>NC_072852.1:181815676-186815676 GCF_028858705.1 Grus americana | reverse complement strand
AGTACAAGATAATCTAGAATGCATATTTCATGTACTGTTAACACCTACTAGATAAAAAAAAATGTAATTCTAATCTAAAACATGACTGACTGCACATGAGACTTTTTAAACTTGAATCTTGAACCTAAGAGCCAGACTGTATATTGCAGAGGTACCATGGTGTGCTTGTGCATCATTTGCAAGTCATGACTCTAAATTGGTTTCTGTCTCCTCTGTCACCAGCTCGTGTTAGACAGAAATAAGCCTTAGTTCCATCACATATGTCTTAGTGCTGGAGAACTAACACGGCTTACAATAGCATTTGACATCAGTTTGTGTCTCAGCAGTAACAGTTCCTAGAAAACTCAGTTTTGGCTGTAGAGTTCTTATTGCTACCGAAAATGAGGAAAGTATCAAACCTGTTGGTCAGATGCTAAATTTTTAAACTCTAGAGTCAGGAAGGTCTTTTAACATAAAAAAAAAAGTAGAAATTAGTATTTGATATGGAAAGTAACATACGTGCTTAATCGAAATGCATGTTTTGAGTACTTTCCAAAGTAGAACTTCTTAAAACTGGTAACTTTAAAAAAGCAACTCATTTGTTTAGCTTTTGTTTTCTGGTGCATCCATGTTGCCCTTTACTAACATTAATCTATTAAATATATGTATTTGACTAAATACTGCATGAAAGGGACGTTTTTTCTGTATTTGAGTTCTCCAGAGATCTGAGACACCAGAGGAAAGTCATGATGATCAAGGGTCAAAACCTACAGAGAAAAAAAAAAAGCCTTGAGCTATTCTCACCTGAAAATTCAGTTTGAACCTCACCCCACACCCAAACACTGCCCTGCCCCCCCCCCCCAAATCACAGGCATCCAGTCTGGTGTGGCTGTTTAACAGTACTGGAATCACTCCTCTTAACATTACTCATGTGTAGTATTTCAGCTTCCAGGTTCTGCAGATAGACTGGCTGAAAGACCCTGACCAGAGAAGTGTAGGAATTATGTGAAGATTGAGAACTCAGTAAGAAAAATGATGCTTTAAAAAAAATGTGTCTAAGAAATTCATGTAAGCTAATTGCATGTAAATGAAATCAAGTTAAATCAAGCAAACCATGTATTAAGAGCTAAAAAGGAAAGCACGAAGACACTGTTAAGAAACTACACATTTTGTGTAATTTCTTCAAGTAAGCTCAAGATATACATAAATACTGCAATCTTTGTTGCTATAGTTGGCTTTAAGGAGGAAAAAAAACCCCAAACAACCTGGCATCATATGATTTCTTAAAACCACTGTTAGTTGTTGGATTTTTTGTTTGGTTTTTTTAATATTAGCTCATGCATTCTGCCCAGAAGCATAAAATTTCCCTAAGGCTGAATGAAGGTCTATCTTTGTGACAGAAATTTATATTAGTGCCTGTATAGTCTATTAATCTGATGTAAAATGTGTTTTAGTTAGGCCAAAAAAAAAGATTTCCTTTCAACTGTACTTGGCATACAAAGTTGACAAGAAACAAAAAGCATGTTAATAAAGACATTGAAAAATATTCTTGTAATATAAACAGTTTTAAAAATGGAAAAATAATTATAACATTGTTTAACAAATACCCATTTCTTTAACTTTATAAAATGGATGCATCTATTAATGGGATTTATTTTTACAATGTATTATTTTGTATAATCAACCAATCATTCAATTTTATACCTGTAGTACTTTCCTGCTGTTATATATGTGCCAAGAAACAGTGGTTGTGTTTCTCAAGTGTGTATTGCTGTGACAGCTGTATACAATTTTGGAATTCTCTGTCATGCTGAGGTCAGAAAAGCCGTAGCTTTTTACCACTCCTAAACTGGCAATAGGAAGGGTCTTCCAGGGATGATTGGTACCTCTGCCAGTCTCGAGTAGGTCTACGCCTTGTCTGGTAATCTGGACAACTCTCTGGCCCTCTCTGGTTTTTAGGAGGCCTTTAAAGAAGTTGAGCACAAAATGTTTCTGGAGAGAGGCCAAATGCTTTAAAACAAATTCTGAAATTCAGAAAGTAAAAATTCCTGCCATTCTGTTTGTTGGCAAGTTTAGCTTTTAATGATGGGTTGCATGACACTTAATCTTTTAAAATCAACACTTTGATCAATTGTTTTGCTACCTTTTCTCCCATCTTGGGACTTGATAACATTTTCTGGTACAGCTGTTGTAATGCTCAATGATTTGTTCTCTTCTCTCCTGTGAATTCCCCTCATCCCCTTCCCCCCCCCCCCCAAAAAAAAAAACCCAGAAAGTTTTGGGAAACCAGTATTTTTTTTTCATAGTGTCAGTAGCTTGGAATTTAAACAATCAGCCTTACATCACTCCTGTTGATACTTTAATATGCATGTCATGTTGGTGCTAGTTTCCAGGAGAAAGATGCTTTACTAAAATTTGTTGTAATGTTTATTTTGAATAACAGTTCAACTGGATGCTGGTGCGTAGATCCTGCAGTGGGTTTGCAGCCTGCACATGTTTCTAGAGGTATGACTAATGTCAGGAGGGCAACAACTACTTAACCTAGAACAAGTTTCATTTTAGGAACTGCAAATACTCCATATGGCTGGTTGCACTTTAAATATGAAACAATTGCATGATGCTTTAAAATTTCAGTTTGAGGGTTGATGAATAGTTGATCTAGCTGCAGGTAACTTGAATCAGATGTGACAGCTTGTGTTTTGCTTCTATGTTCTTTCACTTGGACCCTGCAGTTGTTGGAGCTGCAGTATTATAAACAAAGTATTGTTGCTTATACTCTATACTGCTTACTAAATACATGGATTCAGTTTTTTGCTTATTTTGCAGATAGTATTCTGTAGAATTTACTCACCATTGTTCAAACTTTTCTTTACTGGCTACTGAGCAGAACCACACTGGTGCAGAAAAATGGGGATCATTCTTCACTGACTCTTGAAGTAGTGAGTGGCAGTGAAACCTGCCGTGTAGAGAAGGTGGAAGAAAGCACTAAAGGGAGTTTTACTCCCGCATTATCTATCAACAGTCAGGTCACTATGGAAAGACATCGCAGAGATTCCTTCCTTTGGCCAAAGGAGATGAGAACATTGATTATAGGATTCCTTACCATCTTCTGTATGCTCACAAACAGAACTACCAGTGCCTTTCCTGACTTCATCTATATCTGAAGATCATCAACATATGTTGCTCTTGTGTCACCACAGCCATAATTTCTTCCTGCTCCAACTAGAAGGATCCCATCGCAGCCTGCACTTGAGGTAAATCAAGCAAACTCTTCGGTACAGTGACTGAGAGAAGAGCTGTTGTATATTCAGCTCCTTAAGCTGGCTTAACATCCCACCTCAGTAACATGAATCACTTCTGGTGGTTGATGCGAGGCAACAAAAAAATGCTCTCCCAAAACTCCCAGGAGAGGGATTCAGGTACTTTGGATGGTCTGTTCTAGATATCTGTTCTGTTAAATCTTTGGAAGAGGAAAGTATTAGAATTTCTCATCTCAAAATGTAGAAAGATGTAACTGTTTCAGCCTGAAATACGTATCTGTATATAGGAATCAATCAGGCTAGTATTTTTGATAGCTAGAACACAGAAATTACCAACCTCATTTATTCTTTAGAGTTCAGGACAAGTCTGTTCAAGGGAACAAAGATGTATGAAAGTATAAAAATGAGAAGTAAAGGATTCTCCCTTTCTTGGAAGAGGAGAGATACTATGACCTTGATGTGAGGAAAGGAATTTAAAAACACGTTATTCCTAACAGCGTGTTTCAGATTGATCTTCCAGAAACTGTTTTGTTGTTCAGCGATTTCCATGAAGAAAACACCAATGGACAAAGTCCTCATAAATGCTTTTTTCTTTAAATTTTACATTGGTTCTTTGTCTCTTCTACTGAACCACTACATGAATAGAATAAAACCAAGTAATGTGCTCTTCTACACCACTGAAACTTCAGTAGGTGTTTTCATACTGTGCAGTGAGGGTGATCTGGAGTCTTTTTTTCAGTGAATAGGATCTTTCTCTGGTGAAACAGGGTGTCTCAAAGGCAGCTTTCTATTGATATTACAAGAATATTACAAGGCCCTAGAGAGATTCCTGTTTGAAAGGAACCTGCAGTAAGTTGGGTCATGCTGCTTAGTCTGGGTTGATTTGCTCTGATACCTTCTGTTGCTTTGAGTTGGAAAGAATATTGCCTTCAGAAGCGTTCATAGTGTTTGTAGGCTTCAATGCATCACCTAAAATTACGCCTATAATGCTGTATATGGCATTGTAGTTATGAATTGTAAGTAACAAGTACTGGCAGCTTGGCAAGTTCCTGAGATTCAAGGTGTTGCAAGTTACCTGATAAAAAAGGAGCCTTCTATTCACAAGGGAGTCTTAAGAAGAAATGTGCTTTTAATTATACTGTCCTTTGCTAGTTTTAGCCAGGGAGTACAGAGCAGTAGAAATGTGCATTGCATGTGTTCTATTTATTTTCTTTTGTTTTTATCTTACATCCTCTACCTTACTGGAAGAGGAGAGTATAAACATCATCCTGTTGACATCTGTTGGCCAAGTACATTTATGTGTGTGTTGGTCAGTCTTTCCAAACAGAAAGACATTCTTTCACAAAAACATGCATGTGGGATGAAAAGACTGAATCTGACTCTCTAACCTTTGAGAGCTGATCTGAAATAATCAAAAAGGCAATATTTTGTCAAATTGAGAGGTACAGGAACACATCTTGGTATCATGTTGTTGAAAAGTCATGAAATTCCACTAAAAGACAATCTTATTTTTTTTCTTCTATGAAATAGTCTTACTATTTAGAGCAAAACCTCTTACCTTAAATTGAGATACCATCACCATATTCAGTGTCCTCAGAGGAACTAAGAAGCAGAGTATCTTTCTGCATGCCCAAGCAGTTTCTCTGGAAAAAACTTGCTGATTTTTCTGTTTTAATTACTGGAGGGTATCAGGTTCTGTCCTTGATGGCTTTATCTGTCACCTGTTTAAAAAAAAAAAAAAAAGAATTTTTCCTGTCTGCTACTGTAACTACAAAAATTAAAGGTGCCTTTTTAAAAATACATTATTACTGTGGTTTTAATGACAAAACCTAGCTTTTTTTTCCAACTTCTTTTATTATTTTGAGCACAATGAAGGAAAGTTTCTTTGAGGAGAGGAAAGCTTCTATTTGAAGGACATGTAAGATACCTAACTGTATAAAGCTCTTCTGTTTAGGTGTGTGCTCTAAAGGAGGGGATGAAGAAATACCACCAAAATTGCACCAAAATGAATTAAGTGAAATTGCATCAAACATAATGAGTAGCATAACTTCTTGGTTAACTATTGGATCATACTCTACTTGGTGTCTTGAGAACAATGAAGAGCACTGCAGGTAAAACAATACTACCTCATTTGAGGCACACACAGCTCAACAGTGACCCTACATGCAAATACCAGACACTGTTGCTGTTGTGCAAGAGGTATTGCAATGGATAATAACGAGTAAATGCATACATGAGTGGCTATGCATATAATTGTGTTTCAAGTCCAGTGACTTCTAGTTCTGTTTTGTTGCATGTTGGCTCCATGCTGCTGATTAAAATTTCACAAGAGTCTATCAGCTTTCAGGATTTGTGAAGAAGAAAATTTCAGCTCTTACGCATTATATCTTTGTTCAAGTAATAACAGTTAACTCTAGGACATCTAGGTTTTCAGGAAAAAAAGAGGAATATTCTAGAAATCCAGAAACCTGATCCAGGAACTTGTGTAGGTTCTCAGCTTCCAAAGCAATCATAATGTGCATATGTTAAGTCAGAGGTGGTCACACGAGCATAAAACTACTGTCAGTGTTTGATCTGATTTTGTGAATAGATTAGAAGACTTGAGATTGAAGTAAGGCCTTTACAGAGGAGTTAGAGGTAGGGTTAGGAAGTCATTGAGGGAAACATTCAGGTAAGTATGATTGTTTCTTCTTAAAGAGATTATGGGGAGATGTTCACTGCATTGTCATAGATGCTATTTTTAATTCACTTGAGAGAAAGTGAACAGAGGAGAGATTTGGAATTTTTTTCCAAGAAATGAGCACTTAAATGTTTTTGGGTGGTGTGTTTCTTTTTTTTTTTTTTTCCCCCCCACCTACATCTACTTGTAACAAACTGAGAGAACTTTCTGGACAAAACATCTTATGATTGATCTCATCTATTGGTAGATGTCTTAAAAGTCTTGAAAGTTCACAGCTCAACACTTTGGGTTTTGGTTTTTTTTGCATCAGAGCATGAAAAAACTGCATGTCTAGTACTCATCTCTTGTCATCCTCCCCTATTGCAGTGACTATGTGTATGTCTCTCTCTGTGTGCCAGAAAATGAGGCAATGCAGATCATTGTTCAAGAAGTTACCAACTAGCACTTTTCCTTCCCCTCCAGTCTTTCTGCCTCCCTATCCTGGAAGTATGGAGTCCCTGCCTCAGCCTACGGCTTCATTCTTTTTCCAGCTGCCCACAAAAGTAAAGAACCAGTGTGAGAGTTTGAAGAAAGAATCCGCTCAGAGGACTGAGTCTCAAGCAAAAGCTCCAGGTTGCAGACTCAGAAAGAAACTTCCTTTGGGGAAGGATCTGCTTCCAGGATTTGCTCGTCTCTTTTTCCTTGGGCAAACAGAGTTCTTGACGCAAACAACAGGGTTGCAGGTAGGTAGGGCCCCTTTGAACTGCCATCCGCTCAGGTGTGAAGGATGGACTTTATGCTGTTTCGCTGTGCCTTTTTTTGTTGATGTTGTCTTCCACTTCTCTAGGCTGAGAGAGGGAAAGAGTGTGAGCAGTTTAAAGAAAAAATGGGGGGGAGAGAGAGAGGAGAAAAAAATATCCTGGGCACTTGGAAAGAATGTTTTTATGCCTCTGTGTAAGCTTCCTGTCCATGGGTCATATTTGTACTTCAGTTCTTTGAAGCGCTAATGACATTCTTCGTCATTAGTGCTAGACAGGAAACTAAATCAAGAGCAGAAACTGGTGGCTGTGGCCAGGGTACGGCCAGTGATTGTATACGGCCCGTAGCCACACAATTTGCATCTCCTCCCTTTCTCTTTACACCAGTGCTAGATTTGAATATGCAGTAAGATAGAGACCGCCAAATGGGTTTGAAATCCAACTTGATTCCCAGCACTGAAAAAGTTCCCCAGTTCTAAACATGTAAATACATTCTTCCTTCAGACGAGCCTGTGGCTGCTGGGTTTAAGTCCTGTTTCTTTGCGTGAAGGAGATAGATTGGGACACCCTGAGTAAGGGGATGTGTTACTAACCCACATGATCGGCAATCCCTCACCCTCAGAGAAGGGGAATCAGTAGAATCAGCTCAGGTAAATTCTGCCTTCCTCACTTCACGCTGTGCAGAGCAACAGCCTCTTCCTTGCAAACATCGATAGCCCACAGTCAGACTTTTCTTTTTCCAGCTATGTCATTGCTGGCACAGGAAGTTTATTCTAAATTTCCTTTTGATTTTTTAGCAAAAGGAATCACTTGAAAACTGGAAATAAAATTCTAAGGAGATTTTACCAGTTCCTCTTTCGTGCTGAGTTGAAGTCATTTGGAACTATGTTACGTGCATTATTACTTTGCTGCATCTTGTGACTCTTCTCTCCCTCTTCATTCCCTCCAAATTGCTTCAGGACACCTTCTAACCTTTATACTGCATCACAAGCCTTCAGCAGAAGATCTTGAGAGCCATTTATGTTGCTGGAAGATGACTGGGTTTGGATCTTGGCCTTCCTTAAGCAGGATCTCCTGACAAAAATGGGATTGGGAAAGAAATGACTCCTTTTTCCATCACACAGAGCCACCCTAAAAATGGAGGCCTAGGCAGAAAATTACTTCTAATGCTTAATTCTTTAGGAAACTTGTTTGGCCTCCCATGGTCCTTTTGTTACAATGTCATAAAGATGTCTTAAAAAACCTAAACCTGGCATCTTCCTATCTGAAGATCAAGTCAGGTCTAATAATGTGATCGGATCTTGCTGTCCCCTGCATAGGAGATGCCACGTCAATCTGTGAAACAGGGTTCTGCTGTGGTTCACACTGTTACATTTGTAAAACCTTTTCTACTTATAGTCCATTTAAATGATTAGAAATAATACTAATAAAGCTTCTGGTGAAAATGGTATTTCATTAGGCTTCTGCCTCTTCAAGTTTACTTAAAAATAAATTTGAGCCAAAAGTGTCTCAATGGCAATATCAGAAGTACTGCATCTTTTGAGGTTTCCTGTGGTTTTGGTTCTAGAAAAGGTACATTGGAAGTGTTGAGAGCTATGAAAGTGGAAAAACTTAGACTTTTTTTTCTTTAAGAGTGAAAAGTTATTTGTTAGAAAGCAGAAAGCTTTAATTGTTTTCCCCCTAAGGGATTCTATAGTCTAATTTAATTAAATGTCTTGCGAGATCTCAAATAAAAACCTTATGTTTGGCAGTAGTGAACAACACATGCGCATGCCCGTGTACTTTTTGTTCTTTGCACTATAGGAAATTAGTTTTGAAGAACAGGACTTACTTTTAATGTTCAGGTTAGGAAAAGGGAAAGCTTTGTTCTGAAGGTGAGTGTGAGGAGGGTTGGCAGGAGGGTGAACCAGACCCTCTGGCAGTAGGTAAAGAGCACTTTTCCTGTTTTCTGCTTCTGGCAGTTGGAGTAAACTAGTCAGATGCTTGTACTTGAATCCAATTAATTTCTTAGATCAGTTACCATGAAACATTGTTTTTTAACTGATGCCTAGATCTTTCATTAAATTCACCAGTGCATTTAAATTGTTGAACAGTCTTTAATGTAGCCCTGAGGCTACTGCTTCATGGCAGTTGGGACTTCTTACTATGCTGGAATGCATTGCAGTCTTAGTACATTCTAAAAATAATTGTTCAGGTGGTGCTGTTTAAGTACATACTTATGTAGTGAGCCGTTTTCAATGGACTTTCTGAAATTTGGCTCTCTGCATAGCTTTTTAATTTTTTTTTTGCTGTGAATATCAAACTTCTTTGTCTTGCTGTTTCTGTGGTTATCAAGTAAAATGCTATATTTATAACCTGGTGTTTTTAGAAAACTGATAGTCAGATGCATGTGTTAACCTATGCAACCCCAGTAACACTTGTGAACTTTGAAGTTTAAAGAGAAATCAGTTGAAGTCTGATGTATCAAATTCAATACTTTTTTTTTAATATGTGGAAATATGTATGTGATGACCTTAAAATTGAGTAGTAGGTACAGATGCGAATTGCATGCGGAACAGGAGTAATCTAGAAGTTAAAGCTGAAGATCTGTGGGTCTCAGAAATAAATACTAACATCTGTGGCTAGAGATCTGTGCCAGCAGTGCCTCTAGTTGAAAATACCTGTTTTTCTAACCTCTAGTCCATTTAAGGTTTGATATGTTTTGTGCCTGCCTTAATAGGTACAACTGCCTCAGCCAAAGTTTTTTTTGTCATTTTGTTCTGTAGTATAAGGTAAATTTAAGGCCGTCAAATACTTATGAACACTAAATACTTGTGGTAAAATAACAGGCATTGAGAACTGTTTCTAATGTTATTATCTCAGTTGCTAAAATGACTTTACTCTTCCCCTCTTCTCCATAGTCACAATTAAAAGAAAAAACCCAAACTACCCAAACCAAAACAAAAAGCCCCATTGCTGTTCTACAGTCAGTGTTTTGATACTACTTGTCTATCATCACTGTGTTAGTATATTACTATCATGGTCTGAGTTTTGCAGCTGGAATCCTGGGTTCTTGATACATCTTTAGAGCAATAACTCCTGCCTTTGTGTTACTAAATAATAAAGATGTCTAAAACCATTTTCTTCTTGTTTATATTGTACTTAACATAATTGTATGAGTATTAAGTGACTCTTCTGACTTACTCCAGGAAAGATGGAAAAACACTGTATGGTTTTACAGGTTTTAATCCCCAGTACTAACAGAATTTCACAAGATAAACTTGTAGTGTTCCTGTTTTTCCTCTTTCTGTTCCTTTTCAGATTCCCTGAGCATTTCAGCTACCTAACTCACTTTATGTAATCCTTTATATCTTCTTGACCAGATGCCAGCTCCTCCTAATTGTTTAATAGCCAGTCAGTAAAATCCTAGCTGTTGACAGCTCCTTTTTTTTTTCCTGTCCCAGAAGAGCTCTCTCATTTAACCTGAAAGATGTTCTTTCTTTTTTCCACCTTCTATTCACCCTCTGTGGCTTGTATTGCAATTCTTTCTCTGTTATGGGATGCTTTGAGAGCAAGGAAGCCTTCTGTAAAGATCAGGAAATTTGGGGGAAAAATCTTAACTACTTCAGCCAGTGCTAAACCTGTCATTTGTGTGAGATGCTTTGTCAGTTCAGAGTAGTTTAAGGAAGAGAGGTGTATCCAAAAATGTGTTCCTTTTATAAATCAGAAAATGGCGTTGATTTTATAATCGAGAAAATGAGAATAAAGAGCAAAGGTTCTGGGGTGTTTATATTCCCTTGCTTTGCAGTGAGGGAGATAGGTAACAAAACATCAGCAGTTTACTGTGAACATCTGAAAGCCAGACTGGTTCCATCAGCAGTGGTATACTGTAAGTTGGATTTCATTTCTCCAGTCCTCTTTGCAGGGCATTGGGATTTGAGCAGGTGGCAGTGACAGAAATCCTTTTTCAGCTCCTTTTTTATTTATTTTTATTTTTTTTAATTGAGGAAAGTAGATTGATACCTTGGTTTGACAGGCCTCTGTTATTGATCCCTGAAAGAATGAATGTGATTTAGGGGTTAGTATAGAAAAGTGTTTTTAATTGAAAACTGGAAAAAGGCATTCTCTGAAAGCAATGGTAACAAATGGTTGAACCCAGTTTTGTTTCTTGCATGGACTTTATGAAGAATTGGCGGCTGCACAGCTCGTAAGCCAGGCCCATAAGTTGGTATCAGCAATGTGAGGTGAGTTGGTGGGTTGTTTTGGGAATTGTTGGGTTTGCTACTTAAGAAGCTGTGTTGTCTAAATGGCATGGAAGGCATTACGAATTAACTATTTAAAAATGGTTTTGAAGACCATATTAAGTTTGAGTCTTTTACTGATGACAGTTACGCTTCCCTGATAACTTGCTAAATTTTTTTAAAGAATATAAAATTACTGCTCTAATAAATGTCCTATATTGTTTCATTTCCTTGATCCACTCTCACACAAGTGGCTTTCCTTTTTTCTCTCCCTGGCAGAAACTAATGTTTCTTGTTTTTTCTATGTACTGATCAAGTGGAGGTCAGGAAAATGTGTGAGTTTTAAGCTTCTGTTACAGAACAGTAAGTGAAGAAATCTGTCTTGTACAAACAGCTGTCACTTTTGTGGGGGCAAAATAATTTTATTAATCCTGATGGATGGTTCTAAGTGATTGCACAAACAGGCTTGGGGTGGTTTTCTTCTTAGTAACTACTTCGATGATTTCAACCGTACCAGTATCTGACCCCAAATTTGCCAAATTCAAATAAAGATGATATCTGTAATTCTGAAGTAAGTGGCATTTGAACAAATAATGAAACTTTTATGTGATCATAATTGACTTTTGAAGATTGAAATGTGATGTAGATAGTTATCTCCAAATTTAGCTTTGTGCTGACTTGAAGTGAGGTTTGTTCATTGGATGGAATTATCTCTTTGAGCCACATTAAAGTCACAGTAATAATGCAGAAAGATTGCCAGCGAATGTATGCTGCTGTTCAGGGTAGGAACTCTTTAGAAATTTATATCACTTTAATCTTTAGAATTACTGGCATGGCATATAGGGAGATGAACTATCCTGCTTTGGTTTTAGCTTTTTTGGTGAAAAATGAAGACTTGTCAAACAAAGCTATAGAGAAAGCTGTAGGTTAAACAGTAGATCAGCATATTTTTGTAGTTTTAATACTAGTAAAAATATAATGGAATTATCCGCAGCTAATAACGTTTTTCAGGGTGTTACCTCGATTAAAATTATTTTAACTGCCTAGGCAGCAATATCTTGTAAACTTCTTGCTTCTCGTTGGTAGGAAACCTTTGTTAAAAACACAAGGTAAAATACACTGTTCTGTACTCTTTGCGTGGGGCTGCAGGAAGAATGAAAAGACTGTTTGGACATGTCATTTTGCAGAAATTACTGACAAATAAGAGGTTCTTACCTGTTTTCCCAAAGCTTCATTCCCTATGGCTTGGAGAAAGCTTAAGGCATAAAATCAGAGTATCTCAGCTCCTTAATGTAGAAGTTTAATTCTGTTCTCATTCGTTATGTTGTCCCACAGTTGTATATCCTGGCATTTACTGGTGATGGAAGGTATTATGGAAGATTAGGAAATACTGTTTAATGTGGAGAATAAGTGAAATAGCATGTGAATGTGAAACGTGAATCTCTGAGAAATGGTGGAAATTACCTTGAACACGCATAAACTGTGACTTGGGAAATCATCCTTACCTGTCCAAGTGTTTCAGGGGAATTTTCACACACCTGCTGCTGGCATATGTTTAGAACTACTCAGAATAGTAAAGTTTGAAATACTTTTTAAAATACCTTCCTGATCTCTGCATTAGATTAGAAAGCATGAAAAAACAGTTTGCAAAATCTTTGAGTATGTGTATAAATGATGGAGAGATTAAATCTGGCTGAAGTATGTAAGAGTTAATGAAGAACAGCTGACTTCAGCACAGTTGCTGCATACAGGTGGGATGTTCTGGGTGACTTCAAGACTGCAGAGATGTTGAGGATGAGTTGGATAATGGAACAGAGCAGGAATTGGAATAACAAGCAGCCAGCTAATGTAGAAACTCTCCCTTAATAGGCAGTAGACTTGACAGAGGACCATGTGAAGCAGCTAAGCTTCCCACCCCGTAAGCAATGAAACTAGTAAAGTCTGGACTCCTGTAGATTTGTAGCTCGTGTGGTTAGGTTCTCTAGTGTCTAATAAAGTATAAGCACTGATTTGAAGCTTTGTTATGCCCTGGGCACTGGTTATGTTTATCACCTAATGGTGTCTTTAAGGCAGTTGAGTTAATACCGCAGCTTTTCCTAAGGGGAAAGTAGGGACAAGTTAGAAGGGCTCCTGGACTTGCCCATTTATTTTTATGTAACTTTAAGAGCTTTTATATCTTTGGAAGCTGTAATCTTCTGTTGGACCTGGTTGAAATTAGAAATAAGTTAAAAACATTGATAGGGACACAAGAATAGGGACATTCACAGAAAGAACTTTTATTAGTTCTTTTCCTAATAAATTAAAAGTAGTTGTAAAAATGAGAATGTGCTATAGCAAACTTTTTAGCTTTTCATGTGTTAATTTCTTCTCAGTTTTACTTCTCTAGTATCCTAGAACACAACTAATATTTTTCATAACACAGCTTAATTGATCTCTGAACTTCTTTAAACAGTATTTACAAAGCACCCAATGAAATTTTCTTTTGAGTATTTTAGGGAACAATAGTGCTTTCTTCTGTTTTTTATTATGCTGAAGAGTGCTCCAAGAAGTGTTTTCTATATTGACGTTTTTGTTCCCTTTATACTTGTATGGGTGATAGCTTTTAGGTATCTGTTCCCTTGCATTAATGCTAAATTTTATAGGTTTGGGGGTTTTTTTTAGCTATTCTTCCCTATGCTTGCATCTGCTTTGGAGACTTTTCCCATCTATCCCTGTTGAAGGAGTACACGAGTCAGGTCTCTGTAATACTTCTTTTTACCTAGCTCAGAACTGTTGTTTTAATAAGGCAGTTTTGCAAATGAGATGATGAATAGTAATACGTTCAGAGAATAAATGTTTAAGGAAAAATCAAGGACACTTTTGTCCCTGTATCAGTCCTCATATTGTTCTCCAAAAATACGTATTACTTGGAAGGCTCGAATATATCTCCGTGGCTAGCAGTCAAACCAGTGCTTCCAGTGTGGCAGTACTTCAGCTGCAGGGTGTTTTGCTTGTCTCTCCAGGTAATCTTAACACTCAAATTCCTGCTTGTAGTTGAACTTCAGTTCTTGTTTCAGATTAATTTTCTGTGTCCTTCAGAGACTTTTAAAAATTGTAATCTTAGTGGCAATATAATGATAAAAGGGCTGTGCTCCTTGCCCATTCCTTATGATTGCAAGTTAAACATTTTTCTAAGGGCTTTAACACCATGTGTGAATGGATGAGATAAATCTAGGCTTTTCACTTGCTTTTGCACTTAAGCAGTGAATGGTTTATATTGCCACATTTTGTCACTCTGAACTACCATCTGTTTTGTGTCCCTCTTGGAGTGCCTACTGTTTCAAAATCTGGCTTGCTCTGTGATTTAGCGTACTTTATAAAGAAACTCTCCTTTTTGCCTTTACATAAATACTGAAGTATATGCAAGATGTTAGGATTTGACTAGCTACTTTTATTTGTTTCTTTGCACAGCGTGTGGAATTTTAGATTGGAGATACTTGAGAACCACCTTGTGTAAGGCCTTGGTTCAGTGAATAGTCTCACCAGTTTGATTGGCATGTGATATTCAGTTACTCTCAGGACACTCCTACTTGGAAAATTTTTTGTGGACTACAGTGGAGTAAATCATGTAGTGAATGGCTTTCTGCAAGGTGGGTGTTCTTGTTGCCTAAAGGAACTTTTTTTTCTGCTCTAGCTAAAAGCAAATACAAAAAACCTGCCAGTGTCCCATATTTCCTTCCCCCTTCTTTGCTCCTGTGTCTCCTCTTTAATTTCTGCCACAATGAAGAGATTTTATTTACTTGGCAAACTCTCCCCACCCATCAGAGAATCCTTGCAGGTTACATAAACCTGGAAAATTCATTGCTTTCAATATGATCCATGACCTAATTTATGAAATACCCTAATCTTGATACTTAAAAACAAACGAATGCCTTGACCTGTATCAAAATACAGCAATTTACCTTTTAACCTACAATTATAGTGACTCTAATGTGCTATGAATGCTATTTCCCTCCTCTTTCAAATCTAAACTTCAGTTTAGTCTGTATAAAAAAAATTCAGGATGTAATTTTTCCCCCATTTTCTCTTGATGCCAAGAAGGAGACTTTCCCTGTTAAATGAGATCCATGGACGGTATTTCACTACAAACGTTAATTTTGTTTATAAGGCAAAGGATTTTATCTGCATCCCAAATGAACTCGAGTTTCCTCATTTGCACCCAAAATAGAAAATTGTTCTCTCAAAATTCTGACTTAAGCATAGGCTGTCATTTCATTAAGACAAAAATCACACTAAGGTGGAGTTTCAGACTTATGACAATGGTTCTTTTTCTTTTTAAAACGACACAAAAATAATTATCTTCAAAGACTGGGGGTTCTACTGTCTTCTCCCCCCACCCCCCCACCAGCTTAAGGTTTTTGAAAAAGGAATAATTCGTACTTGAGTGGTGTGAGGCTTTGCTAGTGAAGACCTTATACTTTCAATAAGCCCTCTGCCCTTGTTGCCTAGTTCCTGTCTTACTTAGCACACTGACCTTAATTTTTGGACTGGATTTGTAGTAGTATCTTCCTCCTGTAAAGGCAGTAGAAAGATTTTTAGTTCAACATTTAAAAGTTTGGGTTTTTTCCTCTACTGTGCTGTGACAGTTCTAGCTGTGAGTTGGTGTTAGACTTCTGCTAAGTTAAAGCATTCTTACAGTTAGGGGAAATAAATACATATTTTTAGTGTTTTATATAAAATTTTATTCTCTCGTATTTAGAAGAAATCAGAATAGAATCTTTCCAACCCATGAGCATTATTTGTGTGGGGATATGCATATATATGTATACGCACAAATATGCATATCAGATTACAAAGGGATCTATAGTTGAATAACACTATATCGTGGTGCGTTTTTCACACTGAAGAATTTTGGAGATGATACTGTATATTGTGTGGCATTTATATTGATGGGTGAAAGAAGAGTGGTAAATTAAATTCTGATGTCTTAAACCTATTTAAAGAGCTGCTTCATAGCACTAAACGCTCATACTGACCTTTAAAATGAAAGCTAAAACCAAAATAAGCTCAAACTAAGACAACTAATGTAATTGCCTGCAGAAAGCAGGCTAAGATGACAAATTCTGCAAGGATTCCAGGAGAAGCTGTTTCTGTGGTTATAAGGAGATCAGGTTAAGGGTGCAGGTGACTTTTTAAAATGAGGACATTCAGTGAGAGGATGTTGTTTGCTACAGCTTCAAAACCATTACTCTTGATATCTTTTTAAGTGCTCAGTAGGCTAAAAGCATGAATTTATATCAACTTCAAACTCCTGCAGCCTATAAGAACAAGCTGGAGTATCAGGTATATTTTTCTGTGCAAGTGAGATTATATGTTTGTATAAATAGATATATCGATATGTCTATTTCTGTAGATATATTCTGCACCAATACACTATGTATATATAACTTTTGTAAACAGTTTTAGCTTGGGACTCTGAACTTTAATTTCTTCCTTTTGACTTTAAAGCATATCAAACCCAGTATCTAATCATTAAATAAATAAAAGCTTTAAAATAACTTTTCCCCAACTTTTCAAAACAGCATTATTATACATGTATCTAGTTCCCGATGATTCTGCACCAATGTGTAGTTGAATGGTTTTGTTGCTGCAAGGAGCGGTGGTCAGTCACTGCAGTGGTGCAGTGCTCCTCAGTCACTAGATAGGCTGTAGGAAGCTTTTTCTTTTTTTTTTTTTTTTTTTTCCATCTGTTACTCCTGTGTGCTGCTTTTTTGACTTGACCTGAATGCACTTGGCCTGTAAGGGCAGTGAGGTTTAAGTGCTGGGCACAGACTGATTAACAAGGTATTAAGTCAGTTAATTCTTTCATTTTTAAATAAAGTATTAACACGGTTTTGGTGATCACCGATTTGCATTTTAAGTAAAAGAGATGGCTTATGTAAGCAGTATGGATTTTTTTAAGCCATTTGTGGTGGTTGGTGGTTTTAGTTCTTGATCTTAAATTGTGAAGTTTAAAGTAAGTTGCTGAGTCTGCTTATGGTAGCTATTGCAGTGATGAAGAACAGATATGTTACTAACTTGTTTAAAGATGAAGGTTGTAAATGAATATGAAGCCTGGTTCAGAACAAGTATTTGTAAATGTGGTTTTTCAGAAGGGATTTCCTTGTGTTACAAAACAACAATAGATTTACTTATCAACACGTGGCTTTGCCACTCCTATGGCTTAGTACCTGAGTGAGCAAACTCAGTGTAACTTGGAATAAAGTAACTGGCTAGGGCCTGAGGAAGGTGGGATCATGTCCTCTAGAAATAGTAATGAAGTAACATGACCTGCAACTTAATTTTCCAGTACTTTCAAGGCTGCCATATCTGAAGTTTAGAGTATTTCTCAGTCACAACTGTAGCAGTATATAAGACCAAAGGTCCCACTGGAGGGGCAAAAAATTATTGAAATCCTTTTGCTGTAGAAGTGTATTTGAATGCTGAAGTAGCTCTCCTACTTTTGTATTTATAAGAGCATCAACTAAAGATTTCTATTTTGAGGAGATGCTTTTTGAGTCCTGAGACTATCTATACAAAGATTTTTTCATAAAAAGATCTTTCATTCATCAAAGAACTCAAGAGGATTCATTAATACCACTTTAATTTCCTGTTTGTGGGGAGGGCATAGGAACGCTGTATGGCATTAACAGAGGACCTGTTACTGCAGTGCAGCCTCCCTGGGAGGTGGCTACTGAATTTTCATAGAGATGTTGTGGTCCTTAGTGTTAGACAGTACCCGTCTGTCTGTGTTACCAACTTGTATATACCTTTTAGGAATCTTTGTGTCGATTTATGCTCTGTGAGCTGATGTGCCCTTGAAGGGCATGTCAGTGTTTCTGGTGGACATAGTTGTCTGTTGTATCTCCCTTCCAAATTATGGAGTACCTTCTGACTCTCAGACACGTGTTTATTTGATATCACTGTTGCTTTGGATGAATGACAGTGCATAGAGCAGTGCTTTTTCCCCAAATGCTGTGTTAAGCAGTCCTGCTAGTGCTGTTAAGAGGGTCTGTTCCAACATCTCAACTGGAGATCTGGGGGCTCTCCTCTCTTCTTGGGACATATTAACAGCTTTTGGGTTAACTGAAACCTGTTACAGCATGTCAGAATAGGTGGTGTAGTTCGGGGCATGTGTCGGGAGAAGCGAGACACAAGCTTCCACAAAGAGGCTATTCCTGGGAACTCTTAATGATTGTATAGGACTTGGTACAGTAAACAAAGTACTCCAGGTTTATCTTGGCACCCCCTCCAGCTGTGTATCTTTTTTGTGAAAGGCCATTATTCATGTTCCTGGAGGTCAGAATAAGATAGAGAAGTTTATTGCTTGCAGATGGTACTTCACATGCAGAAATACGTGCTTTCTAATTGTGCAGATACATGACTTAACATCTTACATAGCTTGGTCGTAACGTTTTAATTGTGCTAACATGAATCTGAGGCTGGAGTGCGTTTTCTACAAATCCTTTTTCTAGAGCTTATTTTGATGTTACATAGACCAAATAAAAGTTGTTCTTAACAGATTAGTTATTACAATAAAGGTACCACAATTCACTGAAGTAATTTACTGAAGTCTTGACTGCCTTTTTAAATAGGACTGAACGTGTAAGTGAGAATAGGAAATAGTCTTTGAGCCAAAAGACTTTGCTTTCCTTCTGTCGTACATATACTTTGAACTAAGTACTGCGTTCGTGATTTTTACATGGAAGGAGAATCTGCACAAAGAATAGTTAAAGTAATGTTAATGTAAGTATAAGAGATGCTTGGTGATGTTAAGTTAGTAATTTCCTTTGTAACCTGAGTGGTGAAACCATAACAGTTTGACTGGGGATTTTTAAATTCATGTTTCTCTGGTCAACAATGTTGAAATTGATGAAATTCTCTTAATTCTTTCTGTAATACTTCCTTCTGAGAATTTTCGGCTCTGTGTAACTGTTACATGTATCTCAGGTTACCTTCTTGAAAGACCTCTTTTCATGCCTTTATATTATTATCACTGTTATACCCAAGTTCTAGCATAATCGATGTGCCAGGACTTGGTGTTAAATTTGGTCCAACTTGTTATCCTGGTTTAATTCCATTACCAAAATAAATTTGACACTATTGCATTCTAATACTAAAATTATCCCAGTATATCAGTACATGAGTAGTTCTCCATTGACACTGATGGTATGTGTTTTGTTTCCCTTCTTTCTTTTGTTGTTATACTGAAAAATAATGTGGTTTTATGATATGATTTAAAAACCTATGGTGGCTGATCTGAGTAAGCATATGTAATGTATTTAAAAGGGCTTGTCTGTCTTGTACCACTTCCTCCTGTATTCCCCAACTCTCCCTGGAAAAATTCAGAGCTGTAGTCTCCAGAGTAACTTACATTTTAACATGGAGACAGAGTTGATGGGTAGGCCATTATCCACAGAGACTTCAGGCCTCTCTGATGCCAGGTACAGTCATTGTATAAATATTAAATGTGTATTATTTCATAAAAGTATTTAACCTGAGGAGGTGATTATTTAAATTGTTCTACTGGGAACATGTTTTTACTAATGCAGTGCATGTTAAGTAGACATTGTAGGGCTGGAAAGGTAGGGAGTTGTGTCCTTTCTCCTCAGCCTTACTCTATCTACGTCTAATTCTTGCTGTTAGCAATACGCTTTAAAATTTTAAAGAGTGTGGCATTGGAACCTTTCTTTTTTCCCTTTTTTTAAAAGCGTAACAATATTCTTCTGTTTTGGCTACCCACTTCCACTTGGTGGGTATGACATCCTTCTTGCCACTTCTTCCTCCCTCTGCCCCAGCTGCTGTAACATGGACTTTACAAGCAAACTGAAACTTTCCTTCTCATGTTCAATACAGAAAATATATTTTTTGTCCTAGAAACTTCACAAACAGTGCTAATGGGTCAGTGTTTGTGTAAAAGCAGCTTAAATCCATTGTATATTTTCTTGTGTGATCTTTGTTGTGTATCCTCTTGTGTGTGATTCTTTGCATTTATGCACATGTTGAGCTGTAGGCTGCTAACAGTGATGCCACAGCTTCCCTGATAATAGTACAGGTGAGAAATCAATAATGATGAGGGAAAGATCAAACCAAAAAATAAGGCGATTTATGTTGGGAATGTCTGGTATAACCTAAGCATATGGTTGTGTGGGTGGCCATAGACTTTCTGAAGCTCCATGCTTAGAAAACCTGCCTAACTAATATTTGGGTTAATGTCTAGCTAGTAGAGCATTCAATTCCAGATGTTTAATCGCAATTTTTGTAGTCTCACCCACCACTCCAAATTCATATCATTCATTTGTCTATTTTAAATGTGTCTCTTGTGGAGTAGTTCTAAAATTACCTACTGTTCTGACCTGACAGTAACAGGAATATGTGAGCTTCTGCTGCTGCTGTTCTGCTGGTGAATGGCTGCTTACACCATTCAACAAGCTTCTGCATGGAAGAACGGGGCATTTAAAACACTACACTGACTATTACTGTATATTTGACCTTTCCATAGCTGTGACCGATAGGGTTTTGGCTCATCATTGCAGTGATGAGAGCACGACTTGCTTGTTAGGTCAGATGTTCGTTCACAGCCCTTCAGTGAAATGCAGCTGTTAAAATGTTGCTCCCTGTATAAACCCCACAAGAAGCTGCTTTGCCTGCCCTTAGTGTGGGGTTGCCCAGCCGTGCACCCTCACTCAGCTTGTCTGGCCAAGCTCATCGCTCTCTTGGAATATGAATTGTATGATTTCTTGCACAAGGGAATGTACCATTTAACATCAGTGAAACTCGTGGAGGGGGGCGTTAGAGTGTAATTTAGTAATAGTAGCTGTGTTGCCAGATTGTAAATTACGGCACTTGGATCAAATAATTTGGAAATGCTGAGGTTTTAATTCAAATAAAAATAAACCTCTGCTTTTCAGAGAAAATGGAAATGAGGGATCTGAAAGAGCTATCACCCCATGTATTGGTAGAGAAGGGCAGAATTAGGATTACTGGAGAAGGTATATGTTGGAGGCGATGGAAGAAGGAAGCTTCTCAGTTGTAACATAAGCACAGCCCTGGTTCCTCTTTGTCTGTTCCTCTTCCATTTTCTGACTAATTTTTTTTCCCTCGTGCATGAGCAGATTTGCATCTTTGCAGCTGCTGTAACAGCTAGTAAGGAGAGCTGAGTTCTTTCACCTTCTAGGCATAAAGTGGTACTTTGCAAATTCCAGATAATGTTTTTAGTTTTGCTTCCTCTACCTTGCAGAGCTGCTGTATAATTAAAACTTCAGCTTTCCTGTCATCTCCCGTACAACTTAAACCTCCCATGCTTTTGAATCTCTTTACAGTTCCAATCTTTTAAATGCTAGTGGTGAATGAGTTTTCTTGTCATCTGATGATTTGGATAATTTATCAAAAATTTTGAAAAAACCTGTTCAGTGTTAGTTATGTGTGTAACTCTGTGAATAGTGAACTAAGAGTTGAAAATCATTTGTTTGCTCATAGACAGTGCTATGCAAATACTGTATGGTAGATAGTCCAGTTGCTTAGCAATAACATTAACAGTCATAAGTGTTTATAAAGCAAATATAATATGATATGGTCAACAAGGTATGTGGTGCTTTTTGTATTACTTAAGTGTCCTGATAACTGTTGGAAAATGTTTACTAGGATTACACATGAGCAAGCACCTGACACTTAAGAGCAACAACTTAAGTAAATCTGATAAATGATGTGCTTGTGTTTTTTAATCTAAAACCCCACAACTTAAAACAAGTGGTGAACATGATGATTTTTCAAACATATTAGCTTTGAACTTTGAAATGTTATTTTCATGGCTTTGATAAATACTCTTGGAATGGCTTTGGATGTTCAGTTTGGAAATATGAAGGGTGATAGGTTATGTGATTAAAAGGCTTGTCTCCATGCATACAGTGAAGCCCTGAGGCGCAGCAGCAGGCAGGGGAACCCTGGTAACCTTGTCAGAGAAACCAGCCCCCTGACCTGGCTCCTGCTAGGGCTGTCACTGGAGATTGTCAGCCACGGGGACTTGGGTGGCAGCTGCTTGATGAGTCAACGGAGGGGCTCTGTGGGTCAGCTTGCTCACTGGGAGGGGGGGTTGGGTCACCCTGGGACTTATTGTGGGACGCAGGGAAGAACGTTTTGGGATTGTACCCAACTCAGTATGGGATGCTTAGGGGAGGGACTGAGGGTGGGGAAAGGAGGGATCAGGGTGATTTTGGGGGAAGGAATAACTATGGCAAAAATAGGCAAAGGGATGGAGTGGGCTGGTTGTGTGTAAGCAGATGGCTGGGCAGTATGCAGACCTGCCCTCATCAGCGTGGTCTGGCCTGTCTTCTCATTAAAATCTATTTCTAATTGTTGGGTAAGGGGCTGCCTACTGTGTGTGCCTAGGGGGGGCAGGGTCTCAGTGCTAGCAGCTAGTCAGACCATGGGTGATGGGCCTGCGTGGCTTGGTCGAGTGAGGGTGCACGTGTTGGAGTGTGATCATTACAGGCTATGAAGAAGGACTAGCTAGGGAGTAGAAAAGACTTGAGTGGCTGTGAAGTCTGAGCAAAACATGTATGCATGCAGCATGAGACAGCTGGAGGAGCTGCCTGCTGGAGGAACTGGGGTTCCAGCCCAACTGCTGGGGAGACTGAGAGCCCCCTGTTTGTGTGTGTATCTGTGCATGAAGTAACTGGAGGCAAGAGAAACTCGGGAGGCAGCTGCTGGCTAGACCTGGAGTCCAAGGCCAGATCCTAGAGGGATCAGTAGTGGGTGTGTCTGTGTGTTTGTAAGGGGGTCTGAGTACCAACAACTGACACAGGGCCACAGGGACTCGTGTGCTGGCAGCTGGGGAGACCGAGGGTCTGCGGACAGCTGCTAGGGAGACTGAGAGCGAGCCCAAGGCTGGTTACAGGGGTATCCATATCCTCTCTATGCATGTGCGCATATAGACATATTCTCCTAATGGACTTTCACCCTGAGCAGAGAGGAGCAGGAGGCTGTTGGTGCTGCTTGTGTTTACCTAAGTGCTGAGTTTGCATTGACCTGTGTGGCCAGCTGTGTATGTATCTGTGCACTTGTATGTGTGTGTGCCTGTGGGGAATGTGTGCTTGGCCTTGCTGCTGGGCTGCACCTTGGGGCTGTATCACCTCTGTTGGGCTGCTGGATTCAGCAGCTGCTAATAAAGGGATGTGGGTCTGAGGAGAGATGCTGAGGCTCCTTGAAAAATCTCCTTATTAAAGCTCAGACTGAACATCTGGGATCATTTAATTCAGAAGATACTGACTCTGGTTTTCAAATATACTGTGCTGATGAAAAGCATAAGAAACTTAGTATAATGGAAAATTATTTTAATGTAAAGATTTACAGATGCTGTGGCTTGCAGAAAATCAGAAGTCCAAGATTATACCACTTGTAATGAACTTTGAATGTATATAATTTGGAAGATAAAATTTGGTTTAAAATACAACTTTAAGTGGGCATACTGTGACAGCATTGTTCCCCTGCTAGACCTCTACTAAGGGGATTTTCAGACTGTTAATGAAATCTTTTTGATAGCATATTGTCATTTATTCATTACTGTTACAATTTTTTTTAGACAACTGAGGCAGAATTCAGGGTCCTACATCTGATCTTGAAGCCTTCTCCCTGCATGTGTCCCCTAAAGAAAAATACAGACAAGCAGTGTGAAATTAAGTGTCTTCAGTTCCTGGGATAGTCTTCTATTTTGATTTAGTGGAGGTTGCAAACCACATTAAACCTGTAATAAGTTACTCCATAATGACATAAAAAATTTAGTCTGAACAAAAGCCATCATTCATAAAACCGTCTAGATACTTAAACTGTTCTTTAGTAATATTGTCTAATCTTATGCAAGTTGACAGCTTTTAAAAAATATTTTGCTTTGGTGAATTCTCTCAGCCATCTATTTGGATGGAGGAAATAACCACTGGACCAAAAAAAAAAACCAAACCAAAAAACCAGGAAGAGTGGAAAGCTACTTACAGTAAGCATATGAATAAATGTTTGATGCTGTTGTGCTCTATGGAGCCTCAGATATTTTGCTGCAAGGCTGTTTCAAAATGTCACAGGCACTGAATAAATAGGTTGCTATTGTATTCAGGCATATTCTTGTACTTAATACAGATATACTAGTCACCTTTTTTCTCTTTTTTAAAAAAATATGGTCAGACCTCTGGAGAAGCTCATGTTAGGCACTTGGCATCATTCTAAGGTCTCATCTATTTTAAAGCAACTGATGGAGGTGAAAAATGGGGAATGGCTTGCTTCATGTGTGTGTACTGCTAAAAAAACTTGAATGGCTTGTGCTATTTGAGGAATGGTATGCAGTCCAGTAGCTGAAGACTGATGTAACACACCAGAAAAGAGCGTTAAAGGTCTCCGATATCTTAATGTGCAATGTGGAATAAATAAGTCAATGCAGTATATAAAAGCTGAGAGGGGGTACTGAATCTGGGAAGAATTGGTTTCAGTTAAAATCTATAGGGTGGAAAGGTGTGTTTGCCTGCCTCATGGAGATGGAAGGAAGAGTCCTCTACTGAATGTGAGATAAAAAAAATTTAGATTTGAGTTTTTGAAACTAGAAGAAAACTGCCTCATCTTTAATAAAAGAAAAAAAACCCCATATGTTAATTTCAGCAGAGGAGTCTTGTGGAAAGAATGTGTTATGCAAACCAAGTTTCCAAGGAGTCTGTAGACAAAACAGACTTTAAGGCTTGATATGCAAAATGACTCGTGTTCTAGTGCAATTATTGGTGTGTGTATATATTATCAATAAACTATTGTAAATAATTATATGAATCTCTGAAAAAAATCTTTTTGTGAGTCTCTAGAAAGATCGACAGTCAGCCTTGCGTGATACTGGTGTATTAGAACCAAGACTTTGTAGTTCAGATGACCTGTCAAGGTTTGGATCTGGCCTTTGAACATGGGTCACATGTCTGAGAGCTATAGGAAGGTCTCAATTCTGGACAATAATGAACTGATGAAATAATTCCGGTACCCAATTTGGGGTTTCGTTTGTTTGCTGAGGATCTTACTGGGCACATGTCCTTCCAGTCCTTGTACGTTCTTCCACTATGAATACACGGTGCTTCTTGGTTTTGCATTGTTTCCTGGCTTGCTTAGCAGGTGACCCTCCGAGATGACTCCTGCTCACTGTTGGCAATTGAACACTGTGGCTCCATTATAGGATTAAATCTCTGATTCAGAAGTCATTAGCTTCATCCTCTTTGATTGCTAAGTACTGAAATAAATGTTTTCCATTGTATATTCTGTTAGCTTCTACAAGATACAACTTGACTTCTAAAGCATGTTAGTATTTAATCATAATAAGAGTAGGTTCCTTACCTGAATACTTAGATAAGGACTTTTTTTGTGTCTGTGTAGTGTCTGCTTACTGATTACTTCAAAATGCAAAACATTAGAGTATGGGAACAACTGTCTGCAATGATTCTGGATTCAGTTTCATGATAATATTTTCCCTTTTACTTGTTAACATGCTTGCATGCCTATTCCTGCCTTCACTGATCTTATAAAAGCTATGGGTTCTTTCCTATTCTTGCTTGCCAAAAAGTCTTAAGCTAAATTAGTTGATGAAAATGTCTCTATTCTGCTGATGCTGAGTCAGAAGTGTTTATTTAAAGATGATGAATTTAGTAATCATCAAACCATGTTTAAATCATCAGGAATGCTAATTATAGATAGGCTAACCTATATTTCTGAAATACTTAATGACTGGAAGCCCAAATCCTTCTCGCTTAAGTTAATAAATGCATTGGTTTCAGTTGGAAATGGGTGACACCATAATTCACAAAAGACAAAAGTAGTAATTATCTAGATGAAAACATGAAACTTGTGTCCCATGATATATGGGGGGAGAGAAGCTGAATGAGATTCTCACTCTTTGTATGCTCTTTAGGGTAAGAAAGGAATAAAAGTCTTTGAGATTCTTTATGCTCTTTTGTGATGATGATGCTTTCCTGTGTTTTGGTATACATTGAATATTTTTAGCTCTGCCTTTGACTTGTAACTTTTTTGTAATTCTCATGTTTTTTGTTGGCATTTTTATTAGCTATATTTGAGGATCATGCTGTTGATTATGGCTAGTGTGTTTGAGAGTCAGTCTGAGGAAGAAAACAAGTCTTCATTTAGCTTAACAGTTTATTTAACAGTTTATTTCCAGTAACTATAGTGGTAGTATCTATCACTACCTAGAGTAACTTTCCATTGAAAGCTCATTCTGAGATGCAGCTATTTTGGAGAAGAATGAAAAGTCTCAATTTCTTCTGTGTGCAGACAGGGAGACAGTTATTGAGGTAAAGCTTGAATCTAAAATTGTGATCATTTAATTTTTGTACATTACATGAGATGAGGAAATATCTAGATTGTTGTGTCTGTCCTTTGTTAATCTGGAGGTTCCATTTTCTTAATGATTGTGAAATATAATGACAGTGTAATGGTCTTGCATACTAATTTGAAGCAGTGCTATTTTGCTGAAAATGGAACCGTCTCTTATTTTCAGAGACCAAAATGCCATTGTTTCTGGGTTTGATTTTAAAATTAATGGAAATCTGAGTACTTAGTAAGAATGTATGAAGAAAGGGAAGAAGATTAAATAATTTTAATGTCTGACTAATTTAGGTGAAGAATCTGTCCTGTTGTGCATGATCTGCTTTCAGAAACTGATCACCAATTCTAGGGAGAAGTCCTGTTTAATTACAAGCAGTTGAAAAATGATTTGGTACAGCTTTCCAATATGGAAGCATTTGAACTCAATGGACCTTTAACATATTATGTTAACTGGTGATAAATAAAATTAATGCAGAGCAGGCAGGTACAATTACTCTTACTTAAGTTACTGTTAGTGTGTCTGTATTCAGGGTGTTTATGAATGTTCTTACATCAAGTTTTAAATAGAAATAATGAGTCTGGGCTCTACTAGTACATACAAGGCCTTAAATGGACTTTATTTTTGAAAGTGAAATGTAAAATAAAAATAAGCAATGTGTTTCACTGTAAGCAAAATGGATGTGTTTTATGGGCTGAGGGAATTCTTTTATTGCTGCCATGACTTTAAGTTAATTTTCCAGTAGCTATAGGATTATGGTGGCTTCAGGAGAAATGGTACAGATGGCATGTGAGATCAAATAATGCTAACGCTGCAAAATTGATATTTTCCCACAAATGCTATGGGAAATTCTATGTTGTTAAGATAGATTCAATATGCCACTCTTGCTGATGAAAGGCAGACTTACTTAATCGCCATTGATGATGTCATATGTGTTGCTACTCGTCTCCTTTCCCTATTAACCTACCCCTCCAAGTTTAGTTTTAATACGGATGCATATAAAGATAAGACTGACTTAAGATGTTTCAAGCATCTGAGAACTTTGGGAAAGAAATGATTGTGAATCCTCCACAAGATTCAAGGATCAAATATATACACATTTTCTCATACCAAGTGTAAGCCTTCTCTTTTAATGTTGGGGGGAAAAATAAGATTTTTATCTTGATGGGAAAAACTCAACTCCCAGCACCTATTATCTAATTCTTTCAGTGAGTTCCTGTTGTGTCAAATTATCTGTGGGGGTGTTTTAAATTTTTTTTTCTGTGACCTGAATCTCTCAAAACTTTGTGACAGCAGGGGATTGTCACCTCATTAAACTTTTGTATGGTTTTGGAGCTGGGACAGTCAGTGTTTGAGAACAAATGAGTCTGAGCATCAGAAGAATGTTTTGTGCCTGTGTAGAGTCCCAGTTCATAACTGCCAAGTTTAGGCAACTGCTTATCTTTGGGCTATTCTTAACCTCAGCAAACATGTATTGCAAACATTTCTAGCGTGTCTCTAACCTTGCTGTTAGTGCTCAGTCTGGAGTACAACTTCTAGCATAAAAAAAACCCAGGAAAATTCCATCGTAACTTTGTGAACATCAGGTTATTGAAACAGTAGAAATGTCAATCTTTAAGTTGTAGAAGCTATAGAAAGACATTCGGTTAAGCGTGTGGTTACTGTTGGCAGTCAGTGCAGGCAAGAGTGCTTGGGATTCAGAAAGTAACTGCCTCTTAATAGACTTCAAAAATACTTAAAATTGTAGTTACACAACACAGACATTTTGAGAATAATGTTAAATGGGATGATACAAGGTTAAGATATGTCTCTAGTTCATTTATAGTTTTAATACGTCACGTACCCTGCTTTCTTCTGTGTTTTTTTTCTAAACTATAGACATTGGCAACATTCATATCTACAGCTCTTAATGTTTCTGTTCTCTTATTTTACTTTTGAGTTCCAGAAGTGACTGTAGAGAGCAGTACCCACCAAGTTATTCATCAAATATATATCTTTGCAATTTAACAAACTGTGTATGGTGATCTAATTTGGGCAGCATTCATGTAAACATTTGGACTGAAACAGTAGTTCAGAGTGATATGTTATGAAGGAAATAGTCCCAAGATCTGCAGGTGTTGAACTTTGTGGAAGTGGTTATTTGAGTGTTACAGAACAGCACCAAAGCATGTAAAACTCATGCAAACTCTTAGGCACGTTTTTAACATAAAGTTAAGACCAAAGTATTCTACTTTTTGCCTTTTTTTAATATTACCTATAGCTGCCTCTTAAACAGACTTGGCATTTTTAAAATGGATTCTACTTTAAGTCTGCAGTCTTCAGAACATTAAGGGTTTGGATCAGTCTCTTGGGGTTGTTTTTTAGATAGGATCTCTCTTGCCAGTTTGGATGTAGCCTTCTTTCAATGCTGTCTGCACCCTGGATCATGACATCATACCCAATTACAACATATTTGTTTGTGACCGTTGTTTTTAAATACGTAATTGGATCTTATTAGCATGATCTGGTAGTACAGTTACACCGTCTTGAGTTCTTGAGGTTTCTGGGTGGTTCGGAGCCAGAACCTTGTTGTATTTACATTCGCAAGGCAAGTGAGCAGGGTTTCCTCTGGGACAGTACTATAAAACCAGTTGCCTTCTGTGTGACTCGTGTTTGGTCCTCTTTTCACTGTCATGTTTCACTTTGATATTCTTCCCCGTGCAGTTCAGATTTAATTTGGGCACTTCTGAAAAGGTTTCATGTACTGAATTTCTTGTTCTTTTCAGCTGCTGCCTTGTTTACCCTCACTGGTGGAAGACTGAGGGAATGCGACTTTCCTCCTTAAAAACATCCAGGAGGGAGAAGAGTTAGTTATATTACTTATTTTTCAGGCTAGCTTAAACTGTTTCAAGAAAATGTGTACAACATACTACAGGCTACTGCTATTGGAGAGCTGAGATTCTGGTTTGGCCTCTAACCAGGAGTGCAGAAGCCAAATAGCTGTAGTAATTTTTAAAATACAGCTTAATGTAAGGTGTGTCCTGAGGAGTTGCCTGTGGCACTTTTGTAACTGTACTTTTGTTGAGCTGTACAGTTTCTCATATCCTGGAGCTGTAATATTTTGAGAAACAATTGCTATTTCTTCTGATGCTCCATTCTTTTCTACTGTTTCAGAAAATAACTGGTGCTGTTCTAGTTGGGGGTGGGGGATCATGAACATGTGGCCTTTGCTGATATGAATTGTGAGGTCAGTATGAAGTTTGCACCATTTTTGTGTACTGCTCTTCAGCATTCCTAAGGCCGAGTCTTTCAGATGATGCCTTCCAACTTGTGGTGGTCTGTCAGGGTGGTGGTGCTCATGAACTTTTGAGCTCTGTCTATTCTTGTTCAATTGCTTCAGAAGGCAGCCTGATGTAATTTTGAAGTTAGCCCTCATTTGAGCAGGAGGTTGGTCTAGATGAACTCCAAAGAACCATTCCAATGTAAATTTTTCTATTATTCAGTGGTTGGTAGCACCCACTAAGTGGTTTCCAAGGCTTCATTTTACCTGCTTTTCAAGATTGCTTTTTTTCTTTTTATTGGACCTGCAGTGTCATTACTTGCTGCCATACCTTGAAGGTATAAATGTCAATTCTCTAACTTGCAGAACCTATAGCAAAAGGCATTTGGACAAATAAGAATACTTGCCCTTCAGTATTCCTCTTTCTGTGTATCCTGGTCAAGGTCTATTTTGAGAGAGTTTTCTTGTAATTTCATATGAAGTAGACAGTAGAAAGAAAGTAACTTGAGACAGTAACCAGAAAACTAAGCCAGTTCACTAAAATAATTGAATAAAATATTGCTTTAAAAATATAAATATGGTTTTGATCAGAACTTTTGGAGTCTACGTGCAGTATTGAAACTACAGTAGTAGACAAAACTCTAGTTTGGCACAATAACAAAAGATTCAGACTCTGGTGTCAAATCCTGTTATGACAGTTGATTCATTACTAAATTTGGAAGGGTAGACTGCATAAAATGCCTGTTTTTTATTGAGTTCACAGTCTTGCAGGCATGTCTCTTTATGCAATATCCTGTGTTCCAGTGCACGTGTAGGTAAGTCAGTGGGGAGGAAGGTGAGGTGGGGGAGCACAAAAAAAGTCACGGCTTAATCCCTTTTTTGTGATTACCTCCGCTTTGTCTTCAGTTGTTTGGATTTCTGAGCCTATGAATCTTCAGAAGTAGTGAGTTGGAGTGATTAAGTTTGAGGTGATCCCACATCTTTTGTTGATGATGTTGTCTGTCTTACGAGCTCTCACACTGCTGGGCTAAGTAAACTAGCAATAGTTTCCATTAATGCTTGACCTGGCAATGTGTATGTTCTGCCCCTTCAGAAGGAAGGCCAACTTAACTAACAAAACAGTGCTGACATCACTTTTATACTAGTGATGCTTTTGGCAGTTGAAGAATAAGTCTTTGCCATGTTGGCTGATGCTCTGTTAAAACAAACAAACAGAAAAAACAAGGAAGGAAAAAACCAAAAAACAATACCTTAAAGTGTTTGGGTGTGCATAGTAAGGAAAAACACTGAATTACATATTCACCAGCACTGGTGGAATACTCTGTATTTTTTTTAAGCTTCTCTTTTTTTTGTAAAGAAACATTTTCAAAAATAATAAAATCTAATTTAAAAAAGTATATTCTAGCAGTAAGAAGTCTTGGAAATTAAGACTGTCTAATATCTGTGTGTTCTGACATACCAACCTCACTTGTGTGCCTATGTCACACACACATTTGTGTGTATTTTCTTAAGCTAGGATTGGCAAGGACTCGGTCTTTTCCTCATAGTTTCCCTGGGAATAGCAGCTGAATTTGAGTGCACAACGTCTTTCTGTGTTAGTATTTGCTCAGAGGTAACTGCCAGCGAGCAAAGTCGGATTGGATTGGGGGGGAGAGTGCAATGACCCTTTGGCATCTTCAGTTAAAACAACTTTGGATTTTTCTTTTTCCTGTCATATGCTGTGAGGCTGGCACAATGGTTAAGGGTCATTTCTCAATCAAGCTGCAGTGCTGTGAGCACGTGTTTGTTGTGGGTAAGCTAATGACCTCCTAGCAAATGGAAATTTAGGGGAGTTTTTAGGAAGACACCTGAGGGAATCTAGTAATCCAATTAATAGAAGGATTACTTTAATCTGTGAAGTGACATTGGCTTTACTGTTGCGAAAGGAGAAGGATTTTTTAAATAAATTGTCACTTCAGTGTTTTGAAAGGGGGGGAAAAAAAAGTCTTAATTTATGGAGGCATAATGTGAAATGCCTTTTTTTTTTTTTTAAAGTGTGGATGTTCTGGTGCCACCAGTAACTTATTACCCTTATCCGTGGCTTTGCTGATCAGAGAGCTGAAGGAAGGCAGGGTGTTGTTTTATCTTGACTTGGCAAGTGTGGTGCATGCCAGCCTATCTGCTGTGGCATTTGGGAGGCTAACTCTCCCAAGAAAAACACGGTGTGCTCCGTGTCGGGTTCAGATCACTGTCTCTTTCTGCCCCCATTCACAAGCAAGGTCCAGCAATCAAAGCTGCGTTAGCTTCCTGTACATGGAGCACGGGGAAGATTTATCTGGGCTTCTGCATGCACACAGCCTTAAATATTTACTCACCGGGAAAACCAACACAGGTTTTGGCCCTGAGCTCTTTTTAGACCTGAAAGTGTAGTGAGTGACTCTGATGGATGCCCTGGGGAAGGGGCTGGCTGGCAGGGTTGGTACTTTGTCCTGGAGGCACCCCCTTTCTTGGGCAGTGAATGAAGGGGACATGCTGATGGGGAAACTGGCCCAGGGCAACGATTTACTCTCTCAGGTTTTCTCTAGGACTGTGAGCTTCCCCTCGGCACGTTCTCTGTAGTACAGAAAATTACTAGGGGAGGATATAAAAACAGTTAGGAGGTGTGTGGTCCAGGCCTGGGGGGATGCACAGCAGCTGGGGACAGATGTACCCAGCAGGTCCCAGTTTCCCATCTCTGGGGTGTGCTCCACTGTGATCTAGAACTGCTTTTCCCTGTAAGTCAGGTTTTGTCTGCAGCACCTCTGAGTGCTGTCGCTGGGGTTGGATGCTCTTATTTATACACCTGGCCTCTGCGTAAAAAGATGTACTTCTGTGCCCTTCCCTTTTAGCCATTATCTGTGTAAATGCAGCTGAATTGGCCTGTTATGTCTTAGTTTTCAGACTGTTTTCAGGGAGATAAAACAGTTTTCTGGAGGACCGAAGGAGAGCTTGAACTGCTGCATCCCATTCTATTTGGGTATCTCGTGATTATTTTTTTTTTTATAGCAAGCTTTCCGTGGCTGTAAGAGCGGCTCCGAGCCCGCAGGTCCCCGCAGAGGGACTCTCCGCAGGAGGTGTGGGCTGCGGGGACCCCGGATCCTGGGCGAGCCGCCCTGCGAGGCCCTGCCGCGGCGGCCGGGCCCATAGCGCTCCCTGGCGGCCGCGGCGGGGCCCCGGGCGGGCCGGCGGCGGGGCCGCCTTCCCCGCGGCTGGGCGGGCTTTCCCGGCGGCAGCTCACCGCCCCCGGGAGGGATATTTTTCCCCCCAAAATCCGTAGCTGTGCAGAGAGTAGGTGGAAGCCCGGTACGGAAGAGTGAGGAGGGGCGGGTGGCAATACTCTCCCTCTGCGGAGAGTCCAATCGGCGGCGGGGAGCGCTGCTTCCCTCCGGCAGTGGCCACGAGGTGGCGTGGTTGGGTTGCTGCTGCCGCCTCCTGCTCGTAAGCTATGGGCATTGGATGTCTAAATAAACGACTTTAGGAGTGAAGGCACGTCTTGGCCTTAGGCTTGCTTCTCTAAATTTTGTCAAGTTAACGTGAGCGGGGTAACCCTGTGTAACGGAAGTGGTGCTTGTGTGGAAGCAGCGTCCTCGAGAATCATGCGAAAGTGTTGATAACTTGAGGTTTTCCCTCAGTGGAAGTTTGCTCTCAGGAGTGCAGCTACACCAAATGCAGTATCAGAGTAAAGGCCTTTCAAAGGGGAAGAAGGTCAAATCCTCGTTTCCTTGAAAAAAGGCAATGGAGTTCAGTGTTGGCAGTGCAGAGTAAACAAAATGGGCAGGATATAAGGAATTTGCAAGATGTTAATGTTCTGAACTATTGATTTGGGTTTTACTCAAGTAGTTTGTTTCACTAGAAGCAGCGTTCAATTTGAAGACCACTTGATAGCCAGTGAAAACCACAACACCTTTGGTCAAGAATAACTTGTCTGCACGTACTGGTAGTCACACAGCTGTATCCGCATTGACCAACAGCAGTTAAATTTAGTGGCGAGTAGCGGGTCAGGGGAAGGAACAGTGATGCTCTGCTGTCATTTACAAGGATGTAAACTGTGCTACATTCAGATATGACATTCGTGAAATGTTACTGACAGTAAGTTAGGGGGAGCTTTATACTGACCTTATATATGGGCTTCTATGGGGGTTGATGGAAGTAGCTAATAGAATTGAGTTTGTTTTTCCTGGCACCAAATCTGGCTATTTTGCACTTAAGTATGGTGATGATTATTTTGCCACCTTATGGATTGATTCTGCAGAGTCCTGGTTATTTAAATTTCATTTCTATTCGGCTTTTAACTTGGAAGATGTTTAGAGCCAAACTTCTAGGGAGAAGTCATCATTAGGGGCTTGCCTGACTTCTGCAAGCCAACTGTGTATCTCTGACCAGAGGAGTGGCTGTCTCCTCAAGCCCACACACCGCAACAGGAGGGAAGCATCAAAGGAAGGAAAGGCAGAAAAAGCTTCAAAGCTGCTAAGGCTGGGTTATGTTCAGCTGAGGCTGCGGTGTGAGTAATGTAGTGTATTGGAACAGAGGTCACTCAGGTATGGTACTTTCAAGGCATCCTTAACTATTGTTGTGGATGAATAACTCCCAAATTGTATGATCATAGAATTGTTAATCATAGAATCCCATGATGTTTGGGAGAAAAATGGCAAGTGGTCTATACCTGTACTTACACTTTATATCTTTCTTGTTCAGGTTCCCAGTTGTGAACAGGGAGGCTTTTCTGTCTTAGCATGACTGCAAAAGTTAATGCCGCATATAGGGAGCCCCCCAGGGGCAGGGTCGGTATGGATGATGTTGAGCAGCGAGACCGGGGACTTTCTGTTTACGCAACCGTAGTGCACTTCTGATTCATATTTTTGTGTGCAGCGTGCTGTATGGGAACTTTAAGAACAGGCATGACCTCTTTGTTTTTCCTCAAATGTTATGTACATTGTCAAAAAATAGTTTTGCTTGTTTGGGGGTTTTTTTTAAAGTTGCATTGCTTTTTTAGGAGCCTATTTCTAGTGCTGATATCAGTGGTAGTTTCATCTTGCTATAAAATTAAGTTGATGCAGAAGTAAAGAATAAGAAAACCAGAAAAAATTGGGTTTTGTGCATTTAGAGGAGTGTTTGTAGCAAAAATGGATGGTTTATCTTTTGTGGTGGTTGTATGGAGGAGATGTATGAGTGTTTTATGGGCAGCTGAGCTATTATACAACAGGGGCCTTTAAGAAAAAAAGCAGCCACCGAATTGGTGAATGAAGGGGGTCTCAAGTCAGTGTGAGTAACCACTTGTTTTAAAAAACAAAATGTGCTGTGTGGAATACCTTTTAATTCTAGTAAAACCTTTCTTTTAGGCATGAGCATAATCAGCAATTTGAGACTGAAAACTATGTAATTTTTTCTTAATTCAGGTTGGCAAGAAAATAGAGACAAGTGATAAAACAGAATTAAGACTATAATATTCCAGTTTCTTCAGATAACTTGCTGTGCAGTTGAACAGCTATTCTTGAGAGCAATGGGAGTTGCTAGATTTTGAGCACTTTTTTGGATCCATTAAGCTGAATGTAAAAATATCTGAACCTAAAATGGTTTTAGAGTTAGTCTGTGCAGTTTAGGATAATATATAATGATTGATTTTGTTGGGGTTTTTTTCTCCCTGTTACCTTTTGTTTTGTTAAAGGTGCCACACTGATCTTTTTTTTTATGTGCTGTGGATCTCAGCTTTCCTTAGTGTGGTATGTTAGAAAAAACAATTTTTCTCCATTCTCTACGGAGAGCCGTAGCTCAGATGAATTACACGTGCTTGATATCCACTGCTCTCATCCTCTATCCATCTTCTTGCACTTTGCTTGTGCTTAGAACTTGATTGCTAACTGTGTCTTCTGGGTGGGAGAAGAACACCTGGAAGGCTTACTATGTGCCAGTCTACTAAACCAAAGGGAAAAGGACCAGAAGGGACAGAAAAAAGAATACAGGAGGGGTAGATGGGCTCAGAAGCCAGGAGAAGGAAGCAGAGGAACAAAAAAGGTGCTATTAAGCTGCTTCACAATAAGGGACACCAGCTTGAGTAACCTTGCGAAGTCAGCGTGCCATTAGGCGCCATGCATAATGGCTTTTAGCTACTAGGATTCTCTTAGTCCACTGAATTTGTTTTTTTGTTTGTGGTTGGTTTGTTTTATGAGCTTCCCTTTTAGAGTTTGGCTTATGCTGGTCACTGGAGAAACTGCTTTATAAGAAGGGGATGGTATTTATAAAGGCTAACTTTAGTGCAGGAGATTAATTGTGTTGGACTGCTTCTGTGATTAGTGGAAAGGCAGGGACAGTGGGGCTTAGGCTGAGTACTACCCTCTACACATCTAACCTTGTCCACACTAAAGTGAGCTTTGGGAAGCACCTCTTGATATTCAGTATGTGAATTACTTTCAGTAAGATTGCAAGCAGGCTCTTTTCTTTTTAACCATGTGCTTATCTTGAAGGGCTCCTTTGAATGGACCAGACAGTGTCACAGGTGACAAATCCATGGCTTAACCATATTTTTTTTGAATAAAATAATTGGATAATGCTATATCTGTGTCAATACCTCTTTGCTCCTAGGCACAGATGATTCAGTCACTTCTCAAGTAACCTGGCAGCAACAGACTTCATGTTAATTGTACTTGCTGTTGTGTATCTCTTAATATGATAGCTTTGATTATAATTTAGCTTTTTTCTCTTTCTTGCTGTCATTTCTGCCTGCCTGCTTATCTTCTTTGGAATGTGGTTCTTCAACTGTTCTGATAAACTTCTGACACAGGTAAATATATCAGTCTGTTTGTATTTACTGAGCATGCCTTCCACTTGGCAGTATGCAATGAATCTTTAATCAGACATGCTATATGCTTAGCTGTAGACTGGGAAAGGGAAATCCTACTGCAATGATGGGTATCATTGGAAAAGATGATTAGCCAGGAAAATGGCCTGAATATTTTCTTCCTTATCTGTTTTTTTTTATTCCCTACCTCCCTCCCCCCCCCCCAAAAATAAACCCAAACCCAACAATCCACACCACAAAAAAACAACAACAAAACATCCAGATAGACAATAATAGCAAAAAAAAAAAAATCACATTTGCTTTTTCGTGGTAGCATGTCCTGTCTGGTGTTTCCTGGAAGAGTTTATGCTGATAGGGGAGTTGGTGTGTGTGTGTAAGGAAGGGGAAAGCAGCCTAGAATGAATAATATTTATATATTCTCACTCTTCTCCCCTCTGCCAGTCGCTGGTTTCTGCCCTCACTTTTATATTGTTCACATGGTGTAGCAGGTGGTAATTTTTGTTTCCATCAGATCCAATACAAATGAGAAGGCAAGAACATGTGGGCAGGATGAAGTAGGAGAACCTTTCATGGCAATTAGTTGGAGCCCTTTGTGAAATACAGTAGTGGAATATCTGTAATGGAGTGAGAGGAAAAGAATGTTATTTAACTTTGTGTCGTTAGCTGTGTTCATGCCTTTTACTAAAACGTGGAAAGTTCAGCCTTTGTCAATGGAAAGCCTGTTGCCGTGAATGCCTGAGCAGATTACTTACATCTTTGGACTTGACTCAGTATGTATGTACCAATAGGGATCACCACAAATGTTTAATGGGATATTGAACTGTTCACTGAAGGAGAAAGTAATAAACCTTGATTTTTTTTTTATTTTTTTTTCAGGCACCTTAGAAACAAGAAGTCTTGGTTCTTATAACTTGATAAATTGATATTCAGAAGCCAGAAGTACAGAAACTTCTTGGAATACACTTAGAACCCATCATCCTTACTGCTTCTGATACATTTTTCAGTGAATAATATGAAGTGTTAGCCATTATTAACTACAGCTGGAATGCAGATAGGTCAATAAACTAGTTTTGTGTGTGTCTGTCCTCCCCACTCAAATGCCTGCTCACTCTCTTTTCTTTCCTCCCTGTGCTCTGAAGAGGAGTGAAAATAGCACTGTGGTGTTCAGAGCTCACACAGAGTGCCTTGCTCTTAAAAATCCTTGTGCTTGTTGTGACCCAATCGGTTGTGATCCTAGAAAGACAGGTGTAGGTTGGCTTTTTGCTTCTAATCACTGCACCATTTAAGCCACATCTACTGAAAAGCAGCCGCTGTACTGGTGAAAGCAAGGGCTGCTGTTGTGAACTGCAGTGCTCCTGGCAGGAGAAATTGCACGGTGGAGAGGCTTTTGTGCATGGCTACAAAATGCAGGGCAGCATGATTTGGGGCTGAGTTATTTTGGAATGAGCTACCCTAGCATTGCCACCTTAACCCTTTCCTGTGGGGTAAGCTGAGCCACATACATATCTTGGCTAACAATTGTTTTACTTCTGGTACCTTAAGATGAAGTGTTTCTCTAGTACGTTGTATTTGGTAGTCAGGAGAGAGGAGTTGTCGTAGGCTGGATGTTTCTGCTCACTTAGAAAAGAGAGATTGAGAGTCTGAAACTTCTTTTTATTTTTCCTTGTTTCCTCTTTTGGAAAAGCTGTCATCATAAGACAATGATGTCATGGCATTGGGTAATGAATCAGAGTGCTGATCTGCCAAGGGAAATTGCAGGGCTTTGGCAGCTGCTTGCTGTAGATTTAGTTTCTTAATCCTTTCTTTCCTATATTTCTTTTCCCAGAAAAATCGGCAATTTCCAGAAATATTCTTTCTGGTTTTCAGATGTTGTATTAAATGTACCAAAAAACCTCCCCATCTGCTGTTACCTTTCTTCTGGATATTTTTAGCCCATAATTTCTTTATCCTCTTCACTCCCTCATGCAGTTCCTGACCCTTCTCTCAGTAATGCCTTTCTGTCCTTGCTATTTTTTCCGACTACTCTTTCTCCCTGTTCCTTCCCTGCTTCCACTTGCCTTTTTATTTCTTTTCTATTCTTCTTATTGTTATCTTTTTTTAGTTCACTGATCTGTTTTTTTTTCTAGTTTCCAAATCTGTAGTTAGATGGTTTTCCTATGAATCTGTTACCTAATATTTAATTTCATTATAAATACACTTCTCATGCTTTATTAATACCATGTATATAAAAATTATCTCTCTTCCTCTGAGAGATACAGTAATACTCTTCCAAACCTCTATTTTGGTCTCCCAAATAACCTCCATCACTTTTACTTACCTGATTAGAGCAATTAATTTCAGGAAAATGACTGATAATTACTGGTTGTGGAACAGAAGTCACAATTTCTGATTTGAAAGAGGGGCATTTCAGCACATCTGCAGTGTTGTCAGTTCTGTGCTCCTTACTGATAAGGGAAGAAATGAAAATAGTCAGAAGGTCTCTGAAGAAAAATGCTTAGTCAGAAGCAGCTAATTTCAGAATTGCTTGCTGTTGTTACATAGCCAGATAAGAAAATTGAAGGTTGTGACTTTCAGTCTTTTCTGAAATAAACATTACCAAACACATTCAATTTAGAAGAATACCAGCATAGATGCAGCATGAGAGCTGTGCAAGGATTAAGTGTTCACAGTAAAAATAACAACGTATAGGGTAAGTGCTGTCTTCTAATGCCTGCTAAAGAAACTAACGCTTAATGTTAGGGTATTGTTGACACTTGAACTAATGTTGCTTAATCATTCATAGTGGGCCACTGATGGGATGCATTGCAGGGAAAAAAAACTTACAGAATCTGTGGCTTAAAATGGTAAAGTATTTAGTTTGCTACCTGCAGTGTTAATTTCTTGTTGCTATTTTCCTGTCAAACCTCTTTATGCACTTGTATATGTTCACAGAACCATATTTGAGTAGGTTTCGCAACACCGTGAAGTTATTTATGTGAGAATGGATTATGCACAAAATACTTGTTGGACCCTGAAGTTTCAGTTTCAGCAGGGAGTTACACCCTTCTTCCTTCAGCGTGCCCAGTGCCTGCATTGCGCTGCTCGTGAGAGTTCCTGCTGCAATACCCCATGGTCCAGGAGCCAAGTGCTCAGGCCTGGTGGAGTGGCCTTGCAGTGGGTTCCTGGAGGGCTTTATTCTGGTTTAAACATCAGAGAATAGCTTTTTAGCTAGATCTCACCTTGCAGAGTGTCTGGCCCAAATGAATAAGAGAAATAGGATAGCAAAGTGTTGCTCCCTCCATGGGAAAATATTGGGCATGGTGGAGAAACCTAGTCTCTCTGGTGTCCACAGCTTGCTTTAGAGCATCGAAGGTCGTGTTGCAACTGCTGTGCTCGCAAAACCAAAGGGGTATGGTTATTCCTGTATGAATTTGTGCTTGTGTAGTGTCTCACAGGTGATGCTGCATTGTTCTACTATTTGTCTCCTTTTTGAAACAGGTTGACTTCTTAAAAATAAGACACTAGCCTCATGGAGTCCAAAGCTTTTTTGGGCCTGAACTGCTGCTTGAGTGTAGGCTGCTCTCTGGAATCTGAAAGAAAGGAAAAACCTGAGGGAAGAGAGCTGTAGAGTTAAAAACTCTTCCTATCTTGGTAATGGTTAGAAGTACATTGTTGTAAATCTTTAACTTACTCCTTTAATATGGATGTCACCAAATGCCCAAGGAATGTCAGCTGTAATTTAGTCTCATAAAGTTCCCATATTAGCTGTAACTGGTTCCTGTTAGCCCGCATCCAGTGATGAGACTGTTTGGAGGTTTGGGCAGGATGCAGATTTGTTTTGGAATTGTTCTGTGAAGGTTTTGGATGGCCCTCCTCAATAGGAAGGCTTGTGAGTCCCACTTCGTGCTGCATTTGTCTGTTGAAATTAATTTACCCTTAACTGTGAGGTTCCATTTCATGGATTATGAGACTGGCTTCATAGTCCTCCCAAGTTTTTTTCTCTTGCATGCATAGGTAAAGAAAACTTCAATGCAACCAAATGCATGTGGGGATGTGTATGTGGTTCCTTCCCCTCCAGTCTAGCTGAATGTGTGTAAATCCTTCATTGCTAATTTTGTATTCAGCTGATGTAACATGCAAAATAAATTGACAATCCCTTGCAGCAAAAAAATGCTGAGCTGCTGTTATTGTGCTGTGTCAGTCCATGTTAATCAGGCTCCTTGTTAATCAGAGATTCTGCTGGTTTGGATTTCACAGGTGCTACAGTGAAGGAAAGGAACACTTGCTTTAGACTAGGATAACATAGCATAGCCAGGGTAAAGAGATGCCTTACCTGTAGAAGAGATATTCGGCTTGTCTCCTATAGGCTTAATCTGATTTTACTGATCTCCATAAACAGCAATAACCTGTAAATATTCTCATTGGCAATACACATTCAGTACCAATGTTCATAATTACTACTTCTACCCAAGATATTTTACTCAATTTTTTTAAACATGTTTCTTTGTCCCAATACTAACATAGTTCCACAGCTTGAATAAGCTTTGAGGACATTTGTTCTTCTGTATGATCAAATGCTAGAAGTTCGGTGACTTCCAGTTAGTGGAATGTAAAGCATTCACTTGCAGATGACTCACTGTGGTTCTTGGAGAAGGCTGACTCCCTGTAGCTGCTTCTTCATGCTTGTGGTGCCTTCCAAGTGTTCCTTACGTGTGTTTTTAAATCAGGCCTGCTCTAGAGATTCAAATTCATATCTCTTTAGCAGCCAGGGTGGTTGATGCTTCATATTTTGGTAGTTTGAAAACTGTCTCTTCCCTGGGTAATTAACTCAGAAGTAACCAACAGGAGTTTTACAAAGTCCCAGAACTGTGATATAAGTAATTTCTTTAAAAGAAAACAACTGGACCAGTTCTTGGAAGAAAATTCCCTTGAGTTATTAAACAGTAAGTTATTCCTTCTTGTGCAGGAACTCCTCAAGCTGCTGGTTGCTGACAGGTAGGAGGATATTGTAGGAAGGTTGTGTTTATCTGCCTGCCTTTTTGGGTTCTCCCCTGGGCCTCTGCCTCTGGCCGTGCCTAGAGGTGGCTCCTGGGCTACGTGGGTGTTTCAGACCCAGTAAGATCTTTCCTATATGTGTTTCCTGATCTTTCACACAGGGAGGATTTTTTTTTTATAGATGAAAATAAAAATTAAGTGTAAAATAACAGGCTAATTCTGTGCAATCGTAAAGCTTATCTTTGTGTATCTGAAAGCCTTACCTTACGTATCGCTTGACTATGAAGGATGTATAAGAATATTCCTCAGATGTTCAATTAGAATGTTAATACCTAAAGGCACATTTCTCTTTTCAGTTGTTGATAGACTGAAATAAAGCTGTCTTCTCTAACAGAACTTCATTACATCTGTTCAAATTATGAGGATAACAAAGGTACAGCAGTGACTTCTGCTGCTAGCATTTGGGAATGAGATGCTTCCCAACTTGGCATCCACGCACTTGTCTTTCACTTCAGTGCTTTGGTTTTCATTATGGTGCAGATTTCTTTGTATGGCTTTTTGTTCTTTTTACCTCTTCTTGTTGTCGGTTTTATTTCCTTTGATAATCCAGCATGCCTTTCCTCACTGATGAGTTCTAATGAATGTTTTCTGAAGTCAGATTTGGGGTTTGTGTGCTGCTGTCACTTACTAGCAGCCTTGCAAAACACTTTGTGCCAAAGTACTCCATAAAGATTGATTTAAGATGGGGGGGGGAACAAAGCATTAAAACCCTCATAAGTTATGAGGCAAGTGGTATCTGGAGCGTCTCCTGTAACAATAAGCACTGTGACTTCATATAAATGTTTTTTGCTGTTTTTGAACCCCTAAAGTAGTAGTCCTGGAGATTGTGCTGTAATCACAAAACAAACTTTAGAGGTCCTGAGTACTGGTGGCTTATGAATCTCAGATCACTATTTTACTAATTTTTTTAACTCTTAAATATCTTAAGGATTGCATGTTTGTAACTTTAAAGCTTCCAGAAAAGCTTGAATGTTTGTCTGGTATATTTTCTGCTTTGTCAAGCACTTGTAGCACATCAAAATTTTAAATTTATTCTTAGTTTGTTGCATCACATCAAAATTGACATTGTTACCATAGGGCTTTTTACGTCTGTAGTCTCAAGGTTGGCTTGTGCTTTGCTTTCTTCTTCCTATGATAAAGTCTGAATTATTCAAGCTGTCTCTGAAGTCCTCTATAGTATGCGGAAAATGAACCTGCTAAATGTTTACCCCATGAAGGTATGGCAGCTAACTCAGTGATGTGTGACATACTCAGGAATTCATGCTCAAGTGCTGCACTTCACTCAGACTGACATAAACAGTAAATTCTGTTGGCTGGATGCCAGATTCATTCATTTACCAGGTTAAATCTAAACTTGGGGTAACGTTTTTTTTTTTAAAGCAAAACTGTCAGGGAGTACTGCAAGTTAAGTATCTCAAAATATGCTCCCTCCTCCCTTTTGGGCATAAGAACTATGGGGGGGAACCTAGGTACCCTGATGCCATCATGCATGAAATCTTGTTGGTTTTTGTTTCATTAAATGCTAAAACTTACCCGTATCTGACATCCTAGTGTACCCACAGTGATAATTCATCTGTGCACAATCTGTCACTTTATATAACAGCCAGAATGGTTCAGGACAAAGGAAGGAAAGCATAGCTTGGTGCTGAATTCTTGAATGTGACAGGAGAAGAAAGAAGATCCTTGCACTTCAGGCATTTTTCAGTTGCAGCTAGAGGCTATTTTTCAAAGCAGTAAAAATGTTCCATCACTTAGTTAATCCAGTTGACTTACAATTTCTGTGGTTTCTATTACCTGTAAGTTGTTGACCTTCACATAACTGAACAATACTTCTAATTACTTGATTGCATTGCAACCAGAATTGGCAAATTCATGGGAATGCTTACGAGAAGAATCATGTGCTTATTGGAATAGCTGCCTCTGCAGTAGTTATGTTTTAACATTTAATTTGATTTCAGTCTGCTAACTGACAAAGCAAATCCTTTCCTGTTTTTCATGAAGGTGATAAATGGAACTGATAAGATTCCTCTGGGGCACAAAACCCCCAAATAAAAAGGTCACGAGTTGGAATTATGTGCTTTTAGATCTGTGGTATAGAAATCATTTTACTGGGCATAATTGGAGAATTAGCATCAAATGAAGCCTGTGAGTGTTGCCTTACTGTAAAGTATCACCAGAATTGGGGCTGAAGCATGAGGAAAGGCAATCATTGTTACCAGAGATGGAGCTACCTATGGCTTCTCTTTGTGGGCCCAGCAGTGTCCTTGCTTCTCTGCAGAATAAAGCAGCTGAGTATATTCCGTAGTCCTGCATCATACATGCATGTGTGTGTATATATATATTTGCCTTTCAGACTGACTCTGACAGGACTCCTTTTAATAAGCAGAGCAAATTACAAGGATTTTAGTGTAAACTTGTGAGGAGGATGCTGGAAAGATAACTGGTTTTGCGTATCTTTTTTACTTGTGTGCGGGCATGAGTTGATAGTACAGTTAGTTATTTATCTTTAATAAATTATATTCAGTGCTCAGATCTGTGTCTCTTAGGAAATTGATCCCCCTGCCATGTAATTTAACATTTAATGATCCTTCTGGCTATAAAGGAAACCCAGATTTAAATCAGAGCAGCGTTGGAACTGAGTGATGTATTGGTCAGGTGTGCACAACTTGCTGGACCTTGTTTTTAACTGTCTTGACGCAGCCTCTAGCATGATGGAGCTCTTGGAATAGGAAAAGAGAAAGTAAAGACTGTCTGTGGGAAAGGTTAAGGTCACCACTTCCATCCCTTTCCCACTCCAACATACTTCAATGTGTATTCGTTGTTTTAGGCATCCTGGAAAACACCTGTGACCAGTGAATGTACCGTATGCACAACAGTTCTGGAGAAAGATTGTCTTCCTAGCTGATGTCAGCTAGGATGTGCAGCTTTACAGAGGGGAATACAGGCAACAGAGATGGCAAGGAGGATGTTAAAGAGGGTTAGGAGAAGGGCAGTTTAAAATCCGAAGCCATCAGCTCTGTTGATGCAGTTCTGTGGGATGCACACTCAGCTGAGCCTGACTGCCTTGGGTCAGCTGTGTAGTTTATAGAATGGCCAAGGGAGGCTGTAGGATATGTGATATATAAGATAATGTAACCAGGAGGATTCATTAGGGATTATTATTGTACTAAGTCTCTGACTGTGAAAAGATATTTAAGGATGCCACTCAAATTATAATTTCTGTCTTGGTTCAGCTTTCTTGAATTGGTTTTGAGCATTTCTTTTTGTCAGCTTGATGTTTTGGCTCTTTAAGCAAGACTCCTTGCTGTAAGTAATATGTCATCTTGAATATCAAAGTTATTCAATAATATTGGGTCAAACTTTCTCATCTTAATTATAGCAATCAACAACTATTGTTCCCTTTGTTCTTAGCTGACTGTTCCTTAAAAGCCGAAAGTCTGCTTCCTTCTACAAATCATTCCCCCCTGCGTTTTTTATATACGCGGTTGTACCATGTTAATCTCCACTTAAAGCTTTCAAGAGTAGCTCTGCTTTCAGGGCAAGTGTCCTCCTCATAGGGCTGTTACACCTGTATGCTGCTTCTCCAAGGACCAAGACCCTGGGATACAACTGCTCCGCCATCTGAGTGGTCTCACCTCCATGGCTTTTCGATGTGAGGAGAATGCTCAAATGAGCCGTGACTGTTACCTGTTTCCATGCTGTGCTGAGGGAGATGGACTTGATGTAATGAGAGAAACATATATTGTAAAGAATAACTTGTCTGCTTCAATCTCCCTGGTGTGCTTTAAAAGCGACACGATGCTCTGTCTTTACAAGCGAGGTGTACCAGGCTCTGTGAAGACCATTTAGAAATACTCTGCACTGCTTCACAGTAGCTCTGATGCCCAGTTTAAATTATCTGAATTCCCTCTTGGCTCTGGAAATGGGGAACTAATCCCACTGCACCCCTCAGGCCCAGAAAAAAAAAAATTGCATTATTTCTTTTTGTTTGCTACATTTCTACCTCCTAAGCAAAATAGTCCCTGTGTGTGATGGTAGATTTGTTGGTTCTAATAATGATAGGTTTTTACACCTCCCTCCCCCAAGCCAGACTTTGATTTTTATCATGTAATACCACCTTCTCTTGCTATCAGTCGCCTTTTCAGTGCTGTGGCAAGGTGCAACAGAAATGCAGCTTAGCAGTAGATGGCCATGCTCTAAGCCAACTTGTTTGGCTCTTCCAGTTTGTTTCTTTTCTATATAGTCTTACAAGGCAAATCTGCTTGAGGAAACACATCTGACATTGCTTTAGCAGTCAGTGGTAAGCCCAAGTAACATTTGCGAGGTTTGATTTTTTTTGGTTTTGTCTCTGCATTTTTATGGTCTCGGTCTGGTGGAAATGCCCACGCTCCCCTGTGTGGCGGAGGTTCTTGCACGCATACTGCAAGTAGTTGCCTATTTCCATGGTGAAGGGTTATCTCTGGCTCTCCAGCTTGCGTGTAGACTAGGAATGTAAATTTTCCTCACTTCTCTACAGCATACTGTGGGCAGTTAACTTTTGCTTGCACTGAAAAATGTTCACCATGATAGAGGAAGGAGTGTGTTTACATTGAAGCAAAGTTGGGTAATGATACCTATACAAGTAGGCATGTAGTTACAGGATATAGATGTGCTACAATGCACCAAAAATTCCTTATGGTGATCTGTGTTTCTGTGAGGAAGAATATGCAAGATTTGATTGAATTTTGGATTGACACATGATGAGTTATCTTTATCTGGTCTGCAGAAGACTCTAACCAGATGCATGTCTGTAACTCTTGCCACCGGTTCTTGTTGTAATAGCAGACAGGGAGAGGGATTTGCCTGCCTGTGTGAAATATTTTTTGGCGTACTGGATACTGTTGGTTCTGTGTCTAATTACAGTTGCCATTAAGCACTGGAACTTTGATTTGAGAAACAGTGCAACTTGGCTGCCTTTGTCCAAGCAGAATTAGCTACCTGTAGCAATTAACATGTGCTTTACAAAAAGTGGGAGCAGGCTGAATCAGCTTGAGAGTTGGCGAATTTGGCACTGCTGAAAGAAGATGCATTTGTTTGAGATTTGAAAACCTAATCGTGAAGATTCTAATCTCTCTTGATGCTTTATGTAACAGAACACCATGTGGTCTCAGGATATGTAGTGTCGTCACTGTTCGTCCTTCTTGTTTTTGTTGATCATGACCAACCACTATTAAACTCAGCAAACTTTGAATAAAAGCAAGTGGATAATCTTTAACGGGCGAGGCTTTGTGATTCTTGAAAGTGCTGCAGAGTTCAGGACCTGTGGTTAATAGTGGAATGCTAGTGCTAATCTTAGGGCTGCTAAGGATCAAGTTGGTATTTCTTCTGACCCTCCATCTGGGGGAAACTAATCAGCAGGTACTAAATAGATACATCAATGAAAGTGACACTTCTCCAGAAACAAGGCTCTAACCAAATAACCATGAAAGTGTTATTCTTGGAACTGGAGCAGCATCTGAAGAGGTATTTATAAAGTTTTTAATTTTTAGATGCTTGATTTACTTGTCTTCCTTTTTTTTATGGTTTCTTACACTATTTTGTTTGAGCAAGTACTTAAAAATGCTTCTCCTAAATCAAGGTGCTTGGCACTTGTTAAAACTATTTCAAGCTTGGTGTATCATACCGGTTGAGAGTACTGTGTCACGCAGAGTGGTTTGCTTATTCACTGAAAACCTACAGTCTTGAAAAATCTTTACTGCAATATTTAAAATAATCCGTATTATAAAATGTTTGCCATTACAGTACTTCTTTTCAAAAAAAATTTATTACAGTTATTCCAAATCTTAAGTGATGTAATGCTAAACCACAAATGAGAATTCTAACATGATTTGAAACTTACTATCAAACAAGTTCGTACTAATTCAAATATTTTTCATACATAATATATACTATCTTCTGTCTTGTCATATGTTCAAGGAAAAGTTTAGTTAATCACTCCTGTTAAATGTTTGGGGAGATGGTCAAATACAGCTTAGTCTTCTGCAAGTTACATTTATTAAGCTCCTTTTCCATATAAACAGTGAAATATGAAATACATGGTTTTGATCTGGTTCCTTTCTAGTGTTACAAGAAATACCAAGTAACTCAGTAAATGGGACAAGTTATTTTACTGAGTTAAAAATACCTGACAGTGGGGTGGGAAAAAATGCCCTGAGTCTTCATGTTGCAAAGTTATTGCTCTGTGTACAGAAGGCAAATACCCTTCTGTGGGAGGGAGTACAGAATGTGTTCTTCATAACTTCTGATCTCTGAACTGGTGCTTTTGTTATGCCACACCCTTAAAATGCAACCCCCTTGCTCTTATCGTACAAATTTTGACAAATACAGATTAATACATTTCACTTGATATTCTTGTCATGTTATGTTTGTGGCAATGCCTGTGGAGAATAGCTTTCCTCTGTGAATGGTGCCTCTTTTAAGAATGTAAATTTATACATTGGAAAATATTTTTAAAAAACTCACTTTTAATTTCTTCAGTGATCAACAGTTTCTGAAAACACACTTGAACATTCAAATGAGTGTTAAAAATTATACTAAATTAATTCATCTCACTGCCTAAGGAACCGGTGTAATGGAAATCTTTTATAATAGCAATTGCAATATAATGACAACAGGTATGTTATACTTGATCAATGTGTGTATACAACATTGACCTGTGTCATATAATGCTGAACAAGAAAGGTAGTATAGAGAAGACTGTTTCCTATCAGGAACCAATCTATTCCACAAAATGTATAATGAAAAAAGAGTGATGGAATAGATGTGGTATTTTCTTTAACCTTTCTATATTATTAAGAGGTTTTCCTAGAACTGATTTTTTTTTTTTACTGATACACATAGCAGCATGATATAGCACCTCTACTCAAACCAAAATCTGCATCTGTTAACACTATACAGAACATTTGGATGATTTCTCCTGTATTCTTATTCAGCAAGCTACTTCCTGTTTACTTCTCATTTGCTTTTGTTTCATCTAGTTTCTCTTGCAGAGATGCTGGTTTTGCTCTAGTTGTTTTTCTGTGAATTCAGGCTGGCAGGCTGTCATGTCACCATAAACTGCAAGAGGAGGAGAAACTTTAACCTCTCTTGCAGCTGTTCTTGGCTAATGTTGCATATGGTTGTATTTTCCTTCCAAAACCGACCCTACTGAATGCATGGGCCAAATCCAAAGAAGGATTTGGCTTTCTCCAGGTTAGACACAGAATCTGTCTTGAGAGTGAGCGCAATTGTATGCGGCTTTCTGGAGGACAGAAGAATGATTCCCAGGTCAGGTGTCTCATTTAAAACTTTCGTGATACTGACACAGTTGGTGGATCTTGTCCCACTTGCAGTCCTTGGTCAAGGGCAGCTTACAGCGTACTGAGAAGGGCTTTTACTCTTTAATATTATACTTTTGAAGTTTGGCTGCCAGAATGAAGTCCAAGATCTAGAGTTTAGGGACTGATGCTTTGGAGAAGTGATCCCTAATGTCTGTGAGCTGTTGGGGAGCTGTCTAGCGCTCAGCAGCTGGAAATGGTGATTACGGGTATGCAGGAGCTCCTGCCTGTCTTGTAGTCGAGACCACAGACAGGCGGTTGCATCCACTTGAGATCAGTGTACATTGTCTTTTCTCCATATTCAAACTGAAAGAATGGCATTGTGATGTCCTCCAACCAAGTTGCAAAAAGGAGTATGGAAATGCAGATGATGTGAGACTGGGGGAGGGGGGGGAACCCAGGCTGTTAGATGCTTTAGTCTTTGGTTGTAGCATCAGCTGGAAGAAGGGAGTACTTGGGTGCACCTGCTACCTCTTGGGATCATTAAAGCAGGCTGTAGTTTGTTAAAAGCCATGAACAATACTGAAGGAAGGGACACAAACTTCTGTGTCTTGTGCTATTATATTTAGGTTTTCCCTATCTGAACTTCAGTAACTTCAGGTTGTTTAAAGCATACCTTAGTGAAGGGCATCCAGTCTCTACTTGATTATATCAAGGGATAGAAAACCCACTATATTTATGAGCTAGTCCTTCTTACTGTTTTTTAAAAGGCAGACTTTAATTAATCATTAGACAAATATTAAATAGATGCACTCTAATACAGCAAATTAAAACAAAAATCTGACAGCCCCTTAAACCTAGTATTTTCTCTATTTAAAGGTAACTGTTCATTCTAATTAAATCAGGTCTCAGTCCTTCTGAGGATTTCAAGGATCCTTTCAAGTCCTTTGACATATTTCAGTCTATCAGTAAATTCCCCCAGCCCCAATCTCTGAATCGGTTCAATGGTTCTTTTCTATCTGTTTCAGTTTATCAACAGCTTGTTGTAAAGTGCTGAGTTCTTCAGAAATAGGGCTGAAAAACAGGTTTGGGCAAACTAATTCAAGGCAGGAGCCTGTCTCAGTTGCACCAGTGCTACTCTGTGACTCAAACATTCACTTACAAATATTTTTGTTTATAGCTGTCATGATTGCTTGTACTTGAACTGCTGATTGATGTTACCTTCTACCTGCCCAGGGCCTCTAAGTAATTAGTAGTAGCTGGAAAGAGTCAGAGAGGAATTCCCCTGTTCTGTACCTTGTGTGGGAGCAGGCAGTGCCTCCTTGCATGGGGAGGCTGCCTCAGTTGTTTTTTCGGAAGAGGTGACTTGTCCTCTGTGCTTGGTGGGACACTGCAGCAGCAGTTCCCCGGCTCCACTAGTGGAGCTGGAAGAGGATCTTTAAATCCTGTCTTGCAGCAAGGGCTTTCTCTCCTTCCTATAACTTGACAGCAGCGTGGCAGCTCACCATGTTGATGCTGTAGAAGAGCAGCTACTGGGCCTCTGGTCTGACACCCTGCATAAGAATGAGGAAACGTACCCGGGAGCTGTTTGGGACTTCCATGCATTACTAAGTGGGCTACTCATCTCAGACTTCTGTTTGGTTTTTGGGGGTGTTTGCTTAGTTTTGATTTTTTTTTAAGTCACAGAGGTTCAAGGTGTCATGCTAATGACAGGTTTCTGGAGGATGAGGTAATTGTTTTCAAGAAGCGTTAGGTGCCTGACACTGTGTGTGTGTACACACACACGTGAGCTCAGACCTTGTTTTGTACAACAGACTCTTGGAACAGCTAACAAAACATATTTTAGGTGGATATCCACCAGAAAGCAGGCATCAGCAGTGTTAGGGAGTGGACAGGACTGCTTCATAAACAGGATGCCACTCATAAATTTAGCCAACTCTGCATAAAGATGATTACCCAGATAACAAGTATGAAATAATGCTGTAATCTTTCCTTTGCAAGTTGTGTATTAAAAGATTAAGAGTATATCTTTTGCTGTTTGCAGAATGTCTGGCTCAAGGGTGGCTAAATGTCAGTGGTATCTGCCTAGTGTGGCCACCATGGACCCAACAATCTCAAGGTACTTGCTGTTTATAAGCTAGAAGATGCAGTCCTGTGGAAAATGAGGGTTTTCTGTTGCCCAGGGTTCCTTGAGAGGAGCAGTAGGATACTGAGGAAGGCTGAATCCCACTTGAAGGACAACCAGGACTTCGGGATATACAGGCCTTCTGTAGGTGACATGGACCTATGCCAGCCATTTGCAGTCTCTGGCCTAGAAGATGCTCCAGGGACATGCTCAAAATATGCTGAGCTGGCACATCTGTGTTCTGACTGTTCTCTTTGCTTTGCAGTGTGGCAGGATTACAGGAAAGAAGTGTTGTGCTGAAGTGGGTAATACATCTCTAAAGCCATAAGGCACAATCAGCTCAGATTAAAATATCTATCTGTCTTCAGGTATTTTTAAAAGCAATTTTTAAGTACAGTCATTTCGTAGTCTTACGTAATTGTCAGGTATCTTGCTTTCTGTTTCAAACCAGCATTGCTTTACAATTTCTTCCTTCAGCAAGGAAAGCTTAAATGTTTTTTACATGGAGATAATCTGTTGGGATTTCTGTGATTGTGAGTCAGCAGGAGTTGTGTCGCAATTCACTGGAGCTATGCCTGGATCAAGAACCCTGGGAGTACTTTCCCACTCCAGGGTCTAGCTGTACCTGTTTCTCAACGCTGTACTGAGGTGAAGCATGGGATTCCTCTCATATCCTCATTTCCATGGAGCTGGAAGCAGAGGCTGGGCAGGAAATTGTTCAGCAAATGCCTGGCTTGGTGGTTGATAAAGGGGAACAAGATTTTGGGATACACTGCACTGTGCAATAAATCTGGTAGAAACAGTCCCGCGTGTTTCTGGAAATTCCCCCCCCCCCCCCACTTCCTGAATGGACAGAGATATATGGGGTTTGATTTCTAGAAATTAAAGTTTCCATTGACATATAAAAATACCTTTAACTACATTAGAGTGAATTCAGTGTGATAAATAGCACTTACGCTTGGATGGAACAGGTCTTGAATTTTCTCTACATTTATTAGGAAGTCAGATGATAAACTGTGGGTTCAGGCACTACTGAAGTAGAGTGTTTTGACCACTCAGAAATTAGGAAATACAGTATTACAAATTTGTGTAATATGCATGTATTAGAGCCAGGGGAGTTACTCTGAAAGCCATTCACCTACTTCTTGGTTGATATTGCTAATACGTTTGAAGCCATTTGCCAGTGATTGCAGAGAGACTGAGACTGTAGGAGTGTAAATGGACAACTGGATAGAGATCTGATGTCTTGGTGTATTTGCCAAGGAGGAAAAGTGGCATTGAACTCTAACCTTATTGTCTTTATTCTACTATGCATGTAACAGAGTTGCAGTTGTAAGGCTTTATTATTATTTAACAGAATGCCCTTAAAAATGGTTCTGCACAACAGGGTGGTAATGAGTGATCTGCCATGTCAAAAGCTGAGCAGTGGCAGACCTTCATCTTCATTTGTGGCAGGTTGGATTCCATGTCCTGGGTGCTCCATTCCCACACTGTGGTCTTACCTTACGTTTTGTTTCTGTAACTTTCGCCTTTGATCATCATTGACTGTTTATAATCACTTCCGTAGAAGCTGGATTAAGGAACTTAATTCCAAACTTCCTGAAGATCATAGGACGATGCTGGTTAATTGCAGGGGATTTGGCTTTGTTCCTAGCAAACTTTGAGCTGGCTTCTAGTGTGATGTACTTCTGTGGGAAATACAGGCTTAATTTCAAGTCTTGAATTGAAAAGTGGCCATCAAAGGGAAAATGATATTCAGTGAGAAGTGTTGGCCAGCTGTTAGCCATATAAATAATTTCTTGAGTGTGACTAAATTATTAGCTGATCCAAGATTTTCAATATAGTTTCAAGGGGAACAATTAGAAAAAGGGGAAGAGGTGGGAAAAGAGGAAGGAAAGGATTAAGTGGGTTTTTTTTTTTTTTTAAAAAAAAGCATAATGGGCATAGGCTCTACAGGGGGCTGGGGACAGGGGAAATGGATGGACCTAGGGTCCTCCATTCCCCCCTTCCACAGTTAGCACCAGTAAGACGTAGTACTTCATGTGACTTGGTGTGACTCTCCACAGCCTTAAGGAAATAGAAGATATTGAGAGTTTAAAAAATAAGGCCCTTCTCAGTTCCAGGTTAAACTGGCAGGTTTTTAATTTGATGACTAAATCCCAGTGTGCTATCGAGGTGGGGTTGGTGGGTGTCAGCCGCTGTCCCAGAGTGCCTCCTGGGTTGTCGACCCCCTGGGTCAGAGATGCTGTTTAATATAGAGAACTTCAGCTTTCCAAATGCTGGTTGTGTGACTGTGCCAAACCACTTCCTGTACTTGCTATGTTTCTTTTGTTATGTTAGGTGTAACTCGAAATGCTCCAGTGACTCTCTTTCCTCCCCTCTTCATTTAATTTTGGAGTACATGGTTGAAAAATCTGTTGTGTACAGTTAAAAGTGAGATTAAATGCTAGTGTAAGTGGTTTTTACTCCGAGGTGTTCTTCTTGGCTTTGAGAAAAGCATTGCACATGAAAGCTACACATAAAACCAGGGAATTGAATGCTCTTTTTATGAGTTAAATCTAAAATTATTTCAACCAAATTTCACATAAAGGAAAAATGAATTTCAGCTTCATGCTTCGCATAGTGAAACTTAGATTCTAACATTTTATCACTTTTCTACAAATGCTGCTTTATGTCAATAAACGTTTTTTCCTTGCCTTCCATCCTGGGGATGGTGACAGCATGCATAGTGACGTTGTATACAACTTTCTGAAGGAAAGAAAATCAATTCCCAGCTCAGATGTCTCACTTAAAACTTTCAGGATGCTAACGCGGTTGGTGGATCTTTTCCCACTTTCAGTCCTTGGTCAAGGGCAGTTTATGGGATACTGAGGAGAGCTTTCGCTTTTAATGAAGTTAAATATTTTACACGTACTCATTTTAAGCTTGGATATGAAATTAGGGAAGCCTGTGATTCCCAAACTAGATACTACTGCAAAGGTGTAACTTTTTAAATTTAGGTGGTGTAGCATCTGGATGCAGTTGCAGGTTTTGAGTTATGATAGACCGCACTTAGCTCTGCGAGGAGACTTTGAAGCTCAATGGATGTGCACAGAACAGGGTCCTTCATCCCAACCGTATTGCTGGATGGTCATCTATGGATGATCTCAGGAAAGGGGATGCCACACATCCCTTTACAAGCATCAAAATTGCTTTAAGATGGCTCATATGTCCTTGCAGAGTTCTCTCTGACCAGTAAAAAGTGGATTATCTCTGTGTTTGTCTATATCCAGGTACTTGATATGGACCTTAGGTTTTATGTTGTCAACAATAAAATTGATAGAATTGTTATAATTCTCATTAAAAACAACTGAGGTTGACTTAGCAATTAGTTGCCTGTAAAAGAGAAAGAGGATATCCTCAGAGGACATAGTGAGAACTGCTCCTTGTTTGTCTTTTGATCTTACATGGTTATCTTCTGGCTTTTAAATGCAGCCTTCTGTCTCCTGTGCTGAGTGCACAGCGTGATACTTCTCTGTATGCATTGTGATTAGAGATACTGTCAGGTTATTTCCAGAACCCCAGTAGGGTGTATGTATTCTGCTGAATATTTATTTAGTTATGCTTGCACATCTGGAAAAAACAAAAAACAAAACACCCCAAATACAGCACTTTGTTTCTCTAGTATCTTGCATAGCTTTCCCTTTTATCTGTTTTTCATGGAACTAAAACCCAATTCCTAGCAAACCAAATTATAGGTGCAAATAACTTTGGGGGAGGAAAAGCACACATTTAGGAAAACTGATAGAGTAGTATCCACTAGCAAGAGGTTCCTCAGTTTAGCAGCGGTATGTAAATTGAAATCTATGGAACTCAAACTAGAAATAAAATGTGTTAGCCTTTGGAGCTGTGGAATAAGTTCTCAATGTCTTGGTTTCTTTAAATCCAAGATCCTAGCTACAAGTTTGGAGCTGGAAAAGAAAGTTGGCTGAGATTTGTCATCTTTATTTAGACTATCTGAATGTGGGGTTTTTTTTTTTTGTCCTTAGTCTTTTAAAAAATAATCATTTACTCTGTGTGTGGGGAAAACTCATTGGGCAACTTCTCCAGCCTATTTTGTACCTTTACTGAGAGTAAGAAAAAAGTCATGGCCTATTGAAATAAATAATCCTTTAGTCCTTGTTGCCAACTGCAGCCGGAGTTTCCTCTTTAGGCTATTAGCTTGGAGCAACTTTGCTTAAGTTTGATACCGGGGTTTTGCTGTCAATACACAGATAGTCTTGAATTTATGAATTTTAAGGCAGAATAATACTTTGCCATTTATTGACCATTTTTAGATGCCAAGTGAAATGTAAAGTTAGATGTCACGTAGAATCTATATTACTGTGGTCTTTTCTTAAGTAATTAACTTTTTTAACCTTTTCAGCACTTTTATTTTGTAGTTGAAAATTGTAGTTGAAGTCCACAGGATCTGAGCCCATTTATAGTGTAAGATGAAAGTGTGCTGTGACAGAAATTGCTGTTTTCTAATATGGTTTCTGGTATGGGCTCTTTGCAACATAGTCAAAAGATGAGATTTGTTTTAAGTTCAGGAGATGCCTCTCTGGGGCTTTTAATGTTGGCATCTAAAGGGAGCATACATTGACAAGGTACTTGAAAGATAAAAATTCTTTCACTTAAAAAATTTTAACACACAGAAATATGCCAAACCAGATTTGCATAGAGATAAAATGATTCTGTGCTGCAGCTTACCTCATTATGTGCTTAAGATGAAAAGCCCTTTTTTCAAGTGCTTAGCATGATTAAATTGAGACAAGTGGAAATTATTTAGTGGGAGAAACAGTGTTTAAGAGCTGAAACACTACAAAAGGTGAAGCATGCTAAAAAATCTGACTGCTGCATATGTTTCAACTTCAGCAGTTAATTTATTTGAGGATCAAAGGCTCTGGTGAGCTACTTGTTTAGCACTATATTGTATTCTGCCCCAGTTGTTTCTCAGTAACCCTTCTCAAGTCTTTTTCTGTTACTTTATGCAGTTTGTGAACACCTGGCGTGCTCCATAGACACGCAGGCTTCCAAAGCGTGTGATCCTCCCTGTGAGGGAACTCTAAACAAATGTCCCTCGTTACATATGTAACAGGGCGTTAATCGGTCCAGCCCCGTGCAGACCCAGAGTGGCTTTGCACAGATGAGGAATTCTGCAGTCTTTCTCACCTCTGCTCCCAGGATTGTAAAATTGTAAGCTTTTGCAGGCGGAATTCACTCTGATATTGTGTAGTGTCTGTTAATGAGGTGTTAGAGATGATTACAAGGTTTTGAGTAACACCTTAGTCATCTTGACTCTCTTCTCCAGCTGTAAGGGAGGGTGAGTGAGTCAAAACAAGATAATCTGAGTGAAGTGCATATTGAATGTCATGGAGGAGGAGGCAGGAAGGGAGACCAAATTGATGAACAAGCAAGGGGAAGGGCTGTTCGGAGGATTATTTGCCTTAGATATTCCATAGATTGTTTTAATTAATAAATAATATATATTGAAAAAAGCAACAGCAAAACCTTAACCTTTAAATATGGTGTTCAGGCTCTGTCCTTGTCAGGCAGATGACAGGATGTTGCGGCGAGAACATTGGAGATGAATGCTGCTCCCCTCTTCCCAATTTTGGGGATGAAAGTAGTTTTATTTTATAGTATTTATGTGTTTTATGTTCTAGATGATCTCGAGCTCAGAGCTTTCTCAGCCATAAAGGGAGACTTATGGTTTGCTTTTTCATAGGGTGGGCAAAGCAGAACATGCGTATTAATACCCAGTCCTACTTATGCAGCTGACAGCTTTCTGTTGAATCATAACTTGTCTTGTAGGCATCTAAAAATAAATGAAGGAATTTGCTAAAAGCCCACTGAAGTTAATGGAATATGGTTAATGAGTTCAATGGGAATTGGATTTAGGATCATATCTGTATCTCTTCTTCATGAAGATATATTAATACAGATTAGAAGAGGACAATGTTATTTATTGTTAATTTAGTCTAAGAATCATATTTTTCTGTCATAAGTGGAATGATGGCATTTAATTATCATTATGGCAGCACCAACAATCATCCTGGAATGCATACATTATTTTATTTTTACATGTACAAATGAAAATACAAACAGATGTCTGCTGTCTGTCCTGCAACAGCAAAGCAGGCACTTCAAGGGTATGTCTGTTCAGGCATGTGAGTTTGCTGTCTTAAGCAAGTTACTTTATAAGGACCTAATTAGCAGAGATAGGGCTTCTTGCTTTTTACACCTGATCTGCCCTTTTCTGATTAAGAGCTTCAGGGGACCAAGATTGCCTCTGAGCTTGTGTCCAGCTGCAATTTTGTTAATTCTAAAGTCTTGAGTAACTGCCCTGACAAGGAGTCATTTGAGATGTTACTGATTTTCAAGCCCAACCCTTCATAAAACATTAATTTAGATGAAGTCCAGAACAGAAGTTGATACAGATTCCTGTACAGATGATGTGCTTTTGGACCTGCTTATTAAATGGCTCGCTTGCTCAGTGACTACGATGAGTACCATCGTGTGTAGTAACCTCTGTAAAGAAAGTGGTTGGTTGAAGTGTGCACATAATATATGGTTACTGGTTTTTGTCTTGAGGTTGGAAGCTGGAGCCTGATGCACATGTTTTAATGTGTTGCTTCCAATTTACTTGCTATTAAATTTGCAAGTCAATACAGGCAAGGGTTTTTTCTGACTTCCTTTAATTTTCAGCCTGTTAACCATCATGCTGTGCAACTTCCCCAGATACCCGAAGGGCGAGATGAGAGCTCTGCCCTTGCGGGATGTGCATCATGTGGTACCGGGAAAGCGGCTACGGGGAACTCTTAAATGTGACCTCTCTCGTGAATAGGATTAGTTTGTACTACTCTGCTGGCATTATTGAATGAAAGAATAGTAGACTAGGACAACATAAATAAACTAAGAAGGATGATGCAGATACGCAAATGCTAAATTTAGCTTTAAGATGATTATTCCGTGCCTCCTGGCTTTCCTGCTTCTTCGGGAGCAACACCTGTGCCATGTATGTAACTTCTAGTTCTTGGACAAGTTTGCTAGAGAGGATTGAAGAGGTTTTTGACTTTATTTTTGTGCCTTTAAGTCATGTAATGCCTGTTGAAAGTGCAGGTCTAGAAGACAGTGGTTTTGGAGGTCGGCTGCTTGTTGTGGCAGTATTTTGCAGTAGTCTAATTCAGCCTTGGGTCTCCTTCTAAACTGTTACTGGTAGATACAGAGGATCACTTGGACTGGCAGTGGCTGGGGTGGCTGTGTTCTGTGACACACAAGAGCATAACGTTTGAGAAATACACCACAGTTAGGTGGGAGGAGAATTTTTTCTAAATTATGAGTGCATGTGCTGCAACTTTTAAGACCATAAATGCTGTATGGTACAATCTAAAAATGAGTCAATAGGCATTTTCCGTGTTAGTGTAGAAGAGTATCAGCTGGCTTGCTAGAAATCTGCAGGTTTGTGCTGTGTGCGCTTTTTGTGGATGATCTGATGGCTGAATAATTTTTTTAATAAATGGTTTTACGGGCTAATAAGTCGTGTGTAAGGGATAAGAAGGGATTGTTGCTGCTTTAGCAGATCTGTAGGAGTCTGAAACAATTTTATCTGCAGTGTGTATGTGTGTATTTTGCTTTTACTGCCTTTCACGGCCAAAGTGGGCAGAGCTAGCAGCTACGGGTTTCGTTCCCCGGGACTAAAATTTGTCGGCCAGGGGCAGCGCGCGAATGTCCGGGCAGAGACAGTGGTACGGGCAGGTGGATCTCGCCCCGCGGGGGACGCGGACAGCCGTGGGAGCTGGCTAATCATTTCCCCGCGGGACTACCCCCGGGTGCGGCGGGGCCCGGCCTGGCCGGCCCTGCCGTATGCCAATAGGTGGCGATGTCGGCGCGGCAACGGGCGGCCCCTCGGCGGCGCGGCCGAGCTCCCGCCGGCGGCGGCTGGCAGCCCGCCGGGCCGCGCTGGGCTTCCTCGCCGCTCCCCAGCTCCTTTAATTATTATTATTACTATTATTATTATTTTTAATTTCCCCCTCCGTTCTTGCGGGTGGGAATCGGCACGGTGAGCCCCGCTCCGGCACACCGCGTGTCAGGGTTTCACGGGTGGTGTGTGTGTGGGAAAGTCTGTGTGTCCCCCCTCACGCGTGCGGAGCCGTCCCTCGTGGGCGCTGCGGGGCGGGCAGGGCGCTGCCGGCCCGGGGGGCTGCGCGGCGGGGGGAGTGCTCCTAATGAGATGCGACGGATCGGGGGGCGGGGCCCTGGCTGCGGGGCAGCCAATGGGCGGCGGCGGCGCCGCATAAATTATGGGGGGGGCCGGGATGGCCAGGTTTTGTGCGGCGCGGCGGAGCGCTGACCTCGGAGCTGGCCGAGCGCAGCCCCGCGCCCCGCAGGGTCCCGCCGCCCGGCCCCGCCGCCGCCGCCGCCCGGCGGAGCTGCCCTGCCGAGCTGCCCTGCAGCCCGGCGCTCGCACACAGGCAGACGGCCGGAGAGAGGGAGACCTGATTTCTCCGGGGAGCGTTTCTGGCCGCGATTGCATGAATGCCCAATGTTGTAGACCAGTGGCAATGGATCTAGGAGTTTATCAACTAAGACACTTCTCAATTTCTTTCTTATCGTCCTTGCTGGGCACCGACAACTCATCCCTGAGGCTCGACAGTAGGTAAATAAGTGTTGTGTCCGAGGGGCTCTGCTGGCGCGGCGGTAGCGGGGCAGGTGAACGCCGGGCTGGCTCCTTTGTCCGGGGGAGCCGCAGCGGCGGCACCGGGCGCCCGCCTCGCCTTCCCTCGCCTTCCCTCTCCTCCCCGGAGGGGCTGCCCTCCCTGGCGCGGAGCGCTTCTGCCGCAGCCTGCAATTAAGCTCCATCTTTGTGGTCTGCTGGGGGGCAAAATGTCGGGATATTTGATCCGGCTGCGGGCGGGGGGTTCGGGGCGGCTTCACAGGTTGCTTTGCTGCATTGGAGCATCCCGGTGAGGCGGCGGCAGCGGCAGGGCAGCGTGAGGATGACTTTCTCAGCCAACTGGCTACCAATGCCCGCGTCTCTTGTCTCTTAAATAATTCAGCCGCTGCTAATGTTGTATTTTTTTTTTCTCTCTTTCTTTTTCTCTTGCAGCTCCTCTGGTGCAAGCGTGGTAGCTATCGACAACAAAATCGAGCAAGCGATGGTACGTACCGATTGGGGCATAAAACCCTGTTCATGTTTAAAGCAGTAAACAATATCGGGATGCGGCGGGCGATGGTTAACCCGTGCGCGGACGCGTTTTTATAGCGGGGCCGGGAAGGGAGGGGGAGGCACGGGTTTGGTTTGGTGGGGTGTTTTTTTGGTTTTTTTTGGTGGTTTTATTGATCAAAGGCTTCCTGCGGGGAGGAATGCGCACGTTTCTCTATCGATGCCGGGGAGGGAATGACGGCATCGTTTCTGGCTCCCTAGTCCCCAAACGATTGATCCCGGCTCCATGCGGCGGGGGAGGGGCGCTGCTGGGGCAGAAAGCGGGATTTCTTTGGGGGCTTTCATACCCCCCCCCCCCAAAAAAAAAAAAAGTGGGGTGTTTCGGGGTGCTTTTCATGTAATTTTTTAAAACTAACTCTCCTCCAAGCGCATCCCGCCCCGAGCCACCCCTGCCAAACGGGCGCATCCCCCGCGGGCTGCAGCCGGGGCATCCTCTGCTGCCATGCCCTTCTCCCGGTGGCCGGCACGGGCGTCGAGCTGCCCGGGGCCGAGGGCTCCCGCTCGGGGGCCGCCACCGGCCTGTCCTCCGCCCTGCCCCCGGCGCGGTCCCGCCGCGCTGCGCCTGGGGCCCGGCCGCCCTTTGTTACTGGAGCGGTGCCTGGAGCCGTTCTCACGGGAGCCTCTGCCGACTGTTGCTAGGCAAACTCCGAGCCTTTAACTCCCGGCTATAAATAACTCGGCCGCTCATTGGTCGGAGCGCGCTCTGACGTCACCCGCGGCCGCGCACGGCCGGCGGGAGGGAGGGAAATGCGGCAACCTGCGCTGAGAACTGGCTGCAGCCGGTGCGCGGGGGGGCGGGGCCTGGAGGCGGGGCGGGGCCGGCTCTGGGGGCGGGGCCCGCTGCCCGTCTCGGGGCCGCACGTGTGTGTGTGGCGGGGCCGTAGGCAGCGGGTTGTGACCCGCACCCCGGGCCCCTGCGGGGGAGAGCTTCGCTCGGCCCGACACCCTCTGCTGAAGGGCTGCTGGCCGTGGGGCTGGCTCCCTGCAGGCATGAGCAGGGGGCTCGTGGCCCTCTCTGGGATACTCTTCTGTACCTGGGCAGGGCAGGGTTCGCACCGGCTCTCTGTGTAGGTTCATCCACTGCATCTCCAGCTGAGCTGGGTGGGAGCCTGGGCCTGGCACTGGGCTGCTTTCCTAACGCACACGCTTTCTTCTGCGTTTCAGGATCTGGTAAAGAGTCACTTGATGTATGCGGTAAGGGAGGAAGTGGAGGTCCTCAAAGAGCAAATCAAAGAGCTGATAGAGAAGAACTCCCAGCTGGAGCAAGAAAACACTCTGCTAAAAACACTTGCGAGCCCGGAGCAGCTTGCCCAGTTCCAAGCACAGCTGCAGACTGGTTCCCCGCCTTCCTCTTCCCAGTCACAAGGGACAACACAGCAGCCTGCTCAGCCGGCATCACAGGGGTCGGGGCCTTCAGTGTAGTTCAAGATGTCATTGCCATCATGATCGCTGGCCTCTGGACTGCCCAGAGCAAGAAGGACTAGCGGGAATCCGCCACAGCCACCCTTCATCCATTTCAATGCACACTGCAACCCAGACTGAGGACTCCATGCCCTGCACACACCAGGAGAGGCTTTTCCCCTCCGTATTACGCACTCATCTGTCTCTCTCTTTCCTCCCTTCCCCCTTTGGCTTGAAGGAGTCTTTATTCTTAGGTTGATTGAATAAAATAAACTTCTTCCAGAGAATTAGCACAAGTACACTGGGGACTTGAGCAGCTTCTGCAAATGGCTGAGAAACGAAGCTGCGTGCCTGAATTTTTTTTGGTTTGTTTTTAAATCTTCCACTCATCCAGTGATATAACTCATACAAGTGCTTTTCAAGCTTGGAAATATGAAGAAATAGACTGGAGTAAAAAGTGATGGCTCAATCCCCTATAGTGCACTGGGGTTCCAAAGTGAGGACTGGTGCATAGGATCTTAAGAGGAAGAGGGAGAAAGGTAAATTCAGTGTTTAACACTTAATTGTCACCTGAAACCTTAAGTGCAAATACTTGCACCGTTTTCTGAAGCAGTGGACAGGTGCATAAAGCTGTATTATATATAGAAAGCAGGTAGGTGACGTACAGTTGGGTCATAGGATAATTACAATGAAGGTTATTTGCCTACTGTATATTTGTGTATTTAGTGTAATTACTTTGTAAAATAGAAAACTGTAACTATTTAGGTTGTACAGATTGAAGTTTAGTTGTTTCATTGGCTGATCTGAAGAAGTTTGGAAAGTTTTGTGGTTTTTTTTTTTAATGCTACATAAATAAGAATGCACCTACGCAACTGTTCAGAATTTGACAGATTTATGCTGTTTGTGTAACTTCTGAAGTTCCCTGGCTGCTGATTATCTTGAAGTAAATCTTTGTTCATTGTAGTTTGGTTCAAGACAGGAAAAACCACTCCAAAAATTATCAAACCCTGCTAGCAAAGAACTAAAAAAACAAAAAAAAAATTGGATTTCCCAGTATGGATTTTTTGCATATGATCTGTATAGTAGTATGCATATGTTTTTGTGCATGTTCTCTAAACAGTTGTAACACGTCAATGTATTTAACTGTTGCACTTGTCAACTTTCAATAAAGCATACAATGTTGATAAATCACTGTTTGTATATTGTACTAATGTTAACTGCAATCACTTTCAACATGTTGCAATGCAGTTTTACGTGAGCAGTGAGGTCAGGAAGCATAGGTCTGGGTGTGAGATCCTGTCTGTTGGCTTCAGAGCTTTATCAGAGTTTCAGCTAAAAATGCAACTCCTACTTTCCACAGTTTCTTAAAAATGCAGCGTGAAGTCAAATGGAGGAAGGAGTAGGGGGCCTGACTAAGAGCAAAGCTCCTTGTTTTGGTCCAGTCCTATCCAGTCAGGACTGTTGGGTGCTTTCTATACGTTGAGTAGTAGATAAGCAGGAATACAGACTAATGTATGATGAGCCATAAACGTATAAATTTCCTGCAGCAGTGGTTCCCTAGCAGCAAACTGCGCCCTTGCCAGGCCATGGGTCATCCCGTGCTGGCAGCAGCTCCAATGCCCTTAATTTTGGGTGACAAAGGCAGTGGGCATTATAGCAGGTCAGCAATAGCATCACCTTCTCTCAAAACCTTCCTATGATGAGACCAGGCTGAAATCTCAATGTCCAAGAATTTCTCACTTTCACCTCCACAGCTCGCTCTTAGATTGTTTCATAATTATTTTTTTTGTGAGTTGAAATCATGTAAACTTGTATTAATTCTGCCTTGTAAAAGTGGTGAGAACTTCCAGTCTTGTGCAAAGATAAAACTTCTTCCCTTCAGTTTGGAAAAAATACTTTTCTTTAGTCATGATAAGTAAAATATAATCAAATCTAAACACAGAAATTTCTAAGTGGAAGACTATAGATACGGTGTGATAGTCTGCAACTGGAGAAGTGGAGGAATTTACAGTTTTACAGTGGATTCTGTTTACTAGTGTTAAAGCTGTGAATCTTGGATACTTGTAGTGTTCACAATTAACGGGATAAAATGGTCAGCCCTTTTGAGGGGTAGTAGGACAGTACTTTGACTGTGATAGTGGTGTCCAAAAATTTGAATATAAGGAATTAATCTGACTTAAAATGGAAGAGTTAATTACAAAAATTTTTATGTATGGTCTTATATGACTGCTTACTCCACGTAATGAAAATGAGGAGGTACCATTCTTGTGGAACTTCATGTTACTGAGCATAGTCAGGTGTAGCAGAGGGAACAAGAAGGCTGAGGGTTCAAAGGCAAGACAGATCATCTTTTTTTGTGTGATTTAGAGCTAAATTCTTGCTTTTGGGTGCTCGTCATGCAGCAGTTGAGGCGGTGCTTTGCTGTATCACAGCGCAAGCAGTTGCATTACCTTTATTTGGATTAGTATATCAAAGTACGTGCGTGAGTGTGTCTCTGTGGGAGTGTGAACTTTAATTCGTAGTTTGTGTTCTCGAGATTTCAGTACATAATTTAAGAGCGTTCTTAATGAGGAAACACCAGGGAGAGATGTGAGATGCTTTTTTTTTTTTGATGGATTAAGCTAAAATTAGAAATTGATGATAGCCTTTGTGGCAGAACAGCACTCGAATTATTTGGATCTGACAAAAGGAATGCTAATTTTGGTGCTTTTTAAATGGCTTAATTGTCTCCAGTTGCCTTTATATTCTGAAGGTCTCTTTAGCACTTCCAGGCCATAACATTGAGTATATAAAAAAGTCAATTGTAACATGCAGATCGGCTTTTTCGCCTGCTTCACTGACCAGAATTTGCCAAGAATTATTTTTTTGTTTAAAACAGAAATTGACTTCTGGGTTTATTTGTTTAAAGAACAGCCTGAGCATATTCTAAATCCAAGATTATTTTTTTTAAACTGTTCTTTAACACAGTATCTGGAAGTCTGAAGGTTTTTGGTTAGGTAAAACATTGATAATATTAGTACACTGTGCTTCAGTGTTGGCAAATCTGATCATTTAGTCTTAGGTACCAAAGAGTTTTAAAACTATGGAGCTGGGTTTTGGAGCTGTTTATTAACTGCTAAAGTTAGGCAGAGCAGTGTTCTGTTGATGAGATGATTTTAGCAATAGGTCTGTCAAAACTGCAGCCTCTCTCCATGAAACAGATTCAAATTGACTAAAATTGCACTTGGGATCCAAAGAAAGAGTAGACATGTCAGTCGGTTGTGTTGTAATACTTCTGGAATGAATTGTTTTGATTTTTGCTTTTGTTCTAGAACAAATAATTTTTTGGAGCACTTTAAATCAAACGTTATCAATAGTGTCATCTTTTTCCACCCAAGTTTTTCTTTGTACAAACTCTGAAATGCTCAGGTTTTTCATCCACAGTGAGAATCAAATTAAGTGTAATCTGTCTTTTATATGTCAGGCTTTTTATTCTCTGCATATCTCCAATTCAGTAATTCTTCAGGCGATATTCAAGCTGTTTGTCATTTAACTTCTTGTTGACATTTAGCCACACACTTGCTTTATTTTTAACAGCAATATGATAAACTGATCTAAGCAAATTATCACGGAGATCAAGTTGCTATTTTTTTCCTCTTGTGGCCTTTTTTAAAAAAAACAATCATTTTTGGCAAATAATTCTAAGGCAAGTTGAGATTGTCTAAATTCTGAGTGCTCTGTAAATACATAGGGAACAGAAATCGGCTTCAATAACATGCCTGAAAACTGTCGGGAGAGCACCCAGACAAAACTTCCCAGCAGCAGCGGAATAAATGCAGTGCCTCAGAGATGCCTCTCCCTAATTCTTATGGAATAAATCAATGCCTTGGAGGCAGCTTCCCATCTTTCAGCTGGAGAAAGAACCCAGCGAGGCTATTTGGGAATTACCACCCTTGATTTCTGTAGCTACAGCGAATGTATTAATCTCAATACAAAGAATTTTAATTATTATTTATTCTTTGTAGGGTGAAATAGCAATAGTCGAGCTTGCTGACTGAAGGCATACTTGTTTAGCTTAATATATGCCATTTGCAAGACACTTAACGAGAGGTTTTGAGTGCTTCAGTAATAGTTCACATCTTACAGACGCTGCATTATTTCTTGCTTTTTTCCTCTCTCTCTTTGGGATTATGCATTTTAACTTTCTGGAGAGTTTTCTGCCGGGGTGAACCTGAAGCAAGTTATAAATCCAAGGCTTTGCCTAAGCTGGAAATGAGCCCAATTCCAACCATTGCTAGTCAGTGTAACTTCAAATGCATGAAACTAAACGGAGAATGGTTGCTGGAGGGAGTTCCTGGGAAGTCTGGAACAAGCTTTGGTGTTTGAAATGCTTGTTTGAGGATACTCTGAAAAAAACACCTGCCGCTGGCCTGATCCTTTTCCCGCAATGAGTAAGCAGACTCTTCCGACTGCAGTTAGTATGTGCTGAGTTGGGCCAACAAACGGTGTGCTTGAAAATCCCGTGGCAAGGAGTTTCCAGCAGACACTGGCAACTGCCCTCCTTAATCGGGGTCCAATTTCCAACAGGACCAAAGCCAAGCTCAACAATGAAGTTAAAAGCCAAACCATGAATAAACTAACTTCCTTACATTGTAAATACATTGGAAAAGGGCAGCAGTTCAAAAGGGAAAATGAGCAAAACTGCATGACTTTCCTTGAAATGAAGTCCCAGGTGGTGGTTGTTCATTGAGGTGCCCCAGGAGAGCTGTGCTGTGCCAAGAGGCAAAAGAGTTTGGGTAGGGCATGGCCAAGAGGCCCCTGAAATGTAGCACAACGGGAATTTGGGTATGGCATAACGGCCAGCTGAGGAAAGGGAAAACAGTTCTCAAAAAGCCAGGTTCTTAGGTCATCTTGAAGCTTAACTTTGATTCTTCAGCTGCATTGGGTGGGGGTGGTTTTTCAGTGATGTGTATGTGGTAATACACATTGGGTGCAGTTCAAGTTGTCATGAGAAAGTGGCTACAGGCAAAAAAAAAAAAGGTCATAACAGTCCAGTTTACAGTCTTCTAGTTTGGATGGACTGAGAGGTCTGTTAAAGTTCTCCCTCTTTGGAGCTCTAAAGGCACTGTAAAACAGTGAGATGTTGAGATCTGGCAAGTGCAAGCTCAGGACAAATCCACCTGAATCTTGGAAGTAGCAAAAGGGCAGTGAATAAAATTTGTCAGCCTTTAAAAAACAAAGTCAAGAAGAACAAACCCCTATGGCTTTCAGAAAGGAAAGCAGATCTGTTGTTCATCAGGGAGTATGGGAAGGGAGGGAGATGAGCTTATTTGTGGATTATTTAAATTACTGTCAGCTGCTTTCCAGTCCAACATACATTCAGGATCTCTAGGAGCTGGAAGCTGGGTATCTGTGCTGAGCTCTCACATCTCCCCCAAAAATCTTGTTTAAAGTATCTGCCTGCATTATGCTCCCCATGGAGGCTGCAGTAAATGGTCATTCTTCCTTCCATTAGTTTTATTACCAAGAACCAGCCTGTTCTGCTTCTCCGCTGCTGCTTTAATCAAAGCTTTGCTACCAGATAGCCATCAGAAAAGACATCTGCAATTCAATTAGATATGTGCTTAAACTCACGATCTCTGTGAAACCGGCCGCTGCCAGAACAGTGCCCTCCACGCCGTGGGCTTGCCGGGGCTGCAGCCTGCAGGGCTCTGCTCCAGCGCTTCTGCCTCCTGCCACTGGCTTGTCCTCCCTCCTGCTCTGCTGGCCCTGCTTACAGATCCTTGAAATGAGGACCTGTTCCTCATCAGAGGCTGGGAGAAGTTTATTTCTTCCTTGCAGAGCAGGTGAGAAGCTAGAAACTTGGCATCACTCAAGAGCCACAAAATCTGCTTTATAACACATCGAAAGTGGTTGCTACAGTGTATCATCCTTCTGCCTCAGGAGGTAGCATGAAGAAGCTCCAAAAGTGCTCCAGGGGTAAGTTATTGCACCTTTTGCACAGGCATGGAAGCATGATGAAGTGATGGGGACCATTCATACCGAAAGAAGTCTGACTTCTTTATTTTCACAGCCTTTGCAGTTTCCAGTGCTGTAAGTGCCTATTCCCTGGTGCCAGCTGCCCCCAGGGCCACCACTCTTGCTTGCAGTGACCCTGTGAGGTGACCGAGGTGAAGCCCAAACACCTTCTGGGCAAGCCAAACCATTGAGCCTCTGTGAGGAACAGCTCTTTGGAAGTATTAGTCCTAGAGGTAAATGAGACCTCCAAGCATGTCCCTGACATGTACTAGAACCTTGTTTAAAATGCTCCAGAAGGATGTTATGAAGTGCTTTAGTGATCGTGCTTAAAGCATTTCTAAGAACTGATTATAAAGGCTCGCAAAATCACAAGTGAAAGCAGTCAGAAGGGAGGTTTGTGTGGGCTTTGTAGAAAAGATGCAGTTGACAAAAACCCCAAACCTGAGGAGAAGTGAAGGTGAGCGTTGGGGAGTGGATGTGGCTTGCAAGCTTTCCTGCCTTCAGGGAGCAGTGGCCTCTGGTTGATAGAGAAGCAGGTTTAATGCTTACCTGGGATGGGAGAAAGACAAACGGGGATCAGAGTGATGCAGCTGCATGTAGCCCCAATGGGTTGGGGTGCTGCACCTGTCCATAACCCCCTGAGTGTAGGATTGGTAAGTGCCCTGCAGCTGTGGACCTTCTCCATCTGCATTCACAAGGTCACCCCAATGGTGACAATAAAAGCACTTCACGTCTGTCCGGGTGAGGTGAGAAGAGGACGGAAGTGTAAGTACTCATAGGCAGTGCAGGAAAAAGTCCCCTAGCCCATCTCCCCATCTCCATCAGCTTTAACTTTAAATCCAGCGAGCAATAGTGGTGGGTCAAGTTCAGTCATGCTCTTAATGAACAGCAGCTCCTCATTTAATGTGTTCATGTAGAGTATCTGAGCCAGGACGGCCTGTTTGCTCAGAAGACAATTACTCCTATTTACTACTTAAGTGCCATAAATGCAACTGGGCTTTCTAAGGAACGGCAGTAGCTGTGTTGCCAGGGCACGTGGAGAAAACTGAAGCAGCTCCAAGCAAACATAGGACACAAATAAGTCAGGGCTGGGGGTGCTCGGGTAGATCTAGTTTAGCGGGAGATGATGGGAGAAGCTGTATTCTCATGTGACTTGGGGGATGCCAATATTGGTATTGGAAATGTCAGAGCCGGGCAGTGATTTTGCTCCAGCCCTGGGCTGCTTTGGTGGCCTTGGTAGCCAGCGAGGTCTGGGAGCAGATACCAGGGCCAAGCTGCCATGATGTCCCCCCCGCAGAGCAGGGGAAATTTGAAAAGGCTTGAAGAAAGTGCTGTTTGTTGGGTTTTTGTCTTGTTTTGGATTTTTTTTTTTCCTTCTCTCACACAATATTGATTTTCTTCATAAATTTTTAATAAATGAAGTGAAATTGTACAGGGGAAGGGAAGTCCAGTGTGGGCCCCTATCTGTTTTAAAGGGTTGCCAGCAGAGGAGGTTTGGGGATATTCTTCTGATGGAGCATCCTCAGCACCTGCAGTGCTTCACCTTGCTCCTGGACCCTCTGGCTTTCAACAGAGCAGATGTACATGCCCGGACCTCTCAGGCCATCTATGCTGAGCCTGGTGGTTCAGGAGGTGTAGGGCCCATAAGACCAGGCGATTGGGGATGCTCAGCTGGCCATTACCCACTCACCCTTCCCTCCAGGAGCCACCAGCACCTGGCTTGGCTGCCCCAACCCCTGCGTGCTTCAATGCAGCTCCTTGAGAGGCTTAATGTCCCCAGCGAGTACTGGGGCAAGGAGGGGACTGCACCTCTGTGTGGCCCAGGGGAAAACACTCTGGTTTTCCACGGCACTCTTATTTCATCTCAGTGTGGCTGCTTGCGGTCAGTCTGGAGGTAAAATCAACCTGCATTTCACCAGAAGTTAGCTGTTTCAGCAGCCCCTGTCTTTAAAAATTCCTTTTGGGGATTTGAAAATACAGGTATCAATTATTAGTAATTTAGAGAGGAGAAATATTTCATGTTTATAGTATGTTGTTTACTGGAGGGTTAGATCCTTTGCCTTTCTCAAGATAAATTTAAGGTGGGCATTTGAATTAATCAAGAAGAATGAGCAATGCAAAAAAAAACCCAACCCGAACAAAAATAAAGAAAAAACACTGCAGAAGGTGAGAACAATTCTGCATATGGTGATTTTTGGTGATTTTGGTCATAAAAATTTTACCCCAGTTCATCCCAGGGGGAAGAAAGAGTCTTTCCAGTGCAGCCTGGCAGCTCCTCACCATTCCAGCTCCCACCCAACCAAGCACGTGCTGCTGCACCCAGGCCGTGAGCAGAAAACACGTTGCTTAAAGAAGTGCCTGGCATAAAAGTACTGTACTCCGATACTGGAACACTGCCTGCCGACTCGTCCCTTAAAAGCTGTTGCCAAAGTACTGCCCAAAAAATGTGGTTATGTTCTTAAGTGGGGGGGTTTCTGTTAGACAGCAAGCCCCTTGCTGGGATCACAGGACCTCCTAGTGTGAACATGGTTGTATTTTAGCAGTGGCTATTGCTATTAATTGATCCAGTGTAAGTAGAATCACAGAATGGTTTGGGTTGGAAGGGACCTCAGAGATCATCTAGTTCCAACCCCCCTGCCATGGGCAGGGACACCCTCCACTAGACCAGGTTGCCCAAAGCCCCATCCAACCTGGCCTTGAACACTTCCAGGGAGGGGGCAGCCACAGCTTCTCTGGGCAACCTGTGCCAGTGCCTCACCATCCTCACAGTAAAGAATTTCTTCCTAATATCTAGTCTAAATCTGCCTTCTTTTAGTTTAAAATCATTATCCCTTGTCCTGTTGCTACAGGCCCTACTAAAAAGTCTGTCCCCAGCTTTCCTGTAGGCCCCTTCAGGTACAAGAAGGCTGCTGCAAGGTCTCCCTGGAGCCTTCTCTTCTCCAGGCTGAACAACCCCAACTCTCTCAGCCTGTCCTCTTAGGAGAGGTGCTCCAGCCCTCTGATCAGCTTCGTGGCCCTCCTCTGGACTCTCTCCAACAGCTCCATGTCTGTCTCGTACTCGGGACCCCAGAGCTGGACACAGTGGGGTAAGTGTTGTGACACTGATGTTGCTACACTTAAAGTGATGCTTTCTACTCCATATAAATTGATCAACTTGGAGTATTATCCATCTATCCATAATGTTCTTGCCTGGGCTGTCGGTGAGGACTGACCCAGCCCGGCTAGCCCCACACCTCCGAGTGGCTCTGGCCAGCAGCAGACACAGGAGGGAAGGCCTGGAGGTGTCCTGGTCCCCGAGCATCATCTCACCTTCCAGCAGCCAACAATTTAAGCGCTTCCCAAACTGGAGGCTGCAGCTGGACACCCATGTTTTAGTTGGAGGATGTGTCCTCCAGGCATGTGCTTAAATTAATTTCCATTCTTGCCCTTGCTCTGCAAGAGCAGTTGTTCCCCGGTTGTCCCTTCCCAGTCTGTCTCCCCAGTGCTCACACTTGCTCCCCAGCACAGCAGTAACCCCGGAGCCCAGCGCTGGCCCTGATCCGTACTGGTAGCCCACGGCCATCGCTTCAGAGATGGAGTTTTCTGCTTTGCATGTGTTGTCTGGCACATGGTGTTGTGAGCTCCACTGCAAGTCCTCTCCCTTGATGTTTCAGGTAGGCTCTCATGGTTAATGTGGTGTTCTCCGCAGACCTTGTGTCCTCACCTTCACAACCCTCTCCTGCCCACTCAATTGCTTAAAAGAAGTAATCCTCTGCTCTCGGAAAAAGAGAGGACTTTGGATATTGGCATCCCTTATTAGCACTGATTTTATTTGCTTTTGTGGGCGAATCATTAGACAAAACATCACTAAATGGCTCACTTTCATTCCTGTGCAAACTTTTACTTTCCCTTTCTCTGACGAGGATGTCATCCTGGCAAGGCTGAGGACAACCCAGCCAAGGGAAGGTTTAAATGAAAGCGCTTCCACCCTTTTAAGATGTTGCATATGAAAACTCACAGGCATCAATTTCCCTTTTCTTTTTAAAAGGAGGGAAAAGAAAAACAACCTTTACTTACGGTCTAAATTTTTACAAAACTCCATTTCTAGCTATACTTAACTCTAAAATTTGCCAGTGACACTACTTGGCAATGTCAGTACATACATACATATATCAGCTGTGATCTGTGTTAGAAGCACACCCAGGATACATCTTCAGTATCGCTAATTTCTGATGACCTTATCGTAATGCCGGATAGATTTGATGTTCCCATTAAAGTCTGAGCTCCTGAAATCATGCTGCTCCTATGAGACTCGTACCTTCTATTAAGAATGAGTCAGCTTCTAGCCTTCAGTTTCTGAGGAAAAGAGCTGAAAATACCAACGAGTTGCAATACATCGAGCCAGAAATCAGAAAAGAAATAAGAAAAAAAAATCCAAAATTATTTCTTAAGAGTAAATGACACATTTGGGCCTGACTTAAGAGGTTTCTGGATGCTTTGACAGCTCTGAAATTGTGTTGGAGCAAAGTTGCTGTGCCTTGTTCATGTGCTCTGACAGAAGCAGAAGCTGCCTTTGGTGTTACGGTGCCCTGATCCTGCAAGAAATTAATTATGGGCTTGGGATTAAACAGAAATACAGGATCAATCTTCCCGTTTCACAAAGTGGGGCTGAAATTTTTTTCTTGATGTGTGGCAGCTTCGTGATATTTAAGCGTATGTTGGATCTTTAATATTAAATACCTTTTATTGATTTCTTTATTAGGGAGCATTTTTATACCCACAGTATTTTGTCTAGTGAATCATATTATATGCAAATAATCAAGCTGAAATACTAATTTATTTTGGAAAGGGAATAAATGATGACATTGTTCTGGATCATCAAAAGCAATTCAATCTGTTCCTTAAGGCAGGAATAAAGGTTGCAACCTTGTTTACAAAAAATGGAGAAGGCAAAGGGCTGCTTGCTTTTAGCTGTGCAAACAGGTCAGGAGAAGCAGCATTCGAACTGGGGTTGCACAATGCTGCAGCTGTACTGAGTGTCTCAAAATTAGACTTTGCTTTTGCTTCAGAAGCAATGGTGTTTGTCCGTTCACCCCAAAAGGCACTCTGGAGTGCTTTTGTTAACAGCATCTACAACGTGGGCACCGTGCAGCACCAACTGCTCTGCAGTAGATTGCTCCCTTGGAGAAGGGGGCTCCTGCAGACCATGCCCAGGCAGCCAGGGCTAGTGCCCTTCAGTGCCTAGTGGGACGGCCGCCCTACAGCCCTCGGCGTTTTCTCACAGCGGCCCCAACGGCGAGGGCAGGTTGAGGAATGGCAACCCTCCCACAACAAGTCTGCTAAAGCTCAGGTTGCATTTTGCAATGAAGGGTCAAGAGAAAGCACTGAGGTTTTTTTCGTTCTCTGGAAACTGCTGGCTAAATCAACCAGACTGAAAAATAGCAAGGGCCATTTCCAGCAAAAATAACCAGCCGCAGTAATGATCTCATCTCCAATCCCCTACGTGTGCTGTTGTCATTGCGGAACTACATCAGGAGCGTAGCAAAGGAGTAGAGAGAGAATCTTTAAAAAAAAATAGAAGTTTGACCCTTTTCTCCCCCAGTCCCCATAAAACTGTATCTGCCTATCATGAGCCTGTTACGAGATTTAGTTTATCTCGCCTGTCTTAAAATGTGTGGACAAGGAAGTTTCCAAGGGGGCAATTCCTTTGACAGCTGTATTCTACTGTCAGCCAAACAATTAAGCAAAACACCACAGCCCTATAATTACACGTAAGGCGTTTCTCACATACCGCGTAAGTCTGGCAACTGCTGACAAAGGTCTGGATGCATATGGGACCGCTCCATCTGGAAGACGGTTATGCAGGCAGCCTGTTTCCTCGACCCATGCAAATAGAGAGATAGAACATACAGTATGCTGCCGCTCCGGCAGATGCATCCTGATGAGGTTAAACCAAAGGGCTTTGCTGGAGCGGGTAAATATGAAGGGTTTCCTCCACTGTTTACTTAATGGGGGGCAAGGCACTTCAAAGAAGGGCAGCAGGAAAATACATCAGTCCGTCTGGAGATGTCTTTGGTGCTGGGAGAAGCACGAAAATCTTACAAAAATGTGTTTAAACGACACATTTGGAACCTGGACCATTAGTGTATAGTGCACTTCAGCATGGTACCTTGGCAATCTTCAAATTCTTCCTGCTGGCGAAGGGTGGGGTATTTGCTGCCTGCTGTACAGGCAGTACCAACGCGATGGTAGCTGCCAAGCGCAGCCAAGTGAGCTGTGAAATGCTGCGATTAAAGGCTATGCTGCACTTTTCCAAGGGTCTCTGCTGGGGCTTTATCCTGGTGTGCATCACCCTTACCTACTTTGCTAGCCCAAATCAAAGTCGTTCTTCACTGAGATGAATGGGCATGGCTGGTGGAGCCTTCTGCAGCAGGACAGGCTCATGGTGCCACATGGTGTTCATCTGCTCCTGGGCACCAGGTGGTCCTCATGCTGGGCCAGAGGGGAGACTTTTGTAGACGTTTCTGACTTGTTGGCAAACAACTGTTGTATTTAGGCTGCAGATCCATGATATTATCATTTGGGAAAAGACGGGCTTTTTGGGAGTTGTGGTTGTCACTTCCTAGTGGTTTCCCTCTCTTGGTGAGGAGGGAAGCCCTGGGCATGCTGGGCCATGTGGTCGGCTGGGTCATCCAGCATGGAGGAAGGGCACAAGCTAATTGCTAACCCCATGGGGTACTAAAGCATCACAGCTGGTAGGAAAGGCTTTGATTTTTGCCTGGAGAGGGTGAGAAAGGGGAAGAGGTGCTAACAGACAACCAGTAATAATAAACAACCTGTGGAAAGCACGTCCTCTTCTCATAGGAGACAAAATACCAAATTCTCAGCTTTTCAGGAAAAAAACAACTTTGTCTTGTGCCAATGCACCCTGAATGCTGTCTTTCAGGAAGAAAAGTACGAAAGCTGTGAATTTTGGTGGAACCCTGGGGAATGAAATACCTGACTCTTATTCCTGTCAGTTGGTTTGCAACACCCAATGCACCCCTCTAGCCTCCCAGACTCTGGATTTCTGACCTTTTCCTCTCAATAATGATTTATTGCATGTTAAAATACTTACCGCTGGGTTGAAATGACAAATGTACGCAATCCTACGGCTTTTGTTTCTAAACAGCCTGCATTTAAAAGGGGAGAAGATGAGCTAAGGCTCAATCGTTTCTTGAGCAGCCTTTGCTCCGCTGATGCTGGAAAGTCATTCTTGGGACAGTGACACCCGCCGACCTGAAGCATCAGGGGAGGAAAGCAGACCTAAACGTGAAGTGACCCACACTTGGTGTCTGTTTGTACTGTGCATACTGACACAAAACCCCGGTGTGCGGTGGCCTGGGCTGCGCTCGGACGTGCTCCGCATGTTGATGCTGCACCAGCATGTAGCTCTATTGCTAAAACAACTCCCCGTGCCGAAACGCCCGCAGACCAGCGCTGCCTGGGGTCTCCTCCTGACCTTGGGCAGTGTGATACAAGTCCTTCAACCCCAAACTGGTTCAAATGCATGTTTTGAAATGAAGTTATCCGGGAAGCCAAGGACGTTCTCTTGGAAGGGTGGAGTGCTGTTCCTCCAACGGCACATCCCGGCCATGAGAGATGGCAATCTGCACCACCACCGACGTAGCAAACATCATTGATGCAGAGGGCTGTGGGTAAGGATGTGAGAGCAGGTTCAGGCAAACCTGAGACTTGTTATTTCCTGAGCTGGGATTCATCCCATATAATTGTAGGGATGTCACAACATGGAAGTAGAGTGACTGAACCTTTAACGGACCTGTGGAGATCATCTGATCCAACCCCCCACTCAAAGCAGGGCTAATTTTGGCACTAGAGCAGGTCGCTCAGGGCCATGTCCAGCTGAGTTTTGGAAACCTCCAAGGACAAAGATCCCACAGCCCCTCTGGTCACGCTCTTCCAGTTTTTGCGATGTTCTTTTCCCTAATACCCAATCAAACTTTTCTTTGGTGCAACTTTTGGCTGGTTTCTACAACAGAGACATCTTTGATCCCTTTATAATCATTGTAGAGAACCAAATTTCAGGCCCCTGAAATTTCTCACCTCTTTTAGGGTGAGATAAGTTGCAAGTTTCGAATGAGGAGTTCCCATCTTTCCTCGCTGGTGAGATGGGCTCCCCTTGTGCCTGCTGCTGCCCTTCTGCTACCCGTTATTCTGTGCTGCAGACATCCCCTCCATCTGCCGTGCCCATTGGAGACAACTAACCCTCTCTTGGCTGTGGTTGTCCACCTGGAAATCTAGAATAGCTTTTCTTGATGAAGCAGGAGTAGACCTACTTTTAGGGGGAGGAAGAGGGGCTGGTTGCCTTCACCTGCTCCACCTGCAGCTCCTGTGGTCGGGGGCTGCACGCTCATGCCCAGCCCCTTGTCGATGCCCAGGCGCTTGGGGTGGATGACTATGGAAGAGCCCTTCTCTTCTTCAGCATGCAAATTAAGACAGAAATGACAATGTGGATTTCCCCCCCCCGCCCCAGTGTGTAGCTGCAGCATTTGTGTTATTGTAAAGCCAGGGGCTCTCCGTGAAGGCGTTCTGCATCCCCATGTGTACGGGGGGGCTGGTGGGAGCGGTGGGGAGCGGTGTGTTTGATAAACATGGATGAAATAATCCTCGAGCAATTAATTTATTTAGGTATGACAAAAAAAACTAGCAGGTGATTCTTTTGTTCTCTGACAGGGACAATGATATTTTTTATATAAAAAAGGCTTTCAAGAAAAGCTTTTTAAGTTGCCTCCATCAGAATTTTTTCAAAGGAGCATTTTTGACAGAAGATACTGATTTGACAAAATGAAAAAGATTGCAAAAAATATTCAAAAAATGCTACAAAAAGGTCACAGTTTTGTAGACAAAAACATAAAAGGAATGCTTTCAATTCATAAATTGTTCATTTTTGAAAATCTGGAATTTCACAGGGATATTTTGAATGTTATATGTTCTGTAGGGGTTTTTTAACATTATGGCTGACATGTCGTGAAATCATCACGGCGTATAATAACATCTTATCATTTCTAGCTCAGAGTGTTGCCTGTTTGTTGTAGTGAAACAGTTTGGCTCCTGATCAAAGTGTCTCCTGCCTGTCTTGTAAAAAAAATAATGTCAAACTTCCATTACAACACAGACAGGAGACACTTTGATCTAGAAAAGAAAATATGTTAGTGTTTACTAAGTGGCAGATGGTTTTAATAGTTTTAAAATGAAACAGAATTAAAAAAAAAAGTAAGATATTCTTATATAATATGCAGCACTAATGAAATGCCATGAAATAATATGGAAAAAAAAAAAGAAGCAACACAGAGAAAAAGAGAAGCAAAAGTAGGAAAGGGCATTTCTAGAGAATAACTTTTTTTGTTTTGGTAAGAGTCTTTCCTTTACCATTCACTTTTGACCAGGCTGGGTTTGCCGGGCACTAATGTCACACCATTGCCATAAGCATTCGTTTGTAATAATAATAATAATAATAATAATTTTTAGAGTTTCAGCATCAAACAGGATCATATGATGGTATATACACACAGTGTACAGTGTCCAGAAACAAACACACACATAGTCATCACAGAAATACACCCTGGCGAGAGCGGGGGGGAAATCAGCAGACCAGCTCACTGATATGGTTAAAATCAATAGAAAAGCAAAATTGTCCTTTTCTGTTGCAGCTCCTTGCCATTAGGAAGGTTGGTAAAAGCCCCGTGTGGGTCCCACTCCCCTCTGAAAACTCATCGTGCCCTATTTTAACTGCTAACTAATGACGTGAAACCATCGCCGCTGATACAGCAGCAGCTGAGATGGCGGGTACCTGCGTGCCGCAAGCGCTGGATGTGCGCGAGTGGTTGCCGGCGGCGTGGCTGGCTGGTGGGGCGTCATACTGGTGTCCCAGTATGGGCTTCCCAGCTGCACAGGCATCTGCCCAATGGAGGAGCAGCTGAGTGCTGGATCAGACTGCGGCGAGTCCCTAAAAGCCATGAGATGGCCAGAAATGCGTTTGCATTTATGCCATCAAAACTGGGGGGTGTCCAAACCTGAGGCACAGCTGCTCCGTTGGCTCTGCGCTCCCCGACGGTGCCTAAGGGCCTGATCCTGCAGTCCTCTTGCGTGCCAAGATGCTGGGCGTCTACCCGCCTTACCCGTTTGCAGGATGGAGCCAGCACAGCTTGCGGTGTGCCCTGAAAACTTTTCGCCATGGGATTCCTTATATGTGGCTTTGTTGGGTGATGCCTGTAATATTAGGAAAAAGCCAGAGAGAATGGAGGGGGACAGTGGGGTTCAGCCGGGGCATCAGGCTGGTTTCTTCACCGATGGCTTCAGAGATTTACTGTCACTCAGAGCAGGTGCTGGTAACTTCATGACAAATCCTAAAAACATGAGGAGGGCTGGGGCGGGGAGGCAGACCCCATGGCTTGGTGGCTCTGACACAGTTATTATGACCACTTTCTCCTGGAAAAGCCCACGGGAGGGTGAGGAGCTGCATGGATGCTGTAGGCACGGCACAGTGTTCCTCCCTTCTGCAGAGCGAAGCAGCTGATGCCCCCACCACCTCTGGGAGGTTAAGAGAGTAATTTGGGAGCGGTGGGAGCCCTCCTGCTGAAAAGGCAGCAGCTTTCCATGGTGTTCTTCATAACACACATCCGTGTTCTTCATAACACACATCCATGTGCTTGCGGAAAGCAAGCCCATGGCGCATGAAGGGTTACTGCAGGAGGAAGCACCGGGGAAGAGGAAAGACAGATTTCAAGCCTTGCATCAGCCAAAAAGCTGAAATTGTAGGAAGCTGCACTGAAAAGAAGAAAACAAGAAAAAGAAAGGGAGATTTGAATAGATCCAAGCCTGCTGAGGGGGATGAAGAAGGAGAAAAACACCACAGGCATGAAACCCTTCCAGCTGCTTTCCACAGACCGGGCACAGCAAATTTGTCACAGGAAATAAAGCAGAGAAAGGAAGCGAGATGGGCCAAGGCAGGGAGGGCACATGGAGGGATGCTTTTGGCCTCCAGCGAGGCTGAGCTCACCTCTGCACGCGGGCCTGTGGCCAGTGCTGGATTTTGGGTGCTCTCAGAAACACACGTTGGGGATGTGGACGGGGTCGGATGGGGAAATGTCCCCTGAGGACTGGCAAAGGCAATCGCACCAGCTCTGCCCCCGACTCGCTAAGGGTGAAGCAGGAGAAGCTGTGAGAAGTGTGGGTACTGGCTGCTTGGTCGGCCTCCCGCAGCACCTGAACGTGCCACTCCCTCGGCCAGCGTCTGGGGGAAGGATGCTCCCAACCTGTGATTCACAACATGCTGCAAGACCTGTCAATCCCTCTCATCGTGCAACAGATGAATTAGCAAAAAGAAGTATGGAAAGAAGGAAGTCACTGGGTTCCTCAAACAGCTCCAGTTCATGGAAACGTGTGTCAGCCTCCCACCGCTGTGTAGGCAGATGAGGACACCTTCAGCAGCAGTGGCACTGCACCCACAGGATGACTTTCACTCCTGGGCACTTCACAAACCTTAGTTTATCCCTGAGTGGGATATAGGGGGTTTAGTCATAGATATTTAACAGTATCTGAGGGGGGGATCACCCTACTCCTCCTATAGCCAGTGGGAGGGAGGAGATGCCTCCCTCCAGACCTGGATTACGTTGCCTCTGAATGGGGAATATTGCCCACATGTTGATCCACAGCACGTCAGGATGCCCCGGAGAAGGGACACCTCTGTCCACTCGTGCCATCGCTGTGAGGTGCCATTCGGTCTCCCATCCCCTCCGCAGCTCAGGCCACCAGGTAGCCCCAGCTGAGCAGCACCCACCCTGGGTGCTGGTGGCTTCTACTGCCTGTAGAAGCAAATTAGTGAAGAAGGAGGGAAAAAATGACAATGCATCCTCATGTCTAAGAGATATCAGGCCTTGCTCTGCCTGGGAGATGAAGTAGCTATCAAGAAGATGCCCTTTCCGATGTGACATGGCATGTCAGAAGTCTCCATTTGGAACGGTTACCAGTCACATGTGGTGGGAAGGCAATGCTGTTGCATCCTGCAGTCACCCCCCTGGGTAGGACCCTGTGAACCCAAACCCCTGCCAAGCCCCTGGGGATGGGACCAGGAGCAAGGCAACTGTTAGGTTAAATGCCACAGCATTGCGGAGACAAACACTGCAAAGTGAAATTATGAGTGGTCCCATAGGAAAGAGGGTTTATGGTTAAAAGCTGTGAGGCCAACCTGAGAAGCAGTTTGTGTTGAAACTTTGGTATTTAGGAAGGGTGTTCAAAACCTACCTCAAAGACATAGAAGACAGACACAGACCTGTGCATGTAGCTCCTGGGATCACTGAGGACTCTTCCTGGGAAGAAGTGAGCGGGGAGAGGATGGGAACAGCTTTAGTGACAGGTACCAACACAAGGCAGGGAGTTGCTTTGAGGAGGAATGGCCTGAAACTTGAAGGAGGAGCAGGGTTCAGGTTAGACTTTGAGATAAGGGCTCAGCAGTGGGCAGAAGTCACCCACTGAGGTGAAGCCGTCTGGTCTCGTATGGAGCTTGACAAGTGATTTGGAAACTGCTTCTTCCAGCAGGAAGTGTTTGCTTAAACATAGCCCCCCCGGCCATCTTATCCAAGAACAAAGTCAGAGTTTCTGAGAGCCAGCACTAAACCCAGGTCATTATCAGCGCTGTGTTTTCAAGATGTGTCTCCATGTAATGAAACTAATTCTGTTTCTCAGGCAAGATTTCCATGTACTTCGCTGGCGGCTGAGCACAAATAATGAACGCTGCTTGGGTTTCAATACTACAAATGTTTTCACTCAGAAATCAGTCTGTCAACCGAGGTGATCATTTACCACTAGAAAAGTTGTGTCACCTCCCAAATCCAGCTGTGAGCTTCAGGAGATGAGGGTACCTAGTCCGCTGTGCGCTGTTGACTTGCTCTCGGTCACAACATGCTTCAGCTCCCGTCCTCACTGCCTCCTCCTCCTCCTCCTCCTCATCCTTTTGGTGCTTCAGGTGCTCTGGGGCAGATTTTGTGCCATCTGTTCCTAAGGGCCTGACACAAACACGTGGGGAGGGAGCACAGGAGGCAGCGTTTGTGCTGTCTGCCCAAGAATGCTTGAAATGGCTGGGTACCTTGTCATGGCAAGGAACAACTATTTGGAGATAATATAACATATCAGATATGTCTAAGAAACTGTTTATCTTTTTTTTTTAATCTTTTCTCTCTCAGTTAAAGGTCACAGAGTCAAAAAGCCACAGAAGCACAAGTATGGCTGTTGTTAAAGATTGGGACTAAGTACCAAACCCAAGTTGGCCAGACTTTGTTGAACTCGTGCAATTCTGGGAAGCTACAAGGAGATAGCCTTGCAAAATGATTTGCACCAGCACGCTTTTCCTAGTATGAAAACATCATGTTGGGATATATGCAGCATGACTACTGGGGCATGGGAAAAACAAATGCCTTCAAAATGTACTTCAAGGCTTGTGAAAGCTTGGGCTGGTTTGAAAAGCCTCAAGGTACCAAGAGAGCACAGTGCAGCGCAGGGACCAGATATTCGCAGCCTCCCAGGAGCCCCATCCCTTCCTGGGAAGGTGGTCCAGTTCATCCCAGATAGAAGTCTCTAATAAGCTTGTAACCTAAAGTCAAACCGCAAGAGCAGATTTTGTCACGTGGGCTCACCCAAAGGTCTTCTCTTGGGGGTTACTAAAGGTATTTCAGATGGCAGCAGTGGCGGTCACTACCCTCCCACTGCAGATGCCAACCTGCAGCCCATGAGAAAAGACCCCAACCAGCACCTCCGCACTGCCTAGTGCCCCAGATACCGAGCAGGACTCCCACCAGCTTTCATGTCCAGATGCATTTTCTAGCAAGACTTAGCAGCTCTTGAATAACGAATGCTGAAGTTTGGGGAGGAAAGTTAGCAAAATGAACTTTTTTGCATTTTCTAGACCTTTTTCCTGAGCCACAAAGAGAGGTTTCTGGGGAAACCACACCGGGTTGGTGACTACTTTCCACCTTCCAGCTCTGCCCTCTCCCTTCCCTCCCTGCCTACCCTTCAGAAGCATGTTCATACCTGGTCCGTGGACGACAAAACCAAAGACAGCCAGCAGCTTGGTGCTACAGGGGTCCTCTCCTCCTGTGGTCTCAAAAATATGGGTGGGGAGAGGGGAAAAAGAAGATTTTGGTTGTTAGCGTTTTTCTCTTTTGCCCTGCTAGCTCATGTAAAAACAGTCGCAGAAAGACAAGATAAGGAACTCTGTGGTTTCAGCTTCTAACCTCAAACAGTAAACGCTCCTCAAAAACAGTTTACCATGCGGTCATGTTGCTTCAAAGAAAGGATAAGGAGCACAACTGAAAAAAAGAACACAATACAGTAATTGGAAAATAGTATTTAGTCACAGAGGAGCTGTAAATAAAATAGAGGATGCTGTGAGATCTGAAAGCTTCAACAGCCCAATAACATTTCTCTCCCAGGAGGTTTCCTCTTCTTCTTTTCCTCTTGTTGAGATGCCTCAGCCACTATTGATACAGGCATCTCCTCCCACCACCCAGCTAAATTGTTAACCCCCTGCAAATCCCATTAAAACACATGCTTTTCAGCCTGGGCTGGGAATATCCTTATGTGAAATGTGCTAAGATGTTGCAACTTCTATGCAGTTTATTTTGAGTCAGTACAATAAAGCAGTGCGAGGCAGGACTCTGGACCTGGGAAGAACACAGGAAGGAGAAGTTCATTAATTTACGGTCATTTTGGACCACTGAATTTCATTTTCATGTGTACCACTAGCATGACACTCACAGAACAGGTTGAAGATTTTTAGAAAGAAAAAAAAAAGAATTAAATACCAATATGTTAACTATAGCACTTGCAACTTCCAAGAAAAAACAGATGTTGTCTAAATGCAGATGTTGTCAGCACTGAAATAACATGAAATAACAGCTGACATACAATGATAATTACTTATTAGACTTGTTCAATGGGTAGAGTTTAGCAGTGGCAGAGTAAAGGCTGTGTAACAGGCTGACTCTTTCCCCCTGACCCTGAAGAGTAACTGAATTTCTACTTTGACTTCCTTTTTTGTTTGGTTTTTTTTTTTCCTTTCCATTTTTAATTTTGGTGCCGTTGGTATCTTCCGACAGCCCTCCCTTCCTGCCCCCCCCCTCCCCGGGTACCCAGCTCGTGGAGGCGGGTCCCTGCTGGCAAGGGGAGGGGGGGCTTTGGCAACCCCCTGGCTGCACCCCATCCCTGAAACAATGGCTGAGCAGAGAGAGGGGTTCAGAGCAATCAACTCGAGGGGTCTTGTCCACATCGGTCCCCGTCCACCCAGGGTGATGCAGCTGCTCGGTGCTGAGTGTGGCAACCGAGCTTCAAATGCAATTTTGGGGCAGAAAGCGCAAAATCCTGCTAACTGGCACAATGCAACTCAGCGGAGCATCCTCTTGGCCCGAGGGGTGACACCTGGAGCCGTCTGGGGCAGAGGAGGCACCGGAGCAGCAACCGAGAGTCCCAGGGTGTTCACGCCGTGAGCAGTAACTCTCGCTGTTAGTCACGGGCGCTCCAAGCACAAACGCTGCTTCGCACATCAACCAGTGGCAGGAGCGAAAGAGAAAAACAGATTGACTCGATTCAAAGTAAACATGAAAAAATATTCCAACCAAGCCCTCGCTTCTTGTTATCAGAAAGGCACTGGGCTGTAGAAACACGGTGTTTTAAATTAGCTTGTAATAGTTGACTTTGAGTTGCGGGTTTTTTTTGAAGAAAAGCAAATCTACAGTTTTTCCTAAGGACTGGAAAACATCAAGAACTGTAATGTATTTTCTTTTAAAGTTCATCTTCAGAGATGTGAGGGTTATTCAACAGTAAAGCTGGATTGTGGTCAAACATAGCTGAAGAGGAATCACAATTCCAAGGTGTGGGCTGCTCCTGGCCACCCAAAAATTCTGGCTATGGGTCTTCCTCCTTCCCCCTTGGGACACCAGCCCATGGAAATCGCCTCCTTCCTCCCCAGGAAAGCTGCACCACTTGGATGGAGGGAAGGGGAAGGAGTACATCTGTGCTTTGCTTTCCGCCTATCTCCTTTTGTTGGTGGATTTAAACCGAGCAAGAGCTGTAAATGAGTTTTAAATAAAGGCAGGCTAGGCTTAAAGTAAAAGCCCTCTCATAAGCCAGCTTTTGGCTATTGTCAGCTTACGCAGCCCAAACGCTGGTGGGTGGCTTTGGTGGCTGGAGGGACTCGCTGCCGGGGGAGCGGTGCCAGAGCCCGGGTGCAGCCGCCACGGCCACAAAGGGGAGATTTCTGCGCCCTTTGGCCACAAAGCCACCGCTCCCCTCAGCCATCTGCCTATAGAGCACACACCCAGATGTGTTTTTTTTGCAGGGTGGGGTCTGACGCTTCCTCTACTGGTTTCACTGGGGCAGATGCACGCTTTGCAATGAACAGCCAGGTTTTTTCCTCCATTTTGAAGAGGATGCCAGGGAAAAAGAAACCCTGCCCGCCCCAGGGGAGCATACCTGAGGTGTCCCCCCGAGAGCCCCACTAATGCCCCGCACCACCCCGGCATTGCCTTACTGGGGCTGGGCTACCTTTCCCCTCCGGTGGGTGGGGGTTTCGCTGTGCTTTTTGCTTGCCATCCTGATCCACTGTTTAGCCATCTTTACTTTCTTATTTCATATATATATATATATATATAAAAATAAATTGTAAGTATATATACACATCTAATTTTTATATATATAAAATATATTTTTATTGTGTATAATTCTATCACGCATACATTTTTTAGGCAGTAGAGAATGAAACTGGGGCTGCTGGTGCCTGTTCCTCCGACCCCCCATATGTGTGAGCCCCCCAAGTCCCCTTGCCTACCTCAGGCCGTGGCACTGGGACACATGTGGGGCCCCACGGGAGGTGGGCATGCCCACCCGGGGAAGCCCTTCGTATGCGTCCACCTGCTCCCGCCGGCGAGTCCCCACTGTGTGACCCTCATGCATCCTGCCACCTATGGCACACCATGCCCCCTATGCCTGCCCCCCCATCTCTCCCATGCTCCCACATGCCCCGACATGTCACTGCATCCACACGTGTCCTGCTGTCCTCCCATGCCTGTCCCCCCATGCTTTCCCACATGTCCTGCCACACTCCCATGTGTCCCACTACACCCTCATGAGTGTCTGCTTCACCCTCATGCGTCTCCCATGCCCTCACATGCACGCCCTGTCTGTCCCACCATGTCCCCACATGTCCCTCTGCACCTTCACAAGTGTCCCACCAAACCCCCTGCATGTCCCCAGTGGTCCCCAACGCATGTCCCACCAAGCCTCCATGCCTGTCCCCTGCACCCTCCCTGTGTGTCCCCACCAGCTCTCCGGCTGCCCTGTCCCTTGCCGTCCCTGGGGCAGCGGAGGCTGCCAAACTGTCAGAACACTGCGCTGCCGTACCCTCCTCTGGGGGAGAAATCCAGGACTTGAAACATGAGTGTCTTGGTGTAAGTTGCCCACTTGTGACAGACCGACCGGTTCTCAGAATGAGAGTGCAGGCGGCTCTCTGGCTCCTTCGGTCCAGGGCTGTCTCAGCTTTCAGGATATAACACATCTTCAGGAATTATTTCAAGCTGTAGCGAGGAAAACACGTGGCAAACTGTCCAGCTGCTTGCAGTAGCCCTCCAACAAGACCTGTATCATGAAAGTATGACTACATGTGGCAAAAGAGAGAGGGTATCCCATGGCATGGCTGTATGGCCAGGTGACTCCTGCTGTAACCAACGTAGGTTGTTTTTACCAGCCTGAAAGCAATAAACCTATTGCTGTACGCTTTTTAAGCCAACTTTCAGCTGACAAACAACAACATGATGGATCTTCCCAAGGTCAATATTCTGGTGTTTGCTTTGGGTACTGACATTTCATACCCCATCATTAAGGGCTGGGAAGAACTTCAGTCATTGATAGGCACTGTGCTATCTTTGTAGAAAGGCATAGGAGCCTCATTTTCATATTATTTGCATATCTTCTCATTTTACTGGCCATGGAGAGAGGAAGGCCATGACCATGATACTGTGTGGTGCAGACACCTCCCACCCCGGCTGCGTGCCGAGGTGACACCACGGCCAACAGACCAGGCTTGGCTGCCTGGGTTAGACCGGTTTCGCATTGAGCCCAGCGTTTGTCTCCAGCTGTAGCCAGATGTTTTGAGAGGAGGGAGAACAGGGCTTGTGATCCCTCCCCTGCCAGCCTCTGGGCTCTGTGTTCCCTTCCCACTGGTTCCTAGTGCCTGACTTGCTTTCTTGACTGCTGCTGGGGGCTGAGCTCATGCTTTGGTGGACACTAAACACATGACCCATTTCTTGACCAGTCTGTGCAGAGCCCATGTGAATCCCCAAATCACTAGCTTTTGCAGTTATGTGTGTTGAATTTCATCTGCCCTTTGACCACTCCCCTTGTCTGCAGTTCTCACAGCGTGTCCTTGTCCCCAGATAACTTCTTATCAGCGGCAAACTTTCTCACCTCACTCCTCACCCCTTTTCCAGGCCATTTACGAAGATACTGAGCAGCCGAGGTTGCTGTGCAGACCCCCGTGGAAGGTCACTGCTATCACGCCGCCGTTGTGAGAACTGGCTGTCTGCTCCTGACCTCCATTTCCTGTTTTTCAGCCCGTTATCTATAGATAGCAGGACCTGCTTTCTTACGCCCGAACAGTTGCACTTCCTGCAGCACCACTTCGTCCTGAGTTGCTCCTCGAGCTAATGGAACTGTTGTACCCACAGGAACGGGTGCGCTCACCTGAGCTTTGGGATGGCTGTACGTGTGCCTGCAGGTCCAGAGCCACCCCACCTGGTTTTGAACACCTCACTCAGGTGTCTCTGGTAGAAGCGCGTATGCTTTGGGTCTCCTCTGTGGTCAAGGGGAGAGATGGGCAACTCTGGACCCTCCAAGGGGACGATCACTGCCCTCATGATGGGCAGATGCCCATCATCTAGAGGTCCTGCAGCCACCGAGCTGCCGACTCAGGGCTGAAGAGCAAATAGCAATAGTCTCTGCTCAGCACAAGTCTACGAGCACATGTGGCATATGTGGTGTATGCACACATGCCACTGGGACCAGAATGGTTTCTGAATAAGCCCAGGTGATTTTGCAGCTGGGACGGGGCTCAGAGCACATGCTTTTAGCACTACTGTTTTTCTCATGTGGTGGTGAGTAAAGTCCAAGACCTTTATCGACTCTGCTCTTACTGTGATTGGTTCCTCACGGTTGCCATTAAATAAATACTCAAGGTGTACAACCAGCCACCACATCGACCTGCCCCTCACTAGCAGCACCTGAGAAGCCTATGCAGTACCTACCGTAGTGTCGTGATAGCACATACCGGACGGGCACGACTCGTTTCTCTTTGCTCAACTCCGGATGGCAAAAATAATATGAAATGGCAACAATTCTCTTATTGTTTTATTTAATAATAATTTTCTTCTCCCTCCTCTCTCTGCCCCACTGAGGGATGTTTTGGCAGTTTGCAAACATCCCCCTGTTCACATTCACTGAGTGTTACTGCAGGGATTTCTTTCATGTGACAGCTTGAAAAAAGGATGTGAAAGCTTTCCTTCTTGTCTTCCTGGCCTTTCCCTCCATCATCTGACCCTCATGAATGCTCTCCAGCAAACAGTTTGCCTTTCTTGCATGGTAAGATCTGGAAATGATTGCCTGCCACAGCACTTATTTCCATCAGTGAATAAGCTTGTGTAATCGCGCTGTGGTCTTTGCTCCACAGTTCATTTTCTTAACTCAGAAATGTGCTTTTATTTCTTTTTTTTTCACCATTGCATATATTCTGCTTATCCCCACAATTCACTGTTGCCAATAAAGTAGGAAAATAAGGGATAATCACAACTTAAATACTTTCAAACCAATGCCATGTGTGGAGAAAAAAAAAACCCAAACCCAAACCAAGAAAAAAGCCCTGGCATCCTTGAAAGAATGTGCATCAAATGTGTCCTAGCCAAAGTACCCGCTTTTTATGATGGATCATATAAAAACTCAAGGTCCTGACAATCTGACAAGCCACTTCTTGATTCCTCGAATCCCCAACCACAGACTAAAGGTTGGCTCAGATCAGCGGCTCAGTTGTTATGGTTCTTGTCGATCATTTGTTTGTGTTTGGTATAGCAAGTTCTGGGAGCAGCAAATGTCATAATCTTGTGTCATTGTATAGCTCCAAGGAGATTACTGATAAATAACAATAATACACATACACACATAATGAATAGAGGCAGCAGCCAAACAGGAGAATAATTGCCATCTTGGTGGAGCTTATTAACTTAAATTAAGCAGAAACAGTTTTTTAGGGGTGGATTCCACCTTTTTAATTTCCTGAAAAAAACAAAGGCCAATGTACATCTTTCAAAATATGTGCCCCGAGAAATGTAGTTCATGTGACAGGGAAGGAGCTGGGGATACGTGTGAGCTTTTTTTTGATTGTGTCTAGTATTTGCTCTGGGACTGTCCACAGAGAACTAATCTGGCCCCATTTGATCTGGACATTTCTGTGACCCAGACCCCATCAGAACATCTGTTTCCTCACCGAACATCGTTCCTGTGCACTCACCTCCACGAAGTAACCCAAAACCAGATGATCTGAATGCCCTCCCTAAATTCGAGTGATATTTCAGTGTCTTGGAATGGCTCCAGGGTCCCAGCTTGCAGTGTGGAGAGGTTGTTCCTACCTCCTCCCATTTTCAAAGCCAGGGGGTCTCTGCCCTGGGGCCCTGGTGCAGCCACCCCACTTTCACACCTCCAAGCAGAGCTACTCCAGGTTTTGCTAAAAAAGAAGGAGCTCCACAATACAACTGAGTGCCCAAACCATTTCTCTAGCTCCAGCGTTAGCCAAAAGCCAGCCTGTAATGGCTACTTGGTTGCCCATCCATAGTCTTTCTGTAAAGGAAATTATTACAACAGGAAAATCTGGGTAAGCTTTGGCCAGATTCAACTATATATGTGAGCTGGTTTTTGCCGTTCCACTTATGCAAAGCAGCAGTAAACCCAGATTAAGCAGCTACTTGTTTAACAGATTTAACTCTATTTTACAGCTTGGGAGTGAACTAAAGCAGTAGGATAGCAAATCTATCCCAAATACATACGTTCTTTAGAGAGAAAGGTGAAATCTTGGTTACAGTGAAATTTATGAGAATTTTCCTAGGATTTCACATCCACTGCCCTGGGAGTCCTGTCAGAGATTCATCATCAAGCCACCATCTCTAGGTTCGTCTCTACAGGTGCTAGAGTTCAGTTAATCACAGCTGAAGTTCATGGAGCTGACAATTGCCAAGGAAGAGGCAACACAAGGCAGATTTTCATTTCTGTTGGCTGGCATTAATGTGAAGTCAGAGGAGTTATTCTCGGTACATACTGGTTTAATTAAAATTAGTCGGATCCTCAGTTAGTGGAAATTAGCAGAGAGGGAAATGCTAGGGAATTCCTTGCTGCCGAACTGGAGGAATGTGTGCAGCAATAGGATTCCCAGGTCCCTCGCTCGGTTAATGAGGTGCGCAGCACAGGCTGGGTCCCCTCAGTGCAAATGTGGGATAATCAGCCCGGTCTGGAATCACACTCCCGGGAAAACCAGTCTGTCATGCTCCCGTGCCAGGGCTCGAGTCTTCTCCCGTTCCAAGTTAATAATAAACACAACCCAGCTAAGTGATATACGTGACATGTTTATTACTGTGTCCTTTAGAAGCAATTTCCTTTCTGCTCTGTTTTCTCACAGACAGTGTAATTACTGAGTTAAGGGGAATGGAGAGGGAAAAAAAAAAAAGAGAGAGAAAAAGTTTCCAGATTTGATCTTTCCCAGATGAAATGGCAAAATTAATGAACCAGTGTATTCTCTTCAGAGATGTAAGGAGATATACCTTAGGGTTAACAGCTGCATTTCAGCAAGTCTTCAAGTGAAGGGACACAGTGAAATCAACTCCATATAGGCACAGCTTAGCAACAGAAGATTTTTAAATGATTATACCCAAGCCATTGGTTTGTGCCTACATGGAAGGCAGACATCGTGACAGCCTCAGCTATGCTTTGCAAAACAAACCCAGCTACTGTTCCTCACATAACAAATAGCTCAGTTCCATACAGAAAAAAATAATAATTTGTGGCAAAATCCTAACGCTGTTGGAGCAGGTGACCATTGACTTTTTCAGAGCTAGGGTTTCCCTAGCATGCTGCCTTGCCTTGGGTTGTGCAGGGAGGAACACCATGCGTTTTGTGTTGCATGTTCTTCCTGTCCTGCTCCGTAGCCCCATCACCAGGGCACCTGTTTAACTGTGGACCAGGAAATAATCCCTCTATTGCAGATTTCTCACCATCAGGTGCCCTAAACTGTCCTAATAGTTGCATAAAGCAGAAGGCTAAGAGGAGCGTGAGTGAGGGTGTGCAGACTGAGAAGCACAGGGGGGAAAAGGCTGTTGGATTTCTCTGCACCAATGTGCCTAGTGAGAAATAGTTTCCATGCATGCTTTCAACCTCTTCTGTTTGGAAAGAAAGGACACAGCCCTGAGGCACGATCACTACAATGGGCTCTATGTAAGATGCTGCTTACAAGCATTCGTCAAACTGCAGCGAGTGCAGGACAGTGTGGCAATGTGTCCTCATTCAGCAGCTCTTCCCATGGGCAATGGACCATGCTGGGAACTGGGCAGGCTGATGATTCTGGCAGAGGCAGACAATCTAAGGTGCTTGTGTTTTAACCTCTGAAGTCCCAAATGATTCGGCTTCTGACATCCTCAGAGGGCCTGCATCAGTCTCTCTGCCCATGGGCCATCACAAGCAGGAGCACTGTCCAGGTGCCAGGACCTGGGGCTTAAATCGTCCCCTGGAAAGTGCTTCCCTGTTGGTCCAAGATTTGGAAACTTTCAGGGCATACTGCAAAACCTGCAGTTATGCATGAGTCTGCCCACTCCATCCTAGCTTTCAAGAACACTAATTTAGCAGTAGAAAACCAAGGAGGCAGAGACAGCTAGCAGAAAGGTGACACGGCTGGAGTGGTGACAGACAAAACACATATGCAGTGTTGCAAGGCAGATGAGGCCCCTGCGCTCACTCTTCTCCAGCATTGCCAGACCAGGGGCACCCCAAGGGCATCTCCAGACCAAGCACAAAGGGGGACCCCTTGGAAGGGTCAAACCTCTCTTGCCTCCACAGGAGGTCTTGGTTTTCGGGGGCTGTCCAGTGGGGCTGGTCCTGAAAGCCGCCCCCGCCAGGGTGGGTGTTGGGAGCCCCCCCCGGAGCCCCCCGCAGCTCTGAAAGCCCTGGCTTGTGACCCCTCATGGCCAAACCAACCGGTCAATGGGTCTGGTGCCACAGCACAATTTCTGCTTCTTTCCAGGTGGTTGTCGTGAGGTTGGCTGGAATGGGAATGTTTACTACAGCCGAGGGGAGAGACGGGTACCCTCGGGTTTGTGATGCTGGGATATCCCCGCGCTCTGGGTCAAACACAAAGAAGTAATTACATTTAATCCTTCCGAGGCAGATATTATGGGTCAGATTTCAGCTGGTGTAAATCAGCACTGCTCTGCTGGGGTCAATGGAACAAACCTAGCTTGTGCCAGCGCAGGCTCTGGACTGGTGCCTGTCATTGTATGTAGTCACAAACACTGCTGAGTGCCATGAAATTAGAATGAAAGATTAATAAAATCATATTTTGCATTGTCCTCAGCACAGACAGGCCATTTGGAATAGCACAGCAGCCACGTATTGCTGGTGACTCTGACCCATGTTGTTTTCAAAACTCACTGGTGTGTATGGAAATTAATATGGCTACATGGTGAAAAGTATTATTCCCTGCATTATTTGGTAATTAAGCCTTATGGCTAAACAATTCACTTCATTTAGCATTATAGTTTTTATTATAATTCACACACAGCACTTCTAACTGCTTCATAAGCTGAGCTGCTCTCTAGACAACATTCCTGGGAACTTAGGAGCTGGTGCCCCACAGGGGTTTGCTCATACGCTGCCCCCGATGCCAGTCGGAGCCAGGTGTCTCAGGGGAAACATCTCTTCAGTTCATCTCCTGCAGTTCACCCAGAATTCCTCATTACTGACAATCACTTCGAGACGATTCATTACAGTTTATGATAACTATGGTAATTTAGCAAATTGAAGTCCACTGCTTTCCTTCTACAATATGTATGACACTGATCCAGTGAAGGACTTAATATGCAGATTTTTTATTTTGAAATAGCCTCTGAGGACTATGTACTAGCATAACATTCTGCCCCTTTTTCCCTACATAAGAAAATATGTTTTTCTAAAATCCAGCCATTTGCTACTTATGGTTTACTCCCTCCCCAAAATTGTAATTGAATTTTGCAAGTCCTATCTCAAACTCAGTTGATGTGATAGTGCTTAGGATATTAACAGGTATTATTGCCTCAAAACCAGTAATAGTAGATTTTCTATTTAATCATATCACACTTCTGATTTGCAACAGAAGCAACTTCGTGGTCCAGCTGAACACTGGAGCTGAAAAAAAAGCAGATTAAATTTTATTTCTTGGAGGTGTAATAGCATTTATTCTTGCAGTTACTCACCTATGTCTTCTCAGATTAGAGTTAATTACTGAAAAAGATAAGCTGTTCTTGCTTTCACTGTTATAGCTGGGGCGATACTGGATGAGTATGACATGGTGCATGTTCGTTGCACTTCGAGAGACATGTTCTCAAGTGAAAATTGACAGAACAATTTCAGCAGACATAAAACCTTCTCCTGAGTTCGTACAAGGCCTGCAGATGCTGCTTCCGCAGAGTGAGTTTTTGAGATATTTTCTGTAAAGACAGATCAGCAGAATTGAGATTGTGTTGTCTTAGAGATTATGAATGCATCAGTCCCCAAATGCACTAGTGCGTCAATTTTATGTCCATGGCACACCCAGGGTGGCCCGCTGTGCATTTCCTCATGCAGAAGGAGCCCTGCTAGGCCAGCTGGATGACAACAGAAACCTTAATAGGCACACTTTGGATCTGCTAAAGGGTTGTCAAGCACCTGCAGATCCCTGTTTGATTTCTCCTAAGCTGGAAAAGACTTCTCAAACTAAGGGATTTCCAAGCAGCTGTTGCTGGGACAGCCTTGGTTCCTGGACTCGGCTGGGCTCAGGTTTCGTCCCCTGCATTGCAGAGAGCATCTTCCTAGCTCAGACTGGCAGAACTTAGGATGTCATGGAGCAATCTCACCTGTGGTACCAATATTAGACGTATCTCAAAGGCAACTCTGATTTCTCCTGGATCTCCTGATCCACGTCTTGCTAGTTAAGATGGGTATTTATTGTTTGGGCCACCAGGTCTGTATTGCATGAATTGCCATGGCAGACATGTGAAGCTGAAACATGAATTCCTTTGATAGGATTAATGCCTGGACTTCAAGGGTGTATTCTCTTGATCTTAAGGAGTCCAATCTCTCTCTGTTGATCCAGGGACAGTGGAAGAAAAAAGGATTGTTTAAAGGGAAGTCAGAACTGCTGGCTGCTCTGATCTGTCCCTCTTCCTTCCCCTTTCTCTCTTCTTTGACTACTGAGGAAGCATGTAGACATTAGCCACAGCCATTAACGCTCCATTTCTACCCCTCACAGCATCCTAACTCTGCTTTTTTCCCTACCTTTCTCTGGTTTTGCACATCATTATCCCCTGGTAATCACATGTCCAACTTAATTTCCTCTTTACACCTGGAAAAGTTCCCTGTTGGGAACAGGATATGAGAAAGGTTTAATTCCCTGCTGCAGCGCCTGGTTTAGCTGCGAGATGAGAGGAGACAAAGCCATCTTTGCTCATCCCCTGTACCACAGCAGGGCACTGGGTTGGGGAGGAGGGATGGTGGTGGGCAGTTTGTGGTGCCCCTCTGCTGTGGGCTCGCTGTCTAACCTGGGGGTCATGGCATGTCAGTGCACTCTGCTTTGGCCTGTGAAAGCTGTCGAGCAAAGTATTTGCCCAGCTTTGTAAAACACTTCTCTATGACAGGTGGGCTGTGCTTTCCAAACATTTCTAACTATTCTCGCACCATCATGCTTGGCTTCCCTCCTGTCTTCATTTAACCCCCCCCCCCTCCTTGCACACTCACTCCTTCCAAGAGGCCTATAAATGCTAACCTATGTCAACATAATGTCATTATCAGTACCATCGATGGAGTAACTCATCAAGTGCTGAAATAAATCACTTTCCCTGGGGATTACTGCCTAAAAGCCAAATGTAATCAGTAAAGCTTGGGTTTGACAAGGCTGTCACAGATAGAATTCATTTACTAATGAGTAGATAGAACTAAATCTAGCCAGGGACATCGAGGGCAACGAGAAAAGCTTCTATAGGTACGTCAGTGATAAAAGGAAGACTAGGGAAAATGTAGAGCTCCTTCAGAATGCTATGGGAGACCTGGTGGCCTGGTTCTGGCAAGGATAGAGTTAATTTCACAAGGAGCCAGGACAGGTGACCCAAGCTGGCCGGGGGCTATTCCATACCATGTGACATCATGCTCACCATAAAGGGGGCTAGTCAGCCAGTGCGGGGGCGGCAGGGTTTTCTGAGTGTCTCTTCAGTCAGTCGTTGGATTGGTAAATTGTTCTCTGTTATCACCCATTGTTAATATCTGTTATCAGTACTGTTGTTGATTGTTTCCCTCTCCCTTGCTGTCCCAGTAAACTGCCTTTATCCCAACCCTCGAGGCTTTGCCGTTGTTTTTCCGTTCTCCTCCCCAGCCCGCCGGGGGAGGGGTGAATGAGCAGCCGCGTGGTGCTCAGCTGCCAGCTGGTCCTAAACCACATCACCTGGTTACCCAGAATATGAAGAAGGATGAGGTACTCAACAACTTTTCTGCCTCAGTCTTCACCAGCAAGTGCTCTAGCCACACCACCCAAGTCACAGAAGCCAAAGGCGGGAAATGGGAGAACGAAGAACCGCCCACTGTAGGAGAAGATCAGGTTCGAGACGGTCTAAGGAACCTGAAGGTGCACAAGTTGCTAAACCACTCTCCATCATATTTGAGAAGTCGTGGCAGTATGGCAAAGTTCCCACTAACTGGAAAAGGGGAAACATAACCCCCAGTTTTAAAAAAACGAAAGAAGGAAGACCCAGGGAACTACAGGCTGGTCAGTCTCACCTCCGTGCCTGGCAAGATTATGGAGCTGATCCTCCTGGAAGCTGTGCTCAGGCACATGGAAAATAAAGAGGTGATTGGTGACAGCCAGCACGGCTTCACTAAGGGCAAATCCTGCCTGACAAATTTGGTGGCCTTCTACAACAGGGTTACAGTGTTGGTGGATAGGGGAAGAGCAACTGATGTCATCTACCTGGACTTGTGCAAAGCATTTGACGCTGTCCCACATGGCATCCTTGTCTTTAAATTAGAGAGACATGGATTTGATGGATGGACCACTCAGTGCATAGGGAATTGGCTGGATGGTCGCACTCAAAGAATTGTGGTCAACGTCTCAATGTCCAAGTGGAGGACAGTGACGAGTGGTGTTCCTCAGGGGTCGGTACTGGGACCGGCACTGTTTAACATCTTTGTCGGTGACGTGGACAGTGGGATCGAGTGCACCCTCAGCAAGTTTGACGATGACACCAAGCTGTGTGGTGTGGTCGACACGCTGGAGGGAAGGGATGCCATCCAGAGGGACCTTGACAGGCTTGAGAGGTGGGCCTGTGTGAACCGCATGAAGTTCAACAAGGCCAAGTACAAGGTCCTGCACATGGGTCAGGGCAATCCCAAGCACAGATACAGGCTGGGTGGAGAATGGATTGAGAACAGCCCTGAGGAGAAGGACTTGGGGTGTTGGTGGACAAGAAGCTCAATGTGAGCCGGCAGTGTGCACTCGCAGCCCAGAAAGCCAACCGTGTCCTGGGCTGCATCAAAAGCAGTGTGACCAGCAGGTCGAGGGAGGTGATTCTGTCCCTCTACTCTGCTCTTGTGAGACCCCACCTGGAGTACTGCATCCAGCTCTGGGGTCACAAGTACAAGAAAGACATGGAGCTGTTGGAGGAAGTCCAGAGGAGGGCCACGAAGCTGATCAGAGGGCTGGAGCACCTCTTCTATGAGGACAGGCTGAGAGAGTTGGGGTTGTTCATCCTGGAGAAAAGAAGGCTCTGGGGAGATCTAATTGGAACTTTCCAGTACCTGAAGGGGCCTACAGGAAAGCTGGAGAGGGACTGTTGACAAGGGCATGGAGTGATAGGACAAGGGGTAACGGGTTTAAGCTGGAGGGTCGATTTAGATTAGATATAAGGAAGAAATTCTTTACTGTTAAGAGTGGTGAGGCACTGGAACAGGTTGCCCAGAGAAGCTGTGGCTGCCCCCTCCATGGAAGTGTTCAAGGCCAGGTTGGATGGGGCTTTGGGCAACCTGGTGTAGTGGAGGGTGTCCCTGCCCATGGCAGGGGGGTTGGAACTAGATGATCTTTAAGGTCCCTTCCAACCCAAACCATTCTGTGATTCTATGATTCCGAGTTGCAGCCTAAATTCCACATTGGTAACGTGTCTGTAGTTTTAATGAAATGTTACAGAGACCTTCTTCTTAGCATTTGTTGCTTGTTAGATATGCTGTTTGTCAGATATGTCTTCCCACTTGATGGGAAAGTTTTTTTCTTCCTCTTTGCCCAGCTGAATAATAAGTCTCTGAGCATCATGCTGCCAAGTACAGTTTTCTAAAATAATTTTCGATCCTTTGGAATAATGTACCTCTTTGGCATAAATCACCATGCCAGCTATACTATTGCCCATCCATTGAGGGATACTGCCTTTTGTAGAGGTTTTTATAAAACAGTTCCTCTTGACAACTGCTGAGAGAAAAATAAAGGTGCTATCCATTCACCATGCTATCAGGAGAAAACTTGAATCATCGATAAGGACGGTTTCTAAGCAACCAAATGCAGCCTACAACCATAATAACAGCACTTTTAAAGTAAATCACTTAGTCTGGAACATGCGAAGCCCCACTCTCCAATTAATGGCGAATTCATATCAGCTCCATTGTCTGGCAGACACACATTAACAGGGCTGAAGTGGTTCTAAAACAACACTTTAAGCAGTAAAACAAAACTCAGAGGCATTTTGAGCTCCTAAAGACTAATCATTTTAAAGAGGTTATGCAGAAAATGTCCTAAAGGTTTTAATAGGAAATAACAATTCTTACCTTTTTATACACTATACAATATTCCGGTGACTTGTGTCTCTGTTCAAGGATGACTCCTAAAAGCTACAGAAAAGATATTAATTGCTGTAGGTTTTTGAATATGTTGCCCAACTTTCCTCACAGAAAAGTGACCCAAGTACCATTAAGCATTGTATTTATTACAGTGCAGCATCTTTATAAAGAAAACTCTTACAAAGAGAATCATATACTGTGTCATTGTCTGCACTACTGAAATGTAAACAAAGGTCCAAATAGGATCAAAAATTATCTTTTTTCAGTAGGTAATAGGGAAACCTGTAAAAAAATACCTTCCCCTGTCATAGTCCACCGCCTAAATCCATTGCGCCTCAGCTCTACTCCCTGCCACGCATCTTCCTTTCTCATCTGCTTCTCTGTCTTACTGCCGAGAGAGGGTGATTCTGCCTGAGGGCTGGTCTCCAATGAGATGGTCCTGCAGGAGGTCCCATCTGTGGTTGGTAGCCCTTCTCCTCTCTCCACAGGGAAGGAGGAAGCCTTGCTCTCCATCCTCCTGGTACATTTTAACACGTAGGGAAGGACGATTGGACTCAGGGGACCTGATGAGCCATGAAAAGGGAGGTAGTGTTTGAAAAGGTACCGTGGAAGAGAGCAGCCTGCAGGCAGTCTTTGCTCCTGATGCTTTTTGTGAGGAGGGCAAAGGCTGCAGTGACAGGTCCTCAGGTGGCCCCATCATGGATGTGTTGCTGGGAGCTGAGTGCTGCGGCCATGGAGCACTTGGAAATGGGATATTGGGGTTTCGGCTAGGGAAGGAAGCATCCTTGGTGGTTAGGGACCAGCTGGGAGGGGTGGCAGGGAGCCCAGGGAAGCCTGCTCCCTTGTTTGCTCACGCACAGCACTCGAAGGGTCACAAACCCTGAGGTCCATGTGGGAACAAGGACCAGAACTTCAAAAAAATGGATGTTTGCTGGGGGAAACACAGGCACTGCGGCCACCCAGGAGCCTGAGCAGCTTACAAAGAGCTTTTCATGCTGTAGTTTGGGCCCTTTTAAGTGGCATGCTAAGATCTCCCTGTAATTTATCTGGGCCTAGCTGTAAAATGGGGGTGGAAATATTACATCTGCCCCTGCTTTGTCCAATTTGCCTAGTTAGACTGTCTGGCACAGTGATAGTACTGAACACCACTGAAACACAAGTAATACCAAAATACTCACAAGACCATGCTAGTTATAGAAGCTCAAGGATGCAGCAAATGAGACTGGAAATCTGGGTCTGGCAATCAGGGAGGGAAAGACCATGACTCTGTGAGTATTAGTTGCAGACTTCTCTGTGCTAATGCACAAATGACAAATATTAAAAAAATAAATGATGGCATCATAGGATCTGTCCATGTGCAAAATGCTCCTGGCAAGCTCGATCTATTTAGTTTTGGGAACATACCCTCCATTTTTTCAGATGCACAGAAGAACTGATCTGCCCTCCACCTGCTGTCATGGAAGGACATTTGAGCAGAACCTCTCTGCACGGCATCCTGGAGAGCAGAAGGTCCCTGAGCCCACAGGGAGCAACCACGTGTCGATAATGTGTATGGGCCACCAAAGCAGTGCTCAGTGGAGGACTCTGAGTGCCGTGCAGGAAATGATGGACAGGGAGGCAGGAAGAGAGGAGCCCCTTTCACAGCAAGTATGATGCTGTCTTTAGCTGCATGGCCATTAGCACAAAGTGAGTCAGAGCAGACAGATTTGGAGACCTCCTGAACAAGCCAGAGGTTTGAAAAGGAGAAGGCCCCTTGCAAGGACTCTCACCTAATCCCAAAGAGTTCTCCAGGATGACAAGAAAACTAAAACAAAGAAATGTAAGGATGCAGGTTGGTGTTTGGTTTGGTGGGTTTTTGTTTTTTGTTTTTCCCCAGATCTATGTATTTCTCATGCTGCCTGATTAAAGAGTGTATTTTGGTTTAGAAACCAAGGCAAATCCTGTGAGCCTAGAGATGCTTCAAGACCTGAAAGGAAGGACTCCAAGGAATGTTTACACTTGTGTAGACATTATTTTATGTCTTTTTTATTTCATGGCATATTTCATATGGATGTATGAAGGAAGGAAGCTATTTAATACTGCCTATGAGCATCAGGGGGCAAAGGACACAGACAAGTCCATCCAAATGCAACCATGAATCCAAGTGCAATGAATTTTTCAGCTGAAACTGAAGAAGGAGCTTGTGAGCATGACTTCCCCATTGACACAGCAGGGCACTGCCATGCCTCTTCGGTGGCTAAACTTGGGTCATAAAACTCAGCCTGGAGGTGGGTTTTTGTTCTGGGTGATCCCCTGCTCTGTGGTAGGAGGAACTCTTGAGGGTGAGAGTAGGTTGATGGATCAGGCGGTGTTGGATGCCCTGGACTCATGGCAGTGGAGGGGCTGTAGGAGAGGATGGGATGGGAGACCATTCACAGACCCATCTCTGCTATCCCAGACTCATCACAGCCTTGCAAATCCAGGCAAAGAGTGGGTTGGTATTTTTGGGACCCACTTGCCTATGCCATGTCAGCAGTGGAGGTGTTCTCATGGCACAAGACCAAAATATTGAGTAGTAGCTGGACTGTGGAGAGGGCACAAGGAGTGGAAATGTCTCTCCCCTGCACCCCCATCACACTTATCCATATTATTAATTACCTGCAAGGACAGAATTCAAAAGTGCAGATGTAAGAGATCTCTGGGGTGTCCACAGCTCTTGCAAAAGCAGAATTAAAAAGCTCAGAACATCCTTCTCAGGGCAGCTTCAGACATTTCTCTCTCTACTGTTTTAAAAATTTCTATGTCAGCTTCTCAGCTGTACTTGCATATGGGGTACATATGGAGGAGGAAAAAAAAAAGCAATGACTGGCGCCAAACGGGGCCTGCTGCAGGTTTTAACAGTCCTCTCTGCTTAGTATTACAATGCAGCTTTGCCCAGTGAAAATGCTGCTTTATTGCTCCAAAAATACTTCCCAAAGACACGGCCCTTGGAGCACAGCAGGGAAATGTGCTGCGAAGCAGGCGGCTCTGGGGTGGCAGGAGCAGGGATGAGAGCAGCAGCCAGCTCAGGCAGTCCCAGAGACACCCAGTCCTGCTGACCCAGGTGGTGGGGGCTCAGCAACCTGGTGAGCTGCTGGGAGATGGTTACAGGAGAAAGCAGCAGCAATGCATGGTGTGCCCTGCTCAGGCTGCCCTGGGTGACAACTCAGGCCATGGGACCATGCCGAGCCCCGTATCTATCCACCACGTTTTGCCCCCTGCCATGCCTTCCCAGGTGGGCATCTGTTCTCCATCTCACCTGGACATTAGTGGGGATGTCTCTTCAGCTCCTACAGGCTACCTTCACCTGGGACCTGGCCCTCTCCTCTTCACATGTCCGCAGTCCTGGCATCATTTCTGTGCTCCCCAGCCCGCGTGCATCAAAAGGCAATTGTACGTGCCTGTTTGCATCCCACCACCACGCCAGCTCGTCCTCCCACTGTCCTGTATTTTGCATGACGCTGCCCTGAGGGGTCAATCCTGGTGGGGCTCCTCTCCCCATCGACCCTGGCAGGGGGCAGGAGGAGAAGTGGCGGCTGAGACACGGAGGGCGACAGGCCAGTGGGGTTTGGGAAACCCATCCATTTTGGACGCCCATGGCGGGCTGCGGCATTGCCGCCATCCCTGGGAAGTGGTTGGCAGCTCCTTTGAAGCCGCCTGCCCCCCATCTGCCTGCCAGCTGCCCTCCCCGCCGCGGCTGCCCACAAAGGCGTCGTGGGCGGGAGGCAGAGCGGGAGCGATGCTGAGGCTCAGCATTCGGTGGGATGGTGGGCTGCCCGTGGTGGGGACGGGCAACGTGCCGCCCTTGCAGCATTGGAGGGCGGGTTTTCAGAGCGGTGGTTGTTAGATGTGGACATGGCCCTTTGGTTCTTCCTCCCCTCTTCCATAGCAGCTGGTAGCTGCTGAGCAGCAGGCCAAAATCTATTTCTGATTAAAGCAAATTGCATTTCAGTGGGATGCTAAATACTTGCACAGACATACAGAGGATGTTTGGTTTGGAGCTGCATGAGGACAACGCTGGTTATAGTATGAACCTGCACCAGGACACTGCTGGTTACCGCATAAACCTAAATCACTGTTTCAGAGTCATGCAAAAGCAGGGGACAAGATACGGGCTCGCCATGGGCAGCAGGGTTTCTTAACCCTTTCCTCTGGTTCTTGCCAAATCCCCTAGGAAAGAGGGCTCATTTTTCAAGAGGTGTTTTCTTGCCTGCACTAACGAGCCGTACGCATCTCACCTACCTGACAGCACCCTTGGCCATCTGTGATGGCTGCATTCCCTCTTAAAATACAACAGGAGGCTGCAAAATACTCAGTTATCAAAGCTCTGTCTTTTGGCTGCATGGCATCTGCAACCAATATCCATTTTAAGGCGTCTTGCATGACACTGCAGAGTTTTCTTCACCAAACAGGATGCAGAAGAGATGGGAAATGGTGCACTGATTTTTTTATTTAAATCATTTTCTTGTCTTTTATGTAGTTTCAGCCTGTATATTTTTGCATCCCCTGCTTCAAAAATATACACCCACACATGCAGTAGACAGCCTTTACTGCTGATATCTGCTAACATTATCTCTCCGTGACCAAGTAAGATTTGTATTCCTCTTTTCCTGTAGCAACCCGCTGGTGAAGAATTAAACTTTTTAGTGGTTATAGCCAACTAAAACAAATTTTTATGAAGTTGTTTCAAAAATGGAAAGTGACATTAGAAGCCAAATTTCGTTGGGAAAGCACTAGTTGCAAAGCATTAAGAGGTGGTGGGTTTGGTAAAAACATATGGAAAGAAAACAATGAGCTTCAGGAAAACTTTTTTTTTTTTTTCCCCCAGCATTGCTAAGTTTTCCAAATATTTTGCCCACACTCAAAGTTATCCTTCTGGAGAAAAGAAAAGGATCTCCTTTTTTTCAGAGCAGTCTCTGGGAAACTGTGAGAAATTGTATATTCTGTCACCCTGGCCACGCTGAAATTTCTGTGGCAACCACAGGCAGAGACAGAGGTGAAAAATACTGGGTTGGAGTGGAAAGGAACGAACGGCTGCTCTCGGGGTATAAGAAAATAACACAGGTGTTAAACTGCCCTCCAGTGCCAACCCAAACAAAGGGTGGTCTGCTCTTAATTTTCCTTAGAGTTACAAGGGTGTAGTTTCCAAATACAATGAGATTTTTTTTCCGTAAAATTTAGTTTAGGAATCAAGATTACTTTTTTAAACTGAAAAATTAACAAGTCCAGGGATTTCTAGACGCATGTGCTTTGGCAAATGAGGTCGATTTTAATGGCATTAGCACTGAGTGGATGAATGGGACTAATTTGCAGTACAGTGGATTCCAGATATGTTAAAAAATTGCTGGTAATAAAGATTTATGAATACCGTGTTCACGCTGATGAAGTGCCTGGTTGTTGCTACTTATAATTTAATACTAGTTCCCCTTGGATTTTTTGTTTTTATCGTGTGGCCTTTTTGGGGGCAGGAAAAGAAGGGGAAGAGACCAAAGAGGTTTAGGAGATGCAAGCGGGGTCAGGCTCCGCACACGCTAAAGAAACAACAAATCATTTGAAGGTCACAGACATTGTTAAATCACGCTTGAAATGTCTAGTACGTTTGTCCCAGTTGATATCATCAAGCAGATGTTTGGTTGTTTATTGAAAGTGGAGATAAAGCCCGGCTGGTGCGGTGAGGACCGTTGCTTGCTGATGCAGCCTGCCCGGGGCACCGTGCCAGCGGGAGATGCTTCGGACCTTGGCCGTCACGCTTTCCTCCCCCGTGAGCTGCAGTGCGTGTGGAGGTGCTTGGGAAGGGGTGGCTGAGACCTGGAGGGAGGTGGGAACACCCTGACTCCACTCCTCCCTGCTGCCTCCAAGGAAAAGAAGAAGGAAACGGTGTGCGGATTCCTGGCTGTTGCCTCCTAAGGCAAGGCGTGACTTCTGCTGCCAGACCCGTGGTGGGGTTTTCAGTTAGTCCCAGGAGGGAAATGGGTAGGAAGGGAACAGCCTCTCTGTCTCCTTGATGAATCCAGGACATATCCATGCCTCTGGGGGCTTGTGGGCTTTCCCTCTCCCGAGCAGCATCCCGGTGCAGGAGCAGGACAGAGCAGCTCTTGGGTTGCCCTGGGCAGTGCTGAGCTCCTCATAAAGTCCTCTGATTTCAAAGGGAGTTTTGCATCAAAATGTTATTAAGCACTTGCACCTCTGAGGTTTTTTTTGTATACTGAAGTGGCAGTACTCTGGGAAAGGTTTGGCAGGCTCTCAGCTCCTCTAAACACATTTCCATCAGCAGCTGATGCCGGGGGATGGCTATGGCTGGCTGTTGCTTCAAGCAGCATCGTAGACCTGGTGGGAGCAAAATGCTTTCTGGGCAATTCTGCCTCAAAAAACTTTTGTCATGCACTGTTGGATGTGATGCTGAGCTGTTTAGAGGGAATTTCTGTGGCTCCTGAAATATTTTGATCTTGAAGGTGGCCTTGTTCCTGTATCAATGACTAATATTCTTCAGGTTTCTTATCTGACTGCTGGTTTTTTTAGTAATAATTCTTGGGATCTTGTGTAAGGTAGCAATTCCAAATCAACATTTCCTTAGGCTTATCAAAATACACACAGAAAAACCCCAAACCCCACCAAAAAACCAAAACAAGAAATGTCAGAAGAAGAATTGGCTGGGCAAATAATGTCCTATTAGTCTATCTAATATTCCCTTTGAAATGTGGGTTTGCAGTTTCATATTGTACCATAAACAGCAGATAGCTCACATGCCCTTCTGAAGGCTAATTCACTCATGTAACTTGGCATTACATGCCTTGTGTTCAGTCTTTATAAAAAACCTGATGTGATCTTAATCATTTTCTGCCTCTTGCATTTCTTGCTTTTCTTCTCACTTATTTTTGCACTTAGAGATTCTCGGCATTACTTATTTGGGCTGTTACATATAAGACAACTGTAGCAGTTCTTTAAACATCAACCCCAGCAAAATGAATGTATCATAATTTTTTTCTAATAGGAGGTGATTTCCCTGCTTCAGAGACCAGAAGATCCTTATGTATCATCATTTTTCTCTAATAGGAGGTGATTTCCCTGCTTCAGAGACCAGAAGATCCTTATGTAGCATCTGGTGAAATAAAGTCCAGGAGGAGAGAAGCTAGCAAAGGAGTCAGAGACAAAGATGAAGGCAGAAACAGCCAGTGTCTTTTTCCATTTAACTATAGGCACGTTCTACCACCACTCCCGCTCCATGGCTCCAACATTCGATGAGCTGATTTGACAAATCTGTACTGTTAGGCTTATTTAAATATTTTGAGGCTACATGTCTAAGGTCTAGGGCTGGATTCATCCTATATCTGGAGCATAAGAGGTACGCATGCAGCTGAATAATTTCCCTAGTCTTTCAAAACTGGGCTTCTCTAGAGAGTGGTTCACATGTTAGGTGGGCCATATCTCCATCTTTTTTAAATAGACTAAGGCCGGTTTTGCAAAATGTTGTTCCAAAACCATTTGTCTGTATTGAAAATTCAGGCAATTCAGGAAATCTTGCTAAGGAAATGGACCTCCAAGTCAGCATCCCAAAAGGAATCAGGTGGAGAAAATATTTCTGCCCTTTACCTGGCAAGAAATATTTGAAGCCAGTTTAGAAAAGCGGCTTTAAATCACATTGTGAAGCTGTTTTCTACCAATGAAGATGACGGTGAGTGCTCAGTGCAGACCAAATGCCAACAGGTAATGCATTTCCATCAAGATCAATAGGAGCTGGCAAGGCAACACTTTCAAAGAGTCTGCTAAGTAGAAGCTCCTTTTCCCAAGCTAGCCATTAAATGCTCAAGAATCTAAATCTCCTTGAAAATCCCATTCCTCAGGAGTTAAGTTGCTTTTAAAAATGGTATTTGGGACCCTAAGCAATTTTTCAGAATGCATTTTTGAAAAATGTTATTATAGATCCTCTTAGATGCTGCTTGTGACCACAATATGTTGGGGAGGGGTTGTGATATCCAAGAAAATTTGATTATCAATTTGTTGAGCATGTTCTTAGGCAGATCGAGTGCAAAGAGTAATTTTATTTAGCTTGAAGTATCTGGTAAACATAAAGAGAAAAAGGGCTCTGTAGTTGGACAGGTCTTATCTCGGTATCTTTATTTACATTTTCAAAGAACACTGACGCAATCGAGCTACCAAAAGAACTGCTTTCCATCAGCCTGGGAACAGAAACAAATTAGTCTTTAATAGTGTTGTGTGAAAACTATGGCAAATGTTATGTAAAACTGTGCAAACAGAATGTTTGTGTTCTAGTTCCAGGTCATTTAGTGGGCAAAAAGAGAGACATTTTGTGTGAAATAGCCATGAAACCGTTTGCTATTATATAAGGATAGGAACTGCTAGATCAAACTAATGGTGACGTGCTGAGAACCAGATGCTTCAAAGCAAAATGCAAGACATCCCAGTGTGGATAATTATGAAATAGTCTGACCATAGGGGAAATTTCTGCATAAACTACTTTAGTCCTAAAAGGCTACATGTTTATATTGCTTCTGAAAAGGTTTTAGTCTGATTTCCCACAGACACAGGGCTTATGCAACCAGTGCGCTGCCTGGCTGTGCAAATCTCTGACTCCCTCCCTCCCTCCCTCCCTGTCTGCTCTCCTGCTTCCAGCAACTTCTGAAGATGTCTGATCTCTGCCACGTGGAGCAGAGGAGAGGAGGTCTCACAAATAGTTAAGTTCCTACAGGTTTCATGAATATAAGCTGCTCCCCAGTGAGGAGAGACAGGTAATAGTGCTCAGGGTGAGCTTACACCTCATTAGAAACCAGAGAAACCACATGGGAGAGCATCTGATAAGTGCTCCAACTCTGGGAAAAGCTTCAGCCGTGGCTCTCCATCAACATGAGATGCAAATCCTAGGTAGACACTGGCGCTAATGGCACTATCTCTTTTTCCTATTGATTATAACTTTGGATATCCTCAGGATCTAATATAAATGCTCAATTCTTTGTGACTGAACATGTTCTTAGCTTTAACAACATCCAGGGGCAAGGAGTGCTAGTTGAATAATGTGCAGATAGGACATTTCCTTTTGGTATCAGAAACCTACAGATTTTGTTGTAGCTCTTCCCATAAAGCAGCTGGGCTTAATTAGTGCATGATGCTCTTTATGGGCCAGTAGGCTAATTTGTAAATTAATTAGAAGTAAGTTGAAGGCAGTCTTGCACCTCTTGGGAATGCTAGAATTAATTGTTTCAAGGTGTTGAAACCTTGCCTCTTTGCCGCATTGGGCTGTTTGACCCTTCTCTGGAGTCAAAACCATTTCAGAAGATTTTTTATTTTATATTCTCCATCTTCTCAGACCAGGACAGGACCACCCCATGGTACTCATCTTTTTCACACTGAGCTGCTGCAGAGTCCTCAAGGATGGAGATACTGAGTGTCTTCAAAGCTTGGCCATTTTCTCAAGGACCTGGACCACAATAAGCCGCCCCATGCCAATCCATTCCCCTTGCACTGCCAAATGCCACATCTTGTACTGCTTCTTCATAACCTTCACAGCAGCATGAATTAAGTGAAGCCGCCTAGCAGAAGATCCGTGGTCCTTGCCATAGTGGTCGCATTGGCCTAGATAGTGTTTAGATATTCAACAGAAGTTATGATAGGAAGTTCTAAGGTAAAAGGTGGGTCCCCTAAAGTAGAAGGAGGTATGTATATGTGTTTCCCACAAAATTCAGCTGCTGGTATAACATTGCTAATGGGGAAGTTTATTCATAGATATTTTGGCAACTTCTCAAGGTAGTCTAATTTCAATTGCAAATGCACACCTCTCTCTACTTTTCATTAACATTTGTGCAAGGATGATATTGTTCCTAGAAGCAGTGTTGAGAAGGCACTTTGACACACCCACCTGTGGCTTGCTCCTAAAATAAAATAAGCAAAATAAAATCAATCTACATTTCATCTGGAAGCCCAAATGATTTATAAGATGAATCAACCTGTCAGGGACAGTCAGGGCTGGTGAACAATATGTCATGTCTCAGATGGTGGATTACACAGTTCAACTGCTTGACTGCAAACCTCAAATATGCAGAAAAACATAGCGCTGGAGTCTGTTTAGGCAAGACATTAATTGAACAAGTTCAGAAATTCACACTGTATACATTTCTCCTGACAATGAGCTGAGCCATGTGTTCATTCAATTTTCTTGGAGATGTGGCTTTTATTCACATGGAAGAAGAGGCGCAAAAAGGACACAGGGACCTGGTGGCCAGAGGGAAGAGGAGCAGCAGCACCCTGCAGGTCTGAGGGGACAGAGACCCTGGTAACTCTGAAGGACTGATGTCTGTTCTTAGAGTTTTCTTTCTGAAATGAGGCCCCGGAGACTTTTGCTTGGTGTTTTGGTGAAGGTGCTGAGTGTTAAGTGTTTTTGACAGGACCACCTATTTTAATGTGTTCAAGGCCAGGTTGGATGGGGCTTTGGGCAACCTGGTCTAGTGGAGGGTGTCCCTGCCCAAGGCAGGGGGGGTGGAATTAAATTATTTTTATGGTGCCTTTCAACCCAAACCATTCTGTGATTCTACGATTCTATGATGTAACAGTGTGCTTCTCTGAGAAGCCATATCAGCTTGTAATTTTCTATTCCTTTTTTTTTGGACCTGAGACATTTATGTCCATGAGTGCAATATACTTTATGTTCCAGTCTTCCATGTCTACCACACATCCTTGTTTCCACAATCCCACACATAATCTACTAGAAGGGTGATTTTTTGGCATTTGAGAAGGGTGTTAACAAGGATCAGATGCTGCCATCACTTATGAAAGAGCTAGGTTTCCTTCACCAAGCTGTGGTATGTGCTGGTAAAAAAAAAAAAAAAAAAAATCCATCGGTTTGGACCTTACAGCAAAGTTCTTGTATTTAGCAGGTGAAAAGTCAATACTTGACCTGTAGTGAGATTTGCTCATGGAAAACCCCTGGAAGCTGTTTTTAGCAGCAGGGCATTAGTCACCCTTGGAAGGCTGCTAGCCGCCTGGTGCTTCTGGCTCGCACCACGCCGTGCCGTGTCGCGCTGCGTGCGAGGATTGCTTTGGAGGCTGCACAGTGTTAACAGCGACTCCCGCTTTGCCTCAGGTGTTGAGTTTAAGCGCATGGTTCTCGGTTATTTTAGGAAAACGTGAGCTCACGTTCCAGACAGCTTTCTCTCCAGCCAGAAGACATGTGTTTTGGTCTTTCCCTGCACTGGGGGGCTGGGAGGGGTAATGCCCCGCATCTGCGAGGAGCCTGCCTTGGGATTTCTGCCGAACCGGTTTGGGGACGTGGGGTGGTGGGGAGACAACGCAAGGGCAACCAAGGGCTGAGAAAAGGTTGTTTTGTGTGTCAGATGGAGATCAGGCAAAGAGGAGACAGCGGAGCAGTGAGGTCATGGAGGGAGGTCTGAGGAGTGGAAACTATTAGAGCATCAAAAGTGGTGGATTAAGTCATGCTGCGCTAAGGCTAAGGCAATTCCTAAAAAAATTAAAAAAGGGAAAATACAGGTGATTAAGGAAGAAGTCAGTTTGATAGACTGGAAAGCTGGCTTGCCCACAGGGATGCCACCCCAGAGCAATGACTCTCCATGGGAAGAAGAAAGGCAGCTGCTGCCTGATGGATGGTCACCCACCCCCTCCAATCTCCAGTTCCGCCTGATCTCCAGTGCTGCTGGGCTGACCAGGGAGGGGAGCCTCGCTCAGCACCCAGAGGGGAGTGCTGGATTTGGCCGGCTGGCCGAGCAGGGGAAGGAAAGCCCTGGCGAGGATGGCCCCGCGCCCGCGGTGCAGGCACAGGGATGCTCTTCGGCAGGAACTAGTGGAGGCTTAGCCAGGTCCCTTCTCCCGGACCAGCCAGCCCTTTCCTTCCTCTGCGGCTCAGACAAGGGTTTGCAGAGAATAAAGGCTGCTGATACACAGTGTCACTGCTTTGTAAGGAAATGTCTTGAAATAATAGATACTTAAAGCTTTTAATGACGTCTTTATCGTATGACAGTCTAAGAGCGTGTGGACCTTAAATTGGATAAACAGAGCTGGGAACACTTTTTCTGATGGAGTGTACACTTAAAGGCAGCTCTGGGGAGCAACCAGAAGGATTTGGAAATTCAATTTCTTTGCTAGATATGACCAAAATGAGCAAATATGAAAGTGTTAGGAAAGACTCAGCATTTTATTTAGATAACTTGTATTGAAACACTGTGATGTTTTGCTTGGAGAATTTTCAGGCCCATGGTACCTTTCATTCAAAATACCTAGAAAAATAAAACATGTAAAGTAAACCAGGGAAAAACAGGTTGAACAGAGACTCTTGTTTGATACAAGGCTGTTGGGAGAGTAAAAGTGGTTGTTTCAGCTGCTAAATTATTCCTTCGGTTTTACAGCTAAGGCTCTCCTGAGTCGCTCCAATGGCACAATGGGGTCTTAAATCTTGCCAGGGGATCCTCCTGGCCCAGGGAAACCCCTGGGTGGCCCCAAGCCAAGGAGGTTGCTTAAGAGAGGCTACAGTTGTCTTTAGACCAGGCACGTCTCTCTGTGTAGGGCCGAAAGCACGTGGGAAGGCACAATGCAGCTGAGAAACTCTCTCTGTTTCCATTTTGTGGCTTCTGCAATAATCTTTCAAGGGAACCTTATAAACCTCTAAGTAGTGGGTTTTTTAAAACATTGCTGTTATGGTAGTAGTTTAGCGCTGCCTCCTTTGTTATGTGTTAATGGTGCCCTTTTCTTAAGTCTGCTAATAAAAGAAACTTAAACCTCAATGTGAAAGTCCTTGTAAAGTTACAAATCAAACACATTTGTGCTGTTTTTCCCTGATATGCAAGACACTGGAGCGGCTCTGCATCAAGGGTTAGCATCAGACCTTAACCGGGGAACTTAGTCATCAGCTGTAACGCCTGCTGCTATGCGTTCGGGCTCACCTCCTCTACGTACGAGGCAGAGCTGTAAAGGAGTATTTTACACAGCAAAGGGTCTCTTAAATCAGAGGGAAAGGGAAGGGCTTTGGAAACTTCACACAAATTAAGAATAATAGGGACTCTTACATCTGGAATTTGTATAGAGTGATTCATAATCTGTATCACGCTTTGATCATCTCTTTAATATAACTTTTGAATCAACCTATGGAATATATTAATACAGAATTTATTTTTCTAGGCTTGTTCAGAGGTCTATGGAAAACTGTCCTTTCAGTTACACTCTTTAATTCTATATATTACCATAAATAAAATAGGAAAAGAGGGATGTGTCTGATTTTCCCAAACTGGAAAGGGTATCACCACACGTTCTGTGCAGGCAGCCCAGTTCTGAAAGCACTAGACTACTGCTATCTTCGTAAAGGGGCGATGAGTGCATGTAGGCAATGTTAGAGTCTGGGCATTCCTGGAGAAAGCTATGGTTCAGATGACATGTTGAGAAGCCTCTCAGCTTTATTTCCTACGGTCTCTGTGAGCAATTACTTATTTATTGGGGAAGTAAATGAAATAAAAAAAAACCCCAACCCATAAATGAGTGGGAAGTGTAGATTGATTTCTGGAGAAAAGTGCAGTGGAAAAGACAGGAAGGCTGAATTTAGACAGACTTAAAAATATAAAAATTAAGCCAACTATTCCTTTCCTATTGCCAAGACACTGTGCTTTTATAAATAGAAAGAGTGAGGGTCTCTGTAACCTCACTGAGTCATGAAGAGGTGATGGTTTGGTTCACCTAATCTTGTCTTCATGTGCTTTTCTGCAAAGACAAGGACTGTCCCCTGTGAACACCGTGAGGGTCAACTTCTGCTTAGCCACTGAGTACTTTCAGAAAAGATGAAGTCTCAAGATAACTTTTTAAGACGGACAGGTTCTTGACATGGAGATCCTCCAAGCTTCTGAGGGCTGGCACGTTTCCATATGGAGTCCACTTGGGAGCAGATAAAATGAGGGTGGTTTCAGCTTTTGTATTCATGGGTGAGAGATCTGTATTGACCCCAGATAATGTTCCAAACCTGCAGGAAAGCTTGAAGTAGGTGTGTTCATGCTGATGTTCTGGGATGATGGGGCTTGAGTCTAGTATTAAGCACTTTTTTGTGCATCATGCAGATGTGGCAGCAGGTTTATGTGTTTGAGTATGATGAAGCATACATCCTCAAGGACCAGACAGGCACAGGCAATTGGCCACTTCGAGCTGTCTTGAGGGCCAATTCCAACCCACTGGTCCTCATCTGAGTCATGCTGATGAAGCTGGTGTGTGTCCACACACTTGTTGCCTCACTGAGACAGAAAGGATGTTCCCATCTGGACCATGAAATGAGCTGCTGGAGGCAGAATCCCCTTGCCACATATGTTGTGCTTTTCTTAGGGTGGCAGAAGGAAGTCAAAAGATTCCCAAAATGGGACAGAAAGTTTAAAAAAAATGAAATTATATTCATAGTTGGAGAAAGGCAGAAAAAGTAAGAGAGAGACTTCAAATGTATCTTTATTTTTGTTGCCAATGGTCCCAGGATGAAGGGAGGATCCTTATACATACCTGTCTGGTTTCTACCACAGGATACAGCAGGGTTGACAGGTTTCCACCAGGAGGGTTAGATTCTGTTAAAGTGGCATTTTCTCATGGAAAATATTTTCTGTTGGAATATTTTTGGCTAACTTTTGGTATGAATGTGAAAGGTTCTGACAGCAATGCTACAGTTACTTCATCCATTAAAAGCACAGAGGTTCTGGAGGGGTGTGAGGGGGCTAAAGGCACAGCCCCTACCTCTCCGTGGTGATGCTCAACATGGACTACCCTGTCTGCAGCTCTGGCCATCCCTAAAACCCTGTAGTGGTGAAACCTTGGGTGCTTGCAAGCAGAATGGCACTGGGCTGAGCAGTGACCTCTGAGTCTGCACACCCAGGGCTCACTCCCCATGGGCAAGCCAGCCATATTATGACTTTCAGCCATATTTTAATCCGATTGATGGAGTGGCCAGAGATGCTGATGGGATTAGAGCTCAGCAGGATGACGAAGCACTCGGGATTTGCCCTCGCGCCGATCCCTGCAGCACACCAAAGGGGAATGGTTGCTCCTGATTTACGAGCCATAAGAGCCCTGCATTGAGGTGGAGCGTTTCCTCCAAGACTTGGGTCCAACCCAAACACATCTCACAGTCTGCAGCCAGAGCTTGGTCTGAATTTTTTTTGACCGTGCCCAATGCCCTGTGAGTGGTCTCGTGCATTGGGACATCACCGTGGGGCTAGGGCCAGAGGCAACATGGGGCTGGCAGACGTTTGGCCCTGCTTCCAATGAGGCGACCTGCCAGGCAGCAGTGCTGCAGGCACCTCATTTCTCTCCACCGATCAGATGACAACTGAAATAATTGCTCTTGGGGCTGGCCGGCTCAGAGGGGATTACAGACCGGGGTCCGTAGTGGGTGTAAATCACCCGGTCCTCACTGGCAGCAGTGGAGCAAGGTGGAGTTGCACCAGATATCGATTTCATTCATTGCACTTAAATACACTCCCTCATTCTTTTTCCTCATGTCAAAAAAGGAAAATGAAGGTAAACCATTTCTACACCTCCTGACTGCTTTGTTTACAGGAACGATGTCTCTAAATGCTCCAGCGCGAAGTACCGGCACCATTAATAGAGTAAATTGCAAGTACAACACAGCAGTCATCCGAACGGACGGAGAGCACTCCCTCTTGAGTGAGCCTCGGATTTTAAGCCCTGAAAGAGCAGCTTGACACCCTGTGACCTGCCTGGTAATGTTCCTAATCCACCTCTTTATAAATACATGTTCCCGAGAGGGGCGAGGGGGCAGCGGGGGAGGACAGCGAGTGCAGCAGGGAGGATCTCACAGCCTCAGGCTGTGCTTGCAGGAAGCGGATGAAGGTGCTCACAGGCTAAGTGGATTAAGCCCAGGGAACGTCAGTTCAAAAATAGGAGCTGCAGCCTGACATAAAGACCTCGGGAAGCGAGAGGATTCACCAGTGACTGGTGCCAGGCCCCCAGAGGAAGTGAGGGAGGGTCCAGTCTCGCCAGCATTTCCTACACTGGCTGCAGACATGGCCTGAAGATGCCCGGGGGTCCTCCTCCTCAGGGTATGGCTCGCCTTGGCTCCGAGCCCTGTAGCTTACATACATCCCTGCAAGATGCAGCTGGTGGAGAAAAACCAAAGCGGGGTCCTCCAGGAGTGGCTACAAGGGCAGGGTGCTCTCCACCTGCCCCTCAGCCTGCCCTCGTGTAAGCCCACCAAGCATCTGGGCTTGCTTGGACATGGGCTGGTCTGCATGCCTGGAGAGGGACCTCCAGCCATGCCAGACACCAAACCCTTCTCCAGAGCAATGGCAGTGCCTGGAGTTAAAAATAAGATTGAGAAACATTAATTCAGGGCGGGGGGGGGGGGGGGGGGGGGGAAGAAAGAAGAATGTTAATAAAATTGCCATTAAAATAAGGGTGAGTTAAAAGTAGGATTTAAAAACAGGATTAATATAATAAGAATTAGGATCCCCTCCTCGTGCCTCTCCAGACTTTTTATTCTTTCTTTTCTTGACACAGAGACTGATGTTCTTCGGGACAGCGGCTGGTTTTACCTCGTGTCTTGTGCTTTGAAAGAGCATCTCTGGGGCTTTGGTAATCACAGCAATACCCCAGCTAATGACAATTCTTACTCCTCTATAATATCTGACATGTTATGACTGTTTCTTTTGCACTTTGCTCCATTTGTGGGGGTTTTTTCACAGTCTAGTGTTAAGTCTGTCTTAAAAAAGTAGTTATCTTTGTAATCTGAAGTGTGTGTTGACAGCATGTTTGCTAACTCAAAAGCAGCTGAATGGGCTTTTGACCAAATATTAAAAAAAAAATAAAAAATGATTACTCTTCGACTGACTTTCAATTGTGTTAATGATTTTAAGTTTGAAGCTAGTAAGTAAGAAAGGTGTGCAAATTAAAGCACGATGTGAGGGGCAGTGACTTTTTCAAACTCTTAATGTTGAGGGTGGTGAGGCACTGGCACAGGTTTCCCAGAGAAGCTGTGGCTGCCCCCTCCCTGGAAGTGTTCAAGGCCAGGTTGGATGGGGCTTTGGGCAACCTGGTCTGGTGGAGGGTGTCCCTGCCCATGGCAGGGGGGTTGGAACTAGATGGTCTTTGAGGTCCCTTCCAACACAAACCATTCTGTGATTCTGTGATTCTGTGATTCTGTACCTTGCTTTGCATTTCATTTTCTAAATTTAAGTATGCAAAAGAAGCCCTGTTGGGTTATAAACTGCTGTAAAATGGCAACTGCAATCTTACATGTCTGTCGGCCCCCAGGAAAGGTTAGCTTTTTCTTTTTGCCCTAATACTGCAGGAGTTAACAGCTTAGGGGATGGAAACAGGTCTGAAAATCTCCAGGAAGATAATACTTGAGAAGGCAGGTTTAAGCTAAATAAGAAAGCAGATTTCATCAGCCTTCTTGGAAACAACCTGAGCAGAGACTTGTGATCCGTTTCTAAATTTGGCCTTTGCGTTTTCCATGTACAGGAAGTGATGAAAATGGCTGCAGTAATCCCCAGTGAATTTGGACACGCACATCAGGGGCTGAATGCCTTTGTTTGTTATAGGTCCGAGGTAAGTTGAGTGTTGTAAAGATGACTCATGACAAGTTTAATTAAGACAACAAACATGGGAAATGTAGCAGAAGGTCACACATCTTTCTTCACAGTTTTGGCAACTGAAGGCTTTTCTGAGAGATTTGAATGTGCTGCACTGGCGCAAATATAAATACAGTTTTTATGTTGATTTTTCTCTGTCCCAAAATGATTTTACCATTTTTTGGATGGTGTTAAAATAGTCTGAATAGAAAAAACCTGACCTAATGCATGAGCACATTAACTTGTGGCAAGCTAAACTGCAACTGATGAAAATAAAAATGTTGTGAACATTTGAGAGAACTCCTACAGTCAGTTTGGTCCTGCCCCAACAATGACAAATTTACTCCTGGATGAATCAGACTGAATGTATCAGACACTCAAATACCCACCTGTCAATGCAAAACCTGCCTGTTTCTCAAACTTTCAAATGCACATTTGGTGTTCTAATGAGCACACTCGCTCATGGAGCAATTTGTTCCAGACTCATTACCTGAGCTTCACCTCCCCACAGATGTTGTGTGGCACCTTAGATTTTGGCTCAGACACATTTCTTCCTAAGCCAGCTTATATGGTGAACAAAATGGTCCTTAAGAGTTGATACCTATAGGCCGAGTGTTCTTGAGAAGGTGGTGGTGATATCACCTCTGCAAAGTGGACTACAAATTCAGGTGGCGGGCACTGACTTAATGTTTTGTTCATGGGGGGCACTTCTGGGAACTTCCCACAGATTTGGAAATCTCAGTGCTATAAACTCGCAGCACTATGCTTAATGCCTTACAAATAATATAGCACAGTATGTTCAGGATAAACTCCACCTAGTTTAACATCGGCCACCTGAAAGCTAAGCATCCCATTAAGTTAGTGAGCTGGGATGTTCTTATAGTCAGCTGAACAAAAGAGGTAGGTAGGAATATCCGACAGGAATCGATCCCATCCTGAGTGACATGTTTGCAATAGATGAGACAACTCCATAGGTGCCTACGTCTCAATAGTGAAGCCAGACAAGGGAGCCCTGGTGATTAGCTGAGACTGCCGACCTAACTTTCAGATGGCTAAAATTAAATCAAATAAATCCCAGCCTCAGAGACAGGAGTATTGAGCCAAAACACCCCTTTGCATGCAGGTCTTGTAAACACATGCTTCTTCATGACTTTAGACAAGTTTATACAAAATATTTGAAAAGTCTATTACCAAATAAAATCCTCTTGAGGGTTTTGAAGTCCAAGAAGAGCAGATTCACAGTGGTGTGGGCAAAGCCCCCAAGCATGTGAAATTGATTAGCTATGAAGGAGCTTTTCAAAAGATAACATTTTTAGGTTAATGCAGCCTCTCAATTTTCCCTAGAACTTGTGCTCCTAAATCCTTCAGAAGCATTTGAAAACTCCCTATCCAAATTAAATAGAAACATTAAATTTATGAAACCGGGAAAGCGAAATTTGGATTCTGAAGAGAGTTTAAGTCACAGGACTTGCAGAGTCCATCCCAGGATTCAAAATGCATCTAGATGGAAATTTCCAAAGTCACAAATAATGCCAATATGTCTTTGAAAATCTACCCCTTAGTTTCTAACCTTTCTCATTCCCTTTAGTTCAAAGCAGCAAAAACACCGAGTAGTTATAATTTCAGACTGTCTGCTGGCCTCTGTGATTAAAACATCCCATTCGCATAAAGTGAATGTGTGTTTCTGAGTGAAGGTTTTGCATGGCCTACTGTCTAAAATGAATGTTTTGGATCATTCTGGTTACATGTATGGATGGATTTATCAGAGGATTCTCCATTAAAGCACCGCACTATTTATTTTATTTTATTTTATTTTAGCCTCTTACTAATAATTGTGAAACTAGATCAGCCTGATTTTATCTTGAAGAGATTTTGTCATGCAACCCCAGAATTCATATCAAGCATGTTTACAGACCAGAAAAGCATGCACATGGCCAGCGTGAATTTCTGGAGAAACTAACGATGGGCAATTTTACCACCAGATTCCTCAAAAGCCTCCACGCTGTTTTTCACAGAAGAGTCTGGAAAGCCCAATTATTTACAGAGACAGAAAAACATTGCAAATATGGAACATGAAGCCCCATTGTGCAAAAGTCCCGTAAATGCATAAAGACTACAGAAACCAGCGACGGGGAAAGGCCCCTCCTCCAGGAGCGGCACGGGCAGCTGCGCCGCAAGAGGGAACGCTCCCAGCCATTGCAAAATGACAGCACGTTGCAGTAATATCCTCCAGTCACCTCTGTTGCAAGCTGTCGTGGTTGGGAACACCGCAGTGGGATTAAACAACTCTCGAAGCGATTAACCGAGGCATAGCCGCAGCCCTGTGCGGGTCCCTCGGCTGAATTGGTGACAGCGGGGCATTGCGTGACCGCCGTGCACCACGGCCGTGCGGGGAAAGCGGCGGCGGTGGCTCTCACCAGCCAGGTGCGGGGTGCTCGGTGTGAACCTTTCGGCATGAAAGAAGAATTGTTGGACCTGGACCGTTTTATCCTAGGCCACAGTCTCTTGCTGGCTTCTTGCGCTGCAGTGAACTCGGCATCCTGTGTGGTCTTGACCAAAGCAGCCTGGCTGTTCCAAGTGAACTGATTAGCATTGACTCGTTAGTCTAACGACTATCAACTTGAATGTCCTGCAAATTCCTCTCAAAGCTCATTTAAAACCCAAGAGCTAAAGGGCAGATGAGCACTGTAGTGAAGGGGGAAGTATCATGTTTTACTACCAGATTTGAGAAAAATCCTATTCATAGCCCTTCTGGGACCATACTGGCTTCTGAAATATATTTTCTCTTGAGATCTGAACCAAGGATGCAAGTCAGAATGACATGACTTTTGTGAAATCTGCATTTGCAAGGGGCAGAAGGGAGAAATCTGTATAACCACAAAAAAATTAGTTCAAATACCAAGGCAAGAATGCACAAGTAGAATTTTTTTTCACTCCTTAATTTTTATTTTTCAATGTGACTGTGTTTTTTTTGTTTTTGGTTTGTTTTTTTTTTTTCAGGGGGAGAGGACTTTTAAGGATAAGAAGGAATTCTGGATGATCAGAATAAGCAGGTCTCATATCAGAATAGTGACACTGGTAGCTCTGGTCAGGTTGGTTTGATCTCCTGTGCATTTTATTCAACATGAAATGGTAATAAGCAATGAAGAAAGGACTCTGAGGCTCCTACTGAGCCAGCTCAGGCAAAACTCCCCTTTTAGATGACAAAATTTTACCTGAGTAAGTGCTCAACATAGACTGTAAAATCTGGTCATGAAATCCTCAGCTAAGCCGATAAGAAACCAAAATCCTTCAGACAGACAAGTAAAATAGGATTTCCAACCTCTACAGTTATTCACATCCTACTAATGAGCTCTAGCATCTGTGGCAGAATTGTTAAAGGAGTATTGATCTCCTGCAAAATTTGGTGTGTAATAGTAGTTCGCAAACACAGAGGGAATATCGAATAATCCTCCCTTGTTATTTCCCAGTGGGCTGATCAGTTGGGGAATGCTGGAAATGCAGACGGCATTTCCATTTCTCCTCTTCATCCATCAAGTGGTTATTTGATGGTCCATCCGATCACTGCGATTGGTTTTATTTTTTTTCCCCTTTTCACAAATAATGTTATTGAATATTGATGTTTGACACAGTCATACGTTATAAAGCAAAGGTTTAATGAAGGGAACTTGTTATAAACAGGCTCTTGCTCCTGAGTAAAATGAAAGCAATTTCTTTTCGGTTAGTTTTAAACATAGCCAATGCTGTTAAATGTATTTGTATTTCAATGCACATTTTTTCCTGCTCTTTCAAACCGTGCTGCCTCCTCTACTGAGAATGTTACAACCTGCATTTGCAGGTTGCATTTGCATAAGAACAGCCACGAGCACAACAGTACCACCTCATCCAACGGGAGTTAGATGTGGTCTCACCAGCTGACATGTTCAGCCATGGCAGGGAGCAAGCCACAGGGTACCATTTCAGCTCCAGCATTTCTACCTGACCCATCAGGGTCAGACCATCCCAGGAGACCCCCTTGGGCTGATCTTACATACGTCTCAGATGAAAAATAAGTTTTCGTGTCCTCAGGGAAAACCGCTGCTGCCTTTTCCTGAGGACTGCTTGTGCCGTCACAATCTGGAGCAGGGAATTGGGGTCAGAGAGCTTGTTTTGCATGCCCAACCTCTTCGCCTCCTTTGGAAAACCTACCCAAATTTGGCCACATGATAAATGTCTATAAAAAAATCCATCCCTACATGATCCATGGAAACTTTTGACTCCAGATCAGGGTTTGAGCAGTAAAAATGAAGCATGAGACCATGTGCTGGAGAAGAAAACAAGATGTTGAATAGCTGTTCATTAATCAAGTGCTGGGAACAGAGCAAGAGAGGGGTACAGCGGTAAAAAATGGCAAGCAGTTCTCATAATTAAGGTTTGTTTCAGAATGCATATGTAAAGAGGGAGGTGGGGGAATGAAGTAATATTACACAAACAACCTTAATTTACACATGCCTTACTTTTGGAGCGCTCAGCTTGGTAATTCTGCTTCTGCTCTATGGGCACAAGCGGGTTTTTTTTTTTTCTATTGTAGAGAGTGGTTTGCTGCCTTTCAGTTCCCTGTACCTCTCTGGCTTTGTAAGATGTGGAATATTTGTGACTGCCTTGTGCTGCAATGATGTGATCGCAGAGCTCTTTTCAGCTCTGTGGAAGAAATGAAAGGTTGTGTTCACTGCGAGCAGTTGCTAAGAAAGAAAGAAAGAAAACCTATTTTAAGCTGTTCCACAGAAGCACATACTGTCTTGATTGGTTATTGATTCCAGTTTCATTACGGAGAAAGCACATTTTTAGCCACAAACATGTGCAACCACATGTTGAGCTGCAAGTGTGAAAACTCCATCAACTGTAAGGCTCTGCTGCAGGCTGTGCTGAGCCCGAGCATCCGAAAAGCTGAGGACCCACATTTCCCACTCTAGCAAATGGCACCAGTCTCTTGAGGAAAGTTTTCTTGGCTCCTTCAGCTGTATTAAGCTTTGGATTCAATTCAGTTAGGAGTCGATTGTGACTTGGATCTCACAGGCTGTCCCTAGACTGGTAAATTAAACAAAGCCTCAGATTATTTCAGACATTGGAGCGTGACTGTCTATTCTGCAAAACTGTTGGACTGGTCCAGGGAGTGGTGGAGCCTGTATGAATTATCACCCTTCCGGACAGTGCCTAGACATGGGAGTGCAAGAGTTTAAGAGGATGCTATAGGCTCTTGTGTGCAGGATGGCTTCGGTGCCAGAAAATGTGCATGGAGATGTTCAGTGTACCAGGAAGCCATGGTATATATGCGTGTGTATATACATATATGTGCGTGTGTATATATATAAACATAGGCAGCCATACTTGCCAGAGCTATACAGCCAGGTAATGCCTTGCAAATCTGTTCAGATTTCAGTACTATATATGGAGGAGCAAACTCATGCATCTCACCTCGGAGCGCATGGAAAGAAGAGATGTGGGGACTGCACAGCTTTTACCCCAGCTAAGCCAAAATGGAAGTTTCGCGGTAATTCACTGTTAGCCAAGGGCAGGAAGAATATGGGCAGGGAACAGGAACGCCTGTGGACACTGGGCTTTTGGGATACCCCTTCTTCAGAGCTGTGCCAGTTCAGTCATTAGCTGAGAATAAATAACAACAAAGTACCTCCCTGAATCAATGTTTGTAGGAACAGAGCCCAGGGTCAGGCACATTTAAAAAGGACTTTTTTTCCCCTGAAGAAAGCCAGAGTCTGTGAAAATGAACAAGGGAAAGACTTGGAAACCATTAGCTATTTCCTGAAGGCTTTTCCCATTCCTTCTCATACAAGTCAATGCGTGCTTTGCCTGGATGAGAGTGGGTATTTCTTTTTTCAGAAGTGCTGGAGATATCCTATTTTCCTTTTGTGGGAAGGTTCCAGACCCTCCAAACTTTCTCCATTTCTTGGCCTGAAAGAACTGAAATGTGGACACTTGTGTGGGCTGCGAAAGTCATCTGCTTGGGCCTGTTTTCAGAGGAGGCTTGAGGCAGACATCCCACAACAGCGAGAGAAGAGGAAAGAGTCCTGACAGTGCCTGTTGACACTGGGCTGCTATTGAAACAGTTGTTTCTGAACTTCCTCCTCACTTGTCTTGCTAATTATATTTTAGGGACAATGAGTGCAGGTCCTCAATGTCTGTCCATGTGCATGTGTCATGACATTCGTCTGTCTGTCCAGAGCAGCTGGGTACCTCAAGCAATCCTGTTGGTGTTGGCTGACCCATGTTGAAATCTCCTTTCTGCCTGATTTCAAGTAGCAATTTCAGACCTCAGTCTATGCTGACCTGTGGACCTAGACGACTGTCCATCCAAATTCTGATGATCCATTCGTTATTAGCAGGATTCTGGCCAAAGTCTGTGATGGAAGTTGCCTGGCCTTCAGACCCAGGTTTTCCTGGAAGGAGGAAGAGCAGTTTATTGCTAGAAATTTGTCCTATATAGGATTGGGATACGGCCAAAGTGCACATCTGGAGCCATATTCCCCCAGTTTAAACCAGCAATGTTTCTCATTCCTGTTTCCCTAAATATTTGATCAGTGGATCAATCTTCCTCTTTGGCCCAATGAATATTTAATTGTTTATATAAAGTCAAACAGCTCCAACAAGAGACACTTGGAGCCATTCTCCCTCACCACAGCACGCATCCGCACAATGACTGACGGAGACTTCGGAGCCATGTCAAGCCTCTGCTCTGAGACCACACAAAGGTTTCAGCCTGGGCTTCCCCCACACCCGTGTTGTAGGGTCCTGAGCAAACAGAGATCTTTTCTTAGTCTTGTCTTGGAGTTTCAGTCCCACCAGCTGCGGTTTGGCTAGGTTTTATGGTGGTGTCTAGGTTTCTGAGTCAGGACCTAAATCTGGGCTCCCAGGCCATGGGCCAGTTCGGAGCCCCATTGCTTAGGGCTATTCCCCTGGGTAGCAGATTGAACTTGGAGAGAGGTGGTTGGAGAGACAGAAGCAGAGGTGGGAATTGAGTAATTTCACTTGGGTCCAGGTCCTCTGCTCCTTCCTAGCCCTGGGAAGGTCTAAGAATATACTCGGGGTGCCATGCTACCCCCAGGCCTTGTATGAGGAGGAGCCTGGTTTCTTGGCCGAGGACCGAGAATTCACTAGGCAGCAGTGGGATGAGGAGGAACAGGGCCTTGCAATGCTAGCATGGTCTTGAGGGCCTGTTCCCTGGTGCCTGGCCTTGGTACCATCTTAGTTAATACTAGACTCAAACACACCTGCGTACTATAGGGTCCTCTCATCCTCGAAGAAGCAAGGGGATAGATTTTATATCAAAATATAATGCCATTCAGTAATGAGCTGGAATTACTTGCTTGCACCACGCTGGTCACCATAAATACGGGAATTTGGCCCTTTGTTTTTGTTTTGATCATATCATAACTTTGGTTTCTGGAAGTGTTTCTTTTTCGATATGCTTCAAACAAGGGGCTCAGAATGGGGAGAACAGGATCAAACTTAGCATCTCATGTTTCTCACCACTTCTCTAACAGAAAATATGTTTCCAAAAGCAAGCCAAGACCACATCAAAATCATATCATCCCATGTCCATTTCTGCTTAATGAGGCATCTTCATGTAGATCAGTTAGCACAAACACTTATCCATTCATCCTTTCACTAACCAGTCAACCACAAAAATATAACTGACATTTAAATGGTGCAGGAGGAGAGACAGGCAGGTTAGCCAGGCTGGAGATAGGGCCAGTAATTCCACAGTGTAATAAGAAGGCTCTCAAACAAACACCATGTGAATTAATTGAGGCTGAACCGGAAGATACGGGTTTTGCTAAGGTTAATAACAGCTGACAGCTTGACCTATTCTTGCAGTTTACCGTACCAGCGTCAGTCCCAGACTCTGCTTGCCTCTTCTCTCTTTAAATGCTCAATGCTGGACATAGCACAGGGTCGGGAAGTCCCACCGTTTTCAGGTTGCCCCCCAGCCCTGGTCCCCACCACTGGGTGCGCAGCAGGGACCTCTCCTCCCAGCGTTTGCTCCCCAGAGTCCCTCACCCCCACTGTTGGAAGCACAAGGCGAATGCTGACGGTGGTGCTAATGGGGCGTGAGTGTTTATTGAGTTTTGTCATGCGGATATTATAGCTTGTGAGCGTGTTTACCAGCTGCTTCCACAACCTGGAGTTAAGACTCTGTCTACAGGGGTCCATTAGGAGAATTTTCATACCGTATTTATTCTTGGGGAAAAGATATTGAAACAACATGACCCCAAACCGACTAACAAACCTGAAAACTGCAGAGTAAATTATCCCAGGGAAGAGGCACTCTCTGCTCAGTGACTGCCTGGTAACGATGTTTGCTTGCTCTTCTCTTTATTTTAACCTAATGTTTCCATGCAGGTAGCATAAGGCCACAGGCAAAAGCATCTCACAAGTACCCATTGACTCCAGATGTGTCAGGTCACTGTGGATTTCACAGTTGTTACCACTGACTGTTATCACCTTGCAGCTTAATGAGACACCAGCGAGAGCAGCTTGAAGTCTCAGGTGATGTGTGTGTCTGGAATACAATTTTAAGGCCACATCTTGAGCTGTGGGTAAGAGTTGAAGACACACATCAATCCTGCCAGGTGGAACCTGAAAAGTGAGCCATCTCTGTAGGAGCCACCAAACTGTCCGACTGGAGAGGAGAGGAGAGGAGAGGAGAGGAGAGGAGAGGAGAGGAGAGGAGAGGAGAGGAGAGGAGAGGAGAGAAAGGGGCAGGCTGAGGGCAGCATCTCATATGGACACCATTCTTCTTTAATGCCATGGTTGGGCCTCTTTGTCTAGGACAGCACAAGAGGACATACAGAGAGGTGTCAGACCTCCAAAGCTGAGGCAGAAATAAGGTTTTGGTCCTGAAATGGGCCTGAGCATAGTCATGGGTGGGTGGTTATGTAGGGAAGATGCTGATGTCAGGAATCTCATCTGTTTGGGTTGTAGTTTCCAAAACACAGTAACAACTACAGTTCTCTAGTGGTGTTGGGAAGGTGTTGGGAAGGCTTGGGTACTATGAGTGGGATTCATCATAGCACTCATTGGATGGCAAAGTTTGAGGTTCCCCTTACCATCCATGGAGAGCAAAGTTCATTTTGCTGAGCTTATCTTAGGGTGTGATGGCTTTCCCTCTGGAGGTACCTCCCTTTCTCAATTAGAAAAATATCTCTTGGAAACAACTTGCTCTGACCTGGACATATTTCCTATAAATGTCTAAGGGAGACCAGATGGTTCTTACCACCCATGTGGCAAGGAGACCTGCAAAGTGAGCTACAAATAGGAGCAATGGATACTGGTCCTTGGCTTGTACTGATTAATCCCCCCATGCATCTGGCCTTGGCTTTCCAAATTGCCGAAGTGCAACTGGCAGCAACTGCAATGACTTTTCTTTAGTACTTTGCACCAGGTTGTACTGAGCAAGAACTGCTAATGTTGAGGGATATTCTGGGTGCCTTCTTCAGATCTTTTCTACTCTAGAAGACTGGTAGGCAGACAGCTTAATCCCTCTCCTATAATTCCCTTCCTCCTCTTGTATACAAAATTGAGTTGGCTTCCTTCTCTTTGAACATCTCTCCATACTCTGCGCAGTGTTAGAACGTGAGGGCAGTAGTGCAGGTCTTCGTGCTTTTGCTGTCCTGCCTCTTTTCTTAATATTTTGGTACTATTTCAGTTTCATGCTTGCCCCTGCATGCTCACTCTGACCCAGGATCCCTACCGGCTGCTACAACCATATCCTGATGCCAGCCAGGATACCTAAGAGCTGCAGCAGTAGCTTGGCATTCATAATAGTGGACCTCTATTTTTGCCTTTTTGTGGGAGACAAAAGCACTAAGCAACTTCTCCGTGACCTCTCAGCGTCTTGCAGGAGTATACTGCTAATCGGCTGACTCCCAAAGGCAAGGATCTTTCCCAGCTCCCATGGATTTACATGAGATGTGGGGACACTCGGCACTTCAGATTAACAATCCCTCCTCTTGCCAAAGCAGGTATCTGCCTGCACCCACCGTGCCCACGCGGGAAAAGCTCCTTCCAGAAATCATCCTCTTACAAGCCTCAACCCTGTGCTGGTGGCTCCTGCAACTGGATCAGGCTTTACATTTATTTATGGGCTAAGAGAATAGTTGTATTTTAGTCAGACCCTCTATGAACCTGAATAAAAACAAAGCTGAACATCTCCTCCTGATGTTACCAACTGGTCCTATTGTACAGTGGTTTTGTCAGCAAGCTATTTAAGACCTTAATCCCTTTCAGCTATTAGGGGAAAGTCCAAGGCAGGGTGAGACCGGAAACAGGAGTGATTTTCACTTGGATTTTCATCTCTTCTTTTCTCTAGTGCTGTAACCTGATAAAGAGGCAATGGCGTTTCACAATGTGCTATTCCATTCACTGCTGCCTGCTTAAAATGAGGAAGGTGGAGGAGTAGGAAGAAAAGACTCCTTCAAATCTGTAGAGGGGCATTGGTGCCTGTAAGAGCTGTTTAAAGAAGTAAAGCCACTTTAGTGTGTTGATCTATTTCTGCGCTGTAATTTATGCTGCCATTCACGCAGTGTCAGAAAGCTATTGTAAACCGTTGTACAAACCCACACTGTAGACTTGAGGGGCTCCAGTCCATGGCTCTGCCAGCACTAGCATACTAGTGATAGGATAATAGCAGGTTTCACTCCTAGAAGGTTTTTTTTTGGAGGGGTTAATATACAACAAGAAGAATTTTAATGATTCCCAACAGACCACCCACTTAGCTATTAGCAACAGGCGAGCTGCAGTGTATGCATCTTGGTAGAGGTGAGTTTTGAGAAGAGATGTGAAATATAAGTTAGGAGCTTTCACAAATGATTTGTGAAAGACACTCCATGGAATACCACATCAATGAGAGATCTCAGGAGAAAGCCGAGGCTGGGAAATTGCTTCAGAGTAGCAGCTGGGGGAAAGATACCATTTCTTTGGGCATTGCCACTCATATGAGAAGGGAAGCTAGAAGAAAGATCATTCAGGAGGATAACGTGCTGTGAGCAACAGGGGAATAAGCAGGACAATGGCATAAAGGGAAGATGCTGAGGACAGGATCCGTCTCAGCTAATATTAAACATTTAGTCATCCAGGCTCTCTTTGTGGTCAGCAGAACACGGCACTTTGAAGACATGATTCATCTGACCTATTTTGGGCACTAACCTACCTAGGATGAGGTGAATTACCCTTTATATTTGCCTGCTTCTTCCTACTGATTCTGAGGGGAGCTTCAGACACATAGCATAGATACAGACATCTGTATTTTAGATGCGTCAAGGGAAGTGAGACAAATCCTCCTTTGCACGTGGAGTGGCACAGTGAGAGAGGGCACGCATGGCCACACAGCGTCCTCCGAATCTGGGACAGCATCCAGTCACCATCCGCCCTTGTCTCCAGGAGGGACAAGGAACCAGAAAGGCCGAGGATGGAAACTGAGAAAGGAAGAGAGGGGAAAGAGGACAGGTAGCTTCGGTTCAGCCATGTTATGTTTCAGCTCTTACCAAGAGCTGCTGTAAGTAATACGGGAGATGTAGGCTGAGGAGAATAACACAAGAAAATAGAAATGGAAAAATGAGTTTTAAAAGTTTCACTAAGAAGTGAGCTTCTTCATGAACAACCAACATTATTATAACTATCAACTAAAAAAAGAATAGTGACATTTTCTCATTGCCATTTTGTTTTTTTTTTTTTTTTTCCCCCTCAAATTGCCTTCCAAAATCTTTATGGACAATCTTAAACTTGCTGAAATGCATATTTTGCACTGAAAATCAGGTTTTGCATGGTCAAAAACAGAAAGCTTTTGTGATGAATGCAGCACCAATTTCTGCGAATGGTTCTTTAAGCTACATTGCCAGAAATGTCATGAATCCACTCAGAACTCGAAGGAAGGGAAGTGGTTTGAAATTCCTAACACTGCTCTTTCAGCCAGAATAGCCATTTTGGGTGTATTTCACATGAAGCATGGCTTCAGGGCTTGATATGTCTTCATTCTGGGCCCTGTACTGTGCCAAGGAAATTCTCAGTCTTTAACAAATAATAATAGAAATAAGCTGTGTAAGCATATGTGAATCTTCACTTTATAATTTTACATGTAGAAAAATGATCTCATAGGCACATAGGAAATAGAGCAGATGGTAAAATGTGTGTTGGACTAAACTCAGACTGGAGACTAAGTCTTTTAGACAATAAAAGCACAAATGCTGGACAGTCCCCTCCAGCCATGCACATGAATTACGCCTTGTGAACCGAGATAAGGGAGCACTGATCAAAACAGATTAAGAGGCCACCTTTGATCTGTTGTTTTCTCCTATTACTGTAAGTTGCACTATTGTGATCTGTCATTCCCTGCGTGGACATTCAAAGGTGTTTGTGCTAGGACAGTCCTCAGATGGGTTACTGGGAGATGGGTACCCAGCTGCATTATTCTAATTTTGAACACGTGCAATTCCACCCATTTCAGAGGTGTTTCACCTGCAGTGAAATTGGCTCAAGAAGGTGGTTCTGGATAAGGTCTTGTAGCTTATCCCTGCTGCTTTTCTCCTCCAGAGATCCTCAGTGGTGGAGATGGGTGAATCCTAGCCCATAATCCTGCTTCAAAGCATAGGTTTCTCTCAGTGACTAGGGCCAAGCTGCAGCCCTGCGCAGCAGCAAGATCACTTGGGAAAATCAGGAATAAGCATGAACTGCCTGAGTTCAAAACTGCTGCTGGGAGAGAAAAACTGGGAAATGGAGTCATGCCAGACTACAAGGAAGTTTTTCTCTGTATACTAGCCAAACAGAGACCAGCGGAGCATTATAAAAGCAAAGCACACAAACAAAACCTCTTCACAACATATTCCTCGCCAGAAAGTTTGTAGGTAAACAAAACCTGCACATCTCAGGTCTGTTAAAAGACATAAGCTGAGGTGAAAGATTCCTTCAATTATATCAATGTAAATATTATGAGTGCAAGTCTGGCCAGTTAGTAGCCCCTGATTGATGTGCTATATTAGATTCTTGCCTGCCTCAGGAAAAAATTATCTTCTGCTGTCATGTCAGTTTTTATTCTCCTTTCTCTTTGCTACAGGATGCCTGATCGGCTATCCTGGAGTGTTAAATACAAATTATCACAGAGCTGTAGTAGATATGCTTCTCTTCATTGTGTAAATCGTGCTTCAGAGACCAAACGTATTCATGTCTATCCACTGGCAACCTCCATTCATATCAATGGCAGTGGCTTTGGTACAGCCATCTAGGATTTCATGGCAGAATTTAATGAGGAAAATGCTAGAAAAATTTCATTTAACTTTTAAAAATTTTTTTCTTTTTTTTTTTTTTTAGGTAATAGGTTTTCTTCTGTAGTCATGATAGTATAAAGTAATTACAGTCCAGGGAAGACCATTTGAAAATAGAAGAATTGGCAATGAAAATTTTATATAGGGATGCTGAGATATCAATGCTGGCTGGGATGCACTGAAATAATAGGATCTAGGGGTCATTGTTTTGTTATTTGTTTTTTGGGGGTTGGCTTTTTTTTTTTAATAAGATCAGTTTATCCACTAGTAACTAAAAAGCACAGGACTGTAGAAGAGAGGGTCTGGATCATCTCTCTTCCATTCATCCCAGTGCATGTCTTGGGGAAATGTCTCTGCACCTCTGTTTTCTTGAAAGTAAACCAGAGACAACCAAGTCTGCCTGTGTGATAGATTTGTTCAGGCCACATTATTTATAATCTGCACCCTGAATCTGTGGAGGAGACCACTGCACCTCCCCTAGTTAAATTATACCAGTATTTGAAATTGCAACCTGCTTTGAAATAAGCTACACAGAGGTTTTTAGAGGTGGAGGACAGTGGGAGGTAGGGACAGAGGGAGGAGGTGGGAGGTGCGGGCTTGAGAGAAAACTGTCTTCGTGATCTCTATAACTTGCCTTACTGGTAACTGGAAGGGGATTTTCCTAATAGAAAACCTGTGAGCTATATGAGGAGGGTAATCCACTTGACCCTTGGCCTCTCCTAAGCCTTCAAGCCATCATGACATTTCATTTCTCAACAGCTGCAAGACCACTTCATGGGATTCATTTTGATTGCAATGCAAAGCCAACATTGCTCAGCCCAGGAGGAAAACCAGGACGGGGATGTTGGAGCAAGGCATGCAAGTGGGGACATAGCGATCATATTTGGAGAGGGTGAGAGCTGGTGGCAGCGAGGAAGATAAACAGGGTGTGTTTGTGCAAGTGACCTTATTTATATCAGCACAACGAGGAGGGACCAAATGTACCGCGGTGAAGGAAGTGAGTCCACAAGCATATGGGAGCGGGTCCAGCACTACGTGGCTGGCACAAGCCCACACGTTGCTTTGCAGGGTGACAGCGCAGAGTTTTCAGGGCAGCTGCTGTCCCCAGTGCCGGGTTTTTGGAGCTCTCTGCATTGCAGGCTGTGCTGAAATGGGCAGGGCAGTTATCAAGCGCTGGCGGGAAGAGAATTCTGCTCTGGTACCCACTGCCCCTCCGGCAGGCACCAGCAGTGGGGAGCATCCACAGCCCCCGTGGTGCTGAACAGACCCCTATGAGCAAATCATTCAAAATCATAATTTGTTAGTTCAAGATTTGGCTGCTGAATGGCTCATGGACCAATCCTGATATTATTATTACTTTTTTTTAATACTGTATTTGTTATTCTCTGAATATTTTGGGTGGGTAATTATCCAGTGTGTACTGTGTATTGCAGAATACAGGAATATTTGCTTTGGCTTTTCTTCCTGGTTAGTTAGGGCGTGTGGTTGCTGGCCTAGATCTCATGGCATTGTTTCTGACTACGTAAATGAAATTTTTAAACAAGAGAATAATGAATACAGACCAGAGAATAAGGCACATCCTGTGGCAATTTCACACAGGCAATTTTTCTTGCTAAAACCCATGAGGGGCTCAGTGGTTGTGATTATTTACACATGTATTTAATGGCTGTCCACATATCATTGATGCAGGATAACAGGCATCTAATAACCAGAGCCAACCGACCTCGGTGGGTGCTTTGAATCATCCTTCTTTTTGTCCATGTTTCCTCTCCTCCTTTCTGTTTGACTGTGGAGGCACTTCTAAGGAGGAGGAAGAAAACCTTCATTTGAAACTGCATGAAACCAAAGGCTGGGTGTAACCAGCTTCAAATCCAGACAAGAGTCAGCGTGTAGCTTCATGTGTTACTGTTTTTGTCGTTCCGCATATCGCAGGGATGGGTGGCATTTTAAAACACACGGTGTATCACCGTTACGCGTGCGGTTATGTGTGGACACATGTGCACATCCATCAGCGTACACTTACTTTATCGCAGCCAGGTCAGCTGTGGGGCCAGCAGCAGCCCTGTGGTGGTGAAGAAAGCTCAGCCTGAATGTTCCCTCAGGTCCCCACGTGGGCTTTACCCCCTGTGCCAAGACCCGCAATACCACAGCTAAAATGGCACCTGAGCTCCACATTACCTGGCAGCCAGAGAAGTGACTATACTCCTCACAAAAGCTAAAGATTTTGCTTTTTCCAACTCTTTGACTAAGATCTTGTGGCTATGTTAACACGGGCATGATTTTAAGAGACTGAAACCTCAGCATTGTCACAAATGTATGTCAAAGTCCCAGATGTGATCGTGATACTCAGACAGCAGCCGTTACTAAAGAGTTAGCAATCCATCACTTCTCATCCCACAAATAAATTGAAGGCAAATCTTCCTGATGGTCTTTTAAAAGTAAAAGATGTAAATATATGATAAAAATATTTTGAATGCCTCTCGAAAATAATCCTGGTAAAACACTGAAAACCACAATTTATACATGGGATTTTATTATTTGCAGGTGCTTTCGTTCACTGACTGTGCAGGTCCAGAACTAAACTCGGAAATGCGATGGGGACTTGCTGCAAGAGGACATGGGTGGAGATGAGGAGGTGGGGATGGATGCTATTTGCAAGTCACCCAACTCACCGCTTGTGAGAGAGTGGAAAACCTTTGCCTGACGGAGAGATTTCCGTGGGGTTTGAAGGCAAGGTACAGCTCTGACTGCCATCCACGTGCTGAGGGAGCTCTGATCAGAGAGTATCTCCTGCTGTGATCCCATCTCATCTTGGGAAGCAATACGTCAGCAGTGGCGATGCCTCCACGAGCAGCCACAATATTCCCTTTCTATTGCTGCACCCCGTTCCTGAGATTAGGGAGGACCGGTGCTGGTGTGAGTCCCCCATATATCGCAGGCTGCCAGTTGCTCAGAAACCCCTGCTCTGTACGGGTGGCTTCACAGTGGGTTGAAAATACAGCCCCGTCCTCAATGTAACCTCTAATCTTGATTAAAACGCTTCCAGGGCCGGCAGCCCGGGCTGCATCCTTTGGTCAATTCTGGCAGTGGCTCTTGCATTCCCTAATCCCTGTTAATATCACTGCTTGTCAAAGAAGATTTGTGCCTTTCCTGGAAGATGGCCGCCTATTTTGTACCAACCGGGGGAGAAAGAGATGCCTCATCAGCTGGTGCCAGGAACAGCAAGTGGCAGACAAGAAAGGCATCCTGTTTTCTGGGGAGAAGGCGCGGGAGGTGGGCGAGCGTCTGGCTCCGACGATTAACTCTGGCTGCTAGCACCACTCCTGCCCTTTCAGGATGCGACATAATCCTCTGTTTTAACCATGCGCAATCCCCGAACCTCTCGTGGCAGCGTTCATGGCAGAGGTACAAACTTTTGTATCCCAGCCAAACTGCAGGACAGATTATGCTCTGTTGACCTATATTCCCCTAAAGTCATTTTCAATTAGTGCAGCAGTTACTCCTTCTGTTTGCACTGTTAAATTTCTCCCTGCTGCAATGCTGAGCCGAGATTCCAGAGTCCACACTCTCCGGAGGGATTTTGCTGGCTCCTCTGAGCAGACCGGGAAACACCTTCCTGAAACAAACCCGTCCTCATATTCTCATGTTTCCTTGGAAAACCTGTCCCATTGCTCTGAGGAAGCATGAGACCCACTCCAAGGGGTGGATGGAGAAGGTCCCCAGCCTTCCCTGCTCTTGGTTGATTCCCCTGGGGGCAGGAAACCAAAGCCCAGTTTGGGGTGGTGGTGGTGGTGTCATGTGGAGCCATCTGCCCAGCTGCACAGGCTGCTCTCCGTGACCTGCTAGGACTAGAGATATTAAAGAAATTCTTCTCTACCTCCTCCTTAGGCATTAGTCCTTTCTCCTTTTTGTGTGGAACTTACACAGACAACCTGGGGAGGAAACAAACTTGAGCATTGAAAGGAGAATTTGAAAAGCAAAATTAAAGTCTTGATCACATAAAATGAAAATCTATTTCTAGTTCAAAGTTTCGTACTCATTCAAAATTAAAACTTTTCCAATAAACTTTTGGTAAACCCCTCATTTTGTGGACAGGGAAATTTTTCACCTGAATGTGTTTAACAGTTCTAATTGTAATTATTCTCTTTCTTCATTTCTGGTAAATCAGTATTGTCATTCAGAGGTAGTTATGAATGTTTCCATCCTTTTCCATCTCTCCAAGAATCAGCACACTGCTGCGAGAAAGTTGGAGAACGTCTGTTCATGAAATAATAACATTTTGGTTCATACATATTCATGTACGACTTTATTAGAGGATCGGTGCACAAGGCAGATCAAGGCTAAAGCATATTTTGACTTTCGGGAAGGCTGGGAGTGAAGCTAATCCACCCGCAAAGGTCCCAGGTCAAGGCACCATTTTCAGAACTGAGGGTGAAGTCTGGAGGGGGCAGGGGATTGACCCTGGCTGTGGGTGAAGCAATCCCTTCCCTCAGCCCTGCTGCTGGGAGGAGAAGACACTGGGAGCAGCAGTGGGGATGCAGCGCTGGTTGCCTCGGATGGTCCTGTGTCGCCTGCCAGGAACAGCTCAGAGCTCCCTCCCTCCTGCCCCCCAACATCGCTCACTTTCCCACAGCCATCAGGGCTGTTTTGTCAGGTCTCGCTGCCTGCCTACCTCCATCTCCTGCCCAACGTTATGTCCTTTAGGCAGCAGCTCTCTTGTGCTATGTCCCCATGTACTCCCCAGGGTCCTGTGTGCTGTAGAAATGCCAAGAGCAAATCATGCCCTCTGACTTCCCATCCTTTACAGCATCACCTGTGGGTTAAAACCCCACCTGGCTCACCTATCCCTAGCTCAGATTTCAGCTTAGGATTTCAGAAGGTTAGGCATGGCTTGTGCAGAAATTCCCCCGAGAGGAATGTATCCCACCGAGAACTGTCTGTGGAGCCAACACAAGGACCTCTACACGACAACCACCACCTCCGCTAACCCATGGCTATAACTGCCTGTCTTCCCTCTGCAAGACCTGCAAAGACCCAGCCTGAGCAGAACCAAGCAAACAGGGTTTGACACCAACTCATGCAGCCTACCCATTGGGTTTAACTACTAACCCCCCCGAACAGAACACCTGCAAGACCCAGTGCACCACCTTCACCCAAACAGCCCCATAGCCAAGGAACCTCAGATCTGTGCCAACACCAGCACCTTGCATGGGACGGACATGCTCTGCTGATGAGTCAGAGCAGAGTGGCTGCATCCTTGCCAGGATGATGGTTCACACACCTGCTTGATAAGGTGCAATTTGCTGGTTCCAGGTACCTTCCCTGGAAAGCGATGATTAACTGCTGGGTGAAGGTCATGTTGTCTTGACTTCTCCCATTTTTTATTTTCCTTTTAAGCAGAAAAGTGTGTAGAGGCTGATGTCACCCCTGCTGTGACGGTGCAGCGAATTTGGGCGGGTGTTTTTGGCTTTGCTGCTGCTTTGCAGGCTCATGGTGCTGTTATCTGTCATGCAGCCAGGCTGGACTATGCTAAAGCTTGTGGGCAGCTCTCAGACAAGCAAAACTTTCTCAGATTTTTGCCACCATGCCGGTGCATTGCTTCTGGGCCTTCATTCCTGCCACACAACTGGTAGAAGGGGGCTATTCATTTCTACAGCAGTTTGGTTGCAGGGACTGACAGTCAGACAGGAAAAATGCATTTAGGAGAGGCTTTTCCTCAAGACTGGCATCCTGGCCAGAGCACCAGCACAGGACCAGGCTTGCTCTCAGGGAGCAAGGGGACATTCACATGCATTTGGGTGTCTGCAGGTATCTGAGCTCCTGTTGTGGCTAATGGGGACCTGGGGCTTTGTTCAGCTGCACAAATGTGAGCGTTTAGTGCTATCCAAAATGCTCCTGAGTTTCTGAGAGGGCTGGTAGATGTGACCAGATCCAAGGGGCACCTGTGCATATGGCTGAACCGAGCCCAGATCAGTGCTGTCTCGCAGTGGTGCACCTTTGCCAGGGTTATTGTAAGGGCATCTATGTCTCCGGGTGCTCTGGGAAATGGGAGACAAATCCACCAGGTAACTCGGCACGCTTCGGGAGCCAGGCTCTTTGACAGAGACACTTATTCCTCACCACCCTGCCCTGTCACCCAAGGGCACCCTGAACCTGCGCAGGTGTGTCTGCTGCTGCGGGTGCAGTGCTCGTTAGCTCCAGGAGACATTACTCACCCTGGCATGGTGCCAGCGCACTAATGAGGTGATATGGCTGTTGTGGACGTGGCTTGCACCTGGCCAGCTTGGGACAGCAGCACAAGGAGTGAGAGTCTGTTGGTGGGTCCACGTGCTGATGGGTTCCCTGTGCAGACCCCAGGGAGGAACCGTGGCCCTGGGCATCTCGTGGGGAGGGGAAGCTGCTGAATGAGGCCATGATGAAATGTAGGTGGGATGTGCATGGCTTGGGCATGTTGACCTGAAAAGGTATGGACACCTATCGCTGCTCAAGCAGATATCTCTCTCTGCTGCTAAGCCTGAGCCCAGACTACAGTTCTAAGCCTGGCCAACTCATTTGTCACCTTGTTATTAGGGGGTCCTGCCTGGGATGTGAAACACCCATCTCTGCCTGAATCATGGCAGGAATGTAGTGCCACATCCTGGAAGAAGATCCCAGCCCCTGTGTTATCAGGATGCCTGTGATGTGGGGCTCTTTTTCTCTCTCCTGCCATTAACTGCTTCATTTGCTGCAGGCATGGGGAGAGACAGGGACTCTGCAGACCAGTGCCAAGCGCTGGTATGAGGGAGGCAGAGGATCGCACGAGGGCTCTGGCTGGTTGTATACCAGGGTGACTGAGCTGGCTCATGTGGGCTCCCTGGAGGGTCAGGGTTGCTGCTGGCCCAGAGGAAGCACTGGTCAGCCAGCCTCTGTCACTGTATAGTGCATCCTGCGTCACCAGGCAGGCTTCAAAATAATTGCATCAGCATCACTCTACATTCCTGCCCAGGCCCCAGCTTCACCAGCAAACCTCAAGCAGGTCAGATGCAGACAGCAGTGGCCTGCAACAGTGCGAGGGAGAAGGATGCTCTGGGTGCCCCTGGAGATGCTGAGTGCTCCCATGGCAGCTGCATGCCTCATCTCCTGCCCAGCACAGGCAGGCTCCTGCCTTCAGCCTGTAGACAGCTCAGTGAGGTGGCTTTCGCTTGAGTTTACATCCCAAATTTGCAGCAGCTTCTGCTGCAGTCTCCATTAGCTGGCTAAGGGAGTCTGGCCAGGATTACAAAATGGGATAAAAGGACCCAAAATGTCGCATGGTCTGTTCCCCTTGGGAAGGTGGGATTACATGTGCCAGTGCATTTACAGAGTCCTCCTTGGGAATCACTTCTGCCACTATCGTTTTCCTGGCTGGTGCCCATGCAACAGCTGAGAGGCAGCTAATATAATTAACAAGACTTAATGAGGGACAGTGCTGTTGGCCAGCACTGTTAATGGGACCACTGAGCCCTGTTCAGATCAGGGCAGAGCCCACTCTGTTATCAACCAGCTGCCTTGAAAACTGGGTGAGATTTTATCCTTTGGTTTCAGGTTAAATACGAAAAGCTGTGATTCAGCTTTGTACAGAGAGCTTTTCATTAAACTCCCAGAAAAACTAACCTAGCCGGGATCTTCCCCCAGGCAAGCAAAGCCTTGAGTGGTGCCATGGGCAGTACCAGGACATGAGGACTATGATGGGAGAGTTTCTAAATCATCACTGGTTTTTATTCATATACATTGAGTATTTTTATGCTCAATAGCCTCTTAGGATCTCTGGCATCAAATATAAATGTATTAATAAAACTGTATAAAACATATACATCATCATCCTTCCTATTCATGAAAATGTGACTTCTTGCTCACAGGTTTTGAATTTTGCCTTCTGGGTTGCAAAATATGAAAAAAATGACACCCTGCACAATGACAACCAGAAACCTCATGGCCTGAGGTGTTCTTCAGTGTGATGCATGGATTTGAAAAATCATTTGGGATGGAGCCACGGCATTTGATGATTGGACTTGTGCCTTATAATTGGTACACAAGCATGCCAGCTATAGGGACACAGCTTAAACCACACTCCAGGTGGAGGAAACCAGGTGAAACAGTGGGATCAGAAGTAGTTGATACTATAAACCAAACATTTCTTCTCTTTAACATTTCTTACTAGGTCGTCAGTAGGGCATTCTGCAGCTTATTTTCCTAGAAGTACTGGTAGACAACTTTTGTTCATAAAGAAACGAGGTTGGAGAAAAGTTACTTCAGCCTGCTATCTCAGCATACCTGGACTGTAGCTGGTATTTCTCATATATCTGACAATAGTTTTTGTAACAAGCGATAACCTTGTATTTTTTGTTAATCACTAAACCTTACTTGCACTGAAAAGCAAATCATTTACACTGACTGTCTACATCAGAAGGTGATAAAGTATAAAGAAGCATAATATAAAATGGTTAAGTTTTTCTTTGAGGTGGCTTTAAATTAGCTGTTTCAAACCACATTGCTGAAAACTAATTTATGGGAGGTGAAGGCACCTCCAAGCAATCATGCCTCTCGCTAATGGTGCCTAAATCCATAATGTCACTTCATGAGATCAAGTCTTCAAGTCTTCAGTATCCGTGCTGACCCCAGGTGTTCCTGACCCACAATACCTGTCCTTGTCCCTGTCCCCGTGCATGGCGCCGCGGTCCCCCAGCTCCCTGGCACGCTTTGCACAACACTGTGAACTGAACTGGCTTAAGAAACATCTGATAAACCCCTCTCCCCTCTTCCCTTTTTTTATCTGGATCAATTCCCCAGTCTGGTCCTGGGGCTAATAAAGCTGATGGGGAAGAAAAAACTTGGAGGAGGAGGGGTGAAAAGGTGAGAGAGTAAGAAAGATTTTAATCTCATCCTGCTGCTGTGGACACTATGTCATGAGACCACACAGCCTGAGCTGTGTAGCACCACACTGGGAAAGGTCACCCCAAACCTTTCAGCCTTGTTGAGCCTCTGCTTCAGCAGAAGTGAGCTCAGGGGGTTCTCCATCAGGCTGTAGCTCCTGGAGGGTTGTCAGGCAGTAGCAGGGAGGATGCGGTGGGTGCCAGGGAAAGAATGAAGGAGCTGTTGGAAGAAGAGCTGCTTTACATGAGAAAAAAGTGGGAATAGTCTAAACATCTGCCTTTTTAGAACATGCACCTGTATGGTGAAGAAAGCGCGTGCCCTTCAGGGAAGGGCGATCAGTGCAGACTCTGCTGTACTGCCAGGCACAGTGTTACAGGTGTGTCAGTTGATGAGATTAAGACTTGCTTTTTTTTGCTTCAACAAACTGTAATTTTATGTATATGCATATGTATTAATATGGGGCAAGCCAGATGTGGCCACAACCACCCTTTGCATATGCTCTCTGCCAAGAAATCCACCCCGAGCTGCACATGAAGCCTCGCCTCCAGGAATCCTCTCTGTACAGAGAAGCAATTTGCAGCCAATGACCCTAAACCATCAGCAGACGCCATTGTTATTCCCCTAGATGTTTGTCTGCATCCCAAGGGTATATAAACTTCACTCACTTGCTCTCTTTCCCTTTCCATCCCCACCCCTGTTTTAAATAGTAATAGGCCATCCTAGAAGCATGTTTAGTTCCTTGTCATTTTTGGACTTAAATATAGAACAACCCAAATTGTTTCAGGCTTAAAATTTTCTAATTAACCAGTGGGACACAGTGGAAGAGCTTTGCAAAGTACAATGCACAGATAAACTAAATGATAATCCTTGAGTTTAAGCACATGAATGTGGAGACCCAGCACTGTTACTTGCAAGATTTTTAATTTCTTTCCTCCATATGTGCAGGCTTTAAGTACTTTCAGTAAGTACATATTCATGTATGAGCTCATATGTTTCCCTATATGCAGGTATAACTGCATTGCAATGGAATGGTAGTTATTGGGATAAACTCCTAGAAGGGGAGTGGGGAGGGAGAGGACGGTGCTTGTCCTTAGCAAAAGGAGCATCATTAAAGTCAGAGAAATAGAAGGCTCCTAATTAATAGGAGGAATTTATCCTGCTTAGAGAAACTAGCAAAAATATAGCTCAGGGCTTTATCTCAGCCTTGGTGTGTTGGACTCTTTTCTGCATTTTATCTGAGTCTGATTTAGTCATTCATGGCTCTTGGGTGATTTCAAACTCTTTAAAAATGCTCATGTGAAATAACTTTGGCTGCTCTGATTATTCTGGACATCATTTCTCTATGTAGATATCACCACGGTGTTTCTGGTCAGTGGAGATATCTGAGCTAAGACACCTGCAGCAAGAGAGAGCACAGCATCCTGGGCAAGAGCCTTCAGTCATTGCCCTTTGAGCTTAGTGGAGAGGCAAACCCTCTGGAGATACAACAAGGACTCGTGCAGTGGAGAAACCTCCAAGCCGGTGGAGAAATCTGATTTCTCCCACTCACAGGTGCAGAGGGAAAGCTTGTCACCGCAGGCAAGAGTGATGAGGTGGCCCCAAAACCCCACCTGCACGGCACTCAGCCAGCTCCTGAGCCTGACCCAGGCCTGCTGCTTCGGAGGTGGGCTTGGCAGAGACCCCCAGGTCTGCCCCCAGGCTGATGTTCTGTAGGTGTTACCAAGCTACACAAAGAAACAATTTGTTGACATTTATTTTTTATGTAGGGGCATCTGGAGAGTATGACACACAAGGGACTGGCCACCTTATGAGTTTCTTATATTACCTTGGCTGTTATATTATGTAAGAGAGGCAGAGTGTCCTCACATTATCATTGTAATTAAAGAATATTGTGCTTTTAATTTGCACAGTTCCTTCCTTGGCATTGTTTGATCCGAATAGATGATAACACACTGGTTATTGTGAGTTATTAATAACGTATTATTTACTCACCATATGCCTAGGAGCCAGAGCAGTAAGCAAGGCTGCTTTGTCCTAGGTGTCCCTCCCTGCACACACAACTAAATGGATCATGTTTGATCTCTCTTTGCCTCCTGAGGTCTGACTTCAACTTGGACTTACTGCTTACTCTCCCCTTTGCCCCCACTCCTGGCTTCCTCTGTATTTGAGGGATTCTGGAAAAAAAAAAAAAAAAAAAAGAAAATCAGTTTGTTCTGCCTTCTGCATTACCTCTTGCGTTTGTATGGAGTAGATGCTCTGGTCTGTTTTTAATTTCCATGATTCTATAGTGCTTTTGAGTCCAAGGTGCTAAATATAGATCTAACCCGTAATAGCCAGCCTCTTTTTCGTTTCTGTCTTACGATGTTATTTTCTGCTTTTATCATTTAAGCCTAACGGATTTACATTATTAGGAGCTCTCCAGTATGTACAACATGGTTATGAACAAGACAAATGCCTCAAAAGTTTCCAGGAACATTTGTCTGAATAAAAACAAGCAAAAAAAGAGACTTTTTGTTGGCTCTGCAGGAAGAGGATTGGTGCAGTGCAGGATGGCACCTTCCCTCTCCTCTCCCTGCTGCAAACCTGTGTATGCCCTCTGGGCAGGGTGAACACATCCAGCACACTGCCTAGAAAAATGACACTCTGGAGAAAAATCAGCAGACAGCATGAAAAGGGCTGGCTCAGACAGCTCGTGTTGGCAGACTCCTACCAAAATTAGTTCTGGATAAGCCAGTACATCTGTAGTCAGAGCAAACTATTCCTCTTTCTTCCTTTTCCTAACACTGTCATGCCCAAAAAATACAAGTCAGGAAAATGTTTGGGGAAACTATTAAGGACCACGAAGGGAAAAGAGTATCCAGACAAATATGGAGCCATTTGAGACAAACATGAAGTCATGTGTAATAAACAGCTTGGATTTATAAGGACTAAAGCAAGCCAAACACAAGTGATGGCTTTTTGGGACAGAACAGCCCAAACCAGCCAAGGAAAGGAATGTGGTGGATATAAAGGGCCAGGTCCACAGGAGGCATGAGGACCACTCAGCACAACTCTAGAGCCATACCTGTGCTTTCCCAAGTCTTACTGATACCAGTTGCCCAAGCCAAGTAGCTGGTGAGGAGTGGGGTATTGGGGAGCCTTGGCCATGTCACTTCATCTCTATCCAAGTATCTTTGTCCCTGGCTATACAAGAGGGATATGAGGGTGGACTTCCGTGTGATCAGGGGATCCTTCCTTGTTGATCTTGGTTGCGGTTAGGGTCTCTGTGCAAAAGTCCAAGCAGCATGTCTGAAGACCCACCATAAGGTATGGACATCGACAACTGACCTCTCCAGAATAAATAAAGGTTGGGCGCTACATGAACAACTGTCCTGGGCACAGTGAAGTGAACTTCTCTTTACTTGCAGAAGCTCATCATGCTTAGCCTGAATATTTAAGTGCTATCTGAAAAGGGGCCGAGAAGCACGGTAGCATGCCACAGAAGTCAATGTTTGAATACTTTCTTGTTTTCAGGTGCTTCTCAAGGGCAACATGTAATGGTTTTGGGAAAGGTGGGTCTTCAGTACTACCCTTGGTCAAGGTCCCTCCAATCATTCACTTTGCATTACTGACAGTTCACCTGGGCTCTTCTTTGGAAGGAGCAAGCTAGTTTGCTCTGAAATAAACTGCAGGTATAGCTATGAGGGTAGTTCACTCCAGGCATTGCTCCCAGTAGGCACTATGGATGATACACCAAGCCTGGCTGCCCTACAAAGCCCTCCAGCCCCAAACCAGCACTCTTTGCATCTTGAAATATGACATTATGTCCATAAGCCATGCTCCACTGTGGCCGAGAGAGCCAAGGAAGCTATTTGGCTTATTCACACTCTTTAGTTTGCTGCTGGAAGCATCGATTTTCATGGCGCTGTCCAGAAGACCAGAGGAGAAATCTGCTGCTGCTGGAAATCACAGTAGGTCTATAGGTCTAGGTTGCTGCCAGCAGAACAGATGGCCCATGAGTGGTGCAGGGCTAACTGCTGTATCCATCCAGAAAGTGCATTGTGCAAAGCAGGACCAAGTTGGTCCCAGCTGTATCCTGGCAAAGGAAGACAGGTATTCCATGTGGGAAAGGGGCATGTGTTTACCTTGAGTGTGCCGATGACCGTGTACCTCAGTGGGTGGGGAAGCTCAAACATGACAAGTCCAGTTAGGCTTAATTTTTCCTAGCAAGAAATGCCAGTGCACTCATGCACATGGCCAAAAGCTTTGCTGCAATCTGGTGGAAAGGGGTTCTCCTACGTTGCTTCAGACTGTCCCGGAACCAGTTAGTCCTGTCTGCTGCTTCTGAAGTCTTGTGCTGTTCTTGCTATGGTGAAAATTAATCCCAAATATTCAGAGACTAATCATTTGAAATGCATTAGGAGCAGTGCAGGGGCTGCAAGTTAAAAAAAAAAAAAAAAGACAAAAGGTGGAGTGAGAACATGGGCAAGAAACTAAAATGATATGATGTCCTATGGATACATGAACTTGGTGACAGGAGGCAGACTATGTCCTCCAGAACAATGCTCCAAACTCCAGTGTCCGGAGCCCGCAGGGGCAAGTATGCCCAAAGGGAGCTCCCCCACAGCGCAGGGACCAAGTGTTGTGTCCATTACAGGTCTCCTGCGAGCCCTCTGCTTGGTCAGGGCAGCCTTAAACCAGGCGGAGGCTGTGTGTGCACTAGTAAACTGAAAACGGTCAGGGTGCGAGTCTGGACAGTGTCCCATGTTCATTCATACTATTAATTATGGACACAGTCCTTAATACGGTTTTGGCCTGGTCCAGCTTGCACTCTTCCAGGCAATGCATCACCATGGTTAGCAGATGGTTTACCCGCTCCCAACAGTGGTTTGGGCTTGAAAGAGCTCAGCTTGAGGAATACTTGAATCTGTCCCGTATCATCCCAGCCACTAAAACCTGACTGACAAAGCCCTAAATCAGATCATCTTTTAGCTCCTCTTGCCTAGTCCTCCTCCTGGCTAGTAATGCCTCTTTTGAGGCCAGCTGTGAATTATCTGCCAGAGGGAAGTTCTTAAAAAGCTTTATGCTCAAGTAGCCTGCCTTATGTTCTCCATTAGGCAGGCTTTATTCCTCCCATGTCCAGCGTTACACCAGCAGAAGTTGGATTAGACTTGTATTTCTTGGCTAAACAATGACTAGAGGAAGCATGATAACTATCTACAAGTATTTTATGGGTGTAAACTCCAGTGAGGAAGAGGAATTGTTTAGTGTGGTTAGAGGACTTTTATGGCCAAGAGCGATTAGATTAAATTGAACAAAGCAAAGCATAAACTGAATACCCTTCGTAATACCTAGCAGGCTGCAAGGGCAACTCCCGAGGGATGTGGTAGAAGCAGTGATGTCTGGGTCAGTTGAAACATCACAGGGAGCAGAGCAGTATTTACGTTATTGACATGGGAATGCTGTCCCACGAACAGCACGTCTGTTCTCCCCACTGTGCCCACACCCACACCGCACTGTGTCTACATGAGCGCACACCCAGCCGAATACAGAGGGAAGAAGGGTGTCGGGGTGGTTCAATCCTTGCCTGCCCCTGATTTGTCCCCTTCTTCTGATGATGTAATACATTACCCTGAACAGTAAGTATTCCTGCTGCTGACAGTGATTCTGATCTAGGGACTGTTAAGGGAGAAGTTACCCTTACACTTTCTGCAGTGAGCCACAAGTAGGCTTTCCTTAGTACTTCGGCAGGCTGGGGCTTGAACCCCAGTTATCTTAAGCTTGCTACTAACCTTAGGTTATCACATACCTGCAAGGATGCCACCAAGCATTCCCTTCAGGTTACACCTTTGTTGGCTGGCAGGATGTGGTATGGGATGATTGACTTCGTACCAGAAGGGAGCAAACAGGAGTGCACGGTTCCTCTGAAAACATGCTGGTGGCCCCTTATTCACTGCGGGGAAAAATGAGCTCACTCTCTCACATAGGAGAAGCAGCATGTCATAATCCCAGCTACACCTGTGTAAACCTGCTTGCCCTTTTTCTCTAAAAACCAAACATAGAGGGTGCAATCTGACAGGAGTTTCTGATGGAGAACACGAGCTGACTTGGGTATTGAGAGCAAATGCCAGTGGCTCGAGCACTGCTGCGTCTTTCAAAAATCCTCTCAGGGAAAAAGAAATAAGGGGATAGATGATGTTTGATGAGTCAGGATGCTTTCCCCTGGCATGCCTGTTTCTCTGTCTAATTACACAGACATAATAGCACAGAAATTAGATAAGCCAGGTAGGTTTGTTGTGGATGTCCTGGTCGTCTAGGAGACAAGAACTTTATTTACCTGACATGACTTATAGGCAAGGATAGGAAAAGTGCACCCTGTTTTTAAAACAGCATATTGCTTGCAAATTGCAGGTTATCTGTTCTGAAACACCACCACTTAATGGGTTATCTCTTCCTTTAATCGGTGTGGTTGTTTGCATATCATGAAATCCCACTTAGCACCAGCGCGCGAAGCCTGCTGTTAAAGGCTGCCAGCAGAAAGGCAAGGAGGACTCACGCATCCTCCCATGGTGCTTTCAAAGGCGGCCCTGATCTGTTCATAAAAGGTCAGGAAGGGAGCGAGGAATTCAAAAGCCTTAAAAAAACAGACCAGACTGGAGTCTTCAGTAGTGCGTCATCTCAAGTTTTCTTCTCCCGAGGGAGTAATTCTTCAGATGTTTTGTGTGCCCCTTGCTGGTGTCTCTCTCTTCTGTTTTTCTTCAGGAGCAATTTGTCTATTTCTGCATGTACTGAGCCTCCTCTCTTCATACAGAGACAGAGCTAACAGACATCTGTGTATGTGGAAGAGTCTAGTGGGGTTATCACCACCTCCCCTGCATGTCCACCACCCACATGCTAACACTACCTGGTTAGGTGTGCACATTATGGACCACCCAACGGAGCAGGCATGGCATTATTGCAGAGTCCCTGCAACACTGATACATTCTTCCTCCCAAACCTGGCTTGCTGCAAATGGCTCAGATAATAACATATTTTCTGTTTTTTCTCATGGGCACAGAATACTGGTCTTGGAGGCTTCATTAAAAATGGCATGCTTAAGGATGCCATTTTACATAGGATAGTTTCTTATCCTGGCCAAGAATTTTCTTCATATAAAAGGCTGGCAGGAGGTCATACTTTTGATGATGTTTAGAAAAGATTAATTCTCCTTCCCAGGTACCTGCAATCTTTTCAGATCTAAATAAAATCATGTGCACACTGTATGGGTGGTGGAGAGGAAGAAAGAGAAATTGCACGGTTTCTGTCATCTCACAAGACCACACAGGTGATTTCTTGCAAGACATTATCAGTGGGTGCTCACAAAGCCACTGATGAATGCATGTTAAATCTATGTCACAAGAAGCTGCAACTGCTATGCAGTCTAGGCTGGCCTGGAAACTACGGGTGCTCAGTCCTGCACGAAAGCCCATTCTCCTGGGATTTTCAGCCTTGGCTTTGCAAACTCAAGAGGTTCAGAGCTCATGAACTGGGTTTGAAGAACAGGTGAGGCCTAATCTGAGCAACTCTAAGAACTGACCCCACTGGAAGAGGCTCAACTGTACTTCATAACCCAATGAAGCTTTCATAAGTCTCTTTAACAATAACGCTCAATTTAAAATGTATGTTACGGTGCCCTCTTTCCTCTGTGTTGAGGGATACAACCCTAGAAATCCAACATATACTAACATATGAGTTCTGGGAGAGTCAGATATCAGGGGCAGACAACTGTAGGTTCTTCAGAGTCTTGCTGTGTGTGCACTATCCTTAGATATTATGGATAGTGTTCACAGTATTGTCAGCAGCTTGACAGATACATCCCATGTAAATCATGGTGTTTTTTCAAGGGCATTCATTGCAGGTTGCTCCATGCATCAGCTTCTCCTCAGACTGACCCTCACAGGAGTGCCTTCTCTTTTTCTTGCTATTGTGTCCTCCAGTAGAAAACCAGTATACAGCCAAGGAGGTGATTTTGCTGGGCAAAAAGACCTAACTAGTGTTTTTAGCATTTAATTAGACTTTCATTTCAAGAGTACATCACCTATAAGGTATCTGAGGGCATGCCTACCAGAATTGCCACCTGACCATTTTGCAGCTATGGAGCACACCTTAGAGTGGTCGCCTGTAATGACCTTTCTGGGCAGAACTGAGCACAGCGGAGGGAGTGTGGCATGGGAATCCCCGATTTCTGCAGCATGGCCATGTTGGTCTGATGTCAGGACAGCTCTCCGCCTGTGCTAATAAACCTAACCACGGGCCAGGATTTATGAGTTCAGGCTCTGTCGTGGAGTCACAGAAATACTTTTCATCCAGAGCCAAACTGGTGATGCTGGTTTCGTCTGGTCTGTGCCCTGTGGGTCAGCCAACTCATATGTCTGTGCAGAGCTCCATCCTGGGAGGTGGACATGGTGTATCCTGGAGTTTTTAACGCCTGAATCCACCTTGCAGTCCTTGAGGGAGGAAAGTACCTTGTCCCCATTTTAGAGAAGAGGGTCAGGTTCAAAAATGCCCTGCGGTGCATCCGCAAAACCTTAGGCAGCATGCCAATGCCTAAGGCCAACCAGCTCCCCTCCTTGCTTTAAACACTATTTATTTGGTTTACCTTATGATACAACCTGCATGAGTCGTCCCTGGCACTCCTCTTTTCCCGGGGCAGGGACTTCCCTGCTATTGCAGAGCCACTCCCCGGCTTGGCCACTGTCTCTCAGTGGCTCTGTGAGCCTTGCTTTCTCACCCAGAGGGCAGTTAGCACGTCAGGAAGGCTTCACCCCCAAATTCAGATTGCGGTGCTTATGGCTTCTCTCACAGTTGGAGGGATGCTCCTGAGATAGTGGGGGGACCAGAACCTGGTTTCCTCCCCATGGGGTGCGGGGCTCATCCCTCACCCCGTTCAAAGGAGGCAGGTAGACTATGAGTACCTCTTCTTTCTGGCTGATGTAGGCTTCACAGCACCCAGCGCCACGCGTCCTGTTCTTCGGCTTCCCCCTTGCCTGCAACAGGAAATGTAAGCACACATGCCGCACAGTGACTACCTCATCACTGGTTTTCCTTATGTGGCAGCTTGACAAAGGGGTGCCTCGGTACAAGAGACACATCTGTAAACTGGAGAAGATTCAGAGAACAACAGTAATAAGAAGCACAATGCTCTTGGAAACATCTGTAAGGCAGCAATTTAGAGCCCAGCTATTAGCATGCTGGGACAGACCTCAAGTGAAATAAAAAGAAATTAACTTGTTAAATATCCCTAAAGCAGGCATGTAAAAAGTATTATTGTCTGTATGTAGATAGCTTGTGTAAACAGCCTTTTCCACTTGGGGCTACGTCTCCGTAATTATGTATTATTTGCAAGAAGAATGCAGAGCGTGAGGAGTCAATATGTTCCAAATGTGTCCGAACCCTGACCAGGCGAAGGCTGTGATTTTAGCTCACTTCAGGGAGAGGAGAACAAGCCCATGCCTTCTGTTTATTCTCCTTGAGCTCTTTGCAACAATTGTACTTTTCACTGGAAATGACTCACCTGGCAAAGAAGATAAGAAACCCAGAAGAACCGCTGAACAAAAATATAGTGCTGGAAACTATCCTCCAAATTTAAGGCTTACAGTCCTTCTGAAACCATAATCATATTCAGACCCTTCAGGCTTCCCTAATTACTGAGAGGAAGAACTATCATTCTTTTCTAAATGTGGTGTCAGCATTTGTTACGAGCAACCAGCACAAAATTATCCGCAAACGTTCTCGTGACCTATAAACCTGCAATTTGATATGCCTCACCCAATTTTTATTCTGTAACATGTGAAATTTTTTTCATAGATTTTATAGTGGAGACTGTTTAATCTACCAAGCAACACATAACAAGATACCATGGCTGGAGGCTGAAGCTAGCTACGTTTCAGCTAGCAATAAGGTGCACATCTTAACAGAGATTAATTAAGCATTGAAATAACTCCTGAGGGGATATGATGAATTTTCCACCTCTTGAAGTCTCTGAACTTTGTCTTTCCATACCTCATGCTATACCTGAAATACAAAGTGTGGTCTTGGTACAGGAATTACAGGGCGGGGCAGTGTTACGATATTTCTTAAAGTCAATGAGAAGACATTTTCCACATCAAAACTCTAATTTTTTTTTTCTTTTTAATGCACATAATGAAATTCATTCCTTCTTCCACTGTCTACTTCACCGGAAATCAAGAGGCCACCACCAACTTATACCAGTAAATAAAGCCAAACTTTTAAAAACACATATCAGCTAAATTTGCAGATGCCTACTGGGCTGCAGAGTAGCATTTTCAGTCACACTGCCGCCTGTTCCTAATTTTTAGCAATGGTTCTCTTTCACTGTCAATCCTTCCATCACAGGAACAATACATTGCTATTGAAATGTTTAATGAATCACTTGTAAATATCCCACAGGAACAACAGGACATTTATCTCATGCTGCAAAGCTCTATTTTAAAAATAACTATCTTTTAAAAAGAAAAAAAACACAACTCAGAAAACCTCAAATGTTTTCGCCTTCCTACTTTACACAAGACTTTCCCTCTCTCTGCCTTTCCCTTTTCATTTCTCATCCACTCTTCACCCGCGGGGTTACGCCGAGGTGGCTACAAGGACGCCCAGGCTGAGACACTCTGTTTGCATTCTTCAGTCAATTTGGGTTGGCTCCTCTCCTCTGTGTGGGCTTGGCAATGTGAAAAAGTGACCTTGTGGCAAACTTGGGTGTGACCTTCTAAAACAGCAACAGCTCCCAGCATGACTGCCGGCTCTCGTACTCTTACTCCATGGAAAATGTGAGGCAGCTTATCCCACGTCCACCGACAAACTGTTTTACGTTTATCTTAGGGTAGGAGCATGCGTCTATGGAGTTATCGCAGCGTGGCTAACGCACAGCGTTGCCACATCCTGGCTCCACTCCTGGTAGCTCATCCCAGAAGCTGTACTCTGTGCTTTCTTGCTCTGCTGATGGTGTTATGCCAGAGCCGGATCCTTGCTGTGCACCTTGGTGCTTCTGCCACTGCGGGACCACAGAGCAGCACCGTGCATTTCTGTTGCTGCCATGGCTTCTATCTTGCTCTACCTGCTCCTTCAGTTCTGAAGAGGCAAAAGGAGCTTGGAGCTGCTCTTCAAAATTTCACCATATCCTGACACTACGATGCTACTCAAAACACGTAAGCAGTGGTTAAGAATGTAACTGTTGGGTGTTGCAGCTATCGGAAGACTCTAGGTGCATGGATTCAAAGGTCTCAGTTTTGGGATCAAACCAAACCTCTGATTTCCTAAGGATGACATTCAGAACAAGGATTTTGACAGTCAGGGTAAAAGCCTGAGTCAGAGGTTCCTGCAACAGTGCCCTGACGCACCAAGGAAAATTACAGAGCCTGCGGCACTGAACATGAGCTCATGGAGCATCGCTCTGTGTGACCTTGGGTGCTCCTCTGAACTGGAAGATACTCTCATTACCTGGCTGTGCCTGTGCAGGAAGTGGATCCAAAAAAGCAGAAAGCATTGGCCTACATTGTCAATTAATTTTGTGCCAGAGCCTCCTTGCAAGACCAGATTCACCTTCCATTGATACCACCAACAGCCAAGCCACCCCAGCCTGAACTCCACAGCTCTGCAGTGGTGGCACCAGGATTTTCAACATGCTCTGCATGGGTCGGGTGAGGCTGGCCTTTGAGGGCATGGAGACACCTTCCAAGCCTGGAAGGCTAATTTGGGGACGAGGGAGGAAGATATATATATTTCTGACAAATCAGGATAATGAGGACCTTCCATGTTGTGCCATATTTTGGACTAGTAACCACCTTGGTCCAGTTTCATCAGTAATCAGAGACAAACTTTACTTTTCTGCTATGTGAGGTGGTACTGCATTGTTAAGTGGTATACCTATGCATTTGCCCTATTAGAGCAGAAATAGTTATGTCTGGGGGTTTTATTCAGTCTCTGGTGCTTCTGACAGCCCGAGGTCGGCACACAGGTGCCGGAGCAGGCTGGCACACACTGGTATGCCACGCAAACAATTGCTTTGACCTGCTCCGTCCCACTCCCCAACCTACCCACGTACACTGCTTTGCTCCTCATCAGAGCAGAGCAACGGAGATGAAGCAGCTGTGAAATACACCTGCCCTTCGTACGCAGCCCTGCTCAATTACATGCCATTAACTTGGCAATATAGAGTAGTTATGCTGTAATAGAAATACATTTCTTTCCTCTACCCACGGCTCTGGATCAATCAGCAGCTTGAAACAGCAGGAGGGAAATGAAGTAGTAACGTAGGGGGGAAAAATAAGAGTTGAGGGTGTAATCAGCCAACTAAACACCATTAGGACATACTGTCCCACTCAGTGGGCCTACAGCTGCATTGGGCCGTGACCAAATCTATTAATAGGCCATGCAGAGCTCTTCGTAATGCTAAAAGCAATGCTCCTCAAACTTCTGAGCCCTTGTTCCTTCCTTGTAACTTCAATAACTCCCTTGTGGTGCTCGGTTACAGTAGCTGACTCCCCAGAAAGAATGAAGTGTCTGACTCTAGTGTCTTCAGACTAGAAGACAGAAATCCTGCTCTTCATTTCTTGCTCGGAGTAGAAGACAGAAATAATGCTGAGACAAGAAACTCAGCCCTAACGTGGACTGGACGTTACCCGTAGAACAAGCTTGGCTTGCTCCAGGCTTGATGACAGACATGAGGGACAAGGATTGGGGTTGAAAGAGCACAGTTTGGCTTGTTGTTGCTGTGGAAAAGGACCTGCTGCATCCTGGGTCCAGGGGACCACGCTGTGACACGCCTGCAGTCAGACTGAGAGCGTCCTATACCCTGCAGATCGGCACACTCGCCATGTCACCCCACAAACCGACTGGCATCTTGGGATCAGATGTCTCCCTGCAAAGCAACGTGCACACCTACATGAGAAACCATCCCCTTAGTCCCTGTCTATAACTCCACAGTGACAAGCAGGCACTTCCAAACTACAAGTTATTTCATTTTAAAGACATTTAAAGTTAAGGAAGAAGATTTCTGCCTCTTGCCCAAAAGATGCAATATGGGAAATGGGGTAGATCAGATGTTTAACAGGCTTAGAGAGGGTAACTCCATATATCAGGGCACTGGGACCCATTACTGCGTGAAGACATCTGTAACACCCTTGGGCTCCTCCAATCCCTTTCCCCTACCAAAGACTTGTCTGTGGCTGGAGTCAGAAGCGAGTGCTGCAGCTCTGTGATTAATTCTCATCTTCCCCATGACTGAGGAAGGGACTTGAGGTCCCTGGGGGCGGTGGATGCTTTCTGCAGGACATGACCCCGGAGAATTGGGGTCTGGTGAATGTCTGCAGCGCTGCCTGAAACTCGGGTGAAACTGTGCTTGGTGGGAAAGAGCAGCAGCTCTGCGGGAGAGAAATGCTCGAGGGAGAGGGCGTACCCGGAGAACAGCGGAGGAAGCATGTGTGAGGCAGCAGCTGCGGAAACAGGCAGCCGGGAGGGGGCAAGCGCTTGGGAATGAACCCTGGAAAAGAGGAAAGGCAAAACACAGTGATGGAAGGAGAGGTGGAATGAGGGCTGTCAGTGGAAACAGCCTGGGGATAGTCCTGCATGGGGACAGGGACAGTCTGGCTCATGCTGTCAGGGTACTTCAGCCACCGCAGCCACTGCAGGTTGGGAAAGCCCGAGTGCAGCCACCGGGGCTTGGTGGGGCACCTCTCCAACTCAGAGCAGGGCTGCCGCCTAAGTCACTGTGGGCTTGGCTGTGTAATTGTATTTATTTAACTGAATTACGTAAGCCAGGAGCCCAGTCCCTCCGGATGAGCGTCGGTAAGCCTTTCACACCTTGCAAGGTCTCCTCTCAGCCCACCGGCAGCGGCAGGGAGGGCTGGTTGGGGCATGCACACCACAGGCTTGCCAGCCCTGCCTGTGGCTCCTTCCCCAGTCAAGGCAGCAAGACGGGGAGCAGCCAACCGGCAATGGCTCAGCCCACCGAAGAGCAGAGCTGCCTTCCTCAGGCACATGTTCCCTTGCTCTGATTATATAAAGAGCCTAAAACAAAGACAGCCTTTAATTTAGGGATCCCAGCCAAAAAGCTTGAAGTTAGAGAGGATGAATCTGGATATCCATGTAGATAGAGCATATGTATGGAAAAGTTAGCGTTGCGTAGCAGAGTGAGAGTAGGTGAGTCATCTCGGAGAGCACCAGAGCTGACTGTACAGTCTTCTGCACAATAAGCACCACTTCTTGTGTAATTAGAAGTGCACATGACACGGGAACCGGTGTGTTGGCCACAGCTCCCCGTATTGCGCATTTCAGTTCACCTGTCTGGAACAACTAGCTTTTGGTATTAGTTTTAAGATAACGCTGGTGTGAAGTAGTGAATGACAAAATATTGATGGAAAATTATCAAGGTGTTAAACAACTACTGAGAAGCATATGTTAAAAATTCCTTTAGTGTATTAATTCCATATTACAATTTAGAGATAAGCCGATTTCCCAGGAACCCAAGTAAACCAGCATCCAGAGTCTTATTTATAAGATGTGTCTGAAAAAAAGTCAGGAATACTTAGTATTTGTATATTATTCACCAACTTAGTTGGTGAAAAGCTTGATCATTTCTGTTTCCAGGGCTAGACATACTATTTTGGCACACTCTGTTGAGTTTTTATGGTAAATCCAACGCAGGTATGCTCCAGTCATTTTAGACTGTAAAAATATTTCTGAAGGCAGCAGCAAGGCTGCCTACAACCAGGTCGAAATGGGATTTCAAGGGAAGTTTTTTTGTCCTCTCCTCGCAGCTGATAGCACTAGCAAACAGCACATTCCCAGCATAGTGGTTTCTTTCTGGGCTGTCCCCTGTGTTTCCTACCACATAGGAGTTCCCAAGGCAGAAGGGCAGAGCCCGCATCATGCAGCAGCCAGGGAGCCTGTGCCTCTCCCAGCCAAAGCCCCATCACAGCTGTCACCCCTCTGTCCCCATGAACAGGGGCCTCTGTCACACTAGGTGCCCGGTGAAGGATCTTTCAGACCCCAGAGCTGATGAAGAGGGATGTCCGTGGCCCAAAACATGCTTCGTCCTGCCACGTGACCTAATACAGTGGTGGATACTGCCCCTCTGCTCTGCCCTTGTGAGACCCCACCTGGAGTACTGCATCCACCTCTGGGGGCCCCAGTACAGGAGAGACATGGAGCTGTTGGAGCGAGTCCAGAGGAGGGCCACGAAGCTGATCAGAGGGCTGGAGCACCTCTCCTATGATGATGGGCTGAGAGAATTGGGATTGTTCAGCCTGGAGAAGAGAAGGCTCTGGGGAGATCTGATTGTGGCTTACCAGTACCTGAAGGGGCCTACAGGAAAGCTGGAGAGGGACTGTTTATCAGGGAGTGTAGTGACAGGACAAGGGGTAATGGATTTAAGCTGAAGGAGGGTTGATTTAGACTAGATATTAGGAAGAAATTCTTTACTGTGAGGGTGGTGAGGCACTGGCACAGGTTGCCCAGAGAAGCTGTGGCTGCCCCCTCCCTGGAAGTGTTCAAGGCCAGGTTGGATGGGGCTTTGGGCAACCTGGTCTGGTGGAGGGTGTCCCTGCCTATGGCAGGGGGGTTGGAACTAGATGATCTTTGAAGTCCCTTCAACCCAAACCATTCTGTGATTCTATGATTCTATGATACCTCAGGGGCATTGCAAAAGCTTGCAGCACAGGGAGAGTAGAAGCACTTAAACCTACCTGTGCGATTAATGGAAATGTGTCAGTAAGCGGGCGAGAGAACATAATGAAGTAAGCAGCAAGCATGAATTGTCCAGTAGACTCTGAATACTGTGGGAAAAAATACGGGGAGGGGAGTGGGGTGGAGGATTTCAATTTGTCACACATTTCCCTGCTGTCTCACCTTCTCCTCACTCCTTTTCTTAATTTTTCTATTGCTAGGATATTGCAAATGAACATCCAATCCCATTCCCATCCAGTCTGGGTCTCGGGACACATAGGCACTTTATTTTTTAAATAAAACAGAATATAACAGCCTTTATATGGAGAACATCACGGGTAAATGTTTTATGCCACGGATTCAGTTTCCTGTCAGGACCTGTATTAATGATGCCTATGTCCAATTGTCAGTGGACTCCTCTTCCAATGAAGGCTTTGTTTAAATGTATATTGAAAACTTATTTTTACAATGGCTTTCTTCTCTTTAATAGGATTTGACATGTTGGCTCTGGTGCAGCATGCAAGTTGTTTGTATAAAGCTTTGAAATATATTTCTGAATGGTGCTATATAAATACTGCATACATTGAATTGTACTATTTTATTGTGCAACTAAAAGGTTTCCTGTTCTATACCATAATACGATTTGTTATTTTTCCAGCGCACACATTAGCCTGCATTCAACTTCTGCATAAGGTAGAAGAACTCAAATTAAATTTACAAGCACACCTGAGCAAAGCTAGTTAGCTCAGGCCAGATCATGTTTCCATGATTAAATAATGCTGGCTATTATAACACATTGCTAGAAAATGCAGCTATAAACCCCTGTCTCAGTTTATTTCCAATGCTTCATTGTACTATAGAAACTCTGCTATACTTTCTAGTAAGGTATAGGCTAGACACGGGACTGTCACCCTGAGCAGATGTGTTAGATACTAACTCTGAGGAGATAAGAATTACAATGCTGCTCTCCCATGAGCTTTCCCCTCAAGGACCTTCCCATGCTACACAAACATTAATAAATCGATCTTCACTGCATCCCACTGCAGAGTTTATTAACTGAGGAAATTGGTTCCCAGAAAGATTTAGCAACTTGCTCAAGGCCAGAGAGTAGGTCCACAGCAAGGAGAAAGAGCTAGGGGACCGTGCTGGAGACTCTAGCTTATTGCCATTTAATGTTTAACATTAACACTTAACACAGTGTGCTGAAGGCATGACAGCACTAGGTGCTCACCTTGTCAGAAGTGGATGGACACTGGTTTCAGAGACTAGCACACGACATGCCTACAGCGAGGCAAGTCCCTGCAGAGCATTTTTGTCACTTCCACGCACCCCTGGGGACCCACTGGTGCAGTGGGTCCCTGGGGGGTGAGGGACTGTCTCCTGCCTGACTGTGTGGCTGCTTCAGGATGGGGGTGAGAGGCCCACAGCTCCACTGCCATCCTTGCTGGGACATGTCAGTAAGTCTCCCAGGGGCCCAGGAGGAGCTCCTGGGGGCCATGTCTACCCAACTCAGGGAGCATGTCTACCCAACTTGGGGAGGTCCTGGTCCCACAGACATCCAGGTCACACTGCGACTTGCAGACAGCTTTCTTTTTGGTGGAAACAAGGGTGACAGGGCTATATGGGTTGTTGGTGCATACCCAGCTCTGAGCTGAAGATACACATGGCATGGCCAGGACATATGCCTGAGACTGGGGACACCAGGGCAGCTCAACCCTGTCTAGAGTTCAAGGTTTTTACAGGTGGCTCTGACAGTTTTGCATGTTAATAAGATTTTTCATTTTCCAGTCACTTATAATGTTGCCAAAATTTGACCATTTGGAGTAAAGTTTTCCAATCCAGGTGTTTGCCTCAGGCTGAATTATTTCAGATAGGGTGGGGAGGAGAATTTCATTTAGAGCTGTTCATTGTGGCCAAGACTCAGGCTGAGGGAAAAGGCATATATGTAAAAAATGCTGTGACTTACCCTTTTAAACTCTCCAGCGCTCTGTGAATGAAAAGATAGCTGTGTGAAGGAAAGGCAGACAGAGCAGACAGGGAATTGGGCTCTACAGAGACAACTCAGATTGATGGCTATTGTGGGGAAAGGGGTGGAGGACCTGGATGGGGTGAACTGGCACAGGCAGTGTACCATGACTAAAACTGGGAGGATGAGGCCACAAAACACAGACTTTACAGAATGGGACTGATTGCTGAGACTGGGGAAAGTTTGCAGTGGGGCAAGTCCTAAGGAGTGATGCAGAAGAGGGTTAGGACAAGGGTAGCCATTTAAAGTTTTTGCACCCAAGAGGAGACACTAGTCCGTAGCCTGGGCTGGGTCTGTTCCTAAATTTCACCAGTCCACTCCTGTCAGTGTTTATGTGTGAAACCACTGATGACAGTGTGTTTCATCTCCCACGTACTGTTAGAGCAGGCTGTCAACCTACAGGTGTGGTCCTTTAGCTCCTTTGGCAAATCTCAACACCGTGGTGTTTACCTTACTGATAAGTCATGCAGATGTCATGCAACCTTAGTTAACTCCCTTTAATTTTGTCTTTAATTGCACACACATACTTGGGGTTTCTTCCTAAGTCTCATACTGTGCACTAAAAGGACATGTCTCAGCTGGCAAGCACCTTTTCAGTCTGTTATTTTTCATTATATTCTTGATTTATACCATGCTCTTTGAATCCTGAAATATTTTCTTCACAGGATTTTCTATAGTGCTTGCCACTGCAGTACAAGAGCTCCCCAACTCTTAGTTGGTTCATTTTAGCAAAACTTGTTCGTGATGAGATATCACAATATTGTCATCATTTGGCAAGTGGGCGTCTAAGTCAGCACTGCAGCTGCCCAGTTTGAACCCACTAGGACTTGATTTTTCAGAGCACTTACAATACGATATGATGCTGTGAATCACTGAAGCATCGCTCTCCCTGACTCAGCTGAGACTGAGAGCTCAGCACTTCTGCAAACCAAACCACTGGGCTTGGAAGTCAGGCACCTAGAAGATAAAAAAGACACAATTAGAGCCCATCTGTGAATAGCTTGGCTGAACAATATTTCCCAGTGCTCTGGAACAAAGGAGGAGATAGGATCCAAGGATGTAATTTTGTACTTTCTCTTCCCCGCAGTCCCGTTCCTTGTTCACTTCTAGCTTTTGTAATAACATGAAGTAGAGATCCTGCCACAGCCACAGAGTGGGTCTAATTTGTGTACTGAAGGAAGGAGCTGTGTGGAAAAATACTGTCTGGTCAGACAGTACAAACCGTGTCTGCATAATACACGTATGCGTGGGGGCTGAATTAAGGTAGCAACAGTAATTTTAAATTACTATTAGCTTGTTCTGCCAAGCTTATTAGTATTCCATCAAAGCAGGGTTTTGATTTGTTTTGGAATAAAGCTTATTTATTCTAAATCTGTGTAGGAAACAGCCAGTTCTATCTTTCTTACAAAATATTTTTGAAATGGTAGGGTGCCCTTCTCTTGACAATCCTCTCCAACTTGGGTTCAGCGTTTGAAGATGATAAATGCACATCAAGCTCAGCATTTCTACCACCACCTACCTGCTTTGGCTCTCGTTTCATTAGAATTTCAGCAATGTGCTGGTTCATGGCAGATAACCTCCTCTCCCTCTCCGGGCTGCGGGCGCCTGTGAGTGAGTGTGTGTGTAGGGGGTGAGGGAACGGGTGCATTTCTCATCTCCTCAGCATTTATTACATTCCTCTTTCTCTACCTCCTCTGCAGCAATAAATCAATGCTACTTGTTATTGTCTACTCCTTGGGCAGTGTCTTTGGGGGAGAGGCAGACTCTCCTGGATATAATGTTATATGTTTTATCAAAAGCTAAAATACAAGTAAAGAACTAAAGTAAACCAAAGTCCTGGTTTTGCAGATTTTGAGAGGAAGGACCCTATCCTGGTCAAGCTGGCCTACTGTTTAAGACAGAATTAAGACAGAAATCACCCAGCGCGACAGACACGCTTTGCCCCGTGCAGTCTCCAGTTACTGACCCCAGCCTTACGCTGCCTGCACAGGCAGGAGAGAGCAACGTGTTAGTGGGGCGACGTTTCTGCTTCCATCATGGGAAGGAAAATTTAGGATTTCTGGTGCTACTGACTATTTCCTGCCTGCAGGCAGTTCCAGGGCTGGGATGCTGGATGCACTGTTCCTGTACGTGTGCTGAGAAGGGTGCACGCTCCTCACACTTCTGCAGTGGGTTAATAGCAAATGAACACCTAAAAATAGGTTGTGGATTGAGTAAAATATAGCCTGATTATTGTTTATTCTGACAAGAACAGAGGGACACACACTGGTGCCTGAAGAAACTGTAAATCAAGAGCAACATCACAGTGGGTCTGTGGCTTGTAGCAACTCCCCAGAGAAACTTTGGCCAGAAAACCTCTGCCTTCTGGTTCGTTGTCTGATTTCTAATCACAGCAAACTGTTTTCCTCCACGCAGGCTTCCTGATTTTCTACAGGGAAGAAAAAAAAGAAAAAGGCCTTCCAACAATACCTGACCCAACAAACAGGAATTAGATGTTCCCTCTCTCCACTGAGAACACCTTGAAGAGATGAGCTGGAGAAATGGTCAGAAAAGAAACTAGTGCAGTGGAGGAGGAGGCGAAAAAGGCAGATGGGAACCTTCTGCCTCAAATAGAGGCATTTGGTCCAAGCCCAGAAGCCCAAAAAAATACCTGACATACTTGCTTAGGCATCCAGGACCAAATTAAAAAGGCAGGTTTAAAGCCAGGGTTGCATCTGGGATTTTGTCATCCTTAACCCCTTCCAATGTTAACTGGAGGAACTCATCTGGGAACCGTCACGTAGAAGTTACTGAAGGGTTTTTGCAGGCAGATTCTCAGTTTGAAGTGCAGAAAAAGGCCCCCTGACACATTAGCATGTTTTTATTGTGGCTTTGTAGACATATTTTACATTTTCTTTCTGCAGTTGCAAAGGCGGGGAGAGTTGGGTCCCCCCAAGCAAGAAATGTACTTTATCAACTCAGTTTGTCAGCAACAACCCTGGTGAAAGCATGCACACACATGCACCTCTTTCTCTATGTCTTCCCTATACTTTGCCTAGTTTTTTATTAAAATGGCTGCCTCGAGCTACTGACAAATGGTGCCTGTAACGTGAGATGTGCAGGGTATGAGAAAACCCACCAACTTCGATAGAAGCTCCGATTCCTTCTCCTGCTCTGATTTTGACCAAGATTTTTCTTGCCCCCTACCCTGGTTTTCAAGGGGGCATGCATGGGTCATGATGCGTCTTTCAGACCCTTCAGAGAAGATGATGTCCTTGCATCAGACTGCCTTCGGGCATAGCCCTCTCTACCAGGGGGACTGCTGCATTACCGACTGTGCCGGCAAACACGCAGCTCGTGTGCTGGAGAGGCAAGCCTGACATGCAGAAATGATCCATCTCTTTCATGTGGCTTTCCAAGCCTCCAAAACACATGTGATGACAAGCAGATAAAAAAGTATTACACACAGAAAGGGGAAGGGTTTTTTCCTCTGTTTGGTTGTTTGCCCTTCTTTCCTAAAAAAGGTCTCCCCAGCCTTCAGGCAGTTGTTGGGGGTTGGACTCGCATTGCGATAGACATCAGATGGGTTTACAAACACAGGGCAGCCTTTAGGAGAAAGCTCTGGTTCAAGAGCTCTCCTTGCCTCATGACATGGTGGAGGAGGGCAGGAAGGGGAGAACCTGGTATAGAAATGGGGGAAGAGTAGATTGGGGACAAATGGATTTAGCTTGGGAGCCAGCTGGGCTTTGAGGATGTCGTGGCCACCGCCGAGAAGGTGAGGTCCTCGGAGTGCAGCTCTGGCCTCTCCTGCCTGCTGCACCTGGGGGTCTCCCAGGTCTCCACATCCTTGAAACTCACCTGTTTTGGGGAGCTGGTGGCTTCTCTTCCCACCGAGCGCCGCATTGCACTTCAGCTTATCTCTGGCTAAAGGAACCCACCGAGACAAGCGACTGTTTAAGACAGAATGAATTATCGACAGCCTTGCTGTCTTTACACATCTTATTTTTCCACAACTCTCTCGCTGATTATAATTGCCCTTTAATTGCTTGTATAATTTCAATTACATAACAAGTAAGCTGTACGGTAGCTGCCAAAAGTATCTGTTAGGTTCTTTTTTTTTTTTTTTCAATCATTAATTGAGTTTAAGTAATTCCACAACTGTGACTGCCATAATCCTGAGAGAGAGTTGAGTTCATTCAACGGATGGTCTTTCTCTGCATACTGTCTGCTGACTTTGGGCACAAGTTTACCAGTTTCCTCTGTAGAGATTGTTATTTAGATCTGGTAATGCTGAGCAAACATCCTTAATGTGGGCCAAAGGATTTCATGTTTTATGCAATCAAATGCTGTAGGGATATCCAGCAGTGTGAACGCAGGCAACAGCCAAGAGCAGAGCATTCATCACTGTCACTAGTGCTGTTTCTGTTTTACAGGCCAGCTAGATGCTGAACTGGAAGAAGTCCAGGATCCTTGCAGGGTTGAGATGGAGATAGGACCAGCCCTTCTCAAGTGCTTTTATCATGTTCAAGGCAGGGCAAGATCAGGTACTGGGTTATATTGATAGAATTCACTTGCATAAAGCAACAATTAAATAATAAGGATAAGCTTTAGGTGGAGATTAGATGTCTCCTGGAAGAAAGCGTGACTGATCTTATGTGAGTGTACTTTGACTTTTTTCCCCTGGACAAAATAGAAAGGGACAATGGCAATGGAGAGTCTCGTTTGGAGACTCTCCCATACTTCTGTTGTGCAGGAGGGTTGAATTGGAAGGTAGAGAATATTGACTTATTGGTCAATAAGGAGCCTTGTATGGAGCCTTCTTTTCTGAAATGTCACGTTGGATGGAGATAGTTTTCTCCAAGAAGCAGGCTGGCAGTGATGAGTAATAGAGATGTTCAAGACTGACAAGACAATGGCTCAGAATAAGGCAGCAGGTGTAATTAAGAAATCCTGTGACTGAACATATGTGGATTGCTTTCAGAACTAATACTTTTATATATATATATATATATATATATAAAAATAAGCATGTTTTAAATCATCAAGCAAGGAACCGTGGACTATAGTAGCTATTTTAATCTTGTTTTGCATGCTGCTGTTTGTTTTCTTTAAGGAGTATATATTCTCATTGCTTGGTAAATACTAAATTACATCTCTTAAATAAGGTATGGCTCCTTCAAACTACATTTTGTTCTTTTTGTTAATGTTAACCAGAAGGATAAGAGGTACTAGAGGATACGCAGCATGGGAGGCCCCTGATTTAAACAATCACGTCGTTTAACATATGTTCATTTGGAAACGTAACTTTTATAATTTTTATTAAAGCAGGAAATGGTGGGTGATCCAGTCTTTCTTTTTTTTTTTATTATTATTTATTTTATGTCAGATTCTACTCCCACAGAAAGTGGAATTAGATGAAAAGTAAAAAGGACAGAATTCCTAAAATACATTTATTTAAAAATGATGCATTTGTGAAATGAGGCAATTGAATTGATCTGGTCACCTGGATTTTCAAGATTTTAGATGAATATATCTCATCCTCTCACCCCAGAGACTAGGAGAGGGAAACAAATTCTCCTGGTTCTCTAACTCTTAAATATACTCTCAGCTAAAAGTGAATAAGATATCGGACTGAACTTCATCCATCTGTCAAATACCCATGGTCAGTTTATCTGGACTGCAGATTAACTGTCCCATGGATGCAGAGACTCGAGCTGGCTCAGTGCAGCATGGTTTATCAGTTCAGGTGCAGTTTCACGTGAAGGTGGCATTAGGATTTTAAGGTCAGGGAAGGTTTGGGAGATATCTAATTGTGTTTGCACAGTGCTGAGCCTAAGCTAATAAACTCTGCAGGGTCCAGCCTGGCTCCCTGCAGAGCTGCCCAAGTGTCCCATGCCGCATGCTCCAGGGTGTGCTCTCTTCTGGAGGACACGCTCTGCCCAGCAGCTTTTAATGTTATCGTTGTTATTATTATTATAATCCAGAACGTCCTCACGGCAGTACCACAGATAACGTGGAGGACACCCGAGCTGAAAAAGCAAAGCAAACAGTTTTTTTTCAAAAGCCGGTTGAGCACACCCATACATTCTGCTTAGTCTATGACTTTCACAAATTCAGTGTTTTTCACCTTTCCTCAAAACTTGTTAAGTGAACTTAAAGTGCTTAGTACAAAAAATATTCTTTCATTATAACTCAAATAGTTTGATTAAATGTGGCAAGTTTAGGCTTTAATGTATATTCATCACAACTTTAGATAGGCTTATTTTAAAAATAAACCAAATTCCACTTGCATTATTTTTCTTTTTTCCACAAGCAGGTTTTGCATTTGCAGGAGTTCCTAGAGGGCAAGCTTTTCTCTCTCTGTCCATGTTTTGTGCCACTGGCAATTTTTATTCTTTTGGCTTCTTTGGTTGTAGGTTATCATGAAAACCATGGAATTCCAATGATGGGATCTATATGGAGACTAGGAAAAATAAAAGGAAAATAAAACAAAAATAAAAGGAGTAATAAAAAATTTAAGTGTCAGAATTTTCCATGCCTCCCCCCTACAAGACCATGTATTCATCATCAGAATCCGTTTCTGTTTCACTAATGATCCTTTCCTGGATGGAACGTCTGATTATCTGACCTCTCTAACATATCCTCTCTCTCCCTCCTTCCCTTCAGTGGCTAGAGGATTTGGGGATGGTCAGAAATACTGCAAACGTCAATGATTCCAGCTTCCCTCAGGAAATGGAAACAAAAGCAAACCTATCCAAACATTTTGAAGTCTCTTTAAAGTCTTGCAGAAGTAGCAGAAGGTTTGAGGTGGAATTTCTTAACCTGTCTGAATCAGGACTCTCGTCCTTGACATAAATCAGGAAAGGAAAAACTCAACCTTTTGCTAATTTGGGTAGGACTTTGATGATAATTTGCCTAGAGACATTAAAGTGGTACAACATGAAATAACAGAAACTAAAATTAATGGAGCTGTGAATGGGATTGCATTGTGTAGGCCCCCTACATATGGTTCAAATTCAGTGCTTCCTCTGTATCTGACAGCATTCATACAGCAAGAATGCTTCTGAGGAACCGCTACTGCACCGTCCATGAAAGCATGGAGAAGGAAACCTCGCCCCGCAGTGTCTGTTCACCATTCTTTCTCCTCCCATGGTGACTCTCTGTGGTTTTATTTGTGCTCTCAGTTAAACACAGGTCTGAGTTTGCTCTCATAAGCAGACTTTTCCACCATTCATGGTATAAGGCCAGCTCCGGAAGGTGCTGTTTGGAGACAGTTGAGGTATACTCCATGAGGTCAGTGAAGTTGCCCACACATAGATAACGAGAGCCATCTGAGATGCTGTGAGATAGCTGAGGTATTCACGCTGGGCTGACAGATTGGCTCAGTATCCACAGGAGGTACATGTCCACCTGGAGAGGTGACTGGATGCCAACCATACTATTGCAGGATAACTCCAAAGGCCAGTGTTTCAGAGACTGTAGCATACACTTGGTATCTACAGATGAGCCAGGCGTCTAAGCTCCCAATGTAGTCAACTGAAATCTAGTCAGTGTGGTCAGCAGCATCTGAAGAGCTATTCATGGAACCAAATACTGAGGTGCAACTCAGTTGCCTAAACATAGGTATCAATTTTCTTTTTATATCCTCCTATATTTAAGGTGTTCATGGACTGGCAGATAAGATTCAAAAGTAGTGGGAGATGAATAGTCTCTAGGAGGAGCAGCTAGACACCAGGTAGGATACTCAAGCGAACCAGCACCTATTTTTGGCAACCAAATCTCCAAATCTAAAGATAGGCACATGCTCTGTGAACTGAACAACAGGTGATTCAAGTTTAAAACCAGCTCAACAGCAAAAACCTCAAACTGGGCTCTTCCTGTTTTAACTACGATGAGGTTTCAGCACACAGCATGAATGAAAAGCATGAGAGTCATAATGCTCGTGAATTAACCTGTTGCTAAGTTCATTCTTCACCTTGTAGACAGAAGCTACAATTCCCAATTAGCCTATGCCAACCCTTGACCAACAGGTTGGCCTTGCAGGAGCCCTGAGTAAGCAATGTGTATCATGTTAACACAAACCTGGCAAGAACTGAGTGAGATACGAACCTCACTGACATGGTGAATTCATGCCTAAGTATTAATCTGTCTTTAATTTCCATTGCGCATAATTATTACCATGGGCATGAATAGTGAGTTATTGCCCTTGCTCAAGCCTGCAATGAGTCTGACTTTTTCATAACTCTGCGTAATTGTTGCCGGGGTTCCCTGTAGTAGCGTTAGCCTGTTTAATATTACATGCCATGAGAAAATTAAATGATCAATATCAGGTTAAGAGCACTCAGTTGTTCTTTCTTTGCTTTTGTAATTGCTGGTGTGACAGGAAAATAATTACTATGCTGAGTTTATTGCTATTCTTATTGTCCTCTGTTGGTGATTTTGTTGTTCGACTGTGGACATGTCTGATTTAAATTGTCTATAATATTGTTGTCTTGGAAGGAAATAGAAAGGAAAGGGGAAGGGAAAGGAAGTAGGAGAAATTAAAGGCTGATCTAAGATTAACATAGTGTTTACTCTGGCTCTTGGCAAAATCTGTTCGTAAAAGGAGACTCCCAGAGCAAAAATCATCTAGAGTGGATTTGTTTAAAGTGACACTGTCAACTTAAATATCACACTTCAGGATTTTTTTTTACTCCATGTTGTTGTAAGTAACACCCAAACCAATTATATCCCACTAATGCCATTGGAACACCATTGGATTATTACAGCTGACAGACTAGAGAAAAAGTACTTCTCTGTATTTTTGGGGTTGTTTTTACTGCAATTGATAGCACTGTGTCCATGATCACGAACTCGTATGGATAGCTTACACACAAAAAGGGCCATGTAAATTTGGGCCATGCCTAAATCTTCTGTAACTTCTTATTGAAATGAACTAATCGACAGTTGATTTTTTTTTTTTTGTTTACATTTCATCAATTCCCTCTCTGTATTAGGGCTCTTTCCTGTTGTTTATATAGCTTTTTGATAGAGTCACACGAGAGGAAAAAACCACCACCAATGGATTTAGAAACAAGATTTTTAAAACCAGTAGGGGAAGTAAAAAACCAGAAATCCCCATCAGTCTTCTGCAGGGAGCAGATACCCTCAGGGTCCTTGCTTTCAGCCACCCAGAGACAAGCCAGTCCCTGGTGAAAAGGTGCCTACTGGCTTCAGAAGCCGGTGGGAGTGGGCTGATAAAGAGATCCCTTTAACTGTGATGCCTACAAGTCACTGGTGTCAGCGTTGAGACATCCTGGGAGAAAGAGGGAAACAAAACTGGTTATTCACTGCCTTTGTTTAGCTGCCTTCGGAGGTTTCAAGGGAGCTCAGTACAAAGACACTGTGGCATATGCCAACTGTTGACTCTATCAAATAATAAAGCAATCCCAGTGGGTATTAAGAAGCGTGGAATCATTCTAATGAGTCTGGCAAAATCTCATTAGGATGAACAGCAGGTGATGACAAAATATTTGCTCTGTATGCAAATGACTTGTTTCCTTCTCCATCTACACGCAGTTGCATGAGCGCTCAGAATAGGAGCTGTCAGATAATTACTCACTGGAGTAAAGCACTGCATATGTGGCGGTCGCATTTCAAATGCATCAGGGGCAAAAATGGGAAAAATGCTGAAAAAGAGCTGTGCTCTTAGGGTGAGAGTACCCCTGTGTCGCCAAGCTCTCAGCCTCCTACCCGCACAACAGACAGTTTTGCTGGGCATCCGGACAATCGAGCTGTCTTTCTAGAAATGCCTTCAAAGCAAGGACAGATGGGCTGCAGGTTGTCAAAACTTCTCCAAGAGCTGTGAGCATAGAAGGCCTGGTGGAAAGGGGTGCAGGGGGCGTGCTGCGTAATGAAAACAAGAGAAAATGTGGCAGTTCCTGTTGACAGAGGTAGGTTACCTGCATAGACCTGAGTCTGATCTGTCCTTCTATTTCAAAACAACTCTACTAATCGAACAGGAGATATCCAGCTGCAGGCTCAGATATTGCTGTCTGCATAGTAAATCACTGCTTTGCCCCCTTCTGCTGCCTTAACATCAGACTATGTAGCCCTTGATATCCGTTCAGTTCCTGATGGTGTTTCTGGCATAGCATGCTTCCATTCTCTCCAGTGTATCATTAATAATGTTTCACACATTTGTTTTTAATCACATTGGTATTTATTTATTGCTGCAGTCCTGTTCCTACTCCTCATACATGTCAGAGGCAAAATTCTTCCATGGGGGAGATGGAAGTCCCCCAAGAGCCCCATTCTTCTGTATGCGCTGGAGGAGAGGAGGACAGGGGAGTTGAGTCAAAGGACATTCCAGATTAAATAACCCAAGCCATGCAAATACAAACGTTCCTGCAGATCTTCTCTCCAGTGCCTGGCAGTCAAATACCTTCACTATAGTTTCCCCATGTAATTGTGGTTTGCTCTCAAAATAGGAGTCAGGAATGCATTTGAAGCCTCCCTTCTAAAAACACCCCTAGGATCCCCAGGGCCATGCTAAACTTCCAACTCTGAAAGGCAAAGGACTATGTGTATGATGACCCTGTGCTCCCACCATACTCATCGGCTGTCACCTGGAGACAGGCTTTCCATCAGAGAGGGAATTAGTAAGTTGATTATGAGAAAGAGTAATTTGCTTTCCTGTTAAATTCTTACGCAGGTGGGGTGAAAACAACACACTAAAGAGCAGAAATTTGTCTCCCTCACCATCCAGCAACCTGCAGCCTAAATCTTACAGATGTCAAGGAAAGGGGACCAGTCCCCTAAATTGTTCCCTGCACAAAAGAAAAAAAAATAATTTCATTAGGTGAGGCTTTTATGTTCCAAGTATATTAAAATGAGTTATTATCTGATTTTAACAATAGTGATTATTTTAAATTATTAATAATAATAATAAATGCTAATAATATCAGGGGCTTTTTAGTCTGTAGATCTTTATCAAAAGTTCTTTTCATCCAAATGCGTTGTCAGGTAAAGTCAATATCATAATTTCTTCTTTCATAAGTTTGGAAATTCTAGAAGGGTCACCAAATATATCAGCAAGAGAACTGGGAAGCAGTGCCTGGCCCTCCCAGATCAACACTTCGTGGCTCATTGTCATTCCTGTGGGTCTGGGACCCACAGAGCTACCAAAGCTCCTTCCGTCATTGGAGGTTTTCAAGAATAAGTTGGACAAACATCACCTGGGGTAGCGTGAGGTGTGTTTGACTCTCTGAGCATGGGGACTGGCAACATCACCTCTTCAGATCCAGACCTCTAGCCTAGGATTTGATGACTGATGTATCCTATATGGTATTCGTCTTACATTTAATGATTGTATTAAACTGAGGTCTGCAGTCGAAGTGATGCCAAAATGACAGTGGGCCAAGAATCACATTAAGCATTAAAATGCAGGCTCGGCGGGGTTTGCAGGGCAGTGAGACTTGTTCTCACGGTTGGGTTACGCACGCCGAGGTAGCACGTTCCAACCCAAACCGACAGCAGTGTGCAGGGACCACAGCCTTCTGGTTCTGCTTAGCAGGTTTTGCTGACCAGCAAAAAGCGATGGAAATCCCAAGCCCTCAAAAAGCAGTAGCTCTTAAGCAACTACTTTTCTTTTTTTCCTGTTTTTGCTGCCCAACTAGCCAAACAACTGAGTGTTTGTTTAGTGAGACTGACTGCAATATGAAAACTGTGGACAGCAATGGCAGTGACTCATTTCAAGCTAGAAATGTCATCTGATGTTAGTGGTGGCCTGTGTCAGCTGACCAATGGTCATGCACATGGTGATCCCAGACACATATTGCTCTAAAAAAATAATCCTGTGGATCCCTCCCAAACGCACTATGGATAAGAATGCATCAGGTTTGGTTCCCTCTACCCAAAGCAGCCCTCCACCACTCCCAACAGCCTTTGTGTCCTCAAACTCATGCTCTAACAGCATACCTCCAGGCACATGAAGTATGTTTGGGGACATTCTGTAAAAGCATCACTTAGACAAGCTGAGGTGCAGCTATCAGGGTATCTCACACACTTCCTACTGAAAAACACAACAAGCAGAAAGCAGTATTTCTCTCTCAGGACCACAGGGAGACTACACGGGCCTCAGAGGAGATCCAAGACCAAGCAACATAGACAAGAAAGAGCTAGCCCTAAGCAGTATGTACTGCCGGCCTTGGCAGCAATTCTTGCCTTCTGGTTTTGGGGTTTTTTTTAGCAGTAGAGCTGTAATCTCGTAGGGACTATGAGGACAGTTTACTCATGCAGAGGCATCTGATGCTACCTGAGATGCCAAAACAAATCCTGTATTGCTTTCACCTGTTCCTTCCAAAGGGAAAAGTTGCACGTAAGACCTCTGTAGTATCTGACCTGCTGCAGAGTTCTCCTGGATATCCTCAGGGATCAAAAATGGCGCTACAAGTCCACGTTTAAGGAACAAGAGCCCCTGTGTGTCTGTGCTGCAAGGTGGTCCAGTTGCTCAAGCTCTCATTTGAGTTTTTGCAATCCGAACCAAGCTCTGTGCTTTAGTTGCTGGGTGATTTTGTAGTTAATAGCAGCAAGCGCATATCCCCTGCAGTCTCAGAGGTGTCTGTAGAGCAGGCCTACCCTGAAGAAGTGATAAGTGCTTCTGGCCAGTCTTGTTGCTCCCGAGGCCAACAGTAGTACTGCTCTCCTTTGTAAAGTCCTTTGAGACCTAAGGTATTGTTAACACACTAGTCAAGTAAAGAGAGACTGTAGGTGAGCATCCCTTTGTTGTGGGTTTGGAGGGAATAGAGAGGTCCTATGCATTCATGTTTTTCTGCTCATAAGAAGTATTCTTGTTAAAGCCGGGGGAGGAAAGAGCTACTCTTTGATTTCTTTATCCTCAGTCTCTCACCTTTGAGAGCCCAGAGCATGTCACTTTTCTGTCCCTTTTCGTCCAGTCCCAACCACAGTCTGCAACTTCCCAACCTGCCATTCCCACCCCACCTGCCCTTCCCAACATGTCTTTGGCACTTGTCTCAGAGTTTGTTCAGTCCTGCCTCCAAACCTCTGTAACTTTATTCTTCTATTCACCTCCTGCCCTTTCTGCTTACCCCCTCCAACCTTGACTGTCCCAGACTCTCAAAGATAGAGACTTCATATCTTCTGCACTTTGTCTGTTTCTCCCTAAGGTGCATCCCTCTAGCTCCATCAGGTACCTATCCTTGAAGGGCTCCATTGCTGCTCTCCCCTTGGCCAAAGTAGACAAGCGACACATTTTCCCTGTACCTGGCTTTCCCAGGAATAGAAAAGAGAATGTGTCTGGGTAGAAAATGGTGACCCTCATCTGGGGATGAGAAGTGCTATATCAAGATTTAGTGGTCATTATGTGTTTGTTTAGATAAGCCTTTAGGAAGTCTGGACTGTGTTGTAGCATCTCCACAGCCATCTTTCTGCAGACAAATTGCACGGGTGTCACCCACCTAGAGTTTGTTGGTAGCAAACTGTCTGGCACAAGTAACTCCAGAGTATGCAAAAAAAGATTCTTAAGGAGACAACAGTAACTAAAGGGATGAAAACAAGTAATTCTTTTCTATTTTTCTCTCAGTTCTCAGCATTATGCTGTTTGCTCTTCAAATGTCTGACTGACAAATGTCCTTTCACTTTTACTTTATTTTAAGTAGCTCAGAAGGCAGATTATTCTTCTTTCCTGTTTTTCTCCATTCTCTTCCTCTTTGCATAATAAATCAAAGTGGTAACCACTGGCTTACGTAAGTATTTTTGTGGACTCTGGAACCCAGATTCATCCTGTCTTTCAGCCCATGCCGAGGCACTTAAGCCAGTAGTCTAATTGCCCTTATATACCCCCACTAATCACCGGAGGAGGACAGGCACTTTTGGGAGCTCTGGGAGCACTTTGCCTTAGGCTGAAACACCCTTTAGATGGGTTTATGTCCCTCTTCTTCCAGACCCAAATCTACCTGAGGCCAAATGTACAAGGTGCATTTTGCTGCATGGTGCTTTCTCCCCACAAGATCTTTCTCTTCAGCAGATCCAGAACTCTTGATGAGGCTGGACCACAGGTGGCTTCACACCCTGTAAATGTCAGTACTGGTTTTGGCACCTTCACTTTGCAGGTGCTTGGGATTTTCAGAAGCAGCTTTATCTCTCCAGCTACATTTGTTACCAGGGACAAACAAAGAGGAAATCAGGAACCTGGAGGTAGTGTTCTCCTTGTGAAGGTGGTCCTGTGCTTCCCAGTATGTGCACAAGTTTTTTGCCCTAAACCGTGCATGCCCTCTCCTCCATTAGGGCAAACTTTGCTGGGCAACCATAGGACACTTTTTACTTCTTCCTGGACAATAAAGCATCAGAGACGTTTTTGAAGCCTTTGACTTCAGTGTAACTTAATGAAAATGAGGGTCTTCACCTTGATGTAGAGTTAAAAGGTTCCTGCTTGAGCTAAGGGAGTATTTGAGGGTTATTTTTTTACCCTCTGATTTCCACTGTCTCCAGAGAAGACAGAAAATCAAACAGTTTGCTGTATACTTGTTAACTTTATGCTACCACACACAATTTTTAGCAACATTGGGAACAACAACTTACCAGGTTGTGTCCTATAAGGGAGTAGTATAACTCCAGGTCTTGTATAATTTAAACTTATGCAAACTTCAGCAAGATTTTTCTTCCATTGATTATAAAAGAACAAAGCATCTACTCTTTCACATTAAAAAAATCACCTCTTCCTGGAATCCCAAGTCTAAGGTGTTTTTACTGTGTAAAAGAGCTTCATGGTAATGATAGCAGAATATCAGATTACCGACTCTGTATAACAGTCCTCTGTTTGGCTTCTGTCTACTTCTTAACAACATTTGGTGAAAAACTGAATGCCTTCCAGAGACACCTTTAATTCACACATTGAGAATGTTTATGCCTCTCAAGTGGTCAAATTAAATTGTATCAAATGAACCGTATGGACTTGATGTAGATTCTAAGGCCCTCTTTAAACTGTTGTGTGTTCATGAAACAATTAAAGCTGAATAAACATTGCCAAAAGAATTTCAGAGAGGATTAGTTCAAATGTTTAACTAAACTGATTTCTGACACGGTTGGTTTCCATCGGCATTCATTTGATCTGGCAGAAATGCTCTTTCCTTAAGCGTTTAACCAAAGTCCAACTTAAGAGTTGCATTGGTTCTGTCAGGGAAGGTAAACAATGATTTTGCCTCCCATGATGAGTTGTAACTGAACAGCTCCATATCATGCCTCTTGGATAAGAGGTGTCCAGCAGCCCAGGCAGGAACTAAATGTTGGTTCAGACATGGTGATTGGAGTGTAGGCACTCGAGAAGACATTGAATTAGTTACTGATGGCACATTATTTGGCTGGGTCTTAAAAATAGCAATTCTGTGTGCATCAACTGTTTTTACAGGCCACAACAGCCCAGGGTCAAGCACCTCAACTTTAGACTTTCCAAACTACACATGACTGGACTCAAGACATCTCTAGGTGAAACCATTGACATTACACCCGGGTTTGCAGTCAACAAGGATAAGCAAGTCTTCCGAGCTGATCTGCTGAACTGATCCATCTCTCCGCACAAACCCCATCTTCACTTCACTCTCCAAAGTCTTAAGGAAAGCCTTGAGGATATAAGGTAGGAATATGGGAGAATTTAAATGAAGAGGGAAAAGACTGGCTATGGTGAGGTTATCCAATCCGTTCAAGGTAAATAAGTCTCAGGCTGTACTCACTGAAAGTGTAAACCTGAAATATAAAATTAAGGTATAGTGAGCTTAGAATATTTGTTTAATCCTGCTACAAATCACAATACCTTTGCATATGGAGGAAATATCTAAGGTATGCTATCAGATACTCGTAAGTGCCATTAGTAACCAGTATCCCAAACTGCCTAGAGAGGTGCTCTGTCCCAAATTTAGCTATGATCACCAGAGGAACTCAGCCAGAAACACTTCTTTTGATTACCTGGCATCAAGGGTGCTCATATGGAAGGTCTTCAGTTCTGGCATTCGCTCATCACTTTCATCTGTGAGATCTTAGAAGCCTAAACCAGTGACCTTCCAATGGTGGACATGAGTTCTAGCTAAAGCCCAATAATTTATTAACGTTTGGCCATGCAACAAAATAGATCATTTCTTCATGCTTTTGATGAGGGAATAGCTTAAGGTTGGCTAGGTCATGCTACAGAGCAATTGGCTGGACTGCTACGATCATGGGATGACTCTATAGCGTCTATGACACTACTTGGGGATGTCGTTATCTTAATTTATCTATTTAATAACAGCTGTGTTTTAACAGACACCACCAGTACATGTCTGGAGGGAGATCTCCTAAGCATAAACAGTAAATATTGATCCTCCTGTCTCTTCCCTGAGCACACCTGCCAATCCATCACTAGTCTTCAGCCCTGAGATCTAACACTCCTCTTTGGCACCACACTTACATATCACAGAAAGAAAGTACTCCAACTTGTGATCTTTGCACTGTACTTAACAACATCGGAAAGTAATCATGGCTAATTGTTATGGCTGTAATTCCAAACCTGACAGCTGGCAGAGAATCAGAGGTCTCAGTCACATTCACTGAATGTCTCCCTAATACGTTCCACCATATACTTTATGGCAGCACTCTCGAAAGCCTTGCCCTTTGACTACTTGCATTTCTCTAGTACTCAGGTAGTTGCTGCCAAGGCTGTCCTCCTCTAGGGTGATTATTTGCACAGTGTAATTTCTTGGAAGCACAGCTGGTAAATGTTGCTTTCACACAGGCTGGACTAGATCTACGTAGAGAAAGGTTGACAGTGTAAAGATTTTAGGAGCATCTAGAGTGAATGAATAAACACTGGTTATAAAAAAAAAGCAGGTGCCATCTGCTCCCACTCAGATAACTCCTGGTGACTTCAATGGGAGTGTGACGATTTTCACAGACACTATTTGGTTTTCTGAAAATACTTTCTTTAGTATTAACAATGATTCAAAATGACAGCCCCCAGAAGTCTGAGGGAGTTAGGGAACTGAAAACACTGGAGCATGGATCCATTCCCATGAAGGTCAGTAGAACAGATCAGCTGGCATTTAAGAACAGTTCATATATCCCAGCAGTGGATGCCTGAGCTAAGGTGAGGTAGGTAGCATTTTCTAAATGGCTTTGGTACTATGAGATCAATTGTTGTCATCGTGCAATCCAGTATGGAGAAAGCACCACCAAAGAAACACACGTGTCAGGGTTGTATAGAAACACATGTGCCTCTCCCTGCCAGAGGTGTTGCCCCTTAGGAAACGCAGCACTCCAGGAAAGATTACACGTGCCTCCTGGGCTGGCATCTTCCTTGGAAATAAGCAGGTGACCTCATCCTATAAGGCTCTCCCTCCAGCATGAGCACCTATGCAACTTCACAAAGGCCTGCACCACCTCTGAAAGGGACAAACACTGAAACAAGGGAAACACTTCTGGTAGGACAGTGGGTGTCAGAAGACCTGCCTCCTGTGCCACCAAAGTCAGAAAAGAGAAAATTGCTTGACTCATCTAGTGTCTGGGCAGATGAAGGACACAGTGAAATAAACCCACTGGCAGCTCCAGGATAGTGGATAAAACCTGACTAGTTACCAAAAGGGAGCATGAGGGAGCACTGCTTTGTTTTGCAAGGGCTGCTGCACTTAACATTGGCACTTGAACTGGAATTGCCCTGAAAAACATGAAATTGCTGCTCATTTCACTAACAAAGCTGTGAAACCATGTAGGAATTGCCATATATCGTACCCTGTTGTTTTCTGGTTGTGGAAGTAGCACATTTTATAGTACAACAGGCCTGTGACCTTGAGACTAGAAGCCAAACTGAGTCCAGCTATGGGCTCAATGTACCACTGGAGAGTTTCACACAGAACCTTTAGCCATGGTGGCTCTTCTCGCTTCTTCGGTGTGTGCACTGCGTGAACCCAGATTGCCTCTAGACTTGCCCAGCTGCATTCGGGGCACAGGCACCCAATCAGGTTATGGTGCCTGAGTCATCACTTCACAGCTCCCCGCGTCCCAGGGAAGCTGCTGTAGCTGCGTCTGCATGCTCAGCGCCCGAGGCACGAGTGAGGTAATTCAAGGGCAGAAGAGGCTGATGATAAGGCATGGGCACTTCATCATGTGTCTGAGCCTTTTACGCTAAAGCCTGCGTATCGGCAGGTAACATATACCTCCCTTCAGGCACATGCTGATGCTCTAAAGTAAGTGGATTGTACATGAGGGCAGGAGAGGTTAAACTGGTGTAACCAACCCAACACAATAAGAGCACTTACAAGAGAATTCAGCAGGGTGCATTTTCCTTTAGCTAAGATGTCATCTAGGAGATCAGACTAACTGATCTAATGACCCTGTGTTACAGACCATGGCTATTAAAGAAATGTACATGTAGTTCCACCTTTTGGCTCTCCGGCATGCAAAACACACCTTGCATGCTAGCCGGGCTGGTATAAGAAACCTGATGGCCTCTACCGACTGTAGATGAACTGTAGTCATCCCCAAAGTTGCCCAAAGCTCCTTCTGAGTTAAAGCTTAAAAGCTAGCTGTTATGAAGACAGCAAAGCTCTTTTCCCTGGCTTACTATGTCGCCTCATGTTTCTACTGCCATTCCTTCCTGCTTATAGTACAAGGGTTTGTATTTCAGCGTGGCACAACACACAGGGCTGGGGAAGTCTGAATCTGTGATTGTTTTCACAGGCTTAGGAGCATCTGTAATGAACACGATGCTAAAAGGAAACCAAATCAACAATAAGCGCTTGAGATTTATGTTTTTTCAGGAGCATAGAGAAAGCGAGGAAGAAAGGAAAAACTCTGGATGCTTAGAGCTCAGCCGGTTCTATTCAGCATCTTCACATGGCTGTGAAGAGCAAAGCACAGTGCACTCCTATGTTGGATCAACTAGGCTGGGCTTTGCCAGTGAAATTGAAAAAGACTAGAAGACTTCAAGAGAAATAAGACAGCAGGAAAAAGTAATGAAGGAATTAAACTGACCTCCTTTAGAAATGGGTGAGACAGGGTAAACAGGGAGAGATCTTGTTTTGCTTTCATCCTGGAAAAAATAACATTTCTTCCTTTCCAGTTCAGCACAGTTGACTGATTTGGAAACAAATCTGTTTTCTCTGGAAAGATTTATTTGCCCAACAGACTTTTTTCTTTTTTTTTTCTTTTTTTTTTCTTTTTTTTTTTTTGGCAAAAAGCAATAGGTTGAAAGAACAAGGCTTGTCTTGTTAGCAGGTTTAAAGGGCTCAGTAATTAACTGGTACATTTGGAGGCATGGCATGCAGGATACTTGCTGCAACCTACTTTATTACAGTGTCTCAGGGAAGTGCTGTGAAACAGGCAAGAGCTTTAAAGAACACTGTTTATTTCTCAGAGGGTATCAGATAGCAGGATTATTTGGTTATGAAGTTAAGCCAGAGCATTTGCTGACGTAAGGACACTCTGGTGTGACCTTTGAGAACGTGCTTTCATCTGTGACATGCTTTCTCTCTCCCACCCTTCCTTTCTCTCTTTCTTTCTGTCTTTTCTAAGTTGAAAACAAAGCGACACTTATTTAGTCTGGGGACAGCATGCACTTTTTCACATCAGTTCTTTGCAATGCATAGTAGGTGCCTTCAAAACACAAATTGACATCCTGTGATTTGGGGAAGTCAGTCACAAGGGTCATTTATCCCTGAAGTCATCTCCTTTTGGTGCACAATGTGTAATGATGGTATTCACAGCCAAACCTCTCTTATTCCCTCACCATTTTTCTGCCTCTTTTTTTTTTTTTTTTTTTTTTAAATTTGGTATGATAGTGCAGGCAATTGCTGGCTTGGAGCAAAATGTTAAAATGTTGGTGGCTCAAAATAGGACTATAATTCCATGCTGCAGTGATTTAAGTCCTGGTGACTTGACTTGGTGAAGACCTGAAGATCTGCAGCTTGCAGTAACTGTAAATAATGTGGAGAAGTGCTCGGCACTTCTGAGATACAGCTACTGTTAGCCCATCCCCTGAATGTGGAAGCCAAAACAGAGGCATCCCGATTTGGAAATGCAAAGCCAGCGAGTCTCTTCAAGTGCCAAACAGACCCTTGTGGGAGCAAAGAGAATCTCTTCAAGCATATTTCTGGAGATGCAAAAGATAAACGTTTATCTTGCTAAATGATGCCTTTCGTATCTCAAGGGCAACCTAAACACTGAAATCCCTCTGACTCCTATGCAAGGCCAGATTTGCTACTGCACGCAGACTGAGAAATGCAGTATTTGCCAATTTGGCAATTAACTTCTTGATTCTTTTGGATATACTCAAAACTTTGGATATACACAAACATTTCCTGCCCCTGTACATAACCCTTGAAATTGAGGGCAAGATTTGGCCCTAAATATCAGTGTATATTTATTGCTATATTCCTTTTTTTCTTTTCCACTAAATACCATTTACCTTTAGGCTCTGAATTGCTTTGGTCAAGTATTAACAAGCACCTTTGCATGGGAAAACATCAGAAGCATCTGGGTGTATGGGTGTGTATGCACCAGGGTTACATGGTACTTCTTAGATCCGAATGAGATCTGTCAGAAAACTCTATCCTCCTTCTCATGTAAAGGCCAGATCATCAATTTTTAGCTTAATTCAGAGCCCTGGGGAACAATCTGGGAGAAAAATTGTGACTTGCTGAGTCATTGCCTCTTCCTGATCTCCCCACTGCCCTGGAGAAGGACAGAGGCATCCGCAGCAGTTCAGTTTCTCTAACAGCATCTTTCTATGGTTGCACCAGTGCTAACACTTTGAGACCACGGTGTTGCCTTTTCCTCAGCTCCTCATGTGAGATCAGGGTGGCAGAGCCGCCCCGTCTGCTGCTGCTGGCACAGAAGACCCAGCCATGCAACTCAGCGGGCAAGGGAGAAAGAGCCGGCTGCAGATCAATGTGATTTGCTTTCATGGTCTCCTCCGTAGGGAGAAAAGAAGTGCAGAGGGAAAGGATTATATTGAAAAGATCAAAGCGGATAGAGAGGAACGAGTTAATGGGCACACTTTTCAAAAGAAATAATTCTGACATCTCAAGGGATGGGTGAAGGGCATATTGCCTTGTCAGTTAAACGCAGCCGTTAGTTTCAAGCCCATACTAATTAGCCAGCTTAGAAAAACATGCTGCTCAGCATTTCTAAATGTGGAGTACAGCCTCTGCCACTCCTCAGCACAGATATATTTGTCCACATCCTCTCAATGTGACATGCTGGTACAGAGGCGGCTTGGTTAGTAGTTAAAAGAGAACCTAGGATTAAACGAGTCTTCGTCCGGTATTTTTCTCACTTGCTACATCCAGGTCAGCCCAGGACAAACCACTAACTGAATAAGGAGTGGGAAGCCTGCTGTGTACTGGGATCCCATTTGCACAACGGAGCAAATAGCAGCAGTGCCAAGACGCAAGTCACTTCCCTGTGACTGCACTGGCTTGCACCTGCATAAGCAAGAGTCCTGGTCTCTAATCTCTACAGAGTTAACTGCAGCAGAGAGGAAGAGGGAGAAGCTTGCTTTTGCCCTGTACTGAAAAAGGCATGTAGGAAGAGATGGTAGTATTACACCAAGGACCTGGGGAACTAACCCAGAGTGCAGAATGGATGAGAGAAGGACTCTGCTTTGCTTTAAATGGCTTTAAAAATGATTCACTTTGTCTCCCAGTCCTTTACTTACCACACTGTAATTCAGGGCTGATAAACCATCACTAAACTGAAGGGGCCCTGGAAGCTTCAAGTCACTTGTATTCCTCGGGTACAGCAGTGATAGGTGATGGGGGGGTGGGGGTGGGGTGTCTGTAGATGTATAATTTCCACTTGATAGAGGTACCTCAATTAAAGTGTTTAGCTACACCCATTTTTTTTTCCAGTAAACAGATACTAAAACTGCCCAGACAGAGATGCATGAAGTTGTGACTCCAGACTCATCATCTGCTGTGGAGGGATTCAGAGGCCAGACGCTGCTTCAACCACGGAGCCTTCCCGAGGGGGCGGCAGGGGCCGCAGCTGTGCACCGGCACTAGGAGAGCAGTAGGGCTCTCTTCTACCCCGACTATACCGTGTCCATTGGCTGGGTGGGCACAAGGCTCGCCTGGACTTTGTTTCTCATCCCACCCTTGCTCTGCCATGTGCATTTGGACCACATCGTCTTCAGGACAGGAAAAATGTCTTATTGCCTGCTCATGTGTACCTTCAGCTCTAAGTCAAAGCAGGCCTATGAGTGTCACTATGATAACTGTGAATTTCCATTATACTTGGGTTCCTAGTTCTGAACACGTCCCAGAAAAAGCACTGAACACATCCCAGAAAGGAGACCAAAGCATGTGCTTTCTTTATATGCTTTGCTAACTTCCTCAGGATCCCCTTTTGTCTCTGCCTCTGTCTCACTGTCGCTTCTACCCACCGAACAAGTGAAGCATGTGGTATCCACCTGCCCTGATTCCAGAGTGTCTCAGCTGAAGCACATCTACCCTCCTCCTGCAGATCCCTCCATGGAAGGATGGCTCAGCAGAAACACCTAAAGCTTTATCCACTCAACCTGCATCCAGAAATTTTAATGGTGTTTCTCACATCACCCTTTTGTTGCCCCATCACCATTTTTTTGCGCTTTTGGGGATTTCTTTGCACGGGGATTGGGTGGTTTGGGCTCAGGAATCTCCCACAAATATACATCAGCCCCAATGCCAGGAGATGGGATTTTGCTGCTACTGCATGCAAATGGAAGTCATATTAGAGAAAGGAGCAGTAGATGCTTGCAATGTACTTCTCTTGGTCCATTCTTGTGTTTGGGGCGTTTCCAGTATCCCCTGGTCGATCTGTTGTCTGCTTAATTTTTAACAGCAGAGTTGGCCTGGTGTTCCTCTTACGTGTTGCTGCCAAGGGTTCCCCTCTCTGAGAAACCCAGTAGTTGCTGCCTTATGTTCAGTACCTTTGTGTTGGAGCAGGAGGTTGGGGACAGGTTCCTCACCAGCTTGGGACACTCTCTGAGTGACTGGGCTTCCAGGGGCCATGTCCTACCACTAACAGACTGCAGAAAATGGGATGAGAATCAAGCTCTGTGTCCTGAAGGTTGTTCACCTGCACTACCCATCTCCTTCTGCCTGGAAACCTTCACCGTGCCTGCGGCAAGGGCGCATCTGCTCTGCCAGTGAAGCATGGTCCAGACCATTCTCCAGTCCAGAGCTGCTGACCCTCCGCACGCCTGGCACGCGTGCACACACAGCAGTGTGCCAACTGCGGCCTCGGGCTCAGTGAATTTAGGCTTTCTTTTGATCCTGCTCTCTATTTTGCCATGCAGAATTAGACGCAGAGCCCACAGCAGCTCACACACTGCATCCATCATTCCTTGCTCCCGAGGTGCTGTGCTCGGTCGTGGGTGCAGCTCCCAGGATGTCGAGCCAGGCTCCCCAGCCGGGCGGGCTCCTCTGCCGTGCCCCCATCACCAACTGGCTCTTGTGGAGATGGACCGTGCTGCTCTCCCTCTCATTCTTTTACCAGTCCGTTTCATCATTGCTACTCCAAATGGCTGTAAAGGGCAAATCTCTAGTGGATGTAAAGCAGAACCGTCTGACTTACTGTCTCATGAATGTAATCCATAACTTTACGCCAGAAATTTACAATCCCCTTTCGTGTATAAAAAGTTTCCTGTCATGGTTTTACATCTACTCCATTGCTCTGCTCTGCATGGAAACACTTGGTGTAATCTCTTCAGAGATAAATAAGCCTTCTGCTGAAAGTTAAATGATGCCATTATTTTCTGGATGTTTATAGACGTCATCCTGCCGTGCTCCCATGCCTGGATCCAAGACAGCCTGAATCTTTGTTTTTCATTTCCGAAAGCTCTGGAGGAGAGAATGAAGATGTCAGTGTAGGAGGGGCAGAGGGGCAGGCAACGTGAGCCAGCGCTGGTTTCGCACACAAGCATGCCTGATCTGGACAAGCAGCAGATGACGGACACCCCAGCTGTTTCCTTGGCCAGGCGAGTGTTTAGTCTAAGCTCCCGTGCCGGGCTGCAGCGGGATGGGAAAGGAGGATGCCAGAGTGCTCTGAGGGACAGGGGGAGCAGGACCCAGACCCTAGCCAAGGGGAGGAAAACCTTCCAGCTGAGCATAGCTATGCTCCTAAAAGCCACTTGGTAAGTAGGGTGCTGGAGTACTCCACTGGTGGTTAGCTGGATGGCCCAGGAGCAGAGATGTCCTTCAGAGAGATCATCATTTCGAGGGGTGCTGGAAAAGGAAGCATATCTGATCCTGTGACCAAAGTGCCATACAGAAAGGAAAACAGGCAGCTCGAAGCCCTGAGATCAGATATCTTCATTACAAGGTATCAATAAGAGCAAGTAGCCTGTAAACAGACCTGATTTGCTAGAGGAGCATGAGAAACAGGTATCTAGTGTTTCTAAAATACTGTAAGTATAAGTTCCCGGTATAGGCTCCTGGTATAAACTCTTGCAATCTTTTGTTGTTTCTCATCTAAACGCAAATTTAAGTAAATAAATGCCATAAATAAATAAAATAGAAACCAGTGGGACAAGGTGAAAAACTGTAAATCATTGCAATGAGGGGAAGTATGGCATCCTTGCTAGGGAAGGGAAGGGAAGGGAAGGGAAGGGAAGGGAAGGGAAGGGAAGGGAAGGGAAGGGAAGGGAAGGGAAGGGAAGGGAAGGGAAGGGAAGGGAAGGGAAGGGAAGGGAAGGGAAGATTTTCTGCCAAAGTCCTCTCACCTGGCTGAGATGCCAAATGTAGGAGCTTCCCATGTTACCTATATACTCAAAGGACTGAGAGAGGAATGTCTCAGAAATCTGAATCACCCCCTGGAGATGCTGAGATGCTGAAAGGAAAGGGTCTTTCTCTGAGTGAGATGAATGAATGTGGCTAAATCAGACTTGTCAATGCTGCTTTGTGTCTGGAAATCTCAAAGCCGGATCTGTGGAGAAAGTAATTTGGCGCTGTAGTGATCCAGGTTGCGCCTATTGTGCAAATTTTCATTCTTTGTGCTCTCATCTCACAGGGTGGTCTATGTGGTCTGCAACACCAGTCCTGCTGGGTACTGGGCCAGACAGGTGAAACCTGGCTTGAAATCTTTCTTTGGACAACTGGGAAGCTGCTCGGGTGATGCGAGGATGAAAATATTGCCTCAGCATCCCTGATTTGCCTTTTAATGATCAGGTGAGGTTGATAGGAGTACTTGAGGAGGCTTAGGACAGGCTGAACATAAAATATTAAAATATTAAACTGCATAAATCATAAAAATAGGCACTTTTAAGAGAATGGAGACAACATTTGCTACCTTCCTAACAACCAACTGGTAAAATGCCTGATTGTCATGGGAGCACAACTTTTAATTTTATGGGAGCTCTGTGGCTTATTCTCTGTATTACATTTTCCTTCAGAGACCTGAAGCAAGCTTGGAAGCCACTACGTTGGATACCATAGAGAAGTAGAAGTCCTTCAACAGTGAAGACCCTAATAGTCGAAACAGCTAGAACTCAATAAAGTGTGTCAACCTTATTTCACAGACGGGGATTTTAGTCACAGAGACATGTTAAGTGACATGTCTGAATCACAGGCAATCGCGGTCCCAGGATCCAAGGAAAAAGCTAGGGTCCTACTAGAGCAGTACGAACCATTTGGACACAAATGTATGCGTATATTCAAAAACTGGAATGACACGACCTCCAAGAATAAAAAAACCCCAAACTTAATAAACACCATCTTGATTTTTCTGGAGCAAAAAGTTGCTGCTATTGCTTCTGTGTGGCTGGAGAGATTAGCAGGGTATTTATTGCCTTTTACATTCATGCTCTGGCTTCAATGTCCTGGTTAGTAATGTCAAACCTGGGTAGTTTCATTGCTCCATGTCAGCCAGGAAGAAAAGAAAGCAGCACAGTAACAGGCATAGCAATGAGAGTGGTTACATGCACTTAAGTAACCATCTGGGAAATTGTAAGAGCTGCTACAGCCAATTAGAAGTATTAGACCAGCCTCTATTTAAGCTATGGAGAAGGTTTCTAAGCTGTCCAGGTTTTTGGTTTTAGGGGTTGGGTTTTCCTCCCCTCCCTCATATTGCTAGGAACTAGACAGCCACAAACTCAAAGAAATGTTTTTCATCATCTTCCCATGAATAGAGAGTATCTGGCAAACAGCAGGAGCAAATCCAGAAAGCTGGCTTCCAGCTCCTGAATGGCTAAACCCCCGCTTACATCCCAACTCAGCGGGACAGACCTTTTCCGTTTCAAGCCAAACTGAGACTCATGTGCCAGACCTGCGAGGAGCATGAGGTAGGAAGAGGCACCATCAGAAAGATGCTCGGCTGTGCTGTGCTACCAGCGTGGGACACAGTTGGGCATCGTGCCTGGAGCTGCAAGGAATCCCAGGGGAAAAGGGATGTTTCCCAACCTCCTCTGCAAAACCTCAGAAGCAAAGGAGCTGGAGCTGGTTTAGCTTCTCTTTCTGCCAGCTGCACTGTCCCTGGGGTGCGAGGGTTGCCAGCAGCCGAGCAGAGGCACTTCCTGTGCCCTAGGAGAACAGTCAGCCAAAACGAGCGTAAGACACGGGTGAGGAGATGGGACTTTTTGTGTTTTTATGTGGCTGCCCTGGGCACTTTGTGTTTGGAGAGCATCCACTTTTTCCTTCTGCTCCCATGGTCCCAAAGAGGGATGGCGATGACCCATGAGTGACATGGGAGGTCCTGTTTCTGGACATGGCCATGAGTACGGTCTTTTTGGATCCCAAGCAGAGACATCAGCTGTCTCTAAGGTGCTACTTTAATGCATGATGTTACAAAAGCAAGGAATAGATTCTGCAGATGAAATGCAAAGCTATTTTGACCTTTTAGAAAACACAAAAGACAGACATTTAAAGAAACACACCCACTGCCCCCACCTGGAAAACTAATTTGCCAATATATCTGCATGATGTTTTGTGAAATCTGTGTGGCCTGTGTTGCCCTGCACTCACCAGTGTGCATTTCTGACTTCCTTAAGAGCATGACTACCTCATTTCTGGGTAATTAGGCAGTCGGAAGCACCAACTAAGCCTAAACAAACATCCTTTACTCTAACAAGGAAAGTTATTGTGTAGCCTTTCAGGACACAGTTTTCTGTAGTATGCAATGACTCTAATATCTATTAATTATTTCTAAATGGTTTAAGCATTATCTGCCTTTGGGTAAATTCTTTCTCTATAGTGTAATCTAACCTGTGGGAGGGTAAGAAAAAAACCAACAGTGTTCTGCCATGTCACCTCCCCAAACATAACCGATTCTTCTTTTAATAATTATCAGCCTCACCATCACACACCAAGCTTAAGGACCTGGAAAAGGTTAGCGGGATGGCTTCCTGGACTCCATCCCACGTGTCACTGACTCACTAGTTTTAAAGAGCATATGTGCATGTAGGCCTTTTGGGTCTCACCACTCCCGCCATCGGCAGCAAGAAGGGAGCATGCCTGTTCATTCTTTGTCTTCAGAATAGTTTAAGTGTTGTCAGTATCTCAAGGCTGTTGCATGAGATTTTACTTTGTGAAGCTACCAAAAAAGTCTCACAAACAGACAGCCTGGAAACCCAAACGTATCTACTCACATAGAGTAGTCAGTGTTGTTTTAGAAAAGAAAAATACTGCTATGTTGTGTGAGTCTGTATTGTTTACTCACACCTCTTCTCCTTCACGTTCTGTAGTGTCAAGCCCAGACCCAGAATTTTATAATCAAGTGTCCCTCCATTAGCTGAATTGTGAGTCATTACAGCTGAGAGACGGTGCTAGAAGTACCATTAAAAATAAAATAGTTTGGGAATGTGTTTTTCTATATTATTACACCTTCTTTAGCAACCACAGACTCACAGGAGATGCCATTCCCTTCGGCAGGACAGGGTGACAGAACAACACAATGCAGAATAGCAAACCTGCAACTCAGAGATTGGTTTCAGAACAAAAAGCTAAAGTCTTCACACGGTTGCACAGATGAAAACAAACCAAATTTGATTTCTACGTACCCAGCATCTTTGTGTTCCTCAGATATAGCTCAGGCAGACAGAATCAGTGTAGCAACTCTTACGACTGCAGAGGGGAGAGTCCCTGTTTACTCCCATCGGTGTTCATCAGCACTTTGCTGTGGAGTGCCGCTGAGGCCAGTGTTTCAAAAACCAGAATAGTGTCTTTCAGCCTCCTTAAACCGAAAGGGCTTCCACCTTTTCATGGGAGTTTTCTCTTGAAACAGTGCAGCCACAAGGGTTCCCTTATGTGACTGTAAAGCACCAAGCACATCTGTCAGCACTCAATAAATTCAAATTAATAATAGGTCCTCAAAGAGCTACATACTGCTTCCAAGATACCTCAACATGTGGGCAGGAGAATGGTCTCCCCGCAAATAATGAAGCATGTTCTTGCTTAATGGGACACTTATAAATGAAGCTGTTTTCTTCTATGAAAGACGGGATTTACAGCTTAATGTGTGCACCCAGCAGGCAAGTTTAACCAGAAAAAATGCCCTTGTGCAGTTTTTACAGTTTATAGCAAGACTAGCCGTCACATAGGAGAAATACAAACAGGTTTCATATTTTGCCTTCTCTACCCTGTACCACTTGAGCAATGAGGGCTGCAAAGACCTGAGTCACCTCTGACTCATCTGCTGGGTCCTGAGAGGGGATTCACCTCCAGCAGCAATCCACGCAGATTGTGCAGACACATGCTCCTGCCTGGGAAGGGCAACCACTTGGGGAGTTGTCTTGTGGTTGCTCAGGGAATGATGCATTGATTCACCACCTCACCCGACTTGCCTAGATCTGCCAACTCCCTAGCTAGTCCTCCCCTCTTCGTCCACCTCTCCTGAGGCTGCTTCACACCTCCTTCTCAGAGGGCTTTCTGCTGCCAGTCCTGGCAGGACTGACGGGAGGGTGCATCGTTACAGTAGTGCTTGAACCTGCCCAGGTCCATGACTTTGTGCTAAACTGGGTTTGACTCTGCACGTGGCAGAAGCAAGTTCCATTTCTACTTACCTAGCTTCAGACCTCCATGCAGGAGATGATACCCAAGAAGATGTGATGTGAAGAAGTGTGTCCCTGGAATCTTTATAGCTCACTGACTTAAGAGGTTGTGTGAATTGTTTTATGTGGATGAGCTTGACTGGGCCCATCCAAGGATGTGTATGCCCTAATGCATAAGAAGAAAGCACTGGTCCAGCCTAGGGCATGACTCCCTCCTCTTTGTTCCAGGCAGTCCCAAGGCTTTTGTTTCCCTCAGGGTGATGACTTCCTCTTGCAGTGTGTTTTTTTGCAGCAGGACAACACACACAGTATTTCCATGTCACCTTCAGAGCCTCAGGAGGCAGCGGCATGGCTTTGTGCAGACTGTGCGGGTTGGGCTATGCAAGCCACCACGGCACCAGAGACAGCTATGGCATGTGGCAATCTGACTCCCTGTCCAGACAAGCACTGACATCGTGTGAGGTACATCACACATCCTTCCACGCACATGGGAAGCACAGCTTTGCCTCCAGAGAGGACACCTCTCTGGAACAGTGCCAGGATCTTACCTTCTAGCTTGTAGTAATGGACCTTACAGCAGGATGAAGTTGAATAACTGAGTACCTGCCTAAAAAGTAAAATGTAGTATAATAATCATCTCACAGAGTTACAGGGTGCAGAGCAAGTGCAGACCCTGCTAAAGCATGCTTGCTGGGTCACTATCCTTGCATGTTCCTCAGCTCATGTTTCCCAGCTCATGTTTCCAGGTGTGTCCCTTGGCCAAATCCCAGGTCAGCGCAAAGGATGTGACTCAGCAAAGGTGTTTCCATGGAAAGAAGCTGAGCATATGCTAGAAGGTAGTTAGGACATGTTCAAAAAGGTCTCCTGGTTTTGGTGACTAGGGGGAACCAGAAGTGTGAGATGTCTCTTATGCGTTTGCTTCATAGGGCAGACATCCAACAGGTCTTGGAGGTCCCTGAGTAAAATGGAAGAGTTTTCTTTTCTTCATGTCATGGAGTTCCTATTGTCACAGAAAATGTATTCATTAAATATTAATTGGGATAGCACAGAGGCACAGAGGGTATCTAAGACACCTGATGAGAGGGTTGTGTGGGCCAGGGTAAGACTTATCTATATCCCTATGGCTGTAACTGAAGTCCATGGAGACAAATCTGAGATAATGTTGTCCCACCTGGCTTTGGTACTTTAGCTGCAGCAATATGGTGTTTCGGGTAGGCTGCAGAAGCCATTGGAGAAGATGAAAATGTTATTTGCTTTTGAGGGTCAGCTTTGGTCAAGAGGGATATCAGGGCCTGGCAGTGCATTTGAACCTACCTAGGAATTTTCATGAGGCTGAGGAAACAGGTAAAAGATGGGAAGAGCTGCTGCTCGCAGTGGTTCCTGGGCTGGAAGTGAGGAAGAGGTTGTGTGACAGCACTCACCTTATCTTCCAACTGTGTCCCCAGGGAACCATTCTGCCTTAGCGCTGCAGCTTTTACTGCAGCTCTGGTAGCACCTCACCTCCTGTGATTACCTTAAACCTGGATTTCCCACGTCAGACCAGACATTTCTCCAGTCTACCTGCAAGCCTGTTCAAATGGCAGCTCTGTGGCATATAGGAATGGGATGTGACATAACTACTCAAAGAATACTTAGAAAACTCTGTGTTCTCCAAATGAGAAAATGACCTGGCAGATCTCCATTTTCAAGTGCCTTTTGGAGCAACAAGTAGGAGTAACAAATGCATCTGAATGTTTTTTGACTCTTTCACCAACTCTGTGCCCTCTCCTGAACTTCAGCCATTATAAATCTCAGTGGGAGTTTTCTTTGTGAGCTCTGCAGAAAAAGCAACTTTATCAAAAATCAGAGCCATGACCCAAACGACAACCTTCCCCGGGGCTACAACACTACATGACCAAACGTTAACCTTCCCCACTGCCCCTGTCCTGCCCCAGGATGAGCTGGGATTCCTGCCCTGTGATTCATCATGTTTGGATACTTACCTACTCGTGGGAAACAGGTCGTGGACAGCCATGTAACCCATCACCCCGCTCCTTAGCTGTGACTGCAGTGTGACATGTTTCTCAAGTCTGGTCTTAAAAACAACTGTAACAGAATATCTGCCATCTAACCAATGTCATCCAGACCCCCACTATCTTTTCCTTCAGAAATGTTTCCCTAACAGATAACCTTTGCTGCAATTTTAGTACATTGCTTCTCATCCTACCTTTGGTGGCCACAGAGAGCAATTTATTCCCCAATTTTGGCAGAAATAATTCACTCAATGACAGTCAAGAGACAGTTCTTGTGTCTCCTTTCAATTTTCCCCCCTATCTTCCACTCCGTACAAGGGAATGACCGGACCTTCCAAGTTTTAGAGAGGTGAATTTATTATTTTGTCTGTGGGATCCAGCACCTCCTTGCCATGAGAACCGGTGAAATACAAGCAAGAGGAGTTCTTCCCTTGGCCATGCCAGCAGTGCACCACAGGACTGAGCAAACCCTGCTCATGGTGGGGCCACTGCAGCTTCAATATTTCGCAGAGCAGTTGTGCTCTGAGCTGTTTTAAGAATCAGGATGTTTGTCAAACCTCAGCTGGAGGCATGCTCTGTGTATAGGGAGTGGCATGGAAGAAGTCACAAAGCCTAGGCATGAATCAAAAATGGACTGAAAGACAAAGTGAAATGAAACTATTGAAGCTTGAGAAGTGTTAAGCTTCGCTGCCTGAAGCCCTGGTGAAGAGTGAAGGCAAGGTACACCAAGGCACGGAGGCAGGATCTGTGTCACCTGTCATTGTATGTCTACAACACAATTATTTACATCTACGCTAATCACTCTTGGATCCCTGTTCAGTCAATGCAAAGAAATATATGGCGCATTTGAAATATCTACCTACAGATGAGAAGTACCACCTTTAGTTGTACTTTTATTCCTGCTGATTCTGGGAGGCCTAGGATGATTAGATGTAGATGTCTTTATTTGTTCAGAGGAATCTGACCCAGAGAGATTGCTTTTGGGTGAGAAAACATTGACGTCACTCTTAAAATGCTCTGCCCTGCGCTTTCCTTGTTCTTTATGGAAAAGGAGGATGTTTATCCTGCACCTTTCCTCATTCCAAGCTCCTCAGGTGTCCGTGTTGTGTGGGATCAGCCTTCTAATGGATGTCTGAAAACATCCGTCACAAAACTGAAAACTCTGGCCTGTGTTGTCCATGAGCACAGATCCAGATGTGCACAGTCAGGAGGTTATGAGCACGCTGCACCCATGTGTCTTGTGCATCCCATGATGGCAGGGCCCTCCTCCAAAGGTCTATCCCCATTTTCTCTCAGGAAAACCCTAAGCTAAGCTGTGTCTATCTTACAAGCTGCAGGTGATGAAGGGCCGTGACAGCCAGTATCGCTGAGTAATGATGATATGGGTGATCTCTATACCTCCTGTGTGCTGTGATAACCCAGACTGTTGCCATGCTATCAAACTTCTTGGAAAGAGTTACAACAAACAGAGCGAGCTGCTTAAGAGAGGCCTTATAAGGGAGGGTAGGAAGGGAGTGGAGAAGTGAGCAGCAGGAGGAGGGAAGGGAAAAGGGGAGAAGGACGGGGGCAACAAGAGGGGCTGGAGGGACTGGCCACCACGTTCTGCTCACTATCTGCCTCGGGAGATGTTTCACAGATGTCTTTTGAGACACTTTAGGCCACCTATCCTCTCTCCATCATGTAGCAGGAGGGTTGCCGGCAAGCAGCACATTTTCCAGCGCTTTGTCCGGGCCCGTGTTTACTGCTCATCTTCCTGGATTCCCACCATCTGCCCTGGGAGGCTTAGCTGGCAGTCTAGCAGCTTCTGGACAATTAAGCTGTAATTTTCCTTTGCTGCATTTTATGTCATTACTTCAAGTTTCTCCTCTTGCCCTGTCCTCAGCAACTCTCTCCTGACCTGGTGTTTTCTCTCTACTAACTCCTCAGCTATCGTTATCGCAATCCTTGCAAATACGGGACACTGTTTTGAAAACACGTCCTCAGGACCTCAGAGGTGTTTACTCCTTTGTGCTAAAAAGCAGACTTGTGGAGAATGTGACGTATCACTTTTACACAGTTCAGAGGCAGGGCATTTCCCACATTATAAAAGAGTGGACCGCAGCCACAAAAGTTGAAACATCGCTCTAAAAACACTGCTATTTGAGAGGGAGGATTGCTCATTGCGTTAAAAAGTACAAAAACACAATGTTACTCAAAAAAGCCAAAAATAAAATCCTCTGGCAATTTGTATATATTTCAAAAGGCTGATGGTTTTTAAAACCCTTTTTAGATACAAGGATGTCTGTGCCAAACTAAGATCCAGCAGTAAAAACAAACAGATAATGAAATAAACACTGTGATGACAAAAAAAGAGGAATTGTTGCAATAATGTACTTTTCCAGGAAAATTAACCATAACAACAGCACTGGTGAATCACTGGAGTTTTCTGAACCATAGCGGCTCCTGCTTATAAACATGATTTTGAAATCTTACAGTGTTATTATTTCCACGGTAGCATTGGCAGAAGCTATGTAAAGGTTTTCTGGCACAGAAAGAAATTTCTCCTAAAAACCCTGACTAGGATATTTTAATGCTTCCTAGAGAATTAGATCAAATGAATGGAAGTTATCTGCCTAAATTATTTACAAATCTTTAAAAGTCTTATTCCAGCTTCATCATGTGCAAATATTTGTAAGCTATGAAGCTGTTCCAGAGAAATACAAAGTATAAACACTCTTGTGAGGAGAGGACAGACCCATAACTCAAACCTCTCTGGGTGAAAAGGGAAACCCTCTGCCCAGTGTATTGCCTTTCAGTATCAAACCATGAAGATCAAGTAGAAGAGGTTTAGGTCTAAAGGTCATATTCAGCTTTTGCCCAAAAATCGTCCTAAATCCCAGTTCTGGTGGACTTTATGGTCTTAAATCTCAGACCAGTCCGGGTGATCTGTTTTAACTCCATCAGGGAACTGCTGCCAAACCATGATGCCACCCAGAAGGATGCATCAGAGGGCATCGGAGCAGAAGCTCTGACATTTTTTGGGGAGCAGGGATGGAGATTTGTCACAAATTATGCCATCTGAACTTGGCATCTTACTGCAATGCAAATCCAGGCCGGACTGGTGTCAACTGCAGGATGTTACCATCAGGGTGCAGTAGCTTTCATGGAGGGAGTTGTGGTGATCTGAGCTCCCCCGACTCAGTTTTCACCTACACACACTGCCACAGCTGGTTATAGGCAGCATTCCTGCAGGCAATTACAGCGGAAAAAGACGGGATAAATGTGAAGGATTAACTGTTCTCACTCAGCCTTTGACGTGTTCCCTTTGGATCACAGATTCTGGCACATCTATGCTTCTATGAGCAGTGATGAAAGTGCTCTGCTAATGTGATATCCATCATGAGCTGTGCCTGTGATCACACACACATAAACACAAGCACACTCACCGATTCAGGGTGATTTTCTCTGTAAACAGCAGCACGTTTCCAGTGGGGGTCTCAAGGGCCACATTGCCACCACAGTGGAAATCCTTGCTGTGAGCCACTGGGTGAAGCGTGATGTTGCCACACCACTGGTTTGTAGACCCCACTCTGTTTACTCACAAGGATTCAAACCTCAGCTAATCTTTTTCAACATTCCTGGGTGTATTGGGTTTGTGTGGCAAGGTTTTGGTAGTGGGGGGGGGGCTACAGGGGTGGCTTCTGTGAGAAGCTGCTAGAAGCTTCCCCCATGTCCGATAGAGCCAATGCCAGCCGGCTCCAAGATGGACCTGCTGCTGGCCAAGACCGAGCCCATCAGTGATGGTGGTAGTGCCTCTGGGATAACAGAGTTAAGGAGGGGAAAAAACAAACAAACAAACAAACAAACAAACAAACCCTGGGCAATTGCAGCCAGAGAGAGAGGAGCGAGAATATGTGAGAGGAACAACTCTGCAGTGAAGAAGGAGGGGCAGGAGGTGCTCCAGGCGCTGGAGCAGAGATTCCCCTGCAGCCTGTGGAGAAGACCATGGTGAGGCAGGCTGTCCCCCTGCAGTCCATGGAGGTTGATGGTGGATCCACCTGCAGCCCATGGAGGACCCCACGCTGGAGAAGGTGGATGCCCAAAGGAGGCTGGAGCAGGCTCCTGGCAGGACTTGTGGCCCCATGGAAGGGACCCACGCTGGAGCAGTTGGTGAAGAACTGTAGCCCGAGGGAAGGACTCACGTTGGAGAAGTTGGTGGAGGACTGTCTCCTGTGGGAGGGACCCCACGCTGGAGCAGGGGCAGAGTGTGAGGAGTCCTCCCCCTGAGGAGGAAGGAGCAGCAGAGACAACCTGTGATGAACCGACCACAACCCCCATTCCCCGTCCCCCTGCACCACTGCGGGGGGAGGAGGGAGCGAAATCAGGAGTGAAGTTAAACCCATGAAGACGGGAGGGGTGGGGGGAAGGTGATGTTAAATTTGGTTTTATATCTCATTATCCTGCTCTGATTTGGTTAGTAATAAAGTTTTGCCTATGAGGGTAATTGGTGAGTGATCTCTCCCTGTCCTTATCTCGACCCACGAGCCTTTTGTTCTATTCTCTCTCCCTTGTCCAGCTGAGGAGGGGAATGATAGATCGGCTTTGGGGGGCACCTGGCCTCCAGCCAGGGTCAACCCACCACACTGGGCTGGAGATTCTTCCCAACATAAAGAGTTTTTTGCTCCAGTGTCTGCTGTATCTCTGAGACTAAAAGTATGAATCATTCATATCAGTCTAAGAATACAGGTGATGGAAACCTTCAAGTTCTCATTACTGAGTTGTTTCTTCTCATTGTGGTACTACTATTCCTTTCATTGTTTTCACCTTTTAAATTTTATTTTTGCAAAAGCAAAAGTATGCTACTTTGAGCTGGACATGTTAATTCCAGAGTCATTCAGATCCTTATTGTAGATATTCCCTGGTTTAGTGACCTGATTCAGTGGAGTTGCTGTGAATGTGCAAGAGTGATATTAAAACAGCACGATTCCTGTTAATGGAGTCAAGGAAGGACACCATTTCCCCCCCCCTCAGCTCAGTAAGAAATTGTAAAATGGAGGCAGACAAATTTAGAAGACATCCTGCTTTCTGAGTAAGGAGAGAAGCAGACCATGGAAGTGGTTTGGGTGCTGAACTGGCCAGAGTGGGATGGGAAGAGAAGGAAGTTCTTCCAATAGCTCTTGATGTTCTTGGAAAATGAGAGACTTGGAGAGCTGTGACACGGAGGACTCTACTAGAGGAAAGCATGCTTCTTTCCTCAACAGAAAGCTCAGTCGCCCTTTCTGGAATAGCACGTTTGCCCTGAAATTTGCCAGATTAGCTTTCTTCATCAACTCTTTCATTGGATATGACAGCCCTATGAGGAAAAGAGGATGACACCACATAGGCAATGGCAGGCCCGACATGACCAAATGGCCTCGAGCAGCTTGGAACAGAAAAAATAGCACAGATGTGGGAGACAGCTTGGCTGTCATTGCACGACTTGCATAGTTATGAGAAAACCTGACAGAGATAGATGGATACGAAGTAAATGTTGAGTGGACACACCACAGAAATCAGATTACTGACAAATATATCTGGGATTTCAAGGAGGCTAGATAAGAACCTGGAGGTGTAATTGCCCTATCAAGGACATCACCTATACAAAACCCTGTTCTGTGCGTGGCCAAACGTGGAAAAATCACAGCAAGAGCCATCCAGGCACAGGGTCCACATACAGTGTCAAACAGGAGCAGAGGGAAGGTGCATCAATGCCCAGCAGTCACATAAAGTAGATGTGCCTGCCAGCAGCAAGGACTGTGGATGAGGGATGGCTGTCTCTCTACATTGAGTGCAAAGGGACCTACTGAATTAATTTAGATTATGCAGAGAGTGCTTGACAGCTAAACCTGAGTAAGTTGAATCCCACCTGTGAATGCCTACATGGATAACAGAAATATGAAAATAGACTCTTTAACATAGCTGATAACAATATAATGAGATACAGTGGTTGAAAGTGGAAGCTGGACAAATTCAGACTAGAAGTAAAGAATATTTTTTAACCACAGAGATAATTAACCACTGGAAACATTTATCCAGGCTTGTGGTTGATTCTTCCATCACTGGCAATTTCCAAATCAAGATTGGATTAGTTTTCGGAAAGAAATGTTCTTTGCTTCAAGCAAGAGTGAATGCAGGAAGTTCTCTTGCTCATGCCTGATACAGCTTAGGCTAGAAGTTACTGCAAGGTGGGTAGAACAGGCCTGGAGACTCAAACAGAAGTATCTGTGTTACAGAGCCACTCTTTTTCTGCATATGTTATTGGCATTGCGTCTTTGCAATGCCAGGAATCAGCTCTATTGTATATCCCAGCATATAGATCCAGACAAAACTCACTTAGGGCAATTTCCTTCAGGTCTTCTATCAGAACATTGCTGAAATATGATATTATCTTGAGCTTCAGTTTCTAATGGTAGCTTAAATGCTCCCAAACACCAGCTTAGTTTCACTTTAATTGTATAATGATGATCTCCTTATGAACATGCCTTGCAATTATTTTCTTGCATAACAGAAGAGCATAATGGTGTCTGATGGCCCGGACTCAGTGTGTTCTTTGCATTCCCATGTTGCAGGAGGAATCTAGGGGGACGTGCAGATGGGAATGTATTCAGAACAGTTTTGCTTCTTATTTTAGTATTTCTTCACATCTCGTTAAGAATATCCAAGAATTCTTAAGAACAAAGTCAGCATAATAGCTCCCCCCACCTACAGCTCCTCGTTTTTAACCCCATCATTCCCAGGTGTGTGCTGAAAGGCATTGCAAAGAAAGAAGCAACTGTGTGCTGAAAGGCATTGCAAAGAAAGAAGCAACTGTCAAAGTAAGACTTGTTTTAGCTGATATTTGTAAGGGGGGAGGAAAATCAAAAACCTTAGAGCATAACAGCAGAACAAACCACAGACAAAGGCTTAAATCCTCTTTCTAGTTACTTGTTGACAGGTAGTTCCTCACAGATTGCAGCTAATCATGTGGCTAAATCAGTAACTGCTGTTACTGATAGGCATTAGTTCATTTTGAGATATTTGCTATGTTAGCTAACATTCAACTCATTCCAGGATATGCATCTCAATTCAAGATTTAAATTGACACCAGTTTACAATGCAAAATGACATTTATTATTAGAGTTATTATAGCTGTGATGATCCAAAAACACAGACAATGTTTATAGAGAGTGGTCACAAATTTTGCTGAGACAATTTCCATTTGGAAACACTTGTTTGGCTCAAAAGTCTTTCTTTTGGTCTGAAATAGAATGAAGTTTAGTTACTTTTAGGGTACTTTTAGCTTGTGTACTGTAACAGCTGAATTTGGGTCATACTTTACTGAACATGTCATCTACACACAAGAAAACAAAGGTTGTGTTTATGCATTTTCTCCTACTGCCACAGCTTTGGAAGTATCAGCCAACAAACCTTCATACTGTAACACGGGGACTGGTGACCCTACAAACACCCCACAAATTCTGCTGCTACTTGTATGGCAAAGTGTCCCTGAAAAGTGGGTCAAAGCTCAGAAGCGTCTGAGAAATCCCCAGTTTTTAAAGTAAATAAACCAAAACAGCTATATCAGTAAGTGGAGTTAATTATTAAAGCCAAGTAACACCAGAGAGCTTAAAGAATAACAGTTACCCCAGGAAGAGAGGCTTTGCTGTGCTTGAACGGACACGGTCTATAAGCAGCAGGACATCCAAGAGCGGTTTTGTGCTATGCTTCATTCTGTCTCCAAGATCTCTAGACTTCTTCATGAAGTTATTGTTTATACGGCTCCACATAATGGTACAGTCATCTGAGCATTTCTAGTATCACAGCTAAGATCTAGCTCCTGAAAACAACTAAACATGTGTCACTTCACGCTAGATTCATTGACCTGGATCTGCAGAATGAGGGGACGCATCCAATCTGTCCTGTCAGAAACTGTGCCGTATCCTGTCAGCACACGCGGGCTGCAGACAGCAGTTTTTTGTAGCAAATTTAACCAACTTCCCACTTTTCCTCATGTTTTTGTATTGCTATATCACTTACAACACATTTAGCCGAACCTTGGATCAATTGAAGTCTAGGGGAATTATTCCAGAAACAATATTACTCTTCTCCCGCTGTGAGCGATTCCTGAGAACAAAGCAATTGGAAAGACTGAAACCTCAGGCATGGAGAGATTAGTCAGGGATTGGTGCCATAGCCAGGACAAGTGTTTAGTCATCCTGACACAGTCCTGCTGAGCCCTTGACCAATAAGTTCCAGCCTTGCTTGTTATCCTCACTGAGTAGGACAGAAATATATGAGAAATTTAAGTTCTGTGGCAGACATCTGAGTCAAGCACTTACCACACGGCTGTCACACCCACTGCTGTTTGGTTTACTCAAACTTAATAACTCTTCAGTATATTACGTGGATTACGGAAATGCTGTAACTTCAGACGGGTTGGCAAAGCAGCATATAGCTGTAAAGCAGTGGACTGTAATCCTTCCAGTGGGCATGGTGGTCTCTTCATCTGTCCCTTCATTCTGTAGGCTTGTGGGTCTCTGCGCACAGAAATTATTCTGACGGAATATGTGATCGTCCCTGGCCGGGTCTATATAATAATTTCCTTTCCCATCAGAAAGATTGACTGGTAAGGGATTGGCTTTCCATTTTAAATAACCATTCTGGTTTCCCTCTTTCTCCTAAGCTTGGGAAAATGTATCAGGGTTTTACAGGGCTATTATGCTATGTACCAAATTGCCAAGGCTTTTTTTACCTGAAAACTTTGAAACGTGAATGCCGTGAAGTTTCATCCTCTTAGAAGATCAGTCTGACTTGGCTTTATTTGGACTTTCAGCAATGTGCAACTTCATCCTGCCCCTTTCCCTGCACACCTCTATTTATGGATGCTGCTGCAACCAGTGCAGCTACGGCTTACAGGAAGCCTGGAAGGTCCTGAAGCTGCCCCTGGTTCATGACCATTATTCTGTAAGGGCAACAAATTCAGAAGCCTGTTTTGGTAATTTCATTTAAGAAAAGAAAGGAAGAAGTCACTCTGGGTGCCCCTAATAGGAATATCTCAAGGGAAAAAGAACATGTCTTTTGGTTGCTAGTCCTCATTGTGTGTGTGTATGTATGTATGTATGCATATAGGTAAGTATGTAACTATCTATCGTTCTAATATATGGTATATATACCATAATATCATATCATCACAGATTTTTTTATTATATTAAGCTAGCACTGAGTAGAAGACAGATGCTCTGCAGAAAATACAACCTAAAAAAAGCAAGAAAGATAAAGGAGAAGGAAGCATGGTTACCTCTACTGTAATAAAGCATAGAAAGATCACCCACTTGTTTCCAAGCCATCTACAAGAACTGCCTCTGCCTGATTTAGACGCCTCAGTGATTGCAACGCTTAAGCTCAAAAAAGGAATGAGTTTCTAGGCACGTAGGGAGCCATCTCCCTGCTCGTTATACTGCCAGTGGAGACAGGTAGTAGGGGATATGAGCAACGGGTAACGTCACTTGCCAAAACAGGAATAAAGAAATGAACACTAATTTCTGTGTATTTACCAAAAACCTGACTTCATGCCTTGGAGGTTATATTTCTGTGGCTGCTGAGTCTGTGAGTTTGGCAGAGAAAGGAAAACAAAAAGCAAGTCGAGTGATCCGACTCTGGCATGCTGTCAGGGAAGCGTCATGTGCATGGGCTGGGAGATGTTTCGTACAGACATCAACAGATGAGCAATCTTCAGCCGGGCTCCTCCAGCCTGACAGGGTGGTTATAGCAAAAGAGGAGCTGATCAGAAGGCAGAATACAGAGAGCTCTGAACTGCCAGTCACCAGCGGCATCCTTAGCGATGTCCCATGAAGGGCCACAAAGATGATGGACTGGAGCATTTCTAATAAAAGGAGAGGTTGAGAGAGTTGGGACTGCTCAGCCCAGGGGAGAGAAGGCTCAGGGGGGTCTTATCCATCTGCGCAAATAGCTGATGGTGGAGTAAAGAAGACAGGGCCAGGCTCTTCTCAGTGGTGCCCAGTGACAGGACAAGAGGCAACAGGCACGAACCAAAATACAGGAAATTCCTGTGGATAATAAACTATTTTACCATGAGGATGACTGAACACTGGCACAGGTTGCCCAGAGAGGTTGTGGTGTTTCCAGCTTTGGAAATACTCAAAACCTGACTTGACACAGCCCTGAGAATTCTGCTGTAGCTGACCCTGCTCTGAGCAGGGGTCCCTGCCACACTCAGCTGTTATCCTGTGACTTTGTGAAACAGAGCCAGACCCTAGCTTGCGCACCTCACGCTTTGCCGTCGCCCCTCTGCAGAGGGGACAGTCCCCCTTTCCATGGAAGTCAGTGGGGCACGGCCATGGCAGGGGTCCCTGCCAAGGGGTCTGCCTGCTCCTCCAGCTCCCGCAGGGCAGAAGCCCAGCCTGCTCTCCAGGCTGCCTGTGGAACGTAGCAGCCACAATGCGCTTCCTCCGATGTTATCCCACCCAGAAGTTACGCAAACAGGTAAATGAACCAGCCACCCAACCAGCCGAGATGGTGATTTCCTCCACAGGAGCATTGGCTAAGGGGAATGGAGAGGAAAAAGGGGCGTCTCACTCCTCCTGCTGTGCTTTCAAACACAAGAGCAGCCCAAAGGAGACATTAAAAAGTGCAGTAGCAATGTCATAGCTTCACTCCTGCTTACAGCATTGCCACTGTTGCCTTTGATTAGCTCCTCTGAAATGCAAACAATTTAAATAAGGCAGAAAGAAGAAGGGCCAGTGCCCTCGGTCAGCTCATTAATGATGTTTTGAATGCAGTGGAGACTTTATCAAAAAGGAGCGGAGACACGGAAGGAAGGAAGGAAGGAAGTGCCCTTCAAGAGGTGTTACAAATGCCCTTACAGGCATACAAATGTGGGTGCTTTGGACTGGTAGAAAGGAATTTGTTAGAAACAACTGCTCATCAATAGGCGTGTGCTGCAAAAAGTGTCTTGCTTAGGTTGCCTAAAATGTTGCTTTGATGCAATTTACTGGTTTTCCTGCTTTGCAATTTTCCATTCTGCATCTTGTTTAGCTAGGGGGGATTAATGAGAACTGCCTGTAGTCAGCTAAACTGCCTTTCTGGCAGAGTCTCACGAGGAAGCTGTGGAGATCAGTAAACAGAGCTGAAAGTGCGGGTGGCCATGAGCTGCCTTTTTTTTCTCTGCATGTGTAAAGGAAGTAAGAAGTGCAGCAGTCAGCCCTGTCAGACAGGGGAGATATTTCACAGGAAATAACAGATGGCTTCAGGCTCATATTTGTCTTGCAGAAAACCGTGCACAGGTATCTTGAAAAATTGATGCTTCAGGCTAATTCGTCTCTTTCTTTTTGGTACCTTGAGGTATACTTCATGCGTAAAAGCATAAAACTCAAGCTGAAAAAGCCTAGGCTTTGTTTGTTTGCATAATTATATATGCTCTTTATTTTGTAGGACAGTGGATGATACAAAGTTCAACGTCTCTGAAACAACAGGTATGGGATTTCTTTTTGGTGATGGGCAGTTGCCAGCATAATCCAGAGTGAAAGGGTCCCTGTCTGTATGTTCATCTGGAAGGGCGTAAAGCAGCAGAGTCCCTGAAGGACTGCAATGCCAGGATGATATCTTTCACTACCACAGAAGATGCCTGCTCAGCATATTCCTCACCCCTGTGTACCGCCTCTTGCACCCACAGACTCCTGCTATGCCACACCAGCAGAGCTTCCATGGAGGGATGACATGGCAGCAAAACCATTGCTGGTGGCACCTGGAAAAAGCTGCCGATAGGCAAAATAGATGGGAAGACAGTGTCATCACAGCTTATTTACTCTATATGGCTGAGAGCTTCCTGGGATGCTGGCAGTGCCTGTACTCTGAGGAAGAGAAGCTCTGTGTCTCCAAGGAGGGTGAGCCTACTACAAGGAGCTGAGCTGAGCGAGGACCAAACGTGACAACCATGTTGCTAAAGAGGACTTTCTATTTTTGGTAATGTGCATCAGAACAAGACCCATGTGCATGGTGAGCAAGAGGAGCTCAGCATGTGACTTGCCATCAGTGAATGTGGCATGGGGCCAACCCCAAGTGGCTCAGGTCTGTCCTCACTGAGTTATCACGCATTTGGGGACAGTCAGGAGCAGGTGCATCTTACTGGGAACACTGGAATGGTCATTTCCCCACCCATGAACTTAATGCCTGCCTGGTGACCTGTCATTACACCCTCCCAATGACAGATGTGGTGATGCACCCCAGGAAGACCTCATCGTGGTGGTCCAGCCCTGCTAGCCCTCCAGCCCTGCCACTCACACTGGGCTGCTCTTGCCACCTCAGAAATCTTACAGGGCAGAGGGCAGAAAGCCTAAATAGCTCATGCCACGTGGTGACGACAGTCAGGACATCCCAGCTACCGCAGCTTAACTAAGGCCTGATGTTCAAACCCACAGCTGACCCAGGAGCTGACAGCCTCAGCTGGGAAAGAGGCAGCCAGAGAGGGCAGCATGTGAGATACGCACCACCCTATCTCTCCATTGCCTGTCTTCCTCGGGGCTATGCACACAGAGGCTGTTTTGAAAGCCCTGCTTTTACACGCGGCAGGTTGCAGAGATGCAGCAGCCAAGAGAAAAGTAGCTCTCCATCATTTTCTGCTGACGGCTAATGTCAGATTCACTCTTCTGCTCTCTACGGGATACTTACTCATACCATGTTGCCTTTTCCTTGGGTTTATTCCATGGATGTAACCAGTTTGCAGATGCAGGCAACAGAGAACAGCACAGCCCAGTCCTGCATGAACTGCTGCTCCAGCACTATTAGCCTTGCCAGATCTCTCTGGTTTGGCTGTAGGACTAGCCCACCACCACCTGTCTGCCTATTCTTAAACAGTGTTTTCCTTTTCTTTGGTTTAACAGTCACCATATATAAGTTCTGTATTTTGTTGATGGTTGTACTGATTTTTTTAAAAATTGATTTGATTCATTGATTTTATCAAATGCTTTGGGAACCCACCTGTTCAATTATGGCTGCCTTAATTTTCAGCCTGTTTGGTTTAGTCCTTTCACTCACTTCTGTATCTTACCTTACGGCTTTAAGGAGTAGTATCCCAGTATGGTCCATTTGCCTACATATTTAACTTTACCACCCCTCCAACAGATTTTTCACCCTAACTGACCTGCTCTCACTTTCTTCTTAATTCTCCTATCTCTTCTTCTGCATTTTTCCAGGAAGAAGTTATCCTTAAATCCATGTTAAAGTGGAAGGATTCAGTAGGGCTTTGTAAGAGTCTGTCTTGAATCATGTCTGTTCAGTACTTTCATTATCAAAATAGATAAGAGACTAGAAAGGCCACACATTAAATTTGGAGATCAAAGTGATGGCAAATATTTTGAAGGAAAGAGTTAACATTCAAAATTACCTTAACAAATTGAAGAAATGGTCTGAAAAGAAAAATCCAAATGGTATTCAGCAGGTACAAATGTACTGTACTCAGGCTAGAATAATCAACTATATGATTATACAGTGGTGGAAAATTGGTTGGTAGCAGTTTTGGAGAGGAATATATAAATGTAATGGTGGATCACAAGCTGTGGGTCAGAAACATTATGTTGTTACAAAAAAGGGTGGCATGATACTGAAATCACCCGAGATGAACATAGCTTGCACTAAATAATCCTTCTGAAGCTCATTGATAAGGCATCAACTGGAATACTTCAGCATTATATTTTAAGAAATCCTAGAGAAGAACGCAGGGAAATAGACTACTTTGTCTTCAAACACTGCTGAAAAGAAGATATGATCAATCTGTTCTCCTCATCCATCTGGGAAAGAATGGGGAGGTTCAACACTAGCTATGAGGAAAACATATTAATGAAGAGGAGGGTGAACCACTGGAAGGTCTGGGAAAGTCCTGGAGCATCTGCTGCTGAAGATCTTTAAGAATGGGTTAGGCATGCATCTCTGAGAAATGACCCTGACCGGGAGAGTCCTGCTGTGGGCAGAGGAATAGCCTTCTTCATCTCTTGAGGCTCATTCCAGCTCTCAAGTCTGCTTCCTGCCCAGACATGAACCTGCATCCTCTGCTATTACCTCTATCCTGCGTGTCTCCCACGATCTGAACTCAGCCCAGACTCACCCATCCTTTTGCAGGAACATGTTCGCCAGCTTCTAGTAGATCAATGAAATCCACCTTCAGTTTTCCACCTCTTCTCTTTGTCTTGTCCCTTCCCCCACTGCCTTTTTCCCTTTCTTTCCCCCTGCACTTTCCCTCTTCCCACTCGCTGTGATCCTCCATCCTGCCCTGGGACCTGACACCCAGCCTTGCCCCTCTCTGCAGACAGATCAGCCAGGACATGGCAAATGTCATCTTTCATGGTAAAGCTCGCACCAAGGAGATGGATCAGAAATCTCCGCTCCCAGGTCTCTGTATCATTGCTCCAGAATGTTTGCCTGGTCACCCCTGCTTTGGTTACATTTGGTTAAGACTTGGTAGCTCTTTTTCCCAGCTCCTGAGGACATTTCTTTGCTTGTTTTTAGAGAGGGCTTTGCTTCTGCAGCCCTTGAGTTTGATGACCAGGCCAGATGGGCTGTTTTAACCCAATATCTGCTCTATTTGTCTCATCTTTTAGGATTTTCTCACTTTCCACATGTGCCTCCAACCCAGCCCAAACCCAAAAGACTTCAATTCTAAGAAGTGTTTTTGAGTACACAATGCTGAAGGACTGGGTTTAAAATTAAGCCAAATGAGCAAACATGCCCATAAAAGGAGCGCACCGTGGGCCAAGACCACGCGTAGACTTGCGAATCCGCCCTGGGATTTCAATTCCAGTAACAAACCCATCTGAGATTTGCTCTCACAGTTTACACTCTCCTCTGAAAACAAGCCTATGGAGAGCGTGATGCAGCAGTTACCATAGCAGCCAGCACAAGAAGAGTCCATTAAGTGATCACAGTCCTGTCTCAAAGTGAATTACCAGGCTGCAGGTGAACTTTTGCACCTCCAAAAATGTCTCTTGGGGAAAATATGTTGTTGAGCACATTGGAACAAGAGAATGTCAATCAGTTGCACCGACTTGCTGCTACATTGTTATCCTTAATTATTTCTGTGCTGATTTTTAAAAAAGTCCTGCACATGCTTTTCCTTTTTCCTGTCAGGTGGTTTTTGTAATTTATTTTTTTTTTCTGAAGGATGAGACAGAGTGCCCCAGTCAATGAGTACTAATGAAATGTGCTTCAGGCCTCCTTGCATTCTGCCACAATTAGATTGTCAGCCATCCCAGGAGAGATGCTATTATCTCTGTGGGTGTGGAAAATGATCTATCACTGTTAATCATTTCTATTATAGTAGCGCTCCAAACATATCAACACCTCATTATGATGGCTGTTTTTCACACATGGGAAGTTGAAGATCCTCTTGTATGCTCAGATGTAGGAAATATTTAAATGGAGCTGGGAGGTGGAAAAAGGATGGATCCTGGTGGGATCCTAGGAGCAAAGGAAAACACACAATCCCCTCACAAACACAGCTCTTTAGATAGCCCGAGGCACGTACTGACAGTACGTGGTGGGGAGGGGCTGGTCCTGCACGCAGACTCCTGATCCAGACCTTGCATGATCTCTCCTTTTTGTCTCTGTACCACAGGGCTCTGTCTTACTCATAACAGCGAGTGCTGACAGGCGTGCAAGCACCTTTCTCAGAAGCAAAGTACAGCTGTAGATATTGACATCTTGACCCACAAAGGATGACTTCAGGCTTGCAGTAGCAGAAGACCCAGGTTAAAATAGCAAAGTGGTTATTTAACCCAACCTTGATGCTCTTCCAGAAAGTTGCTTAAAGCCTTTAAAGCCCTCCACACTGTGACTACCATAACATACACATGCAGAGCTATTAAAAACTTCCTGTGAAGGAAGGTAATGAGAAAACTATAATGTCTGGGAAAAACAAAACAAACAAATGAACAAACTCCAGCCTTACAGAGAACTCGAATTGAGCTTGACCTCTGTAAGGTATCATTTGCTTCCTGTTTGCAGCCAAAATACAATGAGGTTTATATTCGGGCCCCACCTTTCAGTGTCTGGGTTTAAAAATATAACAATGAACTAGTGACACAAAGGCCCTGTCTCCTGGAGAAGCAGAATTTAGATCTAGCTATGAAGCACAAATTCTCCTCTCTTTGAGGCAGAACTAATTTTGAGTAGGTGGATGGCTTTTTGTTTGATCCTTTCTTTTTTTTTTTTTTTTTTTTTTTTTTTTTTTGTCCTTTCTATTTTTAGGTTGCCAGACTTGGGAAGATTTCAATAGGATTAGGCCAGACTTACGCAGATGTTTGTTTGAAATGATCATGACTATAACCATTTTAAGGCACTTGTCACTATGGTTACCTCGATGCTGTTCTCCAAGGTGTCTGAGTTGAGACTTTATTTCCTTGAAAGTGTTGAGTCTCAGCTCCGTGGATAAGAAAAGTATATGAAGGCTTACATTTATTCCGTGCTCAAATGCCACCAAGCTGACTAATTGATGGTCTTCAGATAGCTCTTGCATTCATATAAGAAAACCCTTGGACGACAGTATGGGAAATGCGGTGGGGTGGGGGCAAAATGACATTTTGGGAGATGATTCAATGCCTTAATTTTAATTCCATCTGAAAATTTACTCTTAAACCTAATGCTGCTTCTTATTGAGCTTTCATCCTCCTGTGAAACCCACCACTCATGCCTAGTTGGAGTTAGACCAGTCGTATTCTCAGTTTCTCAGCAACAGCCTGACTAATGCTGATGTTTGTATGAGTCTGGCTCACTTGTTTCATCTTCTCTTTCCAGAGCTCGCTCCTTTGTTCTCTTCCTGTTTTTTCTGGAAGCATTTCTGCTTCCCCCTTTCCGTGTTTAATGTTCATTTTTTCTGTTATTCTTAGTGGTTATTGGAATAGTTGGATGTGGTCTTGCTGGTTCAGTGGAGCCCCTCAGAAAATGGAGGTTACATTTGTCCAAAAACCAGAGCCTCTTTCAAGCCTCATCCCACTCCATTGATCCCCCAGGAGATGCCTGAGTGTGGGCCTTGCCTTTGCATGCACAGGAGTTGCTCTACACCAGCCAGCCCTTCTGAAAAAGAGATCTTGGGTGACTCCCCAGACCGTTGTACAAGAGGCTGTGAGAGACAGAGCATTTCCAGCTGGGAGAGGGAGGGATCGCTGGAGTGCTGCTGCCAAAGGGTCACACCGTGGAAACCTAAGAGCCCTTATCTGTGAAAGGACACAGTCACTTACCCACTCTGTCCTTCTCCATCCAGTAGATCCATGAAACTCCCAGGGTAGCCACCTGGCTCTAGGTCTTGTCTGCAGCCCTTCTCAGATCTGGAAGATTCCCAAGTATGGCAATTATTGAGAGCCCGGGCTAGAGCAGCAGAGAGGTTGCATGATATGGTTAGATAGCAAAATGTTTGCATGGTACAGATTAATAGTAAAGAAGATGCATGGTATAACTGGATAGTAAAGAGGTTGTAAGAATTAGAGGAGCCAATACAGCACTAGAGTGGCAGTAGGGATTTTTGCATGGTGCTTATTTGTAGTATGGCTGGTGTTAGTCATTGCTTACCCCACCAGGTACAAAATGTTCCCATCACATTCATACATCTAACTGAGATGAAAGTTTAAGGTCTGAAAAAAATTCTGCCAAAGCCAGCATTTGTGTGAGAGACAGAAATGTGAATATCAGAGGGAATTATTTTAATCAGCTCTATGTGTCAAAACTAGCTGATTCCCAGAGCCAATTTCTCAGAGCAGCCAGGAGCCCTTTCTAGCCAGCATGGGTACTCCAGCGCTTCTGAGATAGTGATGGCTTGATTTGCTTCAATATGTCCCAGCAGCAGTGTGAAGGGCATAGTTTAAGCAACAACTTGTATACATCCAGCCGCGTCACAAGATCTTTATTCGAGCACCGATTAAATAAACATCCTCTCTGTCCTGGAAGGCTCACAAAGATGCAAGAACTCCTAAATAGGTCTAGATATCATCTGAGTTAGTTACCCCCGGCCTACCATTGGCAAAGCTGAGGGTCAGGACTCCATCAAAGACAGAGTGCCGAAGGCTTGGCCTCTCTTATCTCTCCCAAACTGGTGGTTACAAGTGGCAAAGGAGAGCTGGCCAGAGAAGGGGAAATGTGGTCTGCACCAGGGATGAGCATGCAGCCGGAGCCCCTGTGCAGGGCTGTCTCAGTGCCGTGCCACCATGATGCCCAAGGGACATGTGGTGCTGCTTTCTGAGTTTGGGGCCATGAGAGCTGATGAGGAGCAATGGGCAGGGACTGGTGGTGAAGGTGTGGTTAAACTGGGGACAGTCACCAGCTGTACTGCTGTAACACAGCTCTCAAATGTTCGCATGTGTACAAAATCAGAGTTACTTCTCTGCCCTGAACTGCTACGTGCTCTCTGCATCAGTTTTCTTGTGGATCTTTAAAAAGCAGTGAACTCATGGTAATTACAGAAATGCTGTGTTGAGCACTGGCACATCAATTTTTCTCTTTTAAACTTCGGTCTTGCCATGCTCTCTCTCAGAAACCCCAAAAGCTCTTTAAAACAAAAAAACCCAACCGTCTGTAAAATACAGTATGGGATGGGAGTGCAAGAGCAACTGGATTTGCTTGTAAATAAAATACCAATCCAAAAATTCAGTAGATGTTGTATATTTGTGTAGAGGGGTCTTGCAGCATGTTTGGACAGCTGCTGCTATTAAAATTTTTGCCAAGTGAATTTAAAAAAAACACCTTCTAACTGCCATTTTCACAAATATATAAGGAGATTTACAAGTACTTCAATGCCAAACTGAAACCTTCTTGGAGCTACCTTTAGAGTTATTTTAAAAATATTCTAAACCTTTGAGTAGCATGTTCATTTTTACCCTATGTATCTTCCTCGAAGTAATACAGACAGTAAAAATACTAGTAATATACAGTCTATGCTTGCATGTACATATATCCAAGAATGTTGTTTAAAGTTTTTGGTTGGTTGGTTGTCTTTTTTTTTCTATCTTGGAGATTATATTGAATAAAGTATTTCACTTATTAGGGATTGGGGTTTTTTAAGAATTTATTATAAAATTATAAATCTCAGAACTGCAAAGATAGATGAAGAATATTTGCTGCCAAACTGGGCACAGGGTGAACTTAATTCCCTATTACTGAACAGCACCAGGTAGATTCGAGAGATATTCATGGCTAAGAAGGATATCTTCAAGATGTGCCCTGCTTGTGCAACACAAAATGTAGACTTAATTCCATTGGAAGCCCGGGGGCCTTTGCACTGGTGATGGAGGCAGAGGGTGCAGGAAGACATGGCCCCAGGCTTTTTTCCATTGTGTCACTCAAGTGATTCCCTAAGGGAACAAAGTTTACTCTTACATTTTCCAAATGCTAATAATATTGCTCTTTCTGTTTTCCTTTAGAGTCTTTGTTACTAGTTGCATTGCCAGAATATAGGGCAGGGACCCAGAGTGGGAGGAGATGAAACTGCAGCTAGGGTCGTTCAAAAGCATATTGCTTTAACTCTTTGCATGCTGAAAAAGAGAAGTTATAGCATCCTGGGTTTGACTCTAATTTACAATGGATGAGGCTGCTTCTCTTCATATTGCAAGGATTTTTCTCCTGACTCCAACCTGAATATTTATTTGCAGTAAACATTTTTTTTTTCCAGGTACAACTGTAGTCCAGCGATTCCCTCCCACAGGAACGTAATGCAGAAGTTCCAGAAGAAACTTACCCCTAAGCAGAGTTTGAGATTTTTTAACCCTGCAAAGACTCTAGGGGCAGGAAGGTTACTACATAGCAGCTGGTATCCAGTACTGACATGCTATTCCTAGCCAGGGACATTGCAAGTTCTTTACTGATCATGTTAGAGCTGCTTTGGAGACCAGCATTTTGTATTACATATTTGCTGTCAAAGAATGTTGTGCTCAAGCAGTCTGAGGACGGGACTGGGTACCATGCAGTCCATGTAGGGGCTCTGGGGTCTGGCACTCATGTCCTACGTACACTTTGAACAAGTTATTTGCACAGTCTCCCCCAGTTTCATCAGATATGGAACTGCATTTACGGTGTGTGCTAACAACTATCAGTCCTCTGTGGAGGGACTCAGATGTTTTGTTTGTCCATAATGGAAAACACTATGAACAGGAAAATGAAAGGCTGAAACATGTTTCTGAAAGCATATGATCAAGGTCATTTAGATCTGAATCTGAGGAGAAACTTCTTTTGGCCATAAATATTCCACTTAATCTATAAATAGCTATTTAGATTGCAAAATATTCTTCATAAGTTATACCTCTGATTTGGCCTGAGTGAGAAACAAAATGTGGTCTTCAGAATGGAAGAGAATAAAATAAAATGTTCCCTCAATGGAGCTGACACGACCTTGGCCCCAGATGATGTTTTCTGCTTTATGACCCACCAAACTAGCTTACCATGTGGTCAAAATTACATTAAACATTTCTGCAGTTGTGGTGCATACAGTAAGACATTCTTCTTCCAAGGGAAGTAGCTCATCCTTCGGAGGTGTTTGTATTGCTATCACCACAGCAACCAGAAAAGATGAAAGTCAGAACCTGAAATAAAAAAAAAAAATCGTTAGTTGAGGTATGGATGGGCAGTGAGATTGTAAAACCATACACAGACTTTTAAAGGAAATGACTGTTCTATATTAAACAAACCTAGCAGAATTCCTAGTGCTACAGCCTAAAAATAGCACTCCCGGCTTCATTAAGTGCAACAGCTTTTCTAAACTCCCATTAAAAGAGATACAAGGAATGGACAATTCTCCCTCTGACAGGAGTGAGGTTTCTCCATCCCGCTTCACAGGGGATGGTGTCCCACAGCACAGACGGCTTCCAAGCAAGACCATTTGTGAGAAGCTGTCTGCCTCGCCTCCTGCTTTTGACATGGGTTTTATGAAACATGGCTATGAACAGCTGTGGCACTCTTTTTGCCTGAGCTGGGCCGTGAAAGTGAGACTTCAAATAAACCCTAAAATCTGAGCTCTGAATATGGCACTTTGGATCCTACTCCAGTAGACTTGGTTGAGACTCATTGTCTAACTCGGTTTGGAAGAAACTCTTCGGTCAGCCAGGATTTTGGTGTCATCCCACATGGAGACTATCTTTGTCCTGCTGCCTAAACTGGGAGAACAAACCAATAGAATTCCACAAAAAATATTTTCAGTAGAAGCGATAAGCCTATATTTTCCACAGAATAGCACAGAAGTCTGATTATTAAAAAGTATCTAGAAAAGCTACAAATTTCCCACAGCAATATTCCACTATGGCATGGCTTGGCCTTAGATTTGAACTATGAGTCCCTGTCTAAAATGAAACTAACTTTGGCTGAAGATGGTGCCTCCTCACTTGTTCCCGGGTTTCAGCACAGATGAGTCTGGCAGAAATGGTAGTTTGAAGACAGTTCTCAAATCCAGTTGCAAATCTCAGGATAGACAAATTTTACCTCTTTCAGCGTTGTATTCGAGGTAAGAAGATTTGCTTAAATCACTCTTAAATATTGCTTCATCTCATAAAGGGAAGGCTGTGTAGAACAGGCTCCTTTACTATTAAACATAATAAATTCAGCAAGATTCTTCCATGTCCTCCTCTTTACTTATTTATCATAGGCTAATAAAGAGAGTTCTTTTTCCCTTTGTGAATTTAGGGATTAGATAAAGCTCAACACCACTGAGTCAGATGAGGACTTGCTTGTTAAACATTAACAAGCACCCAGCCTTTTCAAGTGTCTGCTTACTGATATCTCTGCAGCAGGCTTAATGGTTTGCTTTTGCATGTTTTTTGCACGCTACGTTAAGCAAGCACGGCTGCGTGCGATTACTAGGATAAGACTCCTTTGGCTCTGTGGGAGCCAACCTTTCCGTCTAGCAAAGGCAGGCTGCTGGTTTCATGGTCTCACCATCTCTTACAGCCTTTCTGGTTCTTTGCCTCCACATGCTGCACATGCTCCTGTCTGCCAAGGATGATCACTTGTTTTGAAGCTCCGAAGTGTGTTTTATCTCCCATTCTCTGTTTGCAGATGACATCGCAGGACAGGTTTTTAATGAAAATGGAGTACAGACAGACCCATATTTACTCTCCCAGCAGGGAGCCCAGGTGAATCTGAGGTTCATTAGGAAACTCTGTAGAGGCAAAAGAGAAGCTCAGTGCTCCTGTGGCTGCAGTTGCCTCCCAAGCACTAGTGTTTTCCCATCCGAGTGATGGAGGGGAAAGCAGAAGGAATAATAGGAAGATCCAAGGAATAGTGAGACTGTAACCGCACTTTCTTCACTGACAATGTCCTTCACACCTTCACAGTTTGAATGCTCTCCATGGATCTAGCTGTGGATGCGGAGGAGAGGTGGTTCAGGTGGCTATGCCAAACAGCACCATTACAAAACCCATGGAGTGAAGGAGGTGAGAAAATGGGGCAATGATACCTACGGCCTTGGTTGCAGGGTGGTCCTTATGGCTAAGTACGTTCAGCCTGCCTTTCATGAGCTTGGCTTGGCTTGGAGACATCTCTGGCTGGATGAAAGGACATGTCTGGACAGGCAAGTGAAGAAGGTCACTTGCTCACTCGACCCAAGCTAGCCAATACAAGTCTGCTTCAGGGTGGTGGACACTTACATACATATTAATGTGATGGTAAGCTCACAAGGAGCACTAATCCATCCACTCTGGATTATGGAAACAGCTAATATTCAAATACCTGTGCCATTTTTTTAGACGTAACTTGGGACAGTACCAGTTCTTAAGGACTTTTCATCTATAATCCTCATTTTTCACACACAGATTACCTTCTGGAATCTTTCAGGAATGAGAAATACTTTTTTCTTTTTCTCCCCAGAATGCACCCACCACAGTTGTCAGGAAGAGTCACCCAGGCTCCCACTTATCTTTAATGCCAGTTTACACTATATGGGACAGCAATACCTACCATGTAACCTCCTGCTGCGTCCGATGCTGTGCCCAGCACACAGGACATGTGAACCTAATGTAGATCCTGGGTGTGCTGGTTTCAAACACAAGGTGTTGACCAAGGGCTTGGATACACTCAGAACTCCCATAGCCTTGCTTTAGCCCTAACATCTAAGGCCAGCTTCACCTCCGTCCATGCACAGATCCAGTAACTGGTCACAGATGAAAGGTTTCATTTGAAATTCAAATAATGTTGCTCTTCTGATTACTCCCCCACCGACTGTTCCTGCGTGTGTGCTCCTATAGTATAGAAGCTTTAGTCTCCATACACAACCCGTAAAAACAGAGACAGTGAAAAAGAAACAAATTATGTCAGAATAACTGAAAGCTTAATGGGAGCGCAAATGAGGGAAAAGTCACTATATTTGCATTTATTTTCACTAGTTCTCAGATTTACAGGAGATCCAGCAAAATGTAATTTGCTAGTAAGCCCAGCTAGTTACAGTGTCCAAGGAGAGTGAAAATCCCCTCAAATTGGATGAAACTTGATGCTGCCAGTATACTGCTGAATCCCCTCCAGTGTATTTCCAAATCACATTCCTCCCTTACTCTGCTGAGTGCTGCCCAAAGAATCAACAGTAAATCAAGTAACCTGCAATATATTTCTTTTTTATAATGCATCTATAAATTTCATGGAACTATAGATTTCTTCTTATGAAATTTAATTTGAGTCACTTGGGGAAACATTTCCATATTGAAAGGAACTCCTGGCTTTCATTGTACTTATACTTTGCTTTTACTGAATTGCAAATGCTTTGATTTAAAGGGACGTAGCCAAGGTAAAGCCTGCCTGCACAAAAGTCATTGGGCCCATTTCCACTTGGCAGGAAAAAACAGGCAGCTGCTGAGCTGAGCAATCTCATCTCCGACAACCACTTGAGGATGGGCACAGTGAACACGGGCTTATGAGTGATGCTGGCATTTCTGCCCCTGGATTGCTGTGTCACAAGGAGGACAAGGCAAGAGCCTGGCCATCATTTCCAGCAAGGCTGACTCATGGAGAGAACTGCCGCCAACCTCCCTCTGGTCCAAGGAGCACCCAGCACCAATCTCTGCATTCCCATCCCCAGATTTCTGTGAATGGGGCTTTTTGAAAACTGGGGATCTGAGTAAAATAATGAGTGCACAGCATAAATTGAGTAAAGCCTTCATGGCACCAAAACTGATTGGAAATGGTTTGTTTGGTTTTTTTTTTTTTAAGACTGCTCCATATAATTTCTGGATTCCTAAGCGTTTTCTGACAAGCTCTGCTCCCATGGTGTTTTGTAACACACAAAATCTCAGGTGCAAATGAGTCAAATTTTGCTGTTAGTAAAACAGAGAGAAGAGGGTAGTATAGCAGCTTTCAGCTCATGGCTCATAAAGCAATATCCCACAGTCTGCAAAAGGTAGTTAAGAAATGTAGCTGTACTGCCAGGGGACTCCAGTTCAGTATGCATAAATGCAACACAAAATGTTAAGAGGGCAAAAAATTAGAAATGACTGAAAACATCAGAGTTGGAGAATGAAAAGTGAATACAAAGGAGGAGGTGAGGCTGAGGCTTATACTTAAAAGCCACTGAAAGAAAGTAAATTCAGAAAAAAAACCCCTTAGGCTTGGATATCAATGCAGTTTTCTTTAAAGGAAGAAAAAGGCACTATTAGGTGCCTCTATAGACATAGATGGTGACTAAAATAACAGAAAAGGGCATCATAAGTTTGTAAATACAAGAAGAATAGAATGAAGAAGAGACAGTGGTTAGAAAACATACGTATCTGGTTTGAATTACCAAGTTGACCTCTTGCTGTGTCTATGGTGGTTGGTCCTGTCTCTCCACATGGACATCTATTACATCTCACAGCTTTCTGAGAGCAAAGGTAAGATGCCATGAGCTCTCTGAAGCACCCACTATGGCCCGGGGCTGCTGCTGCTGTTGCACACCCGTGGCAAAGACCTCACTGAGCTTGTCAGTCTGTCTGGTACCTCTTCTGGAAGCAGAGCCACTGCACAGAGCCGCTGTTTCACATAATAGCATTTAAATATCATTATGCTCTGATGTAAATTGAGGGACCTCTGGGGAATACCGTGACCTGAGCTTGTTTTCCAGCCCTGAGAAGTGCAGACATTGAATCCAGTGACACAACTGAAGCAGAGTCCACAGGAGCCTGGAGCAAAGAAGAGGGAGAGCAGGGGAGATCTATGACATGGGCTGGACAGGAGACCTCCATTTCTGTCGTTGCACAGAGACCAAACCAGCTGCACTCAGTTGCTCACAGACACGCACGAGCAGAGCCAGGAAAATGGATGCAATCCAGGCAGGCTCTTGCAGAGGAACCTGTGTGAATCCCCTGCATCACACTTTTCTACAGCAAGCTCTAAGAAATAGAGCATCAGCAGGAAGTGTATTGGAAAGAAAAAGTCTAAAGTCCTACAGCAATCACCTTCACTGGCTTTTCTAAGTGGTTAGGGACCAGTCTCCTAAGAGATTTTTGGGTGTTTGCTGATGTTGCAACAGTGTCATGAGCAAGAGAGTTGCCTCCGGCCTTTTATCCTCCTCTTATCACATATACCCACCCAATTCAAATGAAGTTCCCAGTGCCGTGCTCTCTAGTTTCCCACCACTCTTCCACACTTCTTGTATCTTTAATGTTGGCCATTTTTTCAGCATTGTCTAGTGGTTTTGTTGCAACTCCCTACACGGATAGAAATAGGTGAGCTGCCTTTATGAAAACCCTAGAAATGGCTTTATGTATCATCAGTGATAAATGTCCCACAGTCTGACAATACCCAGCCCAGAAAATGTCTTGAGATCCCATCCAGTGCTGCATATCCTGATCTCCATGAAATAATGGCATGCATCCGCATACCTGAAAATATGTCCAGCTACCTAAATTGTCTTTTTATTTTTCCAAGAAAGGCTTGAATATTTTTATGCTAAGCACTGTTTGCATTTCCAATATTTTATTATGACTTTTAAAAAATCTAGTTTAAAAAGGAGAAATATGGTTCCTATGAAGCAGATATGGGATTGCCAGTACAACCTTGGTTTGGCGCAGTTTTGGAAATCTAATTATTTGCCAAGTAAAAAGATTTTACTGTTATGTGATACATTAAATATTCCCTTAAGAAAGCCTTTAATCAAGGAAATGCTTTGTTTCAGGGTGGAATTAGTTTGTGGGCTAAATCATCATATACGTTAACTAGAGTTTAAAATGTCAAAGGTCTGAAACACACAGAGCATCATTTACAACTGGTAAATATGGCTTATAGCTTGCTTTGGGTCATAAATTATCCTTCTACCCACCTACCATCTGCACATCTATTGCTTGCATGCCGGTTAAATAATATTTGAAAGTATTGCAGCATAAATAAAATTAGCAATGGGTGAAATGGGATGAATTTAAATTGGCTTCTCAGTTCCAAATCTTAACAGGAGTTTAAAAGGATTTTAGCAAATGACTTGATATAACCTTATTTCTCAGTATTCTACAGAATGCTGTGTTTTCTCACAAGAGTGGGAATCACAGGTCATCCTCAAATGAAGGGAATCACTTAGCTAATTTGGTGCCTTTCCACTTCTGACTTAATATTTATATCATCAGTAGAACAGGTGGTTGAAAAATGTCGTGGTGCCGAATGTGTTAATTAACGTAATGCAAACGTAGGCACCTGGGCGGTGACAGAGGAGCTGGTCCCTTCTGCAAATTACTGCTGAAGTTCCTGAGAACCCGGAGGTATGAGTAGGTCAGGATCAAACTGTAAACTCCACAGTAGTTTTCTTTATCACACAGGAAGTCTGCTTCTAAACTGTATGAAAGCAAGGCCTGAGGCTATTTGTTTTTGTTCCTTTCCTCAGCGTAAGTGGTTTCTGTGCATGTGTTCCTGCCTGCTTTGGACACAGGGACGTTATGAGTGTTTACAAATGGACTGCTTCCCTCAGCTGCTTTTCTAGCATGCACGCTACAGCACCCAGTACAACTTTGAAATTTTTGTATTGCAATAAAATCCACATGTAGCTGACTTCAGAGAAGTCCGGTATGTTTTTCCATCTTGCAGCTCTCCCAGGACTGCAACAGAGGCAGCTCTCCCAGTGTTTAAAGAACTGGCAAGAACCAAGGTGGCAGGCAACATTTCTCTCAGGGCTGACACTATTGTCTTTCCAAAAGGCAGATTTTAGGCAGCTGTGCCTCTGCCTGCACTTTCTGTGTGCAGTGATCTGCATGCACATTTTTTGTTAATGCTGGAGTGTGATTGCAGATAATTTGTGAAGTGATTGCTTCCCTGCAGACAGGCTGGTCAGTGGCACAGGGCTTCCCTTATAGCATGTGAATTGTCATCTCGGAGAACCATTCAGGTTGGAAGGAACCTCAAGAGATCGTCGAAGCTGGGTCAGCAGTGAATTCAGACCAGAAATTAAACAACATGATTCTTCTGCCAATCATCATGAGACCAGACCCCTCTGGGGCTTCCTGCCACAGAGAGGCATGGCTGTGCGGCTGTGCGAGTGCTTGTGAGAAAGAGGAGGCGGGAAGGAGATACGGTCCATTTTAGGAACAGAGATAAGAAACCTTTCAGGCAGTTGAGCCCAAAAGCCTGTAGGGGAGGAAGGAAGGGAACAGAGAAATTCATCTTGGGCATTTGAGATAAGAGTCATGGTTTCAGAACACACTTTTTATTTGTTCTTCAGAGCCTTAAGACTGGGAACAAAACGTGATATATGGCCTAACTCTTCTGACTTTTTATTTCACAGTGATTTGCACTTAGACCAAATGAATGAAGAAAAGCTGTGCTGATGCTTGGATAGTCTTGTACCTCTGCCCAGGATAGGTACAAATGGAAATCACACCAGGTACAAGAAAGAATCACAGAATCACAGAACGGTAGGGGTTGGGAGGGACCTCTGGAGATCATCTAGTCCAACCCCCCTGCTAAAGCAGGATCACCTAGGGCAGGTTGCACAGGATTGCACAGGAGAAGGAGATGCCACAACGTCTCTGGGCAGCCTGTGCCAGTGCTCGGTCACCCTCAGAGTGAAGAAGTTTTTCCTCATGTTGAGATGGAACTTCGTGTGTTCCAGTTTGTGCCCATTGCCCCTTGTTCTGTCACTGGGCACCACTGAGAAGAGTCTGGCCACTTCCTCTAGACATTCATCCTTTAGATATTTATAAGTACTGATCAGATCCCCTCTCCATCTTCTCCAGACTAAACAGACCCTACTCTCTCAGCCTTTCCTCATACAAGAGATGCTCCATTCCCCTAATCATCCTTGTAGCCCTCCACTGGACTCCCTCCAGTAGTTCCCTGTCTTTCTTGAACTGGGGAGCCCAGAACTGGACACAGTAAAGAAGAGGAGCCAGCTGATGCTTAGTCAATTCTGCATAATACAAACTGATTTTGATGGAAATTCCACACGCAGACAGATTAAGCCTGGCTAAGGATCAAATACATCTTTAGCCACCACCAAAAAAAAAAAGACTGTGTCTTTCCATGGGCTCCTTTCTTCCAGCAGAAATTGCTGCTTTGTTCAACCTCCACAGTCATTAGATTTTACTCTACTTGGGCCTGATCTGCCAGGATACCAACTGATTTAATGTTCTGCAGAAAATCACAAATTCCAGAAAGATATTATTTTGAAAGATCTGAAGCACCTGCAGGAATACAACTTGCCACTTGCACCAGCCCAGATTCAGTTTAGGGATATCATTAAAATAATTGCACCCCCTTTAAGACACTCTTTTATGCAAGGAAATGAGCATACAATATGTTCAAAGATGAAGAACATTTTATTGAGTTTGGTCTCCAGTGCTCATCTCACATAATGATTTGCGATTGGTATTGTCCCAATTTTATGTCAAAATTTGAGTTAAACAGTGAAGATGAGGAACTGACACTGCTCACTTCATCACCTCACTAACTCCCATTTAGTACCACTTCAGTGAGAGTTACATGTGTCTAAGGATCTGGGCCAAGGACCCTCAAGGTCACGCCTTCAAAGCTCACTGATGTAGGCAGGACTTTCTGGGATGCTCAAATGTTTCTGCACTGATAAGGAACTTCTAAGGGATTTAAAGTGGGATTTGGGTATCTTTGATGATCCCCTCTGCTCCTTGCATCCCTGTAGAGTCTGCTGTAGGGCAGACTAGAAGAAACAAAGGGCTTTAAACTATACCTATTCCCATCACTTCTGTAACGCGAAGACCCTTTTCCTTCCTGTTGTTTGTAGCCCCATATGGTTTGCTGTGGTAGCTCTCCCCTTTTGTTATATGGGTGATTAGCAGTACATACAAATGAAGACACATTTTGAAAATAAAGTGACTTTTGTTCCACTGAAATAAAAACCCACCGTTTATGTTGCAAACTTTATCCCAAAACTAAGTTTTTGGTAATTTTTGGCAATCTTCATGACTGGTAGGCAGAGTGCCACCAGCAAATAACTATCTGTTCTGCACAATTAAGTGCTTTAAAGAGACTGAAAAAGTGTTTGTTAACTGCCAGAATACTAACTCCTGGGAAAATGGTGTGGTGGTGTGCTCCCCTCCCACCTTAAGCCATAACCACCAGTGGGGTTCGTGATGGCTGCATCCAGCCTAAGTTGGACTTTGGGGGAGATGGATAGCAATGCAGTAGCCAAGGGGTGGCTGGATGGTATGCAAATATGACTATAAGTCAATCATCTTACTCTCTAAATAGTGGACAGCTCAGGGCCCACTGAGCTCTCCTGCAAGGCAGCGGGTGCATGCCAGGATCTCCGCTTGAGTAGGGACATCTCTCAAGGTTCCTCCTTGAGGCTGAGAGATTCCTTGCCCCAACAGATCCTCGGTAGGTGACTAATAGCATGCTAAACTTTGAAATCTTAGCTAAGTGATATAAAGGGTTGATTGCACGTACATAATAGTCCTTTAGACATAAACCCGTGATCAAGCCTGGGACTAGGACTGGATCCAGCCGCACTTAGAGTCCTCTCTGAGAAGCAGTCTGCAAGCAAGGGTGTCCTTTCTGAACCTCATGAGTCAATGGGAGGGTCTCCCTGCCAGTTTTGTCCGACCCTGTCCTCTATGCAGTAAACAATCCAGTGCACCTTGCCATCGAATCTCGTTAAGCCACTGTCGCATTTACTGTTGAACTTTGTGAATACACTGGTTTATATGAGTGAAGTCTATTGTTGTTTCTCTCTTATGAGCAAAATGCATGACTCCATCCCTGACACACTGGTGTAGTCAGCAGGATGGCAAGTAGTAGTCATCAATTATTTACCAAGGCACAGAGTGAATCCAAGTCCCAACTTCTCAGAAGAACGAGCTTGTGGTAATTGGCATAATTGGGTACCCACTGAAGAGCACGTAAAAGTAACTCCACACAAAGGCAATGTTAAAACCACTGATTAGAGGAGCCTCACCATTTCTTAAACCCCATCTAGTTGTAAACGGAGATAAGATCAAGACACACACAGAACACAATGAGGGACTAGGTGATAACACTCAAAATGCCCACAAGCAACTCCCTACACGGGCAGACTTAATGCACAGTATTGTTAACTACAGCCGTGAAATGGGCTGGGGCATGCACCAGCTGAAAAACAAACCCTGAGTCCCAGGGAGGAGATCACAAAATTAAACTCCTCCGGCACCAGTGCCCAGAAAGGGAGACAACCCCTTTCTTCTCCTTGGGGAGGAATTGCAGAGCATGAAGGCAAAAACCGAGTAGTATCTGGAAGGCAATTGGGCCTGCCTGTCTGGAAAGTGGAGACTTGTCCAGTGGATATGTGATGATGGCCCATATATTCTGATTCCAGTTGGTCCTCAAGGACAATTGGTGAAGTTTTAATGGATACGGGAGCACAAATTTCACTACTAACACAACAAGATGCCAAGAAGCTGGGTGTGCAATCTGGATGGCAAAGATCTAAGATTACCGGTGTGAACAGAGCGAGTGTTGTGTGTCAAAGTGCCAAGGTCAATTTTATGGCTCCTGAGTAGAGAAGCACATGTTGATTACTTGCTATGCAATTAAAGATCATCATGAAATATTTTAGGTTTTGATGTCTTAAACGGATGAACCTGGCACCTACCGAATGGCAGCGTGTGGTGCTTCGGCTCAGACATCGATCCCAATTGGGATGGAAATTGGGAGGCCACAATGCGTGCACTTCACACAGCTCCTGCAGTCCCTGAGTCAAAAATTACTAACATACCTCAATATCTGATTTGTGCTATGGCATGAAATGGAATTTCTGAAGTCTTAGCTGAATTGGAGAAAAGACAAATTATCTCCAGAACCCACTCCCCAGGTAACTCACTTGTCTGATCATTTCAGAAACCAGGCGGGAGGTGGGGGTTAACAATTGATTATTGGCGCCTGAATGCTAATACATGCCTGATAACAGCTGCTGCACCAAACATTGCAAACTTAACAGCTACTTTGCAAGCAGCTGCACACCCAGGGACGGTGGAGTGCTCCATGTAAAAGCTGTGCTCTTTATGGTTCCCTTGAAGGAGGAGGATAAAGAGAAGTTTGCTTTCACTTGGGAGGGAATACAACGTACCTTTAAGAGACTCCCACAGGGGTATAAACATTCACCCATAAAGGCTCATGCCATACTTGCTGAACTCTTACAGGCACTCTCACTCCCCCAAGATGTGAAACTGCACCAGTACATAGATGGTATTCTGATTGGAGAAACTTCCCCTGAGAAGGTGGGGGAAGCGGTGGCAGCAGCGTGGCAAGCACTAAATGACACAGAAATTGAGATTCCACCTGGAAAATGTCAGAGACCAAGTGAAGAAGTATATTTTTTAGGTACTTGGTGGATAGTGGGCAGTGCAGTGATTCCTCCAGGTACCTTAAGGACAATCAAAACGCGACAAATGCCATAAGGCATATTGTAACTCAAGGCAGGAGTTACGATAATTAACGGGAACTTCAGGATATTGGAGGAAGCGTGTACCTGGATTTGCTATCATTTCGCATCCATTAGACCCACTCTTACCGAAAGGCAAACCCTGGCAGTGGAAATTAGAACATAAAGAGGCGGTCAGAACTCTACCTGAAGAATTAAAAACATATCAGTCACTGGGACCAGTGCACCCCCACGACCCTATTACAGCTGAATGGGGGTTTCACCGAATACGCTACTCACTGTAACCTCTTCCAAACTGGCCCCAATGGGCCAAAAAGACCTTTACTGTTTAGCTCAACCGACTTTTTATTTTTAGTCCAAGCAGTTGAACAAGTTGAGAAAACACATCAGAGACAACCTGTGCAAACTAGAGGACCATTTCATTTACTAGAAGAAATCCTCAAGGGGACTGCTCCCCCAGAAGGAGTTGCACAAAAGCCCACTATCAGAAAACGGTATGCCTACCTAACAAGAGTTGCAGAAAATATGCAGTTAACTGAAGGACACACTAAGGTTTCCAAGTTGCAGATGCCCATAAACACAGACCCTTTAGCGTTACAGGAACCTTTTAAACCTTCACCCATTCCGGATGCACCGCCCCTGCTGAGGGTACACCGACAGAAAACGTTTGGTTTACAGATGCTTCAGCAAAAAGGGTAAAGGGTAAATGGCAATGTAAGGCCAATGCATTAGATATTGCCACCAGCAAACACGCAATAGGAGAAGGTGAAGGCAGTGCACAAGAAGGGGAAATAAGAGCAGTTGTTTGGCAGCACAGAAAGGAGCAAAAATCATATATGTAGCCTCTTATGCTGTGTGGGCTGGTGCCGCACAGTCGCTCTGTCAATGGGAAACCTTGCATTGGGAAGTAAATAGATCCCCCGTTTGGAGAAACAGAGATTGGCAATTATTATTAGATACAGCCAGGAAAATACCTTTCAAGATTGGATGGGTAAAAGCTCGTGCTAAGAGTAATCAACCAGTCACAAAGTGGAATCAAAAGGGAGATGAGCTAACTAAAATTAGGAAAATCACCTCAAATCCTGAGTGGTATTGATTGGGAGAATGGTCACATCCACCTAGGCCATGCAGGTAAAGAAGCACTTTGCTGCACAGAGTAAAGGCTGGCCTATAAACAGAAAAACTTGTGAAACTATTCTTACAGAATGTCCCCAGTGTAGATTGAAATTACAAGCAGAACATCCTGCTGAAGCACCACCTCTACATATCAAAGAAGGGAAAACTTTATGGTCTGCATGGCAAATAGGTTATATCGGACCATTCAAATTCTTTGCAGGATATCGATACATTCTCACAGGAATGCAAGTAGTCTCTGGCTTTCTGATGGTCAATCTACCATCCATTAGTACCATGCCTATGACTTTAACTAAACCTCATGGCCCACTTGCCTGGGAAGCTACAATAACAGCGCTGAAAAACATAGAAATAGTGCATGACAGATTTTACCTTCTTTTTAATCCTGCCCTGCCGAAACAAGTCTCCATTTTCTCTTACAGCATCCCACAGAATAAGAAATGGAAATGCTGTGTTCATGTTACTATTCCAAACCCTTACAGTGCTGACACCCATTGTGGTCTTCTCTACTAACACTGGGAACTGACCAATGGCTCTTATCTGATATACTGCCTCAGTGGGAAAGAATTAATGACAGGGACCACCAAATGACTGTGGATGCACTTGGTGCAGCCTAAAACAATATTTCTCTAGCCCTTAGTTGTACCCAAGCTCAACTGCAGATGCAATTTATGGCAGCAACTATGATAAGAGTAGGTGAAGAGGGCACCTTACCCACTGAAATTCAAAAGGTAATTTGGGATAATGCTACTAAGTTTGATAGAGAATTCCAGTCCTAGTGGTACTCAGTCAATTTTACTTATGACCCCGTCAACAATAAGGCCACAGCTTTTGTCCTAACAATAGACAATGCTTCGTATACACAATATACCTAATCATTGTGCTAGGATTAAATCACAATGGAGCTATACTTTATCCATTAGTACATAGAGTATGGGCCCAATGAAATGGAAACAAATGGCAAACTGTTGACATTAACGTATGCCTTATATGAGAACAACAAGGATGTATTTGTGAGAGCAACATCATCAAAGCCCAAGACGTTTGTCTTGACACTGAACAAAATGTTTGTCATTTGGCAATACATCCCAACAAAAACCCTGAAATATACTGGAAAAGGATGTGTTTGCACAAGAACCCTTTGTGATTTTATATTCATAGATTAAATTACTGTAGATAAAAGTGACCACTGAAATATTTGTGTTTGTAACTTTAGTAAAGTTATGGGATGCGACTTTAATTATTCAGCTCCTATTACATTTTATCAATTGTTACAATTATACATTGAGTCAAGATTTATTGCCTACCCCCATCAGAATGAATCTTAAATTGGTGACCTGTGTCGATTGCTCAAATGCATCTGAAACAAGGGACATAAAACTCTAACCACCGTTCATTATGATACAGAAGAGATAAACCATGTCTTGGAAAGAGCAAAGAAGGATGGAGAACACCATTGGTGTGAAGGTCTTCTTGAATGGCCACCAACAGCAATGGGAGTGTTTAATCTTATGCTTCACCCAGTTGTAATTTTGTTGGCTTCAAATTTAATATGTCTATTGCTTATAATTATGTTGTATATAAAGGTATGGTACATGATAAAACGAATAACTCAACTTCAACCATCCAAAACATACAAATTAACAAATAGCAGTGCCTCACTATCTACTTACTGTGGATCTATAAGTGCACAAACTACCAATATACTATTTATGGCACAGAGGGAAGAGGTGACCATATCACCACTCTGTGAAGGTAAGATGAATTGACTGTAGTCATGAGGTGAAGTGTGATGGCGTGCTCTCCCTCTACCTTAAGCCATAACCACCAGTGGGGTTCGTGATGGCTGCATCCAGCCTAAGTTGGACTTTGGGGGAGATGGATAGCAATGCAGTAGCCAAGGGGTGGCTGGATGGTATGCAAATATGACTATAAGTCAATCATCTTACTCTCTAAATAGTGGACAGCTCAGGGCCCACTGAGCTCTCCTGCAAGGCAGCGGGTGCATGCCAGGATCTCCGCTTGAGTAGGGACACCTCTCAAGGTTCCTCCTTGAGGCTGAGAGATTCCTTGCCCCAACAGATCCTCGGTAGGTGACTAATAGCATGCTAAACTTTGAAATCTTAGCTAAGTGATATAAAGGGTTGATTGCACGTACATAATAGTCCTTTAGACATAAACCCGTGATCAAGCCTGGGACTAGGACTGGATCCAGCCGCACTTAGAGTCCTCTCTGAGAAGCAGTCTGCAAGCAAGGGTGTCCTTTCTGAACCTCATGAGTCAATGGGAGGGTCTCCCTGCCAGTTTTGTCCGACCCTGTCCTCTATGCAGTAAACAATCCAGTGCACCTTGCCATCGAATCTCGTTAAGCCACTGTCGCATTTACTGTTGAACTTTGTGAATACACTGGTTTATATGAGTGAAGTCTATTGTTTCTCTCTTATGAGCAAAATGCATGACTCCAGCCACCACAGATGGAAATAGGGACACAGAAACACTTGTGCAGCATTTGAGAAGTCTCTAGCTGTGAGTTACTTTTGGGTGGATGGATGGGTAAATCAATAGGCACATAAACAACAACAGACAGAGAAGATAGAGTTCACTGAAGTTTACAGTTCTCTGGAAATGTAAGTCTTGCATAACAGCTGTGGGTTTGCACACAGCAGTCCACTGCATTGTTATTTCCTATGCATTGTGGTAGGTATATCAATCCTGAACACAGCAGAGCTTTACAGCATATGAGCCACAAACTCAAGAATTTGCCATCCTACCCAGCTTCTTCATTCAGTGGGGCAGCTGCTCAGATGATTGTTGGCAATCATTCCCTGTTTGTCACAGCTAAAATGTTAACAGTGACAAAGGCTTTCCAGATTAATTTGGAAGCATTTTCCGACGTGCAGAATTTCTGTGTAATGAGAAAGAAGGAGAGTTTTACAGCTGAAACATCAGTTCTGAAGTCTCAGTAGACCTGTATCCTGTTACTTGTCACCCTGTGCCAAGGGAATTATGCATTTTCCCCACTGCGCAGAGATATTTTGTAATTTAGTTCTCTCTTTGGCAATCCCACTGCAAATGGACAGAGCCTCAGAAGGGATGGCATGTTGGTTTGCAAGACCACAAAGATTACTCCTGTGTACTTAGGTGCTTCCTCCTATTGGAGTATCCATCTCTAATTTGCAATGTTTGTTCCACCTCAAACATGTTTGCTAAGTAGATAAAAATTATCCACATTGATTTGTATAAGATAGACCAGCCATGAAGGAACAAGTAACTTTACAAGGTCACTTAGAAAGCTTTTTACTCAGGCAGAAAGAAAACCTTGATTTCTCGGTCTCTGTTTAAATTGGCCAGTGGGATTGCGTGGGGGATACTGCAGGATCGTATTCCCTTGGAAGTGCAGGTGAGAGACTTTTTCAGCTGATGCCAGAGCTTTTGTCAGACACCCACTGGGGACACCAGACCCTGGAGGGGGTGGGTGGCACATGCCCAAGTCTCATTTCAACAGAGTGGGAGCACACACCTCAGAAATGCTCTCGGGTGCCCCAGTATAGATATAGGTTGAATTTCTTACCAACACCATTCCTCCTCCCTCACATTCATTTCTGTCGGGAGCAACATCCCAAACTCGACCGGAGTATATTTTTTTCTGGTTTGATTTTCTGTTAAACAAAAGATACGCTGTAGTGCTTGTCTGATTCCTACAGCTACAGACTCATGGGTTAATGTATAACTAGTATATTCCTGAAGTATTTAAGTTGCTATTTCCCTTCACTTTGCCAGGGTAATGAGGTGTTTGATGAAGGGAGTTCAGCTGCAGACCTGCAAATGTACATTCTGTAGGCTAGAGAGAAACCACAACAGGCTCTTGCGTTTAATATTCTGATAAATTGTGCACTTCTGCACCTTACATTAGGCAGTGACACAATGCAGCCTTGTTAATCCAAATAGAAAGTGCTCCTTCAGTAATGGAGTCCAGGTCTTTTTCAGCAAAATTAGATTTGCATCACTAATTCAAAACACCATAAAAATCCAAAGGATGCTCTGGAAGTAGAGGTTATCTGCTGATCTGTTCAGATAAGTGAAGCATAAAGCCTCGACAATGTGAGTAGGTAATGGAACAAGTTGATGCCAGCATACAGCGCTGGTTAGTTAGATTAAAAGAGCATATCTGGTGATGGTTGTCTTCTGTTTTTTTCTGAGAAACACATCAAGAAGTGTATTAAACTAGCTCAGAATCACTTTTGTTATCTACTACTTGGTCTCGGATTGCTGATAACTCCAAGACCATCTTCCTTTTTCAAGACTTTGAACAATGTAATTAAGGTTTCTTGGAGACAAATCAATACTCAATATCACCTCTGAATAACACACTGGCCAGACAATCTGCCTTCCTTATTGAGACATGGCTACGCGTCACTGGTGTCAGAGTTTAAGCTCTCACCTTTTTGCTTCTGTGTTTTCTTTGTAGGGGAGGTTTTCTTGTTGCAGTTAAAGCTTCACGGGCCACAGCTGCTGAATGGCAGCACACCAGCACTCCACTCCAGCGGACTGTTGTGATCGACTCTGATTTTGTTAACCCTTGCCGCAGGTGTGGGTGGAAGGTGGGCTGCATCAGATTGACTGCAGTTTTCGACTGTCATCTTCAGGAGCAGTTCATCACACTTCGCCTCTCCTTCATCCTTGATTCCCTAGTAGTATACACAGGATATAAGAATGCAATAGACTCTCAAATAGTGTTACTCAGTGGGGAGGAGAAAGGTGCTCCGCGGGGTGTCGAGGGGTACTACCCCAAGGCAATTATGCCTCTGCTTTTAGCTGCCCCCAGTAACACCACTCTTTCAGGCGCCAGGATGGGCAGTCATTTTAGTAAAGATTATTTACCTTTTTCTAACATGATTAATTCAGAACCCGGCATAGCTTAGGTAAATTCTCTGGAGGCTCAAAACTGTTTAGTCTGAATTTTAAGGGAAACTAAATTGCACTTCTGAGCAGTTAGGTCATAGGTAAGCCCTAGGACTCTTGCTTTTGCTTTGAAATGATGCTGAAATAGGAGGATTTACTAAAGCCTCCAAAGTCTGGAGGTTTGGTTAAAAAAAAAAAAACAAACACAGAGGCCTTGATACTGAGTTATTTCATCTTTCTGTGCTGCTTGACCCTTTTCTCTGCAGTGAGGGATGGAAAGGGCCAAAACCTTGATGCTTTCTGTTTGAAGTTTCCTTGGGAAGAAACCCCAGTAAAGACCACCCACTAGAGGGGGTCAGCATCATTGTGCCGTATATGCAGATACAACCCAGCTCCAAGCCCTTCCAAGCCTACCTCCATCCCACGCCTCCCGATGCACTAGCAACCGAGGAGCTCCTCCTGGGAGCAGCAAGAGCCTCTTTGCCCCTTCTTATTCTTGATTTGGAGAAAGTCCATGGAAATTTTCCCACTATCAGCTGATGATGCTGTTGACAAAGGCTCCCTCTGCAGTGCTGTGGTGAGGAGGTAGAGGAGGATGGTATTAATGAAGTTGCATTATGCTTGCAGACATAAAGAGAAAGAAAGGGTTCATTCAGATACTCAACATTAGAGTTAAACATCCAGTGTAATGAAATCTTCTCGCTGCTCTTTGCCAGACCAAGCTGAGCTGTTTCAGCTGGGACGGATTGGATCTGAAATGCGTCTTGAGGCAGAATGGGGGAAAAATAATCATCCTGATGATATAATGGAGGAAAATCAGGGTCACAAGCCTGGATGGTGATCACTGCCAGACAGAGGTTACCCATAATCTTTCCTGGCCACATCCACCAGCATGCTGCAGGGAATCAATTCCCTCTCCTTGGTGCACCCAGGGAACAGGGCTAAAACATCGACATACTTAGGATTAAACAGCCTGTCCTGTCATATGCACGGTCCTAAGAAGACACTCTTCAAAGAAGCAAGTTTGTTGAAATTCTGGTGTAATTATGGGGTGGGGATACACTAGATTCCTAATGCTGTTCTTGTCCATTCCTGAGTTACCAACTTACCTCTGACTCCGAGTTCAATTGCCTAAATTTGGCACATCATTTAAAACCACAATGACTGTGGAGAGTGAGAGACCTCCAGAAGGTATCCTCCCTTGTCACGTCCTACCACTGACCACAGCAGGGGCTGTGTGCCACTTCGCCTGCCTTTCGTGTTCCACTGCGGTGTAGGGCTTAGACGGAGAAATCTGCACCTGGGTCTTTCCTCATCCTCATCTTTTTCTGTGGCACATACGTATTGTAGTACGAAGAAGTACCTTGCTGTTTTAAAGCCCTGATGATGAAAGATGCAATGTACTCTTGCTGCTGTAGCACTTCACAGTGAGTGTAACAGCTCAGCACAGAGAGGTCTCTCGGCCTCCTGAAAAAATGCATCTCTTCTCTTGTGGCAAAGGAGATTTGAAGAGCCAGTGAGCATGAACTGGAATTTTTCTGTTAAATACAGCATGAAAGTCTTTCTTTAGAAGCTAAATGGATAAAAACAGTGCATGAAATTGAAGTTGATAATTAGCAAGTCAGTCCCAGTGAGGAGCTCATAACTACTTTGACCTTCGGGCTTTGTGCAAGGGCTGAGAGGGGAAGCACGTCTTCCCAGCTGTGCAGCACAACAGAGCCCACGTGGTTTTACCTGAGGAAATGGCAATGCAGTGAGCTAAGCCCTGGCAAAAAAATAAAATTGTAGATCAAAGGTAATGTATAGAAGAGAACGGTCCTAAGCTGCCTGTCAGAAAATTAATGTGAAGAGCTAATTACCTCAGAGCTGCTCATAGTCTTGTCAGCAGAGACCCAGCATGCCACCCAGCATCTGTAAGGGTTGCCACAGGTGACTTGAGGTTTCCCAAGTCTTTCTTGGTTGGAAAGATGGCAGTGATCTGTCTTTCATGATCTTAACTTCACAAATGTAGAAGCACGCATACTTTTCAGGCCTCTACTGTTATTTGATATTTCTCTAAAGAGTTATTACTTCCTTCTGTATGTCACTGCTATGTTGTGGCCCTGGCCCACAGCCCCTGAAGTCAGTGGACTTTTGCTCTGTCTTCTGCTGAGGGATGGGAACCCTGAATGAAGAAATGTCTTTGCAGTATGATTCAAAGATTCACAGAATTTAGGTTTAAGAGGAACCATTAGATCATATAGTTGGGCCACCTGTGCACCGTATACACCAGTTCACCCATATAAGCTAGGACTGGGGTCAGGGACCTGCACTTCTCTCGAGTATCTCTTCCCATCTCATGTTGAAACTAGATGGAAGCACCTTTGACTGACTCCAGGTAATTGCATACTCTAGTACAGTCACTTACCAGTCCTTTCTTTGCTAAACTTTCAACCTCTAATTTGCACGCATTTTTGCCAGCCCTTGAGTAACTTTTTATTGCTTTTTTTATTGTCTCCTCCCTTATGACATCCATGCCGAAGTTATGACTACCAGCACCAGATATACTTTCACAGGGGTGAACCATGTTCCTTACTCATCACCTGCCTGTTTATACAAGCAAGAATTACATTTTTAGCTCTCCTTACCACGCACTTACAATGGGAGCTCATCACTGCTTCCAAGAGACTGTCCTCTGTTTCTTCTGTGGGGTCTGTGTTTCTTGTAGCTAAATTTTGTCAAGTTTTGCTCTTGGCTTCTACTGTAATGCTTTTTGTTTTAAGAAGCCTAGTGTACCAGTACATCCAGATCTCTGCAGATAAATCTCCTGTGATTTACCTTTACACCAAATCTTGTGCCAGTAATTTCATCTGTAGTGATTTAATAGCTATTTCTGGTCTGATCTCAAGAGTCTCAATTTAAGGTCTAAAACCTGAAAACATCCTTTGTCTTTTTCTTCTATGAAGTTATTCAGGAGCAGTTAACACAAATTCACACAGTAACCTTTGGTAATAAAGGTTTTAGATTGTTTTTATGATGACATATCATCAAGACAAACAGTCTGCGAAGCTAGTCAAGGTGGAATTTTTTTTTTCCTGCAGTGTCATATCAGGGTATGATGGGTAAGCAAGAGAAAAGGAGAAGGGCAAAATCTTGAGTGGGAACCAGTGAAGCCCACTGCCACTAGCATGCTTCAGATGCACTGTAATCTGCACTCCCCCTGTAATGCAATGCGTAGGAGAGGCAGGGATGCTTTTAAAATAACTTTCACTGCAGTTACAGATATGAAGTGTCACTCCACAGCCATGATTTATCATTACCCAGCCAAGTCACAGCTGGTATCTGGGACATAAAATCATGCAGAAAGCAGAGGTGGGACAAAGGTGACAGACTATCACCAGGCGGTGCTGGCAGGACTTACTGAGACGTGTGTGCGAAGAAGAGAATCTGAGTCATGTGAAGAAAACCGGGGTGAGCGAAACCACTGTTGGTTGAACAAACAAATTTAACATGCTGTAAAGTATCCTGGTCACCTGCTCTAACTAAGCTAAAAAAAAAAACCCAACCAAAAAAAAACCAACAAAAAAACCCACCCCTAGTTGTAGCTAATTGAAATATTGCACTTAAAATTTCACCAACATCTTCTGTAATGGCATACTTTCTTTCCTATTTTTGTTGGACATACATACTGATTTTTTTAAGATCACATTTGTCTTTTTCATGGTTTCTTCACTTCAGTGGCTTCTAGTCAGCTGGCCTTCCAGCCATTTACTTCAGAAACCTCTCAGCTGACAACAGAAAGTCTTGTTATTAGAACCTAAGTACTCTTGAATCATATCCCATTTTATTGAGATACTCTGATTTCCCTCTGCATTGGCAAAAACTATTTAAATCACCAGCCACATCAGAGACAGTGCCTCCCTCATAATCCCTCTACTTTCAATACTAGCCCCATTTATGTCTTATCTTTAGCCAGTTCTCTATAACATTTCTTCTCCTAATCCCCTTCTCCAGCTCACCTAATCATTGCCCATGTAGCCTCCTCTCAAATTTCCTTTGTCTCAGAAAATGAATTATCCTACCAAGGAAAGGTCACTTTAGTCTGATATGATGCATTTCTCTCATTTACATGTTATCCACATTCTTTTATTTCATTCTAAGGACCTGTGGTTGATTGATAGCAGATTAATGAGCCTATGGTTTCCCATGTCACATTTTTTACATTTCTAAAACACAGGTATTACCTTTGCTATTCTCCATTTCTGTAATATCACCTCTAACTTGAGAATTTTATTGAAAAACTTTGCTGCCAAGCCTGGTATCATTTGCCAATTCTTTCAAAGTACTGTGATGGAAGTTATCTATTCATCATTTCATAAGCACCTAAGCTCCATGTAGATAACTGCATTTACATTAACCACTGCCTTTCTCCCCATGTTTTTGAAAACAGAGGTAACGCATTCACTTAGGTTTTGGAAACAAAGTTATAATATGTTTAATGTTCACCCCATAATGCTCAACTTCCTTACTTCTTCATTTTTTATATAACCAGTGAATGTTTCATCCTTTTCTCACAAACTTTGAAGCCTGTAGTTCACTCGGAGCTTGCAAAATCTTGCTTTTACCTCTTTAACTTTTAAGAGTTTCCTTGCTTCTGCTTTTGCATTTTTCTTTCTCTGTTTCCTGTTTGTTCCCAGGATTCTTTACCCCTGGGTTATTAATGCATTTATGTTTGCAGTCCTTCTTTACTTGTTTTTCTCTCTTCTTTCTTGGAATAGAAGTTTAAGATATTTTCTATAGTTGGTTGAAACACATTCAAATCCTGAGATCAGCTGTCTTTGCTAATTAGTTCCTTCAATTCATCAAAGCTTCCTCTTTTGAAATTAAAAAAAACCACCTTACTTACCAGCCTACCTTTGTCTATGCTGCCTTTTAATTGAAATGTATCTGACTCATAATCCATGACTCCACAAATATTTTCCATGACCAGCTGTTTTATAATAACCAGGATCCTGTACAAGAGCTCCATTAGCTCCATTCCTGCTTTCTTCTCTGTGTTCTTCCTCTCCTCATTCACTCCTCCATAGAAATACCATCTCACTGGAAGCATCCGATTTCAACAGCAGAGATTCCTTACCCATTTAATGGATACTCTGAACCTCCCCCTCAAAGCCCTCTATCCTAAGCTAAGCACATACACTGACATCCAGCCCCAGGTGCAGGTTATTTAGGTGCCTTCAACACGCATGCATACATAGGAGCTGGGTGTCAGAGCTCCTGCCGTCGCCAATACAACAGCTCCTACTGCTCATTAATAGAGACAGTGGAGTCTGCAAAGCTATTTGGAGGACAGGTGTAGGTGCCTAGTGTAGGTGACCTGAAAAGCTCTGCGCTCTTTTGCTCCGATTCTGTTACCGAAGCGTAGGCATCCCATCCAGGGTCACTGAGATGCCCTTGAGGATACCACCTACGTTTGAGATGTTTTTCCAGAAAGGTGCGGTTCTCTTGTAAGTCCTGTGTCATATCTGCAAGCTTAGTGCAGATGTCTTAGATGACCTCTGGCAACATAAATAGTATCAAACACCTACACTTAAGCAACTGAATCAAGCTCCAGCATTCCATTAAATACATAGGGAGCTTTGTCACCTTGTGCTCATGAAGACACCTACATTCATATGCCTAAATTTTTATGTCAAGAGTCTGGAGAAGACTCCCACATCCAGTTAAGAAGCTTGAATTCAAAAGATGTTATAATTCCCCACTGGATAGAAACAATTCAAATAGAAACTTTGCTAAACAATGCAGAGCAGGTATTTTAAGTGCAAAGTATAATCATTTCCAGCAAAGACGCGCATACTTTGGTTACTGAGTATTCTGTCGTCTTTGGGTTATGATCAAGCACAAACAGATTCCCTTGTTCTTTGTCTCTGCTGTTCTGAATCTGAGACAAGAGTTTTATCAGAGGGAAAGTTCTGTATGAATCCCTTATTAAAGTACATTGCTAGCTAAGAACAAAAAATCAACTGAAAGTCACAATAGTATAGAAAGATGTGCTGGCCTACCTGGTCAGTTGTATGTTGACATTTGAGAAAAGATATGGAAAGATCATCTGAGACCTGATGATGCACTTTCATGCAAGCCCCAGGTGTTCTGGCCTCACCCCATGGTAGGAAGTTGTGTTCTGCATCCAAGTAGTACTACAGCATGTAGCTGATCCTGAATTGACTTCAGTCAGCCATGATACGATGTTCCCAGTCTATGCTGGGGCAAGAGTTCCCTCCAGAGAGCCTGACACAGAAAAAGCATAAGGATAAGGTGAGTGGCCTTTTCTCCCTCTTCCCCCACAACTTTTGTCACTGAATTTAGCCAAAGATGGATGTTGTTTGGTAAAGCTGACTAGTGTGATAAGTGTTACAATGATTTTAGCCTGTGGTAGAGCTTGTGTGAAACAAGAAGTTAGGCCAGTTCATGAAACTGAACATCCTTCTCGCCGGGAGATTTGGGATTGTTGTAGTCCACCCAAGGAGGAAAATAGCTCAAACACCCTCAGGTGTCCTGTAGTGGAATTCTAGTCTGTGCAGACAGAGGGTCCCTCTGTCTGTGAAGACAGAGGGACAAGAAGGCTTATGGAATTCTGAAGAACATTTGGTTCAAAACAACTTGTGCACTGAAACATGTCTGAGATGTTCCTCAAAGTGATCTTTTCTGCATAAGAAAGTTTCTTTCACTTGCCTTCAGCTGTTGTTTCTGATAAGAAGAAATTTAAACTAAGAGATGAAAGGGCAAGACTGGAAGTGTCTTTCCTACACGTAATTTTGAGCAGACTGCAAGAGGAAAGCAAGGCAAAGGAAGATACAGCAATGGAAAAAGCAATGTCAGTGGTAGGACGAATACCCAGCCAAGAAATGAAGAGTACAAGTGTTTATGAGAACAGTGGGTAAAGCACTTAGTGAAATGAGTCTGCTGAGTCCTGCTAGGGAGCTGGGTGTGGTGATGAGACATTCTTTTATAAGAAAGGTCTAGAAGAGTTTAGCTAGTTCAGTGTGAAGTCTTGAAAGGGAATATAACTGATGTCCATGTATTTCAAGCCAGTGAGGAGGAGGACGAGGGGGCAAACAGGAAAGGGAGAGAGAAAGGAACTGCTATGGAGAATCCTGGCATAAGAACAAGTAGGTCAATAAAACGCAGGCTGAAAATTAAAGAGATGTCCTTGCTCTTTTCAGCTGTGAAGGTCTTCGAATGAGAATGGTAGACTCCAGAAAACCCTACTGACTTTGCAAAACAGAGCTTGACCAGCTCAGGAAAGGGAGTGCAGGATGTGATGGCAGAAGGCTTGCCTTTGACAACCATTAATTTACTTTAGGGTGCATTTTATAAGCCCCCACATCAGTGTCCAGTCTAGGCAGCATGAAGGTGAAACAAAGCTTTTTCTCTTGCCTGCTTTGCACAGAAATGCAGCGCAGAGTCTGACCAGGAGGGCAACTAGCAGTGCTGCTGGCACCTTCTCTCTCACTGACAGAGCAAAAAAAAATCATGAACAGCGTCACTGACAACACATCAGGCCACGGACTAATGTTTATTTGCTTTTTCCATTTACGGTACTCAATAAGGAATGTTAATGGAAAGTTGTTTAAGCTCAACAGGCAAAAGCTAAACTCATGAATAAGAGGTCTTGGAACATTTTTGTTTGAAATTTCCTTCTCATTCCTCTCACCCCCTCCACCCCTCCCCTTCTTTCCTATTAAACTGAAGTCAATTTCCCTAATAAAGTCCAAGGCTTTTAATCCCAGCCTAATGTTCATGATTGCTATCTTTCCCTGAATAAACAAAAAATACTTTATACCTTCTGCTAGGGACACAGACTTCTCTTACTTGCAGGGGAGAGTGGTAGCAACATTTTAAACACTGCTTTGTGCACAAAGGCCGATGAAAGCTGAAAACTGTGAGAACTGGGCTGCTCAATCCTCATCCTTTATCAGGAACTGGGGTGATAATGAAACCTGACATATCACACTGCTTTCCTTGATCAGCTCCTGATTGCAGGACTGCACAAAGAGGAAGCCAACAAAGGCGAAACGGGACCTGTCCATAAACCCAGGGACTGATCCTGCAAAACCTCCGGTAGCTCCTAGGTGCTTTATACAGAGTCAGGCCCTAAGTGCCACTGCCAATAACAAAGAGATAACCTGCTCAGATAGATAACCAGGAGCCCTGGGCAATGCAGCAAACTTGTCCCATGAGTAGCAATGGGAATGTGACTCTGACAGATATGATATCCACAAAGTGCTGCTGAGAAAGACTGCTGTTTCTCATCAGGTATTGCCCTGACACCAAATGCTTCCCTAGAGATGATCCCCCTTTTCACAAGCCACTGGAAAACGGCTTAGAGGGAGGGGATTCTACCCTGGGTTGTGATTTGGCGTGACTTAGCCAGACCAAAACCATCCCTTTGAACCTGTAGCAGCCCTGAGTTTCCTCCCTCCCTGATACACGTGCCTGCAGCCCATTGAAGAAAACAGAAAACTACCAGAGAGGCACAGCTCCTCATTGAAATGTCTCCTTTGGCCTGTTAAATCAAAACAAAACAGAGCAAAAAAAACCGCACACTGAGATGCAGGAGTTTAATGTACCCTTCTACCCACACATGTTTCCAATGTATTTTATAACAGCCACAACAAAATGCAATTACTTGGTGTAGGCAGGCGTGCTTCTGGATGGCTCAATGAAAGTCCAGACGGGGCTGTGCAGACTGAGGCTGAGGCGAGGGCATCTCCCCCTTCCCCTTTGCACTTTCTCTCCCTGTCACCACACGTTGCCACTGAGATGGGGCTGGCGCGGGCAGGAGGGATGAAGATGGCGAGACACGGAGGTGATGGAGAGCAGATCACACAGCTGCTCGTTTTCCCATCTGGCACCTTCGCTGAGTCATGGCTGCTGCCGATGAACTCGTGCTCTGCAGGCATGGCAAAGAGCAAGAGTAAAGAGCATTTGAGTTTACGGGTGAGGGGCTCAGCTGCATTACGAGGTCAGTCCAATGACTACAGCCTGCTTTCTCTTCCCTACCTTAGAGAATGACCATCTGCAGCAGAAACAAAGACTCCACTTAAGTCTCTTGGGCATCAGCAACTGCTCTGACATAATCTCACCTTGGTTTTCCAGTAGAACACAGGTCCAGACCACTGTAGTAAAGTATTTGTCTAGAGGACTGGAAATGACGATGAGTTAGAAAAGGAATCCAGGGAGAGCCTGTGAAATTCCCTGTCCATGGCTGAGGAACAGAAAGGACTTTCCTCCCCCTACCCCCCACATATTGTTTGTTTACTTCTAAGCAAAGTGCAACTTCACCCAAATTAAAGGAACACAATCAGCAGCAAATCTTACAGTGGCTGCACATCATACTACGTTACACTTGCAATGCCAGATTGTGAGGTAATTGTAGTACTGATCCCTGTTTTCTAGAAAAATCAGACACAATCCCAGGTCATGCTGACTTTCCAAGTGTTCACGAGTGCTAAGAAGTGATGATGTGCATTCATGAATCACGTCCTATTTACAGCTCTCATAAAAACCCAACCCTTCAATGATCTGAGGATTAGAAGTCCCCATGCCCCAGGATAAATGTTGTATTCAGCCAATGTCCGCATGGGCAGTACTTTAAACAGATTCCTAAGGCCTGGTTGTTGAAATTAGGTTTGCAGGACAGGACCTCCCTCGGATATGGCTTATCTTCTTGGCTCTGTTTGAAGACTTGGGGACTGCCTTTTATTTCGATATTTAGGTCCTGCTTTAACCAACGTGCCCCCTGAGAAATTTTTTAGTCAATAAAATCTCTCACATTTTCCTGCTAACTAGGCACTGAAAATCCAGTAACAGTCAGATGTTCGCTTCCTAACAAGAGCTGTGCCCTCAAGTGTTACTTGATGTTATGCAGCCGCTGTGCACCTCCATCTTTTTAAAAATTCATTTGGGCGCATCATTCAGCATCTGAATTCCAGTCAGTTCTGGGTAATAATAATCATTCATTTCATTGATTTCTGCTGCATTCCTACTCCGGGTAAATAACAAGGCAGCTCTGTGTCGTGGATTCAGATCAAGACTCCAGCCCTAACAATGATTGAAAGCCCCCATGGGGGTCTAGAGAAGTCAGAGACAACAGCACACCAATTATGAAGCCCTGCACTTCATCTACTGCTGGCAAAAGAAAAGGTTATTTATCTAAAAATAAAGCAACTGTATTCTGGTGCAGGAGGGTGAGCTGGGAGGAGGGCTGTGAAACAAACGAGGCAAGGTTGTGATCTACAACATTAGAAGACTGAGGATGAATAAGGAACTGTCCAGTATAACCTATCACCCACAGGCAAATAAAATTTCACGGCTGGAAACTCTTGACCAAAATAAATGGACCATGTCATGTGTTTTAATAAACCTTTTCTGGTTCTGACATTGAAACCAACAGGTGCCCAGGAGCCGCAGACACTCTCACAACCACTTAATTACTCCAAGGCCGTACGTGTTCAAATAACTTACTGCACCACAGCGAGCCTGAGACGTGAGGACTGAGATCAGAGCTGAACTTCCTCAGTGTTTCTGATGCCTTTTTAAGATGACAAGGCCAGTTACTTTTTGCAGACGTGGATTTGAAACCTCCTCTCCAAAGTGCTGTTGTGTTTAGGGGTTTACTCTCCATGAGCATCCATGAATCATGAAAGGTCTAGGGATTTGGGGAAGCACCCAACAGTTTGGGGGTGAGGTTCACGACTGCAGACACACAGGCAAGCATCTAGCATCTTTCAGTGTTTGTGAGAACCACTGTACTAGAGGAAAACTCAGCAACCATCAGCGGTTCTGCTGTAGGAATCCAAACAGGCAAAGCTACATAAGAAGAACAAGGAAGAAACTAGTCCTCCAATTTGCCCTCCTCATTTTGAAGGCCTTCCAGGCAGCCAAGGACCTCACAAGCAGGCTCCAGCTACATATTTATGGCAAAGAGGAAAGAGCAGCAACTCCTCCAGCCTGGGATAACAGGTAAAGGAGTACCAGGCATATGGCGTCAATCCCACTGAGTGAAAAGAAAAATCACCACTAAGACCAATAGGACCTTAACAGAGCCTTTAATATAGACCTGAAGTACGGCTTAGAGCCTGGAACATGCACTTCCTAATGTTATTTTTTCTAAGAAGTCATTCATTCCATTGAGCTAGAGTTTCGACAGTCCATTAATACTTTGAGTTTTATAGCAGCTGAAATCATCAAAGGTGATTGCAGGTGTTCCCTGCTTTCTACACGACCTTCTCTGAGAAAGGAAGGGAAAAAAATATCATCTCTGAATAAATAAAAGACCTGAGACACTAATATGCTAAAATTACTCAGTTAATTCCACATTACCTATCTATGGAAGGGCTGGCAAATGTCTCATATCCTCTTTCCAAGGTAGGTCCCTTAATCATATAACAATTCATCTTCTGGGTTAGAGAATCTGCATTATAAAAAGCCCCCCCCCCCCCCCCCAAAAAAAAATCCAAACCAACCCATAACAAAATGACACATTTGGATTAGGTTTTCAGGTCACTGTACTAAATACTGCCACTAACAGTATTAGATTTACATAGCTTCAGTTGCACTGAGCTAAAAATGGATCCCATTATGTTCTTCCTATTTTTGGTCAGGGCAAATACATATAAGTATGGGTGGATGCTTGAGAATTCCCATGGGGTCACAAGAAGACGTCTGCAGGAAGGCTACTCATACTATTGCCATGAGGAGAAGAAATCAGTGGGTAATACAGTCAGGTGTCACTTTGATACAATACTATACAGACAGTCTTGCTCCACTGAACGCAGGATGGAAGTTCTCTCTCTCCATGCATTTGCTTTAATTTTTAAAGAACTGTAAGCTGGCTTTCTGAACAAGAACAGTTCCCAATCATTCATCTGGGAAAGTGACAAATACTGCACTCATTCATGCAGGACCAGGTGTACCATAGCTGGTGTGGTGGGCTGACCTTGGTTGGTTGCCAGGTGCCCACCCAGCTGCTCTACCACTCCCTCTTCTCAGCAGGACAGGGGGAGAAAATAAGATGTAAAAAACTCATGGGTCAAGATAAAGCCAGTGTAATGGGAAAAAAACCAAAAAACCAACAACCAAACAACAAAAAAACCCCAAAGGTTTTGTGAGGAAGCAAAGCAAAACCAAAGAAGATGTATGCTCTACTTCCCATCAGCAGCCGATGTCCAGACACTTCCTGGGAAGCAGAGCCCCAGTATGCACAGCGGTTGCTTCAGAAGACAAACGCCTCAGTAACAAATGTCCCCCCACTCTCCTTTCTCTTAGCTTTTATTGCTGAGCACAATGTCATATGCCATGGGACATCCCTTTGGTCAGTTGGGGTCAGCGCTCCCTGCTGTGTCCCCTCCCAACCTCTTGCCCCCCCCCAGCCTCCCGGCCCTTGGGGGGTGTTGGAGGGACAGCCTTGTGCTGTGCGGGTGCTGCTGGGCATCAGCCAACGCATGGGTGCCTTACCAACACCGCCACGGCCACAAACACAAAGCCCAGTGCAATATGGACTGCTATGGGGAGACTTAGCTCCAGCCCAGCCAGACCCACTACCATGGGTTACACCATGTGGGACAACTTCATCTGACATGTGTTGATGTGTCCCTGCCAAAAGAGGCAGAAAGGATCTAGGGTTAGTTTGAAGTTTTGGCTGGCTGGAATCACCGATGTCAGTGTGATATCACACTGTGTGTGTGCATAAACTCACAATACAAGTATGAACAGCTGGATTTTTTTCAGAGGCATTTCCATTTGAGCTTTATGTACCCTTCATGTCTCCAAATGAGAGTACTTTTATGTAGAGGCATTCTTACAGACTTAGAAAGCCATGCCTACCTTAAAGATGTTGTCATACACTTGATCAGCTAAACCATGGCATCATGCAGAATTGCTGTCTGTAAAATTGCTATAGAGAAAGGAAATCAGCCAATCTTCTACTGTTACATGATTACTAATTTCTTTGGAGTTTTGTTACTTGAAATGTAATGTTATTTGCTAATGCGTCTGTTACTAAAACCCTGGGGGCATGGACAATCTCTTGCTGGAGACCCTTGGACTTTCCTGCCTAATGCAAGTCATTGCAAAACTTTTCTTCCAAACAGATCCTCCTCTTTCTCATTCCCAAATACACATCCTCAGCACTTAAGTGGGGAATCCCTCTTTTTCCATCTAAATGCTGACAGAAATGAACTTCAGCACACTGCTGAGGCACCAGTGTTTAAGGTTAAGGATTGCAACAGCCATGCGACGGGGAATAGCTTGCTGTTTGCCAGGTGCCTCGGACACATTCTCGTCATCCTTAACACCAGTCTAACACGTAGCAGACACTTGTGCTTATTTACAGAGCCTAAATGCAAACAAAACCCTAAAAGGACCTAGAGATAGGGGGAGAAGACAAAAGCACAAGCACTTCTTTGCTTAAGATCAGCTCCACGAAGACTTCTCTCACTCTCACCTAATGAGCCATACCTACTGACCCACTTCTTACCTAAGCTTCATGTCTTTAATACTCTTTCCTGACAGAAAAACTCAGTTCATTTGCTTCCCTTCCTTGGGGTCCCCTGGGCTTCTCTTCAACTTCAAGTCACTCTTCACTCCCGGGATTATCGGTATTAATTTATTCGGCAAGTATTTTCCATACTCCTGCCCCAAGGCTAGTGTCTGTTTTCGGCTCTCCAGGGTGTGCTGATGGCTTTTTTGGTGGGCAGGGGCCATCCTCTCCTATCCTGGTAGCAAACAGATATCGCTGATAATGACTTGGCTGAACTGCCAGCAAGTCATTAACCTTCATTAGGCTAAAATGCTTTCCCACCTGGCAAAGTCATACTCCAATCTCATACTGCAATCTGTTCAATAAATAAGGTGTTTCTTAGAACACACACACTGACAATCGTACTTTATACAAAAAAAAACTTTAAACAGCTTCAATGGATATGTTTCATTACCAGTCCTAGACATGACAATAATCGTTATTTTGGGGTGTTAATGGTGATACTATTCTCATCTATGATGAGACTGGTCTGATCTAGGTCAGGAAATTTAGGGGATTTTTGAGTTTGACCCTTCTCCCTGCTGGAATTCATTAGCATCTGTCTGTGTACTGGCTGAGCATTAGCTAACATGGGAGTTGCTTGTTCCTAGAAGAGTTTATTTTTCTTTAGGGAAACAGTTGGTTTAGAAGCCACCGGCAACCCATCAGGAGCTTGCTGAGTGATGGCTAACCTTCGCTTCAGAGGCACGGCTGCTGATTTAATACTCTGTAGCTGGAGGTGAGAGTAAATCTGCGACATCTTGGGGCCACTTGAGCTACTTGTATGCAGTGATATCTGTGATGTTTGCAGTGGTGCTGGAGAGGGGTGGTGACATGAGGAAAAAGATCCCTTTTTTTGCTCTGTATATTTTAACTAGACTTGCCTTCTTTAGTGTATGGTGAGTACTGAAGTTATAAACACAACAGTCTATATGCTTCAGCCATGTGAGCTAAATGTTTATATACATGGGAGAGTGGGTTCATCTCACCTAAATGTGGTCATTTAAAGTTAGGTGTTGGCTCCTTCCTTGTCAGCATCTAAGACGGGGCCCTGCAGAGAGTGATGCAGTCTGCTACTCCTAGACACTATGCCAAGATGAAGTGAACTGCCCTTTGGGGGGTCCCTGTGGGTTGCCGAAGGGGTCTCACTGGCAAGGTTAGAGAGAGAAATACAGAGACATGTGCTTTTTTGCCCCCTTTGAGGGTACCAACAGGAGGGATCACAACCCTACCTGCCGTGCCTGCTAAAATGGCCAGGATTTTTTTACAGAGGATTTCATCAACCATATCTCTCCTTTTTTTTATTATATTTTTAAATTTTTTTTTGGTAAGTTCTAAGATCAGTGGTATTTGCCACAGGTTTGCCAGGAAAATAGCAGGCCCCTGGAAAAGCATCTCCGCTGCGTGACAAAGCATTTGCAAAGAGAAATGCTCCATGAGCGTGCGCTCTCCCAGCTGTTCTGGTGCTCCCTGGCAATGCCAGCTGCTCAGGGTTACGTGCTGAAGTTACGGAGAGCAGCAAGGCAGGGATTTTCCAGAGAGCTACCAGGGAATTAAATGTCTGGATTCCTTTCACATTCCACAGGCACTGGGCCTCTGAATTGTGCCCCCAGGTTCATTTTCCAGTTCAGCTCTGGTACTGGAAAAACGCTCCGTTGAGAGGAATATGCCCGCTTGCCAGCCAGCTGGAGGGTGCCAAGAGAAACATTAGTGGGGTTTATCAGACAGACGGCCAGGGCACTAGCACAGAACTATCCCAGGAATCTCAACACTGTTACCACAAACCTATCTTGAGTTTTGAGTTTGCAAATACATTCCTCTTACTCAGGAGAAACATCAGATAAATTATGCAGTCCTGCCTCTCCCAGGAGTGAGCCAACGGCTACAATAGCTAAAGGTACCTCTTGGCTATATTTTTCACATTTCAGCATGGTAATAGTTTAACATTGAAATTCACAATTGAGAAGAGTTGGGGAGTTAAATGAAAATGCCTCCTGATGGTCTGTTGAGTTACAAGCCCTGTCCTTAATCATGGTTAAGTAAAGAAAGCAGTGGCATCAGGTGCTGTGCATACCCTTTGGTAGCTAGAGGCACTTTTAGAAGGCTCCTAACGCATCATGCCACGTCTCCCTTTGCCTCTCAGGATCTCTGCTAGCCTGGTGGGGCAGCATCCAGCAGCAAGCTCTATGCCCATGGTACTTGTGGGCTGTTGTCTTGCCTGATGCATGAGAGATCAAATCAGACAACCTTTCGGACAAAAAGACCCCAAATAATACAGTTGGAGGTAGCAGCCAAGGCTCTGTAGCTGGGGCCATATGACTCATCTCTGAACTGGCAGGAAGATACATGCAGCACCTGCACCACTGTGTTTTACATTTGTTATTCAGGGAACAAAACACATTAAGAGAAGGGGAATGTAAATGCAGGCAGGAGAGGATGAGCAAAAGCGCACTGCAGATGTACCTGTTTTTCTCCATCACCTCTAAGAAAACTCACTAGTGACCCTGGAGATAAAATCCTGTACTGTAGACATCAGGAATCAGGTGAGATGAGTCCCACTCCAGCTGTTCATGGGCAATGTGACATATAAGCAAAGGTCAGCTTGAAGTTGGCCATTGAAAACTGACGATTCAAACTCAGTGGGAAGCCAGGGATAAAGAGGAATCAGGCTCTTGGTACTTTTGGCTTCGTCTTACAGAAATGTTTCTGAGCTTGTACCATCTGAACGTAGCCTGTAGCTTTGTGGCCAAAGTCTTTAAATCTAATTTATATTAACTGTTTGCTCCTGAGGACAAATGCGTGTGCAGTCCAGGACAGAGGGAAGGCTTTGGTACTAGGCTCTGGTCATTTCAGAAGGGAGATAGAAAATGATATTAATCTTTGTGTGTCAGAATATAAGGTGCTACAGGGTTGATAATCAATCACAAATATATATTTAAAAAAATAAAAATTAATGAGTGGTGATTTTACCATGTTTTCTAATAGAATAAATCATAGAATATCACAGAATGGTTTGGGTTGGAAGGGACCTTTAAAGGTCATCCAGTCCAATCCCCCTGCGATGCACAGGGACATCTTCAACTAGATCAGGTTGCTCAGAGCCCCGTCCAACCTTGAATATTTCCAGAGATGGGGCATAAATAGAGTCAGGTAAGTACACTAGCCACTTCCATCAAATGTTTGCTCAAATTTTATCATGCCGTTAGTTACTCCACACTCATACTCTGTTCTGTTTGCCATTCCCATGCTCTTCTCTCCCAAAAGCTATGACGGGATTATAAATTTTAATGCTTTCATAGAGTTTACCTGAAAAAGCCAGGTTAAAAATGGCCTAGGAGCTTGTGACATTATCTAAGCTATATGGGTAACGGTAGCAAGCAAACACTAGGAAATTGGAAACAGCTGCTACCAGATACACCTCACATAATTCATATTCATGCACCTAACTTATATTTTAATTAAATAAGAAGTTAAAACCCCTGTAGATGTTGTGGTCAGAGCTCATCTTTCCCTGAGCAATGCAACAAATTATTTCTTTGCAAATCAACAGGAGACACTAACTTCCAGAATATAAGGTGTTTTTTTTTTTTGCACTCTGAATATTTTATAATATTTTGACTACTATGGTATAAGTTGTTTTCTAAATAAGTAGTTTTGCATACAAAATGTCACAAAATTAGATGTCATATGCTAAAAACCTCATGAAATAATCTAAAAGTAAGTAACAAATGTTAAAATAAAATGAAATTCACTTGGAATTCAAGTTAATTGATCAGGCAATTTTTAAATGGATGTTCAAAATTTTCCTAAACTATATACTTCTCCAACCAGTGGGGGACTTATTTAGTGGAATTTTCTTTATGTGAGTTTTTTACAAAAAAAGATTTGTTTTTCTGAATCAGAACAAAAAAGTTAAAATTTGAACCCTCCCTTGGATTTGAAATCCCACCTATGTAGCAGAAGATAAAATATTACTTAAAATCATACAAAGTATTTTTCAGTGTATTATTTGCTGTCTGTCCTCTGGGAGAGCTAGTACACACTGACATTTCTCCTTGTTTTGCACTCTGTATGTGGAAAACTTATGCGTACCTCCGCTATTAAGTCTACAGAAATGCAGACGCAAGTAAAGTCCATGCACCAACTGTGTGGACTCTAGATCCTACTAGTAAAGAGTATGTAATCCAAACTCCTTTCATTTCTTGGGGGAAAAAAAAAAAAATCAGTCTGGAAATTTGATTTGCCTTGAATCAGCCATAAAGCATTAAAAAACACAAGCCTCTTAATTTACCCAGTCTCAAAACTGCAGGCATTTCTAATATAATTTCTACCCTTTATTCAGTGGTGACAGGTCCTGAGGGGGTAAAGGAGTAGGATGAAGCAGTGACTGTTGGCACACTCTCTAGCCCAATTATCACTTAATCAACTCTAGCAGTGTCAAAAAAGAAACGCAGAAATGTCAATCCATTTTCAACTCTCGGCTCCCTTGTGTCCCAGAAGGTTCCCTTATTTTGAGTGTTTTAAAAACAGTTTGTGAGACTCTGAGCTTTTTCTTCATATTATTTTTCATCTTTTACTACTACTACTAGTTTCCTCTCTTCAAAACTTTTTGTACATGGTCCCAGGGAGCAACCTATTAAAACCCAGCGCTGCTTCTAAGACATTTCCCAGACTGTATACCTCTTTACTGGAGCAAAATGGGCACCTTGACCATGACGAACATTGAAGAAAATTGAACAAAGAAAACAAAATATTTATTTTGAGACAAAATGGAAACAAAATCGGATTTGGATCTACTGGATTATAAGAGAGATGAAGAAAACAGAAAGCCATGCTTATCCTGGAGATGGAACTCCATCACAGCCTAAAATCCACTGGCTTTGAGGAAGGTCATACCTGCTGATGAACTTTGCTTTTGCCCCTGACCACAACAGTAGCTTCTAACCACCTCCTTGACTTTTCCGGGACACCTCTCCCAGTTTCTAGTCCTCACATTCACAGTGTTGAGCCATCACTTTTTAAACGTGTAGCATGACTGGTGGCTCACTAGCTATAGCTGTGCAGAGGGAACTGCTGCGGTGTGCAAAGGAAGCTACACTGGTGTAACATCTTCAATGGCACAGGCAGAAATAGACAGGTGAAAGACAAATCACTTTTTTCTTGGATGGTGCTGAGGCAAGAGGACTGGAGAAAAAGCGTACTTAGACTGATTTGGGCCAAACATCTAAGGGGCACCTGGTAAAAAAGGTCTGTATGCAAAGGCTGTGAAGGGCAGGAGCCAGGCTAGCAGCTGGCAAGGTAATGCAGAGTTCCCTGACGTTAACACTAAATGAAACGAGTATCCAAACACATCCTTTAGCCTTATAGGTGGAAAAGCATCTCCCCAGCTGTTAATACCCCTATTGAAAAAAACAGGCTATTTTTGGAATGTATAATATACAGTGAAGTAAATATTCCCCTGCACCAAAAAAAAAAGAAAAAAAAAAAAAAAGAAAAAAAGGACCCAAACACCTTAAAGTGCAAGCAAGAACAGAAAATTATAGTTTTTCTTTTGGTAGTCATCTCTCACAAATACAAAAAGCACATTGCTTTTGTGAAATACCCACATGAAACCTGGAGCTCCCCTTGGAAAAGCACTAAGTTGGTCCAATATCCTCACAGACAGGATCAAAACCAGCGCTCTCTTGGGAAAGCCGGTAGACTTGGCAGATCTGAGCATGTTTTCTGTCATGGGCCCTGTGCATACGGATGCAGGTGATCCTGCCAGGAATCCAAAACTCCTGCAATGGCAACTTGGTTTTGAGGAATAAATGGGGACTTAGTTTGCTGCTGGGTTCACTGAATAGTATTTGCTTGTGTTTGTGATTTTAAGAGATTCCCCCAATGCCACACCAAACATTATGATTGGTTTTGCTTATAAAATGTCCCCTTTTTCCAGGGAAACCCATGATTCTGACCGACTGACTTCTTTTTAGATGGGAAGTACAAACTCTTTACCTGAAAATCCTTGGATGGTGGAGGTAATTTTGTTTCCTAACTAGCAGTTCTTAGGTCTTAAGCAAGTAGCACCGGGGGTTTCACTTCCAAGCCCAACATTCTGCCGAGGGAAACACTCCAGAGGAAAAGATACATTTAGCCTCAGGATCCTCAGAAAGAAGTTTTAAGAGCATCTTTAGTAACCCCTAACTGCAACATACTTCTTAACATCTTCTCTCTGTTATCATTTTCCCTTATTGCAAAAAGGCCTCTCAGACAGAATACAGCAATTTGGGGCTCATGAGACTTTCAGAAAGCCCAACTTCATGTTGGAACTGCTGAGGGTCGCCTTTAAAATCAAGCCTATGATTTTTAAAATTGAGCAGGTTTTTTTTTTTCTTTACAGCTGAGCACACAGCTTCAAAGGCATAAAAAATAACTGACGTTAACAAGATGTTTCTGTATTGTCAAATTAAAGAGCTCCCCTGTTACTTACCAGGCTCTCAGTCCCTATACACATTATTTTGCACACAACCTACTTTCTAAAGTGAACTAAAAATTACACTGTGGGGTGAATCAGCTAGCAGATTGTCCACACTGTGATGTGGATGCTACAGAGCAGACATGAGCAGAGCCACAGGGAGCTCCTTCACCCTCTCATCATCCTCCATCGCTGCTGTGGAGGATGCAGGGTCTTATAAACCTCACACCAAGCCCCTGCACACACATGTACATCATTTAACCATGAATGTGAAGGGTTAAAAGGTTATGTAGCCTTGAAACAGACACTAAGAAAACCAAGATCTTGCTGATATTTGTTTGCATATGTCCAACACACCTGGCTGGTGCTACCAGGAGACACCCTTCCCCAGCAGCAATACAAGGAGACAGTGCTGGAGGTGATTCAGCATAGAGCTGTGAAGCTGGAGAACAATGCCCATTGGCCTGCTCTGAACCATCATATGAGCCTGTGAAATGCTAAGGACCAGCTACATACGGATTCAGGACAGAAGCTGGAGCTCAAAGGCAGCTGCATAGATATGGCAACGTTTCCAGGTTGTATTTGCTGAAGTCTGTTCTCCTCGCATACAAAGTGGAGCCTGAGAGACTATGTCTTAGCCATGAAGGGACCAGTCAGGTGCTACTCAATTCCTAGTACACAGCAGGCTCAGGACACAGTCATAGTGGCAAGGCCACAAGACAGAGAGCTGGGACGTTTTCTCAGGGTCCTGCTGGGACTCCTCATTGTGTTCATCATCTGCCCAGGATGGATGTGTTCAGTGTAGGTGATGGAAGCAAACCAACAAGATATACCTGGGGTTTATGGTGAGGTCCTGGCACTGTGCTGTGTATCATAGAATCATAGAATGGTTTGGGTTGGAAGGGACCTTAAAGATTATCTAGTTCCAACCCCCCTGCTGCGGGCAGGGACACCCTCCACTAGACCAGGTTGCCCAAAGCCCCATCCAACCTGGTCTTAAACACTTCCAGGGAGGGGGCAGCCACAACGTCTCTGGGCAACCTGTGCCAGTGCCTCACCACCCTCACAGTACAGAATTTCTTTCTAACATCTAATCTAAATCAACCGTCCTTCAGCTTAAACCCATTACCCCTTGTCCTGTCACTACACTCCCTCATAAACAGTCCCTCACCAGCTTTCCTGTAGGCCCCTTCAGGTACTGGAAAGCTGCAATTAGATCTCCCCGGAGCCTTCTCTTCTCCAGGCTGAACAACCCCAGCTCTCTCAGCCTGTCCTCACGGGAGAGGTGCTCCAGCCCTCTGATCAGCTTCGTGGCCCTCCTCTGGACTCGCTCCAACAGCTCGATGTCTCTCTTGTATTGGGGACCCCAGAGCTGGATGCAGTACTGTAGGTGGGGTCTCACAAGAGCAGAGTAGAGGGACAGAATCACCTCCCTTGACCTGCTGGTCACGCTGCTTTTGATGCAGCCCAGGACACGGTTGGCTTTCTGGGCTGCAAGCGCACACTGCCGGCTCACATTGAGCTTCTCATCAATCAATACCCCCAAGTCCTTCTCCTCAGGGCTGCTTTCAATCCATTCCTCGCCCAGCCTATAGTCGTGCTTGGGATTGCGCCAACACATGTGCAGGACCTTGCACTTGGCCTTGTTGAACCTCATGCAGTTCGCACGGGCCCACCTCTCCAGCCTGTCAAGGTCCCTCTGGATGGCATCCCTTCCCTCCAGCGTGTCAACCACACCACACAGTTTGGTGTCGTCGGCAAACTTGCTGAGGGTGCATTCAATCCCAGTGTCCATGTCACTGACAAAGATGTTGAACAGTGATGGTCCCAGTACCGACCCCTGAGGAACGCCACTCGTCACTGTCCTCCACTTGGACATTGAGCCATTGACCACAACTCTTTGAGTGCGACCATCCAGCCAATTCCTTATCCACCAAGTAGTCCATCTATCGAATCCATGTCTCTCTCCAATTTGGAGACAAGGATGTCATGTGGAACAGTGTCAAATGCCTTGCGCAAGTCCAGGTAGATGACGTCAATTGCCCTTCCCTTATCCACCAATGCTGTAACCCCATCATAGAAGGCCACCAAATTTGTCAGGCAGGATTTGCCCCTAGTGAAGCCATGTTGGCTGTAACCAATCACCTCCTTATTTTCTGTATAAAAATAGATGCCACCTGTTCAATCCAAAAGGAGATTTGACCATTCCTCCAACGCTTGTGGTGTTTGGGCATACAGGTGATGTGAGCCTGACTGCCTCAGACAGTGATTATGCAGCTGTAGCAATTTATTTTGTATCTAACACACAGGTGCAACACTTCACCCCAGTGCAGGTCACCCATGGCAATGGGCCCTGCAGTCGAAGTGACCCCTGAAGAGCTTTCCAGCCATGTGCATGCAGTTGCAGAATATCATCCCTTAAAAGACCAACTTGCACTAAGGTTTACATATGGTACAAGGGGGAATCCAGTGCTACAAAATGCTTTTTGGAAACTGAAGTGAAATAACACCTTCCAGAGCCTCTAAGTACTAGGAAGCACCAGGTTCTTTCCCAAGAAAGCCTCGTGTCTGTGCTGCCCAGGTCTGTTCTATGCCTGCAATACAGAATTCAGCTTCTTTCCACTAGTATTACCTACAGCTGGGCAGCATTTGAGTCACAGATTCATCACTGAAAGGGAGCAGGGTCTTGGGAGACTTGAATTTTGTTCTGCCTTCAACTGTTGGGATTTCTCCAGACTTGAGAAGTGCAGTTGAGGTGGGATTTTTGTGATTGATGTGAGAAATAGCAACACCTTCAAGTATTAACCATACAAGAGCCTCCCATTTCCAGGACATGGAATTTTTTCCTTCCATGGCTGTTGCTGAGGCTTAAACATACAGTCATCACTTTACCAAAAGGAAACCTTTATTTATTGCAGGCTATCTCCATACTTAGGACAACAGCAAAAGCAGAAGATGATTCATCGACATCTTCTATTGTGTCTCTCTATAACAATTTGTCATGTCCAGAAATAAAGGAGAGACTGTGGGGAGAGATTTCCTCAGATCTCTTGAATATCATAGAGTTTTCCTGGCTCAGACCGATGTTTCCAGGGACATTTTCTGAGGAGTGCTCTATATAGACTGCCTGAGTGTGCTAGTGAAATGGCAGCCATTGCTCAGCCCAAATAAATCTTCATCATCAAGCTCATTAGAGTCTTAACATCAAGCCACTGTGATTGTGCCTGCAGAGGAGCAGGGTGTGGAGAGGGGCAAGATGTGTGGTAACTTGTTTCAGTAGCTGGTAATCACCTCTCCAGATGATAACAAACACAATCTCTGCCAGGCAAGACAGACCTGAGGAAAAGAGTTTATTTTTCAGAATTTCATTTTGTTTCTTTACTGCTGTTAATTGCAACTCTCTGGAGAGTCTGTGTGGAGTGTGTGGAAACTAGTATTGCAAGGCAGGAAGATAGTATCACTGTTTTATTTGCTGCACTTTTAAGATGAAGCCTCTAACAGGCATTCTGAAGAGCCAGGATGAAGCACGGTCCCTGGTCAGACAGTGGCTTCCCACCCTGAGACATACAGACAGCTGATCAGGTCTCCTGGAAGAAGGGACTGTCCTGCCTCGCTTCAATCCCGATGTTTCCCAAAGAAGTAATGACATGGTAGTTGCTGACCCTCTCCATCCTCACTAGACCCCGAACGAAGCACTCCTGAAACCCTAGTTCATGTGAATAACTGATTACTATGGAATTTCAAGTTGTAGTTACAAAAAAAAAGAGAAGAATTCGGAACTTCTGTGGGTTTACTGAAGAGCTAGAGACGCGGCCAAATAAGCCAGAAAACCTCTAAACTGAGATGGTAAATAAAACCATAGAACTTACTCGGAAGAAAACCCTTTACTGAGCCTTTTCAGTTACTTTGTAGGCCTGTCCCATGAGTATTTGGGTGACTGGAATAGCACCCACCAGATCCATTAACTGCATCAAATCCAGGTGCTTGCTTGAAGCCAACATTTAACCATGCAAATTAACATTTTTGTGTTCAAGGTAAATTCCAGCAGCTACTCACGTGTACCAGCAGCTGCTCTGTGTCTGCAACTACTCTTTGTTTTCACCCACACATGTTTTTGCATGTGCATCCATTGCGCCTGTTTATGAAAATGTCATTTGTAAATATTTACTTTATATTTTAATAACTTCTATTAGTGCCCCTCAAGAAGATGTTACCACTGCAGCAACTGACTCAACACAGACAAATACTCAGGTTGAGATTTAACAGATATTTCTCTGCGGTGAATGTCAGCTTAAACTATTCCTACCTCATACTTCTTCTTGAAGTATCTGTGTCAATATTATCATCTTATTATTTCCTTTTCATCTGTAGCCAAGTAAATATCTTCAATTAGACTCAAATAATGTGGATTGTACCCTACATGGAGGCCTGAAATTGGATCACATCTCATTGACTTCGATTTTCATATCATTGTATCATTATTATCACAAATTCCTGGATCTGAAAATTGGTGCAGCTAGAGCTTAGATGACTTCTCAGATTCACACAGCAAGATAGCAACAAAGATAACAAAATACTTTGTTACTTCAGTCACTGTAATAAAAAAACGACAAACGTTCCTGAAATTATGTCCAAGGGTAATGGCCTTTGCAGTCAAGCTATTGACCCAGAGGCTATTTTGCTGCACCTATAGCCAAGATGCCCTCAGCTTGTCAATTCATCTTTCCTGATGGATCAGTGAAACACAGAGGACTCCACATTTTCCTGAGGTTTCCTTCAGAGTAACAAATGGCTAGGGCCAGCTCCAGCTATGCCAGATGGTGCTGCACGTGGACATTCATCCATCCCTGGTTATCAGCAGGTACCCTGGTGCCCTGCACAGGCCTGCCACCATGAGCAGCTCACGTCTGAGGCAATTGCACGTTGATAGCCTGGTTGTTGAGAACTGCAACGGGGCACAGCTTCACCCCACAGGCTGTTGCATGTGTTTCTCTCAGCATTCAGGTGGGAACCATCCAAAGCACTCAGACCTTAATCTGTAGCCGTGACTGACCACATCCAATGGCCTCTGGGTCCTATGCACAGTTCATATTCACTAGTTAGGGAGGAGTCAGACAGACGTTATTGCTCTTCTTCCATAAGAGACTTCAGGTCAAGTCTTGTGCGTTTCCTGTGAATTGTCAGTGGTATTGTGCTAGAGCCATCATACTCACATCACCAAACCACCCTTGACTGGCCTTCCCTTGTTCTCGATGACATGAAAACCTTGGCTGGCAGAGCAGCAGAGGTGGGGAATTTGCATATACCATGTAGTTTTTATAATACCAATACCAACTCCCATTTGCAGTTCTATCCCACCTGGGCTTGTGGGATGGTTTGTTTCAGCCCAAAGGTACTTGTGGGAACTCATGGGACACAATCCGTTGTCATGGTCTCAAAAGCCAATTTGTCCACCACCTTGTGGTGCGTCAAAGGCTTCCCAGCTAGATTAATTTCTAGCCTTATGATACTGTATCTTCAAGCTCCCATCAGTGTAGAGGGCATTTTTATCAAACACTTTTACTGCTGGACTTAACCAGTGACTATTGCTCTTTGGAGCATTCTGTGAGGGTGGGTGTCCATCGAAACAGGCTGATGTATGATGCCAAAGGTTATTTGCAAGGCTTGAGGATTAATGTGATGCCATTTTTGAGAGGGATGATATCCCTAAGACTCTGCTCCTGGTTTTGGTTTAGTTGTTCTGCTATTTTAAATAACACCAACAGCTCCCAGGGGAGAGGGTGTATTTAGTTCTCCCTGTTGTTCATTGCCACTAATAAATACCAAATGGCAAACAGCAGCTAAACTGGAGGATGCCCTGCCCTCCTCCAGGCTGAGAGATCCCCCAGAGGATGCCACCACAGCCCACTAAAGCGGAAATATCAATTGTTGTTGAAAAGAGTTTATTCCAGCTGTCCTGGGCTTCTCTGCATAAACACAGAGCCGCCAGACTAAGAGCAGTGGGTTCCTAGCAGTGAGCCCACTGGGGAGGGAGTGTGGCCCTGCGAAGAAGAAGGTCCTGGACAGCTGGCGGAGCTACTGGGAAATCACAGAGGACCAGCTCTGTGCTGTGGTTTTGCAGCCAGAAGAGAGTGCAGGGCTATGCGCTGTGATGGATAAACAGAAACAAGCTGGTCTGTAAGGAACGCATCACCATACAGTATGTTTGGTGAGTCAGATTAATTCCTAGAAAGAAAAAAAGGGTAAAAAATCTATTGATGTGACTCCTTAATTAGCCAGCTTTTGCTTTCTTCACACAGAAGGCAATTAAGCCAGTGCTGGGAAAGGCTGTACTGGTGTCTCTATGAAAAATCAGAGTGAACAAAGGCAAGCTGCCCTCTCCCCCATCTCTCTGCAGAGCCTCAGCATTGCTCCCCTGATGTTGGAAATAAAAACAACACTTGCTGGAGCAGAGCTGCCTGGAGATGCCTTCGACTCCACTTGAGTTGTTTGCTGGCTCGCAGGCAATCTGGCAGAGCCCATCCACGTGCCAGGCTGCGGGGGCTCGGCGTGCCGTGTCAGTGGTGCTGTGCTACCTGCCAGCACCCTCCTCCCGCTGCCCTGGCAGAGCAGGAGCTGGCGTGGAGCGTGCCGCAGCCTCCCGCTGCCCTGCTGCACACCCTGCTGAGGCTCTCCAGCACGGCCAGAAGCGTGACTTACCTCTAACTCCCCGCTGGTAATCACAGGGCTGGACACTGCTTGTCTTGTGAATGGGGAAATAAGAAGACCAGAGGCAGGTTCCCTGCTTCATCCTTCCTACCAGCCCCCTCCATCTTCCCAGGAGATAACATCACTCTGGGAGCTCCCACTCCTGCTGACAGGGAATGACCAGGGCAGGCGTGCTTGCCTCCGTGCACGTGCCTGGGTGCGTGTGTCATCTTTTTGTGCTCCAAACTCAAGTGTCAAAAGTGACAGCTCCAGCTGAGCCTGTGGAAGTCCCTCAGGTAGTTAGTGTGACTTAGAGCATGAAAAGATCAAGATCAAATGATTAATATAAATATTATTTCCCCTGATTTATTAAATGCTCCCAGCTCTGCAAACAAGGCTGAAGGAGCAGCCTCGGTTATTTTGCAGCTGCTGCTGCAGCCTGGTTCTTTGGCAGCGCCTTCACACTCAAACCAGTATCCCTCGTGGTTTGGGATTTCAGCTCACAGATGACCAGCCAATTGCTCTCCCAGGACGAAGAGAAGAAGGATGGAGAGAACTTCATGGTTTCATCAAATCGGATTGATGTCTGCCTCAGCCCTTAGGCTCTTCTGCAGAAAAGCATCACCTGGAAATCTGACAGTGGGGCTATCTGAGCAAAACTTTGTGTGCTACAGGTTTGATAAGGGATTTGAAGTACTTCAGGGCATTACCTTGGCCTCTGAGAGGCAGAATGGGAAGTTCTGTAACCTCCTGATAGGGGCTGCAAAATATTTGAAGTATTTGAAAGCAATATAAAACTCACCAAACTTCAGACCCACTAGCAATACAGGAACTTAATGTTTCTGGCCAGCCTCTGATCAGTCGCTAGATGGTGGCTCCAGAAGCACAGATTCCTCCCACCACCTTGCCACTGGCCAGCTTTGGGAAACCTGGGTCCCCTCTCTCTGCCTCCCTCTCCCCTCAGGCACATTTTGTCTTGTCTCTGCTGACTCTGGATTCTCCTGGGTAGAGGCCTCCTCTTACATATGTTAATACAGCTTCCAAAACTGCACTGATTGCGGCTTCTTGGTGCTACTTATTATAAATGAGTCCGAGAAAATAGGGCTAGAAGAGACCTTGAGAGGTCACCTGGCCCATCTGCCAGTTCCACAGACGATGAACAGAGTCAGATACTGATCTAATCTGTGCTGGACCTCTGCCATCTCCTGCTCTGGCACCGTGGTGAAGACTACACAGTTTTCCCTGGTAAGCTATTCCATGGCTGCACTATCATCTTTAGCATGAGAAAGCTTTCTCTGGTACCTAACCAAAATCTCTCTTTTGATAATTTCCATTTTGTCCTTTTCCTAGCTAGTGATATTTATTCTGTTTGAAAATTAGTACCATATCCCTACCAGCACCTTCACCACCACCTTGGTCATTTCTTCCATAGACTAAACAATCCCAGACATTTCCCTCACAGGTATCAGTGCCAAAAGCAGGAAAGTCTTGACAATTTTAGTCCCACCAAAGGCAACCTTTGAATATTTATAAAAGTAGCCAGTGAACTATCCAACAGCAGTATAACCACCCTGGCAAACAGAAGTGACTAAACGCATCACTTCCACAAACTTCCTGATATCCACCACTGTCTGGCTCCACACAGACCCGAAACCCAAAGTGAAACTCAGCCACTCAGACCTCACAGAAAGCTTGTACAGATGTATGCAAATCTGCTGGCTTCATGCTGCTTTGCTCAGCGGCAGTTGGATGTGGGCGTGATGGCTGGCTAGGAAAGGTGAGGGAACAGCAGCTGCTTTGCACCCAGACATGGAGAGGCTATCCTCAACGAGCCTGTCATTTGTGTTGCCAGGGGCCAGCCAGCAGGGATGGGATGGGATGGGATGGGATGGGATGGGATGGGATGGGATGGGATGGAGATAGGCCTGAAGGGCAAGGAAACAGCAACATGAGGAGGAACATACAACTGGGAAACTGTGGGAAGAACTGCAAGATGTGTGCGCAGGCCATCGGGTTGTGAAGAAAAGTGAGGACTGTCCCAGTTTCCCTACTTAGCTGAGGTGCTTGGCTGGACAAAGGTCCCCATTTCACTCCCTCCCAAAGTGCGCATGCTGCCTGTGCTGCCTTTTCACTCCTGCTCCTGCTCTGAAGCAGCAACGAAGCTGTGGTGCATCACGCCTGTAAGAGCTCTCACTGGCTTCCCTCTCCCGCCTTCCTGTGAGCACAGACTCAGTGCTCAGTGAGGGCTTGGGAGAAATTAGGAATGAAGCAAAACAGTCCAGTTGCCAAGTCAGGGGAAACAAAGCCAAAGACTGACGTAACGTTCAAAGAGTACATAAATGGCATCATTAAAATGTCCTTCTTTACCTTATCCCAAGATCCAGGAGCTGCAAAACACTGTGTGGAATTTGAGAAAATTTTTAGTAAGAGTGGAAGTAACTAATAGTCACCATAGTAATTCACAATTACAGATAGGCATCAGTCCCAATAAACAGAGAGCCTTGAAAAGGCCAGGTCATCTCCTGAACACCAACAGCACCCAAAGGGATCCTGGGGCTCAGGGAACACAGCAAACTACCTACAGAAATGTCTCCCCTTCTCTTAGTTTCAGGACAGTGTGGTTATCCACTGGCCAGCAGCGTATAAAATCAAAATGTTCTGAGCTGATGTGCAAGGCACACTCCTTTTTGCTGACGTTTACTCTCTCCCTTATCCTGAACACACCATGTAAGACCTGAATTATCCTTAGTATACCCAACACAAGTTCAAATAGAAAGTCCTTTTACTGTCTACATTTTTTAGCTCTTATCTAAGCATTATATCTAACACAGGCTAGGACAAAACTGCTCTGTGGAATTCATGTGCTAAGCAGAAGTCCTTGCTGATGAGCAGCTTACGAGTGTCCGGTTTCTTTCAGAGCCATGACCACTTCTGACCTTTTCTCCATGTGACTTTAGGTTACTCTGGGTTCTCAGGTTAAAAAATCCATACTATCAGAGAAACTCCAGATGGAAGGCTGTTTGTTTTCACCTTCCTCTGAATGTCCTGTCAAGCAATTTGCTACTACTCAAAATCCAGGCAAACAAGATAACTGCACGCGCAAATCCTGTTTGTGCTGTTGGGTTTCTTCTCTCTAAATATAGCTGGGTGGAGGAGTCCTGACCGATAACACCATGGAGTCATCTGCTTGTCTGCACCACAGCCGTGGCACCTGCAGGGGCAACAAGCATTTTTCATAGATTCATAGAATCACAGAATGGTTTGGGTTGGAAGGGGCCTCAAAGATCACCTAGTTCCAACCCCCCTGCCATGGGCAGGGACACCCTCCACTAGACCAGGTTTTTCCTGAGTCATTTTCCTTGAGTTATTCCACCAGATTCAGATTTTAGGGGTATAAAAGCTGAGCAAACAGCCAAAAATGTTGCTTTTGCTTTTCTTGCAGTCAAGGGAAAGAGGGAAGGACTCCACAATGGCGATTCATCCCACCTCTCCTAGACGCCTTTTTAAGGATGGGGTTACTCACTCTCAGAGGTGCCTCCCCCTTTGGTGACAGGCTGCTCTAATGGCAGGGAGACTTTCCATCTCTCCCACTGGCTGCAGGCTGATGGAGCCATGCTCTTTCGCTGAAAATTCTCATCTCACTCACTCCATTTTAAACCTGGAACCACTCCGTGAAAATTAAAAGCTCATTTTCATGGGGGTCTTCCAGCTGTTTAACACAAACCCTCTGCTAACTGGCTGGTGAAGCTGGGTTTACAGCAGCCTGGCTCCAGCCAAGCAGACTGTCCAGCCTGACCCGTAAAGCTATTCACACTAGTGTAGCATTGACCTAGTGGGCCAAATTCTCCACAACTTTTTTTTTGTTTTCGTAGCCTTTTTTCCATAGCATGAAGCATTCCCTTGGGAAGCTCATTCTTCTGATGTCTCAAGAAGTCTGGGCATGAGCATGTGTTGGCTTTGAAATCCCTCAGTGGCTCAACTCCTTGATAGAGACCAATAGTGAGGGAGGGGTGTGGGTGGGGTTTTTTGTTGGGTGTTTGTTTGGTGTGGCTTGGGGTGTTTTGTTTCTTTTTCACTTGCACTCTATACTTCGACGCTGTCCCAGCAAGGGAAAGCCAAACTAGAGGTATCTGAATTTTCCAGTCTCTCCGTGTCTCCTCCAGAGAATATTTCTGTATAATCCCAAAGCCACAGAAACAGACCAACTGTGCAAGAATGGAAATCCTGTTCAGGGCTCAGCTAGGCTCTTTCTGTAACGTCCTCTCTGGGAGATCTTGGAAGAGATTGTCACAATGGCCAGATTTTTGTCTTTTAACAAACATGCCGTATCTTGGCTCCATTTCCTCCCTTGCTTATCACTATTTTGTTAGCTTGAAGATAACTTCCAGGAGATCTGCTCTCACCTTAAAGTCTGATCAAAGCAAATTCCCTGTTTTTTAAGAAGTTATAGGGGGAAAGGGTGGGTGTCTTTTTGTCTGGTAACAGTTTATTTTAATCTGACTGTTTTCTCCTTTTGTAATCCATGAGCACTCATGTTTTTAGAAGGCTTGCCAGTTATGATAGGTTTCCTTGACGTTACTGTAACAGACAAGGCTAAACACAGCTGTCTGGTGCCTGCAATCCTTAGGAGTCCTGCAGGACCCGAGTCAGTAAAAATAAACTGAACTTTAGACATAGTCAAGCCAAGGGCTTTTTCAGCCAAATCCTTTGTAAATAGAAAAAAAGTCGAAGTAGATACGAGGGGACAAATTCATGTCTGGGGTCACTCCAGTAGCTTCACTGGCACGCTGCACAGGATTAATTTACTGTAGTTCATCCTCTACAGAAATCCTTGTGCTAGGAACAGGCAGTATGTAAATCAGAAACCAAGGCTCAACTCCTCAACTTTTATGTTCATGAAAATGAATAGAGAAGAACTACCAGTAGAGATAGCATGCATCTAAGTGTCAATATAATACTGCATTTGATGAGTTTTCATTAACTGTTGGAGCTGAAACAAACATTTCAGGATAATACGTGCCAAAACACCTTGAAATATTCAGAAAGTCAGTGAATATTAATGCTTGTGAGAAGGAGATAGACACCATCCTGTATCATCTTTGAATTTCAGTCCACATTTTGATTGTTCATCCAATTTTTAGAGTAGGAGGATTCAGCACAGCTGAGTCATAGGCTGGAAGGGCGTCCCAGACGTTGATTATTGTCCCAGCACAACACCAATTGAAAGTATGTCCAAAACTCCAGCAAGTCAAAATGCCCTACTTCTCCTCATGGCTAGGTTATAGTGGGTTGTTATTGTTTGTCTCCAGCTTTCAGGCTTAATTTGCAGTGCAGAAGGAGCGACTTTCCTCCAGATGGTAGTTCAGAAGAGGAGCTTAACTTAGATACTCTACAGTTGTATCTATATTACTGTACGTGGGCACGCTTCCAAGTTCCTCATCTGGAGGCACGCTCCAGACATGTCCTAGTCCAGGTGCTCACCAAACTCTGAGCTTTTCTGTCGCCCAGCTTTCCACAGAGAGGCAACCCAAACCAGATGGTAGCAACAGTCTGCTGTGAACGGGCCCCCAGTGAGGGCGGTGGAGGGATCTAATCACAACATGCCACTCCATGCACCCGTGGACAGGTCTGGCCGCTGGGCTGGTCTCTGGAATCGCCTCCCCTCCTCCTCCAGCAGGGAAGGGGATTCTGAGGACACGTGCTAAGGGCAGGTGATGCAAATACCCATCCTGTGCATCCCCTTGGCACTAGTGTAAATGACAACCTGAAACCCTGCAAGGGGCCTTAGAAGAAATTTGTCACTTAAACCCTGCGTGAAGGCGGAGGGGACAGCTGCAGGAAAGCATTGCAACGCAGTGACATATTAGGGAATGAACTCAGACACATTAAAGAAGGACAAATGAATTGGGAAAGCTTTAGGAACTCTTGCAAGCATCAGGCTCTAGTTTTATTTCAAATGTACCACATCATAGGAAAGAGGCATGGTTCTGTAATGTTTCTTCTGGAGAAACTGGAATTAAATGTTATTCTTAGAAATAGTATATGCAGGTGTTCACCAGATATTAACAAATGTTTTACTATTAATTGCATGAGAGGTAGTTTCTATAGCAAACACTTAATCTTCTGATTCATACAGCACCTCTCCTGTTGCCTCTCTGCCTTTTAAAAAAATGAATGTGTCAGTAATGCGAAAAACATACTATGCACAACTTTTACAAATGGATATTCTCCCAAAATAGCAGCACGTATTGTAAATGTGCTTCTCCTAAATGACTTGGGGTAATCCCCATCAGGGAGCAGAAATAAAACCATATGGTTTAGATGATCAGTACAGGACTTCATTTATAAATCAGTGAATACTCAAAGTCATAATTGCAGCAAAACTTAGGAGAAATCTGCAGGATGAATTCTGTTCCCACAAACCAGCCAGTGAGTCACCCTGGACACCACAAAGAGGACTGGTTAAATCCATCAGAGAAACTGGTCCCTGTGTACAGCTCTCAGCAACCTCTCATCATAAACAGCAGACCTGGTTGATGCCAGACTCATAAATGCACAAACACACACACACACACGCACATATACACTCCCTTCTCACAAATGGAAGTCACATTCGTAATAAATATTGGTATTTTGGGGGCAATTGATACCTACCTTCATTGCTGTTGTGTTACTTTTTAGAGCCAGGTGAATTCAGCAGAAAACATCATGGCAATATTTTGAAGGGGCACACTGTGTTTCTAAAAAGTGTTTCTTCATTAAAAATGAATTAAAAACCACTGAAGTCTGAGGTACATATCAATATTATAGTAGGCACTTGAGGTTTACTTTCCTAAGATTGATCTCACTCCTGTGTAAAGTCTGCCTCAGTGAATGCCAGCTGTTTGGTTTTTCTGGTTTTGGTTTTTGCTTTTTGGTTTTTGTTGGTTTTTTTGTTTTCTTTTTTTTTAATTGCTATGCCCTTGCTGAAAAAATCTGCTTGAGAATATTGCAGTGTAAGCAATGGTCTCCTGTAGGAACAAATCTATTTTCTAGTGTGGAGGGAAAAAAAAAAAAAAAGCTTGACATTATTCTTCCATGTTCAAAGACATGTCTTTAATCAATAGATTTATCTGATTCACTGCTAGTTTGACACCACTGAAACTAGAGGAGTTGCAGGCTCTTGTATACGAGTTGAATTTGCTCCTAAACATAAATATGAATAAATAGAGCATCTGCAGCTACTCCAGATACACTGAAATGACAAAGGCTATCAATCCTTATGCTTCAGGGTACATAATCTGATAACCAGCTGAGGTCAGGGAGAAATATCCCCCACTGGTATGATATTGACTAATTGGATTCATTATAAGCCTTTTATGTCTTTCTCTAAAAAAATCTTACATTAGCCACTAGATGGACCAGTAGCCTGTTCTGGCATGGCAATTCCTGCATATCTAATCCACAGAACAGTTGGCAATGGGTGGTGCAGCTCCTGTAAGTACCACTGAATCAGCAGCACCAGCTGGAAGGGACTCTGCCTGCATCCCCACGGTGGCACCGAGCTCTCCAGATGAGGTCTTAGTCAGGAGGTGGGAAAGAAGGGGAGGCTTTTTGCCATGGTGAACATGTTTATGGAATATCTGATTTACAGACATCAGATTTATCTGATTTGCAGTGTTTGAAGTACACGTCATCTGACCTGACATCCAGGCAAGGGCAAGAAAATGAATAGAATAGAATAGAATAGAATAGAATAGAATAGCATCATGTAACATAGAATAGCATCATGTAACATAGAACAACATAGCATTGAACACATCCGAAGGCCATGTACAGGAACAAGAATCCTGAAACTGGAGATGAGCCAGTGCTGGTCTGTGAAGTGCTGGCTAATCAGGTGCCAACCTATCTCCTTTATTTCCACTGTAGAGGACAACAGATGGGTGGGATGGAATGAAATACAAAATAAAACCAGACGTCCATGGTCAGCTTTATACAAAGAACAATAAACCCCCTCATTATATTACAGAAAGCCAAAGTACATTAATACTTCTCTAACGGTGCTTCCCACAGAAGCAAAAGTTGCATCTGCTTGTTAGCCACAAGGTGCTTGGGTGATTATCAGTGAAAGGGAGCAGAGGGCCGTATGTGATGTAATTAGGGAGGGTGCTCAGAGAGCGGTTTTACTGCTGAGATGAGGTCCATGCTATCAGAAACAGAGATTCTCCCAGACTATAAAAATGAGAAGACAGAGCGAGACACTTCTGCTGCCCAGCTTGCTGAGTCACAGGTCGAGGTATATTTTCCATCCAAGACTATTCTTGCTAATATGTCACACTTCAATGACACTTGAGGCTCAAAATCGAGCAATCTTGCTTGTCTGGCTGCTTGCCAGGGTAGCTGGAGACTTCTGGACTGTGCGCTGACAACGGTTTACTCGATTAAAAGCAACTGTACTCTCATTCTGTCCCCGAGAGGAATGAAGGTTGCAAAGCAGCATCTTCATGTCTCTTTATGTGGAAAACAAAAGTACTCAGACAGGAATAAAAATAATGCACTTGGTTTCCCTTTACACTTATCATCACCAGTGAATATATCAACTGGAACGACTGTTTTAGTTACTCAAAGAAGTTCTCAGTAGATAAGCATATCTGTCATGAATCATATATACAGACTACCCCTGTAACCACTGAAATAAACACTGTTGCCTCTGTTTGTCTCTGAGGAGCAACCCTATTGACAATTGTCTCGCCATTGCAATGCACGGCAATATTCAGGTAGCTGAGCTAACCCCAGGAGGCTGGAGTTCTTCCAAAATGTTTTCTTTTCCTCATTTGACCTGTTTCCTCATATTTGGGAAATTTTGAAGAAATCCTTCTAGCGAAATTGGACCCTGGTCTTGTTCATGCCAAGTCCATTTCTCCTCTGCTAAAAGATGGTCAGCAGGTGAGGGTGGCTCACAAGCAGCTCAGACCTACCTCCAAAGCTGAATGTGCTCCATATAAATACCTCCACCCTGTGATGGCACGGGGCTGCTGCATCTTCTGCATCTCTTGTGGTGAAGAATGTGAGCCAGAAAATCCAACATCTCTGTGTCCTACCTGCACCAGCCTCAATGTGTAAAAAAGCAAATGGGACCTCTACTAGCCCTTTCCCTTCCTGTTGGCTCTCCAAGAAATGTATTAGGTGATGTGTGGCTTTCAAGCATTTAGAGATTTTTTTCTTTTCAAATCATGGCAAAGTGAGGCATCCTCAACAAACATATTGGGATAAACTGGCCTTTGTACACCTGGGACTCAGAGCCTAAGCAATACTTTTCTTTTTGCTGGCATGGGCTGTGAGCATCGATAAAGAGCAAGAGGGCAAGGAGCTGGCCTTCCATTCACAACACGCCTTTTGAAATCACCTTTGTAATCTGCTTTCCTCCAGGTCAGCCTCAAGCTACAAGTGCCTGAGCACTAGTGACCCCCACGTAACGTTACCAACATGTGCGGACAGAAGGGGCAGCCACAGAATTCATCCCCAGACAAATCCATGCAGATTTGTGCTACAGAGCACGTACGATGGTGGCTACCATCAGCAGAGGTGAAAGGGCTGCACAGCAGGTCTGTAGCCCTCCAAGAGGTTTCCCGACCCGTGACCTAGGGGCAAAGGAGGTGGCACAGAGACAGCAGCACACATGTGGCTAATGCTGATGGGGGTGAGTAATTACTGACTCACCAGCTTTCATTGCTGTTCAGTTTGGTTTTGGGAGGTGACTGCCAGGCTGAGAGCATGGGAGATCCAAATCCCACATTTCTCCATGGGGACTGGGAACCAGCAAGGTGTTGGCTCATTTGGTTTCACTCCTGAGCTCCTCCAACCAAACTGAAAGGGACCACCAGGAGAGAGGTAGAGTTCACAGTTTCCAGGGTGTCAAAGCTGACACTACTGCATTTCACCCCGTTTCTGATTCGAAGGGGGATTCTGTTTCAGAAAACCTTAGCTCTCAAGCACAAGAAGGTGAAGTTTGAGGCCTTTTAAAAATATATGTGTAGGTAAAATGATTCTGGTACAATCCAGCTCTTAATTCTAGAGAGGACGTGAAAGAGGGGGAGGAAGGGAGAGGACAATTAATTTATAATCTGGCTTTTAGCGAGGTGTAAATTTACCACCCAGACTCCCACCCATTACACCACAGACAGGAAACCAGCTGGTGGAGGGGGCAGTGAATTTGTTGTTCCTCCTTGCACAATGACTATGTGTGTTATTTATTTCACAGGCCTAACCATGACTGGTATAATTTTTAAATCTTGCCTCTTGCCTTTTCATGTTTTCAGATCAGCTATGCATTTCATCAGCCTCCTGCCCACCAGCAATCATAAAATATGAGCCTTTGTGGGAAATCAGAGATGTAGAAAGAGTTTCTTATGAAACTGTGGCTGGGATTGTTCCAGACACCTCCGGCCAGCTGCTCTCCAGGCAGCAGCTTTGTGATACAAGGGATAGTAAACATCAGCTTCGGAAAGTCAGACGGTTGGGCCTTTTGGCTTCAGGCCCACTGAACAAGTTCTCCTGACTACTGAGGCATGGCTCGGAAAATAAAAGGGCTCTTTAGCGCTGATATATTTGGATGCTGCTGTGCAATATAGCTGGAATCGGTCCAGGGTATTCCTACCTGCTTTGCATCTTAGGCTGTAAAGCATATCCAAACACATCACTCCTTTCCTGTTGCTCGGTTTTTATTAAAGTATCTCCTGCTATTAATTCTGTCCTGTCCAACCTTGAGCAATGCAATGTCACCAGGCTGCTGCATTGCCTGTGGTAACTAGAAATAGATGATATCACTGGTGGAGTGGCAGAGATGGCAAAATTATCTTTTTTTTCCAGTCCGCAATGCAGAAATCGTACCCATTTGCATAAATTCTACCTACAGAAATTCTGCATCTTGTGCTTTCCTCCTGACTGTCTGTAATGTCAGCCAGGTCAGAAGAAGGCACCACTCATGTGCAAGGCACTCTGTATGGGTGAGGCAGAACTCTGTTATATTCTTGAGGGCCTTACAGTCAAACTATAGGAAGGGCATAGATGGAGACAAGAAGGTGATCAGCTCCTATTTACGGAGAAAGTAAACAGGCTGGGATTCTTCAGTCTGGAAAAGAGAATGAGGTGAAATGTAAAATCATGCAGCTTTCCAGATAGGTCAGAAAGCGTGCAATTGATCACTGCAGGGGAGGAGCAGGGGACACTGAATTAAATGATCAGGCAGAACATTTCAAGCAAACTGAAGGGAACACTCTTTCACACAGCCCATAATTCAGTGAGGAGAGTCACTGCCATAAATTTTTCACTGCCGTACAAACAGGTCAACAAAAGAGACTGAGAACATTGGGCCTGGAAAGATAAGGTGGACTCACTATGGAGAATAGCTCCGGAAGTCCCTAACATATAGATTTTATTAGAGGTTAGGTAGGTCCCCTCTCCTTTCTTTTATTCTTTTTCAGCAGCTGCTACTGATAACTGTCAAAGACATGATACTGTCTTGATGGGCTTTTGATTTGACTCAGTGCAGCCACTCTCATGTGATTTAATGGACCGGCTTCTCTTTGGAGTAATTCCAATGTCTTCAATGAATTTGAAGCAGAAATGATTTCCTACATGTTTGACAATTCCTGCTTTGTTTCCATTTCAGCATTTCCTAGGGCTTAAAAGCTGCTCTTAGCCTCTGAACTTTTCCTTTGAGTTCATGTCTTGGTTCTCTCAGTTGTGCTCAGCATTACATTAAGACAAGCATTAAAAAAAAAAAAAATCTACCGTAATATTTTATTAAATTGTCACAACAAATAGTGCCAAAGGAGGGGCTGAAACTCTCAGATATCCTGATGATGAGATGAGGATATCCTACATTACTGCCACTCTGGATCTGAGCATTTTTAAGTGCCTGACAAGAGGGGGCAGATGAGCTGTAAAGGGCACATCCCCGTAGCAATTGTGGGAAACCCCTGGAAGCATCAGTACAAGGGCTGGGTACCACCAAGTGGCCATAGCCAGCTGGGACATGTCCCAGCCCTCTGAGGCAACTCCCTCATCCTCTGGCTGTTTCTGTAGAAGAGGAAGGACCTAGGAGGGCTTCTGGTTCCCCAGGCCAGGTGTGCCCCCAGCTGTGCGCCACTTCCAGATGGGGAGCAGGACCCCACATCCTTCTCCCTCTCGCCACTCCCCGGTCTGAGTTTCTGATGAAAGGAAACCTTGAGTGCGAGGGTCCCAGCAGATCTTCGTGCCTCCATTTGCCAGGAGCAGCACGGCCTTTCTGCCACCCAGCCTCTAACCGTCACAAATACAATAAACTCTTTGGGGCAGGTGCTGTCTTGTCCCTTTGCACCGATGCTGCCTGGATGTAATTTGGGCCTCTTATCTAACCTAAAGAACAATAACCTCCATTCTAGCTCAAAAGTGCCTCCACCCTCTATTATGATACGAGATATAATCGTCCTTCATAACTACAGGAAGAAAACACCCAGCTGAGGATGGGGATGATGTGCACGACAGACCCTCTCTGGCCCTTGTGGCAAGGACAAGAAGAAGTTCCTGCCCTCAGACTTGCCTCAGCACGGGGAAGCTGTGCAGCCCTGGCTGCCTGCACAGTGGTGAACTCCCTGGCCGTCAGGATCTTGCTGCCAGCTCTCCCGGGCTTCTGCCTCTCCTGAGGAAGTGATCTAGCAAAGCAGAGCAGGGATGCTAAACTCTGTGTTATCTTCTGTTGGAAAGAGCAATCTATCAAGGCTAATGCAGTCCACAAGCCAAGCATTCAGCAGTATCCTGTACAATTTATCAAGGACTACAGTATAAGCCCGGTCCTCCATCTGTTTCCTGAAAATAGTCTGGAGAGTCCTTCCTCCTAGCTACTGTCCTGCTTTAAAAACAAGTCTTGCGATTGTAAGGAGAGCCTTTGCAAAACTGGAGCAGCAATTAAGCCGGGGCGTCTGATCTCACCTTGACTTGCTCTTTCACAATAGCCCTTTCTTATGATATTTGGCACTGGTAGAAGGGACTATTTATTGAGAGCCACCAATGGCCTGGCTCAAAAGAGACAGCAGCTTCCGTTTTCATTTCCCGAAAGCAGGGCCACCAAAAGGGCAAAGAGGGTTGATGGAGTAATTGAAAATAAAGATGGGCTGATCTTTTACTGGGAAGGAACTGGGACTGCCCTTCTCAATTCTGCTCACCCTCAGTCCCATTGCAATGGAGCAGTTTACAGCACAGCCCCAAAATCCAGACTGGAGTGGTACTGAGCCCTGCTAACATTCAGCAGAGCTGATCCTCTGGGTGATGTCTTAGAAACCAGTTGCAAGACTATTCTGTCTTCCATGTAGTTTCATCTTCCCTGGAAACTCATGAGACCTGATTAAACAGACCCCTGGTATTCTCTTCCCAAAGGATATTTGATGAAATGAAACTAATTTCTAATGGGAGACTCATTGCAAAGAATTTATGGTTCTTTGGACTATCGGGATGTCTGATTTCATGTACCTGTTTACATTGGTGTAGACAACTGTACTATCTCTTTACTATTAGTGCAGGCTTGAAGTTTAATTCTGGTCCACAGATAGTAATGATAAGCCTGATCTGAGACTCATTGTGTCAATGGGAAATTTTCCATTGATGTTAATGGACTTTGTCCCACTGTTACGAAAGGGTTTTTAGTGCAAAGAGATTGTTCCAGTATGCAGCTATCCATCCGTTTCTTAACCACACAATTACCATAATGACCATGCCTCACAGATTCCAACTCTGCCACTATTTTTTCTTGCCTTCTGAGATGATTTACGTTGAAGAGTTTGAGACTTTCACCTGGCTGGCTTGCTTTCCTCTGGCTCTAGTTTTTTAAGTACACTATTTAGCTTATCCTGCAGCCTAGTTTGTCACAGGAGAAAATCCTCCTTTTTGAATTATTATATCAACCAGACGCTCCTTACAATATCCTGATGCTCATCCAGAATCTGATGGAGCTGAGCCAAGCTGAACGATTCCAGGAGTGAGTTCACCCTTACAGAGCAACTCCAGCTGAGAGATTAAATATTAGATGGGCACTTACATTTAGGAGATTAATGGCAGTGCTTCAAAATGGGTGGCCCTTTTGTCCATCCAGTTCCCACTAGCAATGTCAGAAAGTACATCACACACCAGTGCTGTCTACCAGTGAGAATTTCTGTCACGCCACCAAGGCCATTTTAAAATGAAAAATATTGCGTTATCTCCTGTAGCCAGGGCTTGTACTTGCACAGGGAGTTTGAGGCTGTGTGTAAGCTATTGCTAATCCTTTGATAGCTCCTGGTCGCATCTGTGTTGTTGCTGTATTTCCAGCTAAGTGTTGTGACAAAAAAGTAGTTGGTGTTATAGAGAACAATTTCCACAGGTCCCGAAGCCTTGCAAACTCAGGTGTAAACCTTTGATTGAATAGATGTTCTGAAACTCCCTGGTAATTTTGCTATCAGCTTCTGACCCAGGTCTCTCCTGCATGATTGAGCAAGCCTGACAAATACATCTTGACTAATGAGTGTGAAGATGGGGCAAGGAGTGTGCTCTTTCTGGACCTCCTCGCCCTGTCAATGGGAGGACAATGCAGAGAAGGGCAATTCTGAGAAGCAGTTGTGCCTTTGGAAGGGTGGGAAGTACTCCAGGCAGGACTAAGCTGGTCTGGGCAACTACCCAGGGTGGCAGTACTGAAGGGAGCAGAATTTATGTTACGTAGCTTTTGTTTTGCCTACCCAGCTGTACAGGCACGGTGGAGGATGGACAGAGAGCTATGTCTGGTCTGAGTTGCCACCAGTTGGTGGTACATTGGATGGGTTAGTTAGATGGTACTTTGCTGGGCTTTTTATTTTACAAAAGTGGACACAGGTTTAGTATGTAAGTGCATGACTAAGGATGGTGGTATCTTCGCTTGCTCTTTATTGCACACTCCAGCATTTGGAGTGCATCACATTTGTCATAGAGTATCAGAGCCAGCATCAAGCCATTGCTCCTGCTTTCCAGAGAAGAGGACCCAACCCTTATCTTTTTAACTGACACTGTGTCTTTGAAAACAAGCACAGAAATGTCCACAGGGAGAGTAAGAGGAGATATACAATTATATATTTGGATGTCATAGACACGCATGTGCACACGCAAATTTATTTTACTCAACTTAGATACATAAACATACATGTCAGGACATATCTGAATCATGTACACTTATAAACTCACGCATGCACACACATCCATTTTCACTCATGCACATACATATGTGTATGCATGTTTGTACTTACATACATACATAGAGACAATCTCCCAATGAATAACATGGTTCTGTCCCTATCTGTTACAAAGCAGACAGAGGCAGTGCTTCTAACCTTAAACTGCTGCAGATAAATGGTATATCCTGTTGTGAGACTAAATGTTTCTAATAGTTTTATTTTAGCTGTGGGATGGTTCCATTTTAAGATAGCGCTAAAAGAAATCAAATATTTTTACATTTTTTTAAGCCTGTTTTCATTCTTTGCTCTTCTTTTAATTTCAGAGCTTCAGAATATATTCACCACCTCCTGGGCTCCTTTCGTGGGATGTCAGTTCTGCAATTTGTCTAGGTTACAAATCGGTTTGCTTTGCAGGTTTGTAGCTTGAACCAGAACTGCTAGTAGGAAACTCAAATGAATAAAATGAAAGACACCCTCCAGGCACCACATGAATTTATAGCACAGGTTGCTAGTGCCACCTAGAAAACAGAATGAGATCAAACAGTAATCCATCTATGTCTGCAGGATGCTATGGAATCCAGCATGGCCAAAAATGGACACATCAGCCTTTTTTAAATACGAGTTACGCTTCTCATACATCAACAGAAGGGTACAGACTGGGTCTCTCAAAGCATTATGAGACTTGCGTATATGCTTGCATATATTTACTGCATATATGTATTTCTGTAGTTAAGTTACCGTAGGCATGTTTGTTCTTAATGCAAAATGCTTTAATATGCTCTCAGGCTACATTTACTAACATATATTCCCATACAATGCAATTCTGTGTGTAAGAGCCATTGGTGACCTTCCCTTGCAAACCAAGATGTGCTGAATGCAGTGAAAACTGTACACATTTCTATGATCCCAGTCAGTAGATTTATGATTTAATAAACAGCACAGGGAAAAAAATCAACTAAAAAACCCCCAAACCCTCCAGCCCTGCCACTCTGCTGAGAGCACCTGATTGCTCCACAGCTCAATAAGAAGTCACAGTTTAATAAATTCCACCTGGTGTTGCCTCACCAATGCCACTTTGTACATCTCTATTGCCCAGGATGTTTGAGGTTAATTTTATTGTTCTGAGACTTTTGATTATGCTCAAGCTAAAATGAAGGATTGCAAATTCTAATTCGCAGTGACCTGGTTTTGTGAAAGGGCCTTGGGATGAGCAAAAATAGAAATGAGGCTCATGGTCCTGTGTTTTAAGCAATTTATTGTCACTACAGTATACAGTGTCAACTCTGCAAAGCTTCTTTACCTGTATATTTAAACATATGTTTAAAATAATTTGTTTTATTCAAATGTAACTGTGTATTTAAATCTATATCTACACATAAGAGCTTGGCACAATGAAGTCATAAGGCAAAATGCAGTAACTGAGTTTTCATAGCAAGTGAGAATGAAGTTGTAATACAGTTCTAAACAATATGCAAACTGTGACATATATTACAGCTAATGTCATAGGAGGAAGGGAACATTTCTGGCATGGGGAAAAGATTCACACTGACAGCTAGTGGGGGAAAAATACAAACCTCCTAAATCACACCAACAGCACACACAAAAATTGAAGCTGTCACCGTGCTAAGAGCTCTAGAAAAGAAAATACAAAACTCTCCGTCCATCTAGCCAACGTCTGAAAATGAGGTAAAAGTGAGAAACCGAAGAGGAGTATAAATTCATTCCAATTGCTCCCAGATGCCTCAAGCAGGGAAGGGGAGGAGATTAAATCAGCTCTATTGAAAGAGAGGGAATCCAATGCATCTGAAGCTGAGCAGGACAAAAGTAAATTGAAGCCCACATTAGTGGTTCTGGAAAATGGACAGTCTTTTCTACAGGAGAACTTGATCTGAGTACAAGTAAAATGAGTTCTCTGTTAGATTTGATTTAAGACCACAGGAACAAAAAGCCTGATTTAATTCTAACAAACTACAGTCAATGCTGCAGATGGAAGAATGACAGGGAGGTCTAAGTGGATAAGAGGTTAGTGTAGATTCCAGAAAAAACAGCCTTTTCAGCCATTTCGTTACACCTAACACAGCATCTGCAGCTTGTTGAGCTATCTGTTTTCTCCTCTTTCTGATCTTCGTATTTATACTAGTTCGATATTTTGTGTATACAGATGCTACAGGATCCGAAAAGGTAAAACTAGGAGAAATGTGACAGAAGTCATCATTTTCTTCTTCAGCCAAAAGTCTCCCAAAGAAGTGCTCGATATCCTATTGCTGCAAATGTTTACTACACCGGACACAGAATAGACAGCTGTGTACAAACTTGCCCTGGCAAAGGAGTGGAGTGGGTAACCTCATCTGCCCTTTCAGTCTCTGAGCTTTGATGATTCATATTTTGCAAGAGCAGCTTTGCTTATAAATAAGAGCAGGTTTAGCAAGTGAAACCAGTTAGCCTTTAAACACAAACTAAACGCATGCCTCCTAACAAAAGGAAGAGCTTGAAGTCAAAGAGCAAACCCCTCTTGCTGTGAAATGCTTTCCAGAGTTTAATTTCACATGTAGGACCAGTAGCACTCACAGCAGGAAGGCAGAGTGAGTCATGTGGGGATGTTGGGAATTGGGATGAGAAAGCATTGCAAAAGTACTCATAACATAAATTGCTTATCATCCTGTCCTTTGTTCTTCAAACAGAGATGACTTTGGCACTGTATCCAGTTTCAAGGAAAGAGAAAAACCAGGAGGGTGCTAGACTGAAGGCTAGTGATCCACCAGCACTCTTACCATCCCGAATGGCAGCACAATTCTTTCTGATTCAATGCTGTCATGCAAGATAAAGGAGATAAAATAATATTTTTAGAAAGTGGGACTGCTTCTTTGTTGCCCTGTTTCTGTGTGGACTGATTTATTTCAGAGTGGATGAGAGAGAAAAAAGCCCACATCATTCTGGTTTGACAGAGTTCCTACCTGTTTTCAGAGTCCTTTGCGCTATTCTGTATGATAAAATGCAAGGCAAAATATGTTCAAACATCTTGGCAACAACAGAAACTAAAAAAAAAAAAAAAACAACCCTCCATCCAGTTTATCTCCAGTTTGGTCCTGCCTTATCATTCATCTCACTGCCAGTTCAGCTGAGAGAAAAGGAGCCACTGAGGAAGAAGGGGTTTTGCCCAGCTCCATCTCAGGGCACGAGCACACATCCTCAGAACAGCCTACACTGATTGCTGTTTCACAGGGGCTTTTATTCCTGACCACCACCTGCACACGTGAGGCCACTTCACTTATCTTGTGAAGAAAAAAACCCTGAAACTCTTCCCACTGCATTTCTCTGGATTGGATGGTTGAAATAGTGTCTTTGGGCAATAGCAGAATAGTGACAGTCAGGGAATAGGCAAAAGGATCAGTTCCAGCTGCCTATATTTAGGATTTTGGTGTTCCTAAGGACTGATGTTGTCGTATCCTATTTTTTTTTTCCTCCACTCTCTCTTGCTGTTTTTGGTAGAAAAAAATATAGACATAGATATGCTTCCTAAAAAGTGCCTGTTTTAAACAAGACACCAGGTACCAAGTGCAGATTCACAAATCGCAAAGTCCAACATTCCTCTCCAGTGCTATCTTGGCACAGATCCTGATACACAGATAGCATAGTAGGAAATTAACTTTTTCAGGGAAAGGGAGAGTTATTTTCTTACTGATGTGGTAGGTAATTCATCTTGTTGTGACTCAATTAAGTCAGGGCAAAGACAATCTATACTAGCATAGTTTATCCTCCTCCTTCAGTAATGGGTATTCCTCCTCTGCTTTTGTTGCTTCCCATGAAACAACTGCATTAGACCAAAATCTTCCCTGATTCAGAGTAAACAGTCTCCTGCCAAGCTTTGGGAAACACAGAGATGTCTCATCATGGTGGGGGTCAGTCAGTTCACTTTGTACATACGAGCACAGCCCCGTGTTTTGTTCCCCTGGCAGAGAGAGAATCGAGTCAACTGTGGGAGCAATGCAAAAACCCAAGGGGCCCTTTCTTCTCCAACGGTAGTCATCCACCCCGGCAAAGCCCACAAAGTGGGGATGAAACAATTCCCCCATGATCCGGTGACATTTAAAAGCAGTCTGTGCTGGAGCGGATGGCCAGACTCCACAGGGACCTGACAACAGAAGCCAACAGCAAACACGCTGCATATGTGTTCAAACAGACATATTGTCCTGGCTCTAAAATATACAAATGAGCAAGACTTTTATGACATTTGGGCTTTTTCATTTAGTTTGAGTATCTCTGAAATGGGTGCCACAAACTCATTTTCCTTGATGCCTTCCCTTGTGTGTTGGGTTTGCGTGGCAAGGTTTTGGTAGTGGGGGGGCTACAGGGGTGGCTTGTGTGAGAAGCTGCTAGAAGCCCCCCCTTGTGTCTGATAGAGCCAATGCCAGCCGGCTCCAAGACGGACCCGCTGCTGGCCAAGGCCAAGCCAATCAGCACCTCTGTGATAACATATTTAAGAAGTAGAAAAACACTTAGAGAGAGAGAGCTTTTGCAGCCAGAGAGAGGAGTGAGAAGATGTAAGAAACTCTGCAGACACCAAGGTCAGTGCAGAAGGAGGGGGAGGAGGAGCTCCAGGCGCCGGAGCAGAGATCCCCCTGCAGCCCGTGGTGAAGGCCATGGTGAAGCAGGCTGTCCCCCTGCAGCCCATGGAGGAAGGATGAGGGGGTGTAGAGATTCCACCTGCAGCCCGTGGAGGACCCCACGCCGGAGCAGGTGGAGGCACCTGAAGGAGGCTGCGGCCTGTGGGAAGCCCACGCTGGAGCAAGTTCCTGGCCGGACCGGTGGACCCGTGCAGAGGGGAGCCCACACCAGGGCAGGTTTGCTGGCAGGACTTGTGACCCCGTGGGGGACCCCACACTGGAGCATTTTGCTCCTGAAGGTCTGCACCCCGTGAGAGGGACTCCATGCTGGAGCAGGGGAACGATGAGAGGAGTCCTCCCCCTGAGGATGAAGAAGCGGCAGAAACACCATGTGATGAACTGACCGTAACCCCCATTCCCCGTCCCCCTGTGCTGCTGAGGGGGGGAAGGTTGAAGCTGGGAGTGAAGTTGAGCCCGGGAAGATGGGAGGGGTGGGGGGAGGTGTTTTAAGAGTTGATTTTATTTTCTCATTCCTCTACTCTGTTTTGCCTAGTAATAAATTAGATGAATTCCCTCTCTAAGTTCGGTCTGTTTTGCTCGTGACAACAATTAGTGAGTGATCTCTCCCTGTCCTTATCTCGACCTACAAGCATTTCGTTATGCCTTTTCTCCCCTGTTTAGTGAATGAGGGGAGTGAGAGAGCGGCGCTGGTGGGCACCTGGCCTCCAGCCAGGGTCATCCCACCACACCTCGCTACAGCAAGTTCCTGCAGAACTGAGCAAAAGAAGGGTCCTCTCGCAGGTTGGCTTGGGGCTGGGGAGTAACCTGCTTGGGAAATGTGTCTGCCATGTATGAGGACCTTCTGCTTTCACATGAGGTCACGCAGAAGGAAGAGCAGGTCCCTGGTACAGTGGTCCATGACAACCCAGGGAATCTGGAGATGGAGGAATGAAGAGATATCAATCTTTCATTCAGAGCAGATTAAAAACACAGTACTGGAAAATGAATCTGTATTTATAGACATACCCCACAGCGCAAGGATCGTAACACTTCATTCAGCAGTGTGAGACATAGGAACATCCACATCCTAGATTTAGGTTTGGTTATTGTGCTTTTAGTGTGGGATCCAGCTTATTTAACCTCTGACGTACACATGTGAGCCAGTCAGACTAAGCTCTCTTTACAGTCGATGCAAAGAAATGGGCACTTCTGAGCCATCGTTCATCTGATCTATTGTAAAAGATTTCTGCAGGCTGAGACAAATTGAACTTTTGGAGTCTTTCACCTGTGGTGATTGTTCTCTAATCCTCACAAGGTAAAACATTTGATAGACCTATAGTGAACTTCCAATAAACACAATCTCCTATAAAGTATCCCACTGAAGATAATTTTCACTTTATTAGACAGCTTCTTTCACTAAGCAACACTTTTTAGACAACCCCTTGAACATCACCTATCCTGCACCACAAATTAGCACTAAAGGAGCCTGCTGGCAGGACCATGTGTCTATAAATGAGAGCCATGCTTGAATAGCCCACACAAATCCCTATCCGCATTGCTATCACTGCCCAGAAGCACTGCAGGGGCAATGACCTCTGCCAACCAAAGTTGCTGAATGTGCTTGCCCCTCAGCCTGCCACCCCCTGCCACCCCAAAGTCTGACTTGTCACATATCTGAATTTCAGCAAGCTGAGATGGCATCACAGCCCATCTCCTCCTGCCGGCACACTGGGTCACAGGATGGCGAGGAACTCCAGATGCTTCTGGTGGATCACATGTACCCTAAAAGGGCTCCTTTGAAGAGGGTGCAATCAGGACAACAGAGCAGTGCCTGGGCGAGCTGCCCTACCTACCCCAGCTGTCAGCAGATCAGAGGATCCCCTGGCCAGCTATACCTGCATGGTGTGTCCCAGGGTGGAGAGACACCGCTGCTCTGCATTATAAATGCATTAAGCAAAGGTGGATAGGGACGGAGCCAGGTGGAGCTTCCTGCTAAAACACACAGGACCCGGCAGGTCTGAGGACTGCAGCTGATGGTTTCAGGGAGGAGTCATGTTTAGTATATGTGAGCTGGAAGGACAGGTTAGTCATGCATATGGCCTAAAGCAAGGAATAAGCAGAGATGAAAGATGGGGAATCCCAAAGGGAAGAGAGGTGCAGGCACACACACCCCAATAAAGAAAACCCCAAACTTCACTTTGGGAAGGGCAGCTTGCTCTGGCATAAGGAGAAGTACACAAACGACTGAACATCCATGAATGCCATATCTACCTTTTCCCATATCAACAGCGTGCACGTGTTTTTATCTCCCACTTAACCGGGGAAGTGGGTGCTCACATCTGATACAGCCTAATGCAGGGGTGAGCATGGCTGTGGTAAACAGCCTTCCCTCTGTTATCCTCACTGCTTTTGTACTGGCACGTGTGTGTGTGCAGGGCACATCCCACAGATTTATGTCTTGAGCAGATGGCACATAGCCCATGAAGCATGTAACTGATCTGCTGAATGACGTTAAATAGTAAATATTATTAATTTTCCTATTGGATAGGCCACAGATCTATGGAAAATTTGAAGGCTACTGGTGACCGGCTCGTCCAAACATTTGGAAACCACTCCTGTAGGAGTCCTCCCCAGGCAGTCGTGGGAGAAGTTGTCTGTCCTTTGTGGGAGAGAACAAGCAGGGCTGTCATCACCCAAGTGATGTGAACAGGAGGTGAGTTCAACTAAGCCAAAGCAGAGCTCTGGCTCTAACTCATGTCTAGTCATGTAAATTAATCTCAATTTCCATTATGGACATACAGGTAAGGGGAGGGGTGCACTGTCACTTGGGGTACTTTTCTGTATTCTTTCTCTTACCCAGTGTTCACACAAGACTGCCTGAGATCAAGAAACTGCTGGCTCTGCCTTGTATTAACCGCCTGACATGGGGAGTAAGTACTAGGCAGCTCATACACAATAATATGTCATTTAGCAAAAAAATATTTGTCAGCCTATAGGATGTCACTGATACAGGATTGCCATGCTCGTAGCAAAGTTTTGTTTTCCACATGCTGGGTAACAGACAAGGCAAGAAGAGATTGAGAATTTGGGCTGGGTCTGTAGTGAAGACCTGTCCTACTCATACACTATCCCAATCACAGGGGATCAGGAAAACCAACTACATGCTCCCTGAATTTGTGTATGAAGCAATCACAGTTACACAACTCATAATTGAATTTACTGCACTTAACTCCTGTTCTTTATTACAGTGTTGACTAATGAAGCCTTACTTTAGAATAAAACCCCGCTTCTGGTAACATTGGGGTGTTAACACAATTATTCATTGTCTGTGTGTTGTGCTTGTGCCAATGCTAAAGAGCAGATGTTAACAGTGAAATCTGATGAGTTTATTATAAGCAAAAATAATTAGCTTCCTGTTCTGTAGGAACAAGTCTGTTGTCCACCAGACTAATTAGAACATCAGTCAGTCTTGTGTCATGTTGCAACCAGATCTCTGAAATGTTATTTTTTAAGGTTCGAAGGCCTGACAATGAGGCAACTCATCTGGATATCATATGAAAAGCCTGACTGCTTTCATTGATCTCTGTACCACCTTATTCACTGAAGTGTTATTATACAGCTAAGATGCTGCTATAATTATTTTTGTCCTTGTTACTGTTATATGCTATAATTATATCAACATTTTATTTTTATTTCTGTAGGGTCTCCAAGCTCCTGTGCACATAGACAGAAAAAAAAAAATATTCTAAAATCCAGGGAAACTTGAAGCTGAAGTCAAAAACCACAAAAGCAGATAGAGTCCACTTTAGAAAAGACATGAATCAATTATAGAGACATCAAGGAGAACAAAGAGAATGACCAAACATCTGAGAAAGGACAAGGTAACCATTTTCAAGCACAGGAAAGATTGCTGCAAATAACAAAGGAATTAATCTTCCTTCCAGTATTTGTGTTAAATAGGACAAGATTTAACCTGCAGCAACAAAGATTTCATTGAAACATGAGGAAAAAACTTTCTAATTGAAAGGATAGCGAAGCAGTGGAATAGACTTCCAAGGAAGACTGCAGATAATGTTTTCTCTGAGCAAGTTAGACATCTACCGTCACTGTGGATGCTACTGTGGGATAAGATTAGATGACCCCTGAAGGTTCCTTCTGCTTCGTGACTCTGAGGGCTAGCTGGGCAGGCTGTCAAAGCAGTGAAATAGATATATTCTGGGATGATGGGTGAGGGTCAGAAGAACAGTAGAGTTGTCTAGGGTCACTGGGACAGGAGATGGCAGGACTCTCTAGTCATGATGTGTCAGGAGAGCTTCGGTGACAGCAAAGGCCCACAGGAACTACTATAACACCAGATTTGGGGCTTGAGGGTAGTTCTAAAAGGCAGTTTTAAAGAATCTATGTTGTAAAAGAATTTGAGTCCAGAGGATATGTTTGAAAAGCAGGCCTTTATCTGACTATGGTGCTGTGCAAACACACAAAAGCCAGTCGCTGCCAGAGATGGGTCCACATCCAATTTCTTCAGTACCAGGCTGCTGAGAGCCAATCACCCTCATACAAAGCTTTATCTGGAAAGCACAACAGTTAATGGGTAATGGTGACTTATTTTTCTAACCAGCTCCCTGCTCGCACAGGAATTTTTATAGTTCGCAAGTAAAAACTCAGCCTAAAACACCCAGGGTAGGCTCTGCCACTGCAAAACGTGCCATATGAAGTACAGAGGAGGGGAGCGGGCCCAGGCACCCAGGTATTTTGATGTGTACTCTGTTCTCCACAGAGCTGCCAGCTCCTAGGCTGAAACGTGACCAAATCTTTTACTACATCTGCTCGAAAAGGCAGGCCAAAAGAGCAGGGCCGGGTTCATATGAATCTCTCCTCAGGTCTGTGTTGTGCAATGTTGGTTTCTGTTCCTCTTCTTGCAATAATAAGCTGCAACTGCTGCTTCAGGGATTCTACAAAGGGCGCAGTTTATGTAATATCCATTTAGAAATGACAAAGCTTTCCTTTCTGGGCCTTTCATGTAGTAGTCCACCCACATGCAGGCGGTGCACACAAATGACGTATCACCCGGGGGCTGAGACTTGCTGCAGAAATTGATAGTAAGCCGTTGTTATTCTAATTATGTGGCCGTCTTCCTTAATTAAAGCCATGCCACAGGTCATTTACCCTGGTGCAGAGTCCACGAACATTAATCCTGGCAGTGTTTTGGAATCAGAGAGTTCTCATTAGCATAGGATTGGCTGTGAGGGAAGTATAATCATCTGAAACCCTTTACAAAGGAATGTAAATTAGCCTCCATGCCTCCCGTGTACTATTGACATAGTGAATTATTTTACTGACTAGAAATGAAAATGAGCACGGAGCAGTAACATTCATATTTGCAGCTCAGACTGTACTCTGTTTGCAGAGGGGATTTCTGTGCGTGTCTCTATCCACAGCCAGAAACTCCAATTATCCTCTCTGATGGCTCACCAGCTCTTGAAGCTCATGCTCCTCCCCATGCAAAGCACTGCAATCTGTTTACATTGAAGTAATGACTGAGAATAAAAAAACAGACTTTATAATGCCGTATTAATCTTGGCGTGCTTCACTCAGAAGCATGGAGCCCCATATTAGGAGTGGGTTTAGGTTTGGGAGTAACTTCTGAATCCCATTCTATTAACAGGAATAACTCTCCAACTTGTCTAATCAAGCAGTGTTCGAACTTTGGTCGCAAACCACGCTTCAAGATAGATCTTTGTTTTTGCAAAGATTGAAACAGGCCTCAAGAAGAGAAACAAATGGCTGTTTTTTGTCAAGTACCTCAGCACTGGTTCCACATATCATCAAAAACATCACCCACAGCTAATCACAAAACATCCCTCCAAGGGGACAAGCTAACAGTGATCACCCATGCTAGAGCCAGAGAAAGGGCACCACACCCAGGAACAGAAGCCAGATGTTCTGACCACTGGTCCTCTGTTCCATCTATCCCACGCCATTGCTTTTGCATTACGTGATTATAGCAGCATAGAAATAGTAAGTGCAGTTTTACAATAGGAATTGTTCTTCCAAACAGTCGAGTTGTTCTTTACTTGGAATAATTACTTCCCTGGCATAGTTCCCAACCTGTTTAAAAGCCAAGCAATGGTCATGGCTAATAGCCAACCATGGCCAACAGTACTGTGGCTATAATTTTGGAAATTCATTTTCAGAACAAAGACTTATGCTCCTGATAGTAAAATAGAGTCAGGACATTGAGCTGTGATATAAATTAATATAATTTTTCTCTGGCATGTATCAAAAAGTTGTATTATTCTACATGGATATAGTCAGAGTAGTTCTTAAAGTGGAAAAAGTCAGGGAGTGGCAGGGTAAGTCCTGTTTTCCTCAGAGTTAGACTGATTCTAAGGTGTGACCCTTCTGGTAGTATTTACTGGAAGAAGGAAAAAAAAAACCCAACAACTAAAGAGTAGGAAATTGTACATTAAAAATGAGCAAAAATATCTATTGATCTTAAGGCCTGCATTTAGACTAGGATAAACCAGTCTGCATTAGAGCAATTTCTTTTCTATTTAATTTATATTATGATATTGATAGGATTACCAGTAGCACAATATTCATGTAGTTCACAACACAGAGGTGTTATTACCAACATCATAATTTTACAAATGAAGAAATGAAAGTCCAAATTCTCAAAGCTATTAAAGTACACAGATCAGGTATCTGGACAAAGTGACTCGCACTATGGTGGGTCAGGAAATCAAATTCAAGTTTCTCACTCCCTCAGCAGCACTCAGATAACTGGTCCAAGGTTTCCTTTCAGTGGGATGGTTTTGCTTTTGTTACAATATAAAATATTTTCTAACCAAGACCATATGGTGTTACTGAGTCCTATCCTGTATGGATTTAAGAACTGTTCAATCTCACTTCCACTCTGAGGAAAGTAACATGTATTCTTTTGAACATTCAAAGTGATCTCATGTGTATTTGCTAACAACTCATGACTAATTTATTTTCCCGGGTATATCTCTGCTTTTAGCAGCCATTTGCTCCTGGTCTCTAGTCTTCATCACACAGTAATTCAAAACCAGCATATTGATGTCAGAATTATTTGATATTCAGGGTGAGAGGACAATGAAGGTTGTGGACCTTCATCCAGCATCTGAATGATATGATAGAAGGCCTGGAGCTGACAAAGAAGCTCCTTACTTAGCCTCCAAAAATTCAAACACTTGCCACTGCTGTCTATAATTGAGCTTTCTCTCCTGATTAGACATCAAAAACTTGTAATTCATGAAGTTTTGTCCAAACAATGCAAAAGCAAAGGAAGGAATGCTATTGATTTTAATGACCTGTTAATATGACTGTGGGGTGGGTAGGCAGCAGTTGCTGGTTTTAGCCTATGGACTTAACAAATGCGGCAAAGTTGTGGCAGCAGGACCTTTGGCAAGGGGGAGCACCTAGGTCAATCAGACATGCACAAATCCGTAGGACAAGATGTGATTCATCAGATGGGACTGAGAGAGGTGGCCAATGTCACTGCAAGTCCATTCCCTATCATCTTTGAGAGGTCATGGTAATCAGGGGAGGATGATTGGGAAAAGGCACATGTCACAAATGTGTTCTTAAAGAAAGTCAAGAAGGAGGATCCAGGAAGTTACAAGCCAGTAGGTCTCACCTTTTAGTCCCTGGAAAGGTTAGGGAGAACATTTCCAGGCACACAAAGCACAAGAGGGTGATTTGGAACAGCCAGCATGGATTTACCAAGGGCAGATCATGCCTCACCCACCTGGTTTTCCTCTACGATGAGATGATTGGCTCAGCAGACAATGGGAGAACAGCAGATGTTGACTTTAGGAAGACTTTTGACACAGTCTCCTGTAGTATCCTTACAGCCAAATTGGTCAGATATTGACTACGTAAGTGGACAATAAGGTGGGCTAAAATTTGGCTGTACCTCTGGGTTCAAAGGCTTGTGAAGAGCAGTACAAAGTCCAGATGGCAACCAGGTCATGGAACAATGGTGCCCCTCTGGGCTAGACAGCACTGCTTAGTGTCTTTATCAATGACCTGCATGATAGGATGGAGTGCACTCTCAGCAAATTCATGGATGATACCAAATTAGGGAGAGCAGTTGATAAGCTGGAGGGCAGAGCTGCTGTTTAGGAGAATATGAGGCTGGAGAAATGAGCTGACAAGAACCACAAACTTCAACAAAGGCAAAAGCAAAGTGCTGCATCTGGGACAGAGTAACTCCATGCACCAGTATAGGCTGGGGGTCAACTGGACAGAAAGCAACTTTACAAAGAAGGGTTTGGGCAATTTGTTGGAGAGCAGGTTGAATATGAGCCAACAGTGTGCACTTTCTGCAAAGAGGGCCAGCCACATACTGGGCTCTGTCAACAAAAGCATAGCCAGCAGGTCAGCGGCAGTGATCACTACCCTCTGTTCAGAACCTGGTGAGACCACATCTAGAGTATTGTCTCCAGTTTCGGATATAACGAGAGTGAGCCCAAAGGAGGGCAGTCAAGATGGTCAGGGGGCTGGAGCACATGGCATATGAGAAAAGGCTGAGTTTTGTTGTTATGGTGAAATGACTGTTATGGTTGACTACAACTACCTAAGGGGAAGGTATAGAGAAGACATTCTTCTCAGAGCTACACAAAAACAGGGAAAAGACATGCTGCAACATGTTACATTCTGACTGTGTGTCAGGGAAAAAAAATAATTTTGAGCGTGGTAAAATATTGGCATAGGTGTCCCAGAGAAGCTGTGGTATCTCCACCTTTGGACATACTCAGAACTTGACTGGACACAGCTCTGAGCAGCCTGATCTTAGCAATCTTCAGTCTTTTCCAACCTGAACGATTCTATGATTCTATGATGTAGCTGGTGCTGCTTTGAGCAGTGGGTTGGACTAGATGACCTGGTGAGGTCACTTTCAACCTGAATTATCCCATGATTGTGCAATTCCAGGTGAGCCCAATGACTTGTACTGGACTTTTGAGAAGATAGCAAGTCCTAACCTGAAAATTTAAGAAGATAGAAAAGCTATTTCTACTATTACTGCTGGGTTTCATCCACAGTATTAGAAGTGAGCTCTTTCTCCCCCCCTCAAATTGCTTTCTCAGTTGTGATATATGAAAGAAACAATGACTGTGCAGAAATTGGAGATAGTAAAAAAAGCAGATGTTCATTTTAGTGTGCTTTATCAGCCATGCTGTCTATGCTCTCATCAATTTGTATGACTTGTCATTAACTCTTGGTAGGGTTCTCAGGACACTTCCAACTTTTTATGAAGTGTTGGCACAGCCCGTAATAAAGACTCAAATGGGCCCTCCAGTCATGGTAGCAACACAAACACAAAGAAATCCCAAAAAACCCACAATACACACAGAGGACTTTTCCTCTCCCAAGTAATTTTGGACAGACAGATAGGTCATTCCCTCACGCTCTATTTTCAGTTGGGAGGAAGCTCTTGAGGTGCAGGATGTGAGGGCAGAAAGGACAAATGGGTCATTAAAAGAGAGCTGCTTGGGTGTGGGAGATATGTCCACACCTTTCCCATGGAGAGCTGGAGCATGAGGAAGGGCAAGGAGCCTTGGGGCGGGCGCATCTGACTGTCCCTCTCCAGCTCTTGTGCCAGGATCCCTGTGCAAGTGAGGTTTTTGCAGCCAATTGCTGTTTTCATACCAGCACTATGGCATGCAAGCACTTTGGTGCTTGCTTTCATATTGCCACACAGCGAAAAAGTCAACTCTTTTCCTTGAAGCATTGTAGGGCTGCATCTATGTTGTTCATCTGATCTTTTTGACCTTTCTTCCCTTGCTTTCATCCTCCACCCAGCACGTGTACGGCAGGAGAAGGGTACCGATAAGCACAGTGCTGTTTCAGACACAGTGTGATGCATCACAGGGAGGATGTCCCCACTGGGGTGTCAAGTTCAAGGCTGGTCAAAAGTTAGACAAGGCTTCATTTAGCTTTTCTGACAGTGAGGAACAAGGAGTGCAGCTGGTGGGTCTGCTTCTGCCACGGAAAGAGGAGGGTAAGGCTGTGGGGGGAGAGGCTGCCTCTCCTTCAAGGTACAAATGCAGCCCTCACCACTGCAGCCTTGACCTTGACTGCAATGGGCCACCTGGCTCTGCAGCCTTGGCAAAGCAGTGATGGGTCATTTCTCAGGTCTGGCCATCAACTCCCCTCAACAGCTACCCAGTTAGCCTGAGCCCTACAATGGCTGTGGAAGAAAATGCCCAGGACCAAGAGGGAAAGTGTCCGAACCCAAGCTCATTTAGGCTTGGCAGGACAACTGTCAGAGAGCAGTCCTTCTGGACTGAAAGCCAGTGAAAGGATGGGACCAGCAAAAGGACTCTCTGCCGCCTGCATTTCTTTAGAAAAGTCTTGTTTGCTGTGCCACCAGTCTTGAGGAAAGGGCCTTTGAGGCAGGAAGAGCAGAGCTACAATAATTTGGTTTGGAGAGGGAAAACAGGCCACAATCTATTTGGTTTTTGGCTTTTGGGTTTTTTTTCTTAAAACACATAAGACAGAGAAAACAGCATACAATATTATACAGCAGGGATGTGCAGCCACGGCCTCCCATACATGTCCATGGGGTGTCCATCCAGCTCACAACTTCTGGGGTCAGCCTGGCCCAGTCCACCTTTCACTTGCTGAAACAGAGAGCAAAACCGACTGAAACATTGCAGTTGATCTACATGCAAGGTCCCCATGGATTATGTAGGGCTACTGACTTCAGTGGGACTTAGGTACCCTATATAACTTTAGGAAGCTGAGTTTATAGGTCTCCACAGATGCTTTAGCTCTGAGTTCCTCCTCCAAACACTGTGTCCAACAAAGCTATTGATTACTGGTGTGTATGTCATATATCAAGTCATCCGGCAACAAAAAATACACATTCCTCAGGCTTCTTCTAGCTCTGGCTGTCAACCACAAAAATATCTTCTTCAAATATATGTAAACTAAAATAATTTTGTTACCAAAGAACAAAACCTTCCTCCCTCTTGCTTGAAGCACTTATAGTCCTTTGTTTAAAAATGCACCAGCGGTGAGCTAGACTGCAGGAGCAAGCCTGCTCCCCGAAATGGCAAAACATCATGCCCGACTGACTTCTCCAAAACACACACAGAAATGAGGACAGAAATTGCAGTTCTGAGCTAAGAAAGGTGGAGGAGGGAAGTGGCTCCGCCAGGCAAAGCAGACAGAGTAGCCACATGGAATCTGGTAAACCTGGGAGACTTCCAGTTCCTGAAGCTGGAGGCACGTATCATGACCAGGGTGAGATGGAGGTGCATGCCTGCAGTCATTCCCATCACCTCAGTCTCCTCTGGAAAGAAGATGTGGCATCCTGCAGGTGGGTCCTTAGTCTGCACGATGTGGGGGCCAGGACACTGGCATGTCTTCCTAGATAGCCCCATGTAGCCCCACACCAGCCACAGCAGTGATCAAATCAGGATTAGGATGACTATTGGGATGATAAGTAGTTAAAAAAAATCAAGGAACTGAACTAATGGAAAGTGCAGATCCCATATCTGTATGACAGCTTTTGAAATGTTTCCTTTTTTTTACCAGTTTATTTTTATATCCTTCCTAAGACTTATTAAATCAGCTTAAAAACATAACAACTAATCATCAAATACCCAGATTTCCAGGTAAAAAAATAGTCATAATTTTCAGAAAGTCAAAATAGACACGACTTAGATATTGACCTGTATAAAGCCATTTGCTAGAAATAATTGTTCAGAGCACGGGCAACAACAAACACTGAATTATTTTAAAATTGAAAACTTTTGCTGCCAAGTTTCATCTTCAAAACGAAACCAAAAAAGGCAGGATTGCTGAGAACACTTTAATATTGAATCATTTGAACATCTGGAGGCACGAATGTCATTTCAAAAACAAAAACAAGGCAGGAAGGAAAAAAAAAAATCAAAACACTTCCTACCAAGTCGAAATGCTGTAAATGATGAAAAACTCCTTGGCAATTGGTGCCGTGTTTGGACACAACCCCGCACGATGTAGCAATGTTTTGAGTTATCAACCCACCCTTCGCAAACACTGGCGATGCAAAAACTGGTGTTTCATAGACTTGGTGTGCAGAGCCCCTTGACTTTTGGGACAGAGCTTTAGTGGAAATACTCTTTTTGTGCGTGTATGTGCCCAACCCGAGGTGCGGGACCCCGCGTCCCCTGGCTCGGAGCAGCCCCCCGGGCGGGCGCGGTGCTGTCCCCGGGCGTGCCCCGCGTCGCTGGGCGGACGGTGCCGCTCAGTGGTGCAGCGCCGGCACTGCAGGCTCCGGCGGGGTGAAGCCGGCCCTGGCAGCCTCCTCGGCTCCGGACAAAGGGAACGGGGAGAGGCTGGGAGGTGAAATGACGGGCTTTTATCTCCGGACAGGGGTTTCATCGTGGTCAGGCTCAAAGGATGCAGCTGAGCACAGTCCGGCAAGGTGCCATGGGTTGGTTCTGAGCTGGGGTGGGTCTTACGTCTTATGATGGGGCCCCAGCTGAGCCTGCAGCATCTGAAAATCCAGGCCTGAAAGGGCTCATTGTGAGACCCCACCAGTCAACCAAAAAATACCCTCCAGAGCAGTGAGGACCCCATGTTACAGAAGATCCCAGTCAGCTAAGAACCGGGTGAATTTAAATCAAAGTCCCTCTCCTTTTTTTATCTTGCCGGAAGATACAAGGATTGCTGGAATGAGGATGTTTATAAGAAGCCTTGTTTTGTAAACTGGGGACTAGCAGACCCTTATGCTGTGCTGCAGCTGGTATTTACAGTGGATATTTAAGGAGGTATTTCAGTAAGAGACCAAGAGGGGCCAGAGACAGGAGGATGCAGCTCAAGGCCATGTTCCCAGCTTGCCTAGAGGACTGGGGCAGACGAGTCCCCCTCTTCAGCCCCATGTGTCCCTTACCTGTCTCCACTGTGTCCCCTGTGCGGTTCCTGACACACCAGAGGAGTACCTAGTGCAGAGGGTTATCCATCCAAGCGCTGCCATTGCACAGATGATAACAGGAATAATGCTAACAGATGGCAGGTCTGAAGGGGAGCCGCTGCCACCGATGCAGGCTGGCGGACAAACATTCCTGCTCTGGCAGCTGGAACAACGGTAGCGCAAATGAAACATGAACAATTTCCTCCCCGCCAGGAAAGAAAATAGCTCCAGGGAAAACCCAGGGAGAATAATTGTCAGCCTCCTCTAGGTATCATGGGAACAGAGGCCATTCAGTAATCCCAGAGTACACAACAGCTTCTTATTTTTTAATACAGAATAAAACCCCAAGAATCTAAGAGCGGGTACTGTACAATTGCTGAATTAGCTGCTCCAGTGCCCACCCCCTCCTGACCTTTCCGTGAAAATCATTGAAGTGAGGCACGCAGGAGTTTTACTGTAACAAAATGGGCTCAAAACAGCGGGTGAATCTCTTGTCACAGAACGATGCAGATATGACAAATGCTTCACATTCTTCTTGCTCCCTTCTTCGCAGAAGATGCTGATCGTTAGAGCAGTGAAATTCCTCCCAGATCCAGCACCTCTCTTGGGACTCAGCCAGGTCTCTCTTTCTGTCTTCAGATGCTTTTTTTTTTTTTTTCTCCTTTAGCCATGGTTTAAATATGCTGCAGCTTTATAACATGTATTGCAGGGTTGACAGGGTGCCCCCAGAAACTTTTGGTAGCAGCAAGCAGGGTTGGTACTGGCATTCACAACAACATAAATGAGTTGTCTCCACTGATATCCAAAGAGCTAGACCAATGCAGGAGCGCTGTAAACCTCAACAAAGTCAAAATCCTGTAAATACCTGCCTGTAATTCATAGTAATATACCCCTGACTGGTGCTATTTAGTTCAGTGGGACTTGTCTTCTCAGAGGTAACTGTGTCAGACTAGCAGAATAGCTGCACTCAGCTATAGCAAGTCTGTCACATCCAGGCTTTCCAACGGCAGCTAATTATGAATACAAAGGGAATAATAAAATAATAGGGTAGACATACCTCCCTGATGTGTTTTCCCATTTTCCAGTAACATCCCATGCCACTGGCGCAGTACCTGACTTTTTGGCTCCTAATGTAGGGAATGTCCTTTTACCACCCGAGGAATTCAGCAGATACTCCTGTGCTCATCCTAGCAGGTACCGGCACTCCCTCTGAGCAGGGGTCTCAAACTCTGCTGTGATCATTTTATGCCACAGCCTCTACTTCGCCTGCACTAGCAGATTAGCCTGTTTAAGAGGTTTCTCTGAAACACAGGGTTTGTATATGGAAGGTGCAGTAAATATATGGCTACTGGCTTTTCCTGTCTGCAGTAACCCACAGAGCAACACGCCTCCGGTATAAGAAAACTGATGAATACAAAACTGCCATGAACACACACACTGTAATGAACACAGCTGTTGTTTGGAAAAAAAAAAAAAAAAAGATATTTCTATATCCAGGGCTTGTAGAGCAATGGCTTTTCATACCCCACAGCTTGGCACAGGCACAGACCAAAAGAAGTTAATGAGAGGCCGGCACAGACCAAAAGAAGTTAATGAGAGGCCTGCTCAGCCCCTATCACCCTTTTTTCTTTTCCTTTCTCTTCCTCCATCCTTGTTCCCCCTCGCCTCTGCCAGTAAACCCTGCTCTCATTTCCCCAGACATGGACGCAGCAGAAATAATAAGGATAGGAAGCTGCTTTTACTCTGCTAGATTGCTCGCACCCAGGAGCCCCACTCCAAAATGAATTCTCCAGCCAGTATCTCTCATCCATCCTCGGCAGTGGAAAAAGCCCCAAAGGGAGACATGAAACACAGGCGATCCCTCTAAACCCCTTTTTTTCCGTCAGTCAGATTCAAGGGGGAGCAAAAAAATCTGCACATTCTTGTACCAGTAAATAATAACTAGAAAGCCTCTGGCATTTCTCAGAGAAATACCGTGATATATTTTGCCAGGAAGGTCGTTAGGACACTGTTGCAGCTTCGTAAACCTTCATTTCTCTATGTGAGGCCTCGAAACCGTTAGGGTCTTAGGAGAGCGCAGAGAGGTGGGGAGCGGGGCGGTCTGCCTTGTGATGTGAGCAGCAGCCAGGCTGCCCAGGATTTTGGCACATCTCCTCCCTGCGATGGGGAGGATTTGGTTTCCATAGCAGCAACAGCGTGATGTTTCCCCCCACCCTTCCTCCTCAGGACTTGTATTCCGCAATTGCATGGGAGAGTTATATTTCACCCCAAGGCTTTCATTTTCCTGCTGCACGGTTTCGCCGTGCTCTGGCAGGTCTGCCTTTTTGCAGATAGCCGGTTTGGGGAGCAAGGCGGGGGGGCCATGAGGATGCCGCACAAGCATCGCTCTCACCTCCCTCTCCCTCTTAACACCGCTCCACAAAAGACACAGTGTTCCCTGTCCCCAACTGACTCATCCTTGCCGAGGTCCCCCTTTTCCTCGCTTGTCTCCAGCAATCAGCTCACGCATGCCTGGCTTTCCATAACAGCGCACTGTGCAAGTGCCAGGCGCCCGCACAAAGCCGGAGCGCTGCCCGCGGAGGAAATGTCGATAGAGGAACACCAAGCTGTTTACAAAACCCCTCTTTATCCTGCGACGGAGATGCATGTAGCTGTGAAAACAGTTGTACCTGCATATACTCCCCTTTTGACTTTACCCACATGAAAAGTAGGGAGCCTCTTGTTTCTCTTGTTGCAGAGAAAGACTTTTTTTTTTTGCCAGCACAAAAGAGAGGAAAACATGCTCAGCAATAGGGTGGTGTAACTGCAAATCACACCAACTATTCTGGGGACTCGTAGGAGGATCTGGAAAGCAAAGCCAATTCATTTTTGCAGCTGATCTGTCTTCATAACAAGTGCTCCTTTAGTTTTACACATTTGACATTTATGTGCTTCAGAATCACCGGACCAAACTCTGTTCTTGTTAATACCATAAAATGTTTTCTCCTTCAGCATGGAGTCCACACAGAGAAGAGGCCAAATTCTCCCTGATTTTGGCAGGTTTCCCAAGATATGGGCACGCATGGTATGTTGTGCACAGGTAGCATCGGCACGTGTCGTGCACATGTGCTGATGCTACCTGTGCTCTGGAAGACCCCAGCCCACGTATCTGGGGCAGATGCACCCCGAGAACTCCTGCAGGCAGGTGGGATGCGGGGGGCTGGAGCTCAGCGCCATGCTGATGCAGTCCCCAGCTTTTAGATCACATCTGGAACTGGTCCTACCAACACAGAGGCTGCCCAGGCTGAGCTAACACGTACGCTTTTTGGTGCAGGCTAACCATGTAGGGAGCAAAGGCTACAGAGCCCGGCGCAGTGTGGTACCTTGGCCTCTCGCAGAGGTCTCAGCCCATCTGCCAGTGGGAAGTGCACTGGTTGGCATCCGCCCACACTCAAATACCAGTTGAGACTATTCCCACTGCTCCTACCAGCTTGTTCCAACACTTCGGGCAAGTTAATTTCCCTTCACCTGGGAGAGAGTTCACTTATTGGCATAAAGATGTTTTTTTCATCACTAAGAAGTGCTATTTATAGTCACTAATGTTTCTAAGCACCTTGAGAGAAGTGGTTTTATCATTACTTTTAGTAATACCATTGGACCGATGTGGTGGAATAGTCCCAAAGGCTGCACTCACGAATCAAGACCTCCTCATGGCAAGCAATGCTGAGATAAATTTGACCACAAAAATCCCATTAATTTCCATATGTCACTGAATTCTCCAGTTGTCTTGGAAAAGCCTTTTGCTGAAGCGCAACATCTGTTCTGGCTCAGAAAGATGGTGGTAAACATCACATCTTAATTAAAACTGTGTGTACAGTTATGGGAGATGTACCGATACCTCCTAGAAAAAAAAGGATCTTAATGGCTTTGTTCCCAGGTGCTGACAAGAAATGCCTGTTACTGTCATTGTCTTGCGGAACGCCCAGTCTCCTTTTGTCAGAGTCAAAACAGCGTTCAGAGGAAAGGCAGTGAAAGGACTCTGCCCCCTCTTGGCAGAGTGTCCCTTGGCTGCAGAAAATCACCTTACCCTTCACACCCAGCTTGGTAAGAAAGCCCCTCTGCACGGCATTTCAGAGCTAACAGGTGTAGGTCACACGTTCAGCATGGTACCTGTTAGGTAAAGGGGCTTACACTCTACCCTTCTTTTCACTACACTGGAAATATCTCTCTAAATATAAAGACTTTTGTCAACCGCATACAAATCAGGGTGATACTTCTACATTAGCTATTCCGTTCTCGGTTGGGCTCACAAACTGATTGTGATGCAAATATTTCTATTCTCAGTTTCCCTTTCTTGCAGACCTGGTAGCAAGACTAACATAGTGATCATCTCACTCAAATATGAATATAACAGCTTCAAGAACCTGTTTTCAGCATTTGATCCTCACTTGGGCACTGCGAGTTTCCCAAAAAGTAGAATTTCGTGAGAATTCTGTTCTAAAACTTTTTTTGTTTGAATGAGGCTGAAACCAAACCTGAAACTCCTCAGAGGATGCACCAGCTCAATAAAATTCTTAAAACATCATTTTTAGTTTAATTCATTCAATAAAAGGACCTTTGCAGAGCCCTTCAGGATCTATCATGATATAGATCTATAAAAAATGCATATTCAGTATATGTAACTGTGAATATGAGTTTCACTGAGCATCTACTGAAGGCTTCCATGGTTCCCACATCCCACCAAGTTCCTCTGAGGCCAAGCAGCCTGTGAATTCTGGATCCCCATTGCCAAAACATCTTTTCACGAGGTAAAATAGACATTGTTCTTATCTAAAACCAGTTGTCTGCTGCATAGGTTCCCACACATGAGCCAGGTGGCTTAGATACCTTTTGTAGCCAATGGAAAGAAACAAGCCCTTCTAGGTGCAACTTGTCAGACCACAAGATAAGTGGCGTTCCTCAGGGTTCGGTATTGGGACCAGTGCTGTTTAACATCTTCGTAGGCAACATGGACAGTGGGATCGAGTGCACCCTCATCAAATTTGCCGATGACACCAAGCTGTGTGGTGTGGTCGACACGCTGGAGGGAAGGGATGCCATCCAGAGGGACCTTGACAGGCTTGAGAGGTGGGCCCATGTGAACTGCATGAAGTTCAACAAGGCCAAGTGCAAGGTCCTGCACGTGGGTTGGGGCAATCCCAAGCACAGAAAGCCAACCATATCCTGGGCTGCATCAAAAGCAGCATGACCAGCAGGTCAAGGGAGCTGATTCTCTTCCTCTACTTTATTCTCGTGAGACTCCACCTGGAGTACTGCGTCCACCTCTGGGGTCCCACTACAAGAAAAGCATGGAGCTGTTGGAGAAAGTCCAGAGGAGAGCCATGAAGATGGTGAGAGGGCTGGACCCCTCTCCTAAGAGGACAGGCTGAGAGAGTTGGGATGGTTTAGCCTGGAGAAGAGAAGGCTCTGGGGAGATCTAATTGCAGCCTTCCAGTACCTGAAGGGGCCTACAGGAAAGATGGAAAGGGACTGTTTATCAGGGAGTGTAGTGATAGGACAAGGGGTAATGGCTTTAAGATAAAAGAGGGTAGATTTAGATTACATACTAGGAAGAAATTCTTTACTGTGAGAGTGGTGAGGTGCTGGCACAGGTTGCCCAGAGAAGTTGTGGCTGCCCCCTCCCTGGAAGTGTTCAAGGCCAGGTTGGATGGGGCTTTGGGCAACCTGGTCGAGTGGAGGGTGTCCCTGCCCGCAGCAGGGGGGTTGGAACTAGATGATCTTTAAGGTCCCTTCCCCCCCCAAACCATTCTGATTCTAAATGAAAATGAGTGTCACCCAACTTCTCTTTAATGACTATAAAGGAGGTCTTGGTTGACTAAACCAAGTGCAAATATCAGTATTTTATCTGTCTGAAGTCAAGGAGTCACAGAATGATTTAGGCTATTCTGGAGCTCCCAAGCCCTACTCAGAACAGGGCTAACTTCAAAGTTAGATCAGGTTGCTGAGGTCCTTGTCCAGCTGAGTTTTGAAATATCCATGGCTGGAGATATCATTGTCTGTCTGGGCAATACCATCACTGGGAAGGAAAAAGAAATCCTTACATACAATCAGAATTTCCCTTGATACAACTGCTTACTGCTGCCCCTTGTCCCTTCACTGTGCAGCATGAGATCCTTTCACTCAGTGTAAGACTGGCTCTCTCTTTTTCTATAATCCTCCATTAGGGAGGGCTATAAAGGCAGGAGTAAATTCCATCCTTGGTGCCCTGGTCATGGAGCAACGATCATCTACATGTTCTTTGAAAACTCAGCAAACCCCCAGATATTTCAGATTAAGTACTGCATACTCATATGCTGGCATTTCCCAGAAAAGCATTTTTCTCCATCAGAAAATTTATATCCAGCACTAGTGTTGAAGCGGGAAGATTTACACTAGGCCACTAATTTATTTTCTATTTTGGGTTCATCCTTCCTTTGATAGCTGAGCTGGATTTACACCTCTTGGTATAATCTGATGTTGGTACAAGCGTGTGTTTTGCTGTTGGAGGCATAGCACAAAGGCTGTCCCACAATCCAGGATATAACTCTTCCCTTGTAGGTCTTTCAGTCTATACAAAGCACAGCATAACTGAGTACAAAGCAGATACAAAGAGCACATAAGTCACAACTGCACGGCTGTGCGACTGTAATAAATCCTATGAATGTACTTAGGTTTTAAGTTACAGCCTGTTTTGATTAGTTCCATTTCTTTTCTTCTTCTTCTTCTAGCAGTTTTGTGATCTGCCTGTTGTTGTTTTAAAGAAAATTAATAAACAAATAAAAACAATGCAAAACTCATCCTATTTCATTCCTGTTTCTGTTAGATTCTGATAGTACAGTAAGTCAGCTCTACAAGAAAAATACAAAAAACCCTGATATTCAATCAATTTTTGTTTTGTTATGGATGGTGTTGACATAAATGCTGACCATAATTAAGAGTTCATTCTGGAGCTGTTGTGCCTTTGCTGAAGGCAAATGAATGATGGCATAGCCTCGCATTCAGGAAAGTCCAGAATTGCAAAAATGAAGTGGATAGAATTAATCAAAAATTCAGAAGCTCAGTGATTTGTGTCCTTGTGAAAGCCTAGGCAGATCATTTCATAGGGGTTTATTTTAAAAAGAAAATAGGAGCTGCATAAATATGTAAATGAGACATCCAAGAATGAGTAAGCGAGAGAAATATTATTGCCATTTGTCTGGCTGGCCTGCTACATATATATATATATATAAAAATAAATAAATAAAAACAAGCTTGGCTTTTGTGTGCATTTTTAAACACAGATGCATAGCTGAAAGTGTGTGTCTATGCATGCAAATAAGCGATAAAAATATGGATGGAAGAATATGCATTCAAATAAGTTGGCACCTCTACTCAAAGAGCAGAGAAATCTGTATGTTCCATGATTCCCTTTAAATTCCAAGAATCTTTCTTCCTGGACTTGTCTGCATATTCTCAAGCACAAACCAAACTCTTCTGAGATACTGGAGACCTTCAACTTCATTGCTATGTTTCACATTTTCTGCCAATAATTCTATGCTCCCTCTCAAAATATTTCCCATGTGAGACTTTCATATACTGATCTTACTATCATATTCTTCCACAAACAGTAATTATGTTTGTTTTCACTCAGGATTAATTTATTGTATTAAGAAACCATGGCAATCAGCACGGAGCAGACTTTGGCCTCTTCAAGATGTGCCCCTATAGACTGATGAAATTATAGGTTTTCCAGATCCAGCTCACAGAGCACCCTTCAAAATCCAGGTCTAGTTCCCAGTGTATGGCTTGAATTGTACCATTGGCATCACCAGTGAAAACCGGTATCATCTCAGTTTATACCAGATATGCTGAAAAAAATAGAAATTAGTACTAGATAATGGAGAGTGAAGTCTGCAATGCACATCATTAAAGAAAGAAATGATGAGAGAGGCTATGGGAGATTTCTTTGCGATCACTTGCTTGAAAAAAACGAGCACTTTGAAAATGTTAAGGAAACGTAACAGAGTGATGTGCTAAAGTTTCTGGTAAGAAAAGATCAGAACCACTGGCAATGCTAGACTGTGAATAAAATATTGTAATTGTTACTGTCAGTTCTGCAGGCCAAAATGTCAAAATAGGCATGTACAGGGACACTGAAGAGCTAATTGATCTAATTTGTCTTAACAGATAGGAATATTGAGGACAGTAAAGTGAAAATGGAGGAAACATCAGAGTACTTTGCTCTGAAACAAAGAAGTACATTGAATTAGAAGCTAAATATTGATCTAGACATGCAGGTGATAGGAAACGGAAGAAGCTTCTTTCATTAAACTAACAGTATGAAGCAATTTCCCAAGTAGTTCCAGTGCAGCAGTCCTACAGTATAACTGATAAATCAGGGTAAGCTTTCATCAGAATCTCATCTCTAATAGTCATCTCAGTCTGTGAATTCTCCTGGATAACCTCTGAGGGCAGAAAAGAGTGTTTAAAAGGGATCTTGTTTTGCAAGCATCCAAGTTCTCTCCTTCTCCCACATGCCACTAGCCAAATGCAGAAGGATAGTATCCAGAAGATGGCTTTCGTCTTTTAATCCACACTTCATTTTGCAGCTTCCCCTCCTCTCGTGCTTTTACAAGTCCCTCATGGTCACCAGTCTAATTAGGTCTCCCACGGGAAGCGATGAGCTCCTATCTTCAGCCAATGCACCAAAGAACTTTGGAGTATACATCCTGTATGGCAGCTGAAAGACCAGAGCCTGGCTGCCTTAATTATAAGGCTTTGCAGTCAAGATCAGCTACCATCCTTTGGTCCAATACAGTTCCATTTTTCCCCATTTAGTAAAACTAATGCCATATTTGCACCACCTACCCAAGGAGTCACACCGAATCTCTGTGTTTCCTGTAGAAGGAGGCAGAACTGGGAAAGCTTCAGTACCTTAAGAGAGTGTATGCTGCCCTCCGAGTTTGACCAGAATACACTTTACCCCCAACCATTTTTGGATCAAGTGTACTACTAGTGGTCTCTTCCACTTCTTGCATAAGATGAGGCTCTGCATGGAGGTAGAAAAGAAATGGCCCTTTGCATCCTGTGGTCTTTGTGCTTTTTGCAAACCTATATGGGAGCAAGACACAGCACTGCCCTTCTCCTGTGAGGTCTTCAGGCCACCATTAGGCTTTTGGCGAACAATACTTTTTTTTTTTTAATAGGAGGTGTTGCACTCTCCATAAACAAAGTGAATTTTCCACTCCAAATTATCTGGGATTATTCACTTCAATATTTAAACACGCTCTCTTTGGTAATGTTTTTATTCTTTATATTCTTGTTTTCACAAGCTTTTATTCATTTTTTGTTGGCACTTATTCTCCCGTCAAGAGGATTTTGAACTCATGTCCATAACCACACTTTCAGTTCCCAAGCAGCTATACATGGGGAAAGGTAATTTACACTCCCCTAGTCAAAGGACTAATCTGATCAATCACAGCTGATCAGTAAATCTGAAACACAAACAATGACCTCCACAAAACATTTGCTTGTGATTCATCCTCAAAGCTGAAAATTTTAAATACTCTCCAACTCAAAACACACCTATGAAAACTGCAATCTGCAAACAGGAGAAAAAATGCTAGAGCAATTTCAAATTGTTCCCTCTGCTCACTTCATAAATAAATAAGAATAAAAATGCTGCTTCCCACAGTGGATAAGGCAGGAAGTAGGAAACAGTCCAAAATTTCCTGAGATGGTCTGTAGAAACTGCGTACTCAGACAGAATTTGAGAACAAAATGGTCAAAGTAGGTTTTGCTTTGATCATTAAACCAGATGATTTCTGAAAATGGTAACTCAGAATGTTATTACTACATTATTGCAGCAACGCTGATTTTTATTGAAACAAAGGGCCTTACCTAAGGCTGGAAATTTTGACTGCTTACACAAGAAATTTTTTATAGCATGTTTCTTGCTAGGAAAAATGTATCCTGACATTCCTATCCCTCAAAAAAGAGTGCACTTCACACAGTGACCCTTCTAACAGCAGCTGGAGTGAGTCTAAAAATGTGAAGTGCATTACAGTGTCCAAGGGTAGACAGCTATGACTTTTGAGAGGCATGAGGGTCACAAGTTCTTGCAGCACAGCTCCCAAACCAACTCTGTGTCCCATGACTCATGAAAAGGGGCTGTTTTTTCATTGCAGATGCTGTGCTTTTTGGGTGCCCTATGATAGACCCAAACTCAGCTGCAGATGCAACCCAAACACATCTTAGGCAAAGCCATGGGATTTCCATTCTTTGGGTGTCTCCTAGAAATCTCCCCTTCTCCTTCCTCAGCTTTGAGAGCATCTGGTATGTGTCTCATGGCTCTGAAATTTTGGGATGGTACTTTCAGGGCCTGGGAGTTTGGCACAACCCTACAGGCCTCTTGGTCTGTAGATCTTAAATATCTAGAAGAGGAACCCTTCAGATCTTTGTGCTATGTCTGCAGAGCTACCAATCTTGTGAGCTATGCTAATGGTATTACTGTCTCTACTAATGGTGTTGCCCACAAAGAAGAATAAAACCACTGTAAATTCATAGATTAGAAGTTTCTCCTTAATGATTTCTTATGAGAAGTGTGGTAATAACAGTATATCCAACTGACTACTCCAAATCTTGAAGGATCTAGAAGAACCAATGTGTCTGAGGCTCTCCCCAAGAGCTAGGGATCAAGGATACCAGAAATTTCCATTTCTCCAAAAGTAGTAGTGGTCAAGATGCTTGGTAACTTGCCATTGGGCAGACTGGAGCAAAATATACAGTAGATACTGTTCTAGCAGAACCCAAGATAACTGGTTGATTCCTCTTCATGATCTGCCTCTTCTCAGCACTGAAACCTTGCCCAGAGTCTTAGGAGGCTGCCATACAAGTAAGGAATAGTTTCACCATATTTAGCACCCTTGTCCTCTCTGCCCTCCTAGGATGGACGAGGAGGTCAATCTGCCTTGTCCATTGTAAAATTACTTCTGTCATAGTCATTAGTACGGCTGAGAGTAGAAATGTTAATGGTAAGTATTTACATAGGAGGGCACTTCTCCCTTTTAGTCAAGATGTTCAGATGGGGCCCCACAGCAGCAGGGAGCCTGGACTTCTAAGCAAGAAGTTTGGGATTTGCTCCATAACAAACAAGAAAAGATTCTTCAAAAATTTTAAACTCTCAGCTCTTGAGCCAAACATACCTCATGCCATTTATTCTCACAGCTAGCTTCAGAGAAATATTATGATAGAAAATCTTCCAAGTCTGCAGAATTGGGCTGTTAGCCAAGCTGAGTGAAATTTCAAAAAGCAGCTTCTCTTCCATACTTTCAGTCCAGAAATACAGCTGCAGTGGGTGAGGGTAGATTTGCCCATCGTTGCAATTATTCTGGACCTGGAGATGCCCCAGAGTCCTGCACGTAGGTAATATATACAGTGGTCATTATCTGCCTCCCACAATCAATGGTGGTCCTCCCCCTGCTTGCATAGATTGGAAGCTTGTAAGTGCATGATATGCCTACAGCAGGGTTTAAATTAGGGATGAAGAGAGAGGAGAACCGGGACATGTCCATTAGCATTCAATATTCCAACATTTCCAGGTTCTGGGGAAAAATCCTGACCGCACAAATAAGCCTTGATAGCTTTAGCAACTGTGGCAAATAACTATGCATAGGAAGATGCTTGGCAGCACTGCTGTCCACTTGGACAATATGGTAAGGGGCCATGTTTCCACGTGGATAAACTCTTCTTGCACTAAATCTCTAATGAGCAGGTGTAGAAATGTCTTCATCGTCATGACGCTGTCTTTTTCTGCCTCTTCTATCCAACAGCGTCTCACCATGGATATCTGTTTCAGGCTAACTGCATCCCAAAGGAGGTTTTTGTTCCCTGCTTCTGTTTATTTATAACAGCCTCCAAGACTGCTGCAGAGCCAAGGAATGACTGGCTGTTTTTTCAGTCTCAGATACTAGCTCGAAAGAAAGTGGTTCATCATTAGCCTGAGCACTCTTCAACTCACTTGCTGAAAGGAATGCTGCTGTATCCCCGTTTTCTGATACCATTTACTACAGCAGGAAAACAAGCTCAACCTTGTCTTCCAGACTCAGCCCAGTTTACAAGGGATAAACCAGTATGTACAAAGGCATCCAGTTCTGATGCGAATATAATTCAAGGGATGAATATTTGGTTTCATGCATTGTTAAACCTTTTTTCTCCCCTGCAAAATCTGCAAAATGATTTCCGTACTTTAGTTTCCTTGTGTCGGCTTTCCAACATCAGATTTTTAAAAAGTTTTTGCTTAAGTTAAAAACATTCTCCTACCATAAATCCTGTGTCAGCCCCAAAAATACCAACTATTTTTCACTTTCTGAGTTGAGCCTCCTTCATGAAGATTGCTTCTGGAACTATGTGATGGATTATGAATTATAGCTAGGAAGCCTAAAATAAATCCTAACTGAAGTGCAATAGACTATGACTCTTTTGAAAAAGAGGGAATAAAGGGAGACCAAGGTTATTCAATTAAGGCTGCTTCAAGCTTTTTCTGTACAGAAAAGCACAATTTTGCAAGCCTACCAGAAAAAACAGTCCCTCTACAAAGTTCAGATGTCACTCTCCTTCTAAAAGAGCATGTAAGTGAAAACTAATTATCACCCAATTGAAATTAATAGGGCAGCATTTAGAGAATTAAGAGCTGGAAGGATCATCTTAGGAAAGACTAATGAAGCTAAATACCACATGTAAAACTTAGCTAAACATTTACCAAAGGGAACATAACAATCTACAATCTATGAAGGAAATATTTACTGAAGAAATAAGAAGATTGGCTCATGCAGATAGATGTGCATAAATAGTAAGACGAGCTCTGTGGAAGACAGGCTCTCTCTTTTCAGCATGAATTGAGATTTCAATATTTATTTTAATCTGCAAGGGCACTTCAGTTTTAAATGGTTCATTTCAGACTGCTCTTAATATTTGAAACAGGAAATGAGGAGTTGTTCTGAAAGATGGAGTGAAATGTGTCATCCTGAAGATGTTGAAACTAGCTATTAGGTTTGTCTTAACCTTTACCCTTTCTCCTACAAGAACATTTTAGCTTGAGCAGTCTGATGCAGTGCCTGCATTTTCTGACAGAAGATTTTGATGTTAAATAGTAATGTAAACTAATGACGAGAAGTCAGCTCAATTTTGCACTTCCTGGCCAATGTATATGCAGTCGGTCTCTTCTTAAGAAGCCATTCTTAAAGGAAATGCCAGAAATATAATTGTACACCGGACAAGACTCAAAGACATGTTGCTCTGATGAAGACACATACTAAATAAGGAGAGTGTGCAAAGTTATCTTTAGCTTTCCCAGTCGTGTGAAAAGCAAAAAAATGCTACTGATTTACAGCCCGTAAAAACTCAAGCAAATGCAGGGCTGCTCAGGACATTTTTCTCAAAATATGTTACCTTTGTGGCATAATATTTTTATCGCAATGTCATTTATGCCAGTACGAGATAGGCTGGAGAAATGCTGCAATGTAAACATCATTATCAAGTGTACACCTGTGTTTCTGCCGTTGCCAGCATGGAGTTACAGGAGCCGGGATGTTTCAGTGCTGGGGGAACTTGAGGATCAAAGCTGTAAGGTAATTGGGGAATTTAGGAAGACCTAAGCATTAAAAATAGCAAGAAACATCCACAAGCCTAAAGGAGCCTTTCTAACATGCCTCTTGCTCTGCTCACCTTTCATGTTCTGAAAGCTTTTTATGGGGATGATATAGAGAAGAAAGCAGAGAGTCAAATTGCCTGCATAACCCTGTTTTATTTAACACTAATTTTATGAAGCACTTACTGAAAGCACCTATGAAAATCAAGCAAAAGGGTTTGAGCTGCCTGTCACAACTTTGTTTTAACAACTGAGTTTTTTGTGATTCGTTCTTGTGCAGGAAAGTCAAGCTCACAGCTTTCAAACAAAGAAAACCAAAGCAGAGCAGAAATGGTTTCCCCTAGCAGCAACATACGTTTGAATATTCCTTTAGGATAGAGCTCAGTGCTGCAAAGAGAAATGCTAAGATATTTATTTCAGATAGGCAGGGCTTTCTATATTTCTCATTGATAAAATCACTTTGAACAGAAATATCTGACCAGAACTATGAATCGTTGCCTAAAAATATTGCATCACATGAGAAAAAGTGAAATTATCAATCCTGAAATGTAAACATTGCTTTCAGCCTCCCTTATAAAATGCTCATTTGGTTTTATCGTAGGTACACCCCAAATTTTTATGTTGCAACCTATTTATTTCAGATGTTTAGGCCTTTGCTACGTGTAGAAGAGGCAACACCAGAAAAACAAATTTTTGCACAAGAAGAGATGATCCCTTAGATAAAATTAATTGTGAAAATGAACTCTCATATTTTAGTCACATATTGATTTTTGTCTCTGATCTTTTTTCTGTTTCAGGAATCAAATGGAAATCCATGCCGTGTCCTTGCTCCCAGGACTGTCAGAATTCAGGTTGCCCTGGAGACACGATGCCACATTCGCAGAAGGGGAAGAGAGAAGAGCTCAGCCCCACTGTCCTCCGGGGACCGCGCTCCTGAAATTCTTCTGTGGGCCTCCTTTGACCCCCGAGAGCTCGCAGACAAAGAGACACAGCCAACTATTTGTAACGTGAGATGCTACTGTAAATTAAACACTTACTAATGAAAGATTAGAGGGATCACTTTAAAAAGCTAGCTTCCTATTTCTCTGCATGCCTTTGGGAAATACATAATCACGCTTCTTAGCAGCACAGCCACGGGCACTGTATATTTAAAGCAAGCAGAGCAGCAAAATCTCTTAGTCTTATAAAAAGGTGTGACACTGGATAACAATTAGTAACATCCTGGATATAAGAATACACCCGATTAGGACAGTTCTTAAATCCACGTACATTTCTATCTGAATCATTCATCCAGAAACACTGGATAGTATCTGCTGCAAATGGAAAGTAGAACAAGTCAGCCTTACAGGCAGAGCTTGCTGTCAGTCTTCGGAGGTATGTAAATCCCTCAGCAGGTCAATACATTATTTCCTCTGTCACATATAGGATTTACTGCTCCCGTCAGTGCACTGCCCTGTTATATTGTTGCACAAGAGGCTGGAATTCAGGGAGGACGTTGGTACTGGGAGAACAAAAGCCTCGCACACACGACATCAAGGCGAGCGCACACGCACACCCCCACTGAGCCTCGGGACAAATGAGTGCAGCTCAGCTCCCTCTTTGCATCACCCAGCAGCAAATTGAGCATGGAGTGGAAATGAGGACAGCAATGAGAGAATCTAGGAATATTGACTTCTTTGCCATGTAGGCTGAACATTGGGGGCTCTTGTGGAAACCTGTAAAATGGGAATGGGTTGGAGGATACTGATAAAGATCCTGTGCTGAGGACAAAAAGTTTCATCCTGCTGCTAAAAGAAAAAAAGGCACATGCCTACAAAAGAAAGCAACCCTGGTGCTGCTCTGCGCAGAACGGCATCTGTTTCCTCCAACCCCCTGCCACTGGATTCACAAGCTGTGCAGGGCGATTGTGAGCGGTGCTGGAGAGAAAGACAGCAATGCACAAGAGATAAGGCATGAAGAAAATAAGATTGGAGGCAAAGACGACCGCTTTGTAAACAATGTTACTGCTGGGGAAAGGAGACACCTTCCTGTAATTGAATGCTTGTAATTTGGGAGGAATGATGTACTTTCTGTGAGACAAGATGTGCTCAAATGTTTTTCTGAAGGTCCAGGCCCACGGCTTCCGAGTTCGCTGCCGCTCACAAACACGCCCATCAAATGTAGAACTCAGACCCAGCAACTGTCTATCTCCCATCCTGTCTCCTTGGGCTGTTAGCAGAAAGAGACTAACAGTCACCGATGGACCTAACCTCTACAAATTTATTAAAACTGTTTTTCATCTAACCTCCTTAATATTTTTCACCTTTGCCATACCTGTGGCAATAAACACTACAGTTTGGATAAACATTTCACTAATTATCTCAGGCTTTGATCTATGCCTCTGAAGTTGTACACTGCTTCCCCAGGCACTGGAACCAGAAGTCGGTGTTGGAGCTGCCCTGTTTTACTGAACAGTGAATAAAGCCTTTCTCAGACATGTTTTGGTACACTCCATTCAAATATATAAATGTAACTGAAGAGGCCCATATTCAGAATCTACAATAGCAACAAGTGCTCATTGCACAGTAATAGCTATCAAAAACAATATTCAGTGTGATCATGTCTTGTGCTCGCCTCAGGGCATACCACAATCATAATTAATAATGTTATTTAATAACAATAATTGGGCTAATTCAGCTTATAAATTCATGGGCAAGGTTATTAAATGGGATCTGATCATCAGGTAGGCACAGCTGAGCAATTTAAGAAGCACTTTAAGAGCATCCCTAGAGGTGGTGAATCAAGGCTGATCTGCTTGGCTCCATCAGTGAGCAACAGGAATGAAAAGTAAATAGAGATGTGAAACAGCCTTGCCTCCTTTTCATCATGCCCTTCCTCTAAACTGTATTTATTTTTAATACCAGAATTAAAATGCCTTTGTAGCAAGGACTTTTGAAAGAAACTCTGTTTGATACAGAGCCTAGCCTGTTTGAGGACTGAAGATGATTATTATTTTCTAATTGGTCATGAAGTTCTCCACCTCAGTATCCATGTACAAAAGGCTGCTTCCTGTCTTGACAGGTTTAAAGGCTAAGTAATTCAGTGGAAAAGAAATAATGAAAAACGATTGTGGGAACGATTTGTCTTCTAAAAAGTAAAGCCTTTGGTGTTTCTGCTCATTCTGACATGCTCTCCAGCTTGCACAGTCCTACCATGACCTGTAAACGGTATTTTTCTAAACAGAAAGTCTCTGCTGTCATTCTTGAGCAGGTAGGAACAAGCCAGGACTTACTATCAGTATCACGTTACTGTGACTTAATATACTGCTGAGCATTTGAACTGTGGTAAGTAGCATGGCTGCAAGGTCTTTCTACTTACTGCAAAGTTAAATGCATTAGTTTAAAACCATCTTTGAGGTGAGAAGGGCTAACAGCAGGCACGTGGGCACCTATGATCCTTTAGCTGTCAAGCAGTACCTTGCAAACCCGTGTAACTCATCTGCTTTTGACGGTATGCGCTTAATCCACAAAAGGCTTAAGTGAAGGGCACTGACAGACGAGCTTTGGCTGAGCTTCAGGTGCAGGGACTGAAGGGTGCGTGGTGCTACTGCCCCCACAGCAGAAACAGCAGAAGGAAGGACACCTTAATCACCTCACTGCTACATCAGTCAGTGACCATAAAGTGGTTCACACTCAGATACCAGGGCAAAGGGGCAGAACTAAAAGGTGAAGCTAGGTTGTTAGGTTTTTTACCTAGTGCAGCAAGATAAGCCTGTCAGTGTCCGTATAATTATATTATCCTATATTTGGAATAAGTCAATAATGCATATACACACGATACATACACATACCACACACACCATTGGCTATTGTGCAGTAACACGCTTGGCAGCATTGAGGAGAGCGAGCGTTGCCCTTGTTGGAACCTGCACCCAGCTATGAACATCACCACAGTGAAGTTACAAAACAAACTGAGAATGATGAAAGCAACAGCCAGGTTTTAAAAAGGTAACTAACTAAAATGTAAAAAATTTTACTGTCAAGGACTGCAGTGCTACAGCAGAAGAGGAATAATATTTCTAAAGGACAGTTGGAAGAAATATTTTTGGTAGCTTTTTTACAGTCAGAGGGTAACATACTCAAAACCAGGCTCTTCTCTGAGAAATACTATTCACAGGTAAAAAAAGGGGTTTTTTAAAAAATCTGTTCTCCCAGTGGACAAGCAAAGTTCTAATTTTGTCACCTCTGAATCACAGCCCAACAAAATGAAAAATAGATTACTCTTCAAGCACAGATATCAGAATAATTTGGCAGATGATTATATAGGCAAAAATAGCAGCGTGTGCTTTACAGTACTTTGTAAAATGCATGGTTTGAAACCCCATATATACAGTGCAGCCAGGGATGGAAGTGCAGTGTGAGCAAGCACTGACCTCTAGTGGACATAATAGTTTAGAACTGATAAAGATCGTTGAATTCAAAATAGAAAATACGTCATGTGGACAGTTGTCCCAAAGCTTTTGCTCGGCACCTCTGCAAGCTACAGTCAGCACAGTTTTACTATGAGGAATATCTCACTGTCTATGTGTCAGGAACTATCACGTCTATTGTAATGTCTAGAGGCAAATTTTATGGACAAAAGAAAACAGCGCACACTTAGAATCTGCTTAGCAAGGTAAATCAACTATTGGTTAGTAAAATTAACTGAGGCTAAATTCACTCCCCTTTTTAGACATTTATTAAATAACTGGGCACTGTTGAGCCTATTTCAATGGACGTTAGCAGAGCACCAATAGTTTGAAGAAAAAAAATCCTAAGGAAATATTAACATGCATGTCACATCATACTAAGCATCTTAGTCCTACTTTTTCTGCAGTCAAAAAATACAGAATGGTAAGGGTTCATATATTTTCAATCTCTGCCCCAAAGGAGCTTACTTGCTTCTCACTTTCAAGTTATTTTCCATAGGAAAAGTCCTATAAGTGTTTTGGAGCTCTTCTTTAAACTAATCCAAAGAAGAAAAGCAATCCCAGGCACATAATTCCATAAGGCTAACCTTCAGCTGAAACCACTGAAGCTGAGTGTTCTCAAACAGTTAATGTGCAATACAGGCTTCCCTTCCTACATCAGCAATGTCGTACATAACTTCATTCAGAAGTCTCACCCAGAAGCTAATGAAGACTGCTTTTTTGTGCTTTCACCACTTTAAGGCAGTGAGGTTTCTGGGAAATACTTGGTCAAGAAGGCTCCAAAAAACTGGACCTTGCATATGGTCTTGCAGAAGGGCTTTGTCACTGGTGTGGGTTTTCTTTGCTTCCTTTGCAACCTGTCTCACACAAGAATTATCGGCCCTGCATCCTGGACATTTATTCTTGCCTCAGAATGGCAGGGAAGGGAAGAAGCAGGAGAATTGCAAGACCCGTGAATTCCCTATTGCAAGTCTGTGAAAGGAAGAACTTCTACAATGAGAGCAGGATGCCAGACAATGCACCAGACTTATTGTCTAAATACTATTCAAGAGTAAGAGATACTATCTCAGTCTTTGATTGATATGAAGCCAATCTGTGTCCCGAAGTTAGTGCCATCACGGAAGTGAGAGTAAAATTTATCAGGGTGGCATGCAGTACAGAAAGTGATATTTTGGTTCTGGTCTGTGACAGAATCATCTTGGATGTTCTCAGGAAGAATCCCACCACTCTCAAGAAGAATCCTGAAAGAAAGAAACAGAAAAAATATTTTTGTTTTTTACATCTTCGCATTCCTTAAGATGCTGCATTGAGATAGCACCTCTAGTACCAATTGAACAAACTGTGCCAATATCGTGGTTGGGACTTGCATTTGCTTTTCTTAGTTTCTTTTTTCAAATATTAGACTAAAATAATTGTTTTTATGCAACCAATAAAACCACATTTAATTTGAACATTTGTCTTTAATCCATAAACTAAAAGTATAACAGTAAAATAATAGCTGAAACCCAGCAAAAGTGAGCAGATACCATTCATTCAAAGGTACCGCTTGTTGATCTACAAAGTACTAGCAAGTACTTTAAGATGGTGAGGACCATCACCATAATACTGCTGGATAATACAAGATCAATATAATTATTGATATCTAATGTGGAATTAGTCTTTTTTTTCCTTCACCTTCATTTCTAGTCTACTTAGCACGAAAAAAGTGTATGTCAATGGTCATGCACAAAGTAGACTTACCGTGTTGCTCTTCTAATGTCAATATAAGGACTTGCAGAGTCAAATAGTCTTACACATTTTGGATCAATTCTGTGAAATTTTTTAGCTGATTCGTGAGGAAGTTTATAGCAGCAAGGTCCTACAGATGGACCCAGCACCACAAGGATATCTTTCACGTTACAGCCAAATTCAGATACCATAGCATTTACTGTGGCCATCGAAACTCCTAACAATGTGCCTTTCCATCCTGTGAGAAATGAGAGGTTGAAAAAATAATTGTATAAATGTTCTCTTTAATTTTATAGTACCTAAAATATATGCTGTTATTAAGAGGTACAAATTAATAGATATATTTCTATCTAAAAATAAATCATTATACCTCGTAATAAATAATTGTGTTTTAAAAAACCCCAACACATTAACAGCTTGCTGATATCATTATTTTGTGGAGAGAAAAATTAGAGAGAAGAATTTAGATTAGGATTCCAGAATTCCTTTTCCCCAGTGTCCTGGTTTGGGCAACTAGAGCATACCTTACAGCTCCTCTATGCTTGAAATGTTTATATAGGAATATGACAAAAGAAATATGTTATAGTCAGAAGTGTATTTTTATAATATGCTGAAAAAGAGGCTCAAGCTAGAGGCATTGTTTGGAATAGACAGAAGAAAGCCCAGCTTTGCACTTTGGCATTGTTGGAATAGAGAGAAAAAAGCCCAGCTTTGAGTTCTCATATCTCAGTTTGAGTCCCTGGAAGTCTTTGCACTGTATGGGGAGTGCATCATAATGAACGATAGGATATGCTAATAACTTTTCCTCTGTTTTTCTACATCCAAAGACTAAGATGACCTTATACCTAATTGTCTTTATTTGTATACATGTTGCTACACGCATTCAAGTTAAACTGAACTGAGGTGGGGTTGGACAGGAAGGAAAGGATTTAGGAAAAGATAATTGGAAGCCTGGCCAGGACTGTGATGTGGAAACGAAGGCCAAAACTTGGGAGATGGAAGGCAGGAATTCAGGCTAGAGCCAGGAGTTATGCTTGGAGAAGGCAACAGTTTGGGTCTGGGGAAGAGTGTGGTGTGTCAGGGACTAGATAAATGAGGAGGCAGCACAGAAAGGAGCAACTGCAGATTTAAGTATTTTACAATAATTAGGTTTGAACACTTACGATGTCAAACTCTTAAAACTTTCAAGAATGGGTAAAATTCTCTCCATCCTTTCTCCCCGTTAAAACCCACAACATTCTCCTCTCCTCACAGACAGACATGCCACAATTCTCATTCCTCTCACTTTCTCTAACCTAAGCTTGCTAGGCACAGGGCGGGGGCACAACTTTATTGAAGCAAAGTCAAAATTATCTTCATCTTATGATGACTCACAAATTTGAATTTATTTTGGCTTATTTATTGAATGCATGAAGAATTGTATGAATTACATGGTATTCACAAGTTCTAGGTAGAGGTGAAGCTTCCTACCATATCAAGTGGTGTACTAGCATCAAAGCTGAGGAGAAACTCTCAGCTGTGCATTCTCCTTGACCTCATAAGTACTGACTTTTTTATAAAATGAAACAGTCCCAGCAGGAAAATCTCACTACAGGATACATATTCTAGCCTAACAGTTGGGACATCTTCTGAAGTCAGACATAACCTCAGGTTGTGCTACCCATCCCTGCTTCAGTTTTATTCTCATTTGCTTTGGGTCAGACAAATATTTCTTCTGATCCAAAATGGCTGCTAGGGGCATTGGCTTTATAGACATTTTTTACATATGAAGTTAGAGCACACAAAAAAGTTATTTGGCTTTGGCTACCAGATCAGAAAAATAAATGTATAAATAGATAAATAATCATTATTAGTTATAAAATTAAAAAATAGATAGCTTGGCAAACAAACTATTCTCAGGACTAATCTTGTTTTGGCAGGATACAAACTTAACAGGTCAGGGTCTATATTGTTATGTAAACTTGCATGTATTCGTTATCACTCAGTGCTCCTTTGGTTGCTAATTTGTAATCCTTACTCCAAAACTCCCTTTCCAGTGGTCTCCTAGTTATTTTGATCTCTGCGATTTAAAATTCTTACCAGAATGAGCAGCACCACAGGCTTTTCTGACAGGATCAGCAAACAGCACAGGTATGCAATCAGCCCCTGGAGCTGCTATCGTAACACCTTTCTGATTCGTAACTATTCCATCATAGCTGTCAGGCTCTGTCTTTCCCATAATACACACAGCATTAGCGTGATCAATCTGTCAAGACAAAACCAGAACATGGATAGTGATGTGGCAGCAAAAAAACCCCTGTTCTGACTAATGCAAGGATTTTTCTTTGGCATGAAACACTTTTCTGCACTAACTGCTTATGCATGGAAATCAGGCGCTCCCTTGTTCAAATGCCGTGCAGATTTATCAGTAGAGAGCCACCATCAAAGTGATGGTGTATTTTTATTTTAAGAGAAACTGCTCTGATCATTTATGTGATTATTCTACTCTGTGGTAAGTGAAATGCTAGAATATTCTTGGAAGAAACAGTGCTGCTTCTCCATATAGTGCCAAATGGCTGGTAGTTTGGCTGGCTATTCCCACAGTTAAACTGCCAGCATAAATGTTTTAATTGCCCTGTTTGTCACGAGTTCTTGCTGAGAAAGAATAATGCCTACAGTTTTAGCCAGTGATACATGAAGGAGGATCTGATCCATGTACATAAATCCATTGTTTGATAAGATACCTTGACTCTGTGAAAAGTCTCTGGGTTAAATCCTGCAGCATTAGCTAGCCTGCGGAGATTTTCTTTGACAACAACTTGTGGGTCCCTCCGTTTGGAACTGCTGAAGAGATTGCAGGAGCTTAGAGTCGGTATGTAGGAGATGCCACCTGTCCTTGTGGTGAAGCCATGTAGGAAGATATCATCTGCCAAGGTAAAAGTGACAACAATTGCTTTCAACACAAGACCAGTCAAGATAAAACATGGTTTTATACTGAAGAGACCTGGAATCAGCCAATCAAGTTGAGTATTGCTTTACTTCATATTTAGCTGTGGCATTTAAATTTAAGGATTCTAAACTTCCTTCTTGCTCATAATCATATCCTCTGAGGCCAAGGTAGAGGAGTTTGAGCAAGAAGGAGTGCTGGTAAATTTAGCCTGACTCTGTGCAGATTTGTAGTGCAAACCCTAGAGAAGAGGTAATTCACTGAGGAAAGTGAAAGTAGATTTTTAAACAAATGTTCTAAGGTGTCATCTCCCAAGCTTTTTTGACAAATTAATTACTAGTCCTCAAGACTTCCCAAGATCTCAAACATCTTTCTGAAGTAAATCAAAAGCACTGAGAATTTCTAGCACCATTGAAAAAGGCCCTGTTTTTACAGTGCAGATATTTATCGTGGCCTCATGCATCAAAAGCGATCACTGATGGGGGGTGGGGGGCTCTGCATGGCAAAGTTGAACACAGAAAGATAGTCCCATAACTGATATTTTTGCTATCTTAATAGCTGACAAGCTTAGTGACATAATCAGAGTTGAGATTCAAAATCTCTTTTACGTAGTGTGATCCTTTCAAAGTCACAGTCAAAAACGTGAAGAACAACAAAGGCAAAGGTGGCTTTAAGTAATTCATGTCCCTTTCAGGCTCTGGATCATTTCAGACATATTATTAGGGAAAGACAGTTCCAAATTTTTGCAGTAGCACACTTCTCAGCTTTCCCCTGAATCCTCTGAATCATGAAACTCCATAATCACATCGCATGAGAGACATGCTGCAGTGAACTGTGTCATGCCATGGCAGGGACACTGAGAGTGATTAACCAGGCATGCGTGAGGCTGCAGACCAAGAGAAACTCCTGCCCTACCCTTCCAGAAGATAAAGGTAACTCTCAAAGTGTGTAATTCCCACAGAGAGGGGAGGAGATTTCACTGTTAGCAGTAATACTCTCAGTAAACCTGGGCCTCTCTTTCCTCTGATCGTGTCCCAGGCCTGGAACAGACTTGCCAGTCTTTTGCTGTATCTCTGTTGACACTTCCCCCTCTTATAGACGTGATACACTATTGCAATATTGTATAGAGTTATTTGCTGCCTGAAGTCATTTCCAAAGCTTACCCATTTTGCAATTCCCTTGAAGAAGTATGCTTGGGAACAGTCTCTGTAAAATCTATTAGTTGGGATTCTCTTTACCTGGGATCAGGGAAGATCTGAGGATGGTGAGCTCCCCTTTCAGGCTCGGCAGGCTTGCCAAGTATGTCTGAATCTCACTTCGGATGAGCGCCACGTCCTCTGTAGAAAGTGTTTGTTCTTCACTCTGAGGTTCAGCTATCTGTAGGTTTTCACAATCTGATGCTACCTGTAAATCCTCAAATTCAAACTGGTAGACTGCTGTAAAGAGATGGTCTATATATACTTTCATTAAGCCTTTTCTTAAGGTAGGGAGAATAACTTTAATGATGCTTAGGTCTTTTTCATCCAGTCTTTGTTTGACAGTGTACAAAGCAGCAGCTGTAGTGACAGCACGTATCACCTCCAGTCTTTTCTTCAGACACTGAAAATCTCTCAGAGCTGGAAGCAAGGACTCTTGTTCACCATTCCTTTCACTCCCCTGCCTCTGGCAACATACGACATAAACAAATGGAGCAGGGACAGAAGAGCGTTTCTCAATAGTTTCCAGCATGTTACATAATAATCCTTGGATGTTGTTCTGCAAGTTGGCTGGTAGGCTGAACAGATCTATCAGTACTGCTTCCACCATATTCCAGGATATTTAAAGATTCCTACAACTGCCAAGTAGTCAGTAACAAAACATGAAAAACAAACAAAAAGGCAAGATGGCATCGTTAGTCCAAACACACAGAATTATGTTATTAAGGCAATGCATTCAATGTACTGTGTAGAGAAGGTGCCATAGCAGTAATTACCATCTTAGGATTTCCTCACTGCATCAAAAGAAATTGCAGCAAAAGAAAAGTAGCGGAAATGGGAATTATTATGTATTTATTTAAGTATTTCCCTACCACCTTGCCTACCTCAGGTTTTTCCCAGGTCAGGGATGATAAAAGATTAGTACATAACATTAGATTTACTGAATCAACTAACCCACATCAGCCTAATGGATCTTCTTGATCTCTGACTGTTGGGCCTTCCTCCAGCTCCCATGAGGGGAACCAAATACGGAGGTCCCTCAGCCTGCTGGGACTGGAGGAGTTTCTATAACAATTTTTTGGAGGCATTTTACACACTTATCACTGAGGTGGAGTTCAAGTCTGCTTCCCCCCCTGGCAGCTGGGGTGCTGGGCTGTGAGCACAATGACATCTTCCCACGGGCCTTCACAAGACTTTTTGCACTTCTCCCTTTTCTGTTACCAAAAGTATCAACTTGCTATTTTCTGACTTTTATGTGGAAGGGCACATGATCAGTTTAATTCTTCTTTTCAACACACATAGTAACTCAGCAGAGGTTACTGAAACTTTATCTAGTAATGCAAGAAGTAACAGAACTAAATGAAAATAATATAATACTGTGCACAACTTCCTGCCTCATTTTTTCCAGTATGCTAGCTGCAGTCTTTGCTCTGAAATCAAGATGCACTAAATTTATCCAAAATCATCCTGTAGTTCACAGTTTATCTTGTGGCCCATGGTGTAATTCCAATTTTGATGTGGGTTTTTTTCCTCCCCTTTTCTGGACTTTGTTGATCCAAGCATAGCTAGGCTGCCTACCTGTGGAAATCTGTGCATTCTTCTCTCTCCTTTGCTATGAGAGTCTATTTTACATATCCTCTCAGCAGTGTCTTATTTTCTTTTCTCTGTCTCTGATAATTTTTCAGTTTCCAGTGCAAGCCTCCAGAGGTCTGGAACAAAAAAACTAGATCCCTTTGCTTTGGGAACCTTAAACAGATGGCCATTCAGATTTCACCGTGCTTGATCTAGGAGGAATACATGCAGCTTTATCACCAATTGTAAGACCTCATAAACATTTAGAGTATTCCTTAACACCACCATTTTTTGAACATTAAAAAATCATGCATGAATATTGATTGCTTTGCAGGAAAATTAATATATTTGCAGGAACAAAGGACTTGAGAATCTTTTAAGTCTTTGAAATCCATACTCTGCTACCAGAACTAACCATGTCAGATAATGTTTGGCACTATTTTCCTGCCCCAAGTCCTCATTTTCCTGTAACTACATGCATGCTCTGGCTTCACAGCACTTCATTATCCTGCAAAAATAACTGCTTCTGTGTGTACTGGAGGCCTACCACTATAGTGGACTTGTTGTCCTCCTTGGCGTTTTATGGTTGACAATGGATTCCCAGTGTTTCTACACTCAAATGGTCAAAGACCTTTCTGGTTTTAATGGATTGTTTATTCAGAGTAGATTTCACAGAAAATATTCTGTATTTGCTTCATTGTTCTTTCCTCCAGACTGGAAGAAAAATAATCCTGACTGAAAATGATGTCTTCCTTTCTGCGAGTTGAACACTTACAAAGATTAATTAGTGACTATCAAAACTGGTGAACTGAAAGTATCAAAATGTGACAGCAGATAAAAGTGTCTGCCAAGGAATTTATGACTCTCTATTTTGCTCAAAGTATTATTTACACACAGCTGATAACAGATTTTAGAGAAAACAGCGTGCTAAGAAAACAGTGTCAAAACAGACTCATGTCAAAGACCATGACTTGGGAAACCAGGATATTTCCTTTCCTACATTGACACTCTCTGTGGCAAGCCTGTAGGAATATGCCATGATCCCAATCTAGGTACAGCAAATAGCCCCAGCAAAAACAGTACAACAAAGGGGTGTAGTGGAAAAACAAATTATTGATCCACTTTGGATATGTCAGTAGTGGAAGGTAAGTAGAGTTCATTGCTGTCCTCATACTTCCCCAGAAAAATACCACCAAAGAAAGGTAGAAGGAAAGTGTGAAGGGAGAGGTAATTGACTACATTGTTATTAAGTTGTTGTGTGTATTGCAAAAAGTCCACAGGGGCAATTATTGCGATGTACACAAAGAAACAATGGGGCTGATTCACCCTCATATCCTTCCAGTTTTGCATCACGGAGTCCCACTGAGGTCAGTGGTGTCAGAAGTACATTTGCTTACAGTCATAATAAAATTTTTTGACTGCTTTCTGAGTCCCTCAAACAAAACATTTCTCAAAATACTGGCTTGCCAAGGACAGCAATGTTTTAGCTTATGAGAAACGCATTCACGGTTACTCAGGTTTTAAGTAACATGCTCTACAGTTCCAGTGTTTGATACAAAGTCTCGCTGCACGTAACCACACCAGGAAAAACTAAGTGCATTTAGTAAGGAGTTGCTCATTTCAGTACACAATGCAAGGCAAATACTTGTGCAAACTTGAAGCCAAGGCCACCCATTAGCTGTTTCGCTCACTCTGAAACTGTCACTACAAATATTTGGAGGGTAAAAAGATCCTCTTGCATAGATATCAAGAAAAAGAAAATCAAAGAAAATGATAGATAATGAGAAGAAAGGAGAGGTGAAGAGGTTAACAAGAGTGAAAAGGAGAAAGGCAAAGTGAATCCAGAAAAGAAACAATGAAGGAAATAAAACCAGGCTTCAGAGAAGAGACAGCTCAGGGTAGAATAAAGATCCGAAAAGCAACTTTCAAAACCCCCAGAAATCTAATTCTAAAAGCTCACTGTTGGTCAAGACAAGATTGCTGGCAATTTCCTGCACCTTTGAATCCTACTGGTGACCTTATCTTCTTACAGAAACTCAAAGAACTGACATCATTTTCAGAAAATTAAAAAGGCAAGAAATATTTAACATCTACCAGAGAGAGATGCCCAGAGAAAGAAAACAGGTTATTAAAGCAGACCAAATGAACAGGGATAAGAGTACCTTTATAATAAAATTTCAACAATAGCAAAGACAAAAAAATGGGGGAAAAAAAGAAATACGTAAAAACCTCTCAAGCTGGATTAAAATAAAACATTCTGCCCCTCTTAACTTAGGTGTATTTAGGCAAGGTTGGAGAAACAGAAATCAGCACTTGTAATGAAAATATTGAAGTACATGCAGTTTTCATAAAAAACCTCAAAAGTTTAAAACACAGGAACTTACTTACACAGGTAGACAATCCCTTTAAACTCTTGAAAGATATCATCTGATACATACACACATTACCAGCTTTATATATCTCACTTCTCGCTGTCAGTCTTGCTGATTTGTACAAGATGGAAATTCCTATTCTAGGTAAGATCGGAGTGGGAACCTGTATGTCTTCTTTATGATGAGACCCTGCTTTGTTGCTGTCAGTATCCACAGGAAATAACAAACTGTACTGAAAGGCACCAACATGATTAAGTGCCTGGGTAGCATTAAACCCGGAAGCAGCATTAACCCTGCCATGTAACTCACTGCTGTAATCATACATTCTAAGGCATCAGCTTTGCACAATCTCAAACAGATTCAGAAATGTACGGTATAGCAAGAGAACAAGAATGCAAAGAAGTTTAAGGAAAAGTTGTGCAGACTGAGAGGGTTTCCTTTTCTGAGCTGTAACTGCCATGTTCCAGTGAAGAATCTGGCAGTCAGTCAAAAAAAAGCATATTCAGAAGGACCCAGATAGAGAGGTTATGAGAGACCAGTCTTCAGGGCCACAGGCCCAAAATGAGGATGCTGATTTCTCTTCGGAGCAGTCGTCAGAAATTTCACAGAGCTCTGTAAAAAAGTCTGAATGTTTTGACAGTAAAATGCAAAGGTCAAAAGGCAAGTGGAGGAATTAGGGGTTTGTATTAGGCTTAGTCCAAGAATCGTATGATAATAAATACATTTTCTCAACTGCGCTAAAATCAGTCATGACAGATAAGTATATGACAACTAAAGGACAAGAAAAAAAAGTAATTTTTTCATGAACAGAGGAATTAATAAAATCAGATTTCCTGTGAATTTCTGTTCTGTGTCCCCTGTTCCTCCCTGCCCTTCAGCTCCAGTAAACCTACATTTCTGCCAGGTCCAGAAGACACCCTGGGAGTCCCCCACCATTTCCCCTCCTGCATATGCTGGACAGAGGGATGAGAGCTGAATCCTCCTGGGTCTCCCTCCCAAAGGGAACTGATGTGGGTATCTTGTCCTTCCCCACCTTGACATCTATTTTCATGAAGTTTGCAGACATCAGTTCTCTCTGAGGCTTTCCACCCCATTGTCAAGTGTGTCTGAACTAGATGATTAAAAATTAACAGGGACTTCATGGAAAGAGAGACCAACACAACCGTTTTCTTTCCTTCAACCAGACCGAGAAAAACTTATTACTGGGGTTATTTTTGGTGCGAAATGCTGAGAAAGGATAAGGAAAAGGCCAGAAAATATCCAGGATACAAAACAATATTGAAAAAAGACAAATTGATAGTTTGTCTCTGGCTGAAGTATTACATTCAGCTTCTGCCATTTAAAAAAAAAGGGATGAAATAAACATATTGTATGCAGAGATGCACAATTAAATTTATAAAAATTGTGGGATCTAGGGTTCAAATCCCTTGACCTGGAGTTCAGAGGAGTACGAGTGGGCAGGAGACAAGTCGGTGGTTATAAAACTGGGCTATGGTTCTTCTTCCTCGTAACTCAACAGTGCTCAGGAAAGCTTATGTTCTCTGTAGTGTATATCAAACACTGACAAATTATGACAGAAAATGCGGTTTAATACAATGAATTAGGCAACTCAGGGAACTTGGAAGCGGGGAAAAAAAAGCAAAATTGCCTCAGTCACAGGGCGAAGCAGGCCACACTACTGCTATGGGCTCTGCCGCAAAGCACTCACCCTATTTCTGACAGGATTAGTCGTTCCCTCCGTTTTCCCTCCGTCTGCTGCCGGGGACAGCCCTCCCTCCGGCCCTCTCCCGGCTCTCTGCGCCCCTTGGCCGCCGCTGACGGCCGCGCTCCCCTCACGCCGCCTCCGCCGCTCGACTTCCCCGACGCTCCCTAAGCCCCCACAAGCTGCGCCGCGCCGCGGGGCCGGCCCTTGGCTGACGCTCCCTGGCCGTTGGCGGGCGCCGCGGTTTGGGCGGGAAGCGGCGGGGGCGGGGCGGCCGTTGCAGCCCCTCTCCTCAGGGGGTGCGACTGCGTGAGGGGGTGGCCGGGGCTGGTCGCCTTTCTTTGCCCAGCGGCGGCGGGGCTGGAAGCGAAAGGAGGAGGTCTCGTCGTGTCAGAGCGTCTGGCTCTGCTCTCTTCGCGTTTCAGTGCCTTCGGAGGGTTTGGGACTGTGTGCCGCGGGGCAGGCCTCCTGGTGCTGGAGATGTGGAGTGCTTGAGCGGGATAGAGGAGAGAAGTGAGGGATGCCACGACAACGGTTGCAACATCCCTGAACATAAAATGATAGATGCGGTTTCCTAGTCAAGACTAGATATCTTCAGGCATGCACAGTTCGTGGGTCATCTGAGTCATATTTGATATACTAGGCCCGAAGATGGGCTTTGTATGTGCCAGACTTGTTCCATTTTCCTGAGAGCTTGGAGTCATTTTATATAACAATACAGATTTTATTAATTATTCTATCCAAAGTGCTACAAAAGTAGTACTAAATCACTGGGGGGGATCTTTATTGTAATATTAGTTTGTGACTTTCAATGTGACAGCTTTCTCAATTTCTAGTTTATATTATATTAAGGATAGTTTAATAGTTAATATAGAAGGCACTTGCAGCATGGTAACTGCAACAATGTAAATATCCAGGCTAAATATGAGAGAATACTCTCATGCATTTAAGATGCCCTTAAGAGCTATGACTATATTCACAAACTGAAGATCTGTCCTGCGGAGAAGCTAGAAAAATGTTGCAATAGTTAATTTTATAGAATTCTGAAAGAGTTCTAATTGTCAGTCATCTCAATGCTTTGAGCATCACCCATTAAGTAACCTGTTCTTGTTAATAAAAAAACAAACCAAATGAAATGTATTGATCTGGGATCCCACAGGAAAGGCATTAATATTGTTCTCTTTCATTAACAATTAGAATTAAATAGAATGAAGATAAAACTATTCACTTCTTTTTTATGTCCTTATAGTTCTGCACTTTTGCCTAAAATGGCCAAGCAAAATTCTCCATCACTAACTGAAGTTGTAAAACAAGTTGCAGAGCAGCAGCATTCACAAGTGTCAGAGATAGAAAAAAGCAAAACAGTTCTTTTCCAATTGCAGGTAATAAATCTTATTTAGAGTAGTTTAATTAATTTGATTTTTTCATGAGATGAGGAAGTATTCCTATGAAGAAGAGAAGCTGATGGTGCCAATTATTTTCTGGGTGTTTGCATTTAAGTGTAAGGCAGCTATTCTGTTCCTCTGTGTGGCATTTAGGCTCAGCCAAAACTGTGTATGAGTATTGTTATTTGTAAGACTGCAACACAGCTAAGACTTCATTAGAGCAGGTTTTAGCAGAAGCTTTTATTTTTTATTTGGAAAAGACAAAACAAACCAGAGCCCCAGAAATACTGAAATAGCAAAGCCACAAAAACTCAATACAAAGCTAGAGCTCTTTGAATTCTTCATGGTAATTTCCTAAGCAATTAATGGGACGAAAAGATTTTTAAAGCATCCTTTTGGGCAGATTTTCACCAGACCTAGCATTTTTTTCTTAGCATCTTTTTGACATAAAATACTTTTCTCTGTGCATTTGAAGTGGGTATCCTAAATATTAAATACTGGTTTTATTTAGTAATATTTTGTATAATACTGGGTACATGTAGTTTTTGTGAAGACTGTGTAATCATTTCTGTTCTAATCTCTCACAGAATTTATTAAGCTTTCAATTATTATTTAACCTTTGAGATCAAATTTCTATTGAGAGACTTAATTTGAGTCTGAGGAAAGACACAATAGCATTCAGGCATTTTTGAACATGGGAGAATGCAAACGGAAATAGTAGAGTTCCAATTATAACACATGTGAATAGCCCTACAACTGAAATAACTGAGGTTTGAAATTTTATGCAAAGATAACATCTCTGAAGGAGAAGTGAAAACTTCTATTGCTTAGGAATGTCAATTCCTAAAGCTACACCTTGGAAGAAGCTTTCTCCTAATGATAAACCATCCCATAATATAGTATGATGATGATGCAACAATTAATTTGTGATCAAACAATTTAAACAAGGGTGTCTGTTTTAAAAAAAAAAAAACACAGAACTTTAGAGTCCTAGGTAATTAAGTTAGAATCATAGAATGGTTTTGGTTGGAAGGGACCTCAAAGATCATCTAGTTCCAACCCCCCTGCCATGGGCAGGGACACCCTCCACTACACCAGGTTTCCCAAAGCCCCATCCAACCTGGCCTTGAACACTTCCAGGGAGGGGGCAGCCACAGCTTCTCTGGGCAACCTGTGCCAGTGCCTCACCACTCTCACAGTAAAGAATTTCTTCCTAGTACCTAATCTAAATCTACCCTCTTTTATCTTAAAGCCATTACCCCTTGTCCTATCACTACAAGCCCTTGTCAACAGTCCCTCTCCAGCTTTCCTGTAGGCCCCTTCAGGTTCTGGAAGGCTGCAATAAAGTCTCCCCAGAGCCTTCTCTTCTCCAGGCTGAACCATCCCAACTCTCTCAGCCTGTCCTCTTAGGAGAGGGGCTCCAGCCCTCTCACCATCTTCATGGCTCTCCTCTGGACTTTCTCCAACAGCTCCATGCCTTTCTTGTAGTGGGACCCCAGAGGTGGAAGCAGTACTCCAGGTGGAGTCTCACGAGAATAAAGTAGAGGAAGAGAATCAGCTCCCTTGACCTGCTGGTCATGCTGCTTTTGATGCAGCCCAGGATATGGTTGGCTTTCTGTGCTTGGGATTGCCCCAACCCACGTGCAGGACCTTGCACTTGGCCTTGTTGAACTTCATGCGGTTCACACGGGCCCACCTCTCAAGCCTGTCAAGGTCCCTCTGGATGGCATCCCTTCCCTCCAGCGTGTCGACCACACCACACAGCTTGGTGTCATCGGCAAATTTGATGAGGGTGCACTCTATCCCACTGTCCATGTTGCCTACGAAGATGTTAAACAGCACTGGTCCCAGTACCAAACCCTGAGGAACGCCACTCGTCACTGATCTCTACTTGGACATTGAGTAGTTGACTGCAACTCTTTGATTGTGACCATCCTTATCTACTGAGTGGTCCATTTGTCAGATCCATGTCTCTCCAATTTAGAGACAAGGATGTTGTGCAGGACAGTGTCAAAAGTTAGTTCATTTATTTTCTTCCTTTTCCACACTTTTTCCTTTTTCTTTTTTAAAAAAAAACAAACTCTAGGAAATTCCATACAAACATGTTAGCAGAACAGCAAAGTTAAATTATTAAGAACTTAAAGTCAGAATGCAGAACTGCTTTTTCATCTTTACGTCTATCCCCTTGTGTACATGGAACAGAAGACATGGAAAACAATAATTTCCTTCCAAAATTGAAGATCTTTGCCATTAAGGTCTTTTGCTTTCCTATCCTCAGTAAATGGTGGCTGGCACTGATACAAATCCTGATAAAACTGTAGCCCAAGATTTCCAAATTAAAAGCTACACAGAAACTTTTTGTTCTTAACAATTAATAATGTCTCAATCTGTTCAAGGACATGAGTAAGAGATTTCATAGCACTCATATTGCTTCCATTAGGGAAAAGATAATAGGTGACATAAATCATGATGCTAATTCACTCACTTAATGCACTACTATTGGCTGTTACTTTGGGTTGGATACATCACAGCTGGCTTACATCACCTACAAGTCAGATGTTAAACCCGCATTAGTCATCTAGGCTCCCTTGGTAGTCAGAGAGATATATGTTTCTGAGGTAGCAATTCAGCCCTCCCATCTTAGAGTTCTTAGGATGGGTTGAAGTTCCTGGAGTTGTTCACTTCTTACCAGTGAGACTAGATGCATCTTTCTTAGGGGGTTAAAATATCTGGGATTAATCCTACTCTCAAATACTACTGTATATATGAAGACAGGATTAAAAACTTGAGTAGAACAGGCTACTTCAGCTCCATGACCCCAAACACCCATTTGTGTGTTTGTGTGGGTTTGTAAGTGATTTTTGGCATCATTAGGTTTTTTTAGTCTGATTAGGACCTAACCAGATTTCAGCTCTAAACAAATATTAGGATGGGGTTTGATCTGTCACGTCCTATGTATCTTGCAAATATGAAGAATTTAAAGTAATTTAAAGGATACTTTATTTCATATTTTAAACTCAGTCTAAGGGGAGAAGTCTAAGATAGTATTCTTGCATTGTGCCTCTAAGGTGATGATTTTAGGAACAGGATCTCTAATTCTTCCATTCAAGCCACATTAAACAAGTGAAAAAGACAACTGTTGAATAAATATAAATTACAGTATTTAACTAGATACCTAGTATCAAAAAATGTTCTTAAGTGAACACTGAATTATTTTACAGGCAAAGTTTCAGGAACTAGAAAAAGAAATGGAGTCTATTCTGTTAGAAACAAAGATGACAGAAAGGGAAATATATCTGCAAGATGATGCCATAGAAGTGACAAAATATCACTGTGAAAATCTAGAGGCCCAAGTCATAGCCTTATATTCTGAAAATTTAAAGCTGAGGCGTGACACAGAAACAGTAGAAGAAGAGTTTGAGACAACATTTGCAAGAAATAATGAATATCGGGAAAAAATAAAGGCTCATAAACATCTCTTTTGGGAAATGGAAAGTAAAATGCCAGTGATGATTGAGCTTGCTAAAAAGAAAACTGTTGTTAAAGAATTAAAGACAAAGAACGAGGAGTTAATGCATGATCTCCAGAACCCAGAAGGATCTGTTATAAAACAAGTGCAGGTACTATATTTCCTCTTTGATTCTTTTCCTTTTATGTGAAATAATTTTGGCATAGTTTAACTAATACGATTATTTTGTCTAATATGTTTATGGTTCATGAGGGACCAACTACGGGGAATATAGATAATTTATAATGCTACATTAATTGAGTAAATTTTGACTGCAGTATGCAGTAAAAAAAATCATTAGCTATTGTTATCTGTTTATTATTTTTAAGTCAGGTTCATTCTATGTGATCAAATGAACTAACCTATGAAAAAAATTACAGAACTGTAAATTAAACTATATCATTGCCAAACTATTTGTGGGCTTCTTTGGGTTGTTGGATAAACTTACATGTACACTTTTCAGAATTCTGTGGAACACTGCCACGTTGTTATATTCTTCATGTAAGAGCACAGTATTCGTTTAACTTTACGGTCAGGTAACAAACTACAGTTGAGCTGTTTGCCAACAGGAGGCAAATTTGATGAGAGGGTGGTAGAAAGAAGGAGAGAGGAAAAATATATTTGTTTTAGTATTCTAGTCTAACACTGTAGTTTTTACTTGACCCTAATTGCAATACTTATTAAAAACTACCATGTAGGAATTTTTAACCACAAAACTTTACCAATATATGAGCAAACGTGTATGAAGCTGAAATGGGGTCACAGATTTCAACTGTGATGCAACAGGCATTATTGAAAATCTGGTGTTACTGTATTCACATAAATTGATTAAAATTTAGCTGTACAAGCAAATCTTTAAATACTGATAAATGAAGATTCATTAACATTGTATTTCCCTGTGAGAAAGAAAAATCTATCTCAAATATTGCATTAAATATTCTTTGATTTTGCAATAAATTACATTTTAAACAAAATTAAGACCAGCAAAATGAATTCAAATTCCTGTATTGTTGTAGTTGTTTGCATATTTCAGATCAAGAGTTGTCCTGGTTTTGGCCGAGATAGAGTTAATTTTCCTCCTAGTAGCGGGTATAGTGCTGTATTTTGCATTTAGGATGAGAATAATGTTGATAACCCACTGATGTTTTAGTTGTTGCTGAGCAGTCAAGGACTTTTCAGCTTCTCATACTGCCCTGCCAGCAAATAGGCTCTGGATTCCCAGGAAGCTAGAAGGGGACACAGCCAGGACAGCTGATCCAAACTGGCCAAAGGGATATTCCCTACCATATGATGTCATGCTGAACAAAAAAAAAAAAACCTGGGGGAAGTTGGCCTGAGGGTGTGGTGGCCGCTGCTCAGGGACGGCTGGGTATTGGTGAGCAGGCAGTGAGCAATTGCATTGTGCATCACTTGTTTTGTATATTATTACCATTATCATAATTATCATCATTATCATCATTATTATTTTCCCTTCATTTTCTGTCCTATTAAACTGTCTTTATCTCAACCCACGAGTTTTACCTTTGTTTTTTTTCTTTATTCTCTCCCCCATCCCACTATGGCAGGGCGGGGGAGGAGTGACCGAATGGCTGTGTGGTTGTTTAGCTGCCTGCCAGGTTAAACCACAAGAGTGTATCCTCTTAAATACCTACAGACATGTAAATTATTTTAATTATTCATTTTAATAACAATTCTTAAATTATTATCACTTTATTATTAATTATTTTAATATGAAAATGTTTACTGTGGATCTCTATCTTGTCTCTATAAATGAGGTGAGACTTAAAATGTGACTTTTTTAATAAGTTTAATAGATGTACTGTGCAATTTTTTAAGGAGGGCATGTCTTTATCTTGACTTACATCTGCAGGAAGAAATTACACTTTTAAAAAGGGACATCACAACATTGAAAGAGTTCATCAATAAAAAAACAGATTTGCTGGAAGAAGAGAAAAAAAGGCATGCTAAGCTTAGAAAAGAAATTGAGGTGAGTAATTTGAATAAAATACAATTACAGTTCTGCTGACAGAATGTAGATAGTGCAAATGAAGTTTGAAGTACTTTACATACTGTTACTGTCCATACATTATTCAAGTATATACAGTAACCATGCTATCTTAAATTCTTGATACTGATAGTCTTTCTAAAATTCAGAACTTAATTGCTATCATGAGAAAAATTGAAGTTAAGAACATTTTTTCTTAAGTCTTTTAAGAAGGAGTTCAGCTGTGAACTTTTGGAATGATGTCCTGGAAAGAAAGAGGTCGCTAAGTGGTAGGTAGTAAAGCAAAATGCACAGGGTTTTATTTCTGTAATACTTCTGAAATACTTTAAATTTCACTGCTGACTTGATTATTCATGACTTGCCTCATGATTCCTGATAACTCATCAATGGGAGAATCGACTGCACCAAGAAAATGGACTTCCCATGAATCTCCATAATTTGAGCTGACATTAATTTAGGGATAAAACAGCAGCTCCTAATTAGCTGCCAAGATAAAATTCTGATAAATAGTTAAAACCTTCTCTTTTTAAATAATTTAACTATATTTTACGTTTTGTTCCTTACTAAAATATTTTATATGCCTATATAGTTTTTAGTTTGGAAGTTTCATATCATTCATCTTATTAGTTCAAATAAATGCCACAAAATTTAATGAGCAAAGGTTGATAATATAAAGATTAACTGATCTCAGGTCGGCTCTATTGCCCATTGTAAAATGTAGGAGGAAAAAAGAATCATTTTTCACATGATAGGGAACAGCAGAGAATTTTTAAACTGAAAAGCAAAACACAGCCACCTTAGAATAGGTCTATGCTATTCAGCATCTGAGGAAATACTTTATTATCAAGGCAACATCCTCCTAATAAAGTTCTCTAAACTCAAAGTGAAATTAGGCAGCCTAAAAATAATGTTCTGTTACTGGAATCAATTTAATTAAATAGTGAAGGTTAACCTGTTCTTCAGTTGTTTGAATTATACAAACTTTTTGTCTTGGAAGAAAGCCGGATTAAAAATGGAATCTTTCAGGGTATCATTTTCTATTAAGAGCTCTCTGGAAAACAATCTGATTTTCAATATCAAAACTGACAATGTACAAGCAGAGACCCAGCAGTCCTCAGCACAACTCAGGAAAGAATACTTAAGCCAAACATGGGAATAAAGTGAGATACTAGACACATAGATGAGGTTCCATTGAGCTGCAGTGGTGGGATTCAGCTACAGACGGCTGACACCTAAATGTGGTTCATAGGATCATAGAATGTCCTGAGTTGGAAGGGACCCATAAGGATCATCGAGTCCAACTCCTGGCTCCACACAGGACCAGCCGAATCAGAGCATACGACTGAGAGCATTATCAAGATGCTTCTTGAACTCAGTCAAGCTCGGTGCTGTGACCACTTCCCTGGGAAGCCTGTTCCAGTGCCTGACCACCCTCTCAGTGAAGAACTTTTTCCTAATATCCAACCTAAACCTTCCCTGTCGCAGCTTCATTCCGTTCCCATGGGTTCTAGCACTGGGTTGTTTGAATACAGGTTGCTACATGGGTCAGACAGGTTCCTGGGTGTAGTCAGTCCAGTTAATGTATTCCAGAGATCAATTCAGTTGGCCATACGTAGACGTTTGCAGTAGGGTCAGCTGCATCATGCAGTCTTTCTAGACTTTATAGTATGCATTAGCTACATTTCTATTGATCAAAACAGGAATGTAGACATGTAGGTCACACATACACCACTAAAGCTAGGTGTCAACCTACAGACTGACCCCACCTCAAGACTTCAGTTCTTATCATACAACTTTTACATATTGTATGGATTCTCAGCTTCTAGCACTGCCTTGGGCAAAAGTAACTGGCCTCCCTATAATCTCATGAAGTTCAACAAGGCCAAGTGCAAGGTCCTGCATCTGGGTTGGAGCAGTCCCCAATATCAATACAGACTGGGTAATGAATTGTTTGAGAGCAGTGCTGTAAAGAAGGACTTGAGGATATTGGTAGATGAAAAATTGGACATGAGCCAGCAGTGTGCACTCACAGCCCAGAAAGCCAACCATATCCTGGGCAGCATCAAAAGCAGCTTGAACAGCAGGTGGAGGAAGGTGATTCTGCCCCTCTACTCCACTCTCGTGAGACTCCACCTGGAGTACTGCATCCAGCTCTGGGGTCCTGTTGCAGACGGAGTGATAGAGATGCATTTCACTTGCAAGAGAGAAGCAGCAATGTATTTTATTAATAACAAAGTGAGTTAACAAAGTTCAATGGTAAATGCAACAGTAGTTTAACAAGATTCAATGGCAGGTACACTTGATTATCTAATGCATAGAGGACAGGGTCACAAAAAACTGTCAGGGAGACTCTCCCAATGAGTCATGAGGTTCAGAGAGGACCCCCTTGCTTTCTAAACTGCTTCTCAGAGAAGTCTAGGTGTGGCTGGCTCCAATCTTAGTCTCAAACTTGGTCAGCAGTTTATGTCTAAAGGATCGTATTTGCACAATCAATCCTTTATACCACTTAGTTAAGATTTTCAAAATTTCAGTGCACTTATTTGCAATTCACTTACCGAGTATCTGACTCCCATTGCTGTTGGTGACCATCCGAGAAGAGTTTCCCTCCAATTATGTTCTCCATCCTTCTTCACTCTTTCCAAGTGTGGTGGGTTGACCCTGGCTGGAGGCCAGGTGCCCCCCAAAGCAGCTCTATCACTCCCCTCCTCAGCTGCACAGGGGAGAGAAAATATAATGAAAGGCTTGTGGGTCAAGATAAGGACAGGGAAAGATCACTCACCAATTACCATCACGGGCAAAACAGACTCAACTCAGGAAAATTTAATTTATTACCAATCAAATCAGAATAGGATAATGAGACATAAAATCAAGTCTTAAAACCACCTTCCCCCACCCCTCCCTTCTTCCCAGGCTTAACTTCACTCTCAATTTCTCTACCTCCTCCCTCTCAGTGGCACAGGGGGATGGGGAATGGGGGTTGTGGTCAGTTCATCACATGTTGTCTCTGCCACTCCTTCCTCCTCAGGGGGAGGACTCCTCACACTCTGCCCCTGCTCCAGCATGGGGTCCTTCCCACAGGAGACAGTCCACCAAATTCTGCAACATGAGTCCTTCCCACAGGCTGCAGTTCTTCACCAACTGCTCCAGTGTGGGTCCCTTCCACGGGGCACAGACCTTCAGGACCAGACTGCTCCAGCGTGGGTCCCCCATGGGGTCACAAGTCCTGCCAGCAAACCTGGTCCGGCGTGGGCTCCTCTCTCCACAGGGCCACAGGTCCTGCCAGGAGCCTGCTCCAGCGTGGGCTTCCCACGGGGTCACAGCCTCCTTTGGGTGCATCCACCTGCTCCAGCATGGGGTCCTCCACGGGCTGCAGGTGGATATCTGCTCCACCATGGACCTCAATGGGCTGCAGGGGGACAGCCTGCCTCACCATGTTCTTCTCCACAGGCTGCAGGGAAACCTCTGTTCCGGTGCCTGGAGCACCTCCTCCCCCTCCTTGTTTCTCTCACATATTCTCACTCCTCTCTCTGGCTGCAATTGCTCTTGGTGGTTTTCCCCCCTTTTTAACTATGTTATCCCAGAGGCGCTACCACCATTGCTGATGGGCTCGGCCTTGGCCAGCAGCGGGTCCATCTTGGAGCCGGCTGGCATTGGCTCTGTCAGACATGAGGGAAGCTTCTAGCAGCTGCTCACAGAAGCCACCCCTGTAGCACCCCCACTAACAAAACTTGGCCACACAAACCCAGTACACCAAGAGACTGTGTATCTCTTCTGTATCATGAACTGTGATTAGGGTTTTTTTAATCTATTGTTTTGGATCTGTTCTAGCAGTTGACACAGGTCATCATGTTGTAGTAGTTTCTTCACCAATGTAGGATTCATTCTGATGGAGCTAGGCGGTAAATCTTGACTCAATGTCTACTTAGATTGTAACAATTGATGAGACGTAACAGGAGCTGAATAATTAAAGTTGCATCCCATAATTTTAGTGAAGTTACAAACACAAATATTTGAATGATGGCTTGTATCCATGGTACTGATACCTACGAGTATACAATCGGAAAGGGTTCTCATACAAACACATCCTTTTCCAAAATATACAAGTATAGTTTCAGGGGTTTCATTGGGATGTATTGCCAAATGACAAACATTTTGTTCAGTGTCAAGACAAATGTCTTGGGCTTTGATGATGTTGCTCTCACAAATACATCCTTGTTGTTCCCATATAAGGCATACGTTAATGTCAACAGTTTGCCATTTGTTTCCATTTCATTGGGCCCATACTCTATGTACTAATGGATAAAGTATAGCTCCATTGTGATTTAATCCTAGCACAATGATTAGGTATATTGTGTATACGAAGCATTGTCTATTGTTAGGACAAAAGCTGTGGCCTTATTGTTGACGGGGTCATAAGTAAAATTGACTGAGTACCACTAGGACTGGAATTCTCTATCAAATTTAGTAGCATTATCCCAAATTACCTTTTGAATTTCAGTGGGTAAGGTGCCCTCTTCACCTACTCTTATCATAGTTGCTGCCATAAATTGCATCTGCAGTTGAGCTTGGGTACAACTAAGGGCTAGAGAAATATTGTTTTGGGCTGCACCAAGTGCATCCACAGTCATTTGGTGGTCCCTGTCATTAATTCTTTCCCACTGAGGCAGTATATCAGATAAGAGCCATTGGTCAGTTCCCAGTGTTAGTAGAGAAGACCACAATGGGTGTCAGCACTGTAAGGGTTTGGAATAGTAACATGAACACAGCATTTCCATTTCTTATTCTGTGGGATGCTGTAAGAGAAAATGGAGACTTGTTTCGGCGGGGCAGGATTAAAAAGAAGGTAAAATCTGTCATGCACTATTTCTATGTTTTTCAGCGCTGTTATTGTAGCTTCCCAGGCAAGTGGGCCATGAGGTTTAGTTAAAGTCATAGGCATGGTACTAATGGATGGTAGATTGACCATCAGAAAGCCAGAGACTACTTGCATTCCTGTGAGAATGTATCGATATCCTGCAAAGAATTTGAATGGTCCGATATAACCTATTTGCCATGCAGACCATAAAGTTTTCCCTTCTTTGATATGTAGAGGTGGTGCTTCAGCAGGATGTTCTGCTTGTAATTTCAATCTACACTGGGGACATTCTGTAAGAATAGTTTCACAAGTTTTTCTGTTTATAGGCCAGCCTTTACTCTGTGCAGCAAAGTGCTTCTTTACCTGCATGGCCTAGGTTGATGTGACCATTCTCCCAGTCAATACCACTCAGGATTTGAGGTGATTTTCCTAATTTTAGTTAGCTCATCTCCCTTTTGATTCCACTTTGTGACTGGTTGATTACTCTTAGCACGAGCTTTTACCCATCCAATCTTGAAAGGTATTTTCCTGGCTGTATCTAATAATAATTGCCAATCTCTGTTTCTCCAAACGGGGGATCTATTTACTTCCCAATGCAAGGTTTCCCATTGACAGAGCGACTGTGCGGCACCAGCCCACACAGCATAAGAGGCTACATATATGATTTTTGCTCCTTTCTGTGCTGCCAAACAACTGCTCTTATTTCCCCTTCTTGTGCACTGCCTTCACCTTCTCCTATTGCATGTTTGCTGGTGGCAATATCTAATGCATTGGCCTTACATTGCCATTTACCCTTTACCCTTTTTGCTGAAGCATCTGTAAACCAAACGTTTTCTGTCGGTGTACCCTCAGCAGGGGCGGTGCATCCGGAATGGGTGAAGGTTTAAAAGGTTCCTGTAACGCTAAAGGGTCTGTGTTTATGGGCATCTGCAACTTGGAAACCTTAGTGTGTCCTTCAGTTAACTGCATATTTTCTGCAACTCTTGTTAGGTAGGCATACCGTTTTCTGATAGTGGGCTTTTGTGCAACTCCTTCTGGGGGAGCAGTCCCCTTGAGGATTTCTTCTAGTAAATGAAATGGTCCTCTAGTTTGCACAGGTTGTCTCTGATGTGTTTTCTCAACTTGTTCAACTGCTTGGACTAAAAATAAAAAGTCGGTTGAGCTAAACAGTAAAGGTCCTTTTGGCCCATTGGGGCCAGTTTGGAAGAGGTTACAGTGAGTAGCGTGTTCGGTGAAACCTCCATTCAGCTGTAATAGGGTCGTGGGGGTGCACTGGTCCCAGTGACTGATATGTTTTTAATTCTTCAGGTAGAGTTCTGACCGCCTCTTTATGTTCTAATTTCCACTGCCAGGGTTTGCCTTTCGGTAAGAGTGGGTCTAATGGATGCGAAATGATAGCAAATCCAGGTACACGCTTCCTCCAATATCCTGAAGTTCCCGTTAATTATCGTAACTCCTGCCTTGAGTTACAATATGCCTTATGGCATTTGTCGCGTTTTGATTGTCCTTAAGGTACCTGGAGGAATCACTGCACTGCCCACTATCCACCAAGTACCTAAAAAATATACTTCTTCACTTGGTCTCTGACATTTTCCAGGTGGAATCTCAATTTCTGTGTCATTTAGTGCTTGCCACGCTGCTGCCACCGCTTCCCCCACCTTCTCAGGGGAAGTTTCTCCAATCAGAATACCATCTATGTACTGGTGCAGTTTCACATCTTGGGGGAGTGAGAGTGCCTGTAAGAGTTCAGCAAGTATGGCATGAGCCTTTATGGGTGAATGTTTATACCCCTGTGGGAGTCTGTTAAAGGTACATTGTATTCCCTCCCAAGTGAAAGCAAACTTCTCTTTATCCTCCTCCTTCAAGGGAACCATAAAGAGCACAGCTTTTACATCGAGCACTCCACCGTCCCTGGGTGTGCAGCTGCTTGCAAAGTAGCTGTTAAGTTTGCAACGTTTGGTGCAGCAGCTGTTATCAGGCATGTATTAGCATTCAGGCGCCAATAATCAATTGTTAACCCCCACCTCCCGCCTGGTTTCTGAAATGATCAGACAAGTGAGTTACCTGGGGAGTGGGTTCTGGAGATAATTTGTCTTTTCTCCAATTCAGCTAAGACTTCAGAAATTCCATTTCATGTTGTAGCAGAAATCAGATATTCTGGCACGTTAGTAATGTGGCCTCCCAGTTTCCCCCGGGGTTGGGATCGATGTCTGAGCCGGAGGACCACATGCTGCCATTCGGCAGGCGCCAGGTTTGTCCGTTTAAAACATCGAAATCTAAAATATTTTCATGATGATCTTTAATTGCAAAACGAGTAGTTGACATGCGCATGTGTTTCTCACCTGGAAGCCATAAACCTTGGCACTTTGACACACAACACTCGCTCTGTTCACACTGGTAATCTTAGATCTTTGCCATCCAGATTGCACACCCAGCTTCTTGGCATCTTGTTGTGTTAGTAGTGAAATTTGTGGTCCCCTGTCTATTAGCAACTTCACCAATTGTCCTTGAGGACCAACTGGAATCAGAATATATGGGCCATCATCACATATCCACTGGACAAATCTCCACTTTCCAGACAGGCAGGCCCAATTGCCTTGCAGATACTGCTCATTTTTTTGGGGGTTCATGCCCTGCAATTCCTCCCTAAGGAGGAGGAAGTGGTTGTCTCCCTTTCTGGGGACTGGCACTGGCTGAGTGAGTCAAAATACACTCCTTGCTTTCACTGTTATCTCCTCTCTGGAATGCTTCAGTCAGACTCTAGATAATGCCAGTAGACTGACCTTGAAGCACAGGTTTTGGGAATGCCTAGGGCTAATGCATTCTTCCATAATTCATTCCTCCATTCTTGATATTCTGTTTTCGGGTTTTTAGATTTGCTTCTCTCTGATTTAGTTTCTGTTCCCTGTTTTACAGATCTGTCTTTGTGATCTCCTCCCTGGGGCTTCAGGGTTTGTTTTTCAGCTGGTGCATGCCCCAGCCCATTTCACGGCTGTAGTTAACAATACTGTGCATTAAGTCTGCCCGTGTAGGGAGTTGCTTGTGGGCATTTTGAGTGTTATCACCTAGTCCCTCATTGTGTTTTGTGTCTTTCTTGATCTCATCTCGTTTATCAACTAGATGGGGTTTAAGAAATGGTGAGGCTCCTCTAATCAGTGTTTTTAAGATTATGAAATCTACTGTAGGAGATAGTGGGATGTCATGGGGTCCTTGTTAGTGCACGGCTTGTATGCATGCAGCTTTTGTGACGGCTGTAGAAAGCTTCACTTGGAGATTTAATGGGGATTAGGGAGGATTCACCTCACTCCATGGTGTCTGTTCCTCCAGCCCAATAAGCTACTTGGCTGGTGATAGAATGGGGTGTATCTGCCAGGTCGGGTCCTAAATTTAAGAAAACTCCGGGACTCCGATAGCCATTTGCTTCATCCTCACTCAACATTATTTCGGTTGCTGCATTACACATACTCGCCACAAGTATTCAGTCTCAGTTTCACCTGGTTTTCTGCGATATTTCTCTTGCAAATTTGTTAATTGTAACGGATCCCAGGGGATGGTCTGCACAGTATATTGTGGGTGACCACCCCAAGGTCCCACGCTTCTTTCTGTTTTAACAACGGGTCTGGTTTCATATTCAGGAGGATTTGTGGGGAACAACAGCTCATCTTCTTTTGACTTGCTATCATTTAGATCACCCCAGATATCTCTATCCCAATCTTCAGGCAATACTATTAGTTTCCTAATCTATATGATGTTAGGCGGGTGAGGAGCCTGCATAAGTATAATTTTGACTGTTTCTCCCAACTTTTGTCTTTTTTCCTTTTCTTCCTGTAATTGTTTTTGCAGCTGTTTGATTTTTAAAGATAGTAATAACTCAGTTGCCTTTCTACCTTCTATTTCTTTCTTTAGGTCCTGCTCCTTCCTATTTCTATTCTCCCTTTCTTGATATGCAGCTTCTAAACAGGTACCTAGCATCTTGCAGATAACTCCTTTCCCTTTTCCATCCTTTGTACGGCCCCTACTTGCTTTTAAGTGGTCCTCAATGACTTCACAATTATGCCAATTGTCAGGAGCCCATTCTTCTGAGAATTTGGGACTCCATGCCTCTGTAAATTTGTTGCAGATTGAGTGATAGAGATGCATGAGGGTCAGAGAGGAGCTCCTCTTATAAGGGCACTTACAAGAAAGATGGGGACAGACTTTTTCCCAGGGCCTTCAGTGACAGGACAAGGGGCAACAGTTTTAAACTGAAAGAGCATGGGTTTAGATAAGATATTAGGAAGAAATTCTTTACTGTGAGGGTGGTGAGGCACTGGCATAGGTGGCCCAGAGAAGTTGTGGATGCCCCCTCCCTGGAAGTGTGCAAGGCCAGGTTGGATGGGGCTTTGGGCAACCTGGTGTAGTGGAGGGTGTCCCTGCCCACGGCAGGGTGGTTGGAACTAGATGATCTTTGAGGTCCCTTCCAACCCAAACCATTCTGTGATTCTATAATTCATTAATTTGCAAAGAGTATGTGAGGTCCCAGGTTTCTGATCCTCCATATACAAACAAATCATTGTGTGGGATTAATAACTTTGTTGTTGCTGTAGGACTTCTAGGAGCCTTGATTCAGCAATGATTGTAAGTACTCATCTAAGTCTGCCCCTATACAGCCCCGTACTTAAATGCCTACAGAATTCCTGTTGAACCTTTGTTAATGGCTAAGCTGGCACTCAGAATGAACTGATTCTCACAGCCCTGGTGCTCCCACTTTGCCTCAGTGATGTTTCAGGTTTCCCACAAAGATTTCTCTAACTAAGCACATCGTGCAGGAATGTAATTCAGACTGCCTTTCTAAAGCAGCTGAATTTTGGAAAGTTAAAAAATTATTGATGAAATTACCTTCTGCAAGGAAATTTGTGCATAAGTGTTTCCTTTTTTCCAAGGAAAGTCAGTGATCTGACATTACTAATTACTAAACTACAATTAATTCATAACTGGTATGCATCTTATCAGGTGGGGTACTGATGGGCTTTTAAGGCAGTGTGTAGACCTTGTCCCTGTCCTTTTCCTGAGCACAGCCCTACCACCCATCTCTTGAAGAGCAGAGCCTGTTCCCAGTCTTGGACAGGGATGTCAACAATAAGTCAGGGTGGTTACCTGTATAGGAACAAAGCTTCTGTCATAAAGACTAATTCAAGACATCTAAAAATAATAGAAAATAGAAAATAAATCAAAAATAATAGAAAATAATCAAAATGTAAAAATAATATGAAAAAGAAAACTCAAAAGACTGTCTGTTCTCTTGCTGCCCTCTTTCCTCCACATCAGCGTGTGGTTATATTATTCTTGACAGATGCTTGTCTATCCTGTCCTTGAAGAACCTGAGGGGTGGAGATTCCACAGGTGCCCAGGCATTTTTTTCTAATACTTAACTTACATGTACACAAGGCCCTGTAAAAAGAGCAATGTTCCCTCTCCCCTCTGTCCAGGAAGTGTATTAGTGCCCTCCGCCTCAGCAGATGTGCCAGACAGTTCCCAATAATGATTCTGCAGACACATTTCTAAAAAAAAGTAGATAATATTAATCATAGATGTTTCAGTGTCATTCAACACAGTCCTAGTGATGTTCGGATCCTGCACGCACTCATTCAGGTGAGTGAATCTGACAGCATCCCTCAAAAAGTTGTGAAGGAATATAGTGGAGAGCAGGCAACATGAAAAAAGACAACCCATCACCAGTAAAAAAAGGCAGTGTAATTTATAAAACATTAGTGAGGAAGTTAGTTATATGTGAAATTTAGGCAGCGAGACCCACGGGAAGTCACTGGCAATGCTGTAGTTCTGATGCAGCTGTACACTATCATGTGTACGTTAAATACAGTGTAGTGATGTTTCAATAAGCAGACATAAGAATAATTATACACTACCACTCATATGCCATTCAAACTAGGGTAAGTAAGCCCAAATTTTCGTTAAGTGAATACCCATTATTTCCATTTTCATTATAATGAATGTTTCATGCTTCTACACTTCAGAATGCAAATCTTCAGAAGGTCATCTGCAGCAGCCGTTCTTCTCCACATAAGGCAGCAGTCAGGGCAAAATTGATACAGTACTGCATTGCCACAGTATTGCCTTTCTAAGAAAAACATACCTTTTTAACTGCAGCGCAACAGTGAACATGCTACAACAGCCATCTAGGTTACCTTATTTATATTCTAATTTATACCCAAACACACCTGTCAAAGAAAGAAAATTTCTTCCTTTCTCCTCTCTCACTCTGGAGCCTGAAATCTTCAATGTACAGTGTCACCACAGCTGTGAGAGGCCGGCTCTTTGGGTGGGATTTACTTTGTGAAATTTTAAACATCTACAGAGCAGATACCCACACTGAACTTCTCACTTAAGTGCTTAGTGGGACAGAGCTTTTCTTCCGTTATTGGGAAAGAGAGGCATGATTCATATTGTCCTGAAGCAGATATCAGAAATAAGTCAGATGATTGGCTTCCTAGACGTCTCTGTGTCTCTTCAGTAGCTATAAAGTGAACATGGAATGGTTCGGTCAAATGTCACAATCTGCAATTAAGGGTTAAGTGAGCTGAACCCACATCTGTAAATTGTTTTACTTGAAAGAAATATTGAAGTGAATTTTATTCTGTTTTATTAGGTACAGAATAAAAGATATGACGCTATTCTAAAACGTTTGCATTGCCAACTGAACAAACTCCATTCAAACAAAAAGCAATGGCACTGGAACATTCAGCAATTGGAGAAGAAGGCAGCAGAACTAAGAAAATGTCTTGGAGTAGTGGAGTTACAAAGTAGCATATAAAACAAAGCTAACAGAGCTACAATGTGGGTAATCTTTTCCAGACAGTGGAGGTTTTTTTGCTGGGAATACTACAAATAGTAAAGTAGCCTAATAGCTGGGCCAAGGCTCAGTGATTTCTTTGTTTTTAATTTTTTTCCCCTTTCATTCTGTGACCTAAACTAGGCTGTGCTCAATCTGTAACGCTTTGGAATAACTTCACTTTTTTTTTTTTTTTTTTTTTTTTTACTGTAGCCAGGGGCTGTTCAGGAAGAAAGTTATTAACATTTCCAGGTGTTTTCAAATTATTTGCCAATGTTAGCTAAAAAGTTATTTGAAGTCAACCAAATAAGATTTGAGGAGCTTCTTTTTATTTTATTAGATCTCTGAAGATTGAGATCTACATTGTTCTTCCTACAGAGAAATTAGTATCAGCATGTATTTGCATTCTTGGGATACCAAAATTCCAGAACTTTTATTCACATCCCTTATTATCGCAACCTACTAAGTAACTCTGAAAGCTCTGCTGGCCTGTATTTTGCCATGGGGGAAATTCATATAGATGATGTTACAGCCTGTTTACCCTATATCTGCCAGGATGTCCTGGCATGCGGGACAAGGAGGACGTAGGTTTCCAGCGATAAAAGGCTTAGGAACAAGTACACCGAGAGCTGGGCTTCAGATAATCTGACTTCAGCTGGTGTAGTATATGTTAGCAACGAAGAATGAGTAGGTCAAGAGATAACAGCTTTTAAAATGGAACAACTCACCCTCTAGAAATAGGAATGCATTATAGGTGGTTAATTATAGAGGAACTTAGTGTATAGACGATCTTAACTAACTAGTACTACCATCTAACATCTAAGTGCTTAATGTTCAGTAAGATGATTCGTAACATAAATGACCACCTATTAAAAATTCTTGTTAAAATAATAGTGAACAGTAAACATTTTTTTTTGCTGCCTTTTTATTATGTGCTTGGCATTTGAGGAATTTACAGTACTTTCTCTATTCTTAAAGTAATAGTTCTGACTGGACATAACCTGTAATATATATCTGTTCTATGGAAGTAGCTTTTTATTTGAGGTGTTGTCTTGAATTTAGATTTATCTTTACTCCTGAATATAAAATGAAGATTTTAGCAAATTGAGAATTTACTGTGGAAACTGTTAAACTGCCTATATATTGTTAGTTAGGAAAGCAAAGTTTAAAATGCAATACTCTTATTAATTTTGTTCGAACATTCATGTATTCATGTATATTTACATTTCCCTTTATTTCACTTAATATAAATTTATTTTAAGCAATATGCTGACTCATGAAGGCTTTCTCTCAGCATTGTTAGTCTCTCAGGTTTGTTTGGCTTGGTCTTTTTCCTTTGCAATATTATCTACCAGACCACTTTCATTAAGACAATAATATAGAAATGAAAATCTCAGTATCCTGTGCTATATTAACAGTAATGCGATACAAACAATTTGCTGGGTTAAAACTTTTCTAACCTAATTTATTTTAAAAGAAGACAAAGAAAGATATCTTAAAAGTAACCCCTAATCTTAGCTACCTTTCTGTTCTGAAGTGACTCATACATTCATTGCTCACGAGTCCAGAAAGCACCAACAGCACATTGAGTCTTATCATATATATAGTACAGTACTGTAACATTACAACAGTTTATCCCTACACACAGCAAACCAGCTTGCATTTGATGCATACGTATCTTCTAGAAAGGGATCCAGACTTGAAAAACTGGAGAATTTACTGTGCTATTGGTAGATTTGATGATTAACTGCTCTTATTTTCTTTTGCATCATTTCTAATTTGAATTTACTCAGCCATCTGGTGAAAAAAGTGTACTTTATATCAGGTAGTTTCTCTCCATAAAAATACTTATGCACAGTCTTCTTGCTGAATTAAATAGATCAAGCCTTCCTAAGTTATTGACTGACAGATCTGACTGAGAGCTTTAGCTTAACGTATCCCCCCAAAAGTGGTACAATGTTCAAAATTCTCAGGGTATTAACACTGCATGCCCTTAAATGTGCCTTTTACGGCTGATATTGTCTTGTTTTCATATTTAGTTTGTAATTATTTCTGAACTAGAACAATCAATGCATCAAGATATGTTTTGTATCAGCCACACAAATTACTTCAACCAAATTTACTTTGACATTTATTACGGTGGTTATAATATCCTGGTTCAACCTTGCACTTTATTACCAATAGGAAACAACTCTGGCAAACAATCCAAACCTTCTAACATGAAAAAATTATCACACCTCTATTTTTGTTTTTGAGCAATGAAAATGTTCATTATTACTTCTCTGGGTATTAGGGCAGTTTCTACATATTGATGCATGTACAGCATGATTCACTCATATCAAATTGACCTTGGACCTACATTTTTCTTGTTCCTTTTAGTATATCTCAGTAAGTTTCAGTATCTCGTGTTACTTTTATGGTTCTTGGTGTTTCGAAGTTTAATATAATTTAATAGAGGCGAATACAAGAGCTGTATGTAATACTCCCATTAGTGCTATATGCAGAGGAAACATTCCCTTCTCCTACACAGAGGCCTTCCTATCATCCAAGGCCTAAGTTGTCTAATACTCCTTTTTGCTCTGTACTTTGCAAGAGAGCTCATGTTCTTGCCTACTGGGGCCCTTCACCCCTTCGAGGGATCTCAGCTATCAAAAGTGTATTCCTCCTTTTTCCTCAGCATAAAACTTGCTTTTTCAATACACATATTTAAATGGACTAATCTTATTTCAATTGTGTCTCAAATACTCTGGTAACTACAGAGGATTCCCCTACATCTGCTAATAGCTGAACTCTATATCAAAAAGAGCCTTGGCCATTTGTGATTCCCTCCAATTCATGTCCTGGTTTTCCCAAGAAGAAACTCAGCTGTGCAGTCCAGAAAGGAGCTACTGCATGGTTTAGCCATATCCCCATATGAATGGTGGGAGCTTTGGAAATGAAAGTACACCTCAGTTTCTCAGCTTTCCTGCTACAAAATGTACCTATACTTCAAGTATTTAATGTGTGTCTATGCTATGTGTAACTGTTCTGCTCTCATTTAATTAAGAAATTATGCTAGAACTCGGTTTATCTTTAATTCCATATCAAAGAAAAATACCAGTGTTGGTCATAATACCAATACCTGTGGAATTCTACTATGAATACCCTCTTCATATGCTGGAGTTTCTTTAACAATTATCTGTGGAAATGTGTTAGCTAGTCCTTAATCCATTTTACTTGTGCTGTACTGACTGTCATAGAGTATGAACTCTTTAATACAAATGTTGCTTAGTACAAAAAGTCCACCATGTTGCAAAAAGTCTGTTCCATCTCTGAAATAATTTATTATAAGATACTGACTCTGACTGTTATTGTCATCCTGCATCACTGTACTAGTTAAACGCCACAATTATAATCTCTCATCCCACGTAAACATACTATTTGTGTGTTTAATTCAACTGCCTTGACACCTGAGTTGATTTGTCTCTAATCTTTGACACTTTGATTGTCCTCAGTCCCCACCAAACTTGTAGAGGTTTAGTCACTGAGTACACCTAAAATCTATATTCCGTTGTTTCATGTGCTGAACACCACATTTTACAGGGTGAAATACATTTTGCACAGTTCTGATTAAACAGAACTTTGTGTCATAGCGTATTTACATATTTTCCCAGGTGCAGCATTTCAAATTTAGTATTCAATATTTAACAGATAATAAATATAAGAAAGGCATAAACATTTTACTAGTGAATTGCAGTTAATTGGGAGAAAATCTTATCTGCGAAAAACTCAGCTGAAACAAGGAATGTATGTAGCTTTTTATAAAATGTCTAATTCCAGCAAATCCTGTCAACCTGCTGAGACCAATTTTTCTTGGTACAATGTTGAACAGTAGTAGGTTGATCTCAGGCCATTTTTCTCCCTTAGCAAGCAAACACAGACAGTAGGAGAATGCTCTATGATTTTCAGGGGATAACTTGGTGAATGCACTTGATGTTCTTTACCGCTCCCCACTAGAGAAGCGTGCTGCCAAACCCACATCAGTCATTTCTGAGGATGGGTGTGGGGCTTAAGGGAGGAACTTCTGGCTTCAGTGCTCTGCAGGCAATGGGAAGAGTGACTGCCCACTCTGAGCAGCAAAACAGACAGCAAACAGCAGTGGACAGGTAAATAAATGAGCGTGAAAAACTTACCAACCAATGAGTCCTACCCACCGCTTAGCCAAAGTTTGAAGCACAGGAAATTGGATTTATTACAACAACATAGTGTAAATGAGTAGGAAAATATTGGAGGAACTCCACACTCCACAGGGAAACAATACAGCCATTGGATCACATCTTGTGATGCAGCAAAGATACTGATGGGTGCTAAGGGGGAGGATTTCCCCATGCTGTAAGCTGATGCTCCACACGAAACCCTTTCACGTGACCCAACAACCTCAGATGCTGAAGCAGAGGACATGTGTCAGGTAATACAGATGTACCTGCTAAGATCTTAGCTCTCATCAAGGCTACATGCGATACACAACAGACGAGGGAAGGTGCGTTGGGGATAGACACCAATATTATGCTGCTTTCCCTCCGGTGCAGTTTGCTTTGGCCCTCGGCATAGGAGAGTCACTTTCAGAAAGCTGTGTGCATGAGTGTGACAGCACATATTGCATGCTATTCTACTATGGCTCATATGCAGTGCTTCAGAGGAAGAAGATACCGTGGCCACACAATGATGCACGCGGCCGTGCATCGATGGTATGTCATGCTGCCGAGGGTGAAAACCAAACACTTTCAGAACTCTTACCCAATTTTCTGAAATGCATGACTATACTGTTATCAAAGTAATTATTAAATCCTTTGTTGAAATTCCTCGAGGAATTCCAAGCAGTATTGAAATATTTTTTTTTTAATTGTCTACTTTGCAGGAGGCAAACACTTTTTCTGGGGCAGGGTTAAGGCAGTGCAATGAACTGCCTCAGAAATGTGGATCCAGCAAAACCAATTCACAGCCTGCTTAAAGTACCACACTCAATTCTTTCACTTGGCTTTTTCTAGCTTTTAGAGGAAGTGACATGTAGCAACCTAACAAAACAAAGGATAAAAATAAACCACAAACTGCAAAGGACAAAGCCAGATAGACAAACAAAATCTCTACCCTCCCTACTCCTCAAAAGAAAGATAATTGCACTGCACATTCCCCATCTGGATGGAAGCAGACAGAGGGGACAGCTTTATCATGTCACTGAATGTGATTCTGGTTGAAAATGGTTGCTACAATAATGAACAAAGGACGGTGCTCTGTGTTGAACAGAGATTTCTCCCGTTAGGAAATTACATGAGTGTTTCTACATTTTGCAATAGCTTTTTAATTTAACATAGTCTAGTTTTACATAATTCAGTAAAATTCTTTCTAAATCTTTCCAGGAGCAGCAAGCTGCTTAATCTCTCATTTTATGAGAAATATTGTATACCATATATTCAATACTTATTAACTAAATGTCACATAAAAGCATCAGTGTTTTTCTATCATCTACATATTATATTAATTAACATAATATATCCATTACAGTGTTTTCAACAAAGTTATGAAGACTTTTATGGAGTGGAACTAGCACTCTCAGTTTGAAATGCAGTTGCTTTTTTTCCTGCTGGCAATAAAGTCCAATAGTTCCCTCTAGTGGTAAAGAACGGTAAAGGCACCTTTCATACTTGTTTCGATTTGAAGATCAATACTTATCGTGAGAATAGTTAATATTTCTACAGAACATGGTGAATACTCCTAGATACTATTTTATTTCTGGAAAGGCAGGATGAAAGGGAGATGCTGAGTATTCTAACTCCTCCAGCTGCAAACAACTAGTGGAGGATTCAATTTATTTCTTCTTAATTATTCATCTGTTTTTAAAAGAGGAAGAATTTGGTAATTTTTCTCAGACCTTCTGTACTAATTTGAGTTATAATGCACAGTTCACTATAAACAGAAGGACTTTTTTGTCTTCTGCAAACTTTTCCTTAGGTCACTTTCTTCTTAGTAAGAACTATTCTGTTTAAGATTATTGTCTTCCTGCTATTTGCTGAAAAATATATTTCAAAAAGATTAGGTTAGATTTATAGCTGACTAAAACTGACTATAGCTGGTAGTTATGGCTTTACAACTTATTGTATATAACCCCATGTTTTCAGGCTTCTTAAACATCCTTGCCTGGGCTGAATCTTTTGGCCTGAAACTGCAGTTCTGTCTCAAGGTCAGTGTTCTGGAAAGTTTAAATGTAAGGTATGAATGTCATGGCTTGAGGCTCCCAATATACTTGACAAGAGAAAGGCATCCCGCAGCTGATTCAGTTCCTATGTGCCTTATGGCAGAGTCTGGCTCTTTGCAGTCTCTGCAAAGGGAACCTGGAGCCACTGCCCTTGATTTAAAAGACTCATTTAAATGCCTGTTTTCTGTGAGATAAGCTCAGAAATAACACAGCCACTCTGTTGTTCACCCCTATTTAAAGGTTTATTTTATGGCTACGTGCTTCAGAGCAAAGGATTGAACTTTGGCAGGGACTTTTGAGGGGAGAGAGAGGGGTTTCAGGCTAACCATCATGTAGTTACCTACTTTCACCACCTTTCTCTTTTTCAATATTGGCACAGAATTCTAATCTATTAAATCCTGACTTTATAACATTCACATAAAATTTACATCAGTAGACCAGCAGCCTTCTCAACCAACTTGGATAAAAGTTATGTGGGTCTTGTGATTAAAATTTTACCCTCAGGTTTTGTCATATCTGTTGCAGTTACTAAAGGATTGGAATGCCCTGCTCCAGTGCAGTACAAATACGTTATGTACCTTTTATGCATCTCTGCTAAAATTATTACCATCTCTCAAATTATGAGTTCATACTGTTGCTAAGACTTCTTTAATTGCTAATGCATTTGTATTAGGTTAACTGATGCAGTTGGAAAAATAAGCAAACATTTTGGCAGAGGAAAGCTTGGATATCTCAAGTTTTTTGCAGTTACATCTCTTGGTTCTACCTTTATAGTCATGGAGGGAAAGAAACACTTCTAGGGGATGTTTTATCTGAACTGCTTTATACAGTTGCATTAGGATGATAGGAATTGTGCCCTAAAAAGTCCTGTTTCTCTCAGTTGACTGTAAAGGGAGTGAAGGGCCACTAGCTTAGATGTAAATAACTATATTCTGATGTCTAAAATTAGGTAAGATGTATCCAAGCCTTATATCCTTAGTAAATGCTCAAAATATCTTTTTTTTTTTTTGCTTTTATTGGCTTGTTGTTGGCCACATATTTTTCTTTGTATTTCTCTAGCTTTCCCTATCGATTTGCTGGGCTGTAAGCTTCTCATTTCTGTATTACATTCAATATCATGTTTTCCATCTGTTACACTGGGGAGCAGTGGGAGGCTGGTTCTAACAGCTATTCCATTTGCCAGTGAACCGGACTCGGTTTTTAGCTAAAGATTTCCTCTTTCTTGGTGGAGTACTCTTTGCTTTTTAAGCATCTTTTTAGTTTCTGTCATAGCACTCCCATTTTTCATTTGCTTTTTTCTATCTGCTGCTCCCCAGCCAACTTCACTCACAATTTTCATCAGCCATGGGAAATTAGCCATTTTGCAGCATCAGCTACTGTGCAAGGGATTTACCTTGCCTGTTTTGGACACCTAGTTAGAATTTAGTAACTCACATTCTGGTGGTGCCTTGCTGTTTGCATTGACTATGGAGGGCATCTGGGTGGGAAGAAATCCACCTTTTGGATAACTAACATGAGGTGAGATGAAACATCCTGAGGCTCTAAGATAGGTGGCATGATTGGCCTTCTAGCAGTGCCTATTTCCCTCTGTTGCCTGCAGAAGGAGTCCAGGGCAACTAGTTCTAAACTCATGGTAGATGATCAAAATTACATGACATAAATCCCATCTATCACCTCCAGTTATCCCTCACCAACTCCAGGCCAGGAATTAATACAGCTCTATCCATCGTAGTGAGACCATAATTGAGTTACTCTGTATCGAGAGCAGTAATACTTTCTGTGTTAAAGGATCACAAGGAATAATTTTAGAAACTCTAATAAGTTCTGTGACCTCCATGCTACACTTCTGAAATTGAATTCTCCCATGGCAAGACAATTGCTCTCCCGCAGTCTGCCTCTCACTGCAGACAAGCCATAAGAAATAATTCTGGTATGGTTTCATGGTCTACAAAGACTCTCCCTCCTTCCCACTCTGCTGCATTCTCTTATTGGTTTTTGTGTTTTAGCACATTGACAATCAGTTTCTGAATTATCAGGATATACAGACCAGTTAGCAGTGTCTTTGTAGTACTACCACTACATCATTCACTACTTTCAGCTCTTCCCCTAAACAAATTTTATCTAAAGATCTTTAGCATTCCAGTCATGTGAACTGTCTTACCAGTTGCCAATAATACTTGCATCAGTGAGAATTTCCAGTTTCTTCTTTGTAACCTAGACTTTTAAAATTAGTACCTAATGACCATAAAAATGATGAGCAGTCCCTTCAAAATGAGGATGAAGTTGGAAACGTAGGTAATACATTTAGACGAGGGTAGCCAGGGAACGTGAATGGGAGACAGACACAGGCCGCAACGAGTGTAAAAAGAAATTGGGGAAAGGAGAACAGCAGTACATAAGCCTGTGTTCATTTTATACTACAGAGCTCATAGTAGAATGTGAGGTTCCTAAGTCTGAGAAATCCTCCACAGTCAGCAGATAATTTCATCTTGCTCCAGATGCTGAGGAATCACAAAGTTACTGCTGGTGTCCATTAACTCGTGTGACACAGACCTGTGCGAAAGATCTAAAGTACTGATCTGATGTTGACTCTACAAGCATCAGTAGAATCTCACAAGGTTACTTTTTTTTTTAACTCATTCTTTGAACTAAGCTGTGAGATTTGTTTGATGGTCAGTTTCCCATGAAACATCTGTCTCTTCCTCGTGGTACCTCCATCGCTTCCTCACAGGGTGCAGTAGCTGCTGAAATTTTTTAAGGCAGTAAGTATGGCAGCTGGAGAGGTAGCACCTGGATCTTGTTGCAGCTCAGCACTGCACCTACTCCTTCACTGTGAGACCTAGTGGCTCAGGTGTATTCAACCATCATGGGACCAAATATTTTGCTGTCTTCTGCACTAGAAAAGGAATGACTTGAAAGTCCAAAGTGGAAGAGAGTTTGCTCATTGATATTCTATATTATTCTGCAGGCTTTTCAGTGGTGTACAGTAGTTCCTACATCTTTAACAGGTTTGAGATCTGTTTTTACATGCAGAATTTGAGTTTTGGTGAGTTACCCATAATAACAGAGGAATCCTATGGCTGAAGTTTGAATCACACCAGGATTAAGGATTCTCACAGCAACATGTGGAGAAGAAAGTCGGCCCAGTGCAGTTGTCATTTCCTGGTCTGCTTCTGAGAGAAGCTGTGCACAAAAGATTTTATCTTCTAGGTAGGAAAAGAACGTTTTGCAACAGATAGTTTGCATAACTGTACACAACCCCTCACTGAATTGCTGGAAAATCTCATTTCTATAAACATACCCATTTTAATGAACTCCTCCTTTGTAATTATTCAATTATCCATCCTTCTGCTCAAGAAAACCAGCATAACAATGATTTAACACAGCACTGCAGCAATTAGCACTCACAAAACAACAAAGAAACACCTCGCTACTCAAAGAAGGATCAAAGTATGAAATCAAAAGTAACTCATTACAATCGTCATAACACCACTTCAGTTCTTACAGTAGCAATCAAAATGTTTTGGTGGTTTTGACTCCTTTCCATTTATACCTAAAAAGAAGCTACAGAGCATGCTTATTCCATTTCAGAAATATCGTGATTAAGAATTTCAAAGCCTTTTTGGTTTTCTGTTGAAAAGTAGGAGCTAATAGATCAATTGCTGATTTCCTGCAGCTTTTGTCTAGTCTAACTCCACTCACTTCAATAAGTCTGGAGTTGAAAAAGGAACCATACATTGGCAGTTACACCTATAGGTAGTTTAGTTGTCACTTTTAAAACTTAATCAAACTCACTTTGCCTTCGTATTGCCCAGGCAGCTGCAGATGGCTTTCTTTCCATTTGAGTGGCTTTGCGATATTTGGGTTTTTGTTGGGTTTTTTTTCTCTCTTTTTCTACTTTTTTTTTTCTTTTTTTTCTTGGTGTTACATTATATTATTAGCTGATGGCACAGGGGATTTTGACTACTTTTTAGGTTATTGGCACCAGAGACATTCTTAACTGTGCTTATTCAAGAGTGCTAATTTTCTCATACAAAGCAAGTATTGAACTTTCATTAGTATATTTCCCAAATGCTTTAATTTTCTGATACCATTTAGTATAATTATGTTTGCTTTTAATACATAAGTGTGGAAAATAATGTACATTGGGAAACAAACCACACAAAAGCTGTCATGAAAGCATAAAAGAGCAGCTGATAAGAAAAACAGCAATGCAACATTGTTTTTAGAAGCAATGGAACACAAGAAGAGCTGACATATTGTGATGCTAACAACTTTAATTAATGATGTATAGAAGGTCAAGTATAAATGAGAAAGAGAAGATATGTTAGTAGAAAACATGTGCTAGTATACTAAAATTAGATGTTTAGAAACATACAATACAGAAGCAGAGAAATCTGATGAAATATTTGATTGGAAATACATTCGTTGAGATTTTTTTTTTTCTCTCCTGAATGGAAAATGAGGCATCCTTGTTAGAGATAATGAAAGGGAAATTTTGGCTATTGAGCCCAAATTACTGGTGCGAAATACATGTCCACTTCATTTCTTCCTCATGCATATATGACAATTGGCTTTAGAGCAGAGTTCAGGACATGTTTGTTTAACCTAACATTTAGTTTGAATCAATAGCCAAGTGGGAGTACCTTTTCAGTGGGGATTTAGTGGTCATGAAAGCAAAGGGTCTGTTTCACAGCCATTAATTCTCTTACTTTTGCAGATGTGCCTAATAAACTCCAACTGGGAATGATGTTCCTTAGTAGATACACTAGTGCAGTTCTTCAGTGCTGGAATTCCGAGTAATTTATCTGCAAAACACCTCCCTCCACAGCCTGCATTTGGATGTTATGTTAGCTGATCAGCCCCCTCTCCAGCACGGCAAAGAGACTTTTAATAGTGGAATGCACAGCAAGCAGAAGACCACTTGCAGCGAGGCTTGCTGACTCTGTGTGGGATGCTTCTTGCCTAACCTTAGCCATACCAAGCATGTAAATGAATAAGGTAGATTTCCTATGTGAAAGAGAGGTACCTTAAGAAGGTGATTCACCCTCTCCTCAAACAAGTGTTTTGGTGAAATTAATTGCTCTAAGAAAGCAGAATTGCCCTGCGGTGATGTGCTTCACTAGAGGTGTTCCATTTGGCTGTGCTGGAATTTGTCTTGTCTAATATTTAGCCATTTAAGCATTAGTTAATGTAAGCAAATTATCTAGGCTTCTTGGACTGAGAAGCACATCCAGTATTCATGCTAAAATTGATGCCTGTTAGAGGTAGCATGGATCACTGTGGATGTGACTCTTTCTTTTTCCATGTGCTACAGATGTTACCAACACAATTAGCTTCAGCTGGACTTCAGAGTTTTTCAGCTAAAATACAGCATAGATGCAACTCACTTCTTTTAGTCCTGTAAAATCTGAGTGCCTGGTTTAATTGAGGACACTATTTTCACTTAGCCTATCTTCACCACTTATTTTAGATAACTTCTGGTCACTTACTGTTGAAAATACTACAGCAAACAATCTTTCTTCCTGTGTTTCTTTGGGATAGAGGTGGTGACATTCAGAAAAGTCAAGGCAAAAGAGTTGCTTTTAAATTTCAAATTACCTTTTGTGTTGATGTACATCACTGATGGTTCTGCTAGCATTTCCCATTATGATCTCCTATATTTACAGCTCCATCAACAATGAAAGAATAGAACTTGGCCCTCCAGAGGGTGACATTTTTCTGTGTAAGATAATTAAACAGATCCACATGGACAGTAAAATTCTTTCTTTTTAGGCACTGGTGGTTTGAGAAGATATTTTATATGCCTTCCATTCAAAAAATGTTTTGATTGTTTTACTTCATTGTAAATGGCTGATCTGTAATGAATGCAGTAGTTTTTCTTTCATTTTAATGAAAAACAGAAAAGATCCTTAAAAAACACCGAGAATGTAGCAACTCTACTGAAAAGTGAAAGGCAGGCACAATCTGATATCATACCTCCCTCAAAGCAGTATAATCACAGTCATTTACTGTCCCAGAGCATGTAAAATACAGCAGGGACATTACAGAAGACAAAACCACAATTGTTACCACAAAAATACTAAGATTTGTAGCCAGTAATCTCTGGAGAAGAAAATGTGAAAGTTGAAGTTTTACACAGTATAAAGATTGTAGTCTGCTGCCATTCTTTAAACTGGAACGGTTTGATGGAACAGCTCCCAAACTTTTCCACTGGTTCCAGCATGCTCCTGAATTCTCTTCCAGTTGCAACTGCAGTCTTTTATTTATGCTTCTGGTTGTGAATCCTGCTTTTGCAATGAAACTTCTGTCATACTCATAACTCTTAGTGAGTTCTGATCCCTTGTTTATGAACCACTGCGCTCATGGTATTCTTCATCCAGCGTTATTTTTTGCACATATGGTAGGCCATTCTGCTTTCCTTCTTTTATAATGACCACCAGTCTTTTTAAGAAAGCAGCAAAAATGCATTAAAAATGACGGCACTCACATAACATCTTTGCCACTTGACACTGTAAGAAGGACAAATCGCATCTTTTGGTCTGCAAAAAGTCTGCCAAAGTTCTGCAGCGAATTTGGTCAGCACAGCTGAGGAAAAATGATTGTCTGCGCTGAAGTGATTGCTGTTTTCACTTTCTTTGTTATCATTCCCATATCTGTAGCTCTTTGACATGGCGAATCACTGCTAAGAAAGAAGTGCAAGGTGTCTGTCTGCGGATGGCCCAGCATCAAACCAGACCAATTAGCTATGCCCCCATCTGCTGCCTAGACTCATAGTTGCTCTGTGCCTGTTCCCAGAGCCAAGAATTGAACTGGAAGCCGCGGGTGTCATGCACAGCTGCTGTAGCCAGTCTCTCCGATGCTACACATTGTCCAGAGAACTTCTTATAGGAGCTGGAGAATGGAAGTATTGTCAGTGCCTTTCTTACAGGAGCTAGGACTCTTCTCTTAAAACTTAATGTTGTTCAAGAGATTGCTATAGACTAGTTGGAGTCCATTTAAGACACAAGGTTAGAGTTGGTGCGAAAAAGAAAGCTCTTGTCCTTTCACACTCATACTGGGACAGAAACTGCCCTGCCTGGTGGAAGGAACCAATGTGCTTAATATCCTCTTCATTAGGTTAAAATCTTAAAGGGAGAGTAATGAAAGTCTGCTACAAAACTGATCCTGTATCTAGCGGGATACCAAATCTATAGAACTTCAGGTTTGCAGTATCAGGTCATTAACTACTGGGTAAAATAAATGAAGTGAGAAGAAAATGTCTGCACAAGCTGACATGAAAACAGACTCTGTAAGATTTGGTCTGCACGCTAATCACAAAATATAAATGATTTTTATTGTCATACCCTTCTTTTTGGCCCTCAGTTACCCCCTTTGGAAAGTCCTGATTACACATGTGGCAATAGTCTTCTCAACCTGTGTTCTATCATTTTACTTTCCAGAAGCCTCTTTTTTTAAGGACTGCATGAAAGTCTTTCCACAGCAACTCCAGAGTTCCCAGTCCTTTCCAGCACAACTCCAAATGGAGTTGTATCACCTGAAATTCCTCAGTGTGTGGTTGCTGCTAGTACTCATACTCCTGAGGGCTATATAACAATCTTAACTTGCGGTCCAGGAGTGGAGATGGGACTATGCTGTGAGCGCTACTGATTCTCTTTGTGCTTCTGATTCAGGCATCAAGAAATCTACATCTGTGTCAAGACATGTGTGATGTCTTGTACTTTTAAAGTCTAAAAGCACTCCATAAGGCACAGATAAGCATGATCTTCCTTGATAGGAGATGAAGCCAGAGCCCAAGGAGCTGTAACTTGCTCTGATGCAGGTTCCATTTGTAGCAATAAAAGCCCTGATAACCTGCATTTCCATCCAGCCCTGCTTATCTGTTTCTCACCAGGTGAAGACTATCATGACAAACATGTATTTTACAAGAAGCGGAACTGAAGGAGAGCACCTTCTTATGGATTTGCATCTGGTGGGGTTGTCTGATGTCTGAGAGGAGCTTCCCCTCGTGCTTCGTCCTCCAAAGAAGCACTGACAGCCACTCTGCTTTTTGTGAAGCACTTGACAAAATTGTGTATCATTGAGACTGTTTCCCCTTTGCCAGATGCTGTGATTGAGCTAGTCTCTTTTTCTTAGGAAATCAGACTAAAATAGCTCTACAGCTGATTTTGCTTTTTCAAGCAAATTATCCAGATACATCAAAAGCCACAACAACAACAAAAAATAATATTCTGTAGCAGTTCCTTTACTCAGTGAGTCCAGTTTGGCCCCATAAGAGGTGCCAAGATTTCTTTATGTAACTAAGAGCAGAACATGACACTGTTCATGTAGCTTTCTGAGGCATAAGTCAGAGAGTCAATTCTTGCTCCTAGTGTAAATCAGGAAAAATATTGAACTCTGAGAAAGAAATTGACCCATAACTTCTCTGTCTATCTGAATATTTCTTCTGTCAGGTCTGTTTACATTTTCTTCTTTGTTTAATAGTAGAAACTGGCGTGGGTGAAAGGAAAAAACCCAGCATGGTTGGCTGTTCTTTTTCTAACAGAAAATTAATTGGGAGGGATTGGAGAAGCTCCCCTTTTCTGAGGAGTCTCATCACTAATTTGTCCTATGGGATGGCTGCATCTGGTTCAGCTTAGCTGTATCTGTCTTCACTATCGACCCTTCATTCAGTTTCACATGTCTGCTGGAATGCTGCCTTTTCTCTCTTGCTTGCATCTTGCCATTTTTCTTTCTCGTACTACTCTTATTTCATTTCAGGCTTGTTTGCTTTATGGAAACCCCTGTGAATCATTCCAAGATCCGTTGTCAGGAAGTATGCTAGCTACAGTCATGTTGGCTTGATTTCTTTGGTGTTTTAACACTACTTGCAGTAGCTGTACTGTACAATCAAACCCTGACGCTGATCAAAAGCAAAAGAAAGCCAGTAGATGGCACCATTTATTATATTATAGAAGATTCATAGCCAAAGCCTGGAGGGTTTTTCCCCCCTTAAACCTGGCTGTCAGTAAAACATTAATCAACCCTCCATTTTTAGAGATGTTACTTACAAGCTTAGTAGAGACCTCACTTTATATCCTTTCCCAGGGCTTCTTGGGAAGGATTCAGTGGCAATGCCTTAAATGGAAAAACATTTTAGAAACAATAATGGAACTAGAGGTCAATAGGATATAGCCCAGGGGAGCTTTCTTCTGTTTTGCTCTTAAAACATACCCTGTTGCTGCTTTACTTTCTTCATTCTATTAAATAACAGATTTGCTTTGAGGCATATCGCCAAACCCAATAACTTCGGAAAAAATTCAGGCAATGGTCAATTACAAACACGGTTTAGCTCTTCTGTAATAATGAATAGTACTATTTTCTTATAACATACAGCAGCTGTTATCTAGGGCTCTTGGAGAGCTTCAGAACACTAATGAAGTACACCTCACAACACCTCTGTCAGATAGGGAATATTAATTCCCCAGGAGTCCTGTTGACCTCGGTGGGTGCTTGCGTGGTTCTACATGTCTGAGAAAGAGATACTCATGTGAGTAAAGACTACAGAACCAGCAGTAAGCAGTGTAATATATTTTATGCCACTTCAAGTATTTATTTTTCTCCAAAGAATAAAAAAAGACAAAATAAAGTAGTTTTGCCTTTCAAGAGTTAGCATTTTTAGTAGAGGATCAGACTGCTTGTTTGTAGGTTAGTAGTAGTCGGTAGTGCATACACTGTGTGTGTTTCAAAGACAGATTTAGTGACTTTACTATTAAAGGTTAAAAGCAGTTGCTCTTTCTAATCTCCTGCTGCACAGCCAATGTAATTTTAATACTGTATGCTGTAGAAAAGGAAAGAAATGCAGTGCTGAAACTTTTAACAGGATATATTTTTCCATCTTTATTTTAAGTTATGAAAACTGTCTGCAAAAAGCTAGCAAGTGTTTCCAGTCAATGATAGTTTCCTGGCATCAAAAGATTTAGAAAATGAAATGAAATATCCAGCGGAACAAAAAAACACCAAGAGGAGAAGACAAAGAAAAAGAGAACAAGTTGAATTTTCTATATTTATCTGCATGTTATGTGTATACGCTTCACTGGGCTGTCAATTTTAATTGGACTGCAACCTACTGTAGTTGGGTTCACACTGGTTCAATTAAAAAATCCTGTTGTTACTTTTTTTTCCATATTGCCCATAAATAGGGATATTGTAGGAGTAATAATGTTAACCCCAGTGTCCTGGCAGAATGCCAGCTCAGGTAATTATATTCTGCCTATGAAAATTTCAGTCGCCATTTCAGCTGAATACATTAGTCTTTATTTTCCATTCCCGATCATCATGTTATATAGCACTGCTGTGTATTGCTAAAGAGCCACCCCAGATGTGGCTGCATTTTAGTGATCACTGAACTAAGTAGGAAAAAAAATCACTCTCTCCTCCTAGTAAAATTCTAGACTATTTACAACATCAAAGTGCGATGTTGGGGGCGTGAGTTGCTTGAATTAAGGATTACTTGATGAAAGTATGCATGGAAAGTATGGATAGACTGTATAGATATTTAATGGTTTGTGGAAACTTTGCATAGTGATGTGGTTATGACAAAGAACAGTAGAAGGATTTTGTAGTCTCATTCAGGAAGATCTTCACAAGCAAGGTAGGTCAGGCTGGCTCTTTGACTTAAAGAATGGTATAGCTCAGGAAAAATAATCCTTTAACAGCCTGTCTGATAGGTTTGCACAAAGACTACTCATCACCTAAGGCAAAAAGAAGGGCAGTTGCTGAAAAAATGGCAATAGTGCCCTCAGAGAAGAATGGCTGTAAATGGTAATTTTGTACATCATTTTCTACATAGGTGTCATTATGAAGGGCTTGAAATAAAAAAGACACCCACTGCCCCAAAAGAGAAAAAAATTAGGACTACCCTACTGGAATGGGCTCTTCCAGAATGTTTATTTTTGTCTGTTTTGAAAATTGCCCTTGATGTTGTTGAAAAAACACACATTTGTCTACAAAATAATCAGTAGCAGCTTAACTCAGCGTTTATTGACATTAACATGAGAAAGGTTGAGAAACTCTGTGCTTTTAATGCACTCCCCCCAAAAAAACCCCAACCTGGGGCAATAATATTTGGATAGCCTATGTAAGAGTTAAGAACAAGAATTATACTTGCTTTGGGTGATTTCTAAATAAAAATGAAACTCGTGTTACAGAATGAGCAGAATAGTGATAAAGTACAATGGGCATTCAGGAAATCAGCAGCAAAGAGACAGCATAAAGGTCAAAACCCCAATCTGCTCTTTCAAAAGATCTCTGAAGCCAGGGAGGTGTGTGTTGACTCAAATGGCAGAGAGGTATCTAATTCCCACAGACTTTTGATGACGATTTGGCACCTACCAGTCATTTGTGCCTTTGGGACATCTCTGGCTTACAAATATTGTTAGCTTTTGACTTCGTTAAGGTGGAAACTGAAAATGCATTTTAGAATTTGTTAATCTGCTATTTAGCCTGTATTATCTAATATTACCTAATATTATCTGTCTCTCTGTGTTTACTGAGCATAGGTAGAGTTGCCTTGTAAACTGTCTTCATATTTTCTCCTGTGGGATTATAAAGACCTCATTCAGCAGACTTTTCCTCATCTAAGTAAAACTGATTATTTTTATGAGCCTGCTTGAGTTAACTGGAGTTTCAGTGGAACCAGTCACATGGTGGAGAATCATCGACATGACCAAGGATGTGAGGTTTGGCCCAAATCTTCCGCTTCTGATACGTGGTGGTTTTAAATTCTCCCAAATTTTATTTTTCAGATTTAGAGGGGGAACACAGTTGTTTTCATTTTCTGATGGTGACTGGAAGATGACAGACGAGCTTCAGGGCTGGTGACAGTTCTCAGGACTGACAGCATCAGTTTATGTATCCAATCATACAGTAACGATGCAATCCGTTAGCACAGGGTACACAGGGAGCTGTCAGGTCTGTAGCAATCCAATTAAGTTACGTGGTTTCTAAAGCTAGATGATTTGAGGAAGCTTAAAACAGAGTTAACACTGTGCTGGCTCAACGGCTGTGTCAATTATCTGGTTGGATGTGCTTGTAGCTCTGGCTGCTGAAGCATGTGGACATTTTTTTTTCTTTTTTCCCTAGAGCAAGACCAGAAAGAACACATTTAAGAGTTAATTATTACCTAGCTCTATTATTATTTATTAAATGAGAATCATTATATATATTTGAAAGAGATGGTCGTAACACTTGGGGAAAAAAACCCCGACAGAATAAATGGATTGCATAATGCATTTTCCAGGCTTTTTACTGAAATGAAAACATTAAAGTTCCTTTATAGTAGCTGAAGTGGTATTAATGTATGTGGAGGTCACTGTTTGACCTTTGCTGTGGGAAGCCTGTGTGGTTCTTGTCAAAATCTTTTCCTTCTAACCTTTAGCTTCAGATATCTGCCTGCATTTCTGTTTGTGCTATTCCCATTATCTTTGTATCTGAAATGTGTGAGACAGAAAAGGAAAGCAGCTCCATGGCATAGCTATCTTTTTTTTTACACCTTCTCTCTTTGGGGCAAATTAATCAAAAGCCCTGCACGCAGTCCCCTCTGAACTCAGCTCTCCCTCCTTCCAAGGTGTCCAAGGACTTGCAGTCAGGTAACCTTATCACTCTTAATGCAGGTTCTTCACAGGTGCATGTGCTTCACTCTTCGTTTAACAATGTGTACAAGGAGCTGCCCTATAGGCTTTGCGGGAAACGCAGGAAAGATTACCTTATTTCTTAAAACTCTGCTTCTTTTTAATCAGAGGGGTTGTCCACACACCCAAAAGGATCTAGCTCCCCCTTGGTGAAAAGCCTGAGGAAAGAGAAGGGTTACTCACTGTATGCTAACAGCAGCTAGGCTTCTTCATCTCATCCAGAAATTAGAGTCACCGTCCAGTCCTCCAAAAATACTCTGCTGCCAATTCCGAGAAGCAAAATCACATCTGTGACAAAATCAATGAGAAAATTTGTATTGATTTCACTGGGACCATGATTTCAGCCCAGATACATACATCTGAGAAATAACTACCTTGATCTCATCTGCCATTTCAGAGAAGGAAGCAGGAGAGCCGGCCACATCTCTACAGGAGTGAGGACAGTGCAGCTTGTCAGGTGCTACGTTTCAGGAAAAAATGAATTGCAAGAATGAAAAAATGAAGCCAAAGATGTGTGGTTGCACATCCGCTTTGGCGATCGCCAAGCCCAACCAAGCTCTGCAGAGGTTCCCCAGAATTTCCACTACCAGAGGTGATAGAACTATTTAATTTTTATATCATGTAACAGAGAACAGATCTTACTCTTGTATGTCATATTGGACTCTGATGGAAAATGAAACGTTAGTCCCAATAGTTGAGTTGGCATGGACATTCCCCTCAGCTCACTGTCCTGCAGAAAAGGTCCTGCTACGTTCAGTGGTTAGCCAAGCCTGGCCTTCTGTGCAGAATACGCCAATATTGACGCTGATATTGGTGGTTGTTTTTAGCAATGGCTTTTAAAGAGTTGAACCATATATTGCTTCTTGCTCAATTGCTCCATCCACCTTTTTGATATCAAGATATTTATCAATACATATTGTTACATTTCTTCCTAGCATTCTGTTTGCAGGCCAGCAAATCTGACCCATGAAGACAGAAACGTGCATGTCTTGCAGTACAGAAATGACATTCTCAGGTCAAATTCAAATCTTCTGCTGTGAACTTGAGCACACCATCATATGTAGAAGGTGAAGGTTGAGAAAGACATGAACAAAAATGTCCCATCTGCAGTCACTGGCAAAACTCCCAAGAGAAAGCCAGGAAGAAGAAAAGTAATCAGGAGAATTTTTAAACACATAATTTCCCCTTTTATCATGTTTCTAATCCCATTCTCTTTGCTTCTTTTTGTCATGCTTTGTTGTTGTTTGTCTCTAGCATGTACATTCTCGAGGCTTTATAACGCTTCATCTTAAGGGGGAACCTGAAGAGAGTATTTTGCCTGCTAACAAATAACCTGAATGTTTTTCATCACCAAAGCCAATCAGAGGCAGGAGATTACAGTCGACGGGGGACTGAGATTTGCATATTAACAGCACAGTTATTGAAGAATAGCTGTCTCATATTTACACCAAACCATGCCCTCCGATTCGCCAATACCGGCTGCCAGCCAATGCAGATGAGGGATTCAAAGGTCAGATGTTTTTGGGTTTGGTTTTTTTTTTGTTTTGTTTTTTTTTTTTAAGAGAGAACCGTACAGTGCTAATATAAATCAGATAGCGAAACCCGTGTGCAGGAAGCCGAGTAAGGGGAGCGAACCTGCTTGGCTCTGGCTCTGTACCAGCACGGCCACCATGCCCTCTCGTTGGCTCCAATGAGTCTATCCCTGCGTAATGTATCATATTGTGTATATTAATGTTTTGGCTTTACAGTTCTATTTCCATTAGGGGAAGATTGCCTGTGAGCCTCTTAGTGGATAAATAGGAATTTACAGCTTTCAAAATTCTCTTAAAGCTTGCAGGATCCACAGAAGAAGGAATTACACATGACTATTTTTGAAGCTTTAAAAGGTCCAGAGGGCCTAATTGTGCTCTCAGATATGTCTGTGCAGCTCCAATTGAAGTCTTGGGATATAATGCATGCTTATGTGACAGCTAAAATGAGTCTTTTTTTAAATTTAAAAAAATAATCCTTCAATAATAAAAAATTAGACCATAAAGTCTTCGGGGTCAAGCCAGCAACTTCCCAAGCACTATTCAGAACATAACAAAGTGAGGTCTTGGCTAGAACCTGGCGCTGTACCGACCTACAAATAGCAAATAAATGCTGAAAGTGTCAGTGAAAAATCACGCAATGAAGGTAACACCTGCTTCTGCAGATTTTTGCATGCGTGTTTGTGTGCACGCACTTGTCCAGGCAGTTTTGTGGGAGGAAAGGAGGGGACAATCTGTAATTGCTGTAATGAAATAACCTTATCAAGTGTTTTCACACTTCAGGCAGTTACCTTAAGCAAGACTAACATTGGCAGAGATATTTTCTTTTACCTCTGTTTTACATCAGCCAAGGCTTAGGCAACAGTCAAGAGGAGTGTGTTTAAAATGTCTGTGTTGTGTTTGTTGCTGTATGTGTGTTTCTAAGTACAATTGCATTCAGTGTTAGGAGAAAGAGATGAAGAAGCAAATTTAACACAGATAAAGGGAACAAACTTAAGAAATATGTTCAGACACTGGAGTTTGTGTGATTTTTTAACTAGTCCTTGATTTCACAAGCTAATTTACACTACAGGTGAAGTATGAGTTGTGCATGAACTTCCCCATGAGTTTTCTGTGTGCTTTTTGAAAGGTGCTTGCTTAAGAATGAACAGACTTAGGGCCTGGGCTTTTAAAGACTGAAAAGACGTGCTTTACTGTAAATAATATAGAAAAGGATGCCCAAGTTATAATCACATCTTGCTTTCATCAGGGCTACATCTAAGAGAAATGCCTCCAGTGACTTTTCCTTTCTATAGCTATCCGCATCGCCACTAAAAAGCAAAGCAAGAACCAGTCAGGAAATAAGTAACCCACATCTGCACAACTGGGCGAAGAGTGCCTCCTGCTACTCAGCAGAGGTAGTTAACACTTACCTAAACCACTGCATTAATTTCTGTGTTTCACCCTCCACACGTGTGTCCTTGTGTTGCCGGGTGTAATTTGTGTCAGTATTATTTGTTGTCACTTCTCAAACTGAAGCTGTGACACTAACCCTGCCAGCCAAGGGAAAAAAGCCACACACAGGGGCAACACAAGCCAGTGTTGTTTAAATCAGATGAGCCAAGTGGTGTGGAAATCACTTCTGTTGCATAAGCGTGCTTGCTGGTAAACCCAAACCGATGGGCTGGTAAGCATATATAATTAGCCCAGTACCCGTGGATGTAATTCAGTACTTCTTTGGTGAAAGAATTGTGTGGAAAAAGAGAGGCAGGTGATTTTTCTATCAGATTTTCTTCCCACCACTAGAAATCATAGCTGCCGTGTGCAATATTTAATACTTGATGTTAGTTTTCACCTTTCAGCCACGGCCACTTTTCACTTACCAACTAATCGTCACCTAGAAGTGTGCTGAAATGTATTATAAATGGGCATACAAAGGCTTTCTCCGGCACTAAATCACAACCATCTCTGCAGAGGAAAGAGACCGCTTACAGCAGCCCTGCGTGGTAATTCAGGCCAGGAGAAGAACAGGCTTTTCCCATTCAAATCGCAGGAAGAGTTCAGCTTAGCAAGCACCTTCTGCGGGAGCCGAGATGCAGCCACAAAAGCTTCACTAACTCTGCTCAGACGAGGTGTTCGGCAGCATCTCTAGGAGCAGCGCTCGGCTTTGGGGAAAGCACTTGTTGCCACCAGCCCCCCTAGGCCTTGTCCTGGGAAGAGCTGTCCTTGGCCACCCTCCCCATGGCTTTGTGGGGGAAAGGTGAGGTCAGGTGCTCTCGCCACACTTGAGGGTTGTCTCTGGCCTGGGAGATGAATAAGCAAAAAAAATCAGACCCTGTAGCAAGGGTTTCCCCTGAGGGGTGCTGGTTCTAAGCCACGGCTAACTGGGAGGTGTGAGCCTCTGCAGATAAGCCGTGCAACTGCTTCTCAGAGGAGGATTTCCAGAGGAAGCACCAATCCCATCGGAAGGGGTGCAGCTCCCAAAGCTGCCCTGAGTGCTGTGAACAGCGGCCGGATGTGTTTGAGGGGAGGCCTCGGAGAAAACTCGTGGCAGGATGCTCTAACGGAGCTGCCGGGAGCACTCCCTGCGTTAGGGCGTCCCCCCTGGCCCCCCGCGGCTCTGCAGGGACCGCTCCCCGCTAAGTCCCCACCCCTCCAGCGGAGCGGGTCGCGCTCCCCCCCGGCGACGGTGGGACTTCACCCCGCTTCTTGCGGCCCGGGCGCCCGCCCCAGGGGTCGCACCCGGGACCTCCTCGGCGGGGCCGCTGCCACCGAGATGCCGTGACACCCCGCGGCTGCTCCCTGCGCCGGGCTGTGCGCTCCCCGCCCTCCTCACCGCCCCTCTCCCCCTTCCTCCTCCTCCTCCGGGAGCCTTGCCTCCCCTGCACACCTGCCTTGCCATTTGTCGGCGGCTTTGCTAGGAGGGGAGAATTTTCCCTCGGTCCCTTGCAGCATCCCTCCCCGGCACACACGCACACACACTCACTCACACACACACACGCACGCACAGACAGAGGCACCGGGCTGCCTGTGCATCGCCGGCCGCCGCCTCTCCGGCACCCCGCGCCGCCGGCCCCGCGCTCCCCGCCGCCGCGGGGCGTCCTCCGCCTGCTGCAGCGCCGCCAGACCCGGCAGCCGCCGAAGGAGGTGGGGGGGGGCGGCGGCGGCAGCAGCAGCTCCTGCTGCTCCGCGGCCCCGCACCGGCAGCCGGTAGGTACGGCGGTCCCGCGGAGGCAGCCCGCCCCGGGCGGCTCCCGGCGGGGGAGGCCGAGGAGGTGCTGCGGAGGGACGGGGCGGGCAGGGAGGGAGGGGAGGACGGCGAGAGCAGGGCGAAACGAGCTGCCCCGGCCCCGCCGCAACCCCGTCGGCGGCGCCCGCCTCGCCCGGCTCCGGCTCCGATTCCCCGGCGCCGCGGGGCCGTGCGCCGCCCCCGCCTCTGCCCGCCGCACCCCCGGGCACTGGCTCTCCCCGGTGAGTCAGAAAGTTTGCTTTCCTGGGCGCCCGGTTTTTGTTGTTGTTTGGGGTCCGCCTGTTTAGGGTGGGTTTTTATTTTCCCATTCCCGCTAGCGGGCTATTTATTTATTTATTTTTATTTTCTTCCCCTTTTTTTTTTTTTTAATTGCAGTTGCTGCTGCAGCGGCGGGAAGGACGGGGCTCCCACGCCCGCCGCTCCCCGCGCCGGGGAGAACCCCGCCACGCCGGGCAGCCTCCCCCGGGGCACACGCGTGGGCTGGCGGGCAGTGCACCCTGAGCAGCCGGGGTCGGAGGCTGGGGTCCCTCCCGCTTGCAAACCCTGCTCTCCCCCCGAGAGTTAGGTGGCTGCAGCTGCGAGGACCCCGGCAGCCCCCCTGCAGTTTGCAGACCAGTTTTTGGTGGCAGCTCGGGAGATGACTGTCCCATCCCTCTCCTCTTCTTTCTCCCCCTTCTTTGAGCGAGTGCTTTAAAGCAGGTTTCAGGGAAGCTGTAGGTGACAGGATCTCGGTGAGGGACAGGGGAACCACTGGACACCGTTTTGTAACTAGCGATGTTATTGTAGTGGGTTACCAGCTGGGGAGTAGCCGTATCCTACCCCGGCGAGGAGTGGGATTGGTTGTGGATCGTGTCCATCTCTCCTTGCTTTGATCTAATCGCTAGAAGTAGCTTGCTGGTGTCTGAGGTAGAAGCAGCTCTCTTGCGTTTTACTCTCTTGTTCTTTAATTCTAAATGTGCTTTTGGTGAGGGCTCCTGGTTTCTGAAAGGAAGGTTAGAGGTTGAATAAATCCAACTCTGGGCAGGAGAGGCAAGAAGCTCTCAGATCCTTCCCGTGTGTATTTTCTATGTTGTGTGTTAATACTTTTTTTTTTTTTAACCACTGGAAGTTCTGCTGTAATATGTCAAAAGCTTTGATGTCTTTTGCAATGTACTTGATTCATTTTTTCCTCAAATTTAAAAAGGACTGATAAAACGCATAGACATTAATAAATAAGTTGAAAGGACTTTGAAATAGCGCATGTTGTGCATGGTGTGAAATTGTAGATATACATAAAAGAGTAATAACTACTCTGCAGGTTTTATTTAAAACCTTTTTCTCTATGGCTTTGTGCTGAAGTCTCTTCATCTGACTCTCAGCTTTTAAGTATGATTGGTTTTTGCTGTTGAGGTCTCCTGTTGTGTTGTGGGGATGCCTTGATAGGAACCCACGTTTGTCTGGCTGTAATAATCTTTTAATCTCTCACTTAACAAAGACTTGCTACTGTAAAACAATATGTGAAATTTGCTGTTGTGGCTTTCAATTTTAGATGTCTTTTCCTGATGCTTTTATTTATCTATCTATTTATGTTACAACCAAAGGGGGGAGGGGTAGGAGGAGAGCAGGGAATTGTCTCTGACTCTTCTATCTGTCCAAATGGGTAAATAAATAAATAAATAAGATTACATAAAGAAATTAAGGCACTGAAACAACCCTGAGCTGAATTCCAAGAACAAAAATGACTCTGGCATGTGTGCTCGCCCGCACCAGGCGTTCTGCAGCATGTGGTATTTACAGAACTTGCCTGCGTACAGTAGCTCTCGAGTAGTAAGAGAACGTTTTGTATCCTCAGAAGCAAGAGAGTCTTTGACAAGTCAGCAAAACTATAGATACAGTCGAGGAACGCTGATACCCATGTGAGTGCGTGCGTATATAAATATCAGCAGGCTGCTTAAGTTCATTTTTCCTCAGGATAGTTTGTCTTCCTCGACCTGGTATATATACATCCTTTTCCCTGAATTTAGAAGTGTTTTTTACTGTTCCTCTCTGTGTGCATGTGTTTTAATGTTAATCTTAATCTCTCTGTAAAATATCAAATAATCCGGTAATAGATTTAGAAGCTGCTATTGCCAGGCAAACCAGGCAATAGATCATGAAATCAGACAATAGTATTTTGTTTCCTAGCAACCCCCTACTGCGAACAGAAAACAAAACGATGGTGGATGCTTCCACATCATGATAGCTGCATGTCAAAACCCCCGAGTAGTAGGTACAGAACTACTAATTTTGCAGTGAGATTTGCTTTTATTTGTTTCAGCTGCTTTGTTAATATTTTCCTTTTGTGAGAAAGGGATTTGCTGGGGTAAATGCAGTTAAATGGTTAAAATTTCACTCTGCTCTCTTAGCTTAATAACAACGTCTGTTAGAATGAAGAGGGCACAGGATTAAGAAGTAACTGTAGAATTCTTGCCAATAAGAGTGATTTGAAATACCCCATTCTTGTTGCTGGACTATTTCTAAACCTATGCTGTTACAGACCCTTGAAGATGAGATTTGTCATCTCCTGTATTCAGCATGCAATATCTTCTTCGACTTTGCCTTGTTAGTCATCCTTTTGCTTTGTGTTTTAAAACTACATTTGTTAGAATGTATCGAAAGAAAAATCTTTTGCCGCTCACAGGAATGGGAAATAAAATCCTAAGTGCTGCTTTGCCGTGTTTACGTTCTTGGCACCTGGTTCACCCCTTCAAAAGAGCTAGTGCAGCAGGATCGGGTCCTAAGCCATGATCTTTCTAAAAGTGCTTTTGATAATGCAGTAATTCCCTTCGTTAAAGTGTCTGAGTGTTGAAATGGCATCTCGACCCTGGACCAATCTCGGATGCACTTTGTGCACTGCCATCTATCTGAAAAAATCCATTAGTGCAAGCTGTGGATCTAACCTGCTATGGGTGTTTGCTGCCTGTCGGGTTTCAGCCTTCCGGCAGGTGCTAGTGCTTCCAGGGCTGCTGGAGATGCTGAGCTGCAGTAGGGAAAGGAGGTGAGTAGGCACAGATGAGTAGTTGTACGTACAGTGCGGCAGAGGAGTTTCAATGCTTTTGTTTCTTTGCCACCTTTCCGTCCTTTATAGGAGAAAGTGGCAAAAAGTTGTTCACAGAGTTTTTACCTACAAGTCTTCGCTATCCAGCGGCATTTACACTAATCACGCTGTAAGTAAACACAGCGGTAGTTTTCCTACTAGTTGCACCAGTGAATCTGCAACAGTGAAGGTATTCGTTCCATCTGGGAAAGTATAAAATCACAAGACAAATTTACTGTGGGGAAGACAGCGAACTTAATCATGTATGTGTTATTAAACAACAGTATTTGTGCTAGGCGCGGGAATGGCGGTCTCTGAGTGACTTTGGGGTTCACAGCGTTATTTAACAGATCCATTATGCAGTCGTGTATGATTTATTTATATTGCCTATAGGTATTTTTCTGGTTCATCTCAAGTACTGAGGTACAAAAATGTTACAACAGATGCCACTTCAGTAAAACAAGGTGGAAATGGAATGGTCAGAGAATATTACAATTCCAGTAAATATCAATGAGCAGCTACTTTCTTGTCTATATTTGAAATCACACATTTTAGTGCCATAGCATGTGTGGATGGTTTAGTTTAGAACATGTTAATTGAATTTTGGAAGGCTTTATGGGTTGAGAGGAAGTAGTCATTTTCCAATTTTTCTTCTCCGTTTCTTTCTCAGATGGCACTCCTCCCAAACCTTGAATCTTACAATTAGGTAGTCCACAGATTAAGCTTGAGATGGCTGTCTAATTGCAGTCCCCGCTTAGCCTCTGCCTGTGTTTACCAGGCAGCAGAATGAAGGAAGGCAAAGAAAACAAAAAAGTACAAACAAAAAACAAGGGGGAGAGAAAGGCCATGGAGTATTCTGCCTGTAAACAATGGAAGACATTTGGAAGTGATTTTAAATACTCTCCACAAAATTCCTGTTATGCCAGCTACATTTGTTGCTGGTGATGAATGTAAAATCTTACATCTGCTGTCATGTGGGTTGGCAAGTGATGGAAATAGTCAAGCCATGACCAAAACCAAAGACGAGTGCCTTCTCCTCCCTAAAGATCCATCTTTCGTGGAACAGTGAGTTAAGTCCATTGCATTTAAAGAGGTTTGGTAGACATGAATTAAGAAATGGACAGCTTTGTTCTCTGTTTAACTGCACAATTATGGTAGTGGCTAATGAGCTAATGGGGAATGTGCTGCATATCTCACGGCGATACATGTGCTCTTTCAAATTTTTCACAGGGCTTTTTTTTTTTTTTTTTTTTTCCAAGAGGGAACTGCAGTAACGAGAATGTAGAGTGAGTTACTGCATGTTTAAATCCTATAGACTTAATGATTACTGTATTGTTGTGTATTTACTTAGGTATTTATTTCCTATTCTTATTTTAAGAAAGGAACAAAAGCATGATGTCAGTTTTAGACTCTCTTGAAGCTTCATTTTTAAATCCTGTAACATAAAAGCATTGAGCTGTCAATTCTTGCCAAATATGGGAAATAAACCACACAAGTGATTACAGAAACTGAGGATTTGGTTCAGCAAAGCACTGACTTGCATGCCTAAATTTTTTTTTTTTTAATGTATACTTAAGCTCATCTCTGCTTGCCGAGATCAACTGGATTTAAGCATGTGGTTAAAGTTAGGCATGTAATTAAATGCTTTGTTGAATAGGGCCTCGAGCAAAACCTATGACCTTTGAAACTAACATCTTTGCTTTTGAGTAAACAGAACTTAAGGAGAATTCCTAAAGGATAGTAGAGTGAAGGGAACAAATTTTGGGAAAAGGCAAGTTCGCAGGAGTCTCAAATCAGGAATGTACTGATGGGTAATAGCGCTGCTGGAAGGGATCTAGAATTAAGACCCAGCAGGAATTAGTATATGAGTCTACAGTGTGACTTGATTACAGAACAGCACGGTTTGTGGTTGAGCTGACAAGAAAAAGGTACCATGTCCATGAACAAAGGGGTGGGATTCCCTTTTTATTCTGTTCTGCCATGATCACATCTGAAAACTCTGAATATTGTATCAACAGGAAGATGTTTACAATTTGACCGAAGCTTAGAGAAAAGCAACAAAATACTTGAGGATTTGGAGGAACTAGATGAGGGGAAATACTGAAAAAATAGATATATTTCTTGGCTAACACTAAATATGGGGAGATAGATTAAATACATGTAGATATTTGAAATGTATTGTAGTCAAAGGAATCTGATTTTTTTTGGTGCGTTATCTGGGAGAATACCTAGGAATAAATGGAGAAATGGATGAAATAAAAGTTTAAGATTAATTCTGGGCAAAAACTTAATGACAGAAAAATGTATCGGAGGCTATTGTTAGTTCAGGTGTAGTGAGAAACCCCTACCCCTCTTCAGAGGTTTAAGAGTATGCCTGTCACTAGCAAATGTACTGGAGGAGGCAATTCTGTGTTTTGAAGGAGATGGAGTACAAGATCTAACAGTCCTTTTTCATATCTCTGTTTCCTTGTACTTTTAGCTGAAGATTATGAGAGAAACTAGGTCAGATACTGGGCCAACCATCCTTGACTTGATTTTTCTCAAAATGGAGTGTTCACACTTTGGCCAAGACAGTTGGGTTTTACGCTTTTATAAAAGCATGACTTAGAACAGGGTCATCATTTGGGCTTTGGCTGAGTCAATGCTGGAATGGTGGATGTACAAGGATTGGCTACAGTAGATTTTTTACTAAACAGCTCTGGTTTGTTCATTTGTTTGTTTTCCCTTTTGAAAACAATGAGCATCCTGAGGTAGTGTAGAGGGCACAGAAGTGACAGCTTCTTGTTTGTTGACAGTTTCTGCAGCATTTTATTTGATCATCTAAGGAAGCTTACTGCCATCAGGTAGCAATGATGGATAGTAGGTACTACTGCTTCCTTCCTGTCCCCCCATCGCATGCCCTGGGGTCATAACAGCTGTTTCTGGTGATCTGGCTACTCTGTGTGCAGTGCAAGTCCCCATAACTACTGCCATCAGTGGCGTGTTTTCTGGAAGAGGCTGAAACATATGGCTGACCTTTCCCAAGGTGCTTTATGCCCTCGTTTATTCAGACTGGGAGACAACTCAGCCAGGGAAGATGCAGGTTCAAGGTGTAGCGGCAGTTTTCTTGAGGAACCCTTGCCTGGAATGATGTTATTACACCAGTGTCTTGCAATTCATTTTACTTGAAGCAAGTATTCTGAAAAAGAAATTGTTGTGCAGACTGCTATCACCAGGGAATGTTTTCCAAGAGCCATGCCAATTGCAGAGGAGGAGGTGGATTTCCCTCTGCCATGCTTTGTGGATACCTGACAGCCAACTGTTTAAACAAGGCCTATTTTGGTAACCATAAGGTAAAAACAAATGATTCAGAATAACCCTTCCTTGCGTGATAATGATTAAAACAGCGATCTTGCAGCTTTCACTGCAGCTTTTTTTCACTCACACAAGTGAAAGCTGAGCTGGGGTGGAGCTGGTTGGTGAGACTAACCTTTGGTTTAAGTACTTGATGGTGTTCTGAAATTGTAGAAAACAGGTTTAGGTTTCCTCTAGGTTTTCTGTGTGCAGAGTAAGACAGAAAAAATTGGTCTGTCTATTAAAAACCAGTACACTCTCAATGCACCCTAGGTGACTGCTTAAAAATAAATATGCTGGCAGGTATGCCACATTCAGTCCTTGCTGGAGTTTGTCTCTAAGGGTTGGTTGATAATGTTGGTGATAGAGGTCTGAGAAGAGGCGGAATGAAGCTGGAGCAAGGTTTGGGGTTTTTTTTTTTTTTCTTCAGGCAGGACATAAGGATTAAGACTGAAGTTGTTGCCAATGCGTTGCTGATGTTAGAGGGACAGTTTGTTGATGGGTGGATAATTTGTTGATGGATGGATAAGGTAGGTAAAAAGAACCCATACATCTGAGATGATCAAGCTCAGTAGTTGCTGGTAATGAAATTGGGTAGATGGGTTTACTAAGGTTTACTTTTATATGTTAATAATGCTCTTCTCTGTGTGTAAGATCAGACTTGTTGGATGGAATCCTTTAGACTGAAAGATACTGTGTAAATGTAAGATTATTATTCTGTCACCTTTGCAGGGAGAAGCTAGGTCAACAACAATCTTAATTACAAATTCTTTCTGTTAATAGATTTTTAGATATTTTTAGAGTTAAGTTAAATGAGGCTTTACAGCATTTTTATACAGATACTTTTAACATAGTGTTAGCATTTAGGATGTGGGGTTTGGTATAATAGATTTCATCAATACATGATGAGGAACGTGAGGCCAGAGCGGATAACGTACAACTATTTTGGTAGGACAGGTTGGCTTTATGTAGATTTTAAAGGGATCTGTTCCCTACATACAGTGTAAAAAATGCGTCAGGACATAGCAGCTCTGTCTGGGGAGAGTGTAACAGTATTTTTTAGAACTCTGTTTAGACTTACCCATGCTTGTTAGGAAGCATTTTGACAGGGAAGCAAAAAAGAAATTAAATAGAAGTAGCTGATAAGGGTGTGGGGTGAATTTAGGGAAGTGGAATGCAATAACCAGAATGAGAGTATGCTCTTAGAGCGGATGCTGGTACTCATACCCTTATGAGAAGAGTCAGGAAGACTTTTCAGCGATGACAAATAAGTTTGTTTCATCTGAAAGCAGCAGATTGCTTCCTAATATTTTGCTGGTCTGACATTCTGTGAAATTGTGTTATATCCTAATTCAGTGGCTCCTCTGCATAAAGAATAAGAGCTTGCTATTTTCTACTAAGTGAAGCAGTTCCCTCTCATTCTGCAGGGGTAGAGGCCTGTATTTTGGTGGCAAAGATCCATAGTTTAATCTCTTCTGATGACTTACGATGGATGCTGGCATTACTTCAACACTGACTCAGAAGAAAGAGTTGCATTTGCCGAATAAGTGATCCACTTAGTTTATTGAGAGTTTTCCTCGGAGGTGTGACCCTTGCGTAGCAGTGAAATCTGCTGAGATCACAGCCTGGGGTAGTATGGTTGTAGAAGCATCAAAAACAGTGTGTGTTTATGGTCCTCTGCTAGCAGATAAGGATAATGGGCATCTGGATGTGAACAAGCACTCTGTGTGGATTTATGAGTTGCAAAAGGGTGGTCTATTCATGCATCCTCGTGCCTCCACTGCACATGCACGTCTGACTTCCACCGTCTTCACGCAGAGCATAAATGGAGGTGTTGGTGGCAGGCTGTTACATGTGAAAGCTGAAGACTTAAAGGTCCTGGAAAGTACATTTGATTTAGAATCTTCTTTATGTTGCCTTTCCATTAGCTGGCCTAAAATGAGCATCTCTTAGGTTAATTTCATTTTAGCAAATGAAGGCACCCTTGGCCAGCTTTTTAGTTCAAGGTTATTCATATCTTAACAGTAAGAGGAAATACTGCTCATGCTGATGACTCTTTTTTTTCTGCAATGTAGTCTCCCATTTTGTATGAACCAGATAGCCATTACCATTTTATTTCATCGACAGCCTGCGAGAGAGCACGTGTGTTCAGCTCCTAGAGGGAGCTGAGCTAAACTTGAGCTGATACGCTCCAGGTGAAAGGCTCGGTGTACTGTTGCCAATCTACTTAGCTATCCAGTTTCTTGTCACTTCTGTAAGTTTAATACTATTACAGCAGAACACGTGAAACTAGGCGGTGTGCCTGTGTCATTAGTTGGGTTTTGCGGTTTTATTTTTCATGATGCATTTGTTTAACTTTTGGATCATTTTGCAGAATATACGTAGTGTGTAGTTGATATTGTTTTCTTTGCAAAATAGAAGGCAGCTATAGTTTCAGCCTGGGAAGGAAACCATTAACGTTTTTAAAGTAAAAGAGAAAGGCTGAAAAATTGGAATTCTTTTAAAGTTTCTTGGAAAATACTAAGGGAGATTATGTAACTACATAAAGTCTCTGGGGGAAAGGAAAGAGAAGGCTCGCTGATAATGAAAGAACGGAGTATCTGCTTAATGTAATCCGCTCTCCATGGATAGTGATGACAAGGAAGAGAATGGAGAAAGAACTGCACAGTCAGAGTGGGCTTCGTTTGTTCAAATCTAGAAGCAGGCAGCACATCTGACAGGGCAGCTTTGTATAAGGACAGCTTGCCAGTCTCGCACCTAGGTTTACCTTTTCCATAATAACAAATTTGATTTTGTTAGGTACTGTATACTACAAATAAAATAGAAATAATAAAAGTAATAATTTTCAGGCTCATCTTGCCCAAGAATAAAGGGAAGCGAGTCAGTCAACCCACTGTCATCAAACAATTCTTTTACACCTAAAGTACAAATGTTGCAAGAGTAGCTAGACAGAAAAGACTAATGGTCATCTTGAAATCATGCAGAAAATCCATTTCTTTTGGTTCTTCAATGGCAGATGGGCTGCCAGATGAAAATGATATTGAATTGAAAGCAGAAGATTGAGTTTGATAATCCTGAAGATGAGATGCTTTGACAACCCTGTCATCATTGAAATATAGCTGTGATGATCTCTGAAGTCACTGTTCTAGTTGTTTCAGTAGCTCTTCAGTGTCGCTTCGTTCTAGAGGAATCCGTTTGTCTTTGGTATCAGGGAGGACAAAGAACAATAGCCACTCCTAAAACACTAGGGAAATGAAGACTTCAGACTTGCTGAGAAACTTCCTTTCGTGCTAACATCGCTGCCAGCTTAACACAAAATGAGCTATATGGGGCAAGATGTAAGCCTCTGTGTACTGCCCTTTTAAAGACATTTAAATTCACTAGTTCACTGTTAAACGGTTAAAGAAAAAGGGAAATGCAGAACTAAACCCCAAACCCTAAAATAAACAGCACTTCTATTAATGCAAGGTGGCTCAATGAATATGAGAAAAGTTCAGAGCGTGGCTATAAGCATCCACGCAAAGAAAAATGCAGACCTTTGTAACGATCTCAGCGGTGTCTCTAAGGGATGCCGTGGGATGGCTGTACGACAAGAACATGTTCTGTAAGCGCCTGAGGAGTAAGCGTAGCAGCAGCGGAAACAAAATGAAATGAGAACTTCTGAAGTAGGTTTGTCCCAATGCTGAGTTCATTCTCAGTGAGAAAGAACCATCAGTGTAATTAGGAGTTGGCTGGAGAAGAGAGTATTTATTCTCCCTTCCTTCAATTACTCTTGGACATCCTCTGAGGAAGATCTTATCTTTATTTTTGCCCCTACTCTGATGTCCTCAATAATGCAAGTGTATTTAAACTGAAATTGAATGCAACTTTTTTTTTTTTTTTTTACAAAATTGTATACAGCAAGATACTCCCTAGAGAATTGGTAATCTTAGGAAGGCAACTAATGTAATGATGGTTTCAGAAGGATTTTCACCAGCTACAGCCTGATGACGCTCCAGTTCAAGTCAAAACCTTCTTCCTCTAACTTGCAAATAAATAACACCAGATATTTGAGAAAAATATTGGAGGAGACCTCAGCAGCTGAAGAAACTGAGTGATCAGATTAATGCTTTGAATGAAGATGAAGAACAGGGAAGTCTGACATAAGAGAAAAAAAATCTGCAATGCCCACAGTGAGTAGAGTAAAAGTAATAGGCTGAATATGTTGCAAAACCCCACAAGTTTAGGAAAATTTTTCTAGTGGTAAGGATGCAGACGGGTTCTAGAGTGGATTATGTGAACATTGTGGGGCTTTTACCTGTTGAAGTCTTCAAGAACATGGTAGGTGTAACTGTGTTGTGTTTAAAGGATGCAACTGATCCTGTTGTATAGTTTTTTTGAATCTATTTGTCTGTTATTCTCACCAAGCCTTACAGTGAGTGGGATAAAAGGAACTGGGACAGTCAGAAGGAGCGTGGTTTCATAATTTAAACTGAAATCCAGATCGTCCGTCTGTTATCCCTGTTTGTATCAGAACAGTGGAAAATGTAGCAGTCAAGTTGTAGGAGACACTGGCAGCTGACCATGGATGTTTCAGGCTTGCAAATATTTTCTTTCCTGCCCAGGTCAATGTGGAGCATTTTACTATGTTGCACTGTTAGACCTGAAACATCTTGATAAATTCACTTTTTCAGACATGATCCCTTGGTAACACAACTTGAGGTTCAGCCCTGGCTGCTGCAAAAGCATCATTTTAAAAAAAACCCGAACAAACAAAAAAACCCAACCAAAAACCTAATCTGTCTTCAAAAAACTTATGTAGACATATCCCAAGTTGTTAAAGCACAACTAAAAATAGGCTAAAAGAATGGTAGACCAGACTGTTTAGAGACTTGTGACTCAGCTACGACATTTTTGTGTATTTTATTTACAGTTGCGTGCTTTCAGTTTTGGACCATGTTGAAGGAATAATCATGTTACAAAATGAATTCGGTAGTCTGTGGTTTGTTTTTTAGCTAGTAAAAGCTTTATGGACTCCTTACTGTATTTCCAGTGGCTGTTTTTGGTCAGAGGAACACAGTTGCCTGAGTTCTGGGAAGTGTGTGGGGAAAAGACTGGGTAATGGACCCCAGTTTCTGCTTTTCTCCAGACGTTCACTCCATAGCTAGTAGCAAAAGTAGCATGTAGACCAATAAAAATAACATAATATTTCAGGAGTACCAGAGTACGAGTTCTTTTGGCAGAGAATTTTGAACTCTCCTAGGAAACAAATTGGCTCCTGTGCTTTATGTGTTGATGGAGATTGCATCCTTTTTACACGAGCAATAAGTCAAATGTTCTTTTAAGATGTATGGGGCCAGATTCTGATCTCCAGTGATTTAAATTTTGAGTAATTCAAGAGATATTCATGAGTTATACTACAATAACAGATTACAATCTGGTTCTTATTCTGTAAGATTTTAATACGGTTATAAAAGGGATATTCATCTTCATTTTCTAAATGTGTAGCAAGTTACCTAATTAATCCAATATTGCCTTCATTCCGGAGGAGGCTGTTTAACTTGAATTTCGTTGTCAAATACCACACAGACAAGCTTGTGTGGTGGTAACATTAACTAATGATTGAGTTATCCAGATATACAGTTCTATCATTAACTTGAATTACAGTGTAACTCCAATTGTTTTCAGTAGACAAAGACCACGTTGCTGAAAGGCAGAAAGCACGCTATTTTTGCAGTCACTATGCAATTAACTCATATAACCTCTGTGCTCGTCATGCTTTGTATAAGATCCAGGGTGACCAACTGTAGGTCACTTATATGAGAACAAAGACCCTGGGGCTGAGAGACAGTTTATTAAGATAATACTGTGGTGTGAAGATCAACTGTCACAGCAGTTGCCAGTGAAAGTGTATCTGTATTTACCGTATGCTTGCAGTAAATAAGAGTTGCCTGAGTTGGGATGTTCTGAATACTAAAGGATGGGGAGAATAACCAGGTAAATGGTGGTGGTGTGAGCATGGAGCCAAACCCACCTTGTTTTCCACAGGTTGTCCTTCGGTGGTGATTGCTCTGTGGATTCTCTGATGCAAGACTGAGTATCTACCATTCAAATCCTGGGATGTTTATTATTTTTCTCCTTTATTCAGCCACTTATTTTCATGAAAATGAAGGGACTCGGCCCTCTGTCATTTTTTTGGTTGCTCTGGACCAATGTCACCCAAAGTTAGTGAAGAGAACAGTGGAGAAACAGATGAAGATGCAGACAGAGCATCATTTAAGCTTTGTTCTCAGGAAGTAGGGCTAAAAAATATTTTTCTCAGGCATTTCTCTTTTCAGATAAAAAAAAGAAAAGTTGAATTGAATTCTTTCATCCATGTCAAGGAGTACAAAGTGTATTGTCACTTGCTGGTGCCTCAGTGTATTTGTCATTGGGAAGCCCACAGCAGTGTGCTTTCCAAATGGTCTATGAAAAATGGACATATAATCTGTTTAAAACAAAATAAACTTGTTGCTTTTATCTATTAAAGCAAAACAAAGCTGCTATGGTTTGCAGAGCGCTTGTTGCCCTTAGAGTGTGTATAATGGCAAGTCTGGTGCACTGCTACTGGCCATGGTAAGAGGAACAAGTTCTTCCTCACCGTGCCTCTTTAAACATTTTCTGTGTGTATTTTTCTTCTACAAAAACTTTGATAATGTACAGTTAAGTTTGAAAGTGTCTTATTTCAGCTTTACAAGAACATCATCTTTTTCTCTCAGAAGCACAAAGAGAACTCCATGCTTAAGATTCAGTTTTGCAAACCCTTCCCTTCTTCAAACATTCATATGGAAATACACCATTAACGGTGAAATTCCCTAGCCACCTTAGCAGCCTAGAAGAAGGGATCCAAAACCCAGCAACAGTCAATTCTCAAGAGAATTTGTACTGTCTATTGTTAATATTCATTATATTCTAACAAGCGATTTGAGAAATTCTTTTCAGGGGGTCTCTTCCTTTCTCCCAACTGCAATGGTTGTTTTGTTGGAACGGCACAACATTCACTGGTGGAAAGTGGAACCCAAAACTGCTTTCTTACCATCTCTCTCTGGAAAGCCTTCAGAAGTTCCATTTTATTTCATAGTGATTCCTTTGCTAATTGCTCTAACAGCCCATAATTTTTTTTTCTGATAAATTAGTCATTGACAGCTGATAGAAAAAGTGTTAGTACTTTATAACATAAAAAATGTTTTGATAACTCTTATTAATGAGAGAACTCGTAATTTCAGATACACAGTGGCAGTAGTATGTGCTGCTACATGTGGTACCGTGACGGTTTTTGTACCTCTTAATTCTCTTACTTAGTAAAGACTAGTCATCCTAAAAAATCCAGAGCTGATGCTATGGTATGCTGTGTCTCAGGTGTTTAAGTGTAGAAAATCATTCAGGCATTGCCTCACCTCAGCCTTAATCCCATGGGACCTGAGAAGTTCTGGAAAAAAAGCTCCCACTGCTTGACAGAGACAGGGCTGAGCCCTGACCTGTCCCCATCGAATGAAGCTTCGTTAGGCAATGAAATTAATTTCACTTTTCTTCCAGCTCTCGCTTCTAGAGTAATTTTTTTGGGAGGAATGTAGAGCTGTGGTTGTTTGTAGGGTTTTTGTGTTGGTTGGTTGGTTGGTTGGGTTTTTTGGGGGGATGTGTGTGGGGTTTGTTGGTTTTTTTCCTTTAATTTTAATCTGTTCTTTCTGTATGTCTATCTCCCTAGCCCTTTTTTGTCTTGCCTCTCTCCTTTCATTTTTTTAACCCTCCTTTCTCCTTCTCTTTGTGTCTGTCCATCCAATGCCTTTTTACTGTGGCCCCCATTTCCTTTATATTTCAGACTTGGTATTTTCTGTTTAATGCGCTGCCCTCTTTATTACTTTCCTTTTCTTTGCTCCCCTCATCTTTCTATTTACTTTTCCCATTTTTTTATATTATGAGGCTCTGTCATAGATACTAATTAATCTATTTCTACAGGGATAAGATTATAGACCTTATTTTTTATTGTTATTTTTCTTTAATTGTATATTTGAAATTTGCCACAAGTGCTCTCTTTCTGGAATACCATTTCATCTACTCTAACTTTTCTTTTTTTTTTTTTTTTGGTATCCTGTGTGAGTGACAGATATGTACCTGTGTCATATGAAGTGAGATGGATAGTGGATGTATCCCAGCAGTGCTGTATGGCCATGCTTAATTTCTTCTTGTTCGAAGGCTTGGAAACTTGAGCTTCTCTCTCAGGCTCAGGACTGGGGTAGGCTATCCTGTCACCTGAGTTCCTTGCTCTCAAAAATAATTTTTAAATAATAAACCTTGTTTTGCTCCTTACACTATGTAAGATCAGTAGTATATGATGCTACCTGTGCCTAGAGTAATAGCTTTGTACAGTTGTCATAATTGTCATGGTTTTGCTCGAAGAAAGGTGCTTGCTTTTATGTAGGGATCCTTACTTTAAGGCAGTTGTTCCAAAGAAAGGAATATTTGCGCTGTGTGGTATCTTTAATTAGCTTTTATGTGGGTAAGTCAATTTGAGAAATGTGGTTATGTATCATTAAGGTCCATAATCTTAAATGTTGAAAAAACACACATCTTTAGTATCAAAATTTGAGTGTGAAATAGGTAGTACTATTGGAAAGCTAAATGAGTGGTGAGTCAAAGTAATTAAGGGAAAGTAAATAATCTCTAAGGTTCTCATTCCCCATGAAACTAATTTCATATCTTATCCTTCATGTATTTAAAAATAGTTCCCTGCTAATTCAAGATGCTTGTGTACTATGTGTGTGAAGAGCACTTCAGTTCTATTGAAAAGATGGCAGATTAGGAAGTTATTTTCAGTGGGCTAATTCTTTTATTTTTTTATTTTGAGACATTCATTTGGGCAATGTAAGTGAGCAAATCTTCCTGGAAAAACAGCTTGATGTGCATGTAAGACAGCAGGTGATCAGACAATAATTTTGTGATGGTTTATGACTAGAAAACCTTTGTTTTTGTCTTCAAAGGCATATGGATGGCAGTACTTTCTCTACAAAGGTGGGCTTTTTTCCCAGTCTAGTAAGGCCTTAAATGTTCTGCCATATATGCTTTCCTGTTTTACCTTTAAAAGATTTGTGTTTTGTCAGTGACTCTACTATTTGGAATATGGATTATTATTCTTTTTTTTCCTTAAACTAATAAAATATACCTTGTAAGATGGATGATGTATTAGAACTGCTCTGGAGCTGCAGGTCTGCCGTGCGTGGGTCTGATGGGAGCGTGATGAGCTTGCACTGTCAACTCCGTCAATATTTTGAATAGTTGTCTTAGGAGGGCTGGTACATGTTCATGACATGTCTCCTGGTTTTCATGCCGAAGAAAATAAATCTAATTTCTCTCTCTATTTCTGCGTCCATCCTGCCCTTTAACCCCTGGGATTTTCTGTTGCCCAAAGATGCGTATTGCATACGTAGATTTCTTTTTCTTACTCAGGGAGATGCAGGTAATGAAACGAGACGGCAAGGCTGGAAAAGCAAAGGGACTCGGGTTCATACGTACAGCGCGCATGAAGCACGGTTCTGTGCGGAAGCGTGTGGAGGGACTGCACAGACTCTCTCTGGGCATGTAACAGAAGTGCCCGAATTAAGAGCTTACAGAGTATGTGTAGTGCAGCCCCTTGGGCTCTGAATTGCCTGCTCCAGGTGCCTGACTATCTGCTGAGTGTACAGGAGCCCTACAATTACAAGTTTAAGTCAGTAGACAGTGTAGATGTATCCCCTCTGCATCAGATGAGGATGCCACGTGTTACTAAATAGGGATGCTGACCTGTTTGATAATGAATTTGGAGGAGTTGAAGATGGGGCGCTTTTTCCAGATCTGCAGCCTTTCAAGACAAGCTGGTAAAGCTATTTTTTTAATATAAGTTAACAGAGGCTTTCTGGTTTATTAACTGCAGATCCTCATGCAAGTTTAGAAGAACTGGAACTTAGTGCTTATGTCCTGCTGTCATCCTCACGCTCTCTGAAATCAATGAGGAGTTCTGTGCAGAAAAAGTTGATGCTCGACCAGAGCCCTGCAGATTTGGTGAAAGAAAATAAAACCATCAGTTAGTATTCTTGAGAGTAGGGTAAACCTATTCAGCGTAAAAGGGAATTCTGTAACCTGTTATCTGCAGCAGGAAAGCGATTTTTTATTAATCTATCAAACCAAATGTTGAAAATAATTGGAAAAATGACTTGAGGGAGGGAAAAGCAAAGTTAAGGAATATTAGTAGGAGGCTGATATTGTTTGTGAAATCAGACTATTCTTAAAGCTTTCATATGCTGTATGTAGTGTATGGAAAAAACACTTTCCTTTTTTCCTCCTGAGAGAAGCCATGATTTTATCTCAGTAATTGAAAATAATCTCTGAAGTTGCTCCTTAACTAAACTTACATGAACCCCTTTTAAATCAGTTGTTATCTTTCAGTGAATTTCTTAATAAACATTGCTGCCTGCGCTTGGGTGGCATGATCCTATATAGCAAATAAGGCCGAGCACAGCCTATTTGTGACTCAACGAACAGCATTTCTAGACTAATTATGGTGGCATTTGGCAGTGGTGCTGTAGTTAAAGGTGCTTGTTGGTGGTGTTTCTATTATAAATTGTGTGTGCTTGAATGGCTTAGTTCATGCCAGCCGGAAGCTATCTACTTAGGCATATTTTCCCCTTCATTAAAAATCCTGAAGTGAAGAAACCCAGTTTGAGTTCTGAATTTCTTTGATCGTATCTGTTTATCTATCAGTCTGTTTCTTTCAAAAAAATGCCATGTTTTTCCTTAATTTCAAAATTTTCTGTTGTGTAACATATGTGGTTACTGTTCGATTACTTGCATCACTCTCAGCACTTTGGGTTGCTCAAAGAAAGCCATGTCTGTGAAAAGGGGGAAAGGAAACACAAGAACATATGGAATTGTCTACGTTGAGCAATCTGTGCGCAATGCTGTCTGCGAGCAAAGATGATTTCAGTCGCCTCAGTTACTGCAACTGGGCAATATTAATTTAGGGACTTCTCACTTACTAGGGACGTTGCCAAGTGAATTCCTCACCGTTCCACGAACACTGAGCAATCCCTCCAGATGTCACTCAGTAGGCATATCTGTCACGCTTGCATTAATACACATAAACTATTCTGTTGTTTCCCACTGCATAATGACCAGTGCTAGATCCAGTTGTATTTATTCCACATTTTTGGAAGAGATGGAAAAAAATCCAAATGGACTCAACTGGACTAGCAAATGTACTAAGCAGATCCCTGAAGAAAAATGCACAGTGAGTTTTACAGAAATACTGATAAAGGGGGGATTTTTTAAAAGCATCTCCTATTTGGAGTTCTAATTTTTATTTTTTTTTTTTTTTTTTTTGGCAAAGGGCTTCATTTGAAGTCTGTTGAACTTAATGAGAGTTTTCTGAGTGACCTTCTAATGTCTGTTTAAGACTGTAAAGGCCTCTGAAGTGGTAATGCTGAGAGGTGTAATTGGCCCTATAAATCTCAGTAGGTCATTAATTCTAAATCCCAATAATGTTAAGACCAGGATGCATGTAACTGAAGCAAAGTGATGAGCATAGTAGGAAGATTTATGCAAGCATTGTCTTGCTTTAGTTTGCACGGTAGTAGAAATTATTCGTAGTTTTGGCTTGGAAGCTTTCTTTCTATCTTAACATCATTCAGACGTATCACCTACGTGTTTCTGGAAACTTATAAGTGTATCTTTTGGGGGGAGACGGCTGGGGATTTTTTTTTTCATATCAGGAGGTAATAGAACATGACTTGGAAAATCTCTGTAAGATGATATCAAGCCCTCAACTCTCATCATTTAACTGTATAAAAACAGCTTTCCAAACATTACTGCACTTAACGCATTTGCTCCTAATAATGACAGCTCAAATTTTAAAGCACCTATGTAAGTTTTTGTTTGGTCTGTGGAGACAGGTTCCTGAAGTATGCAGTGTCTGTAGCTCTCACGCAGGTACACCCCAAATGGGGATGCCCACAGCAAGGTGCACTATAAATCCACCATCTCTGCATGTACTTGGTGAGAATTGCCAGCTAACGAAAGCCTCGCCATTATTTACAGTGACGGGAAAGGCTTTTCAGTGTGTTCCTTGGGGGGAAGGGGAAAAAAAAAAAAAAGAAAAAAAGCCTTGACTTGGCTCAGTGAGAACTTGTATCTTGCTTCCCCCAGTCGGAACTTACTGTAAGATGTCCTTACTTCATGGTTTGAGGTGGTAGTGGTTGTTGCTATAGAAGTGCATAAGCAAGGAGTCAAAAATGAACCAGTGCAGTTTTATGGCTTTTGCTGTGTGTCATTTGACTGCCAGCCGTGTGTCTGATCCATCTTAAAGTCCTCTTTCCACTTTCCTGTGGAAAAAATTTGATCCTCCTTTGCTTCGGTCCCCTGCCAGGGACTGTTCAGAGAGATCATCTTCGTACCATGCCCCCAAGGTGAAAAAACCCAAGTGTATCCCAGCATAGACAGGACACTGGGAGGAAACAGTTACGATCAGTAGGGGAAAAAAAACCACCATAAACAAAGCCATGCAAAGAATAAAAAAAAAAATCAGACTTTCAAAAATGAAACAGAGCGTTTATGTGAAAAATCCTGAGTATCGGTATTTTTATGTAATCTGAGGTGGAAAGGAAATGTTTGGTATCCCATAGTATTCTGCTGTAACAACACATTCAGCTTTCCGAAACATGTATTTGTCATCATATCTGCTTCCATTTATAACTGAAAAGAGAAATTATAAAAGCCGATTGCTTGGTCTCTGGCCTTTCTGCGCAAAGGCATGCGTACTGCCTCACCAGCTCTGAGAGACTCTGTTAGGGACTGTCCCTACGAGTGCTTGCCAGGCGCTTAGCAGCAACGGGGGCTCAGGTGGAGGGGGAAGAAAAGGCAGGGCTTGTGTGTGTGTGCTTTCCTCCATTCTTCAGGCAAGGATTTCAATTTCAGTTTGATCTGTAATTTTCTGGCAAAGCAATGACTTTGCAACTGTATCTAGTTTGGGTTTTTGGGGGGGTTTTTGGGTGGGTTTGTTTTTTTTTTTCAGTGGATGCCATAAAGCCTTCTACTGTATTTGAAATAGTTCCTTAATTTTTTTTAAACTCTAACTGTAATCTTGTACTGGGGCCTCTAACAAACATTAGTATTCATACACAAAACAACACATGATGTACACAACCTGCCTAAGCTAGAGCCTGGCTCAAAGGCAGTGTAAAAGGACATGAAGTAGATTAACTGACCAGTTGAGAATCTCCATCGTAGGGAGCTTTAGTTGTGTTTTTGCTGTCTTCTGGAACAAGAAAAAACTAAAAGTCAGGACCTGGGATGAGGAGAAAAGATGTAGCAAGAACTTCTCTGCTGTAGGTGAGCCATCAGACTGCTCTTTGCAAAGAGTGAGCAAATTCAGACTAACTGTGAAGCTGCTTTAAGCCAAGCCTGTGCTCCTAGCAGAGGACAGGTCTAGTGTGATTGCAGAAAAGATTGATCTTTGAGGAGCCCTCAGCCAGTCTGAGGGTCACACCAAATATTCCCAAATAAAAGGTCCTAAAATGTTCACTTTACGTATCTAACCAGAACAGATCTGTAGTTTTCAAGATGGGTAGTACTAATTTCATGTGATATAGTTCCTTCTGCCATTTTTGAGTGTAAGTCAGAATACAGTTTCAGGTTCTAAAATACGTAGCGTTTTCCTTGCAAAGAAGCTTGTCTGGGGATATTGAAGCTGTCTTTGTTTAGCTTTGCTATTTACTTTATGAAAACTGGTTTGATGTTTTTGTTTTTCTTCTTATGCTGCAAAACTTTTTTTTTTTTAATCTACAAATATGGAAGCATTGGAGTTAGTGTTGGAAAATGTTCTTACTTTTTCTATGTTTGAGCTTCCATTTCAGAAATAACAAGATCAGGATAAGAACATTCGCAGGATCAACACACTCCTCTGGGTTGTCATTACAATGACAGAAAAGAGATGTATAGTGAAACTTCACTTCTATGTGCTGTATGTGGTGTCATTCCCTTAAATGATATGAATGGGAGAATTATCCCAGTGGATGTCTGTTATGATCCTTCTCTCTGGAAAGGTTGTTGATAATTGCTGTTTATCGTTTTGGAGAGGATTTGTTCAAATATATCTTGAGTATTCATTTTCCATAGATTTGTGTCTAGGGGACTTAAAAGTGACAACAAAAGGAGTGCATGGTAGAAAATAACTGTTTGCACAAAAGCAATTTTCAGTATTTTATAAGTGAAGGAAGGAAAGAAGAGGGAAAGTTCTTTTTCATGATGCTTTTCCCAACTTCAGCTCTTTAATTCCTGCCTCAAAACCTCCATTTCCATCCCTCTGTTACCCCAGTCCACGTTAGGGACAAGAGGACCTTTCACTTGGTGAAAGCTGAGGAAAGCTCTATAGCATCCATAAGAACTTTGCAGTCCAAGTATTTTCCTTTGTGTGCAGCAGAGTACTTTTTTTTTTCTGTTTAAAATTTTTGTTGTCAGTATTTAGGTGTTTTCACTGAATTTTCAATGTTTTTACATCAAAAATGTTGGTGGTGTTTGTTTTTACAAGCTCTTAGAAAAATACATCCAAGGGGAGGAAAAAAACGTATAGTTTGTGTCTTCAGACTGCTGCTGTGTTGTGATAAGAGTATCATTCTGACTGAGGTTTGATTTCCAATCTCATTTGTTTGGCTGCACCAACTTGTATGTCATATACATGTCACGGAAGGTTATTGTGCCTCGGTGCAGGGAAATTTCTTCCCAGAAAGAAGTGTAGATCTTATTGTGGCATCTGACAGGAATTTTAGGCCAGTTTAGAGTAAGAGGTAAAAAAACCCCTCATGAAGAACAGCATACTTGGCTTAATTTTATATGCCATCATACTTCTCTATAATGCCATTGGGATTGTATGCAGGAAATTTGAAAATGGAATTGGGTCTCTTAATTTGGGAGGATTTAGAAAGAACTGAAGGAAGGACAGGCTCTGGTTGTGTTTGATTTCAAGGTTAGACCACAGCTACTGGATGCTGCGTTAGACGGAACCTTTTTCTGTGCAGAGAAGATCTGGTGATCCAATTACTAGATCACTCCTGCTGTTTTGGCTTTTATTTGGCCATTAACTGTTCAATACACCTTCATCTAGGGTGGAAAAACCCAAGAATGAGTCTCCTGTGACAAGAAAGTGAATGTTTTTGATGCTAGCTCGCTCTCCTGGTGATATAATTACATGCCATGAACACAAGCCTTTATTCATGTTGAAGTTGCTGATTTCTGGATTCGCTGATGGACTTGCTTGATTTTTTTTCAAAAACTCCTTGAGCAAGGAGTGAGAATTGGTTTGGAAACTGTTGTATTTATGGAATCTCAGGATCCAGTTTATGAATTCTGGTTCAGTTGCTTTATCATGGGATGCCTCAGGGCGATAAGCTGTTGGAGCTCAGAGCAGGAGCAGCAGATGACCGTTAGCCTTAATGGTGCCCACTGAAGTGGGAACAACTGGTGCTGGCGTCTTAGGAAAAGAGGGTTCAGCCAAATTACTCTGCAGGGAAAGCAGTGGGAACATTCACTATTTTTCCAGAAGCGGAACAAAGAATGTTTATAAATAAGACCCTGGGGACCTTGCTGAGCTTCAGGAAGCTAGGCTGACTTCTGCGGAAAAGAAGTTTGCTTTGCTTGACCGTCCAGCCTAGGAAGAAGGAAATGCCCCATGTGGGTGATAGGGCAACATGATGTGGTTCAGTAGAGGAGTCATATGGGGGGGAAAAAATGATCCCATATTCTTGTTAGGTTTCTGGATTCAGTATAAACATACTTTAGGAAAGGGAAGCAGAGAAATACAAGTCCAGGTAAGGTAAAACTGATTGTGTTAGCTCTGAACTATAAATCCTGAGTGCCTGTAAGAACATAGTCCTGGGAAAGACTATGATTTAGATAGCATGGGGTCTTTAGCATCTTTGCATGCTCGGATCATGTCTCTTTGAAGAGCTAAAGGACAGGAGGGCTATCCCAAAAATGCGTGCCACATGGGCCAGATAAAGAGCAAACACTGCGTGCTAAAGGCTGTTTAGGGACACCCTGGCTGAATGCATCGGGACCTGAATGCGGTCAGCTTACTGAACGTCTAGCTGGGAAACTCTGCCAGAGCTTTTTGAAAATGTGTGAAAATACGCTGTCCGGTTCAGATCAATTCCCTTGGAAAAGGAGAGAATTTTACTGCAAATTCTGTCTTTAATGAACAGATTGAGGCTCTCTGATCATATTGCCTAGTCCTGAATACTCGCTTCACCAAGAATTACGATAAGCAGTTTCTTTGAGTAACCCAAAGCTGTTCTTCTAACCAAGAACCAGATAGAAGGATAGTTGTGTTTGTCATATACTAAATGTAAATCTGAAACAAATGGTCTACAGACCCTGTTAGTCCTGCCGTGGCTCAGAGATCTGGAATCCTTTCTCAAGTGTGCATTTGCCAACAAGTAGGGCTTCCATAGTGTAAAACCCATCAATCATCTGCTTGTATATCTGCAGCGTGCAGCAGAGCCAACAGGGCATGAAAATCTAGACTGCCATTTTTTGGAACTAGAGGAGGTAGCAAAAGAGGCAATGTATTTACTGAGAGCCTCTGCGTGTGAGGATGTCATTGCAGCCTTCAGATTTTTCTTGTTTGTGGTTTTTTTTTTTTTTTTTTTAAAAACTGTCCTATGTGTCAGTTTCTAAGATGTCTAGTAAACTACATGACCATGCACCCTAGATGCTGTTGATGCCTTTGATATTGCTGAGAAAATGACATAGTTTGGATCTTCAGAAAGAGTAGCCTGAATTCATCCTGAGTAAGTTGAGAAGTGCTTAACAAGGCTGTCTATTCTAGAAACATACATTACCCAAGTTTCCTTTGAATGAAGAGAAGCAGATACCTTTATACGTCTATATCTGTAGGTATAGATTTTGGTCTTAGCGTGGCTGAGATCTTCTGAAGATACCTATTTCTCTGCATTGACTGGACAAAGAGTCTAGGGTGGTTACCTACTCAGGTCAGGTCCTTCAGCTGGGAACAGCATTTAAGTGCAATCTCTCTTTGATACTGTGAGAAGGGTGAACAGCAGCTTCTTTCCAGCCTTTCTTTACCAACTATATACTGTCATGCAGTAATTTGAAAATAGATGGGCTACCTATACAACTGAGGTAGCTAATGATCCACCTTCCTCTGTGTTGACAAACAGGCGGGGATCTAGAAGAAATGCCGACTGTCCAGGGCCTATTGCAAGTAGAAACAAGAAAGAAAAGGGAGTGGCTGTAACTAATTCATGCTTTTTGACAATCTTTGAAGGTACAGAGCAGACAGCTGAGACCCGAGCAGTGAAGTGACTGCTTCCCTCTGAACTTCCTAGGTGACTTTGGAGAGTTACTTTAAGGGCTGAAGGATGATATGCTCATGGTCAGGTGCTTTAGGTCTGCCCAATTCCAATGGCAGAGATGACTCCATTTTTAAGAAGAGTAAGGAAAGACATGTCACTGATTTGTTACAGTCCAGAGAGGTAACTTACCTCTTGAGCACACTCAAAGCTGCACTGTAGAGGGGAATACGTGAAAAAAAAGGGGGTACCTTTGCTGGGTGTACAGTTAAGAATTTGGGTGTAACTCTATGGAGGGATCAGTACTGCGCATATATTTCATATTGCAGCAAGTTGGAATTTTTTTAAAAGAGGCTCATTAGCAACTTTATTGTAAGTTAAGCAAATCACACTTTTGATCATTTAACTACTAATATTTTATTGAAGAACATTATTCACTAAATATAAATGCACTGGGCAGTACTCATATATGATTAACAATTAATTCATATAATCACTGCATAAAACACAGAGTAAGCATTACTTTAGTGCATGAAGTTCACTGAACATAATGCTATTGGTGTGTGATCAAAACACATGCCTTCCATGCTTCTCACCTATCTTTTGTGTTCATCCTAAGTAACATCAGGTATGGGAACTGGAAATTGTTTAACTACAAGTTAGTAACATTTGTGAGGCCTGGTGTCTCTGGAGGACCTCCCTGAGACAGACTCTAAGCAGCTTGTGTCCACAAGTTCAGACTCCCTGCTGGCTCCTTAAAGTGTATGGCCTCCTTTGTATTTGCTAGCAGGTGTTAAATTAACTCAAGGTTGTTTCTGAGTAATTTAGACTTCATTAGAGAAAATCATAAGGAAAATAAATCAGTCAGAAAACAAACGCTACTGGTCCAGAACTCTTTGATGAATGTGGGCACCCTGGAGGTAGGTATAGGTTCAAATATCTTAATTTAAGGTGCAGAAAATTGCCTGTGGGTACATGTTACACTGATATTTAGGAATGACTTTGAAGGCCATTCTCACATACTTGGAGCTGAGTGAGCACTTTTTCTACCATGCACTTTATATCTGATAGGAGTTTCTGCTGTCCTAGTCACAGGCAGAGCAGGACCTTTCTGGAAATGAGGCTCACCTCTTCTGCTGGCCGGGGAGAAATGTGGAAGTCTGAGAGAGGCAGCACGGGACCGATGCTGTCAACCTGCCGCGAGCTCAGGGGTAGCTCTCTCGGCTGTGATCCAGGACCCAGGAGGGATGGGCTGGGGGGCCGGTGCCCTGAGATCAGAGAGCCACCAGGATCATGCTTGGACTGTGCCTGAGGGTGTAACATCTAAAAGGAATTTCCTCTTAACGTCAAGTAGACAGATTATTCTTTAACTGCTTCATCTGTGTATTTTCCTTTGTTGTTTGATTTCTGGCAGTGGGATATTGGTCTAGTGTGCAGCAATTCTGGTGCATTGTTAAGATGCAGAATTGGAAAATCTCTTTAAGAATCAATATTAAGAAATTAAATATTAAGCTCTGTTCCAAACTAAAATGAACTTGAGAGCGCTTTTTCCTGGTTTCCCCTCCTGTAAATCTCTCTGTAAAGAAGCCACTATTTTTCAGTGGCTGGGGCTTGTAATTTTCTGATCATTTGTAGATGACAGGATGCTGCCTGGCTGTGATGAGCATCCCAAGATGCTGACACATCACATTTCCATGTCGGTTCAGCAACAGGGAGAGAGTTGAGTGGGTTCAGGGAGGGTTGTGTTTTGTGTGGGGTCTTTTCTACAACAGGAATTGTGTGAGTGAAAACTAGCAAAATACATTCTTAATTCCACAATGGCAGTAAGAGGAGTATGCATTAGTGGTATTCTAGCCAGCTTACAGTATTTTGAATGTCTCTATTAGGTCTGAAAACTTAAACACGTGCTTGTTTCAGTCTGTGTTCTGAGCCCCCCAAATCTATTGTATGCCATGGAGGCTATTAAAGCTTAGCTTATCTCCCAGTATCATTCCCCACATTACAATAACTTACTTTTTGGCTGAGGGCACTTCTGAGAACTAAACGGTGATGTGTTTACTTTGGCTGGAGGAGTTGAAATGCTTTAAAGAAAAAAAAAAAAAGAATTAAAAGCTCCCCAAATGTTCCCGCAGCTTTGCTTTCTGCTCTTATTATGCTAATCTGATTGGTTTTAATGCGAGGGCTTCTTTTGCCCTGGGTCCTATGTAGTCTGCAGTGTCATAAAAGGTATACCACTTTACAGCTAAGTAATGTCGACTGCCTTGTAACTTAGAAAATCTGAGGTTCTCAGCTGGAATATTGCACTGCATATGACTATGTCCATTTTTTTTCCTCTTACTTTCCTGAAATGTAGGAAATCACCACATTTAATGTCTATGAGGTCTTACCAAGATGTCTAACTAAGAGCCTGCCTAAGTGAGCAGAAGCTTAAGAAGAACAAAAAGATCTACTTGCATATTCAGTGGTTTTGGTCTTTGGAAAAAGAATTCTTACATGCCTCATTGGTTATTACCATCACTTAGTTACAGATAAACTAATGTACTGTTAGAATTAATTGTCCTGTCTCTATCTTTCTGGGAAAAAGAGATTAAGAAGTGACAGTGAGATATTTGTCAGTATTTGGGAAGTTTCATTTCTTTGTTCTGTGTTAGGCAGGTTGACACCTGTGCATAGTGCAACCACAGAGACCATTCTTGCCTATTTTGTAGACTTCTCTTAGAAAAGACCATGCTAATGTTCACGATAAGGCAAGGGATAATGCAGATCTCTCCTTCAGCGTGCTTGTACGATTCTTGCAAGGGTACCTAGAATTATCATTAAGAATCTCTATTTCTTTCTGGTCCCCAGTTCTTTCTGAGAAATCCCAGTGGGGAACAATTTACCTTCAGGCTTTGCAGTGAGTGGTTCAGGTAAGTAGGTTCCTTTCCATGGCCACGTGCATTAAATGTACAGACAAAGGTGGTGAGGGAGGGTGCAGCTTGGGATTCAGTGATGCGGTGGTATGATGATATGCAGGCCCGCTGCCTTCGCGCTGGACCCAGCTGGTAATTTCCTAATGTTTGGCTGGGGCTTGGGCTTGGATGAAAGGGAGCTGGCTGGAGCTCGGGCCAGATAATTTGGAGATGCTAATGGCTCGTTTGTTAAAACAAGTAGAGGGCTTGGCAGGGAGAGAGGGAGTTTCTTTCTATCTCGTCTCACCCCTCCCCTCCGCTTTCCCACTTTGCCTGCTGTTCACCCAGAGCGTGTTCATTTTATGGGTGCTCTTTGGAGTCCTCATGGACACTGGTCGCGAATGCCCATTTCCATCGGGTTTTTTTCATGATTACAAGTGTTTCTTGTGAAGATGAGTCTTACTATCATTGTACATATTTCCACTTGGTGCCGTCTGGCTTGTTGCAGTGGTTTGCCCGTGAGTATATCTTTGCAAACCACTTCAGAAGAGAGAGAAAGAAATGTCAGCTGTTGTAGGCTATTGACTGCCAGTTACTGATTTGGGCTGGCTGGCATGAACACATTTATGTCTGTGGTTAAAAGCAAGCTCTAGATTTCTTTTTCTCTGCTGGCTTAGATTCAAGGGGCTTTACATAGAACTGATGATGTGTCCTCACCGAGAGATCAGTTGCAGAAGGAAGTGAACTTTCTAATTATGAGATCATGGCTTCTGTTATGGCAAATAAGTATCTTGTGTTGCTTCTTAAAGAAGGGAATTCTGTACTCAGATTTTCTGGCTGTCTTCAGTAGAAGCGTCACAGCAAAACAACTTGAGGATAGGTATTTTAAGCTGTTTTATCAGTGTGATCAACACTGGGTTTAGTGCTGTGTGAAGACAATTCCTTATAGGAGAGTCAGACCCTAATTCTCTACAGAAGAATTTTACAGCATGCAACAGGTGATTTTTTTTTTTTTATATAAAATATATAATACATATATTTTTACTCGCTCCATATCCACTAGCTCCAGTTTGGAGACATGTGGCTGCACGTTTTACAAGCTGTAGCTTCCATTGTCAGCCCTAAGTAGGAAACATGGAAGTGTCGGTGGGATGGATTGCTGTGGTCAGGTCTGCATTTGGGTGGAGCAGGTGAAATTCTGCCAGGTAGTAATGAAGAAAAGAGATTTCTGGCCACTATTCACAAGTGAGGTGTCCAAGCATAGAGATATGAATTTGAACATGCACCAAGAGGCATGGATCTCATTTAAAGTGCTGCAAACTTAGCTAAAATATGCCCGTTGACAGCTCTTGCCATCCTGGATTCAGCCCAGAATGAACACTTCTGAATACTAGAAAATAAATAGGAAATGGACCTTGAAGTGAGCTTTCAGGTTTATGTACAGAATATGCTTACAAAGGTGTTTATTGTTTTAGTAGAAGACTATTTGATACTCATTTTACTTTATATTTCAAAAGATTCTCTAATGAACCGCAATTAGAATATTATCATTATTATTTTAATGAAGTTTTTCTTTTAAATTAACAGAACTGTGCTGTGTTATAAACATGTGGGTTTGGTCACTTAGTAAGGATGGAAAAAATCCTTTGATATAACTTTCTTTAGCTGGCAATTTGCAAGTTGTTTGTTTGGTTGTTTTTTTTTTTTTTTTTAATTTACAATGTATATGCATCATAAAGGGATCAAAATAAATGGTAATTGAAATAACTTTGTTTCCAGGGCGATTCTTTCTTCATTTATTTTTATGTGTTCACTATTTCATATGCCTTTAATTGAACTGTTTTTTATTTTAATAATTTGTATCGCTTTATAGTGGTGAATTTGTTCTTGTTGCAGTTTGGGCTTTTTGTCATTTTTTTGTCATTCCTGGGAAGTCAGAACGTTAAATAAGTGTAGAAAAGATTTGCTGTACATCAATTTTGATTATCCTGCAAGCACGACACAGATTAGATCTATAAACACATGTACAGATATTTTAAGCATGGAGGCAACTCTGCTAAACCTGATGAGTCTGTTTTCAAAGTTAGAGGAATGAATAGGAGTTTCTAAGCGATAAGTGCACAGACCCTCACTTGTCTATGAAATTCATTATGTCCAGAGCGTGGCTTACTAAAGTAGGCGTGTATTTTCTTTTAACCGAACCAACGGGGAAAAAAAGTTAGAGGGAAGCAAGGTCTCCCATCGGCATGAAACTGACAGTTTGAAAGATGCCGCGTGTGGTCCGTTTTACAGCCAACGGCCCTTCTATCCACAGCTGGCAGCAGCAGCAGCAGAACAACAACATCTTGCTGCTTAAACTTGATGGTTCATCTGTAGCGATCAGCTTTTTTTTTTTTTGGTTAGTAAATCGCACTAGCTAATAAGAGCTTTTAATATATGATACTATATATTAATAGCTATCTGTTGTAACTGTTAAATTATAATATTGCCCATTAAACTTTCTTACAAATTAATGACAATTTTCTTCTGAAAAGGTGATTCCCCACCCCCATCTCCATTTGTCACTAGGGAAGCTTTATTAATTTCAACAGAGAATTGCTGGTGATTTTGTTTCCATTTTACAAATAGGTTGGAGCTCCTTTTAGTAGGGGCTCAGGGTGTTTCGGGAAGCAAAGACATTAAAAAATAAAGAAGAGCTGTGTTGTTTGGGGAGAAAGGAGAAGAAACCAAATAGGAACATTGAAAGTCAAGGTGAACAGTTAATAGAGCTCAGGGAATAAAAATATCCCTACATGAGATGGGGGGAAAAAAAGACCACGATGAAAAGGGAAGAGAAAGAAAATACAAAATAAAGCAAACTGCTCTGCATTGCCCAGGAATTTATGCAAGAAGCCCTAAGTAATGTCTGCAAAGCAATGTTTTCTACATATTGTGATGGAATTTGGGGTGTTTTTTGTATGTTTGACTGCCTTTTCCTACAATTGAAACCCAACAGTTTACTAAGGATTTTTCTTTTCTACAGTACTTCCACTCTGGAATTCCATGTTCATGCAGGGGAAGATCTATTTCTTGCAACAAGTTTCTTTCATTGGAGAAGTGAAAACGATGCAGCTGGTATTGCATACTTATGTTGGCATTGTAATTGAGCAGAGCAGAGGCTCTGTAGTCCTTGCTAAAAGCCCAAGAATTTACCTTGTTTGGGGAGCTGGCAAGAACTTTTACTAAGGAGGCACTAGTAAAGATCAGTACGTTGTTCACACTATGAAAGCACTAAAGATGCAATGGTCCCTAACCACCATCAAACAGAAGATGAGATCCTTGTGTCATGGAAAAGCCAAGAGTTCCTCTGGCTCCACTTTGGGGAACAGAGAAATCCCAAGACACAGTACAGCAGCGCTGTAAAGGGCACTAATGCAAGTTAAAGCCCTTATACATGATAATGCAGTAGGACTGTATGGAGAGGATTAACAAAATTTTGTTTCAGATATCCAGGGGCAACTGCCTTTTTGCATAGAAAGAAATTACAAGTTGTGTTTTTATTTTTTCCTGGGGCCCTTCTACTCTTCCCACCCTCTGTGTTCTCCACGTGACACATCTGTGCCAGGCAGTTTCAGCACAGTGACAATTGTTTCCTTCCAAATTTCAGATCCTCTCCATGAAAGAACCATTGCAACTTCTTCTTTTAATCTTGTTTTGCATCCCAACCCTCTCCCTGCTGAGAAACCTGTCCCTCCTGTTTCACAAGGTCAGACTATGGTACCGCAGTTGCCTATTTTTCTTTGAAGGGAGAGTGAGTATGTTCAAAATTGTTAAGAAACATAATTTTGAATCATCAAGTAAGGGGGAGGAGCCAAACAAATTTGATCATCTGATTGTAGGGGATATTTTGCGGTATTAGATTTTTTTTTTAAATACATTGAGATAACAGGGCATATTATTAATAAGCAGTAATTATACTCCTGGCATAAACCCAACATGAATGTTGCAAGGCAGAAGCTTTCTCCAAGCAACCTGTATTCAGCCACGAACACTTTAATAATTTCTACAGAAGTAAATCAATAGATACATATCTGGTCTGTTTGGTAAATTCTTTGAACAAGTTCCTTGTTTCTTGGTAACATGTGTTGCAGGAGGACTGTCAAAAGTTTGCGAGATATTAGCTTACCTGTCTGTCACTAACACCCTAGGATTAAAATGGGCTGCATCCAATGCAGAGGTAAAGTAGGCCATGCCTTAGGATCTCCAAGTGTATGCAACATGGAAAAGAAAGTAATGAGTCTTCCAGCACCATTTAGGAACGAAGTGCTTTATCAGTGCCACAGGCACCAGTACAGCAGCTGTTTGCCCTTTTCCTCAGCCTTTGCACTTAAAATCCAGACCATGCAGGGGAGAGAACAGGACCAACTGTAAAATGTGTGACATATCTCTGGGACAAGCAGAGAAGCTCCAATGATTAAATGTTTGGTGGCTTCTTGGTGGCATTACAGGAGGAACCCTCCTGGCCTGTAATCTCCTCTGTAAAGACAGAGGAAAGAAAAGTTGTGGTGGGTTGACCTTGGCTGGCACCGAGGTGCCCATCCAGCCGCTCTCTCACTCCTCCTCCTCATCAGGGCAAAAGAAAAAAAATAAGATGAAAAAATCGTGGGTTGAGATAAAGGCAGTCTAATGAAGAAAAGCAAAGGCTGCATGTGGCAGCAAAGCAAAAAGATGTCTTCTCTCCTTCCCATCAGCAGGTGATGTCCACCCACTTTGGGGGAAACAGAACCCCAGTACCCATAGTGGCTGCTCTGGAAGACAAACACCTTAATAATGAATGCCCCCACTCCTATTCCTCTCTTAGTTTTTATTGCTGAGCACAATGTCATATGGCATGGGACATCCCTTTGGTCAGTTGGGGTCAGCGCTCCCTGCTGTGTCCCCTCCCAACTTCTTGCCCCCCCCCAGCCTCCCGGCCCTTGGGGGGTGTTGGAGGGACAGCCTTGTGCTGTGCGGGTGCTGCTCGGCAGCAGCCAACGCATGGGTGCCTTACCAACACCGCCACGGCCACAAACACAAAGCCCAGTGCAATATGGACTGCTATGGGGAGACTTAGCTCCAGCCCCTCCAGACCCACTACAAAAGAAAAGAAATCCTTCCATGAGAGGCAAAAGGACAGAGAAGCTGTCCTTGCAGAGATAGAAAATAGCAGGAACGGTACTGACGAGTATCGATGTACAAAAGCAGCTTGTGGAGTTGTGCAGAGAAGGACAGTACTAGTGGTGAGTACACGAGTGCAATCCAGCATTAGCATAGCCACGTCCTGCGGTCCTAACAAAGCAATTTTTATAAGAAGTCAATTACTGTTCAAGGTTTTCAGCAGATGTGTAATGCTTTCAACATTTGATACCCAGAGCTAGTAATGATTCAAAGACTTAAACTTCTGCAATTAATAATGATGGCTCCTGACAGTGCTGTTCACCACACTAAAGAAAAGTCAATCAAAAATCCTACACTTAGATACTTGTGATCAAGCAGCACAAACATGTGCAACATTTTAAAATGTGATACTGTATATACGTGGAATACAGTTTGAACTATTTTGTGATGTGGTTAGTTACTACAGGAACAATCTGCATATATTTATTTGTGTGGTAAGTGGCTCTGTTACTCATGCTGTTTCTTCAGTGAGTTATTTTTGACTAAAGTACCACAATTTAACAAAATGACCCATCAACTTATAATAAAATGCCCTTTGAGTAAGTTACTGCTGGAAGGATGTACACGGAAAGTCCATGAAATCTTCATTACACAAGTTTTTATTTCTGTTCTTTCAGTCTGTTGCAAAGTTTCTAGACAGAGCATCCATAACAGGGCCCTGATAATTTTCTTAGGAAGCTGCCTTTGCTGTATTTAACATTTTTTTTGTGTGCAGTATTTTGTAATTCTATATCCTACTTCATTAAAGAGGTTGAAAAATACTGCTTTGCAAATTAGTTATGGGTCAGCAGCTGCTGATTTTACAAGGCTGCACCATTTCCTTCTCAGCTTTGCAGACATGCTCGTATGTCATTCTGTGGCTGCCCAGGGTAGATGTGAATATCAAGTTGAATCCAGAATATTGTGTTTTTTCTTGTATCTCAAAGCCTAGCCAATGGTTCCACTAAAATTTGGAAGGATAAATTGAGTATTCTATAAGCGGGGGGTTGTATGTATAGCTGTCCTGATAAAAGGGTAACAGTTGTGAGGGGGTTTTGGGAAAAAAATAATCCTAGCATTCGTGGATGTGTCAGCCTATGTAAATAAGAGAGAACCTGGTGTGGTAAGCATGCTGTTGAGAAACAACTTATGTTTATGGACAGTGATTCATGGTGTTGGTCCCAAGAACCATCTCATGGCACATCAGGAGAATCAGAAACCTCTCCCCACCAATTCTGCAGAAACTTAAAATTTTTGCCAGTTTTGTGACTGGTGGCAGTGACATTTTCTTTACTGCAAATGATCTCTTTGGGAGAACAGTTCCAGCACCAGACTGGGTAGCTACTGACCTGGCGTGACTGCCAGAGAGGAGAGTAGAAAGCTTTTAGAGGAATACATTTCTCCATATTGAAAGCAAATTTCCTCCCTCCCACCACAGTTTTGAGGTAGGATCCACACAGATATCTAGAATTTGTCATTCTGCAGTGTGTCTCTCATCTCCATTGTTTACCTCCCAGCCTTCCAGATTAATTTTGGTGTCAATATACAGCTGCTGAGGGAGAAATGAAATGCAAACTGTGTTGTTTCTCAACACTCAGCTTAGGTTTCCTCAACCTGGAAGCAGCAGTTTCCTGAAAGAGGGCGTGCCAGGGAAAGTTCATCTCGCCCTCTTCTTGTGCTTCTTTGTCTACAGGAGCTAAGAAACCTTGTGGCTTCTGCCACTGCTGTGTGACTGATTCCAAATGTCATGTATTAGTGACTTCCAGGAGAGGTGAACATAGTGTTTCCTCCATGTTAGTTGGTGTAAGTTTGAAAATGCTGCTGTGATGTACAAAGAGAAAGAAAAAACTGTCCATGAAATGTTAGGAAAGCATCTGGGGAATTATCTACTTTGACCAGTGTGGTTCATAGCTGTGGGTTCAGTGGGAAGCTGGTGAAAGCCAGATGCATGGATCCAGTTATTTAGAAATGTTCCTTCTACAACAGCTAGAGCATGAGAAGGAGGGATGAGGGGACAGCAAGCCCAGCAGACCTCACCTATAGACAAGCCCAGGAAACCCCCTAGATTCTTACTTCTGGCCTCCTGAATCTGAGATTCTCAGGGCTTGTCTACATACTACTTTACAAAAGATGCCTCATGCCCTTGCTAGGGTCTTTGTAATGAAGTGTCAGGAGGAAATGTATCTATATAAACAGTGGGTTGGGATTTTTAAATTTTTTTGGTTGGAAGACTAAAGCTCAAACCTGCTTTTCTGAGAAGTTGAAAAGATTAATAAGGTCATGTTTCTTCTTTTATTTATGGGCTTGTTATGACTTGGAGCTCAGTTCAGCAAACGTGTAGGCATATTGCTGGTTCTAGACACTCTCATTGATGTACCTCAGGTTGCAAACTACCTCAAGTATAAAAAATAAGGTCCTCTTAGAGATTTTAGGCCATTTTTCAAACACACAACCTTTTGATGTGAATGAATTTCATGTGAAGTTGCACTTTAGAAAGTTTTTCAGCCAGCAGCTGACTGTTTTCATGATGCCTTGGAGATGTGGGTTGATCAAAGACCTTTAATAGAGCAACCTGATGCTTCTGTAGTTCATCTGGCAGGAGTGTGGGCAAGAGAATAGGCACAGACAGTTCCAGTTCTTGCCACAAATATTTCTTCCTGTTTAGGATGGTGATTTCCTTAGTCCTCACTGGTAGGCTTTCTGTCCCTTTTTGTAGCAAATGGTACTCTGTACGAAAACAGTCCTGTGCTTAAAGTGGAGAATAAGGAGTCATGAGGGTTCCAAACCCAAACCGTTGGGTCCCAGATATCTACTGAGTAGATGTGCATGTCTTCCAGAAACCTCCTCCAAAATACATCCCTCTTTGCATCTCGTTCTCTTATCTGTATATCTGTCTATTGTGAGTGTATTTCAATATTAATTGAAAGTCCACAAATTCACAGTTGATTCCAACAGAACATTTTTTCCCCCATATATACAGTGGTGTTTTTATCTTTTCTTCTTTTATTCCATTCTCCAAAAAATGTAGCCAGAAAAAGTAGTTATAACTAACATTGCAGCTCTAGCTAAATTCTGAAAAGCAAAACTACAGTTAAAATTGAAATTTGCGTCTTACCATTAACTATTCAGCTTATTTTGTTGGTGGTTATTACATTAGTGTCCAAGAAAATGTGTGATCTTATATATTACGCATGCTATAGTCCTTAGGCATAATAGGGTTAGTTGAGGACAGAGTGTCAGATGATGTATTTGTCATTACCTTTGGTTTGCCTAGTTGCATGCTGTTGTGGATTTGTGTTGAACTATTATTAATAGTTGAATGTAGATTTTTCTCTGACTCGGTGACTTATTTTAAAAAAACCCTACAACTTCTTGGTGTGCTTTATTTCCCTGTCATTTTCAATAGCAGAAGTGTTTGCTGTTAAATGCACTTTGTCTCCAGTTTTGATTCTTCTTTAAAGAAAACAGCATGTTAAAGTGAATTGTACAAATTCAACTATTTGCTTCTCTTTTGTAAATGCTGGTAATGTGTATTATTAATTACATTGCTATTGTATGGTAAAAAATATTTTTTTCTGTTCAGTAACTCTACCTTCTGTTGTGTAACTGTTCCATAAAGGTCATCTTTTTACCAGACAATAATCTTAAATGTCATGCTTTCCAATATGTTTAACCACTTCATATCTAGATATATACTTGGTGGAGCAGAGCATTTTGCTAAATGAGTTTCAGAGATTGGCAAAGTAATTTAATTCAAAATAAATTGAACTTCAGTATTCTTCTTCCTATGCCTGTACCTTGCTACTTTGATATCATCAGCCAATTTTGAGAATACATATAGCTGATCTCTGTTTTCTGTTTATAAATGTGGCTGATGTACTTTATTCCAAAAAATCTGTGCTTAACACAATGGCAATGATTTAACGAAAAGAAACACTTTATGCCTGAAAGCCGTTTGCCTTCTGGCGTTCTCTTGGGATTCCAGTAAAACATAGGGAAGTGAAACAACTACCTGCCTGTTTGAGTACGTCTGTAAATGCTGAGGATGCATGTGTCTGACCAGAGGCACTTACATGTGGTGGTTATGTATTTTTGGAGCAGTGTTTTGAATATTTCATAGTAGTTCATTTGGGCATACATGTGTTACGTGTGGGTGTGCAGTGCACACCATGGCAGAAAGTGACCTGTAACCTCTACAAGGCTTTTAGTGCAGGATTTAGCCACGTATTTCACATACTCTTGCTCTCTGCTGGGTGTTCTCCAGGGAGAACACAAACCTGCAAGCATTTTGTTCCTATTCTCACTCTTTTAATTTCCATTATTGTTCCAGACTGTTTGCATTTCCCTTAGACACCTGCCATTTTGCCGTCTTCTTTCTCCTCTTATATACAGAATAGTGATTTAGAAGGAACTAACAAGGAGAGATGGGAAGGCTTCCTAGTACCTCATAGAGGGAGAATTTACTTCATGAAGCAAAGAGTTAAACTCAAACTGTCTTACACAGCCAATTAAGTGTATGCTGTCTTTTACTATGCATGCATGCCCTTGTGCAGTTAAATGTAATTTATGTTGGTAGCGTAGCTGTTCTTGCTTAGTGACCTGGGATCAGACTGTGACACGTTCAGTGCAGCCTGACAGTGAGGGAAGAAGACCTACAGATATACACAGGTGTAAGACAGGATTGTTAAAACTGAGATAGTAAGGTGAAGTTAAAGATCATATTATCTGCTCGTCATTTGCAAGCAAATAAAAAACAGGTCTGGTGATTCTTGCGAGGTCCTTGACCAGTCATTAAACTACTTGCCTCAAGATAGACCTGCCAAGTTGGCAATTAACGAGACTTAATCTGGTTAAGAATGTTTTAAAATTAGTCATGTATGAAATTGTGGTATAAATTTCTTTGACCTCCCTACAATTTCTGCTGGTTCATAAGTGGTGAATCACTGCTGGTCTATCCTTGCTGGAACTGAGCTTTTCTGAAGTGATAGTAAATGTAGAGATGATTTTGCACTTTCCGAGATTTGAAAATGTGTTGCCATCTTTAAAAGATATATGCTGAAATGTAAAGCAAGTAAATAAATTAGGTTTTGTTTTTCTGAGATTACATACGTATATGTAGCCACAAAAATATATGTGGGTATGTGTGTACAGTATATGTATTTTATAAAATACTTTGCATGTACAGTATAGCTATTGTGTAACTTCCTTGCTCTGGTCTGAATGTCAGGGATGTGTTTCTTTTAATGTCACCAAGAAAACTATTTGGTTGACTTTGAGAAGAGCATCAACAAAAACAGTCTTGCCTCTTGACACTATTATCATGTGGTTGCTTCTCAGTTTCTCAAATACAGTAATCCTCATTTCTTTATTCCTATGTATGAAATCGTATAGACTACCAATAGTATTTACTGGCCTTAGTATCTAGGAACCTGACTTGCGACTGAGGGCACTCTCTTTATGTGGACAGAAAACAGAGATGTAAGCAAGCCGTTTAGGAAAGCAACCAAAGGAGTATGAGGTAAGAGGTAACAGATGGCTATGGAGAGATTGGAGGAGTACAAGGGAATGATGAGACAGTATTGACCAGCATTGTAAGCAATAGTTTTCAGCACGTTGAGAAAAAAGGTATTTTGGAGGCATTTCGACAAGATATATTTTAGTAGACTCTGCTTGGAAATGTTCAGCTGGCATTACTGTAAGAGCTGACATCACCATAAAAAGTGAGAAAATACATCAGGTGTGAGATGAGCAGTAAAAAGCCTTAAAAGTGGGAACAAATTATACTGGATGCACCAAAGGCAAAGAGGAGCAACGTGGTTAAAGTGAATGACAAAGGAAAACAACCTTTGCAACAGGCAAGATTGTGTCTGTCAAGTATAGAGAAGAAGATGCCTGTAACAATGGGTCTGATGAGAACTTTGGCCAGGAACATGAGCTGTGTGAATGGAGAGGAAAAGCTATATCATAGAGAGGTTATGTAGAATGAATCCACTGAACTGACACATTTCAGATCTCTCGGTTTTGAGAGACTATCAGAGTTGAAAATGTCATCCATGTTGTGGTTTCCATGACAGGCAAGACAGTGATATTGTCCAGAGTGATTAGAGGAGGATACGGAGACCTGAGATTGGGGAGGATGTTACCTGTGTTGTTTTACTCATACTGGTCTTGAGCAAGACATCTCATGGGGGAGGAAGAGGGAGAAGGACTGCAAGGGGAATGTTAGGATTGGAGGAAGAGGGTTTAATGAGGACAGTAGAAGGCAAGCCAAGAGCAGAAATGGTAGATTTATGGGAATTTCTGTTTGCTGATGTGCAGAGATAAGGCATGGATGGAAGGAGACTAAGGACAGAGTTGCTTTGAGTTCCCCATAGGAAGCTGGTGGAGAAGAAGGGGAACACTTGAAATTTGGCACTTACTGGATTAAGAAGGACTTTCAGGATAAAATATCCATGAAGGTTTCACATATATTGTATCATGTATCTACAGTGAGAGATCCAAGGATATAGTATATTTGGAGATAATTTTCAAAGACAGCTGACTTTATCATCAAAAACATTTGGATTGGGGCAAGTTTTAAAAGACTGCTGAAAACTGATTTGGAGTAGCATGTGCTTTAGGGAACAATGATGACTCTATCAGAAGATTACAAACTTGGGGTGCCATATTTTAGAGGAGAATAAGCTCCAGCTTTTTGAAGACAACCACGAGAATCAAATAAAAGACATTTTCTCCAGATCATCCTGTACTGCAAATAACCATAGATCAGAACTTTTGTGTAAATCATATTGGTAGCTAAGTAAATACATTATTTTTTTTTAGAGGTGATGAGCACTTGTTCTTTCCTCTCTTGAATGATGATTTCTGCAATGCAAACTTCAGAGAACAGAGAAGAGAGCACATCTTCCCTTGGGATTTCAGCCGTATTCAGGAAGAAAAGGAGTATATTAGAATTCACTTTATTTTTTTTAGATTTCACTAATTTCTAAGATCTAGATTGTCAGTTTATGTAAACTGCCACAAAACTGTTGAAATGAGGAGTGCGAAGAACTGACAATGTACATTAAAATGTGTGTTTGGAGCAGAATTTATGTTAAAAAACAAACACAGTACTGTTTCAGCTGCTCAGAATTTCTTTTGCTGTGTGAGACTTACATCTAAGAGTGGTTTGGGGTTTTTGTTTTGGTTTGTTTGGGTTTTTTTTTTTTTTTTGTGTAGAAGGTCCCAAGTGACATGTGAAAACAAATATATGGAATAATAACTTGGGGCATAAGATTAGCCATTTGTTGTAGTCCCAGACTTGATTATGGATAGACTAAGGAAGTTAATTCTGTCTGGTACTCTAATTAATAAAATGGCATCTCAGTATGTTGAGAAAATCTTAAGTGATGTTTCCAATGAAGCTTTTTAAATAATTTTTGTCAATAAATAAGAATAAAGGCATAAAACTTATGAAAAAAACCAAACCCAAAACAGAATATATGCCAAATCTTAGTAATTTGTGGAAGATAAGGTAACTTTTTTGAGTTAGTGAGTAAAAAAAAACCCCCCATCTTTGATAAAGAATATAAGATTCCACATTATGCAGCTATTCTTTTATTTGTTTTGATGACTTCTGCTTTAACAGCATACTGGTGAATGTAGTATAATCTTTAATTAAAGAAAGTTGAATAACTGGAGTTACTGAGTCAGAAGGGTTATGCAGAGACATTTATTTTATTGTATGTATTTGCTTTGTGTCTCTTTTTTTTGTACCAGGGATTTTGAATTATTAGTGAATGTTGTGAAGGGCCAGACCACGGTCAGTATTGCAGAACAGTATGAAAGGGCCCTTTGAATATGGTCTGAAAGGAGAGCTGAAAAGTTAAGAGTCTGCAGGGGACCATCAGTGGGCCAAAGCTGGCATTTCTGGCTTTCTGCCAGACCTTTCCCTCTGTGTGACTAACCTCAGGGTTGGACAAGGAGGGATCTCCAGGTGGCTTAGGGTCCTGTTTTTCCTTCTCTCTGCTCCGCTGACTGAACTCACCTGCAGTACAGCCAAAATTATTCAGTCCTGCATTCAGAAGTTGAGCAGTATATAAAAATAAGGAAATAAAGAGCCAAAAAACACAAAAAGAGACAAAGCTTAAAATCCCTGGATTTTGCTGGCAAAATCAACAGACTGAGTTCCCCCATAGCTCCATAGAAATGCTAGCTGTAGGGGACCTCTGGAGGTTTGTGGTCCAATTTCCTGCTCAAAACTAACGCTACTTTGGGTCAGCCTGACTTTCATTGATGTACATTGTTGAGATGGTTTCATACACTAGAGCAACCTGCTCTAGGTGAACCTGATTTAGAAGGGGGGGTAGACTAGATGATCTCCAGAGGTCCCTTCCAATCCCTGCCATTCTGTGATTCTGTTGTGCAGTCAAGGAACTTTTTGATGGAAAACACAACTCCCTTTTCTTTATGTCTCTGCCTTTCCTTCTCAAACAGCCTACATCCATGACCATACTCTGGTCATGTGTGCTGTCCCAGATCTGTAATTCTGATCATGCCATAGCTCTGCTACCACACACAGCCTTCCAGTTCTGCCTGTTTATTGCTTGGGCTCTGTGCTGTGGTGTACAGCTGCTTGAGAAGTCTGAATGCCCTCCATTTCATGACCTCTTCCAACATGTACTTCATCTCCACTGCTTCCTCACTTCTGTATTTAGATACCATCCCCTCATGAACCTAGTTTAAAGCTTTCTCCAGTTGGTAGCAAGCCTGTTCGCAAATATATTCTTCCTCTCTTTATCACATGACGTCCGTTCTCCTCCTCTTAGTTCTCAGGGCTTTTAATCTTTTATCAGGACCTTCATCTGAGATCATCCAATATCTTCTGCTGGAAACATGGGACTGGGGAATGAAGAAAAATCTGCCCTGGATAGTTGATTTAAATTGAAATGTTACTTCACATTTTCATGGCCAGACCTTACCACTATGATAAACTGATGAAATTCACCTGAAAACAGTTACCTCCTGCTGTGTTCTTAGTGCATGAGTTTCGTCAAACTGGCTAAGCAAGGACTTATGTGGCTTGCAGGGGCTTGTGTGAGCTGTTCAGAAGTTAATGAACTGAATTAATTCTAAGAAAACTGAAAATAAAGTTTCAACTATATATAGATAGAGAGATATGTATAGATACGTATATAGCTGTTGGAGAGAACATTCCTGGGGAGGAAAAAGAGTTAATGAGGCATTTCAATGCCTTTATATGGAGCCATATAAATTTCAGCCACTTAACTTTAGCAGGAATATCCTGGAGTGTTTGAAGTGTGGTGAATAATTTAAAATAAATAAGGTTAATGAAGAAGACCCTGTTTGCCAGTCTGAAATGTAAATTTTGAAGACCCTTTTAAGTTTTTGCTTATGCAGAAAAAAAAAAAAAAGAGAGTGAATGATTAGGTCTTGCATTTTATAAACAGTTGGGGTGAGGACAAGTTTGGTTATCTCAGCACCCTATTTGATCTAGATCTTTCAGCATGTGGTCATCTGTCTTTATTGTGTGAAGATTTAACTGATTTTTTTTTTTTCAAATGTTCTTCAAAGTGCATCCAAGCGGGTTTATGAAGACCAGATGAGGTTTGTTAGGATGGTTTCCTCAGAAGCAGTCTGTGTAAAATGTGACATCTTTTAAAAACATTATTAAAGCTGTTATTTCCTGTTCTAGCATTGCCCTTGGCTTTAGGAATAGGTAAAATTTTTCATGGTGATATTTGCATTATCTACTATTAAATGGATGAGTTTGTTCTGCAGTTTTACTTCAGGGCAGGTATTTGGCAAATAGAGCAACTCTGGCTAATTGGACTCAATTCCTTTCTAAAATCTTGATCGCCCATACAAGCATAGTGTGGACACCTGCAGTAAAATTTAAAGTGCATATATTTATATACATATATAGTGGATACTACAAAAAAGATGATTTGCCAATATTTTTTTGTTCTAAGTTTATTAGTAATCATGAAAACACTTAGGCAAACTTTGTCTTTTGGCAGCTTTTTTTTGTCAATAAAGTGTGGCTATTGTGAGAACTCTGAAAGACTTCTCTCACTTCTCGCGTGTCTCACGTGCATCACCTGATGGCAGTAGACAAAGATACTCAACTGTGAAAATCACAGAAAAGTGAAGTGTAATGTACATTGGTGCAATGCTTGAGTTAGATTTGATACTTCAGTCTTTCTTGTGCATCCCTCTAATAGAAGATATCTGAGAGGTAACCATTACCATTGAATTCATAAGTGTCTGCCTTATAATAAGGGGAGCCAGATTATTCAATCACTGTCGCTTTAATGAAGGAAATGAACTGCACCAGCCAGGTATTTGGTCCAGGATCTCACTATTTAATTGTTATGGTCTCACTTCAGAGTTCCTCGTGAGTAAGAACAAAGGACCTGCTATGTGGCTATGGTTTTGACCAGTACTCATCTCCTTTCTTCTCTACCTTTGCAAGAAGGTGTAAGAGAGCTCAGTGGAGCTCCACCCATCTCCTTTGCTGTTACTAGTGGTTCTGGAGGTCTGTGTTGGGACACCAAGAGGGCATACTGTGTGGAGGTGTGGCTGTCACTGCGTGTGTGTGTCGTGGTTTAACCCGGCAGGCAGCCAGAACAACCACACAGCCACTCGCTCACTCCCCCTGCAGTGGGATGGAGGAGAGAATTGAAAAGAAAAACAGAAGGTAAAACTCATGGGTTGAGATAAAGACAGTTTAATAGGACAGAAAAAGCAGACAACAACAACAATAATAATAATATACAAAACAAGTGATGCACAGCATAATTCTTGCCACCCGAAGCCAATTACTCAGCTAGTTCTCAAGCTGCACTGCTTCCTGGCCCACCCCCCAGTTATATACAGAGCATGACGTCATATGGTATGGAATATCCCTTTGGCCAGTTGGGGTCAGCTGTCCTGGCTGTGTCCCCTCCCAACTTCCTGGGCCCCCCACCTTCTTGTTGGCAGGGCAGTATGAGAAGCTGAAAAGTCCTTGACTGCTTGGCAACAACTAAAAAAATCAGTGCGTTATCAACGTTATTCTCGTCCTAAATCCAAAACACAGCACTATACCAGTTGCTAGGAAGAAAATTAACTCTCTGTCAGCTGAAACCAGGACAGTTTGCCACAAGTTCTAACCCTTATGAATTGCTGAGAAAAAAATCGATCTGACAGATGTTCCTCTGAGAACTGGCCCTGGGAATTACTGAACGTCATTGGCACACGTGAATGTGCATCTGACCGAGGGATGAGTAACTCTGAATTTTGTTTACCTGTGAGAGCACTCATGGAAAACACATTCAGAGGTCTCCTAGGCTATCCTGGTATCCCAAGCCAGGATCAGTTATATTCTGGCAGATGTCTGGTTTGTTCTTAAAAACCTTCTCTTACAGTGTTGCGCTGTTCTTACTGCTAGAAAGTAAAAAATCTTCCTTGCTGCAATTTGAACAAATTTCTTATCAACCCATCTTTCATGGATGTCTCCCCCTACTTGCAGCTGCCATTTTGGTATATGACAACTTTTACAGTTACTTCTTTGTGTCCCTTTTCACACATCGAATGATCCTCACTCTATCCATGTTTTGTCATAGGTTATGTTTTCTAGAAATCTTTCTCTCCATTTGCTCTGCATCTTTCTTGGAGTGTGATGCCCAAAACTGAATGTAAGACAGCTTTGTTTAGAGAGGATTACTTCACATGTCTCTCTGCCTATAATGCCATAATTCTGTTACAGAGTTTTATATTTATGCAACAGTAAGATAGGTATTCTTTACTCAAGATCCTCTCCTACAGAAATGCAACTGAAAAAGTGGTTCCATTTATACAGTTCATTATTTATACAGTTAATTATACAGTTAATTATCAAGATGCCCAAGTATCTTGCATGTGTTTCTACTAATTGATTCGTATGCTGCCCTCAAACTGTAGATTGGATCCAGCTTCAGGTTATAAACATCTGAATGTAGATGCCTAAATGTACATCGTATATTAGCTGGGTCACTAAATTCCCAATCTAGTCAATGGAGCCTGGCCAATTGGACATGTCTTACTGAGGGTCAGCTGAAGAGTCTCATTAGAGTCCCCAAACACCAATGACTATATTGACTTGTCCTCCATTAACTGTAAAAATAATTTGTTTACAATCTGGACCTGAATCCCATTCCATCTCTCCAATTTACCCGTATCATTTTGAATTCTAATCTTGCCTGTGAATCTGTGAATTTCATAAATATACCTTCTATTCCACTGTTGATGCTATTGATATAAATATTGAATGGCATTGGACCTGAAACACAACCCTGTGGACCCCTATTCAAAATGCTGCTCCTTTGTGATAACAGTGATTGTTTTCTGAGTGTTTCTTCAACTAGACAGCACCCATGTTAGTATTTTAATAATTTATTTAAGCCTGCTGTTGAAAAATGCTTTGCTGTTTTGTGGTTTTGCATGCTCAGGATTATGAACTCTCTTACTTTACAGTGACATTGGAAGAACCATCCTATTCCCCTCCTCCCTTTACTAGCTGCTTTCTTTACCTGCTGTATCAAAAGCTGACTTCAGTTTATTCTGAATTTTTGCTGAACAAAATATCCTGATGTATTTCTTTCTCAACTACTCCCAGATGTGGGAGTAGTTAAAATACACATTATTCCAGTCCTGTTTTCTGGCTGATTCTGCCAGTTGTTCTGAAAACTCTTTTTTCCTTAATTTCCCTGGCTTGGTGGTTTGCAATAGATCCCCACCATGGGAATGTTCCTGCTTTTTTCTTCTCTAACTTTATAGTCATTACATGGAAGTTTCCCCAAGATCCAAATTTCCTTATGGCCTGGAACTACATCAATTAGTAGATGTTCTTGATGCACAGCACAGTACTCTTTTCCCACTGCCAGTCCTTTTGAAAGAGCAGCACCTTTTAGACATTTGGGTTATCCAAGTCTCTGTTACTCCAGTTAAATAGTAGTTTCTTTAGATATCTGGCTTCTCCAGGTTTTTTTTCCCAATACTATATTGTAGGGGCATAGAATTTCAGTAGACGCATTCACTAGTCTTTCTTGATATTCTTCTTCATTCTAGCTTTTAGACCCTCCTCAATGTCATTCCTCTTCATACATCCTCACAGGATTTTGTTATTTCTCTCTGGCCCACACCAATTCTGACTTAAATTCAGTTAATGTAATCAATCGTTATGTAAAGATGCTTTCCCCTTTTCCTGGTTTCAGCTGAGATAGAGCTAATTTTTCTTTCTATTAGCTGGTATAGTGCTGTGTTTTGGATTTAGGATGAGAATAATGTTGATAACACACTGATGTTTTTAGTCATTGCTAGGTATTTGTAGTGTCTATACTAAGTCAAGGACTTTCCAGCTTCTTATGCTCTGCCAGGTGCACAAGGAGCTGGGAGAGCACAGCCAGGACAGCTGACCCAGCCTGGCCAAAGGCACATTCCCCACCATAGAGCATCATGCGCCAGGATATTCCCTACCATAGAATGTCACGCTCCTGATGGAACTGGGGAGGCTAGCCGAGAGGCAGATTCACTGCTTGGAAACAGACTGGGTGTCAGATTGTTCTATTTTTCTTTCACATGTGGTGAGCAGTTGCAGTTGTGCACCACTTGTATTATTATCGTTGTTGTCGTTGTTGTTGCTATTATTATTATTATTATCCTCTTCCTTTGTTATCCTGTTAAACAGTCTTTATTTCAACCCACGAGTTCGTTTTTTCCATTCTCCTCCCCACTGGGGCAAAACCATGACAATGAGATAAGCTCCACTCCCATCAGTTTGTTTAAACAGCGCTGCCCACTTGCGAAGGAAGCCAAATTCTTCAGCATCTTCTAAGTCTAAAATAGAAAAATGTCTCATCAGAAATGGGAAGAGTTAAAAGTCAGCAGTGGCACTCACAGCAGTTGTGGTAGTGGTAAGTTGGCAGCATCCACTGTGTTTCTGCTCCTTTAGTGCTCCTAAGCTGGAGCCTGTTTGTGTTGGAAATGAGACTTGCCCAGCCACTTTGTGTACTGCACTGCTGTCTTTCAGATTTCACTGTAAAACTTATTTCTTTGATCTTTCAGTTCCATTTCAGCACATATAATTTCAGTCAGCACTTGTGACAGCGCAAATAAGAGCCCTGCAACTCTTAACCCGGACTCCTTGTGCTCAAACCAGTTTCCTCATCAAGGGTTTAGAAATCAGCCACACTCTGATGTGGCAGACTGAGAATTGCATCTCATTTTAGAATTTCATGACACCAGGGTTTCATAAATATAAGATGTGGCGTTACAGCTAGGATACTTGATCTCTAAGTATTTATTTTCCATTTGAATAAATGGATTTTACATTGTTCTGATGAGGTCACGGTGCCAGACTTTAGGTTTGCTTGATCTTCAGAGAAGTGGGTGGTATACTAAAGAAATTCCACTGGCACTAGGAGGGTTTGAACCTTGCGGTTTTGGCAACTGTGACTTTTGGCAAGCCAGCAGACATATGGGAAATACCATGGTATCTATTGTGAACAGCAGTGAAATAGTTAACAGTGCTGACATTTAAAGCAGCTGGAGTTACTTCTCTGATGTTACCGTCTAAAGAGGGGAGTAGGGCCCTCAGCAAGGACCTCCGTGATGGTAAGGTGGGACCACAGCCAGACTCAGCATTCTTCAGGCCCTTTGTATAGTGCCAAGTTACTTTAAGTGGAGAATGTTTCTTGAAAGCTTGATAAAAAAGAAGTGAAATTGTAAACTATAGGCAAATATATTTTTCATGTTCTCTTCTGAAGCTGATGACCAAATAATTATAAACTGTTTTTATCTCCTTTCTTATATGTATAAAGTCCTGCCCTTTTGCTCATTTGTAACACACCAACTTTTAGCTTCAAAGGCTCCACCTCAGTCTTGGGTGTTGGCCTTCAGTTGGGAGTCTCAAGTTGTGAAATTGTGTCATTTTTCTCTTTGAACTGCTTAGGGATGTACAAAGTGGGGCCTTTCCCTTTTCATGCCTCAAAGGACCTGTGTACGCTTATGACATGTCTAATCAAATGGAATTAGTGGGAGGATGCACACTGCGGCTTCGATTCCTATTAATAACAGCCTGAAGGATGACTTTTCTGCGTGATCTCTGGTGTTCACTATGTTATTTAAAGACCTAATGTTCTGTCATGTATGATTTATGCAGTAGAGGTGCTTTTCTATTATATTAGATGCAGAAGGATATTAGCAGCAGTACACTGCTGTACTTGTACCTGAATTTTCTTTTGCAGTGATAAAAAGAGATATCACAAAAGATGAGGCTCTTTGAACAGCCTTTTTTTCTACAAGTTTCTTTTTTTCTGCTCACAGAATCATAGATTCGGAACTATTTTAGGCTAGAATGGATCTCTGGAGGCCATCTGGTCCAACCTCTGCTCAAAGCAGGACCAACTAGGTCAAGTAGCTCCAGATCATTGTCCAGCTGGATTTTGAGAATCTCCAAGGATGGAGATCCCACAGCTACTGTGGGTACGCATTCCACTATATGACCATTCTCGTGGCATTTTTTCCTCTTATATTCAGTCAGACTGTCCCTTATTGTAAATTGTGTTTGTTGCCTTTTGTGTTATCACTGTGCATCTTTGGGAAGAGTTTGGCTTTGTCTTCTCTATATTCTGGCCTGTCCTTGAAGTTTTCTCTCACCAAAAGTACAGCATCACCTGTTGATGATTTCTTCTGTTGAGCTTGGAGGACACGATCTTTAACTAGATTCCTCTGAGAGCTAATCAAGAGTCAGCGCTACTGTTGGGATTAGTGATGAGAAATTGCTGTGCTCTCCTTGGCAACTCTCGTCTAACCTTGGAACATTTCTTGTCAACAGAAAGACTGAATTCTGCCTCCTCCACTAAACCTGGTGGTGGGCAGGAGCCCATTCAACTAGAGCATCACGCCGGTCTGCTAGAAAGGTGAGGAGGCTGCTGGCTAAGTTGCATATTCATCTGGAGAGCTGGCTGACCAAACTAAGCCCCTTTGGCACCCAGGCTTGCAAATTTAAGTTACAGATAACAGAAACTTTAATGTTCACCTTAAAGAAAGATGCCATTGTTTTCTGAGTGACGAAGTTGCGGGTACACAGAACCATTAGGCTACCTTCTGTAAGGCTTTGCAAACTAATGGCTTGTCAGAGAAGAAAATAATTGATGCTGTCCTTGAACCTTCTGCAAGCCCTTGGTTTTGGCACAGAGTTTATTACTCAAATATGAAAAACCCAGGAATTAAGACACAAACTTGCAGTTCCCTGATTGTAGCAGATGGCCAACTCCGGAGACTTTTTCAATCTGTTCTTTCCAAGCTCCTGGAAAAGGATATACTCCTTAATTTTTTCTTGGTCTCTGACTTGTCTGTTTTTCCTCTGAGCCCCATACCAAGTGAGGTCCAGAATACACATTTCCTAGGAAATATTAATTGGTAGACTGTATCCAAACTGCGGGATGCCCTACATATATATATATATATGCATAACCATGGGAGCAGGTGCTAGTACATCAGCCAAGGTTTGGTTCCCTTCATGGATTACAGCCATTTCAGAGATGCCTGACTGGTAACTGAGTTATACATTCTCTTAGCAAGGAAGTATCTTGGTATCTGATCTGCTGATTTCTTCAGGAAGACCTGCTCATTTACAGATACTTCTTTTTTCCTACTTGGAAGGAACTTTGCGCGTACTGGATACTCTTTGTCTTCTACCTCACATTAAAAAAGAAAGAAAAGTATTTCTAATCCTCTCCTGAGTTCTAAAACTTTGCTGGAGAGCATACGCTGTCATGGTATCCAAATGTGAGTCCTTTCAATGTGAGGATTTGCATTCTTTTTACATCAAGATCTAAATACATCTCTGGTGAGATACCAGTTTCCTACATATTGCGCCAAATATCTGCATGTTTACATGAAATTTTATCTTTTTAGCAATATGAAACTAGATGTTAACTGTAACTGTTATTTTCTGAGTCCTGATACTCTAACATATAGTAATATATCTAAAAAATATGACCAGCTTTCTGAGCTCATTCCCACTTTGCTTGCTGTAGCCCAGTAAATTTGTAGTTTTGTTTCATGTTTCTATCACTGAATGCTGCAAAACTCGCATTTTTGAAGAACCCCATAAATGCCCATCTCCCAGAACCTTTGTCTGCCTTCACTGTCTTCCTCTCCCTTGACAATGAACCACCTTCCTCAACGCCTTCTTTACGAATTGCCACTTTTATAATGCTGCCTAGTTTTACTCGGTTTACCTAGTATTACATTCTCCCTCACTTTGATAGGAGCCGCAGCGAAGGCTCTCAGCAGGTCACGTGGTGAGACACCCACCCTCCTCCACCTTCATGTTGTGCCATGAAGGACAGGCACGTTGGGAATTGGGCACGTGAAGTACGGCGATGAGCGGAGCAGTCGAGCTATCGGAAGAGAGGGACTTGTGAAGTGGCCTCTTTGCTTACTGAAGAGCCCTGTCGTGGTGCTCTGCCCGAGAGGAGACGAGGAGTAGGGAGGAGACAAGCTGAAACAGCGGTTGCTTATCTCCAAACTCTTCTCAGTTGCTCTGTTTTTCATGCCTCCAGCCCAGCTGTAACACAATAATTAACCTGAGCCTTTTAATTTCTCCCAGTTGGCTTTAAATTAACTCCGTTGTCATGTTGCGTGGAGTAATCCTTCAAGTATCTGTGGGGTACGCTACAATTTAAATTGTTTATGAGTGCATGGGTATTTACTGTTTGGTCAGTATTTATTTTGCTATTATCATAATATTCATTATTTTGGGGATATTCATGTTTGTGGAGGAGCCGTTAATAGTGGGCCTTACTGTCTTAGGTACTGCACACAGAATAAAAAGCAAAATCTCTGCTCTGTCAGTGCTGGAAGTCCAAAGCTCTTTAACAGCACTCGTGGCCAAACCTCCTAACGTGAAATAAAATGTGGCAAATTAGTATGAGGAAATTTCAGATCAAAATCCTGTTGTTAACAGAGCTTTGCTTCTTGAATAGGCTGTTGCTTGTTTAGATGTATTGAAATGGTATTGTTTGCAGTTGTTTTAGGTACAGACAGCTCTTTTCAAGGCAGGAAAATTTTGGATTTCTTGTAAATGGCATTCTTAAAATAGTTTGTAACAGGAAGGAGTCAAGGAGAAGACAGGAACTTTATTTCAGCCAATTAAATCTTTCACACAGGCTCTCATAAATCTCATATTAATATCAAAACAGGGGGACAAGTGAGGGTTTTTATTATTTTTTTTTTTAATCGCAGATTTCTTTGTGCTGTATTTAATGGAGAATCTAAAAATGCTATTTTAGTAGTGTTGTGCAGTAATATGGTCCATAACTACAGAACCTATTAAACACTTCATAAAGCCTTCAGGGAAACTTTCAAACGTTACACTGTGTTTTTATAAGCTACAACCCTCTGGAAATTGGCTTATTATCAGTTTTCCATCAAAGTAAAGTGTTCCAGGAGATTGGAGGATGACCCAATGTGATCTAGATTGAAAGCATCAGTGAAACTTGATGATTATCCTTGTTTTGATATTGTATATGTTAACAGTGGATTCTTGTCAAAGCACGTGTAGATAGATGCAAGGCAAGCCAGAAAGACCCACCTAGAAATTAAGTTTGCTGCTTGCATCACTGTAATAATAATAATTTTAAAAGTGAAGCTGTAACCCTCTTATTTATTTGTGAATTGAGTGGCAGAAACTCCAGCACAGGACAAGATAATATGGATATGGTGAACTTTAAATATTCAGAACATGAACTCGCTTCTTTGCATTTGTAAAATGATGTTATGAAAATCTAGTAGCGTACAAAACCTAATCTAGCAGTGTGCCAAAGTAATTAAAGCAAAGTAAATAATCTCCAGTGTTCTTATTCCCCACAGAAATTGTTTAATATCTTATCTTTCCAAACTAGTTTTCTGCTAATTCATGATGTCTTTGTAAGACTCTCCTTATTTAGCCAGTGCTGTTGTTTTCCATGGTGTGGGAATATCTCCTCTCCTGTCCTGGGGGGACATGTATCGGGTACTGTCCACATTCAAAAAAAAAAAAAAAAAAAGATGTTTCTTCCATGCGGTGGAAAAGCTGAGCATAAAGCTAACAGCTGCAATCCTCTGGTCATTTATTGTTTACTTAGTGGAAGGACTTTGATTGCCTCACGTGTATGAGGTGTATGACACTTGCTAACATTGTCTTGGTGCTGTGGGACATTTTGCTGCTGGAAACCAGGGACCTGATGCTGATCTTGTTTTGGTACAAATTAGAGGTGGCTCTGTTGAAGCAGGTGAAGCGTAAGGCTGTTGTGAGGTGGATCAGATGATTATCTCTTTTAGTTGTCCCTAAATACTAGACCCTGATGACCTGTGGCTCTTCAAGTTCCCTGTTACTGCAGACAAGAGGCAGGAGAGATGGAATAGGATATATATTATGTTAAAATAGTCCAGTACTCTTACTTAGGAGAGCATGTTTCCTTATACATCTGTATGTCCTTAAGCATAGTTTTAACTGAGAAAAATAAGTAAAGTACAAATCGGTGCTGTGATGCAATGGTATGACCTGAAACTTTTCCTTTACTTCCCTTTTTGTTGCTGACTAGAAGAACATGCTGTTGTGTGTAGACAAGGTAAACGACACAAGACCGCAAGAGGAGATGCTAGGCAATTAATGTCCTTTTTGACCCCCAAAATATCATTTGGATGTTTCTAAACAAAAGGTCCTTTGGAGACTGCCCTGACAATCTTTTAGTGTGGGCTTTCTGTCTGTGCCACAGCTACCATGAAAGGATCATGGCCATGGCACTTGGCTATGAATTGCCAGTTCTGTCACACCACTTTATTTCCAAACAGATGTTAGTTTGTCCATGACAGATAACACCTCTCTTGAGAACTTCCAAATGTTATTTATGGGGAGGCTGAATCCGGCAGCCTGGTCAAGACAAGGCTGCTGCAGCTCCATGTCCCCAGGTCCAAACAGCAGTGAGGCAGGGCTGTATCCCTACAGTAGCGTGCTAGTAGGCACACACGCAGACACACGCATATACAACATATATATACATGTTATACACATGGCCAGCCACACAGATCAACATGTTCAGGCACACTCAGTACTCATGCAAACGTGAAGAGCAGCAATGACCACATCCACTTCCTTTCACTGGTTATTCCGGACGAAGGCGCATTAGCGGAGTGTAGATAACGTGCAGTGTGGATCCCTTCAGCAGCTGGGCTCAGACTGTCACCGTCCCCAGCATCTGGCCCTGGATATCCAGTCTCCACTGGTGCTGGCACCTGGACGTGTGAGCCGTCAAAGCCTCTGCTTCAGTCCAGCTGCTGGTGCTGACTCCCCGACACACGGACATGGACACACACGCACACTACAGCCTCCCCAGCAGCTGGCCTTGCACAGGCCGTTCATCCAGTAGCTGGTCCTGGATCCTGTCTCTGCCCTGGTGCCTCACCCCCAGACACACACATGCACACACACAGGTCTCCCAATCCACCCCCCAGTTCTCCAGTATCTCCGGCAGCTGGCTGGGACCTCCCCTGGTCCCTGTGATAGTCACCTCCTCTGGTGGCCTCACCTGTGGGGACACGGCTAGCTCACAGGCTAGTCCACTGGCTCGCTGGCTAATCCGGCTTAGTCTTCGCTAGCCCTCGCCTGGTGATGCACACACCCTCATTCGCTCGGGGTGCTGGTACCCCAGGCACAGGGCGCTCTGCCAGCCCTCGTCCCGCTCCACTGCTGCGCTCAGAGCCCCTCGCCTGGAGAAAGTTAGAAATGGCGTTTAATGAGGAGACAGGACAAACTGCGCTGATCAGGGCAGGGCATGGACAGACAAGTGCAGTGACCACCCACCTGTGCACACACAACCGGCCTCTCTTATCCCCTTTTCCCTCTGCTTTCCCATGTTTGTTCCTCCCCAAATCACCTCGATCGCTCCCTCTCCCCACCTTTGGTTCCTCCCCTAGACATTTAGGTCTTCTGCAATCCCAAAATGCCCTTCCCCTGCAGGCTGTGACCCCTGTCAAGCTATGGGGTGATCCAAAGAGCCTCTCCCACGGGTGTCCCCCCTAGTCCCCAAGGCTGAGGTTCTCTTGGGGGGTCCGGGGTGGGGCTTGTGTCTCCCAGGGGTTATCTGGGCTCCCCCAGCTGCCACGGTGCCTCCAGGCTCCCTGTGAGCTGCAGATGGGATGGCTCTGGCGATGGGCTTGGGGGGAGCGGGGCAGGAGATGATTTGGGTCCCCCCGTGCTCCTTTGGGTGCGTGCAGAGTGGTATTTTGTCACAAAACCTAAGCCCAGGTAGCTAGACAGAGCAAGTTCAGTGAAGCAGCTTCTTTTTAATGTTTCTTGACATTAACAGCTCCATTTCTCAATTAGAATGGAAATTAAAGTTGATTACGCGTGTCCACAGGGTGACACTGTACTTTTGACCAGTAACTGTAAAGTAAACGGGAAAGGTCACTATAAATAGTATTTTAGTTTAATTATTCCTAGAAGACCACAGTGACTCACTGCAGGGTTTTTTGTTGTTATTGTTCCTACAGCTAGCAAGCAATGTTTAAAATACTTATTCTATATATTTATAAAGGCACAGATTTGGATGACATGGCTCTGTTTTTTGCAACAACGCTTTCTGTAAATATAGAAAAGTTGCTGTGAGTGTTTCTTCAGTAGCATTTCCATGTACTTAACTCAGAAGACTTTCTTATTTTGGTTTCAGTAGATATTGCAAGCTTAAGCCTGCCTATAAAACAACTTCCGTCTTCGCACGCAATCTCTGACAAAAACTGGGTTCTGAGATGAGATCTACAGATGATGATATTCGAAGAAAATAGCGTATTTGCTTAGATAATATTGATACTTTTATAGGGTCATTAATAAAGATCTGCCAGAGCTAACAAAAAACTCTTTAGAGAGTACAAAGCAGAAGTGTTTAGTGTTAACTTTAGTTTTATTTTTGCTAGTTAGGCCACACTTGTCTCCTCCAAGGAAAACAGGACTGATTATTTTTGCTAATTAGAAATACATCACTGGTCTGAATCACATCTGTAATTAGTAGCAAGATTTGAAGTAGATGTCGGAGATTTTTTTGGAGTATGATTTGCATTGTTAATTTACTGTACATGCATACGTGTGTGCATCTACAGATTTAATGAACAAAAGGAACAGCTGGTTGTTTTTCAAAGCAATCAGTTAAAGGTGTTTCGTAGTCTGACATTGCTATTCCTTCTGCTTGGGGCTGAATTTCCTGCTTCTGGACAGCTCGAGTTTGTCACCAGAAAGTAAGTGGGGTCGGGAAACCAGAAAATAAACCATTGCTTTGCTCCTGTCGTCCACTCCACCCGGTAATTCACTCCACAGAAGTGTTGGTGAAAATAGCACTCCTTAGGTTTGCTCGGTTGGTTTCCGAGACATATAGAGAAAAAAATGCTGAAGGGAGGGAATGATGTTGAGGGAAGGCTTGCAGCAAAGCAGTCCTGGAAGATGGAAGAGCTGGGTTGGAACATGGCTCGTGTTCCCCTGCTGCGTCCAAAATGAACCACTGAATAGGTGCAAATGTAGATGGCAGGATAAAAATGGAAACTATTCAAACCAAAAGCAATTAACTTGTATACAGATGGCTTTCTGGCATTCACAGCTGCATAGATTTTGGTTGCGTACTTTTTTAGATGTGCCGCAGAAGGTTAAAGCCTCTATATGTCCATCTCCAGCTGTTCATGCACATAAAATAGATAAGGAAATGAAGCCAAGTGAGCATTGTGTATAGCATCAGACTTGCTTGCAGAGATAGGCATCTCAAACATTAGTGCAACATCCTGTCCTGTCAAATGGCCCTTGTATCGGTCTTTTATGAGAAGAAATTACATATTTTACATCAAAGGAGTCACTCCAATTTCATAAAAATGAAATATGAGGAACTGCTAAGTATACGTCATATCTCTCGCATAAAGCCTAGGGCTGAGAATCCTGAACAGAAGTGGAGGATTGCTGAAAGTATGAAACATGTGAGTTCTTCAAGCAGCTTCAGTATATCCTGGTGACTGTGTCTCTGGAAAGCCTAAGGCTTAAGCTGTTTCATGCAGAACAAAGTATGCTGTTCATGTGCTCTGATCCTTCATACTGCAATGCATGCAATTAACTTTTAAAAAAATTTGTTAAGCCATGCTTTAAAAAACCCAAAACCATTTTGAGTTAAGATGCAATCTACGTTGACTTGCGTTTTCACGTAGAACATTATAAATACTGGTTTGGGAAGGTGGAAACCTGCATTTTTGTCTTGCATTTCTTCACCCTTTTAAAAAATCGATTTAAAAAAAAAAAGTGTTTGAAATACCTTGTTAAGATGGTCAAAATGTTTAGACTGGGCTTTAGAAAACTGCGGTGTAGGTACCTCTCTGAATATTTCAAGCTGGTACAAGACCACCATTGCAATAGCCAGCTACCACCCTATGTGCATGTATTGGTCGTGAGTTGTCACCACTAATGGAGAAACTGCTCAAGAGGAACAGTTGCAGCCCTCGTGTAGAGTTTTCTGAATTTTGTTTCTCAGTTTCTTTCTTGTGACACTGTTAACTGGAATGATTTGTCTGTAGCTTCAGGATTTTTTTTTTTTTTGAGTAAAAAACCTCATTTGTCCATTTTACTTGTGGTCCAACTTCCTGCAGAAAAGCACCGTGACCACCACCTAGTGAAGTGCAGTTCGCTTGCAGACCTGCTGGATTGCCTCCCAAAGGGCCCCAGTCTTTCCTTATCACATCATGTACAGTATGGGTCTGTATATGGACTGCTCTTAATCTCTGCCAGCTCCTGCTGTATTTGCACAGCGGTGAGTCTGCAGTTGTAGGAGCCATGTGCTTTCTCTTCCTACTTATTTCTTACAGAGTTCCCTTTCGGTGAGTAGATAGCTGGGAAGGGATGTCAGGAGTCCAGCATGTATCCTGTTGTGAAAGGTGGGACCTAGTCTTCCAGAGAGGAATTTTCTATGGGAAATGAAGGGGTCCATCCTGCCATTTCTAGAGGAATCTTGCATCTGTTTACTTGTCACTAATAAGACTTCTCTATTTAATGTTCTCTGGGGTATGTGTTTCTCCCTTGATCCACTCGAAGCACTTTCTCATGGTTAATGATCTGAATTTGCCAAGCACACTGACTCATTTCAGTGCTGTTTTTCATTATGTAAGCTATTAACGGGTCACTGCTCAGATGCTGGAAAATCTGTTTCGGGCTAATAGTGAGGTGCACAAGTGCCTCTCCATGGTATATTTGCTACCTGGGCACATGTGTTTTGGCTTGATAGTTGGTAGAAAATCCCACGGCAATATGGGATGCAGCGTCTACGCCATTAGCAGTCAATTCCTAATCAGCCTTTCATTAACACATGCAACACTTCACCTTTTCTAGGATTTTTGCACAATGTGACTGAAGGAGGGTGAGAGGAAACACGCTGATGTGCAGAGGAAGGTGTTGATAAGTAAGGAAATAAAATTCTTCCCAGGAGAAACAGTGTTCTTGCAGTAGAGGCGGTAATAACGCAGGATAAGGAACTGTCTTGAAGCTACATATGAAAATCTGGTGCTCTGGCATAGAGTATTTTCCCTGAAAGTCAGTAACAAGGCTGTGGAGGAATCAGAATTTATGAAGACAATTCGGAAGAGAAGTACTTGGACACAGGAAAGCCTTGAAGAAAACAAGGGGGGTTATTTCAGGTCCCAAGTTTTGACAACTCAGAATTACACTGTTACAGCAGAGAGTAATTACTACAGGAGCAGATCCTCCTGTACACTCGGATAATGTCCTTTTGCTTACAGATGGTTGCCTTCACATGTACACGTAGATTTTTAGTGTTTCCTTCAGTGTACAGACAAGTTGTTTGAGAATGGATGAATGAAAATTAGAGGTGGGTCCAAGCTTGGATTTTATTTCTGAACTTCACCCATTCTCCAGGAGGAGAAGGGAGGTTCACATTTCCTGGATGTAGCAGAACTTCTAGAAGAAAACAGTTCAAGGTTGCTTTCTTTTTATACATTGTTTCTATGGCTAAAAGCCATTTTTTATCTTTTTTTTTTTATGCCCCCCCCCCCATGATATCTGAAAATCCTTTTGTGAAGCAAACACGAGAGCAAAGAGACCCCCCAAACTCCCGAACAACCTACTACTCACACCTTATTCATTTTGGAGAAAGGTCTAAGTTAGGCTTTTCCTAACTAGGACAATCCTAGGAGGAGCTTTCATCTGTGCAAAGATTCACAGTACAATGGGTAGAGCTGAAGATCTTGGATGTCAATGCCTTTCCTTACCAGGTAGAAAACGAAAAAGACAATCTTTGGACGTGATTACACAGGAAAGAAATATTACAGTTAATGTGTGTGCTGAGGTCTGAAAAATCTTTTCAGCATAAAGCATTGCAGAGACAGTTTCCCAACAAGGAAAAAGGGACACTGAAGGATTTATTGTGTTGCAGTATTTATTATGTAAGAGGTATTTGCATGGTAAAGAGAAAATGCAGATTTTATTCAGAATAAAGAGGACAGGATGAATTACGTTAATGAAAAGCTGATTGATGGAAGCAGGAGTTTGTCTACCATGCCACTCATATTTTCTGAACCCCAGCAATCATTTTATGGACATCTGAGTTAAATGATGGGTAGATTAATCCTTTGGCATGCTAAATTTGTATAGAGAGTCTCCTGTGCCAAGATGGAGGTGGGATGAATCCAGATCTGATCCTACAGATGTTAGTTAGGTGCCTGTTGTCCCCATGCAGCTGAGAGAGCAGCTTCAGAGAGTGATTCAGCCCAGCTATGCTTTGCATTGCGTTTTGGCATTACCTGTCTCTCCCCACGCTGTATGAAAATGTGATTACAGCAGCAGCTTAGCTTGACTCCATCCACCCCTAGGTCCTTAACTGGCCATCTCAGGAGTCCAGTTGCCATAAGCTCCTTGTTTTGCTCCACTGAATATAGGGGGGAACCTAGATAAGGGATGGATCGTGGTTTAGATGCCTCTCTTTTTTTTCTTGAAATACAGGAAACCTTGTGATTAATCAGTGGTACTCTTGACAGCTGGGGTTGTTCTGTTTATTTTAGCTCTTGTTCTAAGAATAAGACTGTTAATAGATATGATCCCAAGTAGAGGCATGTGTTTTGGAGACTTTTTTTTGTTATCTGATCTGGCTTCTCCACATCCTCCTTTTGTGACTAAGCGGAACCCACAGTCTGCCGAGGGTCTGCCAGGATAAGAACCCACCTGCCAGACTCGATGCCATTAATCGTTTCCCTATTTTCTTTATTTCAGCTAACATCGCTGAACATCATCTAGCAGGTCCCGACAAGAGCTTCTCGGGTAGATTCAGTGTCCTGATTTCTCTTTGACATCTGCTGGTGTTGTGTTGGTGGCCATAATTGGTAGGACACAGCATCCCAAGAAGTTCTCTATGGCATTGCCACAGCTTGAGATTGCTTTGAGCCCCTTTTGTAGCAGATACAAATTTCTTATAAGAATTGAACTCTGCAGGGATCCAGGGCTTGTAAGCCACATGTTCAGAATGACACCTTGAACTCAGGGACTGTGAAAAGCCAAGATTATGTGCCCTCACTTGAAGCCTAGCAATCAAGCCGACAGCGTAGAGATTGCCTCGTGATACAGTATTATCAATTAACCACCTGTCAGGGATTTTCTGTGACTCAAAGAGGTAATGGCTGGCTCGCTGCTGCTTTCTAGGTAGTCCCTCATAATACAGTCCTGTGTCCTCTGTCTTAGGTAAAATCTAATCCTTGACATTGCAAACGATTTTTGTTCATTCTCATTATGTGATGCATGCCTGTGAAATGAGTCAGCCACGCAACTTGTCATGACCAAGACAGCTGAAATTATGCTGTGCTACAGAAGATACTGATTTAGTCACTATTATTGTTTTCTATAATATATAGGAAGTCAACCATATGTTAATTATTTTTCTTCTGAACGGCCCCATTAAAATTTAAACTGGTGTTATTAGTGGCTAGAAAATCTCTTTCAGTTGTGTGAAAATGCTGGGTAACCAGCAGACCTCATGATCCCTGATGCTTGGGATGCAAGTCCTTCAAAAGCTGGTGTGCCAGAGTGTGTGCCTGTCTTTCCTAAGTGAACCATATGACTCTTTAGTCTTCCATATTTATGATTAGTCTTGATTATTTACACATATTTTAAATTTCACAGTTTGTGGGCAACCAGTTTCCCTTTACCTGAACCTACAGAGGAATCTAATGCAGGAGGACCATAATATGATATTTTAAGATTGCAATGGGTATGGTGGTTAAAGAACCTAGGCCATCACGCCTGACGACGTTGTGAGATCTGTGGCTCTAAACCCCCGTTTTCTGAATTATAAATTCTGTGCAATGCTTTAAATATTTAGTCCTCTGTGTTTTAGGGAGGCTTAAGCTGAAAAATCCAACCAACATGGGATCTGAAGGAAAACTGGAAAGATTTTTTTCTTTCAAATGTTGAATAGTTTCATGTGCAGAAAAGGAGTATTAACTGATTAGGATCATTTCAAAATATGATATGTCTGCACTGTGTGGATAAATTTGACAGTTTGGGGCTTAATTGGGTAATGCAATTGCACTCACAGACACTTCAACATTGTGGCAACAATTAATGCATATAAACTTGCTGGATTTTTGTGTGTAGTTATACTACATTTAAGAATCTCATTTGTGATGAATTAGTCTCCTTTTCTTCTAACTCATAATGCCAAGCAAATTTTGATAGCTTTTTGTAAGTGTTTCTAGTTCTAAAAGCCCTGTAATTGTTACACTTGCTCAGTGTAATGTTACGCAGTGGAGGGGGAGTGCAGGAGCATTTTGACTTTGCAAGGATCTGAGTGTGTCACCTGCAAGATACAAAAAGCCTTAGTCCCTAAAAACTCTTGGGACAGACTGCAGAAATATATGAATACTTTCTAAAAATGATCATCTCCTTGTACTCCCTTTTGTCCCCCTCATCCCCAAAACTCAAAACCATACAAACAAAACCTTGCAGGAACCCTCAGGACAGTAGCTTAAAATGTGTCTCAAAACAAAATAGAGGTGCCATTGATAGCAATCTAAGCTTAAAAATCAAGACTCAGACCACCAAATCAGAAGATTTTTAGAATAAGGAAAGCTTTCCCCCACTCCAGTCTTCATGCATTTTAATTTCCCACAACTTTTCCCACTGTTTGTGTGAGAGGTTGGGAAATAATTTGACGTTGAAAAGTGCACCTTTAATTCAGAGCCACCTTGACTTTCTCCAGCTGAGATGGTTTCCTTTTGCTTACCCTAAAACGAGGACAGCTGCTCCATGCTTCTTATCACTGTCCTGCTTCTTCCTTCCTATTTCACTACCTGGTCCCCTGGAGTCTGTGCTGAAGTTGGACTATTGAATGCTAATATGCAAAATCCCAAGCCCCAAAATGCTTTTCTTAGCTTTCAAGTTATTCATTTCAGCTGAATAAAAATGTTTTGGGTTTTTTGGGGTTTTTTTTTCAGTTTCTTTCAATTTTCCATTATCTTTTCAATAATAATTTGATTTTGTGGCAGGACTTCATATCAGGCAGTTTTGGTTTCCTAAAAGTGAGCACACTGAATCAATGACCCCCAAAACTTGTGGTACCTAATGCTGAGTGTTACAGCGCATGATACTAAATAAGAGCCAAACTGCTCTTGATAGAGAAAACTGTGACCTGCTATGAAAGACAGCCTGAAATAAAGGGAACTGAAAACAGGTCTGCCTCTCTGCAGATGGTCTCCTTGGGATAGTCTTTTCCTTTGGTCATTCTTTCCAGCCTGCAGCTCTCAAGTTTAACCACAGATCCTATGAGATCCTCAGTGGAAGATCTCCATGAGCAAAGTCCTTTTCTTTGTGTCACCTCTGGAGCCTTGCTGTGAGTTTGCTCCCCACTCATCTCCACAGGAATGGCCGTTTCTCTCTCCCTTTCCTACCCATCCTCGAGAAACTCCCTGTGTCTCAACACACTCCATCATTAAATCATCCCTCTCTCCAGATATTTCCACATAAGCGCAGAAGCGTGCAGTACGAAATTACTCTGCCTTCATGGCTGCTGCCTGGCCGCACGTCTTCCAACAGAGCAAAGCAAAGCTGGACAAAGAAATCAAGTAGTTACCCTGCTGCAAAGCTGTGAAGGTACTTTCATGTCGTAGCATCTTTGCTATGTTGACAGTCCTGCTAACTGCTGGAAAAAGCCATCCTTCAAGCTGAGCTTTATGTAGTACTTACATGTGATTAGTTTTCACTGGTTGTCTCTCACCCCTTTAGTTAAAACAGAAATACAGTATTTCCTCTCCATTTTTTTTTCATAATTATGTCAACATTGTAAAGCAGTGAAAAATTATAGCAAGGTAAGCTTTTGGCTAAAATACCATCATTAGAAATAGCCATCTGAGTTAAGTATAACACAACCAATTTCCTAGTGATAATTTCCTAAAAATAATTAAAAAATATTCCTTCACTTCTTCCTTGATCTGTCCCTCTGTGTGAAAAATGCTTTAATCAGCTTTTCCATTCCTCTATCTCATCATTCCCTGGTTTGGGTATTTGTTTTTTGTTTTTTCCTTTGCTTAGACATTAAGCAGAACAGAAGCCCGAGGGCAGCGGCAGGGACTTTCTTGCTGGGTTTGCGTACAGAGCTCTGCCCAGGTTGCCCAGAAGACTGCAGGATAAAAGGAGCTTCTCACATCTTTAGGGCTTTCTGGCCGGTGGCATCTTCTGCTTCATGGTCCTTCTGGAGGTGATAAAATTCTGTTTCATGTGGGCTCCCTCCCCATCTGCTCCTTTTCCTACCCCTACCCACTGCCCCGGTCGTGTACCCGCACCCCTGCGGTCCGTAGCCCTGCCTCTCGGCCCCCAGTGCCTTCCTCCTGATTATCCTCCATCCTTTACAGCATCTCAGGCCACTCTTTGAACACCGTCCCGCAGCGACGTGCGCCCAACCCCTTTGAACTGTAACGCGGCAGCCAGTTTTCCTCTCGGCGTTACATTCAGACCAATTAAAAGTGATGGGTTGCTTTTACTAAGGCAACCTCAGTTTCCAGTGCAGGTAGGCTACAGGGACACAGCTGCCACTTTAGTGCCGCAACTCTGTCGCCAGGAGTGGGAATTAGCAGCTGCATCGGTTAAAGGGTAATTCATGTTTTATGTCTCCTATTATCTTAAGATAGGAGAGAAGGAAAAATCTCAAATGTGTAAGCGTTTAGAAGGATTGCATGTGGCAAAATTCTAATATTTGCTTTCTCTTAATTCCTTTGACAGAAGAAAGGTGGTAGGAAAATAGTAATCTGGTTCTGATTTGGAAAGTTCATTGGAGAAGGGGAAGAAATCAAGGAGAAATTATGTGAATAATTCAGAATCAGTGGTGTAAGCTATGAGCTGTTGATCACTGTTTTGCTATGCAGGCATAGATTTCCATTAATATTCCTTCTTTTGAAAAGCAGAAATCCTGTCTCTGCTGTTGTATGCTTAATTGAGCACTTAAGGCAAAAAAACACCCACAACAACAACAGACCCCAAACAACAAAAAAATCCCAAACCCACAACCAAAAAACCCTATGGCATGCAGATCTATTTATCAGATGTTGATGTTCTTTTAAAATATTTTTTAGAAAAGCTGTCCCCTGCTATACATCCTAACTACATTCTCTGGACTCTCAGACCCCTCCATGAAGTGGGCAGAAGAGGTTTAGTCAGCATTACAGAGTGAGACTGCTGGGGGAAAAGTGGAGTTGCAATGGGTTGTAGAAAGGTAGTGTTACACTTGAAAGCACTTTCTTCAGAAAATATAATATATATATGTATAGTTAAGATCCTCTAATATTCCCTGGAGAGGAAACCCAAATCCTCAATTAAATTGAACAGTCATTCTTTAAGAAGACTTATGTTATTTGTGGCTTAAGGGTAACAGAAAACAGAGAGTATAGTAACACAGACTCTCAGCAAGATTTTTTAGCTATAAAATGTCAAAGCCTCTTCAAAATTTAAGAGTAAACTGTTGCACAGCTTTAAAAATGAGTATCATAACTTTAGGAAAACATTGTTACCCTACTCCTTGTAGATCAACATGTGGCAAGATTATTTCAGTGGAAATATGTGCCTACAGGCTATTTATTTTTTTGTGTTTTGTTTAACACCACTTGGCATCTGAAATCAAGAAAGCTTAAACCAATTATGAGTAGCTGGTGCAGGAAAAATCATGACTGATACCTTTACAACACAGGGTCGATTCTTCTGGTAACGTTAGTTTATAAATGAGTGGAGCAAGGGGGAGAAGGGGACATCAGGCATATGACTTTGTAGCACCAAATTAACACAGTACTCTGACCACATACAGATGTTTTCTCCCTCAGTGCAATCAGTGCAAGACGCACTGATTGCTGCGTGCAGACCGCAGAGAAAAGACGGCTGTGCAGTTGTTGCTAAGCCTATTTCCCTCTTCCCTTTGGCTTATTGGATTATTTTATGCAGTGGAATGATAGGAATTTAAAAATGAAAAAGTGCCATTGAGTCATCTAGTCCATCTTGCAGCTAATGCAGGATTGTTCTCTGTGGATCTTTGTCCAGTTGGCTTTAGATGTGGTTGGACTTCAGCCAATTTCCTTTGGAAGATTATTCTGCAATAGAATACACTTCATTATTAGGAATTTTTTCCCTGTCAGCCTAAATTTTACTTTGCTCAGTGTAATCACATTACTCTTAGCTATAGTTTCCTGAAAATCCCCATTAAAAAAAATCCTTAGTGTGTGCATCCTTCCAGAGCTTGTAGATAATTATCATATTTCTCTTTCAATAGTGGCTTTAGTCAAGCTATACATATTTAGTTATTTTAATATTTTCTCATAAATCAGCCTTCCTAGATTAATGATGACTTTTATTGCTGCTATCATTGAGCCAAATCTCAAATTCTTCTATTTAAAATTCAACAACAGAAAAGGCTGGACTGAATAAAGACTTACAGATTAGATCATGGTGTCATTGAAAACCCATCCTTTGAACCCCTGTTTGTGACTTCAGATTTGTCAGAATGCCAGCTCTCCTGAGGCAGACTTCAGCAGTAAGATTTCTCTCAACTACCTTATCTACGGCGTAAGTGCCTACATCAAAGCTACTCCCCCTAAATTCCTTTTATGATCATTGGACCCTATAGTTGGGTGCAATTCATCTAAGCTATTTTAGATACCCACATTAGGACAAGAGGAATTGACCCCTGGAGGAACCTATTTCTCTGTCTCAGTTAAGGGTAGCCCAAGGTGATGAGCTCAAATATTGACATCTGCAGTTGGTGAGAGAAATCCCCCCTAGGTGCTGCAGTCTTGGAGATCGATACAGAGCAGGTGTGCTAGAGGGCCACCTGATTTACATCGATCAGTCCCTCTGTCCTGGACCTCAGACTTCCTTGGGTATTTAAAGGTAGGGTCTGTTGAATTTTCAGACATCATGGTTCAGAAAGTGAGAAATCTTGGTTCTCTCCATGGCAATGTCACCACAGCTTGGAGGAAGCAGTGAGGTGCTTCAGCGTTCAGAGAGGCTTGATGCATTGTGTGTCCTGAGACCATTCCTAACACATTTGAATAGCATTGAATTCAAGACAAAACTGTGAGGGATACATTGAAAAACAAGGGGCTGGATAAAATTGCCTTTTGCATAGACATACAATTATAGAATCACAGAATATCTCAAATTGGAAAGGACCCATAAGGATCAACAAGTCCAACTCCCTGCTCCTCGCAGGGCTACCTAAAACTAAACCACATGACAAAGAATGTCGTCCAGATGCTCCTTGAACTCTGACAGGCTTGGTGCTATGACCACTTCCCTGGTGACCCTGTTCCAGTGACCGACCACCCTCTCAGTGAAGAACCTTTTCCTAATGTCCAATCTGAACCGAAGCAGGTGCAGCATTTACCTAGTGAGTAGGAGGTCTAGATGCCAGATACATTGGTTTTCAGGTCTCTCAGGGCTGGAGGAAGTCTATGGTCAAGATCTTTCACTTTCCAATGCCTCTAAAAAGATGATTCTTCCATGACAGATCCCTACTGCTCTCCTCTCCCTTATTAGGTATTTGTTCTCCACTGACGGCTTAGTGCTCACAATCCTCACTGCAGCCCTAGGCAAATGCCTGCTCAGATGCAATTCTTGCCTCTTGGCTAGCCATAGGTTATAGTTTGGTCTCCATGCAGGTATAATCATTCCTGGTTTATACTGTATTAGCTAGGAAAAGAAATCAGCATCTGCCTTTTGTTCATTAGTAAAAAAATAAGTTAAATATATTTTCCCAGTGGATGGGTACCTTCTGTCAGACTTTCTGACAAAATATGCTAAGCCTTCATTCCCTACAATTTGTATATAATATCCAGGAAAAAACTTTGTTCTAAATACCTTTGGAGGGCAAACACCAGGGAGGGAGGAGAGCTGTTGTAATTGAAGGATAATATCAGCACAAGATAATATGTTTATTAATTAGTCCTGAATGAATTTAGACTGAAAATTGAAATAAATTTTTCAAACATCCCAAGAGGTGAAGTTCTAGAATAAACTGCAAATGCACTAGTTGAGTAGAAAACCAAAATAACGTGAAGACAGAATTTGGTAAACTTAGAGAAGGTTTTGTGAGAATGCATAGAAGCATTTACAGAGGTTAAAAAAAAATAAATTAGGCTTGCAATATGAAATCATAGTGTTACCAAAGGGACTAGAAAGGAGACTGGCCACTGCTCATGTTTGTGCTATCACCTATTTGATGTTTAATCCAGTGGTTGGTGGATTCTGCTGTTTGCTAACAAATGCCAGAAGGTCACAGTCTGAGAGGTCAGCGTAAGAAATTCCTTGCTGTTGCCAGACTCTTGGAGTTGGGGATGTCAGCTGCCTTCTCAAAAAACATCTGGGACCTCAGTCTTTTGTTGGTGGTGTTAGGAAGGGATTGTAAGGTATGCATGTGTCTGTGTGGAACAGAATGATTAGAATCATAGAATCCTAAGGTTGGAAAAGACCTCTAAGATCATCAAGTCCAACCGTCAACCCAACACTACCATGTCTACTAAACCGTGTCCTGAAGTGCCATGTCTACCCATTTTTTGAAAACCTCCAGGGATGGTGACTCCACCACCTCTCTAGGCAGCCTGTTCCAATGCCTGACCACTCTTTCGGTGAAGAAATTTTTCCTAATATCTAATCTAAATCTCCCCTGAAGCAACTTGAGGCCATTTCCTCTTGTCCTTTCACTAGTTACATGGGAGGAGACCAACACCCACCTGGCTACAACCTCCTTTCAGGTAGCTGTGGAGAGCAATGAGGTCTCCCCTCAGCCTCCTCTTCTCCAGGCTAAACAACCCCAGTTCCCTCAGCTGCTCCTCATCAGACTTGTGCTCTAGACCCTTCACCAGCTTTGTTCCGCTTCTCTGGACACGTTCCAGCACCTCAATGTCCTTCTTGTAGTGAGTGCCCAAAACTGAACACAGCACTCGAGGTGTGGCCTCACCAGTGCTGAGTACAGGGGGACGATCACTTCCCTAGTCCTGCTGGCCACACTATTCCTGATACAAGCCAGGATGCTGTTGGCCTTCTTGGCCACCTGGTCACACAGATCCTGTGTGATCCTCATGGACAAAGCAAGATCAGGAAACAAGACGCAGTTTATCCTTCTGAGTAGTATATTCCTTCAATACTACAGCCTGAGCACTGTACCCAGACTTTTCCCAGCTGAAGCCTGTGCTGAAAGCTTGCCAGGCAAGGGGGTTCTGCTCCTAATTCACAGTAACTGGAACAAAATGCAGCTATTCTCATAATTCATGCAGACGCAACCCTTGGAGACTACAGACCTGCCACAGCATGCAATGCTTCATGTTGACACTAGCAGACAGAGTACAGGGTTTTCTGTTGGGACATTTAACTTTGAAGCAGCACCATACTGGAGATGAGAAGGAGTTGGAGGAGTGTGTGTCGGGCAGGTATTTTTAGCTACCTTCCCTTAAAATTGCTCTGCTTTCCTAATATGGTTTTACCATCACTGTGGTGAACTAATTCTGCCACTAGCCAGTCTGCTAATAATCCTTATCTTGATAAGCTATTCCTCATTATTTCTGACTTTTCAGAGAATGACATCTTGGTGCCTGTCCTCCACTTTTAGCAGGAGACATGACTGCTTAGAAAGGCTCCCTAGACTCCTCTCAAGTTGTTTGATCCTACTCCTCTTTGCAGCTCCAGCTTCTGTATTTTCTCCTGAGACGAGAAGGATCATTGGCCTTTCTTTTCTGTAATGCTAGAAATACTGTGAGGAAACACATGTGAATTGCAGCTGGCCCCCGTTAAAATAGATGTCCATTTCAAGGAGGACATGATGGTCCTGTTGTTTCTTCTATGGATTTTTTGATCCACTTGTGATTTCTGAGGCTGGCCTTTACTGGTGGCTAGTTCTGAACGGTTCCTCTTTTTATGCAGGAATGAGGTATCATAATGTTATATAAGGGCCTTCCAGGACAACTGAAGGTCACGGGCATGCTGAACTTACACATGATGTCTTCAATAGGTCTTACTCTTGAAAAATATGATCTATATTCAATTTACTGGGACCCCTTTTTACATTCCTTGTGATTATCTGAGCAGGGTTTTCCCAGCAGTTGTCACTGTAGTTAAAGAAGGGCAGGGTTAGAGATTTATTGCATCTGTTGCATTGAGCTGCTGACCCAGTCTTTCAATGGGATGAAATAGTGCTGCTTAGTGCTTCTGCCTTTCTTTTAAAAGAACAAAAAAAAAAAAATAGTAGTATGTATTTCCTTACAGAGTTTCTATTCCAACCTCTAGACTGCAATGATGGCAGCACATTTCTGCATATCTCAGACCCTCTGTAGAGATGCAGCAAGGTAGCTTAGGCTCTGCGTGGTCAATCCAAAAGCAGTGGCCATGTTGTGTGCCTCTTCTGCCTGTGTTGGGGCGGGTGAGGACCCTTTCCCTTGAGAAGTGCCGGCCACAGTAAAGTTGCTCAATACTTTGTACTTTCACAGACGTATTTCGGGTTGGGAATCTTTGCACCTTGGACACTACTTCTGAGACAGACTTCAGAGCAGTGAGTCCTTTCTCGCATTTTCCCACAGGTCAGGAAAAGAGGGCATTTTCAGCCATTAGAAATTAGCTTTCTTTGAGTAGAAAAAGGTCTGCATTCTTATAAACCTCCTCAAGCAGAAAAAGGTCTGCATTGTTAGAAACTTCCTCATTTTTCTTTTTTCAACAGGAAACATGGATTTGTACTAGCTTGCCAAGAAGCTAATCAAAGAAAGGATTTCACTTTCTAGTCTGCTTCACTGTCAGTTCAGGATAGTCCCAGATCCATTTGTCGTTATTGATTACGTTGCTGTCCAGTATCGGTACTTTGTCCATAACAGTGATGGGTGAATACCCTCACTGCAGTGCGTGGCAGGAATCCTCTAGCAGGTAGGGATGTGGGACTGGGTGGACTGGCTCTGCTTCCCACCTGTTTTGTTAAAGCAGTGCACCCTGACTTTAAACACTGATGTCCCCTGATGGAAAAAAAAAAAAATATACCCAAAGTAGCAAGTTAAAAAGAATGTTTTATTGCGTTATCTTGTAGCATACTCCATTGCACACAGCGTGACTGTAATTTTGTCAATGATGGTGTGCAGGTTAATATACTTTATTGAAGCTGTTTTATTAGACTGAAACTGAAATCTGTACAGGAGGCTCTTTTTTTTACCCTGAAATCTATCAGATGTTGCATCTTAGGGGAGCTGTAAGAAGATTGACTCCCAAGAATAATCTTTTCCTCCCTGTTTCAGAGAAAAGTTACAATGTTTAATTTTACTTACAATAATTAGTATAATTTTATATGGGTTCAGGAGGTAAGAGAGGAGGTGTGAGATGGACCTTCCTTAATTTGCCTTTATTAACTACATCAACTGTGAATCTGTTGGCCTCGATGTACAGTCGAAAGGGGAGACATTTTTCTGTACTTGTACATTTATGTTAAAAAGAACAAATTTAAAATAGGGATGGTAATGATGGAACCTGAGTTACTCTGAGAAATGAGGTATAATAAAGAAAGGCTTGCAATGCTCCTTTATTCCCAGATTTCAGTCTTTGACTGAATGCAAAGCTGGGGAACCCACCATCTTGCAAATTTGAATACAAAAAAAGATGTAAACATAGGAACAGCCTGTTTTGTTAAATATTGCTAACTGACCTCTAAAAGTGATACAGAGTATTAAAGATATCACCCCTTAATTGTCAGTGATACAAACCCCATTCTAGAAAAATGTTATAAACACTCTAATGTATATTCATTTGCAGAGAAATAAAAACGTTTTCCACAGTGCCTGGCACATACTGAATATTCAGTGTAACAGAATGGAAGGGATTTTACAAGTTAATGCCTTCAAAATGAGAAGATCACAATACATTTCTGACACAATGTTTCAACCTGGACTCTTATTTTATAGTTTAGTTAATTCTCAATGCAGAAACTGCAGTTCTGTGATGCAGAGATTTGAGAATCTGTACTGAGTGCTGCCCAACTTAGTCATTTTGCCTGAGGCAGTGAGCAAAACGTGTGTCTAACTTTGGTAGTAACAGCAATTACTTCTGTAGTAACGTGAAACAAATAATGGATGATGTAAGATAAGAGTTGAAACTGTTATTTATTAGACTATTGTTTTGGGGAGGGGAAAATTTTTCTTGTAAGACTATCAGCTAGCATTCACACCGTATTCGTATCAGGGAATTTCTTCTGGCATAACGTAAGACCCACCCAAGAAAGTGTTACTTAGAGAATGTTTGTGTCTTTTCCTTTTGTGGTCCCAGCACAAAAGTTCCTTTCATTTTCTATGAAAACCTGAATTCTGTAGAATGTGGTGGTTACTCTCCAGCTGGAAAGTTGTAGACCTAACAAAGAGCATGTAGGAGAACTAGCCAACTGCACCCTGGACCTTGTCCATCACAGACTCCAGAGGAATGTGACCGAAGGGAAGATGAAGAGGCCAGACAATCTGTGTTCTGTATCTATAGTCTGTGGATGACTGGGGGTGCTGAAGGTGTAAGAAGGTGGTCGAAAATTATAAACTATCAAGAAGCAGTTTTATGTTAGTACATATGATGGTCTGAGGACTTTTTTTCAAAGGGTGAGTAGCACCTCTACTAAAAAATAAAGAGTGCAGAAATGGTGATATAATCCATCTCAGCCTCAAGACTTCACTAGCTGTACCTAGGCTCCTCTGATATAGAAGTTTTTAGAGAAAAAAAAGGTCTTTAAAAGGAGATACTCATGGTAGTTCACAGTCCTCTTTCTCCTTCACCTGCACAGCCTAAATAGTAAACCCAGGATACATAAACTCTGCATCTTCAGGTTTCTGATGTGTTTACTATGCCGTGTTCTTTTCCATGTGTTTTTTTCCAGGTAAAAAATTACAGAAGTTCTATTTATTTTTCCATAAATTCGTAAAGGGTGATTGTGGGTTTTGGCTTCTTTGACAAAACACTGAAAATGGCTTTTTTTTTTTTTCAAGTAAGAACTTTCAGTTGTCAGAGGGGTAAAAAAGCTCTAGAAAATGTTGTTTTTTTCATCAAAAATCATTTTAGCTCATAAGCCATTCTTTCCTTATCTTGATGAAAAGAAAATTATCAGATCTCTAGATCAATAATGTTGAAAACAGCAACAGCAGTGATCATCCTGGATGCATGTTGTTTTCTGATGTGCTTTCATATCTGAGCAGTTCCTCATGCTGTAAATATCAGCCTGACTTACACTCAGGCTTCAACCTCACATCAAGCAATGGCAAAAAAAAAAAAAAAAAAAAAAAGAAAAAGAAAAAAAAAGAAAAGAAAAGAAAAATAGGGGCTGTTTAAATGCAGCAAGGCTTGGAAATAACAATTTTTTACAAATGCCAGCATGTCAAAACATTGAAGGAAAATATTGAAGTGTACCAGTGTGCTTCCAGTTTGTCTGTTGCTGAATGCTTTTTCTATTGAATAATCACATCTTCTAGGGTCTAAAGCGGTGGTTCATTGTATGTAACGCATTGCTGTCATGCCACAAGGCATTAAAAAAAAAGAGACTGAAATTATCTGGAGGAAACCAAATAGCTTTATTTCAAAGACAAATTAGATTGATCTATCTTACCATTCTCCATAGATTTCATAAGCACATTACTTGTTGAAGTGGTATCAGGCATTTTATATATTATAGCAATTTGCATACATTCATTAAGCTGTGCTTTGTAAAGCTTTCTGACAGGGGCATTTGATGAATCCTTTCGTGAACTGCATTGTTTCTTTACGTAGAGCAATCTGTTAAATCATGCCTTTGTCCTTCAGTTTGTCAGAATCAGTAAATGAAGCAGATGTTAATAACTGTGGGAGGATTTGGGGGTTTTTCATTGTTTGTGGAATATGGGATAACTGTGAAGGGCATGATGTATATGTAAAAGCGACAGCTGGTGTTATTAAAGATAGAAAGTATGCTACAAGTAAAAACTTTCCCTGGCATCTTTTAGCAAATCTATGAGGTTTTTTGGAACAGTCAGACGGGTGGTCATTTCTAAAATAAACAATGTTATGCACAGCAAATTGTGTGCATAGAATAATAGAATGGTTTGGGTTGGAAGGGACCTCAAAGATCATCTAGTTCCAACCCCCCTGCCATGGGCAGAGACACCCTCCACTACACCAGGCTGCCCAAAGCCCCATCCAACCTGGCCTTGAACACTTCCAGGGAGGGGGCAGCCACAGCTTCTCTGGGCAACCTGTTCCAGTGCCGCACCACCTTCACAGTGAAGAATTTCTTCCTAATATCTAATCTAAACCTACCCTCCTTCAGCCTGAAGCCATTACCCCTTGTCCTATCACTACACTCCCTGATAAACAGTCCCTCATCATCTTTCCTGTAGGTCCCCTTCAGGTACTGGAAGGCTGCTAGAAGGTCTCCCCGGAGCCTTCTCTTCTCCAGGCTGAAGAACCTCTCAGCCTGTCTTCATGGTCCTCCATGTCCTTCTTATGTTGGGGGCCCCAGAGCTGGACACAGTACTCCAGGTGGGGTCTCATGAGAGCAGAGTAGAGGGGCAGAATCACCTCCCTTGACCTGCTGGTCACACTGCTTTTGATGCAGCCCAGGATACAGTTGGCTTTCTGGGCTGCAAGCACACATTGCCAGGTCATGTTGAGATTATCGTCCATTAACACCCCCAAGTGCTTCTCCTCAGGGCTGCTCTCAATCCATTCTCCGCCCAGCCTATAGTTGTGCTTGGGATTGCCCTGACCCATGTGCAGGACCTTGCACTTGGCCTTGTTGAACTTTATGCAGTTCACACGGGCCCACCTCTCAAACCTGTCAAGGTCCCTCTGGATAACACATACTTACATACAATTGTTCTTATCTTTGCCTGCAAACATTCCGACACAGAGCTATCTCAGCCATGCAATAATTCATTATTTTTCTCTATAAATATGTCATAAGGCATTCTCAGGTCAACAATCCCTTGAGACATGTCTGTGAGCAATATTTCATGCGTTATGGCATTAGTAGAATTTTACACCCAGTTGGTGTCTTGAAGGTTACCTTTACAACACAAGTTTTGCTGGACCTAACAGTTCAGCCCCTGGAATCTACCTGTCGTGAAGGTCACTTAGTTGAAGACGTTACCGCTGGGGAACAGCATGCATTTAGGCGGTTAATGTGCTTCAGTTGATGGGTGATAACTCCTGTCAAGGTGTAGTAACATGAGAGCTTGTAGTCAACTGTAGAGGCCTTGTGAGTGAAGACAAAACAGGCAGCCATAAAAGTAGGTAAGAGATGAGAAGGATAAGTAAGAGGGGAAAGCATAGCCTAGGGTATGCCTCAAGAGGGGCAATGGAGGTGGAGGTGACTAGCAACAGGACACGAGGAAAGGGAATGAAGCTGTGCCAGGGGAAGTTCAGTTGGGCATTAGGAAAAGGTTTTTCACTGAGATGGTGGTTGGTCGCTGGAACAGGCTCCCCAGGGAAGTGGTCACAGCACTAAGCCTGTCAGAGTTCAAGGAGTGTCTGGACGATGCTCTTAGTCATATGCTGTGCTGGTGTGCTCTATCCCCCCACCTTATGCCATAACCACCGGTGGGGGTCATGATGGCTGCATCTGGCTTATACAGGACTTTAGGGGATGGAAAGCAACATGGTAGCCAAGGGCTGTCTGGAATAGTGACCGAAATGTCTTGCTGGTATGCAAATATGACTGTAAGTCAATCATCTTACTCTATAAATAGTGGACAGCCCAGGGCCCACTGAGCTCTCCTGCACAGCAGGAGACCTCCCATTGAGTAGGGACACCTCTCAAGGTTACTCCTCGAGGTTGAGAGATTCCTTGCTGCAACAGATCCTCAGTAAGTGACTAATGGCATGCTAAACTTTGAAAACTTAGCTAAGTGATATAAAGGGTTGATTGCACATATATAATAATCTTTTAGACATAAACCCTTGATTAAGTCTGGGAATAGGATTGGATCCAATTGCACCTAGAGTCCTCTCTGAGAAGGAGTTTAGAAAGCAAGGGTGTCCTTTCTGAACTTCATGACTCAACGGGAGGGTCTGACAGTTTTGTCTGACCCTGTCCTCTACGCAGTAAACAATCCAGTGTACTTTGCCATCGAATCTCGTTAAGCCACTGTCGCATTTACCGTTGAACTTTGTGAATACACTGGTTTATATGAGTGAAGTCTGTTGTTGCTTCTCTCTTACGAGTGAAATTCATGACTCCATTCGCGACAAATGGTTTAGTTTTAGATAGTCCTGTGAAAAGCAGGGAGTTGGACTTGATGATCTTTATGGGTGCCTTCCAGCGTGAGATATTCTGCGATTCTATGATTCTATGTGGAAAAGGTGTTACAAGGCTAACTGATGAAGAAGGACACGCAGAAAAAATGGAAGACATTACTGTAGAAAATAAAGTGTAAACTTTGGCCGCCCTCTAATCTTGCAGATTTTTACCAGTCTTACCTAGTAAATAGCTTCCACTCCTCTTAGAGGTGATATTTGGCTGATTTTCACATTAACTGTAATGGCATTCTCTTTGTGATTCCTCGGCGCCTTATTGTGGAAATCTGTTTTGGGGAATTGAGTAGGAGATGCAAAGGGCAGAGATGCAGAGGTGTTACTTGTGCCTCTGTGATGGAATATGAGCTTCTGAGCCTGGCTTGTCTGCAGTTGACATCAACAGCAGGAATGGCAACATAGTGCATGGAATAAATAATCCTGGAAGCTGTCATATTTATAGAGACTGCCTGAAAATATGTAGAGAAGACCAGTGAGGGATTTCTGTAGTTGTTGTTCTTGCACATGAAAGTAGGCAGCAGCTACAAATCAACGAACTGTTGCTTTTGTAAGAAGAATTGGCAGAATCTTTCATGCAGTTGCTAGATAAAAAATTTCTACTGCTTCTGTTTCTCTGAGCGAGCCTTATCTTTGTCTGATTATCTTTCAAAAAATGAGCAGTGAAATAATTATCCATGCTGATATTTACATTTTGTCTCTCTGCTTGAAAATTGCCTGCTCACAGAAGGGAACAGAGGGAGTCTTGGACTCCTTCATTGGGCCGAGTGTTTGGAGGAGAAAATGCCTGCTCTTCAGCTAGAGCACATAGGTGCTCCCAGCCAGGTGACCATTGATGCATAGTGGGTATAGGCTGCTCTATAAATGACTGGTCTGAACTCTGCTGGGGTCATTCACTTTGCCTACACTGGGAATGATGCGGTGGGTACCAGTAGTGCAGCTGCAGACAAAAGCTCAGGCAAAATTGTGGGGAAAGGAAAGAGGCAAGACTTTTTCTAATGCGGACTCTTAATTATTTTTTTTTAAGAGCTGTGGCTGTGTGAAACTGCTGCAGAATTCAAAGATGCTAATGGTGCCACAGAAATACTCAATACAGCATCTATAATGGTAAAGCTGATGTGGTCATCTCAGTCACTGTCCAGAACAAAGATCAGACCAAGTGCGTTTGGACACATGAAATATTTTTTCCTCTTTTTTTCCCTCCTTGTTATCTTTCTTTAGTCTGTTGAGCCTGTTTCTTTCTCCCGATTCCTCCTCCTCCTCTTTTTTGCTTTCTTAATCACATTAGATTTACCAAATGCATTATGCTCAGGGCCACTGTGTGAGAATCACCAGGAAAATTTACAGAGACTCTAGGACTAATTGTGATTAGGTGTTATATATATGCTTACAAAAATGTACATCTAGAATATCATACCTGTGGCAGAACTGCCATGTTCAGCATTTTTGGACAAGAAAGAGCTAATGCACATAATGATAGCCTTGATTTTTCATGTGGTTTTCCTAATCATGCCACTCTTTTGCTGCAAACTAAAGGCAGAATATTGCTTAAGTGTATGTAGGGATGCTTGTGGTTTCCTAATACATTTATATTTTTGGCTATGCCACTGGCAGTTTTGCATATTCAATACGTTGGTTTCGTTCTTTCGTTACGGGTTTGTAGCAAAATTGCTGTTTGAAAATTTGATGTGGTTTCAGAGTTTTCTACTAATTTTGAACTTGTATGTAGAAGTCGCCTAAGAATCTAGACAATGTTATATATCTTAAATTTAATACCCTATAAATTATCGTACCTTCATTGTTATCACCCACAACATTTCTCAGGTGATGCACAACTTTAGAAGGACTAGCTCATAAACTCATTTCTACATAGTAATTTTGCACAATTTTTTTTTATATGCTTAAGCCATATACTTTTAGTGACTTTTAAAAATACATGTTATCTCCTTTTCAGATCTTGGACTCTGAACTTCAAGCAATTCTTGGTTATATGCTTCTTGAAACTTGGAGAATATCTGCAATAAATAGGTATGTGTAATGGATACATTCATGTTTTGTGTTGGATGATTTGGAGTGTGAGTTTTATTGACAGTTTAATGCTGAACTTCTTAAAGCTCTTGATAAATCTCATCTGCCATGAATGGGACAGTATGATGGATCTTTGCTGGCTGAATTTTCAATAGCACATGTGGTATTTGTATGGCAGAAAGTGGGAAAGGTATGATGCTCACAGTGACTCAGAGAGAAATGTGCAGCCAAACTTACTAATTTAACTTCAGACTGAACAAAAGGTGAGTTTCCGTGAGCGAGTAAGAATTTTTGAAGGTAAAAATCAGTGAGTTGGAAGAAATAGCTCTACTCTCGATCCCCCCTTCCTTGAGGCTATGCTTTAACTCGCTTTTCATCTGTGTTTCCTTTGGTTTTCTTTGCAACTGCTAAAGGTAGTAAAGGCATGAATGTGACTAAATACTAGGTAGAAAACAAGGTCGAAATCTTGGGTAGTTTGATGTTCCTGGAAATTTTCTCAATTATTTCAGTGAAGCTAGTATCTCACTTGGAACATTTACAGAAAATATTCAGGCAGTTTCAGAAATACATTCTTGCATATAACAAAGCAATTTTTAGGTAATTTCTTTTTTAAAAGTCAGGTCACACTTTATGATGCTTGAAAATCTGCTGAGCTCCTAGCAATGGAGAAAGGGAAACAAGAGAAGATTTAGAAGAATTTATTGTTTCTAAAGAGGTTATAGACCTAGACAATTTTTGAGTGTCAGCTCTAAAAATGAAAGGGTTTCCTGAATAAAGGTATGTATCAACTGAACTTACCTTGATCTGTATGAGAAACTTTGAAGAGATTTATAATGGGGGAGAGGTTGAATTCTTAGGAATAAAATCCATGACCAGTTTTTGGTGTAGAGAACCCCTCCAGAAAAATGTGTTTTTTTGCAGTAAGTTGCTTGTTCTGTAAGAATCAGAATGCAAAATATTTTCATAGTATGTGTCATCTGTAGTCCCAAAATGTCTGGCAAAAGCTGGAGAAGAACCATTGTCTCCATTTTAGGTATGGGATCAAGTACCTTAATGTATGATTGTCCTATTACTGTATCTCCTGGATGTTCAGACCCGTGTCCAGGTCTGTCAGAGGATCCTATGTCTAATGTGTGTGCAGAAGATCTCAGCAGTGTTTCTGATGATTGCATTTCCTTATTATTTCTGAAATTTATTGATGTGCCTTTGCTTCTCTTCTTTTCATCTAGTCTCTCTTCGTGGTGCATTTCTTTGGTCTCATTTGTTCTGCTTTGTTTTCTCCTTTGCTCCTTTATTTTGCTTTCCCATGGTTTTGGTTGGGGTTTTTTTGTTTGTTTGTTTGTTTGTTTGTTGTTGGGTTTTGGGGTTGGGTTTTTTTTGTTTGCTTTTTCCTCCTCTTTTTAATTCATTTTCATTCTCTGGAGATTGGCAGCAGTGGGATCTTACACAAGGAGGAGCTTCAGACAAAAATCATAGCAGAATGAGCTTGCCTTTTACTGCCTCTCTAGAGAGCCTGCTGTAAAAGGCAACTCGCTGTCATTCCTGTAAATTTTCTTTTGCAGCCAGCTCTGCTGGGTGTCCCCTTTGTGCCCTGTGAACATCTGTGTTACAGCTTATGTCTGAACCCAACTGGAGAACAAATGTCTGGACCTGCTACTTATTTTGAGCAGCAACCTGCTGCTATTAGTAGGGCATGTGGCCTTGGTTCACCTGCGACTTCTAATCCCCGTCTGGGAGCGAACCAGCCGTCTGTCCTTTCCCCTCCCTTGTCTGGGGGGGCAGCATGTTTCCCTGCGTTCCTCAAGACACTGCCCGATGCCTGTCAGATGTCAGCATTCATTTTCTCCCTGAATTTTTCCCAAGACGTCATGCAGAATGGAAGAAAGCAGTAAGCACTGTAGGTACTTTTATGGCATAGCTAACGTTCTGTTGCTCCTGGAAACTTCTCCCTGCGTGCATACAGTCATGCAGGGACCACCCAGTAGCACCACCCTTCTGCATAAAGAAGAAATCTTCAAGCCCTGAAGTATTCAGGCTCAAGGGATGCCGGAGCAGAAGAGGAAGCTCCATTCTCCAGGCTGTGCACAGGATTCCAGCAAAAGGCGACAATGTTTCTGTGCTGGTTTTGGACGCAGCACAGGACAGCTCATTGAGGATAAATTGTGAACTTAACTTCAAACAGACTTACTTTAAGCAACTTTTTACTTTAAAAGTTTAAAAAAAAAAACAAACCGATGAAGAAAAAGAAGCGGCAGCGCTGCCCTGTTTGCAATAGCGCTATCCCGCTTGAGCGTGCTCAGCGACGCTTGAAAAGCGTAGGTGATGAACTGCAGTCTTTGTGGCATATGCGTGCGTCTGAGAAAAAAACGAAATCTGTTGTGTCAAGCTGGCTTCGGCTTATGCTCGAAGGGTTGTTGTGATGAGCTGAAAGGTGCGGAAACTTTTGTGAAAGATCAGGTGCGATAGCAGAGAACGACTGTAACTCGGGGAGGGGAGGAAGCTGGAGGATTTGAGGTCAGTCTAAATTGGCAGCCATCAGCCGGGAAAGGAGCACAGCCGATTTAGCAAGAGCATGCACCAATTCAGCAACTTCCCTCAGATGTTTGGGTTGGAAGGACTATGAAATAGCAAATCTTCCTGGCTGACGTTAGCTGAAGTGGCTACTGGGCAACCTTGTTTTCCCTCCCTTTCATTAAATGAGCTCCCTTTTGGCAGAAAGCTACGTGAGTTTCAGAACTTTCCAAATCAGGTTAGAAAAGGTTGGCCCCTTTCTTTCCAAAACTAACCATCAAGGCAGTCCCAACACACTGCAGATGTCTCTGCGCGTTCAAATCCTGCACGGGCAGTGGTCTCTCTTGTTCGTTTGTGTATGCACTTGTTATGGAGGGAAGGGTTGGTCTGGCTGATTGTACGACTGGGAGTGCTAAACAGCTAAAATTTCTAAACAAAAAAATCTGGTCCTCTTTAAACGTTGGCGGACAGATATCTGTCTTCCATCTGTGGCAGCCTGTGCCAAACAGCAGAAGAACTGCAAAGTTTGTGTTCTGAAACCTTGGAGAAATAACTGGCACGCTCTGACTTTTTTTTTTTTTTTTTCAAACTGCACGCAAATCTGAAACATTAAACACAAAAACTAAAGTTAAATTGTGACAAGCAGGCAGAAGCTGTGAAGTTCAGCTGGAAGGGTTGCACCCCACCATCCGTACGGCAAAGCCCTTCAGCACTGCTGCACGGGCAATGCTGTCGATTAAGAGCGGGCAGTGGTCTCCCACCAGCCAGGCTGTCCCCTGGCTGTCCCCTGCAGCTGGGTCACCCATGGCGCGTCACAGCCTGAGGTAGTGGGGAAGAGAGTTGGAGCAGCCTTGAGGATGCTCCAGCAAAAACCTGGGGTTGTAACAGCCCTCAGCCAGCCCTCAGCCAGGAGTTACATACAGATGTTCTGTCTATTCTCGTCTTTACTTGAGGCTTCATCCAAAAAGGACTGTGTTGCTCTCGGACAGATTTGGATCAGCCCCATGGAGCAGCTGGCAAATAAAACAGGACAGTGCATCACCCAGTATCGACTGGGCAGTAGCAATTTGGTTTGGTTAGAGAAGGTGTCAGCTTTTAGCAGTTCCCTGTTGATTTTTAATTTGATTCCTCATCTAGGCACTGCAGCGTACTTAGTAATGTGCGTCTCTGTTGTGTTGCCCCTTCCATTTATCAGAGTTATGCAAAGAAGTTACACGTTAAAACTATTTCCCTTTTCTGAATCGTCTTGGCGTTGCGACCGTTTGTCTGCCTTTGCAGTGCTAGAAAATATGTGTTTACCATAGATGATTGCAAGGACACCACGCTGGTGAACCCTGGGAACCACCCTGGGAACCTGGGAGCCATGTCTTCTTCTGATTCATGGGAATGGTCATGGCTCAGCCATGCTGCTAAACGTGCCGTATTGTTAGTATCTGAGGATGTCAGTAACAAGTTACACAACTGTCTGACTTAAAAATTAAAGCAGTAATAAGGAACTTTGAAATAGTCCTGTTAAGATTGGTTTCTGTTTATAACAGCAGTAATTCTGAACACAAATTTAATTCCAGATGCAAGAAAATGAAGGAAATTGAAGGCAGTCTTTCTGCTTAAATGGCTTAATGACTTTGAGTATTTACTAAAGGGACAGTCCCCTTATGATGTGTGCTTTGTCCACCTTATCGTACTCACCAAGCTGGCTGTCACCTGCAGGAATCATGTCTTTAGACCTCCTGAAGCTCCACTGTGGAGTTGCTGCCTGTCACTATGTGCCATGGATGTATGGGGTGAAGATGGTAAATGTGAATATGAATACTCAAGAAACCAATGCCAACAGTGAAGAAGTGGTTCTGTTATGCCTTTTTACTGTGTTTGCTTGAGGAAAATGTTTCCGAATTGGAGAGGCAGGTGCACACTCATGTGTGGTGCTTTCCGTCTAGATACTAATCACGCCTTCTGCTTCCCGTCCCCGTGCATCCCGGCGACGCGCGTTGTTATTCACTGCGCAGCGACTGGCTCTGTAATCCTACCCGTACATAAAATGTGTGGTGGCCAAACGTAGCAACACGGGAATGAAGTATCATTATTTTGTCAAGACAAGATACCCAGCGTAGAGTATCATAAATTGATCCCAGGAGGACAGACCTAGAATATAAACTGTAGTGCTTTGAATATGTGCGTGTTATAATTGTATTAAACGCTTTGCAGCAATTTGTATTGTATTACAGCTGACAAAGTATTTTACCTCCTAGTAACTAACTAATGTAAATAGTGTCGATATTTTTCTTTTTCATATTTATAGTTACATTAATTGCTTTGCGTATTAATAACAAACAGTTAAGTGTCAGAGCCCAAGCCGTAGCTGCCAGTAATCCACAAGCAATTTGTTTGCATATTCAAAATATGAAACCGAAGAGTAATTGCCCTTTTTGCAGGCGCATATCTTCCCAGCTTAAATTTTACATAGAAAAGCCCACTGTGTTACCTAAATATTGTCATGTTCAATATCAAATCTAGTGCTAGTAGAACGTCTTTCGGAAATGAAGAGGAACTTTGCGCTAAGAGATCAGAAGACATCTGATGAAAAATAAATGAATAGCTCACATTAGCTAGGAATTGTGACTTATTTCTAAATAAAGCTAAACTTTGAAAAAGATGTTTCCTGTCTTTGAAAATAGCCTTTTTCAGAAGGCAAAGCTGGAAGATCCACATGCAGTGCAATTTTTGGTTTTGTAATGTGATTTAATTGGGCTAATAGTGTATCGCAAAGAAGCGTTTGAGGAGTGACTAAATTTTTCAAACAGGAGCTATTTTTTTTTAAAGTGTCCAGAGAAATCATATTTCTGCATTGATGTTTTATGGACTTTACCATTTTTATTCTTAGAGACAAAGCAAATTGAGATTTCAGCATAAATCTCCCTAAAACTTCAGTTAAAGAAAGCCTCCTCTTCAGGTTTCTTGGTTTTTTCCATTTTTGTTTTCTTTGTAATTATGATGCTTTCTTTGTGTTGAACTCCTTGCTGGAGACCAGCATTGAATACAGTTGATGGTTTTGAATGTTTGTAAACCGCTGGTATTTGTGAGGGCTGCAGAGTGAAGAGTCAGTTCTGACTTAATATTGCAGATGTACGCCAAACTATCCAGGGAAGAGCAAAGGTTGATTAAATTCACAAAATAAGGTGATTCATAGTTTTCTAAATATGTCACTCAACCTAAAATTAACTCAATTATTTACCAGTCACACGCATGCTAATGAATCCTGACAATCTCAATCGACCTGCTGCGATGAACTTCACTGTCACCTAATATTATTTCCTCTGTATTTTCCCTAAAAGGAAAGAGTGATTGTATCATTTATCACATGCAAAGCAAAAGCACTTGGGGATTTTATGATTTTTTTTAATACCTGCAATTCCAGGGCACTAGTAAATTAATTACATTTAATTAATAAGGCTATAAAAGAGGCGCTTCTTTTTTGTGAGACTGTCTCCTAAAGTTTAATCCCTTGGAGATTTTTACATGTGATAGTGATGAAAGTGACTCCTTCTAAGTCAGCATCAACTATATTATTTAAGAAATAAGGTTGAGGTTATCTTTTCATGCAAAATGTGACAAAATTATAAACATAATATGGTAAATATGAGTTATTCTTATTTCTAAAGTTAGAATCGTCTTGGAATGGCATTTTTAACTATGTGTTACCAGTAGCTATAAGAAATTTGTAAGAAACTTAAGTTAACCAAAATCCTAAATGGGTTTATCTACTTTCCCACTAAATACAGAAATAGATTATTTAAATAAAAATGTGGTTATCCTGCATTTGTACTTGAGTCGTGGGTAAATCTCCAAAAGGCTTCCCTGGATTATGAAATGGTATCTCTCTTTCCCTTTCCAAGGTTTTTCCCGCAAAGCTTTGCAGAATCCTGGATGAAAATCAACATTGATCCATAAAATAGACATCACCGTAGCATTGACATGGGTAGGGTACAACAGCTGAAAAGATTTCTGGCCTATGGTTATTTCTGTCAGGAAAATGGAGATAGATAAAGATATATATGTAATATTTAAAGCTTCTGGGCAATGGCAGGCTGTTTGCAGACAGCTGCATGTTCAGCCTTTTTGGCTGGAATGGTTAAGTGGCTAATTAAATGGACAAGTCAGGTCTCAACGTACCCTTAGGGAGAAGTCTGCCTTGCCTCAGCTTCCCATGAAAGTTTTGGCAGAGACGGGTTTGAAGCTGCAGCAATCTATCTCATTTGGAGATGCGGTGCTGGGTATGAGATGGGCTTGCTAGAACCCATTCCACTGGATTTTACGCAGTCGCTGCCACCCACAGAGAAACATAAAAAGTTAACCCCCCCACCCCGCAATTCTGAAAACTGAAATTAAGTAAGTCATTACATTCAATTTAATTTCTTTCTGGGTTGTTCCAAATTGTTACTGAATTTGTTTAGGAGGTTAGTTGTTTGAGTTTTTGTGGGTTTTAAAAATAATTTTCATGATTTTCTTACTTGATTCATTCAGTGACATCAGCTATAGTGACCAAACAGTTGTTTCCATGGTGACAAATTGCAGTGTTACAAGCATGCTTGTATGAATCAAGTAAGAGAAACAGATCAACTAAAAATGGAGAAAGTTTGCTTGCAAAAATAAACCAGAAATATTTGGTAAAAGTTTGCAGGAGAATGGCTTGGAAATCTAAAAATTATTTTAATATAGCTGAGCCTTCAATACATCCAAAGATGCCAGCACAGCTAGTTTCATAGTGAAGCACAAAGAGATCTGTCCACATCTGGCAACAGCAACCACCTGGAGAATGCTTGAAATAGATAGTTAACTCCATAATAAGAGTGAACGAATTTAACTGCAATAAAAAAAAAAAAAAAGCTTGCTCGTCCTCTAAACTATGACAACTAGCATCAAAACTCATTGTGATTAAGGTCTATCTCCTTAATAAATTGCATCTTAAAAGGATCTCGAGTACTTCTGTTATGCCACAGATCCACGTCCGATTCCATCCTGACGTGAGCCAGGAGCTTGACCACTGAAGGTGATGGAGTTGCATCAGGCTTATGTAGGAAGTGTGGGTTAGCTGAGTGGACAGTGAGGTGGATTGAGAACTGGCTGAATGGCAGAGCTCAGAGGGTTGTGACAAGCAGTGCAGAGTCTAGTTGGAGGCCTGTAGCTAGTGGTGTGCCCCAAGGGTCAGTGCTTGGTCCGGTCTTATTCAACATATTCATCAATGACCTGGATGAGGGGACAGAGTGTAGCCTCAGCAAATTCACTGATGGTACAAAACTAGGAGGAATGGCAGATACACCAGAAGGCTGCGCTGCCATTCAGCGAGACCCAGACAGACTACCAAGTTGGGCGGAGAGAAACCATATGAAATTCAACAAGGGCAAGTGTAGGGTCCTGCACCGAGGGAAGAACAACCCCAAGCACCAGTACAGGTTAGGGGTTGACCTGCTGGGAAGCAGCACTGCAGAGAAGGACCTGAGAGTCCTGGCAGACAACAAGCTCTCCATGAGCCAGCAGTGTGCCCTTGTGGCCAAGAAGGCCGGTGGTATCCTGGGGTGCATTCAGAAGAACATGGCCAGCAGGTCGAGGGAGGTTATCCTCCCCCTCTACTCTGCCCTGGGGAGGCCACGTCTGGAATATTGTGCCCAGTTCTGGGCTCCCCAGTTCAAGAAAGACAGGGAACTACTGGAGAGAGTCCAGCGGAGGGCTACAAAGATGATGAGGGGACTGGAGCATCTCTTGTATGAAGAAAGGCTGAGAGAGCTGGGTCTGTTTAGAAGAGAAGACTGAGAGGGGATCTTATTAATGCTTATAAATATCTAAAGGGTGGATGTGTAGAAGAAGGGGCCAGATTCTTCTCAGTGGTGCCCAGTGACAGGACAAGGGGCAATGGGCACAAACTGGAACACACGAAGTTCCATCTCAATATGAGGAAAAACTTCTTCACTCTGAGGGTGACCAAGCACTGGCACAGGTTGTGGAGTCTCCTGTTCAAAACCTGCTTGCACGCAATCCTGTGCAACCTGCCCTAGGTGTTCCTGCTTTAGCAAGGGGGTTGGACTAGATGATCTCCAGAGGTCACTTCCAACCCCTAACGTTCTGTGATTTTGTGAAATGCAGGTGAAATCTGACTTGTGTTCTGTGTATGTAGCAAGGAATGTACATCCAAATTTAGGAGGCCCCAAATGGTACTGTTGTATGGTATACTGTATCATCATGGATTTAAATACTATTTGGGGTACATGCTAATAATGCCAAAAAGACCCTCGGTGTGTACAGGGACAATAAGAATTAATTCCACTCCCGTCATGACAACTCTCAGAGGGAATATTGTGCCTTGTCTGGGCTCAGACGTTATTTCCAATAAGTATGGAAATAATGGCTCACAGTGCTGCAAAGTGTTAGGAGATCTCAAGGGAAATCTCATCAGATTATGTGATAGGTTTGAAATTAATCCGTGTCCCTACTGTATTTACACAATATACAATTGTCTCTCCGATGGCTTATAAGGAAAGGTAAATGCTACCATCCTAAATCAGCGAGGGGACTGGCTGCAATTCATTGTCTTGGTAGAGACTACATTTCTTTCTGAGTTGATACAGGGAACTCTGAAAATGATTATATAACTTTCTTACATTGCAGACACATTGTTGTCTGGTTTGTAACCTCATTATGCCACATCATCATCTTTCTTGCAGTTCTCCTTGCTGCCACTTCGGCAGACATTAATTTTTACGTTATCTTTTTGAAAAATCTGAGAGGGAAAAAATTGTTGAGAACTTCTTGCTCCTAGCGTGGATATTGCCCAGACATAGACCCATCCATCCACTTGTCATTCCTAGATTGCTCTTTGGTGAAGGCTTCTTTACAGAGCTGCTCTCACCTCTTTGCAGACTGGTTTGGGATTGAGCCAGGCTTTGCCTGTTCAGGTGTGCAGAACTGCGTCATGTTAGGCCAAAACTGTCTGCTTACCGTCTTTCCCCAAGGAGCAAGGGATTATCATCCACGTGAGAATGTACACGTCACCACACTTGTACGGCGTGCGTATCTCAAGGAGCATGTGACAAACTTGCCAGCCCATGGGTTGAGTGCCTTGAATCTTGCCCGCTCTGGAGAGCATAAGCTAAAAGCTCAATTATGAATCCTTATAAGAATTTAAGCATGCAGGAAAGATGTTCTCTAGTCAAGAACTCTTAAAAGGACTGGAAGAGGAATGGTCATCTTCAGTGATCCCCTTCTACCCTAAAGGCTGAATACCAGCACTAAGTGGTTTTGGAGGCTCAGGGCAAAGGGAAGTTACCACAATGTGAAATGCAATATATGGGCAAGGTCTGCTGGGCTGGACTAGACCTTTATTTTTTTTAAAGTAAAGTGACTTTCTCCATTGCTTTGTGAACATGGGAATAAAACCGGGGAGACACTGTGCATTTCTGCAGCTTCTCTCTCCTCTCACTGATTTAGCTTCATTTGTGTCTGGCTTCCACATTTAGCTCCCAGGCTTCCCTGGGGCTTTCTTCCCATTGCAAAATCCATCCTTTCTCCAAAGGCATTTTCTTTCCTCCTTTGTAAGTTCCTTCTCTTCCTTGAAGACTCAACAACCCAGTGAAGAACCTCTAGGATCCTTTCTGTTGACTTTTCTTCTTCCCCGGTAGCCTGTCAACAGACAGCCTTACAGTTCTTTTTCCTTATTGTTTGTACTTGCCTTTATTCTTAAGAGGACCCATCCCCTTTTCCTTCCGATAGCCACTAGCTGTGGCAGGCAAAGGGTTGATCGGGCAACCCCCTCCCCATCTTTCTGCAAATTTGTTCGGTTCAGGTAAACATTTGGTACAAACAGTGGGTTTGATCTACTATAAACTCTAGTTCTACTTAGAGCTTCTTTTTTTTTTTCTTCTCCGTTTTGATAGACTGTTGGATTATGTATCAGCAGTCGCATCTGACACTAGTGTGAAAACACAATAGATACCTGAATCCCTTTAATTAATCACATAGAAAACAATGAAAACCCACATAATAATTTATTTCCTCTAATAGTAATGCTTCCAGATCCCAGTCATCTTTATCAGCTTTTTAAAACCATCTGAGTGTATATTAGAATTTTGTACATTTTATCTGATAGGTACAAACACAAACACCTTCTTCTCTACTTCTTGTTATTCACAGTAGCTGGATTTTGTATGTCACTTGTAATTGTATTTTTCCCTCGTATGCATTGTGGGAGGAGAAGGGACTATATAGCTCTTTATTCTTGTTTACCTTGCTGAGCCAAAGCAGTTAGAATGGGGCATGCACCATCCAAAGAGCCATACACTAAATCCTGATCAATTAATCACCGAGATGACTACAAAGGAAACAGAGATTGGTGATACAGCTGCTGCTGACAGCACAAATACAAGACAGTGAGGTTGCAGCAGGAGGATCTGTGGAATCATTATGACTGGTAATGATGTATGAGATGGAAAGAAGTCAGGTTGTTTCAGAATCAATGTTGGGTTTGCAAGTGACAGTCTACGGAAAAACAATTGTTATTATTTATCAACTGGTTTTCAATTGAATTGTTTGGTTTTTTTAAACTTTGTATGCTGAGAAAATAATAATTTAAGTACACCTCTTCGTGCTTTCTGAAGCATTGAAAAATATGAACCTGAATAGTGTATGGTACTTAAAATTGTGTTTTGCATAGAGGTATTTATCTATTTGTCATGTGGAAGGAAAATTAATAATCTTCTTTGTGCACCAAAACTTTTATACTGAATGTTTTCTGAAATTTCATTATGTAGAAGCCCTATGGAAGCTGTGCTGTTCAAAACATTTTTTCATGTACTGTAATGTGTATTTCTTCAAACAAAGAAATGCCTATCTGTTGAAAAGATAGCAGTGATAAATTACTTCAGCTTTCATGCTTACCTACTGTTTTCCATTTGGCATTAAATTCCTGGTTGGATTGCAGAGGTAGATAGATCTGAATTCAAAAAGTTACCTTGATGCCTTTTTTCGCCAACCCCTATGACCTGATGATAAAAAGGAGATTTAGTTGTCTAAAGGACCATCCTTCTTGTATAGTTTAAACCCCACTAGATATTGAAAGGATTGCAATTTTTACCATTTTCTCTGAACTGTATTAATTTTCAGAGGATGCACAGGACCTCTACCTTTACTGTCACAACAACAGCACTTTAGATATCAACAGTGTAACTATCTGTTGAATCTAAATAGCATGCAAATTGAGCTTCCCATACTCATCCTATCTCATTATGGGTAATGCTGCATATGCTCTGTTAATCCTTTTGAAAAATTATTGACTCCTGAATAACTTTGCTTTACTACTATAAATCATAAGTTCAGGGTGGGTTTTTTTCCTGTCATTGACTTTTAAGTTCAAGGGTCTGTTTTATTTCTCATCAGAAAACAAATTCCTCCCTATGCTTATCATGAAGTATTCTGGGCTCGTGTTTTCCATTTTAATGGAGGTTCATCAGTCTCCTCCGCCTTCTCCTCACTGAATAAGTGTTCCTTATGCAATGCACAATGGAGGCATACAAAACCAGAAAAGTAACAAAACAGTTAAAAAAGCTAAAAGGCAATGTGCCAGAAGTTAGCTGTATTAGCATATTTGAATGGGTAAGAAAAAGCAATTGGGAATTCTTCCCTCGTTTGCCAATCTTTACCATGCATCAGTTGATAGAATAATTGTTATTTACAAAATAGCAACACTGGCCTTCAAATAGGAGATACTGTATATCCCAGCTGACTCCTGAGGTCTATATCTTCATCTACATTTTACCTGGTCCATATTGGCTGCCCACCGAAGGACCGTAGATGTCTGCTTGTGAAGAAGGTGAAGTTTCTCACACTGCTTTAGGAGGAAAATTTCCCACTCTGGGATGAACAAACATGTGCACTTGACCAAATGCTTAACATCAACGTGTGTCAGTGTCTATATGTGATGAGTATGAAAGGAGCCTGAGCTGACTGGGTTTGATGGGGACAGTGATATTTTGTCTGATGAGTCCAACCCAGTGCATCCAGAGATTCCTGCCTGCTAGTTTTTCTTTTGATAGGCTAAGTTTTCTCAAGAGCAATTTTGCACCATTATTTCTGTCACTGCTCTTCCTTTTATACTGCCGTCTGATATGGATTATGACTGAGACCCTCCTTCTTTACTCCTGCTTAAAACTTTAGGAGTCTTGTATTTCGGTGTGGAGGCACACTGGTCTACCAACTAAAGCTCAGACTTCAAATGTTTGGGCATTTTTTACTTTCTTTACCACCAACTCATCCTCTGACTTTCCACTGGGCAATGATGGTATTGGCCTGTGTTCTGGTTTCTCTGTCTCTTAAATAGGAGCACTGATAATGATGGTTGCTCATGTACTAGATTAGAACAGTTCAGTTGGAAGGGACCTACAACGATCATCTAGTCCAACTGCCCAACCACTTCAGGGCTGAAATGTAGCTACTGTGGTATATATGTTGAGATATGGGACATCATCTTTTGTAAGGTAAAATTCTGCTAAGCTCAATAAACTACTCATTATTAGAATTATTATTAACATCATTACTATTTTTATTTCTGGATTCCAACTGGGTCCTCTGCATTCCTAAAGGGATTGCTTTTAGAGTAAAATCCTACCAGGAAAGGTGCACTTTTAAATAATGAAAGTCAAGGACATTTAGTATCTTGCAGCGCTGGCTCTACAGCAAAGGCAGTATTACTGTTACTTCGGGGCCATCAGAATTCAAGCCCTTCCTGTGTGGAAGAGGTCTCTGACAAAATGATTTTTAAATGCTACTTCACATTAAAAGTAGCAGGAGAAAATTGTCCCCAGGACAGTATTATCTGTGTGTAGCCAGTAGTTTACCAAGGAGCTCTTCCAGATATATTCCTACTCTTTTGAAAAAAAATCTGTTTTCTGGAGTACATCAGCCTGCAGAGGGGAAGAAACAGGGAAGCTATTAATGTGTTTTTCCATCTAAACACAAATGCTTTCTCCTGACTCTAAGAATAGAGGTAGTTCTCTTTTGGCAAGCAAATGCCTGTTAAGGGCACTTTGCTGGATGCATTTGTGCTGTTCTGTAATCTTGGTGGTCTGCAGAAATGGGCACAATCCCCAGGAAAATGACAGCAGGCATAAGTTAATTAAACAAAAGAACCTCATCGGCGTGTTGGTGGAAGAGGAGAACACGCAGCTCACCTCCTGCCAATGGCGTGGTTGACTTTCTTCATGAATTATTTCCCAACCCTGCAGTCTTTCCCTTCGCGAGGGCAGGGGTTTGGTGGTGGGAGTTAGAATTAGTGGGACTTTGCCAGGAAATACCCTCTCAGTTAACAGAGCCGGGCTGCTGCAATTCTTTCTTCCCAAAGGAAATATATATGTTTGTGTATGTATATTTGATTTTATTGATAGTGTTTAGACTGGGTAATTTGAAATGCGAGTATAGCAAGCAAGCTGTATTTTGTGGAGTCTGAGAACATCCTCTTTCTGGAAAATCTTTCTAAAATTATCTCATGGTGAGTAGAATTTGATCCATTCTATAGATAAAAGAGGCTGCAGTTTACAAATATTTTGATGAAATGTAGACACTGTCATGTCTAGATGATATAATGGATTTCATTATACTCAGAAAGTAATCCAAGCCTGTTAGAGACAAGTAAATAACCTCAAATTCCTTTTCTCTTTTCTTTTTTCTCTTTTCTTTTCTTTTCTTTTCTTTTCTTTTCTTTTCTTTTCTTTTCTTTTCTTTTCTTTTCTTTTCTTTTCTTTTCTTTTCTTTTCTTTTCTTTTCTTTTCTTTTCTTTTCTTTTCTCTTCTCTTCTCTTCTCTTCTCTTCTCTTCTCTTTTCTTTTCTTTTCTTTTCTTTTCTTTTCTCTCTTCTCTTCTCTTCTCTTCTCTTCTCTTCTCTTCTCTTCTCTTCTCTTCTCTTCTCTTCTCTTCTCTTCTTTTTCTCTTCTCTTTTCCCTCCCCTCCCCTCCCCTCCCCTCCCCTTCCCCCTCTCTCTTTCCCTCTCTCCTTTCCTTCCCTCTGTAGTGCCTGAATTTTAACAACGAGTTCTTACGAAAGTCTTTGGTGACCCTTCACACGTAGCACCACTCTGTATGAAATTTTATTACCATGAAACTATCAGGGGAAAACAAGAAATCAATCTATCTGGCCAGATAGTTATTACCATGTTTTAAAAAGGTAAAAACCTTTGGAGGCTAGAGTTTCAGCGGACTGCTGATGTGTCACAGCAGAGCTGTCTTTTCCCCCTGCGAGTCCTTGTCTGAGATGGTCACGAGGAAATGAAATACTCTGCCATCAGGCTCTCGCCCTCCTCCTACCCCATCCCCAACAGCAGCACGATGTTTACCGTTGTTAGTAGCCACCTGCTTCCCTTCAAATCCTCCTCATGCAAAACACGGTCGCTTCAGAGCAGTCATTATACGTTTGGAAATGGCAAAGCAATTCTCCAAGTCCCACTGATTATGTTGTATAGCAACCCTACTGTATGCCGTTTCTGCTGCTTGGAAGGCTGGTAGCTGTTTGGCAAGCTAAAGAAGAAGCTTCTTTCCAATAACAGTGTTTTTCTTTTATCCCGGAGTGTGGTATTATTTTTCTAGTGGTGTGATTAGAAAAGAAAATATATACAAAGCTAAAGAAATATTCCAATATATTTATAATATAATATTATGATGGGCATTAAATAAAGCCATTCAAGTGCTTGAGTTCATTCAACTATTTTTTGGGCTTTTTAAAAGAAATAATTGTTGCACAGAAAGTCTCGCCTGAATAGCAATTATTTGATTAAAAGAATACTGGCCCAGGTCTTGTGCTTGGCTTTCTATAAGCTTAACCATGCAATCATTTTTTTATTGCCATTGTTGAACGTCGATGGATTTAAATAGGGCTTCTCCCACGTAGGTTCTTTAATGATACTTCTAAGGAAGAGAGCACAAGTGGATTGAAATGAAATCCCGAACCCACAGCTCAGGAAGAGTGTGGGACAGGGTGTGAAAGGAACCCTGGAGCTGTCAGAAATGGCAGGAGTAGCATTACACAGCAAGGAGACCAGAGAGCTGGATGGAGTCTTTCCGAGGATGGAAAAATAGCATTCTTTCTCCCGAGAGCCCTTTGCTTTGACTGGATGCGGGCCCCGTTCTCTCTGAACCTATTGCTGCCTGTAACAATACTTCCAAATGCAATTGGCACCCATTCCAGCTGCCTGCAGGCACTTACAGAAAGCAAGCTGGGTTTCTAGGGTTTCTTAGACCCACCCTAGCTAAGAAATGCAATTTCTTAAATGTGCATAAGGAGAACAAAAAAATTAAATGGAAAAATCGTGCTCAAATCTTTGTAAAACTTGAAACAACTTGTATTCTGTCCATTTTAATCTGAAGTAATGAACTGGAAAGACATACCGCATTGCTGCAGATCTCACCAAGGAGCAGATAAGTGCCAGAGGTTGAGCCTGTAAGAGTCTGGGCAAAGCTTCACGCTGCTGGAAACAGTCTTGTTTTGCACAGTGAATAGTAGCTGATTGTTAAAGCATGCTCTCTGCTGATGGCAGGAATTTAGAAAATGGCTAAAACTCTCAAATGAAATATAGTTGAAAGTAAGTTTTGAACAAGAAAAATCCTGTCTGCAAAAGCCTGTGTGCCGCAAAACTCCTTTTGCCAAGAATGGAACAAGCAGGGACTCGACAGATAAAGAAATAGCAACAAACAGACTCAGCTTTTCCAGAGGTGATGGAAATGTGCTCAGAGCAATGATGCAAGCCCTCGGTGATTCTGGGTGTGTCACCCACATCTTTCCCTTCCAAAGAAGTCCAGAAATACTTGGTGTGTCCTTAATAGTCTGGAGAGACTTGGCAAGAGATGTCACTGAGTGTTTATTTGAAATGTAGTTCCAGGGAAGTATGAAGCAGATACTCATTCAGTCTCAAGATTACTGAACAACAGAGGTGCAATTATTTACCTTAAGGCATCTGATTTTTACAGGTTCAAAGAAAACAGATGCGTTTCTTGTCTACTGCTGTTGGAAATTTTGCAGGGTTTATATAGAAAGTATTCTATTCATCAACAAATAAGTATCTTTAAATGGTTCTAAATGCCAGTGGGCTTTATAACAGAATTCTGGAGCATTATCACAGTGGTCTATTCCTGTTAACATAACTGATATTGTCTGAGAAGCTGCCACAGTAACTCTCTCTGTTATTAGTGTTCTGGCATATATTCGTAGCAGGTCACTTCTGTATTTTGCATGTCCTAAAAGATGTTGCAAGGTTTTTGGTCTGAAGGAGAAATATGTGAAATTACTACTTTTTTCAGTAGCCTTGTAGAAGTGAAGGTAGATTGTATGGATGGGAGGAAGAAGTCATTGTTTTGAGTTTCTTCCTGGTGGTCAGGATGGAGATGGATTGTACAGCCATGAGGAAACTCAGTTCTCCAGGAGCATGTGTGAAGATATCGTAGAAGGGCATGTTGTTCTTGTAGTTCCACATCTACTTTCCAAAACAGCCAGATAAATCCAGACTTAAGGATTTTTTTGTTATAATAAAGACATATTTCAGAAAAAAAAAAGGTAAAAATGTAATGGGCTATGCCTGCCCATCTTCAATGGATGGCTCCATAAACAGGAAAAGACATAAAAAAAAAAAAATCATCGAGTACTATAACTTCTATATGAATTTCACTACCACAGGCCTGCATAAAATCAATACACTTAAGCAATTCAGTTTCAGCTATTAAGGGGTTTACTGAGTCCATTCACTTTGTAGATCTTCTGGGTTAGTATAAACTATTTCTGTTCTACACCCTGCGTGAGCCCAAGAGGATTGACATCCCTGGAGATGATGTTGAACGAAGACAGGGTTTCCAGCAGAGTTAGGATTTGACCTAAATTTGCATCTTGGTCAGATTTGCCTACTGGCCTCTTATTTTTGGGAACTCTGAATTGTCTCTGTACTGTGATCTGAAAAAATTGCTGGCTGGTAAGTGGTAGTGATTTATATTTCAATACCCCACATTTCTTTGCTGATCTATTCTGTTTGTATATGGCTGTAAGCGGGTTCCCCAGTCAAGATCAGTGTCTCAGGAATTTGAAACTCTGCCTGAGAGGACTTTTCTATCTAAAAGGGGAAGAACAAGCTTTTCGGGTGGTAGGGAGAGGATGGGACTGGGCTTTAGCCTTGTCCATAGAGTAAAGGATGGAATGAGTTTGTAAGTGATGTTGTTTCATCTTCGTCACCGTTATGCTGTGAGTGAAGAGTATCCAAAAAGGAAGGAAGAGAGAAGGGTCACTCAAAAGGAAAAAGAAAGTGAGGGGAAAAGATAGAAAAGCATAGCATGGAGCAAAGTAGGGGGCGCAGGTGGAACGAGTCTGCCAAGAGCTGGAGAAAAAGGCCAGAGGAAACACGGTAAAGCCCCTGCCAGGCACTGTGTAAATCTGCTCTGCACTTAAAGGCAGCTTTCTCCAGGCTAGCAATTATGTCTAGCTGGTTTGGGGAGTGCCAGGTGGCAATGAAGATGCAATGGCAAAGACTTCAGCTTGGCTGTTCAGGGATCCTAGGAATGTATTTTGGATGCTGTCACATTGATATCTGTGTTTACTTTGTTTTAACAACCGTTACCAGCCAGGAAAGACAGATTAAGGTATCTCAGTAATGTTTCCGTGCTGCAAATGCACCTTCGTTCTCTCCTTCCTTCCCCCCCAAGCAAATTCTTGACCTGACTTCAATCCAGCTTCAAATGTGTGTATGAAAATGTAATAGGGTAATTTATCACCTTTATTCAGGTAAACAGATAAAATTGCGGGCAGGTAACAACCTTCATCTGTATGCTGAAAGGAAGAGGGAAGTTAGGCAGTTAGATAGCAAGACCTTTCCCTCTCTGACGTGGATTACTCAGAAGGGAGTAATCATCATTCATAGTTTTCCACTGCCAGCTTTACCTGATACTGGCAGGTAAATCACAGAGCAGAGCACGGTGCTGTCCTCTAGCTTTGAAACTTGTAATTGTAGCAGTTCTTCAGCAAACATCCAGTTTAACCCATCCAGGACTTTCGGTACAGCTTTTAAAAATAACTAAGGAGTTTGAAGTAACTGTGCTCTATATAAGAGCAAACAATAAAGTGCATGTGGAGGAGGCTTCATTAAGATTGCTTGACCTATGAGCAAAATAAAAAGGAGGACAAGATAGGCTTTCCTAGTGATTTACTTTCTATGCCCATGAATCATGTTTTTTTCCTCTGTTATTGTGATTGCATTTTTTTTCTCAGCACTGCTCACCCTATCATTATGGGTAGAAAAAGTAAAGGGATTGTGATATTTTCTCAGCAGTGATGAAAGGAACAGGACACTTCAAGGACATGCTATAAAAGTTGTTAGGACTGCAAGATGCTGTAGCTTCTTCAAGATGAAAGTACTGTGTATGGTCTGTATTGGATTAATGTGAGTCATGCTAAAGGATGCTAGCTATACCATAAGTAGTATTGATCTTGAATGTTTACTTTTTAACTTATCAATTATATTAACTTCCTTTTCTTTCCTCAGCATTTGGGGGTGAGTACACTTTTGAGGCTGTAAACCCCATGGGAAGAAGCCAGGCAGTTCACGTTGGCAGAGAATCTGGCAAAACACGCTGTTTAAATATTTACCACCAACAGCAGAGGCTTGTTTAAAAAAAATAACTGTACGTTTCAGCACAGTGTCTACAAGGGGTTTATCAGGGAAAACAATAGAGGCATGAAATTTTGAAATTTTTAAAGAGCATTCAAAATGTTAAGGACTATTTGCAAAGTAGTGCATGTTAAATATATTTTAACATGGGTTAGCTTTTTCCCTATTTTTGGTAGAGAGGAAGGGAAGAGAAAGCAGGAGGGCCTGGGTGCTCCAGTCAGTAAGAAGCCCTGGGATTGAAAACCACAAAATGAAAAACAGCAGATGTGAAACAGTGGCTTTTGACTTCCTTCATATGAACACAAATGCAGCAACTTAATAACATCATTTAAAACTCCTCGTTTGGGGCCATGGAAGAAAAGAACACGGAAGTAATTAGTACTAGTCTAAAAAAATCCACAAGAAGACATTTGTCCTTGGTAAAATGTTTCTCCATATTGCTTTATGGTTTCTATTTATCCAGACAAATTATTCCCCAGATGTAAAGCAGCACTTCTGACATCATATGAGATTACTATGCAAGATTATAATGTGGACGTGGCTTTGTCACAAAAGACAAATGTTCCTCGGGCCGTGTGGCAGAGCTGTTTGCTGACTGAAGGGAAGGATGGAAACCCCTACAATATACCAAACTTCAAGCTGTAGTTCCCTTCAAATGTAATAATTTTAATCCAATTATACTAGCAGGTCAGAGAATCAGTGGGCTTTCATACTGATGGTATTGTGTGAAATATTAGTTGAGCTATGCAGCTGAATAACAAGAGAGGATTTAGTTATGACAGTTACTGGTGTTTTTCAGAACATCAAAGACCCAGCCAGCAGATTATGCAGCAAATGTATTACATGAAGTTGATCACGATTTTCTGGATATTTGGAATTTTTGTACCAAGTGAGAGCATAATTATTGAATAACTTCTACTAAAGTTCTTACAGGTGTTTTGTTCCCCTCTCCCCTGGTAGTTACCTTTATCTGGTAGAATATGAATTTTCCTTCAGTAAAAGCTGTGGAGAAGAAGCATCAGCTTCTAATTATCTCAGTACACTTAACATCGTACTACCAAGCATGTGGTTTGGCACACGCAGAGGCTAAAGGTAGATTGGTTTATCTTCAAGTTGATGTTTTTTAACTCATACAACCTGAGTAGTATTTTTCTTCAAAAGCAATTTAGGCAGTAAGAGTGGTCCAACTCCTCTCAAGCTCGGCAAGAATGGCGGGGAGCATGGGCGGTTACCAACAGAGCAAACACGGGTCACTCACAGGTGGACTGAAGGATATTCGTGTCCATTTTGTTAACATATCCGCAGACAGCCAGAAGCAATCTAATTTTTGCAGTGCTGTTTTGTTAACTGAGAGAACCTCGGGAAATTTTTGCATATGGGCTGCATTGTGAGGTCTCAGCTCTTCTGAAGACAGCAGCTACAGTGGATCAAGTTTGAGACAGGTCAAGGTAGACATTATAACACACTTACCACGTGTACCATGGTTGTTGCTTTCCCATGCTGTGCTCAGTCAATAACTATAAACACCAATGACCTCCAAAACTGGGTAAATTCCTGTGCTGAAGTTGGAGGGTGGACATGACAGACCAAGCAAATGATGGCAATGCAGTTGCTTGGTGTCTCCACTGCACGCCAGCTTCTTGTCAGCCGTGAAAGGAGGAAACGCCGCTGACATCAATGGGATCGCTCCCTTTTTTACCAGCAGCAGCGTTAGTTCTGCGGCATTCACGTGCTACAGGACTTGAGGAGATTTGTGGCAGATTTCTGAGAAAGTCTCTAACCAAGAGTAGTTTTATTTAGGTTTCCCATGAAAAAAACACAAAACCAAAAGGGACCATTGGGTAGAAAAAGCTCGTGATGTTCAGAGTAGTGTATTTCCTAATGATAGCACTGACTGTGGTAGCAGATAATCCTCTGTTATCTGCCACATCTAGTTCAGACTGAAAGCAGCACACAAGTGTGAATATATCCCTTTCTACAGTAGCAGTGTTTGAAGAATTTCTTCTGGGAAGAGCTCTGAACTGGTAGATCACTGTTGAGGTCCTTTTGGCCTAACAGGCCTTTTCCAGTTCTGCAAAGCTGACAACAGTTAAGGGAAAAGATGAACAGCCTTTGCTGGGATGCTGCATCAGTTGTGTGAGAAATGGAAGCGGGTCATTCTGGACATAAAATTTCATGGAAACATGTTTTGTCAGCATGAAGACATTTGAAGACCCATCTGCTGAGGGTGTGTCAGCTTCTTCTGCCATGACATCTGTTTGGAGGGAGGCGTAAAATTCCCCTTGTGAATCATGCCAGTGCTACAATGCTGGGAAACTCCTGCTCCTTCTCTTCTCTCGTTACTTGTGGTGTTTCACCCTTGAATGGGAAGGACTGTGGTTTGCTAAGGGTCTCAGTGGAAAAGAAGGTTTAAAAAAATTGGGAGGAATCAAATGGTAATTTCTCATATCATAGATGCTGTGAAATTTGGCTCTTATTGTGGCAATATTAAAATATCTGGAAATGGTTTATTTCTTAAAACTCCATAGAAAAATTTCTTGTGATGAATCCTTTCCAAAATGGGATAATGAGTAAGAAAGTGGAAGGCAAAATGCGGGACTTTGTTTCAGAATCATGGATCTTGTGCATCAGATATTATGGATTAGAATGGAAAAACTGTTATATAAAACTGCTGTTCAAAATGTCATGGTTTGGACTGGTTCATTTTCTCTTCCACTTGGGTTTGAACATTTCATATCCCTTGGAAATTAGATGTGGAAACTAATGTTCCCAGTAATAATGCATTAAGCTGGAAAATGCTGGATCTCAAGCATACTAAGCAGTAAATACTCTGAGTTTTTATTGTTGCCACATACCTTTTGATAGCTAGTCCCATAATAATATAATATGATACCTAGAACTGATGTGTTTATTGTTCTAAAAAGATTAATAGGCAGATGTTGACCCTGCTGCCAGATAGAAGGGAAGATTTCCAAAGCAGTAAATGTAATATTGAACTTGCTGTATTAAATGGTCCATCTTTATTTTGGCTAGGTTGCTTATCTGTTAATTGTGATCTGTAAGTCTAGTAACAAATATTTTTTAAAATACTATCAGCAAATCAAATCCCGTATTTGCATTCCTCGTGGGCAGAGGAACAGGTCAGTCCCTTGTCTTCTTGTGATATCCTGAACACTTCAAAATGCTTCCACATCTGTGCATTTTGAGGTGAATACTGCTGTAAAATCCAAGTCGCTTTAGTTGCACTAAAGCTGAAACACAGTGTCAGAGGTTTTCTTGGTAATATATATGCCCAGTGAGTTACAAAAATGGGTTTCCTCAAGGCAGGCTCTCTTTGCATGGGCTCAGTCTTACAGTAAAGTATCGAACTGGTCTTTTTTTATAGAGTGAAGCTGTCTCTGTCTCATACTTTGCAGCTCAGATAATGGGCAGATGAAGCGCAGGACAACCGCTGAGCGTATAAGCATATCCTTAAAGGGATCTATTTTGTGGAATTAGAGAAAATAGAATCTGTTTGGAATAATCTAGCTAAACTAGCAAATATTGAATTTCCATTTATTTTCAGTTGCCTGTGACGGTAAGGAGATTAGTGTTTGCCTACAGAGGAATCACTTTGGATCTGTCTTTTAAGTTGTTACAGGACATACAGTTGGGCAGACACATCTGTAGGGCTGAAATGAGAGAACTGTCTCTCATTTGTTTTCTCCACTCAAGCATAAATCTCTAATTTTAAGGGCATTCTACCCTTGGTTTAGATTTGTTTATTTTAGTTTCATAGACCCCATTTTAAATCCATTTTAATGAGCTGTTTATGCAGTGATAGTGTTTTTAATATATGTTTAGGTTCTATGTGACTCTAAGTCAGGCAATGATGCGTGGAGAGGGCATGAATTAATAATACGGCAAAGAAAACTGACATACCTCAGATGTACCAGCCAAACAAGATTTTGACGTGGGTGGCTGTCTGTCGCTTTGCTTGCCCCTGCCTGAGACCGACAGTTCAAGCTGCTGTGCCTCTCCTCAGGGATGGCTGATTTTGCTGGCCCTGCTGCATCCTGGAGCTAGTTAGGATTCCCAGCCCGGTGCACGAACGCTCTCAATGATGCTGTGGTTGTGAGTGTAGGATGATGATCAGGGAGCGGAGGAATGCCAGGAACCAGTGTTTCATCCCGTATGCCGTCTTGCAGGACAACCTTTCTGCACCTAGCGCACTCTGTATGGGTGAAGAGAAGTAGAAGGGTACTAAGACTCCAGCCAGCACATCTGATTAGCTCAGCCATCAGCTTCATCCAAGACCGTAGCTGGCCAGCGCTTGAGAATCTCCACGTGTATTTGAAAACTGTTGCAAGCAAACACAGATCCGAGAAACCCAGAAACATCTCTGATAGTGAGCACGATGCACAGATGTTAGCTGGGCAAAGACTTTTCAGATGCTGTGTTTGCCTGCAGTTTTTCTAATCCTGGCGGATCTGCATGGGACAGTTCGGTGACCTGAGCCTTGCCACAGCACAAGGTATGACAAGGCTTTTTGACGGTCTTTATGTGTGCCTACTTCCTGGCCACTCAGAAGGAGCTTCATAATTTATCTCCAGACATATCTTGAATATAATAACAAGAATAATTAAAACTCAAATAGCAATTTGGAGCTCTGACCATCTGGGATCCAGGCTGAGAAATGAGATATAGTACAGACCCTAAAGCTGTTAGTAAGGTAAGCTTTCTTACTCTTTTTTGTAATTAATTTAAATGGTTCTTAAATGATTTTTAAATGAGTTCATACTCACAACAGCTTTGAAAATCTGTGTCTTGCCGGTGGGATCAGACTGCTGCTTCTACTACTGTGTCTTGGTCTGATTCCCAGCTGGAAAAACTGAACCTCTGTATCAGCTGGGTGCAACCTCAGCACAATGATAAAGGAAAGCAAACGGAAATAGTTGGAAGCTTTTCTGAACACCATTTAGAGAATCCCTTTTCTAACAGATGGACTCCAGAGAGAAAAGAAAACAGGGAGGAAGAGGATATTACATGTGCTTTATTAGCAGAAGTAGGTGATGGCTGTGTTACTTACATTAAAAGAGGATGCTGAGAAGTACCAAGTGTATGAAGTTAAAGCTGACAAAGTGTAATACACAGTAGTGTTTTACAGAATGTCACATTTTAACAGGGTTTTCTTTTCCCCTGTTAGCACAGCCTGGAAAGGTTGAATTGGTTTTTATTCCACAAAGGCAAGAGACTACACATTGAGGTATAAGGGAGTAACTCGAAGAATGGCAGAGCCAGAAGAGTTAGCTGGGTTGTCCATCCCAAGTGTAGCAGCAGAGTAAAGAGAAATAGCAACTGCACCGGTTCTGTTAGAACCTGAAAAAGTGTAGTTGTAGCAGTGCTGCCATTCCCAGGCTCATTAGACTCATTAAGAAACAGAGCTCATGCTATCAGATGCAGTGGTACACTGATGCAAATGAGCAACTTTCAGTGCCCAGGTTAAACCAGTACGGCACTGTACCCTGTGACCGTGGCAGCTCGTTGGGAGTTGGGAGGGCTTGTGCTGAGGCTGTGTACCTGAGACTGAGGTGCTTGATGTATCTCATGCCTCCTTAGCTGGGGGAAGCCTCTTGTGACTATGTTGGAGTTGAACTTCCAGAAGTCTATACAGGAGGACAAAGGAGAATGAATCTCAGTTAGTAGCAAACGGGAGAGGGAGCCCATCCAGACGCTGGGTTCAGCAGGAGAGGTAAGGGAAAAAGAGTGGTTGTTTCCCTGAAGGACTTCTTTTAAGCTACAGGGGAAGCTGGGGAAGGTGAGAAGGTCTCTCTTATGTGGATGTAGGTTTTGGGCCAAGTGAGTAGTCTAATACTGACTACACCATTTTTGTTTCATTAAAAACCTCTGTCTTTAGTGCATGAGGAGTGGCAGAAAAACATCCTGAGATTTTTGCAGCCAGCACCACAAAGCACAAAATCAGCTCTTGGCAGGCCAGCTATTAGCAACATTGTCCCCTGCAGCAGCAGTAGTTTGCAGACCTGATGCTGTCCCAGGTTGCCAGCCAAGCCCTGATACTGGCTTCTGGCTGGGCCCTTTTAAAGGGCAGCCAGCTGATGTCTCCACAATGCTGTCAGCTTCAGGGCTGTTGGGCAGACAGCTTATACCTTTTAGTCTCAAAAAGCTCATGTCACCGGCAAGGTTTAGGGCTAAAGCAGCCAAAAGGCACTTTTTTCAGAGCCACCAAAAGCAGCATTTTTCTACCAGGGACTCCCAATATTTTTTTTTTCCTTTCTTCTGTTGCTCTATGCCTGACAGACACTTGCAGTCCCCACTTGAAGATCCACACTGTGGTGAGCAGCTTGGAGTTAACCTAAGCAATTCCTCCAGCTGCTTTTCGGACCTGGGTTTACCAGCCTGATCTCAGCTGTCAGCATTTGCGATCCATGCTGCTGAGAATTATCAGACCCAAGAACAAGTAACGTCACCAAAAAGGCAGTTCAGAGGCTTGCATTTCAGTCTATCTTTAGCAATTGTCTCTTAAATTGGCTATGGATCTTGTAGGAGCCCTATGAGGTACCCTGGGAAGCTTGATCGGAGGAGGGATACCAAGATGCCAGTGGGAATTGCCACTGAGGGTTTCCGTACCAGCTTTCCAGCCCTTTTGGGCTCATTCCCAGGCTATGAGCCAGGAAAGTTCCTGCTCAGGTCAAGCGTACCAGAGTGTGATTCCCAGATACATTAGCTGTGTCCGGGGGATGCTCACGGTAAGAGTATGACTGTACAACTGAACACAGCCGAGAAGAGTGCAGGGAGAGGGGGTGGATAGGGACTGGCAGGGCTTAATTGTGAGACGCTGAAGCCCTTCTCTTCTCCCTTACCTGGGCAGCCAGACAGTCCCTTCAGCTTGCATCTGAGGAGCTTCTCTTCAGCACTTGATTTGCACCTTTTCAGGGTCCCACCAGACTCAGGGAAATAAATACATACATACATACATACATGCATAAAAAACCCCTAGCAACAAACCAAAATCACCACCAGCAAAACAGAATCAGTGGTAGGAAGGAGGAGAGCTTGGTTGTAAGTGGGACAGGAGAGACTGCAAATTTCTTGCTGCATAGCAGATCATTTCCAGCTCTGGGAGCTGTTCACAACAGAGGAGCTCCGTCGCTGTGGTGCTCAAACAAGAGGACAGAGGAGGATGACATCCTGGAACAGTCTTCCACTACCTTGTGAAGGACTGGGACTGCTTTTCCACTGTGAGTTTCAGAATAACTTGTTTTGCTGCATGGGACCTACAGGTTTGAAGCCTTTGAAGAGCCAGGAACAGGTCTGGTTCAGTCCAAATGATCTTGCATCTGTACAAGAAGGAGGGCAGCACATTGTAGATTGTTGTCTAGAGATATACAAACACACTGACTTTGGTCCTACTTTCCTTAATCTATTCTTACTCCCCACCTTTCCCTTATGTTCCCAGGGGAACACAAATTGCTGCTACATGCCAAAAGATACCCTCATCCCAAAATAAAATAAAAAAGTAGTATCGAGATGTGAATGTAGTGGCTGTAATTAACTGTCTAATCTCATGACAACTGACCTCTCTTCCGCTTCTTTCTCCCTTAGGCTTTGCTGTTCTCTCTCACTCTTTCACTTGTGCAATAGGAGTAAATTCCTCTCGACAGAGGATTGTCTTTTGCTTGTTTAATGTGCTTATCTGTTTTAAACACTACCTTAATGGTAATTCTAAAAGTACAAGGCACAGAATAGTTTGTGTACCCGAACTGTACAGTACTGAGATGCTATAGCATGTTACTGGAAAGGTCTATCTTATTCCTGCGAGTGAAACAACAGATCATCTTAACGGGAAATGAAATGACTAATAACAACTGGCCTGCTCTGCTCCTGTGACAGGCCAGCTTGTTGAGAGTGGTTTGGTGACTGATAAGATAAAGGGAGTGGAAAAGAGACGTTGAGAGGCTGTTTCACTGAAACTTAAACAAATCTCACGCGCTGTAGATTGGTTGATATCCTGCCCTAATATTTCAATTTTATTATTAACCAGAAAAACAAAATCAAATCAAAGTTCCCAAGGCACAACAAAACAAAGTGAAAGTTCCCAAGGCGCAACAAACCAAACCAGGCTAAATAAAAATATGCTCAAAGACATGCATAATGTATGAACTGTATTTTGCTTCATTTGTAAAGAGCAAAAGAGAACAAATAACCAGTGTTTTGGCCCCTTACGGGCCTTTGTCAGGGACACATTTCTCTGAGCTGTTCAGTGGGGAAAAAGATTTTAAAAAACATTTTTCATGAGAGTTTTTCAAGCTGCCTTACAAATATATATTAACTATTATGTTCTTGGGTTTTATTTGAAGCAGGACATTTCCAGCTCTCTGACTAGTTGGGGGAAGTTTACGCCACAAATAAAGCAACCAGTTTAAACCTGCGAGCCTGTCTCTAGCCACGTATCCTTATTCATGAAAGTGGGTACTGTTGAGCTGTACAGAACAATTTATGTGCATGTGGACCTTTAAACACAGTTTCTATGCTATCCTCCTCAAAATTGCAAGTAATAATTGAGAAGCTTTTTTTTCCCCACGTTAGTCATAAATCTCCTTACAATGTAACTCTAAGTAAAGTAGATTTAAAGACTGTATTTTAAAATCAAGTGTTTCTTTTTTGTTTGTTTATTCTTTTGGGGTTGGGTTTTGTTTTGGGTTTTGTTTTTTTTTTTTTCCCCTTGAAGGGGAGTATCCTGCAGATGCTTTAGAAATTACAGCCTTATTTCCAGTGCAGAAACAACCGTTCTGGCTCAAGTGCTGTCCTTAGCCTGACTCCTGTCCACACGCTGTAGCCCACACCCAGCTGTCTGCTGGTTTGTGCCAGAGCTTGCTGACCCAGCCATCACTTGGAAACTTGTAGGAAACATCAGCAAAATATGTGCTAAACAGAGTAGAGTGGGTTTTCTGAGGGACTTCATAGCCTCTTCTGCACTTGAAGCACTACATATATGCTGCGGTGCTGTTGGCAGATGGTAACTAGTGTTTTTAACAAGTTGATTTTAAAGGTGACAGATTGCAGGCAAACAAACCAAACCCAAACAGATTTTCTTCCTATTCTGATTCCTGCTGAATATACACTTGTATATCTAAAGAAACAGTCTAAATTTCAAACCTTTACCTGAAATGACCTTTGCAGAAACCTGGATAGTTGTCTTTGCAAATTCATAGTCAAGTATGTATAAGGATTTCTTTTGTTGAAAAAACCCTCAAAACAGACTCAGGCTTTCTCTATGACCCCTTTACCCCAGTGGAAAACCCTTTTTAATTTTTCTAACGGCTTCTATGTTCAAAAGCTTGAAAAATAAATTGAACTATTTCAATGTAACTGGAGAGCATGTACAAAAGTAGAAGCTTGTGCATCAGAAAGTGCCCCACTTGGAGGGTGCAAAATATATCTTATGCTGCCATACATGCAGACCATCAACTGTTTTCGGCAATGCTTTATGAGACATTTTTTCCCTCACTGATTTCTTGCTTTTATGATCTTTAATATGCATGTGTACTTGCAAACACAGAAGTTCAACTGCACAAATGGCTGCTGTTCTTTCAAAGTATGGCTCTTAGGACTAGGCTACGGGAGGCCCTGTCTCCATTTTTTCCAGAGGTGGCCTCTGTTTGTACTTACACAGTCCTCAGTTAAGAGCTGCCTGTGCATGCAGCTTTTCCATTATTCTTTTATTATTTCCATTATTAGCTCATGGCACAGATACTTTAGTGACGGGCACATTACAAATGCACATACAAGTCACTTGCAGGCACAGGAGGAATCTGTTTTCTTCAAAACATGACCTTAATTTGCGTGGCTGTAGTTGCTTGAGTGCAGACACTTTGCAATTTTAGTGTTTGTACAAGAACAAGTGCTTTAAGAATTTATTCCAACACAGAATTCTTGCTGCTCTTTGGTGTTCAGTAGACACAGGCTGGTTTTGCAGAAACTTTCCACATGCAAGGCTATGGAGGCATGACAGGATGCCATTCAGATTCTCCCTTGGAAGACACCCCTGATATATGATTGCTGGGCTTTTTTGGAGGGTGTTAATTTTTATTCCATTCAAGTTTTTCTTTGCTGAAAGCTTTTTGCCAGTAGTTGCAGGCTCCAAAATCAGTGGTAATATGGCAAAGGCACATCCTAAATCTAACAGATCCTAATTATATTTTTGTTTCTTAAAGTCTCCGTCAAGCTGATTTCTGCCTAAAGAGCAGCTTGCTAAACTGGAAGTGAGCAGGCTGGTGATGCAGGTGGGGAAACAGGAAAAATAATGGCCCTTCCTTCCATCAGGGGCATCTGCCTGCTCGTTCCTGCGATGGCGATGGCGTGGAGTCACAGAATCCCTCAAGTGTCCTTGCTGATAGATAGCCAGAAAGCCTCCTCGCAGCTCAGGCAGGACCTGTTGTATGTGACCATTGGCATGGTGAGACACACAGGTATCCCCTCCAGGCTTAATTAGGTGACACATAACGACTGGGAGGAGAAGTGGAGGCCAGCAAGAAGCTCCAGCAAATCTCCATCCCAACAGTTTATCTAGCAAGAAACAGCCTTTGGGACCCATCCCCCCACAAGCACTGCTCATTCCTCTAGTCTGTAGTCCAAAAAAATGTATTTCCAGATCGTGACTTTGCTCTTCTCTACTCTAAATAGTTTAAGACAGCAGTTTTCAACCTTAGTGGTGGTGTTAACCTCTTCCAACCACAAAAATCACTTTATAGTCCCAGTCCCATCAGATTATTTTAAATAATTACAAACATGGCAAGTGCTTCTACTCCTGCTAGAAGCATTTGGCAACTGTGTTTAAAGTCACGGACCTTGGTTTTAGAGAAGGCAGTTCAGTCCAAAAGACAACTTCCCTCTTTGCATAAAATTGACCCTCTGATACCATCAGTGCATAATTTTTTCTGGATCAAGGACAAGACTTTATCATGAGCAACTCTCAATAAGAAACCAGTATCAAAAGAAATCAGAATAAGCCTTTTGCAAGAGAGGGTAAAGTTAAAGCAAAAAAACACACCAAAAAAAGTGTAAGTTTGTATAACTCATTAACTTCTGACATTTTAATGCCTTGCCTCCAGGAAAATGGAAGAAGTGGATGATGTTTCTGATCTAGAAGGGACTTGTTGAAATTCTTGTCTCCGTAGTAAATTCATGTTGGCAGAAGAATATCCATGTCAGAGTTACTCATCTGAATAATATCTTAATTATTAACCAGAATTTGTAGTTCATGTACAAATTTCCCAAATCATTGCACTGACTGGAAACTTTCACAAGCCACCCCAATGTTTTGAATGCTGTTCCTGACATAAGAGGCTCTTTCATTCTCATTCTTTTCTTCCAGTAACAAAGTAAGAAGAAACCCAAGTTTTGCTTTCCATTGCTCCTTATGATCAGCTCTGGGCATGGACTCAATTTGTGCTGCTGTTGCCACTGTAAAAAACCCATGATAATGCAAAGTTGCTTTTTGTTAATAGAGCCAGCATTTGCAGTCCTGATAAAAGCATTCTCCCCTAGGCTGTTGTTTTCTCTAGACTTACTGCTGCTACCGTGTCTCAGGCAGACTTCATGGTCTTAATACTAAAATGGCTCTTTGCTGAGGGAGTTACTCACAAAGGCGGTAAACGCATCGCTATTTTTCCTCCCACGTGCATGTGTGCTACCTTCCTGGTATCTCTTAGAAATTCTTTCCTCCTGATATTTGTGGTCTCATTTCTAGGGATATGGAGGTTGTAGTATTGTGTGTTGGAGATGCAGCTTTGCAGAAGAATGAATAACTTTATTTGCAGGTTACCGTTGGTCTGGATAGAAGATGCAAATATGTCACATCTTGACAAAGATTGAATGGATCAGAGTCTTTTTTTCTCTCTCTCTCTTTTTTTTTTTTTTTTTTTTTTTTTACTGGGTTACAGAAATGCCTCTGCAGTGGTTTATACCACTTTTGGCCCATTTTACGATCTTTTCATCCTGGTGCTATACAGCATTTAACCAGGCTACACTGATATTAAGAAAATCTGTCTTTGCATGATATAGTTCCTTATTATATTATAATGGGAAAATTACTGCTGTTTTTATTCCTGTTAGGATCAGCAGTAATTTAAGCTCAGTTGTAGCTGCTTCGTACTAATATTCAAATGGTTATGTGCTCTGAAATATTATGGTGCTCCTTACCTTTCTCCCCTCATTTCTGTGCGCTCTCTCTCAACTGGCTATTCTGTCTTGCTGGTGTGCCTGCTACAGCTCTGGGCTCAGGTGGCCAACTCTCTTCTCCTTATTTCAGTGCTAGTCCACTCATAGCGAAAATCTGTGTATTTTGCTCACATTTGGGCACACATTTCTAGGGCATTTTGTTCTAGCTCTGTGCTCTGCAGCCTCCTGGGTGCTTTCAGCTGGACCTAGCTTATCAGGAAGTGATATTGCTCTCCATTCGGCACTTGTGAGACCACATCTCATGTACTGTATCTGGTTTTGGGCTCCCCAGTACAAAAAAGGCATAACCACACTGAAGCAAGATCTGTGGAGGGCCACCAAGATGGACAACGGGCTGGAGCAAAGGATGTATGAGAAGTGGAGAGATCGGGGACTGTTCCAATGAAGAGAAGGTCATTGGGGGATCTTACTGCTGTCTACAACTACCTAATGGGAGGTGATAGATACGTCAGAGCAGACTCTCTCAAAGGTGCATGGTGATAAGTCAAGAAGCAACAGACACAATTTGGAACATAGGAAATTCTTATTATATATATTTGAGGAAAAAATATCACCATGGGTGCGATCAAACACTGACACAAATTGCCCAGAGAGGCTGTGAAGTCTCCATCCTCAAAGATATTCAAAACTTGACTGGATAAGACCCTGAGCAACCTGCTTTGAGCAGCAGGTTGGACCAGATGACCCCAGGGGTCTCTTCCAATGTAAATTATTCTATGATAAACTTATCTTCAAAAGGAGAGAATAGATTATATGAGCAGCTTTGGAGGTCTGGATGGGAAGCTCTGGAGTCAGTCTCCAGAGAAGTAGGATTTGGGGGACATAGCTAATCATAGAATCATAGAACAGCCCAGGTTGGAAGAGACCTCGAAAGATCATCTGTCCAACCTTTTGTGGGAGAGGGAGCCTAGATGAGATTACCTAGCACCCCGTCCAATTGCATCCTAAAAACCTCCAGTGATGGGGACTCTACTATGTTCCTGGGGAGGTTGTTCCAGTAGTTGATTGTTCTATAAAACAAGTGTAAAAAATTCATTTCTTATATCGAGATGAAACCTCTCTGATGCAACTCATACACATTGTCATTTGTCTTTTCCATGTGACTCCTTGTGAAGAGAGAGCTTCCATCCTCTTTGTAGCTGCCAGCTGCCAAGTAATGGAATACTGTGATGAGGACCCCCTCTTCTCCAGGGTGAATAGAGGCAATGGCTGAATGAAATTTCCCTCCAGAGTTTCATAAACAGTGGCACTGCAAGAGAGGAGAGCAAGATGGCTTGCAGAAAGGTGAAGGACAGAAACCAGAACTCTAGCCCACATTCTATTTTTGGATGACTTGGAGAGGAACTGGGCACAGAATACCACTGCTGACCTGCGTTTTGTCTAGGACACAGCTAATAGACAAAGCACTAGTACTGGCTGACTCCTGTCCCCCTGCCTGGAGGCAGTAAGCAGGATCCTGAACAAGGTGCTCACAGCTAGGCAGGGCTCCCCCATTTCCTTTGCTCCCTGCCCCCCTGCCTGCTTGCCTTCGGTCTCCAGGAACACCCAGGCTGCTGGCAGCACAGCGAGGAGGCTGGCGAGTATCACTGCATTAGCCTTTATTAAAGGCTGTTAGTATTGTGTGCTGTGACATGTACCTGGTATTTATTACTTTTTCCCTGGTTTGCGTGTTATCGTCTTGGATGGATGTGAGCCAGTTTCCAAATCCTGCCCTTCCCCTTTCCCTCCTTCTTGTTCAAAATCCAGCTGTATTCAGCAAGTATAAAAGCGCTGACCTACGGAGCCCATGACAACCAGCTGCAGTCCCCCACCCTCTTTCTTTCCTGTTTCCCTTGCTCATTTTTCAATTGAAGCAGTTCCGCTCTCTCTGATGCTCAAAATGGGAACGGTGCTCCTTAGTGCAGAAACTTTCTGCCCCTGCCATCAGTCACACAAGGAGTTCATGTGCCAGCTGCACCAGGTTAGGAAAAGAATGACTTGTACCATAAATGTGTGCGGTGAGAGCCAGCTAGTCCATAATTCAGTTTTCAAGTCTGTAACATGTTTTGCTCAAACAAGTAATTAATTCAGTACCCCATTTCAAGTTTGTTATGAGCAGTAATTTCAGTAAGGCACTGTTCAGCAGTATAAATGCTAGGAAGTCCTTTTTATAAGTGTAACTCTTACTGCGGCATCTTTCGATCGGTAAAACAGTTCTGTTGGTGGCTGGTCGGGTGTCTTCCATGTCACAGCTGCCTGGGGAATGGCAAAAAAAAAAAAAAGCATTAGATCGCCCACGTGAATATTCACCTCCCTTCCTCATACAGCAAACTGTCCCCAGATTGCTGCTCATTGAAACCTTTGCCCCATGGGCCCTTTCCCGCAACAGGTCCCTGGGCTGAGGAATCACAGAGGAGTCAACCGTACAGAGGAATCCCAATCCGGATCGCCTTGTGCAGTAAACATAAGTCTGGCTTCCAGCTTGCGAGCGCTGCAGGAGCTGGAGAGGAGCTACGAATGCCCAGACTTTGTGCTCTGAAAGTCAGTGGGAGAGGAAGAGGAAAAGAGACCTACGATGTGTGGAGGTTTCCAAAAGTGGAAGCAGGCTCTGCACTTGGCATTACAGAATTGTGGGTGAAAAAATAGCTATTTTTTGTCATGAAGAACTGAACCATGAACAACATCTGTATTTTCATTTCCTTTTGTCTATCATACCCGAAAGGTCCAGACCCTTCAGAACACCGCTGTTTACTGTTTCCCAGAATTTGGCAAAGCGGAGTATGAACAACTTGTGACCTGGGAGCCTCTGGAAATTGAGGGAGGCATGAAAATTTTTTTCTCTGGGAATTTTTTCCATAAAAGTAAATAGGACAGTAAGGGCACATTCCCTCCATTGTCATGATACGGGTGAATAAAGATATACTAGGACCAAGAGTCTGGAACGAAAGGGATGTGCCATGATGGAGTGTAACCTTGTTGTGTGAATTCAAGGTAGATAGCAAAGAGCTATCTACAAGTGAGCAACTCTCTGCAACATCTCCATCAGCCTTGAGGGAATGGCAGTCCATGGCCTCGAGTGTCCCTGCATGCTCCAAGCCAACTGTCAGCTTGTTGGGGGGCTCAGAACCACAGGGGTGGAAGTGTTAGGCTGCCAAGCTGGTCACACCGATTTGGGCAATTTTTTCAATGAGGCAAGAGTTAAACTTTGTGGCCAAGAGTTAAACCTTGTGAACCTGGATCAAACAACAATCCTTTTGGAGTTCATGTGGTTTTTATGCATTTGTACTGTTAAAAAATAAGTCTTACTTGGAAATAAGTCTTAATTTTGAAAGCTTTTTAATTTCCCACTTTACATACAGTTCTTGCACTATGCAAAGGCATTATCTGCTGCTTTTAAAATGTACTGTAAGCTGTAACACTTGCATAACAAATGCTACATTAAGATAATCAACCTCTTCAGACCAGTAGGTCATGTCACTGGAACTGCCTGTTCATGAAAGCACAAGTTTCTCAGCTCTAGAAGCCCTTGAAAGCACACACATCATTCAAAACAAACCCACAGAGAAATAACCTCCCCTTCCCCACTGCTGCCCTGCTGTGGGAAAGGCCTTTCGCTATCCCCGATTTCCCCCCAGGGTGAAATCACATCCACCATTCAATACAAAATTAATAAAGTAATATAGAGAGCATGTTGTGCAAACACTGACATATCCCCAATGGTGAATTTACATCCCCCCCCGTTCTGTTTAAAATTAATAAAGGAAGACAGAGCACACAAAACCGACACGGGAGAGTATAAAACCCCACATGCAGAGCACGCCAAGGCTTGGCACTGAGAGGGAGCTCCCGCGCTGGAGTAAGCGGCTCTAAGAGTTAGGCAAAGCACGTGCTGGAAATGCCGCTTCCCTTTCCCAGCCAGGTTCAGGAGGGCTCCCTGCAGTGTGCCCGGTGGATTTGTCAGTTGGGAGTGGGCATCGCCTGGGTTATTCATTGTGTTTGCAACGTTCCTGTGCCATTCCCTTCTTCCTGCAGGTGACGTGCAGGATAAAAGATGCTGTTACAATCACAGGGTTGCTCGGGTGCATCCTGCCTTCCGCTTGCCTTCTGCCCTTCCCTCTCCCAAAGGCACACTCTGCTATCGTCGATGTGCGGTTATGGGAATGTAAAAATGTCCTGTGACCTGAACAGCCATCCAACGGCTTCATCGGCCATGGTGATGGACCAGGGACTGCTGGAGCAAGGGAATGCACATACTGTGAATGTCTGTGGCATTAGTCCCCTTCAGCAAATTGCCCTATTTTAGTATAGAAAATAAATGAGAGTCCCTAAATGTTGCCTTGGGTAAATTTCCCTGAATGCTTACCTGGCTCTCAGGTACCTCCTTATGAACTAAAAGGCCTGGTATGGAGATCAAATACCAGGAAGATGGGCTCTAGCAGTTGTCCTACAGCAATTAAGCATAATCCTTTATACTCAAAGCGATCAATAACCTATTCTTGACCGGCACATGTGACATCTGTACCCTTCAGAGCCATGCAGACCTCCTCCACAAGTGCCAGCCATTGATCTGGCTGCAGAAACTTCCCGCAACAGATCGGGAGCAGTTGGAAACTGTCGGTTTTCAAGATGGTTATGGCCACACATTTCTGAAGAGATAAGAGTTGTCTTGTATTGCATGCTGGCTTCAGGTTAAGCTTTTCTTTATCGCTCTGATGTTCTTCAGACAGTGCTGGTTACCCCCAGGTTTGCAGCACCAGCTTCTCCACCAGTCAATGCGTATTTTATGAGCCCAGAGATGATGTTGCGGAGAGTGGAGCTGTGCCAGGAAGAGTTGTTCCTGCTTGTCTTCATCCTTGTCTTTTTCTCTGTACTTGCGGCAGCTGAAGGGGAAGAATACTGTAGCTGTGGCAAGAAAAAGCAGCCCAAACTGCTGTGCAGCGTGATGGCTGGTGTGCAAATTTACAGCTGCCTGGGAGCAATGTGTCAACCGTGTGTCTTAGGCTCCTCATATACCAACTATTCACATTGCTTCTCAAAGAAACTGCACCCGTCTGGGGTGGTCTGTTAGAGGTCTGCAAATGGCACTGGCTGCCCCAAAAGTGGCATCTATTTGGGGACCACCCAGGTGGGATCAAATCAGTCACTAGGCATCCGCTTGTGCCCTGTGGGACAGACCCACAGCATCCTCCATCTGGCAGCACCTCAACGAGCCCTGAGTACGTGGCCAAGCTGCTAAGCCAGTAATTTCAGAAGCGTATTTTGTAAAGCAATGCCTTACAGCTAACTTAAAGGTGAACTATTCGCTTGGATGAGGCGACTGTGTGTTAGGAAGGATGAAGCTGTTGCAACAAAACATCTTCCTCCCAAGAAAATCGCTTCCTGTAGGCAAGTCTTTAGTCATCTTTGTAACCTTTGTCATCCTCTGCTCCCTGGGGAGTCTTCTCTGCGACCTTTGCTATTCTACCAAGGCATCTCATAAATTATTATTCTTTTAAATGGCACTTAGGCTGTCGTAGTGGCTGCTAGCCTTGAAGATTTGCAGTCTACCCTGTAATTTTAAGAGGGAAAAAAAAACGGTTAAGTGACAGAAGAAATATTGTACATCACAATAAAACTACTTTTGTGTTTCGTTTTTTGCTCAGGTCATTCATATCCCTGTCACTAACCTCATTCAGGTCAAGGGCTTGAGGCAGAGAATGGGCATAATATTTTTGGTCAGACTGGTGCATCTGAATATTACAAACATCTGTAATTTTGAATTTGAAATGAGTGTTGTGTTAAATCCTCAGGCAAATAATATTAAGGCATAATAGATTACTGAAGTTTGCATTTCTTTTGGCAATTCAGACCAAGGTTCTTTTGGCTGGTTATTCCAGACATTAATGAACGCGCTCACACAAAGGGAGCTGCTCCTTATGGCTGCAGATTGGATCCCGGATTCTGCAAACTTCATAGGAAATTCTGCAGGACAAGTAGTTGAAATAATAAAGAATAAATTAATCAGGCACACATTAAATGTGAAGCATGGAAAAAAACATCTGCAACACTCAGTGGATGTCTGGGTAACATACTTGCAGTGCTGTTTTGCCAGCTTACATCTGGAGTGGTTCATCAGAAGAGAACAGATGTTAGTGTGAAATAGGTCATAGCAGCAGGGCATCAGAACAGAGACATTTCTTTTTTTTTTCTTGCAGTAACAGCTATTCCTTTTTATTCACACCAATTATGAAAATGTTAGCCAAGTCTGAAATGTGAATGCATGTATTGTGACAAGCCAATACTCTTAAAGGGCATCAAGGTAAAAACTAACCTAACGAGGAAGCTTCAGAGAAGCAGTCCTTTTGCAGTGCACACCGACTATCCTTTAACAGACATAGTGACTATTTTTTGTTAAGATTAGAATTTTTTTCCCCCTCCTTGTTTTATTTTTGTATTTTAGTAGAGATGCTACTGAACGCCTTCTTGGTGGCAAATACCCAGAAGCGGAGATGCTAATTCGCGGGAGTTTCATCAGTCATTTCAAAGGAGAGGTCACATAGATAAGAAAAATGAACAGTACGCAGTATGTGAAGCAGTGACATTCAATGAGTCCTTGTCACTAGCAGCCATTAGCATGCAAGCCTGCTGTTATGTTTCAGTGCTTTATGTGTTTTTCTTGACCAGGCAGGGAGCCTTTGGAGCACTGTAGCAGTTAATACCATACAAGTTATTGTTTCTTTCTTGAATGCCTTATATTTTTAGTACCAGTTAGATGCTTCTCTGTCCCCTTGTGCATCTAAAATTTTAAAGAGAATCAAAGAATGCATAATTTATATCTGTCCCAGAGGTAATGGAGTGACTCAATGATATCTGTGAAGGGGATGATTTTAAATTTCATGTCTTATGCAAGAGGTGATTTTTATACGAAAACTGCAAGAATTGGCCTCAGGGATACCCAGATAATTATCCTTACAACAACGGGTGTGGATTCCAGGGGGATTATAGCAGAAAGCTTTAGTGTCTTGTGTATCACCATCCCTTGTGTATCATGGCTGTCATAATCGAAAACATAGCAACTGATAGATCTCAGAGAATATAACTTGTATTTTGACTTGGAATAGCACATGCAGGAGGTGTGAAAAGACAGGTTTGCTTTGACTCTGTTGAAGGATTCATGCAAGACACAAGGCATTTGTTTATTGCTGAAATTCTTTCCTTCAGTTAAAGGAAAAAACAATTGTTTACTGATGTTGGGCAGAACCCATCAGTACATGCTTTATCACACAGCACAGCTCCACTAGACTATTTCTGGTTTCATTTACCAAAAGCCTAGAAGTGCCATGGCTAGAAATAAATGTCTGCTTCTTTGATATGCTATATGTTTGAAAATGCACTTTAAGGTCTGTATTACAGACAGTTCAAAGGGAATATAAATTGGTGCAGTATTCTCTCTTTTTTCTTTTCTTTCCAATCCAGTCCCACATATTCACTGCATTTTTATCAAGACTGTTTTCAATAACATGTCTTTAAAAACAACTTACTATTTTGTATTTAACTTGGACTTTGTTCTATTTAAATAATTGTTATGATATCGCTGCTTCTGTAGTTTAAAATGTTTAACATCCTCTATACCAATTCTACACTGACTTTTAGCATTGCGTATCCAAGGAGACAGCTGATCTTATTTGCTTTTCCTTTGGAAACCCTCTAGTTTTAACTATTCTTTCCACTTCTTGCAGGGTTGGCCATGAGAATTTGTACCGTTCCTTTGGAAATACCGTGATGGGGCCACTGAGAAGTTACCTTCCTTCGTACAGGTCTGTAAACCCTATTGCCTTCTGAATATTTCAGCATGTGGATTCCTGTGACAATTTATGTTTTTTATCTATCTCGAGTGCATGCAAACCAAATTAAAATCTAATGTTACTGTGTTGTGAAAAATTATTTTTGTTTCTTGCAAAATGTTTAGGACGTAACTCTATTCCGTTACTGCTGTATAAATGTAGAGTAACCCATTTGTCTTTCCTTTGAAGTGAATTATTGCAGTTTATAGAGTTGAACTGCAGAAAGGAATTGGGCCTGTAAGTCATTTTCACCTCACCACTATGTCTTTCAGTATGTGTTGAAACTGCATTACCCTAAAAGGCCCTGCAGTCGATGGCTTCCACCCAGGTTGCTAATATGTGAGCGGCTGTCCCACAGCTATAGCTGTGGATGTTTCGAGAAGCACTGCTAGCAAAGGGTCAGCAGAATTACTGGGGCTTTCGGGTCAGGAGGAGCTCAGGTTCATGGAAAGTTTAAGAAAATAATTAAAAAAAAGAAGTAGTTGATATTTAAGAGACTGTAAAAAGAGCAGAATAATAATGGCTTGAGTCCTGTCGTGTCAGCATGGCGAGGAGCGGTGAGGAGCCTGTACCTAATGCTATGTCCTTGTCAGCCAGAACAATGGTGTTATAAGCACTGCGGCCTGTGATCGCAATGATTTAGAGGGTAGAAAACACTCCCCTGCATTTCAATATGTTTTTCTATGCAGCTATATAACAGAAAAATTTGATTGTTTACTGCTTTCAAAGGTAGTACTGAACAGCATTTTTATAGAAATTTGATCAGAAAAACCAATGGGAATCAGCTTTTCCATCTAGGTGGTCATACCCTGCGATCGGATCATGTTCACGGTCTGTGGGAGTTGTATCTGGCCCTAAATAATAATTCTCAAAAACGTTCATGTTCGGAATATGCTCTATTTCATTCACTTGGTTTACCTGAGAGCACTTTGGGTTTTATTGCTTTCCTTGTTGCCTCTTTGTAGTCACTTACTATTCCATTAGTTTGCAGGAATTCTATAGGAAAAGAGGCTTGTAAACCTTAAACTAAGACGAAACTAGGTGGATACAGGGGAAGAGGGGTATCCAAAACAACATCTAATTTGTTCGTGAAAATTATTATGATTTGGTAATACCTTTTAATGCCACTCCAACTCCAAAATGCTTTAGAAACTATTTGAACCTAGATGTAAACCTGTAAACCTCACACAATTCTACAGCTTCCATAATGAGCAAAAGCCCTAGGTCAGACTCGTTGAGATACTGCAGATACAGATCTGATTGTGATGCCTCGGGCCTGTGTTGAGCGAAAGCTCTGTGTTCAAAAATAAGTTGCTTTTCAGAGTAATTGCACAACCATTGAATGATCTGTGTCATGTTAAAGCTTTATGACTGCACTGTTTCTTTCTTTAATGATGATATCCCTTAGGGCAAAATTTGTGTTTTTCTTTGTCAAGGGGGAGAAAGAAGTGGAAACACTGAAAGACATTTAAGATAAAGGGAGAAAACTTGTTGCATGCATTGGCATTTGGGTTGTAAATCCTTTACTAGCAGCAGCAGCTTTATAAAATCTTCCTTTCCAGACTTGTCTATGAGTGTTGGTTGAACCACGGCTTACCAAAAACTTCCAAGAGCTGCTGCTAAATTTGCTGAAGCAAAGTGTGGTTGGGCCTGTGTCCTAATGAATTTGATACAAATGTAGTCAACAGCTGCTATGCAGAGAAATCTTAGGCAACTCATTTGCCTAAAACACTTTTAAAAGTTTCCTTGTTCACAAGTCTGAATCCTGAAGAATTATGGCTTTGTGATATACATACAAATTAGCATTGTGTCATTTAAAAAGAAGATAAATATGATATTAATTTAAATGTATGTACATATTAGATATAGGTATACTAATGGCATAAAGTAGTTTGGTTATGGCTGTGCTGTACCTTCGCTATAATGCAGAAGCAAAAGAAAACCAATTAAATTAAAAGGTAAGACATTTCTACTAAAAAGGAGATAGAAGGTGTAATTTCCCCTTGGAAAGTATTGCCCCGAGGTATTATCAAAAGGTATTGCATTGAACCTTTGCAAGAAATAGATATTTACATCAATAAGAATGCCATTACAGATGTGTTTTTCATATTACACAGTTGTAAAACAATTACACAGCAGTTGCCTGACTGATGGCTGAACTCACCGATACTTGTCTTGGGGTTTGGGTGAAGCTTCTTCTGCAGCTATGTGGTTATCTCTTGTACCACTTCTCTGTAGCAACTGCTATTGACCTTGAAGGAAAACAGGATACTGGTCTCGCCAAATAATTCATTTAATCCAGGTCAGCTTTTCCCATTTATCCCATGTCTTTTGCTGCAAATTTAATGTATTTTTTTTCTCATAAGTATCTCCTCCTCTTGTACAGTTCTTGTTTTCTTAATCTGCCTTTTATTTTCTGCCTGTGATCCCTCATCCATTCTCCAGAGAAGCCTCCTTTTCCCTGACATCTTTGTTACTTGTCCTTGCTTTGTTTGAGTTTTATTCATTTATTGCTGGAGTTTATTAAATTTTTGTATTGGGGTCACTAAATTATGCATCTCTCCAAACGCCTCTCGGGGTGTCCTCAAACCTTTGCCCTTGGCACCCCTACGGTGAAACAAGTGTCTTGGTTTTAGGGGGAGCAGAGAAAAACAGGCAGCGAAAAGAGTTCAGAGCACTGAAAGAGAACGGGCTGCCACGTGGGATGGGAAGCCCCCGTCTCCCGGGACTGGGCTCCTCTGACCCGTCCTCCTGTTGCAGCCTCCTGCGCACGTGGTCGGCTGGAGCTGGCTCCTAGTGGGGTTTTGGTGGAGGGAGTGCTAGTCCCTTGTCTTGCTGCTTCTTCAGTAATGAAAATACAATTGGCAAAATACCAATCTGTCAAAAGCCATGGAGGGAAGGGAGAGAGAAGGGGAAGAGCCTAGGGAGAGCACTTTTCCACGCGAGCATGTAAGCATGACAACCATGCCTTTGATCGTACACGTACCAGTGCTGCACGTGGACCTGGAGAGCCCTGCTGCTGCTGTATTTAGATACACATGCCTGCCTTAAAGCCATGCTGACAGAGAGACCAAGCCCTTGATGCCACCAGGCTTTGCTCACGCCTCAGCTCTCCCGCCAGAGACACTGAGGGAGATGAAGTGGCTGCTTGCACGCAACACGTTGGAGGTCTGCAAAGAGGAAACAGGTGGAGCTGATGCACGAACCAGAACCATGGAGGCAAACAGGAGCATGTTCTCTTTCTGCAACTTATATACAAATTACCTGGCTACAAAAAGGGAAAAGGGGATGTCACTACCTGGAAATGTGCCATGTGTGCATTTGATGCATATATTTGAATTATTGAACAGATGGAAGCCAAATAGCCTGGTAGCTGGAGAAAATCTATAAGCTAGATGCTCTAAGGAAATGTGGCAGAATAAAATGGGAGGGTGGGGGACGTAAATCTCACAAAGTTGCCATAGAGGGACAGGTGCATTTTATTAGAACAGAAATTAAAACAAGACTGTGAGTTTGCAAAGACTGTTGTGTCCAAATCATGGGATGTATGTGTAAGCTGATATAAACACACATATGGATTTTTTTATTTTTGAATGGTGATTCAGAGGGTCTGTGACCATCCAACTCTGTTCATTTATTGCCCACAGCAAGACAAGGAGCAGGTGATTATTAGAAAAGATAAAATGACTGTTTGCTTACCTAAATAAGAGCTGTGGTGAGAGCAAGAGTTCTGCAAGAGACTGAAATTAATATGGAGGCAGGGAAAACAAACCAACCAGCCTAGACAGCAGGATCTTTAATCGGCTTTTATGTTTTGAGTTGTTCCTAAGGAATTCCTAGGAATGGTGACAAGTGCTTCCTCTGCTGGAGGAGCAGCCCAGAAGCATCCTTAAATACCTCCCTGTTGTTTAATCATTGCTACTTCCCAGAAGAATGGGAAAGTGGTTGAGAGATGCCTGCAAACTACAGAAAGTGTCCATAGACTCAGATCAGGAGTAAGGCTCTTTTCTAGTCTCACTCCAGTGCCCATCATCTTCTGTTTCAAAGTGGCAATTTGATGATGGGCTTTGCCGATCTTAATTCCTGGGGCATTACACAAAAAGAAGGGACATCTTTAGTGTCAACAGTCAAGAACACCTTAGGGACACTAAAGATCATTTGGCTTATTTGCCTGGGTTACTAACAAGACCAAAGATGTCTAGATAACCTGTGAGAGATGTTTATCTAATCTTCCAGTGAGGAAGATTTCAGTGCCATCCTGTGTAATCTCTTCCAGAGCTACACAACAGTTAGGGGTATTTCTAAAATCCAAGTTATGCTTTCTTTGCTCCATAGGAAGCCATTTGGTGTCTTTTTTGTAGTGAAGACAGAGAACAGTTGAACATAACTTTCTTTATGGTAATATGTGAAATATTAGAAGGAAAAATGACTTTATGTTGTAGTTTATTTAATTTATCTATTTTTCAGAATAAACATGTGCAGATCCTATAGGTTCCATTGCAAAACCTTTTTTTCTACCCTCCTTTCATGTACCTGTATCCCTCCATGTATTGTTAACTTCTTGACTCAAGTGCCAGTGTTAAGAAGCTGTATATAGTCAGTATGACTTTCAGATGGATACAAATTATGTAAAATAAGCCCAGAATTTAGAAGCTTGATAATTAATTATGGAGGTGTACCCTCAATTAAAATTACTCCAATCCATATCTTACCTCAGCTTTGTCTAGATGGAATCACTGCTAGTGTCTTCTCTCTCTTCTATCCTTTAAACTCTTCTCAGTATGATACTAGATAATGAATGACATTGTTGGAGAGACAATAAGTGTGCAACTGATAGCTCTCAGCATATGGATAATGGCACATCTTGCACCTTTTCATTGCCCACACTCTGGTTACACCGAGATATCTGAACAACAGATGAGGTGGAATGGTGGCTGTAGCACATTTCAGAAGCAATAATTGTCCATTCAGGTCCCTTTAAAAGAAGGACAGCAAAGAATTGCTAAGTTTTCTGTTACTGAGGCCCTCAGAAGAATCAATCACAGGTCATGAATAATAATAATAGAAGAGGGAGGACAGCTGCTCAACTGAACATCATCAGTATTGACACCTTCCAGGAGGAGTAATCAGTAATCCCCTTGACCAAAGCAGGTGTCACAACAAGATAAAAGTCATAAGCTGCAGCTCCAGTGAGAGTCTGTTGCTGTAGACAGAAAGATATGAATTGATTTCACTTCTGAAAGGCAGTTAAAACATCTTCTCCAGTTGAGAGGAGGAGAAATCCACTGTCACTGCTACTGTCCAAGTCTCCAGAAACAGCAGTGAAACTTTCAGAGCTTGTTACTTAAAAAAAACCGAGGAGTGTTCAGATGGCCAAGCACCAACCAAAATGGACAGTTAGAAAAAAATCTTTTCTTTTTTCCACCAAAGCCTAGCACAACATTGGCAGGTTTATGTCCTTTCTCTCCTGCTCTTTAGCTAAAAATATGTGGAAAGGCTACCAGTTCAAATAGTAAACATTAAAGGAATTTTTTTTTTATTTGTGTATTTGAGAGAAGAATGATGGTGAGTTTGATCCTGCAATGAATATATTTGCAACATTAGAAGCTGCCTGTGATGATTATTCAGGTCCTTGTTGCCAGCCTCGTAAAAACTCTTTGACACCAGCTTAATTCAGGAGCAACCTTTGTTCATCTTCAGCACTCAAAACCCAGCAAATTTAAATCAATATCATAAGTAATAGTAAGGCAAAGCCTTGAATTTGATAAAGTTTCAGCTTTATTTCTAGGCTGAAGTGTAGCACAGATAGCACTTTGGGTTTGAGTGTCCTAAGATATACTGTTCCAGATTTCTAGGGTCAATTATTGCATCAGAAAAGGGAAAATATAGAGAGAAATTGGTTATTAGATGCCACAAGTGAAAAAAAGCAAAATTTAAAGGAATTCACATCAACATTAATATGAGTTGGTTGACTCCATAGAAGAAATGATCCAATAATGGCTGTAGGCAATCATTCAGGAAATAGTGTGTTGCTACTTAATGTCATCGATCCCACATTTGGGAAAAAAAAAAAAAAAAAAAGAAGACCGCTGAACATTGTGTTCAAGAGGCTTTATAAGAATCAGAGGAAAGCATGACCAGGCAGTTTGCTCAAACAGCAAAAATGAAAGTAGAAAGATGAAAGAGTATCTTGGGTCAAAGCACTCTTTAACTTTGAGCTTTCAGAACACTATTGAAAATTACCTAAGGGAAAGGTAATACATAGTATTGCCCAAAATATCCTAGAACTCAAAAAATTATTCTCCTGCTAACTAGCTACAGGTTTTTTTCCTAGAATCATAGAAAATTAGCAAGTAGCTTGAGGGCCCTGCAGCTGCATCAGCTGTGCTGACACTCTTCCCATCAGAGCTGTGGCTGACCCGTTTCTGGGGGCCTCCACTGATGGAGATTCTCAAGGCAATTCATTCCAATGCCTAATTTTCCTTACCATCAGAAAATATACTTTTTTCCTTTCTTAACCTGCAAGTTACTTCTGTCCTACCTGCAATGAACAAGAATAGGTTATTCCCTTCTTCCTTGCAACCATCTTTAGTATTTTCAGGGTCCTTTGTCATGTTTCCCCCAAGTCTTGCCTTCTTTATGTTAAATAAAAATTTATTCCTTCATTTTTTGTCGTGTTTTGTAGAGTACTCACTGTTAGTTGGTCACATCAACCTTAAAATGTGGTGTGCAACACTACACCTAAGGTTACGGTTGAAGTCTATCCAAAGTGAAGTAATAAAGGAGAATTCCCTCATGTGTCTTGTAGATAACATTCTCCTTTATATTTCTGGTCTGACATTCGTACATATGTGACAGTGACTCTGATTAAGCTTGTGATCCACTCGATAACCTGAGATCCTTCTTAGTAAGACTAAACCTATTTGGTTATTTCTGTTGAGTGTTTGCTGAGTTGACTGTTTCTGACCTCACCTCTCAAAGATAATTGCCAGCAGCTCTAAGATTCCCTCAGTCAGTTATCTACATAGTCTAGGGTGAAATTAATAAGGACCAGCCAATTTGAAAAAAATTAACTTATCTCAGTTCTCTGTAAGCTATTTTTTCCTACTATGACCTGAATTTCTACTCCTTTGTCTTCAGTGTTAGCTGTTGTGGCTTTCTGATCACAGCTGACCCTTCTAACAGCTTTTCCTCCCATTGAGTAGCAAACCAACTCTTTCTTCTTGCTATTGCTAATAGTAATATTCTTATTATTGCACTTAGTGATTTTCTTAGGAAGGTTTTCTACTTTTATATCCCTTACCCAAAGTATCTTGCAGCGTTACGCAGACTAGAGGAAGGGCTTTGAAAGACAGCATACAATTTTCATAACGTGGGATTCCACAGAGGCACTAGATTTACAAGAGCAATTGAAGACAGTTATGGCAGTACTTGACAGGTAACACACAGATGTCACTATTCTTACAATCTCAGTGGAAACCTGACTTGATCTAATTAATAATAAGGAACTAGCACCAAAGAGAATAAAGGAAAACATTTCAGAGAGACAAGGATCTTGAAAGCAAAGGTCATATGTTAAATCCAGGAGAGGGCTGAGTCTGAAATATGGCACCTTGTTCATAAAATTGACTGTCATCATGTGGTTTGCTTAGAGGAGACTTAATTTCTTCATGATGCTGTTCTTTTAATGTTTGAAGGCCGCCAATTCACTTATGTAGTTAATTAAAAGTGTTTCTTTCACTCCATGAAAACATCCCAAGTGTCCTTATATTTTATTCTTCTCGCTTCACACAGCCTTTTTACTGTTTTGAGATCGCAAAGAAACAAGAGGAGAAGGGAAATGAAATGACGACAGAGTAACAGGTTAAAGACATAGCGTCTTCTGCAACCAAGTCAAATATTCTCTCTTTTTTGTTATTTGGGTTTTTTTAGTTGTTTGGGGTATTGTAGGTTTGGTGTTTTGGTTTGTGGGGGGTTTTTTTTGTGTGTGTGAGCTATTCAGCAATCTCTCCAAAGTCCTGGCCAAAGTTCTGCAAACCACTTGCTGTCAGGTTTCATGTCAGTCACACATGAGTGAAATCAATCAAATGCACTATCTGGTCCCAATGAAGTGTAGATATACAGAGCGAGCTGTTTGTCCTCTTGTTCTGGGGCATGGAGCATTCTGAGCCTCTGATCATTCTATAATCCCTCCAGGAGCATACTCCTTTAATGCAAGAGACCTTTGCCTCCAGATTTTATAATGGTCAGTCCTGCAATCCTTCCTCCATTAATGCTCCTTCTGTAGGTTCAAGTGAGTTGTGATTTCTGTTGGGAAGTTTCTCTTTGTCAAGAGGCATACAGCCAGCAGGCAGCCTGCTGTGCCCTAGGACAGGCTTTCAGAAAAAAAGTCAGCGTTTGATAGCCAAATGCAACACACTATTTTAAGGTCTTTAAGTTATAATAAAAAACCAACTCTACGTGGGTGTCCTTTGTGGCAGCATTTTGTTTGCTTCCATGAAGAGGTTTCACCGCACGTGCTGGGCGGTGGACTGCTGACAGTCTCAGCACTGAATGCATGAGGTGGTTAAGACTATGGAGCCTAGATCAAACCTAGACTCTGCTCTGCAATCCCAGGCCCTGCAGGCATGTGCTCAGGCTACAGGCTTTTTGCCTGGCATTCCCAGTAGAGAGCCATAACTCTGGCCTTGGCCTATGACCTTGGTCCAGAATCCAGTCCTCACTCCCCTAGTTCTCCTTCTGTACTCCTTCCTGCAAAATTTCCCCAAAAGTTTTAAATGGTTGGTTTATACTTCAGTTCACTAGGATTTAGGTGCTCAGTGAGAGTCCACAGACATTCGGATAAGATTTTACATCTACACAGCTGTCTACTGGTAGACAGGAGCTCCTCTGAGCATTTTCCAAGCCAACCAGAAACCGTGTAGCACAGTTAGCATGATGCTGAGTACAAGCTAATAAATTGCCATGAATTGGCAATGTTTATTAGCTCTGACTCAGTGCAGTTAACTTGGCCTTGGCACTGCTCGTACATTTATGTGGCTTCCAGTTGCCTCTGACCCTGAGCAGAACAATCCTGAATTTGATCAGTGTGGGCCCAGCAGGCTGGTGTCAACAGCCAGACCGTGCAGGCACACGCTGAGGTAGGCTTTGCCCAACACTTAAAGCGCAACAGATCCCTGGAAACAAATTGCTCTGTGAGCAGTGGTGAGGCCTCTTTTAACAGATTAATGTCCCCTCTTGCCTAAAATTCCCACCTCAGTTTCCTGCCCCTGCCGGCGAGGGGCAGCCCGTCCTGAGGAGGCACATCCATGGCAGCCGGCAGCTCTGCCCACGCCTGCCCATTGGCTTTTCCCAGGCAGAGTTCACGCTGGCCGCTCTGCCTACCTTCCTCTTCCTCTGCAGGCACCAATTTGTGTGGTGCGTCGCTGTCCAGCCGCTGGTTTTCATTAAACTTTTAGGAATGAAATTACCTCTTGTGACTTCTCTCCAACTTTTATGCTGGCTTGAAAGTGGCTTCGAATTTGCTACTGCCCCAGCTCTGCTAGTAAAGGTGTAATAGATGGACAGGCAGAGGTTCCCTTAAAAATAACTACAGAGAATAAATTTCATACCTGCTCTTTGCTCTTAGGCTGTATTTATATATTATTTTGATACTATATTATACAGATCTGATCTCAGAGCATGCTGCCTTCAAGCTCTCATTTCCACGCTCCACACCAGAGGTTACCCTCCCTTCGGCTGCGCTTAGTGGCTCAGCAGATTCTTTCTAAATTGGATCTGAGAAATGATTCATGTTAAAAGAACCCTTTTTTTTTTTTTTTTTTTTTTTAATGACCCCAGTATGATTTTGGGCATGCCCAGGCACATGCTTGAACTGATACAGCTGAGGGGATGTGGTGGAAGGGGGAATGAGTCAGGAGCAAGGCCCTGGTCTACTCACGAACATCCAGGGGTTTGTATCCCTCACTGCAGTGCTGTTATCACAGAAGCAAATCCCTGCTCCCTAGTCTCCTTATTTCTACATGTTTTATCATCTCCACAGTTTGGTAGCTTACAAACCCCTGTCCCAGGAGAGAAACTGTCCCATCAGCCTGAAATTGAACAATAAAAAAGTGAATGTGTAAACATTCCAAACATTTCCAAACTACTGGAAACATTTTTACTAAAAAATGGGGAATTTTACATGTTCTTGATGTCATTCTGTATTTGTGGCAGTGCAGCTTTCATGGTTGCATATCTTCCCAGCACTCTGGTGTTCATATTCCTTGGGCAGTATGGGAAGTGGCCCAAAACTGGCCCTTTAGGTCTTTCAAGAAGTGAAGTAAAGAAAAAACCAATTTGCTCTCGATAAGATTTAACTGTAGCTACGGTCTGTAGCTGAGTCAATCACTTTGGGTATCAATAGTCTAGAAAATATTCAAGGACCTTTGAGTCTGGCTGTAGGAAATGACTAATATAATGGTGAACATAAGTCCCATTACCTTCATGTTTGTTTTGTTTTCCTTGGTGGAAAGAGGTGACCGATGTGACTAGAGCATTTTGTACCTGGGCTTATTACTAGCTTCTTAATCAAAGAAGTCCGAGTACTTTGCTACGTTGCCATGCTCTAAGTCTTCCCTGCTCCCCACTCCGAGTGAGACAGATTATAGATTGGACAAGGTTTGAAATGACTCTTGTTTTCAAAGCATGGTTTTGTGAAGAAGCAAAGAGCAGTTACTGCTTTAAGAGAATCTGTCACCTTGTCCTCTAGAAGAAAGGCAACAACAATCTTTTCCAATAATGGACCCGTTATCTCCCTCCTGGAATTTATCAGGCAAGAAACATATTGATCCAATTTGCAGGTTGCAGCCTGTACTTCTCTAAACATGTCCAAACCCTTAGCACTTGATGATGGTCAGAACTTACTCTGCATTTAGTTTGCAGACATGTACCTAGCCTTCCCTTCTCCCTTGTGGGCTGCTGTTCCCTTTGCAATCCAAGCAATCTAAAGTGGATGAAAAATTCCTGTGTTTCAACTAATTCATTTTAACTCTGTTCTTTAGGAAATTCTCTCACAATGTTTTTCCTCCTTGGTCTCTCACCAGCTGTGAATTTGGAGGAAAAAATAGTGCATGGAAGTATTTATATCCAAGCAAAATATGCTTAATTAGAGTTAAAAAAATTCTAGAAACTTTTTTCTATCTATTACTTATAAATTGTTGTCATTTTTTAATATTCTTTTCGGAGCCCGTACTTTTGTTTGCATGGAAGTGGCACTTCCTTTTTAATCTCTGGATCTGCTTTTTAAGATTGCTTTTTAAGATAACTGACACCTTATCCTTCTCAGAATACCCTGTTGTAATGATTCACTGAGCTTTACCTGTCATAATGAAACAAAAATGAATGTGAAATCATTCGTTTTCTGATCGATTTAGAGTAAGAAAGATAAATCTTCCTTGTTTGTTAGAAACCATTTATAGAGGCTACTATGGCAACAAAATTAATGACAAACAAGGAGGCTGTTAATTAATTGCTCAGGCTGACTAGAATAAGAAAATCCTGAATCTTTGTTGAATCCATTTGCTGCCATCCCAATAGCTCTTGGTTATTTGTTTGAAGAGTTAGTGTATATCTTTACTGCACTGAAAAAAAAAAAAAAAGAGGTTTATGATAATAGAATTGAAAGGGCGTACCGGACTCCATTAGCCTTCCCCCTGTGATCCCATTGGACACATTCGCCAAAGTTTGGGTCATGCTCACAATGATCCCCTCTGCTGCTGATAATTTGACGAATAAAGCTGATAATTCCTTTAGGCCACTAAGGACGTAAACAAATAGGAGTAGTCCCTGCCCCGAGTGATTTACAGTCTACAAAGCTGATACATGCCAAGCAAAAAGTAGTACTTTGGGATGCAGGCAAAAAGGGTATTTCCAATTGCTTTTTAAAATAGTCCTGGGATGCTAGCAGAGATATTATGTTGATATGTGTTAGTGGGCATGAGATGAGGGGAAGAATACCTAATCTCCCCAGGAGCAGAAGAAGAACCCTTGGGAGGCCTATAGGCAGTTAAGTATATAAACTGCAGCCGTTTCCTTACTACTAAAGCTGGCTCTTAGTATGCTCTGTAAAGCAGGATTGATATGTTTTCTACAACAGAAGGATCAGCCAACAAACTGATTTGAGGTGTAACTTACGGAGAGACTGATCCGCTTTACTTTTTGGAATAAATTACAGTTTGAGAAAATAAATAAATCTATAGAGAGAGTTCAGAGCATGAAGCATTTGGACATTGTTCATTTTTATGTATGCATTTAACTCAAAGATCTAGACATATGGTGGAAACGCATATGGCCAGCACTCTGGAAGGTCAATTGCCATATGGCCAAAACTCTGCCTTTCCAGAGAATTTTGAAAAGCGGGTAAGATCTCTGCCGGCTCGGAGCGGGGAGATGAGCTATCACATAGCAAGAGGATGCTCCTTCTCCCCTCTTTTTCAGGCATTGTTTACTTTCTTGAGATGTCAGCTTTCCAGCCATACGACAGCTGACCTTCTAAAGTGTCAGCTATATGGAATTAGGAGCATATGAAATATGAACTAGAGAACCAAAGAGTACCCACTTTGACTTCCACAATGAAATTCCTTCAACAGTTGACTTACTTTCCCAAAGTCAACAACTGTTGCCTCTGAATAAATTAGGAACAAGCTTCCAAGGTTGTGACAGGGATCAAAACTAGTGACTAAACAACTGAGAAACATTTGCTTTTCTATAATACCTCTTCAGTAAAGAGCTAGATCCAGATTATTCAAACAAAAGAACAAACCTGAATGCTGGTTACAACAGTAATTACATTTTTCTTCTGGTGGGAACTCATACATTTATTACTCTAGCGACTCTTTCCCCACTAGGTTTCATCATTTCTCTATTAGATTGAAAGGTAACACTATAAATCAAAAGTGCTGTGAGTTGGTATTTCTGAAGAAGGTAGTGGTGGCTGCTCACAAGCTGTGCACTTGTGTGCTCCATAGCAACGTGTAGGTTTGCAACACCATATGAAGTAGTTTGGCATGCCTTTTCTTCTTCTCACAGCCATATGTGTATGTGTGTTGGGTTTGTGTGGCAGGGTTTTGGTAGCGGGGGGGCTACAGGGGTGGCTTCTGTGAGAAGCTGCTAGAAGCTCCCCCTGTGTCTGACAGAGCCAATGCCAGCCGGCTCTAAGACGGGCCCGCCGCTGGCCAAGGCCAAGCCAATCAGCGCCTCTGTGATAACATATTTAAGAAGTAGAAAAACACTTAGAGAGAGAGAGCTTTTGCAGCCGGAGAGAAGAGTGAGAAGATGTAAGAAACTCTGCAGACACCAAGGTCAGTGCAGATGGAGGGGGAGGAGGAGCTCCAGGCGCCGGAGCAGAGATCCCCCTGCAGCCCGTGGTGAAGGCCATGGTGAAGCAGGCTGTCCCCCTGCAGCCCATGGAGGAAGGATGAGGGGGTGTAGAGATTCCACCTGCAGCCCGTGGAGGACCCCACACCGGAGCAGGTGGAGGCACCTGAAGGAGGCTGTGACCCCATGGGAAGACCACGCTGGAGCAAGTTCCTGGCCGGACCGGTGGACCCGTGCAGAGGGGAGCCCACGCCAGGGCAGGTTTGCTGGCAGGACTTGTGACCCCGTGGGGGACCCCCCGCTGGAGCAGTTTGCTCCTGAAGGTCTGCACCCCGTGAGAGGGACTCCATGCTGGAGCAGGGGAACGATGAGAGGAGTCCTCCCCCTGAGGATGAAGAAGCGGCAGAAACACCATGTGATGAACTGACCGTAACCCCCATTCCCCGTCCCCCTGTGCCGCTGAGGGGGGGGAAGGTTGAAGCCTGGAGTGAAGTTGAGCCCGGGAAGATGGGAGGGGTGGGGGGAAGTGTTTTAAGAGTTGATTTTATTTTCTCATTCCTCTACTCTCTTTTGCCTAGTAATAAATTAGATGAATTCCCTCTCTAAGTTTGGTCTGTTTTGCTCGTGACAACAATTAGTGAGTGATCTCTCCCTGTCCTTATCTCGACCTACAAGCATTTCGTTATGCCTTTTCTCCCCTGTTTAGTGAATGAGGGGAGTGAGAGAGCGGCTCTGGTGGGCACCTGGCCTCTAGCCAGGGTCAACCCACTACAGTATGCTAGGAGGGTTACCTACTGTGTGGGATGTGTACATGATCGTGGTCCCTCAACCCTTACTTGGACAGAACTCCAGTCAGCTCCACTTAGCGTTTCCTTCTTGGTCGTGTGGCCGAGAAAGCTATATGGCTACGTGCGATGGTAGCTGTATCAGGTAAGCAGTGAGAAGTTCCCCTGCTTGAAAGTAGCCATTAGAATATTTCTTACCTTCCCTCACTCTAACGTTTACAAATCTTAGCTTTTTCTTAGCTAGCTAAGGAGGAGGAAAAAGCCTCAGTGGAAATAACAGCAAGGGGATTCTTTTCGGTACGCATTAAAGATAGCAAAGGCTATCCTGTTTTCCAGGTGTTCTTCTGTTTCTGCCACCTATGATAACTACACTAAACATGGTGTCATCAGTCAGCTACGGTGTGGTGGGTTCATGCATATTTACCAATTTGCAAATTATGCATGTGGAACTCTTAGCATAGCTGTTTCTTTGTCTTTCTGCTTTTCTTCCTTCACTAATGATTCAAAATGCTTACATGCCTAGCATCAGAGTGCTGTATTCTATGCTTGCCATTTGCCTTTGTACACCAATTAAGTCTTTGTAATTTAAATGATGTTTTATTTGCTGATTTGGAAGCATCCTCATTGGTAGAATGAGGTTTTCTTCATCCTGCAACTGTTCTTTGATATAATGATTTATTAAGGTACTAGGAGAAATATTGATCCTGCTAATAGCTTCTGCCTTGCCACAGAATGCCTTACATTTTACTCACTGAAAGGGCCATATTCCTTTTCTCATCATCTGATTGACCATAAATGCTTTGGCCTTTCCCCAGCAATTATCACACTTACCAAAGCAGTGGGTAAAAGTCAAGTATTTATAGACTAATTAGAGAAGTCAACATGTCCAAAATGTGTACTTTAGATAGTATGAAGAGTCACTGGACAGTACTTTGAAATTAGGGAGTGGTTCCATACTGTTCAAAAACAAATTAACAAATTCAGAAGAGTTACGTATATATTATCAATTAGGACTGTCTTTCTGGGAATTACTATGTGGAGTTATGTGCTGGGCCTGTGATTTATTAATGGCATTTATGCTTACGTTTCATTGGTATTTTCCACTGTGTTCTCCTTCGTCTATCCTAACCTCCTCTTTCTTGAGAAAGCTTTCTAATGTTAATGCCTGCAAGGTGGTGGTGAAGGCATCAATTTTGTAACCCATCTGGAGCTGATTCCTTTTGTAGTTTTTATTATCCGCATTGGACAGTGCATTATTCCTACGGTAGCCACAAACCCTGAAAGGGAGTAAAGGACAGCTGCATGGAAAATACAGGATAAGGCTTTTAAGTGACACAGTTTTCTTCACCGAAATGAAGCCGGATGGAGGTGGAGGTGCCCTGATCGCCTGCAGATCAGATCACTGGTGTCTCCAATGGGCTACTCTAAGGATGTGGACAGAGCATTACAGAAAACAATTGCCTCTATTTCACCCTGTCTTAATTTCCCTTTCTGTAATTCAGGCACAAAGTCTCAGCTTGGGATATGGCAAAGCTAAGTCATTTGCTTAATGCTAATTTAAAGGAAATTCTTCTTCATAAGACTGGGGCACTCGCTGCTTCAAAGTATTGTTTAGTCAGTATCTTGACTGTCTAGATTCAGATAAGGTTGGGGGTTCCATAGATTGGTGTTCCAGAGTTATATAACAGTTAGTGAAAATACATTAGTAGAGGTATGTTAATTTTTATGCTTCACAGTTGGAGCTAATTTCAGACTACTTAGAGGTCAGAAAAACTTTGCCTTTGGGGGGGAAGATTATCAGAAATTGTGTTTTTGTAGTCCTTTGAAAAATTTCTTCCAGCAAAGACTGTTGAAGACAGGACACAGAGCAAGTTTTCTGCTGTTCAGAAACGTTCCTTGCTCCTGTGCAATCACACACCCCCAAAACTCTGGCCAGAAAGCAGAGAGGAGGAGAATATTAATGTTGTCTTGCATTGAGATCTGTATCTCCAATTATGCTAATATTAATTTGTTCAAAATTTGTTTTCAGTTAACATTTGATACTTGCGTTTTATTTTACTCAGGGTAAGTACTGTTGCTAATGAAGCTGTCACATAGGTGAGATGACTTTCATCACCCACATGTGAGCTAGTCACCCTGCATAGTCAACTGAGACAAGCAGGCATTTCTAGGACAGGAATCATCTCAGCTTTAAATAGACATGCTAAATAAATCAGATTCATCGCACCCTAAAAGTGTTTCCCACTGTTAACAGTGAAGGGAGTGACTAGCTCAGAGGGAGGTGTCCGCAGTTCAGTGAGATGAACCTGTGATGATGTGGTATGTGGGATGAATTACACCCCTCCAAGTCTCCAAAGGAGAAAAGAGGCTGCTGAGAAAGCCTAGATAGCATGCTCAAATTCAATCCCAATTCTTTAGTTTAACTAAGTTAGCTGAGGTCTACCCTACGTGTCTGATGTGCCAGGTTACTGCTGGTCTGGATCTGATTTGAGTGCAGGAGATGGGGCTCTCACGGGTGTAAATCTGTACGGCTCCATTAATGCCAGCGGAGCTCTGCTAACTACATCAGCGCAGGATCAGATCGGCGGAAAGGTAATTCTCTACCTGAATTACAGTAACAGCCAGGGCACGAGATAATATCTTCCTTTAAACAGGCCAACGTGAGGCATCGGCTTGCCTTGCTCCAGGTACAGTAACTTGCTGTAACAGTGATGGGGGGACAAGGGGAAGGGTGTCCCCGCTTTGCAGTAACTGCAATGGCTAGGTTGTACCCAGGGCACGGCTGTTCCTGGGGCGCTGTGTTTATATCACGGCGGGCCCTATGGAGCGAACAGAAAGGACCCCACCCTATGGCCAGCGTTGCCAATAGATGCCCTTAAATAATTTCTCTACGGCAACATATCTTCGTCTCAGAATGTTAATTAATAATTGATCTTGTTACGTATGTTGAGGACTCTCTATAATTCAATTCTCTATATTTATGTCTCATAAATGACTCTGCCTTGTCAGATTTTATGGTGAAATAGTAGATCCAAAATTAGCATAATGTAACAACCAAATCGCATATATAGCCTTGATCTGCAAACACTTTTTGCCCATGAATAATTTTAGTTATTACAGCTGAACTCACTGAGACTCACATATGCTTTTCAGGATGAGAGCCACAATGTTTATTGAATTAATTTGTTTCATACACTACATGTGTTCAAATGAAACTAATTTATCTGTCACATATCTGGGCATTTCTCAGCATATATCATGTAATTAATTTTTGTAAGTGTGGTTCTAGTGAATCAGAGGCCTAGATAATATTTCCAGTAGATATTTAGATAAAACTGAATCTGAAACCATGTTATGAGATAGAATCTTTCTTTATATATGTCTATGTGTTATATATATATTATTTAACACATACTATTATATATGTAAGCAATTATAAATATCTATGCATAGATGGGCATATACGGAGAGATATGCATGCATATATATATATACATATGTAAGTGCATGTAAGACCCGCTCTCTCCATATGTATATATATATGATGCATACATAGATATACACATTCTATGTGTTTGGAAAAACAGGCAATTACTATATTACTAACTATACGTGAGCCCAGGTACGCCCACACTAGTCCAACTCAAACCCATCTATCTTCGCTTTGAAATAAACAATCTGATTCTACGTCTGGAGTTTAAAATAGAATCATTCCCCTCGTGGGGACCGGCGTGCTGTGTAACTCTGTGAAGAAGGAAACTCATAAGATTCAGTTTTAATGCTCATCCGGTGTCTCAGTGCAGACAAATGTCATCTGCTTTGCGTCCGTGTGTTGTGAAGCTGAAGAAATGTTGCACTTTGTAATGACGCTGTGCTTATATATTGCTTTGCTGAGAAGAAGGAATGAAGCGAAGGTAAGAACCTTGACGATATCCTGTAAATTTAAAAATATAAAATAAAAAGTTATCTGATATTTTTGTTTTTAAATGAAACAATAAGGAAATATACTGAGCTTGCTCTGAGGATGTTGCTTAATGATATACAAATAATCACTCCAATTGCAGTGTTTGAAATGAGGGTGGTTTATGATCTAACATCTAAAGATCATTAACCAACATCTGCTATTTTCTGGAAACGGTGCTGAAAAAAAGCCCCAAATATAAACTCCTTCAGTTAAATTGCCCTTTTTATATGCGGTAAGTAATGGGGAGAGAACCGTAGGGAAGTCTGGAGGTGCTGCTCGCGTTCGGGTAAAATGAGATTGTTCTCTGTCGTTCAGAGTTGACCTGGAGAGATTACTTGGCTTCCCTTGTAAAGGAGAAAGTGGTTGTTACGCTTACTTCTTTTATTTTAAATGGACTCAGGCAGCCATGAAGGCTTTTAGGCAGAGGACGCAGTACGTTTGGCCCGCAGGGCTGGCAGTGCTGGCTTTAATGCATTGCTCACTGCCCCTAATCCCCGACAGTGTGGATCTCAGTCAGGATGCTCGGCGCTCCCACCGCGGAGCTGATTTCTGATACCCGTGCTCACGTGGTGGCGCGCCTCGATTCGCACGATGCCCTGTTCGTGTTGGTGCAAAGCACCGCTAGACGTGAATAAAGCTGTATGGGGTTGGACCCTGTGGGAGGAATTCTGGGCTTGAGATGTGCTGGTGCGTGGGTGTCAATCCCCTCGCTTATCTGGCCGTGTTACTTGGCTAGTATTAGCGTAGGAGTTCAGATAAATCAGATGTGTACTGCTGTGCTTATAGACTGAGCTTGTAATGTATAAACGCCCCGTCCTCCAACCTCTGCTCATAAGATATCTTTATATTCACGGGCTTTTCCAATGAACTTGTCAGGCTGCTTGTAAGAGGAAGGCTTTTTAAGATTGGATCCCTTAAAAAAGATGACTGTAGATAAAAGAGCGTCAGGGCGCATTAGGGCTGAAATTTTCAAAGCAAGGACATCCTGTTGAGCTCTGTTTTGCCATTGTTGGCTTATATATTCCTTCTTTTGTGTGAAATGCAGTACAAACATCTCTGTCAGAGGCCTTTTATTTTGGGGTTGATCTGAATTTAAGGTCAACCACTTAAAAATGGGATTAAACAAAGGTGATGAAATTATACTAAAAGTGAACTGTTTCAATTAATTTTTTTTTTTTAAAAGGAAACAACCTACAAGTGGGCACTTACATTGTTATAGTGGCAAACAGCTAGCATTGCTGAATGTATTTCAACCAACACTCATCTATAGGGCAAGATGTGATCCCATTACTCCCCAGTAAATGAAATCAGTTTGGGATGGTTGCTTCCTCAGTGAAACAGCAACATGCTTTGGGTTTTCTTTACTGTGAGGCAAGAACATATTTTGGGCTGGTACCAGAGCAGCCAATGCACATCTGATTCTCACTCTGACTTTCCCTAATGAGGTTTATTTATGTCCCTGCTCTTTGCATGATCACCACTCATTTAATACTGTCATTCTGGAGTATGTGCATTTAGGGGTTTTGCAGAGATGCTGATAGCATGTAAACAGGGGTTAGCAGAGCTCAGCAGCATTTGGTTGCGTTTTCCAGTTCATTGTTTTGACATGTGTTCCCTTGCAAGTGGTTTAACCCCTGGTGTACTGCAGTTCTGTAAAATAAGGCAAAACAATTACCGTCCACCAAATGGACTTAGCCCAGGCATGAATTTACTGGGGTTAGGGAGCTCCTTAAGAGTCATGGACAATGACACCATAAATGTGGAAAACAGTCTAAATGTTACTAATACTTATTTAAAAGACAAACCATTTTCAAGCCTTTTATTTTAAGTGTCAGAAGAGTATAGGTAAAAGCAATGTTTTATTTTTATTAAGCTAAACTTGTAATTTATCATCTCTCAGAATAAAATACTTCCCTTTGGATATAATAGAAGATGTCCCTGCATACATCAGGCTGGCCTCAGGTGTCATTTTCTTATAGGCAATTGAGAAATCTGATTTCTTTTCCCTGTGATTCAGGATCCTGCAATCCGAGGAGAAGAAGTGTTTTCAGAAAGAGAAATGACAGTTCCTTTAAGTTTATGTTAACATTATCACACTGACTGAAAAGGTCAGGAAATTCAAGATTGTCTGTAATGTTCCAGGCTGTAATGCTGGCTCAGGTGAGTTAACCAGCCTACGGAAGGCGGTGGACTTGTGCTGGCAGCACGTACAGCCTTGGAGCTATATATTTAACTGTTCTTGGTTAATAAATACACTGAATTTTCATTTTTATGTATCTTTGGACATGTACTGCTGGGGAAATGTCAACTCGAGCATAGAGGGAGACTGGAGTTCTTCTTAGTGACTCCAAAAGTTGGGTATGAGCTGAGCTTCTCTGCCTGCCTGCTTTAAGTGGGCAGGCAGGGCCAACTAGACATGCCCGGACCACATACCTGGACCAGCTTTTGGCTTCATAAATCTCTTGTCCTTCCCAAAGAGTTGGCTCTGTAATTGGCCATTGTCCTTCTAGCCTAGCAGGACTGGATGAATTTCACCGTCAGAGACCTACAGAACTATGTGCTGTGAGCTGTAATGTGAAAAACTTACTATGCAGGAACTAAAAAAAAACAAGAATTGCTAAATTGAAAGATACTTCTAGCCTGACGTAAATTACCTCTGTTGCCGGTCACCGCATCATATCTTGGATCAAAGTTGTTTTTTGCTAAAAAATGTTTGGGCAAGCAATTTTGAGTTTGTAGATGACATTAGAAACCACTCTTGTGTGGTTTGTTGGAGGTTTTTTCTTCTTTCTGAGGTTCTTATTTTGAATCCACTTATAAGTCACCAATGTCATAAGCAAAATATTTCATCATTACATTAAAGAAGAAAAGTACCCTTGGCCTGTGGTCACATTGACCAAGATTTTATGGTGGAATTTTAAATCCCCTAACCATAGGGATTTGTAAATTGAAATATAGATGCAACCTTGAAATGTACAGTTTCAGCATTGTTGGCTGTGATAAATACGAGCCATAAAGTAAACGTGTGCTCTGGACCAGACTGGATCAAGCATCATTGCTGAAGCTCCTTTGCCATTTTTCTGTGTTTCTCTTCTCAGCATCTGGTTCTACAGATCACTTTTCTCCATTTCAAGGTTGTATTTTTTTCTGAGGCTGGGGTTAAGGAATTGTCACATCCCAAGGGGAATTTTTGTTTTATTTTTTAATCTATCTTGCTGTAGCTTTATTTCTGCAGCAAGTGGTTTCAGTAATCCATACTGATGAGTTGTCCGCTCTCCAGGTAGGGTTGACAGGTAGATTTATGAACCAGGAGAAGATAATCTGCTTTCACAAGGGGTCACTGGTACCAGTACACATAGCAACTAGTTTCTGCCATGCTTCTATAAAGGGCAGATTTATACAAACCTCTCATCAAAAGGAGGAAAAAAGAAAAGGGAGTTCATACTCTTTAGAAGATACCTACAAAGAAAAGGGGGGAAGCAGGTAAATGAGAATGCTTTTAAAAACTTCTTTCCTTGCAGTAGTCAGGTAGCCAGATGCCAGAAGTCTAAAGTCCTTTGTGCGATCCCCGTCTGAGTTGGGATTTCATCGCTCTCTGCTGATGTGGGATGCTTGGCTGACGTTGCTTCAGAGGCTGCGGTTTAGCAGCTGTGAGGATTGCTAGAGCTACAGATAGCATAACAGGAAATTGTTAATTCATCTGTAAAGTAGAATCCGTGCAAGTAATTAATATAATTTCTCCTGAAATCCATATTCCTGCCTGTCTATTGTTAAAAGAGGTTGCCAGAGGGTGTAATTTTAGGACACTTCTCTCCTGGTTTCTGTGCGTGCAGGCAGCAAAGGTTCCTGGTGTCAGGGGACAAATCTCCCTTTTAATTTTTCAGTCTGCCTGAAAATCACCTTTGGAGAGAGGCAACTCCATTAACAGGAATTAATGGAGCCCTTTCTGTAGGCAGGGTTTTGCCCCGAGTGCTGGTGTTTGTAATAATCAGGACGTTTCACGAGCGTGTTATTTCTGTGTTCCTAGAGCTTTATTTCAAAGCTGATTGTCTCAGGGTGCGTGTAGCTCCCCAGCACACTCAAAAATACCAAAATGTTTTTGTCTTGTTTTGGCATCCTGTCTGTGTGCAGCTCCTAGTCCCCCAAGGATAAACAGAGGAAAGCTTTTCTCTGCTATCTGGTGATAATTTTCTAAAGGTCAATGTTGTCATCTCTTTTATAGAAAATCTTACCTGTCAACTGCTGCCCAAAATGGGTAGAAGATATTTCTTTGCATTTCACTTGCAGTGGGGCTTTCCATGTGCAACACTGGCTAAGCCTTTTTGCATTCAGATGTGCTTTGTGCTAATTTTTTTTTTTAAACAACGTTCTGCCTTTAAAATCATCATCTCGTTCCTTCCCTGCCATTCATGCCAGTTCCAAAATCCCTGGAATGTATGGCATGGATTCCTAACATAATGCTTTAATAGCTGATACAGATATTTTTCCCCCTCTTTTTTTCCTGGAAGAAGAACAAATTTAAGATTCATGCAAGGTGAAGAGATTGTAACTCCCAACGGCATTGTTTTATCTCTTAACATTTAGAGGTGACTTTTAGAGCTGGTCAGTGTGAGGAATGAGTTTCTCGTCAGAGAAAATTCTCGTTGCCGTCAGTTTTGACATGTATTTACCAGGTTCTAGAAGGACTTTGTCTCCTCCTGCATCCCCATTCAGCACCGACCGGTGAGGGGGATGGTCTCGTACCGCCTGACATAACCACAGCTGCCCAGTCCTCTTGACCAGATGGGAGCTGCATTCACCTCTCAATTTGTTAGAAACAGATGTTTTCCTCAGAGGAAAGGAAAAGGAGATGGAAAAACATAGCAGCTGCCGTGAAATTTCCATTGTGGAAAGATCTGTCTAATCCAGGCTGGAATTTCTGGTCACAACCTGAGAGTAAATGCCTGTCCTGGGAACTCCGGCTAATTTGTCCTTAGGTGCTCGCCACTCACCTGAGAGGTGTGATGGTGAGTGGCAGGTTGCAGACTTCAACAAAAGCTTTTTCACAAAAATCTTTGACAACTCAAATCAGTAATTTCCCCCCCACCGCAGATCCCTTTGGTTCTCTTCTAATTAGCAGGCTTTTGTGGGATATGAATGCTGCCTCTTGCCCAGCCCTAATCATATGCCAGTGTTTGGGCTAGAGGAAGGAACAAAATAATAAAAAAAAGGGAACATTTTAATTTGGATTAAATAAACAAACATTTATCTGCTCAAACTGGTCAGAGAGAAATTAATTGTTTTATTCTTCTGATCTACTAATTACATGTACAGGCAAGCCCATGTAAGCTTTTCCTGCATGCTCTGTCATTAAAGAATGGATTACGTCTGAATTAAATTACTGTATTTCCACCAAAGGTCTCAGTGGGTCAGGGCAGTTGGCAAGATTTATAGGCTAAAAAGAAGGAGGTCAATGGATGTCAGTGGTTAAGAAATATATTGTTCTGCTGGGGGAGTTATCCTTTCCTGAGAGTCTGAATTGCTCTTTTTCTCATTCTTAGCATCTCTTCACGCCCTTGCACTGCATGGACATTAATTCTAAACTCCTGTAGTTTCTTGTCAGTTCTTACCCTTTCAACCACCAAGAAACGTTGTGTCAAGTGCATGCTTTCCAAGTCCCTGCCTCAGTCCGGGAAGTCTTAAGAGATCATGATGGCAATGCTTAATTTTCAAGGATGAGATCTATTCTTTGTCCTGTTTTGTCTACGGCGGTGGGGCTTTGTGTTTGTTGGTGGTGACCACAGGCACAATTGCTTTCTCACTGCTGTAGCTATAATAACTGTCTTCTGCCTCTTCCTCTGGCTACGTAGAAAAGCAGATGAGATTGGAAAAGTGAGAAAAAACTTGACAAAAAAATTGTTTCTTGAAGGTGAGATTCAGGGGCAGAAAAGGCAGTAGATGTCACCTTTGGGTCAGCAGCACAGAACAGTGATTTAAGAAAGAGGGAACAACTCTGTTATTGTTTTAAAAAGTGACAGACAACTTTGGACATCCAGTTGGTTTTCTACCCTATCATAAGAGGTCTTTTCCCAGATTTTTACTTCATAATTAGAAAGTATATGTACTTACGACACAATCCGAAAAGCTTCAGTAAACACAGAAAATTGCAGGTGTCAGATTGCCTTATCCCCTTTTCCAGGTAGAGAAAGCAGATCAATGCAAGAGAGAAAAAAATGGCAGACACATAAAATGTAAATGGCCACTTAACAAAAATTAAATGCATAAATACCTAAATTTCTGCTGATTTCTAATCAACCGCCTGTTTAGGCAACATACAAAGGAAAAGCAGGAAACTGTAAGCACCATTTGATAGTCGCTTCTCTAAGCCATATTAGTCGCATTATTACTGTAATTAACACATTCTCTAATACAACCGAATACACCAGAGATTGCCCCAGGTTCTGGGCTTTGGGACAAATGACTTCTCTGTGTGAAAGCCAGCAAAAAAGCAGAGGTTTCTCTTGCAGTCTCGGGGGCGTCAGCATTCCCAGCGATTGGGCGAGGAGCTCTTGCAGGTCTGGAGGGGAGCCAAGGTTTTACGAGCGGAGCCGCACATCCCTCCCTCGGTGCAGTCCTGACCTGTTCTTCTACCGCACAGCGGTCCAGGCGATGCAGAGCTGGTTTCTATGTCAGCAACGCAGACGCACCAGTCACCTAAGGGGATGGAATAATAATAGTGAAGCAAATGCATCAAGCAAACAAATTTTAGTAGACCAAAACTCAGGTGACCTTCAGGAGGACCCACCAGCCTTTCCCTGCTTGCATGCAATTTGCCCTTGAGACTCACCAATTTTCCAGCCTGGCGGTTGTGTGTAGAAAAACCCAGTGAGGCTTTGGTGACTTGCACAGTTCCATCAGATTTTACTGAATAGTTATTTACAGAGCGAGTGAATGAGTGAATAGCTGCCAGACAATTTGTAATGTGTGTTGCTGTAAAGCAGAAGATAAGATGGCATTTCCTATCGTAATCTACTAACTCAGGCATGTGCAATCTTGCTGTGTTTTTTCCTGGTGCGTGAAGCGCTTCGTGGGAGAGGATGGAGAGATGGCTGAGAACACTGTTGTGACCTTGAATTTGCAGCTATATACTTATTTGAATTTATGTTCTTCTCTGAATGCTGTTTTTCCATGTGAGTGGTTGCTGTGACAGGGATGGGAGAGGCAGAAAGTTGCATGACTGTGAATGGATGATGAGAAGTTCTCAGTTGTTACGTTGTCCACATCTTTGGGAATCCTGCTGATGGGAAAACTCTCTGGATCCCAGATGTCTGCCTGCCCAGGCTGATCCTCACACAACTATCTGGAGAGGGGAAAAGGCAGGGATTTTTGTAGAATCACAGGAACTGACACATAATTTGGGTGTCCTTGAGTTCTGTCCTGACTGTAAAAGTGGCTGAGAAAAAGGGTGAAGCAAGTCATAAAAGAACTAAGAAATTTCCTGTTAGATTTCATCATAAACCCTGGAAGCATGAGGTTTTATATACTGCTGTTTCAAAATTTGTTGTCATCATATAATATTCACAGTCTTATTCTCTAATATATACGGTATCACAAAATCACAGAATCACAGAAGGATGAAGTCTGGAAGTACCTCTGGAGATCATCTAATCCAACTCCTCTACTCAAAGCAGGTTGCTCAGGGCCGCATCCAGGCAAGTTTTGAGTATCTCCAAGGATGGAGACTCCATAACCTCTCTGGGCAACATGTGCCAGTGTTTGACCACCCACATAGTAAAAAATATTTTTTCTTCTGTTCAGATGGGATTTCCTTTATTTCAGTCTGTGCTACTTGCCTCTTGTCCAGTTCCTGGGTGCCACTGAGAAGTCTGGCTCCACTTTCCTTACCTGCCTCAGATATTTTATCCACAGATCTCCCTGAGCCTTCTCTTCTCCAGGCTGAACAGTCCCAGCTCTCTCAGCCTCTCCTCACAAGCTAGATGCTCCAGTTCCTTCATCATCTTTGTGGCCCTTCTCTGGACTCACTCCAGTAAGTCTACATCTCTCTGGGACTGGTGAGCCCAGAATTGGACCTGGTTGGATACACTGGGCACATAACAATTGGACACTTTAGATATATCTATCTAAAGCACTTTTTTAATCTTTTAATCTTAACTGTGGATGACAGACATTTACATTGACCTGTCCAGATCTGTACAGAGAGCTCAAAGACCCATGGAATAACTGACATGGGAAGAGACTTCTTGAAGGTCTAGTCCAGTGCCTCACTCAAAGCAGGGCCAGCCTCCTAAGTTAGTTCAGGTCTCTCGGGGCTATGTCCCAATGAATTCTGAAGCTCTCCAAGAATGGTGATGCCACAGCCTTTCCGGGACCTTGTGCCAGTGCTGCATCACTCTCATCAGAGATCAAATTTTCTGTGTCCGGCTAGAATTTCCCTTGGTATCACTTGTGATTGCTGGCTTTTGTCCTTTCACTGCACACGGCAGAAGGGTCTGGCTTTACCCTTGCTCTAACCTGGCTCCTTCAACCTCTCCTCATGTGCCATGTGCTCCAGCTCCTACTGTCGTAGTTGCTCTCCAGTGGACTCACTCCAGTTTGCCCATATCTTTCTTGTACTGGGAGGCACAAAGCTGGACACATCATCCCAGACGTGGCCTCATGAAGGCTGAGTAGAGGGGAACAACCATTTTTCTTGGTCTGAGAGCTGACCCACTTCATGCTGAACCACGTAACATGTGCTGGTGCTTCTACTGTGTCCTCCAGTATGTATTGCTTGGAATTTACTAGCATCGATATTTCTTTTTTTATTATGTTACCTTAGCTTAGGCCTCTCTAAAGTTTATCACAAACCTCTCAGAAGATAAATATAAGTTACCCGCAATTTTCATTATCTTGCAGCCCTCACCCCACACGTGTTTTCCTGTTCTGTCATATATTTATGGAATGTCATAAGACAGGAGGAAATATCAAAAAAACTGTTAATGGGTTTTTTTTTTTTCCCTATGATGGAAGCTAGCAATTAAGCATTATTCTTTTTCTCTGTCTTCTGCCCATTTGTCATCTATGTCATTATGCTGCACTCATCCATGGCTGATTAGTTTCTCTATTACCTTCTTGTATGACAACTCATCAGAGACCTGTTGGAGGTTGTCTGCTGCATTACTGTAGGATCTCAGGCATAGACAAGGAAAAGATGCACAAACAGAGAATGAAAAGTTAGTAACCACCTGAAAGACCTCGCAAAGAGCTCCATTTTGAAACTAAATGTTGTGGGTCAGCATACCTCAACCTGTTCCTGGTTGCTTTGAGAAGAGACTTCATGTAATGTTTGTGGAAGTTTCTGATGTTATGACATCTCCTTCCTTATAAAATCAGCCTTAACAAAAGGATGTCACAGACAGCCACTTGAGCCCACCTGCAGCATAACTGTGGGCAAGACTTTTTTTGGCCAGAAGGTACTTCTGAAGAGAGGTCGAGGGGCTGCAACAAAGTAGTATTATGGCTTTACAGAGACTTTCTCACGAATGTGGCAAAGAGTCTCAAGAGGCACTACAAAGACACCTAATTGCAAAGTTGGCAAGCGATTGGAAGCAGGGACTATGGACTTTTTGGGTGTGCAAGTTGACCTTTTGAGGCTGAATAAAATGAGCAATAAGGTGGAAGAGTCCTTGAAAGTGAAGGCCAGTTGATTGTTTGATATGATAGGGAAAAAGGAGCTAGGAAGATGAGCAAATAGAAAGCCAAGTGTGAGGCTAGGGAATGATCTCTGCAGCAGCATTTTGGATCAATACACCATCAGGGCACGACTGAGTTTGTCAGTGGCCAGGAAAAGGATGTTGCAGTAATTGAGACATGAGGTGATGAGAGCCTAGATAAGAATTTAACAGCATTGGTGGGAGTGAGAGGTGCGCTTGAGCGATGTTAATCGGAAGGAATCTGCAAAATCCTGGGTACATCCACAGGGCAGGCAGGGCTCTGACTGCATCTCGTGGGGATCGGCCTGCAGAAGGTGCACTCCGGACAGCCCAGCAACCAGAACCAGTGAAGGGCTTTGATGTGGGCTGGCTGTACTCAAATGGGCTATTACGAGTTCGGATGCTACCACCACTGGGTTTCACTACTCCTTTTGCTTGTGTGCTCCACATCTCTTTGGGGGTGGGGGTGGGGGGGTGAGGTGGGGTGAGGGATTAGGAGGGAGCTTCTAAAGCTCTAAGAAATTGTTCCTTTCTATTTTTTTTTTTCCCCGTGGGCTCTTTGGCCCATGTGCACATGAATAGTTGGAGTTTCCAATTCCTAGGGTTTGGCAGCTTCTCAGATCTCATTGTTTCCTACCCATTCCCTTTCTTTCTCTTGATACTGAAGTCACTAGCATGGCACTGGTAGATATCAAAGCAGAGTGAAAAATTAGGGACGTTTTCAAATTCTGGAAGAAGACAGAATTTGGCCAGTTGAAGAACCATGTGCAGGAGATTAAAAAGCAAAACCCAAACAACCTCTTCTCCCCAAGGCAAACAATAACATCAACCAAAAATACTGCCAAAGGTGGAAAAACTGATCACAGTCCTATAGGATGTTAGACCGGGAGGCTATAATTTACCTCCAAGTCTTCTGTCCAAGTCACTTATCTCATTAAACAATTTGCCACATGCCCTTTCCTGAGGCCCATTCGTTGCGTTCTCGTATGAGCGGCACAGTGTTTTGGGAGGAGGCGCAAGCCCACTCGCATTGGAAGCGGGAGTCCTGCAAACGACTTTGAGTCATTTGGCTTCAAGGTGCGCAGGGCTGAGCTTTACCCACCACGCCAGCTGAAATCACGATCCTCCTCTAACAGGGAAAAGCTGCATCTGTTAAGAAACAAGTGTTATCTTACAACAGATCATTAATATGGCCATGGGGTTAATATTTGTTTTTATTTATGGTGGCATAGGAATGAGTCTGGTTTACATTCTTTTGCACATATGTGACACACCTGCTAAACATGAGGGTTTTTACAAAGATCAAAACTTTAGACAAATGAGGGAGACAGTGGATTACTCATCAGGAACAATGACCATTTAGAAATTCCTTGTTACATCTGCCATGGATAATTTTTGAAAGAAGTCTGGAAACTTTGAATTAACCTTGGTACTTTAAGTACAGTTTCTAGGGAGCCGTAATAAAGCTTGTGCTCTAATACCTTTCAAGGTGAGCAAGTAGAAGAAAAAACAGTGTGAGCAGAGGGATGCAGCAGTGTGAGAAATGTCGCCTGTGACATTTAAACCCAAATGAATCTGCTGTGACACTAGTAACATTTGTTGGTGACTTAGGGAGAGGATGTTTGTGGTGGTGGGTGGGATCACAGATGTCATCTGGTTTTAAGGCTAGTGCCTTGGATGAACTAGTTTCCTTCTTTTCTTGATGCTGACAGGGAGCTTTTTGCTAAAGCAGAGATATCCTGGTAATGGATCGTTTGTCAGGCTGTGTGCTTTAGTCCAGTGTGGGTGATGCGGTACATATTTTGCATTACTGCTCAGCAACGTGTTAAAATCTTGTTCAGAGAAATTCCCTCAAATAGGAGATGCTAACCAGATCCCTTGGCTGTTCAGTTCTTTAGCCGTGATCTGTTTCTGTGGTACATCAAGTACATGCCAGTGAAAAGTAGATAGAGGCCACTAAATAATTTTTCTCATTAATTCTCACCAGAGTGTCTGTCCTATAAGAAACACACAATTAAAGCCATTTCTAATCCCTGAGCTATACATTCTGCAGAGGTGATGCAATTTCAGCTGATAACATAAATGGATTGTAATGAAATTCACATGTAGCCAATGCAGGGCTTTCTGCTTTAAAAGCAAAGAGACCCCAGCTCTTTTTGGGGGTAGTGTTTTCAGGGGGGGAAGGTGTTTGGTGTTTCTGCTTCAGGATGTTGTTTCTGCATTTCTTTTTTACATTTCTCTTTTGCCCTACAGTTCTGAAACTTTGTCAATAGATGTGGACTTCACTCTCAACCTTGACATTTTCATTTTTTAAAGCTAGGGCTCAGCAGCATTTGGTTTTGCCCTAAGTCTTAAAGAAAAAAAAGAAAAAAAAGAAACCCAAACCAAATACAGGATGAAGTCTGATAAATTCTTTGCAATGTATCGTTCCAAATATAAGAGTTAGATGTCACCAAGTGGGATTATTTGTCTTAAACTCTGGCAGCTTTACATGTCAGGGAAAAATTAAATTTCATTCGGCTAGACTTGTCCTATGCTATTTAATTTAGCAAGATAGCAAAAACGAGCGTATATGGTTGTCCTACAAATGCACGCATTTTGATGACTGGATTATATCATTTATTTGCTATGCTACTCTTGGTAAAATGTGTATTTGTTGTACTGCTTTTGATATTTTGGTTGGCTTTGATATTTTGTTAACAAGAAAGAATGGAAAAATTGGGTAAAGCTCTTAGGTAAAGCACAGCATCCTCAGTCCATTTGGGAACTGATGCACTGTCTCAGTTTTGAGTTGCTCTGGAGGAATTAATTGGTGTCTGCTGGAATTGAGCCCAAAAGTATCTTTTAAATTACACCAGCGCATTGCCTGTCCTCTGCTAGCTGGAGTCCCAGCAGGATTTGGCATGGTGGGTCCATCCCGCTGTACCTCAAACGCCAGCGTGGTGGGAATCTCCCCAATGCCTCGCTGCAGGGCAGTCCCTCCTAAAGGTATCTGATCCCTGTTGTATTACCCTCATGCCTTGATTTAGCGTAAAGAAGCCAGAAATGGAATAGGAATCTGATGTAGGTCTCTTCTGAGAAAAACAAATAGTTTTTCACACCTCTTGCCCCTCTGTCCACCTCTCTTTTGGGATCCACCATAAGGATAGAGAGCTGACTTCTCAGAGGAACTGAACTCTCTTAAAAAAAAGTGAACCCGGTGCGGACTGAATAAAGGTGACAGTATGTCCCTAACTGAGGGTCATTTTCTGAGCTGAAGGAAACAAGTATAAACATTAAAAGCCAAGCATGACTTAAAAGAAAACAAAAAACACCTGCAAAAACCCAGAAGACTGCCAGATTGCAGAGTCCTTATGTTTTGAGTCCATGCTCATGACCCAGCAATATATGATAAATTATATAGAAGAGTACAGAGCCCCCAAACTTCTCATTAATAATAACCATGGGCTTTTATGTGTTTATTTAAAATCTACGCTAATAGGTAGAAGCATCATAGATTTCCAAAATATCCAGGTTTTCAGCTGGTTTAATGCCTTGGTAAGCAAAGGCTGGTGCCTGTGCTCCATACTTTCAAAACTGAGTTGAAATTAACGGCTAAAACTGTAACTATTAAGGAGGGCCCTAAACTGTGTTAACAAGGGCCATGTGGGCCCAGGTAGGCACATTAGAACCCCGCGATGCAAGGGAAAGGGCTGGTAGACTGCGACCCTTCCTGGGTATTTAGAAATCTGTTATACTTTGATGCGATGAATGAACGAAAAGGTGAAGGATAATTGCTGTAGAAGAAGCCATTTGTCATCATGCCTGGGCAATACAGGGGGAACCCTAAGGGTGCAGGTTTGCAGAATTTGCAGGTCCTACATGCCGGAACCATCCAGGGTCTGCTCGCTGCGGGCTTGGAGCAGGGACCTTGCTGCTGTGCTCTGGTTCTTGTAGTGGCTTTTAAAAATTACATTCAGTAAGCTGTGCTCCCCACTGCCATCTCCTCTCCCAAGAAAATCCTGTCGGCTTGGGCACAGATAATATATCAATCAGTGAGACTTTCAAAGCAGGAATTGGCCATTATACAGCTGATTGCATAGAGCCTGAACGTGAATGCAGACACGGATCCTGCTGACAGACTTGAATAACATGAGCTAAGACTTAGCAAAGCCTGGATCCTTGTGGTTTTATTGACCGGTTTTCCCCAAAATGCTGAGAGCAAGTGTGTGATTGAAGGTACACGACCTAGTGTAGTGAGTACAGAGGTCCTGGTCTCCTGAAATGACTCGCGGCTGGGGAGGAAAACCAACGAAGAGCTGCATGTACCTCCTCGCTGACAGGCAGAGCGTGGATGGGAGAGGAGGTGAATGCGACAGGATTGCAAGGAGCAAAGCACCATCCCTGCCCGAAAGTGCCCCAGCCTGCGTGAATGGTTGTGGTTCCCTCTCCAGCAGGTCACAGGGCAGAGGCATCACCGCGGTGGTGAAAGGCAGCCAGACGACGGCAGGGATTGAGCTAATCCTAACATCTCTCCTGCCTCTGCTGTTCCTTCTCAGCCAGGTTTCATCTGTGTTCTTTCCACACACCCCAGCAGAGCTTGGGAGCTGCCTGCAAACCCCCAGGTCTGCTTATGGTCTTTCATCTTCTGGGAATCCAACCACAATCCCAAATGTTCCTGAGACATGGATGAAAAAGGTGGTACAGTTTTGTCCCCTTTGCAGGCAGTTTGTATTTTTGGTAAGAATCCTTTACTTTTAGCTTCTTTTTTTTTTTTTTTTTGCATTTATTTTCCCTCTCTTCTGTCTCTCTCATTCCTGCCTAAGCTGAAAGAATCCAAATTACATCTAAGTTCTACTCTGCAAAGTATGGATTTGAAATTAGCAGTATGAGTTAGTCCATTCCCAGTTTATTAAAACCTGTTTTTCAGGGACTGATAAGGAAACCAATTAAAAGCCATGAAGTCTATTTTAATAATAATGCTAAATGGGGCACTTCATAAATTGAAGATTCACTGTGCAAAGAAAAAATGATTTATTGTAGTTTATTAAAATGAGTCCAGGACTCTTTAAAGAGCAGAGTACTTACTTTTTTTCCTCTTGTTTTGAAATTTGTCCTTAATTTTTGCTCCTCATTCAAGCCAACTTCCTGCAAACAGCCAGGAGGCAGTTCAACAGCTGTTCCGTGGACTGAAAGCAATGGGATATTTGCTTGAGGACACGGCAGAAGAGGGTGAATTATATGCAGTGAACAAATAATTTATTAGATTGGCCCCATTTCTTCTTTGTCATTTATCTGTGAACAGATCGCAATTTCAGCAGTGCTGTTTGTTTTTCGGGATTTGACACACGCAAACACAAATAAACAAATGTGACTGCTGAATTTCTTGTGAACTTTAATCACTTATACAACCAGACATTCAAAGCATATTGGGTTTGCTCGTTTAATTGGATATATGATACTGGTTTCAGTCTCCTAGCTGAATAGGATTTAGTGACCTCTGGGATAAATGAATGTACAAAAATACAAATGTATTTTCTATAAGACTTCTGTAGAATCATTCTAGAATACCAGCCACAGAATTATTTTTTAAAGATTTGGGGAATGGGAAGCAGACTGGAAAGGAATTAGTGAAACAGTCAAAATAAATTTATTTCTCTGCTTTCAGACAAATCTGTGGAGAAAGTTGGTTATTCTGACAATTTCTATTAGAGCTTTAGCCGTCCTAGTCAGCAGATATGATTGCAAGTGTAATGATCGTGCTTTACAGCAGTTTTGAAGTTAAAAACAAGAGGATTTTATTGATAATGTCTGTAAACAGTGCCGTATTTTTCACTCATGTCTAAATGCCATATGCATATTAAGTGCCTATTCTCCTAGCAATAAACATGGTTTAGTAAAATTTATATTTTGATGTGCATGGAAGTAAATCAGCAGAAGATTGGATGAGCTGAAATGTGTAAACTTTTCTAGCTGAAGGAACCAAATTACTGAAATGCAAAACTAGTTACCTGCTTCATTAAGAAGCATGAGTATTGACGGTTTTTATGAAAAAAAAAAGTGATGGGAAGCAATTGGCTAGAGATTGATTGCAGGAGATGGTCTCTGTACTAATTGGCTCGTTCAGGATGTACACAAAATCTGATTTACCAATCATATGGAGTTTTTGTAAATGATAATATTATGGCAATTAAAGGATGAATCTTTTTTCTACGGTGTTGCTATATTAACTTAAAGTGATCACCTGGATTTAATTCAGATCTAAGAAGAAACAATTTATTGAAAAATGTTACCTTTCAAGTCTCATTTCTTCTTCTGCGCTCTGAGTGCCTGCCCTTTTGTCTGCTCTGTATTGTGGGTTCTCATGCTCAGACCGCGGATCCTAAGGGTGTTCATACAAACAGATGTTCCTCATATCCTGTCTGGCTTTTTTTTTTTTTTTTCTTTATAAAGGTCATAATTCCACTGTACGTAGTGCTGTAGACTTTTCATGGTAGAAAGCCACGGTGTCTTTCAGAAATGCCGTTTCCCATGATGGACCAAAGAGCATGCGGATCCCACGGTGATTGATGTTCATTTGAGACAGTCGGGGCAGCAGCAGGAGGAAATGAGTACATGAGATGCCGAGGTATTGCCTCATGCGGGAAGGATGAGGTTAACCTTAGGATGAAAAGAGGCAAGAGCCTAAAATGTACAAACAAACTTACTGAGAGATATTTTACCCTGTAGGTTGGAGAGAAAAGTGAAATTCTCATCTGTAAAGGTCTTTTTTTTTTTTTTTTCCCTGTGCTTCATCTATTTCACTTTCCATTTGCTGAGATTTCCTCTGCACACAGAGCAATTATTTCTCTCATGTACATGACTGACCGGGGTGGGGGGCTTAGCTAAAAAAGGGTCTTCTCCTTGGCTTCAGACCCTGGGGGTCCACTGTGCAGGCTAGCACTGAAAAGCTCTGTTTGGTAGCTGGAGGAAGAGGGGGTCTGCAAGCTCCAAATCAAGAGATCACTCATATTGAAGAGGAATCACAGAACTTGGAAATGGGCTGAGGATTGATGGATTTGGTGGTTTGTTTTTTTTTTTTCTCCTTTTGGAGCAGGTGGAGGAATGGTGGATTTTATTTTAATATAGCCCTGTAAGGTGAGAGAAAATGAAGCTATGTTGAACTGGCTACAGAAGAAAGCCTCTGAGTTTACTACAAATAGATAAAATGTTTCTCAGAGTTTGTAAAAATAATTACAGCGAAAAATGAACTGAGACATGGGGACAGCATGACTTTTGTTGATAAATATTTGTATTTCATGCTGAGAATTCCTTCAGCTGTGTACATGCGTTTAAAAATATCTGAAGATTAAAAAAATCTGACTCCAACAAAGTAAATTCAATGGATTAAATGTTACCAGAACTTAATTCTTTTTGATGCAGGACAGAGTGGACGTGCCCGCTGGGCAGCTGTTCACGCACTGTGCCTGTGTTGTTCTTGAGCCCAATTCCCTCTGAACCTGTGCTCACAAGTTGACACTGTATTTTGCAAACCGGTCATTAACACTTGCCTTTGTGGCCCTGGATGGGTGAACCATACAGTGAGCTAAACTGGCTGCAATCTGAAGAAGTGTTTTTACAAGCCTATTCATTTTAGTAATTCACGGTTCTCAAATAGAGCAGAGGGGAAAAAAAAAAAAAAGCATTATCACTATATAGTTTTTCTGAACTATTGACCAAACCCCATGCTCTGATCTTCAATCATGTGTCTTCACCCACTTTTCATTCATCCTCTCTCTTTTCTTTGTCCTTCTCCTCTTTCCTTGCCAAGCTGCCCTCAAGCAGACAGGGTCTTCTTCCTTCCCCTTATCCTCCTGGTTTGTCTCCATTTTGCACACTCTCCTTCTGATGTTGTCCTCCTAAACATTAATTATCTGCTCAAGTTCTGTTAATAGGATGCTGCAGATGCTCAGCACTATAGACTATAATATACCCAGTGCGTTACACTGTATGTCAAAAGTGATTGCAGGTAGCTGTTAAAATCCTAGTTAGCTGCTAAAACCAAACTCTTTGGAAAGTAGATTTTTTTTTTTTTTTCATCCCCAACACTTACTGCTTTCTATATCTTACCTCCACCGAAATAGGTGGCAGTGCTTTCACTGACTTCGATGGGGAGGCATCTGATTACCTGCCTGTTTTCAAATGTGCCCGGAGGTCACAGCAGGAGCTATTTTTCAGAAAGTTTCAGATTCCAGCCCAAGCTCCTGAGCGCGCACCCGGGGGTTTCAAAAAGAGAAGGTTAAGCTATCCAGAAATCCTTTCTATAAATATTGATGAGGGAGCTGTGGGGAGCTCCGCTGTGTTGAAAGATGCTGCTTTCATTTGGAAAACGCAACGAGGAAGGAACTGAACTCCTTTGAAAACCCAGGCAGGTTTGTGCGTGCCGAGCACCTGAGAACATGACGCTGAGTAGTGAAATGCTTTATCAATATCGTGACGAGGATGGAACCTCCATGGAAAGGGATAAGTATACAGCAGAGGTACATTTATGCCTATATGGTTTATTTTGGAAGATTCTCAGTCGTTCTAACAAGCTCATCGCCTCCTGGCATCTGTCGGTGTGCAGGGACAATGTCCGTGCTTCAGCAGGATCAAACCATCGGCGCTGTAGCTGACGAATAGTGTCGGCAGCGCTCGGTGCAAAGGGAACCTGGCGAGGACCCTTCGCAGCTGTGTCAAGGCAGAGTTGAGTTCAGGACCCACAAGGAGCATTTTCTACAGTTGAATCTTTGTGTCCGTGTGAGAGTTTATCTTAACACTGTCGAACTGTATCTTCAGCCTGGACTAGAAACATCTACTGCACTGACTATAAGGCCCTTGACTGTGTTGAGCAGCTTCTCTCTATTTGTTCTCTTTGGAAAGGTTTTGTTAGCAAAGTCACTTACTTCTCAGAGCTGAGCGATACCAGACAAACAAGCCAGTGTGCGTATTTCTGGAGGAGTAGTGATCCTCATTTGTACTTCCTAGGCTTACAGGGTTTGGTGGCCACTGACAAATTTCATCATCAGCCTTCTGGAATGGGCAGGTGTGGTTAGCCCTGTTTCTTGAGTAAGGAACTAGACAAATTGTGACTCTCGAGTGACTTTCCAAGGCATAGACTTTCCAGGGCACTGTTCTACCTGCCCTGTAATGTCTGTCTCACCCTTGGAATTGATGTGTTTGGACTGGCATGCCAAAGCTGAGGGAAGAAGTGGAGCCTTCCAGAGCTGAGGAAATTGTGTAGATTCGTAATATCTTTAGATTACAATTAACGCATGAAAACACAGTATATATTCCTATTACTTGACACAAATGAGATGTCATGTGGAGGAAATAAATCTCTGACAAGTTTGCACTTTTTTTTGTTTTCATTTTGGATTTTCGTTTCAGAAGATACTTTTCCTTTAAGATTGCAATGCAAATTTTAGTTTTTTATGTATCTTTGGGTTCAATCGCTGTTTTCCTTTTTAACACACTTTGCCTGTTGCCCTCTCTCAATGATACCACAGTAACTGTCTTCTGAAGCTGGTCCTCAACACGTGAATTTTTTTTTTTTTATGTCTTTGTGTGCATAATGGACTTTAAACTCTTTCTCTTTTACACTGTGCTGCTCCTGACATGTAGAGAAGCACTGCAGAGGAGGTGGAGATGAAAAACGCAGTGCCAGTGAGTTCCCTGCCCTCTAAGCATCTCACCTCTCTGTCCTTATCCTGCCTGGGAGCAGATGGTGCCAGCACAGGGACTGGACCTGTCCAGGGAGAGGACACGAGTCCAGCACGGCTCTGGTGAGGAAGAGGAGGTCAGGGACACATTCCCAAACTTCTATGCAAGGAGGGAAAGTGATCATTGTACGTGGTCTTCTCCACTTCTGGCTACCGTGTTACCGCAGCAGTTTCATCCCAAATGTAATGGGTGTTCTCCCATGTTTCTGATCCCTCCAAAATGAAAACTGACTTCTCTTTTCTCCATTTTAGACAAAAATTTCAGAAAATACCCCACACAAATAAATGTCGAAGATTAGACTCTTTTGAATCATTTTCAGTAATCCGCAGATTTGTGTCGCGCAGTGGCTGCTAAAGTCTGCGTTCAGAACGTTTCTCCACAGAACCCTCTCAGGTCGCGATACGGTTAAATGCTAACTAAAAATTAAGGACATTTTGAATATCTGTTTCAGAAATTTAATTATGTCATGATTCAAAATTCGCAGGCTTCAGTATCTGTAAGAATGCTACTTAATTTCCTGCAAATGCTATTGGACTTATGCTCCAATCAGCTGGAATATTTTATGCATAATTATGTGGTGCTCAGTGCTCATAATTAACAACTGTGTGTCAATTTGTCAAGCACCATAAAAGACAAATGGGAATGTAGTCTCATTTTTCTATGGGTCAGCAAATATTTTTCATTATAAATCCCATTTTCCAGAGCACTTCCTGAGATTACTTTGGTATTTTAGTCATTTAAAAACAAACAGTAGCCAGTTTGCAATTACATTCATTCCTGACTGGAAACCTTTCTGGATACAGTATTGCAGTTGAACTTAGGGTCTGTAAATAAGGGACGGCAATGTTCCTTCTATAGGCTGTCAGAAATATCTGGCAGGTGACTAAATTGCCCTTTTTGGTTTTGGGTAGATGCTGATCTGGGGAGCTGCCTCTGCTCCCGGTTTGTCACGGGACATTGCGAGGTGCTCAGCTCCTCACAGGATCGGGACCTGCTCCGTTTATCTCATTGCAGCCGCTCATCCTTCCCCCGCTTTTCTCTTTCATTTCTGACTTCATTCCTGGTGCTGATAACTATGTAAGTGAGGGTAGGACAGGATCATCGCATTAATTTCTGAGTGACATTAAAAGACAATCAGGCGTCCGAAGGGGGATAATTAAAACAAACAAACAAACAAAATGAATCGATAGTTCCAGCAACAAACAAGTTGCACATCCCCTGCTAGTGGAGTAGAGCTGCTGTCATCACATCAATGTTCTTCACAAGGTGAAAAATCCTTTCCAAGCCCGTTATGCGTAGCAAGAAATAAGGCTTCAGCAGAGGCAAGTATTGAAATGGTTAAGACATTTAATCTAATACACTTTGCTAGACTGCTGTATGTAAATACGATTGGTATAACATATGAAGGCTTTACAGATCTCTGGATTTCTAGCCTGCCTGCTGAATCTGCCCATCTCAGTGTGCATCTGTGGTTTCTGTGGGGAATAGGTTTATAAGCAGAGTTTAGCAACTTGCTGCCTTCATTTTGTATACCCATCATCTTCTTTGGTGAGAAATTCCAGTACAGAAATGCTGGTTTAAAAGCAAGGATTATTTTTTTTCTTATCTATAGTGGGTAATACTTGTATAGGACCTATACATAGAATAAATGTAAACAAACAGACAAAAAAATAATCTCCTTGAAAATTAGGAAGCTGAAATAGGCTGTGCATTTTCTAGCGTTGTGGGGTTTTAGTTTTCTTTTTTTTTCAATTAGTTTTTCTTACCTAATGTTCATCGGTTATCCCATAAAACTTCCAGTTACCCCATAAAACTTCCAGTTACAGCTGTTGAAGTTGCTGGACGCCAGGCACAGTACCAGGAGATGGAGAGACTGACAGTTCTGCTTCCACAGGCAAGACTAACATCTTGCTAATCCCAGCTGGTGACCCTGTATGACTATTTTTATGTGACTGTAGAGTGAAGAAAATATGGAAGGACCTATTTTAGTGGGAAAAAAAGGTGGAAATTCTTTTGGCTACTGTACTGACTTGCAAGCGGTGTGACTGAACTGAATCTAAGTCATAACAACCAAAGAGCAAGGGATCAGTGTGGCAAACTTAGGAAGCTGGGATTTGTTTGTGCAGTTTCTGTAGTACATTCAAATTTTATGTATGATTTGTAGTCACTTGCTGAACCAGGAAGAAAATGGAACTGAAGGGGAGGGAGGATGTGGGCAAATTATTCTCGACTGTGAAATGATGCATCTCCACCCTGTTTTAGAAGAACCACTTGCTGGGGAAGGAGTAGCTGCAATTGCAAGGTGCTCTCTGAGTATATGAGCCTTTTGGTAATGCTGTCACATAAATGCCACGTATTGGCTCATTCTGTGGATTCTTTTCTCACTTGGAACTGTACTAAAACTTCTAAGAGGTTTATGAAACCACTATTAGACAGAAATATTTTTTTCTAAATGGGATTAAGTCCAAGATTCAGTCTTTAAACTTAGATTCCCTACATTCCTTAAACTATCACAGTCCATTTCCCGTGTATCTATACCCACATTTATTTTCTTAACACTCTTCTTTAAAATTACTGGCGAAAACTTGACTCTTCTTTTTGATCTCTTTTTTGATCTTTCTGGTGTACTTCCCCCTTCTATTCCAAAAGTCTTTGACTTCTCTACTCTCTCTTCTTCTCTACTTCTCACACAGAAATTAAATACTATTCCAACAGAGCACAGCAGAAGTAAAAACTGGATATTTTCACGTGGTGATATATCCCGATGCATTTGACCCAACATTCAGAATAAGTCCTTGCTTCATGCTGGATGACTCATATCAGGAAACAACTTTTTGTAATGTATATGGTTTTGTGTAAATATTAAATGTCACCTCTGTATTATAGATATCAGTTGCGTGTTTATGACAGAGCACTGACCACAATATCATTCATTAGGCAGGGCTGTCAGTGTAGTACTACACTTGAGATTTAAACAGTTTCTTCTTGAAAACTTCATTTGGAGCATCCCCCACTGCTGTTGTAATCACATATCTCTTTTTAGGCTTCTGGTGATGGATCCGTGTATTTGAGGTGGATCTTAGGAGAACTGTGCAGTTGAAAATAAGCTTCAGGGACTACTAGTTCAAAGTCAGGCCAGGGTGGTGGTTGTGAAGTGCCGGAACCATCTGACAGCGGCTCAGGTGACCACCTAGAGGTCTCATTCCAGCTCATACTGAAAATGGACTTCATCATATAGAATCATAGAATCATAGAATCACAGAATGGTTTGGGTTGGAAGGGACCTTAAAGATTATCTAGTTCCAACCCCCCCTGCCATGGGCAGGGACACCCTCCACTAGACCAGGTTGCCCAAAGCCCCATCCAGCCTGGCCTTGAACACTTCCAGGGAGGGGGCAGCCACAGCTTCTCTGGGCAACCTGTGCCAGCACCTCACCACCCTCACAGTAAAGAATTTCTTTCTAACATCTAATCTAAATCGACCCTCCTTCAGCTTAAACCCATTACCCCTTGTCCTGTCACTACACTCCCTGATAAACAGTCCCTCACCAGCTTTCCTGTAGGCCCCTTCAGGTACTGGAAGGCCGCAATTAGATCTCCCCGGAGCCTTCTTTTCTCCAGGCTGAACCACCCCAACTCTCTCAGCCTGTCCTTATAGGAGAGGTGCTCCAGCCCTCTGATCAGCTTCGTGGCCCTCCTCTGGACTCGTTCCAACAGCTCCATGTTTCTCTTGTACTGGGGCCCCCAGAGCTGGATGCAATACTGCAGGTGGGGTCTCACAAGAGCAGAGTAGAGGGGCAGAGTCACCTCCCTTGACCTGCTGGTCACACTGCTTTTGATGCAGCCCAGGACATGGTTGGCTTTCTGGGCTGCAAGCGCACACTGCTGGCTCATGTTGAGCTTCTCATCAGTCAATACCCCCAAGTCCTCCTCGGAGCTGCTTTCAATCCATTCTCCGCCCAGCCTGTAGTTGTGCTTAGGAAAGTGCTGACCCATGTGCAGGACCTTGCACTTGGCCTTGTTGAACTTCATGCGGTTCGCACGGACGCACCTCTCAAGCCTGTGAAGGTCCCTCTGGATGCCATCCCTTCCCTCCAGTGTGTCAACCACACCACACAGTTTGGTGTCGTCGGCAAACTTGCTGAGGGTGCACTCGATCCCACTGTCCGTGTTGCTGACAAAGATGTTAAACAGTGCCAGTCCCAGTACCAACCCCTGAGGAACACCACTCGTCACTGATCTCTACTTGGACATTGAGCCGTTGACCACAACTCTTTGAGTGTGACCATCCAGCCAATTCCGTATCCACCAAGTGGTCCATCCATCGAATCCATGTCTCTCCAATTTGGAGACAAGGATGTCATGCAGGACAGTGTCAAATGCCTTGCACAAGTCCAGGTAGATGACGTCAATTGCCCTTCCCTTATCCGCCAACGCTGTAACCCCGTCATAGAAGGCCACCAAATTTGTCAGGCACGATTTGCCCCTAGTGAAGCCATGTTGGCTGTCACCAATCACCTCCTTGTTTTCCATGTAAAACACAAATAGCAGTTATCAAAATCCTCTGAGACTATGGTTATTTTCTCCCTTTATTTAGAAAAGGAAATGCTCTGACTTTGTCCAAGATTTAGGAAAGGACATTAAAAACTAGGGCTTAGCATCTTCCCTTAACAGGGAGGAGGTGAAAGAACAGATTTGGGATATAAAGCTCAAATCATGTCTTGCTGCATGGAGTTCAGGGGCATATAATTTCTTCGTACAAGCTTCATTTTAGAAGTGTTAGAGGCCTTTTTCTTCCACTTTTCCCATTGAAAGGCTGATTCCAAACCTGGTTAATGGCTAGGAACTTTATTTGCATTCCTAGCCTAAATATATTCATGAACAACCTTTATCCATTTGTTTTGTGACACCGTTACCTTTTATCTTGAATAGTTCTTTATTAATAATTAATAGAGTATTAATTAATATTTAATAGAGAGCAAACATATCCTCCCTTACCTTTCCCCTTAGCTATTCCTCTTCGTTTTGCTGGACTAAACAACCTAAGCTCCTCTAATCTCCCTTCAAGGAAAAAAAGCTTTCTCCAAACTGATTTTTTGCAGCCTTTTTCTACACTGGGCCATTGTCATTTTATGACGATGATGGCCAAACTCCAGCTTGCAAAATGCCTGTGGCTCATAAGCTCTTGCAATGTGCCTCTCTGGCTGATTATCCAGTGTTAGTGCAGCTGCCCAAAATGCAAGAGAAGGGTGTTGCCAGCACTACAAGATAAGAAAATAAAATAAATAGGCACAGGATCAATGTACGATGCACTGATATGCGTGATGCTTCTAATGTGAAGCCTTCTCCTGTGCCTGCAGGAGTTCTGGGCTGAGGATGCGGGAACAAGGCAGGACACGGTATTTCAGTGGGGAGATGTGCAATAGGAGGGAAGGGGGGATGCTGATAAGGTTGAAGCAGTATTTTGGAGAGGTGTAGGGCACAAAATGAGAAGGTGAGGGGGATCGCATCCTTTGGGCTGTGAACATTTTGCAATGGGCTTATAGACCATTGCTCAGATGAGATGTTACTATCCATAGTCTGGAGGCCAGCTGTCCTCCTAGTGTTAGCACCCTAGGATGTGTCTCTATGGCAGACTGCAGTAACACCTGAGCTGTGTGAACTCACTGGCTGTGGTGCTGGGAGACTCTTTTAGCATGATATTCCACCTGGGCCGATTAGCCCTTCTCACCTAGCCAGGCTGCTCCCAGTGCCAAGGCTGGCTGCTGTTGTCGGCCTGACCTTGGGTATCACAGCCAAGCATTGTAGGCTTAGACGATGGGCATATAAACAGCAGAAAAATCTCCCAGAGTCTTGAATGTTTGCAGGTACGTAAATATCTCAGATTATTTTCCTTAAATTTTCCCTATGGGGATCATTTATGCAGCAGTTTTATAACTAGTTTCTGCATAAAATATAGTCCTGGTACTCAGGTTATCTTTTATGTAGTCAAACATTTTCTTGTTTGCATGCTAATCTAAACTCTTCATCACTGAATAACTTCAGCAGCCGTAGTGTGGTTTTCTTATGGTGCTTTGCTTTGGAAAAGAAAATGAATGTGTCTGCTTTTCTTAATCATAAATTCAGTCTCCTGTTTCTTTGTTATAATTCTTTTGATGTGAACAAAACTCCAAATCCGTTTTTTGTGAAATTTAAATAGCCAGTATACTTAAGAACTCATATGTGTTAACAATGAATTCTCTGCAACTGGATGCTTAGTAAAAGCTGGGGCAACGTCTAGGTTTAAAGAGTTATTTCATTTCTCATACTTTACTTTTGATTGTGCCTGAGATATCGTTTCCAGCCTCGAAATAAGTGCAGGATTTGCTGTTCCAAAGTGGTGAAGCGATCAATTCAGACTTCTAGCTTACTTTATTCAGGGGCCTCCTTTTATCGTCTCATAGAAAAGCACAACCCTGGCAAAGGAGCCTGGATGACGTGGGATTTCCAGTTTGCTGGAGTATGTTGGGCTGTGGCAAAGTTTAGGATGTAAGTCTGTCTCACTGAAGAGCACATCAAGTCACAGCAATGAAGAATAACACTTCTGTATAAGGCTCACCCATCCGATAATGTGAGGGCTGCAGCAAATCTCTAAGCGCTTAAAACACAGCTGTCATTATATCTGCATCTATATACTGCACTGCACGCTCCTGAGACTTTGTCAGCCCAGATTTCCAAACTCTCGATGGCAACCTGCTTCCCTGTGACTCCAGCTTCTAAAGTAGCCTGTGTTTAATTTATCACCATTTAAACCTTTTATGCCATGATGACTGCCGGCTGCTTCTTGGCCAGAGAGCAGTGAGATACTTGCACGTATAGGCTGAATATAGAAGCGTTACTGTGCCTCAGCTCTTGCTTTGGGGTGCAAAGCCATTAGATCACTGACACAGCGTCACTGCAAGCATTTGTTTGGACCCAAACCATTTCTTTTCACCTAGTCACTGGTGGGAGGGATGCTGAAGGTAAAATAATGGTGATTTTTTTCAATGAGCAGGGCAGGCGCCTTCCCTGGCAGAGGCTGTGCCCAAGGAATGGCTCAGGGAGGAAGGAAGGGACTTCGCTGTGGCACGAGACATCTTTGGGGCCCAAAACTGCTGCCGCATCAGCAGTTATAACCCAGTAGCAGCCCAAGACCCAAGTCAAGGCAGAGTATCGACTGAGTGAGGGGTTGTGGTACCCCAGCAGTAGATATAAAACGTGTCCTTAGGAACTAGCAAGGCCGTGTCTAATGCAGGGCATGACTTGGTCTTGTCTATGCTTGTGGTTGAGAAGGACCTAAGCTCTAGTTGTTAGAGCCACTTGCTTAATGCTGCACATATCTTCCACAGCTGGCAAAGCTGCTGAGACATAGTATTGTATGGCATCCGTAATGCTACTGCAGAGTTAGTTTCTATAATCTAAAGGCACCTCTGATTTGTTTTTTTCCATCTTTTCCTCTTTTTTTTTTTTTTTTTCCCTGTCAAGGTTTAAATTCCAGATTGAAAAAAAAAAAGAAAGTCTCTGCTGTTCACAATACCTGGAATGATAATTGGATCAAATGAATAATGCACATTTATACTCATAGTCTGAAGTGTCCTACTTGATATGATAGATTAATCACATTTTCCTTGTGAGTTATGTCATCACTTCCAAAATAATAGCTTAGTTTACATAGAGCTGCTGAAGCCATAGACAGCTGCCTTATTAACTGCTTGTTAATAGCAATTCTACGAAACTAGAATTTTAGTTAGTGGTAACGGTTAAAGAAGGTGGAAAAAAAACCCCAGGAGGCCTCAGTTTACTTGAAATAACCATTTTCATCAAGACGCAGTCATCATTTTTTACTTACGTTTTGCAAGTTTGTGTATGGGACTTGTTGAATAAAATAATCGTGTTCTCAGTTAATCAGGACATATATGATTCCCCCTCAAAAGTAAGGAAGCCAGATGGTGGCAGATGCAGATCTTATTTCAGCTGTGTCCTGTATTTAAAGAAAAAAACAGCTGGGAGCAATAGTTATTATCATTAGTGACACCCAGCCAACATATGCAGTCTTTTGGACTCCATTATACATATGAAAAAATCACAGTTCGCAAAATACAGGAACCAAATGTTTTTTATAATAACTCATCCCTGGCACCAAATATCAATATTTTATTTGAAGCTGTAAATGAGCACATTACAAAACTGGATAATTTTAGATTATGGTAATTAACATGTGGGTTTCAAGGGGTGGGGGAAAAAATGGGACTTTTGCAAACTGTTCCCAAATTCATCTTTATTCGGAGAAAGGAATAGAGGAAGACCTGAAACAGGGAAGCATTTGCAAAGGAAAAAAAAGAAGAAAAAAAAAATAAAGAAAGGAAAAAAAAGGCATAACTACTATTAAATGATTGTTTTTGTAACAGTATTTGGTTTTGCTCTCTGAGGTATAATAAATATTGTCCAAAAGGCAAAATGTGCAATTCTGTAAGACAGACTCAAAACACTACAATCAAATCCTCCAGCCTGCTGAGAATGTTCAGCCTACCATAATTCAGAGTGTGTCATTAATAACTGACATACTTTACTGACATATTTCTTTTTCCGTCATGTATATGAAATTTTAATCAAATTGATCTTAGCATACTAAAAGCATGATCATTTGCTAGTGAATTTCATTGGGAAGGAATAAATACATTGAAAAACTGCAATTCTGAATGCTGAAAGACAACTTTAGACTTCCAGAAACGTATTTTCTATGACATTTACCATTTTCCATCATCTTCATGTAGGGCTGTGACGTGTAAACTCTTTTCCCAGCACAAACTTGGGTTATAAATCTAAGTCTCCAATATCATGTTCCAGAGTAAACAAAAAGAAATCAAATTTCTCTTGAGTCAACCTCTTTTTTTTCTGTTCAGAGTCAACTTCTGATTTTTTTATTTAGTGGACTAGTCCCATTGACTAGTGACCGAAAGGCTAATACAAATGCAGGAGCAGCCACACTGGGTCAGATCAGAATTCAGTCTAATCCAATACTTGGTCTTCAGCTCTGAAATTAATGCCAAGGAAAGAGTACAAGAAGAGGGCAGGCAGGTATGGTTATTTCCAAAAAATACTTTGTGTTGCAGCACTTTGTTGCTCAAAGACTAGCTGAGCCAAAGGTGATAGCCCTTGACACGTTATCATTCCTATGAATTGGTCCAGCCAGCTTTTCGGTGCACGTAAACTTCTAGCAGGGACTTGCACACAATTTAACAATGTGCTGTATGAAGAACCACATCTTTTTGCTAGCTCTCAAGCTACAGATGCTAGTTTCACTCCATACGCCCCAGTTCTTCTCAGAACAGACAAACCAGTTCATTGTTCCTTTCCACCCTCTCCATTCCCTTAATGATTCTGTGAATGTCTGTCACATCCCACCCTCAGCCATCTCTTTCCCAGGCTGAAAAGCCCCTCTTTGCGTAGTTATTTTCACCTGGAAGCTGCTCTGTGCTGTTGAATATACTTACCACACTCCTACTGGTCTATTCAATTTTACCATGTCTTTTTAGGGTGGAGAAACTAGGAAATAAGGCTGAAATTTTTACAACGAGAGAATGATATTTCTGTTTGTTTTCTTTTCCTTTCCTAGTAATTTGATTTACTTTCATGAGCACTGATCTGAGCTGTTTGTAGGGCTCACTACTGGGACTCTGAGATCTCGTTTGTGCCTGATAATAGTCTACCCAGACTTCATCACCCTGGGTACAAAGTCATGATTGTTGGCTTTTTCCACATGTCCAGCACTCTAAATTTATCTGTCTTCGTTTTTACCTGCTATTTTATTGCTTGATCCCTGAGCCTCATAGAGTGCACCTGTATTGGTGGCGTAGGAGCAGGACAGTGTTTTTGAAGAAAATCTGGTCATCTCCACTTACTGCATTTGTACACACTGAAGATGATCTGAGAGCCCATGGACCTGACTTCTTTCAGATGTAATTAAACCAAGAGATAAGCTCCAGAAATCCAACGTGAGTGCCCTGTCCCCAGACATTCAATCCATGGGAGCAGACTGGAACGAGTCCAAATTAAATTAACACCCCCCCCCAACACATTCCTGAAATGTGTATCATGTGCGATCTTCAGCAGCAACTGTTTCACTGTACAGATCTGCTCTTGTTGATCCTCATTTCTTCCTAGTTTTGACATGGTCTATTCAAGTCCTATTGCTGTACTTCACCACTTGCCCTCATCTTTACTATCCAGAGCAAATTAGTGTCATCTACAAGCTTAGCTACCATACTGGTTACTGCCTTTCAACTTCACTAATAAATGTGTTCAATATCTGGGGTCGCCACACCACTCGCTTCCTAACGTCATTGGTGACCTCTCTTCATTGTGAAAATTGATGTGTACTTTATGTTTCCTTTCTTTAAATCAAACTTACATCCTTTTGAGGACTTAAAACATCTTATAGGTGGTTGGATTGTTTGAGACCATTTGGATGGTCTTATCCATATGCACAATAGTTCCTTCAAGGACTGCCAGTGTGACAATGAGGTATGACTTCATCTTTACGGAAGCTGTGTTGACTCTGTTAATTTTTATCCATGTGCCCACTAAGTCAATTCTTTTTTATAGTCTTTACCAATTTGTCTCTTTTGGACATATAGTTCCTGAGATCCCTTGTCAAATCCTTTAAAAAAAATTGGCCTTACATTTTTCACAGTTCAGTCCTCTGGTACCAGAGTGGTCTTTAGCGAAGACTTACATGCTGCAATTAACAGTTGTGCCACTTTACCTTTCATTGCCTTTTGAACTCATGAATGAATACCACCTTCCAGTTACTGATCTTACCTTGCTCCATAATACCTTTTACTAGCATGTCATTTAGGGACAGATCCTTTGAGTGTGGCATATGAAAACTTCTACCAGGAGAGCTTCCTCAAATTCCTCCACAGTGAGTATAGATGAATAAAATGTGTATTAGTTTTTCTGCTCTTCTGAATATTCCTTGTACACCCTATTTGCCTGTCATCTGGGAATTATTTTATGTTCACGTGTTTCCACTTCTCTGGCAACTAGACTATGCAATTTTAATTCAGTTATCAAAGCAAATGGCAGAAGACTTTAAGTTGTTAATTTCTGGGAGATGGCTTCAACAGGTTGGATGTGATCCTCAGCTTCAGCCATTGAGCACAGTGCAGCAGAGAATATTTGGTAGAAAAGTGGGACTTTCATTCCCCATGTCCTGTTGCGTGGCAGCATTCATCTTCTGGCTCGCGTTAGAACAGCGGGAAGGTTGTTATGGTTTGTGCTAGACATCAGTGGCCCCTGTGAGCCTTTGAAGCAGCTGAGACTACAAGGTACACAGGGAAACGTGTGTCCCCCTTCCCCTAAACACGTTACTAACTTGCAGCAGGAAAGAGGATGTTAAAAGAAATCTACTTCTTTTTAATGGCAAATATTATGCAGTTTGGGGGTCAAGATATTAGACCAACATCACTGAATAGGGACACATTTTCCTTCTGCATCTTCATATATGTACCATTTCTTACCAGCTCCCTTCGATTCCTGTGACTGATAACTTTGAGTCTTTCTTAAAAAATAATAATAAAAAAAATCTTGGCTGTTTCCTGTAGTTGTTCTATGAATTTGAATACTCAGGATGAATATTTCAGTATATGCTTTATATTATTCTTTTTCAATGAAAGAGAAGTTGCTGAAAGTAAGGAATGGAAGAACATGAGTTTGAGGGAATCGTATATCCTTGAAAACTGGCATAATCAATAACTGATCTTCGACATTTGATTTAGTGGGAAAGACAGACAGGGACTGGTCTTAAATGAATACAGTGATGAGGGGTGATGAACAAGCTGGTGTAGTTAATATAAATTGTCCTACTAACCTTGTAGTGACAGCAGTGATTATTATATAAAACCTTTTTAACTTGCGATATTATCGCATTTCTCAGTACTCTGTTTTTCCGTTTCAACAGGCAAAATTTCACTTATTGGCGCAGTTGATTGGGGATCTGAAGAAACCAATTTTCTGCTCTTTTTGAGATGAAAACTAGTCTTGCTGGACTTCTATTTAAGAACTCTTGACAATGCTTATATTTTATTTTAGGAAATTGTTTTCATTACTTCAGTCTGCTCAACCAAAAACCTCCCGGCACTTTATTCAACTTTAGATATGCAGAGTAGGATAAATACATAAATTGATGGTGTGTGATGATTTACGATTAATTTAACCTTTTGCTGTTTTGATGTCTAGATTTTCCCATCTATCACACTTAGGACAGAAGTAGCCACAGTGAAGGAGTAAAAAAAAGGAAAATAGAGTGCCCTAGTCATTCTTCTATCAAACAGGGATCTGAGAACTCCTCCTTCTTCCATGAAACTTCTGATTACTGCAAAGCCATAACGGGCCTCAGAAATATAGCAGGATCTGCGATGCAGTGCTCCTTGGTGTCTGGTCTGTTAAACTCTTTTAACTAACGATGTGAAATCCACCTTGAGATTAGAGACAAACAATCTAATCTGGAGAATCTGTCAGGCAGATATTTTTTGAATACTTAAAAGAAAATAAACCTAGTATTGTTATTATATTGAGTAACAGCCTCTCCTTTGTCAAATGACAAAGATGCTTCACAACCACAATCTTCTTTGCAGTTGTTCTGCCAAAACTGCTAATAAATTAAATCCTTATTGTTAGGCGTCTTTATGACACATTTTGCTTCATTCCAGAGCTATGTGCCTGTTTTTTTAGTACAGTTACGGAATTAACATACTTCTGTTACATATTTATAAATCCTAAATATTATTAACTTCGAATCACAGAATTAAGTGCTAACCCTGATTATTCTTTTATTGTGAGAATGGAATAAGCATTTGTGCATTTAGTTTACAAGATAACATCTGGTGCGGAGAGTGCCAAACAGCCAGCTATTCTGCAAACTGAGTGCCAGAAGATGACTTTTAAACCGAAGTCTGTGCTGCAAAGACAATGCTGCAGTGCTTGGACAGAATTCAGAGGATGTGCGCTGCAAGGGGACCGCAGCCGTGCTGCCAGCGGGCAGGAGGCACGCTCCCCCCGCATCTCTCTTGCCGTACAAACAGGGTCAGGCACCTGCTATTCTTTGTCTTCTTCTTGTAGATATGAATAGAGTGGTTGAGACACTCTGACCCCTTCGAGTAACTGCCACGCTGGGGGTGTCGATGAAAGAGTCCTTCTCTGCTCGCTCCCTGCTTACATTAGAGGTAGCTCTAGCTCAGTGTAGATCGGGGAAACTGAGTCTCCGTGTCTGCTGTTCTCCCCTCTCGGTTCAAGGCAGGGTGTTCAAGCACAGCCTTTGAAGCACACCGGTCCCATCCGCTGTTGGCGTGGGGCAGGATTTGTCCATTGCTTTAGCGGTTCCTGGCACGGGTGCCCAGGAGCAGTCCGGGGAGAGCTGTGCTTCAAAATCCATTTGCAGGCTGGTGCTTTCTTCTCACTGTTAGCACTGAGGAGCCCGCAGTGCTTTCTGAGCCAGCAGTTGTTAGAACACAACTACTATTCACCAGACACTCTCCTGAGATTAAATATCTGTGGTTTTCCTATTCTTTTAAGACGGCAAGTCTGTGGGAGCGTTACTGAACCTGAAAGCAGCCGATGCTGGGTTTCTGCAGAAACGAGCCTGGAATGACAGAGACTCTTGGTCTGGCACTGCCCAGAGCATTAGAGCAGAGAAATGCTAAGAACCAGCAAATCGGTAAAACATCAGATGTGAAATCAAGATTTTGGAGGTACAAAAGTCTCTAAATGAGTTCATATGTTTTTTTGACATTAGCAACTTTCCTTTCTTTCCCAGGAAGCTTTATCTTCAGCCCCTGGATTCCCTTGGCACACCAGTTGATGTTTTCTGTGATCAGACTGAGCCTAAAGTTTCTCTTTTTTGCAACATGAAAGTGTCCGAGTGTGTCCGATCTGAACAGTTTTGCTGCCGTAGAGCAGCGTATATAATTTAAATGTATATATGATATTATTAAAAAAGAACTTACGTGGCCAAATAACAAATCCATATGATCTGCTGGTGAGCAGTTTGCTTATAGTTGTGAGTGTATCCTGTACTGAAAGGCATGTAAGAATTGAAGCAACAGTAAATCAAAGAGCATTTACATGCAATCAGACAAGGGGCCAGTTAAAAGCCTACAGAAAAGGAGACGATGTAATCCTAGACCCTTAGTATGGGACATAGTGCAGACCTGCTTTTAGCCATATCATGGCCCCATGAACACTAATATAAAATTTACTTTACTTTTTTTTTTTTTTACTCTCAAATTGTTTGAAAGAGAATTTTTTTCCTTCCTCAGTTTTTTTCCCTCTCTCCTGCTGTATCATTTTCTCTTTTGTTACCTAGTGAAGCTATTCAGAAAAAAACAACTTTTTTTCTTTTTTTTTCTTTTAATGATCTGGAGCACAATTCTTGAGTTCATACTGCTCATTCTTCAAGTACTCTGTTCTGGCCCAGAGAGGATTAGTGTAATTCATGTTACCACAGTGTCGAAAAATATTATTGGGAAGAGAACGAGAAGTTTCAGTTGAATAAGAGCATTATAACATTGCCTTCGCACTGCATCTTTGGAAAAATAATGTATTTCTAACATCTCTGCATGGAATCTCAGCTGGAGTTGACTGTATAGCAGTATGTACCTCATGTTAGATCTAAATTTAATCTGATTGTAGTCAACCAAAAGCAGATGCAGCATTAGCCATATAAATGGGATATAAATAATAAAGGCAGCCACTTTACTGGGACAATCTTTAACAAAACACTTCTTTCCTATTCAATTTTCAGTTTTTATGTTGTTGTAAGAGACTGATGGCAAATGATCAGGCCGTTTTGATGAGAGTTTCTGATTGACATCAGGTTTCATTAGAGGCATTAGTATTGAAGGGAAGGGTCACAGGTTGGTCATGGTTCATTCTACCTGCCTATCTCACTCAACAACAACCAGGAAATGTCCAGTAATTTTCTGGTTTTATGCTCCTTTTAACGTTTTAATATTTCAGATGGGTAAAGTGCAAGTTAATCATGTTTATGCATTAATAAAAGGTACATAAAGCGTTTCAGTTATTCAGTTGAATGAAATGGTTTCAGAGATGTGGTAATAACCTTAAGTGATGTTTTGAATACACTTCATATAAATTAGATCCATTAAACGGGACAAAAGTGATGTTTTGTAGGCATCCACTACTAATTGGGATGTTCGCTAATTCCTGCAACCACTCTGAGCACATGCTGGTAGCTCTCCTTCATTTTCCAAATTTTTCCATATCGTGTACGTCATATTGAAAATAACACACCTACCCCAATTTTCCCTTCCCAGACAAAGCCTCCATCGATTGGAAAAATATACTTTCAAAGCCTCAAGGACCATTCAGCTTCTTTCTGAGGATGGTGATTTTATTGCCTGCATGGATTTCCGACCGGAGTCCATCAGGTGCCCAGAGATGATAGCTATCTCCTCCCATTGCAGCTCCTGCTCGCTCCACCTCTATGCAGAGTGGTTTTCAGGCTTATAGGTGGTAAGGGGGGGATGAATCTGAACATAGTGATTCTTTCTACCCTTTTGGCATACATCTGCTGGTATGGTAAAGGAAAGACTGTATTAACCTATCTTCTGTCATTTGGATCAGAATGACACACGTTGAACGGTGAACCACTCACTCAAGCACTTTATCCAGAAATAAAACAGGCAGAAGAAGAACAAAAGGGAAAGGGCTAGCACAGAGGAAAAGCTGTTTAATCCTATGGTGTATTTAGAAATGTGCCTTTGTGGAAAATTAAGGGCATGACCAGTTCAAATAATGTAAACTGATCTTTATCTGACATAGCAGACTTCTTCCCCAAAATTAGTGCTGAACCCCATCTATAGTAAATAATACTATAATGTGTGGTAAATGTTTGAACTACTCTTCTTCATCTTCTTCCTCAATAAATTATGATTGCATTAAGTAAATATTTAGTAATTAGATAGCATATCTATTTTGGCTTTTTTCCCCATTTGTGGCTTTGAGCACACTATGAAAAGACTGCTTTCCATGCTTTCCACTTTTTTCTATGTAAATATGCAGTCGAAATTTCCTGTTGTATATTTCTGAACTTGGCAGTGAAAAAGGCAGTTTAAAAGCCAGTCTATGCAGCTTACCAGAGGATAAAGGAAATGAGGAACAAGAACAGTCTATAGCTCCAGTATAGATGTGGTTACACAGCAGAACAGGATATTGCACTTTGCAAGTCAGATTTTCTGCACTTCTCCTATAAGCAAATGGGGGGCGGGGGGGGAATAAAAAATCTAGTGACCAGAGATCTTAATATGCTGGAATTTTAGATGGTCATTACAGACTGCAGCATCTGTTCTGAGAGGTGAGAAATGCTTTGGCTCTCATTGATTAAGTTCTTTGGTGCAGAACTCCTTGCAGAATTGAACACACAAAAACATTCTGTTTGGCGTGTACATCTTTAGTGTGTCCGTTATTGTAGGCAGACCCCCCCACCACCTTCCTGCATTTTATAAGCTTCAGGCATAGGGGGAATAAATATGTACTTAAAAGCACAGTACAAAAGATGAGAAATTTGGTTTTAAATGTAAAAAATTACATTCCCTTTTGTCAGCTGAAGGTAACAAAGCTTACATACATAGTCATTGTTTTCTCTAATTCTAGACTAGCAGCAGCACTGTAGTCTTTTAGCCTCCGCCCTCAACAATATATCTTGTTCTCTAAAAGGTTTTTTCTCTCTCTAGTGAGAACTCTTTTTGTTCCTAAACAAAACCCTGAAAAGGTCACATTGGAAATTTGAGTTCCAGGTAATTCAAACGTAAGCCTAAGTTAAAAAATGATGTGTCTGCAGCTTGCCAAGTGCTATTAGAATCTACAGTGTTAGTTTAGATTCAAGTCGAATAGAGTGGTATCCATTGGGAAATTATGCTTTCCTGAGAAGCGTGTATGGATTTTTTTCTTCCTGTATACCTTTCCAATAAATATTATGATAGCAAGAGTGTGTTCCCCATGAATTCTTTATTTAGGTTAAGTATTATGCGTGAACTCTGATTCCATGGTTTAATCCTGATCAAAATAGTTGATTTTTTAGTTTATCTGGTAGAGAATTGTATTAAAACACACAGCAGACTCACATGACAGTCCTGATAAACATGGTTTGTAATAACACAAGTCCAATTATGTGGTAAGGTATAAAAATGAAAATATTTGAAACTTCAGTGGAGGAAGAATTTTGATTTAACTGTTCAGATCCATGGTGGTCTCTGCCACTATGCGTGTAGACCAGCTTCTGAACACGGGAAAAGTTTTTCTTTTCTTCTACTTCTCTGATTCCTTTTCATTATACATACAATATCTGATACAAACATAAATATTCAGTACCTACATTTAAATCAGAAGACTTGTAGGTGCAAAGACATGAGAATTTTGGCCACTCATGCTCATAGAAGAGATCCAGAATAAGAAGCAATGTAGGCATGTTACTTATGCCCCAAATCTACTTCCTTCTAAGCTACCTTTTGAGGTACAGAGCTCTTCCATTTCTAGGTACAAGTGCATTAGCTGAATGTGTTTATCTTTTTTGCAAGATTAAACCTCATGTTTTTAATTGGGTTTCTGAAGTCTGATGAGTACAAATTCAATCCTAAGAGACTTTGATCAGCACAGCTCTACTTCCGTGGGATACGTGGATGCATAACATCTCATAGGCTGTGGTTCATCCTGGTCTTTGGAAGCTGGTTGTCCATCCTGCAGTCCTACAGCGATCTTTTTCTGGACAAAGTGTAAACTAACTAACAGCACTGAAAAACCCATCCATATAAAGATGATGGGTGTCAATTGTGGGGTTGGGAGGCTTTGAGTTTTGGTCCAGACAGACTTTGAACGCAAGAGTCACAGAAGAGCTTCCTGTGCCTACTGCCATACATCTGAACATGCTAGCACTCCGAGTATGAATGAAATTCTTCTCCTGTGTATTTTACACTCAAAATGAAAGGTAGACATGAAGAGTGTTAAAACTAATAGACAAAAGAATGGAGGATGCGTGTTGCTAAGCATCACTTAAAAGGCCGTTCTTCTCTGAAAAGTGTTGGTAATTACAGTGCTGTTTGACTCAGGAGATCTAATCCCAGAGTGTATTCAGTATGCTATCTTCAAATGCTAACAATAAAAATAAAGGATTTTTTCCCCCCTTGTGTTGTATTTGTGTTAGCACAGCAGAGTCAACAATGCTAAACGTGAGTTCTCTATTCCTTTTTACCTGTCAATAGAATAGTTCTGCACGTTCTGTTTACAAAGCCAAAATCATCCTCAGCGGTGTATGCCAAAGCACTGGCCATGGCATGACCATGGCAGGGTGAAGGATAGCAGGCTGGAAAGGACAAGAGCAGGCAAATTGGATTCACGCAATTACTGTTTACTATGAGAACTGGGCAGAAGTTTTTCAACCAATCTGGAATATGCCAGTTTGATGAACTGGAAATATTACACCTGGAATATGTGGTGTTTGATCATCTTTAGGAGCAAGGGAAGGCAACAATCTTGGTCCGAATGAGAACATTAGTTCTGTCTTGGTTTGTGGCTATGGTGCCATGAGCTATCGCAGGATTTCCACGTTTCCTGGCCAAGAAGTGCAGAATCAAGGAACTCAGAAATATACCATAGTTTCTGACTCTATTACAGAGACGTGGAGGCAAAACAAACCTCAACTTGTTCCAAAGCTTTTGAGCTCAGCATTGACTGCGCATGTGATCTGAAATCAAGAGTGTGTTTAAGGGAGAGTCATACAATGACTACGTCTGGGGAGCAACACATGGGAATCATCCAGTAAATTAAGAATTGTTCTAGAAATCTTACTAGTCCCATTGCCTTGGATTTATCTGGGAGTTGAGCAACAAAGATGCAGAACTTGGCATGCTGAGTATGAAGAACCCTGTCCCTGGGAAATGGGAAAGTGAAGAAGTTTTTTTGGTAGTTCCTAAGGTGCTGAATTGATATGTTCAGCTGAAGTCCACGCAAGGTAATTGCGTTAATACTATTTAAATAATTTTTTTCTTGCTATCGCATGAGGAAACAAACCAAAAGAGTGTCCAGCTCTTGTTCGTGCTGCTTCTTCCTCTCCTGATAAGGCTAGACTCAATTGCATCCATCCCAGGCAATTGAAGAAGATTTCTAGGGGCAGCCAAAGAGAGAGGAGTCCGTTTCGAAGATGCAGCTACACAAATTCCTGGATTATCCTGGGATGTTGTCCTAACAAAAACATGGTACATACTACCACTAGTACCAGAAGCATCGAAGATTTTTAACCTGGCTTGCATTAATGGGGGTGTGTGTGTGTGTGTGTGAATAACGGCGTTCTTCAAGAGGAAGAAAGATCAATAGAAAGAGTAAAGAGACTTCTGATCTGAAGCCCATTGGCAGGAACAAACAATTACACTGGAATCTGCAAGTAAAGATACTGAACCAGCTTTAATGGTGAAATATGATTTTATTAATTGGGACTCCTTGTCAAAACCCGTTGAAAAATTGCCAGAGTACTGAGAGAAGAGTACACGTCCCTTGTCGCCAAGGTCACTTTGTAGCTAGAACATCCCTGCGGGCATCCTGGAACGCAGCAGCACAGCCCCAGGCCTGAGTGACATCCATTGCACTGCACAGATCGCCTTGGCTTTACTCCTCTGAAACCCCTAAAGAAGTGCAACTGGCAGTTTTTGACCTTCCAGATTGTTCAGCGGTAAGCAAATGAGTGACTGAAATGCATCTTGCTCATCTCAGTGCAGCCTTCAGGTTTTTTGGGGTCTATATCTATATCATATCTATATCTATATCTGCTCTCTTTCAGAAAAAATATGCACCAGAACCTCATCAAGGGCAAAACCCACGCTATCATTTTTACAGAGCAGCAGACCTCATGTTGTCATCTGTCCCCTATGGCTTCAGAGCATCGGATTTGACTGCTCATCTAAATGCAAAGATGAGCTATGCCATTTTATATCTATCCCTTTCCCAACCTGTGTTGTCCTTTTACTCTGTATGTCAAGCCTTTCATGAAAATACATCTGTCATCATGTGTTGGTGCTTCTTGTTCTTAGGCTTTCCAGGCACCTGAATCTTTTGCAACATGTCCCAGACTTTTCTTAATGCACGGCTAAAGATTGCAACTGGAAAACGTAACACAGAGTGGCTTTCTTCACATTTCAAGGTATGCTGTGAGCCTGCTGGTAAGGTCCCAGCATCAAGGAAAAAGTTTGATAAGGTTTCAGGCTGCTTAAGTAGTTTTTCCCAGAAACATGCTTCTTGGTAACAAATTTATTGAAGTAGTGGAGTTGTTCCATTTACCTATTACTACGTAACTGCATCAAAGAGAGAAGTGAAGTGGGGCCCAACTGCAGTGCCGACACCATTTGAGTAGTGTTTTTAGCAAGGATTTACTGCTGGGAAGCTACAAGTTCTCGTGTGTGTGTGTGTGTGTGTGTGTGTGTATATACACGTGCGTATACGTGCACAGACACGCAGAAGACTGGCTTGTTTGCAGAGCAGGCGCAGTTCTTTCACCCACGCTGGACACAGACGTCTTCTGTGGACTCTTAGTCCAATCCTGCGTTGCGCTGAAGCTGGATGACATTAGGATTTTGTGTGGATGGCTTGGTTAGTCCAGCCTTGTGCACCATCACGCACGTTTAGAAACACGAGAGCATGAAGCACACCGCCGCAGTGGTCAGTGCTCGTCCAAGGCTTTGTACTGACACCTCCAGCACAGCAACCGAGGAGTTACTCACACCATATTTCTTTAGGAACTGCAGCCACTGCACAAGCGAGTATCATTTACTGTCAGCTGTGTTGTGGAAATTAATTTTCTCACATTTTAAATCTTGCCTCCATGCTTTTGCATTACTGTTTTGAAGAACTGCAATCCTCTTCAATTGTTGTAGCCTGACCAGGTATTTATTAGCAAAAGGGCAAATACTGAACACAATGCTGTGATGAATTTTATGTTTCAGCAGAAGGAACCTGTAAACCAGACAAATTTAGTCTGCAAACAAAGAAACTATAAAGCAGTCGCAGATGTTGTTTTTTGTTAAGCACAGTGTAAATAAGAGTATTCATAAAACTTTTGTGGACTGTGTCTGTACGTTTTTTCTGCAATGTTATAGAAAAAAAATAATAACTCCCTTCCATCATCAAATAAAATACAGGATTTTGCCCTACTTTCACAGTGAAAGAAGTAAATTCTAAGTGTATCTCTTATGTTCCTTATATATGCATCAGCATACAACTCCTGGTAGCCTGTAAAAATAAATGTCGACTTTGGCATCACCTGCGATTAGTTACCTAATCTTGACCATACAGGCACATCACACATGTAGTGACTGTAGTCACATGTGTTCAGGGATAACCGAAGATGCTCCCTTTCCTCTTCTGAGCATCTTTTATGTAGGGGCATCCTGTTTGCATAGCCATAAATTAGCACAGTGAAGCCTTATAGAACTCAGTAAGATTTATTTTTCACCCCGGGGACAAATATTTTTAAGTTCTTGAAGGATTTCAGCTTTTATTACAAAAGATTTTACAGATTCTTACCGAGTCTTTTGTAGTTAAGACACTGACAGTGGTTAGATTAGAAATTTGACATCCACAAATTTGTAACAATAATTTATATACATGTAACAGAATATCAATTACTTGAAGTTACTGCTTCAAATGCTGCATGTCTTGCACAGAATTGAGTGGTTTCTAAGAGGATAAAAGTTGAATACTTCTATTAATTAGAATTAAAAAAAAATATCAAATTGGAAAAAGCTATTTTCTACAATCTGATGGGGGTGTCTTTAGAAAATAAAGACCCCCAATGTTCACAAGCAGTTGCTGGGCATGTAATTGTGTTTAGTACCTGATTCATCTTCTCCAGCTGAGCAGCAGATTTGCTGTGGACTAAAATGAAAAATACTATACCAGAAAATTTAGAGTTAGCTCCAGCTTGCTAGACTCCTTTCACTTCTTGCCTGGGCAAGGACTTCTGCCATAAACAGAACTTAAAAAAAAAATACAATAAATAAATGAAATAAAATTTCCGTCGGTCATACCAGCACCGTCTAAATGTATTTGTGTTATGGGTAAGCCATATACATTTTTCAGGCTATCCTTTATGGCAGCTATTTGCAGAGGTCATGCAGCAGGAGAAACCATGAGGGTGCCGTTCAGCAGAAGCAAAGGAACGTCTCCCTTCAGTTTTGCATTGTGCAGTGTTCTCTGTTCGAAGTGCTAGGGCTGAGTAAAAAGTGGAACGCGCTAAATGGTGTATGAAAAACTGCTTCATTAGTCTGGCCTTAAGTGGCCCACCTGTAAGCTCCCTCAGCAGAGAACGGTGCCTGAAGAAAGAAGCAAGAGACCTTCTTCATTCAGAGAGTAAAGTGAAATACTAACACTATTTAGAGTTTGTGTGTCCTTGGAAGTTTAATAAAACTGAGGTACTGCAAAACCAGAACAGCTTGGTCCTTTAAAAAAAAAAAAAGAAAATAATATTTATCTGCAAAACTCTATCTCACTTTTGGGCTTTTTTCTAATAATATGCAGTCCTGGGTTCGGGGTTTTTTTTGTTTTAGGGGATTTTTTTTTTGTGTGTGGACAGCTTAATTGTCCCTGTGTACTGAAAATACATTGTTTCTTTAAAGATGTTGCTTAAAACCATCTCATGATCCCCAATCTTTACTAATATAGCAGTTGTGGTGACAATCCAATCACTCAATTAGGAAGCTGGGGAGAAAAAATAAAGTATTTCTCAGCATTTCATGCTCCAGGTTACACAAACCTCTTCATGGTATACAGAAAATAACAGAAAGTTCAAGGGATTATGTTTAAGAAGAAAAAGAGAATAAATAAATTATAATAGAAAAAGAAATTATAATTATAGAAATTATAGATGTGTATTAATAATAATTACACTGGAAATTTCCTGGGCATACTCCAATGCTTCATTTCTTATTTTGGCATTGAGTTAATGCTGAGGTTTTATATTTATATCCCCTTTCTTTCTTCTCCACCCCAGGCCCCCCTTAAGAAGCAGAAAAAACTATAAATGCTTTAATGATGCCTTTGTGGTACTAAAGCACTTTCGAAGCACCTTTAAAGCTGTTCCTAAATACCTCAACCTTGCTAAATCACTTTAACAGTACATTCTTATCTGTGTATCTGTCAAAGTAGGTAGTCATGGAGGCTTATCTGTGTGTGTTCAATATCCTAAATCTGTCTAAGATAAGGACAACAAGGAAAAAGGAGCAGAAAATTGTAAGGTGTATGAAAATGTTAAAAATCCTGAGACAAATTTACTTCTGTGTAAATCCATTTAATTTTGGTGATTTTCATCTCTCTGTTTGAAAAGCTAAGTGACAGGTGGGTTTCATTTTGCCCAAATTTAGACCTCTCTAATGCAGATGTCTACAATGGCGGTACTTGCCTGAAGTTCTCAGCATAGCTAGAGAAGAGAAATGGGCACATCTAAAATAGGTCAGATTAACTGACTGCCAAAACCTACTTATTTCTCTCTTGTGCCTGTAAAAAGAACCTCAGACAAGTACCTCAAATGTAAATATCTGCTTTGCAAATGTCCAGTGTTCAGCAAGATGACCCACACTCATAGTGTCTCTCAGATATTGATTAGCAAAGTGTATTAAGCAACAGGAGAGGTGTTAAGTGCTGCTCAGATAAAGCTCCTGCTTTTTAAAAAAATCACTATCAGATCGGATATGGCAGAAAAAGAGTGGGACAAAGGCAAGATTTTATCTTTTTCAGATGGGAAATAGAGGCATGGTTAACAGAGGTTAAACCAGTTTCAGTCACCTGGAAATTAACCGTCCCTGAGGTTAACAGGAAGGCTGAAACACTGAAATTCCCAGCACATGCCTGTCTCAGTTGAGCTTTACCAAATACATTGACCTATTTTTGGTGTCCAGGCTGGGATATTGATTTTTCAGGATATTTTTGATATTTTAGAGTACAGGATGTTTTCATATCTTTTTATTTGTTCCAAACACAACGGATGATGATTTCAATCTACAGCTGTGCTCCTGCCATGTTGTCCCCAACTCAAAATGATGTCATCTGATTTGTGTACAACATATATCCAATGTATTCATCAATGACCTGGATGAGGGGACTGAGTATACCCTCAGCGAATTCACTGATGATTGATACAAAACTAGGAGGAATGGCAGATACACCAGAAGGCTGTGCTGCCATTCAGCGAGACCCAGACAGACTACTGAGTTGGGCGGAGAGGAACCATATGAAATTCAACAAGGGCAAGTGTAGGGTCCTGCACCGAGGGAAGAACAAGCCCAAGCACCAGTACAGGTTAGGGGTTGACCTGCTGGGAAGCAGCACTGCAGAGAAGGACCTGGGAGTCCTGGTAGACAACAAGCTCTCCATGAGCCAGCAGTGTGCCCTTGTGGCCAAGAAGGCCGGTGGTATCCTGGGGTGCATTCAGAAGAACATGGCCAGCAGGTCGAGGGAGGTTATCCTCCCCCTCTACTCTGCCCTGGGGAGGCCACGTCTGGAATATTGTGCCCAGTTCTGGGCTCCCCAGTTCAAGAAAGACAGGGAACTACTGGAGAGAGTCCAGCGGAGGGCTACAAAGATGATGAGGGGACTGGAGCATCTCTTGTATGAAGAAAGGCTGAGAGAGCTGGGTCTGTTTAGAAGAGAAGACTGAGAGGGGATCTTATTAATGCTTATAAATATCTAAAGGGTGGATGTGTAGATGAAGGGGCCAGATTCTTCTCAATGGTGCCCAGTGACAGGACAAGGGGCAATGGGCAGAAACTGGAACACACGAAGTTCCATCTCAACATGAGGAAAAACTTCTTCACTTTGAGGGTGCCCGAGCACTGGGACAGGCTGCCCAGAGAGGTTGTGGAGTCTCCTTCTCTGGAGATATTCAAACCCCACCTGGACATGATCCTGTGCAACCTGCCCTAGGTGATCCTGCTTTAGCAGGGGGGTTGGACTAGATGATCTCCAGAGGTCCCCACCAATCCGTGAATCTGTGTAGCTCATCCAGCACCCCAGAGATAACTTACAACTACCAAATGCAGAAACTGGCTCTCCCTACTGAAATCCCACTGCCTTTACATATGGTCTTTTTGTTGTAGTTCCACCTCCTGTTCCCAAAATACCTTCAGTCTTCTGCAACTAACTAGCTGTGAGTCCTGCAGGAAATAAAGTCTTCTTCACTTTTCAGCCTAAACCTAGTCAATAGAAATAATCTATACTGAACTGCTGAGTGCAGCAGACATTAACATATAATTGCATGCACAATCTGTATCATAATTATAGGGGATCTAATAAAAATTGTCTACATTGGGGTATTGTTTACCTCCTGAGAACTTGACTTAAGACTCCTTTAGTTTATCTTCTTTTAAAATACAAACTAAGAAAATGTATTTTACGTACTACCGCTCACAGGCTAACCATAGGTTGAAATGTCTGGATTCACAGTTCCTACCTCTCCCATTTGAGTTAGTGGAGCAACTGATGGTAATAATAAGCTGTCTGTGGACACCTGACATTAAAGGAGGACTAAGACAGTCATTTGCCTTGTGAATTTCAGAGGTATTTTGTAAAAAACAGAGGAATGTGAGAACTCAAGCTCTCTAGGATCAATTCCAGGCTCTGAAGAGAGAAATGTAACCGTTACTTACAGACTTGTTTGATTTTTATACCTTCCAAGCTGATGGTTATTCTGCCACTCAAACATTTCCTACCCATCCACCAACCTTTTTTTTTCCTGTCCTTTCTGCACCTGTCCTCTTCTTACATCTTATATTCAGCTTGCTCCCTCTTCCATTTGCTATTTACTTCTTTGCACACCATCAAGATGAGTAGGTTTAATCTATCCTATTTGAGTCATCTTAAACATAGGCATTAGTATTTGAGCTAGCCTCTCAGAGCTGCTTCTGTGTTCTCTGAAGGGAAATAAGCCTTTCCACGGACAACTCATACCATCATCGAATACACAGCTAAGATCAGATAGATCTAAAATACGCATCTAATATCAGATAGCCCTCAAGAAGAACCTCTTTTTTCCATTGACTGTAAAGAGTCTGTTCCAGATCTGAACGTCTCCTTTTTTAGGAAGCAAAAGCTAGAACACATGAATTCTATCTAGAGATTCCTTTTCTCATACGGCAACTGGACATTATTGCAGGGAAAGGAGTGGGCATAAAGAAAAAGAGTGTGGTCTTAGAGGTAGTGCCCATGACCAATAGGACCGGTCCTGAAATAAGGTCAGTTTAATATGTGAAGATGCAGTTGGAAGACTGGAGCTTCTTGGGCTGGGGCACACTCAAGTCCAGACATCATCTATAGAGAACTTGGCACTACCAAAAGTCTGTATGTATGAATATGTATGAATTCTCTGCCAAGGACAGGCAAAGAACATTTCTCAGACCCCAGCTTGATGCAGACAAATTTGAAGAGACTCTCACAAACATCGCAAACGGAGCCTTACTTGACCCTGCTCAATATGCATGTTTTTCTGGAGACAGTGGAACATTTTAACAAAAGAAGATATACAGAAAAAAAAATCTCTGTCAACCTTGTTCTCAGAAACAACCCAATTGTTTAGATGAACTAGCACAAGTTGATTTTAATTTTTGATCTGCTGGGAGTAGGGTGACTGGAGAGGATAGGCGAGGGAGAACAGCCTGAGGCAGATACCTCACATGGAAAATGTCAGCCTTCATGGCTGGTGAAGTTGTAAACTACAATTATGGTTCTACAGCATTATTCAGTCTTAAATATGCATGTCACCAAAGTGTTTTAAGTAGAATATTTAATGTATAGTTTTCTTTCATTGCAATTCAAGGTGCAAGAATACAATCCATGTTTTCAAATGGGATTGTTTTTATCAGTTTAACCATCCCGCTGTCATAACTTACTTTCCCCGTATTCTTCGCATCTCGATGTATTGGAAGTTGTTTCTAAGGGGAGGCAAGCAGAAATGTCAGGCTTTTCAACTTGCTTCCATTTTCAGTCCAGCCTGCTTTGCTCTTACGGTATCAAACCTTCTGGGAGTCTCTTTACATGACATGGACTATAAAAGGTATCAGTAACAACAGGAGTTCCTGCTGTGGAAGGGTACTGTAATTGCAATTGCCTAGGATCTGGAGATTCATTATGGAGAAGGCGAATGTTCTGCAGTTTGGTTCTCTTGGGTATATTCTGTCTCTCCCTAACAAATCACCACTTCTAGAGTGAGTTTTCTTTTTATTTATTTGCTTATTTATTTACTTTAAAACATAACTGAGCACAAACCAGTGCACCTCCACAAGTGGCAGAATATCAGAAGTGGGGGAAAAAAAAGCTACTGACAAATAATTTAAGAAATAATAATAATAATACAAGATTAAATGTTTTATGTACATCCTCATGAAAGTCTCTGATTTAAAGCTTGATGACCACACACTTGGACTGCATTCCCAACAAGTATTGGGAAGACATATTTCTCCTTGTGTACATGAAATAAGATGTGTTTGTATAGCTGTAAGTCCTGGTTTTGCAGTGTAGATTGGTGCTTATAATAGAGGAATAAATATTAGTTTTGTGCTGGATAATTTTAACAGCATTTGAAAAATAGGATGTAATAAAACATAAACATAATATTTAAAAATATAGGCATGTATTTTCTTTACTTGCAGGTATATATATTTCACCTCTGTACACAGTGACAACTTGCTAAGGAAAAGCACATTTGCAACATAACTTGCCTGCAATCATTAATTTCTTTCTACTTTTTAAACTATTCCTTTTAAATGACTGTAAAGTAATCTCACCAGAAAAATGTTTCTGTCTCATTGTTTTTGGCACTGTGCCGTATTACGATATTTTTAGTTGTCTATTCTCATTTTGCAGTTCATATGGATATATGAACACCAAAATTAACTGCCCAAAGCACTATTCTGTGCCTTCTGCAGGTGTTTGACTTCCATATCTCAACACTGAAGTTTATGAGAGTTGCAAGTAATGTGCACCCCTTTGAAGATCATGCTATTAACATATTATTCTACAAATTTAGATCAATTATTCCCTCTAATTAACGCATCTGTGATTATCCTGTACCAAACCACACATTAATGGTATAAGCACTATGTTAGTATGAATTAGTTTAAAAAAACCAACACAGAGTAACTCTAGAAATAACTGTAGTCTCAGAAGACTTTAAAGAGTCCCTATATGACTGTTCAGGTGTAGATCTCTGTAATTCCATACGCTGCATACGATTCCTCGTACGTTTGCACCACTTGTCATAGCGAAATAACGCATTCCTAAATGAGCCCTTTCTGTCACAATACAAATATTAAATAAAGTTCAATAGAGCCTAGAGATAAAATGTAACATTTAAACGCTGTTATATTACATACATTAAGAAAGATCTATTCGCAAAGCTGTTTTTCCTAATGCTTAGAAAAATTGTTACTGAAGTAATTTTTATGAAAACATAAACCCCAGAAGGCTGTTGGAACTCCTGAATATCTGGGCTTTTTAATTCATTTCAGTATAGCGGTGCGCCAATTTATTCCAGCCTTGGCACTGGTTGCAAAAACATTCCTGCCAACCCTGAACAAACCACCTAATCCAGTCCAACCTCACCAGAAAGATTAATCCTTCATGTGACACTGAAAAGCAGTCAGCCGTAGCCGTCTTCTTAGGAGCTTGGCTTTTCCATAGGGCATGACCACCAGCTCTTCCCAAATACTCCTCAGGTACCCTGTTCCTGTACTGAGACACCCTTTTGCCAGTAGTCTTAACAGTTCTTACTCTCAAAAGCATCAACTAAATATTCCACTATCAGCCACCAGACAATCCACTTGGAGCTGCAAACACCTTTTGTGCAAGGTGTTTTCCTTTAATCACGTGCATCTGTCCCTCTCGCCATCAGAGCTGTCCCAGAATCCCAGTGCTGTCCCAGAATGTCACAAAACTCTCACCTGTCTGTCTGTCCGTCTGTCCATCTATCCAACTGCGCTATAGAGTTAAGCAGATAGACAGATCTTAAGGACTGCAAGTGTTTGGTTGTGGTGGGCTGACCCTGGCAGGAGGGGAGGTGCCCCCCAAAGCCGCTCTGTCACTGCCCTCCTCAGCTGGGCAGGGGAGAGAAAATATAACGAAAGGCTCCTGGGTCGAGATAAGGACAGGGAGAGATCACTCACCAGTTACTGTCATGGGCAAAACAGACTTGACTTGGGGAAAAATTAATTTAATTTATTACTAATCAAATCAGAGTAGGATAATGAGAAATAAAACCAAATCTTAACATCACCTTCCTTCCCACCCCTCCCTTCTTCCTGGGCTCAACTTCACTCCCAATTTGTCTACCTCCTCCCCTCCAGCGGCACAGGGGGATGGGGAATGGGGGTTGTGGTCAGTTCACCACACGTTGTCTCTGCTGCTCCTTCCTCCTCCCGGGGAGGACTCCTCACACTCTTCCCCTGCTCCAGCGTGGGGTGCCTCTCACGGGAGACAGTCCTCCACCACCTTCTCCAACGTGAGTCTCTCCCACAGGCTCCAGTCCTTCACGAACTGCTCCAGCATGGGCCTCTCCCATGGGGTGCAGACCTTCAGGAACAGACTGCTCCAGCACGGGTCCCCCACGGGGTCACAAGTCCTGCCAGCAAACCTGGTCCAGCGTGGGCTCCTCTTTCCACAGGGCCACAGGTCCTGCCAGGAGCCTGCTCCAGCATGGGCTTCCCACGGGGTCACAGCCTCTTTCGGGCATCCACCTGCTCCGGTGTAGAGTCCTCCATGGGCTGCAGGTGGATATCTGCTCCACCATGGACCTCCATGGGCTGCAGGGGGACAGCCTGCCTCACCATGGTCTTCTCCACGGGCTGCAGGGGAATCTCTGCTCCGGTGCCTGGAGCACCTCCTCCTCCTCCTCCTCCTTCTTCAGTGACCTGGGTGTCTGCAGAGTTGTTCCTCTCACGTATTCTCACTCCTCTCTCCTGCTGCAATTGTTCTTGGTGTTTTGTGGTGATTTCTTTTCCCCTCTTTAATTCTGTTATCCCAGAGGCACTGCTACCATCACTGAAGATCTCAACCTTGGTCAGTGGTAGGTCTGTCTCGGAGCCGGCTGGCATTGGCTCTATTGGACATGGGGGAAGCTTCTAGCAGCTTCTCACAGAAGCCACCCCTGTAGCCCCCCTGCTACCATGGCCACGCAAAACCAGTACACTGGTGGTGGGTGTGAGTCCTTCAAGCTGTTAGAACCTTCTCTGGTATCACATTTTCCTCTTGATGACAACCAGTTGGCACACACCCATCCATCTACTTAAATGCAAACACAGCTGCACCTGGATACTCTTTCTGTAGCTGCAGGCTTTCTCCATCACAGCAGAATTACTATACTTTCTTAAAAGCCATCCCTACAAAAGGGTCCAGAGTTCAGGCCTTGCAGACAGATGAGCTCTGCTAGGTCTAATTTGCAGCAGTTTAAGACCTTGCAATATTGAATTATTGCTTGGCAATTCAATAATAATACTCTGAGGTCACTGCCCTTGAAGTGAAGAGTAGCAGAAGAGGGATCATGTGCTTATACCTGATTAGCCCCAACACAGAGGTTGGCATTTTAGCTTGTACCAACAGAGCAGGTGGTTATGTGATACTACGGGTAGGCTGGGTATTGAGTAACTGGGTTAGATGCACATGTCCCCTTCTGCTACCTCTGCTACAGAGCTAGGCAGGGAAAAAGGACAGTTAACAGCTGTAATATATGGAACCAACCTACCTTTTGCATGCAGGAGCGAGAGGTTTGAATATCGATTTGTATTTTACATGCCAACTGGTAAAATGGTAGATCTTATGAGAGGTCCTTTCCCTGTTTCTGTAGAGTCACATCCACTCAACTTCAGTGTCTACAGTAAATTCAAGCTTTTTATTCATACTGAGAGCATAGGAGGAGTGCAACAACAGGAAAGGAAACTGGATTCTCTTTCCTTTTCTGCAATACCAAGTCATTTATTGCATTTAAACCGTTGTCACCTATGAAAATATGCTGAAGACAGAAAGTCTGAGCAGCTGTTGGAGAGACTACAGGTTTTGAAATCAGCAGAGTAGCAGAAGTATAAATAGTGGCCTGATATTATTTGCCAGTCCTTTCATACTACTAGTAAGGACGCAGGTTGAGAAATGTCCATCCTCTTTTCAGATCCCAGTCTGATCCTCATAGCTGGGAATGATCCTCTCACCATTCTTTTGCATTTAACATGAGACAACTCATGTGAAGCCACGGGTGGACAGCAGAGGTGAGCCTAAACATAGACATTACAGTGTCCCATTCTTACTACTAAAACTGTGTTGAAACTGGGTTTGTCAATGCAGGTTAGCAAAGCAATGGGCTGAGAAGTTGAGGGCCATTTTCCTCCAGTGTCATTGCTCCAATGCACCTTTACAACCTCAACTTTGCTAAAGGACTGGATGCTAAAAAGTGTGTTAAAACATGCTTTAAATCTCTTTTGGAGAACGGGGATAACTTTGAAAAGCCTCACATATAAAAAGAACTGTAAATACTGCTTAAAAAAAATAGAAAGTGGCTAAGTCAAACTCTCTTTGTTTATTTTTAACTGAGTTTGCCTTCAGAATACCCCAAGTGATTTGACTGCACAGTTCTATGGATTTATCACTTGCCAAGTTTCATATTTTTATAAGTCAAAGCCCTTTTTTTGAAGACCACTAACAAGCACAGAAAATGTCCTTTGCACTGTTAACCACATAAAAATGACCCACATTTAATTTGTTTTGAAAATTTATTTGTGGCAAGAAAATACCCAGGCTGAAGTCTTCCTTGCCAAATGTAGTCTACAGTGAGAGTCTGCAGGTCAAATTCTGAAACCAGTGAAAAACAAAGATTGTTAGGGGAAAACCTGGCATTACCTTTGCCTACCTACGTGTTCATGGGCATTATAGCGGTGTTCGCTATTTCACTGCATTCAAAATCAATGTATTTGCTTAGTAAATCCATCATTTTATGAGAGTTTTAAAAATTCTTCATTAAACTCACTTTATGCCTCCCCAAATCCATATTTTTTATTGATAGTGAAAATAAGATAGAGTCATTGGAAGCAGACAATAAAACCTGTATGCGTAAGGCAGTTTACTTACTGTTTATGCTAAAAGAATGTATGATTGTTACAGTTTCGATGAACTGTCCAGGCCCTGTTTATATAGTGGATTTTTTATCCTGCAGCATTCATACAGTATTTCACTGAATGCTTCTTATCTGAACCCTGGGGTACTCTATAATTCTTGAATCTAAGAGTAGAGGCATGTCAGACATAAAATAGGAAATGTGGAACGTGAGGTTTTGAGGAGTATTTCAGGTGATTTTAAAAAATGTATTATAGTTAATAACAAGAAATGCTCCTCTAGGGTAAAGAACAAATTTAAGGAGTGAGAAGTGAAGATATTCTTTAAAAGAGGTTTTAGCTAGGATAGGAGAAACAGAACATGTGCAAAATGAAGTCAGTGATGTGCTTGTGAATAATGAGGGAGTTACATTGGGGAATGGATGTTAAGAAATTTAACTTTCAGTGAGGATGGATGCAGAGAGGCGACAGGAATCAAACCGAATAATGGAAATCAGACTATCGGGTCTGCAATATCTGTGTGTGAGAAGAATCTCTTCCTGTAAGTCTTACCCTATGTCTAAAGATGGGAAGAGAGCAGCAAAATATAGGAAAAGCGGTATATCAAGTACGTATTCAGACCTTTTTAATTTATTACTTGTTATTCAACTCTGAGTAGGGCATTAAAGCTGTAGTGATGATGGGATGTGAGCTTCAAGATGAATTTTGAGGGATGAGGTTTTCCTTTTGTAGGGTTAGATTTTTATTCATATGCTACTTAATGGAAACCATGTGGCAGTGATGGCTGGGAGGTTGTGTCTGTGTAGTTATGAAAGTACAGACAGAGTTTTTAAAAGGAACAACCTATAGTTTAAACTTTGTATGTCATGACTTTGTGAATCTGGTACATTTGACAGACCTTATGAAGTTGCAGCTCTGAATACCTAACTCTTTGGTATAGGAATGCTCAAGAAAAGAGTGTGATAAGAGCTGACCAGTCTTTCCTTGCTTCATGTTTTTCTTCACATGGAAGAGATATCAGAGTGCATGTTTTACCTTTGAGTGTGTTCTTTTCGTGTTGTGCCCCCCATGCCTACCTTCACTATTTCCTCATTTTTGGTTTTTACCTCTCTTCTGTCACATAGTTTTCTCTTTCTTCCCCAAAACTGATTCAGTCTTGGTTTTCACTTTTTACATATGCATTATGGTGTGTAAATGTCTGCACAAAATTCATGAGGGAGATCTCTACTCACTACTCTCTGCTCACGGCTTCCACTTTCCGTACTGGGCAGAAGGAAAGCCTTGTGGCTTTCCATTTGTATTCCCAGTCAGAAGAGATTCAGGTCATTAACCAGTTAAGCAATAAAAATAATTTGTTTCATGCTCACATAAAAAAAAAAGAAATCACATGCTCACATTAAAAAAAAATTTTTTTTCTTATGTTTATATGGAAATTTCTAAATTTCAATTTGTGTCTTTTGTCTTGTCCTGTCACTGGGCACCACTGAGAAGAGTGTGGTTCAAGCATCTTTACTCCCCCCTCCATGAGGAATTTGTACACATTGGTAAGATCCCCTGAACCTTCTCTTCTTCAGACCAAACAGTCCCAGCTCTCTTGGCCTCTTCTCATATCAAAGATAATCCAGCTCCTTCATCATCTTTATGGCATTTTTCTGGACTCACTCCAGTATGTCCATGTCTGCTGATACTGGGGACCCCAGCACTGGACCCAGCACTCCAGATGTGCCTCACCAGGGCTAAGCAGAGGCGAAGGATCACCTCCCTTGACCTGCTGGTGACCCTCTGCCTAACGCACCCCAGGAGGCCGTTGGCCTTTGCTGCCAGGGGGCATTGTTGGCTCACGGTCAACCTGTCCCTCAAATCCCCCTGGGTCCTTCCCAGCCATTTGTCACTCCACATGTACTGGTGCCTGGAGTTATTACTCCCCAGGGGCAGGACTTGACATCTTCCGTTGTTGAACTGCATGAGGTTCCTGTTGGCCCATTTGTCCAGCCTGTCCAGGTCCCTCTGAATGGCAACATGACCCTCTGGTGTACCAGCTGCTCCTCCCAGTTTTGTATCCTCTACAAACTTGCTCAGGATGCACCCTGCCCCATCATCCAGGTCATTAAAGAAGATGCTGCACAGTACTGGCCCCAGTATCGACCCCTGGGGACACCACTAGGAACCAGCCTCCAGCAGGACTTTGTGCCACTGATCCCAGTTCTCCAGGCCCAGCTGTTCAGCCAGCTTTCAGTCAACCAAATATTCCTAAACTCTGTTCTCAGCATCCTTGAAAATCCTGTGCAAAGTTTCTCACAGTGGCTCAGCCTTTGCCTCCGTGTGTGATAGTATCCAAAATCACAAGGAAGTTTGTCTGTTTTACCTCAGAGACTGTCCAAGGTCATGCGAGAAATTCTTGTCGAGCTACAGAATAAAACCAGGTTTCCTATATTTTAGAAGTTAAATTAAACTTCCCATCTCTGTCTCCTTTGCTGGCCAGAATTATAATGTAGACCTGTATCTGTACAGAGACATTTCTTTGTCACAGTCTCTTTTTCCCAACTGTATTTTAAATATGTGTATGATTTTTTAAATAATCCTTTGTATTTTTCCATTACGGGTAACTGAAAAGGGCAGAAAATGTAATGCGTGAGAACATCCTGCCTTTGGACAGCTGCATCATCACAAGTGCGTTTTCATTCAAAACACCACTTCTAATGGAAATAGAAGTAAACAAATGTGAGGAAGTTCTGCTTGTCTGCTGCAAACCATTCTTACAGCTTTTGTTAAAAGCCTCGCCTGAGGAAGACTTGGCTGAAACAGACTGAGCACAACCTCGCTAAGAAAAAGCAGTGGGAAGCGTGTGGGGAGAGAATGTAGAAGTGGCCACAGCTCCATGGATAGTGCAGACATCCATGCCCGATAAAGGCACAGCAGTTAGTTGCATTTCCTAGCTTCTGAATGTACATATAATTGCATAGTCATAACATACTCTGAATACAGGACTGGCCATTTGTGTTTTAGATTGCCTTCAAAGTGGTGAAACCTTTCTTCTTCTCCAAATCCGACTGATACCCGGTGGCTGTAGTGCTAATTTCCTTTCCAATGTGACTCCCAAGCATGTGACGTGCTTTGACCTAAGAGATACCATGAAAACCCTGCTTGCCTTGGCAGTCAGGATTCTCTCAATAAGGTTCAATAAGTTCCCTTTAAAAATAGATACTGATTAATCTTTTCTGCTTGGGACTCAATTCTGATGTCCCAGAGGACTCAGAGATTTTTTTTTTTAATCAGTACTTTAAAGGGGAAGAGGGGAAACCCTGAAAAATTAACTTTTTTAAAAAATTTATATATATGTATGTGTGTGTATGTATGTTTATAAATATATACACACACACACACACGATTTACTCTTTAAGAGAGTTTATATAATCCCGTTCCATCTCTCACACCTAAGAAATGGAGCCTCCCCCCTTGTGCGGTTTAGGGCCGCTGCAGTAGCTGCCGTAGCCCTGTCCGTGATGGTGCACGTTTGGACAGCCTGTTCAAGTGAGGGAACTGACCGTGTCACTGATGGATGTGGTGGGAACGCTAAAGAAGAAAGGTACATTTTGAAACAATATTGCCACGAATTACTTTCTTAAGAGAGGTCTGTTGATCGCTGCTGTCACATATTAGTTGAATCACTTTACTTTTACAGGTCACCTTAGCATTTTCAGGTGAAGGGCCTGACGGTGAAAGCTTCTGTCATGACTGATGTCCTCCAGCTGGCACAGGCGATGCTTACTGTAGGTGCAGCAAAGGACCTGTGTTTTCCACATCTCTGAGTTCAAGAGGCTTCCAGTTAAAACTCTTTTTAACCAGTGAGTGCTTACAGGTTTCCTAACAGGAGATCCCTGGAAGGGGCGAGCTTTTGAAGAAAATAAATGAGAACTATAGTGTTATTCTTTTAGTCTGCAATTGTCTGAAGTTGTTGTCAATAGAAATAGTTGCATGCATTTGTCTTCATTAATCATTTCAAGGTGTTGCTTTTTGATGCAGCCAGCCCTAGCAGTTCACAGGCACTTTAATTTTCCAATTATTGTACCTGTGGCTCAGAACAGATACTGATTAGTTTCACATTTTGCTCTGTGGGCAGCTTAATGTTCTTGTCACCTTACATTGAGTTTTAAATGTGCAGAGTGTTAGAGAACGTCAGGTGTGCTCCCAAGTCTTCTGGGTCAGGCTCAGCAAGTTGTGATGTTTCCAGGTATTGTACTGATAGGTTTCTGAAAGATGGATGAAAGAACAAGGTATGGTTTTAGGATCCTATCACCAAAGTAACGATTCCTCTTGTAAAGCGAGTGTGAATGATTTTGTGTTGTATTCTTTTTCACTCAAATTTTTAGCTGGAGATGAAGGTGATGCTGCTGGCTGCTATAACAGCAATACAAAAGGAAGTTATGATAGCAGCAAGGCAAGAGCAATGCTTTTCAATATTTGCACACAATTACAAGACCTTTTCAAACCGTAGTAGTGGAAGCAAAGGAGAAAATAAATTTTGAAAAGCTCTAAACACAAAAATTAATTTTATAGCAAATAGAAATGTCGCCTGTCTCCTCTTTATCAATTGTGTACCAGCTATGACTCATTCGTGCATGCTTTTTTCTTTCTGAAAATTGCCATGGAAGAAATCCCCTCCAAAACACAAAACCACGCTGAACATCTGCTGTCTAGGTATTCATTAGTTCTGTCTGCTCTGCTTTTGGCTAATTGCCTGGGAGTGAAGTTGAATCATTTATGGGGACTTAACCTGGTGCCAGTTATAGTAGTAAAGATCGTGTAACATTTTGATAAAACCCAGGAAATGTCAAACATGTAGCCTCCCAAACATAAAGTTTATTTACTGGTTTCTCATGCACTTTGTTTGCCTACAATATTGCCTGCACAACTGATAACAGAAAATGTATTTAATAACTACTCAGTGCTAATATGCTGTAGTATGCATGACTGACTAATTTAATTTATCTCTGATTAAGCCTATTATGTTTGAGATCACTTTACAGAAGAGACTTTTTTTGCCAGCTGTAAGCTTATTTGAATTGTAATATAAGTTAATAATGTGTGAAATAACTACTGGTGCCTGCTTCTAAATGTTAATTTTACCAAATGACTTCCTGAGTTAGTGCGTACACAGCTCATCCATTGCAATGTAGTTAGCATGGTGTTTGGACCTAAGATTGCGTAGGTAAAAGGGCAGGTGCACGGCAAGGGGCTAAATGGCTGTTGTTTCTGCTGACAAAAAGCAAAGGAATACAATCATACCCCAGTCAGGGTGGCACACGGTCTATATATTGACGGCGTCAGCTGAGAAGAAGCCCTCGTGATGTTTTCCTTCTTCAAGTATTTGTTTCCTACAAGGTGCAAAGGGGAATAGAGACTCCTCAGGAAAGCACTGAGAGGAATACATGAAACAAAAAGTTGTGAGAAAGGCAATCCTGAGTATGTTTAAGTAGGAAAGTAGCCATTTGGGTGGAATTCTAGATTTTTCTCAGACTGAGCTTGGAGCTGGAAAAGAAGTGCGGGAAAAAAACCAAAACAAACCCCAAACAATTAAAACCTGAGAAATATGGGGGGGAGACGGGGGGGACGGGACAGGACGGACACCAAACCAAAAAATCTCTGCCAAAAGCTAATTTTTTTTCCCTGGACTGTTTCCTGTTTTCCCTCCGCTCTTTTCTGTGGTCTGTTAAGAGTAGGCAGGTCCCTAATAGAGAGGGCAACAGAGCTTTTTCTGTGCATAAGCCATATCCCAGGGCTATTGATCCCTGGCAAATGAGACTTTGCAATGTCTGCGCTTTAGCCACTTGTTTCTCTGAGAGGCTGCAAAGCACTATCAATTGTTGGTTTGGAAAAAGCTCTGTGTTTATCAATTGCTGCTTTTATGAAAAAACACTATTATGCATGTTCTTGTTTTAACACATATTTATTTTAAATATGCTGAGAATATTCAGGTGGAAGCATTGAAGTCTTCTACCTTGTTTAAAGAAACAAGTGTGATAGTCTGGGGTTTAGTCTATGAGATTATGTATAAGCAAAGACGCCTAAATTATGTGTGCTTTGCATTTAAATATATGCAACTCCAACTGAAATAAAAGGAAGTCAATACTTTTCTCCATCAGATTAGTGTATCTCTTCAAATTAGAAAATATATAGGATACTGTACTTACTGTGTCAGACTGAGCTGCCAAAACAATGTCACTTGCCTAGCGTGGAAAGAAAAGTATACTCCACATAATTTCTTTTTCTGTCATTCTGTTCCACCCTCCAAACGTTTCTGGCATGTGATAACATGTGGGATGTCAAGCACTATTGTTCATGTGTTGTCATGCGATCTCATATAGATGAGTTATCAGCAAGCCGAGCTGCACAGCAGCTGATTTCAAGGTCTGTCTTCACCGCGTGTCAAATGTTAGCTGGCAGGACGGGACTTTGGCAGGTCCAGCACTGACTGTCGAGATGCACGTACATGAATGCATGGTGGTTGTACAGTGCAAAGTAAATTTCCAGTGGTATATAATCACAAAAAAATGGTATTTCTATAAAAATTTCTGGTATGGTGCTTCAGGATTTGTCTTGTAATACTGGCGTTACTAAGACTTTTCCTCTTGGTGTTTGCCCAGAATAGTTGATCAATGCATGTTGGAGGGAATGGCATGTCTCTCACATCGGAGATGTGATTGATACTCTTAGAAACAGCTGGCAAGGCTAAGTGTTTAGGTAGTATCATGTGGAGGGAACGTAGTGCATTGGCTTCCCATGCTCCGTACAGTCTTCCAGGTGTAATCCAAGGTTGAATGTGATACACAGACATCTGAAAATGTGGTGCTGTATCGAATTTAGAGATAGCTGCCCTTTTTCTGCATGCTAGCACAGAGTCCAAAGCAGCCAATTGCTCTCTTGCTAGCTGGTCCTAGACCTGTAGAGCTCACGCCTGGAGACGGGGTGTTACTGGGCAGGAATTTCTACTTTGAGAGTTGCATCTTCACTGGCCCGAGAGAGCTCAGGTCTGCCCCAGGTATGAAGGCTTCTTCTATATCCTCTACTTTTTGCCTGAGCAGCTATGGGTAGGGAGGTTATTTTGTTTATTTTCATCTATAAGGAGCAGGGTTCTTTTAAAAACAATAAGCTAACACTTCTTTTTTTTTAATATCTTGCTAAGAGTAGCAGTCTGAGCAAGAGGCTGACTTTAAATCAATTTATAGACCAGTCAATGCTGAAAATCTTTCCTGTTTCTACAAATCATACATACTTAGTGACAGGAAAGCAGAATTTGATGCTTCGTATTTCCTTTCTATAAGAGAGAAGTTTTGAAGAATAATTAAAGACAGAAGGTAAAATATTTGATTATATATAATCTAAATTTTCAGTGACTTTCACAGTTATGGGGCAGTCTCCTAGATGCTTTGAAGTGTATGAATTATAAATGTATTGCACTATTATCCGCAAGAGTCATTTTTCTGTGAAGCACATGGTTAATCACTCCCTGTTCAAGTCCTTCTCACACGAGGCTCTTGAACTTCTCTGCAGCCCAGTTCAACACAGGAACCATCAGTGGGTCAGGAAATTGTTCTGCTTTACAGAGGATCAAGTGAAGACTAGGGCTGCCTTCCTTCTGTCCTCTTTCATCTCTCTTTTCTCCCCAATACCTAAATTGAGATTTATCATTTAGCAGAAAAAAAATATCACTATGAGCAATGAAGTGTAACTCAATACAGTACTGAAAGCTGCTTAGCTGTCGTATCAGACTCAACTTACTCTTAAGCAAAGATTAGCAAGGATAACTTATGTAGAAGGTTGTAAATCTGCTTAGCGGTCTGTGACTCTTATGGGCAAATAATGGTTCCTAAACACAGCCTTTGAACATGTCGAGAATCACCTTTTTGAATGAATCAGAAATAAGAGCCAGATGATTTCAGCTGGGAAAGAAAATAATGTTCAGCATACTAAAACACAGGAAGACAAGTGATAACGCATCTTATATATTATGGTCTTTGTTAATATAGATATATGTTGCAAAAACTTATTGTAACTATGAGTAACATCCCATAAAGTATTTGTTGTTATGAAGCTTCCTTTCTTGCAACAGTGATTGTTTCACCTTTTCCTAAAAAAACCCTTATCAAATAATGACATTATACACCCAAATATTCCCTTAAAACATACTTTTTGAAAGTTTACCATTTTTGTTTGCCTTCATTACTTTGATGTTTTTGTAGCTCCTTAGATGAATATGAAATATGTACAAAAATACATAAAAACAATCCAAGAGGAAACATGCAAAATGTCCTTTTTCCCTCCTACACTTAAAGGCTCCGGACTTCATGAAGAATTAAGGTTGAATAAAAAACAGCATGTTTTGTTCCATGCATTTTTTAAATTTTACTTGTTGATCTGGAAAAAAAAAGGCAGAACAAAGGTGTACAAAGAATCCAGTGTATACAGAAATGTTTTAAAAATAAAAACAGTGTTCTAGAAGACGTCTTAATACATGAAATGGGATTCTTTTTTTTTTCTGTGTAATTATTCAGTTAAACTTATTTATTGTTTTAGTCTATTTAAATCTAAATGAAAGAGGCACTGTAATGTTTGGGGCGGAACACAAAGGAATTGGTGAGGATAAGACTAGGTGGTGGTGGTGGTGTAGTTATTTTTAAATGTCTGATCGTTGTTTTCTCCCTTTTTTTTCAAAGTGGTCCAAGTTCCAGGATGTTTTTTGCTTTGACTAAATCCACTAGGATTTTTCTGTGGTTATGTTCAGGAAATCCCGGTCATCAGTGAAGCTTGTTTGGGCAAGATTAACAATAGCTTTATGGCATGAAATCTGATAGCAAGCACTCTGGGTTTTTGTTTGGGTTTGATGAAGGGCCAATAGGCCTGTGCAGACCTCAGTCATCCTATTTACCTTTTACAAAAACTGATATAGTTTTAGTTTTCTTCCACTGCTCTAGAATTTCTCTGGTAGTCTAAGATTAATTGAAAATCAATGTTGGTGGTTCAAGACATCCTAAGCCAGTTTTTTTATACAAAAGTGCTGATACAGCTGCTGTTTAATACGCTTCCAAGCTACTGACAGCAAAAAAAAAAATTTATCATAGCTGAGAATCAATTGTAACGTCAAAGACACACCTATGTATCATACCAGGGGTGAGTCGAGGACAACGATGGAGGGATTTCAGGCATCTCCTAAGAATGCCACCGAGATGACTTCTCTGTAGAGTCATTTCAGGTTCACTTATCAAGTACTAACACAGGGAAGGAAAGCTCAATCTAAAGAAACACTGTATAGGACAATAAAGAAGGAAACACTGCCCATCTAAAAACCACTTGAAAATCCAAATGGACCAGAACAAAACGAGAATGAAGAAGTGCATTTGGCAGAGAGACATATTTAGTGTGGAAGGGTAAACTTCAGAGGAGCTGCTTCTCACCACCAAAGGCAGAACCGATCTATTTATTGAGCACGTTTAACTTTCCTGCATCCTTATTGGCATTTCTATCATTTCTGTCCAGCAAAGGACCAATGTCATTGCTGAGATTCCTCTTCAGCTTGCCATGCTCAGAAAGTTGTTATTGTCCTTTACTCTGTATAATAGTGATTTTTTCTCCTTCTATCTTTTTTTCCCCCAATTCATCTAATATATATTAATTGAAATCCATTTCCCTTTGTTCCCTGCTGTAGATTATTTTTTGTAGCTATTTTTTCTTCAGTAAGCTAGAGTGACAATTCAGGCAAGTATTTCTTTTTTCTTAATTTTTTTTTAGTCTCTGGTAAAATGTTCTTAAACAGGTCCCAGCTTTCATCTTTTTCCCAAATAAACTGTTTCTGCCAGCTGAATTTGTTCCTAAGTGTTCTCTGGATTGCAAAATGAACCATTGTAAGGCACCAGGTATATTTGTTTTCATGTTATCCTGTTTGTGAATAAGAAACATAATGAGCAAATGGTGTTATTCATAAAGAAGCAACTGCTAATTTTTAGTTCTGTGGTAAATTTTATGTTATCTTTCAAGATTAGGTATAACATAAAATTCCTGCAAGCTAAATGCAGTTCTTACTGAGTTCAAAAAATGTCCTTATGTAGATTTTTTTTTATTATTATTATTATTAATATTAATATTTCAAGGCAGCACAAAGCCCCCAGCGTATGCTATTGAAATTGAAGTCCTTCATGGTAATTCAGAATTCTCTCCTGCACGGTATAAACAGATGCTTAAGGAATCCCTCGTCAGCATTTTCCTCAGTGCATTTGTGGTCTGGAACAGGTATCACCCTGTTTATCTTGCACAGCCTTACTTCCAAAAACACTCCATCTTCCTCCTCCTGTCGCAGCAGGACGGGCTGAGGGAAAACTTGGCTGTTTCCTTCCAGCAAACACTTCTCCATGCCGAGGGCCGCGGCTGCAGCCTGCCTTTATTGCTCACTCAACCCCGGGGAAACCAGAGATTTCACTGGGTTGTGGTCAGCATGTAAAACCAATTAAATCAAGAGATAGATACATTTTGTATTTTTCAGTCCAGCCTTCCAGAAAGTATTACGCTGATAAAGTGCTGGCCTTTACCAAGGGAAAAAGAGAGATGAGTATAGAGCCTTTCTAAGACATTACAGAAATATGGGATAATATAGGAAATATGGGGTGTCTCCACACATCCCCAGGCCGGGGCTGCTCTGCAGTGGAAGAGGAGCCAGGAGAGTGGGAGGCAGGCAGGGGCAGTGTGCTCCCCAGCAAGCGTGCAGTCCCATGGTGCCCCAACATGGCCAGCGGAGTGGGACCAAGGCCTGTAGTCAAGCTGGGGCTGGGATGCACAAGATATTCTACTCTGCTCTCGTGAGACCCCACCTGGAGTACTGCGTCCAGCTCTGAGGCCCCCAACATAAGAGGGACATGGAGCTGTTGGAGTGAGTCCAGAGGAGGGCCACGAAGCTGATCAGAGGGCTGGAGCACCTCTCCTATGAGGACAGGCTGAGAGAGTTGGGATTGTTCAGCCTGGAGAAGAGAAGGCTCCGGGGAGATCTAATTGCGGCTTACCAGTACCTGAAGGGGCCTACAGGAAAGCTGGAGAGGGACTGTTTATCAGGGAGTGTAGTGATTTAGATTAGATATTAGAAAGAAATTCTTTACTGTGAGGGTGGTGAGGCACTGGCACAGGCTGCCCAGAGAAGCTGTGGCTGCCCCCTCCCTGGAAGTGTTCAAGGCCAGGCTGGATGGGGCTTTGGGCAGCCTGGTGTAGTGGAGGGTGTCCCTGCCCATGGCAGGGGGGTTGGAACTAGATGATCTTTAAGGTCCCTTCCAACACAAACCATTCTGTGATTCTATGATACGGGGCCAGGCCCACCCATGGCTGCAGCCTAATGCAGGCGGGGAGTGAGGGAAGGGCCTGAGCACCAAAGCAGCTACTGAGCCCTGGGGGAAGAGGATCCCAGCGAGGCTGCTCATGGCTCTGTCCCACACCGTGGCTGATCTGCACCAAGTTCAGTCGGCATTGATCAAGCAGGACTAACATGACTGCTGATTATTTCCAAAGGGTTACTGCTGCTCCTTGCATCAATAAAATACACACAAGGCTTTGGGTTACCCAAGCACTGCTTGCTGATAGGAAACGTGGCATCAACTTTTCCTGCCCATGGTGCGTTTCAAAAGACTATAATCTGAATTTAGTGTGTTTTTCACTTGGATTTTGCACTACGCTTAAATGCAAATTCTGTAAGAATATCTTTTAATGTCATTTCTAAGATTGTAAAAGATCCTCAGTACAGCCCTCCAGATCCCAAAGTAGAGAAAGCTATTAGGTATGTTATTATTTTAAATTTTAATCTGTTCTGATGTTCCAGAAATGCTCAATCTGTAATGTCTTTTGTATTAATCATAATAAATTTTTTATCCTTTCAGGAGAGGGCATGCTGACGTAATGTCTAAGTGAAAGAGGCAACTTGTCTGAGCTACTTTATGATACTTGCTAGACTTAAAATGAATGTCAGAAAGTTCCAACAGAGATGTTGTGCTGAAAACAAAGGCCAAAAAAAGGGATAGAGATACAATATAATAACCACATGCAGCTATTTGCTTGCTTGCTGTTTTCTAATTTACAGAAAATAAAGCTCACTTGTAGGGCAGCTGTAGAAATTCAGTAGATGTAGCAGTCCTTATTACAAAAGTAGTGGACCGGGGTGGGGGGGAAGAAGAAGCAAGAACAAAAAAAAAGTGTGATAAAGGTTTCAAAAGCAGACACGTGCTGAATACTTGTATTTTTTTTTTCCTGTTGCTCTGCAAAGAACGGTCAGCCTTAACAGAACTAAGTCAGTAGCTCCATGCCTGTGCCTGGCCTCTGAAAAAAAGGCAAGCACACGTGTACAGAGGCTGAAGCACCGGCCTGAGGGATGTGAACATCTCCTGTCTCACCACTGCTCATCCATTGGCGGGTATGAGCTTGGGTGTATGGCTCATTACTAGTTTCCACGTGCAACCGAGCGTATTTCAACAGGCTATCTCAGGTTTTGTCAACGTGCTCACATTGCAACGAGGAGAACTATCTTGGCTAAAACTGTTCTATGATCATGCATCTTGTCAATGGTAGGTGACCTGTGAGGCGATGCACGTCATTTATCTATTACCCTCCAAAATACCCAGATCAAGCTTCCCTGCTATAGCACAGATCTGCCTGTGTTCAAAGCTTGACAAAGACTTGGTATAGCCTTCAATATTGACATTTAAGGCTCTTGTATGCATCACCCTTCTGTGAAATTACTGAGCGCTTCCCATTTAGAGCAGTGCCCAGAATACGTGCCCTGGCTCCCCTTTCGGAGCCAGGCAGACTGGGACTGGCATGCACACCTAAATAATTAATGGCTGTTTATCCAGGCACTAACAATGCTGTGTGGTTTGTTTTTTTAATTCCAGCCTGCAAAGAGCGTTTCTTGGCTTACTTCTTGGCTGAGAGTAGAGTGCGGTCAGAACAAGAGAGCCAGAGAAGTGTATATTTTAGAGCGCCAAATAGATTAAAACACAGTGGTGCTCTTCCTCCTGACAGCTGAAAGCCACTCCTGTCCACAAACTGTGGGCATGCTTGCTTCTCATTATTAGCTGTCATTTGAAGTAGAAAATGAACAAGAGAGCTAAACATTTGGGGAGAGATTGCTGAATGCACAACAGTCAAACCCTACCAGAGCTGTGGGGTAGGAGGGTGCGGATTTAATGCGTGACAGTGGTTGTAAGAGCATTTTGTACATCTGGTTCAGTTCATGGGCTGGCTCCATTTGTGGAGGGGAGCCGTGGCTGTTATTGTTTGGTCCCTCTGTCTTATTTTAGCTTCACATTACTCAATGTCTGATTATGTTGGACAATATTCACTGTTGATGTTGAGAACATTTTGGACAGCAGTGAAAAAATGCCAAGGTTTATGTCCATATCATTCTATCACTGCATAGGAAACCTGTGAGAGTAAGCCAAGGCAGGCACTGGATGCTTTGCAGAAGGAGGGGTGCCAGCCTAGAATAAATAGAGAAATAAATAAATAAATAAATAAATAAATAAATAAATGTGTTTGGCTCCCCTCTTTTCTCCCACTCTGACTGCCTGTATAACAAGCAGATGAACTGGGAGTCCTCAAACCGCTTGTGTGATGGCCCTGAGTCTGAAAAATTAGAAGAGGGAAAAAGAAACCTACTTAGATGCCATAGTCAGATGGAGGCTATGGAGGTGTCAAATTTTCAGACAGCTTAATAAATGTACAGAAGATAGCTCCTGCTAGCAGAGTTCGGGTGTGATGTCCTGACAAGAACTCCTCTGGCAGGTGGTGGTGGCAGCAGGGTGGGAATTTTGCAGATTCTCTGAATTGTGGCATGATGTGTTAGAGCTGAGAGCATTACTGGGCATGTTGTTCAGCAAAGCAGAATTTCTGTCCATGTTTTCTTTTCAAGTTTATCCAGACTGCTTTACAGCTGTGATGACTTGTGGCACAGCGCAGTCCAAAAGCTGGTGTGGCAATGTATATATATAGGTATAACATCATTCATGCTGAAATTGCGAGGTGGTGCTTTGAGAAGAATGGGTACTTGAATTTTGGGTTGTTATGTGAACCAAACAAAACCAGACGTAATATTTGGCACATAAGGAAGTATTATATTTCATTTCATTGTAATGTTTTCAGTGGATCCAAAATTCTGTAGCTATCCCAAATTCATACAGTGTCTTCAATGCTGCATATCATCTTTTTATCTTAGGTTTATCTGGAAGAAGTATCTCCATTAACCAAACTGGAGGTGATTCAGGAATACTGATTATTTCACCAAGGTTAATATTACCTTATAATAAAACCTGTTCTTTATGGATTCACTTACTTAGGGCGATACTGCTCACATATAGTAGATGATATTAAAATCTTTACAAATGTTTTTGTAAGTAACTAAAATTACTGTGACATTTATGGTATTCCCTTTCCTTAGACTATGGAATAAAGCAGTTACTTTACTTTCAAAGCAAAACTATAAAGATTTCCATTCAGGATTTATATTGGGGAAAAAAAAAAACATGAAGTGCCATTTTGGGTGATGTGACTGTATTTTAATATCTTCCATGCCCAGTGCCATGTCACTGCAAAGGCTTGCAAACTGAATGTGGGGGACATGTCGCCTTTTCTCTGTCTCGCTTGTCTTTGCCCAGCTGAAGATGGATGGGTGTGCCATTCAAATGTCCAACAGTATGAGGGACCAGTGCGAGGTTTTCTGGCCCTGTAGACAGAGCCTATAGCAGGGTGGGCTCCAGATGTGAAGAAGAAGGGAGAGGGGTTTGAGGCAATAGCTGGGCTCCTGGAGGCAGATGAGAGGTCAGTTCTGGGTGGAGAAAGGGAATGGATGGGGCAACGTGGGTAAGAGCAGCTGGGGAAAAGGAGTGAGGAGCTTTGCAGAGGCAGTGGGGCTGGGGGGGTAAGTGCAGGAGACAGTAGCAGGTTATTAGGAGGTGCTTGAGGCTTTTCCTCTCTTTTGCCCCTAGAAAATTCCTCTCCCTCTGCATCCTCCCCTCTTTAGGATATCAGTCTCTGAGCTCACATCTCCTGGGACTCACAGACCTATCTTGTCACCATCCAACATATTATTTTCACTTCAGCTCATAAAAGGCAGCCCGTCCTCCCCATTCATCTCTAATGATGCCTCCTCACCTTCTTGGCCCTCCCAAGGAGGAGGAGGAAAAAAAAAAAATAGGAGAAGGAAAAACAGAGAGACCTCCTAGAGGAAGAACTGCAGTTGTTGCCACAACTGAGTGTGAAGGTGGCAGCTACTGAAATGGAAGGAAATGCCTACCCTTCTCCACCAGCTTTGCAGTGCCAAGGCATAGGTGAGACTAGTCAGGTTAGAGTGGCCCATCTCCATCTTTTCAGGCATTTGCAACACTTATCCGGCACCAGTAAAGTAGACAGGGGCCATCCCTGCAATGCCTACCTGCCTGTGTCTGGACCTCTACCTTAATCCTGCTGGATCTCAGGAAAGTGTTAAGTATTCAAGGCAGGGTCGGATGGGGCTTTGGGCAACCTGATCTAGTGAAGGGTGTCCTTGCCCATGGCAGAGGGGTTGGAACTAGATGATCTTTAAGGTCCCTTGCAACCCAAACCATTCTATGATTCTGGGAAAGAGTTTGGTTCATGGTAGACCCATTGACTCTGTTCTTGTTCTTTCAATCTTTTTTTCTGCTAGCCTCATGGAGTTATGAGGAGTTTTAAAAAAATGAAAGAAAGAAAACTTATCTCTGGTATTCAACTCAGTAGCTGAACAAAAGTAGTGCAAAAGTACTGGAATAGGTGTTGAGTAAAAATGTGCGTTGTGGTAACTATTCTGAGTATAGCTGCTCTTTCGTGACAACTCCTTTGAATTATTTCCATGTGGAACAGAGCAGCTCTGACAGCAGCTCTTTTTTACAGAGAGGCAATTTCCCTCATATATGACTTGTCAGCTGCTAACTGTGGGTGTGTAAATATAGCTGAAATTTGGAAATAGTGCCAATCTGGCCGAGGTTTGGGCACCTATTATTTATGGCTGAATGGATGAGATTTACCAAGCTGAGTTTGATGGTAAACGTTGCAGGGCAGGTACATTACCCAAGCTTGTGTTTGTGGAGCACCTCAGCAGTTTTATATCGATTTCAATAATGCAGTTGTTCTTGAAACAGCTCTATAAGTGGTGAATAAAGTATGTAATTTATCTAATAAGCATAACAACATTCAGAAGCACCTCACTTTAATTTTACTCCAGTCCCATTGACCCTTTCTCCTCCCTTTGCTTTTATGGTTGTGTCCTCCCTCTCTCATCATTCTTACATCTCATTTGGGATTTCTCCTTCTCCCACTCCATCTTTCAGCTGAACTCCCACAGGACATGAGATCCTCCCTCCATACTTCTGGCACAAGTGACCTCATTTGTTTTGAGAGCCTCTGCTGTAATGTCTGCACTTTTAACTCACAAATTTATTTCTTCTTGTTTGTTTTGTCTCATGTCATCCAGTGCCACGGTTCTGGTTCACGTTCTTTCTGTGGTGAGTAATCTTTCTGAGCGTATTTCCTGCTCTGACTTACCTTGGCATGATCTTGGTGTGTCAGCTTGCAATTTCTGTCTACACAAAGGGCAGGGGTTTGCTAAAGGCCACTTCCCAGGTCAGCTTTCCCATACAGCCAGTTGTTTCCAAAAAAGTTCATGGAACTGTAACTAGGAAAGGTCTTAAGAGCTTTTAAATGGGTGAGGATATGTCTGTCTTTGCAAGTCTACCAAAGATGCAACTACTATAATTACATTTCTCAGCCTCCTGAGATCTTCCTCTTTGACTGGAAGCCCTCTTCCTGAGAAATCACATTAAGATTTTTCTTCCTTATTTTCAAGGTCTTATCTCCCTTTTGATCTGGATGTTTATGAGATCCTCTCATCCACATCATCCAGAAAGAGTGCTAGAGATCACAATGCACCTTTTCTGTTGTAATTCCCACGTCTCAGTGCCAGAGTCTCTATTTCCTAAAATACAAATAAATCCACTTTTTATCCCTAATTTTATCTAAATGTATCAAAATTATTTACAGAAGAACCCTCTCCTTTTTACAGGAGACCTTTTATTAGTCAAATTTTCACTCTATCACAGTATTGCAGAAGGTGCAGCAAATTCAAGGAATAATTAGTCAAAGAAGTGGAGAAATCAGCAAAGGAGGATTAGCTGTGTCTAATATGATCTCTAGGACAGAGGATTGCCTTTATTTATGCTGTGTCTTTGCTGCATATGGCAGCAAGCTTATATTGAAACTTCAAGTTAGTAATTTAGCTTGAGTTGTCTGAAAGCTGGAATTTTGTATGTGTTCACATTTCTTGCAGATGTCTGTCACACAGCAAATGTTTCTGGCTGCCTGCCCTCAAAATACTAGGAAAAAAAAAAAAAAGATCCTTGAAAAAGTGAAATACTAATGACTTAGAGCCACTTCATATCTAATAGCTAGCGAGTGTACTTCTTGCTTCAAGGGAATGGGAACAATGAAACATGGAGTTTGCTTGGTGGTGGAAGGCTTTGCATTGTTTCTGAAGAAATACTTGCAAATTACCTATTTGGTGGCTCTCTTTTTAAAAAGCAGGCAAATCACTATGTGATGATGACAGAAGTGATTGTGTTATTTTAAGTTTGACTCAAAACATATATTGCATTGGACAAAAAATAAGAAATTATTCAGAAAATATGCTCTAATATGCTCTGCTGGGTTTCAGCGTCTCCAGGGAGCTTCATTTTATGACTTTATCAGCTTGCCTTTAAGCCACAGAATATGTGATTCACAATTTCACCGTCCTGTTAGTTCATGCTTCTGTTGGGAAAGTGAATCAATTTCTGGATCTGATGTGTGTATAAACAGCTTCCTTTTCCTTATAGTCTCAAGGGAAATCATGAAATGTCCAAAGAATAAAGGTACACAGAGGTATAGATGAATTCCAGTGCTGAAAGCTGAAAGTTAAGATGTATCTAAGTGTTAGAACTTTAATAAGAATTCAATAATGAGTGTTTTGCCAGCGATGTGGCTATGTGCTCTCACACTTACCAGCTATTTGTACACTGTGTACTTTGGTCACTGGGTGCAGTAACCAGGAAAGAACAAAAGACTTAGCAAATTAAATCTAAAGATTTCCACTCCTGCTGTAGAACAGATAGGTGTAATGTACCATTTCATTTTAAACCAAATTACGTATCAGGACATTCAGATACTTCTCTCTGAAGCCATCAGTGTATAACCTCTGATATAACCAGAACTAAGATGCTTAAGTTCCAATTATGAATTTTGATGAAAAATCTTTAAACAGAAAAAAGAGATACCAAAACTAAACAGCTCTGTGATGTAATTCATCTTTCTCCTCCTTCTGCCTTCTTTATTGTTCATTCAAGTGCACATGTAACATAAGGGCTTGATCAAAAGTGCTTTGGGATAGGTGAAAAACTGCCAGCTGGCTTGGCTGGCATTTGAACATCACCTGTATGTTTTGTCTTTAGAGATTTCTTGAGTGTTGATGGAGCACATGCTATACAAGAAGAAACTATGACAACTGAGTCTGTTCAGCCTTAGGAAAATAATTTTGGGGAAGGATCTAAATGTTATCTTCAGGACCTAAATGTTATCTTGAGCTATCTAATGGGGATATAAGGAAGATGAAACCAGATTTTTCTTGGAAAGGAAGCATGACGGGAGAGGGAATGGGCACGAGTTGCAACATGGGAAATCCCAGCTGGATATTAGGGGGGAAAAAAATCACAGTAAGGTGGTCAAACGTTGGAGCAGGTTGCACAGAGAGGCTGTGAACTCTCCATTCTTGGAGCTATTCAAACCTGACAGTCTTCAGCAACTAGATCTAAGCTGGCAATGCTTAGAGCGAGGGTTTGCACCAGATAACTGCAGGCCTCCAGCCTGCATGGTTCTGTGCTTCTATAAATCCTGTTCTTTTAATGTAGTTTGCTGTTTTCATCTAACTCTTAAATAAAGTTGAAATGTTCTGTGTGTTTTCAGAAACTACTGGGTTTGCTCTCATTTGCTTACACAAATTGAGAAATGGAAAGGTTGTTAAAGAAAGGATTCAGTGAACTGCAAAATCATGTACTTTTCTCTGGAACTGTGCATTTTATACATTTGGTTTATAATACCAGGTAGAAAATATGTGCTGAGGGTTCACTGCTTTTATGAGCTGAGATACCTATATCCATGAATAATATATATCTGTGGTGTTTTCTTCTCTTTTTTTTTAATGAACAAAGCAAATAAAAGCATTCTATGGTTGTTTGGAATATTAAACCATGCCTGCATTCACACTGGAAATAAGCTCAAGTCTAATAAGTGTTATTATTGGTCCAGATAGATCTGCTTTTCCATATAAATATTAGGATCTTTCCTTGCTTGTTCTATTAATCTGTGTCTTAGGGAAAACGTCTTTTGCACAACATGCTTTTGCAATACCTTAGCCACAGAAGATTTTGTCTGACAATTTATTAAAGTCAGCACTTCTAAAAACTTTTGTCAAAAGCTGACAATTAAAACTCATACTGTTTGAAATATAACAACATTTTAAACAATTTTCCTATGAAAAATCTCGGATTTGTTTTTGCAAATGAAGTTATACATTTCTATTTGAAATATTTTTTAAACTTTAAGCTAGATAATTTACAAACATTTTAAACAACATCAGCATGAAATATCATATGAACTGAAATTGTCTTTGCAGTTCAATAAAATGTTTAATATTATGGTCGATGAATTTGGCCTGATTTAGGCTGGTTAAACAAATTCTGCATATCAGAATTTCTTATGGGACAGGAAGATGATCTCTTATCCAACACACAATATGTTACAACATATTACAGCAAAGGGTGGAGTATGAATATAGAACATGGAATATGAACAATAGGTTTTGTATAGATGTTGTGTTTTAACTCCGGTCATCAGCTAAGCCCCACACTGCCGCTCACTCACTTCCCCCTAGTAGTAGATTGGGGAAGAAAATTAGAAGGGTCAAAGTGAGAAAACTCATGGGTTTAATAGGTAAAGCAAAAGCCGCGCACGCAAGCAAAGCAAGACAAGGAATTCATTCCTCACTTCCCATGGGCAGGCAGGTGTTCAGCCATCTCCAGGAAAGCAGGGCTCCATCACACATAACAGTGACTTGGGAAGACAAATGCTATGACTCTGAACATGCCCCCTCCGCCCCTTGCTTCTTCTTCCCCCAGCTTTATATGCTGAGTATGAGATCCTATGGTACGGAATATCCCTTTGGTCAGTTGGGGTCAGCTCTCCCGGCTGTGTCCCCTCCCAAATCCTTGTGCACCCCCAGCCCACTCGCTGGTGGGGTGGTGTGAGGAGCAGAAGAGGCCTTGGTTCTGTGCAAGCACTGCTCAGCAATAACGAAAACATCCCTGTGTTAACACTGTTTTGGTCACAAATCCAGAACACAGCCCCATAATAGCTACTGTGAAGAAAATTAACTCTATCCCAGCCAAAAGCAGCATAGCGGACTTTGATAGATATGTTCCATAGTAGACGTCTGGAAATAGGACAAACATGTCTGATCAAGGGAAAAACTTCTTTAATTCTGTAGATTCAACTGGATTGTAATAATGAGAGACTCCAGGCTCTCCAGTCATCCAGTAATACTGCTGTTAGATACAAAATAACCTGGGAAGTGAATGATGATCAAAAACATTAAACTGCAAAGGAAGTCTATGTTTTTTCCTAAGGCTAATTGCATCTGAATAGATGTTTGTGCCCTTCTCTGAAAAACAGAGTAGAAACTAGCACAGGACCAGAATAGTTTAACATAAATACTGTATATGGTTATTTCTGCCTACCACATCATCCTGTGATTATTGTTGGAACTTCTGTTTTTATAACCAGTAATCTTTTTTCATTTGGGACATGTCTTGCATGGTTCTGCCTTCCTGGGGAGAAGGAAAAACTGATATTTCTTGCAAGAAACATGTACAGTAAAGGCCAAACGGATTTAATCAGTATTATTTACTTAGCCAGCAGGGCTGTTCGTCAGTACCTTATACAGATCATTCTAAGCTTATAAAAGACAATGAAATAATTGTGACCAGATTGGTTAAGTTTCACTCTTACTTTCTTTCTGAACACTGGCTTTCTTGGCTCCTGAATAAAGCTTTTGAGGAATAAAGCTTTGGCTTCACAAAACAAAGTAGTTTGTATAGTTTAACTGTAAACAGCCAAGACTGTAATTTTGGAGAGACTGGAACAATTTGTCTTCTTCCATGAAGCATTTCCGAAGCATTTTCATGACAAAAATGTTGATGTTTTACACACAGTTTACTATTGGAGAAGGACTGCTTTAAATTGTATTTAGATAGCTTTTTTTCTATCTACTTGTTATGAAAAAATAGGTGACTATTTTGTTTAGAAATGTCTAATATACTAAGTATCTATATGCTTTAATCTCTAAGTATCCATTGCACAGAATTACAATATTCCCAAGATGTTGCAAGTTATGACAGATGATGATTGGCACTTATTCATCATTAGGACATAAGGAATTTCCCAAAGCAGTGGATTTAGGTCCCCTTTGAAAGGTTTTTGCCCCATATTATTGAATAGAAAACTTCAGAAAAGATGCACTCATACATGCTTTTGCTTACATACAAGCATATACCATGTTTGTTTAAATAATGCTTATATGTATGTATATCTTCTGAAGGGGCTAGGATTGTCCAAAAGTCAGCAGGGAGAATCTTGAATGTGAAGTGCAGACACAAAACGATATCTAGAAAAAAAAAAAGATCTAATTTAACCCACAGGACAGAGAGCACAGGAACTCCTCAGCCAGCTGTAGAAGTATTACCGTGCGGCTGGGAAATTACTGCTGCCTGGAGTGTCGAGTAAGCAGAGGGCAATGCAGAGCTAAGCCTTGCAGTAGTGTATGAAGAGCAGTCAGATACAAAATCAAGATAAATCTCTCACTTCTGTCGGTGGCTTCCTTGTCAGGCTGTCCTCCTTTCCCTTTTCTTTCCACTGTTCTACAAGAAATGTCTGCTTTCTAGAGCAGGGGAGAGGTTCAGCTACAGTGAGTGTGAGTTTTTCCCCCTTTTTTCTATTTGCTGACTCTGTGGATCTGATAATCATCCGTTGTCTGCTCATTGCTTTTCTGCATAGCTAAATTGTTTCCACTGTTTGTTCGCTGACTGTATCGTAGGATGACAGTGCATCCTCAGCACACACCTCCTCAGAACACTCATGCTTTAGGAATACCCTTCCGAGACTATATGTATATAATACATTTATATGCCTTCTGTCGCATGCCATGGGATTCCTTCTGGCATTTGAAAGAGGAAGATAGTTACTGCTTCTTCATTCTGGGGCCACAGTCTCGCTGGGGCAAGTGGCCGCTGTAGCTTTAGGAGCACCTGGTGCACCTCAACTTGTTAAAGATGAATGCTTTGTAATGAGAAATTATGCTGCCAGACAGCAAATTAATGATTGATGTAAGATGGAGAGTTACAGATTGTAATTGTGCTAGCAAGATACGAGATGATGCTTAAAGTATAATTTTAACAGTATTTAAGTGGAACAGTAGATGAACCACCACTATCCTAACTAAACACATAGAAGAATTGCAAAATATAAATGCTCATTACTGCTAAGTTCCCTCTGCTGTCAGTGACTGACTTGGAGATGGGGTGATTGACTTGGAGCTGATGTAAAACTGCTTGATTTACAAGCCGAATTTTAAGTCTTTTCCAGTTGTTCTCCTTTAATGCAGGCAGGGGAAAGCAACTCATCTGGTCATTGCTGCATGGTTCACTGAGTGGGGAGAAGATGACATATTTTATCCAGTCACTGAGATATCACTGTCATTTCACTCTGTGTGTAGCAATTAAAGCAAAGTGAATCATTTACTTGACAAATTCAGCCTCTTGTTCTTCCTATGGAAGTATTATTATCTCTAGTTTATTTTTTGTTTGAATTGCCTGATGGCAGATTTCTCTCATCACCTCAGTTGCTGACAAACTGTAATTAGGTATCCTTGTGCACGGTACTAGCCAAAGAAGGTGCAGGGAGCCAGTTCCTTCAGCGGTTTGTTTAATTACCTTTGTGTGCTGGCTCCAAAGGATTTTGGGAGCCTGGCCTCCCTTGCTTTGTCAAGCTGTGTAAATCCCATATCAATTATACTTCCTATTCTGGAAGCAAATCATGGAGTGTACAAGCTTCGAATTTGCTTTGCATGACTATTTGTAAGAAGCAAACATAAAAGGAGCTTGTGTTCAGCCACAATATATTCATTGTTAATTTGAAGTGAATATTTATAACTTTTTTTTTTTCTGATACTACTAGCAATTAATTTGGTATTCAACTAATTCTGCCCAGCCTGTGCCTGGTCCGAATTTTCTGTCCCTGCGTTTCCAATACATTTCCTACACACTATTTTGTCCTTAATGACTTTATAGCTTGTTTATTGGAAACAGGTTTTTAATTATTTTTCAACAGTATTGGAGACCTGATTTAATGAGCAATTGTTAGATATACTAGGGAGACACATTCACCTGATTAATGTGATAGTTAACTGAGCAACAAAATTGCCTCATGAAGAAGCAGCTGTACATAGAGTTGAAGCAGTAAGAAAGTTTGAGGGAACGTGAAGAAAATTTTGAAGGAAGATCAGTTACAATAGGGTACTCAGCAAGCTGAAGGCTAAATATAAATATACAGTGTTAGTTTGCTGGTTAGTTGGTTGGTTGGTCTGTTAGTTATGTGCATGTGCACACACACATCTGTATTAGGAGACAGTTTATATTGGCTTGACTGCAAGATACTGCATTGGAGTGACAGGATATTCAAGGACTGTAAAAAAAAAAAAGGGGGGGGATTGGGTCCTTCAGGTATGTGTTGGAGATGAAATTGTGCTGCAGCCAGCACTTTAATTGCATGCAGTGTTGGCGTCCAGTTTCAGTGCTAATGTGTGCTTTTGGAAACAGATCCATCCTTTGGGAAACAAGTCTTTTCTCAGAGAGAGGAAGGGAGGAGAGAAGTTGGACACTCTTTAGTTGGCGGAGCTCACGCTGGAATATTTCTTGTGTTACTGACTTGCTCCTATCAGCAGCAATTAGATTCTCAGCTTGCAGGTTTGTGGTCAGCTGAAACGATCAGACTAGCGGGTTCACCACACGGTTTTAGTACGAGATACTTCCACTCATGCATTTGGATGGCATCTTTCCTCCTCGGTGCAAGCACTGTTTGCAAAGCAAGATGTCACAGCGGTGCCCCAGCAGAATCTCATGACTAGAACACTGGGTTTCATTCCTGCAGAGGGTTGTGGCATCTGTGGGGAGCAGAACCACAGGGAGGGTAGTGGGGACACAGTGCATGGGGGCCAAAAAGTGGCGCAGCAGCAGCCAGAGCTAGAAGAAGAGAGTTGAAGCGTGAGTGCTAGAGGAAACAACTCAGCTGACAACTCTGTCGTGTAGTTTCCAGCTTTGCGTATATGATGGATATCTCCTCACAAGACTGAAGTACAGAATGTTTCAAGGTCATGGCGTGGTGTAAACCATCCCACTCCCAAACTTATTGGGCCATTTATAGCCCAACGCAACCCTCTGTTTTCAAGTCAGGGCTGGTGGCTTTGTGTTCCTGCTCACTCATACACCAGTGAGGGCAGGAGCTTTTCTTTCCAAAAGGAAAGGTGAGTTGACTTTTTGTATGGAAAGTTGCATTCTTGTTCACCTGCTTTTAACCAGGTGATAGCTCAGCTTGAGAAGATGAACTGGCTTTCTGTGCCATGCGATCTCTTTGGGAGCAAAGAGTGGGGAGAAGACTGCTAAGATACTTTGCCAAGGTCAAAACTAAGTGAAACTGGGCTGGACACACTACTGAGATCTTAAGAGATTTTGAAGAAAATAGAGAAAAATGAGAAGGCAATTAACTTACACCTGTTTGGAAGAGGAAAATGCTCTTGTGACTGACGAGCACCCTGCACCACCTTCACTAGTTCAGCTCATCTCCATTGTGACAAGTAACTTGGACAGTTCTTTGCAAAGCACTTTTAATTCCTTGCCTGGCTAACATGATGGACATATAAATTACTTTAATTATGCTTTGACTGCTTATTTCAAAGCCAGGAGGGACACTGGTGTGATGGTTGGAGAATCAGAGTAGAATTCAGCAGATCTGGATTAATTTCAAATTCCTGTCATAGCTTTGCTTTAGCAGGTAACTTTTTTTTTCTATGCCTCATTTTATTGTCTGCAAAAAGGAAGTAATGATCCTTATGTTCCACCCATGCTGTCCTGCATTACTGATTTAGCCGGTAGGATTTCTGGGGCTGTATATGTGCCTTGGGTCAGCGGTGCTCCAGCCCTCCTGGGCCACATCAGCCCTCTGTTTCAAAAGCTTTTGTCTTGCCTGGCTTGGAGGGAAGGTTCCCAGTGATGTTTGGATTTGGGCTCTACTTGCCTTTTGTTATCTTTCATATAGCACCTTCCTTAGGCCTATTTTGTAGAGGACTCGGGGTGCTGGAGCCAGCTTGGTGGCTGTGCAGAGCAGCTCTGAGCATTTCAGATCGCTTTGTGGAAGCCTAAAACAGGCCCCAGCTCAACAGACCGGCTGAGCACATGCTTAATCTCTGCCTATTCAACAAATGCTTTAAACATAAACATGGTCCAAAGTGTTTTGCTATAGATGGGTGAGCTCCAAAATGTGCTGCTGTGCTTTGCTCGATAAGGATCAGTATTTCTCTCTGAAAAGAACTCATTATAGGACAGACACATTAGTGCTGCCTGCATTTTTAGGTAAGAGGCTTGACACTTTGCTATGTATGTGGCAGCCAAAGTAGACAAACCCAGAAAATATTTTTTTTAATTGCTTCCTGACAAGTAAACACAGATTATTTAGTGTGATAATTTGCACAGGTATTATAGATTAATGCTATCAAGCTAAACTATGTGATGGCAACCACTGATGCTAATCTTGTGTTCTTTATTCTTCAAAACCAAAAAACCTCATCTGCTTTAAACATTTTTTTTCTCTGAAGAACCTGATGCTTAAAGCAAGCTGCTTTCATGAAGGATATACTGAATTGCTGAGTCCAAGTTGTTGGATTTTTTCTCCTTGCATACAATTTAAAAAGCACATCAAGATAAAAGAGTTGAAGTAGTATAGGTTATGTGTTCCAATGCAAAGAATTTTCCTGTTTTTTAAGAAAACCCTCAAATGATTTAAGAAATTGCTGATTTAAAAAATAGCAATATATTACACTATCACCTTTGAAAACTGTGGGAGTTTAATGTAATTTAACAGATGGCCATTTATATGCGATTGCAACTTGCCGTAAACCTAATGCTGTGCAGCTGATAAACAGTGACAGAAAAAGTGGGCGATCCAAAGTACACGCAGTCAAAGCACCCAGGCCTGCCTGTATCAGCTCCTCTATAAATCACACATGGAAAACTATGAAGCCTGGGCTTTTAAAATGCCTGAGACAGAACAGCATATAAAGTAAATGCAGCAGCCAAAGTTTGTAAAAGCAACTAATACACGTACATTTATACATATGTGTATATACATATATGCATACATACATATATTTATTTCTACACTGCATGATATGTATTCAGACGTGATAGAGAAGTGTGAACGTCAAAAGTGCTGCACACATGTCTTCTGAAAAACTGCCTGCCTTCAGGTTGAACCCTCTTCCCTCACCCCTGTCCTCAGACTTACCAGTTACGTTTGCAAAGCTCAGCCCTTCACTTAGCATGGTGCTGAAAGGAAAATTTGGCATGAGTTCTTTCTTTGTCACTGGGGCCCTTTCTCTGATTTGCTTGACACAGATACGGTCCTCAGCAGTCACTGAAAAGGATTCAAATCCCTCCCTACCATCTTGTATTTTTTCCAGGTGAACACTCTGCAACTCTCTCAACAAAGTGGAAATTGGGTTGTTTTTTTTCTTTCCAGGACCCAAGTATGAACGTTTCTGGTAGGAGGCACGTAACAGAAACATGTTTGCCAAATGCTGCTGCCTCTTTCCTTGGATGTGGGAAAGCATTTTGTTGAAATGGGAAAACCAAATGAATAGAGTCCGCCAGTCCCGCACGCCTCCTGTCTGCGAGCATCCCCACCCTGGGGACGTGGGCTGTGTTACCGACTCAGGGGAATGGGTTTAGAGGAGCCCTTTGTTGAAATATTGGCAGCACATCACTGGACTCGCTGTCGTTGCAGATGGAGCGCTTTGCCGAACAGATGGATTCTCAGCTTTCTGAAAGAGAGGGAAGGTACTTGATGTACCACGGTGGGAAAGGAGGGGGGTATTCCAGACATATGGAAAGGCAGGAAAGAAGGCACGTTCTGCGCTTTTTGGTGCACTTGGAGCCTAGCAACCTCTCCCTGGCAAACTTGCTGGGAAAGCACAAGCACGGCGCTCTGTGAGAGGGCAAAGGGACTGTAAGAGACATGGAGGAAGTAATTTGCACAGAAGCAATAAAAATTAAGGCAGAGTCTAGAAAAAGCCTGCTGTCCTGGGCGTATAACTAAGTATTACGTGCTAGGGATGGCGAAGTGCTCCCGCCCAGGATCAGAGGTGCACTCCATTAAGGCACAGGACTGGTTCCAGAACAGCATAACTGGGACAGAGGACAGGTTAATATTTTAAGGTCTATTGTGTTGTAAAAGAGGCTAGAGATAAATGTTAGGTGCCACTGTGAAGCCAGGATTTCCTGTTTTCCAGAAGCGTATGCATCGGCTTCGAACTGTAGTGGTGCAGTTTGTACAATGGCATCGTTCAGATACCATATTGCCTCTTTTCTTGCGCTCTTCTTCCTCCTCTCCTCGCCTCCCCATCTTTTTCATACCTCACTTCCATCTTAATTGTTATGGCAGGATCAGTTTTGTGCAGCACCCAAGAGCCTGCAATCGTGACTCGAAATGATGTTATCTGATCCAATATTTACTGCTAAAATCTTTGTGCAATTGCCAAGTGGAGTGTGATAAGGAAGCAGCATGAACTGAGAGGAGTGATCATATTTTGGTGTTGTGTGTTAACTCTCTACAAGTTTTCAGTCACTTCACACACACAGAGAGTTAGCAGAAATATCGTACTTTATTGCGGTACAATTTAGGATATGATGACATTGGACTTTAATCTTTATTTTTACCTCTTAGCTTAATTAGACAATTTCAACACCTCTTGAATGCAGACGTTAAAGCTGTTCAGCGATAGTAAGGATGCCAAAGGCCTTGGAAATCCAGATTTTTTGAGGAAAAAAATTAAAGTGATAAAGATCAAAAATGTCAAGGTTCTTTTAAAGTGTGATATACTGCTGAAATCAGCTATGCAAAAATATCGCTGTCTTAAATAATGGCTCTGGCTTTTGTTCGTACTCAGAGTTGTGTCTGCAGCAACAGAAATGTCTATTTTTCCTGAAAAATAAAACGAACTGGATTACATGCCCACTTGTGCATCAACTGTGCTCCATTTTGCAGGACCAAATTCTCAGGGAGGCTCTGAGATAAAATAAACAAGGAATCCCATCATTGAATTTTAGTGTGAACATTTTTCAGATCGTTGTGCCTGGATCTCTGCCAAGTTTCAGCCTTATAATAAATAAATTCCAACCCACACGAAAGGGGAAAAAAAACCAACAAAAAAAACCCCAACGACGACTACAACACAAAAACACTGGGCAATTTTTATGGGGAAACAAGTGGCCAAGAATAATTTATTGGAAAAGTAATTATCTAAAGAGAGAGTGGGCTCTTCTCTCTAATTGGAAACGATAACATTTTGCAGCATTACTAAACATCCTATAGGAGGAGCATTTTGCTTCACCAACCTGGTTAAATCGAATATAAAGTTAAGATGTTGCTTCTCTCTAGTGTTATTTCTCCTTACACCCAATACTGCAATTGAGCCCACTTCCCTCTCTGTGTGACAAAATCTAATCTGGCTGCCACAGGACCTGTGAAATTCATGGAGGTGATGAGCCAGGGTCTGCTTTCTGCATTGTATGTCTGGCTTTATTGAATCTCTAGTCACCCTCAGATAATAAATATTTCATATGTTGGACAGGTGAAAGGTTTCATTCAGCTGCAGATCTGCTTCCAAGGCAACCGATTCCTGTCATTTGAACAGTTTAAACATGTTGAAAACAAAGCTTGCTCGCTGGTTTTCTCCTCTATGATTTTACGTGTAAAGCATTATCCGTCTCCCTCCTGTCCCTCCTACAAGCAGATACAGAAAAGCCCATGGCATTAACAAGTAATTCTAAACAATTTATAACCTAAAAGTATTCTCTCTTCCAGTCAAGATGGGATGAAAAATGCCATTTCATTTTACAAGCGTAGAATAAATACCTAGAGATATGAAATTGCCAGGGTTAGCATCTATAAATACTCTGTACCCAAAAAATGTATGCAACCACAGTATAACGTTATGCTTTACAGTATGTTTCTCCATTACAATGGGGTGTTTCCTCATTACCATTGTCCAGTAATTCTGTTACACGGTTGGATTTTTTTTTTTGAGGGGTCCCCAGGTCTTTCTCTGAGAAAAGTTATTAAGAAGATTGTTAGCAAAATGTCTTTAACCGCATCTGATTTCTGCCAATGTCAGTGCTTGTGGCAGATCTGGAAAATGTCTGCTGTATCCTTTACATCTTGCAGCTGAACAAGCTCTTTTAAAGTATTATTTTGTTTATTCTTCCTCTGCACATTTCCAAGCGTAATGGACAGCTGCCCTCCGTCCTCCTCTCAAGCCCTCCCCACATCTGGACTTTCTGACTCGTGCTACACTCCATGCCCAACTCTAAACCAATGTCTGCATCCACCGCTGATGACTTCAACAAGTGTTTCCTGCCTGCTGCGTCAGTTGTAGAGAAAGGGGAAATCTATTGGAGCAGTGGTGAAATTTTGGTAGTCATGCTCCAAGTCAAGGTGTTTTCTACCATCTCAGATCAGGCTCAGAGACATTTTTACTTGCATCTGATCTTCTGCATGGATGCTTCCGTAATGCAGTTATGGCAGAATGGTGGCATTTCTCCAGAAGGCACAGATCTGTTTTAGGAAGTAAGATGGAGCATACATCTTGGGGTGAGACTCATGGGTTTTAGGTATTCTAATTCTATGATTCTATGATTCTGATGGAGATCCGTGCATAGGTGGCTTATTTCATCCCTCTGTCCTCTCTTTCTACTTACTGTACAGGTGCTTTGCACTGGTGCTCTATGCAGGGAATAGCAAGACGTTTTAGATCAGAAAGACTGACATGACAGGCACAACTGCAGTTTTGGGTTTAGGGGGGAGATGGGATGTGGGTGCAGTTGGTGATGGGCGTCTTTGTGGCTGGTAGCTCTGTGGCTGATCCCCCTGTTGTTAGAAACAATTAAACTATATCTGACCTTGCAGCCCTCTCCCTTCTGTTTCCAGGCGTATAGATTTTAGCCAGCAGGTCTCTGGTTAACCCCTCCTTGCTGTTGTTTATTTCCTGCCACTCCACAGACACACCACTGAGCGTTAAGTATGTGAACTCAGAGACGCTCCCTCTCTCCCGTACAGTCTTAATAGCAAAGAGTCACGAGCTGGGCTTCTCCAAGCAGAATTATTTCTACCTAAGAAATATAGGCTTCAGGAGTATGCCCTTTCTCTCACCCTTTTCAGATTGCATTAAAAGCATCCACTTCAAGAAACTACAACTGTGTTTATTCGAGTGTTGAATTTGGAAGCAGTGCCGGGATCCCTGCCACGGCACGCTTGAACCGTGAAACCCAGGTCAGTTCCATTTTTTGGTTTTCATGTACTGGCACAGCGCTGCAGCGGTTTGAGCTTCTAGGTCTCTGTGGGAGCAATACTTCTTTTAACATGCAGAAAACATCATATTTGATTTTATAACCTTACCTCTTGTTTTTTTTCTTTGTACTACTAAACCAAAATGTCAGGGTGGCATGTCAGTAAACACAGCGCGTTCAAAAAGGATCATGCTGACAGGCTCAAAAACTAAGTGCTCTCTTTTAAACAGGCAGGAACAGCTCAGCTTTTCCTTCCTGCCCACCAGGCTATCCCTGGACCTGAGGGGACAGCTGTGCTTAATCTGCTTTTGCTCTGTCACTGTGACTGCCAGCTATTGCGCTATGTAATGTGCTCTCAGGCTAAGGGAGGATAACAAGTTTCAATCACTGTTCACTGAAGTTGACTTTGTGCTCAAAGGCTGCTGACTCAATAGCCCCTTAGTTTCATCAGTAGATTGACCTCTTCTCTGTCTTCCAGTCTTCTATGGTATTAGGGATTTTGTGGGTTTGCCATATTGCTAGAGAGAAAGGTGCTGGGGCAGCTATTGCACCGTCTGCAACTGATGGGCGGTGTTACTACAGTTGCCTGGGGTACTTCCTAAGGAGGTTGGTTTTGTTAATAAGTCTAGTCTAGATCTCAGACTCCAAATTTCACCCAAACTGAGTTTGCATTTCTGAAATTACACATGCATAGTCTTAGAGTGCAAGGTGGATTTGCACAGGGGCAATCGAAGGTAGCAAGATTTGGTACCTGCAATGTTTGTTCCCCCCAAATGTATGTTGGATGACTCTATTTGAAGGCACCAGACTGTTTGTCTGCTTATTGGGAAAACATCTGGAGGCAGCAATGCTTTGTGCAAGGAAATGTATTGTTTTACTGTGGTGTGGATCTGACTTCCCCTTAATTTCTGTCCCTGATCCCTAGTGGTTGTATGCTTTGATGTTGCTGGGAGTGCTCTTGGTGTAAGGGTTCCTCTCAGTGAAAGTTATGCTGCTGTCATTTTTTTTTTAATGGGTGAAGAATAATCTGGAATACACCCAAAGATGGGCTTTCATCACCAAGAAACTTGCAGCTAGAGCCATTTTCCCCTTCAGTCACCAAATAAGAGTCCGAAGAGCAAATTCCACATCCAGTCCCAAGTCTTCTCCAGTTCTTCTGTGATACATAAGTTACTCAGCTTCTAAGCACGTTTTCCTTCTTTTCAACTTTTCTTTGTGCATTTGTTCCTTGTCTAATTAATTTAGGTCAAGTCTGCAACAGCTGAACAGAATACAGTAAAGGTAATGCTCTGTGATCTTCCTGCGGCAGGAAAATTTATATGAAAAGATAAATATCTTTTTTAGGTATTATATTTATCAAAGACAATGGGGAGATAAGTTTTGAGTGACTGAAAATTCTGTAACTGCACCATTAATGTTTAATTACTATTGGCAGCCAAGAATTGCCTTTCTGGATTAACCAGACACTCTGCTTCAGGGATATGCATAGGTGGCAGAAAGTGATAAAGCTGGTGAAACCGCACCTCTGGGAACATGTAATGGGATCTTTCCTGTGATATGCAAATTATGCTGCCAAGTTGCTGTATAAACAATTCATGGGAGAAGTAGTGAGAGGTAGTTAAATAGCTGGATCACATATCAAAGATAAAATCCATCACTGGGAGTGGAAAAATGTGTTAAAAGAGTGGTTTTGCTTTTAAAAATGAATAAATAATAATAATAAAAATCTTTGTCCAAAGCATGTAGTTGCATTAAAGAGTAAATAGCAAATGATTTATCACAATTGTTGCAGTTCATAGTAAATGAGCATTTAGGAAACCAGTGTGCATAGAGTTTGTGAAAAACAAGCCTTTCTCTAGTACAAGTAATCTAGCCAATAATATTACTTTTTTTTTTTTTTAAACTGAGAAAAAAGATTGCTTCACAAATGTTAATTTGATTACTTTTCAGGCAGAAGACATGCACTGCTTACTTCTCAGTGATAAAACCAATCCTGCCATTTCTATTCTAAGCATGAGCAATGATCTCAGGCAGCCCAGCAAAACATATTTCAGGGTCATATACAGCCATAGATCAATGAGTGTGAGCGAACCTTATTGACACCAGCAGAAGCTGAACTCATGGCTTCAGTCTGGGTTTCCACTTTTTGTGTTTTATACCGTATAAGGAAAGTATTCCAGCTAATAGCACTCCTCCAATAAATCAAAGATTACTCTTTCACAAATGGCATCAAAGCCCTCATTGACATTGTGCCCAACTGCATTGTTTTTCCACAGAGGTCAATCCCTGTAGCACTCGTTTTCCCTCAGCCCTTTCCTCTATCTGCTGTTCATTTAGGATCATCTGATGTGGCTCAGCTGAAGCCAACTGAGAAGCCTCTGATTAACTTCAGTGGGAGCTGGATCATGCGCGAGAGTCCTAAGGGGCTAGCAGCAGAAAATTTAAGAACATAGCAGGGAATATTAAAGCATCATGAGGCAAGGGAAATATTTTTGGCCTGTGACTTTCTTTTGTTTTGCTATGTAATAGGAATGATGCTCTAGATAGAGTTGTGCAGTCATAATAAACAGATCCTGCATTCAACAAATGCATCCGATCCCGTTCTATGTTTAATCACCCACAAAAGCTGTGTCAGATGCTCTTCCACCAGGAACAATATCTCCTAATTAACTGTAATTAAGGTATATTATAACAACAGGATGTGAAACTAGATGGATCTGTCTCTTGACATTTCAAATTTGGATTTTTTTTTTTTCTGCCAAGTCTCTTAATATGCTTCAATTAATGATAACAGAGGCCAGGCCATTCTCAGCAATGGATCTGCATACGTGAATCTTAGTACCACTGAGATGAGATGGAACATGAAACTTTCCACCATTAAAGCGCCCTTAGAAACATGCATGGACCACAATTAAGCTGATTTTACTGGCCCAGATGTTGATTACTAGGAAGCTAAGGGTCAAAGCTTGATTGCCTTATCCTGGAAAGTGCAAAAACTGTGCCAGAAACGACAAGAAAATCCGGTACCTTGTCTGCAGGTTCTTCAGAGGATCTGTAGCCATTCATAGCAGGTTGGCATCTCTTTTCATTCACTGAGAAACCATATGAAGCTTTTTATTCATGCACTATTTTAAAAAGCAAATTTTTAACTTGAGTGCCCAACGAAGGGGTTTGATTATCATCTAGAAAATTATTGCTTCTCCTCTGAGCTGTAGCAAACATCAAGGCTTCACCAGCTGATAAGCATTTGGAGAGCTAATCAGTAAAGCTTAGGTATAGTCTTTGTATAGATAGCTTAACAATTAAGACTGTTTAAACTATTCCTGAATGAAAGGAAATTGCCAACTTAAAAGAGAGAATTTCTTAGTTGAGCCATTTAATTAAACTGAATATGCTGCTCCCTTGCCCCTAGCCACAGTTGTCCTTAAGATTAACAACATTTGATTTCTACCAAGGCTGAAATCTTGTTTGTGCCCTGAAATATGGACTAACACAACAATGTGCTACAATTACATCTTGCGACTCCTCCCGAACTTAGTGATGCTTCACTGGGTGCCAGCGATGCACTTGCAGCATCACCAACCTTGGGGTTGGAGCTGTTGGGACTTGGGGAGGAGCTCACTGTTTTAAAGATGAGCATAGATGAAACTGGGTTTCTGCAGTGTTTAGTATGGCGTATAGATATTTTTCTGAAGTAATCTATTAGATGTCATAAAGCATATGCAATCAGAAAGTCTTGTGTAAAAGACTGGGGAAAAAAAGATGAAAAGCGTATCTCCCGTGCTATTCTGCTGGGCAGCTCTGTTATGATCAGGACTTAAATTAAGTGTTCTACTGTATGTGTGATTGCATGATATAATCATGTTCCTGGGATTGGGGGGGTGGTGGTGGTGTGTCATTTATTTTTAGATACCTCAGTTCCCTGTTCCCTGTAACTTCCTAAAGAAAATATTTCATAGATTTATTTGAATTGTGTTCCCAAGCACAATTGTATTCCCAAGTAAATCAGTTATCTGGTTGAGAAATGACATGATTACAAACTTTTAGTTTTCTTTTAAGATACTAGTAAACAATTTTTTTAAAGTCTCATATTTTGTTTGCATCTGATGTGCCCATATCGTTTGATCACATGCAGGAAATATTTTTGTACGCTGCTGCTATGCATGACTAAGAAAGGAGCTGTAGATGGAACAAGATGAGATACAGGCTGTAATTTACACCTGACAGAGTGTGAATTTCATTGCGAGTCCTTTTAAAGGAAACTTGCTATTTTCTCCACATTCAGATAGACAGCGATTCCATAAGAAATTATGATCAGTGTCTTTTTTTGTTTGTTCTACTCTGCTTTGGTTTTGATTTTTATTAGGGAAAAAAAATTCCTCAACCTAATGCAATCCTGTGTTACCTGCAGACTCAGCTCATGGTCCTGTGATGCTGGACATACCCCATAAGCAGAGGACAGCCTGACTAGGCAAGATTAATAAAGTGTGGGATAAAGAAAGTATTATCACACTATTTCATGGGTGGGGGATCAAGGCACAAAGAGTTTAAATTACTTGACTATGGCAGAGCTATACGAGGAACAGGAATCTCCTGGATCCGCATCCAGTTGCTTTTCCATGTCTAGAGAACTGAAGACCCCTTATTTGTTTTGGCTGAACTTCCAAACTATCCAAAAGCGCAGACATTTGGAGATAGAGGGGGTCTATTAGTCTTTCTTACTGAAACAAATATTAGCAGGCAATTAAAAGAAAAATAAATGGGACCCATTCAAACTGCTTCACTTGCTGTTGCTTTGAGCTTCAGGCAAGAAGGTACATAGAGGTCATTTAACCTGACTACTTATATATCACGGGCCACTAGTGTCACCCGGGCACTCCTAAATTAAACCATATATTTTAGACAGAAATACACCGGTCTCACAAGATGTTTTCTATTCAGACTGTAAATTCAAAGGACAGGGTTTTGTTCTCTACATGTATCTGCTTTGCATGTCCAGTAGTATCACCTGGATGAACAAGGGCAGTTCATACTCCTGTCGGTTTAATCCCTTGCATCATCACAATTATTTTGATTAACTTGATACCTTGGACCTTAGAAGGATAACAAACCATTAACAACATGAGCAGAGGTGGTGCCAAAGAGGCATGGACACTGACCCTGGCACCCCGTTGTCCCTCCTGTGTGCCAGAAGAGCTCTGTGCTGCTGTAGGGAGGGTGTTGAGCAGTGGCCATCGAGCTACATGGGGGAAGCTGAGGGAAACTGCTGCACCCCAGCGCCCTTTACACAGGCTACGTCCTCTGCGTATTCAAGGGGTGAAGTCAAGATTTAGTCCCAGGAGAGCATGGTACAGAAGTTTGCTGGATGACAGTATAAACAAACAAGCCAAAAGCCGTCAGTTACCATATTCATAGCTACAGGCCAAATGCTTTATTCATAATATTGCGGTGAAAGTATTAACATTGCATTTGTTTAAAAAGTAACTAGTAGGCCATTTGTGACCCTTAGAATACACATGTGAAGCAGTGCTCTGCTGGTTTACACTGGTTACATTCTGCTTTACATTTTCCAGAGGGCCAATTTGCAAGGATTTTTACTGCAGTAGCAACAGCTATTTATGAATATAAGTCACTAATTGACCAAAGTTTCACACAGTGACTTCATGCCTTCCGCTTCACAGTTAAAGGTTCTGCAAATCTTTTGGTCCTGTTGTTGACTTTGGGTTGTTTCTGATTGTATCTTGAAGCCTGGAAGTACTGTAGTACAGTAAAGTAAATACATTATTCTTGTTATTGCCCTTGTTATTAGAAAATATTTATATAGTGCAGTAAATTTGCATTGTGCTTTACCAACATAGATAAAGGCAAATTCTCTCCCCTGAAGAGCTTATAATTCAAATAAGGCAAGACAAACAAACCTACAATCCTTCAGAAAAGAGTGGGTGAAAGGATTATTAACTATGTGAAAGGGGTGGAGGGCCTCCATGAGTAGAGAGGGAGGATGCTATCATCATCACTGTTCCTAATTTTACATCACAGTAGTGTCTTAAAAGTCTCAAAAGAGACGAAATCCTGGCTGCACGAGGTGCTATGCGGAAGCCTGGCAGGAGGATGGCCTTGCCCCTGGATCTCGGAGCATCGCTGGCTTGCTGCTGACATCCCTGCCCGAGGGGCTCCTGGCTAAAGCCAGCATCAGTCCAATTACAGCACAAGGAGCGCTGAGTCTCTAGTAGTTTTTAGCCCTGCCTGAGGGAAAATCCACATGATTTCCTGCCCTGAAGAGTTATAATTGAAAAATTGGAGAAAGGAAATGCACATACAAGAAAGCGTTTCAGAGAAGGGGAAGTGGAAGGGTTGTTGATTGGGTAAAGGTACAGCAGGACCACCTGGAGGGAGGGTGGGCTTTTAGCATCATTATATTCACCATGATCGGCAGTTCAAGTCTCATCTGTCCTGATCCCCTGACAGCTAGTTACAAGGGAGAAGCCTCAAAATAATTTTTGTTGCCTGATCATAGGTCATATACAGTAACTGCTGTTCTCCAGATTTGATCTGGTGTTAAATATGGGATTGCTTCTCCCTCAGTGGAAGAGAAAGAAGGTGTCCAAGTGTCCCATGAAAAAGAGCACAACCACAGAGTATGTGATATTCCTAAGTCTGCAGCTCTACAGTAACTTTTTGGTGATCCCATACAGAACTGTTCAGAAAACAGACACAGTTACTGGCTTCACTTAGCAACAACCTCTGCTGAAAGCTAATGGATATGAGGGAGCACAAAGAGCCTAGAAGCTCTGTTTTGTTCTGTGAGAGGTGGGAAAACTTCTTTGTTCCCCTCATTTACCCACAGCAACCAGCTGACAGAGGGAAACTCCCTGTAGCTGTTCTCACCTCCTAATCAAAATAAAGTGCTGGCCCCAAGCATGGCATGAAGGAAAAAGAAAGTCAGTAGCAGCCTGGCGAAGGCTGATGGGCAGAAACAAGGGACTGTGGTAGCTCAGAGGGTTATGTGGTAGATGCTGACCTTTAAGAAGGGAGCTGCAAGGAGCAAGGGAGTTAAGTGTCTGGGAAAGAAATGGGGCTGAGGAGATAGGATTTGTTTGGAAGTGAGAAGAAAATGGCCAGGAGGAGTTCTCTCTCCAGGGAACAGGCAGATGTAGGGCATCACAGTTGTAGGAAATGTGTTTGAGTGGGCAGCTCCCGTTGTCAAACACTAATAGTCATATGTTGGCATATTCACTGGGGATGGGCAGGAAAGAAAAACAACAAAAAACCCCCAGAAAGCAAGCCATCTCTCTCTCTAAATATCCGTATGTATCTATATTTGGGGACCTTCTCATGAGTTACTGCAAACTGAGTCATGATTTCTGTTCTCCTGAGGTTTTCTGTGCTGGGGTTACCAGGCAGGCAAAGGACAGGAGTGGGAGCTGAGTCCCTGGGGACCGAGTATCTTGTTGGGATTCATACAGCATCCAGGTAGCTGAGCAGTGGCTGGGCTCCCAAGGCACAATTTGCTCAGCCCAGCTCATCTCATCCCGTGGGTGTTTGACAAAGCAGATGTCCACATCCAAAATTGCAGTGTAGACTTTTAGCCAGAGGAGTGAGATGTGTACCTCCAAGGTGTGTTTCATTGCCTAGTGAGGGAGGGGTCTGAAACAGGCTGTCATATCTGGTTCTCCCCATTGGCAACAGGGCAGCAGGAAAGCTCAGGCATAGATGTCTGCGTTGGCTGAAGTTAGGTGAGATGAATCCCTCCCTCCCCTAATAAAACAGCACAGTATAACAGACAATACTGTCTTGGCTGTGAAGAGATATTTGGATGAGGGAATGGCCCGTGGCAGCCTAAGGCAAGAAACGTGCCTCTGTTGTAAGGGGAAGTGTGGAGTCAATGGATGGAAGCAAAAAAAAAAAAAAAAAAAAACCAAGGGAAAGCAAGGAAGAGTATTGTGAGGTAAATGGAGAAGAACAGGAGATATGCTAAGAGAAATGGAAGGAATACAAGATAAATGAGACCAGAGAGCACACTACCAATTCAGAGCTTGTAGCTGCAGAAAAGATCCTGAGTGCAATGTGCTAAGACGGGATGGCAGCTTTTGGAGTGAGGGCAGATACAAATTGATGGAAGACATAGTGAGTTTTTCTCGTAAGCAAAATTTATCACCAGAAACCTTGAATTAAACCAAAACAAGCCTAAACCTCTTTTCCGGAGTTTCACTTAGCAGCCATCACTGAGAGAATACTTGATGGTCTTGCATAAAATTTTGATCAATATGACCTTAGATCACTTCAGTACTTGGCGAAAAAGCGCTCTGCAGATCACCCAGGCACATAACCAAGGACACTTAGATGTCACCTCTTGTCACAATTTGGTCCAATGTTAAAAGTGTATTTTAAAAATATGAAAATAGTTTGATTGACAAGAATTTTTTTTCCCCATGAATCTCTGCCTGAAAAGACAGGCTGCTTTAACTCAGGAGTTCAATTATATAGGCTTCGAAGGAGAAGAAAAATGATAATGAATGCATTTTAGAAACTTCTAAAAACTTGCTTAAAATAGATTTTCCCTACATAATGTTGCCATGTGAAACTCAACTGTCTCTTGGTCTTCTGGGGCTAGAAGAGAGCAGTCTGTGTTCATTTGGAAATTCAGTAACGAGGCTCCCCAGCCTCTGATGAACTGTATGATACCATCCCCGGGGCTCTGCCACAGACAGGGCTTACCCGTCAAGCTGTTCATTTTTTCAGGAGGTGGCATGGGAGTGATTTCAGTTCTGGTTAGCCAGGAAGCTAAAATGTTCTTTCTGGAAGTGTGTCCCAGCTTGCTTTGGTCTTTTTTTTTTTTTCCCCCCTCTTTTTTTTCCTTCATCTGTTTTTCTTAAAAAAAAAACCAAACAGCCAAACAACGCTTTGTATCGCAGCTGCTTGAAATAGCTCTAGTAAACCTGAGGTAAGGACATCGCACAGTAGTGTGGGAGAAGCTTTGTGATAAGTGTGGTGCATTTATATAGGTGTTCCCTCAAGCCCAGATAGATAAGAAATAGCATGTATAGCCCACATATAGTGACTGTCCCAGGTACCGTATGGCATTGAGGAGGCATTCCAACACCTCTCACGGGAACATTTCAGTATTCAGCCTTCCACTGAAGTTGCTGAAGTGTGTTTGCTCAAGACCTGCTTTGGGTGCTTTCTCTGTTGTCTGAAATACAGTGGTGTGGGATGTCAAGTTTCTAAAGCAATTGGTGGCCTTCAGTAGAAAACAATATGATACAAGGTCTACTATTAAAATACTGCTGTAAGTAATTAAAAGATTTCAGAATAATTTTTTTGTTGTTTAATATAAATTCTTAAATTGCAGAAATTTAAAGGAAGGGTTGGTCTGATTCAGTCAGTAAGCCACTGCCCTTTTAAATAGGAAGCAAGTGATTCACAACTGCAAGCTGTCTCAACAGACTGAAAAGCGAAGATGCAATCATCAATTCACAACAGTGTTTTGTGTTCAAGGAATAGTATCAGACCTGTTTTTATCAAGGCTGTGCTGCATTGCTAGCCTGCAAAGTTGCTTTCCCCCCCCCTTCCAGATGATTTTGGAACTGCGTATGCTTTTTCAATCACTAAGCTGGACTTCTATAATGCTTTGCTTAATGTGCCTCCAGATTCTGTTATTTATAGACTCCAGCATATTCAGACTGCAGCTGCTAAAATACACACAAAAGAAAAAGCACATTTTTAACCTGTTAAGGCTTTGCTCTGAGATGCCAGTGAAGTTTGGGATTTAGCATGAAATATTACGGGGTGACCTTTCAAGGAGCATCGCAAGAGAACACCTGTTTATCTTGAAGACCTTTGTTTTATTTTTTTTTCACTGTTGAAATCTTCCAGTGTTCTGCTTTCTGAGGGAAATCTGGCCTTTGTGTGTACCTTGTGTTATCTTCAAGAAGTGCTGGGGCAGAGGATTTAAGTAATGCAGCATCTCAAATGAGCAGTTCTTCCAGAAAATGTGTTTTGTGCAAATTGGCTTTGTTAAATTCAGAAGGAAACTGTAAATATATTGTGATTTTTTCCTAAGTTGTCTTAGTCCTATCAGTATGGCCATGGTTTACTCGTTAACTGTTTTTCAGTGAAAATTGGTGGAACGGATCCTTTGTAACTATGTAAAACCCTACATATTCAGTGTTTGTAGTGAAAAGTGAAATCTCTTAATGCTGCAGCATATGTTTTATGAGTTTATAAGATGATGATCTAGTTTTTTTAATGGCATAATCTAGAATGAGCAAAGATGTTATAATTCATTCATAAGATCAGAATTATTATGTAAGTGAACACATAACCAGAGCTCCCCCAAGTAAGGCTCTAAGGGTCAAACTCTGCTTATCTTCACTGGCTTGTGCCTAATGAAGCAGTTTTCTTAAGGAAAGTGCCAGTTTCTGCAGGATCAAGCATTGCTTTCAAAGACCTCCTGTAAGAGGGAGATGTGACAGACAAAACCAGGTAAACAGGGTGACTCACTGCGGACCCTGGAAAGCAGCTGGCTTCTCTTCAGTAGAGCTGCAGGGGGATGAAGCGTACGTTAGATGCCTAAGTTAGGGTCCCATCCCGGAAAATAAAACACTTTTTCAAAAATGCTGGTAGCTCATGTATTTTTTTTAATTGAATTAGTAAATGGGTGGCATTTTTTTAAAATTGTTGCAAGAAATGTGTTTTCCTTCAATTGCTTTTGAATTTCAGAATTTAAGTGAGGTTTTCTGGGTGTTGACATACCACTAACCATGCAAAAATATGAGACAATGCTGCTTCTTGAAACGGTGCACATGCAATATTATGAATAAAAGACATCTTTAGAGTCACATTGGAGATGTTCTTTTGTTCCTGTGCTCCAGGTTGGCTGGCTATGGCATAACAGTGTCATTTTCATTGTTGCTCCTCCCAGCTTTCTTCTTCATCCTAAGATGGTCAGGAAGAAATGGATAGTGACTGACAGCAAATCCTTGTCTATCTTTTCTTTCTTTTTCTTCCTTCTTTACTGGGAGTCCTGTCTGCAGCTGGAGAAATAAAAACACTGGGAAGAACCAATACAAAACACTTGATATATTTTAGAAGGCAGCTGGAGCTAGCCTGGTAAATGACCTGTACTTTGGCAGGTCAGGTGGAATGTGACCAACCTAATGACCGCTGTCCTGTGAATCACAGCGAGCAGTAACGAACACTTTGCACATGCTGTTCTTGTAAGAACTGGAAAACTCACCTAGATGTAACAGTTCACAAGATAGCACATTGCTCCTTCCCATCTGTGTTGTCTCGAGAACCGGCACCAATAACATTTAGTGTCTTTGTGACTCGTAGTCCTAGGTTTCAAAAGGTTGATGGAATCAGTCTTTTCCTTGAAGGATTTAGTGGTCACTAAAATTAGACAAAGAGGTGAATGACTGAAGGTCACCCAGCAGGTCGGTGTCAGTGCTGGGCAGAGAACCTCTTCCTTGTATCCTGGCGCTGGCTGCTGACCCAGGCGCTCCACAGAGCCTCGTTACGGTGGTGCATTTCATCAGCTTCACTCCGTGTCGTAATTCATTGTCTGTGGCGTTATGGATATCTAAAGGGTAGGATTTTAACTTAGCAATCTGCTGTGTTATTGAATTAGTTTTATGTTGTGTTAATTTCTTTGTCTCATGGCATTCATTGCCTGTGATAATTGATGCACAATATATAACCGACTTCTGTATTCATTTGGGTAACTGCATTTAATTGCCTGGTATAAAATATGCGTACTAAGTACAATCTGCTATGACTGCTATGACTGAGAAATGCTCATTGGTATGAACTTGAGGGTGCTTTATCTTTCTGACAACCTGTCTGAGGAAAGTCTAAATGTCTCCCACAATCCACCATCCAAGAACTGGTACTTGCATTGTGCCTGCAGAAAGAGAGACCACAAAAAGTGGCCTGTGGAATCACTTTATGCTGTTTGGCATTAAAATTTTGTTAATCAGAAGCTCTCAAGTTTGTATTAACACCTCTGCCACTTCCTTCCCTCCCTGACCTCAAGAACCAGCAACACCCAGAAGACTTTACACATTTTCTCCTGTAAATCAGGATTATGGTTTTATTTGCTTGTGAAGTTACTCCCCTGGAGTAAAGCTACTCCCATGCACAAGTGTTTATAAACACAAATTTCTTTTACATATATCTTCAGGTCATTAATGCCCAGAGGAGTAGTAATGAGTTACAAATCAGGAATGCTTTCTAAAGGTGCAACGTCAGTGAAATGGTGTTGATTAATGTCTGCTCAGAATACACAGGATCCCTGCATAAGCTTACACTTTCTTGCCTGTTTAACCAATATTACAGCGATTCCTTTTATTATTAAGCAAGAATATTTACTAGTAGATGTATTTCTCATCATACACAGCACTTGGCTTTTTATGACCTAGTGAGTGGGTTTATTTGTTTCCCTGGCTTATTTTGTTTCCAGTGTCATGAAGGGTATAATAGTGCAGTGTCTGAGCTATACAAAGAAACGCTGAAATTTGTCCAAAGCTGATTTTACTTTAAGCATTAATGAAACCTTCCCCCATCCCAATTTTCAAAGCTTTAAAACAAAAGCTAATGGTTGAGTCTAAATCAGGTGTGAAATGCCTGTGAGATTATTTTAGCCATATTATGTTTCTCTGTGTTAATGTAACTGTTGAGTTGTCGGTACAAGGGATGTTTGCAATTAGTATTTTTCTTTTTAAGAGACTTAGTTTCTACAGGCTGTGTCCTTCAGGATGTAGCCTTAGTTCTGCCTACAGCTTGCTGCAAATTATTCTATGTTCATAGGTGCATTTATACTTGTTATTCAGCTCTCTTCCACTGACAAAATAGCCTGCAGCAGTTCTTGGTTAGATAGGACTAGTTCCACTTTAGGCTCCTCACGTGCTCTTTTGTGGTTTTTCCCCTGGTTCAGCCTCCACTGCATCCAGGTCCTGCTGATAAAGCAGTAGACTTGATGGTCAGAGAGAAAGCAAAGCTGCTCGGAGCCAGTGTGGGTTATGAAAATGTTTCGAGCAAAGACTTTCATGGCACATTGGGCAGAGCTGGTGGCATAGTACAACAGGACTTTCACCAATTAACCCACTGATTCTGCTTTATTTCATATTCATAGTGTTATGTCCTTCCTCCTATGCAAGGACAAATACTTGTGGCTGATTCATGAAAGTATACCAAAATTTGAAATATGTGAACAACCTGGTAGAAGGCAAACACCAAAAAAAGTCACTTACTTACTCATTCCCAGGAGGCTGAGGTGCATTTGTCTAGCCCAGTGTCTGATTCTTCATGGACCAGTTCCCATTTCTGGCAGAGCTGGTACAACTGCAATGCGGGTTTGGGAGGAAGAGAGTGTAGAGTTTGGCAGCAGACCTCGTTGTGTCACCCAGCACACACTTCACAAGGTAGTAAAACAGGCAGAGAGAAGGTGGCAGAGAGATTCCAACACCCATTTTCTACCCTTTATCCCAATAATCCATACCTGTTTGAGATGCCTTCGCCCCAAACCCATGGGGCATCACCTCCTTCCTCCCCAGTAGTCAGGGTGATGCATTATGGGGACAAGCAACTAGCACACAGCAAGGTATGAAGAGGTGTTTCATCGTTATTGGTTTTCAGACGCGCCGTCCTACATCAAGGCAAGAAGGCTGCTGGTCACGGGAAGAAGTGAACCACTCTCATCTGGGCTATTCAGCATATATTTGTAAATCAGGATTGATTTGGGAATGATTCATAACAAGCAAGGGAGGCTGTATTGTGTGAGAAATAACTTATTGACAAGGAATAATTCAGGCGGCTCTAACCTTGAAATAGATGTTTGTGGTCCGAAGTTTATAGCCTGAGTGGAAAGAGCTAAGTACACGTTTAAGGAGCTGAACAGGAGACATCCAGTTTTTAAAAACTTGACATAAATCTCGGGTGGCTTGCCTTATGTTAGTCACGTTCCCTGCAGAGGACTTTTGTTCAATGTTGGTTTGGTGTTTATAGATGTTATTTAAAAGCTAATTTTATCATAAAATTATTTTATGTTATGTATAATGAATAGTGGAGATCAAATAAGAATTGGAATTGCAAATTCAAATATTAAGAGTTGATAAATATTGACTTTTAAATAGACCCACTGTAGATTTGAACAAAATGCTTTTTAACCTAGTATACTGCTTATTTGAAAATTACAACATACTAAAAAATGTACAGCATTGTCTGATCCTGACTCTTCACTTTTACAGCTATTGATGTGGTCATGTTCCTATGAAGTGATCTGTACAGGGAACTATAATATAAAACTATCTGGCTTGTATTTTATGCACATCACATGAAAAAAGAAAAGTGTGGGAGGTACTAAGCTAAAATATAGTGTAATCTTGTTAATTATTCATCTTTTCTAAAGATGAATTCTTAGGGTTTTCATGTTGGTAACCTCTTAATTAAGGTCTTTCAAGTACTTTTTTAAGACAGCACAAATATCCTAGGGCTGAGCAAGTCACCGAGATGCACCTGCAGAGCATTAATGACCTGCCTGAACACTTGTAAGCACTTGGGCAGTTGTTGCACTAGCACCAAAGGCTAGAGGTCAGACCCCTTAGGCTGCTCACCAGCCAAAAAAATACCGCAGCCCCCCTTTGTCCATAGTCACATGTAACTATTGGACAAAGACTAACACGGGCATATATCTGTGATTATCTTCGCTCCAGTGTTTGCTCCCTCTGCTGTGGGTGCTGGGAGCTCACAGTCTTCGGTCACAGTTCTTACCCATTCGCTCATTCAGCCTCCTTTCTGATCAGCAATGCACTAACACGGTGAGCTTCACACACAACAACAGCAACAGCTAGAATCTAACTGTAGGTAAAATTCATGGTTTGACAGATACCTGATGAAGGCAGTGTGGTTTAGCTAGAAGGAAATACTCCGCCTTGGCTTTGAGCTAACTAACCTTTGTGAGCCAAAGATACGGTGTTAGTTAAGGAGCAGGCATCATCCTCAGCTTTTTAGGTTTTCTTGCTTTTCCATGTCTCTGCAGGCTCCGTTCTGTAAGTCATCGCAGAGTATTTTTTTTCCCCTTTTCATCTCAGAACAGGAGACTATTTCCTTGAAACTTGCAACATCAGTTAATTGTTAACAGTTAAAAAAAAAAAATCATATTCCTCCCTTAATATGTTCTTTCAGCTGATGTCTTCATGCCGAGGAGGCTGTGTAGCTACTGATAAGACCTAATTTGTGAAGGGCTTTTCAGTGGTCTGACAGGTTCATACGTGGCACTGTTCAGCAGGCAAGGATGAGCATTTGCTGAAACGCCTCTACAGTGGCCACTAAATGTGTGCAAGGAGGCTGGGGCTGGCGATCCAGCGGGAGTGGGCAGGAGCATCGAGTGGATTCCTAAAGCGGTGTGTTGTTTTGCAACTATGTTCTGGCTGCAGCACTTGATAGCTCATTTTGTCTTTTCTCTTTCAGAGCCTAATGAGCTGTGTATGGGCCCTGCATTCGGTGACATCCCGTCTCAAGATGCTATTAATACAGTAGTTAATTATTCCTAGCTGAAGAAGTCTAACAGGAGCAAAAGGAACTGGGGAAAAGCAATGGCTGCTGGTAACTATCTCAGATCTGCAAAGGCTGTTAAGAAGACAGCTGGAAAGAGTTGATTGCAGCTGTGACCGGGGAGGGGGAAGCATAAATGTGTGATCACACCTTGTGTTTGGACGTTCAGTATCGGAAAGGTCCCATCCCTTAGCTATCCGACCCACTCTTCCTTCCCCAACTCAGAAAAATCCATGCCTGGGCTCATCTTATTTTGACCATAGTCATGATAATCCTTTTTTGTTTTTAGAATAAAATGTTATATTTTCCCATAGTGAATGGATTTGGTTTGACCTCTTTTTAGTTAGGGGTGGATGTATTCTTAAATCTTTAAAAAAAAGTAATTGCACCACATGGAAAACAGGTCTTTCTTTGGAGGGTGTTTGATTCTCACAGCTTTCTGACAAGTTGCCAGAGATTATGTATAATTAAATTATATCAGAGGATTACAGGATGTTTCATTCAGGTTGGGAGGGACCTCAGGAGGTCTCCAGTGCAACCTCCTGCTCACAGCAAGGCCAGCCATAGGGTCAGACGGGTTGCTCAGGGCTTTATCAAGTTGAGTCTTGAAAGCTGCCAGGGATGGTGACTGCACAGCCTGTTCCACTACTTGACTGTCCTCATGGTGAAAAAGTTTTTCATATAACCAGCCTGAACCACTCTTGTTTCATTTTATGTCTGTTGAATGTTTCCAATGTCTTTATGTTTTGCTATACAACACAAGCACTATTATCGGTGGTCTAAAAGCTGAATCATACTTAAGAAACAAAACAAACTCAAAATAAGCAGTGGTTGTGATTTTTCACTGAAGGTTTTTGGTAAAAATCCTGGTGCATTGACTTTTCTACTTACAGTGTGTTTCTTTTCTTGCAGCAGCTGATGGTTTGGGAAGTATAGCTATAGATACCACACAACTTAACATGTCAGTCACTGATCCAACAGCTTGGGCTACAGCTATGAATAACCTGGGAATGGTTCCAGTAGGACTAGCTGGACAACAGCTTGTGACAGGTAAGATTTTTCTTTTTTAAAGAGATCTCTTTTACCATCCATGAATTCTTTGGATCCTTTAAAAATAAATGAAATTATTTCTGAGGATATTATATTTTTATATTCTGAAATCATCACCTATGATTTATATTGCATACCATGTATTAGTCTCTTCTTGTAGTAGATATATAATCCATATTATATTTTAACCTTGTGGAAAATCCAAAACTCTCTGGGGAATTTAAATAACTAAACCATCAATCCTTATGCTGGGTCAAAACCAGGAGGCAGGTCACAGAAGAGAAATGTTTTTTTCTGTTTCTCTGTTCAAGCAGGATGTCTTGAGGTTCTGCCAAGGAATACCCTAGGCTGGGAACTCTTGACCAGAGAAAGATTTTGAAGTTATGTTAATTGGGCAGAAAAACATGAAGCCCATTTAAGTCATATGCTCAGTTGATATTAGTGAAGTGAAGCTTTCCTATCAGGTGTGTGCTTATTTACTTTCTGCCTGACTCCACAAATTGAATTTCAAGAGGTTGTTCTTGTTTGATTTTGTCATTTCACTTCCCAAACATAGTTTGGGAGAGTGTTGCAGGGGATTGCTTATTCTAACAACAATAAAAATAATATTTTGAAACCAGCAATGTTTCAGAGACAAGCCTGGACATATCAGGCTTCATTGTCAACAGTAGAGGCCCGATTAGTTGGGATTAATAAAACTTCATTGCTCCGGTGAGGTAGAGAAAAATTATTTTTATATGGGTGGGTGCCCTATAGACACAAACCACGTGCCAGGCATATGACAGATCCCCTCTGGAAGCTGCATTGCCATTTCAGCTTAAGAAGAGCTGTGCAACATCTGGATCAGAGCAGCATTCTGTCACGTCTGCACCTGTCCATGTAGACATGGATGCAGTGAGCCAGGTCATGATGTAAATCACTCTGCCTGCCTCACCAGGGATGTGTGACGCTTAATTTTGGCCAAATATGTCCCCTTCTGACACTGGGAAACAAGTGGAGCTGTGCCAGTTCACAGCTGATGGTCTGGCTCTGAATTACCTGTCTTACAGGCGGGTAAACTAAGCTGCAAGAAAGCTGATTTATAATGAATCAGTCTCAAGCAGAGAGTTTAGCTGGTGGAGGCTGTGAACTGATTCCTGGTCTCTGGCTTTAACCCCATGCTCCCGATTAAAAGAAACAAGCACAGCCATCCACTCCTCAGGAGCCAGTTCTCTTCAATGTTTTTATCAATGACCTGGACACAGGAGTTCAGTCCACACTAAGTTTGCTGATACTAAATTAGGAGGAGCCGTTGATTCCCTTGAGGGTAGAGAGGTCTAATATAGAGATCTGGATAGATTAAGCGTTGGGCAATCACCAACCGTATGACATTTAACCAGGGCAAATGCCAGATTCTGCACCTGGGATGGTGTAATGTGTGGATTGGGGGACAAAAGGCTGGAGTGCAGCCCTGCAGAAAGGGATCTGGGGTTTTTGGTTGATAGGAAGCTCAATGAGTCAACAATGTGCCCTGGTGGCCAAAAGGGCCAACCTGGAGTGCATTAAGCACAGTGTAGCTGACCGGTTAAAAGAAGGAATTGTCCCACTTCTACTGAACTTTGGTGCAGCCTCACCTTGAGTGCTGTGTGCAGTAAGAAGGATATAAAAATATTAATGTGTCCAAGGGGAGGCAACAAAGATGATGAAAGGACTAGAGGGCAAGAATTAAGAGGAGCAGGTGAGGATAGTAGGTTTATTCAGCTTAGAGAAGAGGAGGCTGAGGGGAGACCTCATTGCTGTCTACAACTTCCTCATGAGGGTGAGTGGAAAGGGTGGTGCTGATGTCTTCTCTCTGGTGTCCAGTAGTAAGATGCAAGGGAATGGCTTAAAGCTGCATCAGGGGATATTTAGATTGGTTATTAGGAAAAAGTTCTTCACTGTGAGGGTGGTCAAGCACTGGAACAAGCTCCTCAGGGAAGCGGTCATGGCCCAAAGCCTGTTGGTGTTCAAGAAGTGTTTGGGCAACACTCTTCGATATATGGTTTAACTTTTAGGTTGTCCTGTGTGGAGTCAGAAATTGGACTCGATGATCGTCGTAGGTCACTTCCAACTCAGGACATTTTATGATTCTACACGCTGGAGGGGAAATAGTTTTTTTCCATTTTCTGGTGGGGCTTTGCCTGCAGGTGCTGTGGTCAACTTCAGTGTGATTACCTCCAAACCTTAAAACAGCCATGTCAAAATCAGCTTCTGCTGCTTTCATTTATAAGCGTCTTGGTTGCATATCCCATGGAGGTTTGCCCACCTTTTTGTCTTCCTCTCTTCCTCCGTCTCTCCAGTTTCAGTGTAAATTGTGTCCTCAGGTGTGCTATGCAATCCCTACATGGCAGCCTCATCTCATGTGCAATGCTTTTCCCCACAAGGGAGGATCTCCAGGACTTTATTTCATTGCCAGCTCCCTACTGTCATTTCCATAATTATGTGCATCACGTATTGTAGGAGTGTTGTATAGGTCAGTTGATATTTGTTCAGTATTTTCAATGTACGAAAGGTGCCATAAGTAATAAATATTAATTACTGAAGTGCTGCCTGATTTCTCTACAGGTGCAGAATAACTTCTTTTCTTTCCTTTTTGCTTTCCTTTGTTTGAGACTCTTGTATTTTCAAGGTAAATAGGTGCTTTGACACTTCCTTATAGTTCCTTTTAATTCATAAATTTTTGACACATTTTCTTCATGGCAAATCCATACTGGCAAAACCACAATTTACCATGAAAAGACTTACAGACTTACTTGCTATAATATATTTACTGTATTGGCATTCAGTGAGAGTTTGCATCACCATGTTCAACCAAATATCTAACTAGTCCTTAGCCCTTTCTGTCTGTTTTTCTTTCTTTTTTTTTTTTTTTTTTTGCTATTAATCCTAGTAATGAACTCATCTTTGTCAGCAGTCACATATTACTTTTGCTGCTGTCATCTGTGACATTTCTTGGAGATGAGAATGACATGCCCATGTCCCAGTGCTAACTTTTTGTTTGTCTTCAAAAATTTATTTTATTCTTTTTTTTCCTGCCTTGATGACAGCTAGGAAAGCAGTAAGTAGTTTATATTAATCTTGGAGAGTGTGATCTTTCCTGGATATCTTTACATAACCTGCCATAGTCTGAAATTTGTTGTATGGTACTCATCTATATCCTGACATATCTCTTAGTTCTCTGATCTTTCAGTTTGCAAAGGACTTATCCATTTACAGCCTTTCCTTCCCCAAACTAACTGATTCCTAATTCCTAAATTGCATGGTGTTTTTGTTCCCGTAGGTATGGAGCCCATATGATCTATTAAGTCTTTTTAAAGGTTTTTGATGTGGGGTTGGTTTTTTTCCCAACTGTTGTTAACTTTGCTGCTGTGTAACATGCTGGGATGCCTGCCTTGTAAGAGAGTGATGCTCCCTACTTTGCAATCTGTGAAGCTCTTCCCTAGCCCGAGAGTTTGTTGAAATGACAACTAAAGCTTCTGCAACATCTGGCCATTACTCTTCTCACAGCCTGGGATGCAGGCTGTCTGGTCTTGGTAACTAATCAATTTTAAGCACTGCTAACCTTTTAATACCAGTTTGGATGATATCTACACTCTATTTAATTCCTTATCTCCCAGTGCTTTAAAATTGGATTTTTGATCTGGGCAAATGTCAGAGCCTTTCATTTGTAAAGATGTATTCTTGTTAATAGTTGCATAATAGCTCTTCTGTTTCTACATATATTTTGCTTACACTTATTGTTATTCAGAAAGCTTACCTTTTTCCATAATATTTGGTTACTGCATTACATATACACTAATATATGCATTTATACATTACAGATACATAATTCATACTATAAACTGTATTTTAATAATGCATTAGTTAAAGTGTTAAAGATTGATGTGGAATAGTTATGGCTGAAAAGCATTTCAATCTAAACCTCCCCTTTCAGCAGGTTATAATTTTTTTCCAAAAAATTGCCTTTTGGGCTGAAATTTCTCATGGTTGGTCTCAGCCCAGAGTAAAAAAAAAAAATTCTGGAAAGGTTGGAGAAAATCTGCTAAACTGCTTTTGAATTATCCAGGCCTTAAAATTGCTGTTTTCTACACTTTGAGAGTTTGAGAAAAATGGTCAGGTGAGAGGGGAAGGATAGTTTGTACTCCACTTTTTTGAGATCTAAATCCTCTTTGTGCACTCAGCAACTCTGATTCAAGCACATCTTTCAAGTACATTCAAGTCTGCTTTTTTGTTACATTTTAGGACTAGCAGAAGAATGCAGTGACTTCAGGCCATCTGAGAATGTTTGATTTTGATTTTGCATTGGTACTTTTTAAAGGCAATTTTGGCATTGCTGAATTTAGTGTCATTTGTTTTAGCAAATAGTATTGTCACCTGTTTTGTAAAGGAAGACATCCTGCTAGGAAAATTATTTGCTTCTCCAGTTCAGTTTAGTTCTCCTTTCACTAAGGAACCATTGGTCTGGAAAACATGAAGCAATTTTGAGATGCTTTTCTCCAGAATGACTTAGATGACCAAAATTTTTGTTAGTCAGAAATGATATATTTCAAAAAGTTCCCCGGTACAAATGAAGATGAAGAGTACTACGTAAGTGGTAATTCTTTTAGACTTAGTTAAGCTCATGCCCTGTGCTGCATATAACAAACTACAAGGACAGACATCCAAGATGAAAGTTATAGATCTGCCTAGAGGTCAAGGGTATGCCTGAAAACTGATGTCTTCTACTTATTTACAGGAAAATTATTAAGGCACGCTTTTCCATGTGAGTCCAGTCAACATACCTCAGCCTCAAGATATTAAAATTTTCAGTGGCCTCCAGTCTTGTTTTTGCTGAAGTTAGCCTATGACCACTTATACAAAATCCTAGTGAAATCAGAGTCTAGGAAGCTTCGAAGCCTAAGAACTTGCTTACCAAAAGGTATAGAAAAAACATACACAATTTTTGTGGCCTCAGGCGTGTATTTTTTAGACACTGGAGTCTGTGAAATATTAGACACTTACATCAACCTTTCTGTTTTTCCATTTGTCTTTGCTTTCCCCACACACTTGTCTTTTGACCTGATTTCAGTGGAACATAGGAGCTGTCAGTTCCAATCAGGTCACCTCGCTCAGGATTGTGCTTTTGACAGTGTTGAGTATCAGATACTTCACAGGGAGAGATGTACAAGGCAAATCATTGCTGAAGTGCTTCTCCCTCTGATGGGCTCTCCTCTTGATCATTAATATATCGAACAGGATTCCCCAAACTAGAGATTATATTTCCAAATCAAGTCATAACTCAGCAAAACTTCACTTTTGGAAGTGGTTGCAATCCTGAAACTGCAACCCCAGGCTTACCTTTTGATAACAGAAGAATGTGGGAAATTTCAATCTAGAGACTCCTAAATCCCAAGACACGAGGTTAAGTATCCCTCCCAGAATTTTATTAGCTCAAGACCTCCAAGTTTGGAGATGTAATATTCAGACTCCCTTTTTCTTCAGAATGAAGATTGTAACTAAAGGCAATCACTATATTCATATTTCCACTAGTCTCAAGCATTTTTCCATGTGATGGTCATATCAGGGGGAGGACTGGCATGATGGCTTTTGCTTCTCCTACTCATTCCAGTATCTCAAGAGGTCACTGATTCCTATGCAGAGAAGATGACCCAGGGATTATTTGAGAAAAATTGGGGGTCAGCTGAGACTTAAGAATTCCCTCACCAGTCTGCCTTGGCTATAGAAAAGTCCTTTAAGCTTCAGTGTCTTTGTACCATAAAATAGATGAGGCATGCTTTATGAATTATTATCGACTGCAGATCATCATACGCTGACTAAATTGTAAACATATCCCTCATTGTTCTGGTTGTGTACTATTTTTGTAACGTTAATGAAGAAAAATCAAATAAAGTAGGAAATCAAGGTATATTTGATTATATTCAGCAGTTCCCCAAAGAAAGACTGTACATTAAGCAGTGCTGAAGACTTTAAGAAGTCAGCTGTCCAGAAGACTCTGCCAGCTCTCGTGTGTATACTTCTTCTGTGGCCTCTCCATTACTGGAGGCTCGGAGCCACTGATAGCCATCTGGCAGTCTCATTTCATTTTACCCGTGCTATCCTGTTACCTATTAAAGCTTCCTTTTTCTACACTTCATTGCTTAGCCACTGAACCAATGTGCCAATGAGCACCTAACTTGAATTGTCCAAGACATGCTTAACAAAACACAGCTTCCTTTTCTGTAATTAATACTGAGCTCCTGTTAATTGATTACAAGGTCTATCCACAAAAGTTTTAAAATAAGCTACTTGTACTATGACCTGAAGATAGTAAACTTTTTTTTTTTTTTTTTAAAGGAAAAAATGCTTGAGCATCTATAATTAGTGACTAAAGTTTAGCACATTCCAGGTATAAGCTTTGAAGGCACAGGCAGCTCCACGCACACTTGTTCCCCGGCTCCTGTAAGCAGACCACAGGTAGCTGCTGGAAGAGTTCAGCAGCCCGGTGGCACGGTAGCGTACAGCATGTTTACCCTTACTCTGAACGCTGCACTGGATTGACATCTGGCAGTAAAAGAAGATATAAAAAGCCTTAATAAAATCTGCACAGTTTTCCATAGGTTTTGCAAACCTCTCAAGGTTACAAGGTATCTTCGGAAGGCATCTTTTCAGCTATTATGGCTTCTCAATCTGTTTTATGCATTGTGTTTCATTAACAAGCCAGCCTGTGGAGCAAGAGAAATGTAATGAGGCATACTCTGAAGAAAATCATATAATTTTCCTAATTTTATTCTAATTCCTTCCTACTTTACTTTTATAGTCTTCACTACAAAACACTGCATTTTAGTCAAGAGGAAAAGATATACCATTTAAATTATCTGAATGACCAATCAGAATAATTAAAGAGGTGTAAAACATACTCTAAAGGATTAGAGTCGAGCTTGTACCCAGGTAAAACTACGTATTTTTATTATCGAGACACAGGAGAGCAGCAAGAATGAAAGAGAATAGGTACTGTGGGAATCCCAATATGTAGAGCCACTGGGAACATCTCTAAAGAAGTATTATATATTAGTGTAACAAGTAGGGGTTTTTCATTGACCTGAAAAGCACCTGCAGAGTTAATCACACTTTCTATCATGTGAGTGTTACTCAAGGAGACTTCACACCAGGGGACATTAAAGTGCTAGGAACACAGTCAGGTTACAACAGAAAAAGGAGAGAGAGATTCGATGGCCAGAGGAAATGTAGCCGCAATTCTAAGTGCCTTTGACACACTATTCAGGGTTAAGTGTACCTCTTAGGTCATTCAAGTGCCTCCTCTATATTAGACCTTAATTGAGGCCAAGGATGAAGATAATGATTAAAATCTGCTTGGCGCTTGAAGATAAATAGTGCTTTTTAACATGGTATGAGGGGCTGAATGTCCGAAATAAGCAAGACTCAGAGGCAAGCAGGGGCACATAAAGGGAATTACTAAGTGCAAAGCTTGTATTGTATGTGGGGTGAGAGTTTTTTCTGGAATATGTCATCTCTCTCTCTATTGTTATACTTTTGTCCAGGCCAGTTAACAGTTTAGGAAAACAAACTGATTACTATTTGGCATACTCTTTGGCAATCTACTCTTCTAACTGTCTCAAAATACCGGAATAAATTTATGATGCAAGCCATATTGTTTGGATGTTTTGGCCTTTTTTTTTGTGGTTTGGTTTTGTTTTGTTTGTTTTTTTTTAATTCCTGGCTGTTGGTAATTATACCACCAAAAATCTGTTTGGCATGTTTTTATTTGAAGTTACATTAAAGTAACATAAGGAAATATTTTATTTTTGCAAAAGTTTTCCCCATCTTTTATCTCACTTTGGAAAACCTCCATTCCCACTATTTGCCATGTGTTTGTTTATTCTAGACAAGAAAGCCCATGAGTAATTATGAGCATCCCACAGTATAAAGCAAGCCAAGAGGCTATTGGTAACCATTTGCTACTGACAGTTCAATTCTGCTGGAGCACAACTTATTTGCAGTGCTTTCCCTTCAGATATCACACCTCATCCAAGGATCCCAGGTTCCTTGACTGACATGGGGTAACCAGTCATGTGTGATGTGCAGTTTGCGCATGCAAAAATTGAGTTATTGTGGATAGAAATCAACAGAAAGAGCAAATTGACTGTTTTAACTAATCAAAGACAAGGTATGAATACCAGGTTATGTATTTATGTAGGAAAAAAAGGCTTGTTAATGGTAGACTGTTTGAAGGTGGCCTGCTGAGCACAGTCATGGTGTCTGGGTGGCGAGGTGAAGTCGATGCTATCTGAAGCCCTAAAGCCAAAGCTGTTAACAGGTTGTGTGGATGGTCTGCAGGAGATGAGCACAGCAGTCCCAAGAGGACTGTTAACTCCGTCCATGCAGACTACTCTCAGGAGAGCGCAGTGATCAGGATGGCACAGATGGCACTGCCTGGGGAGTCACCAAGCAAGACCTCCTTGGGAGGGGAAGACTTGAATATCAATGAATCCCCAGGCAGCCACCCCAAATCAAGGGCTATAAAATGTTTTGTTCTTCCCTAGTCAGGCTTGCTGTCTGCCTGCATGATGCTTAGAACTTGACCCCTGGAGACCAAGCAAAAGAAGATTGTTTTTTACTTTTTACCTTGGGATGAAGGGCATGAGCATGGTTTTCTTTCCTTTCTGCCACCTGTCCTTCAAATGCCCTTTGCTTATTGCATGAGAATTTGGTCTCACAAAGTGCATAAAGATGCACATCTACTTCTCTGCGGGAGTCTGTCTGTGAAATATCAACGGAGGCGATCAGTGTGGAAAAATGTCTTTTGATGGTCCACATTGAAGGATAAAGTTGGGCTTCAGTGAGCCTAATTCCTGGGCATGCGAGGGAGCTTGTAACAAAATACTTTGCTAATGCTGACTTCATTCAGATAAACAGTGGATTTACCGCACCTTCCCATACTCTGGTGGTGACAAATGATGTGCTTGACATCACCAGCTCTGAGTAATGTCTCTGTAATGGGAAGCAGCTGGTCACTGGAGTAGTTCTGTTAGTGGACGTGGAGGTGAAAGATAATTAAACTTAATACATACAATATGCTCCAGTACTCTGCAGCATGTATTTAAATTGTGTTCTGCCCAAATATTAAAGATGTTCTGTTACTGTGGCTTCAGAAATTTTATAGATCTGTTCATGTAACAAGGACAACTTTATCTGCCTTTCCTGTATCTGCACATTTCTTATTCAGATTTATTTTTTCTTAAAAAACGGTTCTCTTGACCCTAGCTGATTTTCCTTTATAAACAATCTCCTCCTCCTGACCACAATGCCTACATTATTTAGTAATTATTTGTTATTTGTATTCAGGAAGGGCTTAGAGATAGAGAGCTTCAGTAAGTTAAACACTGTCTGAACACTTAAGAGTCAATCCTGGCCTAAATTGCACATGGTCTGTTTTCTTTCACTTAGATAAACCAGGTAGGTAAGGGACCGCATGGAAACAATGGGATAATACTGATTGGCATGAAAAGCAGCAGTGATTACGGAGCTGCCTGCCTATTATATAGCTTTTTTTTATAGGTATCTTGGCACAGCAGTAATATGGTGGTAAGTAAAAAAGCGGTTTAACTCTTTATCTGATATTCTGAGTCAGGCGGTGAGAAACAGGCAAACTCTATTGCGCACATTAGAAACAGGCAGACAGTTCCTGCCTGCTCTTCCTCTTTGACTACGCTGCTGTGATTTTTAGAAAAGGATTGGGAAAAAGGAAGTGAAAGAATAGGAAAGAGCTATGCCAGCATTTGAAGGAGACAGCACCATGGGAGAAGGTGCAGATGTGCTTATTGTCACATTTTTGTAAAGATCTGGCAGCACGAGCTGCGTTTCAGAAAAAAGATGTCCAGACTGCAGTGGATGCAGAGGGCAAGTTATGTGCTTCTCCAACTCTTTCTGTTCTGAGACAATTGTATTTCAAATGGTTCATTTCACTAGAAATAAATGTGGAATATTATAACCAACTGCAGTGTTGAAGTTCTACCCTATTTTGAGTTGTATCTGTCAAATCTATTCAACCCTTCTATCAGACACCTCCTGTTTCAGGACTTGATCTATACTTGGACTTGCATGACTGAGCCCTTTCCAGGAATAATCATTGAAACCTTATTTTCTGGGGCCTTTTAATAACAATTTTGGCATTTAAAGCAGGCTTTGTAGAAATATTTTTAAGACATTGCAGAATGTCCTACAACTTTATCTGCTAGAATAGCCAGTACCATAAATAAATTAAATATTCCTTAAAAATAACAATATACTCACCAAAATCTGTGAAAAGTGACCAGTTGGTTTTTTTTGTCTTTTAATTCCCTGATATTTAGTGTGTTTATACCCAACTACAGTGCTGCTGTCCTTTAATGTAATAGATTTTGTAGCACTCTTTTTTCTTTCCTGTGCTTTTAATACTTTCGTAATCCCCTAGGGACTTAGAGAAGGGTCATGGGTTGTGAGAGGAGAGAGTTTGGATGGTGCACCTGGATGTCAGGGATGTGTGCAGTCAGCAGGGAATGGGAGTCTGCAGCTGAGCAGCTCCGAGAGTGGCTGATTTAATAAATTGCTTATTATAAATATTGCGGGGTCCTTTTATGTTATTAGTGGAATTCAATATATGAAAAAATCTCAAGTACAAGTTCATTCTTGCTATTCACCAGCCTGTGTAAAGTAAAATATCTCTTCCAGTTCTTCCTACATATGTTGCCTTTTAACTTTGTGTCCTTTTGTTCTGATCTGTCTAATTACCTCAAGTATGTACTCAAGCTTGATTTTATAATAAACCATAGTCGGTTCAGGCATGTCATGACTGATTTATCGACTCCCAAGACTAAGGACTTTCAGCCTCAAGACTAAGATCATTTCTGGCTGCAATTCAAGGTGTTAATTATGAGCTTTAAAATCTAAATATGGTTTGGAACATGTATCCTACGTTTTCCCTTCAAAGAGAGCAAACAGCCTGCATATTTGTTGGCTTTTGTTATTGTGGTCTGAGTGGAATTTAAGGTGGAATTAAGATAAAACAAACCCAAACCATCCAATTTTGGAAAAACAGTCTTGCATGTAATCATCATGACAAAGATTGTCCTCTTGAACGCAAGGGGGCTATTATGCATGAATGGAAGTTACTAGCAGTGGGCCTCAGGAGGGAACGTACATCTCCATGAAGGATCCCAGTATATAATTCCCTATAACAAACTGCTTCGGCACTGCCTGATGGAGTGGCATGTGTTTCTACACGTGTGCACACCATGGAAATGTGAAGGTGCAACGCTAAGAAAACAAAATGATGATAGCTAATGACTCATATACACCATTTGGCGTCCCTTAGGGACTGCTTCTCTTCCAATGTTTTACCTCAGCAGTTGAGCTCATCGGGGACACGAGCGCTAACCATCCTTCCAACTATTCGTCCAGGGATTTGAGGCCCCGAGTTCTCAGTGGAGGGCTTTTTTACCGCAGCTCCTTTAACAGACAGAGATCTCTAGTTTTCCATCAACAATGCATCAGCGTAGATTTGAATGCGATCTCTGTAATACAACAGGTATCTACTAATGGGCATTGAGATCTCTTGGCTAACTCAAGTAGTAACAGAGGGACTCCATTATTCTAAGGATCCTGTAACAGAAACATTATCACACGTCTGCATATTCTCACCAATGTTACTGAATTCTGTATTTCTTCCTTTTTATTGCTAATAGGCATCAGGTTGTGGATCTAGTGATATTTTCTCTGTTTTCTTGATAGAATTCAAAGACAGTTTGGCTTTTCACACATTTCCTAGGTTATTTGCCATATCCTAGTTCAATTATTTCTCATTTTCCGATGCAGAATGGCATCTGGCCTCTGTGGACCACATTGTATGAGGGCCACATCTCACTAGACTTGATTACATGACCTAGTATTTGTTGTGCTTCCAAGATTTGTTTCATCTGTAGCCTCGAGATACTGTATTTAGTGCCTCATCCACATATGTATATAATAGGCACGAACTAAAGAAGTCCTCCAGAGGACTGTTTTTTATTGCTCACCATGCTTTTATGATCAAAAGATGACAACCTGTCATAGTTTCCTTTTATGGTTGTGTTAGAGATTGGAAATATCAGGAAAGTCCATGTTACTTAATGGCTGCATATATAGAGAGTTTACAGGTTTGCAAGTACTGCCCGCTCTGGGAACACATTTGGGGATTTAAAGGGTAACAAACCTGTTTTCACTCTGGCATCAGTAAAATCCAGCACTAAAATGTTGCTAGCCAAATATTGTAGTTGGAGCCGTGATTGTCCCCCCTGGAGTTCTGGAGATGAACATAAGAGGAGAGAGTGATCTCGGGGTTAGGCGGAGAGAGCCCTTCCATTAATAATACAGACCAGAATAGGACCCAGTTTTCCTCTTCCACTTGTTCAAGTCTGCAGAGCCAGTAGGAGTAAGAGGTGGTAAATTTTTTTCTTTGTGTTAGTAAAATAAAGAAAAATTAATCTGACCATAAGAGACCAGGCTTCATCTGTCTTTTAGATTAGAAAACCCAGAAAACAAACAAACAAACAAGTCTTTTCTATCACATATAATTAACTCCCTCATTTAATGCCCAGGCCCACTCACAGCCTGTGCTGCCCTGACCTCGGGGACTGTGTGCTGTAACAAATCAAGCTTTGCGAGTGCAAAGGGGAGGAGAAGAGGCAGGGTCACAGCGGGCTCCTCCAATATACGTTTGCTCACAGAGCAAGGAAGCAAGTGCTGCACATTTCTAGGAGCAGGCTGCCCACCCGTATGCCTTCTGGGTGAGGCAAGATTTGTGGGTAAAAGTTATATTGCTTCTTGGACCAACTTGTGTAGCTGGAAAAATATGCACCAGCCCTCCGATGGTCTGAGGCAACCAGGGGACTAAAACTTTAATTACACCAAACAGTAAAAAAGGTGAATTCAAAGGAAGGAGTGGTTTTGCAGCACATTATAATTTTCCTCCCTTTATTAATCTTTTCATCTGCCACAGGCTTACCTATCTATTCCTTTACAGAATAATCACCATGTCACCACTTCCCTTTTAATATTCCCTTCTCTTTTATGGGTGTTAACCAGCCTTTTTGTCTACCTGACTTAACATCTCTAATTAAACTCAAAGAATGTGCTCCCTACTTGTATTTAGCTTGGAAGTTCACTGCTTCTGTCTCAGACTTGAACATGGGCTTCTCTTTTTTTCTTTTTTTTTTTTTTCCTGACTATACTGGCCCATAAACCTTGTCTTGCTTATGACTTTAGACCATTACAGCTACAGCAATACTATTACAAATGTGTGACATTATTCTTAAAGTAGCCCTCCAAATCCAGACCCACAGGATAATGGCCAGTTTATGGCTGTAAGGAAAAGATCTCTTCTGTAAGAAGGGTAGTCATCTTCTAAGGGCAAAACAATAATATGAGCTAGTTTTTATACACAGAAGACTTTTTTATTTCTTTATTCTTGTTCTGTGCCTCTTAGTCATTAACCTCTTCTATGGAAACTTGTCAAAAACTTTTGGAAATTGAAACAAATATGCTGCATCCATACTTATTTTTCTTATCATTTATAACCACAATGTCTTCAAAAAAGCTCCAGCTTCTCTTCGTGTGCTCCCTATCTCCTAAATCCCTTTTGCTTCGTTCAAAATGGACTGCTGTTCCATTTCAGTCTGACACATTTTTCATCATGTCCCTTTTGCAACAGATTTCTAGTTGTGGTGGGCTGACCCTGGCTGGAGGCCAGGTGCCCCCCAAAGCCGCTCTGTCACTCCCCTCCTCAGCTGCACAGGGGAGAGAAAAAATAACGAAAGGCTCATGGGTCGAGATAAGGACAGGGAGAGATCACTCACCAATTCCCATCACGGGCAAAACAGACTCGACTCAGGGAAAATAAATTTAATTTATTACTAATCAAATCAGAGTAGGATAATGAGAAATAAAACCAAATCTTAACATCACCTTCCTTCCCACCCCTCCCTTCTTCCTGGGCTCAACTTCACTCCCAATTTGTCTACCTCCTCCCCTCCAGCGGCACAGGGGGATGGGGAATGGGGGTTGTGGTCAGTTCATCACACGTTGTCTCTGCTGCTCCTTCCTCCTCAGGGGGAGGACTCCTCACACTCTGCCCCTGCTCCAGCCTGGGGTCCCTCCCACAGGAGACAGTCCTCCACCAAATTCTCCAACGTGAGTCCTTCCCACAGGCTGCAGTTCTTCACCAATTGCTCCAGTGTGGGTCTCTCCCACGGGGTGCAGTCCTTCAGGACCAGACTGCTCCAGCGTGGGTCCCCCACGGGGTCACAAGTCCTGCCAGCAAACCTGCCCTGGCGTGGGCTCCTCTCTCCACAGGGCCACAGGTCCTGCCAGGAGCCTGCTCCAGCGTGGGCTTCCCACGGGGTCACAGCCTCCTTTGGGTACATCCACCTGCTCCAGCATGGGGTCCTCCATGGGCTGCAGGTGGATATCTGCTCCACCATGGACCTCCATGGGCTGCAGGGGGACAGCCTGCCTCACCATGGTCTTCTCCAGGGGCTGCAGGGGAATCTCTGCTCCAGCTCCTGGAGCACCTCCTGCCCCTCATTCTGCACTGACCTGGGTGTCTGCAGAGTTGTTCCTCTCACGTATTCTCACTCCTCTCTCTGGCTGCAATTGCTCCTGGTGTTGTGCAGGTGTTTTCCCCCTCTTTAACTCTGTTATCCCAGAGGCACTGCCACCATCACCAATGGGCTCGGCCTTGGCCAGCTGTGGGTCCGTCTTGGAGCTGGCTGGCACTGGCTCTCACAGAAACCACCCCTGTATCCGCCCCCACTACCAAAACCTTACCATGCAAAACCAATACACTAGTCAATGGCTTTTGTGAAGTTTTGGTGTGATTAAACTCTTCAATGTTTTAAGCATGTCTGAACATCCCATCCTTTCCAGTAAATGTCTTGGCTGTGGCTTATATGCAGAGCCACTGAAGAATATAACACTTTTTTCTAATGTGACAACCAAAACAAGACTATTCTTTCTAAGAAGTCACTTATCTGGTTCGCAGTAAGTTTTCCACCAAGGCTGAATTAAAAATTTAATTCCTTTTTTTGTTATTGATTTAATGAGGTACTCCAGTAATTTCCTAGTAGTTTCTTTATAGCAGGGAAGCACGTACAAGTTCTGCCTCCTTGTTAATGGATGTGCGACAGGAGTGCCAAAGAAAGGAGTTTGATGACAAGTAGCTTCTGTCATAGCTTCTGGAAAGAGATAGGCATCTCTTTTGGGGGATGCAGAGATTACTGTGGGTGGGCTGAATCACTGTACAGCATCTTCCACCTTTTCCACAGACCATATGAGGAGGTGAAAAGGCTCCTGTCTGAGATGTCGTGGTTAGATGTTTTGGTGTGGGTGATATGAATCTCTCTGAATCTATAGTGAGGTCCTGGATTGGCGTTATCTTCATTTCAGCTGAAACTGAATTTCTACAATAAAGCTGCTGCTTTGTTTCTCCGTGAACAGAAATTCCTCACAAAAAACTCCTCACAAAAAACCTCATCATTTCCTGATATTAGATTAGACCTGGGATGAAAGTAGACTTTTGCTTCAGAACTAGAATTGAATTACAGAAAAGGTTCCTGGATTGTGTCATCTCAGAGTTGTCATGTTGTCACAAAACAGGGAAAGGAAAGAAAAATTCGATTTTCCTGGGTTCATCCTTGCTTTGTAGATTTTAGATTATATCAGCCTTTGAATTAGGTATGTTGCTGTGGCATTTAGGCCCTCGCAAGCTGTTGTGTTCATGGGAAACTGCAGAAACAGTGCTATGAAACAGATGGAGGTGGGCAGAGGATGGGTGAGGTTCTTCTCTCCCAGGAGCTCCTGCTGGACCTATGTGATGAAGCTAGAGGGAGCAGGTATGGGGGTGTGGGAGAAAGCTGGGCTACCAAATCCAGGCCACAGTGGTTGCTGAGAAGTTGTCAAGGAGGCGCATGAGCTTACTTTGAAGGGCTGTCATGAGAGACAGCCTTGTGCTTACTCGTGTAGCTTGTAGGGAAAGCAACTTTCAGTTTCCGAACCTGATATTTTGTGTATTTTGTTAATTAAGAAGTGGAGAATGATTACACATTGCACGTTAGCAGCACTGTAAAATGAATGTTTTGTGTGCATGGATAAGCTGAATGTGACTTTAGATGTATACTCCGATGCCATTTCTCCACTGATTACTTTTACAATTTAGAGCTGTCTGTAAGGAGAAGAGCTTACTATGCTGATATTTACTGACAGAAAAACTTTTCAAATCACCTTCCCAGCCAGATGTTCATAGACAAGGGTTTGACAGTTGGTCCATAAATCAAGTCAAGCATTTCATCATTGTTCTCTTAGGTGGCTCTTGCATTTAAGCCTGTTTAGCTAAACACATACATTTACTTAAGATGAACTGTAAAAATAACATCTGGAGATCTTTTCTCTGAAAGAAAATGCCAAAGGGTCTTACACAAGGATCAAGCGCATTTTATAAAGTGTGGCTGGGTTTTTGGAATTCAAACTGAATAAATGTGCTCTCAGCTTTTGAGAGGATCAAGGGCCAGTATTATTTAAATGTTCTTTTTACTTGTGTGGCACTCTGCAGGGAATGTGCTCTCACCAAAGCATTCTTACATTTCTCATTCCATAATGAGTTTCTGTTTTCATCCTTGCCACCTGGGACCCTGGCACAGCCCTGCTAGTAGCAGTGGAGTCACACTGGTGGAACTGGATGCAAAGTGCAGTCCAAAATATTTATTTTAGAATATTCTGCTCTGCAGTAGACTGCCTTCAAAGGGGGATGTCAAAGAAGGAGTTCCTGGGTGTTTTACATTTTTATCTTTGCTTGTATCAGTCATCTCTCTTTTATCCTTCTTTTTCCTTTTCAAGATATATGATATTCTTTCTTTCTCTCCTGAAGAGGCTTTTTTTCTTTTTCCCTCCCTACTCTTTTTCTTAGAAAATCATGCTAATAAGCTGTGGTTTGCTTACCATCTGAATCAGTGTTACTATGCATTTTAGCTTTGCTGAGTATCAGTTTGGTCGCTTTGCTTTTTCATATTCAGTTCACAACATGAAGGAGAATTCTGCTGAAATTTAACAAGCCCTAGGGAAAAAGATTCAGACAAGTGCAGTCAGATTTATAAAGTGGCAGATAAAGTGGGAAAGGTTTTGCGTTACTTCTGCCACATTGGGTGTTTTTTTGATGGATGGGCTATATCTCATCTGTGATTCAGAATGACGTCGATTCATGTTTTGAGGGGTACCATGACCATGGCTGTCCATGATAACATAAAAGCTATAATCTGGAAATGCTGGAAGATGTGAGTGCAAAAATAATACACATGAATTCCTGGCCTAGGACCATGGTTATTTTGTGATTTAGTTCTCAGGAACACAACCTGTTTCATAATGTGAGACTGGCATTTAATCTGAGAAACCTGACTGTTTTGAGAATTATACAAGGCGGCATGGAGCTGTTTAATGCTTAAGTGACAACAAAACATAAAGATGCTGGCCATAATTCTATCTGAAGTAGTATACTTCCCTATGAAGCTCGGATGAGTACGGTCTTGATTTAAATATCTGGAACTACAGTACATGGTGTGAAACATAAATCCTCTCAGTGCTGCAACCCAGAGACCAAAGGAACCAGTCGGAAACCTCTCACAACAGCAAATTTATCGGTTGGGTTTAAACTACGTATGCTAGGCTTAGAAAGGACCTTCCCTAACCTGGTCCTTCTGTCCCATTTCAGAAGTGCAAAGAAGCTATAAAGCTGCCTAAAATGTGAGAGGCTGAAAATTCACTGGCACAGCAAAGGTAGTTTGGAGCTGGCATTATGCAGAGCAGGGTGGCAGGGCCGTGGCCCATTAGCAGCCTTCGTTAAGTACCGCAGCCCCACAAAACCCAAAACTGTGCTGAGGCCACTTCAGCACAAATCGAAGGACAAAGCAGTCACTGGCAGTCCCAGGTGCTAAAAGCCTCTTCTCTAAGCTCCCCTGTGTACATCTGTAGTACAGCTGAGAACACGACCCGCAGAGCTAAACAGTTCAGCTGGTGTGGGGAAAAAAAAAAAAAAAAAGACCCAAATCTATTGACTCTAGTGAATTCAGCCAGCCCAGATGCATGGGCCACATCCAGATTTTAAGCCATCCGCCCCATGGCAACCAAGCTGATGGCACTGCCAGTCACTGTCCCTTCTCTCCTCACCCACCAGCAGCCCCTCAAATGCCCTTTCCCATGCCCATCATAGAGCAACATTGTGAGCTGAGCGGCTCTTGATGGAGAGGAGGGCAAGGGAGGGTAGGTGATATGGTCAGCTCTGACCTGCCCTCTCTTTGGCCCTGGGGTACCTGCAAGAAGCTGCCATCAGCTGCCTGGTCCTCACTTATTGCTTGAAAAAATGTTTTCTGCCTCCTCAGTGAAACTGGTGTTGGGTGGTGAGATAGCAGCTGGTTCAGACTGGACTAGATACATCCTGATCATGAGGTATCCTACTGCAGGTTATAGCCTGAAAAGTTTGTTTCCCTTCAAAACTCCTGCGGAGCGAAGATGTTTCAAATGAAATGGCCAGCAAGTGAAAAAAGATGAAATTTCAGAACTTTGCAAAACTTTCCTAGGATCAACATGAAATATATGTTTCCCCATAAATGAGGAGAGAGATAAGAATAGCAAAACTTGGGAAAAAATCTGCTTGCTGGCTCTGTTGCTCTCTGTGTTCAGTTGCTGGAAAAATCACAGGCAGAACATATGGGGCAAGACCCAATTAGCTGCTCCAGACCTGACAGGCTTTTAGGAGAGTCGAGCTTCTCAGACAATGTTCTGATTTAACCACTCTGATCTCAGCGAGTGTCACAAGGTTAGATCCGTCCTCGCTGGCTAAGCTGGAAACTTTGCAGACTGAAGGCAAAAAGAGAACAGATGTAGAAGGCAACTTTAGGTTTCGAGTTTTAAAAAGCTGGAACACATAATTTCAAACGTTGACAATAGCTGAGCTCTTTCTGCTTTAACTCTTTGCTTGGTTGCAGAGCGGAGGCTGGAACATAATCCAACGCATTCATGGAAGATGTAATCCTTTGTGATTTCAGCTGTTAAAGCCAAAAATAGATCCGTTTTTCAGAGTATGAGTGAATATAATTTTATTCAAAGGCATAATTTGCCTGAATTTTTGGGGTAGAGTTTAAAGAGAATGGCAAATATTACTGCTACAGCATGAAGGCCTTTCACCTCTGAAATATCACATCCTCCCTCCAAAGTCTGGAGGGACTACAACTGCCGAGACAGAACACCAAATTTTTTAACATGAAATAAAAAAAAAACAAGTACTTTTTCTGTGGCTCCGTTTGTACAGCAGTTGAATTGTTCAGACTAAAATTTTCCAGAGTATTTCAGCCTCAGGCAGATATTTGATGTGTAAAATTTCAGTCCAAACTGTTAATGATTGGCAAAGCTAAAAGCAACTGACAACAGGGTGTTGTAATAGGAACTGTCAGACGATTTTAATAATAGATGACCTTAGCAGCCCTGCCTCCTGTTTTATCATTTTGAACACTTTTGTTGTTTAAGGTCTATGATGTATTCCTATGTGTGGTTTTGTCTGTATTTCTTTATTTATATTTTAATTCTGATAAGGTGTTCCTTCAGTTAAGTTTTATGTAACATGGAGTTCCATGGGAGTAATTGCTTGTTGCAATTAAGAAGTGTTTCCGCCTACCTGTTCTTCATTTACAACCTCTTTATTTATTTCACTAAATGCTTCCCAGTTTTGTGTCATGGATCAGAGTCCACAGAACCTGTCCACCTACCCCCTCTGTAAAATTCATGAGCTTTGTAATGCTCCTGCATAACTGCCTCTTCTCCCCAGTGAGCAATTGGAGGCTTTTTCAGCAGTGGTTCCTATGAGCTACTTTATAATGTTCCTGATGATACTCGTCCTATTTTTGCTGTGCTTTTATATTGCTTGGGGAGGATGGGGTGACTAATTCAGAACATGGTATGTCAGGTGAGAGTCTGGCTTTTCTAAGAGGCCTGCAGTATTTGTCCCATACTTTTTTCTCTGCTCTCTTACCCAGGCTAACCTTTAATTGGTTTCCCTGGCCCCTTCGGTGCAGTGCCACGCTGCCAGATCTTTACTGCATGAGCCATTCAGCCCATCCTCGGGAAAGAGCCTCCTTTGGGATTTGTTAGCACCGACATCCTTGTGCCCATCTGCATTCCTTGTGTTTGGTTCCTCTAAAATGCCTCTCTATCTATCTATCTATCTATCTGTCTGTCTGTCTTTTTTTCAGACAATCAATTGTATGTCTTTTGTGGGTTTTGCTATATCATTATTCCCTCTCTTTTCAATACAATTATCAACACGTTACCTCCAATCACACTGCTCCTCTCACATGGAAAGTGCTTGTTTTTCCTCCCTTCCTATTCTTGCTTTTCCTGTCTCTTTGGCCAGCTTCTGATCTGTATCAGTCACGACAAGGCTTTGCCTCTTGCTTTATGCCTGCACGGTTTCTTTGACAGCCTCTTGGGAAGGACCTTATCAAAGACTTTTTGCAAGCTTAAATAATTACACACTATTTATTGAGCATTGCTCAATTATGCTGCATTTGTTGTACATTGAATGTCAAATACAACTATACTTTTTTCCCTAATACATTTGCATGCTACAAGTTTTGTGTATTATTTTTGTATTACCAGAGATTGTAGTTTGACACATTTTAAAAAAATGCTTAACAAAGACTATGAAGGAAGTTGGGGTTTCTTCATACTGGAAAAAGATGCTAAAAATATATTAAGAGCACTACTATCATGTGTCCTTGAACTGAGAACCAACACTCTGCCAGTTTTCATCCTGGAACATATTTTTATGGTTGACATACAAACCTCTGAAAAAAAATGGTTTATTATAAAACTATTGACAGAACCCTAGCTGTGGAAATGGTGAGGTAAAAGAAGCATCTTAATGTGGATAACATTTTCTAGCCCATAAATGTTACAAAGAAATGCATTTTCCCTAAAAATGGGATAAAGAACCATTATAATTTGAAACAATGTCTGCCTGATATAATTTGGTTTTATCTTTAATTTGCAAAAAAAATGGATACTTCTGAAAACAATGAATGCCTTTTGTGTCCTTGGTATTTATAAACCTGCAACTTTCTTGAAAGCATTGTCAGAGAGTCACACGTAGAGGGTTCTGATAATAAATTGCAAATACCAAAAAGGCTAATTTCATTTCTGAATGGTGGGGTTGGTTCTGTGTGTGTGTGTGAAATTGCTATGCCTTTAGTTCGCTGCTCTGAAATATTAGCAGATGAACCTGTGGTGCAGGCTGCCAGAAATTACAGATGAAATTTTCTAGCAGCAAGAATTTTAAGTTACAAGTTTTGCACACAACCGGTAATATAATCTAAATTAAAATGTGTTATGCACAAGAGATACAAAGCCTGGATTCTACCTTAATCGGGATACAAGTTGAACTAATTTTGTGCACGCAGTGTCTCATTCTGCTTCCTGAACTATGCTGTTCATTTATAAAGACTCCTGATTTCTTTTCAAACAAGATCATTTCCCTGTTAAACTGGATAATGAAATATGACATTGTAAGAATGTTGTCAAGATTGCTACTTTCTAAGGAAAAATATAACTTTTTTTTTTTTTTTCAATGCTGAAAGACAGCCAAGAGCAATGCCTGTATTTTAAGCTATTTTGGAGGTACAGAGAAGCAAGTGTTCTCAGAGAGATTCCTTCTTCCTCCTGCAAGCATTTCTCATCTTTTTAGTCCCTTTTTTGGTGAAGAACATGATGAGAGGTTTGTATTTGTTAGGAAGCAAAAGCTATGTCATAATAAACTCCTTGACAAGACACAAGAGCTTTATACAAATGTTTTAAGGTTCTTCCCCCCCCCCCCCCCCCGCCCCCGTTGATTTGGAAGTTTCTTTTTTACCCACTTAGTTCAATTCTTTGCTTGAAGACTTCAGGCAATGCTGTGATTGGGCTAGCTAATGGCTGGCCAGAGAGCCCCAGCTGTTTGATATTTGGCACGGTGTTCTCCACATGCTCAGCGTTGGTTTATTATTAGTTGAGGCATGCATTTTCCCTTGCTGTGAGAGACAGGAGAGATGGAAGGAGTCACTGGGGGCCAAAAGCATTAACCCAGTTCTATAGACTGCCCTGCATAGCTCCCAGAGTAACTTAAAAGAACCTCAGGATGATTTAACCCAATCCCAGCTGGCTGCCCCTGGGCTATTTGCCAAAATCAAGGATTATTAGTCTGCACTGTTCCATTGATAATGGCTCCGGTACTGAGGCCCCGGGGAGGGAGGCCTGCAGAGCAGCTGGCTACTCTGGCATCTCTAGCTGATGATGACCTTCCTTGTACTAGAGATATGCCCAGATGGTAGAGAAGGGTTTTCTGCTCTGTAGGAGATGCAAAAGGAATGGAGATGAACTGAAAAAGCTAGTCATAATGTTATAATTATTATACTCGTGCTTGAAAACTTTGTGGTTGTGACCCAGATGTCAAAGGATGCAGAAATGTCTGTCCTAGACTGCTGAAAAGCTGAAATAACAGCTTTCAGACATACGGACCACCCCTATTTTCCTTAGCATGACGCACACTCCCCTGACACTTTTTTAATGTCGAGCCTCTTCTTAATTGGTCAATGGAATAATTACTGTACTCAAACACTGTGTTGAAGAAGGGGAATTGTTTTATTATGAAGTTAGGGGTATCCCATGTGGGATTTCTCTACTAACCATGAAGAGTACTCCAGTTACCACCATTGCTGACCATTGAGTCTGGCTGCCTGAAACAGGCACTTCAGAGAGCCGAGAGGGCCCTTGTGCTTACATCATCAAGATCTAAAAAAAATCAGTCAGACTCGTAGGTGGAAAGGGAAGTTGAAGCATCATCTTGAATTGCAGCGAATGCATCAGGAAATTTTCAAACCCTGCGAAATTTGAGAAGGGGAGAGGTAGTTAAAGGAAGTCTTAGCTAATGAAGAGATGTTTCAGAAACTATCATTCTAAATACTTTTAGCTCAAAGTATTACATTAATGAACTTACCAGCTGCAGGTCAAGACAATGCTAACATGTGGAAGCTTATAGCTTATATTTATTTAATCTTTTCTTTATTTAATCTGTTTGAGATTGAGAACAAATCACAGGTGTAACAATGGAAAGATTAAAAAAAATCTCCTGTTTCGTAAGCCACATACTCTGTTTTTCTCTAGCACACTTTATTATCCTTCCTTCTGGCAGATGTCTAGCCCAAAACTGAGAAGTTGCAGGTTATCCAAAGCTGAAGAAAAGATGGTTACCTGAGCCACAGTGCTCATGCAGATCCTCAATTCCATGGGGCTTTTTTGTATTCTTCCTCTTTTGAATGTAGAAGGAATCATACATTGGATGGTGCTTTCCATTCTCTTGGTTTATACGGCTTTCATCCCATACTCCTCAATGCAAAATGCCTGTTCCTTTAGTCACTTGTGTCTGATTTTACATCCTGCGTCATCTATGTCTATGTGCAAGCTCCCTAGTCACCAGAGCTCGCTCTCTTCATCCCCACGTGGCTACCAAGTCTTCAGGCCATACCTGGCTGAGACCCCTGTGAACTCAGAAATCCTTCTGTTTTCTACAGAGATAAGCTGCCCATGGCCTGAGCCTGCCGTTAGCTAAGATACCTGCTTCTGTAGAGCAGCTTAATGGTTTCTCATGGTCCTCAGGAGCTGTAGTAACACTTTATATTTGCAATGAGACCTAAGTACATGGGTATGTTTTCAGTTCGCTGAGATGCTGGATGGCTTTTAAAGCCAAAATCTAACAAAATAGCTTTGTCATAGTGCATTGGAGTTTAATTAAGACAGCTTTTTTTATAGACACTCAGGAGCATTACTTCCTGCTATCAACTCTGGCTTCTGTTTTATGTTGCATAGTATTTCTCAAGATAGGATTCTTGGTTAATTCTTAACCAATAAACAGTTTATTAATTCACCAAGTACCACTTTATTACTTACTCAACAGTTAGTTAATCAAATTAAAATCCAGCAGGTATTCTGCCCATGCACAGAGCATGCAAATATTGTCCTACAAGATATTGCCATAAACTGTACGGAGGTCAAATGGTTCTAATAGAGGATAATACAAAATAACAAGATTTCTTACTGCGTTAATTTATAGCCAGCAAATCTATACTACATCTGGTATACTTACCCTCCTTCAGTACTCTTTGGATTAAAGATACAATGGTTTTAGGAATTTGGACCCTACTATTTAAATGATTAACATGAAGAAACTAGCAAAATAGTACTAGGAGCAATCATTTAACATTACAGTTTAAGTCTCTCTTATGCCTGCTTGCTCAGGCTTTTAAAGGAGAAGCACGCAGATGGGGTAACTTGGTTAAAAGTTTGAAATATCGTCACTAAAGATTTTCCAGCTGATTTCTCAAGACAACTTTCTGTCATCTCCAGTAATGACACCAAGAGAAATACATCCCATGCAATAAAGCTCATTGGTATTTTCATCCAAAAATAAACCTGAAGGCAACACAGAACTTCCTCTGGCTTTGGAAGCCCCTGAGCTGCAGAGTGTTGGAGATTGGGAGATCATTATGTGGAGGTTTTGCTTCAGGATTGCCCTGTTCTGGTACTAAATAAAATTAGGAATTTGCTGTTAAGGCAGGTTTCTGGGCTAAAGGAGGATCCTTCAGTCTGACAGAGCCCAGTTTTTCTTTTGTTTGTGCAAGAACTTGCTCATGCAGGTGATACGCCTTTCTGGACTGTACAGCTTCATTCTGGTTTCAGCAAGGTGGTTGTTACTCCTGTGACCCTGGAACCAGGCAAGGAGAGTGTTTGTATGCATTCCACAGATTCAAGGATCGACACAGTAATGCCAGATTGATAGCCAGAACTTCTTTCATGATTCATGAGAAAAATTAGTGCTTTTTGTTTTCATTTAGGAAATGTCCAATGAAATGTCTGAATTTCTTTTTTTTCCCCCACATTTTCTCTGAGGTCACATTAATATCCAGAAGATGATATTTTACCATCTTTTACATATTGGAGGCTTTTTATGTTTCATCTGTTACAAGGGTTATATTTCAGTATCAGCCTAGCCTGGGAATTGAAATTTTTCCTATTTCTCCAACTTCTTTTCAGTATTCATCTACTTAGGTGCTTTTATCTTCCAATAACCTTTTTTTTTCTTTTTGTGCCATACAAATGCCTCTCGAATTTCCAGAATACAGCACTTTCATAGACAGCAAGTAAAGAAAAATTCATTGACAGTTCCTAGGCCATATAATCATGTTTTATTTAATTCTTTTCTCGTTTTCCAGAACTTTGAGGTGAAAGGTGATCTCATTTTCAAGGAACATAGCAAAGTTTTACTTTAGGAAAAGGTTCATTAGGCAAACAGATTGAACAACTTCCAATGGAGGGAGCTTAGAGAAGCTACATTATTTGGCTAAAGCTGGACTTACTGAATAGCCCACTGTGATGAGGCCAAAACCGGAGAAATGGAATGAAGAGGTGCAAAACTGGAGAGAGTTATCCCAAGCAGCATATACTAAGTGCACGAACACTTTTGAAAGTCAGGAAATACAGCCGCACACATTTTACATTATACAAGCAATGTATTACATTGCATCTTGCATATTGGCCGGTCCATATTTTTACAAACCAGCTTTGGAGCTATCAACTGAGGATCAGGTGGCAGCATGCAGAATTTGCAGTTTTGTTATTTTCTTCACAATGAACTTGTGACTGACCCCATATGAGGAAGAGATTTATTGATGAGGAGATGGAAGAAGCCCGCTGTTCCTACTGTGTGGAGCAGTTCTTAAGCAGCAGGGACTTTAGGAAGGTCAGCAATCTGGACATCGTGAGGTGCTACAATCTCATGAATCCTTCAAAATCCTGGCATTGGTCAAAACAGCCTGTGTATAGTGCATGGACCCATCCTACAGAGATTCCAGACAGTACTGTTGTCTGTTCATCTTTCCCTCTCCTTCATCTTCTTCCCTGCATTTCTTTTGATTTTTTCTCTTTACTTTTTTCCTTCTTCCCTATTTTTCTGCTTATCTTTTTCCCCCCTTGGCAATGGGGTTCTACACATGGAAGAGCAGCTGATTGTGGATGGAGACTAAGATTAGTCAATTTTTTCTGACTCTAGTTTCTTACACATGCAGCTGTCAGCCGTGAAAAACTGACAAACCGTCATCAGACTCCCTCAACGTTAAGTCCTGAATTTTCCAGCTCATTCTCAGGCTTGCCTGTCAGGTGCTTCTTTGCAGAGCTGTTCTAAGGGGAAGCTAAATGGATTGACCATGGGCAGATAGGCTCCAAAATGACACTGGTGGCTATCCATAAGCAGAAGGATTAATAGAAATAACATTACAGTAACACTGTAGATTTCTTTACACAACAGCATTGAAGTTGCATCTTAGGAGGAGAGTGGCATCAATCGTGATAACACTTGGTTGTATTATTATCATTTGCCATTCTTTCCTATTATTTGCATTGCATTAGAAGCTCTAAACAAGATTGGGGTCCTGTTGTGCCAAGCGCCACGGCAATAAAGGATGAACCAGGAGGGATTCACCCCCTGATTTACTTGTAAAAAGAGAAGGTGATTTTCTTTAATTTAGTTTTTGTCATGTATATTGCTCTAAATATAGTGTTTGTCGTGTAATTTTGTGGGCAGGGATCAAAAGGAGGCCACATTTGCTTTTAGTATTTTCAGCTACAGCATAGCCAGCTCTGAGAAACAGCATCTAAAGTTTCAGGATTGTCTGCTGTAAACTATTCCTCTCTGCAGACACAGTGCTTTCTTCAAAAAAGCAAAAGTACAGTAATACAGCCCTAAAGCTTTGTCAGTGATATATGTCTCATAGAAGTAATTTTCAAGTGGCAAGTGTTTTGATGATGCTACAAGGGCTTTGTTTATGGAGTGGGTCTGGCAGACACTGTGGAGTTCATATAAATTATTACTTGGTTGATTATTAATGAGAAACATTCGTCTGGATTTCCCTCACCCCCCATTTTTGTCAAAATTCCCGTAGAGACTTGTTTTTGCTACAGTCCAGGCTCTGTTTCACACAATTCAGCTCCTGCTGAATGGTGTTAAGATGGATCCCCTGGCCAACTGAGAAAGCTGGAGGTCAAGGAGGTGATATCCTGCCCATCCTTCATTCACTCCTTTCCACTCCTCCAAATACACTCGTGCACATGTGCGCGGACACACACATGGATGTTGATGGTACGTGCCTTACTCCTTTTCCTGCAGGAGTCCTATGCCCACATGGTGCTTCATCGATTGGGTACAAGCAGTGCTTATTTAAGGGAATCTGCCCATATTTTTAATATTTAGTTATTCAAAAATTCAGGGCTAGATGAGCACCTACAAAGACATCTCTGCACATGCAGTTACCTTCTCAGGGTTTTAAAAGGGACCACAGTCAGGGGTTCCATATCCATATTCCTTTGCAGCAGCTCTGCGGAGACAAAGATCACATGCCAAACAGGTGGCACAATATAAAAGCAGAAAGAAAGTCTGTAATCTTTTGGATAAGGTGAATAAGGAACATCTATTCACGATTTCTCGGGATGAAAGAACTGGAAGGTGTGCCTGGAACTGCCCAATACCTTGTTTTAGCAAAGCAAAGGAAGCACGTTTCCCTACTCAGTTACTACCCTAATAGCAGGACACTGTGAAAGCTAGAGATACAAACAGGTTCCAACAGATTCACAATATAAATAGGTGCACAGTAGGACTTAGTGAAAAGGTATAAATCAGGTCATGTGGAATAGGTGCCTTCTAGAAAGGATTGTTCAGTTGTGATCTCTACCACTGGCAGTGTGTAAGCACTCAATGTATACAAGCTAAAAATAGTTTGCTCTTTAACTGCCTATTTCTTACTGTTTCCCTGGGCACCTGCTACTGGCCACAGTCAGGTGGCCCTTGCTCTGAGGCAGGATGATAGTGGTTATGCTGGTCAAATGAAAGAGCTGTCAGACATTTTTTTACCCCACCTTTGTTTATTGGAATGTGTCTGGAAGTTTACCAGACAATCCAGCATCTATTTTAGAAACAGAGAAGTCTAGAAGTTTGATGACGTCTAAACTGGACAAGGAAATGTACTGGAAGATGCTGGTGGCTGCCATGCTGCTGCGTTCCAAGGTCTGGCTCTTTGGTGCTGATAGCGGTGCTCCACAACTGGGCTCCTCCAGCTGGATCAAATTAAACTGGCACATCGGTGACCTGGTGCCCTACTGCCATGCCCACTTTTATCTTCTTTTTTTTCCAGTGAGGAAGGCTTGTTACATTGAGAAAAGCCCTATAATACTGACCAAATGAGTCTCTTCCACCAAAAGCTTCCTGAAGCCCAGAAGATGGTAAGAGTTGATTGACGAGGGGAAATAGTGACCCAACCTTGCAGCTGAATATTCATTCTTAATTCATGATACAGAAAAAAGGAGACTAACATGAGGATAAAGACATTGGCAGACTGTAGAGTTTTAAGAGAGAATTTTGGATAAAACCACAAGAAGTTATTAGAATAATAACATTTGCTAATAAGGGTATTCCTTCATTCGAGGGGAAAAGAAAAAAACTACTCTTTCTTTGCAACTGCCAAGTAATATGTACTCGCATATATATAAAATATATGTATGTATTTGTTTTGAGGGAGGCAGACTTTTTCAGGAAAACTTAAATCTCAGCTTTTAGATATCAACTCTACGTTCAGTCTTGAAATACTCAGCAATGGTGTTTCTGAAGTGCACAATCAAATCTCTAGTCTCCAGAAGCTTTTATTTTTTTCTCCACAGAAACCATAACTTAACGAGTATCTTACTACATTTATTACCAGCTGCTGCCTGGACTGTCCTAATCCTTGCAGTGCACGCTGGCAGGCAACTCCATTACTGGAACCAGATCTTTTTTTGTCTTTCAACCCTAGCAAAAAATAGACTGTTTTTCTTAGGTGTGAAATTATCACTCCCAGGCCCTGGGGACCCTTTCAATGTTTTTTTTATTTTGATTAGCTATTTTGCGTTCAGATCATTGTTTTCACCACTCACCGTCTCTCTGTGTGTTCAACCAGCACGTCTGAGCACCGTAGCCACCGGCAGGCTGCCGGTTGTCCGTGGTGGAAACCTTCCATGTGTGTGAGTAAGGGCACACAAACAAATCTGTGTTTGCACACATGGGTGTTCTTATGCAGCCAGCGGAAATACAACTTGGCTGCTGTCATAAAACACCACAGAAACAATTGGTAGTTGCAGGCAAAACAAATGATACATCGAAGGGCTAATACTGAGAATCATGTAGGGGATTACATACTTAAAAAGTAATATTGAGCAGATATGTAACTTGTGTTAAGGGCTGGTGGAAATGGGGTGGTAACTTAGTACTGGCGGTAGAGTGCAATCCCCAAAAGCGCAGTTGGCTGGAGTGTGCATCCATGTTATTTGGGCAAAACCAGAAGGTGATTCAGACAGCAGCTGTTGCCAAAGAAGGAAAGGAGGATGCTTCTCCAAGATTGTGTGGCTATTTTTATGGATGACAAAGTTGCTCTTGCACTCTCAAAATGCAAACTAATAAAAGCAATTGTTTTACACTGTGTACTGTGTTAGAATATAGTTATCCTTAAAGGGATTTTATTGTTCTATTTTTTCCAGACCCAAAGATTTCATGTGAAATGTTTTGTTCTTTCTATATTCTACTTGAAAGAAAAAGGAGCTTTAAAAACTACTCCAGGAGTTCAAGAAGATTTTTCTTCTTGCCTCTCTGACTGCCAATTCCAGATATTTGTTCTTCAGCGGTTTTCATTGTTCTCCACCATGCCAATTTCTTACTAGATGAAAAAGGAATTAACTCATTTTGCCAAATTTAGGCAGAATGTGGACTTGAAAATATTGATGTTCAGTACTTTTACTTTTTTGTACAAATGTGTGAATATTCAAGCCTTATATACATAATCTGTAGGGGCTCTAACTTGAGCAACGTGTCCTTTTCCATTCTTAAAGTTCTTTATTATCTCTGATTAATTTTCATTTTAATGACTTCATTTAGTGATTACTTATTAACATTTTTCAAATGTAAACCTTCTCTCTTCTGCCAGGTTGGTTTTTATAATTCCAAGAGATCATAAACCCTTACCTAGCTGCATAAATATATGTATAGATCCCTTAAAAATAATGCTATGATCATTGAAAGTGTAAAATTTTACTTGTTTGACTCTTCAGATGTGTAGTATGTAAATTTAATGTATCTGTGTTTAACGTACCATATTCATATCTGCAATATCTTAATAATTATATATCCAAATGGATCTGTTAAAAAAATGTACATGGGCAGGGTTGATTCCCATTTTTGTAATTCTGCATAACTCTATCAGTATCTCTGATTCTAAAGACCAGCAAACTTACCGGTGAGTTCAACAGGAGTTGTCTTGAGCTCTAACTCTGGTGTCCTGCTCCTGCTCCAAGTAGACCTTATGCCAGGATGTGGAGCAGACTGCAGTGGTGGTGCTCATGGATGATTGTCCTCTGTCCCTAGACAAGAGCTATATATCCAACTTCTATTATTGCACCACTCGGTAGCATTAATATAGTTAAACTTGGGATTTTTCTGGATCCTGTCACAGATGTGGCAAATTTCTTGACTTTCCCTTTCAGTGACTTTATCAGTTCCTTTTTCTCTGCACCTCAGAGTCCAGGCCAGTATTTCCTTTGGACATCCCATCTGTAGGCTCTTTTTGTGGTTTGTCAGCAATATGCAGGTGGCATGCATCAGCTTCTCTGTAGATGCAAGCACCACCAATATCTTCGTGGATCTGAACAAGATCTTCACTGTTCAGAAATCCAGCTGAATTTTCCATCGCTGCATGCATAGTAATAGGTTTTAGTATTCAGAAAATTAGTTTCATTTCCAGGATGCTGTACAGATGGTACTCCTGCATCCTCTCAGTGCTTATGATGTGATGTATGGAAGCATTTCATTCTCAATTTAACACATTGAAGCAACTGATTGAAGAGGACAGAGAAAGCAAACCTGGTCCTGGTTAAAAGCTGTTCGTGCCTTCAGTAGTCTTGCCTTTGACCTTAGTGGGGTTTGGATTAGTGCCTGCAAGATACGAAATTAGATTTCAAGAATTATTGACTCAGTCCTCTTCAATATCCCTCAGCACAATCACCTTCTAGAGGCACGTAGTCCCAGCACACCTAGAAGGATGTTTCAGGAGTGTTGGCCCCCAGCACTCTGCTCATGCTGCTGTAGATTGAATCCAGTTGTAAGAGAAACTGATGACAAAGCCATGTACTTATTTAACACAAGCAAAGTTACTTACAAAGTCACATTTCCTTAGACATGCCAGGAATTAGTGGCAAATAATTTTCTTCCACTTAAATCTCAAACCTGCTTTGGTTGGCCCACAACCTAAAAGCTCTTCCTCTCAGCTCCCTTTTGAGGTCATATTAGCAGTGTTTGTGGACATGAGTGTCCTTGTTGCCATCTCCCTTTGATTTGTTTTTCTCTGTGTCTTCACCACTGACAGAGGAATATTCAGAAAACTGTACGTTACTGAAATCTGCCATCTTTCCTTTGAGGGAGAGCATGTGTCTGTGGTTTGGGCAGAGCTTGCTGCTGTTTCAGTTCGCTACTCCTGTAGAGAAGCTGCAATATATCTAATAGTTGTCTTAAAGAGAGAATGGCAATAGTTAGATGCAACTTGTGGTAGCAGTTGCCAGATGACAATGGTTTTCCTTGGCTGTCACATAGGACCTGAAAGGCCCATACAGGACAGGGAGAACTTGGCCTTCTGTCCATCTTCTTGTAGGTTTCCACCTGCTCCATCCTTGCCTCAGAATGCTGTGGGTCTACCGCGGGTATTGGATTTAATATGAAATTAAATAGCTAGGACTGTAGCTGATCCTACATTTTTCCACAGGGATGGCTGAGATGTCTCCCTTGGCATCTTTCCAGTCCCAGTTTTCCCTGATCCTAGGAGAAGATTGGTATGACACCGTGCGTTGAGTGCTACTGTGGTGCTCCACCTTGCGTGCCGCGGAGCTCTGCGGGCTGCTTTAGCAGCGAGTAGTAATGATGGACTTCCACTCGCAGCAGGGGAGTGCTGCACAGGATGGGTTGCTGTGACTGTCAGAAGTGACTTTTAAAAATGAGATCAAGCAAATTAGCATAGCCTAAGGACTTCTTTGAATTCTGTGTTGCCCTTTCACCTCTGACTTTATCTCCCAGCATTCACTAGCCATGAATATTTAATAGGGCCACCGCTGCATCCCGTGGAATAAATGACAGGCTCTGAGTTTCAAAGCTTAATCTGAAAAGCAATGCATATACATCGATATTGAAAAAAAGCATCACACCCAGAGCAAATCCTTTTTCATAAGCCCACTTATTAAAAAAAAGTAATGTAATATCATGAGTTTTCATTAATACTAGTCTTCAATAAGCCTAAAGCAAATCCTTGCTTGCTATGCACTTGCTATGCTTGTTGTACAGAACTGCCTGAAAGTGAAGAAGGCTCGCAGTCAGTGCGTGGAGAGCAGGGAGTGTGCGGCCGAGGCAGATACGAGCTCTATTGAAGTAGAGGTTCTCAATCCTCAGTTGTGTTTCTCGGAGAAGATGATTATGGATGTTTCACAGGAATCGTAATGCTAATTTTCAGCCTCCACAGAGTGCTTTACACCTGTAAAGTGGTATAAATATGAGCTAATCCTCACCAGTAAGTGAGTATTATTATACCTGTTTTGCAGATGCAGAAATTAAGATACAGAAAGGTCAGCAGACTGACCCAGGGTCACATAGCTTCTCAGCAGCAGATTTAGGATGAAGAAACAGGCCTCTCTGGTCACATTCCATTGATCATGCTGCCTTGTAGGAAATGTAGCTCAAATTTCATATCTATATCTATATATAAAATCCTAGAGAAGGACTTGTTCCCTCTTTGCTTCTTCAAAACAAACAAGCTCCCGAGCTACCAAACCCCACGTTTACATGTATCATTAAATACTTTCCAGTTGCTAGCCAGAAAACTCAGCAGAAAACCTGCAGAACACCAAAGTAACTCTCTTCTTTTAAATAATTGATGATGCCAAATAGCAGCAGTGTTATGCCAACAAAGACATCGGTCTCTCAAAATATTTTATTCATTATGCCTCAAGAAACCCAAAGCCTTGTTTTTAACGAAAGCAAATTTCAGAAGTTGGCTCTCAGTTCATCTGAAACATCTGCTTATTACAATTCTTGGTGTTACAGCACTGGTGCTCCCCGGTAAATCTTTCAGCTTTAAATAATACGTATGGAAGTCTTGGCAAAGAGATCAGGAAGGAGAAAGAGTAACATTTGCCAAATATGCATTTTACTTTATGGGGCTGTAGTGGTATATTTTAATAATACATGTGTCGAAGAGAATCTACTAATCCGATTAAATAGCAGGACAAGAAGGAATTAATTCCAAGGTTCAAAAAGACCCCATTCTAAGCAGCTGAAACATTATATTCCAGGCTAAAATGGTTAGAAGTCTTGGCTAACTACACTTCTATAAAACAGCCAGAAATGGATCTTTCTCTGTAGTGTTCGTAAATCAAAGTCACTTATGTGAGAAGGCTATGTTGTGATAAATCTGTCTGACAATTAGATGGAGAGGGCATATCTATGTTAAATTATATTCTTTGTAAGCTCTGGTCAGAAGGCAATGTAAACACCACAGTACCATTATGAAACAGAAAATTGCATTCCAGATAATAACAGATATTCATGGTGGATGGTTTTACACTTTAATGTGCTGTGTTTTACTCAGTCATATTAATATTTTAAATTATGTAACATTCCCTTCTTTATGCATAGTTTATTTTTTTCACTGAAAATGCATCTCCCTCTCCCTCACTCCATGTTATTGCTCTGCCTTTTCCCTTTTCTATTTTTCCTTTTCCCTTCTCCTCTTTTTTTTAACAGTGATGCTTGGGGGAAAAAAAAAAAAAGCCTAAAGCAAAACTGTCTGTGCAAGAAAATAGTAACAAGTGGTTTCAAGATTTATAAGCCAGGATTTTATGTTATATATTTACAGATTCAATCTGTGTACCAGGCTTTGATCCAAGCCTTAGCATGATGACTGGAATCACTCCAATTAACCCAATGATACCAGGCATGGGGTTAGTGCCGCCACCACCACCAACAGATGTGCCTGTAGTCAAAGAAATAATTCACTGCAAAAGCTGCACGCTCTTCCCTCCAAACCCAAGTAAGTGCATCTGATGAAAGAATGTTATTTTCCTAAATATATTGCATGGAATATTTTTTATCTAATAAAAATTATGTTTTTTAAATAAAGTATAGGCAAGTATGATGTTTCCTTCTAAGTTCTGCTTTGTGTGTAAAATGCGGCATCAGAGCGTGTTTGTTTATCTCTGCAAGGTCTTGTAAAAAGAATTACGCAGTTTGTATAAAAAAGAAAAATACTTACTTAAACAAAGCTAACAGAGCCTGAATATCTGCACTACTCATAGTAGAAATCTGTCTTTCCTTTAAAGTGTCACAAAATATAATGATTTTACGGTGCTGATCATCTCCATGTTCCTATTCGGGTGCCCGCAGTTAGAGACCAGTCTGGGGTCGTGTCCCTGAACACAGCACCTTGCACCCAAACACTGACTAGCTCTGGTCCCTACCTGGGGGAGATGGAGGGAAAGGGGGATTATGGCTCCTTTCTTGCCATTTTTTGGGGGGCAGCATATGGATGAGCTGTTTGTGTTCTTCGAGAGCCAGGACCAGGCTTTCTTCTGCCCCGCCTGGGACTTTGTGCAAATGGAAAACTCTTCCCACTGAGCCACCAGCTCAGGCACAGAGCCTGATTTTGTGTATGTTAGCCCCAGGAGTTTAGTTTCAGAGCCATCAGACCAGCGGCTTTCACTATCGCTGTGAAGACAGAAGAGAAAATTAAGCAAATAATCTGGTGCTTTGTATTTACGGTGTACCCAGGTCATGGTTTAATCAAACTGGCTCTGTGTGTGAAGATGTATATATGTATATTTTAAGGTTATAATCCCATTTACTGTGTTAAAGGGCCAAAAAACTAAGTCTTATCAATCAGATTCCTTCTTAGAGAATTACTTTTAGAGGAATGCTCTAGTAATCTACATATAAACAAGGTGAAGTGTTATGACAGAGTATATTTTTTATACAGCCTTCAAAAATTTAATAGTTTTCTGATTTAAGTGTGTATATATTTTATATATATATATTTACATATATACACATAAAAATAACATTTCTAGCCTCTCCACCTCATGAGCACTTGTAAACAGTGAGGTTATCCTTCCCGTGTGCTGGCATCCGCTCCATTATCTGGCAACAAGACAAAACAGATAACCGGCAGAGCGTTTTCATCATGCTGTCACTTTGTCGTGTTTCCCACTTTGTTTTGCTGTTTGCTGTGCTCTTGTACTCTGCGACAGAAATGAAATTATATCTAAGACCTGGGAAAAGTGTCCAGCCCAAGTGCCCAGGGTGTACACAGCATGGGCTGGCTTCTAGGGGACCCACACACTTGGCGAGTGTGGCGAGTGATGGGTATGAATGAGAGATGGTGAAGTTCAGTCTTTGAATGTGCTGGACCGGGGCTTGAGATCTGTGCTCCGGGTCAAACCCATTGCAGAAACTCCCCTGCTTTGAAACCAAGTATTTTCTATTTTTTGTGTGACTGTGCAGGGAAAAGAAAGATCCTTTTAGACCTTACTGTCTGTCCTGGAGAACAACCCACAGTGGCAGGAATTAATCTCTGAAACACCACCTAAAACTTGAAAAGGTTTAGATTCAAGTAATCATTTTTGGGCAATCTCTGCAATATTAAATTATTTTGCTTCTCCCTCTCTCCCGCCTCCATGCTATGTCAAATAACTGTTGCTGCCCCAAACTGATTAGGGGAATGAACAGAGCCAATGGATCAAAAGGCAAATTCTGTATTCCAATGTGATTTCTGTTTTGACTTAGATCTTCCACCACCTTCAACAAGAGAGAGACCTCCTGGGTGTAAAACAGTGTTTGTTGGAGGATTACCAGAAAATGCGACGGAGGAAATTATTCAGGAAGTCTTTGAACAGTGTGGAGATATAACAGCAATTCGGAAAAGCAAGAAGAATTTTTGTCACATTCGTTTTGCAGAGGAGTTCATGGTTGATAAAGCCATTTACCTTTCTGGTACTTCACATTCTTTAATGGATTTTCCTTGCTTCTCATTTGTATTTTGTGATGCTAATGCTTGCTTATTTTCTTAGCTTTTATCTCAGCAAGTCTTTCTTGAGCTCAGTGGCTGTAGGTTGGAGTGGCAAGGGGCAATTCTGTATTTCTCTGTCTGCCAAGACTTGTGCGTGGTTTTGTGTGTTGCTTACCCGGGAGCAATTTCCTGCCATCCCACAACAATGCAACAGATCCTGAAATTCACTATAGAACAATCTTATTTTCGATTTACACAGGTTTATATAGTTTTGCTCACAGGTTGTAGAAGGAGGAGGGCACTAGGCCAGGTATGCTGCTGTTTTCCAGTGCCAATTTCTCTGATAGGCTGGCAATTTCATTGGCATATTTTTATAGATTTGCAGTGCAGTCTGAATAAAGTCTGCCTTTATGTGTGCATGTATTCAGCTACCGCCTGGGTTAGATTCTGAGCTCCATCTGTGGGCTACGTCTGTTGCCTCCCAGGACAACAAATGCCACAGAAACTCAGGTGTAGAATTTCAGAATTTCTTTTTATTTTTGAATGAAGGAACAGACAAAAAACCCTCTAACTCACAGAGAAAAAAAGAAAAAAGATGAAAAACAATTCTGCTTTCACATATCAGGCTTCAGTGACTGTCAGTGCGCTCTTTAGGTTACAGGTGCCTTCATATAAGGATTGGCTTCCTAACCGAGCCTTTCTTCACCTTTCTCAACTAGATCCCATCCCCTCTGTGTATGTCCACAGGCTGGTTCATTCCTTTTCTGCATCCTGGGGAGACCCACAAGCTTTGTTTTGCCCCACAAGTGTAGTGTAACACTTTCACCCCACATGTAAGGTATTCTTAAATAAACAAGGGCCAGGGACTGCTCCTTGGCCAGCACAAGCTGACACGGACTGGCTTACAGCCACCTACCTTGTGCAGGGTGACCTCAAGAGGACCCACTGGGACCATCCAAAATGGAGACTAGGAGGCAGCTGACAATTAGGGATACCTTGTTTGACCTCCCACCCAAACCATCTTCTGTTGAGCAGTAAGGACATAACCACAAAGTCCTGTAGGTCTCCATAGGAAGCTCACACAGCTAGAAACAAGTGGTGTCTCAAATCACCATCAACTGCACCTGAGAAAGAGAGAAAGAGAGAAAGAGAGAAAGAGAGAAAGAGAGAAAGAGAGAAAGAGAGAAAGAGAGAAAGAAAGAAAGAAAGAAAGAAAGAAAGAAAGAAAGAAAGAAAAGAACACCTGAACTTTTGAAATATGTGATCAGGAAAAACCTAGCTCCTTTGTTTCATAAAGGTTTTTGTGTTTGGGTTTGTAGGCTTTTCTCCTAACTTGGCTGCTTGCTTTAAATACCTATTTGAAGAGCAACAGAAAATTGTGAGTTTTATGAGGTCTATATAAACATTTCTTTGAAATATTGCTGTATTTTCAGTTTCTTCCAGATCTTCATTCCACCCTGTTTTTTTCTTTCTTTTTTAAATTTTCACTTCATTTCTTCCTCCTTCATCATCTTCTCTTCCCATTTTCCATCATTCCTGTTTATTTGCTTATTCAGTTACTAGTTTCATAATACTGTAGTTCATTGGGGTAGATTACAGACATCACAGCAGTAAGAAGCAGAAGCACATTTCCAAACTTCTAACTTCTGTCTAGGGAGCCCCATCTCCACAAGTGACAGAGTAGAGGAGGAGCACACCACATTCAGTAGGACCTGGGATTACTGTATATAATAAACAAAACAGTGGCAAGAGAGTAAAGAAAAGCTCAGAAACATAAAGGCTGCCACTCTGGGCTAGAGCCAGTGTCCCTCTAGCTCTGTTTTCTGCTTCTCGGCAGTTGACTGCACTCTTTGCTTCACTCCAAGTCTAGTTTTATTTTAGTTTTATATGCCTTAAATCCTGGAGGGCCAGATTTGATGATTAGTAGGAAATTGCCTGTGCTGCCCATATGTCCTCATTCATAACACACTGGAGTGTGCGTTTAGAATAAGGGGAACGCTGCAGTCAGGTTTCACTTCTTTTTACCACCAGCGCTGAAGTCTTCAGATGAAAAAGGGAGCACTGATTGTTCCTCAGCACTGCAGAGCAGGGAGGTCTGGCACTAGGCAGGGGCATGTTTTATTTGTACTGAAATATTGGGGGGGTTTAACCAATCTTTATTCCATTTTCAAACACAATGTATTCTGAAATGCTGGGGATAAAGCATATTGTTAAGGCATTTTCTTTTCCCTGTCAGAGACAAAAGAGACGTACAAAAGGAATTTGTAGTTAATATAGTATGCGTGTTATATTAGGGGAGATTCATGCCTTTGATATCTGTAATATAATGATAATTTTGTCTACCTAATCAGTTTTATCTGTCTATCCCATCTAATCTCATCAAACTTAGTATTTATCCTGTGCTTATCATCAGAATAGTGCAAGTGATTACAAAATCTGTCAAGTAGTTCAATCACTGATTTTTTCCCGTTCTATTCCCAAGTAAATGTGTATGAAAAGGAGACTGGGAGATGGGTAAAAGATTATAATAAAAACATTGACTTGAGGAAGGGCAGTTTTCATTTAGCCCTGAAAGTTACATTTTGATCTCCTGAGGTAAAGACTTTCTAAAATCAACATACCAGCCCATGAAGAAGCTCTTTCTCCAAGCTGTATGTACTTTTGTGGCTGACAATTCAGTAATTCCTGCAAATATTGATGGTGCTGGACTTGAAAACACAGGACAAGCAGGTGGCTTGGGACAGACCTGTTTATACCTCGAAAGCCTGAGTATACATTTCTCCTGTGCTGATTTTCCCCTGTGGGTTCCATTTGATACTGTGTACTGGTTTTATTTTATGTTCTCACTGATCATCAACACTCTGATCTAGATCCCCAGTCAGAAAGCAACTGTTGGCTGGTCCCTAATATAGCAACACTGAAAGGTAAGTCAAGCCAGGGAGTTTTGACTAGATCTGTGATATGGAAATACTGTGTTTGATTTTTATTTAGCACCCTCATTAATTTTTCCTGTTGCTGCTCCTTTAAAGTGAGGATCTTGGCAAGTTCCCAAAGTCTTTTCCTCTGCCATTGTGTGCAAAACTGAAATTAAAAATTACAAGCCAGGCACGCAGTTAGTGGTAGCTGCAGTCCTGAGCAAAGAGATGAGGAAAAGGTTCTGTGAGGGCAATTCATTGCCCATGCGTGAAGGGGAGCGATAGCAGGTGGTTCTCTCATACATTCAAATACCCTTGAACATCGATAAGGAGGCATGGTATCAGAAAACAGCGAGCCTCCCAGCTGCTCCACAGTTCAAAGTTGCCGACCCAAATGGGTACCTGAGGATCCCATATACAAAATAGGACCTGCCAGTTGTGCACCCCTTGCTACCCAACATCTTGCTGGCTATCAACCCGTCAAGGAGTCTGTTCTTCACTGGCGAGGCCATTGGTCCTATAGTGTCCGCAAAGCCTGATTTAGGAGGGTATGAGAAGCCATGCCAAAGGCATTTGCTTTTTTGTTAAAGGAAAGAAGCCAAGCCCAGAGCAACCTGATCTGACTTTGAAGTTGATCTTGCTCTGTGAGGGGGATTGGACTAGATGACATCCAAGGCCCCTTCCGACCCAGGTTATTCTAGGTTTCTGTGCTGGTGGAAACCACCTGGCTGGCTGGCCATCATCAGTCTTAAGAGTTAAACAAGCAGTGAGATTTTTTTTTTCGGTATGATTTATGGGCAATTTCAAAAATCTGCTAATTGGGAAGGACTTAAACTGATTACCTAAAGGGAACCGTTTGTCCAGTGCTACACAGGGTACTGGGTTATGGACTGCAATTTACACTATTCTGCGTTTCTTTTTCCATTATCCCCATTGACTTCAAAAATGGGGGCCACTTTAGTACAACTCAGCTTTGCTGGTGCACACACAACGTGTAGATGCACAGTCCTAAGTGGGTCTTACTTCCAGCAGCACTGTGTTTGTCAGTCTGTCCATGCCCAGTGCACTCCTGCCAACGGAGGCGAAAGAGGGGGGAGAGGAAGAGAGATTGCATCTTCCTGGAAAGTACAGCCCAGCTGGGAGATCTAATTTTAGGTTCACGAGACCTGGCACCTTGGCAGTGTCCTTTCACATTGCTGATAATGCCGTTTTGGCACAGAGCAATCACTATTTGAGGAATGCAGCTGGCGAGTCAAACTGAGGGGGTTAACATTTGTCATGGTTATCAGGGTAGCTGCACCACTGACCCCTTTTGGCTGACCCCTTCGTGCCTACACCTCTGTGGATAAAACCACATAATTACCCCCTCAGTAGTTCAGGGCCCAGCTCTGAAAGGTCACCCACACTCTTCTTCTATTATGGCTTACTGAATATGGTGCATCTGTAATTCTTCCCTTCAACACCTTGTGACTAAAGCTACATATATGATCACAAATAGCCTTCTGGGGGAAAAAAGTAGTGTTTACTCCTCTAAGCAAGAGAAAGCAGAGCAAAATGGAGGAGCTTTAAAATAACGAACAGTCCCCTTGTTTGCCTCTCTTGCAATACTCGGTCCTACTTCACCCCAAGCTTGTGAACCTTGGAGACCAGAATTGATAGGTTCCATGGAAGTTTCTGATGCCTTCTGGCTTTGAGGGACCTCTGAAACACTTAGCTTGAGTTTTTCATCTGGGTTTGGAGTCCTTGCTGGAAAATGAAAGTCATACCTTTTCCTCACTGACAGGCTACTTCGCTGAATTCCACAAGATGTTTGAAAGGAAAATGTCAAATCAAAAGGCACCCGGATTGTTTGTTTTGGAGGGTTTACTACGTGTATGGGTATTTAATGTCTTTGAAGCTATTGTCTCATATGTGCTGTAGTGCAGACAGTCGTATTCATACAGCAGGATGTTTTTCCAGCAGTACAACAAACCAAGTATACCTAGATACACATTTTTGCAAAGATGCTCCTAATCTACTACACAAGTCTTAGCTTTGCTGTCCCTGGAGAGAGTTCAAAACTGAGTTTTAACTGTGGTGGTGAGGTGCTGAAGCTCTTCAAACCACAGGCAAACCACAAGACTGAAAGGTAGGTTCTCTTGGATTGCAGTTCAAAAGCAGCAAACACCATTTTTCCTGCTGTTTTGAACAGGAATTTCCTGCCCCTGGAATTATTACACAGTGGTTGTAATAGTTTGTGTTTCTGAAGAGCCTCCTATATGCCAGCTCAGCACAGAGTTCGTCTGCACAGCGTCCCGTGATTTGAGAAGTCTCTGCTGGGCTGCTCTGCTTCTGCGGCTACTGCAGCAGGTTGGCGTGGAGAAATTAGAGCTAGCCCTGTGCAAACTGATTAATTTTACCTGCATCTGTTTACAGCTTTCTACGTAGTGTTTTCTCACACTTTCTCAGCATTTTAAAAGTTGGAGAAACTGCTCTGAAAGTATCTTTCAGCCTTGGAGATAAAACTTGCAAAAAGGTAGCATATATTCTTTCACAGTATGGTCACAAAAAGCTCCTTTTATAGCCCTGGCGTGATTTGTTTGTCCTCTGACAGCAGTCAAGGGTTTTAGCTCAGAGCAGGGCCCTGTTGCACTGCTGTGTAGCCCTGACTTAAAGCCTTTGCAGTCTGCTAGCTTTAGCATATGATACATTGACGAAATTATGAATGTCTAGAACATCACTAAGGATGGGGCACAACAGGTTTCATTATTTGTTCTGAAAGGGATCTTGCAAATGTCTGATATATCTATCCACACTTTTAAAATTATATAAAGAATGCTGAACTTAATTCATTTGTAGGTGGTTTATAGATGCTGCCAGAGTATTTCCAATAGGGAACTGGGAAGTAGTGTTTGCAATTGTAAAGCCTCAAAATTTGAGATCTAGCATCAATGCAGATATGGCACCACCCTCTTTGTGGCCCAGGAATTTATGTAGCACAATTTTCTCATTCTTCTGTAGTCATGATTTTTATAAAATTCAATCTTTCCCCATACTTCCAATTCCTTTGGCAGGTTGGAGAAAAGCACTAAACTACACATGATCTCAGCAGGATCAGAGGAAGAAGGACTTTACATTCAGACCAAAACAGATCTTTTTTTAATAGTTGTTTTTTGTTTAGCTGACCTTTGCACTTATAAAGGTTGGGAGTATCAGGTAGAAAAATGACATATTTTGAGAGACTCCTAAGCAGGAACGTAGGTTTTGTACCTTTAGGTTGACTTTTTCAGCCCATCTACTATGTTGATAGGTGATGCAGAAAATTGTGAGGAAAAATGAGTGGAAGGAAGTTTATCGTCCTGTGAAAATATGAGGATCGATACATCCTGCGTAGAAATGTGGGAATCTGTTAATGTTCATTTTTACTTAACTGCACTTGAGGAGGAAAAAAAAAAAGAAAAAGACAAAGAAAAGAAAAAAAACCCAAACAAAGAAGTCCTGCAACAGTTAGTTCTGCTTGTTGGTTTCAGGTTACCGCATGAGATTAGGATCTAGCACAGACAAAAAGGATTCAGGTCGCCTTCATGTTGATTTTGCTCAGGCAAGAGATGACTTTTATGAATGGGAATGCAAACAAAGAATGCTGGCCCGAGAAGAACGCCACAGACGCAAAATGGAAGAAGACAGACTGCGCCCTCCTTCTCCCCCGGCAATAATGCATTATTCTGAACACGAAGCTGCTTTGCTGGCTGAAAAATTGAAAGGTAAGCAGCATTTGATACTTTTCAGTGTATTATTTCTTAAGAGCGGGAGCCATCCAGAAGTCAGAGCATGGGAGCTGATTTCACTCCGATGTATTTCATTGCTCGCCCTGTTAGCTTTCCCCCATTCCTCTGCCATTTTTATGCCAATGGTAATGATACTCACCCACCTGCTTGAAATGTATAACCTCTGTCCATCTAGCTGTGCTTCAGCAGCTAAAACACAGCCTTCAGGATATTAGTGGTTTGTTTGGTTAGGGTTTTTTTCTGCTCAGTTGCTGTCGTGATCTACCTTGGAAGTGCTCTTGTAATAAAGATAACCTGTTACAAACATCCTTCATATTACAGGCCTGATTCCTGAAATGTTCTCTGACTGATATGTTACTATATTAGATGCATGCGACTGTCCCAATTCCTGACATTTAAATTGCCCTCATGAGCTGCATTTTAACGTGGCCCTCAGATGCAGTGGTACAACTTATCTCTGACACACACCATCCATTCTTTCATTCCCTCTTTAGGGTTAGAATTACTTGTGCGAGATAGCGTCTTGTTTTGGTATGCGTTTGCTTGCTTGTTTGTTTTTTCTAGGTACACTCACTGACAATGTTTTTCAAGGGTGCAACTTGAAGATTCCTGTCTTTAATAGTTAACACAGAAAGTAAGAAGCAAAAAAATAAAATTATTCATGGTAAAGAATTTTTAAAAAGATCAAGCAAACAACTCCTCACACCCCTTAGAGTTGTATTTGTTTTCATTAAGTGTTTAGCAATTGTATTTGGCATTCTTTCCCCACGTGGTGGCCAAGCACGTTACGTTACTGTGTGCCAGGTCACAAGAAACTGTGATTCTGTGCCACTGTTTCAGAATTATCCAGATTAGATGTAGGCTATCTAGCTGTCAACACACTGGTCTCTGTTCTAACTATGAAACGTGTTTGGGAAGCTGGAGAAGGACGGTGCAAAGTGTTGCATCCTTGGAGCATGGAGCAGAGATGCACCCTACTGTCTCTTTGAGTACTGCATTGGTTGCTGCTAGTTGTCACTGTTGCCTCCATCTGTTACTAGTTTGGCTGGCTGATATTCTCACCACATACACTCCTGTCATTAAATAATTCATTAAGTAACCGGGAGATTGGTAAAATAACCCAGATGGATTGATAAACCAGGAGAAAAGGAGGAAAGACATCCAAATATAAGAATTTTTAATTTTTACTTAGCTTCCAATCCAGCTCTTCTAGAGGTTATACAATACAGTAGAGCGTTTTAGATCCATCTGTTCCCAGAATCTGTTTTCAATTGAATATTTTAGGAGTTAATCTTTTATAGGGAAGTTTTTCTTTATGTAGTAAGGCCTAGAGGTTTCCTGAACTAAGCCAGAAGATGCAAGAAGTCTGGACAATTTCTTCCGTATGGCTAGCCATTGCTTGAGGCAACTGAATGTGGATTTTTGCAAGATGTTTAAGATGTCTATATTTAGAAGGGTTTTTCTTTTCATTCTGGGAAGTTTCCATACTTAATTAAAACTTATTCCAAGTATTTAGGGCTTTGGTTCTCCTGAGGGACATTTCACCAGAGCTTGGCATATATGCACAAGTGTAATATAGGAATATTTGAGGACGATATAGACCAACACCATGGACATGACTATTTCTCTGGAAATAAAAATAAACTTTCAGAAACATACAGAATTTAATATAAATAATTAAGAAACAAAAATGGTAACTTTATTATTTATTGCTTAAAAAAATCATTCAATCATCCTAAAAATTGAACTAAAGCAACACTAAAGAAACTTCTTTAACTCTGGCAAAAGGCAGTTCATGTCATCATACATTCACAATTTAAATGCGGACTTCAGTGAAGCTAACAGAAGATGATAGATATATGTACACACACGCACGCACACACATATTTAACACTTGGGTACAATATCTCAGGTCTCTGGATATCACCAGATTTGCATTGCTGCAAAAGCCTGGACAATTCATCCTAAAGAAAAGACGGATCAAAATATATCTGCCTTGGCATGATTTACCTTGAAAGATTGTTTTTTGAGCAGATGCTTTGCAGTTGTTTTCTTAAGGAAAGTCATGACCTCCCCATGGTACCCACTTCAAAAGACTCCTGAGCTTTGTTGCCAGCTCATGAGACAGAGCTGCAGGTGCCCAAGGTGCAGGTTTCAGCTCCTGCAGTGCCTCCAGAACTTCACTGAGCAACACTAGCTGAAAAGCAAGCCAAAATAGCTAAACATCTGTCATCCCAAGATACTGCTTTGCAATCACAGATGTAGACAACTTGGTCTAAATCCAAGCAACTTTTGTTGTCAAAATAACCTTGGAAATGTGACGGCGAGCGGAGATGAACTAGGCTCATCAGCCAGTCCCCTGTTGTTGTCTAGATATTTATTGAGTCTATAACAGAGGTGACAATATCTTTTTTCACCTTCTGCAAACTGCAGCATAAGACTTAAAGAAATCATTGTTTTTGTATACCAGACTTGGCTGGAAACTCTCGCCCCGGTGTTGTCAGCATATCCCTATTCCTCTCGCGTGCTGAAGTCACCTGGTACAGCAGTAACCGCCGTAGAGGAGAGTGGGTGAAAGAATATAGAGGGATCTTTTATGCCAGTTGGAAACAAAAGTTAATTATAAAATTTCAGCCAGGTTGTCTCTACTGGTATGGAGCTTCATAGAAAAAAAGAACTGGTTTGTCAAAATGCACTGCTTGGTGACTGGGGCTGGGAACTCACTGCATATGAGGCCTTGCATACCTGCGAAAGCATGAGGGTTTATGACTTGCCCTCCATTCCCTGATCTCTGTGGACTATCCCAAATCCTTTCCTATCTGCAAAGAACTTGTTTTGAACACCTGGTTTATGCAGAAATAAGAGAAACCCATCAAACTGTGGATCAGTGCAATTTCTCACCACTTTCCATTTTAGACTGTGACAGACAGTGCTGTTTTATGGGTATCTTCCTTTTCCTTTCTCCCTTTCCCTTTCCCTTTCCCTTTCCCTTTCCCTTTCCCTTTCTCTTTCTCTTTCCCTTTCCTCTTTCCTCTTTCCTCTTTCCTCTTTCCTCTTTCCTTTTCTTTTTCTCCTTTAAGGTCTTCAGGGTCCTGCCGATGAAATCCTTCATAACTTTTTCCTTCCTGGCAGTGTGGACATTTTTTCCTGCACCTTTCATGTTGTTAGCCAAGAGTGTATTCACTTTTCTTTTCTCTAAGTGCCCGTGATGATGTTCCTCTCCCTATCCACCTACTGTGCTTTGTTATTGCCACTTTTCACTATGTGGCAGTGACATATTGCCAGTATCTTGGGTGTAGGTCTCATGGATTTGAGCCTGTAGCTCTAAAAATATAGGCCTACACTACTAAGTCTCATTGATTAAACACTTTTTGAGCTGCATTGGTAATTTGCCAGTGACGTTCTCTGCTGATCACAGCCAAAGCCAAAAGGAGGAGAAGCCAAGGAGATTTCCTGCACTGGAAAAATGACTTGTCACAAAATATTTGATTTATCTTTGTTTCATGCACTCCCATGAGAGAGTTCCACTCTTCATGAGTCCAGCATGTAGAAGGCAGAAGAGACCTGAGCCTGGATTATCAGAATGAAATGAGCTCCAGCATTCAAACTAGATGGGTAACATGGGGAAGAATATGAGCTCCTTCTCATACCAGGGCTATGCTGATCAGTTTTAGGTTGGGAAAATAAAACCGCTATTTAATTTTGCGTGACAAGTTATTTCTGTTTGGGGGGTTTTTTTTGACCTTCCAAACCACTGAAGTAGATTTGAAGGGAAAAAGCAAAATAAGCAAAAGGCGCCATTTGTTTAAAATGGTAAAATAAAATGTCACTTTTTCAAAAGGTACTATTCAAATCTACTTTTTGATCCAAGTATTCCAAAATTTGTCATGACATTACAAATAGTTTAATCAACCATTTTCTGATTGCCATGGAATAAGATAACAGCTACGCATAACTTAGGTTAATGAAACTCCTGGCCTCCTTTCTGACATCCTCCTGCCTTAGGTAAAAATTTGTATTTCCTTCAGAAAATATCTCAATAAATTCATAGATGTGACTTCTGGGAAACCAAGGTCTTTTACAGTGAAGTGTAAATGTAAATTGTCTCCTTAAACAGCCTTTGAGAATAGACCCTGAGTTCTTGTTCTGGCAAAACCAGCAGAATATTGTGTCTTCTGTTATTACATGATGAAAACGTGACCTTCTTGTCTTCTGGTTTATAGCAGCGTTTTGTTCAGTATGTGTCTTTGAGATTTTAATTCCTCAGGATTAAATTAGATGCGTTATTACTGCACAGTGAGATGTGTCGGTAGATATTTAGGATCAAATTTGCATACTCTGACATCTGTTTTCCTGGTTGCTCTATAAACGGTTGAGTAATGTGGTGCCCAGAACATCACACAACTGCAGATAGGCTGAACCTTTTATCCTTAAGTGGAACACTGCTCTGTCAGGTGCATTGGAACAAAACATTTTAATCTGTGTGCTTATGACATTTGTGTTTCAAAGCAGAATTTTGAACATTATGGTATTCTTAATTCAAGCATATCTGTACCTAATGGCATCATCTTCAGAAATGACTTCTTGCAAATAAGCTCTTTTAAAATACTACATCTGTCTTATTTGCTGCAGGTAGTAAAATAGTTCCACCATCTAACAAAGACATCTCTTCATATCTGATTATCTGTTTTTTAAATATTTTGAGCAAAGGAGACATAAATACCTGCAAGTATATACAATACCCTGGAATTTACCTCCCTTTTAAATACAGTGTTTCTTTATGAGCACAGGAAAGTTATTCATGTGGTTTTCCATTTAAAAAAAAATATAATTTGAAAAATTGAGAAGCTGCTTCTTTGCCAGGCACTGTATTATCCCCTGAAGAGAGAACAGATTGGAAATTTAAATAAATAGATGGCAGTTACACTAGAGTGAACTAACCGGGGATGCATCTTGTGCAAGACTCAGGTAACATCAAGCCTGGCAATCTCAACACTTGCACATCATTTGAAATATAAACAACATTTAATTGCTTGGGAAATAGGATATTTCACTGAGAAGAAAACCACGCTGCTTTCATTATCACTCTGCACTTGAGAGCCAGACTTGGGGAGCGCTGCAGAAGCGGCGTGGTTATCCAGAGAGGCAAGTCTCACACAGAAAGGATCGAATTCAGTGCAGGGCTACATCAGAAGGGGAGGTAAAGCTGAGATCCTCTGAACAAATCCAATGAATGCCAGGTTTAATTGCTGCTGAAAGACTCCAGACCTTTTTTTTAGCACAATCTTTTTTTATTAGTAGTGTACCAGGACAGAGCCCTACAACAGACATGTTTCGATGCTTCAGCGTCAAATCTGTTCACTCACCCTTCCTGTTTTTAGATCATCATTTTCTCATTCCTTCTTCCATATGCTGCTGACATCTGCTGTGACACAATACATCTGGCTCCGAGAGCTTCACACCGGGGCTAGGAGCAGGCACGGTGCAAGGGCACTTTTTTGTCTGCTGGCAGAAGAGGAGCGAGAGGTGGGTTCAGCTATTGGCAGCCTGGTAACCCAATTCCCTGGGCACCTCCCTCTGAAAGCCTGCAAGAAGTACAATCACTGTTAAGTGTATTACTAACAGTGCCCTCCTTCGCCTAATCTGTATTGTATCAATGCAAATTTGAAGGTTTTAATATAAACCCACTTGATTAAATGTACCGCACTGCAAAATGACTCAAGTTAATTACTATGAACTGGGAAATTGCAGCTCACCGATCTGAAAGTTTGTGGTGTGATTTTGAGAAATAGGGAGGAAACTCGATACCCTCATAATTACTTTTTATTGGAAATAATGGCATCAGCAGGATAAGATAATGGATTTCTGTGTCTCACATGAAACACCCACCTCTGGAAGAATCTTGTGTGATTTAATTTGGAAGAAAGAGTTTGATGATATGAGGGGACAGAGTACCTTTTAAGATATCTTTTAGTACATGTATATGCATATTTTTATCAAATCTAGTTTCAGCTAGTCACTTATTACATAACTGGAAAAGTTTCTTGGTTATAGCAAACAGTTAAGGCTATTTAAGAAATAGTAAGGTGGATATTAATCATTCTTTAAAATAACCCTTTGGCAGTAGGAATTTGTATTCCCTGATTCTCACTTATTATGCAGTGCCATCGGGTTAAAAGTGTTATTAATCCCAAAAGTTCCAGATTGATGTGTGTGTTGCATGGCACAATTATATAAGGTATCTGAGCAAGGGAAAAAAGAAGGTGAGGGTAGTAGCTGAAGAGTTGTGTTTCTAGGTCAGTGGCAGGCACTCTATGCAGGAGAAGCTCTTAAGCCCAGAGAAAAAATAGGTCGTCGTTGTGGCACCAAAAGTGGCGTGTGCTGGGAAGCAAATTGTTCCTGATGCACAGGGGAGCTGGGCTGAACCTGCTGATGAGAGAGGCTAGTAAACCTTTTCCCTGACCTGATTCACCCACAGCAGTCACCTGCTGTGCTTTATTATTTTTCGTATTGAATTCAGTGTTTGTAGTTTCGAAATCTTAGCTATAGTCTAATAAATTATTAAATCAGAAGTCAGATTAACAGTAACCTTGGCCATACATCCTCCCCTGGCTGCAGTTATACAGAGTGAAAAAGTTTGCATCCTGAACTGGCCTCTACCGCTTTCCTGTAATAGCCGAACTGGGCCCAGTTTGACAAACTGGAACTGGAGTGTGATCAGCTGTGCAGCGCCAGGCAGACCTGAGGGCCGTGCCACCATGAGCAAAGGGGTAGTTCTGAGCGGGTGGGGATGAAGCAGGGGACACCACATCTTCCTATGGCACAGCTACAGCTGGCAGAGGACAGGCTGTCCATCAGAGGCAAAGGGATGGGACACATCCCACCACTCGTGTCCCCTCTCTCCATGCCCTGCAGCACAGTCATTCTTGGTGCTCACAAGAATACCTTCAAGGGGTCTTTGTTAGCTGGATTTCTACTGGTCAGGGCAGAGCTCAGCATAAGGGCACACCTGCCCCTTCCCATCTTGCAGAAGGGCCAGAGATAAATGAGATCATTAATGAAACCCAAAACATACACAGCCAGCACAGGAGCTGTCTAGGTGTAGTCATTAGGATAACGAACAACAGCTCTGTCTTTTCAGCATCTCCTTGCAAGCCTAGGAGATTGCATTAGGGCAGCAAGATTAGGGACAAGAGATAGTATGTGCTGGTCTGGACAACACCATGGCCCGTAGGATAATATAGAAGCATTGCTGTGATTTAGACAGGCTCCAAGTGTTGTGTGAATTATCGCAGATACTTTTCAAACATTTGAGAAAGCCCAGGGTTGGGAAGATATTAACAAGACTAAAAGCAACTGTAGCCCAGTGTTTGATCTGTTTCTAGCTAGAAGTCCAGCATACAATGTCACTCTCAAAATACAGCAATATAAAGTTAGCTATATTTGCTATATATCTATAAATGTAAAAATTATAGTAATGCCTGGCTTCAGAGGGATGGATTAGTCTATCTGTCTCCTTTCTAATGGCTAAGGCCTTAGACACTGTCACTCAAGTTGTGAAAGCACCTTATGGAGGTGCTTAATATTGAGAGATGAATAGTCACAACATTTCAGATTACTCTGAGCTGAATTCTGCCCTGTGTTACACCAGGGAAACTCCATAAGCTGAAAGTAAAATCTCTGTTTCAAACACTTTTTCCCAGTATACCATTTTGTAGCAGTTCTTGTTATAGTTTTTTCTATTAAAAAGTTTATTCTAGTTGGGGTTGCCGAGAGGTGGTCAAATTACAAGCAGAAAAATGCAAAACGTTTGTCAACAATTATTCCTTTTTTTTTTTTTTTCATAGAAGTATCCCTGTTCACAATTCCCAAGCAGCTCTAGGGATGCATTTTCTTTTCTTTATATTTCATTTCATCTAAGTTGTGAGCTCAGATTTAAGTGCCAAATATCTTGAGTTGATATAAGAGGAATTTGAAATATCTTATCTCTAGAGGCCTGTGATTGAGTCTAGCAGCACCTGGAAATCTCTATTGACAGGCACCCAGCAAGCCATCCTCAGTAGATGGGTAATATTAAAACAACGTAGTGTGCATCGCAGCGTGCAGTATAACTGAAAACCCAACACAAGTACCCAAGTGCTGGGTAGGTGTTCTGTAACTGGTGCACTTGTGTAATGGCTGGCATTACTTTGACCAAATGTAGACGTCTCTTGCAGAGATGTCTATATATGAGCAGGTCACCCCAGGCTCCCTTTACAGCCGGTTGAGAGAAACAGGCACTTCTGGGGCACAGTTCACCTCACCTTCAAATAGACAGCTAAACCAGGACTGACGAAGCTTCTACAACAAGCGTCCATCTCTTTCCATTGACTGTACTGGGACCCTGGGGTTACTAAATAGATGTTGACATAAAGGGAATGAATCCTACCTTATTTGCTTAAAACATGCTGTAACTTGGAGGAGAAAAAAAGCTTTAAGTGCGAGAAATAATTTGCAGCGTGCTCATTTTAAAAGAACGATTACATATGGGAGCATGTCTTATATAAAGGAATTTATTTAAAGAGTATGTTTTTAAATAGTATATATTTATGTGCATCCTACCGCAAGAGAATAATTTTGAACAGAATTAGGAGTTTTGTTTTATTTTTTTAATGAATGGCTGCAATCATAAGGCAGCTCATGCTCCGCTTAAATTAGATTCCATTGCTGCTTTTCTTCTACTATTTATCTACTAAATAAAAAAATAAACGAACAATCTGGTATAAAAATCTGATTTTCTAAGTGAACCTCTGATTGCTCAGAAAGAGTCACTGCATTCTGGATGAAGAAAATTAATTCACGGTGAGTTACTTTATGCCAGTCACTGAGTAGTCAACTCAAGAATATAAAAGTCAGAAATGAAGATGAAATAAGGAAAATTTAAAACTGTGGAGAAGAGATTTTATTAACTAATGTGCTCCTGTTGTGCATATATTACCCTCTAGCATTTTTTAATGTATCTTCTAATTATGTAATCAATGAAGATGCTGATGTTTACCAATGAAAGGATTTTTTCCTGCTAGTACAGAGCCATGAATTAACTATAACAGGCCCACAGATCTCTGCAGCTCCCTGGGACTATAATATGTTGAAAACAGGATTTCAGCATGTCCTTTTAAATGGGTCAAATCTATGGGCAGAAGGATGGCATGTTGATGAATATCCCTCACAGACACCAACTGTGCCCAATGAAAACAAAACAAGGGGAGGGGTGGTTTAATTTCATATAGGCTCTATAGCAAAACAACACACAGATGTGTACTGGGGAGAGATTAAAGCAAGAAAAAGGGAGAATGTTTCTGTGCAAAGGCTTTTCCTCATGCATCTCCCTGAATTTTGCTCAGTTCTGCACACTGTTTCTTCCCAGGTCATGGTGTACCTCTTCAGAGGTGCTTCCGTGTATCATTTCTCCCAACTTTGCTGTTCATGTCTTGACCTAGATTGAATGGGATAATTTACTCTAAATGGTACTTCAGTGTTGGGTGATAAATTATGTGTGATGATATAGATAATGATGTCTGCAAGATAAAAAGAGGAACATTCAGCTGTAGTTACTCTCTACTCACAATCAGCTGCATCCTTGGTGTTAACAGGCTAGTGCCACCTGCAGGGTGACCTGACTCTACAGACTGTTGGAAATTGCATGCTAACACTGCCAGAAGCCATTACAGGTTATTCTTATTGACTACTGTAATTATAATAAACATTATGTTCCAGGGATGAGTTCTTGGCTATATTGGATCCATGACATCCAGCTCCCGTGCATTTCAGCAGGCTGAAGATTTTGCCCAAGCCTCATCCTAGTGTTTTCTTGCAATGAAGAGGCCTTGCATGAGACTTGTTTACATTTGGCTTTTCTGAGGCCCACATTCAGCCAACCTCACTCGTCAGGGACACTTAATACATACCTGCCGCATACATATCCAGCAAAGTTCGGAAGTGGAGTCTAATTCAAGGGGACAATATGGAAAGAAAAGATGCCCATCTGACTCTTCCTCCCCAGAGACAATTACTTAATGAATGATGACGATGAATCACATGTTAACGTAAAGTGATAACAGATACATCATTGTACAAAAGGAAGGGTGTTATGATGCTCTTATTTTGCAAATTGTTTTCAGGGATCTTGGGTGAACATGCCTATCCAGCTGTGGAGAGCAAATCTTATTGCTGTAGCTGAAAGCACGTTTCAGTTAATAAGATGCTAAAGATCAGGCAATGTAAAATCTTTTCTTCACAGGCTGTGGGCACAGAGCGTGTCACTTGGCCTCCCTGTACTTTAGGCTTCTCGCCTTTTAGGGAAGTGATTACTAATTCAAAATAAAAGCCCAAATCGTCACTTTAAGAATTAGTATTTCATCATTCTTTGTATATGGAAAGCAGAGCCTTACAAACTATGCCCCACATTTCTGTACCCTGTAACACAGTTGGTTGGGTTTAATATTTTCCAATTTTCATTTTAAGTGTCTTTTGGTTATAACTATACTGCTTCTCCCCACCATAACTGCATACCTTCTCCTATAGAAAGGTATACCTACCATCTAAAATAGATATAAAGAAATCTAACCAACGAGGACTAGATGAGGTGTTTAAAATGATTTGTTGGGAAACGGAAGTTTTATAGAATAAAAACTCGAATTGCACAAAAATGGTTCCACAGGAAGACGCTCTGTTGTAATAACATTTTCTTGCAGTTCAGCCTAAATGGGACTCAAAAAGAAATGTGTCCTCTTAATCCTGATGAAGCCAGAAGTGTAATGGATGCTGCGCTAAGAGTCTTCTGAGGAAGCTGAGAGCACTGTCAGAGGAAAGAAGATTACTTGGGGATGGAGTGCACAAAATCTAGCCACCAGTTTTGGTGATCTTTCTGCAGAGAAATATAACTTTAGTTACCTGAATGGTAATCATAAAGCTGCAATCCAGGTGTTTGCCTGGATTCGTCTGGAAGCCTTTAAAAAAAAATTATGTAAAACAAAACACAGACACATAATACAAAACAAATACAGACACATCATCTGTTCAAAGCAGTTCCTTGTAATTAATCAGTGCTTTGAGGAGGAATTGTTCAGCCTCGTCATTGTTCATTAATTAAGAATGTGATGTTAGTGAAATCTGTTGACAAAAGTACGGCTGAGCTCAAGCTCCAGGACTGAGCTTTTGGCCGAGCAGATTAACGCGGACACATTACATTTCCTCAGTGGGTCGACTAACACAGAGGTCTCCTCACTCCTGCTGTAAGGTCATTCCATATCACTGAACGGCTTAAGGGAGACATTGTGAAAGCAAGGAGTCAGGTCACAGGGAAGTGTGGGGGGGTGCTTTTTCTTGGGAGAAAGCTATTAAAATAAGCAGAAGACAAGTCTTGAAGGGAGATTTATGTAGCTTCACATGGCAGTATTGGCTTCCTACATCTGCTAGAACAAAGGACCCAAAAGTTGCCCAAAATGATATACTGCAAGCAGGATTTATGGTGATTTTAATGTGACACAGAGCAGAAAATGTGTTCTTGACAAGATATTTATGTCTGCAACTTAAAACCTGTGCTTTGCTTGTTCTAGATGATAGCAAGTTTTCAGAGGCCATCACAGTGCTGCTTACCTGGATTGAGCGAGGTGAGGTGAATCGTCGCTCTGCAAACCAGTTTTATTCGATGGTGCAGTCGGCCAACAGCCACGTCCGCCGGCTCATGAACGAAAAGGCCGCTCATGAGCAAGAAATGGAGCAAGCCAAGGAGAGTTTCAAAAATGCCTTAACAGGGATCCTCACTCAATGTAAGTAACTCCTTTTTGTCCACTGTTGTTGTAGTGATGGTGGTGGTGGTGGTAGTGGTTTTTTAATCATTTTGTTTGTTTGTTTGGGGGTAAGTAGTTGCAATGCAGTCATATTCTACTTCATATCCTATTCCATACTCTATGGCAATTTGGAGGAACAAGGACCATTCCTAAGAGCTTATTTCTCAAGGTGAGCAAAGTTTCAGTAGTTTTTTTATTAATAGACAAAGATGTGCTCTATGCATAATGTCTACTTTTGGGTAGACATAACGCTTCAGGAACGGACCAGACAGAAGCCTCCCTGCTCTGAGCAAAGATGCTTTTGTAGAGAGAAGTGATATGTGGCCTGTGCGTTGCAGCTAGTTAACTAGGCCAATTACAGAATAGAGGACAATTAGGTTATATTTTTAGCCTGGGTTTAGGTAAAAGGAATTAGGATTCAGCAACTTTTAGGGATATATTCACAGCATACAGGCCACCCCCACAGCAGAAGAATACGCTGTACTGCTGCTGGCATCAGGACTTCTTGGCTGATACAACGCCAGTATTAATTTGGCAGATAAACTGCCTGAAATATTTAGTGCTGGCAGCTATTTCCTTAGTACAGAAATATAATCAATGAAGTTACCTTAATGAGGTTCCCTCATAAAACAATAATTGGGATACTTGCCTAGAAGTGCTCTTAAAAGGGAAGGGAAGGGAAGGGAAGGGAAGGGAAGGGAAGGGAAGGGAAGGGAAGGGAAGGGAAGAGAAAAGAGCAGAGCAGAGCAGAGAAGAGAAGAGAAGAGAAGAGAAGAGAAGAAGAAAGGAGAAAAGAAAAGAAGAAAGGAGAAAAGAGAAGAAGAAGAAAGGAGAAAATTAATTTCATTGTTGCTGGTTTTTAACATGTCTACTATGGCTGCTCAAGCAAGAGGCTTTATGACACCCAGAAGGGTGGAGCCTGAAGTTGGCTCTCATATACAAGTTAAAAACAAAACCCAAGACTATTTACCAGATGTAGGACAATGCCATTGTTATATTGTGATTTCTGAATCACACTCCTAATCTTTACATTAAAAAAAAAAGCCCTAAAGGCTTTTCTGCAATATTTTTCTGGTCCCTCAATGGTCATCCTTCAGAAGTTAGGGCTGAAGGCAGAAGCTTGGATGAACTTGCCTGGGTTAGGAGAGCAGCCCCTGGAAGCTTTCTGCATATGTGATAGAGAGCTCAGCATCTCAGAAGACCAATTCACCCCAGGGCACATGTCCTTCTAAATTAAGAGCTTAGATCTTAGAAGGAAAGATTATGGGCCAAAGACATTTGATTTCTGAGGACGTACGTTCAGTGAGTAAATTTTAAAGACCAGCTAATTCCCTTGGCTATTTGCTAGGCAATGTCATCTTCCATCTCAGCATCTAAAAGTCAGTGTGAGGAGCAGAGATGCAGGCACCATGCGTGGCCGTGCTGTTCAGTTCACACCGGGGCCTCTGTAGTTTTGTGTGCAACAGCCATTCCTAGCATTCGGAAATGCCTTCTTCAGCTGCATTAAAAAAAGTCCCCCATTGTCAGCAGGCTGAACTTTAGTTAAATCAGTCTAAATTAGCCCGTTTGTCACCAACTGTTGTAGAACATCTGTCACTTGGAAATAGAGATCCCTGTAGTTTCAGGTGGAGAGTTACAGTTTTGGCGATATCTGGTTTGTTCCTGTAATGTGCTGAATGCTGAACTCAGAAAACCAGAAATAGGTCTGGCTTCAAAACATGAGTTTCAGAGTGCCACAGTCACAGCAATGCCTGGAAGAAGAGAGTTTCTGACAGATCTGGCCTAGGAGGACAAGGTCAGCAAAAAAACAGGCTCAGGGAAAGGTGTTACACTCTGTGGATTTTATAAGAACAAATTTTATGAGCTTTCCAGATGCTCCACATTGGTTATTTTATAAACATCATAAACACTGGCCATTATTAGCATTAATGTGTCTTATTAAAATTCTCTGCAAACTTGCTATGAACAGATGGATGATGTTTTTGCTTTACAGGTGTATATGCCTAAGATTGCTAAACATGGAGACTGTGAAATGAGCTTCCCTTTTTCAAGAATTTTCCTGTATTTGAGTTGATCTGAGGAATGTTTTTCCTGTGCCCTTTTCCATTGTTTTCGCACAGCCCCGTATAATCTGTTACAATATGTCTCTTGCTTTATGAAGAAGAATTTGAAAATACTAGATGTCCAAAATAGGTGTGTGTGTGGTTTATTAAATTCTGGAGAGTGGCAAAAAACCACCTCTGCTGCTTTGCAGTAAGGATCCAAAAGTCTAGCGTAATGCTGCAGCTGTGTGGCCATTTGACATAAATATTACATTATTTTTAAAATACCATGTGGCATTCGTCTGTCATGAACTAGGTCAGATGTCCAACTCTGAGCTGACCATTCTGTTCTTTCTTTGCAGTCAGCAGAGAAAAATAAGCATTTTCAAGGAATGAGTCATCAGACCAACCTCATGGTGCTCTTCCAGTGAGATGAATCATCCCTTGGAGATGCCATTTTTTCTCTGCTGTCCACAGAGGATTCGCCTGGGCCTTAGCTCAGAACCAGATGTCCAACTTTTTACATGCCTTGTTCAGAACAGATTAATCCCACTTACTGTGTGTAGTCTTGATACAGAAGGAAGAACTTGGAGTTAAATAAAAATGGCAGCATTGCAGCAGTGAATGTTATGGGGGGGAAGATGAAATACGTTAAGAAAATGGGCTTCATGTGCACGGACCTGGAACACGCACACTGTCTGTGTAGGTCTCAGTATAAAATGCTTTCTTATTAATGAGGATTAGTGTGGCCAGAACATATCAGCTTATGGCCCAACTACTAAAGAAGTACAGGTATTGAAATCCCTGCTACAAATTTATGCCTGGAGGTATTTAGAAGATTACCAAGCGGATTACCCCTAAAAATTTGGGTCAAGTGTTCAGCACGTGAATTAATTACGTGACCAAGATACTTGTGCCAGGATAATCTGTGAAATAAAGTGTATTACTGCTGTGACACCACCAATTTACAGACCCTGATTTAAGTTCTACAAGGAGTCTCAGCGTTGTTATGGTGCTTCTTCAGTTATTTAAGGGATAAAGAGAGAAAGATGTCAACTTCCTTCTTTTTTATTTAATTACTTCATTTTTCTAGATTTGAATCTGTGCTTAAAATATGGATTGTTTTCCAGGATTTTGGATAGTTCTGTCTGTGATTTGATTTCTAAATTCTTCCACTTTGCTTCCACAGCACAGTTACATGTGCCACTGCTCCCTGACTTTCCACTCATCTCCGTTTCATCTCCTCTCAAACCACCTTTTCAGCCTAAGGCTTATAGATATTGATCCACATGTTTAAGAAAAATGGAAGCCCTAGAGACATCCACGGTGGGCTGTTTTTTAGACTACACGAAAGCTGCAATTCTCTCCTCTGACTTTCTTTTCCATGCACTGTAAACTTCGTCTACCTCTTATTGAGGTTTCAGACTATTTAGTGCAGTCTCCCTTGACAATATTTTCAAAAGTACCTATAGGTGAGTGAAGATCCAAAATCCCATATTCAAAAATTAATTTGTTATCTCAAGAGTCAGATACCCAAGGGGGTGGAAGTGTCCCAGTATCCAAGTAGACAGATACGTAGTGTAATGAACAGAAGTGCCCCATGGCTGGGTACTGAGCAGCTCATGACACTTATTTGGTCATTTTTGTCAATTTTACTAATGGATGACTCTTCAAGGGACTTAGGCACCAGGTCCCCATCAGGGTCTATGAATCAGTCTCTCACGTGCCTATGGGGAAACAGTGGGAGGGTAGTTTGTATCATGGAGTCCCCTGGCCAGATTACTTCCTTATCACATGGTGGCCTTCACTTTCATTCTCACCTTGATCTTCAGGGAATTTCAGTGCCTAGTTATCAGGACAATCTTTTGGAAAGATATGTTTAAATACCCTGAATGCCAGTGAAGGAACTGAACTTAAGCCTCATTCCTCCCAAGAGTGCTCTAAATGGTGAGGTCCGGTGCTCTGAAAGGTGGTATTGACCTTCTTTAGGGTGTTTGACAGATGGCTTTTAAGCACCTGATCCAGAATGATGACAGCTGGAGAGAGATGTCTTCCTGCCTCCTGTAGCACCGCACTGAACAGAGAGAACAGCTGTATCTGTGGCACATCCCCAGCAAGGAGATGCATCTGCATAGTCTAGCAGCTAGTTAAGGCAGTGGCCCTATATGTATTCCCAGGCATGAAGCCCTTCCCCTGTACTTTGTAGGATGCCTGAGCTTTTAACCCACCACAGTTGATTACAGATAATCACCAGGGTCTTAGAACTTGTGTTAAAGGCCTGAATGTCAAAATGCTGGTCTGAAGGTGTGGATAGACACATGGTTCATCCTACAGGGCAAGCTGGAGTATAAACCTATAGAGTCATTTATTCCAGTGTAACTAATCACAGATGGGTTCTTACTTCCTGGTGGACGTGAGGTTGCTGGAAAGGGAAGCCAGTTCCCAGTGACCTTGGGATCCCTTTGTACATCAGCTGGCATCAGGGAGAAGAGATGTGCTGCAGGTTCTCACCCTACCTTGGCAAGCAGTAATTAGCTCATTCACTCTCAGCAAGCAATTTTTGAAAACAGAACGTAGACCCCCCCTAAATCACTTAGACATGTTTAAAGGTTGCCATCCTGAATTTCATTCACAACGGGTAAATGGCAACCCTAGTGTTGGCATTAGGCAAGCCAGTGGCAATCCAGTGTAGTGATCCCCCGCACTCGGTATTCAGGACCAGTATACACCAGTAGGCCATCCTGGTATTTCCAGGGGACCTTGTGGACGAGCTACATATTGACATGTCTTTTTTCCCCCTTCAGCTACTATATATCATGCCATCATAATAAGTAATAAAAGAAAAGCTGTTACAAAGTATAACACAATATAAGTGACAGGATGCAATCTTCAGTAGTGCTGGTGCAGAATTTGTAAATTTTAAAATAGATTTTTCCATTAACTAAAAATAAAATGTTGGGATCTTTTTCTTGGTATATATTCTAAGCATTCATAGATGTTCTTCCCATCTTGCTATTAAAAGTAACTAATTTTCACTCCACAGGTCAATAAAACAGGGTGCCTGCCACTTCTTTCTGCTGCCAGTAAGCTGGTTTGCTTCCCTAGGCTCTTGCGTTGCATGTAAGGGTGTACATGGAAGTAAAAACAATGAGATACTCATCTTTCAAGAAGTCCTGAAACCAAAGAAACCTGAAATTATGATATTATGCAGTTTATTGCTTAGCTTGTTGCTAAGCATCCTTAGCCCTTTTATTCATGACACAGGATATGAGGCTAGATATAGCTTCGAGCTGATTCAGTAGGGCTGTTCATTAAGAAGAATCAGAGGTTTGGGGATAAGACTGTGTGTCATGTCCCCCTCCTTGGGAAGGTCAGGATTTTCACCTCAAGTTTTCCCTCCCTTCCTACTGAAGGACTTTAGTGGTGTATTAGAGTACACTGACTTTTTATTAAATAGTTGGTAGGTTTCTGCTATAAATTTCCCTCACCCTTCACCACCCCCCGCCCCACCCCCCCCCAAAAAAAAGAAGGAAAATGCATTCTCAGAAAACTGAATAAAATCCTCCTCTCTTCAGGTTTGTTCATTTTCATTCTCTGATCTCTCTGGATATGATTTAATCTGTTTTAACGTTATCAGTGCCTTCACAGAAAGAATCTGAATTTTTAATATAAAAAAAGGAAGAAAAAAATGTTAAAAATCCTTTTTGAGCTTTCTTCAAAAAAGGATTTGGATCAGTTTTGTTTTTCTCATTACAGGTTCACTTCAAAAGTTGCTCTCTTACTTTAAAAAAGGTAGAATTTACACTGATATGGTGGTGATTACTAAAATCACCATTTTATCTGATTTGCTTTAAATTCCGTACTGCAGTCTTTTCTCCCAATAATCCTTCTACTTTTTAGCATATTCTCTTAGTACTAAAAATGAAGCCAGTTTCATTACAGATATTGAAAGCACGCTGGTTAAAATTCTCTTAGTAGTCAGACTTTTTATATACATTCGTGCTTTCCAAGTATTCTTTGAATTGCTATGCATTAATAACAACTTTTAAAAGGATTTTCCTGCTCTTTAATTGTCCAGTCTTACAGTCTTTCTTTCGTTTGCCAGTGACTAATTCAAAAATATGAGCTTACTTTATGTGCAATTTTTAGGTCATCATTAAGCTCTTTGTGAAAGAGATTGAGTCATATAATGTGTTTTTACAGTGCAGCCCAGATCTCAGTTGGTGTCATAGAATGCCACTATAATACAAATAAAAACATTAATCATTCATGTCTTTAGTTGCCACTATTACTTTCTACCTTGATCTATTTCTAAAAAAAATTAAATACAAAGTAACCTCCACAATCCATCCAGTCCCTTTTGATGAGCTCATTTAGTCGGTGTGCTCTTTGCTTGCTGCTGTACTGATAATTTGTCCAGTAAAGCTCAGCTGGGTATCTCTGTTCTTTTTTACTTGCCCTCCCATTTTCCATTTCATGGACATGTGTTCTTAAAAGCATTTCTATCCAGGATGCTGTGGCAGTGCTAGAGAACAGAGATGAAAAACTCCATTTCTATTTTACCTTGCATTCTTATAATTCCTCCCCACTTTCTGGTGGTATAACCCTTTGTGGTGGCAACCTGTAGTGTTTCAGATAGATTTTTCCTTTGTGTTTCATTTTCTTTGAATTTCTTCATTCCTTCCATTGTCTGTAGCCTTCACTACAAGTCAATAGGAATCTTGGTATCGATTTAAGTGTGGACAGAATTTCAACAGACGCTCTCGTCCTGTTATTTGTAAGACTTTTTTTTTTTTAATATAGGCAATTAAATATGCGTAGTGGTTTATAGCAAAACAAAAGCACTGTCTCCCAAGAGATTTCAGTCTAAGCCCCCATTTTGACAACTCATGCAACTTGCCTGGATCCTGCAGGATCTCCTAGGTGACGAAGCAAGGTTCAAAGCAAAGAAGCATGTGCTTGAATCACATGGAAGTCTGTCTTTGGTTTTGAGCTGCCTTGCTGAGTAGAGCTGGAGGTAAGGGCCTGATGCTTTATAGAACTGAGCTGGAAATGTTGCATGGAAATGAACAATAAGGGACGAGAGTAAGACATTGGAGGAAGAAAGGAAAGATGAAGGTTTCACCCAAAAGGTTTTTTTGAGTTGGCTGTGCATATCGTGCGGCCTGCACATCTAAAACTGTTCAGGCTGCTTATAAGTGAATGACTAAAACTTACAAATATGAATATGAATAACCCTCTGAAAATATGACTGGTTGAAATACTTACTCCCTTCAATGGGCACTAGCCTTGCTTCATGTCAAATCACTGCGTTTGTCCCAAATGATGTAGTTTGTGATGATGACAGAGATGCCATGGGGGCAGAAAAAGAGGTTTGGAAAGGGATAGACTATGTGGGAGGGAAAGATGGACACACACAACGAGGGAACAAAAATACAGAAGGAAGATGAGACTGGAGGCTTTAAACAAAGAGAGAAGAGGACAAGTCATGGCAGGCAAGGGAACATAAGGTATGACGACAAATGGAGAAGCAAATGTTCCCACATAAAATGTGTGAGACGATTTTTTGTTTTGATTGCCAGAAGAGGCTATAGCTGTTGAAGCCTCCTCATCCATCTCTCTATTCTTTTTCTTTAGCAAAAGAAACCGTGCCTGAAACAAACATAGCTCTCCCAATCTCCTAGGAACATTCTACTCTGCAAGATCCCTGGACAATTATTACTTGGAGAGAGTCCCTTCACTTAATGGGACCTGCCAGAGTTCAGTCACATTTATGATGTTCCTTCATCTCAGAGTTCCCTTGGGGTTCTTTTTTTGGTTCTTTTTTTACCAAAAATAGTTGTTCCTACTTTTGCTATTTTTAAATGTGAGAAATGAAGAAAAGCTTTGCCTAACCATAAATAACAATGAGAACAGCTAATTAAATGCAGTGCATTGGGGACGGCTTATAATCTTGTCAAACTGATGAAGAAGGTAGCATTCACTTACTCTTTCTTTGAGTTAGTGGGATGGGGGTGGGTGGGGTTTTTTTTACTGAATGTCAACACAAGGTCCATAAAGTCTGTTCTGTAATATAAGATGGTGGCATTAAAAGAGCAGGTACTGTACATTTGTACCTGCCCTACCGTGTTGCGCTGGCCTGATGTCAGATTCTTGTTTGTTGAGAAATGACATGGAGGTGAAGTGGTCTTGTTGAGTCCAAGTGATTTATCACATGGCACGGCGCCAGCACTTGCTGTTACACCAAGCTGTCAGTTTCTTTGTTGTAAATTAAACCATGTTTCACAACCTAAAAGATTTTCAAAGCTTATTTTGTAGACAGATTTTCTAGCAATACCTTGCAGGGAAAACTGGGCTCTCTTTAATCAGAGTGTATTTTTTTTATTTCAAAGTTTAACGAGGAGTGTTCTTCCATTTCTAGGACTGTTTAATTGTTGATATATATATTTCAGACAAGTTACTGTGCAGGTTTCAGTATAAATCCTGAAAATGGCACGTTTTCAGTATCCCCATAATGCTCGTTCTTTCATTCCTCCTCACTGGGTTTCTTAGCTGAAAGAAGAAGGGAAAACAACAGCTGCTGATACTGAGGTTCAAAGTTTTTACAACACCAGGGATTATAATTTGCGCTGTGGTATAAGTATTTTTTTTCCTTCATCTATGTGGAAGAATCTGATTATTGTATTATGAAAAAATATTTATTCTGGCATCACTCAGAAGTAGAACACTGACATTCACTTGGCGTCTTGATAACCACACAAGCAGATTGACTGGGACCAGTCTGTGTCAGATGGAAGAGGAAGGGAAATCAACCATCAACACAGGCATGTCTCCTCCTGGTCTCAAACACTGTAGGCCCAATCAACAGGAGATGTAGAAATAATATAGTGTAATTTAGGGAGAGGACATTTATACTTGTTTCTTATTCTTTCTAGTATTCAGACAGGTGACACAGGGTAGACAGAACAGGGAAACATCCTTCTTCCTCTGGTAAGCCTTGCCATGGTGCTCTGCAGCACCAAGAGCCCTGCATCAGGAAGAGAGCAGAAAAAGCAAGGCTTCTAATAAAAGATGACTCCACTGACTCTGTCTACAGGAGTAAATTAAGCTGAGCTAGCGCAGGCTTGTCTATACTGTTCAGCTGAAAGAACGTTGTTGCTCTGGGCCACATAGCATTTTCCTACACAATGTGGGTACAGTTTAGAGTTTGGTGCAGGCCAAATGGTTTCTCCAAAAGCATCTTTTCGGGGAGAGAGAAGGGTTGCTGCTGCAGGGACACTCAGCATGTTGTGCCAGTTGGTTTCAGGGAACGAGAATGGTCCCCGGCTGGTTTTGATCACTAGTACAGATGTAGTTGTTGGCAGTAGGGCAAGTTGAGGGATGGCAGCCTTGCAAACTGACTTCCCACACAGCAAAATGATTTGGGATATATATCACTGGAGGCACCGTTCCCTTGGTCTGTCCAAAAAGGTGGCATTTGGGGATATAATAGAGAAGTCCTGTGGTCTTCTCCTTTATCATGCCATGTCTTAAGACTACGTGTTAAGGAACCTACAGCTACCCAGACAGCAAGCAGACCAAACAGTAGCCTCCTCTTCTCTGATGGAGTTGCAGCCACAATTTACCTTCTTTTTGATACCCATGGATTATTTTTGTTTGTTTGTTTTGATTAAAAACAAACACACACTAAACCCTCACGAAAACCAAACCAAGGATGACATTTATTTGTGGCAGATGAGTCATTTTGCATAGCTGTCAAAATCTATGTCTTCTTTATACAAATCTATAATGGCATTTGCTTACATATCCAGCTGATGACCAGCAGTATGCTTTACTTTAGGCCCCATCCCTTGCATTATCTGCAGTCTTCTCCAGGGTGGTGTTTCCAACTTTATGGTTCCCTCCTCTGCCAGCCAACGTCAGTCACATCTGTTTCTCCCTCTATGGCACCTACATTGGGTAACAGGGAGGAGCTGCGGCTTTTCAGCTGTAAAAGTGTGAAAGGCAAATTCTTTTCTGAAAGTAAACAGTATCATAACCAAAAGACTGAGGGTCTGGCCCAGATTAATTAAAAACCTGTATGTTTATTTCATTACTCTGCAATCTGCCTACCATTTCTCTTATTGATGGCACATATCATTCACCAACGTGCAGTTTTAGCCTTGGACTTAATGCTGAGATCTGTTCAGTATGCCACCAAATGCCTTTCAGGACTGTTGCCAGAAATACTCTCTTTCCTATCCAAAACTGACCTGGAGACTCTAATTCACTCACTTACAGCATCTAGCCTTGACTACTGTAATTCCTTGGTTTGCTGGGCTGGGAGCCAAATTGATTGGCAGACTCCAGCTTACTCAAAATTCAGCAACAAGGCTTCTGACCCAAACCACGCCAACTCTGTATCCTCTCTGTGCTATGAATCTATATTTGAAAAGCATGTTATACATTTACTGTAACAGTTTCCTTTACACTGTAATTTTATGGGTGGAATTTTTCTTTTACCCTGCATGTCAACTGTCGCACTCTTACAGAATTTTTCTGGTCTAAATTGCCATATATTCTACTCTTGCACTTACAGTAATTTAGTGCAAAGCCCTTTTCATCCTATGATGTTCCTAACTGGTGAAATATGGAGTGAAATTCTACATGAAATCTGATTATTTTATCTGCCAGCGAAGACTTTTGTTTTTATTTTAACACATTGTGTTTCAGTTTCCATTTTGTTCCTTTTTTATAGTAAGGCGTTGTAAAACATTTAGTTGCTGGTGTTCTTTATTATTGCATACAAGAAGTTAAAAATAATGGTGTATGCATGGCAGCTGATAATGTAATAAGCAAAGGAAAAATTGACTACTTCTTGTCTCCTGAACCCAAGGAGACATTTCAGCCTCCACTCAATCATGTATTTAAAATAGCCTGCTTGATAAATATAATGGAGAGTGAAAGTGTTCTCTCTACCTCTTAATTTACAGATGAGGCTGTACTTTGGTTCTCATTTATTTCTGTTCTTCTCTGGTAGCATCATTTTCAAAAATATCCTGTATCAAATATTCTCTTGCCTTGGAGATATTCTAGTTTTCCCTTTAATCCAATCTTGTATGCAACTTCTGCAGGCATCATTTAAGGGATTTTTGTTGTTGTTCCTAGTTTTTCTGGTTTTTTTTACATTTATACTTGATGACAATACCCTACTCTGGTAGCATGTTTTATGGCAACAAAAACTGAGGTTTAAACTTTCTGTTAATATGCTCACTATGAGCTGGCACCTCTAATAAAGTGTATTGTAGTTACACTGCATTTATTAAACATTGACGCTTGCATATCACTCTAGGCTTAGTTGTTTGGGTCTTTTTAGTTATTTATAACTCAGCAGAAAAGCAATTAGATAATAATCCTTTGTCTGAGACATGCCACATAAATTACCAGCAGAAGAATAAGTCGTTAGGAAAGATGCAATTATTTACATCCTGTGAGTTATATTGATAGGAGAAACAATGACGTGATATGGACCCTTCCAGAACAAGGTAGTTTTTTAAACCCTAATTTAGTAAGGAAACAGCTTTGCATATGGTCAATGAAAATTTGATACAGCATAGAACTTACCAACAGATGTTTGACAATGAATATTTCATGTTACTTAATAATTCTACTTACCAGTTACAGTTGACAGTACAGTGCATCCTAGAGTTCTTTCTGGAGGTCAGGAGACAGTCTGAAAACCATGGTCTGCAGCTAGACTGGGAACAGCTATTTCACTCAGATTCTGCAGATGTCAGCCCGAAATCTGGGGCCTCTCTTTGGCCAAATCTTACCCAGACATGGAGGAAAAATGAGTTAATTGGAGAGTTTCTCAGCTAATATAAACTCTGCTGGTTTCCCCTTAGGGATGAATCTACCATCCTTATAGGCTGTGTGCTGCTGGATCACTTACCCAAACAAATTTGATCCTGATTAGGGGTGGGTACATTATGTCTTGTCTTCCGATTGCCCAGAGAACAGGAGTTACGCCAGCTTTAGGCTTCCAGGGTGTCTGTGGGAGAACAAATGATGCAACATGGATTAACCTACAAACAAATGTGAACTGGCAGAACGGGTTTATATGAGATTGCCATCTCAAAACACATGAATGCAGCATTTTGATGCAGTACAAAAAGATGTGAAGCCACTTTCCTATACTGTCAAACCATGGCCTCAGCTGCTCTTTAGCTCTAATGTAATGCTTGGAGACCTTTTATGTTGGGTGTTAGCTGTGGGTGTTTGCAAGACTTCATAGTCTAGATAGTTGTGTATACTGAAATTACTGGACATACATTGACACTTTTCTTTGAATAGAGTAGTGGGATGTTGGTCTTTGATATGTACTAATTTAATATTCTCCTCTGCATTTCCCTTTTTTATTATCCTTAGCTGCCTATTGCATGAAGTTTCTTTAAATGCCTTGATCTTTAGCATCTAGTACTCATAGTATCCTACCTCCTTTAGGTTTTTTTAACTCCTCAAAGTTAGGTAAATGAAGGAGATCCTTTTTCTGCCTGCTTTGTCTACTGCAGTTATGCAAGAAAAACTCTTTGACATCTTCCTAGCTTGTGTTTCCATTGAGGAGAGTTTCTGAAATGATCAGATAATGACTTTTGATACATCTTAGCACCTATTCACAGAATGGAAATTAAACACTTTAAAGTTCAAATGTTTTTCAAAATTCATATGATCTTATTAATACCTATTAGTGGAAAATGGCAAACTAGCTCTTCCTCATATCTTTGTGAATCTTTTCTACTTGAATTTCCACTTGCAAACTAAAACCAGATTGTTAATTAAGCAAGATTTTCTGAGCTCCTGGGTCATCAACACAACGATAGTAATTAAATTCTAGCCTCAGTTTCTATACGTGTAATAATAGAGTGCTTTAGCATTTTCATTCTTTTCAAATTAATTGAATAAATGTACACAGCATAACTTCCTTGATACATCCACCCTTTACTCCAAGCAAGTTCTAATAGGCTGAAGTTATCACATCTGCTATTAAAACTTGAATGGATCACAAACAGATCAGATGATCCCAGTAGTTTTGAGGCACCTTCTTTAGTATAAACTACATATATGAATTAATTTTAAAAGACTACATTTATTTTCTATGGCTTTAGAAGTTAATTAACCAACCGTGATGACTGCAAAGAAAAACTTCCATATGCGATTCAAAATGTTGTAATCTTCCTGACTCTGAAAGCAGCCTGCAAAAGTGGTAAAAAAAAGAGAATAGAAGAAAGGTGCTCCTATTCAACTGAGTGAGGTTAACTTTCAGATGTAGAGGTGAAAGATACATAACTGACTTACTAGGTGGGCTCACCATTTTAGGAAAGATGGGTTGTTAGGTATAATAAGATCCTCTACATCTGTGACTTGGGAGAAGGAGAGCAGCCATCGATCAACTCGATGAGAAACCAGATTGGAGGGCATTATAGCACTCCTGCCACCATTTCTCAGCAAAAGAGAGGGGAGGGAGGTGCTGCAAGCTGCAGCCTTACGAAACAGTGGACATCATTTCAGCCCAGGAATCCAAAGAGATAAATAGCCAAGAACCTTGTGAAAGAGTTGAAGCATTTTTCAGTTTGACTTCATAGGTTGACACAGCTGCTCACTCAGGAGCACAGCCCAGGTCATTTGTAGAAAATCTGGATTTTTCGGCAGTCCTTCAGTTAACTGTGCTGGGATCAAGGCAACTTTTATCTTGGCCACATTACTTTTAGGCAGGTCACTGTTGTGGAAGGACAACGTTGCTTGTAACTGATGCAAAGAGAAAAAAAAAGAGTGTTGGGAGAAAAGGTTCTGAATTAGGATGAACAAACAGCTAAAAACTTAAGGATCTTAATTGTCCTAGAAAATTGTCCTAAAAATTGATGTCTGGCTTCAGAACAAATTCGTAAGAGTTGAATGAGGGAAGCCCATTTCACATCTCTTCTTCATCTTATATGCACAAAAATGCAACTGTTCATGTACATAAACATGCATAGGCCATGGGCACAGGACAGAACGATCTACCACAGGTGAGCCTGTTGATATTAAATAGCAGAGAAGCAGCAGTTGCAGGTAAAGAATGCAGCATTAATGGCATTAATGTATGGTTTAGCCCTTCCCGTCTGCTGGCAAATCCGCACTATCAGATAGCCACCCTTCAAAGCAAAGCCTGCTTGTCTTTCACGCTTTCATATGTACAGCCTGCTCATCTGTACGCAGCTGCTACAGGGCAACATGTGTCAGGTTTATGCCTTGAGTGTTGTTTCTGTAGTCACACACCTATAGCCACACACGCGAAGGCACGTGGCTGCACAGAGAGTTGTAGCAGACATCGCTGGGAAGCAGCTGCATGCGTGTTTTTTGGTACATAGTTGTAAGTTGTGTAGACTAAAGTTATGGAGACAGACTTGAAGGGAGACATCTCCAACATTGATAAAATGTAAGTACAAAAGACACATCATTGGATGGATATTGATGATGTTGTTTCAGTAATGACATCATCCATAGACTCCTAGTGTCTTTGCTTTGCTTCTCTATAGTGATCACAACATAAATTGCTTGTCTTGTTTGACTTCCTTGTTCACCAAAGTTGAGCAGATTGTCGCCGTTTTCAACGCTTCTACCAGACAAAAAGCTTGGGACCATTTCTCGAAAGCCCAGCGAAAGAACATAGACATTTGGCGAAAGCATTCTGAGGTTGGTGATTTTATTATTACTTTCTATCCATCATCTCACAGCTGGATTGACACAGAACGAGTGTGATTGTAGCTGGACATAGTGTATTCAGCAATATTTACGGCTACCGTTTTAGCTGTTAATCAACTGGCCGTTATACAGTCTCATCTACAGTATGAATTGCTCCCATTGCTCTCATTATGATAATGGTCATTAAATAACACTAAGACAGAGAGCAATGTGTTTTTATTTTTCATGCAAGATTTGGGAAATCATTGGAGGATTATGTTTACTATCTAAAATAATGAACTGAAGTAGTGAAATTAGGAACAATATTTTCAACTAAGGATAGAATTAAGAACTATTTCTGGAAAATATCTTTTTAGGAGTCATCGTGATCTGTTTTTAAAAGAAGTATTCTGTAGCACAGATTATTTTTTTTCTTGTTGTGCCATGATATAGTCATTATAAGATGACTTTGCCTGGAAATAAAATAGAGAATTTCTTTCCAAAGTAATGACTTAAGCATATTAAGTCCAGAATTATGACATACTCCTTCCCATTTGTTTCATGCTGATCTTTAAAAAAGTAGATACATCACTTGTATTGATTCTAAGTATTATGCTTGCAAAGAAACCAGTACAAATGTAATCATACTACCACACAGAGTTAGCAATGTGGGACCATGCATGTGTGACTGGCATAAGCACAAGCAGAGGAAATGGGATTCTAACTCCCCTTGCTGCGAGTGGCAGCAAAGGAAGCGATAGACCTCATCCTGTGTTTTGGTCATCCAGCTTTCGTTTTTAATTCAGTATATACGCTATGAGCCTGTATTTTAAAAAGTAAGTACCGCTGTCTTTCTTTTCTTTCTTTCTTCTTCCTTTTTTTTTTCTTTTTTTTTTTAATATGAGCAACTTACATACACTTGGTTTACCTCCATGTAGTACAGTATGTTGATTGTTAGTATCACAGTCCTCTAAATGATTTTTCTCTGTCTCAGAATAAAAACTTTAGAAGGTAAGATGCACTTATTTAATTATTTTGTAGTACACTTGTAAAATAAGTGTTGTACACTTAGTTTGAGAAACACTAAAGTGCTGTGATATAAATCATTTGGATAACATTTTAAGTGCCCATTAACTAATGCTAAATTACAGTTGAATACCAATGGCACTAAATGTAACATCCACATGAATACCAAATGAATTCTTTATTATCAGTGCTATTATGGTGAATACCAAATGACTTCACAATAATGGGACACTTAAAATAAAATGTTGGCATAACTTATTGGGACAAACTGTATTTTGCATTTTGTTCACAAATATTTCATATAAGTAGTGGATAAAGCCTTTGTTCAATTGCAAGTTGGGAAGTTGGGGATTGATGTTTGTCTTATCTTTTAGAGAAGTATGAAAATATAATTTGCTAGTAGCTTATTTCAATTATATTAAGACCATCCCTTCTTAAACTAACTTTCTATAAAGGGATGTGGTATGTCATTTATTTGCTGGCTTCTAAATCTTTAATAAACCAAAATGTGTAAGAGTTGGATTTTCCAGAAATGTTTATTCACTACTCGCTTTTTCAAATACTCGCCTTTTGTTTTTCTAAGAAGAGGACAACAAAAACAATTCAAAAATATGCGAAGGCTCTTGCTTAACCAATATATTTTAGAAGTGCTTGTTTTTCAGATATGTAATATGATGGAAATGTACCAAATGGCATCTTTGATTTAAATCATATTTTCTAACCATGACATTATTTGCTAATTTGTTTAATTACCTGATCACTTTCCCTTTTTTCCAAATTTAAGAAAGCTTTGCTAGAAACCCAAACCCAAAGCAAACACTCATACACATAGACATTCCCAGTGGCAGATTATTGGCCTTGCTGATAATGTAGACATTGATGCATCAAGGACATTTATCCCCTAAAGAGCGAGTAAATGTAAGCGGATATCTGCTCATGTATGCTGTATACTTCCCCAGGAAAAAGTGCAGGTGGCCTCTTCCAATAAGGAATTAAGGAACGGCTTGCTAATTTCTTCCAGAGGTGCCTCTGATTGCATGAGACACTGGTTGACAATTTACCTTCTAATAACTTGTTTTTTAATTTGAAATCATTCTCATGTAAAACGCCCACTAATTAGCCTCCTTGCCTTTGCCAGAATTAATGGACACATATACATTTATCAGAATATTTGAGATCTGCCGATGAACCAAGGGCAGAGCTCAAGGGAAACGCCTTCCCTTTTTTTGCCCGGTCCCTCTCTGACAGCTTATTGTTAATTGCACGGAGCAGTGGTCAGACTCCTCAATGCTGTCTCCTCCTTCCACGCGACTCTTCCTTGTTTCAAAGATTTCAAACCACCTCTTTGGGAATTAGGCTCTTTGTCGGCAGAAAAATTAGCTGTCTGCGGACTGAAAAGGCCTACACTAATCACGGTGCAGCATCCCCGTGTTACACCTGACAGGATTATTAGGACAAAATAGAGTCCTTTCAATCTTCTCAGCGCTGCCATTAAAAAGCCATCCGCTACACCCGCGCCGGCTTTTCTACCCAGAACAAAGACAGTCTAGACTCCCACAAAGCCTGGGTGCCTGCTGATCATTTACCGAGTGACATGTGCACGGGCTCCCTGCCTGCCTGCCTGCCTGCCCGTCTGCCCGCCCTTGCGGCGATCGCCCAGAGACTGGGCTGTCTGTGCTGGCACTCATTTTGGGTCAATATGCAGAGATTTTCATGACAGCGTTGTTGGGTTGGGTCTTAAATCCCAGGTGATCTAGGCACTGGGACAGAGGGTGAGATTCCTTTGCCCAGCATTAGGCACCTACAATATAGAGCGCTCCGACTGCACTGGCTGCCTGTGGCTCCCTTTACCATCAGCAGGGAGAACTAGGCACTTTTAGGGTGTACTTAATATGACTTCGTGTAATGGAGACACCCACACTTGGTCGGATGAATCCTCCCCCAAGTGGCAGAGAGAAGCAAGAATTATCTATACCTTAAGCAGGCTGACAATCTCTGTATCAGTCTGCTTTATACCCAGTTTTAAACATTATCTCTGCTGTTAAAGCATTCTGCTGTATTTAGTAGAACTGAAGATCACTCAGTGTGGAGACTCACTTTCTATCCTGTTTTCCCTGAGTGTTACCTTTGATAAACTTCGTTCTTTCACAGGAAGAATTCCCTGTGCTACTGTTGTTATAAATATTCATATACAAATAAATATGATTACAATGATAAATAATGTATAATTAAAATCAGAGCAGTATTAAAAACAGTTACTAAGTAATACATAATGACTTTATGGAAGTTAATACTGACAAAAGGTCATTTTGGGTTTTAGGAGCTCCGAAATGCTCACAGCGAACAGCTCATGGGAATCCGTCGGGAAGAGGAGATGGAAATGTCCGATGATGACAGTGGTGACAATCCGAGTAAAAAGCTGAGAGTAGATGATTCAGGTAAAGACAAATCCCTCTATAATGTCAAGTATATACAACTGTTGGTTTTTTAAAAGCAAACAAAAACTTACATATGAGAAGTGACATATTAATAGCTGATTATATAAGATAGTATCTTATTTTAAACCCTCATAAATTAGCTATTTGAACGATGCAAGCTGTCTCTAGGAGGTGTCTGTCACCTTTTACAATTTATGATGATGAAAATTCTCCAGTTCTGCCCTTGGCTGGAAGCATTATGTTTCTTTAGCAGGCTCTCTACAGTCTTGCATAACAGTCTGTCATTTCCTGATTGCAACAATGTCTTATTGTGAGACCAGTTGAAGTTATGTTTTGGTCAGTATTCTCTAAGCCTTACCTTTCTTTTCAACAAATACATAGTAATGTATAAGCTCTCTGACAAATACGCTATACCATTTTAACGGCGTGTTTTGTGGAATCAGCTTTCAAGGCTACATATTTCACAATATGATACTGCATACTGCATTAATTTGACTCTCGTTAGGTGACTATCATGAAAGAAAGAGCAAGGGTGCTTGTAATATGTGGAAAGAAAAGCAACTTTTTCGGTCTTCTACAAATATTCTACTATCCAGAGTGGACACCCCAAGAGGTGGCTCAGAAACCACCTGAATTACTGACTGATAACATGATCTGGATGGACCCTTTGCTTGATTTCTTGACGTTGGCTAATAAAGTTGTGAGTAGCTAACAAGGGTGTGCCTGTCTAAACACTCATCTTCAGAAAGAAAATTTACAGAGGCTGAAGCCAAAGCATGACTGGGAGCTACCAGCCAGCAGTGACCTTGAAGGAAGGTAAAGAAGAAGAGAGTGATATGGAAAGAAACTGAGAGTCTGATGATGAGGATAATTTTGATCTAGGCCTTTGCATACAGGCACCATGTTAAGAAAGGAAAGAATTTCATCCATTCAATGGTTTCACATCCTTGTATGCCTGCACGGAAGTGTGAATTCAAGCTTACATAGAGAAGAGCTCTTTGGCTCCTTCTGTGACAAGATGCTGTGTGAGGTCAAATGACTCCAGTAGTAAAGACCACAAGAAGGAGTGTCATTCTAGCAAAGAAATTTTTACTACAGCATCTCTCTTGAGGGGAAATTTAGTGTTTTTCCTGGAAGAAAAATGAAACAATAAAACCTGTAAAGGGCAGCCTTAATTTTTGCTTGGCTAATTGTGTGGGTTTGAATTTTCTAGACACCATTAGCAAATGTTTGGAGCTGAGACAGTGAGTCTCTGCAGACAAAGCACTGCTAACAATCAGAGATTTTTTTGAATGTCTGATCATCTTACCTTGACTGTGTCTGTCCACTCTTACTGAGGGAAGTAATTAGAATTAACAACAGGAAGACAGAGCCAGAAATACCCACAGCCTGCAGTCTAGAAGAGAAGTAATGATGTTTCGAACTGTCATACTTATCCATTCAGCTAGATTTAACATATGCATGCTTAGGGCAGAGCTCTGCTGGTCATTTTTTTCTAACATCACAAACAGGAAAGTGTCTTTCATTTTCTTCCATGAAAAGGGTCGTTTCTATCAAATATTTTGATATCTCAGATTTCTACAGTATTCCATCCCAAACAACTTCAGTTTGTTATAATGTGGGGACTTGAGTCCCCTCAGTGATAACAGCAATAAACCCAGTACTGTGTTGCATACTAAATAAAAATTTAGTGATATGAATCCACTTGAGTACTTGTCCGTCATTGTCCATTGTACCATTCATCATTGTCTTGATCTTAGTGGAACTGATCCAGCCTGCTGCATATGTAGAGTCATCCAGTTCTAAAATTAATTTTATACTTTCTTATTCCAACATTGCACTCTCAACTAAAGCAAGTGGATTTGGTTCTTCTGTCCTTGACAAGAGAGGGAACTTGGAGTTAAATCAAAGAAGTCATTGAGTATAAAATATTGGTAAATGAAAAGAAAGAGGGAGAAGGACATTTATTTTTTTCATTTTTATGCACAGAGAAGTGATTCTTCCTTTCCTCTTTTAGCTTTTTTAAAAAAAATTCTATTTGTGCTAGCTGCCTTCTCTTTTTCTTTTTTTCTTTCTTTTTGAGTATGTATTCCAGAACTACTCTTTATTTCACTGGAGTAGCTATTTGTACTCACAGTAAGCTCTGTTCTACAAAGAATGTCTCTTAAAGAATCTTTTATCACAAAGAAAGAATTCTGCACAGTAAGAAAACATTGGCACTTTCTTTATTTTTAACCCCTTTTCTTAAAATGTTTGTCTAAATGTTTAACCATGGGAAGGGCAGGGCTTGAGTAACACAAAGAAGATATTGTGCCTCTTCAATTCAAGGACAGCATGCACACATAAAGGCTTAACAGTCTGAATCTGACAGTGGCTAAAGCAACAAGACATAATGAATTGGTTTGGATAGTTCCAGAGTTCTGGACTGCCTGTCCTGCCATCCCAACAGATTTCTTGAGAACATTATTTTTCAGCCTGCCCTACTTGACAGTGGGAACAACACTCCTGGGAAGTTACCATCCCCAAAGCTACAACAAGTGACAGAAATTCCCCCAGGTTCCAACACCTGTTTCAGGTCTTTTTTTCACCAGTTCACCTAGTTAAATCACCCCTAGCATAAGAAGGCTCAATTAATTCAACAATTTAGAATGGGTCCTAAGACCTCATTCTGTCTTGGTAAAGTGTAGTTTCATCAGTCTCCCAATATAATATTTTCCATTAACTCAAGCCTTTTTGATTCAGAAATAACTCCACTTCTGGGAGCATCTAGATAGTATGGTGCTGAGTGTGTCACATTTCCTCACAGCTAGACCGGTTAGAATGAAAACTCTCCTCTAGGATATCTGAAAAGAAACCTGGTCATCACCCTAAAAAAAAAAGAGGGTGGATTCCAGCCCCGACATTTGAAAACACAGTGCAACAAAACTGAGGCTGGCAAAAGGTCTTCAGTCCAGACTTGCTGGACTTCAGGTTTCAGAGGAACATTACAGCGAGCTGAGGCCCTTGTACACACTAAGTTCTGGGGATTTGGGGTAGACGATGGAAAAGCTGTTAGTAAGAATGGTTTGCATATTTTCTTCAAGTTGTGCAAGATACTAAATCATGCAAGTGATCGAGTCATGGTTTGTATTAAAAATCTACTAATAGCTGTTTGTTTGGGAAGATTTGGGCTTGCTACTTGTGACAATGTAGAACAGCTCCAGGAGGATTTGTTGCAAAGCATGTCACTCCATTCTAGACTCAAATCCTCTTCTTTCATCTGCTAATTGCTTGTCTCCTAGTTGTTTATGTACGTGATTTACTGATATCAGTGACTCAGTGGCAGAGCTGGAATGAGAATGGGGACCATTAGTCTCCTGGACCTGTCTTCCACCCTCTGGTTCATGTTGCAGGGCTGAGGCACTGCCTTCTGCGCAAAGTCTTTCCGCTCCTCCAGACGTTTTACAGGTCATTCTCCCCAGGCTTAGTACCCTACTCTATCATGTGCAAGCTGAATCTTCAAGGAAAAGGAGGGCATCACTACCTGCTTGTTCTTTTGGAGAGCATCTCAAACTGCTGCCAGGACCCCCTGAAGAGCCCCCCAGGGAAACCAATAAGTTGGCATATGTGCACAGTTTATAGGAAGTCCTCCTGGTTTCACAGGCTAAAGGTCATGTGCATTACGGGGAAAGCTGACAGAAGGCTGACCTGAGATTGAGTGAATCCCACCTGTGGGATCAGCTAATCTGATTTTTCTGCAATGTGGATTTTGGAGTTTGAAAGGGACAAGAGGATTGCTGAAGTAAAGCTGGGAGATTGCTAAGAAAAAAATAATAACGATGATTGGCAATGCAGTTAATACATTTGAAAGTCAAGGTGCAGCTACTGGAGCATTAGCTCAAGGGAAGAAAATAGAGATTCAGTGCTGGAGTCTAGAGGATATACAAAAACCTTCAGAATGATCAGGATTTATGGATGCTTCGTCTCCCACCTGCTGGCACGAGGAGTAAGGATCCACATGTAAAAGCCTCCAAAGTAATTTTAAGAATTAGTGAAGTGAAGCTGTGTGTTGTAGAAAAGAGCTGAAGTTTGGTTTATGCCTAGAAGGCACCTGTAATTTTATTTTAAGGGGAGGTGGGTTAATCTCTTTCTTTTGCAGTTCTCAGCGACGTGCCATTAATTCTAGCAACTCCAACTTCATCGAGAGACTGTGGCTAGCACCGCGGAATTGCTTTAGTGAATTGTGCTTGCAGAGGGACATGGGGAGCATGGTTGCATGATTAAGGCTTTTGACTGGGATCCCAGAGCTCTGGGCCGAATCCCAGCTCTGCCACATACCCCCTGCCAGGACTAATCAATGAATTTGTGCTGTCTCGGTTCCCTACTATCAAATGGAGGCAACGATGCTTCCTTTCATTCATCCACTGCCTGACCCGTCCACGTGGATGATAAGCACCTCTCTGGCTGAATGGACTTGCAGTAGCCCACTCATTGGGCCCCTGGATCATTTCACCACCTTTGTATTACCTGTGATGAAGTAACTTAATAACATCTCGGGGACTGCATGCCAACAATAAATTCCAAGTTATGTAGCGTAAGCCCAGTTTGAACACATAAGATTAGCGCTGCCTTCCAAGTCAGGACAGACATCCTCTATGGCAGGATTTTCAAATATGCTTAAAGTAGGCACCAAATTTAAACATTGACTCTCTTTGTGTCTTGAACAGTAGCCTGGATCTTTAAGTGCTCTCCTGAACTGATCCTGTCCTAAGTCACTTGCCACAGGAGACAGGCTGAATAGTGGGCAGTCCCATCTCACAGAAGAGTGTAAGTCCTTATGAAAGTCAGTATTTGAAAATCACACCCTGGTGCATACAGCATAAAACAAGCTTTGTGATACTGTTCATAAGTCTATCTTGAAAGTTGCAAGCCTGGCAAGTCTTCAAGAAAAGCCTGCAACAACACCAAAGTGGTCTGTGTGATGCATATTCATCTTTTCTCTGCAATTCAATCCTCTTTTTTCATTCTTTAAGGCTTGCGTGAATGCAGAGATGCACACGTGGAATGGAAACTGTGTTTTATAGCTGGATTAAACTGGTAGGAAAGCTTTATATAGCTTGTTACAACTTTGAATAGAAATTGCTGAGCTCCAGCTGTGTGGAGCTTCGCTTCGCTCTTCCTTTTCTTCCAACTGGCCCAGTGTCATGGCAGAACTCATGTCAGATCTTCCTCTTCCTCCCAATCCCAGGGATATTTCTCCCTTTCTTTCTTGTAAGTCTTATCTTTTGGGTTTCCTGGGAGATTTTGTTTTAAACAAAAGTCTGATTCAATTTTCTGTCTTTACCTCTCCATCCCATAGTTTTTCGGCATCAGATGTTGTGAAAGTGATACTGATATTTAACAAGCCCATAATTTCCCCTTTTTCCATTTAAACACTTGTTGATAAAGATAATGTAAAATAACAAAATGCATTTACTTTAGAAATTAATTGTCTAGCATTGCTTTTTTCCTCAAATAAATCAATACCATTTCAAAGCCATCAGCAGCCGGTGTCATAATCAGCGCTGTGGTAATAAACATATAATGGCATATGAAGAGGCAAATAAACCCTGTTAACATAAGCTACTAACCAGATTTTATAAGCAGTCCTGAAGAAAAGAACATATGTAAAATCTGAAGCTCTGAATTGTCACTGTAGGGACGCGGTCCCCTCTCTGGCCGGAGAAGACAGCTGAACAATCCTTTTGAGCTCTGCGAGTGGAGTAACTTCCCTTTGAATGGACACAGCAGAAAATCAGCTCTGCTCCCAGGGACCATCAGGGATGATCACTAGAAAACAGCACAAGATGATTACTCCCTCTACGCTGGGAAAAGCCTGCTCTAGTGTCTTTCACAGCATGCCGGTTCGGCGCTGTTATCATCAGGCAGACTCCAATTTCGTGCCTTAAAATGCATTCCATTTTTCCCACAGCTTTTACAAAAGTAGGCTGAAATTCAGGAAGCATGTAGGCAGGGGCCTAATTTTATGCCCCTGGTTTTAAGTCCATTTGGCTCTAATAACGCTCCTTGTGCAGCTGAATTTAGCAGAAATGCCTTGATGAATTGGGGCTGAAGGTTGTTGTCAAGCCTGTCTTCCCTGGGGAACAGAGACAGCCTTGTCCTGTCCCAGCTGCTGGGGCAGTTCTTCTGCATCATGCACAACACATTGGCTTGGGGATGAAGGTCTGTGCTGGTCCTGTGGACACAGCACTGACGGGGTTAATCTAACTTTCAATTTTTAGAGGAAAGAGACACTTCAAAGGCATTTTCCTAATACGGGTTTTAGGAGGATGTCCCGTTTACTACAAAACAAGTCTGTTGTGCTTTGATGCTTTTCAACTGCCAGAAATACTATTATCTAGATTACATTTTATCATGTTTTCTGGGTATTTCATACTGATAAGGTTTTATGCAGGATCATTACATATGAGAATAGATTTAATCCTGTTTTTAGTAAGCTTTAAGGACACTGAGGGATTATTTATGTAATAAGATGCAAAGTTGCTATGGAAAATGCTATAGCAACCTAACATCTTCACAAAACCAAGCAGCCACTTGTGACAGCAATCTAAATTTACATTTATTTTAGTGTCATTTTATTGACATTCTTAGTATCTCATTTTGACAGCATGTTAAAATATGTTTTGCGTTCATGCTAGAACAAAATTAACAGCACATTGTTGGAATGAAGATGATGCTTATAATTTTTGGAGATAATTTTAGCATATTTCATTCTGTGTAAATAGCATTAAAATAGTACTGAAAAGAAGTTTGGGTGCATCCCCTCTATTTGTAATAGAGCAAACAATGCGCATTGAAAGTAATATTTTACAAGTCAGTGAAAGCTAAACTGGGTTTATTTGCTTTGAATCTGAATGAAAATATATTTAAGAAAGAAATGATTTTGTTATTAGAATTTATTTCAAATCCTGTATCTTTTATTATAACTTTCCCAGTTCAGGATACAGGCTATAATTTTTCATTAGGTTTCATAAAGCAGGGCATCATTTCTGAATGTGTAGACTTGCAGTTTGATAAGGAATTGCCCTATTGAAATGGGACTTTCTAAAACGTAGGATACCGGTACCCATTGCCCCTTAGGAGGTTAAATAAAAAGGAAAAGGAAAAACAAACACAAAGTGACAAAACAGCCTGAACTCTGTCCTGCGCTCATTGCAGTTAATAATGAAACTCGCATTGACTTCAATGGGAGCAGAAGCAAGCTCTGTATATTGATTTTCTCCATCCCCCTCCATTAAGAATCCTGAAGTGTGGCTGTAACAGTGTTGAAGTGGGATGTTGGCAGCAAAATCAATAAAAGACAATATTAGAACATATGCTGTTTTCAGCTTCCTCACAATCTGATATAGCTGGTATTAGCATTCTTCTCCAAATTACACTTCATGCTTTCTATAAAGTGACCTTCCTTATAGTGCCCTCTCCAATATAAAGCTTTTGTGCTCTTACTCTCATATTTAGCCTTCAAGAGAATGAGCCCTATTTGTAACAGTGAAGATGGTTGATTCTGAACAGAGCATAAAGAACAGATCCCTTCAAGAGTGGCTTCTGCCTAAACCCTATTTCTGACCTCCCATGAAAGATCATTTCTATTACTGTTTAAACTAAGCTCTTGGTTTGAGGTTTCCTTAATTATGCTGCCCTTCATGCTTTGTTGTTTTTAGAAACTCTTTTCACCCCAGCACATTAGAGAAACTTGCAGATATTGCTTGAGGTGGAGGTTTAGGTACCTTCTTACCCATTAAATCCAAGAAACATCAGGCATTGCTAAGGTGTCAGAGGAGATAATGATCAGAAAGCAGAGTCTTTTCCAATGTCAGTACAAGCTTCAAAAGTCATAATTGCAGGTTTGGGGAGCATCCTTATGTCATGAGACAGGCAAGGCTGGCTGAAGTTTCCAAAGCATGAAAAGCTTCCTTTTTGAAGCTTGCAGCTTCTCGTTCCTTGTGCGTCCAGATTGACTGGCAGCCTGCGATGTGGTTGCATGCCAGCAGTTAAAAACACACCCAGCAGAGCTCATGCTTGCAGCTGGATGGCCACAGAAACTCCCAAAACTACTACTAGTTCGTGGTGCTGGTTTGCTTTGGTGAATGAATCTCAGATTCAGAGGAGTTTCATGATGTCCTGCTCTTTGGTTTTAGCTTAAAGACCATCTCAAGAAAATAAGCTTCACACTAATGACATGTATCCATAGTACAGCATTTTTGTGATTAATATATTGAAGGATTTGCTTCATAAAGTTGAAAGCCAAGTGGTTTCAAAGCTGCTTGGAGGTGAGTGTTTTTGGGTTTAGATTCATGGCAGAGGGAAAAGAGAACAAAGAAAGGCCATCTCAGATGTGAAATGACTGACTGAAGAGCTAGATACCATATCAAAACCGTACCATTTTATACCACTTCTCCACTAATTCCAGCATATGGCTCCTTGAACACCAGCATATAGAACTCTAAAGGTGGAAAATTTGTTTCTTCTATGTTAAAAGGAAAGTGGTTTGTTTTATTGGATTTTTTAATTAGAAACTATAATTGCTATTTTTTTTTGCCTTTCAATGGGCAAATAGTTTGCAATCTTTTTGTTTATTTATTCATCCCTCCGCATATTTGATGCATAGCAAGTTGCATCAAGTGCAAGAACTGTGCCAAGCATGTCTTTACAGCACTTGTATCCAGTGATTGCTGAGCTGCTTCTACAACTGCCAAGTGCCCACCTCACATGTCAACCAGAGATCTCTCCGAAGAGCTTTGGGTGGTTGCTAGTCCACAACATCAGTTTCTTCATTGCTTCTTTGTCATGTGTCAGATACGAACTGTCTTCCCTCTTAAATTTGTCTGAGCTCTGGAGACAAGTGAGCACTTTTAACAGTCGAGGAAGAACATGATAAAAAGCAATACCTCTCTCCATGTTGTTCTATTATCAGATAGTCATCTGTCTCATCATGTTTTGTTGATAGGTTTTGAGATGCCTGTGCTGTTAGACCTTGATCCCACAAGCTACTGCCTGCTGCTCGTAGTGTTTGCACTCAACTTTTGCTCAACACCCACAGATAAAAAGTCCTAAGCAATGGCTTACCCAGAAGGTCTGGTACACAGACTATTTCACTGTTATCTCTTCACAGTTACACACTTTTTGCAAATTTCAGTAACTTGTCCATTTTTGAAAGGACTGGAGGTACCACTAAGCTCTGTAGAAGCCTGTCATATGCAAGTTTGCAACACATTTTATTTTTCAGTAGCTGAGAAAATGCCTAGTAAACATGTTAAATTGTGGAGAAGTACAGTGACCTCTATTTGCAGATACTGAATATGCTGAAGGCAGGATGGAGTGGAGAGAAGGAGGTTTTGGCTTGCAGGTACAGCTCTTCTGCACACCCTTCCATTCATGTAGTGGATAAATGGCTCAAGAAATGCTGTCTCTGAATGTGAGAGTCAAGAAATTACAAGCTTGATGTGATCGTTTGCTTATGCCTTCTGAAGGGGTAAAAACATATTCCCACATTAAAGATCCATTTTTATCTAAGGCCAAAATAACTGAGCAAGTATTTCAGCATTATGTACAATTTTTAAAGAAAAATTAGCTCAGCCCTCCAATCCAGTACAAGGTCAGAGAGATAGCTCTCCTGCAATTTAAGGTGCAATAGAATTTTGTACAAAGGTGGTTTGTTTTCTCATTTATAGCAAGCACTTTACATTTATGAATGAAATTTGCCTATTATAAATCAGAACAATTCAAAACACTACAGTCACTTAAAACACTCAGATCAGCCCTTTCTTCCCTAATGAAGGTGACAAATCGAGGGATTCACGTGCACACTGTCAAGTTTGTTTCCAAGTAGCAATGACAGTTTCTTCATATTTATAAGTCCCACTGATTATTTTTTTTCAAGTTGTCACAGTGGTGCTGGACCTGAATGCAATTCCTAGTTCAAATGCCAACAGTAGGAATACAGCCATGTGCCTTGTAAATGCCAGTGTCTATTGTTTAAGTCTGAATAAAAATATAGCAATTACTTTGACTCCTAAGAAGTAACCATCAGTGACCCACCTATACAGAGGTTTACCTATATGCAATAATGTTCAAATATCCTAAGTAATTTATGTATCATGTGTACACACATACATACAATCCATTTATGCCATATACATAAGATTAGCATAACATATATGAAACACTGAGCATTCATCAGCATCTCTGGTGCTGTGGAGTGTTCAAATGTCTGCACCCTCAGTTGCAAAGCACCATTAATACAAGCAGCATTTTTCCATTACTGATGTGGGAGAGGGTCATCAATGCCACTTGGCATCTCCCCAGTAACCAGCGCTTTTCTTACTTGAGTGAACATACTCTTTCCCCCTTGAGACTAAAATCTCCTCTGTTCATTTTTCGTGTTACAGGAATACAGTCATTTTTTTAAATATTGTTGATTAGAGGAAAAAGTCGCATCTTTGCTGACTTCTTTAAACCACAGTCTCTGTAAAAGTGTTGCAACAGTTCTATTTCTCAATTAGGGAAAAAAGCAGAGCCTCTAAAAGAGATTTGGTACTTGATTAATTAAATTTAACTAAGACAGCAGTTATTAGTAAACATAAAGCATAAGTATCTGAAAAATTCATCTTATCACAAACCAAATACTCTACTAAGCAGTGAGAAGGAGTGCTTTTTACTGAATTTTGAAAATATCTGAGAACTGATATTATTTTTAATTGAAGTTATACCCTTACGTTTTTCTTATGATGACTTGCTTCCCACACCCCTAGTTCAAGAGGAGAACAAAGCAGGAAAGGCAACGCAACAACCAACCCAACTGGGAGTCTACCCATCGCAGTAGTCTGTGCAGGACCACCTCTTCCCTCTCCTGTCTCTTATGCATAAGCCAAGTCAGTTGAGCTTGGTACATATCATGGGTGGCAGCAGAAGAAATATAACCCAAAAAGGAGAGGAAACAAGGGGCTTTTGCTTTAAAGAGGTGACCTGGAGAAACTAGTCTCAATGGGCAGATTAACTAGGAACTGTCAAAATATCATTTACGAGCTATGTGGATTCCTGTTCTCCAAAGAGATGCTGTCAAGTAAAATAGACCTAAAATGTGACAGGCTTTGATATTATTGGAACAAGGTGGTCTCTTCCAAATTCTGAATATGCATTTCAGTAATGCGATGTGACATTTTTGTAGGAAAAGTCCAAAACACTTAATGCTGCAATTTACCTGGGACAGAACTGGGTAAGAGGGGACTGGAGAACGTACTGCAAAATAAGTATGAGTGAGGGAAGAGAGAAACATCTGGAAATGTCAGGCAGGTGGGAATTAAAAATGAAGAAAGAGATGGACTCATGCATTTGGAGCTGAAGGAGGAGAACCAGTACAGAGGTAAAGGAGAGGAAGGTATGAAGAGAGGGGTAGAAAGATTGGCTTAAGGTGGGAAATTATCTTTCTGTCTTTTGTGCCCTTTAGAGAAAGTTAGTTCACTGTTCAAGTGAGTTTTCTGCAGCCATGAGGTCTAGATCAATGATCCCAAAGTGAGGTCCTGAGCCAGTGATTGCTTGTAAGTCTGTAGTAAGTAATCTGCATCTTATTCTAGGACTAGCTAAAACAGTGAGATTGAATTACCTTGTTAGTGTTTTTAATTAAAAGTCAGAGTTTGCGAGAGCATGGTGAAATACAGACAGCCGGTGCTGATCCACAGTCTGGAAAGTTTGGAAGCCACTAGTCCAGAAACTTAAAGCGGAGATTTTCAGTTAATGATCTCTCTAGGGCTTTAAATAAAATGTCAGATATCGTGAAACTCATCATAACACCACAGGAGCTGGCAGCACTGCTCTCTGGGGCATTCTTAGTCCACTGCAGAGCCAGCATTTGCGTGCTCCTTTTTATTAGTAGGCCCAGCTGAACTGTAATCTGCCCTCCCTTTCCTTACCTCTTCTTTGCTATTTGCAAAGAGATATGCTTCATTACACAAGAAATAATAAGCCTTCATAAGTTACTGGTAAGCCACGTGTGTGGTAACCGGGGAAAGAACAGCGCTATTGCTGAAGTCTGCTAAGCAGAAAGAAGTTTTGTAAACTGAGAAAATCTCTCTTCAGAGAAACTCTGGTTTCTCAAATGTTACATCTGTCTGTATTGGATGGGATGGACAAAATCGCAGTTAAATGATAGTGCAACTTTTCTTTTTTCTTTCTTTTTTTTTTTTCCTTCTTCTTTTTTTTGGCAGTATCCTTCCATTTTCTAATTGTTCGCCAGCAAGTTTTATGTGAATAGAAAGCCTGAAAATAATTCTCATGAGTATTCAATTTGAACATCTGGCATCATCATGAATGTAACTGGTATAATGAGCTTCTCTGCATTGAACATAGGCTGCATGGTGAGGGGAGGACTTCGAAGCAACTGCACCTGAATAAAGCAGATTTTCTAAAAGAGTAAATCTCCCTCCCAGTGTGCGCACCCTAACTCAGGCTAGCATTAATGACAATAACCTCTTCACATATAGGATAATTAGTGCCCTTGGAGTTTAAATTTGCAGGTACTGAGACATTCAAATGAAGTGTGCCTTACGTCAGGAAAAAAAAAGTGGAAATTGCTTCATTGTTTGGTTACATTATGTCTGAAGGGGGAAAGAAAAAACTGTTCATGGCTAGGTTAGCTTGTAATTGGCCCAAATTATTTATTTTTATACCATTCTAATTGTGTTTTCAGAGTTTATTTAGGCTAGTTAGCTGGCTGCTTTCAAGCTTTAACCAAAGGATTATTTTTTTTATAAGCCAAGTGACATAGTCTGTTTTTGTGGGAACATGGGAGAACAATGGAACAGGCATTTATTAAAGAATGCAGTATGGGAATAAAGTTGCTTTTATCTGCTAGTATCAGACATATTTCTGTGCACTCATCATTGACATCCAAGCACTACTTGTGCTGGTGACCAGGTATTTATTAACTGTCCATAAAGAAAAGAAAGTGTCCTCTAGGAACTCAAGGCAATGGATCAAAGCCACTTTAGATATTGGAGGTCTCAGGAGCCTGACCTTGTTGTAAAGTGTGCTGAGAAAATGCCTCAAAGTGATGAAGGTGTAGCTTAGCCTTACTCTTCCAGAAAGCTTCTTTGAGATGCCACCAAAGAGTTGCTTTCCCAAATGGTTTTGAAGTAGGCACAGAGCATGTGTAACTAAAACTTGTTCTCAGAGCTCAGTTTTTATGGTAGGGTTTACAAAAGTCAGCTGTGAGACAAGGGATCCATATCTGGGCAGTTGTAGGTAATAAGGGCCTCAACTTTCTTTCTGCCATGAGCTGACAACTTCAGGAGAATACAGAGAGAGGGTCAGCTTTGACAGTTCACAGTGGAGATACAGGTTCACGCTTCTCTACTTGCTCAGTGTGTGTTCCCACCTCAGAGGCCATCCAGCTGCCCATCTGCAGCAAGGGCCATGCCTTCCTTCCCACCACCTCGCAGACCTCCTGCAAACCCGGCCTTCCCACCCCCCTCAAGGTGTGGGTCCACTCACTGGCATCACTTCACACACCCCCTACCATTGAGAGACCACGATGGGATCCTCAGGCTGTAGCGCAAGGGTTAACTTCCTGTGGGCTGCAGCACTAAGTGGAGCCTTATACGGTAAAAATGAGTGAGGGCCCAGTGGTTCCATCTAGCCTATGAAACTGAAAGTTTTTTCCTTCAAGGCAGCCCCAATCTTAACATCATCCTTTCCTGACTTGCCAGCAGGCACACACCAGTGTATCCTCTCACAGTTTTGCATTCAACATGAAACTGGGCCCATTAATCACTTTTGAACTCCTCCTCCTTACACCCAGAAACTGTTAAAAATGCCACTGCCTTTCTTGTGCCACCACCAGGAGTCCTACCACACTTCCTTTTCCTTCGCATATTAAACTCAGGTCCAAAATTTTATTTTGTTCCACCTAACTCTTCCTAGAATCTGACCTCTGCCTTTATTCTGTCAAAATTCATATCCAAACCTTCTGACCTTGTGTTTTCCTTCCAGGAGTTCCTTTTCTTTGCTCCCCACTTGAGCCCTTTCTCAAGATAGCATACAATGTATCTCCTAAGACCATCCATTCCATACTTCTGCTACGACCATCTTACTTACGAATGACAAATGTCATTATTGTGTAACTTGCCCTGTTTTCTACAGCATCAAGACATAGCTGATGCCCTTCCAGATCCTCCAGAAACATTTTTCCTTGCTGATTTTCCCCTGGTTGTACTGCTTCACAGTTCACCTATTTGAAAAACAAGCAAGCTAGCTAAAAGCCAAGGATAACTTTTATTGTTTGTATTTATAGTTGTGAACTTTGTGTTCCTATTTCTCTCCTCTCACATTTGTTCAGTCCCTCAAGTTGAAAACTCTTTGAAGAAGTAGCTGTGTCTTGCAAGATGGCTTTTTTTGACATTGTAAATGCTCTGCAACGGGAGTGATGCAAAAAATTACCATAATAACAGCCATCATTCTGACAGTTTTTGATGCTTTTCTTGTTGATGTTATCAAAAGGAGCATTATATCATTTTAAACCTTATTTTCAAGTCAGGAAATTAGGTTAATGGCATTAGTAGAAATCAGATGGCAGGAAGATTTGGGAATATGCTCTTCATCTCTTTTCATCCACGTCACTGTATTGATACATTGGCTAACGGCCCAAAACCCTGAGAAATTCTGCTAAAGAAGCTAGAACCAAAATTCTGAAGATAGACAAATAAGCATGGAAGTTTTCAGTTTTGTGATCTATTTCTATACAAATATAGAAGAATCTATAGAAAAAAAAAATATTACTTCCAGATTGCCTCAGACTCTTGAGATAAATTACTGCATATCCATTTCAACTCACAGTGTCCCCAGTATGCAAATTAATAGTCTGCCATTAATGTTAACTGTAATGTTATCAGGGCATCATCTAATGAGAAATGCACAGCCCAGATGTGCATTAATAAATCTGGTAGAAAATTTTGGATTCTCCCTAATTTCCTCAATAAATAGATACATTCAGAGATTTGGAGTATTCACTTTATTTCCTGGCCGCTATGACATGATGTGAGACATAAAATACTACAATTACCCTGTATGACCTGTGAAGACTCTACACTGGCTCCAGTGGGCACTATTATGCATTAGGTTAAATGTATTCACAGAGTACCAGCTAGAAGTAAAAGGTACAGTGTAGTACTACTCATAAAGAAGGCACACTCCTAACTATCCGAGCTAGATGCCCTAGAAGAATAAAGTTAATTGTTTGTTTCTTCTGAGACATCAGTCAATGAGTATGTCCTTAGCCTTCAGTGGATTTCTGATCAGCCAGTCACTTCTTGTTTTAAAAAGAGTGTCTTTTTGCTTTGGGACTAGTCTGGAGTCTACAGGAGTAGAGTCCAGGAGTCTACTCCTACATGGAATCTATCTGTCTTGCCACCGAGGCTGGTGGCGAATTGTATGTATCACTTCTGCCTCAGCACAAGGAAACCACGCTAACTTCTTAGATGTCCTCATAATATCAGTGTGAAGGTTTCCCCCACTTACATGTGTTTAATCTTCCTCCAGCTGCTTCTCTGAGACTGGCAGGTATCATTTTGCATCCCTCAGTGAAAACGCTGCAAAGTGTGTATTGAGCTGGTTTCCAGCTGTGTTTGTTTAGGTAGGAATATTTTCTTCTGCTTGCAGCACAGGCAGCTATTTGGGATTCTTGTCAGAGTTTTCTTTTGATATAGTTTCCTTGTATATAGTTCTTCTGTAAATACTTTCAGCATTCATTGTCTTTTTAACCTAAAATGCTTTTTAGCATGTCTCAGAGAGGGATTTTGTAGATGAGTATCTGAACTACCAAACTTAAAATGGCTTGAGAAGTAGCATTGCGATGAGCTGAATATTTTTTTTTTTACTAAAACTACATTCATCAGCTTTGTCAATGAAGCCATAGCAAAAATTTCTGCAAAACTTTGAAAAATATTTACTTTTTAAAATGCAGATTCCCTTTCCCCCAAAATTCTCCTCTGATTTTAATTTAGTATTCAATTAAGTGTCTTTATATAATAGGTAATAAATTATGTACTATTATACATAATTATTATAAATGAAATATAATTAAAATAATTTATAATTAGTTTTCTATATAATAGATATTTTATTCAGAACCAAAAGAGACATTGGTCTGAATCCAGAATTATTTTAATTCTAGTGCACTAAAATATAAAGATCTTAAAATAATAGTTATGTTACGTCAACACAAAGAACATTTGTGATTTTGTTTAAAATAGTTACCCAGTGTTGAATGAGCTGGAACCCCTGGGGTCCACCAGATGTCTGTCCTTGACTTATTCTCCTTTTCTGCTAACCACTCTGTCCGCATGTGTTAGGAACCAGCTATTTGTAGCTTTAAATTAAATAGCAAAGGAACTACATGTATTTAATGCCATATCGTTTGTGGACTCTTATCTATAATTAATTCATTTAAAAGCTTGTGACAATTTAGTATTCTGTTACACTACTGCTAGATGTGTTGTATCCTCTTTATTTAAGGACATATTTCTACCTTGGACTCTGTCTTTAATTGCTTATTACGAATGGCTAGGAAGATCACCAGGGTGTATTATAATGGTGATAAGAAATTGTACACTTCTGGGAATCCTGCCTAATATCACAAACTTATCTCTGCTGTATTCTTATTCTCTCACTTTAGGTTGTTCAGGATATTTCTATTTTGTCTTAAAATAGATTGTAACCTCTTCCAAACACAGCTTTCATCTTCCTGTGTCTGCAATCTAGAATAAGAAGGAGCCCGTCCTTGGATGGGGCTTCTTGGTAGTACTGTAATGTAATTATTGTCATACAGGTTTTAATACTGTATACGAACTATAATTTTAAAATCATGAAATAAAATCATAGCATTCAGAGGTGCAACTCTGATTTTTTTTTTTAGCAGTAAGAGTGTATTGTTTTTCTACAGGAAAAATGGACAGTTACCTTCACTGCTGATATATACTGTGACTTGTTACATTTGAATGAGGTTTTTTTCAACACTAATAGCTTCATCACCTACAGGCTACTCACTTTTGCAATATGTTGTAGCCTCTTCCATTTCCCCAGATTCGCTGTCCCTGTAGCAGACTTCTCGTGCTGTCCCTAGCGCCACTCAATAGCCTGAACTCAACTAGGAGGACAAAAAGGAGAAGGAGTTTGCTAACTGGGCTGTAGTGTGACCCAGAAAATACACGACAGCAGCCTTTCCAGGTAGAGCAGCCTGAACCTCAGCTGAATCTGGGTCTTAACCCACATTTCAGTGGGGACGGTGATTAACAAGTATGTAGGCTTTACGCCCTCCACTTATACAGCAGCTCTGAGAAGTTTTTTAAGAGCTGGATTATCAGATGAATTACTGTTCCCAAACCACCGTAAAAATCTGAGTATGCCCATGGTGGTCTCCTTTCATGCTCTCAGAGGGTAGGCAGCTTCTGGCTAGAATTGAGTATTACATTTAAAAAAAAAAAAGTTTAAATTGTAAGAGAGTCTAATTGGTAGGGCTAAGACAATACAAATAACAGAGAGACTTTTTCCTTGGGCCTGTAGTGACAGGACAAGGGACAAGAGTTTTAAACTGAAAGACCATAGGTTTAGATTAGATATAAGGAAGAAATTTTTTACTGTGAGGGTGCTGATGCCCTGGCACAGGTTGCCCAGAGAGGCTGTGGCTGCCCCCTCCCTGGAAGTGTTCAAGGCCAGGTTGGATGGGGCTTTGGGCAACCTGATCTAGTGGAGGGTGTCCCTGCCCATGGCAGGGGGGTTGGCCCAGATGATCTTTAGAGGTCCCTTCCAACCCAAACTATTTAATTGTGACTTGAGTTTTTGTTAGCCTGAGGTTTTTATTGCTTGGCCTCTTTTTTCTTTTTTTTTTTTTTTTTTTCTTTTCCTCCTTTCTTATATTATAGCTTGTTGGCTCTTCAAAAAAAAAAGGAAAAAAAAAAGGATTTCATCCTCTTATTTGCCCATTGGACTCATCATTGCAATTTCTTGAGGGTAAATTTTGTCATGGAAGGATGATTACATGCTTTTCAGAACAATTTTATTTGATGTAATAATGTAACTGTTGCTAAATCTTCCAGAGAGATTCTGTAGAATATCCAAATTAAGAGCAATAACCAATCCATGAATAGTAGCTAACTGTACTTTATTTTGGATAATGCATTTGTACTATCTTAAAATTAGTAAAAATTACCTGAGAAAAAGGTAGATTTGTCCTACCAAAGATAAAACATTTTTATTGGTAATGAAATATTGTGACATTCTACCTAAGTGCTGATATAATTTCACAAACATGTTGAATCATGTTATCATGGGGAACAGGGGACTCTCTATCTGCGGAAGGTCTAGTCAAGAGAGGCCTAACATTAAATGGAGTTAATACACAATTTCCTATAATTTGGAGTTTAACCACATTGCTGTTGTAGGTGGGCAAAAAAGAATTCTGTGATACCAAGCCTGAAATCATTTAATCAGGAATGTAAATCAGTTATGTGCTTCAGTTACCAAATGTTGATAGAATTGGCTATGGTAGAATGTTGTTTTTTAATTACAGCTGCTCTGTAATGTTGTTGTGTTACCAGGTTCCAAGAAGGAAAATAGTATAGTGCGGCAGTTTGCTATGCCAAATGACCACTGCTACTGCCAAGTATAAATACTACCAGGAGTGGGTTCTTCTATAGGATGATAACCACAACCCTAAAGTAATGAATGCCACACTTCCCTATATGTATTTATGTTCTGATAATTTATTTAAATAATGTTCCTAGTACATGCTTTATAGCCTTCTGCCTTTTGCTACACAAATTTTAGCTTATATTGCAGACTGTGCAAGTCATTTGGCAAATGTAATTTCCATCCCTGCATACTAATCGATTTCTTCACAAACACCTGCTATCAGTTATGATAATAAAAATGCCATTCTAAATTGAAAAGGGGCCAAATGGAGCTTCCTAAGGAAATTACTTAAGTGTCTTTCAATGTCTTTAATGTAGTAATGTTCTTGTAGTGCCAACACTTTTTTTGAGCATTTGCATTTTATATAATTTTACTCTATTACATCATTTTTCTGTCTAAATGGTTCCTCATAACCATTGCTACAAAGTAGTTCATAGCAAGATTGGAGAGGAATTTCCGTACTTCCTCTCTCATGGGATTAAATCCAGCAACTTTACGTAGTCGAAATTCCTTAGCACAGATCTGACTGGAACATCTGGCCACTACACTAGAATAAATACTAAATGGTTGTATCAGTTCCTATAACATCACTGGGAAAACATTGTAAAGTTGGTGGCTGCTTTGCCCTTGGACTGCATGCCAGTTTCTTCCTAAAATATAAGCCTAAATTTAGCAGCCAGATTGCAAGTAGTGTTTGAATTATCCAGGGTCGTTTTATGGCTCCTTCCATCCCAGGAAATAACTTCCCAGCTACAGTCTTTGCCAGAACCTAATCATTTTCAGCTCTGCTGGGTCTTGTCTCAGCTCCGAAATGTCTCACTGGCTTTCAGCTGTATCGTCATCTCCCCTGACAATGTCCTCTGCATTATTTGTAAGGAAACAATCCATTTTACTGATATCTTCACATTTTCATTTTCTCTTAGCTCTAGCTGCCCAAGCGTATGCGCTAAAGGAAGAGAACGATAGTCTTCGATGGCAGCTGGACGCTTATAGGAATGAAGTGGAGCTCCTGAAACAGGAGAAAGGACAGCTCTTTCGAACAGAAGAAAGCCTTACGAAGGACCAGCAGCTGCAGTTCCTGCAGCAGACAATGCAAGGCATGCAGCAGGTATTGCTATGGAATAAAAGCATGGGTCTTCTTTTTTAGGAAAGTGGTACCATGAGGCTGTGCCATACTCAAGACTATTAGCCATCAAGGTCCTGATTTCTTTTCAGAGTCAAAATCTTACAGATTTTAGATGGAGGAGAGGTGGGGGGGGGAAGATTTTAGATAGGGGAAAGTTGGGAGGGGCAGGAATTGAGGACATATTTAGGGATAGGTAGTCATTTTAGGAATTCATAAACTGTAAACCCAGCGATCATTCAAGGAAACTCCTTATGCATGTTCTGTTTAGGAGCCAATTACTTCAGTACATTCCTTATTGCTCTCCTCACTTAATCCCATTGCCCTAATTATGCACAAAAGTTCAAAAAGTTTGTCCAGTGTAGCATAGCCAGTACTCTGTGGTTCCTTTGTTTGCATTCATCTGTATCTTTAGATGCATCTCTACTTCTCGGCTTTGTCTTTTTTTCTGCTGACTCTTGATTGAGCGTGACTGAGACATCTCCAGCTTGTCCAGACTACCCTCCTTCTAACTTGCAAGTGGATAGCAACATCAATGCTGTCTCCTGAGCTTTTATCATTTATGCTGACCCATGGATGTAACCTTTTCATTCAGGCAATTTTTAAGTGGTTTAGTGCAGCAACAAAGCTTTTTCTCTGACATCAGTCAGACAGAAACTGCAATGTGTCCCTGCAGAGGGGGGTTCAGTTTATCTCATCCATTCTCCTTTATTTGTCAGTGTGCTCCTGACATTGTGCAGGGCACGTCTTGGCAAGCACATCCAGACTGCTCCCACTGCTTCGTCTGACACGTCCATTAACACGTAAGCAGCTCTCCGTCAACATACATGTGTATAACTTCATTTCTGCCCAGGCACTTGTATTCAGCTGCTACGTGACTGACCACAAAGACAGTGGCTCACCACGACACTGGATTGGGTTCCCATCTAGAATGGAGCTTCTCAAGATGTCAGTGCAGAGGTTAATTTGGCCTCCGTCATCTGTGCCTTGAAGCAACATGTGCGCTCCTCTATCACACCCCAGTATTAGATTCCAGAAGGAGACAAGCTATACCCACTTCCAGATTGTACTAAGCTGCTTTTTTATGACAAAAAACAGGAGACGTTCATGTACATATGACTACTTAGTTGGATTAGGAATTGCATTGCTATCACAATACCCATTGAATCCAAGAAGTCTGCAAATAACTGCGCCTAACGCCAAATAACAGAGCACAACACAAGCCTATACCTGTGTTTATATAAACATAAACCCCTTCAAAACCTGCAGAGTTTTACCAAATTAGGATGATTTATGGTATAGTGGAGTAATTCTGAACAAAACATTTGAAAAATAGAAAATAAGTCATTGACCATTCAGGAATAAAATCTGTTCTGAACTTAAGTCATTAATCAGAAATACTTGAGGTTTCAGTATACTTTAGATATGCTTGAGGTCTATTCATGATCTTATCCTTATATAAATGGATACTTAAATATCACTGGCTTCATTAAATTTAACTGCATATATAAATATTGTGCTAAATTTCAGCCTGGTGCTAATTCTCCATTAAAATCAGTGAAAAGTGGGCGCAAAATACTACTAAATCAAAATGCTAGAGCCCTAACACTCATTTTGCATTATTATAATTTCCTACCTGGGGTCTGGATGAAGGATAATCAAGTGTGTAGAATATAAATAGATTTCTATTGTAACTTCAAGCAAATGTTAATAATGCAAGTCAATAACAGAGAGCGACTTACTTATCTCTCTGTTCAGCTAGCAATGGACACTGTAGTTCGTATTCCTCTGAGAGTTTCTATGTTCGTGACAATTTTGCTGTGAGGTACTGAATTTTTCTAGTTTGCCATCTCGGGGTCAGACCTACTAACTCCCAACGGGATATAATTAGAGATGGCCCAGGGAGCTGGAGAAGACATTGCAGATAATACAGTCTGACAATATGCTGAGGAGGGCAGCAACACAGAAGCACTGGAGGTGGAGTTCAGAATATTTGGTGGGAAATCATCAGTCAATTAAGCAGCTGGATGATGGCTTTGGATTTCAATGATTAGCCATAGTCATGACATCCTATAACCTTTTTGCTTTTCATGCAGTTCATGCATGAATATTTAGAAATAAACCTTTGATTTAGGTAGACTCTGTTTTCTCTCAGGTTGGTTTTGTAAATGTTGAGAGATGACAAAGTTAGCTGAAATCCATCAGTATAGCAGATGCTCAGAAAATCAGTCTCTTTATGAAATATTAAACATATAGCCAGGACTTGAGTAGTAATAATTTAACAAGAGACCTGTATTCCCTTTTATGCTTTTGTATATATTAAAATTAATTTCAGACAAGGTAAACTGAATGCCATCGAATGCCTGAACCCTACATATATGTCAGCATTCTTTCTTCTTCATTCTCCTCTGCTTTTTCATATACCTCTTTTTCTTCTAACTCTGGAAACTAGAAAACAAGTGATTTGAGCTGCAGCCTGAAAAGCAGATTTATCTGATTAAAGTGGATGCATTTTCAGAATCAAGAATTTTTTTTTTTTGTAAACATATTTGGTTTCAAACAATAGCAAATGACACAACATCAATGTATTTTTAATGTACTTCTACCATCTGGACTTTTTTCAGGATTCTTTCCCACATTTGCAGGACTGATGAAATGGATGTTTATTTTCTCTTCCATCACTCCTACTGATCCAAAGTAGCATCAGCAAAATCACACAGATATTTTCTTATGAAGTATACCTTATGGGCAGTAGTAGCAACCTCCTTATTTAGTGTGTCTAAAAAAGAAAATCCTTTGGACTAATGACATTGAACTTATGGGGTTTTTAGTCAACTTCCTCCATAAAACTGTGTCACAGTTTAATTTCATACCCACTGTGAGATCTCAAACAAATGGAAATAATGTCTTGTATCCATGGTAACAAATGAGATACACTTTACCTGATTTTGAGATGGAAATTGAATTAACTTGTCACTGCTGCATAGGTGGTATTGCCTTCAATTTATTTCTATATGAGAACACACATACCAAGCAGATCACTTTTTGAATGGCTCTGTTTTTCCAGCAGTGTTTGGTATGCTCTAACAAAGCCTGTGATCACAAGGAAGGATGTTTTAGTTGTAACAATTTTTACAATACTTCACAGCACAGCTGTAAGAATTTTTACATCTTGTCTCTCTGATATGTTTTACCAGATACATGCCTATAGGTAATGCAGAAAATATCACCTAGTAGCGTTGGTTAATGCTTGCCATTATAAGATTCACTTTTCAGTGCGTATATAATTTCTCCAAATTTTAACTGTTTGGGTTAGCATATTCCATGTGGAGGAGCAAGTAAAATTATTTTGAAAAAAAATCTCATCAAAATGTTTCAGCCATTCCAGGAGCAAAGCATGAAAACTATGCTTTTCTTGTTTGTTGTCCACCAAAGAAAATACTTGAGGAAATGCACTTGCCACCTTTATGCTTTCAAACAAGAACTCAGAATTTGACAATGAATTGCTATTGAATTAATGATGTGGTTTCCGTATCCTTTATAAAATCTGCTTGAAATTGATAACGTTACAAGTTTTTGAAAAATATCAGTTTGCCACATAGATGGCATTCATTAGCACATGTCCAAGTAAATTTGATAGAATGGGATGGGATGGGATTGGATGGGATGGGATAGGATAGGATAGGATAGGATAGGATAGAATAGAATAGAATAGAATAGAATTAGAATTAGAATTAGAATTAGAATTAGAATTAGAATTAGAATTAGAATTAGAATGGGTTGGGTTGGAAGGGACCTTAAAGATCATCTAGTTCCAACCCCCCTGCCATGGGCAGGGACACCCTCCACTAGACCACGTTGCCCAAAGCCCCATCCAACCTGGCCTTGAACGCTTCCAGGGAGGGGGCATCCACAGCTTCTCTGGGCAACCTGTTCCAGTGCCTCACCACCCTCACAGTAAAGAATTTCTTTCTAATATCTAATCTAAATCTACCCTCTTTCAGCTTAAAGCCATTACCCCTTGTCCTGTCACTACACTCCCTGATAAACAGTCCCTCACCATCTTTCCTGTAGACCTCCTTCAGGTACTGGAAGGCTGCAATAAGGTCTCCCTGGAGCCTTCTCCTCTGTGGGCTGAACAAGCCCAACTCTCTCAGCCTGTCCTCATAGGAGAGGTGCTCCAGCCCTCTGATTTTAGATTTTTACTGGTCATCCAGGGTTGTTCATGAGCCACCTCTGTAGCACAGCCATTGGTGTAATGTTTTACTCCTCAAGTTAGTTCTAAGTCTACAGAGTACACATCCTTTAGCATGGCTCTCTAATTGAACAAGTTAGTTCCACCTTTTTGTCAGGCTTAATTGGACAAGGTATAGGGCCATGCTTGCATAGCTGTACTGATTCCTGAACTGGTTTATTTGCCAATAGACTGGTGATTCTGCACGGTGCTTCATTGCATCATGTAAATGTATGATAATGTTCTTTCCTCTCACAACTCTGTGAGCATGATGGGCTGAATTTAAGCTCCTGCAGGCAAAGATGTCATCCAGAAATCCTCACTTAAACCATGCTTCCACCTATGTTTTCTCCAGGAAATGTACACAAGCGCCTACAGTTCTGCTTTTGCACATGCTGAGGTGTATCTGGGACATTTAAGAGGCACCTCATTGCCCCTATCCCCTAAGGGGTCTGATTCATTAGCTGAGCTCAGGTTCATACTCCTAACACACAACGACAGCACAAGCTCCCCTTTGTTGGTGGTGATGCATTAAAGCCTAGCCATGGGGTTATTGCATGAGCAGGGGATGCAGGGTGCCTCTTCTAAAATTAGCGCTCAAGGTGGAAAACAAGAACAATAGGAACAGTCGTGGGTGATAGGCATAGGGCTGACATAAAGGCTGATACACTGCTGTGGGTGCCACTGATTGTTGGTTCAGGACATCTCAGCAGGAGACTGAACATATTCTGGCCCTGTTGATGACCCGTATGGGTGTCACTGATGCAGCATGATGAAAGTCCTCTTTTGTCTTCTTTTTTTCCCCCAAAGAATATCAATTTCACTTGAATATCAATGCAGATTGCAAATCTGAGCGCTCAGAAGCCAGGAATTGCCAGAACTACTGCCTGTGTATTTTGCCTCATATACCTCAGAGACCCTTCCCTGTTTGGTGCTGCAGACAGAGAGTACACAGTTAATCATCACCTATTCAATACGCTCCTGTCCTTGCTGTTCAATATGCAACTTGAGGTCTTACTGCAAAGGCCACATTGCTCCTGACATTTCCTACCTACTGAGGACTAGCTTTTGCAGTTTACTAATAATTTAGCATGTAAAATAAATAGTATGTGCATCTGAGAGTTATACACCTCTTTTCAAAGGGCTCTGATAAGTGCCAGATGACTAGCAATTGTTTCAGCTTTTCAGTGTTCATCCAGGGAAGGACAGTTTGGACATGGTATGCCTCATCGTTGTGGTTGGGAGGGTGAGAAGAGCTGCAGTGCAGCTTCCTCCTTACCCTCATCGCTCCCTTGAAGTAGGATGGGTACATATTTGGTGACGAGGACTGTGGGATACACACCTTCCACAGTACAGTCACTCAGAGCCGGATTAGGACCTTTTTGAGTTGTGGTCAACGGCTCAATGTCCAAGTGGAGAACAGTGATGAGTGGCGTTCCTCAGGGGTCGGTACTGGGACCGGCACTGTTCAACATCTTTGTCGGCGACATGGACAGTGGAATCGAGTGCACCCTCAGCAAGTTTGCCGACGACACCAAGCTGTGTGGTGTGGTTGACACACTGGAGGGAGGGGATGCCATCCAGAGGGACCTTGACAGGCTGGAGAGGTGGGCCCGTGCGAACCGCATGAAGTTCAACAAGGCCAAGTGCAAGGTCCTGCACGTGGGTCAGGGTAATCCCAAGCACAGCTATAGACTGGGCAAGGAATGGACTGAAAGCAGCCCTGAGGAAAAGGACTTGGGGGTATTGATTGATGAGAAGCAAAACGTGAGCCAGCAGTGTGCGCTTGCAGCCCAGAAAGCCAACTGTGTCCTGGGCTGCATCAAAAGCAGTGTGACCAGCAGGTCAAGGGAGGTGATTCTGTCCCTCTACTCTGCTCTTGTGAGACCCCCCCTGGAGTACTGCGTCCAGCTCTGGGGGCCCCAGTACAGGAGAGACATGGAGCTGTTGGAGAGAGTCCAGAGGAGGGCCACAAAGCTGATCAGAGGGCTGAAGCACCTCTCCTATGAGGACAGGCTGAGAGAGTTGGGATTGTTCAGCCTGGAGAAGAGAAGGCTCCAGGGAGATCTAATTGCAGCCTTCCAGTACCTGAAGGGGCCTACAGGAAAGCTGGAGAGGGACTGTTTATGAGGGAGTGTAGTGACAGAACAAGGGGTAATGGGTTTAAGCTGAAGGAGGGTAGGTTTAGATTAGATGTTAGAAAGAAATTCTTTACTGTGAAGGTGGTGAGGTGCTGGCACAGGTTTCCCAGAGAAGCTGTGGCTGCCCCCTCCCTGGAAGCGTTCAAGGCCAGGCTGGATGGGGCTTTGGGCAACCTGGTCTGGTGGAGGGTGTCCCTGCCCATGGCAGGGGGGTTGGAACTAGATGATCTTTGAGGTCCCTTCCAACCCAAACCATTCTATGATTCTATCATTGTTTTTGTCTAAGTGAGATGGCATAAGGGTCATCTCTCAGCTTTTTAAGGAAGATCATATACCTCTAATGTATAGTAACCATTCTGAGTAGAAAAGCCAAAGGTAGCTGGTGTTGGCCTCACTGTACTGGCTTTGAAATGAATTGTGTTTCTACCATTCCCTGCCACTGGAGCAGAGCTAGTCTATTTTCCAATGTCCTCACTGAACTAGCAGAATTTTTTTCCTACAAGCAAAGATGGCATTGCTCAGGTATTTCCTATCCTATATGAAAAGTAGTTTTTTCTCATACAATTAACAGAAGAACTGATTATTCCCATGGCCCACTCCTTTTCAGTGGAGCAGGGAGGAAAAGTGTGTTTCTGTCCAGGAGGTTTTGACAGCTAGTAGGATAGGGCATCATGATATTTTTTTTCCACATCACTCTTCTAACCAATATACTACCTATTAAAATCCAGTAAGCCTCAGCTGGCATTTAGGTCTGCAGCTCTAAGATCCTTCACAGATGTTGTTAACTGTCACAGCCATTTCTTTTCCTCACATACAAACTTTCTGAAATGTTAGAAGTCACAGACACAGATGCTGTTAGCTGAAAATTGCCGAATCTGGTGCCATGTGAGTGCCGTGACCATTATAACAACTAATTACCTTTAAATATACAGGTTCTAGTAGCAGTTTATCACTGAAATTAACATCATTCTTGAATAGATAGAGCGTGTTATGGCTGTATTTATTAAAATAGCCTAAATGGAGAGGAGATTTGTGGTCTTTTTTTATCCACCTACCTTTTGCTCACCAAACATCTATTCAGCATATAACCCACCCAATGTGCTTACGCACAACTATAAACTGATTTTTCTCCAAAGGCAGTATTAAAGAGAAAAGTAAATAAGAGATAAAAAACATTACCCCTTGTATTTGTGTTTTACCTGCTGAATAAACAGAACAGAATAATTAAGGTGGAAATGTTTTTTATTACTACTCTTGCAATACGAATTCAAGTTAAATCTTTCTGTTTTCCTATAAAAGTGGCACTGGAGTAGTCATGGCAATGTTGATCAAAACCGATAAATGTATAGAGAATGGATACAAAACAAGCGTGAGGGACTGGACCCAATGTCCAGATGTTCACTTCCAGGCCTGTCTCTTCTCTCACCCTATGGTTGATATTTGGAAACTGGTTAAGAAATATGTCTGCTCCCAGGACAGAGAAATGTTCCCATAAGTATTCTCTTTGTTCCCTTGTGCTTTTCAGGGCTCTGTACAGTACTGTCCACGTTCAAACTTCCAGAAAATACTTACTCTTTCTGATCATATTAAAAAAAAAAGAGCAGATGGCAATTAAGTGCCAATTATTTACCAGATCTCAGACAAGCCAAATGGGTTCTCCTCTGTATTTAACAACCTTTCCTTACTGACAGCAGTGTTTAGTTTCCCACTTCTGCCACTACCACTTCAACAATATTAGGGGAAGTGTAAATAAGGGCCCACAGATGCTTTAAGCACCATATTCTCAATAGCTGTTCTAGTGGTAAGATGGTGGAGGGTAGCATCTTTTTGCCTGCTACCACTAGAAAAGCTAAAGATTGGCAGCAAGAATAAACATTTTGGAGGGAAATAATCGGGTGCACACACTTTTTTTTAAAATATGAAAGAAATCAACTAGTATCTTCATTAACATGCTTGTGTAGTCTTCTTGTGGTGAAGGACAGATCTTATAAGTTTTATGGTCTAGTGATCTTATGTGAATTCTTTAAAAGATCCTAAATTCTAGTGTTGGTTTGCTGATTAGATAGTTTCCAAATGCATTTGAAGCTTTCGTTACTAGGAACTGTGTTTCAATAGGAATAACACTGACCAAATTGATTCTCTTCCCTAGTGTCATTCTTCTCCTAATCAAAATGTGTCAGGTCTTTTTATTCTCCTTTAAAATTAATAAAATATAGGAAATTTTGGGTTGTTGAGAAAGAGCGTTCTATATCATGCTCATTTGCAGAAAGAAGAGATGGGATCATACAGTTGAAGTGCCATTGCCTGGTGAGAGGGTATCCACAATGGACAGGTACAGGTGAAAGGTTGGAGAAGAAGAGGTTGGTATGAATGGGTGATCATGTCTTCCTTGGACTGTGCATTGAACCAGGTGCCAAGTGGTTCCCTTGTGGGACAGATATGAGGGCAGAGGGAATGTGACGCTCATTTAGGATCAGCCCTCTTCTTTTGCTCAGGATCAGAGCAAACAGTAAGCCCACCTGCCCGCTCACCTATTGCCAGTCAAGGGCTATGTAGCGTGCTAGTCACCTCATTTCACAAAGGTACGAGGGAGTTTTATTGATAAGGTATAACGGGCTTCAGTCACACTTCTCCTCTCCACAGACCACCATCAAAATCAAAGACCTTGTGCAATCTGCTCTTAAAGTCAGATCCCAGAGAGGGATCCCTGATGCTTGCACTAAGTATCTATCAGTAAATTGAGAGAATTTCACTTTTGAGAGGAGGGATTGATTCTGTAAGGTCCCTAAGGACTTGAGTCTTTTCCTCATTTGCTGCAACAGTCCATAGCTGACCTAAGAGAATTTTTCTTTCTTGCCTGGAGTAAGAGATATGCTTAAAAATTACTTAACAAAGGAAAGCTGTAGAACTGGCTCTTAAGCTATTCATTGCACTATCCATGTTCTCTTTTCATCTGTTATCCAACCCCAAACACTGCCTCTTGTAGTCAGTGTGGCTGAATTACTATGGCTCATAGAAACAAAATAAATTGCAATCTAATTATCCTATACCTATTAGGTATTTTTTAGAATCATACAGTAAGTCAGAAGAGATATCTGGAGGCCATGTACACCACCCCTCTGCTCAAAGCAGGGTCAGCTCTGGACTTGTCTCAGTTTTGCTCAGGGCCTTGTCTAGCTATGTTCTCTGTACCTCCAAGGATGGAGTCCACAGCTTCTCTGAGCCCTTGTTCAAGTGGCTGGCCACCCTCACTGTGGAATATTTTCCTTATATATAATAGAAATATTCCTTGATGAGTATGTGTCTCTTCATCCTCACTCCTTACCCAAGAGCCTGACTCCATCTTCTCTATAACTTCCCTTTAGGTAGTTGCACTGTGTCTCTCTGTTTTCTCTTTTGACATATTTCTTGGGTTTGGTCCTGCCTGCTCCTGCTCTGAGTGCTATAAAGCTGTAGGACCTCTGCAGTCAGCCTAATAGCAGTGGGAGGGGAGCATGGTAAACATCTCCCTAAGGAAGCAGCTAGACTGAGTTCTTTGGTAGTGCCACCATATGCACTCACCCATCAGGTGTGTGCCCAGCTCCCCAGCCCCCTCTGAGGTGGTTAACCTGTGGAGCTAGCATGTTCAGCATGGTCTTTGCCTCTGGCCAGAGAGGCAGGAAAACCCACTTTGCAGGTGGATGCCCAACAAGCAGGAGCTGCGCTGTTGATCCACGTGCAGCTCTTCACCAGCCCAGGGTGGTAAGGGCTTGGATTCTTCTGTCATTGCAAACCCCATGATCCATCCAAACAATGCCATTCCTGTAGTTCCTACGACACAGGCGGTCCCTGAGAGGTGGGAGGGATGAGAAACATAGTACTATTACACTGTGTTTCTTTTTATTCCCTTAAAAAAATCCACAGTCATGCGCTTTATTTTAATAGTGCCTTGTCATACATTAGGATGGCTTGTATGTTGCCCTTACTGCTGCAACATGGCTAACTTCCTTGAGGGCTCATTTCTAAAGCTTCTTTGACTTGTCTTTCACATTCTCCTGTTTCCTTGGTGATTTGTCTGGCCTCATCAGCGTCTTGTTACTAATGCATATTTGCTCAGCTGGGAAGTCACTTTCTCATTATTCAAGCCTGCCATGTGCTGGCCATTTGTGATATGAAATCTTGTCTGTCTTTTAGAAAAAGAGAAAAACACTCTTCCAGACGGTCCGTGGAAGTACTGGAAGAGGGATTTGTATTTTTATTTTGCACTTGCTTGTGTACCTGAGATTTCATTTTGATTCATTATTTCTTTTCCTTCTACCTAAGGAGGATTCTAAAAAGAAATATTTCCCGTCCTTCCCCTCTGTATTTGTGAACAGCTTCTAAGAATTTTGAAACACTTACTTTCCTTGCTGATTTTTGTCCTTTTCCATTTGGCAAACTCTAACTTCTTTTTCTTTCTATAAAATAAAGTTAGAAAAGACACAGAAACACGGGGCGGGGGGTGGGGGTGGGGGGAGAGAATTAAACCTCAGAAATTGCTAGGGTGGATGCTTTAATTTTTAGGTGAACTCTGCAATCCTTTCAATGCCTGTGATTTCATACTTTTTAGATCTCTGAATCTAGGGTAGTTTAGGGGAAAGGGCTGCACTTTTACACAAGCGAGAACTGCTTGCCTGGGTTACTGTTTAGTGTGCACGCCTTGGTTTCATCAGCACTGAAAAAGGCAGCCTTGGTTGGGATACAGCCTACCTGTTTGAGGCACAGAAGTTTTGCCTTCATTTTAGGTACCTAGTGAATCAGATCTCCCCGTTTCTCCTATATAGGGTTATGTTCCCTATAGATGGTAAGTGGAGAGTAGCAAGGTGCCCCCAAACATTGTATGGATAGGAGAATTCAGTTTGCCTGAGCTCACAGGGTGTCTAAGACAGCCATTCGACTGAGTTGGCTCAGTTAGGCTGTGTAAGACCATCCCTCTTTGACTGATACTCTCATTTCAGAAGAGTTTGCCACAGCTCTTTTCTGGACACTCCGCAGCTGCTCCAGAAGTGGGAGGGAGAGTCTGTGCCTCCTTCCCGTGGCTGAGCAGGTTGGGTTTGCTGAGGCTGCCTGCACAACCTGTGATCAAAGTCAGTGCTCCCACCTCAGGGGTGTTCTTTTGTCTGCTCTTCTTTACTTCCCTTTCTTAAAGGTCTTTGCAACCTTTTCATACTTCATTTCAAGCAGCTGTAGAGAAAACCATCACCAAAATAGCAGGGGCAGGACCATTCAGCAGTATAACTGCTAAACTTGTGGCAAATGCCGGTTTTCCTTTTTCATTATTCTGTCAGCCTTACAGGATCTTAAGTACAGCCTCAGGCCCTGTGGTCTCTTCCGATCTGCCTCCCTTTTCCTAGCATGCTAAGTTGATGGTTTAATGCTGTAAACCATGCTTTCCTTCTGAGACCCTTCTCTGTCCTGCTATGTTCGGTGTGTGACCACACTTCCAGATATGTCCATAATTTATATTTAAATGTACACATGTAACACTGCCTTTTGGGGAGCAGTGAAGAACTGTGGGCAGGGAGGAGGAGAGGAAAGAGAAAGAATATTTCATGGCTGCACAGTGGCACAAAACAGCAAGCTATTACTTTCCCTTTAGGGCTTCTCTCATATTTTGAGGCACTGTGTGTTGTTCGGTTGTTAGCATTCTTGGCCACACTGGCACCGCATTGTACACAGTCTGAGTAATTCAGCTGGTTTCAATAATGCCATCTATATTTAATGTTTCAGAAGCTGTGAAGATTGGTTTAAGATGGTAATTTTCTGTCTGCACTTTTGAGATCTACGCAATATGGGCGGTACTGAACTGTCTCTGACAGAGATTCAGCATTGGAGGTGGGAATGTGTGAAAAAAACAAAATAAAACACACACACCCTTCCCCCCCATACAAAGAAATTAGCTACCCGCTTATGTACAGGGAGGATTTGGTCCTCATGAATGAAGGAAGCTTAACACGGGAGAGTGATATTTAACATTTCTATACAGAGCAGCTCCAGAGCTGCCATTGGAAACAAGCAATCTGACTTGCATTTTCTTGTCTAAAATGCATTGATTGATCTCTGGAGAGACAACCTGTAGGTTAATTCTTTCTCCTTTCCTGTCTCCTTTCTGGAAATGCCAGTAAGAGGATATCAGTGATGTCTACCACTCTGATACTACAGGGCTTCATTTCTTAGGGTCAGCCTGGCAGCCACGGTGACAAACGGTTTTGGTTGCATGTAGACCAGCTGAGCTTCCAGACTGGTACTCGTGGAGCTCTAGGCTGTGCAAGTGTCTCTCTCCAGGATCCTCAGAGCTGTGATGGGCACCGTGAGATGCTTTTCTGCTTCCTGACACTGGGATTTTGGCTCAGGGAAAAGACCCTTGCATAACTTGCAGGGGACCCTCAGAGACCCAAAGAATTGCACCCTGAGGACCACTGGAAGACAACAGAAGAATGAGCCAGGTATTTCCTGGCTGTGTAACCAAGAAGTCACTCCTTTGCCTGAGGAAACTGGGGAACTGCTGTCTGAATGTCGTGCTGTGCCACAAAGTTGGGGACATCGGGGCTTAAAGGAAGTGGCCAGAGAGGTGAGACAAGGTTGAAGGAAGGGACACTTTGATAGCTGTACTGGCAGTAGCTGTGAGACAAGTCAGCAGGATATAACAGGTGGGAAATGGGGTAGCAAATGATGCATGGGTGGGTGGGCATGGGGGGAAGCTCTGGCAGAAATGCTGGATGAGATTGTAAATAGGTGGAACAGTATCAGACAGCGCAAACATTAAAACCAAGAACAACTTTTTATTTTAATTGATTGTGGTATATACTTGCAAGCAATCTGAAGGGCAGAAGAAATATCTATAGGATCAATTTTTAATAAGCACATTTATGTGAAAAACAAAATAATTTTGAATAATTAAATACCATCATCTTGGCATCATTCATTATAATCTTTATAGAGAGGCTGTCTGATAATAAGCAGGCATGACAGCAGTCTCTGTTATGAAACTTGCCTCATTCCTGCCAGTATAAGATCCTCTTCCCATTTGCTTCTAATTTTGCCAAACATCACGTGTTTGTGCTGAAATTTTTCAGGCTGTTCGTCTGTTTTAGGCTGATTTTTTTTTTCGGTCAAAGCTATTTCTTCATTTTCCAAAATGAAACTAGAAGGGAAAAATATGCTGTTTGGCAGGTATAACTCCTTGTTACAACTTCCTGGCGGCAGCATGAACCACTCAGGAAAAAGAAATCTCAGAACCTGACCCATGGAAAATCAGCAGGTTCTGCAGCTTTTAGAGATAAATACAAGGAAGAGAAAAAGAAAGAAGGTTAAACCTCCAGGGGATGGCTAAAAGGTTTAAACAATTCTGACATCTCTGGAGGTTGGGATGGGAAGGTCCCAGTTCTGTGAATGAAAAACCTTATGTGTGACTGGGAATATGGTACCTTAGTTACAGATCCTCCGTCTTCCACTCTGAAGCAACTAAGACCCATTTGCTGCCTTTGAAAATATGAGCCTATGCACCCACAGTAAGCCTGCAGCAGTTGGCAGTTTAACCATTAAGACTGCTGCAAGGTTTTAATCTCATATCAAGTGCTTTGCAGCTCATACTGCAACCAGAATGCACACTCTCTTACCCCAGGGAAACTGAGCGTGTTGCATGTTTTCCTGGGATTCCTGTTCCTGGCTGGTCCAGAGCCATGTACAAAGATGCAGAGCAGGGATCATCTCTCTCTTTCTCATGCTCTCAGAGAGCATCTTGCACACCGCTTCCTCCCATGCTCGGACAGTTTGGGAAAAATTGCCTCAAACACAAAACAGAAGGAGTCACCATCAAAGGAAGAGGGATATAATTAGACTAAATCACAGTGGGAGATCGCAGTGGGAGATGTGAAAATAAAACAGTGGAAGTTTGTGAGCTGATGTGTGGTATGTAGAACTCGGCCATAGAAAAACCACGTGGAAGGGGTGGGTAGGCCAGGGAAGAAGATAAGAGATCTGACAGAAGTATAACAAGTTCCATCCATAAGTGAAAATTGTTTTCCCATTTGTAACAGTCATTCAGTAGTGAAAAAGGCTTTCCAGGTGCAGAGATGGACTGAAAACTCACTTGGGATCTTCCAGATGGGAGTTTGTAGTATTCAGAATGATGGGCTCCAGGGTTTCTCCCAGAAGCTGGAGTAAAATCTCTGAACCAGGATGAAGGTGCAGTCTGGATGGTGGTGATGTTTTCCTTGGACATGCATGGCTATTCACTTCCTTCAGAGGCTGTGGAGCAAACAAGATCTCTTGTGAGGCCCTCCTCAGACTCCCTAGTCCTTGTAGCACCACACTGAGACAATGATGATAATCAAATTCCATGCTTCAAAGTTTCAGCTGATTGCCCAGCGATAAAAAGAGGGGCTTCCCACCCCTCTGTAACATAATTGACTAGATGCATTCCTGACTTTGTGTGAGGATCACTTCATTCATTTTGGCTCCTCCCTTTGAATCATCAGAGGCTGGCCACACTGGTAAGACACAACTGCTCAGAGAAGACTCTTAGATGGGGGACAAAGACTCCTTTCTCTTAAAAACCCTTGTCATGTTCAGGTGTGTGAGGTCAAACGGGTTGCATCTGGGAAGGAGAGGACATTCCACCAGACCTTATTAGGTGACACAGCTGCTTACCAAACTCAGATGTCTCAATTAGTGACCCTTGAAAGGGCTTATGCTGTCTTTCTGGTGTCTTGTATGCTCTGCTTCTCTTCTGGGGATTGGAGTTCCTTCTTTCTAAATTGCAGAAATTAATTAGAGCTATCCTGGGTGAAGCTTAATGGTCTGTAATAATAGGAGGTTACATGAGGTGACTAAATGATCCCTTCTGGGCTAAAAAGTTACGAAATGTCTGGAAAACTATAACTGTGCTAAGGACCTACATGGGTATGAGTGTGTGACATACGACAGTATACACAAATTCAGTTTATCTTCTGAAAATTAGGGAGTAGTACCCAACAGGCAAGATGAACACAGGCCTGAGGTGGCAATCCATCCCTGGTCAGGAAATGCCAAAGTAGAGCTTCTCATACAAAAGTTGGCTGGGCAAGAGACTCAGTAGAACAGACTTTGTTATTTCATGTAAAATCTTCAGGTTTGAAATGCTATTGTGCTGTGGTAGAGTGAATACACATACCTGAATGTCTCTTGAAGGCTCCCAGGGAGCAGTCTGGGCAGCAAGATCCATCAAAATGCTAACGCAGCTGGACTGTAGAGTGCATGAGATATAATCAGATATATACCCACATGTATTTTTACTTCAGTAGCTGAATTAATCCATCATACCAGTGTTCTCTTACAACAGAAATACACTATCAATGACTCCTGAAATATCATCTGTTTCCAAGCAGCTCTGAAAACAATTTTGGCACCGTGTCCTTTGATGCCTGGGACTTCCAGTGCAGTGGAACAAGGCCAGGCACTATTTCTAGGTTTGCTATCTGTAGCTTACCAAGATGCTGAACACCTTCAACATTTATTTGAGTCAGAGTTACCAGTCCTAAGTGCAAGCATAAACTAAGCCTTAGGTCCCTAGATACATGGTTAGATCAGTAACACCGGTTAGTAAAGCAATTCCTCATTCAGGTAGTCCTTAAAAAGGAGTGTGCTTACGAGCAATATGCTGCCCCAGCAAATCAGAGTTTCCTTTCCGGATCACTAAGGGAAAGCACCATAAACTCCTTTTTAATCTCATGTTTGTCTCCTCTTGGTCTTTAGCAGTATCTAACATTCATTGCATCAATACAAAAATATATAATCATTTCAGAATTAATTAAATCTACTGACCTGCTCTTGACAGTCACAATAAAGCTAGGCAGAACCTAAAGCAGCCAAGACCAGGGAATGCGGGATTTTAAAGATGTCCCTACATCACAGAATTCTCTTCCTAAAAATAGCTTTTGGTCATAGCTTTTTGTTTTGACAGTTCAGATCAGCAGTATTGCTGGCTGATATATTGATTGTAGGGCATCAGTCTTCCTGATCTAATAAAATATCACTGCACAAGGAAAAAAGAGGAAAGATTTTGTCTTCTTGGCAACTCATGGTGAAAGCTTTCCAGAATATTGCTTTGCATAGAATGAAAATGGCTGTGGGCCAATGACTAATTATATTAAAGAGCTGTGCTTTTAAATTATTTATGTACCATAGTGTTTACCCTAGTATTATTAAAACCACTGCATATACTTCTACAAATAAGATTTTGGTTCAGAGGAATGTGACAGTCGCTCTGTGGGTGATATACTGTACCAGGAGTTTCTACTTTAGTGTAACAAATAGCTTAACACACATTAACAGATGCATTACTCGTGGAGCACTGCTGCAGAAGGAGATGCAGATGAAAATAATTTACCTCTGGTCCATTTAGACACAGCAGATTATGCAACAATAATAAATGTAGGAGCAGACTGCAAAGCATTGTTTGAAATGAGGATTTATCAAACTGAGGATTTAAACCTGCTTTGGATCCAGACGATGCTAACCAGAAACTCCCTTTGTTTGTGCAGCAATTGCTGAGCATACAGGAAGAATTAAATAACAAAAAATCTGAACTGGAGCAAGCCAAGGAAGAGCAAACACATACGCAAGCGATGCTTAAAGTCCTGCAGGAACAGGTGAGTGTTTCTGGCGGGAGAAAAATGCTGGCTTAGGCATGCTAAGGGGATGGAGGACTCATGGCTTCATCTCCAAAATCCATGGGAGTCTGACCACAGCGTATGCTGTGAGCAAGACATAACCTTATGTGGCCTGTGTGTCTGCTCTTATTAGCATTTGTGGACACAGCTGAGGCTTACGCAGAGTTTGAGAAAACAGAGAGAAAAGGGATCCTTAGTTTATACTATCCAGTATTGAATTTCATGTCTTAAGTAACATTTCCTCTTACATTATTCTACATAGATGTCCGTGAAGTGTGTTTTCACTCTGAATTAAAAAAAAAAAATGTTAGGAGAGTTAAATATATCTGAAAAGCAAATATATCTGAAACAAACCAGCTCTTTCTTTTAAGACTAGTATTGAAGAAAAAGAGGTCAGCATCTCCAGGGTTATTCATGCAAATAAGACTATACAAAACCCTTTCTCATAATGGCATTAAAAAAGTAGTTATTAATGCGCTTATTTAAGCAGTGACAAGCAACCCTCTCCAAATCTGATTATCATACCTTCTTTGATACTAAGGTGTTCTATGACACCGAGAAGTGTATTTGACAGTATTGTTTTATAAGCGTGTTAAGATGGATAGTTACCCAGCAAAAAGAAAATCTAGTGCTAAACTGTATATCTGGAGATGAAACAGTGCGTTGTGTGCAAGCACAACATGCACAAATACATGTTGTCTGTATAAACCACGTGGCTTGGATACACTGAAATCACAAATCCCCACCCGTGCTGCACAGGCACAGTCTCTGCTTTGAGACCATATTTTGATCCTTTCTATATAAACTTTGAGCTAAAGTATTTAGTGACTTGGTTAAGTATTTGCAGTTTAAAGACTGTGGGATCTTGAATTGCTTAGATGGCAGAGATTCAAAATGCTGATGATTCTTATGTTCAAGATTTTTCAGCACGTATGTCTGATTATGTCTGCAGACAGATTTATACATTTAATGTACATATTGGGAAATGTAAATTATGCTTATTTCAGATTTTTTTAATGCTCGTTATAAAATCTGTGGCATTGTTCCACAGCTAACATTTGCTTCTGAACATATCTTGTGACAAATATATTCTAGAAACTAATAATTTAGACCCTGGAAAGAATAAAGCTTTTATGTTGAGATACATGTTCTTAGCACTTATGGTTACAAAGATAACCTTCTAAGTGAGAACTGATGCAAGACTGTATTATACAAAACTTCATGAGGAAGAATGGATCTGGTAATGACAGAATCTTCATAAACACAGAATCCAGCAGATTATTGAGTTAATTGCATCTCATTTACGTTTTTACATGGCATTCAAGGTATAGTGTTATAAAATACTTTAAAAAAAAAAGAAGAAATAATGGAATTGCATGAAGTTATTTTATATCTTGGTAGCAATTAAATGCTGCAAAAACGTATGGGAAGAACTTACAATGCGAGGCCCCAGTAGGGACCACCAGGGCAGACTTTTGAATCTCTGCAGACTCCTACTAATTGCGAATCAAATGTGCACTCATGCTAGGCAGACAGGCGAAACAGTAGCTGGAAGAAAGGCAGGATGGATCTGCATTTCTCTTGAGAATTAGCTCTGAAACACGCCTAAGGCCAAGACTGTAAGTAGCCAGGATTCCTAAGGAGTGCTACGCAGCCAGTGTGCTTCTCCAACAACCCTGAACCAGTTCCAAAACTTTCCAGAATTGCAGAAGCCCTAGCAGTAATGACCCCCACTTGCCAAGGCTCACAGCTTTCCTTTACAAGCACCACAGCTCATCTGTGTGTTTTACCCACAGTGGGTATTGAAAATCATCCAGCAGAGTCAAGTAAATATGAACATTTCTTTAAAAAATAAATAGCACCGGGTTCCCACCTCATTTGTATAGCTTGTTTTTGTGATATTTTTGCTAAAATCTGCCTTTTCATCTCAAGCTGGCAGAGGGATCCTGCCCTGCCTCACCATGGGCATGTTTGCATGGAGCGGTGCAGCTGTGGCTGAGCACATCTGCTGGCTCAGCACATCTCGCGCTGATCCAGTTGCACCAACCCAGCTGCATCCAGGCTGGGATGTCCTGCTGGGAGATGTCCCGTTCGCTCGTGCACCATATTGCATTACTGTAGCCAAAAGGTTTCTGAATCATATCTAGCCCGTGGCTGCCAGGTCTGGTTGTCAGAGAGATTCAAACCCACTGATTTGAGTCAGACTACCCCAACCACAGCATTAGATGCATCAGAGACTTCTAAGTCTCAACCTTTCTCCTTTCCTTTAAGGTAATCCTTTGGTAGTTACTGGCACTAGTTCAGTACGTTGCCTCAGCATACTCTCTGCTGGTAACATCACACTTGCCACCAACCTGTGATGGAGCCTGCCTAGGGGGCAAGGCAAGTCCTGTTTTTCCAATACTGTATGTTTTTCTGAGGTTCCTATTCAACATTTCACTATTTAGGATGTGAGTAAAGAATATAATCTGAATTTGAATTTAGAAAAAAACAGTATTGGTAAAAAGAGATTTTACCCCTTTAGTCTGTGAGAATGCAGCTGCACATTTTCTACCCACAAGTTTTCCACCATTATCTCCACCAGTTCACCTCCACCTCCTACTGCAGTGGTCCTAGTGTAGATGTGGATATTAGCACCTTCTCTCCTGAGCTCTGCCATCATTGTCAGAGCATGGCAGACAATAACAGAGATGGAAAGGTTTAAGCATCCCGTCTGCATTAGATTAACTGGTGGAGCAGTGCCAGGGCGATGATGGTGGGAGACCACGGTGGAGTGAAAGCCTGCCAGACCAACGTAGGCTAAAGGCTGAACCCACTCTCCCATCAAACACGCGTGTGGCTGATGAGGAAGTGGTATGTCACCAGCAGAACGCATGTGGAGCATTGTCCAAGAAGCCGGCAGTCACCAAGGGGTGATGGCACTTTATCAGCCTGGAAAAGGAAAGGCGAAAGGTAAGTAAGGACCAGCACTCCTCGAGCGCTCAGGATGTGGCATTAGCATGCAGAGCAGTTTTACACACCTGAACACACTCTCCTGACCTCATATTCAGATGAGTAATTCAGCTGAACTCAACATGACTGCTCACATGAGGTGAATTTCTGTAATGAAAAACTAGCAGACTCAGGAAACAGCTCTTTCGGTCTTACCGCGATGCAGAAATACCTAAATTTGGTGCTTGGCTGGAAGTAGCCATCTCAGCTCATTCCTACCAGCCATCCTCACAGTGAGGTGGTTTCACAGGATGGTTATTTTTTCTGTGCAGGGAAAACATGTAATATTCATTGGAAATGCATCACCCTGCTGTCAGTATAAATTGCAGACTTTTCGAGGGTTTTGAAAGATGAGCACCAGTGAATTGAACCAGGACACCCGATGAGTTTGCAGTTCCCAGCTATCCTTTGTACCGCTTTATCAGGGATTGCCACCCCCTTCCCTCTCCATCAGGGCTGGTGTAGTGGCTTGAGCTGCAGCTCCTGAACCGGTGCCGTTTACAGCTCTGCATGGTAAGGTACACAGAGACCGTGGCCCTCTTACCTTAGGTGTCAGATTGGAAACTGAGAAGCCAGGAGCGGAATCACACACAGTTTAGCTGTTCCCGTCACACAGCTAAAAGATGATGGAGGTAACCTAGCCAGTGGTAGTCCACCAACGCTTCTGAGTCAGACACCTGATCAAAACATAGTAGTGTTCCTATTCACCTGCATTTTAGGGCTGTTGTCATTCAGGATCACAGCTGTGTCATCAACAGCTACATCAACCCTAGCTTTTTTGGCAAAAAACAAGGCATGCAGAAGAAAGTTCTGTTTATTGTTCCCCATCTCCCTCAACCCCAGATATCTACTCTGAATTAAGTTAGAATAAAAGCATGACTCTTCAGAGATTTACCTAAAGAGTAAATAGTTCTGAGCAGGTCTTTTAAGTGTACAAACATCCATGGCTTATAGGCTCAGGAGAGCTGTGGTGTCTCCTGCTTTCTATGTTTGCTCAATCACAGGATAAACGACTGCGTATTTCACTGAGGCTGAGACATGAGCTAGAACACTCCTTAAATCTCTTGGGAATGATTTTTACAATCCGCAATACAATCCTGGATTTTCCCCAAAAAGCTAATTCAGGAGGAAAAAAAAAAAGTTTTGGTTCAGATCATATATCTGGAATTGGCAGTGTCTCCTCAGTTCTTCTTGCCACTGGGTAAATAAAAGATCTGTTCTTCTCTTCACCTCCTTTTCTGTCATACCCAGAAGCCGTGTCAGCTATTTAGATGCTTCCTCAGGAAGGAAACATACAGTAGCACTTCGGCATCTTAAACAGCTCAAAATACATCATTCAAAAGTAACCATTAGCAAAACACTATTTAGCTAGTGGCAACTTGCAAATATTGTAAAGTTTAAATTAATAGCAACAAGAATGGGAAATGAAATCGTTTATTATTCTTGAGAGCCAATTCTGTACACTTTTTATGCCTTGAAACTACTTTCTAATCTTATTATTTAAAAAATAATGACCCAGTCTTATTATTTTCCTTTTTTTTCCCCCAACCTATCAAGCCTTAAGTATGTTGGTTTCAAAATGGTTTGAGCAAAAACTCATTAGAATTATATGCTCCATCTGTTTTTCTCATTGGAAGCTTTATAAAATGCTCTTTCAAATAAATCAACGATAACTGTGTGAAATACTCAAGTAATGTGCTTGGTTTATTCTGTTCTGGTTTTTGTTTACTCTTTGCAGTTAAAAAGCGCCAAGGAATTAGCAGAAATCAATGGGCATGATGAATCTCAGGCAAATGTAGGTACAGCTATCTATGTATAGATTTATGTGTATATATATATATGCATGCGTATGGTCTCAAATTTACTATTTATGTCTTAAAGCTGATAGAATGGCTGAATGATTTGCACATCAGGTTTGAAGTGCCTGAATGTGTTTTCTTTTTTCCTGAAGCCACAGGTTCAAATCCCAGCAAACTTCATTTCGAGGTAGATAAATTGGGTTCCATGCAATTTACTTTGTAGGATTTATTTGGATGAGACTTTAACAACCGATGTCCTACTTGCTGTATGTGGGTGCTAAAGATACCATGGAAACGACTGCAAGAGAAATGCTTTGCCTTAGTGTCCTGTCCAGGATTACTCAAGCTACAAAGTTATACCGTTTGTCTCTGTGGCTGCCACCTTGCAGCTGAGCAAGTCTGGCCGTATTTCAGTTCCGAGTGAAGCGATTCGTATACGGGTATAATTTGGAAACAGTTAATTTGCACAAGAGGACTAAATTAATTCATTGAGTCATTATTTTGTCCAAAATCGTTAAAGGACTTGTTAAGGTCATGTTTTTTAAAACCTGCTGCCAAAAAAATGCTTCTGTTATTCCCTTATTATTCCCTTAATGATTGCAATCAAAACAGCAATTTGGATAAGGGGAGAGAGAAAAAAGGAAAACTTTCCTGCTATGTTTGTCATCCAAACCATGCAGCTTTGTGCTTTGTCATAAACATATGAAAATTAAAACTGATTATATACGATATCTTCCTCCTAGCCAAGAGAACTAGCAACAGTCTGAACACTAATATATTTTAACATCTCTTTTAGTCAATGTGTTGTCTAATGGCACAGCCGGGAAAGCAGTATCATTTTAAACCTGAGTGAAAGGCTCAAATTTTGTGGACTGCTTTGTGATAAGGAAATGTTGTCCTCTCTTTTTTAATCCTTTCCTGAATCTCATTCATTGTGGTCTGTTTCCGCAGTGAAGTCGATAGAGCCTCATAGCTCTCAGCATTTGGACAGGAGACATTCAATATTGTCTGATAGCTCCAACAAATCTGCAATTGCAGTCTGTCTGCACAGCGTCTCATTGCCTCTTTGAAAGATTCTGTTTGCAAACCAAAATAAAGACATTAATCCACCCATGATCTTGAAATGCTCACGCTTGCTACCTAAAAACTTGTCTTTGTACAACAGCTGGTTGCAGGTTTCCTAAAGGAATTTAGAAATGTAAGACTTAGAAACTTTTTAAAGGAACTTGCTTCCTCTCCAAAAATCTGGGTGAAACAATATTTTGCAGGATTGAAATGTTTTAAAGGAAAATTACCTAAATGCTTCAACTTTTATCATTCTGTTTCATATGTAACTGGATAAAACAGAAGAGCCTGAAAGTTTTGGTTTTTATATAATACAAAGGTTGAAATAGCATTAAAAAGAAACATTTCAATTGCATAAAGAGAGTGTTTCAGTACATCATTCCCAGATATCTAAACCAAAATATTTCAGAATCTTTGGTTAATGGTCAATTTTTCACAATGTAATACTTTGTTCCAGTTTGTAATTGTAGGAATTGTTCAAATGCCTGAATTTTCCATAAGCTAGAAACTCTTATTTTCTACCCCTCTTTTCCATGAGCTCTTCCCATGATGACCTCACAGCAATATTAGACTCCTAAGAAAAGAAGTCAATACCTAAATTAATGGTGAAAAGGGAGACCAGACAGCTACAATTATTGAGTCACAGTTGCAGACATGTATTCAACGATTATGCCACCATGAAATCAGAGAAAGCACAGCAGCACAAATGGAAAGAGAGAAATAGAGGGAAAGAACTGATGTTAAAGCATTTGCTACAGTAATGAACTTTGTAAAATGGAAGTTGAGGTACCTTTTAAACAACTGCAATTTATATCAATGTGCTCAGGTGTTGTGCCTTGCAGGTTGTCTCTCCGCGTTTGTTCTCAGCAGACTTCATGGTTCTTGCCCTTGGCCAGTGTGCAAATCTGGGATGATCAAAGAGAAAAAGGCTTGGTGGCTCCTACGTGCTTGTTAGTGAACTGTGATGCATATAATGGGATTAGGACATATTTGTTACAGTTGACAGGTTGAATTCAGCAAATGAAATACCTTTACATGCAGAGCAATAGTGGGAGGTGTTGGTAAGGAAAAATGGCAACGTATGTCTATACACTGAACACACAATCTAATCTTCACACTATAGCATATTTAGAATACTTACTCTGCAGAAGATCAGGCTCCTAGAAAGGACAGTAGAAACTTCAGGCACACTGCATACACATCAAGAAAGCCCATACTGTAATCTTAAAAACTTTATTTTCTGCAGTCCTCAGGCTTTCTGCTGATGACACTGGTCTGCATCATGTTTTACATTAGAATATATTGTTTCTTAAAATAAAACCTGGAAATACTTTTCTTAGCAAAAGCAGATACAGATGAAAATATGTGCATAGACCTATCCTGGTGTGTCTTCTACATTTCCATTATGTGAGACCATCCTGAAAGGAAAACAAGGATATGGACACCTTTGGAAAAAGAAAAACAACCCTCTTGAAACGTGCCTAACCTATAAATGGACGAATGTTCAGGTTTTTCTTCTGTTTTTTGCAGGACAATTGAGCACAGTTAACTAAGAGGCTGGAGCAATTGCAACGTTACCCTCCCTGCCATGGCAGTTTGCACAAAAATCTGGGTTGAAAAAACCCCGAAATTTTAGTGTATTACCAGTACATCTGTTATTTCCAGAAAGCAAAACCATTTTACAAGGCTCTGTAAACAGTCGTAAGGGTGTTTCATGAGTGACTTGCCAGGTACATGCAGTAATATTTGTTATGCCTGTTGACATTTCCCAGCTCTACTCTGTGTCAGGAAAGGGCAAATGTCAGGCTCAAGCGGTGGATAGAGCCCGAGATCCTGGGCTGGTGTTAACAGAGACTTCAACACCCAGGACTGCCAGAGGTGCTGTCACTGAGCATTCATTTCCTTCAGCCTTGCGGTTAGGAAAAATTGCTTCTTGCTTCTAATCTGCCCCCCTTTTAATTTCCTTTTCATTGCTGCATATAATGATATTTAATTCACATCTCTGCCTTAACTGAAGAGAAAATAATGGCTGATGGACAATTATAATTTCAGATATAATCCTCTTCCAGGATGTTCCTGGACTCTTGGGACCCGATTAGTCCCAACATGAAAAAAAAGTCTTGCTTGGGAAGTGTGCTCAAATAGAGAATGTTTTGCAAACTAAAAATGCTAATCACATGTTTTGTGGCTGCCTCTATAAAGGCAACTTATTCTTCCACTGTATTCTTCTTTCTGTAAGTTCAGTGGCTTTCTGTGGAGCTTCTTGTATATAGGTTAGTTCTGTGTTTTGATCAAAGATCTCCTTTTGCTCGATGCTGAGTTCAGTATACGTAAGGCACTGCATGCAAATACAGTTATATAGCCTTGGGGAATATATCCCTATTTTGAAGGTGGGAAGGTTAACATCCATGGTATCCCTCTATTGTTGATGGAGAAAGGGAGATTTGTTTACACAAGCCTCACTTAAGAAGTAGCCAGTGATCTTCTGCCAGGAGTTTGGTGCTCTCCCTTGACAGCTATCTGCCTTCCTTAGATAGCTCCTGTGAATAACTCCTACCCTTTGTAAAAGTGCCATAAAATGTAGTCAAGAGTATCAGTCCTCCAAGTTCCGACCAAAGCAAAAGATAGATCATGGTTGCAGAAGCATTTTGAATGCCCAGATTGCAATCGCATGGTGAAGTCCTGACTATTGAAGTTAAAAATTAAATTCACATCAAGTTAAAAAGCCAGGATTTCACCAAAAGACTTTTAGGGTTACTTCATAATCACCAAGGCATAATAAAATGAATGTACTTCAGAAAGTGAAACTGATTTCACCACAAATTTTTTTACCAGCTCTTTGTTCTGTTTAAGTTTCATTGTTTGAACAAAGTAATGACTTAGACCTCATTCGTCTGTCTGCTTCCAGTTAGCATCTCCAGCAGCTTGGACACAATGTTCTGTGGGTTTTTCTCCAGACGTGAAATCAATAGTATTAAGTAGGGATGCATTTTTCCATTTGAATACTTGAAGCTGTTATCAGAGGATTTCTCAAGTTCAACCAAGCATCTTACATTTGATGTTGATTCTTCCTTTAATTTTTCAAGCAGTTGCCAGATGATCCCTGACTCCGAGGAGGAGTATACCCAGGGCGAAATATTTAAACCATTTTACTAAATTGCTCACTTTATGCTACACTGAAAGCGATGTTATTCCTAACTACACCTTAGTCTTCTCTTTTCACTTAGTGTGGTTAATCACTGATGATATTTACCAAAGACGGGTAAAGACAGCTCTTAAATGAGGCTCATTTTTGCAACAAGCCGGGCAAAGATTTTAAAAGTTTCAATTTTCAGAGAAGTCTGTAATTCCACCAAACTTATCAGAGTTCAGTTCTTGTACTTCACTATGCAAACCTTTAATGGAAGCACCCAAGGGTACCTGCTGTGAACATCCCATGTCAGTGTACGTGTTAGTACACACCTGCCATAGGATGGGGCACCTCCGTGCTGTGTGTCTACTTTACATCGAGCCCGGTGAGATGAAAAGAACCCTTGAACACAGGGAGAGGAGAGGGACCTACAGGAGTGCAATGCCTCCTCAAATCATCCCAGGGGTTCGGGACTACAGGACGAAAGTTGGTTGCCTTTACTGATGAAGATCCCAAGTGTTTGCTGATGTTTTTGCATCACTTCCTTGTGAGTGCAACAGCCATTTCCTGGCTAGCCCAGTCTTCAGAAGGCTTACTCTTCCCAGAACAACACCAGCTTCTGATAAAAAATGTGCTCAACGTGGCTAATTAAGAGCAATTTGGGCCTAAAGTTACAGGCCAGAAAACTCCAGTGCAGGGCTTGCACACGTCAGGAAATGTGTGTTTCTTTTCTCTCTGAGCTACCTGGGTTTGTAAGCTGTGAACCTCAGCCTCAGCAAGCTGACGTGAGTCACTGAGTAGCTTCCTTGGCTTTGTGGGGTCCTCTGGCCTTGCAGCAGGCATTTCTGGAGCACACGGGAGCGAGTGGGCACTGCAAAAAGCGAGGTGATGACAGCTGGGTGTGTTTGAGGCTAGGGAGAGGGTGCTGGCAGCCTTTCCTCACCCGAGAGCTCAGGGGTGACGTCCCCCGCCGGGAATGCCAGAAATTGGGGTTTGCTTCTCTCCCATCTGAGAAGGTTCAAAGCTGTATTTCCTGAAAAGAGCGTGGACTACGTGCACTCTCCATCCCCTCTGTTGTTAACTGCTCCCCTTTGCAAGATTGTATTTGGTCAACTAATTAATTTAACAAATGTGGTCAATTGTCTAAAGAGAACAAGCAGGAGTAATGGTGCAGTGTGAGGGTGAGGATAGCCCCCTGAGGAGAGAGAGATATGGGCTCATCATGGCTGTGTTACCTTGTTAGGAGAAGGTGCAAGGACCCTGTACCCTGACTGGAGTGGGGTGTAAAGTCCCCAGGTATTACAGAGACTCATTTACTGCCTGTGTTCAGGTTCTTCTGTCCTGGTGTGGCCAGGACCAGGCAGTGAGGAGTCACTGTGCCTCTTTCTACTCCCTGCCCTCCTTTTTTCATTCCAGGCATTTATTTGTAGCCCTTCCATCACTCATTTCTTCTCATTTCCTTCAATTTAAAGCATGTGGAGTATGATAAATTCAAGCAGCTGTGACCGTTCGCAGATCAGCAGCTTTCCTACTTACGACGGCAGGCATGAGGAATGACCACCTCATGAATTCAGTACCGTGAGGCCTGAGAAATAACAGGAGTTTAACTGACTCTTTAGGACCATGTTATCAAAGAGTCTGCTCAGCCTTTGGAAGTTCTTACACACTGATAGATCGAGTCTCCCTGAGTTCCCCCCCTTGGCTGCCCCAACCCTGGTTCTGCGTGTTAGAGGACAGCAATAGAGTTTCATTAGCACGGTGCAGATCTCTCTGCTAGCTGTATCACAATCTCTGCAGTTTCAACAACGACCTAACCCTATGAGGAGCAAACGGCTACAGCAGACCGAGAGATATTCTGACACGGACTGTGCTACCTGAAGCATATCCGGGCTGTAGCAATAACCCCTTTGTTAAGAAATCACACTACTTCCCTTGTCCCTAATTAAAAGTGTCAGAGTGGCATTGTAACTTGGCTTTTGATTGGAGTGAATTCCCATCATCTGAGGGAGGAGAAGAGAGAACTCTGAGACACAATGATAAAACCCATTCAGCCACCCACTCAGCAAATCACAAAAGTTTTTGACTTTAAATTTCATATGAGCTCCACAGGGAGACGGTTCTTCAATGCCCAGAGCTACCTGACATTTTAATAATATCTGATCATTACGTGCAGCCTTTCATCCCAAAGCATTTTCCCTGCGTATTTATACTGCACACGTATACAGGAGTCATCCCATCATTTCTAGCGAGGAATAACATTCAGCCTTATACATATGCCGCTGTGTGCTTAACCCACACAGCGTACAAGGCAGATTGGCTTGTCAGAGCACTCAGGCTCCCCCGCAACCACCTGAAGGATGATGGGGCCACCTCTGCTGCAGCCACAAGCCTGCTACTGCAGTCCTGGGGCTTGTACACCACATTCACGCTCCCTCCAACCTGCTGAAGTCCTTCAAGGAATAAACTGCAAAAAGTCACAGAAGCAAGAAAGAAACTTCAATATCCCCAGGAGACACTCTTCTTGGAAGAAGAGTGCATCATCCTAATCAAAATCCAATGCAAAGGAATGAGAGCCCCAAAATGTTTGTTTCGAGTACTTTTCATATATTCAGATGTGGAGATTCCTGTGAATGTGGTGGTTGTCCTGGGTTTCCAGATACCTAAGATTAATATCTTTCAAATACAAATACTTGCTGAAAATTATTCAGTCATAAAATATCTAAGGTTGATCCCCCCCCCAATAACTTCCTTTCATTTCAACAAAGACATTTTCAAAACAATTCTACACATCCCAGAAGGGAAACAAATTGCCTTTTTTTCTCTCTTTAACTGTTTTTTAGAAGTCCATCATTCTTGAGGAGACTGCTAGAGCAATATTTGTGTTAGAGACCATTGGAAAGGGTTTTTGCAAGCTCTCAGTCTCAAGTAAACATGAAGTATCCCCTCCTGGGGGCAGAGCTGGTGGGCAGGCAACGCTTTTGTTCAGCCAACCATTGGTGTGCTGCAATTCCCTAACATAAAGTGCGCAAAATGACAATTACCTTTTCCCTTGCAAAACAACCACCTTCACATCACATAAAACATCTGTGTTAAGTCATCAGGAACCTACACATAAATCCAGCTTTAGAAAATGAAGCAACCTGATCATACTTTTAAAAATAAGCATGAAGTAACTTTCATATTAGTCATCCGCATTTTGCATATGTACGTTCCCATAAAATAGATGTGCTCAAATACAATGAGAACAATATAAAGAGATAGTTTCAATGAGAAAAGCATTTTCAGATTATTGCTAGTTGCCTAAACTCAGCAGGTGAAAGTTATAATAGTAAAAGCTTTGTAATGAAAAAGTTAAAAGCATCTCTCTGGCAAATGGATCGGAAAAATAGGATGTCAAGAGCACCATAATACAATTAATCTTCACTCCTGAAAACATTTCTATCATGTAGGATAAATCAGACAAACTAATCTTAGATGCATAGAGGTGCGTTTGAAGTGCTTCGTTTGCAAGGTCTTATATTCGCTGTTCTAATTTTTCTTCATTGTTGTTCCTATAATTTTAATACCAGATAATTTTTCAAGTCAGTTGTCAGCTGTTTATTTGTTAATACCAGTGCACTCTTAAATTTACAGTTCTGCTAAATTCTCTATTAGTGTATTTTAAAAGTAAATTTCTATATTAGTGTACTTTAAAAGTAATTACAGTGTGCTGTGGCTGACAAAACCAATGCTGGTTTCTTGCGTAGCACAAAATAAGTTATCAAGTTTAGGCTTGATCTGCATGAAAAGGTGACACCTGGTCTGTATCATTTCTAATAATAGACCAGTCACATTCACCAGCAGTGTAGCATATGGCAAATACGTTCTTCTGCATCACTAGTTAGATAGTAGAAGAAGAAGGATCCTCTGAGACCCTGGGAAAAAACACCGAAAAACAAGGGGTGTTTTTACTGAGTTGTTGACCTGGTGCTAACTCTAAAATTAGCGCAGGCTGCTTGTGAGAGCTCTGGTTTTGGGCAGATGGTTGGATGCCTCATTCCTTACCTTATTTGTTTTATACATGATGCAACAGTGTAATTTGTTACTGTAAACTGAGTTATCCCAGTGCACATAGAAAAGGCCAGGAAAGCTCTCTACATATAGACAGTGTGTCAGCAAGACCACCTAACGATGTCAGACACTTTACTGAAATCATCTCTTAGGCTGTGAAGAACCAGGACCATGTGAAATATTTCTAGAAAGTACTTAATCTGCTAGCACAAGATCAATTCATTTGTGGCAACAAAAGAATTATATTAATCAAAGATTATGAGCAATTTTCTAGTCATTAGAGTATTTTTAGAGGAGTAGTCAGCAGAGAGTCAGGAACAGTCACTGTAAGAGGACATGCTGAAAGAAGCGCTCTCTAACACACGTGATGTTCCTGGAGAATTTTTAGTTACTTTCAGAGTTCAAACAACCAAATTTCTACACGTCACATCACAGCACAGTGCCATAGCAGCCCATGAAGGGGAACAAGCTCCATTAAAAGAAGAATTAGAGCCATTTGGCCCAAACCAAGCATTGCTGCTGTTGGAAGTTGCTGAATCCTGCAACCCAACAGAGATAATGTCGTTGTAGCTCCACGTGACCAGCCTGCAGCAAGGCTGAGCAGGAATTCCCCACAAGCATGTTGCACAAACACACGTATACAACACGTGCATCAGTTGCATACATATACACATGGCCAGCCACACAGATCAGCACAGACTCAGCATTCATAAACACAAACAGCACTGATGGCCTCATCTTGCTCCTCTTTCTGGCTGGTCAGGATAAAGGTCCATTAGTGGGAAATGTATATGCAGACTTACACATATATACAATGTGGATTCCTCCAGTAATTGGCCTTTGCCTCTCAGTCTGTCCCATAGCTGACCTCTGCCTCATGCATACACACACACGCAGCCAGGTCTTTTAGTCATTCCCCAGACCCCACCATGTCCCCAGTTGCTGGCTTGGACCCCCTGGTCCCTCCAGTAGGTCACGTGCAGTGTTTCTGGTCTCTCCTGGATCCATCCCAGACCTATGGCCACTTCAATATGTGGCTCCCAAGCTTCTTATCCTGCTCAGTGGCTAGTCTGGCTTGATGCTCACCAGTGGTCACAGAGCAGCATACAAACACACCCTGGTCTCTCTAACTGCAGCACCCCAGACACGTGGCTGACTGACCCCTGATCCCACTCCAGCTGCTGTGCTCGTACCCCCTCACACACCCCCATGCACACAGAATAGAGAGTCCCTCACCCAAGAAAAGAGTTAGAAATTGAGTTTAATGAGTGTAATGCACTGATCAGGGCATGGCGTTGCCAGACAAGTGTACTGACCATCAACCTGTTTACATGGGACCAATCCCTTTTATCCTCTTCCCAAACCACCATGATCCCTCCTTTTTCCTGCCTGTTGTTTCCTGCTAAGTACCCTCAACTAAGTCTTGTACAATCCCAAAATGCTTTTCCCCTACATCCCATAACAAGTCCAGTACTCCTATAGGCAGTGCCCCCCTCAGTCTGTAAAATGGTCCAGAGAGCATTTCCATTGTCTGGTCTTGATAGGTGTCATGCTCAACCCCTGGGGCTGATGCTCTTCTGTGACAGCCCTGGGAGGAGCTGTGTCAGGGGACTCTCTTTTCTCTTAATAGATTATCAGGCTTTCCCCATCTGTGATGTTACCTCTGTCCTTCTTTGTGCTCATGGAGATAAGTCTTTAATTACAAGTAGCAGGAGGAAGCAGCAAGTGGTGGTTGGAAAAACCCTTCTGCAGGGGATGGAGGCACCCATCTGTTGATGACACATCCCACATTGTTTGATGAGGGCGCAGAACTGGGATCTTGCAGAGAAACTGCTGAGGCTTATCCAGCCATTGGACTATTACCCCTTGTTGCGCATCCATGAGCTCTGCCCCCGCAGCTGATCCTGCTTTGGGCAGGAGGTTGGACTAGAGACCTCCCAAGGTCACCTGAGTGATTTTGCGATTCTGTGATCATCTGAGTCACGATCACGTCTGTGAGTGTGTTCATACATTGCCACATTTGCAAGAAAATTTGATTTAAGTAAAATTTAAATAAGCTCTTTCATTGTAGTTTAGCTCAACTTGGATCGAAGAATTTTGTATTCACCATGGATTACAACATAGACAAGGACAGCAGCCCATTCTCAACTGACAATGATGTTAAGCTGGCAGAAGTTGTCCTGTACCTCAACCTTGCACGTCCCCATAAATTTAAGATGCCTGACTTGACATGCATTGAAACTATTGCAAGGCTTCCATTCACTCGATTGGAAATTGAATTAGGCTCCATTCACATTAAAACAGTAAGATTAAATTTTCAAATGGGGGTCTGAAGTACATTTAAAGAAAGGCCGGCAAAGCAAACACATCTATACCAGACTTTAAGAGAGCCCCAAGTAAATGAGAATAAATTAAAAATGCATAGTCTTCATGTCTCAGGCCAGTTTCTACCCACGTTTGCAGTAGAATCGTCAAACCTACCTGGCCGTCAATAAGCAGTTGGGGCAAGCAGATCTGATGTCTAAGCCCAGATCTATGGACTCAGAGCAGGTACACGTGTTCCTTTCAAGAGCTTAAAGGACTGAAAATTTGGTATCACACGTGCATGGTTCTTTCTTCTATCAGAATCATAAACCTACCTTTTCTTTTCAAGCCTACAACATCTCTCTGGCCTGCTGTTAATAGCCTGCAAGATTTTTGCTTATGTTTCAGATATATAGGGTTTTTTTTTCCTCCTACTCGTTTTCTCTCATAAATCCCCTGGCTGATGAGAAAGCGTGGTATATCCCTTACATCTAACAACATTCAGCAGTTGCTCTGTCATACGCCTGCTGTGTCCAACATCTAGTCTTTCCTTCTTCTGCTACTGTTTTAATGCCTCTGACAATTGGCTTTGTAGATATAGTACAAACACCAACATATCCTGCAAACTCTTCCAGAGTCTGGTAGGATTTTTTTTTTACTGGGTTTTTCAGAAGGCATAATATTATTTTTATCCCTCACCACACATTTCTGCAGAATCCCATATACTGAAACAAAGGTCTTTGAAGACAATATGCAAGTAGTCATAATTCCCCCTAGATTTAAAGGTAATTATCAAATATTTGGATTACCTAGATAGTGGAGACAGTATTTCAGCTCTTTGGATATTTGGCATTTGCATCCTGATCACATGTCAGGTGTCTTCAATGTCACATTCATTAAATCCCATATTCTGCGTTTCAAGCAGACTCCTGAACAACAGGTGATGTGGAACTGCCCTCTGGCAGGAGTAGTTTCCAGGTATGGCAGCTACTGTTCAAATCCTGCTCCGCTCTTGGTCAGCATTTATGGGGAATGGCAAGTCCTCACTCCCTCCATTTTAAGGGATGCTGGCTAGCATATGTTTTCAGGATCATGGAACTTTTTAGGCTCAAGAGAACCATTTTTCCTAAAGAGAGAAGCCCCAGGCAAGAGCAGACATTTTATATTCTGTCTGCCTTTTTTGCACTGTTGCAAGACTGGCCTGCAGAGGATGAGTGATGTCTGGATTGAGTACTTTTTATTTAATAACATACTTTCCCACAGGGGCAAAAAAGAAACCAATGAAGGACTGAAAGACCAAAGTCATCCAGCCTAAGTATCTGGGGTTTTCTGATCTGCTCGTCTGCTGGAGTGCAGAGCTAGCCTTTTGCTCTTACAGTACCTGTGACCATCCTCTGTAGAAAGTCACCACATCTCTTCTACTCTTCAGGACTTCTGTGTCTCTCTCTGGCAAATGCAGCTCTCTCAGGATTCACGCTCTTATTTGCTGTGTTTACAGCGTGGGACCCAGCTGCTCTGTGGTGGGCCATGGTGGACAGTGAGACCAGGCACCTTTTGGAGCAATCCACTTCCCCATGCCTCCGCATTTGCTTCCAAAAGAAGCCAGAGTACATGAGAGAATGACACAAACCCAACTTCTGACCCACCTTACGGTCAGGACATGGCTACGGTGTACATCGATGTGCGAGAACTGCCATGTATGACTCTCCACAGCCATCAGCTCCACATCAGTGGTGGTATCAGAGGTCTGCCTATGGAAGTGAATAGTCCATGTGAGAAAATTGTTGTTATGCTGTCCTCTGGTTTATCCAGCAAGTTCTCCTGAAAGTTTTCTAGAAAGACTCTCTCTCTGTCTTTCCCTCCCTGGTTCAAAAGCAGGGAGCCCCAAATCAAAATGCTGGTCCTAAGCGGTGCCTGCAGAATCATAGGGTTTGTCAAGCCCATTAGGGAAATTAATGTCTTTTTGTCATCTGCTGAAGGACGAAAGTCATTTGCAGGAAAAAGCTCCAAGCTGGCAATGGTGAGAGCATCACACAGAATGGTTGCATTCATGCTGAGCAGCTCTGGAGCTGTCATCATCAAATCGGGCCTCCCCGTTCTCCAATACCTGACATAATTTGTGAATAATGAATAGGGCCAGGTCCCTAATGATCTCCAGGTGTGATTTAACCTGGATTAAGCCTTCCACACACTGTATTTAGTTCTTGCAAGGTCATTTCGCTTCTAATAAGTACTGGTTTTGCACATGCTCAGCTGCGTTCTTGTCCTTTGATGCTGTAACTGACAGATGGCAACAAAATACTCCTTTTATAATGAAACCTGCTGAAGGAGACTGCTTAGGCCCTCAGCAAATATAATTTGCCAAATAAAGAATAGTCTTCAGGAAAGAAAGGAAATACTGTAATATAGTATATATATTAAGTAATTTTCCTCAGGCATCTGGTGATCAGTAGCTTTTTCTCACGTCAGAGAGGTGACCCAACTGTTTGTTTCCAATTAGTTATTGCCTCATTCATCTTTGTGCTCTTAAAAGTCTTGTTTCTGTGGGTTGGCATTAGTAGTGCCTCTAAAACTGTGCAAATTAACTGCGTGAGGATTTGTTGTAGAGGCTTCATAGGCACCAGATTTGTATCTGCAGTGTCTAGTCAGATACTGAAGGTTTTCACTTATGCTATAATTAGCCTGGTTTCTGGGTGAATTTCACACTCAATTTTTAGACACAATTATGACCATTTCTCTTAAATCACTATTAATTCTTACCAGCATTGCTACTGAATCCTTTATGTGACCATACACACCCTGGATTTTTCCCATGGTCTGTGCAAGCTTATTTTGGCAGCTGAATACATCAGAGTTGTCTAATTTATCATCTTCTGTGAGGCGGGTGATTTTGGATGGCAGAAACCTGCCCTTTTCACACCTTCGGGAACCTGCAGCCTTCTTCTAAAGCCAGTCGTTTGCTGAGTAGCTATCTTTGCCACTCTTAGTTTCCTAAGGCTCCCCCATAACCAATTTTTTACTCTTTTATCCTCCATACCACCACACAGTTAAGGAAGACTTGTGACTTCCTTTAGCATCCATTTACACTGTCCTATAAATCATACAAAATGTTCTGCACAGGCTCAAATCTAGGCATTAAATGAGAATCCATCTGTTCGTTGCTCCCAATGGGAATATAGTTTCTTTCTCTGCATCACCGCTTGACAAAACTTCTAATCCCATCTGAAACTGCTAGTGCGTTGTGTTTGGGGCCTGTTATATCAAATACACATCTCTCTGCTCTCTCCTTCCCCTCTCAGGAATTGTTATTTTTAGACTGCTTTTCTGTCTCTGATGGAGTCAAAAGTTACATCTTAACCTATACAAGCTCTGGTGGCATATGCTGCTCTGCTCTTCTGCTGCAGTATCATGAAATCTGTCACCCAGCTCTGTTCTTCTGATCTGTAACCCCCTTGTCATTACCGCCCTTATGGAGAAATTCATGTGAACACTTCTCTTATTTCTGTTTCTTGCCTGGGTTTTATTTCACTGTTCTGGGATGTCATGGCCAGCGGTAGATGAGTATTTGCATTAGCCTTTGGCTGTATCTGGAGGAGAGTCAACAGTACTGGACAACTTAGAGCATACGCCTGCTGTTATAATGTGCCCTGTGCATTACAACACTACAGGAGTGTTAGCGTTAAGGTGATGTAGCTGCCAGAGCACTCAGGCACACCATTATTTTAAGAGAGCATCACTGTGACTCTTGAACTGCAGACTCCCTCCTACGTGTAGGTATCTATATCTGTGCTATGAGTTTCCCTTTGCAGCCAATGAGGAATATAAAGTAGGCACCTCTAAGGTCCAATTTATTTCAACCTAAAGTAAATAACATGAATAAAAAGTTATTTCATTTCTACTGACTAAAAAGACAGAAAAGGCTGACTAGCTTACGTGTACACAACTTCACACAGATCTCTGGCCAGGAGACATGCCTCAGTTGGCCACTACAACTGCAGCAAACCACACGGGACTCAATGCATCTCACTTCTCCTTCGCTGTGGGCTGAAGTCTGTCAGAGCCCTTTGTTGCTGGGGGCTAAGGATGCACATATGCGTGTGTGTCACTGAAATGCACGTAAAGTTTCTTAGCTGACACATGGCAACTTGTTCCTCTTCACAACGTGAGGGAACATTTGAGCCCATGATGTGTCTGAGCCATCAGGCACTGCATTTGGGCAGCTGCTCCTTGGAGCCAGCCTATAAAGAGCACAAAGTACATCACTGGGGGTTTTTTGTGTTGTGGTTTTGGGTTTTTTAAATTGAGAATGAGGAAGTGCCTGACTCTTTTTACCAATCTCACAGATTGTGAAGCCTTTACTCATCTATATAGAGGCACATTTGACATATTTTGGAGGTTTTGCCTTTTTTTAGCATGGATTATTCACACCTCCAGAAATGCCCTAGAGCGACCCAAGCCCAGTGTCTCTCTTTTATTGCCAAAAATGCTTGCCAAGAATTTTGGAGCAAGGCATCACCCCAAGTGAATGTTCTAGATGGGCCACATAATTACATTGAATAGTGCAAATTTGCTTGCATTTAAAGCTGTCCAGTCCCGTGCAACCTCCAGCTGCTTACCTTGACTCCCCCAACCAGAACAAGAGCACCATTCCTGCACAGTCCCACCTCACACCGCCATATCTCCAGCTCCATGCTCTCTGCCTCCGAGGTTTTGCATGGAACTGCTGAGCATTTCACAGAGCAGATGCAGCAGCGTGAGTCACTGCCTCACCAAGGAACGAGTTACTGCCTATCAGTTGCTCCATGGAAACAGCCCATGTATATGCTTGAATATTGTGTAATGCACTTTGAGGCCCCTTACATCCCTCTGAAATAGAGATAGTTTGTTTACTTCACATATACCCAGGAGAAGAGCAATCTGTGTCACACAACTGCCTGGGTACTTCTGATGGAACATCTAACGTGATAGCTTGGCTGAGAGTTGGGTGGTTCAGGCCACCTGGTTGCAGAAAAGGAGCTCAAAGCAGGAGCCTTGACGTGTTTGCCCTCAAGGCTGGCTCTCTTTCAGTCCTCAAAACAAGGTAGCTGTATGCAAACTGCCTGTTAGGCATGGTCCCTGAAATGTGCTGACCCCCAAAACGTGCCTGGGAATTGTTCAGGGCAGGGGCCAACACCATGCCAGCACTGGTTGGAGAGTATATCAGGGTAGATGATTGTGCTCTAGTAGCTAGAAACATTGCTAGTGACCGGTGAATTTACTCTTATGGCTGTAGCTGAATGTTCCCATCCATGTTCCCTAGAGGCAGTCTTTGTTTACAGGTTTAATAGCTAGAAAATGTGAGTTTTCTGACCATCCCCACACTTTATGGCACATCTTTCAAGCTGTTATAATGAAGAAGCACTAGGAACAAAGTTATTACTTACTCCACAAGCAAAATTTCTCTTCTTAGCAGCTCTTAGCATAAAGGTGCTTCAAAGTGTCTTAATATTCTGCAAACAAATCGATTATTTATAACTGTCTTGTCTTTAGATGTTACTTAAAGTAATGATCTTTTTTATAGAGTTGAAAGGAAGCAGACAGGTTTAATTGAAGTAAATGAAATCTACATGACCACCTGTTTTGTTTTTTAAACTTTATAGGAAATCAATGTATTGACAGTAGCATTGGTCAACCAAGACAGAGAAAAAAATTCAGAGAAACGAAGCCCAGGTCTAAAATCAGAGAAAGAGGCACTATTAATAGGTAAGACAACCCAACAGAAGTTTTTCAAGAACAAAATGCCTTTTAACAAGTTTTTATTTTGCATATGTGTTTACATGCATCTCTGAGCTAATAAAAGTAAAAAAAAAAAGGTTATTTTGTTTTTCTTCTGTATTCATAATGGCTTTTAGTATGAGAAATCCTAAAATGCAAGTGAACTTCTTTCTGAAAAATTCTGAGGAGTTTAATGGAAGGATTTCAGGTATGAAGGAAATTACAGGATCTGCATTTAGACTTGCAGCATAAATGTATGAAGACTTTATTTACATTGAGATTTAGCAGGCTGGAATTGTGTAATTTGTTATCTGATTATTACACAAAATGGTGAAGGAGAAGGGGATGGAAATAACATTAGCAAACTACCAAGCAAAAATCACATATACTGGATGTATTAAGCAAGGCAGATTTATGCTTTTGAGATTAGGTGAGGGAATTAGCAGTATGAATATTTATAAAGAATACCACAAGGACTGTCATCTCCTTTACCTAGAATAAAATCTTTAAAATAAACTCTTTAAGAGTGCCTAAAAGCTAAAGCTTACAGGGCAGTGGGCCAGCTCACTGGTACCATACAGGAATGCTGGCTGGACCCACGCTACCTTCGGAGGGAACGTGCCCCATTTATATCCATGCATGTTTTGCATTTGGTTTTGGTGGGACAGATTTTCAAGGAGCCTAAAGGGCCACGGTCCAAAGTGCTCCCTACGGCGTGGTTGCTGGTCACCAGAATGCTGACCTGAAAGACCAGGTTTCATTTCTTTGGTTTAGTCTTTTCACAAAATCAGCAGCATCCCGGTAGGTGATAGTTCCAAAACTACCTTAATTTGTTTAAATGCAGCTCATTTGCATCTGCTAAGTACCAGGAAAGTTGCTGGTTTATTGCTGGTGCACAGATTCAGTTTGGACCTAAAAGGTCATTTAAAAGTGAAGAATGTATTTAAATGTTTAAAAGGCTTAGTACACAACCTTCCTGTGACTGGTGAGATGTGGAACAGTGGGATGTACAGAAATGTATAAATCGATTTAATTTTGCTTGTTATAATGAACTTTTAATTGCAATGGACTGTATTTGATCTGTTCAAAGATAACTTCTGTGAGAAGGGTAGCAAGGATGGGATTTTAAGAACAAAATAAAGAACTTTTTTTTCTAGGTCACTCATTATTTGACCATAACAAGTGGTGGCAGTGTCCCAAAGTGGGTCTCGTCCACCAGCTGTCCAGTGGCACACTCAGATAAATGGTGTAATCTCAGTCCAGATATTACTGGTCCTAATACCCCCACAACTGGCTCATTACAGGTCAAAGGCAAGAGATTGCTCAAGATGGATTTCATGTTACCTCTTCTTTGGCATGTTCAGGCATGGCAAGGGAAAAATGGGCCTCGCCTCCATCCACTCACTAAGTCCGTCTATATTTTACAAAAGTCAATATTGTCTCAGAGGAGAAGAGCATAAAATGAAAACAAAATTACTAAAAAGTTATCATGGAACTCCAGTCAATAACTACAAAGTATTTTCAAGTGACTTTTTATTTACATTATATGAAAGAGCTAGCTTTGAGCATCCTGAACTGAAAAGCCTTGGGAACACACTTAAATGCAATGCCACTGTTAAAATGTGATTTGAATACAAACTGGATTTCCAGTCAACCCATCCAAGTGTGATGGTCTTGGCTTTTGCTTCGAGAGCTCTTGCATGTGTGGGTATGGTCACACACAGCACAAATAAGGCAACTGCTGCTAGGACTTGCCATAGTGTAAAATTAAATACATGCCCCTCCCATTGCAGAATTACAAGTTTGTAAATGCCATTGGAAAAATGAGGGAGGAAAAGAAGGTGTTCTTGGCAAAGCCAGTCTAAAATGAGTTAAATTTTACTTATCATTTTCAACCATGGCTAGTATTTGGGGAAAAATGAAATCCAAGATTATCCTAATTCATTCAGCATCAAGAAAGCGATATGGCCTGCAGTACACAAGATACAGTGACCCATTTTTGTCATTTGTAAGCATTTTTAATCCTGGTGTTTATGCTTTAAATATAAGGAACTTCCCCTAGGGTGGTTCAGCTAAGAAACCCATCCAAACAGAGTTGAAAATATTTGCTGTGATTCTTACAGTTCAACTCTCCCCAAACAGTAAGTAACACACATGCCATTTTGTATTTTCACTGTTTGTTTAGAAGAAGAGAAATTGGATAGTGCTTTTAATAGCAATTCCAATGCCCCAAATCTTGTTTTCTCTGGTCATCATTGTTATGCTGTCACTTGATTTTCACTGCAGAAAAAAATTTCTAGACTTAGATCCTGACTCCTCCTAAGCCACTTTTATTCCCATACCTTTTACAACTATCCTGTAAAAAACAATGAAGACAGACAGAACTGGCTCTCTTTTAAGAGAAAGTAAATAAGTAAATATGTCATAAAGGATTTGTGTTTTCTTCAGCAGCAGTTAGGGGTAATATGGATTAAACACTTTTCATAACCAGCATCAGCGTAATTACTAGAAAAAATGGAGGGAGTGAGGTTTCTGACACAATTATATGAAACGTTTTCACAACAGAGCATCCAGTGAAGGGGAAAAAAGCAATAATTTTACCATTACAATATCCACAATTTTATATTGGTAAATCAAGCATAAAATTGGTAGTTGAAATGCTTCCAGCAAGTCTTTGTTTAGAAATTCCTTTATTCATCAGTATATTATCTTGGTCACTTACTTGCTAACTGCTGTCATTCCTGAAGATGAGCTATTGTGTTTACCATGTTATTATGACTGTATTAAAAATGTGCCATTTTGTTATGTTTATTGGGTTGTGTAAGAAAAATAAGAATCATAATTCATACTGAAAAACCTGCAAGAACAGACTATTCAGAATTATCTTGTTTATTTTAATGATATATTGTCTGAGGTAATTTCAATACTTTGTGCGCATTTGTTTTTAATACAGGTATCATATCCACATTTCTTCACGTCCACCCTTTTGGAGCCAATATAGAATATCTTTGGTCTTACATGCAGCAGTTGGACTCTAGGGTAAAAAAATTTAATCAAAATCTGTTTTCTCTATAGAAATATTGTATTATTCTTTACTGCAGGTTAAACTCTTCGTGCATTTCTATTAGAAGGATAATGGGATATGGGGCTTGGGGGTTTGTGGTCTTTATTCATTCGCAAATTACAGTGCACGTGCTTGCGTTGAGGTCTTTGCCTCGTGCTGCTTAGCTATTCTTTGTGGCAAAGAAGAGCGGAGCTTTAAATGGCAGAGACTAGCAGCTGATTTTATGATATATGATCCTGAAATACAGCTGAGGAGAAAGCAAGCAGAACAAGAGGCAGGTGTAGCTGTTAAACTGTGCAGAATTTTAGGAGGTGATTCTTTACCCTTCTTAAAGTTGTTAGTCATGGGTCATACTGAACATGTACTTTCCTGAACACATGAAGCATGCCCTTTGTCTCCACATGGAAGCAGAGAGGGCTTCACAAAGGAGTTGGCTGACCCTATTGCTAAATTCAGAGAAGGTGTGGCCAACACAAAAGTGAGGCCAACACACTACAGTGTGCAAAGTGTTTCTTAATGCATCAGTATGTACAGTCCATAGTCAATACATACCTGTAGGATAAGATTCTTTGACTTACTTTTAAATATCGACTGTAGGATGAGATGAAATCAAGCCACCACAGTGCTTATTCCTCTCCACTGAATATTAAGGAAGTCATGGGTGAGAAGCTCAGCTGTGAAATAGCTGCCTTCGATCAGGTGAATGCTACTCTAAGTGCTAAACAACCGCTCTGCAGGGACGCTAACACTGCACAAGATACTTGGCAGATGCAGGGGTCACCCTGCAGTCAGACACAGCTCTGATCCACATCTGCCAATACTTCCACTGGACATGGGGATGATGGTGCTTGCCCAGATCTTCTTGCAACATGGAAGCAGGATGCAGTTATGGTGTGCACCTGGACTCAGAACATGAGCAGCACTCCTTGTGTGGTGCTCATTGATGCTGGTAATGTTTTGTTGCTGAAGACTTCCTCCAGCCACCCATAGCCAAGATCCCCTTCCAGCTGCTGTGATGGGCTGCTTTGATGGGCTGCTTCATGCCTCTGGGATCCTTCCTCTGTTTCTGTGAAAAAATGGATAGCTAAAAGCAGAGGAGATCCTGAGCTAGAAGCCCACTGGAAATAAGACAGATTGCATGGAGAAAAGGAAGGATGATGAAGTTCTTAGGAGCTATCTTCAGGCCATGACAGCTCAGATTTGCTAGTGCTTTGAAGTGCAGTGTTACCCACAATGAAGAAGGAGTGAGGGATGAGGACAGTAGAAAGACATGAGAAACTGATGAATTTCAATTTAAAAACAAAAAAATCTGATTTTATCAAGACCTGATACATCTAGAGCTTCACACCTGCAACCATTCCTCTTCTGCTTCTCTACTCCCAGCCTCTGCCACATGTACACCTTCCTTCATTTTGTCCCCAGTTCCTGCAGCACCCAGTCTGCCCAATCTCCTCAGTCATCTTTCATGTCCTTCCTTAACACACAGCATTTGGCTAAGTTTCAACTGCTTTTTCCCCTTGCTGACCCCTCCAGCTCTGTATCTCTTGAGTGACAACAACAATCATTTAAAATACTGGCTCCTTGGGCTCCAGCCCTGCTGCTCATTGCTTCTGCCCACTGAGGTCTTCAACTTTCTCCCCCTTCAGTGCTGCAGTTCCTCATCATGTCTGTGGGCTCTGTCCTTGAAGTTCTACTCATGTGAGTAACCTGTTGGCATCTGCAAGGCTGCCAGGATCAAACCCTTAACTTGCAAACAGAGCATGGAAGGAGCATTGCGTCCATCCCTCCGAGGTGCCAACGTGCCCTGCAGCTAACACTCGACCTACCAGCTGCATAATAAACACAAGCCGCAAGATTTGACCTCGCTGGTTTATTTTGGAAGTAACTTGCTTGTAGCAACAAATTACTTTTTAATAGCGCAATCCAGAGATGCAATCTCAGAGATTAATTTCAATTACTTTCCATGGTTAGCCTGTCATTCCTCACCTGAACAGGGATGATAAGGTCAGCATACCCATGTGGTCTGAGGGCTCAGTACAGAGCTCAGATGCATTACCCGAAGGTAACCATCTATGTGTTACTGCCACGAGAGTACATAAACGTGGACCTGATTACTCTGCCTCCAACACTGATTTTTCAGCACCACCTTTAACAAATAATTTAGCCTTTCTGCTGCATTAACCTCTTCAGGAAAATAAGAGGTGATAGATATTTTCTCACCTTCCTTGGGTGGAATGAGGTATAATTAGCATATTTTATGTTTATATGCCGCTTTAAAAAGTAAAACCTTTCATGGAAGGTTCGTACTAATATGAATATGCAGAAATGCTGTAATTGCCAGAGAAGCCTATCAAACCATGGAGATATCTGTGGATAAAAGGTAGCACCCATAGATTTCTTTACTGTTCCTTTCATGGCCACCGCTTTAGAAGAAGTAGCAGTAGGATAAAATGGTTCATTTTCCATGACTGTTTATTTCTTGACTTCCCTACTGATTATACCAGAAAGGTTGCCTTTGTGAAGGTGTTTTCTGCAATGAAAGCATCTTTTCCATTAGGAAGGTGACCAGTTATGAAGGTTTCAAGACCATAAAAGCATTCTGAGCAATGCTGAGTCAGGAACTTCACTGCCTAGTTATCTGGGGTTACTGAACTTAGCCAAACTGGGAGAAGATGGCTCCATGGATAGTCAGCCTTAAGTAACAAAAGTAAGTTAATTAAAAATAAAGTTGCCATGTTTGTTAGGTTTTTTGCAAGAGAAAAACCGATGGAGCTGGAAGAAGAAGTGTTCAAGAGACCATGGAATGAGACGGGAGTATGAGGTCCCATTTGCTTCCTCCACCTCACAAGTATACCTGCAACTGTAGTTCTTAGCTGGACTTCGTACAACACCGTGTTGCAGCAGCCCTGACAAATAGCAGATGTAATTCTTTTACAGTGGGATGCCACTTACAAAAGCAGAACCATTCCTGCAAGGAATCTGCACTTGCTTTGGAGTCTGGAAATTCATGTCAGGCTAAGGTTAAAAAAATAATAATGGTTGATTGTTTTCATCTGCCCTGGAATTACACCCCCCCCCCCCGCCCCCACCCTTAATTCTGTTCTCCATATCTCCTTTTTCCAATCTACAAGGCAGCTTTCTCACTGTAATTTTACCTTTCTCTCTTTCTCAGATCTCCGCAAATGAGATAGAAATGCTTTTGATGAGACTGCCACGCATGTTTAAGCAAGAATTCACTGGTGTAGGAGCAACACTGGAAAAGAGGTGGAAGTTTTGTGCCTTTGAAGGAATTAAAACTATCTGACTGGGACTAGTAATGAAGCTATGCAGAAGAAGAATTCCTAGAGCATGGCAGGGTTATAAAGTATTAAAGTAAGAAATTTGGGGTTGGGCACGTAGTAGTATGTTTTCAGAGTTATCCAAGCCTAATTTTAGTTACATTTGTGACGTTCTCTTGTGAGTGGAAATGTAGTAGTGCACCAGTTCCTAAAATAAAATAAAATTTAAAAAAAAAAATTAAAAATGTGACAGATCTGTTTCCTATGAAAACTGAAGAAAGATACCACAGTCATAATGATTTCAAAATACTACATGTCCTGCATCTAAGAAAAGCTCATTGAGCAAACAGTGAAGGAGAAAGATTGCCCGGTTATGGTCGCTAAGCTACAGCGATGTATATGTAATATGTAGTAGAACTCATTAAGTTTTGTTATTGAAAGTTCTTTCTGTTTAGTAAGAAAATTGAGTAATTTTACAGTGAAGAAAAGCATACCAAAAGAAAACTTGAAGATGTGTCTGAAGTTATTGTATTTTGTAAATTAAGTTATATGCTGTACCAGGGATTTTTGCCTTATTGAAAGAGGCCTGAAAATGTGATTGGAGTCCTCAAGAATGCTTTATCAAGAATATTATTTTTCTAATGTAACTATTATCCATTACAAGTTCTTTTAACATGGATTGCATATCAATTTTCATAAACATGTAAATAAGGAGGAAACCAGTGTTACTGTATTGTATTTGGTATGTAACATTCAGGTTTATGCATAAAAATAAATATTCAGTTGCATTACTGTTACAAATTTTATAGCAGATATATTAATTTTTATCAATAAATATGACTTCTACCATATTGTTTGTACAAGTTTTTCTTCTGATGTTTTTGAATTTTTATCAATCCAAGAAGAGTCTCCTGGCACTTATCTTTCTCCTACCTAAGCTATTAATTGTAGATAACTTGGTTAAGTTAATTAGGATTCAAAAAAGAGCTTGAAATATTAGCTAAAATTAAAATAATTAAAATTATTGCTAGAGGAAGCACCAGCATGGAGCTTTGTTTAGCTGAACAGATTTCGTTTGTTTTTCAGACAGGCAGGTTAAAAATGAACACCTTCAAATTTCTCATGTGAAGTGTTGTGTTGGGTAGTCAGGAGGCAGCCAATCAGTTACTCCTCCTGGCTCCCAGCTAATGCCTTTGGCCAGGCAAGGTATGCAATAACTCACTTTTGGTGGTGCCCCTTAAGTAGGGACATCAATGTAAATTTAGGATTAACTCCTAAATGACACTCCAGGAGTAAGAGCTGGTGAAAGCTGAAGAAGTGTGTGTATCAACCAAGCCCCTTCCAAGTCACACCTCTGTGTAGGCAGAAGAGCCGGCCACAAGAGAGCCGGCCCTATAAAGTGGGGCACCGATAGCAGGAAACATGGCAAACTGCAACAGATGCAGGGAGTATCCAGATATGTGTCAGAATGATGTTTCACTCAGGTTCTTCAATACGCAGCAATTAGTGTCAAATGCAATTAGTCATGCAGGAACTCTCGTACTTGGCTGTTAGTGATTACTGCTTCAGGACCTATTTCTCTTCTGGCATCCACCTGGAATATAGAAATATTAAATTAAATGTTAATTGTGTACAAAAGGGAAAAAGAAAAAGGCTTAGCAGGTCTATTATAGGAGAAAATTATGCTTTCAGCCAGTACACACAAAAGTTGTTTTAAAGAACATACATCTCTATTATGGTCGCTGCAGAACCTGTGTTAACGTAAGTTACTCAGGTGAAACTGGTAATTATATGCCAGTTATGTTAATGAAAATTAACTAGTTTAATCCAAATAGCAATTCTTTCTTCTCTTGTGATCATGCAGATTTATGAATAATTCAGGCAAAAATGTGTTAGGTCTGACAGCTCTTATTTAAGTACTGTAACATAAATGTGTATGGGTGGCACTTAGGCTGGGGGAAAGAGATGTGAGAAAACTTTCACCTCAGCTTTCTTCATGCCATACTTCTTCATTATATTCTGTCCTCCCTTTTTATCTTGTGTCCTCCTTTTCTTCCCTTTAGCTCATCTCCTCTCCCACAAAACTACTCCCATCCCTGATAGCCACAAAGCATCTTAAAACTGACAGGACCTTGTAACATAATCACCATATTTGCTCTGCATGTGTTTTCTCTTCCTTTGTCCTTCCTGGGTTTTTCTTGTCTATCTAGACCATAAGTGCTTTAGGAGAGCGACTTTTTAGTCCTTGTCTAGTACCGGCTAAAAGGGAACGTTCTTCACTGGCCTTTAGATACCACCATAGAAGATCTAAACTTTCGTATAAATAACATGCAGCCATCCTGCAATATTGTAACCTATCACCTGAGACCTTGAAACTCGGCGGGGTTCCTCATGAGGATCAGGTTGGGCTCCAGAGCTGGCTTTAACATCGTGTGCTCATTGGCTTTAGGGGAAACAATTAAAATGCTCAGCTCCATCACTTAGATGCTGAAATGTCCTTGTGATGACCCTTGGGGGATCCAGCTGTGGGTCCTGAAGTGATACAGTGGGATGAATATCAAAGAAGCCACCTTCAAAAAGTGGTGGCATTCTGGTGATGCACCCTTTAGCTAGCTTGTCTGAGCAGTAGTGTCAGTCAATCTGATGTCATCATAGCCCAGAAAGATGTATTCCATATGATGCATACCACTGGAGGACAGCTGTAAACCGCTGGAGCCATGGCTGTGGGTGACGGTGCCCTTCTTAGCGCTGTTGGGACTTGCAGCAAAGCAACTTGTGAAAATGGCACGAGGTGATGCCACTTACCTATAATAAAGGAAGAAGTCAGTATGATGGAAAAGGAGACTAGCTTTTCTCTATGTTACTTTATCCTGATGACTGGAATAGAGGCTTGGTCAGCTGCAGCAGAAGTCAGTGGGCTCTCCTCCAGAAAGAAGAAGATGAGGTGGCCAAGTGGTACTTAGTGAAATGAGGCAGTGCAAGACCTAAAGCAAGTTTCTCCAAGTCAGGTTGAAGGAGGACGCACATTTGGCAAAGACTCAAAACTATTTACTGTTAGCAAAGGCCTGACAATGGTAGTGGAAAAGAAAAAAAGGAAAGGATAGTCCAAAGAAACACCACACCACCAGGCTAACCACAAGCTCAAGAGGTGAGACTATGTGATAGCCTGGCATGCAACTGCAAAAATCTGGCAGAAAGCTATAGCAGAGTCCCCTCTTCTCAAATACAGACTAGAGCAGGAGAAGATTTGGTTTCCAGCTGACCAAACACGACCAGAGTATTTTGCAGGGAGTTGAGCTCAGTTGGCCTGACCTCCTGTTCTTCCAGGAGAGTTTTTTAGCTTATCCTCAGCTTTGAATTGTCTTGGAGTGGTGGCAGGGCTGACTCGTCAGTTTAGAGGGCCAGCCTCTTACTGCACTGTATTTGATTCCCACTTGAAGGCTTAAAAGATACGCTGTGCAAAACCTCTTGGACAAATGTGCATTTCACCCTGCACATTCAAGGGAGGTGAGTGTAACCTCTCTGTTAAACCGCATTTTATGCCCACAACAGAGAGCAATGTTTGATGAAGACTACATTATCCCCATTACTAAAAAGGAAATTTCTAATATTGCCTCATGCTATTGCACATAGTGGAGCCTAATTGTTTATTGAAGTGTGCATGTTTCAGGCAAAACTTGCATGTTCATGACTGCCGGAGCATCACATTCACTTAAGGAACAGCTATACTGAGATTTAGAGAAAATCCTGTATCAAGCTATGCTACATTTAGTTTCACATCATATACAGTAAATGCTATGGAATCTAAAGCCGGAAAATTTGTCGTAAAAGCGTTCTGTCAAAATTCTGGTCTCGCAAGCATTGTTTTATTTAAAATCAGAGTGGCTTTGACAGTCAGTGTTAGTATGACAAAAACGTTCTGGCTGATGTGATTTGATTTGGGGAATGAGGTTTGGGGAGAGGAAGAGGGAAAGGAATTGGTTGATTTGGGAGACAGAGTCTTTTTGTGCCTCCAGTAGTAGCTAGGTGCGATACAGGGCTGATGTCCATTTTGCATTGTATTCTGTCCATCTTGCCAAAACAGGAGCTTAACAAATGCATCGTGGAGTTTAGCATTTGAAGTGTGAGGCTTTTATCATCCTTTTCCCGTGAAAGGGTACAAGTTTTCCTGTCCCTTGACTTGTCACTCTGGTTACCCTGATAAGATCTGCAGCTTTTTTACCCAATTTTTTCCCTCAAATAGCAGATAAATTCCTTCTGGTTCTCTAGTTCTCTGGAAGCAGCTACTGAGATGCTCAGGAAAACAGAAAACTTCCTACATTTATTGGCATTAAGTGCCTATGAAGCAGAACAAGGTCTGAAGGAAGCTGTTCCTTCTCGCGGTCTCTCTGAGAGCACAGTCAGCGTAACTACTCGCACTGCAAAGGGTGACTACTTACTGAGTTAAAACTGAATCCTTCAAAGACAAGTCAAATGAAAAAGCAGCCGAATCAGGAAATTATGCTTACAAGGTGCAGATCTTCTGACTACATAAACTCCTTATGTCCTATATGTGGAAATCCTAACTTGTAAACAAAATGAAATGGCTATGCTCAGGAGTACCTTCGATTAAGTGCTTTGCCTCACACTGGGTGATAAACACTGTGCCTGTTCAGACTGAATGGCTGACTCCGCTGTCATACTCCCTCTCAATAGGGATATTTGGGGGGCAGCAAGAGAAAAAAATGTGTATTCCTTTAAACCCAGCAGAGAGCACTCCTGCAATCCTGACACAGCCATATTATAACCATTTGCTCAGACTTCTGGCTGGTAAGTACTTCTTGCCAATTTATGTGCTTTTATATACATAATATTGAAGCCTAAAAAAAAAAAAAAAAAAATCATCCGCTTGGACTGCTCGTATCTTAGCCATGTCACAGTTAATTCTGTAGTGATCCCAGTAGCATATGGTGGATTAAAATACATCTCCCATAAAAGCATCCAGCCGTAATCAAAGTTATCAAGTGATGGAAAAGATACTTTTTTTCTTGATAGTTTGTTACAAGAGATTAGCATTGTCAAAATTGTGTCCCTACTTCCTAACTTGATTTTTTCTGGCTGCTTCTAGCCAGTTTTGCTTTTCTCTGCAAGATTAAATAATCCTTTAGTACTGCATATTTTCTCCCTGTGAAGATATTTATATATTGTAGTCTATTTACTTCTCAGTATTCTTTCTCATAAACTAAACAGATTGAGCTTTTAAGTGTTTTGCCATAAAGCATTTCTTGTCTCTTCCTCAAGTCATTACAACCTTTTTTTTTTCTTTTTTTAATATCCTTGCCAATTTTTCAACACCTATTTTAAAATGTGCGGAGAAAAGCTGTTATGTGTATTAGTCTGATCAACACTGTATATAGACATGAAGTCACATCTCTGCTCCTATTCAGCGTTCTGCCTTTTATTCCTATCAGACTATTAGCTAATCACAAATGCCAAAGCAGTAGTCGAAGTAAATCGCTGTTAGGTCGTCGTCTTCATCCTTCTGGTGCAACAGATCCCTCCGCGTAGATGCGTTTCTGTACGCCAAAGCCTAGCTTTTCCATCCCCACCGACAGTCTTGTTTGTGCAAGGGCAAAGGTCCCACACCATGAGGGTATTTTGGGGCTTAGATCCCATGCATGGCCTTCAGGGTTCGTTCTTTGCCATGAGGAAAGTCTGGATAATTCTATGATGTTTATAGCCTTACGTGATTAAAATGGGGTAATCAGATCTGCTGTCAGGATGTTAGCTGATCGCATCAAGCATTCAGGGGGCAATCGCACAGGCTTTGTCTAGACTAGGGTTTAAATGTGTGTCATTAGCACATATTAGCTGATACATTTTAAAAGTCTGATGCAGACAAGGCATAATGCCTTTAATGTGAAAAGCTGGCTGAGTTAGGCCCTTGGGCATTGGTGTTGACACTGGTTTGTCTATTTTAGAGTTTTAGAATAAGTTAGCCAAGGGCTTGTCTGCAAAGACCAGTTAATTTGGAAGAAGATAGGCTATGAATTTAAAGGGCTACTCCAGGACTCTAAGACCAGAAAAAGATTAATTCTCAAGTAGCTGCTCTGAAATAGTTTTGTATAATAGTATTATATACTTAACCAGGTAAGTTTTCTCTTTTCTTTTTTAAGCTTCCCCAAAAAACAGGTCCTGTATGAGAGGTGTTATATTTAAAAATTAACCCTCTGGTGCATTTCTGATTTCATCACTGCTCCTTACTGAATACAGCTGATTAGCCTGTTCGTGTCTGGGGAGGAGGTTGGAAAACCTGTACACTCTGCCGATCTGGTTGCTGACGTTAAAAGCTGACTTGCATTTCACAGGGGGGAGACATGGTACGCTTGTGAGAGGAATGGGAGTGGAGCAATAGAAGACCATAAAATAGGATTAAAAATAGAGACTGGAGGGATTTTGTTGGAACCTGGCGTTCCATCAAAAAAACACACAAATCCCAGGACATCCCCGAAGCCTGTTATAAACTAAGAAGGGGAACAGGAAAGAAAAAGAGATAAGATTTTACAGTAAAAATCATTTTTAAGTATGGTGATATTGAATGAATGAGATTTTGTGAGTTTCCTTAGCTGGTTCTGCCCATGGAGTCACCTCATACAGGTGTTGTGTCTGAGACTCTAAAGAGGAACCTTCCAAAATTGCTCTGCAGTTGGCTCTATCCCAGAAATAAGCTACTCAAATAATACTAACTTCCAATGGCAGAGGAGCCCCCCTGCAAGAAAAACGTGCAGGTCTAGCTCTACAGTTCGCTGGTTGATAAAGAATGGTGATGTTAGCAAAAAAAATCTTTTCTTGTCCTTGAAGACTAGTGAGGACATATATCGCTTATGGAAAGCAAGTATTTGCCAGGCAGTTGGAACTCATTTCAGCCTATCATTTCTACCCCTCCACTCTGACTGGCTGTCACCTTGGTGGGACTTGGGTTAGATGGAGACAAAAAAGCTAAAGCCTCATCAGGGCAGAATCTAGACTTTTGCCTTCAGAAGATGAACAGCCATGGTTAAACGTCATGTCACCAGTCCAAGGCTGATTTGTCTAACAAAGAATTGCAGGGCAGGAATTGCTTTGTAGGATGATACTGGAAGCCTGTCTTGCACAATAAAACATATCGACAGAGAAGGAAGCCAGATGGTGGCTCAACAGCAGAAGTTTTCTAAAACACATTTCCTACCCTGAGAGGTTCTTGATTGACAGCTCTGGAAACAGGCGTTTTATTTGTCTACAGGGCAGGACAAGGAAGGCATCTAATATTGTCCCTGCAGAGGTGTGCAAAAATCACCTGCCATTTCATTTCCATCCCTATGAAGTCCTTGCCTCATCTGTGCAAACTGCAGGGGAAGGAGACATCGGTAGAATGCACATTTGACTCTGATTTGAGGACACAGAACTTCTGCTAGTTAAAAGTTTCGTTTTGGGGCTGGGTTTGAATCTCTGATCTATAAAATGGCTATCCTACTGTCCTAGTAGGAAGTTATCCAATGACTGAGGAGGGGAAGGCAGCCTTTCTTGAAGTACAAATGAAGAAACATGGCCTGGTGACTCCATTCTTCCCCCTCAAACTTCACAATGAGCCAGAAGATTTGGAAGTATGTAGCCGGCAAAGAGGTTCATCCTATCAGAAAGACAGAAAAAGAGCTCGTTATGTTTACACAGAATGTTTTGAGGTGATTTTTAAGTCTAAAGAAAACTCTCTGTAGTTTATAGCCATGAGATGCTCTTAAAACAAAGGTTAGTATGGAGAAATGGAGCAGCAATGAAAAAAAAAGTATTATCTTTTATGAGCACTTCACTGCTCTTCCCCCTTGAAGAGATTTCAATGTGGAGTCTGAAATCCCTATTGTTTCAAAGAGTTACAGTCAAGAGCAAGAATAACATGGGATTTACAGCCTTTCTTTGATTTTTGCGGTCCATGCAGTTCAAACATCCAAAGAAAAACATGGAGGTGTGTGCCCAGGTGAAATGGAACTAGGCGGTCATTCATGCAACACAGAACTGTTGCTTTTGTCCAGTGCAGAGCTTTTTTATTTCTAGCAATGAAACACAGAAGTCCAGTGACATATATTGGTCATGCAACCAGCAAGAAAACTGTACATATTCAGGATTCAGACTTCAAATTTTTGTTTGCTTTTCAAGAGTTATGAGATTTCTATCATACACAGCCTTGGGAAAGACAACGGAGGGTAAATTGGATGGGTCTGGGCAAAGAGCCCCAATCAAAGACTAACCAGTGATGTGACTGTCACACAGTAGTGTGCAGAGATATCCACACTAGCAGTGAACAGGCGAGTTTGGCCACAGGAGACATCACAGCCGTGTTTCTAAAGCCTCTGTCCAGCTCTATACGCTCTACTTACTGCTCCCAGGTTGAGTGATATCGTATCGTCTGGGCTGTCTTCTTCCAGATTTCTTCTTTCTACATGGTTTCTTGTTCTGAAAAGTTTATTTTGAAGTAGTTCAAGCTTTGTTTCAGGCAGTTAACAAGCTGTATTGTCAACAGAAAATGATGAATTATCTGCAGCAAGAGTGGGTGGATCCTCATGGAAAAAAGAACCTGGATACCTTCTTCCTAAATTTTCTAAAAGCCTTGAAATGACTTTATTTGAGATTTCCAAAGAAGATGGAGTAGGTTTCCAGAAATAACCAGAATAAAGTTTCAGCTCCCAGATCCGCTTGGCTCGTACCTGTCCCAAGTTCCCCAATCCAGGCATGCAACCTTCAGAGGGAAGCAAAAGCTGTTCCAGAGTTAAAGTCATGTGAGTAATTCAAAGCTTTGGGAAGGTTACAAAAAAGTCCCTTGCGGGCAATCCCAAGATCAATGCTACTGTTCTTCTGTGTAACTAATCTAAAGTAAGGTTTTCATTAACTCTCTTTATTTGATGCATTGTGAAACAAACCGAATGAGAATGTTTAGGCTGGCAAAAAAAGCAACACAAAATCCCACAAGAATCCAGCTAAGCAGCACACATCAAGAGCTGAGTAACAAAGAAAATAACTCTCGATACACAAAGTCTCGGTCTTGCAGCTAAGCAGGAGATGGACAAGTTTAAAGCTACACATGAGTACCAGAGCTCTTCTCCCAGCAGAGATGTTGGGAAATTACCACTTCGTGCCATGTCGTAGAAGTATAACTCACTACTAAAAAGTTCTTGTTAATCACAGATGTATTACATGACAATACACAGACTTGGGGTAAGCCACAGCCTCTTCGCTTTCTGAACCACTGAATGTCTGAGAGCTGTCGCCAAACAAATACATGAGCAAGGGAATCCGTGACCAAAACTGGTATTAAAGCTACTCAGCAACACCCCAAAACCCAGCCAGGCAGTGCATGTTTCCACCAAAAATTTGCTTTTAAAAGCCATCAGTAGCAGGATTTTCACTGGAAAGTGGACATAAAACTAAAAATGTGAGAGATTTTAGCCACTCAACTAACTTCACAGAATATTGTGTGACTGGAGCCACTCACTGCTTCATGATATAGTTTAGAGAGCAGACCCTAATTTTTCCTTGTCCAGGTGAGCACTTTATCTGCTGAACTGTTGTATAAGCAAGATGTCACAGTGCCCCAGTTTCCATCACTTTGTGCAAGGTTTTATCCATCCAGCATGTTCTGAGGATACCTGCCACACTGACCCCCCAGCTGCAGCTGTAGGCACACACCTCACTGCTCAGCACTCTTAAGGCCACTGCTGGGTTTTCAGACAGTCCTCAGATGTCCTTGCAGCATACCTACGTGTAGCCATGATTGATAACCATGGTCCTCTGAACTCAAAGTCTGAGAGTCACTCACTTGAATTCTGCGTAACCTAAGGAAACACAAGAAATCCAGGCCTTGAAGCGTAGTACATGGATGGGTAGATCATTCTTCCTGGGCTTCTAAGGAGGCATCTCTTCAAGTCTTCTTAATTCTGACCTTTATCCCCTTTCATCTTGTCTGCAGATTGGTGTGGGTCTGCATATGTGTCTGTGTGAGGTCTCAAGACTATTCACATGGACTATATCTTTTTATCTCCTCAGCACATCACACCTTTTAATTTGTTCTTTATATAATTTCAGTTTATTTTACTGGAAGTCATATGGGTAGAGGGGAGTTGCAAAGGAAGAATGTCTACCAAGCCACATAATAAAATAGATATAATGACAGCCTCATACATAGGGCAAATCTACATGTAAATGGCAACCCAACCAAATTACAAAGAAGTAAGGAACCAGCAATTGCGACTGAAAACCCATAAAGATTTTTATAAATGCATAATATGAATTAGTCTTGAAAGAGGAAAGGCTACCTACTCAGAATCATTTTGTCCCGATGGACCAAAAGCTACCGGTTACTTAAATTTTAGTTCAAATATGAGAAACAAGAAACCCAAACTATAGTGCCTGACCGAGACCATGGATTACCTACTTTCAAACACTGACACCACTGTAGCACCTAATTTCAAGAGAGCGAGCGTGACTCAAGGCTCCTGCCGTATGGCTGGGGGAGTAGCTACAAAACTTCAGTCTGGCATTTGGCAGGTAGGGGCAAAATCCAGCCTTGGCTCAACAGGTCCTGTGCAAACAGGGCTGGACCTTGCCTTCACAGTCCAGCCATGCTGGAAAAGGAGAAATAGCTCCCACCATCCACACAGGACACTGCTTTTCAGGCATCGTGACTAGGTGGGTGATACTGCAGTTAGCTGAAGGGGAACAAGCATAGGGAAAGTGCACTTGGTCTTCATCACAGGTAGCTGCTAGAAAATCAAGGGTTACAATATCCAGTCAATGATTACTTTATTCAAAACACAGAGGGCTGGAACGTGTCTGTGGCAGTGACTTTATCCCATCCCAACTTAGGATCTCAAGCAGACAGATCTAGTGTTCGGTCCAGTTCCAGGATCCTGCATTGCCACCTCATTAAAGGGGTGCTGAATTTATGAACCCATCTTCAGCTGTGGCTTACTGGAAATGCTAGACCACAGCTTGTCAGACTCCCTAGAGCCTTCCGATTTTAGTGAAACAAGGGAATGGCTGGTAAATGTTGCCACTTGAAACAGGGTTTTCAGTGATGGGAACCGTGATTACTGTTGTCCAAGGTGCTCCTGAATCTGCAGAGCACCACCTTGCTGCTGCTTCCCCGTGAAAGCAACGCCGCTCCGGGAAGGTATCAGTCAGCAGAGAACACTGCCACTGCCAACACACACAGGCAGTGATTTATTCACACCACCTCCAAAAGAGGCAAGTCACACAAAGGTCGTGGTGCTGCAGACAAAGCAAATAGCTTGCTATAATGTATGTGGTGAATAATAATGCCAGGTGTTATAGAATAGAGGATAGGAGGGGAAAATTTCTCCTTGCTTAAAATTTATTGAATGATCAGAATCAGGGGAAAATGTAGTTGAGAGGATGTGGGTAGGAGAGGAGTTCCCTGATTAAACTTTTTTCTCCTTCCCTATCCCAGCTTTAAATACAAAATGTAACATATGTAATAGATATATAAATGAGAAAAAACCTGTAGTGCATACCAAATCTGCAATCCAATAATTTATATTTGAATGTTATAGCAAAAATTGACTGTGACTACAAACACTTCACAGACTAATTTTCAGATTCATGAGTTTTTGCTTGGTTTGCCTACATGTTCTCTGAGCTCTGTGCCAAAACCGTATTTCCTTTCTTGCACCGAAACGTAACGCTGACACGTGTCAAACTACTTCTTTTGTATGGGCTTAAGCACACTTCCTCTTTCTGCTTTTTGTAGATTCATACATATTAGACACACATCTTTGGGTTTTAATTATAAAATTAATGTAGACAGCAACCAGAAATAAAGCTGACAAATCTAATTTCCCAAGTAACTCAATATCATCTCAGGATCTCTGAGGAGGAAAAGAAAAATATTATGTCCAAGGGGTTACCAGAATGTTTCTAAAGGGACAAATTAAAAAATAAACAAACAAAAAAGCTGATCAGATTAATAGAGGAGCATTTCCCTAGTGTCAAATTCCATATTTATCACCAGCCAGGAGAATGCAATGGTATTTTAAACATGAAATGACTTTTTGTATTGCTTCCAATCCCAGACGCTTAGGGGAAAAAGCTGTATAGATACATATTATAAATGCATCTTAAAAGAAAATAGTTTCTAAAAATAGTTGTTTAATGACCCTATACAGTGCTGTGCTAGCTCAAACTGTGTAAACTCCCTCCCGTTCCACAGATTTAATCTAAAACTTTTTTTCAAAGTGATTGACCTGTCCCAAGTACTGACAGAAAAAGAGGATTGCTGTAAGGTAAGCAGAGAAAGTTGTCAAGTGACCAGCTACAGCCACGCTGAGAGCTGCACTGATGTGAAAGGGGCATAAATGGCTTTCATGTCCCACAACAAAATGTCACAGATACACAAAGATGATCCTGGCCATACAAAAAAATAAATGAACTTACACATGAAATTACAATGTCAGCCAGCTTTTGGTTGTTCTGCCAGGAGGAGGTCAGCAAATACAAAGAAACCCTGAGAGAACAATGCAGTTTGCTAAACAGGAATTTGAACCCAAACTTAGATCTAGTGACGCTTTTTTTAAAATCCAGTTGTTGCAATTTTCCACTCCTGTGTCATCCCAGAAAAGAGTGTAGGACTAGGATCCACACACACACACACACCTCTGCTTCTCAGGCTGCAATGCTGATGCATCACACGCAGCAATAATTCTGAGTCTGTCTTTGCCCGTGCCCTGCAGCAATGGGTTTGTGGTGCTGGAGCCAGGCAAACCATGTTCCTCTTCAGTGTCCCCCTGTTTCCATTTTCTCTACATTGGAAACTGGAAAAACTGTATCTTGTAAGATCTCACAAGGCCAAAATGTAGCTTTGTTTATGGACAATATTGTTTCTGAAGTGGGGAAGAGAGTCAATTGTAAAAGCAGACATAATGGGTTAGACAAAGTCTTAACCATCCCAGGACCCATTCCAAGCAGTGGCTTCCAGAGCTGGTGTCTATTGTATTTGTTATACCTTAATGAATTTTTCTTCCATTAATTTACTCCATTTCTTTTGGGAACTAATGCAAATTTTTGGCATCTGCTGTGCGTTACAGCAAGGAGTTACACAGCTAGACTGCTCACCGTGAAGAAGTATTTCCTTTGGTTTTGAACCAGGCTGTTTAATTTCATATTCCCTACTTTTACTTAAAGAGGAGAAGACTTCAAAACTGTTTTTTCTACCCAAATCTGCCATAATGACTGGTCATTGAACTGCTGTCAAAACTCATGGTCCAAGTCAGCCTCACAGCTTGGTGGAGCGCGGCTCTCCTTGGCAAAAGCAGAGGTCCCAGGCACAGCCGCCTTTCCCTCAGTAGGGTGATGATCTCTTACAGTGGTGATATTGTTGCATCCCTTGAAGAGAGACTTGCTGATGATGTGCTGCTGGAAGGAGTGATCAGTCCTTCGTTAGGCACTCTGAGGATTAATAGATTAACAGACATGGGCTGGAGGTGAATCTTCCCACTCATATATCAGCTGCAGAGAGAGTTCAGTCAATCTCCACAGCTTCTGCTCCACTCAGTCATCATGGCCAAAGGTTGTTATGCTTTTTCCATCAGCACATGTGCACCAGCAATGACTCATCTCTGTGAGGATGAGGAGTTCTTCCAACCAACATCAGCAGTGTCATCCCAGGTAACGATAGTCTGATCAATGAATGTAATTTTAATGGCAAGTCCAGATGTAACTAGACATGGTAGATCAATGTAAAAATTTGTTACAGAGCTGGTTGCACTAACTCCAGTGTCAAGTTACTGCCTCCTAAGTAGGCTGATCACAAGCTAACCGTTATCAATACACTTGTTTGAACTAGTCCCCACACGCAAGATATACTGAATATTTCCTTTCTCAAAATACCAGTATGCAATCAATTTCAAAGCAAACAGCTCTGTAAGGATTCAACATATCTAAATATGAGGGTTAAACCTTAGTGTCCAGAGAAGTTGGTATCCTTTTCCACTGCCCTCAACAGAGAAGCCAATATCTCAGTTCAGTGCAGAAAATCGTAAGAGTGGGCTGAGAGAACTGTGAAAGAAACTCATGAAGCTCTTCCCAGGGCCACAGATCAACTCAGAAATATCTTCATGGCACAGCGCTCTCTGAAGTCCTCAGCTCTTTTCTGGAGGACTGAGCTTAAGCTAGTCTATGGACTGCCCAGCAGCCCAGCTCAGCCATGTGCACTAAGACACTTGTCCTGCTTAAAATAAACACAGAGTGGCTCAGCAGCCTTGAGACAAAGACTGGAGACTTGCAGATCTGTGTCTTCCCTCCTCTCCATCAGCCAGAAGCTAGTATATAAAGACTCTTTGCTCAGAAAGGGATCTCAGGACCTGAACCTTAATGCCCAGTGCTCCCTTGTGCAGGAGCAGTCAGGCCATGGGGACTGCACAGCACAGCGTCCAGTTTCTCTCTCACTGCAGTGTCCTTCAGGTGATCTCCAAACCCATCTATGTCTACAAGGAGCTGGTCACAGAGATACAAGAGAAGCCTTTGCTTACCTAGCTCAAAGACATGTTGGTTCTGCAAAGGATGAGGCCCTAGTTCAGACTCCCAAAGGTACGGGTTTGTGCGTGAGCAGAGTGCCTGTGTTCCCATTACAGGGAGTGGAAAAGTGAGTCAATAAACTAGGCTGAGAGAGTCTGCAGGGCTACTCAGTTCCCCAGATGTAGATGCCTACTTTAGGGAGAGGCACATACTCCTGTATCCAGCCAGATGAGGGGCTTCCCACGCTCCACTCACCAGCAGTATGATAGCAGCTTAGTCATCCTCATTGCAGACACCTGCGGGTTCATTTGTGTGGGATTTAGCTTAGGCTAACGTGGACCATATCTGCCTTCCAGAGCCAAGGTGGAAATTGAGACCCAGAATTCCCACTTAATTGTCCAGTCTATAAAAATGTTAATTTCATCCATAGCCAAAAAGTGCTTTAAGGTTCTTGTAGCTTTTGGCCTATGAGCCTTGATGACTTTTCAATCATTTTATGTTATACAGTATCATTCTGAGTTGTGCATGAATGTAGTTGTGCTCTAACTTGTAAAAGTTTTCAGAATCTTGTAAAAACTTTCCAGAATCTTGTAAAAACTTTCATTTGAAAGTGGAATTTATGCAAGTGTGTGCTAATGATTTGGCATCTTAAAGGGGTTATTTTGAGTGCTATCTTTATCTTCATTACCATTAAATTATTCCAAAGAGATGCTGGCAGCCTGTGGCCTAATGCTTTGAACTAATTTAAAAATTCATATGTAGAGTTTGTGATAGTCCACAGTCAAGAGGACATTTCAACAATGGAAACCAATTAAGCAGCTTTTGGGAGATCAAGAGGTGTTTACCTCAGCTATAGAATGTTGATCCTTTCCTCTATTTTTTCTGCATAGAGTGAATTGGCAATTAAAACTTGAACAGGTGGAAATCTATCACAAATACCTAAATCACTTGGTAAAACACAATCCACACAGCCTTTATTTTGCAAGTAATTATTGCCACATGCACGTAGTAAAGCTGTAAAGCTTCTAGAAATCAAGTTCCATTTGAATGGTCAATCCCAGATGGTTTCCACTCCTAAAGAAGACCATAATAGAAAACAACATCTTGAGAGAAACATTCATCTCCAATAATTTGGCTGTGCCCTTTAAGGTCAGCATGCAGCCAGCCCAAATCTCAGGATTGTATTCCATTTCCCTTATAAAAGTAATGCAAAAGGACAAAATCAGGGAATGACGGGCTCGCTTAATCCTTTACGTGATCCAAACACTGGCTGTAGGGACTACTGGTGTTAGGAGTTTCTAACTATGAAAAATCTGGGGAATATAACTATTCCACACAAACTGCCCCAATAAAAGTTGTTCATCCTTAGCCAATGATGCACTGAATTGCTGCAAGGGAAAAGGAAATACAGACAACTTAATGTACAGTTAGATTCATCCATAGGTTAATGCGGTCAGAGCAAAGTCTTTTAGCTACTGACCAAGAGATCAATGACTCATTACAATCAATGACCACTGAGAATATATTTGCTTCACTCTGTGATGCTTTCAGAAATGGGGTGAAGGAAACATCTTTAAGAGTGAAATCCTTGCCTTGTGAGGTATTTTCTTAATTAGAAGAAACTTTGGTCTTGTAAACGTGATTTTTGGGGGTTAAAGGAAACATAAAGGGCAATTCTGATACTTACATGAACACTTTATTTTCCTGTCATACATTCCCACACCTCCTGAGGTTGTGCTAAGCACTTTAAAGTTACTGTGGGATAGGGGACAATTGGTATTACCACTATAAAAGCTTCCCCTCAGTCCTCCACAGCATGAATCAGAAGTATAAATTGCTGTGCCTAAGTGGGAGAAGTAAGAAATAGACTGTTCCCACTGGAAAGATAAGCGGCTGGAAATGAGCCCAAAAATTTGTGTTTAGGAGTCTCAGAGCTGGAATACTGCTAGAGTGGATTACCAGGGAAACCAGCAGTGTACAGGAACCAGAGTCCAAACATCTGACTCTGTTTGCCTGGCATATATTTTGGAGATGCAGTGTGCATAAAGAACTTGGATTTACTTCACTGCACATCACTATAAAGAGATATTTTCTACTAAATTGCTGTAGAACATCATTTGTCACCGGTTCAACCTTCGATTTCTTAGAAATAGTGTGCTACTGTGTACTTCCAATGACCCTGTGTTATGGCAAGCAGCATCTTCTCCTTGCCTACCTGAACACACTGGTATAGTGAAAGAGGGAAGGAGGAGGAATATGTGCTCATTTAACTCCTACTCCTTATTCCCAGTGACACAGGACCCTCTACATGTCTTCCTCTGCCCCGTGATGGAGGTGGAACGCCCACCCAACCTACATCTCCTCTTTTGGAAAATACTGCTTGTGCACCAGCCTCTTTCCAACAGGCAATTATAGCAACAGTCTCCCCTTGCCATCTCCCCCTCTCCATCTTTCCACTCTCTGAAAAAAGAAAGAATCTTGCTACTTATATAGATTTTTTCTAAATCCATGCTACATCTTCTGCGGTTTGAGTCTTCAGCTGGCCCTGAACCTCACCTTCAAGGTGTTTGGGTTTTTTTCCTCTACATTTACAAGAACTGGAAATATATTTCAGAGATTGTCTTAAAAAAACTACCAAGGACCCCAAGATGATCAAGCCCAAAACCGTGTGCACATGCATACATATGCACACATGCAGCTTCTCTGCAAGGTCTACTACGAATGCAGAATTTGCCCTAATTCTGAGAAACTTACTTCTAACCCTCCTCCACACTCACACATACTCTAATGCACTCCCTCTTGTACAAATTCACCCTCTCCCACGCTGACATATATATTCTCTCTCTCCTTCACCACTCTGCCTCTGAGCTAAATTACTCTACTGTGGAAATTGCCATCAGCAATTTTCACCCTTTGCTGCTCTTTCAAGGAGTTTATGCAGTGGTGCAGTCATGATGTTCAATTATCTACTTGATATCTTTTGAGATATTTTCCAAGTATTTGCACCCATGTGATATGGGACAGTAATGTTTCTCAAGACACTTCCATGGACTTAGGGCATGGACTGTACTGGATGAGGTTGAAGTTTCGTGTTGATTACTTAGTCTCAAATGGATGTTTTGGAGATGACATAGCTCCCATTATAAGATCTCTTCCCAGCTACCAAGCACCCACATGTTAACTCATGTGTGGTGCATGCTTGCATTTGATGACAATAAGGTTAGCTCAGAGGCTGAAGCAGTGTCCTAGGAATTAGACGTAGTCTCAGATCCTGCTGCTGTCACTAAAGGAATAGATGTTGTTCTGGGTCTTTCACTAAAGTGTGTAGCACCACCCAGCTGCTTGTTCCCATCCTCACAGCCCCTGGTGAACAGAGTGATGAATGCGGTGAACGCTCTGAGGCTGTTTCAGTGTACAGTCAGCCAGGTTGTCTTAGATCCAGACATACCCCATGAGGACACTGCATTATTCCCAGGGCAGGGATGTGAGATGCTGTGACCCATTTTTCTTAAAAGCAAACTTGAAAGGAAGTGAGAAGGTCCTGGCTGAATTAATGGTTTGAGCTCTTGACCCCTTATTACTTTCCTAGGTGGCCAGGAGAAGCGTCTTCTAAGTTTCCTGCAATTCAGTTTCTCAGTTATAATAAAACAGCACTGTCTACTACATTTGGTAGAAGTTTTGAGGATAAACACACTAAAGACTGTGGGCACTATCATGCTAGAGTAACGAAGGACACAAGTGCCCGAGAAATTTTTTTGCTTTTCATATTTGACAATAAAAAAGAAACTAAACCATGTTAAAATGCTTACATTTGGGATGGATGAGGGAGTGTTATAAGGCTTGCTTATTACTAGTCTGCAGAGCTCTGAGATGCTGTAGCACCAGTTGGTGCTAGAATTACACTGTGATCTACACAGTTTGATGAGCTGAACCAGTCCTGTCAGATGAATTACCTTTTTTTTTTTTTTATGTTAAAGCCAGCCCTTTAGATTTATTCTTTGTGAATCACAAAATATAAACAGATGCATGTATATGAGCAGGCTTAAGCGATAAAAAGTGCTGTGGTTTGACAAAGTAGATGAATCTTTATTTCACATTAAAATGGTGGATCCTCCATATTGATTATTCCCAGGCAAAACTTTTGGTGGTTACATCTAAGAAGCTGGGCCTATGCACTCAGTTGCTGATGGAAGAAGAGTAGGGATAACTCATTTCTCACCTAAGAGCCTGTCAGAGAAGTTGGAATTTAGGGAAACTATAACTTCTTGAAAATCTGGATTAATATCTAGTGATCTCCTTGAAGAAAGTTTTCACTGACAATACCTGTTCCTCCCCGCCCCCTGTGAAAACTTGTGCTGCCAAGAACAGCTTTCTGTTCATGAGAAATGCTGATTTTGTGGGAAGTGAAGGGAACTTTTACTCAGCTGTTCTGATCTTTTAAGTAAATATTTATTTATTTTCTGTATGAAGTTATAAAGTTTCTTGGGAATACAGATAATGTAGCGGGAGGAAAAATAATTACTGTAATTTCACCCGTGCTTTTGGAAAATAATCCATCTGATAAGCACCCCATTTACATTTTGTGAATTGCACAGCTCAGCATATGAGCATTTTAAGTAGACGCATGCAGTCCCTATTTATCAAATGTTATCATTCTCATGCTAACAGAAGTACTTGTCCTGGCCTTTTCACTTTTCAAAGACCATATGATTAAGATGTCATTGACATTAAGCGTGCCTTGCATCCATTTCTTGAGGAACGGCACGGTCGCTGCTCAGAGATGTTCTCTGAGGATTAGCACTACTTTTAAACAGGAAAGAAGAACCTCAGCCCATAAGGGTAGCCAGACACCAGGCAGTTGCACCTTCTTTTCAGCATAGCTTGCAAAGACCCAAAGAAGGTCCAAAGCCCTCCCCAGTCTGGGAAAGGGATGGTACAAGCATCCAGCTAGGTCTTTTCTTTCATCTTCCCAGAGGTTTATTTTCTAGCAGAGGGAAATACCTGTCCCTCTGATTTTCTGGGGATAAATGGGAAGACTCTGAAAGAAAACCTCATTAATTCTCTGTGCTACAGATGACATCAAATAAGACATTCTTTAGGAAGTGAAGTGACAGACTGCGGGGGAGAGGGGAATGAGAACTGACCTAGCAACCATGCCTGCCAGGTAGCCTGAGGACAGTCAGTTCCCATCAACATGAATAAGGACTGAAGGCACTCAGCACCTTGCATGATTAAACCCAAAATGAAAGCAGCCTTTCTCATCAAAATTGCACTGCCTTCCTCCTTCCCAAAAGGCACGTTAATTTGTAAGAATTTGCTATCCTTGGCAGTTGTTTCCAACTGAGCTCTTTTGACCTCCCTTCCCATCATTTGATGGGAGAGCGAGACATGCATGCACGCTGGCTAAGAGCTTCAGGACACTTCAAAGACAGCCCGTGGCTACTTCCATTACCCACACCACCTTTTTCTTCTGAGGAAAGTGTTATTTGGGCAGGTACAGTGCAGAGAAAGGTGGGTACCTTGTCACAGCAAGAGGGGAGGTAAAAAACGGGCCTCCTTCCCCACCCCAGGGTGGCCATGGTGGCACCTCCATCAGGCAGGCAATGCAGTGGGTGGAGGGAATAGGGGAAATGTATCATCTCATCTTGGCTCAGCATCAGCTCTCTCTGCAGGAGAGCATTTCCAAGCAAAGCCTGGGAAAGGGCCAAGCAGGAGCATGTCCATCACAGCTTGCTGCTTCATTCAAGCGTGGGTTCAGGGTTTGCAGGGATATCTGTGTCACACACTGTCCGAGCGTGTGACTGAGAAAGGCAGGATGCCATCTGCTTGGAAGAGTCTGAGGGCTCCTGTCTTTCTCTCTCTCTCCTCCCTGTCCCTTTCCTACCAAGCCTCAAGCCTCATGGCAGCTCAGCTGTGGCTTCTCATGTAGGTTTCTAGCAGGAGCATTGTTTATTATGTTTTATTATGTTTTGTGCGGGAATCTGTAACTCCCAAACAGCGTCCATGTGACATACAGCAATACATTTTTTCCACTGAATGCTTTCCCCTTGAAAACACTTTCTATTCTCTGCAGAGGAACACACAAAATATTTCTAAGGCATCAGGCATGTTACACAGATTTTTCCTCACTGCCTATATGCCAAAGCATTTCACAGTGGTAAAAATTATGAGGCTGCGTACAGTGAAATGTAAGGAAAGCTGTTGCAGAATGACACCGCACAGCGTGAGTGGGAGAGGGAAGGAGGAGTCAGTCATAAGACCAACAACTGAAGGAGAAATAAATTAAGAGTCATAAAACAAACTGCCATTCAAAGCTCCCTTTCCACAGCAAGGCCATTACTGCAGTTTCTGACAGCTTCACAAAATGAGGATAATTTGGAACAGTCCTGAGGATACATTTCTGCTCCTGTCCTGTGTGCCACAGGACATGTCAGACCTCCTCCATAGCCCCACTCTGGAATCCAGCCGAGCAATGGAATGGAGCATTCATAAAGATAATGAGAACGGCTGTAGACAGAGCAAATGGATGAAAAGAGAAAAGAGATAGAAGGTGTGGCTTCCAAAACCAAGCCCTTTGCTTACTGGGCCCCCTCTGGAAGCCCACTATCTGGTGCCTCCTTGCCTGGCGTGTAGCTGTGGGATACACATGTATCGTTATCAGAGACTGGGTAGGCAGGACCACTGGCTCGGTTTGGTGGGACACCTGCCCTGCGAGCTCTCTGTGTTCATGAATTCAGGACCCCCTAAGTGGATGTGCAAGTTTTGAAGGGTTCTCGCCTACCTTGGATGGGGCATAAAAAGATGAAGTTACAACTGGATGAGCTGCGTGGCATGGCACTGAGACAGCACGGAGCATCCTTGTATATATAGAGGGTGGTGAGGCTAAGGGAAGAATGCAAACTGGCCAGTAAAAATGGTAACGTGGTGGGAAACACACATACTCCAGCCTATGCTTTTTATTGTCTACTTGCAGATATAGAGGAAAATGCAGCTGGCTCAGGGACCCCATGTTTTAACAACATCTGGTTGTTTCAAAGTGTATGAAGAAAATAGTGGTCAGAAAATTGTGTCATGTTAACACCTATCCAGTGCTTTCCTCCCAAAGAGCTCCCACTTGCTACTGCCAGTGATGCAGCACAATGTAAGTCTGTAAAAACACTTTTTGTGATTTTGGTTTTTTTGTCTTGATTGTACTTGCATGTAAAGAAACACACACCTACTGATTGCTTTGTATGAAGAAACCGTGAGTAAAAAATACAAAATAGAAGAAACTGTCAGTGCAAAATATAAAAATATATGGGCCATTAAGTGTTTTCAAAACAAAAGGAGGCTGCATTTGTTTAATGACCTCTAACCTTAATATTAGAACAGCTCTTGAGGCACTGAGCAAACAAAATATTACATTTATCTGTCATCAAAGCTCTCTTCTTTTGCTAGATTTCACAATGAAGCTCTACTCTGCCATGCCCAGCAAAAAGAAAAACATCAAAAGGAAAACTCTTTGTAATAAAGGTTAGATAATCTTCTTTCTCCTTTAGAAAATGTGTCTTCACAACAATATTTCTTTCTCTCTTGCTTCACACTGCTTACTTTTTACACCACCTCCTCTGCTTCCCACACATCCTCCCTACCTGTTGCTGGCTTTGTGGACTAGCCGTCTTACGTGACTTGTAAACAATTACATGGTCTTGCCCAAAAGTACTGAGGATGCCAGCAGCGCTGTGAAAACAATACTCTGTTTAATGCCTCATCAGTAGCTATGCCAGATACAACTAGAGTTCAAAAATTAAATGGATACTGGAGGTGAATATACAAACTGCAGTGGCACCTAGGGAAAAACGATGACTTTTACAGAGCTCTGCTTGGGATCAGTGAATGCAGTGGGTGTGCTTCCCCATGCACACAATTAACACATCTTGCCATGGATGTGACGTGTTTGAACAGACACTTACACAGCTCTTGTGCCTCACAGCAGTTCTGATGCTTCCCTGTGCAGCTGCTGCCCCTAACTGTGCACAGTGTCAAGGTGAAAGAGGGAAAAACTAGATGACTGAATCCAGTGGTACTTCTGAATACTTCTTTTACCCTCTCTCTGTGACATATAATGAAAGTGTTTTAGGAATGCCTTTCCTTCCCCATATGTCCATAACTGTAATGTATTCCTGAGCAATCAAGATCCTTACACACCCACTGACTCAGTATCCAGACTTTTATCCATTTCTCTGACACATTAAAATACAGAATCACTTGGATCTTGGATCTTGAAGCAGATAATACACAAATTCAGATGCTGTATCCAATCAGCTTTGATGCCGCTGCTGAAGTTGTCAGCAAGATGGTAATTTACTTGATTTTAAGTGTGCAAAATGTTAGAAGCTGTTTGTTCTTGCCTTGGTGTCAAAGCAGATGGGGACTCTTGCTTCCTATGAACTGTATTTAGCCTGTCTCATTGCCTGCGCACCAACCACTCCAGCGCGTATTGCTAGGGTTTGCCATTACTGGCTAACCAAAGCTAATTTCACAAAATTGTTTGCTCTTCGCAGACATAACACTATGTGTAGCAGAACCACTACATATGTGGAGAACCTCCATCACACGTGGTGGGTCAAACAGGACTTCCCAGAAGGTCCTTGCAAAGCAGAGAGATGCCAGTGTGTTGCGCCGAAAAATGCAAACAAGAGAGGCAGGTCTTTCCTCGAGTGATGGAAGCTGAGTTTCCTGATCTTGTTTCAAGGGTTTCTACTGTGTTTTGAGCAGTCTTTGGAGCAGAGAATAAAACCCAAGACTTTCCATCTCTTTCCTCAACACGGGACATATTCTGTGGGACATTTCAAAGACATGCAAGAGCTGGGCTTGAGTCCCTCTGCAAGGGAAGGGAGCTAAACACAAAAAGATCAAGGGGACACTTCCCATTTTGTTTTGAAAGACACCCACAGCTGCCAAAATGTTTTGGGCAGCACCCAGTCCTCTAGGCATCCTCAAAGCACCCCTAGCAGTGAAGACACTTGGTATCGCCAAACACCTAATGTGTACTCAAGAGTTTGGCCAGGAACCTACAGCCCTGTATCTGGATTTTCTAGAGGATTTTCCCTTTCCTTACAGGTGACAGAGCAGAGAGGAGGTCTCAAATCACTTGCAGAGGGGGCAGCATGACAGCAGATGCAAGGTCAGTTGTGGGGAAAGAGGGGAAGGTTAGAGGCCACCCATTGCTCTTCCCGCTGACCAGCTGGTGCTGGCCCGTGATGCTCTGCCAGGGCATAGGTGATTCTAGTTGCATGTGGATGAAGCATCTCCAGCACCAGAGGCCTTCAGTGCTGGAAACCCACCGCATGCAGCCTCCTTGTGCCAGTTGCAGAGAGGGCAGCAGTGGAGAGGATGTTTCTAGGACCTAGAGACCTAGGTCTCAATGCCATTCAATGTATCCATATGGTAGATACAGACCTTTGCTCACATTTAAATCAGCAGTAGCCTTGTGGGATTTTCAGTGCATTGTACGAACTACAATGTCCTTCCTACCCACCTGTCTTATCTGGGAGGGAAGAGCTCTTCTCTTGAGTATGATACACCTGATCTTTCCCAACAGCTATTGATTACATTTTTGTCTTCCTTCAAACAGTCACATGCCAGCTGATGCCTGTGCTCTTTCAGTTAAGCAACAACAGGCTCTGTTGTAAGCTTGGTGACCTGAGAATATTAAAATATGTACTGGCAAACGGTAAGTTGCAATGTGTTGCCACCAAGAGCTTTATGATACTTATTTCCAGAGAAAAACTAGGTCTCCCACAGTCTTCATCAATACAGTGATACTTGCTCTTTTTATGCCTAAAGCTGTCTTAACACGTACTCACAACTCCCCAGTTAGGAGTTGCTGAGGGCACGGAACATGAGTGACTTTCTCAAAGTCAAAGAACATGCATATCAGGCTCATGATGGCTACACTTACCTCAGCTTTCTTTCCTAAATATAAAATCATCTTTGCAAGACAGTGTATGTAGAAGCCACACCACACGAGGTAATTAGAAGTTTACAACCCATATTTCAGCCTGTTTCTAATCCAAGACTGTGGATAATACTTCAGTCTCTGAAAATAAACCATCCTTTTTTACCTTTGTCTTTAGCTTGCCAAGTACAGCAAGTGTTTGAATTCAGAAAGCCACCTCCTTTACCTCTTGTGCTCTGCTTCTCTGGATCCCTAAATCTTGCAAATGAAAAGCTACAGTTTTCTTCTCCATCTGAACAGTTCTGCAGGAAAGGATAAGGAGGTTAAAATTCACAAGATAACCATTTCATACCTGAAGCCTTGAAAAAGACTGCAGCATCAGGTTTGGGGAGCAGGGAAGAGAAGGCTCTGGAGAGTGATATTTCCTAAAGATTCATCTTAGCAGTTGCAATTAACTTCCTCAATACCCTTTTGGATAAAAGTTATCAGATAAGAGATCAAGAGAGAGAACATGATTTAGCTCTAGCAAGTCTCGATTTACAATCTGTCTTCCCTGATCTGAGTTCATTTTGTGCAACTCCCGTGTCATGTTCCTCTCTTGCAGAGATGGAAGAAAGAGTTTAAGTCAAAATAGATAAGTGTAGAGCCTCCGGAGGCCAAAATGAAATGTCTCTTAATGGCATCTTTATGGCACTCCCAGGATATCACCATATCCTACAGGGCTATTATGAGGGGAATTTCATCTGCTTTACTCAAAAAAGCTTTGGTGACATTCTGAAAAAATGCATAATGCAGCAATTTAAAAAAGCTAAAATATTTTGTTCAAGTTTCCTGGATTTCAGCCCTGCCTGAGCAAAGACTGTGTGTGGAGGGAGGTGCAGAAGGCAAAGGAGAGAATTAGAAATAACCCTCCCTCCCTTTCTCCTTTTTGCTCTCTTTTCCCACCGCTCTCCGACGTTCAAAATCAACGTGAGGATGGAGGGGGAGGATGCTGCTGTTGAAGAGCACTCTCTGCCAGGCTTCTCTGTGCAGAGGTCTGATTTTCATGAGCATGAACAGGAGACCTCTCCCTGATCATGTTTCCAGGCCTGGATTATTAATGGTTGTATTTCCAGCCCTTTAATTGCTTCCTCTTCTGGCGATGTCTTTTTTAGTCCTACTTCAGTTAATACACGCTCAGTACGTATTAAGTAATGAAAATGCACAATCAAGGCGCACATGCCTTGCAACTGCTGTTTATACTCAAGGATTTAAAACTGGCAACAAGGGAGGTTAATGTTATTCTTAGGAGATAACACGCGTTGCTATGGTGAACACGTCTTCTGTCACTCACTGTTGGGAAGATGGCGCCGGTGCTATGAATGCTTGATGGTATTTTTGCTTTTGAGAAGAGCCATGGTAATTATTCCAACACAGATACTAGCCCGTCTGCTCCTGTGCGGATTCTCATATAGATGCTTTGTATCTGAACAGGCTCCCCTCTGCCTTCTCGGTGGGCTCAACATGCCGGTATTGATAGGGTTTTTCAGTGCCCGAAGAAACAATGGAAAACAGCAATAGCTTGTGTCTGAAGATAACAACAGTCTTGCAAAAAAAAAAAAAAAGTATCAGGCAATTTAATTTTTTTTATTTTTTAATGTACGTTACCTTTTGCGTCATATTCTGGAGATCCTTCAGCTTTTTAAAATATATAAAATTTCATTAGGCCTGATCTGCTGATCACAACTTCATGATCTGCACTTCCTACTAAAATTTATTCAGGCAATAATCCACAAGAAATTGGTTGTTTTCAGCAGTTTATGACTTGTTATTTAACATTTAACAGAATGGCAGTTTATTTTGGAAACAACCAATACTGAGAGGTTTATTGCCATTGTAAACCACAATCAACTGTTTGTATCATTACTAGTTTTTCAAGATATAAAAATGGCCAGCTGCATTGGAAAATTGTTTAGCAGCTATAAACATTTGCACTGAAGATTATGTATGGGGTTATTACACCTTAAAGGTCAAAAGTATTTAGAGAAAGCACTCACTTCAGTGGAAATTATTCAACAGATTGGTAAAACCCAATCCCAGAAAGACAATACTGAAGCAATTCCCAGTAATTTTTTCAATTATGATCATGAAAAAGGAATCTGTGGGAGATGGACAATACAGAAGATTGCACTTTCTTTATCACAGCATCAGGCCAGAACGTAAGGCTTGTTGCCTTTATAGATGTTGCAACTGTTTTGTTGAATAATTTATTGTACTGTACTCACAAATAGCTTAATCATCAAGGTTTCCCATTTCTCTCTTAGCATCAGGCAATTGGCCACAGATTTCATAACTGACATGTTTACAAAAATTCAAAATACTTCCATTTTGATTGGAATAGGTTTCAAATGAGAGCACGTGTTTTATAACAATATATCACTTCTTCATCTTAATACATTATAGTGGGCCAAATCTAAGTGAGTAATTCACAATGAATGATTCAACTGTGCAAATTAGTTTCTATTTTTGCTCTCAAAAATACATCTACAAGCAGACTGCAATTTCCTTTCTTCTACTTATTTCACTAATATTTCTTCTTACTCTAGTTGCACAAGTAGTTACTGCAGAATATTTGAGCTGAGTTTAATCACAATAGATCTTCTATTGCCATTATCTCAGTGGATATAGACGTTTGCACAGTTCATGCAAATTTTCACTTATGAATAAGAAAAATTGTTTCCTCTTAACGCTTGTGCTTGGCTGTAAAGTTCATTTTTCCAAACCGTTTGTGCTAGTAAAACTTTCAGTAAGCAAAGCCACCACACAGAGAGGAAAAATGGATGAAAAACTTCCATTTAAACCTTTGAGCAGGTAAGAGGAAGGTTGGGGTTTTTTAAAAAAAATTATATTTAGTGGTATTCATTCACCTCTTCAACGCTGATTGGAATTTCTGGCAGAAAGCTTTAACTCATTTTTTCCCCTCCAGTCTTCCAACGTTATGAAGCAAATTAATCCCTACTATAACTCCAGTGAATGTGAGGACATTATAGCAGAGATGACTTTGGCACTATATTTCCTGTTTAAAGTGCTTACCTGCTCATGCACCCTTTTTATACAGTCAAGAGTGATGGTTGCTGGTTTTCATTATTCACATTCAAATGATATAAAATACGTGAGATGCCACAGCTTTAATTTTCAGATAATTTTTGTGGGGTTTGCCTTCTGTAACTTGGAGTGGGTTTTTAGGATTTCCAGATATATGCAGCTGTTGCCACACTGCTTAACTGGAAAAAGAAGTTTTCTGAACCTCCACAGAGGTGCGCAGCAGGCTGATGAAGAAAAGAAAACTGAAGAGACATCCCCTAGGAAGCGTGGTTCACCATGTCAATCCCTTTTGAAGGGAGAAGAGAATGTCTCTTTAAAAAGAAATATCAAAAGAACAACAAACACTTATTTTTGCCTCCCTCCCAAGCCTAGAAATAATATATGACATGAAAGAAAGTGAAACAAAGTCCTCAGGAAAAAAAAAAAAAATCCAAACCAAAATCTACCACCTAGTCATATTCAGCCTGTCTTTCATGCTGTTTAAAATTCTCTTCAGCCCTGGGCATGGGTAGCAGAACTGCAGCAATGAGGATCAGGCAATCCTGCCTGCCAGTCGGAGGCATTAGCAATTTGCTGGTTGCAGAAAAACTAAAAATAAAAACAGAGTATTTCATAAAGCAACAGAAGCAAGGCAGCCTTCTTTCTCCCAGGCTGCTACGGTACAGCTATAGGCTACCAGGTATCAGAGATGAAGAGCATTTAGGCCTGGTCAATGCTTTTTCACACGTGCAGGCGGGGATACAAAAGCAGGCACAAAGGTTGATGGAAAAAAAAAATCTGCATTCTTCAGTTTACCTTTACTGACTAAAGTAAAACTAGATATTTGCAACCAGAATCATTACCAACCTCTGCTGGATTGATAGAGGAAAACGTGAATCAGAGGCTTTTCCAGGCATGGATGAGTTATTTAATTGAAATGGTGCCTTTGTATTTTATGAAGTCATTTTCTCCTCCATAATTTTATGAAACCCTCCGCCCCATTTTTAAGCAGTCACTTGCTATGGCTTTCTTCTTCTTTGGTCCAGTATCACACAAGCTAGCCACTGGCATCATTAATAGCTTTCCAGTTTTGAACTTTTAAATTGGGCTTTAAAAGATTATGCTTGCATATTTATTAAGGGCTATTGGTAATATCAGCTTGTATCAGAAGGTTCATTGTCCGGGATGTAAAGTTATCTGCTTACAAGTTCAGCATCCTCATCTGGGGACATCCCGAAACCATGAGCTCACCAGGCAGCAAGGACACCTCAGCAATCTCTGCTTTTTCTGTTCCCTTGTCATCCATGAAAAGGCTTTTGAAATAAGACTTTAACGATACAGAACCAAATTATGTGCCCTCCCCACCTCCACTCCCAATCTAACAAAAAAATGGGTCTTTTTTCAGCTAAGCTTCAAGTCAACTTGAATAAACAGGTCAACTTTCCCAAGCACTGGCTGCTCAGCAGCTAACGCTGAAGTAGCATAAGCTAATTTATATTCTGTAGGGTCACTTAAACTCTCGAGTGTTAAGCAAAAGTGTCAGCCAGGTCCCAGTGGGGCAAGTCTCTGCAGCTCCAGGAGCACTTTTTCTTAGGAGGAGAGTTTTGTCCCTCATTAGAATTCGTTTCGTATTATGGATTCCTTCCTTCCTTCCTCCCAGAAGTGGAAGGACTAATTAGGAATAGTTGTCACTGCTGACATTCAAAGCATTATTAGAATTGCAGCCCACTGAAACAAAAAGGGAATTCATATCTGTTGTAGGAGAATCTGACAATTCAAGCATTGTTAGACTCTAGTAGGGTCACCTTTAAAGCTTTTCTCAGCTTCAGCTCCGGCAACCAGGCTTTCGTTACAAACCAGTGAGACTGGAGTACCATTGATGCTGTCTGGACCTCTGGATTGGGTTTTTTTTTGGGGGGTGGGGCAGAAAGCTGTTTAAATGAGTAGAAAAAGCCCTGGCAAGCTTCTGTGCTTCAGAGCCTAACCCCTCATGCTATTCTCACTACTGCTGCCGCATTGACAGCTGCAGAGGTTCTTCATTTGCTTCGGTTACGTGGCTTTTGTAAGGTGCTACCTACCTCAAGTTTTGTCATGTAAAAATTCCAAATTTCAGCAGAGTGTAAATAGGCACGCATCCATTGCTCTGGTGGAGGACTCAAGTTCCTACGCTAGCCAAAGCGCTGTCACGAAGCAGAGGGAGGATGCCAGTTTGTGATTGGCATAAGCAGATCTAAGAGCCACTGCCAAAGGCTGCTCCTCTCCAGCACCTGTGCGTGCCCCTATTCATTCACATCCGCGCAAGCCAGAGACCGCGTGGTTACATGGCTCGTTGAAATTACAGCCCCATCACAAGTGCCAAGGCAAGGGGGGGACCACGTGAGAGCCAAGGGGACCTTCAGACTTTATGTGACATTAAAGTGGTATAAGCAGGTCGCACTGCTGCAACCTGTGTCCACAGAAAATCTGACAGAGATTCCTAGTCATTTAGGAAGAGGTCAGCTGTTTTCATTCTGCCTTCAGCCTCTGACTGTGCCAAAAGCGTCTAGCTTCACGCCTTTTACGCCATATTCCTTTTGGGGTGGGGGTGTTGCTGAGGGGAAGAAGAAAGCCTTTTCCTATTTAATTCTCAACGGCTGGTAATCTAATCAACTTGCTAACCAGCTTTACATATGCAACTTCAGTGCCTAGCAGTAGATAGATTCATAAGTGTGATGAAGGAAAAAAAAAAACCCAAAACTGAAATAAATCACATTTAGAGATTCCAGGCAGATACTAGTATCAAAATGGAAACACAGTTAAAGTGTCCAGAAGCTTAGGAGGAAAAAAAAAAAATCCCTCTGAGTGTTGCTGAAAAAGATTTGCAAAGTCTACAGAAGTCTTCATTAGAGTGTAATCTTTCCTTCCATCCTCCTGAATGTTTTTAAGTTATCTTTGTTCGTGATTGTCTTTATATTGTCATTGACATTGCGTTGCATTAACTCAGTCTCTAATATTAGATGCAATTATGATACGTGACATTGAAATCGTGCTTAAAGTAAGATTCCACTTGAAGGAGTCACCTTAGATCTATGCCTTTGTAAGGCTGTTTATTGCTTTTGTGATTGCGCTATCAAGTATTCTTTGTACACAAGTTCCAAGGTGCTAACAGCCAGATCCAAAATAGATAAAAGAAGCCAAACATTTGAGTAACTTGAATTCTGATGTCTGCAGTCAGATTTGTACTCTAGAAACCCCTCCACAGCTGCTGCTTCACCTCAATTTTGAAAAGTACTGCAGCTATATTTTCACCTGATTTAACCTCTGGTTCCCCATAACTATGTTTTGCCAGTGCACATTGGTAGGATTAAGTCTATCAGTGCTAACTGCCCCCATGCCCAACAGAAATTAGACGAGCTGCAGATGCTGTTGGAGTCGAGATGATTCTGAACCCACCACTGGGTATGCTGGCACCTACAGTTATGTCCAGTGGAAATTAAGAGTTTAAGACATTTTGTGGATTTATCTCAGTATTCTCAGTTAACATTTTTTTCCCAGACTTACAAATCTGGACCACAGCCTGATCTTTTCATCTGAAACAACACACTCAAAAAGTTTCTGAGGTCAGATCGTGCCATGGGTGACAAAGACTGGTGCGTTCTGTCTTGAACAAATGCCTGTAGCACTGCCTCATCGGTGGCAACACACATGTGTAACTCACTGGCAATTAACTTCACTGGGACTAGGATCCAGCTACCTCATGGTTAAAATCATGACAGCAATACAGTTAATAGCAGAAAACAAATTTAGAAGGAGAAGAAAAAAAATCAACAAAAATAAGATGTGACAAGTGCTTATTTACGTAGTCATTTTTCAGGAGTTGAGCTGCACTTTAATACATAAATGCATTGTACCTTTAGTGAAACCTTCCTCCTGAATAGCTAATAAGTTATGTTTAAGTGCTTTCACCAGTGAACTGACTTACTTTAGTTACTGTGAAATCATTTTTATTATCCTTCTGTCCAAAAAAGTTGGAGGTAGCTAAAATCATTTTGGTGCACCTCCTGCAAGCTTATGAATTATTGAAGACTGGAGGTAGAGTGGCTGCATGGAGGAAAAGATGGATAGCTAGTGCATTTTCACCGTCACTGAGAAGGTGGCTTGAAGGGAAGGCAGGAGCCTCAGAAACATCTGCAGGATTGTATTCTTAACGAAGGAGGTGGTGGAAAAGACTGAAGCTGACTCATGAAACATTGAAATGTTTAATTGTGTAATACCAGCATCTGGAGATGCCAACCGAGCATGTAAGCACGTTGCAGATGTTGCTCTGTGGCACAGCACCTGGCTCCCAGCTCACTCTCCAGGTATTTAAGGCCCCTGAAGAAATGGTATCTATGCACTGTTGAGAACGATGTCAGCTGACGGTTAAATAACACGCTAAGATCAGGAGAAACATAACAAACAAGAGCTTGCAAAGGACTCTTTTCCCAAAGGGGAATCCCACTGCTTCTTCCCAGCTGTGAGTAAAGAAAACCTAACTGGGAATCTTGTAGCCCTCTACTTAGTTCGGGAAACCTGAACTGCTGTCAGTAACTTCAGCACTCAGATCTTTAAGCCTCTCTTAGCTGATCAATTTGTCCCCTACAGCAATTCCTACCGCAGTTAATTCCCACTGACGCCAGCGAGGGAAGCACTAAACAATTACGGGCTGGCCGGCTGCTGAACCCGCTAACTAGGTGCTCATGATTTGAGGAGATATTTCTGTCTGTTTAGGCCACTGGCAGTTTTACAAGGCAGAATGTCTTTGCTCTCGGCCCAGTGGCGACTAGAAGGCTTCCCACCACCTGGTGTTAAGAACAAAGGCCTGACCTGACCAGTGACACCAAGACTGGAGTCAGAGTCTTCTGGAGCGTCAGCTCCAGGACACCACCATGGAGCAGTACTAAAACACCAATATTTTGTTTTGTGCAGCTCTCCAAACATTCAAGACTACTTTAGCTATGCTTCTAAGTTCAGCTGAGGCCACAAATGTTGTACTTTGGACTTTATAAAAAGCAAGCAAACAAAAGCCACTTAAAGAAACTATTACAGGATACTTCCCCGATACAACTATTCTGCTGTTATACCTCTGCCATCTGACTTTCCTACTGAATCTCACAGCACAGGACAACACAGCTTGGGAGGGACCTCAGGAGGTCTCTAGTTGTACCTGCTGCTCAAAGCAGGGCCACCAGTGGGGTCAGAGCAGGTTACTCAGGACTTTATCCAGAGGGTCTTGAAAGACTCCCAGGGATGGAGAATGCACATTGTCTCCAGGCAACCTGTGTCACTGCTGGACTGTCTTTGCGGTGAAAAAGTAGTATATCCAGCCTGCACCTCCCTTCTCAATTTTTGTCCGTTTTCTCCCAACCGCCCACCACGCATGAGTGTGGAGAGCCTGGACCCATATTCTTTATGACCTCCCTGTAGATGGTAGGGAGGCTGTTGCGAGGTCTCCTGGCAGCCCTCTCTTCTCCAGGCTGAACAAGCCCTGCTCCCTCAGCCTCTCCTCAAAGGGTGAGTGCTCCAGCCCCCAACCATTGCGGTGGCCTTTGCTGGACGTGTTGTGGTTGGCCAACGTCTTTCCTGTACGGATATCCCAATACTGGTTGCAGCAGCTAGATGTGGCTGGCCAAGCAGAGAAGAGCAGCCGTTTCTGTTGACCTATGACCATGCTCCCGTTCATTTAGCCTGGGAGGTCCTTCTCTGCTGCCAGAGCATGTGGCTGGCGCTTGTTCTTGCTGTAGTGCTGCAAGGGGCTCTTCCTTCCCAGGCGTCACGCTCTGCGTCCGTCCTCATTGAATTTCGTGAAGGGTTCCTGTCACCCCACTCGTGCAGCCTCCCCAGGTCCCCCTGAAAGTCAGTCCTGTCCTCCAGCATATTTGCAGGTGCTTGCCATTTGGCATCATCGGTAAGCCTGATGAGAGTGCTCTCTGTCTCCTCCAGGTCACTAACAACACTGTTAAAGAGAGGTCCCAGGACAGATCAGTCTCTGGGTTGAGTACAACCCTTAATCACCACCTCCTGATCCCAGCCACCCAACCTTTCACCTTGCCCACTAGATTTTTTTGGACTTGTCCACTGGATTTTTTTTAAGGTTTCTCTCATGATATTGTACTCACTGCAGTGCTTATCATCTCTACTATTCTTTGTAACACAAACTGTTCACTCACCAGCCAGATGTGAGGAACATCCAAGTTGCCCACAGCAATTCCAACGGAGAAATCACTACATCCAGATCCAGGCTCTATGCAGTGTTTAAGTCATACAACTGAGAGGAACCATTTTGGAGCAAAACTTTGCCACTGTTTAAAACTAGAGATTATTAGATGCAATATCTGCTATATTAAAAAAAAACCCAAAAAACAAACAGAAAAAACCAACCCAAAACAACTAATTGACCTCTCCTTCTGTAAGGTAGTATGTAAATAAGGAAACTGTAATAGCACAGTAGGGGTGTTTTAATGTCACAATGTACAGCAATTATTCTGCGTACCATGACTAACTCTTGAAAAATCTTATCGGATGATGCTACCTTTGTCAAAATGGTATTTCTCTTTCTAAGTATAGTTTCGTGATTTCTTAATATTAAAGGAAGTAGGTGTATTGCTATCTAGGCCAATAATTCAAGTTATTCATGAAAGGAGTTTCTTACCCCATGGTTCATGGATCACCAGCAGTCAGTAAGACAGCAGAGAATGATCTAAAATTCCCTCCCTCCTACCCAATGCCCTGAGCAAGTGAATAAACTTACAAAACAGGAGAAAGTAAAATACAAAAGCGTATGTTAAATGTAGCTGAAATTTTAATCATTTGCAAATAGAAAATTTTATTTGGGCAACAACCCAAAAAGCTCTAGCATTTGTTTTCCAGGAAGTTTTATATTCTCCTCATTTCAAAAAAGTTGGGAATGTGGATCTTAAAAAAATAGCTTGTACAAATACAGTGCAATGGTGGCAGAAGTACAGTGCCACTATTTCTTTAAAATACTCATAACTATGTTGTATGTACTCATATCAGAGCAAAACTGGGTATAAAGAAACTCAACAAAGAGCATAAATTGGAAATGTTTTGGATGGTGTGTGTTTTTTTTTTAAATTGGCTTCCTATTTATGCAACAATAATTAAATTAAGACCTGTAATTTAATTTGGCATTATTTTTTCTGTCTTTAAAGTATGTCACTAATTGCATACATCCATGAAGAGGAAAGCTTTTCTCACTCTCAAATTGTAATTTGGAAAATTAATGTTAAGTCAAAAAATTTAAGAAAAAACATTATTTCAAAAGTGTGCCCCAGTACAGATACAAAATTCCTCACAGGATCCTGAAAAGCAATGTGAGTGTGTATAAACACGTGTGCTTATACACACATGTGCATACACATACCTTCTGTTGCTTGAGAGCAATCGTTCAAATGACAAAACTCAAAAGTCCCAAGATTGTGCTGGCATCACTGATGATGCTGACTGGCAAACAAGGATGTCTTAGCAACCTACATGCCAAATGCTGCTGTTGATGACACAAGGAAAATGTTTTATCACCATTCAGCTAAAAAATTCTGGAAGCTGTAGCTGGGAATTTAGTGCCAGTCTACCGTGCTGCCGGTCAAAGACAGAGACACGGACAGACAGACGCACACTCATAGAAGAGCGTGAATGAAAGGAAAGACTCTAAAGCCCAACATGAAGAAAGCGATGCTCCTAAAGAAGTCAGCAATACTTTCGACGGTGGACTTGTTGTTTTGACAACATTTAATCTTTTAAACTGATCCAGAAGTGGGGACCAGAGCTCAGTACTCAGGCCCTTAGATCTCACAGGCTTTATGAACCTTCCATTCTGCAGCCAGGCACAACTTCAGCAAGAAGCAGGACAAGTGCCATTGCCCCCTCAGCCCAGCTTCATCACCAGCCTGATTTGAGTACCAGGACAGATAACAAGGATTTTCACACCATGGCTGCAGATGCGTTGGCCTGTATGAGGCACCCTACAACCACAGCTACCGGACACCAGACACCTAATCTGTGGACTTATGGATGAGAAAAGTGTTAAAGCAAGTGGAGACCTGGCAAGAAGGAGGCAGTTTTGCACCTATGCAGAAATCTAAGTACACAGGAAAGTAAATTTTTAACTTTTAAGTTACCTAGGCGATCAGACAAAGGTTTTGGGAATTGCACCCTTGTATTTACGTGTCTCAATTCTACCCAAGTCCCATTCTAGACCAGCAAAGGTTTTGCAAGTTGCACTTGTGCAGGCTGATAACCAGACTTCACTGGGACTTTTGGTGGACCTGTGCCTAAATCTGCTGTGGTTAGGGTAAAGAATGAAATTCAGAGAAAACTCCCACAGCCTAAGAGCAAAAACCAGGCAGATGAGCAAGGTGTGGTTCATTAAATAAAGTGGGAATCGCCCACAGCAATGCCAAACAAACGCACTCAGTCTTGCCTGACATCTGAAGTTAGAGAAGATACCTGGGCCTGGTTATCATGTGAGTAGGAAACTACCTGGGAATTCCCGAGCTAAGAAGTTACAGATGAATGCTTTCTGAACGTTAAAGCACACACACACACAAAAATGACTTTGTTTATTGCTGCTGTTATGGGTGGACAGAAATTGCACCAGAATAAATCAACCTCTCTGCAGTTTTCTTAAAACAAAAAAAGTTCTGCATCTGACAAGTAAAGAAAATAATCTCAAGAACCTAAATATTTATAAGGTTAAATTAACAGGCTATGCTATTAAAAAAGTAGTATCCTGGTCTTCCCGGTCCGGCTGAGCACCAAACCAGGTGCTGCTCTGCGAGGAAGTCTCCAAGGACATTGCTCAGCCTGCAACGCTGACTACCAGCGACAACAATTTGAGCAGTATTTACATGACTTGCTTGATGCCATCTTTCCTTTCACTATCCTATCTTCATCCTTCCAAAGATCAGTTAGTGGGTAAAGCAAGCTTTGCCAGTAAACACATGAGAAAAATTAGTTGCTTCCACGGATACATACTTCTGCTGTTGTACGTGTGGTTACAGCACCAGATATACAATAATGATGTTTTCACAACTGCTACTCATTAGCTTCACTCATTTTACAGATTTTTCCAGAGATCCTGATGGCCAAAGTTAACTTGTTGAATTTTTTAATTTGTTAATTTGTCAAATTTGTGAACTGGTCAGTAGTCTGCTCTGAAAAAGATGGGAGAAAGCAGAAATAGAACTTGGTTTTATTTCTTTTTATTAAGAACAATTTCTCTCATAGCTGAAAGCAACACAAAACCTGTTTCTTCCAAAATAATCAGATATAAATAGTTAGATCAGGAAGAAAATTAACACAATCTCACAAAAATAAAACCCGTATTTCCTTCAAAGGTGTGGGAAGTTAATTTTTAAGAAGAGAACAAGTAGCCATTTTTAATGCATTTGTTTCAACTGATACTTTAGAACAGCTATTTTTGCCTCATTTTACTCAGGAAAAAAAAAAGGCAATCATATGACAATAGCCAGTCAGTTCAAAATCATTAGAGGGAACATTTTTGCTACCTACCATACACATCAATTTTGCTTTTGAACGACAATTCAGATCGCTTACAGACTCCACTTAAGAAAATTAAGGACAACCCCACCACCCTGCTTCTCTCATCCCAACATAAAATCATGAAGGTTTTTTTATTTTGTTTTGGTCTGGTTTTGGCTAACACTTAAATGTACATTAGTTGCTGGCTACTCCTTTAACAAAACCCAATTAAGACTATTCCTATGAATAAAGTCCATTGTCTTTAAATTAAACATTTTCTTGTATTAGAGCATTAGTTAAGTGACACAAGCATGTAGTACCCCTATAGCGTATGCCCCTTCCCAGGCAGATTTTTCCCTGCAGCCTTTTTTGCTTTATCCAGTCGTGTCCTATGTCCTGCCACTCTAATTGTCAACAAGTCTCCAAACTACCTAAAGTTTGTATTTCCTTTCGGGATCAACTTTTTAAAATCTCTCTTTAATGAAAGTAGGGGAATTGTGACAAAGTGGGAAGAACGTGATAAATATATATATATATTTTCATATTTCTTCCTTTCAAGGAAAAAATCCATATAATCTGGACATCTACCACTGGATGAACAGACAAATGCACATTCTGATGGATAACATGAGGTTGGATGCTTTAATTATTTAACTGCTCTTAGCCACTTTCCTCTGGTTAAATAACCTAGGAAATGGGATATCTAAATATTATATTTGTAGCACTTCAAGTTGTTTCTTGTACCTCAAATTATATGAGTTTGAATGGATACTAGAAAGCTTTTCAGTCTCGCACTGAATCCACTATGTCTCATGTCATCCTTATCCTCCTCTCAGGAGAGTTGATTCATCTACAGTCAACTTGGTAGGAATTTGCAGCAGCCAATTGCCCCAAATAGCATCTACTCACATCTACTGTCAATTAAAACTTGTTCACTTTAAAGTCGGAGACCCATGGCTTCAGCATTCCCCAAAGCAAGTTAACAACCTAGTGCTGGCTGCACAAGGAGGTACGTATGATACTGTAGGAATGTGAGACTCACTGGAGAACTAACCCAGTAAGTCCATCCAGAGTCATAAGCAAAGCAACTGTCATTAGGGGTAGTCATGTTTGTTCCCTGCTATATCAGTCTTACATCAGGCTGACGTGACTGGACTGACCATAAAGTCCTATATAAATCCATCTGACTCCATGCCACAATGGACCTAGCTTCTTCAGTTCCACTGCCATGAAAACCCCTGCACCACCCCAGTTTCTACAGAGTAACGTACTCTGTGACTAAGTAAAAGTGTGTCCAAATAACCATTTGACAATTTCAGAGATCTTTTAATATGCAAAAGAACTAACCAAAACCAAGACTCTTCCTTTGTATCTCCAAGTCTTGCAGATACAGCTAATGGAAACTGCAGTCTGTAGCCCGTCAGTCATTTTGTTCTGAGTTGCACCTCTCAAACTGCATTCATGATCATAAATGAAGAGATTAAAGTGGAAGGTGATACTGAAAACTTGCTGTACAGGGTCTGCCATACTTCCTGTGACACAATACATTGTCACAGATTTTCTGACGATGGTTAAGTCTTCATCAATGAAGAAAAAAGTCTATATTTAAGACTATTTTTTATATTTTAAAAAGCTCCAAAAGTTACCAAAAGAAGCAACTACTTCTGAAGAAAAACACAGACAGTAAGAGAACATTTTCAAAGCTTGGAATAGATCATAATTCAGTAAAAATACACTAAAAGTGAGACATAGAATCATAGAGTATCTCGAGTTGGAAGGGACCGATAAGGATCATCGAGTCCAACTCCCTGCTCCTCACAGGAGCATAACTGTACATAACTTTACATAACTGTAAAAGATTTCAGTTTGTTTTTAAATAACCTTAAACTTTTAATTAAAACAATAAATAGGAACAGTCAATGCAGTTGTAACAAACTGTGCAGAGCAAGTAGAGACGAAAGCTGTTGCACAACGTATCTGCTGAATCTCCCATGACCCAAGGCTTCGGATTTCAATTTTTGGTACTGGATTCCAACAAGTCTTTTGCTTCATTAATTTTTGTTGCTAAGTAAGGTGATCCACCTGAGAACAAAAAGGGGAAAGGAATACCATTTACACATCAGTATGAAGTACCCAACTACTTCACTTGCAGCATTCCCTATAACTCACTTTTACTAGCTCTTCCTTCCTAAATAGATCCTTTTTATGTAACTGCTTAAAAAAGACATTGATAGGAATTAAACTAATTGATAAGGAAACGTGAGAAATGTAATCAAAACTGAAGTCGCTGAAGAACAACGCTGAACAATTTGCCTCAGAGAGAAGACTGAAATCACTTTACATCAGTGTGATTTAGACTTGCAGTGCAATGCTGCAGCCAACGTATGCAAGGTCAGCTGTCTTGAACATTCATCCACAGCTAATAGCTATTATTTCCACCTACCCCAAAAACTATGAGGTAAAATTTTATAAATAATTTTGACAAAGAATCATTAAGCACATGCACACACCCCCACCCCCCAAGCCTCTCCTGTGCTAGATGCCTGGAATTACCAGCCAGAAACCATCACATTAAAGTTATTTAAACATGGTATGCCTTCTAACTTCTAGTCCTGAACACTGTCATTGCTTTACGCTCCATCTAACAATCTGATTACAGTTCAGTGGTCTTTTTGTGTTCAGGTTTTTTTTTTACTCTCCCCTTGAGTGCCAACCATCTGCCTACAGTCACCAAAAACAACATCACAAGGTCTGTATCAGTAACTTACCGCTTACTATAATACACATATTTTTTACATGAAAATGTGATTCCAGCAGTACTGTGCACTGAAAAGCCTTTTCCAAGGCATTTGTTCAATTGTAATTTTTCATTCATCATTTCATTCATTCTATTCATCAGAAAATATAATGACAGAAGAAACACGCAGAACTAGTTGTAGACATACGTAAATAAAAACAAAAAGGCAAGGCTTGCTTAAAGACTTCTTTATGACATTCCTGCAGGAATCCAAATAATTTTTAAGTCATTTCATAGTGTAATAAAGCAACTGGAAAAAGTAATGGAGTTCTCTTGTTCACGTTTTGGTTTTGTTTGAATGTAGCCCCAACAAGCAAGACACACTGGAGGAAAGTGAGGCAGTGCAGGGGAAGGGTAGCGAATTGGCTACTGGAAAATGAATTATTTTCTTTATTTAAACCAATTGGCTTTTTAGCAAGGAATAGTATTTACTACATTGAGTACCGCTTCTTTCAAACAGTAGACAAGAGGATCAAACAAACAGTAAAGACTACAAACTGCAATAAACAATGCATTCCAAGTAATTTTTAAATGTGCGTTGATTTTATACATGTCTAGAGTGCAGGATCTTAAAGTAAATTCCAATCTGCTGGAAGTGTTTTCACTACATTTACATCCTTAAGTGCCATATTAATTTTGTAGCCCTCCAATAAGAGAAAATTCAATCTCATGATTGCTTAAGTGTTTGTTTATAATTAGGTCAAGTCCAAAATGCTTCTCTTCCTTGTTTTCTGTGAGCAAGTATTCTTTCATAAAATTAGTAACTGATAAATTAACATAGAATGTATCAATATAAAAACACCTGAAAACTGAATTGTAAAGATTAATAAGCAACCATTTTAGCAGTGCTCACTGGGGATGTTGTTATGCAGATTTCTATGTATTATTTAATTATTTATAATAATTCTCTTTTCAAAATTTTGGATCTCAGATAACATATATAACTTTTAAAATCTGTAATTATTGCCCTTTCTTCTATCAGCTCCAGCTGGTAAAATATTATTTTAAAATAACATTCGAATGTTGAATATTATTTTAAAAGCACATCTGTGCTACCCACAGCCAGAAGAAATCAAGATATATACATAAGCAAACAAGTCTCTCTGTGACGCCACATGTTCAAGATTACTCCAGGCCCTCGCTCTGCAGCTGAAGACATTACACAAGGTTGGGTTTTCTTTTTTTCCATGGCCATGCCAGAAGAGCTGCAGGGGCAGCACAGAGGCACAAATCCCTTCAACTGGTGTTCCTACTGAGAAAATGCTCCATCTTAATAGCACACAGGAGGGCTCACTACATCCATCCAAACCTACACCATGCCCAGCTGCAGGTGCATTACAGCTGTAAGAGCGAGTCATTAAAATGTACGATCTTCATCTTCGTAAGGGGAACTGCCTCTTTAGGTCTACTCAACATCCACGTGGAGATTCACTGTTCTGGCTCATGACTCTAAGTACTGCTACAATAAACTTTGAAGTTCATTATTAAAAACATTTGACCTAATAGGTACTCTAGTGGTTAAGAGGCCTTTGACCATCATAATATATTAGGAATGCAGAAGAGAGTTTATTTTCTATGTCTCTGCAGCTTATACATTATAAAAAGTATAAACAATGAGAGAGTGAAGTCGTATAAGCAGGACAACTTTAGAATTAAACTGAGGGGTGAAGACAGAAAAGTATCGACTAAACACTTCCCGTAGCCAGCGGTCACAGTTATTTTTTCATTTTCTTAAAATGGGGTGCCAGCAGGGAGCCCTGTAATTCTGTCAAAAAGATATAAAAACCCTCCGATTTCCCCTTTTGACTTCTGAAATACAGTGCAACTCTTCACCATCTGTTATTTTAAAGTAGAAACAGCAATGAACATATGGGCTTTCTTTCTCAACCAGCTGTAGTGTAGTTAAAGTTATAATAATAGCCTTTCTGTAAGATAAATTTACATTAAAAACCTGGCCAGTAAAGCAACAGTGCCTAGCATTCCATTTTCTCCAGGAAGTCTGAAATTCGTCAATGATGTACTTAGTGACTGCAGAACCTTTCCCCACAGAAAGTTACTGTCATACATGTGACTGTCCATCTCAGTTCAAAACAGGAATATCAGTTTAATGTAAAAATGTTATAGCCAATTTTTTAAAAAACTTATTCAAAAATAAGAAAAGTGTGGAACATTAGTGCCTGAGCTCGTAGTTTTAACTGAAGCTGCACAAGTCTAGAAAACAACATTAAAGAAAGACGGGTAAAACTGTGGTTCATAAAGCCTAGTTTATCTGAGAGAAGACACACAGAAGCTCAAGTCTATAAATAAACAACATATATTTGCAATCAGTGTGGTTATTTACACAATCAGTACACTTAAAGGAGCTCATTTAAGATTCTTCCTATCCAGCTCTGGTTAAGAAAAGTAATGATTATTTACCTTTATCAGGATGATTCAAAATCATGATTCTTCTATGGGCTGTTCTGATTTTGGCCTTGCCAGCAGATGGACTGCAAAAATAAAAAGAAGTGCTTACCATAAATGCCACTGCACTCAGGCTATAAATTAACAGTTCATACCAGCTTCAAAAATAATTAAAACTTGAGATTTTCACCATCTTGTGGACAAAACATAAAACTGCATCTCTGAGGAAATAACAATAAAGGCATGTAAGACACACTGAGGAGGACACCTTTAAAAGCCTGCGTATTTGACACATACAAATATCTTTCGGATTTTTTTAAAATGCAATACATCCACTCATTTAAAATAAACAATTTTGGAACAAAAACCCCCAAATAAACCCAGCAGCTCTAGGGTGTATCTAGCTGGTTATTCTTACTATTAAATGCAGAAAACATATTGTTTTCCTCCTAGAAAATAAGTATTTATATGACCAGTGACAAAACAAAAATTATTTAATATTATCACATTTTCTTCTACTCTAAGTATTTTTATAGCTGTTATAAATAATTCTTCTTTCTGCTGGGACCGGAAAAAAACCCCTGTATTTGTTATTTTTGCAAAGCTGTTCAATGTGTTGCATTCAGGGACATGCTGATTTACAAGTGCTACATAATGTTGTTTCCTTCAATGACAGATGCATAAAATATGTACTTGGCCTAAATTAAATATGTACCTTACCAAACAAATAACCACTTATGGATGCAGTATGCCAACACAATAAGGCTATCGTATGCAAAAGGACAGTTTGAATAGTTTAGTTTTTCATAATTTGTTAGCATGCAGAAATGAAGCGGTGTTTTCCACTTCAGGTGACTTCTTAGTCAGTGATGATTCAATTAATTAATCTTTTTGAAGATACAGTTTGAGCACAAGGTATCAGCCTAACTATATTCCCGAGGTAAACAACCTCTAATTATTATTCTGTCACAGGGAAATTAGGGTATGTTGCAAAAATAGTTCACAGAACTGCATAAGAAAAGAATACTTCAATGGAACAGAAGTAACCCAGAGAGGTGAAAGGCCTTAAACTATATAAATACAAAAATAAAATGATTTGTTATCAGACAGCTAAAAATAACAATCATCTTGATTTTGATTTGTAAAGCTGCTGTTTAATAATAAAAAGGAAAGTTGATAGACCACATTTAGAAACTCAGATGGCCAAAGCGTAACAGGAAAAGTTGCAGATGCATATTATGGCAAATCATGCAGTTCTACTCTAGGAAGCAACTGTACAAATGGTGTTTACATCACATTTGGTTAGTTTATGAGATATTGCTTATCCCACAGTCACACTGGTCCCTAAAGATTCTTAATCACTACCAAAAAAAGCCCTTAATGTGAAAATAACATTTTTGTTGAACTGGTACAGCCTCACAACCTGAGTTACACCAACATCATGCTGCCATCTAACATCACGAACTGGCCGAGAAGTCTATCACCTTGGCGGGAACAGTCGATATGCTGGAGGTCAGGACTGACTTTCAGGGGGACCTGGGGAGGCTGCAGGAGTGGGGTGACAGGAACCCTTCACGAAATTCAATGAGGACGGACGCAGAGCGTGACGCCTGGGAAGGAAGAGCCCCTTGCAGCACTACAGCAAGAACAAGCGCCAGCCACATGCTCTGGCAGCAGAGAAGGACCTCCCAGGCTAAATGAACGGGAGCATGGTCATAGGTCAACAGAAACGGCTGCTCTTCTCTGCTTGGCCAGCTACATCTAGCTGCTGCAACCAGTATTGGGATATCCGTACAGGAAAGACGTTGGCCAACCGCAACACGTCCAGCAAAGGCCACCGCAATGGTTGAGGAGAGGCTGAGGGAGCAGGGCTTGTTCAGCCTGGAGAAGAGAGGGCTGCCAGGGGACCTCGCAACAGCCTCCCTACCATCTACGGGGAGGTCATAAAGAATATGGGTCCAGGCTCTCCACACTTATGCGTGGTGGGCAGTTGGGAGAAAACGGACAAAAATTGAGAAGGGAGGTGCAGGCTGGATATACTACTTTTTCACCGCAAAGACAGTCCAGCAGTGACACAGGTTGCCTGGAGACAATGTGCATTCTCCATCCCTGGGAGTCTTTCAAGACCCTCTGGATAAAGTCCTGAGTAACCTGCTCTGACCCCACTGGTGGCCCTGCTTTGAGCAGCAGGTACAACTAGAGACCTCCTGAGGTCCCTCCCAACTGGAGCGGTCTTATGATAATATGATATACTTGTGCAGTAAGCTGTGTTTAAAAATAAAATAAAATAAAATAAATTAAAATGAAAAAAAAAAAAGCAAAAGCCACAATGATTAAACCTTAAATACATTTGTGTTCGTACACTTATACAACACACTGCATGTTTTTTAATGTAATAGCCTAATTTTTTTTGTTATATCACTTATGTTTTAAGAATAATGATTTAAACATTTTTAAGTAGTGCATATATATATTTTGTACATAAACAAACAAATATTTCCTATGGGAAGAAAAAGTATACATCCTGTTTCACGGAGGAAGGTACCATACACAAAATTTTATTCATTTTTATCTAGACTCTTAACTTATGATTTTCAGTCGTATTTTCTAACTTCAGAAGTTCAGCATTAGGGATTGATAGTCATCAACCACTATACTTAGGACAGTTATATTTTGCTAGCATCTATTTTGTCTAATGTTTGGAAAACATTCCTAACATTTTCACCTCCCATGTCATCTCAGACATTCCCCCATCTCTCCCATCAGCAGTTCCCTCTCCAGAGTGCACAGTTGTTAAAATTACTGCTATGTTTACACTGAATTTCAGTAATCAGTGCTGCTTCGTAACAACTAATGCAAGAGCAATAAAACTTAAAATCAATCAATATTTCCAATACAGTACTTTATAGCTTTTACATAGTTTAAATACGAATAACACACATGCATGTTTCTACAAGAACCCCCACAATCTTACAAGATGGTTATTAGCCAATAACATGTCGAATGTGTAATGGGCCAATATATTTGAAATTTAAAAGCTACCATTAAATGCTCACCTTTATCATGGCTTGTCTTTATTATTTATACTGCCCATGCATACTCAGCACTTGAAATAATGAAGAAAATCTTTGCCTCAAAATTTAATATGACTTGGAAGTGATGACACAGAGGACAAGTGTTATAATAATAAGATCAGGGCCTAGACAGATCTAGTTTGTGCATTTGTGCGTACCCTGGCATTTTCCATAACACTTTCAAATTCACTTTTTTTTTTTCCTCGTGGCATCTATCTATCTATAAAAATACATTAAGCAGTGAGTTAAAACTGGTCTATATAAGTGTTTTTAAACAATGCAAAAATTTCCTATAAACTTGTTAGCCATGCTTCCATACAATTAAAGGCTCAATCCTTTCAACATTAAGAAGAACCTTCCTCAAATCTGATCAAGAATGATATTTGCAAGACTGAGTCCAAACACACGAAGCAGTGTCACTGTTCCCATTGCAGACTCAAGCTATTAAAAATTAAAAGGGGATGATTTCAGATGTGATAAAACTTCAGATATGTGCACGAGCAGTGTTCAGGCTAGACACTGCCATTCTAAACACACTTTAATAAGCTGCAGTGTGCTACTCTGGAATATCACTGAATTTGCTCTTATAAAGTGAAAGTGTTAATACATTATCAAACTTAAAGGTCAAAGGAAATATTTCTGAAGAGCACTCCTACAAATCTCCTCTTAAGTGTGTAAATATGAAACATTGCAAATAAATGTAAGGGTTTATTTTACAATTTCTTAAAATGAATTCTAAATCTGCATAATTTCCATTATGTTAGAAGTAAACACAAATAGCACACTGAAACAGGATTTTAAATCCCAGTTGTCACCATCTGAAATAGTTTCTTTTGGGAATATTTAAAGCCATCCTCCTTTTTTTTTTTTTTTTTAAATCTTGAGATTCGGAACTGATGTAAACTATAAAGAAGAAAACTACTACCTAAGGTCATATCTCTTCCTTTCATCTGGAAAGCCCTCAAACTCACCACCTGCTTTACTGAAAACACTAAAGTGTGTGCTACCATTGGCCATCCAAATGCTTTTGAAAAAATCCACTGGAAAATCTGTCAATTACTCAGCCTGGAAATTATTTCCATACCTACTCTATTACTGACTTATGAAAAAAAATGAGCAAAATTGATTTGTTTTCCTCATTTATTAATCTACAATATTACTTATCTCAAGGGGTTTTTTGGAGACCTGGACATGTGATCGCACTAATTAGCACAGTATGTGCTATTCTGATTATTTCTAGAGCACCAATTCTCTACTGCAATATGTTACCATGCCTTCAAGCCAAACACAAGTTGCATGTTTTATTAGCATTTTATTGTTTGCTTTTTAGCCTAAGCAGAATATTAAAATGGTTTATAAACCATTAGAAGTCTTTTTAAAGAAAAGTTACGTTTTGGCAAGAGTATTCCACATCCTCACAATATGCATTTTCTTCATTCGATACTTACCAAACAAAAACATATTAATGCAACACACCTACCTCACACCTAAAATAAGACTAGCTTCTCGCCTACTCATTTTCTGTTCAAATCCTCCTTTATAGTACGATGAAAGACTCTAAAAAGAAGAAAGGAAAAACAAGCAATAATTAGTTTCATGTACAAGGTGCCAGGACCTAAATCGTATTTATATGACCTCGTTCAGAGCATTACATTCATCTATAATTTGTTTCGAAGGCATGGAATGACTACAAACCAAGTGGTATGAAAGGACTTCTCCCGAGTGTTAACACATACCAAAAAAACCTTAAAAATAACTATCTGGCTTTTTACAATCATCTACTAAGATGAGTGCTAATAAGAGATATTAATAGCTACAACCACTAAAATCTTGCCTTCAGGCAAAAGAGTCCAGAATCAAAGTACACACGAGCATAGAGTGGTACAGCGTGTGTGTTGGGGAGGGCTGCGGAGGGAAAGGGGGAAACTTGTTTGGAACAGCTTTGGTACCACCACACTGGAAAATGGCAAAAGTCATATTTTTGCAACCAAGGAATTATGGACAATCACTCTGAAGTCCAGATATTTCTACAAAGGAACTAGGTAAAAACAACAATAAAAGGATAAGAACAGATATAAATATAATATATTGATGAAGAGTCAATATGGTTTTTCAAATAAAGAAATGTTACTTCAAAAAATATATTAAGAGTTCTTTGAAGGAACCCTGAAAAATAAACAAAAAGGAACAAAACCAAGGCTTAGCACGAAGCCACAACCTCTGTTTCAGGAAATCACTGAGCTGGAGAACACTGGAAAGTAGCAGAGTATACAGCGAAATCCTAACCAACTTTCGCCTTTACATCCTTCCCTAGACACTGATGACTCATGAAGATTAGATACAGGATCACTGGCATGTGAGACCTTAGCCACTGTTTTAAGAAGGGCAGAAAAAAACATGAGTGGAAAAAGAACATTAAAAAGAAGATGGAGAGTAAATTGTTACAACAATTAATTGTCGTAGGGAATGGGTTGAAAGTATACTTGTCAACCATAAATATATTTTAAATAAAAACAAAAATCAGAGTTACTGAACCACCACTGATGGTTAGCAGTGATCTCCTCAATGTAAATGTTTCTATAAAAATAATTAGGGACTAGGCCGTTGCTACACAAATAATAGTCTAAGCTGTACAAGTCTCAGAGGTGGCAGATGTAGCTCCAAGACAGCCTGCCTTTGGGAACCGGCACACAGAAATCACTCAAGAAGACTGAAGTTTTCTCCTCAATGCAAAACCTATCCACTAGGGAAAAATAGGCTTCTTTTGTTGCTATCAAAGGGAAGTCTGGCCCGAGAGCTGAGATTATTTTTAAGTGTTCCTTTTACCCCCAAGTAAAAAATGTGCCTGGCCCTTAATAAAACACTTCTCTCACTAAATATATCCATTCTTATTCAGTGAGAATTTTGCCTTATGTTTACACAAACTCTCTCATTTAATTTCAAAAGCATTAGAGCATTTAAAGGGCTCTGTTTATGATATCTAAGCAAAGGCTCTAATTAAGCTTAGGAGTGACATTCACCCAAAAGCGTGGTTCAGAAATACTTTACCTATTGCTACCATGAAGTCACACACAGCCACAGAAAAGATTTTTTTTGGTGTACTGCTATGATCTGAAACTAATTTTATCTTTCTTTTTCCCACCCCAAACCATACACAAAATAACCACTACTGTAACATTACAGGCATTAAAGCTGAAGCAACTGTGGACGTGTCATGCCTACAACAGAAATCTGTTGAGAAACCGCTGCTATAGCTACAGGGTAACACAAAGCAGGTCTGTAATAGTGCACACCGACATTACAGGTTAGAATATGTAACACTAAGGGAACAGACAGGCTTCTCCAGTCCTCTGAGAGGAATTTATGCTAATGATTTAATGGCTACCAGATAACACCCTTGAGGAGGCAGAACTGCACAGAAATTTGCAGTGATGCCGAACAATTACTACAGCCAGGAGAGAAAAGCACACTTTAATGTCCTCTGAAAGATTTTCCAGAATTTCTCCCAAAGCAGCTTAGGTGCAGATGGATTTCTGAAAAGGTTAATTCTTTTCTGCCCCTCAACCCTGGCATACAACTCTAATACAAGAGGACACTGGTTCACTGTTCATGTAAAGAAGAGCAATATTTGAATTCTCTCTAACACAGCTCATCTCTGTTCTTGGTAGATTTCATCTAAAATACTATTTCAAATAAGAGAATAGAGAAGGATGGCTGTAGGCTTAAATTCAGAAATACTTTTTCATATTTTTAAAGCCTACTTCCTTGATGCTGTTCTAACCTTGGGAAGCCTTGATTCGGTTCATTTCCAAGAGGAATGGAAAAAGAAATTCTGTTGGCTGTGTCCTTTGGCACACAGGCAAAAACAGTTTGTTGAATCGGTCATCAAGAAAAAACATTTCCTTCTCAGAAGTGAAGCACATAGCAAGAATTATCAATTTGTAAATTAAGATCCTGATCCTAAACAGAATTTAAAGCTAAAGGAAATTAGACATAAAAGCCATTCTTCCCATTGGTTAGAATAAGGGGAAGAAACATTGAGTCTTCATTTTAGGAAGCATCTCGGCAAATTTCTAGTTCCCTAATGAATTAACTTTTGCATGCTATTCAAATGAAAGCAATTTTTTTTTTCCTAGTTGTAAACCCTAAGCAATGGCTGCAATGAAATGAAACAATACTCCAGATATTTTTGTTATGAGAACTCCTCAATGAGCAGGCAGTTCTAGACACTTGATGATTTATTAACCCTGGCTATTGCAACCAAATTCTATACCAGAAGAAATCATCGAAATGAGCTCTCCATTTCTTCGTACTATTTGGGTTGGGGAGAGGGACTACCATTTAATTTACTTAATTTCCTTGCATGTTGTTACTGCAACTTCTGTAAGAAAATTCTGCTTCCTCAACAAATGCTATTAAGAGGTTGGGGGGGGAAGGATGACAGACCAGAAAATGGCTGGACTTGCCCTGCAAATGTCTATTCACTCTTGGAAATTTTCACAAAAGCACTTAGCTAAAAAAATCCAGTCCATTTGGATACTGACATCTTCAAGATACTTTCCCTGGAATAGCACGGGGAAAGCGTAATCACTGTTTCCATGCCAGGTAAGAGAGATTCAAAACCCCATAACCAAGACCATGTATCATATTATATGAAGCAGTGAATTTTTCTGAAAACTTTATGTGTTGTTCCACTACCAATACAGTCCTCCACTGAAAATGTAACAAACACTGGAAGAAAGTAATAATTCCAATAACAAACTATTTAGAAGCTGTATTATAACCTACAATTTGCTAAGATCAACTTTAACTTCCTTAACTTTAGTTAGAAAAAACATTTATAAAATGGACTTCAAATTCTCTTATTCTCTGGAATTTTTATTTTCAATGAAGGACAAAAGAGATGGTCACCACCTTTACCTCAATTCAGAACTCTATGAGCCTGAGCAGAATCAGATCCAATAAGGGAAACAGTGCAAAAATCTCTAATGAAGTTCTACAGAAGACACCCTTATTTTCCGGAACACAGAATTTTCAGGATTGTGGGATTTGAGCATTTAGATAGAAACAGCAATTCTAGGCAAAATGAACTATCTTCAATATCTTCTATCTATCTTTCAACCTTTGATATCATTGATTCAACAAAGAAAAGTAATGAATGTTATTGAAATACTTCCTTTTCTTAATTTCACATTTTAAGGAAATATTAGCATTATAATTAACAGCATAAGATCTGAGGAAGAAACACCAAATGACTACTTGGCCGTGTGCCCCTTCTACTGGCAATGGACTCTTATCACTACACACAGAAACAAAACAGTGTCACTGACATTTGTGACACCAGTAACAAAACTAGGCTCAAACTAAAAAAGCGTTTCTCTGGAAACGAGCATTATAACTTGTCATAGAGGGGAAATGACAATGTTTCCTCCTGTGTCTTTCTCCACTGAGAAGAAGACGGTAGAAAACTTCAGGACTAAATTACAGTAGCATTGACACTTCATATTTAAGAATACGTATTTAACTGCAGTAAGTTAAATGAGAAGTAGACATTCAGAACAAAAAATAACACTTTTATTTGCCTTTACTTACTATTTTTGACTAAAAGATGAGTGTAGTTGTTCTCTGTACATGTTATTTGTTTAGATAAGTAAATAGAAAGTGTCAAATACTCAAGATCCAGCAAGCAGGCATTTTAAATGATCGCTTCATAATTGCTCAACTTGACCTTACACAAATCATTTATTAGTGAGCAGGAAGAAAGGATAAACAGCATCTGGATTACCTTGTGTGACTGCAACCAACAGGAATTGTTATTGCCACTGCAAATGGAAGGAGGAAGAGTGGAGGCTTACAGAGAGAACAAGCTAGCTTTTAAATCGGCAGCTGCTTCACAGTCTCAAAAAAAGGAGGTGATGAGGGACAGGGGTTGATTCTAGAAATCTAGAGTAACCACTGAAAATTATAGTGCCCAAGCTAGGCATCTCCAAACATCACAGGAAGCCAGCAAAGTAACACTAAGCCTAGACACTAAACGTCACCTGAGATGCTTTTTCCAGTAAGCATAGGTAGAAGTACTAATTGCTTATGTTCTTTGTCAGCGTAGAGGGCAATACACATAAAGAAACATGATGAAAGTCTAATCCACAGATTACACTCAGTAGCTTCAAATTCTCCCCCCAAAATAATGTAAAGCCACTAAAATAAGAAATCTGGATGATAAGCACTTACATAGGATCTTTGTACCTAATGTTTTCTCTATTGTTTTAAAGAAAAATTATAAGTAGGAAATAATTGATTGTTAAGGGAAGAAGAAAAAAAACTTGGAAAAAATGCAATCCAAGAAAGTAGTAGTTGTAGAGTAGTAAAGAACAAATAATCTAGGCTAACAATTATGCAAGGGTCTTAAATTTGGACTATGATTGTAGAAGAAAAATATTATCACTACCCTCTCAAATGTAAAGTTGAGAAATACATAGACTTAACGGCAAACCAGAAGAGAGAGTTTTTACTGACTTCAGCAGATCTCGTGTTACACTGAAAACCTGCATTTTCAAATTCAGAAATAGAATAAGAGAAGGGAGACACTCTACTGGAGATCCACATACAATTCTGGGCTGTAAGGCAGGATGTGAAAGCAGAGAGGGGATGCAGCTCCAGGGATTAGGAACACTGAGAATGCAGAAGCTTCTGGGCTGCTCTTTATGGTTCTTCATGAATTCTGCAGGACTCTGAAAGTTACTGTGGTAAAAATTAAAGAGACCTGTAATGACCTTGGCTCAGCCAGTATACTGGTACTGAGGGGTACAGTTTCCCAGGAACAGACACCTCTCTGTGCAGTAGCATGTCATATTTCAATGTGTTAAGAAGAGTCACTGCTTGCTTTCTTACATGAACATGTCTGAATTTAGATTCTCTAGCCTGTATCTACAAATGGATAGATCGAGAAATGCTGGAGTAAAACTGCTGGGGATGGAGGGTGACGACTGAAGCACTCCCTACTCTGAAGCCACATGTCCTTATTGCTAGCTACTTTAAGCAAGCCTACAAGTGAGACTGTATCCGCAGCACATGAAAGCTATTTAATTCGCAGTATTTCAAGTCCCCTCTGCTGTTTTGGCATGCAACTTGGGAATCTCTCAAAAAATTACTTTGAAAAGAAAAAAAAAAAAAAAGAACATGAACACGAAGTACAGATGGCAAATGAATTTGGACCCCAGCGTCCTGTTCTTGTCTATATACTGTATAGGCAGTATATAGACAAGCTCTGTGTTGCAACTGGCCTCACAAAAATAGGTGCAATGCTAATGATCACTTTTCAAAAAACACCCTACCTTTAATATATTTTTACGGAAGTAATAATCTGCAACTACTCCCTCAACACACACTCACCCATCAGCATCAAGAGGGGAATTGTATTCCTTCCACTGTGGGTAAGTGTTCACAGACTATGAACTCTGAAAGAATGCACTGCCGCAAGCAGTCATCTACCTCACTGGGAATTCCTTTAATTAAACAGGAACAGAACATATTTATTTATTTAGCAGAGGACAGTGTAGTCACTGAATCAAAAAGTAAATGCTCTTGAGTATTCCTACATATGCTCCTCTCACAACACCCTACCTCTGATTTTTTACCTCATTACTATATTTTTAAATAGGTAGGGCAAAACAAAGAACAAAAACTTGGTTATAACTTCAAAACAAGTTCACATGTGAAGAAGAAAACAAGCTCCCCCATCTCTATTGCAACATTTCCTAGAAGTTTATCAATTTGTATTCCTGATTTTTAACACTGAATCTGAAAGAAAAATGACTAAATTCTTTCATTTTAGCTTCTTGAAATGAAACTGCATGTCATCACTTTATAATCTCTAGGAATTTGCTATTTTCTCATAGCACATTTCGACAATTTATCGTACACTTACTGCAAAGGGTTCTGAAACATGGAACATCACCAGGAAAATCAGAACTGTTTATCAAGCTCACAAACATATTTTGATATAGCTTCATCTACAGGGATTTAAAATAAACCAGATAATACACCAGAACATACGCAGGAAGGAGTATCCTGGGAAAAAAGATAATTTAACTGGCACTTACCATATTTAACATAAAAAGTCTCCTTTCTAAATATTTGAAAACATAAAATCATAAATTTAGCATAAAGTAGCCTCTAAACTTACAGAAGTTGAAATCCTCTTTGCTGTCTCTGTAATTGCCTGCTCCAATGGTTTCCAAAGGTGGAAAGCATAACGACCTGAAAAAAATTGAACTTAAATGAAATTGTAACCAACATTCACTAAAAGGAGAAAAAAAAAAGTCTCCAACTTAAGTTCATCAGCTTGCAGCAGAAAAATTTTTGGTTTAAAAATAAAAAAATCAAAATCCTTCCTTGATAATCTTTTGTCTTATTCATTTGCTGTACAGCACCGCTGCACTTTACTGCTTTTCAAGATGTTCCCTCAACAGCTGTTTTTGGATCCTGCCCAGTTGTAGTTCCACAGTAAACTTGCTATGGTTTACATTTTTCAGTCTTTCTACTATTGGGGGAGGGAGGAGGAGAAGTTTAATATACTTCATTAAAAAGCTAGTCATGGACTGCAAAGATCCATTATGTTTGCTCACAAAATAAACAGATTTAAATGCATTTCAATATGATAAATGAAGATATCTGCCTTGTGAACTTTAAGAAAAAGGGCAGTATGAAACATTAGCTTTGGATATACATTATTTATTAAATACTGTTCAAAGGTTATGTCTTCAAAGAAAGTAATCTATGTACTACATGTTTCTTGCTGTGATGTTGTATGCTTAATCACACATTTTGTAAGTACTGCATTTTTTATTTTGTTACAAAGAGAGGATCTTCTGGGATTCAGAGCCATTCAACTCCCCACTGGCAGTGAACATCTACAGCTAGGAAAGGCTAGAGGTAACTCTACTAGCCTGTGTTCTTTAGAAGCACAAAGCAGGTCTATCAACTTAAGAATCAAGATTTGTGCCATGTTACTGGAGGATTTTCCCTGTAAGTCCCCTCTCCCCAATTACTGTTTTGATTAACTATTCATTAGCAGTGTAACTTACTATTATACACAATGGAAAAGTGTTTTATAAAATGTGGCTCTGCTTCATTCAAATAGCATCTTGCCTTCATTCTTAAAAATAGTGATGTGTCCATAGATTTTTAGTCATCTAAACCTGTGCCTATGTTAACACAGAAGTTAAAACCACCGCTAGTATCACTGCTGAAATGCTGTGATGTACTTAATACCTCACCTTCTTCATAATGCTTTCTGTTACCACTTCTTTGCTAGCTGTCATTAATTCTTCAGCTCAACCAGCAGAAGAAATTCTAAGAGCATTCCTCCTCTGCTTATATACAAACACATAGATAAACCAACTGCTTAATGGGGGTACATGGGTGTACATTGCCAAAGATCTTGTCTTTCCTTCCCCTAATCAAAAAAACAACACAACTGTACCCCCCAAACACCTGCTGAACTTGTTCATCTATTGCATCTATTCTTGGTGTATGCATTTGCACATAGCTGACCATGATTGTTTTCATATGCTCAAAATGAGCATAAATATATAATAATGAGGCTTTGGCCAACATGGTCTAGTGGAGGGTGTCCCTGCCCATAGTAGGGGGGTTGGAACTAGATGATCTTTAAGGTCCCTTCCAACCCAAACCTTTCTATGATTCTATGAAAATAATGGAGATTGAATACACAAATCAAAACCAGAGTAGACCACGGTTATCTCTTCTGAGTAACCCAGAGTGTAAATCATGTTAAACCCATACCTTGTGTTGAGACTAGAACCTATTTTTCAGATTATACAGTTCAGTTGCAAAGACTTCAGGTAACAAAATGTACTACGGGAACAGTTTAGTAAGATGAATCACTGCGGCCACTAAAACCTTCTGTTTTTCTCTAGCTGAATTTGTCAAGCATCACCTTCATATCATAAGATCCTGTTGCACTCTTCTGTACTGAAAAGGCTCCACCTTGCAATATGCTATTAAATAAACACAGTAAACTTTTCACATTACATTTTGCAGACAAAAAGGAGACAGAACCTTCTAGCTTCCACCCATAAAACTAGTTTCTCCAGTTGTGACTTTTCAAAAAGAATTTTGGAAAATGCGTCAAGGATTTTGAAGGGACAGGAACTATAACTGGACGTGATTCTCCATAGCACTCTCAAGCAACCTTTCCACTTTCCACTATTTAAATTCATAAAAATGCCATTAATCCTTTTGGAAACAGCAGCTGACAAGTGGCAGTTCCACACTCAACCAGTAATTTAGCTTACCTGCAAATGCAACAGTTGCAACGCCAAGTCCAACTGCTATCATAGTTCTAGCCTAAAGCAGAAAAACAGGTATCAGAGTAATGTACAAATTCTAATTTTAAATACATTCACTTTTTACTTCAACAGCAAGTATTTCTGATGTCTGACTTGGACATTTCATGTATCATTTATATGAAAGATAAAAGAAAGTTCTGTATTCCACCACCTATGTCAGATTTTATAGTTCAGTCCCATTCACCCATGCCAATGCATCAGGTTGAACTTGGAATTATCCATCAGTAAATCAGTGAATAAACACTGACTAAGCAGCTCACAGTACGTAATGATAAAAACACAAGGCAGACAACTATTCAGGATTAGCCAAAATTATTTCTGCAGAGTAGTTCAATGCAGTCTGAAACAATGCTTGCTGTTAACAGAAAGTATCAGTTTATTACAAAAACATGAAGAGCTAAAAAAAAAAAAAAAAGAGACATTGATATTGCTTTGCAAAGTCCTTCACTAGGAATCTCATCATGATGTTGCTTGAAAATGGCACTGGAATATTAATTTAAACACCGTACTTCGGCTCACCCAACTAAGACAGACCCCTGATCCCAGCTGACTCCTGGCACTCCTTCAGAGGACTCAGCCCCATCCCACAGCTACAGCCACAAAGGTGCACTACTGTCTTTCATCTTTCACACTTTGACTCATGGAAGCCCCAGTAAAAACACACAGCCCAGTAACATCCTTTCATTATACAGTGCCACTCATTGGCTGGACTCTATCTTATAATACATAAGATATCTGTAAACAGACAGACTTCTGACGGATTTCAGGCAGCATTCATTATTGGCTAAAATTTGCTTTAAGTCTAACCGGGCTCTTGGAACCAAACGCACAAAGACACCTGAATATCTGATTTAGGCAACAGTAACTCCTACCTTTTGTTAATTCCACCCCCTTCACCCCCGATTAGGTGTATTTTCCTACACAGTGCTTGAAAAAAGTCAGGCATCTCAAGAAGGGCAATAAGAAGTATCTCCATGTTGAACAAGAAGCTGCTGAAAGATAGATAGTAAACCTTGAAGAAGGGACTGACGTCTCACACATTTGCAGAATTCGAGAAGGGTAATAAGCATTGCAAGTATGTGTGTGTTGGGGGCATCTATCTACTTCTGAAAAGCCTACATATAATCTTGGAAACAAATGAAATAAAGTCATCTGTGGTGCTACCCATCTTATCACATGATAATTCAATAATGCCTTGAACTTTCCCCCAGGAAATATGAGAAATCAGGTTAGGCCTATTTAGCTTGAATTCAAAACATAACTACAGTGAAAACACTTTTATCACCAGACCAACTGTTCTATATATTACTTCCTTCTGCACTTATCCAATAACTGGTTTATACATTTTCTACAAACAAGCCTGGCAGCAGGACTTAAAGCCCAAATTTCAATGTGAATGCCCTAATAATTGGATTTGGAGCCAAGTTGCCTTTGCTACTAAGATTCCTGGGGCTAAAATTCTCTGTCTTTGATAGTACCCAATCTCATCTCTAGACAGAGAGGGAGTAGGGGAAGAGCTGGAAAACACTGGTTTTGAAGTCTTCTAGAGCTGGCTTAGTAGGGACTATAACACAGTTCAACAACTTTCCCAGCAAACAGGCTACTGTACAAGACATAGGCATTGCCAATCACGCCCAGTGGCTCCTATGGCTACGGATGATTGCTGCCTGTAGTACTGAGCTCAGCACAGAAAAAGTGGTAGCCTGCTCTGAGCTCATCTATACAAAGATGTATTCCTCTATATCTACCTTCTGGATCCTATCAGTTTCAATTAAGTACCTACTTCCCACTTACTGGTATGGGGCTATCCTAACTATTTGCATAACATAACATTGCAGTTGCCTAGAGGTTTCTAGTAGAAAAAAAAAAAAAATCATTAAACATACTGAAAGTGGAGCTCCAAAGTTAAGACTAGGGGAGTTTTGGCCTTACAATCTGCCTCTCTATCCCATTTTTATAACCCAACTCTTTCATCTCAGTGTAATCTTCAGTCTCGGCATTAGCATTCACTTCTGAATGTAAAAATAATGTAAGAGTTTTATGTCTGTTGTTCCTTTCAGTTCCACAAAATTTCCCTTCATCTTTAGACCATGAAAAAAATGTAAGTACATTACCTTAAATGGTAGAGGATATAAAATAGCAAAGCATACTGTTCATCTCCTCACTAAACCAAAAATCTTTCCACCTCTTCTCACAAATCAGTTTTCCCAGGCTCTCAACATTCAAAACCTTCTAAAAACTTATTCTAATTCCTCTGTTTACATACTAACCAGAATCAGCCACAACATCTCTGAAAAGATCATAACCCTATAGAAATTCCATACTATTCTGTTCTGTGGTTTATGATGACAGGTTTATATTCAATACTTTCCTTGACTTGTTCAGAGTGACAGTGAGATTCTTTTACTAAGTGGTTACAGTCAATTAAGAGCTCAACAATGTGTGCAATAGATCATACTGGCAAAAAAAAAAAAATATTTATTAGCTTGTGCTTGTCCAATTTAAGTTATACCTGCTTTGCCACCAAAAAGGTGGTTTAAGTCAGCAGTTTACAACAAAGTATGCAGGTTAAAACAAGGCATTAGCAGCAGACACCTCATCATAGGTAAGGGCAAGCACAGAGACCAGGCTAATAAGTAAAAGCCGGACTCTGTCTGTTCAGTGCAGAAATAGCTTAAGTGTTTTTGTACAGTAGTTTGGGATCACAATGTAGAGATCCCTGAGAGCCTTCAACAGAGTCAGCTGTGTCCACTGGGATGCATTATTTCAATCTCAGTGGAAAGCACTAGCAGTTAGTGAAAGCTAGTAGAAAACAGCAGGTAAAAAAGCAGCACAGCAGCAGCTCTAGAATAGGAGCGGTATGCAGGATCACCAGGAATATGAAGACAAGCCAGAAAACTAGTAAAAGTGATGGGAAGCTCAAGCCAGAGAGGCATGAAAGACTGCCCACATTTTCAAGTGAGGTACAACCATAAGAAACGTTACCTTGGTTTAGGGTAATTCACCTTATTTGCATTATGAGCAGGTTAGAGAAGAGCCACTTGCCACTTATTAGCCAAGAAGCGGTAGCTTGTCATGCCAAAGCACCTTGAATGTTTTCCATGGTGTGAATGTATTCTAACTATATGTGTGCAATAAAAACTGAATTTGAAACAACATAAGAAAGATTGCAGGGTTTGTCTTTTACTGGCACAGCCTCTCTCATAAAATTAGTGGCAACTTCAAGCACTAACCAGTAAGTCCTTTAAGTCCAGCTTGACTCAATTTCCTTTTCCACGCTCACTTAACTCAGTTGATTATTTAGAAGAATAAGTTGAGGTTAGTCTGGTGCTTTGAAATGCAGAGTATAAAGTGCAAAGATTTAATTAAATGCATTCCTTTCATGTCAATATTAAATGAAAGCAACTCACTATCACTGTGGAAGGGATCAGTTAATTTACGGCATGCTAATACAACTACCACCACAAACATTTTCGGCTCCTGTTGCTTCAAAATGCATTTTATCTCAGACTCATAAAGGCTAAAAAAAAAATAAAAATAAATACTTACTGACTTTCAATTATGGCAGAATTGACCTTTCCCTCCCCCTCCAAAAAAAGCCATTAAGAAATTTCTAAGATGTAGGTTTTAAATGAAAGCATTCTGTTAAGATCCAAGAGGGAAAAACAAAGGAATAAAAGATTAAAAAGTAACATCTGTCCCTTTCTTTATTCAATGAATCAGCTCCCAAAGGTTAGTCATCAACCCTATGCTGTTCTGCTGATCTCAGTATTTTAATTTTATTATATAGTTCAGTTTTCAGTAACAAATCCTCCTAGATACATAAAACAATGTTACAAAATTTTGCCAATTTTTTTTCTAATTCTTTTCAGAAATGTGTATAAATACCCACACACATTAGAAAGGCAACTGCAAGAACTGACTTACCAAAGTGTTTAGCAAACAGGATAAAGCATATTAATTAACATACAGTATACATCATATACTATTATTAGAGCGAGCTGTGGCCTAATCCATAATTTCCCAGTAGCCTTAATTTTTTAGCAGAAGAAACAGGGAAGAATGAGATATTCTTTCTGCAAATTTGTAATCCGCAGTCTCTGACAACTTAATCATACGAAAAAAAACAACCCACCACTTCTGTAATTCCTAGCATTTCAGTTTCTCCTTCAGTGGAGTAGAAAAAAGTTAAAACTTATAAATATAAAAAGAATTTCAAATGCATTATTTTAAAATGTCAGCGCAACATTATTACATCTGACCACAGGCTACAAGAACCATTTTTGCGAATGTTGAAAAATACCTGCTTGCATACGATTTTTATTTTATACACTGGTTCTTCCAACACAACCAGTAAAAACACTCTTCTTGGTAAAATGGAAAATATTTTGCTCTTCTCACAACTAGCTTTCAGACACACAGCGTGAGCTCTACTGCCTTTGCCTCAGAAAGCTACAGTGTAATGGAATAAAAAGCACAGAGAAAATAATAATTTGTTCTCATATGTTGGATAGCATTTTGTTATTAGTCCATGCTTAATCATGGATCAGTAAAACAGGAAGTATATACTTACATTGAAATAAGTACACAAGTGTAAACTGCTTGCTTAACTAAAAACTTTGTTTTAAGAAGGTTTGGTTTGTTGTTGTTGTAACTGTCCTATGTCATTAAGAAGTAGGATACACAAGTATATTAACCAAATGTACAACTATATTTCTGAAACTACTTTTTCCCTTAAATAAAAATTCTTGATCTGAAATAAATGATTGTTTGGTATAGAAGCTAGAATAAGGCTTCTAATCCTTAGAAGAGTAGGTACTGCAGCTTATTGGAATACTGTTTCACAGCAAACCACCTAATTAACTCTATATGGAGCCAGACCGATTTTGAAGTGGGATTATATCATAAACTATCTGCAACAGATTTGATTTCATAATCTAATGTTTTCCTTCCAGTCCTACCTTCCTATGAAATTTAATTTACTTTCCAATAGCGTATTAAAAGTAATTGCAGCTATATGTTGTTCCCCATACTCACCCAATTCTCACATCAATTTGTATCATTTATTTTACAGCAACTTTTTTTGTTTATATATAAAACTACACTTAAAGTTTCTGACAGTTTTTCATAGGAAATGGTACCTGAGCAACAGATTCACTAATAGAAGTTACCATAAGGCATTTAAATCAATCTTCTTGACTATACATTAATTAACAAAAGCTTCTTCTAGGTATGTTTGAGAACAGACTCTTTATACTTCTGTTGTTCTTCTGTCACTCCAAATGCTTTTGTAAAACAACTACGAGAGGGAAAACGGCCAAGATCAAGTGGCTACAGCTAACATCCAGGACATCTCACAACCAAGATTCAAAGTAGGATATTGAACAGAGCTCCTTCAGCCCTGAGAGATGGATGCTGCTGTTAGACTTTGCTTCTCCTACTATTCCTTCCTTCCACTGTGGCAAGAAGGCCTCATTAACCCTGTACGACATCAGAGGAACAGATGCACAGCACTACAGTTGATTTTGCTATTTTTCTCTGGCACAATTTTAGAATTTGGTTATACACAACTCAACTTCCTTCTGAACTCCTCAGTCAGGAATTCAATAAGCATGGGTACTGTCCCTTTTTCCACTAACTATCTATATAATATCATCTAGAGAAACTCTGAAATAGCTTCTACTGCCAGCCATATGCTGAGAGTCTACAATGTATATATACCTGAAAAATACTGTATTCTCCACTGAAAGGCGTGGCTAAAGAATAAATTTCAATAGAAAATTGCTGCAATCCAGACTCTAGTCCTTTAAAAACCTACCACAGTCTCTGGACCTTAGTAAGAACCTGACAAAACAACTCACATGAACAAAGCAAGCCATTCTAACCCCAGATGCAATTTTTATCCCAGACAGGTAAGAAGACCCAAAGACTCCACAAAATTCACTAGGAATTTATCTGCAAGCATTCCATGGGGAAAGTACACGGATGTGACAATAATGAGTTTCAGAGTAAACTTATTAAGATGACACAGCTTGCTGTTAAATACATAGACTCTCCTGGGGGGAAAGATAAAAAAAAAATAATTCCTTGACTGTAGTAACAATAAGTAACTTAGAAAAATATGATTTTAGAAATTGTATTTGTAAAAAAGGAAATGTTGTAGAGGCAACAGCATGCACACAATGAAGTGTGGGAAATACGTATTTAAAGCCATTTTAAAACTGTGAAGTCTTCACCATCCAGTGCTTTAAGCAGTCATCGATCTAGTCTTCCCAACTTTTTTCCAAAGAGAACTCACTGTCCCATGAACTAGTCCAAGCGACCAGAACGAAGGAATGGGATGTAGTTACAGCACCCTTCCCATTAGAGCATGCTATCGCATCAGAACCTTTAAGGCATTTTGCCTCTGCACGAGGCTCATCCCGCCTCTCCCACACAATGAACTGTGAGGTGAGAATTTACTTTTCTGAAACGGAGCTCTACAAAACCATTATCACTCTGGCCTGTGGTACTAAAACTTGCACGGTACGTGAAAATTTCACAGGTATCACCTCTTTACGGCAGGGGAATGAAACTTTAGGCCTTGTGCGCTCGTGCCTGGAGCAGCACTGGGCTTTACACGGGGGCTGAAGCGCTCCCGTGTATCCCGCTGCCCACGCTGCGGCTCCACCCGCGCCACCAGGGCCAGGCACGGCCCGAGGCGGGGGGACACCACCACCCCGACCTCCCTGCCCACGCCCACGGGAGATGAGGAACGCCTGCCCCCCGCAGCCCCATCCCCCGACCCGCTGCCCTGGAGCTCACACACGTTACCCCGCGGGGGTGTGAAAGCCGTGGGCCGGGAAGCGGGGCAGGTGGAAGCCTCACAGCCCGGGGGCGGGGAGCTCAACCGCCACCCGGCCCCGCGGCGGGGAGGGCCCTCGGCGGCACCAGGCCGAGGGGGAGGAGAGACCCCCGCCCCGGCTCTGCGGGCAGCAGCAGCAGGAGAAGGAGGAGGAGGAGCAGAGCCGGCTGATGCCCTCCCCCCTCCTCGGCCGCTACTCGCGGGATGCACTACCGCTGCCTCCCCCCTCCCCGCCCCTAGCCAGCCCCCGGCGCGCTCACCAGCCCTCGGTCCAGCTCGGCCTGGCCCTTGCCGGCGCCCGTAGGGACCCTGGCGTACTCGGCATAGCGCAGGCCCTCGGAGGAGGCCGCGGCTCCTTCCATGATGGCGGGAGGGGAAAGCGCTACAGGTCGTCCGGAGGGACAAACCAGTTGGAAGGAGTGACTCCGAAGCTCGTCCCCTCGCCAATCTTCCGTGCGAGAGGTGGGGCCTACGCTAGCGCGTCACACGCCCTGCCCCGCCGTTACCTCCCTGCGTCACGGTCTCGCTGCGACAGGGGACAGTGGTTGCGCGGAGGCGGCCTCGGCGGCGCTGGGGTGGAATCGGTCACCGGCGAGGCGAGGCCCTCACGGCGGGGGAGGCCCTTCTCGCCCCCCGGCCTGACGCTGGGTCGGAGAGCGGTGTTTCCATCATTTGTCCTCCTTCCTGGTTTGAGGAGCTGGGGGACCGGAGGTGGCTTCTTATTCTCAATCCCAAGACAACCAAGAAAAGAGTAGGGGGGAGATGAAGGGATAAGAGGTAATTTATGCGTTACAAAAATAGGATAAGAAGGAGAGAAAACATTTGGGAGAAGGAAAGGCCACACAGAAATGAGTTATGTCCATCTTTGGAATACAGGGGTTTAGAAGGGGGAAAACATAAGGATAAAGAAAAATTTATCTGCAAAACCATTAAAAATGTTTTTTAATGTTTATATGTTTGTCCCTTAGTTGATGTCTGTATATGTTTCCGTATATTTATATTTTGATTTCCTGAAAATGCTGACACTTAAGGTCATAGTTCATCTTTCTGAAAATCATCTTCAAGCGATGCCTCATACACAGAAGTTGTCAGTCACCATTAGTCCCATACCACAAAAGGTAAAATGCTCAATCTCGTTTAAGTACAGCAGTGTAACTGCTCTTCTTTTGCCCTTAATGCTAATTTTCCTTTCTCTCCTACCTGGTAGTACTGGCAGTGGAGTTGAATTGTCTGCAGATTGCTAAGCGGTGTGACTCAACAAAGAGAATTATTCTTCTTATCTCCTATTTCAAACAAGGATTGCTCTTCTGAGGCATTGTTCCCAAGCGCATGTCGTGGTGGTGTATATCTGATTGATGCTTATCAATCCTCTAACACTGAAAGGCCACTGTTTTAATTTATCTCTAAGTATCTTTTTAAAAATCACCATAAAGGTGAGTTGACCATATATAACATTTCATTAATCTTAGATGCATAAATTTAGCTTTCTACAGCACAGAAGTCATTGGAAGTTGTTTGATGATCCATTTGGGAAGAAATAACATTCCTTTTTACTTCTTCATTGAACATATACAATTATATATGATTAATTTGTTAAACCTTCAGTGGAACTGAATTTCTGGTAATCTTAAAACCTATTTTAAAATCAATAAAAATGTCCCCAACTAATCATTATTTATTCATTGATTTCCACAGAAGTAATCCAGAATAGCATGTCACTTACTATTATTTTGATCAGGAAACCCATTTTAAAAAATAATAAATTGAAAATATTGGAATTCAGGGTTTTTTCTTGATTTTCCTCTTCCACATTTTATTGCAAATTGTTTTAAAAAATCTAGGTCTCTCCTGATGATGTAATGCTCTTTGTTAAAAGATAATCAGCCATAAGAGAAGAAACATTGTTTTAGGGAGGAAACTGAAATGGCAGGAAATAAAAAGAAACCAAACAAATAAGACTAGAAGAAAGTAAGAGGCAAATCTATGAAGTGAAAGACTGCAGAAAACAGTATCTATTTTTTTTTCCAGCTTCTGCAACATTTACTCATATTGAAAAGTACATACTCCTAGAAGTAGCATCTTTGAGTCCCATGGGACAGTAAAGTGAATGAGAGTTACTCATTTTAGCCACCATGTGTGTTTGGCGAGGCAACTGTAGGAAATACACGAGTGGCTCTAAACCAGAATAGCTGCATTGCTTTGAACAACTTGAAAGACTCAGTGGACAAAAATCAGCAGAACATCAACAATAATGAATTTTAACAGTGCAATTCTGGACCACCAAAAACCAAAGTAGTTTAGAAGAATGTCTCTAATATCCAGGTATACAACCATAATTTACAAAATCTACCAAAGTGGTACCGCATAAAATCCATGTGAAATACAGCAACGTGAGGAATCGCAAATGTTTTGCTGGCTTATGGTCAGTTTGTCCACCAGGAATTATTTGCTTCACCACCTCCCGTGGGATTGAGGTGAGACTGAACAATCTGTATTTCCCTAGATCCTCCTTGTACGTTCAGATAGTGGCTCAGTATTCTTCTGGTGTCACCTGCCCCTGCTCCCGCCTTTTGTACATTTTTTATATTTGAGTTTAGTCAAGAGCAGCTTGTTCATCCATGCAGGCTTCCTGCCACTCCTGTTTGACTTCCTGCTGTCAGGATGGACCATTCTTAAGATTTTAGGTAGGGATCCTTGAAAAGCAAACAACTCTCCTGGACTTATCTCCAGTACTATATCCCATGGTCAAAGTCTGCTCTTATTAAGTCCAGGGTTGTGATGATGCTATTTTTTCCTGATTTTACTGTCTCATGGTGTATTGGGTTTGCATGGCAAGATTTTGGTAGCAGGGGGGCTACAGGGGTGGCTTCTGCTAGAAGCTTCCCCCATGTCCAATAGAGCCAATGCCAGCTGGCTCCAAGACAGACCCACTGCTGGCTAAGGCCGAGCACATCAGTGACAGTGGTAGTGCCTCTGGGATAACAGAGTTAAGGAGGGGGGAAAACAACCAGGAGCAATTGCAGCCAGAGAGAGGAGTGAGAATACATGAGAGGAACAACTCTGCAGACACCAAGGTCACTGAAGAAGGAGGGGGAGGAGGTGCTCCAGGCACCAGAGCAGACATTCCCCTGCAGCCCATGGAGAAGACCATGGTGAGGCAGGCTGTCCCCCTGCAGCCCATGGAGGTCCATGGTGGAGCAGATATCCACCTCAGCCCATGGAGGACCCCATGTGAGAGCAGGTGGAGACACCTGAAGGAGGCTGTGACCTCGTGGGTCCCCGTGGGAGCAGGGGAGGATTGTGAGGAGTCCTCAACTGACCACAATCCCTGTTCCCCGTCCCCCTGTGCTGCTGGGGGGGAGGAGGGAGAGAAATTGGAAGTGATGTTGAGCCCAGGAAGAGGGAGGGGTCAGGGGAAGGTGATTTTAAGATTTGGTTTTATTTCTCATTATCCTATTCTCATTCAATCGGTAATAATTTTTCCTGCGTTGAGTCTGTTTTGCCCGTGATGGTAATTGGTGAGTGATCTCTCCCTGTCCTTATCTCAACCCACAAGCCTTTTGTTCTATTTTCTCTCCCCTGTGCAGCTAAGGAGGGGAGTGACAGAGCAGCTTTGGGGGGCACCTGGCCTCCAGTCAGGGTCAACCCACCACACATGGTCACTGCAGCTAACTTCTTTCCCATTTCTAAGTACCAGATCCAGAAGAGCATCTCTCCTTGTCAGCTCCTTGATCACCTTTGCAAGGAAGTTATCAATGTACTCAGGAAACTTACATCATTGTAAGGGTAGCAAAATTTGACCTTTAAAGACACTGGGTCACACTGTGGTCCATCCAGATATATCCAGGCAAGCTCTGAGATGGAAAACAGTGCTCTGAATGTCTTCCTGGTGAATATCACCAGCTATACTACTACTACTACTTTCTGGACAGTGAAACTCCGGAAGCATATAGGCTAAGCAGGGCAAACGAGATAATCAACACAAGGAAAATACATCTTTTGCTAGGAATGGAACACTGTAAGTTGTTTTCCTGGGAAGCAAGGAAGGGAGGAATGAAAGCAGCTGGGTCTTTGGTTGTGGTTCCCTCCTGAAGCTCCTCTCAACATGGCACAGCTGTGTGCTATGCTATGCACAGGATGGTGCTGGTAAGGACAATCTGTCCATTACTATTTTAATTTAATCCTAAACACTGGTATGTTTCAGCATATTGTCACTATTAATATGTAGCAATGTTGTCCATATTTAATATGCCATTTAAGTTAATTGTCTGCATACTTTTCCTGTAAATGACTTTCCTAAACAGTCTGTGCTACAGTATTCCATGTTGCAGTCAGGATCAATGCTGTCAAGAATCTCTGTCAGGAATGAAGGAGAATCTAGAAGCAGATACCAGATTAAAGCTTCTGAAATTGAAAACAAGGAGTGGGGGGGCTTTTGCATTTACTCTTTACTGCTGGGAATTTCTAAAGTACCTGTAAGTGTAGCACCTGACCAGTGACATTAGAATGCAAGGGACTAAAGTTTCATGCAGAAGATAAAAGTTTCTGAGGTCAGGCAGAGAAGAGAGCATAATTGAGAGTTATCAAGGAAATCATAAGGCGTATCATATAAAACTGGTAGAGTCAGTACTTGAGCCTTGCTGAATTATCATGTGCATACAAATGAAGAAAGAATAAATCTTCGCAGCCGCTGCACCAGGATTAGAGGTTGGAAGAGTTCATTGCTCCTAAAAGCATTTGTATTAATTACTGCAATATACTATAAAAGCCAGAAGAGGCATGAGCTGTGGACTTCTACTAATTTCTTTAAGTAATGTATTCTGAAACATTAAACAATAAAGAATATGATGTTCTTTCCAGATACTACAGTAATTGTCTGTATGACACCTTCGGTTGACTAGGTACCACAGGGTAGTATATTATACACAGTTCTAAGATGGAACTAATCATGGCCTTCAGGAATTACAAGAGTACAATTATTCCTTGAAGAAAATGGTATATATGGCAAAAGGCTCGGGTATCTTTTGTGAATAAGAATGTTAAAATAATTAAAGCAGAGATTTACTTGTGCATAAAAAACTGTTAAAAACACACATTCAGGAATTTTACAAAGAGTATTTTAATACTGCCAGAGTTCTCAAGGACTTTTTCCTTCTGGTCACAATGCTGGAGCATTAGCTGTAAAAGTTCTTTGTTTCTGATAGCATTTGTGTAGTTTACCAGTTTGTGTAGCCTTTTCCAATAGGATTGTAGGCATTTTTGGAATAGAATAGAATAGAATAGGCATTTTTAAAGCATTCATTTGTAGTCCTGATTGTAACATCAGACCTTTAAAATAGCCCTGCTATATTATTTAGTATTATTTATATAGCAATATAGATATGCATAGCACTCTCCAGGCATAAGAATACTCCTAAAATGTAGCAGTAATTTTCAGGCACTACTTCAGGACCTCAATATAGCAAGTTCTGGACATCAGGTCAATTATATTTTCAATCTCCACTTCCTTTTACTGAAGTAGTATTAGCTAAAGGCAAGGTGGACCTGCTCTAATGCTGAAGGATACTGTAGAGAAAGCAAGGGTCAATTTTCTTTTAGAGAGTGGAAGATGATAGTTTTTGACAGGTACCGTCAATTTCAGCTTTTTGCAATAAAATGGGAAGTGTGTGCAGCATTTTACATCTAAATAGATTACCCAACACAGACACACACACGCACTTGTCAAAGCTAATGGCGTTCTTTCTGCTGAGCCTGATAAATTCCAGTCCTAAATCTAAACAAGAATAAATCTTGGCCAAATGTTGACATTTCACCCTCCTTCTGGGGCTACCTCTCCAGGGGAGAGAGAAATTTCTCTTCTCCAGCATCCCGAGCTGTAACAATTAGTGCTATCAGCCCTGCAGAACTCGCTGTCCTCACAACAGAGCAATCTTGCTCCTAACGAAACATTTTCTGTGAAGTACACAAAACTAAACGTGATACTACAGCATTCATTCATATTAATGTTGTGTGGGTTTGCTCAAATATTTTGCTTGCCATAAGCATGTTTCAAGTATTTTAAAAGTCGAGCGGAGCATTACTTGTTGTCCCGTTTAAGGTTTTCTGTTCACAACTAATTGTACAACAAGCTGGAATACTCAGCCAGAAAAACCTTGGTAAAGTAAAATGCATCTTTAAAAATTCAATTTTTTAATTTGTCATCATGGTATAAAAACACTATGTGCAGTGCTAATTATAGATATGCTTCTAGGTATATTTACCATCCCTTGTCATTGCCCTAAAATACGGGGAGATGTTCCCAATGATCAATTACACGTATCTGCTCTGTAGTTTATTCAGCTGTGTGTCTTACCTACTTAGCCAAAACATCCAGGGGAAAAAAACTATGTACGTGAACCCTTGAGCATCGTACTCAGCTGTAGGGCTAAGTATTTTAGCTAGCGGCAAAGGAGAAAGCAGTTCTGCAGCAGTCAAGGCCTTCTGATACCATTTGCTGGCTCCTGGGAAAAACAGAGTGGGCTGTAGGAAAGCTAGCCTGTCCTGGCTGTCTTTCTCAAAAGTCTCCTACAGTTTGATGCTTTTCTTCAGGCTTTAGGCTTCTAGTCTCCTTGGATTAAATAAAAATCTTAGCTTTTAATGAAAAGTGTCTGTGGTTGTGGAAAAAACTTAAAAATGCAAAACCTTGAAATCCATAAACCAACAGTGAAATAATGAAGAATGAACAGGTGTTTTCAGGGAAGGAAAGATAAGGGACATTACATTGTTTTAAATACTTTTTTTTTTTTAAGTACTATTTCATAGAAGAGAATTTTATCCCTTCTGACACTCCCAAAGAAAGGATGAGGTGGCTGACTGAGATTCTGAGTATCCTTTATAAAGTGAGAAAGGATCTCTCATATCTCTCATTTTTTTTATAGTTCATGGTGCTGCTGAGTGGGAAATAAAGGTTCAATATAGAATGTTCCTCTACAGAAGTTATTTTGTTTTATTGTTGTAATTTAATGAAAAACACAGGTAAGGGAGAAATTATGGTGATTCTTAATATTTCACATGTGCACTGAAAGATTTTCTCAAAGCAAAAGATCATTTTCTATCTTTCTATCTCCCACAAAAATAAAAAAAAAATATTGTTAATAGCTGGAGGCAACAGAGCTTTACTGACAAAAAAGCTGTATTTTGACAGATGAATTTTCTCACTCTTTCTCCCGTTTTCTCCCGTCCCACTGGCAGGGAGGGAGGGAACCACCCGCTGTGTGGGTGCTTGCCTGCTAGCAAGGGCCAATGCACCACAGCATTGGGCACAGGTAGGGATGTAAGACAGCTGTAAACATAAACCATCAGATAGAATAGGCAGCCAGTATTTGGTGGGTCTAGAAAAATATAAATACTGAGTTAAAATTCTTATGGAGGATTTGGCAAAAGTTGAGATTTGGTGAGGGGTTGCATGTTTCAGGAGGCTGAATACATTGACATTCTGATACTTAGGAAGCATGGACTTTTTAGCATCTATTTAACATCTACAATGCAAAATAAAATAGGGCCGGAGGCTGAGCCTTTGTCCTAAATCCAGCTGGCACAAACTTGCTCATATGTATGCTGCCTAAGACTGGCCTCCACTAGACTAGGAGGAGCCTAAGTGCCTAGGAGGAGCCTAGTGGAGGCAATACGCATGTCCCTACTACAAAGCACTTAAGCTCCAAGTGTCCTGAGAGCCCCAGGTGGTACTGCTGTGACCCTAAAACTTTATTATTATTTTGGGGGATATCTCAGCTCAGTGTGTCTGAAACAATATGAAGGGTGTGTTGCAGCCCTTCAAAAGCTGTAGCATGTTGTTTCATGTTTAGTAGCATGAAAGCGAAGGGCAGATGAATGATGTACTGTGGAGTATGACACAGGTACATTGGGTATGTTTGAGATGCAGAGATTGCTGGGACACCACTGGAGGGATGTTTAGGGTGGAGGAAACTACATCTGGTGCAGTCAAATCTATACTGACTTTCTGGAGGTCGTGTCTGGCATGAACCATCCTCAGAGCCAGGCCTGAATGTTGTCCTGCAGAGTTAGTTTGGATTGTTCAAAATACAGCTAAGAAATAAACTATCATTGAAGTGATGTAAGTGATTGAGCTTCTAGTGCTTGGGTTCATTTTACATGCCTCTTTTTTGAGCTATACAGATGTAAACAACTTAGATTCTACACTTACTGTTTGCAGGCAAAACGATCTAAATTTCAACAGGAAGCAGATACTAGATTTGAATTTTACAGAACAATGTGGGATTGAAGATACAGCAGCAGTGGCTGCATTAATTATAATCAGTTTTCATAATTAAGTTTGGGTTATTAAGACATCAGTCTGCATGGGTTAAGAAGAATCCAGATGTCCAGTTGGATTTTTACCAAATAGCTGGATTTTTACCTGTAGGCACAGCAGATATCCCACAAATTTTTGCAGTCCTCAGACATGACTTTACTATAATTTTGTGCTGCGTCTAGTCTCTCTACACCTCATGTATTTACCCCACAGTCCTACATAAGGGACTCAGCTTGATGCTTACTTTCATTTTCCAGCACCTTGTACATAAAAAAAAATATATATATTTGTGAAGAGGAGGGGCAACCTGGGTTAAGAGATCTTCCCCAGTGCCTGCCTTTAGCTGTGCCTGGCAGCTCACAAGAAGCAGGACAGCAAGCCTCGAGCCTTCTGGCCTACCTGAACACTTTCTTGGACAACTTAAGGGATGACTGAGATTGTCAAGTGCCGTGCATTTGATTTCTGGTAAGGGCCCACTCGCTGTCCAGGACAAAATGTATGTGTTCTCTGCAGAGACCAGAGTAAGTCCACACAACTGCTCCAAGGCTGTGAGGCCCTTTGCTCTTTTAGCAATTCCTGAAGACATCTGGCAGAGGAGACATTCTTTTCCAAACCAACCTGGAACACCCTTAAACAAGAAACCTGCCTATGTTGGCTATTGGCCATATCAAGGGTTGCCTTGGAGCTATGACCCAGCAATGTCCTCCTGGGCAGTTTCCAAACCAAGACAGAGGCTGTGCGAGCAAGCACTCAGATCAATGGCTCAGGCAACTAATAGGCAACTGGCATCCACCCCCTCCCTCCAACTGAGCCAGCTCCTTAAAAAATGTCCCAGAGACCAGTTCTTCCCCTAAGAAACCAAAAAGATAGACCACTGCCAATCTGGGTTGGCTTCTGCATATGTCTCAATGCATGCCGCATCATTATCTCAAAAGAGGTTGGGATCAGAGAGATCAGGGTTTGGCAGAAGGTAAGGAGAGGGCCTCTGGGTGGCTTCTGCTACCTGTCTCCAAGAACTGACTATACTAGACCCTCCCACAGCGTTACTGTGTGTTCATAGACCAGGCTAGACTCATCATGGCCCAAAAGCAAGACAGTTCTGGGAGAGGTGCAAGGCACTATTCACCAGCTCATCCCTTTGCACCGGGCAGCCATTGCACTCCAAAGTCTGTGCAGAACGAGTCGTGTACAAATGAAGACCATCCCTGCTGCAGAGCGTGTTAGGAGGGATGGTGGGAGGGAGAGACCATTGGTGCTGCCGTCATCGGGCAGCCCTAGGAGATACGTGCTGCCGGATGTGGCAGCTCTGGGAAGTGTACTGCTGGTGATGGGGTCCCATACAGCACGAACACCAAGCAGCCTGTGGCTCTCCATGTGGCATTTTATCTTGCCACTTTCCCAGCATGTGTGGGGTGTTCTGTAAGACCTAGACAATCTGGACAGTCAGGAAACCTGGCCACAAAAGCATCCCTTCAGCAATGTGGTTTTAGTGCAGCTGAGGACAAAAAGGGACAGGATCTGCAGGTGTGGAGCTGCATTTCCCTAGCTCTGCTGCATAAAGCCTGAGTAGCTGTCCTGGTTTCAGCTGAGAGAGAGTTAGTTTTCTTCATAGTAGCTAGTATGGGGCTATGGATTTGTGTTGGAAGCAGTGTTGATAATATAGAGATGTTTTTGTTACATGGACCTATTGTTGTTGAGCAGTGCTTACACAGAGCCAAGGCCTTTTCTGCTCCTCACACCGCCCTGCCAGCGGGATGGCTGGGGGTGCACAAGGAGTTGGGAGGGGACACAGCCGGGACAGGTGACCCAAACTGACCAAATGGATATTCCATACCATATGATGTCATGCTCACTTTATAAGGCACTTGGGGAAGAGGAAGTGGGGGACATTTGGAGTGATGGCATTTGTCTTCCCAAGTCACTGTTACGTGTGACGGAACCCTGCTTTCCTGGAGATGGCTGAACACCTGCCTGCCCATGGGAAGTGGTGAATGAATTCCTTGTCTTGTTTTGCTTGTGCACAGCTTTTGCTTTACCTATTAAACTGTCCTTATCTCAACCCACAAGTTCTCTCAATTTCACTCTTCCAATTCTCTCCCCTATCCGGACAGGGGGGAGTGAGTGAGCAGCTGCATGGTGCTCAGCTGCCGGCTGGGGTAAAACCATGACAGTAGCATTACTAGTTCTCTTTTTCTTGGGTTAGGAGCTGCCAAACATCTTTACTTTGCTAGTGGTATTAAGAAAGTTGCTGGTTTTCCCCTGCCTTGCAGATGCCACAGTACCAAATCCCATAGATACAATACCAGTGGTCAGATGTGTTCACTGAAGGGATCTGCATTTTTGCTGAAGAGAATCGTGTATTTGTCCTCTATTCATGAGGTAGAAGTAGGAAAGTCAAAATAAAAAAAGTTTTCTGGTTGAGCAGAATTGAAAGGCACAATTGGAGTTGTGCAGGACCATTGCCTTAGGATTTATCTGAGGGTTAGTTTTTAGTTTCACTTTCATCTTTCTTTGTACATTCCTGCAAATTAGAAACTAGCAAACTCCTTAGAGTTGTTCTGCTCCATCATAGGCAAGTTTGAAGTGCTGGGATAAAAAATTGTCAGAAATACGGCTTTCAGACAGAGCTCACTGTGCTTATGCTGAAGCAGTCTATTCCAAGACCGCACAAAGTGTCATTGACTGTTTTATTAGTATAGAAAAGCTTTGCTGTCACCTCGTGACTCCAGTCTGCCTGGGTGCTGTGGTTGAGATGATCAAACTGAGCTTCAGCATGACCATGAACTCTGGATGACTCAGAAACCAGCGTGTGGATTTGTGTGTATTACAGCTGAGAGTCCAGGCAGGGGCAGGTCTTACAGGGAATTGAAACCAATTTGTAAGAACTGAAAGTTTTGTGTCTTTCCCTAGCTTTAGCTGCAATAATCCTTTCTGACAAGGCAAGGTACTCCTGAAGCAATGTCTGGGGCCGGAGGATGGAGGGAAGGCAGCAGGTACAGGATGGCTGCTGCCTCCAGTACCCCATTTTCCTCTCAGGGCTACCTCAGGGATCACAACAGTACAAGAGAGGAGGCTGAAAACCCTCAGAAGCTGACAACATCTGAAGAGGAGCAAAGGGGCCAAGCATCAGTCTACCAACAACAGCAAGAGCAGTAGTAAGTAGCAAAGGAGCCTGGCTGAGATGGTGCGTGTAGCTGTGTGCCTGTTCTCCACCTTACTCGAGGTGTGAACCTTCGAAGGCAGAAATACTTTATAGAGAGCCTGTGAATGGGTCTGGGCACACAAGCAGCTTGTCCTTGTGCTCTCAGAGCCACCTGCAGTCAGCCTGAAGCCTACCTATGAAAGACAATTCCTTCATGGGACCTGAGTTGTTCTGGCAGGCTTCGTGATGGCATAGCTTACACCTCATGTGATAACGGCGGCCGGTTCTGTACGTTTGATATTGCTGTATGTAGTGTCGGTTTCTTGGCATCTTTTTTCAAAGTGAAATTTCAAATCTGATTCTAGCTCCCCGTTTTCTGTCTCCTAATATTACATCCTGGAAAGTCTAAAAATACTTCCTTTGGCTTAAGAGATGGATATAGGCTGCGTTCCAGCACTGATCTGAATGCAGTCCAGGACACAGAATAGCTTCCAACAACTTCATGCTGACAAAAGTAAAGTGAAAGCTTCAGCCCTCAATTTTATTTTAGGTTTTATTGAGATCTATGTTCAGTCCATCTCTGGTTTTCCAGTGACAATTCTTAGATAGCTTGTATAAGCCCTAATTTGCAGATATAATACAGAAAAGAAACTGACAGTAGTACGCGTGTATTTTATGCACATGTGCTTAATACATATATGCTTAGCTGACCAAAGCGAATTGTTTACAGTCTTTTTCCCCAAATGTGCTTTTTCTGAGCTGTTAGTTACGGTGCATGTAATGCTATTATTATTATTATTATGTGCTGAGTTTGCTTAGCTTGCTTCCCCCTGCTCTGCCTTTCAAAGTGAAGCTGACAGAAACTGAGGGCTGTTTCAGTTTCCTTTCCCTTCTTTCTGGACGAAGAAGGTGGAGCTGTGCTGGGAAAGAGGTGGCAGGCTGCTGATCGCAAGCAGCAGTCGGCAGCTTTCCATTGTAACCCATGAATGCCTGCCTACTAGGTAGTAATGATACAGGGACTCTTAAGAGCTGGGTACCTTTGAAATCCATCAGCGCTTTAATGGCTGACTTTCAGGAGAGCAACCAACCATTCCTGAGTTACAGTTTATGTTTATTTTCTGCCACTTCCAAATATGAAAGACCTTCTGTCTTGCCTGCCCTCACACTGGCATATATCCACAGTAGAGTGAGAGCAGCCCTAGTTAGCTAACGCATTTGTGCTATGTGCATTTTTTTGCTGGGTTTTTTTTTTTTTTGGGGGGGGGTGGGGAGGGGAGGCGGGGATAGTGGGAGTTTTCCCATTGGTATAACTGTCTTTGCCCAGATTTGGTCTGGGATAAACCCCCCTGGTATAGGTTAGGTAAATAATCAGTTTGTTAGCCTGAGCTCCCTCCAGAATTTAAGGCTACAGCAAATATATTCACAGTGTGGTGGGTTGACCCTGGCAGGAGGCCAGGTGCCCCCCCAAGCCGCTTTGTCACTGCCCTCCTCAGCTGGGCAGGGGAGAGAAAATATAACGAAAGGCTCCTGGGTCGAGATAAGGACAGGGAGAGATCACTCACCAGTTACCATCTGGCAAAACAGACTTGACTCAGGAAAATTTAATTTATTACCAATCGAATGAGAATAGGATAATGAGAAATAAAACCAGATTTTAAAACACCTTCGCCTCACACCACCCTTCTTCCCAGGCTCAACATCACTCCCGAATTCTCTCCCTCCTCCCCCCCAGCGGCACAGGGGGATGGGGAATGGGGGTTGTGGTCAGTTCATCACACATTGTCTCTGCCGCTCCTTCCTCCTCAGGGGAGGACTCACACTCTGCCCCTGCTCCAGCCTGGGGTCCCTCCCACAGCGCACAGACCTTCAGGACCAGATTGCTCCAGTGTGCGTCCCCCACAGGGCCACAGGTCCTGCCAGGAGGCTGCTCCAGCGCGGGCTTCCCATGGGGTCACAGCCTCTTTTGGGTGTCTCCACCTGCTCTGGTGTGGGGTCCTCCATGGGCTGCAGGGGAATCTCTGCTCTGGCACCTGGAGCACCTCCTGCCCCTCCTTCTGCACTGACCTTGGTGTCTGCAGAGTTGTTCCTCTCACGTATTCTCACTCCTCTCTCTGGCTGCAATTGCTCCTGGTTGTTTTCCCCTCTCCTTAACTGTTATCCCAGAGGCACTACCACTGTCACTGATGTGCTCGGCCTTGGCCAGCAGCGGGTCCATCTTGGAGCCAGCTGGCATTGGCTCTATCTGACATGGGGGAAGCTTCTAGCAGCTGCTCACAGAAGCCACCCCTGTAGCCCCCCCAGCTACCAAAACCTTGCCACGCAAACCCAATACAGTGGAGTGTACAAATTAAGTCTGCATTAGTATGTAGTCAATGAGGAGGAGGGACAAGGGAAAGGCAGGTTCAAACAGAAACCATGTAATATGAGTGGGAAACAAATACTCCAACAAAGAAGTGAACAGGACTGGGGGTTTGCTCCTGTCCCTCAAGGAGGGGATGCCAGCAGTCAGTTTGAATGGGATGAAGCCGTTTAAACTGTGATTTCCTTAACTAACCCAGATTAAAGTAGTAGATAGTATCCGAAATACTGAAGCAGACAAGGGGAGATCTTTATTCTTTAAACAAAAAATCACTATTTCATTCCTTGTTATTATCTTTGTTTTGTTATCTCAAGTTATGTTTTAAGAAAGATCTCAGATTAAAATATCATTTCAGCAGTGATAAAGCTGACTCAACTTTTTAGCCATCAGTCCTTTTGAACGTGATCTTTCAAACTCAAATACTAGGACACCCTCAGAATAGTCCAGGTTTTCAGGCTCTGAGATAACCAGGGGTTGAACAGAGCAGTCAGAGAACTGAAGTCATAGGATGTCAGTAGAAGAAAGAATGCACAGACTAGCATTAACCTAGAAGGCTTTCTGGAATATGTGTAGCAGAGGGAACATGCGGGGCCCAAGTAGGATACCTCTGTGCCAAGGAGTGGCTCTGTTCCAACCTCTGTGCTGCTTGCTATTTTCTGGAAACAGCCAGAATATGGTTTTGCTGCCAGCAAAGCAGGAGTCGGAGTCTCTGTTGAAGCCTCTGTGTACGCGCGTGAGTTACTTCCACACAAACTCTCAGTCTTGGGCTGTGCTTCAGAGGAGTTGGGAGTGGGAAGACAGCAGCATCTTAGGGTGGGATCAGATGACCTTTCACGTAGACTGGACACATGAAATACATGTGGGACGTGGCATGTTGTAGCCTCATCCACTAGTTGATATTCTAACTGGACTCTCGGAAAAAAGCACAAGGTGGGCAACTGATATTAGAGGGTAATTTTTCTCTTGCTTTGGAAAAGTCCTTATATGGTACGTCAAGGATGAGAAGTGATAATAAAATGGTCCTAATTAAGCAAAATACTTGTTCAAATGCAAAATTGAAATGAAACTTTGTACATCCCCCTCCAGTTCTGTATAGGATGTGGTTTCAGGCTATGGAGGAAAAATCACCAGGATGACAAGTGCTTGAAACTGCTTATAATAATAAGCTTGTATTTAAGTTACTTCACTTTGTCTGCTAAGTGCCATGAAATTAACTTGTAGAAAGTGAATTCCCAAATTGCCCCTGTTCATATCTATTCAGAAACAAAAGTCTGTACAGAAGAAAAGATGGAGGAAAGTGGGGAAATTGGAGGCTGAACTATAGCTAGTGCCTGAAAAAGAAAATGCTGCCCCCATTCAGCAGTCTGTCCTTGGCACCTTTAAAGCTGGCAAGAATAATACTGGTTCTTGTAAAATCCATTAAAAAAAACAAATTCAAAATAATAAAATCTGAAGATATATTGTCGCACAGCTGGCAACAGTCCCTCATCATTTTGTGTGAAAGGAGAGCAGAGTTACTAGGGCTTTTAACTCGCAAAATAGTATTCTTTGACTGCAGGAGCCAAATCCATCAGGGCTTTCTTTCCTTCCTTTTCCAGTCCTCATCCTGAATTAAAAAAAAATAAATAAATCTATAGTGTTATAAGACCTCTCAATCTTTTGCTGATAGACTATACTTAGTTCTGAAAATTTTATTTTCTTTCATGATCTGAAATTTCTTTTTGAAAACACTGAATTAGTCTATGAAACTGGAGACAGATGCTTAGCAAAATGCTTGTTTTGCCCACTGCCCTGCCACTGGTGGGAGTGCTAGAAAGGTAATTTGAATTATGGATGATTTGTTTAGAGTTGAGCTCTGCATTTGCTGCACAGGAGAAATCTCCCAACTCTCTATCTTTCAGGCTGATGGACTAACCTTTACAGCCCAGTGGGGCGATTCAGAGATACCTAGCTTCAATGTGATCAGTAGCCATCCTTATCTCCAGCCAAGCATTTGGTGGCTGAGTCCATATAAGAAGATAACTATGCAGTAAGATTTCTGTTGGTCTGGATGATGGGGGTTGCTGCGTTCCTCATAATGTGGGAGGGGAAGGAAGTCCTTTTAACTGCTGTATTAGAAGGCTTTTTCAGAAGAGCAGAGTTTGTACAAGCCCTGGCACGTTCCCTTGATGCACAGCTTGATGAGGAGCTGCGGTGAGACAATGAATAAGGAACATACGGGAGGATATTGTGTTTGGGCAGGGGCAATAAAAGAACAACAAATACTGTGGTGCAGAGGCAGAGGAGGAGGAAATATATTGTTGAAAAGAAAGTGGGGGAAGCAGAGATGAACATGCCGCTAGCTTAGGTCTTAATCTTCATGTGATACAGCATCTGACCTGCTCAGCTCTCCAGGCATGCTGGCAAGTGTGACTCGCAACATACGGGCGCCTCTGCGGGGGGTAGCTCGGCTCAGTGCTGGTGTTGCCAATCCCAAGGCCTGGCCTGCCCAAGTATGGATGCTCCCTGCTCCTCACGGCTAGTGATTACCAGGTGCTCCAGCTGGCTCTGGCACACTCGCTGCATCCCTGGCACTGTGCTGAGGTGACTGAGCTGCTTTGGGACCTGGGGACAGCAGAAACACGGCCGCATCTGATTTCATAGACTTTGCTGGGTCTGATGTTAGTCTGCCACACTGCCACAGCGAACTCTCTCCCGTTGGTGTAGTCTGCCCACGAGTGTATGCTGACTAATGGCACGTTAGCGTTTTCAGGGAAGAGAGAAAGCTGTGCTGCGAACCGAGTTTGGGCTGAGAGCTATCCCTTGGCTCCCTGGTTTGATCCATCACTGTGACAATTTCCTTGGAGCTTTAGACGGCGGTTGAGATCGTCTTCTAGCACCGATGTGTTTGCTGCACCAAATGGGTGCTGGCTGAAACACCCGCTGTTCTTTCCACCGTATTGTGTGCTGAGCCCAAACCACGCTGCTGAATCTGAGCCCCATCTTAACTCTGGGAAATTCAGTTCTGAGTTTCAGTTTTACTCCTTGGACTAAATTTGAACTTCAGGAATTTCTCTACAAGCTTGTGGGTACCAAAGAACTGAGATTTCGTGCCAACAGCAGAACTGCAGGTCTGTTGTTTTACTGCTTGTTTCTGACTCATACCTTATCTGCTGCTGTGTTCCTTCTTGCTCTTTCCCCATGCAAGTTCACTTCTGCAGGGTTTAACTCTTTGTTTTATCCTGAGACCTCACCATGGCCGTTTTAGTGAAAGCTTTAGCTAACCAGAGGGACCAGATACAGAAGTGAGTTACTCTGGCTTATTAAGCTTCCAGACATCAGCTGAACTGTGGTAATTAAGTGCACTCCTAGCCTGTGGCAAACACAGGACAAAATCCGTGAACGTAGACTTTTGATGATAAACATTTTCTGCTAATGCAGTTTATTTTCTGTCTCTTGTGTTAAGAGTGCACACACAGCAAGATGAATCAGTGTATGATGTTAAGCCCCAGTAATTCACTCTGAGCTGTAAACTGGTGAGATGCTGCCGGTGATAAAGATGGAAAGCCAGAGCCCCAAGCCTGCACACAAGGTTCGTACACCCTCCCCGAGCCCTGCTTATGGCACCGCCAGGGCACAGAGCATATCGCTCGACTGAGGACTAGAACCGTGGCTGTTGGTTATCGTTAGCGTCTGGCCGTGTGTGTGTTGCGAAATAGGGATACCCACAGGACAGTTGTCTGCTTGCTGGGATTTGGCATCTTGTAGCCTTCTGATTTGGCAACTTCCGTGGTGCTTAGCAGCATATGGCTGCTCCATCAGGCGTGGGAGCCTTGGTGAAAATACTTTGTGGTGATGTGGACTTGACTGCTCTTAAAGCAATTCCTGATGATTGAATGCAAAGTACAGCTTAGCGTATCTTTGAAGGAGATTCAACAATTGTCTTTGGCAGTTTGGTCCCTTTTCTCTTTTAAATTCAGTCTTAACATATTATTTAATGCAATATTTCACCTATATCTTCCCTTGAGTCCTTTCTCCAGACAGAACCTGCCCAGGTCTTTTCCTCAAGTTTTAGTTATTTGTGTTGCTCTCACTACATTCTCCGTGGTTTCTGTCTCTTACAGAGAGCACATTGCCCAGCAGAGCGAAATATTTAGCTTTCAGCTTTGTGGCATTCATGTACCGATGCACCCGCAGTATAAAACACAGTGGAACTGGAAATAGTTTATAACAGCCATTACTTTTGTAACTCTTTAAACTATTTCACACTTCATTTGGAAGGCTCCCCAGTGGTAGGTGGCTGGAGCAAGCTTGAGGAAAAACTGAAGGGCACAGCTCTGCAAAAAACATCAATGGTGAACGGCAGTTCTCATGTGTTTATTCAATTCTAGAAATAAACTGTTTTATACAAATCAAAAAGAAAGTAGAACAAAGCTTTCTATGGTCTGTACCCTGAAAGCATTGAAAGCGTTACCCTCCAGCAGTGCTAGTTAGATAGGCAGTTACACACAGGCTTAAGAATTTAAGATTGCAGACATGGTGTTCTCTGTGTTGCTGATCATTCAAACTGTAAACTATCTTTGCAGATTTTCTATGACTGTATTACATGTTTCTCCTGACTGAAAGATTTCTATATCTATCTATTTATGTATATTGTTAGATGGGTATTTGTATTCCCACTACTGTGGTATTCGATGTCTGTCGTTTGAAAAATCGTATGAGGTTGCTTTTTGTTTTTATTTCAATACAAATACATTCTCTTATTGGGTTTTAACTTTCTTACTCTCGTTAATGTCTGTTCAGTCTGTGTAATTAGTCAATACATTCCCATTTTCTATGGAGAAAATAAACCAAAAAAGGTCTTATCAAGATTAATATGATCTATAAAGGTAGAAGATGATTTGTTTCTCATTTTTGAAGAGCTATGATCTGGATAAGATGTTCTTCCCCCCCCCTCCTTCAGTGAGTTCTGTATTTTTATTTATAAACAACCCTACCTCAAAGATAGGCTTAAGTCATATAACAGTAAGAATCATTATTAGGCCTGAAAAGTTAAATTCTTCAGCATATTTTCTGATTGTGCATTTTTAAGCACTTTGTATATTGGTATAAAGTACAAAAAGTCTGCACATCACTGATAGCTTCAAATCTTCACATTTCCTTAATTGCTACCCAGGTAAGTAGGATAATTTGCTCCAGACTTATGGCTACTGTGGCAACTCAGAAACTGACTGGAATATTAAATTGACAGGCTGTAGCGGGTTTTATAGGCTTTACTGGATCAGAGGTTTTGTGTGAACAAAGAAATGACATGCAATATCCTGCAAACTGGCTAAAACACAAGGTGAAAGCTGATGGTGGGGTTTTGCATTAACTTTCTTTCCTTGAAAAAAAGAAATCTCAAGAAAATGAGAGATGTTAGGTGTGGATTTTAATTTTAGCATTAGAACTGGTAGGGCAGATGGAGTCTCTCAGGCAACAGCTCATCTGGCTCCTCTCGTGCTGTAGGCTTGAAAAGCAAGGACCAGTTTATACCCAGCTTTTCACCCACCCCACAAGTTTACCATGGGTTCACTCTTCCTCCCCCCGATCCCAGTACCCAAAGCTACACTCTTACATGTCTATTTTTCCAGAGACCCAGGTGAACACCATACAATTAGATAAACTCAATAATGCTCTTTTTTTTTTTTTTTTAAACTTGGACTAAAACAAAGCATGCAGTTCCTGTTCTTCCTTTCCCTCCCCCACTGTAGACTTGAAATCCTCATTTTATTTTAATTTTTCCTTTATTTCAATAACATGGAAACCAAACTGACCTTTAAGTAAGCACTCTTTTAACCACAATGAATCTTAACGTTGCTCTTTGGAAGACAGAGCAGAGATTTCCCTGATGGTAAGTGTAATGTCACCTCTACCCCTTTCATAAACTGATTGCTATATTTCATGTGCCGTCCTTCAGAGCTCCTGGATAATGACCATGGTCAGATATCAGAAGAGTGGCCCCCAGCTGGCCTGCTGGACTCAAAGCCTTCCAGCCAAAAAGCAAAAGCAGATAAAGGAAGTGATTCATAGCATAAGGGCTGGATTTGATATCGTGATTTCTCATACATGTGCAGATCCGCAGAGGTTCCCTGCTTTCTTTATAATTTGATTCCTAATTTAAAAAAAAAAACAGAACCAAACAAAACCTGAACTCATCAAAGTACATCTAATGATATAAAAACTCTTCTGCCCTCTAGTGCTGTGAAGCAGTGGGATGTCTGAGCCGCACTGATGGTTTTTTTGGGGGAAAAATACGTAGTCTTGCAACTTACAATTCCAGCCATTTTTTTAACTGAAAAAGGGAGGGGAGTGTAAAAGGTACTTAATAATTTTTATGAGTGAACTTGAGAGAAATATGATTTTAATACCTGAAACAGCCAAGAAGAACTACTAAAAAAATTCTTGAAACGGATAAACTGTACAGCACCTTGTCAAAGGCAGTTTGGGATAAATTGTAAATGCTGCTACTCAGTCAAATAAAGAAAAATCTGAAAACCCATCGGTGTTGGGGAATGTTGTGCTATAAGCAAGATGAATTGTCAAAACTTCTTCTAAGCAGCTGTTGCAGTTGTGCCCTGAATGTTGGAGGGTCTGGGATTCGGTGGAGAGGTGAAGAACAGTCTCACGGGCACCAGAGTAAGCTGGCTTGAAGGGAAAGGATCATATTAAATGGCACCATTAAAGCTCACAGCTCTATCTTTACTAGTTTAATCTCATAAATTAATCCACATCCTCCTAGAATAGGTCTTCAAAGAGAAAGAGGTAATTGGATATAAATACTTTCCTTCTCAAACCTTGAATTACAGTGATAATAAAGCAGGCAGCTTTTTGCACTTTGATCTCTTTGCATTATTTTCATTCCCCTTTTTAGCCTTAGTCTCAGGCCTCATTCTCTCATTACTTTTTCACAGCCAACTGTGCTGTCTCTGCTTCCTAACTTGTCCTGTAGCCACCCCCTGTGGCCCTTTCTTCTTTTAAGAGGCTCAGTCTTTGCCCCTCATTATTCTTTGTTTTCTGCTCTTCTCCTTGGGCCTTCCCTGCGATGAAGTCAGATGAAATATTTGTGCCCATGTGTGCAGATAAAACCCTGCTGAGTGCTGCAGAGAGATGTGAGCTTACTCTGATATGTGGAGCCAACTACTACTTAGTGCATTTCTGGTAAACCTGCACCCCGGTGGCTTAACTTCTGCTGAGCGGGAGCAGCGTAAACTCATGCCCAGACAATACACCGTGTAGATAAAATCCTTTGTTTTCTCCAAGTGGAACTGACATGTTTTCATCACTCTTTTGATCACCTCAAGTCTCTAATACACTCTCAACCCTGTCCTGCTTCTTTGCTGTCATGTTAGATTGATAGCTCCTTGAGACAGCAACCACATTTTGAATTAAGTCTAGCAAAACAGGGCCTTTGTCCTGATTCACTGAGTGGCACCTTAGGCATGACAGCAAGATAAATATGCCCAAGGAATTCCTGGTGCCTGACAAATGCAAGGCTGACAAGGAAACTGAAGCTCGGGCTGAGAGCAAGTCACAAACTGTACAATGTTGCATGCTCCTTGGACAACTCTTGGGTAGGCTGCCTAAATCCACAAGGCACTTGGTGCCTTCGAGGTATGGGGTGGGACTGCCAGCACTAGTGCTCTTCCCAGTAGACAATGGTCTTCCACTGTGCTTGAGCAAGCTTGGAAGTAGTTGTCTACCACATGGAACATTTTGATTCAAGGAAGTGATTTGAAATGGCTGAGACTTTAGGTCAGCAGTCTAGAGCGAGACTTGTATAAGAAAAGTGAAGACTATGCTAAAAAATTCTGAAAATGTTATCCTTGGTATTTGTAGCCAACTCCAAATATAACAAGTATTTCTAGACTATTTTCCAAAAATTCCTGAAGACCTGAATCAAAATAAATACCAGTGTTGATATGAAGTTATTTGCTACTACAGCAGAAAACTGACCTTGCTGATGAAGGAACCCCCTTCTAGTCCTGGTTTTCTGTAGACAGAAAAAATAAGAGAATGTTTTCTTTCATTTTAGTGTTCGCCCATATGTCTTGATAACTCCAAACGAAACCAGAAGAAACCAGTTGCAGCAAAGTAAGTCGAGTTGTCTAATATGGCAATACATTATTTCTACTTGAATAAGTTTAGGGGTTTGTGTACTTTATCGCCCTTGCAACTTTTATCCTCATTTTTACAATGCTTTTATATGTGCAGCTGTGACAGTAAAGTCAGTGCTATGAGGATTCTCCATCATCGTGTAGGCTTTTCTTAAGATTAACTTCTCATCTAGCTAAACTTCATGCAGAATAAGTCTTGTTGCGGAAAAGATTTTTGGTAGTTTCAGTGCTGGAGCTATTCTACCTGACTTCTACAAGACTCAGCTGGAATTGGCTCTATCCCACTTTTACAGGATTGAATTCAGATTGGACAACCCAACTTTGAATGCTCTCTGGGTCAGGGGGAAAAAGAAGAAAAATATAAGAAATATTTTTCAAAATACTCTCATGTGGAGACTAAAGCAACTAGAACCACTGTTGGTTCTTGAATCTCTGTTTAATGATTGTGAGTGGATCTTTTAATCATAGAATCATATAATCATAGAATGGTTTGGGTTGGAAGGGACCTTAAAGATCATCTAGTTCCAACCCCCCTGCCATGGGCAGGGACACCCTCCACCAGACCAGGTTGCCCAAAGCCCCATCCAACCTGGCCTTGAACACTTCCAGGGAGGGGGCAGCCACAGCTTCTCTGGGCAACCTGTTCCAGTGCCTCACCACCCTCACAGTAAAGAATTTCTTTCTAACATTTAATCTAAATTGACCCTCCTTCAGCTTAAACCCATTACCCCTTGTCTAATCAATACACTCCCTCATAAACAGTCCCTCTCCAGCTTTCCCGTAGGCCCCTTCAGGTACTGGAAGGCCGCAATTAGATCTCCCCAAAGCCGCCTCTTCTCCAGGCTGAACAACCCCAACTCTCTCAACCTGTCCTCATAGGAGAGGTGCTCCAGCCCTCTGATCAGCTTCGTGGCCCTCCTCTGGACTTGCTCCAACAGCTCAATGTTTCTCTTGTACTGGGGCCCCCAGAGCTGGACGCAGTACTCCAGGTGGGGTCTCATAAGAGCAGAGTAGAGGGGCAGGATCACCTCCCTCGACCTGCTGGTCACACTGCTTTTGATGCAGCCCAGGACACGGTTGGCTTTCTGGGCTGCAAGCGCACACTGCCGGCTCATGTTGAGCTTCTCATCAATCAATACCCCCAAGTCCTTCTCCTCAGGGCTGCTCTCAATCCATTCTCCGCCCAGCCTATAGTTGTGCTTGGGATTGTGCCGCCCCACATGCAGGACCTTGCACTTGGCCTTGTTGAACTTCATGCGGTTCGCACGGGCCCAACTCTCCAGCCTGTCAAGGTCCCTCTGGATGGCAAATGAAGATGGGAAAGATCATTTTAGATGGAAAGTGTCTTCACTTTTCCTTGGCTTCAAGTCTTGCTGGTGCAAGTAGCTAAGCAGGAACACCCTGAACTTCTACCAGAAATATTAGATGTGTTAAAGCTTTCATTGCCAAAAATTACAACAAAAGAGCTGTGAAATAAATTCTGTATGCAGAGGTGACCAAGCACTGCAGTCGTGCACTCCTGACTGTTTATTTGTACAAGATATGAAAGCTGAAGGAGCGTCAGTCAGCACTCTTCACGTTTTGAGCCCCCAAGGAAACAGTGCAATAAAAACATTTCTTCTCAAACATCAGGAGTTTGGCTGAAATGCTTCACCAGCAGGCTGGTGTAGGGTTGCGTTACCTTTGGTTGCAAGAAAGAACATGGACTTCTGAACCAAACCGTAATCTTCTGGAAGGAGGAATAAAAGCAAATCATCTTGCAGCTGACTCTGACGCTAACAACAAAGGTGTTAGCAGCTCTGCTGCTCTAATAAAGATCTGCTTTCACTTTGTGCCACCAGCATGCAAGGTCTGAAGCATGCCAAGTTACTTCTGCCTTGGATACTGGCAGAAATAGGGTCTCACCAAATCCAGTCTCTGTCTAAGCGCTTGTTTTAAAGGTGAAATAACAAGCTGTAGTCTGTCTTGGGCCTCTTTAGAGACTTGCCCAGGAACAGGCTTTATCTTGTTAGAGGAGAGCCAGTGTTAGCGTCTGATAGCCATAGCCTGCCATTAGAAAATATGGTTCATGTTGGATTTAGTAAGTGAACTGAGCTCTTAGAGCAACTGAGGTACTACTCTTAAACACAACTCCTCTTTCCATAGGCTTTGTGCATCTTGTTATTGAAAGGAATTTTTTTTTCCTATGTCAGTTGATTCCAGAGAGCAGTTTAATCAACCAGCCATCCTAGAGCATATGGCTGGCAGCCCTGGCTGTATTGACTAGACTGACTACACCGAGAGCTTGCCACCCATCTCGCATGTGGACACCTATGTTGAAGTGTCTTAATCTGAAGCTGAATCGTGCATTCCTCCTGTTTTTACTTAGGGAGCATGGAGCGGGGAGGGAAAATTACTTATTCTTCATTTCCCTGCTGAGGAGCGTTACACCACAAGCATTTCCCTCCGTGCAGCAATAGCATCTTAATTGTAACAACGTCTGCTTTACCTGTAGGAGTAAATGCTGTGGAATTTACCTACAGGTTCTCAGTGATTAAAAAGCAGTCTATTAGCAGTCCCTTAGCTGTTTTTTGTTTTGCTTTTAGGGTTGAGTCCTAGGGTTTGCTCACCATACAGTCTCGAGTTAGGCAAATGATTGCCTTGTTAGTTGATCATTGCAGTGACTGTGTAACCTCCTGAGGGTTATCTGCGCCGCTTCAGAAAAACTTTGTCTTTTCCTGGATGGGTCTTCAAGGCTACATACAATTAATGATACTACCTGCTTTTTAGTGCTGCCTCTAACATCAACATATTTGTTTCTTTTTGCACCTGCTCAGTTGCTAAGAAAGAGCTAGATGACCTGGAGCGGTGGAAGGAAGAGCACAGGCCTGGGCCAATTAAGTTGGCTCCACAGAGACTGGGTAAGACCTGTAAATCAGCTATTATGAATTGCAAAATTTTATTTTCCAGGACATGTTACATTTTTCACTTTTTCTCACATGCTACTTATTGAAGAGATTCAGTGTCAATAAAGGTTAACATGAGCTTACTGTGCTCTGTGCTCTTTGATGGTCGTGGCAATGAAGATGTTTCTGAAATGAAACAGCATAGATATTGTCACTCAAGAAACCTGTCAGGATCAGTACAGAAAATCTGTGCTAACATTTGGGAAAAAGAAGTGGATTATCCCTCCTTCTGGTGACGTTGTCTGTGGTTAATGTCTCTCAGAGGATGCACACTTGGCATTAGTGTGTAGATGGACAGCATGTGTCAGAGACCCTCCAGGTACCCATAAAAAAATTCCTCTGTGTTAGGGGCCAGTACGCGTGCTTTCCTGATGTCTGGCTCCTGAAGAGGCAGAAGTGATCCCTGCAGCTTCAGGGATTTGCAGGCTAAATGTGCATGTGTATTACCAATTTTATAAGAATAGCAACAGAGATGGGTTAATGAAAAACAGGATAAAAAGCTACAGTAACTTAGGTCACCTTGAACGGATGTGTTTGATAATATGACCAACTTTTTTTCTAGACAGGTGAGAGAAACCGTAGCAGATCTCTTCAATTGTAACCACCACAAAGCATTTAATATAGATCTATTTGGAAATTAGGGGTTTTTTTTTAAAAAAAAAGACCCCCCAAAAAACCCCAGTCCACCCTCAATCTTGTACAGAGAATAGGACTACAGGTTGTGCTGAAGCAAGGGGAAGGTTATTAGAAGTGCCTTTCAAGTACAAGTCTTCAGACCTATCTTGTTTTAGTATCTTTCTTTAATGTCTTTGGCACAAAAAATAGGAGAGAGCTGATGAAACTTGCTGACAAGACAAAACTTGAAAGCGTCATCTATATAGAACATGATGAGGGTACTGCACAGTAAAATGGGATGACCTTGAGGAACTGCACTAATAGAAATGGGACAAAATTCATTCTGACAAAATGAATGATTATAATGATGCCTTTAATAGCTTTGTAAATCTAGACCCCCCCTTCCTTCTCTGGGCTGTCATAGGAGAATTTGGGGTGCACAGTGCAGGCTATTGTCTCTCTTGACTTGGGAACTATTCTTTCTTTGCCATGCTACACAAGATAAGTTTGGGGTGGTGTACTGTGTATAAAAATAGATACCAGGTGGGAGATAGAGGAATTTGAACTGACTCCAACCCAGATTTGTTTCTGTGGTCAAGGTGATACGGGTCCCTCATGTTTGTTTTGCCCTGCAGCCTGAGTCCCAGTTGTTTGCAGTGGTGAATCTACCTCTGCAAGTTGGTGCAATGCCCTATATCCCCACCATCGTGTGCAGTCATGTGGCTAGACCTGCTCTTTGTGAGTTCATACATACTAGCTGTTTCTTGCCTGTGAGCAGTTCCTGGAAGACATACTTCTGTCTCAAGAGGACCACAGAGCTTTTTGCTGAAGAAAATGAAATCTGAAAACAGAATTTTGGTGTGTGGCGTCTATACAGAATGTGTGCAGGCTGGCTGCGTGATGGGGCACATGGTGGCAAACCCACAGTGACTGAGTGCGGGGAGTCTTAACTTGTTTGGTCCCATGGCATTTAAAAACTTTCTTGGGAAAGAAGCAAATTAAGAGAAATAATAAAAAAAAAAAAAGCAAGAAAAAGCTGAAAGAATTCAAGGAGGTTATATGAGCTCTTCAGTCACTGTCTAGCTGCCACTTAGAAAGACCCCTGGAGACTGAGACACATGCACTATGTTCAGTGCCTCTGAAAAGAGGTAAGGTGCAAAGATTATTAGATCTTATAATTCCCACAGGAACAAATTTGGAACAGAAGAGAGCTCAAGGAAGGAGAAAAAAATATAAGTGGCATCTCTAATTTCACAACTGTAGGTACTCATTAAGGTAAAAAAAGTATCCCATGTTATTTTCTTAGAGTGATTTTAAGAGACTGCACATCTAGTCCAAATCACCAGAGAATTCTTAAAGTTGAGAGTTTTTAACGTTCATACTTTCCATAGGGAAATAAGTAATCTGGATTTCAACTCTAATACTTGGCTGGCAAACTTTCAGGTACCACAGAGGGATGAGAGCAATGAAGGATGCAAGTTCCACCCGCCTCCATAAGCAATGAGTGGAGAAACAAATCATGCCTGATAAATGCAATGGACTCTTTTTTGATCGTATTATATTAAGCCAGTCATGACATACTCTGACTTCAGTGAAATATCCGACACATGACAGCCAAGCCAACTTGAATGAATTAAACCTGGCCAAAAGGCTGTAGGCAATGGCTAATAATGATCAGTAAAGTACTTATTTGGAGCTGATGTCCAGCAGTACATGCAGAAAAGTACAGTGAACACAAGAGTGTTAAATGTTGCCAATAAAAGGCTAGAAAGAAAGAGAGATCAAGCATCCAAATGGTTTCAAAACTTGTTTAGTAGCAATTTTATTTCCTAGACCTGGGGAGGAGCCACCCTCATAAGATGACAGCTGTATGCTTATGGCTACTGCAGGCTTATTGCTTGTATACCGTATGGTCAGTCTTTCTTGAGAGCTTAATCTTATGGAGTTACTTGTGTGCAAAGAAATGTTTCCACACTTAGGGAATTGATCTCCCATTCACCGAACCTCACAAAGGCACCTAAAGATTAGTTACCTTCCATTTGTAAGTGGAGAAAGCTGCTTTTAGTGAAGGGTGATCTGTCCTGAAGGATCTGGTAGAGTTGTCTGACATTTCAGGCACTTCAGGTAGCACAGATCGGTCCAGCTGCTTCTGTAGAATTAACAGTCACATAGTGGGGAACTTCTCAGAAAATCAGTGGGTGAAAATACAGCCCTCATGCTCACAATGGGGTGGGAGCTGCTGTTGGTTTTTTTGCAACAAGCGAGGGAATGAATTATTTGCTTTCCCAAAGCAAGAAAATACTTTGGAAAATAGTACAGCAAAATAATAGAATCAAACCCACTCCCTCCATCCCTTAAGACCCATTATCACCTTCTGTGTGTGCTTGGGGTTTTTTTTCATTTGTTTTGTTTGTGGTTTTGTTTTGTTTTAATTGAAGGCTGAACATTATGGCCAGAGCTTTGGATGCTCTCAAAAGAGACCCTGTGCGTTTGGAAAGGGCTCTTTCTGCTACCTGGATATAAATATAAGGTCTGTGGGAAAAGGTGTTGATTTCCATTTCAGAAAGGGGATTCTTCTTTGACCCCCAAGACATTACTTAGAAGATATTCAAATGATAGCATCCCATTAGAGCTGGCAGAGACTCCAAGCTCCTAAATTTCATAAAAGAGAGACTTTTTGGCAATAAAATTTCTGACTCTTTATATGTGTGTGACAAACTGAGCAAAGGTGGGGAGAGCTGGATCTGAAAATGAAGACTCATCTGCAAAGCATGACTGATTTTCTGAAAATGGAATAGTTCCTCAGTAAACTGATCATATACTGTAGGACATATTTGCTGGTAGAGTGGATGATACAGTGGATGCTCTGTAAATAACAAGCTAGTGCTTTTGACGGATGGATAAAATTATCAAAAAGGTCTCTTGTCTATTCTCTTTAATGTCAGACAGCTACTGTAATTATGAAAAATTTCCTGTATATGCATACATCCAATCTGTTATATTGCTCGGTTCTGAAATGACTGGCATTTGAACTTAAAACACTCATGTAAAATGTAATTTATACTTTTTTTTTTTAAGGTGGAAAGGAATCAGAGGCTCAAGCAAGGCAAAAACAGCAAATGATGCTCATACAATCTAAATACCAGCAAAAGGTCAGGAGGAATAAATTTGTTTGTTTATTTTAAGAACTCAAAAAAATTTTCATCAAGTGTTTCATATGGCTATAAAATGAACTCACAGCTGCTTGACAAAAGAAAGTCATGAAACCTGAAGGAAGCAGCAGAAAACTAGAAATAGATGTTCCGCACCAAAGAAAATGAGAAATCTGGCTATAAATATGTAGTAACAAATATGTATTGCAGATCATATCTAAAATGATAACCACTACAATTGCAAAGCCACTTATATGCCTCACTGTATCTTCCTGCATGCTGCCTACACTTCGACTAATTGATCAATGTACCACCCCATCCAGTGCTTATGTAGAAATGTTGTTCTTGTTATAAAAGGTATAAATGCCTGTAAGTTATCAATCAGCTGTGTGATTCCTTGCATGGATGCCTATTTATCAGTCCTAGATTTCTCAGCCTTCACAAAGCCGATGTTGCAGTAGCTGATGCACAGCCTGCTTTATTCACTGCCTCATTTTAAGACTAAATTCTGGAAACTTTCCTCAAACACACTTTAGGTTTGAAAGATGTGGAGTACAGGAGTCAAGTCCTATTACCTTATGTGTTCTTTGTATACATACATATGTACAATAATTTTCTATGTTTATGTCATACAGCACAAGAGAGAAGAATACGTAAATGCAAAAAAGGCAGCTGAAGAAGCTAAAATCCTGAAACAGAAAGCAATTCAGAGAGAAAAGGTAAACATGGTTACTGCAGAGTTGGAGCCATACAGCAAAGTTCATGTCTCGATGCTTGATTTTGCTGAACTACCTGGAACAGGCTAATTAAATTAAATGGTAGCCCTGGACTACATCAATACCCCCAAGTCCTTCTCCTTGGGGCTGCTTTCAATCCATTCTCCACCCAGCCTGTAGTTGTGCTTGGGATTGCCCTAACCTATGTGCAGGACCTTGCACTTGGCCTTGTTGAACTTGTTTGCACAGGCCCACCTCTCAAGCCAACAAAGATGTTAAACAGTGCCGGTCCCAGTACCAACCCCTGAGGAACACCACTCGTCACTAATCTCTGCTTGGACATCGAACCATTGACCACAACTCTTTGAGTGCAACTATCCAGCCAATTTCTCATCCACCTGGTGGTCCATCTGTCAAATCCATGTCTCTCCAATTTAGACACAAGGATGTCGTGCGGGACAGTGTCAAATGCTTTGCACAAGTCCAAGTAGATGACGTCAGTTGCCCTTCACTTATCCACCAATGCTGTAACCCCATCATAGAAGGCCACCAAATTTGTCAGGCACAATTTGCCCTTAGTGAAGCCGTGTTGGCTGTCACCAAAATCACCTCCTTATTTTCCATGTGCCTGAGCACAGTTTCCAGGAGGATCAGCTCCATGACCGTGCCAGGCACAGAGGTGAGACTGACTGGCCTATAGTTCCTTGGGTCTTCCTTTTTTCCTTTTTTAAAGCTGGGGGTTATGTTTCCCCTTTTCCAGTCAGTGGGAACTTCACTGGACTACCACGACTTCTCAAATACGATGGAGAGTGGCATAGTCACTTCATCCACCAGTTCCCTCAGGACTTGTGGATGCATCTCATCAGGTCCCATGGACTTGTGCACCTTCAGGTTCCTTAGAAGGTCTCGAACCTGATCTTCTCCTACTGTGGGTGGTTCTGCATTCTCCCAGTCCCTGCCTTTGCCTTCTGTGACCTGGGCAGTGTGGTTCAAGCACTTGCCAGTGAAGACTGAGGCAAAGCCAATGCTTTATCTGCATTGTGCTGAGTGCACCCTGAAATTCAGATGCCACTCCAGCCCCTCTTGGGGGGTACACCCAGATGAATCACTAATATGTAAGATCACTTTATCTTCTAGTATTGGCCATATATTGACACCAACAATAGCTCACTTTCAAATCTTCAGTTTTATTTTGCGTGCTTGTTTGTTTTTTTTCTAGTAATTCTCACAAAGCATCTTCTCATCCTGTGTGCTGCATAAACCTTTGTAAAAGTTCATTCATGTCTCCTTAGTGGAAACGAAGTAGCACTCGGTTGAGATTATAATGTGGAATTTAAATGAGAAAAGAAAGAGGGGGAGCATGATACTGATGTGCACCGTAGTAATGAGAGAAAGGGAGATTTCAGGTTTGCAAGTTTTGTCTCCACAACAATAAAAACGATTTTCTGTGCAGAAGCTGAATGCTGGGAATTAATTAAAAAATCAGCACTACTGGATAATGTACAAGGACATGCATAAACAAAAATAGCCTTAATTGCCTCTAGGTAAGGGTTAGTCTGTTCCCAGTCTTTCAGTGGTTAGCATTAGTCTTTGGGGATAAGCCCATACACGGTAGCTCACCGATGAAATAAATATTATCATGTGAAAATATCATTAACAGTTACCAGCTCATGTATAGCTCCAGTAGCAGTGATGATAGCAATGGTAGAAAGGGGATTAATTATATTTTATTCACCTATTAAATATATGTTGTTTGCCCAGGGGCATTGGACAAGAGAAATGTTGCAAGACTGCTATAATTTATAGTTACATCTAGAAAATATATTGATGTATCAGTTTTGTTTTCATGCTCTTTAATTTCCTTACCTTCACTCCCACAGATTATAAAATCTTTATAGATGTTGTAGATAGTAAAATTGTAACTATCAGTTTCTTCTAAAGGAGAATGCAACATCATGGCAAACATCTTTGCCAAACAGACTGTTTAATTTGAATAAACAAACATATACCCACAAAACAAATAAACAAACAAAACAGAGGAGCATGCAAGGGAACTCTTAATTTGAGTTTGTTTATTCGGGTTGTCTTCCACAATAGTGATTGAGCTGATGAAGATTCCTGCTTGGAAGATGTTTACTCAACTTTGCATTTAAGAAAAGCATGCTGGAAAGCCACTAAAAGGTGTTGATTTGGCTATCTCACCCTGCCTGCAGATGAAAGGCTCCTGAAAGCTAGGGATGACAGGAAAAGGATCCTAAAAAACTACTACTGTAGGGTCAACATTGGGCCCTCGTTACTGCAGGAGAGGAACTTTTTTTTTTTATTTTGAAGTGCTAGGTTTGTAGGCAACTGCGCCTGCAGGTCATCAGCTGAAAGCATGTCTTTCTGCAAATTCAGAAGCCACCTTTTCTTGCTGGCCAGTCCTTCTTTTGATCAAGGTTATTATTCATTCAATAAAAGATGAATTGTCTGACGGTCTGAAAGGAGATAATGGCTAGCTGGCTTTATCAGCAGAGGCTCTGAAACTTTAGGAGCTGGAGAGCTACTTTGCCAACAAACATGAATGATGAAGCCCTACAGACTAATGTGTCATGACTATAATGGGTGCTGGTACTCAGCTCAGTTCTTCCTCAATTGCAAGGATAATGTACTGTAAGCTAGTGCTTACATCTGTTTATGTTACTGCTTTAATGCTTATTCTAAAGAGAAAAGCAGTATCCGTTCTTCCATTATCTTTGTGACCAAGAGAAAACTGGGTGTCTGCCAAAGCAGTACCCAAATGTGGAAGGTCTGCCTTACCATCTGTATGAGTCCACCTGCTTGTCTCTGTCATTCTTTAATTAACCATGAGGTTATGTACTGGAATACCAACGCTCTTGGCACCTACATTGTCTCTCTCCAGCTCCCAGAGAGAGGAGAGGTGGATCCTCCCCCCTCATCCTGTGTTCCACAGGACCAGTTTGTTTGAACTGGTACTCGGGTCTCCATGTGTAGTAGTTGAATGCGATTTGGGATCACGTATGCTCTATGTCAGGCAGTTTGAACTGGGGCTGCTTCGATTTGTTCATGTGATAACCCTGGGGTGCATGAGTTTGGATATACTTCAAATCTAGTGATCACTGAGTGCTCACTGAAATAATTTTGGAGAGACTTTGTAACGTTAGCAGGGGAGTCCCTATTTCTGTATTTGTCCCTAGTGCTGAGATGTGTAGGAAAAAGTGTGGGAGTTCATGGGAAGTAGCATTATTATTATTATTTGCTAATTAGTAGCAGGCATCTGCAGTTTAGTATCTTTTGTGCAGCCTTTCACAGATTTTGCCCAGACTGAACCATAACTTCCTTTGAGTCTCTTGGATGAAAGGACTGTCAAAGTTCCCAAGAAAATAAACAAGTGCCTGATAGTTGACTTCTTCTGGATAGTTGGCTTCTGGATAGTTGTGGGTGTTGGTCTCTTCTCCCAAGTAACTAGCGAAAGGACAAGAGGAAATGGTCTCAAGTTGTATCAGGGGAGGTTTAGATTGGATATTAGGAAAAAATTCTTCACCAAAAGAGTGGTCAGGCATTGGAACAGGCTTCCCAGAGAGGTGGTGGAGTCACCATGCCTGGAGGTGTTCAAAAAACGTGTAGATGTGGCACTTCAGGACATGGTTCAGTGGACATGGTGGTGTTGGGTTGACAGTTGGACTTGATGATCTCAGAGGTCTTTTCCAACATTTAAGATTCTATGATTCTATGATTCTTGTATTTTAAGCTTTCTGCATTTGTGCTGTGCACAAAATAGCATAACTTCAGTGCACTGGATATTTCTGTTTCCTGTCATTCAATGGTTGTGCCTGTTATCCTGTCTTTAGCCTTTTCTTCTGTATTCCAAATCTTGACTAAATATTGAAAGATTTGAAAGATTTGAAGTCAAAAGGCTCAGTGTAATTCTACCATGTGCAACTTACTTCCTTTTGCTCTTACATTACACAGTAACAATCCTGCCATCTTTAGAAACTGTCCTATTTCGAATAAACTGTAATTTCATTTTATTCTTTATCAAATCATGTGCTCTTTAATTTGACTGTGTTAATCAGCATGAATGGCCTTGTTCAGGAATTTGTTAAAACCAGGCACTTTACAGACCTTCTGCTGATGCTTTTCAACATGTTTACCTTCAATATCACAGCTGTTCCACTCTTGGCTTTGTTTTTGAAGGCAGTGCCAAATGTGGAGTGCTTTGGCAATGCCTATTGATAGATTGTCATTAGTTAGAGAAAGTGCCAGTCCCGTTGCCTGTCATTTGTATGTGCCCTAAGCAGGGGTCCCTGGGTAAACCTCCAGAGTAGAAAGCAGTCACACCAGCCGTAAGTAAATAATTTCAATATGCTGGAGTTTTCTTCAGGCACCATTCTGGTGGTAGAATAGCTGTAGGATATTTCCTTCTTTTTTATCTAGTGGGAGACAGGGGTGATATTGATGGATTGTATTTATCAAAGTTAATATAACCATGTTGTTCTAGCTAGGAGCTACACCACAGCAACTCTGGTGAGCTTTGGATTTGAACTTTCAGGATCCTTGCAATATGATTGTGGATCCCACGTCAAATGCTTTTTCAGAGGTGAAGGCATCAGCTTTCAGTGTTGAGCAGTGGTGGAGAAAAGTCTGGGAGCTATTACTGGTGTCTTGAGGGTATCAGCATCAACTTTGACAATAATAGATGCCATCAGATTTCCTTTCTTCCTCTTTCCTTTCTTTCCCTGTAAATTGTTAAGTTGCACAGATGGGTGGGAGTCGTCTGCCTGAAAAATCATCTGTCTCTGGGTGGAGGGGTTAGGAGCAAACAAGATATCCCTCGAGCACTATCAAAATTTACCTATACTGTGAGGTGATATCCCTTACTTGAGTTTGATTATTTTTTTTAGTTGCATCAGTACTTCATACTTTCTACCACTGTCTCATCGTATCAAATGACTGAGTAACGGGACACCTTATTCAGAGATTCATCTTTGTTTATTTTCCCATTGCCTTTTTCCAAAAAACTTGTAAGTCATTTGCCTTCCAACAGTTTATATCATTACACAACATAGTGGCTCTTTTCCTATCTACAGACATCTGACAGGATTTTTTTTTTTTAATCCAATCCATGCCGAGAAGGAATTTGCACTTGTTTTGCAAATCTCTTCCAGACAGTCATTCTTTATCCAGTTAAAAAATACTCACCCTGAAATCACTGAAGGCAAAGTAATTGAGTAACTGCCAGTAGAATTGTAATTTTTCTGAAATGTCATTGATTGCAGGACAGGAAGAAAACGATGAGAGTGGGGGTTACAGCCCTGTTCTTAACACCACTTTCCCCCTTACACACACCCACCCCCATTCTATCTGGTCTTGCACAATCCTTCCACTCAGGTACAGTGTCCTCTCCCTGATTTGGGGCTCTGACCAAATGTGCCATTCCTAGTTACAGCTCCCTTCTCGTCTTTGCAAGGTATTGTCTGAAATTCCCAGGGCACTTCGTTTAGAGCAATATCTGGTTGCTGGGTTACCAAACACTTTTTTTCATTTTGAGGGTGGAGGATGAGTAGAGTGACAGTCCAGGGTGGCGGGTTGCTCAATGCACTGGTCGTTGTGAAGCTTGGGTGGGAGCTCTTGTTGGAGCATGCCCCCACCAACTGCAATGTTGGAGCTTGTGTTCAAAATATAGCAGGGCTGAAATCCTGGTTTCAGCACTTGATTTGTACATTTAATACACTGAACTGCTTGTTGACTGCTTTTCCCACTGGACCTACCTACACCTACACCTGCCTGTGTGTCAAAAAAAGAGAATTGACTGGCCTCCTTTTGATTGGAATTTAGCTTGAGCTACATATTGCTGCTGCAGCAAGTTGTCTAGTTTCTGTTTTATTTTAACATTTTATCCCTCTTGAATTTGGGGAGTGGGGCAGCTTAGACAACCTTTCCACTGGAAATTATGTGCAATTTTGTGTTAAGGGACTTAATCACTTGTGTAGTATCCAGATTTCCACAGGAGTTTTGTGTGTCAAGGCTTTGGTTGACCCTTGCACTGGGCATGGTACCTGAGACAGAATCACACTGGTTAAATACCAATGCCTCTCACCTTTGTCCATCTTAATATGCATTCAGCTGGCCAGTACCGACACTCATGAAGGCCACAGGTCTATGTGCAGAGCAACATGTATGTGTATCACTGTGCTACAAGACTATCATCTGTTTTGGTGTGGTGGTTCATGTTGTCTACTTTCTTACTAGAATCAAAGCTGCATCAGTTATACTGAGAGATGACCTCAACAGTGCTGTGGTGTGAGAAATGCAAAGGCACACGAGGCTCTTTTTGAGGATAGATGGGTCTGGCAGGAGCACAGTGCGGTTTTCTCTTTCAGATGAGTTTACTAGGATCTGTTTGGTCATGCTTGAACCCTTTTAAATTTGGGATTGGGTCACTTCTGTACCTAACTGCTACTGTAGTTGTTTTGAAAAGCAGAATATTGAAATACTTGGATTGAAATAATCAATATTTTTTTCTGGCTTACTGGAAACTTCAAGTATGTTTTCCTGTTTTCAATGCTGTAGGCAGAGAGACTTGAAGTTAAAAAAAGGAAAGAAGAAATGCAAAGAAAAGAGATGTTCCTTGAAGATCAATATTAGTGAGTAAAATTTGAAACTTATTACCTAAATCCCTCATCTGCTTGTCCTTCTGTTTTGGGTTTGTTTGCTTGCTTGCTTGCTTTTGTCTGATTTGGGGCTTAGGAAGGGTTTGGCTTCTGTTGCTGTTTTTTCACATTTTGACTTGAAACTTTTGACTTCAGGGCAAGAGGCAATGGGCGCAAACTGAAACACAGGAGGTTCCTCCTGAACATCAGGAAACACTTTTTTACTGTGAGGGTGAATGACTATGGGCACAGGTTGCCCAGGGGTGTTGTGGAGTCTCCATTCTTGGAGATATTAAAAAGTTCTGGTCAACTGGCTCTAGGTGGCCCTGCTTGAGCACAGAAAGTTGGACAAGATGACCTTCAGAAGTCCCTTCCAACCAATCAACCTCAACCACTCTGTGATTCTGTGAAATACTCCAAGCTTCGTCCATTCTGTGTGCAATTTGGTTCAGTAGATTTTTCTTAGCTTCTCAAAACATACACTTCGAAATGAAAACTGTGAATTATAGAATGACTTTGTGCTTTCTTTCTCTAACTGAATCAATATGTGATCATTCAATCCAAGACTAATTATCAAAACAGGATCTAAATTACATCTCTGCCCATTTATTTTAGTGACTAGTAAAGAAATCTAACCCACATGGAAATAATGAGGACTTCCTATATTTAGCATAGTCCTGCAGCTTAAATATAGAGATCTGCTGTGAAGACCTGTTTCCCAAGAATACCTCCTTAATGTCAGATTTAGATATGGCTTAATTCCTGACATAATTAATTCCATTGGCAGTGAATTTCCTGCCATGTCAGTTCACTCTACCCTATTTATTTATTTTTAACTAATCCAAACCAATTCTATCACTTAATTAGCACACAATGCTGTTTAGTCACCTTTACCTTTTTTTATCTTTGGCTCCTGAAATTACTCACCTGTGTTCTCAGCATGATTGATTGCTCTTTCCTCCTCTGTGACCTTTAAAGGAGTCACTTTTGTCCCAGGCGAGTAGCTCCAGTTCCTTCATCATTTGTCCAGACTCTGTTCTCTAATGTATAGACATTTTACTGCTTTCTTACTGATCTCAGCCTTTCTTGTCTTTTTCCTTTTATTTTTTTCCCGTTTGGCTTTAGGTACAGCTCTTTCCTTAAATATATTGCCAACGTTTGTCTCTAGATATTGGTATTTTGCCTGCTGTTTGTCCTCTGTTTGTTCCAGTGTAGATTTCCCACAGACAAACCTTGATTCCTCAGGATTTCTGAAGACCCAGCTTTAGATCTCTGTCTGTTTCTGACAGACTAGACACCTTTATGCTCTTTGAGCCTAACTCAAGAACAACCTCATCAGATGTTTTCAGAGCAGGGTCCTCAGTTATGTGACTTGCTTTTTCCTAAGGGGATTGTCAGGGTTCTTATCTTCACACTTAATCTGTTTGGGTTTTTTTTGCCTTAAGGCTTATTCAGTTATGAACAGAGACATATCTCTTCCTTTCCCTCACCTTCCCTGTCTGTACCTTTTTTTGCTTAGGGTGAAATGAATTTTGCTGATCAGCACTTTTTCCATTAAAAGTAAGCTTGGTTCTGTCAAAAGCAGGTCCAAACCCTCTGAAACACCTTCATGTGGGCAGTCGGTTGGTCCCCAGGTGATGCAGGATCCCAGGCTACTTGGCCACTGGGAAAGAGACTGACTGGCGGATGTTCTGTCCACTGGTTTAAGAGAACTTTGTGAGCGTTCAAGTGGTGTCACCTTAGGAAACCAAAGTGACTGATGTGATTGAAGGTAAAGATGGACTGTCGAGCTGCATTGCTCGAGATTATGTTCAACTGTAAGCAGATTATTTGTGTGTACTATGTATTGAACATACACCAGGAGGGCCCTGTAGATACTGCACCTGAAGGAAGTGAGCTGAAAACCTACCCACAGTGAACTCAATATTGGTTAACCAAAAACCTCCCATGCTATACAAAGTGACACTAGTGCCCTCTCTGGACCAAAGGAATCCTCCGGTGGGCAAAGGAAGAGGAGTCTTGGGCAGTAATGGATTTACCACCAGATGTTGTTGAGGTCATATTGCTAAGATATTGCATTATGGAGCACAACATCCAGTAGTGATGGGAAGATAACTGTGCAACATCTCAGATCTTGTAAAGTAACTTTACTGATGTACTGCTGGTTATTAGAGACATGTTCACAGAAGAGTGCTTGGTATTTAAAGCCGTGCTTTTGCATACTGTGCAAAAATGAGTGACTCATTACTTCCATCATCTAAAAGGCTATGTCTAGAGGCGAAAAGAACAAATATGAGGTTGTGCCCCTTTCCTCACTGTCTCTGCTAGAGTATTTTGATCTCCTTTTCTGCTTGCTTGGAGAGAAGGAAAGGAAAGTCATGAGCTGCATACAAAGCAATGACCTCTGCAAAGTCATGGCCTGTGGAACCATTTCAAAAGATAAGCTGCCTTGTTAGTCTCTTCTCTGTAAGCATCTGTAGCTGCAACATCACAATTTTCCTGAGGAGATCAATGCCTACCAGCAGTGTCATTAGCTGGGAAACCTTTTAAAATTGATCACCACCTCTAGCTATATCTGCCTCTATGGGGTACAGCCCAATCAGTACCTCTCTTGTAAGAAGTGCAGCTTCTATTTGTTATGGAAAGGCACTTAAGGTTGTTGTGTCATTAACATACTCTGACAATAAAGTATGATGCTGCCCAGAAATTCGTTGTTCCGATTAAATCCCTGTCACTATTAAAACCAGGAAATTCTCACTGAAATACCCTTTCAAAGGGTGTAACATGAAGTAAGTGAATGCCAAAAGGAACAATTGTCTGCAGCCTTGTCCACCATCTGCAGAATAGTTATTTCCCATCTCTTGAAAGCCTTGTTAGCTTCTTTGTGTACAACTAGCCCTTGAAAGTCAACTACATTTGTTATCACAGTTGCTTGAATATGTGTTTGTGTCTTGTGAGAATGAGGTCTAGACACACATGCAGAGCTCTGTGGAAAAGTCTGTAAGTCTTTTGGGATCACCAGCTCCTCTGACCCAGGTGGACTCAAGCTCTGTTAGGTGACTAAAATGGACAAAACCCACAAGGTATCTCCTAAAGTAGCTGTGTACAAAAAGCCTGAACAGCACACAGGAGCACACTTTGGGCTGGGGGAGTTGCTGCATGGCAGGGTTGCTGTGGTTTGTACTAACAGAGGAGAAACACCTCAGGGATTTATCAGCGATAGCATTGCTGTGGTTCTGCCTCTGCAGATACCAGATCTTGAAAATAAAGTACATGTGCACTTTTCTACTGGAAACTACTTACACATGAAATGGAGTCCTTCCTTCTGAGTAATGGTGTCTTGGATACATTTTACATTGGTGGCCTGTGGTAGGGATTGTGTGTCTGTCAGAGTGCATTAAAAGATAATGAATGCTTGTGTAGTCCATACTTTGCAATTGCTAATCCTTGTGAGGAAAGGACTGAGTGTCCATCTTTCCAAATGAGAATCAAGATGATGGCTGGCTCAGGACTTTTCAGGACATCTCTCTTTAGTTAGGACACAAAAAATGTCGTTTAAACAGCAATGAGGGATGGCCACCTCATGACTTGCTTTTCTCTGTGGCATGCTGTCCAGGCTGTATGAATCTCTGCCTGAACTGTAGCATGTCTCGCCATCAGGTTTTAGCCCAGCTCCCTAGTAAGGTGCTTTTATTTGATTTGGGCTTGATTTCCCAGAAACTGTAGTGTTGGATGTGATCCACTGCGTTTCTAATAGCTATCTACCTATTTATGTAATGGGAAAAGCAGTCTGGCACATAGGGTTTCTTTTTAATAGTACATCATGCCTGTTTTATCACTTCATCTTTCCCTTTGTTACATATTCATGCCTCTGTTTTTGTGAAGGTTGTACTCCTGTAAAAATTCCTGGCACTGCTGCACTCGGGTACATGTGTGCACTCAGTATATTCTGCTCAGAATTTGGAGCTTGGAACAGAATTTGCCAGAGTGCCTCTAAGTGCATATTCCAAACATAATGCAGGAGGTTCACCAAACCAAGCAGATATACACTTGCCTGCCAAAGCGGTTTTCTCAAAAGTCCTAAAATGCAAGAAAATAAACCTGAATCAAAACAGAATTTTTATTTATTTATCTATTTTCACAGGATAAATGCGAGTGTCCTTGCCAGTTTTCAGTCCCCTATGATGTGTGGTTCAAACAGCAGGCTGGTAACAAATTTTCCCCACAGAAGTGCAAATGTAAACCTGACCAGACTTCTAATATAGGTTGCTAGAGAGAATGAAAGAGGGATCACACAAAAAAGGGTTTGCAGCCTTGAGAATCTTTTGTTTGCTTCTTTTTACCACAATGGTCTTCATTTTGTTCATTTGCTCCTGATTATTTTAAGCGTTGTCAATTATTTAGCTAACAGGCAGAAAACTAGGCTTTTATAGACATCCAAAGGGACTCTCTTGAGTGTAATAATGAAGGCAGTTTATTGAACGCCTGTGAGGTTGCTTTCTAATTGTACGCATTAATCTGCCCATGCAAGCTGGCTGAAAATATAGAAGCAGATTGCACATGCAGATGGAGCACACAGAATGGAAGATCTATGCAATAGACTTATACAAAACTGCATTTTTCTTAAAACTGGATTTATGCTTATTACTTCAGAAAATAAATGAAACTTGATGTCTAAAATAACTTCCAAGAGTATTGGATGAGTTGGTGGGAGGAAAGAATAGCCTAGCTGTATTACTTCATCCAGTCAGGAAAACAAAAAAAGCAAGCGGGTTGACAGGAAAGATTAGTTTTGGGTGTGGGTGGGAAGTGATGAAAATAATTCTGCTGAGAAAGTTGCTTCTTTTTTTTTTTAAACTATTTTTATACTTTCTTGAAGTCTTATATCTAAAATGAAATAATACCACATTTTTTGTTCTTATCCTCAAGAACAGGAACACATGTTCAAGAACTTGCAGACAAGAATGCCTACCAGCCAAAGATAGCACAGTTTTGATCACTATCATTAGATTTGTCTAAGTCCTCCTTAGTATGCTTGTGCATTACTCCCAGTGAAGTCTGTGAATACTGCATTAAGCTTGATATGTGGCTACTGGAAAGAATTGTGCTGGAAAGCAAGTAAACTAGATACCCAGAAGATGGTCTTTCTTTCCAGGAAAGGGCATTGGGGAAGAGCCATCAACATCATATAGCAATTTAATGGGTTAATTTTTTCACATTATAATCTTTCACCTTATAGCGTCCAGCAAAAGAGAAATCCACTACCCCCAGCCCCTCCCCCCCCCCCCCAAAAAAAAAAAGAATGCATAATAGTTCATGCTGACATCTTTGCACATTTGCTGTTTCTTCTTACCCCAAAGTGGACTCTGTCCTGCAGGTGTGGGTTAGAGTTGAGGTAGAGGAGGAGAACCAGAATCCGTATAAAGCTGAGGGCATGTTTGTTGCTGACAGATGGAGGTGTGTTTACTACCTTGCCCCTTGTCATGTCCCAGCTGTGGGAAGCATGGCAGTTGCTTGTAGCCTTCTGAATTTACCTAAACCTTGTAAACGTCTTGTTGCTGTGATAAATCTCTGCAAAGAGGAGTGGATGTGAGAGGAGATGTGTATAATTGTATACCAGCAAAAGCCATTGGTGTCCCCACTCAGACTATCTGCAAATTTCTTAATGGGTTAATTTTTAAATACATGCCTTTTGGTGGGATTGTTTTCACAAATGATGTTATCAGCCCTCAGCATCATTCACACTTTAGAAAATGGTTTTCATTTGTGACAATCCCAAATACACCTCCATTTGGAGTCTCTTTTTCCATCTCCCAACATAGAATCTATGGGAAGCCTGCATAAATGGACAGCAATCTCATTGACCTGTGCGTTCACTTCTGGAATTTCTTCTGTTTTATCATTTGATTTTGTTAGGGCATGTGACTGAGGAGCAGCAATGGCCCTAATACCAGCCAGCCTGGCCTGTGGGTCATAGCAAGTGCCTGACCAGGATGCATATGGCAATGTGCAAGGCAGAACCCTTGCTGAGGAAGGAACAAGGGCATGAGTAAGAACAGACCCGCCATGGACCTTACTGAAATGAAAGCCTGCTTTTCTTGTGGGTAGGCTTTGGTAGGGTTAAGCAACGGAAGTTAATGTCTGCAAAAGTAGAGGAAGTTTTTACACTTAGCCAATTAAATACGTTGAAGTGGGGAGAAGTGTAGATATGCTTGCTGGTGCTGCAAAAAGATGTGTCTTGAATGAAATTCAGGTTTGTTTTTAGGTTTTGTTTTTGAGAGGGAGAGTCCTGCTATTGTTTAAAAAAACATCGTGAAACTTCTGGGCAGATGCGTGAAACTAACATGCATGCATTATGCATGGTTCTTAGTTTTTCAGCTGAATTGGAAGAAAATGCTGAAATACCACTTTAGCATTCCTTACTGGCAAAGAATTTGGAAGCTGGCGTGTCCATGTCATTCAGCACTAGATGCTACTTTTGTTGTCTTAGTGACTAATCATGTTGTCTCCTCTCTGAAATGGCTATAACGATTTACCTGGCTTGGGATTCTGTTGGGGATTTTTTTATTCCTGTTTTTGAATGGCTCTTAGCATACTTGTGGCTGTTCATTAGAGCAGAACTGTAATGCTGGAGATCCTGCAGCTTGAGAAAAAAAGGAGTTCAGGAGCTGTCTTGTTTTCAGTAGTAATAAAAGTGGCCATTATCTTCTAACAATTGTCAAGAGAAATAAATAGATTTATGATATATGCAAAAGTATTGTGAGTTGTTTTTTATTTTTGTTTTTCAAAAGCACTGGCATAAAAGCCGGTATATTTTTCTATATCCTGGCATTTCAATATCCATCAATTAAAGCAAAAGAATTAACTGCCACTGGTTTCATTGGGAAGCAGTAATGAAGATTACAAGAAACCTTTTTAATTGATGCATTTTTAATGTTAGTCTGTAAAACAGACTTAAAGCCAAGAGCTTTATGTATAGGCAGAAAAATTCTTTTCTTTACATCTTTGTTCTGTGAGGAATACAGTCTCAAATGAAAAGCTTAGCGAGCCGTGCTGTGTGACTCTTGGGTGGAGTAAGATGCTGGGGACTGAGCCCCTGTCCTTATTCATGTCCCTAAGGATGAATCCTTTTCAGGATTGGCTCTTCTGTTTGCTTTGAAGATGTGAGAAGATTTACCCAACTAGACAACTAGACAGGAGTTAAGACCAAGTGACACATGAAGTTAAAGCATAGGATTTTACACCTCAGGTCCTTCAATGAAATCAGTTGTGGTTCTTCAGATCTTCCACAGTTGCACACTGGAGTCAACTATGGATCTTTCTGCTTCTCGGCTGTCAAGGTTGGTGACCCTGTTAGAGCATGGGAACTCCTACCTAGGCCAGACAAACTCAGGCTCACTTTGGCTTTTATATCCACCCCCTTGGCTCACCCCAGTGGGAATGTGGGCAGCACACACATTTAGTTCCAAACAATAAAAAATGCATGTGGATTCCCTGATTTACAAGTAGCTTGTGAGTGCAGGGTGCCAACTCTAAATCCCTAAATTAGACCATTCTCAGTGAAACACCTAGCAGATTCATGTTTCTGCATTTTACATGTACTTGTTGAGCTTCAAGTATATGCTTTTACATAACAGCTTTTAAGGACTCTGCCTGAAGAATAGTTGTGAAATGTAAAGCCAGGACCCACAGAAAGCATCTGCAGCATGGACTGATTTCCACAGTCACGCGCTGTCCCCTCTTAGCACGTTACTCTATCATCCTGGCAGCAGAGTCAGTATTTTCCCATGACGGCTCTTTTTTTCGGCCCCCGAATCAAGTATTGTGCTTCACTCCACCACAGCTGCAACTGTACTAGTAAATAAAACACTGTCAATCACTGTCAGTTTTGAGGCCAACAAGCCTGAGACTGCCTGCTTCCATTGCTAGCAAACTTTTTTACCTCCCAGAACAGGGTGGTTGCATCCAAAGTGGGAGTTACTTGTGGTTGATATTCATTCCCGGACAGCAGCCAGGAGTTATTTGTGAAAGTGCTATTTGAAACAGGTCAAAACTATTCCTGGAACTGTTACCACAATATAGATGGCTGAGTTCCCATGCTAAGAGTATTTCCTGGTGCTAGTAAACATATCAGCATGGGAGTCACCTATTTTAATTAGCAGAGCAAAAGGCTTGTTCCCAATGGTGTAATGGGAAACAGGGCTACGAAGAACGACAAAATACCCTCACAAGCTCCTCCAGTTTAGCCAGTGCTTCTGAATGGCTCTCTTCCCTTCAGCCTGATGCTTAGGGGTAGTCAGAGCTCAGGTTAGCAACCTGTTTGGAGGGTGCCATCTTCTTGGTTTGTCTAAATTTTGAATCTCCTTTTGCCTAGCTATTTTTGAAGGGTATCAGGATGCTACTGTATTCACATCACTTTCTTCAGCTCATGCTCTTCTTTCCTTAATATTAATTAGTTTAAGGGAACACATTGTATTAGCATCTTTGATTAGCCCTTGAAGTTTTAGCAAACGAGTGAGATGTTGCTCCAACTGTCTGAATGTGGAATACCTGTGGACACTTTGATATGCTGATTTCCTTCTGGAGATAATACTTTCCTCTCTGGAACGTTAATTGAACTGTCATCTCTCTGATGACTTCCCCCTTTCTTTGCAGCATGGCTTATGCTATGCTCTGCATTGTAATGACTTTAGGTTTAATGTTATGAAAAATACCATTCAGACAATATTTTGACAGTCTGGAAACTCCAGAAGCATTACTGCGTTTCCACAGAAATGATACACAAGGAATTAACATATATGACTGACTTGACTGAGTTTGTCTTTAGTCAGATTTGGAAACCTGAGTCCCTTTCTTGTGACAGGGAGACTTCATTAATGTATTACTTAATTTAGTGTGGTAGGGTGTTTTCTATACTCAAAGGCAGTGCACAGTCTTGCTGAGAATCTTTGTTTGCTTCCCCTCTTGTAATCATCTTTTCTAATACCAAAACTGAGTTAGCTTTTCATCTATCGGCGTGCTGATCTGGGAAATGCAGTGTCTTAACCATCCACCCCATTTTTATGCAAATAATGAGAACTTCCACATACCCCATGTCATTCTTTTGCCATCCATAATGAATAAGGACAGCCAGGTATAAACCCAAGTTGTCAGATGTTTCTTTGCAGAGCTTCAACCTTCTCAAATATATTCCAGACTTTCTGTAGGAGTTCGTAGTCTTTCTTGTGTACAAATAAATTGTTAATTTAGCAGTTTTAGCATAGGTAGAGAAACACAAAATCTGCAATTTAAAACTTCAAATTCCCAAAATTATTCTGTGCAATCTCACCACTCAACCACTCATCTTTCATGGAAAAAGTGTGTGTGCTTAACTCTTGGGTAAGAAGACTATTAATTTGTTTAACCTTGGTATAAAGGTGCTTTGTAGATGAGGGAATCTTATGTTTCACTTGGTTTTTTCTGTATGGTGCGTTGTCTGAGGTCCATGTTAACTGCCCAGATAATGGAGGAAGGAGAGTGAACTGCTGAACTAGGAATACTGAGACTCTAAAAGCGTGGCTTGCTACGGCTTGAGCAAGTACTCTGTACCTGAAGTGGTAACATGGTTTTGTATTGTGTAGAGTAGCACAGAAGAACTTGTAAGTTCTTGTTCTTTTTCCCCACTTCTCAATATACCTACTGACCAGCAGGACATTTTCCAAAAATGCATCTACTCACCATTTCAAATCATGGAGTGAAAGATAAAAACACACTTGGTAGTCTGTTTCAGCAGTTAGTCATCATCACTCTTTGGCAGCCAAGACTTTTTCTTCAAGGTAATGTAACTGTCTTTGGTAGTAGCATCTTCTCCCCCACAGAGCTAGCTGGCTGCCCTGTTAGCAGAGTAAATCTTTGTGTTGAATGCCTCTTGAAGCACTCTTTCTGCTCTCACTTCAGTCCTTTCACACTTTCCAAAGCTGTATACAGAAATAAAGTTGCCTCTTTCCTCTGATTCTATTCCTTTGAGTGAGCGAAGACTTGAATAGATATGACTTCATCTGCAGGTTAGGAAACTGATTCCTGATCATGGCACTGAAACTCCTATTTTCAGCATTTGTTTATGTTGTTGCTTGTGACTTTGTTTAGCTGTACTTCTTAGTTGAAACTGGGAGCAAAGCAATGCTACTTTGAATCTTGTTGAAAAGGGATGCAATTGGAAAAATAAATTTGCCCTTGCCAGAATAAGAAATGACAATGTTGTGCAATTCTGCTTCAACTAAAGACAAACATTTTTTTTTTCAATGCTAGAAAATGCTTCAAAGTCTTGCTGCTTGATTAAGTAATCTGTTGTAAGGCTGCATTGTATTAACCATGAAGGAAAACTCCTTAAAATAATCTTTTAAATTACTTATCTGAGATTTATGGATCTGGTAGAAGGATTTGCAACAATTTAGTGAAGCAGTTCCATTCTGATCAAGTTCAATGGTATGTAAGTCTGTGTTTTATAATGACGAAAGCATAACCACTGTAGACCCCAAATATGCAAATGACAATAATTGTTTGCTTAAAAATTCCACCCAGCAAGTGTCTTACCCACAGTATCGGTTCTGTATCCTCCATCCCATTTCATTCTGTTTGTCTCCATAACCTTTTGTTCCACCTGTGATTTTTTTTTCAGCAGTCACATGATAAAATGTCTAGGCTAGATTCCAAGGGTGGAATAAAAAGCTGTATTTATTTTTATGGAAGCACTAACAATTCTATTTGGATTGGATTTCTTCATAGCAAAACCAATGAATTATTGAACAGATTGGACTTGGGTTTGCCAAAGAGTGATTCCTGTCAGATTGCTAATCATGGCCCAGAATCTACAGCATGGGTAAGCAAAACCATGGCATGTGCTATATTTTCTGTCAGTTTCCAGGTGCTGTCAATAGTGTAATATTAGAATATTCTAATTGAGCTTAATTGCCTAGACATAACTCAGTGAGTACCAAGGAGTCTTTCTGGGTGAATGAGATTGCCTATGTTGCCTCTTATACACTGGCAGAGTATCCTACACAGTAGGGGACTGCCTTTATTGGTTACAAATCACTCTCTGATAAACGGGAGCCAGATTTATATTCTAAGGTCAGATCAGAATCTTAAACGTGCTCTGTACCCATGAGTTGGTGGCAAGCTTTTGTGAAATCTCAACTAGTTCATGTCAATGGATGCTTTACTGCATTGAAAATCTAGACAGAGGAGAAGCTTATTTCTCACTGCATCCTAAAAGTGATTCCATAGACTGCTAGGGGACTTTGTCCCAGTCTGAATGAGCCTGGTAAGTATCAATGTAATTAGGAAATAGGTAAAGTATTGCATAAATTTCCTTATTCTAATTGCCTCAAAAAGGCTTTTTCACATATGATTAGTATCTTTATATCTAACCCAAGTTTTCTACTGATGTAAAAGCTTGCAGTGAGGAATATTAACCCTGAGACAGAAATATTTCTCCTTTAGGGAGGTTTGTAATTGAGGGAAGACAGAGAGCAGGCAGCCAAGTGAACAGAAATTGTTGTTACAAACAATGGTCCTTAGTCAGCAGAAACTTGGAAGTATCTAATCTGGACAACCCTCTGTTTGTTATGTACAACCTTGGACACCAACAGTTGAGTAAAGAGAGGGAAAGATTTACCTCCATATTTCCTCAGAAGCCTTGGAAATGTGCAAGACCCTCCTGTTACAGAAATTCCTGCAAACAGAATATATGACAGCTCTGTCTTGCCTCTAGTATCTCTTCCTACTTTTCAGTTGCATGAAAAAGGAAGGTGATACTCAACATAGGTTCCTTTTCCCTTTGATTCCTCAGGTCATTTTGTGTCTCTGAAAACCACAAAGATGTCTTAGCATGTATAGGCAGATTTATAGCTTGAAGGAGCCAACTTCTGCCCAGCATTGCTGGACAGAAGGTCAATTGCAGGAGAGTGGCTTTCAGACTGTCTTTTGTAGTCCTGGGCAGACAAGCAAGATGAAGGACTATGGGAAGGGAAAAAAAGATGTCTTGAAACCACTTCTACCTCCCTCTTGAAGCATCTGATGCTCCAAACAGTAGGGAGCTTGTTCTTTGATAGGGAAGACCCAGCTCTGCAGCCTTTTCTATGGTATGAACATGGAATTGCGAAGACAAGAGAGTTCATGTTCCCAGGACTGAGATTTCAGCACTTTGGTGTGGTGTCTTCGTATCTATACAGAAGTGGATAGAATGCTGAATTCTTTCAGGCATACAGGTCCTACTTTTAGCCTTTGCCTTCTACTTCATCTACCTGTGTGTGCTTTTCTTGTTCCAGTTTTTGTGTGGTTTCTTAATAGGTTAAACCAAATTACATACTCTAGTTCATCTTTGACTTCACCAATATCCAAGCAGACAGAATATATAGTTTATCTGTACTGGTTCTTATTAATATCAGCTGATGTTATACATGTCTTTTGTGTGGCAGCATTTCTATAACTTTGTGAATCAATTATTCACTTGCTTATAATGCAGCAATGCAGTTAGAAAAATGTCTTCCCGACCGGCTTGGATGAGGTACAGCCTATAGGCACAGCCTCCATGCTCTGTGTAAGGAATCTGAAGCACATAACCAATGAGTTGTTAACCAAACGTGGTGTTGTACCAAAATGCTAAAGCAGTGAGAAAATTTGAACTCTAATTTTTGTGTTATCTTGGACTTGTCCTTCGTCTAGAGTAATTGAAAGATTCAGGAACAATGTATTTGAAATTGTGAAGTGTTTTAATCTTAGGAAGTGCCTGACATGCATGTTAAAGAGTAGTCATATATATGTATATATATGTATGTGATTTTTTAAATTTTAAATTCATGTTCTAAAAAAAAGTTGGGACAATGTAACATTGATAATTTTTTTCCCCTCAAATCATTTCTTTGATAGTGATATTAATTTAGCACACCTAGTTCAAATATCAGGGTGAAATATTGCTTGATGTGCATGAACAAATTTGACTTCTTCAGAGTGACTCTGTCATTGGTGACTTTTTTGGCCCACTTATTTAATCAGACTCATAATTAATTTTAATCCTGTCTTTCAAAGTGTTACCAATCCTGTGTAGACATTTATTGTCTTCCAACTTGATTAACATACACTCCACACAATTTTCCAAGCCATTATGGAGAGTAATGAATAATATTGGACCCAGAATGAGTCTCCCTGGACACATGTAACAACTCCTCCCAACTCAAAATTGAGCTATTAATAATTGCTTTCTCTATTCAGTCTTTTTAGCAAATTATGTGCCTGTCGTTTTAATGGTGTCATTCTGCATGCGTATATCAAGTTTCAGGAACATCGTGTAGACCTGTAACAAATTCCTCACTAAAATCAAACCTGCACACTTCTTGTATTAAAATATACTGGCTTATTATTTACTGTGCTACACTCTGTCCCTGCTCAAAGACTTTGCAGTGTAAGTTCCCATGTATAAGATCCTAAGGATCCTATAAGATCCTAATGGTAGGCTGGCTCTTTGCTAAGAACTACATCTTGTGAAAGACCAGGACTAGTTATTGTAATGAAAACCCACACAGTTGAATACTTTATTCATGATGTGTAGTTCAGATTTTGAGTTCTCTTGACTGCCCCACAAATAATATAGCAGACTTGATCTCTCAGCTTCTGTTGCCCTACCTCCACAAATGCCTTTCCAACACTCCTGTGGAAATAATCATGGGTTCCTCTCTGTTACCACAGCTCCCTTCTGCTTTGTTATCTTGGTAATATTTTCAGTACTTTTCTTTCTTCCCGGAATACCCCATCTCACTGTCATATATCCTGATTGTGTTTTCTGACTGCTCGGGGTATCTTTATGCTTGCCACTGGGACACAGACTAGTATATGCTGTGGCTGCCTTGTTGTGATGTGCAGGTGGACATTCGGCCAAACCGAAGAACGGAGAGGCTTTAGACCACTTCTTGTTTAAATTCTGGTCTTGAGACTAATCTAGTTTTTAAGTAAATGGGATCATTCAACTGTTTCTGTTAATTACCTGTATAAAGATTTGGGAATAAGGTTTGGGATTTTGGTCCCCCCTCTCCCCACACCAATATGTTTATATCCTCTGCTGAACAACAGACTAGGAGCCATACTTACAAGCAAGCTCTTCGAGAGGATGAAAACAGAAGATTGGAGGAAATGAAGCAAGAACAACGGAGGAAGGTAATTATACATTAACAGTTTGCATATTGTATCATTTTTGCATGCTGTGAAACCGATTAGATACATTGATTACTTGTAGCCTACGCACAGAGCTTCTCTTTAGCAAAAGTGATTTAGTCACTGTTTTCAAATATTGTGAGAGATGAGGCAAGCTGTAAAATTTGGACAGGGACAGGACAGTTATCTTCTGGGTTCAAGGCTATTTGCATCTGGATGACTAGCTCCTGTTTGCCTCTCCATTTGAACAATTGTGCGGAGCATTTTTTGACCACAGCACCCAATTTCTTAGGCTAAGGAAACCAATTTCCTCTCTTTCAGGCAGAAGTAATCTTACTGAGATATTCATGATGATCTCAGACTCTGAATAGTGTCTTTCTAGAGAACGGAGGCCTGTGTGCCCTGCCTTCCAAAATTGGGATGTGGAAGCACTCAGATTTGCTGTTAAGTCTGTATGCTTCTCTGCTCCTTTGCTAGCCACTTAAATGAAGAGTTTTGAATCATCTAAAAAGCAGGCATGCCATAACCGCGAGTTTGAACTCCATCTTCTGCATATGCAGCACACATTGCCTGAAATGCGTCTGAACCGCTGTAGTCCCTCTGGCACAGATCTGGGTACCATATCCACATAAAGTTCATTTACGCAAGGCAATGGCACTGTACTAAGGTACTAAGTTGTCTGTCTTGTCGCCGGCTCTGACTGTGCAAGTAAGGGGAGGGCAGCATTTGAAAATCATATTAGCAAATCAGCTGAAAACATATTAGCAAATACTCAGCCTCTTGTTACGCCTCTGCTGGTACTAATACCCAAATTAATGTTAGACTGCTTCCCCAGTAGCATATTCTTAAGTAGCACAACAAATTCCATGCGGTGAGTTTCTAATAGAGCTGGACAAGTGACTCAGCCCCCCTCAAGGATATCTTTATTTAAATGTTGGGGATAAGTGTCCTTATTTCATAGTATTCTAGCAACCAGGATACTGGAAACAAAAAGGTCGGGGAAAAGGAGGCTTTTAATTGCTTTCCCATTAGGTATATGCTGATTCCCAGGAATTATACAGAGGAAAAATGTTTGAAAGCTACTCCTGACACATGTAGGGCCTGTAGCTCTTGTATTCTTCACGTTTATTCCTCCATAGAGAAAATAACTATAGATGTGAATTAGCATGCACCTACTTTATGAATTTGGTTTAAGGGACTCATGTAGAGCTTTAGACTCTTTACCGATTTCCAGAGATTGCTAAGAAGATGATGGCTGCTTCTAAGGCTGCTCTTTCTTGGTGCATGGTTCCAAGTGCTCCTCGCCTTCACAGCCGCTGCTACCTATTGCGCAGAGTAATGCACTACTTACAAACCTACTGTAAATAATATGTATTTTAAAGGCTCCAATAATTGTCCCTCAGATATATGTTGGCTCGTTTCTACTTCAAACTGATATTTATTAAAGTAATTGTGAATTCTGTCTTGTGTGTACCTCCTAGCACAGTGTAGCTATAAAACGTATAGGTATTGTCAGTTTCTTTTTTTTTCCAGAACAGGTTTTAGTATGTATTGCTTGATTTAGAAATTTTCAGTACGCTTTGAACACTGCAATATACACACAATATATTTCAGAATGTTACTCCAAGAGAGGACTCAGCATATTGGAAAGTCAGATACTGGGTTTTAATTTTCAGGTTGAATAGTTATTTAAAACAGTGAAAATTAAGGTTGGCTTTTTTATTTCTTAATCCTGTTTCTTCTTTTAGGGCTAGACAAATATTGATACACAACACATTCGCAGTTATTGATTTTCTTCATACATTTATTGCATAGTTTTTATTTAATGTTCCACTTAAATTGATTTTTTTAAAAAAAACTTTTGTGGTTCCATTCAGTTATTGAAGCTTTTATCTAACCGCATCATTTTATTTTAGTTTCTATTCCTACTGCTGCTCAGTTGCTATGGAAAATATGAAAGATGGGTCTGTTCCTATCCCTTCCCCCCCACCCTGCAAGCCAAATTTTCTTTGCAGAAAAATCTGCCTCTTCCATTCTTGGGTGCATTGCAGGGAGGAAGAGCCAGACAAACAAGCACGCATGCAGAGCAGAGTCATACAAGCTGTGTTTCTTTGCAGTCCTGACTAAAATTGCATAAGTAAACCCTCCTCTGAAAAGAATTCCCTTTGACACTGTTTATATACCTTAATATTACATAATGTAAGGACAGCAGGCTGCTGCAACGCTGGGAGCTGGCGCACGCTTTCCCCACACCAACAGGTGCCATTTGCCCTTCCCTCACCCTTTGGGGAGCCCCAGGGAGCTGGAGGTGACACACCATGCCACATACCCCCGATCTTGTCTTCTCCTCACGCCCCACGGAGGCAGGAGGTGAAGGACATGACTCCTTCGTACCCTATGGGCGTGATGGCTGCGTCTGCTCCTGCTAGATGACTTCGGCTTTCTTTCCCCTTGGACCCACAGGGAGATTCAAACCCGTGGGTTGGGGCAAGGGGAGGCAGATTGGTGTCTGGCTTTTACCCCTTTAAATGTAGGACTGTAAATGTCTGAATCCTGTAACTTCCCACTTTTTAGGACACAAACAAAACTCATTCAGCGCAACAGTGAATGGAGAAATGAGCTCAGTTTTTGACATAGTGCTATCACATAAATAAAATGCTGTTGAGAGAAGTTCTGGGAATGACATATGGCTCTAGATGAAATTAACACCATGTGCAATTAATTGGGTTTGCAACATAGGTATGTTAATTAAAATTAAGTTTGTTGTTTGGTTGGTTGTTTTTTTTCACTTTTATCATTCCCAGGCTGAATTAATGGAATTTAAACAAAAGCAAGAAGAGGAAGCCAGGATGAGAGCACATCAAAACGAACAGAGGAGGTATGATGCAAAAATGCAGAATACACATTAATTGAATTCCTACCTGGAAAGAGTCTCAAAATTGCAGGCATTCATGCTTTAGAAGGCAATTGCAGTGAGGATCTCTGACCTCGCCTCTGGTTTAACTTTCCCTTCAAATCAGCTGCTAATATCCATCATTGCAACTGCTCACTGTAATGCAGTATGACCCAGAGTTCCTTTTTCACTTTATTTATCCTATCAGAGTAGGATACGGCATAGGGTAGAAACTATTAGTAGTTTCATGGGTAACTACTGGTACAGTAGTTTCAAATGAGAAACATTTTATTAATTTACTTCATTTTACTTTATTCGAGAATGAGCTACTTTGTCCATGCCACGTTTTGCAGTTGACTGTCGCTGAAGTTGACAGATCTAAAGGTGGGATTAGATACGGATCCAGGTCGAAGCTGTGGTGCAACAAGGCTTTCTGCAGCCGCATTGCTGCTCGCCCCAGGCTGTGCCCCACTGCTGTGCCCTCTCTGTGCTCAGCGGTTCTAATCTTGCACTTCTGTCACTTAACTGACTTTACGTTATCTTGAAGCACAGCTTTATTCTCAGGTTTGTTTTCTGCTGGTAAAAAGAAGCAATGTTCAGGCTCAAAAATAAAAACACCATTTGTTTCTTTTTTTTATACCATTAGGGAAATATTAAAAAAAAAAATTACTTCCATAGGCAACCACTCTCCATACTGTTTTCATTTCCTTTTTTTTCTCTAGCAAAGATACTGAGATAATTACCCATAGAAGTTAATGAGGGATTTTTGATTCAGTCCATCTCACATCCCTAGACAGAAATAATCCAGTATCTTGCATTTTACATCATTCTTACCAATAGCATTGTAAAACATTAAAACAACAGTCATGTCTAAGTATGTGTGTCAGTCCTAAGCATTAATAGGGGGGAAAAAGAAACAGTTTTTAGAAGGTTTTATAATATTTAAAACAGATTGAGGACAAGTGTATTTGTATGTTTGCATGCTTTCCAGACTGATAAAGCAGTACAAGAAAATGCTAGAGTTGATTTCAGAGCTGGATGGTAAGGAAAGTTGTCAGCTACACAAATTGTCTCTATTAGTAACAAGCTTAAGTGGTTTTTTTCACTGGCATTCGGAAATCAGTATTTCTAGAAACTCTTCTTGAGAACTGAAGGCAGAAAGACTACCTAAGCTGAATTGTTGCAATAACTCACCTCCCTGATAAGGTGGGTGGCAGTATGCAGGTCGTCTTTCTACAGAGAATTTTGATGCATTTCTCACAGCAGCCGAGGTATGCCTTTTAATCACAACAGACTGATCACAGGATAAGGATGCACCTAGTGAACTGAAGATGAAATCCATCCTATCTCATGCCAGCCCATGGTTATTCAGCACAGGCTTGAAAAACATAGGAAGATGGGTATTGAACTGAGAATAGGGAAAGCCACTCACAGAATGTTAAAATTCAAAAGTTTTTGAACTCCTCAGCTACCTTCAGTCATTATGCATTTTTTGTTGTATTTTAAGGGTAAATAATGCTTTCCTGGACCGACTCCAGAACAAAACACAACCAAATAGCATCAACCAACCTGGATATTCTGGGAGTCTGGACTACCTCAGTAACGGCGCCTGGGTAAGTTCTTTGGGCACAGAAAGTGAAAGCAATGGGATTGTTTAAAAGCTTGGTTTTTTCCCCAGATACTATTATGCGTCTGTGTGCATTTAGCCTGCCTGACAGAACTTACTGTCCTGGCTTGCTGCCTACAATAGCCTTTAAGAAGTGCAAGGTCCTGCACATGGGTTGGGGCAACCCCCAGTATCAATACAGGCTGGGGGATTACGGGATTGAGAGCAGCCCTGAGGAGAAGGACTTGGGGCTGTTGGTGGATGAAAAACTGGACATGAGCCAGCAGTGTGCACTCACAGCCCAGAAAGCCAACTGTATCCTGGGCTACATCAAAAGCACCGTGACCAGCAGGTCGAGGGAGGTGACCCTGCCCCTATGCTCTGCTCTTGTGAGACCCCACCTGGAGTACTGCATCCAGCTCTGGGGGCCCCAGTACAGGAGAGACATGGAGCTGTTGGAACAAGTCCAGAGGAGGGCCACGAAGCTGATCAGAGGGCTGGAGCACCTCTCCTATGAAGACGGGCTGAGAAAGTTGGGGTTGTTCAGCCTGGAGAAGAGAAGGCTCTGGGGAGACATAGCGACCTTTCAGTACCTGAAGGAGGTCTGCAGGAAATCTGGAGAGGGACTGTTTACAAGGGCATGGAGTGACAGGACAAGGGGTAATGCCTTTAAACTGGAAGAGGGTAGATTTAGATGAGATATTATGAAGAAATTCTTTACTGTGAGGGTGGTGAGGCACTGGCACAGGTTGCCCAGAGAAGCTGTGGCTGCCCCTGGATCCCTGGAAGTGTTCAAGGCCAGGTTGGATGGGGGTAACCTGGTCTAGTGGAGGGTGTCCCTGCCCATGGCAGGGGGGTTGGAACTAGATGATCTTTAAGGTCGCTTCCAACCCAAACCAGTGTATGATTCTATGATTCTATGAAATCCTGTCTTAAATATAGAAGCTATTCAAATGGGAGGAGGGAGGAACAGCTGCTCTTGCAGCAGAACTCAGTTGCTTTGCATGCAAGATACCTACTGCAAGGAACTGAATGCAAGGTACTTTATTAAGTTCAGAACAAGGATAGTGAAATCATAAGGGATTTTTTGAAAGTCTTTAAATGAAACATGTTTGGAAATGCTGTAAATATTTTAACATGATATTGAAAGTGGAGGGGAAAAAAACGTGAAAGGTACATCTGTTATTTTTCTACCCATATGAAATTATGACAGACCCAACCGTATCCAATTTAAAATGCATAGTATTTGTAAGGATTCTTTGAAGCACAGATATTTTGACTGTAGCGTATTAAACATCCATTAAATCTTTTCAGCTGTCCTAATGAGGCAGTAATATGACTGTTGTTTAGAATTGCACTCTTCAGTGTTAAAAAAATATTGTATTCCCATCATGGAAATTTCCATTAGGTTGAAATTCCATTGCTGAGAGGACCACAGTGCCAAAATGGAAGATTTACAAAGACTGAGCAGCAAAAGGAGGAGAGTCTAAGAGAATTCAGTGAATGTGCCAGTATAGAGAAAGATGTTTAGTTGATAATCAGCTTGAATTGGATTAGTTGGACTGTCTGGTGCAGATATGTATCTTGGCAGATGAATGCCGGGAAGACTTGGGTTCAAGCATCTACGAAGTCAAGGCATGATAAAGAAGCAGCTATTCTTGGTGCTGGAGTTTGCCAGATACTGGAACTGGAAAAAAAAAAGAGTGTCTTAATCACTACAAGCTTTGGGCAAGCCCTAGGCCATGGTGGAGGGTTTGGGAACCTGGGGCTGAGGCGGCCTTTGTGCGTAGCAGTTCTCTTGGTCTTGCTAAAAGGAAGCAGGACCTGCCAGCTCGACCTCCCATAAGGTCTGCAGACAGCTGCTCAGAGAACTAGTTGGTTAGGGGCTTTACTGGTAGGGCCTGTATCATGTGCCAGGAAATCCAGGAGCTGTTGGAAGCCAAACTACAGATGTCCAGGGTAGTAAAAGAGTATGAGTAAGAGAGCACTCTGTAAGGCAGACCTGAACCATCTCCTGAAGGATGGCATGTCTGCAGATAGGAGAATTAGAGACTTCAGGAAGGATAGAGCCAACCGATACCTAGTAAGGGGCAAAAAATAATGTCTGTTGGATGGGGTGTGATTAACAAAGGCAGCAAGGGCAGAAATTATTCTTTTTATTTCACTTTGTGTCCTTTATTCCAATTTGTAAACTGTTTCCTAATAAACTCGAAAGCAAGCCTGTGACACAGCCAAGATCCCTGATATCTATACTCAAGCATCTCCATCAGAGTGCCTGCTGTCACCACTGAAAACCATGTCATCGTGTGCAGAGGGAGCAAGGTTTTGCCTTTAGCCAGATGCCATATGTCCTCTTCCACAGCACAGGTGTTGGTACCACCAAACAAGTGCGCTCAGCCCAGACACAGTTTTAACAACAGACAGCTCTGTGATGTATGCAGTCAATCTATGCTTTTTTTAAAATGTATATATTCAACAAATGCATCAACACAAATGCAATAAAACCCTGTATGTAGAAGTGATAAATTTCCTACTCTAATGTTTACTTAATGGCTCCCAAGGAGCCTGCCTTCTGTTGGGTAATACTAGATTATCCATTTTTCCTTTATGCTATGATGTGAGATTAGAAGACTAAACAAAGAATAAACTATGAAAGAATATGTCATCATGGAGGGGAATTAAAAATGGGTATTGGTAACAAGAGCAAGAAAAAAAAACACCTCTCAAAAGAGAGGCTGGAGGCTGCAACCTCAGTGTCTTTGATTATACCGAGATTCTTCTCCCTTCCTTTGGGATTTTCAGCAAAAAAAGCTGAACTCCAGGTGGGGCTTATGAGTCACATAGTCTGCAGTGTGGTGTTTTACATTACAAGGGAGCTAACAGAAGCAGGTCAGACTATATACTAAGATTAAAAGAAATGAAAAAGGTTCTCAAAGTTAACACCTGCAGGTAATTTTTGAGCCTGCTCCATCTGTGCAGTGACACTGAAGAGGAAATATTTGTTCTCTTTGCCACTTCTTTTTGTCCTGATTGAACTCTTTATAGTCACAAGGGTTTCACACTTACAGAAACTGAACATCGTGCTGTGTTATCAATCTATCTGCTGTATTTTTCATTATTATTTCTATTAGCCTGGTTTCCCAAGGAAATGAAGTTTGTATGATCATGCTGTCTGTCTACATGTAATAAGGTTTTCAACCTGCTGGCCAATCTTAGTCAAATTTAAAAGGGATTTTAAGTCTCAAAGATAATTAAGTTTCTACGCATTTCATGAGAGGCAATGGCTGGGGAGAGGAGAGACACCAAAACAGTGCCCCACTCCAAGGGGTGGTGGGAAGGACCTGGGCAATCCACACATCGACCGGCTGCAGCCCTCTGGCCGATCAGTGTGGGCACAGCTCCAGAGCAGCTGCAGCTCTGCCTTGCTTTCCTGGGGGCTAGGAGAGGCAAAAGGGGACGTGGATATCCCAGGGGACATGGAGAGGAGAAGGGGAAGGCAAATTTATTGTGTGTGTCTGGGCAGGGGGGGAGAAGAACAGTTGCATTGCCCAATTGTCCCCTAATCAATAGGAAACTAGTTTTCATTAATTCATCTGCCCTCCAGACATCTTCTGTTTTATTAGGAATATTTATAAGCTATTATTTCAAGAAGCATCTTCATGAAAGTAATCTTTTCTCTCTTTTTGGTTATAAATGCGAGGGCACTCTCTGGGTGGTTGTGTGGTTTCCTTTTTTAATGGGAAGACAAATTAATGAATTTCCACTTCTCTCTGTGAGCTACTGCACCCTTGAGGGAGCATCAAGTCTTGTATATTATCAAGAAAGTTTTTATGTCCTTTGGGCTGCCATTGTCTCTAACATAAGGATAAACCTTTTAGGATAGGAGGGTAAAAAAATAACAGTTGTCATTTTGACATCAAGGTTTAATCACTAAGATTTAATCCTTACTTAGCTGGGATGTATGACTGAGTATCTGTTCACTGTAATGGCACAAATGATTAGTTTTCGTTAAATATTAAAACACTTCTATGTTTACAGAAGAATAACTTTAAAACAGTTGCACATTTGTATATTCACTCCCTTACGAGATTTGTCCATGTTCAATTACAGAGGGATTTGCAGAGGCCAAGTGCTAATGCATGGCAAGCCTGTAACAAAGCCCTTGTTTATTTTTGACGTGGAAATGGAGCACTGTCAAGGACCCTTTTGTCTATTCTATTAATGGGGAGAGGTCACATGGTGAATAGATGATATTTATATGTCTACTCTTCTTTAATGAAATACTAGTTGTCTTGTTGAAACTCTCTGAGCTATAGTAGCTATAGTTGCAGAAAGCAATATGACATTACACCTTCCCGTTTCATGTCCCCATTACACCTGGTGTCATGCATAAGAATGAGAAATGCTCTTTTGGACGCTGACTCTGCTCTTTTAGTGGATGCGTAATTCTAGATATTTGTTGTGGGAAGCAACTATACCCTGAATACACAGGTGCAGTGTGACAGGAAGCCACATTCTGTTCCTTTCCCATATGCAGAACAGGAACTGCATGGATGCTGGGTAAATCTGTTTTGAGGAAACATGATTTATAGATAAAAATATTTCAAATAAACATGGTTCATGGGTTAGCGCTTGGTTTACTTTTTGTAGCATGATCCATGGCAATGTTTCTTTTGAGTCTCAACCAACACTTGATTTATGCTATTTGCTACCAATTTGAGAGGGAGAATGTCATGAAGTTTACTGTTGAACCACAGCTCAAAGGTCCCTGAAGCTACAAGGCCAGCATGCATGCCTTGGTTTTCCATACAAATCCGTCTTTAATGAAGACTTTAATGAGCTTTTAGATGGGTGAGGCTGAACTAAAAATGCTGGTTTCCCATCGCAAAGAAAAAGCTTTTATTTAACATAGGAATATTGGGAATAGAATATTTGTGTAAGAAGGATCCAGAGTGCAATCTACAATGGTTATGTTTTTTTTAAATGAAGAATGTGGTTTGCTATCTTAGCTTTAACCAGGTTAGTCTATGTACAATCTCAGTTGGAAAGACTATTAAATATTTTCCTAAAACTGTTTTGTCATTTGGGGTTTTTTGTTTTTGTTTTTATTTTCCTTTAAATTGAGAGTAATGTGATTGTCTTTCCTGGCAGAATGATGGCAGAAAATAAACAAACTACTCAGCAGAAGTATCAGCATCAATATAGGGACCTCAGATGAGTAGGTCCAGGCATGCTGTAGCTGAGTTTAATGACTTACCTCTGACAAGGCAGTCAAACAGCATATGCAGATGTGTTCTGCCTGGTTTGAGTTGGAGCTCAATCATTCTTTCCTTTGCAAATCTCATCCTAAAAGAGAATAGTGGGAGTCTGGGGAAGAGTGGAAGAAACTTTTCATTCCTTCAAATTGTGTGAGATCAAGAAAGGATTGAGGCATCTGAAGATATTTGTAACACTTCTAGATTGATTTTTTCCAGCAAAAACAAGATATGTTTATCTCTTGAGTCGATACATCCTGCTATTCATATTGAGTTCAAATCGAAGAAATATTTATTGCTAGGACTGGAATCTTACAGAAGGTTTTACTTGGTTTTTTTAAAGTAGAGCTTCAAAAGACAGGAAAGGGCACCAAGTAATCAAGAAAGTTTCACACAACTGGATAACCATAATTCCTTGCATAAACATGTAATTGTACTGTACCTTGTACATTGTACTGTACAAATTTATTTTTTTCTTTAATCCAGGGGCCAAACTACTTGGAATAAAGGAGGAGAAAGGTAAGAATAATGAATTTTTTCATTCTTTTTAGTACCGATGCTGGTGTCAATGTAGCTTCATATTTGACATTTCATTATGACAGCTTATGTGGCTCAATTCTCAAGTAATATGAGAGGGAATCTTAAAATAAATGCTTTTCAGCTCTGTGTTTGGGGACACGCAATGGCGCATAGATATTCTGAAACAGATTCTGGTGAAGAACTGCAGAACCTGTATTTCAAGTCAGAGGAAGTGCTAACGGCATGGAAGGCATCTGCTCAGGGCGCAGTGCATTTGGTGCTAAAACCTCAATACAGCCACGTTCTCTGTGTCATGGACTGAATGAGTAGAATGTGGCTGGAAATGCAGGAGGTGACTCTGCAAATTTTCAGTGGTCTTAAGTGAAAGAGGATGACTTTTTCGTGGGCTGCGTTCTTCCTGCAATTTCCCATGAGCAAAAAGGGAGACTATTTGTATCAGTGGAGGCTGTCGGTAAAATACCACTATTGAATCGGTGAAATCTGGACCTTTGTTTTCAAATGACCTTTTCATAAGGCTCACTGCACCTATGTTCTTTTCTGAAAGGGGTTCCCTACCCTAATTCCCAGTTCCGATATAAAGATTTGTGCAGATCCTTTACTTCTAAGCTTGGAGAGATTTGAAGCAAGTTCAGGTACTGACACACATTATTCTTGCCTGAGGAGATGGCTTTGACATAATTCTTTTTTTGAAAGCTAGGATTTTATAAAGAGGAATTTAAAAAAATCAAACTTTAAAAAACACCTTGCTTTCAACCCTTCTCCCACAAATGCAGATATTCTTCTGCGAATTTCTTCCTCATTTTCTGCTCCAAGAGTTATTTTAGTATTTTTGCAGCAGGGTTGTATTCTGAAGGTGGTATCTAAATAATATTGTTGGCCTCCTATGAGTCGTCTTTTCAGTTTTATGAGGAGCAAAATTACTATTAAAAATTAACTCAAATTCACTAAAGAAATAACAATGAGTAGATAAAGGCAATTCCCCACAGGGCAAGAAATGACCGTCTTTTACAGCCCACAATGCTATTAGGTTTTGTAAACTGTGGGCAGCTGAAGGAGTTCAATGCATTGGATTCTTTGTTATTTCTCACAATATCTACAATACCAATAATATATTTACATATGAACTGTACAGGAATTATGGATGGGTGTACTTTTTTAAGCCTTGTTTTACTGTTGTTTTGAAAACACATTTCAGCTTGCTACATTAATATATTGTTCAAAGAGTTATTAATATGTCTGCAGATAATTAGGACATTTTGTGAATTAAATTTACGAAAAGATAGAAATCCCTTCATGAAGGCTTTACATAATTAAAAGCTAAAACCTGTCAGAAGAAAAGGGAGACTTTATTTTCCAGTAGAATTAATCCTAGAGAAGCTGATTTTTGTTTATGCTGCAAAAGATAATTTTTAATTCTGTTTTCTCCCTCTTGTTACAGGGTATTGGAGAAATATTAACTTTTATCCGGCCTTGGCCAAATGACCTTGTAAAAGCTCCAAGAAAGCGCTCTTTTATCATTGTGATTTTTTTTCTTACCCTGACTTCAGCTTCACACCCACTTCATGAGCAATCTGCAGAGACTGGTTTCTAGCTGTCATTATTCACGCATATTTGAAACAGCTGATTATGAAAGTCCTATTTAATTTTTAATAAGAGAATGTCATTTTTTTTTCATAAATTGTTTTGCCTTTTGCAGAATGTAATTATACCAGTCTTTGGGATCTCAGAAAAAGAAGACATTAGTGGCTGCAGAAGCTGCAGTAATATCTGTGTTTACTTGCTGCTCTATACCCAGCAAAAAAGGTCTCAGAGATTTGAACTAAAGAAGTAGGTAGGGGGTTTTCTTTTGGGATGGGAAGGAGAAGTGTCGCTGGTTTCAGGTTTTGTTTTGTTTTGGTGGGAATTTTGTGGAATTGTTTTACTATTGTATTCAACAGCAGACACTCAAGAAGAAACAGATGTATTGTAGACAGGATCTTTTAAATATGTTCTTAGAAAAATACAACACATGAAATAAATAAAACTTGAAATAACACTGAAATTTATTCGATCTCTCCCACATCTTTTGTAATCCATCAGTTTTTCACTTTGCCTATTTTACCTTGGTAACTTCTGTTACATGAGTGGGGAAAACTACTGCAAGGTTAGCTTTAGTTTCTTGCTTTTCTTTGTTCCTCTAGTCTAATGGAATTTAATTTATATCTCCCTGTTTCTGCAGACGACAACATTTAATGCTTTCCAGAAGTCAGATGCATGACTGAGATACTTCTAATGGAAAAGAAGGGTCCACAGTACATGTTAGATAAACCATGCAGAGAAGAAAAAGCATTCGTGGCATTTACAAGTACATCTTAGGCAAAGTTAAACGTTTCCTGAGTAGTTTTTTCAGTGTGCAGGCATGCCACGATATTGCAATATCAAAATTTCATAATAGATCACCTGAAGTTTTCTTTTGAACCATGGATGTTGCTATGTTTTTGCTTTCCCCTCTCTGATTCGCTGCAGTTGCCCTTGGCTCTCTTTGCCTCAGAGAATTACTCAAATCTCTCATACTACTGAGAGCTGGCTGATGTTAATAGGAAATGCTTGGTAATGCTCTGTGGTTTAGCCTTTCTTTTAAGTATCTGACACTGGGAAAATTTTGTGGGAAGACTTTTGCGTACCTACGCAATGGCACTGTATTCCAAGTGGTTCTTGGCTGTGCTATCGGACTGCTGCTTTGGAAATTAAATTCACATCTCTCTCCAAGAACTGCCTCACCCAGCCTACTGTAGTAGATATCAGGGCTGGGGCTAAATGTCTGCAGAGTGGGATATATGTACATGCAGGCACATATATTTTAAAGGAAATGTCTTTGCTTTAATCAGATCCTTGTATTGTACTCTAATCAGACTAAGACTTGTAGGTGGTCTTTTTGAAGCGGTGAACCTGCAGCCTCTCCGCACTTGACGTACAATACGCCTAGACCCCGCTGACAAAGGCTGAGTGGGAGGGAAAGTCACCATGGTCACCGACAAGTTAAAATTCAATGTGATCGTGTTGCTGTGTTTCTATATCCAAAGAAAAAGAAGAACTTTTTATTAACCTGCCACTTTCACATTCAGGAACAGTGATGGCAAGTCACCTTGAGTAACCTCTTCCATTAAGCTTGTCTACTTTCTTTTGGTTCTCTTCAGAGATGAAACTTGATCACAATCTTCAAAGTGCTTCCCCTTATCCAGCATTTCAATCTCTTATTTGAAATGCTCTCTACAAACTATTTCAGACATTAACTATTCCAGCCCTTTTTAATGGCGAAGTGTCTGAATTTTCTTTCTCTGATCTTTCTGAACGGAACAAACAAATCTATATGAACAGCAGCCCAGGAAGTGTCTTTGAGAGCCATAGCCTGCAATGGAGATGATAAGAAGTTACATGCATCCATGAATTGATGTTAGTAGGATGTATGGAAAACGCTGTTCTTATCCTGTTGGAAAGCTTCCAGTATCTCAGAATTATCACGTCCCCACACACACATGCTGCCAAAACTTTAAGCTTGAAAAAAAAAGGATGTTATGACATCTCCTTAAAGGGGTTATAATGAAATAAACTGGTGATAGACTGGGAAAACGGCTTCATGTCTGTCAAGAGTTAGGAACTGATAGTTGGGTGTTGTTATCTACCTGTTAAAGTAAACCTTTGATAAAGGTTTTCAAATGCAGATAGGTTCCTCTACTTATAACTTACACTGACTGAATTAATTATCTATTGTGCAGTGGCATAAACCTAGATTTTATTACTATATAACAGTAAATGGAGGTTCATCTTTTTGTTTTGAAAATTATTGTTGTCGCAGTATAATCTGCACTGATGATCTCCTTGTTATTTCAGAAACAAACCTTTCAACAGGGAGTGGTATGGGGCTGGAAGTTACTAGAGGAAACCCCCTTTCTTTTTCATTGCTGAGACAAATTAATTTTAACAAACTGACTAAACCATTATGATCAGCTATTCTGAATTCCAGTATAACTTGACAGCAAGATTCCTATGTTTAGATTTTATGGTCTGCCTAAATCAGAAACTACCTTCCTATGAAGAAATGCAATGTTCATTTAAGGACTTACAAGACTGATTCTCCATTATGTACCTAAAAGTTTTTCCAATGGTTTAACTACCCCTGCTTTTAAAAATATCTGCCTGACTTCTAGTTCAAACTTGCCAAGTTTCAGGTATCTGTCATTGTGCTTTCTTAACCACTTGCATAGTAAATTAAAGAGTTTTCTGCTCTTGGGACTCTTATTTTTTTCAGTGTGCGTATTTGGACAGCTCCATTCAATTTGTTCAGCTTTTATTCTTAAAAATATCCCAGATTTACAGAAAGCCTTAGAGGCGATAGGATTCAGTATCAGTGTATCTTCTTTTTGGTATGTGCCCCACTACCAGACACTGCAGCAGAATATTATTAGCTACTAGAAAGGGAGCTAATCTGTAGCTTACATTTTATGGTGCTTTATCCATGTTCAGTTCACGCCTCTGCTTCAAGAAATCCAAATCCCTGTCTCCTGTCTTTGAGAGTATCTTAACCACTGGGCTCTCTAGGGTAGTTCTCAACACCCAGACTGTGATGGCTCTTCTGCTTTATGCAAAAGAATAGAAATTCATGTGAAGTGAGAAGGCACATGCCTTTAGCCCAAGAGCTGGATGTTCCTGCTGTGACCCATGCTATGACTCTGCTCCTCATCACAGTCTTCCTTAAGGGCTACCTCACGTAGCATACTCACTCTTTTACACTTCCAGATACTTGTTTTCTCTAGTCCTGGTCTTGGAGTACAGACTGTCTGGCAGAAATCCCTTTCATTGCCTCTGGTCAGCATTCCTCCTCCTTTCCCTTCAGTCATGCTCCCTTTCTTGTTAAATTCCTCTACTTCACCAGCTGAATTGAATCAGGTGCCTGTAATCCATGAATTCTTCTTTAGCACTCTTGACTCTCTCATCAACAGACTCTTTCTCTGCTATATCTTATCAAAGAACAAATGGGAAAAATACTATTGCTTTTTGCTGCTTCGACTTAACTTTTTTCTTTTCCAATCATTTCTCTCTCCTTTCTGAAAGGCAGATGTGTTTTCCTAACTCCTCTCACTGTCCCCTACTTATCCCATCCTTTCCCATCTGGGAATGGGGCTGCATTAGGAAGAACATTGCCAATGGGTCAAGGGAGGTGATGCTTCCCCTCTACTCAGCACTGGTGAGACACATCTGGATTTCTGGGTCCAGTAATGGGCTCCCCAGTACAAGAAAGAAATGGACGTGCTGGAGTGAGTCCAGCAAAGGGCCAAGAAGATGATGAAGGGACTGGATCATCTTTGGTATGAGGAAAGATTGAGAGCTGGGACTGTTCAGCCTGAAGAATATAAGGCTCAGAGAGATCTTGTGCATAAATATTGGAAGAGGGGGAGTACAGGAGATGGAGCCAGGCTCTTCTTGGTGTGCAATGACAGGTCATGAGGCAGTGGGCACAAGTTAATACACAGAAAATTCTGCCTAAACACACAATCCCGTTGTTTTTTTTGTTTTTTGTTTGTTTTTTTTTTTTTACTGTGAGGGTGATCAGGCACTGGCACAGGTTGCCTGAGAGGCTGCTGAGTCCCCACCCTTGGAGATACTCAAAACCAAACTGGACAGTCCTGAGCAACCTGCTGTAGGTGACCCTACTCTGAGCAGGAAGATTGGACTAGATGACCTCACCTGTCCTGCAGTGATCTCCTACTCTGTCCATAGCTATTTTCCTCTTCTGCTATCACTCATTTCTTCCCTCAGCCTGCATTTTCCACTTTCAGCTCACAATCCAAGAAAGAGTTGATGTTTCATACTGCAGATATAAATGAAAATTTTTATGCCCCAATTAATTTTAGCTGCTTCCAAGCTTCTTTTTTTAAAAAAAAATTGTAGCTTGTTTACAGTAATTCTACACTTTTAAAATTAATTCTTAAGAAGTAGTTTAAATCAATATCTCAAATTATTTCTTTTTATCTGAACCTTGGACTCAACCCTTTGTCTTCGTCCTCCTTTCTTGTTAGCAACAGCCATTCCTGGTCCTCCTGAGCTCTGGCCATGGTGAATCTCCTCCAGCTCTCTGCTGGGCAGCTCTGGATAGCTCTGCAGGACCCTGGACGCCAGCTTCAGTGCATCTGAGGTCTGAACTGCTCACTTCCCTCCCTCCCCTGTGGAGGAGGAACCTGAAAGTGTCTCATGTTATCTGGAATAAATGCTTTCTCTTGTCTTGGCCTTAAAGGAGTCACCTCAGTCCCAGTAATCATGGGCAGGCACTCACTCGGCAGATGCTGACACTGTTAGTAGAGGGGAAGCGTTTGCTGTGACTGGGGCTGGATAGAAATGCAAGCTTGAAGCTGAGAGAAAATTCACTTGATCTTCTTCAGTCTCTCATCAAAGGCTTTCCAATTTTCAAACCGTTCTAGGGATGTCATCTGAGCTCTCTCCAGTCTGCTCACATTAAAAAAGGGTGGGTTTTTTCTTGCCAACATTAATTCATTTTTTTTATTTCACTTACAGCCCACATTCCTTGTTCCTAGCTGTTTGATCTTTGCACCTAGCTCTTTAATTAAAAGAAGGCAAGCCCAGATTTTCCTGCTGTCTGGACCTCTCTCTAGAAGCTGTCTCTCATTCAGTTAGTGCCAACCACAGCATTTACCACCAATTTCTCTTGCCTTCCCTCCCAATCCATGAACTCCCCTGAACTACATTTAGATAAGAAAACCCTACGAGAAAAGTTATTTTTGAAAGATCATTCCCATTAAGTATTTTCTTTTAAAATTTCTCTGGTAAATTTTTAATTTGCTTACCTAGACTTTGAATAGTTCGGGTTTTTTTAAACGAGAAAGTCGTATGGCCTTATATAATTCTGATATTTTAACAAGTGCACATTTTGTCAGACTAGTAATCCCACCAAAAATACAATTTATTTATCTTTAAAGTTTTATCATTCATTAAACCATGTTGTCTGGTATTAATTATGCTGTTCACCCTTAATTCTTTATTGAGCATATCCTATTTCGCCTTCCTGAGATTTTGCCCTGGGTAAGCATTAAATTGACAGACCTATAGTTACATTTTCAGCACATTATCCTTTGGAAATATTGAAAAACTTGTTTCCTGTCTTCTCAGTTCAATCTTTTGGACAGTCACCATATCTCAGAGGATGTACCCGGTATCCTGCTTTGAAAACAGCAATATAACAATCTCGTCAGTCAATACGTCTACAGCCAATGGTCCAAGTTTTCTGCTTTGTTTATATTTAGTAACCCTCTGGTTTACTAAAAGAATAAAAATATATATATTTCCCTATTCTAATCTGGAAATAATCATCCGTCTGTTTCCAAAAAATAAACAAGAATTTATGTCATTACCAGAAGTGAGGATTTTGCACTTTTGCGTCCTCTTTGGCACAGTGTTTGTTACTGAGTTAATCTGTGGGGGTGGCAGAGTTTCTTTGCTGGTGCTCCTTATCTTTAATACTTTGGTCCCTGCCTGGAGTCGGGTATTTCCCTGGAGGTAGGCATGTAGTAACAGTAGCCCGCAAAATCATAGAATCATAGAATCAATCACAGAATCATAGAATAGTTTGAGTGGGAAGGGACCTTTAAAGGTCATCTAGTCCATCCTCCCTGCAATGAGCAGGGACATCTTCAACTAGATCAGGTTTCTCAGAGCCCCGTCCAACCTGACCTTGAATGTTTCTAGGGATGGGGCATCTACCACCACTCTGGGCAACCTGTGCCAGTGTTTCACCACCCTCATTGTAAAAATATTATTCCTTATACCTAGTCTAAATCTACCCTCTTTTTGTTCAAAACCATTACCCCTTGTCCTATCACTACAAGCCCTACTAAAAGGTTTGTCTTTCTCATAAGCCCTCTTTAAGTATTGAAAGGCTGCAATAAGCCTGGAGCCTTCTCTTCTCCAGGCTGAACAACCCCAGCTCTCTCAGCCTGTCTTCATAGGAGAGGTGCTCCAGCCCTCTGATCAGCTTCGTGGCCCTCCTCTGGACTCGCTCCACCAGCTCCATGTCCTTCTTATGTTGGGGTCCCCAGAGCTGGACGCAGTACTCCAGGTGGGGTCTCATGAGAGCAGAGTAGAGGGGCAGGATCACCTCCCTCGACCTGCTGGTCACGCTGCTTTTGATGCAGCCCAGGATACAGTTGGCTTACTGGGCTGCGAGCACACATTGCGGCTCATGTCCAGTTTTTCATCCACCAACAGCCCCAAGTCCTTCTCCTCAGGGCTGCTCTCAATCCCATAATCCCCCAGCCCCTATTGATACTGGGGGTTGCCCCAACCCATGTGCAGGACCTTGCACTTGGTCTTGTTGAACCTCATGAGGTTCACATTGGTCCAATTCTGGAGCTTGTCCAGGTCCCTCTGGATGGCATCCCTTCCCTTCAGCATATCATTATCGAAAAATCCAATATTGTGATGGTGACACTAGCCACAGAGCCATGTATTTATAGACTGATCCCATCTGTTTCTTCTAATGTCACTGCTTGCAACTGGAAGGAGAGAGGAAAAAATAACCCTTACCAACCATCCCAAAGCCCTGAAGTCTCTTTTGATCGCCCTTGGACTATGCATTGCGGCTTCATCGCCACCCACATGGAAGAGCATGTGGGTGACCCTGGCCCCTTAACAGGAAACAGACTCCAGTTCCAGTGATTACCAAACTCCTCTTGGGTTACAGATGTGCCTAGAGGCTCTCTTTTCACAAGCCATGGTACATGACCAGTGACTACTGGAGAAGCAGGGTATCTCATTTTTGTAAAATTTGATCCTCAGAGCAGGTAAGCTTTTAGTAGCCACCCTCCATATTTACTCCACCAAGGAAAAGGTTAAGTCTTGGGTTACAAAGGTGAAAACACTTATAAAAAGAGGAAAATAACAAACACAGTCTTGGTGTATCCCTGATACCAAAGCTCTCATCTAACTGTCACTCCAAAGCTTTGAGTAATATTATGGTCCAGCAGCCAAGAGGAAAACAGCCAGGTCTACTCTTCTACTCTTACTTAAAGCCAAAAGTTTTCTGGTTTGTTGAATTGCATTTATTCATCGCAAAACCAGAAAAAAGCATTTCTTACCTTGAGAATCTACAATTTCATCCTTAATGTAGAGTACCCTATGCTATTTCAGTTTTGCTCTGCTTTTGTGGAGACACTCTATAGCTATTGACTCTCTCTCTTTTTTTAAAAAAGAAAAAGGTGCAAAAGGCTTGTTGGAATGCTTGTCTCTTGATTTGTATTTGTTTTGTTGATCTACACAACTGAATTGCCTCCTCCTTCTTCGTGGAGAGTCTGGGAAACAGATGTTGTGCTGTTGTAGCACGTCTTGAAGGTCAACAATTGCTAGCACAGCAAAGCAGAGACTAGAGCCTTCATTCCTAGAAATTGAACTACTCTGTATTCACATACCTGATCCAACCCCATTTAAATAAATCAACAAGACTTGCTGCAATGAACAAATCTGTACCTTTTACTGGAGGTTAAGGTAAGTGAATTGCAACTGCAAGTTGAGGAAAGTTTCTTAGGTAAATTTCACCTATTTATTTTTAACCTGAATAAAATGGCAAAAAAACCCAAACCAAAACAAAACAAAAAAAAAGCCAAAACAAATAAAAAAACCAACACCCCAAGCCCAAATCACAAAAGCAAACCAAACCAAAACAAACTCCTTTTTCCCATTTCCTCCAGAGAGAAGAAATGGTTGAATTTGATAGGCTGGATTTTTTTTTTTTTTTTTAATTAGACTTGGCTTTACATGACTTTTCAGAAGTTCTGCAGTACCTTGTCACACTGGACCAATTCTGATGAATTCTCTGTTCTCTTGAACTTTTATGTTTTCTATATGTGAGATCAAAACTCCAAGTGCCAATTACTTTACTCTTTAAATCAATGTCTCTCTTGGCTCTCCTTCAAAAAAAGACTGTATGAAGCAGTGATTCATTCTGCTTTCTCTGTTTAATCTGGGAAAATGCATTGCTTGCTCTTTGTACCCTGGCAATCATCTCCAGCAGAAGGCAAGGGGAAATATTGGAATTGAAATAGGTTAAACTGATAGGAAAGAAACCCAACCATAAAGATAAAATAACTTAATAAACAGATTCAATGTAATTATTGCCTTACGAGTTGCAGCTCTTTTCGACTTCAAGTGGGATAGCCAGCACTTGGGTCTCCTGCATGTTAGCTCTCTGCTGTCACAAAATGGACATGCAAAATGGACAGCTTTTAAGACTTGGGAGTGGGTATGTGAGCTCATGAACAAGTACTGAAAGTAAATGCTACTGTGTTAGCATTTTGCAAAATCTATGATTCATAGATGCTATCTTTCTTACTGGTTCTATTTTCAATGTAACATAGGTAATGGTAATCTTTATAGAGGTCTTTTAATGTTGTGAGGCAGAATAAACTGAAAAGGTAGGTGGAATACAAATATGGAGGTAATACAAATAGACCACATATTAGGTTTGGAGAAGCAAACACAAATTGGTCCTGCAGGAGCAGCTTATTTTGTGTTCCAAGGAGTTTCTTTACTGAGAGAAGGATTCAGTTTTCTGAACTGTGTGGAGAGCAGATCTGTGGAGCCATCTGGTAGGGGATCTTTGACACCTAAGATGAATCAGCCTCTGAGGACATCTGTCTGTCTTTGCTGTCTATGGAAAGAACACAAATGATCACCACAGACTATGTTTCTAATTTTTGGGTGATGTGAATCCCAACTATAACAGCCTAAGCACCAAGAAAAGTGATTTACTTGCAGCATATTCCCATAGTTGCAACTATATGGGTAGTCCTGGGGCCTTTTTAAAAAATTGCTTTCACAAATAAACACAAGGGTTTTCCACGAGGTTGCAGTACTCCACGCTTCAGCCTGTCAGTTATCACAAATTGGTCTTTCAGGCAAATACAGGGATCACCGTTTAAAATGGAGGCCTCGGTACTCATTGATATTTATTAGCTGAAATTATATGTTGATATTTGTGTCAGTCTAAGCTTAAGGGTTGTTGAAGGGTCAACTGAGATTAGAAGCCTATTGTGTGAACACACAGCGCTGTGCATTCACTGAGAGTCCCGGACCAAAAAAGGCTTTGTTTAAACAGGCAAGGCAGAGAGTAGGGGAAAAAGGAATATAACATATGAACCAAGCGGTGGCTGACAAACAACAAATGAATTCTCAGATGCATTTTTTAATTATTTAATTCCTCAGGAGTTCATTAGAGGGGATTAACTAAGCAAAGGAAATAAGGGAAGATGATCAGTGTGGGGCAGATGAGAGCAGAGGAGCCTGTAGCTGAAGCGAGATGGTTGTGGAGACAGTATACGAGCAGCCAGCCAGCTTAAAAGTTCTGTGGTCTCAGGAAGGTGTCATGTCCCTAGAACTGCCTTCCATCAAGTCCACATGGCTTGAGGGGCAGAAAGAAATTACTCCGGGGACAAAATGCTTTGAGAGAAATGGCTTGAGGTATTATGGCTGTGCAAGAGTTGGAGGGGCACTATTCAGTATCTCTGGAGTGGGATTGCCAGGAGGAAGCTCTGACTGTGGCTAACTGGCATCTTTCTGTTTCATAGAATGGTTTGGGTTGGAAGGGACCTCAAAGACAACCTCCACTACACCAGGTTGCCAAAGCCCCTTCCAACCTGGCCTTGAACACTTCCAGGGATGGAGCCTCCACAACCTCTCTGGGCAACCTGTTCCAGTGCCACACCACACTTACAGTAAAGAATTTCTTCCCTATATCTATTTTAAACCTACCCTCCTTCAGCTTAAACCCACCCTCCTTCAGCTTAAAGCCATTACCCCTTGTCCTATCACTACATTCCCTGATAGACAGTCCCTCACCATCTTTCCTGTAGGCCCCTTCAGGTACTGGAAGGCCACAGTAAGGTCCCCCTGGAGCCTTCTCTTCTCCAGGATGAACAATCCCAACTCTCTCAGCCTGTCAGCCTGTGTCTTCCCTTTCTATGGCCTGCAGAGGTGCCCCTGTCATTGGTGGGCTTTCATTCACACCCCAACTTGGAGGCACCTACGCAGAGTCAGGCCTTGAGGAGATGATGCGCTATGACTTTATTGTTGCTAAAAAAACTTTTCATCCCTGAGCCACCTTGCTTCACTTGGCTGCTGTTAGTCAGGCATCCGTTTGAAGGGGATGACAACACCCATAAATACCTAGTACTGGTACTGAGGTTTATGTCACTTGATACACTATTTCATCCTAAAGGCAATATAGACCACACAGGCCTCTAAGATACCTTGAATCTGACAGCATTTTAAATAAATATGTATGGTCAGATCATAAAGAGGGGTAAATCAGCATAGCCTCGGTGAAATTGGGTCCTTTAAACTGCACATGAATTACATATCTCAGTGTGAGCAATCCTGAGCAGCTGAGTCTCATGCAGTGTGAAGGAGCTGCGCAGCTGGCTCCGGGCAGGCTGGGGGGATTTGCAGACACCCCCTGTGGCAGATTGGTCTGGCAACAGATTTAATCCTGGGAATCCTTTCAGCAAGCTGCAGCCTATTGCTACTGCACCTCCTTGCACCTCCTAAACACACCAACTGTGCATCTGCTGCGGGTGCCAAAGCAGTGCGGTCGTGCACATCAGTAAAGGAGATGCTGGAGATGCCTGGGCAGGGTCAGCGATACGCCAAGCCACTGCCTGATCTCAGTTCCAGCTAAAGCCCACAGATGACGGCAGAACCAGCTCACTGTGTTTAATTGCAAAAGGGCATTAATTGCAGAGCTGTGAGGCCAAAGATTTGGCTGTTGTGTTCAACCCTTCCACATGTCAGGGAAAAAGGCCAGTAGTACTCTGTGCTAATAGCTCCCAGTAGTGACGAGTTAGTCTTTTCCTTGGACACTTCCTTGCTAACATTTCTATGAGGTGTTTTCCTACCCTAATAAGGTACAGCTAGCCTGTCAAAGGTGGTCCTCTGTGCCAAAGCCTATTCAAACAGGTTCTACAAATATTTTGTTCAACGATTTCCCCAAGGTCCCAGCAAATGGTTAATCATTCATTCACCAAAGGTTGCATTCCTCAAGTATTAAGGGGCCAGTAAAAGTCTACCATAAACTTTTATAACGAGCTACTGTATGGAGTATCCAGCAGTCTCACTTTCTCTGTTACCTGGCCTTGCATGTATATGGATCAGACCCAGCCTATTCTGGGGTGCCCATGTCTGTCACTAGGAATAGATCATGCTGGAATTTATTAATCCACTTTTCTCAGCTCTGCCACCCCGGTCGGCACTGCAGCATTAGTTGTGTTCGCTCAGTTCTTCCACTTCTTATTGAGTGATGATTACATCTGAGCAGCAGGGACCAGTGAGTCATCAAAGGGTATAAATTCCAGGCTCTGTTTAAATGTTAAAAAGGTGGTAAATGCATGATATATGAACTGCTAAACTCTTCTGCAGTTGGGAAAGCAGTATGCTATAAACAGGATTTATTTTCAATATATTAAAAATTTCTTGAGTATTCCACTGATAAATATCACAAGGGCCTGTATTCTTATTGTGCTGTAATTAAAATGAATGTTTCAAAACTGCCTGCCCCCAGGTTGACAATAATGACAGTGGAAACAGGTGAGGAAAATAAAAGTTAATGAAACTGGACCAGAGTTAAGAGATGTCACAAAACTGACTTTATTCCATATGTGCACAAGTTCCATTTAGAAATATTTAATAGTAAGCATATAACTATTACCATACTCATAAATTAATCTTTGCTGACAGTGAATGGTTCATTATTGGTTACTCAAGTCAGAGTTTAACACCAAGCATTCAGCTTGCCAAAACCTTTCAGTTGAGGGACAGCAATATTCAAAAGATGACAGTGACAAATATCCCACACATTTAATCCAAAAGGTCTTCGGCTGCAGCTCTGTGATCTTCCGAGGGGCACCTCCAGACAGCTTTCCGGTGGAAGCGCAGGCCTGGGTGCCCTGCAGGGCTCCCCCCGTAGCACAGGGAAGGCTGTGTGATCAAGAGTGCTTATGGCATTGGCATTAAGTCTGTTGCCAGCCCGCTTTGCCATCGGGGTGGCTGGAAGGCATCCATATGTCTGGGAACTGAGCAAGTCAGGGGGCACCGTATGTTCCTGCCTGCTCTTTAAAAACAAAAAAAAAAAAAAAAGAAAAAAAAAAAGAAAAAAAGGAAAAAAAAAGAAAAAAGAAGAAAACACGAAAACACAACCAAAAAAGTGTCGATTCACTCTTTGGGCAGGGATTACCTTTTAGTATTAATTCTTAGTTTGATCACTAGCAGAAGAAAAGGGCCTATTTGTCTTTCTTGTGTGGCTCTGCAAAAATGCAAGAAGGTAGCAGAATAAAGAATGCTTAACCTAAGCTAGCACAAGGAGCAATTCTGTCTTAAAACTATGAAAAAGAGGCACTGAATGTATGATCAAGAAAACCAAGAAATCATCTTTGTCTTGGAATAAAATGGCCAGCTGGGAACAATACCAGAAAAGACATAAAAAATAATTTAAAAAGAACAAACAACCTCCAACCAAACTAAAAACTCACTGGATTAGCTACATAATTAGGGTGCAAAACCACCTGAAATAATGAAATAATCAGATTCTTATGTTCTATAGTCTAAATAAAATGATTACGAGAAACAAACGCACTTCCAACCTAATAACAGAATGAGAAGGAGATAAGGAAGGAGTGTATTGAATTTATCAAGGAAGTCCTGAAAGGAAACAAAGAACTGAAAGTCATAAGAAGGTAAAGGAAAGAGAAAAGAGCCAATGTGAACGGCTAGATAGAGATGGAAATTAAGTGCCAGTCAAGCCCTTAATAGCAAGATCTATGAGCAGGATTGAGGTATGATGTACAGCTCAGAGCTATTGCAAGTCTTTCTTCCGCATCCCTGGGAGATAAAACTATGTTCCGAGGCCCATCTTTGGAAGAAACAATTGCACTAAAAAGAAGTTGGTCAAAAAGCCTACGTACTTTCACAAGGCATTTATCCATCTTGTTTTACTGACCCATAGCATCAACTAGCAGAAGTGCAGTTGTCTGCTAAGTGCCGTGATATGGTTTTAAAATGCTATAGAAAGCTTTACAAACTCTACTGATTTCTATATGACTTATGGGAGGGCAAAAGTCAAAGAATACGGGAAGAAAGACCTACCTGGAAGACACAGAACCAGCATTTATACTGGTAGCAAAGGACTGATACCCAAGTACAGTATGGAAAGTATATCACTTCACCTGGGACAACGAAGCAGAGGGATTTTTCTCTATGAAGAAATCTTAAATGTCCTCATTTACTTTTACTAGTGTGTCAATCCAATACAATCTGTATTGCAGAATAATGTGGAACAGGCTGCAGGACTTACTAGTTTTAATGAATTGTGATGACATCCAGAAATCCCAGTCCAATTACATGAATTATCCTCGTTTCTTCACTCTGTAACAGAAATGCTTGCATAAGAAGAAGGGGATGGAGTTACTTTGATATTGCCAAGTAAAGCAGCAGTGCAGGCAAAAGCGAGAGCTATAAGGCATGAAATAGATAAAATACCGCCAGGAAAACAAATGACAAATGCCTTATCCTTACCATGAAAGAGAAAAGGTAAAAGAAAAGAACTCACTGATTTGACATGACCAGCAAGGTGAAACTCAGCTTGAGACAATGATACTAAGCAGCAATCCTAGATATGCTTTTTTTATAATGAGCCTGGGGAGCAGAGCTCTGAAGTGATAATTGCTTATTGCATACATGTTATTCTGATTGTGGACAATACTTCTATCTCAGCTAAACTCTTCTGTGGAAACAGCACACTGTCCCCCTGACCTGTCACTTGAAGAACTTTTCATCGTTGTGGGCATTTTTTTTTTTTGTTATGCTGAGATTTTTAATGGTTTCAATAGAAAATGTAAATTTCAATTTTCTATTTCTCCAAAATCTTAATCTTCTAACTGGTCATCTTTTTCTAACTAGTCCACAGATAGGATTCATCTGCTTCTAAAACCAAAACACATAGATCTGACACAGTTACCTGTGGCTAAATTTGGTGTAGTACAGAAGGTATCTCTGTTGGGTGATGAATCTTATCCTAAGGTAAGTTTCTAATGTAGGTAATTTTAAATTATTTTTGGAGGTCTATCTCTCTTCATTGGCTACAGAAGGAGCCTCCTGGGATTAGCTCATCTTTAGATGACCACTGGTGGACGATGAAAATTGTGAGACCTTGATATTCCTCTGTGTGATGTGGGTCAATGGAGCATGATGAAAATGCATCAGAAATCAGTGGACAGCACCTAGAAGTCCAGATGCTCCTAGTCCTATCAGGTCCTCTGCTCAGTTCTGAGTGACACCAAGATAATGAATCTAAACTGATACATGTAAAGGTCAGATCAGACCACAGGGAACCTGTCTTTGTGAAAACCAAGAATCCTGCCTGGGGGTGGTAATGGAATTGCTGGAAAAAATTTTCATAGAGTAGGTAATAATAATAAAGACCAGCAAGGATATTGCTTGAGAAATTGTGTGCATTCAAATATATACTTTTGTTAGGTTGGCTGGGATACAATGGCTATATAGTGGGTTTTGCTCAATAGGATCAGATTTGTATAGCAAAACTCTTGTTGTTGAGGAACCAAGGCCCACACTATCTTTATTTTCAGTGGTTTGACTATGGACTAACTCTACAGATTGAAGGCCCGTTAGTGATCGGAGCGTGTTAGAGGCACCACAGGAATCCTTCCTATACTTTAGCTTTGTCTGGAAAGAACATGATCCAAGACTATCCTAAAATGTGAGCCCAAGTGTGGTGACTGGAACACGGAGGAGATTTGCTTCAAACGTACACTGCTGATCTGAATTAAAATACTGATGTAGACACATACAAAATTTCAGTGCCATTGAAAATCTAAAGACCTTGAAGAAAATGTCCATGCAGAGTCAGAATGAAGAGCCAAAGCATTTCCTTCCCTTCCTCCTTTCTACAGTATTTTATTTCAGAAACTCTGGGAACAATTTGTTCTTATAATGATGAATGAGCTCCCTGAATCTATGGGAGCAGAAGAGCAAGGCTTCTCTACCTACAGTGCACAGAGGACTACTTGGTTTGGGAACTTTTAAGGCAGCTTGCCTGGGAGTGCAGTCAAGCCGTAAGACAAGTCTCAGATATAAGCTTCATCACATGCAGTAAGTCCCCACCATGTCCTTCTGAGTTTATTGAATCAACATTTTTTGACATGTGTTGAATATTCTCAAATTATTTATTTAAATTTTGCTAAATATAAAGTCATCGCTCTAGAAATAAAGAACAGAGTTCAAATAGACTAGATGATTGTCTTACAAAGCAATAGCTTTGAGAAGACCTTGTATGTCTTGTTAGATGTTCTTGTTGGATAAACAACTAACCATTATCTCCTCGTGGTTTACTTCTAACTCTTGGGGGGTGTAGGAAGGTGGTACTTCCCCTTTCTCTAGAAATGGGAAAAAATATCATGGATATCTAGTTGGATCTTGTTGTAACTACTTTTGAGAAAATGACATTTAAAAAGAAAGTCAGAATTCAGAGAAAAAACACAATAGGTATGAAATCTGAAAAATGCATTTCAGCATAACAGGCTGAAGGTGTACCATCATTTATTGAGAAGCTGGGGTGATGACTTGTTGAAATTCAACAAGCTGTATTGCAAGGAGTATAGGAGAGCCAGCTAGTAAAGTATAGAAAAGAACCGAGGACTGAATGTTAAGAAAACTGGATAAAATCACACTGGAGACTAACTGTCAGGGCCAAGGAAAGGAAATCTGTGTGGAAAAAATAAGGAGAGAGACACTAGATATTGCAAGTCAGGAAGTTTTACCCTATTTCCAAGATAATACCTCCAAGGGACAACATGTTCTCAGGAATTGATTTCTTTGTGTACTCTACCTCGAGGGTGCTAGCAGGTTTTAGGCTTTTTGCCTGAAAATTACTGTCTCAGAGTGATGCCTATTGGAGTAATGCTGAAGAACCAAGTGACCAGACAAATCAGTAACCTCTCCATCATTCCAAGTCATTAAGCAAAGCTAGATGACTTTCTAAAAAAGATGCGTTTCTTATTCCCCCAAGGGAGGCAACTTTGCTCTTCACATTTGCAAAAAAGATGTCAAGACTACTGTTAACAAATTCCTACTCTTACATGTGGCAGTGCCAACTGGGAGAATTTGGGGTATGATTAATACATTCCCAGTTCTCATTGTCACCATCTACTTGAAATTATGACCCCCACAGGCCGAAAAATGTAGCCCTACTTCAACTACAAATAGCAGTATTGATGGGGGAGCAAGTTATTCAATGTAATCTTATGGTCTTTGCTGGTATATAGGAACTCACATAATCCTGTATCCCTTAAAATTAGGAATTATTCCAGGAGACACTATGGAGAACTGAGCCATGTTTGCCACTTTTCTGGATGAGTGTTAATGTGGAAAAGATAGTCATATGAATTGGAAAAGAGCAGGTGAACTAAACCATAGCTACTCTTTGATCTATGTTCCTTGCCTTCCAAATCCCTGCCTTCCTCTAACATAACTGTGGAAGGGAAATGCTAGGGTGATCCCAAATTCAGGTATTTGAATGCATTCCCTGGTATTGGCTTATGGACTGGGGATACCTCCTCTTCTCTGTTGAAGTTAGCACAGACCTATTCACCATGAACAGTGCAATAGAAATAATAAACAACATCAATAAACTCTGCAGACAGATATTCTACTGTTCTCAGCCTTGCTAAAATATATGGCACTCCCACACTGGTGCTGCACAAGTAAGTAACATTAATGTGTGCAATCTGTAGGAAAAAATTCATTAGGGTTTGAGTCTGAACTACCACATTTTCACATCCCAATACAAGGCTAAAAGACTTGGCAAGACAATTTTCTTTCTCTTTTTTTTTTTTTTTTTAATTGAATTCCTTTCTCTTCCTTGCTTTGTCTGTGCACACACCAATCCCACCTGCTCTCCTCGTGTCAGTAAATCCATTGACACAATGAGACCACTTTTGAGAGAGTACTGCCTGCTCTGGGACTCCTGGCGCAAAGCAAAGCAAATTTGACATCATTTCAATAATTTTATGACATTACAGCTGCTTTCCTCCATGCTGTTTTTGTGACTCCACAGGCTTCTATCTCCCTTCCTCGATTATCCTTGCTGGAGAGATGACTGCCATCTAGTGATCCCTTAACCACCTTGTTCTCTATTGTCACTTCACAATATGCTTGTCTTACAGCTCCAATCTTTTAGTTTATAGCCTGCCCTCTTTCTCTTTTTCCCTGGTGTTATGAGCAATATCAATTATAAAGCTTTGAAACAGAGCCTACCAATCCCAGCAAAGGACAAACTAAATGTGATATTAAGTCATAATTTTAGTCCACATATTTTTTTTTCTCCTTCTGTATTTTATAGAAGGGATATTGGATTTCTGTGTTTCACTATAATCTTGCTGTCAAATAAAATCCTTCAGCAAGGGAGAAGGTTGTTTAACCCACCAGCAATGAACCATTGATTATGGTTGAATGTATTTAGCACTTTAATACGCCCATCTACCCTGGTACATGCCGACTGCGCTTTTTGGCTGTTTCTCTAAGTGACTTGGTGCAGCTGCCAGTGTGGTAAGGGAGCAGACCGAGCTCAACTGTTTCCAGCATCATGCCAAGAAAACCTGCTCGGAGCAAACCCTAATGACTCCATGCTGCAAATGGAAGTATCCTCACTGCACAAGCCCTTAAATGTCAGCTGTCCCCCAGCAGGTACTTCCCCCAGCAGCGACAAAATGAGACACTGTATATAGAAATACAGTCCTTTTTCTGAGTTGTTCAGTCACCTAGTCCAAATTAGATGCAAACTGTCCTTAATTCATTAACATCTGAGCAAAGCTCAGAGGAGGTAAAGCGTTCTCTAGCTGCTGAGAATCATGATAATTAATTTCCGAGTCCAATCCAATTAAAAAAGAACTTCAAAGGGACTTTAAACAGGGAAATCCAAGATGTAAGTTATTTGAAATATGAGATATTAAACTCTCTTCCCATACAGTCCTAGATATTCCCACTTAAGCAAATGAAGGTCTTCCTGCCTCTTTGTCTGTGTGTCTATTTAAAATGGATGGAGGGGGAGAAGGAGGATGACAAATTAAATATTTTACAGTGGCAGGCAAATGGCGTAGTCTCCACATTGACAGGTAACCAGTCTGCATTAAAAAAAAAAAACAACAACCAACCAACAACAGCGAGACTAACGTTGAGCTGGCAAATTTTTCTATGCGTCAGAATAGCAGTCGTATGAAAAAGACAGGTGCTCAAAAACACTAGAGAAATCAGTGTGATTTATTCAATGCGTTCAGGAAATCCCAGACACATGTTGATCCTGGGAGAAGAACTAAAAGCTTAATTTTTCAGTGAGCAGAGAAAGAAGGGACAATTTCTCTGAAGACCATAAGGACTCTGGAAAATGCAAATAGTATCAAGGCATTATGAATAGATTTATTACAAGCACAAGCATCACTCACATCCTAGTACCAACCAGCCAAAACTGCATTGCAATACACCTGGCATGGCCACACTGAGAATCCAGGTCAGCTGCATAGGTCTAGGACTGATGTAAACAACATAACTAGCTTTGAAAATTACTCAGGTGAGATCCATCATTTCTTTTCTCTTAGAACAAATGACTTCCCAGAAGAACTGAAGAAGCAAACATGGGCAGATACCAGGAAATAGCGTACCTAGGGGGGGATTTTGCAAATTACCTGAATTCATTTTCAGCCTCTGCCATTGCTCTCTTGATGATCAAAGGTCCTGTCCCCCTGCCTCAGTTTTCCCATCTGGACAAGGGCATAATTGTGGCAATCTTTGTCAAGCCTCTTAATACCTATCGAGGTAAAACATTATTCAAAAAGAGTTTCCTGCAACAGAACATACTCCAGGTATGTCTATAACAAGGTCAGTGCCGGGACTGCAGGTCATGGTCATGTCCCTAGTTCACTTTCAAGCTGTCTTCAAAATTCCTTCCTAAAAGCCAGGTGAGTGCGGTGAGCTGTACACCTCCTATTTTGCTAGCAGCACCTGGGCTGCTAGTTTGATGCTGGTTTGTCTACAAAAGCTGAAGTTGTGGGATTATGCTGTGAAGACGGCACCCTCTCGTGCTGGGCATTTGGATTGCTGGCAGAAAGCCTTCACACCTAGCAATTTGCTGCTAAACATAGCAGGGAACGGTGGAGATGTTTCAATCCGGCTGTAGCGGCAGGTGGCTTAGCAACAATTAGTCACGTTCTTCTCTCCTCACAGAAATCAATTCATTTCCGCGTTATGTCTCTGTGTCTGTCTTATTGATTAGCAGCACAACCCAGAGAAGCCATTCCTGGTCAAATAAAACTCTCCATTAATATGCAGGAAAATACGCTGTGAAAATTGACTACCCAAGCAAAGTGCCCAAGCAAAACAGAAAGCAAAGTCCCCAGGAGACAGACTGCCATGTCTGTGACTCTGTCCGCTTGTAACGGGCTACAGCCAAACTCCAAACCTAAAAGCTGCAGAGATCTACCCAAGGAAAGCGTTCACAGGGAGGTACAAGCCCCAGAAACCCAAAAGTTTATGTTCCCAGGAGCTGGGATCTCTTGCTTGTGAGGCTTGGGGTTCACCCCGGTCAGAGCTGGAGTGAGACCTTGTCCCAAGGCAACCTGAGAGACTGGTGCCAGTGAGCTGTTGCAAAAAAACCAAGCTGTCCTTGAGAGATGAAACCTGGCTCAGCAGATGTCATTAGTAGCATTGACTTCAGCAGGAGCAATACTTCACATAACGGCAGCCAGCGTCACAGAGAACCATCCAACTTGCAGATTGGACTAATTAAAGGACTGCTACTCTGCCAGCTGGACAATCAATGTCTTTTGTACTATTACGGAAACTAATCATTTCCTGGATACCTTTATGAAGTAAAATAGCTCTCAAGGCTCTCAGATTAAAAAAAAAAAAAAACACAAACAGCAAAACCTTTGATGGATGCAGAGCATGTTTCCTGTTTTCCCAGGTTAATATAGCATCAGAATTTGAGAAGTCTTGAAAATGTTGGTTTCCACATGCTCGAATGAAGGAATTAGTTCCTTTCGAACGATACCAAATATTCCACTGGGCTGCTGAGAAAGCACCAGGAATTGAATTGTAACATCAGTTGTTTCCAGTGATGATGAAGCACTTTTTTCCTATTATAAGTGAACATTTTGTAACTCGCTTGTCTTATTTGGGCTGTAAAAGATTTGCCTTGAGATGTTTATTATTTACTCAATACTTAATTGCCACACTACAATGCATTCACAGAAAAGCACATACCAATTTTTACTATCAATTGGGTGGTTCTGTTTATCTTTAAGAAGCAAGCAAACAAAATATTTCCTGTTGTGTTTCAGTTACCCATCGATCCTTAGGCAAAAATAGAGCAAAAGTTCAGAATAATATGGCTGTGATATAAGACACATACAGTTTTATTGTAGAATTGCTTTTGTCCATTTATGTTTCTGATTGGCTGCTTGGGCAGAAGGAAATTAAGCCATAAAGAATAAATTGCTGTGCGTGATATTTCATGTCTGGAGGAATGGCAATGCAAATGTATGGGCTGGGGGCCCCCATACATTCATCTCCCCTGGTATCCAGAAGTGAAACGAAATGTCACATACAGCTGCCCTAGACCTCCACAGCTTATTTCACTGTAACATTTCAGTAAAACACAGTATTGAAAGGAAACCCAAAACCTCAGTCAGTGTTGCCTCAAACAGCTTCGGTGTGGCTCTGGGTTTTTATTACACAGGTGACAGCTGCCTACTTTATCTCTCCGTCCATTCCTTTTAAGTCTCTGTATCATATCATTTCACCCAGCACCAAATGAGTAACGGTGTATTTGTACTCTTATTGCTTAGAAACTGGTCTGGAAGGTTGCCCTAAGCCAGGGTATATTTGAATAGTCCCGCTCCTGCATAGTCCTTACACATCTTTGAGCAGGTGGCTAACCACAGCATAACCGTGCTGTGAGAAATCAATTCTATTCTCTGATAAGCACTTCTGTTTTCTTTTACTTAATTTTCCTCATTTTTGGTACAGGAACAACCAATTAGCAAGAGAGAGTAGAAAGAAAATAAGTCACTTAAAATACCCCCGTAACATTAAAAGGTACAGATTTAAAAAGTAGTTTGATAAGTAGCTCATTTATTCTCTTTTGCAGCCACCTTTGCTTTTTTCTGCAGTGAAAGAGAACATTTTCTTTTCATGGCCACTGGGATGCCAGCAGGGGGTTGACTTCAATGAAAGCTACATTTAGCCGTAAATTTAGATGTGGTGCCAAACTGTCATGATTAAGGAATTATATTACGTTGGGTCTTGAAAGGTGAACAGAAATATTATTAAGAAAAAATGGCATTGCGCTACACAGTGAGGCAAAACGGCCCCATATGTATTGTTAGCAGAAACTTCAGTCATTTTTTCCTTAGTATAAATTTTTCTCCCTTTACTGGCTCATTGCGTCGCTGGTCCATTGCTGGTCGCCTGCATGGGGCCAACCCAAACACTCCTGTAGTCCCCAGGGCTCCAACTTTTCTCATCAACCCGTACCGGACAGGATTGGCCGTGAGCTGTCCTGGTGGTTCCTGTGAGAGGGAATCAGCAGAATTCCTGACGGCTGCTGAAGAGCAAAACCGACTAATATGAAGAGGGGAAGATGTATTTTTCTCCCTGAACTTCATAAAAACAATTTTAAAGCATTTTTAATCTGAAAAACAGCTTCTATTTTTTTCAGGAGACCATACATACATATATATAAAAATATATATACAGGCAGAAATTGCATTTTTAAAAAAAGAAATAAACAAAAATCCCCAGTCACATTTCAGGAACCTATTGAGCTTTCTTCAGTATAGACTAAAAGTTCAAAATAATCTGAGTTTTAGTGTAGAAGGCTAGTGTCTGTTGGAGATACTGACTGGATGACTGAGCAGCAGTATATTAATCTATAAAGAATATGGCTTAATCTTTCTATTGGTTATCATATATTATACCGTATCTAGTATATATGTATAGTATATATGGAATATATTATTTTGATACACACAGTTTCAAATATATATAAATATATATTTAAATATATTTATATATATAAATTCATATATATATAAGAACATGCTAGTATCTAATAAATGATGCTAATATGTAATAGAAATTAACATATGTATATAAAATATATTCACATACAAAGATATCTGTGTTTAAACATACACACATGAATGTATATATTACAGTATGATATATATTATATATCATATTATATATATGCCTAATGAAATAAAGGCAATTGGATAGTGTTGGTGTTATCATGTGCCCTTCACTCTGTCTTGGTTATTCTGAATCCACAGTCTGTTACAGTGTTCTCATTATCCTTATTATTATCACTGCTGTACCTTTGGATACCGTTGGCAATCCTAGAGTGAGACACGGTAGGACATTTATCAGAGGCAGAAGAGTCTCAAATTGGGGAATCTTACATTAGTTAATTTATTGCCAGCCAACACAAACACCCACTAACTGATCTGGGTATTGAAAAAAAGAAGAAAAATATTACATTTTTAAAACTTACAGAAACATCTGTCTCCCTTCTTCTGTAGGCACGTGGTCATCTACAGCCACGGTCCCTCTAGGTGTTACTGGCCCTCAGTGGGTTGCCCATGGCTGCAGTCCCTCAGGGGAATCCCTGCCCCAGCACTGATCACCTGTGGTCACAGTTCCTCTAGAGACACCTCAGAAAGGATGTACCTACACTTTTTTGGCATCAATTGTCCTCTCATCTCCCAAGAGTGTGTCTCTAGCCCTAGCCGCTGCTGGTTTCTTTCCTCATGAGCTTCCCGAGCACAGGGCCCTTGAGGGACAGCCTGCAGCATGTGCCCCAGCCTGCATGGTATGATCCATGCAAACTCCACCTATTGTCCCTTCAAACCACATATTTAAATATCATGTTCAGACTGTTACAAGTTAACCTGTACAATCAGCCTGAACAAGCAGTCATCACTGCAGCCCAAAGCTTCCCCCAGCCCAGGCCGTGTGCCAAGCATGTAGGCTGAGGAACCGTGACATGTACTTGGTTGTGAAGAGACCTGTGCACAGCCTTGTTTCTGCGATGCACGAGAAGTAGGGCAATGGCTGAGGTTTTCCTATGGGGTCAAAGTATTAACTTTAAATCTTCAATTATTCAGTAGGCAGGAAACTATTCAGCAATTTCTTTTCCAGGTTGGCAGTGAATGCACTGAGGTGAAAGGAGAGCAAGAGTCGGTATCGCTCATGCTGGCCCAGCCCCCATGACGAATGGGAAGAGTGCTGGTGATGTTGATAAGAGAACAAATGTAGGAAACGTTGCCTGTGTGTCATGACATAGCTACTGCCTCTGAAGATGTGGGCCAGTAGACATCACCAGAGTCTGCAGCCCTGACCTGCCTTCAAAGCTGAAGGAAATCAGGCAGTCCTGGGGACTGGACAGAGAGGACCTTTTGATCCGCACTGCACACCGCATGACAATGTCTTGCGTGAAGGGTGAATCAGTGCTTTGAACAGTACACACTCTGCTCCAGCGGATTTTTGCTTCTGTGGCCCAGAGGCTCATGTAGGCTAAGCTCCTACATGGCTACCCTTGCCATGGCTACCGAATCTTCTTATTAGGGGTTCCAGTGAGTGTGCTCCTCTGCCACAATAACATATTCTAAGTTTCTTGCCTGCAAATGCCAGACTCCTGAGCTACTCATACAGGGTGAAGGAGGTATGCACAGCTCCTCAAGGTACAAAGGAAAAGGGAAAAATAATGTGCTGAGCTGGCATCTTCTGAGCTTTCTGAGGTTTTCTGTTGACATGGAGTAGGAATCTATACTGTGTTCAAGCCAGGGTCCCCCTGCAGGTGCCCACCAGAGCAGAAGGTAATGAACTGGGCTCTTTGGGACTTTAGCCATCAGGGGTTTTTTTTAAAAGTTTTTTTATTGAAAATGCTGCTTTCTGATCATAGGTCCTATCTGAGTATGCTCCTGATAGTCTCTACAGCTCAAAAGAACAGAAAACAGCTATGATCTCTGCTATGTCCTGTAAAAGTAAACAAGTCTTTCTCATTTTGGGTGTAGGCAATATATTGGGACTGCAATATGCTTCTGTTGTTCCTCTCTATTCTCTGTATACCCCTTTCACTATTTCCTGCACACTCTTCACCAGTAATTCATGCCATGTACTTCTGGTTTTTTTCAGTACCTGTCTATCTCATGGCAGCAGGAATAACCACATGGATGCATTAAACAACATCCTTTATTGCACATACCCAGCCTATCCTTTACATGATATTGATGTCTTCTGGCATTACGTCTTTGAAATTTGTCCAGTCTTGAATAAGGGTAGCTTCTTCGCCTTCCCTGCTTCATGTTTCATTTGACTGAGTGGGTTCTGCCCTCTGATATACAGAAAGGAGCCATTTGCAAACAACATACACTTTGAGGTACCTTGTCCCACTTATGGGAAAAGTCCTTGGAAGTCTTCAGCCCCTGGCATGTTAATGACAACGATCTTGGGAGCGCTTGGTGGTGGCTTCTTCATTGCCATTCCTGATGGCTGGTAATCAGACTGTGCATCCATCTTATGCCTGGAAGTGTCACGACACAGCTTTTAGGAGCACTTGGCGATGGCTTCTTCATCATCGTTCCTGATGGCTGGCGATCAGAATGTGCATCCATCTTATGCCTGGAAGTGTCATGCTGGTATCATTCTGTTCCAAGGAGCAGAGCCATCAATTTTTTAACTTTTTTTTTTTCCCTGAGCAAATTATTTGCTTGTGCTCCCTGGGATTCTTTTGGCAAATGTGCTGGTCAATGGCTTTGCATCGCTGATGTTCTCCACTGGAGTCCCAGACTTCAGCTGTAACTGATCCACAGAACTGTAACATTGCAGAAATGGTGTTGACTTGGAACTGCCTTTAATCTTACAGAAGCTGCTCCTTTGGTCTTCCCCACTCATTATGTGGTGACTGTATTAATAGCTCTTGGCCTTCTGACATGATGTGCTCATCCATGGATGGCAAACCTTTTAGATATTGGCAGCAAATTTAGCTTAAAAAGCACCCCAACTCTCTCATTACTGATGGTGCCAAGACTAATCTCTGTCAGTGTCAAATTTGGTAACAGGGCCAAGGGCTTATTTCTTCCCTAATTTGAATTTTAGATCTATTCTCTTCCTTTCAATCCAATCTTGTCTATTTAGTCCTTTTCCCTTGGTACTTAACCATATGCTGAGGAATCCCATTCATTTTATGGCTCTGAATCAAGACAGGGAGACCTATTGTCTCTTTAAATCCTGACCTTAGGTTGGTTAAATTTCTTCTTTTCAAGCTGAACCTGATGATATAAACTTCTCTGCTCTCCGCTCCCTGCTGAGAGGAAACAGAGTGTGCATTAACTTCCACTATTTATTTCTGCTACTGTATAGTGATTCCACACACATGTGCAGGAGACTATATAGATTTCCAGGAGAATGAGCCTATGGGCAACACAGGCTCACAAACTCCTTTTATTGTAGATAAGTGACTTTCTTCTTTTCACTATATGCTACGGGTTTTTTCACTGTTGTTTCCTGCCTACCTTGCAATAATTGTGTGAAAATTAATCGGTAAATGTTTGCAAAATACTCCAGACATAAAACTGCTAGATAAGTACTAAGTATTATTATAATTAGAATTAATAACAATAATAGAACTAGATTGAGAGACTTTCCATGACCATAATACTCGTTTTCAGAGGGAGACCTTAAACTGACCTGCATATTTAGCAAGTTACAGCTACATAGTGTAGATAATTAAAAATAAATTACTATCAGGGTTCTAAAAGTAATTGAAAATCATGTTAATAAATTTAGAAGGGAAAGAAAAAAGAGCCCAGCTCAAAAAACCAAACCAGCTCAGCTAGCCATCCCTGGGGTTTCTGAACAAATGCAAAGGATTGAAGCCTACAGGATATAGAACAAACCTGTAAATCTCTGAACACTCTGGCAATTCTTATTACTTGCCTAAAGACCTGACCTCTTAAGAAATGGAGCAGAATCAAACGTGGCCAGGTGTGTCTAGCAGGAAGCAAAATGTAACCACCCCTTGAGACAAAATAGAGAGCAAAATATGATGACTGCAGTTTGCAGGTCATGCTCTGTTTGGATTAAGTGCTGTTGGAAGCTGAAAAGGGTCTTTACTGTCGTCTTTATCATAGAATCAAAAGCACTCAGGTGGTTGATTGTAACAACTCCCCTGTGCTATATGCACAACCGATGGCTTAAATTCGCCTCTCTCCAGCTCAAGGTAGGACCCCCCATCCTGAAACTCCAGTTTTTACCATTTGGGCTTAAACCAGAAATAGATGACAAAGTATGGACTAGATAAGTGAACAGTGAGGTGGTCTGAAAACTGGCTGGGTGGTTGGGCCCGGGGGGCTGTGGTCAGTGGCACAAAGTCCTGCTGGAGGCCAGTAGTTAGCAGTGTGACCAAGGTGTCAATACAGGGGACAGTACTGTTCAACATCTTCATTAATGACCAGGATGATGGAAGAGAGTGCAACCTCAGCAAGTTCACAGATGGTACAAAACTGGGAGAAATGGCTGATACACCAGAGGTTTGTGTTTCCATCCAGATGGAACTTGACAGGCTGGAGAAATGGGCTGACAGGAACTTTATTCAGTTCAGCAAGGGGAAATGCCAAGTCTGTCCCTGGGAAGGAATAACACCAGGCACCAGTACATGCTGGTGACCAACTGGCTGGAAAGCAGCTCAGCAGAGAAGGTCTTCAGGGTCTTGGTGGACAGTAAGCTGACTACGAGCCAGCAATGTGCCCTTGCAGCAAAGAAGGCCAACAGCCTCCTTGCATGAGGAAAAGTGTTGTCAGCATGTCAAGGGAGGTGACCCTTACCCTCTGCTCAGCACTGGTGAGCCCACACCTGGAGTACTATGTCCAGTTCTGGGCTCTTCAGTACAAGAGAGACATGGACATGTTGGAGAGAGTCTAGCAAAGGGCCATGAACTGGAGCATCTTTGACATGAGGAGAGGCAGAGAGAGCTGGGATCATGCAGCCTCTGGAGAAGACAAAGTTGAGGAGGATCTGTTTTCATGTGGATAAATGCTTGATGGGGGGAGTAAAGAAGATGAAGCCAGGCTTTTTTTTTTTTTTTTTCTTTTGAGCAATGGGCACAGAAGATAACACACTGCAGCTCCTTTCCCAAGATCTGCTCTACACATGCTGTTAGAGGCACATGCTTAGGTAGAGGAGTAGAGCAGAAGTGCTGCCTCTGAAGAGCTCAGATTCAGGCCACAATTTGCAAGTAAGAGGACAGCAAATTTTCAGGATTATCATGATGTAGCATTTTGCAATTCAAAAGCCTGTGGGTGGTAAGAACTGCCATTAGGGAAATCTCTCAAAGTCAGCAGGAACCATAGCAATCAGGTTCAGGAAGAAGGAACACAGAAGAATAAGAATTCAAACCCTACACATTGTCTTTGGATATTCAGTGGCTTACTTGGGCCAAACCAACCTCCCTGTTCACAAGGTAGGATAGGAAGTAGGAAAGACTGAGTAACAATTCTAACAGCCTAGGCACTATTTGCCTTGCAGAAACAGGCAGTCACTACATTGTCACTGGGTTAAGACCCTGAGAAAAGTAACCAGATTTTAACAGAAGAGAAGCTTGAAGAAAGAGAGGATCCTGTACTGAAAGAAAAGGTTGGATATCATACTCATGAGAAGGCTGGGATCAAGAGGAAGAGGAGACAAAAGTAAATCCTCCAGAAAAACCCAACTGTGTCAAAAAGAAAAAGAGGCCAATATGGTAGGAAGGAAAATGTTACTTTATACTAGGTGCTAAGGGAGAGAAAGAAAATCAAAGCATCACTCTCTGATGAGGCAGAGCTACCCGTACTTCTGTAGATGTGCATCAGCTACTACAGGGATGAGAACAGGGTGAGAGAGTTGCAGTAGGAAGGAGCAAAAGGAGGTTTTGCAGATAGTGGTGCTCAGTAGATCGGTTACTCACTAACAAGGAATTTGTGCCCGCCCCACACTTGTGCAGCTGTGCTGCTACCAGTACTGCGAAAAATTTCTTCATCTCTGATTGTAGTATCTGTGAAAATGGTTTCAGCAATGCATGAATTATTATTAATAACAATGGTATGATTGCTCTTTATTTGCATAGACTGTTATCCAACTCTTTTTTAATTCCTGCTAGGTTGCTCACTCCCTAAGCTTGGCAGCCAAGAGCTGCTGCACTAAACATCACTGAAATGAGAGTCTTGCCTGTTCATGGTTTAATCAATAATAGATTTAGGAGATGAAGTCGCCCGTGCTCTTCATTTTTGAATCTCAAGCCCCATCTGCTGCTCACTCACTGATTTGGTCTCTCTCCTGTGAATGCCTCTCTGATGATCTTGTTGTTTACTGCGAGTAAAATACTTGCCACTCAAGAGTTCAGTCAAGTACGTACTTTTGCGGTCTTACCAATTACAGAAAACATTGGTATTGCCAAAATACACTCTCTTCTGCATCATAAATGCTGCCTGATACCACATGAATGTTTATTTCTGAGCATTTTTCACCTGAGAAAAATCTATAGGGATACTGCAAAATCAGGCAGAGGAGACCTGGATGAGGAAATCCTTCCTCCTTCTAGTATTTAACTTTCTGCTGATGAATAAGGTATAAGCTAATCTGAACTTCTAGAATGTACATTTGCATAAGAGAGTTAGTCACACAGTCCACTGCACATAAAGTCTACAGAACTGGGCCAGAAATGAGGGCAAAGGCCCACATACATTTCATTTGCATTTTTTTTTTGCTACTCCAGTGCCACATCTGCACATAGAGAGAAGGCATGGATATGTGAGGCAACTCTCACGGCTTTTCTTAGGAATAGTTGGCAGCAGACTATTAATATAGATTCTCCAGTGCTGACAATTAGGAATAGGGAAGGACACACATAGGTTGCACTAAGCAGCCCATCAGCAGAGCATCTGACTGCTGCTTCTCGCCATAGTGAGCTAAAACTGGTCCATGTGCACCAATTGCTCTCTGCTGACTGCTGCATCAGGACTGCTCTAAGTGTAAACAAGCCCCAAACCTTCTGCACGCAAAGTATTTCCACACACACAACAATAATGTAGGAAATGTACAAGTGAAAGTATGGGCACTCTGTTATCAGGTACCACTTTCTGGTGTCCGTTGAACTGTGGTTTCTGCTCAAGTGATGCGACCCCTGATTCATCCAGGCAGATCCCAACAACAACATAAACTGCTACGGGCGAGGCAGGAAAATTTGCAGCACTTGGTTCCAGGAGTTTTACAACAACCTTCCAATAATGTTTGAGTGTGTTATTATGTCCAGGATATAGTGGACAGAATCTGCAAAATCTATTGTATTGCTGAATCAACAAACTCTCTCTCCCCCTCAAAAGACCAGTAAATAAAGAAAATCTTCTAGGAGATTTGTACTCAGAAAATAGCTTTGATTCAGCCATAACGTAAATAGGTACAAATCCCTCAAGGTAGATGAAATCCCACCTTTTTAAGCCAAGATTAAGCACGGCTCAGAACAACCAACTCTTGCTTACAACAAGCCCACTCAGTGCTATCACATGGAGTTCGCGCTGAAATACTGAAAATCTTCATGGGAAATGGAGGTGGGGCACCTGCAGTCTGCAGACTTAGCACGCACTGTCACTTCATTTCATGCCAGTTATGGGTGCATCATTTGGGTTTTGATGGCATTCATGTGAGATAACAGGAAGGTGCATGTCGATTTGTGGCTCACCAGCAGTGATAGAAGAGCACAGTATTCCAAACATCTGAGGAAGAACCAAAGACAGTTCCATGGGTAACTATGGCAGATGCACTTACAGAGTAATTAGAGAGTGACATTTTAAAAGCAGTTGTACCGATTCGGCTTCTAATACACAGGACAATCTGTTACCTCAAAAGCTGCTCATTGCAGCTGTGTTCATCCTGGAGAGGGTTTGTATTGCTTTAAGAATATTTGTTGAAACCAACTTCTGCACGTGGACTTGAAAATTGAACTTGGTGTCCTAAGTGAAATTGATGCACCCACTAGAAGACCTTCTTGTTGCAACTGTGAAGAGAAGCTTTTTAGCTGTCTGTAGCTTTTCCTCCCTCGCACACCATGTATTGCTACTTAGTCATCTCTCTAATTGTAGCATATTGGCATGAATATTGGATGATGATTTGGAGATGCTTAGCACCTCAGGAAAAATAATTGCAGCATGACCTCAGGTTTAAAACATCACCTTATTCTTATGCATGGCAGCTACTTTACTCTGTATTTTTAATAGGGCTAACACCTTATTTCCTCCTTCTCATTTATTGGAGACTGCTATGTGAATGAGATTTGGGCATTTTTTTCCTAAGCCCAGTAGATTGCTGGTCCATCTCTTTAATGTGCATGTCCTCCTTTTATAGCATTTTAGATTCTACCAAATTTGATTATCTGGAGAAAGTGAAAGGAAGCCTTGCTCCTCTTAACAGGTTTAGTTGCCCATGACAAGACAGACAATGGCTTAACTCTCCATTCTACTGCATCTGAATTTTATGGTGCCTGCATGAAGCCAGTGTAAGAGAAGAGCTGCAGTCAGGCCCTTCCCTTTGTACTCCCCGCTCACCTTTTATCCCCTTGCAGAATCATAGATACTGCAGCTGCTGCATGTGTGCGGAATTACACACTATCGTATTTCTTTTGCTCTAACTGCCTTGTCATATCGCATCCCTGCAACATGACATATATTAAAAAAAAAAAACAACGGAGCTGCAATACAGTGCATACAGCAATGGAACAGTAACAGGCAAGTACAGAGCATGGAAAACATGAACGGTTAATTGACATTTGCTGGTACAAGCCCCCACTGCACACAGGTGAAGTAGAGGCATCTGAACTAAATTTTTAGTATAATGTAATATTCTAATAACATTTTCTGCAAGAGGTCTGCTTTTATTTCTTTTACATTTTCAGATTCATTGCTAATTGAAAGCAAACACTTTTTTTTTTTTCTAACACATACGTGAATTGAAAGATGTGACCAGAGTCAGACAGATTTTTACATATGCATCATTCACTAAAGAAAAACATGATTTGGACTGCCAATATTTGAATTCTTGCCAAAATGCACAAATATTTACAGATTAAATCAAACAGATTTTTTAAAATTTTTTTTGGTGGTGGGTGCAATTCTAATAATTTCTTTTTTTATTATTGGAACAATCAAAATATTTCAAAATTTGGAAATTTATGTAGAATGCTATATATAGTATAGGTAGTATTCTTATAGTAGTATTTCAAGACTAACTTCAACTAAATTTTATTTTTTTAAAGTACGAGAAAAATGCACAAGACTAACCCAAAATATCTCATCTGGGATTGAACGAAAAGGATTTCTGTCAGCTGAAATGCATTTTCTTCATTATATTTTTGTTTTAGCTGCCAAGCTTAAAAAAAAAATAATGAGATAGCGTTATTAGCAAGGCCATAGATTAAATCATATTCAATCCACCGCATTATTGGAATGGGCTGGGAGACAGAGAGAGGGTGCTTTATAATACCCTTTGTCAAAGACAAGTGAAACACTGGGGAGAGGACGGCTGCTTTAGCACAGGTCTGCTGCTGGGAACAGGAACCCTGTGTCACTCTTGAAAGCACCTCTTCCCTACTAGGAAGCAATATGTGCATGCTCTGTAATTCACCCTTTTGCAGAAAACTATCTGCCACTGCAATCAGCCGAGTTGGTGAGAAGGGAGTAGACGGAGGAGTCTAATAACAACTCCTGTACTGGCACACAGGCGAGAGACAGATTAAATACCTGATGGGTCCCAGGACCACCAAGATACCTACCAGCAATTTCAGACAAAATAAAAAGAGTCCCCAGACCCCTGAACTCTAGCTCTGGTCGCTAGGAGATAAGACGGAGGCTGCAGAAGGCGGCAGCTGTGACAAAATGGAGAAGTCTTACAGATGCTTGCAGATGCTGCTGGAGTTTTAGGCTGCTGTTCCCTCGGTGGGGTAACAGTTCTGGCAGTGGCAGGAGCCAGTAGTAGAATATTGTCCCGATTCACACTGCAAGTCCTTATTATGTTTCCAGGAAAGCACTAGGATACCCTAATGATTGATCTATGGATGGATATTATTTTGTGGCAGATTATTGGAGTTTTTTCTGAGCAAGGGCTGCCATTGCTGCTGCTGCTGTTACGACACAGGGAAAAGAAATGGAGGAAATTATCTAAGACCTTATTCTCAAATTTGGCTTGGGTACAAGGCACAGGATTTACTCTGCAGAAAAATGTAGAGCCTGGGTTTTTTCGTTGTACTTCCAGTTTTGGGCACTTTATTTATACAATGTCCTTTTAGTGTTTTCAAGGAAAGAGTTAACCAATGGAGATTACCTAAAATGCACACAGCACAGCAGGAGGGTACCACCGGGTGGATGTGCGATTTCCAGACTAATCAGTTCACGTTTCTGTATGACTAGCTTCCTTCTTGTTTGCTGATACTTCGGCCAGGCAAGGTAATACACAGACTTTACAGTTAACTGAAGAAGAGTGATATATCATTTAAAGTATCCCTCTGCTAGATGAGAACTACACACAGTTTCCATGCTGTTAGCCTTTAAATCTTCAAGACCACAGAGGTGGTCCCCTTGGATCTAGATGATGGCATACGTATTTGTTTGAATGTTCTTCCCTAAATCATGAAGATCATGCACTGTAGATTTGTAGCCACTGGAGAAATTGGTACTGCTTATCTAACATTACAGCAGGCAAGTCTCAGCGCTGTGAGTTAACGCCCATACTCCAGTTCTATGTAACCATGGTGTGCTTTTTGCTCTTCTTTCTTTTTGCTTTCTTTTTTTACAGTTATCCGACCTTAAAAAGCTTTTCAAATAAATTTGGAAATAAAGCCATAAATTTACTAAAGAAAAAAACAGACGGACATTCATGAGTACTGTTCCAAATTATCTTCTCCATTTGCTACTGATCAATTCTCAGAGAATCAATTCTGGCCAGGACCTGAATGCCACCTGTTATTTCTTTCTCCCTCTTTTAACTTCATGCCTGACCTAACATGACATCAGTTTGTCCAAAAGGTGGCACTGCATCTTTGAGCATTTCATGGACTGAAATTGCTCTGGTGCAGAAGAGGTCTCCCGTATAAATAAGTAGAGCTACTTTGCACATCTACTAAACATTTCCGCTAGGTTTTCAACCATGGACCCTTTCTACAGTAAGTCCTTAAAGATTTTTAAAATTTTAAAGCTTTGATAAAAACAAAAGCTTGACCTTGAGTTTTCTGACATTGAATTTTAATGCTGTGGCTAAAAGCAATCTCTCCAGCCAAGCACATCCAGGTAAGAGATAGCTCCTCTTTGGGCAGCTCTTTAAGAAGAGTTGTAATTCTGAGCTTCCAGATAAGCCCAATGTCTTTCACTATGACAGGGAAATTGTTGCCCCTTCTGCTCACTTGCTCGCTCTCAAATTTACCAGCTGTGCCATACAGAGAAATAAAATTTACTTTAATATAAAAGGTAAAAACTCTTACTTAAGACACTCCTTTCTCCTCAAGCCACAAGGCACAAGCCACAGCCACAGCTTTTCAGGCCTGAGGTAGTCTTAGGAGTATACAGTTTGGTCTAAGAAATACAGAACTCTCCCCACAAAACAATTGGACTCTTAACATCAAACCACAATGGCATGTCCCAAATTAGCTCCTTTGCTGGGCTACAGTCTCTTTCTCACAGTTGACTGGTACCACATGGATGGTAGGACCATGACTAACCCATGTCCCTGGCTTTCGTCAGCTTTCTCATCAAAGCTTTTTTGACCTCTCCTTCCTCTCTTGCTCCTTGCGTTTCTAGGTCTTGCTGAGACCTGGCTGAAAGCACTTCTCCTCCAACTCCCAAAGCTGCTGCAGAGATGCCAGACTCCCAGTCTTACTGCCTTCTCCTGTTAGGTCAATCCCTACTGCCCTTTTATCTTCCTTCTCTTTGAAATCCAACTATTTGTCTCTTTTCTATCTTCCAGTGAGTTCTGCTTCCTTTTCCCTGATTTTTTTTTTTTATTATTATTATTTTTTCTCTATTTCAAGTCCTCCCTTACTTAGGAGACTAGACTTCAGTTTTCATGTTGATAGTCAGCCTGGCTCTAGTCTTTCACTCCTTGAATTTAAATTCCTGGATTGCTGTCAACTTTCAACTCTCCTATTGATTGCCAGAGTTGTTCTCTCCGGTTTCCACTCAGTCTTTACACACCCTTCAGTCATGTCTTGCTTTTTTTTCCTTATATTTCATTTTTTCCTGTGTCTTACAAGCCCTCTAATGAATTTCAGTCTCCTAGCATGTTCTTTAGCCTGCCTTTTCCTCTCCCAAATAGCATTCCACCTTGATTCTCCTGCCTCCTTTCCTGTGAAGTTTTTCATTGCTTTGCATCTGACTGTAGCCAGTGTGTATCCTTCATATTTTCTTTTTTTTTTCTCTTCTGGCCTTGCCTCTTGTTGCCCTGATTTACACTTTGGATCCAGTAGAGCAGGAAACTCCATGCAGGGCCAGTTCAGCTGCAGGAAGCTGTGCTCTGCAATGGAGAAGGAGATTTAACTCCTTCAAAGGAGCTTGAAGAAGCTCTGTTTCAGTGTCTGAGGCTGATCAATGCCAGAGAGTCTTAAATCAGAATTCACTGTCAAACTCTTACCTAACTTTGAAACCATGCACACCATTATATATTGCCTGTATGTAAGATGCTTTTCAATAGCACTTGTGAGCTACAAGGCAGACGTAGTAGCTATGCATGGCTTTGTGAATGTTTTATAATGATCTTATGTTCCTGATAGAATGACCAAGTGAATAGCATAAAGTGACATGATGATGTGAGGTGCCTGACTGCTTACACAGATATGGGAGATACGCATGGGCTATGTAGTAGACATTGCCCATCAAAGGTTTATTCTTAAGAATCTATTGTAGCCAGAAAGTCTTTTCTTTCTAGGTTTCAGAGGTTTTTTTCTTTGTTGTTAATCCAACCATCTTCATGTTTAATTCTCTTTTTCTCTTGTGAGAGGTTACAGTGTTGCATAAAAATGTCTTTGCCAGTAAAATGCTTCTTTAACAATTTGGCCATGATACAAAACCAGATTCCCACCAGAAAAGATTTTTATCTCGAAGCATATTGCAGCCAATTTCCTTCCTAATTAATATCATATCCACCTCCAAATTCCATTTCAGTTCCCAAACGAAAATTGACGAGGCAGTCAACCACAAATAAGCACAATATACCAGTGATAGTTCAATCAGCACAGTTTCCAGCATAGCATGTTACTAAAGCACAACCAGCATTTATGTTTCCATGTCCCTTGGATATGCCCTGTTTCTAGTATGTTACTGTGATAGCTCCAAATTTCACTTAAAGAAGTTTTTTAACATGATGCTGAATCAAAGAGTCAGCTGTGTATGTGTCAAAATGAAACTGGTACAATCTTTCCTGAGGAGCAAAAGCAGGACCTGAGTGATGGCATGCTTAACTGGAAGACAGCAGAGGCTGGAGCAAAGGGAGGTGTATAGACCACATAAGCTCTTCCCTGATATACTGGACAGTTTGCAGTACCAACCCAGCTGCAAACAGCTCTGCAAAAGAGGACTTGAAATGGCTTTTCCCAGGATAAATGGTAATATTGCGTCCCTGATCAGCTGCGATCTGGACTTGTCTCACACCAGTGCTACCATCCAGTGCAATCAATGCTGATTGTGGTGCCAGTATTTGCAACATATTCACCTAGCCTTGAGAATGAAACGACTGGTCCTTGTTGGCCTTCTTGTAAGACTCTTCTTGGGAAATGACATCAGGGAATGAAGTGACAATTAATATCTTTAAGTATGCTGGCTACCATCTTCCAGAGTATATACAAAACTTAAGTGTCTACAGTGCAATCATTCTCTTCCCTGAGCAGAGCCTATGTGAAATTACATACTGCCTTCCAGGAAAGCAAATGTGTTTACCAGAAGAACCCAGACCACCAAGTCTTTGTGTTTCAGATAGAGGACACTTTACATTGAATATCAGACCCACATTCATACAAATTAAAAAGCTTCTGTCTCAGAGTAGCCCTACATTTGCTCACCTTGCCTGCATACAGAAAATCATAGAGGAAATGCTGAAGGGCATGTTTTCCAGTTGAGAGGATATTTAGAAAAAGAAATTACTTTATTTTAAAGTTGCAAAACACTGAGAAGAAAGTGGCAAAGCTAGATATTGGCAATAGTCCTTTAAAGTAGCTATAAAAGCTATGGACATGTTTTCTTCTGCTGGGGCTTATCCGTGAAGCACAGCTGTTAGTTGGTAAAAAAAAAAAGAACCCTTTCATGTAGATGAAAATGCTCTGACTCTAATGTTTCTAAATCTATTTGCCTAGGTCTAGCAAAGTTTATTTTAAAGGGCAGTTTCTTCTTTAGGAATTTCTTAGTAAATAACATATTATGCATATCTTTGTGAAGGTATTCTCATAGCTGCCTGCAAAAGCTTCTCAAATGGCCCAGAAATTGAAGGAATCCAAGCCAGGGGAATTACACGACAAAAAAACCACCTTAACATAAACCCTAGCTCTAGCCAAAGAGATTAATGACATAACCAAGCAGATTAATAGGCATAGTAATAGGGGGAATTAGTGTGGTGGTGGTAGTAGATCCCACACTCCCTATAGACCTCTTTCTTCTAACACCAAATGATAGCGACCCCTTTAGAAAGGCCAGTCAATTAATGCCTGAACATTTATTATTTATTATAGCTACTACTATTACTACTGCTACTTCTACTACAACTACTACTGCTACTACTACTAAACCCTAACAAAATGTGGTGCTTGTAATGGGCATGACCTGAAAATATCTGGACTTGTGCTCCATGCCCAGCAGTATGGCAGATTTGTACTCTTTGGTGGCCTTATTTCTGACCCTGAGGAAATCCAGCCCTCTCCACTCCTTCGGGCTCTTCACAGAACATGGAACTAATGCCAATGGTGATGTTTCTTTCTCATCATTAATATTACTAATGTCATCTATCAGAGAGCACTGCCCAGGGACGCCAGCCAAGCTAGGGTAATAATGTGCTGTACAAGAACGTAGTACCAAATATATTTTCACCCTGATGGAAATAAAAACCCAGAAATACAAATGGACTGGCTTTTGTGTGGGACTGGGAAGGAAGCCTGAATGCCTTGCTCTAAAGCAAGCCCTGAGTCACATTCTTTCCAGATTCTTCCCTAAAATATACCTGAAAGTGAAATCTAGCCAACCACTTATAGCAGGTGGCCACTGTACATGGAACAAAACCATCACTGACTTCAGCAAGAGCTGGATCTAACCCATGGATGGTGAAAGAGCAACCTCATTTCATTACATTTCCTCTTCATTTTCATTCAAATGGAAAACAACTTTCATAAACAAAGTTTGCAAGGTTGCTCAGGCCATCTGCCATTTAGGTAATGATGGCTAGTCCTTTGGTGTTTCTACTCATGGACTATTCATCTTTTAGCTATCAAGTTTGCAATTAACAAGAATTTACCCTATGGACTCTGTGTACACATTTGTTAAGCTCCCCTAGTTAAAAAAAAAATGATCAATTTAGTGAGTATATCAACCACTACCTAAAAATGTGCTGCTTCCATATATTACCTTTTAGTCAATTATATTTGCAGTTCCCCAGTTTTCTAGAAATCAGCATTCACTCTTATCCCTGTATTTCCATTTTTTCTCATTCTGGCTTAGAGAGCAAAACTTTGCCTGATGGAAAACCACCATGGCTGCATTCCAGGTATTTAAGGGAAACGCTCTATTTTCATAAAATAGAGGAATTTGCAGGTCCTCATACATTGTAAGGAGAGGAGTCATGCGACAGCTACAGGTTCTTAATATATTTTCCCTGGAGAGTAAATTAACTGTGCAGACCACTACAGTTCCTAGAGTTAACCTCCTCTAGGGACAAGTCCGATCTTGACTTCATCAGGAGCTGATCTCAGTCTGGCTTCAATGTATGAATGACATAGAGTTAAACTGCAGAGTCCTGAAGGCGAGAAGACACATTCTCCCCACCTGTGTAGTTCATTATATTCAGGTCCCACTGACTAATGCCTACACCTTTGCAATTTATTCTACTCTATATTAAAAAGTAAACAGCACTGACAAAATAAAACTTGGCTGTATGCTCTCCTTGCCTATGGAGCATTTTGGCTGCTAAAATTATTATGTTGTAGCTTAGAAAAGCCAAATTCTTCAAGTTATTGCAGCCAGACTGTCTAGACTGCTGCTTAATAAGGTGGAGGTTGTTCTGGGATGGCCTGATATTCTTTTTAACATTGACTATTTGTTTCAGTGATTGCTTTGTTGGTAGATATTGCCAATGTTATACTCATTTCAGATTCGGGGGTTTTTTTGAGGGATGAAAAAGAGTGTTGATTTCCCTCCTGGAATAATTGTGCTATAAATATTAGTCTTCTCAGTTCAGTAAAGCCCTGAGTATGAAAAACTTTTGAACGCTTTCTGCCTAAACAAAAGAATATGATGCCACTTCTAAGCAGCAACATCGGGAATGACAAATGATTATTTAATATTCAGGGCTTGACCTGGCTAGTCCTCCGTATATACAAGTCAATGTGAATTCCATGCATGGAGGCTTTAAAGGATCAGGTTTGAAGTTTGTAGAGCACTAAAAAGCCAGTGGTCGTTTTTAAAATGTCACTGCACTTGTGGTCATCAGCACAATAATTCAGCACTGCTTAGGCCATTGTGCTTCTCTTGACTCAGTGCTAAATGTCACATTTCTCCTGAAGAGCACCTACCCTCTGAGGTGTGAGAAGTCTGGCCTTCGTTCTGCAAGGGGCAAAGTACTCTGAGCTTCTGAGCATCTGCTCAAGCCCATGTCCCAGACCTTATGGGACCTCTGCAGCTAACTTTGTGCTCCTTCAGAAAAGGCATCCTTTTTGTGCCTTTTGTACCATGCCAGAGAGGAAGGTGGAACTGTGCAGACAAGCAGGGACCCACTTTTCCCCCTTGGAGTTTGCTTATAAACTAGGTTGGTACATACAGATTATGCAATTTACAGCAATTTACTACTAGCTGCATCTAGTTATGTTCTACATAAGGATTGCAGTCAGTGGTCAGGTACTTGTTCAATTTGCCCTGTGGATATGCCACTGCAACTGGTAATTCCAGTTACCTCTCCTCTTTTTACACTCTGGTGTCCTTATGTTCTTCTGTTGAAGGCACTTGACAGAAGGACAGAATGTGCAGGTTGTGTTCCAGTCTTCACCACAATCTTCTTACGTCGTTTGAAGGAAGCTACTTAGATTCACATGTACAAAAAAGCTCAGATGCTTGATATGGAAGTTTAGGCAAAAATCTAGGATCACAGCTCAGTTTGCAACACTTCCTCAGATGCACAAATAAACAGGCAATACTTTTTCCAAATCACCCAAAACTCTGTTTCTGATGTCACCCAGCTAAGCATAACCACATTTATTTGAAACCATGGTCTGAAGAGGAGGAAGACCTGGAGGCTACACCTCTTCTCTCTGGTAGTTCAATGGCAAGAAGAGTCAGACCTCCACAGGAGTCAGATATGCAAGATGGGTTCCTAGGACCTTCTCACTTTAGCAGCTTCAGACTGTATTGCAGGAAAACATCCTAAACACCAGTCCATAAGCTGTTCTGTGACAAAAGCATTCTGCTCTCCGCTGCTTGAAACAAGGAACTTCTTTGAAAAAAGATAAATAATGTAGTTCCACTGAGTCAGGAGAGTGAGCATAGAGTCATAGATAGTGAGGGAGCTTCAGAAACTCTCCAGATCATCCACCTAACCTAAGGAAGGATCATTTATACCTCCTGCTTGTCCAATTGCTAATGATCCTTCTGGAAAGAGACTGTCATACTTCCATATGCAATCTATGCTAGTGCTTCTCTATGCATAGATTTAGAAGACTTTTCCTGTTATTCTTGTTTGTGCTATCTGTTATGGGAAGAGGGAACAGATTATTCTCTTCTCTCTAAAAGTGTTTGTGGTCTGTTGTCATCTCCCTAATCAATCTTTAAGTTAAACAATCCCAAGCCCTTTAATCTTTCCCAATAGATCATACTTTCAAAATTGCTTTCATCCAGAGTGACTCCAGCTTGTCTTTCTGATACCCAGAACTAAACAAAGCACTTCAGCTGAGCTCTTAGAAAAAGTTGAACAAAACAGTATGTCTTGCAAGCTATTCTTCCGCATGTAAAACCTGATCTGATGTCTGCCATTTTTGCAATAGAAAAATTATGTTGGGTTCAGCTTATGATGCTCTGTGGTATGCATGTACATTAGTATTTCGGTTGTTACAAGAGCACTTTTGATGTGGTTGACTCTATCCCCATATAACATGTTTTATTTTGCGTTACAGAGCAGGCTTGACGTGCATGACCTGCTTTCCTTTGGGATGAGACTAAACCAAAAAATGGTCCTCAAGCATTCACTTCCTGGACATTTTCTGCTAATGGACAGTCAAGCAAGACCAGACTAGAGCTAGACTGAAGTAAACCCTCTAAAAGTGAACCCAAGAGTGCTGGATCCTCAGCCCTGGCTCTTTCACTCTACAAACGTGCTCCAGTTGTACAGCCCTGCTTAGATACACCTGCAGGGTACAGAAGTACCCTGCAACCTTCAGAACCTGTCTTAAAGAACAGTGCCTTACCAGTTGTACTGTATACCACATATGTACCATTGACTACTTTTGCCTTAGTGTCATATCTTTCATTTATCCATTTTGGATTTTATTTGACTTTTTCATTTCTGAAGCTCTCCTTAAATTCTAGATCTGTCCTCTCATGCATTTGCTGTCCTTATCTTCAGGCTGTCTGCAAATTTAATATTTAATATTTTCTCTTCTGTCATCCAGGTCATTAATTAAAATACCAAACAGAGTGAGATCCAAGACAGATCCCTCTGGCACACCACCCAGTACCTCCTTCTATCTTAACAGTGAACTACAGAAAAAATACTCAGCATATGATTATCTGGTAAATTTTGTCCCATACTACAGAAATTCCACCATATATGTGTAGATTTTTTAGTAAGAATATTATATGAGACAGTGTTAAGATCAAATTATGTGAAATTAACTGTCTCATCTATATCTGTAAGATCTTGCCACAGACAGAAGTTAAACTACTTTATTGCAATCTGGTTGTGATAAATTCCAGTGGGCTATTATTTATCTTCCTGTTATCCTTCAGGTACTTACATATAGTTTAGTCAATTATTTTTTCTAGATTTTTTCTAGGAACTGATGCTGTCTGATCTTTTCCCTTTTTAAGAATAATGACTATGTTGCCACTTTTCCTGTCTTCTGGTTCCTTATTTGACCTCTATGATTCTCAAAGGCTTCATTTTGCACTACCAAATAAAACAGACTGAGGAGCACACTCTGGCCCTGAGGCCAAGTGGTACAGCACAATTCATCTCCACATGGCAAACCTTTCCCCTCACTCATCAGAAAACAGTGTACACATTCAAACTGTCCCTCACCCAGGTTATTCCCCATCTGTGTCCAGAAACTGTCTGGGAAAGCAGTAGAACAAAAAGACAAAAATATGCCAGAGAGCTTTAAGCAATAAACATTTTGGGTGGTCCTAGGGCAGCCTGTTAGCCTATAACCTGTCTCTGTTCTGTTTATGATTATAGGCATAGCCAAAAAATGTTCACTAAACCATCTGAGATGGCCTAAACCAGTTTAGTTGTGATGATGATGACAATGATGCTCAGCTGAATGCTTAAGATTCAAGATCCATCTTATCTCCCTGAGAACTGTAGTAACAGTATGGGGAGTGGGAGAAGATGCTTTTTCGAAGATGCTTTTTCATAGATGCAGAGATAGAAAACTGCCTGTATGTGCCAATTCAGTTTAGTTTAGGAATCTAACTTCTTCCTTGCTCTGCACCCATAATGAATGTTTCCTTTCTGTTCATTATATCTACTTTTTCTTTCCTTGGGTTGCTTGCTTACTTGTCCTCATTTTCAAATGCCCTTGTTATTCTGATTCTGTAATATTCTCTGCTACCCATTTCAACCCAGGCCTTCTTTTTAGTTATCATATTGTTACATTATGCAAGAATCATTATTCGGTCCTGTCTTAAAGACAGAACCTCTAGCTGCTACATAATGCATGTACAGATTCAATGCATTTCTAATGCTTTTCTCCTTTCCCATTGTTCATATAACCAGAAATATTCTGTGGAAAAACTAAAAATAAATCTTCACCCAGCAGAATGTGGTTTGTAATGTCTCTTGATATGGGCATTATCTCAGATTTAGCTCAGCTCACTTTGTATGGGAGATAGAGATTCAGCTCTAATTTAATATCTCTGAGATTGATCTGAGCCGTTTGCAGTTTCAGTCACATGTAATAAGGTGAAGGTACAGTGTCTGACTGTCTGGCTGAGCATTTATGCTGTGCTTATCATAGTACATATCTGAGCTGCTTTGAAAAAAATACTCTGAAAAGCCAGCAAAAATTAATAGTGACCTTCCAATATTATTAACTTAACCTGATTCCTTTGTGCTTGACACCATTAGTTTTCATTCCTTTAATGTTGTGCTTCCCCATTCCACAATCCCGAAAACTGCTGGAGTAAGCTCCTTTCCATGGTTGAATGGGAAGCTGTGTCAGATGCCTTTCTGACAGACAGCCATGCTGGACTGTGATCTAGATGGAGCCTGGAGCATGGAGGGGGGGTAATGCTCCTCTGGCTGCACCAAGGGTTTTGGGTCTGGAAGGGAAACACCACAGGGGGCACTGCTATTAGAAGCAGGAGGGAGAGATGGATGGGTACCCACAGTTGCAGTGCTAAATCTCTCCCTTGTGAGTTCTTATCAAAGATAATTCAAAATGGAGTAACTTCTGAAATATCTAAGCTACACAATTCAGCCTAATGCAGTGGTCCCTGAATTAGCTCCAGAAGCGGTATAATTACATCGCCCTGTCATTCTGCCCAAGCTCCTTAGTCTTCTTGAGAGGCAGATCTAATTACTCTGGGCACAGCACCAGCCTAATGCAGCCACAGCTCTTCTGCGACCAAGCCGGGGCATGTGCTGACACTGTGCTGGACTGGATAGTCAGACCAAAGCAGGTGTGTCTTAGAGCCAGTCTGCCAAAGTAGACCCCAAACTCAGATGAACTGGGTGGCAGGATTCTGGAAGCAATGACCAGGGGGTATGTGGTTTCCCCTTAATCTCCTTGCTGCAGAGCAAGAAGCAACATTGGGTGTCAGATTAAATGTATTGGCCACAAACAGTCCTGAGATACATTCAGAGGAAAGAACGAAGCCCTAAGAGACTCCAAAAGAATTGCCTGCAATATTAACAGGAGTATCCTAAGCTAGCTTTTATTTAAATACTGCTCTTGCATGATGCAAAACAGCATGACATAAACCCTGTAAGTGCTGCAAACAGTATGGCAGCTCCATTTTTAGGGTGTTTGTCTCCCAGAAGAATAACCCTCTGCATTAAGAGAAGGACTTTTTTTTTTTTCTCCTGAATTGTTTTGAAATTCAGGCTTGTTGGCTCTGCTTCATGTCACTGTAACTTAATCAGTACATGAAAAACTCTCTAGATTCCCAGATTCACTTTATGGAACTTCTATTTCTAATGAAGAAGGCCACTGGGCCTATCAGTACATTTTGTGATTATAATCTGGTATGACACTGGTGCTACCTCATGTAAGTGAGGTACTGTGGATCACTTTCAGTATCGTCAGACCCAGTGGGTCTTACAAAGACCAGTCCAGTGAAAACAGAAGACATTTTCGATGACTCCAAGCAGGCACTGGACCAGGCTGGTAAATGGCACAGAGTTGCCCAACTCAGTGATCATGACTGTTTTCCACCAGTGATGTAAGAAGTTGGATCCTTGCAGCTGTAGACTGGAGGCAGTCTGAGATGCTCACCCTACTTTTGTTGTCTCACACAGGGTGAGACTGAATAAATATTAATTAAACTTTTCAGTATACCATGACTGCATCAACACCACTCTTGGAGAGCTGCCTATTCAGTCAGATCAGCCTGCATGTCCTGCTGTTTCTTGTACGCTCAGCGGTACCTGTAATATCACTGGGTGTAGTATGGTTTGAATCCATTCCACCTTTATTTCACCAGGAACCCCAAAGAAACCAAGAGGATCAAGGGTGAAGAAAAGCATTCTAGCACGAAAGCCTAAAAATCTAATCTACCCTGAACAAGAACTTCACAATTGTACATTAAATATCTCATGCCCTCCTTAGATTCCATTCAGACACGTTTAAAGTATAGGAAAAATCTGAAGATAGCCTTATAATGTCTCCAGGACAAGGACTGTTTGTTCTTTTCTGTTTGCCAATGTTTGGCACAACAAGACTCTCAGACTTTGGGGCACCCGGGAGTCCAAAAGACTGATAGCAGTTAAGGGATGGACTGTTTGAAGCCACTGGAGTAGTTCCTCAGTTCTTTATTCTTCATCAAATTTGGTAAACCGGCTCAACTCGGCAGAAACTCCTCTTGGGGAATCTTGACTCATCTGTGTGACTATGGCACTCTCCATCAAGCCCTGACACGTTTATGACTAAATGGACTTCACTGCAGTAGTGATCTGCTGCTGTCTTTTCCATTCCATAAAATAAACTGTGCAATTTACTGTTTTCTCTTCTCCTTTCCAATTTTTGTAATCTAGAAGAACAATAAGCACATATATTGCTTTTATGAGGGAAAGTTCTGAGAACCTGGCGACATGCCTGGTCTCCGCATTTGTTTGTGCTGGGGAACAGGCAAGACATTTTGAAGCAGCAAAAGAGTGAATAGAGTTCTGTCCTTCTGAAATCAATTGCTGAGGAGTACAGAACAGAGCCAGAGTGTGCTGAGGTCTTCAGGAGGGACAGGGGATAATAAATCACCTCATTACTTCTTGTTTCTCATTACAGCCAGCATCAGGAGGAATGTGTCTAATCTTCTTACTACGTCGTACTGCTTCAGCGTGAGTGTGGGAAGGGTAAACAAGGTTTAGTCCCCATTCTGTCGGCTTTACTCTTAATATCCCCTACCTGGAGCAGATCCTGACACCCTCATAGGACTGGGGAGAAAGTGTGAATCCTGGATGGATTTCAAAGGGACAAAGAACAGAAATTGAGCCTCAGGAGTATAGGCGATGGATGGGGAGGAGGTGGGAGATGGCAAATATGAAATGGAATTTTGTGCCTCCAGATTTGGGGACAGATCCCTGTATGTGTAAGAAAAGCCACCCTGGGGCTGCCTAACCAGGCACAGGTTTGTTTTGCATATCTGCTAGAATCCTGCCCCTCCTGGTCTTGCCTCCAGTACCAGCTCATCTATGCTTCCCCCTTGATGCAACACCAAGCTCTGTGATTGGATTTTAGCAAAGTGGATGATGTTTTTTGGATTTCTATGTGCCTCTCCTTCCTCAGCTCTCTCAGACAAGCTCTCCTACCTCTCTCCCAATTTCTAGTGTCCCTGTCTTTCAGTGTGGTTCCTGCACTTAGTGTAAAGAGATAAGAGCAGGCTGAGGGACCTTCCCTAAGTGCTTGGTGTATCACTGATAACCATACAGTGAGGTGTATTGTACAGCACCACTCAGTGGACACAGGCTTAGATATGGGTCCCCAGGAGTAACCCCTCAAACTCCACTGATTCCAGTGGGATTATGTGCAGACTAACATCCTGCCTGCTCTGAGGAGGCCTGGATGAATCCAAATGCTCATGGGCAGAGTGGGCAGAAGCCTCCTGGTGAAGGACTTGTGTTTAGCTCTTTGTTTTCAGTATGTGGCTGAATTAGGACAGCACCTGAAGTGCAGCACAAATTAATTCCAGCCACTCCAGCCAGTAAGTCAGCTTCATCGGGGGCCCAACTTAAATGCCTCTGTGCAAATGCATGTAGCATGGGGAATAAACAAGAGGAGTTAGAGATGTGTGATCACCTGCAGGGCTATGATCTTATTGGCATCACGGAGACATGGTGGGATGGAAGGACACAGGTTCTTTAGGAAGGGCAGGCAGGGGAGACAAGGAGGGGGTGTCGCCCTCTATCTCAATGACCATCTGGAGTGCTTGGAGCTCCACTTGGGGATGGATGAAGAGCTGACTGAGAGCTTATGGGTCAGGATTAAAGGGAGGGCAGGAACAGGTGACATTATAGTGGGTGTCTGCTACAAGCCACCCAACCAGAAAGACCAAGCAGATGAGGACCTCTACAGACAGGAATAGCCTCATGTTCAAAAACCCTGGTCCTCATGGGGGGCTTCAATCACTCTGATATCTGTTGGAGGGACAATACAGCAAGGCATAAGCAATCCAGGAGGTTCCTGGAATGTGTTCATGATAACTTCCTTTTCCAAATGATAGAGTAGCTGATGAGGAGATGTGCCATGCTGGACCTTGTTCTCACCAACAAAGAGGGGGTGGTAAGGAATGTGAAGCTCAAGGGCAGCCTTGGCTGCAATGACCATGAAATGGTGGAGTTCAAGATCCTTAAGGCAGCAAAGAGGGTGCACAACAAGCTCACTACCGTGGACTTCAGGAGAGAAAACTTTGGCCTCTTCAGGGATCTACTCGGTAGAGTACCATGGGGCAAAGCCCTGGAGGGTAGAGGGGCCCAAGAAAGCTGGATACTATTCAAGGATCACCTCCTTCAAGCTCAGGAGGGATGTATCCCAACAAAGAAGAAGTCAGGCAAAAACACCCGGAGGCCCGCATGGATGAACAAGGAGCTCCTGGACAAACTCAAACACAAAAAGGAAGCCTACAGAGGGTGAAAGCAAGTGTAGGTAGCCTGGGAGGAATGCAAATAAATTGTCTGAGCATCCAGGGATCAGGGATCAGTCCAGAGGAGGGCCATGAAGATGATCAGAAGGCTGGAGCACCTCTCCCATGAGGACAGGCTGAGAGAGTTGGGATTGTTCAGCCTGGAGAGGAGAAGGCTCCGGGGAGATCTAATTGCGGCCTTCCAGTACCTGAAGGGGGCCTACAAGTAAGCTGGAGAGGGACTGTTTACAAGGGCATGGAGTGATAGGACAAGGGGTAATGGGTTTAAGCTGAAGGAAGGTAGATTTAGATGAGATATTAGAAAGAAATTCTTCACTGTGAGGGCGGTGAGGTGCTGGCACAGGTTGCCCAGAGAAGCTGTGGCTGCCCCTTCCCTGGAAGCGTTCAAGGCCAGGTTGGATGGGGCTTTGGGCAACCTGGTCTAGTGGAGTGTCCCTGCCCATGGAAGGGGAGTTGGAACAAGAGGATCTTTGAGGTCCCTTCCAACCCAAACCATTCTATGATTCTATGACTAGGATTTTCATTCTCACATGGGTGAGCTATCCCTTGAGTAGTCCCACTGGAACTTTTGCATCAAAGTTTTTATTCTGTTATAAGAAAGAAGTTCTCCATCTGCCTCCTATTTTAGGACTGGTGGATCTGTCTGTATCAGACATCCAGGACAGTACTGGGACTAGGTCTACCTGGCTGTCTCCAAAGGAGAGCCTGTGCAATGCTACTTTCAAGTCTGACAGCATCACCACCTGCATCCTCACATAAATTCTCCCCTCTCCTCCCAAGCAGGTAGAAGTGGAAATGTCTTGACAAAGTGAGGTGCCTTTTGTAGTTATTTTCTGAGATATCTCAGGGATGTCAAGTCACAGATAAATCTATTTCCCAAACTAAGAAATAGACCACTTGCATGTTGGATGAACATTCATCAGATGGAAAGTGTGGGTGGAAATGTCATGTTTCCCTCCCTCCAGATATACCCACAGTGGCCTGCTAAAGGCTTATCTCCACTGAAGTCAAGTGTAAAGGCCTGAACAAGCTTCAGATGAAGTAAACCAAGTGCCAGTAACAGCTTATCTGTGACACCATCCTTAGAGCCAACTCTCTACCTTACCCTTCCTTTTTTTACTCTGATAATTAAAAAAAGGAAAGAAAGCATTTCCAGCTTCACTCGCTCAAGGGACAGATGTTGCTACCGATGGGTTTAACAAAATTGCAGCAACCAAAACCTGTGAGTCATCTGGTTCATCCCCTTTAGCTCAGAATTAGTTTCAAGAATGCATTCATTAGCTCTTTCACAGTACAGCAAGCTTATCTTCCTGTAAAAGGGAGCAGCTGGGATAAAAAAAGGTATCAGTCTCTTAGTGCAAAAAGTAAAAGAGGTCTACAAGCCAGGACATGATTTTCTGTAATGCTTGAGAGATGTCTTGCACAATGTAAGTACTACTGGAAATATCTTGGTAGTACGAGGATCTCTATCTCAATATTTATAGAGGTGCTAATAAATACTGTAAGCTATATCCTAACACAGTGTTTTAGAATGCAGACTTTGACCTTCTCGGATAGATCTGGTTTTTCTTCCTCATTTTCATACTGGGAATGTTACATCAGCCTGTGGGTTATGTTGCATAACTGATAAGATTGTATAGGTCTATGTTATCAGGGAACAAGGTCACACACTGTATCTTTGATTATCTGAATGTCTCATTTGTTGGGTCATCTCAGCCAGCTCTCTCCAAGACAAGGCTGCTCTAAAGGCCCTTGTGCAAGGCAGTGCAGACATTGTCCACCCTACCTAGCCTGAGGTTCAGAGGCTGGGCCCCTGGCCTTTTTTTTTTGTTTTAGCAGCATAGACACAGACCATATTCAGACCATCTACCATGGCACCTAAGGTAGGCTGAGATGATGCTTGTTAAGACGTCCTTCATTGTCAGAAGAGCAATGAATGGCTCAGAGAGGTAGCAGACAGGGCTGCCAGACCCTTTGCAACCAGCAGAGGTAAGAACTCAGTGGATGTGAGTAAGGATGTCACGATCTAGCCATAATGCCCAAAGTCACTATCTATCATAGGCAGTCTGAAAGTGGAGCCTACTCCATTGACTACACAGGTAGTCAGAGTCTAACAACTGCTTACTACATCAGACTCAGTCATCCTTAACTTTAAGACCTGGATGGCATTTGGCATCTGTATCCTCCATGTCTTTCATTACAACATGGTCAAAACCAGGCCCTGACCCTGAGAGGAGTGGCTGTGCAGTGTCATAGCTGTGGTCAAGTAAGATGATGTGCAGACATGTGATTCACCAGACATGGTAGGATGCCCACTCGTGTTAACACCTGCTGTAGAACAGGCTATGCATATGACATCAAGCCTTCGTTGTAATACCTAATGCTGAAACTACAGATCATCCTTGGCCCCATGGCACCATATCTGTTTTTAAAGTGATGCCCAGATCAAACATCTGAATCTCTGATGTATCCGTTTGATCTGAAGATTTCAAAATTACCTCCTTACATTTTTGCTAAATTCACAAAACTGCATGTAAAGTTTGTGCTATATTAATATGTTGCACTGCAGCAAGTTGAACAATAATTTCTTTCATGTATATAGCTGTTGTCCCTCCTTTTTATTCTACTGCATTTTCTTATTATTTTACATTGTCCCTTTTATCATCAGATCCTCTGCTGGTTTTGATAACTTCAAGGAGGCCAAGTTTATAGGTTCTGCATCTTAAATCATCCATTTTCTCATTTTCTGAGTGCTGACTAAAGACTTCCATTCTCATTTACTCAAATTGTTATGAGTTTTTAAAATGTTCTTTTAAAAAAAAAGTTTTCTAAAATAAAATGAAATTATTTCCTGCTGCTTCTGCTGGATTGAAACAGTTGTTTTGTTGAAACATATTATCCTGTTTAATTGCTTAGTTCCAATGCACATTATTGGTTTTCATATGAATATGATGGATTTGGTTTATTACTGTAATACTGGTGTCAGAGAGGTGTAAACCACCATGACAGAGCAGGGAGTAAGGTCTCATGGATCAAATCAATAGACTTACTTTTGCCATCAGCTCTTAGAGGAGATTTTAGCCATGAGATGTTTACTGAATTATTCTGGAAACTAGCAGCATGGATTCATGTGAGTTGTTTGTGCTGTGCTCTTCCATGCTATGGAGAGCTGAGAGCATGTTTCACTTGTACACTCTGGCTCGGGTGCCATTTTTTAGCTTCTTCACACAATCTAGGGAAAAAGAGATTTTTTTTTTTTTTTAATATATATATTCCTCTTATCAGTCTCCACCTAACAGCTAAGACTATAGTTTCCTAAAAAGCAGACCTCGGAGGATGTCTGGATGGAGACTGGGGTTGGGTTGCTGCCTTGTGCAGAACAGACTTCTACTCCCATGGTACTTCTTATTTCCACAAATTTTCTGTCCCTAGACAAAACATTTCTTCCTCTCCTTAATCATCCCCTCAGGTACAAAGAATTACATGTGAAGTATGTCTGATATTAGTATTTCATGAGGTCACACAGTGGTAGAAAAATACTTTCATGTCTTCAAAGCAGCCTTGGAGACTGTGTGTAGAGACTCGCAGAATGCTGCTCATTTCACTGAGGAGCAATTTCAAAGAGTATTTTGACACCTAAATCTATTTATGAGACAGTGAAGGGATTAAACTACAAAATATAATCTGGTCATATCCAGATGTCTCCTCCCACACACACCTGGTTCCTACTGTAGCTCTAGGTAAATACAATATTAACTTTTGACTTCCTTGTGTGAAACTTGGTATAAGCCTATCCTGCATTATATTATATAAACTTTTATGCTGTATCACTGGTGACAGAATCTGAGTACTGTTATTTGGTTGCCATGGCTGCCAAGAGATGGCTAGATTGCAATGGTAAAGGGATTTTATTTACATCTGCCCACACAGCATGTTGTTTTGTACCCTGGCCCAACACATATTTGCAGAAGATGGATTTACTTAGCTGGGATTTTGTGGGTGTACTTGGCAGTGGGGGAGAGGGATCGTACTCACCTCTGTATGACCATTTGGCCCTGAACTAGAAGTGACCTGAGACCTTCCAGGGCACAATATACTTTTTCTCTCCATGCAGTGATTTGGGACCCAAAAGCGAGAGGAACCAGAGCAGGTCAGCAGCAAGCGTGGCTCGGTGGGGAGCTGGGCATCAGGTGCAACTGTACGATCTGAGCTGCAAACAAGGTAGCGAGGGAGACAAGGAAGATGCCTTTTAAGACAGTGTTGGGCCAGGAGCAAGTCCCCTGCAGCCCTGGAGTGCAAACTCCCCTCGTGTAGGAAGATGGACAGATGCTGCCAGCACGCCACCAACCCCGACTCGGCAACAGCTCTGCCCCGAGTACAGTTGATGCAGGTCTGGCTGCACGGTCCCTACAAGACTGGTCATCCTATCAGGCTTTGTGAAAAGGGAAAATCGCGGCTTGCAGAGATGCAATTGCTGTAAACCATTTACTGGATGGAGTTTTTGAGGAAGGTGGAAGGTGTGTTGCCTGGAGACAGCAGGTGAAAGGAGCTCTGCTGCTGTGATTTACTAGATGGCTTGGTTAATGTGGGCGCTGCAGCTCACTAGATGGTCATTGTAATTTTTAATTAATAGTTAGGGCATCTAAATCTTTGCAGATGGGTGTTTTTTAAATTTGAATAAATGAATAAATACAGCTTTGAGGCTTCAGCCCAACATGGCATTTCCAAGTGCAATTCAGAGCTGGCAGGATAGCTTCCATTTTTGATTAGTGATAAATCTAATTGAGAAGGAATGGCTGACTTTCAGAGCTGGGACTGTATTACAAGCCATCTGAGGGTAGGAATCAGGCTAAATGAGCCTGATATAATGATTTATTTACAGCAACTCTGATACTTTTAGTAATCCATTATAATTGTATAGACAGAGGCTTCATTATCCCTTCATGTATTTGTGATCCCTTCAAGGGCTGGGGAGTTGTGGAGCAAGCCCACAGGGAGGGGAATATTCAGAAGGATTCATCCTGCAAGATGCTGAGTAGACTGTACCCCTCAGCAGGCAGAACAAGGTACTCGTTTCTTTACACAATTTCCCCCTGTGAGTTATTCAAGTCAGTACAATATAATTGAATTTATTTTATTTAGGTTCTAATAAGGAAAGGTGGTTAATTTCTGTCAGATAATTAGAATAAATCTCTAATTGAATCAAAGTCAATGTAAGTAAATATTTTTATTAGGTTGTTAGCATGCTGTCTGAAAATACTCCTTTACATGTTCATAGCTGTCTTAGTTTTGGGGAGGGAGCTGTTTTTAGCAACTACAAAATTAATTAAACTTGTAAGAATGAATTTATTCTTTTGGAAAGCATGTATGTATGTATTTACTTATTTATTTAAATTTAGAAAAGCTGGATCTCTTTTTTTGACTCAAGCCTATACATTTTTTGAGAAAAATGGGGGCTGTATCATAATAGCATATCACACCCTATCTGCCCTCTGAAGTAAGATTGCACTTTCGAACTCAAAGGTTTTCCTTGGAAAAACTGAGGGGTTTTTTTAGTTGAAACCCCAATTCTCCTCTGAATAACAACCCAGAGGGAACCTTTTTGACTAACTATAGTTGGGCCAGTTCAGTTTGCAGAAAAAGTGCCAGCTAGTGCAACCCTTAGGTATGTCCCACTCAGTTCAACAACAGCAGCAAAAAAAAGGCATCAGCAGTGCTGGCTTTGTGCTGCCTAAACCCAACATGCTTCTGCCAGGAATATCTGTACCCCATCTCCTGTTTTATCTCTGCCTCTGGTAGATAGCCCATTGAGGGCACATACTAACCGTGAAAGAAGGTTTAAAACCTCACCAAAGTGTAGGGTTCCTTTGCTTCATCCCCATCCTTGTTGTTTTTCAAGAGAATGAGGTAGGTTGATGTGTTGTTCAAGGGTTCCAAACATAGGGTAAGGTCACTGGTGCCCAGTCTGAGGCTGGAGAGGTGGGATGAAGATTCTTAATTGTTCCTTGCTTGTTTCAGGTAGAAACATGGTTTTTAAGTTGTTGTTAAAGGGACGAAAGTTCCCCAGGGAATGGAGGAGCAGAACAGCCAGTTAGCATGTCTATCTATCTGCCAAGCCTAAGTAGTACGTTGAAGCACATTGAAGACTCTGAACTGGGAGCAAACAGAATGAAGTACTACTTCTACAGCTACAGATGACTGGGAGAGCAGAGGGAAAGCAAAAAACACTGATCTCATTCAAGTAATTTTTCTTCAAAACAAAAATAAAGCTGGTCAGCAGAAACCCCAGAAAGCAGAGAGGAGCATTTCAGATGTGCGCCATGCAATGATACTCTTCATCCCACATTAAAATCTGAGAATCTGGCAAAGCATTCTGGCTTTGGACACATCACTACATCAGGTGCCTTTAAAAATCCCAGCCTAAACCATTGCCATGGCCAGATGGGAACAGTTTTATGATGTCTTTTGTAAGCCATTTCTGGGCTGTTCCTATCACAGATCTGTCTTTTCCCCTATCACTCGGTTCAGAAAAAACAACCTGGATTCCTTCTTTTTGTTTTGTTTTGGTTCAATTTTTTATTTTGTTTTAAGCAAGGATACATTTTAATGCTTTAACATGGATGTAGAGGACAAGAATACACCATGTGCACCTGGTAGGACTTAATCTTCGTGAATTCCTGGGTATTGATAGGACAAAGGGAAATAATACAGGTTAATACCACTTTAATAGTATATCCACCAGAGACAGAGTAAGACTCCAACAGAAAGTGATGGTCAGAGAGAAGCTATCAGTTTTCTTTTCCTGAGATATTTATGTCTGTACAACCCTTTTGATTCACACCCAGCTGAACCCTTTAACTGAGATGCTCTTTCTAGCTGATACTGTCCTGTGGGATCTCTCACAAGCATGGTCCAGGAAGGAGAGATAAAAACCTGAATTCTTCATGGGTAATGTGACCTGGATGACAGGTGGGGGAAATTAAAATAAAGCTGTTGTCAGATGAATATACTTGCAGTCCATTGCTGCTGCCCCGATGGATGGCAAGGCCACATATCCCTAAAAGTGAAGAGTTCATGCAGGAGAAGCCTCCTGCAGCACATAAAAGCTAGCTTAACCACAGACACAGCAGCACTGGTCAAAGCATCATAATGTTGTAAAACTGACTGGCATTTGCCAAGTGTGAATGATGGAGTCTGAAGGTACCGTTCGCAATTAAAAGCTGGAGCTGCTGAGCCTTCTGTTGGCAGTCAGCATCTCCTGGTGACATGGCACTACTCCTGCTGGGATTACTGGGGGCAGCAGCAATCCTGTCTGATATATCAGGGTTATGGGCTCAGACAGGGGAAGGATCAGCATCTCCCGCTTTCTTTCAGTGCTCTGTAGACCAAAGTCTCATCCTAGAAATCTAAATGGTGCAACCCATGTTGGCTTTGTCCTAAAATAATCTTTAGTTGTCTGGGACCTAATCATCCCTGGGTGATACTAAAACCTTTGGTATTTGTTGAACTCATGCTGCGCTTGGGAATGCCATTGCATATGTTCAGGAAGTGCTGTCAGTTGCGTTTTCAGGAAAAGGCTGCAACCCTACTTTAATGGTACCACAAAGCCCAGGATTCCCAGCTCTCAAGGAGCTGCAGAGTATGGAGACAAAAGACATAATGGCTGACTAGACACCACAGCTACCAAGCAAGTTGGTGAACAGGACTAATAGCCCATTGGTACACCTACTCTCCAGCTGTCTGCATTTAACACTTACATGGTTAGTACCTGCAGAAAGGCACAGTCATTTTCTCAGTGAAGAAATCCACGTAAAAAGCAGGAAGCATATTGTCTGCACCTGATGGTGTGGTCATAATCTCTGCTGAGAAGGGCACAGTTCAGTAGCCATAAGCTTCCTGAGGTCCTCTAGCCTCTGTGTGTGTGGTGACTGCACGTCCAGTAAACCTCTCTTCATAAGTCCCTCCAACCCCAGCTTTATCCTCCAGGCTCTGATTGCTTCAGGTTATGGATGTGCATAGCAACGCCATCAGGCACTTACTCAGTGAGCTCTGCTGCTGGAGGTTGAGATCATATCGGTGGTAGAGCTTTGCTGACATGAAGTTTCATGGTGCTGTAGAGACAGCACTTCTGCCCTTGCTTCAGGACCCAGCAGAGAAAGGCTGTACATATAACAATTTGTGAACAAGAGGACTGAATTTGCATCTGATTCAAAAGTAATTTCACATGGCTTTGAAAGGGGTTTGGTTTTTGGTTGGGTTTTCTTTTTTTTCCTTCTTCCACTGTTCTCTCGCAGAGGGATTTTATTAAATGAAGTAGGGAATAAAAACAAGGAAAAAAATAAGAGTAAGGGTTATATTGGAATATTTTAACCATTTTAAACCACTAAAAGCATATTTCCATGTTGCAGTGCTTGTTAGAGACCCCCTTTGTTACCTCCAAAAGGATTCATACTTTTGGATGGCAGATGGCAACAGCCTGAAAAATGGCAGCTCAAAATCTCAACGTGTAGAGTCACGCCAGTGCAGCTCTTCACCTGCTGGGGATTATGAGCCCAAGGATGGGGCCAGGAAGAAAGAAGCAATAAAGCATTTTTGCCATTTTTTATTAATGTTAGTAAAGCTGCGAGTTCCTTAAATTCAGTTGTTGACTTCTACAGGTGAGCACAGTAATGACTGAGTCTTTGCTGGCTTACACCAGTTGGGAACAAAAGCTTGGGAAGTGTACACCAGATTTAGAAATATTCTGCTGGTCTTGAACACTGAGCATAAATGGGAAAGATGCAAAAGGAGGAGAAGGATATTGAATTACACCAATAAAACCCTCCAGCTGGAAAAGCTCAAGGAATGTGTAGAGATTTCTTGGAGTCAGAAATTAGTTCAGTAAAAGATGTACCAGAAGTAATGAGATAAGATAATGAAGGGATGAGTCTGTGTCCCTTTTTGCCTCCATTAAAAAAAAAAAAAAAAAGACGAGTGGAGGGGGGACAGAAGGAGGACTTGTAGAAAGGGCAGGGGCTAGCCTGCATCTGCTCCACTCCAGTAACAAAGCCCTTTTGGACCTGAAGTATCACAGTAGTTCCATGAGATCACCACTGCAGCCCTTCCCAATCACATCCACTGCATGGGCAAGGACCCAGAAATATGCAATCCTTTTGTCTCCCCTTCCCTCAAAGATTCTCTTCCATCATCTGCTTTTTCTCTCCATCTTGCACTCAGCTTTTCAGCCATCTTGAGACTGACTGTACTGCAGCCAACAGGCTGAGATGTTATGAGCCATCCAGAGATGCACAGACTGGGAAAGATCTGTAAAAAAAAAAAAGCAAGAGAGCGGGCTGACCAGGCCACACAGTTAACTGGGGAAGGGAGCCAGCAACCAGAGCTGATAGCTGTTGTGGCTGACCTGCCAGCCCAAAGCATCCATCTGTGACTGACCATCTGCCTTGGATCCTGCAAGCACCAACAAAGCACCATATTTTTCCCCAGCTCTGCTATCCTTTCTCTCCTCCCTCCTCTTATGTCTGTCCATGACTGGCCAACGAACAGGGAAAGCAGCATTTCAGAGCAGAACAGCAGTAACTGTGGCCTCTCATTTGCCGGGATTGTTTGACCAGGTGGTGATATCTATACACAAGCACACAGAGCTGTATAGGGTAATTCAGCAGGTAACCTCCTTGCCCACAGGAAATTAAAGTGTGGGGAAGTACCAGCTGCTTATAACAGCGTCTGGTATGACATATTAGCAGGATATGGCAGGACGTAGGACAAATACGATGAGACATGACAGAAAGGTCACTGAAAGGAGAAGTTCTTACTTAAACAAACAAAGCTGCTCATTTTGAGCTTTGTGCCATTGAATCCTGTCATTTTAAATTGTATTACATTATTTTGTTTGGAAATAAGGGCAGCATGGGCATAGGAGTCACTGGTGAGGAGCAGAACATGTTCATATTGAGGAGGAATACAAAGAAAGGGGCAGCCAAAGAAGGCTGGAAAGACAGAGACAAAGCAGAGTCCATTTAAAGTGAGGCAATCCTACCTGATTTCAGCCCAGTGTGTATTCAAAGCTTCTTGTGGCACTTATCAAATGCTGCCCACTGAGAAAGATTCTGATGAGCATTTCTCCCCTATTTCTTTGTTAGTGAAACTGCTTTTAATAGCTACAGCAGTGCACGTTGCTGCTTAATGCACGGAGCCTGCTGTTTGCCTACACAGCCACCCAAGTTGGTAGCATTAAATTCACAGCCCTGTGCTTTGAGTTAGTTACCTTGCAGAATGAAAGACTTCATATATAAACCAAACTCTATTCAACTCTGACTCACTCTCACTTTTCCACAGGAGATAGTAGTAATATTAAATTCTATTTCTCCACAGGAACAGTATCATTTCCATTCTGTTGACAAATATCCTAGCAACACAGGGGTAAAGGAAGAAGAGACAGAAAGTGTGACAGAGAGCTCTGGGCACTGATCTAAGTGTTTTGCACAACCTCAGCCATTGCACTGCTGTTTCTTCCGGATGACCACATCTTCGCTGTTTTGCAATGCATCTGACTGCTCTGATTCTCCCTGTGAAACCCCTGCCCAGCCTTCAAAAACCATCTCTGTGTGGTCACATAGGGCTGCTGAGAGCTGGAGTGCAAATGAGTAGCATCATGCATCCTAACATCAGGCAGAGATTTTGGGAAGCAGAACATGTCCATGATATGAGAACCAGACAGCAAACAGACATCTTCATGAAGCAGAAGGAACAGACCCAGCAAAATCTTATGAAAATATTTTGTGATTCAAACAAGCCAGCTTCAGCTGTGCTAATAAGGCAGAGGCAGAACATTTCATTTAAGTCCTAATGAAATAGAATTACAGTGTCCCACTGACTTTCATCGGGGGGGGGGGGGGTGTAGGCTGTGAAGTCTGTTGAAAAAGAAGAAAAGCTTTTATAGGCATGTCAGTGATCAAAGGAAGACTGAGGAAAATGTAGGCCCTCTCTGGAGGAAAATGGGAGACCTGATTACCCAGGATATGGAGAATGCTGAGGTACTCTACGACTTTTTTTTTGCCTCATTCTTCACTGGCAAGTGCTCTAGCCACACCACCCAAGTCACAGAAGGCAAAGGCAGGGACTGGGACAATGAAGACCCACCCACAGTAGGAGAAGATCAGGTTTGAGACCATCTAAGGAACCTGAAGGTGCACAAGTCCATGGGACCTGATGAGATGCATCCACGAGTCCTGAGGGAACTGGTGGATGAAGTGACTATGCCACTCTCCATTGTATTTGAGAAGTCGTGGTAGTCCAGTGAAGTTCCCACTGACTGGAAAAGGGGAAACATAACCCCCAGTTTTAAAAAAGGAAAAAAGGAAGACCCAAGGAACTACAGGCCAGTCAGTCTCACCTCTGTGCCTGGCACGGTCATGGAGCTGATCCTCCTGGAAACTGTGCTCAGGCACATGGAAAATAAGGAGGTGATTTTGGTGACAGCCAACACGGCTTCACTAAGGGCAAATTATGCCTGACAAATTTGGTGGCCTTCTATAACGGGGTTACAGTGTTGGTAAGATAAGGGAAGACTGATGGACTACCTGGACTTGTGCAAAGCATTTGACACTGTCCCGCATGACATCCTTGTGTCTAAATTGAAGAGACATGGATTTGACAGATGGACCACCAGGTGGATGAGAAATTGGCTGGATAGTTGCACTCAAAGAGTTGTGGTCAATGGTTCGATGTCCAAGCAGAGATTAGTGACGAGTGGTGTGCCTCAGGGGTTGGTACTGGGACCGGCACTGTTTAACATCTTTGTTGGCTTGAGAGGTGGGCCTGTGCAAACAAGTTCAACAAGGCCAAGTGCAAGGTCCTGCACATGTGTTGGCGCAATCCCAAGCACAACTACAGGCTGGGTGGAGAATGGATTGAAAGCAGCCCCAAGGAGAAGGACTTGGGGGTATTGATTGATGAAAAGCTCAACATGAGCCAGCAATGTGCACTCGCAGCTCAGAAAGCCAACTGTATTCTGGGCTGCATCAAAAGAGGTGTGACCAGCAGGTCGAGGGAGGTGATCCTGCCCCTCTACTCTGCTCTTGTGAGACCCCACCTGCAGTACTGCATCCAGCTCTGGGGGCCCCAGTACAGGAGAGACATGGAGCTGTTGGAGCCAGTCCAGAGTAGGGCCACGAAGCTGATCAGAGGGCTGGAGCACCTCTCCTGTGAGGACAGGCTGAGAGAGTTGGGGTTGTTCAGCCTGGAGAAGAGAAGGCTCCAGGGAGATCTAATTGCAACTTTCCAGTACCTGAAGGGGCCTACAGGAAAGCTGGTGAGGGACTGTTTACAAGGGCATGGAGTGATAGGACAAGGGGTAATGGGTTTAAGCTGAAGGAAGGTAGATTTAGATGAGATATTAGGAAGAAATTCTTCACTGTGAGGGTGGTGAGGCACTGGCACAGGTTGCCCAGAGAAGCTGTGGCTGCCCCCTCCCTGGAAGTGTTCGAGGCCAGGTTGGATGGGGCTTTGGGGCAACGTGGTCTAGTGGAGGGTGTCCCTGCGAATGGCAGGGAGATTGGAACTAGATGATCTTTGAGGTCCCTTCCAACCCAAACCATTCTATGACTCTATGATTGAAAATCTTGAAAAACTAAAAATCACATTTTTAGATGTGATCCCTGAACCCATGTAACTTTCTGTACCAATTTACCACAAATATAGTAGCAAATGAGTGAGTGAGACTTGAACTTTCCAGTAAGTATTGCAAGATATTCATAGAAATATTTTTAATTCACAGTCTGAAACCCTACTGCTGAGAATTAATTCCAACGAGTCAGGAGAAAGATGCATACAACATGGCTTATACCTCTGCATGAATATTTGGAATACGGCTGTTCACAGAGAGCCGACAAGCCAAGGATTATTTGTCAAAAGTGTGCAGTGAATAGTACCAGGTAATGAATGCATTTGGGATGATCATGGTTAATTCACAGGTTATTCAAGAACAAAACAAAGAGGCCATGAAATGTATCAGCACCTGTAGGAATTATACATCTAGCTGCAGTGGAGAGATTGCTGTTTTGCAAATGGCAAGCACTTGGAAATTATGTCTTTTAAAAATATTTTGTGGTGAGACTGAAGAGTGGGTAGGAAACTCTGGTCACTTATTTCCCCTTGTTCTGCAGGATTAGCACAACAATCCTCATCCACTGCTGCTCATCACAAAAGACATCTTCCATTGTATTACTTGAAAGACAAAGCAGCTTTCTGAAGTCAAGTGCAGTTTTGCAGACAGTACATCAAGAAGCTCATCTAGAAGTTTCCTGGTGTGATTTTTAGATCTCAGTCTCCTGCACTGTCTGTAAGAGGCATCTACCATGCTTGGGGACATGCCCCAGAGCCAAATTCCAAAAGAGTGTCCCAAAAAGCTGCTGGACACTTACACCTTGGTGATTGTTGAGCAAGCTCTTGAAAACCACCCACACTGCTCATCTTAGGGAAGACCTGGATTCTGGTCTGTGATGTCTGTAAAAAGTATGTCCTCACCAAAACATATCCCACCTCCAATTAAGTGTCAAGAGTAATTTTAAGGAGCAGATTTCTCTGGGCTCAGTAGTATATTTGTAGCCTGTATTTGTATAGAGGAAGAATGGAGGTCATTTGAGCCCCTTTAGTAAATATTTGGTTTTTAAATAACTGCATCAGTGCAAATGTGCACTATGCGTCAGTGCTTTTTTAAGGGACCGTGGAAATTATTTGTTGTACAGAGGATGTTTGAACAGGATTTAAGAAATGGGTAGAAGCCTATGTAAATTTAATAGAGCTTGAAAAGCTTCTCAGCTCTGTTCCATAACATTTTACCAGCAAACCTCAATATTGGTATGATGTGAAAATCCTCTCCCCAAGGGACAGTTTATGCAAAGTCTCTGTTAGGTGTTGCCTTCCAGCTGACACAGGGATGAGCAGGCACCTATCCACACCACAATAAACAAAAAAAAAAAACATAAATGAAACGTCCATGTGCACACCTATGTAGCCTCAGAAAACTTTACAGTGCTGGCTGAAATGCTGGGGTGATGGCTGTGTCTCATACTGCCTCCCATTCTGAGACAGGAATTTGCCCTCTGGACCCATATGATTTTTCAGTGAATTGTTCAGATTAAAGGCCTGATACACAAAGACACTTAAAGCAATCTACACAAAGGTATTGGGAAGACCAGATCCCACCCGCCTCTGAGGAAAAGCACTTGTACAACAAAAGCTTTCAGGTATAATACTGGAAGTGGTGTCATTTCCCAGAACAAAGAACCATGCTGGCAAAAGCTGGTAAAATATAAATATCTCAGGGACGAAGATTTCTTTCCCTACACAGAAAAGGAAGAAGGAATAAAAGGGAAGAAGAGCACATGTCCATAAAACTGGTATCTATCTCTTTTTTACCATATCTTTTCTCAGATCCCTCTCAGTTTATTAGTAAGGGAGTGGGTTTTAATATTTGCATATTTTTAATACCTCTTCATAGCTGTTATGCATATGTATGGGAGTGTATATATGTGCACATACATATGTATCTACGCATTATACATACACATCCAAGTGTATATTATATGTAGAAACACATTTATACATACCTACAACTTTCTGTCCTATAGAGGTATTGCTTTCGTTTGTATCTATTCTTTATGCCTTCTCTACCTCTTTACTAGTATGGATGTAAGTTTTACACACAACAGATATGGTTTCAACATCTTTTACGCAAGTGTCAATCCACAGCCACTCCAATGATTGAAATTAAATCACTCTGGGGGTTTCTCGTGACACAGTGAAGATCAAAATATGGGCAAATTGGGACTGTTTTTGCCTCCGTTGCCAGCACAGACCCGTTTTGCAGTTACTGAGGCAGAAGGTGTAAGGGTGGTTTTTTTTATAAATGTAAAATGAATTCAATGTTATCTTGACCTTTTCAGAAAAGTGCTGAGGAAAGAGTAGAGGTTAGAGACACTGCGTGTGACCTTGCCCCAGCGCCAGCTTCCTTCTTGCAAAGCTCTGCACACTGTCATTACTTCCTATGATTTATCTGTCCAAACTAGAGCCTGTGGTTTATCTGAGCCTATCTCTCAAACCCAGAAGCCAAGCAATTCCCATGACAGGGACTCCCTGCATGAGGATGGGTTGCTTTAAGGGTCACAGGGGATGCCAAGAGAAGGTGGAGACTTCCCCTATGTGTTGTTGAAGTTGTATATGAGGAGAAACATATGACAGCCAGCCAAGGCAGAGCCAATTGTGCAATCAGCTTGGCTTGACTAGTCTTTGGTGGCATGACACTGTATCAGGGTAGAGAAACCATGACCTCTGCGTTGCATCCTGTCCTATCTTAGAAGAGAAATGCTATGCAACATACTGGTCATTCTGTTGGCAGAGCCATGAGCAACCCTATAGCTGACCCCACCGCTTGGGATGGTCTGAGATCCCAAAGCACTCAGAGAGAGCTGAAATTGTAATGCTGTGAGTCTCGTTTCAGGAAGCAGAAAAGAGAGAATGGGAGCAGGAGAATATTTATCGTACCTTCCTCCTCCTTTTTTGTCTGGACTCGTGCCAAGCACATCTGGCCAAAGAGAGGGGAAATGTGGTTTCCACAAGACGAAACTTTGAATAGATACAAGCAGTTTCTAAGGAGACCTGCTCTATAATTGTAGAGGAAATTACAAGCTGAATCATCTGTGGTTTGGGGAGAGAAATCAATGATATTTTGTAAGTTGAACCCAACTGTGCTGACTACTTACCAAGAAGGAAACTGGAAAGAAATCAATTCCAAGAACTTTCAACAAAAATCCATCTTAATTCAGGTCTGACAGATCTGTTTTGTTCTCCTTCTCTAAAGCAACATGATGCACCAGCCTGAAATCCTTATTGCTGTTGCAGAGACAGGCCCTTCCCAGCAAAGATGGGCTAATATACTATAACCCAGGCCTGCCAAACCACTTGCTGCCAAGTCTTGGGAATGCAGAAAGGCCCCCACACCTTTCAGGGCTGGTCTGCCGAACCTCATGATGTCTCTCCGGGGGGCAGATCCAAAGCAGAATCCGCAAACTGTGATGCATTGCATCATGTATTGAAATGGATTGCTGAAGCACAGCTGCACCCACTGGACCCTGTAATGACAGCAGCAAACTAATTCTGCTTACAACCTAAATGGCATCTGACTCCTAAATTACTGCTCTTCATATGCTGATGTTTTACACATTTTAACTTTTTTTTTTTTTTTGGAAGACAAGGGGAAAAAAAGCGAGACCCTGAATATCTACTAGCATTTGCCCTTCATTTTGTAGTTTTACTTCACCGAATGTTCCTGCGGAATGCTGAACTCAGCTCAGTTAAATTAGAAGAGATAATAGGGAGATAATACTCTATCTTTTGGAAAGATGAGTGAGACTTTTCTTTTGTGTTTATTCTATGCTTCTTTCTGGTGTTGAGAACTCCACAGTCAAACACTGCAATGCCTGGTTCTTGCCCCTAATCTTTGGCAGACTTAATCCTGCACGTAGTGTAATTCTTAATGCATCTCATGAGGATTCATTCGCAAAGCAAAATTGCCAAAATCTGTGTCAGAAAGGCTGGATTAGTTACAAAGGTTGCTGTTACTCAAAAAAGAATGACATGGACACAAGCTGAGGTACTGGCTTCTTCAAAACATGAGTATTCATGATTTCTTCTCTACTTCCCACAGTTTTCTTTCTTGTACCTGAGTCTTTTTTCCTCCTTTTCTGCTTCTGCCCTTGTGTACCAGTGTTGACCAAAAGTTCCTGATATTCAGCTCAGTGCTGCTGGTGAGGTTAGTCGCACTCTGCTTTGCCACAGGACACACTCAAGTAGCAACAAATCAACTCCTGTTTGGAACTTGGACCTTCTGAAGCTTCTATTCCTTCCTCATGTCATCCTGCCTCTCTTATTATGTCAAGGGTTTTGAGCATGAGGTTTATTTTCCTCATATGTTAAAATAAGGCCACACCAATGCAGAGAAGTCAAGGAGGTTCCTTGCGATCCTTGACTATAACAGGACAGAAAGTTGATGGATTATAGTTGAGAGGTTTCTCCCTCTGATTCCCACACAACACACAGCATGATGCCTACCAGGCTGGACCTTTCTCTATGATTTATCAAACCTCTTTTGAATAGTGAACCCTTTTTCAACTTCACAAGAGATACTTGCTAAAAGATTCTGACTTCACCTTGCTACCTGCTCAGATTATATCAGGTGAGCCTTTAACTTAAAGCCAAAAATACTTGCTGTATCTTTCAGAAGCCAAACACAAATGCTTCCATAAGTGTTTGCCTTGGGGTGCCATATTCTTCTTGAGCCATGTCTACAAGAGTGTATGAAATTTAAATGCCTCAAGATGGTGAAGAGAAGAGTTTTCCCCTGAGCCTCAACACCAGCACAATGCATGCTCTTGCTTCAAGGCTCAGATGAAAGAGTACACTTCCCTGCCAAATGCAAACTCTTGAGGACCCAGCCAGTTTGGAGAGACTCAGAGTCAAGAGCTGTCCCTGTCTATTCCATTTCCAAGCTCGCTGGGGACCCAAGAAAGCAGCGCTGTAAACAGCATCCTTTTGGACAAGTTCTAATCTCTCCATTTCTGCTTACCTGTCGTCTTATGCTTCTTCTTTTCACTGTAAGGTTCATTTTGCCTAACTTTAGCAGTCAAAAAGGTGGAGGGACCTAGGCCGTGCTGTTCAGCAGGGTCCTCCAGTGACAGCCACTTCATCCTACCTCCCCTCAATGCCTTTCTTACACTGGGTGTATGACGGTCTGAAGATATCTCCTGTTCTCTACTGGCCGTGCAGAAAACCCATGTAATTGCTTACACTACAGGCCTAACTTGCAATCGCAGAATAGCTATTTGAATTGCGCTGTTCAGGTTTTTGCCTTTTTTTGAGCAAGCATTCTCTCTGTTCCTCTGTTTCCATTTGTGATTTCCCTCCCTTCGAAACTGCAAGCTTTCCATGGATTTCTCTGTCACTTCACATTTCCACCTCTATTAGATTTCCCCTTCTCGGACTTTCATTTGTGGCCCTGTCCCTTTTCAATAGCCAATCATTTTTCCACATTTTTCTTTGCTTACTTCTTATTTACAAAGCTCTAGCCGTTTCACATCTCCTATGTTTAACCCTCTCTACTGTGCAGAAAACCTGCTGGACTGACAGAGGTCCCCTAACCAGCATTGCCAGTGCAGATGAGAATGAATTCCTTCATAAACTTGCTCAGGGGCAGAAAGAAACCCAGTTTTGGAGAGGGGGAGCTTGCCAAAAGGCAAGTGTTCCATGACCAGAAATGAAAACAAATGTTAGTTGAAAGAACTTTATGACTCAACTGATCAAAAAATTCTACTATAAAAAATGTTTTTGTTTTCGAGTGAATAGTTTCTCTTCGTAGCCATGGAAATTCTTTTCAGTCTCAGCAAAACTAAAGAGTCATCAAAAACTCATACATTTATCTTTCGATGGTTTTGGGGGTTGGTCATGGAAGAAGATGAGAGTTTTAGGGAAAAAAAGTTGAAGTGATAAACTCTGGTCAATGTCATATTCCAGTTATATCATCTGAAGTAGGAAAGTTGAGGTGCAAATCTCAGGGGAGAAGCTGTATGGTGGATAGTAAGTTCTCTGTTTAATCTCTGTTTAGCAGAATGTCAGGTCACTAGCCTAGACTTGGTGTTGTAAAAAGCTTGCATGTATATTTTCATTCATTCTTTTAATGAATTCATTTGCTGCATCTTCCTACTTCCAAATATTCCAGCCAATGAACCTACCAGAGCTATTGCTGATATGGTGAATTTAGAATTAGCATTGTAGAATAGTAAAAGCAAGTGAATTTCAGCTTTGTAAATGCATGTTGGAAATAGAAACTTGATTCTGTAAGTTTTACCCATATAACAGGGCACAACAATGACCTGTGTATCCATCCTGAATGTCTCAAATTCTGAATGTCACCTACCTGCAATGAATTACTCATGAGCACTATAGTCTATTCCGGATAACAAATATATTCGAGAAAATTACAATTTATTTGAGGACAATTCATGAAGAGAAGATGAGGTGAAATTAATCTAATATGGAATTAAAAATGAATTATTCATGCAGCTCTAAAGGACAATGAAATCCCCACAAGCAATAACCGTATCAACATCCATGTGGAAAAGGGCCTCCATTCAGTCCTTCTTCTATCCCAGCAAATATAAGCATACCAAACTGCTTTCAGAATGAAATAGCAACCTACAGTTTCTGTTAATCTTCTGGAGTTATTTTTTTTGCCTGCAGGGGTCATTTTTGAAATGGACTGATGGATCTCTGACAACGTTTATCCAGAGGCCTCTGTTATCCCTTTTCAGAGCTGTTGGAGGACTAGTTAACAGCCTGTTTAACATAAAAATTTGTCTGACCCTGAATATCGGAGGTAAGAAAAACCTGGGATGATTTACAATCCACATAATTTACCCTGCCCTTGAACCTCTGCCATCCCTGTGGGATGAGTATTTCTAGGATTAGCTAGAGAAAACATCATCTTATTAAAACATTGCCCAAAGCTGCAATGTACATACTATGGAAACATAAATTAAAAGAGAATTGGATTTCCAGAGTCTGAGCTGAGATTGAATGATTTCATGTCAGGAGTGAAACAGTTCCCTTTTCACATCTTCTTGTTTTCCTTTGTGATCTCTCTTTTTCTTTGTTTCCAGGCAGGGGTGAATGGGACGGCTCTCCCTGCCGCAAGAGGCTACTGTTCATCTGTGTTTACAAACCACAACTGATGCACCCTTAACCTGTCACTGAACCACTGATGAAACCTGACTGGCTGCTCTGGGATTTGGAATAGAGTTCAGCTGCAGTCCATTAGTGCAGAAAAATCTTTTGCATGGAAAAATCAAGATCTTATACTAAAAAAGCAGAGCTATTATACCTTTTCTGTTTTGTGGGCATTATTGTGACAATGTTCTTGTAGACTATGTTTAAATGATGCTGTAAAAATAAATTCTGATTAGATTTGAATGCTTGATGAAATCAGCATACCATTTAGATTTTCCACAGGGTGTTTAAGAATATTCATAAGAGCTCTTTAATTATTAAATAATTACAAATCACTCATTAAAACATTATTCATTTCACCATTTAATCATGCCAAGTCATACATTTTAAACCCTAGAATTTTTCCTATCTTAGTGCCAGATAGATCCAAGGAAAGTTAATTGAATGTTTTTAATATTTAAGTAGTTAAATGGTTAGTTCAATAAACTGCAGTAAGGCCATAAGATGAGGCCCAAATCGCAGGGAGAACTCATGAGTGCATCATTGGGCCCAGGAGGTGGTGCACCACCTTGTGAACTGCATAGGATGATGCTTTGTTAAATTAAGAAAAAAACCCTTGCTACCATGGTTAGGTTTGTCTAAGTTCTCAATATGATCCATGACTGTGTTCCCCAAAGGCAAACAGTATCACTTTATTTTCCTTAGTTTTAAGTACCCCTATTGCTTTTGACTCCATCAGTTACTTGCAAGCTCCTGTTGCAAGGTACTTTCCCTCACTATCCAAGCCAGGAATGCTTCCTTGATTTATCTAGGTGATGACAAAACACCTCATCAGTTAGGAAGGATGAGGACACTAGCAAAAATTTAGTTAGCATTTCAACATCTCATTATCCAGCACAACCTCAGAGAATGATCACACCAATATAAACAGCAGTTGCTTTATTTAACTACGCATTTCCTATAAAGCAGGTGTCAGATTTTCCCCTTCATGAGGAAACTGAGGGTATGAGAAAGCTAAGAGTAAGAGTGGGTCAAGAGCTTCCTGGAGATTGGACTCACCTACTGTTAGAACAAATGGCTAGTGTGGACAGCACATACCTTTTCACATCCCTAGGCCACCTCTAGTGTGATCCTGACCAGGAGGGCTGCCAAGGAGCAGAGGGCACCAGACACATGGCCACTCCAGACACTCATCTTCCTGAGCACTGGGATAGCTGTGTTCCCTCAGAATCAATGATTTTCCCTGTAATTATCTCAAGGAACGCCAACCATACCAAGACAAAATTAGGTTTTATACAAAACACATTTTTTTCCGGGCTGACCGTTATTCCAGCATTTTAATAACGTCCACAGTGGTTTGTTCAGGGTCATGAGGGAAGATCGTAGCAGAGCTGGGGACAAAGTCGAGGAGGATCTCATTCTCATTCTTCAAACCTTCTATCCACTGAGGAATGCAGCTTCCCAAATCAAAGTGACAGGGTGAGTTCAAAGGGGAAGCAACAAACTGACCAGTTAATCCAAGCATCATTTTTACAAATGACACTACATCATATTGCCAGAGATGTGGCCCGCTCCCTGACCTTATCTTTTGGCAGAATTGCTTTCCCTAGAGAGAGCAAAGGATTCAGTGTCCTTGAGGTAGAATTATGAAGAGCCTTATTAGTCATTGAATACAGTTCCTTTTCTTCCCCAGCAGGCTACTGCAGATTCAATATCTGCAGAAACAGCCATGGAAAGGCTGACAAAATATCCATCTGCTTTACAAGGTCACCATGCAGGGTGGCCACCAGTGTTCAGACAGTAAGAGAATAAAGGCTACAAGCCTGCTGTGCCATGGAAAGACAGGTCAGAAAGGTGGACAACATTGCAGATATGCAGGTGTAGCAAAACAGAGGTCTGTGACACGTAGAAATAAATGTATTAATCAGAATATATTTAATATTAATCTGCCTTCAACCCAAATATGTACAAGGATGGTGTAAATAACAACAGAATGTTCAGATTTTGTAACACTCCATGCACAGCAAGATGCAATGTATAAGCATTTTGCATAAGTACGTGAGCAACATAACTACCAAAGATGGGTGTGATTGCAGGTAGCTGGCATCCAAATAACAGAAGTCAGACAGAGGATAAGTGCAAGGGACTGCAAATAGTCAGAACATCCTGCCAAATACACAAGAAGGATGACTGGCAAAGCCAAAACCAAGAAAAGCGATACTGGGAGCAGATGAGTTAAAACCATCAAGCACAAGCAAGAAATAATCAGAGGAAAAAGACGACAAACCCACTTCAGTTCTGGCTCCTCATCAATGAGCTCTCAAGCCTGATCACCCAACCTCGGCAACTAGGGACCACCAAAGACCACAGCCATCTGTGCCAGCTGTGAAGCATCATCTCCGCAGCGCTGTGTACTCACAGCTGACTTACAATGTGGCTGTTAAAGGCCAGCAGTGATGATGTTGAACAATGTGTGGGAATTAGCCATGAGCACAAAGGGTGTTCTTAAAGAATGGATTTAGTAAAGTTAAAAGTTTAAAACTTCCCTCATCTGTCATTCTTCTAAACACTCCCATGATGGCAATCCCTAATTCCCTAACGATATACACGCATTCAGTTTGCATACCTCCAACACAAGTTTTCTGCAACAATAAGAGTTTTTTTGCAAGAAGGCCTAGTTGATCCTCAGGAGTGTACACATACTAAGAAAACTGAGGTGCTATAATCAGTATTTTTCAAGATGGAAAGACTTTGCACAGCAAGGAGAGAATAATGAACATATTGGGGATTTCATAATGTAAACTGTATCTTCAGCATTGATATGAACCATACTACAGGATCTGTAGCCTAATCTGCATTCAGTGAATCACTGTTAAGCTATTTAAACTGAAGCAATTGCTTCAGTTAAGTTCCTAATGAATATTTGTTCACACCAGAGAAGCCTTATCACAGTTAGCAGTAACTCACAATTTAGCATATCTGCGGGCAAGGTCAGCAGAAATAGCAAGACCTTGGACAATGAACTCGAGTCTTGCCCCAGAATGAAAATAGTCACTTTTTATCATTCACTGATCCTAAAGCACTTTCTGAAAGTGAGCAAAACTGCTTCTTGTTTACAAATGGGCAGAAATGAGGTGCGGGAGGGGGTGTGACAAATTTATGGCCTATTTTAACACTGCAGGATAGTGTCAATGGCTCGAGAGAGAAACCACAACTCTTGGCTTCCAGCCCTGCAGCCTTTCAGCCAGGCTGCCTCCTTCCAGACCGTGACAGCACCAATTGTCCAGTACCTCTGGGTGCCAAAAGATGGAGAAAAACTCCTGGGGTGGAATTTTTTTATGCCAGCATCCTTAAGCATCCAAATGCTTTTGGAAATGTGACCCACAGGCACCCGAGCAGACTAGCTATGAAAATTTTCCCACATCCTATTTATGAGCAATGGCCCTCTATTTTCAGGCAATAAATTGAGCATCGTCTCTGAGCTCTACATGTTTGGGAATACTTATTATTAATTCCTTTTTAAAAATTAATTAATTATTGTGTTCCCAACTTACATGAATGAATCTGTCTACATGCTGTGACCACAAACTAGGATCATTTTATTCATAATTTATATTACAGTGATGCCTAGAGGCCATAAAAAGGAAGGAGGCTTCATTATTCTAGATGCTATCCAGGCTGCCAGGAAGACATACTCTCTTGCCCTGAGACTTTATAGCTTAATTTATGAAAAAGAGCATTAGGACTGATGAAGGAGTAAGGTTCTTAAGAAGCTATGACCTAATTTGCCATTCTGTTTTCCCATGCTCTCTTGAAATGATGATGACCCTGTTTTGAAATGTCTGGGCTGTTTGTTCTTGTGTGGCAAACACAACATGGAGGCATGGGGAGGGGAGCACCACTCTCCGCAGAAGACACATTTGACCGGGTGTTCGTTAAATTGTCTACTCGCAAATGATTGGAGAGAAATGTGAGACAATACAGCTGAGAGGGCCTCGCCAAACCATCTGAACTTTGTGGTAGCCCCATACGAGGGTTTTATTGCCATCAGTCAATCAACCAGCATGTTTGGCCTAGCTTGTGGGTTCTTTTCCCTCAGGCAGTTGATGACATTAGATTGGTGTCATGTTAACACAGCTCTCTGAGCTATGCAAACAAAAGTTTAGTCCGGATTTGTGTAAGTGGCTGCCACAACATGCAAGTAAAAGGGGTAAATGTAAGTAATTAGGCATAGGGTTTGTTTTGTGATGGAATGGTCCAGAACAGCACACCAAAACATATTTTGGAAAGAAAAGAAAATTGCAAGTACTCTTAGTATTTGATTGGTAAAAATGCCCCTGAATTGGCGTTCTGAACTCTCCTTTCACACAGAACTAACCACAGCTGGATCTGTAACTTCACGCTTATGCCAAGATTTAATAGTAGGACTAAGGGACATCAAATAACAGTAATAGCAAGCAAATTCAAAAATAAACAAAAGGAGGTAGTTCTTCACAAGCAGAATTCTTTGACAAAGGCTGTTGTAGATCCAGAAAGTGTATATAGGTTCCAAGGAAGACTGGAAAGATTGGAGATGTCCACTGAAGGTCAACAAACCCTGGTCAGGCTCAGAAAATTTATAACTTCAAAGAGAATGAAGGCTGAGAAAGTATTAGGGGAAAATACTACAATTGCTTGCCCTCTCTTACATTCCTCCCTAAGCCTCCAGTTCTCATCAGCATTGGAATCAGTATACAAGACTAGAAGAATGTTTGATTTGACCTGCCACTTTTATGTTACATTTCATGTTCTTAACAAACTTACCAAGATTATTTGCGTTTTTTGCTTTTGGTGGTTTTTTTGTCTTCTCTCTCCCACTAACCAGGAAGCAAAAGCACAGGTCTTCATGTGAACATGTAGGTGTCAGATTTTGCACACTGTTTCATATGCAGGCTAGATGTTTACTTGCAGGTTCATGGATGAGATTAATGATCATAAATGGATCACAGGAAAAAAATATTCCTTTTTTTCTGCCAGGTGAACTCTGCCTTCCACTATTAAAAGTGCATATCAGTGTTAAAGTAAATGCCATGGAATTTGAATTAAAAGCCCACCAGATTCCACAAATGACATAGATCAAATGCACCTAATCCTGTATCACCATGCCAAAAGGATGAAAAATTACAACTCTCTTCACTTTGATCTGGTAGGAAATACATAAAACCCTGCTTTTCTTTTTCTATAGCAAGACATCCATTTCTGTAGCCACGGTTGGTTGTGCTAAAGGAAAAAAAAAAAAAAAGCAGGTTAATTCAGCTTCCAAACCACTACAATATACCACAAAGCCCTCAGCTGCTTTACACGCAGCTTTCACCTCAAGAGACTCTAACAATTTTCTTCTTGTTTCTAGGTGATGATTAATACACAAGCTCCAAATACACCGAGGGGTAATAAAACACCCTATGCCATGCACACATATTGGATTGAATTCATCATTCCTTGAAGGTGTTGGAGGTGCTGCCAGCACGTCTTCCTGGGAAACAGCACTTCTCCTCCTGAAATGTTATGTTCTGCTTATGAAGGAGACATCTTATTAAAGGAAAAAAAAATAGAAGGAAACGCCATTGGACAATTTCATTGGACATTTAGTAGTCCAGAAATAAACTACTTGCTCAAAGAAGGTGCTCAGTCTCACTGGACAGGACCTGTATTACCACAGAGAAATGCTTCTTTGAAGATGGCCCAGTGGAAAAGCAGACAGTAAAAAGAGAAACAAAGAGACTCCTGCTCATAATTGCACACAAGAGAGCCCTGACTTCATTCATATGGGAACTAAACCAGCAGGACCTCACATCTCTTTTCTTTTACTGCAAGGAAGTAGAGGAACAACACTAGTGTGCAAAGGTGAGAAGATAAGTGGGTCTCTCTTGAGCCACCTCTCTAAGGCATTGTTACACTAAGTTATCACAGAAGTGTTTTCCACTCTTGCTAAACCTTCTCTGCTTTACTAAACAGGCACCATGCTGGGAGCTTGGGTGGCCAGACATCGAGCTCATCTGGCTAGTGAAGCACCACCTATGACCACAAGCAATTAGTGCTGGTCCATGCAGATTACTGACAGCATTAAGCATAAGAGGTTGATCTCTTCACCACCTCACTAGCTGAGCCAGCTTTAACAGTACCCCAAACTTCTTTTTAGAAGTGAGAGATTGATCACTCAGGCAAAAGCATATCTCATGAATTCAGATTTGTAGAAGAGCTCTTTTCTCTGTGTCTGCTTCTCCCAGCATCATTATCGGAGTTGATGAGGTACAGGATGATAGTGCCTTGGGAGCCCAAGCTGGCAAATCACATCTCTGGTGTGCCAAATTCTGTACAAAAAAAAAAGGACAGCCCGGGTTGGTTTCACTTACTTAACCCTAGACATCTGCCTGTGTAGTCATCTAAGGAGAGTCATCCTACTCTCCCTCCCCAGGCTCTGGAAAACAACTGGTGTGTTTAGGGAGCAATTCTTCTAACCACAGGCAGCCGTCTATGCTAGAGTGAAGTGAATCGCACCTAGAAGCCCCCATTTCTCTGCAAAGGCTATGAACAGAGTTGAGGGCAGACAGCTCAGATGTCGATAGATGCCTACATGTAGGCAAATAACACCATCATCTCTGTTCTTAAGGGCTTTTTTCCACAAGGGAAACAATTTACTGGCACAAATACTGCTGACAAGATATTTTCCAGCAATTCCTGTTCTGTGCTTCTGTACTCTGTGTTTATGCAGTTAAACAATATCAAGTAATCTTACTGGGCTAAGGTTGCAGAGTCAGGTAAAGAAACAAAGCCAGACACTCTGCCTCCTTCACCCCCTTAGGTGCTTGGATAATATGAAAATCCACTGCTCAGATCAGCAGGAAGACAGCCGTGGAGGTTAACCAGTCACCCTGCTCTAGCCAAGACACCAAAGTGCTGGGCAAAGTGGACTCCAGCTCTATGGACGAATTGTGGAGAAGCCACAAGGACAGCCAAGCCCTGAGCCCCACCAGCAAGACAGAAGTCTTTGACCTGAGGCAGGATACAATGTGCCCTTACAAATCAGTGCCTTGGAAGAGGCCAAACTGACCCCTTTGGTAAAGCCACAAGGCCCTTCCTGGAAAACAAAGGCACTTTCTGATCTCTCCTGAACAGCTTAATGAATCTGAGATTTCTGCAGGACAAAATGTTTTGCATTTTCATGCCATATATCACAGAGAATACCTGCCATCCAACATCCCTGTCTCAGCCTGAATCACAACCCGTGTTTTTCCTTCAGTACCTATATTCCTCCAAGCTCATCATAGAATCATAGAATCATAGAATAGTTTGGGTTGGAAGGGACCTCAAAGATCATCTAGTTGCAACCCCCCTGTCATCGGCAAGGACACCCTCCACTAGACCAGGTTGCATGTTTAGCTAATAATACAAGTCACCTTAAGGATACAGCAGTTTTGCCTCCCCTGTGAAAAGCATCTACATATTGGATAAAAAACATGGTTCATCTACTGAGCAAGGGAAGTTGATCAACAGGATCAGCTTTTGAGTGAAAAGAAGACACTTTCATTATTTGAGACCTATGTCCCTGTAATCAGCAGCTCACACTTCAGCCCAGGGAAGGCAGCACCAAGACTGCTAGCAGAAATGCTCAGGTTCAGACTGTGTGCTAATAGATTCAGGCAAAATATGCTTGTTAGTGTCTAATTAGTCAGCTCTGCATGCACACCGATGGCAGCTGAAAAGATGTGTTGTACTTTGAGTTTCAGGAGCCTTCACCACAGGAAACAATATTTTATTATAATGTAGATTTCTGGGTTACTTGCAAAAGTCCTTAATGTAGGACAGATCTTTTCATCACTCACTGCCATATCTAAGAAAAAGAGAGGGTAGAAAGAACTTCAAGAATAAATATTTTAATAGATGAACCAAGGAATTATTAATTCTCTGCTTCTCGTGCAGAATATAAAGTATACATAATTTCCAGGAGGAGTGATTGATGGTGCAGCTCAGCAAGAAACTTTCTTCATTAGATTGAAGCAGACATGCAAAGCATGCGAGGCCAGAATGGACCACTCAGGCAAGGGAACGCATTGGGCTCTCTGGACAATGTATGGGGACAGGAGGAGTAAAGGAAGGCTCAGGCAATATTTTCCATTATTTGTGTGGATTTCAGGCCAGAGACTTTTAAGCGAGTGCACCGCTCAACATGCAGGCCTCCCTTATCCTCTCCGAAGTAAACTGTACAAGCTCTTCCCCCCGTCAAGGGCTATTTTTTCTCCTTTTTCACGTGGGAAAACAAATCTAGAGCCTACCACTACTTAACAAGTCCTTCTCTATTCCACTCCTAGGATTCAATTTTCTTTAGTGTTTCTACAAAAAAAAAGGAAGCTAGTAATTAAGAATTATAGAAGTCTGAGAGGAGACATGGGAAAGGAATATTTTTTCCTATGTTTAGTTATCTAGAAGGCAGCCGGCCCTGTTAGAAAGAGCCGTCTTGCGGACGGATCCCTTTTTGTTCCAGTTCATTTTTGGTTTAATTGAGAGGAGCTGTTTGTTTGTTTTTCTTTGTTTTAGTTTGTTGGGTTTTATTGGGGGGTTTTTTTGACATGTTACTTTGTAGTGGATTTTCAGGGCTGAAATTATCGTGTAAGATAGGTTCCAAAACTCTAAGTTAAACTAATACAAAGTGACAATCAGGAAAGCCTCTTTTCAAGTCTTCTGAATTAAAATGGGATACTATCAACATAACATGAAATGGGGAGAGCTTATTTCAGTGCAGCCCTTCTACAGATCCTTTGTACGTGAAAGCGTAAGTCAGATACAGATTTGACATGGATTAATACATCCCAAAATACATAATGAAAACAAACAGTTGAGATTCTGCAGACTCATGCAAAGGACTTACAAAAGTCCTCTCGCTGACATAAATAGGGCTGTTTCTCCAAAAGCTGAGGCTTGCTGGGTGAACCCAAGGAGTGGGAATGAGATGTATACCCTAAAATTGTACTTGCCGATGAGGTGAGGCAGTAATGTGAGCAGCAGCAGGAGGAGATGCCTGCTGCATGCACATGCTGTATCAGCTCATCATGATCTGTGCTTCATGCTTTGGAGAAAGATTAAAAAGTAAAACCACAAATGGAAAAATAAATCTCTGAAGTTTTTCTAAAAGGCTGTGTTAGAGCTTTCACTGTGTACTTTTGTTTTATGTTACAGACAAAACAATGAGTCATCTTTAAAAGCTGCTAATTGATTGGGTTGGGATCACGTGACCCATCAGCATCCTGTGTCCTTTTAATGTATTTTATAGCAAGCAAGCAAACAGAGAAAAGTTGTAGTTGTGATAGAGCTAACAGGACAGTCCTGTTTATTTATTTAAAGAAGAAAGAAACACAATATTTAAGCAGTCAGCCTAAAATGCTCTCTTCTTTAATGTTTCATTTTTGTACTACACAATCAGAAGAGTTCAGTATTCCTTTAAAGAGAGTTGTTCAGTACGGAAGAAGAGTCTAGTCTAGACAGATAAATTGAATAAAAGCAGCACAAGCACAGAGTAGATAAAGTACAGCTCAGCCTAACCTGCCACAGGGTTTAGTCGCCCTTTACAAATTTTTTTTCATTTAGACTGAAATTTCCCATTCTGCTTGTCTGCTTCAGGCTGGTTTTACATATATATATATATATATACGCACACAGACACACACACACACACACAATTTAATTGAAAAAAATATCACTGGTTTTTGTGAATGGGGCTAGGCAAAACACACTGATTTCTCTGCATGGTTCCTCAAGAAGGCTTTTGTGCTGCTATGCTATAGATGTTCAGATTTGACAGCAAGGCTTCCTCTTGCTCAAGGACTTGCCCAGTGCTGTAAGAAAACAAAAAATCATGCTGCCTACATGGGGCTAGGTTATGAGGGTTTGATAAACTACCATGTGTGCAGGCTTAATAGAGGCTTGCTAGTGCTTTACCTGCTCCGGCTGTGCTTCAGCCCAGGGCTTAGAAAGACTTTTCCTGCCATCTCAGCCGTAGCCAGGAGCTGAACTGAAATTAGGAAGAGGCTTTCTCCAGTGTCCTTCCCATCTGTGATGCCCAGGTACTGGAAGGGAGAAAGCCAGCAGGAACATGGGCCCAGCCTGGAGGGAGAGAACCTGAAAAGTAACCTGGAAAGAAAAAACTTGGGGAAGAGGAGGACAAAGTTATATCAATTCATCTAAAAAATAGGTTACAAAATGAAAGGGAACATTGAATACAAATAAAAAGGCTTCTGGAAAGTAAAGACAAAAAGACTTCAACAAATCCATTCCCATTTTTTAAAAAAAAAAATCCTTCTTATTTTTTGAGATACAGATAAGACTGAAAATGAATGTGTCCTTTTTTTGCCAAATCACAAATTCTTGTAGAATAGGACATGTAGTTTTCATTGTGCTCTAGTCACCCGTTTGTGCGATATTTAACACTACCCCAGCTCCGCTGCTGTTTCTGAATCCTTCACAACCGCCAGAGGATGAGAAAATGATGTTCCCTCTCTATTAAATACTAAGAAATGGGGTAGAGAGGTGATTAAGTAGGAAAAAATATCTATTATCTCTCATTTTTAACTGTGTGATCTGGCACTTTCTACCTTCAAAGTGCAGCTGCTCGTATTCACTTGCAGCTGTGAATGCTCAGCTCTTCTGCAAATCAGACCCGAGGCTCAAGATGAGCTCTCAGAAAATAAGAAATACACAACAAAGTGGCACTTCAATGTCCTGCCCAGATTTTCTATGAAACTGCAGCTCTGCCTCCTCTTCTGCAGACAGCTTGAGATAGACATTCTGGTTTGGGTGGTGTCACCCTCATTACTGACTGAAGACACAGTATTTATGGTCTCACAAGGGGTCCTTGTTATGGTATTTCATGGTTGGTTGGCAATAAACACAGTTGGCCCTGTGATTAATTTCTCCGGTGCGCTTGTGTGACAGCTGGATTGGGAGCTCGCTTCTTGCTCCCTATTTACGTGCCCAGTGCTAAAGTGGTTTGAATGCACTGTGACCTAGAGGTGCTTCCAGAGTCAAGGCTGATCTACTAATATATAAAGATAGATCTCACTAAGATTCTAGGTGACACCTTCCAGGCAGATAAATTCATTAAATTACACTGCCTTGCGAAACCACCTCATCCACTAAGCCAAAGAACAAATTCTGAATTATCAAATGAAGTGTGACAGCTCTGCTAACACAAGAATACATTGTTATCTCAGGTGAATAAATTGAAAAGCTAATGTATCAGCTGGGGAAAAAAAGCCTTTGGAAAGGCCTCCTGTGTCATGATACAATCCAGCAGAAATCCTAACCTACCCTAGATGCAAAATTTGGAGGAACAAAGACAAAAAGAACAGAATGCAATGAGACACTTTACTCTCTAAGGATGGAAGAATTTAAATATACAAAGTTAATTTAATTGTTGACTTAGAAGTATTTTATTTGCTGTAAGGGAAAGGTATTGGTTCAAACACTGTTATAGCCTAACTTCGTTTTTGGAACATGCTAGAAGTTCAGTGCTATGTTTTAGACTAAGAGGTAAACTGGTGCAGAGTTAGGCCTTTAATATTTAGTTTTGTTTTGGCCTTTAGTGTTACTTTAAACAGAAGGGAAGAGCATGTTTTCCTTCAATAGCCCTCGTATCTTGCTGAGATTATTGGGTCAGGTCCTAAGAAAATTGGGACTTGAATAAATCATATTACGCTCAGAGTAAAGGTATGCAAATAAAAATTCACCTTTTGATTTCAAAGCATCTTGAAAAATTAAGGAAGAATTAGAAGGCCTTCACCAAACAGGGAATTAGAGGTGCTGAGTCAACCAGGTCAAGGCTGCCTACTCGAACCTGAAGGAGGCCAGGAGGTATCTAGAAACAAACTTCAGAACATTTGATGGTAAATACAGCTGTATGAAATTTCTGCAATGAAACCCCAAACCAAGCAGGTAACTCAGCAGAATTTTGATTTTCTTATAGCCACCATACTTGGTCAACACTCTCCAAAACATCCACCCGGGTTCAGAGTCTGTCTCACAACTTTGGGTTGTGGCTTGAGTAAACCGGGACTGAGTTTCAGTCGAACAGTCCTATTTATAGCTTCCGGCAGACACCAGGCCAAACTCAGTGGTTTTGCATGGTTTCCATCTGAAAGCCGGCAAAAATTGGCTATTTCAGCTGATTTTTTGCTTTGGGTTTTTGGGGCGGAGGAGAGGAAAGAGGGACGGTTCATTCAAAAATTGAAGCGATGAGCAAAAATAAGAATATACGAACCTCACCAGCCAAAACTACGAAAGGTTGACATAGAGCCCTGGGAACAGAAACCACGGCGATTTTTCTGTCTCCCATGGTAAGCAGAGACTATGTGGTGAGTGATAGTGCTGTAGGAAAACGTCTGAGAGGAGCTCCACAAACACGAGGTGGATTGAATAGACAAGAAGTCAACAGATTGCTGCTGGCCGGATCCTGTCCTCCTACATTAAGAAGTTCTGCTATAAAATCACCAGCTCACGCATCAGCAGCAAAAGCCTTTACAGCTTGCACCTCTCAGCTGTGAAACCCCAAAGTGTGCCAAGAGGAAGCCATGTGGTCTTCTCAGCGGTTGGAATAAAAATATGGGAAGCCTGGAGGTACTGAGCCACTGACTCAGAGTGTGACTGTAAGGAAGTCACTCCACCTTCTTGTGCTTCAGTCATACTAGTCCAAATTAGCTTAAAAAGTAGGAATCACTAAAAAAAGTACCCACTCTGACTAACCTATTTGTTGAGTCACCATGCATGTGATGCCTCTGGAAGCTTTCTTAGCATATGAAGCACCTTCCCAAAAAGATAATCACCCTAAATAGCTCAGATTCACAATACTGGAAAGGGAGCTCCTTTTAAAAGAAACTAGAAAATTCCAACAGAAACTATATGTGGAGGCAAAACTGACCTACAAGTCCACAAGCTGTTTTCCAAAGGGACATCTGGAGTCACTGTTATTTTACTGCTGCTCATTTTCACAGGATTATTTTCTATCTATCATCATTTTCAAAGGGATGGAACAAAACAGACCAGATTGAGAAATTACTGAAATGTACTTGCTAAAATGGAAGAAGATGTCAAGATATACCTTTTTTCCTTTCCTCTAACTGGATAGAAAGTCAGTGAAGCTGAATTATATTACTGTGCATTTATCTTACATTTCTGTACTGAAAGGTACACAGCAATTTGGCAAGCATTAAAAAGACTTAAGTGAAAAAAATTAAGTAAAATGGTGTTATTCACACAGCATAATGGCATGAGCAGAAAATACATTAAAAGTGTCAAACCCATTCTCCTCCTCTGATCCCAGAAGTATTTTCCCAAAGCCTTGACTCCATCTCCCAGGTACTGCACAAAGAAACGGGGGCAAACATGAAAGCTATATCCATAACAGAAAATGTAATGCAGGCTGAGAGCTGGATTAAGAATCCTGAGCACCATGACCTTTTGCGCTGGCTTTATCTTAAGAGGCTCAGGAACAAAAGACACCTCTAGTGGGCTGAGGAACAGTCGAATTATGGATATCCACTACAGCATGCCCTTCCTGATCCAGCCAGGTATTACAAACAAAAGCATTTGACCACACCAAGGTACCAAATCTGCTCAGTATTAGTCTTTCCAGAGTGTGAACACACGCAGAACCTTATGCCATCTCCTGCTTTGTTCCCTTGACCATAAATTTGAGGCAGTGCTGAACAAAAGACTCTTTAAAGCTCATTAGTATGAGATGATAATCACTCTCAAGGAGCCTGGTTTTAGCCCTAATCAATGGATATAATCGTACTATGTGGTTGTCAACTAGGAATATTATTCAGGAAAAACAGAAAGAAAAAATTCCTAATTTATTTCTGTAATGATGGAGGTTATCAAAATGTATTACACCACATACACTACTAGAACTACACATGCTAGCTGAACATAGTGTGCTGCGAAAGAGTCAAGCAACTCCCTCCATGCCTAAGTAGAGCTCTCCTGATGCAAGCAGAAATCACAAAAAGCTGATTCATGTGCAAAAAGGACTTCTGGATGCCATCTAGTATAACCCCTGATCATGGAATTACCTGAACAAAGCAGGACTAGTGCTGAAGTTAGGTCAGGCTATCCAGCTGAGTTTTGGGTATCTCCAAGGATGGAGATTGCACGGTTTCTCTGGACAATCTCTTCTACCTCTTAAGAAACCTTGTGAAATCTTTTTCCCTTATATTGAGCCGGCATTTCCCTTTCTGCAACTTGGGTCTGCTGCTCCTTGCCTTCTTGCTGTGCATCTCTGAAAAGGGTCTGGCACCAACTTTTTTTACATAGGTTGGTGTTAGCTCGCCTCAAAATCATAGAATCATAGAATCATAGAATCATAAAATCATGGAATCATAGAATCATAGAATGGTTTGGGTTGGAAGGGACCTTAAAGATCATCTAGTTCCAACCCCCCTGCCATAGGCAGGGACACCCTCCACTACACCAGGCTGCCCAAAGCCCCATCCAACCTGGCCTTGAACACTTCCAGGGAGGGGGCATCGACAACTTCTCTGGGCAACCTGTTCCAGTGCCTCACCACTCTAACAGTAAAGAACTTCTTTCTAATATCTAATCTAAATCTACCCTCTTTTAGCTTAAAGCCATTTCCCTTGTCCTGTCACTACACTCCCTGATAAACAGTCCCTCTCCAGCTTTCCTGTAGGCCCCTTCAGGTACTGGCAAGCCAAAATTAGATCTCCCCGGAGCCTTCTCTTCTCCAGGCTGAACAATCCCAACTCTCTCAGCCTGTCCTCATAGGAGAGGTGCTCCAGCCCTCTGATCATCTTCGTGGCCCTCCTCTGGACTTGCTCCAATCATCTCTTCTCAAGCCGAATATGCCAAGCTCCCTCAGACTCTCTTTGTACATGGTGTGCCCTAGTCCCCGGCCATCCTAGCAACCCCTCAGGCTCAACAATCAGAAATGAGAAATGAGAAAACAAATTTCTCAACAATCCTGCAGCCCTGCTGTGAGCAGTGGCCCAGTCATAGTCAACACTGAATCATAGGAAGATTTAGGCTGGAAGGGACTTTCAGGGATGGGTGCTAGTGTGGGTCCTGCCCTCTCCTCAACAGCAGCAGCATTCACTGATGTAGCTGCTGCTGCTTTTGGTGGTATCAAGCTAACAAAGTTTGAGAAGCCTTATTCTAGGGTGGAAACTTCTAAAATATGCCCAAATCCCGCAGCTTCCTGCAGCTGCTCAAAAACTCCCTGCCTTCATATGCATGCCTGAACACAAGATGCAGGATCTTCATATTTAAAGGTTTTGGTAGCATGTGTGTTACGCTGTGGGAGTCTATTTATAGCTCACTGATGCTCGCAGCACTGGCTTCTTTGTACTGTCCGCTGGACATGTAACCTGGCTCTTGCCCAGGTCAGTGTTACTGGAAGACAGTGGGTATCCTGGCTATGCTTTAGGAAGTGGCCAGGAGGCAGCTGAGCACAGTAACGAACATAACATGGACCTTTGCCCTTCCTAAATTGTAGGGCTGGCTGGGTAGTGGTCTGGTCTCCAGAGTATTTCTGCTTCCATTTACCTCAGCTCAACAGCAGAGCAGAGGAAAATTCCTGGTCATACATACATTCAGGGAAGCGACTAAGCTGAACTTCTCTCCTGACACTAATAAAACATCTAAACCAGAACTAGATGTGTAGGTTTAGTTAACTAACACCCACCCCTTCCAGGGACTGGAGGACTTGGAGGGTAGTAGAGTCTCCCACATTGCCAGGGAAGTCTCTGGGGACTGTTCACCCTCCCAGAGCCATGCTGCAGGCTTACACACCATCTCAGGCAGACTCTCCATCTCATTTCTCCAAGGGTCACATTTTCGACTTGCATTTCACCCCCACACACACCTCGTCTGCAAGAAATAGAAACATTTTTTCCCTCTCTCTTGAACACCTACCCCCCTGGACTCACCTTCTTCCCCTGTTCTGTTCTTAGGAACAGCTAACCAGCCTGATGTTTACATTATGAGAGCCAGGTAAGACATATCCCACAATAGTGCTTGCACCTCATTGTCGTCCCAGAAATTCTAAAATGGTTTTCTATTGCCTTTTTTTCCAGGGCAAGGACTCCCACAGTTGCTTATGCTGGCATTAATGCAGGTTTTAGCTGCCCGAGAAGTACAAAGTGCATGTACACAGCAGACAAACAGGTCCCACATATTTATTTAGCAGATTAAAGATCTTATATTAGTTAAAAAGACACAAATGTCAAGGGGAAAAAGGACTGCATAGCATATCTCTCAGAAATAGTCAGATTCCAATTACTGTAATTATATCTTTCAAAGGTAAGGTATGAAAATTATCACTTAAATGAGGGAACAAGGAAAGCAGAGAGAACAGTACCTTATTTCTCATCTTATCTTTGTCTCCATGCCATTGTACTGAATTGCCATGATTACATTTTGTTAAAATCTTTTCATTTTTCTCACCACTCTCTGAGGAAGTAAGGCTGGGTGAACAAAGCAGGGTTATCAACCCAAATTCAATTTCACAAACTCCTAAAGGGAAATATTTATGAAAATGCAGACTTCAGAAAGATCAGATTCCTGTCTAACTTTCCTTTATGCATTTGATAAGTGCATGAACAAGAGCAGATGCTTCAGTGTTGGGGTTCTTTTGGGGGTTTGGGTTTGGGGTTTTTTTGTGTAGCAAATTTAAGGATATAAAAAGTTATTCAGCAGAAGGAAGTTTTGTTTGGCAAAACATGCCTTCTTCTTCAGGTTTTTCTCCTTCCTGTCCTCCTGACACACACACCCCCCCCCATGACTTCTGGATCTTTCCTCCTCTTGAGCAGCTAAGAGGCAACTCCAGCTCTCATCAAGCCATCACTGCAATCACCTCTCACAGGCAGCACGTTCCTGCACTGACTGCCGCTGAGCTCCCCCCCAGCTCCTGCTTTCTTCCCAACTAGGCAGGGTCTCCTGCACCACGAGTTACACTTCATATAACCTCATCCTGTTAAATGGTGTCTCTATCAGTGAGAGCAATACTTTTCTCTTTGTCTTTTTTTTGTTTGTTTGTTTATATATATATATATTGATGTCATCAAAATAACTCAGAATTTTTTCTCCAGCAAACTCAGTTCCTCAACTCAATACAAGGCTTTCATCATTCTCAACAGCTCAGGAACCTTCTGCAGACCTAGCCTCATGAAGTGCAGAGCACTGAGTGCATTTGATGTCTGTTGGGTGTGAGGCAGCTTCAGTGTGTAGGAGTCAAGCACAACCTGCCAATATCTTCCCTGTGGCAGAGCTGTCCAGAAGGGTGTTTTCTGTAAGCCTCCGTCACTCTATAGTGTTAGGAGAAAGGCCTCTTGGGAGAGGAGGAGGCTAAGGGAAAAGAAGACATGAGGAGAAATAATGTTGGGGAGCAAAGAAAGGAAGGGGTGTGAAGGTTAAGGGCTCAGACATGGATGGAACGGTAATGGGAGGAAGGGACCAGGCAGAGCATCTCTAACAGCATCTATCATGCCCAGAAGGGATCTGAGGAGCTGATGGCCACGGCCTGAGGGTGTCCCACTTGGATACATGAGTGAAAAAGGGAGGGAAGCTAGCCCCACAGGCTTGGTTATATCCTCACTGGGAAATTTGGCTTTCCTGGCATCACAGATGGACTGCTTGATGCAGGCTGGGAGGAGGCAGATGATGAGGTCCTGTGACTTGGGGAGGTCTTGTCTAGAGAGGGCATATATAAAGAGGAGACCTCTCAGCAATAGGTGCTGGGGCAGCTGGGAGAACTGCAACATTGTGAGCTTGGGGCAAGCATGTGCCCAGTCCATGCTTGGCCTGGAGGTGCCTGACTCAGGAAAGACTTGAGATGTAATGTGCCCATCCCCTCTGCTCTGCAGAGGATTTTCCAACCATTCAATGTCCCCTGCAAGCAGCACCAGGCCAGGCTAATGGGGATCCTTGGGGTGGTACCTTACCCCACTTGTGTCAGGGCAAGACCTGAGGGTGACGGAAAGGAGAGAGCAAGAGCAAGCAGGCAAGGGTTGCAGACCCCACTCTGTGGGGGAAAGGAGTCCCCTGCTGCTGTACGTTCATGAGTAGGGAAAGCACCTTCAGTGACATCACTAGCAGAAAACCTCGAGTTTTATTTGCATTCTCCCAAGCTCTCCAGATGACTTCTGGGGAATTCACAACTACACATAACCTGAGAGGGAAATGGGACTGAACTTAGAACAAACATAGCAAGAAAGCTGTTTAGTTGTGAGAAACCTTCTCCACTATATTCTTCATATTTTTCTGCCTCTAGTGAAAGCTTTGCAAAGAAAAGAGTTGGTGAGGTGAGGCAACTATATGGATTCAGTTTCCTAATGCAAATAATTCACAGAACTAGCAATGACCAAGACAGAAGCAGGGGTCTTAACATTGCTTTGGACTTTGATGGAACAATTTGATGACTGATTTTCAGCTTCTTTTTGAAGTAGAAATTTGTAGTCATGAACACTGCATTTCAAGGTAACCCTGCTTAAACTAAACCAGACAGCACTGAACTCTCCTTGGAACTTGTTAAATTAATGGCAGAAGACTTTAGCAAAGCCTTTTTTTTCCCATCCAAAACTGTGTTAAGTGTGGAATTAGTGCTTTTAAAACAGAAATGCAATTTAAAGATTCAAAGTCTTGAAACTCATACACAGCACTTAGCTTCTCCAGTAATACCAGACGACTCCTACACACACCAGGTCAGGGTAATATGGGTCAGAAATGAAAAAATGCAGATAAAAGCTCAGTTATAAACCATAGACATAATATTTAAAACAAATAAAAGTATAAATGTAATGGCTAGAATTCCAAGCAGACAAGAACCAGATGAGAAATTAAGTGCATATTTCAAACAACTATTTGAACAACTTCAGTATGAATGTGGTAGATTCTTGCCTGAAGTCCTGAAATAAAGGATGTCTGTCTTCTGAGAAGCTGTGTTTCATAGAATCATAGAATGGTTTGGGTTGGAAGGGACCTCAAAGCCCATCTAGTTCCAACCCCCCTGCCATGGGCAGGGACACCCTCCACTAGATCAGATTGCCCAAAGCCCCATCCAACCTGGCCTTGAACACTTCCAGGGATGGGGCCTCCACAACCTCTCTGGGCAACCTGTTCCAGTGCCTCACCACCCTCACAGTAAAGAATTTCTTCCTAATATCTAATCTAAATATACCCTCCTTCAGCTTAAGGCCATTACCCCTTGTCCTATCACTACATGCCCTACATGTCTACATGACATGACTACAGTCCCTCTCCAGCTTTCCTGTAGGCCCCTTCAGGTACTGGAAGGCTGCTTATAAGGGCACAGCAAGGAATTATGACCTTGACAGGGAAATCTTTAAGTAAAATTTCCTGTTCTTTGTTTGCTGGAGCTGAGACTTAAGGAAAATACAGCTACCTTCCAACCTTACAGTCTTTTAATCTCCGCATATAGATGTATGTATACAGAGTGTATCTAAAGCTCTCCATCTAGTGGCAGTTGCAAAGGGCAATGTAAAGTGTCATATTGCTCATTTGGTCTAGGTTCAATAAAATTGTTACTGTGCACTGCACATGCACCACATGTGCACATATAGATACGAAGCAGCACTACCAACACAAAGTCCAATTCAGCTCACTGTCCAACACTGTCTTTGCTGACTGCCTCTTTCTAGCTGGGATGGGGCAGCCACAGCCTTTTCCTTTTGCTGGTAATAATTACAGGGAGAAAAAAAGCCTAAAGATTCATCAACTTCTTCATGGCATTCTCACCCTACAAGTGACTTTCCTTTAAGAAAAGCAAGTTCTCTGAATCCTTGTTAATGTGGATGCCCAAACCCTGGAGTTGGTGCAGGTGAAATGATGAGACACAGAGCAAAGTAGGGATGAGCAGACCACCAAAGATCCTCGCCAGCTCTATGGACCTGTGTCTCTAAAAAACACCTTTTCAAGGAGCAGAGAAAGCACGTGAGGGAAGAGGAAGGCTACAGGAGAAAGAAGTAATAATTTCTCATCCAAATTCTTCTATATTTTCATCTATAAACCAAACAAAATCTCTCTGCAGTTCCATTGTGGTCACTGAGCTGGTAAATGCTAGGTCTAGGGACATATCAGAGAGCGTTCATCTGTGTTTCCAAAGTGGATTTTTACATAGCCGGAGTTTAGTTCTGAATCAGTGGCCAAAGTTAAGAGTGCCTCTCGCTCTGGTCACAACCAGGTATTCCCTGTGTGTGCCTGCAAGCATGGGCAGAAGTGTTACCCTTCACTCTTCATCTCCAACAGCTCTCACTGTATTTGGTAAGAGAGAGCCCCAAATAAGGGGCGAAGGTCCCTGCAAAACCATCTGCAGTCTCGCAGGCTTTTAGCCAATTTTTATGCGGCTGAGTGTTGGCTGGCTTGCAGATTTTCCAGCTGTTTGATTGGATTTATTTTTTTCATCCCCTTGCCCTCCAGATGATGGATTTATATGCTGGCCAGATGGTCCCAAGCTGGGGCTAGTTATCTTGCCTCTTTCTGCTTCCTCATTGTGCTGTTTCTCCAGCAGTCAAGTTGCCGTCTGCCAGTGTCTCTTTTCTACACTCTGTTGCCTTACGCTTTTTCACATAACAATAATCTTACACCACCTCTACATGCCTCATCACTAGTTTGATGCATGACTGGCTGAGAAATAGCAAGAGCAATGAAAACATTTGTATGTGTCGATGAGCATGACACAGCACCATCTCTGCCTCCATTCGTGGACAGAGTGAGTGATAATTGACAACTCTACCACAGGAGAACCACCTCTTTCCCCAATGCTACAGGTGGGATCCACCTACCTGAGATCATCTAAAAGCCTGGTGTCAAAATTTGACATAGTCAGTGGAGAGAGAAGTAAACACTCTGGAAGGCAACTCTGCAGGTGTGTCTTAACTGCCACCCCTAGGAGCTGAGGAACCTCCCTCAGGGGTTTCTCTATGTTGCTTCTACCTTTGTATTTGCGATTCTCTACATCAACCCTAAAGGGAGACTGGATTCCTTCATGCCTACCTTTGGGCAGCAAAATGGCATCCTAGACCGCAGGGAACCTTGGTCAAAATATTCAGAAGAGCTCTCTGGATGGCAGACAGGCAGATTTCTCAGTACAACTTGTTTTAGTGAGCTCTGCACTGTAAAGTGAAAAATTTTATTCAAATTATTGAGTCTTTGGGCATTTTGTTTCTAGAACTATATAGTAAGTATTTTGTCCTTTGCATAAAAATAATAGTTTGCTACAAAGATACAAGATATATACGCCCATATGATTTAAGAATGATAAAGAAGCAGTAGAACTTCAAGTATTATTTTTAAACTGAAGAAACATAAGTATTGGAGCCAAAGTCAAACCAATGTTGTTTTTTTCTTACCACAACACAACCAGTGAGCAAGAAACCAGATTATAAACAGAACAAGAAAATAAATCCATGCAGGTTATTTCAGCATTAAACAGCTTGCCCCTTCTGCCCTTTCTCTCCCTAGAGGAAAATAGCTGCTCCTGAGGCAATAACATTTGGATATCCAGAAAAAGCATTACAAGTTACCCTTTACAGAACACTGTAGAAGTGCATAAATAGGACATGATTCAGTAGATGGAGGCGATTTTTTTTCTTGCCATCAGTCTCTCCTATCTTAAATGTTTGAGCTTTAGGATGATTATGTGACTTGACATTTCCACTCTGACGACACATAAAAGAAGTGATGCTTCTAAGAGTTATGGCTTCTTTGGGGCAGTATCCCACCATTCCCTGCACATACATGATCCTTCCCTTTGAGCTATGAACATGTGTACAAGCAACAGATAGCTGCTGGGACTCACAAGAAACACATCCTGGCTGCCTTTTGACCTGCTTCTGCTTCCTTTAAACTCAACAGAAAAATTCCCCTTAATTCTAATATGAGCGGGAACTAATTTGCTGACCTCTTCCATGTGCGTTTCTTGGGTGGCCTTTTTCCCTTGTTGACTCTGAGGGGGTTCCCTGGTCTTCTTCAGCGCTAAGACCTGTGGCAGCGTCCTTCAGTTTTGATCTTCCAGTTTACAAGGGGTCACAACACAGCTTGTTTCACAATACATGAATTAAAAATCAAAAAGTTGGGAGAAAAGAAAAGAAAAAGAAGGAAAAGGCAGGACGCAGATGGTCTTTCAGTCCCGTTGTGCGTCTATTGCTCAGTTTTTCTCCGTTTTTTTTCCACTGCTGTTTTTTATTTTACTTTCTTAGTTAGTCAAGAGAATTTCTATGTGTATATTGTTCATTTACAAGTTTCTTACCCTCAAAATATAAGTTTTTTATTTCAACCTATAAATTGGGGGTTTTTTTCTTTAAAACATGTGAAAAGGGAAGTGACAAGGGCATTTGTGTTCTTACTGTATCTATTAGAAACCAGCAAGGAGAAAATAAAATTGCCTGGAAACATAAAGGGGAAAGAGGTATAACCATGTTTAATTAGCAAGACATTGGATAAAAAGAAGGAACCAGGTAAAGTTCTCAACTGGCAGAGAATGTGCCTCGTTAAAAGCCACAAACATAGGGAAGGCAAGGAAGATCCTTGGGAACCAGTGGAAATTCAACTTGCAAAGCTTTATGTGCCAGCCTTCAGTCTTAAATGTAAACCACGTGAAAGCTGCTGATCAGTTTTGCACACAGGTAAATTATTAATGTGCAGTAGCAAGAAAACCTCACTTGGTGAATCTGACTGAACCTGACAAAAGACAAAGAATTTTTGTGGAAAGCAAGCAATTGAAAATGATAATTATACACAAAAATGGCTCATGCTTCTAAAAGATGAACATTTATCAAGTGGCCTCTTGAAGCAGATAAACAGAATGTTACTGAGTCAGAGGATACTGTAGCTGAAAACAGTTTGATATTTTACTGACATCAAGTAATAGGTCCACTGCCCCTGAAATCCCTGTATGGTGCTTCTAATATTGGCTGTATATACAGAAGTTCTGTGTTCACCTGGGAAATGGCAATGTCCCATCAGGGATGGTACCAGAAATATTAATATGAGAGAAAGATTTGAGTATAATATGACATTCTGGACATTTTTCATACTGGGAATCTCACCTCTGTGAAACACAAAAAGGGCAATTAAAAATATTTATTCAAGCACCTCCCTCTGGATATTGAAACATGAAGGGTTTGTTATGCAATGCTGTAATTGCAGCAAGAGAGGACAATTTAAAGTATAAAAAAAATTAATTTTGACACAAATGCAAGATTGTTCCCTGACTCAATAATGGTTATGCACATGGGAGGAAAAAAACCCCAACTTTTTCTAACTGCAATTGAATCTTCATTTGGAAGTTAAAAGAAAATAGGGTAATGGGCACGACTTGCTTGCTGAGGCATTCAAGAATGTGGTAGACAGTTCAGCAGAGCTCTTGGTTCAGACAACAAAAATAAAGTGAGACAGAGAAGAGAATTTTTCTTAAGCTTTTGCCGTATGAATTTCAGCACACTATAGAAAACATCACGGGGGGGGGGGGGGGGGAAAGAGCAGTTACCCTCCCCTTACAGCAGATTTGCCAAGTCATTGAGAACCTGAACTTGCCCTTACCTCATGCTGCTTGGCCATGAAAGCGATGTCCCAGCATTTCCACAGATTCCCAGGTGCTACCTTGATCCTGGGAACCAAATACCACATGAACTTTGTGCTGAGACCATGGAAAACTTTGGTCTTTTGAGTGCAAGCTTCAAAGCAAGCTTCTTCAAGAGATGCCAAAGTTACTTGTTCATTCAGATGATGAGAAAGCTACCAGCTCCTGTCCTAGGGGAAATCTGGCTTCTTGTAGGTTGTGGGGAGAAATAACTGCAACCAACCACTGGAAGCTATAGATTTTTTTTCTTGAGGAAATATGAGCGACCAAACTGGGTTGGGTTTTTTTCGATTCTCCATACAGTAAAGGCACATTGTTTGCTGAAACAATACAAATGCAACTTTTACTGGATGGTTAAATTAAAAAAAAAAAGTGCAAAATTTTAAAAGAACAGCTAGACATGAAGATGAATTCAGTTGCTTAAACACAGATGTCCAGTGATACAGCACCTGACACATCTGCACATGGCTAGCAGATATGTCACAGGATTTATGGGGCATCTGCACTTTTCTGGAGCCACAGCTGGAGAACAAGCATGGTACCCTAAAATGACATCTGGTGTCTATGTTTAGACAACTAATCTCACACCAGTTCTCTGTGTGGGCACCTGTGGATAACTGGTCAATTCTTTATAACAAACTAAAGGAGCTGATGAAACCAGCTGTTGCTAAAAATCTGTATCTAAAAGATTATAAAATGAAAGGAAATTTTATAACTCAGTAGTGCAGCATCTCAGCTTTCATGTTCTTTTATTTTCCTCAGAGTTGCCTTTTTAATGGCTAAAGAAGAAACGTACTTACTCACAAAAGATGTTCATCAGCATGCTGAGGAGTAAGCTCCCAGTACGACTGTGTGTTTTGTGCTTCACATCATTTTGTAGATAGATATGCAGTAAAGAAACAGGATGTGTTTTGCCTAGGGAGGGCAGAAAAGGAATCCAACAACCCTGCAAGCTTCAGTTTTTTGAGGTGAAGATTCTCTGATCAGCAGAGGGGCTTGAGTTCTTTACCTGTGGGTACTTACAATGCATGCAAATGCTCCATTCACAGATAGTCTGATGTTTCCAAACTTTACTCACTCTGCCTGCCTTGGCTTTGTGCATCACCCTTTTGACTTTCCGAAGAGCATTTGAATAGAATGAAACAACCTTGTTGCTGGTGTGATCACAATTCTCCCAATAAACAGCCCATTTCATCTGGTGGTAAGCTTCTGGCATCTTTTAAAAGACACATAGAAAAAAAAAAAACAAAAAACAAAAACCAAAAAAAAACAAAAAAAACCCCAAAAAACCCCAACAACAACAACAACAAAAAGAGAACAATGGCTTAAAACATGGGAATAGGAAATTTTACTGTTTCCCTCTCTGCCATGATTCAGCAAATGACTTCATAGCTTTTACTCTAACCTCTTCTGTATCCTAGTCAAAGTTAGATGACAATTAAGAATGGAACAACACATCCAGTGGTTCATCTAGGATTCGGGTATGCCAAAGAAAAATATTTATAGAAAAATTGCTAAATATTTGCAATCTGTTTTTCTGTCTGTATCATTGAAAGTATTTTCAAAAATCACTTCCTAAAAATACATATTCAACTACAGTTGTATTGACTGGGAAGGAGTATGCTTTATTTTCTGAAAGTTTCTTTTCCAGTTGTTCATAGTGTCTCTACCGTATCTCAGTCACTTCCAAGGATCTGACTCTTTTCCTGTGCCAAACTTCCTCTGAAAGGTGAGAGCAGGCTCTGAGTGGCATGCAGAAAGAGAAGGAACATAATGAAGTATCCTTGAAATGCTTACAAGCATTGCCCCTGTAAACAATTTCCCAGGTGACTTCAGCAAATTATATGTTATAAACAGTTACTTTTATTACAGTGACATGTAAAGGCACTAAGCAAAGTTGAGACCCTGATGGCACAAAATACTTGTAGAAATAACAGAGCAAAATCTTTTTTTGACCCCAAGAGCTATGGTCTTGCTGGGAAAGGGAGTGAGCTCTGTAATTCAAGGAAACAGTTGGGTTTTAACCATTCTGCATAAAAAGTGGGTGGGAATTGCTTTCTAGAAAAGAAAAGGTTTGGGTTATGATACAAATCCTGAAGTAAGAAGAACAGAGGAGTATCTTTAGAAGGAAAGACTTATCCAAATCACGCTATATTATTGTAAATTCATTAACAAAACAAATGCCTCATACTCACTCTTACCAAGGCTTGACTTTCCTTCTCTGAGTCTGAGCTTGATTTTCTCTCTCTGAGTCTGATAGTCTCCAGGCCACTTGCATTACCTTATCTCATCTGTCATTATTCAGGACAGCACTCCTCATATTTCATCTCCTAAATAACAGCCTTGTGTTTGATGCTGTTGATTATATTATATTGTAATGCTGTGTTTGGGCCTTTGATTGTAAAATCGCATCTGTGTCTTATTGTGTTCAGAATGGAGAAAAACAGTTGTAAAAGTAAGTGCAGGAATAGAATCGTGCAGTTCAATGAACAAACAAATTAATGAAAACACCTTTATGAGAAAAAAAGAATAACATTGTTAGTCCCCATAAATAAGTATCAAGCATCATAAGGAACATTAATACAAAAACATATGCAACGTGAAAATATGTGTAAATTTGGGATGGATCAAAACTATGGATAAGTAGAACATTCCTGTCCTCTGGGATTTAAACCTCTTCCTCTCCCATTTACTCAATAGTTAAAAAGTTCATTTAGTGTGTAAAACTGGGTTTGGATTTCTCCTTCAGCCAAAAAGGCCAGAGTCCTTGGATCTTGCTAAGTGAATGCCCTGCTGTCTTGCATTCCAGGTTGAGTTATTTCCTACTTGCTCCTGTGAAAACTGCACAGTCTTGGCTCAAATACTTTATTCATCAGGTTGGAAGGGGGGAAAAAAAACCCAAAACTAAACGAAAACTACTCTGCATGCATGAATGAACCTATAACCTGCTATGCAAACCACCAAAGAAGTAACTAGGGTTTCAAGCCCAGTTTGCAAGAAATCTTATACAAACAGTACCTGCTTCAGTGTGTCTGTCATGTAATGTTTAAGGCACTGTTCTTGGAGATGGGGTGCTCAGATTTAAGCCTATCGGACAGCAAAAGTATTTTTATTTAGACATCCCACAGCCTGGGTGAGTGCCCTCACCATTGATCAAGGAGGGTGGTGATAGATACCTCTGTGCTGCTTTTGTAGATGAGGGTTTGAATTGCCTTGCCTTTATTAAAAACAAAATGAAACCATTTTGTCTCTACCAAACAAAGCTTTCTTTTTCCCTTTTTTCTTTTTCTTTTTTTTTCATACTGTTTAACAACAAAAACTGTTTTCTTTTCAGCGTTATCTACATCAGTTAGCTCTCTTGATTTGGGTTCTGAAACAAAACTCAATTATTCACTCAGACTTTATTCATACTGGATCAAACCTCCAGCCTGTAGCGGAGCTGGTGCACAATGCCACCTCTGCAGAACAGGGATCTGCTCTGGGAATTCTGGAATAGAGGCAGACTTTCTCCCACCATTCTACCCATCTATTTAGATATTCCATCATTGTTTGCTATTTATAACTAAGCAGCTTTCCATTGCATGATAAAGACCTGAATGAAAAACACTTCAAAATGCTGATGGAAAACTATTTGAAGCAGGAGCCGCATGGGCTCTCAACATCAGAACAAAGGAGGATTTGAAGTGTTTGCTAATCCTTGTGGACCTTTTTATAGGGCCAATTTTGTTCACTGACTAGAACAAAATACAACAGATGAAGACTTAATATATGTTAAATGCTCAGACAGCATTTTGCAGTACAGTTTGATGAAATCTTGCCATTCTGACTGATAGACATGAAGTTCTTCAAAAACGGGACAGGAAAAGCTGACCTCACTATAGTAAGCAGAATAAACCAGTTATACTTAGTCTCGTTGGTGTTTATAAGAGGTTTTAGCTGGCTTCCTTCCTGACTGGCTATAATTGGCACAAACAATTTTCTTCTTTGAGAGCAGCTGTCACTGGTGTAGTTTCTCTTAGGGCCAGGAATGGAATAAAGCATTTCTCCTCTTGAAACATCCTCCTTCATGTGGATGCCTATAAACAAAGGGGAATGATAATCAGACATTCATCAAATTGTGGGAAGGCGATTAGTGGGCTGCCACAAGAATTAGTGTTAAGCCTAGGTATAATTAACATCTTTAGTCTCTTCCACAATCTAATAAAATCTAGCTACTGGAAAAACTTTTTTAATATTCATGCAATTTTCTCATTTTCTTGACTTACTTGCATAGTGTGAACATAAAGACTGTTAGACCACCTTTAGCAATTCTTTTTTACTGTGGATTTTTCCACTCCTTGTAAATGGCTGACTTCATAGACACATCTGTCTGTACTAGAAAGCAATCCAAAGTAGTTTAGAAGTAACATGACAATGAAAAAAGATGTTGCTATTTAGCACAATTCATAACCTATAAGTCCAGAGGCGCCACTGTGTGCGAGTCTGACTTTTATGGAACTGAACCAAAGGGAATTTGCTGAATTAGGAACAAAGAACGTAGAATCAGGTGAGATATGTTGAGGTGATGGGTCTATCTTGGTTTAGTGGACAGTTGGACCAAATATCTTCATTTAAAACTATTTCTGAGCAAACAACCTTGTCTCTCCTCACCATTTCTTCTGGAGATCTGTTCTAGGACCCCATAGCTCTGTCATTAAGAAAATTTCCAACTCAAATTTAGTCATGTCCAATTTATGACCATACATTTGGAGACTGTAAGTTTCTGAATTAGGAAAGAGAGTTTCTTGTGAGAGCTTCCTTAGAGGTCAGTCTCTACATGCAGTTCAGACTCCCGAAAGCTTGGGGCCAAGCCACAAAAACTTACATTGCATTCTTCACAGGTTGTATTTAACTAACTTTGTTATATTCCCACAGCTGCAAGTGGGAAAAGCTATCTATCTCTCTTATTAAAGTATTCCAGAATTTTGTATAGGAAACCTTAAAATATGTGTTTGGTCAATGAGAACAACACAGCATTGGTTTGTGCAATTTCATGCAGAACTAAACCTACAATTAAAATTCAACATTAGAATCATAGAATCATAGAATCATCAAGGTTGGAAAAGATCTCTAAGATCATCAAGTCCAACCCTCAAAGGAGATAAATGTTTTAGACCATCTAAATGAAAGAGTGCACAAAAGCAGGGGTGCAATTTGTGTTGACAACAAATTAAGATTTCATAGTTTAATTATGTATTAAATAGTCCATCAGCTTAATGAAATATAAAATCAGGTTAATGAGTTAATAAGGATAACAATTAAGCAAATACATATATATATTTATATCCCCATAAAAAGAGAGTGATAATTAAATGCATACCATTATAACAAAACCATTTCGAAGAACATTTGGGGTTTTGTGAACTGTTACACCCCGTCCCAACAATGATTGTTGTTGTTTAAACTAAAAAGGCCTATATGCGTCATTCACAATGTATTTACCAATGTTTGGCCCAAATACAGGTATTTTTACATAACTGACAACTGTCTATTTAGTGGTCTTGCTAAAAACAGAACCTACATAAAATGTGTACAAGTGCAGTGCCACCTCTAATGTATCATAAAGATGTAAACATCTTAAGTCCAACACATGATTAGCAAGGCTTAACTTGGACCTCAAATGTTTGTAGATATGGACATAGTTTATAACTGAGGAACAGTATTTACCAATGGCTAAGAGCAAGGCAATGACCAGAGCAACAAATGGGAAGAATTTTGGTTAATTATCCATGATGAAGGAGAAGAACAGCCAAAAAGAACATTCCAGTGCAGAGCAAAACCAATGTAGGAATAACCAGGAAGATGTGGTTATTAATTGTAAAAAAAAATATGAAAGTGCCTAGATTGGAAGAACGCTACAGCTACCACTTTTTACTTTATTTTTTTGACAGAGAAGATGGCATTTATTTTTTGTTATTCATATAAAGGGTAAAAAAAAAATCCCTGATATGTGTTAATTCATTGTACTGGAATGAGTTTAGAAGCTGACAAGGATGGTTGATGGTAAGTTTCTATTAAGATATTTATGAGGTTGGAAATAATAACACAAAGGATTTTTTTAAGATACCAGTAACGTCACTATCCCCTAACTGCTGAAAATATGGAAATGATGTTTGATGGATAGAAGAGTATATCCAAACATATTGTGATATGTATGTAATTAACTGTTATGGTTTAGCTCCAGCCAGCAGCTAAGCACGACGTGGCCGCTGACCCTCTCCCCAGCCCCGGTGGGATGGGGAGGAGAATTGGAATTAAAAAGGTAAAACTCATGGGCTGGGATAAGGACAGTTTACTAGGACTGCAAAGGAAGAGGAAAATAACAATAACAATACTTACAAAAGAATATACAAAGTGGGTGATACACAATGCAATTTGCTCACCACCCCAAAATCCAATGCCCAGCCCTTCCCCGAGCAGCGATTTCTCCCCCTTTATATACTGAGCATGATATCGTGGTATGGAATATCCCTTTGGCTAGTTTGGGTCAGCTGTCCTAGCTGTGTCCTCTCCCAACTTCTTGTGAAAATCAACTCTATCCCAGCAGAAAACCAGGACTTTAATATCAGTTGAGGCATTAAGTGACCTATCTAAAGACACTTTGGAGCTTTTCTCAGGATGATACCTTTGAAATTTGTTTATTTTCTTGCTCTGCCAGGCCAAGAAAAGTGTGAGTATAAGAACATTAGCAAATTACAATCAAGATTTTGTTTTGCAAGGATGTCTTTTTTATATTAGTGCTAAAAAATTTTAACTCAATCTCTGCTTACATAAGCAGAGTTTGTAATGATTTTTGTAAGCCAGGGCAGGGTTGACTCTAGCAAAAATATTGAGTGGTAATTAAGTTTTATCTAATTCCAAACAAATCTGATGGTTAAATCATTTTATGTCAGCACTGTTCCCTTGATGTTCATTGTGGTTTTAACTCCTAAAGTATTTAGAGACAGAAACTACATTCCTCATTTTGCTATGATAAACAAGTCAAATGGAGCCTGAATTCCTTTTGGACAGTAAGATTTTTGTGAAATTCCACTGATATTTCAGTGGCCCTTATCTCTTCTTCCATTTATCTTGAATATGGTTAACTGCAATTAAAACAGAAATGGCCGCAAGACCTTGTAAAATAACATTAGCATTTTACCTCTACAAATAACATTTTGTGCAACATACTCAAGGGTGCATTTGTCTTTTCATAGCCGTATCATGGTTCTGACTGATGGGATGCAGCTCCAGAAATGGACTCCAAAATTTAGGTGTCTGTATGTGTGTGTCTATATTATAGTCAATAGCACCTAGGCAGCTATTCACCTCATCCTTAAATGAGCCTCTGCAGACTCCATTTTCTGTAACAACTTGATCTTTGTTGACTATATTGGGACCTTAGCAATCCATCTCACATTGAGGCACATACATTGTAGATGCTTACATTTAGGTGTCTGAATCTACACTCCCATTTCACACCACATAACTGGCTAATACATCAAGGTCTTTTCTTTTATAGAATCATAGAATCATACAAATTAGAGAATAATTCAGGCTGGAAGGGACCTTGGGAGATCTTTTGTCCAGCCTTTAGGGTCTACTTTGTACTATTTGAGCTATTAGAGCAGTCCAGGCTGTCCAGGGCTTTATCCAGTCAGATTTTCTCCATTTCTAACTGATGAGCTTCATTTTACATCAGAAATTCTTGCTAATAGTACTGAAGCAGTGACCTTCACTTTCGTACTGTCAAAACCCTTTCCATTTCTATTTCTCCATTTCTATCTCCTTGTATTCATTCTGGAAGGCATTCCAGTCTTCCCCTCTGTTATGCATGCCCAGCTTCAACTTCTCTTTGAGCTAAAGTATAATTTTTAAAATAAAAATACTATCTTCACCTCCAGAAAAATCCAATGATGAATTCACCACCAGCCTTGGTAAGTTGCTTGTTACTTTCTTAAATGTGCTGAGTTTTAACTTCCAACCCTGTATCTTACCATTTCTTTAAGTGATGGACAGAGGAGCCTTCAAGAAGCAATTCCCCACTCCTTTTTTGAAAACATATGTGAATATAGTAAATTATGTTATGTTTTGCAAACAGAAATGCAGTTCACTTACATCACCACTCACTGGGAAAAAGCTTCACGTAGGAGCAGAGGGCAAGGCACGTCCATCGGGCTATAGCTGAAGAGTGGCAACTCAGCACGGCATTTCTGGAGATCTCATTCACACTTAATGAACTTCTCTAGCAAAGACAAATTCCTGGAACACAGATGTCACTGTTGTGTATATCACTGCCAAAAATGTCAATAACGGGTAAGCATCCAGGCAAAAAGTACCAGGATGATGAATGGTCTGAAGAGAAAGTTAGTCGTAGGGTAAGTCAGAAGGACTAAATGCAGATGTATAGTTTGGCTAAGTGGCATCTAAGAGGCCAACTGACGGTTTCATCTGGCTTCTTCCAGATGTTGTATGGGTTGAACAGCCTTTCTGTGGCAGGCTTGGACAAAAATAACCTTTAATATAATGACATTTCTGCTTCTCTGGAAAATGTTTACATATGTGAGAATAAAGTATGAATGTGGGTAGTGACTGGGTGCAAGAATGACTACATTTTCCTATTACTGCTGTTGCTTACAGCCTGCTTTAAATCCCTGCAAGGGCCCTGGGAGCACTGACGGGCCTGACTGTCCCTGCCCACACCCCTGGGACTGCCTGACCCTGTCCATGGCCCAGGACCCTATGTCAGCCCCCTGGGGCCTGTCAGCCCCTGCCCCAGCGACACAGCAGCAGGGCCGGTCTCCAGCTACCCACAGCCCTGCCCTTCCCGGCCACAGACCCCACCGAGACAAGCCCACCCGTGGACCCATGTCCCAGCCCGGCCTCAGCCCATCCCCAGGGAAATGCCCGATGCCTGGGGCTGCCCTGGTATCCCCAGCTACCCCGCTCCTGGCTGGGGCAGCAGGACAGGCCCTGCCCGCCAGGCCCTGCCCTGATGGGGAACTGCCATAGCACCTGGGAGCCTCCAGCCTCCACTGCACCCTGACAATTATATTTCTACTCCACATAGTTAATATGACAGCTTTCTTCAAGGTCTTCTTTCACTAACATGCATAAAAATCTCTTTAAGACTGGAACTTCTTCTAACTAACTTCTTAAAATCATGCCAAATTACCTCCTAAGTGCAAGGTTTCTGATAGAATAAACAGCTAAATCTTTGAAAGTAACAGCCAAATTAATGGTAATAGCCTTATGGAATAAAATAAGGAACATATTCATTTCAATTTTATGTATCATACTAATTGATATCAACAATAGTAATGCCATATTTTGCTGGTGTAATCATCCCAACTCGGCTGTTTCAACTTTCAGGCTGTCACAATGATTTAACAGAGCAATAGCTTGCTTAGTTATTCTTAACTGAGCTGTGATTCTCTTCAAAATCTTTCTTATGTTTGTTTTTTTTTTTTTTTTTTACCTGATTCTACTGCTGGAATCTGCCCTCCCAGGTTGGGAGAGGAGGCACTGAGCCATACCCAGGTGAAGATACTACTCAGCCATGGTGCGGGCACAAGTCCCATATGGCACGTGGACATGACGTCTTCTTTTTACTGGTGTTGCACATTCACGCCAGGGGATTCACTCCACGGCAGAGACATTGCAAGGCATACGCTCCAAAGAGATCCTATGTAGATCCCATCAGTTTAAAGATTTTGTCGCGCACAGTCCTTGAAATAGTTCTTCCATGACAAGGAAAATCTTGTCTCTCTGGAATAAACTGTGATCAACCACACAGCAGGGCTTTATCCACCTAGTCACTGACCTGTATTTTGACACTTCAGATAAATACGACAAGGTGTTTTGCCTTCCATCTGAAGCATCTCATTTAATAAGTAATTTGCTGCCAAATTTTTAACTAGGGCTCCATCAGAAAACATTTTCCTTTGTCAGCAAATCATGCAACATCTGCCTGGTAATATACTTTCCCCTGCTCCCTGATCCAGATCAACAAATGAAACAAATATTTAAAAAATCATCAATTTCCTGCCTACTCAGAAAAAAATACAACCCTTCTTCAGTCCTGTATTGTCTGACTCCCAGATGCATCAATCCTTCCACTGTCATCCCCCTCTTGCATATGGAGGTGAGAAGAGCTGCCTGGAGTCGTGGGTGGTCTGGAAGGAGACTTTCTTTGCTTAGAAGAGTAAAGTGAGTTAAAGCTGGCTCTGTCTGCCACGTGGGGCTGGCAAGCCTGGCAGGTCAGCCAGCCCCATACGGCACAGGGATTGCAAAGAGGGCAGTGTTGGGCAGTGAGGGCATCCACCATTCCCGATGGACAGGAGCCCATCCAACTGCACTGCTCTTCCCTGTGACCCCAAGAGCCGGACACGTCCCCATTTGTATGATCGGTATGGGTCCCATCACGGGGAAAGAAGACACCAAAACCGCAATCGCCCTCTTGTATGCGCTTGAAGCAGCTGGACTAGCAGGGGGATTCAGGGATTCTGCAACAGTCTCATTTTCTTTCCCTAAAAACATGCTGATGGGAACATTAACTACGGAAATTCCCGCACATGAGTTCTTGTTAGTATGTATGGAGATCACAGTGTATCCACAGATGGATTTATACACACTAAGAAGACTTGTAGCAGCTTCTAAAAATGTAATCCTTTCCTGTCTATGACTGTGAGACCTCAGAGAGGAACAGACCGCCTAGGCTATCAGGCCACCCTGCTATATGAGGCAGCTATGCCTTAATACTGTGCTATGCACAAAGCTGGCCAGCAATTCATGTGAGGGAGAAGTTTTATCCAGAGTATTCATCCGGAACCTCACATCCTAAGCTCTGCGGATTTATCTCGCATGAGAAGTGTGGGTGTTTGGAGGAATCCTTTGGTCCTTTCTTGTCTCTGCCTGCAGAAACAGAGAGCAGCTGTGCATCCATCTTAATTACAGCATTTCCCTTGCAGTGGTTTGCATTTCCAAAGTTGTCTTCCCAAGGCAAAGGTGATAGTCTTCTCTATTTTCCTCTAATCAAGAGCTGAGTCACTCTATTACAAAGCCCATAGGCCAGATATGTTACTAATGCAGTTGCCCGAGTCCTTGCAAGTTCACCAAAACAGTGCAGATCCAATTCTGAGAAACAGCTGACTGTTGCATGCTTCTATTGAAAATCTGAAAGATAACATTGAAAGAAGCTACACGGTTTTCTTTCTGCTTTGCTTTCCTTGTGTTGCTTTAATGTCAAATATTACCTCCCTGTGACTTCAGTGAGCTTTTATTGATCCTGGGAACTGGGCTACTGAATCATATTCAGACAGTTTCCTTACACCTGCCTACTTTAGATATTGCAGCTCCTTTTCTCCCTTTGGGATGGTTCTTGAAAACAGGCAGACATTGCTCCTTTGTTTCAGATGCCACAATATTTGTGATGAGTGATTTACATGTGCAGGTAGGTAGGTCCGGTCCAGATCCTCAGAAATATGCAGGTGAATAGGGAGAATTACATTCCTACACACCTTCAAAAAACTGAATTTGCACCCCTGAAAAGGGGTATTTGCAAGTGAATTCAACGTTGCAAAAGTGTTACCATTAAGTCAGTTGTATTCAGTAAAAGCAAAGGCATTGGCTTCAGTGGAAACAGAGGTAGAGCCACAAATTGCCCATTTGAAAACTGAACCCCAAATACACAAAGAGTTAATGTTGACTCACCCAGATAATCCTACCTTCTAACTTTGCCTGGAAAATAGGCTGAGATAGATAATAATATCTGAATTTCTTTATATTGTACCTATAATTTTAATTTGGGTGTTTCTTTTCCCTAGCATCAATCCCAAACACTACTTAAAAGCAATCTACTCCTTGTTCTGATTTCAGAAAAGGCTGTTTTACTACTGTTTATATAGCAGTGAAATCAAGTTTATATCCCAATGCTATCAGTGTTTCTTTTATATCGCACATGTACATAGAACGAACTTCCTGGTGAACTACCATTTCTAAAAGGTTCATTACTGAAATTTCAGTCTCAAGTATTACTTTTCCTTACAATCACCGAGCGCATTCCACTTGGGTAGCATTAATCTGCTACACAGACGGAGGCAAGATGTTTCCATTATTCACTAAGATAACTAGTTCCTCAGTTTCTGCTGACAAGGTTGTTTTCCAGCTACTCCAACCCAAAAAGCTAGCAAGAGTTTATTAGGAACATAAAGACACAACCCTCAGGATTAGTCACTGCATCTATGCAAAATGTTAAATCTTTTTATTTCTGTTCTTATAGACCTGGAAATATGGTAGATGGCGAAACTACAGCTTCTATATTTTATACTTGATATAACAAAACAGTAAGATCTGAAGTTGTGTAGGATGAGTTTTCTTCTGCAGGTTGCATGTTCACAAACTGACAAAGCCCAACCAGTTTTTTGCCTAGGGGATACGTGCTTTGTACCAAATTTTCAGGCAGTTTTAAGATAGTCTCTATAATTAGTGGTCTAATTTTGTCATGCACAAATGACTTTACCCACCCAAGTAGGAACACGAAACTCATATTTGTGAACTCAAATTGGCTGAATATGTGTCCTCAAACAAATGTACTGTGAGTCTGCAGCATACATAATATTAAGTATGGCAGGCTCTGAAACTGCAGTCAACAAACTAATATGGAACACTGTGAAATTATTTTGGTGTGAAATAGATGAGACTAGGAAATAGACCAAAATGAAAACTTTTACTTTCCTAAACTGGCTTCTGTCCAGATCCCCCAAACATGAGCAAATTCTCCCAAGAAACTTTGAAGCACTGAGAAGGTTTTGCAATGCCGATGTGTTGCCCTTTAAGGGTGTTAACATTTGGTATCATGATCTCATCATTGCTTCAGCCTAGCAGGATCTAGGACTCCATCGCTGGACCTCATCCTTCAGGAGCACCTTGAGGCCATGCATGAAGGAGATCTATAAACCCCTGAGAACCAGGGACTCTATAAAACACCAGACAGAAAAGATTACTGATAATTCCATTCACGATCTCAAAATAGACTTGCACCACACATTTTCTACACTGGCATTTATATTCTTGGTTTTCATACTGTGCCTGTTCCTGTATTTTATAAGCTGTGTACCAGTACAACTCAAATGCTGTACTCTTAGCTCTATCATTCTTTAACAATTGTCCATTCCTGTTTCAAAGCTTCTCTCTTCTGTTGAATTATCCAAATAAGGCTAAAAGAATGATTAGTGATAAAAGGACTAGTGAGTGCAGATAGTGTTCCAAATCTTCAGGAAAAAACTATGAGAAAACATTCTGGCAAATAATGTATGAACCACCATGGCTTGATTCTGTTATGTTTCTCGCAGTATTCCATGGGAAAGCATAGTGCAGTAGGAACGATTAATCTTATTCACCTACCAGATGTGGGGGGTTATATATGCTTCTGAGTAAACCTTGATTTTATTCTTGTCTGCACCCTTTACTGCTGCTTTCTCTATATAAGTAGAAGATGTAATGATAGCAATTATTATTATAACTAATAGCACATTTCTTAAATTGAGGCTATTTTGAGTTATAAGAACACAAAAAGCTTGAAACAGGTGGAATGATTTTCTTTAAAAAATCATAAAATACAAACCAAATGAGTCTTTTTTTTAAGTTTTCTTTTGAGCTAAAACATTGTCAAGTTTCACCCTAGAGCAAATTTCTGTGGATGAGTTATAAATCTCTAAATAATGAGGTTTTTAATGAAAACAAGGCTAAGTCAGTGTGAATTGTAGCAGAGCAAATTGTGTCACTATAACTGTAACTTAATGGAAAACTACAGATTATTGAAAATGTTTTCTGATTATTGCTTAATTTATCAAAATCATATCATTTACAGCACACTCTAAATGAGGCAAAAGCATATTCAAGGATGTGACAGAGATAATTATAAAAAGCACCAAGCAGCCAAGTAACGAGTAGGTAGAACTGTAAGTCACACGATAGGAGAAAGTAGTATTAGGCTCAATGTAAATCTGAGATTTCAATGGTTATATTGGTTGTACGTATGGGAGATGGTGGGAAGAACTGAGGACAGGGGTTGTCTAGATGGAGGGAGTGATACAGAAGATGAGTGGAAATGGCTTTGACCGGTGAGTTAGTAACATCATCTGTAAAGTTTTCTTCCTGGAGTATGGTATAACTGCTGTAAATGTAGGCATTTTTAACTGGAAGCTTGAGATGCAATTAAGCAAATGAACAGCTAAAACCAAAGGGTCCCAAAATAAAGGAAAGGTTAGCAAATTAGCTCCGAGGTAAACAGCACTCATCAATTGTGCAGCCTTTTACATTTTCAAGGCATTGTACAAACATTGACTAATGAAGGCCTTTTTTTTTTTTTTTTTTTTTTTTTTTTTGTTCTCCCTGGAGGTCACAGGAATTGAGGCAACTACAGATGAGCAGGAACAGGCCCAAAATGAAGTAGTGCGTCAACCAAAGATAACAGAGGAGGGGATACCAAGCAATAACTGAGTAATAGGTAGACACATGGAAGATACAAACCTAGAAGAGCCATTAATAGTGTGGTGCAGAGCTGCTACAGAGCTAGCTGGTCCATTACCTGATGCATTAACGTTGTGCAGCCGTAGCGGCTGCATCTGAGCCAAGAAGTCCTCCCTCAGCCAGGCACAGCGCTGTGCTGGGACCAGCCAGTGCTCTGTGCCTCTGCGCCTCTGTGCCTCACTTCATCGCACATGAAAGATGTGCCTGAAGCATCACATAGTGCACCGAGAGGATTACAGACCAAGAAATTGCATCCAACAGGAGCTCACACCCGCTGCAGGGAGAGCCCATAACCACCACACTGATAGCACTGCTCTTTCCTGAAACTCGCCCACCATCCAGGCAAGAATGGCAGATTCGTGGAATGGAAAACACTCTAAAGCCTAATGCTTACAGAATTTGCTTGCTAAGGGAACAGCCAGGTTCCTGGGCGTTAATTTTATGTTACAAATTCTTACAATAAAAATACATAAACTACTGTGGGAATAGGAGAAGAAATGCTTGCCAGTGAATGCCCTTATCATAAGATGATTTTGCAAGGGCTCCCTCCAGTCTCACAAATCTTTCAGTTTCATTTGTAAAATGATCCCATTTTCATCTTTCTCCTGTTTTCCTCCTAACCGGAAACCTCCCATAGTACCCTGGATTGTGGGAGAAATACAACCCCTTTTCAGCTGAGGACACCAGAAACTTGGTTTTACCACCTCAGTCAATATTCCAGCCACCAACGATTTTACAGAAGGTGGATGTCTCCTTCTCTTTCTTCTGAACAAAACCAGCTTTGATGGCTCACCATGCTGTGAGCGCAATAAATGAAAATGTAGCAGTGCTGTCTCTGCTTCAAACCCAGACCAGTCCCCCAGTGTGAATTAGGTATGCTAAGAACAAACCTACCAAACCTGGCTGCTCAGGGTTTTAGGGTTAGGCAGGCTTTTTGGATCCCACAGGGACTTCAGGCTAACCCCACACTACCCCACACTACCTGAGAAGGCAGTAGCTCTGCGAATGTGTACTAGCAGAATTTTCAAGGCCAGGCAAAAGTGCAAGCACTTGAGTATTCACTTCTACTGAGGGATTAGACACAATACTTGTGCCTCAGTTCCACCTACATAGCATTTGAAGTACCTAAATGTCTTTTTGCATCTGGGCATGAGTGTTAGAGGTGACATTAAAAGCATGTAAACAGGAGCCCTAAACATCCTGGACTGTCCAACTTCGAGTCCTTAGTAACAAATATCTTCTGAGTTGTGAAGGCTGGATCACAGAAAAAGATGCTGAGAGCATACAAGTCATTTTGTGACTGTGTAGTGGCTGCTGGTGCAAAGCACACATTTTCAAGTGTTTCCAGAACTATAGAAGCCTTGCAGCTGGTTCTGAGTCATTTATGAGCACCAGAAAAGGTGATGAACATTATAGGAAATGATCTCCAGTAACTTCAAAATATTATTCTGGAATGGAAACTTCAGTGAGCTATTTGCTCTGGGAGGTATTTTGTGCTTATTAGGCTCATTTCTGTTCTGTTTTTACAGAACTGCACTGCCTACTCCTGCCCAGGACTTCACAATGATAGGCACAGCTGCATCCCATGAAGACTGTGCAAAGCATCATTTAAAGAAAGCCAGTAAACAAACCAACAAATTATAGCTCACTCAGCAGATGTTGAAGATAGCATCTCATGCTGGTACACAGGGTTCTTACTCTGTACGCCACTAGAGTGAGTATTCACCAAAGCTCTCACAAATCAGAGACTACAACACACAAGAGGACCAGCCCCAATTATTATGAACTGAGCCAGCAGGCACATTAGCAGCAGCACCACCATTCTGCTGGCTGCTGTCAGCTTTCTTCTCTGTCTCCATGCTTCCAGGATGATGGTCTGTTCCTTCCTGGAGTAATTTGTCATCTCAACTGTTCAGCCAAGGGACAATATAACATGAACAGATGAGATCTTTTGGAGATGGAGAGTGCTCTAGGAGCTGAGACACACAGGCCAGCAGCTGGGACTACCTGCTAATTGTAAATGCAGTGAAGATACAAAACACCAATCTTGTACATTTTCAGAAAAAATTTTCCTGACACTGACTTCTATTCTATTGCAGTCTAATATCTCAAAGGAAATGGTAGAAGCTTCCTGACTTTAGGCATTTAAGCCTCGACTGCTGAATAAAACTTAACAAAATACACTGCAGTGAGCAGCTTTTCTTTGGCAAGAAGACAGCCTCATCATAAGGCTTGCCCTCTCGCGTGTCTGTGATTTCTGACAGATTACAGTTAGCCAAGTAATTAAGGTAAAGAAAGTAGCTTAAATAGGAACCTAAAACTGTAAGAAAGGAGAATGATTATAAACAGTGCAGACTATATTAAAGGATTATAGCAAAAAGAAAAAAAATGCCTCAGGAGGATTAAAGTGTTAAATAGTAGTTAAATAGCAAAGAGAGAGAGAGAGAACAGTCTAATGCCTTTTTTTTTTTTTTGTAATCCAGATTTAGCAGCAATTTTCAGATGTCTGATGCCCTGGTGTGTGAAAATTGGATGCATTTTCATGAGATTAATTTCCTCAACAGGAATGGGGTCAGGTGAGGGAGTTTTGCAACTTCTTGCTGCCAGACAGCCACTAGGACATTGGTGGAGGTCATGATACAGATCTTAATGCCTTGCTCTTTCCTTCACTAGAGGGAATGCTTGCAGAAGGGAATGATTGTGCTATCCGGCTTGAGCTGAGCAGCACTGTGAGTACCGCTGTTTACTTGGAGGGGGTAGATGTGGCATGAAACAATATTTTTAGCATCTGGTATCAACAGAGAAAGATAGTCTTAAAAGAAAGAAACATGGAAGATTTGTCTGAAAGTGAAGCATAGATTTAACAGAGGGCACCTTATACGCCCCTATGGTGTGGTAACCCGAAAAAAGATGGATTTCATCAGAAAGCAGTTTATGACCACAGCTGATTTACAAGGTGAGTCACTGAAGCACATACTCTAAAAGAAGGCAGTGCCCAGTAAAAATTGACTACATGTGGCAAACCACATGCCAGCCCTGCCTCAAATTCATCCGTGCTGGCCACGCTCCTGTGTCTAGCCTATGTACTGAACCTATCCCAGAGTCAGCCAACGCTCCTCTCAGGGTTGGCAATGTCTTTGACAAGATTTTAGCTTAGATTCAGCTAATATATATCAAGCTATTTGCACTCTGCGCCTTTGTCACTTGAATGAGGAAAAGATACCAGCCAGGAATCTGTGTTTAAATATAATTTAGCCTGTCAAGCAAGAGTGCTTCTTGGTTGGGGGTGTTTAAATGGGAATCGAGGAGCTTGTTGTGAAACAGCAAGGTCAAAGACAACCCCTCTGCCACCGTTCAAGCCCTCCTTCCAGCTCCAGGCCCTGAGGCAACAAGAGAGGAGCCTCAGAGAGGAGAAGGCAGCATCTGGGAGAGCTGAGGAAGCCCTGCTTGGGGTGGGGGGAGCAGACAGATGCCAGCTCCTGGGGCTTGCATTTCCTGAGGCCAACTTCCCCTCTTGTTTTTCCTCTGCTGCTACAGACCACCAGCAAGCCAGACTTCCCATGCATGTACGTAGCTCCAAAATCAGCCACCTCCAGAGCTTTTCCCCACACTGAGCTCCCAGGTCTGCCTTGGGGAGGCTGCCACCGGGAAGGGAGACTTACCCCTTGCAGGCACGGGAATGGGAGCAGTGCCAGAGCACCCACCACCTTTGTACATCCTGCTCTGTATGCAGCCAGTTCGCAGCAACCCTTAAAAAAAATAATTCCAAGAACACATCCTTAAATAGCAGTGATTTGAGTGATTTTAAAATGCCACTGTGCTGCTGCACAGATCTGCTCTCTGTGGGTGAAGTTTTCAGTAATGTCACTCACTTCCCGTTAGTACTGAATCTTGCGGCTCCAGCTCCATGTATTACTTTGAAAATTTGCCCGTATGTATCTTCCCAGATCTATCAGCTCAGTTTACTGACACAATCAAATGTTTACTGCTTTCAGCGCTGCAGAACCAATATAGCTGAACAGCAAGCTATATCTACTTCTTGCAGCATCATCAAAATTGCCAGCTAAATTTTGATTTCTGATGCCTTATTATTGCAATGAAGATGTATGGAGAGAGAAGGAAAAAAAAAAAAAAGAAAAGAGGTTTCATTTCCAGATACCCATCTGATTCTTGAAACTGTCATTGAAACAAAAAATACCCACCCCCACCACCTCAGAAAAGCATATATATTTTTCCTGAACAGTAAATGAGCACCTAAACACAAGAATAAATTAGATAAGAAAGAACCAATAAGTCATTTTTTACTTTAACTCCATGTGGAACTAAATTCTCAAAAACAACTGTCAGTCTTGTGAGCACAAATTTTGGCACCCATGACTGTAGCCAGTTAATAACTGAATGTCCTGACGTAACCCATAGGTCCTCTCTTTAGGCATCCTTTATGTCTTTAATTGAAAGTACAAGTAAACATGATCGTAACTGTTCTTTGCAAAAGCCAGGCACCCCAACAAAGGGTGTAAGCAAGGTGGGACAGCCTCAAGAATATCTGGTTGAAAAAGACCTGATTAAAACAAACAAACAAACCAAAACAGATTTTCAGAACCAAATGCATCTGGTGCAAGGACCCTAGGAACTAAAGCCTGAAGCATCTGACTTGTATGTCCCAGTTCCTGACACGGCAACTAGGACCCAGCATTTGGTGTTTTGAGACTCATTGAGCTATGAGCTGCCAAAGTGAGTTCACAGTTCACTGGGGATGAGAGCTAAAAGCCTGGGACTTGAGTGTATCTTCTTTTTTTTAAAGGCTTTTCAGCAGGGTAGATGTCTCCAACCCCTTGCCTGGTGGTTAGGACTCTTCCTGAGAAAGGACAATCTCAAACTTCTTCATGCTGAGAATTGACCCACAAGCAAGTCTCCCTCAGGCAGTCAAACTGAATCCCCATTTCCCTTGTCTCAGAGCCGTACCCACAGTCAGAAGGAAGGTGAGGTTTAAGAGTCATCCCTCTTTGTTGCCTGCCTGGCTGGTTGGCTTCTCTGTCCTCTTCCCCTTCACACACAGCTTCATGGGCACCTCATGTTGAAAGGCAAGGCCCATCCCAGTGAAGCAATCATCAGGGACAATCCAACACTGTGTTCACACACTGCTTCAGCAGCAAGAGTCCTGCACATCTAAGCCCACCACACTTCTTTCAGATCCACGTCCAGGTAGCACGGAGCAAGAGTGGAGTCAGGAGGCAAAGCAAGCAGGAAATATGAACAGGAGGAGAGCACAAGAGGATGCAGATGAAGAAGAAATATATTTAAGGCAGGGAGGTTGCTGCTAGCGATGAAACCCCAAGGAGGTCTGAGAGACCAGAATGATGTCTGTGCAATTGTAGCTATTACCCATTTAGACCTGTCAAGTCTCAAGCTTTATGTCTGAGGGGTATTTGTTCAGCTGCCTCCTGGACTGGTGCTGTGCAACCTGGAGAGCAACAGCAACACAGATTTTCTCTGTCTTTACCTTCATTGATGAGCTGTATCCAGTGCAGAAGGTACCAGGCCCAGGGGAGGCTCTGGCAAGGGATAGAGGCAATAAAGTTTGTATTTCCATCAGGCCCTTGCTGGTTGGTACCCTCTGGTTTCATGTAGCAGAGCTGCAAGTAACATAATGTAGAGCTGGATGGGGAAAATGTGGAGTCAAAAGCCACCGTAGCCATCTGTCAGGCATTCCGATACCTGAAGTTTGTTACCTCGGAAATGGCTGAATGTCAGTGCTAGGTGAAGATTGTGAAGAGCTTTGATTTAATAAAATAAGGCATTATTATTATTATTGTTGTTGTTTTTATTATTATTATTATTATTGCTCGTTTGGCACACCTAGTTTTAAAGGCCTGGAGAAACCTGACAGCTGATATGGGGATTAATGTTGTCATTTGCTATGGTTACCAGCAAACCTTTCATTAAATTCATTGCTGCAAGGTAAACTGTATTTCCACATTCACTCTTGTTCTATGGCTGCAGCAAGCTGTTAAGGTAGGACTTGGGATTTGGCTGTTCAAACAGAAATGTGGGCAACTGATTAATTGTAATTTGGCTGCCATGCTCTTTGGTGTTTGTTGTTTTTTTCAGCACATACGGATAATGATTACTGCACGGGCAGAGATGTTTACGCTAACTTTCAGGGACCCTCAAGGCAGAACTCTGGTTCTGATCCATCTCTTCTCAATAATTCCTTCTCCTTTTAAATAACTGAAGCACATTCTTCAATCTCCAGGCATTAAATGAAATGTAAGAGATTGAAACATCTACAGTGAAAATACTAGATGGAAATAAAAGGGCAACTACTTTGTAGTTATAATATTAAGCAGCATCAATATGCCCATTTCCATTAAAATATTGCACGCTAAAGGTTACAGGAAAGGCCACGCTGCAGCAATAGTTTGATTTGTACCGCTTTTCTCTATAGAGTATATAAGTCCTGTCTTAATTTTGTCAGAAGATATGCCAGCCTAGAAGAGGGTATGCAATTAAGAATGAAAAAGCACAAATAAACACTGCCATCTTTTGGGCACCGCTTAAACTCCACATTTATTAAATCCCAGATACATGTAATATATCAATGCTATACAGGAATGCACATACACGCTTAGCTGTGCAGCAGGTGACTTTAGGGTACTAGCTTTATTGTTTCTTGAGAAATGATAGGGACTTAAAGCCTGAAAGTCTCCATCCAGGTCTCTGCAGCTGACCACTTTTCTGCTGTGGCATCCCAGGCTCCTGCAGCATGGGGTGCAGAGTGATGCCTGTTTCTGAGGCTGCCTGTGGCACCTCCTCGGTAGATGTAGGTCCTATCAAGAAGCAGATGGATGACTGAGTATTCCTTGAGAATTTTTGTGTATTGAAACACAGGGAATATCAAAGTAAGGTAGAAATGCAGTGTTTTCATTTCTATATGGGGGAAGAACAGCTTCATGTTTTACTAACATGAAGTCCAAATGGATTGCATGTAATATCAGACTGTTAACCTCTGGGATGGGTTTGCCAGCTGACGTTCTGTGGGTAACTGTCCTCCTGACTGATACAGGCTTTCCCACTGTGATCCACACTTCCACCACAGCCGGGCTTGACTATTACAACACATTGCAACTGTAAGCAGAAGTTGGACTTTAAACAAGCTCCAGCCCCATCAAAACGAGTTTCTCAAACCATAAACACCACCATCCCTATGCTCCAGGCACTGCCTTAACACTTTCTGAATGCCACAACAAATTCCACCAGTTAGGAACAGCCTGTACAAACAACTCCAAAAGCAAGCATGGGTTTTCAGGTATATTTATATGTCCAATGCTCATTTGAATAGGAGCTGGGTACTCCAAAACCCACTGAGAGTCTGGTCCTACCTTGAAACGATAGTGGATATTCATCCATACTTTACTGAAAAGGTACCCATAGAAAGACTTTATACAAGATTAAGGGCTAATTACGGAAAAGTGTTGCACGTACCAGTGATACATGCACTGAAGCAGTCATCACCATTGTGGTGGACAGCATCATGGCTGGTGGTAGGTAAGCAAGCAATCAACTCCCTGGACCATACCAAGGGATTAAGCAGTTCTTGAAACATCCAGGAGCACTCTGGCCAAGAAGGGACTGTATAAGGAGATATGACACCAGTCAATCTGATACCAGGTAAATGAAAAATAATAATTTGTACCTGACTTGGGTAGTGTGTACATCTTTGATCAAAGTTGTGTTTAGTCCTGAATAACATAACCTCTCAAAGACTTAATATTCAGTGATTCTGCATGAATTGAGTACACTGTGAAGACCAGAAGATAAAGCCCTGGGAGCTCCTTTCCTGACCTCACTCCTTGGAGACACGGCACTAAATCCCACAGTGTTGTGCAGGCACTGGCATGCACTGGAGTCCTGCTCCCAGTTCCACCACAGTAAGTGTGGAGAGTAAGGCAGAATACTCAGAGACAGAAGAAGTCTTGACCCTTGAAAGATAAAATGTTGCAGAAACTGCAGAAATACAGACAGGCAGACAAAGCCTGAGCTCAAGATGCAGGGGAAAACAAAATAACTTGTTCTGTGGCACAGTTTTTTAAAGATGTTTAGGCTCCTAAATCTTGATACATCAGTTGGTGTTGGCTGCCTCTGAGGTTCGGCTTTAAAAGACCCAGGTTTCTGTGACAGACATGTTCCTGTTTATCTCCTGTCTCTGTGCTCTCCTTTCTTTCTCCTGCACAACTCTGTGGTGGAAAGGCAGTTGTACTCCATTACATTCCCAGATAAAGATACAATTCCTTAATATCTCTCTCAGGAAGGCCTACACAAAGTGACATTTTGGGGAAAGGAGAATTAGATTATAAAGCACCATGACTTCAACAGAGGTCCAAAACTAACCCACTAAATTTTGACATCTCCAGATTCCCATTGCAATTCTTCACCTGAGCTGTGATCTGGGTGATGCTTCTCTCTTCAGATTAGCTTTCTCCAGCTAACACTGTTCTACTCTGCATTTTTCTTCTTACCATCCCCAGACGCTGAATTTACTAATATTTTCCAAAGAATACACAGAATTTTGAAGTCTGATGTGCTCTCTATTTCTGTAAATTGATATGCTCCATTCATTTACTCAGTGGAGTTTGGCAGCAGTAGCCCCAGCCCAGTTGTGCACGGCACACATTGCAGAGAGATCAGCATACAGATATGTCTACTCTGCTTACCAAGCATATCGTTTGCTGCTTTGCAAACAGTGAAAGACTTGATTAAATTCAGGTTTTGTGTGTTTGCCAACCTGGCTTGAGGTCATAGTCAGTGGAATCAAAATCTCATTAGAAATGAAGCATACACTCAAGAATAAATCATTATCTTTTTCACCTGCAGACTCCTCACTGTCTTACATGTATTGTTTCTGTGTGCAGTCTTTCATTCAAATTGGTCCTCAATAAGAAACGTTGGATCCGGTTACTTTCTGGTGACAAGAAGACATTATCTGACACTGTATGGCTTGGATACATTTTCAGGTTGTTCTTGTCTTATTATTTTTATGTTGAAGGTGCAGGATCAGCAAGGGGGATGCCACAATAGTCATCTGCTAGAGATTGCCTGGTCAGGAAGAGGGAGTGGGCGATGCCTTCTTTAAACAACTGGATGAAGTCTCCCAATCTCAGGTCCTGGTTCTCAAGGTGGGGGTTTACCCATTCCAGCATCTGCTGGAAGGGCAGCATGTTGGGCTCAGGCAAGCCAGGAGATTTCTGGGATGTGTTGAGGGCAATTATTTACACAGGTACGGGACAGGACACTAGGGAGATGCTCGGCCAATTCAGCTGCACATGGATAATGAAAGACTAATCAAGGACATGATAGCAGCCTCAGCTGTGGGGACCATGAGATGGTAGAGCCTAAGTTCCCGATGGAAGTGAGGAAGGCAACAAGTGCAAAAATTATTCTGAATTTCAGGAGAATGGACTTCATTTATTTCAGGGCAGTGGTAGATAGGATCCTGTGTTCAAAAAGCCCAGGAGAGCTGTCTGAACAACCACTTCATTGCACAAGAATAGTCCACCCCAACAGGCAAGACAGAGCACATGGCATTGATATTGCAGGAGGCCAGCCTGGTTGAATAGGGAAGTCCTGAGTGAACTCAAATGCCAAAAGGGTATATATAGAAGGGGAGCAGAGACAGGCTATCAGGAAAGAATATAAAGACATTGCCCGAGCATGCCGGAGGGAAGTATGTTTGAAACTGGTAAGGGATGTGAAAGGAAAAAGGAGCAAAACAGCTTGGACGGTCACGACTCTCTGGCCTTCTACAACCTTGAGAGATTCACCCCACACAGAGTTGTTGCTTCACAGTTTATTATGTCAGCTTTGCACTGATAACACAGAGATAGCTGGAATTATTTTAGTGGGAAAATAACGCTGTCCTCACAAAAAGGCAATTTTCCATGAGAAAATTTTCAATTTCGCTCAAAAATGTTTTGATTTTCTGTCAAGTAAATTGAGCAGACAGCAGCCCAGCTGCTGACTTGGAAAGCTCTTTCAGCTGTGTTTCATAGCAGCAAAAAGTCAAATCTACCAAAGCCTGCCAAAGGGGAAACTAAAGGCCACATTCATCATCCTCTCTAGTTCTCAGTCTGCTCATCTCTCTCATTTACGAGTGTCCGGCAGGGAAGCATGAGATCTTCAGCCCTCTGCCTCTTCAAGTCCTTGCTCCTCCTACACCCAAGCCCTCCAGAAACCACCAGCTGATTTCACCTGGCACCCACCACCAAGAACCTTCAGGTGAGCAGCCAGAAACCTTTCCCCTGAGGTTGCTTCGGTTCTTGACATCCCTTTTGCAATTTTCACCTCTACTTAGCATGCTTTGTTGTGTTTTGTTTTGTTTTGTTTTGTTTGTTTTTTAAATGCAAAGGCTTTGCTTCTAAGGAACCACCAGTTTCCAGGCCAGAATGACCACAAGTTGCTTCTGCCGAGTCCTTCAAGGCCACATCTACACTGCTACAGGAAAGAGGCCCATAGACGAGTCTGAGGCCAAGCCCACAGATGGGCTCCTGGCCATCCTGCAGAGAGCTGTGCCCTGTGCAGAGCAGGGCTGTTTGGTGAGAGGTAGTAGTTGCAGCAGTACAAAACAGAGCCACAGCCATGCGGCACAAAATGAGGGAGCCTGTGCTCAAACTTGCCTCCGGCTCCTCTTTTATTTAGCAGCACAGATATACCCTTTGGCACAGACCAGGACTTTGCTGCAGACCATTCCAAGATATGTGCTATTGCCTGACTGGGGAGATCTTACAGCATCTTCTGAGCTCTCCTTTTGCCACTGGCAGAGGTGATCTCTCCCTCTGGGCTCTTATCTTCTGGGGACCTCAGCAGTAGCCCATTTTCCTGTACCCTCGGCAACTCATCCCCCTGCTTAGGGAACCGTTGGGCTGTGCTGGAAGGGTGCTCTTCTGAAGGGTGGCCCCAGAAATCTGGGATTTGCCAGTGATACTGAAAACTGTACTCACCAGGAACAAAGAGGTCCATTGGATAGTTCTAGTGGGGTAGAGAAGTCTCCTGCAAATGTCTAAAAATCTGGTATATGGAGCCTCCATGAGACAGTGAGTTAGACACCTTAACAAGGAGCATCCTCCCACCTCCTCTTTTACAGCAGATTTGGTCCCCATCTAGGGTACCTCCTGTCTCCACTGACAGTTTGGAGAGCCTGGATACAGGTCTCATTTAGATGGTTGAAACTCAGGTGTCTTCAATACTAAGCTGGCATCATACAATGCTCTTTACTCTGGTTAGTGTTAAAATTCACATGCTTTTAGAGGGACAGCCTAAGGCCTATTTACCTCTTCAGTCTCACCAATACCTCTTCTTACATCTTCTGGTCTTGTTTCTTCCTTTACACTGGATTTAAAAAATGTCTCAGAATCCTAATCCTCACATGACTCGCACTGGAAAGGCCAAGGACCATTGTGCCCTACTAATGGCAGTCCATTTTATCTAGTCAGTTAATGGCAATGTTTCTCTGACATCTATAACGTTTAAACACTTATTAAGGGATGTGTTTTATCAGACAGCACAAGAACTTTCTTGGATGCATTCGTGCTGCTGTGGTTCCAGGGAAACAAGATGAACATTTAGTTCAGAGGTGAAAATTTTCAGTTGTGAGTGTGTATCTAGAAAATATGTAAGGACATGCATGTATATATGTGTATTTCATCATACCCTACTTCCTAATTTACAATGACACCTGTGGATTTCAGCTCTTAGATGAAAGCTGAAAGTGGCATTTTGGAGAAATAACTCACAAATAACGAAGTAGAACAAAATGTGCGTGACTACACTTTTACTAAGGAAATTTAAATGAATAACAGCTCATCACAACTGAGCTGATTTCAAGGACTGGAAGGCAGGTGATGAATTTTAGCATGTGCTGAGGTTATACCAGATAACAGCATCATTTTAAATTTTACCAGATAACCCGTTTCCTGCTTCAGATTTTTATTATGTGTTTCAAATGAAGAGGAAATTCTAGGTAGTGCAGCTGCCTTGCTGTGGTATATGACTCCAGCCTGCCAATGGCTGATTTGTGGTGCAGTTTTAGCGCTGTGGATGCTGGCTCAGAGTGCGATAAGCAGCATAGGTCCTGGTTAATGCAGATACTTCTGCAACTGAGGCCAAATCAGATACTGCAAATATCTCAATATCTATCCCCGCCTGCTAAGAAGCAGCTGCCGATGCACTACACAAAAGAAGGTCCCTAAATCTGGGCCCTTTATGGTGCATCACATTTGGGGAACTTTGTGTGTTTTGGGGTGAGGATGAGGTCAGTAGGAAACAGGAGTCTGTTTGGATCTTGGAGGTATTTAGATTTTGGACACAAAAGAGAAGGAGGCAGGGTCTTCCCAGGGACAGTCACTGGAGGAGTGGGGCTAACATCTCCCTAACCACGGGAGCTTGAGTGACCCTGGGAGGACCCTGTTCTTTCTTAGTCATCTAAGCCTGTGTACTAATGTTGGGGGAGAAGAGGGGAGGATGAGTACTCCCCACCTCCCTTGGAGGGATGTGTGCTCTCCTGTCTGTACTGCAAAGTGGAAAAGCTTTCCAGTGCATAAATACAGGAGTGAAAAAACCCCTCACTTGTCTCATCTACTGACCCACTGGGGCAAGTTACTTCAGCTCCGTGTAAAACATTGTTTAGCTTTAATCACAATTATCACGGCAATGCTGAAGAACTAAAAAAGGACTCCATCAGACTAGGGGCTGCACAGACACAAGGAAGCAGTCTCTGTCCTTAAAACCTGTACCCCAAATGGGTGTTGGTGGGGGCAGGTAGGACTCATGGCAGATGCGAAACAAGTCGTCATGACAAAGATCATGTCAGTGCCAAATGGATGCAGGGCTTCTGCCGAGTGGGGAAGGGGTTGCTGTGGGGCAGGCGAGCTAAGAAAGAGTGAGAGAGAGGGGTAGGGATACGGAGGAGAGGAAGACCCAAGCTGAGCAGAGGTGAAGTGATGGGGTGGCAGAGGTGCTGCAAGGAGCAGGATGTGAGCAAGCAGACTGTCAGTGCAGGGAGAGAAAATGAAGGTGGCAAAAGTCCCTGGCATGCTTTTCTCAAGCCTGCTGGCCGCAGGACTCTAAGTGGAAGCAAAATGTATGTTATCATGCAAGTCAGAGAGGATTTCAATTCAAGAGGGGTCCCCCCCACATCAGCCTGGGGCAGGAGGGAAGGTACTATTTCAGGAAAATGTGGCCCTGTTTTATGTTCCCCAACAGCCATCGCAGCATTGCTCATCCTCCCTTACAGACATTAGCCTGGACATTTCTCTTTCCACGCAGCAGACAGGAGGATTCAGAGAAGAAAAGCTTAGCCTGGGTTTTTCTGAGCCAGTGAAGGAATTGCAGTGCTCAGCTCTCAGGAAAATTAGTAGCTAAACCCTTGAGTTCAGCTTCAAAAATCTCAGCCAGATTATTCATTGCTGTTGCTATTCAGTATTCAGATACTTTTGGCCAGGCATATTATTTATGATCCTAAGCAATGTCCCAGTTATTGTTTGCTATGACACTGAGTTAGGACACAATGGGAATGTTAAGAAGAACCTGCAGATATCAACCCTTTCTTGGACAGAAATCAATGCTTGCAGGAATCAGCACAGAGATGTCAAATTGTCACAAGAGTCAGTTTTGGTCAATTGATTCCACGGACATGGTGGGCATCTGAGGCTGCTTGTCCCATTAGTGAATCTAAAGAACCCATTGAGTATTCTGGTTTTTGATGTATAATTTCCAAGAGCTATCTACTTTGCATGGCATTGTGAGGATTATTAATGTTAAAATGATTTGTTGATGATTCTCGAAAGTTCGATCTTTCCTCTCTGACCCCTGCAAACCCAAGTGACTTTCAAGCTTGGTACAGCAAACCTCCCCCTTACTTATGCAATTTATAGGAATGCACCCAGAAAAGTCTGCGTTGAATGTTCCTGCTCGCAAAACCTTAAATGACTCAGTAGCAGCTTAAACCACAAGCAGCATCAATGTTTGCACCACCAATTGTTTTGAAAGGGAAATACATTTCCATTTTCACGAAGCAGAGGAAGATAAAGTGATGTTTTATGAACTTCCTCTTATGTGTCAAGCTGGCTTGGTTGATTTTTTGGATAGCACTTAATCGTGTTGGGTCTTTTCCAGGAAATGATAATTTACAAGCTTTTGAAACTCATACTCCCCCTCTTCACTAGTCAGAAACTATGACCTAGTTTAAGTTACAGCTTGAAGACGTGACCTAGTTTTACAGGTAGCCTGCACCCATTGTGCTCAGCTCAGCATTGTAAAATTTGGAAATCTTCTCTTCATGAAAAGTGAACTGGACTGTCACCTTCGATCATTGCTCCTTTCTTTCTGGCTCATGAAAAGTTAATAGTATTGCCTAATTTAGAAAGCTCAGGACAAAAAATTTGAGAGGTGCTTGATCTCCTCTATTCAAGTCCTCAGAAATACTTTGCTGCCCAGGCCCAATGGTCAAAAAAGGCCTGGGTGCTCTTCTATAAATCTCTGCAAAGGATGGTCATCTGGGGGCCACAGTTTAAGACCACCTCACCACTGAAGACATGGCTGAGTTGCCCATTGGTTGAGGAGCTCAGGCAAAATGAGTGGCTGGCACTGCTGACAAGGGAACAACCTGGGAGAAACACAGAGGGACATGGGGAGAGCACAGCTGCCGGTTTTTTCCTTCTCACACAAACAGTATGCAATTACGGAGGAAAATGCTCCTCGCTTGTCTGGTCTGCCTACTTCATGGCTGAGTGTTCAAGCACCTCCAAATATTGAGCAAATGCAATGTTTTATAAGAGGCCTGGACTTATTCATGGCTTTGATGTTGTCTAAGTACAGCAGTGGGCTTATTTCCTCTGGAGCAGAGGGCACCCGTGTGCTTCCTCTCTACATCTCTACCTGGATGAGGCAGGAGTTCCTCAGATGGGGGCAGTTCTGACCAGGTGCAAAATCTGAAGAATTTGCATCCTTATAAGCAGAGACAGATGGTGATGGTGGGTCTTTCTACACAGAAATGGTCTGACGGGTTTTCTGGAAGCAGTTTTCCTCTTAAATGCTTTGATCTAGCAGAGCACATCACAGCCCTAGCAAAGGCATCAAAACCTTAATGAGTAAGTCATAACTGCTAACTACCATTTGCAAAGATCTCCATGTGGTGTCCTACTACTTTTCTAAACTTTTCACTGCTTTCAGTAAGGTTCTGCCTTAAACACTGGAAATAACTGAAAGCACTGTTCATTGTCACATCCAAGCAGATGAACAAGGGAGAAATAATATGAGAGAGAAAAGTTTATATTGAATAACAAAGTGCTGCTGTAATTAAAATGGAGGTTCCTCTATGTAGAAAGCTATACGTGATCCCATCCATCGTATCAGTGGCTTTGGAGCAATGAGCCAGGCATCTGACCAACGGCTCACTTCCATAGCAGAAGAAAAACCAAAACGTGTGGCACCGAAATATAGGAGCAACGCAGAACTTGAGCCTTCAGAGGTATATACTGAGTTAATTTTCCTCTTAGCAAAAAATAATTGCCCTACAAACATGAGTATGGGCGAGTCATGGTGATGGTTATATTTCACCTCCTTTGCACATAAATAGGAATGGGTTAGGTGAATACGCTATTGCAAGGGTTATTTGCACCACCTAAATCTAGGTCACATCAAGAAATTCAAAGAAAACTTCTGAGTTTACCAATCCATTTTTAGCAAGTACCACATTTCCGAGTACGCAGGAGTTGATAATATGAGAAATACCAGTATTTCGTTCAGCGTGGCCTTTTCTCACTTTAAAATTAGTGCTGTGGTGAACTTTGGGGTAAAGGTTATACAATGTGAAACAAACACGTAGGAAGGGCTTTGGTCCAGCCCAAACTCAGCTGCCAGTTTTCATGGCTGAAGCAGCATGACGCTCACTGTCACCTTCAGTCCTATTTTACTCCCTGTGAGAAGCCGACTGGCATGTGCTGGTCTCTTGATGTTCAACCCAAACTACTGACTCCAAACAAAAGACCGCGATGAAAGATAGTTCATCGGTAACCATTGGGCAACATCAGCTATAATTACTTCGAGAGGAGGAGCTGGTATTAAACCCATGGTACATTCTTGGTGTTGGTCCTTATTTTAGTGGCTCTTATAGTCTGTTATTTTTTCCTCCCTCTAATGGCCAAGAGGGAGAGGAGATCCTGCCCTGGCAGCAGGAACTTGCTCCAGCAGACTCTTTGGTAACCGGCCCATTCCCATTGTTGATTCAGACTGTCTCGTGTTGGGAGCAAACCCACATTCATATACTTTTTTTTTTTTTTTTTCTGTAAGAACTTAAATTACTTTTCATTGAATGTGTCTCCAGCCCATAATGGCCATAAAGGCCATCTGTGCTCTTGGGCGTTTGGCTTGCAAGTGGAGGACAGCGGATGCTGCCTGGGGCCTCCTCTGATGTCTGTCTTTCAGTTTCATGAGTGTCATGAATACCTGGGCAAAACCAACAAAAATGAAACAAAAATAGCCTCCTTACCACTATTTCTGCCCCGGTCATATTTTACAGGTGTTGCACAAACACGTTTGATAAGGCAATGTGAAAGCCACTGGAAAGTCAGGTGTGTCACATCTCTGCTCCCCTGCTAGATTATGGCCTCAACGTTAGGATGGAGCAACTATGAGCCCTTGTTCCCATTCCTGTCCTGTTTCTGGCTGCCACTCAGGGATGCTGACAAGAGATGGATCATTTTGGACGTCTGGTGAGCAAAGACAGCATTTCCATCACCTATTCATTTGTTGGTGGTACTGCCAAAGTCATTCAGCACAGAAATGCCAAAACAAGTAATAACCTTCCTTGTTGGCAGATCTCACAAGAGATTACAAAGACAAGATATGTCACCGATGAGCAAATATTATTCCCAGGGCTATATTATCCTCAATTGCATGTAGACTATACATGCAATATTTGATGTAGATACAACTAGTGGATCTTTTGTAGAAGAAACATTACTTGCATTGTTGCTATGTTTTAAAGCAGTTTATACCACACAGAGTGACAAATAACAGCACACACTAAAATAGCCACCTCCCAAAAAAGGCTTAAAAAGAAACTAATATAAAACTATTTATAATACTAATTTTATTGATGTCAGCAGGAAAGCATCCATTGAGACATGAGAAGCTAAGCCCTTTTTTACCAGTACAATATTAACTGAGATTAATAAAACTGAATGAATTGTAACAAGGAATTTATGTATTTGGGGGGAATTTTTCGCATTCAGCAAGTCTCACAGCACAGCTGGGCCAACAGAGTTCTCAATTATCTTTTTTATGTGAACTGTTTTGTTTCACAATCTCACACATCAGCAAAATTCTGCAAGTGTACAGATGGCATATACCAGAGAACAAGAGCAAACTTGAGGAAATTTGTTTGGATAGTTTCAAATAAATCATGGGAGCATTTCTATTTGGCTCATATTTTTGAAAAAAAAAAAAGTTTTTTTAAATGTAATTTTCAGCCAAATTGAAAAAAAAAAAAAGAAAAGAAAAATAGCCAGACAACAAAGAAATAGAATAAAGTGCTATTAATCCACAGGCAGCAGAATGCTGGAGTGCAGTTTAACACATTTGATAGTAATTTATAATATTACTTTTTATATTTATAATAAGGCTAATGAGGTTTAAACAAAATTATCTCTTCTTATTCATAGTGGTACAATAGGACTGTTAGGTTTGCAAGAAAATGCAGATTCACGTAAGTAGTAATTCAACTATATGTTTGCAGGTGACAACAGATGGTAAGATAGCTGCTTTCAGGAAATTGTAAACACATTAAAAATGTTTTGTGCTGCTAGTTTATTCTCTAATGTATTACTCTCTATCAACAGTGATAGATCAAAGAAGCAAAAGGCAGAAGCTCAGGCGTGGACTTTTGTTGCCCACATGGGTTTACTTTAGCTCTCTTGCTGGCTCTGTTTTGACCTGCTTGAGGAGCCCTAGCTGTCGAGCCCCAGGGCATGCAGCACATACACTCAGTTTCACATGATAAAAACACAACTTAGTGGGTTGGAACTTGGTAGTATCTTCTGCCTGAGAGGGTAGTATCTTCTGGCTTAAGCTGCAAGGCTGTATGCCACTCAGTGCCTTGTAACTCCAGCCCTCTTCCAGTTAGCAGGACAGAAATAACCTAACTATCCATTTTCCAGAACTGCAGTTGTTTTTCCAGAGCAAAGATCTGGAGCCATGATGAGTGATAAACCATTAAACCAGATGGACCTTGTTTTGTTTAAGCTGTGTTACTGCATGTGATATTGTACTGCAAAAAAAATTATTAGTGAAGCTCACATTGCAAAATGCTGCAGGTAACCAGGGAGCTGGTAAAATTTCTGTGTAACACAGAAAGCTTTATATCTGGGAGATGTTTATACAAAAATAATAGACAATCTGCAAATGGTTGCTAACTAAAGCAGTGTCATTAGCTATTAGTTCCCAGAGGGCAAAATAAGTACGCACAGGTTACGCCATTTGCCGTACGTCAGTTCCCCGGGATGTCAGCAGGGTGCAGAGCCCAGGCTGGGGTCAGAGCAGGCACAGGAACCTGTACCAAGCCAGCCACAAACTATGGACCAGCAATGAAGATCTGTTCCGCTCTGTGCATTCACAGCCAACATCTGCAGTGAACTCATTTTATCTGTGTCCAGGGAAAGTTGTGATTCTGGCATCTGGTGGGTTTTTGTGACACAGCAAGGAAAAAAAATAGTTCCAAGCATTTCAGTCAGTCCGATTAATAGTGAAGAGTAGGTTAAAATCCTTCAAACTGGTGGGACATGAAGTAAAAACATTTTGGGTATGAGAGTATCTGAATTTCCCAAACAGTTACCTTCCATGTGGTCATGTTTCAAGTGCTTCAAAATCCATGACCTGCTGGGAAGAGAACAGGGGGAGGAGATCCTGTTTGTGAATCCTTCCCTTATGGAGTAAGAGTCCCCAAAACTGCCCACCAGGCAGCTTTACTTACACCTGGTAGTACAGACATAGGGACTGAGGGGCTTTGGGACCTACAGGATGAGGCAGCAGCTACATCGTGGTTATGAAGACGTGATAGCACCTAAAATGTGAGCTCAGCAGTTGAAGAAGGATTCTGGCATCCTCTGCTAAAAGAACAACCAGGGATCTCTCACGGGGTGAATGAATCAAGAACCAGAAGGTTGGAAAAATCAATCTATCATTTTGTGACTTGCAGCATGTAAGAAGCTGAAAGCAATTGGAGTTCCTGCTTGTCTTCTGTCACAGCCAAACATAAATCGGAGTTTGGTGATGTGCGGTCTGGAGAAAAGCAATGTGTCTCATGCAGGAGGGCAGGCTGTAGAGAGCACGTGGCTCAAATGCTGAATGTACGGCAGGAAAATATGCCCTCCCTAAACTTTACAAAATGGATTGTGAACAGATAGCAGTAAATTAAAAGATACCCAGCCCCTCACCTTCACCACTAGAAACCCAGCACATTCAGACTTCAGGCTAAAAAAAAAAAAAAAGCAGAAAAGCAAAACATCTGAAGTTGCCTGGAAGTTTGTGAAATCTGATTTAAACAACCTCAAGCTGACAGAGGTTTCTCAGCTTTTCACAACCAAGCTTTGCTTTGGAGCTAGTCACAAATTGTAACATTCAGCAAAGGTATGGGGTCTGCAGGGTCAGACACCACCGAGTTAAAAAAAACAACACAACAGTTGGCAAAGTCGCCAGGTTGTGATCCCAAATACCAGCAACTAGGAAATACTGGGCAAGAAACCAATGCAGAGAGGGAGAAAGAACAAGAAATTGCCTGCCTATACGTGTAAGAACATGTTCTGCTTTAGATGTGAGTTCTCTCAAATCACCCCAACAAAATGCTGCATATGGTCACGTTTGTGAAGTTTTGCTGGAGACTAATTTTGTAATGGCAAAAGTATAAGCGCGCGATAATGGTTGGGAAGCCCCCAGAGCTGGTACATCAAACCAAAGGGCAGCTTGGACTGCTTCGTCTGGCCGATCCCCTGGCTCCTTCTTCCCCAACTACTTTTCTTCATTCCTATCCAGCTCAGCCCTTGCAACAATGCTTCAAAAATCTTTTTTTGACAAACATAATTCTTGTTGTTTTCCATCAAGAGATACAAGCAAAGCCACCTGAATTTGGGCCAGATAAGGGGAAGTATACCTAGGTCTGAGCCAAGGCTGTTGCTATCACCGGGAAAAAGAGCTGTAAGTCAGTGAGAGTGGGGCGAGCAGGAGACACTGGCAGCTGGAAGGAGCCAGAGAAAAGGAAGTGGGATAGACAGAAAAAGAAACACTCACTGGCTGGAAAGAGCTCGGGAAGGCGGGGGGAGGAGTACCCAGGTGCCAAAATATGCAGTCGTAACCCCATGTATGAAAATTTACTTTTTTAGCAAAAGCAGAGTAAGAATATACGGATGTTTACATGCACGCAAATACACTGAATTCCAAATAAACTATTTCCAAGTAAGATTTTTTTTAACTTCAAATTTTAGCAAATAATCATCCTCTATCCACAGACCAAAATTATCTTTTGAAGATTATAAAATAAGAGTCACATGTACCTTTCCTAGCCAAGAAAGCATTACCTTCTTCTCAAGGTCTCTTCATTGATTAGCCTGCTCTTTTCATTGTGTCCCGATGAAGCAATCAAATAAATGAAGCAGAAAAGAAACAGACACTTCTGGAGGAAAACTTGGTTTTAGGAAGGTCAGTGCTAGAGCAGGTGGTTTTACTTCATCATCTTGGCATCCATGCCCAGGCTGCCTCAAGTGACCCTACTGAAGCTTTTCAATCTGTGGCTGCTCTGATATAAAGAGCAAAATCAAACTGTACTAACAGATCTACATGGGGTTTCCTGCTGCCTTTTAAGCACATCTAAGGGTGAGAAGGAACAAGGGCCAGGGCAAGACAGGCAGAATAGGACCTCTATGGCTCCTCATCATAAGCCCCGGGGTAACCTATGTAGCCCCATGAGGACTACTGTATCACATCCTTCCCACCTAGTTCATCACATAGTGAGACAATTTGCATCCAGAGGACTCCAAGAAAAAACCCAAAAATCATTAAGTCATCACACAAGGGAAATTTAAAGCCCCATGTTGCATTGTGAAATTCAGATAGCTACAGCACTCCTGACGAGCACAGACTAAGACATCACTACTAAGCTGAGCCTCAGAAGCCCTCTTCTAACTCCTGGTGTGGGTTAGAACCAACCAGTGTCTTCCCAGGGGCTCAACACAGGCTACAGATGCTGTGACCTTATCTCATAGCCTACAGCCATTCAGATGACATTAAGTGCTGGTGGTTCCCTTCCTTTGTATGATACCAGAGTATTCACCAACTCTACTACGCACTAAGCCTAACTCGACTTTCAAATCATTCAAACACCCATCTCTACCTCCCCAGAGGGTGACTTAAACCCCAGAACAGACATACAGAGTAGTCTACATTTTTCTCGCAGTCTGTGCTGGACATCTCTATAGTGGAAAAAAATGATTCTTTGAGTGTGACCCATGGCTCTTGAGATTTTGAAATAAATGATCCAGATTCTTCAGTTATTTCTGGTTTTGAACAGATAACTGCTTGGTATAAAATATAAATTGGAAGTTCTCAATTCCAGCTAAATTTCCAACTCCTGATAATGTAGCCCTAATTGAAAGTGGTGGATGCATGTTTGGAACCAAATAAAAACTCCACAAAATTCATTGTAATTGTCTCAGAATAGTCGATTTGGGCCTCAGTTTGAGTGAGTTATACTATACCCAGCCTGCATATTCTGAAGTCTGAACAAAATGATCGAAGCTGCACAAGAAATACAGGGACACAAGAAAATAAAGAAATCACAAAATTGATTTTTTTCTTAGAAATATATTTTGTAAGAAAACAATATTAACATTAAAAAGAAATGTTTATTATACAGTATAAAATATTTGCTTGAATTCAACTCAGTTCCTTATTAAAAAAAAGCCTGAGGATTTTTATGAAGCCTCTATTCCTACAGATTTGTGTCTTTTGCCTTCTGTGATTCCCACCATGTTAAAGAGCAGGTTTTCCCCATCATCCTTAGAGCATGCAGGCAAACACTCCTAAAACCTCCCTCATCTCTTCCCCAACAAGTTGCTGTTCCCTGCCCAGATGTGCTCTAAACACCACCCACAGTATTTGCAGCTCTCTCCTATGACCCCCATACCCACCCTCCAATTCCATCCACCCACCTCTTTTGGCCAAGCAACTATACAAGCGACAACACATGTTGCAGCAAGCTCAGGGTCTCCCCGTATTATTTTGTTGGCTAATATGAACAGTGGCCAGCCACTGACAAATCATGTGGAATGGCCGAGTTGTTCTCGGCCATCTGTTCTCATAAAACGTGTAAGAATATCTCTTACCACTGCCATTCATCTGCCAAATCCGGCAGAAGTGTGCAGAGGGTTAAAAGCTAGAAGGGAAGACAAAGACAGGCAATGCAATGACATAAGCTTCACTGTCTCAGGAAACTAACCTAAAAAAGTCATGACTCAATTGCAGAATTTACAACTTGCAGATTTTGTTGTAGGAAAATATGCCTGTTCAATAACTATAAATACCCCTAATACATATCTATGGCTTATGTAGTAATTTTTTTAAATTTGTTTCTGGTTTAGGTAATGCCAGCTTTGTAATTTCAATTACCCTCCAGGTTTGAAAGGCACCCAGTGACCAGCATTCTGGTGTAATTATTCATGACATTGGTGTGATTCCCCCCTTCCAATAATACTGACAAGTTTAACAGAAATTATTAAGTTAAAAAGAACAAAGATATATATTACATTTGCTAATTGCAAACAACCTCTTTTAGCTGCAATTTTTCCCATTGGGATTAAAAAGTGCACCAGTTTAACATGTCTGTACATTAAAAACAGTTTAAGACATTAAATATACAAACAGCAAGAGATTTTAAATATTTTGTATCAAATACTATAGGACAATATAATTTACATATTTTTTTTTTTACACAAAACATTACACCTGAAATATAACTTTAGATATTACAGAATATAAAAATACATACTTTTTGTCTAAAAAATGTCTTTGCAGGTTCTGGCACAATGTAATACTTTAAAGGCACACTGTATTTTGGCAGTCTATATTTGCAATTAACTGTGCAACAATAATAAAAATAACCTGTAATTAACCTTGTAGAACTGCAAGGCCAGATGATCTCCCTTCTTGGAATAGCTCTTTTAATCAGGTAAAAACTTATGTTGAACCATTTAGATGTTCTGCAACTCATTTCTGCTATGGCCCGAGCTCTCCAACGCTAATCCAGCAAAGCAAGAACAGGCTTAGCTAAGGATGTGAAAAGCCACATCAAATGCAACGAGATTAGTCATGCTTTCACAATCTTTGCCGTCTCAGGGTCAGAATGCTCAACCCCAAGCAAAACTGAGCCCTAAATGCAAGTTGGGAGCCAAGTTCTGTCCTGCCTATGTTCCCGCCAAAACTAGGAAGAGTAGCGCAGGTTACACAGTCAGGGCAGAACTTGGAAACAGAAGTTCACTAATGTTAATTGCTTTGATTTCAATTACACCAATGGAAAAGTCATAATGACTCTACTGAAGCCAGCAGAGGCATAGGAAGTAAAACTGCTGTAAGACTGACTCAGGAGAACAATGTAATTTTGCTCTTCCGTGCATTTGTGGGACTCCTGCTGGAGTCGGAGGGCAAAAATGTGTCTTTAGAGATACATGGCTTATACAGATGCAATTGGGTTGCAAAAGATTTTTAGTTGTGTCTTCAAGTTGTTTCTGGACCACTAAAAATCCCAACAATTTTCAGCACACTACAGAAAGGTTCAGTCTAAATCCCTTACTTTAAATGCTCCAAAATAAGTTGCTTCTTGTGATGAATCCAGTAACAATGGGTTTGATACCTGGATACTTATCATTTCACCAGATTTTAATTTAAAAAACCCTCCTACATTTACAGAATAAAAATGAAATTCTGAATTCCCTGACCAGTATTTGGTGCTCCCTCCCTTCATCAACACATCAGAGCGCCTTACTTTAAGGTTTGTCTTAGTCATATATACCATCAGCTGAAGCCCTCTTTTGGTCAGGTTTCCTGAAGTTTCATGATGTCTAAAACAAATGTTGGCATAAAGGTAGTAAAATCCGTCTTGATTAACAATTAGTTTTCCATCATTGAATGTCATATTTGATAAGTTTGCCTGGCCTTTGTCATGATGCCAGGATGTGAGGTTCACTTTGCGAGTTCCTGAAGAGGGGGGAAAAAAAAATAATCATTTATAAACATTTAACAAACCCCAACATTTAGAAAGCAATCTCTGGGTTTTTAGAATCAATAGCAACTACAGTTACATAGGCTAAAGTGAATATTAGACAATTCTGATAAAAATTCATAAGAAATTTCCTTTTTTCATCCTGTACTGCCATATTTCACTTGCTATTTCTGTCTGCTCTCCCACCAGAACATCTAGTGGACCATGGTACAAAACACTTCCTTGGCCAATAGTTTGATTATGCTAAGCAATCATCCAGCAAGCTCTGTATAGAAATTGGTTTCCACCTAAAACTTTCTTCAAGTAAAAAATACTTGAGAGGAATTTGAAAAGAAAAATTACTAATGAAAAACTAGCAAATCTTGTTACCAGTCTTTAACCTGTAAGTGTTTGCAAGGTATAACAAAATCTGAAAACAAGTTAAACTGATAATTCTCCAATAAGAAAACTTATGAAGCCTTCCAATATTTTATGTTCTTGTGATTGCAGTGGTACAAAGGATAATAAATTTTAATTTGAGAACACCCAAAAAAATGGGGAATAATCAGTACAATTGTGCATCTTTAATACTACACTATAAGTTGCTTAGACTTTAGATAGCACTTCAAGTATTTATGACATAGCAAACCTTTTTATGCAAAAACAATGTTTAGACTTAACCCAGTGCTTACATGTACCAGAATAAGGCTCCATGATCTGGTTTAGTCCTATCTTAAGATATCTACGATAGTGGCCCACTGCACAATCCTAATTCTTTGATAGTTGTACAAATACTTACAGCTGGGCAATTATAGCTGTTTGGGAGGTAAACCTCAGATTCTTTGTCTAATACCTAGTGGAAGGTCTTAGAAAAAGAGCTTTAGGAAGACAGATGTGATTCTGGGTGCATTGCTCTTTTCTTATTTCTATTTATTTATTTTAAAGTATCTTAAGTTTCAAACTAGAACCAATGAGGTGAGATATTCCATGCTTGGAGGAGGAACAGTCCCCTTCAAGTTGTCTTGTGCTGAAGATCCACAAATTAGGAAAGAAAATGATGATCATATTCTGTCTCTCCACAGAACATCATGCATGTGGGACTCAAAATACACATACAAAAGTTACCACATCTGAGTACCAAAAAGGACAGATTAATAGAATTAACATATGTAAGCAAGAATTATTTAATGTCTTCTAACAGGTACACATAAGCCTTTTCAGCTTTGCCTGCATGATGGTGGCCTGGTAAACAGGAAGCTGTCCCTTATCTGGTAAGGTGACTGAATGCTCTGTGAAGAAAATGAAGAGTAGGCGAGAGACTGGAGATGTTTTGATTAGTTTGTCAGCTCAGCACTGTCACTGAAAGCTAATCACATATACAGGTACAAATGTTCTCCAGGAACTCTGGCCTGAAAGGCACCTCCTGGGTGCTATCATCAAGTAGCCACGTTGTATCATCTCTTGGAGGTTTCAAGTTGGTTGAATCTAAGAGGTCATTTCATGTAGATCCTGGACATCAGTAAAATGTTCTTCGGACATTAAGAGAAGATTTTTCACTGAGAGGGTGGTTGGTCACTAGAACTGGCTCCCCAGAAAAGTGGTCATAGCACCAAGCCTGTCAGAGTTCAAGGAGTGTCTGGACGATGCTCTTAGTCATATGGTTTATGGTTTTAGTACCTGGATGGTCCTTTCCAACTAGAGATATTCTATGATTCTATGAGTCTACTATTGAGGCTAAGCCAAGAAATGACCTGGCAAGAGGTATGATAGGCACAGAGAGAGCATTTGAGTCTTCCTGCCGAACCTGGTCACATTTGACACTTCACTTTGGTTTTGGTGGCACAGTGTTAAGAAGCAGCCCGCAATACCAGCCCAGACAGCATTGCTACTACAGCACGTGTATTATGTAGAGGTTTATCACAGTATTTTCTGTTGAGGATCATGCCCTGCAGCACACTTCTCAGAGTCCCTTCCACCTCCTCGGCCTCACCATCATCCCATTATAGCATCCACCTCATTTCGCAGCCTCTAACTGCAAAAATAGAGCAACAGGCAACAGTGGGAGGAGAAGATCCAGCCAAGGCCCACGGGCATGCCCACACAGAGGAAACAGCACTGTCCTGAGAAAGCCACACAGGCCCTGACCCTTCCTGATATGCACAAGCCACTAACACTCTACCATTTCGTTCAGGGCATAGTACAACAGATGAGAGTTGGCCAACTTGTCCTCCTAACCACTAGCAATTTTCAGCACACAAGACTAACTCCATTTGCTCCCTCCGAGACACTCACAGGAGTGGGTCCACACAGGCACCTGAAGACCTTACACCTTAAGCTCCCGATGCATCTAAATGCCTGCTTGGAATATGCAGTACCTTATTCTCCCAACGTCAAACCAAACCAACCTATTCCCACCAAAATTTCCATGGCTCACGGCAGGGCCCACTGCCCTCTCCTTCAAGCATGTATCCAGGCATGCCCCCGAACCACCAGTGCTCACAAGATGCTGGGAAAGAGCTCCAGGTATATTAGTTAAAAAGATGCCTCCTGGATTTGTTTGTGCAGAAAGAAGTGAGGGGAAGTAGGGACAGGAGAATTTGAGAGCTATGAGTCTTCGCTAACTGCTAAGGGCAAGCAACTTTTGCATGTGAGAGGAATACTTTAATAGTAGTCTAGAACAAAAAGCTTCTGGCACTCTTCCACAAAGACTTGAGCAAAGCACAGGCTGTCAAAAGCAGATCATAAATACAATCCCTTATGGCTCCAGTGCAGCCAGGTAGAAATTGTACAAACAAAATCATACAGAACAGCCATCTTATGTGCAATGTCTCAACAAAACCCCTCTGAAAACCATTAATTAATTGGAAGTCATACTAAGATCTTAAGTCTCTGAGCCCAGAATTATTCACCTACAAGAGATGCTGAGATAGGGGTACCACAGTACATCTCTGAAGCACTGGGCATAGCTGAGGAAGTTGTAGAACATGTGCCCAATGTCTGCCAGAAATACTGCCCCAAGGAAGTTGGGCTACCTTCAAGATAAGGAGAATAGGCAAGAAATCACTGCTTGGATCAGGAGAGGCACATCAGCGATACGGGACAGGAAGAGAGAAAATAGCTGCCACAGTCATTTGTAATTGAGATGCTGAGGGGGGCTCCAGGTGAAGTTTGTTCACACTGTTTTGGTGTTGAGGGAAATATGCATCATTCATCCATGGTCAGGTGGAAGAACAGGCCAGGAGGTGATGGAAAATGACCCTATCTATTTTGAGCAGGAAATTAGCCTAGATAACTTCTGGAAGTCCCTTCCAACTGAAATTATAATGCTAATATTGTATTAACTGAGGTAGTTGGGCATTTTGCCACAATTCAGAGCTTCAGAAGAGGCATGCCACAGCCAGCAGCACAGCACAAAGATGCATTGGTAGCAGTTATGCCATGCAACCTTTAATGGAAAGAGTGAGCAGGCTCTCAGCACTTCTGGTAGTAATACACCCAAATTTGGGGACACCAAAACAATCGGTACTCCAAAACACAAGAAGAGGAGAGAACTGGAGCATACAAATGCCAAATCAGCTGTCTATGTATCAGAAACTCTGAAACATAACCCAAGCCATGGGACTGCTGGAAATGCTGCGATAGTGTCTTCTATGATAAAATTTACTATGGAGCCATGAAAAAAATAGCACAAGGTAAGCCATGTTGACAGAGAAGGATGAGGTCAGAGAGATAATGAGTAAGATAACCTTCCAGACATGGTAAAAAGCATTTTAAAAAGATAACGCACAGTTTTTCTGGTAACTGAAGACAAATCAAACCAATGTCTTGGATATTTGTAGAGCATGAACTAAAACTAATAGAAATGAGTTTCAATAAATTAATAAGAAGGAAGATGATGGGAGGGGAACAGAGGAGAAAGTAGCCCTGTCTTGATAATTTGTTTGCATCCTCATAGCTTTCAGGTATAAATAAAACCCAAGGGAAGGACCAAAGCAGTGTTTGCTCTGAAAAACTGGAGGGAAAGGGTAGCTAAACTGAACCTGTAGCTGTAAACAGCTCAGAATACTACAGCATTTCTTTAGACAGCTAAAGGTATCAATTCACATCTCAAATGATATACTTAGCATTCACATTTATTTCTGTGTGTGATTTTCACCTTGAAACTGTGACTAATTTTTGTAATCAATTTATAAAATCAAAATCCACTGTTTTTATTTAAAACCTAGGTAGCATTTATAGTGAGCTCTGGTAAAAAGCAACCAGCAAGCATCCAGATTTAACCTAAGGCAGCAAACCTAAAAAATACACACAGCAAGCCAAACCACTATGGCTTCTGCAGCCAAATGATGGGTGGGGACATCAAGATCTGGGAAGGGTTATTTCTCCTTCCCTTGCACTCCCTCCAACTACAAAAGTCCACTTGGGGCTTGATATTGTTGTGAAGCAGGTAAAAGGAAAATGCTCTCTTACAGACAATGCTCAGTGCCCCTTCACGAAGGATGTTGGAGCGACTCCAGAGGAGGGCCACGAAGCTGATCAGAGGGCTGGAGCACCTCTCCTACGAAGACAGGCTGAGAGAGTTGGGGTGGTTCAGCCTGGAGAAGAGAAGGCTCCGGGGAGATCTAATTGTGGCTTTCCAGTACCCGAAGGGGCCTACAGGAAAGCTGGTGAGGGACTGTTTATCAGGGAGTGTAGTGACAGGACAAGGGGTAATGGGTTTAAGCTGAAGGAGAGTCGATTTAGATCAGATGTTAGAAATTCTTTACTGTGAGGGTGGTGAGGCACTGGAACAGGTTGCCCAGAGAGGTTGTGGAAGCCCCATCCCTGGAAGTGTGCAAGGCCAGGTTGGATGGGGCTTTGGGCAGCCTGGTCTAGTGGAGGGTGTCCCTGCCCATGGCAGGGGGGGTTGGAACTAGATGATCTTTGAGGTCCCTTCCAACCCAAACCAGTCTATGATTCTATGATGTTGAGCAGTAAACTACTTAAAATCCTGTTTGACAGCGATGAACACTGATTTTTATTTTTTTTTCCCCATCATTGTTTATTTTGGGTCAGAGTGATGACAGTAGTGAACCTTAAAATACTAAGAGATCTGTCCAGACTCATGGATAGCATAAAACAATTTAGAAGAATTTCAGACACATAGGGTAAGAAATCAAGGGAAGAAAATAGGAATTGCCATTTGTAGTCAGAGGAAACAGGATGGGAGAGAAAAACTCCTGGTGACCCTCAGGCAAATCCTTCATCCTTTATGCCTGTCATTAACCTCTGTGCCACCCAGCCAAGTGGGTACTGCCTCATACCAGTCAGCACGATACTAAAGTAACTCACAACCAGTAGGTTCAGGGTTCCAGCTATCCATAAGGATGCAGCCCCTCACTGCTGCAATGCCCGCAAGGACCATAGAAACTATGCTCATGATTAACATCCCAGCAATGCGCTTCCAAAGGAGCCAGAAGCTAAATGTGCCAGATCAGGAGGGCGTATGTCCGACTCAACACATTAGTAAGGGGTTGATCTGCTCCAAGGAGAAACAAAGCAGCCTGATGTCACAGGCACTATATTTCTGAGAGTTCCTGCAGTCTGTGTGCTATTAAAAAAAAAAAATGAAGAGAGCAAGCAAGAGCAACATCTCCCTTGCCATTACCCACAGATGCGCTACATCATTCCCTGGAAGGTTATTGCAGTGATGCACAACAGATGACTATCAGCTGCTAGCCCTGATAAAAATACAGTTTACAGCAACATCCAGGTAGACAGCAAATAAATTCCCCCCAGGAAAAGGTGGGTTTCACAAAGCATGACACTGACACACTCCACTTCTGTAGATATAAGTGATCTGTCTCTATGATTAGCAAATTAATTGAATCTTTCCCAAGACAAAATGCTAAGACAAGTTTACTGATCCTGCATCTTCTACTATTGACCTATGTCAAAAGTCAAAATCTGACTGAAACAGAAGCTTGTCAGGAGGCATTTGAGCTAATAAGAAAGCTTGTAGAAGTTCTGCCTGCCATCTGACAAGCTGCTTAAGCTCTCTGCTTATAAAGCTCTGGATCTTGGCAATGACAATGCACTTGAAGGGAGAAAGAATCCTATTCCTCCAGGCAAGAAGCTAACCGCTTGCATACAGAAGTGCTTTGTCTTTAAATAGAGCAAGAGCAAGGTATTACTATGCAGGCTGCTGAAATCTCAGGTTTCAGGCCTCAACACAGCATTCCCCTTTGGTTTGGTTATATAAAATACAAAAAGAATGCACGCAACTTAATTAACAAGGAGTTCAGCACTGCAGAATGTATACATCTTCAGAGGAAGAAGGCAGTGGTGATCAATGCCCCCTGTCTTGAGATCCTCTGATAACTTCAGAATAAACTCTGGTTTATTTCTACCACACCAATGATGACGTGTGTTGAGAATACAGAAAGAAAAGTCTCAACTGACAGTGCCTCAGGGCAAAAAAGAAAACAGTACTAAAATATCTTAAAATTGTAGGAATGAATCTTTTCCCTTGGAGAGTGTTCCCAGGCAGACTCATGTCTTCTTCCCTCATAGTGTTCTAGGAAGCATATTCCCAAAGCCATCCAAAGATACATGCGGGTAGAGAATAAGAGCTCTGGCTAGATAAAAGAATGCCATCCTCTTACCAAAGGGGCAGATAAAAGCCACAGAAATATTTTTTCCCTACTCGATAGCTCAGAAAAATACTGCATCCAAGTCACACTGACCAAAAACCCTCTTGCTCAGAGTACAACACTATGATCTTTGATCTTCCTGCTACTGGACTAGATGGATGCAGACAGACCCTTGTGAAGCTTTGGCATGTTTGAATGCCAGGAAGGCCCTGAGAGTCTTGATGTGAAAAAGTCTATACCAGCCCTGCACCATAATAATGAATGGAATATGACAAAAATGTTTTCAACATTCCATTAGCAGAAGGAAACACTTGCTATAAATTCAGCCCTGTGCTATGAGAATGCAACGTACCCAGAGAGGGCAGGGAACTAGCAAGTTACAATAATGAAATTAGGACTGCAGTTCTAGGTTTTCAACACCTCAAAATGAAAGATGTGCTTCCTCTATGGCAAGTTCATATACTAATTGGCACCTGACATGCGTGTTGTATAAGATTCTCAGCTTCCAGATCCACCCTGAAGACAAATGCTGTGTTCACCCAATCACACTTCAGCACACAAAAGGAGTGTTGCTGCAAGGGGTTTGAATAGGTGGACATAAGACATTCTTGAATTTTACAACAGAAAACTTCATCTGATGACAGGATTAAAAAAATCTTAGACTCAATAGAAGGGAAGCATCTTCCCACCTGCAAGACCTGGATTCTGACCAATCTTTGTGCTGATGTATCTTGTATGTACGTACGCATACATCTGTGTGTATGTATACCTATAGCTGATGTCCAGTGTGAGTGAAAAACTCCAGATGGGCCCTACTAGCCAAAGAAAATAAAAGTTCAGAGGAGAACATTCAACGCTTATCTTCATTCCTCACTTGAAAACAACACAAAGAGGCAGGCCAAGTCCTCAGAGCTTGACCATGAAAACCAGTCATTTGAAGTGGAGGCCATTCAGCACATAACAGACTGATGTAAGATACTTGAGACAAAGGGGAGCTACCCCTCTTGTTAATGTTACCCCTGCTGCCTCTGAAATCCTTTAACACATCCAATTTATTCCCATTATCAAAAGCCACTTCTGAAAACCCAGTCTGTTGCTGGTATTGCTAAACTATTTTCATATACTTCACTGTTTAATACATTTATAGTAGCATTGGAAGTAGTCACTTAAAATTGAACTTACCAGATGGAATATTCTTATCATCAATAATGAGATGGGCAAAAGGCTGCTTCTCAGGTTTGTTTCTCTTGTACAGATCCATTCCTAGTGCCTCCATTGCAGCTAGAGAGAAAAGAATCGCATTACCTCAGAAAGACAAGTGTAGTAGAACTATAATATTTCTTATTCATAAACTACCTACCTTTTTCTGGTCTTGGTTGTGCTCTTCCCATGACACGCTGGACTTCCTAAAATGAGAAAGAGCCATTACTTCAATGTTGTCTTGTTTTTGTAACATTGTGTATTGCACAATTACAAGACAGTATTCCTGTGTGTGTATGTATATGAGGGGAGTGGTTCTACCTACAGTATATTCAGATGCCTGGGATACATATTCTCATATTTATATGATGTATAATATGAACACACAGTTTAGCTGCCACAATCAAATAACTTCTCTCTAACACATCTGATAAAGGCGGATAGGAATGATAGTGTGTATAATCACCGCACTATTTATCGAAGTAGTGGTGACAGGACATTTACAACCTTTCCTATTTACTGCACTTGGAATATTTCCAAGTATAATGGAACAATGACTGCTAAGAATGCATCACATAAAACAATGCAGCTTATGAACTGATTTAATTACGTGGGGTCAAAAGGTAACGAAAGAGGCAGTTCTATATAGGGACTAGTGTGCAATCACACTAACAACTAAGGAAAGGTAAGCTCTGAATTTAATTTGTGATGAGGTAAATTAAAACCTCCACCCTCACACTTCATCACTAACAAAGAAGGTTGCAAGACTACAAGGCTTTATAATCAAGGCTCATTTCTAACAAGGTATGCAGGAACTGAAAGATGAAGCATCTTCCACATTTGTACTGGGACAAATGGACTGGGGAGCCAGTTTGGAAGTATGCATTCTTCAAAACTGCAGATGAATTTTAACATCAGTGAAACCCATGTTACCCAAAACCAAGAACAGCACAAGTAACAGACATCAGGCACCACAAAAAGCCTTGCTTCTAATAATCCACTCCTGTTTTCCTCTTGAGAAAGCATACAACAGCAGTTTTCAAAAATGTAAGCAGCCTGTTCTTGTTACAAGACTGGACTGAGTCTTGGTAATACTAGGTTCAATCATCAGTTTTGTCCCCTGTTCCGCTATGACTCTCCTCATGTCTGTTTTTTTTAAAAAACAGGAGTAATACTCTACTTGCTATTCAGAATACCTCATACAATGGAGCCATCAAGAAGAAGTTTAGTGAAAGGAAACATTTTGCTCAAGATAGCAAATCATATCTTATCTTTGAAACCAAGAATAGTCCTTTTGTTTTGTCTTTATGTCACACATATTGCTGTTCATCTGATTCAATACCATGTATATGCAATATGCCTCAGATTTGGCCAGATCAGCAATGTTCCACTGTGCTCTCAATCACTGTGATGTTTTAGAATTTGAAATTCTGCTTTGAAAACATACAAAGTCCTGGTTTTATGTAATTTTGCAGCCAGCGTGAAATCTGCAACACCTTAGCTGGTGCATTTATTGTTCTCACTTTCCCCTTTCAGTAGGTGTTTAAATGTTAAACCAAAATGAAAAGCCACAGCAGTATGGAAGTTGTAGTATGACTATCAAAGCATAATACTTCAGCAGAGATATGCTGATTTTGTAGATAAGAATCATTAAGATGCTTTCTGCTGTAGAGACGAGAAGAAAAGCAGAATCGCAACTTCAAAAGAAGCAAAACTCATGTCCACCTCCCCCATTTACATTCACTTCCCCTCTGATCTTCCTACTTCAATGTCAGTTCTAGGAGCATGAAAATGAAGTTCAATTCTAGGAGCTGCACACCAGCATCAGCCTCTAGCCACACTTGAGCTCTAACTTCATCAGACGTAGGAAGGCAACAAAAAATTGCAAGTACTAGATACTGTGAAAAGTGGCAAAAGTCTCTGAAGAGAACAAAAGATAAAAAAGACTGGGAGATGGACCACACTCAGATTACTGCACCACACCTATTCCCAACCCTTTCCCTAGAAAGGGAAGACTGCTTTGTTTTCCTATCAGATGTGGAGTCTACTTTTGTATCCTTTCCTTCTGGGGGATGTGATGATGTCCTTGTCTGGAGAGCCTAGTGGGCAGACCCAGAAAGACCTATGTACATTTTAATCTCCTATTAGCTAATGTGGTACTAATAAAAATATCCCAGGGCTGGTAATGGCACAGCCCTTGAAGTCCCTGAACTGGCCAGTTGTTATCCTCCTCTTAACCTATGTTGTTCTTAGGAGTACAGAGTTCTGCTTCTGCACATTTCCAAAGATGCTCTAGTTTGAGCAGCTGGGTACCTCACCTTCTGAGATCTAGCAGCCTGACTCAGCTCATCTTCCATGCAAAAAGGCTGTCGTTCTCATGAAATGCAGCCTGAGCTGCTTTCTTTCTGTTGGTGATGCTGTTCATTTGCGACATCACCACTTGGTAAGCAGAACAGCTACCCAGGAAGACTTGGGTCCACCACCTTCCTTGTCCTGATGGTCTTGAGCCTACTTTCCTGTTTCCTAGGAGCATCTCTGACAGAAACACTCTCCTGTACTCCTCTTGAAGCTATGCTACTATGCCATTAGACATGCAAGTGTCATTACAACAAAAAGGAGATTATAAGCGTGAGCCCAACACTAACACACTAAGAAGAGCTGGAGACTGGCTCATGTTCATTGACTCTTCTTTGTGCTTATCATTGGATCAGAAGTGGCTAGCCTGTGGCCAGAAAACAGAAATCCTCCCTCAGCCGGGTTCTCCAAACACTGGACTAGTGTCAAGTTCTTTACTTGATTCTGACCAGCCCCACAAAATTTTGACATTTCTTTCTGTTCTGTCACCCAAGCTTCCAAAAGAAAGTTGAAATACATGAACTAGTCCCTAGATAACAGGGATGGAGCTGTGGGTTTCCTCCTGAAGAATAAGTAGTTCAACACTTCTCTTGATTTTTTTATTTCATGTTTTTACAGTTCCAAGGTGCTGATACACAACCTACCTTAGGAAAAGCATTTTAGCAAGTACTTGCTTCTGACCCTGAAGGACTCAGACCACATTTTTCAGTGGACATTTGAAGATATCCGGATGTCTAAAGATGGTCTCTTAGTAGGATTATAAGAGTCCCCTGGTATCCTTACTGCAAGGAATTAAGAGGTAGGATTTTCCAAATCTTTAAAGTATCAGCTGCATTCTTTAGCACCTGAATGTCTTTTAGGTATCTCATACCTCATCACAATGTCACTACCATTAAGACCAACATTACTACCATTAAGAAAGCAGAAACAGCTCAACAGAACCTGTCACTAAGACACTGCTATAATGGCATGAGAACTGCTGACAAAACATTACCAGTGATTTCTCTTAAGACTGCCACCCACAGAACCATGTGTGCTACCAAGCTGTTGAGTTATTTTTAGAAAAACTGTACACAAAAATCACACCACTCTTAGTGTTACAATAAGCTGTACTTGTACACCTTTGCATCATTTGCTCACTGCCCACCAAGTCAACTCTGCTGGCCCGCTTCCCACATTCCAACCTCCTTCATACAGTCACTGTTTAAACAACAGACAAGCAGCCAGTCACAAAAATGAAAAATGTGTCTTCCTTCACCCAAAAAAATTTAAGAGGCCATTGGGAAGCTGCAAAACTTTCACATTTTAAAAGCTAAAATCATGCTTTAAGTGCCTAGCAAGTTGGGAACTGCTCTTTCCTCATCAACAGCAGGCTGCAAGTTTTAACCCTTAGAATCTCAGCATCTTCAAAACAAAAGTAACTCTTGCTGTTCAAGTTATGTCCAATGTTGAGGATGCAGAGATAAGGCTACATCTGAATATGTGACATTTTTGTGAACAGTTTTTCCTCTCCTTTGGGTTTTACAATATCTCAGTATCTACTTTGAGCAGCCATAAGCAGCTGTTTCTTCTACTACCTGAGTGCTTTAAGTCCAGCTAATACCAGGAAGGAGTATCTGATTATCTTGCCGGAAATTCAGCAATTTGAAGAATGCTAATCAGGAAGGAAGTGAAACAGAAAGTACATGAACCAATATTCATCAGAAGATAGTTTAGAGACTACTGTATCCAAATGAGTAGTCTATTGCGGGCATAAAATAAAAGGCATGTAAGGTTGTAGGATGGAAACTGTGACATTTTAACAACTTACAGCAATCACTTGTGACTTTGTCCATTACTATGTGCACTTTAAATGTCTGCTAAGTATATAGAACTCTTTATGCAGCCCTGGAGGTCTAGCAAAGTACTCTGCTGCCATGTGGGAGACTAGTTTACGCCTGAACTCCCCAAGCTGCTAGAAGCTGGGAGTATTGCCAAGAAAAGTTACTTATGAATTGACCCAAGATATGTTTGTAGTCCTTTCTACTTCAGGCTCATAACAGACTTCATAAGAACTGCGGTTAGTGCATCTGGACTGCCAAAAGGTTTTTAGGGTTACATGCAAAAAATTAAGCAAACAGACCAGCTAGGAAAGTGTATTATTTGTCTGCTTCAAAGTTTATATGTAATATTGAAAATATGCTTTTTACTGAGTAAGCTGCTCCCTAAGCAGTATTTTTATCCTGAATTATGTTAAGGAATTCACCATTAGATTTTGATTAAAAGAAAACTTTTAAATATTTTTTCAGGAAACAAGTGTTTCTAGACCTGACCTTGCAGCCCTACTACACTGGTTTTCATAAGAGCACTTTCAATTCAACATTAATCCCTGCTTTAGATTTAAGCACCAGGTCTACAGGTATGCAAAGAAAACCGATGAGAACTGGAGCAGTAAGCTAAAAGCTGTAACCAGACCATAAACCTGAGCAAAAGCAAGTTGTCTATTTTCATTTCCTGAACAGCTTGAATTGCAAAAGACAAAATATTGAAAAAAAAAAAATCACAAAACTGAAATGGTATTTTAAAGTGTTCTATTTCAGTCACTTAACATGCTGCCAATTCAAATAAGGATACTGGTTCTTAAAACACACAGAGGTTACTTTTTTCTTCAGGAAAGTGAAAAAAGCATAGACAATAAACACCTCTTTCAAGTCACATTAGCTGCATTCACACACACACATAAATGACTAGCACAACTGAAAATAAGATTCAGCTGCATCTCTGTTCTTCATTGTAGCAGAGCCAATGAAAGGCAGAGCTTACAGAACATGATAAAGTATAATTTTGCCTTAACACTGTTTCTTTCACTTCTCTGCTATACCGAAAAGATGCAAATGTAGCCCTAGGCAAGCATTTCCCTATTTTCCTCTGTGTTGTCAATATACGATGACAAAGCATCCAGAACACTGACCCAGCTGCTTAATACATACTGTCGCATTCAAAGGAAATTCAGAGTCTGATTACTTTGGCAAGGGAAATTTTATTGTTCTCAAGCTAATGGTCATCAGCCAAAAAAGTTATCCCTACTCACTACTTATCTTGGCCACGGACATTGCAGCATTTAACCTCCCTCCAAAAAGGCAGGATATGCAGCCTCAACTAAAGCCAATGCCTTTGTTGAGTAACCAGCAGCAAATGACCAGAATACAGGGCTTCCCATTCACTTACTGTAACAAGCTCCTTACTCTGTCATGGGAGCTGCATGAACGAGCAGTCAGAAGTAGGTGTAGTGTGAGACAGTCTATAAAATGCTGGAAGATAGAACTAATCCTACAGTTAACTTTTTTTCCCCCTTAAGCTTTTCAAGGAGGTGGCTAGCAAATGGGACAAGACATGAACTCCTAGGTTTCTTTAAATTTTGTTCACAAAAAGATCTGTCACTCAGGGTACTCTGTTAAAAGCAAGCATTAGTGGAATTAAGGTACCATATAATTAACTGAAGTACAATTCACTCTGTAAAGTGTACATGAGTTCAGCTCAAATCTAATGTAGTATCTTTTATGAAAAACTGTCAGTCTTATGCAGATGTGAAGAAGTAGTAATGGACCTGGTAAGCAAGGAAAATCAAATACTATAGCAGACATTCAGCTTTTAAATAGCCCGTAATTAACACTAAACAGTATCATGAACACATAGAGATCAAAGGCAGTAACTGCAGTAAGAGGTGATTGTGACATACATCCAGCTTGCCTAGGCTTCTTCATTTGGTGACTTCTTTAGCTGACTACCGTTATTTGTGTTTGGGAACAAGCTGTCACCCTCAACTGCTAGGTAAAGACTGCCTGGTTATCTTGCTATGGCATAGTAGCTCTTTTGCCAGTGTGGGAATGGTCTGCAGAACACAGAGAACTGGCAAAGTGAGGGGGGGGGAAAAAAAAAAAGGAAAAGGAGATACCATCCCTTACTTCAGGTTGCAAAAAGAGTAAGAAACAAGAGCAAATGTTATCTCCTCTGTCTTTTGGGCAATATTTTGCTTGTTGATGATCTTGACTTGGGAGAGTCTTGTCAGAAACAGAGTCAGGAAGATTGCTTTGAAAAAACATGGAACTGTCTTTTCTTATGAACATCCAAAATGTTGGCAAACCTATACAAATAGTAGGATAAACAACTACCATTCAGTCCCATCCAAATGGGAGAATGGCCAATCAACTAACTGCAATCATAGTTTTCTCAGTGCAACCTCAAGTCTTCCTTTCTTAAAAATAACAGAGGTGTTTGAATACAGAATTGATTAACTACTACCAGGTTCATGAGCAAACACAATATGATCTTGGATGCAGCTTCAGGTATTATTCAAACACCAGAAAATACTTTCCAGAACTCACCTCTGAATACAGATATTGGAAAAATTGTTCTAAATTTAACAGGAGCATGAAATGAAGGAACACAGTCTGCCTGCAACTTACTTTCTGCACAGCTCTTTGGAGAGCCTGTTTCATGCTTCTACACGATTCTGGCATTAACTTCACTTCTTGATTTTCAAAGGATGTATCATGCAAATCTGTATTTTCTTGATGTCCAAAAAGCGTTCTGACACAGTGCACATGTTCTTTTGAAATTCTAGTAGGGTCCATCTGAAACAAAAATATAAGGACAGACACTTAAAACTGTGGTTGTGCAAGAGAATTTAAATCAGAGAATTTTCAGCCATCTAAAAGTTTGGCACCTAGCTAAGTTTATAATCTAAATATTCATTGCAAACAATAAGAGAACAAAAGTTCCCCACATGGAAGTTTATTTCATTCAAGAAGCGAGAGAGATAGGAGAATTATCTTCTGGAGCTGCCTAGTTCATTAGCTTAGACTGGATAACTGACTTTCAAAAGTTCAAAGATAAACCTCACTCTTATAGTAAAATCAATAACCCTGAATTCCATTTTTTGACCACTCGGTGCAATATAACAATTATTTTAGCAGGCAACTTACACAACCATCCTGTCTGTAAAAACTATAGTTTGCAAGATGACATACAAATGCCAAGTAGAGGAACTTGGGGAAAGTATGTACATCTAGCATCATTTTCAAGAGGAGAAACAGCAGAACAGAAGCTAGTTATCACTATCACCACTTGTTTTGTGGGCAAGAGATATTGTTGCATGAAACAGTCACCAAGACAGCGCAAATTCAGAAAGAACAAAAGATGATAAAACTGTACCACAAAACAGCTCTGCTTCATGGGACAAAGACTGGTAAATCTAGAGTATCTGCAAGGTATTTTTAGCAATCAGTCTTTGTAATTGAATCAAACATACTTTTAAACTGTAAGTTTAGAATACTCCTGAATTCTATCAGTTAGATAAATTGTAAGGATATTCCAAGGATTAGGGTTGTGCCTTGGCAGAGTTTAATTGCATAAACTTTATTTAAACCATTTCACCCCCTCTCCCCACACTCCATATACTTTTCACTCAAGAGATATTAAGCGCTGTCTTTCAAGACATGGCCTAAGACTCTCAGCAAATGTTCTCAACTGGTATTTATTTCACTTTTACTTGAGGCTTGAAGAAGGGTTTGTGCACCCAAAACCTTGTCTAAATTCTCTAATTGTATCAGCTGCTCTAATAAAGAACACTTACTACTTTCTGCATAAGGTGGAAGGAACAATTTTATCTAAGAATTACAAAAGGTAATACATTATTTGTAATCATGATGAGAGAATGCCAAGACATTATGGATAGTGCCTGACCAGTGTTCAGTTTCCTTTAACATAGCACTGAACAAAACTGATCATCAAAAGGAAGTTTTGCCAAATACAAACCAGTCAGAGTGAATAAAACATGTTCTATCATTTGTTCATACAAACATAAATATGATCACCTAACACCAAAAAAGAACTGAGTTAACTTAAAAGCATAAAGTTAGGATTACAGAGGTGAATTTAGGTCTACACCAGCCAGGCAGCCATCCAACAGACACACCGCAGAGAAACATTTGTTGCACAGATGGCAACACCGAATGCTGCCTCATCCATCACCATCCTTCTGCTGAAGTCAGTCTCCAGATGAGAGCCGTTTGCCTGATCTATTCAGACCATCAGTCCCTGTGACCTGGTTTAGCTGTCTCAGTTATCCCTGCAGATTTGGAATCAAACAGGTCAGAAAAGGTTCACCTGAAGATCAGATGCCACAGCTTTGAGCAGAGGGGTAGAGATGAGTCACAGAATGGCTTGGAGGCAGTAACATCTTCCTGGGGTGGCCTGACACAGCTGAATCCAAAGGAAAATCCATGTATAGCCATTACAACTCTACAAATTAAGCACTAAAAACTACACTAACAACTTCTGAAGTCAGCTAGTGCAGTGCAGCCTCATTAACTGTTTAAGCTGATTTAAACCAGCACCTCTGTGCTCTCACCTTCTTCACCACAAAATTTCATACCTGGTTCTCAATCTCCTCTTCTAAATCAATAACCTGTGAGGAATTCTTGCTGATCTGATTTCCTGGAAGATTAGCACCCTGAAACCAACTCAGGTATCAGACAAGCATCAGAGCCGATAGAGGGACAGGCATAGGAATGAAAGAGCAGGAAGGCAGCACTAGCTTTAACGACTGTAAAACTGCACCATAAAAGCATCTCTCCCAGTGTGTTCCACTAGTATCCAGAACTCAGAAATTCAACTGTTGACTGAAAGGGGAAAAAAAAGAAGCAGAAAGTGTTTACCAACAGCCGCTAAAAGGCAGTTAATACAAAATGACCTGGGTTGGAAGGTACCTCTGCAGGTCTCTAGTCCAGCCCTGTGCTTGAAGCAGGGCCAACTGTAACTTAGGTCAGGTTGGTCAAGGCCTTGTCTAGACAAGCTCTGTGGAATTTCCATTGATGGAGACTGTCAGCCTCTCTGGGCAAACTGTTCTACAATTTAACCACTTTTATTATGTAAAAACACTGTTTTTGATGTCCAGCTAGAGTTCCTCTTGCTGCAATTTATGACTGTGCCTCTTGTTTTTGCTGGGCAGTTCTGAAGAGCCTGGCTCCATCTTCAGATTGCTAAAAACAGTGATTAGCTTCCCTCACCTTAATCTGTTCTTCTTTAGGTTCAAAGAATCCAGTTCTCCATTTCTGATACACTACAGTCCCTACCTATCACAGCGGACTTCTGAGGGACTTTCTCCAGTTTGTTGATACACCTCTGGTATTGAGGGACCCAAAACAGGACCCATTATTCCAGATGTAGCCTCTTATGTTGGGATTGTTAGAGATCTGAGGGAATTAGGGTCTTCAACAGGATCTGGATGTCCCTTCCCCCCTTCACACACACCACAGGATAGAAGATAGAAAGCCACAGCAAATAACTGCCAGCAGATACTCATTTTTATCAGTAATTCTACAAGTGATAGACTATTACCCTAGTTTGGGATTTATTTAAACACATCTTCTGAAAAGTAGACAAGAAAACTAGGTTTTATGACACAAAGACCATGAAATTTGTAAAGGCCTGAGTGTCCAGCATGACAAATTATGTGTAGCGTAGACTTACAGCTATCACCCATCAGCAGTCAAATGTGTCACACAACACTGTGCTAGAACAGTAACAGCAGATTGTACAGAAGCACTTACTCAGATTATAGTTTATCTGCTGAAGGCTTAAGACAGAAAACCAACATCTCTGCACCTACAGTTAGAAGACTGAAGGCTTAATGGCAACACTGTAACTGATAGATTCAGCAGCTTAAAGCTGCACAACCCATCCTGACAAACTGCAAGTCTCTAGAGATTTAGTGTTTGATAAGGTCAAGCTCTGATCTTGGGACTAGCAAACCTACCTGATTGCCCTTACCTTTTTCAAAGAATACCTAGTCTTCACCACATTTCACCATGGAAATAAGCTTGCTTGTCTGAAAAGGCATTCTCAGAAATCCTGCATCTTACATCTTTATAAAGAACATGTACTGAACTGCCATGGCTGTAAACCAGTACTACCAAGCACTGAGACCAAAACTGTGGGCAAGAAGCAATGAACAGAAAAGCTTCCAAGTTCAAGTGTTTCAAGAAGAGCTTCTAAAGAGCCAGATGAAATACCAGAATGGTCTACAGGAATCAGCTTGCTAACTTGCAAGGCACAGAAGGTGAGCCTTTGAAGAAAGAGACCTTCAGCATGAAGTCCTAAATATTTAATGCCTGGAAGAAACATCAAGATGCAACCAAAAATATTGGAGAAAGCTTTATGACATGTTAAGTAAGCTAAATACCCTAGAGGAATTAACCTATTTAAATGAGAGGAGTGTCTAGCTTATTTTTTTCTATGTTACTGTTGTAATAGTAGAAAAAATCTATCATATTGTGATGCATCCATTGTGTCTGACCTTGGAATCAGATCAAATCTTTCAGCACCCCTTGATTTTCAGCATCTTAAATCATTTTAGTTGCATCTCTGGACTCCTCTCACCTAAATCAGGGCAGCCAAAATGAACTCCAGCATTGTGGGCGAAACCAGATGAATTTACAGAATTAAGAACCAATTTTCCTATGTTAAAAGGAACATTTTAACATGATTTTAAAAGCTACAATACATTCCAGCCAACTTTATCTATTAAATGTTACCTCAATTATGCAATGTTACAGTATCACATTCTGTACTTACGCCTTACAATAAAAGTTTACAATTTATACTTGCACTTATTTTCAAACTTAAACCAACTTCCAGATTATCAAATATCACTTTGCACTCCACCAAAAAGGGGTTCTTCCAGGCTTCCAAAAAGTGCTAACAACCCCCCGCAAGCTGTTTTCTGTTAGCCACTGCTCTAGCACACTCACAATATTTTAGATGAAGTCTGAAAGGCAATTGTTTAAAACCATAATGAAAGTCAGAGTTCCACAGATGCATGAAACCACAATAAAAATTTGTCTTCCAGGTCCCCATTTAACCAAGTATGAATTCTTCAGTGCGATAAAGTACTTAACATTAGTACAGACTTTTTTTTAAATGGGAAAAATGGGTAAGCTTGGAGTTCCAGGTTAAACTATGGGAGTTAAACATCCAGCCCTGGATTTGACCACTTCTAGCTTGTGCCACTATCCTCCAGTTCAGTCACTGTTAGACCAAGTTCCTACTCTTATGATCTAAGTACATTAAAGGAAATGGGCCAGAAGAAAAAGTTTCAAAGCAAAGCTTTTGGAGACTATACTTTAGCATTTACCAGTGAAAAGTTAAATAAAATATTTCATTCTGTCACCTTGTGCTGTGCATGAATCTTTGTTACATTAAGATCTCCAGCTGCTCAGAGCATCTAACAAAATTTTCATGGCATTTTCATTAATCATGAACAAATATTCTTCATGAAGTATAAGCAAAATAAACACTTAAGACCAATACATTTTGTTAGTGGTTAATTTCTCGGCTTCAGTACATTGCTTGAGATGAAAAGCCAGAACATCTTAATGTTCTTATATTTCAGAGCACTATTACCAGAATATTGGTAAAATTCAATTCTTAGCTTTTTCTTTATTTTTTAGATATACCAGCTCATTGTCTCATTTGCATTGCGCTGCATTATTTCTTCACCACAAACATGTGTTTACCCATGAAAATCTAGTGTCAGTCCTCGTTATGTCTTGTGAAATTCCAAATGCTCAAGCCACAAAATAAACAAAACTAAGGAAAAACCAAAACCTCAACTATTGTCTCAGCTCATACTGTGTCATGATCCAGCCCAAATGATTTTATGCAAATACAGATAAAATGTGTATGGTAAAACTGAGTCAGAGTTTACTCAGACTCTTAATTAGAGTTTTAAAGAGCTTGTAAAATGTATAATTTCTTAATATCGGCCTATACAGTCAAATCTTGCTAATTTACATTTGGTTAGCTCACCAACCAAACAATTCAAATTTTTTGATGCACAGATCCTACCATTAACTTCTCATTATTTTAACAAAATATAGCCCAATACTTAAGTTCTGTTATTAAAAGTTCAAATTTAGATAGCTGAAATTTGTACTGAAAAGTACAAATTTAGATAGCTTGATACAAGTACATTTGACAGCAATCTTTTCAAAGGAAAGAGGTCAGATTATGTCCCATGCAAATAAAACAATGTGCCAAGACAGTTAAATAAGACTTTACTTCTGCAAGACCTACTATATTCTTCCTTCTATCTTATTTCACCATAAGAAATTGGTGAACAAATATGAATTACCATATCTTATTATTTTGAATTATGTACTTCAAAAATATATATTTATTATTCTAATTTTCAGTGATGGCAAAAATGACATTTTCTTCATTAGAAATTTTTCAGGCAATGACTTCAGTCAAGTCTACATCTAGCTACATTGTCTCTTTTAGATGTTTTGGAAGCTCAAGTTTACAAAGGACTCCATCCAACAGCGTTATTCCAAATCTACAGGAACAAGAAACTGGCAAGAGAATTAAGCTGCCAAATGCTGAATTACACCCGGACTATATAATTTTTTAAATCAAGGAAGCAGAAGAAAAATAGTTATTGTGGTAAGAAAGCTCCTTTTACCCTTTGTTAGGCATGTGTGAAGCACTGACATGAACCTATCAGGAGAAGTCCCTAATAAGAGCGGGTGAAGGTAAAGAGAATGGAAATACAGGGTTTTCAAAAAGTATTAGTTGTTTTGCTACAATGGCTCTCTAGCCTACTAATCAATGTATAGCTGTGCATTTCTATGAGCTATGTTTTGACAAAGACATCTTTTCAAGTTCATGCAGATCTGGACCGAAAAAGATTTCTCTGCCACAAGCTGAAGTAGGCATTAATTTATTTTCACTGTCAAGCAAACAAGTAGCTTCAAGGTACTTTACAATGAGTCCCAGAAATTAAATGTCACTCTTCTGAAGCATACAGGATATGATTAACTAAGTACTATGCTGCCATTCCATTTTATTTTTGTAAAAATGGCAAACACAAAGCCATTGTCAGTAAGAAAATACAAATTGGTCTACATAATAAGTGATCAACAATGTTACTGTATATTTGATAGTCATTCATCTGTTTAAGTGGGTATACATTTGTGCAACATCTGTTTTCAGAGTGCACTTTGTTAAGAAATCCAGTCTGTTACATCAATATCAAGCACATCTACCTAGAAAGTAAACCAAAAGAAACAGGTTTCCACTCCCCAATGACTTCAAATGAAAAGTACACACACCAGAAATACCACTTCGATGAAGGCAGTGAGACTCGTATGAACAGAACTAATTAGCACCTGATGAAAAAGCCGAGCAGGAAGCTAACACCTAGCCCTGAGAAGCAATCAGCCATCAGCCTCCCACTTCCTCTGAGCAGGCTCAGCCACACGGGGTAAGAGATGCAGCAGCAAGTGAATCCAGCCAGCAGCCGAGCTGTTTCCAAGAAGCGGGCTCCTCTTCTCTCCGAAAGCCAAACCGTTCGTCACCTCATCTCCCCCCACAGCGATGCCTCCCTGTGCTCCTTTCTGCGCACACCGCTGCCTCTTCTGAGGCGCCCCTGGCAGATCTGGGGCCTGGTGGGGTGGTGAGGGGCGGCTGTCAGAAACGAGCTCCTGAGTTACAGCGGGCACCTCCAGCCAGGCCCACTAATGCACAGACCCCACTCCGCAGGGCCCCTGGGCCATCTGAAGGACAAACGATCCCAAGTGATGAAGTGTGGTGGCTTTTTTTTTTTCCCATTAAAGACATTTCTCCTGTTGGTGAAACATTTATGGCAGCCAAAGACCTCAGCCACATCAAACCACTCTCTGGTGAATAACTGAAAGCTGATCATTAAAAAACTAAGCCCCGCAAGACTTCAAGTGAAGGATCATTAAGCTGCTTCCTGAGTCAGGTACCCCTCACATCCGACCTCGCTGAGAAACCCTGTACCTCAACACGCACCATGAGGCCACAGCATTACCTAGAACACCTCAGGCCGAGCAGCTCCAGCGACCAGGGGATAGCGCAGGCCGGGCAGGGTTCCGGGAGCCCTCCAGCCTGATGCCCTCTCAAAACTGGGCCAACTTGAGAGCCAGATAAAGTTGCTCTCTGCCCCTTTTTTTAATTTATCTCCTCAATCCCACCGACACGAGCACCTTCGCCTCTTCCGAAAGGGGCGGGGGTGCGAGCCGCTCCCTCGCAGCGCGGCTGCCGGTGCCCAACGCCCACCGCGAAGGCGGGAACGGGCCGCGCCGATCCCCTCACCCCGCCGCCGTCTCTGGGCGCCAGCAGAGGCGCCGCTTACCTGAGCTCGGAAGTAGAGGAAAAGGGCGACGCTGCAGACCACCTGCCCCAGCCCCAGGAGGACGAGGGCGGCGAGAAGGGAGCGGGAGGCGGGCGGCGAGTGCGGGTGGGCCGGCAGCGGCGGCGGTGGCGGCGGCGGCGGCGGGGCGCTCTCGTGGGCGGCGCCGCTGCCCAGCTCCTCGGAGCCGCGCAAGTACTTGGTGTAGTCTCGGCTGGCGCGCCGCATCGCGCCGCGGGCAGCTCCGCTCTGACGGCTCCACAGGCGGCCAGCAGCTCCACGGAGCTCCCTAGCCTCAGCAAACAATCCTGCCGCCCCGGCCAGGCACCTCTTATAAACTGGGCGGCCAATCAGCCCCAGGCGGCGTGCCTCTGCCCCCCCCTCCACCCGCCGCCACACACATCACCACCGCCCCCTCCTCGCCTCCCCTCCCCAAGCAGAGACCGGCCCCCGCGGGCCGCGGCGGGAGGGTCGGGTCGGGTCGGGCCCGCCCCGCCCCTGCCCCCGGAGCCCCGGCTCCACTGACGGGCCGGTTGCCCGGCGATCGCGGTTAGCGCTGCTCCTCCTCGCGGAGCGAAACTCTTCGCCTTCCCTCCACCATGAGTGAACAAAGTACAGGCAGCCCTGCCCCGGCTGCCTCCAGCTGGACGCCGTCCCCCCTTGCCCCCTCCTCACCCTTGCCCCCGCTCAGGTTTGTGATGCACCCGGCAGCTGAGGCCTCTCTTAGCCCGTGGTCGCTCTGGAGGGTCCTTTTCCCCCAAATCCCGGGGTAGCTGGAAGTGGCGCGCACCCCGGGTGGACCCTCTCGGTCGTCCCTGGCCCCTTTGGTGGGTCAGAGGACCGAAGGTCTGTCAAGCCCTCCATATCTTAACTCACTCCTCACTCAGGCTGGGCAAAAATGAGCACAAATGGTGATGACTTGCGCTGTCCAAAACAGGCAACATTGTTGAGAGCCCTGTTAAAGGACTGGGGTAAGGAAATGGCAGAAAGCTGTGCTGGCAATTGACTGCCACTGAAACCAGATCAGAGCCTCCCCACCTCCCCTCACACAGCCTGTCCGCTACAGAGGCACTTCCAAACACTTGGGTAGGAACATCTTCCTGTGCTTCCGACACCTCGGCTTGCATTCAGTACTGAAACCTCTTCCTCATAAAGTCATGCTATGGTTTGAAGATACTTTTTTTCTCATGGTCCTCTGAGGGTCCAGTTTAGGTCAAATTTCCCTTTCACATACTTGCTCATTTAGAGTTTGTCTGTTTATTGTCTTTCCTCCCTCTGGACTTTCGCTCATCAGTTTATCTACACTTTTGGAGATGTGACTATCTCTTCGGTAGATCTATCTCATGTGCCTGACTAGTCACTTGGTGGAAAGCGTTCTAAATCCTGTGAAAGTTCTTGTTGCAAAGGCAGTGCAGGTATATTAGGTCTGCAGCCCTGTAAAATTCAGTGGGGAAATGTTCCAGACATAAAAGCAAGTGAGTTGAAGTCCAGCTCAGGCTTCAAAGGACATGGGAGAATGACACAGATCTATGTAGGTCATTGACTGTAGAAAAACAGTCTAATTTTCAGCTCTTGATACATGACAGAATATCCTGTTTAGGTCTGCCTAAGCTAAGAAACTGAGAAACTTTACCTCCCAAAGAGGTTGACTGAACCAGACATGATTACATGCTCCAACAAATTAAAGGAAACTGTCTGAAATACACCAAACCACCACGCAACAAACTACTATCAAAATAGGCTGATATCATTTAACGCTGGACCCAAATAGTGCACTAACAATTACTTCACCAACAATGAGACACATCTGAGAAATGATGGTGAGAGCACCTGCTTCCCGACATCACCCACCAGGAAGTCATGGAGCAATACCCCAACCTTGAATGGCTATCCCATCTCTTCTTTCCAAATGCTTACGTTTATGCTCGGAAACATTGGTGGCATTGTGGTCTGTAGAGAATTGGAGGAATTGTTTCTCTAAGGGTGTCTCAACTTTTCTGAAAACAAAACGAAGGTAAACTAGCCACCATCCCCTGTAAATTAACTGTGAAAATAATCTCAGACTATACTGAATTATCTCACACTCCTGAATTAATTTTACATTGGTCTACACCAACATTTTTTTCAGGAGAGGAATAACAGTGAAAAAAATTTTTTTAAAGATACAACTGTTTTTTTTAAGAGTCTGTGTAGTTTTTAAAATCCGCTCACCAATTAATTATTAAACAATCGATAAAGGAGAAGTTAGGATATCATCAGTGATGCTAGTAGATGATTTTTTTATGCTTTCATATGAGAAGGAACTCAAGAAAGACCTCTGTTCTTTTCACCTTGGAGCTCAAATCTCTTCCTCATGAAGAAGGAAAAAAATTGTGTGAAATCTTCTTTTGTAACCTTAAGACTTTAATCTGGTCTTCTAGATCCTTCAGAAGAAAATCCAAGGGGAACTTTACTGAAGAGCTATGAGGATCTGCAGACACCGTCTTTAAACACTTTTTTATATATGAAAGCATCTTTCTTCAGAAAAACATGCTTCTTCCAGGATCACTGCTTCATAAACTATCTTCTTACTGGCACTATCTTTTGTATGATCATCACTATGCCACACCAGGGAAGCATTACGCCTGACCTGCATGCCTAAGTGATACCAGCCTTCTAACTGGCATCTTATATGTATCAAGCCTATCTTATTTAATCTCCATCCACAACAATTTCATCCTCACCAAATCACAGATGCAACTGCAAGCACCCAGGTACCTGTATCCGAGCACTCAGGATATCAGGCTCTTCAGGAGTCACCTCAAGAAAAAGACTTTAACCTTCCCACCAAACCAGTGTGGGTTCCTAGGATACACTAGAATGCACAGATGACATCTGGACTGAAAACTTGGATTCCCTCATTGATTTCTACCACAAATTCAGCAACCAGAATTGTCCATCAAACTATCTCTGGAAAACTTACATCAGCATCAACTTTCTAGACACCAAGGTCAACATAAAAAATACCAACCTTCAAACTACCATATGCAGAAAATCCACAGACCAACACACCTCCTTCCACAAACCATCAGCTATCCAAAACACACTAGCAAAACTGATATACAACCAGCCCACAGACATCACCTCACTTGCTCTGAGGAGAACATTCATGACACGCTCTCACAAAGCTACAGTGACATTCCTCTAGGATCACATGTTTGGAGAAGCCACCTAAACCTTGTACAACCTTACTACAATACAGGGAGAAAATCCCCTAATGGGTATCATATACCACAATATGCAAGAAATCTACTCTGGAAAATGTTAACAAGTCACAACTTATGTTGGAACAAAATCATACCTTGAAATGATTTTTCCTAGAAACACCCCTCCTTCCCTTTAAACAACACTCATCATCATTAGCTCCAACATTTAAAGCAAATTTCTGGCAGACCGTGCTGGCTAGAATATAGCTCGAGAAAATCAGATGCAAACCTTGCCACAACCCTCATGATAAATGCCTGCTACACCAGAACCACCAAAATCCACTGATCCTACACATGCACATCCTGAAATGTCATGGGCGTAACACAATGCATTCACTTCTCTTAGAGAACTCTGTGGGTAAAACCAAACAACCACCATGTGCTACCTCATTAGGAAAGAACAGCGACATCCAGTTACCAGTTGGAAAATTATATTTCCAAAACAACTACTCTGTCTCTAACCTTGCAGTCCTTACACTGCAAGATCAATGATCATAGAATGATAGAATGGTTTGGGTTGGAAGGGACCTCAAAGATCATCTAGTTCCAACTCCCCCTGCCATGGGCAGGGACACCCTCCACTAGACCAGGTTGCCCAAAGTCCCATCCAACCTGGCCTTGAACACTTCCAGGGAGGGGGCAGCCACAACCTCTCTGGGTAACCTGTTCCAGTGCCTCACCACTCTAACAGTAAAGAATTTCTTCCTAATATCTAGTCTAAATCAACCCTCCTTCAGCTTAAACCCATTACCCCTTGTCCTGTCACTACACTCCCTGATAAACAGTCCCTCTCCAGCTTTCCTGTTAGGCCCCTTCAGGTACTGGCAAGCCAAAATTAGATCTCCCCGGAGCCTTCTCTTCTCCAGGCTGAACAATCCCAACTCTCTCAGCCTGTCCTCATAGGAGAGGTGCTCCAGCCCCCTGATCATCTTCGTGGCCCTCCTCTGGACTCTCTCCAACAGCTCCATTTCTTTCTTGTACTGGGGCCCCCAGAGCTCGATGCAGTACTGCAGGTGGGGTCTCACAAGAGCAGAGTAAAGGGGCAGAATCACCTCCCTCGACCCGCTGGTCATGCTTCTTTTGATGCAGCCCAGAATACAGTTGGCTTTCTGGGCTGCGAGTGCACACTGCCGGTATGATGGGCAAGAGAACTGAAACTTATAACTCTATCAGATACCAGGTACCATATCAGATGGATTCGAGAAAGAGCTTAGAGTTTCCCCACATCTCAAGTCTTGTGGAACTTCGATGGATATTACCACTTCCTCTGATCATTTAGCTTCTGTCACTTCTTATACTCTTAGCAGGGTCAGGATGTCTCTCTGGTCTCAAATTAGCAAACACTTTCCCCTCAAATGTCCAACTAATTAAAACAGTTAAGTGCAATTCAGAGCAATTAACTACAATTACCTTCATATTCTCTCTGTGTTTTGGACCCAAAGAGTAGTTCATCTACCTGAAAGTGAATCTACTTTATCTAATATCTACTTTACCCAACTGTATCTGTTGGCCTAATAAAAGATAGTCTCTTCCTAAAAAATGTGTCTTTCTTTGGATTGTGTAAGGACTAATGACATAGGTAACAGTTCCTGCGAACAAAGTTCTGGCTCTATAATGTGAACTCTTGCCCCTTGAGAAGATAGCTCTTTGCTATTGTCTACAAAACATTTGTGTTGCAGGAGACTTGATCATGAATACAGTACCCGTTGTGATAAGACTGCATAACTGCTAGGATTTTTTAATCATGTTGCTTTGAAGCAGAACAGGAAACATAATGTTAACATGAAAGGCTGTGTTGAAAGTAGGTTTTCATTGCAAAGTCAATTCTCATTGTGAAGTCGAAAGTCACGAAAAATCTGAAAATGTCAAAGAGCAGCAAACCTGCAAGTCAAACATTCAAATAAAAGTCCTTTTTTTAATTTTAGTTTCTTCTCCTTCAAAATAGGGAGAATCACTAAAAGTTCTCCCAACCTACACTTCCAATGAGGCAGCATTTATTAACTCAAGAGACATTATGCAGCTGAAATATTCAATTTCAGTAAGGCAGTAAGTGCATCTATCCAACTGCATCATATTTTAAACAGGCATTGTTAAACAAGTGCTATAGTCTTAACTGGTGAGATTTTATTCTGTGGAGAGATGTTCATAACTAACTTCTCTGCTATTACTGCTGGTTGGAATATTGTTGGCAAAATTATTTCATCAGCAAAAGGTTGTTTTGGACCTGGCACAAGTGTTTAACTGAGATGTATCAGTTTTGAGCATGTTTTGGACAGCAAGATTTCCAAGGAACAGAACAGACTTTTTTGGGGATATAAAGAGAATCCTGTACTGAAACTCTCATCTATTGAGTGTGAATAGGGACATTTTGATGCAAGTAGTGAAAATAAAGAGAGGTGTTTTCCATGTATGTAAGGAGGAAATGAAATTCTGACAGGCTCCAAAATTATCATGAAATGGACTTATCAGTTTTTTCACTTCTCCACATGCTATGAAGTGATTAATGTAAGTAAATGTGTAAATGTAAAAAGAAAGGTGGCAAAATATGGCCAATAGCACAGAATGCTTTTATTTAAAATAGTAGTCTAGAAAAGGCTGAGAAACAGCAATTGATATACCAGGAAATAATTGCTATATTTGAAAACAGTGGAAAAATGCATTAAAATGTCATTTAAATTTTCTAGTGAATTGCTATTCTGCTTTTTTCTAGTCTAGTGGGTATGACAAAGGTCAAAACAATGAAGCTGATTTTGAAATCTCAGCAGAAATAATTAGCATATTAAAGTCTTTTATGATTATGTAAAAACTCTTAAATTAAGGTCATAGAAATAGCTTTTTTTCCCTGTTCAAGAAAAAATTACTTGAAATAAAATTGTAGGAATGTTCTTACATTGTTTTAGAACTGAAATCAGCAACAGGGTGTTGTGGAAAATACTGGGCAATAAATAAGAGAACAGTTCATGTCTGTCTACATTTGGTAAAACAAAAAAAACCTCACTTTGCTTGTCAAAGTTAGGCAGTAGTTAGAGTCCTCAGAGCCTGTTAAAAAGCTCAGAGGAATTGGTGAATATATTTTTCAGGACTTTAGTAAGTTTTGGATCAGGTTTCTCCAGTCAGGAGGCTCGAAGTCCCCTTATCTGAATTTGCACAATTTATTTCTGCATTTTACAGGCGTCACACACTGAGATTACATCACCTCAAGGCCTCTTTTGCAGAAGAGGGACTTTCTGGATATTTCTTTAATCCAGATGTGCTGAAACATTTCTGAGTAGAAAAGATTCCTTTAGCGCCACTTGACTGTCATAGCACATCTCTTCATTGTGCCCAAGTTTTGAGTATCTTCAGCTAGACAAGGTCCACGACTGTGTGACAGGTGACGTGCAGAGCTGTGAGACTCCTCTGATGCCTCATGAGATGGAGTCAAAAGACAGATGGGAGTCCATCCCAGTGATTACCATCCATCCCAGGAACACAGGCAGTGAAGCACTTTGGTCAGAAGAGTTTGATATTGGGTAAAGTCACTCTGGTCAAACTATAAATTCAAAGTGTTTCGATTTTATTTTTCCAAATAAAACAAAACACCATACAATATAATAAATTGATTAAATCAAAACATTGCAGAAATAGTATTTTTCATTAAATGGTGTTGTCAGAATTAGTTGAACATTTTTTATCTAGTTTCACTGAGCAGCTTTTCCTTCTCCATGACTATGATGAAATACATGCAGCCTTAAGTTTTTATTAAGACAATTTGCCTAAAATTTAAGATTCTAATTTACAATGCAGTTTGGAGCTGTATACCTTTACTTTCTTGTGGCCATATTCCGAGCCACTACTACACATCTACTGCTTTCAGCACTGCCTAGAAATGGTGGAATTGCTCTGATGCCAAGGATGAACCTATTGCTGCTATTACTAATCAGATTTAGTTAAGATACATAGAATTGGAAACAAATCATTTGTTGATCGTATGTGTGCCAAAGGACAGTTTTCTCACACAGGAGGCTAAAAGCAGTACTGAGTCAGGTGGAGATCCATCTAGCTCATATTTGCCTGTGTGGGTGGCAGCTGCTGCAGAATAGGAGTAGCCATGTCCAGCTGTGGAAAGCAGTGTGGCTAGCCCAAGCCCTGCTCTTTAGAAACCAGACTGCAGTTCCCTGGGGTCTGTCCTTCACAGGAACGGCTTTGTTAATCAAGTGGAGTCTGGAGCTCCAGCCACCACGCTCTAATTTCTGGGTCTGAGACTCTCAAACTGGCTGGAAAAGTGGTTCAGGCCAAAAAAAAACCCCAAACCCAGGATCATGCGCTAGCACCTGCAGTTCGCCATCGACAGTGACAGGGAGTAGAACAGTTGCATGCTCATTCAATATCCAGGCTCTCTTGCTGCCCAAGAAACCAATAGCCACAAAATCAATAGTGAGTAAACCCAACTAAGACAAGAGAATAATGTTCTGATTTCAGAAGTAGCAGTGGCCAATAGTCCATGCCCAGGAAAAAAATAAAAGAACCGGGCAAGCATGTAATTAGACTTCCCAATACACTCCAGCAGCTTGTGGCTCAGAGCTGTCCTAAGCCAGCAGTGGTATTTTTTGTGTTTAAGACTGTGCCTGAAGATGCCTGAGGATTCTGATGGTGTGTGTACATGTGATGGAGCCTCAGTGGGAGCTGAGTCTTGGATGGGGCATGGACAAGTGGATGTGACACAAAAAGAAAAGACACAACACAGCAGTGATTACAACAGAGAGTATGAGTCAGAAGCTGTCAGATGTACCCAGCAGTGCTTGTGGCTCACAAGAGAGGACAGAGAGTACCAGATGATGCAGTAAAGATCCCTTAGAGATGAAACTGAACAGGGAAGACCTGGAAACATTAAGTAGTGGATGAAGACCCATGGGAACAGAGCAAGACTGAAACACTGGAGGTCAACACAATAGAGAAGTTTCTTCTTAAAAAGCAACATCCCTAAATATGACTGCCATTGTTAGTACTAAGTCCAAAGTGATATTTGAAAGGAAGTCGAGTGAGATAAATTAACTGTCCACTTGATGTAGACAAATCTTTATCTTACAAAGGGGACATGGCGTTCCCAGGGCATATGGGAGGAGGAAAGAGGATCTCCTCTTGGAAGAGAAAAGACTGTGCCTCCACTCTTCTCATTTAAGTTTTGACAGTGCTCTCATCTAATCCCATCAAACTTCACAAACTACTTGTTCTCATTCATCTCACTGGCATCAGTCATGTCAGTAGGTGCTCTCAGAGCACTGGACTGGGCTTGGCACAGAACAGCCCTTGGGGAGGAGAGGCTGGTCTCTCCCACAGGCACACAGTTTTATCATGGATTAAAGCACCCCACAGGATGTGGGAGACTTGCCCTCACATTCCTCTTTGTCCAGTGGCATTCAAGCCCACACATATTCCAGGATCCCCAAGAAGAAATTCCAACCACATATCTGTGTGCTGGCTGAAGGATGGGCTCTCCCAGTTTGCATGACATTTTAAGGATTTGGAAGAGGAAAGGAACAGGGAGAAAGATAATGTGTGTGTGTGTGTGTATGGGTGTGTTGTGGTAAAAAGCACAATTTGTCTTAGAGATAATATCTATCTGGAACATCTGTCTTCATCTCTCACTTCCTCTTTTCTACACATATTTTAGTGGTTAAAGCATGGGACAAGAGCATCTGGATTCAATTCTGCCTCCATGAAGGAAGGCACAGCAGGATGTCCCACTTCCCTGGAAAGGAGTACAACCATCTGCTCTTCTGATGTGGGAGCAAAGTCATTTGCGTAAGCCCACCTGTGAGAGCCGTTCCACATTGCTTGGAATAATTAGAAGGAAAGCAAATTGGGGTTTTCCGACTTAGGAGGATGCTCATTGCAAAAAGGAGACAGCATGATTTGGAGAAGGGTTTAATGCAAATTATGATGTGATGTTGAATATATATCCTGAAAGGAGGGATGCAGCACTGAGGTGTCTCTCTTTGTAGATACCTGCCCTAATTATCAGCCCTCCTCTCTCTCTTTTTCTGCTTTTCCCCAGCAACACAAGGGAACTTGCTGCTCAGCACTGGTACCTGAGAGTTTCATTCCAAGTACCTGCTATGGAGAACATAGACTACAGACCCAGTTCAGGACAGCTTTGGCAAGGATCACATGAAGTTTGGTGTCACTGCGCTCAACATGACAGCCACAACGCACTGTGGATGATCAAAGCCTCTGTGGTAGCCGGAGTAACCTGTCGAAATACATATCCATTATTTTTTTCTTCCTTTATCACCTCATTTGATCCTGCAGCCAGTGCCACTTAATAGTGGAAATAGTTCAAGTAAAGATCATGGTAAAAGCTGCCCAGGAGCATTACAAAGCAGAGGCAGGGTTTACAGAATGAGACCACCTAACACTGTAGTACAGTCAATAGCAAAGAAAGGCACTTGTATTTACCTTTTATTTGTAATCAGTAGTGCTAAAACTTCTATAACCTCTTCAAAAAGTGCACCAAGGGTGCACAGAATCAGCAATGGTTTCAGGTACACTGGAAGTAGAAACCAGCTCCCTCATCATCATTTAGCCTGGGGCCTGAAGAAATAGGATAGTTTCTTCATGAATAACCACTTGCAAATGATTACACCCTATTCTGCCTCATCATACAAAAGCACGATAAAAGAATGAACAGAAACAGGGAACACTGCTGTTTATTCTGCAACACTTTTGAAGATCTGGATCCTAATTACATATCATAAAATACTTTGGTGCCTCATATAAAGGCAAAGTGTGAAAATAATACTTTGCTAGTTGAGAACTTCCTAGTAATTATAGTTTGAAATGTTTGCATTTGCTTTATTTACTCAAAGGCAATTATCACCAAGCTGGTGAAGTGGGGTGAGACTCTAAATACAATGCTCTTGTTCCAGTCCTGTTTCCACAGGGTGGCAGGGTTAAGGCCCCAGTGAGATCTCACAATCTGTCCCAATCTGGTACCCACATTCAAGAAAGACAATTTCAAACTGGAAGCAGAACAGAGAAATGCTACCAGAATGTCAGAGGAGTGGAGAGCTTTCAAAGTCAAGGCTGAAGGGGTATAATTGCTAGCTATAAATACATTAGGGATACAAGAGAGGAAAAAGAGCTTATTTAAACTAACAGTCTACAGATAAACAAATGAATATAAACTGGCAAGGAATATATTTAAGCGGGAAATCAGAAGGCGGCTTTCATAGAATCACAGAATCATTTAGGTTGGAAAAGACCTTTGAGATCATTGAGTCCAAACATTAACCTAGTACTGCCAAGTCCACCACTAAACCATGTCCCTAAGCACCACATCTGTGCATCTTTTAAATACCTCCAGGGATGGTGACTCAACCACTTCCCTGGGCAGTCTGTTCCAGTGCTTGATAACACTCTTGGTGAAGAAATTTTTCCTAATATCCAATCTAAACCTCTCCTGGCACAACTGGAGGACATTTCCTCTTATCACCTGGGAAAAAGAGACCGACCTCCACATCACTACAACCGTCTTTCAGGTAGCTGTAGAGAGCGATAAGGTCTCCCCTCAGTCTCCTTTTCTCCAGGCTCAACAACCCCAGTTCCTCCAGCTGCTCCTGATAAGACTTGTGCTCTAGATCCTTCACCAGCTTTGTTGCTCTTTTTTTATCCATTTAAGGAGTGATGTTCTGGAATAACCTACCAGTTAGAGTAGAAGGGGCAGGGAACCTCTCTAGAAACCTCACTAGATAGACTTTATCTGTGAGAGGGATTATTTAAGTATAAGTCTTGCAATATCAGAGGTCTATCTCAGAAGGTCTTTTCCAACCCTTCTTCTGCATTGACTTCTGCTTACGGATGTCGAGCACTTTCTAATACTAAGGGGAAGATGCTGCTCTGCCTATGTAAGGTGCATGTACCTTGAAGCACAGTGGAATTATGTGGTTTCTAGCTTACAGGAGCATAATATGTGGATCTATACAATAAGGCTGTGTTTCATGCTATTTTAATTAAGAATTTATTTAATTACATTATATTTAATTATAGTATATTTAATTAATAAATAATTAATTAAGTTTAATAGGAAAGAGTTTGTATTAGACAAAGGCTCAACATCTAGGCATTGTTATCAACATGAATGGAGAGGTTTAGGGGCTGAAACTGCAATACGAGACTGCAACTGTAAGCTTTATGCAGCTTTCTGCCTCAGAGACCAATCCCTGTTTTGCCTGTAATTGGCACAGAACTGGATCCCTCAAAGAAAAGGGGTTTACTCTTGCAGTAAAACAGACACCACTGGTGGAAAGACCTCCAGGTTTATCATTTTGCAAATTGGGAAGTGATTCTGGAAAGGAGCACAAAGACAATTCTGCTCCATGCAAATGCTCTGGCATTGGAGCCAACACGCACTGCAAGTCCTTGGACTGTATATGCAGGTGATGGTTTTATCTCCCTCTTTTACAAAGCAATGTTTACCTGGCAAAAAGTCAACAGCTTAGCCAGCTTAGCACTTTTACTTATTTTTGCTCTCCAGACATCTTTTAATGAAAAAAAGATACAAACCCACGACTTGGTCCAAGGTTCATTTCTAGTTATAAGACTCACCATTAATTAAATGGCAGGTTTTCAATCCCATCACCGCACTGACAGCAGAGTTCGAGAAGTTCATGAACTGGTTCCCCACAGTTATCTTGAACATGAACTCACTGTTTAGTCAATGGCTTAGAAAAACAAGGTTGGACAGCTGGTCTCTGTGCTAGTTACCACAGTCTCAGGGCAGGGACAGAGGAAATTTAGAGAATATTTCCAAATACAGTCTGCCAGATTATTCAAATCTACAATACATCTGCATAGGCGTTTGGTATTATTTGCTCTAGAATTTAACGTACACTGTAATATGCTCCCTGTTTTATGAAGTGTGAAGGCTGACATCTGAAATTAGCGCTATTTCATAGCCCGGTATCCAATTGCTACATCTGGCTGTGTCATGTAGTCTGGGGAAATGCCCTACCACAAGGACTTGAGCCACAGAGGATGGTGAGACAGATGAAGCTAGATAATCTTTTTTATGTCCGTGAGGGTCAGTCTTTCAACACCAAGAAGAACTAAGACAAATAAACAGAAATGGGACACACTGTAATTAATGGCTCCAGAACACAATAAATCCAAACAGCTTCTTATTTTCAAACCATGGCTAGCTTCAGACTAATATGAAAGTTTAGAGGGCAAAAAAGGTAACCTAGTCATTTCTTTCCTCTCAACTATTGAATTGGATCTTTCTGACAGAACCACTTTCAAACTAAATATGCAGAGCACTCCCCACACCTAAGGTCACTGTATGTATGTATGCATGTCTGTGCCAGGATGTCATTTGAGAGGCTTCTTCCTCTCCCAGTGTTTCCTCATCCTAAGAAAACATCATGTCCTCACGCTATAACTGTGTAAGAACATTTCAAAAATGTTGCCACGTGGACTTAGATATCCAATACAATTTAATCCTGCTCAGGTTATTTTTTGTATTCTCTGGCGATCCAAACTGATTTTCATTTTAAAGTCCTTAAACACAGCCTTGAGGAAGAGATGGAACAAATGGCTGCAAAGATTATTTTCAGCACAGATTACCAGATTCACACATGTCACCGCAATATGACAAGATTTGCCTTATGAGAAACTAAAGATTAATTGAATGGGTTGATCAACATGATAGATTAGTGCTATCCCCAGGCCCCAAGCACATGCACGCACACACATACATATGAAAATTGTAGTCTGGACTCAGCAATCACTTTCATCTTCCCGATCAGATGATTCTGAATCTTACTTTATTGCATGCTGGTCACTTTTAAGTTTGTTGAGTACAACGGGCCTGATTCAAAACACACTAAAGTTGATGAAATATTTCCATTTAGAGTCAGAGGCTGCCTCTTTCTCTTTTACATCCCACCTCCTGCACCCCAAGGCATCGTGCATCCTCCTGCTCTTAGGCTTTGGCACTGGAAAAAGGGAGGAAGGGCGAGGAAGGGCGAGGAGGGACAAAGTGAAATTCCTGGGGAAGGCTGCGTCGCTTGTGCGAGCTTCATGTTCTGATGTCTGTTCAGATCAAGCGTGTGACTCTGTGCACTCTGACGAATATATACTGCATGATTTGAAGAAAAGCTTCTGGTTTTCACTCCTTGAGGCTGGCTTTTTGGTACCATGTTTTTAACAACTGATTTTGAAGTAGTTTATCTCATTTTATTATGAAAGTTCAGGCAATACCTCTCTGTGAGATGTGTTAAATCCTCCCCGCGCTTTTTTTTTTTCTTCTTTATTTTGAAGTGCTTCACTCATGTGGATTGTCAGTGTGCCAGCCCTTGTTGCAAATAGCATGCTGTCCTTCTGTGCCCTGGGCCTCCTGGTTGGTCTGGGAAATGCAGTGTGCTAGGAGTTTCTGGCCTCCTTTGGGGTTAGGTATGATGGTCTCCGTTGTGCGTAAGCAAGTGGTTTCAATCCTTAATTGCAATGGGGAAGTGGTCAGACAACATACAGTCCTGGCAGGATAATGGCAAAACGTCTTGGAGGAAAACCAGAAAATAACAAATATGTTACATATGAAGTGAATATGTATTTCTAACATAACCTGGAAAATGTGTAACATATAGGAAAGCAAAATACAGTTGTTTTTTGGGGTTTTTTTTGATGGTGCTTATTTGAAACTGGAGCATTATCTCATGCTATTCCCTTATTCCTCTTTACAGAAATTAAAGAAGTGGTCTAAACATTTTCTTCTTACATCACACTTACTTACACAAATCCAAGCACTTATTATGAAGAAATGGATGTGGGTTTTGACTGTAATTATGAATTCAAAGTGAGCTGTCAGTCATCAGCAGTGAAACACCAAGTTACAGGATTTTGCCTTATTTTTATCTAGGAGAGAGAATTGCTTCATCACAGCAGAGCACTAATACCTTGGACTAGACAGCTCACCTCTTCTGAAGAGACAGGAAATCTTTCACAATATCATTTTGGTAACTCACTACATCCTTCTGAGATATGTTTTACTTTACTCACTTTACAAAGGATTAAACAGAGACATGGAAAACTTAGCAGCTCTAAGTCTCTCTATAATTCAACATGACAGCTGAGAATTACTTCCAGGAATTGTGTTTCCAGTGCTTTCCTACAATCACTTTAGTGATTCTCTTGAAAACATACTGACCGGGATAAAATCCAGCTCACGCTCCCAATCTTGTTTGTGAAGCTGATTATCTGAATAAACACCAGTCATCATGCACATCCCTGAAGGAAAAACCAAACCAAACCAAACCAAACAACAAATAAGCAACAAACTCTCATCTGAGATTTTCAAAGTAGGCTACTTGGTCTCACAGCTCTCACCGCTACTTTCAGCAAGGCTGCCCATCACTTACATTCAGGTACTTCTGTGCCTGAACTTTTCTTTTAAAGGTGCCGATTCATTGTCCTTCCTGCTGACCTCACTTCGTAGCCATGATCATTTCACACTACAGACATGAAGGTGCCAGGATATTATGTGTATAACGTAATACAGCTAATAACAATGCTAAAGATATTGGTGCCCATTTCTCAGCTGGCGTTCCTCTCTCCCCCATGAATCTCCAAGTATGCTTCTAAATGCATCAGTATCATTGTACTCATCTAACAGACAGGGAAGTTGAGGCATTGTCACTCAGGGGTGGTCTGGAGACCAGTTCAACTCTATCAAGAAGCTGGGAAATGGAATGAAAAGAAGTTTCCACTGCCAAATCCCATAGACATACCATTTGGCAGTGCTGTCTGCTCTCAGCCCATGTAAATGTTTGAGAGCCAAGCCAATGCTACCTCAATACAATGCGTCAAGAATATGTATACAAATATTAATACAGCATCAAGACAATAATTCACTCTCTGAAGCGGTACACAGCAGCTTTGTCTTCATCCCACTCCTCTCACACCTGCTTTTCTGCCCTTTACAAAGTGCAACTCATAAACACACATGAAAAATTGTAGGTCCATGAGCAGCACTGATCATAGGCTTTCCTGGCAAGGTAGTAAATCCTCTAGCTTGTTCAGGAAAGGTTCAAGCCTATGTCTGATTTTATGTGATAAATGCACAAATAATAGTAACTCCTACTTGGACCCAGTCCAAAATAAAATATCACTTAGAAGATTATCCTTTAAGACTCTTTTTGACAGCAGAAATTATTCCTTTATTGTCTTATAATATATGCACAGAAAAAGGCACAAGGGTTGTAGATTAATTCAGCAAGAAATGCATTAGCTTACGTCACCTGAGAAGTAGGGACAATAATTCTTACAGAGCTGGTCAAGGTCTCCTCCTAAATCATTTCTGTCTTCAGAAATAAGGGAGTTGGCACCTGATGCCAGTGGGACTGCAGACTCATCTTGCTCTACCAGAAGAGGTGCATGTATGCCTCCAGCTTCTCCAGGACATGTTTTACTCCAAATCCACCTTAATTCTAGGGAACATGTGTGGACCTTTGTAGCTTGAAAAATATTTGTAGCACCTTGTGTCACTACCTGTTGCCTGTTTAACTATGACAACATCAACAGCATATTCTGATATATCCAGCATTGTTTCCAGCCAAAACCTGAAAAGGAGCTTTCCTTAGTCAATCTGGCGCTGGGTAAAAAATTCTTCCACACTTCCCACAAGGCAACACCCCTAAGAAATTATATATATATGGCATATGTGGAAACTGCTACTCCAGAGCTGGTTTGGATCTATTACCCCATTTATATATGCACCTAAAGTTTATAATTCACCTGAAGCATACTAGCTTGTTTGCAGCTCAGTCACCACCACGTGGGGAGAGAGGAAATACCCATTTAAAAGTTGTTAGACTCTACCTGGCAGTCCAAATGCCTTTGCTGATATTGAAGAGCTTGTACACGGAGGCTCCGCTCAGCCTGACCAGAGAATGGCAATTGAATGGGGAATTGAATTGAAACTGCAGCTGGTGTTTCGTCTACATTCTATAAGAAAAAAAAAGAGGAGAGGAAAGGAAAGGAGAGGTTATATTAGTTTAGAGTTATATTTCTGAATTAAAAATACAACATTTTTATGAAAATGAGGATTCTTCTAGAAAGAAAAAATCTCTATAGTAGGGGGAAAAAAGAGCAGTTCTACTGATGACACTGTTTCAGCTGTTTATAATCAGAGTCCTTTTTTCTCTTTTCACTTAGGATTGACCAAGAACTGCACATAAAAATATCTTGGGGAAATGTCACTGTCATTTTTCAATATATTAAAATGGTTTCAGATGGCTAGAGAAAACTGCTAAGACGTTTTCTACCCAAGATGACATTCAGAGCTCTGAAGCATAAGTGAAAACAGCAAATTGGTTTGTGCAGTTTCCATTTGCTCTTTTCGCTTGCTTGCAATACACCATTTTCAGTATTAGACCTCAATATCTGGGGAGTTAGTTATCACAAAACAAGTGTAGCTCTCCATTCTGGTAAGAGTTTCCCAAAGGTCGAGTGTTGTTCACTCTAAATCTGTGTTAAAATTTAAGTTTCAGGTATGATTTTTAGAGGTTGCATTTTATGGTCTGTATGGGTGTTACTATTGGTTGAATTTTTTTTTAGGGAAGAGGTGAATTAAGCCTAAAATTAACCTGAAAGTAGTTCTGCAAGGTATAGTCAACATAAAAAAAAAAAAAAAAAAAAAAAAAAACCAAGAAAGAGAGGGCAATCCATATTCTCTAATACATTTTTAATCACCAGGGTGCAGATAATTCGTAGTCCCCAGCAGACATTTCAGAACTCTTCAAGCCAGCCAAGTTTGAAAGCTAAAAAGGAAAATACTTTTGTTGCAGGATTTGTCTTCTGAAATTTCCAGTCTCACATGTATAGCTAGTTTCTAGTGTCAAATGAATGTCTGCTCTCCGTCCTTTTGTTAGTCTTGAAGATAATACTGGTACAGCTAAAGGCCCAATTCAGTGTCAATTAAAAAAAAAAAGTCAATAAATCTGGCCAAGAATATGTAGGGTTAGACACCAAATGCCTGCTTTTAAAAATCTTTCTTTTTCTATGTTAAAACTAATGGCATTTATAATAGAAATGAACCAAAGCTTTTTTACTAGTATCGAATATCCATCTGCCAATATGAGGAAATATTACTTAAATTTGAGGAAAAATTACTTTCCCAAAACGCAAGTGGTAACCAAATTCAAAATGCTGAAAGAAAAGCCTGAAGGAACCAGTCAAGAGGCAGACTTTGGCCTCTTTGGGGACCTGCTTGGTAGAGTACCATGGTATAAAACCCTGGAGGGAAGGGGGCCAAGACAGCAGATTAATATTCAAGGGTCACCTCCTCCAAGCTCAGGACTGATGCATCTCGACAAAGAGGAAGTCAGGCAAAAATGCCAGGAGGCCCCTGTGGATGAACAAGGAGCTCCTGGGCAAACTCAAACACAAAAAGGAAGCCTACAGAGGGTGGAAGCAAGGACAGGTAGCCTGGGAGGAATACAGAGAAACTGTCCAAGCAGCCAGGGATCAGGTTAGGAAAGCCAAAACCCTGATAGAATTAAATCTGGCTGCGGATGTCAAAGGCAACAAGAAAATCTTCTACAGGTATGTCAGTGATCAAAGGAAGACTGAGGAAAATGTGGGCCCCTTCCGGAATGATATGGAAGACCTGGTTACCCGGGATGTGGAGAAGGCTAAGGTACTCAATGACTTTTTTGCCTCATTCTTCACTGGCAAGTGCTCTAGCCACACCACCCAAGTCACAGAAGGCAAAGGAGGGGACTGGGACAATGAAGACCCACCCACAGTAGGAGAAGATCAGGTTCGAGACCTTCTAAGGAACCTGAAGGTGCACAAGCCCATGGGACCTGATGAGATGCATCCACAAGTCCTGAGGCAACTGGTGGATGAAGTTGCTAAGCCACTCTCCATCGTATTTGAGAAGTCGTGGCACTTCGGTGAAGTTCCCACTGACTGGAAAAGGGGAAACATAACCCCCAGCTTTAAAAAGGGAAAAAAGGAAGACCCAAGGAACTACAGACCAGTCAGTCTCACCTCTGTGCCTGGTACGGTCATGGAGCTGATCCTCCTGGAAACTGTGCTCAGGCACATGGAAAATAAGGAGGTGATTGGTGAGGGCCAACACGGCTTCACTAGAGGCAAATCAAGCCTGACAAATCTGGTGGCCTTCTATGATGGGGTTACAGCATTGGTGGATAAGGGAAGAGCGATTGATATCATCTACTTGGACTTGTGCAAAGCATTTAACACTGTCCCGCATGACATCCTTGTGTCTAAATTGAAGAGACATGGATTTGACAGATGCACCACTTGGTGGATAAGGAATTGGCTGGATGGTCGCACTCAAAGAGTTGCGGTCAACAGCTCAATGTCCAAGTGGAGATCAGTGATGAGTGGTGTTCCTCAGGGGTCGGTGCCAGGACTGGCACTGTTTAACATCTTTGTCGGCGACATGGACAGCGGGATCAAGTGCACCCTCAGCAAGTTTGCCAATGACACCATCAACACACTGGAGGGAAAAGGTGCCATCCTGAGAGACCTTGACAGGCTGGAGAGGTAGGCCTGTGCAAACCTCATGAAAGTCAAGTGCAAGGTCCTGCAGATGGGTCAGGGCAATCCCAAGCACAACTACAGGCTGAGTGAAGAATGGATTTAAAGCAGCCCTGAGGAGAAGGACTTGGGGGTGTTGGTGGATGAGAAGCTCAACATGAGCCAGCAATGTATACTTGCAGCCCAGAAAGCCGGGCTGCATCAAAAGAAGTGTGACCAGCAGGTCGAGGGAGGTGATTCTGCCTCTATGCTCCACTACTGTGAGATTCCCACCTGGAGTACTGTGTCCAGCTCTGGGGCCCCCAACATAAGAAGAATATGGACATGGAGCACCTCTCTTACGAAGACAGGCTGAGAGGGTTGGGGTGGTTCAGCTTGGAGAAAAGAAGGCTCTGGGGAGACCTTAGAGCAGCCTTCCACTTCCTAAAGGGGGCCTACAGGAAAGCCGGAGAGAGACTATTTACAAGGATATGGAGTGATAGGTTTTAAGCTGAAGGAGGGTAGATTTAGATTAGACATAAGGAAGAAATTCTTTACTGTGAGGGTGGTGAGGCACTGGCACAGGTTGCCCAGAGAAGCTGTGGCTGCCCCCTCGCTGGAAGCGTTCAAGGCCAGGTTGGATGGGGCTTTGGGCAACCTGGTGTAGTGGAGGGTGTCCCTGCCCATGGCAGGGGGGTTGGAACTAGATGATCTTTCAGGTCCCTTCCAACCCAAACCATTCTATGATTCTATGATTCTATGAAAATAAAGACATGAGCATCACGTTTTATTGTTTTAGTCCTTTGTAACTCAATTTCCTGTAATCAATTGCTTAACATCTTACTAGATTAACCTTATTTTTCTTGTTAACCTTGTCCAGTAAAAGTGAAAGCAATGTGGCAGATGCAGGTTAGTCTGTTCCCTCAGTAACAGGTAATCTACTTACAGGGTAAACTTGCATAGTATCGATGAGCCTATAACCCAGCATGTCTTGCAATACAGCTGCAGGAGTCAGTTTAAAGATAGCTGACAGCAGGGAGGAATTGTGTGGAGGAAAGCCCCCATTTTCCAAGCACAAGCCAGAGGGCAAAGAGGGGGTGGCAGGAAGATGCCATACTAAAATGCTCATACATACCTTTTCTTCTAGATCACACCTTGCACTTGCTGGTTTATCAGGCAGCAAGGAGAAATCCGCTTTTGTCTGCAGTAGACCATGCAAGCACAAACAAAGATCCAAGGAGACGTGAAGTCTAGGCTGCAATTTTCTGGCTCTCATTGTGAAGTCGGTGCCAAGTTAGGCACCTGCAGTAGAGGTCTGTGCATCATTAACACCTCGAATAGGAAGTCATAGTTTGCCTTTCCTGGGTAACGGGTAGCCTAAATCATATCTCATTCTCTTGAACTCATAAACTATGGTAGTTGCAACACTGAAGTAAAGCAGCTATACAAAGAGATCTGAATATGATCCAGCCTCACCAGCACCAGCTTTGGAATCCAGTTTTAGATATGTTGCAACAAATATCAAAGAATTCAAAAGAACAGAGGTGAAAAAGATCAAGAGAGAAAAATAAACAGACTCATTGAGATTTTCCCCAAAGCAACATCCCTGTGACTTAATCCTGAATTTGGAAGTGTATTTGAGTTTGTTTTCTCAGCTAGGTAGATCCTAAGGTGGTTCTGCCTATCTCTAGTCTTGCTCAACACTTTTTGTTATAACATTCTGATTTGGCTTATCAGTCAGTAGATCTTTCATTCTCCAGGTTGAAATTGTTGATGTTGGATATCCCAACTTAAGGGTAACTGTAATTTAAAAAAATGATAACCTAGTCAAAATCATATATTCTGGACATAGTTATTGAGATATTAGCAGCTGACAGACAAGAAGTCTTTTTGCACTACAGATGTTTCAGTATCTAGCTTTAAAGGGATTTTCCCTGCAATTATGTTAAATTACCCACAAACTCAGTTTCTCCCTTTGTTCAAATGGCAGAAGCCCATGTACTGGATTGAAATGTTCCAGTCCTTCAAATTCATGTTGCACAATGCTACTGAGCACTGGGACTTCTATCCTTTCAGTTTTCTTTTTAAAAAATCTAGGAAGAAGACATGCAAATCTTTTAAAAGTATAAAAAAGTATAGCAAAGGAAGTTAGGAAGTATGTGACTTGTATACACATTATAGTGCTTTCTGTATACACCAGAATCTTATACTACTTTCATTGTTCGAGTATTTTTCTATTGTTTACTTCCTGGCAAGCCTTATTTGTAGATACAAATGTTTTGAGGGACGCATCAAAAGATAGACCGTCATGCAGAACTGGCCAAACTCTCTAAAGCCTCAAGCAATTCAAGAACGGCTCCCACAATGAAAGTATGTTGTGTGACCCCATGGAAGTGGGCTCATTCTTTTTATGTTTTCTACTACATTTTACTTAAAATCAAATAGAAAGATAGGTTATAGTTGTACCAATTTTCCTAAAGTGCAGTTTTTGTCTCAGTATATATTGTCCACAAATGTTATAAGATCCCAGGAAAAGAGAGATTAATGGCAAAGGAGAATATGTATTCCCGAGGCCAGAGGGATAGGGATAAAAGATGGAGTGGAGGAAGGAAGACAAGATTGGAGAACGAGAGAGAATGATGACATTTGTTTTCTCAGATGAAAAGCTATTGTCCTTTGAGACTACTTAACGTATTTATCTTTTAAGGGAGGAAAAAGAATTCCCACTAGATAGACTGAAAATTTGACAAAGGTCTGAGAAATAGGATCTTCTCAGGCTTTGTCTGTAGGTGGGTAAAGTCATAATAGCTCTGTTTTTCTTGGTTTTCTTTACATGAGAAAAACTGAGTAAGAATGCCTTACTATGCATAATTGTAAGGATATTCATTTCTTTGAGACTTTCTACACTGCATCTCAGTCAACTGAAAGGTCAATTTAGTTATTTTTCCCTCCCTCACATCCTATACCAAGGAAGAAAAAAAACACCAAAACATGTAGACAGGTCTTTCGGATTTCAATGAAAATAACAGATGTTACCCATCAAAACAGCTTCCACCCAGAGCAAGGATGACATAGCCACAGAATGACTGAGATTTTCCTTCCAACAGCCAGAGCTTTATCTCAGACAGAGCCAGGCGGTTCTTTGCTTAGCAGAAACAACTGTCATGATTTCACTGTAGAACATGCTCCGCTTTGGGACTTAAAGGAAACCTTTGATCTAACTGCATCTACCAAGTTATCATGTAGATGATGGAGCATACTGACTGTAAAAATTGCTCAGCTCAGCATTTGTTTGTTTGGCATGGAGCATGCAGAAACTTTGGTTACATATTGTTTTGGTCAGATGTAGGTTTTGCATTCCCTTCATATTGCCTGATCAGTGCGCTGGGAAGACCACCAATCTTTTGGGTGGGCTCTAAAACGGACTCTTATTTCTCAATTTATTTAAATTCAGGACATGAAATCATTGTAACAAACCCACAAAAGCCATAGAGTTTATAGACAAATTAAAGCCTCTTCTCCAGTGGCTTAAATGCAGTTATAGTATCATACTAAGCAAGCAAATATGGTTTAGCAGGGACTTAGTTTCTCCCCTAAAACTGGGAATAGCTAGGAAGACTGTCACTTCACATGTGTGCCTAACTGCAGGCCAAGTACGGATGCAGTACAACAGTGATGTCAAATTCAGTGTATGTTCAAACTGACTGAAATTAAGCTCCTGTTCAAACAACTTCAGAGCACAACACAGAAAATTTGAGCTCTCTCTTCTTCTGTGTGTACAGCAGATTGGATAAGCTGGAAACAATCATGGACCTCCATACTGACCTTACTCCATCGGCATATGTCCCATAGGGCAGATGTCAAAAAACAATATAGGGCAGAGAAGCTGGCTATGGGCTCATCCATAGCATGGGGCTGTGAGATAGGTGGGACACCTGAGCTCAGGCAGGTCATGCATGGAGCTCCTGCATCCCATTACACCAGACTATCCACGCTGGAAAATATATTTGGTACGAACACTTCAGCTAGAGGTTGTGAAGGATGCATACAGTGTTTCCCAATGACACTCAGTCCAACTGTCTGTAAGTTGGAAGAGAGTCAGGAATTGTATGAGAGCCATAAGACACAATAAGTTGTAATAACTAAATGGGAGTAGTGCTCTCTATAAAAAAAATCTTGCTCTAATTGGAGATGCATAACGTGCTTGAAATCGGGTTCAAAATTGTCAAGACCAAAGTGTTGCTACTTCAAGCAGTTGTGGCAACAAAAAACCCAAGGCTAATCATGAGAAAGGTCATTTGTCTGTGTTAAAAGGCACCATCACCATTAATTTTTTCTCCAGCTGACAGCTTTCTGACAGCTTTTACTTCAGCCTTCAGCAGGCTCCTTGCCTTTCAGTGCACCTTTGGGTCCTGGAGGGTATCGCAGTGCTGTTACTTCTGTTCCCAGGCAGGGCATCTCTCAGCAGAACTAACATTTCAGTTCCTGAACAGCTTTTACTAATTGAGCTCTGCACATAAGTGTTTGATTTTAAGGCATAATGTGTGGCTTTTTACGTTGTCTGCAAGTACGTAGAGCTGCTGTGCGTTACCAGTGCTTCTCAAGAGACCTGTTAACTGCTTTTTAATATTTCAACCTCTGACCTGCATGTTAATGTGTTGTTATAATTGGAAAAGTCACTCTCCCTTACTCAGCAGTTTTGCTCCATGTGTGTGTTCCAAGTCTTACTTGCTGACTTTATTGACACACATAATAAGTTTATTGCTTCTCCTCTTGCTGGATGCTGCTATTGCCAAGTCCCAGGCATGCAATCTTCAGTCTTGATGGGAATGCATAAGCTAGAAAAGGACAAAGTCTGACTTTTTTTACCCAGGGCTGAGGTTGCAAAGTTGTCAGGTAGCAAAATGAGGGGTGGGGTGGGAGAATGCATCCTTTCCATAAAAAAAAAGTTGATCCAGCCCAGCAGTCCTGTCAATACAGATTGGCAGAGTGCTTTTTCTCAGTCTGTCTCTGGCCATGGGGACCGTTTGTTCCCCATCAGCATAATATCTGGCCATCCCTTTGTTATTTAAAACTGGATTTGATTGCCTGTTTTTTTTCTACTTTCCAATTTTATCCACAAAAGCCCGAACCAGAGTTCATAGAATCATAGAATATCTCTACTTGGAAAGGACCCATAAGGATCATTGAGTCCAAATGCCTGCTCTTTGCAGGGCTACCTAAAACTAAATCATATGACTAAGAGTGTCATCCGGACGCTCCGTGAACTCTGACAGGCTTGGTGCTGTGACCACTTCCCTGGGGAGCCTGTTCCAGTGACCGACCACCCTCTCAGTGAAGAGTTATTCCTTGTCCTACAATTAGGCCATATTAATTTCTGCTGAAGCATGGCCAAAGATAGCAAACTGTTTTAGAGCATTTGCTATTAACTTTAGGTTTAGGATAAGTGGTGTTGTCTTCAATAAAATTACATTAAAAAAAGGAAAGACTAGAAGAATGGTCGTGAAAAGTTAGGATGAATGGGAAAAGTGGAGATTTCCTACCACCATACAGAGAACAGTAATTTGAAAAGGATGGGTTGAGTAAAAAGAAACTCATTTGATATAAAAAGTCAGCACATCCCTAGACAAGCAACTTACTGTCTCCTTGCATTCATTAAGATAATTTTTATCTTCTTCTTTTTATGCTCCTTTTTAGGATGACCATAGATTTACTTCAACATCAGCTTAACTCTTTCAGCAGAGTAGGGAAAATTGAGTTTGGGTAGTTGGGAGCTAATAGTAAAGCTGAAACTAGGCCATGGCCAGTGACATGGCAGTCTGGTCACCCCAAGGGCAAGGAGGACTGGTATGAAAGGGGCAGAGGTGGGCAAAGTCTTGCCTAGCCATGTTTGTGGCTTGTGCTACTGCTTAGGAGAAACAAGCCATAAAGTAACGACTTGTAGGGGGTTCAGCACCAGCAGAAGTTGCCACACAACATGCCTCAACAGCATGTCTACCTTGCCAGGACTCTATCGGAAACAAAAGTACAGAGAAAACTGCCCAAGGCAGTTGTCTTCTCTACCTACATCTAAAATCAGGTCCATCCTTCTCTACTGGAAATGGAATCCCAACAGGAATAAATCAGCGTATCCCAACTGTTCTCACTGAATGCATTCATGGACAATCACCTCTCCATCTCATTTTGGGGGTTACATTCTGGGACTGACTCCTCACCAGCTGTGTCCCAGGCTGTGATCTCTATGATCACAGGGTGTGCTGGTTCATAAAACTTATCCAGCTGAGACAAATGAATTTGGTTGGGTTTTTTGACAGGTCAGATTTCAGCTATATCAGCTTCCTGAACTGACTTGCCACATATTCAGTAGTACCAGCACTGGAAATGGATGGGAACGGACATTCAAGGGCAGGGGAAGGAGAGCTGAACCACATCATCTTCAGCTTACGTGAGCTTCAGCTATTACAAAACCACAGCGTAAGAGCTGTGGCTATGGGAGAAGGCTTAGAGCAAGGCACACACCTGCATCACCATCTCCAAGTACATAGTCTGGCCATGAATCTAGTCTGATGAAGGTCATGCCTGAACAGCGACTATTAGGGCAAGGCGCAATTTTTAAGCAATTAATTTCATGCCACGCTTAGCTACAGTGGTAAGAACCACAAATAACTCTCTGGGTTTCATTTCCTCCGTGTGGTCATGGATTTTCCAGTCGAGCTCAGCACCTTTATCTGCAGCCCATTCAAGCAGTCCTAAAATCCCACAGCAGTGATTGACATTGTGAGCTCCCTCAAATTCAGCTTCCATTTGTACCAACAGTGATTTGATGTGTTGTTTGTAAACAGTATGTGAGTACTCCAGCTCACTTTGTCCATGCAAAAACGAGCAGCATAATCCCACAATACGAACAGACAAATGCTGCAGACTGAGTCATCGTAGCACAGCTTCTCTTGTAAAAACATTGCCAACGTAGCCGAGTAGCCTGTGGGAGACTGCCATGTTACTTTCTGACTGTACAGTTTTGACAAGGATAAAAGAAAATATTCTGATGTCCTGTGGGAATGTGGATGTCTTGGTCTCAGATGTGAAGGAGTGAAGTGTTAATCAGTCATTGCACCCCTTAATGAGGAGCTGCGTTAACTGTATCATTTGCTATTATTGCTTGAAGGGTTGGAGAAATGTGTTACACTCATTCAGCTCAGATCCTGCACAATAGTAAATTTTCTGTGCAAGTGCATACCTTACCGTAAGGAGTAAATCTGTTGGAAAAATGCTGTGATTGATTACGAGTGGTCTTGTTAACTAGAGACATTCCCAAACGGCAACATCTGCTTCTACAAACCATGAGAAATGGAAGTGCTAGCAAAAACAATAATGCAAAACCCAAAGCAGCAGGTGCTGACTTTGGAACAGTTGTCTTTTCATTTTTAGAATATATTACCACTTTGCCAATGTTCTGTAGATATGCCAGGTAACTCGATGCTCCTTTTTTTTTCTTTTTTTTCCTTTTTTTTCTTTTTTCTTTTTTTTTTTTGGTACTTCTGAATGCAGATGAATAGAACAAGAAATATCTATACATAATGTGAGGAAAATTTATTTTAAAAAACCCTAGGAATAAGTTAAAGGTCTGGTAGGTTTTTAAACAATATATTATTGTTATAAGAGCTATTTTTATTTTAACCATTTTAGTTAGCACAGCAAAAATAAAAAGGGCAAACAAATACTTTCCTGTTATTCTGGATGCACCATTTGTCCTGCACCAGCATAAAAAAGGATTATTTTAATCACCCAAAGATGCAAGGTTTTGGATCTCAATCCAGCTCCCAGGGTATCAGATGGGTGCCTGTCTACTCCCGTTTCCAAACTGTTGTGCAGCAAAGAGGTACAGCACATTTCAGGCCTCTTTCTGCACCTGTGGAAAGCTGGGATTTGCTGCAAAGCCAGGTAGCACAGACGTTAAATCATTTGGAGTGATCCTCCACCAGGATGCTGGCTTGACACATGCCCCGACTCTGCGCCGGCACTGAGCAGAGGCTGCCATGGTCAGAGGGGACATTTTCACCCTGCAGGGATGGGGCTGAGGGCAGCAGGCACTGCCTGCGAGGAGGTCTGGCTACCATGTGTCGTCCCCCCCCAAGACTGAAAGTGGTGGCTTGCTGCCAGGAGGAAAAGTCTGGAAAAAGCTGCTGGCTTTGGGGGCAGTAGCTCATTGCCAGGCGAAGGGCAGCAGTAAAATGCCCTGCTGGCTGCAGCCCATTGCCAGCTGGGGACTGTGAGGGGAGGGATGATACTGGAGAAGGGCATTTTCCCACTTCCCAGTACTGTGTTTCCAGTTAAGGGATGTCATCATTAAGTAGCTTTGAAGTTTCAGGTCTCTGGAAGTATCCTGGGGGCCCAGGAGTATCTTGCCCTCTCCCCTTCTAGAGGGTGAGGATGCCCACACACACTTGGGCGTGCTCACTCAGCGGACTCAGATCCCTTCTGTGACCTTAACATATGTTTTTGTCACCTTTTTCCCCCTGCACCAGGCAGAAATCTCTGAGTGCCTATGACCATTATAGATCACTTCTTTTTTTTTTTCTTTTTTTTTTTCCTTCCCCCCCCCCAACATGCTCCCATTCCCTTCAGGAGAGAGTGCTGTGGTCCCCGGATGGCTTCACACTGCCTCTGACGAAGGCATCAGATGTGCCAGCTGCCGGGCATCCCTACGATAAGGGACTGGCCCATCCTACCGACTCTTGGGTGCACCACAGGCAGGGGATGGGCTATGGTGCAAGACGCAGTCTTACAGGACACTGTAGTTTCAGCCAGGGTGAACCCAAGTCCTTTCAACACAAAAACAGGCAGAAGGGTTGTTGGCTTCCCCACTCCTTCACCTGCAACAGAACATAATCTAAAAAACGGGAAACTGGGTTCAAAGCCAAGCGTTGATCTTCGGGTACTGAGACCTGGGTGCCTAGGTGCCTTGGTTGGGTTTTGTTTTCTCAGCAGTTAGCTGCATCTATGAAATGATGCTCTAAACAAGGAAAATGCATACTGTCTATTTTTAGATATTAGATATTTAACTTGGCATGCTCCAAACTGCTCTCAAGCTAAATAATGAGGGTGTTCTAATAGAGATGTTGTGCACTCAAAGGGAAAATTCATTAAGAAAAAACAGTTTCTCTTTAAAAATACCATAATACAACGCTGCACTGCAATGACGCAGGAAATCCTTACTTTTACTGTATTACCAAACAAGTGGAAAGAGAAGCACAGAGAAGGCTAAACCCACCTATTTGTTATCTTACATATTGTTGGGAAAAAGAAAGAAAAAAATGTTGCGGTTTGTGTATGTGTAATCTCGGAAGCTCGAAGCCTCAAGAGTAGACAAGAAATATATATATATAAATTACAAATCGGGACAGATTCAGGTGTCATTTTCACTTTCGCTGGTTTGAAGATTAGATGGCTAAGCAAAACATTTCTGTATCTCTGGGTAACAAAGCAGAATTTGGCTGTTCTTCAGGGCTGTGGGTGTTTGCTGTGGGTTTTACAGACACATTCTTGTACGCTTTAAAGGGAAACTGTCTTAGTGTGGGATGGGCAGAAAGGGCCAAGAACCCACTGCCATTGTGTGTGATAATATTTTTTTCTCTACTTCATTTTTCACTGTAGAGCAAAATAGTTTTTCTGCTTTGGTTTGTTAATGAACTGAGCACTGCCATCTTGTGTTTTTTTTAGCAAGCGCAATTGTTCTTTAAAATACATCAAAGGGCAGGAATAAAAGGTATCCATGAAGATCTTGCCAGTGGATTACTTGCCACCTCCATTACCATACCTCTGTTTACATCTGTAATCTTTGGGTGTATGGACCTAAAAATGCAATGAATAAAGCTAAATTAAAAGTGTAGTATAATTTTAAAAGCTGACATGTATAGCTTTGATATTTATTCAGATTTGAACCTTTCTACCTACATCTTTTTCAGATGGAGATTTCACAGTATCATGTGAACTTCACAAGCTGGGGCTTCTAGGTTTCTCTGCATAATTCTGAGACCACTTTCACAGACCGCGAGCTCAAAATCTAGTAATTATTTTTAAAGTTTGTTGACTCATGGGCTTGGTGGTGGAAGGGTGATTCTGTGAAGATATCCTGGGCCCAAACCTAACAGCTCTTTCTGACAAGTATTAATTGAAGGGCTGTTCTTTGAACTCTGGTTTAGGCAACAACAATGAAACAGCATCTTTGAAACACCCCAAGGTGAAACCAGGAGACTGCTTAGCATGGTTCTCCTGTACAGGGAGAGATGCTAATATAGCCTCCCTTCATGAAAATCATTTCAGTAAAACATAAATGTAAAAAGAGAGGAAGAAGAAAAACTGTCTGCTTTGCAGACTCCTGTTGTCTAATGAATTTAGAGAAACAATTAAGGAGAATTGTGAACGTAAGAGGATCAAGGCATACCTCCGCATCAGTGCAGTTAGAGAAGTCAAAATACATTAAAGAGTATCAAGAAAACCAGCAACACGTACACATTTCAGTTTCTTTTCCATGAGGTGTTGACAATGCAAGTATGTCTACAGCCATGTAGGTAAAAGTATGGCAAGAAACAGTATTGATGAGAACCCACTTCAGCATATCATAATTAAAGAAAAGCTGGATAATTCAGTAACATACCACAGAAATGCCCTTTAAACTGAAAAAAATGCAGAACAACTAGGAACTTAAGCTGCCCTAAATGGCTTCGGTTTGGCATCATTAGCAATGCCATCTTTAGCAAAGCCATCAAGGACAAATTTCCTATCATCTACCACATTTTTTTGGCTTTGCAGTATATTAAGGGCCACCATGAGAGTAACCCAGTTCAAATAGCATGGAAGGACGTTTAAGAGCTCCCCAAGCTCACTGCAGCCACTGCTCGAAGCTGCCTGGATGAGCCCTGGGTTAGGGCTGGCAAGAAGCAGAGTGCCGCCCAGCACCTTGCAGGCCCTGTCCACTCCTCTCCAGTGGCTCAAGGGACGTCTTCATCCCCAAATCACTGGAAGCCAAGAAGATGCCATACAGCCCACATTTCCAAAGCAGCGAGACATGGGATGAGAGCAATTCAAAATGGGGAGACAGAGCCGTCTCTGAGTGGTGCTTCAGGTGATGTCTAGACCATCACAAGGCACCAAGGCCATTGGCTCAAAAACCTGCTCATTGCCCACAGCCTGGAATAGCAATGGTATTGTCCAAGACAACATTTCGTGCCTCTTGCCAGGAATAAAGTGTGTGTCACTTGGTGACAAGGGAGTTTTCCTCTGACTCAATGCCTGAGGTAAAAGCTTCAGTGACCAAAGTCCCCCGCTTACAATCCCTCAATCCAAGAATGGTGCCCTCACACCTGCCCTCCACCATTTTTAGGGCTGTGCTTAGGCTTGTGGTAAATGCTACAGATCCCAAACCAGCTCTATGGGCCATCCCCAAGGAGAAGACAGTCAGCCTTTAGCCAAAAAAGTATGAAGATGAAGGGAGCTCTCTATGACCACCAAGAAATCCTGCTCCCAAAGTCTCTGGAGAAAGAGAAGATACATAAGGCTGCATGGTTGAGTTATATGTATAAATTTATTTAAAATATATATATATATATATATAGCAAGCAAATCATCCCTGAAGAAATTGTTACAGGGCTTTGTCAGTGCCACAGGGCCTATAGCATAAATGTGTAATGCCTGCAGGCCTTCAGCTGCAATGTGAGTGTGTGCAACTGCCCGCCATGTGGACATACTCAGGACTCTCCAGTTTGGGATGTGCTCATTGAACAAGATCTTGGAAGCAACCCAAAAAAGCACCCTGACATGACCACAGGATGGCTTCTCCTCCTTCAGCCCTCCACTTCTTCCCACTGCTCCAGAAATCCCCCATGACTGGTGAAAACAATTTACACAATGTGCGTGCTAGGTATGAGGACATATGGAGGGGAGTGGTATTTAGTATGGCAACAGATTGCTTATATGGCCATTAGTCTCGGTGCTCTCTAAAGCTTTTTTCTCCATCTGTAAAATGGGCTTAATGATACTGTGGGGTTTTTTTTTAAAGAACATTGAAAGCCACAGCTTAGAAGTACTGCATGTAACAGCTAAAAACTATTAAGAATATCTTCATGGCTCAGGTCAACAAAGTGGAAATAAATTGCTTAGTTAGAAAGGATTACGAATAGTTTTATTAAAGTTTTCAAAGCACTTGGAGGCTCTAACATGGAGAGTGGAAACAAATACTGTATAAACATGCTATTATTAAATGACCACTCTACTCTGGGAAATGGCATGGGAGTGGTTTTTCCATATTTGTTGTGACTCAGTGATTCCAGGTAAAACACATTCATTTCACAAGTTAAAAAAAGCGAGTACTTCTAACTGTCAGCTCTGTCAACACATCCGAGGAGTCGAAAGCCAAGCCACGTTTTGCCTGGCTTGTTGATGAACACCAGCAGTGGCGATGTTACGGGCCAAACACCCCTTGCCATTGCTTTCCATCCTATTCACCAGGATTTCACGTGAGGACGTGAGTACTCTGCCTGCAGATGAAGGGCTGAGACACTGTCAGTCATTGCTTATTTCACAGCGCTATTGATAACCACTGAAACCAAGAGCCTCCAGCTCTCCTTCCCCATTCGGTGCTGTTTTAGCAGAGTTTCTACATGTTAAAACTCTTAAACATTTATTTTGATCAATAAAGGCAGCAATGACTAAATTCACATCGAGAATAGGTAGGTTGGATAAGAAGTGTCGTTTTCACGTAGTCACTCTAAAGAATGCAGTTTAAGGTATTTAATTACACAATTATTATTTGTCAAAATACTAAAAACTATTCATCTTCTCCCTGCCCTAGCAACCCATCAAAACGTCACTTCTTTTTCAGTGTGGCTTCTAACCACCAATATTTAGCACAGATAATTACACCTCATCAAATGTGAAGTAGTTAAGTTTTCTAAGGCATGATGCACGAAGCAGTTTTACCAGCTGTTTTCCCAAGTCTGAATTTCCGAGCTAGACTGATATATCGTGATCCCGATGCATGACTTCTGGTGGTTTCGTGAAAAGCATCGGGAGGGGAAAACATTGTTGTATTGTATTTCTACTGTGTTTGGATTACGGCCCATGTGGGCTCCAACAGCCCCAGAAGCAAGCTGGAGCTGGCCTTGTGGCCATCGACACTGCTCTGAATATGGCTTATGGAAAAGTTCCATTTAGTTTTACACTTGCAATAACATTATGCTTTGCATGTTATTTTTTGTTAGCTGAAAAGCATATGTTTTGACTTTTCCCATCAACGTAGGAGCAATGGCTTGTATTTTAAGTCATGAGACAGAAAAGAAATAACAAAGCTTTCTTTCCAAACTGCACCTACGCAACATTTTTATAAGCATTTTTGCTAATTTGCATAATTGGGTTTTGCTATTTTTTAATCAATTTTGCTAATTATCATCACTCAATTTTTTGCACAGTCTTAACAATTTGCATGGACATTTTCAAAACATAGAAGCAAATTTTCTCTGCGAGGGTATTTAATGCTGCAACTTTAGCCAAAAAGTGCTGACATATACATAAAATGCATCAAACATATTACCTTCCTCACCGGTCCATAGAAAAATCTAATAAAATCAAGTGGCATGGAAAACTTTTTTGCAAGGTGTTCTGACAGCAGAAGGCTGGATTTCATCCTTCATATGGATTGATTATAACTAGTTGATTACCTATGAATTGATTACAACTATCTCATGTCAGATTTTACATTAGTGGCAAACAGCCATCACTCTTCAGACCTTGCCAGCTGATGCACAACAAGCAGAAACTTACTTTGATGAGATCATCTGTGAAGCTAAAACCTACTCAAGTTAGTAAAAGTATAAAGATGTGGCACTGGGCATAAATGTTATCTTGTTATTTGCTGGACTTCAGATACTGTCCATCCAAATTAAAAATATAAAAAATGTACTGTTTTTCTAATATCAACATTGCAGGTTTTGAAAAATGATCATTCTAAGATTGAATATCTGCAGATGTTACTAGCAGACCCATCAGCAACTCATGTCTCATTAGACTGATTTCTATTATGATTATAAAAGCAAGCTCCTCCATGATGTTGAAACATAAATAAATCATGGCAAAATGATAAAAAAACCCACGAGATTTTTAATGGACCCAATTCTGGAAGTATAATTATTTGACAGTCAAGTAAACTCTGTTGATGTGAAGGGAAGGACTTTAAGTACGAACTGACTAGCATGATTCAGTTTTATTTAGTTAATGAGAACCACAATTAGAAAAAAAAAAAAATCCCCTAAACTAATTCTTAGGTACTTATACAGGCTGAGACCCAGCCTGCCTTTTTGAAACCGTGTTGGGTGATAGCTGAATCTTCTGAATGCCTCAGGAGGCATTTTGCTCTCCTCAGTAACTATAGAGGGAATTTAAAAACCCACTTAGGAAGGAGCACTTCATCAAGCATGTCAAATTGAGGTGCCTGCTAAGTTGGGCAGGATAGATCCCACTGTACATAAAAAAAAATCAGTCATAAAAAAAGCTGTTTACTCATGTAAATTTACTCTCTGGGTGCTGTGCTAAGGAGTAAGCATGCCCACCTGAAAGCTGGCCCTATGGCACTCGTAGCTTGTGTGAGATGCTCGGTATTTCTTAGGGAGCGAATCCCTTGCCAGATGACACCCCAGAGCCAGGGGATTGTCCCATCTCAAAGCTGGCAGTTTCATAACATCCACTTTCATAATGTGGATTTACATGTGACGAGAAGATGATTATATGTCAGAATGAGAACACCGTGTCGGTGAACTCTGCCTTTTATTTTGTGGGATGAGGAAATAGCCCATGCTGGTTATTGCAGGCAGGACAAGAATTAAATTAGCCATGGGGACAATCCAGCTCACAGCAGGCACCACAGCTATAGCTGGCCGCCTCTGAGAGCATAGGCGCATGGGCACGTATAATCGTCCGTGTCCCTTGGACTGAGCTGATGTCAGCTCAGGCTCACGAGTGGACTTGGTGCCCAACGTGCAGGCAAGTCAGTTCAGGAATCATTAATTGACCTTCTCCTAAATTATCATTGAAGATATTGAAGGTATTGAAGATGCCATCACATTCAACAGAATAAACACTGAAATATTGATATTGAAAAAGACAGAGCCCTACTTTTACCTAGCAGCAAGAAACATTTTCGTGGAGAAATCATCCATTCACAGAACGATGTATGCTGGAACTTCTAGTCCCCAGTTAGTATTGATTTTTCTTCACAGGCTGCATATAGATAGCATCTCCGTCTTAGGGACAGACCATACTACACGCAGAAGAGTCAGACACAGCGGTGATTATCTTGTGGACAATCCCTCGTTTCTCTTGGAAACGTTTCAGGGATGAAGTAACAGTAACCACACTGAAAAAAAGTCAAACAAACAGTACAGTATTATGGCAACTGATTACATCTTGTTCAAAAAACATTAAGGGTTCTGCTCTGTTTTCTCTTTTTTTCCCTCTTTTAACTTGCACATATATTTTTCCCCAATCTCTCCCCCTCCTCCCCAATCTTCCTGCTGGGATTTGTGTACAAAGTAAAATAGCTAAATTAACTGCACAAGACTGTTCCCAGAGGAGATCCAAACTATAGGATACTCACTGTTTTCAAGGCTGCTAGTCAAGTAGTGCATTTGACTGTGAAATTAAATATGGCCCTGGGGATTCCTTTTGTGGTGACAGAGAGGAGTAGGGTAAATTTCAATATACAATACCTAGCATTCACAGCAGGATGATCACGATCACAAAGTTGGTAGTTTATGCAAATTAATGGTCATGCAAGTAAAAAAAGATTGTCATAATCATGCAATGATCACTTATCCCTCCTGCAACTTTGCAGATTGTTTTCGCTTCCTAACTTTTATTTATAGCGACAATACACAAGGGGGTAAAACAAAACATTTTAGGGGACATGAAAAATTAAATTGTACCAAGAATGAAGTCATGCTTGGAAATAGCCAAGCAAATATTAAAATCAAGGCAAGCTACCATGTACTACCACATATTATCTGGCCTCAAGTACACATTTCACATTTGCTTCCAAACTCCTGGAATTTATACACATGTGTATAAACAAGCATTTACCCTAAAACTATTTGGGTTGGAAAAGAAAAAGCTCTATCTTAGAATACATCATGAAGGATGAACTTCTGGAAGCTACATTTCTTTAAAGTCAGGACAGCCCTGGTTAAATGCTTCCACTGATTGCAAGGCGGTATGCATATGAAGCAAGAGTCCATTTTTTCAACCAAGTAAATCAAAACAGAAAGCAAATAGAGCTCAACTGTGTTGGAAACAATAAGCTGAGGGACAACTGACTGTGAAACACCAGTGTCAAAAGTTGGTACTGAATTACACCACGTGTTGACTATGCTAGCTTCAGTTTCTGGAAGGGGTGAAGGTATGGGTTTATGGCAGGAGGACTGCCTGAACTCCAGCAGATGTGTGCATAGCTCATGGTATCCAAGTCTAGACTGAGAAGCAGACACAGCCTCCTACCCACACTGGCTGAAAAAAAAGTCATTTGAACCACTGCCACAGGGGTGACCAGCCACCGCCAGCTTCCACCCATCTGATAGTGCTCGCGCATCGTCAGATCAAGCCAGATCTTGTATCCTCGGTCCTGCTATGAAGTGTGATGAAAGGGAAGGGGAAGAGGAAGGGGAAGGGGAAGGGGAAAGAAAAGAGGAAGGAGAAGAGAGAAGAGGGAAAAGGGGAAAAGGAGAAAGAAGAGAAGAGACAAGACCAGACAAGATGAGAAAGAAAAGAGAAAAATTAAAAATAACTACAGTTTCAGTTAATCACTTTTGAATGTCACCAACTTTATAAAAATAATAAATTATTTGAATGCTTTCTGTCATTTATATTTAAATCAAATTTCACTTAGAGCAGCAGATTTCTGTATTACTAATATTTTGCTACAGGGCTGGCCACTAAACCAAGGGCTGCTTTCCAGTAGACCCCTCACTCTGCCACAAATTGCACAACAACACAAGCAAACATAAATAATGCATCTGGAAATACACGACATATTTAAAACCTGCAATCAAAGAGAGCACAACAGGGAGCCAAGAACACTGGTACAGGCTCTACAGCATTTATATAGCATGGACCCTTTGCCCCCGAATACAATCTGCTTGGTACATGCTGGAAAACCTCACTGGGCCGGCGCTTCGTTCCTGATTGTCCTCGGCAGGGATCCAGGTTTAACCATGCTGGCTTGAGCCAGAGAGATGACTGAGGGAATGAGGGAAGATGGATAAATTCATCCATTGGTCTGAAGGCCAAAAACATCTGCTGGAGTCATGGAGTTGTTGGTTGGCTGAGTTCACATAAAGGAAGCCCCGCTGGGAGTCGGTACCCAGCTCTTTTGAGTTTTGAGGGTTGTCCTTGGAGACCGCAGCGTTCTGCTACCTAGGGGCAGCAGAATGTCAAACCGACCAAGAAATCCTTCAGCCTATTAAGAGCAGCATGACACAGCTGAAATGCTCTTTGTGAATATCAAATAGGTATTAAAATCTGCATTTTTTTTTTTTTTAAAGAAACCCTTGATGCTGCATGCAGCCCAAAAGCTGAGCTCACTCCACTAAATTAAAGGTTTAAAATGTGCAAAGATTTGTAGTGCATCCATTTGGGGAGATGTGAATGTGGATACCAAAGTGATGGACAGCAAGCAGTACAAGTGCTGAAGACAGATAAAATGTAGCAGCTTTTCTTTATGAGTAACAGAACCCAAACAGATTGAGAATCAAGATTAAAAAAGATGATAGTTCCTGTGTTATGCAATTGTAAGAGGCAGTTTGTTATCCCTGACGCTTGCTAAGTATTTGATGTGGTGATATTTGGTAACAGCATGATGCCAGGTTCATTCGTGTGATTCGTTTCATCGGCTTTTGGAAAGAATGGGTGTTACTGAAATAATCTGCTAGTCCACAAAATTCTGGATTAATGACATGTTAGAAACACCTCAATTTTCAACTCCTAGATGATCTCAAATTTAAAAAGCAATAGGTTAAACAAGTAAATTAATAATCCAAAAGCTACAGACTGCGACCCTGTACCAAACTTTACAACTGAATTTAGCCTCTCTCTCTCTGATGACTAAGGAGTTGCAATAAGTGTTGTCCTTGTGGTGTAAGTACAATTTCCTAGCAGTCTGCTGTATCTGAGTCATCACAAACACTAGGCAATAGAGGAATAAAAACTCTCTCCCTTCATTTTGTTCTTCTCATATTTAAGCCAGAGGCACAGAATGTTTTAGAGACCATTCCCTGTTTCAAAGCTGGTTGAAATCAGTGGGAGTCTTTCTGCTGAATTACTTAGTTTTGGGACAGACCCACCACTCTTTAGTACATTAAACAGTGAACTATAAAATTTGTTTTCTTACATTACTGGTCTCAAAGTATAGAGATGTTTTCTTACAGTTATCGTTACAAATGGAAGTTGGGGATCCCATTAACATGGTCACTATGGGAAATACATATGAGGTGGATATGAGGTAAGAGTCTGATCCTCTAAAAATACTGTTACATGTTCAATTGAAAGCTCTATCATTGGCACACGTACAGATGTTGCCATCTTTAAATAAAGGCGGGAGTTAAAGTACATTTTAGGTGTACATCCTAGAACCTATCAAAGAGTGACACCATACTATGGCATGTCTAATTCACTGAGTTATATCCTTTACTATTTGGTTTATTAGTTATGGATCACAAGTCACAGAAATGTCAAAACTATTGGAGTTGTTCTGGGCTTTGCATTTAACTAGCTGTGAAGCACTTGGAAATCTTCAACATATCTTGTCATTCAAACTTGAGCCCCTAAATGAAGAGGCTGAAATGCAGGAGCTCAGTTATGTGCTATCATCAAACATGCACCATCTCTCTGTGCCTGAATTTTCACTTCTGTAGAAGTGGAACCACTTCTTCATTCCACAGAAATAAAACTTTCATGAAACTTTCTGTGAGATTTTTTGAATGTTTTTACAGAAAAAAAATTATTGAAAGATATGACTTTTATCTTAAAGATTAGAATTGATTAGAAGATTACTTTTGTTCACAGACATGTATTCTCATCAAAACTTTGCTCTCATGCTATAACATAGGAAGCTATACTGACTAGAGTTTTAGAAGACTTATGCATTCTTATTGCATGTTTATTTAATGGAGGACGGAGAAGATAGGAGATACGATGTCTTTTGTAAATTTACTATTTGGTTAACAAATATATGGAGAAACAACCCTGTGTTAGTAAGCTCCTGGCTAAATATTTAAACAGTGAGATATTAATTCAACAGCAATTTTAAAGTTACTATCCATCTTATTTCTGTGAAATGTCTCATAAGAATTATAGTGTTGAATCTTGAAATATTTATTGAGACAACACTATGTTTTGCCTGGGTAATAACTCAGTAATGACTTCAGCATATAATTCATATTATTTAAGTCATATGCAACATCCATATTTTAAGCAGTAAGTCAGCTCCTTCAGATTGTATCAACACTGTGTTGTATAACCTTGTGGCAGGAATAGAAGCAGCTTTTGTTTGAAGCTACTATTTAAATTTTCACCAGAAAAAGAGAAAGTAGCAATTTATCCATGGAAATAAGATGTTTCTGAATATTACAAAATAACCATTATTTATGGTTAACTGCATCCAGAACCTTTTCTAAACTTGATGTGAACTTGTACAGTTCTTCCAAAGAATGTTTTTAGTCAATCTTTATGACATCCATAGCCATAATCTGGGGAAAGTAGAGTAACTGGATACCAGTATTTAGTACCAGTAGGATGTACTCTGTCTCTTACTGTTTATCAATGATGCTTATAATGCCTAAGTAACCAATGAGGACAATGTAGACACTGATTGCATTCTTGAGAAATGAGCCTTTTAGATTGTAACGCTGAACGGCTGAGCTTACAGGCAGCCAGATAATCAAATGAAGATTAAAGAAGAGCTTTATTATATTGCGATGTACAATGTGATGTAGGAAATTCGGTGCAAGTCAAAAACACGAAATAGTTACTAGCGACATTGCTTTTTCACACGTTAAAAGAAAATAGACTGCATTTGTGTTCTGTCAAAAACAAAGTAAAAATTTTATTTAGTTCAGGATGAGAATTTGAACACAAATGAACTGATTCTTAGGTCTATGAAGATCTATTGAAGCACTACTCATGACATTCCCCTCTCTTAACAGGAACTGAGACATTATTTTGACTGTCTGCATGTGTGTCATTTTCCTGGGCCTTGATTAAAAAAAAAAAATAAAATCCAGATGCTTGTGAGATTTAAGTCAAAGATACAAGGAAAGATAATGTTCCTGAAAAAAAAAAAAGCAAAAAAACAAAAAACAAAAAACAACAACCAAACCCAAGGGGTTACATCAGGCTTTCATTTTTAACATGACCATGATTTCATCACTCTGTGGTTGGCGAGACAGATCGCTAACATTTTTTGGTAATTAACACTGTTTTTGTCACTTTGTGAAATTGTTTGCAAATCTATATTTACATAATTGCTTCTCCAAACTGCAACAGAATCTGGCACAGGCATGCGTCATGGAACAAGCTGTTTTTAGACCCACTCGTTGTCTAACCTCTCTGATTGTAGAGACATATGAGGTTTTACCTTCATCATCTTAATTAGCTGCCCCATGTTGTGTTGGGGATTTTTTACAAGCTTGAAAACAATTAGCTTCTGTTTCCTGGTAACCAATCTTTAACTTTAGAACTGACACACATGTTGCAAAAGAGATTTCATTCTGAGCTGCAAAATAACGTTCATCTGGCTATTTATCTGTCTTCTACACTTGCCCACAATAGTAAACCTATACCTATGTAATGCCAGTGGACCAAACCAATACCTCCAATCCTGGCCCTACTGCAATCTGTGTGACATTAAATCAAGGATCAAAGTATTGCTTGGGTGTTCAGCTTTACTCTTACTCGTACAATGACTGCATTTTTAGTCAAAGAGATACACTCAGCAGTGAGGCACCACATATTTATGGCATTGAGCTTCAGCCCTCTCATGGCCTGGAGACAAGTGCTCTGAAGCCCTGGACCCCATGGTGAGACCGCCGACATGGAAAATACAGCCTTTGAAAGATCAGACTTATCTTGTCTAGGAAATTGCCTGTAGAGTCTCCTATTATGGATGTGAGCTTTTCATGTTTCCATTTTAAAATCTATTGTGAATGTTGAAATCGTGTTCTTCTTTCAGCCCTAATGCTTTCTTTAAAGTAGCTATAGAAAGGAAATTTGAGTTTGTGCCTACTGCTTTCTATGTGAACAGAATATTAAGCTGTGAGAGAACGGCGATAACAGAAAAAAAAAAAAAAAAGGCATTGTAAGAAGGAAGAAAATAAACATGCTTTCAGTCTTTCTGTTGGTAACAGTCATACGGCACCAAACTTAACCCACCCTTGTGAGCTGTCATTGATGGGCCTGTCATGTTTCTAATCATATCTCAGTCTCTTGCAAAGCCCTGGCACTCTTTCCACCACCACTAACAGAAGACACATTAAGCCCCATAGCAGATCATTAAATTTTGGGTTCTTCTTCTTTTTACGGCAGCTTGCCATAGATGTACCTTTACCTAAGACAGTTTTTAAAGCATGGAAAGAAAAGCTCCAACTTTTCAGAGCAAAGCAAGACGTTTACAGGTGTTCTTGTGGCATAAGAGCTCACCATCCCTTCCCCACCACCCTTACACATCTTTTTCCAGCACTCCTGGCATATCTGAAGTGACGACAGATCATCAGACCCTGTTTCCTCTGCTCCTCCCACCATGTGGAAAATCATATAGGATGTGACTGGGGCGTATGGCAGAGCAGGAAGCATATGAGTAGTTGTCACATTGCCATTAAACATTTTCTCCATCCCCAGCTGCAGGGGCCCCAGATGAAAGTCCGTTGAGGGAGAAAACTCCACATCTGTTTATTTGTTCAATGTGTTCACTTATGTCAGATGTTCAGAGAGCTTTCTCAAACCACTTAAGCAATGGTCAGTCTGCTTCCCGAAACTAGTCCCATGGCCGGTACTGATGCAGACATGTATCAGAAAATTGTTTTAAAACAACAGAGTAAATAATTATGATTCAGTATATATTACAGAGCAACTTCTCATTGAAGCCTTATCATTCCTCTGGATTTTCTCTCTGGCTTTATCTGGGACGGAAAGGCGTGGGGAGGCAGTAAGGCCAAGGAAAGTGTCTTCTATTCTGAGGGACATGAATCAGCCATTCATGGAGTCTCTAATAAATGTGCATCAGGTAAAAAAAAAGTTTTAGCTTCCTCTTTGTAGTTGGTCACACTAAATTCCTGGCTATGCTGATGGATACATAGCCACTTCACACAGAAAATGGGAAATTAAAAAAAAAAAAGAAGCCAACACAAGACAAAAAAGGAGAAACATGATTAGAAGGCATCCGTAAATGTGAACGATCACTAAAGGCTCAAGTCTGTTGCCCACGCACAGATATTTAGAGGCCCTTGAGGTTCCCTGCAGAGTCCTTCCTGGACTTCATCTCCGGGCCCACAGCTCCCCTGTAGGCTTTGTGACCTACCCCTCAGCCCCCCTTGGATGTCTCAGACACCACAGGGCACCTATGTTTAGGCAGCCGAATCCCTAAGCCACAAGTGTTTGATATTCAGGTCCAGACTGTAGACACCTAAATATACTTTCTAAATGCGAGTGTCTTCATGTGATCCAGGTGTCTGAGCTCCCGTTATAGCTGGTGGAGACTGGTCAATACGGGCAGAGGAGTCTGGAGAGCTATTCTGCTTTCCCTGAAACAGACACCCACGTCTGGCCAGCTGAGCAGCTCTCCTGACTGCACGGATGGGGCTGACTATCTCGCTTTTAGCCTACCAGCAGCTTGGCTCATGGCTGGGACGTCAATGCTTAGGCCCTGGATGTCAGTGTCTACAGCCAAGAACTGAATCCCACCCTGAAAACCCAATCAGTTGTTGCACGTAGCTGTTGATGAAAAGGAAGGTTTCAGACTGAAATCTTTATTTCACGTAGCCTCAGACTTTTCTGAAGTTCAGTGACATTGATTTTGATGAGTTGGGCCATTCAGGAGGTCTCTGCAACAATTATCTGACAGCTGTATAGTTGGGTGGCTTTGCAATATGCTATACAAACAGAGGCAAAGGGGCCATGAAGGCATGAGGTGCCCATAATACCTCCTCTACTGAAAGACCCTCAAGTCAAACATTGCAACGCCAACAAAGAGGAAGCGCCCTGTACAACAGGGTGGCACAACTCCGGCTGAGCACAACTCAGCTGCCGTTAACAGAGGATTACAGACTTGGCAGTGGATATTAAAAGTATTCTTTTAATCCCTATAGAGAAAAAACCTGCTCAAATGTGTTTTCCACTCAATGAATCCATTTTCAGGGTTCCTCAAAGGCATTCCCATTTTTTTTTTGGCACTCCAGCAATCTAGTGCAATGCTTCATTTCTGCAGGGTTCTTGTGAAAAGCTGTATTAGCTCTATTAACAGCACCACTAAAATCTTTTGGGGAGATTTAAGTAGTCATGAAAACAAACTGTTACTGCATGTTTGCATATAGCACCCCTTCCATAGGACCAGATACACTTTCTCATCACTAACCTGCTGCTGCTCTGCCATGTCTGAGAGGTTAATATTCTTTTAAATCTGAGATATATTAACAAAAAAAACCCAAAAAACAAAAAAACAAAACACCACCCCCCCCAAAAAAAAAAAAAAAGAAGTTGAAGTACCAGCCCATAACACAAAGTGGAAAATGTTTACTACTAACTAAAAGTAAATTCGAAACCATCTTCCATGCTCCCACTTGCAGGACCAATTTTCCAAGGAGCAGCAAGTGGCATTGGCAGCAGCTGAACAGGACAAAAAATGGGAGGAGAAAAAGAAAACATTCCCTACTGCTCCTCCGCTGCTGTATGATGTGAAGGCTTGCAGTATTGGGTGCTAAAAGATCGTCAGTGCCTACCATTAAATGTGCAAAGAGAAGAAAAATTGTAAGTAGCTTGGGAAATTGTTTTTTCCTTGTTTTATTTACTAGTTCATATGGTTTAGATGTCAATCAGTGTGAATACTAACATTCAGCACCTGCATATGGACAATAAAATAAATGAAACAATTGCAGACAAGCTGCTGAAAATCCTCTGAAATTCCATCACTCCACCAGTGCAAACTAAAACATGTCAATACTTGGGGGGGAGGGGGGAAGGTGTGTTATATTTTCTCCCTGTATACATATTTTAGAGGTTTCTTAGGTACCCATTCTTATGTTTTTGCCTTTCTTTACTGTGATGGACTCTTGCCTTGTGAATCCCTTCATCTCACAGTAAATTTAATACACTTTTCCCCTAATTTGACAATATTCCCAACACCTATTTACTTAATCTGTTTTCAGTTTCTCCTACTTTCAGATTAAGGCAACTTTAAATGGAAAGTTTACGAACAGTGTTTTATAATGCAGAAAGGAAATTGTTTAGGTTTTCTACAGCATTTGAAAATTCCTTAAACTTCACACTTGAAAATACAACACCCGCAGGAGAGAATAGCTACAAATGAAAGTTTTAAGAAGTCAATAGAAAATACTCTGCAGCCTGGACTAAGGCTACTATGGCAGTCTGGTAGGCTCTAAATCTCTTCACAAACAGCTGTTGCCATTAACCCTTCTAGTATGAAACCTCATGTACTCAGAAAATATTAATACAAATGTCCCCAAAATCAAATTCGGAATATGATTCAACCAAATTTTTAGGGACACATATCTTTGATGCGCATTCAACTTTCTTCAAAATTATGTCCATGCACAGAGAGTCCCACACTGGATGGGCTGCTTTGGCTTTTATTTCCTGTAATATGTAATCTCATCTATTAGATTATTTTAACTACGGATTATTTTAAGGATTATTTTAAACTATGCCTAGTTTAGGATGACCTTTTCACAATGAGCAGGGTATCCCCGATGGAGGTCACTCGGGCACAGGAGAGCTAGCCTGTATGATGTCACTGCAGTGACGGAGTGCCTCAGTACTGGGCAGCACGCAGGTACAACAGAGGGTAAGTCGCTGCAGAAAGGCTGCAAAAATTTTTCTTCTGTACTCTCATTTCAAGTAGCACGTGTAAAAGGATCAAACTTTAGGAGTACCTGTACTGTGAGAGGGTTCGACTTTCAATTTGTCAGGCTGGAAGCACAGACAGGACACCAACTTCTGCCACTGTTCAGTGAGAGAGTGCAAAGCTGGGCTCTGAATTAGGTTTTAGCAACAAATGGTATTTTTTATCTCCTCAGCTGAATTGTTCAAAGTACCGAAAATTCTGGTCTGGCTCAGAGTCCAGGGAAATGGCTCATACACTTCAAGTCGATGCATATTATTTGTCTGGACGGTACTGAAGCACTCAGCAATTTTCAGAATTAAAACCCCACTGAAAAAAAAAAAAAAAAGGTATATGATAGTATAGATAGTATATGACATTGAATACCGGGGTATTTAATAGCTACTTTGATTCTACATTTCACTTAGCGTCAGGTTTCCAAAACTGCCTGTTTCAGTATTTGTTCTGAATACCGCACACCAGGCAGACACGGATGCATTAGTGTTAAACTGAAAAGATGAATGTCCACCCCACGTATTTCATTTCTTCTCTTTCACCTCTCTGCACATGCTTCCTGAATGCACACCGAGGACTTCTGACATGTCTTTCCAAAAGACAGCTAGATGTGTCTATGCCATGAGATACTGGCTTCTTTCCTATCTATAGAGAGGCCGCTAATTCTTCCTAGGAAATACCGATAACTCTCTCAATTAAATAATTTTTTTAGTCATGCTTAATGCTATCAGAGGAACCAGAGGGTGAGCAGGAAACACTTTATGAGGAAACAGGATTTGTGTAGTCTCAGCAAAGTTTTACACATTGTTTGAAAAGATGTGTTCTTACATGTTAAAAGAAAAAATCATTCAAAGCACCTCCGCTAATAGTTTGCTGCCTGGTTTGAGGCAGTTTAACCTTAAGGTGTGGCAAGCTCTGGAAACTTACTGTGACTCACTGAGTAATAACCAGCTACAACATAAAACATCAGCCTACACACAATTTTCCAACCTCATTTTGTAAATCTTTCACTTGAAAAGAAAAATAAAACAATTATCTCATTTAGCCTGTTTTTAATCTTTATGACAAAAAGTAATTTACTTAAGCAATATTATTCTTTCATGAAAACATATTAAGATATTAAAGAAAATTGCAAACATGTCCTTGAAAATATTATTTGAAAATCTACAATCCATTTCTTAATCTAGAATTTATTTTAAAGTTAAGTATAACATCTATGATATAATATGCAAGTATCTACAGCACAGGAAAAGAAACTTGCAGTATCTATGGCATTAGTATTGTTGGCAAAAAAGCAAGAATAGGACACAGATTTCCAAAAGAAATTTAAAAACCACACAAAAAATTTATATTTTCTTTATCCTTCCAGACAGGATAAGGGTTATATTCACACACACACACACTTCATATGAATAATCTTTGTTCACAGAAATATTCCAAATGACTCCAGACACAGGACCAAATGAAGAACTGGGAACTGCTAAGTGCTCCTCTAGTCTCTGTTCAAGACTTAGCATCTACGTACACAGACACATAAATCCATACATCCCTGAGTGAGTATGGATCCTAAGGCCACCCACAGCTACAAGTATTATCCATTTACCTGAATGCCATCAGGTAGCTATGACCTTCCGGATACAAACTTCTCTCCTGCACCTGCTCCAAATGCCTTTGCCAAGAAAGATAAGTTTGTTCAAAGATAAGGGAAGATGGGTCTGCTGGGGAACATCTGCAGAGTTGATGGTCTCTGCTGGGTTGACCCTGGCAGGAGGCCAGGTGCCCCCCAAAGCCGCTCTGTCACTGCCCTCCTCAGCTGGGCAGGGGAGAGAAAATATAACGAAAGGCTCGTGGGTCGAGATAAGGACAGGGAGAGATCACTCACCAATTCCCATCACTGGCAAAACAGACTCGACTTGGGAAAAAATTAATTTAATTTATTACCAGTAAAATCAGAGTAGAGTAATGAGAAATAAAACCAAATCTTAAAACACCTCCCCCCACCACTCTCTTCTTCCTGGGCTCAACTTCACTCAGGTTGAGCGGGGTTGTGGTCAGTTCATCACAGGTTGTCTCTGCTGCTCCTTCCTCCTCAGGGGGAGGACTCCTCATACTCTTCCCCTGCTCCAGCATGGAGTCCCTTCCACAGGGTGCAGACCTTCAAGACCAGACTGCTCCAGCGTGGGTCCCCCACAGGTCGACAGGTCCTGCTAGGAGCATCCCATGGGGTCACAGCCTCCTTCGGGCATCCACCTGCTCTGGTGTGGGGTCCTCCATGGGCTGCAGGTGGATATCTGCTCCACCATGGACCTCCAAGGGCCACAGGGGGACAGCCTGCCTCATCATGGTCTTCTCCATGGGCTGCAGGGGAATCTCTGCTCTGGTGCCTGGAGCACCTCCTGTCCCTCCTTCTTCACTGACCTGGGTGTCTACAAAGTTGTTCCTCTCACGTCTTCTCACCTCTCTCTCTGGCTGCAATTGCTCTTGGTGTCACACAGTTTTTTCCCCCATCCTTAACTCTGTTATCCCAGAGGTGCCACCACCATCACTGATGATCTCGGCTTTGGCCAGCAGTGGGTCCACCTTGGAGCCAGCTGGCATTGGCTCTGTTGGACATGGGGGAAGCTTCTAGCAGCTTCTCACAGAAGCCACCCCTGTAGCCCTCAGCTACCAAAACTTTGCAACACAAACCCAGTAAAGGCATGTGCAGTGCAAAAGGACTTGGGAAATAATGAATGGATGTCTTCAAAACAAGAAGCATTTTGGCAGCACTGAAGCAACTCATCCTGCTGAGAACTAAACTCTTAGGAACGACTGTGAAGCTTCAGGTTTGCTTTTCTCTATGACCTTGGATAGCACAAAATATACTTATTTTGAAAGTCTTTGGGATATAATGCACTGTAGTATTCTGTATCCCCTTTCCAGATGCCGGAATAAATGCAGCCATTTCAAATTCTCACCATTTTATCTCTCCTCTTCAGTCATCCTATTCCAGGTTTTAGATGAACAGGTTTTAGGAGGCGATTTTCTTTCAGATAGGAGCCTTCCCTCTCTCAGCTTGGCTTTCTTGACTGACAAGACTTTGATTCCTGTCTTGGGTAGCTTCTTCTGCCAGATTACACCAAATGGAAGGGATTAATCAGTGGCAGGAAAAAAAAAATAATGCAGAGCTGTCCAGAAAGTTTAAGTTCTTTTAAAAAATAGGAGATTTTTGAGTCCAACATCAACTGCCTAATTTTGGTAGGAAGCATGAGGTTACTCCAAAGAAGAGAGGCAGCGAACCATGTATTTGTGGCATTCAGATTGGTGATATAATCATGTAACTCCAAAACAGGAATAATTCACACTGCCAAAAGCTACAGAATTATGTGCAATCCAGACGATTGACAGAGGTGTGCGGGCACAGTGGGCTGATCGTTTCTAGTGATTGCTCCAGCATATGCCAAGCGTATAGGTGAGGTACTATCAGACCCCAGCACGTTCTGAAAGAAGTATAAAGACAAAGTCTGCCAATGTACAGGGGGGTAAGTATTAAATGCACTAAATTGTCATACTGATCCTTTTAGAAATTATTTTTTTTTTCTTTTCAAAAATCACCAAGGCTTTTCCAGCTGTGTGTTAAAATCTCAAGTGAAATTGCATGGCTAATTTAATGAAATTGCCTTTGCTTGTGTGAACCAGGTGACTGCATGTGCAGAACCCCTAAACTAGCCAAGAGGCCACAAAGGCAGTCAGCCTATGCCTATAATTACTGTAACAACACAGACACGGTCTGTGCAAGCTGTATTTTGTCCTTTGGTGTTTACTATGTGACTGCTAAATGATAAAAGAAATGCAAAAAAAAGCAGAAAACAAAGTAGTTTTCCAAGCCTGTAGAATGATTCACATAAGGGTTTGGGGGACTGAGCCCCAAATGTAGGAAACAATATTCTGTGTTGGTTTTGCATTTTTAAAAAAAAAAAAAAAAGCAATTCTAAATTTGTAGATGGCACAGGGTTTTTCACTCTGCAGCGTCTCACAAATTTTGTTTGTGGCCATCTTGAACGCCTACAGCTCCAGAGACACTGTAATTACCCCAACCCATGTGATGCTGCATGTGCTTTCCTCTGCCAAATGATAGATGTCTTTTCCATATAGCACTTTCCTAGCAGTATACTCCACATGCAACAAAGCTCATTCTGGATGCAGTAGAAGCATGATTGGCCAATGCAATAGGAAAGCAATTAATCTGGATAATTTGCATGCTTTGAATTTCCCAGACATATTTAATGTGAAGCTTACACAAGCACTGTAAGGAATAGAGCTAAGCCGTTCCTGCATATGCATATAAAATTACTCGTTTACGTTTGCTACATGCAAGAATGCCACATAAACCACACATTCAGTTAGAATAGTATTAAAGTAAATGTATTAATGTATTAAAAAGGGATAAAAAAAAGATAACCACCCGAGACTACAGGTAAATGCTTACGAGAATCAAATCTGTAGTCGAAATGAAAATTGCTTTGACGAAACATGATAAGCTTCAAGGATTTAATGGCAATGATCGTAAGGAAGGAAAACAAGTGCCCAACAGTCCCCCTTTCCTGCGCCAAAGAAAATACAGACAAAAGCAACAAACTACAGCTACAACAAGAAATCAAGAAATGTAAAGAAGCCCATGCAAATATTTACTGCTGAGCTTGAAAGAAAGCCACTGGACATGACTACCAAACACAGAAAAGTCTGCCCCAAAAATCCCACGAGTCTGAATTCTCTATCTATCTGAGCAAGCAAGATTTCCAGTCCAAAAGTGTAAATATTTTTAAGTGTAGTTAAAATACAAATGATAATATGTTTATTTGGATAAATGTCATGTCACTATGGCTTTCAAAATTAATAAATGCATGGCTAAAAAAATTTGCCCATCATGCTCAAACTCGGCAGCATGGAATAGGTCTTTTGGTATATAATATGTGGAATTAGATATGCAATGGGGCTGTGTTGCCTACATGGATGAATTCCATTCAAGCACTTCTGTCTTTTGTCCAAATTTTAGCTTAATGAAAAATTAAGAAGACCTAAACAAGACAGTAATTTTATATGTACATGTTTGCATTACTAGCAATGAACAATGGCAGCAAAGTTTTATCATGGATGTTAAATACATCCATGCAATCTCAGTCACTGAGCAGTCAGGTTATTTTTTGCAAATTGTTTTAAATTTCTGAGACTCAAGCTGTAAAACATCAAGTGAAAGTGAACAGTTACAGTAGTAAAAAAACGAGTGACTAAAGAGCGTTTGCAAAAATGCTAAAAATAATTATACCCCATTCATAAGTACACACAAAAATCTGTACAAGCACAGAAAATGTCCAGTTCAGGCACTGATTTTCTTAAATATGTCATTGCAGTGGAGTTGAACTTCTTCATCAGTTTAAGCTCCAGTTGAAAAGTAGTTACCCCTGGGAAAAGTGACAAAAAACTGACAGAAACTCTGACCATTTTTTTCGCCACTTTCAAAACATTATCGTTATGTGTTTTTTTTCTTTTTCAAAACTGGCATCTTTCTTTCAAAAACTACAGAGAAATGTGGGAGGGGGGTTAAGTGATTGAAAAGGATGTGTAGTGTATGAAACATAAACATTGTCATGTATGAAAAATTTAAATTGATGCCTAATTATTCATTTATTCAAATGTTTGAATTTTGACCAGTAAGCAAAAAGAAAGAAAGAAAAAAAACAACCAGCAATTCTTTGCCCAAGCTTCCTTTGGATGCACATTCATGTTCTTGTTTTTAAAAGCTGTCCATAAATTCGGTCCAAGTGGCGTTGTGGCTCCAGGGTTCCTAGAAGTAAGAGATAACAAAACACTCCTAGATCACCCAGTTCATCTCATTGCTAATGTCAGACAAAATAACAACAAAATAACAGCTCTTACTGCCAGGAAGTTTCTCTTACCAGCTACCAATGGCATTTTCTTTCACTGTTTCACTCCCTTGTGTAAGCCTCATGCACGAGCGTGAGTTATTCTCTCCTTCTCCGATGTTCCACCCACCCAGCGGCACGCAGCTGTAGTGCAAAGCTACCCTCCGCTGGGCACCCCTTTGGTGAAATAAGGCTACTGTTAACCTCAGGCATTCAGGAATCATAAGGCAGGACCCCAAAATAACGATAGCCTTTAAAAAAAATCAAATTTTTAAAATGTTATCCGTTTGAGTTCTCCTCATTCAACCTTTCAGGATTTTGAGGTTCACAGTTTAAAACAGGTTGGGGTGTTCTTCTGCAGCTGTAAAGACTTGGACTTTTTAATGTGTTTTTGGTTTTATATCAATGAAAGCTTTGATTTTGTGCATTTACTCAATTGAAGGGTTAGAGCTATAAAGGTAAAAAGACATGCATTTTTAAGATTTGCAAAATATTTGCAAGTTTTGGCAGTATCTTACCCCTTTCCTGCATTTTCCCCAATATTTCTGGATTTATCAAGAAATAGTGCCCTGCCCTTCTGGCAGAAAAAAGGACTGAGTTTATGATTTCTGCCATAGATTCGTCACCTTACCCTGCATTTCCAAGACTCACATTTACTGCAGAACCGATTTCCTGGGAGTTTCCTGCATCCGAGGAGGGAGAAGGGAGGCGATTGCTGACCTGTTATGGGAGGCACGGTCTAGTTCCTTCTCTGTGCAGTTCTGATTTTTACTAAAACAGAGGAGTCACTTGAGCTTCTGTCCACCTTATCCCAAGCTGTCTATCAGCTGCCAGTCTCTAGACCGTAACCCACCACCTCCCATTTTTTTGAAGACTTTTATTTTCCTGTGAGCGCAGAATGGAAACAACAATAGAAACCTCAGAAATTGCCACACAGCGAATTTTTCTGGCAGCTCTGTTCACATGGGAATTTTCAAAGAGCCTTTAATAGTCTCGAATCCAAAAATATTCCCATGAATTTTTTTACTTTCATCCGCAATGGTCAACCGTTTCCATGAATTGCAGTGTAGGGGTAAGTCTTTCCAGAGAAAAATCACTGCCTGCTTTCCCAAAATGTTGAAGGAGTAACTGAAAGAGCTGCCTCTGTGGAGGGTTGCCGTCTCTGCTCATTTCCAATGAGAAGAAATCCTATCCCACTGTCTCGGTTAGGATGACTCTTCCCCCTTTTCTATGTGCGTTCCCGACAAGGAGGAAAAGTCAGCAGAAAACCACGGTTGGATGCTAGCTTGATCCAGAAGTGTCATCTGGGTGGCAGGAAAGAAGAACTGAGAAGGGACAGGGAAATAGCTGGGCAAGAGAGAGCAGGGTTTTAGGGACGCGGGGATGTGTGAAGCCAGAAAACAGATTGCACAGGGGAAAGCGGCTGGAGCTCCAACAAGAAGCGAGGGGAAGGATTTGGTAGGGGCAGGACTGAGTAGCAACAGCAGCTGAACAGTGACAGTGGAGTGAAAGAGCAATGCAGGAAGAAATGACAGATCTACAATCTTAATTACTAGCCGTGAATATGATCTTCTTTCCTAGAGAGCTGGTGAGAGGGCTGGACCTGCGTGGATGTGTTTCCCAAGCAATGCCTAGGCAGGCAGAACAACGGCAGCATGCATTTGTTCATTTACTTGTAATATCCTGGATTTTAAGTCTGATTCACAATCTTTGAATATCTGAAGGAGGTAACGGTGTAATGGCAAGACTGAGAATGCCTAATTGGCAATTTTATTTTGTTTAAAATACCTGTGTGCCAGCTGCTGTTCCGAGGAGCCCTCAAGTGTTCCAGTTTGAAATGTTTCTGAAGCAGGAAAGACAGAGGGGTTTGGGGAAAAAAGGCATTTCCCTTAATGGGGAAAAAAATGTGTTTCAAACTTTTAGAACCATAAGCTGGCACTTTGGGCGAGACACTACAGGATCCTGGGGTCCAGAAAAGATCTGTTGTAAAAGGCAAATTGGGGATATCTGATACAATGAAGTGGAAAGGGTCATATTTTGCTGAATAAAACCCCCTTCCTTTATAACCGAAAATTGAGTTTTGATAAAATATCGATGCGTACAGGAAAAATCTACTGTATTCCACCTGGGAATTTCTTTAAGTCAAGAGAGTGACCTCTGAGGCTCGTGTAATGACTTTTCACTAATCTCCGCCTTCTGTTAGAAGCAATTAACATCAAGCTAGGAAATTGCACTTACTTGCATCAGAAAACCTCATTCACATACCAAGATGTCAGAGCACATCAGAAAACCCTGAATTGCGCAAAGCCACAAGTGGCCTACTGTGTATTATATTTTTACTACGATGAATTAATACATAGTGGTTTTCTCTATTTGTTTCCTGTTCAGTATTGTCTTTAAAAAAATACTCACTTGTTTGCTTATATTACTGGAGGGAATGGTCTTGATTCCACCCTCGGCAGAATTTGAAGGGCAATGACAGCATAGAGCATGAAGTCAAGCAGCAATATACTTCTCAAGCAGCGCTACGTCTTTCATGTGGCTGCACTTAAAGTAAGGAGGTCTTCAACATGAGCAAAGGAGTTGGAATTTGCCCCACCATTTCTACTATATCAAATAGCAGCCCTCTGTGGCATTTGAAGGCTTCTCAGGATCCAGTTTCACCTAAGTGGGAACAGGGAGATGACTGGAAATACTCTCAGCAAAGGTGGTTAACTGCTGGTGTGCTCAAAGCTTTTAGAAGCAATGAAGCATGACTCATCATTAGGTGGTGTGGGACTTCTCCTCTCAGTGCATCAGCATTTGTTTCTATACTGCAATTTGATTTATGCTCTTGTATTTCTAACATTAGGAGTTACCAAAGCAATCCAAGGGCGTTCAAGGGAGGATGCCATCCATAGCAGTGTGTCCTGTATTAGAATGCAGTTACAGGAAGCTGGGATGGCAAACTTTTCTAAGAGGGTTTCTGCTCCTAAATGTCTGTAAAGATGACTTTGTGCAAGCACACGCTCGCCCTTCTCCATATTACATATAAACTACTTGTGAATGAGTGCATATGACATTGAGTCAGAAAGACACTTTTAACAAGGCACTGCACATTGCTGGTTTTATAGCATCATTTGTCAAAGCTGAAGCACAATTTAAGCACAATGACTTCACATTGATTTGGGAATTCTGATTCCCTTGACTTTTTTTTTTTTTCAGAATAATAATAAAAAAAAAGAGATGGGAGGAGGAAAAGAAGTAAAAGCATCCCCCTGTTATACAACTGTGAACAGTGCATTTTCATCTTCATATGCCAAAAAAAAAAAAAAATACTCTTAGCATCTTCAGGTAGCATGAGCTCATCTCCCAGCAACCAAGTACAAATTTATCAGCAAAGCCTACAGGCTGTCCAGTCATGGGGGTCACATTTCTGAGCAATTGTGATGGCTCCTAGTTGAGTGACAGATATCCTGCCTCAGTGTCACAAGTGTAGGTTTGGACTTGTGAAAGCAGTGTTGAGTCCCACAGCTCTTGACTTACCCTCTGATCAACAAGGATGTTTATGGAAACCCCACCCAAAGATGCCATCCCTATCCTAAACTCATTTCAATAAATTGTTGCCCATTTCAGTCCTAGAAGTGCGTTCTTCAACCATATGTCTGCTCTGGTATCACCAGACCACTCGGCTTCTTGGCAAGTGGATAAGCAGCTGGCACACTGTTTTGCAAATGCAGTCAGCATTCATAATCATACTTTTCTTGCTATTATTTCTATTATGTCTAATCCACGACTAACTATTATTTGGTTCATCCACTTATTGCATCTTACTTTTAGCAAAGTTTATAGGCTGAGGGCTGCTTTTGCTTCTCACGTGTACGATACACACAGCAAAATGAGGTTCTGTTTTGATAGCAGCTACTGAATGTTACAAATAATAACAAAAATATAACTGCTGCTACTATTTGACATGACCTATTTCCAGATAGGAAATGGTCTATCATAGCGTAATTGAGAAGATAACCCATTATTAACTCCTGTCTCCAAAACTTCCAAGACGACTGATTATATGGTTCACCCTGAAACACTGCAATTTCACTAACATATTTGTTGGAGGCAATTATAATCTATACAGTACTTCATAGATCTTGGAATACAATAGCTTTAAATGGAGTAAATGGCTTGCATGCCCTGATCTCAAACGAAATGTGACACTATTATATCTTCAGAGGTTAGCAACAAATCTCTTTCTCCTGGGTAAACAAAGAAAATCATGACGAGGAGAGAAAAAGAAAATATTTTTAAAACTTGCGAGCCCAGTTGCTCTCTGCCAACAGCTATGCAGACACTGGGGCTGACTTGTTGCCAGAGTCAGCACACTAGCTAAAAGTCTCACGTTCTACAGGCAGCAGCTTAACAACAAAAAAGGAAAATTGTTTCCCTTCTTTCTGCCTTCAGCAGATGACCCCAGCCTACGAGGGAGCCAACCCAAGCATTTGCAACAGCAATTTGTCAAGTTTTCACTCATTAAAAAACTTTGCCAGAGCTTTACTCCATGACCCGAATGACTGGCTGACTGAATGCCTCTTCCCGGACTGAGGAGGGTGAGCCAGAGAGGCGATGTTAGGCATGTTAGCCTCATGCTTTAAAAGGGCAAAATGAGGGTTTTCCACCTCTCAGCCAGACAAGGCTATGACGGAGAACTGCTGATCTACTCGCAGGCACCAGGGCCACCTGGGGCAGGGCAGGAGGTGCTGTTTCACCACAAGCAGCTCATCCCTTGGACACAGCAGCAAGGGCCCTGGTGTGCCACATTCAGAGGACACTTAAGACAAACTAATGGCTTAGGAAGCTACAGAGTTATATTTTTGTCCTCTCTACCCTTGATATCTCTTGCCTCAACTCTCATGGGCCTTGCTGTGCAGTAGCATTGACCAAGAGGGATAGGAGAGCAGCGCTGCTGGCAGGGTCATGGTTTTGACATAGGCCCATGTCCTGACTTCCCAGTCCTTCCTCTAACACTGGGCCAAGAGAAGAAAAGAGCCTGCCCAGCATGGCTACCAGGAGAGAAGTCACCCTCAGGAAAGGATTTAAGGCTCTGGACCCCAAGCAGGTGGAGCAGTCAATGCAACAAGTTGCTACATGCTTCTTGAGGTGATCAGGGTTCACAGAACCGTAGAATCATAGTATGGTTTGGGTCGGAAGGGACCTCTAAAGATCATCTAGTCCAACCCCCCTGCCATGTGGTTCACTAGATCTGATTGCTCAAAGCTCTGTCCAACCTGACCTTAAACACGTGGCTGGAGATCCGCCCTGCAGAAACTGACCTGGGGGTGCTGGTCAACATCAGCTCAATATGAGCCAGCAGTGTGCCCTGGCAGCCCAGAGGGCAAACCGCATCCTGGGGTGCATCAAACACAGCATAGCCAGCTGGTCAAAAGAGGTGATTGTCCCGCTGTATTCAGCATTGGTGTGGCCTCACCTTGAGTACTGTGTGCACTTCTGGGCCACACAATTTAAGAAGCATGTGAAGGTCCTTGAATGCATCCAGAGGAGGGCAACAAAGCTGGTGAAAGGGCTGGAAGGAATGTCCTATGAGAAGTGGTTAAGGACTTTGGGTTGTCTAGTTTAGAGAAAAGGAGGCTGAGGGGCAACCTCATCACTCTCTACAGCTTCCCGAGGAGGGGACGTGGAGAGGGAGGTGCTGAGCTCTTCTCCCTGGTACCCACTGATGGGACATGTGGGAATGGTTCAGAGCTGCGCCAGGGGAGGTTCAGACTGGACACTAGGAAGTATTTCTTTACCAAGAGAGTAGTCAAACACTGGAACAGGCTTCCTAGCACAGTGGTTAATGTCCCAAGCCTGTCAGTGTTTAAGAGGCATTTGGACAATGCCCTTAATAATATGCTTTAATTTTTGGTTGGCCTTGAATTGGTCAGGCAGTTGCACTAGATAATCATCTACAAAGATGATTAGGGGACTGGAGCATCTCTCGTATGAGGAAACGCTGAGAGGGCTGGGTCTGTTTAGCCTGGAGAAGAGAAGACTGAGAGTGAATCTTATCAACACTTATAAATATCTAAAGGGTGGATGTCTAGAGGAAGGGGCTAGAGTCTTCTCAATGGTGACCAGTGACAGGACAAGGGGCAATGGGCAGAAACTGGAATAAAAAGGAAGTCCCATCTAAACCTGAGAAAAAATTTCTTTACTCTGAGCGTGACCGAGCACGGGCACAGGCTGCCCAGAGAGGTTGTGGAGTCTCCTTCTCTGGAGATATTCAAAACCTCCCTGGACATGATCCTGTGCAACATGCTCTAGATGATCCTGCTTTAGCAGGGGGGTTGGACTAGGTGATCTCTAGAGGTCCCTTCCAACCCCTACCAATCTGTGAATCTGTGAATCATTGCAGGTCACTTCTGTTCTGTTCTGTTCCATTCTGTACCATTCCGTTCCATTCTACCATTTCCAATGATGGGGCAACTTCTCTGGACAATTTGTTCCAGTGTCTCACCACTCTCACCATAAAACATTTCTTCCTTATGTCTAATCTAAATCTACCCTCTTTTAGTTTAAAACCATTGCCCCTTGTCCTGTCACTCCAGGCCTTTGGAAGAAGTCTCTCTCCATCCTTCTTAAGAGCTTCCTTTGTCTATTGAAAGGCTGCAGTAAGGTCTCCCCGGAGCCTTCTCAGGCTGAACAACCCCAGCTCTCTCAGCCTGTCTTCACAGGAGAGGTGCTCCAGCCCTCTGATCAGCTTCGTGGCCCTCCTCTGGACTTGCTCCAACAGCTCCATGTCTTTCCTTTACTGGGGGCCCCAGAGCTGGACTCCAGGTGGGGTCTTATGAGAGTGTAGAAGAGGGGTAGAATCACCTCTCTCGACCTGCTGGTCACACTGCTTTTGATGCAGGCCAGGACACAGTTGGCTTTCTGGGCTGCAAGCGCACATTGCTGGCTCATGTCCGATTTTTCATCTACCAGTATCCCCAAGTCCTTCTCAGGGCTGCTGTCAGTCCATTCATGACCCAGCTTATACTGATACTGGTGATTTCCTCAACCCAGGGTTCAATGATTATTCCTGTGTGTAGCCAGCCTACTGCCACCCCAACTGAAGGTCTGTTGGCCTAGCCATTCATCCCACCACCTTCTGTCTGTTTATGGAAAATAACATAGGTTTAGAATAAAATAAAACAAAATTACTATGAGTGGGAAGTCTAAGGCACCCCTGCATCGTGAGCCCTTCCTCCTGACTAAGTGGAAGTGGATCCCTAACAGTATGTTTGTTCCTGGATCCCATCTGGAGGCCTGTAACTCCCAATACAGGATGTCCAGGGTGACCACCTCAGGGTCTGGGCTCCTCTCCTGGGGACCAAAAGCTTACAGGCATCTACATCCCTTGCCACTTCTGGTTGTTAATGTCTTCCCAGTGAGGAGGCCTCCTTTTTCCCAAGGCTTAATCCCCAGACTGGGGGAAGTGAGGGGTTTCTGCTGGTGAACCATGGATGGGGAGCAGGAGGAACCTAAAGAGGTGATGGCTGCTTCCCCCTTCATGAAAAAGACAATAAAGGATGAGGTTTTTCTTTCTCCATGAAGTATGATTTTGTAGCCCGCTTTCCAAATGTGTCAAGCAGAAGCCACACAAAGTCATTTGCCATGCCTCTTCCTGCATGTCCACAGAAAAGCAAGCTGTGCATGCACCATGGGGCAGAACCTGCTAAGAGGAAACATAGGGAGGATGTGATGTACCACAGAGAGGCCAGGGAGTTTTTGGTGGTTAAGATACACATCTCTGTCATCAGTTCTTAGCAGAAAATGACAGTCAAAAGACCAAAGTACCTATGAGGTAATTTAGAGAAACTAAAAGGTCCTCAAAATAACAGAGGTTTTGTCTCTGTAATAATATTGCACAGAGGAAATCCATTATCTTATTTATGGTTTGTTTTGCAGGGTCAGAGGGGACACAGTACTATATATTGTGAAATACAGGTTGTAATGTCGTAACAGGTTGGGTCACTGCTGTGGGTTTGTCAAACAGTCCTGTATAGTTTACTTTAACAACTGAGGTGTACTCACCGAGTATAAGAAATCAGTTGATACTTTAATGAAAGCTAGGCCAATGTCAGCTGACTTGCAGTGTTTTAATTCTGTAAGACGGTCAAAAGGAGGCTTTGCAAAATTCTTCCAAGAAACAAGAACTCAAATTTAAGAGAACAGCAGCTAAAAATGTTAGGGCACTTAGTGTGTTTCATCTGGCCAGGTGAAGAGCCAACCAATTTTATTGAAAATATCTGCAAGGGATGGGTAGTATATCTGCAAGGGCTGTTGAACCAAGTTTCTCACATTGTATCAACAGCTATCAATCTGATATTGCCATTCTCAAGCAAAGCACGTCATGTCTGCACAACAGGAATAAGCCCAAGAAACAAGTCACTTTTTATAATACCACACAAAGTATCCTCTGCTTTCTCACTTGCTTTCAGAAATGGAAATACCAAGACTGACTGTGCCCTGCACCTCACCTAGCTTACAATCAATTCCATGTAGTAGTCAGCACTTGAACTAGCCTCCTACTACAGTCATCCGCCCTATTCTTCTGACCTACTTTAGAATCATAGAATCACAGAATCATAGAATGGTTTGGTTTAGAAGGGACCTCAAAGATCATCTAGTTCCAACCCCCCTGCTGTGGGCAGGGACACTTTCCACTACACCAGGCTGCCCAAAGTCCCATCCAACCTGGCCTTGAACGCTTCCAGGGAGGGGGCAGCCACAACCTCTCTGGGTAACCTGTTCCAGTGCCTCACCACCCTCACAGTGAAGAATTTCTTTCTAACATCTAATCTAAATCTACTCTCTTTTAGCTTAAACCCATTACCCCTTGTCCTGTCACTACACTCCCTCATAAACAGTCCCTCTCCACCTTTCCTGTAGGCCCCTTCAGGTACTGGTAAGCCGCAATTAGATCTCCCCAGAGCCTTCTTTTCTCCAGGCTGAACAACCCCAACTCTCTCAACCTGTCCTCATAGGAGAGGTGCTCCAGCTCTCTGATCATCTTCATGGCCCTCCTCTGGACTCACTCCAACAGCTCGATGTCTCTCTTGTACTGGAGCCCCCAGAGCTGGATGCAGTACTGCAGGTGGGATCTCACAAGAGCGGAATAGAGGGACAGAATCACCTCCCTCGACCTGCTGGTCACGGTGCTTTTGATGCAGCCCAGGACACGGTTGGCTTTCTGGGCTGCAAGCGCACACTGCCAGCTCATGTTGAGCTTCTCATCAATCAATACCCCCAAGTCCTTCTCCTCAGGGCTGCTCTCAATCCATTCCTCGCCCAGCCTATAGTTGTGCTTGGGATTGCCCCGACCCACATGCAGAACCTTGCACTTGGCCTTGTTGAACTTCATGCGGTTCGCACAGGCCCACCTCTCAATCCTGTCAAGGTCCCTCTGGATGGCATCTCTTCCCTCCAGCGTGTTGACTGCACCACACAGCTTGGTGTCGGCAAACTTGCTGAGGGTGCACTTGATCCCACTGTCCATGTTGCCGACAAAGATGTTAGTGCCAGTCCCAGTTCCAACCCCTGAGGAATGCCGCTCGTCACTGTTCTCCACTTGGACATTGAGTCGTTGACCACAACTCTTTGAGTGCGACCATCCAGCCAATTCCTTATCCATTGAGTGGTCCATCCATCCAATCCATGTCAGATGTCACTGAGATTATTATCTCCAAGTGCTTATTCATTGTCCATAAAGGGAATCAGTGATGATGAAGGTGACTGAGATCTGCTAACATGACATCTGCGCAGAGAGCAGAAGACTCAACTGTAAAAGTTTGATGGCGTCAGTTCTTGGCTATCCAGCTAGGGAAAGGTAAAACCAGAGAAAGTTCAGGTGTGCCAATTCTCTGACTTTCCCCATGGCTTTTAATGGCAGCTTCTGAGGAGTCATTTGGACATGTGGTCCTAAATGAAGTAATCAGATCTTTTGAAACTGAGTGATTCATTTCATAAATATATAGTTACATGACTAGGCCAGGATCATACCATACATCAAAGGGCACAGCACTGTACATACAATAGTACAGGCCAATTGGGAATAGAGCTGGGCATGTAGCATGCTACATTTGGGGTGAAAGATGTTCGCCAGGTTAGAACAGCCACTGCAAATTCATTAAGCCCTTGGCAGCCCTTTAATGCTTGTCACCAAATAACACTTTTTTCCTGTTAAATTTTTGGGGTTTTAATCAGAAGGCCTTTTTTGTTGTTGTTTGGCACCGCCTTGCTCTAAACATCTCTACTAAGAAAAATCCAACTACAAGAACATACTACAAGCAAGAAAAAAACCCCAGTATCGAACTGAAATTTCATGTGCAGAGACTTCATGACTATTTATGAGTGAAAGTAGTTTTAAAGAATGTCTTAGGGAAAATGTGGATAACTACATTTATTTGCATGTCCAAGGAGAGAGAAAAGGTCAAGATAGAAACCTTTCAGTACCTTAAAATTTTGGGGATACACACTAGTGTAGTCCAAATAAGCTAATGAGGGGCAAGGTTCAGGCTTGCACTCTTACCTCTCAGCAGTGATTCCTGGCCAAGCTATACTTCCAGCAGAACTCCCCATTCACAGTACTCCATAATGAACCTCAGTGACTTTCTTAGAGAAGCAACCACCACTTTATATCATCTGTGATCTGGGTAGAGTGGCCACCCATTGAGAACAGACAGGGAGTGGGAGGTGGGAAAATATAAGGAACTCAAGCTACAGCTCCTTCACAGGACAACAAAAATTCAAGCAGATGCATATTAATACTGAGATGCCAATAAAATAGCATTGATTTGTGACCACCTTGCTCACCAAAGAAAAAAACCCAAACCCAAGATGGTCTCATTTGCCTTGCATACATTGACTTAGTTTATTTATTTTTTGGGGCAAAAGTCACCATTTCCCAGCTTGAGACATCTCAGTGTCTGACTGAAGCCTAGTCTGTCAGCCTCCAGAGGAAGAGGCTGTCAAACAGCACCTGTGGGACATGGACAAACAGATTAAAAGGAAATTTTCATAGTCAGTGTTGTGAGTAAAGGTAACCCCACAGTGTTCTGCAAATAACTCAGGTCAACATGACCCCCAAGGTTCTGGTATGTTGTCAGAGAAAATGCTGGAAAATAATCCTTCTGGCATGTTATTGAGAAATGGTGTAATAGGGTTAAACTCAGATGGCTCTGATACAAACCCACTTAGACCACATGCAGTGGCTGAGGGGTGCAAACTCATGGTGATGGCAAACCATGCTGGTAGATGGGAAGCACACTGGTGAAGAGAGTTGCCAAACTTGTGATACCCACCAGGGATGGGAAAAATGCCAGGGCAGTGCAATGTCACTACTTGGGAGAAGGCAGAGAAAACACAGGGGGGATATTTCCTCTCCATCTTGATCGTGCAGTCCAAAAGTTGAGGAAGGAGTGAACCCAAGAGAGGGCATATTTTCAAGAAAAGCATCCATGTCTCATCTTGGCTGTAAAAGCCATCCAGAAACACTACCTCATTGTCAGATAGGCCTTCTCATCTCCCTGGGCAAATGTCCAAGCCTCTTACCAGCCAGCCAGAATGAGGGCGCGACAAAAGTAATGCAAGAGAGGGGATTAGAAAGGTGTGGATAGACCCTACCTACCTCTGTTGTGGAATAACAAGGAAGGAGATTTGTAGGATGACACCGGTGGGGAATGATCAGTGATGGTCCTCAAGGGTGCGTATTGCTTTGACCACTGGACTTGTTTTCTGAATGCAGTACTGCTGAATAATAACAGTAACTATACGGCTACTTACTTCTTAAAACACACACAGCAAGCGCTTCTGATTTGTGGTGGGCTGACCCTGGCAGGAGGCCAGGTGCCCCCCAAAGCCGCTCTGTCACTGCCCTCCTCAGCTGCAAAGGGGAGAGAAAATATAATGAAAGGCTCGTGGGTCGAGACAAGGACAGGGAGAGATCACTCATCATGGGCAAAACAGACTCGACTTGGGGAAAAAATAATATAATTTATTACTAATCAAATCAGAGTAGGATAATGAGAAATAAAACCTAAAAAATGAAACACTTTCCCCTCACCCCTCCCTTCTTCCTGGGTTCAATTTTACTCCCAAATTCTCTACCTCCTCCCCCCCAGCAGCACAGGGGGTTGTGGTCAGTTGATCACACGTTGCCTCTGCTGCTCCTTCCTCCTCAGGGGGAGGAGGACTCATACTCTTCCCCTGCTCCAGCATGGGGTCCCTCCCACAGGGTGCAGACCTTCAGGACCAGACTGCTGCAGCGTGGGTCCCCCACGGGGTCACAAGTCCTGCCAGCAAACCTGCTCTGGCACGGGCTTCCCACGGGGTCGCAGCCTCCTTCAGGCATCCCCCTGTTCCACCATGGACCTCCATGGGCTGCAGGGGAACAGCCTGCCTCACCATGGTCTTCTCCAAGGGCTGCAGGGGAATATCTGCTCCAGTGCCTGGAGCACCTCCTGCCCCTCCTTCTTCAGTGACCTGGGTGTCTGCAGAGTTGTTCCTCTCACATATTCTCACCCCTCTCTCTGGCTGCAATTGCTCCTGGTGTTGTGCAGGTGTTTTCCCCCTCCTTAACTCTGTTATCCTAGAGGTTCCACCACCGTCACTGATGATCTCGGCCTTGGCCAGCAGTGGGTCCGTCTTGGAGCTGGCTGGCATTGGATCTGTTGGACATGGGGGAAGCTTCTAGCAGCTGCTCACAGAACCCACCCCTGTAGCCCCCCCCCCCGCTACCAAAACCTTGCCACACAAACCCAATACACCATTTTACTCATGAGAAAACTGAGGCAGAGTGAACTTAGCAAGTCCCGTACATTTGCCTGGTAGACAGTGTCAAAGCTGGGTCTACGTGTGCGATCTGCAATACAAGGGGGCAGAAAGATTGCAGAGGCACAGCTGCTCAAAAATTAAATTAAACAAACCAATAAACAACTCATGTTGTGTACAAACACAGACTTAAGAAATTATGGGCCCTGTGGCAGCATCTGAAGAAAGTGCCCAGCTGAACATCAGCCCAGAGGGTTCCAACATCGTGCTTTGACAACTTGGAAACAATGAAAAAAACCTCCTAAATTACTCTTAAAGTATTGCCAGTATTTGTGGTTTAATGGTAGAGCCTAAGCATACTTGGTTTATTTTCTTAAAGCCCCAGTCCCTAGAATCAGATTATTACCTGATAATTTCACCTACTTTCATATCAAAGTCCTTGTAATCGCAGGGGGAGAAAAAGCACGAGGGAATAGAGGAAGGAGAAAGCATGTGAGTATAAAGGAAGAAAATAAAAGTAGCGCAGAAGGAATTAATTTGGAAGCCTTATGATTTTTAAGCAAATGTCTTGATTTGCTGGAGGCTGACTCAGGTTTTGAGCACATGGGGCTGTTGCTTGTCACTAATAATTTGGTTCTTCCAGTCCTGAGGATTCTGTGGGCCCCAGCCCTCTGCCAGGCCTCCAAAGATGAAGATGTGCACCTGAGAAACATGTTCTTCCATATTAGCCTACTTTTCTTTAAAATTAACATCCATGGATAATCCACAAGATTAATTTCACTGATACCAGTTTGGATGCTGTTTACCCAGAACGATTCCTTTGCTGACCTACGGTCTCTTCTTGCATGTCGGCGCAAATTGCTACAGACATGTCTCATGCACTGAATGAACTGGTACATCGAGGATGGAAAGCTTCCAGATTTCCTGCCACAAGTGACCACATACCGCTACGGCCTTGGGGTGGTGGGTACGTGGCATTTGCCAAATTTCTGCCCTCCCTCGCCGCTTGCTTTCAATATGAGTAAGTCTGACTGATACTGTGACTAGGTTGGTAGGTAGAGTGAGATGAGGTGGGCAGCTAGGGAAGGAACAGACATACCTAGAAATTGAGTGTGAGGTGGCTGACATTCACACGTGTCAAAGAAACTTTGCGCATCACACCTTCTGGATGCAGCATTACGTTCCCCTAAACTGCTAGTGCCTGTCTATAGCTGTTTTGGCACAGAGGTGTCCTGGCATGGGCAGGATGTGTCACAACATGAGAAGAGTGACAGTGTGTTTAATGGTTACCTAAGCAATCTGTTCTTCCATCCATCTGGTTTACTGATAGCTGCCTCCAGGTGCACGGAAAGATACAGAACTATAAATCCCTGGTTTGCCATTCAAAGCCTCAAGGAAAATAATAACCTAGCACTCTGTCCTGCAGACTTTGTCACTTTATGCTCCAAATGGACATCAGTGTCCCAAATGGGCTATCCGTCTTGAGAACTATGTTTTATTGGCAGCTCCCTCTGATACACAAGGGCTAAAAATATCTGCTTGAAAGTTTTCTGAAAAAAGTTAAAAAGTCTGTCTGTCTGGTGGCTTGGTTTCTTGCTCTGCTAACACTCCACTAACTCTGTAACTTTTTATTTGCTCTGTTACTGGGAGCCTATATTAGTCAAAAGGTGCCATTCCTCTCTGGAAAGTTCCCTTCCCTCTCCAGCAACCGACAGCCTTCCACCTTCATGGGAGGAGACCCCAGCCCAGCTCTGTGAGAGCACCGGGCCAGCACTAAATGCTGCCTGTTTAGTTCAAACCAGTCTCTAAGCATGCTCTGCTATGGCAAATCAGGTTCTTTTCAATTATATTTGCTAGATGAATTTTCAAGCTGGTGATGGGAGCGGCCACAGGGCCACGAGAACCAATTCCAGTATAAGAGAGGGTGCAGGGAGGCCAGGGTGAGTCTGGCAGGGAGGGCGGCGGTGTGCCAGGAGCAAACACTGACCATGAAACCCCAGCTCTAGAGGTTCCCCAGGTTAAACCAGCACACTCCATCTGCATGTACCAGCTGTGCAAGTCCTTGAGGGTCTCAGATCTCTTCACAGGCACGCTACCAGAGTCAACAATGCAACTGGTTTGCCAAGGCTTGTGAATATATTTGCTCCCTACGGAAGACCAACACAGGACAAAACAAAGGCCTCCCTGTCCATTTGCTTCTCTCAGGGTTCCCACACTGCATTGCAACCATCTCTGATGTCCTCATAGTCTCCTGGGGTGCATGAGGTCCTGATAAAGTAGCTCACTGGCTTTCCTCTGGGTCGTGCAATTGTCTTTTCTTCCTTCTGCATCTGTTGCCCTTGGTGCCAGGTGCCCCCATAGCCACATGCAATCAATCTTCTTTTTGGACTGAGAACATCTTTCTCTCTTTTTCTCCCTTTCCTATGCCTCAGCCAGCCTTTTGCTCCAGCTGCTGCCTGGGAACTGCTCTCACATGCTGTGGGCAGGGATACCTCAACCCCTTCCTCCCACCCCACTTCTTGTCCTGGCAGTCTCAGCCTTTTTCTGTGACCCACATCCCTTCAGCTGAGCCATCAGGTCATGCCTGCTGTGCTGATGTTACCCGTAGGTAAGTGAATGGCCTTTTCTGCATCTCATCCAAGTGCTTTTTAATTATCTTCTGTGGGACTGAGCACTAGGGAAGATCCCAGGTTTTTTAAAAAAATCATTCCTATACATGATTCATTTTGCCTGTGTCAGAGTTTACTTCTTTCTTCTTTGCAGGTGGGTAAATGTGCATTTGCTTTTCAGTCTGGCACTGTAGGCTCACCCTTTCTCACAGTATTTATCAGCAAGCGAATGGGATGGCTGCCTACAATCAGGAACCACTGATGTCAGTGGCAGGAAAGAGTGAGGATAATGGTTTTCAATGACAAACCAAGTTTAACTGCTGTTACTGAAACACAATGATCATAGTGAAGCATACGTCATTCCCCCAGAAGCATATGGATAATCTGCAGGTCAGAACTATGTCACTTCTCTAAACACCATCCTTAGTATAGGGTTGTCTAAAATGTTCCTGAATATTTTTTTTCTTACTGGCAAGAGTATTTCCAGCATAGTGGCTGATTAATCTCTAAAATATTCTGAGGAACAGAGAACCAAATGGGATATTCCTTCAAAATCCAAATGTTGTGTAAGGGCTGTGATAGAAAAAAACTGCTGCACATGATACTAAAGAAATCTTTCCTCCTGACCATTTCTCTGCATTACTGTATCTCCAGGTACATCTCTGCTAGTTCTGTCAGCCCAAAGACAAGAGGCACCGCACAATTCGTCTCTGCACAGATTAACTCTTCCATCCCACAACAGCACTGCTTCTTCCATACTGTCTGTTAGGAACAGTCCCTTGGCCATGCCATCCTCCAGTGCCTGGCAGTATGTGCTAACCGGTACAGGGGTTGCTAGTAAAGTGATATTTTTAAGCTTTTTCTTTTGATTTCCAATTTACCAACAGCTAGTGATGAAAACAAAGCTTAAGAACTAGTGTAAAGCTCCACACAAAAGAGGTGGATCTTTCCCTGTGTGTTTTTGATTTTCTTTTACTTCAGTAACTAACTGCATGTGGGAAGCACAAGCAATATTTTTTTTTTAATAGCATTATTATTACATTCATTAAAGGTGTGAAACTCAAAGACAAAATTTTATCATTCCCAAGCACACACTGAGGAAGGAGGGCAAACGCATCGAGGCTTAGTTGATACGATAGACATTTATGAATCTTCCCTTGGATTCCTTGAGTGAAAAAAATATTATATATATTTAAAGGCTTCAGTGTGATTTTCAGCTGTTGCTGTGTGTGCTATGTGAGATGCCAGCGCAAGGCCTAGAGCTGACTGCAGACTATAGCAAGAAGAGTGGTATTTGGCTACTGTAATTATTTGCAGAGGTTAAAATCTATGCAGTATTTTGTGGACCCTATAATACTTTGGGTAACTTTCTGTCAAATGAATCTTGAAAGAAGCTGAATATCATTAAAACCTAAGAAATTAATGGAAAAGATAATAAGAAATAAGGGAAAACAGTTTTGAAATGCTGTAGCCCAAATCTCTCTTCTACATCCACACTAACTACAAAAGCTCCATTGCAGGGATAGGAAAGAAGAATCTCTCCCTTCAACTTCCTTCAGAGAAAACAAAAGCACTGGCCAGCTTGACTGTCAACTGTGTGGAAAAGCAAGACATTCTGCTTGCTTTGAGAGGGGGGGGGAAGAAAGAAAGAAAAATATCAGCTGCAGTTCTGCAGTTCTATTTTAATTCCTCTCACCTAGTTGCGATCAATGTACCTACTTCTTCCTGTATATACAAAAATCTAAAAAATACGTCACACTGATGAAAGTATGGGAATCCATCTGCACCAAGATTTCCATGGCCCACAGCTTCCATTTAACAAGCTGAGTAACCTCTTCATCATCTTCCCGTTTAGTGAGTTTAAAAACCATGCTATATTTAGCCCTGGAATTAGCAGATGCCTGGTTACATCAGAGATTTAATTTGTTGGAGTCAAAACGCGCTAATAAATAACAGACATGCATTCCCCGTGGCTCAAGGTAACAGGGCTTGTTTGTATTTACAGAGCATCCTCATGTAGCTTAAACAGCTCGCCTGAGCAGAGAGGAGATGAGCTGCCAGCGACGGCCTGTCCTCCTGACTGAGTGCCAGGACCGACTGTGCATCGCGGGACGGAAAACGTAACAGGAGACACGGGGAGGATGTCATGTACCGCAGACAGGGCACAGGGTTTTTAGTGGTTAAGATGACAACAAATGCGCACCTCTGTCATCAAGCCCTAGTAGAAAGCCATATCCATGGAGAAATTTAGAGAAACCAAAAAGGTCCTCAAAAACAACTGAGGTTTTGTTTTTCGAATAATGATAATGTACTGAAGAAAGCCATTATCCTATTTATGGTTTGTTGTTCAGACTCCCAGCCAACAGCGTACCATACTCAGTGAATATATACATTCTAATGATATGATGGGGCAGGACACAGATGTTATGGGTTTGTCACACAGTCCTGCATGGTCTGGCTTAACCAGCGTGTAATCACCAAGCATAAGCATTTGCAACTTTTAATGACTGCCAGGGAAGTGTCTACTAACTGCTGTAACATGATTGCACATGACAACAAGAGAGAGGGAGAAATAAGAAGGAAGAGATGGAGGGAAGGGTTCTTTGGACCAGTCCAAGAAGTAGAAAAACTGAATTCAAAACAATTCAAGTTGAAACCACGTAGCAATTTGTTCTGTTATGTTAAGGCGGAAGTCCGACTAATTTGATTGACTAAAGGATGAAAGAAGAGTCTGATCTCAAATACTGTCAAAGACTATCTGCTTCTCTTCTCTAGGGATGGCCAGTCAATAGGAAACCTTAAAGATTAGCATTACATATCACTTTGCCTCTTCCCAACAGAACTGCTGAGGTGCAGATGGGTTTCCGAATCACCTTTCTCATCCTCCTTTGCTCATAGACAATGTTTTCCAAGATTTTAAAAATTTTAGCATTTTAAACATTGGTGCCCTACCCCTCACGCCCACCTAACACGTGACATCCTGAGCAATGCTTTTAAAGGTGATAACTATTTGCAGTTCCCCTTGACTTTGATTGCAGACTCCTTTAAATTCTTGTCTCTAGTCAGTCCTCCAAATTTTTGACAGACTTAAAATTAGAGGCCACTGTTATCAGTAGAGTTTTTCATGAATAGTCCAGGACTATACAACATAACAAATTAGATGAATATTTGGAAGAGTATTGGTGAATTGTTGATACAGCACAAGTAGGGATTTGCTTGTATTTGGGGCTGGATTTCCAAACAGCATTGAGTTTTGCAACATTTCAATGTTAGACTCCCACCTCTTTTGTACAATTTTGTGTCTTAAGAGGTAAATGAAGGAAAGCCAGGTGCCTGAACTGGGAACTGAGGTCCAGATGGGCGTCTGTCCTGCAGGTGCGCCCTGGGGACAGCCTCTGAGGGTTGTATGAAACAGCGCTGGAGAGCAAGCCAACTCTCCAGCACTGTGGTTGATTGGAGCTCAGCGCTCAAGCTCACTTCCCAGCTCCTTTTTATTTGGAAATGTAGACATACCCTTAGAATGCTTCCACTGTCTGTGGAAATGGACAAGTATATCCCAGAAGCCAATGAAAACTTTGTGAAAGTTACTTTGTCTTCTTTTGGAGATGCCTCTGTCCCTCCATTGGGTAGAGTGGGAGCCAAGGCAATTTGGTGACTAAATCCCCTTAAATCTAGTCATTTATGAAAGGAACAAACTGAGATTCCTGTGGGATTTTTTTTTTTTTCAGAAATATTTGAAGAGCCATCACATATTTATGAAGATGTTAAAAAGTCAATAACTTTTAAAGCACTTTAGAACATATTAGCTTACTTGAATTTTCAACCAGAAATACATTATTTGTTTTCATTATTATCCAGCTCTAATCAGGAAAACAAATATTTTGTGTGACTTTGATGACCAAACACATATTGTGAGCAGGCAAAATGAACAGTTTTTCACCAATCTATAAGCAGAAATGTCTTTATGCAAACAGCTTCAATAGCATTTATGAACACAGCTGACCAAAAAGAGGAATTTCTGTCTAGTGAGAAAAATGGATATGTCCAAATCTCTTCACTCTTCCAAATAGGGGAAGAAGCATGAAAACTATAGTTTAGCGAAGCTACACCTCAGGCAACCATCCAGGCTATCAGGTCAGATCATACCTCCATGCTGTATGACAGCCACAGATATTAATGATGATGCATCTCAGAGAGAAGACAAATAGTAGTATGTCATGAACTTTGAATGGCAACTGGAAAGCTCTGCCCTTTGAAAACAATGGGGCTCTATGACTCATAAAGGATCCCTTTAGCATCTCAGAGGACATGTATTAACATTAATACTAAATTAATAATTCTTTTTTTCCATTTGGGTTCTGACAAGCAACTTACCAAGCAGCCTGGGTCCTCCAAACTTGAGGCAACAAATGTTACATGTTGATGGAAACGTTTCAGAAAAAAAAGGAAAAAAAAAAAAAAAACCCAAACATTTTCCTGTGGTAAATTTTGATTTTTATGAGAACCACATTTTCCATTTCTAAGATAGAATTTCCAAGCAACTCTTAACTATGGATAACAAACATATCCATAATCATCAGGAATCATTGGTTAGCAAATGGAAAGAAATCTCAGGTTCAAAACAATGTGGGTTTGCAACCTTTTGTGGTTTCATCATAGGTATCATGATAACTAGCCTTTTTTCCCCCCCTAGCACCCAACAGCATGAATTCACTCACTGTCTCAAAATCTTATAAAGAAGAAAAAAATGTGAGCCCTGAATACTCAACCACCAGCAAGCAAATAAATCAACACAAAACACATTCTTTGTACGTCTCTCAGTTTTGACTGGTTGGGGTCCTGACTCATGAGTGTCGAAAGTCTGGGGTTGCCAGAACTGCTTTTGTTTGTCACTAATAATCATTCATCCCGTGGAACATGTGGTTTACTGTCTCATGCCAGGCCTCCGATGCTAGGGGCTGAGGTTCCTTGGTGAGACAGCCTCTCCCAGCTCCAAGACATGTTCTTCCGCATTATCGGAATTTTTTTATTTTTTTTTAAGCATCAAATGTAAAATAAATAGGTCTTTCCCTTGATAGACATTATGATTTTTATTTTTTTTAAGATTAAGTTTGTTAGCCACAGACGTTTTGCAATATTTCAAGACCACTGATAACTGAGCAGGATGGAAAAGAACACAAGTACACCCAGTCCGCTGTTTGTTTGGGTTTAATTACTTTCTCTGCTATGGCTAGAGACTTCCGGAATTGTCCTCTTGGTGGAAATAAAGTTAAGCTTTTTTGGAAATAAAGTTGGGCTTTTCTATCAAAATACTTAGCTGAGTCATAAGGGTTGGGGAAAAAGTAATGCAGGAGGAGCTGACAGTTGTATTGACTTGTCTGGTAACCAAAGGTACATTCTTCATAAATGCCCAGATAAGCTGCATTTTCTCTCCCTGCTAGAACAGTCCCAAGACTAGTCACTTGCTTTTCTATATTGCCTCTTGCAGGCAGATTCAGGCTGTCTATAAACACCACCTGCTCCAGAGAAGGCAATGCAGAGTCCTTCGATGGCAGCCATTCTAGGAAGAATCTTCCACAAGAAAAGACTCCAGTCTGTTTTCTGCTTGACAATAACTCTGCACTAACAAGCAAGTCCACTTCAAGCACTGACCACAATCGATGTCCATTCCCTCCTTTCAATTTCTTCCGGAAATATGATCATCTCAGAACTGGCCCCAAAAATAGCCGATAAGCTGGTCATATAGACAGAAATTTAGTGCAAATATCTTATGGGACTGAGCAGTTGAGTCAAAGGGACAGATGCCCAGAGCGGAATTCATCTCTACTAACATCTAACATCTACTATATTATCATCCAGATATAGGAAAGAATATTTTTACGAGTACATTCACTGGAACAACCTCCTCATGGACATAATAGAGTTCCCATCGCTGGAGGTTTTCAAGATGCAACTGGCCAGGGTGCTAGACAACCTCATTGAAGCTCCATTTTCCATGAAAGGTTGGGCCAGAGGATCTTTAGAGGTCCCTTCCAACCTGGGCTATTCTATGATAGGACATATCAACACATTAGCTAGTAATCCAGACTCCTTTATGGTTAAAAGAAATACAGCCCAATTCATCTGACCTATTTTCAAATGTCTACCTGAAAATGAGACGAATCATGCCCTAGAAGGAGACTTCTGTTGGCTTTTGTTTTCACTGACTGCTACAGGGAACTTTTGGCAACTGATTCCAACATATGTTGCAGTCTGCAAAGTGAATCACCCCTTACCTGCCTACACTTCTCACAAACAGCATTTCAGCTCTGATAGGACTTTACTTTTATTACATTGCAGCTTTTATGGTCAGGGTCTCAGCTATACCCCAAATCCTTGCTGCAGTTCCAAACTGGAGAGGGAGGAGCTCCAAAACCCTACTAAGTTCACCATGGAGGCCAGATCCAGGCTGCTCAAGCAATGCCTAAAGGACCAGGACTCATAGAGATCCCTTCAGAAGACAACAACAAGCTTGCTTCTTGGTAGGAACATTGTTCCCAGAAAGGATATGCCTACTGCTAGGCCTGTCTTATCTGAGGGAGGTTTAAACCACCAAGGTCTTGCACTCCAAGAGATGGTCCTCGCTGCTAAACTCTATAGAAAAATTCAAGTTTAAAGTTTTAACCAAGCCTCATCTGCTTGCTGCAAAATATCCTATGGATATCACGGAATGAGCAATAGAAATGAGAGCAGCAATCTGACTATAGCCTCATAAACTGGCATCTTCCCTAAACATAGTGAATGTCTTGGCCTCTCCTCTAGGCCTGCTTACACTATTTTACACTTTCAATTTAAGCTGCTTTGGAGAAAACAATGAACAGTTGTAATAGGGCTGCCAAAAGGCATTCTCTAGCCCACTTCTGAAAATAAGACTTATATGCTTTGGAAAATGTGTTTCCCTGTTCCTCTTAGCAAAAAGGTCTTGGCCTGACTATTCACCTGGCTGGAGCTTTACTGTTGTCTGCCATACTAAAAATGAATGAAGAGGAGATATTATAAGAAAACAAAAATATTCAGTAGCAGAACAGGTGTTTCAGCCTCTCAGTTCTCCAGAAGTTCACTGCAGAAGTTTTCAGTGGAGGTGCCTGTCTGAACTGGACTCATGGCAGATCCTCAGCCTGTCCATCAATGGTCTCAAGCTGCCTTCATACCCAAGAACAAAAGAACAGACAGAGATAGCCAGTGGTGTGCCTTGGGCTGGGATATGCCTGTTTTCCTTTAATGGGATGATAATGCCATCTTCAGCATGAAGCAGTGTGTGCTACTATATTGTCAAATCCTGATGTTTACACACAAGCTAAGGGCATTGTTCTGCACGTTTCTGGAAAGTAAAAGTGAAGTGCTGCAAAATTAGCCTCTAGCAGAAGAAACAGATTCTGTCTACATAAACACACTGCTTTGAAATTCTGCTAGTAATTTTTCAGTCTCATAAAATAAATCTAATGACATCTCTGTATGTTTATTCCTGACTCTGAAGCTCAAAAAAGCCAATAATCCAGTAAGGACTCCTAGCTATTTATTTTCCTCTGGATTCTTACCCATTAGTGTACCAAAGTAGCCATTTTCCAAACAGGCATTCATTTTGACAAATGCATTTTACTGACCCCTTTTACAGAGGCCAGATATTGGAGGACAAGTAGAAATTTCTGTAGAAAATTACCTCACTGTTAAGTAGTAAGGACACTGGATGTCTCCATCTCAGCCATCCATAAGTCATCTTGATTTGTCAGATGCATTGGCTTTTAAAAAAGCTCAAGATAAGAACAGCCACTGGAATAACAAGCCTTGTCAGCTTCATTCTGTTATTGCCTGTTGCTAAGAACAAAGGTGTCATCTTTCCATAGTATTCTTGTACTTCCAAAAAATCTTCCTTTGTTTACATAATGCCAGTCTTAAAAGATTTTCCAATAACTAAGAATGATCTCACAGTTTAAATAATTGCTAATTAGAAATCTGTACCAAAATTTTCAGCATCCTATTTTGGCATTGAAATACGTAGACTGTGACCGTCTACACAAATGCATCTCTCCAAGTAACCCAAAAGCTCTGTGAAACTCTGAACTCGAGAACTCTGTTTATCTTCCTGCTCTGTCTAAAAAATCCTGCCAAAAGCTGGAAGTGGTGATGCTGCATGCATTCTCCAAAGAGCTAAAAACTGTGGACTACCAAGCTTCCAGCTGTAGAGTCTATACCCTAGAGTTAGATATGCAGAAGTGTATTTATAGCATGCACACATCTTAAGCTGGGCTTAAACCTGGGTATTTGCACATTCATAGCAATTCAGGCATTCAGCTAACTCATTGGCTTATAGCCAATTTGAAGAACAAGCAGGCAGGCATAAGGGAGACGATGCCAAATTTGATGACATAAATAAGCATGCTCATCTTTGAAAATCCATTACTACTATTGGGTTTTACTAGGCCTGTAGTTTTAACTGAAAACCGCTATCTGGACTTTTATTTCTGGTTCTGCAAACCGTGAGGTTTTCTTCTTCAGTTGTACGCTGGCTGGAGGTGTGCACGTACAAGTTAGAAGATCCATACCTTTCTCTGAAGATTCGTTATCATGCACTCACAACAAAGGTGCCTGGTTTCGTTTTTGCAATACAACTCTGACACGTTATATTGCCTATTTTTTTTTGCTGTCACTTAGACTTCCCCTGTTCCAACACCTCTTTGTCGTTCCAGTAATCTCCGCCTTTTCACCGACCCATATCCCCGCAATTCGGCAATCGAGCCATATTGGGTGCGCCACTGGTGCTTGTGGGTAACCTCATCCACCTCTCGGCCAACTGCTCTTCTTATCCTCTTGCAACACTAATCAAATGGGAAAATCCCCTTTGCGGAACCCCACGTCTGTCATCTTCACAGCTGGGTAAATGCGCATTTTCTTTTAAATCTAGGATTGAAATCACAACCTTAATCATAACATTTGTAATAATTTCCTGTAATCTGGAATTGCTGCTCTTAGTGTGGTGAGGAGAAAGGTGATGGGGTTTTAAAGTAAAGCAAGGATTTTAAAAGTAAACTCAGTTGTGAGCCAGGTTTTACTGTAATTTCTAGAGTAAAGCAATTAAAAGGAGATGCAGAAGAATGTAAAGAACTAAAAATGGGTCAATATTTAGAGGATAAACGGTCCCTGAACATTACTTATGGGACATTGCTGATGCAGAGTCTGTCCGATGTTGTTTTGGTATGAAATATTTTCTTCAAGGTCAAGTGAGGGTGGGAGGCAGGTGGAAAACATGGAAGATCACTTAAGGTTGCCGAAAATAAAGATGCATCTATCTCACAGATACAGTTCATGTGTAAGGATTTGATAGAAAAGGTTTGCTTCTTAAGATGTCAAAAAGCACAACTTTACCTTAGACTTCCAGAGTTCATCCTTAATGTAAGAGACATTTGAAACTTCCTATCTACTAAGATATTGTAACTCCAAAGAAAAAAATCTGAGTATAGACAATCTCCTTACAGCATTTTAAAGTCTTAATTTTGTGTCATTCTTCTCCTTACACGGTTGTTGGAATTGTCAGTGATTAGTGAAAGGATTAAAGCTGAGCAGAAGAACTGGTATAAAACCATGCCCAAGCTAGAGAGGTACAGCAAAATGGAGTAATATAAAACAATAAAACCTGGACCGGATGTACTCACTCATCACTAGACACGTTACATGATTAATCACTTGTCCTCATTGTAACAGCGAAGCCAGGAAATCCACAAACCTCAGTATGTATGTAATAGTGCATTTCTAGCTAACAAATTACAGCTATCAAGCTACAGAAAGAAGCATGCACTACATTTACTATAATTTAACATACTGGCCTTCCCTGAAAACCTGGCAAAGTTTGCTGCCATGCATTCCCATAGCATCAAAAACTATATATTTCAATGACGGTAAAAATTCGAGCGTTTAGCATTTACATGAGATTCAGCCAGAAAGACCCAAGATGGCTCAGGGCAATTTGTATAAAGCAGTTCATCGTGAAGGTGCTTACGATGGTCCAGCTAGGCCAACACGTCCATCACTAACCATAAAAACAGAGCAAACGTTATAAACAGGTTGTGGTGGCGTTACCTGGAGCCAAAGCACAAGCCTGGCTGCATTTCATGTCAAACCACTGCCGTTTGGAAAGTATGGCTGACATCCGATTGCGGGCCGCCCCGTGAGGTTCACCAAACCACCAGCAGTAGAGTGGTTATGCTGCTTTCTTCAAAACATTTTTGTGGCTTTCTTGAGAACACAGTATTTGTCAGGTGAGTAGCACAGCTAGGATGGTTTTATCTCCTTGTTGCCATTAACTGTGCTTCAGTACTGTTCCAAGGACCCCCATTCTGCTCAGCTGTATATACAGTGTATGAAGAATCATTCTCTGGAGGGGCTGCGGGCAGCAGAATAAACGTTAAGGCTAACAAGGAGCATTTTCAGTCTGAGCTCCCATACACCAAGCAGGAAATAGCACCCAGTCATTTATATAACTCTACTTACAGTATTTTTTTGTTCCTTTCAAACATAACTTAAAGAATATTTTTACCTTTTAAGATGCAATTTTGTGGCAATCCCTAACCAATACTTCCTCAACGGGAGAGGACTGACATTCTGAAATAGTTACTTCAGGTCTTCTCAAGAGGTGGCTAATTAGCTTTGAATTAGCTGTGTGCACCTCAATTAATCCATGACCAGCTCCTAACATGCTTGTTAACATCCATCTGCCACACATCATCCTCTGCTCCTGATCTGTTTCCCTGGAGCCTCATCAATCAAGTTCAGCTTGGCAGAAGACTCCTCCTTCTCATGGAGAAGGAAGGGAGACAATTCCCACCAGCTCCCTGGCAAAGGGCAGTGTCAGTCAGCTTCACAAAATGAGAAACAAAGTGTAAGACAGGAGACCTACCCAAAAGACCTTCCAGAATCCCCGTATCAGAGAAGCGTAGAGAATTCCCGTATTCCAGCCAAGCACAGTGTTATATACTTCATGCACCTTATTGCACTTTTTACTGCTCTGGCTTTTATGCTAATGTCATGCCCTTAGTATACAAAGCGGGGGTAACATCATATGGAACTTCAGATCCTTGCATTTCTCGTGTTACCTCTGGGAACTCCTAGACTTTCTGGCTACGTAGCCATGGGTTTGGTACTACCTTGAAGGTAAGTCATCATCTAGAGCAGATGATTTCATCCTTACAACTCACCACAAAAGTCAGGTTCTTGCCTTACAATGTGATCAGCTTCCAAATTATGAGGGCTTTTCTACATGCAACCAGTCTGGGACAGTCTCTGAATGATGTCTGGATTTGTCTGAAGAGGCATACAATTTTCAAGCTTTATTAAAGGAAAGAATCTGAAACTGTAAAATATTTGTTTGATTGTATTTGGAAACATAAGAAAAATGCTAGCTATTGTGGGATTTGGCAAATAGAAGGAGTATTCTTCATTTTGAAAGTCCAAAACTCTTCTGAAGAGCCCAAGATTATTGCTCCACTTTACAGAGGGGGACATACAAGGGCCCTTGAAGGGCACAGTTTGCCTCAGATCAAAGCAAGGCATCAGCAGAGGTAGGTAGCGAACCCAGACTCACAGGCAAACTGAAAATAAAGTCCTTCAAGTCTCATTCATCTTGTCTGTCTCTCCTCTGACACAGTAGGGTAGGCTGATTTTTATCAGCCACCTGATTGAATCTTGTTCGGTCACAGTTCACGGCACACATTTTAATAGAAAGGTAGAGGCTAAGCGGTGCAGGGCTGGCTGTTTGCCTTCTCCTGGCTGCTACGCTCTTGTCCAGACTGACTCTTCCCCAAAGGAGCTTTCACCTTCTTTGAGGGTATGAGACCATCTTCAGGGCTGGAGAAGTATCTGGAGTACAGGACCTGAGGTTGGGAGACCCTTTAGGAGCAGCAGAGAGCAGCATCGAAGCCAAGTCAGAGAAGCAAAAGGCAGAGAAATTCTAGGTCCCGGAGTACCATGTGGGGTCAGTGCAATTGATAACCCCTGCTGAAAAGTGGGGTTGGACTGAGAAGGTGAACTGGAGAAAAAGTCCCACCCAGCAAGGACATCACAACCAAGAAGAAAGAAAATCTTTGCAACCTTTACTCTTCTCCACATCCCAAGACTGTACAAACTGCAACTGTAAAAACAGATGTTGAATTTATGACATGTGTGTTTGAACATTGGACTTGCAAACAGAGGACAGTTGGTAGGAAATTTATTTATGTTCAAATTAAGTGAGCTGCCAGGGTCAAGACTGTGTTATGGCCACAGTTCATTCTCTTTCTTTTTCTCCTTGTTAATTAGATATAATTACATGAGCTTTAGCTTCAGTGCACTTCCAGTCTAATTATCAAAAAAAGGTTCACATTTTAAGAAAGAAAATGAAGAATGAACGATGGTAACAACCAACCTTCTCATTGCTGACGTATATTCAGATTAATGGTTATTTCCCTAATTAATCTAAACCACTCATCCAATGTAATTTAGATGACTGCAGTAAAGATGACTGCTTTACGTACTTAAATTTTCTCTTAACAGTTGTGGCAAGCTAATACGCAGAAAAAATAAAGTAAGTCAAATTTTAAACACACAAACTACAAGCTCGGCATACACCATAAGCAGTAGCATTCCAACACTTGAAGAAGGAAAAAATCTCACAAAATAATTTTAAACAGAAATTACCATTACCCCTTCTCTGAAACCATGTCTGTAAGAGCCTCTCTAAAGCACTTTGATCATACTGATGAGGGCCCTCCAGACTCCCTGGGGAATTTCCAACACCCACCTCTTTATTTTCTCAGGCAGTCACAGGAAAAGAGGTTTTGTTGAAGATGCCAGCATTTACTAGGCTCATCAAGATGTCCCAGGCTTAACTCTTTCATAACTCTGACCACCCTGATGATACTATCTTCAGGTTGTAGTTTACGGCTTTAAATTAGGACGTAAGCCAAGTCCCAAACCACCTAAGCTAACAGGATGAAAAATGTATCATCTCTTGCTGCAGAAATATTAGCTAAACATCTCTCAGTCCTGCAGCAGTTAGCTTGGAACCTCTCTTATGCCCAGTGTGTTTTAACTCCAATAGATTTAACTGTGAACTCTAACTCCTCTCTGACACATACTGCATAACATACTGTAAAGAGTTCTGTTCAACAGCACAGCTGAATATTGCCATTTCTCTTGACAGAATTTCTCTAAACAACTACATTCTGACGAGCTGCTTTCACAGTTTGCTTTCCATAGAGTTATGTTCTAGTTTCCTGAAGAAACATTATGCATCTTCTCTCAATCTGCGACTTTCAGTGTGAGAAAATGGTCCTTTGTTGTATTTCTGTCATTTTTGTAGCAACATGAATAGTATGTCTGATTTTGCGTGGTTAATCAATCCAGCTGCAACATCTGCTCAGAGCACAATATTACGGGGCAATAATTATGAAAGCACGTTCTTCTTGGAAAAAGACAGACTGACAATTGTGTCCACTGTTTGTTATTAAAGGTTACTATCTATCTAAACTGAGATCTGATGTGAGTGGGTGAGAGGACTGGGATTTTGCCAGCTTTCAAAAGGAATGAGTTTTGCTCTGTCTGTGTCTGGAAACTGCTGTGATGCAGCACACTGAATATACATCCGCATGAATAACGTAGTATGTTATAGTTATATTATACTTCAGTATCAGCTTCAAAGTTACTTTCAGATCAGCATAAAATCTAAGGGTTTTGCAAGCAGTAAGTTGGGTTCCAAACCAAAGCAACCACAGATTACTTTCCTACAGGAGTGAAAAACGCAGCCAAAAGCAAGTTTAGCTCTTCTTCGCTGCTTGATGATTTCTGGTAGGCAAGCCTTATTCCATAGCCTCCCAGCTAAGAAGGCTCCCCTTGCTGGTTTTTAACCACTTCCGCCAGCCAAGAATGAGAAGGCCAGAAGTCACATCAGGACAACAGAGTAGGGTCAAGAAAGAAGCAGAAGATGACAGCCATACTACAAGACTGGACAAGGGTCAGAAAAAAGTAGAAACCAGCAACAGCCACAAGGAAAGTGTAGGAGGAGAGTTGGAAGTTATACAAGGTGAAGACTGTACACAATAAGTGGGCTACTGGGGCAGATGGCAGAAAAATACCACATTTATCACACCATTTCTTGTCTCGATATTCGTCTAATTCTTGGCCAAAGCACTGGAACTTCAGGAAACCAAGTCAAGTGACCTGTACAGGTGTTCTCTTTTGCCTATTGTTAATTAAAAACAAAACCCAAAGAAAACACCCAAATACATACACACAAAGCTCCTTCACAGTCCTAGAAGCAGCAGCAACTTTTGGAGGAATGAAGGCAAGACAGACTACATATCTTCACTACATAAAGGCCCCAATTTCAGTCTTCACAATTCCTGTGGAAAGGTGTTGTGTGGTCACAGACTAGATAGCCAGTACCTTGACCACAGACATGGTCTCATGCTTGTCATGGTTAGTTCCCTTGCCCCAGGCAGTCACACGCTTTGTGGTTTGCCTTAACAGCAGGGGAAGAGACAGCATTTGATTAATATGGTGCTCAATAACCAGTAAGGTTAGTGCTCTGGGTACATTTCTTAGGCTTTGGCATGACTCACTTTCCGTAGCCACCTTCCAACCAGAGGCTCGGAGCAGTAACCAGCATGGAATTCAGTCACACCAGAAACTCAGGCTACGGAGCGAGAGGAAGGTCCGAGCAACGGCAGCAAGAGACAGAGTAGCACACGTGTTAAGCAAAGACTACGGAATAGCTGGAGACTTAACTTTCAATTTAATACACCAAGGTTAAACAAAGTGCATGGATACTGTTCTGTGGTTGAATAAAGCCAGCCAGAACCAGACTGCTGAAAGAAAGAAAAATAGAGTCCAGGCAGGAAGAAAAAAAGCTCAGACTAATCTTCCACATGAATATCCTCCTCTTTCCCTTCACAAAAATCTCTTTTTTTGTTCCCAAACTTGCCACCCATCTTTTTTGGCTGTACAATATTTTAAGAATAATTTAAATGTTTACTTGGTTCAGTTAATGTATATTTTCTGCATGATTGAACGTGAAGCCTTACCCAAATCGAAAAAAAAAAAAAAAAGATCTTTGAAACAGATACGGTAATGAAACAAAAGAATGCTCCTTTTGGAAATAATCTCATAAATACTATAGAAACCTCCTTCAAACAACCATTGCAAAAATAAAGATTCAAGTAGAGTTGTGCGTGTTTACTGGTTTAAAAGTAACTTCAGCAAAAATTTCCTAATGCTTGAAATGAAACCCAGCTGAGATTAGTAGATTCATAACACATACATCAAAAAACATTAAGACAGGCAACAGCAGTACTTCTAAACCTTACAAACCGTATCTGTGCACATCTCTGCTCAGCGCTACTATTTTGGGGTACTCGACGGTAGGCTGTTTGGTAGATTTCACAAGATACCGAAACACTTGAGGATTTTGAATAAGCCTATGAAACTTCATGTTTCATACAGCATTTTCATTAGTAATGTATTTTTGCATTTGTCCGGAAGACTCTAAAGCTGGCTTTTACACCAATTCCCCAAACACTGTACAATGTGCCAAAGACCAACCTCAGTGCACACAGAAATATCAAGCCAACCTCCCTCTAACCTAGCTTCGAGGTAAGATGAGATTGACGTAGACTGGTTATTACATCCTACTCGTGTTGAGATATCTGAGTGAATTTCTTGCCCAGTCTCTCCTCACAGAATCCATGCAACACTTTACTTCACATAACCACAACTATGGGTTTACCTTTCAACCCAAAGACGGTAAAACAGTGTTCTCACATTCTTCCTGGACACCAATTTAATTCTGTATGAAGTATGCCATCTACTGATGCACTATTTACTATACCATTCTTCAAGCGCCTTCACACAACCACTGACCAAGACCAATCTTAGTTGTGTTAGCTGAAAAGAAAAATAATAGTCTATGAATTTACAAGAAATGACAGTGCTCTCGAAGCCAGTGAAATGTGTTTTATTTTAAGCCACTGCTAAAACAAGGACAAATTTAGTGCAACCTGGAGTTCATAATCTGAAAACTGAGTATAGTTAAATTACTAAAATGGCAAAACTCGTCACCATTATACAGTACAAGACCTTCATATTCATTGAGTACAGTTACATAAACATTTATAGTTATTCAAACTGCTTTTGGTATACAATTGCATCACTAACTGGGCTGTGAATTACTGTAACACTGCACAAATAAGCAGCAGTTCCAGCAAATTATAATAAATTTTAGTATTAAATATTATTCAGACATTACAACAGAACAAAGGCCCTCTAAAACTACAACTCCAGCTATACAACAGGAATGTACAAAGATGGTACAAAATAAAGTGACTACAGTGGCTGGGCTCTGTACTTGCCTCTTCAGAGCTCAAGTACAGTAAATGCTCGACAGTAGTGGCTCTTGCAGAAAAGCCAAAATTCTTACACTAAAATTATTCCTGAACCTTGTATTTTAATTTGCAAATCAACTGTGTAAAACTAGGGGGTTTTTGCGCTGCTGACAGTGTTTATTACTTACTGTGTTCCCATCTCCAACAACATGTGGCTCTTCATAGAAAAGGTCCCAAAGTTACATTAGAAAATGTAACATTTAAAATCTGATACCATTTTTGAGAGACCTAATTAGTCTCGGAATGTGGGTTGCTAGGTTTTTGGGTTTTGTATGTTTTTTAAAAAGCTGACACAATCTTTTAAAACTCAAGAACAAAGATACTACACAAATTGCAATCAAGTACATCGTCTTAGCTACTTTTTTCCCATCCTTATTTTGAGTCAGCAAATCCTCTTTAATTTTAGCATATGGGTTTGAGTTTTGTTTGGTTTTTATTTTAAGGCTTTATGTATACTTCTGTATTATTTATGCACCCCGTTCTGAATGTTTAAATGTGTTTTAAATGTGGCCGCTTTTAATTGTTAATTTATAGAGGGACTATTTTCAAAGTGCTTTTTCTACAGAATCTTACAAAACATCCAAACACTTCCATTTTTTCAGAACACCAAATGTATTTATGAAATGTTTAAGACAGGGTGTCTTCTGGAACAACGCTACCATTGTATATATTTTCCTCAACTTAAAAATTAAATTACCAAGTCAGGTTTCCCATACAGAAAAAAAATGCAAGATGAAACAAACTACCATATTATGCTTGTTTATAAAGCAGAGTTATCTGGTTTAAATGGACCAAAATGTGGCTTTTCATGTTTTTACAGTTTTCATTTACACTTCTGTATTTGTGGTCAGGAGTTTTAAATAAACTCAGTAACAGCATAATTTAAGACTCACATTACCAAAGAACAGCTTTCTCACTAATATGGCAGACAGCACCAGTTAGATATAGTCAGAGTAAGGTATCCCAAAGATTATTAAAATTATTAAATTATAGTAATTTTGCCAGGCTAGTTTAATGCTATCCCAATTTTGATACCCAAGGAGAAAAGTCAAGTCATCCAGAACAAATTTAAAACAATTGGTGTAGAAAATTACGGGGATTTAAGTAAAAATTGAGTACAACCTTTTTTTTCTCATGTAAATTTGGACCCTATGCTACTGTCCTCAGAGGCTAATAAATCAATTTCTTCCTTAATATAACACCAATCAATAGTTACATAATGTATTTGATCCAGTCTGAAAACAAGATTCCATTTATAAAAATCATTCTTAGTGCAACTATTGTCTACTTAACTTTTTGAATAGTTGTAAGCTATGAGAATCGCACAATCTTCTGCCTTTCTCCAGGAAAGTAATTAAAAAGGAAAAAAAACCCAACCTTCAATTTTATAAAATTCAACATACTGAATAAATCAGTTAAAAACTGGCTGTTCCTGTAGTGGTGTTTTGTTGTTGGGTTTGGGGTTTTTTTTCCAGATGTACAGCTTTGTACATTTACAATGCCTTCAATATCTTTCTCAATTTGGTTTTGGACTTGTACAGAGACATTCTACTAGTACTACTGTATCCACACGTCCTGAAATTCCACTTGGTGAGAATGCAAGGGTCCAAAACCCAGAGCAAAGTTTAGTCCTGAGGCACTGTTTTTAGTAATTTATTTTCTTCACATTTCAATTTTATAGGTAAATTTGTATAAGTACATTATCACTGTGTTAAAGGGAAGATGTTACAGCCAGGGAATTGTTTCAAGTTTTTGTCTGAAACAACACTGAAAGACAACCTTAAAAAAACATGGAAGAAAGGAGTATGGGGGGTTGGGGAGGAAAAAAAAAAAAGAGATCTAGACAACTTTTGTACAACTCTTCAAAAATATGTGTTACTAGCCCCATCTTCCAAATACAAGAATTAAGATAATTTCACACACACCTCTTTGGGCTCTAGAGAAAAATGATTCCTGACGCTTGGCATTATATTACCTATAACAAGACAAAAGACTTCGTAATGGTTTTTGGTCTTTTTGTCACATGACATAGATCTTTCAATCAGTGAAATGATATACAAAGTGAGGTAATAAACTATAAGCATAACGTAATTTTAAGTTATGGTAAAAATTTACATTACAACTTCATATTGGTGAGATCTCATTCACATACAGATACATATACATATCTATGTGTGTATGCACAAGTGTGAACATACATGTGCATATACAAAAATGTTAAAAATCTGTAACTTGGTGAGAAGGGTGAACTTTGTGAGATCCAAGGCAGAAATCCAGATGACAAATGAGGACTAAACCAAACTAGGTCTCTGTAAAAAAAGACCAGTGGAATGACCTCCTGAAACACAAAAGACATTGCAAGGAGAGTGCTCTTGAGTTTACCAGTGGGACACCTCATGGTAGGTAGGGTAGGGGAAATCAGAATTGTACACATTCCAATAAAATTAATGAATAGCTTTAGAAACTTTATCTCTCCTTGTTTGGGATCAGAAACTTCCCACCATATCAACAGTATATTTTTCCTCTGAAAAAGCTATTAAGATTCTTTTGTCCATCCAAAATAAGTTAAGACTCCATGATTCTCTTGCAAGTGATATGAGTTTTGAGGTGGCAACCTTGTAATTACCAGCACATGCCTTTTTCTCTCAAAGGATGTATAAAAAAACAACACCCAAAACCCCAGTGTATAGGTCCGAATTTCCCTTCAGACAGAAAGGCAAGTCAGCAGCACTGGTGAGAAACCTGATTAGACTGCTAAGACGACTTGATTAAAAGTGCCTTTAAAAAAATTCAGTGAAGGTAGTTAAGAAAAATGAAAAATCAATTTGCAAGAAATTTCTCCTTTATGTTTTAATTAGCTTTCTTTGCTAAACGCTTCAGTGCTCACTGAGTAACAAAATTCTCTTTATTACTGAAAAGAAAATTCAAATATAGAGGCTAAGAAATAAAGAATTAGACTAGTCAAAAAGATGACCAAAATCCTCAGAGGAAGAAGTTTCTATCTGCTACTTTTAACACATGTATGTGAGAGGCTAACATACAAGTTCTTCGACACAGAATTAATGTCACAGAAGTATCTGCATACAAAAAACTTCAGTAAGAAATTTAGCAATTTAAACTTCACTGGAAAGCTTCAGGAATCCTTGCTGAAGAAGTATGTATGAAATTATGCTCAGCTACCCACTCTGTTCTACCACCAGAAGTTACCAGCTCTATAGCAGTCAATAAAAGGGAACATGTATTTGCATCTCAACAATTTGAGAGCAGACTCTCACATCTTCACATAAAGTTAACTTGATAAAGGTGGCTATGAAGCCAGACTGTATTAAGGGGCTGCTTGCACAAGTCACAATTTTCTTCCTGGCAATGGTGCCCTTGGGCATGTAACACCTGGCCAATATTGGCAATTTTTTTCCATTGTCTGCAGCAAGGTATTCCAGAACAGATTTTTGCAGAACATCAGCGCTCTTAGTCCCACTGTGAATACAGCACACATACAAGTGGGAAAAAGAGCTATCCTCGCACAGCAGGGATCCTGAATATCACACCTGAGACTCTCTCCTCTGAACTATCATCATAGACAAGGGATTTTTTTCATAAATATTTCCATGGTCTGAACACAGCAGTAAATACAAGTTATGCATGGGTGGACAATACCGATTATGGACTGAATAAACATACCATGTGCACAGTATCACAAAGCACAGCACAGCTATTTTGACTTTCACCTCAAAGTCTTTTAAATGGCAATTACTTGAACATTCATTAGTTGAGTTTTACTTTACATATCTCTGTTCTTCCTATCTCCTTTCAAAAGGGGAATGAAGTGAAGAGTGTTGCATCTTTGGATTTTTCAGACATTTTCCAGAAGCCAACCAACCAAAGACTTATTCAGAGCTTGCTCTCCATCAGATGCCTTCTCTATCATTTCACAATATTTCAGCACCGCTTGCAAGAGATCTCCAACTTTCCAATCTCTTTCTCGCAGTCTTCTGGAAAGCTAAAGGGGAGACAGGGGAACACAAAAAAAAAATATTTTGACCAGCACATCCTGATTAACAGTTACAGAAGTTATTCTTGAAACATTAGCTCATAAGAGATCAGTTGTAATGAGTTAATCGTTATTCCCACATCTATAAAAACAAAAACTTCCGCAAGAATCCGGCACTTTTCTTTAGGGCAGTTTTCACAAAATTTTCTTCTGGAGGGAGCGACATCTTCAAATGATGTGGTGCCACAGGTATGAGGGCTGTGGTTCATCAAGACTGCAGAAAACAGGAAATTCTGAACACAAGATTAAGGCATTTGCCACCCCTCCCATGCCAATAATGCACATATAAAAAGACAAAACTCAGTCTTAATAAAAGGATGTGGATTTTCCTTGCACAACATATAGTGTGGTTTGGGTGGCACAGATGCTACCCTCAATGAAAACAGTGTCTTCAGAGTTGGGAAATTATAACATCTTGAGGAAGAGGAAAAGGTGAGGGTTAAGTTAAACTACCACTTGGGAGCACAGATCAGTGTAGCTGAAAACATTTTTTTTTTTTTGCGCAGGAGTCCAAGCAAAAATCTTCCTCTGCTTATTATGAGGAAAGGCCAAGAGAGCTGAGTCTGTTTAGCCTGGAGAAGAGAAGACTGAGAGGGGATCTCACCAATACTTAGAAATAACTAAAGGGTGGATGTCTAGAAGAAGGGGCTAGACTCTTTTCAGTGGTGCCCAGTGACAGGACAAGGGGCAACGGGCACAAACTGGAACACAGGAAGTTCCATCTGAATATGAGAAAAAACTTCTCCATTCTGAGGGTGACCGAGCACTGACACAGGCTGCCCAGAGAGGTTGTGCAGTCTCCTTCTCTGGAGATATTCAAAACCTACCTGGATGCGACCCTGTGCAATCTGCTGTAGGTGATCCTGCTCTAGGAGAGGGGTTGCACTAGATGATCTCTAGAGGTCCCTTCCAACCCCTACCAATCTGTGATTCTGTGTCAAGCTCAGCTACATACAGAAGAAAGCCTGCCCTAAGACAAGGATGAATTTGCCAGTTTGCCCAAGAATAAAAAAACCCCTTTTAGTTAAAAAACAAAACCAAAAAATACACCCAACAAAAAACCACAACACACAAACTATTCTTTGTAGCCTTCTACACAACTGTCAATGCTGCATTTAATAAAGACAATTTAGACACCTACCCTGCTTATTCTTTGGAACTGTAAAATTTTATTGCCTTTATAGTCCTTACCATGATACTCTATAAATAAGCTTAAAAAAAAAGTCGTCATAAAGAGCATTGAGTGAAATAGCTCCCACAGCTACAAAATTAAAAATTCGTAATGTTTCTTCTATGAGACCTACCAGATTGAAATATGAAATTCTATTAGAGAAAAAAAGTCAAGTAAGACAATTTCTCTCTGCTTCTTCACCTACGTGATGCTCCAGCTGCAACAAGGCAGGTGATAGAATGGACAGGAAGAGTGTGGGCATAAAAACATGTATAAAACAATTAACTTATTGAGAAAAGAATTAACTTGAACAAGCAAAAAAGATCCCCTCTAATCTTGAGTACAGTAAGTCCTGAATACTGAAACTTTTTTCAGTGAAAAAAACCATATTTTCTACATAAAACGGGACTGAGATCTGTAGTTATTTCTGTGAATTATTTGTCACTTTTAAAATACAGCACAGGAAGCAAGAGTTTTACAGTCTACAACAGGCAATTTTGTAAATGGTGTTTGTCGGTTTATAAAAGAATGGTCATTTTTCTTATGCCAAAGTTTGGCTAGTGTCCAAAGATCTACTTAAGCAAATAGAGTGTAAAACTTCTCTCCACATAAGAGGATATCACCATAGTAAGATGACAGATTTGGCACCTCACTTCACCAATCTTTCTGGTTTAATTTAGAGTTAAAAGTTCAGTCCTACTGTTTCTTTAGCCAACTCTGTTTCTTACTGTCAGATAAGCAAAATATTGAAGTTTACTCAAAACAGACATCAGGAATACTAAAACAGCTAGGTAAGGTCTGATTAAAAATACAACATACATATTTGGGGTTTTTTTTAATCCAGACGCTTGCATATCCACACTCTCAGGCTTCTAAAAAAGTTAAGAACTATCTATTCTAATTTACTGATTTCTTGTTCTAGCTCCTAACACACGTATTTTGCTCCATTCATAGGTATTCAACTTCCTTCTGCCTTGCTGAGCATAACATGTATCCCTAAGTAGAGTTCATACCCAGCTGCAGCAAGTAATTCCTTGCCTGATATATGCTAGGAGTATTTTTGTCTTTTACACAGCCACATCGCATCAGTGGCTCATTACCCTGCTGTGATTAGCTCAAACAAGCCTTTCCTCCCTTCCCGAACCCACCAACTGCTTATAGTGAAAATTACTGTTTTCTATGTGATCCAAAGTCCAGGTTCAAGTAACTGAGGTAACTTCCCAAAGTACCTTCGAGATGATCAAAACTGTGAGAAATCAGTATAGAGAGGTCAGTTTAGTTTTCTGCTGGGCTGTAGTGCCCTCTGGAGGTAGTTGTCTAGCTTTACTAGTGACAGAACTGCGAACTACTAGTGCTAATTTAAGACCCTCAGTTTGGGTCAGAGATCACCAGGACCAGGCTGGGACTACCCCCAAGACTTCTTATTTTGTACTACTAGACATCTTGCTTTTATTAATACAATCCTGAAAGAACAATTTATTTTTAAAAAGGACCTTAATACAATTACAAGCATCCTTCCGGAAAGTCTTCATTCTCTGAATTTATAATCTGAAAATTTCTGAAATATATTTTAACTTCCGAAACTCATCAAGTATACTTGTATGCATCCTAATCTTTCCTATACAAGATTATTCAGACAGAGCCTGTGCTCTGAAAATTCTATACTTTCCTTTGAACTCTAAGAAACAGTGAGAGATGCCGAGTCAGACTGACACAACAGGTGAATTTTTGGGGTTTGGTAATTTAGTTTAGACACAAACAGCACAAAATAGACAAGGGCACAAGTCTGTAGAGAAGACAGTGTAATGCATTCCAATTTGGAAATGGGATGGAATAAAAACTAGGTAACCATTCCCTACCTCCAGGGGGAGAAACAAGATTTTAATTCATTTTAGCATAACTGTATTTGGAAAACTAAGATTTAGTCTATGAAACTAAGTGAATCAATTAACTATTTTAACATTTTCAAGACTGCATGACTACTGTCTGCCTGAAGGTCTTATGTTTTACCTTTAGGTGTCAACTCAGTATCAATTTATGACTGAAGTGTCAAGTAGAAAAATATTACAATTGTTTAGGAGTGCATACATAATACACACTACTATTTTCCAGAGTGCTCTTCTCAGCATATTCTCTTATTAGAGTAGCTAGAGTGGTGTTCAGATACACTGCCAGCTAATAATATCTTTCCTATGTGTCTGCAGGCATTGGCTTAAATAGTAGAATCACAACTTTGAAATCTATTAAGTCAGAGCTGGCAGAAGAATGAGAGACTCCAGGGAAAATTAAAAAAAAAAAAAGGCACCTGCCATTTATTTTTTGTCTTACATATGTTGCAGTGTAAGATACAAGGGTGTCACACACACAAAAAGGGGATTACTATTAACGCTTGTGGGTCCTATCACTATTCTGCCTGAGTATTTGCAACACTGCACTCCACATACGACAAGCATGAAATGGATGCAAAAGATAACAAAAACAACTCATGAGGTCAGAACGATTGTAGTCACTAAACTCAACTCATTCACATCAAAAGAACTTCAGAGAATGCCAGGGCAGGCATGTAAGAACAGAAGAAGTGTTTCCTCCTTCATGTTAAGATACTTACAAACCGTAACAGGGAAGGAACATGTGAATATAAGGATTAAACCCAACAGTTTCAAATAAAAACAGAAATGGAGAAAAGTATTCTCAAACTGCCTTCTAGTTTATGAAAGCATGAAGTCCACTCTAAGTGTCAGAACTGATCTACAACAAAACATATTTCTGAAAGAATTCCAAATCAAACATACCTACCTCCAGAAAAGGAGCACAGAGAATTTGACTTGCCCAAAAGACATTTCCCAATTTTCTGGGTTATTTTAAATAAGAATGCAAGACTTCCTACTCTTGAGATTAAATACATATACCACATAGTTACATATGCAAAAGAAAAACAAAACTAGCACTATTTTTCTGGGCTAAAAAGGGAGAAGCCACTCTTCAGAAAATTCAGCCTAAGTATGATCCAGACTGACCTCTAGGTATCTTTCACACTCTTAACACAATCTACAGTAACAAAGCACCACAGGTGCACACATTCATCTAAGTTTGGGTGTCTCTTTAGTCACACTGACCTCTACTTCCTGGTCACTCCCCTTTTCTCCCAAAATGATGATTTGAGCTTTGGAAAGCACCATGTTGAAGATTCAATACTGAATTTCAGAACTGAGAGCAAGCTTTTCCTTCTTTAATATGCTGATACACACGTCGTTTTTGCCAGATCTTAATTATTAAAAACATACTAATGGCATCATGTTAATGCCTTTTCACATGTTATCAGGTCACAAAATAAAAATCTTTGATAATTTACCATTCCTCCTATATATATATATATATATGTATGTTAATTTAGCCTTGCAGTAGCCAGGTAATGTTAAAATAATTCCTTTGTAAAAGATTTAAAAAAATAGGTCAAATATAATAAATGCCAGATTCTCATGTACAGTTTGGTGTGTAGCCTAAAGGAATATTTTTTATGAAATAAGAAGTTTCTCTTACATGTTTGTGATGGAAATACTCAGGTCAGTACACATACCAAAATTCTGACCCTTCCCTAAGAGACGCTAATTAGAATCACACAATCACTGAGAGGTTGGACAAGACCTTTAAGATCAGCAAGTCCAAACATTAACCTAGCACTGTCAAGTCCACCACTAAACCACGTCCCTAAGCATCACATCTACACCTCTTTTAAATACCTCCAAGGATGGTGACTCAACCACTTCCTTGGGCAGCCTGTTCCAGTGCGTGACAACCCTTTCAGTGAAGAAATTTTTCCTAATATCCAATCTAAACCTCCCCTGGCACAACTTGAGGCTATTTCCTCTTGTTACCTGGAAAAAACAGACTGACACCCACCTCGCTACAACCTCCTTTCAGGTAGCTGTAGAGAGCAATAAGTTCTCCCCTCAGCCTCCTTTTCTCCAGCCTAAGCAAGCCCAGTTCCCTCAGGTGCTCCTCATAAGACTTGTGCTGTTGACCCTTCACAGCTTTGTTGCCCTTCTCTGGACATGCTCCAGCACCACAATGTCCTTCTTGTAGTGAGGGGCCCAAAACTGAACACAACACTCGAGGTGCGGCCTCACCAGTGCCGAATACAGGGGGACGATCACTTCCTTAGTCCTGCTGGCCACGCTATTTCTGATACAAGCCAGGATGCTGTTGGCCTTCTTGGCCACCTGGGCACACTGCTGGCTCATATTCAGCTGGCTGGTGACCAACACCCCCAGGCCCTTTTCTGCTGGGCAGCTTTCCAGCCACTCTTCCCCAAACCTGTAGTGTTGCACGGGGTGGTTGTGACCCAAGTGCAGGACCTGGCACTTGGCCTTGTTGAACTTCATACAGTTGGCAGCAGCCCATTGACCCAGCCTGTCCAGGTCCCTCTGTAGAGCCTTCCTGCCCTCAAGCAGATCAACACTCCCACACAACTTGGTGCTGTCTGCAAACATACCGAGGGTACACTCGATCCCCTCGTCCAGATCATTGATACAGATATTAAAGAGCATTGGCTCTTTAATATAGATATTAAAGAGTACTGTGCCCTGGAGAACACCACTGATGACTGGCTGCCAACTGGATGTAACTCCATTCACCACAACTCTTTGGGCCTGACCATTCAGACAGTTTTTTACCCAGCAAAGCGTACACCCATGAGCAGCCAGTTTCTCCAGGAGAATGCTGTGGGAAATGGTGTCAAAGGCTTTACTACAGTCCAGGCAGACAACATCCACAGCTTTTCCCTCACCCACTAAGCGGATCACCTCGTCATAGAAGAAGATCAGGTTCACCAAGTAGGACCTGCCTTTCATAAACCCATGCTGACTGGGCCTGATTGCCCTGTACATGCCACGTGATGGCACCCAAGATGACGAGCTCCATAATTTTCCCTGGTGCCAAGGTCAGACTAATAGGCCTCTAGTTCCCCAGATCCTCCTTCTAGTCCTTCTTGTAGATGGGTATCACATTTGTTGACCTCTAGTCAACTGGGACCTCCCAGTTAGCCAGGACTGCTGATAAATGATGGACAGTGGCTTGGTGAGCCCTTGTGCCAGCTCCCTCAGTACCCTTGAATGGATCCTAAAGCCTAATTCGTTAAACTTCTGCTTTCTCTTTGGTCACATATTAAATTCAATCTATAAAACCAAAATAAAGGCACCTAAGAATTAAACAATTTTACTGAGCCTTCCTTCTTTATAGTTTTGGTTGCAGTTTCTTACAGAATAAAAACATACTTAATATTTAATTAAAACCTAAACTTCTTTCTGATAAGAAAATATGCGTTTGCTAGCAAAAAAACCTGGAGGCAGAACATCAGAATATTAAGTTAGAAATTAATTTGCCTAAGCAAGTTCTCAGAAAGATTCAATTTATAGACAATTAAATGCTAAGTAAAAAATGCTTGGAAAAAAATATATTTTTCACTAAACAAAAAATGGTATAATTGTATTCTTTTTAGAGTAAAACAAGCAAAATAACTTGTGAAAGAAATTAACTCGGCTTTGATTAATACTGTTTTATTTATGTTACATGCACAGGCTATACAGGCTGTTCCACTTTGACCTCTCAGGATTTAAATAATGATTTTCCTCAACAGCAAATACCTCATTATTATTGAGTGGCAAATAAAGTAGTAGCAGCTGGTTTATCACAGCAAACGGAAATCAAGCAAACCCTTCCCCTTCCCCGCCACCCACCAAATCCAAGTACTTACAAAGACAAATTCCCTTGCAGCAGTGTCATGAAAGTGAAGATCAGACACCTCTGTTTCAGAAGCTGCCAGCCACTGGAGCGCTGCTCTGAGCTGGGGGTCCACTAGATTTGGTTCCAGATCAATATTCACTATTGCTAAAGTCTTTTGTATTTGCTCCAAACCTAATATTAAAAATAAAATCATCAAATCTGTAGCTTCAAATTGTTTCAAAAAAATTTCTCTGTAGTTCATTGTTTAGACTATATTGTCCTAAAAAAACCCTCAATTTAGTACACACAGATAACATGAAAGGAAAAAATCATGCTGGTCTGAAGTGTTTCTGTACTTTCACATACAGAAGTACTGTTTGTCCCATTTACAATTGTACGCAAACATAGCTGAGCATTAAAAGACATCTAAGCTTTAATGTATATTCCAAATGACAAGGAATTTAACACAGCCTTTCATAAACTGAACAGCTATGGCTCTCACATTGTCCGTCAGTCATTTCCGTTCCCAACTGCTATTTTTTGCTATGTCTTCATCTACTAAATTTTAAAAAAGTGTGTATTTCAGAATTCTTTCCTGTACAGGCAGACTGCTCAGACAGCCTCTGAGTTTTTCCAAAATATAGTGCCGTTTTTACTGAGGCCTATCCAATTTTTGAACACTTCCTTTACAGCATGAGTTCCAAAAAGTAACAGTGTCTTAGAAGAGCAGTTGCATTAGTAACACAGAGAAACTACAGGATTGTCATCTTCTGTTCCCACTCTGAATTTCCGTATCCAGCTATCACAGTAATCCTTTGTAACACCCTCCAAACCAACTAAAGCATATGTGTAGTGCTCTCCAAGTTGTTCTTGAAGTCTGTTTGCAGATTACTGGACTTAACTCTCTAGAAACAAGGAATATATTTGCAATAAAAACATACGTTCGTGTGCAGTTTACCTCAATCTCAATACTCTTCCAATCAAGCTTATGAAAATTGAGGTACGTAAGGTATTTATTCCTAACTGGCAAAGTTAAGCAAGACAAAACAGATTCCCCCAGGAGGTAAAAAGAAAGAAAATTAGCTAGTGGAACTGTCAGCATAAGCGTGCATTTGGTGGACAAGAGAATATTTGTCTAGGAGCCCCAGAATCTAACATCTTTATAGGAGAAAGAATCAATTATTAAAAAAAAAAAAAAAAAAAGAAGGACACTTAGTGGATAGAAAGCGTTGTGGTAATGTATCACAGGGAAATTTTGATATCTTTTTTAGTTTTATAAAATAGATGTACGTTTTGTAATAACAAGGCTTTGTTTCAAATTCTTTGGTGAACAAAGTGCAGTCAGCTTACAAAAAGCCAGACATTTCCAGGTATGACATGAACAGAACTTCCAAATGCACAGGACCAGGTACAAAGGTTTCCTACTTTGAATACTATTTAAATGGTCCTACAATGAAAGTAACAGAAAGTCTTTTCAAAACAATAGTGAGATGGTGAGGAAATTAAACTGGAAAAATTTCACTAGAAAATCCTTAATACAGTATAAAGCACTCTGTTGCATTCCAGGAGACACCTAAACTGTGTAAAGAAATAAAATCAAGCACTATTTTAATTGAGAAATTCGAACACTTGAGATGCTAGAGTTTTCTGAAGTCAAGACCAAAAGAAAGTAATGGTATATAGATGAAACCTACAGAGCAGAAAATATTTTAATTATAATTCTTTTCTGATGAAAAACACTAAATAATTTAGTTTAAGTTCCTTATAACCTTATAGTCAGATCTGATTTTAAAAAAATATTAAGAGATGTGGTTCACTTCCATACATTTTTTCAGGAGTTAAAGGAAAAAAAAAAACCACCAAACAAACCAAACCACACATCTTTCTGCTTACATCAAGGCTATTTGTATTTGAACATATGCAACATGGCTGAACATCCTCTGTAAATGGGTAGCAGAGGTTTCTTGAAATGCTTATTTCATCTTCAGAATATACCCAACACAAAGAAAAGCTCTGTTACAACTTGCTCTAACATCAGCTCATCTTCCAATCAGCCTCCTACACTGCGTACTCAGGCTGTTCTCATTTCAGTTAACAGCCTTTGGGACTACAATCAGATTGGAACCAATGCAGAGATCTTCTACAAACCAGAAAGCTGTAACAAGATTCTGGATAGACCCTATTTTATATTTCACTAAGAAGAAAGAGATTATACAAATGTATCAAATCCAAGTTTTTTCATTGTTTCTCATGAGTCCTCTTCCAAGATTAATATGGGCAGTTTGAATAACTTCTTCAGTATCTCAAACATAGCCATGCAGATGCATTGCCATGGGTCCTTATCAAATATTTTACAAAGAAGTTATTCTATGCATGTACATTTACGCTTTCAATAAGCTGATCAGAGTTCACTACCCTACGTTATCAAATACATGCGTGAGCATCAGAGACTAGCATTTCCCAAAGGCTGAAAATTTCAGTGCGTGAAGAGGTACGTGCAGGGTATTAATCTAAGGATATATTCTGACACTTGACTGATGTGCATTACAATGGATAGGGATAACAGGGTTGTCACCTTGTTTTGCAGACTACAAAAGCAAAGAATTAACAATAATAATTCATGTAAGGTGCACAGGTCAGAGTAGTATATGCTGGAATTGACATTACCTTCTACAGCATCCTTGGAGTCCTCATCTTTATCTTCTGTTCCATCACTGTATTTCGAAAATAAAACAAAAATATTAACACAATCCAATATATGCACAATCAATGTAGCCAATCCTAAGACTGTAATGAAGGTTAAAGGATGGGAAGATCATAAAAGAATTAAGTGATCACGAAAAGAAGCTTTGCTTCTCACACCATTTCATGTTGGAAACAGATTTATCATGAACTTTGCAAGATTTGCTCTTAGGGAAAGAAGGGAGAAGAGAGAAACAAGAGAAGGGTGTTAAAAAGAAGGATTGTAATATGAAGACATTTTAAAATAAGAAGAAAACTTATTGATTTTAATTAAGGAGGACAGTTCAGTTTTGCTTCATATGTGAAAAGGTTGAGCCATCTATGTCACAGGTATGAACAGATTATTCAAAGCTGTAAGTCATAAGTGCTCTACAAAAATCAATTACCAAGCAATTTTGAAAGTTTCCACACGCTAAAGGAAAAAAACAGAAATCCTGTAGGAAGCAAGCTCTAGTTTGCATGGAAAAAGTAAATGTAAAGATTTGTAAAACTGCAAGCAAGAACATGCACGAAAGGGACCTTTCATTTTGCAAGCAGAACACATTCATCAGTTTAGCACAGCAAAATTTAACCATTCAGTATGGATTAATTAATGAAAAAATCATACTGTGATTAAGTGAGAAGAGTGTGACTAATGTATCAGCATTAAAAATGCACTGTATTTTTATTTTCCAAAATGATGATTTCATGCATTAATTATGAGGAACCCATCTGGTTTATATTTCTCAACTCAACCAACCTGTCTGATGTTGGAAAGGATAAATTCTCCTCATACATATCCCCTTCTAAACCAAGACTGCTCCAGCTACTGCTGTTACCATTACTGCCAGGAGAAGAAGAGAACACAGCTGAACTAGAAAAGAACAATAGCTCAAACTAGAACCTTCATTTTCCTTAGAGCCGTTTTGTCAAGACATTTAATGCAAGAGCACTGAAACTTCCTGAACAGGTTTGTTGGAACAGAATACAAACATGATTGTCAGTGCTTTTCAGAGCAGTAATGTGCACAATAATGCAAAATTGGTAAGTTTCAGTACACAGCTGAAAGTATTAATTTGTACTCATTAATTTTCCAGATCAGTGCTAGCAGTAATTCTGTCCTCAGGTCTAAGCACATTGCTTGTTGTTTATACAAGCTCAACAATTTCAACGTGATTACTCATAGGAATATGGATTTCAACTATAATATTTGCTTAAGGACTAGCTAAGAGTTCATAAAATTATACATTGGGAAGACAACTGCACAAATAAAACCCTTCCATCTCGTTCCAAAAATCCAGTAATGATCTCCAACAGCCTGATGAAAAAGAATTCTTAGAGCGAATTATTTTTTTAGTTTTTTTTTAATTCTGAATATTGTTCTACAAGCTGATTTTTTAAAAATAGAGAGTTTTATAGATAAGTGAAAACAATACTAAAAAGATTACTTCACTCACAGTTCATAAACATACTGCATTTACTCCATGACTGCATTCAAGCCAAAGTGAAGAACCAAAAAAATTGAGCATGTCCTTACACTGGTACACTTTAGGCATTATAATTAGTTTGTTAAGCCTGTGCTTATGTACAAGATTGAGCTACCCATATGATTAAATTTCTGTTCCCCAACTTTGTACCTCCCCCAGAGCATGCCTAGAAGCCTTCCAAGAATAGGATTTCAACATAACCAGCAGTCTTTGAGAAAGCTAGATTGTCTACTATAGATGGTATGACAAGTCATGAAGCAACTCCAGAGAACAACTGCTGCAAAGAAGATACTTTCTTCACCTAAGATTTGTGTGACTGTTAAAGCTCTTTTCCACTCGTTCCACTCAAGGCAAATAGTAAAATTTAAAACAAAAAAACCAAAAAATTTGAAACATTTCAAGAGACAGATATTAATCTCTTGAAAGAGTCTGCCAGTAACAGCATCACCTATCAGTGTCTTTTGCTTTCCAGTATGCCTGCTTGGATCCTAATTTCAAAACAGTAACAACAGGTTTGCAAGCCTGCAATATGAACATACCCTAATGGGGGAAGGGAGGGGGGGCCTGTAGGTGCTTCGTTCAGCACATTGTGGCTTATTTAGACATCTGCAAAGAACAATCAAATAGTTCTTTCATTATGCAAAAAAAGAAAAAAGAAAAGTAAAGACCAGAAGCTTCAACAGAAACCAACCTGATTTGCACAGAAAATGCAAACCTGGTCTTAAGAACGTTTCTCAAGCTACTGTGTGAGACTATCACAGTATATATGAAGTATTAAATTTAATTCAAATTACATGCACAGAAGAGATTTAACATAGCCTATTGATACCAATATTTTGCACTCAAACAGCCTCTTTCACTGAAAGTTACAGACGCATAACATAAGCGGAAGTAAAAGCTGCCCCAGTTTTCAACCTAAAGGAAGAAGTATTTGCAACCTAACAGAATGACCTCCTGCATACTACTATTCTGATCAGGTAAGAGATTTATATATTTTACAGAGGTCAAATTTGGTCTAAAACAATCATATTTAACCATATGATTACAATGCATAGCAATATATGGCACTTTTTTGTAACATGACCTTTATTTTTTTGTAAGATGCCAAATTAACAGCCTTGAAAAATAAAGTCTTGCAGCCACAGAACAAGCAATAAACAAAGGCATTCTAATGCCTCATGCAGCTCTTCAACATGAGCCAGCAGAAGAATTAAAAATAAAGCTTTCAACTTCTATATATATACTGTATATATGGGAACTATAACTCAGATCATCTGCTTTTAGATTCTGCATTACGTACATACAGTCAAAGGCAAGAGGCTTGTGCTCTGAATTATAACCTAACCTGGATGCTCTGATTCATCCCCTGGAAAAGCCTATGTCTATACCTATACATTAATTATAGAGAAAGCTTAAAACTATTTTATTTCTAAATTTAAGTCACTAACGTTAGGCATGCAAAGCAGATGATACAAGCACTCCCCTGCATAACTAACTTTATCAAGTCCGCTAAAGAACTCTTTCCTATTTCGATACAATTGCAGGGATCATGCTTTGATAATTCTTTCCAAGTTGTCTTGCTCCCTTGTTTACAGATAGTTTAATCCTCTGTGAGGTACTGAAGTACAATTTTTATATTGATCCAAGACGCAGAGGGCATGTACCGTTGCAACAGAGCTACTACAAAATATGTCCTTTTTTCCTGAAGTATAGCAAAGCAAGGTAAATTAAACTGAATCACTGTAGCTTGTATTATGTTGCTTTCTGGGGATTGTGATTCTATGTCCCAAAAAAATTTCGGCTACCTTTAATGGAATCTCTAGGTTTATTATGATGAAGATCATTTCCAAAAATGTCAGCTAAAGGAGTCTCAAGTACCACTATCCACTGAATACTGCAAACGGCCTGGAAAATACTAGGGGAAGAGAAAGGTCCTCCCCCACCAAGTAAAACTTGCTTAATGTTTGCTTTATCGCTTAATTATATTGTACCAGCACTACAAATAAATTGGTATAATGACACCTAGTACCTCAGAGATGGTACAAGCAAGACTGCCGACAGCTTCTTAGACACAAGGAAGCCACCTGCATTAAGAAATAGCTGCCAGGGGAGCAATGCTACCTCATAGTACATTTAAATGTTTACATATAATCACCACAGTATTTTTTAAACAGATGGCCCTGACCATAAGAAAAGGACAAAAAAAATCCCTACCAAAACAAAAAAACCCAAACTTTCAGCTGTTGTAACTGTATAATGAATGTCCCCTTTACAACTGAATGGTATTTTTCTGTTTAATAAAATAGTTTATGTTAAAAAGAGGAGATAAAAGCAATAGATCTCCATCACTGACATGCAATTTTTTATTTCCTTAGAAGATGTTAACACTGTTCCACAAACTGTGTTATTACTGAATCTTTTTTTGTTACAGAAGGTCTCCTCCGCCCCATATCTTTTTATTCAGGGCAATAACCCCAGCTGCTGTCACTTCCACCTGCCAAACCTCAGCAACACAACTGAACCCATGTGCTGTTACCAATCCACAGTTAGTTTTGTAAAACTAGCTGATCAATTTGCACACACCAGCTTCTTCTGCAACACCTTGCTATCCAAATTATGCCGCCTCTTCTCTGAATTAAATGCTAATTTAGGTCATTCCTCCTCTAACAAGCCACAGATTTTCTTGCAAGTTATAGAAATTACTTTATCATCCCCAATACAGATTTAAATGAAAACAAACAACTACTACAGGGCACTACAGGTCCAGCAAGTTTTTTATACCTTTTTTTCTGCCCAGCATCAAGTAACCCATATTTTATTCACTACTTGGAACTGCCAATATGCTGAATATTCTTCCTTATACTGTGAATTTTATCATGTAAGTCTAACTCATTTTTACTCATTCAATAGATGATGTTTCATTAAAATAACTTTACGGCAATGTATTCTCTTACAAAATTATTGAGTTGTACGAGCGAATAAATCATAGTAGTGGTTCGATTAAAACATTTAGTTAAGCAAAATATGAAAAATATTGTAGACATCTAAGTGAGCAGTTTCACTTCGCTACCAAATAGCATAAGTCCCCTATTTTCTTTAAACTCAGTGATGCTGGAAGTACTAACTAAAAAGACAAAAATATCTCCCCCATTTCTGCTATTTGTCAACAAAAACACTGAACTTTCTACAGTAACATAAATGGTGTATCAATCATAAAAAACTGAGTTTACTCATTCCTCATATGTTCCTTATACAGAGGCTCGGGCCACCAACTCTCAATGTAATTTTCCCTGGCAACAGGCAGAGACATTGCAGATTTTTAAAATTCCCATTCTAATCTTTGTCAGGTATCAGTCAGCCAGGGGAAGCGTAATGAGAAGCTCTGTGGAAAAAGTTATTACCCTGAACAGGTAAGTTCCAAGATTACACACTTGTAAGCTCACTGTTAGCAGTACATAAATACTCCACCAGTATTAGTTAGAACAGCTTATCAATTCAAGTCCCCAAAAAGACAAAAAAAGCTGTTAAAGCTCCTCATGCAAGTTAATTCATCTATTCTTGAAAAGAAGTATGATGAACTTTACATGAAACACATTCTCATTGGTTAAAAGCAATACTTTCAAGTTGTATTTTATACATGGCAGTTGTTTTCAAAACATCTGCATCTTTTGCTAATACTTAAATTTTATATATATATACAGTTTTACTTGATGGGACTCCCTGACATCAATGACAATGCATAGTCCACATATTTTACAGAGTGTATAATATGAACCTTTGTTGGCAACATTTTATAAGAAAAAACAAATGTAATATTAGAGCCATTTTTAATAAAAAAGTCATTGTGTGTTGAAGACAAAATAATCTCTTCTCCTCCAACCCCCAGGAGAAAACCGCTTGATGCCAAGTTATTTGATGTCAAAAGAACTGTTTAACTATACTAACATGCTTATAGTTACCTGTCACTAAGGTGAAGAAAACTGCTGCTCTCATCAGGATGTTCATCTTCAAAACTTAGATTGGACCAACTCCCAGTGCTATCATCACCAATACTAAGACTCATCTGCTGGCTAACAATAGATTCAACAGAGTGAAATCCTTCTCTTCCAACAGAGCTAAACAAAAATTCAAGACAAAAACATCACTGCATTTCATGCTGATCTGTGTTTGTTCATTTACAGCAATTTAACATTATTTCAGAGACATTAAATTCCGGGGGGGGGGGGGGGGGAGGGGAGGGGGGGAAGGACAATCCATTAATTTGTATGCTATTCTCAACACAAGAAATGGAGTAACCAAATGAACTTGAAATTTCAACAGGCTTAGGTCAGGGATTGCTCTTTGGAATTTTTTCACTAGAAGACAAAGACAGCAGCACAAACAATTCTCTCATTTGGAAGATTATTTCCTACAAAGCACACAGGGCATTGTAGCCTTACAGACTGCATATCAAGGTACACTTTTCAAGCAGAAGACTTACAATTTTTGAACTTGTTCACCATAGGATAGTTTGGCTATTGTCCCTTGCCTGCTTTCGATACAACCAGCTAGATGGTCTGCTGTTGTAGGCAAAGTGCTTAAGTACATGCTGGTGTTTAAAATGTTAGGATTCTATTTTTTAAAAAGTAGATAAAGATTTGTCTTCCTGCTTCAAGAAAGTGTAACAATGCATGACTTGTACAGAATTTTTCCCTCAGGAAATAAATTTAAATTTTTTATCAAAAAAAAAAATCAAGGAGCTATACTCAATAAAAGGTAATCTTTAGAAGACACTTCAAAAGATCCAGTTTGATAACTTTAAAGAAGTCTGAACTCATTAAAAAAAGTCATAATACGAGAACATGCAGTTATGAACTAAGTTTCAGGGGCAAACTGTAATTATCTATATCATAGCAAGCAGCCACTGTAACATTCACTATTTTAAAAGCCAACCTTAACCACATTACTGACAACACTTTGCTCCAGTGAGCACCATTTTTTGCAGACAAATATGTAGCTTTGAATAAACAGTTTAACTCTTCGAACTTGAACCCATTTGTGCAATACAAAGGTGATTTTTCCTCATTTTTATTTACAGTTATACCAGTGCTAGCAACCGTTCTTTTCACCACACAAGGCAGCTTCTCAAGAAACATGCATTACATACCACACATTAGATGACAGTGTAAAAAACATTTATAAATTTTGTCATGCTAAAACACTAATATTGCATCTTTGTCACAGATTAATAATAAACATTATCTCTTTGAACCCTGAATTTTATTGCTGTCATATTCTAACTAGAAGTTTTAAACTATATTTTTAAGAATTGATTCAGAAAAGTGTCACCTTTGATACTGTAGGTATAGAAAAACATTACCACATTACTACTTTTTTTTTTGGTCACACAATGAGTAAGGACTCAACCCTGTTGTGCAGAAAGCCATAATATACATCTTACCAGCACTTTAACACTGCTAGAATTTTTAATTGCTTTCATTGAAGGGCCATAAAATTTAAAACATTTTATAGTTTTCTGCAAAAGTTACCCCCCTCCAAACCAAAAACTTCCATTCACATCTATGGAGCAGAAGCTAGTATGTATGTGTTTCCACAACAAACCTTGAAAAAATTAATTCAGTCCCACTGTGGCCTTTCGCCACTGAACACTTAAAAATCCATTTTATTGTTCATCATGATGCCCCTGCAGAAACTAGGAAAAGAAACCTTTAGCTGTTGTGAGGAATTCCCACACAAAAAAAAAGTAGGAAAATAAATATTACAGTAAATTGGAAAAAACAACATGGTAAAGATTGTTCTTGTACCCGAAGAAAAGATTTCAAGTCACTTTGATCACTGCACAGTGTTTTAAGAAACAGTTGCTGTTTGCCCCAAAATTACAAAGTTAGTGTGGCACATATTTCCTGTTTATAGGCCTATTAAAGGAAACAGTGTATATTAGCCTTTATTAATACACAAGAATTTGAAAGTCAGTTCCTTGTCTGCTGTATTACTATTCTATAAGCTAAAGTGTGGTTTAGTATGTTGTTTTTTCTTAAAGTAAGGGTTCTTTTTTCCAGTAATAAGGGCACTGTCACAACACAGTCATAATCAAAATAAAGCCTTCACACCATAAAGCAATGGCTAGCTTGGCCAGTACCAGATGTTGGTCCTACTGACAAAAGCAAAAATAAGTTACTTTTATTTTTTAGCACAGAAGAGGAAATATAGGCAGGTAGCAAACCTGGATTCCGTCACAGCTCACAGATGAACAAAGCCTGTAAGGTCTACTATTCTCTACTGTCGGTAAAGATAACAGCATTTCAAGTTAAAACATTAAGTTCCACTTATTAGTCACCTACTGTAACATATGCATGTTGATATACCTAGAAACCTTGGTTTCAAGTTCTCACAGGTGTAAAGAAGTCTTTTTTCTAGTTCTGAATTGTTTAAATATCACCAGAATAAAAAAAAAATTCAGAACATAAAGCATATATTTCTTTTAAAATAAAATAAAATACTTATGAACACATATTTGTATGAACAATCCTTCTTTTTTCCGGTACAAAATGCATCAAATAAGAGAAAATTAATATTACCTTATGTTAACTGCCTGACCAATATTAGTCATAGCTGATGTCATTATTTCAGTAGTAAGGCTTTCAGCAAAACTGACTCCATCTTGTCCAATACCACTGTCAGCTGTCAGACTTGCGTAACTCAGCTCTCCTTCTGCTTTCTCTACGGCTGCAGCAGCCCCCTTGTCAGAAAACACTGTCTTCTGTTCTACATCAACGTGAATTTTAGGAATATCAAGCTGAAACACTCTTGATTTTTGACAGGCACCACCTACTGCAGAATGAAGAAAATGCCTCACTGGAATGGAGGATTCTTGTGCAGATAGATGATGAGGTGTACTTTCTGTACAGTACCGATGTTCCTTCATACTGCAGCATCTACAGACAGTTCCAGAAAAAGGAGACAGTTTCTCAGTATATGATAGCCTATCCCCATTTTTTCTGTTTTCAGCCACATGGAGAACAGCTGACTCTAAACTCATTTCTAGAGTATCATCTGCTACTTTCCTAGCATATTTTTCTATAGCTTGAATTATGCCTTCACTGTAGCCATTTTCATTTAAACTGCCAGTACTATGATACAGTTTATGATCTGGGGAGAAAGGAACAAATGTGCTAGAAAATCTTGTTTTAATAACTTCCCCTGTGACTTCATCTAATTCAGTCTTTTTATATAGACAGGAATCTGTCAGAGACTTTGGCAAACATGCTCCCGACATTTTCAATTTCTTCCTGACATCGCAAGTGATACTGCGAGCAAGGGATTCTGAAAAATGTAACAACTCTGTGCATTCTGTTCTCTGTGTGTCGATACTCCTTCCGTACGTTTGGTCTTCACAACGATGAATGCTGCTTTTTGCTTGTTGTGCATCTTTATTCACTGCTTTGATCAGCTCCAGCTTGCCATTTACTTGTGCATTTTGCCCAGGAAACATCTTTCTGTTGTATCTCAATTTGGTTTTTCTAGCAGCTTGCTGTAAGCCTGACTTGATAGACCTGTAAGCGAGTCTGCTGGCATACTGATCCATTAACAGTTCAGCATTACCTCCTTCTCTTTTCAAAACTCGAATAATATGATCTGCATATTCATCAGTCACACTTTCACAGCTTGGGTATTTGGAAGTCAAACCTGTCACACCTGAACCTTGTGGTAAAGGAAGTACAGATGAATCTCTCTCCCCCTGCCACTGGTCCCGCGCTGGACCGCACCGTTCTTTTGAACTGTAATCTTTATCACCTTTTCTCAGATAGAGGCAATCCACCTGACAGTTAACCTGCTTCAACCTCAACAGTTTACAATGCCTTGATCTCACTATTTTCTTGGCCTCGTTGATGACTTTTCCTGCCATATCACCTGCATAATTCCATAAAGAACTGCACGTCTCTTCTGGGATATTTATAAATGCAGTATATCCGCATCTTTTGTTCTGCATACCTAACTGAACCTGTGTATCAGCTTCTCTTTCGTTTGTTTTACCATCTAAATGGGAAGCAGCCATTTCAGTCGCTATTGAAATTATATGGCTAGCTAAGCAATCTGCATACTGAATTGTTTTTTCTGAACACTCATCCTTCTCAATGGGCATTTCAGAATGATATTCATCTTCACTACTTTCCACTTCTTCAGAAAGTGACCGCATGAGTTTCAGCATAAATTCCTCATTTTCCAAAGAGTCATGTTCAGTTTCAGACAAACCAGTAATGGATGGATTGTACGGTGTAGAAGGGGGTGTTGCAGGTGCAAATTCCTTTGCTAATTCTCCCTTGAGCTTCTTAGATAGTTTTCTTAGGTTTCTTTCAGAACTACCTTGATATGGTACTAAAGGAGTTGGTGGGGGTGTATCAGGCATTAGGCAGGTATTGCCATCTTTGAGACTTGATTTACCTTCCATCTGCAAAGCATCTTCACTGCCAAACATCACTGAAGAAAAGCTATTTGCATGCAGAAAACAATCAGCTTGCCTGTAAGTCAAAGATCCTGATGATGGTTTCTGAGTATCACGGTTTTTTGAGGGCTTGTTTAAGTATGTTATTGAGCAGCTTCCTGTGTCGGGAAAGTCCTCTAGAACATGCCTAGCAAAAGTCACAGTGGAATAACGTGGTGGTGATTTTGAAGAAAAACTGTGTCCTTTTTGTTCTTGCCAACAGTCTTTAGATTCTGAAAAACACTGAACAGAATGAGTTGGAGTAAGAAGAAATTTACCTGGATTATTCAAAGGCAACTGTTGTTGTTCCACAATTATAGAAACATTACTTTGTTTCTCAGTCTCTTGCTTCTTTATCACACATTGTTCTTTTCTACTGGTATCTGCATAAGTCTGTGAGCTCATATTACATAGTAAATTCTCGCTAGTGTTGCATAACACAGTTTTACTTTCATCCACAGATTGTTTTATGACATACTTGGCCAAATGATCTGCAAACATACTCTTGGGGAAATCTTCAGCAATACATTGCACATAAGGTTTTTTATCTATTATTTTCCTTGTCAAAAAATCTGTATACTCTTCTACTGCTTTTGTTACTCTAGATGAGGTTATGGCTTCATAAGCTTCATTTACTATCATATCTACCATAGTTCCAGAGAAAGTATTAATGCCTTTCAATCCACTTGTTGATTCTGAATTATTGTTCATTCCAGATCTGTCATTTGGTTGTTTAGTATCACTTTGGTTATGTAAGAGTGATGGAGTATTTTCAGTACTTTGACTGTGATCTGAAGTTAGGTATATATTCCTGAAAGAAGCGATTTCCTCCTCTCTCTCTCTGCTTGTGAAAAACGGATGAGTGGAGTCTTTGTATATTTTCATATTGTCATCAGAATTCAGAGCACTGGATACTTTTGCTTTATAAGCATCAGAGGAAACCTGATGTTGACAAAGAGCTCTTCCAGCTAAGGGCACAGGTATTGAACTTACAACACCAGAGGTGCAAAACAGAGCTTGCTGTACTGTATATTCCGTGTTGGAATCTTGGACTGGCTTCAGTGCTACCCTATCATTAAAATTAGGAAAAACGCTGGAAGTCTGTGTTGACTCTAACATACTTTCCGCGCTCACATATTTAATGTTGTCCATGGAAATACTAATGGCTGCTTGTGTTGTGAAGGTCCCATCAACCTGAGACAGCTCAATAAAAGCCTCCTGAATGACAGATTCGGACAAATCTCTGGCATAAGATCTTACCACGTTGTCTTCGTAATCAAATGATGAAGACTGTGCAGCTGTAGGTGTCGATGGATACGAGAACTGGCATACTTCCATGATTCCTTCAAACACAAGTTCTTCAGCAAGGTCTGCTGCAAACCGTGCAACGGTGTTGGTAAATATTTGTTTCTTTACATGCCGCAGTTCTTTCAAAGCACCAGTTATAGCTTCACTCACCAAAAAGTTTGCGATCCCATTAATGGCACGCTCCTTCAGGGAGATTGCTCTACGTCTTCCAATCTCATAAAAAGCCATTTGAAATACCGAAGAAGTCAACCTAGCAGCCAAATGACAAAGTGCATTGGTGCACGAAGAAACGCCTTTTTGCAAGTCTTTAAATGCACTGCCAAAACTTTTTTCAACTAATTCAGTTGCGAATTTTTGAATGCTATGTCTAATCATTAATGACTTATGTTTAGATTTCGCTTGCTTATCTGGCTCCTTACCAGTTTTCATTTTCAGGTCTGCAGCTCGACCTTTTTTCCCTTCCAAAGCAATCCCTTTGTGTTTGGAATCATATCCTGCACACACTTGTTCTGACGACGTCTCAGAATGAAAAACAGAACCCAGTATTTCAAACGAAACACTGTCAGCGTATGCCGAATAACTATTATAAATTGCATCATGGTGATTCTGACCTGTCCCATCACCACTAAGATTAATTCGACATAAACATTCGGAAGAACCACAGCTCCCTAGTGGACTGAAAGCTGATGATCTAATAGGGCTGAACAAGCCTCCACTCTCTTCCCCGGATGTTTTAACTGGGCGAGGGGAATCTGGGACATCAAAGACGCCGCTATATGGCGATTCTGGTTTACGAGGAGTTGGTTTCTTTACGTTGGCTGGGAGAGTGGGACGATCAAACTTGAATTTCTGAGGATTCATTGTAATGCTTGCAGAAGACAACTGTTCACGTGCAGTTTTCCTTTTCTGGGAGGGATTCCCTAGGATGGGATCCCTAATGACTTTACAAGAGTTTTCCAAGGCTTGTTCCAGCTCATCGAACTGATCAAAACTATCAAAAAATTCACTTACTTCTGAGTCTGAATCCTCTATACCATCTTTCACTACTGGAATTTTTGGCAGCTGAAGTTTTGCCTTCAAGCTTTTTTGATACCCTTCTTCATCTAAGAAGATGATGGGGCTTGGACTGGAGCAATCTGACTCAGAGGATTCAGCTGGAGAGGAGGAAAACAATGTTTTACATAAAAAATTAACACCTTGATCAGAAGGATTATATGGCTTATAGAAACTCCTTTGTATCCAAGGATCAGAAATTGAGGTTGTAACTGAATTTTTTACTGAGGACAGTTCTTTAAGTCCCAAAATATCAATCAAAGTAGAAGATCTGGCAGATGACCTTCGACGTGCAGAACCCACAAGGATCTTTGAGTCAACAGCTTCTAAACACTGAGCAGGAATGGTCTGCGAAGCAGCATCTCGATGGTTTTGAGAAGTAAAGCTACATGCACCTGGAGGAAAAAAAAAAGAAAAAAAAATTGCTTCAAAACCAAGAATTTTCACAGAACTACAGAAAACTGGGAAAAGATTTTGATGGCAATTCCTGAGCTTGTTGTTGCAAAATGCTAGCTGATCTTTCATGATTAAAGCAATCTTTCATTTTTTTCAAAACCTATTATACTATTTTAATAACTGACAAATTCATGTATTTTTTAGCACACAAAGTAGAACAAGATTCTATTTCATTTGCATCTGACACTGAGATTAGAATCTTTGGTTTATGAGTGGATAAATTGTTGTGAAAAGAACAGCAAAAAAATTAAATTTTCAATTGTATAATGCCCCTTTACAAAACATAATTAATGTAAAAAATTACTATTTATTTACATTTACTTTCTCATGAAAGCCTAAATTTCAAATAACAATTTCAACAAGTCAACAGCATGCAAGAACTTACCAGCACTTTGTATCTTTGAAGGCTCATCTTCATCTAAGTGTTCAAAAGCAGTGACAAAATCATCCTCAATTGAAGAAACTGACTGATTAGTGTCATCATCTTCTCCATGGGATGTCTCCGTTTGATGTTTTTGCAACGAGTTTATTTCCACTGCATATCTTATGCCTGTGGTATACTTGCTCAGCAAGGTAAATATATAATCAACTTTGATCCTTGGGAATGAAGGAGACAGTCTCATCACACAAAACACTTCAGGAAGCTGATTCTTGAAAAAGAGAGCAACAAGCAAACAAACATAACAACCTTGGAAAGATTTCAACTGTCAGGAGTAACAAGGGATTCCTTCAATGCATTTTTATGAACAGTAAACAATTTACAAATATCTTAAAGAACATAAATGGAACAGTTTGTGTAGAGTGATAGTTAAAATCACTTACTCATTTGAGAAGGCTCCGGGGAGACCTTATTGCAGCCTTCCAGTACCTAAAGGGGGCTTAGAGGAAAGCTGGAGAGGGACTGTTTATCAGGGAGTGTAGTGACAGGACAAGGGGTAATGGCTTTAAGCTGAAGGAGGGTCGATTTAGACTAGATATTAGGAAGAAATTCTTTACTGTGAGGGTGGTGAGGCACTGGAACAGGTTGCCCATAGAAGCTGTGGATGCCCCCTCCCTGGAAGCGTTCAAGGACCGGTTGGATGGGACTTTGGGCAACCTGGTCTAGTGGAGGGTGTCCCTGCCCATGGCAGGGCGGTCGGAAATAGATGGTCTTTGAGGTCCTTTCCAACCCAAACCATTCTGTGATTTTCATAACTTCTGCATTCTGAGTAAATCATTGCAATAAAACAAGAGTCAGGGTTGTAGTACACAACCTTTTTAATATGTACTCAATAATATACTAAAAAACGAACATTAAAAATCTGTAGAGGAAGACAGTATTTCAAAGTATGTTTATGCTGAATAGTACTTCAGTTCATAGGTTACTTGCTCCTTCAAAATATTTTTTACCTTATATGCAACATAAGTAGATTTAACATGCATGATTAGTCAATATGGCTTTAAGAAGTTTGCTTTAGCAACATTTATAATTGGAAATAATATAATTAACAACAATATTGGAAATAATAATAATGGAAATTATATAATTAACAACATTTAGAACTGTAAATAATTTTTTAGTACGAAAAGAGCCCACTGAGTTTTATGAACACCTGCCATTCTCATAATTTTAGGCACTTTTGTTTCAAGAAGAAAAGTCTGCAGAGGATGAAAGCTACATCTGAGCAGAGCAAAGCAATGTAACTTGACAAGTTTCATCTTCTTTCCAAATTGGCAGTGAAAAGGACCACAGCCTAGCAGAAGTATGGGAGCTGCACCATAATTAAGTATTTGTTAAATATTTTCTGTTAATAATACAGTACTTGAAAGTACCAAGTTTATTCTGAGATTTTCTAATATTCATTTTAAAGAAATCACAGAAGTATAACAACATTACTACTACTGTGGCTAAGAGGGCCCAAAACCACAGGCAAGACAAGGTGTGATATGACTGAACTCTTTATGAGGCCAAATATAATGCTTCTGTAATTAAGACATGCAAGAAGACACAAAATGTTTACCTGATGTTTCATGACATAAGGTTTTGCCAAGGTCTTCTTTACATCTTTTAGAAATATAACCTCGTTTTCTTTTAGTTTGCACAACTGGAGCGATTTCAGAGCATCTGGGAGCTCTGCAGAAACAGCTGCCAACTCCTGATTTAAATATACAAACACATTGAGAATACTAAGTGAAAAAAATAACATGTAAATGATAATGGGTTTGATCTCATATCCCCCCCTAAATAGTAACAGCTGATAAATTTGGTAAAGCTTCTCTTTTCTTGGTTATTTCTTGCCCCATCCCCCACTTATTCTCTCAAACTGTGGTGTAAGGCCTGTGTAAACACTCATCTCTAGCTCACTGTTCTAACAAAGGAAGAAATTCCACTGTTTCTCAAGGGCCAGAAGAGGCTTAAAAGTCACAAAGGAGAATCTTGTAAGCACTGAAAAGCAGCTGCATGTCCTACAAGGTATGCAACTACAAAGAGAAGACTGAACTCGGCTAATAATGGTGCTCAATGGATCCCACATGCTCTTAGTGCGCTTCACTGGAATGCTGTTTTAGCCCACTATTACAAAAACAGGGACAAGGCACTTCTTTAAGCATGACCTTGGATAATTTACCTAGTATAGAAATGGCCTATGAAAGACTCATGATTTTAAAAAAAAAAAAAAAACCTAAACACTACTGATCCATATGGTACAAAGCAAGTCTACATAAACTATTCAGCCCAATTTTGTCTAAATTTCATTTTACTCTAGAGAATCAAATAGTTCTTACCCATACTTGAAAGAATGTCTAGCACTATTATGATTTGATTAATTAGCAACACTGATACAACTCTGAACACAAATGGATTGAGAGTTTCTGTTTTTCATTTTTAAACATCAGAAAACTATTACAGCAATCTCTGTCTACCAAGACGTAGACCGAAGTGCGGAGCTGCACTGTGAACATGTACGTTATAGGTTATACTGATGTGTAAATTGCATGGGAAGATTAAATCCTTAACTTCTTAAAATGGCAGTTTGCTACACTTCCCCTTTTAAAACAACATCTCTGGCTCTCCAGAATAGTATCTTAAGGTATAACCATAATACCGACTCCTGGTCCCCCCCCAGCAGAAATTCAAAGCTAGCAGTCAATTCAGTAAAGTTTTAGCTTTGCAGATGACAATTGCACCATATTAATAAGCACAACTCTACTAATGAGAAGGTTACAAGCTGATACATACAGGTCTTTAACAAAAAAAACCAAAACAAAACACCCATTGACCCCCAAGAAACCTACACACAAAAGAAACGTCCACCCAGCCCCCAATTTCACTAAGCTATTCCAGACTATTCCAATATAAAGACTGGCCCACATAATATTTTAAATACATATAAACCACTGATGACCATATCAAAATAATTATTTTTCAATCTTTCAATGATATTTAAAACTTAGGTTTTTAAATGCTCAAGATACACATATTTCATTTCTTGAACACCAAAATTCCTCCATCTAAAAAATTATGTACTACTTAGAAGAAATCACCAGTGCCGAAGAACATTATTTTCCAATACAGAGAGATATATACTGTACCTGCAAACGAACAGTACCCATCTCTTCAGCAAAACCTATAAATGTAATCTGTAAAATAAATACATAAACATACTGAAGTACAGAACTTTTTTGTTTTCTGCAGAAAATTAAAAATTAAGCAAGCTTTACCATAAAGCTTCATTCTACTGCCATGAAAACCATACCTTAGCGTAGCATAGCTTGCTCAAACAGTAGCACAGTCTTACATAAAGAACAGTACTGCTGTGCTATTTGACTTGTGAAAGGTCAGATCAAACTAAAGAGCACATACATCATTTAAAACCCACTACACAGAAATTTTTCTAGTGGCGTATTGGCTGATATACATTGACCAACACATATAAGTCTCATTACATCTGTTAAAATAAACATGATTTTGCAAAGATCAGAGCTCATCTGTCCTTGCTTCAAGCTGGACAAATATCCAGTGTTCAGTTCCAGTCTGAAATCTGCCCATGCTAACTAACTGTGATGCATTTGGATATACCGAAGACAGCATAATGCCAACACATTACACAATTTATCATGTAAATTGATTAGTCTAAGGCCAAGACACAACAGATTACCTAAGCCACATGTTTGCATGCAATATCCAAGCAGATAAACCCCTAAAGCAAAAGAATTAAAATATTCAGCACACCATCCCCCCCCAAAAAAAAAAGTCTTCTCAGGCTCAGGAACCTGGAATATGTCAGAAATGTCAGCTTTACCTCAGGTGTTTGTGCTTGTGGACAGAGGAAATATTTTATCACATATTCTCTCTCTCATCAGTCTACATGTGTCTTGCATTGTTCAACACAAACAGACCAAAGAGAGTCAGTATTTTCTCTTACCTTCATTCTTCAGTGTCAGATCATGATCCGTTTTACATCTATTACTCAAACTTTGTTTCAAATGTCAGACTTCCTCAGTTCTCATTTAGTATTTCCCTAATAACAAATCAATAGTGTATCTGCATGCTCCAAAAAAATTGCCAAAGCATTTATTTTCAAAACAAGGTTGTAAGAAAATAAATTTTACTTCCATATTGTAGATATGGAATAAAGCACAAAGATTAAATACTTCCACTGATGTTTGGATTTAAGTTTGATATGGCTTGGATTAAATTATTTCAGAGCACTATGGAATAGATTGAATTTTATGTCTTGAAGTTGCAGCTCACACTAAATTTGTAGCAGCTACTCCCTGTTACTGTCAGTTGGTTCTCAAGTTTAAAAACAGTAAAAAACATCACTATGTTTATAATCACTTACTATTAACTGGTTCAGCTACTTGCTGGTGCCTACATAGAATCTATGAAAATGACAAATCTAGAAAACAAAACGGCTGAAAAACAAATCTGTTTTGAACTGTATTTGAGTTTTGAATTTGTTCTTTCAATGTGTGACGAAAATAAACCCCCACACTTTCTTTTAATATGAAATCATATACAAATATTAAAATTGCTGACTTGTTCATTTCAGGGAGGTCTCATGCTGTGAATCTACTGTGCCCCCAAGAAAAGATCTTCCTGTTTATGTCTACTTATCCTTATTTCAGTTATGACAAAATTATAAATGAAACAATGCTTTGTAGTAGCATTCCAAATAGCTCCAGACAAATTACAGGTCTCCAGCACCATATTCACTGTGTTAAATATGAAATGATCCTGTTTGAGCAAAGTACCCTTCAACTCCTACATCTTTTCTTCAAATCCTAAATCTTTTATCTGTACAATATCTGCAAGACGCCTTTCAACTGCTACATCTTTTTATCTGAACAGTACCTACAATATGAACTGAATTCCTCCACAGAAGAGGCAAAATAGCAAACAATTTAAAGGACCTGGAAAAAACCTAGTTTTTTTGAAGAACATTTTGGGAGGCTTTAGGGTTTGTTGCTGTTGGGGTTTTTTTGGTAAGTTTGTTTTTTTTTTAAATGGGCGTTTGCTCTTTTGTCTTCTTAAATGCCCTTTCCTCTTCCTCAAGATAATGATTCCAACCCTTTCCTTCTCCCGTGGGACAACCCATTGTGCAAAATAGGGCAGTATGCAGGAGTCACAGCTTCACACAGATGAAGGCCAACCAGTCCATATGTACACTGATGGGCCAGCAGACTGCTGCCAAAGAGACCACACCACTGCCAAGTCTGCCTATTTTTGCCTCAGTGACAACACTAATTTGGATTTCTTTATTGTACCCAAACTCTAGTTTTCACAGAAAAATAATCACCTTTTAAGATCTTGACCATAGCTGAAATTAGTACATCAGTTCAAAAGTTGTTGGGGAGTCGGCCAGGGAGATAGAAAGGCCAACAGTTTGTAACACAAGCCTTTTCTTTAAACTAAAAATAGTGTATGAGACACTGTATTTGAAGGTTATCATAACCCACCGGTACAGAGGAAGTGAATTAAAATGGTACAGGAAACCTAAATTCTGGTTTTCATACTTCCGAGTAATTATCTTTGCAATCCTAACAATGTTCTTTTAGCATTACTTTGCATATGCGTGTCTTTCCCTATATTTTTTATAAGAAAAAAATACCTGTTCTGTGGCAGGATATTAACCCTCTTACATTTCAACCAGAGGGCTCTTAACTGCTTGCGCTAATAAGGTAACTAAATATAGTCAGCTATCCTTCTCCATAGGGACCATCACTACAGGCACATAGAACACATTGCCAGCTATTTGTCAGGTATTTGCTACAGGAAAAAAGAAGGGGGGGGAAGGGGAGCAATGTTTGAGGGGTTTCATAGATTCTAGAGCATGGTCCATCTGAACAGACACAGACAAGCTTTCAGGCACTCCTCCACTGCTTAACTCTTCTTCCTTACCTCTGATCTGTCACAGCTCTCTATCTTTCACAAATTCAACTTCTTGCCTGCTCCCCAAACATTTCATTCAGTCACAATCTCAACATCTAGCCAGTACCAAAACCCCTGGTGATATTCAGGCAATTCTAACTCATCCCTGTTGGTCACACAGTCTGCCTCTTTCCTTCCTCCTGCTACTCCTTATCCAATTACCAGTCTTCCCTAACCACCTCCTGAGTCTTTTTTGCTCCATTTGCCCCTATCTCAGCTCTTCTGCCTGGCCAGTTCAGGTCACCCTCTCCTTCTCTAAGCTCCTTGTCAGGCCTGTCAACTACTACTTAGTAGTCTTCTAAAACACGTAATATGAGATACATGGTCCACATTGCTTCTTATTTTTTCTTCTCCCTTTAGAAAAGCTGCTATTAGTCTTGCAACAGCTCTAGTCATTCCTCCTCACAGCTTGAGACCTAGACAGTCCTGCGTTCTGACCAGGTCTACTTCTCTTCTCTCCAGACCTTGCCCAGCTTTTATCTCATCTGTATTAATGTAAAAAAAGTCCAGATCTGTAACGTTGAGCCTTCAGCTTTTAGAACACAGGGCAAACAAGAGCAATCACTTTATCTTCAGATCTGGATCAAAATGTTCTGCTACTTTGTTAGGATACTATCCATACAACCTGGATCACGAGTGCTCACAAATCCAGTACGCTCAGTTATAAAATTCTTACGAAATCAACTATCCACCCATTTGGGTTTTTTACAGTTTCACAAATCCTACAAAGCAGAGAAATGTCACCTTGAAATGACACAGCTCTTTTCATGACTAAAGTGATTAAATTCAAGAATGATAATAGGGGGTACAGATTTTACGGCCAGTAACTTGCAGTGTTGTTCACATTTACTATCCTGCAACTTCCCATACTGCTTCAAACTAAATAATTTTCTAGCATAGCCACAAAATACACATAAACAGTCAGGTTATGCCAAACCTCAATAAAATTCTCTTGTTCTTCCCGATTTAGACATTCCTCTGCTGATACATTGCATAACTCTTTTCTGCTGTGTAGCAGTGACTTCATAGAGTGCAGTACACCTTCACCAAAACTCTGAAAAACAATGACAAAAATATAAGACAAAAAAATACATTTTCAGTTTTGGACAGAGGGTCTATCCATCTATCCCATGCCCTCCATGGGCTTCCCTACTCTAAGTACTATTTCAAATTACTTTGAATGACTTTGTATATAAATCACCAGGTTTGAAGTTTAAATTTACTTCAGGACATGGAACTGAAATAGTTGTTTTCTTCAAGCAATACTTTTATTCCAAAAGAAGTTGACTATTCTGTATTTAAAAAAAAAATAATAATAATGGTGAGAACATGCAGAGTTGGAAAAAAGAAACAAAAAGAAACAGATGAATCCAAGAAATCCAAGCACCATCTGCTCCTTGCATCAAAACCTGTATATGGAACTTTTCCATCACCTTTCCCTTAAAAAGGATGAAAAGCAAATTTAGCCAAGAAAAGTAATGGAGGTAGTTTCAAAAGTCAGAGGTGAAGAAAACAAACAAACAAAAAACCCTCAAAAAATTCACACACATTCTCCTTTCCCATTCCTTGAAGAATATGAAACAACTGTAACTTAATCCCAGGCAAATACTTCTTGTAACATTTCTTATATTTACACTTATGGTGACATACACGCAAGCCACCACAGATAGCTAAAAAAAGGCTTAAGAATCTAAGACTTTCTCCCAGTTCAACAAAGTGCAGCCGAACAAAGAATTATCACTGCTGGTATCTGAAGTCAAAGAAAACAAGACGACCAAAAAACAACAAAAAGTGGTTCACTCAGCTTGTAAAAAAGACACCATCCTCTCACTTGCTTTAGAAAGCTAGCAAACTTTTTTATTTATTTATTTTAAAATTGTCATCTTCTCTAGCAAGTCGTAAGGTTAAGAAAAAAATAAGATTGTGATATGGTTATAAATGGTTAATCCGGACATTTATTCTCTACGTGAATTCCTTGTTAAAAATGAAGTGAGAAACCAGTGTGTCCAACGTATGACAAGTTATTTCAAATTTGCATAGCTTCTTAAACAATGGTGGAAGTGCTAGATAGCCAAATTTAGTTAGAAAATATTTTGTGTTTCTGATACTCCCACAGCAAAAACAATCCCTTCATGGTAAAAAGTGATCTTACGTATTACAGTTAAACCTCAAGAAAGATCTTTTTTTTTTTTTCCCCCCTGTAGAAAAAATGGTATCAAGTACTACTACATGGGAAGCCCAATTATTACAGCATGGCCAGTGTCACCATGCTTGTGCTCATGGCGACACAAAGTTAGAAAAGCATTTCTAGAATGAATAGACAAAAGCAAAATAGAAAATTCACTTCAGGTTCCTTGAAATTACCAAAATGTATTTCAGAATGTTAGCAAACAAGGCCCAGACTACCACTTGGACAGCCAAGGCCAAGTGACATTAAAATAGTCAAGAGAGTCATTTTTATGGCAAAGTAACAGCTGAAGTATTTTAAAATACATTTAAGGCAATTATTGGGTCCTATGAAATAAATTAGTGAACCGTTCATTTAATTTCCACTTTCATCTATTCCTTTGTCCCCACATGTTTAGTTGCAATTTACCTCCACACTTTAGTAACATATCTTTGTACTTTCCAAAGTATGCTGACAGTGTCTTTCTCTTTGATTGTCTGGATCTTCCAGATTTACAGGTGGCTGCAATACCAATATTGCACAAAGACTCTCTCCCAGTAATTCCCCCATTCACAAATGACTTTTGTATGAGATGAAGTCAAGCAAGCATGTTGAAATGTCTCATTTTCAGCTTCTACAACAACTTAATCAGTCACAGCACTCAAAACAGTAATTAAAAAAAAGTCTGTGACCTGCTAATTTACTGCAGACCAACAGTGATCCAGTTTGAGAAGGGCTTATCATTATTCACTAATAGTTAGGTGTTCTAAGGCTACAAACTACTACATATACCTTATTTATAAGCAAGTATTTTTCCCTTATTTAACATTCTGAAAGAAAAGGCAAGATGGATAACTAGGGAGTATGTTATTAGGATCTACCATAGTTGACATGAAGAAAAATTCAGGATTTTGGAGAATACAAAGTTGAAGTGGGAAAAAAAGAAATATGCAACAATTGGAAAAAATCTCCTTCAGGTCTGGAAGAACCAGCATACAAGACTACATGTAGGTCTGGTGGCGCAGTGATGGTGGCACTACATAACTGAAGAGATAAAATAACCATATTTTTAAAAAGGAGGAGGAAGTAAGCAATGCATGTTTTTAAGATCATATTAATGAATGTAAGAGTTCAGAACATGGAAAGAATAAAGATATGGAAATTAACAGGTACAATACAGCCACAGAGAAATGATCTCATCTACCTGGACTTCCACAGAAGTATATGTACACTGAAATATACCAAGAGTTAATACAACCAGTGTGGTGGATTGACCCTGGCTGGAGGCCAGGTGCCCACCAGAGCCACTCTCTCACTCCCCCTCCTTAACTAGACAGGGGAGACAAGGTATAACGAAAGGCTTGTGGGTCAAGATAAAGACAGGGAGAGATCACTCACCAATTATCATCACGGGCAAAACAGACTGAACTTAGAGGAAAAAATCACCTAATTTATTATCCAGCAGAACAGAGTAGAACAATGAGAAATAAAATCAAATCTTGAAATACCTCCCCCCGCCCCTCCCTTCTTCCCAGGCCTAACTTCACTCCTGGTTTCTACCTACTCGTCCCTCAGCGGCACAGGGGAATGGGGAATGGGGGTTGTGGTCAGTTCCTCACATGTTGTCTCTGCCACTCCTTCCTCCTCCCGGGGAGGACTCCTCACACTCTTCCCCTGCTCCAGCCTGGGGTACCTCCCACAGGAGACAGTCCACCACCACCTTCTCCAACATGAGTCCTTCCCATGGGCTACAGTCCTTCACGAACTGCTCCAGAATGGGTCTCTCCCGCAGGGTGCAGACCTTCAGGACCAGGCTGCTCCAGCATGGGTCCCCCACGGGGTCACAAGTCCTGCCAGCAAACCTGCTCCAGCATGGGCTCCTCTCTCCACGGGGCCACAGGTCCTGCCAGGAGCCTGCTCCAGTGCGGGCTTCCCATGGGGTCACGGCCTCCTTCAGGTGTCTCCACCTGCTCCAGCATGGGGTCCTCAATGGGCTACAGGGGGTATCTCTACACCCCCTCATCCTTCCTCCATGGGCTGCAGGAGGACAGCCCACCTCACCATGGCCTTCTCCACTGGCTGCAGAGGAATCTCTGCTCCGGCACCTGGAGTACCTCCTCTCCCTCGTTCTGCACTGATCTTGGTGTCTGCAAAGTTTCTCACATCTTCTCACTCCTCCCTCTGGCTGCAAAAGCTCCCTAGGTTGTTTATTTTTCCTTCTGAAATACGTTATTACAGAGGCACTACCACCGTCACTGATGGGTTTGGCCTTGGCCAGCAGCGGGTCTGTCTTGGAGCCGGCTGGCATTGGCTCTATCAGACACACGGGAAGCTTCTAGCAGCTTCTCACAGAAGCCACCCCTGTAGCCCCCCTGCTACCAAAACCTTGCTACACAAACCCAACACAACCAGAAAAAGAGTACTAAAAGAGCTGTTTCTGGAAAAGAAGAATTTGAGTGAATGGAGTTGGCAAAGGGGGTCTTTTGAGGATATAGTAGATGTAAGTCAGTAACCCAGTAACCAACTTCCTCAGAATTTATGTTGAGACTGAAATCAAGCATCATCATCATTAATAGATTTGGGGAAGAGGAGAGTAAATATGTAGATGAAATCTACGATAATTCAAAGTAAGCAGGTGTCATCAGTTAAAAGGAAGAATAGCATATCATGCAAGAAGAACTTCCCCAAGGTGAAAGTATTTTAAAATGCAACCGTATGAAGTACAAAGTTATGTCCTTAAAAACTAAAAGCAAGCTTCAAAATAGAATTGCAAATTCACAAGCTGGGAAATAAAAGACCTGAGTTGACTTCTTGATTGTGGTATAGTAATGAACAGTCAATATGATACACCACTGAAAATAGCAAACATGACCTTAGTACACATCCTTTAATGAAAGGACTGACATCAGAGTCACTGATAAATACATCCTGTGTAATTGCACATACAGTATCATCCACATGTAAAAAGAAGATTAATTCACAACAAGCACAGAAAGTAGGACTATGAAGGATAATCGCTGGAATGCAGAGGCTTTCATACAAAAGCAGACTAAAACCTTAGTTTACAGTTTCCAAAAACCAAGGCTAACAGAGGACAGATCACCAACTATAAAAACATTACGAGGGTGAACATCAGCAAAAGAAAAAAAAAATTAAGCTGCAGAATAATGATACCCATGAACAAACAGGTACAAATTTACTGTGGAATTCAGCCTGGAATTCCTAAGAGTCTTATCTATTACAGCAGTGTGGTTCAAAAAGACTTAAAAACAGCAGTAGGTTTTGGGTTTTTTTAATCTCCTCTCATTAATTGTGAGACTGTATTTAATAAATTTTTCATATTCTTATCAAAATTGTGCTTATGACAGCAAAGGACTAGACTCAATTTCAGAGAAATCCTCCTATCCAACAGATCATGAAAGCAAGTTCTCTCATAACCCCCATCTAGGAGACACTCAGCTATATTAAAAACTAAAAACCAGCAAGTCCACAAGACTATCAGCTCAGTTTAGGTAAGGACAAGAGGTAATGTTCAACAACAGGATGTTATTTGGTTTTATTTGTTTTTATAAATAGTACAACTACTTCCAATATACATCGACGTATGGGCAAAACAAACCCAAGTAATCTATAAAGCTCTACTTACTAGACCTGTGTACTCCTTCCTCACAAAAATTCCAAAGTCATGTCTGGCAAGAAATCCTATTTCAATAATGAGCACAAATTTCGAACCTACTAAGTTGTACAAGGGGAAAAACACAAATATCCTCAAATGTGCGCAGAGCAAGACAGTCCTGAACAATGAAAATCCTTGTCATGCCTCTAGCTCAAATAAGCAATTCAAAGTTTTGCATTTTCACCTTTGTGGTCAGCAAATCAAGAAGTCATTATCTATGGATCCTTCTCTATGGATTCTTCACAGTACACCAGAGGAAATTCTATAAAATAGTTTGAGAGACCAATTAGTAAACGACCGCTCTCTAACATTTCAAACAACCTACAAACCTCTAAGATGACACGATCTGCAGAGAAATAGAGTCCAGTGCTGGAGAGCCATGTTTACTCTGCTCTTAAGTAACAAAACAGCTCTTCCTAATTTCATGTCCTGTAAGATTTAAATGGATTGAATATTTTGCAGTCAGGAGCAATGCATCCCAACAAAGAGGAAGTCAGGCAAAAACACCAGGAGGCCTCCATGCGTGAACAAGGAGCTCCTGGACAAACTCAAACACAAAAAGGAAGCCTACAGAGGGTGGAAGCAAGGACAGGTAGCCTGGGAGGAATACAGAGAAACTGTCCAAGCAGCCAGGGATCAGGTTAGGAAAGCCAAAGCCCTGATAGAATTAAATCTGGCCAGCAATGTCAAGGGCACAAGAAAAGCTTCTATAGATATGTTAGTGAGAAAAGGAGGACGAGGGAAAATGTGGGCCCCATCGAGACGGAAACAGGAGACCTGGTTACCTGGAATATGAAGAAGGCTAAGGTACTCAATGACTTTTTTGCCTCATTCTTCACTGGCAAGTGCTCTAGCCACACCACCCAAGTCACAGAAGGCAAAGGAGGGGACTGGGACAATGAAGACCCACCCACAGTAGGAGAAGATCAGGTTTGACACCATCTAAGGAACCTGAAGGTGCACAAGTCCATGGGACCTGATGAGATGCATCCACGAGTCCTGAGCAAACTGGCAGATGAAGTTGCTAAGCCACTCTCCATCGTATTTGAGAAGTCGTGGCACTTCGGTGAAGTTCCCACTGACTGGAAAAGGGGAAACATAACCCCCAGCTTTAAAAAGGGAAAAAAGGAAGACCCAGGGAACTACAGGCCAGTCAGTCTCACCTCTGTGCCTGGCAAGATCATGGAGCTGATCCTCCTGGAAACTACACTCAGGCACATGGAAAATAAGGAGGTGATTGGTGACAGCCAACATGGCTTCACTAAGTGCAAATCAAGCCTGACAAATCTGGTGGCCTTCCACAACGGGGTTAGAGTGTTGTGGAAAAGGGAAGAGCAACTGACATCGTCTACCTGGATTTGTGCAAAGCATTTAAGACTGTCCCCCATAACATCCTGGTGTCTAAATTGGAGAGACATGGATTTGACAGATGGACCACTCAGTGGATAAGGAATTGGCTGGATGGTCGCACTCAAAGAGTTACGGTCAACAGTTTGATGTCCAAGTGGAGATCAGTGACGAGTGGCATTCCTCAGGGGTTGGAATTGGGACCGGCACTGTTCAACATCTTTGTCGGCGACATGGACAGTGGGATCGAGTGCACCCTCAGCAAGTTTGCCAATGACACCAAGCTGTGTGGTGTGGTCAACACGCTGGAGGGAAGGGATGCCATCCAAAGGGACCTTCACAGGATTGAGAGGTGGGCCCGTGCGAATCACATGAAGTTCAACAAGGCCAAGCGCAAGGTCCTGCACGTGGGTCAGGGTAATCCCAAGCACAACTACAGGCCGGGCAGAGAATGGATTGAGAGCAGCCTTGAGGAGAAGGAATTGGAGCTGTTGGTGGATGAGAAGCTCGACATAAGCCGGCAGTGTGCGCTTGCAGCCCAGAAAGCCAACCGTGTCCTGGGCTGCATCAAAAGAAGTGTGACCAGCAGGTCGAGGGAGGCAATTCTGTCCCTCTACTCTGCTCTTGTGAGACCCCACCTGCAGTACTGCATCCAGCTTTGGGGTCACCAGTACCAGACAGATATTGAGCTGTTGAAGCAAGTCCAGAGGAGGGCCACGAAGCTGATCAGAGGGCTGGAGCACCTCTCCTATGAAGACAGGCTGAGAGAGTTGGGATTGTTCAGCCTGGAGAAAAGAAGGCTCCGAGGAGATCGAATTGCAGCCTTCCAGTACCTAAAGGGGGCCTACAGGAAAGCTGGAGAGGGACTGTTTACAAGGGCATGGAGTTACAGGACAAGAGGTAATGGCCTTAAGCTGAAGAAGGGTAGATTTAGATTAGATATAAGGAAAAAATTCTTTACTGTGAGGGTGGTGAGGCACTGGCACAGGTTGCCCAGAGAGGTTGTGGAGGCCCCCTCCCTGGAAGTGTTTAAGACCAGGTTGGATGGGGCTTTGGGCAATGTGGTCTAGTGGAGGGTGTCCCTGCACGCAGCAGGGGGGTTGGAACTAGATGATCTTTCAGGTCCCTTCCAACCCAAACCATTCTATGATTTTATGATGTGGTAAGAATGGAAACTTAGGCTTTAAATGCGCATACCACAACCATGCGCTGACTTCTAAGAGATGCTACTGCAATAACTCCTGTTAAGTATTACAAAGAGGATATAAATCAGACCTCAAACTGTGACTCAATAGAAGATAAAACATAGTGCAATTCTGACCACCCTCCTGCCTGGCTCTGTGAGAAAGTAAGTTCCACACTACAATCTAAGTAGCTGACCCTCAGGGAAAAATCAAGAGGAGGCAGCCACAAACCAGAACATTGTGAGTCTGGCTGTATGAAAATGTAGAATTCTACAAGATACCAGAGAAGGGTAAAATTCATGTTCCTAGAACCACACAGTCCAGAATGTTCAGTGGCAATTAACGGAGCATTCCACAGAGCTGATATTTTAGGCAACCATTAGAATCACTGAGGAATTACTGATCACTATCATTATTAGAAAGATGTTTCTGCAACCCAAACATCTAAAAACCAGGGGGGAGGGTGGGTGGGTTGGTTTGTTTGTTTTGTTTTTGAAATTGAAGGAAAAAAAACAAATAAAAGGCAGACAAAAAAGTCCTCTAATATCCACTTTATGTTCAGGTTAAGAATGCAAAATGACTTGACTGTAGTTAAAGAACCCTATTCTGCTGGAGGTTTCTCATAAACCAATAAAATAAAAGGTTTCTTACTGTGTGTCTTAAAGAATACCACACCCACAATTACAAACTGCTTAAAGTATGGTAGTTAACATTCCATATGAGGACCTGGAACATCTCATTACCTGCCTGGCAGTCCCACAATGCTTACCTTTGCCTTCAAGCAGTTCCTACAGGACCTATACCACAGACACTGTCTCCTTAAAACAAGAAAATTTGCTTATGGAATAAAATAATACAATTTTCATGTGACAAGATACTTCCTTGCTCAGTTTCTCCTCCTAAGCATTGCACACACTTGTAAGTAAAGAATTTATTAGTAACCAAAAAAGACCGAGAAAAATACTCATCTATATTCAATAATTATGATTGGATAAATAAATTTGTTCCTTCAGGATAAATTCCAACTTTCATTTGAGTAAGTGCTAATAGAAGTCGCAAGAAAATTTGAGGAAGAGCATTTTTGTTCTCCAAGCTAAAGTATAATTACTGTTAAACCCCCCGACTAGTGTCTTTCATAAGTGCTAGACATATTTTTCACCAAAGCACTGCCTAGAAGTTCATGAAAACACAAGGATAAGCCAGTCAAGAAACCAAAATATAAAGTTGTTACAGTAAGCCCTAACACAGACTTCACAGAACAGTTTTCAATGAAAGCTACATATTTAGATTTTCATTTATTACACAAACTTGAAAAATCCATGCTCAACACAGAAGCTAGACTTCAATTAAAAAGGCAAAATTTAGTAAATACATCATGAATTCATCGTATCGCCTTAAAACAAAAGGCAAAGACAAAAGGCAAAAGCATGCACTCCTTCCTTAAATTAATCTGTCTCCCAGTTCAACTATGCTAAATATGCCAAAGCATAAAGCAAAGGCAGTTTCTCCTTGCAATGTTAGACAACCAAAATTAAAACAAACAAACAATCCCCCAAAACTCAGGAACAAAAAAAAACCCAACCAAACCCACCAATTCACTTGGTTCGTTATTAGGCTGTTGCAATAAAGATCGAAAAGCTCTAAAATAATTTTATAATACATATAATTACCTTTTTCACAGATATTCTTGGTTTCATTCGATTGCCCTGAGCCCTGGCGTGCATTTCCATGATTTTACCACTCTCAGTATTTGATGAAAGATGTCAGCTCAAAAACACCTACGAAAAACATTTAACTTTATTATTGTAATCTTTCCCCATTTAGTTTGGATACATTTTGAAAATGCAAGCAGACAAAACAAGAACAAATAAAAACAATTAAAAAGCATTTTAAAACCAAGAAAGATTAAACAGCATACCATCCATACTCATTGCTGCTTTTGAAAAAGTACTGCCTTAATTTTTAAAATTATGCACAAAATAGAAAACACACACCTTACAGTTAGTTCCAAAATTTTTCTTTAACTAGATTTCAGTCTGCAAGGGGCAGCAGGGGGCAAGGGGGGGAACATTACATGAACTATTGTTTCACTATCACTGATACTCTGGTGAAGTTATCAGCAGATTCCTGTACCGTACAGCACACTGGAACTACCCTTCAACAATCTCGAGAGTAAAATGTACTAATTACCCACTCAACCAACCGGCCTATTTATTTCTGTCAACTGTAAGTACTACAGACAAACACGTGACTCCTGTTTAGGCTAACATGTATCAACAATCTTGTTCTCTGGCACTGCTCTGGGCAGTCCTGTCTCTGCTAGCAAAACACAGGCAACCAAAGATGCATTTACCAGCTCTCTTATTTCACCAAAGTAGGTCAGAAGAGTTTCTGCTACCCTTATTGATCTTAAGTCTAATTCTAACAACAGGAACAGACAAAAAAAACCCAAAGAAATAAAAAAAAAGTTTTTCAAGTTTCCCTGTTTAATCAGCAGCAATGAAAAGAAACAGAATAATCTAGTTTCTTTCATTCATCTCTACATCCCCCAAAACAGGCAATAAATATAGGGTATTAATAAAAACAGAAAGCATGTGTTGGGCTACTAAGTTCTATGGAAGTTTTAATACTTCATCTTTTCCCATGGTCACACAATTTAGCCAGGAAAAAGAACTCCTAGACTATCCAAAATAAACCAGGTAAGGAGCAAACAAATGTAAAAATGACTGCAAAATAAAAAATAAACACCAAGACATCAGAGTATAGGTCTCGTCTGCACAACTGACCGGCTTGGTTTACTCAATCGCAAGTATATATTTAACCTTTGTATGGGAAAGAAATCTTTATATGTGTTTGTTCTGGGCACATGTAATTTAAATAAAATGATGAGTAGTGGCATCAAGTAATTGTATTCTTCATCCTCCCCTTGCAGCACCTATAAAAGCAAAACCTCCTCAAGAACACAAGAGCAAGAAATTATTAGGTACATCTATTCACATTCCACTTCGATTTCTGCCTTCCTTCATAAACATGAACGAGCTATAATCTTAGGAAAAAGCTACACTTATGTAAATAAACTGCAACATATTAATCTCTGGAGCACAGCATCTCTAACAGGATGTCTGAAGTTTGGAAAATTAATACAATGACATGAAGCAGCTAGGTATATGTTACACAGATTATATATATTATACACAATAAATACAAATAAAAAGCTCAAATCATAGCAAACTTCTGTGGATGGAAAATTAAAAGACACAACAATGTTTCTGTAGAGACTCCTGTGTTTTTTTTTTTTTTAAAAAGGCCATTAAACAATATCAAGCAAGAAAAAGAAACCCACCTCACTTGTCCCTGCTGCTCTGTCTTAAACGGCTAATCCACTCTGTTAATCTGATCATATTAGGGAAGTACTCTTAGACACATCCTTGTCCTAAGAAGAGACATCTATGGGAAAAGCTGGTTTCTCACACAGCATCAAGTCAATTACCTGAGCTCTACATTTTTGGACTGATCACTCTGTGCGGCAAAAGTCCAGCACAGCAAAATCACGGAGATTACTCCATAACCATGTTGGGTCCCACAGTATTTACTCAGGCACAGCAGTCTACAGTTACACTGCCTTCAGGCAGTACGTTAAGTATGTTCCCGCAGCATCAACTAATAAACTCCAGAGACCAGAACATCAACACAGAACCACCTGCAGTGTCACCTGCCTCATGAAATCAACAGTCTTGTACATCACAGTACAAAGACTCTGAAAGATGCTGGATATAAACTAGTGGTTTATCAACACAACCCCATAACAACTTTGTCTTGCCTGCATCCTGTCCTTCAGTATTTGAATTACACAGGTTCTCTTCACCACCTATAGCATAATAACTCTCCGTCATCCATTTCAGAGAACTCTGAAGGGTTCCACTTGTCCAACAATGCAACAAAACCTGAAAGGGTTCATTTTAATACATAAAATTATTATCCATTTTCAAAAGAACAATGGTCCAATCATCTGAGAAGTACCAAAACTTTAAAACTAACTGGAAAGGAAATGAAAGTACTGACAAACAAACCAGCCTGGAAATAGCTCATTTCTTGTGTAAATAAAACCTACTGTTTAAAATTATTTTTACTTCTGCATATTTTATTTGACTATTAAATTTGATTTCCTCCCACTGCAAACTCAAAACAAAAAAGAGGGGAATAAATGGCAGAAGTATCAGTTGTAAGCAGAATAGGACTTTCCTGTTACTGAGTAACTATCAGTAGACACCAAAAAAAAGAAAAAATGATCATGCAAATAACTGATAAATACCCATGCTAAGTTTAACCATCTCTACCTTTCTAGCAAGTTGGATCACCTTAAATCCGTTTTTTCAGTGACTTGTTGAGGAACACGTTTCTCATCAGACCACGTAATAAGCACTTCGTTACCTTTTCCAATGAATGTACGCAAGGAGCAAAATTAAATAGTAAAATCAGCTTAAGGGAATCCAACAGGAATTTCGTCATGGATTTCATCTCTTTGTATAAATTTATCCCATGCCTAAATTTATTAAGTCACTGTGTATTGACAATCATTAGCTGACAGGAAGAAAATTTATCTTTTGTCTGTAAAGTGCAAACATGCTGAGTAAATCTCTTAAATAGCTATACAGGCATATATGTACATGTACACATCTATGTTAAATGCATACAAGGACACAAGGAATTTGAACCATATAGGCAATAAATTTGAACTATATTATTAACTTCTTAAATTTTACTTCCAGTAAAAGATTCTAGCTGAGGATAACAGTCTATGATGATATTTCAAGAAAGTATTTTTACTGTAGTAGTGCTAAAAAAAAAAAAAAAAAGGACATATTTCTTTTCAAGCAACACAATGACCTGAAGCAGCCAAAAGAGCTTTGATGATGATTTACCAAAGCCAGGTTTAACCAAATATTGAGCTGTGAAAGATTGATTCCAAATACAAATTTAAAAGTACCTCAAAACCAATATGCACTCTTTTGCAACCTCAGCAAAACAATTGCTGTTGAAAACCAAATGAAACAAGCCTACACTGACAAGCAGGCAGAATAGTCTAACGGATCCTCTTCTATTTCTCATTTCTGATATTTATCACTTTCACTAATTGGATTGGCAGTCTTGAAAAATTTTATTTTATAAAATGACAAGTTGTCTTTACCATAGCTACATTCACACTAAGAAAAGGAGGGGTGCAGGTGGGTTAAGGAACACATCTCTATTGGTCAGCATTAATAATAATTATGAAAGGCGGAATTTTCTTTTCCTTGTTTGGTTTCAACTGTTTTACATTGTATTTTTGCTTCACAGAGGCATGACATGAATACCAAGCTTCACCAGTTTCAAAAGAATCCTTCGTTTTCTCTGCCTAGATCGTCGCTAAAACTCATTGCACCCCCTTTACCCCCAGTCCTGGGTCTGGATTCTAAAATACAGCTTGAGAAAAAAATTACTACTCGTTGTACCAGAAATAGGTCTAGATTTTGTGGTTTATGCAATTAAGTTTCTGTATTTCATTTTGGTATGTATTTTGTACACAATACAACTAAACCAATTAAGCTGGGGGGTGTATTATTTTCTAAGCAGTAGCATTTCCTCACACAATCTTATTTCCCCTTAGAGAAAACTTGACCAGAGAATATCTTGTTTAGGAGGTATCTTTTATTTTTCCCAGATTATATCATACCAAATATTAACAGAAAGAGGGAATAATCCAATCTATTTTATTATTTTTCAACACTGAATAAGACTTTCCACCGCTATACTTCTTCAACTGCCAACAGAATCCCTGAAGGATAAGAAATTGCAAGACATAAACCAAGATGGCCTAATTCAATTACCATGCCCCAAAAAATCATCTTGCCTGCAGACCAAGAAACTCACCTGGACAAGAGGGACCAACATTATTTTATAATAATAAATTAATTTCTCAAGAATTCATTAAATATTGGCAGTATCTATCACTAATGGCTAACTGTAAAATTCTGAAATAATCTTGCAAATACGAAGCACCTTAAAAGTCTTCCCAAGTGTAATATGGATAAATTAAGCATATTGTGTTACCATTGATTTTAGTACCACTGATCTTTTCCAGATACAATAGAACTTGTATTTTCCTTATCTCACTCTGGTAATATCTCAGGGCTTCAATACAAAGGCTACGATACCAGATCTACAGTTCATAACTCTCCCTCCCACCTCTGGATACTGGGGGAAACTAGAGAAAAATATTTCAGTCGTAATAAAAACAGACCCTCAAAAGAGCCAAGAACATAAACGAGCAATATTCGTTGTTTCTCCTCCCTTCAGGGAGGAAAGGAACTGGGAGGAGGAGGGGGAGGAGACACTTTTAAAAAGCGAAATGTTCAGAATGGAGTAAACTTATTTAACCCGTGTGCATCAACCACAAGCCAACCAATCTCGGAGGTTGCAATGCGGACTTGTTTAGCGTCCGTGCATCAACCACAACACCACAAGCACGAGTCAGTCTCCAGCCGAGACTGCAGACAGCCCCAGCCGAGGGAGTCACCGGACTTCCCACCAAGGCGCTGCATCGGCGGGCCTTCGGCGTAGGCCGCCGCGCCTACCAAGGGGCACTCCGGGAGGGAAAGAGGGATGTTACGAACACTGCCCCCCCACCCAAACCCCCGTCGCCCCTGGCCTCGAGGCCAAATCGCAGCGTTACCCCCGCGGTGTCCCCCTTCCGTGCTGCGGCACTGGGGCATCCCAGGCGGCGCGGCCTCCGGCCCCCCCCCGCGCCCTCCCCTCAGGTGTGCGCACGCCGCCGCGGAGGACCCGCCGGGCCCGAGGAGATGCGCTGCCCGAGGCCACACAGAGCCCGCTGGGGTGGCGCCAGCAGCGCCTCCTCCCCTCAGGGAAGGGCGGCAGAGGATGCGCTGCCCCTCCTCCGCCCACCCGGGAGCGGGCCACCTGTGGGAGCGAGCCCCGCCTGACAGGCCGGGAGGCTGCGCCCCGCCCTCAGCGCTGCCCCCCGCCCTCCGAGGGGACGGAAGCGGCGGGCCCCTCATCACCCCCTCCCAGCAGGGCAGCGGGGGACGGTTGAGGGGGAAGATCGGGCGGCCCGTACCTGACTGACTCCTCAGCACCCGGCACCCGCAGCCATTTCACCGCCAGCAGCAACGGAGCGAGCGCCCGGCCCCGCCGCCCCCGTCACCGCCTCGGCGCAGCGCCCCGGGGCCGCCCCGCCCCGCCCTCTCCTGCCCCGCCCCCGCCGCGCGCCTCCGCTCTCGCGACGCTTGCCACCAACCCCACCCCTCTGCCCCGCGCAGCCTCGCGCGTCTCCGGAGGCGGGAGGGCGTCACGTGGCGGCTGCCGCAGCGCTCCCATTGGCGAGAATTGGAGACCGCCCCGGAAGGGGCCCCGGGAGGGCGGGGGTGGTGCTGGGTGATTGCGCGCTGTCCTTGTCTTTGCTCGCGCTCGCTGTGGCGGGTGCGCGCGCTGTCTCTGGCCCTGACTGGCCTCCGGGGCTCGGCCGGTGTTGCCGCACTCCCCTCTCGGAAGAGAAGCCCAGCTTGTGCCTGCCTGGCTGTGAGAGGGACAGCCCGCCTGTCCCTGTCAGGCCTGCCCAGGTGCTCTCACGGAGGCGGCGTAGGCTGGGTGGAACTGCTCCCCTCCCGCTGAGGAGCCCCTGCAGGCAGGCCTGCTCGGTCCCGGACACCGCAGCAGGGTGGGTCGGCATAGTCACGATCAGGATCTGCTCTGCGGCAGATGCGTGATGCAGCGCAGAGCTTGGCACTCTTTTCTGTATAGTTACAGCTTTTGCAAAGCCCTGGGGAAGTTGCGTACTAAGCTCTGTCTGCCCAGGCATGAGGGAGGGTAGGCTTGAGGGGTCGGTGGGTCTTTCCTGCCTAGTCAGTCTGGACCGAAGGCCTGCCTTCTGCTTGTTCATGAAAGTCTCATTTAAGGCTTGCTTTCCAGCTGGCTGGCTGGCTCAGCAGGGTAGATGAGTTAGAGGCTAGAGTCTGGTTTTACTCAGACGAGGCACAGACAGAAGACTGTCAAACCCTGTTTCAAAGTCCTATGGCCTTCCTACTCCTTTTTAAACTCATTACTGCTAGACTCCCCTGTACATCAGGTGTGCTGTTTACCCCAGCAAATATGCAATTGGTTTTGAAGTCCTCATGAGTAACGATGGAGATGTGTATTTAACCATATGTGCTGTTGGGCCCTGGGATTTTCTTCTATTAGCATGGAAACAGTAGTTACCTGTAGTTTCCCAGCATTACTCCATTTCAGCAGTAGCTCCTTCAGACACTAACCTGACAACGATGACACAAATGAGGAAGTGTGTTGAATGATACATGATGGATAGCTTTAACACTGTCAGCTAACGACTCTGTCCCTCTCCAACAGAGAGACAGAATCCAGACAGATCTTTCTGATACTAGGCACGTGAGAGTGAAGCTCGGGTGGAGGAGCAACAAAACCAGAATTCCACCGTGACTACAGGCACAGATCAGGTGGCACGTGGTTGCAACAGCTTCTGGAAGACAGAAAAGAGTGAGCCTCCAAAGCTGAATTCAGCAAGAATCCAAAACTTTGTATACTGGGAGAGGGGATAGGGAATGAAAATAAAAATCACAAAATGATGCCTTGTAGCTTTTTCGGTACTAGAGGGTTTCAAAGTCTAACCTGCCCACATTACTGAAAGAAAGACAAACAGAACCTATCCTGGCTTCCTTAAAAGTTGCATTTTTCTTCTGGGTACCACCTGATCCCTACAAAGAGGATATACGAGTTTTTGCTACTGGATCTCCATTACTTTTCCAGATAATTCCTGCTTCTGCCTAGCTTCTGTTTTTACTTAAACTGTGGGTTTTCTTTCTGTTGAGTACTTGATCATAGGCTGTTTCTGGGCTGTGTAATCATTTTAGACACTTCAGAAGTCAGAGGATGTGTATTCACTCAGTCATTTTGCTATTTGGTACAGAAACTACGTTTTCATTTACCCTAAAAGCTAATAAGCCCTGCAACAAAGCTCGCAAACCATGCAGAGTCTAGGCAGATAAAAGAAACAAAGGATTATGGGTTCTAAAGTATGTCACAGCGTTAGTTAAGTGGGACAAAATAAAAAGTTTCTCATATTCCCAGGGACTGCAGGTCCCTGTGGGACAGGGAGAAAGTAAATTAATAATGGCATCAAATTTAACTCAAGTTAGTCATCATTTCACTGCCCATTGAGACCAGCCTGGCTTGGAAATACATTGTCATTTGAGTAAAGAAACTTTAACAGTTTTGTACATCTTTGGTTAACCAAAAAAATACCTCTTTTCGACAACTCCTTTCAAAATACGTTTCAGTTTTTGAAAAACAAAATATTCTGTAAGAGGGTTTTTTGTTTTTCATGTATCAAAACTTACAGTAAGTAAAAAATTTCCAAAACAAAATAGATCTGGAAGCAATATAAACATGAGAAAGCATGCTTTAAAAATAAATTCAAGCCTTTTATTCCCTTTGTTTTGTAATTCCCCTTAGACTATTCAGAATAATGAGTTCCTGTGGCTCCCTGCCAAAACCTTGAAAAAAAATCAAGATTTACCCTCATCAGGAAACTATGAAACATAACCCACAGAATGCCTTTGTTTGTCACAAAAAAATATTTTTATACAATAATAAAAATAGGGATAACTTTGACATAGCGATTTATAGGTTTTTTTACAATTGTTTTAGGTACTGCCTGTGTAAAAGCACAGGAAACATGGCTGGTCAGCCAACGCTTCTTTATATTAATTATGAAGAAATAGAGTATTCGTTTCTGGGCTCTGGTATTTTGTGTCCTGTTGAGTTTTATATTTTTCAGGGCAAGGCCTGGCCAGTCGGAGCCCATCATCCCCCCATGTAGGCCAGGATCAGGCCCGGTGAGGGGAACCAGCATCGAGCAAAGCTGGCTGGACAGGACCATGCACCTGTACTGTTTTCTACCTGCTCTTTTGGTATGAAAAATATGCATCTTTAGAATCTTTTTGTCAGAAATATTGTCATGTCCCTGGAACTATCCTGAGTCACTGTCTGCACCTGTCTTTTAAACTTGATATTTCCAGGATCACTGGCTTCGAGCAACTTGTTGAAAGATTATCTCAGAATGTCACCTCTCTAAGGTATTGAATGCCAGTTCTATGAAAGGAGATGATGAACTAGTCTGTGACTTTATGGCCATTTTCCATCCATTTTCTAACTACTTCCTTAGATTTTTTTCCCTCTGTACAGGAAAACTACACAGCTGCATGATTGTCTCAGTGGGGTTTTTTTATGATACTACCTCTGAAAAATGCCCCTGTATACCTAAAGCTTCATTAAATTGAGGCAAGACTTTAAATTATATCCTATAAGCTACACTTACTATTATAAGGATTGCCTTCTCAAAGGCAGATAGGTAATTTTTAGTCTTTGTATTCCTACCTTTTACAGGAGGCACAGCGTACACTTCTTGTCTCAAAACCTTGGGAAGCCTTTCCATTGACCCCCCTCACAGCAAGCTGGGGAGGATCTGCCACACTTGATACTATTTCTCCACCCAAAATCTAAAGCTCATAACGTAATAATTTCATGAATGACTCTTAGTGCCTTATCTTTTTATAACATACCCTTCTGCTCCCTAGCCCAGCTAGCTGCTTCCACGTCTGCACTGCTTCTGGACTGTGCCAGCATGCACATTTGTGAAATCAAGCAGTAAATGAGATTGAGCTGAGATGACTAGAAAACAACCTGCTTTCCTTCCTTTTTGCTGATCCAATTCACTGACATAATAAATGTGTCAGCGTGGCACTGGGGATAGCACAGAGACAACTGAGAATGGAAACAGCTTAAATGGGCTTGTTCTGCCACTGAGCGCATACCCATGTGTTGACTTGCTTTGCCATTTAGGCTCTGCTTAGTCTCCTTGAAAACACTCTTGACACATCTACTGACTGCAAAACTGGAACTCTTCATCTGAGTGCGTAATTTCATTAGACATCCTGTCATGAATCTTTGGCCAGGGTTGGACCATGGCGTTTGTCTCTGACAAGGGCTGGGTTTATGGCATTATGGTATAATGCCATGACATTTTCTGGTTTCTTTTCACTGAATGTTTCACGAATCTGTTGTTTCCGGTCACATGTTTGAGAAGTCATTTTTATTTGCATGGTCATGGATATTTTAACTCTTTTTTTCAACTGTCAAAACCTAATTGTCTTTATATATGTAATTAAGTTGAGGCTATTACTGTTTTTTCTTTCTCTGGACTTTGATCTGTAACCTGTGTAAGTCATCTTCCAAAACAATATGCATAAAGGGTATAATCCACAGATTATATACTGAATTCATCCTTCGGTTGGCCAGTTATGTCCTGCTGACAAACGAGTTCTCAGAGCCAACTCAATACGGCTTTTAATGCAAAATGGAAAGCGTCACAAACTAACCTTATCAAAAGATGCATTATACTGCATAGAGACGGTTTCAGATGCTACAAGATTCTTATCCAAAGGCTTGGAAAGCTGTGTGGATTCACATCCTTTCTGTGCATTGTGTTTACTTAGAGGATGCGATAACGCCATCACTATGTTACACAAGAGCGTACAATAATAACTGGAGCTGGCTGGGAAGCGAAATTTTTATTCTACAGGAAATTCCAGCTTGTCAATATTTTGTTTCATCGAGTGCTGGAACAAAACACGTTGGCTCTGCAGACTTTCTGGCAAAAATGGAACAATCTCTTTCTTTGGCAGCTGACAAGCCTGGGGAGCCAAGAAACCAACTGAGCAGTCGGCACGTTGCCAGGGAGCTAGATAGCCAGTCAGCTGAGCTACGGTAGGCAGCCAGCTTGGTTGGATTTCTGGCCAGCAGCCACATCCAGGTCACAGCTTAAGCTTCTGTAGAAAGTTTTGATGGAACCAGGACAATCTAGCCTTTCCAGTGCCAATCTGTTCAATTAGAAAATGGTCAGACACCCTCTCAAGAACTGACTACTGTCAGAAAAGAATGTAACTGTATTGGACTTTGGATTCCTTATGGATTTCCTCAGCTTTTGCCATGTGATTTATGCACACATTTATTGCTAGAATGAGCTGATTAAATCAATTCATTTTTCCTTAAGGATCGATGATTATATCATAGCCCATGATGGAGTTTTCAGGGTGTCCTTCATAGCTAATTTTGTGATTATTGTTATTCAAATTACATTGCATGCCAGCAATACCTAATAGTTTCTGCTTGTGTATGCCTGCTAACCAGAAGATACAGTTCCTGTAGACAATACACTCTTAGATCGAAATAAACTCTTACATCTGCTGTCAGATAACACACTGCCTCTTTGTCTTCAGTCCATATTTGTGGGTGAATTTAAATTAGGATGAACTTGCCAACAATGCAAGGCATAATGAGGCAAATATATCTTCTGAACTAGGTAAAAGATGCTGATCTTTACTGGGTAATTGGTAATGTTGAGGTCAACACGGATACGGAGAGCCCCCTTCACTGTCAGAACTAGCTGGGCTCAAGTGCTGTTTGCTGAATGTAACCTTAAACAGTATACCAGAATTCTTGCGAAGTTCCAGTTATTTTTCCCTTTTGGCGTATTTTTGGAAAAGGTATCAATCAGGCAAGTTTGTAAAAAGAGAAATTACATCTTTGCCTTCTTGCCGTTTACAGTTATGGTATCATCATAAAAGGTATCAGCTGCTTTTCTCAAATGTTTAGATAATTTCTGTTGTAGGATAAATCTGATCCTTTCTTAAATCTGCAGATATGGTACTCTCTGTACACTTCTCTCATTTGTTTCCAACCAGTTGCTGCATATACTTCCTCTTCAAATCCCTGAGATGTCATATACCATTGTTACTTCAACTGTGGTAACTCCAGGAGCAATGAATTCCCTTGTCAATGTTTAGTGGTAATTAAATTTTCTGCAACTTCATCTATATAAGTAGTCTCTAATATTCCTGCTGTGAAATCAGAGGAACAACAGATGCTTTACTGAACTACATTTCAAATCTTGTTCCTTCCACATCTAAATAAACCTGACTTTTATTTTCTCTCTCAGATTCAACTACTGTGGAGAGGCTACAGCAGTCTTGGTGAGCCCCATCCTCTTACCATCTGGATTCTAAATTAATTTTATGGCAGTTGCTTTGCTTTTCATTGACCTTTATATTTTCTATGCATGGTCCAGTTTATTGCTGTTTTTACGGTTTATTCTTGAACTGGAAATCATTGTTTGCATTGTGAGTCTTTTCCCACAATGAAAATAGTTTCATGTACTGTTCATGGTGTGCTTTCTTCATTTCTGGTGGATTTGTTACACAGTTTGCTGTGTGCTGCCGCAACACATCTTAAAATGTGCTCCTCATCTCAGACGCAATATCTTGAGCATATGTTTAAGGTTTAAGTCAGTCTCAATATGTCTGTTTGGATTGCCTGGTTTTATATTCCACACACAAGTAACTGCTGTTGTGTGTCATTTAAGTCTCTCTGATTCTTAATTTTCTCAGTGTTGTCACATACTCGGAGATTATTTCATTTCCTCCCTGATTCAGTATATAAAAGAAGTGCTCTTTAAACATGAGCGCAGTGCATTTTAATGGAAGTGTCACTGTCTTTTCCATCATAATATTGAAGGGAAACTACCAAATCCTTACCCTGCTTGGTGACACCTTTTCAGCAACAAGAGGAGTATTAATAGTTTCTCCCAAACTTCATTTTCAGTTCTCTCTCAAAAAAAACCCCCAAAACCAAAAAAACAACCCAAAAAACTAGCAGCGACAAGGAATCGGTCACCTAAGACAAACTAGGAGTGCTTCACTCCTCCATCCACATGGTTGTATAAGAGCACACTGTAATACAAAGAATCCTGCAAAGCCTTATGTCAGAGAGAGGGAATTATTGCCGCGGGGGGCTGCCGCTGTGAAAAACGGTCACTCTCACACTCCTTTCCAAGGACCTTTTTGCAAATCCCTGTTTGAAGATGGAAAATCTTGGCCAGAATGAGACAAAGAATAGAAAAATGCCTGAAAGAAATACTGGGAGTTCTTCCCTACCACTGTAAGATTTCTGAGTAGCTGTTTCCAAGCTACCTTTGCTGAAGGCTATTTCATTTTCCCAATGAAATTTTTTCAGGAAAATTTCTCAGCTCAGAAATGTTATGTTTACATGGTCTGTTGAGAACCAAATAAATTTAATTTTTCAACTGTCACTGAACCCGATCACAGCAAAAATGTAGAATGTAAACAATGTCTGAAATCTATTTCCAAAATACATCTCGTTTAGCTGAAATATTGGGAGTGATGATTACCCCATGTGCTCCTGATGTATGGAGTACAGCATCTGGAGTCTGTTGGGTCAGTAATAGAATGAGCAGGGTAATAATACATTATGCCTGAGTCTAAATAGGAATTATTTTAAAAATTTATGTATGTAGAGATATGTGGATAATGATCATAATAATGCCTATATTATTCTGTCATTAAGACAAGGTACAGCTTGGAAAAAAGCAAGCCTGGCACTTTCTGGAAGAAGCAGCTCCATGATTTTGCTTTGACCAGCAAGACAGCACATGAGTAGAACAGATCATAGCTTCTAAGAACAAGTCTTCATATTTGTTGCAAAAATGTGACATACAGAAAATATAGCACCTGTTGCGGAGCAACAAAAATGTTCCACAGTATTATCAATAGTTACAGCTTGGTGACAGTGAATTGAGCTTTTCAAGAGTCAAATGTAGCCTACAATTATACATCTTGGTAAGACCATGTATTACTGGGTACTTTAGACCATGTACCAATGATGTATTAGTTATTCTTTTAATTAAGAAAATTATTTTTTAGGTTTATGGAAAGGAAGGTATCTTTTTTGTGGTTACTGATGCTTTAAAGCCGTGGAAATATATATCTTTAGCTATAAAAAACCAAAACATTTCTCATTGGTTGAAAGGGGAATGAAATCCATTGTCTGCTTGCTCAGTTGCAAGAAACTGCATTAGGAATATTTGAAAACATAAAAAAAAGTGTATTAAAATCAAAGTGTTTGAACTTCAATAATGCGTCATGATTTACAACTGATAAGACACTGTTCTATCTATAAATTAATGGAAAATAAGAATTAATATTTGCTTTCAGATAATTGCCCAGGTCATATGCTGCATAATAAAGCAGATGTGCTATAGATAAGTAAGAAATTGATCCTGAAAGCTGTGTTGTAAAAGTATTAATTTATTTTTTCCTTATCTGCCGGACTTACCAGCAGCTTTTCATTTCATCATCTTTGAAAACATGGAAATGTTGAGGCCTGTCCCTGCAAGATGGTTATCTTGAGACATTGCAGTCAAAAGATTTCTTAAATATTTTCCTGCTATTAAAGTTAGGTAAGGATTGACCAACTGTGATTTTCTGTTCTCTAGAGGCAGTGAAAATGGGGTACAGGAAAGAAATTCATGGCTGAAGCCTTTATAATACTCATATTTCTTTATGTGAAAAAGTCTACGATAGTCATAAACGTAGGACCATCTGATCCTTTATGAGCTGAAGTTGATAGTGTAATAAAGTCACTGAAGGGTAAGTTACAATAATGTACTGATGATGGATTCGTTAGTAATATACCCTATACATCATACCAAAGGAGGAAAATGGAAATGGATTTCATTTCCCCTACAAGCCTAAATTTACCATTTTTATATCAGAAAATGAAGTTACATTAATTTGATTTAGCTTATTCTTTGGCGAAATTATGTTGCTTTTTCAGGGCATCAAAAGCAATTTTTTATGGTTGACAACTGATTGATATGAATGGTTTGTGTGGGGAAGAACTTGAGGGTTTCAGAAGAAGCTTTTGTTAGGAAATTGTCTAATGCTTTGTCTTCCGGTCCTAGTTTTCTTGGGCTCTGGCAAGGCAGGTTTGCCTGAAGGCACCTTCTCCTCCTGCCTCCTTCATCCTCCAAGGCGGGGGAACCCTTTGGAGCTGTGCAGCTTTGAATGGCTGATTTTCCTTATCACAAAAAAAAATTGAGGGTTTTTTTTTTTTTTTATGAGGCACAGTGTTAGAACCCACAAGTCCACTCCTGATAGCTCTTGTGCGGTGGGGAAGAGCCTAAACCTGAGAAATGGGAAATGTGCCAGGATCCAGAGTACAGATTATAGCCTCCTTTTTTTATTTTTCTGCATTTTTTAATTCAAGGCATTTATTTTGTCCCCTTCTATATCTCAGGTGTGCCAGGGGAGGATAATTTTCTATGTAAATACACTCAAAGAGATTGCAGAAACCTCATAGATATTGATGGTGTTAAGGCTGAGTTTCTAAGTGAAATTAATTTCAGTTTTATAGCTGACAAGTTTTAAGATATGATTAAAAATTGAAGTTAATATTTATAATTATTTTAAATAATAAATTGTGACTTAGCATGGCTAAATGGCATTTCTGAGGGCAGTGTATATGTGTACGTGAGAGAAAAATACACACAGTGCTAGGGAGAATGTCTCACTTGCATTAAAATAAAATAATGTGGGTATTTCCCAGTTCTGTGCAGGAAAGGTAATGATGCACACTGCAAGTGAAGGGGACTTGTCAGGGCCAGAACTGCCGCTCATGTTGTGAAGTAAGGAAGAGAGTCCCATATAGACAGACCATTATGGTCCCCCCAGTCTTCAGAAGCATCTGGGAGAAGGCAGAAGGTGAATCAAGGTACATCTTGATTCATTTGAAAGGAAAACCTAATTTAAAAATACTAGTTTGCTGTGTGTACATAAAGGACTGCTGGGTTTTTTTGATTATATGAATTAAAAAACTTTGACATTCATCGGAAATGTGATCACCCACAACTCTTCATTCAACATCCTTTTAGCATGGATGATACAGAACTAATGCAACATGATCCTAAGTCAAAAGTAAAATTCTGCCAGTGGACAAAGCATTGAGGAGCACGATCACAGATTTTTTTTGTCCATCTATGCATGTGCTATTTTTATCAGTGGCAAAATATTCAGTCAGTTTGACGTAGCAGATCTCCTTTGAAATATCTGGCAAGAAGCTGCACAAAGCACACATGCAGTAGGATATAGTACAGTTTGCCACATTTCTCTTGAAGAATGCAAGGCTTGCTTTAAAATTCAGAGTCCTTCTGTAATTTTCTGAAATTTATGACAGAAATAAGCTTGTTTAGACCTCTTCTTCTGTTAAATTTCCTACCACCCTAGAAATGTCAGCATTTCCATGCCAGATCCAACAGTCCAGCCCATTTTCTGTCTCTGACGGTACTTAACAAAAGATGTGTTACATGATGGTGCCCATTATCTGATGAAGACCAAATATAGAAAACATTTATTTATAACTTCTTACACTTAATAATTTTCTCAAGTTTTACAGTCTGAGAGACAGGATTTTCTGTTCTTGTTAGTCATACAGATCTGATCCTCTAGCTAGTGTTAAATTCCTTTTTTTTTTTTTTAAATTATAGCAAAAGCTCTGCACTTCTTTAAAAGCAGATTAGAAGGAGAAATCACTGATTTTTTTTTTTCACTGTAACTGAAAGGCTGAACCCATGCAAAGAAAAGAAAATGTTGTCAAATACATTGGCAGCCATGCAGGGCTGAATTCAGCTATGCTGTACCATATACAGGGCTAAATAGCTCAATATTTACAATTCTACATATACAGAAAAAGTCCCAAACTCACCTCTCACGTGAGGTCACCGAGACATTTATCCAATTTATCCAATGCAAAATTCAGACAGGATTGACCATTACCAGATTTTAGATGCACTATGAAAAGTGCCACAGGATCATTAATGACCGCAGAGGGTTGGGATTTCTCCTTCTGTCTCACTGGGAGGAGGAAGGAAAGCTCCAGCAAAATGCTGGGATGAAGTATCTTCCCGGGACACTGGTTACACGTCAAATCGGACAGCTACGGAATTAGTAACATCATTCCAAGCTATGCTTTTCATCTTTCTTTGGATATGTCACATTCCAGTATGGAAACTACTTAGCTCATGATTTTTTAATAGCACTTGTAAAGGATTGGGGCTTTTTCTCTCCTCTGATAGTGCTTTGGTGTCATTCTGGAGAAGAAGTTCTCAGTGTTTCTACCTTAATTCTGTTCTTCTCTGGTGAACCTGAGGATGCAGTTTCTGCCAGCTTGCTGGTGGTGAAAGGGGAAGAGCGTGCTCTTTTCCCTTTTGTTATTCCTTTTTTCTCCTAGTGCTACCTCCTCCTTGGGCCAATCCTGGTGCTAGATCTTTCTGTCACTTGATTTAGTTCATTACCCAGCAGATCCCTACCACGTTGTTGTGGTCATTGACTCTTCCTGACCATGTTAGGGAGTTATGCTGGCTGACAGAAAGGTCTGACAAAAAAAAGTGCTGGAGCTAAGTAAGCAGCAGAGAGCAAGAAAGGGAACAGGTGTATGAGATCACAACCTAAAATTTCTATTCTTTTAAGTTGCACTATAGCATAGTATGTCTTAAAAAGTAGGTGAACAGCTCCATGGTTTAAAGAACATGCAAACAAGGGAGCAAACCAAGCTGTTTGCAGTAGGTTTCTCACTGTGATGAAGCTCTGCCAGCACTAGATGGCCTGCTTTTAAAGGAAATGAGACAGCCCATCTATTTCAGTGTGCAAGACAGGATTAGAAGTACAATTTACACAAGCTAGGCATCTGTTTTATATATCATGCTATTCTGTGATGAATTCAGGGCATAGCAGGTTTTATTTATCATCGTGCAGTGAAATCACAGAAGACAGTACTTACTTCATAAATATTAGAGGTGATTTATCAGACTGTTAGGATCAAGGTAATAAATAAAAGCCATCTGTGTGCAGGCTCTTGCTGTACCTCAGTTTAAACTTCTTTCATAGTGATGTAGTTCAATTACTTCATGCTTGCTGTGACAGATGCAGTTACCACAGCTCAGCTGATGTAGTACCCTATGACATGAGTATGAGCTATTGGGGACTCTTGTTTTCAAGTCAACAAACAGCAATGGCAACGGTTAAGGATTACTTCTGTATACTGAAATGATGTCATCTGTGACATGCATTTCCCCATCCCCATACTTGGTCCAGTAAAAAGACTTCCAGCACCTCTGTAAAATGACAGTCATGTGCTTGAAGGAAGACACACCATCAATATTGGTGCTGGATGCCCTCAAAGATACTGAGGGCCAAAGCAGAATGGAAGGTAAGGGTTGCAGGTGCCCTGCAAAGTGTGGTGTTATCAACAGGCTTTTTGCTCCAGTTTTGTATTTGACTATCAAAAGGGGAGGACAAGAGGTAAAGACAGGATTCAGAAAGAGAAACTGCATTTTGGCTCAGCTATATGAACATCTTCTGGGAAATCCTGCTAGCAGCTGTGATTTGCCTATCTCTAAAAGAGAATGACTTCCATTCTAGGCCAGTAAAAAGAATCAATGCAAAAAGAAACACTTCAAGTGTTTTTGTAAAGGTCTTGAACTACTAAATAAAAAAAAAAAAAGTTAATATTGAAAACAAACCAAGCTTTGGAAAAATATTAAGGGACCCCAGTAAGAAATTGCAACAGCATCATTATACACACCTTATGCTCAATGATGCTTTAGGCACCAGAAGCACGCGGTGCCCGAGACTGGGCTGCAGCAGAATTCCAGCATGGCACAGACCCAAAAATTCTCATTTTTCTCTGTTTAATGCGGGAGGGGAAACCTGACAGCAGCAACAAGTGAGTCTGGCAGCCAGAATGGGAACATTAACGGACTGGTAAATGTCACATAACATCTTTCCAGTGCTGGTTCCTGTGCTTCCTCCCAGGCAAACCCCATTTGCCAACCCAGAGGTAGCCTGATGGTCAGCCTCCCACAAGCTGCAAAGCAAGTAGGTCTACTGAGGATAGGAGTGCTCTTTACATTAAGGGAAACTATTTTTTTCTTTTCACTTCCCCAGGGATTAGTCTGGATATCGGATGCATTCGAACTAGGTATTAGATTAACAGATGTACAAGAATCACAAGGGTTTATGTTCCAGGCTTTTCTCCATTTAATCCAGCAAGGGAAAAAGTCTTTAATAAAATCCCAGATTGACAGGCCATCTAAGAAAACATAGGACATTGAGTCTTGCTTTCAAGATACATACATATATCTCAAAATATATATATTTTGAGAGGGGGTTTGTGCATAAAAAATAAGCCATGACCTACTGTTGATCTTGCTGGAAAATGATACGGGTTAATAATTTAACTTCTATTTAAAAACTAGCAGTTCATCAAACCTTAATTGAGCTTAGTTAGCCATTAGCTATGTTTCTTATTGACTGAGAAATAAATGGTGATTGATTGTCTCAACATAATTAATTGTTATTGTCTTTTTCAGGCATTTAGGCTCATTTGCCCAGGCTACTCTTTCCATAATGTTTGGAAGATTTAATTAATATTCCTATCAATATTTTAAATAGGCTCAAGATTCTGGGAATTATAGAGCAATCGTTTTCATGGCTGAGTGGCCACAGGAAGGTGAAGTTATATGGAAAATTTAATACTGAAGAGAGTGGATTTGTAAAGCACTATATACCTTCCTAATACAGCTTTGGGAAGGTTTTACACTGTAAAGTTTACGCTGTTCATTTCTCGATGCTGAGGTGGAGCAGGGCTGGCACAGGTATCGTCTACTCCATCTCCCCACGTTTAGCTAATTCCTTTATAAACTCTTTAAGAAACATAGTTGATTTTTAGTCATATATAAACTCATTCAATTATTTTCTTCTGGTGAGATAAATAAGATAACAAATGACAGATGTGACTTTAACTGGCATCTGGAAAAATAAGATTTCCTATACTGCTTTCAGACTGCTGCGTGAACAACTTGCTGACTTGACCTTCAGAGAACTGATGGTTTCAACAGTGGGTCAGAGAAGCTGTGCCCAGGAAGTCTCAGCAAAGCGGCACTCCCTCAGGGAAAACACGCCGTTCGTCGAATAGTTATGCCATTAGCAGATTAATATTACCAAGGACAGTGCGTTTGGGATTCAGAGGTATCAGATGTGTGATATTTAATTAATGCACTGATTTACTCAGAGGATAGCGTGACTGCTGGGAGAACATATATCTGCTGTTACACTGACGTCGCTAGGCAGCACAGATTTTTTTTCGGAATGAAATTGAAGAAAGGAAATTACACTTGGCAAAGTGTAATTGGGAAATGACAGCTGGCACCTGAGAAGGGCTGAAAGCTTTGAGACATGGGAGAGGCAAAGAACAGCTAAAGGGCAGAGTGGAGGAATGAGTTCAGAGGGGCAAGTGCAGGCACAGCTGTGCGCTGCTGTCAGAGAAAGGAAATGGAAACTAAAGCCCAAGCAGAAATCCTGCTGCCTCAATGAGGCATCTGCCACGTCCCAGGATGTCCCATTTCATCACGGTGACATCTATCCGTGTCTCCCTCTATAAAAAGAAAGACGCGCTTCCGTGTAGATCCCCTCAGTTCTCAGCTAAAAGAGGAGGACTCGGGCCAGCTGCTGCTCTCGCTCATCTGCTGTGCATTTGGCCAGGACAGAAGCTGTTGCGCCCACTTTGTGTTTTGTCATGCTTACAGTACAAATTCGATCCATGACGTCTTCCTGCCATTAGAGGGCTGGGGACAATCAAGGCCATGGTTCGGTTAACATAGGTTATTTTATTTCCAAAAAGTATACTTAGAAATATGAGCAGAACAGCATTTATGTAATTAGAAAATAGCCTGATATAACTCCAAAGGAAATGGTACAAACTAGTTAAATACACAACCAACTTGGGCTAATGCCACACTCCCACATCTGCTTCCAGGACGGGCAGATTTTAATCTAAACACAAACTTTCAGTGGCCTGAATGGCATAATTTAAATAGAATTTAAAAAGAATTTTCTTTCCCACTTTTTATCACTGTTCTAGAACATCCTAATAGAAATTCTAATATTAACATGAAATGAAGGAGCTGCTCATACTACCATTGGTTTCATTTTTGCCCTTGTAGTTTGCCACTGCATCCCAACTAAACCTCTTTAAATAATTCTCTACTAGGTTTTGTGGTTTAGACACGACATCTAGATGGCCCTTTTTGATAAACTGCCTGGGCAGTAACTCTATTAGATTTTCTTCTAGGGATTTGCTTCGGGACTTCTAATTTAAACTCCTTCCCATCTACCACCTTCTTTTTTTCAGAATTTTATGAATTTAGTCATGGGAGTTAAAAGCACAACTTCAGTTTTTATCATCAGCTATACGGTGTCACTGGCATGAACGGATTGATTATACACCACAAAGTACTAAAATATATATTGTGGTATGACGTTCACCCATCTACCAAACTCTTCTTAAAATTATTAAAAACTTCCCTAAGTGCATCTCCCAAGTTAAGGCTTATAATGCAACCATTTTTCTCATATTCTTTACTTCTTATTCACACAAATCTAACGTATGGGCAAGATCAACTATGGGAAGCCTACTTTATGGCTGTTTAACTGCTAGAAGCAATTCTGAAGAGTTCACGGTGTCAATACACCATCCTACCCAGTCTCCTCATGTATTGCCAAGTGCCATCCCCAGTGGTGTCCCCTACTTTACCTCATCAGCTATTTCTCCTAATACAGTCTCTCATTTATGCCAATGCTTTATTACAACCATTTCAGATTAGTTAAAGAAATTGAATGCACATGAAACACACCCAAAATTAAAGTACAGGCTTCAATCCTAAGATATTTGTAAGCCCCTAGAATTCATCGTGTGTTAAAACCACCATCTCTACCCTTTAAGCATTCCAGGTTATCCGTGAAAACGCCTTTCCCACGTCTGATCACTTCAGGACAACGGAGGCAATAATCTTGTGGTTGGGATCTCATCGACTGACTCGGGTTCCTATACGCTATTTTTTTTCCCCTTCTGTATATGCCATTGATTGTAGTTACGCTCACATCACACCTTGGGGTAAGTACTAGCCTAGTAGCTCACTGAGCTGTAACACGGTAGTTGATGATTGCCTGCAGAATGGCCCTCTGTGTTCAGGTCCTGGCATGGAGTCAACTGAAATGAGTGTTTATCTGGGTTGGTGTTAGAGAGGTTCAGCATATACTGCGAAGGAAAAATGTGTTTGTTTTACTGCCACTTACCTTGGGAAAAACAGGCACGACTGTATATTCTGTTTTAACGACTGTTGTTACTATGGATGCAGATGTAAATCTATTTTTACATTTAATACGATGTATGCCAGCAAAATCTAGTGGAAGATCCCTGCAAATGTAAACACCTACATGCACAGTGACCTACTTAAAAGTTACATGTGGGCTTGCACGTAGCCATATAAAGTATGTTTAAAAGCCGTATTCAAAGCCTGTAATTTAAAACAATTTTCAGGCAGTGTGTGGCAGACTGAACAGAAATGATGCTTGATAGTCATTCATCCAAATTTTATTTAGTTTTAACTTACAGAGTTTTCTTTTAAATTACAAAGGTTTACACTGTGCCAAAGACTTGCCATTGTATTGATTTCAATGGGGGCTTTTGTTTTGGATTTGATGACATTGGTAGCAGCCCACGCTTTGAGTGGATACCATCTAAAATTCAGTGTCATGATCTTCAAGGATTTCCAGACACAGAAAGAATTCAAGGACTTACATACATTGAATGCATTCTGTTTATTTGAGAAGGAAGATCTCATACGAGTGCCCATTATGGAAGGCATCTCTTATCATGTACAAGAAAATCAACCATTGCTTCCAGCAGAATACAAAAATACACATCTCAGTGACTTCCATACAATAATAAATATGTAATCATGCATCCAACAATAAAAAGGCACGGAAAACTGGTCACTTAGTAGTCATAAAAATTACTAACTATATTAACAAAGCCACCCAAATTATCTGTACAAGGAAATGTAACAATATATTCCAAAGGTGAAAACACATAAAACATCTTTAAAATAGTATATGCAATAAATACCTCAATTGTTTTTTATATATTAAAAATAAAACTGTGCCATTGTAAACAGTATGTAAACAAACAAAATTCACTGTTCCTTACCATTATTACAAGTAAATAAAGCCAAAAGTTACACCCCTGCTCTGTTAGATAGACTTCATTGGCAAGTTTTGTCAGGCAGTTTAAAGTTTTACTCTTTTCTGCAGCAAACAGAGCCCACTACGTGTGTAATTTGAAGTACTAGAGCAATCGCTAAGCTTCAAAACTGACTACCCAGAATGTAGTAAGTCATTAAATAGTCAGAACTGAAACTAGGAAAAGCAATTTTTGCAGTGTTACGGACGAAAGTCATTTATGCATACTACATAAAATAGTGTCAGTAAAACGTAGCCGCTTATATACCACTGCTCTCCTATAGGTCTTGCCGGGGGGGCTGTACAAAGGTGGTAAAGCATCCTTACTCCCACGGGCGGAGAAAGTGAGGCACACAAAGGTTAACTGAGTTGCCCTCAGTCTTCCACCAGCTCCGCGGCAGGAAACTAAAGGCAGAATCCAGACCTCCCGCCACTTCCTCCTCATTTCCTCACGTATCCTCTACTCGTCCTGGCCTTTCAGACAAAGAATGGTGTGTCCTGAACTCCAGTCCTGATTAGAATTACAGAAAGATGACCAACATGCAAAACGAACGTTGCCTGCTCGCCCGGGCGCCCATTGGCTCCCACTGATAACCACGGAGGTTTGCCACTGACCGCAACGGGAGCACAATAGGAGCTTTTTTCCTCCCAAATCTGTAATCGGATCCACATTAGCAAACAAGCGAGCCCAGGCAGAGCCCTGCGTATCCTCCACGAGCCTACTGATTGCCTTGACTGTTTATTCTTTTGAGGTCTGTTTCTATAGCCAACAAACTCCTGGAAAGTTCAACCAAGGTGCAAACTTCCTTCCTTATTAGCAAGGGGAAGAGTAGGAAGCTGAATATGATCCCTTCTTAAAACAAAATTACAGCAAGAGACTCCTGGGAGTGGTGGGCATTTGCACAGATGTCTTCAGAAAGAGCCTCGCGGGGGAATACGGCTGGCTTGCTGTTTCTTCAGCTTTTGATAACGTTGGCATAGCTACCTCATTTTACAAATCCTACTGTATCCCTAGGATGACTATCTACGATGAACACAAACTTACCTGTTCCGGACACATATGTTTCAAAGTGCACAATAGCTCTTGTTTGAAAATGATATTTTTAGCCTTAGATGAAGAAATTAAGATGCATCTATTTAGCTGTTTCACAGCCTTATGTCTTTTTACAGGAAGAATATACTTAGAGCATACACAATTAAAAGATACCCTGGAAAGGGATTTAGGAAGCGCTGCATTATGGTATTTTTCCTCCCTGGTGCTATTAAAGAACTGATCCTTCTGTCCCTAAAGAAGTGATTTCTCTAATACCAAGCAGTTGTCTGATTTGCCTTACCACTTAATATTTTCATAATGTTATTCATCCATGAAATATTAAAAGAATCATTCTACAGACCAGCTCTGAAGACACCTCCATGTCTGGATGAGAAGTTTAAAGCCATATACTATATAACTTTTTTTTCCCCGATAAGGTACTTTTGGATAAGGTACTTCAAGTGTCTCATTCCAGATCTGCAGAGCCAGCTGAGCTGTATGAAATCAGTAGGTATACAAAACAGACAGGGCAAGTTTTTATTAATCAATAAGTAATTCTTCATTTTCACCTACCACACTGCATGCCCTCTTTGTGGAGAGAGGTATGAAAGGTGATCTGTTTTTAGGAGATTCTGTATTAAATCTTACTAAAGTTACTTTAGAAGCTATTTTCTTAGACATAGCCAAGGACCAGACCAATGAAAAATTCTGTACATTCTCTGAGGCATATATTCCCACCTCTGTTGTAATTTGTAGGTTCTGTAGAAAAATCCAAATAGCAACTGCAGATTTCACATCGGGAAAAAATAAATACATTTCACTCATTTAAAAAAATTATCACAGTAGGAAAATAGCCAGTAAACAATAGGTTCAGAGGGGTTTAATCTTGGCCCCAGTGAGATCAATGGGAGTTTTGCCAAGGATTTCAACAAAGCCAAAATTTCACCCAGAATTGTATACAATTCTTTAGCTGACAACAATCACAAACATCCTGCCACTCCATTGTATAAGTTAAATATTAATAAGCATCTGTAAACATCCTGCAATTCATCTGATATAAAAAATATTATAATAAAAACAATGCAGCATCTCAACCATGGTATAGTTTTAAGTTTTTTTGGCTCTACACACAAGTTGGCGTCGTTATATTGGGCAAAACCAGGGTATGTATATACATGTATATGTACAGGTGTGCACGCACATACACACTGCAAACTGAATCCTACATATATACACACATGCACACGCAAATACTGGCAAGAGAACAACATTCATAGGTATGGCATTTAAAAGTCTACCGATGGTCAGTCTGATGATAACTTTTATGCGAGGAAGAGTTTTTACCTACTCAAATCCTTTGTAGGTTTACACATAAATGCTAAAACTAAAGTACATGAGCAATCTCCAAGGGGGACTAAAGTGCTGTTTAAGCACACGCCGAAGTCCCAACAGATCTATATGTTTGCAAAGATGATGAATTTTTCTGTGGAGTGAACAGGGGAAACGAAGGGCAGAAACTACTGAGCGCGCAGCAATTTTTACCTAAACCAGTACAAATCATGTTAGATGTTTTCATTTTCTGTTGGATATGGTTCTGAACTGGGTGGGAATTGTGTGTTTCAGCTTTTTGCTACAAAACACAATTCAGACCCAAATATGAGTGATGCAGAAAACTATACAGTGTGGCATCTCTGCAAGACTTCCATGTGCACTTTATGTGTCCGTTCATCCAAGTAAGTGGATGTTACTACAGAATTAACTAACAGCTGTGCTTAACTGGAATACTAGTTTAAGTGACAAGCCTGGCTAATGAGAGAAATCACTCATGTTGGGCTGGGAACCTCTCAGGACCTTTAAAATACCTTTAGATGAAATTTCCTTTTTTAAATGCCAGAACATACACTACAAATACATTCATGCAATTCCATAGTGCTCAGCGTTTAAAGATACCTGCTCTGGAGGTACAGTTGTGACAGAAGTTTTGTTAGTACTGATATGTTTACTGTCACCGTGAATTAAGACAGGAAGCTGCTAGTATTGGAGGTCATTAAATGATTTGTGTGTGATGACAGCAACGAAGAAGGACCAGATGTCAGGTGCAGAGATCAGGCCCTCTTCACCACTCAGAAGCTCCTCAAACAGCTTCCACTCTTTATGTACAAATCCCATCTATTGCACGTTTCATCTTCTGCAGTGAATGTTATCTTGCCCTTTGATGATCCCCTCAACATATAAGCTTCAGCAAACTAGGTAACTGGCAGCTGGAGGGAGGTCCCATGTTTCAGCTCTTGGAGGATTCAAAGGACATGATGTAAGAGAGTGGCTAATGAAACAAATTATTTCAGGACAGGTTCACAAGCTGTGCTCTTTAAGGGGGAAAAATGGTAATTTTTGTCATATATGAACAACCTTATTGTTCAAAGTGCACGTTTTAAGGACTCAGAAATCCAGGTCAGAAAGTATGGACACCCTAAGTGACAGATGCCTGTAGAAGATGCTCCAAAATCTGGCTAAGCAGTACAGTCCAAATGCCTATTTTGATAGACAGAGGTGGCATCTTGTGAGAGGACAGTGCCACTAGAAATCTTCCTGCTGAGCATCCCCATGCCTGTGTGCTCATTGTAAGCCTTCACAAACTGTCCCAGTAGAAAATCTTTAGTCTCAAAATTCTCATTAAGAGCCCCCAGGCCCTATTTGTCAGCACACGTGCTCTTCATCACTGAAAAGCAAGACCAAGCAGCTTCGAGGGCTTTCCTCAACCTCCCCATTCACGTAATGATTGACTGTAACTGCAAAGAGAATTAGTGGTCCCAAAGAGAGCTTACTTCAACTAATGTGGGGAGAAAAACACATTGAGATCTCTTTTCCTGTTAATGACATTGTCAGGTTATCAATTAAACTAAAAAGTTTTCTATCCAATTAATATTTTAGTTTAATAAAAGTAGGACTTAAAATGCTAATTCCCTTTAAATATACATAGTAGAGATTTAGGGCACTGTGGCGATTTTATATTTGGCTTTCCACATGAAAACAAACTAGCCAGATTTAGTTTTAGTTCATTTCTTCCTGGTTTCATCTTCCAGTTCACACGCTCTGCTATAACACAGCTATACCTGGATCAAACACGGCTTCCTAACGGAATTGTTTCCAATGCATTTGGAAAAAAAATAATAATTCAAATTACTTTAAACTTTGTACTAAATTGGTTTTATCTTCAGTATCTTTTCAATCCTAACACTAATCTTCCAATCATACTACAAATACATTTTTCCAAAGTGTTTTTGTTCCATAGAATAAAATATAGATTAGTCCTTTGCATACTTGTCCTACTAATAGCTACCAAAATTTCTAGTATTTTCCATAGTGGAGTTAGCCCAAACACCTCTCTTTCCAAGGGCATTCCAGGAGCTAGTGTCAATTGTCAGTGGCACGGCAAGCTAAATACAGCTTTCAGTGGGCACTGCAAAATGTAACGTAGAGGATTTTAGTCCACCATGGCTATGCCAGACGTTGGAGCCTGAAGCTCTGGTCAATCTAGAGCTCCTGGAGCATCCTACAGCTTTTTCCTAGCTTGCCTGTCCAGCTCTAATGAACAGAAATGGAGGGAGGACAATGACATGTGAGGGTCTCACCTTGCCAAGCGGCTGGGAAAGTCACGCAGACCCAGGAGCTGGGAGGCAGTGTGGGAACATTAACACAGGTCATGCCTCTACTAAACATAAATTATGCACCAGCTTCTTCTGCCCTCACTTATATAAGCAATACGTTATATGAACTCAAAATCCCATCAAAGAGCTTATATATAAAGAGTTTCTGTCAACTGGGAGACAAAGTCTTCAATTATTTAAACTAGATGTTTGTAATTCTACCACCAGGTAAATATATGGATTTTCTGTTGACTGCTTTGAAGGTGGTAGGTCTTTAACCACTGCAGTTGAATTCATTACAATTTGTCCAGGAATACTCTTAGGTCTGTAATTGCCAGCATTTTGCTAGTTTGCAAAAGCATTAACAGTACTAGTATTTTATTTTTTACAGTTGATGAGGGGATGATGTTTAATTTCACAGGCTGAAAAAACCCCAATTTTCAAAACCTTTTTTTTTTTTTTTAGTTAAAATATTGAGGGCAATCACTATTAAGCCTACAGAAGTTGCTATGAATTTTCATATTCGCTCCAACTGGCCACAGAAATAGTCTCCTGGAAGGCTCCAGATGGCTTCCAAATGGAATATAATTTCTGAGAAACAGACTGGGCTTCTGTATGGCAGAAACGAGCATTTCAAGTACATAAGCTAACCATTAACAGAGCTATTAAATCTAATGCAACAGTAGTAGAAAAGAACTAGAAAATTGTTTTCTTTTTGTAAAAAAGATCAATTTCCACACTATATTCTATATATAAATACAAGAATTCATACGACCGGTAAAGATCATCTATTGATAATTACCAAATGATGCTTTATCAATCCTGCTGACACTACCATTCATCTCTGAAGAGGCAGCAGAGATATTTTAAGTCCTATCCAAACTCCTCAGCTTCCTCAAGTCAGCAAAAACTCCTCCTTTTACTTAAGACAGCAATACAGTCATTTACAGTTCCTGCAAACATTAAATCTTTGCAGTTAGAATAAGCAGCATCAAACCTGGACGATATGAGAATCATACCACAAAACATACAATCTATGAAAACAGAATCGAATAAGAGGAAGAACCCATGGTATAAATGGTATAAAACACTCCAGATGCTGCAGTTGAGAGGTACTTATGTTATTGGGGGGAAAAAAAACATTTATAATTATTCACATAGTTTGCAGTGGCACTCACACAAGTGACAAGATGGTTGTAAGCTAAATATATTGCTTCAGCTTGGTTACCCTCAACAATATATGTTGCTTGTGACTTTACCTTTCACAAAGACTTTTTGCACTGCTAATTATTAGTTACCAGAGCTGTCAAACTTATATGCAAGAACTTAATACTTCGGGGCACAGAGAGAGCAGTGGAGAAACAGTAGTAAACGTTAGTAATGCAACCATTAATAGGAAGCATTGAGCAAAATGGAATCACTCTGGGGGTTTTTGTCTTACATGTCCATTGCAGAATTATCTATCTATAGTATGTAGTTTTACATCTATTTTTTAAGTAGCTCTATGGACCATTGTCTCATATTTGCTTTATATTTTAATTTTCCATTACATGTGAAACAGGTCTCCTGACAGTTTTCCAGAAAGGAAGACTAGATACATTGAAAAACACATTTTACCCTTGAAACGAGATCTGTTCATTATCAAGGCATTATGAAATTTTCATGAAGTGAATTAGCATCGCTGAGTTCAATTAAAAAGTCGAAATTGGCAGATTATCTATTTCTGTACAAAAAGCATAGGAAAATATGAAATGGGCCATTATAAAAAAAAATAAAAATCAATTCCTCGTTTGAATTACAGTTATACAACATTGCAGTCTGAATTTATTTGGGCAGGGATGGACAGAGAAAGATGATTTCTATTTATTATGTACGGGACCAAGCATATTCACTCTAGTCTCAAAGTAAGAAATACTGGATTGAAATAATCTGGGAGGAGATTTGATCACATCCTTTATATTTTACTGTTCTTCCTTAAGTTTTAAATATTTTTCTTTGAAAGAATGAGATGGTCAGGACAAAAATAGTGGTGAAGGGGAAATACATAAAAATGTATCATAAAGAAAACTTGCAATCGCCATCATATAAAAATTTTCATTTTTGAACAAGTTTTTTCTTTAAAGTATTGTAAAAAAACCCCAACACCTACAACCACAAGTTTGCCTGATTTCATTCCATTTTTAAGAAGAAGGCATTAGGCATTATAAAGGCAATACCTCAATGACCCGAACTGAATGCAGTAAGCTGAAAAAAATCCTATTCAAAAATGACAAAACAGAAACATGCAGTTAGCAATCTGCTGCCATTTTAAAACGTGCATTTCTCCTCTTCCTCTTTCTGAAGCGCAGGGCATTTCATCTATACGAATACCAACCGCTTAAAAAAACAAATGCTGATTGCTCTGTATTCCTTCCTTTCAGATTTCAAGGTATACTGATTGACCGCAGAAATTAAGTGTATTCAGCTAAGGGGGGGAAAAAAAAATCATCCAGTAAACTTTGTATAGTGTTTTTTTCCCTTGATGAATCTAGCATGTTAAATCAAGCTTCACAAGAGCTATAGGGGTAACTTGTTTTCTGAAAAAACTAGTTACTTTTAGGGGATGTGTTTACCTTATTTTTGTTGAAATATTGGGATGTATGGTTTTTTAAATTGTAAAGAACTATGTATGTCCTTAGTTCCAGGACCTGAGACTTTTACAGCAGTAAGGAAAAAAGCCAATACTTGGAAATTACAATAATCGTGAGTCAGTAACACTGTGTTCAAAAGTCTTTCTTTAGAAAAGCCACATCGCTAAACACAACCCATAACCTCGGCAGAGAAACCCTGTAAAATATTTTGAGCCTCCTTGTCAGACACATTTGGAATTGGTAGCCGACACTAGTCTAAGGCATAGAGTTGCATAAAATTTGCTCTCCTGGGCATCTAGTAAATACAGCATAAACGATGCTTACAACTTTTTTCCTACTTGCACGTTTAAAAAACCCTTATGCTTCAGACAATCAAAGTTAAATTCTTTGGTGGTCATTTAAAAAACCCAAACTATACAAAGACAATTGATCAGTTGTCCTATACTGAGGTAATCTGAGGAGTGTCATAAGAACGTTGCATTACGAACACCACTTGGCCATTTTTCCCTGCCTAAAAGCAGCTCCCGTTTTTGATATACTCAGCGTAGACCTCTACAGCGACCTGAAAAGATCCTGCTCCATAGCCCGTCTTAACGCATTGCATACAGCAAGGCTGAAAGTTGTAAAGAGAGTGTATCCTACAATCTAGGAAAGGAAAGGAAGTTCTTCCATGTATTATGTCCTTGAATCGACCAGGAAGATTAACTACGCAGTCTACCGTAACATCGATATATTAGAATGCTGCCACACATTAAAATATAGCGTAGCTTACGGAGAAACAAAGAGAGAAGGAAATACAACTTGCAAAGACTTGACAGATGCCATCTGAACATCATTAAAGGGGTCAATGTCAAGTACATTAAAAAAAAAAAATAATCTTTCCATTGTTTGCTTAACTTCCCATTGTTTGCATATGCTTTTCATAGAACAGCATGAAAATCATATTACTTGGCAAAGGGATTTTGGGTTGTTTTTTACAGAAAATGAATGGAACACAGCCTTTTACTTTTATGATCCTTGATGTCCCTTCTAACCTGGTATTCTACGATTCTACAATTCTATGATTTTGTTTGCTTACCAGAAAAATCAATTATGTCCACAGAGCTCCCACAGTGGTGCCTGTTGAACCTCCAGCAGCAAGAGGACAGAGTACTGTAATTGGATATAAATGAAGCCTGTTTTGCTCCTTTTGATTTTTTTTTTTTTTTTTTTTAGCAATAAAACAATGAGGGGAATAGATTTTACTTTCCAAGGGATGACTCCCATCACACTCATGAGAAAGGGAGGGCAAAACCAGGATGCAGTACTTGACATTGGCCCCTTTAAATGGGGAAAATAAGCTTTGGAAAAAACAAATAAAACCTTACTCTGCTGCCTATGAGGAAAAGAGAAATAGATATTAAGATACTCTTTAACCTGCAAGAAATGTCAAAGCTAAAGCTGCTCGATTAAGTCAAGTGTTCCTCGTGTCACAATGACACGTTGTTAGGCACAGCAAGGAGACAGGGATTTTGTGCAAGTTTTCTGGCAGGTGGTGCAATATCATCTCATCTCAAACATTTGGCAGGGGGTTTTTGTAGGTTTTCTACTAGATTAATATTTTTGTGAAAAATTAAACAGGAAATTCAATTATGAAGCTATGTTTTGTTTAAGTAAACTATAAATAACCTTACAAGTTTTGGTCTAACACAATTTCTGAACAAAGATGGTTTTCATTTTTTAACCTGTTAACACTCATGGATTACTAGCATGTGATTCATTTTTGCATGCATAGTGTAAAACCTTAGAGTTTGTTTTTTAAATTTTTATGATCTACCGATGTAGGAGTGCTGACAAGAATCAAATTGATGCCTTTGCAAAGAAATACATACAGAGACATTTTTAAATTAAATTAGTAATGAGTAAAAGCTTACCCCACAAAAATCAAATCAGCTGCTACATTTTAAAACTCTTCTTAGGTATGATAAATAAAATTAATTTTCCTGTAAAAAATTTTCATTAATTTTTCAACCTGCTTTTTGAACAATAGAATAAATAAAACCATTAGTGCCTAAAAGTTCAAATATGCTACAGATGTTTAAGATAACTGAATAACTACATTAAAATGCACCATCAGAAAATTCTTTATCATTTTCCATGCAGGAAGCCAATTGATATTTTTGTGAGGTACCGGTCTTTCAAAAATACTCATAAGTTAGTTACCTGATATACCTTCTGTACATGGTATATTTAAAAATCTAACTGTACAGTCTTTCAATCATATATAATGCATATAATCTGCTGAATATGGCACAAATGCTAAGTTTCCACACCCACACATCCTTTGCTGTAGAACACATTTTAGGCATAACACAACACTGAAGAATAGAAAAGTGCCTGAAACTGGGGGGGGGGGGGGAAAGACACTCAAGTAGTAATAAATTAAATCTCATTCAAACCAATATAAAAGTTGTTCAAGTGTTTAAAGTATCAGATGTGTCATGCAACAGAACAACAGACGATTCAGGCAGGCACACCATGCATTATAGTTTGCATTCATGGTATCACAAGGTATCTCTCCCCGGTTCTGCGTGGCCAGTGAGCGCTGGGTACCTGCGGCACTGCTGGGCTCACGTGTGAAACCTCCGAAACCTCTCGGTTTCCTGCACAGGAGGTTTTATGAAGCTATGCCTCGGAAGGATAACCGGAGAACCTCATGCTGTACAGTGGTATCTTGCTGCAGTGTAAAGAGAGGCATACTGAGCTGCATGTAAGCAAAGCAATCATTTCTTGATTATATTTTCCAGTCGGTGCAGTTCACCATCAACCAATCGATTTACCAAAATATGCTTATCCGAACTGGCCAAGTTTGCACAGCAAGAAAACGTCTTCACAGAAAATATCACCTTTTCCTTTTTTTTTTTTTTTTTTTGGCACAAATCCTTTTGTACTCTTGCAGCAAGCTCTTCACCATACAAGAATTCAGAGATACTAGCCTGTACAAACACACCGGTGCTTATTCTTCCATAGAGTAAACTACAAAGACAGCTAAGTGCCTGCAACAGCTTTGCTTCTCCAGCAACTTTCCCTTCTCTCTCTAGGGAGAGCACCAGCATAATTACACTTCAGACAAAGGGGTGTTCTTGCCAAGCTCTTTAATTCCCTGGAGAATTCGCTTCATATGACCCACTTTCGTTATCCCCAGGTCCTACAGAAATTAAAAAAAAAAAAAAAAGAGAGAGAAAAAGAAAAAGAAGAACGTTTATTTACAAAAAGGAAAAAACCCCACCCCACAGATTATGTTCTAACCATGCAACAGATGTCTAGAAATATGCTTATTGCAATCAACGTTAACCAGGAAAGATTCTATGGCTCTAGCAAGTGTTGCCTGACAAAAAAAAATAAATTGCTTAGAGCATACAATGAATCCCTCTCTGTCTTGCCGACAGAAAATTACTTACCTGCAATAACGACAACCCAAGGCACTGCCAATATCTGTCAAAAACATCTTTTGCTTGAGTTGTAAGTACAAAAACCTTTCACAATTTCTGGCAGAAAAAAAGAACAATCTCCCCCTCCTCTCTAATACAGCAATCAATTGCTTGGTAGGATGTGATGGATTAGAGCTTCTGTCCAGCAAAGTCACTTGATCTGAGGCCCTATGATGTCTGTTTTAATCAACAAACACACACATCCCCAGTTTCTCGAGGGAAAGTGGATGTAACGGCTACAGGCATGTAGGACAACTTCCCTTTAGAGAGCAATAGAAAAGGTAAGCATTGTTTTTTTCATTCCAAAAAGGTTATGTCTCCTAACATGGATCTTCTCGATTACAGAGCTGGAAGAAAAATTCTCATAAACGTGACAGTCACATCCCAAAGGAAAATGTAAAAAGCACAAGAGTAAATCTCTTTGTAGCCACCAGTAAAGCAATCACATCAGCTGAAATGTTTCTAGTATCGGTTTCTGGGACCCATCTCCGTATGAGTGACAACAGACAAGAAATTTTTGCAGCAAACCTCTTCCAGCATTAATAAAAGCTTTAGCAGCATCCTTTTTCAATTTTGACTGGTCCAATGGTCAGAGAGGCAGAATGGGATGCCCAGCTGTGCTAATGATCCCCAACTGCGCTGATGAATTTTCAGCTCAGTTTGGTGAAAATTTGCTTCCCTTATCTGTAAAACCCAGCTTTGAAAAACTCTTTAAAATCCTGGTGTTAGTGATGTTGAGCAAGTGGCAGATTCAAACATTAGTTATTTGTAGAATAAACCTCATGTAAATAGATTGTGATTAAATAAAAAAATCTTAGTAAAGTTTCACTATCTATTCTGAAATAGAAATCCTTTCATTTTAATAGGAAGATTTTCCATTATAAAGACATTAAAAGGAAGGAAGCATAATTAAGCAGCTTGAAATGATTATTCTCATACAGAGTGAAAAATGAAACCAAATAAAATATTCTATACATATTCTACACAAAGACTGTATCTGCCTTTCTATGGTCACAGAAACCTCAGGAAATCTGCACTTTGTACTACTTAAAAGTGTTAGCATGCAATTCATTTTGCATTTCTCCAAAGCAAGAAAGGGGTGGTTAGAGGGGCATGAATTAATTATTTTATGGCAAAGGTAGCACAGCACAGATTAAACAGGTGGATTAATTTTCAGAGGCAAAACTGAATTCTGTTTATGTTAGAGAAGAAAAAAAAGCCTGATTGTTTCTTCAGTTGAAAACTGTCACTACTATAAATACATGACCATCCTTTACTTTTGTACTTTGGCACAAAGGTGTCAGTGTGAAAGACTTCAAGATATGTTCATAAAAGTCCCCAAATCAAGTGCTGCTCATCAACTTATCCGAAAAAAACCTTCTGATTTTCCACATCACATCAATTTATTTTTTGTTTCTGCTAATGCATGGTCATCTCACTTATAAAAAAAAAATGTAGTACTAATTTTTAAGTTAAAAGAATTGATGTAGGCAATAGTTGTTAAACTTGTCCCTCTCACAATGACAGTAATATTTATCATTTTAGATTTGAAGAATATTTTCTTCCTTATGCTAAACTTCATGTTCCAGTGAACTGAAAATACACACAAGTATTGAAACTACTGAAAGAGCCTAGTTGCTCATGGAGGAAATTCTACATAAGGAAAAACCCATAAGGATACTTTCCAAACCAGTAGAAACCATACATGTGTTAAAGGTTAAGAACTTGCAAATTCTTCAGAACAAGCATTTTTCATGAGTAGAACTTCTGTTGAACAACCAACATAGGGAGATGCTGCCAGACTTCAAAGATCAGAGGAAAGAATCAAATTCCCAGAAAACTCAGCCACTTTTTCCACCAACCTTTACAAAGTATTATCAACATCTACGGTTCAGAAGCAAGAGATTTTGGGTTTATTTCCATTCCAGCTGACGTTGCTGTAATGTAGATCAGAACGGCAAGTCTCAAAAGAGCCTCACCACAATTTTTGGGACCCTTCTGGTAAATTCTGCCACACTTCCAGGGAAAAAAAACCCAACCATCGACAAAATAAACTGAATTTTTATGCTTCTGTAATAGTTTGGTTTAGAGGAAACTAAGATTTATACATTCTTGACACTAGACGCTATCTCGCATTCTCAGTTTACTACTGAAGCAGGAAGGTTTGCAGAAATTCTCCCATCTCAGACTAAACCAGCAGCACATCATGCATCATTCAAAAAGCAAGATCCCCCAAGATCTCTGCATTTTTGTGCATGCATGAGTTTCATCATGCTCTGCATAATCTGTCCCTATTTAATTGATATCTAATTAACAATAATTAAATTCTACTAAAATATCATTTTGAAGAAAAGTCTCTAGCCAGAGTCTAAGGAAGAAAATAGCCTTTGTTTTTCCCCAGCTATGGCCTTAACACTACAGGATCACCTCGCCTTCTGCTCTCCCTACCCACCTGCCCATCTCTAGGCCTTCAGCAGGTAAGGCTCAAAAGATTCTCAAAAAAAAAAAAAAAAAAAGTTTTGGCAAGAAAAAGCTGATGAAAATTCTTGTAACAGCTTTCAGTTCTTCATCTGCATTATATTATAGTGATTGCCTGTCTGTTTAGCCAAGAACCCATTTATTCCAGGTTTGCCCCACAGATTTTGGCCAAGCGTATCACCGATGTAATAATACCAAACAATTTATATAAACACTCCTTAATTTTAACATCTTCCAGATGAGAAACCTACCCTACTTGCATTCCCAGTGTCAAAAGCCATCTAGCAAGCCTGAAGTCTAACAAATCTTACAAAAAATTTTCCATGCAAGAACTTTTTCAAAACGTGCTACTGCGAAACACAGAGATGAAATGCCGCCGTCAGCACAGGCTTCAGCTTGACTGGCACTGCTGACGCGAGGCATGGAAACCCTTTCTCCAAGGAAACCAACATTCCTACGGAGCTCCAAGGAGATGTCACCCTAGTCCTACCGAATGTGTTGCAGTTCTGAGTATTATTATTATTATTATTATTATTATTATTATTATTATTATTGTGTGCACAGAAACATGGTTATCAACGCTAAGAATGCCAGCATTTATTTCAGAAAAATCAGAGTCTAGTTTTCAATGAGTTTGTTTGTAAAAGAGTTTAAAAAAAAATAATGACAAGCGTGCTTTCTAGAGTTTGCAATTCACTACCCAGCATTTCCTTAAGCCAAAGAAAATCACATGGGTATAAAAGTCTAAGATTCCCCTAAATAAAATCAGGTGTAGGAGACTAGAGCAAGCTTATTACTGCAGGGGCTGGATGGAGAGAGGTATTTGGTTCCTCTTGGAGGTGTTCTCCATTTGCCACACACCGAGCTAACCAAGAATGGGATCCACAAGCTATGCAGAAATATAATTAGAGGTGTCCCAATTCTTCAGTCAATGCATCGATCTATTTCAGTGATGAGAGTAAAGGAAGACTTTCATCAAATTCTTTTCCGTGCTGCTTTTCATCTCTACTTTGGATCACAGAAAGAAAGGTGGGCTCAGAGCATTCAATTAGAACAGGCAACGATTTTTCCTGTTGTAGACATGAGAGGTAATAGAGGTAAATCTATAGCACATGACTTAAGAGATTGTGAATCAATGGCAAGCCCATTTAGCTTGGCAGGAAGCACAAGCCTTGCACTGGAGGAGAGGCTGTAGACAGCTTATAGCTCACAAGAGCACTGAAGACTCATGTGCACACCATAGGCAAAGGAAGGAAAAATTAACAGAGCAGCTTGTGACGTGTTCCTCTTTTCCTAGGTACCACATTACACATCTTGACACTAATTCAGGTCACTGGTCAGAAATCTGCAGGCTCCGTGAGCCATCCTTAATTGTTTCCCTGCAGTGATCATGCCCCGTATGTAATGAACAGGACGAGTGCTAAACTCTGCTATTTAAATTCTGCATTGCTACACAGAGCTCAAGCCATGCTTGGCCAAAAGCCTGATCTACCTTATGAGCAGCACTGCTCTGGACGCTCTCAGCTCTGCTAAGGAGCAGACGGGGCGGTACTAGAGCAAGACCTCTGCTAGCGCAGGATATACCATGGCTATTTGTGTAGAGCAACTCCTTGCCCAGCTCTGCTGAGCAATTTAAAACCTGCATATGTGCTCCCAGGCAGTGCTAGCTAGAGGGGACAGTACAAGTCTGTCTCTGTGTAGGCTCTAAGACAAACTTTTAGATATTTCAGGGCATAGGCCTTTGTGATGGGGTTTTCTTTATGCTGAATCAGCATGAGTCTTAGCAACAGGGATAACAGGTTGATGATTACCCTGCTGCAGTTATTTACTTGGTTGAAGTGCCAGTCCTCTGGGCACGCAGTCAAATTGGTACATATCAGAAACGAGGCATGGCCAGAAGCCATGCCTAGTTTAAAACAGATATTACCCACCATCAGTTATTCCAACAAATTTGACATCTTCATTTTTTTTTTAAGATTTCTTAACATTTCACCAAACCTATGCACGGTGTGATGCTGAGTTTCCCAGTTAAGTTTTAAATTTGTTCAGTGCCCATTATAACAGGGACTTGCAACATCTATCACTGAAACTTTGTGGTGGATTGCTTGGATAGTTTTCCATTTCAAAAATTTTGCATGGAGGGACTGTACTATCCTGAAAGAAAGGAATTGAACTTCCACAGAAAGAAGCTTAGGCAATCTAATACCAAAGGGTAAAATAATACACAACAGCTAAACACGTCATATCAAGCACAGCTATCTTCAGCATGTGTGTTCTACTGCAACGGCCACACAATGTAAGCACTACCTTACAATGTCAGGATTTCATTCTATATAAGAAACTGTACAAACAACGGCACATTTGTATGAAAGTATTGCCTCTACCTGGAGACTACCGCACTGTGGCTAGAGTGATGACTTGCACTCTAAATGTAAATATTTGCAATTTATGTAATATTCTATTTCCTCTCATGTGCTAAAAGCAGTTGCAAACCACATTATCAAGAACTCATTACTACTGAGTTCCTGGAAAAAAGTAATGTAATGAATCCCCAAAGATATAGCCTCTATTACATATAATGGATGCACTTAAGTCATTCTTGGAAAAGACCAGCACGCTCAAATAACAGCCTCAGACTGCTAGGTTAACATTTCTCCCCGCAAAACTTATCAGCCTGACCTCAGAGGAAGAAAGCTTTACAATTTTGGAGACAAAAGAAAGTGCTCTTTTTTAAATCTCTGCCCGATTTCAGCTGTAGAAGTTGGTCAGAGATGAGAAAACCTATTGTGAAGGTCTATTTTGACACACAAACACCAATGCCATGTAAGTCCAATGCCTCAATTTATTTCGCTGCTTCTCGCTCTCACACCCACTATATCCAATACATATACGATAAATCACCTGAAGGAGGTCAGCTGCTCATAGCTGCTGACCTTGCAGTAGTGAGATTCAAAATTATTATCACCCCCTTCAACTGATCCATACTGATCCTGTTCAATGGAAACGGTGAACTTGTGAAGATAACATTATATTACAGTGATGTCAGTAAGATATCAAATGTGCTTTTCCTATGCCTTCTGACATAAACTATAATGCTATCATTCTACAGAAAGTGCAAAAAAAGGAAATTTTGGTTAACAACACAGATATTCTTGGTTGCGAGTACAGGTCAGCACTTCAGAAATTCAGGCCAAAGGACAGCGCGTATTAGTTTATTGCATATTTGCACAGTGTAAGCCAAGCTACAAGCACATAACAAGTGCAGGGAAAGAAGAAAAGTTGGTTGTTGTTTTGTGAAAGAAAATGGTCAATAGCAGAAAAGTAGCACAAAGGAAATACCTTAAGGTCTCGCCTTTCCAGATGTAAAAGCTCAGAGCCTCGGATGTCATGGCTGATGAAGATTTCTTTGTACTCTCCCAAACTGAGCAGATCCAGCCAAGCAGCAACTTCATCTGTGCCCCATTTTTGAACTACCAAAGTTAAGAGCAAAACCCCCTTAATTTCTACATGCTCAAATGCATCACAAGCAAAGGTTAGGCCAAAGAGAGTGGAAAACAGAGTAGAATTGCCGTGCTAGCAAAGGGAAAGGTTAGAGGTGTCATAACCACAAAAACTGACAATTTCCTTTTTACATGCAGGTTACAGGTTAGCAGTTAACATGAGAAAGTATCTAAACAAAGTTGGGGTTCTTTGCTTTGCAGCCATGCTTGTTTCTTCAGTAAAGCCTTTAAAACTTCATGCCCCAACAAATTCACATTAAACCGTCTTAGGATCAGTGACGCAAAGTCTAATGTTGTTCTGCTTTATACCATTAACTCATTAGTAGTCATCCAGGGAGAGGGGAAGCCTTCAAAAACTAATTAACGTGTAAAATTAAAATATCAACCATACCTCAAATATAGCAATGGCAGCAAGCAAGTCCAATTTTAAGCAACATTTTCTAGTATTCTTAATTAATGCAACAAGTATTCTTTAAGCTACTGTGTTACACAGGCCATTAATAAGCTCTCTGTAAAACATTGATCTCTAAGGTTAGTTGCCCACATTAGTCCTAATAAGACCACATTTATTGAAAAAAAAAAAAGTTATGCTACTTATTGCTATAATTTTGCAACTTCATTCAATGCTGATTACTTTTACAATGAAGTGAAAACTGAAGTCTAATCTGAAATCTAAAGCCTGATCAGCAACTGCAAGATTTCGCAGATTTTGACCAGCTGTCCATTAAAAAGACAAAGATGTACAAACACTTTTAGGACCGTCTGATCACTGATTAACTCCTGGACATAATCTTAAATAAGTTCATAGATAAGAGTGGGAAGAGAGGAGAGTGGAGTTTGTTCAACTTCTAATTAAAAAATCAATAGTGACTATCATGGCTTTTTTTTTTGATTTGTCTCATTCAGTGAACTTAAAACCCATCTGAAATTTAAGAATAACTGGTTAATTAAACCAGTGTGATAAAAGCAATTGCATGCCTTCTGAAACTAACCTGAAAAACCTGACTCGGAGCTTCACAGGGAACAATATGTTTACCTACAACTTATATTGCTATGAGTTAATCAAATGTAACCACCAGCAAAGACACAGGTCCTGTTGCACGATAAAACTATCTATGTATTTTCGCAGTAGTTCTTTGGTTCGCTTGGAAGTCTCAGGGTCCTACTGAACGCTTTCTAAATGCGCTAAAAGAAATCTTCATCCTAATGAAGATGACAGTTATCTCAGTTGCTTTTCACTTTGACTTTACTCTTAAGAGTGCATCATTTCAGCTCTTACAAAAAAACCCCCCACATAACATCATATTTTCCCCAAATGCTATTATTTTTCTTGTAATTTCAAAACACATACCAGGCTGAGGGCTGGTCTTATGCTTCTGAACTTTTTCTTTTTTAAACTTTGGCACTATGCGAAACACTGTACTTCTGTTGTTCCTTTTAGCGTAATCCAGAGGGGGATCCTGCATGAAAGAAGAGGCATAGTTACCTCTAATTAACAGAAAACAACAGTGAAAATACATACTTGAGATGGTAATTCATAGCTAATCTCAAAAACTAATACCAAATTTTACTTTTGTAAAGAATAATGCTGGGATTTAACTCTAGACACATTTATTAAATAACCATTCAAAAACTTTACATTCACAAAAAGGAAACAAAACACAAAAAAAGCCCTAAGCTTAGAAGCTTGTTCACAGCAGCCAGAAAGGATCCAGCTTCACTGCTGAAATTGCCTCTCCAGATCATGAGGGATTCTAACTTACTCTTCCCTATCAAAAGAAAATTAAGTTCAATTAGAAACAGGAAGTATTAATCACACTCACCTCATCATCATTTGGTTGAAAAACATAATAAAGCCAAGGTACCTCAGCAAGTTTTCTCAACTCTATTTCCACACTGTGTAAAGCATCAGACAACAGTTCTTCATGGGGAGCTTCTAATTGCTGTTTATAAACAGGCCAGAAAAACAGTATTTTTAGTTTTGTTGAGATATAACATTAAATTCTAGATATGTTGTTACCACACACAAACAGATGACTACTTGGCAGTAAGCATAAATGAACGGTGATAACAGATTTTCCTTCAGAGATGGGTCAGACCACCCTGACACTACATTTAGTATGGTCCCAACCACAAAGGGATGACTGAGATAGCTGAGACTTTTGGTGCAGATCAGCTGGACCTAACTGTCAGTCACTGTCATCGTTCACCACAGCTGAGTCTTCGTAGAGTAAAAGCTACCAGATAACACCAATACTAGAACACACGTGAAATGGAAACTACCAGCAGAAGGGAGATGAAACCTGACCAGAAAAACAAAAGCTTGGAAAATTTCTGTATGAAAAGGGGTGTAAAAAAATTGAATAGATAGTAGTAAGCCTGAGTTATTATTTGCAGAAGTCTTCATAGGATAGATCACTCTCTCATGGTCAAGAGGAGATGGTTCTTACTGAAGATGCTCCATTCCCAAAGTTTTTCCAGTGGTGATACAATATCTGCACTACGCCTTCTAAATAGGTGAGACATGGAGTGGCAGCCACTGCTGATGGCTGAGGGTGGGAAGAACGGGGACCTGGCATGGAAGAGGGACACGATTACAGCCCCAGATGGGAGACAAAAAGCCAAACACATCAGTGAAGGCCAAAGAGGAAGAGAAAGTGGTAGCAGAGTAAAAAGCTTGGGACTTGCTGACCTACAGGAATTTGGCTCCATCAACACTTTGAGAACCCCATGGAGATATCAGTTTTCCTAAAACCCTGGTCTGAAAACTATTCTGCAGCTGTTCAGTGAGTTGAACCTGTGAGGAAGAGGTAAGGCAGGCAGCTGATGCCTCGCAAAGCTGTTTTGGGCTTATCTGGGGTTGCTCAAACACCACTTCGAGGTAGAGTTGAATCCTGGAATGAGTTGCTTGGAATCACTAATAAAGCAATCTGAACATCTATTTCTCTCTTTGAAGTAAAAGTAGTCCCAAAGCAGTGCAGAATATCCTTTTGAAAAGACCTAATTAAATTATATCCTAGTGAATGCATTTTTTAAATGGAATTGTAAGAGAATCTTTGATCTCTACTCCTGGAAGAAGATTTTGACGTTGTTGGGGTTTGGTGATAAATTACAACCCCCCATTAATTTATCCTACCTAACAAAAATGTCTTTTCTTTGCTTCAATAGTTTGCATATGTTACCACCTTTCAAAGGAGAGACTATCTTTAGTAAAATATTGCTGTTTAGTATAGCGATACTGGAAATATAAGCTCCCTCTTGCTATTGTGTTCTTTTCTCTTCTAAAGTTCACAGAATTCAGTGCCCACAAGCAGACTTTGGTCCTTCTTTTGCCTTCCCGTCTTCTTTTTTTTCCCAGTTTGAACAGTTTGATTTGGAGCACAGTGGAAGACCCAATGTCTTTGAAGAAGTTACAACTTTTCTAATGTTTTCATTTTTCAAAAATTATTTAAGTCATCTATTTTACATGAATGAATGGAGCAAAGAGTTACCTCTTTCTCAAAAAGCACTTATCTAATTGCTTGATTCTCAAAGGAAAGCATTTTGCTTGGGGACGAAAAAACTCTCGTCTGATGGTGAGAAAGTGTATGCATTGGCAATATTGCTCCTGAAATAAACTCAAAACAGTAGTGAAATTCTAGTAAAGGAATAGTCAGCAATTCAGGGTAAATTCTCCTCCTCCAACACCTTGGAAAAGCTTCTTATTTCCAATATGGAAATGAACACTATGACTGAAACAATGAAAATAAAGAATTTTTTCAATTCCTTCCCAAAGAAAATTTTTAATATGAAAATATATGATTTCAGTGAGCTCAGATAATGTCATTCAGTTGAAATGAAACATTCTGTTATACTTCTCCCTTAATACATTGGAAAATTATGCTCTGTTCCAGACTGGAAATGCTTTTTAAAAAGCAAAAATGGAAACAGTGCCTTTGGAAAATATCTAGACAAAACATAGGATTTTTTATTTTTTCCAAACTATATTCCTATTGCATGTAATTTGACTACAAACCAACCACTTTATTCCATAAATACAACAGCCTAAGTGAGCTTTCTTTGAGCTCTCCCTGCTAGACAGCATGGCTGCATGGCAGTGATCTCCCCTTGAGATGGGACACCTCTCAAGGTTGCTCCTTGAGGCAGAGAGACCTTTCACCAATGGCAGATCTTTGGTAAGTGACCGGTATCGCACATAACCTTGTAGTATGGTAACTTTGATTTGTGCCTTGGTAGTTTTGAATCATTGTTCAAATGATTGTGCCATACAGTAATAAAGTGAACCTTGCCATCAAACTTTGTTAAGTCACACTTTTACAACATCATATTAAAACCACTTTTGCTAATACCTTTGATGGTGACTTTTTAAGTGATCTAAATCACTCATTCACAACAAACTGATGTAGTTGGCAGGATCCTAGATCAGGATTTGTGACACATACCCTAACTCAGCTAAATGAAAACATTCCTGTTGATACCCATTTTTAATTATAACACTTAAATAAACAGTAAGTTAGTAATAAATCTGCTTTTTAATCCAAAGAAAATGTAACTGTTCCTACTGAGTATCTTCTTAATGTAAAACTGGACCAGCATAGAAAACTTGACATCTTTCTTCTGTTCACAATGTCACATACAGAAATTTTCTAATTATGCATCCAGGTACAACAATTCTTGAGCATTCATCGTTTTAGCACAGAAACACTAGCCAAAGAAGATGTAAAGTCTTTAAATACCATCAGAGGTCTACTGAACATTTACCAGTTAAAGGTTATAAAATAATTCCTGCCAGGTATTAGAACAAGGGTGAGATTTACTTGTCCAAATTAGATCTGTAGAAGTTGAATGTCTGAGTCTGAACCACTCTCACCCCAGGTTCTCTTTAAACTGTGAAGATGGTCACGTAAGAGAACTCCAGAAGTTCTCTTAGATGCTAAACCTGCAGAAGATGATTTAGCTTTTTCTAAGATAGGCCTTCAAGACAGCTGAGTGTGAATCAAACTCAACAGGGATACCTATTTCTCTCCACTGACTATTAAAAAGAGCAGCCCAGGCAAGGACCTTTTAGATATCTGAAGTGAGGTAAGATGGATGCCAACCTAGAACAAAAATTCATAACTCATTCTGATCCAAACCACAAATGCAGTGTGATGTCCTCCAATCAGCCTTACAGAGCTTCTTGTAGCATGTCATAAATCCTGCGCAGATTTAAAAAATCAGCAAAGAACAAATCAGAGATAATCTGACTGAGGGAATAAAACCATGTATTTTGTGACCTTACCAAAGGAACTCTTCCTACTAGCAGAGATTCAGTTTCATTATGTAGGGCCTTCACATTGACAGCTATCTCCATGGCAGTGTTTCTGGTAAGGCTCTGGGGAATAAGAAGCATAAAAATTATTTGAAGTGATGCAAGTCAGACCAAGAATAAGTACTTTGGGCTTACAGCACAGATCTTAAGCGTCTTCTCCTAGAAGAAATACATCAGTTTAGCTCTACACTGACAACTTCTTCAGCACTGAGAATAGAAAACAAAAATGTATCTATTTACTGTTTTTTCCCCCACCTTCATTTAATATGATCTTATACAATCCTGAAGATCATCAAGTGACCAGCCACCTGCCAGATGAATCCATGATTTTTTTCATTGACAAAGGCCAGCAGAAAAATTGTGGGCCTCATTTAACAACAACTGTTGATCTGAATTGTTCACCTTATCCTTAGCAGAAGTAAGCTGCTAGCCACATTTTAAGAAGCAAAGGTTAACTAATATATTTACTATACATAAATTTAGGTTAGATATAGACAGCAGCTACCTGGTAAATCTTGAGTTCAATCCCTGAAAACACCCAGATTGTCTAATTTGAAGAGTGAAACCAGGAAACTCATTTCCCCTCACCCTCTCTGCATTCTCTGTATAGCACTTGGATAACAATTAAGCATGAAAACTTCTGTGAATGCATCTACGAGAATTGACCTGTACGTAGTAACAGCGTTTGTTCAGCCTCTGTCATGCCTCCACTCTGTGCCTGGGGAGATGCCTACACAGTTGTCTGCAAGCAGATGTGAGCTTACTTTGCCTGTTGTTTTTGCTGTTTGCTGACCCGTGTTTGGTTTATTCTTGCTCAGAGCTACATTAGTACACCAGCTCACTTGATTTAACAAGCACTGCTGTATCACTTCAGGATGAGCACCCCTGACTGTGGATCACTGTTGCAGATGGAGTGAATTCTTGACTGCTTCCAAAAGGCAACAGACATCTTCTTACCATGGCCCTAATCCAAACTCCCTATCTCCCTTTCATCTGCTCGCTCTCCCCTGCGACAACACCCAGAAAGTCTGCATTTTAAGTGTTATTAATGTCCCTTTCTAATGTCCAATGTTCACAAAGAGATTATCAGCTGCGGAGGACACCGATGAATGCAGAAACTGCATCTTCTGCCTTCTCAGATATCATAGAGTCATACACTGGTTTGGGTTGGAAGGGAACTCAAAGATCATCTAGTTCCAACCCCCCTGCCATGGGCAGGGACACCCTCCACCAGACCACGTTGCCCAAAGCCCCATCCAACCTGGCCTTGAACACTTCCAGGGATGAGGCAGCCACAGCTTCTCTGGGCAACCTGTGCCAGTGCCTCACCACCCTCACAGTAAAGGATTTCTTCCTTATATTTAATCTAAATCTACTGTCCTTCAGTTTAAAGCCATTACCCCTTGTCCTATCACTCCATGCCCTTGTAAACAGTCTCTCCCCACCTTTCCTGTAGGCCCCTTCAGCTACTGGAAGGCTGCTCTAAGGTCTCCCCAGAGCCTTCTCTTCTCCAGGCTGAACAACCCCAACTCTCTCAGCCTGTCTTCATATCATATCATATCATATCATATCATATCATATCATATCATAATGACTTTCCTCTTTAAAACTTTTCTGTAGTTCTCCTAACTCCCATTCCTGGTATTATTAATAAATTTCTGAATTATTCACCATGATCTCTACCAAATTCATCAGCTATGGGGTGTTTCCCTATGCATGTGAAGGGCTGAGACCCTCTGCTGCTATACAGAGCAGCACTTTCAGAATCAGAAGTAACTTTCCCTTTAGTTTCACCTTAGAAAAAGTGGCAAAAAAGGGGAGAAGATACAGTATCCATTCATCTCTTAAGCAATTTCTTTTAAATTTGAGCATGTGTGTGTTTACTTAGAAGTCTTGTTTTTCAAAAACTTCAAGAATTGGTCATCCAATTTATTTTAATATGGGGACAAGGGAGTACAGCACAGTCCAATGTCACAAGCTTATGCACACAGATATTACAGCTTATTTACTTATACATAAATCTCTGTTCTTCCTTTACCTCAGGAAACCTTGGGTTTGCTTTATTTAATGCATGTGAACATGCATTAACAGCATGAGCAAGCTCCTGCTCCAAGAGGCCATGTATTTTTGCTGCTTCACAGATTCTACAAAAATATAAAAAAAGAGAAAAATATTTCTTATCTCCTTTAAAGAATAATTCTTAAGAGTACACAACATTATCAGATGAGAAAGTATACAAAGATATGTTTCACAAAACACTTTTAAACAAATATAGTCCTTTATAACAAAGGCTGAAATACAAGTATCTCTTCAAGCATCTCTTCAAGCAATACAGCACCTCACAGAAATGATATCTGTAACACAGATGATTTATTCTGCTATGAAATACTGAGTCACTTTTATTTGTCTTAGAATACAAGTGCTATGCAAAAATTGTATCAAAAAATGCTTGGGCTATTAATTCAGATAAACTATAGAGGAAAACCCTAGCACATTAAGGTAACTTATTTGAAGTTACCTCAAAAACCATTACACCTATTTCACATGGCATATCCTTCAGATGTGACATTAAAATTGGCTGCAATCATTTGAAATTATGGGAGGTCCAGCTGTAATTACAACCTCAGCACCATCTCTAGAACAGTAAAGTTTTTAAGCTGTCTTGGCTAAACCTCACTTTGTGTCATTTATAACCTAAATTATTCTTCTATGTCTACTTAAGTCACCATTACAGCATAAAAAGAATATGTAGCTCTTCAATTCCTTTCTTATACTATCAATGCAACTCAACAGATAGTCCAAGAATTGATTTTGATGATTAAGATAATTTTTCATCATGATGAACAGAGTACCAGCTTTATAAAATGTTCTGATTTTTAAAAAGTGTTTTTCCTAAAAAAATCTAGGTTGTGTTTGGGTTTTTTTTCCTGTGAAAACTGAAGTGCCTTCTTTATTAAAATACTTGCATCTTGGGAAGAAAGTAGTTCTTGAAAATAAGCAAGGCTGTGGGATCAACTTTATACCATCAGCTTCACTATCATCTCAACCCATATAAATTACTGAAGTGTCCAGGGGCACAGAGATGAGGATTTTGAGCATTAGGAATGAAAGGGCTCCTTGAATGTTGGCGTGTTAACTGTTTACCTGTACAATATTTTAAGAAAACTTTCCGTTTTATTGAAAAGTGCTCATCTATTTGAAACTGTGAGAAAAAAGGCTTTAAGGACAAACAAGGTCAGGAGAATTTAAGGTCAGGTGGGTACATCCACACTGTTGACTTCTAAAGTTGACTTCTAAGGAGGTTTTTTTCAATAAATATATTTTTGCTTTTGCATAAAATGAGAAGTTTCAAATAAAAGCCTCTCTGCAAAGAAGTTTTCCAGTTTTCCATTTCCACTGATCCTTCAGAAAGTCAGTTTTCACAAGGAACAAAATACATAAACACACAAAAATAAAATTACAGAAACATAAGAAAAGCATACATAAACAAGTTGAAAATAAAATAAAATTTAAAAAATAAAATAACTGTTAGGCAACAAAACATTAACAAAAAAAATGGAAAATATAAACTTTTAAGTCTATGTATGCATCTGCATGAATAATTCAGTCTTGGTGTCTAGGTTGCCAATCCAAACTTATTAATTTTACCGTACCTGGTAATAAGTTCTTCTGCAGCTTGTGAGCACAGCTGGATCTGTGCAACTTCTTCTTCTGTAGCCAACTCAACAGCCTGCTGAGGGTACAAGGGAGATCGAATGACAGGTTTACAGGAATCATACTTCTGTTTGTCTTCCCAAGACTTCAGGGTGTTTTCAAAGGCCTAATCAAAACAAATGATACATTCCGTTCACAGCACTTGGACCACTCTTACTTATGTTAAAATTTAATTTTATATACATTTTAATTTATATAGTATTTTAATTAATTAATTTACAAATGTTTAATTTAATATAAATAATACAAGCTCTATAAATAATGACATTAAATTTATTTTTTTAAAAACTTAATATAGAGAATAAGTGACTTCTGAAAGCTCGCTTTCTCTCTCTCCCTCCTTTATCCTCAATAAGCATCTTTCAAAACAAAAAGAACACAAAGACAGTGATAATACAATCATGGATAGGAAGATCCAAATCTGAAAGTAATACAAGATTCAAACCTAAAAAAAATGTTGGAAAAAAGTAACAAATATACTAGAATATAGTTCAAATGCCATTAACTGCACCCTAAAATTCACCATCCAGTTAGTGGATGGCGAACTGACGGGCAGTTATGCCTTTCAGACAGTAAACCTAGACAAGCGTGAACTCCCCCCAGAGGCTTTCTGACCAGGTTCTGCTTGTGTCTCTCTGAGAAGGGGTCGTGGGGGAGAAGGAGGATTAGTAGGACAGAGAGAGGCAGGACAGAAATCTGCAGACAGTTATTCTGAAAAATGGACATTATAGAACTTTGCTATTTATCCAACTGCGCCAGAACTTCCGTATGTGATTGTGTATAATACATCTAGAGAAGGAGAAGAAGAAGGAGAAGAAGAGAAAGAGAGGGAGGGAAGACGGGAAGAAAGGGAAGGAAGGGAATGTAAAATTTTGACCATTCTTCTTCTTACTGTATATTAATAAGAATACAGAAATAGCACTAATAAAACTGACAAAAGCTAACAAAGAGCTGTGTCATTGTTACAAAAGAACAATTCTCTATCCATCTCATTATAGAAATTATGCAACTGTAAGTAATCATACAGTTATATAGATAATCATAACTTATATAGTGATAAAACATTCTTATAAGCACTGTTTTGTTCACATTATAACTGAACAAATTATTACAGAAACAATGTTTGTAACAGTATCTCATAACACACTTTCTGCAACATACTCTGTCTCGTGTTAACATCTGAGCTCTGTTTTTATGTACGATCTTAATGACTCCCGGGGGCTGGATCCATGCCTCTCCATCGACTTGCACTGGAACCCCTTCATCACCAAGTATGGTGATCTTTACTGACCGACACTGGAAAAGAACAAACACGCTATTTTACAGAGCAGTAAATACTAATGAAACTGATGGGCCACCTGAAATATGTTGATTACTAGGAGCTGTGGCTTCCCTCCAGGACTGTCTCAAGGATGAAGCACTTTTATACTTCATTCATCACTGAAGACAATTCGTTACTCATTAAAATTAAAACAATGTCAGTGCTTTATTAATGTACAGGGTGGTGGTCATCAAGTGTACCACTGCTTGCCAGCATCCCAAACTGCTGCCAACCATGCTGCATGCTTTCAAGTAAGGAACAAACCTGAGCTATCCTGTGGTGCTGCAGTTTGATGACTCTTGAAACTGCCATCTGCATGCTGCCAAATACAGCAACAACTTCTAAGATTTTATCGTCAAACGATGGAGCCCCGAATATCTGAAAGGAAAATAAAATACTCTGGTTTTGATGGTAAATCTAGTGCTTAGATTGCATGTTCAGTGGAACACAGATTCATTTACAGAATCGTTTTCAAAGTTTAAATGTTCTTATTTACTGTAGAATAACTACGCTGTCTCTCAAAAGTCATAGGCGTGAGATACCAGAGACAGTAGGCAAATATTATTTTATAACAGCAACGCTAATAGCATTTCAAATGTCTGAATGATGAGGCATATCCTTATATAGGAAGGATGGCATGTTTCAGCATGCAGACTAAGAAATGTTTTTCAAGGCAAGATGAAAGGCCAATTCAAATCTCCGCTTGGTTAATGTACTTAATATCGAAGAGGTTCTTGAAGTTAAGAGAAGTAATAGTGTCTTTTTTCTCAGAAGTGTTTATCTTGTTATATTCTGAATTCTCTGGAAACCAACATCTGAGTCCGTACTCGGCTTTGTTAAACACGACTTTCATACTGAAGAGGATCTTGTTTGCACTGTATGCAGTTATCCACTGTAAATATGAAAACTGCTTCTGTATGGAACAAACATCCTGATATCCAGCCAAGACAGTGAATTTCCATGAGCTTAGATGAAGCACACCGAGTCTCGCGTGTGTCATTGCCACCTGGTGTCCTGCAGGGGAATTCAGCCATGCCACGGTGGGACAAGTCTTAGGCTGGAGTTGAACTGGGTCTGGCAGGAGATACCATACTAAGGTCACTTGAAGCTTGACCATTTCATCCTGATATGCAATAGGGAGCAACAAGGGAGAAAAATCAGCAGGAGAAATCCCTCCAGTAAGAGTTTAATGGGTACAGAGATCCCCTCTCTCAGTGGTACTCAGACTACCTCAGTTGGCACCATGGGCAGAGTAAGCTGCATCACAAATCCCCGAGAGAGGATTTCCTGGAGGTGAAGAATAACAGGGTGCAGATCCAGGACTGTGTAATCCAGATAGTGTCTGCAGCAATGCCTCAGGGAGGGAAAGGATGGGGAACAGCGTGAGGAACTTTGGTCCCTGCTGCCCACTAAGCCAGCAGGAACCTTCACCCCAGTGCAGTGAGTGGTGGCTTTGGCCAGGAGGCTGAGGAGGGCTTCACAGCACAGATGCTGTAGTTGAGTGCCACGTCCAGGTGGCACTTCCCTTCAGAGCATCCCACGATTGCAGATAGGTCTTGAGCAGATGAGCATCAAAGAACAAAAGTGCAATTTTATGGGGTCTAGACTATTTGAAGCAAGAGGTTTCTCCACCTGAATTTTTTCAATTTCCATGGAAATGTCTCCATTTCTCATATGGGAATGTGAATGTCTTGAAAAGAGCAAAGATAGCGATTCCGTTATTCCAGAGAGTATGGAGAGTCCTTGATCCAGCTTTACAAGTATAATTGACATATACAGGGCTAGTTCTGCATGGGTTAAGAAAAAGTAGTTGTAAAATTTCATTTATTCTGTGCTTCCATTTTAGCAAAAGGATGGGCAAACCATAATCCAGTCTGCTGTGTCTCTCCAGCAGTAAAACATATCCGTACTGAAAACCAACCATACTACTACTTTTTGTTTTGTTTTATTTTTTTAATAAAGGCAAACAAATCTCTACGGATCAACATTCAAGGAACAATTCCCTTCTCTCCTGTTGCAGGTCATGTTTCCAGCCTGTCTTTTGGACAACAAAAAAACATGCCTAAACAAGCTCAGCTCAAGTCAGCGTGCGGCTGCCCTGCTCAGCTCACTGATAATATTTGCAGCTCTCAAGGCAATGTCTTTTTTCTGTCCAGATAAGCAGAACCAGCAGCACTTCAGACCACCACCACCACCTCTGATGATCAGTCAGTTGGGACTGCACTAAAGCTGTGAATTATGCTCCTAACTCTGTCCACAACAAACACGTCACTTTGCTGGCACATCTGATCACCAGAAGACGAAGAATATCAGTAAGACTGCTCCAAGACACACACATTTGCTGTAGGCTGGTATGACAGCTAGGATAGATCTTTCTCAGTAAGGGAGCTCAAGAAAAAAAATAAACTCCTGAACAGGAGCCGAGCAGACATTAGAGATGCTTTCAAGTTATGAATATGAACATGAAGTATATAAAATCTTTAGATATCCATAGCCAAATATAAACACAACTGCCATCCTCTGACATATACCAAAACCAGGAACAGGACATTGAAATATATATAAATATTTTTTGTGACATAAATATACACACTTTTTATATATATATATATATATATATATATATATATAAAAAGCAAAATAAGCAAAGGATAACAACTCACAAGAAACCAAAAGCATTTTGGCAAAAAAAAAGTCCTGCATTATCTACATTAAAATCACAAGCTAATTTGCAACTATAGTTTTAGGTGATTCAGACCTCCCACACACTAAATCATGACATGCAGAGTTAGGATAATCTGCTAGTAATTACAATTGTTGCAGTGTGCGTGAACTGAATGGCAGCAGTAAGACTGCTCCAAGTTGTGAGACATTTAGGTATCCATGTAGTCTAATGTTTCTTAGGAAGAAGGAAGAAGGGAAAAAAGATATCTTAAAATATTTTAGATGCTCATTGAAAATAGTATTTAAAAAACACATTACTACCCCCACTAAAGTATCAGTCACTAAATGCATCAGTCCTCATTTTCTGAATCATCATCCCTTAGTGCAAAGCTGTTTGAAGAACAGGAGGAAAATTCAGGTATAAACCATAAGTGATTATCCTTATCAACCTTGTTTATTGTTAGAATATAGCAAACAGAGGAATCTATGCTTTGAGAAATCTTATTTACAGAAGTTTGTAAAACAATACATAGAGAAACTATTTGTGTGTCTGTTTATGAAATTAGTTTTTAAAAATGTCTCACAGAGCCATTTAAAATAAAAGCAAACATTAAGCCTTATTATGAACATTTTGCTGGAATGGACACAACAGAAAGCAATAGACAGATTAAAATCATGGCATATATTTTCAATAAAAAAATCAAATACAAGACAATACTATTTAAAGTCAAACAGCCTCCCTGAATAAGAGTTGCTATCCAAACTATATGCTACTACTATTAAAATTAAATGAGAAGAACAGTTCATGGTGTTTATTGCTAGTTTTGCCCATAAGGTTACTTCTCTTTAATGTTACTCACATCATCTTCTTTGGTTCCGCCCCAGAAATTAGTCCCACCAGCATAGCTGGGAATGTTTAGCACAGCTATGCCCTGCAGACTTGGAAGGGGGATGTACTGTCCGTCACACTGTAATGGATAAAAGCTCATTCAGTATATAAATAATGTGATAAAAGTCATCAGCCATTTTTAAGACATGAAGCTTCAACAGAGCTGGCAGAGGACAGAGGCATTAATAGGTTTGACACAAGCCTATTCCATCCATGCTGTGAACCATCTCTAATACAAACTTCTTCTCCCCAGTCTTAGCACCAATTTTTGCAGAGCTGAAAAAACACTACTATCTACAGCAGAGGTGTTCCATGACTCTTCAAAGAAACATTTTCACAATTTTACAGGTAGTTGAGTCTATTAAGTGGGGGGGGGGAAATCAAAAAAATCCAAGAATATTTCTGGCACAGCCACAAACATGTAGTTAAATCTAAGTAGTGTTAGCACTTGTATACTTGCCTCCCTGTAAAAATAACTCACTCTCCTCTCAAAAGCGCAAAGGCACTAGGACTGACCCCACAGTTGTCACCCTGGCCAAGAGTTGTTTATTTTGCAAGTAAGAGGTTGCTCCTATGACCAACCATTTATTCCCTCTTTCTTACCTCTTTATCCTCCAAAACCCATAAGCAACTCCAAGTCCTACTCAACACGATCATGGGATGACGTTGACCAATCTTACCCTACTTATGGCCAAGATTAAATTTTCAAACTTCAGTTTGAAATCACCCTTGGCTGACGGCAGTACTACTGCCTGCAGAGGTGAGCCCAACGATCTCCAACCATTCAACTGGGAGTCAAAAGTGCAGTCCTGCAGCACGGCCACTTTGGATTTGATGCAAGTTGGAAATATAAGGTCATAAATGCTGGATTCAGCTGTCGCTTTGAGGATCTGAATTTGCAGGTAAAGTTGCCTTTAAAGAAGATTGCTAGATTACTGCAAATTACCAGTCCCATAGAAGGATCTTAAAATTACACAGATGAAATAGAAATCCTCAGGAAATAAGGAAAAAATCTGTAGCAAATTTATCAGGAGGAGAAAGAGATGCAAAATTATTTCCAGCATGTGCCTAGTGCTCTCTTTTTATTATTTAATCTCAGCAATAATGCAGAATGTAACATTTTAATCAAAATGTGACAGTATCCAAATTATGCTGCACAGCCACTTGTATTATAGCAGAGGTCTGCCTCCAATTCCTGAAATTGATATTTTTAATTTTCCAATGCCATGCATCTCATCACATGTTTTAGCATAAGGCTAATATTATGCAAGGCAATACTAAATATGAAATTTCTGCTTGCTGGTTTACTTCCAGAAATATTCAAAAATAATTACGCAAAGGTCAGGTTTGAATGCCTTATTGAATCTTATTTGAATCTTATTCAAAAGATCCTTAAATTAGAATTCTATCTGCAGCATACATAATGTTCTTTCCTGTCATTATATTCACTAACTACTGCATAATTCCTTGATAATTACTCAATCTTTAGATAACAGCAATCTGCCGCTACCAGACAAAATCTTCCTTTATCTCAGAGGAGTGAGAAAAAATTCCAGTAACTTAAAATTATTCCTTCAACTTAACAAGTTATCTTCATATAAATATCATGAACTTCCACAGGAAATGTTTAGCATGAAGTAAAAAGAGACATTATGTATGTTCTTGGTAAAAATCCTGCCTACACATTCCTTGGGTGAAAACAACTGTAACCATCCCAGAGTCCTTTTTTGCATTTGGTAATCATTTATATCTCCTTTAAGTTCCCAGTATGGTGAAGAAGACAGATTTTATGTTAGAACTTAAAAGACAAAAAATAACCATCTTTAGATAATTTACACTGCATTTGGTGTTGCTGTGATAATACCTTGCTTCTTTTGCATGACTGTCTCAAACACCGATTAGGGAAAGTCTCTGCAGGTGTAGCTGGGCTTCTTGTGATGGACATTCAGAATATCTCCTCCTCTGTCAGGGACTTTTGACTAAGATCATCTGTGTGCTCTCCCTATATGCGTAATCAAGCTTTCAGATATAGTTTAAAATGAACCTGAAGGTTAAGACTCCTTATCTCTTTCCTTCTGTTCAGTGTATGATCATTTCTGTCATTCCCCTTAAAACCTAGTCTCCCCCTTTAATGTGGTGAACGTTAAGAAACATGTCCTACCTATATAAGAAAATTTTTGAAAAAGCCCCCAGTAATTATAAGAAACATTATACTGGGTATTTTGCGATATTTAAGTACTGACATTTTACTCAAAAAACCCACCTGGGGAACCACCTCTTACATAGCACCTTTTTACACAGTGCCTTTGGGTTGACACAGGAACTCCAAAAGGTTTCAAGAGCAAGCCCAAATTCCTCACTACACATTGTGGAAGCAAAAACACTCATTCTGCCCATAAATAAAATTTACCTCAAGTTGAACTTTTTGTTCTAAGTTCTTGTAAGTTCTTTGCAGTAGCTCTTTTGTGCCAAGAACTCCATACCACATCATGTTTTTCGTCCGACTTCTGAAAACAGGTAAAACAAGATTCACATATTGAAATACACACATTATCATGTCTTGTATTTGTACGATGAGAAAAAAGTTAAGGAATTGAAATAAAGAGAAGAAAAAAATGGGAATATCTTGGCTCTGTTACTGACAATTATATTACCTGCACTTTTCTGGGTGCTCTTCTCGCTTGTTATTAAATTCTAGTGAAATTTTTGCATCTAACCCAATTCCAAAGTAGTTGTTCATGACACATTTTTCTGAATATCCCTCCCTGTTAGAAGAAAAGAGATAATTAGGTGTACATTTACACAGTACCTGGACACGCAGATTGTGGTTGGTCTCACAACAGATATATCATCCCCTATTATTTCTGATGCTGCATGACAATTCTGCACTACTCATACCAAAAATGGCACAATCCAACCTGTTTTCAGACCTTGAGGTCTACTGCCAAATGACAGCAAAACAGAATTTCATTAGGGAAAAAAAAAAAGATTACAAAAAAGTAAAAAAAACCCAAAACCTTAAGAAAGGCAAACTAAAGCAAAACAGTACATTTGGAAAATAAATAATTTCTTACAGTGAATCTGGATCCGGGTCAATAAACGGTGTAGCACCAAATGGATCGATGTTCGCTAGCAACATTTTGCTAATAATTGAACTTCCTGCAATAGAAGCAGCTAGACCAGCCCTCAAACCTGATTAAAAAAAAACAACAACCAACAAACAGAAAATATAATAAAAAAACAATTTGTGCTTGATAAACAGAGAAACATACATTGTCATAATATAAGCCACATACTGAGAGACAAAATATTCATTAAATTCACACAGGGAATGATTGCGTTTCTATCGCAGTTTTTACCTATATTGGTTATCTTTTCAGGTCTCTGGCTCTCTTGAGCAGAAAGGCAGCTATGCTGCAGTGTGGTAGCCAACTCTTCACGTACCACCATTGAGAAAGAAAAAAATCTGAGAAAATTCAGGATTTCAGGTCAACACTCACTGGCTGGCATAGTAACCAAATGGGTGACCTAAAATCCAAAGAGACTAGTCAAGCTTTTTATTTAGTTTAATCTTCACCTCCAAATTGTTCGTGATTTTCCTTTGGTTCTTTCCTTTGGAAATATTCCTAAGGTATACCCTCATGTTTTTTACAACTGGAAGAGTCGTAGTTTAACTTAATTTGTGGAAAGGTCACAGCCTTACCATGCCTACCTTGACAAATATCGAAGTCATTCTACAAAACACTGCGTAAAGCGTGTAAACAAAGAAAAGTACTCTCTAAAAGCTTTCACTTAAATTGACCTAAAGAAAAATGTGAGCTCAGTTCCATTATGTTTTAACTAAACTAATGAAGTTAATTAAAACAGTGTTTTACTGATGCCTCCTAGTATTAATTGCATTTCTATTTGAACAGATTTTTTTCAACCGTTTTTACCACACAGCAGCTTTCTGTAGTTTCAGTTATCAATGTCCTGAGAGACACCTCTTATTCAAAGGGTTGAACCTTACACGGCTCTGTCCCTCAGCCCCTTCACAGCCTCCATTGATTAGGATGAACGACAGAAGGACTTGGAGGTACTGGTGGATGAAAAGCTGGACATGAGCCGGCAACGTGCGCTCGCAGCCCAGAAAGCAAACTCTGTCCTGGGCTGCATCAAAAGCAGTGTGACCAGCAGGTCGAGGGAGGTGATTCTATCCCTCTACTCCACTCTCATGAGACCCCACCTGGAGTACTGCATCCAGCTCTGGGGGCCCCAGTACAAGAAAGAAATGGAGCTGTTGGAGAGAGTCCAGAGGAGGGCCACAAAGATGATCAGAGGGCTGGAGCGCCTCTTCTATGAGGACAGGCTGAGAAAGTTGGGATTGTTCAGCCTGGAGAAGAGAAGGCTCCGGGGAGACCTTATTGTGGCCTTTCAAAATATAGAGAGGGCTTATAAGAAAGGCTGAGAGACTTTTCACCAGGGCCTATAGTGACAGGACAAGGGGCAACAATTTTAAACTGAAAGAGGGTAGGTTTAGATTGGACATAAGGAAGAAATGTTTTACGTGAGGGTGGTGAGACACTGGAACAGGTTGCCCAGAGAAGCTGTGGATGCCCCCTCCCTGGAAGTGTTCAAGGCCAGGTTGGATGGGGCTTTGGGCAACCTGGTGTAGTGGAGGGTGTCCCTGTCCATGGCAGCAAGGTTGGAACTAGATGATTTTTTGGAGGTCCCTTCCAATCCAAACCACCCTGTGACTTTATCATTCTAAGATCCTGAATTTCATTTTTCATCCTCCAGAACTGAACACAACACTTCTGGTACACCTGGTGTTGTGCCAAACAAACAGGAATCTTCTACGTTATTTTGCATTTCCTGCTACACGATACCACGCAAAGATGTGTATGTCGGTTCAAACAAATTCAGAGCTCCCGGCATGAAGTAAAAATCGTTATTTGACAGCAAGAAGGGGAACAGAAGGCAATATTAAAGTCGTGTAAGGAACAACAGATTTCAGAACCATAATTACCTGGGCAGATAATCCTAGTGTTAAGTACTGGGAGGTTCTCCTTGCTTGCAGCCAAAGCTGGAGCAGAGAAAGAGCCTGTTTGAGAATGGATACCTCGGCTTGTACGTCGATCTGGAGATCTTGGTGCAGTTTTAACTGTGCAGAAGAAGTAAAAGTAAGAGCACTAATTAGACCTATTACGACATTACTGAATACATAGTTTTTATAGCCCTGAAGATATTTCAAAAAGTCATTAATTTAATCTGTTACCATTCTGTAACAAATGTCCTCCCTGCCTCACACCACAGTTTTTCTTCTAAATACAGGGAAGAAAACTCAGAAACACATCAAGTGATAAACACAAATTAAAATGAACAAGTGTGTATGGCATACAATGTGCCGAGTTCCCAACTTATGCTTCAAGCTACTAGCAAAAATGGAATTATATCCACCCTAAAATGCAGTAATATTTAATGCTGTAGTAAGTGTCTGATAAACATGTTAATGAAGTAATACAAATTTAAAGTCAATGTATATTTACTTATAAATATACCTATATTATACAGTTCATTATTATTTATAGCAATTTTAATATAGATAGCTATTCTAACCCAGAGGCCATGGAAATACCTGATCAACAGCCAGGCTATTTGCTTCCAGCAGCTAAAATGGACCCCCTGCCTGCTTCAGGTTTCTGAAAACCTCAGACAAAACTCTGACATCTTTATCTATAGCCAACCTGAAAATTGCAAAGGAAGGGAAAGCCATGTTCAGACATTCTTGTCTTTTACAGATGGAGAGATCATGGGGGAGATCGATTTATCATTACCTTTTCTTTTTCACAAAAAAAACACCAGCAATTCCCAAAATAATTGAAGTAACTTATTTGTTAAAATTCTCGAGAAGATGGATCAGTAAAACCTTCTGACAGACAGTAAAGTTTGGTAGCTGATCAAGTTGTTGGTGACCAAAGCAGGTGATGGCTCAGGAAAACAAAGGGGAAGAAAATCAAGGGGAAAGAGAAGATGTTCACAAAGAGGAACTGGTAGCTCAGTGAGGCCAGTTATCCTTGGGGCTGCTGATGAAGAAGGAAAGGCTGCTCAGAGGGCTGGCTTCAGGTGCAGTAATTTATTTTCCTGGCAGAACTCGTGTCGTGTGGAATGAGAGAATATGCCGGTGCCTGCTTTAGACTGGAGAAGTTAATCTTTGTGAAAGCCAGCCCCGTCAGATGTAGCCAGAAATTGGTGCCCCAGGGAAGAAAGTTTGGGTATTACTGAATGCTTTGCCATAGCATTTCCATGTGCATGTAAAAAGCTTTTGCACACCAGATGATCATAGACAGACATTTCTTGGCTACCTTTGCTCCAAATTATCTTACATGCTAAAACTACTTTTTAGGACAACTTCAACCTTGACAAGCTGAAGAAGCTCAGAACAAAAAATGAAATTATTTCAAAGTGAGCTGATATATTCCTCTCAGTACCTGAAAACTAATTCAGAAAAAAAGGAAAAAAGTCAAATTATTAGGACTAGCACCAAGACAGCAGTAGAAAAGCACCACCAGGAATGTGGTGGGAAGGTTAAAATATACCCTTTTTTGTGGCAGAAGTGGGACAGATCAGCTCATGTCAATCACGGTAATTCAGCCTGAGAGTAATGTGGATGTACTGTATGAAGACATTAAGGGAAAGAAAGTGCAGAGTGGGAAAATCTAGAGACAAATGTAGTAACAAGAACCAGGGGTAGAAATTGTGTTCAAATCAATTCAGGACAGGATTTGGGCATTCACTTTTTTAAAAAAATTATGATAATCTAGCACAGAACAGTCAATGAAATGGCAAATTCTTCACCCTCTTGTATCCCAAGAATAAGATTACACACTTTTCTGGATGACTTGCTTAAGTCAAACTGAAATTATTAGACACAGGACAGGGATAAGTGGGTTTAATTTTCTGGACAGTTCTATATGAAAGATCGGACCAAGTGACCTAACAGCTTCTTCTGACTTTAACATCTGCATACCAGCCTTAGCAGTTATCACAAAATGCTCTAGTATTGCATGATAACAATACAACACAATGTTTTGTATCTGTGCATGACAAAACACTGTAATATAAAGTTAAAAAATGAAAATAAATAAAACCTGAAAGTGATATCTAGCAAGAGTTATTAAATATTTAGATGAAGGTAATTAACATATGGAAAAATATTATCTTCATCAAATGACCAGGAAGATCCTCAGAGGGTAAAATATAATATTCAGAACAAAATTAACATTCATTTTTCATAATGCTACTGAAAAATTCACAATGCTATTCACACAGTCTGTTCTCTATGTACTTGGGAACAAGGCAGTTATATTAAATAGGAAAATCAACAGAGCAGCTGCTCTTTGTTTGACAGATGAGACTCATGGGGATAACTGCAATAAAGATAAACTTTTGCTGTTCATGCTCTGATAAAAACAACAGAGCCCTAATGAGCAAAACTGATGTTTCATTGCAGATAATTGAATTCATGTTTCACGCTTTGTCCCTAAACACCTATCTTCCACTGACAACATTAATATGCACTCTATTTCACACATATCAGATGTATGAAGAATAATACAGCTCCCCAATAAACACAGAAATTGCATCATCAGGAAACGAGGGGCTTATATATATTTATACATATGGATACACATATGTGCATATTTTTATTTTATTATATATTTATGGCAGTAGGACCAGGTCATCCATTGAGCCAGCATCCTCTATGAACTACTACTGAAACTAGACAACCAACAAGCGTTGATTCCTACAACCAAGGTAAAAGGAGAGGGGCCAATGAAGAGACAATCACTGAAGAGAGTCTGAAATCCAGTCCTGGAGAAAAGGAAATGTGAGATTCTGAAACAACAGAAGCCCCAAGAAACTAATGACAGAGCTACTGAGAAAGGCACTAGCTTCAGAGCAGAGCCTCAGGAGGACAACACCTCTGGGAGATCTTGGTGTGGGTTAGGGTAACAGAAGGAGATGCAAATCCCAAATGACTTTGCTGACAACTGATTTTGCCACAGGAAGTTGCTCACTAAATATCTAGAGCATGGTTTTTGCTGTCCACCAGCTACCACTGTTCCTCCATGACTCAGAGATTATCTCAAGACCTCACCTGCAGCGCATCACTGCCCACTTTGGTAATACAGCAAAGACTGAAATTTCCACCTACAGCAAGAAACGGCTTCCCTGAAATTATTGTGCAGCTTGGGACTCTTGAATCGCCCTGACACGTTAACTACCACTCAAACCAAAGTGCAGCACTGAAGTTTGTGATGGGAGATGTCCTAACATGACCCCTGGCTGGATTGGCTTGGTGCCAAAACCAAGCAAGGAAGGAGGTAAGCGAGGGTTCCTTAGAGACAAATTTTACCCTATCATTTCAATGTAGGAATTAGTACTATGCTATTTCAGGAGATAAAAATGGAATACTATTCTCTAAATATCATTTTACATACAGCAACCAAACACTGAATAGCCAAAAGGAAAGCTTAGCAACAAAATGGGCTATTAATTTAAGGAAATGCTACCTTCCAAGCAAGTTGTTTTAAACTCAGATCACTCATTTATTGATACAAATAATACAACTGGGTTATTTCTGTTGCATTTTAAACCCCAGCATGGTCTACCTACTCTGTCTTCCTTTTTTTTGAGAGTACCTTGCAGAGCCACACAGTGAGAACAGAACGATGCTCCTACAGGAAAGCAGGAGCACTGGGACAGCAGCAGCAGGTGAAGTCCATCTGGCCAAGGAGAGAGCAGGTAGGGGGCTCTACCCCTTGGAAAGCAAGAGTAGCTTGGTATAGCGGCTTGCTAGATGGCTTGTTATACAGCAGCTAATAGCTGCAAGGAACTAGCTGGACTAATGACCTGTATTTGGGACAACAACACAAGAAATTTTTCATGGGAAGGAGCCTTAGGATATCGAAGACTTTGGTTCAAATTTCTGCTCTGGATTAGACAAATAGAGGGGGTGACCTTAGTACTGCCACTTCTCAAGAGACTTCCATGCTCCAGTTTCTAGTATATTATTTCCTGCTTTATGCTGTTCCACTTCATATAAAAGACTTAAATTTCATTCTCTCTGTTCCAATAGGTGCCTCAAGGTAAGTTCTCAGCTGAGACATCAGGGTTTTGTTGCCAATACAATGCATAAATATGTCTGTTTCACATAATTTGAAACCCCTTCAACAGAAATGACTGACAGAAATTCCTATAATATGCCCTAAAATGCCTACAACTGAGACATGCTATTGCCATCGTTACCCAGGCTCTAGTCCCTGCTCAGGTTCATGTAGAAAGGTGAGTGTAAATGCTGGATTAAATGCAGGCACTTCTCTCCCCAACAAATACCTTCTCAGCTTTGTAATTCCATTCCAAAAGACTGCTCATCTCATCTCCCACATTTTTCCCTCAACTTTTATTTATCCAAATCTATTAAAATTTGTGACTAGTTTCCAGAGAAACAACATGCTAGTATTTTTAATTATGGAGCTCCATAATGCAGCTATAAGGAGACTGCATAATTTTAAATTATTTTATTCCTAATTTACTCACTTGATGGGGACTCAAGTTCCTTCGTATCTTCCTCTTTTTCTTCTTCTTTGGATTCATCCAATTCTTTGCTATATTCCAGTGGGGACTGGTTCACTTGTTCTTCACTATGAGCATTCTGCTCATCCACAACTGCTTATTAAAAAAAAAGAGAGAAAGTTTCAAGATCTTTAAAGAAATTCTGCATAAATGGAAAATCAGCTTCTTTTTTTTCTGTAGCTTAAAGTTTAAAAATATTAACAAAAGGTTTCTTTGCTAATTCAGCGAAAAAGACTCTTGCAATCCTTTGCCCATTGATAAAGATTCGCTGCCAGAAATTTTCATTTTGTGGAGGACAATAGTTACAAAAGAAACACACTTTTATATGTGCACACACGTGCATACATATGTATTCATATATGCAGACAGACAGTCATCAGCATCCAAACAAGCTGCATTTCTTTCCCTTGCAGCTTGTAACAAGCATATAATTTTACCTACATAAAAATGGAGAAATCAAGCTTTAATAATGAAAATTTATGCTAGTAAAGAAAAAAAACCGCATCATTATTCCATCAGTAGGGATCAAAACGTTGCTGATGTGCACCTTTTTCTGCTTGTTCAATGATCTGCCTCACAGCCTTCTTCAAGCTGTTTGCGCGGAGCATTAACTGTTCCCTTGGTTTGAAGAGTTTCTGGGTGGAAGACTTTGAGACGCACTCCGCTAATTGCTCTTTACTTTCAGACAAGGATTCTTCACTTGAAAACTCCTCTGGTTCCTCTTCCACGATGGGGGGAGTGATGCCTGGGAGAATGGGAGCAGCCTGGGCTTCTGTGTGAAGAGCCTGGAGCAACAGGTCTAGCTTCTCATTTAACTCAGTGCACTAACACAAAGTGGAAAAGAATACATACACACCAAAAAAATCAGTGAACATATGAACATTTTCAGGAAATTAAGTACTGGATTATAGGGAGGGAGCAAAATTCTCCATGTGGTAGGATTTAAAATTGTCTGTGTCTTAAATGTCTATGTCATTGTGTATTGTAAAATCCAAACCCACGTTTAATATTTCATAATATCAGATTATGAGCAGGTCTGCATGGGTTTTTGCAGACTCTGTGACACCCAACCAGATTAGAGCGATTATAACAAAAAACCCCCTACGCTCACACTAAAGTAACACACAGTGCTAAACTCAGCCTGCCACATCGCTAGGGTACAGATTAGATCTCACTCTTCTTCAAAGAGAGAGAACCAGCACAGATTTGCCCATATCATGCATTATAAAAAATTATGGGTGCTCAGTACCCCAGTTTGGAGAGAGAACCTACAGGGACATGTACAGCTGTCAGACTGAAAACACATGGTGGTTTTGGGGTGGTGGTGGTTTGCAACACAGCTGTACATTTAAGCGAGTTGTCACAGAGCAAAGAGGCTCACGCCAGAATCAAACACTGTCAAACACCTCTACCCCTGACTAAGCAGTTGCTCTCTAGGTACACTGGAAAAAAAAGTGATTTTCTGTGCTTAAGGGAAAGGAAACCAACACTGTTTGGCCCTGGAACACTAAAAAAGAAAATTCATTTTCTAAAATGTGCACTGAACCAGGAACTGCCATTTAGCAAGTACATTTCCTGACTCTGGGACTGTTAGTGATTTTGTTTTCTTTTTTTTTCAGCTCATGTAAATTTTGTGCCTCATACCAAATCCTTCTGGTTTTTTTCCCAATGCTTTTGCAACACGATCTCTACAATTTGCAGCTTAAAGCAGTATTTTTAACACTGTAGTCTCTCTTCCCTTCATTCTCCCAGCATACCCTCTCTTCATTATGCCACTGTTTTCCTGTAGCTAACTTAATCCCTTTCAGAGAAAAGTCTAACTCCTAATGCAGAATATTTCCATTTATCTCTATGGACATTACCATATACTTTATCCTTTCTGAAGGAAAAAAGTGTAAACAGAGTTTATAGAGATCTTACAGTTTAAAGATAGTTTGGAAATAACTGTCCTATGCACTACGTAGAGAAGAATTTTAAAGTCACTGGTTGAAATGGAAGCCAAGCCGGGCATCCTGGAGAGGTTTAGAAATTAAACACCCATGAGCTGTAACACAAATCACAACTTTAAAGCGGAAAATAGTAATTGTCTTACTTTAATGGCCATGGCATCAGCCTCCTCTGCATTTTCCATCGGTTTTTCGTAAGTCTTCCCTATTTTGGCAACGAAGTCCTTTACAGTTTCACATAATATTCTTCAGATAAAAAAAGGGGAGAAATGAAATGAAATAGATATGTTTTGAATATTAAATTCGTAAGGCAATTGGTTGATGTGAATAGTGTTATACACTGTTCTTGTTTGAAACAGAACTCTGTGATCATACTTGCAAAGCAGATGATACTCTTTTGCATGGCTTGCCAAATTCAAGCGATAGGCTTTAAAACAAAAACTCTTCCTCCCTTTTTATTTAAGCCTTTGCACGTATATCTAACTCTCCTATTTCTAAGACCTGAAATAAATATGACTAATTTTATTCATTCCCTTGCTTGTACACCTTCCATACCAGAACTGTTAGCAAACTCGCCTTCCCTTTGTTAACTTCAAACAGCATCTTGCAAACTCCCATGCGGAGATGGAGCCTGGAAACCATGGAGAAAATCTACTGACTTTAATGGAGCACTTCCTAGATGAAAGCATACGGCCACATATGTCCCATTGCACAGCTCGTGCTTTTGAACCACGGCTGACCTTGAGGCTTATCTACGCAAAACTACAGTGGCTGCAATGAGCTTTCATTGTGTGAATCAGAGACAGGCTTGGTTCTTATTACCTACGCTGCAGACAGACAGCAAACTTACTAACAAGGTGTGGATAATTGCTTAGTACTGTTCATTTGGTTGAAATTTATTTGACAGAAACTAAATAGATTTAACAAGATACAGACCCAATTTAGAATTTGGAGTTAATTTTCAGCATGTGCTATGTATACTTTAAAAATGAAATTTTACTAACTTGCTTTTAAGAGAAAAAAAAAAAGAGATGTAATGACTTTCTGATGTATTTTTGAAGACTCTGTAACCGGTCTTTTGCGCATCACAAAATAGAAGATGTTTTCTTCACAGAGAAGTTACATACAGAATACTTCTGATTTCAGATGATGTCTATGATTTGCCAAGTAATTATCTCTCTTTTTTAAGTGTTTCAGTTTGGGGAAAAAAAACCTTGTTGTCTGAGACCACTATTTATTGAATTGATATAGACAGAGCTATGACAAAGCTGCCTAGCCTGAAGTTTGCCTTCACATTAGTGAAGCTGTTTGTCCTTTTAATGATATGCATAAAACAAAACAGAAAACAAATAATGTGAAGTAGATCACATATTTGCATTAGTAACATTAAGTTTCATATATAAGCTGCACGCTGATTTGAAGTGATTTGAAATCACTTAATATTATGTGATATATTTTTTAAAGTGGTGACATACTGAGAGTTAAGCTATCCATTACAATTGTACCATATAAAAATTCTGCAGAAAAAACATCCACTCTAAAATATATAAATTAAGATATATTAAGCCAAGCAAGCTAGGCCAGCCATAAGAAAATCAGGCTCACACAGAAGGTTATTATGCTGGTGACGTTACACAGGGGATTTATCCCACACATTGTACATAAAAAGGATCAACTCACTTGGCAGATGATATGACAACTGAGTGCTGATCAGAATTGAGAATTTTTGCAAGATGAGCAGCAACTGAGTCCTCATAAGCAGATATCTGAAAACAGAGAAAAAAGACTTCAATTTCCACACGTTTCAGCATTTTAATGCCTACTAGTGAGTTAAAACACCTCCAAAAATAGCAGGATTTCCAGTAGAGGTCTAATATAAGAACAGGCAGCTGGCAATGCGGATTCTACCTGCATACCGTATCTTATGTATCAGATTTTTAATACTGAAAGTAACACTGCATCTGAGAACTTGATCCACAGCTCTTTTCCTCCTGTAGAGAAAACAGTAAGTTATTTCTATGCTAAAAATAGTCCATGAGGAAGAAAATAATCTACCTTCTTTTTAGATTTGTAACAACCTGAATTATTATAATCTAGTATCTTTTATTTCTAAAACAAGCAAAGTTTTCCTCAAACTAAGCTGCTCAACTAAGAATAAATCAGAAGTTTGCAGTTATAATCCTGAATTTTCTTTTTACTGTTAGATGGGATCTTACTCCCCAAGCACCCCTACTGACAAAGGCTGCTTAACTGGCATAATGTTATCAAAACCAATCCTTAGGGAGCAAACTATTTAGGGCTTAGTCTTTATGAGAATGTTTGAGAGAATGAATGTGTGCAGTCCGCCTCTTCTTGCACAGAAGAATTATAAATCGTGAAATACTCAAAGATTTGGAATGGATCACATTCCCATCTTCATGCACTATGCATCCAGACTGCAGTTTTAAAAGAAAATTCTAACTAAATTTGAAATCTAAAGCTAAAAATAAATGCAGTTCTGAAATTTTCAGATGGCTTCCTTTAAGAATCTCTTAAAATCTTGTAGTGTGTTTTTGTCCTTGGTACGGAGAAGGCAGATATACCACTCTTTTTTTCTTCCTAAACCACAGCCTTAGCTGTAGAACTCTGACAGTAAATCAGTCTTCATTTCAAAGGAAAAACCAATAAGTAACCGTCTCATCTGTAAGAATGTACTCTTGATGTTCAAACATCAGTATAAGATTTCTGGAACCAAACCAAGTTGAAATAACTCTCCTGAAACTGAAGGAAAGAAAAAAAAAAGATAGAATTGGATATCTACTTTTATTCACTTTTAAAACTAAACTTTAATACATTAATCTAAGGTTAATCACTCTTTTTCTGAAATATCATAACTCAATAAACTATGCAAAAAACATTGAAATAGAGACTCAATGGGGTACTCAAAAGAAAATAGCTTTCTTCAACTCAGAGTAATGGCAGGTAACTATAGCCTACAGAACTGATTTTCAAAAAAAAAAGAGGTTTTGTACAAGCAATTCCTTCCATTTTCTGGAGAGGCTAAACACAGTTTCAAAGCCAGAAATAACTCGAACAAAATGTATGGGTTTTTTCCTTTACGAGATGAAGATGCACTTGACAATTTTAACTGTCTTTCAAAATTAGAGAAGATAAAGCCTTGGTCTGCATTGCTGACACTGGAAACAGAGCTGTGAGCAAAGCAACCCCGTTAAAATCCCAGCCAGTGGAGCCCCAGCCTTTTTGCATCTCTGTATCTAGCAAGCTGTCAAAGGTTATAACCTCCTTGCCAATTAAGAGTCTGAATTATTAAATTATTCAAGAACCTGCTGATTAATTATTGCTTCTCAAGTACTTTTGAGCTAAAGTTGATAAGCATTAATTTTCTAAAGGAATATATTATTTTCTCATTTTTAGTCAGACTTTTCATGCCCATTAATTTCATTAAAGCAACTCCCTCACCCTCAAAATCAAAACCTCATCAGGTAGTCACAAATCTAGTCTGAAAAACAGACAAAGCTTTTCTTTGAGGTCACTTATGATTTTGAGCTCTCTGAAAAAACAAAGAGAAAGTCAGGTGGTATCACCTGATCTAACTCACTTTTACAAGCTGCAAAAAGCTCTTTCTTTCAGAATACAACCCTTGCCTTCAAAATATTGGTTTTTTTCAATGCCTATTCCAAACTCAAGATAGCAAACATTTTGCTTTTTCTATATATATAAAAAATATATATTTTCATATATTTATATATCATTATAGTTTACATAGTAGTATTATATAACATAATACTATACCATTGTATATAAAATAATAAGTATATTCTTATATAGAAATAATTACATAAAATAGAATCATGTTATAAGAATAAAATAAGATATATTCTTTTATATATAAAACAGTTGTTTCTATAGAATATATAAACTAATATGTAAAATACATATATAAAAATATATTTTTCAGGAAGAAATTTTTCTCACTGGTCTGCTGAAGACTCCCTACCTTCATAAATTTTTGGCAAATAATACAGAACTGGAAACTAATTATTTGAGATAGACACCATGAACAGACATCCACTCAGTTCAGTTAGCAGATCACAAAACATCTGTTTCTATTTTTCATGCAAGTGCTTCAATTATAAATATTGTCATCCCAGAAGCATAAAATTAAGTATACGAAGCAACAAAACAAAAGTAAAAGTTCACCTGGCATTCCTCTGACTCTTCCGCAGTCACTGGAAGAATAGAAGGCTTTGCTGGTAATTTCAGTTCATATGACATTATACTCCACCTAAAAGAAACATACCAGCTTTTAAGTTTCCAAATGATTAGTTTTATCTTTTCTCCAACACATCAACAAAAAGAAAATCCAGTGTCACACCAATTGTTAGAAAAAACCCAAAGAATCTTAATTTTTAATTGCATGCTAACTGAATATGGGTGAAATATTGAGACTAAAGATAACAATTGGTTTTATTGCTTAGATTTTTTTGTCAGTGATTTGATAATAAGCCTTCTTTGCTCACAAATCATGGGACATTCAATGCAGGCAACAAAGATTTTCTAGCAAAACATTCACAGTATAAAAGAATTCATGCAAACTAATTGCAGAAGTCAAAGGAAAATATATGCGTTCCTGGAGAAAAAGCTCCAAGGTAACATTAGCTTTTCATCTCAACAAGGGGAGGGAGGCATGAGAATGAAACGAATAGTGAAGTATCTTCATTGACATATATATTTTTTCCCCTGGTAAAGGACAGTACTCTACAGCATAGATAATATGAAACCGCTAATAGCAACATCCTTCAAAGCCTGCTGAAAAGAACAAGTAATCATTGCAGATGGCCTTGGGAGCAAGTCTACTGAAATTAGAACAAAAAATGACACTGAGCTTTTTTCAGTACAGAAAAAGACAAACATGATTTAATCTACGAATCTGTTGCCCAGGCAAACAATTATTTGTGAGGATCAGTAACAATCATTTCTCTATATACTTTGCTGTAAAATGATCAAGTAGTCTGCAGAAAAGCTTAAAACAAAAAAGAACTTGTTTCTCTATTTCATAAAAAAAACCCTAAAATAAAATCTTCTTTGATCACATTCAAGTGTTTGTAACTAGAGCAAGAACAGGAACACCTATGAGAGAAAGGAACAGAGTAAGAAATACTCTCAAAAACAAGTGTTACACCTTCATTGGAATAACATGACCACCACCACCTCTGACTTTTTTTAAGTTAGGATTGCTCCTTTGCTTTATGGATGGAAACCACACAAAATAAGGAGTGGGAAGATCTCTTGGGTTTGACTAAGAAAACGCCTCCAACAGCAATATTAGTAGTGGATCAAGACAAAGATCAACTTAGCCCAGCATCTTGTCCATGTCTGATGCTTCAGGAAATTTTATGAAGGATGAAAGCACACAATGAGAGTTCTCCCCACATCCAAGGACAGAGAGCTCAGGTGTTTCCTAACTAAAGATGCTACCTTTAATGGTATTCAACAGTGTGTATGGAGTCCATAAATCTGCCCTAAATGTTTTTGAATCTATACAATTTCTTAATGCTTACAACTTTTTGTAAGAGGCAGTCAGGTAGCTTCATCAGTTATGCAATAAACTGTCTCTTTTGTTCATCTTTGGACGACACGTTTCTTAGATTCATCAACTGCTCTCCTCTCTGACTCTTCAGTTACTATCTATCTCGGCTTCCATCGACCAGCAGGTTGAGGGAAGTGATTCTGCCCCTCTACTCCAGGTGTGACCCCACGCGGAGTACTGCATCCAGCTCTGGGGTCCCCAGTACAAGAAAGATATGGAGCTGCTGGAGCAAGTCCAGAGGAGGGCCACGAAGATGATCAGAGGGCTGAAGCACCTCTCCTATGAGGACAGGCTGAGAGAGTTGGGGTTCTTCAGCCTGGAGAAGAGAAGGCTCCAGGGAGACCTTAGAGCAGCCTTCCAGTACCTGAAGGGGCCTACAGGAAAGATGGAGAGGGACTGTTTATCAGGGAGTGTAGTGACAGGACAAGGGGTAATGGCTTTAAGCTGAAGGAGGAAAGATTTAGATTAGAAGTTAGAAAGAAATTCTTTACTGTGAGGGTGGTGAGGCACCGGAACAGGTTGCCCAGAGAGGTTGTGGCTGCCCCCTCCCTGGAAGTGTTCAAGGCCAGGCTGGATGGGGCTTTGGGCAACCTGGTGTAGTGCAGGGTGTCCCTGCCCATGGCAGGGGGTTGGAATTAGATGGTCTTTAAGGTCCCTTCCAAACCAGTCTATGATTCTATGACTCCATGATTCTGTGATTATGATCTGCACTCTGAAAACCAAAACCACTGAACATGAAGTCTCTAGAACAGATTTAAGCTATCAGAAACCCAAACAAATATGATTTGCATCTCATGGTAAATCATGTATATGCACATTTAGGTTTACCTGTCTAACATTTTTGTGCTGGCTCGCTCTAGTTTCTCCAAAATCTGAGGAAGTTGTGTATCATCATCACAGGATCCTCCCCAACCAAGGACACGAGCAAGGTCATTTCCAGTACCGAGGGGTAACACTCCTAACTGACACTGAAACACAACACAGGAGCAAATCTACTGTTGAAAACTAGAAAGTACACACTACTACAAATGCTTGATATTTCAGGCAACAAATGTTAATTATACAGCTGATGTCTAAAGCTTGTAAATCAGATTGTGTAATCCCGACATAACATTTACACCAGTGACAATTTTCATTTAAGAGTAACTATTGAGTTTGGCCCATATCCACGTATATGAAAAAGAACCAAGCCAAGGCAAAGTAAGGATACAAAATTAAGTCTAGTAAGTATAGTCAAGGAAAGTAAGTATACACACTTGCCTGTTTGTGCAAGCTGAGCTTATCAATTTCCGACAAGACCCAACCCACGCTTCCATCGCCGCCACACACAAGAATCCTGAAGTTGTCAAACTTCTGAAATAGCCGCAAACTGCAGAGAAAATGCAGCCTGTTAGGGCCAGTTACATCCATTAGCGAGATAGCAGTTATATTCATTAGCAACCATTACATGAAAATGTGCACGGCATCTTTACAGTGCTTCTTTTATTGTTCTGGGGTATGTGGATACAACCACAGTTTTGTCTATTTGTCTATTTTGTCTATTGCTGTATATTCCACTTATACTTACATTTCTGATAAATAACATGCCCAGTTTTACTTTAAAAAAATTCCCTTGATATTGTTTTCAGGATTTTATTAATACTATTTTATTAATTTTATCAATACAAAAAAATTTTCTAAGCTATGAAATTGCAACTGCTCTATGCTTCCCACTTCAGCCAGAAGGACAAGGCACCATGGGGAATTTTTCACGAGAGGAGGTTAAGACACAGCGACAGGATGTGCTTCACAATACAGGTGGGCTTTTTCCAATGCATGACTAATCAAATGCAAGGACAGTTGGAGACAATTATTACACATAAGGTGATCACAACAATATAAGACAAATAATACTAGTATTTCATATTAAATCCTTAAAGCCGTAGCCTGCTTTCACTTCCTACAGTTCTTCCTCCTGTTCTCTGACTTTAACACCTACAGGATACAACACTTGGGCAGTACAGAAAAAGACAAGAGACAGAACAAGCAGAAAGGTGAGACACAGAGGAAAGGGGAATGAGATGTGAAGAAACAGCCAAGAGGTAAAAACAACAGGGATTTAAACTTAAAAAAGTAACTGGAAAGTAGAAACTCTTAAAATAACAAAAATAAAGATGTTTAATTTTAATGCATGTTATTTTCCAGAATATGTATAATCTCAGAACTATTTCTAAAAAGCAACATATTAAGATCACAAATTTTTGAAGAATTTATATTTTTTCTAAAGAAAATAATGCCACTTGTATACAATAAATAGTATCACTTGTATATGACAGGCAGATACCTATTCAGAACAAAAGATGCAGATATTTAAGGAAAAAAATGTTGATACCAGAACAACTTCTCCTACCCTGAGAAAAGAGAGAAATCCCCTAGAAATGCACTATCATCTCAAAGAATGCCACTCTGCTTTTTAGATCAACTAGAAAAAAGAAGACATCAGCACAACCTGATAGAATAACTGCTAAGGACCTCTTCTTGGAAACCAGGAAAAACATTTAAAAGAACCAACCTGACCTACGATTACTTTGCATAACCAAAGTGAACCTCCTGAACTGTGCTGCTGGTAGGTACAACTAGATGAAGCAAGAGAACTTGCGAACAGAGGTATTTTTTCAGACTCTCCCCTCTCAAAAATTGTCTCTCTAATTGAAATGAACCTTCTTTACTTCTAGAATCACATGTACAAAACGTCAGCCGAAAGGGACTTTGATTAAATTCAGATTTAAATCAGGGTTATAATGAAAAGAATATTACATCTTAAAGAGTTAATACAACATGTCCATAACACAGTGCTAGCTATAAAAATCCACATCTGTATTCCACTATATTTGTATTATTTGCCCACTGTTTGAATTTTTGTGCATTTGTTTCATCTACATTTTTATCATGCAAGCATAATTCTGCATCTGTACAAAAATTAGTGTTTCTAGTTGCTGTAACTGATAGCAATAAGCCATTTGACCACAAAGATACATCTGAAAGGAATTAAGTTCAGCAACAGAAAAATGTGCATGAATTTAATCTTTATGAATGTGCAAATATGATTGGGTTGTGGCCATCGCTATGCAAATTTCATCCTTATCTTTCCAACAATCAGCTCCTAGATTTTGTAGAATTCTTGACAGTTTTAACTGTGTTCTTGCTCCAAACTTTGTGAGTTGCTTGTTTTCTTGACCATTTGCATATGTTGCCTAAAACCATATTTTGAATATAGTTTTTCCAATGACAAAAGTTTTAGCGTACTCATCCATCATCCACTGCAGACTCCCCCACTGACATTTGTGTTCGGAATTCAAAAAGATACAGAGTACATATATACAATAGTTTTATTCCATAAATATTCACAACAAAGTCACGGGAATATTTGAATTACGCATATGAAATGGAAGAAAAACACCCAGGCAACTGTGCATAAAGGCTCTGATTCAGGAAAGCATCTAAACATTTGTAATGGTTTTGAACCTTACCGGTTAACAGAAGTCAAAGCTAGCCAAAAAGCCATGAAAGACTTGGGCTGATGGGTTTTGGGTTTGAATTTTCAAGTGAGTTTTCTTTTCTACAAAGAAAATACCATCCTACAATCCCTTCACCCACCAGAATTCATCGTGAAATTCTGTCATCTATTAGATTTTAATTAGGAAGTCACAGTAGATATTGGTGATAGAATTATAGCAACCAGGGGACAACACAACACTCTATTTTGCACTAAATTCCCTTGCAAAAAGGATTACTCAAGATTTCCAAGGTCATTACCCTAAGTGAGGTCCTCCATTCATTAAATCGAACACCTGAGCTGGATTTAACGACTGTTTGAATCGACGAAGAAACTTTACTCCCTGATTGTCTCCACTCTTTGAGTTAACAAAAACTAAAAGAGGACTGGCACAGGATGGCGGGCATGTGGCTTTCCAGAAACCTGTAAACATAGTTAGAAAGAATGAAATAAATAAGGCTTTCTAATATGAACAACACAAAAAGAAATCATGGGAAAGAGGAAGAAAGGGATGCAGGACAAAAGGAGTACATTTTATCATGCATAATGTAAATGCTAATCGGAGTATTAGCCCTGCAGGGAAAACATAAGTGCTCAAGATTTACCAGTTCACTTTTCTCTTTCAGGTATTTTCAATGCCTAGATTTAGTAAAATCCTGAAGACAATAGCTTTATTTTTTTCCAGAGTGAAAAAGGTTATTAACCTTTTAGAATTCTTCTCAAATCTTGTCTTTACAAATTACCACGTAATTTAATATATATTTCAGTTACAAGTGTCCGGTTTTTAATCTGATTTTTCTTTACCCTTACTGGGTTGAACTGGATCATCCACATCTGTATGAGCTTTCTAAAAATACTTACAGATTGTAAAAGTTTTACTCAGTTGCTTCCAGCTGAGACTTTGTATGAGAATTTTTTTCTTAGACTGAAGTTATACTATTAATTATAATAGAATCACTGAACAACAGACCTTCAGCTGTGATTCAAAGCTTATTAAAGCCAATGCAGGTCTCAACTGATTACAGCAGACTTTCTCTAAGGCCCTTCCTTAGCAAGTAGTACCGATGGACACGGTTGTCACTAACATGACCAGTCCATGGAAGTACTGGTTTCTCAGCAACACTTCAAATTCAGACATGGCAGGTATAGGTTTTGACATTTGTTTCAGGCAATACAAAAATAACTATGTTGTTTTCAGTTGCCTAAAAAAAGGTCACTGAAGCTACAAATAAAAAATTGGCATTAGAGGATGCTAATTTAACTCCACATTATCATAATGTATAATTTAAAATAAGGTTTGATTAATTTATTTAAATGCCAAGAAAAATAATTTCACATATGGAACAATCTTCCTAGCATGAATAATACAAAGCAGCATGACACTCTGGTCTGAGACACCACATAGCAAATACAAAGAAAAGAGTGAATATATACAGCATAAACAATCACTTTTACTAACTTCATACAATAAAATTCATTAAATTGCATTAGAAGTGTTGGCCTACATTTGCCATCAACACAAACTATATAATTAAAGCAGTTAGATTTCATGACACCCCTTATTAAATCCACTCCCTGGCTTTAAGTGCAGTGTCCCACTGCTCACACGGCTCTACCCTGAGCCACCAAAGAGCACCTCCGAGTTTTGAAGTAGTCAAAAGTTAGTCCACTGAACACACTACAATACTACGTACCATCAGAGTCTATACTGTTTAGTGCTGTCGGAGGTATGATCGATACCTTACATTGGCCAAGTGGACATTTACGAGGATATAGATCTTTACAGGCAGTGTGAACCTATAAAAGAAACATAAAATTATTTCCCTACAGTGGAATTTCGGGGTGAAAATATAGCTGATACAGTATCTATGTAACAAAAATGGACTAATATATAACATTTAGGTGCAGAGGGAAGAGGAACGAGACTGGGAAAAAACCATATGAGTGTCCAACCACAAAGGCTTGTTACTCATTCCACAAAACATAAGTTTGGAGTACTTCATCTTCAGCAGATATGAATCTTCCTTTCAAGGGAATCGCTTATCTGTATCCACAAGCAAGGGAGAACCAAATTCCCAGCAACCAGCATCCGTGCTGGGGGCAGCGGGCACACCGTGCCCGTGCAAAGCAATAGCTCTGTACATGCCTGGCCCACCTGGATGTTCTGGAAAATGTATCTGCACTAAAGCCAGCACACCTACCAAGCCAGACCAACCCACCAAAGGTGGGTCCCATGTGTTGTAGAGGCATCTTCCGCAGTTATTGGAAATACAGGCACACACAGAGGGTGCTGCACAATCATTTCTCACTGCCTACACACAGACATCTACATGCCAAAAGACTCAACAATAAAAAACCTGCTGACTTTCCACTTCTTTAGCCTAGCATATGAAACCCATCTTTTTAGATAAGTTTAAAAAATTAAGAGAAAACTATATGTTGGGGAAACAGCAATAACATGTTCTAGAATTTCAATCAGCAATCTACAAAGTGTCCTGAAGAAAAGAGCTTCAAGATTTTGCAGCAATAAAAATATTACTAAAATAATATTAATACATAGTAATAAATAGTAATATTACTGATATTACTAAATACTAGTAAAATATTATTACAGCAATATCTACGATTAAAGAGACAAGAAAGTAACATGATTATCATGCAAACAGAATAGGCATCTGAACCTTCAGTTACCAGTTAGGCAGGCAGAGAAAACACACTGGATGACAACACCTATTAAAGAAAAGCTGCATCTGTGGGTGTATTAAAAATTAACTGAAGCAAGTAGGACAGTCATGAGATATTATGAACACTAGAAAGTCCTGACTTTGCACAAGCTGCCTGCTCCTACTTAATCCAAAAGCATGGTTACGAAATGACAAAATATAAATACTGGTGAGCAATAAAGCTGGCAAAATCCTAGGCGCTTGGATGTGGTTCATTGCACCTACCATAGCTTTACACCAAAGGCACTTCCAATCTTGCAGGCGTAAAACACTGCCACAAGTCTTGTCGCAGACTGCACATTTGGCACTGACGGGCAGATTACCCTCTAACCACTGGTGAGGCATAGCTATCTGTGAAGTAGTAGTCATAAAAGTTAAAAATACTTTTAAATACTCAGAAATAGAAATTAGACGCTTTTGTCTTTCAAATATAGGTGGATTTAAACTATTCCCATCCCTGGAAGTGTTCAAGGCCAGGCTGGATGGGGCTTTGAGCAACCTGGTCTAGTGGAAGGTGTCGCTGCCCATGGCAGGGGGGTTGGAACTAGATGATCTTTAAGGTCCCTTCCAACCCAAAGCAGTCTATGATTCTATCATTCTATTTCCCATGGCTCTATCCTTTCATCAAAAAAGCAGGTATGGCTGACCAGGACAAGTGACATAGATGGTCGCAAGGCAATAGCTATGAAGGTGGACCATGGTGGTGCTTCACGTGCTAGGCAGAAAATGTGACAGCTGAAGAAGGGAGACACATCTCATTCAACTATTCACGGTACTATGGTAGCACCTAACCGCAAAACAATGGGGCAGTTAAATCTAGAGCTTCTCTAATACAAATAAGTACCCATTCCCTTAATGTTGACTACGTAACACAAGCCAACGAAAATAACTAAAATTCAGAAGAATAGGCAGGACAGCAGAATATCTCTGTGGCTTTACGTATCCCCTCGGTCACCACAACTGGTAAGTCACATCTCTATAAAGCAGGTCCTAAATGCAGTGGAGAGCTTTACTCAGTGCACTTTGTCCCAGTAGTACCATGGGCAACTCATGACACTCCTAGGTGTGCAACTGAGCGCTAACCTTCTAGGAAGAAGTTTCACACCAGTGGCCCATACACAGTTTGTAAAAATAACCCATCTATCACAATAAAGCTCTGAAAAGCTTTTGTCATTTCTCCTACTAATTTTAAAATTTCTGCTTTCATCAGTAAAAAACCCCCTCTGTACGTCAGTGAATTCCAAGCAGGCCTCCTGCAGAAGAGCTATCGGTAAGAAGGACACAAAATAGATTGCCAAAACAGCATGGTGACGGCATAAAATACCACCTTTGCTTAAGAGCAGTAGGAACCTCTGGGAGCAGTTCTCCAGCTTCAGAGCTTCTCTGCATGTGGCCTTTAAAATCTTGTAACACAGCTACAATCTAGTGCCCACAGATACTAAACTTGTCTTGTGAGATAGGAATATAACTTTTGTTCTAAATACCACGTTTAATCTTTGAAAAGCGTTAAGGAATGTAACCACCTACCACTAACTTCAATGGGTCACATGGCAATATTTCTATATTTAGCCTTTTTTTTTTTCCCATAAAGAAGAAACAGCTTTGGAAAATACTGTAACTATGAATAGTACTTACACCATCTTCATCTTCAATGATGTCTTTTCCAATTGAGGCTAATGTAGTCCATTTGCAGTTATTTGTTGCTCGGACAGCACATCTTTTATGTGCTTTAAACTTACACACTGGAAGGTACACATAAACATGTATACTATGTTATTTGTTGTATTTCAGTGATATATATTTCTTTTAAAAAAATTAAACAGAGGTATTCCATAAAACAGCCAAGTACGTGTTGCACACATGACACAACCCAACTAAGAAAATTCAGTTCATAATCACTCCAGCTTTAACTCGCTAAACTGGGTTTAGGGGCAACACACACTATTTGCAGCCTTTGTAGGTTTTCATACATGCTTTGAAAGGATTCAACATTTGCAGACGTTCAAGGCTTGAGTATCTCCGCAACCTTACAGCTGAGTTAAAGTAGCCAGGCTAAGAGGCTTTGCTGGAAGGATGGTTAGAAAACTCAGCAGCTGAGAAATACACTGTTTTGTTTGCTCAGCTGTATGTAGCCCGTGTTAAGTGTGATCTTAAATTCACACCGGTCCCCATTTTTTTCAGGTGCAATGCAAGGGTTTAAGGTACAAATATACCTTTAACATAGAAAGAATAGAATAGAATAGAATAGAATAGAATAGAATAGAATAGAATAGAATAGAATAGAATAGAATAGAATAGAATAGGTCTAGACTATTTCAGTTGGAAGAGACCTACAACAATGATCTAGTCCAACTGCCCACCACTTCAGGGTGCAAAAGTTAAAGCATGTTGTTGAGGGCATTTTCCAAATGCCTCTTAAACACTGACAGGCTTGGGGCATCGACCACCTCTATTTTTGCCTTTTCTATCCCTCCAGTGACACAACTCAGATACCAGGTCTAAATTTGCAATAGGTGGTAGGAGCATGTCTTGGAGAAGTATTTTGCTTCAGGAGCTCTGTTTCTTTGCTTAAAGAACCCCTTTTGGGCACCATACTATGCCTATTTTCCCCAGAAGCTGAGAAAGTAAAGAGTTAGGTAGTGATATATTTATTCAGGATATTGGTAGTTACACTGTTTTCCGAGAGGCTACATTAAGTGAGGAAGAGCCCGACTTCTTACTGGATTATTTATTAAAAATATACTAATTGGAATACTCAGCACAAGTGTGTAGTACCGGCAGACATTTTGACAATCTAATAACTATTTGTATTTTGTTCAGCTCAATTAATATGACTAGTTAATGATATCATATTATACCAAACAGACTGATGCATACAACTGTGGGTATTCCTCTTACTGGAAGTACATGACATCATTCTATTTAGAGTGCATTATATAAATTATTTTGGCAAAGACCATTAAAGGTTTATGAGAACTAGCCAGCAGATCAGAAGTAGTAGTCTCTTTTCAAACAAATATTTGACAGGAAACTATCAAAATCTTTGGCCCATTGCTTGTCCACCATTAAAAACATTAACCCATGGTACAAAAGGTCTTGTGAATCATAAATTTCTCATTTTAATTCCACTGATACATTGCCAGATCAATTTAAAAAGTGAATGCAGACTATTTAAGCAGCATCTGTTTGAGAGCAATCATCATCCCTGCTCTGGGAGATGCGTGAACATATGTGGTTAGCTCAAAGAAAGAGAAGGAAACAGAAGAAGGACTTTTGTTGCTTTTACAGTAATTCCCCTGGTTATTTCAAAAACTAGCATTCACAGACCTGAAGTGTGCAAATATCTCGTATTACTCAACTAACAGGCTAGGCTCACATTTTCAAAATAGCTCAGCAGCATATTGTGTGCTTGCCAACCTAAGCTGGTTCCTAGCATCGACAGAAGTCGGCTCTCACAGAAGCACAGGCTGCATTAGCAGAAGTGTTGGGCCTTGAGCAAGTTTTGCCACTTGAATGTTTTGGAGAAGATATGCCATCTTCATATTCACAAACAATATGCATTTGTCTTTGCCACACAGATCAAAATACAACAAATCAGGGATGAGGGGCAGTAAGAAATCCCAAATGACTATGGCACAGCAAAGTAAAGGAATTTTCAAATCCTATTGAGTTTAACCAGATCTCAGGACCCTGTATTCAACCTCTGCTCTCTCAACAAAGCAAGGAGAAATTCAGACCTAAGATCTGAAGAGTTGCAGCAAGCCACACCATGGATGGCAAGTGACAACTAATGTTTGCTTTGTAGGCACAGTACATAACTTACCAAATCTCAAAACAGACTTTCTGTAGGTCTGCGATCCCAGTATCATTAAATAATTATTTGTGTTACTCTGAACATTAAACATTATCGAAAGCAATGACCTTAAGACACAGATGTAACTTTTGAACAAAATACATAGCAGTACAGAAGAGATGGGTGTACAAAGGAAAATTTTAAATCAAATCTCAACCTGAGTTACTACTACCCCCTAATTTCTTTTGTCTCAGATGACACTGCAGCCCATACATGAATCAGTCTGATACCTGAAATCTTTTGGAAACATGCAGACATACTGCTAGACATCAATTGCCACTACTTCACCAAAGTTAAAAGGTAAGAAAAGAAAAAATTTAGCCAAACCAAATCTAGAATATTTGTAGAACATTATTTTAAATTTTAATTCCCTGTGTAAATATTTCTAGCTGGAATATGAAGCAAGTCTCTCAGAAAGCCAATCAAGAGAACAACCTAATTAGCAAACAGTTGTCACAGTTGTACCAACATCTGCTGTCAGACACAGTTCCACTGGCAATGACTTGGATAGAAATGCGGTTTTAATACACAATAATTGAAGTTAAAGAGCTTTGGAGAGTTTCTGTAGAAAGCGATCTATAGTTCTTTATGTTTCTTCACCTAAACACTCCACGTATTCCTACGTTCACCTGACATTTCTTAGGCTTAGACTCATGAGCATACAGCAAGCTAAACTCTGAGTAAGAGAAACATTTGAGAAACATGAAGAACAAAAGCCTTACTTGATTCAAGTAATTTGAAACAATTTCCAAAGCAAGGCCAAAAAATGTAACTTTTCTGCCCTAGTAAAGGACATTCTATGGACGAATGTAGGGAAGATGAGTCCTTTAGACCTAGCTAGAGGAAAATTTTTGTTTATCAATACCACATACAGACAACACTTGAAAAGCAGATTATCTTCTGAGAAGACACAAAAGAAGGAACTAGTGGGAGGAATAGCATTGCACCTCAAAGGCATATACAATTAATTTTTTTAAAAGCCAATTGTTTTTTGAGCAGTAGAAAGAATGAAGTCTGGTTTGGCATGAATTTACATCTTCAGTATGATATATATATCAATTCTTTAACTTCTAAAAAGATGAAAGTTCACACTACAGTCTTTTCCCTAGTGAAGGTATTAACATACCTTCTTTTCCTACACTGGTTTCCACAAAACTTACAGGAGTATCTTCAAGGTGACCTGCAATGAATTTGGCCAACCTTTGCCAACGGCTACTGAGAGGGAAGGGGCCCTGAAAAAGGCAGGCACCCATTTTATCTTCAAACGAATTGAGGCTTGTTGTGTGGTCAGGCTAAAAAAAACAGTTGTGTAGCACTGCTGGAGACAAACAGGTCTAGGAGAATAAAATATTACAGGACTAATCTTCTGAAGTATCATAAACTGCAAAATATCAGTGATGGGATTTATTTTTATTTTATTGTTACAGTTAACAGTCAAGAATCAAACCACAAAGAGTACAAAGATTCTAAGCTACTTTCAAGATAACTTTTTGTGCCAGTAACCCAAAACATTGAGGAGGAAGAGTTCCAAATTCTCCTGAGAAGCAGCCTCTCATGCTTCTCAATATAAGACATAATAGAGTAGCCTGGGATCAATGACCACACAAATAATTGAATTTAGTATAGATATAAATGGATTCCTAGCGTAAAGTAGTACTGGAGGTTTCAGATGCCAGGCATGAATATTTAAACAGTTTTTTTAAAGATGTAATGAGGAAAAGTAGCACAGAACATGTCTGGGGAATCTTAAGACTCCATACTTCCTATATCATCTCCTCAAACAGTGTATATTGCTAACACGTTCCAAGTCAAAAAAATAGATGGTGAAATGCATTAGAAGTGCACGTGACAGAAGCAAGTAAATATGAACTCAGTCACATCAGAACTTCAGAGAAAGAAGTAGTATCAAACCAAAATATGCTTCTTATATGCAGAAGTTAAGGATGGTTGAACATGGGCTCTAGTGGGCACCTGGCTTCCAGCCAGGGTCAACCCACCATGTACAGATATAGAGAATCAAGTACAAACTATGAGTGTTTTGGTCAAAGAGTTAACCTTTGACTGATTTAGATTAGGTGCATAGTTACGGTTCTCCTTTTATTTTTAAAAAAAAAAACAGATACAAACTAGCAGCTAAAAAGTAAGAGGAGATAAACTTATTAATAGATAAAAGAATATCATAGTATCTACATATAAACCAATCCAGGTCATGCATGTTTATGAAACTGTGAACCAGTGAAAGCAAATCCCATCAACCATCAAGAGCCATTCGTAAAAACTGCTGAAGGATCAGCTGGCATCAGATATGTGGATAAATGTAGCATTAGTTTGTAATAAGTTATGCAGAAAGTTGACAAAGTGTAAATCTGTAAGGAAACTCCCTTAATGTAAAGTTAGCACCAACACCTTAGAAATTAAAACCATACTTAGAAGCAAAATAAGACACTGAAAAACCAGAAAACAATGAACTAAAACAATTAACACTGATAAACTTACAAGAATAATTCTCACTAAACAGCCTTTTAAAATAGCTATAATATTAACTTATGAAAGGGAAGAAGTCTTTTCTTTTCCTTGCCTGAGCAAATATAACTGTATTTGTACACAGAGGCAATACAACTGCATTCTAGCTAAGCACATGATACTTCCATCTGCCAATGTCAGACATCGAAAATACCATAACTGCCTTAAAACCGTCCAAGCGACTTATACGCAGTGGAAAACATACACCAGAGAAGCTGGAAATAACTATGCTACTTCTAATTTCTATGAAATGGCTTCGTCCCATTCCTTGGCAAGTGCACCATTAGCTACATTAAAAGCATGGACAATTCAGGACAGTGAGTTAATGCTTCTGTTGTAGTATTTCCTTAATACATATTATTATGCTCAGACCTGAAGTATTATAACAGCATCAATAACAGAAATGCATTTGCAGTTGGGTAACATGCATCCAAAAATCAAGTTTTGAATGGTGTAACAGTAACAGTAACTCTTTTGTGGACAGTTAGCTATTTTGTAATGAAATATCTCTACATTTCATATATGCCATAAGGTCACACTGATGCTTTATTTTCTGTTGGATTCCAACACAAGTAAACTTGTTACTGCTTTTTCACAGAACTTGCAGCAGAAAATAAATAAGCTCTTTCAGGTTTATTATAAATATTTGTTTGCAAAATATCATTTCTCCAGGTAAGCTTAATGCTGAAATGTTAGCCACACCTCCTTTTCCTTTGTGCTGGATTTCATCTGATGAACCATCAAAATGCAAAGGCGTCTACGTCTCTACCCTCTCACTGCATGAGAGAATTTTTAAAGCAATAAATCTGTCCTCATCTGTCCTGCCTGTACCGCAGGATCAGGCAGCAGCAGCAAAGCAAACAAGAATCAGAGGTCCTAGCGCTGAACAAAGTGTTAAGAATTTTTATAGATTTTGAGCAGAAACTACCATTATGGTTTTTTTCCCGAGGAATGCCAATTCTGCAAACCAGTAAGACTATTTTGTTTCACGTCTACATTTTTGAAGGGCGAATCAACGAAATCCTGTCTTTTCTTGCAAACCGTCCACCCAGGCACACACATTCCAGACTGGTTGCTGCAGCAGAAGGAACTGTTTTATTGAAATGAGTTAGAAAAAGGCACCCGGATCGCAAAGAAGGTGGGGCAGATCATTAGCAGTCCCTCTGCACAAGGGAAAGTCACTCTAGTGAATAGATTTCTCCCTTCGGGCTTTTTTCTTACTCAATATTTTCAGAATCATTACTTGTCTTAAACTTTCAGCCATCTGTCTACATACACAGCATTATAAAGAGGGGAAGAAAGCGTTTATTTTACCTTCACAAGACAGGCCGTGAGACGTGACTCCAGAGAGGCTCTCTCTACACACGTTACAGAAGGTAGGTCGGGCATGGGAGCAGGCGTACCAGTTATGCATCCCTGAGAAATGTTCCACATTAAACTGTGCGGTCTAGTAAAGGAGAAGTTAAGACAAATTTGCAAGTACAGAACACAGCTACGGTGACTGAAATTACCTACGGTTCCATATTACAGGGGACGACAATGCAACGTTCACCAAAAGTATTTTCCAAAGGGTATTTAGCCTGCTCTCCCTCCAAACTTCTAAACAAAAGCGTGATAATAAGCTCTCATTTCACTAGAAAAGGTCTTAACAGGAAGCTTCACTCTGACACTCAAGACACTTGTCACACTAAGGAGGGTGAATACTCCGGTTCTGTGTCCTGTAGCTTGATCTGTTGAGCTAGAACAGGTTGCACCAACAGGGATGTCAACTTACCTCATAGTGTTCTCTGGACTGAACGGACTTCAGAGAGCTTATCCAGTCCTCCATTTCTTTTCTGTTCTCAGCACACAATATTAGCCTCCTAAATGGAGTGATTATCTGAAAAAGATAATGCATTCTGATTAATCCAGATAGTAAAACTCATGACAGACTATAATATTTAACGTACTCTTTTTCCTGCGAGATGATGCAAAAGGAAGACACACCCTAGGTCACAAGATTAATATCTGATTAATAAGATAAGATTAATAAGATTAATATTAATGCTTAACAATATTTTCTTTAATACACTACCAACAATGAAGGAGTTTGCTTTCCCTTTTTCAGTTCCCAAGATTCGAATCAGGCTTCAGTATAGGTCTTTCTGATGTATATTGATCGTGCCGCCTCCTCAGCTCTTTGTCTATGCACTCAGATTTAAATACTCAAATGGCAGGCACCGAAACTGCTAAAACAACTGTTCTGGAAATTAGTAATTGACTAAGATTGCAATCCTATTTCATAACAGCATTATAGCAACTGCATGGTCTATTCCAGTTGCTAGAGACAAGACCAAATCAAAATCAAAAGCCTGGAAGTCTTAAACAACAACGACAAAAAGCTTTCATCATATTTCTCTACCTTGTATATTGCTATTAAATTTACACAAATTTAAACATACATAAATTTAAAACAGAACTTTCTATATAAAATTCAGTATAAGAACACATACAAATCTTTATAAAAAGACACAGAGAACAAAAGCAAACAGCTGAAATCATATCCTACTAGGATGGTTGAATGAATTCCTGGAACAAGTTGATGCTGGGGAGTTTTCAGTGGTCTAGAGCTGGACTCTAGAAATCTGAAAATGCTGTATCTAGGAGGTTCAGACTAAAAGCTGTTTTCCCCTCTTCCTCACCAGTAGAAAAATAATTAAAATAACAGGAAGGCACCAGAAACTATCAGCTAACTCCCACTGAAATTATTTTGAGCATTGCACTAAAATAGACAAAGCAGTTACTTACACAGCAAAGAATTTAAAACAAAATAAGTACATGAAATGAAAGTTATTTGTTTTTTTGTAGGATGTCTGAAAAAAATAAAATTAAATCCTCTATCAGTCTCATACATAAATCCATCGCATAGTATGTCCCACCCACACTTGCAAATTACTGAAGTAAAACAAAGAAAGGACCACCAAAAAATGATAGCTCTGAGTATTGTGTTAAATGCTACAGGCTAGATACTGTAACAATTGCACAATATTAGAAAACGCTTCTGTACAGCTGCATTTACTTACCCAATCTCTGCTGTAAATAGTCTCTAGCCTTGATTTGTCCTATCCACTTCTTCATTAAACTGAGCTGCACTTTAACATATCTCAGAGGCAACGTAACTGAAGTGCAGCAAGCTGCAAGTCACATGGAGGAGAGGCAAAAACCCTGTGGGCTTTCCTTTTTTTTTTTTTTTTGATGTACTCACTTCACATGGAATGGAATAGTTTCTCTGTTTTCTATTTCCTTCAATCTTGCTTAAGCTTTTTAATAAAGTTTATTAGTAGTTCTCCGCGGCTCTTCCTAAAGAACAGTTAATGCAAAGAGCAATGCTTCTCTCATTAGTTTGGAGCCAAACAGACGCTTTATTACTTCAAAATGTTTTTCTAGGCCAGGTCATCAAATGAAGCCCAGAAAAGCCATTAAATCATAATATAACCCTGGCTCCAACAACAATCAGCATTCTGCTGGAATTTCCAGGTTTCAGTGGACTCAGAAATCTTATTTGGGCAAATACACACACCAGATTATTTCCTATTATATAGCATGACATTATAATACGGATTAAGTAAGGACAAGTCCTCCCAAAAGTCTGCACTTTGCGTCCGTCTTTCCCTCGTGCTCATTACTGATGCTAACCTGTAACCAGATGTTGTGAAATGCCGTTAAGCAACAACAGCTGCATTTATTGCTGAAGACTCCTGACAATCTTGATCTTTTCAAGTAATATTTATTGATATTACTCATGTCTTTAATCCTACTGATCACAGAAATCCCCTGTGTGTCCTGCCACTCTCTCCTCCCAAAATCAAGGCCTTAGTTCAGTTCTTCATACATAGTTATCTAGTGCCAATGGAGATGCCCTTTAGTATCCAAAGCATCGGCATGGGACAGGTAAATATGACAGAGGACCATAGCACCCAGAACAACAGCTATAAATAAGCCAAGTAGGACAGCAAAGGCCATCTCAAAAGGTACTACACATTCATGTATTGGCAATCAAACCATGTCACCAAACATAGCCAACTAATGCATGTAAACATACCAGAAAATCCTACATCCCGACTTCTTACTAAATTCAGAGCACAATAAATTTAATAAAGTTCAGAGCACTTCAACATTCTAAAAGTTAAACTCTATATTGATCATTCCATGACTGTAGGATCAATTATTATTTGTGCTATAAAAATAAAGTGGAAAGTTGGAAGACATACATATTTGTAAATATAACATCTACGACATGATGATTAAACTACATATTCTCTTTGATTTACATATTTTAACAACAAACGTCAAGAAGGAATATGATAACATGAAAAAAGAAAAAATGCATTATATGCAAAAAATATCAACAATGCTTGGGATTTTTCTTTAAAAAAATAAAAGAGAAACTAAGCCGTCTGTTTAGGTTCTCATCTATTTCAGTCTACAAAATCATGGAGAAGATGTACTCTCATTATTTATTAGATATTTCATGTAACATAAGAACTCAGGGAACCAAGGAAATTATTTGCAAACAACAAGAAGTGTTTTTTCCTAAATGTAATGCATTAATTAGACTTGAAAAGTATTCCAAAAGGATGTTTAGGAGACCAGAACTATAAATGTCTAAAAAGGTATTTGACAAATTCATCATGAACAGATGCATCATATACTATAAAACACAATACCTGAAACCTTCAACTCAGCAGGTCCTCAAAATCCAACAAGTGAATGTTGCCAAGTTACGCAAGGGGAAGAATCCCTGTACATGCTCTGCTGCTCGTACTCCTTTCTCGAGTACCTGCTATTACTATTATACGACTTTGATTCAGTATGGTTTTATGAGCTGTACGCTAACTCAGTGTAGCTGTTCTTGCTTGTCCTAAACTGAGAATGACTTTCTATACCTTCTTATTTGCATTTACACAGAAGGCATGCTTTCTTATGGATGCCCACAGAAAGTTACGATTAACTAACTTAAATGCATTCAAGATACTTGAACCTGTATGCAGACGTAATCAAAACTAAAATTGATTTATTCTCCTTAAAATTACATTCCAGCCATGTAAATGTGGATTTTACTAGTAATCTTATCTCTTTGCATCTAGTCATATTCAAAGTCCTATATCTTTTCTGCTACCGACCAAAGTCAGCATCTTTTCTTCTATTGCCTATTACTTTTTTTTAAAATTAATGTTTGCTGCTCCAATTATTATTATTTATATATCACTCTGAATATGCTAAACTCTTAACAGACAAGAAGAGATCATATAATACAATGACAAAGGAAGTGTCACAAGAACCAAAGGAAGACCACTGAGGCAACATAAGAATGAGAAAACTCTTAAATTTTGGAGGAACTCAGGTGCTAATGGTTCACACGCTGACAAAGCAGGAGACAAATCAAGAAGGATGAAAACAGACAAAAAGCCTTAAAAATAAATAAATCAAGTAGATTTAATTTAGAAGATTAAGTTACTTTGAAAATTTTTACTGTTGTCAAGTAGCCAAGAAGCCGTCATTGCTGATTTTGGAAGAGAGAGTTATCAAAGCCAGATACTGCAGTATATTGGAAAGTAACGAAATTGAGGTAGTAGGAATAAAAAATGTTTTTAACGCAGTAGACATAGGAAAGAGTGAACATATACAGTCCTAAAAGCTGAAGGCAAACAACACAAGCCCTAAAACTTTATAGGGAATAAAGAATGTCTGGATAGGAGGAAAAATGGCCCATTACTGCGATAATGTTCCTGTTCAGAAAAATAGAGGAGGGGTTGAGTGGGGAATGAAGGAGGGAACAAGAGGACATTGTTCAGTCTGCCACCACATAGGTTTTGCCATAAATTGGGATTTTCACACATGTTGACACTAGGATAATTTGGCTTCTAACAATATACACGTACTCATATATATGTACATACACATCTGGAAATTACTTCAATGAAAATTACATGGTTGAGTTTTGGGCCACTGCTGTAACTTTTCTTTCAGACAGCACCTGTTAGGAACAAGCTTAATATCTTGAAAGGAAATAAAATTGCCATTAAATTCAGTGTAAATTTGAAAGCACATTTCACTTTCAAAGGGGCTAACTTTACTGAGAACATTCTATCTGCCTTCAACCCAATGGATTTAGACTTACGATCTATAAAATAAAATCAAGAGTTAATTAAAGCCTATTGCCCAATTTTTAACATATTTTATCATATCAGCAATATATAAGAAAACACAGTTCCCAAAGCTTGGTGGCTGCATTTCTGGTTTCCTTTACTGATTCAAAGAAAAATGCAGACGCTACATTTGCTAATCAAGAAAATAATGGTCTACATCTCAGCAGCAACGCAGCAGCTATTGTAAAGCACCCTGCTTCCTGCAACATGATATTTGCATTAAGGCACCTTCTGCTGCTCTAAACTATTATCAGTCATTACACTAATAGCACTTTGTATGGCCGATCTTGAATTGACTTAGCAATGTAGAATCATCACTTAGAATCTGAAAGGGGCAGGGAAATGGTTTTCCTGTTCTTTGATCAGATATTTTTAAAATATTTTTCTGGAACTAATGAAGAGAGGGTGATACAACGAGAGAGACCACCCCCACCTCTCCTCTTAGGGACCAGACCCAATGCCTGGGGCACGAACGTAACAGATTTAATGCTTTGTAATCTCTCTGTGCTTCTAGACGTTGGCAAGTGAGTTCTGGCAAATACCAGGGTAACATCTTATGCCTCCCCTACTTTCGGTTTGCCCCTCAATTTCCCTGACATCATGCAGGTGGGTCCATATGAATGTGACGGATGAATGCACTTCCATCACAGTGGTGGGAGTAGACTGCTGGGGTCATTGATGTACCCATACCAGACTTGTCTGCAAAAATCACAGTGCTAACAGTTGGGCAGCTTTCTACAGTACTTTAATTTCTTGGATTCAGGATACTAAATAAATTATAATAGTACTGTCACTATCAAAGGTGTTGTTGGTGATTTATGATGAATTGTCACTATTATTTTTCAAGATGAACCGAGACAGGCAAAAGTATAAATTACAAAGGGAACAGAGGATTTAAAAGCAAGGCAAGTAATAAATGGCTATTATATTTGCCTGAGTACAATACAGAATTTATAATCAGAACAATTAGCTCTGTCTACTCCACTAAAATGTTGCTTCCCTCTTTTTGCTTGCCTTCTCCTATTTCACTGTTGCCAAGCTCACAAGTAATGAAGTAATGTGTGGTTTTGGCCCCCACAATAAAACCTCTTAGGAGGAGGAAGAAAAGGGTTAGTCCCACACAGCGTCTCCAGCACCAGTCACCAGGACAAGTGGGCTTAACTAAAAGGCAGGACAAAAGAGGTTACATCACAGAAATAGGTATAAGGCCTACTCTGACTTCACCCTGGAGTAGAATCCAGCTGGGTAATTTAGGTGGCCTTGCCTTATACCACATCTAGCAAAAATGAAAAAGCACCTCCCAGAATACATCCAGGCACATGAAAGACAAGAAAGTGATCGGGAATAGTCAGCGTGGATTCACCAAGGGGAAGTCATGCTTGACCAACCTGATAACCTATGATGAAACGACTGGCTTGGTGGATGAAGACACAAAGGTGGATCTTGTCCGACTTGCCTTCAGTAAGGCTTTCAGCACTATCCCTTAAGATCCTTATAGAGAAGCTGATGAAGTATGGGCTGGATGAGCAGTGAGGCAGATTGAAAACTGGCTGAATGGCTGGGCTCAGAGACTGGTGATCAGTGGCACAAAGTCTAGTTGGAGGCCATTAATCTGCAGTGTACCCCAAAAGTCAATACTGGGTCCAGTCCTGTTTAACATCTTCATTAATGATCTCAATGAAGGGGCAGAGTGTACCCTCAGAAAGTTTGCTGATGACACAAAACTGGGAGGAGTAGCTAATATGCCAGAGGGTTGGCTGAACTGCCATCCAGAGGAACCTCAACAAGCTAGAGAAACAAGCTGACGGGAACCTCATGAAGTTCAACAAGGAGAAGTCCAAAGTCCTGCGCCTGGGGAGGAACAACCCCAGTCATCAGTGTGTGCAGGGGGCCACCCAGCTGGAAAGCAGCTTGGCAGAAAGGGACCCAGGGGTCCTGGCAGACAACAAATGGAACACGAGCCAGCAATGTGCCTTTGCGGCAAGGAAGGGCAATGGTATCCTGGGCTGCACTAGAAGGAGTGTTGCCAGCAGGTTGAGAGAGATGAACCTGCCCCTCTGCTCAGCACTGGTGAGGTCACACCTGGAGTACTGTGTCCAGTTCTGGGCTCCTCAGTACAAGAGACACATGGAGATACTGGACACAGTCCAGTGAAGGGCCACAAGAACGATGAAGGGACTGGAGCATCTGACATGTGAGGAGAGGCTGAGAGAGCTGGGACTGTTTAGCCTGGAGAAGAGAAGGCTCGGGGGGATCTTATTTATATACGTAACTACCTGAAGGGAGGGTGCAGACGACAGAACCAGGCTTTTTCCAGTGGTGCCCAGTGACAGGCTAAGAGCCAATGGGCGCACGCTGAAACACAGCAGGCTCTGCGTGAACATTAGGAAACACTTTTTTACTGTGAGGGTGACTGAGCACTTGCACGGGTTGTTATGGAGTCTGCATCCTTGGAGATACTGAAAAGCTACCTGGACGTGGTCCTGGGCAGCCTGCTCTAGGTGGCCCTGCTTCAGCAGGGAGGATGGACCAGATGACCTCCAGAGATCCCTTCCACTCCCCAAATCACTCTATGATTCTGTGAAAACAGAATCCAGGTAAATCAAGTGATGCAGTTAGGACATGTCCAGCCTCCAACTGTAAAACAGATGCAGAAAGTATCCAGCAAAGGTCACTTTGTCAGAAATCTACAGCTCGCCAAAATTTGACCTCATGTATCCAATGTTGACCAACTGCTAACAGAAAAACATTGTTCCTTCAGAAGTATAACTTTATAACAGGACAGTTACAAGCAGCAGGGTAGGAAATTTTCATGAGTTTGGACTGAAGAATTAGAAATTTATCTTAAATCAGTATTTAAATATAGCAAACCCAATAAACCATTCATGTAAATGTAAACTGGAAACTGCTATATATAGTTCAAGGCCTGCACGTTTCTTCAAAGGCCTTACATAAGGTTTTGTTGAGCATGTTACTTTGCACTGCTGTGCCCTTAGCTCCAGCTTCACCAGCTCATTACACGTCTATCAGATGGGATGGCTTCTGTGCTTAAAGGAAAACATTTAGTTGTATCTTTAATGGCATTAGGTGCAAAGTTATACTAAATAAACCAGCAAGTGACTATTTTTTTCATCTGTAATAACAGATGCCTGTTTAAACATGATCCAGCTGCTTGAAGCCAGGGATCCTTGTTCACTAGAAGCAGGAAATTTATTCAAAGTTTACACCAATGCCTTTGTTTATAAAATTATTTGGTATACAGGAACTGCACTGAGGGATACTTTTCAAGGTTTCTCCAGGTATTTTAACCACTTTTAAAGCAAGAAGAGAAAGAAATGTCAGAGAATAGGTAAGCATAAAACAATCCTCAGTGCTTGTTCTCCTAACACTCCAACTGCTTCACCGCTGCTATACCGTGAGTTCAGACAAGGAAAGAAAAGATATGTTTCATGCATTTAGTTCTATGCAAATCTTCTTATCATGTTTCACAAATTAAAGAAACTCTTAGGAAGCTAAAGGAAGAAAAAGAGATACTTTCTGTGAGCTATTTTCGAAAAAATTCTGCTTAAGCTTGAAATGTAAATCTAAGTAGAACCAAAACGTACAATATAGCCCAGAATGGTCACATTTGTAAGCAACTCCTTGTTTTCCTCTTCTGAAAAGTATTCAGCTTTCTTGTAATAGCTCAGTCCCAAGTGATTTATCTATGGATTTTAGCCTCACAGCTGAAATGCTTTATTGCTTTTTCATAACGAAACTTAAAGCTTCAACATCTCCAGACACTCTAGGGAAAGGGAGACAGTGCATCAAGTCAGAGATAAGGAGCTTAAAACTTGAAAGTCACACCCAAAGCTACCCAAAGAGCTCTCAGCTTCATTACGGTTTTTTTGTCACTGACAGAGGGCGGGGGAAAATGAGCAAACACTAAATGGAGGAAAAAAACCTAAGTGCATCACAAGTGAACACTAATTGCTTTTGTCTATTTCTTTTTTTTCCCCTCAGCATATTAATTTGCTATTTCAGTTTTTGATTTGTTTCTAAGCTGCCTGAATATAGAAGGAAAAAAAAAAACGAACCCAAACCCCAGCCCTGAGTGGAAAATTGAACAAAATGGAACACAAAGCACTTCCCCTCTCTTTCTGTGGTTTGGGTATTGCTTGAGCTGGGAACATCAAAAAGCCTTCGTCATTTAGAGGCTAATCAGCATCCGTATGAAACAGCAGATAGTTCACAACTAGGGAAAAACTAAATCCATCCCAAGAGTTAGCTACCCGTGCAAAGCTGAGTCACACTGGTGAGGCCAGCACAGGAATTGAGCCGTTTCCAGCCATATTCTACCTCCCAGTGATAACAAGAGGCCCCGAGATCTTCACGGATGTCACTCCAGGACCTCTGCGCCAGACTGCAAACAGGGCATGGGGAATGTCTGGATATGCCATTCCCCCATCTTGAAATGGTGCCACACACTGACCCTTCTTATAACGCCAAAGGCAAAATTTAAAATGCAATGTTTCTGAGAGTGGGATTTGGCTCACAGAGGAAGGTACTTTAAGTAAAGACATCTGCAAATGTGTCTGAACTCCCACCATCATCAGTATACACTGTTAGCAATGTTAACACTCAGCTGGAATGCAAAGGAAATTTCAAAGTGTACCCAAGCCCAGGAAATTATTGCAAATCTAGAGGATAAATATGATGTAATGTATGCTGAGAGGAATCCTAAGGATAGCACCACACACAGCACAGAGCACTTCACTGATATTTCTTTTTTCTTTCACACAAATAATTTCACAATACTAACATAAGCTCATTATCCATACCTGGATCACTATTATTATTATTATTGTTGTTGTTGTTATTATTATTATTACTATTCAGTTGAATTAAGATACAACTACAGCAGAGATCCATGCAGGCTAAAGAGTGTTCACACAAGACTGTGTTCACTTAAGTAAATTTAATGTGTAAACTATTTGAAATTTTGTTTATGTAAATTCATCACGGAACACAAACATGTTTCCAAACACAAATTCATTCCTTTCGTGTCCCTGTGGTTTATTAAAGGGAGAAGTCTAGCAAGAATGTCTCCCTTCAAGGGAACATCAGCAGAGACTGTATGTAGAAATTTATTCAAAATACATTTTTCACAAAGAAAAAAAATTGCAGATAGCTGTGCTCCAGAGTATTCCTATAGAGCAAAGCAGAAAGTTTAATGATCCAGGTTAAGAGCAAGGCAGTGAATAAAATTTGCTTAGCAATAGCTGAAACCAGGGGAAACCACCCCAAGCCTGGAACAAGCCAGAGCCTTGAGGGTGAGCGCTGACCCCATGATCCCAGGAGTCTCCCAATACAGAAGTATGATGGTTATCACCAAACTACAGAAATAAGAAAGACAGTGAAGGAGAAGCAGCAGAAAGCCAGGAAAAGGTCAGTGCAGCCTTTGGGTGAGTGGCCCTCAGGAAAAAAACAGACTGAGGTAGAATAGTGTCTGAAAGAGGCTTGAAGCTATGAGTAAAGAAACCGTCTCCTGATGTCCACTGAGACCGAACTGCAGTAAACTGGATTTTGAAACAAGCAGGACAGCCTCAGAGAAATACCTCCAATGGCATCCATTAGCTTTTCTGCACTTAAATAAAGCTCAAGACCCTGAACTTGGGGCAAATCAAGAGTCAGTAATAAAACTGAATTGATGTTAGATTATTTAAATAAGAAAAAAATAGTATTCAGATAATTATTTCCAGCTTTGGGACTATCTCTCTGTCTCTGATATTTGAAAAGACAGAAGACTGGAGTGCCCAAACCCAAAGATGAAAGGTTCTAAACTCCTTTGGGAAATGGCTCTTCTCATTTCCTCTTGATGTGGCTTGGGGAAGGTTAAGCAGTTCTCACATTCCCTGAACTTCTTGTAGTCTCTGCAGAAAAGCCTCGATAACAACTCTGAAAAAATCTGAGTGGCAAGAAAGGAAGCAAAATATGTCCAAGTCTAAGAAATTCCGACTATCTGTCCAACATGTGGCAAAGGTCTGGCAACACATTCTGTTTTCAAAGCCCATCGTGAATATTAAAAGTTAATTTTCTAAAATCGGTTAGAAGCTGCTAATCTCAACGATGGGCAGCAAGCTGACTGATGTCAGAAGCGGCAGGGCTGAAAAACTGCTAAAAAGCAATACGCCTTCAGGCCCAGTTGTAATATCCAACTTCAAATTGTGACGAATCACAAGAATTGGGTTTCTAGTACAACTGGGCAACCTCCCATTAAAAACATCGGCTGCACAGGAGGATTCAAAGATGAAAAGAATTGGTTTATGCTTTAAGCTGGTTCCACATAAATTATATGCCAGTAAACTTTACATCCCCAGCCAAGACGTAGGATATGCTACATTCAGAAATATGGATAGGAAATAAGGTAATCGGAGTTCTGGAAGAAAACAATATAAAATGGAAGAAAACAATATAAATTTTAACCACAGTTGAAGCACAGTTGCTCAAATGGAGTATTTGGCCTCACTAACCTATAAAAATACCTAACCATCACAAAATGATGGGTTGCAGAAAAATCAGCAAACACAAATGTTTAGTTTTTCAAAATCTATCCAAATTTACAGAATATCAAAGAGATCGCAGACAACTGGATAAAATTTTTTTTGTTTAAAAACATACTAAGCAGGGCCCTCTTCTTTCATGTCAAAGTGAACTGCTAAGACTGACCCAAAAAAGTGGAAATCAGAGGAAAAAACCCTTTAACTTTTTGTAACAAAATTACATTGAGGGACTAACTTTGATGAAATGCCATTCATGTTGGGTTTGTTGGTTTGGTTTTTTTATGTAATAGGAAAAAATATTTTAAAACAAAATTTAATCCCTTTAATTTGAACTATATTTAGTACTTTGTTCAAAAATGTTAAAACATCAGGTTGACCCATAATTATTTTTAGTTCAATCATTGAACTGAGAAGACGAATAATTTTTATGTCCGAATCATGTGATGAGATAAAAAGCTAAGGGATATTAAAAAAGTAAGAAGGAATAATAAGAGTTTTTAATATGGGAAAAGATTAATAAAAAATAGGCACCTTATTATTCTCTTACAAAATTTTGTGGTGCAATTCTTAAACTAGAAGAGAAGTGTAAAGGAGTGATACAGCAACATTTACAGAAAGCAGAAAATTTTGGCTACTTAGTTACCCCCTTGATCACCAAGGCCAAGTAAGGTATTAAACAGACAGTGCAGTGACCTGAAAAAACAGTGTTAGTAAAAACAAAGAAATACACACCAGAGAAAAACCACAGAACCATACAAGAAGTATTTAAGAATTAGAGACAGCTCTAAATTAACAGCAAAAGGATCTCAGTATCATTATACAAGATAAAAGAAAAAAATGAAGAAAACAGACAAAATGTGGGATCCATAAGGAATGTAAATAAGCATTAATTCAGAAAATAGTCCCAAATATCCGTGACTTGTGCTCGTTGACTGCCAAACTGGTCACTTCACTTACAAAATGATGCTGCAGAATAACAGAAGGACGGCAAGAACAGGTAAGAGTATAGAAAAATGTTTTAAAATATTATTCACCTAGGAAAACAGTCAATTTGAAAGGAGGTAATAAAAAATATAAAATAAAGAACAGATGGTTTATAGGTTTCTGCTGCCTTCGCCTCATAACTCTAGGTGAGAATACTTAATTAAAGCCCAGCACATTAAGAACTGTCCAAGGAAGTATTTTTCCACAGAATAAATAATTGAACTCTATGGTCTATATGGTCTATAGCATCACTAAAACCAAGAAATCAGCAAAAATTTATGATATTAGACATTTTTGCAAGCATACCCAGAATCCAAGTAATCAATGTTATTGGATGGAATATAAGGTCTCATTTCCAGCCAATTTCTAATTACTAAGAATTGCAGTAGACTTTCCAGGACAGCAGATTTGCCTACTGCAGCTTCCTCCCTCACAAGATGACCACTTTCAGAAGTTGCATATTCAACAAAAAGTACTTGATTCAGCACCTGATTCAGAAAGCTGAAAGCAGGGTTCTACATTTTAGGTACCCTGGATGACAAAGCTCTTATCACAGCTAAACCAGAGTTATTTAATAATCTGTGTAGTCTATACTGAATTGAGTAATTATAGGAATCTGCTTTAAAGAACTATTAATATTACGCTACATACATAAATTTAGGGGTCTACAAACCCATTGTTTAATCCCACCCTGAAGTTAGGGTGAGCCGAATCCTCATCATCCAGTATGTTAATTCTCATATTCCTGGAGGGCACCTTCCAGAACAACAGTGAAATTATTTCCTCTGTTAACTCTCAGGCACAATTAGGTAACAGAATTAATCTGGTCTAGATTTTCACTTTTCTGAATATAAATATAGTACGCAAATCGAGTTTCCATGGCTTTGTGGAAAAGCCTTAAATGGACTAGCTGTTAACCTAACCTAAATCAAATGTCTATATGAAGTAATGCCTCAAAGCCAGTATTTCTACCCTGAAATTATTATATTCCATCGTATTTATCACAGAAGAGCATAACTGAATTAAATGTTTCAAACATCAGTTTGGAGGGACTAAATATAGGTGCTGTCACATGATGCCTGTGCATTTTACATGAGCGTCTAGGATGGATTTATAATAACCCAGGGCACTTTACACATCCATGTGGCTCAAGATTGAAAGGCAGCATGGTTAACATCTACGGATTTTTTTTCTAATCAAAGTGCATCAGAAGTTCTTCATCATCAAAAGCAAGGCAGAGGTCTACCTCTTAGGTTTCTAAACCTAAGCCAAAAGCTAACCTGTCAAAATCTCCTTTTAAATCACAATTCATAATCGCCTTTGTTGCCCTGAGGAACTTCATTAATTGAATATGCCTGTTCGAGAATCATTTTAGTATTTTAAAATCTGATTCCTTATACCTGTTAGAACAAAATCACACCACCAATGTTCCACATGCCCGTGCTTGCATGCTGGAGAGCATGATTCAGCCTCATTCAGTCTCAAGTCTTGTTTCGAGAACTATAAAGACATTTTTCTTAATGCACTTGAGATATCAACAAGCCATCTTCCATCCCTGCAAACCAAAACGCATGAGGAATTACAGCTCTCAGCAGAATCGGTCGCTGCCCCATCTGATTGTGTGCAATAAAGATCGGAGACTGATTCATCCCCAAAGTCTCCCCAAAGAGGTAACATGCTGTGCAGCTGTACTCCTCAGGACGTGCCGAGACAACATAAACCACCCACTGAGGCCTGAAGCAAAGCGCTGTGGAAAAAACCTTCAGCAGAGCACCCAACACCACTGCAAGGACTCAGCGCCCACCCAGGCCACTGAACTGCAGGCACAGGGAGAGCAAAAGCCCCTGTGGGCCCCTGATGTGGCTGATGGAGAGGGTGATGCATATCTTCCACGGGCTGAATTGGCTTCTTGAACCTCTTCTCTCTCCCCACAGACTTAGGAGACTAAAAAGCAAGCAGGAAGAATCTGGCCTTAAGGGTCTCATATAAAGCCTCTAAAGTCAAGGGACACCTTTTCCTCTGTTTAATAGCCTCTAGATGAGGATGCTCAGCACTACAAAACACCTATAATCTACTACAAGGCACCCTAGCGCAAGCTTCTTCACTACAAACTATTTGCTAGAAATGAGTTGGTTGTTCATTGAAAAGTAGTATCATCAGCAATACAGAAAAAAACTGAAACAGATGAGCTGACTTAAGTTTAGCAGCTTCTGATTTTAATTAGCAGATATTTATTTATCTCAACTTTCTGCTTAACCTCAATTTGTTTGTAGTAAGAAAAGAAAAGTAATTCTGGTGAATAAACACTGATATTTAGTTACATAAAATATTCTGCAAGCATGCGCAATACAAATAAACTCAACCTTAAATCTGTGTCTTATGACTAATTTTAGGACTTGAGTTTTATCCAAAAAAAGAGCATGGAAAATCTTGACATGCACACCTCTGTCTCCAAACAGACAAACTAGAAAGGAAAAAAGCAGCAAACCAGTAGCTTCTATAAACTGGGGGCAGGACATTGAAGGGAGGAGGCGATTTCAGTGAAATGACAAAAGGATTTGTTAAAAAAAAAAAAATAAATTAATGTGCATTTTTAAAGGTGTGTTTTCCTTGAAAAATGCTCATTTGGTGTATATTCCATCTACATAAGTTTGTGTTAAAAATATACCCTATTAGGACAAAGAAACAAGAGGAATACATTAACTAGAGAAAGCTACAGTTAAAAGATTTAACTTTTGCTTTTTTAACAAAGAGAATGCTAACAGAGCACTTAGAACATAAAGAAAAAAAAAAGAGTATTTTTGAGAAAAGCTGGATTATCTTTTTTTAAGATGGAAGGGGAAAAAAAAACCACAAAAAGAAACTTTTCTTTTTATTTATAAGGAGTATTGCTTGAAAGCTAACCACCCACCCCCCAACCCCCCGACTCCAAACCAGCGCAGGCAAGGCCAGGGATGTCTTACTTCATGGAGCTGTGTTGCTGGGAGACTGGGTCAGGCAAACACAAAGAAAGAAGCCAGAAGATTAAGCGTGATGATGACTATTACCATATTTCACAGTCAAATCAGATGACACTTCAGTCCAGAAGAGCTATAAATCCAAATAATTTTTCAAAATGAATTTGAAGACTCCTTAGAGAAAACACTGTTTGCCCTAAATTACCCAGGACATGAACATAAATAGTGTCTCCAAAGCTGTTAAAGCTGTAGCCCCTGAGATTTCTTTTTTCACTACCGTCTTCCCCAGAAGTCTTGATACTAGACACAAAACACACCTTTGGTGAACTATGAGATATTGAGTGGGCCTAAAGGATTATAAAGATTACCAAAACACCAAACATTGTAAGGGGAAAAAAAAAAAGGGGGGGAAAAAAAAAGGGGAAAAAAAAAAGGGGAAAAAAAAAAGGGGAAAAAAAAAAGGGGAAAAAAAAAAAGGGGAAAAAAAAAGGGGAAAAAAAAGGGGGAAAAAAAAGGGGGAAAAAAAAAGGGGGAAAAAAAAAGGGGGAAAAAAAAAGGGGGAAAAAAAATCACTTTTCTTCCCCACACAAAATTACACCATCATGGAATCACAGAATATCTCTAGTTGGAAGGGACCCATAAGGATCATCAAGTCCAACTCCCTGCTCCTCGCAGGGCTACCTAAAACTGAATCATATGACTAAGACCATCACCCAGATGCTCCTTGAATTCTGACAGGCTTGGTGCTGTGACCTCTGTTCCAGTGACTGACCACCCTCTCAGTGAATAACATTTTCCTAAATTCCAACCTGAATTTCCCCGGCGCAGTTTCACTCCATTCCCTCGTCTCCTATCAGTGGTCACCAGAGAGAGGAGATCGGCACCTCCTCCCTCCACTGTCCCCAGTGTACTAACACTGTATCTTGCTAAATTTTTAATGCCTTATATCATCCTCTTTTGAAGCAAATGTTATCTAACATTCTCATTTCTGCTAAAAAAACCCCCAACAAACCAGAAACAAAATTATCAATAGCTGATGTGATATTGTTCTGATACCTTATATCACTTCCAAAAAAAGGACATTTTATTTCCAAATAGAGGAAAGTAAGAAGCAATTCAGAGGATTCTTAGTAACGGTCTATCCACAGCTTTCAAGACCAGCATTATAGTGTTTCCATACCGTGAAGCTGTTGTTGACATTTTTTGTGCTTGATTCAGCTACACTGGCATCTGACAGATCAACTTCATCAAATATTAGAGACTGTGAATGGAAAAGAACATAAAAACATTAAATGTAGTCGGAGTCCACTTTCAGGTATGCTTACAGTCTGTGCTTTCATTTCCTTGTGTCCATTCCAACTGGAATACAAAAATAGAAAAAAAAGTGGTGAAAAAATAGAAAATACTGATGATGTGATAAAACTTCCTATTTGACACCTAAACACAGTCCTATTTGCTATCTAAGTGGTACATGAGAGCATAAAAAAGCGGATCCAAATATATATATTTATATTGCTTTAAAATCTCTTTTAAGGATTTTTTTTTTTTTAATAGATGCAGCTTCGGGGTGTCTACCGTGTAGCATAAATGTGGTGTCAGAGGAAACAGACTCACGCTCTTTCACAGTAAAACATAAATTAATTAATCAGTTTTATAATGGAACTCTAAATTCATGAAGGGGAATCTATGATACAATATCCATATGAGAAAATGGAGCTCAAGGGCCTGAAGAGATCCCTTCCACTCCTTTGTCTGATGTTCCAGCAAGAGAAATATATGTCTTCTTTAAACACCCCAGCCTCTGGCAAAGGATTAATTAGGTTCTGTTAAACTCATGATGGGTTTTGTAGCGCAGAAGGGAAGACCAACAAAAATGCCTCCCCCTTTTTCTAGCCATACCATGCTGTTCTTCGTTCACGCCATGGGAAGGAGAATCGATGTTGGGGGAGTTTCAGCATGTCTGGATTCAACGTTACGGAGTATCTGTATAGTTGCCTACTCATTACACCTCCTTTACTCATTCTTACGGCACAGATGATGTTGCCATTCTCAGAAATGTTATTAGCCGTGTTTATTAAGTCTTTACATAAACTGCTCGTGGTAGCACCGTGTGCAGAGAAGTGTGACAACAGAGGTACTTTGGTGCTGGACTCCCCGGCGAGATGATATTTTCCTTGATTCATCACAGCCACGCAACCGCGCATCATGCAATTATAGTCACGTAGTCCTACAGAGACAGGTCTCCACACCTCAGTAATAGTTTTATTGAGAAGATCAGGCTATAGAAAATGATGGAGACCTGAAGCACCTCACCTACAGCTCCCATGAGTTGCTGCAACCCCTCAGGGTAAAGAAAAGTAATGTCCATCGCTATGGAACAGCACAATCTGAGCCAGTCCAACGAGCCAAAATGCTCTCGGCTCAGTCCCGGCCCTGAGGGGGAGGGAGGAAATGCTTTTCGGAAAGAAGACAAGTATTCCCCTCTGCCCACCCCCAATTTTCCCACCAAAAATTTCCACTGATGGGAGACAGCTTTTTCCCTTATGTATCGGTTTTGGCACAAAATCTTCCTATCATGATTTCACGTAACCATTTCCACCTCTTGAATGGCAATATGGGCATCAGACTAAAAGAGTTTTAATGGATTCAGTCTGAGGGATAACTTCTGAGCATTATCCAATTTTTACTTTTTTTTTTTATAAATGTTAGATTTGACTGCCTGAGAGCCACTCCCCCCCAAAAAAACACAACTCCTTAAGATGAATTTATTGTTTGTCTGAATAGTCAAAAAGGTTAAAATAACGGTGACAAACATTAAAAAAAAATCAAGAGAAATCACCAGTCTTCCTTAGTTAACACACTACATTTATATACAGCAGTTTTTAATAAAACAATCACTAACAAATCATTAAATTATTGTTATTATTGCACTTATAAATCTAAACAAAATTGAAGTTACAAGTATATGATATTAGACACTAATAGTATAGAATTACCTTTGAATCTTTAGCATAGTAAAGGGTACGACCTCGAAGTTTGAAATAACGCTTTTTCCACCTCTGAAAAGAACTGGTTTGCTTCAGTAGTAATCCTTCTTTTATACTTGTCTGAAAAATATTAAAATATAGAAGACAAGGTAAATAAATATCTAAATAGCTACACATATAGATGAAAGTTATGCTTTTTAAAATTTATGTTACACCTCATATAACTGTGAATTTAAATTTGTATCTATCCACATTAAACTGAGACTAATTCTCTGGACAACCAGACTTCACATTGCTATTTTTTAAACAATAGCAATGTTGGTAAAATGCTAATTTTACATATAAACTGAAAAGGCAGTCGGGAGGCATATAATTATTGTGAAGATGAACACAAAATAATTCAACTGTCTGGATAGCTGCAAAGCCACAAATATTAAAGCGAGCAACAACTGATGGTGGCACAATTCAGAAAAAAAATGCTAAAAACCATCTACACAAGGTCATTTCCAGTTCCAAATTTGATTATGTTGAGGAGAAAAACAATTTTCACATAGGCACTAATTCAACAAGGTACTTAAATGTGTGTCTGATTCAAGCACATCCATTATGCCTTTAAAATAGTCAGAATGATCCAGTATGATGCAAGTCATGCGTGACTTCAAGTGTGTTGCTGAACTGAAGCCTTCAGCACGAAATAAGCTTACCATTAGGAATAATTATTGTATGAAAAGTGTGAGAACAGTAACAACTAGGGATATTTTTACCAAGCAAATATTTTTAGTCAAAAAACGATCAACCAATCCAAACCTTTCCACTGCAGACTGAACTCTGCCTACATAAAGCCCATTTTTTGATATGAGTAAGACACAAATTAGCATATTTTAAACGTGTATACTGCTTTCACCAGCGTGTGTGGGATTCATCCAACTGATTACAGAAGTTCTCCACTTAATCAGATGAAATGGCATGACACAGCATGTTAATTGAGTCTCAAAATTCATTTTCTTCAGCTTTGAAGCACACAAAGGGTATGAGAAAAAGCAAGTACATTTGGATATTATATTCCAAAATGGTGTCTAATATTTCCAGAATATTTCCAATTTGTAGTGTAACAATGTGATGTGAAATTTATAATACAATTTCTAGAAAATGTGATATAAACATCATTTGAAGTTACTATAGATTTTTTAGACTTAACCAAGAACTGACCTAAAGTTCATAAACATCTTCTTCTGTTATCAGATGTCAAATTCTCCTTAACGTTATTGCAAGTAATGAAAATACAGAAAAAGCAGAAAGCACTTTAACATTCTGCCATTTCCTTGAAACGAGAAACATCGCTCTTGCATACATACATCACACCCTTCATTTAGATACTCCGAACGTCACAAACTAAGAATATGGTCCAACAATCACAAAGCAATTGAATTAATGCTCTCAAAAAAGCAACCCTCAGATGAAACATCGCAGCTGAATGTTTGGATTTATCTCGCTTTACTTCACACGCCAACAGCCCCGACCAACGCATTCAGTCACCCCTGCTGCTCTAGCTAAGGGGTAGCAATTCCCACCTGAAAGGATGGAATTGCAAGATTGTTCGCAATTTTCTGACCAGACCCAAAGATAAGCTATTTTTACATGATATAAATAGATTTAATCAGTTAGTGAATACTTATTCAAAGCTGTGTGCTGTAGCTTTGCGGCACTTCTGTTTCATAGTGCTCTCTGAGATTTCGGGAGCTTATCACAGGGGATGGGAGTAGATGACTTGTGTGTTTATCAAGGGTCAGAAGATGTAAGATCAGAGAAATTCAGTTCCAAGGAAACAGTACTTCACATACACGGCAGACAATGACTTACTGGAAAAATTTCCAAAATGGAAGGAAATCCATGTTCCCTAAACACACTCTGTGTACTAGGAGACACAGAACATACATTATACTGAGTATTTTCAAATCTGTTCAAAGAACATAAACCTCCCTAAACCTTGAGGTATTGCTCATAAAAGAATTAACTAACTCTTTCACATAATTTTTATACCTACATAAGCCATTTCCCCCTATTTCTACTCACCCCTTAAAACACCAGTATTCCTAAAATCAAACCAATAACTTCAAAATTAAATCTATTTTGCAAATCAGCCATTTAAAATTAACTCCCTAAAGTTGACAGTAAATAACCATGTAGGCTCTACAGAACGTATTTTTCTATCAAATGTTAAAACGCTAGACTGGTAAACATTTACCCAAGAAATGTAAGCACCTCATGAAGTATACATCTGAAGTTTACATTCACCACCAATAGATATACTGGGCTGAGGTTTGAGCACCTTAAATAGACAATTCCGTGGCTGCAGGCATCAAAACTGAGCATAAAGCTTTGGCCCGATATCCTTAATTAACTTCATTTATCCTTTAAAATGTGCAAAAAACTTCCAGCTGCCAACTGAGTCATTAGGTAATCTGCTAATAATGCTTTCCTGAATCTACACACAAGTCATAGCACTTACAGTAATTTGAGATTGGAAGGAACTTCTCAGGTCGTTGAATTTGGGTAGACACTATTGCCAACAACCAGGTCATGTAAAGTTTTTGAAAAGCATTCATCAGGCTATGGCTACCCCTTAAGAAAGCAAAAGGTACCTTTTCCTCTCCTAACAGTAATTAAGAGAGTGCTCCAAGATCTCACTGTTGTGAGAAATCTTCTAATTAATCTCAGCTAGACATTAAATCTGAAGCATAAGCGGTAATCACTGCCAGTTATATTAACTACTTTCTTACTGTAATTTAGGAGAAACAAGAAGTGCACATCCCACAATCCCACGCTACTTCTCACTTTTACAGCATCACCTCTCATCTGCTTGCCAATACCTCTCACTTCCCCATACAGCATCTTGTGTCATCTAGTAAAACAACATCCCTCCAGAAGTATGGGACTATAATAAGAATAGAATAGAATAGAATAGAATAGAATAGAATAGAATAGAATAGAATAGAATCACTATTATAGAATCACCAACAATCTTTACTACTTTAGCCATTAACAATCAGGAAAATGATTCACGATATTACAATCACACCACCACAGTGCTCCAAAGTGGTGCATTTTCCTGAAGAAATCCAATTATAAAAATCATAGCCACATTCATAAAATTCAGGTGTACATATATGTTCAGTTATCCAAGAATGCTGAATGCAACTCTATATCACCATAATCTAAATGACAAAAATAAATGGGATTTGTGGGTATTTTGATCACTAAAAAAATGAGAGGCATCTTCTTTTACATCATCAGATTTTTAAAAATTCAGTATACAACACCTGAAAATTCAAAACTAACAGTTCTAATTTCAAAGACAATCAACCCCACTGCCTTACTTCTAATTCAGTTAGTTTGTAAAGCCACATTTGTGCAAAAGTCAATTTTTTTATTTCTGCTGGTGCTAGAAAGACCCAAAGAAAGGAGAAAATATTCTGAATTTAGAAAAGAAAACAGTAAACTGACTATGGATGCATTATTGGCAACTTCGAACTAAAACACTGAATGATTAAAGATAAAAGTCTCCCCTCTACTCCTTTTCAGATATATAGGTGGATGTACTGCTCAAAATGTGTCAGGAAAGTCAAGAAAAGAACATCAGGAAATTTATGAAAGTGAGGAGAATGAAAATGAGAACAGGAAAATCCATAAAACAGGGCAGGTCAAATGTAAACAGGAAATTAAGAGGGTGAAGAAGAATTTTAAGATACCTTGCAACAGATGCTCACGCTGAGACCAAAATGTTCTTCAAATACTTTGAAAGATGAAAGACAGCTAAGGGGTTGGCAGGATCATTTTTCAACAGAGGTATGAAAAGAGGATGAGAAGATCACAGCAAAGCAGCTCATCGAATTCTTGGCATTTGTCTTTACCAATGAAGATGATGAGATGGTATCTCACACAACATGTTCTTCATAACATTGGAACAGCTACATCGACATGAAGCACATATACAGGAAGTACTAGACCAGCCAAATCAATAAGTCATGTGGACCAGATGGCATTGACCTCAGAGCCCTGAAGGTCCTGAAAGGACCACTGACATTAACTTCCAATCCTGGTAAGACAGTAGAGTCCACACAAAAAATAAGATTGCTGAGCCCATATACATCCAATGGGAAAAAGTCAACAGAGCTTTTGTAAAGGAAAACTCCCTTGCTACCTGCCCGGAGCTCAAGGGGTAGAGAGAAAGCATGTGGATAAATGAAGATCTAGTGGATTCGGATTTTCAAAAAGCCTTTGACAAGGCTTCCAACCAAAGATTATTGGAGAAATTAAGTTAGAATGGAATTGGAAAAAGGAGTTTTTTGTGGACTGGAAGTTGTTCAAGGGAGCAGAAGCACAAGTAAGGCTTAACAGTCACTCTCTCTCCTGGATGAAAACATGATAGTAGCAAGGTTCCTAAGGAATCAGGTTTATTCAAATTCAGTGACCCAAAGAAGGATGACACAATGAAATCTTCAAAGAAGATACTAAGCTCTTTTGAGTAGACAAATTTCATGCCAATGGTGAGGAACTCAAAGGATGTCATAAAATTGAGGAAGAGGGCAAAGACGAGCTTCAGCTCAGGTCAATGTAGGATGCTCTGCTTTGGGGAAAAAAAAATCTAAATCTCACTAATATTCTCACATCAACTTTGAGTTGAGAAGAGACCTCGGAGTCATGGTTCACAGCTCTCTGTGCTCAACCACAGCCAGAAAAGCCAAAAAACTTTGGCTGTCACCACGAAAAGTAGCAAAACCAAGACAGTTCTGGTCTCTCCAACTCAAGAAACAGGGTTAAGAGAAGGTACAGAAAAGGGCCACTCAAATGATTTGAGGGCGAAGCAGCTGCCTTACAAAGAGAGAATAAAACACTAAAAAACCTGGAACTTTTCAGTTTGAAGAGTAGAAGACCAGCGGGGGTGGGGGGGTGGGGCGTTGATCAAAGTTTGTAAAAGCATTAAAGCAGAGTATGGTGAATGCAAAACTACTGCTCACCAAATCCCACAATATTAGAACTAGGAGGAATGTGACGAAACTATATTGAGACCAGCTTAACAAAGATAAGAAGCAGCACATCTTTACATAGCAGGTAGTGATTTTATGAAGCTTGCTGGAACAAGAGATTGTAGAGGCGGACAGCGTCAGCAAGTGCAAAAAATAGATTAGACAAATTCAAGACCACCACCTCTCTATGTGGTCCCTTTAATCCACCATGGGGAAGTACCAGGGGAATGGACTGCAGCCAAACTCACAGGCTGCTCCTCAACAGCCTTTCTTATTCCTCTTTTGAAGATGGGTTATTGTCTGAGCCAGCAAAAAATTTCACAGGTTGGATTTTTCCCACTATGTTGACAGCATCTCTTTCGCTTTAAAGTCTGATGTTCGTGTTTGTAAGTTGACCTAGGCCCTCATTTACCAAAATAATTTATAATTGGAGTGTTGATAGACCAGACCATTAAAGAACAAGGAAAAAAAAAAATAGTATTTGATTTAACACCCTCCAGTGACACACCCTCTTCATATGACTTTGCAAAGCTGAGCACTGAAATAAAACCGACCCTCTTCTTTTTAGTAGTGTGGAGAGTTTGGTACATTTCCACCGTCTGCACAGGAACGGCTTTAGGAAGACATAGTCTTCATTACGTTACAAGGTAAAGTCTCAGAGTTCATATTAACTCAGAGCCCCTTAAAATATTCCATGTGTTCAGTAGATTGAAAATTACTTTTATTATTAAAAACTGTGACAATCGACTCTTGATTTTGATTAAAACTGTGACCCAGCAATTCCAAGCTTGTGATTTTCTTGACAATCTCTGCACAGCAGCTTCCATTACTGTCACTTAGCTGATAGATTTTTCATTACTTATGTCAAAATAAAAATAGATTTTTATCTACTGAGAATAAAAACTTCATCAGCTGCTCAGTGCAAGGTTACATTTTTATTGAAGATTCCTGATCAGAGTGAAGGGAGCCTGACATCTGAAAATTAAAACCAAACCAAGAACTATGTTATACCTATGAATGTATACAGCTAAAAATGGTCAAAATAAAATTGAAAATCAATATGATCATGTTGACTATACAACATTGCTTTAATTTCAAGAAAATCTTAATAAAAAGAAGTACCATCAAGAACTGATCACTCAGTGGAATACGTGGAGCTATATCATGGGGTACCCAAAGCACCACGTTTGCCTCAACTAAGCTGCCCCAGACTGCTGCTGCTAATGCATCTCCCGGTTACAAGTACCATTAGTGACAGAGAAATCACCAAAAAGTGGCAAGTTGCACATGCTCAGTCTATCAATGCTGATGACAGTTATCCCTGTCCCTTTAAAGAAAAAAAAAAATCAGTCTAGCTAGGTTTGAGAAAACAGCCTTCCAAAATCTCAGAAAGAAAGCCTCCACGCTCCCCCCACTCCACACCATACCACTAACCTGTGATTAAGCATCATCATTTTTGTGTAACAGTAAAACAGTATGTTCTTCCAAAGTTATTCCTATATGCTATGTTTTTGGGGTCCTTTATGTGGACGGACTCCAGCCTAAGTGAAACTGTAATACAAATAAATGCAATTATACAGCTTATGCAGTGCATTTTTTTCCTTAACCTTGTTCTCCCTTCATGTTCCCTTCCAGCCTACATTGAGGAAACAGATTTTGCATTACTGTTGTTGAAACAATAAAAAAAAATAGCCTTCAGCTTCCTCTACTTGGAATATATGGTAGTGTAGTAAAACATGAAGTAAATAGGAAATTGCAGAGAAATTGCCATAACATAAATAACTTGGTAGCGAGGTGAAGTTCAATTAGCAGACTGATCTAAAACCAGAGGTTATAGCACGTATCAAAAATGAACAGGATATTGCCATATTAGAATGAAACATTACACTGGTAATTAAAAAAACAATCAAAAAACTAGATTGAGAACTGGAGTAGAAACTCTCTCTGCAGTTCGCATATTTAAACTCCTAACTTTCACCCACGTACATGTTGATCTCACTCTGTGTTCTCATTAATCGGGGCATGAAACAGCTGTAATACACTGAAAAGGGATAAAACACTTCATAGGACTGTGACTTAGTGACAAAGATTTAAGGGTCTTGGTGTTATTACACAACTCGGCTAATATAGTCTTAGAATAGTATTTTACAGCTACTGTTTGGAGCTTCAATAGCCGTTCCTTTTAAATTACACATGCTCTGAGCAGAGACGTTTAAAACAACTAAGTCTAAGCGGTTTCGAGACAGAAGAATATAAATGGTACATATCTCAGGAAGACAAAAATGGAAAAAAATAAAACCCGTAATAAACAGTCAAAGCACTCAGCTGGCGAGATTTTTTTCTTTACCAGAGTTATTTAGGTCTTGGTCTCAACTAAATAGGAGGAACACTCAGCACATTTGCCAGTCTGTAAAGTATACGCAATATAGGTCCAAAATAAACCATTTTGCCACCTCACTAAGCAAAATGCGGAAAAAAAATATCCCATTACATTTCCACAGAAAAGAGCAAACTCTTCCTCTAGATGTATCCAGTGTTAATATGCAAATAACAGTTGATCAATTACTTGAGGAAATTACAAAAGCATCATATAACAAAAATATATTAAACACTGCTACAAACTTTTAAGCAATCCTTTCTTGAAAACAAATCGTAAGTTAAGCTTGTCATAACAAACCTTCTGTGTTTTACTTGCAGTTTTAATTTTTGCCCCTCTGAGAATGTTTAAACAAATTCCAGTGATGCTGTCAGACTTCTTAGGAGCTACGCTGGGTAGAAAGGAGCCTACACAGAGCCACTTAGAGCTTGTGACTCTCCAGGGAAAGATGGGGAACAACTCATTTCCTTCTTGCAGACTTTTTCCACACCTCTATCTGACTTACACCGATCGAGTCAGGAAGAGAAAAAGCTTTTAGCAACAGAATTCACACAAGGCCAGGAAGAGTTGCAGAATAGAATAGAATAATTCAGTTGGAAGGGACCTACAACCATCACCTAGTCCAAAACGTACACATTGTAAACATACAATTTCAGGAAATCTCTGTATCACACAAATGTGTTTAAAAAAAGTAAGTTCTTAGAGTCTTTGTATTTATTCACTTCTTTGAGGAGATGAAAAATGTAAAAATGCCATCCCATCCATTCACTCCTTAACATTTTTTAAACTACCATTGTTAGAAAGTGATCGGTCATTGCAGTTGATATCTCACTCAATACTCAAGTCTATTGAGACAAATAGACACCAATTTCACAGATGCTGTAGCCCTGTGATCTGCAGATTCCTGATATGGTTAGAATTACAGAGAAGTTTATTAACTGAATACCCAAGCATTCCTGAATTTTTATAGTGTTTCCGATTGCTGCAGATACAGAGATTACATGCTTCAATCTAATTCAGTGGCTGCACTCCACTGCGAGTTTATATTGGCCCCAATTTTGTTTTACTGGATGGCACATAAAATCCTGGATACACATTAATCATGTTTTGAATTACATTTTCTAGTATTTTTCCACTAACAGTCTTAGCTTAATACTCTACTTCTAGAACAGTTAAATCAATAAAACCTTTAATTCCATAATATCTCAAAAGCAAGGATCTCTTGCTTAGCTACACAACTTTTCAGGCATGGGGAGAGAAATAATAATATGTTTCCCACTATTGAGAAATTCATCTTTAAAGTGAGAAGGTTGGGAACCTAAGTTGAGTGACGACAGTAAAATTATACTAGTGAAATATGCAACAAGGAAAAAAAAAGCAACGTACAGCAACAGGCACTTAGAAGAGCTACTATATTACAGGTAGTGAAAAATCCTTTTGATTATCAACAAAATTATTTAGAGAAAGCAGAAATACAGGATAGATACGCCACAGACTGGAAATCTATTCCCAGTTTGACAGCAGATTTTATGTGTGACCTGGGGTAAATCAGTAACTGCGTGTTCTTTGGTCTCCATACAGCAAAAAATACCTTCTTTATTCTCCACAAGAGTCTGGTTCTGATTTCTTACCATTTTATTGAGCGTGTCACTGGAAGTAGCATTTCATTTTAATCAAATTTGTTCATGAATAACTTTTTGAATGATGAGGACTTCAGAAGTAATAAAAGTGGAACTAAAAAAATTGACAATTCCTATCCTTTATGATCAGAATAACAGAAAAAAATCTTGAAAAGCACAGAACAGTAAACAAAGCTGCAGGATAAAAAACTGCATTTTGAGACAAGGAGTAACACAGAACTTTTTTAATATTTGTATTCCTAAAAAATACTGGTACTGCGGGTTCAGGTTACATATTATTCACAATTAATGACCATAGCTGTTGCAGAATCACCAGACATTTGAGGTTACACGGGACCTTTGAAGATCGATCTAGTCCAGCCCCCCTCACACACTAGAGTCACTTAGAACAGTTCACCTAAGACTACGTCCAGTCAAGTTTTGAATATCTCCAAGCATGGAGACTCTCAGCCTCCCCGGGCAACCTGTTCCGGTGTTTGATCACCCTCAAAATAGAGGGGGGAAGGGCAAAGTAAGTTTTTTCTTGTGTTGAAAAGGTATTTTCTGTATTTCAATTTGTGTCGATTGCCTCTTGTCCTGTCACTGGGCACCACTGAGTCTGGCTCTGTTTTCCTTACACTCCTCAGATATTTGTACGTATTCATAAGATCCCCCTGAGCCTTCTCCAGGCTAAGCTGTCCCAGCTCTCTCAGCCTCTTCTCATACGAAAGATGCTCCAGTCTCTTAACCATCTTTGTGACCCTTCGCTGGCCTCTCTCCAGTATGTCCATGTGTCTCTTCTACTGAGCAGCCCTGAACTGGACACAGCACTCCAGGTATGGCCCCACCAGTGCTGAGTAGAGGGTCACCTCCCTTGACCTGATGCCACCCAGCATACTGTTGGCCTTCATTGCCCCACGGTCCTTCTCTGCCAAGGTGCTTTCCAACCAGTCAGCCCCCAGACTGTACCAGTGCACGGGTGCAGGACACAGCAGTTGCCTTTGCTGAACTTCATGAGGTTTCTGTTGGCCCATTTCTTCAGCCTGTCCCTCTGAATGGCAGCACAGCCACCTGGTGTATCAGCCACTCCTCCTCATTTTGTATTGTCTGTACATTTCCTGCGGGTATATGCTGTATTATTGTCCTGGCCATTGATGAAGATGTTACACAGCACTGTCCCCAGTAACAACCCCTGGGGTACACCAGTAGTGACTGACCTCTAACTGGACTGTCGGGATTTTCTTATAGGAAAATCTAGCAGTTCTAGACAATGTCTGGAGCCCAAATTGGCACTAAAAATCCCAGTTCTGGTTACTGTATTTTAATTAATTTGGAGTTATTTAATTTAGTAGGTAAATATTTTATAGCTTGGTGTATTTTGGAGGAAAATAAAAACAGTTTGTGATATAGTACTGAGTAAGTGCCAAACAGATCTGAAGTTTACTTTCCAGGTCACTAACAGTCCTCTCTAATCTCTGGTAGGTGGCTTATTATTGCACCTCAATTCTAAACAGGCAGAAAAGGAATAATTCTTCCTCACCTCAAAGAGACATTATGCTGATACATTCACTTGTTTGTGCAGCTACATATAAATATTACACGTGTACCTACTGAACCACTGTAAATTTAGGAAATGGATTATTACCACAAGAGTGCTGAAAAATTCCCCAGGCAAGGCACTTTTAGTACAGGACAGGGCCTCAGCTGTTTCTAGCGGATCTCATGGTAAAATCCTATTTTCCTTCCCAGTCTTTAGCAGCAATCCCGGTGGAAACAGGATTCTCATATTACAACGTGAGGAGGAAATTCTCTCTTTTCAGATGACCAGATCGGAGAGCAGAAGAATAACATACATCGGACCCTCCCTTCCACTCTGTCTACTGACGGGAAATAAGAGCCTGTAATTACTTTTGAATTCACATTCCCTTTGTGACCAGGCTCATTCGTGTACATGCTATTTTCTCTCATTCAGAAAACACAGTAAAGCTTCTTCTCCCAAAACACGTGTCTCTGACCGGAACGGGGCAGCTCAGTAATTCTCAGAGTTTTTTACAGCATGGCTCGTGCTTGTCTGTCCATCAAGGAACCTCTTCTCCGGCTCTATGTTGGCCCCAGCTCTTACTCACGTCCAAACCCTTGAGTTGTGGAATACAACGCAATGCCTCACTTCAGTCCATGGGAAAAGCAGGGAGTGGATCCTCTTGATATTTCTGGACACATGAAGGACAAGGAGGTAACTGGACGCAGTTAGCATGGACTTATAAAAGGTAAATCATGCCTGAATGTCGGGGAATCTTTTCTAAGACCCCTGAATCAGACAACAGCATAGTACCTCCCATTCCACTTGCTGTTCAACGGCTCTTATTGCTAAAACCTAACAAATGTAGTAGCTACTCGCTTTTCTTGTTTCAGTGAGTTCAGCAGTTAAGTACGGACTTTGCCTTTTCAGTTTTAAACTGCTTGATGGTAATTTTTTCCATTTAAACAATTTAAAATGCTATTAACAAAACAGCCCTAGTATAAAACCAGGTAAAACTAGAAACATGGAAATAAATCTGCTAGAATAAAACTTGACTATAGTTGTCATTGGGTTTTTTTATTGAGGAAAGTACTTTCCATATAAATAAATTCTCACTTTTATAAAACCTGACACTTTACATATCCATTGTGTAAGAGGATTTGACACCTTGAAGGTAAGAGCATTCATGTGTTTTACAGTGTGCTTGCTTTCAGATTGCGATGCAAAAGCTACTTTCCAGAGGAGCTAAAAAAAGGCAAATTCTATTTCAGCTTCAATAAAACCTCAAAAATATTCTGAAATCTTTGTTTAACAATGTATCTTCCATACCTACTAACAAAATCAGAGACTCATAAAGGACCTAGAAGAGGCATAAAAAGATCTTTTAGTCCACACTCTCCTCCAAGGTAATACTAACTATATACAGATTTGCAGAAACAGGTTATCTATCATCATCTTCAGGTGTCCCATTTTTTCACTTTGTTTTCTGGCCCATTCGTTGGCAAAAAGGCCACTATCATCCACCATCTGCATCAGAAGACAGAAACACATGAGCAGTAGAGACGCTGCGTCTCATAAGCCTGCATTCATTGCTTCTGTAGAGTTAATCTTCACATGTCCAGCTCCCAATCACAGAATCCCTAGACAGAATGACAGGGGGTCTAAAATCTGGCTTTTCACATGACCTGACTGTCAGTACAAAAATACACCATCCTTCTTTCCTTTCTATTTAAATGAGGTCTGCATCTGCCTTTGCCATTCATCCTTAGACTATTCCCATAAGACATTCGCCTAAGATGTTCTTAAAGCCCCCAGTTACCGAGATCCTCTACCACTAAAATGTTTTCCCTTGTGTAAACCTCCCTTGTTGCACTTGAAAGCCATAAATAGCTGTTGTAGGACAATGATACAGATGTAAAATGTCAATAAATGAACTCAAAACTCAAAGGCTATTCCTAATTCACAGCACTGTGTAAGGAAACAAACAAGGAGAAGAGCAATCACTTGACAGGACGATTGTTATTGCTCTTCACTTGGCATACCCCAACTTTCTTTTGTTCAAATCACACTAACTTTTTCATCAGGAAAAAATATTATGAACATGTAGTTATTAAATGAGTCATAAGGCTGTTCTGTTTTCTGACCAAACTAATAAATTTACACCTAGAAGTATTTTTAAACAGAACAAAGATGGAGCATTGTAAATGTTTTTCCACAGAGGATATAGGTTATGAAAGTCTTATATCCTGCTATGTACTACGATTATGCTTAACATACAGCCCTTGAGGTAGATATGATTATGCTGTGTGAAACCTCTTAATGAAGTACCATCTTCAAGAACATTTATGAGCGAGAAGCTCTACTCTCCTCCGGGATGCAGATCGAGTGTCCTATTTATTTCACTGGCCTTTCACATAAAAGTGGAAAGCATGGAAAATATTTTGTAAAAATAGATGTGGCTAATCAGATTTCCTCTTATGTTTCCTGATCATGTTTCTCTGGTATCTACTCTCTTCTGTTTAAAATACTTTTATTCTGGTAATTGCTTACTTGTGTTTAATACAGGTACTATAAACTTCTGAGATCCATCCAATTTCTAAGCATTAAGTATTTAAGGAAGTCTGCAGTTGCTATCTTCTCCCTGTGATAAGAGCTGGAGGACTTTGCCAGATAAACCCTAGAAAATCTTGCCCATGCTGTCTCCTCTGCTGTGACAGCCACAGAAGGGAAGATGCAGCCACTGTGCAATGTTTCAGGTTAAGCAGCCAGCAATAATAAGCCTGAGTTAAGACAACACCATCAGGAGCTTCAATGACTGAGGCAAAAGCAGGCATGTTTCAGGACCATAATCTGGAGCAGAAAGGCAGAGCAGGTGCTCCTTAGCACTAAACCCACCAAAACTTCCAAGCCAGAGCATCCCATTTTCCTTGCACATTTGTGCTGGAGGCTGAGTTACATTAGAACTTTCTCCACACACAGAGAAAGTCATAGAAAACAAGCTAAAATCATTAAAAATATATTAATCAGATCTAAGTTGTATGATGAAATTTTTAAATCTACAGAATGATCTTCAATATTCTTTCAAACTAGCCAGGCTTCAAAGAAAAGGCTAGGTAATTACAGTCTTATGCTATCTTAATTCCAAGAAAAATAATTCTCGCTATTTGTTATAATGCTTCTCATGTTAAAAAAATGAAAACTTTTTTAGATGGAATGTTTTAAGAAAACAATATTAGTCAAAAATCTCATTTGCATAAAGATGCTGTGAGTTTATTAATTGGTTCCAGACAGTAGTTAGAAGTGCTGATCACAAGGACCTGGATGAGAGAAAGGTGACAGCAAAGTCAAGCACCCACACCAAGAGTAATTTCTGAGTCATCTGAACTTAGCACTCTCACTTCTTCCAACCAGATTCCTGATATGGTCTTATACTAACAAGAAGTCTGGGAACAAATGTGATTAATATTCCTATTTTTTTTCTTCCCTTTTTTTTTATACCAAAGAGAAACTTCTCAAACAGTTAAATCATTTGTACACTTCCTATCTTGCTATGCCAGCCCCGCTGATTCAGCTGGGGAAACAGAAGAAAAACTACTCTTGCCTATTTATATGTATGATACGCTGGCTTTATTTATCTGGGCTGAAACTACCACCACGAGCAATTCTAGAGACACAGCAGTTAACACTGCAAAAAATGGATGTTTCCTACAATCTAAGACAAGTTTCAAATCAGCAGTGCTGATTTTAAAGCCGTTCCATTGATTTATCCCATCAGCTGCAGAGACTGCAAGTGTTCTCCTTTAACACCACAGCTACTAGTCAATTTTCAGGTTACCAACTGTAAGGTGATCAATCAGTGAAACTGGTTAACGGCAGCCAGGGATTTCAAGAGGGCATTTGATCGAGGTTCATTGAGCAGCAGCCTCTAAGGGTGCTCATTTGCTCTACAGTTACCCAAACTGATAGAGGATTATTCATCTAATGACGTCGTAGCTGCTGCTTGCAAACTACCGTTCAAGACGTTGTATAGGTTTTCCATGCACAACATGAACATATGGCAGAAACATAAGGTATGTTAATTACAAAAGAGAAAATACTTCTCACCAGACTTCTCTCTCTAAACTACAAATCAGAACTGCTCAACCCTCAGAGACTTTCACTTGCACTTCAAAACACAGCTCCATACCCTCAGAAGGGACAGAATACATCAAGGTCTAGGTGTACGTTCCCTTCCATTAACTGGCATGGTAAATGGCCTGTCAACACAATGCCATGGGCGCCACCGCCAACAACAGCCTTAAACCTCTTTGTTCTCCACTGGAAGTCATGGTTTAATTTATATACCTGTTAGTTAATGAAGGTCTTAAACTCACAAGAGAAGCCCATGGGGGAAAAACGCATGGACAGGCGCTGACAAGCTAATAGATGATGAGAACGGCAGGAGGCCTTGAGGTAGGTTCGTTATTGAAGGCTAATGGGCTCCTCCATCTTCCTTGTGCCCACCTCATCTATCTGAATGCAGCACTGAGCCACAGAAGCCCATTTAATTAATGAGTCCTGCTAGGCACCGGGACCTTTGCTTTTTAGCTGCCTTAGAAACTGGTTAGGTTATAATTCTGAATGAGAAGGCAGAAGGTTTCTTCATGTGTTTTCTAATATACTTTAATGCTGATGGAATAACTATATTCATTTTCTATATGTGAAAAACTTGGCTGTTCAAGTTGGAGACACAGGTTAGGGATGTTGTATGTTTTACATTTCCAATACAGACCATCTTTTTATTAGTATATTTATACTCCTCTATGTATTTTAAGATTCAACCTCAGTGGGTGGGAGGTTAATGAAAAACATAACTAAAAATAAATATTCTGACATATAAAGCACAGTGACTGGAGGGGGAGAAAGTGTTTTCTTTGCAGGTTGTTGGTGTTTTTAAGAAGTTTTATGGTAGTTTTACTTTTTGCTGCCTTAATCACCAAAGATGAATGCAGAGCCTGCTGTGCCTTGGAGCACCCTTCGGGTGCTATTTATATTTGGACCAAACACGGGCTGAATCTGGTCCAGGGCGCAAACCAAGGACTTACTGCCCCACAGAGCCTGCAGCTTTAAACAATCGAGATGATACAAAAAGGATGCACTAAGACACCCTGAGAAAGGAATACATTAGTTTTTAACTAAGCAGCAACAAAATTTGTATTACTGTTTGAATACGAAAAGGAGATTAAGGCATTTAAATAGAGAGAGACAAGTGACGTGATACATGTGAAATGAGAAAGAACATCCTTAAAGCAGCACTGGCACAAAAAAAGGACAAGGAAGAAAAAAGACAGGATTATAAAGTCTAGCTTCATTGCCAATGATGGGAAAAGCCACACACAAATCAGCAAGGGTCTCCTGCAGTGTCGGCCCACATCCTCTGATTTACAGTAACCATTCGCATATGCTATGAATAATCAAGAATTATTCATATGAATAATCATATTCATTATGAATAATCAACGATTGAGAAAAACTATACTTTGGAGTCTCTGTTTAAATTTGTCAACATTTCTTATCATTTGATGCATGGTGTCACTGAAATCATACAACTGAGTTCAGCTGTTTAATTCACCTACCTAGAAACCTTTTCAATGAGCAAATTGGATCAATACTGACACACAAACCTTTGCTGAGAGAATGTGCACTAACATCGCTATCAAGAGAGGGGACATCTTTCTGGATAAGAAAGCCACAGCAGCATTAGATAGGAGACTGATACAAAGTACATCTCCACACCTATTGGTAAGCAAAGTAGAATATTCTTATTCTAAACATATCAGGAAAGTGGTTCTAACCAGTTGTCTGAGAAAGATCCCTGAAAAAGTATAAATTAATAAGTATTTTTAAATTTACACTAACAATTTTCCAGTATGAAAGAGTAATAATCTATAAGCAGCATGCAACTAGAGTATAAGTTAACAGTAAAAACTGAAGAAAAAGTGGAATGGAAACTGCTGTTTATTTCAGAACAGAAGTTGGATAACATTAATACAGAAAATTTTTCTTTTCTGTCTCTTAGACTGATTCATGTATTGTTATCTACACATTAGGATTTGAATAATAAATGATGGCCACTGACCACCTTTTTATGTTTAGTGAAGATCAAGACAGGCTTTTGAAACAGATGGAAGAAAAAGCCCTCTGCACCACACACTGCCTTGGCATACCACATGATGCTAAATTATAAATACAAGATGTAACAGAGTTACTCTGGGTCTTGATGTTTGGCAAAGACTGCCTATTAAATAATCCTAGAGAAGACTTGCTATAATTGCACCAATGGTAAGGAGGAAGAAGTGTTGGGGCTTTGGGCAACTTGGTCTAGTGGAGGGTGTCCCTGCCCATGGCAGGAGGGTTGGAACTAGATGGTCTTTAAGGTCCCTTCCAACCCAAACCATTCTGTGATTCCATGACCCCATGAATATGGAAGCTATCTATATGGAGGAATCATGTATTACCTTTCCATGGGACCCACATACAGGTGAGAATACAGAACCCCAGTAACCAAATTAGTTAGTTTACAATGCAAGACACAAAGACAGTTCCACTACTGACTTGGTACTAATTGTAAGGAATTCTGACAGAATTTAGAATTTAGATATGACAGTAATAATTTTTATTTTTAAGGTGTATCATCAGCCTGCATGAAAATAATTTAATCCTTTATAGGCTCTAAAAGATATCATTATGAAGCAAAGGTTTCCTGCAATGTTTAAAAAAATACATTATAATTATTTCTAGAATTTATTACATATTACAATGACAACAAATTTTTCAGAAATATAAAAATTATTTTTAATGTCAGCATTTCACACACTACATAATTAATACTTGCCTACATACTTCCTGAAAAGAGATCATAAACTGGTTCATAATTAGTAATTCTGCTTTCTACAACAAATAGACAAGTCATATAAACAGACAAACAGTATTTCCACACCTTCCTAGAAGTTATCCATTGCTTTGAACCTAGCATTTATTTCATTAATGTCTCTTGCGTATCCTCCCGAGTACGGTTGTTCTTTACACTGCTCTTTTACATAGCAGGATGTCACAGACATTTCCAATGCATATACTCTTTCTGGATATAAAAACTACTTTGGAAATAAATACTGCGCCTAACATTTTAAGAGCAAAATAACTGTTGCCAATGAAATCTCATGCTAAACTTCTTTATATATGTTCCATTTTATGTTTTACAGTTTATTAAAATGATTGTAGGTTCTCTACCTGAAATTTCCAGGTGTTATTTCTCTAACCAAGCCATAGAAGCTGTTGGAAAAACTAGCTCCTAAGTAATACCAACCTTGTCACTATACTATGTGAAAAGAGAACATACGCTGATTTTTTATACTCTACATCTAATGTCTTGAACAAATATTAAGACAAAACACAAGCACAGTGTCCTTCTAAAAATGTTCATTTCCTTTTATAAAAACTGGATTATAGCTAATGACCACGGGGGGGTAGTAGTGCGATGGTAATGCTCAGGCATAGTGTCTTGCACCCAGGAGCACCCACCAACGCAGGCATATCACCTGTGTGAAAAACGTGCATTTCTGCAGCGGGTTTTTGATTCTTCTAGCACACATACTTTAACTATAGGAGGTACACACATGTGGCCAATTGCAGTATCAAAATCTGAAATTTGGGAGACTCAGGGAAGAAGCATTTATAATTATCCTTTCCTTCTATTGAGGATTCATTGTGGAAAACCAGAACAACCACAAATTAACATTTAGTGAGAAAATATATTAAAAAGTTCTGGCAGCCATTTACTGAAAGCTGACATTTTCAATCCCTAAGTTACAGAAGAGTAAACATTTTTGCTAAGGCAAGTTGGTAAGTTATCAGTATAGTTACTTCTGGCCTTAAATATGGCTTTGAACTTTCGATACATAGAAGAGGATGCTCAGGCTTTACTCTTCTAAAAAGAAAGGTTAATTCCTATTCTCTTTTTAGTGTAAAATAGGGTCAACCTTTTTTTCTCTTAGTTACATCAGCCAGTATCATAAATAACTCACAAGAGTCAGTCTTGTGAAAGTCACTTTCCTTTTTTAAGATAAGTATATGAATATTTATTAGATTTGTACTGCACGCAAACATAATAGAGGAGAAAAAAGGTGAAAGTGGTTACTTGCTATATAAATAGCTTTAAGTACATACAAAATCATACAGTGCAGCTAAGCCTTTTAACAAATTGGTTGTGCCATATGATTTGTTCTTAATCAGCTACGTTGATTCACAGGCATTGTATTATTTTACTAGCATATATTCTACTTTTGATATACAATAACATGTATTACAAATATATATTATTTTTACACATAGAGGGGTCCCAAATGCATTTGACAGCATTGTTATACATGGTCAGAGACTGTCAAGAGAATACTGGCAGGAAAAGAAAGAAGCCTTCAAGTCGGCAAGCCGAGCTGAGCTACAGGCCAACCTTTTTGTCCCTCTCCAACCTTTTTGTCCCCCAATGCTTTTTTGCAAGTAGTATGTTGCAAAATCAATAAACTCCAGCCTTCCTACAATCTGTGGACAGGCAGCATTTGTACTAAAATCAAAATAAGTATTGTTAAAGGCTTGCCCAGACTTGAAAGTTGATGCAGATTATGGGAGTGTTTGACACTACAGCGTAATAACCGGTCCATAACCCAATGTGTAGTCACTCTTACCCTCAAGCAAAAGCATCACATTCCTGTTTTGCTTAATCCCCAGCTAAAGAACTTCTTCTTTGCTGTCAGGCTGATTCATTAAATCAACAGCTACGTCTGAAATAATTCTTCAACACAGCAAATTCAGCTCTGACAACCCAACTCTCTCTGAAGAAGAGGAGATTGCTTTTAAGCAGGAATTTCAACTGCCTGGTTAAATACGATGTCATCTCAATTTATCTGAATAATTTTAACATTTTATAATAATATAATATTAATAATTATAATAGTGCCACTGTAATACCTAAGGGCTTCATTTGTTAGTTAATACCCTAAGCCAGATGAGGCTGAGCAGTTTGTGCTGGCACAACTATGTTGGTAACTAAAATGCCTGTGTTAAACAGGCTTAAAATGACCGTAATCAAAGGGAATTAGAAAAGCTATTCTTGTTTTTACTTTGTGTGTTTGCTAAATCTTTTACAAAACAGTTGCTTTAATTGTACAATATGGTAAAAAGTCAATTCTTCCCCTTTGTAAAGCTCTCCACAGTGCAGTGGAGAAAGACATTGCAAAACAGTAAAAAAACAGGATAATGCAACTTAAAAAAACCACATAGAGTGTTTTAAGAACACGACAAGTATTGAAAATTTCTTAGAGTTATTTAAAGTACTCTGCCCTTTCATTTGCAACAGTCAAAGCTTGCAGGCAGTAAAAGAAGGTAAAAGGAACAGTCTTTAGGCTGAGCTGCCTAAAACTTAACTAACTTGCGTAAAGTCTCGGTGAGTCAGCACCAACAGAACAGTGAATCGAAATCCTAATCCCATTCTCAAACTACTGGATTGACTCATTTCCCACATCCAGTTACTCTGCTTGGATTTTATGCAATACTCCACACAAACCATGAAGTTGCTTCTGTAAATGGAATTTTTCATGTTACAGCCCGTTCCTGTAAATCAATCAAGGAAACGTTTCACTACTTTTTAATGAACTTCTGTAATCTCATTTCCCATGTCATATTGTATATCATTGCTTAATGCTAGATAAATGAGTCAGGTTGGCATTCCAGATGACTCATATAAAATAGTTTTAATGCATCATCTTAAGAATATGTACAGCAGTATGTTTCTACAAAAAACCTTGATCACAAAATAAATAAACTAAAACCTAGATATCATCATATCAGTAAATCAATGCACAATATTCTTCAGCAATCAGCTGCTCTGGCTTAGAGAAAAAAAAAATCTCAAGATTTTTTCATATAAAATGACTTGACCATTTAAAAATGCCAAAAAGTACTAACAAATGACATCAAAGATGCTAAGAAAGTTCGCTCTCCCAATTCTCATGAACAGTCCCCTCCAGAAAAAAGCACTTAAGAAGTCTGAAAGAAAACCAATTTAGCCTGGATCTGATCACTGAAAGCTCCAGCGTTATCTGCTGAAGAGAGGGCAGTGTCTTACTCTGCCTCCAACTGTTATGGTCAACATGGATCAAGAGTCTATGCAAATACCAAGGGCTTCTCTTCTGCACTTTATCTAAATCTGTAAACCTGCATGTTTCAAACTTCATTGAGAGGAGTAAGAGCCGTTTCCCCTGTCAATGCTAAAAGCTTTGAGGGAGTCAAGAAGAGCTTCATAAATGCAACAAATACATTCCTGTCCAGCAGAAGACATGTAGGTGTCAGGACTAGGTGAAGGCAATTCCATTTGGTTGGTAGGTATCCAAAAGACATGCCCAGCCAGGTTAAAGAAGAACCCAAAACTTCATTCTGAAGGGCACCGCGGAGTCAGATAGCCTTTTCTGACATCATTACCTCAAATGCTGGCATTTGCCAGCCATGCTCCAATTTCAAAACTCTTTCATCTCTTCATTCACAAATGAACTAAAAGGAAGGGACAAAAAACTCAGTTGTTAATATATTAACTGTTGCACATAGGAAATAGTTGAATTTCTTATCATTCTGTTGCAATTTCCTCATACCTCCCAAGGCTGCAGCAGCATAGACCATCAGTCACATTATGGGAAGTAGGAAAGATGTGAAATTCTGCCTGGAGATAGTCATCACACAAAGATTTCTTAAGCCGTATGTTACATTTCTAGAGCAAAAATCAGATAACCTGGTTGTGTTAAGCAGTCTGGAGGCTGTGAAATGGTTAGTTCACTGTTTAAAGAACATCCTCGTGCATGTGAGGCCCTCTAAAGTACCTGAAAGACTATAATAATATTAATATATTGTATTTATTTATATAATATATTTTAAAATAGTTAAAGCAACCCTAGTATGTGAAAAAATTAAAACATATAAGAACAAAGACAGGTAAAGAACACAAAATTTGGAATAGAGAAGAGCAGACAGCCATTATGAGGTCACTGGACACCCTTCCTACACATCACCTCTTCACTCCTCTAAAGCTAACTCAAGTGAGAGACTTTCCATTATCAATTGCTCAAGAGCTGGAAAAACGGTGCGTTAGCTGCTACCTGGGAGCACATGAGGTGTTACGCATTACACCTTGAAAAAGGCTGTGAACACATGGGTACTATAGCAGAAAACTGTACATTCAAAGCCCAGAAGAATAGAAATGGGGAAAAATTCTACTGACCACTTCCACCAAGGTTTTTAAGATAGCAATCTCAAAACCACTCCATTTTAGCTGCATTAGAAATATTTTCTTGGTATAACTGTAATGACACGTCTGTATGACAACAGACTTTCACAGATGCTATGAAAGTCAGATAGATCTATTAGAAAACTGAATTTTTGCCAGCGTAAATTGTATCAGTTGTCTGAAAAATTATAAGCTGCACTAGCAAAGAATTTAAAAAGAAAAAAGTACTAGAAAGCTTTTGTTGTTTTTTGATACATGTGTTTAGATTCCTGATGAAAAAATAAGAGTAATCATACTCCAACCCCACACTCACAATGACACAAGTTTCTCTTGGCTTTCACAGATCCCAAACCTCTGCACAGATGCACAAACACTGGCTGAACAGATTCTGCAAGAGCACTTGTCTAACCCTAACTCAAAAGGAAACAAGTCCAAAAAGTTTTTCTGAACTGTCAAATTTGACAAATTAATGTCAAATCTATGTTAGAGAGATGATCAGACTGCATACTCCACTCACTTCATAATTTTAGAGCCGAACAGAACAAAGCGTTTCAATTAGTTCAAGCTAGTATCCAAATTCAAACCTTTAGGTTCCATTTCCAGGAGAACTTCAATATCAACTGCTCACAAATCTTTAAGAAACACAATGTATTTCATGAGAGAACATGGAAATAACAAACTCCATAAAATGCTAGCCCAGACCGTGCTCTTCCACACTGCCTTCTGACACACAGGCAGAAAATACTACTGAATTAAAGACTACATTATTCGATATGGTGGTAAAAGCACTCCTCTTCTTAGAAAATATATACCTGTTTTAAAAAATAAAGTGGCTCAGAGCAGAAAATACCCTAGACCAGTAAACCAAGTATTGATCTGATAACATTATTCATTGGTTGGGCAGGTGCGATTTTGAAACAAAGTTTAAAAAAAAAAAAAAACGTATTTCCAATTCTTTAACTCGGAGTAAAGAAATGGTGGGGTTTTGGGGTTTTGTTTTTTTTTTCCAGAAAACCAAGACTGGGTTCAAGCTTTCCTAATTCAAAAACCCTCCCCACTGATTCACTAAGTAACCTTGGAAAGTCTTTAAAATCTTCCAGCACCCGAGTTTCCCGTGATACGAAGTGCGGGCAACGCCTCCGCCATCAGAGAAGGCGAGGAAGTCGTTATTTAGCCTTTGTACACAGTTTGATCTCCACGCATTTTACAGTGTGCCAGGATATTTTCAATGCATCCTGCAATGGATATAAACCAAATGAAAATAACTCATAGAGAAAGTACCACTTTTTGCTTATTAGAAGACCCAACTTTACAGCCATGACCTCCAGAAACAGAAGTATTATCCTTATACCTTCTCCTTCTATGTTTTTCTAAGACAGAACACTACCATATATTTCACAAGAAATGTTAAGATCCAAAATATGTGCGTTATCCATTGCTGGTTCAAAATATTTATGAGCAAACATTTTAAAAATGGGACTATTCGTACCACACGACTGGGTTGTTTCACAAAGTCTAACGCAAGATCAGGTTCATAAGTAGAAAAAAAATCTGAAAACATTATGAGAAATGTGGGGTTTTCTTTAACTGAAACGTAGTAAGTTCAGGAGGATGTATAGGTGTAACATAGTCATCCCTGGGTAATTTTAATATCTCACTTATGCAAAATCTCCATGTTGTGGCACATCTAAAGAAACAGGTTTTTGCACGATATTTCTGCTCTTATTTCTCCGTTACCCCAATAAAGTAGAACCCTGCACTAGGTAAGGCAAGTTAATAAAAGCCTTCAGGCACGCAGAGAACAGTTTTTCTTCCACTGATCTAAGTGTCATCTATGGATTATACAAATCAGTATATTCCATTTACTGCCATCAGAAATTTGCATCTCCATCTACACGACAAAATTAGGGGTGCAACAGCTTCTTCGCTAAATCGCTTCCTCCAGCTCTGCGTGATCCAGAACAGATCTAGGTCTACCTCTCCCTGCTGAAAGAATATATTCTCAGGTTATCCAACTTCCCACTCTGCAAGCGAGAGGAATGCTGATTGCAAGGGAAGGGCAGAGGATAACTCCAAGTGCATCCCTCCTTGAGGAGGGCTTCGTATGAAGTTTGCTGAAAGTATTTTTTAGCAAAGAGAAGAATAAGGAGGAGCCACAGTTGAAGTACTATCACTTTCTCAAATTGTTACGTTACTTGTAACAGTAACGTGGAACAGCAGGTCCCTAACACTGCTTTTGTGAATTTTATGAAACTATGTGCCTATGGCACTTCAGGAATCTAAAGACAGATATTATAGGTGCCTATAAATTAAAGTTATATTGAAATGCAAAAGACACTCAATAACCCCATTCACTGAGCCCTCTTCCGTTGCCTTAGAAAACAGAGAAAAATAGATGCAAGTAGGTCCTCTCCTCATGCAAAAACTAACACAGAACCACTCCCTGCTTTACAAACATTTTTTTTCTGATTAGTTCAGCCAGAGCACACCCAAACTGCAGCCACGCTCTCCCCGGCAGCATGACCTCTCACAACCTTCCTGGTAGGCTTATGCAACCGGGAAACCAAAAGCAATTTTGTGTAACTTGGCTAATTTCAACCCATCAGGCCATTTTAAATTAAAAACAAATAAGTGTCCCCAAATTTAGAATCAGCAGGAAAAAGTGATTTGGAAAATGAGTATAAAAGCACATTGAAAATTCTGAAGGCTCTGACATTTCTTCCTATTTTTCAATCAAATTCACAAAAGTGTTTTACTTCAATTAATTGCTCTTTTCCAGTTGTGAAATAGAGATTAGAATTCAGTAACTTGTTGAAAATGGAAAAGTCTGATGCTAGGTGTACATTTGTGTCATAATTTCAGATGAAACTTTCACCCCACACCTGTATTAATCAGATGCCTTATGCCAAATTATTACTTCAATAAATGTTCAGAAATTGCATTTCATTGGTTTTGCTTCAACTTAACAATATCCTTCATCAGAAGACCATTTAAAAATTAATGTTACAATAGCTTCCTAAGGAAATACAGTCTTTTTGAACATTTACACCCAGACTAAAAGGCTTAAGTAAAATTCCTACATATACATGAGGTGAACATAGAGAACAGTTTCCAGTGTCGCTGAACTATGGAAGAAGAGGTTTTCGTATGGATATGTGAGTGTGAGCTCGTGAGCATCAGTGATATACATAATGCTTACAAAAATCTTCTACGTTGCAAGTGTATCTGCGTACAGAGAGGCCACATCTCCATCTCCTCCTCCGGAGGTGACATTGGCAGACCAGATTTTTTCTGTCATGCCAAAAGAATATCTTGCTTATGTGGCACCTGCCTTTGTCCGGGATCAGCAGGTTCAAACCACCCAACAAAAAAGCGTAAGTGGGAAATGGGACAAAAATCGCCATCTGTAGACAACTTCATGGGAAGTTTGAGGACCTGCACACGATGTACATGCTACTGCTACAGAAAGCAGGGAAATTATGTTTTTAGGGAAGAGATGAAGGGAAAAAATCAGAGCCTGAACATTCCTCATTATATCAGACACATTGATCCCTGTTTCAAAAAGGCAGATGAACAAGAGAGGACAGTGAGTTTTCTACATAGACTGAGATGGAGAATGAAAAGAAAAAGAAAGGCCATCATCTCACTGATTCTAGCTAAGTGATCTTACCACAGCAAGAGATGAGATCTCTGGCAAACAGCTAGATTTTGCTATGTTTTGCTAAAAATAGCAGCTCATCTGAAGCACTGGACAGCTGAAAGATGAAAATGTACTGGTTTTTTAAGTGAAGGTGACTCCACATACAAGAAACTTGGCTTCACAGTCTGGTTTACCTTCTGTCTCCATCTGCTCGTATGTAACATCACTGCCATGTTAGAGAATTCGATAATTTAAAACTCTGTTATAATGTCTTTAAAATATAATAGTGTGGTGCAGCTTCCATTAGGACCAGCAAAATTACAGCTGAAAGTTTATGGGAAAAAAAAGTCCATTAGAAGTTTCACCTCTACAACCGCATTTAACATCACTTCAAACAGAACAGTCGACGATGGATGCCTGGAACTGAAACAAATATACAGTCTCAAAATGGTTCATTTTTATCACATTTAAGTAATGAGTTACTTTAAAGAGAATAATGAACATGATTTCCTTTGGCCTTAAGAAAAGCTTTCACTTCTGCCATCATTTCTAGTCTACTCTTATTTTCTCACACAGCTAAAAATGATTTAAAGAAAATCCTCAAGTTTATACACCGAATTATCAAATAATAACAAAACTGAAACTTTTATACACACATAAAAAGTAATTGCTTGAAGAGTGACTATAAAGCACCACTGCTCACCGCCTTACTGTGACTTCAGTACTCAAAGACAAATAGAAATCCCTGGCTGATCCCCAAATTGCTCCGTACTCCCACTCAAGCTTTGAAGATAAAACCTAAATCATAAGCCTGTTCATAAGCAAGTTCCTGATGATGTTAAGCTGACCTTAGATTCACTGCATCTGGATTTATCGAGCACCTATTTTTGTCATGACCATGTTTATAATAATCATACCAGGTTATGGGAGGACAGTACAGCAGGGAAAAAAGGAAAAAGAAATCAATACATTCCATAGATACACATTAATATATCCAAGGTAGACACTGGAAGAGATGCCAGCTTGCCATAAGCTTGCGGTTGAAGCTGCAACTCCAAAGTTACTAACATTACTGCTTTCCTTTGGAAAAATTGATTTTCATTTACAAGCCAGTCATTGTAGTTTTGCATCAATCCAATTATTTTACTTCACATTGCTGAAAGACAATATAGAACAATAATTATTTGGAAACAGATAGGAAGCTAGGCAATTTGTGTTTAATATATTGAAATAATTGCAAATTAATTAAAAACATAATTTATCAAAATTTGCCTTATCTATATTCAGCTTCTTGTCAGGGTGTAAGGTTTGGTTCAATAGTCCTCATATTGAAACAGAACTGCAGAGACAAAAGGGTTTTTAAAAGGCTCCATTCTTTAAATATAAGAAGAAAAAATCTGGTTAAGATAATTACGCATATTAATTTATAACCACACCGAGTGACAAAAAAATTAACAAATACTGCCTCTGTGATCCAGATAGACAAGTAGAGCACTCATTTTTATATTTTAAAATAAAATATCGCATTTTAGTTTCTCTCCAACTACCTGACAAACAGCTGGCAAAGCTTTTGGAAAAGTTGAAGATCATTAGTTGAACACATTCTTCTCAAAGCACAGCCCAGGGCCAGAGAGGGAAGGATGTGAAAAACCTGTTTCTTCTGTCACTTAGTGGCATTTTTTCAAGAAACTGAGGCAGGAGGCAGTTTTATTTTAAGATCTGCATCAATTGCTCAGTTGGTGAGCTAAGATTTACCAAACCATGAGGCTGCTCATCAGCCAGCACGCGATTTGGCTGCCTGCTTTGCCATCCAGACCCAGCTCTCTCAAGCAGTGATGCACCCTTCTTTGATCATGAGAAAGTACTTATGTTCAGAGAGAAAAATACTTCTTAGTTGCCCCTATCCCCTCCCCAACGCCTCTACAAGGGCATACACCAAGGCAGGGACGCTGTTGGTGGCCACTTCTGACTAACGTCCCAGTTTCCGACCCAAGTCTTGGAGGAAAGAGGCTTCTGAAGACTAAATACCCTCCTTGTAAAACAGGGGTTGGAACCAAAAGCCAGGCAAAACCACTTCTTCCATCAAGCAGAAGCCATTTTACTGAATTTTTGCAATGCAAATTTATTTCCATCCCATGTACCCAGGAAAAACACCTGCAAGGAAACCTTGGCTGTATCACATCGGTACAGCTTTCGGTAGTCAAATCAGACGAGCAAGCCGGCAGCCCTCCACCTTCTCTTATGGTGATGGGAAGCTCTAAAACTGCCTGTTGCTACCTGTATCTAAATTCAGAGGGCTTCGCTTAGTGCTAGCTGTTTGCTGTAGAAAAGTTAAACCAATAAGAGGTATAATTTTATCAATTCCTACTCAACTAATATGTGTACCTTTTGGTAGCTCTACATTAAAAACACATTATGCCTAAACACCCATAGAAGCAATGTAGGGCCAGGTTCTTCAAACCTGACTTTCCCTTTTGCAGATACACATGAGAACGTATCACATCTACATTTTTTCATTTATGTTTGCAATATTACAGATACAAAGAAAAATAGCAGGTTTACTCTTCGTGTTCAAGTATCAGATTTTTGGTAGCTTAGGGGAAAAATGCAAAAATTTCCAAGTAATTTCTAAAGGGATTCTCACAAGTAATAACCTTGGCAAATAAAGTCTTATTCCCAAGTATACATAATGACTTGGTAAAATTAATTACTTTCCTTTTTAACCCATTAATCATCTGGTTTTCATTCTGGAGGAAGCCCAGAGTTTCATCTTCCTTTGTACTGCAACATTAAACCAAGAAAATTGCCAGTGGCAAAATAAACATCATAATGCTTCATGTAAGGTTTCCAAGACTCTGGTGGGAGCTCTGTACAAAAGTATTTCTGTACTCCGGGTTACGACATTCTGTTATTTAAATATTAATAAAACAGTGATGTAAACCACATTAGAAAAGAAAACAAATCTTTTCAATTAAGTTTATTTTTAGAACAAGTCCTAGGATTCCGAATACAGCAGCGTTTTCTGAACACAGTGTTTTTCCCTTAAGATTTCTCACTGGCAAGACTCCATAATCTACTTGGTTCGGTGGTGGGAGGTGAACTTTTGCAGAAAAAACAGAGGCAGTTTAAAGGGCACCTCAGAACATTTCTAAATGGACAGTTAACACACTCAATAGCTGCTACAAATGTTTAACACAATAAAAATTGCAATTAGAAGCAAAATTTATACTTTTTCATGGCATGAAACACTGAGTTATACGGAGTTTTTCAAGAGCATTTAGTAAAACTAAACTGAGGGATACAACAAAGAATATTAGCTCACAGCACAAGAGAAATGGGGATAAGCAGTGCTGTAACAAACCTAATTTATTCACCAGACTGATGCAATCTGGCCTCGACCAGATTGAATTGTCACATTTCTACTTGGAAAAAAAAAATAAAAATCAAAAGCTGTTATTTTTAGGGGAAAAAATATTTCTTTAACGTTTCTGGACAATAGCCAGCAGCACAGGGCTATGTCAAGATGATGGAATAAACCAACCTTACATCTCTAAGCATCACGGTCACAGGAAACAGAGGCCAAGGCTAAAATGTGACCCGTTGTGGGAGGATTTAGTTAATCTCAGGCTTTAAGTGGAGCAATTTCTTTATCAAAAAAAAAAAAAAAAAAAAAAAAGAAGACATCAATAGTTAAGTACACAGGTCATACTATATTTGTTTAGTAACCGTAAAATAGCCACTCGCACTCTCCATGCCACACTTCCACAAAGGGAACGAAGTGCATCTCTCTCATGTACGTTCCCTCAACAGATCAGTCAGAAGCGAGACATAGCTTTGAACTTTGTTCCTCAAGAAAAGCAAACACCCCCAAGAAACCACTGCTCCGTTCATGACCGATTGGCAAAGGGTCTATTGTAGATTTCTTAGAAACGGGATTTTTTCATTCCTATGAAAACACCTGCTGCTGATGGATAGCTGGCATTTTAACAGAAGTATTAGTAATGCTTAAAGCTTAATACCAAGCTTTTCAGCAGAGGACCTGAAAGTGTTTGCTTACACACATTTACAAATTCATTTAGCATGAGATATGGGGGAGCAGGAACCCCACCGCACAGTTAGGAGAAACAGCAGAGTTGGTGCCTAGTGTAGGGTTAAAGAGGAAGGCTGGCAGGCAGGAACAGAAGGCAGCTGCCAAAACCTCCACTTCTCCGCTTTACGAAAACCATTCCTCCTCTGCAGCCGTGCTGCTCCCAGCGCCCCGTTAACCGAAGGTGCACGCGCGGGCAAGCACGAACAGAACGTGGCTCCGTAAGGGGAATCATAAATACTGCACTCCCAAAGAATGCGCAGCATTTATAAATACTCCAAAATAAAAAAAATCTGTCACTAGCGATATAGAGAGGTTTCCTAGCGGGAAAAATTCTGACACTGTTAAGAGTCAAGCAGGCAAAATGCCAGAGGTAAAGTGAAAAACAGAAAAAAAAAAAAAAATCCCCTCAAATCCCTAAGCACCTCTTAAGTCTATGTAATGCTCATCATTCACATAATCATGCTTCTGATTACACTGACATGCCAAGGTTTCCCTTCTCAAGTGATAAAGCAAGGGCAAGTTATTGGTCCCAGTTACCATGCACTGGGAAATCCAAGCATGAGAAACAGGCACATCAGAACCTACTGGAAGAATTCAGTGTTTAATACGGACCATTTCTTTTTGTGGGTGTACCAATAAAAGGGGTGGTGGGGGTGGGGTGCAAAAGGAGTCAAATTTTTGACACAAATTACTTCAATAAAGAAATATACATAAAATCCTCATATTTAACAAAACAGGGCTTAATATTCAGGTACCTCACTGAGGACGCTTCTTCCAGGAATTCTACTTGTCCAATACGGACATATCTGGAAACATTACATCAGTAAACAGCCAGAGTATTAAACAAGAATCACAATCCCATTCAGCAAAGATCAAAGATAGGGATAAATGTCAAAAATAATCATAATAAAAGCTAGCTTTTCTTCACAGGAACTATATAGTAGCAGCAGTCTACAGGCTACATACCTTACATGCATATATCTAAGGGGAAGGAAGACAGCAACAGATGTGATACTGGACTTCATCATAGGTCTGGAAGATAAGTGAACAACTAACAAACACGGGACACACAAGAACGAAGGAAAATTAATACCCTCTCAAAAACATGCCCAAAGGCAAGAGCAAAGTTCATATACTCACACTGCAAACAGCCCAAGCCTGGAACAGACTTTAAGACAAACCTCATGTACATGTGCTTCCTAAACACGAAAAACTAGAGTAAAAACGCTGACTCTCAGCCATGAACATAACTTCAAGACATCCTTGTAACCATTTTCCATGTAGTAACACCACAGAAAACATAACCTAGAGGACCTGAATCTTATATGAGACTTCAACAAACAGGTGAGTGATAGCTTGAACAAATATGTTACCAAAAAAAAAAAAAAAAAAAGAGGGGGTGAGAAAAAAGAAATAGTATAGAAGGATGCAAGTCCACTGTATGGGTCAGCACTGCTGCCCATCCTGATGATGTCTGATTGCTCATCACAGCACAAGAGCAATTAATGGGGATGAGCAAAATCATTGGTTTCATGACAAACTAGGGAAGCACGCTGGAAGGCAAAAAGGCCACAGTCCAGAAGTTTTATTTGTTTATTTTTCTTTCTAGAATAGCAGGAGTGCAAGAGGTAAAGAAACAGACTTTTTACAGATGTTGAAAGTGCACCTGCTACCTTAGCATATCTATAAATACCACAACCGATGCAAGCACTGGTTTACACTTTTGAAAGTACAGTGCCTGCTTACAGTTCACCCCATCGATCAGCACTGAAGGAGCACATCCCTACAGATTTTAAATCCTCTTACCCTAAGTACCATACATTTCTAAACTCTATGTTCAAGAAAACTCATTGTCCGATGCAAGTTTTAATAAGTGCCTTCCTTCTGCTCTCCTCACCTCCACCAAGCACGGAGAGGGACATACAGAAGCAAACCTTTCTCAACAGAAACTGTGCCTTTAGCTCTTCTCTCAAGAAAACCAAAACCAAACCCAGAGCATGATCCTGACTGCTTACAAATATCTTCCATAGACATTTATGCTGATGGACTAAGAAGCTGATTTCTCTGGTTTGGGACAAAACAATTTCTATGAAGTATTTAAGCTCTAAAACATGACTGCAAAACAAAAAAACCACCAGTCGGTTCTTCAGGCTCCTCAGTTTCCAAATAGTAAAGTACTGTACAGGGGGCTAAAGTTCTGTTTCTACAAGTGTCCAGATTGGGCCCTACTTTGGCAGCAGTGAGTGGTCCAGATGCTCCCTCACATCGAAACGTGTCTGACCTGGTACGTGTTGTCAACACAAATGTGTGCAAAACCTACACCGTACCACCAGGAAAGAGGTTTTCACAAAAGAGCCATCACAACCACTTCTATCGAGGAACATACGAAAGTGTTGATGGCCCAGTAGGTCACAGTTTAAAGTCTTGGTCCTTGATGCAAGAAATGTATAATTCCATTCCATTTTTCAGCTGGAGGGGGGCCCAAACCTGTACATCTCTTTTGAAGACAATAACTTCACTAAGAGCTGTTTAGCCATGAAGCAAATACCTTCAACAAAGCTAAGTATCTATTGGCAAAAAATTCTTAGCAGCGTTCAAAGGGCTTCTGAAAAATCAGCGTGACTCCATGCGCCAACAGATACTTCCCCAGAAAGCATCAGACCTAGGTTCTGACCTCTGCTCTGTCGACCGTCTATATTATGTATATTATACAGTCACTGGATAAACACAGCTATGTATTTTTTTGCATTGGATGCATCGTTTTGTGGACTTAATACTATGATTTTCAGGCCATAACATCATAATTATGTCTTTTGCCACTTAACTCTTGAGGGAAGCGAGCTCGATGTCTAAAACATAACCAGAGCAAACTTTTAAACCAAAATCTGCATCTCTGAAGATACAAGAAAGCCAGTAATTTCTGCTGGCTTTGTCCTTATTTTCCTTCTATTTCTGAAATATGACCTCGGACTGTGTTTTTTATCCAGAATTGGTGGGGCAGTGCTGTAGTACCTCCAGAAACACTACTCGACCTCTATTGAATCCACAAACTTTGACTGAGTCTTAAAAAAAAAAAAAAAACAAAAAAAACCAAACCCAAAAAAACCACAAACCACAACAGTTTTATTTCCAGAATGAAATAATACAAATCTAGTTTTACAAATGTATTTAGACAACAAAATCATGAAAATTAGCATCTCAGTTTTACATCTGTACCTTTTTCAGTTCACTGTCATTATTGTTCTCACACTGTCAACAATCCAATTACTTTAAAATAACCACCAGTACCCAAAAACAACTATTTTTGAATGTGCAATGTTATATTTGACACTCATTTGCCAATTAATTTTCTGGTTTTAGCACGTCCGTTTACAACTTTTCAGGTCTATTTTAATCTCTACAAGTACTTTGGCTGCTGAAATTTTGATTTATTTAAAATGAAATACCACAGAAAAAAACAACCCCCTTCTACCAGGTTAACGCTCTAATGTCTCGACTGCAGATCATCCCAAATTGATGCTTTCATGAGTTACTGAATCACTTAGCGCCAAGGCGAGAGGATTACATTTGTTTAAGACACAACAAAAGCACATGATATCCTGTGCTATACATCCGGATACTACTGTCATGAACAGGGAAGCAATCCTGAGTACGGCTGCCAAATTACATTTTTTTCCAGCATGAGCTCCCAACAGGGAGCACAGCTTCTTCCTTTTCTGCATTGATACAGCAGTCCCAAAGGCACACGCAGAAACCTGTTATGCCCGGATCTGATTCAAGGTCCTCTCCAAGTCAACAGCAAAAATTCCTTTGTTTTCAAAGGGAGGACGATTACGTTCCCAAAGAACTCACAGTTCAGCTTCCCTTATAAGCACCTTTTCACCCCAGGACCTACATGGCTTTCCACAGCATCCTTTCTCATCTTCCCCCTCCCTCTTCTCAGCTCACTGTACAAACAGAAAAATCTCCATGCATGTTTGTAATCAAACGGGGTGCATACTCCATTTAGATGCAAATTTGGGAGCACTCCAGAACTTTATGCTCACTCAGACACACATGAAGAATTAACCGTCTGTGTTACTCCATCTGTTGCCTACTGCACTTTAGAGCAGCCTGGAACAGTTTGGCACATCTCATTTTCTTGCCACCTAAAGTCAGAATGATTTTTTTGTTACAAAAAAAATGCAAGAGACTAAAATTGTACGGTTTTCTATACTTTGGGATAGGGATGGCTGTTTCAGACAATGTTACAAACATATTTTCTTTGGCAACTTACTGGTTTGCAAATCGTGTTTGTTAAATTATTTGTAGTCTGCAAGAACCAAACAAAAAAGGAATTTTTATGCATCAGACCAAAGAAGGAATGTAAAAATAATTGTACTTAAAAATAACTTTTTTTTTTTTACTTTCTTTAAATAAATGGAGACAATAGACCTACCACACTGCATACTTAAGAGCAGTATCTATCTCCTGAAATACATCTTCTCAAACTTCCTTCTAAACAGTAAGCAACCGAGGCTGAAATGCCAATCATAAATAATTAGGCAACACAATTACCCATTATTTTGTTATTTCATTAACATTTCTGTCAGAAAGAAAAAAAAAATTAGCACCAAAATACAGTGATACCATTTAAGACTGTGGCATCTTGGCTCTCACTTATATCGTAAATAAAATTCTGATATATTTATGGAAAAGTTATCCTCAATAGAATCAGACCTGATCCAGGAACCCATGAAAACGTCAAATGTTATTCTATGGCATTAAGTCTTAAAGAACAAAAATTTCAAAACCAGCCTGTGCAATCTAGATTAAGGTTTCAAATTGACTGAAAGGGCAAATAAGGTTCTATATTTCGCATCTATTTTTCTTAGCTTGTACTTATCACAATTTTTCTAAAAACAACACCTCTTACAAATGCTCACATGGGCAACTGCATTAGAGTCAGTCTAGAGGCTTCGATGACTCTTTGCTAATGTGATCTCACAAAAGAGGAACCTGAAAGACACAGTGGATGGAAACGCAATTTATACCCTGCCCAATCATATGTCAAAACTGAAAGTAAATTAGCGAGTACAGACTTCTTACAGAATATAGACAGTACTGAAAAATTATGAATTTTACAAAATGTAAGAAGCCCAGGAAAAACAGTGTGGCAAAGGCATGACTTGTGAATCAGGGATGGGGACTCAATTCCCACCTGCCACAGACTTCCCGATGATTGCATTAGGCAACTTTTCACTTTACTTTTTTTACCTTCATTTCACAGTTGGAAATAGCAAAAATGCTTTCTTATTCATAGAAGAGGGAAAAGATAAATTTAGTTATTTTGATGATTCATTCAGATACAATAGCCATGGGAGTCATTCTGATATCCAGACTAAGTTAGACAGGCAGCTGTTATTGGCAGAAGACTCAAATAATCTCTATGCAATACCAAATTATACTGCAGGTTATTGAACTGCACATAACAGAAGGGAACCTTCTATTATTTTAAAGAGCATTCATAGACGATTTCCAGAGAAGTGAAAAGACTGTATTGTACGATAAATTCAACACTGCATTATATCAGCGCTAAACAGTACATTGTTCTACTAAGTTTTTTTAAATATACATCTTCCTAAATAATTTAAGAAAGTGGTTTTATACTTCTATTTTCTGGAAGCATCTAGAGTCAGTTCAATGCCTGCACAGATGACAACAGCTTCTTAATTTACTTCACCAGCCTACCAGTGTGGGAGCATTGCTACCTTTACACAAGGGAGAGAGTATAACTCTAATCAAGGACTTTCTAGAGTAGAATACACAGTTTATTTCTAAATATAAAGCCTTTCTCTGTGTATGTTTAAAAAACTTAACACAAAACAGACAATTTTCATCTGATCTGTTTAGATGAAGAGCCTGATTTTAGCTGCAGGAACCCTAGGAAGAATGTTTTGAGACTGTTTAGATTAATACTTGCAAAGTTGTTCAAGTCTAGTAAGAAATTAAAAACTCTGACAAGGTCAGATACTCTAACCTAGGTAATAGATGGAACGAAGCTCACATAGACAGAATCTCAGAATAGAGTTTTAATCCAAAGCAAAGAATCAAGGTCAAGTACCTGACTTAGGGATGTTCCCAGTAGTACTTAGAGCTTAAATTAAAGGGTTATCCACACTTCAAAAGTACAATCACTCAAGTTAACCTGCAACACGGTCATCTGAATTTACATTTTTTTTACTATAAAACATAGGACCTTTCACACCTGTCATTCTATCGAATTTGAAAGTGTATTTTGATGTTGAAGTACCTTTGACGACAACTTCAGTAAAGTAAATGTATATGTCCAACTGTCCTAGAGTAATGGTGGTTACCTGCCAAGTCCTCCAATTATCAGTCCTCATGCTTTTGTGGCTATGTGGACAGCCCGGCTTTTTAGCTGAATATCATAAAAGCTAGATAATTTATGCATCATATTAGCTCATCATGCACCCAACATTATCTTGCAATTTAAATGCGACTACACAGTTGGTAACTATTTATGATGTAGAATTCATATGCAGTGTTATAACCTTTATTATATGAGTATCAACATGGCCTCTTGACCACCACGGCATTGGGAAGAAGTGTTTGAAAGTCCATCTGTACTCTGTCCTGCTTAGCTGATAAACCACCAGATCACTGTGTAGGACCAGAGTGCTCAAATGCAGCTCCACATCATGGTTTTCAACCTCTTTTTTACCTGAAGGCCCCCAAAACAAAGATATAGACCTCTGAATAGCAGTTTTACACTCTCTGACAATTGGCTTCCCTTCTCTATGACTTTTTGGAAGCCTGTGTCCCAAGACACAAACTAAAAAATGCTGGTTTTTGAGAAATGCACTCCAACAAGCTAGAAGATAACATTCCAGTTTCCAATATAGCTCTTGGGGCTTCAGTATCTATGAGACTATTTACTGAAAAAACATCTCACTGCTCAACCAGTGCATTTTCTGGGAAATTCCCCATCAGTGATGACAACAACAATAAAATTCTTGGATCTTATCACCAAGAAAAACAAGAGACGTAAAACCATGAAAGCCATGAATCTGAATGCAAATGCTGGTTGACACAACACAATATCAAGGGATGAGACTGTGAGGCAAACCATTCATAAAGTTCACACATCTGGCCAAGCATAGTCCTTAAGGGTCACCAGATTAATGCAGTAGGATCCAGATTCCATTTTTTACAAAATCAACTCCAAGTCATGATGTCAGACACTCTCCTGAGAGCCAGCATTTCTGTTGTCATAAGACAGGTGAGTGCAAGTAGAATTGGTTTCCAACTCTCTCTTTTTCTTTTCCTTACAGCTGCTGGCACTTCCTTAAGATCAGGTAAATCAAACATGTTCAAAGAATTCTTGGGATCTCCAGGGAAGGAGAGAAACTTTCAAGGGATGGGTTGCCAAAGGACAAATGAAAGAACAGATAAGGAGAGACAAATTAAGGAGAGGCAAAACAACAGATGATTCTTACAGACATGATTTTTGGAAATGGAGGAGCTTGGCTGGATGATAACAAGATCACGTGGTTAATGACTGTCACATACTTTACATGTACTCTTGCAATCTTCAGTCTTTCAACACTTCTGAGGTACTAGAAGTGTCCCTTAATGCTCTCCAAACAAGTCCTCTGTTACAGCTGTGGACAATAACAGATTCCTTTTCCCCCCTTAATCCATTCCTGCACTGTTTTAATGTTTTTCCCTTTAACAGAAGGCTCTGCCATCATGGATGTTAACAGACACTATATTAGTATATTGACTGGGTGTATTGGGTTTGTGAGGCCAGGTTTTAGTAACGGGGGGGGGGGGGGGGCGCGCAGCTACAGGGGTGGCTTCTGTGAGAAGCTGCTAGAAGCTTCCCCCATGTCCAACAGAGCCAATGCCAGCCAGCTCCAAGATGGACCCACTGCTGGCCAAGGCCGAGCCCATCAGTGATGATGGTAGTGCCTCTGGGATAACAGAGTTAAGAAGAGGGGAAAAAACCCACAAAACACCAAGAACAATTGCAGCAGGAGAGAGGAGTGAGAATACATGAGAGGAACAACTCTGCATACACTAAGGTCAGTGCAGAATGAGGGGCAGGAATTGCTCCAGGCACCGGAGCAGACATTCCCCTGCAGCCCCTGGAGAAGACCATGGTGAGGCAGGCTGTCCCCCTGCAGCCCATGGAGGTCCATGGTGGAGCAGATATCCACCTGCATCCCACGGAGGACCCCATGCGAGAGCAGGCGGAGGCACCTGAAGGAGGCTGTGGCCCCATGGGAAGCCCATGCTGGAGCAGGCTCTCGGCAGGACCTGTGGCCTCGTGGAGAGAGGAGCCCATGCTGGAGCAGGTTTGCTGGCAGGACTTGTGACCCCGTGGGGGACCCACACCGAAGCAGTCTGCTCCTGAAGGTCTGCACCCCATGGAAGGGACCCCACACTGCAACAGTTTGTGAAGAACTGTGTAAATCTCACATGAAGTGTTCCAACATTGCACAATGCACACACCAGCATGGGCAGTGTTGCCAATAAGGCTTCATACACAAGCAAAGCAAGATGTTTCCTGGCATGTGATCCTCAGAAAGAGTCCCTCCGGCTGCTCAAAACATTCATTAAACAGCTCATTATGCTACCCATCTCTCCCAATATCCACAGGCATGGATTCCTTGCTCTCAGAAAAGTCTTACCAAAACAGAACAAAAACCAGAAGGCACCCAGGGAAAGGCAGATATTTTCCCTCGGCTTAGAGCGTGGCCATCAGATATCTCAGTTTGCCTTTCAGTTTTGCAAATGCACATTCCATTCTAATTCCCTAACTACTCGCAAAATAGCTGCAGCACCTTTCTCCCACCCATGTGTCCTCCAAAAAAGGATACAGGAGCAAAATTTTGTCACTACAAAAGAAATCTAAACCATTCAAAAATTTTACCTTGAGATTCCTTTCCAGGAAAAGACATGCCAATGGTCCCAATAGAATTGGAAAGCTCAACCTTAATATCCTACCAGTAAAACTTTCCGTATGGTACTACAGCTTGTGACCAGGAAAGAAAAGTATCCTTTGATAACAGCGCAGACTTCCTCAATACAGTAGCTCTGAATTACCACCTACCAACATCAACCTGGTCAGCTATTCATCAGAAGCACATGGGAAATAAACTAGACACGTCAAGGTGAAGTTTTATACTCCTTGCTTGCCTCAGAGATAGCCTGTTTCTGTATTTCTAAGCCAAATTCAGATTTCTGGGAAAGTGTCTCATATCTGTGAAAGTTATCTCATATCTTCAGGACTACACACTCACTACTAGTAAAAAAACTCCAAAACAGCATCCACTGATGAACTGCGTGCTTTCTGCCAGCCCCCTGCCGCTCTGGTTCTCATTGCACTAGTTCAATTAGGACTCGCGTCAGCCTCGTTAGAATCAGCGCTGAGGAGATTAATGTCTGGCAATTTTTCAGCCCTGATGTTTTTTTACACCCACTCTAGGTTCTTTCTCTACCAGCCAACATAATCTACATTGATGTCCTGAGCATATACTGAAATTTTTATAAGGTGGAGTTTCAGTTAAAGTGCAGGGTAAACCTTAATTTGGGTCTAGCCAAGGATGAATACTAGTTTAAAACATATCCATTCTGTTCACACCATTATTTTTTACTAAGAAAAAATATACTGAAATGAATCAAATTTAAACTTAATTGAGCACTGTCACACAGGATTGGTTCAAGTTCAACTAAATTGTTTTGAAATGCCATTTTGCATTAATCTGTACAATTTGTCTGGAAGTCCAGACATTGTGACTTTAGACTTCTGTAATTTTTTTTTTTATATATACATTTTTTTGAGCACAAAAGCAAAGTGAATCGGGGGTCAGAATTGGTTTTAATGAAGTTGTATTGAAAAAATTATGGTACAAAGGACAAGGGCTAACAGTTTTAAACTAAAAGAGGGTAGATCTAGATCAGACCTAAGGAAGAAATTCTTTATGATGAGAGTGGTGAGACACTGGCACAGGTGGCCCAGAGAAGCTGTGGCTGCCCCCTCCCTGGAAGTGTTAAAGGCCAGGTTGGATGGGGCTTTGGGCAACCTGGTCTAGTGGAGGGTGTCCCTGCCCACGGCAGGGGGGTTGGAACTAGATGATAATTAAGGTCCCTTCCAACCTAAACCAGTGTATGACTCTATGATTCTCCTAAAACTGGTTCGAGACCTGCCCAACTTCTCCATGACACATAGCCACGGGAGGTGCAGTTCTGTTACCTACATACATGGGATGAAGAGAGAGATCAGAGTGAGAAAGGAAAAGGTAAAATCAGGCCAAGGAGTCTTTCAGACCTGAAAACCCATTCTAAAGGTCCCTGAGCAAAATTTTTGTAAGATGTTGCTGGATTCACTGGTAGTTTCAAAGACTGAGGGAAAAAAAAAGGTGAGCCCTAAGTGGATGTTTTCTCTTAAAAGCCTTAACAAATTTATTCAAAATACAGTAGAAAGTTGAGCTACTTTTCAACAAAATACAGTAACTCTACAGGATGAAACATGAATACAAGTAACATATAAGAATGTTTACAGTTAGTTGACAACCTGTAAAGAGTCATATAAAAATCAATCAACTCGAGAAGAAGTGACTAAACTTCTTCCCACACTACATTTTTATCAAAACACAAGGCTTATGCATTTGGACTATGAAGTGGACGACGGCACATCACTGCCTTTCTTATGTACTCCAGACTGTCACATGAAATGTTTCAAGAACTGGGCACCTACCACATTAGTGCTGAACACAAAATAGGACGGGACAGTGTGTTGAAGTTTTCATGTTGTAGACCAGGCTCATTCATATGGGGTCCAAGAAATAGGCATAACCCTCAAGAACAATTCATGTAGCACCCAGCTTGATGGGAACCAGCTCTGTGTTGTGAGCCACCTTCTGGCCACCACTCTCACTATGGGAAGGGCTTTTACATTCTTTCGGGGATTCTCTCCCATTGCACATGTAGTTTTGATACAAAGGCACTAGCACAAGTTGTGTAAAAAATCTCAAGAGATTGTGGATGCCTGAAGTGAGCCACAAGAGTGACCGATCTCTCTGAAGAACTCAAGCCCCTGTGAAGTGCAGCAAATTGAGTACTGCCCCACAAAAGGAAAAACTAACAACCAAAGAGGAAACAGGCATTAGTTAATCATAAAGTCTAGTCCGGAACCGTACACGAAATTAACTGGGGCCTCTTTGTATATGACGTCATTCGTCACAACTTTAAAATCTCAGAACTTTGTTAGCATCCACCAGCAGCCCTGATATACAAAACCTTCTTTCCCAAACGTGCACCTAGTAAGACAGCTGTGACAACATGTGTGAGGCTTACACTTTAGTACCAACAACCCCGCTTGCTACTCAAGATGAGACAACTGAGAAGGTCTATTGAGAGTCTACACACTGACACAATCGAGAAACTCAGGTTAAAGAGTGATAATCTCAGTGTTCAGCACTATCAAGGTGAAATCAATTAAGAGAGACATTCTATATATATACTATGGGCTTGAAGTCATTTGTTTCAAACTCCATTAAACTACCTGTACCTACATTTTCAAATATTTGTCTGTCATTACCCTTTATTCATATAATTCCGAGGAAAATCTGTTTTAGCTGATATTTATCTTGGCTAAAAATAAGTGAGCACTTAGTTCTCAGCTGTTTCAACCTCTAATTAAAACCAGTTCTACAGCCAGACACACTATGCTAAGAAGAAACAGCCTCAAGTAACGCAATTTTCATTGTTAAAGAATGCGGTTCATAAGCAATTATATATTGTCAGCTCTAACAGTTAATCTAACCTCTTCAATGACACCCAGTTATTTTCACACTCAACATCTTGCCACGAACCAGTAATTATGGCCCATACTTGCTATCTCCGCTGACACTGATTTCCAGTCTACGGAGACATCAGCAAATGAGCTTATAACCTTAAGATAACCAAAGGACACTAAAGAGGTTAGCTTTTGCAACATGACATTTATTCCTGAAATTGTTAAACAACAATCATTTCATCATTTAATCTTATTCTAATGAAGACTCTGCTGTATCAGTTTTTTCTATTTGCAGCAAATCATTAAAACAGAATTAATACATGATGAAAAAGCTGCAATGAAGGGAAAAAAAAAACCTGTGGATCTTATCTTGCCACAGGGAGATGAAGATTTCTCTTGCTGGAGGAGAGGGAGAAGGAAAAATTAAAGCTGTCAAGCAGCAGTTGCACAAGTACAGACTCCAAACCCCTTCTCCCACCTTTCCAAAAATGGCAAAAGACATCAGTTCTCAACATTTGGTTGCAGTCTGGCAGAATTCATGCCAGAACATCAGCAATAACCTTTGAGAAGTCAGGGAAGGTCACCTCAGGAAGACCAAAGAGAAAATCATCATCCTTGGCTTTAAAAAGAGATTAATGGAAGAGCCAAAAAATAATGGCCAAAGTATTTTCCTAGGAAAATACTGAAAAATATAATAGGGTACCAAACGTGTGGGTACCCCAAAAACAGTATCTTCTAAAACTTTTTGGCAATCCCTCGTGACATTCTCATCACAAGATGTGATGTTAGTCTTGCATGGTTGTAAAAGTGGCTGGGAAACTTTACTTGGGGAAAATATAAATGGAAACACGACATTTAAAAAAGTAATATGAGTTATTTACAAACTTTTATGAATTCGAAGGTCATAATTGAAAGATGTGCTCTCACAACAGTGAGTATCAGTGGGTAAGTGAACAGATTTTTCAATTAAACATTGCAATCTCAATAGTAAGTATAAGGAAAATACACTATAGGGTATATAATTCTACAGATTTGCCTGAGAACACAAGGTATAAGCTGTGCCTGCAGAGATTGCAAAGGAATTTAAGGATGTTAAGCGCTAAAAGAGAAGGAACTGAAGAGATCTCATGATCCTATTCACCTGCTATGTCCAGTTGATTCTTAAGACACAGAGACTTATTGTATTACGTCAACAAAATGTGGTACGTCATCTGTGATTTAAACTGTTTTCTTTGGTGTCCTCTCCTATTTACAGCTGATAACCCAAGCCACAATACAGTTGATTCTAAAATGATGATACTTTTAGTAGTTATTCAAGCGAGAGGTTGTTAGAACTAGTACTACTTTGCATGTAATGTCTGATCCAGCAATTTTGCCAGAGTAGGATAGATCTTTGAGAAGTTTTGCATTAGGTTATTGACTAAAAGTTTCATGTATGCATGTGATTTATATCAAATTTAACACATGTAACTATTATCAACAGAAGTCTGAAGCCTATATACTGGAACAAGTTAAGTATCGCAAGAATTTAGTGTTCTTGTGAAGCAGATCTTCCAGATCTCTTTGGTCATAAACTCAATTAATTTTCTTTTAAAAGAGCTGAGAAATTTGAATATAGTCTGCCCGAGAGGTTACAGTTACTTAAATTTTCCTAGTGCAGCCTTCTATACAAGGGGTTCAAGTGTTTAAGGAAAGAAAGAAAACGTAGAATACTACTAAAAATATCTAGTCCAAAACATATTTCATTAATACACTTTTCTTTTTTCTGTGGCTCAGTGATGTTATCAAAAGTTCAGTTCCAAAGGACCAGCTCTCTTGGTCACCAAACTGCAAGATTTAAAACTTCTCCATTCCATGTTTCATTTTCCTTTTCCTTTCCCACATCCACAATCTGTAGTTTGCCAACTGCCCTTCAGTGCCCAAATTTCCATTGAAAGAAAGTTCTACCTCAGCCAAGAAAACCAAAAGAATTTGGAGGCTGCACAGATGGGAAATCATTACATGAAAACCGTTAAAGAGAAAGACGTTAATTGCTCTCTCACTTCCTCTTATAATGAGGAACTCTTCCAATGTTCAGTTAAGGTGCCACAGACAAGGACATGTCTAAAGAATCAAATTCTATTTTAAATCAGATTAAAATCTATTTATCCTCTCAATAAAATGTAACAAAGAAAAGAAAAAATCACCAAGGAAATCAAGAGACATAAAGACAATATTCTCACCCCTCTGCATCACCAGGCTATTGGATCATTCTTATTATATAACAAGTAACAAAACTCCGAGAGATTTATAAACACATTTAGTCTCACCAAACAATAAATGGTGGTTCATCAGCCAAACAGGTTTGGATATGCACGTACAGCTTGGAGAACAATTCTTCACAGTGCAATGTCCCAAACACAGAGATTGCACTGTAAGAGCAGAAAGGTAATTAAATCAGAGCATGATTTCAAGTATTTAACATCTTTTCTCTTCCATAGAAATTTTTTCTTTTTTTTTTTTTTTTTGCTGAGCAAAAGACTTATTTTCTAAGAACAAACTAAATATAGAGAGAAAGAGGATCAATCCTACAATACAGGGCACACACTGAGAAAACAGCGGTCATGAGTTTAAAACTGAAAGCTGCTCATCCCTACCAGCAGCAGATAGTGCTTTTTCTGCTGAGTACTTGCCTCAAAACAGGTAATGTCGTCTTCTTAAAATAAACAGGCAATAAAAAGTCTGTTTAAACATTCACCATATTGTACATAGTATATTAAGCAGCCTGTATAAGGAATACTTCGGTAGATGTTACTTTCCTTTGTTCCTAAAGCTCTCTAGGAACCTAACAACAAAAAACCATGGAGTACAAACAGACAGCTGAGCTATAAATAGAAATTTTTCCTGCTAAAATTATTACTAGAATTTCTTGGTAAACAGCTTTAGCTGAAAGAAGCCTGAGAGAAAGTTTGATACGATCCCCAGCAACCTGCAAAATATCCACTTCTAGCCAGACTTCAGACAAAACCAAATAGAGAAGCTACCGCCTGGAACAAGACAGGCCATCAGAGACATCTAATTATACTCCCTAACACTTTGCTATTTACACAAAACAACAACAAACAAAATAAAAACCACTCCCATTTTTCATACAGGAAATTAAAAGCCCTAATTATACAATCAGCATTAGTGTATTGGGTCTAGCTGAGATGGAGTTAATTCTCCCCACAGCAGCCCTCATGGTGCTGTGCTGTGTATTGGTAGCTAGCAAACTGTTGATAACACACCAGTGTTTTGGCTACTACTGAGTAGTGCCAGCACACATCAAGGCTGTCTTTCCAACATTTCTTTTTCCCCAGCAGCACGCTGGGGGTGGGCAAGATCTTGGGAGGGGACACAGCTAGGACAGCTGACCCAAACTGACCAAAGAGATATTCCATACCATATGACGTCTGCTCAGCAATAAGAAACTGAGAATAGGGGGAGGAACAGGGCGGGGGCATTCGTTGTTTTTTTTTACAATGTTTGTCTTCCGGAGTAAGGGGTACGCATACTGAAGCCCTACTTCCCAGGAAGTGGCCGAACATCGCCTGCTGATGGGAAGTAGAGAATAATCTTTTGCTTTTTGCTTTGCTTCCGCGCGCGGCTTTTTTGCTTTAGCTACATTAAACTGCCTTTATCTCGACCCACGAGTTTGGGGTTGTTTTTTTTTTCCATCCTCCTTTCTCCCCTCCCTGCCTTACTGAAGAGGGGAGTGATAGAGCGGCTCTGGTGGGCACCTGGCCCCCAGCCAGGCTCAACCCACCACAGTCCTTTTTGGCGCCCAACGTGGGGCAGGAGAAAATTGAGATAAGGACAGTAATTGGAAGAGGTAATGAGCAAAACATTGACTGAACGTAGATTGAGAGTGAAATAGCGGTGAAGGGACGAGAGGTGGATTCTGTGTGTATTGTCTACTCTTGTTTAGTGTTGTGATAGTGTTGCTTTGATTCTGGTGGGGGGAATTCTTTTTCTTTTTCCTTGTAGATGTGATTAGTGTGTGTGTAGTTTTTCTGTTGAATATGTTTTAATAATTCTTAAATATGTGATTCACAGAGGCGAGGGGTGGAATGTGTTGGGTTTGCGTGGCAGGGTTTTGGTAGCGGGGGGGCTACAGGGGTGGCTTCTGTGAGAAGCTGCTAGAAGCTCCCCCTGTGTCTGACAGAGCCAATGCCAGCCGGCTCTAAGACGGGCCCGCCGCTGGCCAAGGCCAAGCCAATCAGCGCCTCTGTGATAACATATTTAAGAAGTAGAAAAACACTTAGAGGGAGAGAGCTTTTGCAGCCGGAGAGAGGAGTGAGAAGATGTAAGAAACTCTGCAGACACCAAGGTCATTGCAGATGGAGGGGGAGGAGGAGCTCCAGGCGCCGGAGCAGAGATCCCCCTGCAGCCCGTGGTGAAGGCCATGGTGAAGCAGGCTGTCCCCCTGCAGCCCATGGAGGAAGGATGAGGGGGTGTAGCGATTCCACCTGCAGCCCGTGGAGGACCCCACGCCGGAGCAGGTGGAGACACCTGAAGGAGGCTGCGGCCCGTGGGAAGCCCATGCTGGAGCAAGTTCCAGGCCGGACCGGTGGACCCATGAAGAGGGGAGCCCACGCCAGGGCAGGTTTGCTGGCAGGACTTGTGACCCCGCGGGGGACCCCACGCTGGAGCAGTTTGCTCCTGAAGGTCTGCACCCCGTGAGAGGGACTCCATGCTGGAGCAGGGGAACGATGAGAGGAGTCCTCCCCCTGAGGATGAAGAGGCGGCAGAAACACCGTGAGATGAACTGACCGTAACTCCCGTTCCCCGTCCCCCTGTGCCGCTGAGGGGGGGGGGAAGGTTGAAGCCGGGAGTGAAGTTGAGCCCGGGAAGATGGGAGGGGTGGGGGGAAGTGTTTTAAGAGTTGATTTTATTTTCTCATTCCTCTACTCTGTTTTGCCTAGTAATAAATTAGATGAATTCCCTCTCTAAGTTTGGTCTGTTTTGCTCGTGACAACAATTAGAGAGTGATCTCTCCCTGTCCTTATCTCGACCTACAAGCATTTCGTTATGCCTTTTCTCCCCTGTTTGGTGAATGAGGGGAGTGAGAGAGCGGCTCTGGTGGGCACCTGGCCCCCAGCCAGGGTCAACCCACCACAATTAGCAACACAAGTATTCCTATTCAGAGCGAGAGAAGCATTTTACAATCGCAGGGGAAAAAAGAGGAACAAAGAAACGAGTATTTATACTGGCTCCATCTTTTTTTCAAAAGTATGATCACATTACATTCATTGAACACTTTTTAAAGTGACAAAGTCGAGCACTCAGAAACTAAAATCAAAACAGTTTGGCTAAGCAATCGCAATTTAGCTCTGTAAATCAAATATATATTTTTACAGGCCTGTAATTACAAAATGATACACTATTTCTTCCCACTGGAGCCTCACTCCAGCAGGTGAGGCAGTGAGCAAAATATAAGGTGTTCAAAGTGCAAAACAATTGCATATTTATTTTTATCCTGATCATTTGAGGATACCATGCCAACCAGTCTTTATGCTGGCTTCAGAACTGTTACTTTCCTCTTAATAAGACACTTTTCCCCATCATGTCATTCAAGCATCAGTGCACGTTATCTTCTTATCTGCCCTGTGGAATAAGAACATGCTACCTTTCTCCTTTTATCAATAAGAACAGTGAATCACTGCTGGAGCCGAGGGCAGAACTTTGGAACTTGTCTCCAGTCACAGATTTGCAGATTGCTCATTCCTATAGATCACAGGTGAACTTAGCATTTTAATGTTCCCACGAACCTCAGAAATGAGAAGAGTCCAGTTCTGTCATCAATAGCGTCCAAAAAGGGGATTAGTGGCCATCCATCCTAAAATTGCTTTAACCAATCCTTTAAAGAGGAAGCAAGGCTTATATACAGCCTCCTCCGTATATCATTCATCCAATCCATAAGAACAGCCTTACCTGTCCTTGTAATCTGTGGCTTCATTCCCTACACACAAGGTGATCAATTGTGTGAGACATGGGACCTACAAACTACAGCCCCAGCAGCTTGTCCTCACCCCTTACCAAATTTCTTGAGCCCTGCCCATCTGTTAACCATGTATTATTAAATAAAAAAATCTGCCCTTCTCGCAGTTCCTTCTTCTCGGTGTTACCACTCCATCCCTCGTTCCCAGTAATGCTTCCCCGTGCACTGCTGTCAGCAGTGTGGGACCAGATTTTGATAAGAATATTTGTGCTCAGGCAGTGTTTTGACAAGCTGCCAAAATTCTGCAGACAACAAAAGCAACAAGAGAAAAAGAGTATCTGTTTTCAATCTGTTGTAACTGAGCTAAAAAAACACTCTAGGATTTCAAGTAACAAAGAAAAAGCACTTTTTTGGCTTTGCGGTTATCTCTGCTGAATTCCAAAGACCTGCAGTAAATAGTAGACTTAACAGAATATCCTTTAAAAAATAATAGAGGTACAAAAATCTTTTATAATGAAAAGTGTTAGGCAACCTAGCCTAGAATAAAAGAACATCAACCGCAGACTCTTGGTGCCCTTAAAAAATAATTAAAAGTGCAGTCCATCAGACAGCAGCAGTAGCCAAGGGCTAGATAATGTGCAAATCCCAAATTCACCTCAGTGAAATGATACTTTTGCATCTGTGCAACATTGAACTCATTTCTTCCTTTCCCATCCCACACTCTTCCCGGTCTACCAACTATGTGCAATTAAAATAATGTTGCCTGAGGCTGTATCACTTCTTTCATAGTTTGTTGGGGGGTTGGTTTTTTTGTTTTTTTTTTTTTTTCCAAAGATAAGGCAGGGAAACAAGAGGGAACCATCTAGGAGCTCAAATTCAGCAGAGATGAGACACACAACCTCCAAATCAGTAGCTACCAAAAGCACAGCCTCTGCCACGGAAAACCACCACAGTTTTGATCCTAAGTGTTGAACTACAAAGTAAACTGAACAAAGAAATTTCCATGGAGGTTTTGATGGAAAATACCCTGCAATGCAGCTTCAAACAGCTGTGGGGAGAAAAAAAAAAAGAAAAACAGTTAAAGTCCCCAAACTCTGTGTAACCTACAACACTGAAATCTCCTTGTTCTGGTGCTCAAAATGTTAAGCCCAGTGAAAAAACAGCCCTCCTTCTTGAGCAGAATGACATCAAGGAGCATTTTAAAAGTCTAAAAATGTGGACTATACAGGATTATGATTGTTTCAAAGCTGTATGAATGACTTAGTTTGCAGTGATCCTGTCAAATCATCCCCTTGGCATTCACAAAACATCCACACAGAGGCATCTTTTTTAAAACTTTCACTATTTAAATGTATTCAACAGGTTTGATTTGGCTCTGAATTGTAGGAGATTCATTGCTCCAAAACATCAATATACTAACAGACTGTCCTAAAACAGCCAGCACCATGTTGCTAATGACTCAACAGGGAAATTACATTGGTGTTCCTCTGCACATCTAGTCTTCTCTTGGGACGAGGATGAAATGCACAGCCTTAGCCTATAAACTCCTTGAAATTCAAGCACTTTCCCCCCAATGTCTGATTATCTACTAGAATGAAATTTATTTTGCTAAGTACAGACAGAAGGTGGTCTCTGATACAGCTATGACTTAGTTCATTAACGTCTTTGAGAACTGCAATCAAGTTCTCAGCTGTCCCTGAAAACCAATTGGGGATGGAATAGGAATTGCAGAGCACAGAAGTGACATAGCTGGATGCAGACACGATCTGGACGTGGAGAATCACCATACAGCTCTTGCCCTTATAGTGACCAGCGGTCCACATGCTAATGGTGGCAAAAATGGGGACTAGTATGACCCTTGTCCCCCTCGTAAACCTACCCCAGCAGTGGTATGGGAAAGAAAAGCTACCCAACACTATGCAAGAGGAAACCACCTCTCGTCCTTCAAATCAAGCATAGAAGAAATTTAATCAATAGATTATTCGGACACAAAAAAGGCGCAGGCTCTTTCTCTAGTCTAATACACTCAAGAAAAAAACTGGCTGGTGTTTAACTGTGCTTTCAGCATGGGCTTGGTAAACACGCTGTAGAGTACAGCTGGGTCCTCTCTTGGAAGGATGGGATGAATTCTACTAACAAGATGAAGTTGGAGAATGTTATTTCACCCTCTGTCATCGCTTCATTAGGTTTCTCCCTATTGTTGGAGGCTGTAAGACTTTTTCCTCTAATGAGTATCACTTTGTGAGTCATTAGGCTGCTTCCTTTGTAATTCAGAATCCTACCTGTGATTATAGCACAAACTTGACTTTAAGTGACACAGTAAAAATCCTCTATGAGCAAAACATCTTTTTTGATACCCTTTTGTTATCTTTGCAAAAGCTGATGCAAGTAGCAGGCAGTACTGTGGGATCCATCCCAGCCAGCGCCCCTAGCCTGCCTGGGCAGACAGCAGAGAAAAGGTTTTTCTACCATTTGCTGCACTTCATCCTGAACCTTTATCCAAAACTAAACCAGCCCAAGCATCTACCTAGAGATGCCTGTTTCTCTCCTCTGATTATAAAGTATAAGTGACCAGCCCAATATTAGGTAAGATGAATATTACCTCTGACTGTCATTTTTCCTGGTCTAGACTCATTTCTGTTTTGCTTTTTTTTTTCTTCCTGTTACTGAATAGCATAACCTGTACACTTCTAATTTCTGCTTGTTCTTCTTTGACAACTCTCTTTCTGGGTTACAACTCCAGTATCTATTTTCCACCACCAGAGATTCATTCTTACCAAACGTCAGCTGGATTCTCTGCATGAAAAATACTGTATCTTAGTTAAAAAACAACTACCAAAAAAACCCTACCAAAACACAAACCACCACCACCCTAACCCAATTGATGAACACAAAAGCTAATTCTAAATGCAACATTTGGATCCAAGGTTTTGGTTACAGGTAAAGTTCAGGATTTACTTTGATCAAGGCAGATGAAAGCCAATCCTGACAGCAAAAATCCAAGCAGATAACTTGTTTTTGCAGAATCCTGCCTGCATACAAATTACCAAAGAACACCCAGTGCAGGGATTAGAGTCACTGCAAAGGGCTGATAAATAGGTAAAGACCTAGGCTTTATTTATTACTACCCATTGTAGGTTTTCATTATTATTTTTCATACTCCTGGGGTTTTTGCATATACATTATACATGTATATCACTATGTTCATTCCTCTCTTGCTTCTAGCTTGCCTAGCTACTTCTTCCCTTTGGAGAGGGATAAGGAAAACACTCCATAGGGAAGATCAGGCTCAAACCACTTATTTCTCACATTCTGCTTCTTTAATAAAGTGTATAAAGATTAGGACTCAAGCAGCTGAAATAATCTTTATATGTATCTTAGCAGTCACAAGGACATGCACGTAAAGAGTCCCAGTCCGGCTCATTTGGTAAAAGTTGCATCTAGCAGGATGTTTAAAAATGAAGTGTTTGTTCCTCAAAGTAAATCACTGAAACATTAAAGCAGAGTTTTAAAAATAGTTTTTTCTATCATTTGAGAATTTACATTTTTATGTCACTATGTATTTACAAGCAGCTTCTCTACCCAAACATCAATTTGACATTAAAAAACCACGCACATCAAAGGAATGATATGCAGAATAATCACTGAGCATCAGTGAGCAGAAATTACTTGTAAAAATAAGCCTGTTTGAGTAGATTATACTAGCAATGTAAATGTGTACTTTTTCTTAGGAAAAAAGTAACATTAATATTACCTGGGTGACTTTCCTGCCGGTGCTACCAGTAGTTAAGTAAAAGTACCTGTTGCTGTATGTACATGAACGTAACACAGAAGACACAAAAGTAATACAGAATATAACTGAGAAAGAGATCATTTATTAAACTTATACACAAAGACAGTTTTCAAACTTCATAGAGTTGTTCTTATGCAGTCTGGTGACCAGTTGAAAATCCACATATGAAGAGATTTGTGGCTAACATTTTTCTGCCTAATTCACTTTCTAATTCACTTGTTTAATTTCACTTTTAACAGAGATGTTAAATATCTACAAATCCTATGAATTAAAAACTGAGATAGTGGGTTCCAGCACTTGCAGGGAAAATGGGAGATGATATAAAAAAAAATTATTACTGAAAATGTTAACCCGAGCTTTCTCCAAGTAACAAGTAACTGTATCGCTTATTAACTCATTTCAATGGCAAAGACTAACGGCAGTACAGCCCTACACTGAAAAAATCTCTGAGGCTGGAGACTGAGCAGGAGGGAGAGCAACTTACTTTCACTTTAATTAAGATGTGATAGCTACTAAAGGGAGGAAATTTAAAAGGTATTTTTTAATCATTGAAAGTTTCCAACTGGATTTCAGCAACACATTTCAATTTAAGTGAGTAAACTGCAAAACAATTTGAGAAACATAATTCTAAAATTTATGGTTATTAAAGGTACACCTCTTTTTTACCTAAGACAAACATGCCTTAATTGCAGTCTCAGTGCATAAAAACTCCCTAGCAAGTTAAACAGAGAATTTAAAAACTCCATTAGCTTTTCAGCAGAAATTTAGATGCAAAATTGCAAAAACTAGGTGAATTATCTCTGATTAATGCTAAAAGTGTATATACTGCCTTACAGTTCTTAATACAGCGTTACAAGAAGTAAAAAACAACAGTCACAGGTAAAACCAAGTTTTTAAGGTGTGAGGGTTTTTTCTCTAAAGATTATTAAGGTAGCTTATGAGTAAAATAAATTAGCAAGATCAAGGTAGATTATGAGCGATATTATTCAGCAGATTATAAGCAAAATAAAATTAAATGTGATGATCAAAAATATATCACACAAATTATATTCTCACACCATCCAGAATATTGCACAACAAATTCAAGTTTAAATCTGAGCCAGAGGTTTGCATATCTTTTAACTTAGCACACAACCAGTTTTGGAAACAATTGTGGGCTGGAGGTAAAGACATTGCAGATGGAAAGCAGGCACAATGCAGAACTATGAAGGATAGTTAAATTGGATGGATTATGGTGGAACATTGCACTAACAACCTGACAAAAACACATTAAAGGATTACAGTTTGTAAAATCATACGTTTTGAAATTATTTGAGATACCTAATCAAGTAGATACGTGATAAGGAAACGTCCTTTTATCAGTGTGACTACCCTACTTCACTGACTCCTTTGCTGGATCTTGTATAGGTATTCAGCAGCAGTTTGTTTAAGAAAAGGCATTTGCTCACAGACCCTCCTTACTGGTTTTAATATTATTTCCTTACAATGAACTGACAGCATCCCAGTTATACAGTAAGACCATTTAAAGCCACAATTCTGTTTACTCTTTCCCTATGAGACTCAGAGGAAGTGTTAGCCTTAGGTTCTCATATCAGCATATGTAACTAGCTATACAACCCAAAAAAAAGATGGAAAATGGGTTATTAGTGACTAAGCAGGTATTCATGTACAAAATATACGCATCTACAAGCAAATTAAGAAACTTAGTGGACAGTTGCACTGCTAATAATGCAATCCTAACCACACCAAAAAACAAACAACAAAAAAAGCAAGTTAAGAAAATAAGATGCTGGAAATGGATAATTAAAGAAAAACCATGATCCAGAAGATCCTGCCAGCTTGCAGCTGTAGTGACTGACAGAATATTGACAGAAAGCAGCCAACCTTATCCACCAATTACACATCTGTTTGAAAACTGCAATGAAGACATGGCCTTTCAAACCAACATTAATGTCCAAACAATTTTCTCTTCTTTGAGATAAAACAGGGACGCCACTACATGTTAATTCACCTCAATGGCTTTTGGGGTGAAAAAGAAGAGTAGGGAAAACATGAAACAAAACTAAAACACATTGTCATCTGTTGGGAAAACATGTTCAAGACCTCTAAAACCCCTAAACCTCCTAAAAATTTCCATGCATGTCTAATATACATATATAGTGTGCACAAATACATATACACACATGTGTGTGTATGTGTCTGTGTACAGTGTGTATATGTATAAAAATAGGTATGTATGTATTTAATATAAACCAAATCTCAAAAATATACAAATATATAAAAACTAGGTATATTTGTGTATATATTTCTGTATATGTTAATATACATATATGTCTATATATATGTGGGCACACGCAAAATCTCAGCCACATTTCTTTCAAAATTTGCATCCCAAGAATATGATTAAGTTTGGCTGAAGAGAACCAGATAATAAATATTATTTATTAATATATAATTAATATAATTTGGAATGTCACCTGTTTCTGCAGCAGAGCTCATTAACCACCCTTAGTTCCAGTCCTCTTCTTTGCATTGCTGCTCTGTACTGACAAGCCTGGAAATGAAGAAAGTTACTACACCATATTCCTGCCCGCAAAGCCCCAAAAGGCACTAATTAATTCACAGGCCACAGGTTAGAAATTTATGAGAGTGAGTATCTGAAACTTAATTGAAGCAAAGGAAAAACTCTTCCTTTTTTTGACTTGTAGGATTTACGCGCTGGCCTCTCTACATTTCTAAGTTAACCTCTACATTATATTACTTTATTCAACTGTTAAATTTATTTAAAGCCATCAAACCATATGAGAAAAACGTCAAAACTGGAAGTGCTTACAAAACAAGGAACACCAGTTTTAAGTGTTTCTTACATCCAAAGAAAATTAAGCTCTCAGATTCTACCCCTACATCACGCTCCCCACCTCATCCTTTAAAATTACCCGTTTCTTGAAAACAAGCGCTTTTTACTCCACGTCAGGTGCTGACCCCCTAGTTTTCATCATGAACAGGCAGTAGGTGAAGTAGATGAGCAGAAGAGCATAAATAAACCTTTTTTTTTTTTTTTTAAATGACAATAATCAGTGGATTTGGGGAAAGGATGCAGTACTAGGTTATCTCCAATTCACTAGACCATCCCATCCGATGCACTTCAGAAGCACTCCCACGCTTTGGGGAGATGATGGAAGGGTTATCACCACCGTGAGATAGAAGGGTTATTATCATTGCCATTTCACAGATGCAGTTTCATCCAGCCATGTAACGCACTAAGGGAAGCTGAGCAGAGTCTGGGGGCTTCATCTGTATCCTACCCCAAGGTTTCCACTAACTGCACTGGGACTTTTATTTACTGAAGTTGAACAAAAAATTCACAACAGAACTGGCAAAACATAACAATGGATTCATTCTCATCAACTTAACATCTGGTTTCTGAATTAACATGGAAAGACTTATAATTATTAAACCAGAGTAATCACAACAAATTAGCAAGAGCTCCCTGTCTCCAGAGTGACTGACTCGATTTCCTACAAGCTACTGCTTTTTGCTTGTGTCCATTTATCACTTTTTTTTTTCCTTTCCACAAATTGTAAACACTCTCAATTCTATCCCATCCCAAGCAACCCACGTTTCTTGTTTTTATTGATCAGCATGGTCAACTGGCTCAGTTCTGTGCATCAGAATTTCATACGCTGTAAAATGCCTCAGAACAATATGAATTTTTTGGTACAGTTACCGTATATATGGTCCCATGCATACAGGTGTTCTACTTCTGGACAAATAAGCAAACACTCCTTGGTAATCTTGTTAGAACAAGTGTTAAATTAAAAAAAAAAAAATCCCATGAGAAATAAAATATCCCAGTTCCCAAACATCGCCTGCTCAATGTGTAAGAGTCATCTCATCTGCAGTGTTTTCTCAATTAGAGAATACATTTCTTCTATGTTTTATGTCATGTACAGGCTGAAATTGTTCCCCTGAACAGTATGTCAATAGCCTATAAAAATGGATAAATAAAACCTTCTTCAAAAGTAGTTTTCTGAAAGCATCAGAGATATTAAAACATTAGGCAAAAATTCTTCCTTTTTTTCTTGCATCTCCAAAACTGACTGCATTTATACAAGCAGAACTGAATTTAGTGGTGAAGACTGATTATACTAACAAGAGCCCCAAAATAAGGAGGTATGCTTATTAAACTGAATTAAATTAACAACAGAATTCAAGATACTGGAATCTACTCCACTGCCAAAATGTGACATTATTTTGATGGAAATTTTAACCTCGGCCTTACTCGATAGAGCAGTATGGCAGTTAAACCAGGCCTTTGTACAAATTTCAGTGCTTGGGATAAACGAAGCGGAAAGATTGGACTTTATTCCCCTTCCCACACAATTTAAGCTCTACAAATAATTGTTTTTCACTTCCTGGTGCACTGTCCCAACTTGCTCAGTTGTAATAACCAACGCTGGCAGGGCAGGTCATGCCTTTCCCTCTTACTCATTCCATCTAGTCTTCTGTCTTTTCAACAAAACGTGTCTATTTTTTTCCCCCCCAATCTCACTTCAAAACAGATTGCTTCTTCTGTATCTGACCCTTTTTAATTAGACTTAATAATCCAAGAAAATACTTTTTTAGCACAAGTGGGCAGAGAATGCTGTATCTAGAGGAAAACATTTGCTTGAACAGAAAAAAAAAGGGATTAAAGAAAAAAAAAAGTGTGCAAAAAGCAGATACTTAAAGTATTTGCTCTGATGGTGCAGTTGTACAGGCATCATGAAATCTCCGATTTATTTCCAAATTCCAGTCACTCGACTGCAGATATGCTGTTTAAGAACGCCGCCAGGCTGAGATGGTATGAAAGCAACAGATATACAGACAGAGCCAAGAATCTCTGTGCGAACATCCCAGCTTTTTTCTCACTTGTTTCTGCTTCCCATTTTTTCCCCCAATTATTTCTGAGCCAGGTCAAGTTCACCACATGGGCTGCACAAACCTCCCTCTTCCTTTCCCCATTTCCTTTCTAGTTTTAAACTAATAGATGGATGTAGCTCCCCTCCTTTGTTAAAAGGCTGTGTTTATCCCCAGTTTAACATAATTCTATTTTTTTTTTTTTGTAAAATTAATCTCCAGCATGCTCAACGGAAGTTTTCCACATGTTCTATTTGGATGAGCGTGTATTAGTTAGTGGGTCCTATTTTTAGCCATTTTGCCTTACTTCACAGTTTATTTCCTTAAATAGCAATTTGGATATCGACATAGAACTACGCAGATGAAAAATAAAACATATTCCCTGTTTCACATACATTTAGGGCCATGGAATTTTAAGTTTATAAATAGGAATATCTGAACTGAGGAGGAGTGAAATTTAGCATCATAAGGTTAAACTAAGAAACCTGATTATTTTGATGTGGCAACTTATACAGATTTTTTTCATGGGAAATCAATCCATTTAATTTTAGATATTTTTTTTTTTAAATGATGGAGCTGCAGCAGCTGCTACAGAATTTACTGGTAATCTTAATTATACTATAAGCTTTATTCTGAATCCCCTTTAAAGCTGAGGCACCTCAACTGAGGTGGACAGGATCTCCCTCTGGAGGCCTTCAGAGGCATCTTCCTCTCTCTCCTGACAAGGTAGGAAACTTGGTTTCACAACAGGTTGGCTCCTGCACGCAAACTCAGCCTAAAGATGCTCATTCTCTCCTTCCCATTCCCCACCACCCCTACAGTGACCTGTATTCCAACCCCCTGTCAACTATGCCGATGCAACCTGGATCAATGAAATGACTGAAGTAAAAAAAAAATTTGTTTTCTTTTTAAAAATTATTTTCAGCCCAGATCATGTCAAAAATCTCATTCACAGAGTGAACCATAAAACTACACCAACGTAACTAAAAGGAGCAAATGGCAACACCAAAAAGAAGCCATAGAAGGAGACCACCACGGGAGGCATAAATTTCTTAACAGGGTTTCACCTCTGAATGGTGATACCGTGATTAATACAATCAGTATGGCTTCACCATACCGGTAGTTTGAGTGTGAAACACTGCAATGAGGCACAAAAGAAAAAGACCTTGCAAAGCCTCACTTCAAACCAGGGGAAAGTGCAATTCCTAGTGGTTTTGCAGAGCTCTGCCCAAACCAGGGAAAAATGGTAAGCTTTCTGATTAAGGTGTCCTGCTCGATGAAGCTGAGATGAGGGGAAAATCAGATGGTATTTTCAAACATGTTAGCAAGTCACGTAACCACATTAGTTACCCACACTAGAGTAACTTCTTTTGCAAGGCAGACGTATCAAACACAGGACCAGGAGGAGCTCCGTCATATAGTGGAGCTTGCTGGTTTTCATAGCTTTCATACAAGTTCGAATTAACCAAAATCCCCTTCACAAACAATGCAACGCATTTACCCGTGTGCTTTTTTGATGCATTCGCCTCAGGTTTTACCCTTCTTTTCCTTATCTGCATTTTCACTCTACAGCCTAGCAAGCTCATCTTCCATAACCACCTAAGCATCCCAGTGACAACCCTTGCACTTAATCTACCTTAATCTTTGATAAATCGGTCACATCCTCTGTATGATAATATATAACAAAATATGATAACATAAAATAACCCCCTTCTCCTGTGGGGATACTTCTGTGCTGCCAGTAACTTCCAGAACATACTCACTGACTCCAAATGGGCTTCCCATTTTTATACGACTTAAGTAAACTTACTTAGTCAAAACTGAGACTGTATTTTTTTTCCTTTGACATAACTTTATGTTTAGTATTTTACAGCGTTTCACTAGAACTGTTTCATGACATGAACAATTTAAAGAAGATATTTGATATCCAGAGCACACTTCTGCTTCATAGCAATGCAAACAGTGCAATACAGATTATAATAGAAACATCACTAAATCAAATCTACTAAATTGTTTAATACCATACAATGCTAAAAGTTGCTATTTAATGGTCACATTTAAAAGTAACTTAAGTAAAAGAAAGCAGCTGTGTTCAACAGGCAACTGTTCTCTTGCTTCTTTGTGCTTTGAAAATAAGGCATTTTAGACTATCAATTTATCTACTAGTACATATCAGTCAGTATTCAGCAATGCAGTATAATGCTCTCCTTGATAGGTTCTACATACCTGTTCCTGCAATGTCAAGTACATAGTTATTTTAGTAAAGTAAGACTCCCAAGTATCTGTCTTTTGAGTAAAAAGCTTCAAGAGGAAGCTGATGATCTAGCTGTTGCCAAAATGTATTTTTTAAAATTGATGTTATAATTAAGAAAATTAGTATGAAGACAGCCAAAAACCACTCTTGTAATAACTCATTATGCAATGTTTTACACTAAGTGTTCATAACTGCTCATTTTCATCTTCACAGAAATGGGGATCAAAATAAAACTAGGATAATATTTTTGTACTTCCAGCAGCAACACAAAATCATCAGTTTGATTCCTGCACAGCAATATTCTGGGTCTTTGCTATTGTCAGTCAATATGAAAAGTTTGAGAAGAAAACATTATGAGGAAGGGGGGAAGATGGTTTCAGGTTAAGTGATATTTATATACCTCAAATTAAAGAAAATTTAAGAAGACAGGTGCTGCACAAAGTACTAGGTATCCACTACATATTATTAAAATAAACCAGTTACAGATAACAGCATATATTACAGAGAAAGAGACAGCTGTAGATTAATAAAAATATGTAACAAAAAATGAAAATGAAACAAAAGATAAACATAAATATACACAAGACCAGAAACAGCCGAGAACTAGAGACCAACGTGATTTCCTCCAATATACTGATGATTATAAAACAAATATATTTTAGAAGAAGCAATGCTCACCGCACAAGTTTACTGAACTTAAATGCTACTGCTGAAATAAGCTCAGTTAAAATCCATCATTATTAGACACATTTGCCTTTACACAGAAATCTGGTTTTACAGATATGCACTTATAGTTCACAGGCTTAATTTTCCTACAATACTTACTGCTTCACTGATTCTCTAGGACTATGTCTTCAACAAAGCCAAAAGTCTAGTCTAACTCTTATTTCCCAGGAGTTTCCTCACAAATCTGCTAAAGACAAGATTTCGAGTACATACTGGGGCTATTCTGCCTCTCAAGGTTTTTATATGCCACTGCCCTGAGTCAGATTTATTACTCCCCACATAATCTAATATAGAAAGAATTCACCCCATTGGCTAAACCGCACAGCGAAATGTTTCTATATAAAGCAATATTTTGAGCTTCCAGTTTGGGATGTTCCATGAGCACGACACTTTGAAGGAAAAGAAAATTTCCATCTACGATTAAATAGAAAGCTACACTCCAAATATTTTCAGCTATTTGAGATATTTTTAAACATCTGCATTTTTTTATCAGCATCAGCATAGCTCAAACTGGAGAGAAACATGAGATTGAACCAACGCGGAGCTCAAAGGAGGGAGCAGCCACTCCTCCTGCTCCTCCTCGCTGCCTACCCAGGGTCAGGTAAGAGATGGGAGCTATGAAGAGAAGAAATGAAACGCAAAAAAGAAAGCGCTCCTGCTCATCTCCCAGCACCTTTCATGTTCACACAGAAGCCTCTTTGCAATGGGTGACCTCTATGCTGTGGGTAATTTAAGGACTGAAACATGAAAGGCACAAGTGATATCGGTGGAACCCAAAATACAGAACTGGGGGTGGGGGGGTGGAAGAGAAAGAAAAAAGGGAGGTGGATGCAATGACACAGATGACTTAAGTGCAAAACCACTGGAGTGAAGGATGGGGGAAAAAAAGCATGGAAGAAACATGAGGAGGTGGAAACACCGGAACCTTAACTGAATAAAAGCCCTGTGCCTCCCAAGGTCACCTCAACCAGTTGACACCTGACACTTTGACTTGTCTATACATCCTAAAAACTTCTACTAACATCTTTCACTAACACCTATATTTAAAAAAATCATTTTTCCTTGTCTAAAACAGCAGTTGATTAAAGCAATCTTATAATAAAGAAAAATCAGTTATTTATATTCCAGCATCAAAGAGCTGCACTTGCCTTTGTTCTCATTAAATGTGCCTCATCTACACATATTATCTATTTACTTACCTATAAGGGAAGTGAAACAGCTTAGGTGTTCATTAAAAGATGCATTTTCCCTGTTTTGCAAGCATCCTTTTTTTAATGCCCATCATACAGTGTGTACACTCCTGCAAGTCAGCTGAGCTCCTAAGTCTTGTGTAAATTCAATCCACCAATATACTTAGTGAATGAAAATACAATTCTCTTTCCCATGCTATTTTGATTCATACTTTCCATGAAGATATTAACAAAATCAATCATGAAACGCTTGACACTTTGTACTTCTACAGAGCAGTCTTAAACTGGTAGAACTGCCCTATTGAAAGTCACTTTCACGTAGTGGAAAAGGGCATGGGAAAGATTAGATCTGTGAGATTTGCCTTGAACAGTGAGTGAAATCATGACTGTGAGTATTCAGAGAGTTATTTGTGAGTGAATTGTTCTTGGTATCCAAATACACGGCTACCTTATTCAGGTTCTTATTTAACCTGCTCTTCTAAGGTAATTAATACAGCATTTCACCAGGAGACCTAAATGCGAGGTAGGACTTGGTAACTCCCTCCCTACCAAGCACTAACACAGTCATCTTTTTGGGAGCAGAGCAGATCACCTCCAACTACCTGGAGAAATTATGTGTATTACAGCAGAAGAGAATGAATGCACCCCAGAATGTCTAATGCACACCCAAAAACTAAATTGCTGGGAAAAGGGAGGAGAAGGAAAGCAGTACTATCCTGTAGAAGCCTCTGGCATTAACAGCAAACTGCTCCATCAGGCTCCGTGTTAGCAAGTCCCATTGCTGACTGATTGTCACGTGGATAAAGTAAAATCTGACCAGATAATGGAAAGTGATAAAAAAGGGACGCCCAAAACATGAGGGGGAAATGTGATGAATTGCTTTGGAGAAGCACCCTTTTTCTTTGCACCTGCTATAGGGGGAGTTTGGGTGACAAGGTCGATGACTAACCTTGGTATCAGTGAAACAAAGTGACATGAATCCCACCTTACCTGCTCCTTTCAGAGGTTATAAAAAAAGTTACTATATTCACAATACAAAAGCTAAATTTCCCTCTATTATCCTGTTAGCTGTATGTATTGCACAATTTTTATGTAAAACAATTTGGTTCAGCAAAGTAGTTAATTTTTCATATAGCTTTTCTGACAATCTATTTTCACCTCAAAAGGCACTATGGTTTTATATTCAGACTGATGGTTAGAAGCATTTCAGATGACAGATATCATCTATATTTATTTGTCTCATAAAGCAGTTTCTTGAAGGCAAAGCACAATAAAAGGAGTATGAATTCTCTAACGAAAGAGGTATTCATATTTGTAATTCTGAAACTGTAAGAATTTAAAATTAATTATTCAAAGATTGCTTGAGAAATGTTGCATGGACACAATAAGTGGACGATGCAAACCTAAGTGGCAAGAAGATCTAGCTAGAAAATTATATCAATATCAAAACCCAAAGATCCCTTTCCTTCAAAAAACCACATAGTATCGACTCTTTTTTCATATTGTCTGTAACAAAACAGATGAAGATCAGTCCATTATTACCAGACACTTTTCCAGATACATCTGCTGTACCTCAACTCTGAAGTTTATTAGTTCATGACTTTATTAGAGAAGCCTAGAAGTAACCAGGTAAATGGGACGTAGTTCATTAGCAGCTCTGAACAGAATACACACTAATTCAGTGTTGCACCATGTAAAGTGAATGGTATTAGGGAAAGCAATTTTAGATAATGAAATTTTAAATACTTTATATTCTATTAAGTTGCTTCCAGACTCCATTGGACAAAAGACAGACAGACAGAATCAGCTACAGAGTTAATTATCCCTCTTTTAGATCTTTCTAGTGAAATAGCCTGTTCTACTGATAAATTGATTCACCAACCTAATACTGAGGTTATAAATGAGAAGTTCATTGACCTGCTGAATTATGACCGCATACAGCTTTTTCTGAGAAAACTTATATTACCGGCTTTGATAAAATTGTTGGACCCAATAGCTACAAAGTGTAAAAAAAAAAATTTTAAAAAAATGTAGTGCGATCATTAAAAATATGCATCTTATTTCAAGATCATCCATGAGTTTTTATTGCCATCCAGTCCCTGCAACCATTGAGACGTTCACTGGGAAAAAATGCTAGGCGCTGCCAAGGTATATTGTTTATTGGCATAGAGACCAAGCGCTGAAATGAGTAGTTCCATCAGGTATGCATTCAGCATAAACCAAACATCACTCGCAATGAAATGATGTAACAAATGTAAAAGTGAAAAGAAAAAGAAGCTGTGAACGAGAAGCAAGCGCAGCACTCCCAATAACATGGGGATGGGAGGAGATTTCCAGGGCACTAACTCTGGGCACAGCAATAAAATACCGATCGCGGAGTCCACCACTGTTTCTTGCATCATTATTCTTTTTGACGCTGTCAAAGGTTGGCTGGCACTAACTCTGGGCACAGCAATAAAATACCGATTGCGGAGTCCACTGCTGTTTCTTGCATCATTATTTTTTTTGACGCTGTCAAAGGTTGGCTGGCACTTGATCTCGACAGGTGCCGGGATGCCACGGCTGATGCCAGTCCAGCCCTGCTGACTCACTGTGGCAGGTGCTGCCCATCAATTCCCACCCCTGCCCCCCCGAAAAAAGGGAAGGTGACCCCTCCAGCCATGCCACCCAGAAACAAAGAGAAACCTCAAGTGTTTGGCAGACACCCAGCCAACGTGCTGCATCCGAAGGTCTTTCTCCAAGGTCACCTACTTGAAAACTCATCAACAAGTTTCTGTACATCCTTTTCTTCTGGTTAAACACGTGCGATATGAAGACGTGTCTCTGGATGCACAAGCCCCACAGTAAAGAATTACTTCAGGAACTGAGCTTTCAGAAAGGATAGCCAGTTCTTACCCCGGTACAATAAAACATTCAATTCTGCCACCTTTGTTTGTAAAATCAAAGTTCTCTTAGAGGCAACTGTGCTCATGTAACAGAGGCAATCTTTTTTTAATTGGCTTTCCAATTAGTTGGCTTCCAAGGCTTTCCTCATTTCCTGCAAAGATAAAAGGGCCATATTCTCTATCATACCTAAGATTTCACTCAGAATAAGAACTTCCATTTACTTCATTCACTTAACTCCAGGAGATGCTGTTCCCAAGAAAGGATTAAAGCTTCAGGGTTTATATCACCGGGGCAGATCTACTGAGACTTTTTGCTGGGAGTCTGGGAGCTCAAAACAAAACAGAAACTGTCCCGACACCCTTCCCAGCAAGAAGTCTTTTGATCTTCCTCCCGTGGAGCAGTTCAGAAGCTTCGCCATGAGGCGGAGAAGACCTCTCTGTATTCCATGCCAAAAACCCACATACATTTGGCTACCTTTCCCCCTCCCAAGGGCTTCTATCCTGCCTCCAGCTTCTCTCACAAATCATCAGATAAGCCAGGCTTGTCCATGCCTTGACGGGAAAACAGTTCTTCCGTGTAATGGCTTTGTAATGGCCTCTCCAGACGTGCTGTTCTCTTTTGGAGAATGGTTTCTCTCTAGAAGGGGATCCAGGTGGTCCTTAGGGACTCCCGAGTTTGTCATAGCTGCTTCCTCTTGCCTGGGAATGGAAAAGCTTTTGATCTTAGCTTAAATAGTCATAAACTAAGGTTTGGTGCCATTAGCCAGCCGGCCTCCACCTTCTTTCCCTTTAGGTGGGCATAGCAAAAAGGCACCAAACCGCTCTGAACCCTGGAACTAATAGTTTATTATAACTTGTAATATACCTATAAACAGTGAAAATTCAGAACAGCCAAGTGAAATATTTAAAAGCTTTGAATACAAACCTCCCCCTAACTACCTACAGCCTTAGAGTCAAGTCTCTGCTTTGTAGACCAGCAGTTCTCAGTGCTTTCCTCAATTGAACACGTTCTTCAGGAGCCCCTCTGGGCTTCTAAGAAGCCTCTCTTTCCATCACTTCTATGGCTTGCCTGTTCTCCTGCAAATCCTCAAAAGCTAAAGGTACGAACTCCCCCTCCCTCCTATCTCCTGGCCAGAGAGCAAGAGGCAAAAAATGGTAAGCAAGCTGTCTTCTGCCCTATTTCCCACACTCCCCTTCACCTGAAGGAAAAAGAGACAACATTTGTACAGATAACAATGAATAAATCAATTTAAATACTTCTACCATCTGTCACAGTGTTTCTTGTTTCCTAAAGCAACGAATGATCTGAAAATCTGGTATGAGGTACAGTTGGCTCTTCTTGGAGGTCAAGAAACTACTAGTGAGAACAGAGTAGAGAGAGTACGCAGAAGAGGTGTTAAAACGGATGTTAGGTCTCCCAAAGCAATGTCTTGTACCTTCACTTTCACAGTGATCAAAATCACAGCTACTAAGAAATCACTGCTTTTTGGCAGCCTATATATTAGCAGGATATGTATACTGGCCTCGCCCTTGAATTCAGATTTCTGTTTAAGAGAAAATAAAGTTACCCAGGTCCTTTGTTTTATTCTCCAACTTCTGCTCTGTTCATGATAAGAGACTGCTTTAAACACCATCAGATTTTCAAGAGCATTCAGCATCCACAACTCCCATTTAGGCATGTAAATAAGTCAATCTGGATTTGCTGGATGCTGAGTGCTCTTGAACAGCTGCCCTATCTACTACTTCTGTACCACTTCACCTACCACTCACTGGATTTAAAGATGACATTGATAGACAGTGCACTACTCAGCAGTAACTTTGATCGTTAGGCACACAGGGAGAACGGTTCTGTCATGGTACAAAAATGCGCTTCATACTGATACAATCTTCCTCACATCTCTGAACTTAAGTGTTTAAATTACATATTTCAACTTTCGTCAACAACGAAAATAAAACCAACTTCCCGAGTACCCTCATTTCTCAAACACTTGCACAATTCATCCTAGGTTGCAGCACGGTGATCATGGAACAGAGACTTGTTCTTCTCTCAGTACACATGGATATGTGTGTTTTAATTTTGCTTGTTTGATACTTTCTTGATACTAAAACACTTGGGAGAGGCTATTATCAAATGGCTGAAGGGAATATGCCATGATTAAAATTGCAGAGCTTTTGCTTCCAGGCCTTTCATTAGGAAGGTAAGAATTCATACTCTTCTGAAAACTAAAGAGGAGGCATGGACATTCCCAGTTGTTGTCATGGATACAGAGCGGAGAAAAATGTCATTGTACCCCTGCAGATAAACGCATGTGCCAACTGCTTGGAATACGCGGTGGTAAAACCACTGCACATATTAAAAATTCTCACATGGCCATCAGGTTCCTCTCAAAATGAGCACTAAATAAAAAATAATTTTTAAAAAAAGTTATTTTTAAACATAAAGGTTATGGCATGAAGGAAGAAAAGGCTAGGCGGTTTAAAAAAAATGTTGGCACTTTCATAGTTCATGATGTCATGGAGGAAAAAATATTATGGAACAATAGTATGAGTAAAGGATCAAGTGTCAGCCCAACTTCGAGTTATCTGGATTTTGTCAGTGTGTGTTATAACAGTATTGTTAACTACAATAACTGTATTTCTTAGGTCAATGGATGATTAAAAAAACCAAACAAATAAAAAAATAAAAGCAACAAACACATACTGGAAAATTTTGAACTGGAGAAGCTCTGATCCTGATTAGACCATCTCATAGCACTGGCATTTTCACTTCAACTCGGGCACTTTGAACATCTTTCTGCTTCAGCTTTACATTAACTACTTACTGGGGACACAGACCACAACAAAATGAAGAGGTTGAAAACAGGAGACTGTTCTTCCTCATACCACTGACCTAGGTCCTTGAACGAAATAAAGCAATTACCAGGATGCTCCTTGAGTTTTGCTACACACTGGTTAACAGTATTTCATTGCACCATGCAGGTGGGGAAAAAGCAAATAATGTCCCTACAGAGAGCAGGCAAGGTTTTGGATTCTCCTCTCCTGGTAAAGTGGAAGCACACGACTCCCTCTCCCTCCTTCCGCAATCCTTCAGATACTGTGCTCTTAAATAAGCACGGAAAGAAGCAAAAGCAGGCTGCTGAGGGGCTGTTGTTACCTTGAGAGAGTGAAGCATGGAGGGCATGAAGACAAGCAAGACAAGACTGGCTCTCTGCATGCAAAAAGAGGCCTTCAGCAGCATGGAAGAGATCATCCAAAACCAAGGAGCTAATTCACCACTATGCAAAATCCAGAGAGATAAGGAAGCAGAACTGAGCACCCCGTTATAAATCTTTCCTCGTAAGTATTTTGGGACAGGCCTAAACAATACAATACCATGTTTTGCAGAGATATGTGAGCTATCGCTAAATGAAGCACATTGGAACTGGAAGCAAGATAACCACTTTAGCATGATGTAACACCCCAGCTAATTAGCTCCGTTAGGAACAAAGCCTGAGAGGGCTGCGCTGGATCCAGAAAGCAAGCAAGTTCGTTTAGGGCTAGCTAGGGCACCTCAGTACTGTCCTCCAGGGAGACACCCCCTCAATGTATCAGCTGAAGATGTAAAGCACGATACAATAAAAATAATTATCATTATCATCATCATAGGAAGAGGCACAGTTTCACTGGAAAAGTCATTGTGAAATAGATGCTGTAAAAAAGAAAGGTGAGAACATACAATTACACCCCAAAATGTTGGGGTTTTTACAAAAGCTGGAAGGGAATGCCTCTGTTTGACACAAAGCACGGATCCTGCCTTAGCACAGATTCCTACACTGCTGCTTTCACAACAGGTCACAATGTGTATCCCAGCCAAGAAAATAGTTGTTGATGGGCGTTCTGCCATATCTGATCATCACTATGGCCCAGCACCCTACCCTGGTGTCCACTGCAACACAAAAGCCCTTTGAAGCTATCCAGTTGTTTTAGAAAAGAAAAGCCACAAGAACAGAAAACGACTTTCAAGAGCTCACTCATGGGAGGCATCCCCCCTTCCTGCCACCGTAACCAACAGACCTCACAAGCGTCTGACATCACGGCTAAGTGGTATGCAATTTGACTACAGAAAAAAAAAGGAAAAGGCATTTTAAACAAGCATTCAATAGATTCTGTAGTACCCATCTTGGCTTAGGAGTTGTAACTTTTTCCTCAGGAATTAAATGTTTTCAGAAGAATCCCCACGCTCATTTGGGAGGGGAAACAAAAAAGAAGAAAAAAAAAAAAACAAACAACCTCTGGCCTTTCTAGTTTGACAGATAAGCTTTAAAATATAAGTTCATGTCGTAAGTACAGATAATTAAGGCATGAGAGTGCACATTTCAGAACACATATGCCTTGCAAAATGAAAATTTCATAATAGTTATAAAAGGGCTTCCAGTACCTGTATTCGCATCCCAGCCCTTTGATCCCACTAGCCTAGTACACCTTCCACATTTGTGTAGCAGACAATTAGGGAAATAAATGTTTTTGAATTAAAATAAGTTCTTATCCTCAGAAGACATACAAGGCTTAGAACATCATCATTTCACTCCTGAAAGATGGAAAGGGTTAGCTGGATTTTTAAGACGACAGGCAGTCATGTTTTACTATTCGGACTCTGATAGCAGAAATTAAAAATATACTCTTAAATGAAATGACATCATGAATTCATGGGTAGGGGCCCACCTGAGGAGAAACAAGGAAAACAAAATATGGAGTGCCTCAGGAGCTACGGATTGCAGACAAATAACGAACAATTCCGTAGGCTGAACACTGCCCTCCAGGCAACATCTTCCATTTTAAGATCCACCCACAGAATTCAGTGTGTCCCGCAAGCATCACTAGCTTCCAGTAGGAAAGCCCTTACAAAGCCATTATGACAGGCAATACCTGATACGGTGCTAGGGACGGAACAGCCACAGGTCACCTCACCGACCAAAAAGTGCCCCATGATATTTCTAGGCACACACTTGCGGAAGCCAGCACAATCTACAGGCACTTAAACCCTGTTTCTTGTTTGCTATAAACCTCCTCAGTGTGATCTGCTTACTATGAATGCAGAAGGTTAGGTGTGTACTACACGTAGCGCACAAAGCACTAAGATCACACACGCTCTCTCTCCTACTCCAGAGATACTCCTTATTTCTTTACATCTGGGTCTCAGTGCAGAGCAGGAGCTTACACATAAGTGGATCAAGTACTCCATCCTTCCTTGCTGATGTACTGAACACTCTCTCCTCCACCGAGCCTTCATTTAAGCCTGTTGGCTGTGACAACACATGGAAGACACCCTAGAAGCTACAACAGTTCTATCTGTTGGCAATATTATGCTCACATCCAGGCAAAAAAAAAAAAAAAAAAAGGAAAAAAAGGCATAGAGGTCACTGAAAGAGACAGTCAAGCTAAGCATTCACTAAAAGAGACAGTCAAGCTAAGCATTCACTGGGATGTGCAGTTCCAGATCTCCAAAACATTGCCCAAAAAGCTGTTCCCAAGTTACTTTGCTGTTTGCAAACAATCCTCTACCTCTGCTTTGATCTAGCTTCAGAAGGAAGCTGTCCCACACATTACACTCCATTTAAACTGCCCCGATGAAATGTCCTGGCTGCCCTCTCCATCCTTCACTCTCTTCCACAGAAGCTTTTAGGAACACTAAGCGTATCCATCCCCCTTATCCAAATTCCAGGATGCTGACATTTCAAATTGTCCTCTTTTCAATGCAACTCGTGAAAATAACAAAGAAGATAAAAACCTCCCACCAATGCTCAGGCAGCTGGTTGCCTATATGCACCGAACCCGGCACAGGTTGCCAAGAGACTGCAATGATGAGCAGCATTTATTCTTGAATACTCTCAAATGGGCTTTCACTATATATTAACTCTGAGCAATAAAACATCAAGATCACATTCTTGTTTCGGTTTAGGATTAGTTTTTATAGCCGATATATAAAAGGAGATAGTTGTAATAGACATGCTATGATGTTCTTAACTGGAACTATATAAACAGTGCTTCTATAATAGGCGCTACTCTGAACTTTGTCACGGAACTGCCTGAACTTCAGGCTTCACGTCTGGCAATGCTTTTCCTGAATTTTAAACCTGAAAGAAACATCTGTAAAGATGGGAATAACCAAGCTATACACAATGATTAAGAAAAAATAAATAAATAAATAATCTGAGAATAAGTAATTTTCAGAGAGCATGTATATAAATTCCCCCTATAAGCTCCATTCCCTAGGGTAAAAATTAAGTGCAGATTCAGGCAAATTTAGGAGGCTCTAAAGAACAGCGAAACTCAGCCTATTATACCACTTAATAAGATACTGCTAGTGATTTTCAACCTTTCCATCTAAAAATAAGGTAATTTTGCAATTAAAACAAAAGACACTATTAAACCTTAACTGTCAGAACATTTTTCCTTATTTATACCTTTCAGATGAATAATAATTTTATACACTGTGTAGCCACCCTGAGAACAAAAGTTCTGTTACATGTGTTTCTAAGACAGCAGCACTACAGCCTTGCACACATTCTTAGGTATTCATCATTGATCAAATTTTTCAAGCACAATTCAGCTCTACCAACCATTTTTTCCTGTGGATACTACATATTATTTTTATCATACAGCTTAGTATAAATTTATTTTTGTGTAAGTTACATTACATACCTCCCCAATGAAAGAAACATACACAAGTGTTTCTCTGTACACTGCAAAATTCTGCACACATCAACAATCAGAGGTTTAGTACTACATAACACCTTGGAGAGAAGAGTTGGAATCAGTATTTCTCTATCGCCACATGCTGTGGTAAAACTGATTAGTGGTATTAGCAACAACTGACAAAGTTTAAGTGGTCCAAGGCCAAGTAAAAGGGAAGATCAAGCTTTGGCTCAAATGAGAGACCTACAGTCTTCAACTAAACTGCATAGTTTGAGAAGTTTTATAATCACTTCCATGACAAATAATTTACCAGACAGAAAGCGTTAAAAGTATATTCAGGCCATGAAGGGTCAAGAAATCTATATCTTATCAAGTCCTTGTGCCAAGCGTTTCTTTGCTGCGTTCACATGGGTCCTATTCGGTACCATGCTGATGACCTCTGAGTCATCTGTCACCACCCGCAAGAGGTGCAGAATCACCTCCAGTGACGTGGGAAGATCGGTGAAGATGGCGCAGCACTATCCAGACACCTTCAACTGCATCTTGACCAACTGCACCTCAGTCAAACCCTAGGTCATCAAACGTGATGCAGAATGACATCAGAAACAAAAGAAAACATGGAAATAATTTAAGTTCTTGCAATTTCCTTTTGTAAGAAATTTTAGTTTACTTTAGTTCCCAATTCCCCTGAGCACCTCTTAAAATTCTAGCTTTCAAATTTTAACTAACGCAGCATACAAACAGACTTCTGGCAAATAAATCACAGCTATAGTAGGGAGACTACTTGAAATAGCAATCAATCCAGGGAGGTGTAATTTAGAGAGAGGAGAAAGACTTTAGACCTTGATAAGGTATGACATGATTCCATGCCATTGATCTGTAATCACATAGCTTTATCTGTAATGCAAACAAAAAGTTATTTAGAATACTGCTAATTAGGTAGAATAAGTGTACACTGGCACACTGCTGAACCTATAAATAGACAGCAACCACACCATTTCACTCCTGCACCATGTTCTAAGGTATGGGAGGGAGGGAGAAGAAAGGCACTTTCGTTTTTTTAAGACCTTTCTTAAAGTTGCACCAATGAAAAGAAGTACTTTTTTTGCTTCTGAAGATATTTAACCAGGCCTTTAAATACTGACAAATCTTCCTCAGCAGACACAGGTTATCCTTGACACCTGTGTAAAAAGAAGAAACAGAATACTTAATTTGAAGTAAATCAGGATCCATATTCTAGCGATCTGTAAGACATTCGGAGAGACACAGCTCTGGGCAACCCGATGTTGCTCAGAAAACGTCCCTCCTCTGTGCACGGGTGTGGGAACAGATGACCTCCCAAAGTCTCTTCCAACCCAAATTACTATTATGATTCTGTAATAACCCCCATAAATATATTTTTTCTAGAAAAAGTCCCTCTCTATAACCTCGCACACCTACACACGGTAATTTAAACTGTGGATTAGCTATAAATAACCTTGGTGTATATTTCAAAGAAAAGGTATAATCATCCTTAGCATAAAATTCAGGAGAAGCTCGTTTGCCTCTTGCCCTGGCTGTGACTTTTTTTTTTTTAAAACTCAAATAGAAAAACATGAGATTTTCCAGTCATTTCCAGCTCCTCACTGTGAGGCAGCCTCCCAGGGACACAGGTTTATCATGAGCTCAAAGGGTAATTTGAAATAGGAGCCCTTTGTAAAACTGTTGGCAGTGGATCCCTGGCTGACGAAGGGTGGGGAAGGAGTAGAACCTGTGATGTTAACTCCTTTTATCTCTTCCTCAGTGGTGCACACAGTGACTAAGTGAAAAACTGATTTTTTTTCCCTAATTTTTTTTCACCCTAAACAGTGTAAGCAAAAAAAATAAATTTCAGTATTGTTTCACATGCACACACACGTGCACAGAATTACTGGTCTCTTTATGCAAGAAATAAGATCATCTGAAGTGTAGATATAATCAGAACTATGGACAAATGCAAAAGCCTAAAGAAACCGGAATAAAGATTATGTATTCTTTTTACAAAAAAAAAAAAAAAAAAAAAAAAGCTATTCACTGTGGTTGCATTTACCTGGCAACACCAGGTAACATGAGATAATACACAAAAGCACTGATGGGTTTTTAAGCATACAGCTTGACATTGCCAGCACATTTAATGGCTTGATTTTGACAAGAGCTCGTGAGAAGTTCTGTACTTATTAGGATCTTCTTTTCCTTTGAAATGCTGAAGAAGCAGCAGAACAGAGTTTTGCGATGCAGCATCAGGGGCACAGATAGAAATCTGTCAACCCTCAGAAGCCCAGACTATTTATTTTTTTAATGCAGGTAAGGGAAAAAGCTTGTCATCTGCTAGACAGGATATAAGCACAGACCCTAACCTGTGTAATTGTCTTTGAATTTTTGAAAGCTTATTTGCCAGCGGATTGGGGAAGGTTGGAGACCACCAGCCTAAGCAGTGAAGTGTCTGATGTATAAATTTTATCTTGCCTCCACATAGTTTTGAGGCACACTGACCAAAATGTTATCTCTACAAAATGTTAACCAGTGGACTCAGTACAGGTAAAAGTCCTTTCTTTGCTTCCTAAGGCTTGCCTGCTTCCAGAACCAGGCAAGAAGCGCAAACAAACATGTATTAGCCCAGCATTCATTCATAACCAAAAAAACCCAAGATGCAGTCAACTGAGCTACATGAAGAAGTTCTCTTAAATTCTGTTTTCCCCCTACGAAAGCATTATCACGCAGACCTCCAGGATATATGTGAAGTTTGTTTAAACAAGTTCACTCACTCAGGGGAAAGAAAGTTTAACATCAGATAGATGCCTCTGAAGATTATTCCTGTTTATTTTGTCTGTAATGAGAAGCTGTGTAAATGATAAGAATATTTTTTATTTCCTTAAAAGCTCTGGTTTAATCAGAAATGTTGGCTCTTCATCTCACACCCAAGTAACCCACTCACACTAGCTCCCTGTTGCAGACCTGCATCCTCTCAGCATTCTTCCCAGGCAGAATCCATGTATTACAAATATATCAAGTAATATGCAATAGAAAGAATTACTGTTTAGCCATGAACACCAACATATTCTTCCAGTGATGGGATCTTTGACTCACCAAACCCCCTTTTACCCTTTGTTCTCTCTTTTTTTTTTCCTATTTTAACAGACCTCTGAGACTGAGGCCAATCAATGTTTAGCGATAGAGTAACTCATGTGAAGCTGCCCGAGATACCAGGCAAAAAATGACAATAATTGCTGAAAAAAATCCGCAAAAAGGGTGCATTAGTTTTCAAGTCAATAGCTCCCCAGTAAACCATCTGCTCCCAAGATTAATCAGTACCACTGAAGGAGGAGGCAGCGCAGAGAGAAACTACCCAGAGGAGCAACCTCATCAATCTGCACCCTCTCTAAGACTCCATGCCCAGCAAACTTTTTGGTCTTGGGCAGTTCCTCTCTTTATTGGGATTATTGGAAGAAACCTTGCAGAAGGAACAGGCTGAAAGGAAAATGGATGTCACCCTTTCTCTGTTCAAATTCCTGAAGAAACCGTGACAGCAGCAGGCAGGAAAGGAGGGAGAGTACAAGAAGCAAAAGGTCTCTATGGGAGCATTACAACAAACACAGAAGTATGTGCCCATCCTCACCATCAACAGAGTGTGCACACAGGGAGGGAAGAAGTCTCTGCCCGACGGGTGGCAAGGACTGCTGGTTAGCCACGGTGACCTTTTCCGACATCCTTAGCTGAACCAGAGCAAGCCACCCTTCTCAGCAAGAGCTGGGAAGATACCGACCTCCCTCTTGCTCTGGAGCATCACAGTGGCAATAAGGACTACAAGCTGTGAAACTGAAGCCAGTCAAACTCGGTTGCTAAATTTAAGCAATCACACAACAGGACATAACTGACCAGAGCAGCATGACAGCCCTTTAGATCCACTTAAATCTCCACAGGCATGAAAAACCTCGGCAGATCTTCCCAGCACGAAACTATGCCAGAAGTGCAAAACGACACCAAGGGCACGGCCGGCTCTCCTCAGCAAGCACGTCTAGAAAGACCCTGGCATGGGCTGGACACGCATCCTCCCAGCGGCTGCCCACAGAGGGGCTCGTCTTGCTTCCCACCCAGCAAATACATAGGGAGATTCATCACCCACAAGCTACTATTCAGCTTCAAAACCCTATTAAGGTTGCTAAGTGACAATAACGTAGCAAGATCTCATACCGTTTGCAAACCCCAAACATTTGAAGGCAAGGAAATGAATGGTTCAGATCTTCATAAATCTCACGCCACCCATCTAATAAACAAATAAATTCTCATCAAGTGTAAAACCTTGCCGAATTCATTACAATAACGTTAGCTCTCCCAGGAGTATAGCTCAGGTTTTTGTTATCATGCTTTCAGTATCTAAGTGGTGAAATATTCTTAAACGGGAACATTAATCAAATGAAAAACTTAGCTGGGAGAAAAAAATTATTTGCTCTTTCTTCATAATTGTGCAATATATCAGGGTAATTCCTACATGGTAAAAGTTTTATAAGTCAACTACGTTCTGACTTCATGTACAAAAGTTTTATGGCCCACATCCAACAAGCACTTAAGCACCGGCTTAATTTTAAGAAGTAATTAATCATATAAAAGTGTACAGGACAACTGAAGTGTTTCAGTATGTGCTTAAATGCTTTACTAGAATAAATCTCTTATTTCATTTTAAATAGCATCTAATGCAGTGATCTTATTTTTAGCATATCAATGAAATAATATTTATTTTGGGTCAGCATTAAGCTTGTTTGCTGTGATAAATGTAATGTTTACATTAAGAAAGAATGAGGTTTCTTTTTATTATCATGTGGAGGATGTAAGTTACAGATACCCTCAAGCTAGGCTTTTTTTTTTTTTTTTTACCATTGCTAGCAAATTGGGAGTTGTGGCTTGAGCTTAGTATAATAGAGTTACAGTTATTGCACTGTTATTTAGTAGCCTGTTCTTAGGGTTTTAAAAAAAGATGTTGGAGAACACAACTTACTTTTTGGAGGCAGGAGGAGAAAGGCTAAAACAGTAATGTAAGGCGGCGACAAATACAAAGGTGAAAGAGTTATCTCTCTCCATAAAAGACAAAGTCCAGGTACCAAAGTATCAAACTGAAAAAAACTGAACAAAGCTAGCCGTGCTGTCAATAACTTTATAACATCACATCCACCTACCTTACAAATAATTATAAAGAATCTCAAAAACCTAATGGCCAACCAGAACAAAATATTGGTCTTGTGGTTCCTCTACAAGTGAACTACTGAACCACCTTCATAAGACACCAAACTGTGTCTCAGTTATCCCTATCAAAGGAAGGCATCCAAAACATGAGAATGACTACAGAACCATTCTTTTATACCCAAACCTCCGTATTCTGAGCTCCAGTGAATCCACACACAAACACACAACACTTCACATTACCTTCTTGCTGCGCTTAGATTTTGAGGTCTCCAGACTATGTATGGTGTTCTACTCTGGTAAGGTGATCCCTTACCAGAAGCATCGCTGGTCATAGTTCAAAGAAAATGAGAGTAACACTGTTTAAATTAAAAACAAAAAAACCAACAACAACAACAAACCCAAACCAAAACAAAAAACCTTAGCCTTTTGGAGCTTTCCAGAGCAAGAATATTGGTGTAAGCTGCCTTTTATCATCTTCAGTAAGTCAAGAGGATTCAAAACTTCCCTTCACATAAAGGCTTTGTGATAGCCAGACAGACTATTCTTGTGATCACTACTTCAATTACAAAATCACTGTAATTCTACATATTCTGCTATAGATATCCAAACTAACTCAGCTAGTCCAGCTAGTCATACAGTAGTCTTGCATCTTGGATTCTGATGTAACTGCTGGAAACAATTCAAAATGTCCACAAATTATTTATATAGCCTTACATGGATAAAGACACATCTATAGAATAGTTTTTTCTCGGGCCCTGGCATGGCTGTTATGTGTCTTCAGAACTGCACGCAAGAAGTTCACAAGATATAAGACATCTTGGAAGGGGACTCCCAGTTTTATTTATTCTTGAATTAGTCTCCACTTCTTAAAACTAGAAACGCTCTCTAAACTACACAACAAGCTCAATGTGTTTCACCTGATCTCTTTGGCAGAAAGGCATTCCCCAGCTCCTTGGAACAAAACACAAAACAATCAAAATCTCTTATATTAAAGATGAGAGTGTGATTATCTTGTCTTTTTTCACATTCACAGCTCACCAGCTGGCTGGGGAGGTGAAGTATAATTCACATTATTTTTCAGTACAAAATAGCATTAAAATTTATTTCTAGAATCCTTAAAGGACTAACAAGACCAAAAGCAACATTTTCTTTGAAGACATGCTTGCAAATATCTACTAAAAACTTTACAAGCTCCTCCTTCCTGGTACTTAGCTAGCAATTTAAGCTTTGCCAATACATGCATCACTAAAATGCCTTAGCAGATTTCGTTTCAGTTTTACACAAACATGTGTCAGGATTTGGAGTGGTAATGACCACTGTGCCTTAAATAGTGTAACTCTTTCCATTCTAAGCCTGCTCGCTTCTACATAGCGCGTTCAGTCATTTTTAACTTCCCAAAACTATCATGTCTCTGTCTGAAATCTTCCATTAACGGATCATTTTTTGAAAGCTTATATAGAGATACAGCAGGTATGAGAAGCACTAAATATCATGCACCCTTTCACGCTAAAAACTGGCTTGCTTCGTTTGGGCCTACTCTAGAACTGAGTAATATGTATATGAAACCTTAAATATATTACTCTGTGCATGAATACATGTGGCTGCATGTATCAGGAGCATACACTGATGAACTGATTCTGAATATTTCACTTAAAAATTAGGTTAAAGACCCCATGATACAAGGAGGGAATCAAATTTGCCAGACATTTTACAACAGTTGTGAAAAAACATTGATGAAACATTTTACGAAGGATGGATACACAGTGCATGCACTGAACAACTAATTTAACTGCAGAGCAAAAATGATGAAAAATACAAACACTGCAGACAGATATCCTGCGGCACCCTTCAATCTTTTCTGTAGGCACTGCCAGGTGCCAAGAACTTGAGGACGATTTCTACGCGCTTGGTCACTTCAGTTCTGTCCCACACTGTGTAAACACAATGATAAAGTTTAGTGACACTATATGTGTTACTGTCATTGCAAAATTGCAAATTGCAATGCATTTTGAAGCTGTGCAGATTCAGACAATCCTAATGCACATACACTTTCCCCAATGGGGTTAAATTTGCTACTGTGGCATTCTCCTGAGAACTTCTGGTACATAAAAATCATGTTTCCTTAACTAGAAAGGAATCAACTGCTACTTAGCTGAGTAAATCAGGAACCGTCAAAGCTAGAAAAAGCAGATTACATTGCAGAGTGTGATGTTCACGAGGTCTCATGCCGGTATCAACCACAGCACTTTACACTTAGGTGAATTAACAAGCTATAGTAATCGGAGAGAAATGTATACCAGAAACAAACAGGAAGTGACTACTGGGACTTGGCGCTGTCAAATGTCACCATATGGAAGACGTTAGAAACTTTGCGAAGGCTCAGTTCCTAAATGGCTGGTGTTATCCACTAAGGCCAATAAAAACACAGTAGGGAATTTAATTAATTTACTTTTATTACTCCATAATGATTTAGGATATCTAAAAAAAAATATATTAAGACTCCAGATAAGTAACAACTCTTGCAATTTCACCCAACAACACTGTAGCATCTCCACTAATTATAACGCACCCGCATTTCTGAACATGTCCCACGTTACAGTAACTTCATTATTAACAAAAGTCACTGGGGGTGAAGGAGAGGGAAAAAACGTTCTCCCGGATACATTACAAGTGTATTTATCTCGCTCAATACATCCTATTTTCTTGCATTTCCTGATTTATACTTTCTGCTCCAGAATGTCTGCTTCATCCAAAAATAAACACAGGCCAGATGCCCAATCACAGATTTGAGAGCAAAACACCTATCCAGCAGAGCTTTCCCATTAACTGCACACGGACCCATTAAAGTAGGAAGCCAGGTCAGCAATGAAAGTGCTATTCTTTATATCCACTTTTTAGCAGAGAGTACTCAAGACAAGAGTAGGAACTATAACTGACGACTCTACTTCCAAGTATCCAGGGACCATTTCATTTATTAATCTTGCGTTCACCCCCAAGATGAGCAGAATTTAAAGAGAAAAAGTGTCAGCTCTAATTTGAGCCTTCCCGTCTTGACAGGTCCCAGCTATAAAGAACTGAAGCAAGATCATCTTTTTAAGGAACGTACTTTGCACTAATGATTAACTTTAAAGAAAGTACAACTCAGCTGATGACAGGCAGAGTTTTTGGGCTGCAGCCCCAAAGGTCTGAAGTCATCTGTTTCATTTAAGAAAGGCACCGATGCTGCCTGTCTTAACCAGCATCTTTGAATGTTAAAAAGACAAATTTAATGCAGATGCATAGAGAACTTTCCACAACTTAAATGCCCAATAGAACACTGTTTGTACAGCATTGCATGTACTACTTTAAAACTGTCTGACTACAGTTTTCAAAAATACTCATAAACTGCAAATGTATCTTCCAAAAATGTTTTTTACCAAGACACTTTTTATGTATTAAATATTCAGGTCTCCCAGCGAGGGGGGAAATTGTGGGTAGACATCTCAAAGTCAAGAATTGTTTCAATGCTCTCCATCAGGGATTTCAGCTCAAAACTGCTCGAACTTCACAGGGTACCTGCCACCTGTTTATTCCTTTGCTTTTTCTCCAGGGAGCACATACGAGCTTCACAGATATAACAGATTCCAGGATAAAGTTCAAAGATGCTGGCTTTAATGTTGCAGAAGTACTAATTAATTTTGGTCCTGACTCCGCTAAAGACACTTACTGCCACAGTGTCACTCCATAACCAGGTATGGGGCTTGAGCAAACAGCTCCTAGCTACAAACGAGGTGTTGGCCCGAAGAATAGTTTAGTCCTTTGCACTGCAACTTGTTCTCCTCAGGTTTGCAGAAAGCAAAACATGTTGATCTTCAGGTTTTCTGTTTGAGGAAATCAATAATGGCCATATTTTGACACAGACATGCCTTCAAAGAACTCTAAAAATGTGAGGAATATATATGCATAAATTAAAAATACACACATAATAGACATTACATAAACATCTGGCCCTATCACCCATCCGTTTCTCATAGTGTTTTACTGTAAAAGCAATTCCACTGAAATCAAGCGAGCAATTTGCAGTGGAAGTTGCTATTCAACGTGGGCAAGTGATGGTAAAACTGGACAACAGCTTTCTAAGTAGAACTATAAGCATATGATTAGCGTATCACAAACAAGCAATGAACTTCAGTGTACTTAAATCTGCCAATACAGTATTCTTTTTTTTTCATTATCCCATTCTGTTTTTCACCCCCAGCGAAATAATTAATTGTTTTTATTTAGGAAGAAGAGGGCAAAGCTTAAAAAGTCCCTTTGAGCACTACAGGTGTTAGAAATCTTTAGCTTTGTGCTAGCGAAAGGGGCTTGCTCTTATACATACATTTGCTAAATCTTATTATACACACATTAAAAAAAAATCCACTCCTGAATGATTCTGTCTGCAAAGTATCACCATATGGTAGCTTTCACAAATGATCAACTGTACCAAAACATCTAAAAATAACATCTTCTTTAAGTAAAATAAAAACAATTACCAGCAGAGACTTTTGCGTATAGTTCTGAGCTAAGGAATCAATACCACGTTGCTGAAATGTTTCAAGTAAGTATATAAGCAAGCTCCAGAGAAAAATAGCACAGCGTTAAATGGCCCTCAAGCATCAATGATAAATGTAATATACATGTTTTGGGTTCTTTCAAAAGCCTATTCTTAGCTGTAAGACAAACCCAGTCCATTTAATTAAAACCTTAGCTTACAAACACATTCACCGAGTAAGCGAAGCTTAACAAATCTAATTTGAATGAAAGGGACTAGCTGGGTAAAAGAGCAGCTCCCTGATGTTCCTTGCTCTAGTGGTTTCATGTAACCACTGATCACCAACTACTACAACAGCAAACATACAACACCCTTAAACTAAATGGGAGTTGTCTGTCTAAATATAGCTACTTTTAAATAATGCATCATGAGTTATAAAATAAAGTGCTACTGAATTATTTAACATGGGTCTCATCTTTAACAAAGATATATGACTTTTAATTAAATGGAAAGAAAGATGTTTATATTCGGGGTTGCACATTATTGTAAATTGCAACCAGTAAAGCAACATTTTATGACTCAAATTATGTCAGCAGTCAGTTTTTCCTATATATAATCTGATTCACAGAAATAGAACTGAGATGCAAACTAAGATAAGCAAAAGCATCACTTAAAGAGTTGTTTTAGAACTTCAGGCAATCACAGCTTTGTATTCATTCACAGCCCTCAGATACGGAATATCCCACCAACTGGTAACAGTTGGTAAGAATTGGCTGGAATCTCATGCTCACAACAAACCTGTTTCAATAACGTCCATAATCCACGTTTTCCTTACGCAAGTATCAACCTCTATGAGAGCAAACCCTGGAATACACTTAACACCACTACACCTAACACAGCATCATACTCTGTCACTTTTAAAACATTTTGAAGACCGTCACACAGAAGTGGTGTTAAAGCTCAAAGTTTGTGTTAGGACTACATTTTCAACACGATGCAATAGCTGTATATGATTTACTATAGTAACACTTCAGCCAGGCCTAACATCTGCAAATGCAAAATTAACATTTAGAAATAAAACGGGATGACACATTGTATTTAGGAGGTTTCAGGAAAAAAGTTGCTTTCCACCTCACATAATAAGATAGTGCTACTGTTTAAGAATCAATGCTTTCTGTTTAAAGGTGGCTGCCTTTTGGAAGTATGTGTGAAACAAAAGCTCGAAGAACAGCAACAATCCAACAGGACTCCTCAAACAGCTCCTTACTAACTTTAATGGGTGCTCCGTAAAGGAAACAACACATGACCTATTGTGCAGAAATCAAACCCTAAGGGTGATCTGGGCCTGTACTTTGCCCCTCAAACAAGACGCTTAGAGCAAAAAACCTGACCTTGATGTCACCGCGCCCATAGGCTCTCCCCTGCGGGGTTTTGTGCAGGCCCCATCACTGAATATGGACCACGCTTTGTAGAAAGCCATGGGATCCTTCTACACAGAAAGTAAGTAAGGTCTCATTATTTTTATACTTTTAAATGCAAGTTTCCTGAAGTTCATTTTACAGGAAAAAACGTGATAGAAATACACCATCCATCAAAAAGTTAATTCCACCAGGATGACTTCGGCAGCCCGAGTCAGCCAAAAAAACCTGCATCAACCTGAAATTTTGACAGCCGCTTTACGTATCCAGCCCCACGAGCGATGATGTATAGAAGTTTACTCCCGTCCCGCGAGGTGCCTTTCAAAGCGGCAACCGCGTTTCCCTCCTTCGCGGCACTCCCGCTCCCAAACGGGAGCCCGATGTGCCACCGCGGGCTCCCTGCCTGCCGCTGCCTGCTGCTGCCCGCCGCTCCGGCGGAGCGCACGGCGGCGGCCCCCCGGGGCCGGGGGTGAAGAAGACAGGGAGAGGGGCAAAGGAAAGTTGGTGAGGAAGGGCTCGCTGAAACAGCCCACCCGCGCTGTGGGGAGGCAGGGCGGGATCCCCGGTGCCCGCCGCCGAGGAAGAGGAGCCGGAGGGAGGCAGCCCGCCGCTTCCCCCCACACCCAGGACGCCAGGCAGGGCAGGGCAGCTGCCGGCGGCCGGGGCAGGCGGCTTCCCCTCCGGCCCCGCAGAGCCCCGCCGCCCCGGGGGGCTCTTCCTGCCAGCCGGGGACAGATGTGGACGCAACAGCTGGACTGGGAGGAGGGGAGAGGGAAGGAAGGAAGAGGCACGGCTGCCTCCCACCCCCCCACCCCCGCCGCCGCTCCCGGGGATGCGGGCGGGATGCAGCGGCCGTCCCCGGCTCCGGGCTGGCCCCGCTCTTGGATGGGGATGGAGAAACTTGTCCCGAAGGCAGCGGGGCTCGCCGGCTCCTGCCCTTCTGTCCCCCTTACCTTGCTGCGGATCTGGCCCGAGGTGGACACTTTTCGGATGAGTTTCTGGGGGCCCTCGTGCTCCCCTTCGCTGTCCGACGACTCGTCCGCCGGCCCCGCCGCCGCCGGGGGTTGGGGCTGGGGCTGCTGCGGGATCCCGGCGCCGCTCATCCCCGCCTCGGCCCCGGCCATCTTCCCGGACTCCTGCCGAGAGAGAGCACACGAGCCCGGCTCAGCCAGGGCAGCCGCTGCCGCTCCCCTCCCCGGGGAGGAGGAGGAGGAGGAGGTGGCGAGGGAGGGTGGGGAAAGAGGCGGCGCAGGGGGGAGGGGACGGAGGCGGTGGCGGCGGGGACGAAGCCGGGCGCTGGCGGAGCGGAGCGGACCGCCCGGCCGCCATCTTCCGCCGCCCCCTCTGACGGGGAAGGGCCGCGCCCCGGCCCGGCCACGGCGGGCGCCGCTCCCCGCTCGCAGGGGGCTGGGGCGCCGCCACTCGCCGGCGGGCGGAGCCGGGGCAGACGGGCCCGGCCCCCTGCGCCCGAGCCGCCGGGAGCTGGTGCCGGTGCTGCTCCGCCGGCCGGGCCAGTTCGGGGGGGCTGCGCCGCAGGTGAGCGCCGGGGCGAGTCCGAGGGTCGAAGCTGGGGAAGGCGGGTGGGGAGGGCCCCCGGCGCCCCCCGCACCGGCCCGGGCTTCCCTGCACGTCCCCGCGCCCCGCCGTGCCCGTGTGAATTGAGTCCCGCCTGGTTCGGGAGACGGGACGCGGCAGAGGCAGAGAGCGGCCCCCGGGTACCTGGGCACTCTCCGTTCACGCCCCGCACTCAACACACACCGTGGGGTTTGTCACACCAGATGACCGCCAGTGGGAGGTGGAAAGCCAAGTTTTAAAGGTTTCACGCGAGCCCGGTGAGACCGTCCGGCTCGGAACACGGGCGGCCTTCCCGCGTGCTCCCCAGTCACGGATGAGGACCGCGTTGCACGCCCTTGGGAGCCCGGGATGTGTTTTGGGGACTGGATGGACGGCATCTAATGCAATGGGTTCCTTATCCGCACCTCCAGCCACTCAATCCCCTGGCATCCTTCAGCGTCAAAGCGTTGGACGATTTTGGCAAATGCATACATTGCTTTCCAGTTGTTCTCTCCTATTGTTTTAATTTTCTTATTATTCCATTCCTTTTTGTCTTTGTAAAAGAGGAGCTTTTGCTTTTGGGGAAAGAAAGGGTCAGTTTTCCCTTTTAATCTCAGATCTGGCAGCTCACACGATCTCGAAATGTCACCACATGTTCTGAATTGTGGGACTTCGAAATTATTGTGGCTTGTATGTAGTCAGTGTTCAAAATAAGCATTTAAATCACAGCAATACTAAATAAAACACACAACTCCTAGCTGCATGGACCGGATTAAACATAAGAAAGCAATCAATACTTGTGGCTTCTATATTCCCACAAGTCTATTTATATTTCTAGAAAGGGAACTGACATCGCTTAATATGCTAATACAATGCCACAGTACCTAAATACAAAGCAGTTAATGAGAAACAAAACCAAACCCATAGTGTACAACCTATCCTACACGGCAGGCACCTTGCCACAACCTTAATTTCATATAATCCAGAGTATCCCATTTCTTTTATTGGGACTTTTATTCATAGTAGGGGAAATTAAATGAAGCCTTGCAGGTCTTGTGGCTTAGTTCTGCGTTACTGCATCAGGTACTTCAAATGCGATTCTACTACCCTCCACGTAGGATCACCTCAGTTGTATTTTTAAAATTGTCAAAAGTTACATTAAAAAAAAGTAAAATTTTCTATTGAGTTATATTTTAAAGGAATTTTGATCATATTACCTACATTCCCTATTAGAATAATAATAGGGCCTAAATCCTACCATTAATACCACATCTCAAAATAGATGAAGTTCTCACATAGTCCCTTTTCCTTACAGGCTAATTGTGAAACTAACTCTGTCTTGTCTCTTCACCTGAGAGGGAGTTTTTCAAAACCATGGGATCAGACTTGGGCAAGTGCAAGTATGTACTGCTGTACAGTGAACTAATTTAGGGCATGGCTAGGAAGAAAGATAGGCTAAGAGCAAAGTTTGTGGACACCTGTTCTTTCCATCTTCCTTTTTTTCCTCTTCTCCACCTTAATTTCATGAATAGCAAATTACGCCAGAACACATCTCACTGCAATTCCTTGAGTCTTTTGAAGGTAAATCACAGTTTAACACTGCAAGAGGACAAGACAGTTTGCTAATTAATACTAACATGTATTACATGTAATTGTGACTGTGATTTGAGGAACACCTAGTGCTAACAGAATTCTAGCAAGACTGACTAACTCCATTTAATTCAACTGAATTAAACAGCGCTAGCTGAACAACACTAGTTACTGTTAGATTGGTTCCCATACTAAAAAAGCATTCCAAATATCGGTGCATGTGACTGCTATGGATTTGTATCACAGGACTAGGATCCTGTGCGAAGTTACATGCAGAACTATTTACAAGTAGACATTTCACCCACGGGGAATACCTTTCCAAATTCAGTTGAATTCAGAGAATTCTGAGATGAGAAAGCAAGGGGGAAAGGCGCACACAAAGACACTGTCTTACTCAAGTGTATAATTTGGGATTAGGATGTTTGAACTCAGGGAGATCATGAAGTTGACTCTATTGATGACCCCAAATTTGCACCTTTGGGTGTTTGTTTGTTTGGGTTTTTTAATAAAATATCATCTGGTTGCTTGTTCCTTACATATTTAGGCCTCAATCCTAAAAACAGTAGGTGGTTAAAATGTTTTTCCAAGAACAGCCTTACACTGAAGTTTTGGAATGATAAACACACAGGACCGGTATCTTCCAGAGCAAGACACTAATCTGGTTTGTTTTAAAACCGCTTTCACAATTGGTTACAGTGCAAGCTAATTTAAAAACTCATCTTGAGTTTTATAAAACATTGGGCTATTTAGCAATGGATGTAAATACATTGTTTCATCATATATTAGATGGAAAAATAGGAACAAGTTAATAATTTGGTTTTTAAATATAACAGCTCCTGTGACATCCAGTGCCTATTACAATGCCAGCAGAGGAGCTAGAGGTCTCCTTAGGTATCTGCACAGACAGCTGAGATTTCCTTCACTAAGTTTCATCTCAAATACATAACAGCTCATAAAAAAAAAAATCTGTAGGTGAAATGGGCAATAAATACAATTCTTCAACTTCTGTTCACCTTCAGAGCTTAACTATCAGCCCTAGCTTCTGTGCACTTTCTGCACTGTGCAGAGGGCGTTACGCATCCTCATGTGGGCTACCCTGTTGTGACCTTCCTCTCTCCTGACTGCCCAAACACAAAAATTGGGTTACAAGGAGGGAATGCACCAGCTTGTTGCTTCCAAGCGAGTCTCTTTCATCATATCTTGATAAACTTCAGAGTGCTATGAAAAAATTTTGAAAGTATTAGGAATATTCTCTCAGGTCACCTAATGTGAAGATTTTAGTAGTAACAACCTAAATGTGCACGTGGTAGGAAGTGTCCCACAAGTACAATTCAATGAGAATATGGTTTCTGCAAAGTGTGTGGCAGAATGTGTAAAATTACAGGCTCTAAAATCTGTAGTCAGCTATTGTGTACAAAGTTCGTCGTAATGGAGAAACCAAGCGAGTGTTAAGCACTACTGAAAGTACTAGAGTTATTCATTCTTGTTAGTGTAGAAGGTTGTTTCTACAGCGTTCGTGCACAAAGATGGTTTTAAAGATCTCCCCGTTTCCACTTGTGCTTTTCAGAGGTGTTAATAGATAATCAGGGTCCAGTTTCAGCCTTTACCCAGGTAAAGCTGCCTAAGATAACCATGAAACTTTGCCTCAACAAGGACTGCCAACTTGATTTCCATCCCTTTCATCTCATAGCTGAAGTTTACCCAAGTGATTGACATCAGACTTGATAGGAGAAATACTGACTAGCACATTTCAGCTCAGTGAATATAGCTATGAATCCCATGGTACAAAAGGTGCCGCTAAAATCCCCTAGACTTGTATGAGCAGGCTCTTGAATGTGGGGCTATACGCAGCCATTAAAAACCCATAAAATATTTGCATGAGCTATGTCTTTCATTTAACATACTCGATTTCACACTTCTTAGTAATTGCCTTAAATTTCCTAACTGAAGCAAGGGGAAGACTGGTGAAAACCTAAAGAAAGGTTGGCATTTAAAAGGAGATGCTCAACTGATACAAAACAGCTCCGCTGACATCATTTGTGCTGCGGCAATTGATTTCAGCTGATGATCTGCCCTTTATGAAGAATCCCGAAGTGCTGGGGACATACATGCACTGTGAGAGCGTTTTAACTCAACCACATCCAGTCCCAATAATAGAATATGTGTCACTAAAACGCATATGCAAAGTAGAAAAATATCCAAATACACGTGCACTCTAGCTGTGCTGGAGATTATAGTTTATAATGCAGATTAATGCACTATTTGATTCCAGGAACATAAATGATTCCCGCTCCAATACTGATTCTCTTCATAACAAGCCTATTTACCTCTTTTTCTCTAGGTCACTTTGGCATCTATAAACTGAAGGGTAATGCTTTTTTTTCCTCCACTTCAAAAAGTTGTCCTGAGGGGTTCTGGATGAATAGTGGTGTATGTGTCAGGTTAGCAATGCATTATTCATCATGTTTAAAAGATTTTATTGAATCTTTCCTAATTTTAGTGGTTAGTGATAACTATAGTTTTTAACTGGGCTCCCCAGACTGAGCACATTCATTTCAGATCTGCCTGTCTGAACTCCCTCTGCAGATCGAGTTAGCGACGTTATTCTTTCTTGGCTTCCTTACTTACCAAAAGGAAAGCCAAAATTTAACAAAATGTATGCATACCACTGTTAAAGAGATAACTACATCACTCATGGCTGTTTCGGGAGTAGCTGAGGCAATCCTGTAACCTGTAGGTTACAAAAATGTGTTGTATACTTCGAAGTGAAAAGGTGTAAACTAGTGGAAGTCATCAAAATACAGAGTCACTCTGCAAATGTGTTAGGATCCACCTACGCATTTCAAGGGAAAGGTAAAGTCAAGACTCAGATCTCATATAAAATATGATAGTCAGGTCTAGAACTTTGTAAGACATATATTGTGTATATTTTGAGTACAAAGCCACCGAATCTCTCTGGGAAGAATGCAGGATGAGCCTTACATCTTCTGTTACTTTTATTTAGCTCCATCATGGAGGGCCTAATGCAACTCTTACTGGAGTCAGGAAAAGGTTTTCCATTCAAAAATGAGCTGTGCATTAAGGAAAAGATTTTATAGAAATTTGACATTTCACTCAGACACATCTAACCCTGACAGTCAAAGGAGAAGTTGTGGCTCCATTTGATGTCCATCAAGTAATTCTCAGAACAGCCATAGGAACAGTGCTTCCCAATGACTTCTGACAGTTTGCACAGATAATTAACTTGCACAGATTCAAAACCTGCAATAAATAGTTTCCCTATCCTGCTGCTCTTTTTCTGTGTTTTGAGAGCAAGGGAGAGGTCTGGGAACTGGTTTTTTCCCTTCATCATGCAGTTCTTCACCTAAATCTCCCTTTGCCCCCATTATAATAAAAAGCCTGCTTACGAGCAGATACAAAGAAGAATGATGTGGCTTTTTCCACAAAGACTATGTATTTTATCAGCAGGTTACCAGGTAAAGGATTGAGTGGTTTAGCTGAAATTACAGTCTTGTAAAGGAAATCAGTGCAGTGGTTAACCTTAAAATTGCATTCGTGGATGTACTCTTTAACAAATGCAGCAATGAAATGATAAACATGACCCAAATCCTGGCCCTTACTAAGGGAGGGGGAGACGGGGGCAGGGACGGGGGGGGGCGGGGGGGTGGGGAAGAGATGTGCTCCTTGTTTATCTGAGCCCTGCATACAGAAGGAAATGGGTTTGGATGCTTCAGCCAGGACTCTGCATTTCCAAGCAGAGGGGCTGCAATCCATCTGCCTCCCGAGTTTGAGCTGAGTTTTGGATGACGGCAGCCAATTTAAATGTCACTGTTTAATAGGATAACGCGTTCGCGGGAATCAGCTTCACCGCCTTCCTCCCACGATGTCTTCATCTCTCCAGGCAAAAATCTTGGGCTTCCCTTGCCTGATCCTTTTGGTGTCAGCTCCATGTTACCGGAACACGCATACAGCTGTTTTCCCTATCACAGCTGCATCTCCAGCAGCAGCTTCGGGGCTTGAGGACTGCAGAGGGCAGTGAAGGGGGATGTTCAACTTCACAACAAAAATAAGGCTAGTAAAAATGTATTTGGGAGGGCTATGAATCCTTACAGGAAGAGGGGTGAACTTAGTTCACCGTTGGTAGCTCCAGGGCTCAGCTGCTCCTTTCCTTGAGGCGAGCACAATTGGGCAAAGTGTGCCTCTCCCCCAGGTGCTGTTTCAAACTGGGTTTACAAGTAAAACCAGGGGCCCTGGACCAACACTACAAGTTAGCAAAACATGGCACAGCCATCTAAAGGGAAGCTTGGCAGTGGCATGGGTCCGTACTTCACATCGCCTCACCAAGTTCAGGGCCAGAGACAGCCTAGCCTTGACCTCTCCGATAGCCTGAAATCTCCCAAGCAGCTACCCAAAGACTATTTTTAGCCCTCCCTGCCTGATGTGTGTGTGTGTTTGCACAATGGAGAAAAGCCCAAGAGCGGGACCAGACGGCCCTGAAAAGGGAAATCTGATTTTATCGCCTGCTGGTGACATGATTTCCTTCGGTTGGAAGGAGGGTCTCTGAGTTGCTTAAACAAACCACAAAGCCACCACACCGCAGCTTTCCTCCCGGCCAGTTTAGGCACACACACACATCCCCCTTTGTAGCAGCTGAAAGGCACCCACTTTCCCCGCACCCCACAAAGCAGGGTGGTAGCGGGGTACCCCAGCCCCGGCCCGGGGAGGGGTGATTCCCAGCCTGACTACAGAAGAAGGGGAAAAAAAAAGTGTCTCTGGAAACTGCCTCCCAACGCTGGACACGTTGCTTTTGCTGTGCTAAGAGAAGGCGTTTAATGGTGTCAACATCCAACCCCCCCGGCAAAGTTGGAGGCAAGGCTCTCGGTGCTAATCCCAGGCTTTCCACCCGGGCAGTGAAACTCAGAAAGGGCAATGAACTCCCCGTCCCCAGAGCGACGAGCCCGCCAGCAAATGGCCGGACACGGCGGGGGCGAAAGGCTCCCACCCCCCCGCTCCCCGCGGCGAGAGGACGAGAGCCGGCGGCCGGGCTCTGGTGCGGAGCGGGGTCGGAAGAAGGGAAGGGGGCGGAGGGTGGGCACCGATAAGGATGACAGCCCGACCCCCCGGCTGAACAATACAGGCAGGAAAAAGGGTAGGAAATGCCTGTGCAACTGCAAGGCACGCATGTACCTACCAGTTCCTCCCAGGCGGGGCTGCGGGCGCTATAGGAAGGGTACCCATGCTCCTCCATCCCCCCGCAGCAGGTCCCCTACCTCCGCGGGGAGAGCGCCGACGGGCAGCGGAGCAGGTTACGCCGGGGTGCGCCTCCCTCCTGCCGCTCCTCCGGCTGGCAGCGCTTCCCAGCGCCGCTCTTCCTCCCCCCCACCCCCGGCCCCGCTCCTCCCTTTTTCTCCCCCGGCCCCGTCCAGGCCCCCTCCTCCCTCCCCGCCCGGTTCCTCTCCCTCCCACGGCCACCGGGCTCAGCCCCGGCTCCCGGGGGAGCCGGTCTGCAGCTGCCGCGCCGCTCACATCATCACCGCCGCCGTGTCCTCCGGTGCACGGCACGGAGCCCGCCCCCGCCGCCCCCTGCCCGTCCGCGGCGCCGCCCCGGGTGCTCCCCGGGCGCCGTGCACACCCGCCCCCCCCCCCCCCCCATCCTCCCCGCCCCGGGAAGCCCAACGGATTACGGGCAAATCGCCTTGGGCATAAGCCGGTTTACAGCCGCTTCGGCTGTCGGCGTCGCGGCGAGGCCGGCGGGCGAGGATGCTCCCTGCGGTGCGGGGTGGGGGGGGGGGGGCGGGAAGCCCCCCTCGGTGCGCCGGGAGCCGCTCATGCCCTGCTGCGGTTATGGCCCCATCCCTCTCTGCCAGCCCGGCCCGACCCTGCCGGCGTGGTGCGGGGGCAGAGAGCGGGGTTTGCAGCCCCGACGGGCCCGGCTGGGTGTCCCGGGGCGCCCCGGGGGGAACGCTCAGTGCTGCCCCTCGTACCGCTCTGCTCCGAGCCGAGCCCGCTCTGGGGCCCAGGAGGCATCAAGGTCAGGGTCCTCGGGCTGAGGCAGCCCGCTGCCCCAGCATGACGGCTCCGAGAGTGCGGTACCGCACGTTTTAACCCCCTTCGGGCAGCCTCTTTCTCCCACAGAGGTGCCGGGTGGTCCCACACGTACCTTAAGAGAAGCAGGAGCTGGGACACAGCATGGCCACTGTGGAAAAGACAGCACGGATGCGTAGGCCATGTCTGACACGGAGCGCCTTTCATTTGGAGAGCCACCATGCCTGCCTTATGGAGTAGCAGGATTTCTCTCCTCCATCACGCCTTTTATTAATACACAGTGTGTATACTTCAGTCTTCTGAGTTTACTAGTTACCAGCGTACCCTTGAACACCAGCCAATGTATTACGACTCTGCAAGTGGATGTTGTATCTCCTACAAACTCAACACTTTCACTCATTTGTTTCTCCCCTTTGCTGCAGAGTAGCGGGGTATGTGAAAGGCTAGGACTAGAGGAGAGAGTGAGAAAATGAAGCTCGGTCACCATCCAAAATAATGGTGTTCTTCGCTCCAGTTTTTCTATATTCCTTTTCATTCCAGCCTGCCCTTTTGAATTTGCAGCTATCATGCTTGATCACAAAAAGTAATCTCTGGGTCATCTACTTAATAAGTGCAAACATCAGAAGGAGTTGGATTTCAGGAATAAAAAAAAAAAGAAGAAAGGAATTTGTATTTATAATAGTTTTATTTAATGATATATTCATTTTGTTTGTGTTGTAGTGCTTTTTCATACCAACAAATGGCACACTGCCATCTGAGCTTTAGGTTTCACAAAATACATCGGCAATTTGCAAAAAGTAGCACTATTGCCAAAAAAAGGTGAAGTCTTATCTATGAATTTAAGTATCCCTATAGAAAAATCCCATTAAGTTAAGATGGAGTAACTCTAAGCCAGGCCCAAAGATGTGCCACAGCAGTATAGCTCATTTGAGGAACCAAAATTGCTGCATTTCTTCCAGCAGTAGAAAAAGGAACTATTTTTGTTGATAATAAGTTTATCAGTGGTCTGTTGATGAACTGCTTTGACGGTAAAAGTGTAACCTCAGAAGGAAGCAAACAAGATGACTTAGAGCATTTTGCTTTTTTGGAAGGCAGCTTTCTAAAGCTGATGGTGAGCAACAGTTGTCCAAGGATGTCTGGTCTCCTTCCCCTTCTTCCCTGAGTGTGAGATACTGCTGAGGAATGTCATACTATAAAGGGCTTTACATTAAGAACAAGTTTCAGAATACTATTAGTCAGTTCCCCTCCTTTCCTCATGATGCATTGGAGGATCTCACATGACGGCTGTTTATACCTCTTGACATCTGGCCTCTTTAGCCTTGGTCATCCTGGGGCTTTGTGGCAAAAGTGGCCTGCCATTAAATATATGTCATGCTACTGCCTTGCACCTCCTTGCTTGTTGAACCACAAAAACTGAAAACTCATCTACAGGAACTTTAAGTAACTTGGAGTTAATTCTTCAGCTCGAGCGCTATACATACCCTTTTGCACTGAAATTCGGAGAGATTATTGCTGTGCCTTCAGCCTCATTTTCTGGTTTGTGTGCCCTGAATCTTATACCTGTGACTAGACACGCAATTACGTTCACCTCATTTCCTCCCCTAGAGTTCAAAGCTCGGTTTCCGTAAGTGGAAAGCTAGTATAGGCCCCAGAAGATTACAACAACCTACTTAGGTTGAAGGTACGTTTCAAGGTCTTGTTGGATAAGGAGGGCAGACATTAGCTGCTGCACAGATCCCTCTAGGTCTACATGAAACCTGTCCAATGCAACTTCAGGTCTGCCCTTTCAGGTTCCTGAATGCTCAGTCGGATTTTTCACTTCTTTCTGTGAAGGAGACAGATTTCGGCCCTTGCTGAGGAGCCCTGCCCCACGTGATTTCCCCGCGTGTGAGCCCTGCTCACCATGCCGGAGCACATTTTCTGTCGAGACCGAGGTCTATGTGCTGCTTGGTGGAACCAGCTGAAAATCATGGGCAAAGTATTTTGCTACAAATGTAGTTCTGTCAAAGCCGACATGGAATTTGAGGACAGATGTCAGAATGATAGAATTTTTTTTTTAATTTTTTTATTTGTTCAGGGGCATGCTGCCACATTTACAGAGGGGCAAGGGAACTTAAGTCAGGCCCAAGGCAAGGATAAGCTTCATTAACGAGGGGTAGAGGAGCTGCCTGCTAAAACAAGGAGTGATCAACTATCCCCTGGAGAAGATGGGGACGTTGGGTTGGAAGAAGAGCTCACTAGAGGCAGGTCTTCACAACCAGCTTGGGAACAGACAGTGATTCTCCTAGCTGGTCTACCAAACTGCATCAAAACATCTCCAACACAGCCTGGGGGATGGTTTTGTTTCGTTCTGATTTTTTGATTTTGTTCCAAGTCGTGTTGTTTGTTTAGATTGCTTGGGGTTTTTTATTCGAGTTTTTCCACTTAGTCTAGACATTTGGGGTTGAATTTCTTGGTAGTCTGCTCTATCTACTGTGTTCAAAGATGCCTCATCTCCCTCTGTCTCTTCTGTTCCCTGCCCTTAATGACTCAGTGAAAACTGGATCAGCAAAACGACTGTTTCATTATTGGCATTTTTTTTTACATGAAGCGCATTGAAAATAGTAACACATGCCTGCCTTTTCTAAGCAAAATATTTTGGATAAATTGGACACACTGAAACATACAGATTTTGATTCCAGTGCTGTGCTTAGACATTGATGAGAAAGTCCCCACCTCTTAAAGTATTTCCATTCCCTGGGGGGAAAAAAAGGAACTTTCAATTTTTTTCCTAATTTGAGGTAGAAAGACATTAAAACAATTAAGTTTTTTACATTTTTCTGTATTTTTCCACCAGCATTGCCTTTAGCATATATCACATAAAGAGTACACACTAATTTTCATGAATTTATACTAACATGAAACTTCCTTCTTTTCTTGGCACGTAATATGCAAGCCTAATTTGAGTAAATTCTTCAAGGAAATGTTGTTCTTCATTCTCTTCATTGTAAACATGCCAGTTGGCCTTTTTTTTTTAAACCCTGTTAAATAATTTTGCATAACATTTGAAGGTACGATTTCATCACCATGGTAGTTGAGTAGTTCCTGCCAGTCAGACAAGTAGTAACAACCTGCAGTAGGTCATTAAAATGATAAGTGTATTAAAAGCAGAGCAAAATGCACATACTTCTCAATCCGATAACCCTTCAAATAGAACTGAAGTAACAGAATGGGCTAAGAAAAAAATTTAAAAAATAAAGGTATATTTTTTCGATAACATTTACATGCAAAATCCCAATAGCTGCCTTGAAACCCACTACTTTCTGCTTGTAAGAGCATCCAAACTAGTGTCGAAATTCTGCATTTCCCCCAGTTTACAGTGTCTGCTGCTTGGGACTGTCTCGCCTGTGGCACTTGAGAAATGTTTTTAGCCTACAGTTTTTGTTCATAGACTTTCTCCACCACGCGCATTCTCTCTTCATTATTATTATTCCTCTTGTTACTCTAATAGCCGCTTCTGTGCCTACCTGTAAGAGGATGCTTTTAAACAATTCTCTGGAGCTTTGGGTTTCACAAGGGGGAACTTACTTATGCAGCTGGCAGAAATTTGTCTATTTTCTAAACAAAGAGCTTTATGAAGAAAGAAATCACAGTGAGAAGAAAGCTTTGGGAAAAAAGTGTTTTACTGGAGCAGCAGCAGAGCTGTGGAGGGACAATCCCCCAGATCCTTCATTGCCCTCCCACCAGTTTTATTTCCTCTTCTCAGTTACCCTCCCCTCGCCCCCCCGCCAGTATCAGGATCTCCTGCTTGTTCTACTGGCATGGATAACCACCTCACCGCCTCCTTCTGAGTGGTAGCATCAGGGACTAATGAGGCTGAAGTGTGTCTTCCCTTATGGACTTCGTTCAGAGACATCTCACCCCTATCACCACCCTGACTTGCTGCTGAAGTTGCAACAGGTAGCCTGAAAGTCAACAGAAAAACGACACGAAAGCACAGACGGCTGCAGGTGATGATTTCTTAAACTGCTGCTAACCTTCACTAATGACCTCTGCCGGTGCTCCTGACTGAGGGCATATACTAATATATTCGTTTAAGGATATTGCTGAACTGGACTTGAGGCATTCTAGCTTTTCGTGGATGGTTTCATAAACATACCACTGGAAAGAGTCATTCACTCCAATCTCTTGGCCCAAGGCAGCACCAACTGTATCCAAACCATCCTCAACATGCATTACCTGTTCAAACCCTGATGACCAGGACTTTACATCCTTCCCAGAGGATGTAGTTAGTGAATGACCTAAATCTGCTGCGCTGCAATTTTCATCTCATCCCACACGGATATGGAGAATTCATTCCAAGCCTCTTCAGTGTTAACTTTCGGTGCATTTGGAGGCTGTCGTCACATATTTCTACCCTAAACCAACCCAATTTCATTCTCATCATTGACCTCTCAGCTCACACTTTCAAAGGTGGTGCCTGTGCCTCGCTTGACATGCAGCACCCATCGGGCACCATGCCTCACCTGAGGCCTCACCTTAAATAACATCAGCCTGGCTTTGTCCAGGTGTGATGAACATGCTCCTTGGTTGATCATCCTGGCCATTAATCAGGATATTGAAACATCCTTCCAGCTTGTTTGTGAAGCAGGACTCCCTCCCAACGGCGCGTTGTTGGTCCTATGAGCTTCCGGGAATATTTCGGTCAAAATGTGGTTTCCTAGGAAAATGTCACATCAGTGACAAAAGCTTTAGTAACTTGATGTACATGGCATCTACCCCATCCACGGTGCTGATTTGTTTGACATTATTTGTCCTTGAAAAACCTCTAACACCCGTCCCTGTTATTTTCTAAGTACTTACAAACTGTTTATTGTTATTTTGGGGAGAACTGAAGTTTATGTGATGGATCAGTAATTCCCGAGTTGGTCCTTTTTCTCCTTTTTTCAAGTTTCACTTCATGATACAAGAACTGAGCAGATTAAACACAGGATGTATCTTCACCTCATTTTTACATATGACCCAAATACCTCTGATGGAGTTTTGCATTTGTGGTTACAGACTTTGGGGAGCCTGGCACAAACTTAACTATCTATCTGCTTCTTCGCATTCAGATCCTGCAGATGCAACTTTTTGAGAAACATTTATTCTAGAAGAAAAAGAAAGAGAAACAGATAGTAAAGCATGAGGGCTACTAATGTGGTACTTCAAAATCACACACACATCAATAAATATATTATTTCTGAAATGCTCAGAACAAAAATAAATGTTTTATTTAAACAATCTCTAAACCACTGCAGGTTTATAATGGCAAAATTGGGGTGGGGGAAAAGAGCTTTGCCTCTCTCCTGACGCTTAAAAAGGAGAAAAGAGGTGGCAAAATTATTTGTATGGAAAACGGGAATAGTTTAGCCCACCCAATGACTTGGCACTGAGATGGAGCTGTTCCTTTTATCTTTTTATGTGTTCTACTAAGCACAATATTTGGGAACTTTCAAATTACAGCAAATCAATATGTAAAATTCCTATTTTGGTTGGCTTTCTTCTAGCATTCTATCATGGTACGTGCTCAAATCGAAATTAAAACTGATCTTTTTTTCCAACCTCCACTACCCCTGTTTAACAGAGGAAAGAGAAAGAGACACATTTGTCCCAGTGGAATTTTTACTGCTCACACAGGTGAAAAGAAGAAACGGCAAGATGTGTGTGAAGTGGTGGGGGAGTAAAAATGCAGCCGTGAGGTCATCCTGAATAAATAAGATGGACTCGTGGACACGGTCCTGAACTTCTTTGAAGATGAGCTAGGGAATAATGAGCCAAATATTGTTGTCAAAGCAAAAAAAAAAAAAATTAAAAAATGAGTTTTCACAAGAGTTGGTGGATGTAGTGCTGAAAATGGCAGAGCATTTTTGTGGCCATGCCAGTGAGGTATATGCTTACTTTTAAGCAGGCAGTTTGTCCCATTTATTTCACTTCCAGCACATGCTGTAAGCACATACTCTCAGTGGGCAACCTTGCAAATGGACAGATTTGAGAAGAGAAATATTTGATCTATAGAGAAAGCATGAAAGGAAGGAAGAGAGATGGCTATGAGAAACAGAGCAGAGAATGAAAGATGTGTCTGTTTACTTTTCTAAGATGATAAATTTTTCTGACAGCAGCAAATAAAATAAGTCAGAAACTCCACAAATACCAATATTAAGTAAAACTGATGCTTTTAGTAATTGAGCCAAGTATAACAAGATTAAATTAATTCTTACTATAATTCCTGTGATTTAAATTCAATTATCTCAGGGACAAATTGCACCACAAAGTTTTTCGTAGAGTCTATTAACTTACTTAATGCGGAGTTGTAATTCTGGCATTGCTCTAATAGCGTTCCCACATGACTTTCAAGGGATCCTATCAGATGGTTTGCATAGCTATTTTTACTTTTTAATAAAGAGAGAATGGCACATGACTTACCAGAAAAGAAAATACATTTTTCCAAAGTTAACCTTGTTTGAATTGTATTTCTAATTTAAAGAAAGAGTCTTAAACCATGAAACAGCCATAGCATATGGGAGGGCTCCTAATTAACATTGGCTAGACATAGCCAAGGCTAGTTTAGAGAAACGAAAAAGTCAATAAAAGGGACATTTCTGTGTATTTTAGATTACTAAAGCTGAAATGTACAGGGGTAAATATTATAAATACTTTTATTGAAGACTCATGTTAAAAATAATATGTTCTGAAGTTGTCATTTACCATAGAAGTCACATGTGAATAATGTTTATCTTCGCTTTTAGGGAAAAATATTTTATTGTCTTACTGAAGCCTTGCACAGTTAAAATTTTGGTATTACCGGTACTACAATGAGGTGTAATGAACAAGCACATATTGCTACAGTGCTTATAGGTGTAAGTAATTTATTAACAGAATTTACCAATCTGCATTCCTGCTGCCAAATAAAAGCATATCCAGGCATGTATACTTCTCCCTCCTCCTTGGTATTTTAGGACCTAGAATTCAAGGGAATTTGGTTGGCCCTAAAATCTTACTTCACTGGAAGGTGAAGTAAGACCTGTCGGATTTTTCCTACAGTAATGCAAATCTCTCGTTGCTGGATGGAAGAAGCAGCGTGGCTGCTGGTGGTCCTGCCAGCCCTGTGCGCAGAGGGCACGGGACGGTGGGGAAGGCGTGTTTGGCCTCCCTGTTTGCTGGGAGCGTGGTACAGCTGGGATGCTGCGCAGGGTGGGAGATCGGTCTCTTTGCTTCTGTCACTGCGAACGGATCCGCCGGGCTGTGGAATACCTGAGGAGCTAATTCTTCCCTCGCCAGGAAGGGTGGAGCAAGGCAATGGGGACTAGCAAATACATTTTTGACCAGATGAATAGCAAAAGGGTAAATTAAGGACAAAGTTTAGAGATGCTTTTTACTTATGTTTTTCTGCACTCATACAGTGTAGGAACAGGGATATGATTTACAACCAAGCTTTTTTCCTGCGTGAGGTTTGGGAAACTTACAGGGGGTTTCATGTTTGTGACCCGTGGGTTAAGCTATGCCAGGAGGAAAGGTCTGTGGTTTGAATGGAAAAGTACCAACCTGATGAACCTAAAAAACACTGAGCAGTTCCTGGTCAACCAGATTTATTAGGCACCAGTTTCTACGATGAAAGTGTCTGAATCCCATGGAAACAAGCAGAGAAGGAATCAGAGACAGGCAGCCTTTAAATGATAATATTTGCAGATGTCATGAAGACCGAGGAGATGGTAAATCATGAAAAGGGCAAATCATTGAAATAAATCATTTGGATTGGCTGGTGAGATGAATATAAGCAAATATATTTCTAAATAGCCAAAAGCAAAGCTGTGCACTTAAAAACAAAGTCTGTAGGAAACACTTATCTTTATGAGGGATTCTAGATTTTGAAAAGGTCTTAGAGGTCATGGCGATTAATCAGCTGTGTAAGACCTATAGCCAGAATCAAATGGTAAATTGGATTTATTAATAGAATTGGATCTACGAACAGAAGAATTTCTGGTACTTGTGAGTGAGCGATATTGCCTCTGTGCTTGGTACTGAGGTGCACACAGATGCAATATGGCATCTGGTGCTGTTGTCCACAGTCCAAGACAGATGATTATTGTTTAGGAAGGGTGCAAGGAAGAGTCTGCAAAGCACCTGAAAGACCACAAATTATTCTTTGTAGGTAAAGACTCAAGGAGTTTGTTCTGATTAACAAGAGAAGTTGAGGCACGACTTAAAGTTTGGAGGTCCCAAACTAGGAAAGAGGTCAAGGGGATTCTTCACCCTACATATGAGCTATTAGAAACTCTACCTACTATACATTTAAAATTAGAGCTAGAAAAAAAGACAGATTTTAAAGCAAGGATAAATTAATCATTGAAATAACATACCAAGGTCTATCGTTCAAAATTTTTAAACAAAAGACTGAGTGTTGTTGTAAAAGAAGTTCTCATTCAAACTCAGGTGTATGTTATGACTTGACCTACAGAGAACTAAATAATCAACCACCATTATTCTAGGCATGTACAATCTTCTATAGTATAATAGCGTATAATTTCTACTGACTAGATAATCACCAGGGAATCTTCTGAGTTTATAACCATGGAAATATGATACATCTTGTGTAGGTTAGAAAAAAAATCTATTTTATTAGAGCAAATAGGGGCATACAAATATTCTCATCCTGCCCCAAGAGCAATATTTTTTGTCATTATAGGAGGTCTGGGTGACTATAAAAACCAGAGCATTAAGAATCCTACAGCTGAGGCACGTTTTCTGCATCTTCCATCTTATGCTCCCAATGACATCCTGGATGGTAATGATTGAAGCTGTCTATTTATTAGATATGACAGCTTCCACTGATGAGAGTGTTTGTAATTCTAAGCGAAGAGCAGATGCTACGATGAAATGTCTTTAATTTTCTAACCACAGAGTTGCTGCTTTGGTAGACTACTGAGACAGCGGTTCTGTGATCATTTAATACCAGCTCTATTGTGGTTGTATGTCATGTAGCAGTACAAATTTGATCAAAATCAGGCAAGAGTATATGATTCCATTTTGGTTGGTTTAGCCAGAGCACACAGCACTTGATAATTTTATGTTGATTTTATGCTGGCTGTAGGAAGACAGCATGAAGTTAGAGTTGCCTAGACAGAGAACACTTGTTCTACATTAAATCTGCTAGAACAAATATCCTTTCTTCGATGTATTGTTAACAAATTTGAATCAGTGGAGTGACTCTGTACCAGTATAATGCATTCTTATGATTACAGTGGCTTTGAGATCTGACACTAAAGTGCCCCAAAAAACAGATTTACTGTCTTGTCAAACCACAGCTTGAGAGCTAAGCTGAACTGAGAGTTAAAACAGAAACACCGAAGAGTAATCTCATTGTGCCTGCTCTCCAGCCACACATGGTAGTACGGCCAAGCCCTGTGATACCTTTGAAATTGCCAGTGATTCCTGAAAAGAAAAAAAAACAACAAGCAAACAAAAATCTCCAGCCAAAACAGGAACACTTTCAGGAAAATAGCCGGAGGTAGGGATGGTTTACTTTGAACTTCCTGTTTCAAAGTCAAGTTGTGTCTCTTTAGATGTAGACCATTATTTGGAAGAGGTTAAATTCCCTCACGTTTGACCTACATTGAGTTCTAGGGTTTGGGAGGGTGCTGTGTGAGCTGGGCACACCAATTAATTTTAAGCATGGTAGTAGTTGTAGTAAATGAATGATCTGCAAGAATGAATAACTTCTTTGTCAGCTGGCTGCATGATTTCAGAAACCATAAAGGTGACTTGGTTGGAGGTTGGGCTACAATGATTATATTATTTTTCAAACGCAGAAGGAGGCACAGTGACAAAGATGCACTTTGAAATTAGCTTGGGAAGGAATATTCCATAAATCCCAGCAATACAGGTATCAGTACTGTCAGTGTAGGAATGAATTCTGGTGGGCTGATTTTTAAGGATGAATGCCTTGGACAGCCTGGAAGTACAGTATCAGAATTTACAATGTAGGTAGCATGAGAAACAAGGACTTCAAGAAGTCTGGACAAATAGTGAGCTCAGTCTTTGCGGTGGAAATCTGGAAGGACACTGCTGATCTTCATGGCAGTAGATGAACTCGCCCCTGTGAAACAGGATCAGGTTCTATCTTATTACTGTACAGTTTGAAAATTTTAAAAACATGCTACAGGGCATGGAACAGTCCCAGACAGGGGAGTGTCACCTTCTGATCTGCTGATTTTCATGTTGCTTTTTTTATGTGAATCCTTTATGAAGAGGCATTAACCTCCATGTAGCTAGAACAGTTGTGTGCCAAGTCCTCAAAGTACAATTTCACAACATTACTGGGTAGTTTTTGGACCATCATTTTGAAGACCCCTGAAAGCACCATTTAATAAAAATATGCAATAGGTCTGATGGTCTTTTTCTTCTTTTACTGTGTGGTCCAAGGGCTTGCATTCTCATGTAGTTTCAGAATGCAGAGTCTCTCATACAGTCATACAGTACATAGGATACATCTTGCCTTTTTTTTTTTTTTACTTATTTTCATCTCACATTGAGAAAATACATAGCTAAAAATACTTCAGGATGCTTTCCAGGGAATACCACCCATGTGTCCCTCAAGAGACTCTTTAACATTCCTTAACCCACATGGTATTCAATGTTTCCAGTGACAGACTGTGCCTCCATAAATAAGCTGCGTAAGTTCCTAATATGAGCTGTGCATTGCATATGGTGAAATAATTGCCTTAAAAGAATGTTGAGGCTACAAAAGGAAGCAGTCATAGAGGTAAGAAATGCCAAAATTAAGGCAGTCTGTGCAAACTCAATATGGTCCTGTTATGCAAATGCCCAGTCTGAGCCAGTCTCTCATTACGGCCTGTTTTTGCCTCCTGATTCATTCCAACTACAGGTACTTGCTATTCACCAGATGGGAAGCTATTTGATATTTCTGTATATTCTTCATTTGTAGTAACCCTTCTTAGTGGCTTGACCCATTACCTTTTACTTCCCATCCATATGGACTAAAAGTAGAGAAGTCAGTCAGTGTGAACATGGCTTAGTTGACAAACCATGTTGACACTGATCCTCCCTGCATACCTACCCTCTCTGATGTGGCAAAGCTGTGTTCAGATCTTCATGGGACGCACAAAATAACTCATCTGTATTTTAAGGAATTTCCCTGCTGTGTTTCCAAACACCTGTTTCAAATAACAAGGCCTTGGTATCCCTAAGAGTGGAAAGCATTATGAAAGCCAAGCCTAGAAATGTTACCAGCTTTTCTTCTGCCTCACATAGCATCACCCTCACAACTGCCAGAGGAAGGAAAGCTTGATCCATACATCGGCAGTGTCTGTTCATGAGCCGTACACCTTTGAACTACTGGGTGGAGTTATTTTCTTGGGGGAAGTTCAAAATCCTGCTTCTCAATGCACCAAAGCTCTTCAGTGAGTATCCTTCCTTCCATCGTCCTTCTTGGTTTCAGATAACTGAATCCTATAGGATGGGTCTGAGGGAGAAGCTGACTATCATCCAAATGCCAGGTCTGCATTTTTTCCATGAGCCCGCACCTAGCTGTACCAGGCTGCACAAAAAAGTCCCGCCACCCAAACCCTTAGAAGAGGGAAGAAAATACTGCTTGAGAAATCATTGGAAAACCAGATGTCTAACAGGGTGAAAAGCATTAATGCTGCTAGTAACGATGCAATGATTAACGATTCCAAGTATTTGGGGTACAGTTAACCGCTTTCATCAACTCATCCAGGCGTATGAATAGAACTTGTAGGATTTGATTTCTTCCTAAAAGCCATACAAATAGCCTATTTTGCTTTGGGTTACAACAACAGATTCAGGGACAAATATGACACTGACATGTAGAACTTCGCAGAACCTCCCTTACCATTAAAACAGGTAAACCCCCACCCCACTAGGCAAATGGGGAAAAAAAATATCACCATAGCTCCTAACAGCCCTCAGGCATGGTGTTCCAGGTGTGGAAGTCTTTCTGTTTCGCCTCTGGAAGGGTGAAGGAGCCCTTAATCACATCTTCCATGGTTGGGTGAAGAAGACGAACCCCACCAGGCTTCTCTAAGTCCAGTGCCTTTGAGAGACGGGAAACTTCTTGGAGCAGGGTAGGAGAGCTGCCAGCTTTGCCTTGAGCCGATGTTTTCTGCCTAATGTTACTGAATGGGTCTTCAAACAGGGCTGCGCAGAAACTGTAAGATGATTTTATTTTATTTTTTACTATTTTCATAAGCTGGTTGTTTACTATGAGCTCAAACATGTCACTTACTTTCATCTTACTATCTCAGATAGGATTCCTTTGAAGTGGACCTGTCTAAAAAAGGTTATCCACATGTCTGTAGCTTCCACTTTCTTGGGGAGCCTTAGTAATCTGCAGCTAGAGGGATAAGATCAGCTCCCTCTGAGATCATGAGGTAAAAGCACACAGAGCCTGCCTAGCGCTGATATCAGTTTTACCCGTTGAATCATTGAAGCTGAGGAAGCTGCAGCTGCCAAAAAAATTGGAACATTTTTAAATTAAGGTACTACACGGACCCAGGAAAATTCTTGCCTAGCAAATTAAATGAGGACAAACAGCAAAGGAGAGGTACTTCATTACTGATTTTGTCAGCTAACTTTCCCTCAAGGGTGCATCAAGCGTCCTTTTTTTTTTTTTTAAATTGACTCTGCTGCGGAGTACAGAAGGGATGAGAAGTCCAAGACCTCAGTCATCCATTCAAAGCTGGTTCATGCCATAGATGTGCATGGGAAGATCAGTCCCATCACACCAACCCCTGTTTTGCCATAAGAAGGCAGATTTTTAGCAATCTTCGCCTTCTGCACTTGGGCAGATCGGCATCTCCTTTCATACCTTCTCCTGCTTCCACGTAGCCAGTGGTTTTGAATTCTCCAAGGCAAAGTCAATGCCTGAGCTGGTACGAGTTATCACAGGGGACTGGGACTACAATGTAAAAGTGGCCAAGGCACGCAGTTCTTCAGCTATATTTATCCCTTATGGGAAGGGAAGTGGAAGTAATGAGAGGTATGTTGGTGGAACTGAGCAGCAGGAAGGAGATGACATTTCAAAGGAGGGAAAATGCAAATGGGAATCTACTGAAGGCTAGTTATAGGGAGGGGAAGACAGGAGCTGAACAGAGGAGGAGCGTATGTATCTAACAGTCATAGTGCTCTCTATACATATGTTACAGTTGGTGTCGTGCTCTATGTGCCTCTGCATAGCCTTCCCATCAGCAAAGTGAAAAGAGTATATAGGTTTCTTTTTCACACACAGCTTTTTAATTCACTCAACCATACCGATTTCCTTTCCACCTCAAGTAAGCAAAAGTGGGTACAAGAAGACATAAATAAATGAGAATGTAAGAAAGACACACTCTCTCACACTCTTACAATCGTCAGACTAAATGTATCATTTCTGCAGCTCCATGGAAGGCAATGAAGCTGAAATTAGTTCTTCATGCATGGATTACGGTATTGCATAGTGATTTTTAGGCATCCATAAAATGCAGTGTAAATAGTTTATGCTCAGTCCTAAGGGTGAAGTGTTTCATTTGTTTGCTTCTGTTAGACCACGGTTATTCTGCAAGCTCAAGGAAATATCTGATTGAAAATTTTAGTACAAATGAGAGAAATATTTTGAAAAAAGGGTGGAAAAGAGCTGCAGTGATAAAATGGAAGTTAAAAAGTACCTCCATCTGAAGAAAGCTGGAAAATAAGTTTAGAAAAATACAGCAGAGATGTGTAAGCCCAGAAACTACAGGAAAAAACCAGGAAAGTTATTATACCCATTTTTATTTGTTCAAGACAGAAGAAAATTAGAGAGACATGAAAGGCAGCAGAGGCATCATGCCAGACAACTTTCAGATGGATAATGGTCAATCCAATCTTGTTATTTTGTGTTCTTTCTTTGCCTATCCCTAGCATCCATCTGTTAGGTTTTGCTGTATGTCACATCCATATCTTGAACACAAGCTCAGGTGGACTCAATTCTCAGATTTTCTTCCTGAAGGATTAAAAAGTTCATTGAGGTGGAGGAGAATTGGAAGTCAGTAACCTTTAACATAGAACAGACTCCAAACTCAGGTTGTTTCATAAAAAGTAATCAGAACAAAAAAAAATTACAAAAAATTGGATTAGTGGGATAGAAACATAAACATTGAACACAATAATAACTGATTTAAATTAAACGCATGTACATAAGGAGGCTAAACCTTTCAGTCACAATCTGTTGCGTTAGTGCACGGATACACAGACTAGTGAATTCTGTTGTTTCTGGTACTTAAGGAATAAATGTCACTTTGTGTCCCCTGACTGCATCTGAAGTCAATAAATCCATCTGCTGCCTTTCACGCATGCAGAATGCATTTTCATCCCCTCCAAGCCATGTTCATTGGCCAGCTTGATATAATTAAGCGGTCCACATGAGACACTCAGATCCTTGAATTGAAGCCATTAATTTAAGTATGCATATTGCAGTCTCTCCCAGGTACAGGCGGAAAAGGGAGCACAAATAGCAATATTCCTAAGGTGCGTCCCTTGCCATTATAGGTTGTCAAATGTGATGTTGAGATATTTGACAAATAATAAATATAGAAGCTAATTTCAACAAGTGCAGTCTATTTGAATTTCTTTTTGTAAATCGTGCTCTCAGTGTTCTCAGTAGTGCCTCTGTAGACTGAGAGGAGCATGGAGAATAACATATATCTCCTTCCATTAAATGAATATAACACCTTTATTCAACGGCAATATGTTAACTTGTCAAAACTCATCATCTTCATGCTACACAGTAAAACATTCCTTAATGCAGCACAGTACTATGTTGTCACCCAGCTCACCTAGAAGGAAAATTCCACATAAACTATTTTGTACCATCTGTGTCTTTGCCTAAGCAAGTTTTCCCTTTAGAAGATAACCCCTGTGAGATGTTAATTAATATCTTGTTTGGAGAAAGTCTGAATAAACCTCTTGCATTGAACCAGTCTTAACATGCTAAATTATTTTTATCCTTCCCTGTCTACATATTTCTTTTGACCTAAACCATGTTTTCTCTTTTTTTTTTTTCTTCAGAGAAGCTTGAATTTCGTTCCAATTTTGGGAGAAATGCAAGCCAACCAGCTGTCAATAAAGATTGTCCCATCTTATTAAAGACTAAAACTAACCAGAATTAGTGGTGATATTGCTCCCACAGATCCTATCGTTGCTTTTCATCAGTTCATGCGGACATGATTTCTTTTTATGAACAACGCCATTGCTAAAGTACCTACACAACTCCTCTCCTGACTTGCTGAATCCATAATTTTGTTTTATATCAGGTTGTTCGGCATAGAAGTAGAATGAACACCCTTTGGAAGAGAGAATGTTTTTAAGAGAAAAAGTGCTTTTCTCAATCAGAAGAATAAAAGCAATCTTCATACATTTGTGCTGCATGACTGAAGTTTTGTCTCTTTGTTCACATTTTTTGGCTAGGTCTGACATATCCCTCACAAGAAATTGTGGGTCTCGAGGGAGAGAAGGGAAGAGACTGCAACCTATTATTCCCCTGGATGTTACAAAAATATCTTTCATGTGTCAAGTGGTACAATGTAGGTGGTATAATTTGCCACTATCGTGCGTTGCCACTCATCTATCACCACACTTTTTAAAACTATCCCTGTCATTGGTGTGGTGTCTACACACAAAGTGATTGCGCTTTTTACTTTGCTGCAAAAACCCCAGATTTCAACATACTAAAACCAGCTCAGAATAGGACTGACTATTCTTTACTAACATTTATACATGTGTATACAAATATACAAATAAAATATTACTTCAAAGTTTTTATTTTATAGGAGCTTATAGAAAGAGAGGTTCCTATTTTATAGCTTATTTTATTAACCAAAAGAATGACTTTGCAAGTTTTTGCAACAAGGATTTCAAGCAAACCCGTGCAGTTATATGGAACTGAATTCTGAGGTTCAAATTAGATTATTAGCAGAATCGACTATTTTACAATCCACCTGGGAAAGTTTTAGGCAAAAGGCTTTCATGGCACTCCACCTTTCCATGACCCATGTAGCAATATGGGCTCTGATTCCTTGGGTGACTGACTGATCAACAGCTTCACCTTGGCTGTAAATGCAGTGCTGGAAAGAGATTAAGAACAGGAAACAACAACAGAGGGAACAAATTTGAATAGAAAAAGAATAATGCCTTAGATCATGAGCAGGGAAATAGTTTTAGTTGTTCATAAGTACAAGAAAAAGGACTCAATTTTTACAACATGACAGTAGAATGTTACGTGGCATTTAAAGAAGAGGTGCTGAGAGAATTTCAGAGCCCTTACCCACTAAGTCTTACTGAAAATGCCATATTCTAGTTAGATAGAGGATGAAGAATTAAGGGAATATTTTGTACAAGTACAAAATAAAACATGCAGCTGTTATCCTCTTCTAGCAGTAGGGAAACCTTGAACTTGAGGTCTAGGTTGCTTATCTGGGGCACACCTTACTATTGTGAAAATACATAGTATTTATTATAAAACTACTTGATAGCACTGGACTAAACTCTGTTTTTTTCCACCTTATAATAGTGACTGTATGATTCAAAGAGACTGGATACACATACATTATATATTTAACTTGAATATTATCAAAATTACATAGATTAGGGATACAATTCTATTTCCATTTCTCATTCTATTTTCTCTCCAGTCCACAAAGTCTGAATTTTTTTTTTTTAATTTTTTTTTTTTTTTACTGTTTTTCAGCAGCAAAGTCCATAGGAAACTGCTTTTTGCCTTGCACCTTAGAAAGCCTCTCACCAGGAGGGCATTGAGATGGGGTCTTAGGAAGCAGAACCAGGTCAGTATGAATCCAAGTCTCCAACACTCACACGCTTCTGGGGAGACTACAATAGGAAACAAGATAATGGATAGAAGTGGTATGGGATGCAGTCTTCAAACCAAAAGCTCATACAGTAAGCGTGCATACGTGTGCGTATTCTATAAGGCATCTGATCTGATATCTCTAGGCAATGTAACTGAGAATTTAGAACAATCAAAAATTAAGATAATAATCAGTGGTTTAAAAATCCACTAATTGCAAGGTGCCTTATTAAAGGGATTTGCTCTTATTCTACAGTATAATATTATCACCAGTAATTCCAAAGCAAAAAAAATACTATATTTAACTGTTTCCAGATGATACAAGGTTTGCAGGAATGGCAAATAATGTGGAATACAGGTGACTGAGCCCTCTTGATCATTTGATAAGCTAACTATGAATGTTTTAGGGCAGCCGTGTACAAAACAATACTTTGAAGAACAAAGCAAAGTGTCTGAGGTCAGGGAAGCTGGAAAGCTGAACATATGCTCTCAGCCTGATCCTCTTAGTAAGGGTGGACACAATCTTTACTGTATAATAGGAAACTGTATTATCTCCAACATTGGTGCAACTGTCACTGTAATAGTGGCCTGGCTTGACACTGGCCTGGACACTGTAAGTGTCCAGTAAAGAGTCACAAAAAAAGTATGAAAAGGTTACAAAGCTTACAACACAATCTTAAAAATGGTTCTACCATCTAACTAACTTAGCCTTTATTTCTGATCATTGGAATTTCTTGCACCTTTCTCTGTTGGAAGAAAGACTCCTCTATAACCAAATTGCTGTTCCATGTAACAAGAATCACAAATTGTGGTCAAGCTAAATCAAACTTTTCCTTATGCAAGCTAAGCAGATTGAACTCACTGATCTTTTTTTTTACTGCAGTGCCTATTTTTTAATCTCCTGATCAGTTTAAGCTTCTGCTATATGCTCTTAGTTTTGGTGGGAGGTAGAAGGGTTGAGGGGATCCCTTCTGATATTTGTGTTTCAGCTGTAGTTAATGCAAAAGGATCTCCTTTAGTCCTGAGTGAGGAGGAAAACAGTGACAAAAAGGTGGGGTCTGTTGCTGAGAATAAAGATTATGTATTTCTCTCCATTCTTATGAACACAGTTATTATAGTGGGTGTGCTCTGAGACATGGTCAGACAAAGGTTGGGGGCAGCCTTTGCTGCAGTGACCATGAGATGGTGGAGTTGAGGATCCTGCATGGAAGGAGCAGGGCAGTAAGTAGGATTACAACCCTGGACTTCAGGAGAGCTAACTTGGGCCTCTTCAAAGGCCTGCTTGGGAGAATCCCATGGGTTAGGGCTCTTGAAGATAGAGGGGTCCAAGAGAATTGGTCAATATTGAAGCACCACTTCCTCCAAGCTCAAGATCAGTGCATCCCAAAGAGTAAGAAATCAAGCAAAGGAGTCAGGAGACCTGCAAGGATGAGCAAGGAGCTCCTGGAAAAACTCAAAGGGAAGAAGGAAGTTTACAGAATGTGGATAAAGGGACTGGCCGCTTGGGAGGAATATAGAAATGTTGTCAGAGTATGTAGGGATGCAACGAGGAAGGCTAAGGCCCACTTGGAATTAAATCTGGCAAGGGATGTCAAGGACAACAAGAAGGGCTTCTTCAAGTACATCAGCAGCAAAAGGAAGGCTAGGGAAAATGTGGGCCCACTGCTGAATGAGGTGGGTGCCCTGGTGATGGAGGATACAGAGAAGGCCTGTTACTGAGTTACTGAATGCCTCCTTTGCTTTGGTCTTTACTGCTAAGGCCAGCCCTCAGGAATCCCAGACCATGGAGGTAGGAGAGAAAGTCTGGAGAAAGGAAGACCTTCCCTTGGTCAAGGAGGATGGGGTTAGAGAATATCTAGGCAAACTCAACATCCACAAATCTGTGGGCTCTGATGGGATGCACCCACGAGTGCTCAGGGAGCTAGCAGATGTAATTGCTATGCCACTCTCCATCATCTTTGAAAGGTCATGGAGAATAGGAGAGGTGCCTGAGGACTGGAGGAAAGTCATTGTCACTCCGGTCTTCAAAAAGGGCAAGAAGGAGGATGCAGGAAACTACAGGCCAGTCAGCCTCAGCTCCATCCCTGGAAAGGTGATGGAACAGCTTATTCTGGGGGTTTTCAATAAGCATGTGGAGGAGAAGGTTATTGGGAGTGGTCAACATGGATTCACCAAGGGGAAATCATGCTTGACTAATCTGATAATAGCCTTCTGTGATGGCATGACTGGCTGGGTGGATGAAGGGAGAGCAGTGGATGTTGTTTACCTTGACTTCAGCAAGGCTTTTGCCACTGTCTCCCATAACATCCTCATAGGCAAGTTTAGGAAGTGTGTGTTGGATTAGTGGACAGTGAGGTGGATTGAGAACTGGCTGAATGGCAGGGCCCAGAGGGTTGTGATAACTGGCACAGAGTCTAGTTGAAGGCCTGTAGTTAGTGGTGTGCCCCAAGGATCAGTGCATGGTCTGGTCTTATTCAACATATTCATCAATGACCTGGATGAGGGGACAGAGCGTATCCTCAGCAAGTTTGCTGGTGATACAAAACTGGGAGGAGTGGTCAATACACCAGAAGGCTGCACTGCCATTCAGCAAGACCTGGACAGGCTGGGGAGATGGGCGGAGAGGAACCTAATGAAGTTCAATAAGGGCAAGTGTAGGGTCCAGCACCTACGCAAGAATAACCCCAAGCACCAGTACAGGTTAGGTGTTGACCTGCTGGGAAGCAGCACTGCAGAGAAGGACCTGGGAGTCCTGATGGACAACAAGTTAAGCATGAGCCAGCAGTGTGCCCTTGTGGCCAAGAAGGACAACAGTATCCTGGGGTGCATTAAGAAGAGTGTGGCCAGCAGGTCAAGGGAGGTTATCCTCCCCCTCTGCTCTACCCTAATGAGGCCACATCTGGAGTACTCTGTCCAGTTCTGGGCTCCGCCAGTTCAAGAAAGACAGGGAACTACTGGAGAGAGTCCAGTGGTGGGCTACAAAGATGATTAGGGGACTGCAGCATTTCTCATGAGGAAAAGGCTGAGAAAGCTGGGTCTGTTTAGCCTGGAGAAGACTGAGAGGGGATCTCATCAATACTTCAAAATATCTAAAGGGTGGATGTTAAGGGGATGGGGCCAGACTCTTATCTGTGGTGCCCAGTGACAGGACAAGGGGCAACAGGCACAAACTGGAACACAGGAAGTTCCATCTGAATATGAGAAAAAACTTCTTCACTCTGAGGGTGACCAAGCACTGGCACAGGCTGCCCAGAGAGCTTATGGAGTCTCCTTCTCTGGAGATCTTCAAAACCCACCTGGAAGCCATCCTGTGCAACCTGCTCCAGGTGATCCTACTTTAGCAGGGGGGTCTCTAGAGGTCCCTTCCAACCCCTACCATTCTGTGATTCTGTGATCTTTATAAACTCAGGATAAAGATTATTCTGTGAAGGCTGATGCACAAATCTGACTTCATGCACTGCAAGTTCAGAGACTAGATGTTCCTGTTGAGTAACGCTAAGTATACGGACAAGTTCTTCAAGCCCAAAAGTCCCATTGTCTCTCTGCAGAAACTAGAATGCAATTGCAAATACTAGTATTAACTTGTAAAAGCTTGCAATATCTCAAAGTGAGCTTTGTCCCTTCTGTGATGATTAGTTAGGAAGTTTTTCTTGGTTTGGGGGTTTGGGGGTTTTTTTTGCAGCTAAGCACTGAGGGCAAAACTCACTCCTTTGAGGAACCCAAAGCATGGAACTGACTTCTGCTGATCACCTGCTCTGAAGCCAAGGAAACTTCAGTGCATGGACACAAAGCATTGTCAGTTGAGCGCTCATCTGCAGGATCCTCACTCCTTTTTAACTCTGCTTAATTCTATGACTGAAATAAGGACATCAGGGTCTATTTTGGGGTTTAAATGTAATCTGTTAGGTAATTGTTGCTTGGTAAACGAGTTTATGTGGGATACAATAATACAGAATTTCAACCTTACTTTAAAATCTGTCTTACAAATCAGTGTCATGTTGCTACTGGTTTAAGATCAGTGCTGTCAAATATTAACAAAATACAGGAAATATGTCCTTCTTTTTCAGGAAATGCTTGTATCATTGACTCGGTAAAACTGTTTCAGCTTAAGAGAATTAGATTTAAGTACTATTTACAGACATGCCTAACATCTTCTAACAGCAATAAATATTACTGGCATATTAAGTGTTTGCTTAAATGCAGAAGCTAGCAGATGAACTAACTGTGTTAGTTTTTCTCTTCCTGTATATAACATGATATAACAGCTTGATGAAGCATTTGCTATTAAAACATTTCTGAAAATATTTTCAGGAAATGTATTTTCTGTACGATATACCAATTTTGGGTCTTGTGCAATATTGCATATAATATATGTGTCTTCTGTATATATTACAGGTATGTATTCATTGATAGGTGAAGGGAGGACAACAGATAACTATGCTTAAGAGGGATAAACAACACTATTTCATTTTCACCAACAGAATTGATGCTATTTGATTTTGGATCCTAAACCACTTTATTTAAATTTAAATTTATTTAAATTTAGTGAAAATATATGTGGTATCACTAAACTGATGAAACTTCTGATCATAACCCTATACCTCAACTCTTCCTTTCTTCTCCTGTCTTGTAACTGGAGACAAGTTATAAGATACAGACTGGATTCCTCATTACAACTCAGCTTTGCTGAAAGGAAGAGGTTCATGGGAATGTCGCACTTTTAGTTCCTGTGGTAGAGCCCACAAGTTATTGACTCTAACTGCTCTTTTACTTTGTCCTTCTTTCCTTGGTCTAAAGGATGGTTCTGGTTCCACTTCCCACTGCCAGCATTCAGCCCATTTATACCTACGAAACTGTGAGAAATAAAAAACAACAATGCTGGATCTATGGCAGCCAGGCAGCTTGCTTTATGCTCCAGCCACTCTTTGGTGATCGGTGCAATCACCTTTCTTGCCCCAGCAGGTCTTTTCCAGACCTAACATATAACATTTCGTGTCCTTCTTTTGCTTTGTAGAACCTCAACTGTAAATTTCCAAACATTATTTCCCGTTTGCATCTGTCTGTCGTTTTGCCTCTCTCTCTTCCCGTTTATTTCACATATACTGACACGATCCAAGAAAACAACAGATGGCAACTTCATCCAAGTGGGTGTTATCCACAAGGGACTGCAAAACAAGAGCTTGTTTTCCAATAACTTCCTGCCTTCCAGGTTAAAAGTTTCAGAACCTACTGCAATTCTCTAATGCGAGTCTCAAAAGCGAGTTAGGATAGAGTGGTTAGTTTAGGCAGGGAACGATCTGCTGTTGACTTCAGTAAGCTGAGATTTTGAATCCAACCTCTATTGACTAGATTTGCATGTGGGATTTCTACTGTGCCATGCATGAGTAGCAATGATAAAATAGTCCACAGGAGAAACAGAGGTAGTATAAATAAAAGTAGGAGAATGGTGTTAAAATGGGAAACATCTGTTAAAAAACAGCTCGCAAATTAAAAGGCTTGGGACAGAAGGGAAAGAGGAAGGGAAGAATGAAGGAGCAAAGGAAGAAAGGGGGACGGGATGAAGGAGGGAAGGAGTAAAGAGAGGAAGGACTGAAGGAGGGAAATAAAACATAGGAGCGTGTATTTAGTCAGGCAGTGTTTTTGCTGAACTCCTCCTCCTGAACAGAACTGCAATTCTTCAAAACTTTAGGGGTTCCAATTGTGCAAAAAACTCCGATGAAAATAAATGCTGTAGAAGAGTTACAAACAGTAAGACGGATTTTTATTAGATTTCCTTGGGTAGAAGTGGGACAACATCAGTATCTTGTCCTGACAAGAAAGCAGGGAAAAGTTTTCCTTCCGTTCCTCAGCAAAAAATATCCTTTTGCTCAGCAAAGAAAGAGGAGTGTGAATGGTTTGGGATACATATAGTGATTAGCTACGAAATGGGGAAGTAAGCATATGAAGCATGAGAAATTTTATCTTAGGTCACAGATGCAGTTTTATCTTTTTCTTCTTTTGCTAGGCCTGCTCAGCCTACAGCTTAATCAGTACAGCAGGCTACAACTAATGTAATTAATAGCTGTTACTGAAGAATGGGGTACATATTATTAGAAATAGTGTCAGAACACAGAAAAAATAGTGGCAATATAAAAGCAAAGGTAAGGGATAATCTTTAATTCTGAGATAAAGGAGGAACACAACTGAACTAGAATACAGCACATGTCTACTGACACCACTGAAGAGGTTTCAAAGAGCACACAAAAAGAATCAGTTTAAAACAGAAAAAGAAGTAGCTAGTTGGCTTTGTCTCACCTACCTTTGGCTGTCTGAAGTAACCTATTCAGACTTGAGCTAGTGAGGCAAAGTTCCAATTAGAAAGAAATACATGTTTCAAGGGAACAATTCATCTGAACACAGATACCTGCCTTAGGTCAAGATGAATTGCCCTTTCAGGGTATCTATTCTTTTTTCCTCTGACTATAAGGTGGACCTTCTGTTGACTGCTCAAACTTAGATGACTAATTTCTATTTGCTCAGGTTAGACCAATTCAAGGCAACCCAGGATATAAATTGTCACCAAATAAAGTGTCAAGAACTTCGTTGAGATGAGGAAGACTTTTGTACTGGGTCTGGAAGGACTGTGGTGAGTTGACCCCAGCCAACAGCCAAACACCCACTCAGCCGCTCACTCCCTCCCCTCTCTCATGAGACAGGGAATGAGTAAGCATCTGTGTGGTTATTGGCAGGACTCAATCCACCACAACTTTATGTGTTGTTCAGTCTTGTACTAAATCCTTTATTTTGCCTGTTCATCAGGAAGACTTTGTATGTTGGTCAATCCTGTTGAAGGATTTCTGAACAATTGTTTCTGAAGCTATAAAAGCAATCTAAAATACTACTGTCATTAAACATATTTCACACTATGTAATCCTTCTGTCAAGAAACAGTAGGAATCTAAATGATGGCTCTTTCACATGGACTTGTTAATAATAAGAAATCATTCCAGTACCAACAAACAGGGTTTGTGAAATATAGATGTCATATTTTTAGTGGCAACATTTTGCCTGAGCTAACACACTTAGCAAGAAATCGAAACTAAAATCTAGATTTCCTGATACTGACAAGGAAGTAAGAACGCTGAGTAAATTACTCATTAAAAAAAAAAACAAAACTACTGTGTTTAATTGTACACACTCTTCCTATTTCTTCCACTTTTTTTTTTTTTGGGGGGGGGGGGGGTGATTTCAGTGCAACGGTTTCTTCAGTTTGTCTCCCTCTAGTGGATTACCCCTTCTGTGTGTCAGCAGAGTCTTTAATCTTGAATTTTTCTTTTTTCTTCACTTGCACTGTGTGGCTACAATGTTGTTATTATAACTGAATAATCTATACACAGCAATACCTGTTCCATCCCTGATGACTGCGTCTTTCAAGCTTGTATTTGTTCCTATTGCCCCAAGTATCAGCTGTCCGGGCTACAATTCATGCAAAGTATTCTCAATCCTCTTCCCACTTTAAAGAAATATAATTATACCGTATTGTTTTTCAGTCATTCTTCTGTCTCCCAAATCAGTTCAGGGACTGGTTCAGAACAGAGGTCTGGGTAAAGTAGACTTTTCAGTGGTCTAAATTAGGACCTGGTGAAACCAAGTAAAGCTAGGCACAGGTAAATCATGTCAGAAATTTAGAATGCCTTTTCTAAGCCTCCAGCAAGTATAATCTTTCAGCAGCATAGATATATTCTAGTGCTGATGCCTAAAAGATAACATGGCCTATTCTATTTTTCAAAGGATTTGGGAAGAAAAAAAAAATTGTGTCTTGGGCTTATTTGTGCTAGTTGTATTATGATCTTAGAGTTTCTGTAGTGGATCAGAGCCCTTCTGTGTTTAACACCTGTAAACCACAACAAAAAGGCTATTTCCTGCCCCAAGGACCTTGTGTTACAAAAGGCAGGGCAGCCAAAGAAGTGGACTCAGCAAGTAGAATGCGGGAATGGAAGGAGATAAAAAGAACTGACAGTGGTTGCTGAATATTATTAATATTAGTGTGGGCTGCTATATGTCTTTTTGACTGCAGTATTTTATAGGCAGAGAAAAGGTTACAGGTTACAAATGTGAATCTGAAGAAGAGAAAGCCCATTACTATTTCTATGTCCGAAGAGGCACACCTCTTCCAGAGCACAAGTTTTTTTCCTGTGACTACATTAAAATTGTACTGTTGATTTTCTTGCCTTTTGTGCTCATTCCAGATGGCACTGCTGTTTAAGTAGGACATTAAATAGATTCTGTTGTAATTAAGCAATTAGCTGCACAATTAAATCTGAAGTTAGATAAATGCTGTGAGCCACACTCCATAACTGCTTGTGAAGTGACACCCAGGTCGTTTGTTCCCTGTTTGCTGGACTTCCGCTTTCTCGTCTTCAAATCCCTTCGAGTACTCATGGGAATAATAATTAAGAACAATAAGACTCACTGTTAAGTACCAGCACACCGAGTTACCAAGCCAGCACGCTTCTACTTGGGTGCATTGCCTTGCACGACAGCAAGCTGATTCATATTGCACCAGCTCAGAGAGTGAAGAAAGGAGCTCATACCTATCCCCACTCCCCTTTGTATATCTACCTAGGAAGAGATTTCAGGTGTTGATTTAGCATGATGAATAGTGTAAGAGGACATTAGTACCTTTCCCTCATTACCTACTGCACGACCTGCTTCCATAGCACACAACATAACGGTGGCTTAGCTGTCAGCCACTCTTTGTGCAACATAAATCAAGGCCAAGCACACTCAAGTCTTTAAAAAAAAAAAAAAAAAAAAATCCTCCCTCCCATGAACTCATTTATTGTTCTGCATGGACCAATTCTGCTAACGCCTACCCACTTGAATAACCGTACTCATTCTTTGAAATCAAAGTGTGACTGACTAGTTGCATGCAAACTGGGTTAAGCCCTTAAATTCTGAGCTTTTGAAGACAAAACTGCATCTGACATGCTTTGCAGTGCTCTATGAACTACTTCAGCATACTATGAAGTAAGAAAATAAAAGTAGAAACGAAGGCAAGGCTTTTAAGATGTCCTTAAATTGACCTTCAGACAAAACCAATGCTGAACACTGGGAAAGGAATTGTGAATGAAGAAGAACAGTGTCCCAAGTGTAAATGAAAGCTCCACAATCCCATTTAAGCATTCTTAGAACATTAATCCATTTAAGATATTAGGACAGCAAAGGACCATTGTTCAGGACAGCAAGTGAAAGTCGAGATGGGCTGGGTTACTCCTTCCAACACAGGAGCTACTGTATTTCAATTCTGACAATATATTCAGAGGAATTTGAGATCTTTTATTATTTAAGAGGCTCCACTGGGGGCTTTAAAAGTATTTATTTTAAAAAGCAAACCCCCTACAGCCACTCGTAAAAGAAAGAAAAAATATCCAGCTCCTCATGTATGAGCTAAACATGTACTGCATTACTTTAATGTCCTCATAATTACCATTTTCACATATCTTTCACTTGTCATAAAATTGAATCTTCCCAGACAGACTGATAAAATTATATAGTTAGCTACAGTACATCAGAGAGAGCAGGTGAAAGTAAGTTGCATATTCACACATGCTGAAATTCTGGTTGACCTAAAAAGAAAGAGATTTTCCTATCTCCTGCCTCTTCCTTTGGAAGCTACCCTCACTTACTGTAGTTAATGTTTCTAATTTTCAGTTCGACCTGTTTTATCTGAACATAATTGAGAAGCAAAACAAATAGCTCAAACAACAATCGGATCGTCCAAGGTTTGTCTTTGTCTAGTTGGTAAAAGACAACACTGCATCACTGAAAACACTAAGAGAATTCTAATCAAGTCGGAGTTTCCCTGGAGGACCTGTGTTAAATAGTCTTGTCCTGAGAAAGTAAAGACTGTACTTTGCTTCAGATATGGACTTTATGAGAGATGAATATCAAACATGTTCAAGGTCTTCTCTTTTAGAGCAAAAAGTCCCATCGTGGCCTCATGACAGCTGGTTTGGGGTGTTTTTATTTCTTAAAGATTTTTTATTAGGTCATTCTTTAATATAGATGTAATCAATTTTCAGTTTAAAATTCCCAGAAAAAATAATCTAATTCATCCTAATTTATATTAAACACAAGAGATTATATCAATACAACTCTGTGTGGGATTTCAAATCTCAGACCGGGTCATTTAGAGCTATTTTAAATCTGCATTTTCGTGCGGGCATAGCCCGTGAAGGTTTTCATTTGGTGTTCGTGATGCTCAGGCTGTAACGCCTCTTCCCACGGATGACAGCACAGAAGGCACAATTTTGTGTATTTTATTTACATTGACAAGGTCAAGGGGTCAGGCTGCTGATTACGAACTCTCCTGTTAGACGGACCCAGAACATATGCCAGCAGGGGATTCACTGGCAGCTCCCTTAAGCAAGGATTTAGGATATTAGTGTCTAAATGGAACAGTTGGGTGCTCACCTCAGCCTTCGTTCTGGGTTAAATCTTTCACTGTGTGTCACCCACAGCTCTACCCCATGGCCGGCCAGGCAGGTTGACAATTTTTTGTGAAAGTAATGCCTGCAGAGAGTTCAAAGGTTCAGGAATGAGGCAATAAGTATTTTCATCTTCTGGGATTGTGTAAGCCCCACAAATGGCCTGAGGGCCTACCGAACTAATGTTGCAAGTTCCGCAGCTAGAGTGAAGTTAAGTTTTGTTCGTTAACAGCAAACATGAGCTTGTGAGATTGCCTCACAATTTACTGAAATTTAAATAACCTTTGTGGTACATGGAATTAGCCTGCACTGAACAGGAATGACACTGAATTATAAAGGGGTAAAATTAATCCTGTCTTCAGGAACTTTGGCATTTTATTGATGATGCTGTGTCACCAGCACATGCTGTCAGTGACCCTTTAGAGATTATATTCTGCACAATATTCTGTAGATAGCAAAATGCAATCCATCCAGATATAAACATTAGGAAAATCCAAGGTGTTTACAACTTAAGGAGAAAGAAAACTTACCATTTCAACAACCAGATAAAGATTTCAGGTAAACTTTGATCAGATATTTTGCTTAGCTCTTAATGTAATAGCTCTACTAACATTTTGTGGCTGCCTTTGAGCCGTGGACTGAGTCCGAAAAAGCTTTAGGGTATGGGCACGTAGGACCAAGATGGAACTACCACATTTTACCCAGATACTACACATCCACTCTACTAACCAGCTTTGCGTACACTTGTAGCCCACCCCAGTTATAAAGTAAAATACTAAATACGAGCCAGTGAAGTTTATTTAGCAGGTATTTTATGTCAGTGTTGGGGTGGGTGAAGAGCATACAAGAGTTGGTTTAGAGGATCTTGACAACCATGAAGGACACAGGCAAGGACGCCAGAAATCTTTGCCAATGAGCATATGTTTGATGCAAGTACAGCTAAACCGAATAAGTCACAAATGAGCTGATACCCTACATTAGCAATTAAAACATGCATTCCCGAGCTCCTCAAATTGAAGTAGTCACTGCCCAGGTGCTGTCCTCTTCAGCAGGAAGGACAGGGTCTCAATGCGTGAATTTTCTGTCTTTCTCTTCTTGAGTGGGTCATTGTCTTTTCTAGTGTTAAAGCTATGCTACGTATTCCCTAACTCCATTAGCTCCTACATACACATTGTTAATGCATGCTAGGCTTTATCAGGCTATGAATATTTGTGAAGCCAATGAAATCACAGTTTCTGATCATCTCACTAATTTTGTATGAAAATTTTCATCTAAACAGCAGTTAAATTTTAATAACCTAACAAGACCATTTTTACATTTAATTTCTGAACGTTTGACTTCATGCAGTTCCAAAATCACTAAACTGCTATATCAGTTTACTGGAGCATTTTGTATTTTTCTAGAGTTAAAAGAAATAACAATTACAGAAATCAAATAGAAAGAACCACCCTCCTGCCCCAGAGTCCAAATAACGGATCAGCAGGACAGCAGAGATCCCCCACCACCACTCAGACTAACACCATGAGTGAACGAGGCCAGTATATTTTCAGTGGGTTTCACAACTATTTCTGTCAGCAGTAGAATAGTGAGGACTCCAGTGGTGTCCCAGACTTGCAAAACACAGTGGTCATGGTGCTTTCAGCCCCTGTCTTAACCTCATCCTTCATTACTTTAGTTCATGTAGCTTTTTACTCTCAGCCTACATCCATCTTGTGGCTTCTCCCTCCTACCCACCCTTCCCTTTGGGTTCCTTGTGCTTAATTCACCATTTTCCAACTGTACTTTGGGCTTGGCTCCTCATTCCTCTGCTTCTCCAGCCTGAGGAGAGGAGCAGCACTGAAGGCACATCAGAGAGTGTCTTTGTCTGTAGTGCTCCCTGGCATTGAAGGAGAAAGAAGAAGGGGAAGTCTGGCTCAACAGATGTGGTCTTATACTAGGTCATACATCATGCAAACAGAATATGATTAGGTAGCTATTAAACTATAATACATTTCCCCAGTTTTCAGAAGCTTGTGATTTGGCAAAAAATTGGAATAAACAAAAAGCATCTTTCTGAAACCAGACCGATTCTCTCTGTAGAATTCTAGTCCTGGTTCTAAAGCCTGGGAACAGTAAAGCTCCTAGTTTAAAACTGTTTTCATGTGGATAAAATCAAGATGCAGATTTATCAAGCAGGATGGAGGTTTTAATCTTCTTTAGTGTCCCCTCAGGTCTCCAATAGCACTGAAGAAGGTAGTAAGCATTTCCCTCATGTTGTAGCTGCTCAGTTGTGTAGCCTTCCCAGTCATACAAGGCTTATAGCTGCTCCTCAGTAAAACACTTTTTTTTCTTTTCTGAAAAGTGGCTAAGCTATTTTTGTTCAAGTTTTCAAAAGAAGTCTCCAGCCTGAGGCAGAAATTCAGCATGAGAAATTTCTGCCCAAATTATTAAAGAATGGTGAAGTTACAAACTACTGAAAACAGATGGAGTTTGGCATAAGAAATTACAGATGCCATCACTTACGGCCTTTATACTCTCTGAGCACGTAACACATATACAAATGTGAATATGCAGTACCACTCAGCAGAGTACTTGTTCTTCTTACTTTTAAAAAAGTTGTACAGGTTTTATGGCTACAATAACGATCTTAAAGAAATGTACTTCCAAGTAGCTAGAGGCTGCCAGGTCAACCTTCCAGCGAGCAATCAAATGGCAAGAACCTCCTTACCTTGATGTCATTACTTCTTACCAAAAAAAAAAAAAAAACCCCAACCAAAAAAAAAACCAATAATGACTTTATCTTTACTTGCTATTTTAGTTCAGTGTAACAGTGCAAACACAGAAACAGAAGGGTCTGAACAGATACTAAGAAAGCTAATGGAGTAGATGTTAATTTCTTTAAAGAAGTTGTCATACAAACAGAGAACAAAAACCTTTCAACCCTTAACTAAAAAGGCAGTAATTATACATTCTTCTGGGAAGAAAATCTATTATAAACACCATTTGTAGTACAAAATCTAGCTTTGACACTTGCTTATTTTATAATAGTACAGAAGGAAGAGGTGAATATTCTAACAAACATTAGATGCAAAGACAGACATTATGAATGAAAGCCAGTTAAGCAAGAACCAGGAAATAAGATCATTTACATTAGAACCTTGGCTTCTTATTGGTGGATCCATTTTTTAAATCAACTTGGATTAAAATAGGGTACATTTAGGGTTCAAGTCAACAAAGGAACAGCTGTGCATTTCCATTTTTATTTGATTTATATTGTTCCAAATCAATTCCATACAAGAGAAGCACCTTCTAGTATTACAAAGACTTGTTACAGCGAATTAGAGTGGCTCCATGAAAATCAGTACTTACATTTGTTCAAAACTGACACACAGCAGAAGAAAACAAGCCAGATTCTCTCTACATCTAGTCTCTAAAGCAAGACTTCAGCAATTACAGGTAGTTTGGGAAAACAACTACAAATTTTAAACCAGGGAAACTAATTTTGCCTAACTGAAAGAAGATACCAAACTAACCTCTCGATCTCAGGAATGAAAATTATTTTTAATCAAGGCCTGCCTCTGTGGCCTGACTTTCTCCATTAGTATCGCCAGATGGAACCCACACCTCTAGGGAACTATATAAATTCTAGTAGACTTCCTTTTTTTGCCTCTTCACATTTTCTGGACATAGTTTCAAAGGAGTTTAACATTAGACCTACTCTCTAGACAAAGAATTAACAGTAAATGAAGACTGACTTACTTCTATTACTGTAGCTCAGCCAGAACATTTGGGTAAAATTCAGGCCTCACTGCATTCAACAGGAGATTTCCTATGAACTTCAGATGAAGCCAGGACTTCATCTCAGCTGTCTTCTCTGTTCTTGTGTAGGAGAGCTGGCTACAACTAAGCAGAGATGATGCATTGTTCTTTATAGTCTGCACCTGTGTCTAATTTAGTCTTGCAGCTAGAGCTACACAGCAAAGTAGTTGACAGCTACTAGAGAGAACAGTCTGGAAACTGTCAACTCACAGGAGATGCTTTTTGAGCTCTCACTCTTTGGAGTAAGTTCTTTTCTGTTTAATCAAAGGAAAAGTATTTTTGTTAAGAAACTTCACGTTCCAAGTAAGAATGCTGTTAAGCCAGGGAATAAAAATATGAAATAGCTGTTTGTTACCAGTGCTGTAAATAATCTGTGAAAGTCTTTACAAACACACCAGATGCAGACTGCTAAATCCTTCCACTTCATGACAGTACTGAACCACTGACGGAATCGTGCTTTCCATAGAGAGGAGTGAGCAAGTACCAGATATGTAAAGCATATATGCATCTGTTATGATCAGCAAGCAAAGCAGATGCCATATTCAAGCAATAATGTAACACTGTATAGCCAGATAAAATTTTACATGAGTATACACATGTACATACAAGAAAAAGTAGGTTCTATCCGTTCACATTATTATACTAATTTTTTGTGGTGTCATGACTGACAGTATAGCATTAAAACAATGCAACATTCAAGTTGTGCATCTAATTGTTTGTGTATGCGTGTATACATGTATATATTCAACAAAATTTCCCTCCCCATAATTATGCACAGAGATAACAATGTTTCCATTATAACTTTCCCAGCAATGGTTTGAAAATCAGTAAATATAGTTTTCTTTTGCTGCAAATGGAAAGTTGGAGGCTGAACTCAAGGCTGAATTTAAAGTTTTGAAAAAGTTGACTAATTCCGAATTTTAAGACAATGCTTTAAAAAGCAAAACATTTTATAGGTACATGACTCAGAAAGGGCTGAAATTTAAAGCATTTTGCTTGACAGGTGTATATACACACACACACACACAGAGGTAAAAGGAGGCTTTGTACATTCACAGTATGAAATTACTGTGAATCTGTATAAAATTTTAAAATGTCTCATTACTTCCAGCATAGCATAAAATCTACTCAGTATTGAGGTTATGCATGTAATTGCTTGCATATCTGTTACAATTTATTACTATTTATTATTTTTTCTATAGATATGACAAGAGGATCAATGTAATCTTCTAATGTAATATCCCAGACTGGCAAGATATATTTGTAAATGATTCCATTGTTATTTTGCCTCATTGGCCTTCTACTCTGTTCTGCCAGACCTTCTTGTTACTTACCCTGTCTTTAGCCTCCAGCACTCACAATCTTCAGCTTACAAGAAATTAGGGCAATATCTATAAAAGGATGTTTCAATTTAGTTTACCCTAAGACCCAGAAAGCAAGTTCATAGACCTATATTAGGTACTAAGAATAGAATTTATACCAAACCAACACAAAGCCAATGGGAAATGCTGCAGATCATGAAACCCCACCTCTCTTAAGTGTTTAAAGCACCTAATACCGAGCTGCAGAAATGCATCTAGGACTAGATCAACATTCATAACTCGTAGTATCTTTTGGAGGCTTAGAAGTTCAAGTTGTCTATGTTTAAACAGATGCTTAGCTCACTCTTCAGTGGTTGTCCTCTGGGATAATTGTTCAATCCTGAAAATATGCAGGAAATTGGAGATTTACTGGAGAAAAATTCTCACAGCCCCATGGACACTGAGATACCTAAAAACTGAAGTACAGGTGATAAAGACAGGGACTTGACTCTGGCTTCTACGTTCTGCTAAGCTCCCTCACCATCTTTTTACTGGTGCTGAGATCCGAGTCTCAACTGGATTTTCCTTGAAACTAGGCTTAGTTCGTTATTGTGAATGCTTCAGCCTTTCACAAATTATTCTAAAATTTACTCCCAAGCTTTTACACAGATCCAAAAGCAGTAACTTTAGTCGAACAAGCCAGCTTTGAAATCTATTTCAATAACATAATCTTTTACAAAAATCTTGCATCTAAGCCACCTATGTGCAAAACATCACTCCTGAGTAACTTGGGTCAAATTCTTCTTAAGGAATTAAACCAACTTAGTCCCAAGAACACAGGTGAGGGCTGGCACTGGGACAGAAGGGCCCATGAATTCAGCAAGATTTAAGAAATCGGAAGTAGGAGATACCTTTGGCACATGAGTTTACCTCAGCCACCAATGCCCACGCTCTGTTTTCCAGAATATTTTAAACGTTTCCAGCTATAGAGTTCACAGCCGCTTTCCAATAAAAAAAATTACGTCGTCCTGGGAGCTGATGCCTCAACCCTCGTGACTGAACGCGGTTTTCAACCCACCCGGCGCTGAGGGGACCCGGGTTTCCCCCGCCATCGCCTTCCCCTCCGGCCAGGTTCCCTCCCCAAACCCTCCGGCACAGGCCCCCCGCCTTCCCCAGGCACCCCGGCAGCACTAACAGGCCAGGCCCGCGGCCGCCTCCCCCGCGACCCAAGCCGGCCCGTACCCGCCCCGGCCGCCGGTCGGCCCGGCGCTAGTTTCCGGTGGGACTTTGTGCCGCGGCGTTTCCCTTCCCCTCCTCGGCTCGGCCCGGCCCGGCGGCGGCGGCGGTCATCTCCCCACAGCCCATGCAGTCGCGGGTGCTGTGCCTGGGTAGCGGGGCCGGGGGCCCTGCTGCGCGCAGGGTCCGCCTGCTCCTGCGGCAGGTGCTGGGCGGCGGCGCGGCCGCGGCGCGGTCTGGTCGCCTGGAAGTCAGGGCGCTGCACGGCTCAGGTAACGACGCCAGCCCCCCCGGTGTGGCCCGGCCCGGGCCTCCCTACAGCCTCCCCCTGGCTTTCCTTGTCCCGGCCAACCCGCAGGCCCTGACACCGGGCCCAGGGGTGTGGGCAGCCCCGCTCTCTCCTCAGCCAGGCGGCCCGGGGGAGGCTGGGAGACAGGTTAGCACCTTACGGGCTGCTGGTTTGTCCAGTTTGCACTACTGTCCCTATTTCTTCCTATGCTCGTGAGTATTGCGTGAGAGGAAAGGGCATTCAGTCACAGGCTTGCAGGGATGCTTAGTGTGGCTTCGCATAGCTTCCCTTTCAAAGTGTTACACCTGCAGTGTAGCAAGGAGCGGCCCCACAGCCTGTACCTGTGAGAACCGCTCTTCTCCATCAAGTGGCTTATTATCTTGAGATGCTTTCTGTTTCTGCGTTGCATGGCTTTGCCCTTCCGCTAAGGCAACGCCATATCCATGTCAGGGGTTGCCAAGGCCGATGCGTGTTTGAGTGTGCCTGCAGTGTACGGTAATGAGATAAGGGGTTGACCTTGAGCTTGCATATATTAGGAAGGATGACCTGAACTGTCCTGCAGTATCCTCTGGTGACCTTTGAGACATGACAGGCCTGTGCTGAGCAGAAGTAGCATTTGCGAAGGGTAACATATGCCTGTGGTAGCTGGCACTTTTCTGGATGAATGCCAAAAGCAACAAAGCTACTAAATACAGAGAGAGTGATGAGCAGCTGTAAATTAGGGAGGTAGAATGACAGCAAGTGATTCTCATGGTGGGGTACTTGCTAAAGCTTTTAATTACACCCCTTTAATACCATTTATCTCCATTTTAATCTGTCTATTAGTTGATCATTTCTTTAAATATGTGTTTGTTTTCTGAAGAAGGAAGCCTTTGAAGAATTGATAACCATAAAACTTTCTTCAAGAATTTTTGGATAGAAAATATTTTATTTATGCAAAGTACTAAAACACCTAGGGTTATTTATCTTAAATAAGAATAAAAAGGAACAAGTTAACAATGTGTGAAACAAGCACCTGAAGAAGGGAGCTCAGGACTTTTCAGCCCTTTGTTGGGATGAGTAACCTTAAGAACAAGAAGAAATTCAGCAAAATGAAATGGTAGCAAATGCAGTATTACTAAAAATACTTCATAATTTCCATGTGCTATGGAATGTAACTGAGTGTAACTTAGTAATATTCATGAATACACTGTATATGTATATGAGTAGTAGCAATATTCCCAGTTACAATCAATGATGGTAATAGTTTTGGTAGAAAGATTTAAATCTCAAAGCTCTAGACAATCTTGTAGTTTATTAAAGGCATGCTAAGAGATAATATTGGGGATATTTGCCCTCCCAGCACCTGAGACATCTCATTCATTATAGTGCTTCCTGTGATCCTGTGAATTTGGGACCTTGATATTAGGAATACTATTTATTGTTTAGTTTTTTAGTTGATTTTTTTTTAAAATTAATTTTATTTTACAGATGATTGCATGTTCTCTTGCAGACCCTATCGCTCCTTTGAGGTTACTGACGTTACCAAGAGATGGTCTGAAATTTTGTTTGCAATATGTGTTTTTGCTATTTCTATGCAGCTGCGGTAGTTACAAGTCTTCTTGTAAGCAGTGTTGAGGTTGCATGTCTCTTCCCTACTGATAAAGAAAATATTTCTGAAAGGGCTGGAAGCTGTTAACAGCCAAGTAAAGAGCAAATTGTTTTCTACCCAGTAATTTGGATCTGACATCCCTGCCAGATCGGATTTACTCTCTGTGATGGTACCTTTTAAGTGTAAGGGAGAAACTATTGTCAGTTTTTATCCTGTTTATGTGAAGGAGTCATGTTCAGCTTTTTTGCTTTGCCTTTGTAATGCAAATATGGCTTGCTAGTGCACCGGGGGCTGTGGAGGAACTGCTAGAGCTACCTAGTGGTAAAGCTCAAGAGAAGTCTCAAAGTGAAAGACAGAGGCATACGGTGACTAAAGGGTAATGGGAGTAGCGAGGAAGGGCTTGGATTTGCACAACTCATTTAATGAGGGAAACTTCATTTGTCATAACAAATGGAAGGATGAATATCAGATTCATTTTTTAATGCAGGTTTCACGTTTCCTTCCAAAAGACTAAAGAAAAATCAAGTTTTTGTAGACTACAGAGTTGTGATGAATTATTATTTTAAACAGTCTGAGCTGAACAAAGTGAAGTTCTGTGTAATTCAGTTCACTGGCATTTAATTATTTGTCTGTAAGTAATGTGAAACTTTTGAAAAAGTCTGTCAGAATACACAATATCAGAGATGCTTTAAGAGGTTGGTAGGATCAAATGCTGAATTTTGTGAAAATTGAAAAGCTGAAAAAACAAAAATCGTCACCTGTCAGATAGTGCAGGCAAAGAAAGGTCTCTTGTATGCTTTGCTGCTCAATGTACATAAAACAACTTATACTTTGCCACTTGTGTATACCAAAATATATACTAGTTTCATTAGCTGTTTTCTGCAGCTCTGCCTGTCCAGGTTCACTTCCTATGCTTTCTAAAACCCAGTCAGTCCCAATTTCTAATCAAACCCGTGTTTAAAGCCTGAAATATCTCAGTAATATATACAACAGTATCTGCCGAGTATAACACAGTGGGTTGTGAAAACCGTATCATACTTCAGAATCCTGTAATGTTAATCATCAGCGTAGAGGATCTAAGGGATTGTGGTAAAAATTTATAATCTGAAAGACGACTGTGAATAGGACCATGTGTTTAGCAGGGTTTTTGTGTGAGTTTTTTTCCAGGTCTGTCACTGTCCAAAGATTAAGGAACTGGTTGATGATGGATAGAAATGCTTACCAGCACATTCCCTTTTCTAATTTTACCTGTGTTATTATCTTGTTGAAGTTCACCTGTTGGGAGCGTGGTTCTGACAATATTTTTTCCACTGGCAAAACCTCTTTAAGACACTTCATTCTTTCATCTTTCTCTTAACATTCCTGTTACTGTTCATTGTCCCTGTAGTTGTACTTACAGGGCTGCATTGTGGGCACTGAAACAATTCCAGTGATTTGATCTACCGCGAGGCCTTGCAAACAGTTGTTGCGTCTGCACAACTGAGAAGGCAGCAAATGGAGACGGATATTTTCAAAGCCAGTTGTCTGTGAAAGTTTACGGAGTTACACCTGAGTTATTGCAGATTATTCTAACATTTAAGATAGAAAAGGTTGGTGGAAAAAAAAATGGTGTCTTTTATTAGACATGCTGATAGAGCTGGAAGAAAGGGATGAGCTGTCAGGCAGATAAGCTTCTGTACGCTCTTTGGTAGGGTTTCACCGTTGTTCCCATGAGTAGATGTCAGTAAATAGCTTCTGAGTTTTAATATTTTGCAATTCAAAATTTAAATTTTCCTGTTTAGCAGCCGTTACTGTCCTGATACATGTTGGTGTGTTCTGCAAAGTCCTGCCCGTTTTAATACTTAAGGCTGAAGTTGAACCTGCTTGGCAAACTCAGGGACTCAGAATAGTTGCATAGGAGATGCCGTAGTGAATTTTAAAGCTGTTTTGTCTATTTTGGTGTCTTTTCAGTAAATGGGAAGTTTAAAAAAAAACCAACAAAACTATATTGTTTTTCAGTTATAGTTTCTTTTTAGTTGAAATACATTATTGAAATTATACTAATGCATTTGATACCTAAGCTCAGTTTAGAATAGATTGATAGTTTGGCTTTTCTGCACTGAGCAAACTGTGCTTTAGGAATGTTCACGAACTTTTAAAATACCATAAGCTAATTTTCATGTAAGTAGCATTGGCCACGGAAGATTTGAAAGGGAACACTGAGGATGTGGTGGGCATCTGTTACTGTATGACTAAGAGGAGGTAGTGGATATTGCTTTCTACAGACGGCTAGCAGAAACCACTCTGCCCTGATGCTCATGGAGGATTTCAACCATCCAGACATCTGCTAGGAGGGCAGTCTGGCATTGTGCTTGTGCTCTTGGTAGTTTCTAGACTGTATTGGTAAAAGTTTTGTAATGCAGATGCCAGAAAGCCTGGTTAGGGTAACTCTTCATCTGCTGCTCGCAAGTAGGGAAGGACTGTGGCTGGTTTGGTCATAGATGGCAGCCTGGATCGCAGTGACTGTAACATGGTTGAGTGTGGATCTGGAGGAAGGCTGGGAAGGTGAGCAGCAGAATTAGGATCCTGGACTTAAGAACTGCAGACTTTCACTTATTCAGGAGATTGGTAGGTACAATCCCTTGGATAATAACCATGAAGAAGGGTGCCCAGGAAAGCTTGAAGATTTTTAAAGAAAACTTAATGACAGCTCAGGAATGAACAATCCCACAGTGCAGGAAGATCTGGTATTTCAGCAGGAGGCCTGCTTGACCAAGCAGGGAACTTTTCAATTAACTAAAACACAAAAAGGGGGCATACGGAAGTGGAAATAAGGACAGACAACAGGAGTGTAAAAGTGCGATTTGGTATGTAGGGACAAAATCCCTACCATCGACAAACTGCAGATCTTTAGTCCAGAAGGACCGCGATAAACTTGAGGACTGGGCCAAAGAAAATCTCAAAAAAGTTTAAGAAGGAGAAGTATGAAGTTCTGCTACTGGACTTAAGTGGTGTTGTGTGTCACTACAGGCTGAGGAGGTACTGGCTGAGTAGCAGCTTTACTGAAAAGGCTGTGGGGTTACTGTGGGTGTCTGGTTGAATATGAGCCAACACCTCATAGCAAATAAGGTGAACCACAGATTGGGCTACGTAAGGAGGAGGGTGGGCAATGGTAAAGGGAGGGTTCATCTCTAGGAGCAAACCTAGTGAGTGTGGGGAATGTGTTTCTGTCCTTTATACTCATGTGGTTTTCCCTTCATATTAGAATGAAATTAAGACCTGGAAATATACATTTGAATATAATACAGATTTTGAACTTTCCTCTAACAGGTGTGATCTCATCACACAGAAATCAATGTTAGCAGAGCTTAGCACTTTCACAGTTATAAATGCTCTTGCTGTTACTGGCTTTTGAGACCAGATGGATGGTCTGTGTGGAAGTGAATGTGTAATATACTAAGATGACTATTGGAGTGTGTTAATCTCACATAAATTCAGGAGTAAAGAGGCCAAAAGGCTATAATTTAAGCCACCTAAAAACTCAGCATTTCTGAAGCTTCATTGCAGTGTCTTATAAAACCCCTGATAATATAAAGATTTATAGATGAGTTTGGAACTGTTTCTGTTGTGTACTCAAAAAACTAAACACACATATAGATCTGTGCAGGGTGTTTTCTTTCACTGTAGGATTTCTTTATTTAAAAATAGCCATGTCAAATTTATTAATTTGCTTCTTTTTTCTTAATGTGTTATTTCACCAGAAAATGGTGAGTAGAATAAAACTTTTTTCTGCTGCTTAAGTTCTTAAATTGAAGTCAACATGCAATCTGTTTATCTTCAGATAGGACCAGCATTAGTGTAAATAATTTAAACAGCAGTGGGTTTTTTCTTCTCAGCATATAGGAAAAAATAGTAGGATTAGGGAATAGTCTCTTCTTGGGGGTGGGGGGGAGGAAGGGAGTGGAGAAGAAGGATAGTTGATGTAATACTAACTTTTAAATATAAGACCAGTCAAAGGTGCCAAGCATACGATAAAGCTGCATCTCCAAGAAACCTTCTTACTGAGATTGTGACATAAAACCATCAACAGTGGGTCAGAACAAAGGTCCATCGAGTCCTACTATTCCATATCGGACAACAATGAGTAGGAGATGCCAGGGGAGAATAACAGCACAGGGTGTTCATGCAGGGATGCTCTGCCAAAGTGCTCTCCCAGCCTCCAGCTGCTGCCTCTGCAGCTAGGGGTTTGTAGCTGAAGGTGATGGTTTTCTGTTCAGTAGCCCTCAATGGACTGAGTGCAAGAAATAAGCTTGCTCACCTGAAGAGCCCTTCTCAGCTATAGTAAAAAGCAGATGTAGGTATTAATATTGTTATCTGTGTAAAATGTGGCCCTAAAAGAGAGAGTGCACCACATTGTGTGTTGCAGTTACTGTATGTGCGTGCAAATTGCCATTTCGACGGGTGCAATTCACACTTGTCTATTCCAGATGCAGTAGAAGGAGCTCATTGCATGTATTGAAGCTTTTTTCATATCTCTCTGTTTCAGAGAGTCTCTTCAGGGTCCCATTATTGGGACACAATCTTTATGTGCCCCCAATTTCTAGCCCATATTGCATGGGCTCTTAAACTACCTGTTTTGTCTGTATGTTGATCACCCCCTGAATGGGATTGTTCCCCTTATGTTTTGGGTTCTGGCTTATTTGGCACTTGTTTTGTTCCAGCAGCCATGGCTCTTTGTGTACATCGGGCACTGCTTGTATCCCACAGTTTTCCCCAAAGACTGTACTACCTAAGATTGCTGGTTTCTGTGGGAGAGAGAAGAAACCAGGGGCACATCTTCACTGCTTGCCTAAGCAAGCCTGATACAGGCTACAAAGTCTCCATTGCAAAACCCTGTGTGTATAGCTTTTGTCCGCAGTAGTGTGGTAGTAGCTTGTGAGCTGGGTCGGAGTATTCATGGGCTATTCCATAATTTGAAGTGGAGACAAATCATTTGGAATATATGTTCTCAAATGAGGAGTCTTGCTGATTTAACACCACCGTTTTACCAAGCAGGCTCTTCTTTGCCAGCTGGTGAAATGTTGGAAAGAGCCTGTCTGGGATGACATCTCTGTTCAAAGAGTTTGGAAATGTAGTGGAAATAGAGTAACCAAACATGAGGTTTTAAAAAAGTACAGAAGAAACAAATGGGGCAAGAAAATACAGCCCAGGTGGAAGTGCATGATAAGATTAGTGGGCTAATCCCCCCTGTGCTCATTTAGCTAGGAAAATAGACTCTGCTGTCTTGGCTTATTGTTGCTTAAGGTTCTATTAAACACTACTAATATTTTTGCTTTGTGGACAGATGCAAGTTGAAGGCAACATTTGTCTCCAGGCAGCAACAAACCTGTTAGAAGCTGAATGCCCTGACTGTATGCTAGGGATTTTGTGTGCTCAGCTCTCTCCACATCTTGCACATAGTTTCCTCCCAGCATATTTTTCATGAAAATTTGCAGGGACTGTTGATGGCTGGAATATTTTTGGACATGATTAAATGTCTTGATCAAGGGATAAATACCAGCAGAAGAGATGCATTTTTCCAATTTTTCATCTAGATCAAACTCAGTTGTGGGTTTTTTTTAGGGAGTACAGAAAATCAACTAAGGCTTTTCAGTACTGTGTCAATAAAATTCTCTCCTGTAGATGATATCATCATTCCAATGTATTGAAAAAGTCTGACACCTTGTTGTTTCAGCATGTTGTCCCTACTGTGTTTTGGATGACTGTGTATGCATGCAAGAGTATTTACAGCTTGAGCTGAGGTGATTTAAGCTAGAAGCTAATTAGTCATATACTTCTGTCTCATTGCATGTTAGCTGGGGAATGGTGAGAAAATAAACTGGCACTAATTTCCTAAGGATATATCAGGCAACATGCTCTTTTTAGAATGTTAAAATTCTTCCTAGCTGAGTTAATGAGAGAGGTGTCAACTTTTGCAAGAAGCAGTGGGCTCCCAGGATGTTTTCATCAACTTGGAGGCATTTTGGTCTAGCTTTAGCTGTTCCCTAAGGAGAAAGAGTAGTTGGAGCTGCAGCAGCAGCAGGGGAATGGGAGGTGATGCTTAGGCAGTAAAATAGTTTTTCTTGCTTTAAAACTTAGAGAAGTGGACAAAACCCTGGGAGAGCCAAAGCCTGGATTTAACTTCCTGCAGTGGTCATGTCTATTGTCCAGTGACTTTTTAAGAAATATAATACTTCCCAGAATGGGGACCAGGCCCCTGAGCTGTTGCAGGACTTTCTTTGGGAGTGAGTTTGAATGCTTCAGGCAGAACAGGGCACAGTACTCTTGGATGCATTTGAACTGCAAATTCAGCAAGGGCCAGGAAATGAGCTAAAGCCCCAAACTGCTGCCTAGTCATTAGCTTGGCCCCAGCTCTGTTTGGGACGTTTCACTTCTTGGCTCCTACCCAGATGTGCCAGAGTAGGGTGCTTAGCTCTAATAGGGAGGGTGAGAACTGCTTGGTGCTGCTTGCCTTTAGGACCAGGGATGAACCCTTGGCCACCTTTTATTTAGCAGTGCTGCTATTGCTAAATCTCCCTCTTTCTGGCAAGCCATTGAAGCACTGTATTATTATGTAAAATGCAGGGAAAACCGCCAGCTTACTGTCTTCTGCCAGTATTTTAGTGAAAAAATGGGGGGCTGATTATTTGTACTTCTGGAGCAACATAAAGACCCATGTGCAGGCATGTATGTCAGGCTGTGAATCCCAGCGTTGTTAAGCCCTTAATTTCGGAGGAAGTCAGGTATAATCCTTTCTTCACTGCTTCCTGTTTGTTGCTGTAGGTGATTTTGCTCTGGCTGCTATAAATCTAGTCCTAAATGGGTAACATTTCCCATGGATTGTGTGAGTCATGTCAGAACCTGGGGATTCTCAGCCCTGTGAGATCTGCAGTAACATCTGGGTATGCTGGAAGAGAACTGCATTTGAGTGCAAAACTAGAGTCACTGCTGACTGAAAGGAGAGCTGCTGTATGTATGGGAGGAATTTTAGTTGCCTCTGTCAATTTGGACAAGCTGTTTCTTCAGCATCTCTCTCTCAGGTTCCAGCATTGATCTTCCAAACTCTTTGACTCCTTGTGCAGTGCTGGAAATAGGCAACTGTAGACTGAGTTCTCTTGGATGCTGTAGGACAAGGTTCAGATCAACAAAAGGATTTTTAGAGTTGGATCTTGTTCGTGGGCTGTGTCTTTTCTACGTCTCATTTCTCAGAAAAGCACAAGCACGAGAAACAGTTCCAAAACTTGGCCTCAGTTTGTGGAAAGGTAGTGTAATCAGAGCACTGTGGCAAAACTGCACCCCTGTGCAGCAGTCTTACTCCAGTAATCCTCTCCATCCTTGCACATGCACTACAGTGCTTGTTGGGCAGTGAAGCTGGTGTTATCTTCAGCAACAGTAATGGAAAAAACATCATTTTACTAGAGGCATCTTAGCTTCATGGTCTTAATACTTGTGAACTCGTTTGCATGGCCCAGATGGTCTCTTGGAAAAAAATAAACTTTGAGTGTGTTACCAGTCGGCAGCTCATTTTCTTGGCTTTGTGGGTTTTGGGTGTTGTGCTGTTTTTCTGTGTGACCACCACCGCCTTGGTGCTCGCCCATTTCCTGGCTGCAAACTAGATTTCACTTCTTATTTTCATGAGAAAGTACACAGGACATGACCTGCAATTTAATTCAAGCCTGTGGGTGCAGAAAGACAGATAAGACAGGCAGGTCCTAGTAAGAGACCAGTAAATAAAATGGCCAGGTGCTTTAGCTTTGGTGAAATCCAGAGCAAGAGATGCTTGAGACCTCTTAAACCTTGGAAAGGTGCCAGGTTCTGCAGCTGTACAGTCAGTGCAGGAAGGGCCTGCTGACATCAATATGTCATTTGGTACCTCCAACAGATACTGTTTCAGGCTGCTTGAAAACTCAGGAAAATCATCACCCCTGCAAGTGTTTCTCACTGCTAGTTCTGCAGACAGTCTAAGGTTTTCATTTCAATAAATCCATGATGGTAGCGGAAATGGAGTTCTATAATGAGCTTGAGTTCCATAGCTCCCAACAAACTAAGTTATGGTTATAACAAGAGCAACAAAAGAAAAAGGTCAAGGAATATTAATTAAGTGTAAATTGTCCTGGTACCTGATGTGTTGAAAAGCAGCAGAGCCTAATTAGTAAACTAATAGTTCTCAAACACATTAGAGGTGGCTTTGTGAATACAACAGTCAGCCTTACCACAGCAGGCCTGTGATTTTAATTTTAATATAAGGACAGTAAACACTTAAAAAATATCCGAGAACTAAAAGACTCTCTTCTCTTTTGGTTTTTTTTTTTTGTTGTTTTTTTTTTAGGTGGTACTGTCACTATTGGAGATGTGTCTTTTAAACTCAAAACACCGAAGAACCCAGAACTTGTTCCACAGAACTATGGTAAGAATCTGCTTTCCTTTTGAATGGGTTTCAAGGTTTTATTCAAAAAAAACTTTTACTCACTCAAGTCACCCCACTGACTTTACTGAAATTATCTAAGAAATATGTTTCGAAAAAGCATGCAATTTGGGGAAGGCTATCTTTTCTGAGTTCTTTATCTCTGGTTCAGCTGGTTATATAGAAACCTCGTAACTTTTGAATGTAACTTGTCCCATTGGTCAGTGGGACAGTAAAAGGACCATTTGTGTATGTTTAAATATTTTGTTCAAAAGGGGTCTCATCCAGCAATTATTTCTAAAAATAATACAGTAATTTCAAATTGTTTCATCATAAAACTCTGACAGTTTAAAATTATCATTTGGTTGCAATATGATTATATGTCCTGGGAGTTTCCTGCTGTATGGCAGATGTATGGTGTTTTTCTACTGTGATACTTAGTATTCCCAGATTGTCACGTTGTTGTTGTCAGCAAACAATCAACAGTTGCATAGTGATTAAAAAATGCTATCAAGTACTTACAGAAGTCACAGCCAGTTATGCATATTAACAATGTGCATACATATACTAACAATTAATTCACATTATGTTTTGATGCATTATTAAAAGTGCCGCGTATTCACAGCCATCCGTATTTCCTGTTTGTTTGCTGAGAATACATGTTTCTTGAGCTTTTCCGTTTGCACCATGGATCAGCAAATGAATCATGCTTTCATTGTGACATTTCCTAGGACAGTACAGGCCAACTATTTCCTGAGGATCCAAAATGATCAGTTGCCATTTGTTCAGCACTTTCACATGTAGGTTGCTGGATGTCCAAAATTTAAATGAAAATAAAACCCACTAACAACTGATTTTTCCACCCAGATAAATTCTCAGACCAAAACCAAGCACACATGGAATTCAAAAGGGATATACTGCGCTTAGACATGGCCAAGCATTGAGGATGCCCAGTGACTGTCATCACTGGGCTTGCGAGGTCCTACAGCTGGAATCTGAGTGTAGTCATTCACTTCAAGCCAATTTGCTTTCCAACATGTTTAAATTCATTCCATGACATTTTGAAGAGAACATCAAGAAAACTGCCAGGACAGTGGTTTTTTGGGGGGGATGGAGGGTGGGGGGGTTTGTTTGTGATGTTTTTGGTTTTGTTTTAGAGGAATGGCATTGATAACATCAGCAGTAGACTTGCCACTGCACAGCTGGCAGGATAGCAGATAACTGCTGGGAGGGAGATACTGAGGACAAGAGGGATGTTACAGGTGTACAGGGAGTGCTGCTGGTGCAGTATCAGAAAGGGCAGAAGCTGCTGCATAAAGTTTTATATTGTTGTGTTCTTAGGCAATAGTACTTTGGTGCATCAGACAGGCTTTAGGTGACTCTGCTTGAGCAGGGGCATTGGACAAGATGACCTCCAGAGGCCCCTTGCAACCTCAACCATTCTGTGATTGCTTATTCTGTAGTAACTGTGGGATAGTACATCTGTGTTACTCTTGACATGTTTATATTGCCGTTTCTTAACTCTCATCTGAAATGCAACCTTTCTTCTGAAATGTTTGTCCTTTGAGGGCTGTAACAGGAATATAAAGGGTGATTTTGTTTGCTTTCAGTCTTTGATGAGTGTGAAGTCTGCCGGTAGTCTAGTACGCCAGATCGCTGGTCTGCATCTGCATCGTGGGCTGCTTAATTCCCATACCCCAGTAGGCATCACACTGTGATGCTTTCCAGCCAGGTGATCTATGGTACCAGATATATCCTATGAGATGTGTCAGTGCGTGCTGTTACAGGGTAGCCTGTGAGGAAAGGGTTTCTGGTTTAGGCTGTAACGACACTTCCCATACCTTGTGAGTTCCCTGGGAATGAGGCCAAACAGCTGAGAACTGCTGCTCTGTATTATTACTTTTTATAGCTTCTTAAATGATTGATTTTTGCTTTTCATAATTTATTCTGTATGCCTATTTTCTCATCTTGATCATAAAGTAAAGATGTCACTTGTCTATGTCAATGACTAATGTGATCTATTCCACTTATTTAAATTTCTGGTAGATTGTTTTGCTTCTGGTTTTCTGTGCTATACCAAATGTGTTAATTTTAACAATGCCTTCCTGCCTTGCACTCCTCCAAACCATGCCATTACTTGTTTTTGGTAAATATGCACTTTTCAGCAAGATAAATGTTAGCTCTAAGTTGCTATAACAGCCTCTCATTCAGTTCTTTGGATTGGGAAGGTAAGAGAATTATGGAAACGTGGTAGAATCAAAGAATGGGAGATTTTTCTAGTTAACAATTATAAGAAGGGAAAAGTGGTTGAAAACTAATCTGATAGCAAAAAAGTTACTAAAAATGGAACTCTACAGAATGATGGGATCTTGAGTAAAATCTGATACTCCAACTAAAGTAACGTTTATTAGCACGTTAGGTATATTATTAGTTGTTTCACTTTTTTTTTTTTTTTTTTAAAAGGAGCCTTTGTCATGCTTGGGATACTGTTGTTCATCAGTATTCATGTACTTAGAGTAGGATTACTTAAGGTACAAAATTTTGCTTAAAAACCTAAATACTAAAATTAGTTAAAATTAAGTAAGATAGATTACTCATGCATTTAATAGCAGAAAATAAATTTCAAATACCTGAGTACAATTGCTTTGTATATTTAAATGTAGGAATTTTTGTTATCCCTTAGTGCTTAAGTTCTATGGTTGTGTAACTATGGAGAACAAGGTTATATTCCTTTAGTGAAATTAACTGACATGGAGCCAATACCATCTACTTATCTCCTCTTTGTGAGGCATTTAGAGAGTATGTGCGTTACTTAACTGAAGACATTTTTTTTTCTTGTTTTAAGAGTACGTTTTATTTTGCTGTGTGAATGACTGCTGTAGATACTAGATGTTTTGGTGTAAAATCGATGAACATAATTGCATATTTATACTAATCTATAAACTGAAATGTTACATATTTTGAAATTTTATTGTAGTAACTAATTTTACATTTAAATGACGAAGATACTTACCTGATTTCTTTTAAATTAAGACTAGAAATAATTTAACCAGATGATCAAGTGGGAAATATCCCTGAAAAGGTCTCAGACACTGCAATGTTTGCAGTGTAGTAAGAACTAAGAGGAGGGAATTGAAGCAGTTACAGTTCATTTACTCATACTGCATATGATATTGTTTTCTAGCTCATCAGTTGTGTAGACTAGAATGTTTCTGCTTTTGTTATTATGCCAGATAAGAGCCATGTTAAAATACAGTAATTTTGAAAGCACATGTCTATAATTTACAGCAAATTTTAGGGATGCTATAACTTATTCTAAACTCAGCATTATTTTTCTAGGCTTAAAAATAACCTTAAAACTCTGGAAAAAATTGTAACACAATAAAGAAGTGTGTTAAGTACCTACAAAACTTTACCTTCGTCATTTTGTCACTAAATTGATACCAAAATACTTCATATTTGTGTTACTAGATTAAACTGATTTTTAAGTCCTTCTTTGAACCTTGTTACATGTTGCAGAAGTGGATAGGATAGGTATGGCTATGAAAGCATACCTTATGTTTTCATGTCCTTGCTTTTCAGGTTTTATGTTAGGTACCTAGCAAGTTCTGTATGAAGTGTTCCATTTTGTGTGTTACTATAAAATACTAATTTGTTTTGATGTTGTTGGCAAATGGCTTTTTTTTTTGAGATGATAATTAAAGGTACATAAAATCTGAGTTCTTATTTTTTCTTTTTATAAGTCACAAGTAAAAATGAGTCATACACAAGGGAATTTTGTTAATGAGATTTCTGTCATAACTGTGTCTGACACGTTATAGAAGGAGGGCACTTATTTCTGCACTGCTTGTTCTTCTATCAGTAAAAATAAAATGTATATTTTTAAAATCTCACCATGACTGAAAAGCACGATTGTTTCTTTAATTATACTTTGGAGAAACTTTGTATGGCTTTCCATGATAGTTTAGATCTAAAATTGAATTATGAGAACGCGTATTAAGTTTTTTTATGTTGAGTTCATGTCAGTGCACTGCTTTCGTTAGTGGTTTCTGGAAATTTTATGAAAATGACAATGTACCTGATGATATTTCATGTATTTATTAATCTTGACAAAACAATTCCTAACATAGCTCTTCCAGGACACTTTGTTCAGTGATGGCAAATCCTTGTTAACGCAGGAAAAGGGATGTTCTTTTGCAACGCCATGTTGGCTCTGCTGGTCTCTGAAGGTGCAAGTGCACTTGGGAGTTTGGCTGTAATCATGTTACATGCAACTGCATTGGATTGTGGAAGATTAATTTCAAACAGTGCATGGTTTTGTGCCAGGTGTCCTGAGTCTGAGCAACCTCCCCAGTGTGTGATTAAAAGTGACATGCACGTATACAAGGGGTTAAGTGATAAATCCTGTTGGTTTGGTCAGTTGAGATATATGAAAGACTAATTATCATGAGGAATTTAAACAGAAAGTTTGTGTATATAATAGTGAAATACAAAAAAAAAAAGTAGCACTAAATGGATCTTTGTGCTTGAAAAGGAATTGTTTTAATGTTAAGGAAATTTGGGATATTTCTCTGTAGTAGGCTCAGTGGTGTCAGCAGTTCCTGTTGTTTATTCTTCACCTGAAAGATCAGTATTTTCTTAACAGTCAGACGCTTCTGTGTCCTTCTCCAGAATGGTATGTACCATGTGCTGAAGCAAGGACAAGCATGTGTGTTCAGTTATTGCTCAAAGTAGGTTCAGATTTGCACTGGAATGTGTGTTTATTCTTCTTTCTGTTTACTTTAAATCTGAGTGTCGGAGTGCAACACATTACAGAGACAGGTTGTATTGCAGGATGACCGTAATTTTGCACTAACAAAGATTTTTGTCATTACATTTCTTCCTTCCTAGCATAAGGAATGATGCCTGTTGTCAAATAGAGATGGTGATTATTTCAGCAGGTGGAGTTTTCATTTAGGCTTGCAACTGATCTGCTACTTGGCTGTTACCACCTAATCCAGAATCTGAAATAGTAGGGGTTTTTGTGAGCAGAGCTGTGAATGTTTTACACCATTATTCCCATTTTGTCTATACCAAGACTGAGGCACAGGGAGACACGGGGACATGGAAACCTTCAGTGAAGGTTTGGGTGGACCTCAGGAGGTGGTCTGCACCGTTCCTTGTGCCTCAAAGAAGGGTCAGCTGAATCTGAACCATTCCTGAGAGATTTTTGTCCTCCTTGTTCTTAAAATGTGCCAGTGATGTAGATTCTAGAACTTCTCTGCACACTTTGCTCAAGTATTAACAATTCTTTTGTGGAAAAAAGCTTGTTCTGATGCCTCTTTTAGATCTTTTTAGACATCCTTTTACTCCCCTGGGGCTTGTTCTATCTAGCATAATCATGATGTACAGATTACTTTTTTCTTCACTGTCATTGTCTTGCATATTGGAAAACAGTTGTTAGGATTTTCAGTCATTTCTTCTCTAGACTGAATTCTTTAACTTTTCCATATCTTCCAGACTTTTGAAAATTCTTATTGCTCTTTTCTAGAATCTCTTCATTGCTGGACTGAGCTCTTGCGCTCAAAAGCAGACACACTACATTGTTCCAGTTGGAGTCTCAGCTACAGATAACTGCTTTGGCTATGTATTTCCCTATGAGTTGTACATCCAGCTAAGAATAGTTTCATTTATTCCATATTTATATGTCACTAAGAGAAACTTAGTCTTCTCCATCCCATTCAGTGTTCCTTCCGGAAAGCTGTTTGGTTTTACGTGATTCCGTTATATTCTCTTTTCACTTATAGTTACATGGAGAAATATGATTTTCCTGTGTAGATCTTCTATCTTACTGTGAAGCAGTTGACTCGGAGGAATTAATGATAAATGAGTTTACTGTCTCATCCAAGAAGTAACTTCCCCCTTTCTAAGCCCCTGCAAAGACCATCGCAAGAACCAAAGTTTTTGGAATGAAGACTGTTCCCATGAAAAATTTATGAGGAAAAATAGTATTCCAGTGAAAACTGCCTGTGATGTAGCTGCATTATGAGACTTTGTAAACTCCTTGGGCTCTGGGCATCAGTATAAAATTGGAAGAGCAGCAGTGTTTTACTTTTGAAGGGCTAAATGAAAGCAGCTGAAAGCAGGCCACATAGGTGTGCCTCCCTCCTCACCTCGGCCATGCTGCCTCCTTCACAGTGTCCTGGGCAACTCGCTGTCTTCCTTCATTGTCCCCCAGCCTGCACAAGCTGTGGAACAGTCTCAGGGAGCTCAGGGTTTTTTGAACATTCTCCCTTTTTGAAATGTGTTTATGTTTTTAGACAAAGGCCTCTCTCTTTGTCCCCTCCTTCCTCAACTGTATTTTACGGCGGCCACTCGCTCTGCTGGAGGTACTGCAAACCACCGTGGAAAGCTAAAGGATCCCCTTGGTAATCAGATGAGAGGGAGATCTTTATCCCCTCATGAATTTTTGCCTCCCCTGATAAAAGGAACCATTCTGACTCTGAACATGCACTGTAGCAAAGGTTCAGGGTATGCTGAGGTCTTTTTTTATTCTGTTGAAAATTAGATATATTGGTGTCTTCTAAGTGCCTGTTGGTTATTATGTGATTGACCAAAGTAGAGTCATACAGGGACGTGAGCTCTAATGTATTTTGTACCATGTCTGGAATGGATATTCTTGGGAATCAGTTCATTTAACTGTCTGCCTTTGAACAGTGGGAAGAGGAAGGTGTCTCCTTCATTTCTGGGGTTTCTTCTGTAGGTGGGACACAAGGACTTGCCAGCAGATACTGTCTGCTCTCTCCTGTGAATCTTACGGCTTCATTGAGTGTAGCATGTGCCAAGATTTCAAGTATGAGTGAACTGGAAAATTTCCGAGGCTAGCATAGCCATTTCAGTCTTGGTTTTATCAAAAGCTGATTTGTGGATCAAACAACAGCAGCTGCTGCATTTGCTTCAAAATCTACAACATTTTCTTCTTTTCTTATTTGGGGATTTCTCCATTCAGTTTCAACTGCTCACTTTACAAAATGTTTGCGCAGATTCTGCTAGGTGTTGTCCTACTTATCACATATTACAAAGCAATATAATGCAATTTCTTTTGCTGGCCATCCTTGATACACGGGAATAGCAAATTGTAGGACTGACTAGTCTCCTGTGTGTGCCAGATGGTGTCTTTGAGAATACACTGTAGAGGCTTCCTACGCACCATCCTGCAGATTAAGAATATAGGGCCAACTACTCAACTAGTGCAAATCAGCAGAGTGCCACTAAAAAGATTGTGCAAACCCAGTTTGCATTAGATACTATCTGACTCATGGGATAATTAATATAAGTTGCTGTCATATACATGCTGATGCTTTTTCCAACTAGTTTGCCCTGTCTTCTAGGTGTCATAGAAAATGATTATATGCTGCTTGTAGTGAAGTTAATATACAGTACTTGAACAGAAGAATTTTTTCAAGTCATGTTAGAGAAAACATAAAAGCTTTGCAATGCAGATGCCACAGCAAAACTAGTCTAAATATATAGAAATAATATTCAAAATACTGTGTATGTGCACCTGAAGTTGCTTTTAAAAAACATAGTGTGCTTTGGAAACAGTTTATGCAGCATAGACTGCATGTACAAAGAAAACTTCATATTCTTCTGATTTTAGAAGGACATAACTAGGAAACTGAAGTAGGCTTGATATCTGGAGCGATGTACAGATATTACATAGCACATGTTAGAATAGAAGGAACTGACACGTGAAAGCTGCTGTCATGGCAGTTCACCTTAGGGAATGCTTGCTTTGAATTTTTTTATTTGTAACAGGTTTCCTTTGAGTGAGTTTGGAGATGGTCAGTGTGCTGATGTTGTGATTGAAAACATGTATTATAATTGATCAAGCTGTAATCTGTATATGAGGAGAATGATGTAAGTGGTAAAGCAATGAAACCATTTTCTAGGAAATGTATCGATGAGGAATTGTCTTTCCTGTCCTTTTCTCAAAAAAAAAAAAAAAAAAAAAAGAAAAAAAAAGGTTAGGTTAGGAAATTAAAGGATATTTTTTAAAGTTGCATTTTGCATGTGAATATTTCAGAAGAAATTTGGACTGTTTAAATACAACAACAAGACTATGAGTGCCTGTACATATATTCCTTAAGATTTGCAGGGGGATCATGTTCCAAAGATTTTAGATTTTTTTTGAATGCTGTACACTCATGTTCTCTTTTACATGACAGTTTGTCTTGCAGATGCTGCTGAACGTTCTTAAATCCTGTTTCTATTTATAGTACTGCTTTTAAGTCTGACCCGAGTTTTTTCTTGAGGCCATCCTAAAAATAAAAAAGATAGCTACACATATTAATGAGAATTACACCAGAGGCATTTGTAGTCATGCTGTGTCAAAGCTGTTGTTGCCATGCTTCTAATGCATGACTTTTGACATGAAAGAATTCAGTGTTTCAGCAAAATTTCCAAGCTTATTTGTCCACTGTAAGTGAATTTTTTTTTTTTTTTTTTTTTTTTTTTGAGAACAGCTATTACAAAAACACAGTAGAGGCACATTGGCATGTTCGTACAACAGGTAGGAGTAATAATGAATGTGCCTCTCGGTGAGATCTCTGTCTTGCAATTTTAATGGTACCTTTAATATAATACTTTTTATTTGTGTGGTGCTTACCAAATTACCATACCTGTCCAGTAGCAAAGTTTGGGCAGAGAAGTTGTTCTGGTGTGATGTATTACCCTTTATTTCCCAAAGAATATATGTAAAAGGAGCTTTCTTAATTTTCTTGAAAATCTCGTGGAAAGGAACATGTTGTTCTCTGTGACGAATTTATTTGCATTTGGCCTGTTGTGTGTGGTATGTGTGATGTGTATTGCTTTTGGAAAACAGCATTGCAGCGAAGAAGAAGAAAATATTCTTACATTTGTATGATCTTACCATACCATACTGTATATGAGAACTAATCCTGGGCATGTTAATGGAAATTGTTTAAAACCAAGCCAAACCCAGAATGTTTATTTACAATTAATCTGATAATCTTTAAGCATAGATTGCTCACCTATGTGTGTATGTTACTCCTGTTCGTATTGTTGTTAAGGATATAGATTTCCCTGGAAGTGGAAGATTTCAAGTTGTTTTCCTGAGTGCCAGATCAAAACATTCAGTTAAAATTTGTGATAAAGTTTTCCTTAGCCACTTTTATGCTTGAAAAATCTTTCTTGAATCTCATACAGTGATTTAATACTGTTTTTATGATCTTACAAAAATAAATTTTAATTCTGGAATACAAAGATTCAACACTGAACTGAAACCCCTCAGAACCGAGGGGCACTGTTGCTGTCTGTCCTTAACTCTGCCCTGCACATCCTGCCTCCCCTGACTCAGGAAAGCTGGTGTAGAACTGAGGCTTGATTTTTAAAATTTTGGCTTCTAATTGCAACCAGTAATCACACTGAAAAAAAGGTAAATAACCAGGTATTAATTTGAAGATTTCATTGCCTCTTGCTCCTTTCTTACTGTACTTCAGCATGCTGGGCACCACCCTTAGGGCTCAAGCTTCAAACCCCATCAACAGTCTTGTCAGATTGTTCTGAAAGCAACCATATACGTACATGCATACATAAATCTCCCTCCTGGCTTACTTGTGTCCTCCTCCTCCTCCTCCTGCACTAGTACTTTTTGCTTGTGTCTGAGAAAGGGCCAGGCTTTGCTAGGGGGTATGAGAAGGAATATTCTGGGGATGGTGTGGTGTACGGCGGCAGGAATGGTGCCCCTCCTTCTGCGTGCTCTTTCTGCAGGGTGTTTTCCAGTGCTGCCAACATTTGCATACATGTGGTAAAGGTTTTAGTTTAATTATAATTAAGTTATTGCTTTTAAAAATAATAACGGGATTGTATTCTTAATAGAAGTAAGTGGATCTGCTTTGAGTTGTTTCTTATTATGATTTTGGAAGCTGCATGGTATTGATGTAGTGTGATATTGCAAGGTTTGCATTTCTTTGATAATTTAATTCTCTGCTTTATTGTGTCAAAATGTAAACAGGAATGCAGTTGTCTTCTAAGTAAATAGCAAATTAAATATATCCCTGAACATTAATCTTAGTCTGATGCAAGAACCATATTTTTTTTTAAGTTCATGATTCACAGAAGCATTGGGATATAGGCTGGATAAATCTTTTACAAATTATTAATAATGTATCTATATTATATTAACTGATGCTAGGAAGTCCTCTCAACATTGGGTAATAAAAAACAGTCTTTGGGTTGATCAGTTTAATGTGAAATGAGAATCAACAACATTTTTTTTCTGTTTTTTGTTGTTTGTTTTTTTTTTTTTAAGGATGAAGTTGGGCAGAGAAAAAGGCAATGAGTAAGATAGGTATATAAACTGACATGTAAATTAAGTAATGTAAACTATGTGTGGAATTCCCTGCTGTTCAGCTATCCAGCTTTAGGACAGCACATCTTTGTGTCTTGGTTTTATTTTTGGAGATAAGAACAAAAAAATGTGTGAATGGCCAGGTATCTAACACTTGTAAAAATTGAATAACATGTTCTTATCTTTGTGTTTCAAAGTGACAGATTCTTTGGCCCAGTCTATAGTCCACCATTTAAGATGGATAATGCAGAAAGATCTTCTTGGCCAAGATGTCTTTCTTATTGGTCCTCCTGGGCCTCTCCGGAGATCCATTGCCATGCAGTATCTGGTAAGTATGTTGGTTTAAATTCTTGGAGACATAGTCATTAATGTCAGTTAGTCATTCCTTTACTAGCCAAATTGTAAAAGGTAGTCCTAGGCAATCTTACAGCAAGCTACTTAGGAGATAAAGAAGTTTTTCCATAAATGTGCTTTCCAAAGTTCAATTTTTGTTATAGATGAATAGAAACTACAGACATTTCAATACATGTTTTTCTGCTTAAACTCCAGGGGGGGAAGAGTTGGAAAACTGTGTTACCATATGTTATCACAAATGGAGAAACAGTTTGTTCTAGGCATTATGTATATTAGAAGATTAAGATATCTGCCTACTGTTACAGACAACAAATCGTTTTCGCTTCGTTCTACAAAAAAAGAAATGAAGGAAAGGATTTGGGAGAGGAGTATTCTGAGTAACATTTGGGAACAGTTATCGTGAGTGATTAGAAAGAGTAGATGCGTGTATGATCCTTGCTTGGAATGTGGGAAGGGAATTGCCTACATCCATCTGCATGAACCATGGCAGCACCGTGTGCAAAATTTCACGTTTAAATCGTCAATGCCCTTAAATGATAGGAAGAGAGGGTTGTCTGCCCCAAAAGGTGATGTGGATAAGACTTTGCCATGAGCTCTATCTAGAATCTGGTTGCGCAGAAGGATCACAAATGGATATGTATAAGCAATTGTCATAAAAATCAGCCATTCCTTTAAAAATCAAAAGATACTGATTCAAAAACTAGCTCTCAGAGCTAAAGCACACAGAAGAAAGCTGCAAGATTTTGAACTTTGGAAAGGAGAGCAAAGGTTTCTTAATTCAGCAAACCAGTTATGCTACTTGATAGCTCAATGCATTCCTTGAAATAAATGAGAAGAGTTTGGTATAACCTAAAAAGAGGACTTAGGAAACACCTGATATCCAGGCATGGGGCACAGAATGCGTCTTGTTACTTATACCACTGTTTGTATGCACCTGAGCTATATTAGGAAGGCTGCAGCTTACTGTTTCAGTGCTGTGCCAAACAATTATGTGAAGGCTGGTCTTTGCATGTGAGCTGATACATGCTGTGGTCCTTTTATCTGCTGATGCTGAAAGCTACTACTATGTATTCATACACAGGGCTAATTGTTGAAGAAAACTCTCCTGTATTTCATCTTCCGGGGGTTTTTTTTGTTTGTTTGTTTGTTTTTATTATAAGAAAATACAATTGTATCTACCTGCAACATAAAGGAATTGGTGGCTTTGTAACCAGTAGGCACCGAAAAAGAGGAAAGGAAATAATTTTCATGGGGTTTTATATCTTAGCTTGATTTTTTTCATACAACCATAGTTAAAAGCTGCCTCTTAAGAGAGATCTGTTAAATATATCATACCTTTAATTGAGGGCTAAGGGCTAAGAGCATTTCAGCATGAATCTCTTTCCTAGCAGAATGCATGATAACCCAGATATGGAAGTAGCAGGAACATCAGGTATAAATACATGAGTTTGGGTTTGGTTTTTTTTCCTTTAAGATAGAAAATTCTAAGTATATCTCATATTGAATCAAAATAAAACAATAACCCAAGGCTTCTCATTTTTTAAGTAGTCTAAGTTTACAGATGCAGACTGCATCTCATGACATTAAAGAAAGAGAGGATAAGAATAATATAGTTCATTAGTGTACTGGCAAAGCATGTACAGATAATAATCACAACTGTATCACAGTATAAGTGTTACCGAGCAGTGAGAGTTGAAGCTTTTCAGTCTTTTATGGAAAACTTATGATTTTTATTCAGGATTTTCAGATGCTGATTGTTTTTCAGAGTCCAGAACCAGAAGATTAACTTACTGGATGTTACAGATGTTCAATGGAAAGAATATATAGCTGGTTATTATGTTTTTAGAACAGGTTTGGGGAAAATGAAAGTTTATTGAGTAGAAATTCAAACCATTTTGTTTGAGGCAGAACACACTGTAAACATTTAAAAAATAAGAGATTCTAGATTTTGTTCAGAGTTTTTTTAGATCACTGTGCTGCTGCCTAGAGCTCTTTTGTACAATTATACCACTAGGCCTATTGTTAAACTTCACTTACTGGGGTTATAGTCTTATTTTTGTAATAACTTCAGCCTATTGTCCACAGGAGCTAACAAAGCGGGAGGTTGAATACATCGCACTATCGAGGGACACCACAGAAACTGACCTCAAACAGCGACGAGAGATCCGAGATGGTAGTGCCTTTTATCTTGATCAGGCAAGTTGCAGTCATGCACCACCTAATTATTGTTTACAAGTAGTTTGAAGGAAGTCATGGTTTATATGATGAAAAATTAGTATGTGGATTACAGACTGATGTGTTTCTGATGCACTTAGAAGGTCTCATGTAACACTCTTGATCTCATTATTACCGAAAATGTTATCTTTACCCAAAACCAAGATGACTCTGTCTCTTAAGAGTACTGCAGGGTTGATTTAGGCAAGCTATTTTTGATATGCTTCAGTAACGAGGAGTGAGATACATTCTGTGCAAGTTAGGCAAGCACTTCTCTTGGTGTATCTCTTCCCGAACACTTGTAGCACATTAGATGTATTCCTGAAATGAATCTTATGATCTAGTTTCCTTGAAAAAGAGTCTAGTTAATTTATTTTAAGAGCTCTTTGTGTTGTGAAACGCAAGCACAGTTAGTGGAGACAATTGGAAGATTTGATTTGAAAGCTCACTGCTAATCCGGACTAAAATACTGATTTAAACACTCCTGCCATCAGTATTGCCCCAACCCATTAAACCCATTAGCTGATTTAGTACAACCACAGGGTGACTTAGGTTAGGTAAGATTTCTCTTTGTAAGTTATCAACGGCATGCTTCCCTTTTGATTATGCAGGCAAAATTTACACTTCATTTAGAATGTCTGTTTTCTTAGATACATAAAATTTGTGTACAAGTTAGGTTTCAGATTAAATAGGGTGGATCAGTTCCTCCAATGTAGTGTGAATTTAAATGTGTTATCTAAACAAGTTTTCAGTTGGTGATGCTATAGTGGTTAATGATATCACCATCATATGAGTGATTTGATGGAAGATCTTCAGAATGAAGGATAACAAATGATCTAAATAATTTTTTTTTTTTTTTAGCTACTTCTAGGACTTCAAATTATCTCATGCTTGTCTGGAAATACGAGGGTTGCACAGTATGAGATAATTTAAAGTACTGTACTGTGGATTAGGGCTGTAAATGGCTTCTTATTTACCAGAGGATAAGAGCATTTCTGTAGGCTGTGGGCTTGACTCATTAACTCATGTTAGCTCCATGTCTCACTGCTGTTATGGACAGCCTTATCCTCACGCTTGCTACAGGACAGTCAAGGTAATTTACCCCTGGTGTAAGAGCTTTAGTTAACTAACATTTGTAAGAGCCACTGTATCGGGGACTGTAAGGAGCTCACCAAGATGTGAAATGGTCTGTTACCCCTGTATTTGTCTGAAGACTTTGATCCTAGTGTAAGTACAAGGCAGCTTGCTTCACTTTGTACAAGCTATTTTGAGCTTTCTAAGTTAAAGGTCTAAGATTACTTTTGTTCCTCAATCTGTTGGAAATTGTCAGTTTAAAGGCTTTTACCAGAATCTAGCACTGCAGTACTTTAGACCAAGACTTTGCTTTAGCAAGATACCGAAGTACTAAAATTAGTTCATGTGTTACTCATCACATATGTAACCAATGTATGTTTAAGCTCTGAAGGGAAAATAGGAAAATAAATCATTGGTATTTAGATGAGCACTTTTAAAATATCAGAAACATGGAAGATGAACTTCAGATAGTGATGTTCCAGCTGAAGTTTTCTAACCCTCCATTTTAGTTAAAGACACATAAAATACAGTACATAGTTATGTTTAGCACCATCACAGATCTAATGATAGCTCAATAATAAAGGGGAGTAAAATTTTACAGGTTACGCTGGGGTTTGAATTTTAATTAGTTCATTTAATGATTTTGAGGTTTGCGGATGGCTGTATCAATTCAAAACATTACAGAAGCCAGACACTACTCTTTAAACCCCAGACCATGAACTGTTTCAAGACAGAGAAGTCTATCAGTAGGTGGCCTTACAAAATATTCCCAAAAGAACTTGGGTTACCATAGGGAAGGGGAACTCATATGAGGGACAGAAGACACAGGCTAGGCTTTTCAGATTTACATACCATTTCCCTTCCTGTGGAATCTCGTGCTTGCTCCTCATGACACCCAAGAGAAGACATCAAAGCTTGAAAGCCTGGTTTCCAGAACATCCACTGTATGAATTCTGTGGGTCAAATAAAACTTAGCTGTTGTTTAAGATAAGATGAGGCTCTTTGCATGCAAGTCATAATGCAGTAATGTAGTTATCTTACACTTTGAATAATAATATACTGTAATGAAAGCTGGCATCTTGTTACCAGAAATAACTCTAATATAGTGAATCATCAGGTTTGCAGACCCACAAAGGTTTGCAAAATTGTCCGTGAGTGATTGCTAAGATATTATGGTTGTTTATAACTCTGCATTTAATAGTGACAGATTAAATACTGTAAATTGATATCTCAGAAGTTTCAAAACATCTGATACATTTTAACATGAAGTTACTGAATATGATTGCAGTTAGTTATTTAAGATAGATTTGGAAGATGGTGATTTGGAAGCAGTGATTGAAATTCCTTATTGAAATGTATATTGAAGGGCCAGTGTATCACATACCCTTGCATATTAGCATTTCTTAGTATGAGAGTGAATCAAATGGGAGAAAATTTGGAGATAGGAAGTTAGAAGAGATAGCTGACAAGGGGGAAAAAGAAAAAAAAGGGGGTTATTAACCTCAGAAATAGAGGACCATTGAAATAAAGGTGAACATTGAATTATCAAATTAATTCCCAGTTAAAATTGTCTAAAATAAAGGACATATAATGGGGTAATGGTGAATTATTTGTTTTCATTCAAGTACCGATAGCAGAAAATTCTGTTTTCTTGTTTTTACCTCGGGCAATTAATTTTGGTTTTCAGCTGTTAAAAGCCTCAGAAATGTCATTATTGCTGTTACTGAGACAATTAAGTAACCTCTTGGTTTTATTCTGTAATTTATTGCATGGGTTAATTATGTTGTGTATTGAGTAATTAGTTATAATTACTTAAATATTTAAATGGCAGCTTCAAATTTTGCTTTTATTGATAGAAGAGCTTATCTTGTAGAGTGGTTTTCTGTTTTTGTAACTCTGCAGTTGAGCCACCAACTTGACTGAACCTGTATGAAGATTCTAAGATCAGCCTGTTGTATTTTCAAAAATTAAGGAATTAGATTTGATATTTTTATGTCCTTTTTTTTCCATTTCTGATGCAGTTTTGCTTTTTATTGTGTGTGTAGAGCTATAAAAGGCACACCTCTGGTTTAAACCCTTATTACTACAGCCTCCTATATTATTACTTACTACGTCTAAGGAAATCCTACATTATTTCAATGTAGCAGATGCAATTGGGAGAGCAACTAAGCCATTTTGTTACTGCTTGAGAGGTGTATTTCTCCAGGATTGTGCCACAGATAATGTTGCCTGGAATGCCCAGTTTTGTTTACCCTGCATCTTCCAGGTTTTGCATTATATGAAATAAGCTTCCCAAACACAGACCACTTTATTAAGTGTACGGCCTTTTCTGTTTAGGACAATCAAACTAACTGAGGTTGGAATAAGTAGAAAAATATTGTATGGTTATGCACTGAAAAATTACAAATACAATGTCATGTTTTTGAAGATTTGGTAATTAAGCTGTGTCCACTGAATGGATAAGTGTGTATATCACTGTCATTTCTGTATATACAGAATTAGACTCACTTTTGGTCTGTCTTTGAACTATGTAAACATACTCAATTTAATAGTATCCTTTTGCATCCCTAACTGCACCAGCATCATAAGTTATACAATGATAAAATGTAAAATTGATTGTAGAGATACCATAAAAATTATCTTCTACCATGGCTTGAAAGACTTCATGTAGTAATCAATGAAACACCCAGAGTGACAGAAATGACAGTTTAAACTATTCTGTCTGTAAAATGAACATGACATGAAATCCCCTGGAGTAGCACTAAACAGATTTAAGTTTGGTTTCTTTTAATCAAAAAAGATTAGAAAGAGAATTATAAAATGGGACATGAGATTGAGTGAAATTATAATCATATTTAAGAGTGTGTGTATATGCATCTATATATATGTTTGTGTATACATATCCAAAAAAAAACTTTCTATACTCTAGCAAAGAGATGGCTAAGAATAATTGAGCTTTTAAAAAAATTAACCAGTGAGTGCAAATTGTGTAATTGTGTGACTTATTAACTTGGAGGTGACAGCAGATTTTTGATGAGCTGGTAAGTTAGCCACAGAAAGGCATTGTCAGAAAATGTAATTTAGTTGACTAACTGTCACTGCAATATCTGTCTATCTGGTACAGAGAGCTAGATAGCAAAGTCTGTAGAAAGAAGAGGCAAGCTGTGCAGTGCTCCAGAAGTATGGTTGTTACTATTAATTTTCTTGTTGTGTCCAACATTGCAGAGGAAAAGGTAAAAAAGGGGGGGGGGGAAGAGGAAAAAATTAGAAAAAGAGTGTTTGGATGATGTTAATCTTTAATGGCATTGGCATAGTATATCTTGTATCTAAAAAGAAAATGCATGATAAGGACTTCTATATAGTAGCCCCTTAACTCATAGCAGTGATTTTGTTTTAATCATTTGCAGTACTTCTGTTATGTTTCTAAGAGTGTTGGCATTTAACTGGATTTGTTAGGTTAACAGTTCTTACTCCGCTATCTTGTTTTGATGTAGAGGGCTTATAGATGAAAATCTGTGATATAATGTGAGAAATATTAGGACTGTGTATTTTTAATTCCTTATAGACTGAAGTCAAAGATGTGGAGTTCTTTTTTCTTATGCTTGCGTCTGTTACCTACATATTCCACTTTCTTCTCAGCTAATATTTCCTACAATGCAGGAAGGGGCAATACTTTGTAATATGTGGGGTCATAACATTCATAGGCAATATGGACTTCATGGATGGTGCTCTGAATCAAAGTGATTTACAAGTGATAAGTAACTTGATCATTTTTAGATATCTGTCAAGTACTTAATTTCCTTTTTATTCTGCTACTCATCAGGAAGAAAAATTTAAATAACCCATCTCCTTTATTCTTGCCCAGAAGACAAGAGTTGTATGGAATGAAGATAAACCCCTCCCCTAAGTTTCTTTCTTTGCAGCTATTTGTGCTGGAAAATCTGTTCAGAAACTCAGATTGCTTGCTCCTGGGCCTGCTCTCTTCCCAGGGTGCAAAATGTTTCACATACCTGTAGTAAATGTACTGTTGTACTAATATATCTGGTGTAAAGCGGCTAAAATGGCCAGACTCTGCCTAGGTGGGGACATCACCTCTTGTAAATACAGTTTGCAGGCACTGTTGCAAAAACACCTGACTGTCATGTTAGGGGAAGGGGTGATGGAAATAAAAGAGATCATTTGACATGTGGTAATTCAAAAAAGGAAAAAAAAAATCGTGTGGAGGAAGCAGAAATCAATGACTGGGGAAGCTAAAATCAGTGACTATGAAATGAAAGACTGTTTCAGTTCTTGTCACACAAACATATTTATGATCTTATCATATGTTGATTCCCTTCCTAGGGTAAAATTTTCTAGCCTAGCGTAGTTTCTTTTTTAGTTGCTTTTCATTCTGTGCCATGGTGTTGCATCATGCTCACCAGTTCAGGCCATTCTTCCTCGCTCAAACATTAACTGCTGCAGACAGCTGGAGTCTCTCTTCGGGCACTAACTAGTCTGGCTGATGATGCTCTGGTATACTGTGATTTCTGTCTTTTTTTTAATTTAAAAAGGCGTGAATAACCGTATTAAATGCAACCTGCTCTGTAATTTTCCTAGCCTCATGGGGGAAAATTAGCTATAAAACTCACCCAGAAAACAGTTGATTAACTCAGCGGGGAGGTAGGCTGAATAGTGAAGATGTGACCCCCCAACCTCCATTACAGAGGGAGACAAAGGTTGAATTATTTAGTTCTTAAGTTACTTTTTTGATTTGACTAACTACGTTAGTTACTATTACATTTATTTTAATAAAACCTGAACATCACATTTGGAATATATGCAACTTGGTATATTTGTGGCGTAAATTGTTAAATGCAAAACTATAGTTTATTGTCATCTACAAAGTAAAAAATTTTGCAACAAAAATGAGGATACACATTTTAGATGAATAGTAGATCTCTTTGTAATCTCATCTTTGAATGGCATTATACATTCAGAACTTTTTTATTAAATACATGTTATTTTAAACAACTAATACAAGATTTTACAAATATTTAAGGAAAAAATAACTAAGTTTTTACAAAAAGTTTACATTGTTGCTTTGAAACTGGTTGAACATGGCTTTTGATAGTCCTTTATCTTATTACTGGTTTTTGACAATACTTTTATTTTTGGAGGAAGTATGTTATCACTTCAGTCCATTAAATAGTCATCCATTTCAGCGTTGCTCAACAGCTTTCCTGTTTGCTCAACTCATGAGGGAGAACAATAACTAAGGAATTAAGAGGCCTAAAAACTGAACAAATATGTTGAAAGGTATTCTTTGGTGGAGGCATACCATTAGACATGCTGTTTACAGATATTTTTAAAATCTAGCAAAGTAGATTCCCCAATAGGAGACAACCTTATATGCTTCACTGCCCTCAACATCTGTTTGTACGTCTATCTTTAGACTGTCTCTAAATTTCTAGATAATTCGCTATTTCCATATAAGTATTATAAAAATTTGATCATCTTATTAGTTCTGTTGCATCTTCTTAAAAGAATAACCTGAGGCACTTATAGTAAATTACAAGTCTTGGTCAATGTCCTCTTCCTTCCCCAGCAGTAAAATGAGGAGTAAAAGCTCATAGCATGTTCCATTCTGAATCTGTCATTTCTTTTCCTGGTATCTTTTACTTCTTGGTTAGTTTTAATGATTTAAATTTTAAAAATGTGATTAATTGTATTTGACCCATGGAAAGAAATTTAGAAGATATCAATTTCCTCTGAGTTGTGTGATATTTGGAAGGTTGGTAGGTTACAGGAACTCAAATTAATGTTCACCTCCCATCCCTGGAAGACAGGCTGCACCATGGATTTAATCATTCAAATTCTGCCTGCTGCAGCCAATCAGCATCATGTTAGCTCAAAACCAGTTCAAGTTTTGTGTTGTCTTTACCAGATGGTCATTAAGGATCTATTTTCACCATAAGAAGACATCTGGACATTACATTGTTGGGATGTTTATGAGATACCGGAGTGAATGGAAAAACTTGGGTGGATGAGTTTGTGTGGGATATTGTGCGGGTGTGGGAACAAGATACTGCATTGGAAGAGACGTCTGAAATGTAGGCTGCAGATGTAGGGAAACCTTACCTCATTAGTTCTTGTGTTCACTGAGCTACTTGTTCTGTTGTTTTTCCATGTTGTAGTTATGGTTGCTGTGCTTGAGATGTCATTACAGGGATCCAGTTTTCAGAGCAGGGGCAAGTCGTCTTCTAAAAAAACCCAAAAACCCTAAACTTATCTTGAGGTAGCTCCTGAAACAGAGACAATTACTGATTACTGTTGAGCAATTTCTGGCAGCATTTTTTAAATAAAGTTCTGAAACATAGCCTGCACATCATATTCAGAATGATGCCCAGGTTTGAAAAATTAAAGCCCTTTAGTGTTCCCTGAGAACCTTCCTCACTGATTTCAGGGCAACCACAGAATCACAGCATGGTAGGAGTTGGAAGAGACCTCTGGAGATCTAGTCCAACCCCCCTGCTAGAGCAGGATCACCTAGAGCAGGTTGCACAGGGATGCGTCCAGGTGGATTTTGATTATCTCCAGAGAAGGAGACGCCACAACCTCTGTGGGCAGCCTGTGCCAGTCACCCTCAAAGTGAAGAAGTTTTTCCTCAGAAAACCAGAGTTTTCTGGTTTATGATAAGCATTTTCCCAAGAGAAGAGAACCACCGTTTCAGTTCTGGTATTTTAAACTGTACTGTTAAAATTTCTTGTGCCTTTACAAACTATTTTGGTTAGCTTTATAGAAATGTCCTCCTTTCTCTGGTGTTTGTGCATTTCAGTATGTCCATTGTGCTGAGCGTTTTTCTGTCCTTCTTCCCTTTCTGACACTGTATAACTTCATCCGTGTGCTTATACACTGTGATTTATGTCAAAATTGGGGTATACAGCTTTCTGCAGTTGTCGTGTTGTGCACTGCTCAAGTGGAGGAGCTCACCGTGGTTCAGCTACAGGAAAGATGATGAAAGTCCACTTAGGGTTGTCTTGTTCCTAAGGTGTTTTTGCCTTTAAAGATAAAAATATATTTTTATAGGTGTGGTGTGAAACCAGGGTAAGCAATCTGCATTACGTTATTTTTTGCATAAAGCCATTAGTATGAGAGCAGCATCATGTGAAGGGGTTCTGCTCCTGGCCTGTGGTAGCTGCAGGTATTCCCTGGAGCAGGTATCCACATTACCATCCTCTCGTGCCCTAGAAGCACGGGTGGGAGGCAGCAGCATCTGTCCTCCTCTGATGAGAAAAATGGTCCCTCACTGCAATTAGAATAAATCTGAAAGTAAACATTTAACAAATCCTTCTTGGCTTTTTAACAAGAATTAATACTTTTAATCTCAGGTTTGTTATCGGGGTTGCACAATAAGAGTCTCCCCTGTCAAATTATGTTTTATGTTAAACATTTAGAACAAATGAGGCTAGTGAGAGAGGGAGGCAGCACAGCTATTTCTGGGTTTTCATTATAGAATTATGAAGATTTGTGTTTTGGAAGCATTTTAAAAAAATGATTTTCAGTGACAGATTGCAAACTTACTTTCCTTCCTCTGATTTTTTAATGCATTTTAGTTTCCATACCAATCCATCAATACACAGATAAAACTGAAATGATGATTCAGAGGATGCCTTGTACTATGCCTAGCTTATTGCAAAAACTTATTACTCATTACCAACCAGAATGCAGAAATATCATAGTTCAGCCAGAGATATGCAGCTGTTTTGGTCTTATGAGCAGACTTTATGCTATTTAACACAAGAACTTCAGAAGCAGATGAATTGCGCATTTATTTCATTGTATTTTTGAGGACAATTTCCAATATTTCAGATGCGCTTTGAAGATATGAGGAGCACAATTTGGAGGAAAGCAAATCAGAGTAAATTAGCACCCAGGTGGTGGGGATGTTGTTGTTGTTATGGGGTGTCTTTTGATTAAGAAGTGCAAAGCCGCTGTTGTGCATTCAGCCGTTCTTGAAGCTGATTATAAAAGGTAACTGTAGGTAGGCAAAGACAATGTGTAGCATACCTTTTGAAATATTTCTGTATTGAGAAATAGAATTTTGAGTAAAAACTTCAAATACTTTCCAAGTTCAGGAAACTGTTTACTGTTTTATATTTTGATCCTTTAAGATGATGATCAGCAGGGAACATAGTATAATAGGCTGCTTCTCAAGATTGCACTGCTAATGGAGAGCATCTTCTTTCTTGAAGAGAATGATTGGTATATACCTCCAGATATTTGCAGTCTACCTCTACAGCAGATTGTCTTCATGTATAAACCCAGGAGAGAGATTTATGTTGATACTGGAAGCCTGTTACTTCAGCAAGCCTTCATCCATGGAGTGCGTGTCTCAACACGAGTCAACAAGATTCTATGGATACTCAAAATATTTTGAAACCATATGAACAGAATGTGTGTTTTCCTCTGACTAGTAAAACTCAGTCATAAAGTCTTCATAGACTTATAATATGCAGAATCGGACCAACTTGGCAAATAAATTGTTTGTTAAAGAATATTCTGGCTGTATCTCCAAACTGCATTTAGACAAAATAGCATTTTGTTCGTGCCAGGTATTGGACTGGCCACTGGAGACTCAGGTTTTCTATTCAAGCAGGTTGGAGCAGATTTTTGACTTGTCCAGTGACCTTCCTAGAGAAGAATGTTAGTACAGAATTTGTCCTTTGTACACATTTTATGGGATGAGTAGAGAGGAATTTTATATTGCCTGTAGGTAGATTACGATATGCTAAATTAACAAAAACAAAAAAATCAACTCAACTCACATACTGATTGCTTTTACAAAGAATTGATGATACAGTGGAAGAGAAATAATCTGAGGACTATTACTTGCTTATATAGGATGTCTTTCAGAGAAGGGAACTTGGTCTAGAGATGTGTACCAGGATTTTGGAGTGCCTTTTTTCAGGAATATTTGCTTGAATCCAGATTAGATACAGGAATTATTTCTATTTTAATACCAATGTGAAAAGCTTACATTATGACCAATTTGCCAGTAGTTATTTATGCTTCTATAATGTACATAAGAAGCATCTAAATTAGTTGGTCTTTTCAATTAGTGTTGTCTCAGGTGGATCTCTAATTCTGTTGTATGTTTTGTACCATGCAGCAATTCACTTGTGCTGAACTGTTCATTGTTTCTAGTTTATGCTCATGCTTATGTCCTTTATACATCTGCTTTCATATGTAATTCTTTTTTCCTTGTTATTTTTGTATTCTGGTACCTCTTCATTATTTTTTCTCATATCTTCCTTCTTTCTCTCTGTCCTAGTTTTTGACATCTATTGTATTCATCAGAGATTTCCATCTAGCATCATATGACAGGTTTTTCTGTAGGAGTTTGTAGGAGACATGCTGGGAAGAGATTTCATTTATTCTCCCTTTGCAACTGCGCTTGTGACTAAAATTTTGTTAAAATGTAATAGGAATGCAAAGGAAGACTCTTTGGTGCCTCTAAATGTTGCCTGTGCTAAACCTGCTCCATTATTATCTGATTAAACTTCTGCAAATTGGAAGTAGACAAGAATGCACTGAATTTCAGAGTCTTTTACTGGACAGTAATTGTGAATATTAGATATGAAGTGCAGTTAATTTACCTGAGTGAATGTCATTGACTGCAAGAAAGTTGCACAAAATTACCACCACCAGAGTTTAGTTTTACATTTTGGCTCCACATTATGCAATTAAGTAAACAGCCGCATATAAACAACTAATGAAGTAAAACAGAGAAAATAAATAACTTTCTATCACAAAGGCTCCAAAGGATTATTGAGTTAATGGCTACATTTTTATTCTGGTTTTGTAGAAGACCATGGTCAGTCAGGGGATATAATTCTAAATCTTTTTAATCTTAACACATTTTTTAACATCTGATTATTTATAGCACTGTTTTGTTTTTATCTTCCATGTGTGGTTTCAATAGACTTTTGTTCTAGTCAGACTGTACTGAGGATGAATTACATTGGTGCATAAGCAGAGCAATCCAAAAGAATACCTGACATTTTTTCTAAATATTTTAATATTATTATAAACATGTAAAACCACCTTGATTGATTGTTTTCTGTATAAATAGCTCTACCAGAATTGTTAGATGGTGTTAAAATACCTGAAAATAAAAAATATTATGCAACACTAAAAATAAAAGGTTCCACATATTGATATATACTGGCTATACACTAAAATGTCTGCAAGGTTTTACATTGTATTCTGTTGGTACAAAATACTGGAACTTATTTCTGTCAGTCCCTATAACAGTTAGGAGATAACAGCGCTACACATTCATGAGCTGGAATTTTAAGGCAGTCAACTGTCACTCTTCCTGATCGCTGCTGATGTGCATCTTATTGATTCTTACAGAAATAAATACTGTTTAGGGAAGCACTTGGAGGTTCTTTGCAGCAGGATTTAATGAGATATGTAATGTTTATTTCTATTATAATATTGGGGGGGTTATTTTTGAAAAGTGTGCAGTTCGTGCGGCTACCGAAGGCAGAATCCTTGTGCTGGAAGGTTTGGAGAAGGCTGAGCGGAATGTCCTGCCGGTATTAAACAATTTGCTGGAGAACAGGGAAATGCAGCTTGAAGATGGTCGTTTTCTCATGTCTGCAGAGCGTTACGACAAACTTCTGCAGGTATGGAAATACTGTTTGGATTTTGCCTTTTTTTTTTTTCTTTTTTTTTCCTGTTCTTGGTAGTGCTGGAAGACCGTTATGAAGGGGAGAGTGCTTATGAGCCAAATGGGGGAAATCTCACCAAGGTTTCTATGGTTTTTCTGGGATATAACATAGCTTTCACCCTGCCTATTTCATCCTATGCAAGAAGTCAAACTACTGCTTGCAACAACATGGAAAGGTTTTCATCTGTATCTTGCCTGTCCACATGAAAAAGAGTAGTCAGTGTTAACCTTGTATGGAGCCTGTATGTTTCTAAAATGTGAAAGCCACAATGTGAGAGTAACCGAAATATACTTGTGAAGAGAGGTTTAAGTTGAAGTTGTTCCCATAAAGTTCAGATAATGCTTCAACATTGCAATAGCCTTGTTGCTACGCTTTTAAAATGTTAAGATACAAAAGAATGAGGTTAAGATGGGCGTTACTGTATTCATCAGTGCTGTCTTGCCTTTAATTTACAAAAGTATATGTAAACAGCCAATCTAAATTATAGAAAATGGTTAGAGTATTTTCTTTTGATAGGAAATGGGATTTTAGTGTCTGCTGCTGTTGCTGCTTTAGCCACTTCCCTTTTTTGGGGGCTTTGAGTCCTACTACTTAAATTTGAGTGGATACTTTTCAGGCTTTTGGAGACCTCAGTACATTTCATCAGACAGTTTCCAGTAATACTCTGCATCTCTGCTTTCATGTACTGTAGTTTCCGATCACATACCTGTCAGTCTCCCGTAACAGTCTGACCCTTGCTCGCTCATGTTTCTGTCTGTCGTACCTAACTGTGCTTAGGTACGTAATTCAGACCCATGTGGCACGGGAAGAAAATTTGCAATAAGCCTTCTGTCATTGATCCCAATTGTATGAAGTTGCCAACTATGTTCAAGTACTGTAGTGGATCTCTGAAAATGTATCGTTATTTCTTATGCCTCTCATCTGTGGTTATAATTTTTCTGATCCATGCCTTTTCCAAAAACATTTTTATGGTATTTAATTAGTAGATGCAGTTGTTGGAAGCATTATTATTATATCTTAAAAGTAAGCTTTTAAAATGTAATTGTATTTAAAGACTGAAAATGAGAATTCAAACTTAGACAGTATTTGGTTGCAATTACGCAAAGCATCTTCCTCTTTTCTTTTTTTCCTTTTTAACACTTTTCTAATGATAAAATGTTTCCAAATGAGTGCCTCAGGCACACTGCTAATAGTATATGAATTAAATAAATCTCTTGCTACGATACTAAATCTAATATTGTTTTGTTGTTTGGGGAATATTGTATTATATAAGCTAATGTTCATTTACTCTTCTGTGTGAAGAATTATTGGACATCTAGGTCTGCAGGAAATGTATTCATGTATGGTTTCAAGGAAGACTTAACTGTGATGTGGGCAGACTAAAGAGTGCATTTTATGTATGCAATGAATCTTTTACATGGCAACAAGTGAAATACAACATTTAGAGTCTAGTTCTGTATTATTGCTTATAATAAAGCATAATTTGTAAATGAAACTTTTAAAATGCAGATTTTAGTCTCCCTTACAGTTATAAGAGGGGAAAAAGGAAGGAAAAAACCCAACTTACTCATGGTAACCCAATTCTAATGTTTTAGAGTAAAATATATTTTCTGGTTTGTTTATTTTTCCATTCTTTGTGACAACAACGTGGTAACGATATTTTTTCAACTTTGACCATCTGTGGGGTCTTCAGTCAAACTGCTAAAGGCTTGAAAGCTGCACTTAATCAAGTATTCTATCTATGTTCATTTTGCAATAACTTGCTTTTACCATCCACAAATTTGACCTGTTCAATGCTTTCTAGCCCCTCTGAATAAAAGATGAGAACATTACCACAGTTAGGTTGAAGGGCCAGGGCTGTTAGTCAATCTGCAGTTTAGTTGTTGTAGCTTTTTAATGATGTAATGTGGGTTTTTTGATTTTGTTTTTTTTTTCTTGTTGCTTTAATTAATTTAGGATCATGCAAAATCAGAGTTAGATGCGTGGAAGATTGTTCGGGTTAGTGAAGATTTTCGAGTGATAGCATTGGGCCTGCCAGTACCTAAATACTCTGGTAATCCTTTGGATCCACCCCTGCGCTCTCGATTTCAAGCTAGAGACATTTATCATCTGCCCTTTAAGGTAAGTGTCCTGGCAGAAGAGTTGGATTATCTGTACTTCACTTACCTCACCTCTGAAAAGAATCCGTGAGTAGGGTATTTTTCCTACTGGGGCCTAATAAATTCCTGAAAAGCAGGCTTAGAGTTGCCAAGGAATGCTGCAGCAGAAAAATAACTTCCGTAAAATAATATAACTGTAAAAGAAAGATTTGATAATCTTTCTTCTTCTTTTTTTTTTTTTTTTTTTATAAAATTAATTCTATGTCAAGAATTGAGTAGACTCCTAATGTCTAAATTAGAGGGAAAAATAGAAAATGCTGCTCACATTATGAGCTGTGACCCACAGTATGATCCCAAAATTAATTTACTGTCTGATTTTATGTTCTATTTTCAGGACCATCTTCAGCTATTATATTCAATTGGATCAAACATTTCCGCAGAGAGGTAATTTTTCATAATTAAAAAAAATAAAAATGGAATGAATGAAGAAAAGCAATGTCCTTTCAGGATTCCTTGCTATTTTTGTATCTTCTGTCACTGCATAGAGACCAGAACTGAAGAAGTTTTTTAATATGTGTGGGTGTATGCTCACACAGCTTTTCATATGCAGCCTTCATATAATGAATCCTTAATGCTTTAGAACTTCAATCACACCTTGCTTATTTGTGCTCAGAAATTGTTTCAGCATCTTATACTGTATTTAACTTTTTAGGCTTTAGTATTTTAAATAGCATGTATAAAACTCTGGAATTACTTTTTCCTATGCAGAATTTCTCAGCTCCTGTCTTTTGCTACAACTCTCTGCTCGCAAGAATCTTCTACATTGGGACTTCCAGATTTTCCTTTAGACAGCTTGTCGGCTGCAGTTCAGATTTTGGTATGTGCATACACATGTGCTGTGAAACTGTATGGGCTTAAAATTTCTCAAAATTAGATTTGGATTATTCGTGTTGTTAGAAGATGATTAACATGAACATTTAAAAAATAAACCTGCAAAAACCTAAGGATGGTTTGAGGGAGAAAAGCCCCAGTCAGAGAACTCTGGATAATACTTTAAGCAATACTGAAGGACAAAGTATGGCATGATGCAAGATTTGTGATGTGATTAAATGTATCTTAGTGCTCAAAATAATGTTTTTTATTCTGCTAAATCATCTTACCTGACTTCAGGGGCATCTATAGTTTACCTGATGACACTGAGGTTGTCATCTAGGACTCCCCTTTTAGTCAGTGGAGAGAAATAAAAATCACAACCTAGAAGTGTTTCTGATTTAATGGTATGCATGTGAATCGGATTGATTGTGTTACAAAGACACCAATTACTCTCCATTGACACCTATAAGGATCCAAAACAACTAATCAAATGTGGGTTTAGGAGACAGTTAAGTTGTATGAGATCAAGTCTACATTAGGTCTTTGGGTTGGCTGGGGAATTTAGAATAAACATAGACATAGGTGGTTACCTGAAGATGCAGGTTGTGCACACTTGACGATGCAATACTTTCTGACAGTTACAGTCCATAGGGAAATAAAACAACTGTATGCTTGCTGAGTTCACAGTGGCAGATCAGGCAGGTCAGGACTAAAGCTGTGGCAGTCTTTCTACTTTCCCTGACAGGCTTTTGTCCCTTGGACTTTATAGTTACATGGTAAAAAATCAAAGTCAAACTAGAAGATGCCTCCTGAAGGGAGTCAGGGAGATGAGATCTGTATAAAGAGAGAGGAGTTGGTACCTTTTTGCGTGTGGGAAGATATGGTCAACCCAGGAGGGTAAAATACCAGGACAGCTTCTCAAACTCTCTCTCCAAGGTGCAGGTGTCTGTAGAAAGGACTCTTAGGATAATTCTTTGTTGTGTCTCTTGTGCAATCATTTTTCCTATAGTACTGCACAGTGGCAGATTGCTTCTGCATATTTTATTGGATTATATGCATACTAATATTGGATTAAAACATAGCAATTACTTGTGTTACTGTGGTGCTCAGTCCCTTCAATTGTGCTGGATACTGACAGACATAATTTTTTTCTGAATTAGTGATACTACCTCAGAAGAAAGTGACTAAAATTGAAGTTCAGAGAAATGAAACGGTATTTGGAGGGATTTAGGAAAGAAATACATGTTGGATTTTAAAAGAAATTGCAACTTTTTATTCTTTGAGCCTTGTAGTGAAAAATTATTTTTAAATGAATGCCAGATGGCTTTCAGAGTAATGGAAGGAAAATGAGCCCTAAGCTATTATCTAAACTATGGAATGAAGGAAGCATTTTATTTTACATTAGAGAATGTGAAGTGTTATCATTGTATGACAGTGTCTTTTTTTAGGTAGATGAGAACTGTTTCTTTTAGAATTAGTTTTAATCACTTAGTTTTCTAAGCTGACTGTTCTCAGTGGTTCTAGCTACAGCATTTTTCCTTCACACGCTGGGTCACTGCCATCCTTTACTTCTAGCTTGGTTGATTTAACCATTTAAAAGGGTGTAGGGAATGCATTGTAATGACTAGCTGCTTATCTTCTGTCATGGATTCATGCAGTGCCAAAATGCATTTCTTAGGTTGAAAACTCCTGCCTGCTGAAAGGGAGAATTTTTTTTATAGGGTGCTGTTCTGAAGAGGCTAATTTCATACACACCATTGTAATTATTATTAATTTGAGATAATGTGGACAAATTATATGTTATGTCTTTATATATAGACAGAGGGCTTTTAAAATGCAATAAAGGGCTCCCTGATCCTTTCAGCAGTACATTTACTACACTGCCTTAAATGGTTTATTTTTACTGATCTTTTTTTTTTAATATGGAACATTATAAATAGTATTGCTGATTATAAGTATGAATTGAATTATGCATTTCATAAAATATGCATCTCCTAATTTCATTTCTAAGCAACTCTTCTTTCAGTTGGGTGCCTATGTAAATCCAAGTGTATTAACTGAAAACCGGTTGATTTTATTTGAACTATATTACTTTTTACTTAGTTTGATGAAGGCTTAAAAAAGTAGTGTCAGTCCACTGACTGTTTTTCACTACTGTTACACACAAGTAGTCCTTAAAGATGTGCAAGTCTTTTTTTTAAAACAATCAAGCATTACTTCAGGGTTTTTGAAACACGCTTTTGCACCATGAAAAGCTTTATGCATATGTTTCTTGAGCATTCATAAATGCACTTCCATTTCCTTCTCTATTACTGCAGCAAAATAATTAAATCTTTGTCTAGTTCAGGCAGCAACTGACAAAAGATTTAGTACTCACAACTAACAAGGAGACAGTAAAAAAACTCACACCATTGTTTTCAATTTTGTGTAGAAAGTGTAAGCATATTTAGTAACTCATTTCAAAACAAAACAGTTTGGATCAAACTGTTCAGAAATTTCAAGGAATTGATTTGCTAAGTAGAATCTGTACCATGTAATAGAATAAAAATTAAATACTAGAAATTGCTGCAAATGAGTAGATCATTATTGCAATATAGATTTCTTGTCATACTGATTCTTTTCTAGTAGTACTATGAAATTTGGTTACCTATGGTGGGATTTGTCTCTCCTAACCTTAGATGTCTTTAGAAAAACTATGTCCTAAAAATTACTTTCTTTCCTGTGCATAAATGGAAGCTACAGTGAATGACTGAGATACCTATTCTACTTTTGACATTTATATTATAACGAATTGCACCTGAGAAATGCCTGTTTTGACATTTGGTTGAATACTGCATCTAGCGGTTATTTGTATATTGCCCTTACAGTTTTAAGTGCAGCACTGTATAGGATTTTTTCAGATTAATAGCTGATGATAGGATGAGCCAATCAATTTTTTTTTTTAATTTGAATTAGGATTCTTTTCCTATGATGTCAGTCCAGAATGTTATTGACCGACTTTACCCCTATAATGTTTTCCTTGGAAAGGAAGGCAGGACTGCAGTCAAAGATGCGTTAAAAGTAAGTATTGCACATATATATTATAATTCCTGGGAGTGATGGATTATGACAGTAGTTCTCCTGACTAATGTTATTTCTCTACTTCTGTAGAAAAAAAAGAAATCTTAAGTAAACTAAATGGCTGCATAACTGCTGATGCTAAAACAATATTTAAAAAAATCCCAAACTTCATAAACTAGTAGCTATCATTATAGTGAAAGGTGAAACCTGTATGTTCTGTAGAATGTTTAGACCTCCCTTCAAGACTACAGAAAAACCCTCATCATATAAGTGGTTAATTAACTTGAAAGTAGCTGCTTATATGGTTAAGGTAGTCAAATGCTTAAAAAGTACCTCTGGCATTTGCCTTTAAAGAGGAGATACTAAAATGGCAATAGAGATCACATGCACAAAATGCATTCAGTATAGTATAATTATAGATTATATTAATCTTTGGTTTTGATCAGCGTTAGCCTTTTGTTGCTTGTCGTTGGTCAGATCTGTTTTGTTGTTTTGTCTATGTTTAATAACAGCTTATAAAGCCTATAATTATGCTGGGTTATTCCATTTATGCTTTTAAAACTTCATCACAGTGCCGACTTTCTTTCATTTTTGCATATGTTGTAGGAGTTATATATGTTGTTGAAAATTAGTGTTCGTGACCTAGAGCATCTTACCCAACTCTTTGAGTCCTGAAGATTTGAAATTATTTGTACGTGCGTATTTGGAAGTAACCAACTTTGTAGCCAGTGAATTTTTGTTTTTCCTAAAACCAAGCCTACATGTCAGGGAAATGTTTGTAGCCCATCCCTGCTGACACCTCCCATATACAGTCTTTTGAAATTGGAGCTCAATCCTGTATTCCCTGTTTAGCTGGGCTGGTCTCCTATTTGTCTTCCTGAATTTTTGGAATGGGCAATTCTTGCATTTGAAGGAGGTTGTCCTGAGTGACCTGCTAGCTTTCATGCACCTTCAAAGCTGCCTCCTGTGGGAGGCGCTTCTCTGAATAGCCCTATCTGACCTGAAATCCAGGATCTGTAGTCTGTTACTTGCCCTCATCACTCCCCCTCAGGATTTTGAACTCTGTTATTTCATGGTTGCTACAGCCAAGGCTACCATTGCCACATCCACAATCAATTCCCCCTTGTTTGTGAATAACAGGAGCCATCTTTGCATCATCCCTCCGAGACAGTGCACTGCCTGTGTTGAGATGTTATTCCAGGCAGCCTTAGAAATCTAGACTGATCGTGTCCCACCGTGTTGCCTTTCCACCACATGTCAGGGTGATTGAAGTTGCCCATAAGAGCCATGGTCTGGGTGGAAGTAGACTTCTATCTGTTAGCAGAGCAGTAACAGTCACTTCTGTTCTTAATATGCCTTTATTTTAAATCTTTTTGTTTCCCCTGTCAATTCTAGATGGTGAAGGTCTTTATGTTCAGTACCATCAGCTTCCTCCATTTTCCATTTCTTTTATTTAATTTCATCTGTTGTGCATGCTTTTGCTTCCAGTGTAAGACAGATTGATTTGACTAGTAAAATCTTCTTTCTCAATGATGGTCTGCTTTACATACCTCCTTATCGTTTACATTTTTCTGTGTTAATTTTCCTTTTTTTTCTTTGATACTCTTCCTCATCACTACTTATACAAACTTGTCCCATTATGTCAACAAGTACATATAATCTTATTTGAAATTTTATTCTATTTGCACACAACAAATATTGTTAAAGAATGAACCTTAAGAAATACAGAAAATAACTGTTTGAACTGAGGAACTTCTGTTTATAATGATATTTTAGTAATGGCAGCATCAGTACTTTATTAAATGTGGATAAGAAATTATTTTTTTTTCATTCCATAAGAAATGTGAGGCAGAGGAGTCTGGTAGAAGCAAGGTGATTTCTTTACTCTACTATCCTACAGACTTCCATTGAGTGTCCTGCTAATATTTCCTACTAAATGCTTTTCTCTGTGTAACAGAATACAGTTAGGAAATACTAATCTTAACTGGGAGGTATTGAGAGTTGAAAAAATAAATACTTGAAGTGTATTTGCAAATGATGGGTTAATTTGTGTAAATTGAATTACTTTTTAACATCAGCTAACATTTAAAGAAAATAAATTTCATACACTAAAATGTAAAGTTTAGGCATTGGACTTGGAGACAGATGTGGGGAAGTAGTAATCTAGCTGATAACGTATCTTAATTGCAGGATGTCTTCCCTTCCAGGCAGCTGTCGGAGCTGAGAAATGAGGTAGCCAGTGGTTAGGCTAAACAGCTGGTTTTGGCAGCTGTTAGACCCTGTGCATATTTCTTGAAGAGATCATGTTGTCCAGGCACTGTCTTCTCAAACATTATCTTCAACTTGGGTAAATCTTTTCCTAATGTGCCTCTTGCTGAGTGGATCTAGTTGGAGTTAAAACCTGTCTTAGGCTTAACTCTGTCTATCAACCAACTTTTTCATTTGATACAAATGTAGTTCTTTGTGTCAAACTAGTTAGCATCAAAAAAAGTGTTTGTGGATTGCACGCTAGTCCAGCATCATCAGCGATTGTGAGAGTTGCTTATCATACAGAACATTTGTACAAAGGCTGCAATTTGCAGCATTGATTAGTTCATTAGCTTGCAACAGACAGGACAGAAGTACCAAAATAAACTTGAGAATGAGTGTCTGTGTGTACCCTTATTTGAAGTTTCTGCACTTTGGAAACTGTATCAATTTCTATTCCGATTCTTAAAGATCTTAAACTTAGGAGATCTTGCAAAGGAAAATATTACTTGGTTTGAATTCTGGCCTTTAAAATTATTCTATATTTGCATGAAATATTGGCATGACAAATTATTTTGACTGACAGGTGAACATTTGAAATATGATTGCAAAAATGAAGTAAAAATTTATTTAAGCTTTTTCTCTAGAAGATTTAGATACAGAGAAATTGCTGCTTTCAAGGAAAACAGATTCCAGTTAAACATTCCCAAACAGTAAGCTTAAGCAGTAAGTTTTCATTCCTGTATACTATTGATAGACATTTATAAAATGGTCATCTTCATTTAGGCTGAGTTTGGTGGCTCATAAGAGACTTCAAGTGTTCTTTACGTATTTCTTCATTGTTCCATGAGCTTTTAGTATTCTACTTCAGATTCATCAGAGATTTTGGATTTGCTTTTTTAATTCTCACATGCCTTTTGTGTGCCTTTTTTTCCCAGTATTGGAAACACCCACTGTGTTTATTTTTACCTTCTAATCCAGAGAATCTTCCCATCAGATTTTAGAAACAACATATAGATCAGCTTTGTCTTAATAAATAAGCAAGTCCCTTTTAGCCTACCATCTGGGTATTTAACTTCACTCTAAGACCCTTCTGGAATTTTTCTTCATTTTTTTTCATGCCTTGATTAATTCTGTGTTTATTGTCTTGATCTTATATCAGATAAAAGCTTGTCTGTTCCCTTTGACTCATTTTTGTGTTATTTGCACACTCACTGTAATCTTACCTGATCTCCTCGAAAACTGTTTCCCTGCCTCACGGTAGGGAATCCTCAGACTATATAGGCACTATCTCATAGAGAGTGGGCAAATAGTTCAGAAAACCGGAATCTTCTTTCTTGTCTAGGCAATCCTGTTCACTTCTAAGATATTTCTGTTGCAAATTTTGGTCTAAGGAAGAATTTGATTCTCTTTTTATTTCCCCCAAAATAATCTATAGTATTTGGAGTTTTGCATTAGTGAACATTCTTAGTGCCAATACATACCATTGTAGTGGAATCTGTCCTTTAGGACTTCATCTGTCTGTTCTGTCTTGCACTTGCAGTTCTTATTTTGCTTCTTGTGAAACAGTTCAGTCCTCTTGTTCCTTAAAAATTCTCTTCCTTCCCACGCAGAGAATTTTTAAGAAAGATCAGTTGCCTTTGGATGCCTCTTTTGGATCACTTAGCTGTCTTGTGGGTTCAGCATAAGTGGTTATCTGCAAATACATCTCATTTAAGCTCTCTGTTCCTTTGACCAGCTGGATCACCAGCATATTCTTTGCAGTTTCCATGCTGAGACATTACTGATCATTAGATACTTCCAAATGGCCAGACCTCCTCTTCTTCCTTTTTTCTAATTTTTACAGTTTGCCTTTTCTCAAGTGTTTCTGGCATGCAGACAGTTTGGACTGCCAAACCTCTTCCTTTGTTTTTGGTGGCCAGTCTTTTCTTTTTTCCTTCTTGAATCTGAGGCAATGAATCTGCCCACTTCTGGCTCACCAGGTATCTCCCAAACTTTGTGATACTGAATGTTCTCAATAGTTGTCCTTCCAAGCCACAAATATTTTTTTTCCTTTACAGCTATCAACTTGGACTTTGTATAGAGGAGCTTGCTTCTGGCTCAGGCAGAATCACAGAATCGTTTTGGTTGGAAAAGACCTTTAAGCATCAAATCCAACCGTTAACCTAGCACTGCCAAGTCCACCACTAAACCATATCCCTAAGCACCACATCTACGCATCTTTTAAATACCTCCAGGGATGGTGACTCAACCACTTCCCTGGGCAGAAATATGTTTAATGTGTTGTAAATCCATTTCATGCCACTTTCTGATTCTGTATATGGCTGTCATAATTCTAAATGAAGAACTGCATCAGAGAGATCTGTCTTACTCTGAAAGCCACAAACAGTTCCCTTGTTTGCTGCTTCTGTCCAGGTATAAGTGTGGTAACTTGTTTAATTACTAAATTATCCAGTTCAGCAGCATCTCCATGCTTATATGTGATTAATTTGAATTGTACAAATTCAGTTAAATGAATTCAAGTTGTATAAATTCAGTAAGGATCTGCACGGAGATAGATAGTCTTCTTTCACTGTTGTGATTTGGGATCTAAAAGGCTAGCACAGAACCCATAACAACATTTTAAGAAAAAAAAAAAAACACCACCAAAAAAACAAATGAAAAAAACACATTAGAAATTTTAGATTCCCAAGACCTTTGTGTATAAGGTCTGCTGCTGTCTCCAAATCTTCCTTGTTTGATACAGAGGCTGCTGGTGCAGATAATCTTGCTTGCTCACAGTTTTCTTTTGTTGGTATCGGATTAAGGGATTTTAGTGTACAAGCAGTTTGCAATTTTGTGTATGAACAGCTTTGGCCCTATCCAAAATGCCATTAATTTAGTAAGAATATTACAATTTACTAATGAACAATAAGGCAAGAACATCTGTAGTTCATTTCACAGAATCGTAGTTGAAGCATTCCTTAGAATCATAGTTTGAGATACTACTCAGTAGGCATTCCTCTCCTCTGTTGTTGTTTAAGCATTTAATGGTATCTGAAGTAGACTCAGCTGTTACAATAAGAATATAATTTGGTGCAGCCCTTTACTAAAGTACTTTTATCTTAAATTCCTGTTTAAACATGAGATTTTTGTAAGCCCTTGTTCCAGAATGGGAATTTACAAAATGATGAAGAGCCAAAGCATTTATATGAATGCATCTCAGTTTTCTTTCTAAACTTTAATAGGCGATGCTGTGAATCTTAGTAGTAATAAAACAAACATGCTTTTAAAGAATTATTTTACATTAGTGACTTCTGTTTAAAAAAACCCACGTTTTTCTAAGAATTCTGAGGAGTTGGATAATATTCCTTTTTCTCTTGTTTACTCAGCTTTCACTCTGTTGAATAAAATGACTATGAGTTCAGTAATTTCAGTTAGTGGCTTTTTTGTGCATAAAGCCCCCTGATATGACTTCCCCTTTCCCAACAAAATAGACTTATTACAGGATTTTTAAAATGGTTTTCATGCTTTCTATATACAGCATAAAATAAAGAGTATAATGCTCAAAAGAGGATTGGGAAGACAAATGTCCTGGTTTTTGCCCTTGATATACCCAGAACATGCTGAAGGCTTAATTTATACAGGTTGTCCTCAATTTTCATTGTATGATAAGGCTGTGGAGCTAAGTAAACATAATGTTTGATGGTTATTTTTATTGGTAGCCAGATGTTTAAATCCACAATTGGTTATAATGACCTGCAGAGATAGGTGATCTATTATTACACATGCTAAAGGCTATCATCCGTTTCTCTTATTATTTCAGTCTGTCAGGCTAAAACTTGGCAAAGTCACCATATGACATTTTCACTTTACATCTGTCACTACAGTCAGAATAAGTAGATGGTATACGATCTTTTTGCTTTGGTTTTAAGTGTAAAATATATAAGCCATTGATAATGTCAACTTAGATATGTGAAGTGAAAGTTGAAGTAAAGTATATTGATTTCAAGAATCACAGAATCATAGAATACCAGGTTGGAAGGGACCTCCACAAGCAATTAATCATAGAATCATGGAATGGTTTGGGTTGGAAGGGACCTTAAATGTTATTTAGTTCCAACTCCATATCTTCAATACGCTTCTGGCCCTGTTTTCAGAACTGTTTTATAAACCAGAAAACTGTATTTAATAATTAATTTCCCCTTAATTCTACAGCGTTTTGAGCTTCAAGATTCAGAAAGACACTTGCTTCCCAGAAGGATTACAAAAGTAGAAAGTGTACATGGAAACAAACCCTTCAAGGCGGATGTAACTATTCAGATTGGTGAAAAAGAAGTGACATTCCAGGTATGAATTTATATATTCATCAAACTATATATGGTTTTAGATATCATTAACTTGTTTTCATCTCATCGAGAATTTGACACTTTCACTTCAGACTAAAACTCATTTGCATTGAATATTTTTTGGACGTGTAACACATGATTCTTATTAGGAAAACATTTAGATACTGGAATATTAGATTATGAATGCACAAGATTTTATTTCTAGATAAACTCATACTTTCCTACATGATTCATTTAAGTTTCTTGTGTTAAAAGCAGTGCTAACGAATGGATGAAAGAAAAGTCTCTAAATTTCATATTTTTTTAATTGTATTAGAATAACAGAGAGTACTTGTGATGCTCTTGGTGCTGCTTTCCCTTTTTCTTTTAATAAAAACAATAGTCTGTCTACACTTCAAATAAAATCTAATGAGTGCTTGGTAATGTTCCGACACAGGATGTTGGGAAAATGGAACAAAAGTAATCATCACATCAAATGTGATTAGTTTGAGTTTCTTCCAATGAAGTTTATGACCTGCTAGGTGGTGAAACAAGGCCTTATTCAGGAAACAGATGCTGATCCTAGAATTTGAAGTTAATGTTGAATTTGGAGAGTCTAGAGAATCTGTAAAGAAGGTGAATTAGTGGGAGTCAGAGAGAGATCATATTAACAGTGGTGAGGAGTATCCTCAGAGGGTTTGTACCATGACAAAGTGAAAAGTGGAACAGCAGCAAATGGGAATTTATCAGAAAAAGGTGAGTCTGTAGGGACCTCATTCAACTCTTTTCTGAGGGGAAGATTTTTGCTTTCATTTGACTGTAGGTGATGCCTTCTGAAAAGATGTCTGCAGAATGTCTCATTGGGAACAGCAGGGTATAAGGAGTTTGCAGATGAAACCATTCCCAGCCTAGAATGGGAAATAGAACAACTACCTTAATATGGGGAGCAATTGAAACTCTCCAAAGTTCTTGTCAAAGTAGCTCCTTCAGATTTTCACAATGCAAATTGCTGTTTCTCTCCCACATTTCTCTGAGCGACAAATATTGGTCATTTTGATATTTTGTCTCTAGCACAAACATACTCAAGTTCTTTGTGGACCCCAATGCTGTAATTGAATTGGTTCATATTTTCTTATTTTTTTTATGAGGAGTGGGTGAAGGAGGTTGTCTATTGGAAATTATATGATTTAATGTTTTCAAGTGAAAGATTTGGCTTTGATGGATGACAATCATCAGCAAAATATTACCGTAGTTTTGGAGAAGCGTAACGCAGTCCACACAAAGCCTAAAGGTATCACAGTATAGCTTATTTAGCTTTGCTTTTTTTTTTTTTTCCTAATTATTATTTTTCCTTTTAGGTTCCAGCTGGGACCAGGCTGTTAAAAAAGCATCCTCAATCAGATACTTTCGTAAGGACTTCCAGCCATGATCGACTGTTGGCAGAGATGATGCAATCCCATATGGTTAAAGATATGTGTTTAATTGGAGGAAAAGTAAGAAATTACATTTCTTTTCTCCTTCCTTCCCCAAGTTCCTTAGAATGTAATCTAGTTCTTATTTTTTAACTTTTTAGGGCTGTGGCAAAACAGTTATTGCTAAGGAGTTTGCTGATATACTGGGATACAGCATAGAACCTATCATGCTGTACCAGGTAAGTAAACTATCTGATGATGACCGTGCTTTAACTATAATCCAAAATATAACACAAAGAGGTTGATTCTTTGTGTATGTTCTCTCTCTCTCAGTGATTTTAAAGCTGCAGATATGTTCATATACAGCCACAGCTTTTAAAATCACTGATAGTCACAGATATGGGTTAAAAGAATAAAAGATAGCAAAGTTTTCTGGTCATTATAGAACATTTTTTATTCTCTCTGTTAGAATACTCATCTAAAATCTCTTCTTATTGAAAGTCTAAATAGAGGGGATACCATGCGGCAATATAGATAGTATAATGTTATTACATATAAACTAGCCCTGACACTGCTTTCCTTCGATTTTATTGACTTTGTTGTGAATGTGAAAGAGAGATAATTTAAACAAAATGTAAGGAGAATCATTTAACACAGTGGTCTTTCTTCTAGCCACAGAGAATTGACAACTCATTCTGTGATTTGGCATGACTGAGTGTCATAAAGAAAACTTTGTCTTTTATGTCTTCTCCTTTTCGGATTTTTTTTCCCTTTTGAAGTATGTTTCCTGCCTTTAGGTCAGAGTGGTGACCACTTGTAATTCATGCATGTTGAATGCCTCCGGAAGACCTTTTGTCTTTCCCTTTTTTTGTTTGTTCATATGCTATTTAATCTTATAATGGAATTCTCCATTATCAACACTATTTTTTTATTATTATGGTAGACAGTTTCTTTATTGTATTGAGAATACATAATGGATTTTATGTTTCTGGGGAATTTTTTAAAAATTATTTCTCATGTTCCATAGGCTTAATCTTTCTTCTGTTTTTTTGATGTGTTTCTTGTGTCAAGATTGCCTAATATCCTCTTACATGTATATTTTTCCTGATGCCTAACACATGAAATTTTAAACAATTTTATAAATTCTGTGCCCCCCCCCCCTTTTTTTTTTTACATTTCTGTTCAGTATGACAATTACAGTTGGTGGGACTGTGTTGCAGTAGAGATTAGAGGATAAAGTTCTGTGTTGAAAAATGTTGCATCCTAGAAATATAAAAGGGCTGGTGTTTAAATGTAATATGTACATATTACATTCAATGAATATTAACTTCATTATTCATAGGTGCCATTACAAACAGACAGTAATGTTCTTCCACCCGCCTAATTGTTGCTAATTTATTTATGTTGTGTCTTAGTGCAGATGTGGCTTTAAGTATGAATTTGGGCCGAAGCGTGCATTAACACTGTTTGTGAAATGCATGGGCAGTTGACGTAGTTGCCCGAGAATGGTAGTCATGGGGTAAAATGACAAGAAGGAAGAACTGGAGGAGTCATAAGGGTGTCTGTGGGCTTTGAAGGAAGTGGCAAGGAGCTTATTGTTGTAGCTGCATTTTTCATGAGTCGGAGGAAGAAGTTTACAGTAATTGAAAAAGTAAGGGCAGAGTGAGTGTTTTTACTGAGTAAAATGTAAAGTTTGTATTTAAAAAGATTAACATAGAAGTAGTAGTGATAGCTCCAGGAAGGTTGGAATGCAGAATAATAAGGGAATGAAGGTTTTGGAGTTGTCAGTTGTCTCAGGGTATGGTAAACATGGTGCAGTGGGGCTGCTGTACATTTGGGGTTTTTCCCTTTGATTTCATCCGCAGTGCTTCAGGCTTTCTCACAGCACTAGAGTTTTTCTTGCAAACCCCAAGCTCTGTCATGCTTAACAGTCATCTCCCATAGCCAGTGGTCACTCAGTACATGTTTGGAAAAAATTGTCAGTCTTAGATCTTGATACACTCTAACCTCATGACATAAACTGAAAAATTACAAGATTAAAAAGTCGAATGAATTAATTTGCTAGCTTTTCACAGTAGGGATCACACATGTAAGGTTTTCTTCATAACCTTGAGGAATGAAAACACTCTGAAATAAAATATGAAGTCAAGAGTCTCCCATGACCTTGTGAGGCAAAATACACCAAATATCACTGGATTTACAGTTGTAAGTGATAATTGGCAACGCTGCAGGGGAACATTAGCATCAGATTTAATGCAATATATTGGTCTCTTTCTTCCATCCCTTTGCTTACTTAAATTTTTCCCAGGCAGCATGGAGACCTCCAAAGGAAGAAATGGCAGTGGCAGCTGATTTGGAAGTACAGTGGCATGTGGGGGGAGAGAGACACTGACAGAAATGGGTGGTGAGGTTGAAGGGTTGAAACAGACAAAAAGTGAGAGAAAATAGAAAAGAACAATATTACTGATTATGAAAAAAAAGAAAACCAGTCCATTTTATGTTTTCCTGCACAGTCGAGAACCTCCCCAGACAGGATCCCACTGCTTTTCCTTCCCCCTGTGTGGCTTCAGCTGATAAAGGCGCAGGCGCTGAAACTGTGTCTGCATAGATGGAGTCAGGCAGATGACTTATGCCCTTTTCTTACGCTTTAACATGGATAGATGCAAGCAGATTTGGGTTCCAAAGCCACATAGCGTCATCAATGCAATGTTATATTCATATTAATACACCTGGATTTCCAGCAGCACCTATTACCTTCTGTATAGTAGTATGTGAAGATAGGTGTGTAGTTTCTGAGCCAGACCTGAGTGTATCCAGCTAGCCTGCATACTGCTCTCTGCACTTGTCACTGTAAACCTATTTTTAAATCATCCCAGGAAAATAGCTTTTACAACTTGACAAACCTGCTTGAGGATGGGCACACCCTAACCCTTGTTTTGTTGCATGCAACAGAGTATTGGGTACTCACCAGCAAAATTAGACAATTATTTGGTTAAAAACATGGCTAATGTTTTATCAACATCCTACCTTTAATTGGTATGGCTGCACTGAATAAAAGCAGACGACTTTTTGAAGACACATGAGAAGAACTGACAATGAAATTAGTTACTCAGTAAACATCTTTCTTTCAGAGGGATCTGTAATTCTTACAGAAATAAAATCCAGGTGAAGGATTTGAAGTATTTCCTGCTGAAGTGTGAAACTTTCCGTTCGTTTCACCAGGGTTTGATCAAGTTCAAAGGGCAGAGGGTTTTTATAGAGAGTTTTTTTGATGATATCAAACATTATTGCTAAGGCAAATAAATGACTGCTTGTGAGCTCGTTGTTCACTGTAAATTCCTGTGTAGACGAGTCTATGTGAGATCCACATGTGTACCTATACGTATAGGTATTTCCTATGTACAATGTACATAATCTCAAAAGTTTTTACAGGAAGCAATGTATAAAAAAATGATTGGATGTAGCTGTGCTATACATCTGATAAATTTTAAGAATGCATTTGTTTTTCTTAAAATATGTAATAACATATCAGGGGCTTTGCATAGTGAAATGACAGGATAATGTAATGACAGAACAAACGTTAAATGTATTCATTCACACAGTAATTCAGCAATGAAGGCTATGAGAAGTTTGATAATGCTGTAAATTTAGCAGATTTTTCTACCTGGGTTCAAAAAGTGTCTTTCTGATTTTTTGAGAGAGACACCGTATTGTCCAAAGTCCATTTCTAGAATTAAGGAGGCTTTTATTTGTCCTGTGTTTCATTTTTATTTTCCAGTAATTTCTGCAGGCACAAAAATAAGTAGTGGGGCACTTATCCTTGGTCTGAAGCAATAGCACTGTTTTTCTTCAGACTCTGTGAAGAAATGAATTCTTAGAGATTTATATATATATATAAAAAGTTTACTTTTGAAAATTCTGAAGTTAATTTAAGGGCTTGAATAGTGTGAAAAGGCCTAACTCTTTATATTAATTTCACAGAAAAACACCTCTAAAAGCTTTTATGTTGTGACATGAGAATCAAATTTACCTAAACCAAGGATTCTCAAACCTTCTGAGCACATAAATCATCTTCTATACTAACAGTTGGCTCACAGAACAATTCCTGTCTCATTTGTGATATCTGACATCGTTATACGGATTTCTCATTATATGCAATTCCACACAGGCAAATTGCTGACAAAGGAAACTCGTCCTGATTAGGAAAGGTTTGTTTTTAAGTTGTCTCTTAATGCAGTTAAGCAACAGCAAATAAGCAGCAGCAGCCAGCTAGTTCTTTGTGGACTGTAGTTAGGGATCTTTTGGTTTAAATTGTTTAAAATAAAACATTTTCTCCCCCCAGAGTTTCAGGGGGAAAAAAATAGCAGTATGCAAAGTGACGTTATAACAGTTTTCCAGCAAGTTGCTCCTTTTCTTCCCCAGCGAAAATAGTCTTTTAAGCACATCACTAGTGTTTGTGTACTGTGATGTTTTTGTTTCTAGGATTTCTTTTTTTTTCTTTTTTTTTTTTGCATGACCTCATAATTTTTCTTTACAAATTCCTTCCAATTTTTTATTTGAGAAATACTAACAAAATATGAGTCCAAATTGGCATGAAAAGCAGGAAACATAGATTTTTCATCTTAGAATTGCCAAGAACATGATTAGCACTGTGAGCCATGAAAAATGGTCAGATTGGAGGCTTCTATTGCTATAGCTGCTAAAGGGAGTGAAACAGAAGTTACCCTACTTGTTTTCTCTCCTAAACTTCTTTTTTTCCTACATACAAGATCTTTTAGAAAATAAACAGCACAATGTAAAACACATGTTACAATGACTGCTACAAATTAAGCACTTTGTTTCACAAGGCAATAGAATGTTGCCATTGCTTTGCCCAAAATAAAAGGGGAAAAAAAAATTCATATATTTCTATTACTTCCCCTCCAAAGAGGGGGGATTTTTAGACTTAGTCTTATAACATTATATCTCATAATGTTATATTTTTAATATCATAAATTAAAAATTGATGTAGAGTAAATAAATAGAAATAATAAATCACTGAACAGGTACTTAGCCATAAAACAAATACCTTACAGAAACTGTGCAGTTGTTAGTGAATGATACTTCTTTTTAATGCATCACTAAATTGAATCTCATTCAGCCATTTAAATTACAGTCTAAACATTTTAAATTTCAAAAAAATATTTTTCAGCAAAATACATTTCTGAATTTATCACCAGAAAATTAATGCATGATTCTCGAGTGGCTGTTGGAATTACAGCTGGACATTCTATATAGCATACTCGGCTCCCAGTCAATTCATGTAGTACCTTGTTTCATTCCTCTAGAGGTGAACTGTCAGACGTATGTTAGTTGAATATTCAGTTATACAACATTTAGTAGCTACTGAATGCACACTTCTGATGCAAGTCCTAAAGCCACATTTTTTTCTGGTTTTGATAAAAATGTTTCACGTTCTGGTTTTAGTCTAATTCATTGATAAAATAGAAAAGAGCAAACACAGCAGTAAAAAAGCAGAAATACAGCAATAAAAATACACTCTGGTGTTGTGGATTTGAATGTGAGACTTTAAATTTTACATATGTGGAAACACTGAAGGAACCAGACTTTGTCCTGTTATTTTAAGGCTTTTAAGGAAATGTAGAAAGAGGAAATGATTCAGGCCATACAACGTAATGTGTTCTATTTTTATTCTTTAAAGTTCAAAGGGTTTATAGTTGTGAAAAGGACATATGCAAAAACTACAGCTACCATAGAAAATATTTTTCTCGTCTGATTTTAGGTTGTGTTCACAGCACAGCCTGAGGAAAGGATTTCATCTTCCAGGTCACAAAATGGCTATTCTTTGTTGCTTTAGTGCTTACCTGTTATAATGGAGCATCTAAAAAATATGTACTGGAGGATACGCTAGATTTCGCCTTTGGTTTTGATTTATCCCAGAAGTATTATTTTGTGATATGCTATGGACTTCTGATATTTTGTGTGTTCCTGGCTTCTTTCTTATTCTGTCCTTTATTCTCCAATGCTTCCCATTGCATTTTCATGCTGAGAGGTGGAATGTCATGCTGGTTTGTGTTCAAGATTAATGATGAAATCTTTGCTCTTTCATGGGACTTGGTCTGTATGAAATAAATGACTCTTATTTGTTCAAGGTGTAAATTGCTGCCCCCTTCTGTACACAAAGCTGTGTACAAGTTGTCATATGCTTGCATTACTTTTAAGGGGGGAAAAAGAAGGCTTTTGTTCTGGTTTCAAAGAGGTGATATTGGCAAGTGTAGAACTTCCAAAGACTATTTACCGTAGTTTGTGTGTAGATTCATGTGTGTATTTCTAATACTCTTTGGAAAAGTAATTGATTTCTTGCTCATCTTCTTTGGGTATATTCAGGAAAAACAGAATGCAGTTTTTTAAGGAGAAAGCATGTACTTTCGATGAAGAAAATAGAGCATAAATATACTTTTCTGATGAATTGATACTTACAGGATATGACGGCTAGAGATTTGCTACAGCAAAGGTACACTCTTCCTAATGGAGACACTGCTTGGAGGCCATCGCCACTCGTTACTGCTGCCCTGGAAGGAAACCTTGTTATTCTTGATGGCATTCATCGAATTAACCCTGGCACTCTAGCTGTACTTCAAAGGTCAGGATGCGAGCATGGATAAGATCTGTTTAGTGAGTGTGTGTATACTGAGAAATTAAGTTGCTCCTGGTGAACATGACTTTATAACTTCAAGAATACTGTAAAAATCAAGCTGAGCATTGACGATTCATAGAATATGTAACGTTCAGTCTTTACATACTTAAAAGCAGAAGCAATTCTTGCATGTTCTTTGCAAATCTATAATACAAGAAATTTCAGCTCTTTGTAAATACAGAATGTAAGTCTGAATTGAAGAATGAGCTAGATTTTACTCTAAATTTATGAAATCTAAAAATTAGTAATATTTGCTCAATAATTTGAAAATACAAGATGACAGAAAATGTTTAAAATACTTTGAATGCATTCTGCTTTGAATAAAATGTGATCATTACAGTTGTATATAAAAGAGTACTTTATATTGATTGCAAAGAACTCTTTCTAAACGTTTCATAATTCAATAAAAAATAAATTAAACTTTGCAGAACAGAAATAGTAATAGCAAATACTATGTTAATAATAATCTATGCTGTCAGGTCAAATTTTTGTGCTATTTCATGTGCCTGCATCGTATACTGCCTTTTGCAAACTTAAAGGACATCACCAGCTTTAAAAGCAGGTTGTAGCAAAAACATTTTGTGCCTTTTATTATTATATATATATGCAGAAGAGCAGAAGAGAGAATAATCCTTGCCTCTTTTTTTCCCTTTTTAATCATTTTACATTTGCCTTCTGATTTTTCTTCTGACACGAGCATGTGTTATATCTAATTAAATTCTGCATTAAAAAAAATAAAAGCTGGGCCTGTATGTATGTTAATCATTAAAAGCAACTGAAATATATTGCTTCACAGAACAAAACAGAAATAGATTACTTGGTAGAAGTATAACAGAATGGCTGTTCCGTGCCATTTATGCACACTCTACTGGTGAGACAGAATTTTTTTATTTTTCATTTTTTTACCATATCTATTAAAAACTAAGTTGACTGACTATGTGCTGAAACTGTTTACTTATGCATATTATTTTACCTCCACACTTGGATGCATCTTAAATTGGTATACTTTTTTCTTTTTACTATGACCCGTGCTGACTGAGGTAGCTTTTAAAAAAATGTTAGTTGATGTAAGTGTTTTTAAAAGTAATCAAAGGCTAGATAAAGCTTATTCTTTATTTTCAAACAGACTAATACATGACAGAGAACTGACTCTCTATGACGGCACCAGATTGTTAAGGGAAGACAGATACCAAAACTTAAAAGAAGACTTACAGATCTCTGATGAGAAACTACAGGAAAGGTAAAGTGTCAGCAACAACTATAGAATGCAAACAGCATTTCATCCTGTAAAGAGTTTAATCTCCTCTTTTTTTCTTCTTTTTTTCTTTTTTTTGCAAAAACATCATGCAAAATGCTTCTCTATTACATTGATACCTTCTAATCACAGAGAAACATAGTTCAAACATCAGTTTCGGCATGAACTTTTGTTTCTTTTTGTGGCATGAGAAAATTATATCCTGTTTAGATTGCTTGAACTAAAAGGAAAACATTCAATATCCTTTAACAGAAGGAGTTAAACATTGAAGAGAAATTATAAGTACATAAACACATAGATAGAAAGGTATATAATACTTAATTCTGGAACATTTTATTAAGAGTGTTGGAAAATAAAGCTAAATTGAAGTTAAATACAACTTGTTACTTTCTTTTGCCTCATTAGCTAGAAAGCTGGTATTTAATTTACAACTAATATGGGGCAGGAAATCCTAAGGATGGGTTGGGACCCATTATGCTTATTCTTTTTGTTTCTTCACTTCCACTTGTCTGCTAGAAACATTCCACTGATAGAAACGTTTTCTACTCCTCTGATGGTCATACTTGATACATAATCAAATACCACTGACCAATTTTAGTTAATGGGCGGGATATCGCTGAGTGCACGTCAAAACAAATGCAATCTAATATTCAGTAATATATAAGGAGCTAAACATACCATGATTCTTAAATGACTCTTAACTGCTGCAAAAACAGTTGAAGTTTTATGTCAGGTGTCTGTGTGCATATTTATACCGCAGAGTGTGCATGTGCCCAAACTTTGAATAGGCCTTATATGTTGTAGTAGGGATGCATTCATGATCTGCTACCCCTTTTCTCTCAATTGTCTCACTGAATACAATTTTTTCTTTGACCTCCTTCATAGTGTACCCTTTAGAAAAGCTGTTTTGCTTTTACTGCCTAGTTGTTTTGTTATTTCTAGTTCCCTTTTGATCCAAATTACTGGGTTTTTAAAAAAAAAAAAAAAACAACAACACAGCAAAACAACAAAACAAACTTCATTTTAAGTCTTCCATAGAAATTATTTTGATTTTTTTTGTAGGTATTATGTAATTTAAGCCTACTTGTTGCAAATTGTATCCATGCTGCTGAGGCCATGCACCCAGCTAGATGGGCATTTCCTGCATTTGTTTTATTTGAGTGAAGAGCTATGTATCAGGGAAGTGTTCTGTTTATCAGGATTTTAAGCCCAGACTTTGAAAAGAGGAGCAAAAAAGCTCCAAGGATCTATCTGGGATGTTATCCCAACTTTGCATTGGACTTTCTACTTCAAAATAGATCTAGTCATTGTGTGAGTCTCCCTGCTTCGTGTTGATGGTGTTGCCCAAGGTGCTTTCAGGCGGAATGGCAGTGGCTGTGCAGTTTGCTTACTGCATGGTACCCTTTAGTTCATCCCAATATACTCCAAAAACCTAGAAAATTCATCACACGTTCATCTTCAGTACTGCTTCTCCTCCTGGCTCAAATCTCTCTCACAGGAATAGAGCTTTACATCTGGATTCTGTGTCTCCCTGCACTTGTCACTGCAAGATTCTGTACTTTCCAGTGTTGCCGAATAGCTTTGCAGAATTAGCCCTTCTCTCCAGACACCTTCTTATCAAATGGTATCTAGGGTACTGACAGCTGATTTAACCACAGGCTAAGAAAACACGATGGTGCTAACCTTCCCTCATTTGCCTGTGGAAGAATGCCTTGTGGAGATATTATATAGAATATGCTGTACCTTGAATTCATTAGGAGATTGGCTGGGCAAACTCCTACTTCTCAATCATGATTGTGAGATGCTTTACCTATCGATGAGAAATGTCGCTTGCTGTGTGTCAATGGCTGTGCCTAGTGGCCTTAGCTATATTTCCGATGTTAGACAAAAAGAGAGCTTTATTTACCCTGATTTACTGGATTTGACTAAAGTAATTTTGGGACAGTTGCTCTTTGCCAGGCCTGCAGAATATATGCTGTCATTCCCAGTTCTGCTGCGACTGAATCTGGGATGTTTGATGAGTGGCACAGTAAGACTACTGGTAATTTTCCAATAAGGGAGTTCCCTATGGAAAGTGGTTTCAAGTTTTGTTTGAATCAGGAGATTATTCTGACTTTTTTTTTTTTCCTAAATTCCACTTATTCAGCCTCGATTCTCATTTGTGTATTGGGAATCAAAATGGTACATAGAATACTTACTATGTTACAAAAGTAACTTTTTTTTGTTATTAACCTTTTTTTTTATCTACCTGATCTCATGTACTAATGTAGTTCTTATGAGAGACAGAGGAAGAGGAAAAAGCGTACTGAGAGGCACATCAATGATTCAGTGGAAGTGCATGACAGAGTTTTAAATGTCTAAGCAGTCAGGCAAGACCTAAATGAAGTAGCTGAAAATAGTCATAAACAGAGGAGATATGAGTTCAAGAGAAAAAAGAGTATTTCAGAAGGACTGGAATTTGAAAGAAAGAAGCCAAAATCTTCATTAGGAAATCATTAGATTAGGAGAGGGCAAGGCCATCTTCATGAGTTCAGCAAAAGCAATAGATAGCTGGAAACTGGAAGGCAGCTGTGATACACAACTGACATGTTACTGCCATATGTCAGAGAAACTGAGACATGGAGTACATTCTTCCTCTCCCCCATTCAGGTCAGCTTTTCTGTGCGTGAGTGTTCCTGATTGTAGCGATTATTTGTAGTGAAGTTTGCAGTTTTTGTCTTTTGTGCTACTTCTCATCATTCAGAAATACAAAATAACTCACTGTTACTCTCTGTTCTGACTCACTAATGAGGTGGCCAGATGCTGTTGTAAGTTACATAAATACAAATATGTCGTTCATAATGGAAAAGAACAACTGATAATGCTTTTTAATAGACTACTTGAACTCAGTACTTTGTGAATGGAATTTTAAAATAGAATTTCCATTTAAATCTATTTTAGAGAAAAGGAGTACGATTCCAAACCCATGAGCCGAAACTTCTGTAAACATAATTTTTTAGTCTGTGTTTGACACACCTAAAGATTTTTCCCATCTAAGAGAAAAATTTGAGATATTAATGGAGAAGTTTTAAGGGATCCCTTCTTCAGACAAGCAAGACACATTTTGTACTAAGCTTTCATGCTCCTATATGAAAATATGATAGCAAAAAAAAAAAATTCACAGTTTTCGTGCCTTTAATTTTTAGTGCTTCAATATTAATAATACTCATATGTGTAGCAGAATAGAAAGGAGAACACTGCACAATCTGTCACTTAATTTCCAATCTTGATAAGTCAAGAGGGTTTGTTTTTTTTTAAATAAAGGGATGGTATTTCAGATCACACTATGGTCTAAAGAAATCACATGCCTCACTCTACAAATGTAAACCGTGTTGCAGTAGAGAATGCGAACATGGCCGTGTTATTAGCAGTGCTGGCTGGACAAGGAGGAAAGTGTTGTTTGGTTTTCAGATTGTTTTCAAGTTTTGCAGATTAAAATAGTATTATTCATAAATTATATTTTTGGACAACTTCATCTGACAGGCTGAGAGAGTTGGGGTTGTTCAGCCTGGAGAAGAGAAGGCTCCAGGGAGACCTTACAGCAGCCTTCCAGTACCTGAAGGGGCCTACAGGAAAGCTGGAGAGGGACTGTTACAAGGGCATGGAGTGACAGGACACGGGATGATGGCTTTAAACTAAAGTCTAGTGGAGGGTGTCCCTGCCCATGGCAGGGTGGTTGGAACTAGATGATCTTTAAGGTCCCTTCCAACCCAAACCATTCTATGATTTAAAAGTTTTATTTCCTTTGTAAGAGCTAATAAAACATATTCTTAATTTAAATGATGCTATTTACTGTCATTTATTTCATTACATATCTACATCCGTCACGTCTACTAGCATTTTTCTGAGAAGGGCTTCAGACTGGCGGGTGCAGTAGCTCTGTGAGGGGACTGACAAGTGCAAGCAGTACGTTTGCCCTTGTGAGATGTTGGGATATGATGTTAGATGAGGTCTGCTGAAAGCCTGTAAGCTACAAGGTAACTAGCAGTGGGCACAGAGGACTTTTTCCTCTGTTCTTGTGCAAGTTTGGCTGTGGAGTTAAGTTAGCAGTCACAGTAAGATGACATTCGCTGATTTGAGGGGAAGTAAGTATTTTTATTTATGAGTTTGAGGAGAAGAGGAAAAAAAGCTGCCCTTGAGAAAATGACAGATGGTCCTTAAAGATCTTTTACATAGAAGGAAATTATAGCTGCTGATTCCTTATTCATTTAATGATTGTATGATTCATTTTCCTGAACGGGTTCAGAGATTAAGAGAAAGCGCATTCAAGTACTGTGCATATCCAAGATTTCTTCATACGATTTCTTTTGTAATAATCCCTTACTTCACTGAGACAGATACTGTAAAGATAGCACACAGCCTTTAGAAGATGAGCAGTGAAGTGCTGGTTTGTCTTACGATGCGGTATTTTAACCCATTTGGGTGGATATCCCCCCCCCACCCCCAACACACATGCACAGAGCTAAGCTCTTAGTGTGGTAAGCAGAAAGGCAGCTATTAAAGGAAAATCTAGAATTAGGTATTGTTCAAAAGCTAAAAGAAGTCACTCATAATGCATGGGTAGTTTCAATGCCCTGCAGACAGTGGATTATTTTCCATGTGATTAGGTTGAAAGGGAACACACAGTAGATGAGACAAATATAAAATGTGGCAGGGAGTGAATTTAGCAAGCAATAAAAGTTTTTAATTGCTTACATTTTCTAGCTTTTACTTAATTTTTTTTGTTGTGGTTTTGGGGTTTTTTTTTCAGTTTAGTGAATTTTCAGATAATCTGTTAATTTTAGACTGTGGTGAAGTTTAAGAAAAACAGCAAGAAAACAATAGTAGGTCACTGTGGTCCTAGTATTATAACAATTCCCAAGTAAAAAAATTGTTCTTATTTTAATAGGAAATGAGATTTATTAAATTATGTTGCAGGAAGAGATGACCAAAAATAGATTTGTTTTGCATGGTGGCATTAGGAATGCTGTTCTGCATTGGGGTTTTTGGGGGTTTTGCTTGTTTTTTCCAAGAGAAGCTTCAATTGCTCAGAACCATGTGTCAATAACAAGAAAATCTTTCCCTAAAATCACCCTGAACAGACTGTGTTCTGATCTTCCTCTCGAGAGCAGTGGCCATAATCCTTGTTTGGAATTAAACACTGCTGTCAAAAGAAGGACACACACATTATTAAAGTGCTCTGCTAGGTATGTTGTCAGTAAACATTTAATAGAGAGAAGGATAGAGACTCTTCGTATTAATCGACTAACACCAAATCTTCCCGCTGTGTTTGAGGCTCATTAATTTAAAAGGTGTCAAGTTTTTAACAAGATACACTTACTTGGCCTTCATCTGCAAAGAACACAAGATGTCAAGGATTTCTTTGTAAAATATAGCTCCATGTAGGAGCTCCATATTATAGTCCTTAAGAGACTTGATCTGTAATACATTAGAACAATTTTGAAGCTCTTTGGTTGCACTGATGGAAGCTGGGAACTTTCAGAGCATTGCAGGATTAAGTCATTTGTGGCATTTGTTTTAATAATACACTTAGCTTGACTTTTTCAACATTGCAAACATCAGTCCAAACAATAAGCTTTTGAAGTAGCCAAATAGTTTTATTCATGTTTACAAACTGGAAACCTACAGCAGCGATGTTGCGATATCTCCACGTCTAGAGAGTACGTCAGTGACTTTAAGTGATATCACCAAGTTAGCTTGCCCTGACTTTGTATCTCCTCTCCTCCCACTTTTCCCCGTGCCCTCCCCGGCTGTACCCACCATGCACTCTGAGTTAGGCAGTGACGCAGAGGTGGTACAGGAGAAATGTGTTCCCTTCACTAGGGAAAGCTGACTGCTTCTTGCGTTCTTTTCTGGTATTGCAGAAGCAGCAGAATTGGTCCTTTGGATTTGGTGGATTTCTTTAGGAGGGTTGTTTTTCTTCTTAGTAGCGGAGGGGGGAGGTGAGTCTGGAAGTATATGTATTTATCCTATCTAGGAAACCTTTTCTTCTATAAAAAGGTTGGCTAATGTTCCCTGACCTTCTTTTATACTTAGTGACAGGGACATTCCCATTGGTTCCTCTTTCATGTGATGTTTTCAGACATCTATTTCTATTTTTATCAATCAGGGAGTAGCTTCTAGGCTTATGACTTTCAGCTGAGAACAACTCATGCCACCTCGTCTGTGTTGGCTTTGATACAAGAGGCTGTTTGCTATATTGCTCTCTTGTATCACAGGTTTGTTGTTGTGATGAACAGATGAGCCAACTATGCAGTAGATTTGTTAATTTATGTTTAATGGTTGTATTCTGTCTTCAGATTTTCAGATTTTCTTATGCCATGGTTTCCCCCCTCAATTTAACCAGGAAAAGAATACTTGCCTCCAAGTGTTCTGATTTCAAATGTAGTAATTTATATGGAAAATGACATGATAACAGGCATATCTAGCAATATAAGCTGTCTAATTAAATTTCACTTGCTTTTTCCAAATTAACATCTCCTATTTAATAAGAGTACTGTGAAATTAATTGTTGAAAATAGACCCTCTTTGCACAATTTGACTGGCTTTTGTGTCTCACTTGTTACTGTCTATTATTTCTGCTGCTTCTAGAGATTGTGCAGTTGTGCTGATTGAGTACCAATGAATTCCCAGTCCAAAGAGCTGATAATATTACATAGATAAGGCGAGGAAGGCAAAGACCCAAAACCAAGGCAGTGGTCTTCTCTTGCCCTAGCACATGCATCTAGAAGTTGTGTATTTAAGTTTGTGTTGATCACAGTAAGGTCCCATTATCTTCAGTGGAATCACATAGTTAGGTGTCTAAAAGACTGTTAGTCACCCAGTCCTGCAGCATGAACTAGGGTACACTGACTGAAGCTAGCAGGTCAGTTCCATAAAGATTTAAATAATAATAATAATATTAATAATGATAAAAGTACCTTTTACAACCATGAACATTGAATGTGTTGCCACAGGAAGTTGTGGAGGCAGATAGGATGAAGAAGTTCAGAAAGGGATTAGAAAAATTTGTGGGTAAACAGACATTAAAGCAAATAGAGATCTACCCTCCAATGTCCTTGAAGATCTGATTGTGGGTGCTGGGAGAGTATGAGGGGAACAGACTACTGGTAGCAGCTAGGCTTACGTATGTGCTTTCCCCAGAGAGCATCTCCAGCTGTCGTAATCGGAGAGAGAACATATAGGGTAGATTGAAGGACCCAGTAGGGCATTTCTTAAATTCTTTTAAGTCTTAATCTGCTATTGGAGGGACCTGTCTCCCCATGCTGACTCTGAAATGAGCCAAGAGTGAGGTGACTGGCTTGGTCTTTGAAGTGTAACTTTCAGGGGTATTACGAAGTTAGGGATGATATGACGTTAGGTATATTAATCCCACCCTAAGAGTCCAGGTGATTTTCCAAGGGCCGCAAAGAGCAGCAGTAAGGGGACTGACTGTTCCTAAACTGTTACTGAATTGGCTCTTCATGGTATCTAGGCCAGTCTCTACAGTGTCATTCTTTTTGTCGGTCTAACTGAGTTGAAAGAAGTTACTCATTACTGCAGCTCTGGTAGATCTTGTTCTCTCCCTGGTTTGCCTGTGAGACATCCTGCTTTAGGTAAAGCACTTGTAAAATCTGTCAGATGAGTGGTATGTGCCCATTTCAGACATACAGAGCAGTAGACAGTAGCTTAGTTGCTGGTATTTGTTCATCTTGAGGCATGCAGGTCCTGTTGCAGATGAGGAGACTTCGGTACCCTTTTGAGCCTAAAAAATACGTAAATTTGTAAAATTACAAGTCACATTATGCAATCCTTGTCTTTTTTTAAAAAATAAAGTTGCATTGCAAATTATCTGAATAGACCGTGACATGATTCAGTACAATAATTTATTTTTTTTCATCTATTGTAAAAAATAGATTTGCTATTCACTGATTAAACCTGGTAATACATTTTTTAAACTCTTTTTTTGCAGGTCTATCTTTCCTATCCACCCCTCTTTCAGAATAGTGGTCCTAGCAGAACCTCCTGTCATTGGAGGTAGTACCCAACAATGGCTGGGTCCAGAGTTTCTGACGCTGTTTCTTTTTCATAATGTTCGATCTTTAAGCAAGAGTGAAGAAATGCAAGTTATTAAAGAAATGGTAAGTACATTCAATATTTTAGGCACTTATTGGCTGTTGCTTACTGATAATGATTATTTACTACATAAAAAATATTTTGCTATTCCACTCCCTACTTCAGTGTGGCATATATGAGTCTTCATTTTCAAAGTGTACCAAAGCAGCATATCTACTTATCTTTTAATGGTATTGATATAAATTAGTATTCTTATTGTGATATTAAATGATGCTGTAATAGAAAAATGCTCTTTATCAGAACTGTATTCCTTTTTGGTTGACATTAAGCAACTGCAGCAACTGTATGCTCATTGCATCTGAGTGTAGCTGTATATGGAACTTGCATATCTTGCAGTAAGATTAATACTGGTTTTGTTTCAAACAGATTCCAAATGTACCCAGTGTTGCTGTGGAGCAGTTGTTGTCATTAACGCACAAGCTTCGGGAGACAAATGATGCCACGGTGAGCCCTTTTTTCTTCTCTTCTCTTCTCTTCTCTTCTCTTCTCTTCTCTTCTCTTCTCTTCTCTTCTCTTCTCTTCTCTTCTCTTCTCTTCTCTTCTCTTCTCTTCTCTTTTTTTCAAATTTATTTTCCCTTACTGTGACTGTTTTAACAAAGGCTTGGGTGAAGCACACTAAGCTATACTGTTATTTCAAAGGCTGACTGATTGGAAAACCAGCCCCAGAAAATTATTGCTGGCAATTACTGCACTGCATACTGTAAACCTTTTAGATTCACAGTGTACATTTTTAAAATCTACATAAGTAAAGCTTTTAGGAAATTGCCCAAATCCAGAGAAGTCAGGCAGAACAGTACATGTTGTCAGTGGGTTTAGATGGATGACACAGTGAAACATGCTTGAGGTGCCTTTGAATAGGTACAGTTATCATCATGTGTGTCCAAATACTTTTTGATCATTTCACTTTAGTCATTGGAAATTTCATATCTGAAATTATTGAGGCTTTTTGGGCAATGGGAACTACCTAGCCATTATGAAATGCCAACAGGCAACAGCAAAGACTAAGAAAAGGGAAAGCTCCAGAACTCCTGGCGGTGTTACTGCTACAGGCGATTCTATTAAAGCAGTCTTGTCAAGAAAAATAAGTTCTGCTGACATAGTAACCACAAAATTCTTTAAAAAAAATACAGTCAAATCATCATGAAAAGAAAAAGAAATTATTGCTATGGCAACTAAAGCACTGGATGTTTTTAATGTAACTAAAACGTAAAACATTTTTAGTGGAATCCAGCAGTTTAACTGGCATGCAAATGTATTCAGTTCTCCTTAGTTTTCATGATTTTAACATGGGTAATAGTTTTTTAACTATTTAAGAAGCTCAGATAGGCTGTTATGCTCTTCTGAGCTTAAAAAAAATAAGTAAAAAGGTTGACTTTTAGGTACACCTTAGGGTCAGTTTTGTTTTTATTATCTATGTAGCTTCTTACACCTAATGTATAGATTTATTGGTTTTGACATACTTGGAGACATACCATGCCTGAATAGAGCATTGTAAAAATCCTTTCCAAACATGTGGATGTCTATAGCATTGTGAAATATCTAAATGAAGTCTGTGATGTTGGATGAGAAGTGAGTCACAGTACGGATCGAGGGAGGATTCTTGTAGATCAGCAGTGACATGAGGCATGTTGGGAATAGCACGCCTGTGCAGAGAGCTGAAATGTGTGCCTTAGGTATGCCAGGCTATTTGTAGAGTTGCCTAAGTAAGTAAGCTTTTGCCAGAGATTATCCTCAAAATATTAACCATTGTTTGAAGGGTTTTGTTAACAATAGAATACCTGTAGAATATTCAGCTTGTGGGCGTTGTCTGCATCATTGTAATTGTTTGCTTGATTTACAATAGAATCTAGAGACTACAGTCAAGATCCTGTTGAATTAGATGCCTCATATATATTACAAATGCTGTCACTAACCCAATTTTGAGTTTACAGTTGTTCAATGTAAAATGTATAAAAAAAAACCAGGTAAGACAAAAGAGGAAATTTTGTTCCCAAGACTTTAACTGCCAGTTGCAAATATTCAGAAGATGTGATACAGCTTTTCCTCTGTGGTTCTGTCCTCTATGCTTATTTATTTCAGTGCAGGATCTGATGCTATATATAATTTAGACTTTAAAATGTCTGCGTCCTGAGAGATTTGACTTGTCAAGGTGGTACAACGTATGAAATACAGTACCTCAGTTACTGTGCCCAGCTGCCATTTTCCATCAGTGCTATCCCATAGGTTGTCACTTAGGGAGGATTGTTTACCTGCCAAAACTTACTCTGCTTGGGAACCTTTCAGCTGTTTTAAGATACTTTTGGAAAGAGAATGTGATCTCCAAAGACAATGAGGGTTCTGGCTAGTGAGCAGAGATAACAAGGATACAGCGCTCACCCCTCTGCCTTGCCCGTGCTTCACGCGTGGCTGAGTAGGTCTTGAAGTAACACTTGAAATGCTATCATTTACATCACCAAGTCCATAATGCTGGGTGGTAAACTATGATGGTTCAGAAGATGCTTCACAATCTTCTGTCAATGAAAGCAGGAGGAGCAGGAGTAGTAATCTTCACAGTTAGCCCCATCTAAATCACTCTTACTCATTGCTCAGAGCTATCCTAAAAAGTATTATCCTTTGCATTCTGAGCATTCAGGAAAAGTTGTATACAGTTTCATAGAACTGATTTTGTTTGGGGGTTTTTTTTATTATTATTAATATCTGTTTGACAAAACTGAATTAGTGTCAAGACATTTCTCATGCTTAAAAACTGTTAAGGGGGAAAAGAAAGGATCTGAAATTCATGAAGTGCTGCTTTTTTCTTTTTTGCAAATTTCAGGTTTTTTTCCCCAACTGAAACAGCATGACATATTAAGGTAATTGTAATGCAGTTAGGAATCATTTATATGAACCAAACGAAAATGTTTTGAAATTACCTAATTAAAATATTTCACTTGACCCAGGCAAAGCATGGCGTGACTTATCAGATCACACTCATTGTTGAGTGCTTCCTGCTAAAATAAGAAACCTATTTGTATTAGATACCTTCATCCGGTAGATATAATTATAGAATGATTTCTTTCTCAGTCTTTGTATCTCTCTTTAAATAAATGGCGACTTGTTTTGGGTTCTTGTTTGTTTGTTTTTTAAATGTTACTGTATTTGTTTGAGGTCTGCCTTCCCAGGCATTGAATCATTTTTGTAACTCTTTGCTGAATCATGTCCAGTTTTTAGCATTTATTATAACATGTGGACAACAGAAAAGGACACAGTGTTCCAGTAACAGCCCGCCCAGAAGGCGTGTGCAGAGGTGATACAATCTCCTTACTGCTGCCCAGTGTTGTCTTGTTTGTACGTCCAAGAATCCTGCCAGACCCTTTTGCCAGAGCATTTACATGTGGAGCTTATATTAAGCTTGTGAAGAGCAGATGAGTTTTCAGGACATTGATCCTTTTACAGTGGCTAACCTCCTTGGTATTGTTAATATTGTTTAGTGTTAGGTTTTAAAAGGTGAATAAAATTCAGTTATCAGCACTTTTTTTTTTCCTGTTGCTTACCAAGTGGAACCGTATGGCTAATCTTTTGATGACATCATGATTTCCATGGCAGTGAATTACTGCAGCAAATACAGAATTACAAGCTTGCAGATTAAAAAGCACAAGCTGCTGTAGGAGGCAGAAAGCATCTATGAATTAGGAGAAAAGTTGAAATAATTGCTTTTGGATTACTTTTTTCTCATGACTTGTTCAGTTTAAATCCCAAGATCCAGTACCAGAGATCAAATAATTAAACTACTTTGTATTTTTTGACAGGCACAGTCACTGGCTTCATCTTTATCTACCCGACAACTGTTGCGAATTTGTCGTCGACTGTCACAACATCCAGATGAAAGCCTTTACTATGCTGTTAATAAAGCCTGCCTTTCCAGGTAGAAGTGCTAGTTTTGGTGGAAGTTCAAGAGCTGCTTGGTCAGTTGCTAACATGCAAGATAACTTTTAATGCAATTTAGTAGATAATACAATTGCTGTCTTGCTCCTTAAAGTCTGCCATTTCTTTAGAAGTATGTCTGTGATATTCTCAAACCTAGGAGGTTTTGTACTCTTTTCTCATCTTTATGAAGATGTTTAATGGCATACAAATTAGGTCACCTTTATTGACATTATTTCACTGTCTCAAAACACTCAAAGCAGGATTATATTACTGTCTAGCATCACTAGATATTTGGTGGAGGCGTGGTTTCAGTTCTAAAAAGCTGTATCTAGAAAAATTGTGAACATCCTGGGGTTGGTTTGTTTTGGTTTTGTTGGGGTTTTTTTCATTTTGGGTTTGTGGGTTTTTTGGGGTTTTTTTCCCCAAAAGAAAGCAAATTCCAAAGAAAATATTTGGAAAACTGAATGGGCCTAGTTCTGGACACCCCAGAGCTCGCTCTTTCTCTTTGGAACCTGGGGTCCGAGTGAACTGAGTCAAGAGAAGAGGTATTTCCGAAAAAACATTGTTTCTATTGTAGCTCTTATTGGCAGCGGAACAAGGAGATTACACGCTTCCAGTCCTAATCCATCCTACATTACAACCCTGTTGCAATATTTGGTAACAGTAAAGCCTTTTAAAATGAGCACACAGCCACTGATGTAATTAGTTACCTATGCAAGAAGTTTGGTTTCTCTCCTTAGGGATAGGTGAAATGTTGAAGGCTACTTGAGTGCGAAAGGAATAGACATTCAGGGTTTGGAGGTCAAAGTAAAGCTTCATGCTGATTTTAGATTACAGAAAATACTGAAAACTTTTAAGAAAATTACCTTAAAATACAACTTCCCTATTATTTTTCTTCATTTAGGTTTTTACCAAACCTTGCCAGATCAGCTTTACATAAAAATCTGCAGGATTCTGGTATTGAGACAAGTCAAGACGACATGAACAAACTAGAGGAAAAAGATTACACATGTAAGCTTCTGTCATCTTTTCTTCAACTCTTCATGAATGTTACTCAGACAGTTGAGCATATAAAGGTGTATTAATTATCCTAAAATGTAGTTTGCCTAAGTTATGTCTTTGCTTTGCTCTATCCCAACGCAATGCTGCTCTCAGTACATTGATGCTTTTGTATTATCTGCTGCATTCCTAGCTCATGGAATTTTGTTCTCCATCATGTTTAAGGGTTTCCCAGTCTTTAAGATCCATGGCCTCAGGCTTTCTTGGACTGCTTTTTTTTTTTGCTTTTTTCTCTTGTTCTTGTTCTCTCTTGTTCTTTTTCATTGTGGTGCACACTTTGTTAGTTTCCCTTCTTTTTATTCTATGGTTGTTACATGTCACCTTTATCAAGCAGGTCTTTGTTTCTTTACCTCATCCAACTTGTACTCGTTTGCAGTAACCTTCAGTGCTATGCATATAATTCTGATTCTACCATTTTTCTCACTTCTGCTTTCTCATTCCTGCATGACCCCTGGTCTTCATGCTAGCTGTGTATCTTCTCATATCTTCTGTCAGGCAGCACACTTTAAGCCATTTGCCATTTTCCATTCACTAAACTTTTCCTTTACTTCACCAGTGTTATCTCTGCTGTCATTCTTCTGTATGTTTATTATCAGTTTTGTGATGTATTTGACTTCTGTGTTTTTACTGTTAGATCTTTGCAGCAGTAAACACATCTTTGTTTTTAATTAATATGGATTGTGGTTTTATAGATTTTATTTATGTGTGTGTGTATATATAAAAATATATATGTAAATACAGATATATTAAAGTATTTATTACATACAGTATAACAGACATATGCAGCCATATCTGTGTCTATATACATATATACACACATATACCTGTGCAGCCATCCATGTATTATTCTGTCTGTATTTGTATTTTTTATGCATATAAAAACTATATATAAAAAATAGTTTGAACTCTTGCCAGTTTGTGATGCTGCCTGCTTACCATTCTATTTTTTTATCTGGACACATCCCTTGAATTTTCTTTACGTTTCTCTGTTTCATGCCATAAAGATAGAACCATACAGAAGAACAGGTGAACAACTAAAAACATCTCTCCAGAAATCAGGCTGTTTTCAGTTTTACACCATACCAGATTAAGAAATTAGTGGCAAAAAATTATTACCGTTTTTATTGCATACTATTATTGTTTACACTTAGTTGTCATTTTTCCTAAGGACAGAATTTATGGTTCTTCTTATCTAAGAAATTTTTCTAATCTACTTTTCCTCTCAGAGCTACAGCTGAAGGTTATTTCAACGAGTGCAAATTTAACTAGTTTTCACTAGTTTTAGTGTCCACGTTCTGGTATTAACCCATTTGAGCCAAAACACAATGCTGAAAGGGAGAATCAACAGTGACTACACTGTTGTGGTGGGTTGGCTCCAGCTCTCTGCCGAGTACCCACACAGCCGCTCACTCCCCTCTGCACCCCACTCCTCAGTGGGGCAGGGTGAGAGAAGGGGGAGAATGAGAGTGAGAAAACTTGTGGGTTGAGGAAATGTAGCCTAACGAGATTAGTGATATTCCAATAATAAAATGGGAGTATGAAATTAAACCGAGGCAGCGGTCACAACTTCTAGTGTTTCTTATGGTACTTTTCCCATAAGATCATCTATTCATCATATATTGTTAGCGACTTCTTTGCAATTTTGAAGAGAAATCAAATTCATGCTAATGCACCCTCTTGTTAATGGATACTCTTTCAAGCATTCACTTACTTCAGGTAGAAACCATTTACTGCAACCCACAGCCTTGTTAGAATTTGTAAATCGTCACTTGCAGGTGGTGGGGATTGATTGCATGTCTGCTCAGATGATGCTATAAGTAATGCATTTGCTTGTTTCCTGAAAAATGTCTAGGTGAAATAAATGATGGGATTCTGAAGATAGGGTCTCTGACGGTGCCAATTTATAACTCAACTGAGAAAATGAAAGTGCCTGACGTTTTGTTTTATGAAAATGCACAAGTAAGTACAAATCTTTGGCTTCTGAGGTACAAAAAGTTTGTTAAGTGTGTATTAATGTGCATGCTCATATATATCAATTAAAGTACTAACTACATTTTAAGGGTATATTTCTGAAGTAGTTTCTTTTGGCTAAAAATTTTTCTCACAGGATTTGATGCTCATTTCAGATGGGTCTTCACCATCCCTTTGTGAAGATTGAAACAATCCTGTTGAACATTTATAAAATATGAAGGAACAGCAACTGAAACTGAATTTTATTTAGAATGATTTGATCAGATGTTGCGCTGAGTGATTTTTTTTTATTTAATTATTATTAATTTTTTTTCTGCTGCTGGACTGATCCACTCATAGGACTGGATTATCGATTCCATCCTGAAACTTTGTTTTACAGGCTTGGTGCATGAAGTTGTACCTGCCTTTTATTAGAATTAACATTGCATGTTTGAAAAGCAAGACGAAGACTAATTACTTAATTAGTTGTTAGTTAATTGGTTGCTAATTATTTATTTCAATTATTTTAGCTTATTAGTCGTTAGTGTTAATTAGTTTGTAGTAGTGAAGAGTAAGAGTAATTAGTGAACGTGATCAAAGGGAAGGGCTTGGTGACTGGGGTTATTTTTTGGTTTTTGTTTCCCCCCCTACCCCTATTGTAGAGTTAGGTGTATTGCTGCTTGCTTCTCCATCTAGCCTGCAGGCCTCCAAACTGTCAGACAAGGGTACTACCCTCTGAGTTACCTTCGGAATATTTTGCCTCTGAAAGGCAACACTGATAGTGTGATCCTGTGAAATAGTTTTCTTTTAGGGACCTGGTCTGGGTTTGCTTACTTTTCCTTTCCTATTCTTTTTTCCTCCCTCGCTTGCAGTTTCTGCACAGAGAGGCTATGCCACATGGGTATCATCTAGTGAAGGTGATGACAGGCTGCGCAAGGGGAACAGATGACAGTCTTTTTCATCTTCCCCACTAACGTTTCATGTGAGATTTTGTTCTGTGTTGCCATTTCAGTAAAGTACTTAATTTGGATCTGTTGGAAGTGAAATCCTGAGTCTTGCTAGGACTCTTCTGCATTGCTTTTTCTACCTTCTTGCTTATAGCTTCAGAAAAGTGCATAGTATCTGAACACAGGTTGCGTACATCTGTTTTATTTAGGTAATGTCTGTTAAAAACGCTGCAGAGAATGAACTGCTCTGTATCTGTCCCTGGTAGCTATGCACTCTGAAAGAAACAACAACCAAATACCAGTCAGGATAGCTGTTCGCATTTCTAAATGAATTCTACTCTTATTTTCTGTGTTGATAGTTTGTAAGTCGGTCATTCAGGTGCTGTAATGATCATTTAGCAAAACCTGCTGGAGAACAAATTTGATTTATGAGTCTAGTGCAATACTTCCTCTCTGGTACTACAGAAATAAACTGAAACAGAGAAGAAAATATATCCTCAGCGCTTTGCACTGCTGCACAGTGTAATGAACTACATAGGTTTTGCGTCTGTGTGTTTGGTCTTGAAGCGTTTCATGTTCCAGTGGAATTTGGCATTACTGTGAAACATTGCTGTTGCTCTGCAACAAGTGGCACAGGGATGGAAAAAATTTATAGGTGATATACCAAATTGCCAAATGCCACTTTCAGGCCAGGCTTTGGAGAACATGGATTGATAAAGTTGACATGATATTGATGTATCTACTTACAAGTCCTTTGTGTAAATAATTAAGCTGAATTGTATGCATGCATGCTAATACAATGCTAATTTAGGTCCGGTTGGGAAAAAAAGAAGAAGTATCAATACATAGTATCTCTTGTGGGAATGCTGTTCTGCAGGGGAACTATAATGTACACATATTTGTGCAATTTGGGATAAAAAGTAAGTCATCAGAAGGAAATATTCATGCCTTAGCAATAAAATAAAAAAGGTAATCAGTGTGTGTATTATAACTGACTTCCTAGAATTTATGTTGTATCTGGTCAAAGTTATTCTCATCAGTTATAAATTTCCAGTATATACGCATGCCCAGAGAGTATAGTAATTTGTCTTGAAGTCCTCTCCTTAAATTTTTTTTATTGAGTATTCAGTAGTCTTTTGACATGCCTGGTTAGGATTTTGTGCTATTAAGCTGTGTTTACAACAGTTTCTTCCCCCACCCCTGCCTCTGGAGAGATTTGAAAACCTAACCCATCTTTCACACAGTTAGAAACTGAGCATTTCTGTGCTCAGAAATTACAGGCAAGCTGCTGATTTTTTTTTTGTTAATCAAGTACTAGAGGTAAGATGATAATGTGAAAAAATATAATGTTTATCTAAAGGCAAGCATTCATTTCTCTAAGTAGGTTGTCTGACCTACTTCCAGATGACCTATTTTTACTAGATACAGTGGAGAAATATACACGACTTTATTGCGAGTAATCTGCATTGCCACATTATCCTTAAATCCTTTTGATCCTTTTAAACAAATTATTTGTGAGAAGCAAGATAAGGTTAAATGATGTAGTGTGTGTTACCCTTTATGATATTGTGTATATACATATAAAATACATCTCAAGTACTTTGACTTCAGTTAGGCATTCTAATTTAGAAGTTGTAAGAAACCTAATAAACACTTTTAGACTTGAGCTTGCATTTTCCTATCCTTATTTTCCTTTAAAAAAAGTTTAATTAGAATAGGAAAGTGTATTTATCTTTAAGCTAGGCCTGGCATTTAACCTTTAATAAAATAAATGTGTACAATTTACATATTCATGTCAGCTCCTTTTATTCCCTCTGGTTTCTGTAAAGTTCTACCAGGGTACATTTTGCTTCCTCCCAGTACAATTGCTGGAAAATTGTCATACACATATTAATGAAAGTTCTTACACTCTAGGTGACAAGCATTCAACTAGGCTAAAAAGAAATGCATTGGGAGTGATTACAGAAAATTAAATATATTTAGGGAAATCAGACACCCACAATCAGTTGGAGTAGAGGAAATACATAAAGAGAGTTAGTATTTTTGTTTCATTGTTTTAGTCACTGGATAGATTGCCTCTGTGATTATTGGCTGAGAGACTATTGCTATGAAATAAATAGCTGTAAGTATGAAGTTCAAAAAATTTTGGCCCCAAATCCTGAAAGTAAAATTCCTGTTGTACCACTATCATTAGTGAATGCATAAACTTGAGAGTATAAAAACAGGGGTGAAAATTGTGGTTTTGTTTCTCTAGCACATGATGGTAATGGAAGACATGCTGAAGGACTTTCTCCTGGGAGAGCATCTTCTTTTAGTTGGCAATCAGGTGAGTTAAACATCTCTTACAATGCATGGAACCAACTCATTATTTAATACTGAAATTAAGTCTCTGGTTTGCTTCATTGAAATTGCATTCATTTGTAGTACTGAGGTGTCCCTGCTCATGGCAGGGGGGTTGGAACTAAATGAAGTTTAAGGTCCCTCCAACCTAAACCATTCTGTGATTCTATGATTTGACCCATTTTTTGATTCCTTATCTACTAGTGTCTATGGGGTTTATGGGCACATAACTGTGGGAAATGTAAATACCTTAAATGTATCTTTAGTATCTTTATTGATGGAGACTTTATTGGTGAGATCATGGGGGCTGTTGTGTTCTTTTAGTGGGTCATTGCAGTTTCGTGACACCTTCTAACAGTTTATAGGCTCCCCAAGATGAGGTATGGGCAGATGTTCTTCTGTTGGGTATGTCTGAAAGTCTTTGTTCTTCAGAACCATCTTAAACTATTACTGAAACTGTTAGGTGACTTGAACAGAATTATACACATTGCCAGTTAGGTGGAAAAAAGAAAGTTTTTGTTATATTTCTGTATATTTGAAGTGTTCAAGAAAGTAACACTTCCCAAGCTACCAGGTTGGTTTTTCCCTCATAAAGTAATGTCCCTTTAGTTTAGCTTTCCCTTAGCAAAGATACAATAATTTTCTAGCAGATGTTTCTCTTCATGTTTTGCCTTTGGAAAAAGTCTGACACAAAACACTAATGGTCTAACCTACATGGCCAGGAATATGAAATGCTAATTGTTATTAATGTGCATATCTTAAAATTACAGTGTACAGTTATATTCATTCTCAGCTATTTAGAATCCTTGTTAACAGCTTGAGTTTACAATGATGTTGTACTTGAAACTTCTGCAGACTTTTGCTGGATGATGCCAGCTTCTTCCAAAAGGTTTCATCTATTCATAAATAGAAATAAATATTTCATAGATGAAATAAGATCTATTTATTCTATTTCATAAACAGTGCTCACTATTCCAGCTTCCAAGTTGGTATTGAAAATGTTATATAGTACAGATTGCCTGCAGGACCTGCTGTTGGGGAATAGCAAGAGTGAGCTGCTCCACAGGGGAATGGAGGCAGGGACAGTGTCCTTGATGACAAGGTTCACAGTTCCAGTGTCCAAGCAAGAAGAGCAGGTCTGGGGGCAGTAGGCCATTGTCAGCCAAGTGCCTAGTGGCTGCCAGACAGGTCCTTGGTGATGAGGCAGCTGTGAGGTCAAGCTAGGAAGTCAAGTCAGCAGGTCCGAGCTGGGATCAGCAAGGTACAGGGCCAGGCACAGCATCACCGCAGTGTAGGTTGAGAAGGAACCGAGGAAAGGGCCTGAGTGTAAATGCAGGTCTCAAGCCATGGGGGGCAAAGGGGACCCCAGTAAAGCAGCAGCACCAGGTCAGAGCTGATCTTCAACACAGACAAATAAAACCCAAGGTGGGGGGAGGAGCTTGCAAAGCCCAGTGGTACACTCAGCACCCTGACATATGCTTCATATGTTCTACCAATTTGGAAAAAAAAATGTGAAGACTATGCGAGTACAATTTTTAGGATATAAGGTATTTTCCCAGCAGTGGTATACTCATCTTTAATAATTTAATGTGTGCCACATTTTCTCCAAGCTTATGAAACTCTAATTGAAGACAGTATTAAAAGATTTAACTGGGTTGAAGTATTGGAACATACTGTTTTGATTCTAGACATCATCTCAGCTGTACTATTAAGCTGGAAAATTGATTGATTTGCTGTGATTTCTCTTTGGCAAATCAGTAATACTTAAAGATTTTTGGTTTTTAATTGCTAACATGCTTCTGAGTACTCCCAGGTTTACTAATTTTACTAATTTGTTCCGCTGTTTTTATGTGTGACTAAGAAAAGGCCAAGTGGCCTTTTCTTTTCGAAATACTGTTGTTAAGTTTGAGCACTGTATTTGCCGTTCTGCAGTCTTTTAGGACCATACCAATCATCCTTGATTTCTCAGGGATGTTCACTAACCATTTAGAAATTGCTTGGCTAATTCCTTAAATATATTACTGTAAATTTTTGCAGCATGTGATGAATCCTGTTCAAGTTCTTTAAAACAACCATATTACATCAATATGCTGTCATGCTATATGTGCAGATACCTTCCCATGGAAGGAAGATACTAGAGTTTTCATCCTCTTTTTATAAAACGAATGATTAAAAAATAGTATTTTTTGCTGTTCAGTTACTTTAACAGTTCAATCTGTAATAAGAAGGTAGGGTTATGATTACTTTATACATCTATCACTGTGTACCTGTGTCTAGCATTTGGAAGAAACAGATAATGTTTTTGTGTGGAGGTACAAAATGCTGTTTTGAGCTTCTTTCTGTTGTTGTTCTTTTTGGTGAATGAGTGAATCATGGAAATTCAGTGTAAATAACTAACAATTCAAATACTCAAAACCTGGATATTTCCAAATATATGACTAACATCCCTTTGAATGCTTGTGTCATTTCCTAGATATTTAAATGAGTTGGCATATACCTTAGAACATAATCTGGTCCATCAAAATGATGACTATATAAGTGAGTATCTACATTCAACTGTGATTCAATGTGCAAGGCTTGACCTGTAGTCTTTCTTTGAGAGACTGAATTTGGTTTTGCTTGGTTGACTGAATGTGGTTTTCCTCTTTTGTTTTTGTGACGCATGTACATACACAAAATTCTTGTTAACTTCAGACCTCTCCCTTTATTTCAAAGTCTGTAAATGTAGTCTCTTTTGTGTATGCCTTTTAGTTAAGAGCTGCCTGGTGAGAGTATTTGTACCAAGATTGTTTTCAAGCAATGAACTTTGTCGATAAGTATTTGAAATTCAGTAAATTAGAATTAAATGATCTTGGTCGATATTAGGGACTGGCTTTTTTAATGAAACAGGACAAACTGAAGACAAGTGTTAGATACCAACAGTTATCTTTAGAATTGTTCAGCTTCTGAAGTAAACTACTTTATAACCCTCTTCATTCAAGTGTGTCCCTGAAGCTTATATAGCCCAGGATTTCACAGCATAAATGTCTTATGTGAAACATGGCTTTGTCTAAATATTTGTTTACATTGGTTGTTGATTTATGTTGGATGCTAACAGGAATGTGCTTCCATTTCATGTATAAGCAAACAGGTTTCTTTGGGTCCTTGGGAAAGGCAGTGGATAGATATAAATTTTCAGCTATGAAATAGCTTCCAGTTAAAGGAAATGCCAATTAAATTTCCAATTAAAGGAAACTAAAACTATGAGCCTGTAGTCCGAATGTGAATGAGACTATCTATGACCATCTATAGTTTCTCAAAGCAGCTATAAAACAGCTTCTTCCTTGGCTGAGAGTTATTTATTACTCTCAAAGCAACAGGCAAACAACAGCAAGAGTCCTGTTTAGTAAAGGTTACTTACTCCAAACTTTGCAGGGACTGTTTATTTAGTCATAACATATAGCTCTTACAGCTGCACCCGAGTTTAATGAGACAGGCTGGAGTATTTATTCTTCCTACCAAGGAAATTTTTTTAGACTCTGTTTCTGTGAAAGTTTTCCTGATGGACATTGTGCAGTTTGTGGATTGGCCACTATTTGGTATCTTTTACTGTCTCCTTGAATTTCCTATCTTTGGCAAATAGGAGAGAAACTATGCTAATACGCAGAATTTGTTTATGTGGAAAAACTTGAAAAATAGCAGTGGCTGAAACGCTTTTATTTTTTTCTTGCAATTTTGAATTTTACATATAACATTTCCCAAACTGTTGCATTTGGAAGTTGTGTAAAGAGAGCTGTTGGACGCTTTCACCTTTATTGGTCGTAGTTGAAGTCTTGGCAAACATCATCTGGCTTGGAAGATACTAAACAAAATGTTCATAGTTCAAGGGATTAGTGGCTTTCTGGAGAGAGGGGGAGGGCTCACAGCCTTGTCACTTCTGAATTATTTTATAGCCCTGAAGTTCTAAAACACCTACCCATGTGTTAAACAAAATTGAAGTATTTTATTTGGCATCATTCTGTTACCATAATTTATAGTATGAGCTGTTCAGATAGCTGACCTTGTAAATTAAAGAGGTTCTGTTGTAGCAATGAATCCTGAACATCTCTGTTTTTAGGGCAGTTAGCGTACAGGAAGTATTTAATAACAAGTAGTGTTCTTTTTGGCTTTTAAAGTTACTCTCTTTTCTTTCACTGTATAAATATCTCATAACTATAAATATGAGTATGGTATATAAATATCTTTAAATACACTTTATCATGGTCTATCATGAGTTATCTAAAACAGCACAATTGCAATTCTATGTAGCAGGACAGATGCAGCTTGTACCAGGTCCTGGAGTTCTGTATGCCTTGAGAATGGCGTGTGATCCCTGGCCATGTCTTCATTAATCCTTCACTAGGTCTTATCCATTCCAGTCTTTTTAATAATACATACGTTTTGTTTTGATTCAAGTTTCAATACATACAGCCAATACTCTTAGATGTGTTTTAGTCAGCATGTGCCCCTCTGCTTGACTGTACGCTGTCAGCTTTGGCCCACAGCGCTTGGCCTTCTGCACTTAGGTCATCTGTTATAGGCTTTATACCATTTTCAAAGTGTAGAGCATATAAATGAAAAGTGATTGAGTGAGCATTACTGCCCATATTGTATAAACATTACCAAAATTATGAGGAACATTCTCTTTGTTAATCTTCTTGAAGAGTGGACACAGGAAATGCAGCGTACATTGGGACAACCTTGTGTTCATCAGGAACATTCCCTATTTGTCGTTTTTTTGCTTGTTTTTCTCTTTCCAGAATTCTCAGTTTCTCATTTGTCTTGTAGTTTTCTTCATTGGCAACCTTTATGGCTATTTCTAAGTATTTGGTACTGGCTGATCTACCCTTGAAAATGAAATAGTTGTGTTACCGTTATCCATCCTTCTTTTATGACAAATTACTTAAGAAAGAAGAGCTACTGAAAAAAAAAAGACAACAAATAATATATTTCTTCTTTTCAGCAATTATTATTAAAGCGTAATGGATGCTGGAGTTCCACATGTTGTTCTGGCTTTCCTGTTGCTTATGTTCTCTTTTCAACAAGAAATGCAAAGTTGATAATCAATTAGTATAATCAGAAACACCATTAAGTTACTGATTTAATTACTGCTGAATACAGAAAGCATTTAAATTTTTTCCTTCTTTGTTTGATGGTGTGGAAATTTGGATTGTAAAAATTACTCCCGCTCTACTTCCCCATGTACAAGGAAAGCACTTTGCAAGCCTGTTCCTGAATAACTTGCAATCTAACTAGGCAATGTATAGATAAGGGAAAATCGGAAAGAAATAATAAGTAGAATAAGAATGAAGAATTCTATAAAGGTGCTAAATATTGTTGTAAATAATTTGAAAGAAGATCATGACAAAAATCTCTGGCAGCACTTAGTAAAAATGTTGATGTGAGCCCAGAGTAAGTAGACTATCACAAATACATTAATGTAATGGCCTTTTGGCACATTTGGTAATTTATTTCCCTGATAGAAGAACGTAATTTTATCCTTTCTGCTGCCTTTCCTTATTTAAGAGATGAACTTACATGAACTCTGGAGCTCCCACTAGGAATTTATTTTATTCGTGAAAATTTAGTAGGACAAATGATTCAGTCTTTCTTAAAGATGTTTAAAAGGACATACTTGAATACATCGATCCTTCTAAGGTAATACTCTTTTCATCTCACTGTGAACTTGAATTAAGTCGATACTGAGAGTGTAATAATATCAGTCACCAGAAAATTTGAAATAGCAACAAATGCTTGGCTTTTAACTTTTCTAGAAATAAAGGACTTTGTTTTACTTCTTCAACTTGTGTAAAAATGGACAGCTTCCTCTGCAAGGCAAGAATGTACTATCCTAAACCAAATTTTTATTATTATTATTGTAAGCATGAAGAAACTGAGCTCCAAATGAGCTAAACTGGGCCAAATATTTTTTGCCTAAGGAATTCTGTGTGACAGCTGTGGAAAACTTGGAAAATATTTCTCTTTTACTTGCTACAGTCATAACAGTATGTGCACATATGAGAATAGGTGTGCTCTTTAAATGTGTCTCTGCTTACACTATTGCTTTCTGCCTTTACAAGTTATACTGAAGAACCAGAATAAAAAAAGAATCAGTGAATTGATTTGTCTTTCAGATGTTTCTTCCCACAGATTCTTTCTATTGTAAATTTTTCATATGCTCTTCTCCATTGAACCACAATTGTCGTACCTTGCTGAATATCTGAAGATTGTATTTAGCCTAACAGGACTCTGGGTTGAAGGTTGTACTTAAATGCAGAAAAAGGCATAATCTCTACAAGCTTATCCGACCTGTAGTCAGAGATGTATCCAAAGCATTCAATTCATGTCTTCTATCAGGAAATTAAGTTTATGTTCTTGTGGTAAAATTTTATTATTTTTACCATCACCATAACTTTTAGGTACCCCAGATGATAAACTCAAAATAAAATAAAGAGATCCTAAACCACCGATAAATATATAGATTACAGCGGGGGCAAGACTTAAATCACCACTGCTTTTGCGCCACTATTTTCCTTTGTTACTAACATCCAAGCGAGGTGGCAATGATAGGGTCTAGTGCAGTAGTCCTCTGGTAGCAACTTATAGTGTCTGCTGGCGACACACCTTCTGCAATTATTACACTGCATTATTCACATCTGTTCCAAGCAAGGATTGGTGAGCTTAATAACACCTGGAGTGTTTGAGAGAGTCGTGTATAGGTGCTGCTTGTTGCTCTGGAGATAACAGTACATTTTTTTAAAAAATCAGAAATATAGCCTCTGGTGTAAAAATAGCAGCCTCAATTATCATAGAATCACAGAATGGTTTGGGTTGGAAGGGAACTCAAAGATCATCTAGTTCCAACCCCCCTGCCATGGGCAGGGACACCCTCCACTAGACCAGGTTGCCCAAAGCCCCATCCAACCTGGCCTTGAACACTTCCAGGGATGAGGCAGCCACAGCTTCTCTGGGCAACCTGTGCCAGTGCCTCACCATTCTAACAGTGAAGAATTTCTTTCTAATATCTAGTCTAAATCTACCCTCTTTTAGCTTAAACCCATTACCCCTTGTCCTGTCACTACACTCCCTGATAAACAGTCCCTCCTCCACCTTTCCTGTAGGCCCCTTCAGGTACTGGAAGGCCACAATTAGATCTCCCTGGAGCCTTCTCTTCTCCAGGCTGAACAATCCCAACTCTCTCAGCCTGTCCTCATAAGAGAGGTGCTGCAGCCCTCTGATCAGCTTCGTGGCCCTCCTCTGGACTCACTCCAGCAGCTCAATGTCTCTCTTGTACTGGGGACCCTGGAGCTGGATGCAGTACTCCAGAATGTACTCCAAAACTCCAGTTTTACTATTTAAAATGCATGCATCCTTGCAAATGGTTTTGTTGGCAGAAACAGGCAAGCTATGGGCATGGAAGGTGGTTCAGTGCCAGACCCAGTGTTAGAAAGTGTACATTAGCAAAAGTGTTTTCATTTCCTTCATTTTCATTTTCCAGCCAGAAATTTCTGTGATAAAGACACTATCAAGATGACTCTTTCTATGAAGTCACAAACTGAGGACTCTGACATGAGGATTCTGTATACTAACATTTAATGAAAAGTCAAGATTGTCTTTCATTCCCTAACAATACAATTTTTAAATTAATTATATAATAAAATTTCCTAAGGTGAAAAAGTGATAAATTGCTTTTTCCACCAGTTTCAAAGTTTGTGTCATTCTTTTGTAATGTAACAGGTGCTCTGCTATGCAGGATGGCTGCGTGCTGGGATGGAAAAGGTGTGATTGCAGCATCTCAGCTGAAGGGCAGTACTGAAGAGCACAACATGGCAACCTCTTTAACCGCTTCAGTATGACCTGCAAATCATTTAAATGAAAATAAAAACGAGGCAGCATGGTTTAGATTTTTTTTTTCCCAATAATATCTTTTTCTAAGAGGCAAACTATTAATTTCAAAGCTTGGGTCCAGTTCTTTTGGACTGTAACTTTAGTTGGGCTGTGCAGGGGAGAAATTTGTCCCACTACTGTAATAGCTGCATCCTGAATTGCAAAATGCCTCCTGGGACCTGTAACAACCTTGTTTATGGTTGAAACTGCAGTTACTGCTAGCAGATTAAGTCATTTTATCCTTGGTAACAAGTGTTTACAATGTCAGTTAGAAGAATGTTTAACTAAGGGATTATTTTGCTTTCTAATTGCATAATTCCTTTTTTGTTATTCATTAGTGTGGATATTTACTTCCCATTTTTCTATTTCAGTTGTCCCATATGTCTGACAGAATAAAAATTGTCTAATATTTGCTTTCTGAAATATTTTTATTCAGTTCAGCTGAAACACCAACACAGATGTTCTCTTCCCTCTAATTAGCATATGTTTATATTTCTGTTAAATTAAGTGACTGCAACAGTGCGTATATAAATAACATACAACAAGTGTTAATGGCGAACCAGTTTGTCCTCTGAATGTTACCTTAGGCTGCAATAATTGCAAATGACACAAGATTGCATTCTGAATGCAGTCCAAGTTCAACTCAGTCTTTTCGTACGTTCATACGAAAGGTAGCTCTGATTCTTTCTATTTAAATAGTTGACTGCTAGCTATGTGGATGTCCAGAAGATCCAGCTTGATCCTTGGCACTGGGGTGACTTTGTTGCCATTTTTGTCATTTCTTCTTTCTGAGGTGCCAGTAACTCATTTCAGAGGTTTTGGGGTTTTTTTTTTCCAAAATGGGTTAGCATTTTCCACATTTCTTGTTCACCTGAAGAAGACTACCAGGCATATTCTTTATCCCATGAAGGTCAGGTGAATTTGGAATAAACCTACTTTTCTTGGCCTTTCATTAATGAATAGTACTTGAGGAAGGAAACTCATCCAAGGTCTTTTTCGCAGTTTTTTTATTGGTACTAAAGAGCCTTCTGAATAGCTTTGGTCTCTTCCTTCCTTTCTATTATATTGTGCCTTCTCAATGGAGTAACTGAGACAAAGAAGTGGTAACTTGTCATGAAAGAGGAATGTGGAGGGATGGAATCAGAGCTTTGACTTGAACTTTGCTCCAGCTACTGTTGCCAGCCGAGGATTTTATGTGGTACACCACAGTCTCTATGAAGGCACATAATGTACTCTCTGAAGCAGTTCAGTCTAGAAGTTGGGCAATGTTAATGTGTTTATAATAGTTAAAATCTGGTGGGAATGCCTTCTGGCTTTTGAATGCTGCATGTACCTTTTAAAAAATGTATCACGTTTTGAAATTGAGGTGTACTTAAAATGAAATAAAAGGAGGTATGCGGGGAGTCTGGCGAGATGCACAAATACAAATGAAGAAGGGGTGAGATGTGTTGATGGCACAGCTCCCATTTACTTCACTGTGTTATGTTGGTAACCATGCTCTTTCCCTTCCTCCGCAGTGGTCCTCTGCCATGCTTGTGTCCTCTGAGCATTCTCTCAAAAGTGAGGTGCGCTCCTCTTAATACCCTTGGCGATAACAGCATGGATAGAAATACACAAAAACAGCTATTTGGTCCTCTTTTTATAGGAACAGGAGAAGGAGGGAAAAAATCTAGCAGTGTTATTTTGTAATAGGGAAAATATTCTTTTCAGGCATAATTTTAAGAATCTATCATAAACATAAAAACCACACGTGCTTCCTGTTATGCACATGAAAGCCAAATTTTTTTTAATTACAGTAACCGTTTTGGTTGATATTAAGTATGTTTTACATTGATTCAATATGTTGATCTATTTCTTCATCTTTGTACTTGCCACAGCTGGCTCAAGTCCCACTCTGCAGAGAAAAGGATATGCAATCCGCTTGGGATTGGTACAGAAAACTGCATGCTGACATCTGCCCAGTCATCTTTAGCTCTCTTAGGAAAAGTAAAGGAAGCTGCTTTCAGCATGGGTGTTTTGTGCTTCACATTAGGAGTATTCCTGTTTATTCACCCATTTATGATTTCAAGTATCCGACTGCAAGTAGTAGGAAACATACGGGACTAAAACTGCCTGTGTGCACTACTAGAGGATTCTTACCATTTCTGGTTACTTTTGATGTTTCCGATGCATTTCCTGAAGTTGTGCATTTCCCCCAAAATGGGCATGTTCTTTGAATTCTTGGAAGAATCTGTTAGCATGATTTCATCCCCTGTTTCAAAGCAGTGGAGAACTGTGTTTCCAGTGACAGTTTTCAGAAATGACTGGTGATAGATATTGTGTTCCAGCGTCTTAGTACACCTGTGTGTAAAGCTGTAGATTCTTCTGAAGAATCACATGGAAGAAGGTTTGTGAGAGGACATGTGGCAGAGCACTAACTTGAGTTGACTTTCCTGTGTTGGAGTCGAGCCCACAGTAGAATCTAGGTAGTTCTATTTTTATCAGCTCTGCGGGTTTTTTTTGTTCTGCTCTCGTGGTGAGAACTCTCCTTCCGTGATTTCAACTACTACACATATGTGTATGATTCTCTGTTCTCATAAATGTAGTCAGATGAGAGACTATGGCCCCATTTTGAGAAGCTTAAACAGTTTGCAATTCTGCAGCTGGCAGTTACCGTCTTTCAGCTAGGATTTACAGTCATAAATGTCATAACTTGCAGCTCTGAATGCTCCTACTCTGTTTCAGTGCCAAGTGAAACAGATTAGCGAATCTCATGTTGGTCTAATCTAATCTCTTTAATCTTTCTGTGGGTTATATTTATCTGCTTTACTTTACGCTAGTGTGAACTACTAGATGTATTCATGCAGTCAGGGTGAGAATCTCAGCAGAGGGACAGCGTCTAGTCAAACAGCTTTTGGCTGGGTTACAACTGAACTTTTCTTTCTACTAATTCTTTTTTCTTTGCGACCCTTGGCAATCTCACTGTCATTCTGAGCTCCCAAGTCTGCAGCCACGTCCTTGCAGGAGGGATAAGAATTTCTGCATCTTGGTCTGCATCTACATGATTAGCATTTTAGACCTGATCAGGAATGTACTTTTGAAGGGAATCTCCTTACTGCACTTTGGTGCGTGTCAGGGGACATATGACCTGCATTCTCTTAGGATGAGATTAAGCTGGAGTGTGTTCTCCAGCAGCACACCTAATTCATTGTTCTGCTAATTCCTTCCGTGGGACCAGTTTAGGCCTGGGCTGAAGTGCCAGCTCCTGAACCGCTTGTACAGGGTACATCAGGATGTTAGCAACACCTGATTCACTCCGTAAATCCGCTGTCATCATTCTGCACAGCTTGCTAATGCAGACATCCTGCAATAGAGAGTTATAGATTAGTTTAATCTTCAACCCAATTCTGAGTCCGTCTGGGCCTTTTTTGCTAACTCCAGTGGAATGGCATTAGCAAATATTACCAAGGCAATGCTCTAATTCCAGGTGACAGTTACAGGATGTTTCCTATGACCAACAAGAACTATCTTTTCATAATTAGTGCAAGTCAGCTTCCTAGCATCCACAGCCTCACAACTCCTTTGTGAAATAAAAAGGCTGGAAAAACCTGGGGTTATTTAAAGGGATGCATAGGCATGCGTGACGTAACTCTAGAGAACAAATCCTATTTCTGGTTATGGCTAGTAAGACAGTAGTAGTTAGTAGTTAGCTAGTAGTAGTTAGCTAGTAAGTATATTGCAAATATATATACATATGTAAAATAAAATATGTATCATTAAATTGTGTTCGGAATTCTTTGATATGGATCGAAATTGTACTTTCCTATAAAGGAATATGGAGACTATTTTAACAATTTGGGGAAGCTATCTTTTCTTTGTTTATAACTTTTAAATGTGTACATCTATGTTATGTCTTAATGTTATATTTATTTACTGCAGGGTGTTGGGAAAAACAAGATTGTTGACAGATTCCTTCACCTTTTAAACAGACCTAGAGAGTATTTACAGCTGCATAGGTAAGAATGTGTTACACTTCCATACTTTGTGTTTATAGACTGATTTCCAATGTTTTAAAACTCATGTTTCTGAAGTTTAATTTGTTCTCCTTGCTTGAGCAAAGACCCTATTATGGTAGGTGGCACACTGACCACAGGAATTTATCTATTTTGTAGGCAGAGGCAATAAGCTGGTCGAGGAGGGGGCACTAGAATCTAATGCAATCATATTGCTTAACGTAAGAGGAAGTAGAAGTCAGAGCAAACTGAGGTTAAACCATGCTCAAGAAGAGAGTAATATTTTCCTGTCATTTCTGGAGAGGTTTCCCTAAGCATGAGGTACTGTGTGAAGGGAAAAAGTTCAAAGGTGCTTATTTGAATATGTCACTCGTTAAACAAGAAACATTGTACAGAGTAAAGGTTTTTCGGTCTTTTTCCTTTGGCACTCCTACTGAGCACATGTATTTATTTCGCACCCATAAACATATGTGGATTAGAAAATTCTAATTCATTTCACATGCAAGCTAAACAACGGACTTCAAGACAACAAACCTATTGAAAACAATTCAAAAGCTGAAATAATAGCAAATTATCTGCCTGGGTTTTATGACATGAGCTTTAAATCAATAAATTGAAATAAAGACTGGATATGTGTCTAGAAGAATCAGTTTCAATTGAACTGCATCCTTTTTCAGCTTCATTCCTAATCTTTACCTCTCTGTCTTCAACTCCCTAGCTTCATCACCCTGTCTCTTTCCATAATCCCTGTTTTTAAAATAGTGCTAATAAAAATGTACAACTTCGATATTTTGCCCTTGAACAGAACAGTCTCTGTAACACTCTCTCTCCCACTTTCTCCCCCAGCTTTTTGTCTTCAAATGTCTTGTCCTTTTATTCCTGATATTTGGATAGCTCTGTCTCATCACTCTTCTATTGCTATTTTCTTTTGTACTTCATCTCCTAGACTTCCATCACTTCTTTCCTAAATAACACCTTTGTGACCTGCTACTTTCAGCTTTGTGTTAAATTTCCTGCCATCTTCTCTGCTTGGACCAGCCACCCTCTCCTTCTGGCTAAAATACACTAACATTTTTGCAAATCCAAATTATTTCACAAAATACTACAGTATTTCTGTCAGTGATAAAAGAAGTTTTTGAAAAATTGTTCTCCGATGAGATGTGGTCAGACAGAACAGTACTTTAATGTAAATTCAGATCGCTCAGGAGAAAGTTGTATAAGCACAATGCTTGGTGTCATGATGGGGCTGTAGAATGTATTAGTTACAACACGCTAGTTGATGCATCTCTAGGAAAAAAAAATATTCCTCTTTTGTCTAGTCAAGACAAACTTCTATAGGCTCTGTAAAGTACTGTTTATGGTCACAGAGTTCTAGAGATAGAGCAAAGTAGGAAATGATGAGTAGTCCTATGAAGTTCTACAAAAATAATTCCTGAATATAGAAAATTCAGAAATTTCTTCTTCTTGGGTGGTGTTTTGAAATACCTTGTGAAGACCCAAGTCTATGTAATATCTTGATAAGCTTTATAGGGCTTTTAAACAAGGATTACAATGTTAGTGCACATGTTTGAATTGCAAACCAAAATAAGAGTAAGTTTACAAAAAAAACCCTGAACCAGTTCATTACTAAGCTTTTAGATGTTTTGCGGGGAGAAATGCAGTCAGTAGCTTATGGCATGGATGCATTTTATTAGCAAATATGCCAGGATGTGCACTTCATCTTCAATAGCTCTGGGTGTTTCTGCAGATTTCTAGTTAGCTACCATCAGTAATCTTAAGCATGCTAACAGGAAAGTATTTCTAAATATCATATTTTTAATGGTGCTTGTATAACTGGAATATAAATTAGAGCAATTGAACATTCAAAGCATGCATTTTAGTTGAATATTTTTGTAAAGCAAAGAAATAATTTTACTGCTTTCTTTGTGAAACATGTGGAGGCAATTCAGCGTCAGATGAAGGTGGACTTTCTCTGCCCTTTCAGAAATGTGTGTGACAGATGGCACCTCATTAGTCCTTGGAATTTGGGTTGCAGACTCTCTAATTCCACTTCAACCAGTCTCTGTGGAAATGAGCATGCACTTGTCAGCTGCATAGCCTGAGGCACTGAGTTTCTAGTGAGGTAGTGAATCTGTAGGAAAATGGCTGACAATGACATCATGAGTTGTTGAACTTGCCCATATTGACCGTAAGACAAGTAATACGCATGTATGTGTAATAACGCCAATACTGAATGGGTGTTGCAACTGAATAGCATCTGTTCTGGAGTAGAGAGATATATCCTTAGCTATAAATGTCCTCATCGTTGGTGGCTACAGTTAAGATGTAGCCAGAGAAGAAGCTACCGGAGTGAAGACAACTGTAAGAAGAGCTTTAAAATTAATATAATGAAGATATTTATTAAAAAGTAGTGTTATGTAATAAATAAAAGTCGTGAATAAATATTAGACAAAAATAATTAGACTGAATTTCAGAAGTATTCTGATTTATTAACCTAGTTGCCATTTTTCAAAAACTGTTTTTTTAACGATATTAAAGTGCCAAAATCATGAAGATATTCCAGAAGTGTTTACTTTCAACAGCTTGTGAGATAAATAAGGGGGAAATACACCACAATGTAGTGTAGTACGTTTTGTTAAACAATGTAATTGATGTGTCTTTTTATAGAAGAATACCTCACCCCTTTTGCCAATAAACAGGAACATAAAAGAACTAAAAATGCCATTAAAAGAGTCAAAATGCCATTTGACTCTTGGATGTTTGGCTGGGGTGGTGGGGTTTTTGTTGGGGTTTTTTCAGTTTGCTTTTTTGTTCTTTTTTTTTTTTTTTTATTTCTTTTACTGTCTTGATGCAATAGTATAAGGAGTTCTGCTGATCTCACCCTACATACATTCAGTAACATTCAAGCAGGGAATATTTGCCTTCAAGGCTGTGAGCTATTACCTGGAGTAATTTCTAAGAAGTCTCACATTTTATGTCTTATGCTTCGAGATGATGAGAGGAGATAGAAGAAAAAAGAGAGTGCTTTTCCTTAAACATTCTTTCTGACATCTCTATTTACTTGCTCTACCACTGATTTGCATGGGAAGGGTCAGCCTGACCTTAAGGTTTTGGTTGCTTATGGCAGTGATAAATCTTTTTTCTTAACCTTTCTTACAGCACCTCATTGAGAGGCTTTATTTTCTTAAAGTTGTCTTATAAAATAAGCCTTAAGTCTTTTAAATCATTTTGGGACCATAAAACCGAAAATCTTAACTAGAAGGAAGCTGTGATTAGATTTAATAAGGAAAGCATTTATGAAAAATGTTTGCTTATAAATTATTCAAAAAGTTGACTGCTTCCTCTTACGTAGCTCCTCATATTAGGAGTTGATTGGGAGTTGACCAATTCTCTAATTGCTTTAATTGTGCTGTTATAGGACTCTTTCTGAAATGGGTAATTTGGCGTAGGCTCTGCACAGCCTCTTTCCAGGACTGCAGTTACAAAGCATCTAGCTCTTTCCGTGTTGAAGGAAGAACTTTCATCTGCTTGGGTTTCCCAGTCACTCCTTCTCTACAAGAATAGACTTCAGCAGAGAAATTCTACATTTTGTTTACCCCTCAGGGATGGTTGTCTCAATTTTGTGTGCCTGGGACACTGGCTACACATTATAGAACATACAACAGCGTTACCTTTCCTAATATTAAACTTCAAGGTTTTCTTGCTTTCACCTTGAGCAAGCATTCATGATGCTGCTAGAAGGGTGAAAACCTGAGGCCTGTGTGGTTACAGGCCATTAAGAGATCTGTATAGAAATTAAACACATACTGGTTGACTTTTCTTAGAAAACTTTTATGTCCTCCAAGTAAATGTAACAGTATCAAGTATTTGTGTTGCTCCTAAATGTGTGAATCTTGGAAAGCCTCATCATTTTATGAACCTTACTGTTACTACTTTTGCCATCTGTCATGTCAGTTATGTGGAAAGAAATCACCAGAAATCAGAAATCTGAAGCCAAATTTGGTAGACTAAATTGTGGATCTATAAAACAAATTTCATTGAATCATAAAAAAGGTTTTAATGGCAACTGATAATATCTTGCTTTAAATTACAAAGTCTCTTGGACCAAGGAGATTCCAGAGAAAGAAGAAAAAAAATTTAAAGCTTTAGAGAAGACTCAGGCAATAACATGTGCCCCGTTAAGACTATAAAATCCTTCTTAGCACTGATGAGACTAATAGATAAATATAAATATGTAAGCTCCCAGCTCTCCTGCATAAAAATGTCAGAAGAAAGTATCATGGACTTTAAACTGTTGGCTCCTTTGATGTGATCAAAGAAAAAAAAGATTAATTTTACTTCTCTTATCATCAAATTAGTAACTAATTGCACACAAAGAATGGTTTTGCTGGAGTAAAATGTCCTTTATCTGTCAGCTAAACATTTACATTTGCATCTATTTGGAATTAAGTCATACCATCAAGCTGCTTTTTAAATTTTAATGACAATGATTTCTTCTCCTTGAAGTTACTATTTTCGTGCAGACTGTATGACGACTACCGTATTTATCCTTTTGTTTCCAATGCAAGCTTGATTTATGGCTCTTTTTTTATTATTTTTTTTTATTATTATTGTGAAGAGACTTCTAATAGAAAGTTTCCTAAAAGCTTAGGTTCTGACTAGGAAGATGTAAAATTCAGTGACCTACATTTTATAGTAATTTCTGGTGGTATAAATGAGGTGCTTGGTTTTACATGCTAAAGGCATTTGGATTAATATATACATCAAGTTTTTGGAGTCATATGGTGATATCTGCTCTCAGCTGTCATTAAAATATCCTTCTAGTCTTTAATATATGAGCTTAAAAAAAAAAAGGAAAAAAGATTTACATGTAATTTATTCTCATCTGAAATCAGGGGGGTTGGTTGGACCAGATGACCTCCAGAGGCGCCTTCTAACCTCAACCACTCTGTGATTCACCAATGATTTCTGCAAGGTAGCAGCTGGATGGCCCCAGCTAGCTCTTATACTAGATGTGTTGTAGTAGCATGTCTTGCTAAATCAAAATTGTTCAGTAGGGGGGAAAAAAAAAGTTAAATATTAGTTTATCTTCAAAAAACTAGATAACCCAGCAGTGTTTGTTCTGTGTGGGGAGTCCATTTGCACTGTCCTTAGCTGACACCCAAATGTGTCAGTATGGAACAGTAGTTAAAGTTGAGGGAGTTAAGAAACAGCTTCAGACTCATCTTTGGTTTCAGAACAAGAAAAGTAAGAACACTTTGTGTAATGAGATTAAGTTTGATAACTTCTAGAACATTTATTTTTTGTTATGAATGTAAATCATGAGCCGTTGTTATGCAGAAATTTTTTGGAGATGTTTTCTGGCTTCATGCAGTCTCAGCTATAGATCAGCCATAGGGGATGCAAAAATTGCAGCCCACCATCTCTTCTGCAGAGTGTCTATCGCAGGTGTTCCTCTACACAATTCAAAATACTCAGGAATGCAAAGTACTGGTCCTTTCCATTGTGATGGGGATGTGGCTACTTTCAGCTAGTAGGAGAATCAGATCCCCCCTGAGCTACTACAGATGCAGCCACTGAAGTCATGATAAGTAAAACTAGTCAACATCAACTCTGACGTCTTCAGTATGTAGATCTGCAGTTATTTGGTTGTGTAAGAACATCGCCGTTGTTTACAGAAGTAGAAGCTTTTGATGAGCAGACTGCAGTGTAATTGCATCAATAATGTATTGATGGCTTATGAGTGGATTTTCTGCTGCTCAGAGCCTTGGTGAATCTGCAGAAGACATGAAACCATTAGTTCTATTCAAATGTTCTCTTTCTGCCTATCAAGAAAATAATCTTCTAGGAAATTAGTTTGTTGTCAAAAAAGAGAATATGAATCTTCATGAAGTCATGTGACAAAAAGAGGGAGTGTTTTTTGGTGTACTAGAGTTCTTGGTAACATTGAAAAAGTTAAAACTGCTTATAAATACAGTTTGATGCCTTTTCATGAAAATAGAGAATGTAGGAAGCTTTCTTCTTTAGCTTTTAAGTAAAAGGGTTTGTGCCCTTAAATTAGCCATAATTCTTAGTTCTCTGTGTGATATCTCTTCTTACAAGTTGAGAGAACTTGTTTTCCATTTTTCTTGTCATTAATTACTAAAGCAATTTGGCTTTATTGTAAATTTGATGTCTCACCAACATCAACAGAATACTAACTGCTTTCGAAATTCTATTTGTTATCTGATAATCTTACTATTATTTTAGAAGATATTACCCTACCTTATTCTGTTCTTCCTAATGTTACATTTCCTTTCAAAGAATTTACCTATGGTATTGCATCTTCCTGTCAAAGTTACTGTTTGTTCTAGTGACTGATGACTGGAAAGTGTGATACAGGGTTCATTTTAGAACTCTGCTACATTTTGTGTTGTGCCTTTTCTAGTTCCCTAATGTATTCCAGTAATCTGATGATCTTTTCTTCCAAAAATTAACTGAGTTTACATATGTTATCCTTTTCAAAATAAATGTAATTTAGTGTGATCTTTAACAATCAAATTAATGGAGAGGTTTGGGGTAGGAAAATGGGCTTATGGTGTCCCTACAAGCAATACTTACTACAAACTGTCCATTAATCTTTAGATGTTAATTTTCTTTCCCTCTTTTTCAGCACACATAATCAGTATAAAATCCAATTACCTGTTTCCCCTATTGGGATAATTTAAAAGTAGCCTTTCAGCTTTATTGACTTCAGATTTTTTTAAATTCTAATTAAAAAAGTTGTTTCAGAAGGAATAACTTCCTTTACCCAAGACAGAGATGAACACCTGATACTGTAGAATTACATTCTTAAAATTGCAAATGGTTATCTTCTCTTGAAGGAATATAGGACCGCGTAAAACAATTTAAATGCTGATATAGCTCTGCAGCTCTGTTTTTAGAAATGAACAACCCAGACAAGGTATCTCTGTAGCAGACAGTTGTTGAAGCAAGAGCTCTTAAGCTGCACTGGTTTATTAGAGGAATCCACTGAACAGAGTGAAGATATGTGTGTGCGTGTTTTGTGTATTTGTATGTTGGGAGCCACAATAAAAAGGCCAGCTAATTTTTCCTGATGATTGTGAGTCATGAATGTGTATGCCTAGAATATTTTCTTTTAATGTTGTACAGTAACCTTATAGTGTGTTTCATTCTTTACGCAGCTCAGGTTTGGAAATAAATAGTAAGATGCCATATTTTTGTTACGAAGATTTATGTTGTGAAGCACTGAATGTATTGGCTAGCATATAATAGTTGTCTTTATGGGTTTTTATTCTTCTTGTTGTTTTTTTCCCCTTTTCTTAAATACATTTTCAATCACTACAGCGTTGCAATGCAAAGCTTCCAAGAGTTCATGCAGACTAATGCTCTCTGTTTCCAATGTTAGCTTTTCATAAGCTGGCTGACGAGCTCTGCTATTGTCAGATTCCAGGTATTAGAGAGCTACTTCATTTGTCTTTTTGTACAGATTGAATTCAGCTTGAATATCGTGCTGCGTGGCTGTTATGGAGAAATAACTTAGGTTATAAGACCCCGTTGTTTCATTTTCCTCTAAAGCTGAAGTAACGGTTTCTCGCTGTTTACTCAGTGAAATGTATTCTTATACACAATAAGGGGAGCTGTAGGGTGTCATGTTTCTTCATTTATGGATTTTACAATTAGGGAGAGTGAATTTCTTATACTGTTATAACAAATTGTGTGAAAACTTTGCATCTCATTTTGAAAGATGGATCACATATAAGTAATTCTGTAACTTTATTTAAGCATATAACCTAAATTAAACATATAACTCCCTTTGGCCTTTGTTCTGCCACCCGCAGTCATACGGAGTAATGAGTACCTTTAGACTCCAAATAATTTCTTGGATTTTAAACAAATATATCTCCTGCTGAGTAGCTATAACAGCCTAGCAGAAAAAACCCGAGGATTTAATTATCAGCGCATACAGATAAGTCAAAAAGGCTTTACAGTGTTATTTTAACAGAGGAATGAGACAGCTGGTTGGCTTTTCAGATCTTTCAAAATTTCCTAAACATAGTGGTCAGATCATGCAATGTGATGTATGATAAGTTGGCTAAAGAAATTTATTTGTAAATGTTAGTCATGCAGATTCTTTCTTTGTGTTAAGATCGCCTACTCTTCATCAGGATAATCCATGAGTGGATTAGCTAACCAATTAACAGCTTGAAATGGCCCTTGGCCTAATTATTTTTCAAATACTCTTAAAATTAGGTCACAGCAGATGGGTATACTCAAGTCTGATTGAAATGTAATTGAGAAGATATATATATCTCTATGTACATAGGTATTTAGATAGATATCTCCCAGAAATGAAGAACAACAATTATTAGAGCATACATTCTGTGTCTCTGATTTTTCATTTCAACTACTATAAAATTCCATTTGGAGAATAAGAGGAAGTTCAAACCTGAATCTGGTTTATCTAGGCTTGTTACTATGAGCAGCAACCCTTAAAACACAAGATTGCCTTCCATAGATACTCTCTTACCCTTTCAGCCTCAGTGTAAATACATACAAAAGCCAGAACAGTGTTCTTTAGCACTTAGTCCTGTATTTGGGCATAGGCAGCCTTGGGGATTCAAGTCTTAAAATAAAGCATTGGAATACCTTTTCCTTTTCTTAAGTTAGATGATAATGAGTAAATTATACAATGGATCAAATTCCGATTTGGTGTTTACATTTCAGTGTTGTGGGGAGGACAAGTGTCAAAACATACAATGAATATTTGCAGATGTGTCATATAGATAGCATTAACATTTTTAATGAAGAATTTTATGCATTGATTTCATGTCTCTAAAGAAGCATCTTTCAGCCAGGTAGTCTGCCAGATGAACTAACAAATTTCAGGAGAAGAGAAACATCGTTTTCCTTTGTTCCTTAATTTTTCCTCCTGGCTAGTTTCAGCTCCCATGTCTCACCACAGGATATCCAGAATGCTTGGAGATTTACTTTCTTTCCATCTTTGCCTCCCATCCTGCCCTGTTTCAAGGTCTATCAATAGAGGTATTCAGCTCTTCCAAACAACTCCAAATTTTCATTTGAAAAGAGCCTGGGAGAAAGTGTCTGTCTTCCATGAATGGAATAAGAAATGCTGAACTCATCGATTGGATTTGTGTAGAGGAGAACTCCATTCTAAACAATAACATAGCTATCAGGTGCAGTTCCTCTCCTCCCATTTTGGAGTAATTTTTTAAATTCAATTATTTAATAGAATTTGGGTAAATATTGAAAATTGACAGGAACAGAATGGACTGAACAGTCTCTGTGATTGGTGGAAAATTCTCCTGTCTCATCTGATAGTTATTCCTCGGAAAGAAGGCATTGCTGTCAAAGAAATAGTAACTGTCACAGACTAGTATGTTCAAGTCTCTAGACCTCAGAAAAAGCAGCCTTTAGGGTAAATAATGCACCAGTAGCCAAAAATAAATAAAAGACAGTGATGTGATCTAATAAACAAAAAAACATCAAAAGAATTCTCAGAAGTCCTACTATGAATTGAGTGGTACTGTCAGAAGAGTTGCTGAGTTTCGGTAGCAGATTTTCCCTTTTTGCCCCCCCTTTTTGCCCCCCCTTTCCCCCCCCTTTTTCCCCCCCTTTTTCTCCCCTTTTGAGAGCTCGTGAGGTCAGCTTGCTTGATTAAAAATAAAAATATGTTCTTAGGAGAGATATTAGCAAGCTTTTCATATTTTTCTTTTACAATCAGAAGACAAATCAGTTCAGTTGAGTAGGATGACAGTATGTCAGACAGCTTTTCTCACTCGCTTCTACATTCCCACAGTCTTGCTTCTTTGTGTCAGCACTATTTTCATCTCGGGTGCCAAATGTGATGAAATTAGGAGGTTTTGATATTCATGTCATTGTTAGAGCCTAGTTAATATTAAGATGCTAATATTAATAGGTGAATGTGAATTACAGTTTTTAGTTCCTTTCCTGTGGGAGTGAAATTTTACAGTCTAATGTTTTGAGTGCCAGACATTTTTTACATTTAGGAAAATCTGCATACTGTATTGTTCAGAAATATTTCAGACTTAACATATTTTTATTACTCTCTATTTCAGTGTCTTTGCATTTACATAATTCATTGCAAAGTGGAAATTTAAGAAGAAAAAACCCTACGGAGGCAAATTATTTTTAGCCATTCTTTACTGTGTTTAGGTCATGTTAGGTTTCTGAAGAACAGAAATTAATGACATCTAATTGCATAGCTTATAATTCTGAGAAGAAAATAAATTTATCTCTACTAACCCTGGCAAAATTATTCTTATATACATGGCTGAAGGTAACAGTCTAAGCGAGTACAGCAGTTTTGCATTCACTTATGTCATCAAGCCAATGGATTTAATATTTGGCTGTATATTAACTTCTATGATATATTGCAAATCCTCTGAAATATTTCCTTAAAATATTAGGGCTGAATAAAAACAAAGTCCGAAGAAAGGAAGGAACCACAGGTAAAATAAGAAGAAAAGTTAGAAGCTAGATTTAGGATGTCAATTGTTCTTTCATTTTGATACCTTCTAAAATTTTTTTCTGATTTATGCAACTTTTATAATAGCGATTAAGTGTAAACTATTCTAGTGTTTATTTTCCCCAAAGATACGGTCAATTCTGTCTTCCCTGAAGAATGAGATTATCCTAGGGGTTTGTGTGGGCTGCTAGTGATACTAAGCACAAGTTAGTATTCTGTATCAGGGGGTTGTAAGTAATCTCTGCAGAGCCAGGGGATTAACTAGCTCACTAAAAGTAAAATACACTATTTTGTGTTACAGTAAAATGCCATTTGATGTTTGTGTCTTCCATTGCCACCTGTGCCCATCCATGCCACCACTAGAGATCTTCTTTTCCTGCCTTGCTCTGTTCATTTTATTTTTTTCATTCACTGGCTGCTAAGTGCAAATTTATGATCTGTAAAGCATCCTGTAATGCTTTGTCTTCCTTTATTCTTGGCCTTTACTTTCCTTAGATCCTGTCATTTTCTCACCTTTCTATTACTTTAAAGAGATCACAGTTCAGGTTTGACAAATCCTTCCCCTTTTCTCCTTGGATTAATTCCTTGGAATATTTTTCCATGAATTATTTCTAACTAGTAACCTGTGAGTGTGCCTTCATATACTCTAGGGATTGGTTTACACATTTTAAAATTCTGCATCTGTGACTCTGTAGGCTTGAACCAGAAGTTATAACTGGTAGTGGAGGTAGGCTGATACATACAGTCTGAGAATTTAGTCCCTAAATAATCTGTATTCAAGAAACAGAAGTCATTGGTTTATCGTTACTTTTTTTTATCCATTATTGATTTCTCCGCCCAGCATAGAAATGGGTAGGCAAGCAGGATGACAATAACAAGCTTTGGTTTTCTGTCCATGGTAAGATTTCTAAGATAATAGATTTCTGCTACTGCTTATTTTAGTGGTTTAAAAAATTATGTGTTGCAAGTGAATACAATATGAACATAACTATTTGGGGGAGTGTTGCTGCTTGTGACAGGCATTTGATGGGGTTAAATGAAGTGAAGGTGGTCGCAGCTTTGTAACCTTTCCTCTCCTGGATTAAAGCTCAGATAAAGTAGCTAAACATTAAAAATCTCTCTTCCCACCCTATAGTTCATTTCTGTGCAAGGGAAAAGCTGAGATAAATCAATCATGAGTTTAAGGCTAAACAAGAAATTATTACTTATTAGGGACAGAAATCCTGCTGACAGCAGTTTCAAATAAAGGAAATGTGCATGTTACGCTGTCAGTTTAAAACTGTAATTGGAAGCTGGCCATTTAATAGTTTGCTGCAAACAGTACTGTGTTTGATTTCCTGTGCCCATGGAGCTTATCAGAATATTGTTGGTTTTTACAAGGTGCTACAAAATTAAAGATAGAACTAAGGTGGATATTTGGAACAGTCAGCTTAGCTTAAGCAAACAGTTTTGTTACACGGCATGGCTGTGAAAGGTAAGAGATTTTCATTGCATCGAACCTCATGTGCAACGCAAAGGTTACTAACCTTACCTGTCGACCAACATGTGGATCTCAAGCAGCATCAGTGAGACTCTCCTGATGAGTTTTGTCACATGATTCGTCCTTCATTCTGCTGACGCAGACTAATCCAAATTTTGAAATACAGGAGGAAAGGGATGGCATAGCCTACTTGCCCTAAGATTGAATTGCATATCCTGTTGCCTGTGAAACCATGGGTGTCACGGGGATCTTCTGTCATCACCCACCTCTGGATTATTCCTTAGCTCATTGATTCTTGTGAACCCCAAGCTAAATGGAGTTGTTTTTTACTTGTCAAAGTTTTGACGAGTATTTTGTACAATCAGGAAGGGTTTTCCCTAGGTTATGGACATAATTTTTATAGATAAATCCAGTGTGGTGATGTCTGTTGCTGGATCTTTCTGAATTGCAACTCATTTTTATTTATCTGTACGTTCAGTGGTGGCTGAAATAGATGAAAATAGCGAAGGTTAAGGAATATTCTCATTACAGATTTTAATTGACACTATTTTAAATTTGAAGGCAAAAAAATCATTTAGGCAATTAAAACACAAATAGAATTTCAAAATGAAGTACTGTGCTATTAAAGCCTCTGTCCCATCTAAGAGCTTACACTGACCATGATATAAAATGTAGCAAGTGCTAGTAAATATTATTCCATCTGGTATGGTTTAGATAGAACTAAAAATAATTGCTTTTTAGAATTCCACATGAGTATTTTTAGGTTTTTTTTTTTACTTGGTGACGTGTGGAGAAGAGCAACTAAAACATTAATGGTTTGACTGTGATACTGCAAATTCCTGTTTGGTTTTTCTGGGGAGATTCCCCTGTTTGTCATGTAAATGGCAATTTAAGCATGCTTAACTAGAAATAGTGGTAACAGTAGTAGTGTGGCTACACACACAAGAGACAGATTCACTTTTCAGTGTTTTCATTTCCAGGGTTCATGAGAAATTGAGAACTACTATGAAAGCCCTGGCAGAGACAGGGATACTCACCTTTGACCACTAAGCTGGCACAGCGTTGTTCTCAGTTCAAGTTCTTCAAGAATTCTAAAAAAAAAGATATTTTTTCCTCTTAGAAAAAGGAAGCCTTCAGTTTTTCATTTATTCATTTTGCATTTCATTGTAACTAAAATTCCTGTGTATTTTAAATTAATATTGTCTGGTTTTCCACATTTCAGGGATACCACAGTACAAAGCCTTACCCTACAACCTTCTGTTAAAGATGGTCTTATTATATATGAAGATTCACCACTGGTCAGTAGCAACATTTGGATTCTATGTTTATAAATGTTTTGCATTTAAAACAACTAGTTAAACATGCTGGCTTTCCAAATAAGAAAATTCTTTGTGACTTGATTATTTTCATGGCATAGTCAGTGAGTGTGGTAACATTTCATTGTCTCTTACTTTGGGCACATTTGCCACGTTTGCTGTGCCAAATGCGAATTAGAAGATAGTCTTGGGACTTGGCGTGCACAAAATGAGTATGGAAAGTAATTTAGTATTAACCTGACACATTCTAACTGGTAGAGTGGTATTTTCCTCCTTCTCTTTTGTGGCATCTCATACCTATCTGCTAAGTTGGACTCCACAGTGCTGTTCCAGCCATTCTTTAGTTCTTTCAGCTTCATGTTGACGGTCTAGATTCAAACTGCTTTTGCACTTCTCTGTCAGCACTCCAGTTCTCAGTCAGGCTCCTCACTGCCCTCCCTAGCACAGTCCTTTCCATACCTATCCTGAAGAAACAGAAACATCCACCTTTCACGTCTCACCTGCCTCCTCTTCTCTCTGCCACAGTTTGGTCATAGCTTATCCTTGTTCTGAGTCCCTTTCTTGTCTCAGTGCCACCAAGATGTCACCGCTGCTGATGGAGAAATCAGTAACGCAGTTTCTTGCAGGCTTTTTTTGGGGGGGGCAGGGGGGGCTGTGATGTTTTGATTCTTTTCTCTTCTAGGTAAAAGCAGTGAAGTTTGGACATATTTTGGTAATTGATGAGGCAGACAAAGCACCAACAAATGTTACCTGTGTCTTAAAAACTTTAGTAGAAAGCGGGGAAATGGTTTTGTCAGATGGAAGGCGAATTGTTGCCAGTAAGTAGATAGAAAATGTTTGGGTCATTTACAGTAAAATGTAACATGTTGCTGTTTTTCAGCAATTATATTACTAAGTAGAGCCCAAAAAGCATCCAGATGGAAAAAGTACTTGATGCTAAAAGGTTCACAATTAAGAAATTTACAGTAATTTTCTTTTTTCTCTAGTGAATGATTTTAAGCATATGAGGTATCAAATTTTTGTTTCAAAAATTACTTCATAAACTACTTTTACAATAACCACAAAGGTTCTCTAAACTTCTGCTGAGAAATTTTAAAAAAACAAAACAAGCCTGTAATCTGACCTTTCTGCTTCTCGTTCACCATAAGAAATAAAGATCTAGTTGACCAAATTATGATCTTGGTTATGCCCATCTGGATAGCTGCGGTATAATTTGATCAGATCTAAAAATGAACATAAGAGTATAACTAAGGTTGAACTGTTAAGGGATCTAATAAAATATTGCGTAAGCTTATATTATTTAAAAATACCCTGCAGGATGAAAGTATTTTGTAATTTAATGGAATTTAATTCACAAGAATTGCAGGAACTATTTTTTTTATTATTATTTTGTCGAAGAAAGACCATATTTGAAATGCTCTCTTGATGTTAGTAGACGGTGTACTTTAGGTTATGAGTTTCTTTTTAACAAGATTGGGAGCAATATTTAAGTATGAGTGGAGCGATCATTCAGCACTCATGTGGCACAACACTTGAGTTTTGCTTGTAATTATAAATTGTAGCTGGGCATTTTTTTTAAAATATCTTGCTAGCCAGTCTCAATTCTTACTGTAGTTTTTTAGAGGAGGTAAAAGGATTCCCAAAAACCGTGTGCCACTGGTAACATGCTGCCAGGGAACAAGTGGGGCCAGTCTGACTCATTTTGGTGGAACAGAGTCTTCACATGTGTGAAATCATGTGTCCCTGGCTTCTCACAGATTTTTGTAATGACCAGGAGGAATTTCAGTCCTGTGTTCCCAGATCAGATAATGTCAGACCTATATAAACCCACATTTTATTCACCATTGGCTTCAGTATTTTAGTGAAGTTAAATATAAACAGGACAGGTAGTCCCCACCCAAAGAACAGTGGATGCTGGTTTGTTTCTTTTTTTCTTTTAAATTAAACACTTCCGTTAAACTTTCATGAAACGAATTATGAAACTTTAAAATGAAACCTAGAATAGTCATAGTTAAATGACATGCTAAGAAGCTATTGAGCCTTTTTTGTAATTGTTCTTCTAATTCCAAGAAGAATATAATTAGATTAGAAGAATTCTTAGAATTAGAATTCTCCTAATCTAATTATGTTCTTTTAATTCATTCATAATTGCAAAGCTTAAATATGCAATTAATAAATTTTATTTCTTTTCCAGATCCTGCTCATGTAGAGGGGAGAGAAAATGTAATAGTTATTCATCCTGATTTTAGAATGATAGTTCTAGCAAATAGACCTGGATTTCCTTTCTTGGGTAATGACTTTTTTGGCACACTAGGTAAGTGATTCGTAGTAAATGATGATCTTTAATGGAACTGATTAATAGAATGACTGTCTTTATTCATTAGATTTCATAGGGAGAGGGAGGTCCTTATGCATATTGTTACTTTGTTTCACATAAGTCTCAGGATTGTTAGCCCTTGTTCTCATGGAGGACTTCAACTTACCAGACATCTGCTGGAAATATGGTACAGCAGGGAGGAAACAGTCTAGGAGGTTCCTGGAGTGTGTGGAAGATAGCTTCCTGACACAGCCAGACCTGCTGGTTGCAAACAGAGAAGGACTTGTGGGTGATGTGACATTTGGAGGCCATCTTGGGCAGAGCGGATCACAAAATGATAGAGTTTTTGTTTCTTGGAGAGGTAAGGAGGGGGTCTGCAGAACTGCTACCATGGCCTTCCAGAGGGCAGACGTTGGCCTGTTTAGGAGTCTGGTTGACAGAGTCCTTTGGGAGACAGTCCTGAAGGGCAAAGGAGTCCAGGAAGGCTGGGCATTCTTCAAGGAAAGAGGCGCAGGAGCAGGCTGTCCTCATGTGTCGAAAGACAGGCTGGTGGGGAAGACGACCGGCGTAGCTGAACAGAGAGCTCTGGCTGGAACTCAGGCAAAAAAATGAGAGTTCCCCTTTGGAAAAAGGGGAAGGCAACTCGGGAGGGCTGCAAGGATATCATGAGTTTAGGCAGGGAGAAAAATAGAAGGGGCAGAGCCCAACTAGAGCTTAATCTGGCTACTGCAGTAAAAGACAGTAAAAAAAGTTTCTATAAATATACTGTGGTGGGTTGACCTGGGCTGGATGCCAGGTGCCCCCCAAAGCTGCTCTGTCACTGCCCTCCTCAGCTGGACAAGGGGGAGAAAATATAACAAAAGGCTCGTGGGTCGAGATAAGGACAGGGAGATCACTCAGCAATTACTGTAACGGGCAAAACAGACTTGACTGGGGTAAATTAATTTAATTTATCACCAATCAAATCAGAGTAGGATAATGAGAAATAAAATGAAATCTTAAAATACCTTCCCCCCACCCCTCCCTTCTTCCCACACACAACTTCACTCCTGATTTTCTCCTCCCCTGCTGAGCAGCACAGGGGGATGGGGAATGGGGGTTGTGGTCAGTTCATCACACGTTGTCTCTGCCACCCCTTCCTCTTTAGGGGGAGGACTCCTCACACTCCTCCCCTGCTACAGTGTGGGGTCCCTGCCACAGGAGACAGTCCTCCACCACCTTCTCCAACGTGAGTCCTTCCATGGGCTGCAGTTCTTTGCAAACTGCTCCAGCATGAGTCCCTCCCACAGGGTGCAGACCTTCAGGAACAGACTGCTCCAGCATGGGTCCCCCCCAAGTGGGACCTTCCTGCCAGCAAACCTGGACTGGCATGGGCTTCCCATGGGGTCACAGCCTCCTTTGGGCTTCCACTTGCTCTGATGTGGGGTCCTCCTGCAGGTGGATATCTGCTCCACCATGGACCTCCATGGGCTGCAGGGAGACAGCCTGCCTCACCATGGTCTTCTCCATGGGCTACAGGGGAATATCTGCTCCAATGCCTGGAGCACCTCCTCCCCCTCCCGCCTCCTCCTTCACTGACCTGGGTGTCTGCAGAGTTGTTCCTCTCACATATTCACTCCACCATCTGCAGTTGCTGTTGTGCAGATTTTTTTCCCATTTCTTAAATATGTTATCCCAGAGGCGCTACCACCGTTGCTGATGAGCTTGGCCTTGGCCTGCGGCGGGTCCATCTTGGAGCTGGCTGGCATTGGCTCTGTCAGACACAGGGGAAGCTTCTAGCAGCTTCTCACAGAAGCCACCCCTGTAGCCCCTGCCCCCCACTACCGAAACCTGGCCATGCAAACCCAATACATACATTCACAACAAAAGGAGGGCTAAGGAGAATTTCCATCCTTTATTGTGAATGTGGGGGGAAATGTAGTGACAAAGGATGAGGAAAAGGCTGAGATACTTCAATCTTTCTTTGCCTCAGTCTTTAATATAAAGACCAATTGTTCTGGGGATACCCAGCCCTCTGAGCTGTAAAACAGAGATGGGGAGCAGAATGAAGCCCCTGTAATTCAAGAGGAGATGGTTAGTTACCTGCTTACACCACTTAGACACACACGAGTCTACAGGGCTGGATGGAATCCATCTGAGGGTACTGAGGGAACTGGCACAAGGGCTCACCAAGCCTCTTTCCATCATTTATCAGCGGTCCTGGTTAACCAGGGAGGTCCCAGTTGACTAGAGGTCAACAAATGTGATGCCCGTCCACAAGAAGGACTGGAAGGAAGATCTGTGGAACTACAGGCCTGTCAGCCTGACCTCAGTGTCAGGGAAGGTTATGGAGCAGATCATCTTGAGTGCCATCATGCAGCATGTACAGGACAACCAGGCAATCAGGCCCAGTCAGCATGGGTTTATGAAAGGCAGGTCCTGCTTGACGAACCTGATCTCCTTCTATGACAATGTGACCTGCTTAGTGGATGAGGGAAAAGCTGTGGATGTTGTCAGCCTGGACTTTAGTAAAGCCTTTGACACTGTTTCCCACAACATTCTGCTGGAGAAACTGGCAGCTCATGGCTTGGATGGGTGTACACTTCATTGGGTAAAAAACTGTCTGGGTGGCCAGGCCCAAAATGTTGTGGTGAATGGAGTTAAATCCAGTTGGTGGCCGGTCACAAGTGGGGTTCCTCAGGGCTCAGGACTGGGGCCAGTTCTGTTTAATATCTCTATCAATGATCTGGACGAGGGGATCGAGTGTACCCTCAGTATGTTTGCAGATGACACCAAGTTGTGTGGGAGTGTTGATCTGCTTGAGGGTAGGAAGGCTCTACAGAGGGACCTGGACAGGCTGGGTCAATGGGCTGAGCCAACTGTATGAGGTTCAACAGGGCTTATTGCTGGGTCCTGCACTTGAGTAACAACCACCCCATGGGGGGAAGAGTGTCTGGAGAGCTACCCGGGCAGAGAAGGACTTGGGGGTGTTGGTCGACAGTTGGATGAGTATGAGCCAGCAGTGTGCCCAGGTGGCCAAGGCGGCCACCAGCATCCTGGCTTGTATCAGAAATAGTGTGGCCAGCAGGACGAGGGAAGTGATCGTCCCCCTGTATTCAGCACTGGTGAGGCTGCACCTGGAGTACTGTGTTTCCATGAACCTTGATGTTCTTCATAGAAAGTTCATCCTTTGCATTTTTCAAAGTAGTTTTTGTCTTGTTTTGTTTTAACAAGCAGGTACTCAGCATCCCCTTGAGCCATTACTTTTCCTTTATAAGATGCTATATGAAACTTAAATGGGCTGTTGTGATGTTATCTCTTTATAAATTACTTAACTGTATCTTTTTTTCTTTTAGGGGACATTTTTAGTTGCCATGCTGTTGATAATCCCAAACCACAGTCTGAACTGGCTATGCTTAGACAATACGGTCCTGATGTTCCAGGGCCAGTTCTTCAGAAACTGGTAGCTGCTTTTGGAGAACTGAGGAGCTTGGCCGACCAAGGAATTATTAACTATCCTTATTCAACTAGAGAAGTTGTGAATATTGTAAAACATTTACAGGTACAGTACAACAGATTTCACTGAAAACTTGAGTTCATCACTGCTAAGTTTTTTTATGCTTGAAGGTGTTAGAAAAAGATGCAGTTATTGTTCGTGCTTTTTTTTTTTTTTTTGGTGAAAAGTTTTGCATTTTGAAAGAGTCATCATATTAAGATGTTCAGATATTTTGAGGGTAAGGAGCACAGATCACAGAATCACAGATTGGTAGGGGTTGGAAGGGACCTGTAGAGATCATCTAGTGCAACCCCTCTCCTAGAGCAGGATCACCTAGGGCAGGTTGCACAGGATCGCATCCAGGCAGGTTTTGAATATCTCCAGAGAAGGAGACTGCACAGCCTCTCTGGGCAGCCTGTGGCAGTGCTCGGTCACCCTCACAGTAAAGAAGTTTTTTCTCATATTCAGGTGGAACTTCCTGTGTTCCAGTTTGTTCCAGATGTACAGATATTTTTTCTGTATGTTTATTTATAGATACAGAAAGTACCCGAGAGTTTGTTTTTCTACTATGTGAGAAAATATCGCATTCATTCTGTGAATACAGTAAGCAATTTTTATACTAGCCTACATTATAAAAATTCCACATTCAGCAAACAATACTTCCAGAATAATGCAACTTTATGCTGCTATAGAATTTTTGGTTTTAATAATTTCCCAGGAGAAAATGACCCTGCTGCATAACAGTAATGCATCACAGATGGAATTTTTCTGAGGAAAGGTTAGATGGATAATAACTTAGCAAATAGGTACTTAGGAACCATGATTGCTTCCTATACACATTTTAACTGCAAAATCATGAATTCTGATTTAATGATGATTATTTTTTAAAGGTTACATTAGACTTTGGCTTCTATGCTTATAAATTAAAGGATACTTTTTTCCCTGAAGTATTTGAAATATAAAGTATCTTAATGCTATTTGAAATAGCAATGCTTTTATTTTGTTCTGTTTATAATCATAAAGTAGGCAATTTATTATTTTATAGAGTATTTCTTGAATTATTGAACACTAGGTTGGAAAAAGAAATATTAATGTAATTATTAAAATTAGAATATAATTTCTCATAAATTCTTTGGCCTGCTGTTCCTGTGTTTAACACTGCATAGTATAACAGGGTTGCAGGATGGTTTTGTGTTTCTTTTCATTAACATATTCACATATATTCACCCATACACACAGATATTTAGATACCACAGCTTAGTATTACTCCTTTTAAAAATCTGCAGTTCATCTTGATTTCTGGGGAGGATAGGTTTTTGTGCTCTGCAGTTTCTAGGGTGCAACAGAGTCTTGAGACAAAGTAAACTGGTGCTACTCTGATATCAATACTATAAAGAAAAAATAATTACAACTTTGTACAAAGGGTTAAAAAAATTCAGACCTGAAAGCTGAGGCATCCATTGAAATAAACATGTAAGTAGAGTTTTTTATTAGGATCCAATATTACTTGATAGGTGTTTGCTTACCAAACTGATAGGAAAATGTACTATGTTGATAATATCATTGATGTCTTTAAACACAGAGTTATATTTGGAATTAAAGTGGAAAAATTATAAACTTGAGTAACAGTTGTGCTGCTGAAAAGCTGGTGGTTTAGGGGTTTTGTTAAATGAACTCCTTCCCATCTTCATACTCTGGCTGTTCCTACCTTCCATCCTAACCTCCTTCCTTCATATTCTGTCTCCAAGTAAGCTGAAGTTTGCACTGTCTTCTGCCAACAACTAGTGATGGACTTAATTCTTTTTATTTTTGAGTGTGAACAGCATCTAATTGAAGATTGGAAGAGCTGCATTGCTAATTGTCTTAAGGGCACTTACTCTCTCCTTCTGTCTCCTTCACATAACCAGATTAGTATGGTTACTTCAACCTGGACACTGGGCACAGATCAGTGGGGAAGTTTCCTGTCTGCCAAGTTTTCACCTCTTTCAAAGTCAAGTGTAAATATCCAAATAAATCTCCAACATGCAGCTTTGATTTCTTCTGTAACATTTGTTTTCAAGATCCCAGTCTCTTTGAAAGGATGCAACTTTTTGTTTACTGTAACTTGTTTTTCAATCTGAATAATAAAAAGGCTGGGAGTAGCCAAATGTAAACAATGAATATAAACATAATGGCTATTCCAAAGAAAGAAGCTTTTAGGTCTTCAGGTAGAGAAAAAAGAGGAAGGAGGGAAATGAGTCAATAAAATTGCTGGTCCTTAGGAAGGAAGGAGGGAAGTTAGTCATGTTGTTAAACAATTTCCCTTACAGCAGTTCCACAGCCCCACTCTCTTTGTACTATTGTGTTGATTTCTTTCACATCATTTTGGAATTTTTTGCTTCTGCAAAAAAAGAGTTGGTTGTTTTGGAGAAAAAATTGCTGTTGATTACTGTTATCTGAGAGAGCATCTGAGCGTCGGGGCTAATCAGTTAAGAAAATACTCTGATTACTGTAACATCAACATGTTACTAGGCTAATCTCTGTGCTCTGATTAATTGTGGTGTTCAATGTATAGGATTGTGTCTACAGTGTACTTAGTTACAAGAGCATCTTCCCATAAAGATTATGCAAGCAGGGAATCCATGGCTTAGACATTGCATTCACAGCTAGGTTGCCTCTATACTAACTTTTTCTGAAGGAAAGGGGTTTTTGGTGAAGCTCAAGATACCAAACTGGTTTGAAGACCTAAAACTGCAGGCATAGGGGGAAAGTTGTCTACTGTGGCTGCCTAACATGGTTTCTGCACGTATTTTTCCCCACAGATTGTATAGGGAATTTGAGTCTTGCAGCTCTAGATTGCAGATGACCTGAATACAGCCTTTTTGTCTCCCTCGCCTGCAGTTTTCAGACTGTGTCAAATGTCAGAAGTATTGATGCTAATAGTGGTTTATGGGCAAGCTGAGAAGCTCTGTTCCTGCTCCGTTGGGTTACCATATGCTGCCTCTAACTACCAGTGTATGCTATGACTGCTGCTCTGCTGATACATAGCTAATCTAATACGCTAGTTTTCATGAGACCTTTTGTATTTTGTTTTGCAGAGTCCAGATTCATCCCATGTCCCTGATAGATGTTATTCAGACAAGCCGCATTAGTTCAGATAAAATGAAAATAGCTTTTTTTACCAACTCTATTGAGTTTGGGAAAGCTGAGATTTTTCTGATAGGCCTCCTTTCCTGCTTGCATCTGAGATTGTTTTCTAATAGTAGGCACTAATATAACAGTTTTCAAGCAGTAAATGTCTAAGGTACCTTCTGGCCCTGAAGTCTGCTAATCATCAGGCTTTTAGGCCTGGTCAGTAAGCTTTTGTGCTAAGATAGTACTTTTTTCTGTCAGCCTAATCTCAAAAGGAAACTAGGCTTACAAATCACAGTTTGTATCCCTTTCTCACTTTGCTGCCGAACATACATCAATAATAACTTTTTACCCTTTTGGCCAACCACAGTGAATCTTGGTTACCAGTTTTCAAAGATAATTAGGTTTCTGCTGGTTTAATCAAAATCAGCAGCTATGTGACAGAGAGGAACAGATTGAAATTAGTGTGCCTGTGAATGAAAAGGCAGGGGGAGAATTCAGCTGTTTTGCTTGGCAGTAGATGATGCCCACTAAAGACATGGGCACTGGTTAATCGATTAGTATGCTTGTCGCTCAGGATGAGCCATAGCGCTTGCCCTGTTGACAGGACAACTGAGGAGACAGAGCAAGAGCTGGCAGCGTTTGGTGAAAAGGCGTTGGGGATGCAGGGGGAAGCCAAAGGCACGGAGGAATGAGCAGGTAGGGAGAGATCTGTTGGTGTCCTGGGGGCAGGAGGGGAAATGTGCGGACGTCTGAAGGCACCGGAATACCTGTGGAAGTGAGTAGTAGTGAGAACACAAGTTAGAAGTCTAGAACAAAAATCTGGACTCTTTACAGACTGGATACCAGATAATTTGTCACTTTGTTTTCAGGGTAGTGGTAGAAGTACAGTAGACCTCAATGTGTATAGCATATTTAATTAAGATTCTGTATTTGTACTAGGAAACTACTATTTTACTGATAGCTTTTAAGCAGACTATAGCAATACATGTACTCATGGAAAGTTAGATCTGTAAAAACAGGGATTTTTCACCAAGCCAAATTCTGTCACAACTCTGTCTCAGGTAAAGTGTGTGTATATATATATAAAAATATATATAAAAATCTAAAATTGTTAAAAGCAAAACCTATGTTACTTACTATTTTAAGGAATAGCCAGGAATCTAATCTGTGAAAATACTCTAAGGAACACACAGAAGTGTTACTTGTAAGGGAAAGAATCAATGAATGAGAACCAGACAGACTGATGAGAGATCAATATTTTCTCCAGTAATCTGGTTTTAAAAATCAATAGAAATCAAATGATTTTTTAAAATGTTCAACTCAAACATTCAAACTTTTTTTTTTGTTCTTCAAGTGAACTGTCGTTGCCTTTCTTCAGTAAGCAGTTGTCCAGGCAGTTATTAAAAAGTGGTTGGATTTGTTCTGATTGAAACAAGAAAGTTGTGATTTTTTTTTTTAATAACTGAAGTAGAGGCCCTTTTGACAAGGAGCTTGTGGTCAGAACAGGTTTTATTGACAGCAGCCATCAGTTATACCTGAGGAAATACTTTTTTTTTTTATGATATCCTACTGTTACAAGACACATGGAACTATTGAGGCAATTAATTGGAGACGGGTATCAATGTCAGAAGTTACACAGTGATTCAGAAAACTGTGGACATACTTGGAGACTACTGGTGAAAACCAGATAATATTTGAAGCACTTGACCAAGGTTTCTGCAGTATCTAGTTCAGGGCAGGTACAATATGTGGTTTACTTTGACTCCAAGGTGCAATTTACGATATAGAAGTTAGTCCATTCACTACTGAACATTATCACAAACTTTTTGCATTTCTGTTACATGTGTTTATACGGTCTTTGGTTAGAATAGCTGTTGGGAGAAATTTTATTTTTGGTAACCTGTTTCATTCAGTAAGGAATGGGCATTGTAACCAGCGTGGCACAGGCTGTAGGGCAACGTTGTATTATCCCATAAGAACTTGTATTTTGCTAATCTGTAATAATGCAGGAGTTCTAATAGGTTCATCATGGACAGGTTTAAAAGCAGGACATAGTTTAGCGTGCTTTTATACCGACACTAGTACTGAAATATTCTGTGGCTTGTACACCACAGATTAAGAAAAGGTTTGTACAAGCCTATTTCTAGCAGCGGTATTCCATTCTACCACAGTAACTAGCTAATTTTAGTATTGATTGTGTCACGGATATTTTATTTCAGAGATTAGATATTTATTAAGTTGGGAAAATATTAAACTCCTGACTGAGGCTGATATTTGATTAAGAGTACAGGACAAAACATTTGTGAAAATCTTACATTTTCTTCTGGTTTAGCTTTTATGTCAGGACTCAGATATCGTTATTTTTAATGGTTTTATACATTTCTGACACTTCTATTAAGTCTGGATTTGAAGTTATTTGTACCAGCCTTGCTCACTAATGGGGAAAAAACAGATAAGACTTCAACTCCTTAAAATACATCTTCACATGTTTGTCTTCATCACTGTCAATGTGTCATTCTGAGATAGGGCGATCCATGTCCTCATCTCAAAGATCTAATATTTGAACAAAAGGCATATAAAGAAAACGTGGGAAGTTTAAAATAAAAATATTCTCATTCCTGTCTCTTGCCAAAAAAGGTAAAATAAAGCAGTTAGGTGGTAAAATTCTAGGATATATAGTAATTTGGTGATTTTTTAAAAAAATACCTTATTTACTCTATTTATATCTTAGAAGAGTAAGGTGATTTTTTTTCAGATGTTTTATTAAAGAGTATCTGTGAAAAGGCTCAGTGACTTAGATGTGTTAACATGTTCGACTTAACCAGCTGGTTTTATCAATGGCAAATAAAATCCAAATTTTGCACAATACGTATTCTGTTTAAATTACCTAAATGCATCTTTAAAAAATTAGCTTATTGGAGCCTGACATTACAACTGCATACATTAAGGTACATGTTTACTGGAATCTGCCTTAATTTAAATGGGGACAGGTACATGTTTGCTATTGGAGTTTCATGGCAAATCTAAAATCTGGGTTTTTTTCTTTATGTACACAGTACATTTCAGGTAGTATTTTTCACTAAGAAAACAAATATTTGCGCATCTTAAGTGAATTTCTCTTTTTACTAAAATCTGTCATGACATAAAGTAATTTTTAGCAAGTAAGCAGTGTATCTTTTGCTTTTCTATATTCAATGGTAAGAATCAGAGTTCTTAAATGAATTGTATAGTTGAATATGAGAATGTATGTATTTGCGTCAGATCTTCATGGTTAGCAGAAAGTAGTTCCAAATTTAAAAAACACATTATTATACGTTCCAATGATTACACCATCTTGTTTTGTGTATAATGAAAACAATTCTTTAAAACATGAATGATGTTGATTATTTAAATAATTGTCTCCTGTTTGTTTGTTTAATTCAGGTTTAGGGTCAGTAACTTCGTTCTGGCTTGAAGCAATGTACCTGCTTTATTCTGGAAACTAAAACAAAGATGACTTAAGCACTTGTCTCAGTTGAGCAAAGTTACTGTTATAACTATTCGTTTAAGAAGTATTTAATTGTACACTGTAACTTAACAGATATGCAGTAAAAGAAATTTTGTCATCTTTGTTTCTTCACAGAAATTTCCAACTGAAGGACTGGCAAATGTTGTTCGAAATGTATTTGACTTTGACTCCTACAACAATGAAATGCGTGAAATTTTAATCAGCACATTGCACAAATATGGGATACCTATTGGAGCAAAACCGACCAATGTACAGCTGGCCAAGGAGTAAGAGTAACATAAGATATATATTAAGAAGACAGGTCTCTCATGATCACTTTTTTTTATAGTGTGTTATCTTGCTGCTAACTGATTTAAAACCAACCTGGAATACTTGAAGTCAGTCCTGCTTTGGTTCAAATTTATATTTCTCCAAATAAGTTACAACAATATAAATTGCTTTATGATAGAGTATTTGCCTATTACTAATATTTAATCTTTCATGTACATGTACATATTGATAGTCTGTATGGTAAACAGTTATATATTAATAAAGGGAAATACTTGTTTCTTCTCCTGTGTTTTTAATTTAATTGCAACACATTTCTGTCCTGTTATTTATCACCTAAATCAATAGCAAAAAAATAAGTCGTCTTTAGTGCTAGTGTGATTTTGTCTTTGATACTCACAAAAGGCTCTACAAAAACACTTCTGCAGAACAGGGCAATGCATCTAAGCTCTAAGAACCATTTTTGTGTGTGTCTGTGTATAACTATTATTAATTATGTTAACACTTGCCACATTACACCATATACTTTTTCAGAGGTTAGAACCAAAATAGCTTTTTTTTGTTTGAAGACTAAACTAAATTATGAAACAGGTTTAACTCATTCTTCTACAATTCACAGATAACAGGCTTAAGGAGATCATATTGAAAAGCAATTAGAAAACTTTCTCTGGCTTGAACTCTAATACATAATTTATATATGGAGAAACAAATATTTCCCTTTCATGAATAAAGCTTTATGGATAAATGGAAAACTCAGTTTTCATGGGATATGCTACTTTTATATTTGCTATGGAGGGACCGATTCTTATGACATGATACCTTGATATTAGGTGTCCCTGTGTAGGTTTCTCCTCCTGGAGTACCACTGTTATCATATCTAATATCCTACATGTGACTATTAAAAGAAGATTGGCAGTGTAATGACTGTGGTGTACCTTTTAATTTTGATGACAGAAGAATTACATGCCTAGGGAACCAATACTTGAGCAACTACAGTGTCTGTCAAATTGACAGTACACACGTTTGTCATAGTTTTTGAGAAATTTGCACTTTATATAATTTTTAGCGGTGTTAGATAGGGGTTTACATGGCTTGATTGGAGAGGACTCTTTAGTAATGAGAAGATCAGAGGTTTAGGAAACACAAGACAAAGACTGCTGTAATTGGGCACTCTTCAGTCTAGAAGTGAGAAGATAAAAGAAAGATCTGATCATTTTGAATTAGAGATAGTCACCTGATCATTTTGAATCCCTCACTGAGGTTTTATAGGACAGGTTACACCAAGGATGCCAGACTTACAAGACCCCCACAAGATGCTTATAACAACTTCTCTTGACTGACAGCTGTGGGTGCATACTCTGTACACTGTAGGCCAAGAGGAGGAGAAACTACAGGAGCAGTAGACATGCACTTGATAAAAGCAACTTTTTCTTAGATTTCACCATGCAAGATTGGGACTAGGCTAACCACCTGGCTCTGATGATTCAGCAGTCTTGGTCTCAGTATCTCACTTGCTTCCACCACAGCTGGCACTTCAGGTTATCCTACTGCTCCATTCCATGACAGCCTTGCCATTGGTCATGAGATTTAACCCTTTGGAGCTTGTAAGCCACAAGTTGGTCACCTTGAATTACGAACACATCTTTCAGGAATGGTTTAGGCATAGTTGATTCTACCTTGGAGCGAAAGAACATCTAGATAATCTCTCCAAATCTGTTCCAGCCCATATTGCAAGCTCCTGTGACTGACACATGGAGGTAATTGGATATAGTGTTTGGGCCACTGCAGAAAAGGTACTTCCCAAAGCTGCTACGTGTTTAGAACTAGAGTACTGACCTCCTCTATATTGTTTTTCAGGAATTTGAGAGTAGGATAATGGTGCTAATCTAGTCCATCCCACTTCCTTCAGAAAAGATGCAATTTAATCTGAAACCTTCTTATCTGATTTTTGTCATGATTCATGCCTGAAAACCTTCAGAGGTGGAGTTCTATAACCTCCCCAAAACAGTCAGTCCTGTTTCTAAATAGCCTTGCCATTAGAAAGTCAGCTCTAGACTAAACACATCCAGTTCTCTCAATCTCCTTCCTTTTTTAAGGCCTCTGGTTTTTATTTTTCTTTTATGCTCTCCCTCTCCACTTCATTTATGACCATCTGTAAGCATTGTGTGTGAACCTGGGCAGATTTGTTTCTGCTGACACTGAGTAGAGTAGAATAGAGATGTATTTCATGTAGCAGTCCCTTTTAAGAACCCCAGTACGTTTGGACTTCTTGCAAGGTTTAACTCATGCGTAGTTTTCTAGACATGAACCTCCAGATCCTTTCTGCAGAACCCTGCATAGCACTTACCCCATCTTCACTTTATGTAATCAACTTCCTTCATGCTTACGCTTTTCTTACTGTATTGTATTTTTTCAGATTGGTTCCCTGACTTCTCAAGATTACTTTCAATTTTAAGCTTATTTTCCTAGCTGCTTGTAGTCTCTGACAAGTTGGCAATCTGAAGGTTTACTAGGTGTGATTTCTACAGTGTCCTAGTGCCAACAGCATACCCCTGCAGAGGTTCACTTCTGTGCTCCAGTCTTAATTTGCAAGACTTCCAAGACTTACTAGTTAGCATAATAAATTGCTCAGTGGTTCTATTAAGTAACATGAAAACGAGGAAAATAGTCCAAACCTATTCTGCCTGAGGATGTTAGTCATACCTGCAGCAAAATCGTTGCTATTGATAAGAACACAAATCACGTGCAATTAAGAAGTTTTGTGATTCAGAAGCATTTCCAGGAGATTCCAGGACAGAAAAATCATTATATTGAAATCCTGACTCCTTTATAAAGGTACTCTCTGGCATGTCTTGGATCAAACAATTTGTGAATCTTTATTTTATTTTAGTAAGTTTTAGAGAAGTCTGTCACCTATTACTTAATCTAAAAGAAAACTTGAATAAATCAGAACTATTTAAATTGCTGTTGTAACATAACTGCTGTAAATACAGCAACAAAAACATTGAGAGACACGGGCAACACACTACAGTAGAAGGAACTTTGAGGGTTGTATCCAGATGAAATTAGAGAGGAAATTTAACAGACAGTACCAGTGAACCTTATGGGAATTTTAGCTTGGGCTCTGGAATTAATATAGCTTATCTTGGAAGGAAAGTTTAGGTGGTGTCTAATGACCATTTAGAAAATAATTCTTGCAGTAGTTAATTTCTCAAGAGAGAAATTAATTTGTAGATGCTAATTCATTTATTTCCAAAATTGGTATCATATATTAGACCTGTAAAGTAATGCTTTACTTTGGCTTTTTTTTTCCTTCAGGGTTCTTTTCCAAATAGGATGACTATTCTTCCAGGCACTGACATGTTCAGTATTGTCAGCTTATAACATCGTGATATTGTTTGTATCTCCTGGTATCACCCATTTAATAGTTTATAATTTTTATCGGTATTGTGTGTAAAGCAGATGGCTTGCCTATAATATTTTGCCAAGACATAGTGGACAAAATGGATTACTCACTGTACTAACTCATTTTCTTTCTTTATGTACAATTATGCATTGTTTTTTCCATTGACATTTGTTACGTCACATTTGTCTGAACTCACGTCTATCTGCCATTTTGTTACACAGTTCAGACCATTGGCAATTCCTAGGTAAAACAGCATTCAGCTCTAATTCTGGCATTTATCCCTGATTAAAATGCCATTCCGTATTTTTCGTCCTGTCACTATCCACTTCAGGTGCTTGCTGTAACTTGAATATTCATTTTATATGAACTGAATCTTTTTATATGCAATGTAAATATGTGAATTTTAACAGCTTTAATTTTCTCGAGACTGTTGTTTGGGGTTTTTTTCCCCCAGGTAATCTGTAGTTAATTGTTGGACACCTCTCATACCAAATGTGTCGCTTGTCCATCCTGTGCCTTGCGGGGGAAGCAGAGGGGGGGTCTGCACTTGACTGTCAGGGAACGGGAGGCCTAACGTAAGACTGTTCTGTATGTCTACTGCTTATATTTTTAATCAAAAAGTGTTTAAATAAAGTTCAGAGATCTGGTTGGTAAGGAATTTTCCTGGTTTCAAACTGTATCTTACTGAAGTCCGAAAAAGTTAGGTGGGATGGAAGTCTCCTCAACTAGACAGAGCACAGGCTGTTACTAGAGTCCTTGAATAATACATTCTGTGCCAGCACAAGACCATGTATTAAGCAGCTTTGTTGCCTGTCATAGTTCATGTCTGCAGCTGTACTGGTACGATAGCTGGCTGTAGAGAATTTCCATTCAGTGGAACTCTGGTCTTCAAGATTTGTAGCCATTTTTCAGTATGTTCTCAGAAAGCTAAATGAATAATTTTATAAAGCAGGTTCTATTGACTTTTTAAACACGGTGATTTGGTGGTTTTGTTGTTTGGGGTTTTTTTAATTAGCCTAAAATGAATTTATTTTCTAAAATCAAAAAGATACAAGTGAAGAGAAATTGTGTTCTGTAGGTGTCACTTCAAAAAGTTTTCCAGCAGCAGAAGCCACTAGAGAATTATCTTTTGACAGATTGTCTCCTCTTAGACTGCTGCGCGTGAAGAAAATCAGGCTACATAGTAATTTTTTGTAGAATTGCCCCACCAACTGTAGGTCCTGTGCAATCACCTTTTCTAAACAAAATACCTGCTTATATTACCACTGCATGGACAGCGGTGATCTTATAGAAAACCAGGACGTATAATTAAGAGTAAATAAACATTGTAAAATATTTCTAATTTTTCCTTAAGCAACAGGCTTTGATAGATCCATAATCAAAGAACTGACAAGGAATAATTCCTTAGAACTTGGCTTTTAAGTCCTGGCTTTCTTACAAGATTACTGCAGTCTGCCGTGTAGTTTTTCTGTTCTAGAAACCCTTTCCAGCTTTTGAGGAAAGTGAAAATCGAAGGTCACTCTGTAAACTCCAGCTGGAGAGAGCAGTGAAATTTCAGTACCATTCTTACCCAGCCGCTGCACTTTTTACACCGATCAGATCTCTTTGCTTTGCAGATTTTTGCCGGTGGTGGCATTTCCATAGTATTCTGTCTGCCTTTTATGTAAAAAGTATTTGGTTAATTAACTTGAAATACAGCAGTGTGGCAGGAGCACCTTGTGACAGTTTTTACTAGTACCGTCACTTCAAGTTATTTTCAAAACTTGCTTGTTACTTATAGGTCCTGGGAAAAGAAAATAATTTCCCCTCTTCACTGCATATCATATATTTTCACTAGAGTAACACTGTTAAGATGCACACACGTTTTCAGTGTGAGCATGTTGTTCCAGTCCTTCTGCACCCTCACTCTCTCCTGAAAATCATTCAGAGGCAGATTGGTTATAAGACTTTTAATGCCACCAGCTTAGTCTTTGTTAGACTAGTTTTATATGAGAGAGCAGTGAGATGGAGTAAAAAAGAATTGTCAGGCCCTGGAAGAATAAGATTAATCTTATCACTCTTGACAAAGAACTCTGTATTATGAATTCTGCTTTCTGTTTTATTCTTAAATTCTGATCTACCTTTCCCCCCTCTTTGCTGTTCATGATGAGTTGGTCTGCTGCCCCAGAGAAACTAAATCATTCAGAAACAGGGAAGAGAACAAAGCCTCAAGAATCTTGGAGAAAGGAGAAATCAGTTTTCCTGAGGGAAGAGAGAAACTATTAGCAAAGCAAATCTCCAGAAAGCTGAACCAGAGTGGAAATGTTTTGTTTCTTTGGGAATGCAATCTGTAATTCTGTTGCTATATAAAGCAGAGCATTTGGTTAGAGCTAGTTATTAACATGTGTTTTGTTTTAAAATTTAATAAGTATTCATGATTATTAGTGAACCCATTGATTTCTAGGATGTTGTCCATGGGAGTAATGTGTAAGGAATTAAAACTGAAGTCCAAATACTGGTGGAGGTTGATGTTCCATTGAGCTAATGGGAAACAATTATTGCTGATTATAGGCATATCAGAGATTATGCTACTTGGAGTCATCATAGCAAAAAAAAAAAAGTCTCCAGTTTCTTTTTGCACATAAGACAGTTTTGGCTCAAGACACAACCAATGTTTTGCCAACAAATCATTTTGAAAGCCAAATGGAAGCCTGAAGTAAAATTCCAGTTCATGGATAAACTGACAGTTTAGTGACTTGACCGTAAGCCCATTTTCTGACTGCATGAATAAATTTATCTAAGAATTGTGTATATGTTGAAATAGTGCATCCTGAATGTTTTTCCTAATGGTGTTGAATGTTGTAATCTATGATGTATTGTACTTGGTTTTGGTTTTTTTGGGGTTTTTTTGAGTCTGGTTTAATTTCTCTTCTTAATCTGGGAAGAATCTGGCTAGACTAGCTAGGTGTAAAGAATGGAAAAATGCAAACTGAAGTGAAGAAGAATGCAAAATAAATCACTCTTCAAACATTGGTATCTGTTGATATTCTTAACTAGGCAACAAACAGGCAATGAAGACTCTACTGGTTCTTTGACTAAGAGGGGGAATTAATGAGATGCACTTTCCTCATGACATGCCCCAATGGCATATTACTGGCAGCTGGATATTTATCTATGAGCACAACAATCTATAGCATCCAAATAATTTTCTGTTTGCAAAAATCGTCTTTGGCTATCTGACTGCCTTGGCAGATGGTCCAGACGCAGAATGGGGATGGAGGCTGAGTGACTGTCTGCCTGTGAATACTGGCTTCTCCAGGTTGCTTGAGATTTGGTGTCAATATACCGGTAATAAATGTTAATGTAGCTTTCCTGCTTAAGTTGCAAAGATTAGAGGATATTAGTGTTCATTCCCTGAATTTTCCTTTATGTTCTCAGTGGAAAAAAAAAGTGAAATCAAAATTCCCCATGATTCATACATGGTCCAACTGGGGTTTTTTGATTTGGGATCCCTTCTTATTCTGAAAAGAATATCAAGAAGAAATGAAACAAGCCTCTTAATATCTAAAGGGGCCAGGTTGGTTGGTGGGGAGAGGGGAAATAATTGTGACAGTAGGAATCAGCATCAGCAGATAAGTCAGAAGAGAACACACACAGACTTTTAACAAACACTCTAAGAGAACTTCCTTAAAATAGACTGGAGATATTTACAGAAACTGGGAGAAGGAAAGTCTTCTGTTCTCTTACCAAGTCCTGTAGCTGTACAATAATGTGCGATGGCATGTAACACAGAATATAGTTTTGATAGGAGATCTCATTAGGATCAACTGATCCCAAAGAAACCAAAAGTGATGAGTTCATTAGCTTGAAGGTATTCATGCCAATTAACAAAGTCAAACTGCTTTCAGTGGTTTCAAATCACTTCAGAGGAAAGAAATACAAATTGTGTTGTCCCTATTTTGCTGTCAACTTACTTTGTCGTACAAGTGAGCTTTGCTGTTGCCCGTGTTTTTCTTCCCTCAGTAAAAGGTACAGAGATGAAGAAAGTAGACCAAGGCAAGCTACTGAGGCTTTCAAAGGTCTCCCTGTCCTTTCTGTAGACTGTACTGGCCAGAATGCAATGAGAAACACTCACATCTGTATTCCTTTGCATTTGTTCATATGAGCAGCAAAATATATGGAAATATTTCACTGAACTTTTATTGCATGGTTAGCTTGCCACAGTGTTTATTGTGCTTATTCTGCTGGTTTTGTAGATGAGAGTGCCACCGACGGGAGTTCCTTAAGTGGCACTATCACACCCTGCTTGATCTGAATAAAGCAAAGCAGAGATGATTTGGATATATTTTATTACATATCTCAAATAATTCAAACTGGAAGAGTTTTCTTTTTGAGGCCATATTATGTGAATTGCTGCTTCATTTTTGATGCTTTTTGGATTGTGACTGTAATAGAAGACTAACATTTTTGTGACTTAAAACGTAAAAGAAATGAAGTATTTTAGCGAGGAAGCATTCTTTACAAGAGAACCTTCAGATATGTCTCGTTGGAAAAATGCAGTTGTTTAAATGATTTATTCCATATTAGTTGCTGGTTAATGAATGTAAAAATTTGTTTGTTCCTACATTCTTTGACAGACTGCCATTACCAGATCATAAATTTATGGGCCACTGGAAGGTCGATCAGCCAGGGAATGCACAACAGAAACTGCTGTGTCCAACAGAAACTCAAAAAATAGATGTAAAGGTTTGTCTTTTTACTTTTATTTTAATTCATATAACACTGTTTTTATGTATTGGGATGCAAAAAAAATCTAAAATGTGATTAATTTCTTCAGGTAAAAGAGTATATACAAAGTGCGGTCCTTGTTACCTGTTCTTAGGTTTTTTAATACTGACTAGAGTAATAAATATTTTTGTATACCTAGCCCTCAAAATGTGAGATGTGCTTTAAAAATCAGTAAGTTTGGTCAGAAGTTCTTGAAAAGAGGTTTTTTTATAAGCATATTGAAAATACCGTATTTGAAGGAACTTTGTAGCTGTTTTGGATGCTTGGAGGTGGCTGGTTTCAGGCCCCAGATCTCAATTTTTCATAAGATCAGAAAGTGAAAAGACAGCTGTTTTCTGTTTCTATTTTCCATGCAGCTGAATTATTATGGGTCTTTGGCACTGCCAAGTTTGAATCTGAACCTTTGGTACAATTTCACCTGCAGCCAAAGCTTCTGAGTCCTTTTCAGGTTTGAGTTCTTGGCTTAACTTGTGTGATTATTACTCCAGTGATTAAGGAAAAACCTGAACTGCTAATGTGATGTAGGGTGAGATTTAAACTTTACATAATAAGAAATTGCCATGGAACTTCTCTGAAACAAAATATTCTGATTTTTGCCTTGTATGGACTGTATTTTATCAGTACATGATACCTCCTTCATGCCACTGAGCAATAAAAGTTTCAAACCGAACAAAGACTAAAGAGGAAAGGCACAATGGTTTCTACACTGTAAAGAAAATGGCAGTATGGACATTCAGAGAGCTTGCAGAAAAGCATTTCCTCTTCCCTTTTATTTATTAATTGGTCTGTTTCAATTGTTAATAGTATTGTCTTAAAGAAGACTTCTAGTTTCCATAAAGAATGGTGAGTGAAATATTTTAGCAAGCCCTCATTGTTATCATTTCTTTTAGGGCCCTGTGTACTTAAATATTCAAGGATTTCCACTGGAACGACATGAAGCCAGGTCCCTCAGTTTTACAGAAGAACTCGCTTTTTGGACACTGCCTTTGGGTGAAGTCAACTTAGTTTGCGATGTCACAGTAACAAAAGGTGTGGTAAGAAAAGCTAGTAGCTTTTGTAATGATCCCAAATATTATAAATACATGAAATATCCTAGATATGAAGAACAACTAGGCTGTTGACTTCTTAAGTGCTCGTCAATAGCCAGTGGCAGAATATAAGAGGGCAATATGAGGGATTCTAAGTGGAATAACACTTCAGTGCATTTACAATAGTGTGTATTTCTGCCTATGTTTGCAATGGAGTATGGGAATAATACTCTAAGAATTGGAATATGGGAATGGAGGATATGGAGTATAGGAATGGAGTATTGGAATAATAACTTATCTTTTTGCTCTTTATTTTTTTACCAATAGATGAAATACAAAAATAATCAGCCACTGAAATGGCAGCATAATTTCACTGAGATATTTTGGTCTTTGTAAGGATATGCATCCTTCTCAAACTAAGAGAAGGATATGTAATTAAAGTAGAACACAACCACAAAATTGCAAGTCTATCTAGTTTTTATGTTCAACACTGTATTGCTTCAGAAAAACAATTCTCTGACTTTTCGTCTCTCTCTAGGTTAATTCAGTTTTAATACAAATCTCGTAACTTGCAGAGTGTTAGGCTTTTTTTTTCCTGCGCTTATAGCAATTAAAATTCTTTCTCAGTGGATCAAGCCTGCCCTGGTTTCCTATAGTACTTATGTCCTAAAGTGAATATTCATAAATGTTTTTAGGGTTCATCATTAAACATGTCTAAATTTATTGTGTGTTATAAACAAAGCACTAATGATCAGTACTGAATGCTGCCTTTTCTGCTTGTAGCCATAGCTTCAAATCCATTTTATTGTACTTTTATGATAGCGAAACAGAAATTACATGGCTTTGGATTAATTTTAAGGATTGTCCAAAATCAGTCAGGAAGGTGCTATATGTGAAAAGTTCCATAGGAAGTTTGCATTCATCCTGTGCTTAATTATTGCATGTATTAGTTGAAAGGGAGGATGAGATAGAGGAGGAGGGAGAACCAAGTTTATAAACAAACAAAAACCTCTGGACAGATTTTGTATATACTAGCAGCTGGCAGGCGCTGCAGTCATATCTACACAAATGTGCCTTGGGCTACTGGTTTAAAGAGTTAATAGTGTTGTGGCAAGACTCTGCCTGTTAACGTTTAGTTAGTTAGTATCAAGAGACTATTTCTCTCTTTATCTTCCTGTGTCAACAGTGGCAATTTTGCTGTATGTTTTGCTATATCATCTGATGAATTTATGACATATATATTTGCAGAAGAGCAATGCACAATGTCAGTCGCCTTTCGTTAATTGTATTTTTTTATTTCAGAAGATGAAGCCGAAAATGTTCTTTACGTTACTGCGTGCAATCCTGTTTCCTTGTATTTCATGAATGTTTCTAGTAAGAGTGGGTACTTTGTGGATCTTTATGACCTCTTCCCAAGAACAGTTGGAAATGTCTGGCAACCTTTTGTGACTGTGGCACCGCTGGGAAATCCACTCAAAGGTCAAGTGGTTCTACATGAGGAGGAGGTAAAAAAAATTAAAATACAGCTAAATGTTTAGTGATGAGCAAAGTATTATCATAAGGGTAGGATCACCAAGGAGTCTACCTCTATAGATTGAAATAGCCTGGACAAGCCTACCCCCTTCTGAATGTTTGGGGTTTTTTTTACTATACTTTAAGCTTGGGAGTTGCCTTCAGCTTCAGTTCTTGTGTGGAGATTTTCCTTTTGCACTTTTTAGCTAGACAGCGTCCTTTTGCATTCTTGAAGCTGAGTTCTTCTGCTTATCTTATTCCTCTTACTGATTTAGGGACATTGGCCTTCATGGGAGAAAGGGAGATAGTGAGTTGTTCAGAAATCTCAGGCAAGCATCATATGTTTGTGTCGTGGTTTAACCCCAGCCAGCAACTAAGCACCATGCAGCCACTCACTCCCTCCCTCCCAGTGGGGTGCGGGGAGAGAATCAGAAGGGTAAAAGTGAGAAAACTCATGGGTTGAGATAAAGACAGTTTAATAGGTAAAACAAAAGCCGCGCACGCAAGCAAAGCAAACCACAGAATTAATTCACCACTTCCCATGGGCAGGCAGGTGTTCAGCCATCTCCAGGAAGGCAGGGCTCCATCACATGTAATGGTTACTTGGGAAGACAAATGCCATCACTCCGAACGTCCCCCTCTTCCTTCTTCTTCCCCAGCTTTATAATGCTGAGCATGACATCCTATGGTATGGGATATCCCTTTGGTCAGTTGGGGTCAGCTGCCCCGGCTGCATCCCCTCCCAATTTCTTGTGCACCACCAGCCTACTCGCTAGTGGGGTAGTGTGAGGAGCAAAAATTGCCTTGGCTCTGTGTAAGCGCTGCTCAGCAATAACAAAAATATCTCTGTATTATCAACAGTTTCCAGCACAAATCCAAAACATAGCCCCATACTAGCTACTACGAAGAAAATTAACTCTAACCCAGCCAAAACCAGCACAGTTTGCAAAGTGCAAAGTACGAAGTAAGCTGATTTATGCTATGAACTTAAATTCTGCTCCAATCTTGTCCCCTTTTTACTTTTCAAATAGTATATGAAGAGACATTTTCTGAGTCACAAAATAAAATGTTGCTTGTATTTGCTTCATGCCACTATTTTTGATTTGTTTTGTGAATCCTGATATTTTTCACTCTGTAACATTTGAAGTACTGAGACTAGAAAGAAGACTATGTAAGCCTTGACAGGTAGTGTATCAGCAATGTAAATTTAGAACCACTGATGACTTCAGTCTTGGTTTGACTCTAATCCTTTTTTTAAAGAAGTCAAGTATTGCATACTTTCCACATACTTTCCATTACTATCAGTGAACTGATTGGAACATTTCCAATTCAAAACTTGTTTGCTGAGGAGTGGGAAGAGACAACTGTTGATACAGTACTGCTGCTGCTCATTTTTTTACATTAATAATAGTTTATTATGTTACCTACCAGTCATAGTGGTTTGGCATGGGCATTTAATCTGGTCTATTATTGTTGGTTGGTTTTCCTTTTGTTGTTCTGAATTTCTTCTGCCCATTTTTCAGTAGGTGAGAGACTCCAATCTAGAAGAAGCTTTCCACATTGAGTTGAGGTATCATGTAGTTTTCAGTCATTCCATGACTCGTGGCTCTGCGATACTGTTGTACCAGAAACATTTAAGTGTTGAGGCCCCACTTTCTGGTCTCAAACACTGAAGATAAGCATGATGCTTTGTGAGAAACACAATTCTTCCACCTTTAGTAGAACTGCCTATGCCTTCTTTAGCTTTGCCTTGGACACTTTTGAATGCCAGCTGGAAAAAAATATGATTCTGAAGTTACCTGCTTGTGGTGATTGCCTGTGCGGTTGTCTTGAACAGCTATAGAAGTACCATTTGGGCTATTTTGAGATGCACATAACACATTTGTTCGGTTCTAAACAATCCTTGGCCTTTTTTGGCGAAGTCAATGCGGGAAGCTGTAAACTGGCAGTCTATCTCATGTCTAAGAATGTTTAGAATGTCTCATGCTTTTTAATATAAAGCCCAACAATATTCTTTGCTTTCTAAGTCTCTGAAATTCCTAATGTGAAAATAATTGTCCTGCTAGTTTTGTTTTTAACCAAGTCACAGTAGCATTTGGTGTCAGCAGTGAGGTTTTATCAAAGGTTCATCTGTGAAGCTTTAGGTAGCTAACTATGTGACTGATTTTGCCTGTCCTCATGGAATGTATTTTTCAGTGACAGTATGAATTAAACTCTGAAATAAAGTTTGTTCTGTGAAGAGACTATGGTAGCTCAGTGCCCCTTTCCAGATGACTTCAGCTGAGCTGTAACCTCATGTTTTTCTCTGGCAAAGCTTAAATATTGCCAGTTTCAGTCTTGACTTTCTTAGCAAGTGCTACAGGTGAACAAATCCTGTTTGAAAATAAGCCTATTTTACACTGCTGGAAAATAATACAGAATTACAATATTCTGAATGCTTTGCATTATCTTTTTACATAGTGTTAACATTAAGATAGACCTTACTTATTTAGTGTGAAAATATGTTTCATTAAACTACAAACTTGGTTGCAAAATGTAATTGTATACTTAGGACGCCATTCAAAAGTAATTTAAGACTTCTTGAGGAACTCAAGTAAGCTTCTTGCACAGAAAAAACGTTGAAAAAGGATTCTCTTGTGTATTGCATGTTCGTATCCATGGACTACATTAGTAATTTATTTGGGATTGTTTTTTAAATGAGGCAGCAAAGCACAGGTCAGACAAATGCTGCTGTTGTAGTCTTCACAGCCACTGCAATCCTTCCTTACGTTAGGGCTCATGAGTTAGGATCTCTGCATTTCTAGTTCCCACTGAATCAAAAGAGGGATTCTCAAGTAGTTTAACTTTTCCACACAGAGATTAGGTTTTATTCCCAACTCTTCCTGCAATGGAGCCATGGAAAAATCGTGTGCTTTCTTTGTGCACCTGTGAAATGAGGTGGATATTGCTGTATATTAAATGAAATCCATTATTATTGATGGTAGCAGGTACCTTCCAAGTACCTTCTCTATTTGTTGGGAGGATAAAGGTGATCTGCAAGAGCAGTTCATCCCAGCTAAGGTAGAGCATGGTGAATTGCTGTCTGGAGGTGCTTCTCTCCACTGGCTACAGAAGGAGCTTTGACATATAGTCAAGATGCCTGCCTTCAGGTGTACTGTGGTTACTGGCAGTTGTGAGCTCAGAATTCGCAGCATTCACATGTTCAGACAAGTAGATTAGTGGCACATCTGTATTTTGGGCAAGGCTCCAAGGGTTAGCTACTTGTGCTAAAGGTGCATCAGAGAGATCTTCAAGAAAAATAAGTAATGTAAGTGATGTATGTGATGCTTTAGAGGTTTGTTTACATGTACTTGCAAAAAGACCAAGAAGTATTAACAATATTTATAGAAATAAGAAGTTGCATTTATTAAATAAAAAAGTCCACTTGACAGCTGATATTTCATAAATAATATAATCCATTAATTAGACAATACCAAAAGCTAAACATTTTTCACAATTTTTTGTTTCGGTAAAGGTCTTTGGAGATGAATGTATCTAAGTTATAAAAAGAACGATTTTAAATGGATGATAACCTTATTGGAAAGGATGAGATGACAATATTGTGGCTCTTCAAATAAGCTTGTGTGCTTTATTTCCCAGATGACATCCGTCTGGATTCAATACAGCCCTTCAGTGAAATAAAATGAAAAATCACCATTCCTTTTTGTCCTTTTAAATAAAATTTTACTAAAACTAAACTCCTTGGGGATTTAACTTAATAGGACAAGTCAGAGATTTATCTGCTTTTAAGCCACCTGTATATCTTCTTGGAAGAAAGAGTAGATGATTGTGTTCCTCACAGTGGCCATGGGTCTTGGTGAGCGCAGCCTGTTTTGACTCTTTTTGTTCAGACTAAGCTGATAAACTTTGAAAAGCCTCTTCAGAAATCTCAAGTCATTTCCTAATAAGATGGGAATTGCATTCATCTTTTCAAAGCAGCAGTGCCTCTGCCCTGTCCTCCCCACGAGTACTTCAGGGCGTACCCTATTTCCTATAAAGTTTCATGCCTGCCTATTTCACTTTTCTTTTTCTTTCTGCACCTATTGCTTTTATGGAAAGAGACCAAATATGGACTAAAAGTAATTTTGATAACTTTACACATGGTTTTATATGGGATTATAGGAGGAAAATGCACATGGAGAACAGATTTGCATATGTTAACTGCACACTTCATTTTTTTTTTTTTTTACAAGCACTTTGCTCCGTTGAAAGGCTACAACTGGACAGACAGAGTAAGCTATGGTCTGCCAGCATCCTTTACCTCTGCTTTTATCTTTCTCAGTCAAAAGTGGTGTAGGGAGAGAGGGAAATGGTTTTCCCTGTCCCACGTGCTGCTGGAGCTCTGTGTCAAAGCTCTCCGATAGCAAAGGAGTGAGGGAGTCTGTGACGCAGAAGCTGACACAGATCCACCTCGCTCAGTACATGTAGAAGATGGCAAACATCCTTTAAAAGAAGCCTTTTTTTTTTTTTTAACAGTTTGTAATCTGGCCTGAAACACAAGCGGGGACCTGTGTATGGAAGGACCTGCAACCTACTAGTAGTAATGTTTGAAACCTCTAGTCACCATAATATTCTGATGTATGTGTTCAGGAGGAAGAATATATTTTCTTAAAGAAACTAGTTGATGTTATTAAATTCTCTTCTTTTTTGGATATTATATAAGACTTTTCTATATAGAAAAGGAAAGGTATGCTTATATAGAAAGGTGTGCACCTTCTATAGTAAAGGCTTTCCTTTTCTAAAAGGACAAAACTTCTAGCTCTATTTACTGTTCTCAGTTTGCTGAAATCTGTAGTACAATCAAGTCTCCTAAATCATCTGAAAGACACCACTCGCATTTAATTGGAAGACCAGTAATCTCCTTGCATATATTTCCCACCTCTGAAGGCATGAAAGTTTGAGCCCCAAACCATGAATTCTTGCACAGACTTTTTTCACTTGAACCTAATGAACAATATGATAAGTCTGTATCTGTGCCTAATAGTTACAAGGTCAGGATTGATACGTTTGCATCACTTGGGGTCATTGAGTGACTCTAATAGAAAAGGTGCTTGTGGGACAGGAGGCAAGGTGGAGAGTGTACAGAGGGGTTACCCTACCAAGCTAAGAATCAGCCTTTTCTGAAGCTGACAGCTAAGAAGAGTTCACGAACTTGCTTGCTCAAGATGTGAGCATTGAGGGCAGAAGAGAATGAAACTGAGAGTGAGTGTAGAGAGAAGAATCAAGAGGGTTAAACTGATTTGTTTGTACTGTCCCACTCTGAAATTGGAGTGTAGTCCTTCCCCTAACTCTCCTCTCTGTCTGCAAGACCACAAGGAACAACTTCCCATACCAGCAAAGTGAAATCACAGCCCTGTTTGGTTTAAGGACTTTTAAGAGGAAAATGCTGGCTAAAATAAAAACAGCAGCAAGGAAAGGGAAACTTTGCAGTAACTAAAAATAAAGGCACACCACTTCACGAGATTGGCTATTGCATCTGTCCAGAGTTTGGAATTCCAGACATCAGGGTCGGGAGGTCGCCCAAAGGTTACTTTTCTCCCAGTCAAGAACAAACACAGCGGAATTGCACACCAATGTCTTTTCCCAGCCCACTTGAAGAGTTGCCAAAGCTGCTCTTGGATGTGTTCACAAGTGACGCAAAAATCTATTCTTAAACACAGACAGAATATACATCAGTCACTTAGCACAGAAGGAAACCATTAACATCAAAAGGGGTGGAGTAGAGAGGCTTTTTATATTACCAACTGCTCTCATAAATTTAACGCTAAGTGGAAGAATGTAATTGATTCATATGTGTTCTTTATCTCATGTGGAAGGCTAATGCATTGCTTTGGATCAGCGATGCTGTTGCAGAATTATATAAATAAAATATGGCAGAAAACCAAAATCCAAAGCAAATGCCCTATTTTTTTTCCTGAACCACACTTCTATAATTTTGGTTTGTAATACATAAGCAAACTTCTTTTTTTTAGAGGTATTGAACTCTAGCTGAAATTCCAAAATGCTCCAAATAACATAGTAATGTTTTAAATGCTTTACCGTATTTAGCTTCAAATGACTGTAATTATTAAAGTTAATTCTCCCAAATTATCTTAGTGAAAGTATGAAGCATACCCAAAAAGAACAAAAGAGCTGTGACTCAGATTGTCTGTATTTTTTTTATTTAGGAGAATTTGTGGGAATTTATGTTTTACTCCCTTAACGTCTATCGTGCGCGTTACTGCAGATGTTGTACGTAGACAGTTTACTTTTAGTAAGTCCTTGGAGAACCTAATGTCCTTGCAGAACCTAACGTTTCCTTGAATGGCAAACAAAAAATTCAACCCAAGGCTTAATTAACTTGTTCTTTTGTACCTTTTAAATTTCATTTCATTCAGGTTGGCCCTGAATGATTGTTCTCTTGAATTCTTAGTTAAACACATTAGGAGCAGCTATAGTACTTTGTAAAAACAAGTGTTTAAAATGTCCCCACCATTTGACATCATGTTTGAACCCTGGGGCATTGAGTAACAAACTGAGAAATCTGAAGAAGTTCAAAATTTAGCAGACTGTATTTTCACATGGGATATGTGCAGGACGCTTGTACCACTCTATTCGGTATCCTGTCTTGCTTCTGATCTCCTTCCTTTTAGTCCTCCTGCTGTCCTCCAAGAGCTGTCCTACCTCTGACACTGTAAGCTGTCTGAGCATGCAGGTCACAGAAGGATTGTCATGCATTGGGATATTTAATAGGCTCCACGATATCAGAAGTATGAGCTTGGAGAGAAAGTACTAAGCCATTTCTTCTCTCACCGTTTTTTCACCTTCAGTGTAACTTAAGTAATGGGTACTTTAGAGGAATGCTGAGAAAACATAAAACACTGAAATGAAATATTTTAGTGACTTGACAGAACAAAACTGGTATGTCTCTCACCTGTAGCTGGCTACAGTGTGGATATGTAAGCCATGCTAGTCTACTTCCTAGAGCTTATGCAGAAGTGAATGTGAGATGGATAGATAAAACATTATGGAAAAACTGTAATATTGTTCCAGCCCTTTTTGCACATACTTAACCTCCACGGTTAAATTTCTCCATAAGCTATGAAACGAACCAAGAAGATTCAGCCTACGTTTTCCAACAAAATCTAGATCATCTTTTCAAAATGTCCTAAGTCGCTAGAGTTGCAAAAGTGCTTCAGATAGATTTGTTGTAGTCTCTTAAATGGGCTTGAGATGTACATGGATCTGTTTTTCATTTACAGAGCAATGTTGTGTTGTTGCTGGATACAAAAAATGGTGCCCTTCGCCGACTTTTGCTCTTACCAGATGGTCAAGAGTCTCCTAAGAGAACATCTTGGTGGAGCAGCAAAGAAGAGATGGTGAGGAATAGTACCTGCCTCTATTATACTAAGTTGTTTTTTTTAAAATCAACTCTCAATATTGGAAAAACTGCCCCAGGATCCTTTATCTTTCCGTTTTTACAGCCCAAGCACTTAATTGTTTACTTTTATGTATGTTTAAATGCCTTACACATAAAATAGCATTGTTATAGAATAGCGATGTGAAAAATACAAATAAGTTGTGTTGCCTGAGGCTACGTACCTTTAAAATATCCCTCTTTAGAGCTAGAACTGGGAATAATGTGACATTTTGTTACAAGGGATTACGTCCAAAATAATGAACTGAATTATCATGCAATTATATGACCTGGGACAAGGCAGGCTAAATAGCATTTTGAGAGGTAATTGATGCTGTGGATTATTATAAATAAAGGAAAAAATGTAATACATAAAGGAAAAAATGTAATACACTTTCAGGGAAGTCAGGGCAACTCACTGGGACAAATATAACAAACACTAATTGCTGTATGACATATTTTTATACAGAGCAACTACAAAATGTGCCGAGAGTTTTCACACAAAAACTGGCTGGTGTTCTACAAAGAAGGAGGGTGAGAGTAAATTATATCCTTGCATTATATTGATTAATAACATATCTCCTCATGTACATCCCTATCTGATTATTCTTTTCTTGGTTTCCAATTTTACAGAAACCGCCTTATTGTACTGGATGTATTAGAGGGTCAAACTCATACCATCTCACTTCCGATCAATCTGAAATCTGTTTTCCTGGTGGCTGAAGACCGGTGGCTCTTGGTGGAAAATGAAACAAATCAGTTAGTTAAGCCTAGTTTTCCTGATGGCATTATTTCTTGTTTGTGTCTCATGTATGTTCAGGACTTTCACTCCTGGTCTCAGCGTTGGTTTTTTTCAGTTTGTGAGACTAGCTAGACGGTGTTTAAGATGCAGATTCGCTCTGGTGAAAGTGCAGGTAGGGTTTTAGAGTAGGAAGTGAACAGGATATGCCTGCCTAAGTTTACGCCTCTGAAAATCTAGACTAGCTTTGATTGTATTCACATTAATACTGGTTCTACTGAAGTGGTATTGATCTTTAGAAATGAGAATGTTGGTGGATCTAGCTTTGGAAATACAGCCACATCATCCAGAGTTAGTGCCTGCTTGCTTTACTTTCATGGTCACATGAAAGAAATATTACTCTGCTGTCTTATTTTTATAAATGCACAGCAAATAAAAGTGTGTAAATAGTTACCAGAAAACAAATCTGCCACTTGCTGGCTTACCCTTTCCTATCTCACAGATGTGTGGTAAATCATATTTGGTATTAGCAAAAGGTGTTGATAACCTTGTTTATATAAACGTAGAATGTTTTCACCATTTCAGAAGGTAAAAGTCCTTGTTTAGAGTTACAAGCTTAATCAAGATTTATTAGAAATGTGTATCCTTTACAGGAAATATCTTTTAACCAAGCGTGCCCATATGGAAGCTGAGGACAGTGAGGTTTGCCAGCTGTATGTATTGCGTGAAGAGCCAGCTGACATGGGATTTGGCTTAACAACAGGTATTGAATGCAAGCTTGGCTTGTTCTTTTTTTTTTTAATCGTTTCTGTGTTTGCAGCTGCACAAACAAGGCTCTTTAAAGGTCTGGGTAACCTTCTCTCTGATTCTCTTTTTGTTCTCCCCTTATCATATTTGGTTAATAATAACTTTTCACAAAGCATGGCAAATTCCATGCTCAAACTTAAGGTTGTTTGAATAAAGCATCTCTCTTTCATTGTAGCATTTAAGACCCTTAGTCATGGACTTTCAGGAAATGCACAAGCATACAGAATGGAAAAGGAAAAAAGATGACTAGGCAGGAATTAGAACGTAAGAAGAGAAGGGACCAAATATGTTGATGAGTTCAGTCTGTATGCTGTTGCAGGTCTGTTATGCACACTCAAATGAGCTAGAAGACATTTCCCAACACCTACAATTACAAAAGACCTACTGTTAGAATCAGGAGTCACAGTTTCTGAAGTTCTACAGCTAGTGTGCAGGAGGCATTGAGGCCGTCACACCTGTGTTAAAAGATAGGGGAAATTTGTTCAGTACAATTCCCAGATGATGCTAGGCTTGCGGCATGTCTTAGCTACAGAAGGTGGCAGAAATCTCCAGCGGTCATCATTCTGCCTGGTAAGATTGGCCTGTCTTCAGATCTGATGACATTTTCAACCTTGAGTATTTGATCATGGTGCACAAAATCTTTAGTCTCCCTGGTTTGATAACACTGGAAGTACATGTGCATCACACCTAACAGTTTACAGGTTTTGGCCTATCTAGGATGTGTCTCAGAGAGACAGAGGAAAAAAACAGAGAAACCGCTTTATATATGTTAAAGTGGGGAAAAAGTTTTGTGCTGGTCCTTGTGGCTAGCATAAGTATGAAGAACGAGATTAACACAACATAAACATGATACAAGCGAATCATAGAATCATAGAATGATTTGGGTTGGAAAAAACCTTAAAGATCATCTAGTTCCAACCCCCCTGCTGCGGGCAGGGACATCCTCCACTAGACCACGCTGCCCAAAGCCTTATCCAAATGAGGATGTTATTGACAAATAACAAATATGGTTTATTTTACACAAACAGCAACAAATTGGATACTGAAGACTCTAACCACAGCTTAAATGTCTAGAATCCTTTTTATCTCTTGTACAGTTTACTCTATTAACTTATCAAGCTCCATCAGAGCACAGTAGTTTCCTTCCTTTTATTACCTTATTTAGAAACCATTATAGAGTATCATTCCTCAGATGGGTAGAAACGTTATTATAATTTCCAGTCTCAAAGTATTTGTGGATAGTTTATTGCTGCATGCTTTTTGTGCTATTTTTATCCTTTGTTATCTTATTTCTCCTCTTTCAATCTAAAAAGTTACCATATCCCCTCTCCACTTTTTTCCAAATCATCCAGCAAACCCCGAATGTAACATCTTCAGCCTGTTCTCATTCTTTGAGGCAGAACCTGTGGCAGGAGAACTAAGAAAAGGTAGACCAGTGTGGGTTTGCCACTGGCCCAAACCAGTAGCCCATTCATCCTTTGAGGGAGGAAAGATTTTCTCCTGCTGCCAGGTAAACGAGATAGTCTGCCCATTGAAGTGGAAACAGTGTATGCTGCAGAACTAAAGATAGCCGGTTCTGACTGTGTTGATAATTTGAGGTAAGGTTAAAGGACTGTTACAGTTGCACAGAATAAAATGTAGTTTTCCTTAGCTTCAAGAAAAAGAAAACTAGACTATTATTTACCAGAAATATGTTACAAATAACATAACTTAAATTGCAAAGACAGCAAGACAGCTACCAAGAAATGTCACATTGACACTTACTTTTGCAAACCTACATTTTGCCTTTTTGTGCATTTACGTTATAACAATCTTCAATGAGATCACATGCTGCTCTATTCCATAGGCGTCCTGCCTTATTTCCACAGCAGAAGGCAAAATTAAGTGGTATAAGCAACTACAAGGCTAGTATTTCCTGATTTTAAATACTTAACTTTACAAAAATAACAGTATTTCCTGACTTCTTTTCTGTGTTATAGTATAGTATAATCAAATCTTCTGCTTTTAGTAATTTTACGCTCAAAGTAATAGCAACGATCAGTGCTCAGCGCTCTTACAGTTAATATTGTTTCCTATTGCACATCTGGATTTAATGACTTTCATTTTGTTTGATTTCCTCGTTTAGCGTCAGAACTGTGTGTGCCGCATGCAGTTTCAAGTGACCAGCTATCTTCAGAAAACCTCAGTGTGGCTGTGGGACAAAAGATCAGCTCCCCCAACAGGATTTTCTCAGATGAACATAATTATGCTACTATTGTTATTGGTTTCCCAGACCTCTTGGTAAATACTTAGCATTATTATACAATGAAGTAATGCGGTCTCATTTATTCTGTAACCAGTTAAGTACCTGTTTACCAAATGATATGGAAAAAGAAGGGAATGACAGTAAATGACAAATTCATGTAGTGTACACCGTTTGGTAGGGTAGTCTAATCTAGAGGGATTTCAGTGGAGTTTGAAGTGATAAGAAATTGGACAACATCATGTCTAGCACAGACAAAATTCATTGTAGGTAAGTTCTGAATAGTGCTGGCTAGAGGCATATTTTCTAAATCATGTGGGTTTATAGATTTTTAATTAAATATAACCACTGAGAAAAAGGGTATCAATATCATTTTGGACTGGTCAGTGTGAACTTTTTGCTCTGTGTGTAGCAGGTAGCAAGACACTAGATTTAAAAAAAAGAAAAAAAAAAGGTAACAAAACTATACAGCCCCTTCACTATTTAATAGTATAGTTCAGTGTAAATACTGCATGTAATTGTCTCACTCCTTTGACACAATTAGAATAGGACCGGAAAGAAAAGTGAAACTTAACAGTTTAATGACTAAGGCTGTTGCAAGGAGTGGAGGTAAAAACAGGGAAAATAAACAGTACGTTTAATTCTTTGGATTTATTTATATTTACTGCCTACTGATGCGTAAAAAGGATGGTACTTATGGAATAAATAATTCTATGTGATGTTTGCGTAATAAATTGGGGCAAATTAGAAAATGTAACTGTTAACAGACATGAATTTTGGCAAAGCCAAATGATTGAAGAAGATACTCTGAAATCCAAAATCATTCAAAAATATGTTTTTGTTAATAAGACATTCCCTGTCTTTGCAATTAGCTTTTGAGTTTCACTTGATTTGGATTTATATTACCAGGTAGATTATACTAGCTTTTCATATTATTTATAATAGATGTGAGTTTATTGCTGGAAAAGGGAGGTAGTTTAGAGAAGGGAGTACTAAAGATGCTACACACTTCAATATCAATACTGGTGATGAAGAATTTTGCTCTCCCTGATTTAAACTGAATCTTTCCTTATATATGGTTTTAAATGTCCATGTGTATGTCAAAGAGGGAGTGCTAAAGGTGAATGCGAGGGTGGTGGGACAAAACTTCAGATTCAGTGTTTAGTGTTAATGGTGTAGATGTTTAGGATGAACAAGGTTTCTAAGCTCTTATTTGTAGTAGTAATGCTCAGCTGACCAAACATTCTTTACGATGAGAAGATTTATTCTCTAGGCTCTACTGTAGCGGGAGATGAAGCACTTGGCTCACATGTGGACACCTATACTTATGTCTCTGAACCTGGAGCCAAATCCCAGCCTTAATGCCTAGCTTTGAATTCATTACTGAAATATCTGTTTGCATTTATCTACTTTAGTGGAAACTTAGTTTATGGTAGCAGTTTGTTACATAGTTCGATTCCAGTTTAGGTTATTTCAATCCTTTCTCTTCCTGGTTTAACAGGAAAAAAAAAAGTTGATTCAACTGCAAATCTTCAAAGTCTCGATTCCTAAAACTTGTGTAGGTGGTCTGTTGTTTTTCACTCCTGTAGGATTTTTTAATGACAAAATAATCCAGATCTTTTCCTTGTCATGTGGTGACACGAGAGGTAACCACAGTAGCTACATTTGATTTGAAATTAGATGAGAAGTGGAACTTATCAAGAAACGTTTGTTCTTAGGTTCAATAATAGTAATGTTTTGTTCAGTAGACTCCTTTTCTCTTGCAGTCTCCTAGTGAAGTGTATAGCTGGAAAAGAAACTCCTCTCTGAGTCACAAACGTGCTTCTCCTTCTGATCCATTTTATTATGGAGCCCGGAGGAAAACAGGAGCTGCAAAACAAACCAATTGTGTAACTTTATTGGCTTCTAATCAAATAGTCAGAATTTTAGCACCTGGTGATGTGCCTTTGAAAGACATTTACCCGAAAGGTAAGAGGTTCATATACTTGTGCTGCAACAACTGTACACACTTGTTTTTGTTGTGTAAACTGCAATCAGTCATGAATTTTTCCAAAAAGTTTTTAAAGATTCACAAAGCAAGCATTTAAGGAGGAATAAGAGTAGTTGCACTCATTTTTAAAATTAGTTTGGATCTTACTAACATAATGAATTATGATTCTGAGGAATTAACAGGCTTCCTACGCTGAATATCCCAGTAGATAGGATCTCCCTCTGTCCACACTGGGAGCCAGCTACAGGAATATGATCATTCCAGTTCAACAATCAGCCTTCACCAGTATTTCCAGTCTCTGCTCAGTGCCACGCAGACACGCAGTGATAAGACAAACCTGTTGTCCATCTAGAACCTGTTGTTCTGTCTCCAGCAGGGCCAATAGGAGAGGTTATTTGGGAATGCATGTGAGCCTGGCCACTTCTGTGTCTTTCCCTTCGTACTGCCTCAACATTTGCAGTTGTTTTGCTAGGGATGTTGCAGGGGACACCCCTGCCTCAGCCTTGAAATCTGCTTTTATGGACCTGCTGTCCACAAATTTGTCTGGTCCCTCTTTGAACTTGTGTGTCTCCACAACAAGCTCACAAGTTCACTACTCTCTGCGATCAACTGATCTCTTACCAGGTTTATCAAGTGCCCCTTGTTCTAGCATTGCAGGCTTGGATGAATAACAGTTCTGCGTTCACCTTAACCATCACCTTCATGACTTTGTAAACTTCAGTCACATCTGCCTTCTCTCCAAACTGAAGGGATCCAGGCTTTTTAGTTCTTCCCTTGTTCAAGAGAATGTTGTATAAGCAATACTCACATACAGCAAAACCATCCTCCACTGTACACTAATAAAGCAAGTATAGACTGCAGACCTTCAGACTTTTTTGTGCTGCCATGCCAAGCTTTCTGTTATTGTATCTTCAGCTTGTTCAGCCAGTAACTAAAAATATACCAATTAGTGCTAAATAATAGCAGTTGTGAGTTTTGCATTAATTACCTCTAGAAATCTCCAAGTCACTATCAAAAGAGAACCCCCCCAAAATATTTGTATGTGGTACAATGACAGGGGTTTTTAATTCATCAGCACAAGAAGCTATTCCTGATTTGTTCTGTATGTGAACTCTGTCCCAGAAGAAATGCTTCATTCCAAATTAACTCCCTTTTACAAAATTAAATGATCTAATATGTCGGCCTTCATTTAATGCAGATTAACTTCCCTGTGTAGAGAAATCCTTTTATTTATTACTAAAAGGATAAAACATTTACTCGACTAAAGAAGCAAAATCAAGGATATAAACAGAGTAGAAAACGGAAGTTACCTACATTTGTAAAGAAAAGGTTAGCTTTTAAAAAGATTGAAGTTAATAACACGTAGTTAGAGTTAGCATGATGATCTTGGAACTAATTATACCACTTCAGGCTGTAATCTTCTCATACTTTATAAATTGCTGAAGGGTCAGACTGGGTCATTTTTTTAGACCTTCACAGTAAAAGAAAAAAATAATCTGAAGTGAATGGTATAAAAATTCAGAAGGTAAATCTTCTGAGCTTTTGTTAAAATTAGTTTATTAATTTGGGAGGGAGGGATACAGTGCTTCCAAATGATACTTAAAATTGAGATCTTGACAATTATTTCTAAAAGGCTTTTAAGCTGCTGTGGTACTTAACACTCTATAATGCTAGATTAATATAATTAAAAACCAGGAAACATTCTTCATGAATCCTGGATACCAGTGACCTGAGCAAATCGTCTGTCTGAGAATTGGTTTCTTTCTCACTGAGCAATTTAATTTATATCTGTTGCTATAGATGAACAAGATAATAACTTTTTTCCTCAACTGTGGTGAAATATATTCATGAATAGTGATTGATAGCTTTAAATTTATAGAAAGTTTTATGAAGTATAGTTTGTACAGTGCTTTATGGCCATTTAAGTTGAAGGATTTAAAGCCTTCTTTGAGATCATTACTATTGATTTTTCTTTTCTAAACAACATTTTAATTTATGAATTACCAAAATTGATCTTAACTGAATCATGTTTAATATGACCTTACTGATACAATTAAATTGGACTGAGCAAGACTGCAGGTTTTCTATTCCATAGCCTTTTCTCAGGACATCAGAGATTTCCATTTATCAGTTAATGGTCTGATGGAGTCCTACAGAGACTGTGCTACTCAGCATGGTCATGAAAAAATGGAAAAATGAATGAACAGAGAGGTGACAGTGTTTGCTGATGATACTGGTTATTATTCACGGTAGAAAGGATTCACCATGAAGGATTACAGAAGGACTACAATGCTGACTGCAATAGAAATGGTAGATGAAATTCACTGTAGGTTAATATAATGTACATGAAGGAAGAATGTGAGTCCTAATTCTACATCTAAAACAATGGGACTGATGAGTACATCTCAGGAGCATGATTTTGGTGTTATGACAGACAGTTTCATTAAAATATCAGTTCAAAGCTCAGCAGCAGTCAAAAAAAGCAAATCAAATGTTAATAATTACTAGGGAAGAAACAGAGGAAAAACAGAGAACAACTTTGTGCTGCTGTGTAAATCCATGTGTCCTTAACACTAGGTAGTTTTGGTCCTCTGCCTTGAGGTGGGAGAAGGTTGAACTGGGATAAGTTCAGAAAGGGGCAACAAGGATAAGCAAGATTACATCAGCCAAATCTCCAGCATGTGGAGACAAGATCAGGAGAGGGGCATATGGTGGAGTTCTACAAGAACATGTGTGGCATGGAGGTGTGGAAAAAGCTTTTGTACACTTTTACAATTTTACGCTTCGTACCAGAGTTAGGGGCAGCTAATGAAGCTAGTAGGAACTTCATCAAAACAAACAAGAGGTGGTTCTTCATGTAGCAGGGAGCTAACCTGTGAAACTGCTTCCCAAAGGATGTTGTGAATGCTCTGTGGTGGTTTAACCCGGCAGGCAGCCAAAACAACCACACACCCATTCGCTCGCTCTCCCCACCAAGTGGGATGGGCAGAGAATTGAAAAGAAAAGAAAAAAGGTAAAACTTGTGGGTTGAGATAAAGACAGTTTAATAGGACAGAAAAGGAATAATAATAATAATAATAATAATAATAATAGAATACACAAAACAAGTGATGCACAGCAGAATTGCTCACCAACCAAAGCCAATACTCAGCTAGTTCTCAAGCCAAACTGTCTTCTGGCCCACCTCCTAATTTTATACAGAGCATGACATCATATGGTATGGAATATCCCTTTGGCCAGTTTGGATCAGCTGTCCTGGCTGTGTCCCCTCCCAGCTTCTCGGGAACCCCCAGCCTTCTCATTGGCAGAGCAGTATGAGAAGCTGAAAAGTCCTTGATTGCTTGGCAACAACTAAAATATTAGTGTTATCACCATTTTTCTCATACTAAATCCAAAACAGCACTATACCTGCTGATAGAGCTCTATGTCAGCTGAAACCAGAACATGCAGAAACATGGATCCAAAGGAAAACTGGACAAACTCATGGAAAGTTACTAAATACGTAAACACAAAAACGTAGACGCTACAGTCAGCTTAAGAAGCCCTGAGATTGGAACTGGTTGGTGACTTGAGGAAAGTACCATATATACTTGCCTGTTCTTACACTTTTCAAGTATCTAACTACTCTTGGAGACAGGATACTAGATCAGAGGGACCTAGCGTTGCCATTGTTATGGCACAAATCCAAAATCTTTCCAAGTGAAAAAGGGAAGACAGAAGAAAAGAGACATTCATGTACTCACTTGGAAGATGAGCTAATAAGGTACTAGTCCTTACTGTGCCCGTTTGAGATCCGGTGTTTGCAACCCTCTCTGCTGGGCTATTGTTTCTTCTGGAGTTTACCTCTCAATCTCACTAATTGACAGAAGATTTAATTGAATGCACGTTTAACTGCTACCGGTAGCTGCGTAACAGTCTTGGTCCCTTGGAGATTCAGTTGCTTATTCCTGATTGTGCTGCATAATTCATGGGGGCCTCTGGATGTTTGGTGATTTGTTGTGCTGTTGTTTCTGCATTGGAAACCTGTAGTTAGTTACCTACAAAAGTTGTATAAGGCTTCGTTCATAAGTCATTGTATCCTTTCGTGGGAGATGGTATAGTGAAGCAAAGGCATCATATTACCTAAAATCGAGTATGTGGCAGTCCCTTGAAGTCCTTGCACTAATGTCTTATGTTGCCTTTGAGAAGTTGTTTTATATTTTTGCTTCAGTTTGCATATCTATGAGGCTTTCTTTCTCATCTTCTTGGATAACTGGTCAGTTCTGGCACGCAGCCTTCCATTTCTATTAATAATTCAAAGTACTCAGCCAAACTGTAGCATACTCCAACATGTATTACCGAAACTGTTCCAGGAACAGCAAGCAAAGAAATTATTTCCTTTATGTTTTATTGGAACTGTAAACCAGGATAATAGTTATGTTTGAAAAGAAACTGTAACAAGTAATAATTTCCCCAAAGACTGCCAACTAGATGTATGGCCACAAAACATAAACTCAGACAAGAGATCATGGCAGAATCCAGCAAATAAGTATTAATGTTTATTCTAAAAACAAGGCTATAGAAATAAGGTCTACTTGAGAGCAAATATTTACTTGGATTCTCAGCACTTTCTCTATATGAATATAAAATAACAGTCTATTACTAAGCGCGTATCTCTATTAGTGTGACGGTAACTGGAACAACATGTAGTGTAACACACAGTTACAGGAATAACCTCAACGCATCATCTCATCCACCTATTTATATAAGGACAGGATGACACATGTTTAGATTCTTCTTAACTGATGTTTTCAAACAATTGGCCTATTGCAATGCTTTTCTTGTATAAGAAAAGCTTTTTCTAGTATCCAGCTTTTTTTTTTTGCTGTAAACAAAATACTTCATGTCACCTCCACTCAGTGAGGATGGTATTGCTCTCTTTATAAGGATCTTTACGGTATTACGGGACCTGTGTTTTTCAGAAAAAAAGTATATTTTTAGACCAAAAAAAAAGTTAATTCCTTACATTTGTCCTTATAGCCCATCTGTTCTAACCTCTTTGTCACCCCCAGGACTCTCTCATGTGTCTGTGTTTTCCTTAAAGTTTGATGTCTAGAGCTGTGCGTAGCCATTCTTCTCCGTCAGGCTACAGCAAAAGAGCAATAAACTGCACTTTAGGTCTGATGTTTATGTTTCATTGTAAGATTCTTGACTGCAGTTCTGAGGCCTGGCCAGTTGTTCCTGTGTTGCATTTAAACATTTGATTACCTTTTCTTCAGCTTCCTACACTGCAATCCTTTGTCTTTTTATAATTTAATTTGGTTGACTTGTGTTCTCTCTCTAATTTCTTAATGAGTCATAGAATCATGGAACGAATCACAGAACGGTTTGGGTTGGAAGGGACCTCAAAGATCATCTAGTTCCAACCCCCCTGCCATGGGCAGGGACACCCTCCACTAGACCAGGTTGCCCAAAGCCCCATCCAACCTGGCCTTGAACACTTCCAGGGAGGGGGCAGCCACAGCTTCTCTGGGCAACCTGTGCCAGTGCCTCACCACCCTCACAGTAAAGAATTTCTTCCTAGTATCTAATCTAAACCTACCCTCCTTCAGTTTAAAACCATTACCCCTCGTCCTATCACTACACTCCCTCATAAACAGTCCCTCACCAGCTTTCCTGTAGGCCCCTTCAGGTACTGGAAGGCCACAATTAGGTCTCCCCAGACCTCTCCCAGGTCTCTCCGGGCTCTCCAAGTTAATTAAATATTAACTTAATTTTTAATTCTTATCCTACAGGACTACCCTTTCCAGTTCAGTATTAGCTCTGTGTTCTATATCTTCATCAGAATTTTTAATGTGTATCTTATTCTCCATTAGTACAAAAAGAGAGAGCTCATTTTAAAACAGTAACAAAATCTAGGCAAAACAAAAAGTGCTCTGTGGCCCACAAACCTGCATTTTTCCAGACTTTTTTTCCTATTTCCAATGCGTTTGATATTTGTATTTTTATGAGGATGAGTAGAGTCAACAGATGTGCTACTGGAGATATGCATACTATAGATATGTAGATACAGTTGACGTGCATTAAGTGCTGCTGTGGGTTATTCTGTATACTCATTTGAATGTTAGATCCCCTTATACTGCTGATCTTACTGGTCTTTTCTTTGTGTGCTGTGTGCAAGCATCAACACTTCTGCAAGTAAGATCAGGCTCTCCTTCATTTCAAGGAGGTGAAAGATAATGTTGTTTCAGAAGGAAATCTAGACTTGCTTTCATGTTGTGAGAATGATATTTTCTACCCATACTATGCAGTGTAATTCAGTCTTCTGGTTTCTTTTCTGAGAAAAAATTAAGTTCCTCAATTTATTCCAGGCAGGTGAAAGCCAGCTCCTAACTGGGAGCCACTTCTGAGTCCAGGCGGAGTGTACTCATATTTTGGCAAAAGCCAATGTAGACTCACACACACACAAATTTATTTCTGAGGGAGGAACTGTAGTATTTGCTGTATTCATTAAACTGCCTATAAACAGAATATTAAATGTCTGATAGTCTAGGGCTATTTACTATGAAGTTATAAAATCTTTGCATACTGAGAATCTACCTGCAAAAAGAGTGGTTCAATTTAAGGCAACAACATTTAGGTTAATATTATTGAGACATTTTCAAGTGGGAATCATAAGCACAATGTTTTGAAATGTTCTCAATATGCTTTTAAAGTCAGATACACAGCTGACATTATCTTCAGTGGCAGATAAAAGCAGTGAGTTAGGGATTGCAGTAATGCCTGATTAGTGCTTTTGTGAGTAGGGCTATATTTGCGTGTAATTTTGACATTTGCTATACACATGCATTGTTCTTTTATAATTGTGCCTGTCTGGTTCCTCACTATCATAATAGTAAAACAATTCTGTATTTGCAAGTTATACTCCTGTGTTGAATGTGAAAGCTTATCATTTTCTGACAGGTACTGTATAATGAAATGTTAAAATTTAATCTACTAAATGCAAATGCAATAACCAGTTAATCATGCAGCAGTAAAAATAACGTATTTGTTTATTTTCAGATGTCACTCCTCCACCAGCTGCTGGATATTTGGAAGTAACAGATCTTAACTCAAAGAAAATCAAATACATTGCTATTCCTAGGTAACTGATCTTATTGATTAGAGCAGCCTCTGTCTTACAGGAAGAACAAAGAGAATTTAGTGTGTATTATTACTTCAGGATAAGCAAATATTTCTTCTGATATGGAAAGTAAGAATAATTCATACTTAGAGTGTAAAATTCTGCAACTATTGTAGCATATTTTTGTCAACATTTTTTATCTGTTTATTGGGTGATACTGATGAAAATATAGCAATTAATTAGTAAATATGAAAGGTAGCTTTATCTTCTGATTTTCATTCCCTTTGCTCTTTCCCCCTCTTCACCCGCTTTATCCTCTACCCTCTTTGATTTTGTTTTGCTATCTTTATTTTCTTTTCCTTTATCTTTAGGGTCGAACAAAGATAGGCAGAATGATTCAGTTCTAGGTGTTAGGAAACCAGGAATCAAGTTTGGGTTCAATATAAAGTTCACCTTGAATATAACTTCAGCTTCCCTATGTTTTAGTTCTCCCTTTGAAAAATATATATTTCCTCACAAGTATCTTGCATGATACATTAAAACAGCCAGACTATGTGGCTTCTGTATGGTTTTAACATCTCTCTCTCACCATTGTAGAGCATATTTGCAAATATTTTATGATATAAACATATATTTTGGTTACAAATTGTCATTTTCCACTGCAATAATATTTTTTTTGTTGTTTTAAATAGCAGTCTCTCCATTGCACATGCTTAAATAGCACATGTATGAAACCCACACATCAGGAATTTTATACTTTTTTTTTTTAGTCTACCCATTAATGTTGTATTTGACAATATTAATTGATTCTCATTTAAATTAATTCTGCTTCATTACTCATCTGTGGAATTTTTGAATTAATAGAGAATTAATTTTGGACTGTTCACCATTTTATAATTGATCCATTGGCCTACATCTTATACAGTCATTCAAAAATGTAAGGCATTAACACAGAAATAAAAGTGAGTTACACTTTATTTTACACTAGGATTTTCTAAGAAATTACAAAAATTACAAAGCCAAACTTCAACATCATAACCCTTAAATAGCTTAAATCCTCATATTAGGTTATGGCAAATCTGAGCAGAAGTCCAGATTTAATAATGTACTCCATTAACAACTAAAAAATAAAGTGACTTTTCATATATTTGAGTAGTTCTATGCTAAAATCTAAAAACCTTTCCTCCTTCTGGCATAGTAAGCCTGGTCAAATGCTAAGATAACTTTTCTTTAAGTTGAATTAGTACATGGTGATTTCAGTCATTGTTAGACGCATATGTGTTACTGCTTCTTTTGTCTTCAAAGATATTGATTGTAGTATTAGTGCAAGTTGCTATGTCGTAGTGCATGTCATCAGAAGTACTGAAAAATGAAAAAATATCTTTCCTACTTTATCTAAATATCCCTTCATATTACATAGCTATTAGGTTCTCTGTTTCAGCAGTAAATTTTTGTCTGCAAGTTGACTGTTTAAAACGGTGCTGAAATTCTCTGTGCATATAGCTGTGCCATCTTTAAATGAGTGTTTAAATCTTCATGTTTTATTGAAGCACTAGAGAAAGGCATTACTTGAAGTTGATAGACAGGTATTTTCCTCAGTGCCAAGGTCATGTTCTCTCCTATTTCTTTTGTAGTTTTATATTTTTCTATAACATATTTTTAAATTTTTCATATTTGTTATAGTTTTTTGTAAAGACTGACTGTTTTCAGATGGATGAGATATAGCAGTGAGACAAGCAATGTATTCCCTTTCAGCCTGGTCTTTTATACTGCTTTTTATACTGACAAGTACCTTTTGGTCATGTCCAGTTTCAGTAGGTGGAATGTTTCAGATAAAATAGGGGGTCTGCAGGGCTTAGTTACAGTCTCTCATGGAATGAGGATGTAATTTCATTTAATTGTCACCTTAACTACAGAAATAGCGATTCTCTTTTTAATTGCACCTTCAAGAAAAATTACATTAATTCTTGTTTTTCAGGTCACAATCTCTCTCTCCTTATACATCTTGGCTCTCTAAGATCTCGGACGCCGATGCCCTGTTGGCACCGCTGGGCAAAGTAGGTTTGGTTAGTGTGGACATGGGAGGAGGTGTGAGGCTGTGGGAGACCGGGCTGGAGAGTCTCCAGCGGTCGCTGCAGGACTGGAGGAACATGATTGGCCAAGAAGATGGTCGTCCTGTGCAGGTAGGACTTCACAAAGCTGAACAACATATAACAAAATGAGTTGCAAATGAGTTTTCAGCTGGGAAGAGGAGTCGAGGGAGAGCTGTGTTGAAAAACACTGCTAAGTAGAAATATGCCTGTGAGGAAAGTTGAATAGATGTCTTCACTGAAAAAAAGACACAATAGCTTAATTAGAAAGCTTATTTGTGACCCCTGTAATTACGGTTACTGACAGTCTCTTTCTCTTGCAGTGTTTGTATTTTTGCCAAATTCCAGTACATTTAAATGCAAATTAATTCTTTATCTCCTGCTGATTTTTAACTGCAAAATGTAGAATAATGAAATTAATTTTTAAGGAAAGCATATACTTTTCCGGAGTTCCAACACTAGGAAAAAATGATTGTATTTGTACTTCAGAAAAGAAACTTGAAAACCTAGGTGGAAGATGCCTTGAGTTCACAGTAGTGCCTTTGGCTAATTCTGCAAATTCTCCCAGCTGAGCAGAGTTACAAGGGTCTCCATATAGCCATATTCTCACGTGGAATATTTAGGTAGATGTTGAAATATACAGCATATACATGTATGCTGTGTGTGCATGTATATATGTATACACGAGTATTAATGTACTGGCCAATATGTATGATCACTGTTGCAACACAGAGGGAAAATTCAGGACTTTTCAATTGCATCTTTAATTTCTGTTAGTGGTTGGAGAAGGTATCGCTTTACTGCAAAGAACTAGAGTGTGCTTTAGGAGGACTTCTCCACCTTTGACTAGAAAGATCCTGTCTCTATCCACCATTGCAGTTATTTCTGTTTCATAAATTTCTGTTACCAGTTCCACAGTACATTAGAATGGGAAAACAAGGTAAGTCTTTTCTAAATTCGATCTCTCTATTATTGTTTACAAGGTGTCCAGCTATCGCAGGTGTGACTCAGCTTTATTAAGCAGAAAATATAGCTGCTCTTTCTTTTCCCGCTCTGACCTCCTTTTCTACAAGATGTTACAGAAACTTGTGCGAGAACTGACGTGTTCTAGTTATTCGACCTCAACAAATGCCTTTCATAAAAGTCATGAGAAAAGGATACTGTTACCCCTCAGCACATTTGTGTGGTTGCTTGTTGCTGTACCAGTGCCATCTTTATTACCAATGCAGTAGCACTAGCACCATCTTATGGTCAGATATAGTCGGTTTACACCAGCCCAATTTCATCTACTGATCAAGTTGACTGGAAGAAATGAAAAGAGCCAGGAGGAACATTTAGAGTTTTACTTGTTTTAATAGTTGATTTTCCTTCCCTCCTTCCTTCCTTCCTTCCTTCCTTCCTTCCTTCCTTCCTTCCTTCCTTCCTTTTTTTGTTTTGTTTTGATAACTTGTCATTTTATTCAACAGTATTACTGTACTGTCAGTAATAGTCAACTAAATATTAGAGAATACTGGCTTGGAAAGTACACATCATCAGAAAATTTTAAGTCATTTAACTAATCATCTCAAGTAACCATTTTTTTAAAAAAAAGCTAAGACGTTTTCCCCCAGTCACAAAGCAATTTTCAAGATCTGTTGTTGAATTTCTCTCTCCTGACAGTCTGCTTCTCCAATTAGTAGGCACATTACAGGGTAAAGTCTTCTTTCCTCTGTCAACACAGTGCATATAGCTCAAGTCAGTGGTTTGTCAGAACTCAAAATGGCATAGTGTTTGATTTGAGCTAAGGGGCTGAAACAAGCCTCATATGTGATCTTCAGATTTGTGTGATTATCACTAACTTCTGTTTCTCTACTTTGCACGCTCTGCTTTAAATGGAAAGATAATGAGACCTAAGAAACTTTGTTTACAAAGGCTTTACACAGCAATAAGCAATAAATCAAATCTTTTATTTTATGTACATCTCCAATAAGATAATAGATATGTAGTTGCTGTGTAAACTCTATACTTTGCTATTTGGAGGTGAGGGCCTTCACCTTTCCTACTTAACTCAAATTTTCAATGGACCTAGACATAAAAACAGTACTTCGTTAATGCATTCATTTCTGGAAATGAAAGGATCATGTTAGCTTGGAAACATTCATGTAGATTTTCTGTGTAAGGTAAGCATAGCAAGAACTGCAGTGTTTCCTGTTCTTTTGCTAAGAAAGCTGCAGCTATTTCCTGATACCTGTTTTTACAGAATGCTTTTATGTTCAAGTGTATGAACATCACCTTCTTTTGTATAATGTTTCATCCTCATACTCATGTTAAGTATCTTGGAGTCTAATGAGGCATCTCTAATTCCTTGACTAAACCCATCATTCCCAGTCATCTTGTAGCAGAAGCTCACTTAAGAAAGTTGTCAGTGTTCCACATATCACTAGAATTTATTCCCCACCCACCCCCAATTTCCCCTTCCCTAAAAACTGCCTTTGGTGCATCCCACAAAGCTACTACAGGCTGGCAAAGCTCATTAGCCCTTCTTGTTGATGTTCTTAGACCAACACGAGGCCTGTCTAGGTGATTGGGAACCACTGTTCTGCAAAACCACACAGAATCTCTCTGAAGCTTCTTGACTTTTGAGAGAAAAGAGAATTAAAGGGCTTTTGATATAAATACAGATTGAAAACACTAGAACTGGAAGTAAATCTTCAACTAGGCCTCAGATGGAACTATTAGTACTATCTTCTAGGGCTGCATTTTAGCTTTCACAAACACATTAGATCTCAGAGACAGGCTGTATGTACATAAGCAATGAAACAGAGGAAAACAAACAGCTGTTCCACTTATAATCAGCAATTAAGCTCCCTTGATATAATGTCATGGCAGTCTTCAAAATAGTCAACGTTTGTTTTGTATTGTTGATATGCTCAGCAGAGTGCGAACTGCTGAAGTCTTGAGGCTACAAAAATAGTTTCTGGAAATATAGTTTATGTTTACATAAGTTTGCATTTATATAGGCAGGTCAGATATTTTCTTCATTTATTGAAGTTTTAAACTCAAAATATGAGTACAGTATTCTGAAATTATTGAATTGGAGTGCCTACAATACAATATCTAAACAAAATACTGGATTTTCTAAAGCTATGAACTCCATTTGAAATCCAAAAATTGTTGAGCTTTTTCACTGTTCGGTGTTTCTAAGAAGAAGGTCACTTCATTATCAAATATCTGAAAAGAATTTGAAAGACAATTTATTTTTTAAATCTTGCCCTAAAAGTTTCAGGGCAACAGGCAGGCATTGATAAGTTTGTGTTACTTTTTGCGTCAAAGGGTTATTGATAGAAATTAAATAGAAAAAAAGCACTGATTACATTCTGATGTAGTTGGGCTGTTGTTTTTCAGTAATCATTGTTTACTCGTATGTCTCTTTTAGGTAGAGTACAAGGCTTACATAGAGGTATTTCAATAGATGGTAAAGCATCGTGCCCTTTAGGGACCTGAAATCTCCACAACAAAATCTTTTTTCATTTATACATGATTATAAGCAAAAGCATTTATTTCTGTATTCATTCCACTTAATGCTCTCTTGCTGTTGACTGTTGCCCAAAATGTTTTATGGTATGTAAAGATTATACTCAGAATGTTGTTTTCAAACGTCCCAGGACATACCCAAGCCTGTTGAGTGCATAAAAATGTACTTGGTCAAAGATTACAGAAGAGTTGGCTTGTAATTAATGATAATATATATCTGAACCTCGAAACTGAATCACAATATTTTTGGCAATCCTTGTGCAGTCTTGATCTGACTATATCACTATGCAAAATGACATCCCAAAGCTGATGATAGTCTCTTGTTATTTCAGTACCAAGATTGTCCAAAGAAGTGATCTGATTGATTTAAAAAAAAAAAAAACCACAAAACCAAACCAAAACCAAAAAACCCCCAGCAACATTGTTATAATCTGAAATTTATTAGGGGCTTATTTTGACAGATTTTGTTTTTTTTGTATCTGTGTTGTTTGATGTATGTGTGGAACCTGCAGTAGATGCATCATCTCTTACGTACATGAGATGAGTTTTTGAAATCACAATGCTGTGTGTTTGTGGCTATATATAAAGGCCTCATGAGTTAAGTAGTTGCAACTTTTTTGATTTCCGATGGACTCTTCTCTCTCATTTTCTATTGGCAGTATGGCAAGCCTTTCTCATAATTATTCAGGTACCTAGTTGGAAATGAAATCATGTTTTCATGTAAGTGAATAGTTAACAAGTGTGTGTGGGGAAGAGACTTCTTTCTATTTTTCCTGTCTTTCTGCTGTAATCCTAAAACAGTGTCACATCTCCTGGAGGATCCCAGATCTTAAAGCTCAAGGCCTGCCTATTCTACAGTACACCGCTTCTTCAAGGATGGTTATTCCTTACCCCTCTTTGGCCTAGGACAGAAGCCCACTCCACATAGATGTTCTGTATAGCATGTGTTTTCCTCAGAAACTTAAAAGTCTGAAATGTTTGGCTCAGGCTGTATCTGCTGTAAGAGCTCAAGTGGGTTTATTAAATGATCCAGATAGAATGTCAAGATCACATACTGTAGGACTGAACTAAGGAAAGGTACAGGAAATGTGAATTGAGTTGGCACCAGCCTTGCTAATACCAGCTGTTTAAAAGTAAAGTGCTTGGCATTGATAGCTACCAGAAGTTTCTTCTGTTTCAGGTAGTAAAATTACACCTATAATTACCCATGAGCAAGTGCATGTACTGTGTAGAACCTGAATAATAAAACACCTCCATCATCCTAGCTCTTCAGTCTCAGGACTGATGGGCGACACTCAGTTTGAAAAATCGTGTACTTCTTTGTAGATGAGTCAGTCCAAAGGAAGCGTGTAAGAGAGATGCTGACACCTGCTCAGGGCAGGTTTCTACCCACCTGGTTCAAAAACATTTTGATACTGAAGACCATTCACATAGTGTCTATCAATAATAGTCCATCTATTGGGGCAGACCTTTATTTGAGAGACCAGAAGCAGCTTGGAAATGTTCTCTCCTGTTTTTTTTTCCCCACTTTGCTTTTGTGACTTGACCTGATCATTCTATTTTCTAGCAAAAAGCCAACTAAACCTTTAAGTCATGTGAGAGTTCACAGTGTCACAAAGCTGAGATGGTGGAACGGATCTAGAAAAACACGTGAATGAGAAAAAAAAAATCTTTGCTTCTCACCAGTGGTTTGAACACCAAATGCAGTAGGGATGGTTCTGCAGTAGTGTGTAGAAATTCATGCAGTACTGGCCCAGATTCATTCTGTTAGAAGAGCTCCTAGAAGTGGACAACTCAGCGTGACTTGGATGTATTTTGGATATGTTTCGAGCCTTGGAACTAAAAAGAGACATGAATGAAATGTACATAAAAATAGGGAAGGCTTTAGACTAAGGTTTGGGAGATTTTTTTCAAGATCTTCTGCCCTAGGGAGCTGACTAAGATAATATTTTTCTCTCAAAAATGAATGCTTTTATCTTAAATTGCAATTCCTTTTCCCAGTAATGGTAGAGGCATGTTCTTTTGGTTTCTGCTGTGACTAGTTAACATTTTACTGATACAGGTTTTCCACAAAGCATGAATCGTTGTAACTAGCTAAATGGAGACGTGGAAAAAAAAATTCCTTCATCCATCTGTAACTGTTTCCCTTTAGACACCCCTAAACATTTAAATGCGTAATTTTTGCAATATCTGGAGGCAGTAAGCACTAGCATTGCTTTCCAGAAGAGGGGACTGAGACATAAGGAAGGCAGGTCACTTGTTCAAGTGCACGCTGTATGTCTACACTGCAGGGTCAGAGGTGGGTAAAGGCTGTATACACCCCTAAGGATAGATAAACCTGTGTCGCCAAGCCGAGTAGCTGGAACATCCTTGAATGCTGCAATCAGTACGAACATACCTTAAATTGGGCAAAAAAAATGCGGTGCAGCCACCTAAGGAAACAAATGTCAACTCTAGATAGCTCAAGGTTGAAATGTGCTTAGCTGAGTGTAGACAAATTCAGTAAAACTCAAGAAATGCAATAAATAGATATTTTTCTCAGATTTAAATGGCTTTCTTCATGGTCTTACAGCAGCGCTCAAAAATGATAACAGAACACATAAGTTATTCTATGTCCTGTGAAGAGCTAGAAGACATGAACATATGGTTCATGTCAGTAACGTAAAAGAGCAATGTAGATGTGTTCATCACCAATATCTAAAAAAAAAATGAAAGGTGTTTTTTTCATGTGTCTTAACTGCTCAAATCATCCATGATGCAAGGGCTTTTTGCTAAAAACCAGCATTTTGATGAGTGCAGCAGCACTCAGTAGTAGTTCCTGACATTCAGACTTTCTCCTGCAATCCATTAGTTAACCTTTAGATCTCATGAGGGCAAAGGCAAACACTGAGTAGCGGTTATGGGATGCCAGGTCCATCATTAGAACTATATTTAAAATGCACTCCTATTCTACCCAGACTTCAGGTAACAGCTGTGTTGAAGTGGAGTCAAAGTTGAGTATGTTTTTAAAGTAATCATAATGTCAAAAATGTCAGATTTAGTATTGAAGTTAGAAGCAGCACAATCATGTTAAAAACCAGGACAGGGTTTACCTATGTAAATAGGTGTACATATGTAGTTGTGTGCAGATATATATATATTCATACACATATATATTGATGTATGTGCAAACATGCATACACATGCTGATGCACACATACACACACGCACACAAAAGTTCATTTTTTTTCCCAGATGTCATACCTGGACATTGACTCTCTCGAATTACAGTTACCTCAGATCGTCATAACTTTGCAGGTACCCATTCCCTCGGGGACTGTGTTTCATAATGAACAGGAATTGGAAGTGAATTTGGAGGAAGAGATTTTAGAGCAATTTAGGAAAAAGATGTCAGGATCCCTGTGTACATACACTTAGCCGTGAGGAATGCAACAATACTTCTCCCTCCTTTTGTCAGGTCCCTGTCTGTATTCAGCTGGTTAAAAGACCTGTTGGCACAAGTCCTGCCCCTTGTCTGGCTTTTGCAGCTTGTGCATGCCTGATCGAGAGCTAGAATATAGCTGAGGCACCTACCCGGACTCAGAAAATTAGTAACTTTCTGTGGATGCATTCACAGCCTCCTTTCCCCAAATGCATTTTGATCTCTTAGAATGGAGAGGGGGTGGACACAGTTTGACTGACCTCCACTTGCAACAGCGAGAGGTTCAGAGCAATCATCATGAAATACGTGGAGATCATCAGGAATGTGGGATGATACTGTATACAAAATATTGTCTAGTAAAATCTACAGAGGAATTTTTTAAAAAATGGAGGGGAAAAAAAAAACAAAAGAAAGAAGTGTCATGGTTATCAACAATCTTTGCAATTTGACTTCTCCATTGTATGGCCAGAACAAGAGCAAGGGGAAGGTGGCTGATATGTAGTAGTGCTTTTAGTCCTGAATTAATTATAGTTGATTTTTTGGAAGGACTCTTAGATTTGTTTCTCTCCTTCCCTTGTAGTGCTATTACAGAACCAAAGAAATGTTGTGTAGCTGCCTTTGAGTTTTCGTGGTATGATGTAGGTGTTTTCCTTAGAGGTTTTTGGGAATCACCTGTACAGTTGTTGTGGAAATAAAACATTAATAACAAAAAGATCCAGAGAGTCTTGCAAACACTCATTTGTATGAAATTAATATCTATGTTTTCCTTTACAGAAGTCATGTCTTGGTTTATTAATGGCTAAACCCTTTGAAACCATGTTTCAAGTTCAACTGACTCATGGGAGTTCATTGATCAAACTGTCTTATTAAAATCTGAGCTTGTTTACAGAGGGTCTCCTTTTCTTTCTTACAATTTTTCACCTAAACCTACACTCACTGAACACCGCACAACCTTCTGTGAGCCTTGGTGGAATATCAGGAGATAAACATTTACCTCCCAGAGAAGGATATATGTGGTCAACTATACCCTGTACCTGGCTTCCTTTCGAGACTCTATTAGATCAAAAAAAGCAGCAGATGTATTGTACTTACTGAACAAGGCAGTCTGGATCCGAATCCCATCCTCAGTGCGCAAGGCATTATGTACAGGTTTAGGGAAATGGATTCTTAGAAATGGAAGGGAGTTTCCTTTATGCCTCTCTTATTTGGGCTGAGACCAGAAAATCTGTGGGTGGTTGATTCTCTGCCGTCTTTGGGTGACAATCATCTAAAACTCGCTTCCTTGAATAGTCTCATTTATTCTGTTTGTATTCCACTCAACTGATCACACACAACTCTACAGTGAATTATTCACCCTTTAAGTGAATTAATATTTTTGGTTTTATTGAATGCATTCTTTTTTTTTCTTTTGATTTTTCTGAAGCTGCAGTTTGTACTTGAGAATTTAGGGTAATGCAAGTTCATATGATTAAATTTATTTTTTAAGTTGGATGTTTATCCAAAGAATAATTGATTCCAGAGTTTCAGTGATCCCAACTTGTTTATATTTACTGCTCAGGATCTACTTTAATATATACTGATGATTTTTTTTTTCTTTTTTAAAAGTGACATTTTACTTTATAACATTTTACCAAAAATCCATCCTTTTGCTGATGTTATGAGTGAACTGGGCAAAGCTGCAGGTTTTGATTCGAGATAAAAGCATGACCTTTGGCAAGAGTGGCTAGTCTTTCCCACCACCATCCAGGTTCTTATTTTCTAGCTTAGACGAAGTGGTTTTTCTGACCACATGAGGGCATCGGTGAGCTACTAACAGTGATTTTGCTCATCTCTTAAATGCTGTCGGTACAAACCCAATGTATTACCAAAAAATACATGCAGTGGAGAGTTTTTCTAAGTTTGGAATAACCATATGATGGCATTCTGCAGTCCTGCGCGAGATCCTGAAACACTTGAAATACAGCAGATGACAGAGCTGTCTGGTCAATGAGTGGATGACGAGTTATAGTGTTTGTGGTTCTGAGATCTGAGAGCCCCAAATACACAGTTTAGGTCTGTGACCTTTTCCTGGGCTACATGATTCATTTTAGCAAAGCGAGGAGCAGCAGACGTGTCCCACCCCTTGAGACAAGGCATCTCAGTATGGGGAAGCATAACACTAGAAAGCCGTGAACCCGCAGACCTTGCTAAGTTCACATCTCCAAAAATCTTCACTGGGTAAAGCAATGCAGGTAAAGAACATCAATTCTCTGACAGGTACTTTTTCTCATATAAATGTCCTCAGGTGAAATGAGGCCCTTGCTGGAAACACTATACAAACACGTCTAAAATACATTCCCTTTCCTGAAGATCTTCCAGTCTAATTAGAGCAGACAGACAAAAAGCAGGAGTGGAAATAACCTTAACTTTCTGTTAGAGCAGGCAGATCCAGCACAAAGTTCCCCTTTTTTCCTCTGATCTTCCTGTGAGAGCCTGCATTTCTTATGGGAGAAAAGGTAATAACCTCAACACACCGTCTTTCAGATCTCAAAAAGCCTGCAGCAGTGCACATTGCTGACGTAAAGGCTGGAGCTCCCAGCACAAGTGAAATCCTGCTGTCCCGGCGAGACAAATGCATACTAATAATTCTGCCCTTATGAAAGTTGTTCCCTAATTAGTGAAATGCAGTGAAAATTTCAATCATCCAATCTGTTACAGTAGTGCTAAGTATTGGAGGCTTTCCTTTAGAAAACCAACCAACATAGTTGATCCCAAATAACTTTTGTCTCTGCTTCTTAAGGACAGATTTGACAAGGTCCTACGTCTGTAGAAAATAAGGCGTTTCTGCTTCTATGTGTAATTTTTTTTCAACTTGCTTTTGACCATGCAATGTCCCTGCGGTTTTCTGTCCAGAATAATCCAAATTGTCCGAATGTGTTCACTTATCCCATCTTTCTAGCTGTTCATTATTCAGGGTGCTCCAGAGGAAATGGAATTCAGTGTTTTCCATGTTTATTGATCTCAGGTGGTGTGTAGTAGTCATGATAAATAACGAAGCCAGACACTGTCTGTCTGCTCTGATTATATTTTATAGTGGATTAGCATACTGAAAGGATGATGACCTCACATCTTTTGCGATTGACTATGCAAATTTTAATGACAGAGGAAAATGAAATTTACACAGGTGTTAACAGAGGATGTTAGATGGAAGCAAATGTATGATATTCTCTCATTACTTCATTTAGTTAAACCAGCCTTTAAGCCACAGAGTACATATTCATGAACAAAAGACTCTAATGCATCTCCTGCTGCAGAGTTTCTGAGTTGGTTCTTAGAGTGACGGCGTTTAGTTCAAACGAAGATGCACCCGCAGCAACGACAACTGCATTTTATATGGTGAAGGGTTTCTAGCTAGTGTATAAAAACTTCATTTGCAAGCCAAATACCCCTTTGTATGTGTTTTACTCCAAATCTCCACCTCTTTCCCCACCCAGATTAACCTACCTGTGATTTCACTTTTATTTGGCAAATCAAAAATTCCATTAAAGCTGTGATGCTTTGAACGATTTTGCTATTGGAGACAGCAGTTTAATGCCTGTATGAATTTTAAAAGCTACTTTTAGAGAGAAATGTTCACAGGAGTCAGATAATGCATGAAGCTTCATTAGTTCCTTTTGAATTCTTGCAAAGTTTTACAGACAAGATAGAAGATGAAAATGAAGCCAAAATGAATGAAGAACACTATTAAATGTATTTTATACTGCAGTGCAACTAATGTTTTTTCACTTCAGGATACAGAGCATATTTCATAAATTATTATTGTCTTGTTTTATACTGAATATTCCTTTCTGTGGAAAAATGACTTGTGGGCTCTAGTTTGCACTGTTGATGTGACTAGAAATTGTGCTATTAGTTTTTAGCACATAGAAAAAAGCTGTACATGATACAGTACAAGTAAAAGTAATAGAAGCCATTAGATTTTTTTCTTCCTATTTTTGCCTTTTCTCTCACTAGTTCATGTAAACAGATGATAAAATGTTCTCTTTCTGTCTTTGGTAGAATCAGTTTTACAAGAGAATATAAAACCATGAAACAGGCAGATTAGCCTTTGTTTTCCCTCATGTGGAACTTATATATACTCTTTGAGAAAATAATGCATATATTCATGCTGCTGATAAAGAATGTGTTGGAGGAAAGGATGTTCTTGTGACCTGTTAAATGCAGCCTAGGGTAACACTGAGGTTTTAAAGTTGTTGGCAGGGGTGGGGGCAGGGATAAAAGAAAACAAAGATTTTGTTTCAGGGAAAAATCAGTCTTTTGCACATCTGCTGAAATACATTCTGCATTCTGTTGAATACATTTCCTAATCCTTTGTATCACTGTGGGATGGATTATTTAATGCCTTTTTCACCTGAAGAATAGTCATGTTTCATTACAGCCAAAGTCAGTCTTCTTTCATAATAATGTATGGTTTTAATAAAAGATTTTTCATTGGTTTTTTTGAAGAAATTAACATCTCTCAAATCACCTGTACGACAAAAGTCTTAAGATGTTTTCATTTCTTTTCCTGCAATGATCTTCTCATACATGCCCAATCTCTGTCCACAACACTAATGAAGAAAGCAACCTATTTAAGAAAACATCAGTATTTTAACTTTATAGTATTTGTAGTGTTTTATATTCGCGTCATTCATATTTTTCAACAATAATTTATTGCATTGTATGGAATGTAACATATATTCTTCATTGACCATAAACTGCCCTGTTTAATATATTGTATATTAATGAAAAGGCAAAATAGCAGATGAATTCTTTCCCTCTGTGTCCCAGGTATGCTAGGATAAGAGCGGATGTCTTCTAATTTGCGTCTTAGCAGGGTTCTTTCCTTTATGATGAAAAGAGTAAATGAAGAATGGGATCTTGCCAGTCTAGATCCCGCCTACATCTGCCTACTTTCCAGGACTGCTAATTAATCTATTGCACGCTTCTTTAACTTGCATTAAACTAGGAACCTAAATTGCATGAACTGTATTCCACCTCAAATCTTTCTCATCAACAGTAAGAAACACCCAATAACGCAGTATTATTACGAATAGTGCTTGTGAAAATAGTTACTGTTTGGGCATATCAGCTTTTTCTTTTTAAAAAGTCTTCCTATATAAATATTTTCTACAACTGTAAATACTGCAGCTGTGACCCTGTTTGCTTGTATTTTGTAAAATGATGTTTTCCCCATTCGTGTGTGTTTATTAAATTATGACACATGAAATTGTGCCCATTTCACACGTTAGTAAATGTGTCGTATGTGGAATGCTCCAAAAAATACTTAAAAAAGGGCTTAGTAGAAAGGTTGGTTACTTGTTTGTCACCACATACAACAAGGAGGAATTCCTTTTATTTATGTTATGAAAATGTCAAATCCTATAAGGAATGCCCAGCTCTGTTTAAACATACCCAAAATGATAAGAACAATTTGATTTGGGGAGGTTTGGGGAATGGGAATATAGTCCATTTTTTAAATTACAAATTGCATCCCTTTACACCTGCAGGCTGGAATTAGAATATTTTTTCTGTCTATTCCCCCCCTTTTTAAGTTATATCCAGAGTATTAAAATAAACGTTGTGTTTTGCATAAGAGGACTAGATATGAGTTAGTCCTGGCAGGGCCAGATGTGTTAAAACTAAGAGGAGAAAGGTCTGTTCCCCTGTACATGGGGCAGTTTGCCCCCATTGGAAACCAGAGTTTCTTTGCTGGTCCTCAGGCAGAAATTAGCTTTTGTTGCTCTGAGCACCTCAAAGGAGGTTTTCTGGCAAGCACTCCTGAATGGGAGGCACTGACACATCTTGCGCCCTTCAGGAATTTTAATGAAGTTAACCGAATCAGAATACAGAAGTAAGCTGCTGTGTTAAAAGACCATCTACTCTTTAGCCAACTTGCAGTGTTGAACAGAAGCTTGTTGTGTACAGGGTAGGGCGACAGGAATATCTACAACCGAAAAATCAATCTATAGCAGAGACGCATCCCAGACTGCATCAAGGAAAAAAGTCCTTTGCATTTTACTGAAAGCCATCACTTATTTTTTACTTTTCTATTCAAAGCTAGAAATATTTTCAACCTTGTCTGACTTCTGCTTACAAAGTCTAGAAGATATTTCCTAACCCGTAACCACGAGTTCTTTTTCTGCCAGAGGCCAAGTCTAAGTCCATGATCTGCCCCTTGTTTTAGAGAGTCAGCTTTTTACAAGACTGTAATGGAGGTATGGGCATCTAAGACAGTGAGAGTCATTAGTTTTATCTCCTGCATGAAACTCCCAGGAATAAAGAGAATTTCAAGTGGGAAAATACAGGAGGAGATAGATTTTCCTCTCTCTTTCCCTGTCTCCACAATAAAGATAACTCCTGGAATTTTAGTCTTTAGTTTATTCTAACGGACTTGAACAATGAGGAGCTGATGTATGGGCTTAAAATGCACGGGTGAAAAGATGGCAGTGTTGAAGGTCATGAATATTCTGAAACATGAATGATTGGATAATAGACATACTGGAATGTTCATTTCAGTTGACTTTGCTAAGTGTCTTTTACTCATTAAATTGGATACTATTATAAACATGTTAATAACAGAGAAATCAATACATATTCTGTCTAGATGTACTTTGAATAGTTCCTTAAAAGCATTTCATAAAAAGTCAGCCGATTTAATGATTTTATTGCCACCAGACATATAAATGTGACATGCCAAAGACTGGCTGTCATTTCTTTTTTAATATTTGTTTCCTTGGCACAAGCAGATTGGAGGCAACCAGCACTTGTTAAGATACAGAAGTGCACAGTTATGCTACTTGGGTCTGCCTTTCAGGTGGCGAAGCTTCTTTTTAAAGACATTTTTTTCTTCTCAGTTTCATTGCAATGTATGATTAAGATTACTGGGAGCGAAAATACTGTTAAGCTCACTTGTATGAAATCCGTGGAAGCTAAGTTCGATAATGCTTTTGGTCAGCTTTACTCATAGAGCCTGAGAGATTTGTTTGCAAGATATTAGAAGAAAATTAATTCTGAGTTCAAAAGGGAAGTACTGTAATTGTGAAAACAGGTCATATATTAGAATGAAATGCTAATGTAAGTGTGAGACATAAATCATTTTAATAATAGAGTACAGCAGCCCTCTCCATAATTCACACACTTTTGTTAATGAGTTATTGCAAGCTCCTTTCTTCCCAAAGTTATGACAGTGTCTTGTAGAGGCAATGCACATTGTGTCTGGGTCAGCTGGGTGATCCTCAACAAATTCAACTCCTGTGTTTTACTGAGGGATGATAAAAGTATCAAAATGTGATGTATGCCAGTGCTTCTTTACTCTCCAGGGGGGTAATTTTATTACATTAGATTATTTCACATCAGAATTCAATAGAATTAATTCCCACATTCACTTAACTGGCATGAATGTGGTTCTAGATCCACTTCCAAACATGGTTAAAATTCAGTTAGTGCCCAAGATAAAGTTCCCTTACCATAGTTTGCCTGACCAGCTGAAGTCTAGACAAAGCTACCAGCCTTTGACTCATCTTCAGATTGGTCCCTATTACGGATTGGTATGCATTTAATAGCGGTTTGGCATAGATATGACACAGATGTGAAACACCTGGTCTCATTGTGTTGTTGAGTGCATTAAATCATGTAACTGGCTTCTCTGAGCCTCTTTATCTTCTTTACATTACTACATGAAGGATGATAAGATCACTTAGTTTCCAAACTGAATGTGTTTGTATCAGTTTCCCTTATTCAGTTGGCTCTTAGAATCCCAGTGTTGTCAGAAAAAAAAAAAAATTAAGCCATGTAAAACTGTTTTGGCATCCATTCATGTATCTCAAGGAACTGATATAGAGCGAGTTGTTCAGATGCCATGTATCTATCACTGAATGTAAAATGAGAGTTCAGTTCCATTCCTGTCTGGCTGCCCTTGCTGTCAGGAGTGAATGGATGTGTAAGGTGCAGGACCAGAAAATTAAGTCAAAGCTTTAAAAAGTCCTGGTATCTGCTGTTGTTTCTTCATTTCCTTTTTGCTCAAGTGCTTCCTTCATACCATTGCCTCTTCAGAAAAGCACGTTCCTTTAGCATCTTTCTGACCTGCAGTCTTAGAATGGTTTGGGTTGGAAGGGACCTCAAAGATCATCTAGTTCTAGTCTTCATGTTCTTCTTGCCTAAAATTTTTGTTTGCTTCATTGACTTTGGAAGACCTACAGAGTTTTCATCCACAAAGTCCTTTTGAATGCACCCATTACCCATTGGTGTAAAAGCCTGAGAATACAAGATAGTCAAAAGACGACAACAAAAAGACTGTAAACCAGGGACTAAGATCATTGATGATTACTGAGAATTTTGACTGAGAAGAAAGAATTGCATGTATCCCAGGAGAGGATGGCAGTTGTGCTTCTTGTGTGGTGAGGACTTTGAAGAAGAACCTGCCCAAACAGGCAGTGGAAAAGTGTTTTCGTGCTCTGATCATGAATCACCAATATGTATAAACAAGTTTAGATAATGCACAACTGACACGTGTACCATGTGTTTTGGAAACTGTGGTTATTTTGGAAATCAAAAGGAAGTCTCACAAGGAAAATTTCACAGTTTTTCCAGCCATTCTACTCTGACCTCATAGCTGAAACTACTGAATTCATCCGTTGTTTTACAAAGCTGTGATATGCTCACCAGGCAGTATGAAATCTTCACAATAATGCAGTAATGAATAGCGCCTTTCAGTGCATGAATAGTTACAAAGAGCACAGATTTCTCTCAAAAAGAGACGCTTAGTCAAAATTCTTGCTGAAAGAAACAAAGTTGACAGAAGTCTTGCAATAGATTCAAACGGAAAGTATTCAGGAGGATACAGATCAACTTTTGAGCAAGCAAATTATTTATGTATTTGGAAAATATCCATCACAACAGTAAGAGAAATCTCAGTAGGTTTAGAAATTCCAATTGGACAAGCTTGGAAAAGTTACTATGAATTTCTTAAATTTGTTTGAGCTTTTTCTCTACTTTCAGTACGTGTTTTTCTTGTTTTCCTTCTCACTCCAGACAAACTAGATTTTTCCCACTGACTGCCTTTCGGTTTGCCAGGTTCATAACACATCCAGTTTTGGATCGTCCTCCTTAAATCTACCTTTCCAACAGTTTCTAACATCAAGAATTCCTCCAACCCTCAGAGGGATGACTTATCTATGGCTCTTCAATGTCTTAATAGCTGTCATGCTGAAGAATGTATCTTTGTCCAAAAATTTTTCTCTTCAGTTGTTTTCTTCATCCTTCCTCTGATTTCATGTCCAGAGTCAGTGATTTACTGCTTACTTCTTTCTAAAATATGTTTTAAATTCTAATCTAGATATTTGCTAGTCCAAGTTTTACTTTATAGAGGCACCTTCAGAGCAGAGTGAAGTTGTTTGTTAGCTGTAAAATCACCTTGAAACACTTCCATGGAGACAGGGATGGGGAGGAGAAAAGCATAAGTCAGTAATGGAATTATCTAAGATCTCAAATTAAAACCAGGAAAGTACATCCAGAAGATTTTCTTCAAAGGGCCCTACAGTGGGCTAATTTAATGCAGTTTCTAAGTGTATGGCAAATTTAAAAAACAATTACCCCAGCAAACCAGTGCTAATAAAAATTGGTTCTTAAAGTATTCAGATGTAGTATAATTCTACTGCCTTTTGTGTGCATAGATGTTACTTAAAAAACAAGTAAATGAATGAAACTGCTGCAGTTCACTGGCATGACATTTACACATCTGCTGGTGGTGTTCCATTGTAGTATCCTTAAATTTTCAATTATTTTACCTAGTAACCTGTTAACTATATATAAAAAAATAGTAAGGAGGTCACATTCTTAAGCTATGATAGATTGTACCACTGGCCTCTTTTTTCCTCTCTCTCTCATGCAATTTTTTTTCAAAGTTTTAATAGAAATCAAATGTTGGATGTTCTGCTGTCCTTTTAAGAACAAAAGTCACAAATCATTGTAAAATAAAAAGATTTTCTATTAACCACATGCTGTTTCAAAGTTACAAATACCTGCTTTAATGAGTTCAACATTATTGCAAAATAGGTTTATATTAGAAACTTAGCTAGTACTAGAAATATGATTTGTGAACCACTCATTTTATGTGAGAAATATGTGAGCAACAACGTTCTTTTCTCTACAGAACTTTTCACTCAAAATTTATACAATGCTTGTATTTCAAAATATTTAGTGAAATTTTTTAATGGAAAAACATGACAAAAATAGAATATGATATTTGGATCACTGATTATGGTTATATTTGCCTCAGAGCTTCCTTTTGCAGAACTTTGAGTATTTTTCTATGAAGAACCCAAAAAGATGAAAATGTAAAGGATATTCCATCATTTTATTGTTTCTCTTTACAGAATAATATTTTGTTTTCATTCATGAGGCTGACACTACAGTTTTGGGTTTATGATTTTATTTTAAACTAAGATCAGTGATTTTTGTTGGCCTGTGTTTCTAATAGTTTTGAAATCTACCAGTTATGCAAAAAAGAACTGTTTATTTTGGAGGAAATCTCTTAAACCAAAAATGTATATAACCCAAAGGGTAACATGCTGTGGTGGTGAAGTGTCTTTCTTCCTATAAAAATGTTAAATTAATGTAATTTATCAGATTAGATCTTGATTTTACACTAATGACATAGTTCACAGAGGATGTATTGTACCTCTTTGAATTAATATAAATTCTATAAAGAAAATGATGTTTTGAATAGCTGCCAAGACACTGTTGTTAGAGCACATGTTTTCAGTTCAAAAACATGTATGGAATTCATGTCAGCATAAAGTTGAGTCTGCAAGACAGTGAATTCAAGGATTAAACTGCTCTACAGTCCCAGTGAAAACCCCGATAATGCCAGTGAATTTCTGAGAAGGCAGTAAATTGCAGTTATTGGGCCACGTAAATTCATCAGAGCATTAACTATATTATGTTAGATGAGAAGAAAGTTCATTTGTAGAGGTTAAAGACATCAATTTTACATCTGTCATTAAGTTTCATTACAAAAATAAATTGGCATTAAATTATAGAAGATTAGTAACTGAAGGACAGTTTACACATGAATCATTGATTCATTGCATGACTCAGAGTTGGTAATGGGAAGAAGTATTTTTACCTTCAGTCACCCACTTAAATCCAACCCCAGCCTAAAGTGACTCAGCCCTGACCATCCGACAGCTGTTGGGTGTTCAGCTGTGCGGTGAATCGATGGGGAAAGTACAGTCAGTGGACAGGTGTAGAAAACTCACCACTGTAGACTCTTGTGGTCATGGCAGGGAAGTTAAGGATTACGTGAGTGTATCATTTGAACTAGCCATTTACTGACAAACCTTGGAGAAGAACATGTTGTTTCTGTAGTCCCCGTTCATGACAGGAAGATCAATCTGCCCATCAATAAAGAACACAGAGCGTAGTTGGGTGTGCGTGAAGTTTGTGAGTGGATCTACAAGCCAGGTGTTTCCAATACTATGCGAAGCATTCAAACTGCAGATGGTCCTGTCTACAGGGGGATTTTGAATTATGTTGGCAATTATCAGAAAGCACTTTTCTAGCGTGGAGAAGATTTGAAAGCAGTGGGTGGTTCGGATGCGGCAGTAATCTTAGGTCTGGCGTGGATCTAACATGCCACTCAGGAGCCCTGGTTTACTCTCCTTCATCCTGTTGTCTTCAGCAGGTGGGATATTGCATTTATTGAATTAATTCTGATCCTACAGCTCTTCATCAGACCTAGTATGTTATTGTTAGATTGTTAGAGTGTTTTTCCTTGTTATAAGAGAGATGTACAGCTCTATTTTTAATTTTACAGATCACCATTCAGAGAGACAGTGGTTTAGATGTCAGTTCCCCCAAACATGGAAAAGTGGATCCAGACAACATGCCACACGTTGGTGGAAATACTTGGGCTGGTGGAACAGGTTTTTCATTCTTTTTCTTTTTAATGCGTCATTGAAAGATGTCTAAGGGAGATGCTGTGCCGGTCAAAAATGGGTTTATACAAGGCTACCCTCTGCTTAGTGCTATTTTACTCAATATAGAGTCGCTTTATTGCCAGTAAAAAGAAATATTTGCAGTGTCTACCTTAAACTGTGTATAGCGGATCTCTACTTCAATTACATTTTGTTGTTGCCTCTTCTCATTGGCCATATAGAGAACCAGAAGCTTGCAGCTTCAGAAACTAGGCTGAGTCATTTGCCATTCTCTTAGATGTCCCTGTAGCCACAGCAATTTAGGTAGTGTAGGTAAGAGGCACGCAGAATAGGCAACGCACCTCCTAAGTATAAAAGGGCATGGTAGTGATCACTAGATCACTACAAATTCTAAGGAGAAGACAGAGACTGAATGAATGTCTTTAAGGACCAGGAGCTTTGAGGAGATGTACAAGACTTATATGATCTATAGTCCCCTTTGTACCTTTATGAATCCAGTCTCAAGGGACTATCAACACAATTATTCCATTGGAGTTGTTCTTAACTGTGATTGTTTGTTTTTGAAAATCTTTGGCAATAAATATTTCTGCTGGGGATTGTTGGCAATTTTTTTGGAACATCTGTATATATGACAACAGAAGCTTTAAAGGAAATGCATTGTTCTTTATTATTGAATGCATATTCTTAATTATATTTTATCTCAATCATGTTAGGTGGGAGAGACACTGCTGGGTTAGGTGGCAAAGGTGGGCCATATCGACTGGATGCTGGCCACAGGGTTTACCAAATATCTCAAGCTGAAAAGGATGCTGTTCCTGAGGAGGTCAAGAGAGCTGCTCGAGAGATGGGTGAAAAGGCCTTTAAACAGAGGTAATGTGAAAGTCTTTATTTTCCCAACCATTTCCCAGAAGAATTTGAAAAAGACGGCTAAAAAGAATTTTCTTTCTTAACTGTATTTATCAACTACATTACCCTGATCATTATTATTTAACAGAGCTTACCAGCATGTGTCTAACTGCTCTGGACGAGATGTATAGAATGTTTTATTGAATTAAGCCACACTTTTAAAATGACTGTGTGATTTGGTAGAGTAAAGCATAGCTAGGTGGACAAGGAGACTGATGTGAATATTTATCTTTTTTAAAAAGGGGATCTACCAGATGAATTATGATGAATCCAGATTGTATGTTGTTAGGAATTCATTACCTAGCAAACGTCTTTGAAAATGGACCATTGTGAGCAAATTACTTTTGTTTGAAAGACCTATAGCCAAATGGTGAGATGATTTGAACTACCAGAGCTCAGCAGATACTTTTACACAAACCACAGATCTTCCCATCATTAGTGTAATGCATGGTTACTAATCAGCTGTTTCCCAGACTGTGCACAGAGATTCACGTGTCTTCCGCCAACTGAACTCTTCAAGTCAAACTCTGATACTTTGCATAAAAAAATCAAAGTATATTGACTATCATTCCAAATGAGTTTTATGTTTCAGCCCAGGACATATGGCAATGTGAGTATCTGTCTGAAAGTAGAGAGTACTAGACACAGATTAAAACATCAGAGCAAATAAATTTGGAAGCAACTTAATCAGTTCACATTTTGTTGCTATTAACAAAATGATTCCCAATAGGGGGAAATCTGGGTGCTGTGAGGAGCAGGTGAGATTGCCGTTTGCTTTAACTGATGTGTTAATAATTAGGCTGTTAAGCATAGAGCATACACTGGACATGAATCACTGTATTTAAAAACAGCAATTTATCTGTTGCATTCAGGTCAAGTTTATTTTTTAATCGTATTTTTATTACTAAATTACCTGGAGCATTTAAAATTGCTGTTAGAGAATTACTGATTAATTAAGACAGGGAAAATGTATAGATTATGTCAGTGCTTCAAAGGAAAAGACTCTAAAAGGCAAAATACCTTTTAATAATGATTTAATTTAGACAAGCAACATACAGAAATTTAAATTAAAAATAGTAATTTAAGGTTTTGTTTTCAGGGGGAAGGCAGAGCTTGTTTTGTCTTTTTTTCCTGGTGCTTTATTGGGGGGGGCGTAGGTGGGGAGGACTACTTTTAACCCTTTCTACATCCCCATTCTTCAAAATTGCTTATCAGTTGCTTCATAATAGCAACAATTGATATGTATAGTCTTGGATACTGTACATCTCTTTGTGCATATGCACATATACACACACGGCATTATTTGCGGAGTTTCTACCTGCCTGTATGGTGATTTACAAAATTCGTGCTAGGGCAAATTCCTGGATACTGCTACATGTTGTGGAAACAGTGCAGCTGTGTCCTGTAAAATCTGAGTATCTGTACATGAGATAACAATTCATGTCCTGCTAAAAACAGTGAGCTGGTATCTACCAGCTATAAATGTAGCCTATTCTGAAGTCACATCTGATTTGGATTATTATTCTGTACATCTTGGATAGTTGTAGGAACTAAGAGATAAAAGTTAAGAATAGGGAGGTTGGAGTCCTCAGGCTGAATTAAAAATGTCAGGAGGACTGCAGATTTCACTGCTTTGTTTATACATGATTATCTGGAAGAGAGAATTTTAATATGAAAACTTGCTTTCCTAGCTAGATAGTACTTCTAGTGGAAAACATTTTAAATTGCCCTATTTCACTAAAATAAAGTTAGCAACCGCTCTTGAATATGCAGTGTTTTTCACGGTGTTTTTCTGAAGGAGCTTTCACTGTGGATTGATGTAGAGTCTAACAAAGTAAAACCGCACGTCACTTTTTTTTTGTTTAAAACAAAATATTTTCTTCATTGATGAAGATACTCATCATGAAGATACTGAACTCTCTTGGCATTATCCATGAAATAAAGTGTACAGCACTGAAAGTTATCTTTTCCTGCCTCTAATGCATAGTAGTTGGCTATAATGACTATGTCTATGCAAAATTCAAAATAGAAAAAGACATAGTCATACTAAAGACAACAACGATTTGATGTTTGATTTTAATATTATCATTAAAGGGCTAGTCTAAACAGCAATTCTCATGTATACTGTATGTTCCAGGCAAGTAACTCATGACGGTATTAAAAAACTTGTCATTAGAAATATAACTATACAGCCGATACATACTTTTCTATCCATTCATCGTTGATTTAAAAATCAGGATTTTCAAAACAGTGTGAGTGAAGTTATGCTGTTATGAAGTGCTTGTGTTTGAAATGATCTGTGCACAGACAGGCTGTGGTGGGCTGACCCTGGCAGGAGGCCAGGTGCCCCCCAAAGCCGCTCTATCACTGCCCTCCTCAGCTGCAAAGGGGAGAGAAAATATAACGAAAGGCTCCTGGGTCGAGATAAGGACAGGGAGAGATCACTCACCAATTCCCATCACTGGCAAAACAGACTCAACTTGGGAAAAATTAATTTAATTCATAACTAATCAAATCAGAGTAAGATAATGAGAAATAAAACCAAATCTTAAAACCACCTTCCCCCCACCCCTCCCTTCTTGCTGGGCTCAACTTTACTGCTCATTTCTCTCCCTCCTCCTCACCAGCAGCACAGGGGGACGGGGAATGGGAGTCATGGTCAGTTCATCACACGTTGTCTCTGCCGCTCCTTCCTCCTTAGGGGGACGACTCCTCACACTCTTCCCCTGCTCCAACATGGGGTCCCTGCCACGGGGTGCAGACCTTCAGGACCAGACTGCTCCAGTGTGGGTCCCCCACGGGTCACAAGTCCTGCCAGCAAACCTGCTCCTGAGTGGGCTCCTCCCTCCACAGGGCCACAGGTCCTGCCGAGAGCCTGCTCCAGCACAGGCTTCCCATGGGGTCACGGCCTCTTTTGAGCATCCACCTGCTCTGGTGTGAGCTCCTCCATGGGCTGCAGGTGGATATCTGCTCCATGCCTGGAGCACCTCCTGCCTCTCCTTCTTCAGTGACCTGGGTGTCTGCAGAGTTGTTCCTCTCATGTGTTCTCACTCCTCTCTCGCTGCAATTGCTCTTGGTGTACACAGGGGTTTTTTTTCCCCCTCCTTAACTGTGTTATCCCAGAGGCACTGCCACCGTCACTGATGTGCTTGGCCTTGGCCAGTGGCAGGTCCGTCTTGGAGCCGGCTGGCATTAGTTCTGTCAGACATGGGGGAAGCTTCTAGCAGCTTCTCCCAGAAGCCACCCCTGTAGCCCCCCCCGCTACCAAAACTTGGCCACACAAACTCAATACATAGGCCAATATGTTTTAGCTCAGGACCGAACCGAGCCACGTGCTGGATGATAGGGTGGCCAGATTACATAATTGCTGCCTTGCTAAATGTCGCAGGGTCATGGAAAATATCAAATAGTTTATGCTCTCAGCATATCCATCTGTCCCCTAGCTTGTTCTTCACCATTAGACCTCTGTAATTACATTCCAATTGTGAGTTTCACCAGTTTAAGAGTATCTGCTTAGCTACAATGTTGAGAAGGATGATATAGAACTTGAAGTGGACACATCTTAACTTATAGAAAACAGCATATATCTGTTTTTATAGTGCAGATGTTGCGTGCTCTGTTAGGACTTTGGACAGGATGGTGTTCAGTGACATGACTCATTTTTTTGTGGGGCAGCACATTTTTGTTAATGATCATTTAAAACTTCTTTGTTTCAAAGTTTCATCATTTTATGAAGCATAAAGATAGGTATTTGAGACAGTGTTACTAGCTGGAGGTCTTCAAGGACAGTTTTTATAGTGTGTCTTTACTTAACCTTTGTGTTAAAGCATGGATCATGATATGTTTAAAATACTTTGGCGGTGAAGTAATGAATAGACACTCATGATCCTTTTATGTACAAATAGCAACACCTGAGCCAATAAAACCTTCAGAATTTGATCACAGTTTTCAGAACATCTAATTTACTTCCCAAACATTAAAGCAGATTAGGAGAGAGACAAAGGATTAGTAACTTTAATAAGTTTTAATGAGATGCAATCCCTGTAGTCATTGGTGATTACTTGCCTTCTCAAAAATTCTCAAAAGTGGCTGCCACTTCTTTGATTTGTCTCTTGTGTCTGGTTATTACAGTCTGAATTTGCCTGTTATCAAGTAAATAAACTTGCAATTTACATATGTAAATGGATTATATGCTTGTTTCTTAAACTGTTCTTAGCTCCCTGTTCTTTGCTTTAGATTGAAAGAGATTCAGATGAGTGAATATGATGCATCAACTTACGAAAGGTTCTCTGGAGCAGTCCGACGTCAAGTTCAGTCACTCCGCATCATCTTGGACAATCTGCAGGTAATCTTCGATTCACTGGTAAAGGAACATGGTGAGCTCATTACATTCATAGGCCCCTTATATTATCCTGCTAATATCCTGTTACCATCTGACGATCATACCTTTGAGGGCTACAAGCAGATTCAGGCTATAATCATGGTTAGGAAAAACAGTCTCATATTACGATTTCAAAGGCAGCTTTTAAGTGGATCCTAGTGCTTATCTCTACAAGTTACAGTATTCCCATACCACAGCTTACAGAGATTACTTATTCAGGAGCAGAATTTTGTGAAAAAAATACTATACGATATTAAAAGAATATGTGATGGTGTGTAGAGCCCAGCCTTTGTCTTTACCTCCTGTCCAAAAGACTTTTTTTAGCTGAGAAGTACAAATGCTATACATGTTAAAAGAAACACCCACTCCAAATGGGTGATTTACTGCATATTCAGCTGAAAACGTGAATTTTTCTCAGGTTTGTTTTTAACTCTTGCTAATAAAAACAGGTATAGCCCAAATCTCCTAAGCAGAAGCTGACCAAAACCACCAATTTGCCTTTATTCTAGTCATTGGTCTTGTGGTTGTTCCAGATTTTATTAATACGGGGCAAAAAAAATAAAAAATGCATTGTTTCTAGGAGGAATCTGCTAATCCTCAATGAAAATTAAAGAAAAATTAATTTTACTCCTAATAAGACATCTCTGATTAAAAATATTTCTCTTGAAGCCTATCAACCACTGGTATATATATACCTTAGTCTATTAGCAAATCGCTGTGCTGTGTCTAATCTATCTCCTTACTTCAGCAATAAAACTAAAATATAGAAAGAAATTACTTTGTATGATCGACAGACTCCTCCTGGGTCAAAAAATCCAATCCCCTGGTATTGCAAGTAAGAAAGGTAACATTTTTCTTTGCCTTACTTATAGCTTTAAGCCATTGTGACTACAACAATGCTACTATAATCACATATATACACAGAGAACTATCAGCCGGTTTTATTATGAATGTATCAATTCAGAGAGCTCCTCATATAATGAATATTTAAGATGGTCATGATTAGGTGATTCATGCATCTAATATGTGTTTCCGTTTAGGACATAGGCTTTTGGCCTGTAAAGTCAGGTTTCAATTGAAAAATTTTAGATCTAAATCTCAGTTTTTCCTACATCATTTATATCTAGCTGCTTTTTTTACCATGTTTCTAGTAGACATGCCATTGGAGGCACACCCTAGGTGTGAAGTGAATAAGCGAATCTTCAGTTTAAAGTCTTTTTTTTGTCTGCCTTATGTATTCTTTGGAGCCAAAATGCTTACATTCAGGGATCACGTTAATCATAATCAAAATATAACATATTTTAATATATGGAGACATATCCTGTTGCTTTGTTAGAAAGGTCATTTTAATATCAAGGCAAAGTCATATAAGCCTCAGTATTTTATGAGACTTTGCTAACTTCCTGGCAAGATCTATAACAGCTAACCGCAGAGCTAGTAAATGTACTTTATGATGAAAAAAACAAACTCACTGAATTTGGAAAAGCTAGCTCATAGAATAAGAGCAATACTGAAAGCAAATTTTTAACTGCATAAATTTTAATACAGATTGTGGTAAGTTTTTTTATTAGAAGATGGCACTAGGAAAATGAAGATAAATGATAACAGGAGTTACTTAGTTGCAAAATGCTTTCTGTTAATTGGAAAGCTGAGTCCAAGCACATTTCATGTTATCTTTCTGAGAAAAAAAAATAATATTTGAGTTCTTCAGCATGGTAAGTCATTCAACCCTGATGGAGGACTATGCCTCTGTCCCCCCTTTCTTCTGGATAGTCCCATGTACACCATAGGTTCTTAGCTAAAACTGTTTTCTTTCTGTTATCAGTCAGACATTCCTCATTTCTGAAATAAGAAGTCAGTGGCATAGTCAGTTGCAGCAAACTTTGCAGCTGAGATGTCTGTGTGTTTTTAACTTTGTGAAAATCCCAAATTACCTTCTCAGTAGAGAACACTTGTGGCTTTTTAAAAATTTTTGAATTTGCTTTGTTTCAAACTCAGTGTGTTCACATAATGGAAATATATTGTCCGTGTTTATTTAACTTGGATTTTCTTTTCAATATATGCCTTTTTATTGTTAGGTTTGAGGGTTTTTTAAAAATATGTTCCTTTGATTAAATTTTACATCCCAAGAATCAAGAGGCTGGGATTCAGGGCCAGTGTTGATGGTTCACAAGAGTAGTAGCAGCAGAAAGAGATGTTTGTATTAGGCTGATCCTTGAAAGTGATATATACATAAATACAGTCTGAGAATGTAATTTCATTGTTCATTTTACTTTGCATAACTCACTGATCTCTGTCAGCTCGTTGAACAACGTTAACAAAACATTAGGAGTTGTCATTTAACTTCCGTAGAAGTAGCAAAGCCAGGAGTCCAAGAAATCCGGTCAATGATGAGCTTTCTTCTCTCGCCTAATGCTGGCCAAACCCCGAATAACGCTTGTCTGTCTGAACGCCAGATTCCAAAGCTGATGGTCAGTCAGTCACTCAGAAATGCCTTCTCAGATTTTAGATGATGTGCCTTCCAGAAAGCACTTCTCTTTTTATTGATTATTGAAGAGGGAATCTGGGGCAACTGTCCCTGTAGCTTTTGAGCATCATTTAGGCATCTGCATTTGATGGGCCCATGCGAACCACATGAAGTTCAACAAGGCCAAGTGCAAGGTCCTGCACATGTGTTGGCGCAATCCCAAGCACAGATGCAGGCTGGGCAGGGAATGGATTGAGAGCAACCCTGAGGAGAAGGACTTGGGGGTGTTGGTTGATGAAAAGCTCAACATGAGCCAGCAGTGTGCGCTTGCAGCCCAGAAAGCCAACCGTGTCCTGGGCTGCATCAAAAGAGGTGTGACCAGCAGGTCGAGGGAGGTGATCCTGCCCCTCTACTCCGCTCTTGTGAGACCCCACCTACAGTACTGCATCCAGCTCTGGGGGCCCAGTACAAGAGAAACATTGAGCTGTTGGAGTGAGTCCAGAGGAGGGCCACAAAGCTGATCAGAGGGCTGGAGCACCTCTCCTGTGAAGACAGGCTGAGAGAGTTGGGGTTGTTCAGCCTGGAGAAGAGAAGGCTTCAGGGAGATCTAATTGCAGCCTTCCAGTACCTGAAGGGGGCCTACAGGAAAGCTGGTGAGGGACTGTTTATGAGGGAGTGTAGTGATAGGACAAGGGGTAATGACCTTAAGCTGAAGGAGGGTAGATTTAGATTAGACATTAGGAAGAAATTCTTTACTGTGAGGGTGGTGAGGCACTGGAACAGGTTGCCCAGAGAAGCTGTGGCTGCCCCCTCCCTGGAAGTGTTCAAGGCCAGGTTGGATGGGGCTTTGGGGCAACCTGGTCTAGTGGAGGGTGTCCCTGCCCATGGCAGGGGGGTTGGAACTAGATGATCTTTGAGGTCCCTTCCAACCCAAACCATTCTGTGATTCTATGATTAAACTGGGCAAACCTGAGCTGGAGTCCCTGAACCTCTGGAGCTCTGTCTGATTTAGACTGTGTGGGAACTGTCTGGTCATAGCAGCAAGAATAACATAGTGACAGTCTTATAATAAACATGGCTCGGAGAGCCGACAATGTGAAAAACCCTGTGCCCTGTCAGTAGTAGTTTTCTGATTTCAGCAGCTAAGGGAACGTATGCATAATGTTTTCCCAGAAAAAAATGCAGACTACAACTGGCAGTATTTCCTACGATCCTGTACTGTTACGAGTTACATATTTAGATGTGATCACTTCACATACACAACTTTTTATGTGATGTTTACAGACATCACAGTTATATTGTACAGGTTTTTTTGTAAATATGCCTTTGGTATCTTTCAGTGAAAAGAACTACTGCAGTGGTGTGTTGCGATCAGCCATTGCTATGCCGATAAGATATGGTATCTAGCACACTTTTCTAATTTCAAAAGCAACATAATGAATATATACACAATATTTTTTCATCAATATGGCCGCAGTATATTGCAATAGTAATTGGTTGTGTGCCCTTTCTAGTAAAATATCGAAGTAAGGTATATATGTAATAGATCTGGTTTTCTTTTAAAATAGTAAATGCTTTTAAATTTACGTTGCTTTTAAGCTTATGCAAATTATATATTGAAAATGCTTTGAAGCTTTTCTGTGGTATATATGTGCATTGTATAATGCACGTGCTTAAGGGAATTTTTTTTTCAGCTTTTATAAAAGGAAATAAATTCTTAGGAGTTCTGCATGGAAGAGGCAGATGCTAAGTAGTCTAAATAATTTTAGTGTTATTCTGGAAAGAGGTTAGGTCATATTTTGTCAGCATCCTTCCTTATTTACAAGAGAATTTCAACTCTGTGTGCCTCCAATAAAATTTCAGCTCAAATACTGGCTTTTGTTGCATAAGCTTCAATAGGTATTAAATGGTTTTTAACTATGCTTAAAAGCAAGTTTCTTGTCACACTGCTGTTCCTTGAACAGCAAATAGCCACAAAGCTAAAGCATCGTCAATGAAAACAGTGGTAAAATTAGATGAGAATTTGCTCAATGAAGCCAAAAATTTATAATCTTCTGTCGTTTGTCTCTCCTGCCTACTGCAAGGAAGAAAATGACAAAAAAAAATGACAAAACAGCAGCCCTAAGGAAGTGTTAAGGATCTACTTCTGTTCCAGTACTTATAGTGGCTGACTAGGAACAAAGTCATTTCATCTGCATCATCCTGGGAGGTGGAAGATTGATTTTAGACAGGCTCTCCTCACTCAGCCGCATGTTGTCTCCAGGAGCATTTTTTTAATGGTTAGTTGGAGTGTTGTTGAAATTTGCCATTGGTTATCCTACTGTGTTTTTCACAGCTGGAGAACTCCTATAGTGTGACACTTTGGTGGAGCATGTAGAGATCACCTGGAATTTGCAGGTATCTTCTTGTGATGTTACACAACTCTTTGGGCAACAAAGGAATTGATGATCCTGTGGAAGAAGGGACTTCAGATTTCATCCCAAGAATATTTAATGATCATGGAAACTACTAGTTGGTGGTACAAACAAACTCATGGATACCCCACTGCCAAACTGGGTGAAAGCTAGGTTGACTGTAGCACCACGAAAATGTATCAGAGAGAACAACTGACTGAATTTACAACACAGGAAATTGTTTCCACTTTCCTTTTCTGTGATTTACTAAAAGGCTGAGATTTCCATGTATTGGCTTTGGTTTTGCCTTCATCAGGAAGCATCTGTAAAGCTTTTGACACAGCCTAACTAAAAAAAACCTGTGTTTGTCACAGCTATGTTAATTCTATACTGTGAAATTAATTAATCAAAACATTTTCCCTGTGGCTTTGTATTCTGTCTGCCCATTTATTTTCATAGATAAGTAGTCCATTAGTCCTGAGTAACTATAGGCAATAGACAGTAGTCCAGAACTACTTCTTCCATACACACCAAAAATAAAAACTCATAAATTTTGACCAAAGCAAAATCAAAGATTTCCTGAGCCTTAAGAAGCCATTGTCTGACTGCTCAGACTGTACAAAATTATAAAGATTCGTCCTCTCAAATCCCAGGCCTGCAGTTTGCTGGGGATTTGTAATGTAACACTTCCTGCTCATCAGAGAGCGACTGATTTTCATTCCTGAGAACCAATGTTTAAGGCAGTTTGTGTCCTGCTGGATATTTGATTTGCTTCCAGCTGCTGACCAGCAATTTACTGAGAGTGTAAATGCATTATACATATATAAATTTAAAATCTTCTTTCCTTGCTGGGCTTACTACTAGGATGAGCAACTTCAACCTGAAGATTTAAGCAGAAATGAAATAAACTATGAAACCCATATATGCAGACTTCACTGTCTTTAGATGGATCTTATGTATTATGAACCATGATGAAGCCATCCTTTGAAAACATTCTTAAATATGTTGTTTAGAATATTAAAACACTTCAGTCTTCAATCTTGAGTGCTTGTTTCTATGTACAGGAGTTCCATGAATATTTGAGTTCCTGGATTGTAATGCATGTTCATCAAGTCAGGCTGTGGGTCACCAATGTTCTTTTCAAGAAAATAAAAGAAACTTTAAATGGGCTGTTTCTTCAGTACCATAATTTTCAAGGTTTTTATTTTAAAATATAATTATAGTTTGTTATGAGTGTTACTTTAAAAGAAACCATTTACCATTACCTAAGGTAAATACTACCGAGTTTTACCTTTAAGTCACCCAGGTTTTTTCTTGCACTGCTTGGATGGAGAAACCATAAAAAATGGTCAGTTATGCATGTCCCTCTGGTTGTATGTATTTTTGCACAAGCTACACAGATTTTCAGTACATTTGCAAGAAAAAAGGATAAAATTTCCACAGTTAAACTCCCATATATGAAACAACTGAAAGAAGACAAAATTACAGAGGGAACATGTTCTTTGTCAGTGTTAATTTTTCTTTCAGAGAAAAAGAGCAGGACAGCTATGAAAATGTGTTTGGATTTCTTTGACTTATGCCAAACCTATCACATCATTACAAAGAAAATTCATTCGTATGTCATATTCGGTATGTCTTAAATTGCTTAAAATCACATCACTGAGTGAAGGTTTCTTTTCTGTTGCAGGCCAAGGGTAAGGAAAGGCAATGGCTGAGACACCAAGCTGTTGGAGAGCTAGATGATGCCAAAATCATTGACGGGCTGACAGGAGAAAAAGCCATATATAAACGACGGGGAGAACTTGAGCCACAAGTAAGTATCCAACAAGTAGCAGGGAAAGGCAGGGAAGCGCTTAACCAGTTTGTTGTTTTCATAGTGGCTGTACAAATACAAGTGGCGTTTCAGTGAGTTATAGGGATGAGAAAGTCAGAAGAATCTTGGGAAGTCCCCGAGACAGAGGCAACCACAAGATGGAAGATTTGCTTCACTACTTGTACTCATACACATGTAATTGCTATTTGCCACTCTCAGAGAGAGGATGTTCATCTAGACAGTCCTTCGTTTGATCCAGTGCAACAGTTTTTATGTTCTTCTTTTATATTTTATTGAGCTGAAGGCAATTAGCACAAAACATTTTGTTTGTTTGTCTAAGAAAAAGGAAAATATTTTCTCACTAACTTAATTTAATTTAATTTTTGATAATAAATACCCTGATACTCTGGGAAGTATAAAAAAAAAGTGTTTTACAAATATCTTCTCCTTATTCCATGATACACAAGGATTTTCAACTTCCACAAATACTTGGATTTACAAGAATAAAAATTATAATGGGAAAAAAGTGTGAGGAAAAGCCATTAAGATATGATAAAGTTGTCTGTCCTGTGGCTCAGTTCAGCCGCTCCTTAGGAGACATGATGATCAGGCCTGTGTGAGTCAGCACCAGAGAAACCACTTGAATCAGACCAGCAAAACCTGGCTAAAACTGGTGGGGCTAGTCCATAATATTTAACAGTAATACTTAATGATAGATTGCAATTTTTAACTGCACTAAGAATTTTTTTTTAAATAGCTGAGTACAACATCTTTTTGCATGTCAGTTACCCACATCTGATGAATCCCTGGTGGTGTTTTTTGTGCTATTTTGTTCTGATGTTTGTTGCTTTGAACAGCTTATGGAACTTGGCATTGCCTGTGTGAAAGACCAATAAGGGAAAAGTGATTACATTTTGTCATTTTTTCAAAATGTATTTACTCAATATATGAGTTTTAAGGCTTTGTAAAAATAGTTCAATTAGGGAAAAAAAAGGACACCTTTAAGTTTTGAATAAATATAGGATTTAATGTACTCTCTCTCTCCCTTTGTTTTTGGGAGAACAGGGATGTCCCAGTCCATTAAGAGAGTAATTAAAAGAAAAAAGCACACAAATGCTTGCAAACCCTACAGGTAAAAGAAACATTTTAGTAATTTGGTTTTTATGTGACTTGTTTTTTGCCAGATCATCTTTAATAGCCTTGTACTCGAATCCAGACTCATCTTATTGGACACTAAATAAAACACCTCCCTTGAATGTACTGTGCCAAAAATTGTTAAAACAGATGGGGATTGTTTTCAGGAAAAAATAATGGTTTTAACATTAGAATGAAGAAGAAACTAGTAGTTAATCAGAACAAGATTTCAAACATTTTTGGAATGTTATTAACCTCAGCAGACAAGTTTTTACAGTCTTATACGGGTCCCTGTTAGTACCGTATGCCAAGGAAAAACATTTCCATTATAAGCCTTGGCAGAAAGATCAAATTTGAGAGTCTCTTTACTTAAATAAAATGTTAAGAATCAAAACTGAGACAGAAAAAGTATTTTCCTGACAAGCATGCGTGGAATTTTTCGAGGTATTTTGTTTCCAGTCATTGAAGGTGAGGGGAAAGAATGAATTGAGGTATCTGTTAAGTAACTGGTTTGAAACAGAAAAAAAGTTAAAATGTTTTTGTTCTTTTTTAAAAAAACTAAACAATGTTTGTTGGATAAAAGTTTCTTGCTTCGCAAAGTGCGGTGGGTTCTCTTTTTGAAATGTTTTATCCTTGCCGATGTTTAGCTTTCCCATTTAGATTGGGTTTTTTTCTGCTGTGTTCCCCTGTCAGCCTGGGAGCCCCCAGCAGAAACCTAAACGCTTGCGCCTGGTGGTGGATGTTTCCGGCAGCATGTACCGCTTTAACGGGGTGGATGGACGACTGGAACGCTCCATGGAGGCTGTCTGTATGGTCATGGAAGCTTTTGAGAATTATGAACACAAATTCAAGGTAATTACAGCTGGGCTAGGAGCTCTGTGGTTATTGCACAGGCTGTGTGGAGCAGTGGAAAAAGTGTTTCAGCAATCAGTCTAGCCAAAGAACATTATTCATTCCCGCAAGGAAATAAAGACATTAATCTGTTTCTAGCAACCTGAAAAATAATACTAGTGAATGGATAAGAAACATTACATGCTTCAGCAGGGGAGAGTTCAATCTAAGACTTTTAAGACTTTGATTTAGTGAAATATGCTGCCTTTTTCTGGTTTTATCTGTTTATTCATTTCTTTGAGCAGAAAGGCTTAAGCCTACAGATCACAAGTAAATATGAGCTCCAGGACATGCAAAGATTCCCTGCCTTTCCATCTGCCCAGAGTACAGACAGTAATACTTTGTCATGGGAGAAGACCAAACTTCTTTGTCCCTTGCTTGCTTTCTCTTCCAGTTACCTGAAAGCAAGAAAATAATTTCTTGTACTGAAATATATTAGGTTCCAAATATCATTTAATGGTAGCCTGCAAAAGAAATCTAAATAAATTTTTATACCCTTTTTTGTCTCAGTAAGCCTAAACAAGGTCTAGAGTATGTTTCTTTAACCTTAAAAAAGACAGGAATGGCCAGTCTCAAGTTAATTCTCGACAGAATATTTAATGGAATAAAGATGTCCAAGAAGAGCATCTCAAACATAAGACTTAAAATACATCTGATCAAAATGTAAAATTTCCTAAACAAAATTAACAGAAAACTTAGTCGAGATCAGTTCAGCCAGGTCTGCTTCTCGTTGTTCCTCCGACAGCATAATCCTACAGGTTTCTGTCCTTCCGTAGAATCTCCTGTACAAAAACAGGCCATACAGAAGCACGTACTTCTAGAATGTCTAATAAAATACAATCATGCAGACTTCCATTTGTCAGGGAAAAGGAGAGAGGCATTATGTTTTTAGCCTACTTTCCCAAGGAAACAAGGTGTGTGCTACCATACTCTCTCGCAGTAAAACTTTCCCCCCTTAAACATGCTTCAACAGAGCATGTTGCACATAGAATCTTTAAGGTTGGAAAAGACCTCTAAGGTCATCAAGTCCAACCATCAAACAAATTTGAAACTGTGGTTTTGTTCCCAAAGACATGAAATTCCTGCAAATGTCATGAAAAGAAGCCAGGTAGAGAGTGATGCTCTGTATTCCTGTTGGAGAAGAATGCTGTAACCATAAGCTTAGACCTTATCCCAGAGAAACCACATGAGAACTCAACTGTAATTAAGATGATCATGGGAAACGAGGGATTTATTGGTTCAGCTGCTCATGTATCTCCTGCTCACTGATAATAGAAAAGTTAATGGCAAATATTACCAGGGGCAATGTAATCATACAACACAATTTGTGTAGCTTGGTAAATCAGGCATATCTGATCAACACACGTATCTGTATGGCCAAATGCAGGATCATTCACAAAGGAAGATGAAATAGAAGTAGGAGACACAAGGATAAATATGATATATTGGGGCATAGTCAACATGGCTTTTGTAAAGCGAAGTAGAGCATTCCGAAGCGTCTCTATGTATGTGACAAGCAAGGTTGGTTGATAGAGTCTCCGTGGTCAAAAGCATTTGATAAAGTCCTTCACCAGAGGCTCGTGAAGAAGTGATAATGCTTTGGGGACAAAAGGGAAAGCCTTCAGATAAATGAGCTACTGCTACAAATACAGGAAACAAACTAACTGGTCATTTTTTAGAGTGAATTGAAGGAAGGTCACTGGTGGAACTGTGTTGGGATTTGTGCCAGAGCCCATGTTGTTACGTTCTTCTGTATATTCATAAGGGATCTGGAAAAGGGGATGGATAGCGAGGTGACAAAAGTTGCTAGTTGTATGAAGTTATTTGGGAAAACAAAAAGGCAAATCCAGCTGCAAGAAGTTGGAGAAGAGCCTTGCCATAAATGGTGACTGGGAAATAATATGGCAGATGGTGTTCAGTGCCATTAAATGTAAAGTGCTGCAGATGGAAGAAAACAATTCCGATTTTAAATACACAGTGAGGAAGTCTCAGCTATTTGCTAGTTCTCATTCTCAGCTATATATTACTGCTCAACAAAGAAATCTTGTAATTATGTTGTATGGTTCTTCGAACACTCAGTGCCCACCAGCTGTCAAAAAAGCTAATTGAATGTTAGAAACTATTAGCAAAAGAACAGAGAATAAAGCAGAAAGCATCAGAACGTCGCTGTAAACATCCATAGTGCATTCACATCAGGAGTAATGTGTGCAACTTTGGTCCCCCATCTCACAAAGGTTCTTGGAGAGCTGAAAAATAAGAGAGAGTGACAAAGATTACAAAGGGTATGGAAATGTCCCCATATAAGAAATAGCTAAGTAGGCAAGAATACTCAGTTTGGAGGAGATAAAAATGAAGGAGCTGATAAAATCCTGAGTAAAATGGAAATGGTGACCAGGGGACAGTTGTTCATTCTGTTCTACTACAGCCCTTCTGCTCTTGTTATGAACAGTGGATTATTTTACATTTACACACAGGCTTAGAAGGTGATGACACTGAAAAAAAGATGTAGCACAGTGGTAGCTAACCAGCTGTCCTTATTTGCAATGCAGCTGTGTAGCTGAGAACCCAGACATGACCCTCAGGTGCATGGTAAAGGAATAACATGTAGAAATAGCCAGCCAGCCACTGTGCGGAATTAGTAAGATCATTAAGAACTGTCTTCAGTTCTGGGATTTTAAAATCTGTTTCATTACCTTTCAAACCCCTCTGTGTCTATTACAGATTATTATATTTTGCTTGGCAATAGTTGCTGTTGGCCAGTGCTTTGCCCCGCACATAGATGAAACCCTGTATTTGGCCATGCAACTAGCTCAAAGTGCAGTAACAGTAAATGTGCCTCTCTAACAACCACTTGCCATTTATAAAAGCACACAAAACCCATGTGCAGTTATTAGATGTGAAAATTGCCACTCTTTGATGATAGTAAGACAGGAGTAGTAATGTTATCCTTACAATCTCTGAGTCAAGAGAGCTGTTACGCCAATTTTATACTTAAAATAACAGGGGCGAGGAAGATGCTGGAAATTTTAGTGACATACCAAGGAAAAAAAGTTGTCATCAGCTTCTACATCTGTTCAAGTTCAATTGCCTCTGGGGTGACTCTCCTCCATTTAAGGGCTCCTTCCACTAGATAGAGAACATTGGAGGGTCAGTAAGAGCCCCTTGATTCAAGGCTGGCCAGATCCAGTGTGAACTCTGTCAACTTCAGAGCTGCTTTTGCTCAAGGGAAAAAAAGTCTTTTTCTTCCTCCACATCTCTCTGTGCTGCCTCATTGGGATTTGACTCACTCTAAGCATGATATCTACAAGAGTAGACCAGAGATGACTAGGACAGCAAGCAAGATGTGGCCACTGAAGTCATTCCCCAAAATGAGCACAGAGGCATTTATTAACTAGTCATGTTTGAATCATATTCTTAACATGATCCAATGATTAGGCTAAAGTATCTCTTTTTAACCTAAATTTCACAGTCCTCTCATATGAGAAGTCTCCCATGCATGTGCTGATGGACTCTTTGAGTCATTCCTTTGATAAAAATAAATAGCATTTCTGAAATCTCCAGCTCAAAAATACATATTTTTAATTTAATTTTTTTTTTTGGTGTATAATCTGTATAGCAGTTGCTACACCTGCGTGAATGCAATCAATAACCAGAACACGTGCCAGTTCCTCGGTTTCTAATGAGTATAATTAGGTCTTCAAAGAGTAAGGGAGCCAGTGATTGTTTTAAAATACCAGTGACTCCAGTCTGTAGAACACTGACACTTTGCGAGATGCTTCTAATTTTTCTTGGGACAAAGCTGAAGTTTGGGTATATCTGCAAAAATAGCATACATTTCTCATGTCTAAAAGAGAACCATATGAAAAAAAGAGAAAAGAACACACAATTGTGTTGTGTGCAGTGAGAAATCTGCAATTTATCACTTTTTTCTTTCTCTTCCTTATCCTCCTCTTGCCTTCCAAGAGTGGTTTTATAAAAATAGACTTTTGTGGCCTTTAGATATGCCTGCTGTTATCTGTTCTTGTTGTAGCCCCATCTGCAAGGGTCACAACAACATGTGCTGCAAATTTGAGGGGTTCCTTGCACAACATGTATTGAACCTGGGGGACCATCAGGCTTGTTGAGCAAAGTGTTCAAAGGGGATTTACATAGTAAATAAGTGCAGTGCAAACTTTGGAAACCAATTCTTGGTTCAAAATCACTTTTCTGCTAGTGCTCTCCTAAATAAGGTTGTGAATGAATCAAATGGGCTTTTCCTTGGTTGTTTTATCTTACTGGCTGAGCTTTCCCCATGTGTGGTACCCCTTGGTATCACTGATGATGCCGATTGTCTGACTGGTCTTTTAGAGCATTGAGTGAAAACAGAGAATACTTTCTCCCTGCCTTCTTACAGAGAACAGCTAAGTATTGGGTAGGTGACTGTACCAAGCAGGTAACGAAGTTATCCTTCATAAAAAGTCAGACAAGTGCCAGCAGGTATTTGTCACCTTTTTATGCTTGCGTAGGACACCCTGCCTGCTTTCCATTTCCCATAAGTGCAGGCAGTGAATCATTCCTTTTCAAGGGGGAAATGGGAGGCTCATCCCACAGTCAGGAAATCCATTTAAATTAACAGCCATGCTTCAAAGCCCTCCTCCAATGTCATCTCATCCACGGTTCCTCTGAAGGGCTTTATTAAAGAGAAGAGTGGGAGTGACTGAGATAAGAGAAGCCACATTCTCAGTCTCATCCTAATAATGGAAGTTAAATATGTTCCTACAGATGCCCCTTGACCCTTTTAAATATGTGGATGCATCACTTATATGTGTAAGTGATAAGCAGCAACTTATTTTGGAGGATTAAAGTTCTTTGCACATCTCATTTTAGGTGCCAGTTATTTGAAAATGTATAGAAGGGCAGTTTGTCCTTTGTTTATCTGAGGTAGCATTAAGTCTGTCACACAAACCGTATAGTTTTATATCATGCCTAATTACCATAATCTGCACACATGGTGGCAGATTTAGGAGGCATGTCCAGTAAATTATCCAAGAGCAACTTGATGAAGCCTTTAAAATATTGTAAGTGGCTCAATAAATGGCATGTTATGTAACTGGTAGGAAAAACCTGAATTGTTATTTATAGCTACATTAAAGGGATATTGCAGATTTTATATGCCCATTTCAGCATTCCCCATTTGTAAAATTTACTGTGGAGGCAGCACTGTTAATTCAGGAAAAAAAGAAATGTTCCACATGCTTGGCAGAATAGTTTCTTTTAAATAATAAACAAAAGGTTTGAAATAAATTCAGAAAAAAAGAAATGTTCAGTGTTGTCCGAAGACGAGATGAATTTATAAAGATCTAGCCCTCTGGCTAGATTCACACTGCCTTTGACATTCAGAATGTGTCTTCTTTCAGCTTTTTAAATGCCTTCAGAAATCAAACCTTTTGGCATGGCAGCTGCAGAAGACAAAGTCTTCCATTTTACCCGTTCTAGGCAGCAGCAACTGTCCATTCAGTGCAAAATGTGACGGTGGAATAGGGATTGCTTTAACCTGTAAGGAAAGAAACCAACAAAATGATGCTATTTCGAGAGACGTGTTTACATATCGTGTACTCACAACTCTGAATGAAGCAGTCCTTGTCTCCGTGTACCTGAGGCTATTGGAAAATGAGCTGCCGTCTACCATAATAATAAATTAATTCAATTAAGCCTGCACTGTAGCAAACAAGTATTTTGCTGCTGGATTTGTCCTGAGAGCCTGTGCTTGCAATCTACTTTGTAAAACAAAACAAAAGTCAGTTCCGAGTAAGATCGTTTCACAGCTCTTCTCTCACTTTTAACTTCATCCACAATTCTCCTAGGGAATTTATGAGAAAAATGCATCGGATCCCTGCTTCTCAGCTTTCTGTGCTCGTCTTTAGCTCCAGCACTCGTGCGAAGGAAGGAAACTGGTTTTGACAAAGCGTGCACGTGCCTGCATGTGTTGGGGTTCCCAGCTGGCCAGGGCTGTGGAGCTGTCTGCACCTTTTCTTTAAAATGAGCACAAGATTACATCGCATCACTGAGGGTTCATTTTACTAGAACACAAATCAGGAGGAGGTAATAATTTACTGAAAGAAAACCTGCATGAGAGATTTAAATCCTCCTTCTTTGCCCTTGCAGAGTGGGGTTCTTCACTCCAGTTTTACTCTGTCCCAAACTCTGTTTTGGTAAGTTGCAGTAGACTCCATACATTCCCGTGGGGAAACATCTCCCTTCTATCACCTCTGAAGCTCTAAAGCTTCTAGCACCTCTGTCACCTCTAAAGCTTGGCTGTGAGCCTGCTCCCACTCCTCCCTCCCAGGGAGGGGGCTGCAGTCTTATCCTGACTTAAGTCAATCCAGGTCAGTGCTGCTACGTTCCTGTCCCCACCTTTGCTGGGGCACAAGTACTCATCTGACCTCAAGTTTGGAGAGTTAAACTGCCCAAAGGCAGCCTCATGGTCATTAGCTTTTGGCCACTCCCGGTCCTTGACTTGACATGCAGGGGATCGGAGGACCATAAGGACCAGCACGCGAGGGCTGGTGACCACAGCACTTCTCTTCCGCAGCACAGGTCCTCAGGCACGGTGAGATCTCACCCTGCTCTTGGGGACGCCCCGCTTGACCCAGAGTGCAGCAGCCAGGACAAAGCAAAGAGGCACTTCTTCCCTGCTGCCTCACCACACCTTTTTTAATCACAAATAGCGTAGTAAACTGTTGGCAAAGAAACAAGGAAACAGATAACATCTTTTAAATATACGTACTCCAACGCATGCATGGGCACACACAGAGAATAATAAACAACTAGCCAAGGAGGGAGCAGGCAGGACGTGATGTTCCCAGGTGAATGGCTTTACATGCCTGCAATAGTTTGCTCAGATCATTTCAGCCTCGCCTTGCCCGCACTCAGGTTGTACGTTCCCACCTTGTGCAAGAATGTGGAGGGGACCCAACCGTAGGGTCAACATCTGGTGTTTCATCTACGTCTGTTACAGCAGTTCCCTTTACACAGACTGTCACACTGAGTTTACACCCAGCCTTTTTGAGATGAAAGGTTAGTCCGTTATTAGTGTGTGCCAGGAACCAAAATGATATTCCCAGATAGCAAAGTCTGGCCTAGTCCCATGAACTCAGTATGGCGGAGCTCATACCAGGACACCCGGTGGGAGAGGTCCGTGAAATGCTGGGAAGGAGCTCGTTATGAAGGAATCAAGCTGCTTTTTCTACAGGAGAATGACAGCATTTTGCTTTATATAATTAGGTTGTTGATTTAAAAGTGATACTGAATACAAAACTGCTCCACAAAGGACACACAGGGTTTCGTAATTAAGAGCCTACCCTGAAGATCTGTGGACATTTCTGACATTATGTAAGAACAACAGTAGCGCTGTATATTTTCCGTGCCATTAAACCACTGCTTTATTTAGTTCCTCTGATTTGAATAATCTTTCGTTTTTAAAACAGTACACATGCACGCTGTCTTTGTGTGTGGTTCACGTTCTGGGTTTATTCCTGTCTTAATTCAGAAGTATGTTGAATACAACCTCAACATTATTCTCAAAATTTGTGTGTTTTCATTTGCCATATCTTTTCTCCAGGAAGGATGACGGTTTGGGGAAGACAGAAACACCAGCTAATTATTCATCAGGAAAGAGAGAGTCTGAAGCATTATTGGTGATAAGAAATAGGATTTGAAGAGAAATCATGTGTCAAACTGGAAGCTTTACATGAGGCGGGGTAGCAAACACAAGAAATGGAAGAGCTGGAGAGAACAGGAATGGGAAAAAACAACAGAGCAGAATGAAATGGGAGTGTGTGGGGACTAGGTTATATACAGATTTCCTAGGGGAAGGAAGTCTGGGTTATGTGAGGCTGTTATAAGATCGTCTGACCCTGGGTGAAATAACGTGGCACATTTGCTGTTTTGCAGAGGGAGGTGCCACCTTTAAAAATGTTCCAGCTGCTATAGCTTTCTTTTACTCTTGATATATTTTTAAGCAAATTAGTAGTATGGAAACAATTTAAAAGAGCTTTATCGATAAAGAATGCAATTTCCCCAGTCTCCAGAACCTGACTTATACCAAATAAGGTAGTCTTCAATAGGAAAGAAAATTCAGAAAGTCTTTGAGGATGAGACCAGTCTTTTACCAAATGATTACGTGGGAATTAGGGATGGTGAACCCAGCAGTGACCTGTAGGCAGTACTTGAATTAAAGATAACAGAGAAGCAAAACATTGCACAAGGTCTCCCTGTCAACTAAGGATAGGTCTGTGCCAGCTAATCAGGGGAAAATACAGGCATGTTCATGTTGAGGAATTACCAGCTCAGGTCTCTCTGGGCTCGAGACCCGTGCACTGTGCTCTATTATTTGGTGTAGACAGCTCTTAAATCCACTTTTGTCCTGCTCATGAATTCTCCCTGGGGTGACTGCCACATCCACAACACAAAGGGCAGGTCAGGACCTTGCCGTAACTCAGCTTGTCTTGGTTTTCGTGTATCAACAATAAAAATCTCACATAAAACAAAGGCCTTCCTAATATCGCATTATTTGTTCAATAAGATGTTTGAACTATTACAGCTCTACATGTCATGTTTTTGCAGCATCTTTCACAGGAGAATGATGTGCACACCATCTCATTTGAAAACGTACAGACACTTTTGAAATTCACTTCTCTACATACTTTCAGCAATGACTTTGATCTGTTATGCACAAAAATAAAGAGTACTGCTTTTCAGAAAAGAAGGCTTTTTTTCAGAGCAGAATGAGGTCACAAAAATGATCCATCAAACATGGGAGCTACTCTCAAACAATGCACTTCTTGTTTGTCAGACTCAAGAGGATGAAAATTGCTACTTTAAGAAAATAAGCGGACAATGTGAGAGGGCAAGGTCTTTATCTTATGCATCACCGCTCTGCATTTGGTGGGATGATGTGAAAAACAGACCATGGAAATAAGTAACTGTTCTTTAATTTCGTTATTTAGCAATTCTTTCCCATGTTTTCATGTCGGTGAGAAATTGCAATTCCCTTAAGCAGCTCATAAACAGAAGCAGGGAACAGTATTTGGGTTTTCTTGTTGAAAGCAAATTGCCTTTGATCTGTCTCATGTCATTGTGACCCAAGGGCCGTTTGTGACTAACAGATGACTGATGAAGTTTCTTTCTTGCAGTATGATATTGTTGGACATTCAGGAGATGGCTTCGACATCACCTTGGTTGGGAGTGACAAAGTTCCCAAGAACAATAAGCAAAGATTAGAGATTCTTAAGGTAAATCCTACTGATAAGTGATGATGGATAGTTAAGGATTTTATGACTGCAAAGGTAAAAATGTAGGTAGGTCACAGAACGCAAAACATAAGAAGAGTGAAATAAAAGAAAAGAAAGCGAAATCTGTGTATTTGCATAAAGCTGAAGCAGGACCTTTCAGAATCTTGGCAGAAAACAAATTGTGCCAAAATAGGAGAAGCTATATATGCCTTTTTCTGGACTGCTGTGTCACAAATGTGTCATTTTGACTGCCTGTCAAAGGATATGGAAAATTCCAGACATTATGCAGTGATATAGATAGCTCTGCCTAAATTATGTGGTGATATTATTAGTGCGTAAGTGACTAATTGAAACTGTAGAGGGATACCAGGTCATTGATTTAGCCTGGTACCTTCAAAAAGTGATGTGTCACAGTAGCAGTGGGAAAATGCGTCAATGCTAAACTCAAAATGTATTAAATCACAATTGCAAAGTGAGTGTATTCATCAAGACTTTACTGCAATAGGATGCAGAAAAATAGAGTATATTGCAGGATTTACCTGGTTGGCAGCTTTATAGGTTAGAACTGTGCATTTGAGCTTCCTTCAAAAATTATTTTTGAAAGATCTGACAGTTACTTGGGTTAGAAGGACTGGATTTTCTAATGTCTAAAATTCCTTACCTTCTGCACAGGAAACAGCTTCATCAATGCAAACAGTGTATTTATTTCATAAAAGCTCAAACAAACCATTTCAGCATTTTTAAACCTTGCTGCCAATGTCAGGAGTCAAATATTTGATAACAACTGTAGCACTATTAGGGTTTGGAAATGCAAATTATAAACAGGCAGGAGCCGGCCACAGTATTAGGAAACTAAGCCCTGTTTTCTTCCTTAAATAGATAGGAATGTAGCTGCTCAAACTGCAGCTGATCAAACTATTTTACCTTCCTTAAGGTGCAGTCTAATTCTGTCCATGCATGGATTTTGTTTGTTTGACCTGCTGTGTTTTTAAGAAGCGATGCCTGTCTTAAAATGCAACGTTATGTACAAAAAGCCACATCTTCTGTAGTATCTGAACCACTGTCCACATTTCTGAAGCATCTCCTAATATAAAATAACTGAATATTCACTCCCCCCTGTGCCAGCTGAAATGCATGTTTATTCATAAAGTCATCTTACATATTTCCACTTGGTTATGCTGTGCACACAGATCATGCATGCCCATGCTCAGTTCTGCATGAGCGGAGACCATACCTTGGAAGGGACAGAGCATGCCATTCGTGAAATCGCCAAGGAAGAGGCTGACGAGTATTTTGTCATCGTCTTGAGTGATGCAAATCTCGAGCGATACGGTATTCAGCCATCAAGGTTTGCCCAGGTCTTGACCACCAATGCTCAAGTCAATGCTTTTGCCATATTTATAGGATCCTTAGGAGACCAGGCAGATAGGTAAGTATATTTGTTTTATCCCTAATAGAACTTTGTTTCCATTCATCATAAATCTTAACTATGTTTTTAATACAGTGAAGTCAGGCATAGTTGCCCATGCTGGTGTTCTGCACTAAGGTTTTGATCATAGAATCATAAAATCACAGAACGGTTTGGGTTGGAAGGGACCTTAAAGATCACCTAGTTCCAACCCCCCTGCCATAGGCAGGGACACCCTCCACTAGACCAGGTTGCCCAAAGCCCCATCCAACCTGGGCTTGCACACTTCCAGGGATGGGGCAGCCACAGCCTCTCTGGGCAACCTGTGCCAGTGTCTTGCCACCTTCATCATAAAAAATTTCTTCCTTATGTCCAATCTAAACCTACCCTCTTTCAGTTTAAAGCACCCCTTGTCCTGTCACTACAGGCCCTGGCAAAAAGTCTGTCTCTGTCCTTATAAGCCCCCTTTATATATGGAAAGGCTGCTATAAGGTCTGCTTGGAGCCTTCTCTTCTCCAGGCTGAACAACCCCAACTCTCTCAGCCTGTCCTCACAGGAGAGGTGCTGCAGCCCTCTGATCAGCTTCATGGCCCTCCTCTGGACTCTCTCCAACAGCTCCATGTCTCTCCTGTACTGGGGCCCCCAGAGCTGGATGCAGTACTCCAGGTGGGGTCTCATGAGAGCAGAAGAGCGAAGCAGAGGGGGAGAATCGCCACCATCGACCTGCTGGTCACGCTGCTTTTGATGCAGCCCAGGATATGGTTGACTTTCTGGGCTGCAAGTGGACACTGTCAGCTGCTGTCCAAGTTTTCATCTATCATTCTGATTTTTTTATGTACTATCAAGAAGCAGTAGCTTTGACTTCTGTCAGGAAGGAGACTGGTTCGTGGGTCCTTGTAGTTATGGCCAACTGGTTCAGAGCATTCTGAGCATCCAGAGGGAGCACCTGAAGCCATCCTCCCACTGAAGGATGTGCACTATCCCTGTATGTAATGTCACTATGTAATCATGACGGAGTCATGGTGCCTTTGCCATTGCCCCAGTGTGGGGTTTGAATGCGTGTGGGCCTAAGAAAAGAGATTAAAGCAAGAGAAGCTGGAGTTTAATGGTCTTTAAAATGGCAAAAAACTTGACTCGGATGCTCTCCTTGCGTTAAAGACCTAAATTCTTTGGAATTCCTATTTTTAGCGCTAACACATAATTTTACTTTAAATTGTTTGGGCACAGGTAGAAATAAGGAAATTCTGTGCCAGGTGAGGTTCCGTATCCACTGAGGACCAGCACATGCAGCAAAAAGCTGGTATAGCAACAAATATCAACAGTGCCTTTTCTGCTTCTGTTTGAGTCTTCAACTAGAGCAGAAGGAGAGAAGGCCCGAAGGGAATTGGCCCTCGTTATGTAGTTTTAATCAGAAAAGGGTTGAAAGATACAGCTGCACAGCCAGCGTTAGTCATGTCTGCAGGTCTCTACATCAGAGCTGCATTATGCATGAAAAAAGAATCCATTCTGAAAGATTATAATTACAGAAGGTCCTTTTACTTCTGCTAGGAATAAAAAAAAAGCAAAACAAACAAACAAAAAAAAGCATTGACCATATCCTGCTGTGTAAGAGGAGATCTTATAATTGCCTAGTTCACTGGGTATGGAAAATGCACACAATGCTGTCGCTGAAATGCATTTCTATGTACGTGGAAGTGCAGAATTAGACAAAGGCTTCCTGTAACTGCTGTGGGGGAAGGAGAAGGGAATTCTCTGTTGCTGCTTTTTTAACAACTCACTTTAAAAGTGAGACTTACCTTAGCATTGGAGAAATGGTGTGGAGCATAAACTCCTTTGAAAAGCAGTGAAATAATAAATTCCAAGCCTGCTGACTGGACATGAGGGAGATGGGGTTTGTAACGTGCGTCTTGTTTACCTTTATTAAGGGGGGTTAAGCTGTGAATAAAAATGTGTCAAGCTAATATTGGCAGAAAAATATCTTTCCATCTAATCTGCTGCGATCTCGAAGAGGAAATACAAAGAGCACATTTAGAATCACTGGAGGTGTTGAACTGAAAGAGCTGTGGGTTCGTGCTCATCTCTTTAGAGTAAGTAAATATCTTCATTTCCAGAGTAAATCTGTAGCTGCCTTCAGAAAACCAGTTGTGGTAATGCCTCGTGAGGTCACTGGTACCTTGATCAAAATGGAGTTTTTGCACGTCAGAAAGAGGATATGAATAGAAATCTCTAGAAACACTCTAGATTGTCTTGCTGAAAGGACCTCTGTGACTTAGCTGCTCTCAGTATTTCCTCCCACTGCTGCTTTCCCAAGCCTTTAATTGCACGGTGACAGCAACGTGAACGGCATGGGTTGGCAAGGTATTCGAAAAGAAAAACATCCATTCTTAAGGAACCCTGGCTTGTGGTAGGGAAGATAATTTGAAATGGTAATTGTGTCTTGTCCCTCTTTCTGCTCCTTAGGCTGCAGAGGACGCTACCAGCAGGTCGGTCTTTTATTGCCATGGATACCAAAGAGATCCCCCAGATTTTGCAGCAGATCTTCACATCTACCATGTTATCAAGTGCCTAAGCATCACTTATGTCACACAGCATGAGTTCAAAGAAGAAACCCACTTCTGCTGGACATATAAAACCCTAAAGCTGAGGTTAAACACAGTTATTAATAAAATACATACTGTTCTCTAATCAGCAAAGCGACCCAAATCTGCACGACAGCCCAGCTGTAGAATTTCACCCAAAATCTCTCAACTGACTTAGCATGTTTAAAGAATTGCAGCGGGGCGGAGGTAAATTGCAGCATGGCAACAGAGCGAATGTTTTTCTGGAGGGACAAATAAATAAAGGACAGTTTGTGATCATTCCTCTGCCTGCCGTGTTGCCAGCACTACGGGATCATCTCACCCTGTTTTATTAAACACAGTTCACTGGGGTTTGATACTATTGTGCAAGGCAGAGCCAGGCAATCTGTTTCAGTGTTCTGTGTACGTATGTTTGAATAGGTAGTGAACTCCATCTCTGATTTAAACAGGACTGCTCTTGTCAGGCAGGAAACCCTTCCTTCCTCTGCTGTTGCTTTCTTGTCCTGACGGGCATCGGGGCTTCACCGCTGGATGCTGGGAACAATGGAGCAGTTTGGAAATACTGACCCATCGCGTGTAAACATTCATTATCTGATCAGGCACGGTGCTCAGTGTTGTCAGATCTAGAGAAAGTGGCTTTTAAGAAAGAAAACAAAACAAAAATAGATTCTTTCAGTTCTGCCTGTGAAAAGTAAAGGGGAAGGGGTCAAAATGGTCTTAAGAACCCAACAGCCAGTGTTTCTAAGTAGGGAACTACTGCCACGTCTGCTTTGCGTAACTGATGATGCTGTCCCGCTGCACTGTTGCCCGGAATCCCTGGGATGGCCTGAGTATGTAGAGGTGCCTTTTTGGTCGGGAGACACTTACTAACACTTTGCTAGAGCTCCTTTGTGATCTGTTTCGCTTGAGTCTTTTGAAGGTGAAACTGCAGGAGAGATCTAGCCATGAGAAAATAAGTTATTTTTTGTAAAGGAAGAGGAAAAAAATGTTTTGTTTTAGCAAGATATCTATGTTGGGGTATATTTAATATTCAGGATAGTTATAAAAACTTATTTCATAATTCAATCAACTGGTGTTTGGTTTGTCCCATGAGACAATAATTCCTCTTTATCTACTAAAGAACAGATAGCTTGTAGTGCATTGGGAACACTGGAATACTTGATGAATTCAATGTATGATTTAATTAAGCTGGGATGGGGGTTGTGCATCATCATTGATACTCTACTGATACTAATTTGAGGGTAACTGAATAGAAGAAAAGTCAAGGGAGGGTACTTATAAAATCTGAAGGTGGAATTGCAGTACTTCATTTCTAATATTTCTCTTAATCCCACAGTTGCTCAAACCGCGCTGTGAGCAGTATATTTGGAGGGGAGGAGGCAAATTAATTTGACCTTGTTAAATACAACCATCGGTATTCTAAAGGGTCCTGTTTCTAGTGGTCATTCTCCATCAGTCCCGCAGCAAAAATCTTTACCAGAGCATCAAAAATGTCCCATATTTAGGATGTGTTTCGAAGCCTGGCCAGCTTTGAAACTCTTTATAGCGAGAGAGGACGGAAGACGTTTTTCAAAGGCTTGTTAGTATTGTTATGATAACTAGATATGTGAAAACAAAGAGGTTGAAGATGCAATTCCTGTTTGGAGAGAAGGGAATTGGGAGGAGAAGGTTGAGAAGGTTATCCCTGGCTGGGACAAACACATGTACACGCACATACACACAGATGCGGCTACTAAGGGGAAGTACACTTCAAAATATAAATATCTTGGTCCTGTAAACATATGATGAGATACTAAATGCAATAAAGAATTGGCGTATTAAGAAGTCTGTTAGTAAATGTGTTTTTACATGGAAATTTCTTTAGCACCTCTGCTTTTATTGCCAGCAGTCCTTCAAAAAAAAGCATTTTATTACAGTTAATTAGCAAATGTACTCTACACTTTCTAGATTACTTGAATGGATAAACTTTCTCACCTCAGATTTACATGCCATGTAATACTGTTATCTTTATTGTAAAAAAATAGTGTTATTTAAGGGAAACTCTAAGGTAAATCCAATTTTAAACGTTTTGTTTGATTATCTCTGTAACTCATATTTCACGTCATGCTATTTAAAGTTACCTTTCTGTAGTGTTTAGTTTTATTCTTTATTTCAGGAGATGTCTGTTGTGCTTCGGTTCACATTTCATGGGCCCACAGGATACAGTCGTGTCTGGGGCCAGACCAGCCAGGAGGGTGGCTGGAGAGGGTGGAAGCAGTTCTCAGGGAGAGAAAGGGAGAAGAAATGAAATTTTTATTTTTTTTTTTTTTTTCAGTTCAGAAGGAGGGGGTTTGGGTTTTGCTTTTAACGTCACTTCATTGCAGACTCATATCTGACCCAACAGCATCTCTCTAAATTGTAACAATTCAGGGCAAAATTTTCCCCGGGCCGTGCATCTCTCACCTGCTTTAATGCTCATCGCTACCCCAGGGAAATCAAAGCAGCAGCTGCGCTTTCCCCCATCTCTTAGGGACTGCCAGGGTTATTTCACTGCCCAGAAATTCAGCAAACAGTCTTCTTTCATGTCCCTGGAACATGCAGAGCTTCTTAATAAGCATTTATTTTTAATTAGTAAAATGCTTAAGAGTAACGTGGCTTTGTTTAGCGAACAGCAGCACCAGTGACTGCTCTCGTTGCAATGCACGCGCCAGCGTTCTCTGTCGCTCATTCCCTCTGCAAGCGTGTTAAGGTATTTTTCATCTCTTCTCACAGCTTATTAAAGCACTTTCACACTTCCCGGTTTTTATGAAAAGGCGCTTTTTGGGCGAATGAATAGAGCTGCCGGTTGGAGCAGGCCCTGACCTATCGCTAACGCTTTAATAGCATTAGTCACGTCAGCAGTAGTGATTTTAACTACCTCTTATAATGCAGATTTTGGTCTAGTCCTGTTTATATATGTAATGTGTTCATTACAGTATGCAGTCACTTAGGATTATTATTTAATTTATTATTAATATTTATTTTTAGGAAAAAAAATAAAAGAAAGCCCAGGCAGATGTGATTTCAATCAGAAACTTCAGTTCAATATTTAGAGTCATACGCAGCTTCACGCCACGATGTATATACGTGATGGGTTAGCGTGACGTGCAAGGAGAGTTAGGAGACTCGGAATCTTTGACTCTTTTTTTTTTTTTGGGGGGGGGGGTGTCACTTCTTTCCTTTACCAACACTAGGTGTCAAACGTGATTGCGAATGTTGTGCTAGAGCTTATCCATTAGCCTGGTAAAATTAAGACTAAAGATCCTAATCACTGATCAAATATACTGATGTAATATTCGAGCAAACAAGCATGCAACAGGAGATTTACACACTGTATAATATGTGCAAAATCAAACCAAAAAAAAGAACCTTGATGCCCAGTTGAGAATACAGGTAAGAGATGGAAGAATACCAGAGGTTTTCTTTCTCTATACAGTTAAGATTTTTTTTTTATTATTTTTACAAAAGAAATATTAAAATAATTTGGACAATTAATTAAAAAAACCAAGCAATTGTGCTATGTTGGCTATTGCACATTATTATGTTTATTAATAAATAATATTCCTATAAAAATGAGACTGTACAAGATATTGAGAAATAAATATACAATTCCTAACCACGTATTGAATCCAGAAAGCTGATTTGAAAATATAATTGTTGTACAGAACTTCTAGATTAGAAAAAAGCTCAAGGTTTAGTTAGTGCTTTAGATGCTACTGTTTTAGTGAAAATAGGTGAAGCTCTTCAATTTGTCTGCTGTAAATATGATGGAAGTTGTGGTTCAGCTCCTAGATAATTCTGCTTCTGGGGCAAACATGTCTATTTTGGCTCCATCTTTAAAAAAAAAAAACAAACCACCAAACACAAACAAACAAAACAAAAAAGCCAACTTGCATTTTATCATTTACTATTCTTTCTGCCAGCATCTGGGGAGAGCAAACACGCTCTCCTGTCCTGACAAGAAACCTTTTAGAAAAGGAAGGTCATCATTTCTCCCTGTCAGCCCCTACGGATGCTGTACAGTAACAGCGCTCAACACACGGAAGCATCTTCCCCAGTCCGCTATGTGTGGAAGAGAAGTTTATCCAACGTAACAGGTGTCCAGCAATCCCTGAACATCACACGAGGTAGGTTACGCTCTTTAACCCTGGACTGGTGCTCTGGCTGTTACAGTTAGTGAATGATAGCGTTTGAGCATTTTGGAATAGCTCGGTGAAGTCAAGACCCTCCTGTATCGGTTGAACCAAAATGCCTCCCACACCATATGGGACTGTGCTATTAGGGATGGTTTTTCCAAGACAATTCTCAGTGTAGGTGTTTGACGTGACCGTGCTCTTTGCTGGGAATGTTGGTGATCTCTAATGCAAGAATGTGTGATTGTTTACAAGAGTTGGTAGCAAACAAATTCCCCTAGAAAAAAATACACTTGCAGAGCAAACCATTCAGCTGAAGAACATCATCTTCTAGGAGACAGGCTTTCCACCAGACATTGGAATCCTTAAAATGAGAAAAGGTCTGTCTTTATCACTAGTTATGCATCGGTTTGTAAGCACGTTATTTTAGAAAGTCCTTTTGCAAAATTGCTGCTTGAATACGGCTCTATCAGTGGTTTGTGTCTCACTATGGACATTGCTGCGGTGTGATGCACAGTATCTATTCTGCACCAGCAATCCTGAGAAAGATGACAACTAGGTTATTCTCTGATATTACAGGCATTAAAAGTTTATTTGTATTGCTCAGTGTTCAAATAATAGGTTAAAAAAAAATCTAGAGTTCATGGAGTCATCAAACTAATTGCCTAACTCAGAAGTGCTTTTGCGTTTGAGATTGTTGTGACAATGTGAACAGCATCATCACTGAATAAACTGTTTTAAAGTCAATTACATTTTCTGGGAAATAAGTGTATGTGGGAAGATTTGAAGAAGAGATTCAACATTCTTCAGAATGAAGATGATGGGGTTTTTTTTCAAAGATGAGGACAGCATTATAAAATTTGAGTAACTTCTTTTTCAGGACTGCTCTCCAACTTTTACAGGGTAAATAAGCGTATAAAAATCTACTTTAAAACAAACAAACAAATATCCCTAGCATTACTCACAGCATCATTAGTCTGAACATCTGGCAGTGGCTGCATGTGGGAAAAGTCTGTATCCTCCACACTACACCTGTGGGAGATCCTATTCTAGGAAAAAACCAATCATCACAGTAGGTATACTGATAGTTGGAAAGGTAAAAAACATCTCTGATTTTGACCCTGAATTCCCCAGTCACCACGTCAAGTTTTGCCGTGGACAGGCTAAGCTGTGCAAAGCCAGGCAGGGCTGGAAACTAGACCCTGACCCTGGCTGCCTGATGCTGCAGATCCCTACCAGCTGGGTGTCATCTGGCACCAGAGCTCCCGCCCCCTCCCGAGTTCCAAAACAACCATAAGGGCAGGAAGGGGAAAAAAGGACAAATTCCTCATTTTCAACCTGCTCAGCTCCCTGAACTGGCTTGTCTTGAGCTTCAGTGCAAGCTGAGGCAGGAGAGAGGTGGAAACATGCGGATGAAGGAGTAGGGCTGGGAAGATCTACCAGGCACGGCCACAGCAATAAAATTACCCGCAATAAAAACCACATCCCAAAGCCAGGAGAGGCTCAGCAGAGGAGGCACATTCAGCTCGTGGGGCAGGAGTGAGATGCTGCCGCGTCGTGGCCAAGACCCACTGCGGGGACCACACAACACAAAACCATCCTCAGACAGGGAGGGCAGGCTCAGAGACACAGCTCTGCTTCTGAAGTCAGCACCACCTCAGAACCATTATGGTCCCATTGGCTTCAGCCCTTCAACTCGGCGCTTACACATCCTCATCAGTAACAGGCAAAAAATAAACTCCAGGCACAGGATGAATTGAGGCTTGTTAACATCATCAGACAAACAGTGGCATGAGGACTGGACTAAAACATGTATGTTCCCTGAATACTAATTCTGTGAGCTTTTTTCCTTTTTAAATGCATACAAGTTAGTTCCTTCTAGGGCGAGCCAAAATTATAAAGTCCCTGGAACCGCTTACTGAGGGTGGGAACTTTAACTGAGCACCTATGAACTAAATACATCTCACAAATACAAAAAACAAAAGTCCTTTTTATACCAGGACTTGATACAAAACCCATTCTTAGCAGCAGCCTTTTCAGTCCAAATCATTAAAAGAGTATTTTATATGTTAACTTCTCTGGCTGGACTCTCTGAGTAAGATGACAATATTACATGCAGACGGTGGTTTGGAAAAAGTCCAAAAATAGCATTACTTAGTTAGGAAAATGTGTTATATGGGAGAGTGATATGAGGAATGGTGTCCCAGATATTTTTGCTGTCGTCATGACTAAATCATGCTCCGTGCTGTCTGTACCAACATCTGCATTTCAGCTTGCATTGATTCAACTTCCGTAAGGTCACCTACTATAGTTTCCAAATTGAGAATGATAAAATAAGTTGGGGTTCTTTAAAGAAATACAACTAGCTAGTGATAGGGATGCTCCTATGCCATTATTTACAGAGAAGTGTCATAGCAAGGAACATGTCTCCCTGTTTGCACAGTGCTGCACACGCTGTCCCCATCCCAAAAATATTCGGTGGTAGCAAAGGAGCAACCTTAGCGTTGCCTCATCCCCTCCTCCTGCTCGGGCAGTGCAGGGGAGGGTAGCGCAGGGACAGATTTAGCGGGGGCAAGGACATCTGGGCATCTCTGCTGGCCCGTGCAGCTCACGCTCCTCCATCCGAGCCCGTGACCCCACCAGCTGCTCTTCTCCTGCCCCTGCCTCCCCCCCAGCTGGGGGTTGTGTCTGCCTGGGACTCTGCCAGCCTAATTCACTGCTTCTGGCTCGCGGGACAGCCCAAAGCCCATTTTAATGAAAAGCCTGCGAGCTCTGCGCTCAGCAGCAGAAAGCACGGGGGAAATCTTATACACCAAAATCACTATATATTTTTTTCCATCTGCATTATCTGAAAGTGCTCTGCAGATCCTTCCTGCTCCCTGCTGTCCCCAACCAACCCCCTTCATGTCCCTCACTGTCCGGAGGGTGAACGGGGAAAGCTGAAATTTCGTGTCCTCTTTGCCCGCTGCCACCGTGAGGGGAAAGGACAGAGTAACTCGCTGCATCTCGTTAGCCAGAAGTCACATAATGTGCCCCAAAATGAGCAAAATCATACTAAAGATACAGCTGCCGTAGTCCTTCCCATCCACCGCAATTTTCTAACACGACCCACTTCTGATGTGACATGGCTCCAAGAGACCAAGCCAGATGCGAGAGGAAAAAACAAGACCTTATGTTCGTCAACACATTCGCTATAAGGCCATGGCTTAAGGACCGTATTTATGTTCACGCACAGGCTGGCAAGCGTGCCCGCAGCAGGGAGGCAGGCCAAACCAGCTGTAAGCTGACGTCTGAGGGCAGCAGTCATATTAGGAAGAGCAACCACCGAAAGAGACCCACGCCTCGCAGCTCACGCTCGCTGGGGGCCATGCTGACCTGGTGTACGCAGGGCCATGGCATCATGGCTGCTCCCCGTGACATCACTGCCTCCCCTCTGGTGTTATTGTCTCATTTGAAGAGGACAGAGATCGTTTCCCGGTCCCGCTAACGTAGCTTGTGACAGGGAGGAACGCCAGTCCGCTGTAATTTCACAAATTTGCTGTGAAGGTCGTTGCTGAGCACTGGACAGGCACGGACTGATGAGGCAGTGAAGTGTGGGCGGTCACTGCAAGTGCCACTGAGAGAAATTTCTAAGTTACCTTATTCTCCCCTGTTCTACCATTTTTGTCAGCTCATTCTGCTGTTTCATTCAAGAAGGTCTGTGTGCCCGCAAAACAGCAGGTTTCCCTCTTTGTCATGGTGCAAATAGTCCCAGCAGACCAAGGAGCCTCCGTAGGGTCTGGTCTTTTCCCGGCAGGACAGGTTGGAATCAGAAGATCTTTTCCAGTTAGTTACACAAGATCTGGATTAACACAGCACCAAACCCACACCACAACTCTAAAGACCCAAGCCCTGAACTGCCGCGTGTCTGCCCAGACATGGACCGGCGTTAACGCTGCTTGTGAGTTGGAAGCTGAGAAGTAAAAATTCTTTTATTTAGGTTTTTAGCATGTGATATTATAGCTCTAAACTCATTAATAAGTTTTATAATGTAATGAAAACATAGAGAGTCCTTTCCCTGCTTTTTAATTCATCAGCTGTGAATTTTTATCCACGTGCAAATGAATAGATAAATTATTCAGCTAGAGAAGAGCTAGATACTGCCAAAGGCAAAGGTATTATTTAAACCTAGTATCTTATGTCATTAATCCAATACTTGGTATCACAAAATATAAGCAAAACGTCTCTATAAATGCAGCTCGATGACTTACAAAGCACTTGAAAGATTCTGGTGCTTTAACTTGTCAAAAGCAGGTCAAAACTTATTAGCCTTTTTTTTTTTGGTAATCATCCTTTCTCTTTAGTCCATCATCTAAGGTGGCTCAGGATGGATAGGCAGATGGACAGTTACTTTATACACAAGTTAAATCTCAGGCACTGGTATGTGCAAGTCCCCTAAATTACCCCCTCTCCCCCCCCCTTCCTTTCTCGGCATTGTCCAGATGGTCTGGCTAAAAGGTTTTACAAGCAATTTGCTAAAGCGGGCCAGTAACATACGCTAAGAGGCTGCAGCAAGTCGTTACTTTAATGCCTAAGCGTGACCCTTATAATGAACTATCTCACGAGACGTTTGAGAAGCTATTTGCATACTGTGCACAGCACACCTGGGATAAAATCCGTTATAGAAATTGTAGTCAGTGTGTGGTTTTTAGAAGCTTCCTACTTCTCTAGCACTGGTGTGCACCTTCATCTAAAGTACGTTGCCTCAGGGATGGAATGTGATTTGCAGGGTGAAAAAAAAAGCAGCAGCTATTCTCTGAAAAGGAAAAAACCAACCCAAAAGCCAAAAGATCCTTCCCTCCACCACCACCATAAACGATGAAGAAGGAAAGCAGGAGAGAACTAATTTTCCCAAAATAAATGAGAGCAGAAATAGATGCGAGAGCGCTGGCTAGAAAGAGGCAGGAAATGATCCAAAGGCCAAGCTGAGGCAAACAAAAGCAAGTGCCCGAGAATAAGTGTGGCTAGGCACAGATTGAGACAGAAGAGACCCTAAAAGAGCTCTTTTCCATCTCTATTTAATCCTCTTGAGTGCTGTGGAGAGTGGGTCTGAGTAGGTGTCAGACTCTGGACTTGGCGCCTGGGCATCCCACCGGCAGCTCTTCCCCGGCCGCTGTCACCCTCGAGGCCAGGGCTTTGCAGGGCAGCGTCTCCTCTGCTTTCAGCTGAAACCTGCTCCGCACGTCTATCAGAAACCAAAGGCACCTCTTCAGAGGGGCTGGGTCACCCTGCCTTGTCACCCCACAGCCTGCAAAGCCCAGCCTAACTCGAGATGATGGCAGACAGCGAACCAAAAGGTCACGAAGCTTTTTCCGTTATCACGGAGGAGTCTGAAAGCCGCATTATTTAACTCAACCAGCTGCTCGACAAAAGGCACATTGTTTCTCTGGATGGTTTCTTCTAGGAAAAGCATGTGTGTGAATGTGTGTGAATGTGAGAAACTCAGGCAGGCAAGGCAATGAATGTCAAAGTTTAGTCATTTTTCCTCAAAATAGGAAGCCAATATCTTATGGTTTTAAAAAAACACAACCAAACAAACCAACCTCCTTTGAATTGCTCAAGTTTCACACTCAGTCCGAAACTAGGCAACTGTCCTTCGCTTGGCCCTTAAACTTTTCTTAACATCCAGCGTTTCGGATGGACGTGGACCTACACTGTAGGGGACCAGTCTCTGGGCCTGAATCTGCACTTCCCTCCAGGCAGCGATGCTCATTGCCACCAACTTTCCACCCAGCTAACGTGCTGAACCACCCGCGTCCCTAACGAGTGATGTAGCCACTAACGCTGTCCTCCTGTGCTTTAGGGTATAGCTCACGTCATATACCACTTCTTCCCGTTTCTTATCTCCTGCTTGAATAGGATCGCTGCACATGGGGACAATTCGCTGGTTTTCATCTTGTTATTTGGGATATTTTCTCGTGGATGCTAATCAGCCAGCCTTGTCCATGGTGGGGAGGATACATCCGTACGAATGCCTCATGCAGGAAAGGGTGGAGAAAAATGAAACAAGCAGGGGCTTTCTCGGGGGCATTAAAGTGTTATCGTACAGGATTACATTACCTCAAGATAAGGAATTAAGATTCTTTCAACAAACCCATGATTAAGACAGTTTTAATTTAACGAGAGCTAGTGCATACAAATACTTGAGTATTTGAATATCCCTTTCCAGCAAGTGAAACTCCCGGTATCTTTACATCAGTCGGGGAACCTTGGTTAACACTGAAAGGCACCAAAATGAAGCAAACTCTTCAGGGAGGCAAAGACAGAGAAAATTTACCCATAGGCATAAAATTAACTACTTCCATTTCATAGAGCTGGGATTTGAATATTATTTATTTTCTGTTCAGACGCTGTGGTGTTTGTGAAGACACATCTGGCAGTGCGGTTTAACTTTATTTTTCTGGAAAGCTAGTTATTTCATTACTATTTATTTGATCTCTTGGTGATTACCATAAAGCATGCCAAGAGATTCACAATGATCATTTGCTTATGGAGAAGAAATAAAGCAAAGAGACATCCTATCATCACATTAACCCTTGCGCAGCCAGATGCGATGCTGATGCTACCTATGTGCCCGTTTTGGCACCACCTAATTGTAAGAAAGTGCTTTAGGAAAGGTCCAGCTCCATCTTGCACGCCCACCTGATGATGCCTCTTTGCATTTAGGCTGATGGGCTCTGTTAATTTGTGCTATGTGTACCTGTGGTGGGCTGACCCTGGCAGGAGGCCAGGTGCCCCCCCAAAGCTGCTCTATCACTGCCCTCCTCAGCTGGGCAGGGGGGAGACAGTATAACGAAAGGCTCATGGGTCGAGATAAGGACAGGGAGAGATCACTCACCAATTACCCTCATGGGCAAAACAGACTCGACTTGGGAAAATTAATTTGATTCATAACCAATCAAATCAGAGTAGGATAATGAGAAATAAAACCAAATTTTAAAACACCTCCCCCCACCCCTCCCTTCTTGCTGGGCTCAACTTTACTGCTCATTTCTCTCCCTCCTCCCCCCAGCGGCACAGGGGGATGGGGAATGGGGGTTGTGGTCAGTTCATCACACGGTGTCTCTGCCGCTCCTTCCTCCTCAGGGGGAGGACTCCTCACACTCTTCCCCTGCTCCAGCCTGGGGTCCCTCCCACAGGACACAGTCCTCCACCAATTTCTCCAATGTGAGTCCTTCCCATGGACTGCAGTTCTTCACCAACTGCTCCAGCATGGGTCTCTCCCTCGGGGTGCAGACCTTCAGGAACAGACTGCTCCAGCGTGGGTCTGCCATGGGGTCACAAGTCCCGCCAGCAAACCTGCTCGTCTTGGAGCCGGCTGGCATTAGCTCTATCAGACACCGTGGAAGCTTCTAGCAGCTTCTCACAGAAGCCCTCCCTGTAGCCCCCCACTACCCAAACCTGGCCACTCAAACCCAATACAGTACCTCATGCATATTAAAAAAAAAAAAAAAAAAAAAAGAAAACAAACAAAAAAAACCCAAAAAAAAACCCCAAAAAACCCCAAAAACCAAGCCAGAGCAATCGGAGGATTTTGAGGAGATACCTTTTCCCTCCCAGCGGGCACGGCAAACGTGGCTCCCATCACTCAGGGGCCGCCAGCCACCAAGGGGCAGCAGGATGGCAGCCCTCTGGGTCAGAGCTGAGAGTGTCAGCTCCAACCCCCAGCGTGCAAAACAGCAGCAGGGACCTAAGGACACAGACAAATAAGAAGCTCAGCAAGGTGACTAATCCCTCACCCAAGGTCCTGCTGGCTGTTCAGCAGGGTGCCAGCACACGCAAACCTGTCTCTGCGCCTGCCTGGACTTTGATCCCGCAGTCAGTGGCCAATTCATTTTTATGCGTTCCTCCATCCTTTTAGCACAACCCTGTCAGAAAACCCTTAAAACAAAAAATTTCTCTCCAGCTTCTCCAGATGCAAAGGCAGAGCTTGGCATTAAAACCCCAGAAATTACAGGTTGTGAGCAGACCCACCCCCCGTTGTGCTGTCATGGCCACTGGTTGGGTTTTGTGTGTTTTGTCCCTGAAAAGAACCAGCTCCTTTATCCAAATAACTGGAGGAATAGGGAATATAACAAGAATACCTGAAAGCCCCCCTGCCTTGGAGGTAAGCCCATCCTCCTCTGGGTGCAGACCACTGGCCAGGCCAGGCCAAATGGGGGGAGCTCACCCTTCCCTTGGCTGGGGGAGCACTGGCACAGTGCGGACCCCAATACTGGGCACCTCCTCTTGCAGGGAATTGGGGGGCACCGGGCACCGAGGCTGGGGCAGAGGGAGGCTGGGGGTGGGCACAGAGCCGCCCCTGAACCCGCTCCCCCAAGGCGAGGCGTCCACGTCCGTGTTTCTAGCATTTCCTAAGCCCTGTGAGTCCAGGAAATCCCAATTGCTAACCAATCTTTCATTATCTTAAAACCAAAAATCACGTTAATGGCTTTACCTCATACCCTGCAGCTCTGGAAACCTGCCCGGCTCCTTCTTGAGTCACTTATTTCAGCTGATGATTTTGGCAGGTTTTTTTCCCCCAGATCTTGGCTACTGTTCCTCGGAGGAACTGCACCTAACCGTCTTGTGTTGTGGTAGTCTGCTCTCAAGCTTGGCTCCATGGGACATTTATTCCTGCACCATTCACAGACTAAAAACTGAGCAAGCAATTAAACAGTGCAGTGCACAGAGGCTAGCCTAAAACCGATTAACAGTTTCACCATGTGTTCATTAGTTAAGAAAACGTTTCCATACCCGTATAATAAAAACTCTGACAGTGTTTAAACCTGCTTTCTGTGGCCTGGTTTAAAAACTAAGTTTTATTGCAGCAGCTCTCCCATGACAAGGCTGAAAGGTGCGACCCTCGCTCCTGCAAGTCCTTTAATAAAGTTTAATAAAGTTCCCATTTACGAGCATCTCTTGTGCAGTTAGTCAGCAAGCAGTACACGAGACAAAAGCCTTCAGCGACGGCACCTTACTCTTTATGAAAAACATCATTTGGGTTTAATTTTGGGCTCTTTTGAAGGTCAGTGGCTTTTAATGACCAGCTTTGTTTCCAATGCTGGAAGTTGAGCAGGGGCTGAGCAAAGCCAGCGCGTGGTTATGAGAAAGCAGCTCCGAGTTTCAAACCGAGACGTTGTCCATCCAGAAAGCAGACAGGGAGGTAGGATGGGGTCTCAATTCCCCAAATCAGTGTATTTGCACCAGATAAAATATAACAAGCTTCTATGGTTGTCTCGTGTATTTGAGCTCAGTTTGACCATCGTTTCTTAGTTGGTGCCTTTGGGAAGTTGTGTCCAACTGAACTCGCCCATGCTTTGCCTTTCCTGACGCTGGGGTATAACCACGGAGGGGCTTCAGCCAAGCTCAGCGCTAACCCCATCAGCACTTGTTGCTTCCTCAGCTGCATTTTGAGCGAAACGGCTCAAACAGGTCACTGAAATGCTGTGTTCAGGAGGGGTGGACAACCTACAGGTGTGTGCCCCATTTTATCAGCTGCCACCATCCCTGATGCAAAACCCACTGGCAATGGTGACAAGGACATTGGAGACCAACCTGTACCTCCTGAGAGAAAAGACTGGTATTTCTTTATCCCTCCCAAGACAACACAGAAACGTAATACTATAGGGAACTCAAATAATAGCCCCCTTCCAAATTTTACTTGCAGGCCTAGTCTTTTACCCTACCACGTCGCTTTGAAGATCATTGCCCTGTTGAGCCAGGTGGGTTGAAGAACTTGGATCTCTCTTGGCCCCTGCTCACAGCTCATGGCTATTTCCTCTTCATCCCTAGTTAACAGCACAAGCAAATCTGGGAGTCATGCTCAAAGTACGCCAGCTGCTGCATAACAGCGTACGAATAAAACCCGTGTTCCCAGGCCTGGCATGTCCCAGCAGAACAGCCTCCTCTTTGTGGCTTCAAAGATCCCAGCACTATTTATGGTGCTTTAGTTTCTATTCTTCAGCAATTTCATGTTCATTGAAAAACAACTTTCTAATTTTGTAATGCCACACAAAAAGCACAGACGAGATGGATTTGTCAGCTGTTCCTGTTTGTAAAAAACAGAAAAAAAACCCAATTTTACCACCAAGTCTTTCATCAGTGCACTGTTGCTCCCCCTTCCCCAACACAGAGATCTCTCCCACCAAAGAGCTTTTTCAGGCTCTGTCTCTTCAGGTGGATGAGAACCTCACCTCTGGCAAAGCAATTCCTCAAAGGTGATGGTCATTTTGGGAAAACATGCATGGGGCAGGACTCACAGAAAGCTCATTTTACATTTCTAGGCTTGGAAAGAGCTGTGAAGCCTTATTGACAGCTGGGGTTAAGGTTTTTCAAAAGATCGGCAGAGCTGCTGCACTCTTGGGTTGTCCCAGCTTGCCACAGCCCTGCTTACCCGTACTTCTGGCCATACTTGTTTTGCTGCACACAGAGAAAGCATTTGAAAATGGCTATAGGATACACAGGCTTGTACAACACCATCTCTGAAACCACGAGTCCCTGCATACACAGCGGTGCAATACAAAAGACAGAAAATGGCATGTTTGTGTCCCTTTGCACTGGACAAAATCATTACAAAACAAAGGTGTGACTTGCCCTTATTTGCTGAATATATCTGGGGGCCTGTGTGAGATGACAGTGCAGCTCCTGACAGTCTGGGAAGCTTGGAGGGGACATCATTGGTTTGTATTTATGGTGAATGCAAGAATGGGCTGCATGTGATTTGCAGCATAGAATCACAGAATGGTTTGGGTTGGAAGTGACCTCAAAGATCATCTAGTTCCAACCCCCCTGCCATGGGCAGGGACACCCTCCACTACACCAGGTTGCCCAAAGCCCCATCCAGCCTGGCCTTGAACACTTCCAGGGATGGGGCAGTCACAGCTTCTCTGTTCCATTGCCTCACCACTCTCACAGTGACGAACTTCTTCCTAATATCTAATCTAAAGTGTAGGAAGCCAAAACTAGTGTCTCATCTTTAGGGAATATTTGGGGGGAAGGAAGGTGAGAATTGGCTTGTAATGCTGTGAAAGAGCTACAAAAAGTCTACAAAAACAGCTGGAAATACCTGTATGACTGTCATTGCTCACCACGGACCTACATAGCTGTCATTGCTCATCATACACCTGCATAGCTGTCACATCTGCTCAAGAGGCCTAAGGTGAAATCAAAGAGCATATTTGAAGTCCAGAATAACTTACTGACCAGTTCCTTAAATCTCAGGCTAGAAGAGAGCAATTTGAGAAATTTCTACCTGATTTAACAGCACTTCAGAAAGAAACCTGTCTAGATAGTGAATATCTACATGCCAACAAAGACAGTGGCACACAGAGAACCTGGCAAAGCCATAGCCACCATGCTTAACCCCAATCGTAACTGAAGAAATACTTTTTTTCTCCCCTTCTGAGCTCCAGCTTATTGATTTTGGAGCTCTGGTTTTATTCAGAGATCATGAAAATCTGCTTGGAGACCACATTAGGTGAAATTTCCCTCTTCTTTTTAAGTGAAGTTTCCAGCCCTTCTGGTTGCAGGGAAAGTTTTAAAAATATGACACAAGTCAAGCAAGGATTAAAATGCCATAAGGCAAAGAAAAGAATAATAATTTCTGATGTCTTTGAAATCAGGTTTGAGACAGTTTGGAGTCACATTGATGTGTTTTGAATACTTGTCATAGTTTCAGCTTCTTAAAATGTTCACATCTAAGGAAGGCAGACAAAAACATAGATGACTGTTTGACCTTAGCAAATCAGAGACACCGTCCTGAAAGATAACATGATTTTTGGCTAACTATGTGTGTCTTCAGCGGTTTGCTATTTGACCTTTCTTACCAAACAGCACTTCAGTGGTAGGAGTGGAAGCTATTGCCCTGGCAATTTTTTGAGCCACTTTGTCATTATTAAATATTTGAATATCCTTTACAATTCCATACAGATTTCATAGTGTCCACCATGATGGGTTTGCTCTTGCTTACTTGGGCATGTCCTCAAAGACTCCTAATCTTGTTACCACTGAGGGTCAAGCCTTGGACCACCAGTTTCTAAGTGTTTCAAAAGTCTTGCAAAATCAGTACAAATGTGTCCAGCTGGGGCATTTCACAGCTGGGCTGCTGGGAAGGTCTGGAGAGCTTTTTTTCCTTGACACATCCAAGGTTAGCATGTTATTCAGGCAGGAGCAGGGCTCCTAGCAGACTGAGCGTCAGAAGATAAAAATGATGGGGCATGCTCAGCACAAACAGCCCAGCAAAAGCAGCAAGGTACGCCATAAATTAGTGTATCAGATTAACTATCCAGAAAGACACCATTAGATGAGGTGTAATTACTTAAAGTAACAGAATTGTGCAGGAACAGGGGTAGCAAAATAAGTTACTGGTGTAGATCAGCTGTATGCAGTACAATGGAGATGACCAGGTTCTCCATTAGCTGGAGTCCCCTTCATGTACTCTTAGCTCTGTAACTAACGATGTTTTCCTCCCTCTGCAGGATTTTCCATGATGCCAGAAATCCTTTCAGAGCAGGACACATAATTTAGTCTTGTTCCACCGGCGCTGCCCCATTGCATCAACACAACGCCCACGAGTCCCAGCCTGGGGCTCTCTGCAGCCTGGCTCAGATCAGGGGCAGCTTTGGACCAAGGGCTCACTGAAAGCAGAAAGCATGAACAGCCACATCATCCCTTGCCAGACTCCAGCCTCTCAGACAGGGATGAGGAGCAGCAAGCAGGGATTGATAACCACCCTCAGCCCAGGGCCAAGGACCACCAGCGATCCCCCTTCCCACCTCCAGGCATTTCCCAAGATCCACGTCAGAACATGGCTTTTTTTTTTTTTTTTTTTTTTTAGCATTAGCTAAGTACAAGGATACAAGTGGCTGCAGTAACTATGCCACAGATTTTTTTTCTGCCTGACGGTATCCAAATTTGTGTATTCAAATCTAAGCCACATATGCAAATGATGAAGCAATGAGCTGGACCAATCTCCTGCCATTTGCCTGGCTCTTAGTGCTTCAGCAGCAATGGTGCTCAGCCACACACATCCCCCTCTCCCTCCATGGACAGAGAGAAGAAATTGAGCTTTTAATCTTCTTCCATGCCTCAATTTGTTTCCCAGCTGAGGACAAATCTTCACATGAAGTTACAGCACTGCCTGAAAGGAAGGAGACATTTCTCTTCCCCTGTGAAAAAGCAGGAAGAAGAGGAAGAAGAGGAAGAAGAGGAAGAAGAGGAAGAAGAGGAGGAAGAGGAGGAAGAGGAGGAAGAGGAGGAAGAGGAGGAAGAACAACTCCTTTTGTGGCCCCACACTCGTCTGACACTGATCTGGTGCACCTGCAGGTCCCTGGCAAGTGGGAAGAGGTGAGGAGTGGTCTCACTCCTCCCTAGACGTAGCCCCAGCTCCAGCCCCAGGTGACTACCATTTCCCTTGCAAAGCCAATGCAGGGATTGCTGGGCACACTGAAGAAGTAGGCGAAGCAAACAGAAAACTAACCCCCACCAAAGCAAAGCACAGCCTGGGGTTACCATGTGCGTGGGTCGTCACCAGCTCCCACCCACAGGTGAGGAGGGGACAGGTGGGGGTGGAGAGAGGGGAAACATCCTTTGGGCTGCAGCACAGTTACACCAGATTTGGGGAGCAGATATGAAACCATTCCATCCTTCCACTGCAACCCTGAGGACCCACCATTCCTTTGGGAAGTCAAGAGGATGCTTTCAGAAGTGAGCTAACTTGTTCTTGCTGTTTTCCAGAGCATCCCTGAACTTCCTAAGGAGACTATTCAACCTGAACATCTCAGCCCCAGTGGGGTTGTTCTGCCAGAATGTGCTCTCCTTTCTCAGTGGACTACATAAAGCAATAGATAGATTTTTCAGCCTCCTTTATTCACACTGTTGCTTGCTGCAGCTACCTCCTTGATGGATGCAGCAGTTCAGTGTGAGGCAAAAAGAGACTAAGACATGCTATACACTAATTTAATATGTTTTTTTCCAAACCCAAGACCTATGTTTGTGAATCTCTAAGGCTGTTATTCTACAGCTGCTATTCCCATGCAAAGTCAATGTGAAGCTAAATCTTAGATTTCTGTCACAGAGGTTTATCTCCATTGGCACCATTAATATTGGTAAAAGTGGACTGGAAAGACACCCAGCCATGTTGGATATGTCCAGGGTGAGAAGGTACCAGTTCCCTGGTTGTAATTTACTGCTAAATCTCCATATTTTTTTTGCAAGGAAAATAAATGGCTGTGAGTACTGTTTTTTCTGTGACCATTAGTGAACTTTATGGGAGCAAAACAGGGTCTTTTAAGCACTGACTTCCAATTCTTTCATAAAAACTTCTGCATTGCAATACTTTTAAAAGCCTACTGCCAAAGGGCATCTTTGAGCGCCAAGGACATCCTTGCCTTTGCGCAATAGCAAACACCTCGGAAGGGATCCTTGCAGGGCAACGATGAGAAAGGAGAGGTGTTTGGGAATGGGTTTGGGTTTAGGCGCTGACGCTGGGCCAGCACTTCCCTCCAGTAGGGTCCTGGGTCTCAGAGCCTAAAACTGCCTCATTGCTCTACTTGGTGGCAGCTGCGGCTCCTTGTCTCAAGTGTCTTCTCCCTCTGCCCAATTTCGGCATCCACATCTTGCAGAAACAGAAGGTTTTGTCAGTGAGAGCAGCAATGCAATCAGGAATTTAAAAGCCTTGGAAGCCTTTCCACGTGCTGGAGAACTTTTATGATTGGCTGCTGCCAGTATTCGGTCACAGAGACAGGCCCCCCACCTCAGATCTTGGCTGCGGAACTGTGTCCTCGACCAGCCACAGACTATGGACTTGGAGCAGAAATATTGGAGGAAATCCTAGCGTGTACGTTAAGCACAGAAAACCAGACTAAATGCTCATGATAGTGCCTTTTAGCCCTCATCTGACATGTGAACTCAGTCCAAAATGGAGAACCTGGATGCAGTCTGCAGGGGACCAAGGAGCAACTTGGCATATGTGCGGTGCAAGGGAGCAGAATTTTGCCCGAGATGTTGAAATCAATTTCTCAAAGTCAGCATATGCTTTGGGGTGGAAGAAACCCAAAAATGGCTCTGAAGGGAATCACAGCTGGGGGCTGCACCCGAAAAGGGAGGAGGCACATCTCCAGTGAGTCACCTCCTTCTGTAAGAAGGATGCTTGCTTGCAAGACGTCTTTATTTCAAGCAAAGTCAATCACTCCTGATTCATACCAAAGCAGCACTACATGGACAACCAGGCAGAGAAAACTGTTCATACAGGCTTTCCCAAGCAGGGCGCGTGGCAAGTGCCATGCTGGGGTGTGACAGCATCCGTCTGCAGCCCCGGTCCCTTTTGGAGAGCCCTTCCTCCTCTCTGAATCTTAAAAACCAAAAGTGGATGGGAAAGAGGTGGAAAGGAGCCTGGAGTTCAAACTGGAGCAGCTCAGCTCCCTGTGAGGGATGCGGTCACCCTCCCCCCCCCCGCCCCCCTGCAGTGAATCAGGGGTCTGGAGGACACCCAAACTGCACCACCCCGGCTCGCGCACAGCTGCCGAGGCTGATCCCTCCAACCGCAGGAGAGCCGGCCAGCCCCAATTCCTGTTAGCAAGAGTAATTTGTCAGGAGGGTGCGAGGGAGGGGAGCACAGGAGGCAGGAGAGGAGAAGATGGATGGAGGGCAAGAGAGTGGAAAAACGATATCTCCCAAGAAAGCCAGAAAAGCACCTACACATACTATGCATATAAATACTGTCCCTAATTTTGACACATGTGAAAACAGACCCTTTGGCTGTGCCTGCTGATGGATCCCGGGGGGGATCACAGGGCCTGCAAGGGATATCTCTGGAGAGGCAGACACTCCCTAGAGACCCCCTTTACGTCAGGATGGAGGCAAGGAGAGAGCTGTAGACATCCAGCCATGTCCCTTCCCATGCCCCTGCAGACCCAGCATCCGAGAAGCCCCAGATACTGGGCAACTTTAGCACCCCCAAGGAAAGGGCAGGATTCCTCCCCATGCATACCTCAAAACTCTCTATTTTTTTTCACTGAAGCATCTTGTAGCCCTCAAGATTGCAAGCTTACAAAAAAAAATTATATTTATAAATATTATATATTTATATGGGAGGGACTGTTTCTGCATCGTTTATAAAGAGAGAATACCTGTGTCCATGTAGGAGGAGAAACCATCCACTCAAGCTTACTTGCCCAGGAGAAGGACCCATTTGAAGCCTATTATTTCAAACTGCCATCATTTCCCTAAAATTGCTAGGGACTTGGGTTAATTTGGCTTGCAGATGGGTCTGCCAGGAGAGACTTGCACACGGGGTGAGGCGTAGGAGCTCAACATCTTTTGAACATCACTGCACAACAGCCAGTAACTTCAAGCACGATGCTGGCGCTAAGTCGCATCAGCTTCTTGTCCGGGTCACTGAGGTTTCACAGTACAGAGTCAGCAGCTTTCTCAGCTCTGGTTAAAGCAAGTTGTGAGATAAATAGGAAAAAATGGTCTGAAGCCAAGCCTTTAAAAGCTGAAGTGGCTGTGGCTTACACATAATCCACCACTAAAGTAGGTCTTGATTTTTACTGAGCTGACTCTCTGGTGCACATTGCTGCATCGGCTGCCTCAAATTGCATCAGGCGGGAACATCACACTATGAGTTATGCGCAGCTTGGATTGCGTCTTGGCTTCTGAAGGAGCAAGCCAACAAGCCAGGTAGATTCAATCTTGCCATGCAGCAGGAGCTGTGTGTCAATATTTGGATGTTGTTTGGGCAAACTTCTGTTAAAAGCAGTTTATTTTTCCCAAAGCTTTGGCCTGGAACTAAATATGTGAGAAGGGGCAAGACACACAAGGCCTATCCATTGGTTTCTTCCCTCTGGATGAGTGCCAGTGTTAGTAACACTATAACCCATCTGTCCAACATATCTGGACGTGATTCAGGACCTGTTTCTGCCAGCCCTCCTTTGATGGTACCAAATGAGGGTACCCATGCCAGAGGATGTGAAGCTTTTAATGGGTTTTCATTCTACTGGTCCTACCGTTTCCTGAACCTCCCTTTACCTACTGCTAGAGGAGAAGGAATGGTTTACTTCAGCTGGTAGAGTTTGGGGTCAAACTTCCTTTAAACCAAGAAGTTAACCCCCAAAGGGGCTGGACACTGTATCCAACGACTTTAGCAAAACTTAGAAGCCATTAGAGATGCCTGTCTGAATCTGCAGAGAGCTTGACGCAGCAGCAGATAGCTGTAGGGTCCCAAAGCAAAGGCATCTTTACTTCCTTTGGGGATGACCAAGCATCCTGGGCTCTGTCCACAGCCCAGAAGCGGATGGGACCACCCAGGCAGCAGAGACAAGGTCCCATGGGGGTTGCAAACAAACAGAAGCAGCAGAGAAACACTGACCCCGATGAGCATGTATCTGCACACAGACCATACAAACCTCCTGTGTCATGAAATTAGATGAAGGCATGAAACTGGGCTCTGCGTATAGGCTAGCAAATCACACAGCACGTGAACTGGGGCCGTCTGGAAATTTTACATCTTTTTTCCATTAGGAACAAGAGACTGTTGTAATTCTGGCACTGAGATGAGCTGAGGGCATCAGTTTCCATGCAAATCCCTATGATATCAGCCTGATTATGGGGAATATAAAAGTTCAACAACACAGCAGCTGGAGAAAAGCCAACGAATAGGCAAAATTAGAGGCCTAGCCCTTGTCTGAGCAAAACGAGGAGAGTTCGATTTTCCTGCCTTCTCCCTTTAGCTCGGTCAGTTTGCAATGACACATCACTACCATATAGTAGTGTTCCTTCTTGATAAAAAGTCTACATTTGCAAGGCTGGCAGGTCTGTCATCTTGCCATTTGGCGCTCACAAAAGCCAAGACAAATTAATATTTATCTTGAAAGTATTTATTACAAGAAGCAAAAGATACAATGGAACTGGTTTGGCTTTGGGAAAGGGTCCATTAAAGAGGACACCATCTGAAATGATATTAGTGATTTAACAGATGCATATTGCAAATGCATTTTTACATGCAGATGTAAAGCAGGAATTATGCCTTTGGAATCCCAGTTTCCAGTCTGTTAGCATGATACCATACAGAAAGACACACCGGCTGGGATAGCTGTGGCTGTGGGAGCTCTTCACCAAACTCTCTTGTATGGCAGAAGCTGAGGAAGCAAACCATCGCAGCCCAGCACCTTCAAAATCGCACCTGCCCTTTCCCTGCTTCTGCAGCTTCACCTCTGCTACTGAGCTCTCATTTTAAGGACCATCACTGTCATATTTCAGGCCAAGATTTTATATGTACATATATATATATATATTCACAGATACACATAGAATAGAATCATTTAGGTTGGAAAAGACCTTTAAGATCATTGAGTCCAGCCATAGTATGCCAAACTCCAAAAGGAAAGGCTTTCCTTGGAACCGGATCCCTTCAGAGTCTGTTTCCCATTTTCGATATCGTTGTGGCCACACCAAGTGCTCACCCCTGGGTGGAAAGGAAGAAGAAGCCTGAGAAATAAGAGCTGTTTGAAAATATTTTTTTTTATCAAAAGCTAGATGCATCGTTACGGTGAAATGGTTTGAAATGAAAGCACTCTGAAAGTGAAAATTCATGCATTAAAAAATAGCTTATGGAAGGTCTCCAGAAACATCTCAGTGTTTTTATTCTCCCTCCCATCCATTTCATGAGGTGCTAATGATGGCACGTCACAGGATAGCACAGAAGCTCAACTGTCCTATTGTATTTTGAGTATCAGCCAATACTTGGTACCAATTTAAAACACCTTTTTAATGTCAGGCTTTCATTACACGGGAGTCAAGAGACATTTCGAAACAAAGATGTTATTCAAAATGCATAGGGAAGTCTGCCTCTTCAGTTTCGTAATGTAAAATTTATTTTTTTGGCAAAAAGAAGGCAGTTTTTTGAAAGGTCACTGAGAAAGCACAATTGGCAGACGCTGGGGTTAGCTGAATGATTCCTTCTTATTTAGCCACCCAGCCGTGAGGACTAGGGAAGAGAGGCAGATGGCCCGACCATCACTGGGAGAAAGGCCTGTTTTAGTCTTAAACACAAGCCCATAGACTCCAGAAATGAAATGTGAATGACTGTGGATGTGTCATATTAAAGAAATACTAAAATGGAGCTGACATTTTAAATATTTTCCAGTCTAGATTGCCCATTATTTTGGTACATGTTCCCTTCCTCTCCATACCTATCCCTGATAGGGATAAACAAAGCAGGCCATACACCCAGGGCCTATCCTGTAAATTTAAACCATTTAATCACAAAGAAAAGACAAAAAAACCACCCACAGACAGCAAATTCCAATAACTTGGTGTCAATGCTCTTAATTGTAGAAATTTGTGTGGGAGAAAATCCTCCCAAAGGTGCAGACTGAGCTGCTGATACTCCTGGATAATTTTTTTTTTTCCTAAGGGGTAAGGAAAACAAAGACCCTAAGGGTAATGCTGTTATCTGGCTGTCTTTAGGTGCACATTTAAAGTGACTACATCTCATGATAGGAGAATTTAATAATCTAGGGAGAAAAGCGGAGTTTTACCCTGCTACACAGTTCTTTTTTTTTTTTTTTTTTTTGGTGAATTTCAGCAGAGGAAGGAAAAAGATGCAGAGATGAAGCCCAGAAGCGATCACGTGAACATGGGACTTTACAAAATCAGTTCTTACACCCCCACATGCTTGTGCTCTTCACAGGATCATCGCAGTCCTATTCCCACTCCAAACCATGGGCAATGCTTTGATGTTCATCTTCAGGCTGAAGGGATGGCAGCATTTTAGCACAAGCATGTCACAAAGATATTTGGTCTGAGGTCTGTGGGGAAATGTGATTTTTATGGTGCTCAGCAAGGCATTTCACCTGAGGGTGAAGCAGAACCGAAATGTGCTGCTAAACGCAAAGCCGAACAGAGATGATTTGACACATCAGCCCAGAAAACAGAGAGAAGTCGCATTATTGCTGCCAGCAATGAGTTTTTCCAGAATTGCCTCTTTTTTTTAAGAAGTTACCTATTCTACTAAGATGAGGCCAACTGCACTCCTGTGGAAGTGAAGTATCTGAGGGTGTTGGGATATTTAAACAGAATTTTCTGGTCTCATCCTCTTCTAGCAATGCTGATGACCAGCTGAAGCTGAAGATGGTCTTTGCTGGAGCTGAAGGGATGCCTCCTTAGCAGTCAGCTTGCAGGTCAGCTTTGGAACACAACTGAAAAAGAACAACATGGTCCAGCATTTCTCAAAGACTCACAATTAACATTTATCCAGAGCTGGAAAGACTCCTCAAGTCAAAGAAACCACTGAGACATCTGCCTGTATGGGACTGTAGGGACTCTTGCTTTGTCGACATGGCAACGGTGAAAAACCTCAATGGAAGAACAGCTCAAAGACCTCGGAGCCCCCCAAGGCAGCGCAGCATGTCTGCTACCCACACCAAGCACCACGCGGTGAGGAAGGATGCAAGAGCATCCTTGGGAGAGTTTGCCGGCACCAGCAAAGCCCTCAGACTGCAGGTACTGGGGCACCGGGAGATACAGAAAAGCTACAGCAGGAGGTGAGTTTGAAAGCACCTGTGACTGATGTTTAAACTGACACGCTGCAGGACAAAATTGATACCAGCACTGAAAGCAATAAAATAATAAAATGTAAACAGATAGAATTCAGGGTAGGTAGAGATCAGCTTATACTTGTCAGTGTACATTCAAAATAAACATATGGGAGAATATACATGAAAGGATTTGGTGAGTATTAAACAAAATGGAGATGGTACTTTGACCTGTGAAAACCAACAAAAGTGTGACCCATGGCTCCAAGCAGGTCTGCGACAAGCCAGAAACACTAGCCTAACGTGAGCCAGAAATATTACTTCTCTGAGGTGCAACAAACACATTTTACATGTGAGGTTCCACTCAGCAAGCGGTGCAAGAAGGTAGCTGAGAGGATGAGACCGTGCCACAATGCCCCTCACTGAAGAGAACTGATCACAAGGATTCTTTGCAATTAGTTTTGCTCTCATTAATTCTGATGCAGGTGCTGGGGAAATTCGAAAAGTTGCCAAGAAGGTGTGTGTGCTTCTCACATGGATGTGCTGCTTTAGAAAGCAGGTGAACTTCCAGGAGAGACGCTGGGAACCAGAGACGACTCGTCAGCTCAGCTGCTGGACAATCCCGGGCAACCATGCCATGGACCAGCCTTTGGATGGAGTGACCATGGTCACTTCATAGAGGAGTCATAGAACAGTCATACAGGAGTCATAGAGGAGTCACTCATAGAGAAGTCATAGAGGAGTCAGAATAACTATATTCATGTTATAAAGCCAGGGTTACATGTCACCAAACTAATTTTTTGGCCTATTTTTCAGGCCACCTACCAAATTCTGCTACCCAGAAACCCAAAAGCTGGGTTTGGTGAAGCTGATGGGATTCTCAGCATCAATCATGGGTAAATCACCAGCAAATATAATTTAATTTACACATAGACTTAAGAATGTTAACAAGTTCTAGTGGCCACTGGATTCATCTTTCTGTAGCACAGGTTCTGTGACAGCAAAACCTTATATTTTTATCAAGTGCATTAAACAAAGCATGTATAGCTGGACATGCCAAGATTTCCTCCCTGTAACACAAGAGCCAAGTACAAAACTAAGCCTTTTCTCATCAGCATGAAAGAACATTAATTAAAAATCCTGCGGTTAAAACACCCCGCAAAACAGACAGGGGAAACAGAAAACTACATGAGCCAGGAGAGAAAGTGTGAAATCGGATCTCGGAAAATCCTTACACATAAAGCCCTTTTCTTATTTTATTGCTTTTCAGTGCTCGCTGCTGCTCTAGTGCAGCCAAGGCGTGTGCAAGGCTGCAGCTCAACCAGACGTGCCGGAGAGGGGCAGGAGCGGGGCCACCCCACAGCCCTGCGCGGCCACCGAGGAGGGGTGTGATGAGGGACCTGCCGTCCCTCGTTACACAGCAAGGCACTGATGATGCTGGGGAAGGCCAGAGTCCAGGAAACAGAAGCCTCAAGGTTTGTTACGTATGCACAATATTTACTCCTACACTTTTCCTGTGGCTCTACAGCTCAGGGGGATGGGGCCAGGTAGGATACAGGAGATTTGAGATCCTGGAGAGACAAGCAAGGTCTTGGTAGCTTGGCTCTGGCTCTGCCTGCTTTCTGTCTCCAAGGCTACAGCAGAGGGGACTCAGGTCTTTCACAGCACTTCCCCGCAGAAGACCATGTGAACGTTGAGCCACGAAAGGGAGTGAAGGAGGAAAAGAAGTCTGCAGCCTCTGGCTGTGTCTCTCCTGCCTTTCCGCAGATGAGACGGCTGCCAGGCAGGTTGCGATGCTCATCTTGTGGCCCTGTTTGAGAAAGGGGCACTGGAAGGAGGGTATTTTTCTAGGTAGAAAAGAAAGTAGAGGGAAGAGAAGAGCTCATGGGAAGCATTTTCTGTTAAGAGGTACCTTGCATGGTTGGTGAAGGTGTGAAGAACCACATGCATTACTGAAAATAGCAAGCAGGGATACTAATGCTTTTTGGACAAGTTTCTGGCAACTCTGTAATTTCTCTCTGCAATCAACAGGGCTGGAGTTACCCAGTAGAAAGCTCAGAAAAAAACCACCAAGTTGCTTCTCTTAATTTTGTTCAATGAGGGCTCAGGAATGCCAGAGACAAGGGCAAGGCATTTCCTACAAGGTTATTTAAAACTGCAGAAGTGCTGCGAGCAAGAGGCCCTAATCCTAAGCTCAGTGTTAACACAGGGTTCGGACCACTGACACCACCAGCGTCCTTTGGCCAAGCCACTGGGTGAGTGCCAAACTTTCACCATCTCCTTCTAAGCTAGGTTTGCTGCACGCTGGAGAAATCTGCCTTGTGCTTTAAAGTGGTATTTATTAGAGTGCGTCAAAGAGCTTTGAGACGGACGATGTGTAGCTGCTAATGTGTAATACACTACTGTTGTATTAGCAGCATGCTGTACCAGCTGTCAAGAAAATAAATTATCTGGGACGCTATTTGGAGACTGAGAGCTGAGCTGCTCTGTTTGGCCTCTAAGAAAAACATGCATTTTGTTTCACGTCATAAACTCTATACATAAACAAACATAAAGCTACTGCTCACAAATCAGTTTTCCAAGAGCATAAAGCTATTAAACTACACACAGCCTTAAGAACCAGTCTATGAAGACAGATTGCCAAGATCAGAGCTTGACACTGCACGAGAGCCCACTGAATTCACAGCTCGAAAGTGTGAAATATTTGTGGGCATGAGCTCTTAGCGCAACCCTGCTGCCAAGACCCGGGGGGGGAAGAGCGACAAGCCCTATCCACCATCATGAATCACTCTACTTCTCAGAGAAATGAGAAAAAGCAGGGGAGAACATGATCACCCACTCAAGTTTAACTTGGATATTAAGCAAAAAGTCTCCTGAGATGTTTTAAATACTGTCCAGAAACTCCTATTTGCATTGCATGAGAAAGCTGCCACCCTCACAACTTCCACGGCTTTCTGGGGCATGGATGGAGCTACGTACTGACACCGAGTTAAATCCCAGCCCGCCTGAGCCAATGGCTATTTTGCCACAGACCTCAGTGGCATCCATTCAGTCCTCATGGATAATTAACCTAGAAATTATCTGCAGTTGGGATACCCATTGGCACAGTCCTAGAATACTTTTTAAAAAAAAAACAAAAACAAACCCACAAAACAAAACCAGAAAAAAACCAAACCCAAAATCTCCAAACAACCTGCTACACCAGCACGGTTGGCCCGGCTGATCAGGACGTGCAGGGCAAGGCGCGTGCGTTGGGCTGCCGACACAGAGCACCGGCGGGGAGCGATGACACCCAAGCACCAACCTGGGGCTCCCCCTCGTTACCCTGCCCGGCATGGTGCAGGGACAGATGCTCCAAGTCATAGGGCTGAAGGAAGCCGCCGTGCTTGCACAATGTGATGGAAAACCCCCAAAACAGGTCACCCCAGCCAGTTGGGTAGTTTTGCCTCTGCTCCTCCAGCCCCACAAACTGTTCCACTCTAAGGCCAGTCGTAGGAAGGTTTATTTTGACACACACACTTTTCTTTAGGCAGTTGATTAAGAAGCCCAAGTGAGAAGCCTGCTTATCTGTAGTCTTTTGCAATATTCGTTGTAGCAAAGGAACATCTTTGGGGGATAATGCAGCCTCCCTCTCCTTCTTGTAATGCTACTGAAGGAGCCAAGGGCAACATCCTGACTTCAGTGTTTTACCTAAGTGCTTAAGTCAGGTGGGATTGGTCCTGACCTGATTTCATATGCTAGCAAGATTTTTTTATATTTTTTTTAGGAAATGTGAAGACTATGCAGTCTATATACCAAAATACTATGATTTGTTTTTTGAGACAAGAGCGACATTCTTAATTATAAATACTGATCTGAAATACATTATAAAGAGAACCAAAGGACGGCGGTCGGTATTTCAGCCATGCTCTATGGAGAAGACAGCACTTTCAGCTTCAAGCCCATTTAAGCATCCCCAAGCCTCCCAGAGAAGCCAGTGAGCTCTGATGCCTTGGGAGAACAGAGGCGCAGGCCTCTAATCTGTAGTTTTTAAGAGCTGAACTGATGAATATTTTAGTTTCGAAAACATAGAAGTGAAAGAGCAAAAGCAATCAAAGCATTAGCATCCCTTTTTATTGATCTGCTCTAATTCCACGAGCCAACCCACAGCATTTAACTGATCACTTCGAATCTCTAAGAAGACAAAGACCTCGAAAAGATCTGTTTTACAGCTCTAAGCCGATGAGATATAGCAGCCAGGATCGTCTTACATTATCGTGAAGTTATTTCGACAGCTAGAGCTGTTAGCCAGGCTGCAGTGAAGTCAGTAATGTAGGAAGCCTATTAAAGTAACACAGAAAACAGGAGTTTTCCCTGTTGAGAACATGGAGTTCGCACTGTTAGTATGCAGAGCTGGATTTAGTTCAAGAGCTGCTGCCATCATATTGGCTTTATGATACTCACTTTGCTTCCAAACACTGCGACGTTGGAAGTTTCTCTCCAAAAGACTAGCAGATGTGATGTCTAGCACATTTATGGACCTTCACATAAATGGAATCTCACGTAAGATGGGCTCCAGTGTGGTGCAAATACCTCTCGGACGGTCAAACGGGTCCATCCGAGCTGAACTCCATCTGAGCTGAACTCCATCTGAGCTCCTCTACAGAGACCCACGCTAGGTGGACGGTTCCCCACGGCACTGGTGAATTCTTTTCACTTCATGCAGGACGTGAAGCAGCTGGACAACAATCTAAAAGCAACAATTAATGATACGAACTAAAAAAATCTGTGTTTGCAGACACAGATGTTTTCCAGCAGGCAGGGGAAAAAAAAAAAAAAAATCCCTCCTTTGACTTTTCTCTCTCTTTTATTAAGGGCTCACAAAAAATGTGCACGTTACCAAGTTTAATATGTTACCACATATCAGCTGAACCTGAGTGATGGCAAGCCCAAGATAAGACACATTAGCTCAAGCCGCAGTGATGGAGGTTTAAACTAATCCATTTAACCTTGAATTTGCAGTAGGTAAAGAGCATACGTGGAAATAATTGTTGTGCCTCACCTTACACATGTTAAGCTGTGGCAATGCATCTGCTTAGCCTAAGCTCCTTGTTTTCCTTTTCTAGATGTGTGGCATTGTCATAACTGGGCTGAGGGACTCTTCTGAATCCAAATTCAGCATCACAGCACGAGAGGAAGGTCAAAACAAGGATTAAAAAGTCAGGCTGGTCCATTGGGACAGCGCAGCCTCCAGCAATGCTCACTGGGGAGAGAATATCACAGGAACTTTTCTCAGCAATGCATTTTTCCGTGCCATATGTAATTAGATGATGCACTTAAGTCATAAGCATACTCTAGTGAAATGACATCTACATTAGTGACTTCCTTCTGGCACAGCAAGACGCTCAAAATTGAGTGTAACAAACTGGAGGGAATTCAGATCAACAGCTCTGCAGAAGACACTCCCAGATTTTGTAGCCGATGATCTCCAGAACTGCTGTATAAGTAAGCAGAAGCCTCCACCTGTTCATGCATAAATAAGATTAAAAAACCCAAACAGATGGTGACTTAATCCCCAACTCCATCCCCAACTGACATTACACAAAATGACGAACACCCCTTGCTTTAAACCTTTGCTTATACGGGAAAAAATCTTCAAAACTGAGTGTCTGTAAGGACAATGCACTGCCATTCCAAAGTACTGCACTAACTCGGTGATATCACTCTGTAAAGGGAGACATCCAACTTTAAATACTGATTATAGGCCCAGAGTGTTCAGCGGGGTCAAGCAACAACTGAACATGAAGAGGGAAAGTGCAAAAATTCATTCCTGATACCTCAGACAACCTGAACTGAGGAATGGAGGAACAAACAGCTGCCCATCTCACCTCACCCCACCCCACGATCGCTTGAGGTGGCCTCCTCTGAAACTCATGGCTTATTTAATACACACGTAGTTGGAGTATCCTACCTTTGGGACAGCAACATCCGCCATTCACCACCACTCCATCATTTGCCCTACCAAAGAGCGTTAAAATGCAGAAAGCCAGCCCAAACTGATACAGCTATTCAAGCAGCTTTAAAAACATGCCTTATGCTAATGATGTTTCCTAAAAGAAAAGCCTGAGCTTGTCTCCGCTCTCCTGGTTCCCCTTCCCTCAGCTTCCACCGAAAGGCACAGTGCCTCTCCCTCCCCACGTAGCAGCAAGTCCTACACCGGCCAAGGGAATCCCCCTCCCTGGCTCCACGCAGCAACACATCCCTTTGCATCTGGGAGTGGGGAGAAGGGCCAGGCTCCCCTCTCAGCTTCACAGAGGCAGCCAAAAGGAGGATTTGCTCCTGTGTGTTTATAGTGTAGTAGCAGTGAATTTCCATAATGCTCTGGCTTTGCCAGAGCAAGCCTACCTTGCTGCTCAAAATGGGTTTCCTGCTGTGCAGAAGTCTCTAAGAAGGTCCCAGAACATGCAGAAGCACATCACTGTCTCAAACTTGAACCATCCCACTTTAATTCATTGATTTTATAGTTAACCTACAGCAACATGAAAGTTCACATTCCTAAATCGGTTCACTATTTCTATTCTAAAGGACGATTTACCAACTGTAGGAAACACTGGAGTTTTCCCTCTTCAGAAACATACTCCTCCATCTTACATTGCCTTGCTGTCTGAAAGAAGGAAAAATCCCACACAACCACCTCAAGGTCATTTCAGACTGATTAAAATGTACCCAGTTCAGAATTTCATTTTTTTTTACCAACAAATAAAACTGGAAAAATCATATGGTGTTTAAAAAGACCCAAATGTTTTGGTCAATTTTTAGGAAATCTAAAGCAGGGAGATAGATTTGCATCATCCTCATGGTGTTCCCATTAGCAAACACACAGTAGAGCTTCCCCTTACTGCAGAAGACAGGTCCAAATCCATCTTTTAAGGTCCCACCTGGCTTGCAGCTGTGCCACAGGTACAGACACATCCTTCTCTAGGCACAGACACAAAGATAACAACAGACCAAAGAAGTACAATATCTGAATCGCTCACTACCTTGCTTTGGTCAAAATAAAACATGGAGTTCAAACAAGCCCAGCTCACTCGTCTGAACAGATTAGAGAGCAATCGCATGAGCAGCTCAGGCAGCAGAGCTAAGTGTAATGCCTGCAGCAGCTGGAGCAGAGCTCACATAATGACATCTCCAGTGCCTAACGCATATGGAAAGAATCAGGTTCCTTGTAAAAAAATACAGGTTCACCTTCTACTCTTTCAGCATAACACTGATGACCAGGAAGCCTTTTTAAAGTGGTAGACTGTTTTGGACCCAAGGGTCTGGTATCAGAAACATCCAGACACTTAAGTATTTTCTTGGTGCTACAGGATCTCCATACCTTTAAACCCGTGGGCCTAAATGTCTGACCTCCCAATTAGTACTTCATGTAGAATGGTATGTAATTTTAAAGCTAGCTTTCACATGGGGTTGGAAATAGGTGTTATTGCTCAGATCTGTATTAAGCCAATGTTATTTCGCTTGTATTAAAGCAAATCTGAAGTAACAGTTTGACCAATTTTATTTTCCTGATTGTATTAATTTTACATAGTACAAAATTATCTTATTTAAGCAATTTGAAAACAAAAACATGAAGTGCCACATGAAGCCAGCATAACACATTTTGTCTAACAGGAAAAATACACCCTTATCAGATATTTTAAAGCTCAATGTTTTCAATAAGAGCTTAATTTGTACTTAGGTTTCAGAGTTTGCATGTTCATGTGAAGCTTTCAGACATCTGGATTCCAATGCAGGGTTTATTTGTGTACAAAAATATATTACAATGGAAAAAAGCATTAGAAGTTCTCAACTATATAAAATTACAAATATTTTCATCAAAGCAACTTTAAATTAAAAATGAAGCTATATTTTAAAGAAAAATACAGCTGCAATACTTAAGCTGTCTTATTCCATCTGCTGCAAAGTAATAAAACTGATGTTGCCAGTTAAATACTTGTAGGAGTTTATGAAGGTTATGTTCAGAAGGTGAATAGCTGGGGTAGCAAAGTTATCAGACAAGGGCAGCAGTTCTCAGTGACTGATGTCACTTCTCCTTCAGAGGACATTCACAGGCAAGCACAATGCCAAAGATTCATTTCACATACCTGGAAATACAAAACAAGATCGTTAAGTTCTATATTAGCTAAGATTGCATGTTGCTGACATACCAGACACCCTATCTATGCCCAGCTTGCTAGACTGCCTGACAGGCCAAAATTATGCCTTTTCTTAATTAACACAAGAGACAAAAGGTTAGTGTGTAAAAAATTTAAGGCAATTACTGTTCTAACGAGTGCATTAGGCTTGAAAAGGCACCTGTACAAAGTTTGGTGTAACTTCAAGCCTATAAATACAACTCATTAAAATTGTGATGATAAATATCAGATGGAAGTTGGACTTTTTCCTCAGAGTTTCCATGTATAACAAAGATAGTGTATCACTAAGACAAGTGACACCATGTAAATGAGACTCTGCTGAAATAACTAGAGATTTGCTTAGTTTGGAGAAAAAAAAACCCACAAAAACCACTACAGCAGGTGGCAATCCCTGGCTTCACCTTAGATGAGCCTTGCAAGGGGACAATAAAACCAATATACTATAGGCAGCCCCTTAAGAGTTAGCTGCAACATGGCTGTGCAAGATACACCGATGTAAGTATTTGGTGGTCTGGGGGTTTCATTGCTCTATGCAAACCTTCAAACTCAGAAGTTTTTCAGAAGAGCAATTGGTCAATAAGGTTTCAGTGGTAAAGATGGAGTTAACTCAAGCATGTGTCCATGACAGAAGTCAGGAAACTAGAAATGTATTTTAAGTAAGAGAAGTGAAACCAGGATTAAGATACAAGACAGCAGGGAAGTAGGAAACTCATAAGGGCAGCTGTAATTGAGTTAAGTCCAAGGCAGATGGCCAAGGCTTCAAGAATTATAGGGAAGGGAAAATACCTAGTGAATACAAGAAACTCTCGGTTCATAGTTTATTGGGGGGTGGGGTGGGGTGGTGTTCATGCTGCTGTTTAGGTCTAGTCCTGCAGTTTGTTGTTTTGGGCTCTATAGTCTGGTTCCATACAAGAAACCCAAACCACAGTACCACGTCTGTAACAGCACAGGAAGAAGCAGAAAGAATAGGCAGAGTACATGGTTGGGAAGAGGAGAGCATTTTTTTGGTTTTGTTGTTTTTCTTTTAAAATCATAATGAAGAGCCTAGTACTGTAACTGGAAAATACAATTTCTAGATAGCGAAAGAGTTACCTAAATTCCCTTCCTGGTAAAGACAAGAACAAACAGGATTTTGACATTTAATCTAAGTCAATAGATGCAGATATCTGCTCCTTAATTTTTTCGTAAAACAAAGTCTTGAATAAAAGGGTTTCCCTCTCCTACAGTTATTCCTCCAGTTACTTAGCTTTATAATGAAGAAACAACCCCCCACTTTTTGGCTGAGTTTTGAGTATTTAAGAAAGTGATGTGTACTTGATCTATATACTTCAAGGAGGAGTGAATTGCAGCTGCCTCAGAGGTGAGGACGGAGGTTCATCAGCATACAGCCTTTGTCACACAAGCTAAACTGCATGCCGTGAACATTCAGGCAAAGACCAGAATTTAGTTTATTTTACCTTCTTATCCAAATAATGATCCATAGGACTAACAAACTAAAATGAAGCCACATTACATAAAACTATTACTACCCTTTGCTTCTCCCTCCCCTACACATTGGCTTTCATCACTCTTTGACAGTACCAAGTGAGATGTAGCCTACTAAAAAATCTACTTACTTGCTAGTGTCCTGTCAAGATCAGCAATGAATTCTTCCAGTTCTTTTGTGTCTCCAAGCTTTGCTGCAAAATAAGAGACTGTCAATACTACTTAGACATGACATCTTTCTCTGGCCAAAAGAAACAATAGAACCACACAATCCTCCAAATCACTTTCAGTGGTATCAAACAGGCTGTGGATGATTTTCAGTAAAGTTCAGTAGGGTTGGTGCAGTGTCCAAATGCATTCTTAGAAAACAGGGGAGACTGAATTAAAATTCTAGTTTTTATAGTTTTCCATTTGAAATAACCAAATCAATCTTCTGTTTGGTTTCCTTAAAAAGCAAAGGCTGAAGTGGAGAAAAAAAAGCTGTATGTCAACTAATCCATGTCCTTGCTACTGTGGGAGTCTTCTTTATTGCATCTATTCAGATACTGCATTCATGACCCTAATCAAACCTCGTCCAGTTAGCTCCCAGTCATACTCAAATCTAAGCCTCTTAAAACATGTCAGTATCAGTGGTTTGCTGTGATGTCAGATCCTTTGATCTTGGTCCATACGCTATAAATTTGGATCCAAACATCCATCTAAATTTCCACTCCTGAGAACATCACTGGTCCTATTGAATCTAGTTTTACTGCAAGTGGCTTCCTTATTTCTGTGGCCTATTCCAAGTCAGTTCCAACTATTTGTCTTTTTGCTCTCTCATCAGGAAGAGCATCTTGACCTTGTCAAGTATTTCCTGATGGTTTAACTGCTCTTATTTGCTACTTCTTAACTATTACTCATTATTTCTCCCTAGTCTCATGCTAATTAGAAAGCAAGCATTTAACTTGTTTTTTGTGACTGGTGTGGGGAACTAGAGGCCTGTCAGTCTGACTTCAGTGCCAGGGAAGGTTATGGAGCAGATCACCTTGAGTGCTGTCGCACAGCATGTACAGGACAACCAGGTGATCACGTCCAGTCAGCATGGGTTTATGACAGGCAAGTCCTGCTTGACAAACCTGTTCTCCTATGACAAGGTGACCCGCTTAGTGGATGAGGGAAAAGCTGTGGATGTTGTCTGCCTGGACTTTAGTAAAGTCTTCGACACCATTTACACAGCATTCTCCTGGAGAAACTGGCTGCTCATGGCTTGGACAGGTGTGCACTTCACTGGGTAAAAAACTCTCTGGATGGCCAGGCCCAAAGAGTTGTGGTGAATGGAGTTACATCCAGTTGGTGGCCGGTCACACATGGGGTTCCTCAGGGCTCAGGACTGGGGTCAGTTCTGTTTAACATCTGTATCAATGATCCAGACAAGGGGATCGAGTGCACCCTCAGTATGTTTGCAGACCACACCAAGTTGGGCAGGAGAGTTGGTCTGCTTGAGGGTAGGAAGGCTCTACAGAGGGACCTGGACAGGCTGGGTCAATGGGCTGAGGCCAACTGTACGAGGTTCAACAGGGCTTATTGCTGGGTCCTGCACTTGGGTCACAACGACCCCATGCAATGCTACAGGCTTGGGGAAGAGTGGCTGGAAAGCTGCCCAGCAGAAAAGAACCTGGGGGTTTTGGTGAACAGCTGGCTGAATATGAGCCAGCAGTGTGCCCAGGTGGCCAAGAAGGCCAACAGCATCCTGGCTTGTATCAGCAAGAGTGTGGCCAGCAGGACGAGGAAATGATCGTCCCCCTGTATTCAGCACTGGTGAGGCCACACCTCGAGTACTGTGTTGAGTTTTGGGCCCCTCACTACAAGAAGGACATTGAGGTGCTGGAGCGTGTCCAGAGAAGGGCAATGAAGCTGGTGAAGGGTCTAGAGCACAAGTCTGATGAGGAGCAGCTGAGGGAACTGGGGTTGTTTAGCCTGGAGAAGAGGAGGCTGAGGGGAAACCTCATTGCTCTCTACAGCTACCTGAAAGGAGGTTGTAGCCAGGTGGGTGTCAGTCTCTTCTCCCAAGTAAGAAGCGATAGGACAAGAGGAAGTGGCCTGAAGCTGCACCAGGCAAGGTGTAGATTGGGTACTAGGAAAAATTTCTTCACTGAAAGGGTTGTCAAGCATTGGGATAGGCTGCCCAGGGAAGTGATTGAGTCACCATCCCTGGAGGTATTTAGAAGACGTGTAGATGTGGCGTTTAGGGACATGGTTTAGTGGTGGACTTGGCAGTGCTAGGTTAACAGGTAGACTTGATGATCTTAAAGGTCTCTTCCAACCAAAACAATTCTATGATTCTATGGTCACTGTGGAAAAGACATGAAAGCATGGAAAACTCTTGAGTATCCATCTGAGAACACCAGCTGTAACAAAAGCACCATGTAGTACATATGTATGACTGTTCATTTATTGATATGTCTACTCCAGAGTTAATCTAAGTTAACCTGAATGAAACAAGCTCCTGGGGAGTTAGATCAGCTGCAGAACAGAAGCCACTTTTAAACAGCATGGCTACAAAGGAGGAAGGAATTACTAATATATAGATTGTATCAGTAGTGCAAGGTCTATATGGACCTGAGTAATTGCATTAACTCAAATGGCAGCATATAGCTTCAGAGGAGTCACCTACTGCACCCCTGCATTCAGGCTAAGTATTTCTGTCTATAGATGGGACACTTAAGCTACTTAGTTGCTTCAGTAAGAAGTAACACAAGTTAATTCTGAAGTGAAGTATTCTGTAAGGAGTACCACAATTCCTGATCAACCAAAAAACTCTAATGTTGTTTGGTGTTTCAAAATCAAAAGAGTTGCTGGGTCACCCCTGAAGACGTGTGGATGCAGCGTGCTATTGCTGTTTGTGATCAACACAATAATACTTGCACCTGTAGTGTGCTTAACAGTAATCCTTAGTTTTGTTGTCATTTTAAAAAAAGAGTCAATGCATGCATGTGAATCCTGGCTTACAGAAAGAAGCCTGCATAGTTGAGAATTAGGAAGAAAAGTCAACAGTTAAAACTAAGTTTACCTTTACATGGAGTTACTGATGGCGATGGCAAGCTTGGAGTAGATGCAGTTGGAGAGTTAAGCTTCTCATCACTGAGGCTGAAACTATTTCTGTAGAGTGAATCTGCACCTGTAAAAAAGTTACATTAAAGTAAAATTAACACCTTCTGCAATTTTGCAATAGACTTAAAAAAAAAGAGAAAAATGCGACATTTCCTACATGGGCTTCAACATCTGTAGAACTCAAATTTACAGACTTTACAGCCAGAGACAAATAAATCATCTACTGTGTGAAGGCTGTTGTTCCCACACCTACTGTCAAAAAGCAAGCAGTCCTAGACCCAGTCCTCACCCCCCAGTAAGGAAAGTGCAAGCTTTCCCTGCAGTCAGCATCATTTGGAAAATATTACAGGAATGGCAATTACTCCACATCCACTGAATTAGGCTTGGTATGACCTGCCTGATTCACAATATTCTGGGAAATTCTGATTACCCAAATTTTTCAAAAGCTATAAAAAAGCTGAATAAAGAGGTCCAGGACAAGGACAGTCCCCCAGAACAAAGAATATATTCAGCGTTGTCCTCATCCCTGAAGCAAACTCTCCCATTTCTCTGTACTATGCTGCTTTAGGTCTTGTGCTCTAGATAAATTGTATGGCATCTTTTAATTTTCTTTTATTCTGTAACTCTGGAGTTTGCAAATCAGTAAATCTGTACGAAAGATTTTCTGCAATCTTATTTTAGGTGGTCTTTCAAAGAAATCTTTTATATGCGATGGAAAGCAACAGGAAAGGTTCCAATACCATTCTGATATTCTTGGATTTTAGACAAGGTCTTAAGTTTCAAAAGTTTAAAAAAAAGGATCTTTTTCTTGTCTCTTTTCATAAAGAGTTCCATGATGCACAGTGCACACAAAGTATTAGTCATGGCTCCACTGGAAGGAAGAATTGTCATTGTGTTAGAGACACTAAAACTGCTGGTTCCCACAGTTTTGAGCCAGTGACCCAAAAACTGTAGTTCTACAAGAAATAAACCATTGTAATGTGAACATGGCAATAGTCTCCATTCATTTGGCACACTTTCTAGGAAATAAATGTATGTCTGATTATATGGGGTGGTGACTACCACTGCTTGCCATTGAAGCCAGCAATTTTGCCTACCTGCAGCACATGTAGCATTTGTCCTTGAAGCCCCAGCCTAGGGGGTGGTTACACTGCATTAAGTGTCAGAGTTGTCACACTTCCTTGAATGCCTGTCCCATTTGCTATGTCAGGAGATGACTACCTTAGTTCAGTTAAGGGCATCTTGCTGAATTAGCAAAAGGGGGCAGGACAACAGACTGCCTTGTCAAGATCTGCACATCTACACCTTCACTGAACACCACTACAATGTTTGCAGACAGCAAATGCCCCCTCCCTGGAAGTGTTCAAGGCCGGGTTGGATGGGGCTTTGGACAACCTGGTCTAGTGGAGGGTGTCCCTGCCCATGGCAGGGGGCTTAGAACCAGATGATCTTTAAGGTCCCTTCCAACCCAAACCATTCTGTGATTCTCTGAAATGTAGAGACTATCCTCTAGCTGACTACTCCTCTATTTTAAGTTCCCCCTATCTTTGGGAAGAATGCATGTCCATACCCCATCTCCTCTAGCCTGCTGTCTTTACCAGGACAAAAACACCTTCCACAGGAGTATACAGGTACAGTGACAAATCAGACCAGACAGGACAACTGTATCTAATAAGCCTGTCAGATGTTTACTCAGCCATAGGCTGACTGTCCATTTGTTTCTTCTATGAAAGCTTCCAACCCTACCTCTGTTGCAATATACACTGAAGAGGCTTGTGTGAGAAGCTTCAACCTGGAGCATTCTTCCTTTCACATGCATGTTGGCTCTCTACAGTACTGTTATCTTTCACAGTTCTCTTTGCCATTAGCTCAGATCCTGTTCCAGCAAATGCACATGCTACCTGCAGCACTGTGCAAATGCGAGCCATGATGTGAATGACATCTGTTGCCTGGGACTATTGCTTGCCCAAATCAGCCACCAGTTGATATTTCTTGTTTAGAAAGAGGGGTATGCTTCTTCATGCTAGCTTTTCGTTGTAATTTCTTTATCTTCACTCTTAAGTGCCTCTAACCCTCTAAACCTGAGTAGACCAAAACCAATCTGCTTGAAACTTCAGATACAAGAAAGATTTGATGAATACAACGCAGAATTGAGATAAATTTTAGACAGAAAAATGGAAAAAGAAGCTATTTTAAAAGTAGCTCCTAAAAAACATAAAACACAACCTAAAAGGGCAGGAGGAAATCTGACACTGCTCTGCAATGATGTGTGTCACCAGTGTTGTACTATACAATACAAACCCTGTACATTAATGGATTCAAATTAAGCATTAAAGGTATGACAAATTTCCTCCTGAAATGAGCTTACAGACCAACTTTCTACTAAAACCAGACTTATTTTCAGTCAAGATGCAAACCCTAGTGAACAAGAAACTTCAAAGGAAAAATTCTAGCTGTTCAGGACAAAACCACTACCATCACAAAAGCACCAAATAAATTGTAACATCTCACACAAATAGTCCTGTAGCCAAGAGTACCACTCACTGAAACACTGACAGAACAGACCAAAAGTAAGAAGCACTGTCCAGGTAATGTATTTGCAAAGAGCAGAATAAGAACTTCCAAATTATTTCATATTTTAAAGGTTTTTAGAGCTCGTTGAATTGATAAAAAATAACACTAACAAAACTGAGTGTTGTTTTAGTGTGGAGTCTATGCTACTAGTATTCAGACACCAAATGTAGCAATGCTGGGAATTTATATTACAAACCAATTGTTCTCGAACACCAAATCTAAAGCTTCAGTTGCTCTTATATACAGCCAGAATAAAAAGTTCTTTCTGTGAATGCTTGTGAGGGCAACTCAAATTACAAAAGCTTTAATAAGCCATTTAAATTGGCTGCAAACTATTCACACAATTCTTTTTATTTCTATCCACGTACACATCCAAGCTAGCACTCACCTTTCTTTTTGCAGTTTTCTCTCCAAACTCCTTCTATAAGCAGTTGACAGTGCTGACTGCTCACCTCGCAGTGTATTGAAACCAGAAAATGTTATTTCATACTGGCTTCAACAAACCTTATGCTGGGAAATATTTACAACTGGGCAAAGAGAAAATAAGACAGTACTGTTGCTTTAAATATCTGGATGTTTTTCTTCCAGTTTCAAAAGGTGAAATGTTTTCACAGAACAGTATTGTCTTCTGATGGGTTGCAATATTAATAGTTTCAGGAAAATATCCACATTTATCTTTCTCAAAAAGCAAAAATATACTTTAGCTACTGGCTGTGGCTTACATGTGCCACCAAGCAGCAGAAATACTGGTGATGGAAAGAGGAATGCAATGACTCTGCCATCAAGGTCATTATAACTGCCAAAAACAACGTACTGTTAAAAAAATACTTGTGATATCCATCACACAAAAATACCCACTTTGCCAAAGTGTGGCTGTAGGGCAGAAAGCTCTGGGAAAAGGACACTTTAGTCCTTGCTCTCTACTAGCTGCCACAGCCAAGACTTGCCCATTCACCTCCAGTAACAGCCCTTGGAAGATTTCCACTGCCACACAAATACAACATCCCCTGCAACCCAATAACCAGAGGCCAAGGATCTCTCGTCACTGTTGTCCTCCCTCATCCAGCCCCTTCTCTCTCACTGTGATGCAAGTTTATCTATTATTCATTACTTATTTTTCACTTTGTATTTTGATTCTACTGCCTGCACACATATATAAACTATGCCACTTCAGTTGTTTTAGAACACACTCCACAATACTGTCTCCTTAAAAAAAAAAACCAAACCTTAAAAATCTGAGATTTAAGCTACTGAGTTGACTTACATGAGTTAAACTAAGCCAATAGCTGCAAAATTAGGGGGTTGGAATAAATATGGGTATATTTTACTTTGGCAAAGTAATCTGTAGTTAGTATTGACCTTTGCTGTTCCAGTATATGGTTAAACCACAAAGAAAAACCACGGCAATACCATGTAAATATATAATGTCCCCATGAAATGAGCAATTGAAAGGTTCTGGGCAGTAGTTAACTGAAGGAGAAAAACCTCAAACTTCTCATTTTAAAACAGACAACGGAAAAGTTCAGCTGTCTGTCATCTTTAATATTATGCTCTTTCTAGTACGATAGTTCAGGATACAATTTTAAAGAGCACTGAGTCGGTAAAAAATTTACTGCAGTTTTCAGTGGGGAGAGTTTTAGAAGAAAAAAAATAAGTTACATCCCTAAAGTTTTCAGAGAGGAGCTTTAAAATTCCACTTAAGTCTCTACAAGCCATGAATTTGTTATAAAGCAATAGTTCAGCATTTAAGGAACAGACTGCACGACTCATTCCTAGTCAGAATATAGCCGACTTGCTAAAATAATAAAAAGAGATAAAGTCAGGAATTTCCAATGGCAACAGTAGAAGTGAGAAATATTCATGATGCAAAGAGCTTGTTTCACAATACGCATGTTGCTGCCCTCAAGGATAGTGTTTATTTTTATCATAATCACAGTTACACTTGGCTGCATTGTTTATTTTTCATGTTTTTTGCCTAGCTAACAAACATCTGTTCCAACACTGACACAAAAATCACACCTTTTCACTACCTGCATGTCTAGGCTTCATGATTTAAGAGATTTCAAATCACATAGTTACAAGGAAGTTATCTAGGAAGCCTGAAATTCAGATGTACAAGCGTGTTTTCTCATTATATACAAAGCTTACCTTTCCACTCCCCCCCAAACACTTACGATCTGTGAGGCAGTGTTTCCAACTCCACCCTTCCCCTTTACTAATGCTTCCTTTCTAAAGTGTAAGGGAAACAGGTATGCTGGAAAGGTTAAGAACAGGAAATCTTAAAAAAAGCACATTTCTCATTAAATTGAAATACCTGGAGAGAAGCCTAGGCACCTGGAGTTTCTTACTTTTTAATGTATCAGTAATTTAATAAAACATTATTTCTCAGATGATTTAATAAAAAGGTTATTTCTCCATGAGAGTCTTGCTTCGGTTTTTTTCATTATAAATATTGTATTGCCTTCTTGTTAGAGACAGTCAATGAGAAGTTCGCAGAAACAATCTACTTCCTTAAAACATTCTCCTCTTCATCATACAAGACTGGGATTTGCTGCTAAAACCAAAGGCTCACCTTCCCCACATTCTATCTCTCATAGCAGATATGCCTATAGAAGAGTTTAAGAGTGGTGCAGCCATACACTGATGGTTTCAAGATAAACTCTACCAAATTCTAGCGATGCACAGTTCAATATCTTTTCTAAGACTGCAGTAGCATCTTAGCCTACAGCAGTCCCCGATGGCCCCGTCCCTTCCATCATGATTTTTATCTAGTTACTTTCTGAGTATGTAAAATTTTAACATTCACAATACCTTAAGGCAATACATTTTACAGTTTAACAATACACTGTGAGAAGAAATAGCTCCTCTTTTTCTTGAAACATGCTGATTTAATTTGATTTCCTCATACTGGGTGAGGTAGCAGTCACTTTCCTAATGTCACTTAGGATTTTCTGGAAGACTAGCTTGTCCCCACCCAAGTCATGTCTCCTTTGGGTTCACAGTCCCAGTCTAGTCACTTGGAAACTATTTGATTTCTTCAATCATTTCTGTTGCCTTTTTCTACAACATATTGCAAATGTAAGCAGGCTCTTCAGAAGGACAGCTGCAGTATTAACAGTGGCTTATGCTTCACCTCTAATGCCTCCACGATCTAGAACAACTACACAGAGACATCCATGGCACATAACCACGAATGCTTGCATTACACCAGGCATTGGGTACTAATGGATATTGTACAACCCCTTAGTAAACCTGCACCTGCTCGATTCTGAAATGATAAAATTAAGAGTTCTAGATGCAGTCAAGGTCTTTCGTGGTGTTTAAAAGCCAGGAGGTATTTCTCAGAAAGCATTTACATGATCCTAAAAATAGCTATGAAGATGCACTCATACAGCCTGCAGTGTAAGAATTGAATCAATATATTTATTTTGCAATGCTTTTAACAGAGAGGCTGGAAGCTGAACCTGTCTCAAGAAAACACATCTGGAGTTAGAAGTGTGAAACATTTCTGAGAGCAAAACAGATGACCATTCAGCTTTTTGGTGTCGGTAAAGCTTTGGCACAAGAAATGTTAAAGCACTTCCCTTCACAACCTCTCATAAAGTCCAAGTTTCTATTCATTATCCTAAGCCTAAACTTGGAAGACTGTCCTGACATTGCCATATACTGTACTAGCACAATGCACTGAGCAGACACACAATTTACACAGGCAAGCCTGCACTTTTCTCTGCAAGCTTATTCCAACTCACAAGAAGCAAATGAGATCTGTAAGAGTTTGTCAATATAGCTGCATCTACACTAGTGGCTTTTGCCAGCACAGCACTCACTAACACAAATCCTATTTTAACACAACCAACACATACTGTAAACAGCAGAGAGTTATAAGGTATCCCTCCACTTAGACGTTTCAGCATGATTAATAACCTAAAGTGCAAAGCTGTTGTACTTTGATTCAGTTGAATACATCAAACTGAAACATAATTGGTACTCACAGTCCAGCAACAAAAGGATGTCTGTTGGAGTAACTCACCAGTTGCATCATGATTTCCAGCACTGACCCAATCAGCTGAAGTAGTTAACGTAATACTTGTGGGCCAAGAACGAAGATCATGAACATCTGCACATGTGAGCCTTTCTATAAGTGTAAGGTTTAGAGTCCATTGTGTTATGTACAATACTTAACCATGGCCAAGATAGACCTCATCCAAAGATCATTTAGTCAAATAACAGGACAAAGTGTGGGAAAGCCAAGTACTATCATGCTCATTTTCCACAGTAGTGTCTTCAAACTCTTATTTTTTCTTAAGAGCCTGAAATATGTAATATAAGAATTTCAATTAGTACTTTTGGAGCTAGCTCCCTCAAGAGGAGATTTTAATGTTAGAAGCAGTATTTGCAGGATTAACTATATTGATAAAGAACTTTTGCAAATATTTCTGTTAAATTAAATGGGCTCATCCTCATGGCAGAAACACCAGGGGAGGAAAGGCTTTCCCTACCCCACTAAACAGTATTGCTTGTGTGTGACCACTTGATATCTATTACTAACTTCTCACAAAGCTGAATTTAAGACTGATTCGGGCCCTCAAAACAAATAGTTGCAACAGCTTAAAATGTTACCTCCCCTTCAGTCCCACCCTAGACTCAAAAGATACCACTGCAGGAGTGGCCGAAAGATACATAACGCCTAACCTTCAGCCACACCATATCAGTTAGAAGCGTTAGATTAACCAACGAACAAGAGGAGATAGTACTAAAATACAATAGCCTGAACTGTTCTATACATACATGACAAAGTGTACTTGGAATAGTCTTGGCACTGGATAACAAGATTTTGCAAAGGCATAGTCTTCATGAACGAGAGGATCATTCAAACTATCCACAGATAACATTGTTGGAATTTCTTTTGCATTGCTACAGATTCATGTTGTCAGAACTTGCTCTTTCAGCCCAGTTTCTCCTTGATCCTGTAGTGGTGTTTACCTAAGCATTACCATGGGAATAGCAAGGTAATGAATTCAGCACTACACTTGCACTAAACAGTAGAGACCAAAGGAAAGGTAAACCTAGGGGGGAAAAAAAACCTTGAGTTTGAACAGAAAGAGCCTGGGTAAGTAGGAAGCTCCCTGTATCTATTCTTAGAATAGATATAGGGAGCGTAGCTGGATTACATCAGACACTGGAGCCTGTTTTATAAAGGAGCTCTTCATAAATCTGCAATTCCTCCCCAGTCCTACTATAACTTCAAAATAAGTTGTCTGCACTGAATGATGCCTTTAGGAAGAAGTGTTTTACTTGGCTTTTTCTGAGAAATGAGGAGAGCTGGCTATTTTTCTGTTTCCCTTCCCTTAAACATATCCTCATACACTTGACACTGTTGGATGCCAATAGGTCACTCCTAGTGCACCCTCCTGGTCCAGTATATACCAGTATCCAGAAGGCAGTGACTTTGATTTCACCAGAGCTGCCTTTCAAATGATGTATCACCAAGGGAAAACTCCAGCACAGGATAGGATTTGGAAGCTTGACAAGTTCCTCATACAAGATCCTTGAGGACTTTGTATAGAGCCATCAAACTCTGTCTATCCTGCTATCCCATTAATGCCTTCAGCCTAAATCAGTGCAGATTTGAGACACAGATTTTTATTTTCCAGATCTTGCTGAAGATCTGGTCTGCCTATTTACATGAGCATGCTGTTTCTCACCAGGCCTCCTGCCCTACCAGAGAACACCATCATCTTCCTCCAAAGGTCCTTCCTGTCAATCTTAACAGAGAAATTTTAAGCAGTATTTAAGTCTTCTGAGCCACATCAGACACGCTAAGCAACTACAGTTGGCTACCTATGCAAGAAGAATAAGTTCTTGATACGGTGGGGGTTTTTTTTTTTATGGTTTTCTCAACAGTAGATTATTTTACTCTATCATTCTAAGTGTCTCATTTGTGATGAGAGTATGTGAGAGGTCAATATATTGCAATACTGAAAATTGCCCAAGAAATAGTAACATGAGGGCTGTGTTGCTGCAGTTAGTAACAGACTTAGATTTGTAACACAGCTCACATACTTCATCAGCTTGACTCACAAAAGGCATACCTCACCTTATACACCCTTGGCCATCCAAAAGGCTAGCACCCAGCCTAAAGTGGGCACACATTTCTAAATCTTCCTCAGAGGGAGAAAGATACAAGGAGTAATTCACCCATTACATTATGAAACAGCTGAACAGCTATTATCTCCACTGACTACAGAAAAAAAACCAAAAGCACTGCTAGGCAAGGTATCCAAGCTCAGGGCAGGTAAAGCATTACCTGTCTACGAAATAAAATTAATCCTACCCATGATGATGAAATAAAGGACTCTGATAATATAGAGAGGCTATACTCTCACAGCTTAAGTACTAGGAAGATCATATCAATGTTTTAGTGCTAAGTCAACAGAACTGCACAGTAAGTCCCTGAACTGATAAAGATGCACAACAGAAATTAAAGAAGCACTTTTATTCTAAATAGCTGAAAAAAAGATAAGTTTCATAAAGCTCCCTGTACAGTTAGGAACTAAAATAGTGGGTATAGTTTATTTTTATCAGAACTTACTTCTGACAAAGTAGCCCTTGAGTCTACTGCTCCTGAGGAGAACAGCAGTTTCCAGCCTCACTGTCTGGAAGAATAAAGATGTTCTCTCTCCCTGATTAGCAAAAAAATAAGAGAGGTAAAACTTTTTTCCAAGTTAACTAGAAAAAAAACTTAGTTCCACTTCTATGTTTTCTTGCTCAAAGGAGGTCTATAAGTCGGTTTCTGCTTCCCACCCTTCTTGTGCTGTGTTCTGCGTGCACCATTCATACATGTCCCGTATACTTTGGTGCAAGTTAACTTATAATTATCACCTACAAAACACTGATAACACTAAACTAGAAACCTGGATGAGTTTCAGTCTCTTCTGGAAAGTGCACTTTAGCTCAATCTCTTTCGACTGATACTTCAGCTACTGAGATAGGTTAACAGGGACTGTCGTTGTAAGGGACTTTTTTTTTTTTTTGAAGAGGGCGGGACGCCTCGGTGTTTAAGCAGCCGGGCTGGCAGCTTCAGCTTGTTCTGCAGCGAGCTTCCCGGCTCTGGAGACGGCCTTGCCGTGGCTGCTCCCCAGCGACTCTCGCCCTCCCTCCCGCCTCTGCTGTTCAATATCAGGAGAATAAAACCAGCGGGGCCAGACTTCTCATCCTTGCGACTTCTAACCCAGAAAGTAAATGAAAGAGCATTGATGAAAGTCGGGTTTCTCGTTTGGAGATCCCTGCTTCTCTCAAGGAGGGGGACGCGCTGATTTAACACCCGATTTTGATTCCCCCCCCTCCCCCCGCCTCCGGGACGGGGCACGGCTGGGACAGACGGACGGACCGACCGACACTCACTCTCCGAGTCGCTGAGGCCGCTGCTGTCGCTGACACTGGCGCTGCTCCGCCGCTTCATGCGCTCCAGGTGCTCGCCGTAGTGGAAGCGGCGCCGGCCGGCGGGGCAGGAGAACTCTTCCAGCACCGCGTCGAACTCCCCCAGTGCCTCCGCCAGGCCCCCGCCGCCGTCCTCCCCCAGCACTGCCGTGCGGCGGCGGCAGCGTGAGGGTCCGCCGGGCGCTGCCCGCCCCCGGACCCCCGCGCTGTGAGGGGAGACCCGCCGCCCGCCCCCCCACACCCCTCGGCGTCCCGAGCCCCCCCACCCCGGCGGAGGGGAGGGGAAAGGGTCCCGCCGCGCCCCCTCAGCCCGCCGCTCCCACCTTGACCCGTCGGCCGCTGGGCCTGAGGAGACTTCATGGCGGTGGCGGGCGGAGGTGCCCCACCACCGCTGCCTCCCCTGCCTCCCGCCGCCAGCATAAGCGGCCCGATACTGCCGCCGCCGCCTCTTATAGCCCGCCCGGGCTGGGGGCTGAGGCGGAGGGGGCGGGAGGGGGAGGTGGCACCGTGGCCCGGCCCGGCCCTGCCCTGCCCTGCCCGCCGCGGGGGACTAGGCGGACGGTGCAGGTGCGCCGTGGCGGGGGCGGGAAGCGCCACGGCCTGCAAACCGGCATGGATGCTTGGCCGGAGGCTGGGGTTTCCAGACAACTGGAGTCCCTCTAACAGTTCACCGCTACCACAAGCGGGAAGTATCGCCCCTCGTCCTCCAATCGTCACCCCTGACAGCGGGATCATGTCTTCTTCTGGCTGGTTCGGTTTGCTAACCCCAACTATTTGTGGTTCAGGAGGGGGTGTCCGCACTGGCATTGCGCCCGGCTGCTGGTGGAGGGTACAATGAGCATCCAAGCCAGCTGCAAGGAGGGAATCACAAAAACACACGGCTGGACCATCCTTACCCAGCCCCATGGCTACTAGTCGCTGTGGGTATGGCGCAGGAGGAGGAGGCAGCAGCCCGCCTTGCCTCGCTTGGTTTACCCTTGCAGCGAGCCTGCGGCCTTGCACGCCACGTGGCTTCAGCCACCGCCCCCCATCGCCACTTCCCCATCGCTGCCTGCCGCCCCGCGTTCTGCTGGCATCTGTCTGTGGTTATTGCTCAGCTCCACCCGTTAGCGAGCTATGAACATGGCCACGGGGGCAGCTGGGCCCATTCGTTACAGAGGGTGACCTGAGGAGAGGAGCAGATGGCGGGGGTGACATGAGGAGCTGCTCGAGCACAGGGAGCCATGGCCCCAGCTGCGCCGGCCAGGGCGTTCTCCAGTGGAGAGCTTTCCTCATTCTTAGGAGAAGATATTAGCACTTGTCCTGAAGTCAGGTTAACCTGATGTTTATACATGCCATAGCTACCGAATATTGCTCTTGTGCTGCCTCACTCATTTTAAATAAAAGCTGTCTGAGCAGGTAAAATACCAGTTCTGTTAAATACTCGTTGGGGAAGACTGTCATATTTAGTTACAGCCAGTAATACTGAAAACAGGCATCAGGTGCTATTCCATGTGTATGCGTCAGGAGCTATGATTATGTTTGTGTGTTGATGAGAATATCTAGAATTAAAACAGAAGAGTTGAGGACAGGGAGAGGGAAGAAAAAAATCTCTGAAACTTCTTGATGTTTTCAGACATGTTGTCATTGCTCCTGCAAGATACAAAATGAGAAAAACAATATTCTAGACAATAAACCATCTGTATCTAACAGATTTGTTCACTTCTCCTTACTGGCTGATGGGGATGCATTTATTTATTTTTGCAGTGGATCAAAAGAAGTTCTTATGGTGAAGTTCAATTGTTATTTATTCTGCGGCTTCCTCCTTTCTTGCGGTCTTCCTCTGATTTTCTTCCTGCTAATAACAGTGGCTACAAACAATCCTTTTTGAAGACTGTAGTGATACAGATGGAAAGCGAGGTTAAAAAGTAGGGAACAAGGAGATACGAGGACACGACATCAAGAGCACGAGCAGGATGAAAAACGAGACACAAGGCAGAAAGGACAACTGTCGAGCACATGACTAAGTAGTACTCACAGCCCCAAAAGACCTGGCCCTGCAGCTGATAGCAATTCTCTTTTGCCCAACCACCTTGACAAATGATCAACCCTACTGTCCACACACATCCCCACCAAGCACTGGTTATTTAGTCCCATGCTTGGTTGTATAGCAAGACATGACGTAGGGGCAAAAGATGTTTTAGCTTAAGCTTGAATCTATCCATTTGGTGAGGAATACAGGCAAAATAACCAAAGGCTAAAAGTTCTCCTGTGCTCTATTAGTTCTCCTAAAGATGGTCAAGATGGTCACAGCTGCCTGGGACAGAGTCTTAGGTCACGTCACAAAGAAAGAGCACACATGCAGGATGGTGAAGCTGTACAATAAGGATTGAATTGTTCAGGGGCCTTGCTGCCACAAAAAGGGGAATTACTTGCTCTATTTCTTCCTTCTTGTACTCCTGGCGTAGACCTCCTGCACATCTTTTGTGGCAGGTTTGTCTCATCTTCTGCTGAGCCAATTCAGCATGTTAGAACTGCAGAAAACTAATCCAGCAAAAATCATAGAATGGTTTGGTTTAGAAGGGACCTCAAAGATCATCTAGTTCCAACCCCCCTACTGCGGGCAGGGACACCTTCCACTAGACCACATTGCCCAAAGCCCCATCCAACCTGGTCTTAAACACTTCCAGGGATGGGGCCTCCACAACCTCTCTGGGCAACCTGTTCCAGTACCTCACCACCCTCACAGTAAAGAATTTCTTTCCAACATCTAATCTAAATCGACCCTCCTTCAGCTTAAACCCATTACCCCTTGTCCTGTCACTACACTCCCTCATAAACAGTTCCTCACCATCTTTTCTGCAGCCTCCCTTCAGGTACTGGTAAGCCGCAATTAGATCTTCCCGGATCTGCCTTTTCTCCAGGCTGAACAACCCCAACTCTCTCAGCCTGTCTTCACAGGAGAGGTGCTCCAGCCCTCTGATCAGCTTCGTGGCCCTCTTCTGGACTCGCTCCAGCAGCTCAATGTTTCTCTTGTACTGGGGCCCCCAGAGCTGGATGCAGTACTCCAGGGGGAGTCTCATGAGAGCAGAGTAGAGGGGCAGAATCACCTCCCTCGACCTGCTGGTCACACTGCTTTTGATGCAGCCCAGGACACGGTTGGCTTTCTGGGCTGCAAGTGCACATTGCCAGCTCATGTTGAGCTTCTTGTCCACCAAGAACCCCAAGTCCTTCTCCTCAGGGCTGCTCTCAATCCATTCTCCGCCCAGCCTGCATCTGTGCTTGGGATTGCCCCAACCCACATGCAGAACCTTGCACTTGGCCTTGTTGAACTTCATGCGGTTCACAGGGACCCACCTCTCCAGCCTGTCAAGGTCCTTCTGGATGGCATCCCCTCCCTCCAGCGTGTCAACCACACCACACAGCTTGGTGTCATTGGCAAACTTGCTGAGGGTGCACTCAATCCCACAGTCCATGTCGCCGACAATGTTAAACAGTGCTGGTCCTACTACCAACCTCTGAGAAAGTGAGTAATTTTCTGTTGGACTGAGTTGAATGGGCTCAGCTCAGGTAGGTGAGCTCCGGGGCTGATAAAAAGAGAGAGCGGATGGGGATGTGAGTAGAAGAAAGAGAACAACTGCTTCCCTGTAGTGATACAAGAGTTTATCCCTGGCCTTCTCTTTAAATTATTATTTTACATTCAAATTTACAATTTTCAGAATCATTTCTAGGCATGCTGAAGAAATTATTCCATAAACTTCCCTTCTTTACAGCCATGTGTTTGGGAATCTTCTTTCCTTAAGAAAACCTGGGCTTAAAAGTCCTTGGTCAGGTTTACTGTTCCATAGACAATTCTCTTAACATTTCTTCCAGCAAATACTCATGTTTTCTACTGCAGCTCATTCTTTCCTCTAAGCAGCCTGTGATTCCACTGAATGCAGCTGAGAATCAGCTGGTGAATTTTCATCTTCTGCATAAACCATTAGCTTATACATGAGGGAACAAAGATAGACTTTTATGCCTATCTGTTTTATGTTATAGACCATATAGCTGTGCATCTCCATAAGTATTCTTGAAGGACCCCAACATGCTCCTACTGAATTAGATGCATTTTTGCCATTGATGCCAACAGGAGCAGCCTGCATCTGGCAAAATGAAGAGGTCACTTTTAAGCGCAGTGCCCTGAAACACTGCAGACCGATGCGTCAGGCTGCTCTTGTTTATCGGTGGAAACATCTAACGCAACTCGTAATGTAAACCTCAGCTACCGAATCCCTCCCTTCTTCTAGGCAGCCGTCCAAGGTGTATTTAAAGTGAATTTCTTCTTGACCATTCGACACAGTGTCTCCAGATCCTCCTCAGCTGGTGATGCAATGTTTACAGCGGTTTCCTCCTGCATTTTTAACCTCACAAACTTGTAAGCCACACAGCTATTTAAACCAACAAATCCTGTCTGCAAATATGCTTCAGGAAAAGACTTTTAAAACATTAGCAGGTACTCTGACATAGCCAAGTTGCAAGGACTCACAAGGTACTAGTCTTCTAAGTGAAACATGGAGTAATTTGGGACACAAAACCTTGTGTTGCTACACCAAAGAGGATCCTAGGACTGGTTTACACAGGCACTGGTGCTGCAGGTTGACTAATCTAGTGGTTTTCAAAGCATGGCCCAGAGAGGCCTACAGATCCATGAACAACTTCTGAGGCATTCATGTAGGACAGGGAAAAAAAGAAAGGCAAATTTACTGGGAGTAGGTTAAAATTCACAGTACATATGCAGCCCCATATGCACATACGCAGAAACCGGAGCTGCAGGAGGGGGCAATTTGCAAGTCAGAAATGGTTGAAAAGTTCTGGTCTAATCAATCATTTCTTTTCACCACTTTAAAGATCAAGAGTACTCCAAAATATCAATCCTGTTGAGTAAGCACCATGTTCCCACAGTTCAAAGCAGACGTTTTGTGAAATCTCATCCCATCTTCTCATTGGTATTGGTGCTAGACAAAAGCCAGAGTGACAGATCCCTGCCCATGGAAGCAGTCTGGAGTTTTGAACATATAATTTCCATGAGTCTTCTAATATTTTTCAGTCTGAGAAAATAATAATTCTTTACAAAATAACAGTACCAAGTGGTTAAATTAGATACTTCACTTAAAACCTGGGAATGACAAACAGAAGCCCATCATTGCCAAACTTTGAGCTGAAGGAAAACAAGGGAACCCAAAATTTAGACAGGTGTGGAGGAGAAAAATGAAAACTGCCAGAGGATGAAGCAGCACAGGTGCCAGCCAGACTGACACGCGAGGAAACCCAACTCCTTGAGCCACAGAGCAGGAATAGACCAAACATCATTGGTATAACTTGTCTCCCTGTTCAGCGCATCGCAACCCTGCCCTCGGGATGCTCTTTTGAAGTGAGACAGTGGTTAACACTCCAGTCTATTTTATCCTTCACACTGCAAGCGGAGTTGCCTGTGGGAGTGAATCGCTAAACTTGTTCTGTAATGAGGACAGCTGCCTAATTAAAACTTGGCTGAGATGAGCCATGCATTTTGCGTAGGCTACCTAACTACCATCAGAGGTGTAACAACCTGCATTTGCTGCCAGCCAGGCTAAACACAAGCCTGTGACAAGTGTCTGACTTACAGCAATATAATTAATCTTGAAAAACTGCAAAAAAACCCACCCAACTTTTGCCAGAGTTCTTTCACAGGACTTCCCTTCATTTTCTCCCAACCTTTTCTGTAGACCTTAAACCTGAACCTGGACTTACCACAAACTGACACATTTCCTTTTGTTTTTCTCTCTCCCTCCGACTGACGCACAGTGGACGCAAACTCATGGACCAGCTCACTGCCCCCCGTGACTGTAGGCTTGCGAGCAAAGCATATGTCTTCCTGCTGAGTTCTGCCAAAGCCTAAACTCACTTTCTCCAACCCATTACACTTCTACATTTTCTGCTTGTCAAATTAACCTCCTGAACACGAACACAGTATAGCCCGTGCAGTTTTCCCTTCCTCGGTCTCTCAGAAACATGAGGCAGAAGCTTTTGGAGTTTTGAATGGATATATTTAAATAAGTTATTTATGCTGAAACATGTTTATGGCAGTTTAGATGTAATCACTGTTGTTGCAGTTGGATTAAAAGTCATTGAAACTGATAGGTGTAATTGTAACCTATATTGACATCGCTGGAAGGGACAGTTTAGTGTGAGCTTCTTGTCTACAGCAAACAGGTATGCAAAACCACTCAAGAATTTGAAAGTTCGAGGTCAAGGGACTTTGGCTGAGCATTGCATGGGTAAAGGGAGAGGAGTTCAGGTAAGGAGAGGGGGGGCAGTGAGTAAATAAGAGATAAGAAAGTTTCAAAATAACTCCATCAGATTCTGTTTGGTGCCTCTGAGAGAAGATGAAAGGAATAGTGTCGCTTAATGAAAGGCATGTTTGTATTATCAATCTGACTTGGGGCAATAGTAATTTTGATGCAGATCTGCTGTTGTCTCCAACTACCTTCTGGTGGTTTCAGTTTTGAAGCATTTTTCTTGTGCATGAGCTGACTTCTCTTTCAGAGGAAACTTAACTGGAAGACCAACCCAAATGTACTCCAACTCTACAGGAGACATATAGGCCCCAACCAAAGGCTTGGACCTGAAAACGGCAAGATGGTCTTTGCTTGTTTGATTCTTCTGTACTCAGGAAAGTACTCTCTGTATGTTCTTGGTACCACCTCTAGGTCTTCTTCACATTGGTGTAACTTAAGCTAAATTTTAGCTGTTTGGGTCGAAAGAGACAACTGCTGACAACCTAATTCCTGGTCACATTTGCAGAAACACTTCTAATATCATGCTGTATGACAAGTTCTTTTCTTCTTTTCCTCATCGGTCACCAGGTTTTTCCAATGATGCCTTATGTTTGTTTTGCTAGTACAAAACATTGGCAATGTCCTGAAAATAGAATGTCTAGGAGCAAAGCAAACTGAACGGAGTGTATTATAAAACCAACACAAGAGATATTGGGCTGTAATATATATTGCAGCCAGGTTTTGGGCAACCTTCAATCTTGAGTTCACTAAAAGTCACAGCACAAGTTCATGTCCATCAGAACATCCTCAAAATCCAACTGCACGAGAGCATGCACTGACTGTAAAGTATACAGGCAGTAGATAATGCTATAGTGGCAGTGGAGAGATATAAGAAGTTCCTTTTTAGAGTGAGATCGCTTCAGATGTAGGAGAAACCAACCAAAACACTGCTTGAAAGCTGTACTAGTGTTTCTGGATCTTAATGCAAGGAGATGGATGTTGTCTCATAGTTTTGACCCCACAGTGCAAAGGAGCAACTAGAAAACAAGCAGGGAGAAGTGGTCAAAACGCCAAGACGACAACAAGAGAAATGTAAGCAAAGGGACCATGGCAGTAAGCCAAGACGGGGGGGGGAGAGTCTGGCGGCCAAACTGCTGTGTGGCAACTGGAAGTGAGGAAATTGCCTCCTTTTGACTCTGTTTTCAGGAAAACAAGGCTGTGCGTGTATCCTCTGCATGGGCAGATTGCACACGAGACTCTGCACAAGACTGAGTGAAGGCAAGAGTTTGTTCTTCTTCCCCAGCAGAAGTCACTCAAAAGAGTTCAGTAGCAGTAAAAATCAGTTTAAAAGGCTAAAGGGGGGTGGGGGGGTGGGGGTGGGGGAAGGAAAAAGGAAAAAGCATACATATGAATGAAATGTAACAACTTTATTTTCTGTGTCATTAGGTTGTGTGCTCTACCTCAGGGCCAGTCACTGTTTCTACCTCTACCTGATGCTACTGCCACCACAGCGAGGTTGTTGTAAATTAATGCACTGGATCGTGAACTGGAGAAGCTGAATTCTTTACTTTTCTGCCAGTTTTGCTTCAAAACCTTTCATGACTACCACTCCATCAAGAAACTTCTACCATTTCAAATGCAAAAAGAGAAACAGTTGTTGTTTTCCACCTGCTTTTGCTCTGAATTGTTGATAAATTGAGGAGTTAAGATGGCTGGATACTGTGCTGCTTCAAGAAAATGGTAATTTTGTCAAGAGGAGAAGGAATGTTGACTCAACAGTCGGTGATTACATACAAGAAACAAATGGGAATTTAAGGCTTAAGAGGCTTGTATTTCATGAAATATATCTGACACACAAACCACATTGGAAACAAATTTTAAGTCTTGCGAAGTGAAACATATAAAGGAGCTCTTATGTATTAAAATAATAAGACATCTCTCCTAATTCATCTCCTCCATAAGTAAAATAAAAGGCTTTTCAGGCAGATGCATTTTACATCAACGCCAGTTGCTCTGACTAAAACTTTCGTGTTTTGTACTGTTTCTATTATGATACTTCACCCAGTCACATACCCATAGCCTGTTTGGCTCAGTCATCTTGTGCTTCGTATCCGGCATTGTTTGGGGACTGTGTGTTTCTAGAGCCTTAAACCTGGCCAAAAATTATAGATTCTAAATTGATTTAATTAATAATTACAATGATAATAAAATATACTTGTGGCCAAAATACCTGGCCAGAAAGATACTACCTACATCCAAAGAAAGAAATAGGTTCCTTGCCCAAGAAGAATTCTTATTAGATTTTCCTGGGAACACTGAATATCCTCTGGGGTTTGTGGTGGTTTTGGGTTTTTTCTTTTAAAAAATGTACATAGGTTTCCATTTTGTCTGTTTTACTTGCCCTTGTGTGACTAAACCAACGCTTTGTTTTTCCCATGGTCCAGAAGCATCTTTGTCTTGTATTCCACCCATCTCAAGGTTACTCAGACCAGTACAGCCACAAGAACAGGGGAAGTCAGGAATGGCAGGGGGTGCAGGATGCCATTCCCATCCACCCTACAGAAGCAAGCTACTGAAAAAATCATGTCTTACTCTCCCTCCCATGCTCCATTGGCTTTAAGGCAGTAGGAGGCAAAAGGAGAAGCCAAGACCGCTTGTTTGCTGAAGGCATGTGGTTGCATATGTTAGAACAGACGTGGAGCTCTTCATTTATTTGTGTTGCAGTAGTGCCAGTCATGAACTGGGACCCCATTGAGTCAGTCACCATACAAAGGTGGAACAAAAGCAGTAATCCTTGAGCTTTGGTTAGCCAGTAAATCACCCTCCTTTAAGGGATGGGGATTTGCATATTTATGGTTGGGAAATAACCATGCTTTAGTCCATTGGAGCCTCTCTTGTTACGAGTGCACGGGGGGTTGTGTAGATGGGAAGAAAAGAATCAGTGTTACAGTCAGTGACCACGTATTGCATCCAGCTCTTGCCTCTGACTGAGACAACTGCATTTCAATTTAAGAACAATTATTAAAAGCCCTGGGTTTTTTCCATTTTTCTCAGCCTCAAATAATTTTTGTGACAAGCCATAACAGCATCCTGTCTTCCTCACAAATGAAAGTTAAGTAAACCACGCTCTAATTCTCCCAGCCAGAGGGAGGATCTGTGACAGCAACTTCTTCCATATGCTCATCTTCTATTTCCAACTTTTATTTCATAAATAACAGGCTTTCAGAATTGCCCACACCATACAGCCCAGCACTGATTTACTAGTTGTATTTCTACAGCAGAGGATTTGCATACAAAGCCAGAGTCAGAGCATTTGCACGAGAAGACAGCAGTTAAAAAAAAATAATAATTGAACATGAAATACTGCTGAAAAACAGGCTTTGCCACTGTAGACACTTAAAAACCCAGCTCTGCACATCCAGGTTTATCCTGCTATGGTGTTGAAAAACATGTGTGTTATGCTGTTGTATCCAGGGTTACTTAGGCCATGAATCTTCCTGAAAGCACACCACACCAACTTAGTACTTACACGGCATTGTGCCGGGCTTGGCACTTGACACGGACATGAGTTTCTTGTTACTAGAGCAAGTTTACAAGCCCTCAGCAAGTAGGAGGAGACAACAGAGGGAAAGAGGTGGTCAGCAGAGATAGCAATAGCTGATGTTTTTGGAGAAAAAAGGTAGTCAGATCTCTGCAGCCAATTTGTGTTTTGGTAGGTCAGACACCTGGTCAGGCCAGTGTGGCCACCAGCCACTGTGGTCCTCGTTCCTCAGGAAGACCAGGGCTTCTGTCAAGGTGGGCAATGCTGATGAGAGGTTATCTAATAGTAAAGAGCCAAACGCAGAGGCAACTTTCTTTTGATCAGTTTTTTATTGCTGCCATTTCGTCAATGCCATTCCCCCCCTTCTGCTTCTCAGAGATGGCCGATATTGTGAGATTGTCCATGAAACGTTAGGAAGAACCATGCGTGGCCACAGCCCGGTGCTGTTTGAGCTAACCCAGGAGCACAGTTTCTTCCAGAAAAACATATTTCCTATGTTGGAGGCAACTAAGAGGAATTTGTACCTTCCGTGAATGGAAGGCCATGAACAAAGTATTCATAGCCCGATACAACTATGTGTGGACTGCTCCTCAAATATTTGAGTAGACATCACTGTATTTTCATTGTCTAGCTACATACACTTGGGAGATAACCAACCTACATTTACTGGGTTAGGTTCCTTGCTAAGCTGTTGATTTGAATCTGTTCACAGAAGCAAACAGCAAGTGCCAGAGCCAGAAGCAGGGAGAGAGGCTGGAGAAGTACAGCAGGGAGAAGACAAAAAGGTTTTAGCAACAAATTGTCAGGTAAGTTCAAGAAATTCTGTAGATCTACATCTTTCAGCACGATGTGTTACAGTCTAGGTGGCACGTCAGAAGCAAAAAGGGTACTAGCCTTGCAGATCTCAGCATTGCAATAACTATTTTTAGATGTTTGGCATCCTGAGGTGCTCATGGCATTGAACTGGATACAGGGGTTCCCTGACAGCAGAGTTGTCCAACCTTTTGATTTTTTTGAAGAATTCCCTGCTTACTAAAAAAGAAAGTCTCCAGTGAAGCTGTAGGCTCCCAAAGAGAAGATTTATACCTATTGATATCACTACAGGCCTGTTTGGGTTTTGTCACCTCTGTGTCCCAGAGAAGCACCTTGCAGATGCTTCAGCGTTCACAGATCACGCAGCCGAGCACCCAAGTTCTGAACGGCGCAGGAACGACAGGGTACCTGCTGACGTTTCTATACCGGTTCGTGCCTGGATGCTCTGCAATGCCCAGGCTAACCACCGGTGTGTGTCCTCACCACTTGGATTAGCACTCTAACTTCTGAGCAAACCAACCATGGTCTCTCCTATGGATCCCACCGTAAAAAATTTATCCATGGCAAATCTAACTGCTTCAATCCCTTGCTTTGAATGTCCCTAGAGAGACATTTAGACCTGCAGGGAACCTTATTAATATAAATAAATGCTCCTTCAACTTCGGGTAGTCTCTGAGCTCATTTCAAATATAATCAAGTGTGTGCATTAGCTAAAATTTGATTAAACATCTCCAGTGACAGTTAACAGAATCCTTTGGTGCCTGACACCTTTTGTAGACCCCTGGATATCTTTTGCACTACTATTTACAGAGCCAGGCCCCAAGCAAGAACAGTTTGCTTATGTTTGTAGGTAAGTTTTATGACAGTTTATTAATCGTTGTATAAACCTTTGTCTTGAACTAGGACTGCTGTGTGCTAGGCACTCTCTACAAAGACCAGGAAGACAGCTCCTGCCCTGAAGAGGACTTCTGAAGCAGACGACCTGCTTCTTGGTTTAAGTTTGACCATTTATCATATGAAATCAGTCCTGGAAATACCATGTATTTCCTCGTCCTGCCTTACTGCATACCTAAAATATCCCTAGAAACCTATCAAAATCTGAACCTCCTCTTAAGCGTTAACACCATGTTCTCAAACACTTTGTCTAGACTTGAAATATGCTTAAGCAGTAAAGTCTGAGTGGTGAACAGACAGCGTATTTAGTCTACAATAAATTAACTGGAGTGAAGGCTAATCTTCAAGGCCGATACATTCTGCCTCTCTTCAACAGCCTGAGGAGAGTAAGGCGGGAACTAAGTTGACTAATGCTTTCTACATTGGAAACGGGATCTCCCAAAGGTGCTTCTGACCGTCTGTGGGCTCAGGTACACCCTCCCAGTGCCTCTGTTCTCAGCTGGTAGGAAATAAGCCCAAGCAAGTATGCTCTCAACATCGGATCCCAAAATCGATGCTCACGGAGAGCTGGGTTATATAACTCAGCTATTTAAGCACATACAAAATACCGAGGACCTCTCCCCACTGCCTGAAAGGAAAAAGAAGATAGGCATTTCCCCATGCTTTTCCTACAAAACCAGGAAACACCTGAAAATAAACAAGACTGCAGCCTTCCCTTACTATGAAATATTCTGGATGCAAGGCTTCCCTCTAGTGGAAAATCCACAAACTGACCCCTTTGCATTAATGCCTGCAGATCAGGCGTGAAAAAACAAATGCCAAACGTACCAAAGAGACTGGATGCTGGGTCAATGAGTTCTCGTGACATTTATGTTGTTAATGCAATTATTTGGTTCGTGCAGGGATAAGCAATAGGGATTTATAAGAGAAACCCACAATATAACAGCTTACACCAGAATATTTTCAAAGATCCACAAAACAAGGCAGGTAAATGAACTTTTACTATAATTTACTGCAATCAAAACAAAAAAAAAGCATCGTTTCACATCCAGACTATGTAAGGCATTTTGAAGATTTTGCTAAGATTGGTAATGGGCAAATGAAGCATAACCAACCTACATATATATCATAGCAGAATAATGTAATCATATAGGTGCTATATGAGCACATAGCTGCAGAACATATGCTATAGATGGCAGCAAACGCACCTAACCCAAGTTCAAGTCTTCCCTGAGCTATCAAATCCTGCCAGGCATGTTGACATTAAGCGTGGTCCTGCATTCTGCAGGCAGCCCTTTGCTAGACTGTTGCTGCATCTGTATGTTTTCCTTCAGCCTGGACAGCAAATCCCATCTTAAGGTAGCTGCAGGTTGTTAGGACACACATGGCACCATGCCCACCTGCAGCAAAGACAAAATTTGAAGGAGGTTGTAAACATGCATTGCAAGTTTGTGAAACACTCACAGGTGGTACTGATAAAATAATTGATAAAAATTTTAGTGGTATATAAAAAAGTTTCTTGTTAATCTATTTAATCTGGCCTATATAGAAATGTTGGTTTGCCAAATAGTTGATTTCCTTGATTAGTCGAAGGCTTTCTTTTTGTTAAACCCCTCCCTCCAAAACCCCCCAAAAGGTAAAAATACTCAAGCACATTACAAGACCTAGAATTTGTTTTGGTCATTAGCAATTCTTCTAGACTTTTCAGGTTTGAATCAGGAACAAGCTTTCAAGACTTAGCTATAGCTCTAGTTGTAGGTGATCACAGCTTCACTCCCTAGCTAGTCTGGCGACTTTTTCTTAGCAGAACCACTGCTCCAATCAAACAAAACTTGACCAGTCCTTACCACACAGAGTGCCTCCAATTGAGATACACTATAGTATACTACAGATAGCTTCACTGACAAGCTTCATAGCTTGCGGGTGGCCATAGAGGCATCTTAAAGAAAGGAACTTACTTCAGGCCTGATGAAATTGCTGCCTTGCTCTTCATGCATTAATTGAGGCCAGGGCAGTTACAGAAGAAAGGAGAGGCGTAGCATAAATAGGTCACTCCATCCACCTCCCTGTGGGTCGATGGAATAGGTGGTGCTGAAAATAGGAAATACTCTAGTGGCAGTCTAGGCTATTTTTGGCTAGTCTCACATGGGAGAAGGTAGCTGGTCTCAGATTTGAGGCCTGACATCAGGTGTAGAGTACGACTGTGCTGGGGCAAAGGAGATGTGGGTGTCCTCAGTATCAGTGACCCCCACAGGCTGACTCCATCTGGACCGTCCACAAGTTCTTCATGAAGGCAAGCAGTTACTCTGATGGTGAGAGAAGCTAGCTCCTGGGATGCCGCATTTGCTAGAAAAGGAAAGAAGTTAAGGGATGGGAGAGTGGAACAAGAATTACTGTAACTGACCGTCAATGTGGATTACATTATTTTTGAGATAAAGCAGGTGAAATTGCACAGAAGAAAAAAGCAAGAAAGTGATGAAGAAAAGCATGAAAGAGCATGAAAGAAAGAGTAGAGGTAGGCCACTGATGTAAAGTTTAAACATTGAAACGTGAAGCACTGACTCTATCATATGTAAACACTGTTAGCATTTATATATTATAGCGCATTTCCTCTGGCAAGACTTAACAGGCCTGTTGATGCCTTTTCTAATTCAAGTTACTGAAAAGACACCAAATCTTTTCAGAATAAACACCTGTCCTTGACATTTGCTCCTCTCCATTTGTTATCCTTCCTATACTACCCTATTCACTCTTTGCATTGATCTACGGGATTGCCAAACATCTATTTTCACATCACCTGCGATGACAGCAGCTTATGCCTCCAGCAGTTCTAAGAGAAAACCAAACCTCACACTAGGTGACAGAAGCCTCAATTTTTGTATTTTCAGAATTCTCAAGAGTTCCTACAACTCTTAGTCTAGAAATCAAAGCTATTCATCTAGTTTCTCAAAGAATGAACTGCTGAAAAGATACCCCAGGTATTTTTGTTCAAGTCTGATTTAAGGGTGAAGCTAAACAGATACCAGAGGACTGGACTGACAGTCTTACCATTCCCATCTACAGTGTCACTGCCTTGTTTTGAGGACTGAGTTAAATCTCTAGCAATGTAAGTGCCATCACTGTAAAAAGATAGAAGACCACTGTACCACTTCAAGTCTTCACCTTACACACGCTGATAAAGTGCTTCTAGGGTACAGCTAAGCCAAAACAATCCCATTATGGTCAACTACCTCTCCCTGCTGGAGACATCTGAGCAAGTTGTTCCACAGCAAATGGCATATGGTGAATACGTAAGACAAAAACATCTTGCTGTACTTCTCAGGGTAGTATGTTATTATACACAGATACACATCGTCTCAACATGCTAAATAGTGATTTTGTTTTCTTAACTACTTAGAGTTCACATTAAACCAGTGAATGTGCAACTGAATGGACAAAACTTAATGAATGATGGGCTGAATTTTGATGTCCATAAATACACAAAAATTCCAAACCAAAGGCAAGTGTGTACAAAATAATTTATTACAGCATAACATATGTTGGGAATATTTTACAGTGAGTTTTCCATTCAACAATTTTGAGTCTAAACAGATGACACACAGAGGAGAATTTTAATTAGAACAGTTTATTTGTCTTAATAAAATCCCCTCCTCATGAACTTATATTTGCCTTTGAGGGGCTAGTTAATATTACTGAAATTATTTACATTGCAGTGAAATAAAAACAAACCAAGACTGAATGATTCCATTACAGTTTCCAGAAAAATGGATTTTCTGTACAAGCCACAGTATAATTATGTTTTGATAGCAGTTCTTACAGAATGAAAAGCTGTCATATGTAGCCATTTTATCCAGCAATACTATGCTTTAAATAGGTATATTAGATTCAGACTTCCATTCTGATGTGTTGTATATTTAATAGTTAATGCACCAGAATACAAAGTAAGAAAAAGGTTCATTATGATTTGTAGTCAGCCTCTTTGTGCTCCCTTAAATAGTTTTTAAATGTAAAACATCCTCCTCACATACTATTTGCTTTGCAGCACCTAAAGCAATAGTATTTAGGCCTAAGTAGTACTGGAGTATTGGCCGTTAAGTGGACAACTAAGACTTTTAATGGAGTTATACAGTAAACGTCCCAGTGAATTTTTTTATGATGTAGGGAAGAACTGGATTCCCCATTATTGTACCTTCTGCATTTGCCCAAAATTGGAGCAGCTTTTTCAACTTAAGTGTCAATAGGTGAACAGATGCGGAGAAACCAGAAGGAAGACGAGGAAGGGGAAGATGGAACAAAGGACAAACAACAGTATCAAATTCATTATGATTTCACAGGGCATTGCTTCAGGATACTCAAACTTAAAAATGTTAAACTGACCATAAACTTAAGGAAACAATAGCTATGGAACACAAGGCAGATAGAATAGTTTTCAAAAAGCATTAGTTGTTGGGTTTTTTGTTGGTTTTTTTTTTTTTTTTTTTTTTTTTTACACAAACCTAATCTTTATATCCATCAACACTGGTTCCATATAAGACACACACCTGACAAAAACATGCAAACCCCCAACGCTTTCATTGTCACTGTGCTTCAAAAGAAACCAAACTGACCAAAGATAAAATTAAAAAACCAAAACCAGAAAAAAAAATAAAGAACAGAAAAAGATGAAGAGGGCAATTCAAGCAGCACTTCGGTCTTAATCTGCTAAAAATGCTCAAATGATAATTTATTAACAAGATATGATCACATTTATCTGTATATGTAATGACACGTATGTGAAAGCAGTCTTTAACATCCGTATTTTCTGTGAGGGAGGGCTGATGGATTATTAAAAGACTTAAAACTGTACAAGTATAAACATGAAAAATGTTGATTAAGGATAATGTTTACATAAATATTGGCAGTTTTTGTCGGGAGAAAAAAATAACTAATAGCATACTCCATTTCATTTAACTATCCAAATATTTTGTTTTATACCTGTTAAAGATATTAAAATACAACCTGGAAAAGTAACCCTGATCTGTATCCAGCCAGCATGTAATGAGAGTCAGAGTTTTGTATACGTGTGTGCACATAGGCTTGCACACACTACTTCAAATTTCATTAGACAGCAAATCATGGTTAATGGCTGTATGATTCACAGATGCAATGCTGCTATCGTCCTCGTTTGTGGCAGGCATAAAGGCAGACGTAAAAGGAAACAGTTTATGACATGCTGCTTGATATTCTTCACATTGAGAGTGGCAGCTTCCAAAACTGCCATCAAGCAGTGCCTCAAAAACCTTTGTTAATGTCTAAAGAAACAAAAGTAACAGTTAATAGATGTGATTTACAATTGTTTTATTACTAAAAAGATGCACTGTTAAACAATACCAATCTGAGCAAACATAGGTTCTCTGTTGGTATTCAGGTATCTTATAGTTACTTAGGAAAAAATATGAAACCTTGTTCTTTCAAATAGTATCACGATATACAAAACACATACGTTATCCTGCAGTTACGTATACATTACGTAAAATCCCACACATTTTTTGGCTTTAAATACTGTATCCTTTACCTTCACATTTTTGTCTCTCATGTTTTTATCCAATCTAGTTGCAACAGCAATTGCTTTTTCTTGTCTTGATTTGTCCAGGAAATACATCATCTTTGCACCTTATCACAAGACAGAACACAACATTTAGGTAATGGCATTCTTAAATGCAATATGGCATATACAGACACACAGGATCCAAAAACTTAGAAGTCAATGTGAATCAGGACTTCTTACAAGTTTTAATAAATTGTATTTTCCTCCCTTATAACTTGAAACTCAAACTATTCTGAAATTTATTAGAAGCATAAGGATTGAGTAACACAGGAGATCTGCTTCTGCAGAAGTGAAATGCCTTACTTTACTGAAGATGTTTCAGTCAAGAAAGACACACAAAGAGTATGTTGATGAAGAAGCCCTTCAGATCAGCAGACTAAATGAAATCCATCCTACAAATACAGGAGTAAAAGGTGTTCTCTCAGAGATGTTCTGAATTCCTTTGAAAAGTACTGGAGGTAAGTGAACAATGCAGGTACTGAACAATTGCGGAACACAGTCCAGAAGAAATTCAGACCAGTGTATGTCCATATGGCAGAAAGCATGGCCAAGCAGGGCTACTAACCTGGAGCTGAGCAAAACAGCTTAGGTACAAGGAAAGTGTAACGCAAGTTCGGTGCTTTGCCCGAACTGGACTACATTGGTGAGAAGACAGATGCTGCATTAGCATAACTACTCAGACCACAAACAGTTTATCAAAACTGGTCTGGGCACCTCTGCAAAATACTGTGTTGCTCCTCATATCATAGCTGCCTTAATTTAAAACCTCATCTTAAGGAACTTGTAGGCATTTCATATACTTCCCTTTTCTTAAAGTCCAGACATACCTCACTACATAATCTACTACAAAGAACAAAAAGCTCAAGAAATCATTTTACTGAAAAAGTTAAACCCCCACATTCTGAGTATATTGTCTCCTCTTGCTCAACTCATTTTCCCAATTACTAAATTTGTTTTCTTAATTAAAGTTTCCTAGTTCTTACTGCTCTTTGTATCCAGAAGGTTTCAGAAAATAAATTGTTAGACTGAATATATTTGGGCTTAAGTCATCATCATCAAAAAACTTACTGAACTTAACCTGGTTACATTTGTTTAATGTCAGGGAGGCCATAGTACTGAAACTGAAAAGGGATTAAAATTCCACTTATTTTATTTTTCTTACTAATAATCACTCAAAGCTAAGAAAACACTCATTTGTAGTCTCAGACTTAAGGTTTAGGACTTCCAGACTTCTACATTTTCAAACTTGAATTAAAGATGACATTTTAAGAAATTATATGTTTCTTGTACAGTAGATAAATCAATCACTTTAAACCTGCTTCAGCATAAACTGGAGACTGACACAAGGGTGAAACCCTAAAGCTACCAAGGACATGTCTGTGGTTAGTTCACTCCCAATTTCACTTTAAAATCCTAATCCCACATTTGTTCCCACTGCCTGTACATCAATACGCTGTTGGATCACAGTGATCAACAGACCCTAAGGTCCACGGATTGACCCTACAGAGCTTTTACACATTTAAACCCCTGACCTCCACTGAACATGAACAGACTCACCTTCAAAGGGCTCCCTGACATTTCTCTAACATGGGTGCCACCACTGTTAATGATAAAAGCTTGGGTTCTTCTCAAAAGGCACTGAAGATGTAGACAGTGTGAAGGCAAATTCAAAAGAGTGACAATCTTAGCCTGCACAATTACTGTGACAAAGTGACTGCACTATTTTCTGCAATAATGGAGGACCAGAAAGTACAGCCTGGAAAACATGCCGTTAGAAGCCTAACAATGTCAAGAGCAGAAGAACACATCTCGAAGAATCAGCCTGCCAGGAGATCTGTACTCGACTTCCCAAATCTTGAGCCTACTCACAGGAAAGGGGTGCAAGTATTTCTCTTAAGCTGCTGTCCGTGGACCTTTAACGGGCTCTAAGTCTGGGGTAAGTTACCTAACCTTCCTTTAAGTGACATGAACAATCCTCTAACTTTCTCCAGTGATTCTTGTAGCTCTTCTATACACACACAAAATGTAAGAGAATCATATTTCAACACTTTCATTGTTGACCACAAAGCAGAAAAGCAAAAGTAGCATAAAAAGTGTCATTTTTATTGATGCTATTGCTACTTATAGCTGTGAGTAAGAACAGAGACATTGCAGCTGATTAAGAAAACAGAAAAGCACTGCTTCTAATATATAGGATTTTCTGGTTTATATTTTCTAATAATTTAAAAACTAGAAGCTGCAACAAGAGAAACAACAGTACTTCCATACTACCACTGTGGGGGTTGATCGCACTTTTTGGAGGTAAGAAGCAGGTCCTTATGCATCTAATAAAAAGAAACTTATCCACTTTTTTTAACATGGTAAAAGCACGCATAAAAAACCAAGCAGGTGAATTTCTGGCTCATTGGAGTTTATGTATTATTTATGGACTGCAGATAAAGATTCTAGATTTGAAATCACTTACATCATCTCATTTTCAAGAGCATTAAAAAGTTAAAACAAACCTGAAAGTTGGTGCTGAATGGAGGTAGCATTGTGTTTGAGAAATTCTTCATTAAAACTTTCCAAGTTTTTATTAACAAATATTTTCTGCATTTCTTGAGTCAGGACCTTGCTCACAATTTCTGGGAGGTTACTATGGTCAGATACTAGAAGGGTGAAGATAAGAGGGAGAGAAACAAAAAAACCCATTCAAACAACTTGTATAAAGCAGTATGAAACAATAAACATCAATGTTAAAATTCCCATTTTTTTAAAAGACATTTCAGCACAGAAACACAAATTCCAGTTCAAGACAGTATTACAGATCAACACAAGCTTTGATATTCAGAAAACAAGTGTGTCAGATTCTGATTAGGTATGCAAAATGAGTATTTTTTAAAATATATACACAGTCCACAGAAAAAAAAAAAAAAACAAACATTGTCACTAGTCAGAGTGATTTTATTTAAATCCCCTAACCAGGAATGAAGCTAGCAAGATATACTCAATCAGCTCCTTTTAATAGTGTCTCATGTACGATTTCTGTTACTGTCCCAAGAAATCTTTAAGACTTTATTGAACTCGATTCATGTGACAAAATAAAGCGCTAGGTTTGGTAGCGTTTCTTCAGAGCAAACAGGATACACATTTAAACAATTTTAAGCTCTACTGTGCTTGTTCAGTTTTCATGCACTGTAACCTTTTTTTTTTTTTTAACATCATCTATCATCACCAGACTTCTAAAAGTCAACTCAGTGGTACTCAAAATGCAAAAAACAAGCATTTACATAATTTGATTTGTAGCTCTATAAAAGAATTACCGATGCATTTCTAGATCAAACATTCATAAAGGGCTCTCGGTCATGTAAACTTTCTGCTGCCTAATATCACAAGTTCACAATGCATACTTTGCTTCAGTCAGAATCTCTCTCCCGTATCTGCCGCTTACTGTCTTAAAACTTGAGAATTTCAAGGATCTTTGGAACACCTACTCCTCCCTGAAATCTAGCCAAAATGAGTTATTGGGTCCATCTGGTGGCTTAATGGAGGAAGGAGTATAATACAATACATACACAGTACCCTGCACAGCACAACCTGCGTTTGCTTAGGTACTACCATGGAAAACAAACCACCTGTTTTTATTTTTCTTCGCATTAGTTTGTGTTCAAGAGTATTTATACGTTACAAAAATATGTAGTTATGTCTTCGTACAAATAAAACTTCCTGTATCCTTATACATACATACGTACTTCCTACACACATACCAGCTTTTGAGAATTTAATCAAGCACTCGTGTAGCCATGGGTTATTACTGTTGATAGCAAAAGCTCTTTTGACAGACTGTAACATTAACAGAAACTTTCCTGTGGGAAGGAGAAAAAACAAAAACATACCAAGATTAAGAATACAGAACTTTTTGTATCAACTACTGTTTTCTTTAGTAAATCTAGTACAAACATTAGAAACATCAGTGTCTACACAGAATTAGAAAGGAGATTTATTTTTCCCATCCCAATTGCTTAATAAAATAGAAATGTCTGCTGCTCGAACTCTGGTAACCCTGCATGCTTGATGTTACTATCTGTTGGCTTTGTTTGCCCCTAGATAATTAAAGATCACACTGCAAATATCTTTCTACAGCATTTATTAGTATATATTACAACTTTACTTTCAGGTTTTTGTTTGTTTTAAGGGTGGCTAAACAAAAATGGTATTCCCTCTATCATTACTGAATATGACGCAAGTGAACCCCTGCTTCAGTCAAGTATCTATTCCAGATCATTTTAGGCTACAATCAGATAACTCAGGCCACAGTGAAGGGTTAAAATTTTGTACAGCAAAAATAAAATTATGCAGTACTTTACCTTTTCTAAAGTATATTTCAAATGCTAATAAATGTGTTTCTATGTCATCTCCAATAAGATTCTTAAGTGGTATAAGGAACTTAATGGCTTCTTCTAACGGATTTTCTACCTGTTTTAATAAAGAGAGTGAAATATAAAGCTTAGAATAAGTGTCAAATAAAAACCACTGAGGATCATTTCTGTTATTCAGAGCATTTAAATAATCAGAGGCCAAAGGTGAACTAACCTAAATTCTGAATTAAACTGAACCACAACATTAGTTAATCAGCAAGATTTAAAAGTGTTTACTCATGATTTCATGTCGACAAAGACAACATCAATCATAACTCTGGCACCACTTATGTCATGTACTCAGTGTTGTAATTTAGCATTAAAGAAACAATTAAATATGACCACCTTAGACAACAAGCTTAAACTTCTGAAGTTAGTCTGATAGAGAAGATAGTTCTCTGTGCTTAGAGAAATGCTGGCTCATGTCTTTTTTTTTTTTTTACTTCAAAACATGTCTTCAAATGTTTGGTTTTTTTCCTCTATTCACTGAATGAAAACTAGAGTTCTTCAGGCAAGAACCATCTTTTTGTTCAATATCTATTTTAATGAAGGACAGCCTACTGTTTGAAAACCCAAAATTTAAAGAAAGTAACAATATTAATATAAAACTTTTATTTATTAGTGGAAAAATATTACTTTAGCGTAAATAGAGATAGACTCCAAAAGGTATCTTTGCATGCAAAAATGATTTTATAAAACCCACTGGATTCTTTTAGGAGAATCTGATCATAATCCTGTATTATCAGCTTTTTATGATAATCACATGAATTTAACATGAAAGACCATGCTAACCCTTTCCAGTTTTTCAGGAACTAGCTCTTCCCTGGGTCCACTGGTTTCTTCCTCCTCTTCATCTCGCTTTTTCTTTTGATTCTTTTGTTGTCGCTCTCTTTCTGCATGTTTTCTTTCCTCTTCAAGTTTTGCTTTCTTCTGTGCTCTTCTTTGCTTGCTAAGTATTTTCTTCAGTTCTTTGGCTGAGAGGTTTTCTACAGGTTAAAGTAACAAACAGATAACTTACATTAACAGAGTATTTCATTAAAAAAATCTTCTTTCTCTCAAGCAACACTCAGACATGCCACTACACTTCTCCCCAACATCAAAATCGCATACGTTTACATATTTTTCCATAAATATCAGCACTTGCCAGACTATCATCACTATACAGTCTAATATTACTACTGGATTACTATTTACAGAATAATACAACATGATCTAGCATATTTTCTCTTACATAGTTGTTATAGAAACCTCAACTATTTGAAAGGTTAACTACATATAGTTGTTGCATCTATGACAGGTTTTACCTTAGAAAATAGACAATGGTTGTTAAGGGTAATACTAAATTCCCACATTGATGGTAGCTCAGCTTCCTTCTAATGCTTACTAGAAACATCCAGTTGGATTTATACTCCATCTTAAAACAAGCTTGTTATCTCCCATTAAAGTGTCTGAACAATATACAGCAATGATAATTGCATTGATTTTCTGCAAATACCATGGAATAGCTAAATGGATGCAAGCAAAAACTGATATTGTTTGGGGTGAGGAGAGGTGAAATTTTCTGGTATGGATTAGCAGGACCATTATATGAATTTTCAGGCTGCTTGCTGTGTTTTGATTTTTAGACTGGACTAGCATTTAGATAAACCAAGAAGGTTTAACAGTTGCATGAAAAGCAGAACACACAAAACACAGCTTCCTACAGGTTCATATATAAGTGAGGAGCCTTCAGCCTTTGCATTCAGCCTTCTTTTTTTCTTCCCTGCTGTCCCACTGACCTGACTAGTTTAGCCAGAATACTACTGTAGTTTCCACTCTGTCTACTGTGGTGTTTCGCTGAGAACAGATGTGTGCTAATAATGTGGCAAGGAAAAGAAGAACAAGCTACTGAGGGACCAACGCATGACCCCTCTGCTGGGGCCAGCCACCATCCTGAGACACGGGAAGGAAGGAGAAACAAGCGTTCCTTTTACCCCATTTGTACAGTGTTGTCTTCCCCTATGGAGGGGCCTACTAAACCCCAATGCAGAGCAGGCAAATGAACTTGCATGACTTCTTAGATTCTTCCCCACCTTAATTTCTATGACATTATCGCTATCAAGATCCTCTGTCACACACCTATCTGACATAAAATACAGAAACAAATTAAAATTGGAGAGAAAAAAAGATGCAAGTTGAACTGTGCTGTGAAGCGTGTCCCTTTATATGGAAAAAACTTACTATTCACCTCTGAAAGGTAAGATTGTATTGGCAATATTAAGCAGCACTTTTGGTTTAGTTTAACTTCCCCCCCCCATCAAATATTCTTCCCCTCGCAAAGAGCTAGACTTTAGTTTCATCTCTTTAGTCAACAGCCACCACAGAGCTAACAGTTGCTGTGATTCCACAAAAGGAGAAGCAACTCTCTATCTTAAAGGAAAAAAACATCTTAACTCACTTGTCATTGAATCTTCAGATTTCCAAGCCACACCCCACTGGTTTCCTAAGAAAGTCTGCTTTCCATTTATCACTGGTTTTCAATAACTTCCTAAATGTATTAATTTTGCTAATATACACTTACCCATGTATTCTTTGGTCCTGAAGGTATGTGAAAAATGATAAAGTGTAATGCAGTGTTAACTAATATTACTGGGTTATAAATTAAATACACTAGATCAAAATTAAATTCTTACAATTCAGATTGCTTTCTGACAAAGTTTATACATTGTTTCATAATTCATCTGTTAGTGACATTTATCTTTTGTTTAAATGAATACATGGCTGAAAAGAATTTGATTTTTTCCTCTTGATATGCTGAAATGCCACTCCTCCCCAAGTACTCCAACTATCACTAGGTTCCATTCATCTATTAGTTTTACAGTATGATGAGGGGAGAACAGAGAGGAAGAAAGCTGTAGCATGTTATCTATGATCTCTTTCGAATTATCAAATCATGACATAAAAGAGAAAAAACTTGTTTACATTACAACTCATTTATTCTGTAGCTCATAACTTAGCTTAATAAGCTTTTACATGTGTCATACACATATGAGCCTCCATTATGGTCTAGATACCTGAATTCACTTCTTGTTCTTTGCTTTCATTGGTAAGAGGATTATCATGGAGCTTCAAGTAGATTTCAATTGCTGATCGAGCAGCTTTGAAATAGAAGGCATGTTTCCTGAGCACATCTTCTAATCTCAAAAGGTCTACATAGGCACGAAGAGTCATCTTTCTCATGCAGTATGTGTGGAAGTCAAATTGATCATCTGTTATCTCAAAAAAGTGCTTCAAGAAAAAAGAAAACATGTAAGTCTTATGCATTTCCCTTGCTTAGTTTATTCTTTTAATTAAATGGAGGTGAATAACTACAACTGATTTACAGGTAATAAGCACAGAAATACCCTTATAATACTGATTGTCCAAGAGAACCCGTCAATAGGGAAGACATCCACCCAGAAAAATCTCGTTTTGTTAAAAACTGTATTACGATTGTTCAAAGACACAGGCACTCTTTAAAAGCTAACTGAAATGTGCTTGTTCTGACTAAAAAAGGCAGTTGGCAAAAGAAAGTATAAAGTTAACGTACAAATAGTTGTATAGTTAGGAGATGTATTATATAGAGTCCTTTTCACTTCAAATACTTGTTTTCCACATAATAGCTAGGGATGACATCTTATCTATAAGAAATCATCAAGTATTACTCTTTTTAAAAATCATTATACTAGAAACTTTATATACTAAGAAAATCATGCTGATTACATCAGCAAATTATCTTCATTAGTATATGAGAAACACTGGGAAAGAAACTGATGGTGTTTGCACCTACTTACCCTTTCTACTTCATGGCATTTTTTCAAGGCATCACCATACTTCCCTAGCCTTTGATAAGCTGCAGCACATTCAGTCTGGAACCACATACACTGCATCTCATTTAGGTTTTCCATAGCAGAAGTTCCCTCCTGAAATAAGTATCATCATCACTTTTTACTATTATAATTTACCAGCTGCTTAAACAACAGCTAGTTTCAGGCCATTAGTAGGAAACAGTCAATCCTTCAGCTATTTGGAATACAATATAAAATGGATAAAACCACCCAGCAACTGAGAATAATACTTGTGATACCCTTTGCTCCCCAAGACAGAAAGGCATAGATTTAAATGATTTAAAAAAAAAAAAACTGAACAAGATTAGTGTCTCAGATTTTTAAATTAACTTATGCTTGCATACACAGTCTTACTTTTACAATTTAGGGGTACAAAACAACACAATTTAAAAATCTTCAAGTTCAGCAAATAATTGTTGTTGTTTTCTTCCCCCATCAGGTTACGTGGCATCTACTAGTCTAAAATCCACCGATATATTTACTGCTTTATCATGTAGTATGAATAAGTTTCTTACAACTTGTTAGTCTCTAAATAAATGAAGTTAGATTTATACTTCATACTTTTACAAGAAAAAGATACTAGGATTTATTCTTTATTGTTGCAAAACTCTAGATTAAAAATAAACAAACTGGAAGTACATTCTACATACAACAAATGCTAGCCACCAAATTTTCAGAACAGTCTTTATACTAGAAAAAAAACCCAGTTCAATAAAAACTGGGGCACCCAGCACAAGAGACATATGGAACTGTTACAGCAGGTCCAGAGGAGGACCACAAAAAAGATCATCAGAGGGTTGGAACACCTCTCTCCCATGAGGACAGACTGAGAGAATTGGGATTGTTCAACCTGGAGAAGAGAAGGCTCCAGGAGACCTTATTGTGGCCTTCCAATATATAAAGGGGGCTCAGAAGAAAGATGGAGAGAGACTTTTCACTGGGGCCTGTAGTGACAGGACAGGGGGCAATGGTTTTAAACTGAAAGAGGGTAGGTTTAGATTGGACATAAGGAAGAAATTTTTTATGACACTGGCACAGATTGTCCAGTGAAGTTGTGGATGCCCCATCACAGTTTAAGCAAGCTGATCTAGTGAAAGATGTCCCTGTCCATGGCAAGGGCTTGGACTAGATGATCTGTCAAAGGTCCCTTCCAACCCAAACCATTCTATGATTCTATATAGTTATTTTCCATTAAGTGTAAGAACATTATCTTAAAAATGGACATTAAAAAAATAATTTTTTTTATTTTGGTCAAAAGTTACAAGTGGAAAGAACTGCCAGAAACAAACAAAACCTCTCTTCATTAAAGCAATATATTTACCCTTGTGAATTTAGAGCACATCTCCTCTGCATCCTTCACCATATTTGCTCGCAGCATGTATTTAGCACACTTAGAATTGATAAATCTGTCTGCAGTATCCAAAGACTGTGCTTCATCCATCCATTTAGCAGCTTCCTTTAGGTTACCTACATGCTATCAGGGAGAAATTAAATAGTTAACTTTCACTATAAGCCTGGTATTGACCAACTCCTGAAATCTATAGTCACTGGTGTTTCTCCCTCAGAAATAACAAAAGGCAGTATTATTGTTCTTTCTCCCGTGCCCCTAGATTTCTTCAGAATGACAATTTGCTGTAAGTTGTGAGCTGCTTTGCAAAACCTAAACAAAGGTTTTCATTTTCTTCCTGAAAGAACAGTGCACAAAGAGAAACCTGCATGAAAATCGATGCCCACAACCACTGCTAACTGAAATAGTATCCACACATTCACACCAGTTTCATGGGTTGGCTTTTTTATAAATTATGTAGTCTACATGCCCAAATACACTTTTTACCTTGTAAATTTTTGCTTTTAAATAGAATAGTTCTATTAATGTTGGAGTGCTTGCAATTGCAGCATTAATGTAATCCAAGGCCAAAGAACACTGGCCAAGTTTGTCAAAGTGCTGTGCCAGGAAATACTGAACCCAAAGCAGTGTCGTTGGGGGCTCTTTCTCTCCGTTTTCTGCAACAAAGTGGAAAAAAGTTACAGTGACCAGTAAGGCTGAAGACTGCATTTGAAAAATAAACAAAAAACAAAGCTTGACAAATTCAGCAAACATTTCCTCTAATGCATTCATTTACTAGAAGGTTTTACAACTGTTTCTTGCAAAAAGCATCAGCACTTCAACAGTTCTTGACAACTGCCATAAGCAACATTAGTAATTACAGTCTAATTAATATAAGACCATAGACACTTACCACACGTACTAAAAAGATCACAAGTTTTCAAAGAGGTTTCATATCCAGTAACAAGTTCCTGGATTGTAGAAACCTGCATATAAAAAAAAAAGTCAGCTGAAGTTTTGCTTTACTGTTGTATTTACATAAATTTAACACACTGAAAAAAATACTTGGGCAAAATTAGAGAAGCTATACTAGAATTACTTAATTTGGAAAAAAATGGATGTATCCTCATTTAATTTACTTCATCTTTCACAAGCTACCTTTGATCAGCCTTTAGCTGGTGATATGGCAGGGAAACAGGTGTAATCTCTGGCAGCTTATGGCAGGAAGTAATCAAGTACATTTGATTAGTATCCTTCTGAAGTTGTATTTTGGAATTTTTATTTATGTTATTAGTTTTTAAGTGTTCAAACTGAGCCAACTGAAGAAAGATACTTCGGAAAAGACTCTGCATGTACTTCCCGTAACAATGAAGATATGTAGCGACTTCTGTGGTTGTCTGCCAGGTTGATGTGTACTATTAAAGATTATTTTTTTGTTAAAAATGTATTGTTACCTAGAACACGGGCTGCATCTTTTTACATAAAAATCTATGTATCGATTGAATTAAGGCTAATACTTTCTGAAATCAGACCTAACAACAATACTGTCATTCATTTCAAGGTTAAAAACTCAGAATTCACCCATACAGTTTTGAACTCACACTACACAAGTTTGATGTTTACACTACATACAAGTGTTAATATCTTTGCATTTCACGACAATGAACTATTCCAATGCCAAGTCCATGGCTTACAAGTGCCACATAGTATTTCTAAGCATTTTATGAAATGCTCAACCTATTTTGTAGCTACATTCTAAACATGCCTGCCATATCCAGCAAGTAATCAGCCTCTTAAGGAAACAAGAACAATACTAAAGAAATATGATTTATGTATATATACTCAAAACACAGAAAGGACTTAAAAAATAAGATCTGACTGTAAGCACAGCAGGAGAGTGGCTACATTCATCAATTAGGTGAAACCTATAGATGGTAAAACCCTAAAACTTCAATGATTAAAAGATGATCCTACATTAAAAAAAAGTTGGTTACAAGAGTAAAACAAAAAATATCATAGAGAGACAGTAAAATTTAAAACAGCAGGATTTGACAAAGCACACATCCACTTCAAGATACACTTTGATCTTCTAGAACAACATTTATTCCCTTCCCCTCCTCTCCCAAAGCATACCATTTGAAGGTTACTACTTCATTTAACTGAATTAAGCACAATAGGCAAGACATACCAAACAGTTTGTTTAAAAGAGGGCAGAGATGGTGACATGCCCAAGTCATATGCAGCCAGTGTACATGTCTCAAAAGTAAACACACATCTGGAAAGCTCTTGACATATCTCTAAGAAACGGTTTCTGGTAACAATCTCATCAAATATAATAAAATGTTACTAGACTTCAAATAATTACAAAGTGATAAAGGAACATAAAGAAGTCACAAGTAAATGGACAAAGCCAAATAAATGCATCGAGCTGTGCTCCGGCCTCAAACATCTATTTACTAAAAGAAACCTTCAACAACCTCAGAAAATCTTTGAAGATTCTCTTTTCCAAAATGAGTTTGAATGCAGAAGCAAGCATCTGCTCCAGGTAGCATGTTTGCAGTGTATAGGTGCAACAGAGTAAGTATTATTTCCTTGCTGCTTTCCATTGCAGCTTCAAAGTAATCCCAAAGTTATTCCCATCTGGCTGTTAGCAAACTCAAATTCCTTTGAGACCAGACAGCTTTGCTAGATGAGAGAACTGTGTGTAAAGGGAGAAAAAGACCCCTTCACTTTTTTAATAAACAACCCACCCACCAAACTCTACATATAATATTTTTCTTCTACGGCACGCTTGCAGTATGGCTTCACGGCTGGACAAAGACCACAACATCCACTAAAAAGAATGGTGCCACCATCTCCAAGCCACATGCCTGGTCCCTGCTCTGGGTCACTGCTACTGTCTGCGTCCAGGGTTACATGTGATTTACTCCTTGCTCCACCCCAGCATATGGACCCCATATTACTGGTTCCATCAGAGGGAGCTGGCAGCTGACAGACCTGGGGCAGTGAGGTGGTAAGAAAGCCTCTCTTCCTAGCAGGAAGATCATCAATCAGCTTACAGCAACAGTGAAATCAAATCGTCTGATCTTGAGGTGACGGAGAATATCAAATTGTACCATGTTTTAAAAGATACTAAGTTTTTCCAAATTCAGAACTCTGCAGTAGTTTTGGCTTCTACAGTCCAAGAAACTATGCTGGCATTGTCCTTCTGAAAACTTTGAACAATACACAGGTCACTTTCATAGGTCACTACCCACAACTTTAGTTTTATTACAAAAGAACAACGAGCTAAGAAGCAAGAATCCAAGAAGAGACAAATGGGTGTTAGTCTTCCCTGTGAGCACAGGCAAGTGCACGTTTCTCCTCCTATACCTTATGTTAAGATTAAAATTTCATGTGCTCACAAACCAGTACAGACTCTTATCAAGTGTAATGATCTTGAAAGTTAAGAAAGCATCTTCCATACTCTGTACTACTTGAAGCAAAGACTCCACAAAGGCCAGAATAGTCTTTTCCATTCCTCTGCAGTTTATTTCCATTAGAAAGGATGGTTTTGTAACTAAACTTCGAGTAAATACCTTAAAATGAGTATTTGAGAAATACAAACTGAGACTGGAATAGATATCATGCATACATATTGTAATTTCTTTTTGAACTGTAAGCAGCAAGGACACAATTCACTTAAACCCTGATTCTGAATTACTTTTTCCTGTGAGCATTAGTTTTTACTTATCTGATTATACTGAGAAATATGTTGAGTCCTCTGTTGTAAAGAACAGCCTAAGGCAAAAAGTTACTGCTTTCCAGATAAACAGATGATTCTTTTGTCATCACTTGCAGCTATTATGGCGACACCTAAGAGCCAGTCTTTAAATGGAAAGCTGTGCTATGTGCTATACCATGTACCAAGTGACCCCTGCCACAGAAACCTTTCTTTAGACAAAGAGTAAAGAGGACTATCAAAGACATGGGGATCCAAAATGGGACATTACGACTACAGTAGCCAAAATGCTAGGTTTTTGTGGTTTTGGGGAATTTTTGTTTGTTTGTTAATACTCCATGCAGGAGGTCAGTTGAATAGAATGACAAAGGAATAAAAGCAAAGAGAAAACCAATACAGAAAGGTTTTTAAGAAACATAACTAACAAAAGTGAGGTGAAATACTTAACAGAAGATGATGAAATCAACAGCCCAATAGCACAAAGCGGGGATGCAAGTTTCTTAAAAGTCTCAAACTCTCTCTCTGGTTCATTACTATGGAAGTTAAATTAGTAAATTGATTGTATATCCTATTACAGCACTTGGGCAAAATATTGCAGACTTCTGTTTCAATGACAACCTTCAAAACACTAATACTGTATTTCCTCCTTCCATGAAGCAACTTCAAGAAAAGAAGCTGAATTATCAGCACCAATCACACAGAAATATTGTAATGTACTAAAGTGGTCAGACTTAAGTTGTGACAAGAACCTTTTTATTTTTAAAGGATTCAGCTTGTTAATTTATCAGGCACAATCACTACATTTAAATATTTTTTTTCAGTTGCTGCCATTATAAAAAGCACTAAGAATTTAGCAGCACTTCCACTGCACAGATTAAAAGCTACTGTTGGCAGCTGCAGAAGCAAACTGTATGTTTAATATCTGGCACAGGTTTGAGCATGTGCCTTTTGAATTCCTGGGAATGTGTTTAGTATTTCTGCACTGTTCTCAAAGGCAAACAAGCAAGGAAAGTGTGAATACTGCTACTGAGATATAAAGTTTCAAGGTGCATCTGTAAAGCTGCCCAAACAAGAAAAAATTCTATTGACCTGCAGATAAAGATGCAAAGGTGGTCTTGTGTGAAGAAAATTTAGTTACACATTAGTGCAGAAGCAGCTTCAGGTAAATCCCCAGAAATACTTGAGAAAGATCTGCTCTAGTATGTGCTTTTATAAAAAGATTTAACTGTTACAGAATTCATACATATTTACACTACTGAGACACAGGCACAGGTTACATTATCTTGCCATTAACACCAACAGCACTGAAAAAGAGACAAAACAATAGGGAAGAGTAAAAAGATAGCAGACAGGAACAAGATCACACATTACTTGGCACAAATATGTGCCAAGTGACATTTAAGTCACCAAAATGGCCCATCATCGTCATGCATCAAATGGATGACTTCTGGGAATTACCACAGAGGAGACTGACACTTTAGAAAACCACTTAAACTGTTTCCTTATGGAATGTCTAATAATTGTGCATACTAGAAGCTAAGTATTTGCATGTTGGTTTTTTAAGAGAACTGAAACTTTAAAGACTAACTATTCACAGTTCTGTACTGTAGCTAGAAGGACTTTTTCTTCTCCTTCAGGCAGCTGCACAGTCTACTGCAACTCATTCCAAAACAGTAACTGGTGTCTTTAAGAAAAGGATGATGCTGTCTCAGAAAACAGTCCAACCTCATCTCAGTGTCAAATCTACAAGCTTCTGAAATTTCTGTCTCTCAAACCGTATCTTGTTTTTCAAACAATTCAATGGACACTACAAGTTTGAGACCCCATGACAGAGCTGGAGACTTCTCCATGTGGGAACATGCTGGCTACTCCCTTTCAGTCTCCCATAAAGGGCTAGAGGAGAAGAATTAGCCAACCATTCTTCAGCTTTCACTAACTGACTCAGTGAGGCTTCTCTTAAATTTCTGGATATTTCCTTCTCAGCAATTACCACAGAAATGTATATAAAAAAATTCACAAGAATCTCACCTACTCAGATTCATTTGTCTCAAAGCTGCTGAAATAAATTTTAAGAGAAGGGTGACATAGAAGAATCATTCTATAGTCAAAAGCCACATAATATCAATACTTAGGCTAGAAAAAAAACAGAGCTGAAAGCGTGGGTGCTTCTTGTTCCCCACTTACACAAACGCAGGCTGACACAAACATGCACCTCGAGACACCCAGTCCTGAAGCAGCACATAAAACCTTTGGTTGCAGAAAAAAAAAAAAAATTTGTGACTTCCAAGAATCAGAACTGCCTTGGTATTACCAAACAGATATCTTCCAAACAGAAGAAGCCTGGAAGTTCAAACGCCAACTGTATTTTGGCACAAGTATCAGATATATGCTATATGGACATTCCCTCCATTTCACAGGCAGTTGTCTTTAAAATTGTCCGCAAACTGAAGTTTAAAGATAACTGTAGCCCTTCCCAAGGAGGGGTGTGGGTTGCTGCCAAACTTCCCTCTCTCCTTCAAAACAAGGGAGTAATTTCACAGAAATGTCTTCTCTTATATTGATAAAGCACTTCTGCAGTAGACATCTCTTTGCTAGAACAGTAGAAGGGCCTGACAAAGAGAGGGAAAACAGCAGGAAGAAGGGGATACCGTTCATGAACTTGCTCATCTTCCACAGGATGAAGATCATCTGTGCTGGAAATGAAACAGGATGTTTCCTAAGACAGATGTTCTCAACTCTGGAATCTGACAATTTGGCTCAGATGTCGGACAGCAGCATTTTCTTATGATTCAAAATGTCAACATGGGTGCTCTTCACCACTGGGAAGCTTGATTCAGTGGTTCTGAAGACTCACTTAGTGGATGAGGGAAAAGCTGTGGATGTTGTCCACCTGGACTTGCTTGGACAGGTGTGCACTTCACTGGGTAAAAAACTCTCTGGATGGCCAGGCCCAAAGAGTTGTGGTGAATGGAGTTAAATCCAGTTGGTGGCCGGTCACACATGGGGTTCCTCAGGGCTCAGGACTGGGGTCAGTTCTGTTTAACATCTGTATCAACGATCCAGACAAGGGGATCGAGTGCACCCTCAGTATGTTTGCAGACCACACCAAGTTGGGCAGGAAAGTTGGTCTGCTTGAGGGTAGGAAGGCTCTACAGAGGGACCTGGACAGGCTGGGTCAACGGGCCGAGGCCAACTGTACGAGGTTCAACAATGCCAAGCGCCAGGTTCTGCACCTGAGTCACAACCACCCCCTGCAACACTACAGGCTTGGGAAAGAGTGGCTGGAAAGCTACCCAGTGGAAAAAGGGCCTGGGGGTGTTGGTCACCAGCCAGCTGAATATGAGCCAGCAGTGTGCCCAGGTGGCCAAGAAGGCCAACAGCATCCTGGCTTGTATCAGAAAGTGCGGCCAGCAGGACTAAGGAAGTGATTCTCCCCCTGTATTCAGCACTGGTGAGGCTGCACCTTGAGTACCATGTTCGGTTTTGGGCCCCTCACTACAAGAGGGACATTGAGGTGCTGGAGCATGTCCAGAGAAGAGCAATGAAGCTGGTGAAACATGTGGAGCACAAGTCTTATGAGGAGTGGCTGAGGGAAGTGGAGTATTCAGGCCTGAAAAATATTTATGAATGACACAGAGGCACACTTCTGATGATTTACTATATCTAGCACAGCCCCATCACATCATTAACAGTATTCCACTCCAGGGCACTCTGACTGTACCTTTCTGGATGGAAATACTGATAGGAAGGAAGTTTCAAATAAAGAATCTGCCAATAGACTCAAAAAGAAAAAAGCTCATAAATTCAATTAACCACACCAGGGAAAAAAGGGGAGGGAAAAAGGGCAGCTACACATTAGGAAAAAAAAGGTTTTACTACAGCCTAACAAAGACAAGCATCTTCATCTATAGCCAAGAGGTGACTGGCATGAATTGAGATGTGCTTTTTATTGAGGCAGCAGAGAACAGAGCACATATAGCCAAATATGGACCAGCTGGCACACTTGCACTGTACAAAAGGTCCGAGTTCAAGCTCTTTCAGTGTATCCACATAGAAAGGTGTATGTGGACACCCATGTAAAGGAAAAAGTTCCATTTCCTGCAGTTTACTATAAATTTAACTAGAAGAGTATCTAGGATCACATTTATAAGCTTACACAGTTCACGGAAGAACCAAAAAACCTCAGTAAGGCTCACACTGGTTGATTTTGGTTTGGTAAAGTAATGTTCTGCCACTATTTAAAAAAATGCCCCATCTAGCTACTTTGAAACCTAAGATATTGACGCTCCAGATTTATCAGTGTGAAATGGAAAGGGTGTAGGAGTGGGCAAATAATATTTCCATTTTTAATCAAGGCACCTATACACTAACCTACTTGCAACGACTTCCTTAGTCTCACTTGAAAAGCTTCTGCTCCGCAGCTTGTTATATACTGATACATATTTACCCCACAAAGCAAGGCATGAACCACAGAACAAAGCCTTAAATTATTCAAATAAATTACTCCCATTATGAAAGGCTGTTTCAGCCTCTCATACAAAGAATTTCCATTGCTTACATTTTGGTGTATGGCTAACATCTGAGTACATTAAAAATCACAATCAATTAAAAATTATTTTACCACCCCATGCCATAAAAGTAGAAACAAGAAAACATGACAAGCAGTCTTCTACTTAACAATTGTCCCTAATTTTTCATATATTGTTGATATATACAGACACCAAGTTTGTTTCTGTTAATACAAAATAGTAAAGCTTCTTACACCCAATGAAAGTGTTGCTTTGAAACTAGTAACAGTTCAAACATAGGTGCACCTCAATTTTTAAATTTGTTCAACTGAGCCATCAATACTCACTTCTGCTTCCTTAAGCAAAGCAATGCTAAATGTGTGTCTATGTTCATACATACACAGGGCAAGAAAAAAATCTGTCACAGTAACACACACATCTGAATGCAAGTTCCACAGTCATTTGAAGTTGACCTAGATGAGGGTCAACTGCCAAGAAAGAAAAAATACAAATAAATCAGTGAATTTTCATTCAGATCTGTTCCTTGATCTAGTTTGCTAAGCAGCTGCACAGAATCTTGCACCCCCTTTCAGTAGAAACCTACATACTCTCCATCAACTTCAAGTACCTGTGAAAATACCTTCCTAGTCAGCTTGCAACTGGCAATCTTGACCCAGCTCATGGAAAATTTTATTGATTACTTTTCTGTAGAGCTACTCCTATGGTATCACGATTAATTACTAACTTAGCATTTCCTGGTGTGTGGTGGGTAAGCAGACATAATTCTCAGGAATTTCAGAGAGCTACTAGTTTATCAGGACTGGCTAGCCAGAAAGCATTAACCCTGCAGTACTGCATTAAAACAAAAAAAGAAAAAAATACCCCCAAAACCCCACAACCCTGCTAAGTTACATTTGCTTTGTTCCCTCTCCATCTAAGAAGTCAATAACATGTTTTGATCAAAGTTGATCAAAGGGCTGGAGCACCTCTCCTATGAGGACAGGCTGAGAGAGTTGGGATTGTTCAGCCTGGAGAAGAGAAGGCTCCAGGGAGACGTTATTGCAGCCTTCCAGTACCTGAAGGAGGTCTACAGGAAAGCTGGAGAGGGACTGTTACAAGGGCATGGAGTGATAGGAAAAGGGGTAATGGCTTTAAGCTAAAAGAAGGTATATTTAGATTAGATATAAGGAAGAAATTCTTCACTGTGAGGGTGGTGAGGCACTGGCACAGGTTGCCCAGAGAAGTTGTGGAGGCCCCATCACTGGAAGTGTTTAAAGGCAGGGTAGATGAGGCTTTGGGCAACCTGGTCTAGTGGAAGGTATCCCTACCCATGGCAGGGGAGTTGGGACTAGATGATCTTTAAGGTCCCTTCCAACCCAAACCATTCTGTGATTCTATGATTTTGTAAGTGGTAGAGAAAGTAGCCTTCCATTACATATGTTTCTTTAGAGCTGATCTACACACTAAAGGAATCTTGAGAACACATTTTGGTTTATTGTACATTTTCATGGAAAGAATGAGATACAAGACCTTTAAGAGCTTTTAAGTTTTTCTTCACACTTTATTCCCTACAACCAAACCCCTCCACTGATGACTCGTAATAATTTTCAAATGTAAAATACATCCAACGCAACATCAGATACATTCTGAATTTAACCTCTGCTAAAAATCAAGCATAGCTAGAGCTTCTTTTTGCCCTGGATTATTAGGTTTGGAGGTGCGTCTTATGATACACATCACTGCTAGTCAACTGCACAGTGTCTTCCTGAGGAGTACAGCTGCACTGCAATAAGTTTTGGTGTGTTATCTGTACCCACTTGACTATACACAAATCTTGCTCCGATTTGGCATCTCAAGACAACGCTAACTTGCTGCATAAGCAAAGATTGCCGTTGCTGTCCGCTGCTGCCAGCACTGATAACAGCCACTCCTGAAATAACACAAGTGCTGCTTTTCTAGTGCCAATATCATAATTGAATACACAGGCTACTTGAAATACTAAATTCCAGAAGAAAAAGCTTCCTCCGTTTAGCTAAATTAGTTTAGTTTGTAATTGTAATTCAAAATGTAACCTGGAATATGGTATTTTATATACTTGCTCTGCTGAAATAGCAGTTTCTATTATAGGGCATGCTATACACAAGCACAATGATTTTGGAAGTTTCTAGTGAAAGTAGCATTTGATAGACATTGCAATTGTTTTGCAATTGTGACTAAATGATGCAACGTTTCTAGTCATATGTGACTACATTAACCAGTTTTTGCCTTGAACATCTACACTGGAAACATTTTGTCCCATATGTAAGAGGTTTTGCACTTAAGTTATTCTTAGAGAACTCACAGCTAGGGGAGAGTTGCTCGGTACACCAGCTTTGCAGAGAGACTACTCAAGCAGAACGGCAAACAAGTCACAGGAAAAACATTCTTCATTGAAGAATTTACTGCTGCTTTGGAAAGGTCTAGCATAGCATGTGTATGTTTACACATTGAAAGTACAATGTCACAAACTCCTTTGGAGCTGTGGAACAGTATTAGAAGTACAAGATCAGTCTCATATTAAACAAAAACTAAGATGACTATAAATACAAGAGGCAGTCGTGAATTTTAAGTGCTTCAAATGTAGTAAGTTGAATATTAAAACAACTCCTTAAAAGTTACTTTTAAAAGCAACTTTGAATATCATTGAATATCTTTCTGAACAAACTGTTAGGGCATCTGAACAACAGTATTATGGTAGTATCACTATCTGGGATGGAAAAATGTAGGATTCAGCCAGACTTGGAAATGAGGCCTTAACTTTGAAATTACTGGGAACTGTCAGAATTGCTCAAATCTTTTCCCTAAAGTGTAGTATCTTTCCATTCAGAAAATAATAAAAGTACAACTAAATACATAATTTTTCAAATTCAGCTACACATCTAGCTATGTTATCAATATAATATGAAGTTTAACTGGCCCCAAAAACTGAAGGAAACTTCAATGAAAATGTATATTGTCTACAAGTGCAGCAAATACACTGCCTATAGTAACGCTACAGAACACTTTAAAGTACGAACATTAGTGCTCAGCTGTATCATAAGCATTAACTAATTTAACTATGATGTTCACATCAGACTTCTCCATAGACTGTCTTTTACAGAAGTGAAAGCTAACACAGATTAGCAATTTACAAAACTGCCAATGACAAATTACACTATTTAGAAAAACTTTTGTGCAGGAACCTTGAGTTCAGTAGGACAGCAACACCGCAGTCACAACAGACATACTGTCCCAGGAAAACTCTCCCACAGTGGTCAAGCTGCAAAGTGTACAACACAATTAAAATGAAAACACAGGGACTGCACAAAAGACTATTAAAGCCCTAAGTTTCTTTTCTGATTTTATGCTTCCAGACACTGATCTTTCACTGCATTTTCAAAATAAGCTACAGAAATTTAACATGTCAGTCTACTACTGAAATCTGCATATCATTTAGAGAAGCCTACTCATTTACCTGTTATTTCCAATTACACCAAGACGTCTATAAAAAGCACATTGCTTAAATGTATTCGACATCTTTCATCTAGGAATTAGCCCAAAAGGACAAACAAACTATAAATGGGATATTATTTTTTCCCAGACATACTGTTACAGACATGATGGACCCTTATGAAACAGACTCTTGCAGTTAGATAGTGATGAATCAGAAAGTTGTGCTAGCAGAGCACTTCCTATGGAGGACTGAGGACCTGAAGTTTACACTTTTTTTTGTAATTCACTCCACTCCAAATTAATCTACACTTCATAGTGAACTGCAAATATCTGGTAAGTTAAAACAACCAACTCGCTTGATTTGAGTTTAGTACAGAAGAAAGTACTAAAATCCAGATAACTGGCTAACTCAGACTTACTGTTCTAACAGCAGTCACGTGGCTGAATTATACTAAAGACAACAAGTTGTAAGGTACAAGTCAAGGAGCCACTCTAAAGCAACAGAAATACAGATACCAAGCAACATGATAAAGTACTTTTGTTATAAATGTTTTAATATTTTTTTAATATTTTTTCCCCTGAAGAGCACTTGCCTCATTTAAACATACACCAGAGAGTGAATGCAATGTGAAAGAAATGGGATAATGTTCTATATAGTATTGACACCCACAAAACAGGTTTTTGCTTTCATTTTTATATTGCCTTAAAACATCCAGAATGAGATTTTCTAACATGCTGAGCATTCCACATCAACTGAGGGCAGTGAACACTTCTGAAGATAAACATCCCTGAAACTGTAACTCCTGGGCTGTATGATGAATGCTTGCAGAATTTGGCCTTGACATCTTGCTGCCTGTTTTAAGTGTGTGAAGTATGGATAATACTTCCCCTCTTTATTGTACTGTGTCAAGACTAAACTTGTGAGATGTGATACAAGCCACAGCATACGAGAAAACTGCTGAACAAAAAGCTTGCATTATACCACAGTATGTAAACACATTTAGAAAAATAGTATTCTTTTCAGAGCACTTTCCACTTTTACTGTTAATCCTAACGATCCAGTCAAAACTGTTCACACAATGGAGTAAGTTAACCGCAGTACAAGATCGCCCTGAAAGTTTTAAGACACTCAAAAGAATACAAATCCAGAGCAAACTAATGCTCTAAGATATCACCATTTTCATCACACAACTAATTTCATGAGCAACTGGTTTTTTGAAAGCTTTTGGACAAGTTTGGGGACTGCACAAAAGGAAGCAAATAATTTCATATGAGCAGAGCATCAGTAGCAGTAACTATGAGCAGAGATGTTGAGCATTTCTGGTGGGTCTTCAGATGGGTATTTGGAGCAGTTATTCCCAATATAGACCACTAAGATGAAAAAGCTCTCTTGATAAAGTAGTTTGTAAGTCAGCTGCTACACCTGTGAGGTCTTGGCTTACATGTTACCTCAGGGACCCAAACTGTCAGCCATCAACATGTTTTACACTACCTATTCTCATTACAGTGTGGAAGCATCCTATCCTGGCAGTACCTACAATGAAGTTTCTCATTGTTCTCCCTCCTCTACTTTAAAATTCCCTTACTTATCCTTAAGATACAGCTATATAGCAGAAATGCTATTTTTTGTATGAATGTACCAGCTGTTAACCAGATCCTGAGTTAATCCACTTACCAAATTTCCCCTCCCAGAATTTTAACTCAGAGACACTACTTTCTTAAACTTGAACTGACAGAGCCAGTATTAACAAAAGCCTGTCCTTGGTTGATCTTACAGAGTTGTTTCTTCTTAAAACACAGAGAAATTCCTAGCAGAACTGATGTTTTTCACTTCCTTACATAATCAACCAACAGTTCACAGAGGGCATCTAACTACAAACACAGTTGCAACTTGCGTTAAATTCCTTTAGCTTTCCACATCAGGGGGGAAAAATGCCTTCTTTCCTGAAAGGGTTAAAGAAATATCTTCACTGGCAACAGCCTACCTTCCTGTGTAGACAGTCTTACACCTTTTTTTGAGACTGTTGTTTCTGATGTTTCTTCCAGCCAGACATTTTCTCTCATCCAGTATTTCCTCACAGTCTCCATGTTTTTAGTTACTCAGAAAAAGGGCACATGTGCACTAATGTCGAGCTTCAATGGAATCAACCAACGCACCTGCAACACAATCGACGCAAACCTTGATGTTGACTAATTGAAGATCTTCACTCTTTGGATTTTTATCTCATGGCTACAGAGACCAGCACACACGGGGAACCAAAGAGTATTTCTGAATATTGCTCAAGTATAAAAAGAGAACTTTTTTGGGGGGGAGGTAGGGGTAGCATTTCAAGATCCCTCTCTTGTGAGGAACAATCACAAATAAGGCTATTCACAGTTATTTCTAATACATCTGGACAGTAGCTTACAGAATATGAAAATTACTGTATCCCATGCAATTGCTTATACTCCAGGTTATTAGCTTCCAGGAGAAACATTCTGCCAAGAGCCACAGCTAAATTCACCCCGAACAAAACTCAACGCTGCAGTAGCACTCCTACACACAAGTTTTTGCATCTTGAATATGCTAAAAAGACTACAGCTTCTTTCTGACAGGATATGTATTATGCCAACTGTGTGAATTTGATCATGTTGATATCTTTGTACTTGAATAAATGTAGTTTAAATAGCCAAGTATACTTGCTATTTAGAAACCCAAAGAAGCCTGATAAAAAATTAATAAGCCTGTGCTATATAGCAGGCTTTTTAAATTAAAGTTTTAGCATTATAGAAAACTCAAGGAGAATGGCTACATTGCTGATACTCATTTAACAACAAACTTCAGAAACTAAAGCACTAAACTAAAAACTATAAAACCACTTGTAGCATAGAAGAGGAAGAGCCCAGTAGCTAGACAGTACGTCTCCTATACCAGAGAAAAGGATTAAGACACCTGTATCAAAGTATTTCATGTACACACAGACTGTATTGTCAAGACATTTTCCTTGTAAATGCTCTATGTTTCTTAGCATGTAAATAAAACACATATATAGTCACATTTCAAAACCTTTTATTCACATAGCAGTTAAGTGGTTATTCCAAAAGGCTCCACAAATCATGAAAATGAAACTTTTCATACTATTTTAGAAGTATCAACCATAACTAAGAAATTCCACTATATTAACATTTTTTAAACCCTTGTTTTGTTTAGATAACATTTCAAAGTTCTAGAGGTAAGCAGGATATCTTGTTAGTAAAAAACCCCCAAAACAAACCCGCAAGTTTCCTTATATAGGATCAAGTTGTCTTTTTATTATATGGGAGGATAGCAGAGGAGGCTATAACTCACTTGCTTAGAATTAACTCATTTTAGTCATCTACAATTCCTACTACTTAGTCCATGGTTAAGCAACAAAGATGACAAATTCACTTTTAAATGCAAGTTACCTCCACAGTATGCTTATGAATTGATGATGCAGAATTTGATTTTTCTTGATCTTGCCATAAAATACTAGTGAATAAATGTCCAAAGGCAGCATAAGTGCATGTTTTAAATAATATTCTTAAGTAAAAGAAACTACTTTTTCCAGAAGTAACTACAGTTCTTCAAAACATGCTATGAACATTGGCCCCACTATACACAAGCACCTCTCTCGTAGAATGTGAATTCTTTTACTAAATCATGCAGGTGGGTTTTTCAAGTGAGGACAGCTAGTGGTTTTTATTTTCACATCTTCAATCCAACCATCTTTTAGTGGAGATTACCACTGCAGAAATGGTTTGTTGAGCAGCCACACTTGGAGCTAAATAGCACAACATGTTAAGAAAACCAAAAGTGAGTACAAATTTAAAGCCGTACAGATTCAGAAACTGGTACTCCTGCGCTGTTCCTTTAGCAAAAGTGGCAACTGAAGGACAAGGGTGGAACGGACAACTGTGAATGTGAACCACTCTGTCCATCAATCAGAGCCCTTGGATAATGCATTTTGAATTGCATAACACACACACATTCATGAATCAGTTCCCTGAGTAGCATAATCTGCTGGAGTCCTACAAATTCTGCACCTGTTATTCTCACCTTCAACACACAGAGTATACAAAGATCATGAACTTTTCTAGTGCAGAATTTATATAAATTAAAACTCCAAGATGTAGATGACATGACAGGACTTGTGTTATCGCCTCTCAGAGCAGGCTATTTTGGGGTAAAAGGCCATTTTCTCTTTAAATGTATGCCATTGCAGTTGTCACTAGAGTACAGGAAGGCAACAGGTACTTGGGATAATAAGTCATTAAAAATTGAAGTACTGATGTCCAAAATACAGCACCTCATTTAAAGCCTAGCATATAGCATTTGTCAAGCATTAAAGACAACAGCTGCACTGAGCACCTCCGAACAGTTGTGTGTTACCTACAGGAAGCCAAGAGGAGCACAGCACACCCTGAGCCCACCACAGTGTCACACCAATAGTCCCTGCTGTATAACATTACAAACATCAGCAGGTTTGCTGGAACAAACTGTCTCCATCAGTAGGCAACTACTCAAGGTGAACGTGAGCTATCTGACATCAGAAATGATCTGGGTGCAATTATGACTTCACTAGAACTTTATCAGTATCTCTTCCTTTACTTTTCCTTCACCAACTAGATAAGGACAAGCTCAACCTCAGTGAACATCTACATCAGCAGGTTGGCCAAGCAACTGTTGATTTCTAAGAAGCTAAAAGTATTCTTCACACAGCTCTTTCTTTACTTGAGACTACAATCAGATGATGACTGACAAAACACCAAATGCATTACATTGTCTATTATAATTTGCACTGTGAAACATCACGGAAATAAAGAGGGATGCTACATATGCCACTGAGAGCTTCAAAATCAAGAATGATGGATGGAGGACTGTACTGAAACAATTATTAGATCCCTTCATATCTATAGATAGCATCCTCAGCTTAACCCCATTCCACTCCTGAATAAACAATCTGCTCTTCTGGCAAGTGCCTACCCTGAAGTAGCAGTTATAGATGCTTCACTTAAGATGCAGTGAACCATGCATCCATTTCTAAAAGGCAGATTCTGAGATAAGTGCCCATTTTTCCCTTTGTGAATGGTCTGAGAAGGGACAAGCAAGAAATTCTAGGAATTGATTAGGAGGGCTATGCTGGCAAACAGATACACAGTTTGGTAATGGTTCCCAGGATTATTTGCTCCATCAGCTTCACATGGATTGATTATGAAACTGACTGGCTCCTCAGATCTTCCCTTTTTTACTTTTTGAAAACAGGAGTGACATTTGCTTTCCTCCAGTCCTCAGGAAACTCCACTAGTCACAATGACCTTTCAAAGACTGAGTGGCAGTACACCAACATTGTCCAGCTCCCTCAACAGTTGTGGATGCATCCCATTGGGTCCAACAGACATGTGCACATCCAATCCAATTCTAGAACCCGATCCTCCTCTACTGAGATGTACGTACTTAAGAAAGCAATGAAAGTGACACCCATAGGCCCTCAAAAAATCACAGAAGTTGAACACATTCTCTATTGCCTTGGTATACCAAACTTGCTACTTTCATCAGCAACTCTCAGGTTTTAAGAATATTTACCACAAGCTTCTCACCCTCCAGTCTCTACTACTTACATCTCCTCCAGTCTACGTGGCTTGACAGGAAGAAACAAAGAACAGTTCACATGCTACTTAGCAGACTAGCATAACAGCACAAAACCTTAAGAGTCACAACCTCATTTGAAGAACTTTGAAGGATTAAACAAACTCCTTTCTAAAACTTGGGAGAAAAATCATCAGTCAGATCACTGCTTTGTAAGTGGTGAAGGACCATGAAATCTGGAATTGTACCTTGTTACAGAAGTGTGTACAGTAATTTACAGTAAAGCAAGCTTAACACTTTCTGCCTCTCCCCATCAGCTTCCAGAGTTATCTTAAAGTCCACCTTAAGTACCCTGGAAACAATTATCTCAAATCTCAGTGGGTTAACAACTCACTCCTAAAAGGTAACAAACGATATTGTTAAGTGATGAAACATCTGGCCAACCTGCTTATCCCAGGTTTCACCATACCATCTCTGTCACCTTCTCAAGCAGTTAGCAAGTCTTGAACAGTTTACTCCTCAATCCAGTTGTGCAGTCAAATATAAACCTCTGCACACTACAAACTGAACACAAGGCAAACACACAGGATTTTTTCTGCTCCAGAATTTTAGGACAGACAAACTGCGTAACAAAGTATACTATAACTTGTTAGAGACTTATTTATTAAGGAAGATTTTTACCTTAAAAGAAAAGTCCTTGTGAATGCCAAAAAGCAAAGCAGCTATACATAATCTGTCTTTACTAAACAGATTTCACATCCTCATGCTTTTAGTTACTCAAAGAAAGTCTCTTCCGGCAATAACCATCTTAAGATTTTAATTTTTGAGTGAAACAAGTAGCTTTACATTACTGTACTACAATGCCTCTCCCTCTGATGGTACCCTGTTGTCACTTCATCCAAATGATCTTACGCAATAGCTCAACTTTAAGTATGAAGATTAAAAACATCTTTCCTCCTTAATCAAAGCAAAGCATATTCTTTAGTGAAGAACCAGTTGTACTCCACATCTTTCTCCACTTAATATTTGCACAATTATGTAAACAAATTCCAATTAGCTAGCTGGAAGAGTGACACCCTCTCCACACAGTTAGCACTTCAGTTATTTCTGGTTTGGTGTTTTTGGTGGGCCATCCATAAATTCTTTTTAGAAGCACTGCTAAAGCTTGCTCAGTGTTACAGTTTCATAGATATGAAATACCTCATATAACAGATACTTTGGGAACAAGTATAAACAGTTCCTAACACATCCCCATGAAACAGATGGGAGACACAGTAGACACCTTCAGGTTCAGACATCTATGCTTAGGTAATGATAATATAGGTAGGTGCCTGTGCTCCCTCTACAATCAAAACAGATCTACCAGATCTGCCTAGCACAGTCAAAAGAAGCCTTGATAGCTGTTCAACTGATCATATGTAGGAAACCATGCGTGGTGGTGAGCTGAACAGTTCTCTACGTCCACTGACCTAAATCTATGTACCTGAATCTGGAACTTAATGTCATGCCTTCACAGTTAAAAATATATTCCAGAAAATTTGGGAGACAAACAACCAAGCTGAAAGTTTTTGAAATCTGAACACACACTTGCCTAAAATAATTTACCTACATACACAAACACCCTACAACACAAGAAAATAGAGCTACAGATAACTATTTCAGCTATCTTTTTACTGGATGACAGTCATGTCAATTTTATATTTTGTCAAAAGTTATGCTTAGCATACAAGAACTATTCTTTTTTGATTTATCAAATATACTCTGAAAATTATCTGAAAGCAGGAATATGCAGGAACACAATATACTTTTTATGATAAGCAAAGATAATTCTATTTTTTTCCTATTCCTGGAAACAAAAAGACTACATTCTCTGTCTTCAGAATCCTTTATTTAGACACAGCTTATTGATCTCCAATGAGGTCTCAGATAAGATTTCAAACAACAAAATAAGAAATTCAGTCAAATACCAGACACACTTGTAGTCTCCCTAGAACAACTCAGTGTAAAAAATATGCAAAAATAGTGCCAGAGAGGGATTCTGTCAAACAATTCTCAGAACGAGAATGAGTATAGCTGAAAAAAGTTAAATGTAATGTTTGACCAACTTGTAAATTAAAAATATCTCTGTGTACTCTTGGTGGATTTGATTACTCATTTGCTGAGTAATTCATCTTTTAAACTCTTTAATTGCTTAAAAGATCTTTTAAGAAGTCAATGCTAACATACTAAAACATTGCTAGCTGATCATCATTTGATGATCATAAAACACAGTTGAACTTTAACTCCCTAAATAGACCAAAAAGCAGATTTTTTTCCCCATCTTATTTTCTGATGTTACTTCCACAAGTACAGTAAATCCGGTTTAGATCTTTATCACAACAATGTCTGTATTGGAATACAAAACACAACTTCCAACCTATAACCTTGGTATTTGGAGTCATTCTAACCAGTGTAAGTACCGAAGGGTTTCTAAGACCTCCCTGAATAGTCTTCACTTTGATCTGGGCAAGACCTAGAGCTCTGCAGCTCAGTGTACCAGAAGTTAGATTTTGCCCAAGACTGCCAACTAATGTTAGTAGACTAGAATCTGTTTTTAAATCAAAACACACCATGGATTTTTATTTAAAACATTTAGTACGAAGTATCAACTTGTCACACTTAGATAACAAACATTTTCCCGAACACATTTGACAAACATTTGCCATCTATACAGCCACCTATTTTTTTCCTTGCCCTCTCCAGAAAGGGGACATTTCCTCTAGAATCAGCCACTCTTTACATTACCTTTTGGTCTACCCACTAAGGTATAAAAGGTGTTCTTAACACCAAGATTTTGAGATACTTACTGAGAAATTTAATCCTCACCTTTGCTGAGCAAGTAAAGCTATACATTTTTCTCACTATTCTTCTTTATTCTTGCTGGTATTCAATTTATTTACATTTTCTTTTCCTACATATGAAATATTGCAGCACTATTTTTGTCTGAGTTAAGTACATAGTAATAGAAAACTTCTATTAATATAAATATAGCTTATTTTACCTTTTCCCCCAAAACCATGGCTTCGGGAAGATCCTGGACCCACCTGGAGTTCTAGAAAGAAGGAACTCTCTAGGCTTAAGTACCAACTCTTTCATGAAATCCTTCTATCTATGCCACTTCAAAATGCAACTGCAGTTGACTACACCAAATTACACCTGTTTCCAAAGAAATAAATGGAGAACTGCTCATTCTCAATTTGTAGAGAATGCAGTAATTTTATATGTATTTTCCAGTAGGCATGACATGATTCTGACTACAATTCTATTTCCAGTCAAAATATACCAGTAATTAAGCACTTAGACAAGTTTGATATCTAAATCCAACATTTTCCTGAAAAGTGTAGCAGTGTTTGCCACAATTTTCTGCCCTCGACTCCCTATATTTTAGAAATTCTAAAATTAACTGTCAGAGACTAAAATTAAAGTTTCTGTTAGTTTCAAAGATCCTTCTTTTACATCATAGTTACACCAAAACCCAACCAAGTGAAATGTGAAAGAGACCCTCTCTTGGGAAGAGAAAGACAAGAAAGGGGAGGAAAATGTTTTTGCAGAAGTTAACAGTGCAAACAAATGGAAGCATATTTGGAAATTGTGAGGTTCTTGATTTTATTTTTAATTACTTTTTAGGATTAAGCTGGCAGTTCCAAGCAACACTGATTTGATACAACAAAGATAACCAGCAGCAAGGCACCTTTCCAGCCATGTCTGCCCCAAAACATAGTAGCCCTCACCTTTTTTACCCATCATGTCAAAAAATTATGTATTAAAAATCTTTTTGCAAGCCAAATAGTTTATTTCTGTTAACTTCTAAATTTTCATACTTCAAACAGTAGAGATAAAACTTTCACAGCACTGACTGTACTTCTGTCTAGATAGTGTATCATCATTTTAAAAAAATTTCAATCCACTTTCAAAAGTTTACATTGAAAAGTATGCATTAGCAATAGGCACTGTAGAAAAACCTGTACTATACATGATACTAAAATTTACTAAAATTATGTCAAACATGAGGACACAGTACAGAGTACATTCTCCAAACAGAAGCATATTGAAAATTTCATGTTAGGACAACAGCAAAGAGACTCTTAGAAAGAATAATATTAGTCCAATACCCACTAATGGTTGAAAAACAGCATCGTGTATTTAGGGTTTTTCCAGCTACAAAAACTCTTCTTACCTAGTCACGAATGGATTAGAATACCTAGAGGTTTTATTGCTTGTAGCAAAGATAGCAGTATCTGAATAGACTGACCTTTATTTTCTACACATTTTAATAACATCCTTTATATGAAAATTTATTTTTACTGTATCTTACTGACAAGCTTGGAACAAAGAACTACATTTGAAATAACAGTTCTAATGTGACAGTTTTGCTAAAACTGTGAAAGTTTAGAAGTGCAAAAATTAAACACTGAAGTTTTAGCCAAAGACTGAAATGGGAAACAAGCCTTTGTGGTAAACACTAACATATTCATGTATTCATGCAATTCAGAAATGTATATAGAACAACAGCCATCTGTGTGATAATTTAAAATCATGACTTCTGGTGACATCATAAACCATAAGCTGAAGAATCCTGACACTTGCACTCAAAGTACACAAAAATTAGGTTATTGGCTATCTCTGATTTTTCAAGAACGTCAGTGCATTCTGCACCAATCCAACTTCAAGCATTTTGACATCAACTGTCTACACAAGTAAAGTTTCATACATATTAAACATCATCAATTAATCATTCACATGTGACAAAATAGCACATTAAGGAGAAAAATGTTCAGCAACAGTTATTTGTACATTACAGGAAAATCTATATAAAACCAGAAATTCAATATAGAAGATTTGCTTAAAACCAAATAAATACTAAATTTTACCTTTTCTGGATTGTAATATAAAGATTTCAAAGTGGTAAACAAGGGTGGGCAGCCTTTACTGAAGTTAACCCTCAGGAACTTATCCATTAGTTCTCTAAATTTTTCACCTGGAAACAAAAGTGTATTTGGTTATATGTCAGTGATTGCAAGTGTTGTATAAATATAAGCACTAATTGCTGTGCCACTCTGGATAATTGAGTAACTGAGAAACTGCAATTAAGGGTTTTCATCTTTCCTGTTATTTGAGAATAAGATGCTAATATGCTCTGGATTAAAAAAAAAGATCAGAGATGCTTAAATTGCTGGTGCTTAAGAGACTGCCGACAAAGACATGGTAACAATCCTCAAACCTGTAAAAGCTATTAAAAAGAGAAAGTATTAAGTGCTGGCTACAGGGGATGTAGCAAGGGCTATTTAAACAAACATTGGAAAAAATATACTGGTAAGAATAACTGAGCTCTTGAATGGATTACCTTGGAGATCTTGTAAAAGCTCCATCGTTAGAAGTTTTTATGATTAAGTCAGAAAAATGTGTGTTAGGAATAGTGCAGATAAGTTATCCTGCTTTGAGGAAGAAGGATGGATGAAATGAACCCTCTACCTCTCTTCTAGTCCTATTTTTTTTTTAGGACTAGGACATGACTTCCGATGATAATATGATTGTTTCTGGAATCAGAAACAGAATAGAAGACTGGGTTTCAGAAGGATAAGCACCATATCAGAATCATCTTTATCAAGATATACTGGCAGAAAGCTAAAAGTCTGACTTAATTATGTTTTCAGGTCAAAATTATAGTACTTGTAGTATGCCGCCTTTCCAAGAAGTGCTGTTTCAAAAAAAAAAAAAAAAAAAAAAAAAGCAGGACTTCTAAGAGAAGATATCCAGTAAGGGAATCATAGCTGGCTTTCATGTTCTTATTCCTATGATGAGAAGTGGTTATATTCAGTCATTTCAATTTTGGTTTTGTTTGGGTTTGTTGTGGGGGTTTTTTGTGTGTGTGTGTTTGGTTTTTTTAAATTTTTTTCTGGGTTTGTTTGCTTAGCATGGGGATGAAGTTGCTATACTTCACTGATCTGCTCTGGATTCCTCAAAGTCTTGAAACAAGGAAGTAGTACACTTCACATAATGCTAACACATACACGTAAAACTGTTGAAATAATCAAATTTGTTAATGCATTGCTAATTAATTGAAGTTTAACAGTGGTTTCTAGATATTCAGAAAATGAAGATACTACTGCTTTTTATGTAAAATTCTTCCTTATGTATTTTTACCAATTCTTAATTGTCCTACTCTTACTATTATCAGCACCGTTACTGAGACTAAAATCACCTGTCTTCCCTTGCTGTACTAAAACAAACTGCTGTATATAGAAACTCCTACTACCTGTGGATGGGGATCCATAACTGGACCATAAGTACATGCTTTATTACAGGTGGATTAATTAAAACTTGCTTTCTCACACCACAAGAAACTCCCCTATGTGACAAAAAAATATCCATCTCAATTTCTTCTGTTGGATTATTCTAATTTATATTCTTGATGGAAGAATTGTAATTCAGAACTTAGGAAAGCAAGATTCATATTTCCATGACATACGTATTTATTTATAGAATGCAGAACAGCTTTAAACAAAGCCTGAGCAATGCAAAACATATAGCTAGGCACCCACCTATGACATGAAGACAAGCTCAAAATTTAGTCTGAGGCACAGAAAAGACCTAACCAGTCTTTCACTGGAACAGTGAATCCATAACAGCATAAACAAATCTAAAACTGGATGGCCAGACTTCAACCCCTCATCCTTGATCAGTCTGAAAATTAAATGTAACACCTTCCTCCATAAAGGTGGTTTCCATCTGGATCAAGGAGCTGATGTGTACCAAATACAAGGTTATTAAGATGCAGCGCATGGCAAGGTTTGGGAAGGGCTGCTCTTTTCATACAAATCTGCACTTTATAGTATTTTAAGACAGCCAGCATCGGTCGCAAGCAACTGGTCAGTGACTACACTGGAACAGCAACCTCATTTAACGTCTTGAAATTTGCTAATACATTTCCTGCAAAAAAGTTTGTTTCTACACCTTCACATTCTCACTATTAACTTTTGCCAACACGATTTCTTGGCTGCTGTACTTGTGAATGCAAGAAATCATTTAGTAAATAGATGTAAACCTAAATAGATCAAAACCAGTCTTATACATCTATGACCAATACAAGCTTAATAGATTAATCGAAACAAATTTTAATTCAGGAAAATTCTTCTTTGCTATGAAACACATGGTTTTTCTTGACTGATTTAATAATTAATTTTGCTTTCATTTAGAGTATTGCTATAGCAGGAACAACTAATCCTTATTACCAAATATACTTCTATTTAAATGAACATTAGCTGTGAAACTACACTGTCAGATATGATAAGGTAACCTAGTGCAAAACATAGTGAAATTAAGTCAACAGCAAAACACATTTATTAATAAAGATATGGAAGAGCATTTTGCAGGTTATTTCCTTGTTTGCTATATATTACCATAAACAATTTTATTATGGGACAAAACCAATTACTTGTCACCTAGCTTCTCAAATCTAGCCAAACTGCCTTAAAATTTGCCCTTGTATCTGCAAAGAAACTGAAATATCAGGGATTAAGTAAGGCACAAGTAACTTCAGGGCTAAATCTCTTATGAAGCAGTTAAAATTCTTGCTATTTTACAGAGGACAGCTCTATGCACATTCAGACTCTTGAGCAGCAAGAGAAAAGTGGACTAGCTGTGCTCTGTAGCATTTAAAGATACAACATATTTGGTGCTCAGTAAATGAGCTAAACTAAAAACTAACCTCACAAAATTAAAAGCATGAGCAGGTATGTTGGGAATTTGCAGCTGAACTTAAGAATTTTGTGACATTTAGATATCTAACTTACATATTTTATACTTCTTTCCAAAAGGTTTCTACTGGAGTTGCAGTTAGACAGCTACATACCAAGTGTATATTTTTATGGGATTTACCACTTCATTTAACCTCCTTCCTTACACTTTTTAAAACAGAAAGCTATGAGCTTCTAAAGTAGATCTCAGTTCTGCAAAGAATATGGATTTGTGCACTGTGTTTCAATATGACTTTTGAAAGGACAGTCACTGAAAGAGCTTAACTATAAAATTATAAATTTGTGATACATAACATCGCAGACTTGCTTTTTGTTCCTATTCTTATTAAATTATCAGCACAAAGTTAGTTTATGTGGTAGATTTAAGTTCTAACAGTTGTAACCCAGCAAGATATTCAGTCCCAAAACGATCTGATGTTTTCTGCTACATCACCAGTACATAAACCATTAGGCAGAGCATCGGTCCTATGCTATTGTGATTGTTACATGCATAATTTACACCTAGTTTCAGTGTTTATAAATTATACTATAAAGTTAGCTTTTATATATATATGTATATTAAAAGTATAGGGGTGTGTATACACACCCCTACACCTTTCATTCAAGTGTAATTCAAATCCTTTTAACTTGCGATTCTTAATTTGCATGATGCAGAAAAATTATGTACAAGAATTCCTATAATCTATACACCAATCTGTTCTGTAGTTTTATCCATACAAACATTATATGGTTTGTATCACCATATCAGAATGCACGAACTGTTTTGATCAACTAAAACATAACAAGTATTTTTGTCTATTCCAACAGAAATGCGTCTGATTTGCATACATGTACAAATAGGTATTAAATGCACATTCAACAGCCTGAGGAAACTTAAAAAAAACAAAATAAAGACTATTAGAGAACAGATATGCAACTTGTTACCTGAAACAAAGTTTAAAGGTAATCTTCTAGGTGAAACTGCTCTGGGATGTCTTTTACTAACTTCTTCATAAATCTGAAGCCTCTCTTCTAAAGTGCCTATTACCAGTAAATATAATAAATATAAGTAACAGAGATAAAAATCTATTCTTCTAAGTGTTTTTAAATGTTGACAATTCATTTAGCTAGACTTCTCATACAGTTTGGATTTGGAACAATTTAAACATTTCAAACTATTTTTTCCAGTTAATCATAAACATTATTGTGTAAAACTGTATTGAAGACACGCTGTATGTACAATACACAACTACCAGCATTAATCACTACAGATAAACTGCAAACAGAACAATTACCTTGCACATTCAATCGTACAGTACTACAGTTTGGTTTCTTTCAGTTACATGCTGTGCAGATCCATTCACACAGTAGTCTGGCATTCATAGCTTCAATTAACTGTCTTTCACTATGCATCTGTGTCAGGCATACTTAAAGCATTCAGAAAAATATATTGTGTTTCTAAATCATAGGTATACAAATAGCATACTATACAAGCATGCCTTTATTATAGGTCCTCTGGTGGCAGCAAAACCAGGGCACAATACTGCTAGTGTAAGTACTGAGCACCAGAACTCTCTATACCTTAATGTTTAAGTAGCTTTATTTTTGTTAAATATTTTCTGCCCACTCCTCCCCTTTCCCCCATAATATGCTTTGGAGCTCCAATGTGGTTAGAACTTAAATAAAAACTAATCTGTTGCTTTGAAATGCCATTTTCACATAATTAAGATCAATTTTGCTTAAATATTAAATTCATCAAGCACTTTAAATAAAACTGAATGTACAGATTAAGACTATGACACAGCATATATTTAATAAATATATCTGTTTTCCTTTCAGAAAGAAAAACAATTTATCTTGTCACTGAGCTCAGATGTTGGGGAAGGGGGGGGAATATGTTACCCAGTGGCTCCAAGAGATGTAGAGTTCTAAGAGTTATACTAAAATAATGTTTGGATTGGAACTAAAGCATATAAAAGCCCTAATCGAAGTCACAAGTTGGAGCTCCAGAACTTACCATGGGGGAGGAAATAGTCCTAAGACCACCTAAAAAATAAAGTAGCATTATTAGTTTTATAAATTAGTACAGCTTTAATCTACATAGGATTTTAATATGTCAAATAAATTACTGGACTGGTTCTTTGTTAAGAGCTACACATTATCATCAACATATTTACTACATCAAACAGAATAATCACATTCTTGGGGAATTTATTTTCTAAGACAATAATCATGATGTCCAACTCTATGCATACACTAGGAAAACCATTTAAAGGGCAACACTGCTCTCTGTATAAATGTAACAAATGCAATCATTTTCATTTTCCAGTCACAAGCCCTATTCCCAGACCTTATGAAACCCAACTGTAAAACTTTCTAGAAGAAAGCTGGTTGAGAAATATAATGCAGCTATAATATCTACAAATAATATCCTTGTGGGCTTATGATTTATGATGTCATCAGAATAACTCAAATAAAACCTCCACCAATTAGCGAACAGTGAAATACAAGGAAACCATTCCTGTGTAAAGGTAAACACTTGGGAAGTTACCACTGTAAAACACTCATTACAAATTGTTGCAATATTGTAATTTAAAAAAAGAAAATACTAGCTATTTCCTGGAAAGAATGTGAATTAGCATTGGAATAACAAAGATTTTATCACATTCATCACCTTTTCCTCCAGAGAACAGTCAGCTTTAAGTTTTGGGTTTGTTTTGGTTTTTTTTCCCCCTCAGATGGCCTATCTTTAAAAGGTCATCTGAAATAGTTATTTGTGTATTTCTCTACAAACCCATCGAAAGAGGTTATTACCTAATCAAGTTTCAGAATGACAATTTTATGTTGCAGTATATGATAGTCATCTGGCAATCAACTACTAGATAGGAATGAATTGCAATTTGGTTTCCAAGTTCACGCATGGCAAGGAAATGTTCTTTACGTAAGCACGTTAACAAATGCCACCTTTAGGTCCAAGAAGAGAAAGACTTGCTGCTGGTATTTTCATGCATGCAAGTTTTTCAGTGAACGTTTTAAAAAAGGATAAACTATATCATATTCAAGATTAGAAGGTATGTATTTTTCTGCCAAGTAAAGCTTTTTAACCTAAGACAGTAACATCAAACAGGCATTTTAAGTATATCCTATACCACGCGTATTTCCAATGTATTTGTGTATCTTAACTTACTAGGTTGTAGGGCCTTTTCCAAGCCTTCATAATAATGCCAGTTCTCTGCATTACGCTCAATTAATTCTTTGAATACTTCACCAGCTTCTTTCAGTCTTCCCAACTTCAGTAACATCTCTCCTAAAAACAGCGCAGTAAAGAACTGTGAATTACATGAGAAAACACTGGTGGCTTGGGAATAAAGTTTACAAAACTAGATATATAAAATTAGGTTTAATCTTATGTAGGTACTTATAAAGAGGCTTTATTTTCCCAAAAGCATTTACTGTGTATTGTAAGTGCTACTTGAAGCTACCGCACATATAGCTCAACACAATTTGGAGCATTCAGCACCTGTGAAAACAAAGATTATTTGAATGTCTGTATCTGAGTATTTAAAATACTGGGATTATCAAAGAAACAAGCAACTCCTCCTTCCAGGACTCCAATACACAACTATCTCACTTCTTACCAGGCTGTTTACTTAACCACACCTTTATTTTTCACACTAACTAACCAGTTTTTAACCAGTTAAATCACACAGGTTTGCTACTAAGTTGTTCTACCACGTCTGGCTTGCCCGTACAGCACTGCGTTTCGGAATGTGACTGAACACTGATAATACACCAATGTTTTTGCTACTAGAGCATCAAGGATTTCTCTTTTTACCCCTGCTCTGCCACACAGCAAGCTGGCCAGGGTGGGCAATAAGCTGGGAGAGGACACAACCTGGACAGCTGACAAAGGGATATTTCATGCTACATAGTGTCATGCTTAGTAATTATAATTGAGGGGAAGGAGTGTTTGGGCAGGTGGTCATTGCTTGGAGACTAGCTGACCATCAGTCTGCTTGTGGGAGGTGGTGAGTGACTGCCTTTGCATCACTTTGGGATCTGTGGTTTCTTCCCTTCCTCTTTCTTTCACTGAAGCGATCTTTATTTCACCTCATTAGTCTTCTTGCTTTTGCTCTTCCTATTCTCTCTCCTGTCCCAACAAGGGAGGCTGGGGGAAGTGAGTAGCTGTGTGTGGCTTACCTGCTGGCCAGGGTCAACCCACCACAAGTGCACAAGGAAGGGGTAGTAGAAGAATACATGCTACTACATTATGTAATTGTACATATTCAGAACTCAGTATTTCAAATCCACAAAGCAATTGTGGGTTATTTTTAATCAAAAAAGTGAACTTCAGTATGCACTTAAATAGGGCAATACAAGTAAGTGCATTAGAAAGCTTAAGAAGGAAAGAAAAATTTGATGCTTCAGTCAAAAAAAATAATCTGCATTTATACTACAAACAGTATTCTTGATGAAATTAAAACTGGGTTATACTAGCTCTGATTTATGGAAAGCTACTCTAGTACGCACCAATATCATAATCTGATATCTCCTCTGTTCCTGTGTCAACCCAAGTAAAACTACCTGCATCCACCACTTTGGTAGGGCAAGTTACTTGAGCACAAATTTGTAAGTCTGGTGTTATCAGTTTCCCTATAGGAATTGTTTCAAATCAATTAAAGATTTCACATTTTTTTCTTCTACTGCTTTATCATATCTGAAAGCCAGTAGCAAAGGTTTAGAACAAAAATGGATGAGGGAAGAAGAATGACTTACCTTTGATTTCTTCTACTATTAATTTATCACATATTTGCTTTTCATATGTCTCTATATGTTCTAAAGACTCCTGAAATAGATCTGCCTCTCTCATCACTTGATTTTGATATAAAATCAGTTCACTATATTCATAATCTATCTTATTAGGAGGAATCTGGAGGGGGGAAAAAAACAATAGGTTAGTTAACATTTACTTGTACCTCAACTGTGTGCAATATTACAGAACACAAGATCCAGGCTACAGAATATATCGGGTCTATTTATATGCCCACCCAAACATTCAAACTGTAAAGCTCTCATTATTCACAATCAAATTAGATTCATTCAGGATATCCTTTGTTAGAGAACAGTTTAAAAGAATGCCTGTATTTCTATCACTGTGGCGAGCTAATTAAAAACGGAATCCTTGCCTTCTTCCATACAATTCAATAAAATTTGCAAAGAACTTGGTAATCTCTTCCTTCTGAAGGACTCACATAATCCACAACAATTTTGGTCTACGTTCCATAGCAGATTGCTGGGATATCACAATACTCATTTTCAACATACCAAAAATTCTAGATCAAACTATTTCCAAGAACAATGAACCACCCAAATGACCAAGCTGGCCATAGCTTGACAAATAGAATTTTTCAAACAGAAAACCTACGCTATCTCTCTGTCTAAGCAAGTATTCTCTGTACTACACTTCAATCTCCCAGAAAGTACAGTGCACAAGCATGCAAAGAGTGTCTTCAAGCAACAGATAATTATTTTGAGGTCTGCTGCCAGTTGCATACCTAGGACTTTGTCTACAGGCTATAGAAAAACTAGTGGGTCACCCACCTTCCAGTAATACATCAGTCACTGAAACAGGATGACATTCAAAAGTATTCCTTTCTAGGGATAACTCCTAAAGTGTATTTAGGCAATGAAAAGTCTTGCCAGAATTATAAAAGTTATTTCATACTAAATGCTCTTCACTAATATGCACTGAAGCTACGTCAATTACAAGTAAAATGCAAGAATTTCAGAGACCAAATGCAGAAGCCAGCAGATCTATACAACAGTTTACTATGTGAAATATACTGCCTAAATAGAAATTATAGGAAAGATTATAGTCTATATGATTTTTTTAATAATAAAAATAGGCAAGAAGCAACTGAGCTTGATAAATGTTAACGATTCTTTCCCATGACACTACATATTTTGTTCCTTCCTGAGCAAGCAACACTTTGCAGTCACATTGGTCACCAAACAGTTTACTATTACTTTTCTGTTCCTCGAGTAAAGCTTTTCCTCTATCTTCTTTAAAGAACTAAGTAATTTAATTAAAAAAGCTGAAACAGTAAATTAGTTGAAATTAATATTTGTATTAAAAGAATCTTGTCCTAAACCACTACTTCCAACCCTTCCCTAAACACAGATCAATTTTATGATATTTAACATGTTTACATGCTCTTTGAATTTTTAGAGGCAGTTTCTCTAGTACTGTGAATTTTCAGAAAGAAGATTTCCTTTTAGATAGAAATGTTCTGAAAGACAGCCTAACTAAATAAAACATTGCAAAGAAGTGTATAACTGACAAGGAACATCAGTTTTGAGGCTGAAAATAACAACATTCAAGAATTTTTTTAATAACCATTAACATATTATAACAAGTGATAACTAACGGAACAAGACTAGAGTCAGCAGGTAGCATGAAATCCTACCCATTTCTGAAAGTATATTTCCTCTATCTGCAGCTCCATTTCCATTTCCACCTTTGTTCAATTTTTATCCGTATTAAACACTGGAAGTCACTAATTAAAACATTATTACTTGGAAAGCATTTTTAACTGCTTCACAGAACTGACACATGCAACAAGGGTTATGCGTTTAAGCATGTCTTCCTGCTTATGCTTACTGCAATACCACAAAACTGAAACTGCAGAGCACCAGTTTAGTTCTTTGTCCTTCACTTCCCCATAAAAATGCCCTCCCCTCCAATACAATATATATCTAAATTCCACAAGTAGCACAGCTTTTTGGCACATCATGAATTAGTTTTAGGCCTTCAAAACATAGATTACCCCCCAAACCCTTAAAAACTTATATAACACAAGAAACAGGCATCAATTAACCTTCTTGTAGCTCTTCTGGCTTGGTAGGACTAACAAAAGAAATTACAAAATGTCAAAAAAAAATAATCCAGTGAACTCCCTCTTATACATAGGGCAAATCCACCAGAAAGATACTGCGCTTACTGTCATACCATTTAAAAAGCCATTTTTAAAAGTAATTTTAAGAGAAGTTCATTTTTTAGAGATATTTTGAAATCTCACCAGGTTAATGTTGATTTAAACATGCAATTCATCAGAAGGCAAGCATCTTATAACCCCAGTACTTAATCTGAATAATCAAACTGTCTTATAAAGACTAAGATATTCTATAAAAGGTTTTTTCCACGCCATTGTTATGGCTGCACAATACATCTTTACTCCTCCCTCCCTCCCGAAGAGTTATGATTCTTGCACATGAGATGTCCAACTTTCTCTTGAACTCATTTCTGCTGTTTCAGAATAAATTTCTTCCTCTCCTGGACCAAAAAAAAGAATCATCTTTACAACCACAGGTGCCCTAACATAACTGTCACTGAAAGAATGTGACAAGATGCAGCCAAAACATACCTAAGAGCAGACCCCCAAAACTCCAGAGGTTTTCTGTCCATATCTGTAATTGTGGGCCTGATGCAGAAATTAGGAATAAAAAATTAAGAATAAAAATTTTGTTCTGGAAAAGAAGAAAGGAAAAATGGGACATACAACAGTAAAACAAATTGCATAGTTGTTTTACACCGTGGTTCCCAAAATTTAAATTCTTAAGTGACTCTTAGATAATTTAACTTGGACAGCACAGGTTGCTATATTTCCTGCAGTGATGTCTGCATTCAACCTCATAACCTGTTTTTGACCAAAATATGGTGCATCTGGCTAATTTACAGCTTTCAGATGACAGGCAGTGTTGACCTGGATACACTAAGAAAATTCACCATTTCCAATGGTAACTTAGCCACTAGAATAAACCTGTCAGTGATAAAAAGATAAAAAGCGATTTATCATTTGAATTTGTTGCTCAACTTCCTACCACTACTTGTTTCTTTATTTTTCCCCACTAAGCAATCTTCCTAGCTATCATTCTGCCCCAAACCAGTATCTACACTGTACGTGAACCACCTAGTTTTTTTCTGCTTTCAGCAAACAGAGAATCTCTGCCTTTCACTAGACAGCATTTTCTCTAGTCCTCTTATCTTCCCATATTGTTCTTTGCATTTTCTAACTTTTTAAAAACAGGGTCATCAGTAAGTGTTGATCTCTCATTAATCAGTGCTCTATAGAGAAAATCCATGCTGCTTCTCAGAAATAAGGGTGTTTTTTGCTTTTCACCCACAAGTCTGCCCTGAGAACAATTTTACAATAAGCCAAGGCAACCTAACTGCAGGCTGGATCAACAAAGGCAGTCCACTTCCCTCTATTATTCCCCTTCCTCTTTCCCCTCTCACCTCACAGTTGTTCAGTTCAGCCAATCAATCCTTCAAAACAGTGATTATTTTTCTGTCACTTTGGCTTCCTGAACCAGCCCTCCACGAGTCAACCAGTGCTGCACAAGGAAGCAGTGGGAGCACACAGGAAAAAGTCAGACTGCTGGTTTTGGCATCAGCTTTTAGCTAGATTAGCTCCATTATTTTGTAATACTCCATCTTCAGCTACTCACCTACAATCATTAAAATGACAGTTCCTTGATCTTTTTCTTGGTTTTACTGCTTGGTTTTGTCTGTGTTAATTCACATCTGAATGGACAGAGCTGCCTGAGTAATCCAAGTAAATGAATGTGATCACCCTACATCACCATTATTTACCAATTATTAGGACAGCAGTGTTTTACGTAACATATTAATGTTACATTTACTACTTACTTTATTAACAATAATGGTAAACAGTGTCAGGCCTAATACAGATTGCCATAAAACTCCTCAAAAACATCAGTTTGTTGAAGATTCCCATTCGCTAGTGATTTGGAAACCCTTCAGTCTTCCAACCCTCCTTTTAAACCCTGAACAACTCCCTTTTATCACAGTCAGATGCAATATTCTATCCAAGTCAGTCACAGAAGATTACCTATTGAGTTGGAGTGCATACAAAGTACAAGGCAGGAGGGGAGATTTGGAAAGTAAAGTAAGCAAGAAATGCACCTCCTCAGAGATCAATGGAGTATCCTGAACTCAACTATTTTAAGAGCAGGACCGTTAAGTAACCAGAGAGTATATTTGGGGACTACTGTACAAGAACCGAAGTGTGGCAAAATTGAGCTGTGAGTTTGCTTGGGCTCTCCTGACTGTTCTGGACCCAACAAATTGATTCTCTCTTCCAGTGGTTGGGGCTCTACACAGGCCTGCACACCTCAGGGATCTAGCACAGCAAAGCACAAGACTATTCACAACAGAAATGAAACTAAGGCAGTCATCCTTATTTTTAGTGTTTGGGGGAGAAAACACAACATACCACTTGACTGTCTCTACCAATCTCAAAAAAAAAAAGAGGAAAGGCTTGACACGACTAGTTTTCTATAAACTCTTCTCCAAAATTTGTAGCCTATTTCTGTCCTTTAATGCTTAACCAGCTTTTCTACCATTTGCCTGAGACTGATATTATGCTGATCAACAGTTAAACAGCTCACTGTTCAAGTACAAATCATTTTCCTATTTATGAAAAGTTCCTAAATATTTCCAGTTTTACTAAAAAATGGCATCAGAACTCGAGATCTTATCAGGATTTCCTTTTTTAGGGTGAGACTTAAGATTGTGATAACTTGCACAGACTCAACTGATTTAATATGTTCATCTATGGCAGATGGTATTTAAATCTGGCTTAGTCACTAGACTGAAGAGCATATCATGACTGCCCTCAAACAAGCGTATTTACACACAACCTTTTAGAAAAGACATTAAGATCATCACTTCCATTTTCTCCAATGGGCCAATGCCACTGTTAAGCCCTCTTAGTCCTTGAAAGCAGCTCAATTTCTTACACTTCATTTGCAGTTTTTCCATCTATTACATATACTTTCTAATCCAAACAGTCACCGAACACAGATTGAGCTCTGCTGACTCATTCGAGAACCATGACTTTTTGGCTGTCAAACACTCATAAAAGATGACCCAATTTTCACTTAAACTTACTGTTTTCAGTTTTTATTCAACACTGAAGTTACAGCTCTTTTGAAATGTCAAGTTACATATACCTGACTCGCAATTTCCTTTGTTTGACCACGACACATGATCAAGACACAAGCACTCATCCATCCTAGCAATTACTGATTTCCTTTCTTACAGTTAGTTCCATTCTGGCTGCAGAAGATCTCAAATGCAGTTCTCAGGATGTGAGACTGTTTAAAACAATCAATCTGTAGGTCAAGTAATGTCTTAGTACCTACACACAATACTTCCAACACATCTCCCAAGTTGAATGTTTCTATAAACATGATTTTTCTTTTTTCTTTCCGTGTTACAGAATAATCACACATCCACTCTGTTCTACTAACTCAGAAGTAAAAGTCTGAATTAACAATAACAGAACAAGGAAATGGTCTCTCAATAAAGGTTATACTTGGTGATTTTAGCACTGTATCATTTTATTTACTCCAACAAGTTTCACTAACACCAAATCTTCTCAAAGAATTTTCAACTATGCTTTCACATTACTTTGACACCAAGCACTAATTTGAAGTGCATAATATACGGATGCATACAGAGCAATGAAGTAGTGTCTTTTCACACTCTGTAGAGATGGAATGGCATCCAGGCTATGCCAGGAGAGAGGGCAAATGAGCACACCCAACACTAAATAGTATTTTCTGAAGTTTTACCTACTTACAGGGACAGGATCATCATAGGTTTTCTTTAGCTAAGTCTCACGAACATCAAGTTACTCGGTTACTCCACATCAGTCTACCTCTATATCTTCAACCCTAACAGCTTATTGCAACAGGAAAAAGTATTCCTGTATAGCTTACATCAGCTGTTAATCTCCTAGAAATCTTTCTGGTCAAAGCAGAAAGCCCCACAAACAACAAATGTCTTCCTAATTCTCAACTAGTTAGTTCTTCCTAATTACAAAGAACTAATTCCTCAGATTCTGTCTCTTACAGAAAGTGTTCTCTTTCCAGAATAGGAAGTCTTACCTGTTGGGTCTTCCTAAACTCTTCAAGTAGTTTTAAGGCCATATCATAATCTTTTAGTAAGTGGTATGCAATGGCATATCCGATCCAGGAAGCCCGTTGTGTGGGGCGCAGCTGAAGTAGCTGGTATCTCGTCTCCTTCAGTAAAAGAAAAGCAATTTAAAAATAACAGAGACCTTAAAGTTACTATGTTTTCATCATGATTTACCACCACTACGGCTAATATTTTAAAAGATCTCTTAAAAGCCCTAAGCAATTTTTTAAATTCTAACAGCATGGGGAAAGTAGCATGTTTCCGTCTCATAAATCTGGGGGCTACATTCTCAACATAGGAGTTATGGCACAAAGCATAAAAATCTATTTGTTGCTAGACAAAAGGTGTCATTTTCAGGAATACCTCTTAAGAGCCTAACTTATTTCCAAAGATACAGCTTTGGAATCTCAGAGGGGGATTTCCATTAGAAAGTGTGATCTCACAGCCTGTGAAAGAGCAGTTCCACTCTCCTCATGCCCTGGCAACAGGTCCTTATGCTTACACTGCTGCAGTGCTTCTCAGACCCCCTTCCCAAGTCAAATCACATCCCTGAGTCAGTTACTCCCTCTTCTTCCATTAGCAAAGTCAACATGCTCAGTGAAGGTGACACACTAATGCTGAAGCCCACAATCCAGTCTTCTACTTCACATGAAACAGAGGATGGAAGAGCAGGACTTCCTCTTTCACAGCCAAATCAGTTCAGCCATTTTGAAACCACTAACTCTGTTTTTAGACAAATTGTAAGATTTTATTTATGATAAAATCAGTATTGGGATTCACAAAAAAAATCCCAGTCATCATGGGGCAAGTTTCCCCACACACTTAAAGAATCATGATAGCGTATTTCTCACCAAAAATACCTTCAGTACATACACCCAAAACAAAATTTGCAGTACTTCACAACAGCACAGTAAGTAGTCCTACTTGCTAAGCTTTATCCTTTTTATGTTAATTATTTTAGTGAAAAACGAGTTGAAAACTAGAGTTTTACAAGGTGATTCGGAAGTCAAATTGTAGAGAATAACTATACTTGTAGTTCTGTTCTCAACATTATATGGAGCTCTGCTGCAATACATTTTCATGCTTTCCTAAACAAGAGCTTAAAACACTTTCTACTTTGAAATAGCAAAACCACGTAGCAATAAAATTGCTAGCAATAAAAGACTTAATAATGGAATAGAACAGCAACAGAATGCCAACAGCAATAAATGGGAATTCAAAGAGAGTACTTACTCTATATCCTTCTAAATCCCTCATCTGAATCTGCAACAGCGAGAGATCTCTCAAGATCTGTAGATTATCTTTATCTAGTTTGAGTGCATTCCGGTAACACTTGATGGCTTCATCGTATTTCTTATCAGAACGTTGCAAAAGACCATAGACGTGCCAACCTAATGCTTATTAAGGAAGATGCATTCACAGTTTTCAGAAAGTAACTGCAGTACATTTGTGTTACAGACCAAACAACTTGACATCTTCCTTAAGATCAGCACCCTTATAAATTAAGTTTTATTACCACAGCCAGACTTTACTGACACACATTTTAAAATATTCAATGCTTCCAAATAAGCCATAGTCTTATTTTAAAGTCTTCTGTTAAGGCACATTCATACCCCACCCCCCACAAACATCGTTACACAAACTAAATGATTGAAACTCTACAAGATGCATAACAAGAGTTATGCTTAGAGATGTCTTGTTTAAAACATACTACTGTAATTACCCTAAGAATTTTTACTCCTCAAAGTGTCTTGTTCTAACAATACAAGTTTTACTTTTCCCCACTTGCCTATCTGCAACCCAAGCAGTGTCCAGATTTTACAGTAAGGGATAAACACAAAGCTACACTTTTATTTTGGTGCGTCAGACGTCTTTGTCACATTCTCAGCATCTCAGATTTCCATCAGTAGTGTGTCATTTCATCAGACTTCTCTCACAAGCATCCTTTTTTATCCTGGGAAGACTCTGAATTCAAAGCATGAAACCAACATGTGTCATTGCAACGCATTACATTGTGCTTTTGCATCAGTCTCTGAGAGCCATATTAAAAGAAAGATTACTTGACATGATCTACCTTTTGCTACTCCAGGTTACTAGTAACTCATTGAGGCAACATCTTCCACAGTAGTAAATCTGAACTTACTTTGATTTGCAAATTAGAAGTGGCTCAAAAGTTCTCTCAAGAAGCTCTCCCATGTGCCCCTGAAGCAGCAAAACACAACAAGTCTTGGGGAGAGGTACATGCATCCTTCACCTTTCAATTACAATGGCACAAATAACTCATAGTGCCAATAGCCAAAGTATTTAAGAGTTCTTATGCTACTGAATTGAAACAGAAGGCAACTGTTCCCTCCGAAGATAAAATCATTTCTAAACTTTGCATCTCAAAAGTTGAGAAAGCACATAAAAAATTAAATGGGTTAACCTGGTCAAATTAATCAAAGAAACAGAACTATGAGTCTTTCTAAGAGACAGGTAACTTATGTCCTGAACTAAGTTCTAGATATGAAGATATAAAGCAAATTTGTATCAAGAATAAAAGATGTAAGACTGCAGCCAAAAGAACAGACTTTTGTGAGAATTAATAGTCTGAAGAAAACTTGTAATACACAAGCAAGAGGCTCTATTCTGCATTTCTATGGGAACACCAAAATAATTTCAGCCAGGTGAAGCATACAAAAACTCCATATGCATCTCTGAGACTGCTAATAGAGCTGCTATTGCTGCCACGATGATTTATGACTAAACAGGAAAGAGGACAAAACAATTTTGGATAGTTACAGCTGTTGGTCTAATACTGCTACTTCTTTCTTGAGTTCAAGCATTCAGGACACGGATCAAAGTTAAATGTAGTACCTTCACATACCTGCCTCAGAACTACAGATATTTTAGATTCTCTCCTACAAGACAATTCAATCCAAAGGAATTTATGTGCACTTCAACAGTGTACTTAGACTAAGATGATGCTTTGAGTAATTTATCAGGCATCATTACCATTCCTGGATCCAATGGGTAATCTGGCTTAATCTTTCATAGATCAAGTAAAGAAAAGCATAAACACATTCAGAAGTAAGTGCATACAGTAGTCAAGACCAAGCATAAGAAATTTTAAGAGCTAATACAAGCTAATAAAGCACGGTGCCACCAATTTATTACAGTAGACAGCTCTGGGCAGTGTTGTACGTGTTCCTACAGTGTCCTGAGTATGACATGTCACTATTTGAAACATTTATTCTTGAAATAAGTGACCAGATCATTACTCAACTTATATCCGAAAGTGGGTCAGAATTTGTTTGTAGTTTGATCAGAAAACTTCTGGAATTCTAAACAAATTTTAGAACAGCCATTTTCCCCCCAAACCTCAATTTTCAGAGCTGCAAGAGAATTAAAATCTTCTACTCCCCTACTCCTCCTTAAACAAGTCAGAACATTAAAGTGACCAGCTGTATTTTAAACACCCTCTACCAGGTACTTTCTTAAAGCACAGCTGACAAGAGACACCAAAAGCACCTTCAAATGCTACCACAAGAAAATAGGAACACATAGGTGTATTGCACCTCCTCAAAAACAGCTACTGTAATGAGGTGACTTCAGTGGCTAATCCCCAACTGTCATTTTAAACCAATCAACAGGCACAAGCTCACATAAAAGAGGAAATCTAAATATTATTTTAAGAGAACCTCTCAAGCTCTGCATAGGTAACACTGAGGATGAACAGGCCCTCAAACTTTCATCAGAACTTCATGGCTAGTCACAAGTCTTTGCAAAGGATGTAGAAAAAACCTTTAATTAAAATGCTCTGCCTCAGACACCAGTTTCTCATGGGCTAGCATATTCTCTTAGCCTTAACTCTCCCCATGTACTGGAGCCCCACCATCAGGAGATTCAGATATTTACATAGTAACATTATGATAGCTCATTGGGTGCTCTTAAAGCATAGTAATAATGAACGAGGTTTGCTATTTCTTTAGCATTTACCAAGAGATGACAACTGAAAGCACCATGACAAACCTGATGCCTAGTCTGGAATTAATTCAGTATCAACTAGCTTGTGCTCACCAGAGAAGTAATTCTGCACAGACAGATTACTCGAGGGGATTCTCTGTAGAGCTGTAACACCACCCCTGAATGCAAGAAGTTGGAACTTCTTGCTTTATCAGAGCTAGTTCTACAGATGCAGCTTAAAAAAAAAAAAAACCAACCCACAAAACATTTGTGCCTAACAGGACTCAGATGAGTTTACACTTTTCTCTGAATTCAGAAAACAAAAATCCTTGTAGTGTTCTCAAGGTAAGGTAAGTTTAATGAGTCAGTAAACCAGTGAAAATCCACTAAAACTCATTTTAAAAATATTTTTTTAATAAACTTGTACAAAAAGAGGGTCCATTTGACCACCACACCCCCAAAATTAGATCTGAAAAAGCAGAGATCCCTCCAGCATTTGTAGGGAAGTCTTCTAGACAGTTTTAAGAGTCAGCATGAACTGCAGACAAGAATTAGGTATGCTGATAAATCCTACTCTGGAACTTTGTTTAGGAATCTGAATCCCCCAAAACTTTCCACTAACTCACCCAGATTCTTTTGCTCCCTGATTTAAGGTGCAAAACTTCTTACATATAAAGTTGCTTTGGTATTCCTGAGGTGTTCAGCTTTAAGATCAAGAAAGTACAAATTATTGTTGATTGTTCTATGGCATACCTCTAGAAACTCTGACAACCTCCATAAGCTTAGAGCTTTATTTCCAACCTCAAGCTCCCTGGAAGTTTAATATAGGAATTGTGTAAACAGCCATCCCTTTGTCTTAACTAGATGGTCATGACAAAGTGTTTCTTTCAACTGTGATGCTAAAGGAAGGTATTTTTTAATGTTAAAAATTTAACTATTTAATGAGAAATTTGTCCCTTAACATGCAATTCAAATGCGTACAAACCAAGTAAGGCATCCTGTGCAAATCTCAAGTAGCCTCCTACCTGTGGCTTAACAGAGGACAGCTACTCCTAAAGCTCTTGGGTAGCTGGTAAATATTTCACAGGCATAAACTTTTGTAAGACAAGCTTAGAACAGAGTAGTAGTCATCAAGCCAGTAGACCTAAACCATTATATAAAATTTAGTGGCAAAGTACATATTTTCATAGCACTTCTAGACTGGATTTCTTACACCTTTTTAAGAAAAAAGAAAATTTTAGAAAAGGCCAGATTTTACAAGCTGTATGTATTTTTTTGCAGAAAGTAAAGATCATAGGTGGCCTTTTTCTAAGAGATAAATCTAAAAGGCATTTTTCTTAAATATTCTGCAAAACTATAAAAAGGAAAATAAAACCTTATTTCAAGTATTTGATTATCAATTAATATTCACTGTACACACCTTATTTTAGACTTTTCATACAGATCACATTATGTACTTCAAAAGTATGTACATACATAGAAGTGATAATCCATAGCAAAAAGATCAGGTTTTGTATTACAAAGGATACAGACATGACTCTTTACATCATTACGAAGTCCTTTACGAACAAATTCATATGCTTCTTCCTTCTTCCCTAAGCAGTTCAAGGTCAGTCCTTTCATCGCAAGCGTCTCTGTAAGAAATATCATATACTTATGTTTCTGACTTCCCATATGCCAGTTTCACAGTGCAGATATCCTTTGAAGTTGTTACACAGTGAAGTTCCCCATTAAATGATAAATTTAGATCAAGATAGCAGCCTAGCGCAGCTGAAGACTGTTATATGCAAGCATTTCCTTTCTTGAAATTGATCTTAAAGAGACCACTGCAGAGCATCATACAGATGTGATGAACATGGACAACACAAGCTTTATTAATGACGGAATACATTTACCTAGCTTTACGTGAGTTAATGATAAGCTAAAGCAATTTTAGAGAGCTTCTCAGTGTGTGTTAAAGTTCCAGGTAGGCAGAACAAGAAAAATGCATCAGGTTGTGTCATAACCTAAGAAACGGATCTCTGTCACAGTCAGCTCCACTATTACAGGTTGCTTTCAAAGAATTAGTTGAAAGGAGCATGTTTCCTGCTACAGTATTTTGGGGATAACAGACCTTCTCAAAGTAGTAGCATATTAGTCAACATTCTGAGAGGCACAAGATTCCAAATACATTGGTATGACTATTGCTCCCCTTCTTCCCCCATTCTTCAAGTAACACTGTGGGAAACAAGTTGCATGTAATACATGCGCTATACCTGAAAGCTGTTCCAGATTCATATTTCATTTTTTTTGCTAAATAAGAGACTACTTAGTTTTGGTCCCTGCTAAAAAAAATATTAGTCACATTTTTATCATCATACTCTGGTTTTCTTCCAAGTGCAACCTTTTCCCCAATATTAATGGCCACAGCCCATCATCTCAAGGTCAGCATAACAGCAGTTTGAAGTTTCATTGATAGACCTGTTTAACACTGTTTTCTGTAAAAGTACACCTAAAGGGAATGATGACCCAAAATGAGCCAAGGTTTTTTGGTTTGTTTTTAACTTGTCCTACATCCACACTGTAAGCACAGAGAAAGCTAGAATGATACCTTCCCAATAATATCAGGAAGCTCAAAAAAGATTATCCCCACTGCAGGAAGGAGGGCAAGCTACTCCTACCTTCCCACACCAGGGAGATAACTGTCCAGCCACAGCAATCCATCTGTTTGTCACCTTCTCACTAAATTTTTCAAATTCCTTGCCTCTGAAGCTAAGTGTGACAACAGTACAGCTTCCCATCAGATCATTTCATTGGCTTAGTTCTGCTTCAGCTGTTCATTCCAGGCTTCGCTCCCCAGCTTCAAAGCCATTAGTGGCTCAGAGCCCAAGTAGTATGGTGACTGCCAAGGCAGCCAGTTGTCCTGGAAGAGTTTAGGAAGCAGCAAGAGTAGAAGAGACAGAGGTATATACTGAGAAGTTATAAAACCACAAATGCTAGCAGAGACAAATGCATTAGGTCAGAGCTGGACAAGCCGCTCTAGCTTTGAAGCAACAAGAAAACTGTACTTTTATCTCTAGGGAAGTAATGAAGACAATGAAAAAAACAGCAGACACCGATAGAAGCAGGCAAAAGATTAGTCAAACATTTTGCCAAGATTTGACAATGTCAAATAGGAAAATAATTTTACTAACAGTACAGGCACACTCAGTCTTAGTGTGCTTCAACAGCAGACAAAAAAAAATACACTGTATCAGAAGGGAAGAGTGGCTGAACCATGCAACTGAAACCGCACAATACAGTAAGACTAGAGTATCTTACTGAGGATTAAGTTTGACAGATGTAAATAGAAGCAACATTTTGCTGTCCTGTTTCCTGCAATATTTATCAGAACAGGATCTCCAGACTCTGTCTTTAGCTTCAAGTCCTAGCAGCAACAGTATTACGCTTAACTTCGCTCCTTGGAGGTAGCAATTTGATAAGCAGTACAGAAAATTTAGAGTATGAACTTGACAAAAAAAGCACAAGATTTCTAATTTACTGGCAGAATACCTTCACATAATATTCAAAAAAGGCTGGGTTTGCTATTAAATAGGAATGTAAGAAAAACCCACACTAGCATTCTGACCCAGAAACCTAGAAAGGCAACTTACTTGGAAGCTGCACTGAAGTGTGCTTCCACCATATATTTTGATCTTCATCATCCCACTGCACAGGAGTGTTTGACTGAGCTAGGGTGAAAACTTGGTCTCAATGCACAAAAACTGAAAATCCAGAGTAATTACTCAGTCATAAGGACAAAATCATACTCAGCAAGAAACCCCTTTCTTTCCCAATAGTATGGAATAGATTGACTATACATTTAAGCTCACAACAGGAGAAAAAGAAAAAAGTCTTTTGAGTCTGCAGTTACCTCCATGTTCAGCAAATTTTGGGTTAGAGAGGATCATCTTGCAAAACTTGAGTCCATTTTTGTACTGCTTCTGTTCGTAACATTTCTGGAAAAAAGGTGGAATACAATCACTGAAATGTGTTTAAAAACAAAGTACCTTAACATAGCATTACAAATACAGTAGTTCTTTTAGTAAGGTATGGCAATCAGATCACTGACAAGCTCTAATCACATATGACTATTCATATTACACTGCCTTTCTTCAGCATTCATAACACTATCTGTCTTCATTTACACACAGCCAATGCTCTACCTCATGATCTCCTCTTTATAAAAAGTTAGTAATTCGCTTTCGACAGAAATAGGAAAGCCAACTAGGAACATCTACTTCAACTCAGAAATTCTTAAAAGAGGAAGCCAAGTTAGAAATCTTGACTCAACAGAACTTTTGAGAAGAGTCAGTCAAAGAGTCAAGACACTCCTTTCAACATTCCATTTCCCTGGCCTAGTGGCCTCCCAGAGGAGGCATCTCAGACAGAAGACTTTTGGGAGGAAGAGATAAACCATGAAGTAGGATAGATCTACTGTAACCTCAAAATTCTATATATAGAGATCCAGGGAGGGAGAATTTACCTGGATATTAAAAAAATATCTAATTACTAGCTGGAATAGTACAGCTAAAGACTACTTTTAGGTTTAGGATACCATTTACCTAATCACCAGGTAAACTGGCAAACAATGCAGTTAAACTGTGGGAATACAAGGGGATGGGGGGAACCCAACATATGAACCTGCATCCCTTTTCTTCTCTCGAAAGACATCACCTGATGTTACTAAATCCATAAGGTCTTAATAATTTGAATTGTTTACTGATCATTACAATTGATCACTTCAAAAAAATTATTTAAGCCAGTTAAAGGCATGCTTGTGTCTCTAAGCATGAAAATGACTTAAGGTCATTTAAGTTTCTTAAAGAAAAAAAGAGAGGCTTAACTTAGCATCATTTTCAGTTAATAAGGTGTATTGTCCTGCTGTAATATAGACACCTATTCTCAGGAGAAACTATGTCATTTCAGCTATGTGCTCGAGTACTTCAAATGTCTCTCACAGGTCATTCCCATTCCATCAATTTTCCAGCACAGAGGTCCTCCTCTAGTCTGTGTGACAAAGGGCTTAACTGCAGACAGTTTAAGTCTTTGTTACCTGAAACTCAAGACACTTGCCATTAACCATCATTAAGTGGAGACTAAATCACAGAATAATTTAGGTCAGCAGGAACCTTTGAGGGTCACCTAAATCACCCCTCAAAACAAAGGAAAACTAACCTTGATATTAGATCAGGTTGCTCTGCCTGGCTGCCTTCTGGCAGGATGGCCAGGGAGCTCCCAGAGGCAAACAGTTACACTATGGTAGTTAACATTTAAACAGCAGCAACAAAAAGCATTAAGAATTTTAAACTGAGAACTAGTTTCCACATCTTTACCTGAAATAATCCAGGTTGCAGCAGAGTCCCCTCTAGGGGAAGACCAAGTTCTCCCATTCATCTATTCTTTCTATCTTAGTATCATTTTTAAAGCATCGTAAGAAAATACCAACAATGCTCTAAGCATGCTGTCTAAAATTATTCAGGTATGCCTAAAAAAGTAGAATCATGGACAAATGTTCACTATTCTGTTACAAGTCTTGCAATGAGTGAAACTCCAAATATACAGCAATGCTTAACCATAGAACAGGAGCTTTTAGGGTGTGCATTTAAAATAGATTAAATACTCAAAGAAATCGTCTCTATAGGATAAAAATGCCAGAACAAGGATAATAGAGTTCAGTCTCAGGCCTAGAATAAGAATTGGACTTGGATAATTGTAGAGAAAATTGAGATTTTTGGAGGACAAACAAGATCACGTTTTCCAAAGGCCAATAGATGGATGGAAGAGAGAAGCATGAGTTCAACATTCACAGTTGTTTGGCTTGCTGATGGACTACCACCATACTACTTGTACTTGTCAATGAACAGGTTAGCTCAAAACCAGACACAAACCACAGCATTTCTTGGTCAGCTGCTAGTTACTAGACAAAATAGGGGCTGACTACAGAAACAGAATCCATCAGTATGAAATGCAACTTTAGGCAATTTCACTGCTTATGGGACAAGCCTTGTTGGTTAGTCAAAAGGTGACTTCGCAGACCTGTTGCCTCCAAATACATACACAAATGTGTGCATTTGTAAATAAGTTCTGTATTTATGCCAATATACTGGCATATGTTTAAGCCAATATAAGAGAAAAGCACTTTGCTGAAATCAAGTCATTTGACTCTCATCATTGACGTATATAGATATACTGAAAGGCTGCAGATTTAGTTGCATGGACAAGCCCAGGGCTTCAAAGCATGCAAACTTCACAAATTGACTGATTTTAAACTTCCACCTGTCCCAAACTTGAATGACCACACCATGCTCCGCCTGTATCTTGCTTACAGGAAAACAGAGTTTGATGCCACTGATACCATCTCATTTTGTAGTACAGATGGGAATTTCATAGTTGAGAAACCTGATGTCTCCATATGTATTCTCAAGTTTTGAGCTAATCAGGACAAATATAGCTGATAAGGGTTCATTAGTATCTGTCCCATTGCATTAAGTCTTTGGTACATTAAAAGCTCAAGCTAATATGCTGCGGTTTGGTGTGGTTTTGTGGTTTGCTTTTTTTTTTTTTAAAAACAGCCTTATCTGTTGTGCTTAATGTGAGGCTCCCGATCACCCTTTTATGACAGTAATTTCCTGCAAAAACTAAAGCCAAATCACGCATGTTTACGTGCCTGAAACCTCAAAGGGAGATTTTGGCAAGGCCAAAATGTTATCCAGAACTTCTACTACCAGATGTTCCCAGAAGGATGTTACCTCCTCTCGCAAACATCTCATCCTGGTTTATTCCCTTTTTCAACATTAACTCAAAGATACAATCTACTTGTAGACTTTGCCATACAATTAAGCTAGACATCATTTTATCACTTTCAGGTAAGTATCAAGTGCCTCTGCACAGAGGTCAAATGACACAGCATCTAGGAAGTAACTGTCAAGGTAAAAAAATACTAGTAACAAGGATACAACAATACAGAGCAAGAGGAGACTTTAATCCTATATTACAGCTGCTTCTACTTAAGGAACTGCCATTCACAGATTCCAATTTATTTTTTGTATCATGCCATCTTTTTTTAAAGAGACAAAAGCCTTTCCACCCTTTAAACAGACAAAACCCCTTCCACCACTAAATATCAACAGAATCAGGGATCTGAATGGCTCACTGACATTACTTACAAAATAGGACTTCATGTATCACTAGTTGCAACATCAGGTTAAAGGGATGCTTTTACAGACTACACCTCCCTAGATAAAGCATCTGCCACTTTAAAAAGGTCTTGTATTGAGAGAACAGCTACGTTTTTCACATACTGAAGACAGAATTTAATACACAGATTGGCAATTATATAGCTGAAGAACATCTCATTATGGCCATCAGACATTAACACTCACTTCTGAGAAGCCATCTAAGAAAAAAACACAACTGGCTACTCAAAGAGAGACTGCAGTTGTAGCAGCCAAGTCCATTCCTCACTCCCTGCCCCTAGTGCCTCTGAATGTACTGAAGTGACATGTTTTTTCATAAATTATTTTCATGTGAAGGCGGAATAAAATGTAGTATCACAGTCCAACATTGAGGATAGGTATCACATCAAATCAGTCTCAAGCATAGCAACCAGGCTTCCTTGATCAACTTCAATGTTTTAATAGTTTTCAGTTGTTTAAGATGGTCTGTGGCTATAACAGAGCTGCAGTGAAGAAGTTAAATCCAAATGAGATGCACCGACCAGTCTCATGGTAAGCATGTACAATCTTCTTTAATAACAATACTGCAATTTTGAAGTTGGTTTTGCTGTCTCTTGACAAGATCTTGTCCAACACTAAATTCAAACCCCTGCCAGCAATTTAACACTATTGTCAGATTCTACCTGGGCAGGCCATGTTGTATTAATATAGGGCTGCACATCAATATGCTGCCTCACCAGAAACAGTGGTGGTTCTGATGGTCCAGAGTAAGAAAAATAGGCATTTCAACTGACTTCACTACTATGTAGCTGAAAAAAACCCCAGCTTCAAGCTTTATTACAAGAACATAATTTGTTTAAGTTTTAGTCTTCCCTGCTACTGTACTTCCATATAATCCTGCTTGTGGACTTCTCAGCACTCAACAGTTTCAACATTCTCCTTGCCAGGTAGTGTCTTCTCTCTTGTTGCAAAGACCTTGGTACAAAACTGTGTTTTTTGGTAACACCTGGGATTCATGTAAATAAAATTAAGATTATGTTCTCAATGCTTACATATTCAATTTTTTAAACTCTGTCTGTGTGACACCGGGGGGGGGGGGGGGGGGCGGGGCGGGGCGGGGCTGGGTAAGGAAGAAGCCCAAGAGCTAAAAGTGGAACATCAGAGCCTAGAGAAAAGGAGAAAGCTTAAACATCAAGCTGTATGGAAGGAATGCCGGAAATCTATCGAAGCCATAATGGTGATCAAGTTCAGTAAGAAAAAAAAAATCCTCAAAGGTACCACTGACCGATTCTGATCAACAAAATTTTCCTGGGAGTATCTGACAAGTATTTAGGGGCTGTTCATATTATTAATACACATTTCTGATGAAAACCAGGCACTATCAATACAGGAACATCAGCATACTGTCAGTATTCTTCTTAACTGGCATTTAACACTTGGACCTTTTAAAAAGCCTTCCTTTTTTTATTGCACATCTATAAAACAATGTCATCTGCAGCTAACAGACAATCTACGTTTCTCAAAGATTAAATTAGTTATCCAAGTACCTTATTCAGATTTTAGGCAGAATTCAGTATAAACTGTTCCCATGCTAGTAAATAGTAATTACTAAATTATTCACCAGTTTGACAGCAAGGTCTAACACCATCTTACGTGAATGATACACTATTAAGTTCCAAAAGAGTTCAGCATCTGTGTTGGAAATGTTCCTTGTATCATGAAATATTTGGATACTTTGCAATACTGATACAGGAAAAGGAAGCATCATGATGCTATTAAATTTCAGAGACAGATTAGAGACCTCTGCATGAGTTTCCCAAACAGCAACCCTCCCTCCACACTGATTTCAGTTCACTGATGCTTGAGAATGGAAAAAACTATCAGCTGGAAGGGGCTTCAGCTCATGGAGACAAAGGAAAAAGTTCATTACCACTTTCCCACTCTCACAGCATCCTAGATTTTTAGTCCAAGGACAACTCTTCCAGAGTATCAACATGCTCTTCTACCCTTTCCCCCAAGCCTTACTGTATTTTATATATGCATATATAGGCCACCCCTGCTCACTGCTGGTAAGAGTAGTTAACCTCATCAGCTGAAATAAAAAGCAGAGCAAGACAGCCTAGCTCCAGCCCTGCTTGCTTTAATTATCAAAATGAACAGGCCACACAGTTCTTCCCCAGACCTGGGGACTTGGCAATGCTGAACAGTGCTGAGTCAGACCACGGATGGTGGCATACAGCAGAACAAGCGGCCAGCATCCTATATAGTGGTAAGTAACATTTTGATTAAAGTACTGATGTCACAGTAATATCTAAGCTTTCGCTGTCATGATTCTCTGTATACAACAGCATTTTTTTCCTTTAACCAGCTTTATCCAATTATTTAAGTTCAACTCTACAGAATATACAAAACATTTCCACCTGCATTCTGTACAATAACAGCTGCAATCACTGCTATTTGTATTCTATATTATTGGCAGAATAAAACTGATATTGCATTTATTACTGGAAAGAACATGTGAGGAGAATGTTTCAACCGTTGTTGGAGACCTCTAACAGCCCTATAAAACTATGCCTCTTTTAAAGGGGGAAACTCATTATTAAAAAGCTTGCCTTAAATTAAGACCTAGTCTAATTCTGCACTGTGCACGCACACTCAGTACAATTTGAATCCCTAGACTATCCTTTGCGTCAAAGGGACAGAAACAAGAGAACAGTCAGTAGAAAGTTCTTCCTCATAAGTATTTAGTATACATAACATCCTCACTACTTGAGTTAGTACTCTACTGTTAATGAACATGTGTATGCCTCTGCAAAGCAGAAACCGTAACAGCAACACTAGCAATTAGACAAGTCAAAGCCCCATCATACATTTTCAACTAGTTTTTATTCTGCACTTTGTGTGGAAGTACTGAAGAGACCAATCTGCCACAGCTCCTGGGATGAAACTGCAATTTGCCTAGCAAGAACTCAGACTGAGCAGGTGCTCCACAAGCTAGTGGAACTGCATCTGTGAGCAGTTAAGCAAATGAAACTATCAATACCAGCACTGTTTTGAGAGACCTGATACACACACACACACACACATATATAAATCTCAGGCTTTAAAAAAAGTTATGCTTTTATTTAGACAACTTAAAGCAAGTTCAAGGCAATTACTGATGCAAACCTTAATGCTAACTTCATCTCAACATTCCACAGAAGATTTCACGGTGCTTCAAAGAAGTTGCATGAATCATAACAGATTGGGCCAGAGAGGTACAGGCCACCAGAGGTAAGATACAAATGGCAGATGCCTAGGGAAAGGCTTATGAATAAGACAAGTACTATTACAGTTCTCTCCAGAATGTTCTCAGCCTCCAGTTATTTGTGCCTCACCAATCCTCTGAGCCAAAGGGCATAACTTCTCACACACAAAAAAGTAAAATTTCTCATAGCTACTACAGCTTGCAGAAAAGGGTTCCACAGTATAACTACCTTTTTGTTATGAAGAACTACCTTTTTGTTTGGAGTCTGCTACTTTGCAGCCACCATATCTACCAAAATGAAAACTAGGCATGACAGCTTGAAAACAGGCAAGTCCCTACTTAACTTCTCCAGTTTGTTCATAATTTCACAATCTTCTATTAAGTTCTTTCTCCTTCAAGGAGGTCATTTCACACTTCAATCCTCCTGAGGAGGCCGGGGGGGGGGGCAGGGCAGGACCAAGGGAAACAGCAGCACACACAGCATTGCAAGTGTCAACCTGCAATGTACTTGAGCAGTGGTGTGACAGCATTCTTCTCTTCCCAGGATTCACCAGCTTGCAACTACAAGGAAATTCTTTTAACAGAACCTCAAAAATCCCTAAAAATCTCAAATCTTAGGGGCAATTCAGCTCATAGCCCATACTAGGTCTACATTAAATTAGGATTAATCTACAAACAATTTTGCTTGCTATGACTCAACTCACTCCAGAAACATGAAGTCCTTCTGCATCCTTCAGATGGCCTTCACTTCTTGTGCCATGAGTAGTTTAGTACAACTGAACTCTTCTTGCTACTCACCACTTGTTCTGTTCAATATAACCATAGGCAATTAAGAAAAAGCTCCAGCACAAAACACAATGGGACTTAATTCTGAAAAGTTATCATTTATTCATACAGGAACTTTCCTTAAAAAAGTCCAGAGCAAATAAACAACCAGGACCATTCCATGGAAGCCTTCTTTATGAGCCTCTCACAATGACATCTACAAACTCCTTTTGAAAAATTAAAACAGGAGTATTCGGGATAAAGTCTCCTCCAAATCAGATCCCCTCAAATCACTAACAAATGTGAAGATGATTTTCCCTTTCAAAAAATTCTTACTGACTCTTACCATTAATCTATCCTCCACAATTCTGTCATTTTAGTAGTTTGCAGCTGGCCAGGCATCCTCACCACCTCTTTTGAAAGTCAGTATAAATGAAACAGCCTACACTCTTCTGATGCTGCCCCTCCTTAATAGCACAAGTAGCAACTGCACCACAAATTAGTCATCTTAGTTACACCAGAAGATTTTTACTGACAGCTCCATACTTCTATCTTTAAAAGAAGGGACCTTTAACACAGACTTAAACATCCACTACTCCAGTACTGGATTACAATGGCTACCTCAGCTATGCTATTCATCTCATTTGGGAGGCATTAATTAGCATACCATCATAACTTCCCAATTGAGTTTAATAGTTTGGTAATTCCATCACATCATTACTAGAAGACTGACTATTTGCATGCTTATAATCCATTATTATTTCATTAAATAAAATGAAAAAACCTTTTAGAATTTAATGAATAAGAATTAATTTAATTAACTCTTACAAACACTTGCATATTTATCTTTTATCAGAGGAGAAGTCTCTTTGGATTATTGTACAAGTTAGGGAACAAAAGGGACACTACAGTGAAGTTGAGCAACTCCTCAGAGATAGGCACTTCAGATAATTTCTAAGATTTCCTCACCCAGAAAAGCAGAAGATACATGCCTGAATGAACTAAGCAGCCACAATTCACTGCTAGGAAGTGATATACTTCCAGACTTTTTGTGTTTAGTCACTTGACAAACAAGAGTAAATGGCTAAACTGGTCTCAGTACAAGTAATGCCTTGTATCTGAAGAGGTACTAGGATTTGGCCCCCTAGTAACAGGATGAAGTGTTCACAGGCTAGCCTCTCCTCAAGGGAAACACATTTGTAATTAAAGCAGCAAACCTTATTTTATACAACAAAAATATGTTGAATTCACTAAGAAATCGAAGGATTAATTACTTAAAGGCACGATATTATCCACAGTTATATTAGGCATGAAAGAAACAGCAGACAATACCTTACACTGTGTGACACTGGGCAGACACTAATAGTTATGACAAAACAGTAAGCATTTCTTAAAAACAATTTGGCAAGTAAGCCATGAAAGTATGACAATAACCCCATGGCTTTCCTCTAAAGCACTCATAAGAACTACTACCATGCCTTGTCCAGAGCTGATTTGATCCTATAAAGTCAAAGCTTAAAACTAATTTTAAAATGAGACACAGCTTATAATGTGAATTCTCAGGTGCAGAAAAAATAATCAAAGCTGCTTAAGCTGAAACATACTCTGAGGGCAAGCTTACAACTTTGCTTTAAATACACAAAAGATCTGCCTAAGCCTACTAGAAGTAAACACCAAATGCACATTACCAAACTTCAATGTTAAGACGCATTTTTAAGTTACCATGTGCACATTTATTTTAGATTGTATCTGCCCCATTCACTTAAAAAGACACATGAGCTGAAGACTCATTTTAAGTGGCAAGAAACACACCAGCATTCCTGTATTAAATCTTCTTTATGGATACCTTTCTCTCTTTCCATACAGGGAGAGCCAGGAAGCTTCCAAACACTTCTTCCATGCCTTCTGTGAGACTGAGAAGTGAAAGAAAAGAGCTTCAAGATGCCCAGCCCCTGCCTCCCAAGCAACATCACACCAGTAAGCACCATCAGAGCTTCCAGGGGAAGAGCACTAGTCTGAGTAGAAGTCCCTATAGAAGAGTGGAAGTAAGGATTAAGAAACAAAACAGACTTTGAAGTCAGGAGAGCAAGAGAAGCGAGCTCTAGCACTCCTTTACAGTAGTACTGAGAAGCTAGGACTATTACCTATGCTGCAATTGCTATTAGTTCCCTAATCACATCACAGCTAGTTTTAAGTCAGCTTGTTCAAGTACTGCCAAGCATGCAGGCACACAAATCGATGGGGCTTAAAGACTATTCACTCAGCTTCTTGAACAGACTTTATCGCTTACCCTGAACTCCATGAGGTCACACTAGTTTGGGAGGCTCTGTAAGCTTGGTTTTCTGTTATGTGGGCATCTTGTTCAGACTGTTGATAACCTGTCTCACATGTTACAGACACACAAGTCACTGACTCCTAAGCAATTCTGATGATCTCCAAATGAGTTTCCCATTTCATAACTGCTAATTCTCCACAGAGTGTTTGTAAAAATACTTAGTCTTAATATATGAGTACAGTTTCCTTACATCTGTTCCAAGTAATTAAATCACTACATGCTTGTAATGTCTTATAATACAGCCTCCCATGTAATTCCCCCCCATTTCTGAAACGCCCATAGCATCCCTATTAATTTCAAATATTCTGGCAGTGCCAAAGCAGACAAAAGCTGCTTCAATTAGTGAAGAGTCTTTAGCATTAGTTAAAAAAATAATAAGAAATTAAGCTTCAAAAAGTATCAATATATGAAGTGGCAAGCAAGTTTGTGAATAACACTTTAGGAGTGATGACTAGCCACTACACAGCACCCATTAAACCTTCTGAAGGCTTCAGAAAGCAAGTAAATTTCCATATCAGCTTCAATGAAGTTTTATGCATCTCTTTTCTTGACTAAGCACTTATGTTCTGTCCACCGCTTAATAAAAAAAGAGTTGTTTAAAATATGATCTCCAGAAAAGCTCTTCTGTATTTCAGTTGAAAAAACTTCAGAAGTGACTGCTACCGTGAACTTGTTTGCTACTAGTAAGAATAATCACTTAACTGTTCTAATATTAGCAATTTATTTTTAGCAGAGAGAAAGAGGAGTGCTAGAATGACTTACTAAGATGCATACCATAAGCATGCAGTAAGCAACAAATCACCATTAAGAACCATTTAGTCTTTTAAAAATCTTCATACCACCCAAAGCAGGAAAAAGAAAACGGCTCTGAAGCACCTGCTGAAACGCACCAGCTACATACAGAGTACACAGGCTTACACGTGCTGTTTGTTTTGAGCTCAGCTTCCTGAAGCCAAAATACTCACTTCTCAACCACAAAGTTACTGGAACTAGCCTAACAAATTCTGATATAACTGAAGAAAGCAGTGCCTGCAACAGATTAGCACTGTGCTGCACAGACCTCTGCCTGCGGACTGGTAAAGTGGCACAAAACGCCTCAACTTTGTTGAGGCTGGAACTCCATTACTATCACACTGGAAAGTTCACAAAAAGGGGAGTCTGGTGTTTTGTTGCAGGTTGTGTTTCTTTCCATAAAAAGTTAACATTATATAATATGCAGTGATTGAGTAGAAACTTACAGTTAAAGTGAGATTTTTTTTAAAGTTACCTCATAAACACTAAATGTCCTTTGCACCGTTAAGTCTCAAACAGCTGAAGCAGCCCAAGATAATAATTTAATCAAAGCAGCACAGCACATAAAAGTTGAGACAAGTCTTCCAAAGGACTTACAGAGTCAGGATACTTTCATCCACCAGACTTCAACTACACTCAAGATTTCTCAGTGAACCAGCTTTAATCTAGTCCCTAAACTAAAACTGACGTTCTTACCGAAAATGAAGTACCCACGGAGATTAACTCAGCAACGCCAAACCCCTGCTACGCTTCCACCGTGCCTCGAGGTCTTCATCCACGGTGTCAGGGGCAGGAGGCGACTGCGGTGAGGAGCACACCGACCCCTAACCCAGACCCCCACTTACGACAGGCGGGGGTGGGATGACAGCTCCCCCCTCCGTCCCCCCCAAGCCGCCGTTCCCAGCCGTCCGCAAGACGCCTCAGGGCGCGGGGAACGGCCCGTCTCCGCCGGCTGGGCCACCGCCTGCTTGCGGCGGGAGGGACCGGGAGGACGGAGTGGCGGCGGCGCGCTGCCGAGCCCCGCAGCCGGAGCTCGCCCCGGAGTCACCGTCGCGGGCGGGGACGAAAGAGAACCGCGGCCGCCGAGGGAGCGGTGGGTGGCTGGCTGGCTCCCTCCCTCCTTCCCGCCCTCACCCGGCCGGGGGCGACAACAACCCTTCCCGGCCCCCCACACGAGCGAGGGGGGCTCGCCCGGCCTGCTCGGCGGGCCCCAAACAAAGGAAGGAAACAGGGACTAACAGGGACGAGGAGACGGCGGCAGCCCCGGCTCCCCCCGGGCAAGCGCGGCCGCCACATCCCTTTTCGCTCAGCCGGAGTCAACTCCGGCAGCGGACGAAGTAACCCGCGCCGCGGGTCGGAGGGCACGGAGCAAGGCCGGTGTGCGAGAGGAAAAGAGAGGGAGAAGCACCAGCGGAAGGGAGAGAAAGGAGCGGGGCCGGTGGCTCACCAGGATCCGCTTGAAGAGGTTGCTCTCCTTGGGCGGCAGCGGCACGGACGGCATGGTGCGGGCGGCCCCAGGGCAGGCACGGCGGGAAGGAGGGAGGCTGGCGGGGGTGGGGGCGGCCCGGGAAAGGCGACCGGGCGGCTGTCGGTACGAGGGAGGGGAGGGAGGGGGGAAGGGAAGGAGAGAAAGAAAACCCCGAACTCCGCGGGGCGGCGGCGCGACTCCTGCCCGAGCGGCGGCGGCGACTCTTCAACTCATTGGCCTGCACCGCCCTCCCCGCCGGCTCCCTCCGACGCTGCGCGCGAGCGCGGCCCCTCTGCGCAGCTGCCGGGGAGGCCTCGCCACCCGGCTGACGCTGCAAAATGGCAGCCGGGGTCCCCTCCGCGCAGGCGCACCGCGGCCCGGCAGCCCCCCGCTGCTTCCCCCTCGCACCCCCTCCCCTCCCCGCCCCCCCCCTCGTCGAGTCGGGGCGTGAGGCGATCTTCTGCGGCGTCCTGCCGCTTAACCCCTCTACCCGCCCGGGGGAAGGTTTCGTTAGTTGTCGGTGGTAGCTCTTCCTTCTCGGCGACCCTGAGGAGAGTTACCTGCCGTGAGGCGCGGGGCGGGCGGCCCTGAGGAGGGTAGCCCTCGGCAACGCCCCAACGGGAGGAAAGTGAAGGGGGCTCCCACCCGCGAGAGGTGTAAAAATTACTAACTCTCGCTCGCCCAAGGCCTGAGTCATGGCTGTTGACAAGCCGAGGGGCTGTGGAAACAGGGTGCGGGAGGTTTTGTAGTGTTTGGCCTCTCCCAGCCGCGGCTGGGAGGACAGAAAGTCTCCTTTGTGCGCTCGCTGCCCTGCTTCTCTGCCCCTAGTAACCTAGTTTCAGTGGCTGCCATCCCAACACCTCGCTTAAACTGGTATTTTGGAGAACCGGGCTGCCTGAAAGCCTGGGAGGTGTTGGAAGAGAGCAGCAAAGTCTTTGTAAACTGCAGAGCTCTAGAGGCTGCGTGCTTGCTGTGCCCTGGCTGGTATTTAAGGAAACAACAGCAAACTTAGCAGTCAGATTTTAAGCAAGCGGGGATGTCATCTATTGCATTAATGCATTTTTCAGCAGTTGGTTATGTAAAACTTCCCAGCACTATTGTGCATGCTTAGAACAGTAAGCGTTTATTCATGGCTTGGCTCTTTCGCCAGAGGAGGTTTAAGGTCTTTTGGAAATAAATTTTTCTTGTTATTCCCAGAAATCGTTCTTAAATGAATCTGCAAAAATTTAAAAACCAAAACAAAACAGAAAAAAAACCAACCAGAAACACTAAAACCACATGGCCTGGGGCATTTACTTAGAAGGAAAACTGGTTACACTGTCAAAGTTACAACCAATTAAAAAGACTGTCTTACAGAGAAAAAATTAGGCAGCTTCAATTAGAATCTCTGTTTATGTAATTACTCTTTAAAATATTAATTGTATTTTGGTATGTTTTAAAAGGCGATTAATTTTGTAATAATATGGTTATCCACCTACCATCGCAGATGATGAACGTGATGGATACCGGCAGTAAAGCACATGTGTGGAAAATAGTATATAACAAGAGCTGATTAGAAAAGCTGTGTACTTAACATCTTTTATTTGGTTACACATAAAGTAGGTGACTATATGACGGTGACTGAGATCCTGAGCAGTGTGTCCTTGACTTGTGACAAGCCTTGCAGAAGCTGATGGACATGATAGCTGCTTTTCTTTCAGGCTAAAGGAGGGAACAAGAGAGTGGACAATTTCTTGGAAGAGAGTAACCTGGATGAAGGCCTAACGTGGGGCATACTAATTAGAAAAAAAAAATGTGGTAGGCTGAAGAAACCTCCTGAGATGAAAACAGCAAAGGCGAGGAGAATATTCAAGAAGTACAGCGTATGCTTTCGTAGTTCTTAGCTAAGCATCAGTTTATGGCCACTGTTTTTGTGGATGGTGGCTGGTTTTGGTGGTGTTTTGTTAATCTATTAAGATGTGTGCTCTGTAATAAGTTTATTTGTAGAAGGAATATCTTTGTCTTTGTTTCTCACTTTTTTGTTCTGGCAGACTTCTAATGATGTCAGTCACCTGGATGAATGATAGCCGTGTGTGTATTTTCAACATGCTGTACCCAATCCACTGTTCTTTCTGCTATATGGTGTAGTACTGCTGTGTTTGGTACCTGATTTTCTCAAAGCAGGGATACTGTTGACAAGGATGGCCAACTTGACTTTGCGCTGCTGCATCGTTTTCAGAGCCTGTCTGTACCACAGCATGTATTCAGCACTTTTTATAACTAGGTGAACCTTGACTTATGAACTCTAGTTTTCTGTCTTAGCAAAAGGCGCATTATGTCTCTGGTTGGGTTGAGTGATAAACAGATGCATCTCTGAGATGGTCAAGCAAATATTGTGCTAGGTGGACCTTTGGTTCAAAGCAATAAGGCTGTTCTTGACAGTTAAAGGTCTCTGTTTCCTGCTAGTCCAAATACTGGAAAGAACGCTGTGTGAAAATAGACAAATTACAAATAAGAGGCAGGGGTTCAATTTGCATTTAGACATGTGTCTGTATTTAAAATCTGTGTTAAAAGCAGCAAGAAAGCAAGGAGGCAATAAAAGAAACATTTGTAGACTAGCTGGGAGAGAATAAACAAAGAAACAAGCTTTGGGGGGAGGCAGAGCTCCAGTTGAAAGTGAGGTTTGGGAGCACAGTCAAGAAAACTTGTCATTTAATCCCACTGTGCTAGGCAAAACAAAGCTCTTTCTACAGGCTTAGTTAACAAACAGGACTGCATTCAAGACGCGTATGATTCTGTCACCAGTTTTTCCTTCAAACAAAGAATTCAGAAGTCTGTTGACAAACTATTTGGGTCAAAAGGGGGAGCAATATTGAAGTGATATATACATTACAACAAGCTTATGATTTTGCTGCATCTCTCACTTTACTCTATGACCTGTCAACGTCAGTTGGTGTCCTGAGAAGTCATGGCATGCTGCTTGCAGATCGCTAAACCCGGTTAGGGCCCCCTGAGTGAAAAAGGGCCTCCGTGTGGGTATGGACCTGCCTTCGAGCCAAGCACATTGTAAAGCCTTTTTTGTCTGATGAGCTATTTCTTTGCCTCTGCTTTCTAAAGGAAATGGCAGTTTAGGATTGCCAGATTTTAAAATACAGGACCGCCATGTCTGTCCTGAAGCCTCACTGTGCTTCTGCTATCACTCTTCCCTTCCTCACCCGACATCCCTGTGGGCTGCCGTGGTGGCTGAGGCCACCCTGCCCGAAGCAGCCTCCGTCCTGTAACCTGTGGTCCTCCAGAGGCAGCCGCTTCGGCCATGCAGGTTTTAAGGCATTAAAGCAAATGATGAGGGAGGTGGAAGCACAGATGGCAACAGGATTTCCAGCCTTCATACTCAATTCTCATATTGCATTCTAAAAGCATACAGTAAATATGGGGAAAGAGTGTATCTTAGATGTTTTGAATATGAGATACATGGACTAGGTCCTGTGGTTGATGGTGTATCTGGCAGCCCTGCTGACAGTACAGAGTCCTGCCCTTGTCTTGGCCTTGCGGTCCCTTGCATGATCTGCTGCCTGGTAGGGAGGGCTGAGAATTTGTTAGTCTCTATTTTCACACTTAGAGTTAAGGAACTCACCACCAAGGCATAATAAAAACTGAATCATGATCGCTTTCAATCAGAGGATTTAATGTAAGAACCAGTACTGGCTGGAGTAGAAGTTGATTTGATTTTCCTTGGCCTACCCTCTTTTAAAATCAGTTCTTGAGCACATGGTCTGCTTACCATTTCCATGTTCTTATTAGCTTCTTAGTTGTCCTCCCATAGATTACCTTGCCAAGATTTTAAAGTATCAGATTGCGTATTTAGAGTTCCAATGCAAAGATAATTTTATTATTTCCTGTCACTGACGTCTAAGTCATAGTGGAAGAAGAGCGAGGCGTGGTGGGGACGGCGTCTGGATGATGGCGTCTCTGACAGCGTGGCACAGCAGGCTCAGGCCTGGGGAAGTGCCTTGGAGGTTTCAGGGTGCTGTTTGCCGTGGCCCTTCTGTAGATTGCATCAGCTCTGGGGTGGGTCCTGCTCGCTAGAGGAGCCTTTTAATCCATCTGCCTTGCCTTCTGTCCCAGGGCATGGAGCAAAGCCAGAATCGGTCCTCAGATCTAAACAAGCGTTCATTCATGTGCTGATGAGGTTTGATCCAAATCCTCCCTATCAGCCTCATCTTCAGTCTTTTGGAATACTTACCTGACCGAACCCCACTGATGCTATATGTGCCAAATACCAAGTTTTTACTTTTTTTAATCCTGTTGAATGACAGTAGCTTGGAAGAAAGAAACTCCGAACACAGCGGGATTTAAAGCATTTACAGCAGACCTGGACTTGCTCAAACATAAAATAGGTTAGGAAAGTTACCAAAATAAAGCAAACTTCAGAAGAAATTACTTTTCAGTACAAATGGTACAGCTACGGGAAACAGAGAACAGTTTCAAGCGGCAAAATTTTTCATCTTAGATCTGAATACATTTCCGTCCTATAGCATACATAGTAAAGACTAAATAAATTGGCTTTTTGAATGATTATAGGTATAAAAACCCCAATGTTACTTAAGTAATTTTTAAATGCAAATACAATTAGGGATGTAGTTGTCTAATCTGTTTAACATTATCTGTTTAAATGTGCATATACATGTAATGTTTTAAACCATACCTTCTCAGGAAGCTGCATCCCATTGGCTTAATGATAATCTGAATGGTTATGTTTATTAATATAACTGATGTTTGCCTTTAGTAGCATAGTAATAATATATTTTAAATATAATTCAATAGTGATTTTTGACATACAATAGAACTTAATGTTGTTTTATCCAGACTTCTCCAAAATCAATCTTTGAATAATCAGATTTGAAACGACATGGATTTTCAGCTCATGTTTTGGGAAAATAGATGGAAAAGTGTATGTAATGTAACAGGTTAGAAGTTGGAAACAGAAGTGAATATTCCCATTTGTTCTTACTCTTGCCATTTGGCCCACAGCGTTGCTGAAGTCGGAGTGCGTTACTGTGCAGCTATGAGGAAGATAGCGAAAACGAAGACCTATTTTTAAGGTCGCATTCCCCATTTTTTATTTCGAGGCTTGCGTTTCACAAAGTTAAAGCAAAACCTGCCTTTACTGATACCGTTGTGCTGCAACGCCCGCAGACCTTTGGTGACGGCACCGCCGTGCCTCCGCGGGCCGGCCGTGCTGCGGCGGGCGGGCGGGCGGCGGGCCTGAGGCGCGGCAGGGCGGGAGCGGTGTTTTCCAGCAGGCATGCTGGGACTGGGAGTTCTCCCGCTCTACTTCCCGTCTGCCATGGCCTCCTCTTTCTAGGAGGGATCCGTCGGGCGCCGGCGTGTGCGGACGGTGAGTGCCAAAGCTCCTTGGCGGGTGCTGGAAAGCGCAGCCCCCCCTCGCCCCTCACAGGCGCTCTCCGCCGCGGGAGGCTGCTCCTGCCCCTGCCTGCCGCTGTCTGCCCTGCAGCCCTGCCTTCCCCGCCGACCCGTAACCCTTGCAATGGTGGAGGGCTGCCAGCGGGCCTTCGTGCACGGCTTTCGGAGGGTTTGCTCGGGGTAGCTGCGGTGGGAGGCAAAGGTGCGTTGAAGGTGGCCTCGGAGGCACGGCCTTGAGCTGTTCCTGCTCCAGCGTGCGTGGAAGTGCATGCTTCTTCCGTCTACCTATGTATTTTTATGCGTCTGAATTAATTTATGTGGAGTTCATCGCGCTTTTGATTGTTAGAAATGATTTTTAAAACCTTTTAAAGTGGTCACAGCATTGATAATTGTTTCTTGACTGGAAATTTTATTTTATTATCTAAGTAACATAAGTTACATTGTAATAGGACAATTACGGTTTCACTTTCGCTTACTGGTTTTGATTTGTGATGTTCACAGGGTAATTTTGTCATGTTAAAAAGTTATTAAAATCTGGTTTGGAAAGCAGTTAATAGGTCATCAACTGCTCATAGCTCTGTAAGAGTTACATGTGCTTATTTCTGCACAAATGTAACGTGGCAACATCTCTCTGAAAAGGAGATTATACCTTTTTTATTTATCATAACAAAATTATTTTGAAATTTCTGGCTTCCTGGAAGGTCTGTGTCATGCCATTACTTGGTTTTAAATGCCTAAAACCCCAAGAAATTTATTTCTGAGAGCTCAGGCAGGACAAGACTACAAATCTGTTTCTTAACTACACCAGTAAAAATTAGTTAGATGGTTATAATTAATATATTAATTAAAATAAGATATAACATTAGTATTTTAAAAATGAGTTAATGATGGTTAGCACTTGACCAAACAACAGTGGGCTATGCTGATCTGGAGCAATTCCAGGATGATCAGCAGAATTAGGTCTTTTGCAATAGAGTCTACGCGTTCCCCTGAGCAACTAAATCCAGGATTGTAGATGATGAGCTGGATTTGTGCCTTTTGCTGTGTTCCTAGTGAAGGGAACGTGATCCCTCTGCTACAGCTGGTTTTAGTCACTAGAGCAATCCGTGAGGGGTATCGTCAGCTTTCTGTAGTGGGAGATCCTGTTGCAAAAGTTTCATCCTCTCATTTTCTCTGAATCCACTTTTTTTGTAAAAATCAGTAGACAGATGGGATTGTGGCACTGGCAGAGATATTAAGGAGTGCTTCTTTATTTGTTAAACCTTTTCTGTGTGAGTAGTCCTAGAATACAAATGATTTCAAATTAGTCCTCTTGGTAAACCCTTGCACTCCAATATACATTTTTAAAGCACTGTAAGAATTTATAGCATCATTTGCATTGTTGATGATATAAAATGAAGATCTTTCTTAAAGCAACAGTGATGCTAAGGGGAGCCTATGTCCTGCAAAAATGTATCTCAGAAAAATACAGGAGTTGTATTTCAGAGTACAAGCTGCTTATTTTTTGGATAGAAAATGTTTATAACGTGTATATCATGGGAAGGAGTACATGGGTCATAAAACACTGCTCCCATGTCTTAAATAGTACATATATGGCTAAGTAATGTCTTGCAAGTGTATTCTTGTCCCATTGACTAACCAGTTGCAAGGTCAACTCCATGTTACAAATATCCTCCTGCCAAAGTTATATATATCCTCTTATGGTAGTGGGTATAATTTTGCACATAATTCTGAGCATTTCATACATTCTCTATATAGAATTCTGTACCTCTGGTATAGATTTGTCTTCTCTCAACATTTTCTTTTCTCCAGTAGGGCATGAAATGGTTGGATTTTTCCAGTGAGACGTATAGCAAAATGAAGCTGTTGTCTGTAAAGCCACATCTATGGTAGCTTTTCCACAGAAATAAACTGTTTGAGGAAGTGAGGGAAGAGACTTTTTCCAACCCTCAGTCAGTACAATGGTGCTGATAAGAGTTTCTGGTTTAAACCAGTACTAAAACAGGAGTAGTTTTGTCCATGACAGTTGCATTTGTGTTGGTGTAATCAAGAACAGGATTTGGGCCTAATAGAATTCTTGTGTTTGTTTCGTTTTTAATAGAATGGTCTGTTTTTCCAGATGGTAACACTGGTCCATATACTGTCTACTTGTAATTTCAGGTGGTGGAAAAATAAGAAACAAAATGAAACCTCTCCAAAGTGTCTGTCTTTTCAAGAGCCTGCTTGCCAATTGCTACTGTCACGGTCAACTTCACAGATGTCTTCTCCCTCCTGTTGCGAAGAAGATAGGTTATGTGGTGGGACTGCACAACTGTGGATTTTGGAGGCCAAAATCTTTATTGGACACAGCCAGATTCACTCTGTCTTTTAACGGTCGGCATAGGAAAAAACATCAGGATTCTCGAGCATTGTGGAAGCATGAGGCCGTGCAGAAGTATCTGGAGACTCTAAGCAAGGAATACCAGCAGGTTAGTCATCTGTTAAATGCTGACTCAATTAATGACTTTGAGCAAAGAACCCTGAGGAGAAGATGTGCCAGTCTGTCCCCCATTGCAGCTGCATTTCAAGAAATCAAAGAGGCTGAAAGAGAAATTCAGGAGTTAGAAGCTATGTGCAGAGGTAAGGAGAACACATCTACTTACCTGTTTCAAAGCACTGGCTTTGCTTGCGATACACTTCATTGCCCAGCCTTTGAGGAAAGCTTTTAAATAAGTTAAGCCAACCCTGGAACACAATCTGGTCCTGCCTGCTCCTGGGAGTTTGCGTGCTGCTAGGGCTTTCTGCATCCAGCCACATCCTTCCATTTTTCACGTTGCCTTGCTTCAGTTTGATGTCTTAATACAGCCAACTTGGGAGAGTAGGGATCGTCTGGAATCTCAGGGCTATCCATCTAGCAGAAATAATTTGGAAATGTTTGTTTTAAGCTTGTTTTTTGATAGAACTGAGAACAGTGTGAACTGAAGGGAAAAAAATTAGTGAGCCTAATACATTTGATAGATGCAGACTTCACTCGTGTTATTTAAAATGGGATTCCACCTACCCTGTTCGTTGATCCTTATTGAGTAAATTATATGAACTTTCATTAGGCCCTGAATTGTCAGCTTCCAATTTAAATGGCAAAAGCTAATATTTCTTTGAAAATATTTGAGTCCTTCAAGGAGTAAAAATTGATGGTTGTCTAAGTAGGTACTGCTTTTGAATACTATGCTACAGTACAAGTTGGGTTAAAAAAGAGCTAAAATTGTTGCTGGTTTTGATACCATTCAGGAATAAGAAAGTACACGGACAATGAAAGAATTTACAAAATAAGTAACGGTGCAACATTTTGAGAAAAAGCGTTGTTAGAAGTGTGAGGAGGTGCATGCATTAGGAAAGAAAAAATGTCATCCATTCTGCTACACCAATAGGTATTAAGCCAAGAGCAGGAAACATTGGCCTGGCAAGAATGGGGCTTACGTTGAAGAAGTGAATAAGGGAAAAGCAAAGGACAGGAGAAATGGGTCGCCGGCAGTCTAAATGGAGGAAGAGGAAAGTTCATAGTGCTTTTCAGAGAGAGAACCAAGGGGTGTTGACAAAACAGTAAAAGCCGTATTGAAATGAAGCTGTTTAGAAAGGTAGAAAACATTTGTATTCTTTGGTTTTAGAAATAAATAGATGTTTGTGCTTTTGGAAAAAATGGTGGTTATTGAAAATGTTTTAATCCCCAACCCTCTCAAATTCTCTTCATTGGAGAAAGAGGAAGAGGAGTGAAGGTGAGGAGGGACAAAAATTTAATGCTGAAAAAGAAATGTTCTTGGGAGAATTAGTATTAAGAAAACACTGGAAAATTCATACTTCAACTTAAAAAGGCTATTTTTGGATCAAGTAAATATAATGAAGAATTCTTCTAATTCCCAAAATGATGATGTGGATGAATGGAGTGAGTTCTAGTTGAAAGAAGGGAAAAGAAAAGAATGAAAGAAAATTACAGCCAAGAAGTTAATTAAATGGAGCCAAATTATGCTATCTGTACTGTTTATTGTATGGCCAAGTTAAAACATGGATGTTCCCTTCACTTGACTGCTCTTTGTTTTCTGTTTAGCTCCCTAACTGATCCTCTTCTCCGTAGTACCTGAATTCATCACAATTGCTATAGGGGTTTATATTTGCAACACTCAGTAAATAAAAAAAGAAAATTCTCAGTTTGCCACTGGTGATGTGAGTCACGGGGTAGACTAAGTGAATTCTTAAAGGTCAGGTTTGCAGGGAGGTAGGAATGAGACATCAATCCTTTGAACCTTAAGCTCACTGGTCACCCATCACCAGACCGTTCTTTTCAGCTCTGCTGACAGTAGTTAATTTGATTCTGTTTATCTAACTAATCAATAATGATGCTTTTTGGACCAGCTGGGGAGCCTTTGATTCAGTACCAGCTTTGGGTTGGAGTTGTGACACACTGGTAGAGAAATTTGTACAGTTCGTGCCTTACGTACAGCAGGTGCCAGGTTCAAGTGTTGATCTGACATCTTTTATTTAAGGGAAAAAAAACCCCAGAGCATAAATGAAAAACAGTGATACAAAGGAGCTGCTGTGGTCCTTGCCCAGAGCAAAGCTGGTTCAACATCCCAGCCCATTTAGTTCTTAAGACTCGCTGCTGAGGCCACCAGTGAGTGAGTGAGTGAGTGTGAGAGAGGGAGAGAGAGAAAGAGTGTGTGTGTGTGTGTTAGTGTGTGTGTTAGTGGTGTTAGCTGCTGTGAACGGCAACCAGGCTCCAGATGCCCAGAGACACGGAGCCCATGGGTCTTGCACCTGCCTTTGACATACCCAATTCCTGCCGCAGAGTCCGCAGCTCAGGCAACTGCTCATGTAAGGCAAGGAGATGCATTCAGCTACTGTCTTGTTTTATGCTGCATCTGAGGCAAACCTCTGGTTTCTGTGCTGGCCAGAAGGCATAAAACTTTCTATTCCTCTTTGTTGCTTGCTTCCCTTGCTTTCTCTCCCAACTGTTCAAAGCTGTCTTCATTCCCCCATTTGTGCTGGTAATTGTCCAGTTGTACATTAAATCTAGTTCAACTTGGCGTGGTAAAATACATGCATTTATTTAACCAGACCTGTTTTTTTCTTTTGGTGAGTCGAATTGGTTTACTTTCTGATGAGATGAGTGACAGAGCCACTGTTCAGCTGCTAGAACAGTGGGAAGAAGGATGGAAAGGAGAGGGTGCTCCCTATTTTGGCCGTGTCAGGTTTTCCGCTTGATTCCAGCTGTCTTCCAAGTTCCTACTTAGTGTATGATCTAATGCTAACTGATCAGCATCTTTAATTACTGTAAACTGGAGCCTCCATAGCAGAAAAGGTTTGGAGCTTCTGCTAGCTTTACCCGAGAATGTTTCCTAGTTTGGTAGTCAGCTCTAAAATGTGAAAAGGGGCAATCTAATCACAGAATCATCGAATAATTTAGTTCGAAGGGGATCTCTGAAGGTCGTTTGGTCTGATGTCCTACCCAAAGGAGGACCAGTTAGAGCAGGTTGCCCAGGGCCTTGTCCAGTTGAGTCTGGAATATATCCAAGGATAGAGATCTTACAACCTCTCTGAGTCCCTGTTCCAGTGTCTGACCACCCTTAGGGTGAAAATAGTTTTCCTAATATCTAATCAGAATTTCCCATATTCCAGCTAATGTCTCCTTTTATCATGACATACAGAGTCCGTCTCAAATTTTTCAATGTCTTTCTGTGAGGTAGTTGTACACAACAATAAAACCTCCCTTTTGCCTGCTTTTCTTAAGGCTCAATAAACAGTTTTCTTAGCCTTTTTTTCATATGTCCTTTGCTCCAGCCCTTGACCATCTTGGTAGTTCTCAACTAAACTCACTCCAGTATATCCATGCCTTTCTTGAACTGGGCAGCTCAAAACTGGACATGGTACTCCAGATTGTGGTCTCATGTGATGAAGAGGGGAAGAGAGTCTCCTTAAACAAAGCAAAGAGTCGAAGTGAGGTCTCCCACATCCTCATGACTTGCATCCGTAACTCCCACATCTCATTGATCTCTTGAATAGCAGGAGACAGAGGGTTAGAAACCTTGTTATTATCATCATGCCTGTATTTGTAATGCTCACGTTAATGAGGTGGCTACAAATTGTTGAATACGTGTGTGTTTCTGGGCAACTCTAGAAACAAAAAAGTTTGTTTCATGAAAAATTGTAATAAGGGAAACTGAGGCACTTCTTGTCTCCGGGCATGTTTTTGACGTATTTTGTCAAATCTGTTTGTGGATTTACCCCTGGACTGTCAATCTATGTGACATAACCATCAGTATAACTGAGAGAGAGTAACTGTCAAGTGGGATGGGCATCTGTTTGATGCAGATTTTGAGCCATAAGCTGGAGATTGAGAGGTAAGATACCCACTACTCCTTCCAGCACCCCTGAAAAATACCATTTCGTTAGCAATGTGCATCCTGGCTTGGGCTGCTCTTATTTGATATTTCATGCTGGCAAAATGCAACTGCAAGCTTTTGCGTGCTGCAATGAATGTCTTTGGACAGCTGCATTACAATTTGCTCTAAGCTAGGTGAGGTTGGCTAACATCTATTCCTGTTGTTGGAATTTAGAGCTAGACAGCAGAGATGAGAAACAACTTCTAGAGTTTGCCTTAGAAGAGAAGGAAACCCTGGATAAAAAAATCAACATGTCGTGCAGAAAGGTGAGCCTGAGGTAAAATTATACAGCTTTGTAAATAGAGATGTCAGAAAAATGTCCCTCTGTGATCTTACCAATAGACTCTGACACTTGCATTTAATGAAACAGAAGTCCAGCTTCTGTATTCTCCCTGAAAAGAAGTGGCAACATTAATTATTAGTAAGCTTCTTACTGACAATTGTGTCTTAGAAGCTTATTATTTTAGTCATTTTTGCTTGCTTGCTTGTCTATCAGCAGATGCTGAAGGGGATAAAAAAAATAGTGAGTCTGTGCTACTGAGATCTGACATGACATCCTAGTAACTGTTTGTGGCAGTGGAGCATGCATTCTTGAAAGATTTCTGATTGGAACTTGCAGTCTTTCATTTTCTCTTCGGCTGACAGCACCCCATGAGTGGAGAAATTAATTATAAGTAGAGAAGCTGAAACGATGCAGTGGAGAGCTCTATGTTTGGGCTCATTTCTACGTTCAGATTGAAATAATATGAAATGGGACTTCCTGAAAAATAAGATTAATGTAAAGATTGGCTGGGTTATAGCTAATAACTTTGTGTTCATAGGTAGTTGGGGCTGGAGTGGGTGACTTGACACTTGACTTTGCAGGCTTGCATTTTCAGCTACCTTTCCTGTGGATGCACCAGCATATCCCATTTCCACACTGACTGCACTGAATTGCAACGGCCGTTGGACAGGTTTTAGTCCTACTTACTGGTTTGCCGAAAGAAATCAGTGTTCATGTGCGCTCAAGCCATGGCGATTGTGAAGGCTGGCTGTAAGTTTGATTAAGAGGAGATACAGATACATGAAGGAGATAATGACATTCTTTTTTTTTTTTCCCCCAGCTTTTCCAGCTTCTACTGCCGAAGGGAAAATATGATAGAAGTCATGTCATATTAGAAGTGACAGCTGGCAGAACAACTGGAGGTCAGCAGAGTCCCCACAGTAAAGATTACTTCAAACCTCCATCCAACTTTATTAAACCTCTTAGGGGTTATTCTTAATGCCTTTTTATACTTTAATGGTATAAAGTAATACTTTCTAAAGAAGAGTATTAATCTGTCTAATGACTGTGGTTAGAGTTGCAGCTTAATCTAAATACTGGTGGCTGCCATTTTGTGAACCGCTATTTATGTTGTAGTACCTTTATATTTTTAGGAGACATCTGCCAACAGTTCACTAAAGAAATGTTTGAGATGTACCAGAACTATGCAGACTATAAACATTGGACGTTTGACATTGTGAATTATGTGCCGGCTGAGATAGGTACAGTAGTTCTTCAGACGTTCCACCAAGACAATGAAATTAAAAGCAGTGTTTCTGTGCTATATTTGTCACACATTATTTGTCTCTCTAGGTGGGTTGCATCATGCTGCTGCTCATATTTCGGGAGATGAGGTCTACAGGCATCTGAAGTATGAAGGAGGGACTCATCGAGTCCAGCGAATCCCCGAGACGGGCATGTCATCAAGAATGCAACGTATTCACACTGGGACAATGTCAGTTATTGTCCTCCCTCAGCCAGAGGAGGTAAACTAACTTAATCAGGGTGGTAAGGCGGCGTATCCTGCATTGGAGTAGGTGTTATTTAAAACCATCGTATTGTTTTGGGATTTTATTGATACCCAAGTGCTTCGTGCAAGTCCTAGCAAGCGAACCACAAGTTCTCCGACTCCTGGAAGGCGATAATCCTTGGCTCTGTACCATATGTGTTTAAATGGGTCATCAGAAGCAACTTTGCAGAGACTTGCTGTTGCCTGAAACAGCACGTAAATCAATGATCGTTTCAATGAGCATTCCAGCCCCAACACTCACAAAGCTGACTGCTATGAGTACACCAATTTTAAATTGTGTCATGTATTAAGACAGGGAATATATCCAAGGAAATATTCAGTGTTGCATAGTAATGTGATTCTGCAGGTCCTTTTGATTTTTTTTTTGTTTCATTTAAATTATTGGTGTCCTTCTCTGTCAAATTTGGGACAGTCTGCTTTGAATTTGAATGAGCGAGTGTGTTGGCTAGTCTTTCTGAGATCTCACTGATACCAACAGTTCTCGCTTAAACCAGCAATTTACACACAAACCAAACAAAACCACATCCTGTAGGCTTTCCCTGCAAGTTCTCCTGCTTCCTTGTAATGCTTGCCTTGCAACATTGATCAGATCTGAATGTTCCTTTCCCATCCACTGAGCTCAAACTATGGTCCAGGTCATCATGGACTCCTATTTCCAATCCTTATTTGGATCTGGATACACCCAGTTTTTCCTCAGTTAGATGATTTTAAGCACTGTTGCCGCAATTATTCAGACTTGACTCATGAACAAGATCCTTGCACTGCTGTTTAGAAATAGTTTCTGATTATTTGCTTATTTCTTAGCCTCCCCACCAAAACTAGTGGTTTTATAAAAAGTTGTTTATTTTGTTTTGTTTCACACGCACCGCCTCCCCCCTCCCTTGTTTTGTGAAGGACCTGGAGTGAGAGTTTGAAAAAAATAAGTGGAATATTTAAAGCATCACTTGCTTTGCAGAGAGATTTGACATGGCATTTTTTTAAAGTATAATAATTATAGCTGTTAGTCAGGAACAGTTGTAAAGGAGCAATTTTTGAGAATTGATTTTATTTTACACTGAGTATTATCGATGTTCAAAATATTTTTAGAATGAACAGAAAGTAGTAATTTTCTTTGATTCTAGGTTGATGTTAAAGTGGATCCCAAAGATTTGCGTATAGATACATTCAGGTCCAAAGGAGCAGGAGGGCAACATGTTAACAAAACTGATAGCGCTGTGAGACTCGTACACCTTCCCACGGGTAAGTCTGGCTGTATTTCGTACTTCTAATCACCCTAAATCTATGAAAAGAGAAAGCTTGCGATCCTGCAGGTTGAGTGAGTTTGCAGGGTTGGACCTTATACCAATAAAAAAGAAAGCAGGCCCTGCTTGTTCTGCCCCTCTTCTAGCAAGGCAATGTGCATAAAAAGGGATATGGACCAGCAGCACAATGGTCAGCATGTTGCTATTTTGCCGGTTTTGTCTTCCGAGGCAGCGTTTAATGAATACACTGTCTTTGAAGGATGAAAGAACAAGTGGAGGGTGACAGGGATGGGATGGAAGACGTAAATAATTTGTGCCGTGTGCTCTGTACCTTTGGGAATAATGGCCATTGGCAACCAAGGGTGCACTTTGCTTAGGTGGAACCTCTGTAGTTACAAGACTGAGAGAAAAGGAGGCTTGAAGATTTTCATTCAGTATTAGATAATGCTATCCTATGGTGAATGGGAAGGAAAATGTATATTGATGGGAAGGTAGTGTATATACTGGACCACTCTATCTTTCTCAGGATTTGTTTTTATTTAAGTTCAGTGAGCTTCTCCCTGTGCAGATGCAGAATCTCTTTAGGTACAGGGAATTCCAGTAGTGACCTGAAAACAGCTGTTTCCTATATGCCTTTTTATTTTAGAAATCAAATGAGAAGTAAAAATAAACACTAAATTTCTTTTAAAGACCTTTATTTTATTTTATTTCATTATTCATAATTAAGTTCAAGACTCTCTGGTATTGTTTAGATACCCTTCTCTCCTAGAATAATGAAATTTCCAGTCTCCCAAGAGCTTAACCTAGACTATGACTTTAAAAACTTGTGTCACCCTGTTTTAAACATGCTTCTGTGGACTGTGCAAATTATATTTTTCACATGTGATAGCTAATTGGAGTGAACCTGTTTTCTGGAGGCAATGTCAGAAACTCATTTGCTTCATGAAATTTTAAAATATCCCTGACTTCTGTAGCATTGAACAAAGCCCCTGCTGCAGCTGTGAAGAGTTTAAAAGCATATTAATGGTTCTGGCCAGTGTGTTAAAATGACTTTTCATCCTACAGCTGAAAGGCCTTACGAACCAGCACTCCTAGAAGGTTTCATTTGCCTAATGTGTTAGAATTAATTCAGTTTGTTTGTTCTTTGTTATAATGGGCTTTTGATGTGAGCTCTCTTGAATCCCTCTGTGAAGGACTGGCAGTTGAGTGCCAGCAGGAGCGATCACAGCAGATCAACAAGGAAATAGCTCTGCGGACACTGAGAGCTAAGCTGTACCAGCAGATCATTGAAAAACAACTAAGTCAAGAGCAGAACGCCAGAAAACTGCAGGTGAGAACATGTGATTGCTGGAATTTGGAGAGGGTGCTATGTTGTAGATTTGGTTCTGATTTTTGGGGGGTGACAGTGACAGAGCAAGTGAATGTGTGTGTGTCTAACCAAGTGCGCTTAGAAAGGAGAATGTTGTGTTTTAAAATGGTAAGTCTGTTTTTTACTTATCCCAGTTCAAGGCTAGTGTAGACTTCTCAGGCAATGAAAAAGAGACATCAACTGTAGCTGGAAAGAAAAGAGTCAAAAGACTGGCTGGAATTACCCAAAAGGCAGCACTCAACATCAGGTACTGAGTCTGCCTGTTAGGGCCAGAGTTACACAAATAGAGCATCAGTAAAAAGTTGTTTTCCATGACAACCAGGATCAGAAGTTCTCAAAGTTGTATTTTAACCTGCTACTAAACCAGAGTATTTGTAAGATCATACAGAGCTTTTGGAAGAAACAAGTATATAAACAATCCTGCCACTTTGCAGTTAGATAGCAGTTTATTTGCTATGGTTTAGGTAACCTTTTAAGGAAGAAACAGCTTCCATAAAAGCGTTACCTCAAGTTACACTGCAAAGTGTGCTTTTCTCTTGAAATGTGCAGTCATTCTTTTCCCATTCTTTAAGCATTTTACCATTTGTGGTGAAAAATTCCACAATGATCAACAGGAATAAAAACACTTCAGAATTACAGAATTATTCAGTACTCCAGAGTTTCCAGCTTAGCTATTTAATCACTAATTTCAGGTTGCATCTAAGTGTATTGTTGCTGCAGATTATTAACCCAGTCATTGTAAGCGGTGAGCCATTTATCTTTTGTTACTAATTTTAGCTTGAGAGCCTTCAAAGCTGCATAAAGGACTTAGATGTACATTTCTATGAATACTACAGAAAACCAGACAAAAGTAAATTACCTTTCCTAATGTTTCAGAATATATTCAATAAATTCCTTGTTTTGAAATATATGTGTGGGTGCAGATGAAATTTTCCAAAAAGCCCACCGAAGCAGACACTCATTTCTCTAAGCAGTTTTTAGCATTTAAGTCTCCATTTTAATAAAGAGTTTAACCGCCCAACAATGCTACGTTTGGAGTTCTGTTTTAAAACTTGCTTGCACTCTTGCGCTTTACCACTAGAGGACTACTCTTCGTATTCTCAATTTAATCCTCTTTCAGTGCTAACTTCTGACAGCCAGACATTAGTGCAACTGCTTTGCCACACGTTGACTATGCTGCTTCTGTTATTAATGGTGCCTACTCTCATTATTTTTTGTTGGAGCTACAACCCCCCCAAAAAAGAAGAACACTCAAATTTTTAAACTAAGGACACATATAGACATATGACTTTGAAGAGTTACGTAAATCTTCCAGCTACAGAACAGAAGTGTACTGGAGGATGTTAAAGCTTGGCCTGTGATACAGAATCACAGATAATGCAGTTTAGTAATGCCACAGTATTTTAAAAATCCCCATATGTTAAGCCAGTGCCTACTAGGTCTGTAGGTTTATTCTGTTTTAGAGCAGTATTTGATTTTTTTTAAAAAAAACATAATATAGTAGAACTTGTGTTTTGCTGCTTGACTGCAGTTGGGAACAAGAGCCCAGTCAGAGAGAATTCGTACTTACAACTTCACCCAGGACAGAGTCACTGACCACAGGATCTCATATGACGCACGCAATATCAAGGTAATGGTTGCTTATGAGTGTGTTTAAAGTTAGATACTTATGTGTACTGTAAGAAAAAAAAATTAACTTAGTGAAAACAATTTAATATATATGAAGAAATCAGATAAGCAGTTGTGCTCTGACAGAACGTTGTAGGTTTAGAAAGCTTAAACTTTCTTTTCTGCCTTGTTGTAGGGTAGTGTTAAAGGTGACTGGCACAGGATATAACTCACTGGCCTACTTCTCTGTGTATTTTTCTCCTACTATACAAGTGAAAAATGGTCAAGAAGGTAGTCCTCCTTCATGAACTCTGTGAGTCCCTTGGCCAAACTGGACAAGTGAAATTTGAGATTCTTGAAGCTTAGGACAGCCAAAAGGAAAACCTGACAAGAAGGACTTTTTTTTTAGTTACGCCAATTCTTTCCTTCTCCCTTTAATGCTGGAGTGAAGAAATAGAAAAACTTGTCTTTATGTTTGCCTCACAAGCCACAGTTAAAAGAAACTGAATCTGAATGCTTTCACTTTAAGCACTAATACTTTACCACTTTCACCTGGTATTTTATTTCTGAGTGAATCTCTACCTATGTCTTGAATCTTATTTATTTATCTTTTTTTACAGGGAAACAGATTTTTGTGTATTAAATTTACAGAAAATGTTTTGAATTTTAGGACAAAATTTAGAGTGACCCGTCGCTATTTTGGCTTAGGTATCCAGTTTACTGTAAGTGCTGTTGCGTAAGAAGCAACGCTTTTCGAACTGTACCCACAGATGTCCTGGGTAACTTCAGAGAACACAGGGTGTGCTGAATATGGAGTGGTTCATGTTTAACGGAGCGGGGAACAGGTACACAAATACCATGTGGAGGAGAATGGGATAAAGTTCCACGACTGTATAAAAATGACTTTTGTTAGTCAGGCTTTTCAGTTACTTAGTGTTGGGAATTTGTTACTTTTCTTGAGTGAAACAGAAACCGTAAACCGCCTAACAAAAGTTAGTTAAGCTTTGCTTGCAAAACGAACTAGTTCTTCGCACAAGCAACAGTGTTTGAATTAGATGCTTCAGTCCTTGATTGTTCTTGCTAGGGGATTTTCATGTAAACGCATGGGTTACGTGAAAGCGTGGCAGGAAGGCACCAGTAGCTTCTTTTGTTGATGGGAGCGCAAAGACGAATGACTGGATGTGCTGAGATAAGGCTCCAGAAAAAGTATGTTCCAGGAGCTCCTCAGCGTCTCAGAATAATACTGATGTACAGTCAGTAATGCTTTTGTCTCTTATTGTTTTTTTTTCCATAGGAAATTCTAAGTGGGAAAGAAGCGTTGGATAAGCTAATCAACAGATTGCTGGAGTTTGCAGAGATAGAGGCTGTCACCGAATATCTAGAAAACTTGCAGGCGTTAGAAGGAGGCGGCTGCTGAAGACCTTGTGTAGAGTTAAAGCGGAAGTGTTGTGTTCGGTAGCAAAATGGATGCATTTGTTAGAGGATAGATTGATTAAAATCGATGTCTCTGTTTTTCCGTGTGTGATACTACACTTTTTTATGCGTTGGTGCAAACGCGTTGAATTTATTACAGCAGCCCTAGCAGAAAGAACAGGCTTGGTGTATTTGGAGTACTGTGTGCATGTACCTTCCATCTTGGCAGCATGGCTTTCTTAAGCCGGTCCCTCTCTTGACCATATTGCAGCTGGAAAGATACAGAATTGTGGTGATGGAGCAGAAGAAATACCACATAGTGCATGTTTTGTTTTGAGGGTGGGAGATGTTACTCTCCAGGTGAAAGAACCTAAGCTCCCCTAACGTAGTCTAGAATCTGGCCTCGTGAATAATACATATTTTTATCCATTGATTGGGTGAGCTTCCTAAATGTAGTCCCTTAAAAATAACGCCGTATTATGTTTTATTTTTTAGAGTGAATATTCAAAAGCAAAGGGAGTGATGTCAGGCAACGGGCCAGAATCTTAAGAGAGAAGCCTGTCAGCTTTCTTCCAGCCAATCTTGGGTCAGCTTGAGGTAGGTTTGGACCTAAGAGTGTAGAAGTACGTGTTCTAGTTTCAAATTAAGTTGATGAGATTCTGGAAGGAGTTTAGCAGCGATAACAGGCAGCTCCATGCTTCTTGGCAGAGAAAATGAGTACATAGCATAGATATATTTTAGCAAATCAGGTAAATCTGGAATTCAGTTTCTGCCTTGATGTCTTTGGGAATGTGTGCTTGTGCCTGAGGGCGATCCAGGTACCTATAGAGTGCCTGCTATGCCATATGCTGACAGGCACGTGTGCGTAGGCAGCCTGCGGTCCTACACAGCCATTCAGGAATACTCACGTGTTTAGCATTACTCTAAAATATGCAAGTGCTCTGCACAACTGGGTTGACTTGCTAGATCACGGTGTTCTCTTTTTATCTTATTTTATGCTCTTCCCAGGTTATGCTGTAAAGCTGCTCTGCACCATCTTTTGCACGTGAAGAATAATTGTTACAATTTAAATTACACCTTGTGGTTGATTTATATTTACACATTTATTCTGTAATTGTGAATGATCCAGGACTGAGGAAATGTCAGTAATTTTAAGAAAAAATTATTTCAATACTGAGTTCTGAATGGTGTAGTTTTTACTACTGTACATATAACAACAGTTTACACTTTATTCAGCTATTTTAAGACAGAATTTGAACCAGGAAGAAAGCAGGAAAACTCTACTCAGTTTTTCAATTCTGGAATTATTTTTGAATTCTTTTGCATGTTTGCGCATTCTTATCAGCAAGCTTTATCTGACAATTTTTTACTTGCTTCCAACACTAATTACGAAAGCTTTTGGGTTTTGGTTGTTGGGGTTTTTGGGGGGTTTTTTTGTTGTTGTTGTGGGGGGTTTTGTTTTGTTTTGTTTAATTTATAGCTCTGTAAGTCGACCAGGAAACATATTACCATGCAATTTAAGAGTCATTTGCACACTTGAACTTTGACATCTTGCAGTAAGCAGTTCAGGAAAAAAGACCTCCAGGAAGATACGCAACTTGTGCAGTTCTGACAGGCTGGCAATAACTAGTACTGTAATAGCAGAGTATCCGGTTAACGTGCTTATCCAATTACTGTGCTCACTTTCATGATGCAAACCAATTTTATTAATTATGTATCTTGAACAATCTTAGAAACTTCTTAAAATGTACGCATTTTAAATAATCAGACTCTACTTCTAGGCCGAGTTAATGCCTATGACGTTCTTTACTGGGGAAAACTATTGAAACACTTTTTAAAAGTGAGCCTCACTTATGTTACTGGAAGAAAGATGGTCATGTTTTGACTGCAGGACCTTGGGAATATTTGCAACAACGTTAATTAATTTTCTGTAGCCCTTATTTGTTGTTGATGGTTTTGTGCAGAGCGATGAGGAAGGGGAAAGCAGAAGGCAGCTCCCCTTGATTTTAGACAGCCCCAATACAGGCACTGAAATTTAGCAGCTAAATTATAGAATCATAGAATGGTTTGGGTTCAAAGGGACCTCGAAGATCATCTAGTTCCAACCCCAACTCTCTCAGCCTGTCCTTGTAGAAGTGCTCCAGCCTTCTGATCATCTTCGTGGCCCTCCTCTGGACTCACTCCAGCAGCTCCATGTCTTTTTTGTACTGGGGCCCCCAGAGCTGGACACAGCACTCCAGGTGGGGTCTCACAAGAGCAGAGTAGAGGGGCAGGATCACCTCCCTCAACCTGCTGGTCACACCTCTTTTGATGCAGCCCAGGACACGGTTGGCTTTCTGGGCTGCAAGTGCACATTGCCAGCTCATGCTGAACTTCTTATCCACCAACACCCCCCCCCCCCCCCCGCCCAAGTCCTCCTCAGGGCTGTTTTTGAATTCATTTTCCTCCCAGCCTATAGTCGTGCTTAGAATTGTCCCAACCCATGTGCAGGACTTTGCACTTGACCTTGAACTTCATGCGGTTCGCATGGGCCCACCTCTCCAGCCTGTCAAGGTCCCTCTGGATGGCATCCCTTCCCTCCAGCGTGTCAACCACACCACTCAGCTTGGTGTTGTCGGCAAACTTGCTGAGGGTGCACTCGAAATCCTTTCTCCCAGCCTGTTCCAGGGCATTCTGAAGGATCTTTGCGTCTTATGGCCTATCCTGCCATCGCTCCTACCTGTGCAAGAGACAGGAAAACACTGCTGTGCTCAGTTACAACAGCGAGTTTGATGCAGAGCAGACCCCCTTCTGCAGGAGGTCATTGCCTGTAGCACTTTGTTTTACTAAACCGGATATATTTGCTTCTCCTCATTGACAAGGCGTTGTTTGAAGCAATGGTTTCTCCTAACTTATAAAATACTATTTGAAGCCATATTTTATTCTAAGTTCTTCCACTGCAGTCTTTCTGTGGGATGTAAGAGCTGACTGATTGTGATGGGGTTTGGCTGTAGGCTGGTGCTTGTCCGTGAAGGAGGGATGGGGGGTAGAAAGGTGCCATCTCCTAGGCATTTTCAAGGGTGGAATACTCTGAACTTGGGCTTTGCAGTTCCTACAAGCAACCCTGACTTTCAGCAGCAAAACTGCTAGCAGGAAAAATTCCAATAACAAAGCACAGGGAGGAAAAGGAAAGGGAAAGCAGCTCCTTGGAAGGCAGCGACAGCCCTGGGGGCAGCACAACCATAGGAGAGCAGAGCAAGAGCAGGTTCATCTAGTAGGAACAGCCTTCTCCTGCAGCTTCAGATTTAGTGCTCCAAGTGTTAAAACAAACAGGACAATATACCACCTGTCCGCCTGGCTTCCCCTCACGGCCATCGGCTTCATCTCTCTTCAGCTCCTGCTGATCAACGTGGAATGTTCCTGGATCTCTTTTCAAGGTCCCCAATGGCAGCGCCTCACCCAACAAAGGAGGAGGAAGCCAGACGAGAGCCGAGCCTGGAAGCAGCCTTTTTTATGACAGGAAAGATGGATGTTTACCCTCTGCATAAGAACAGCCCTGGTACCTCAAATTACTTTCATTTAATCATCAACCGAACACACAAGGGAATGTTTCAGAGATCTGGGAACTAGAAATGAATTTATTCACTTGCAGTAGTAAGCTGCCTGTTCTCATTTAGCTAAAAGGAAGAAATAACCAAACGCTGGTAGCAATGAAACATATTTTCACCCAGATCATGTCTTACTTCTTCTAGCTGCTTAGTACAGCTGAGTAGTTTTTTCACTTTCTGTGAAAAAAGTTACCAAAAGATCACGTTGACAAAAGATTTTTTTTCAACAAAAAAAATGTTACGAAATAATTTACATGCATTCCCCTCCTTTTAAAAGTGTGTATCTTTAACTCTCGGGGCATTGCTCATCATTCTTCAGACCAGGAAATACAAAGACTACCGAATCACAGTCTGTTACCATCAGAAAGTTTATATATTCAGCTATATTCTGAGCGTTACTAAACAGTAATTACAACAAACTGAAGAATTTTATAATTAGCAATTTTAACCCAGGTCATTTGTTACTCATAATTGATGTGCAGAATAAAACAATTTCCAGTAACTGCTTAATGCACCACCAGAAGGCACCCAGACACTAAATGGGTGACCACAAAATAAAAGTATTTCTCTTAAGAAGCATTTCCGTATTTACAGGCTTTTGGTTTATATTTAACCTTGGCCCCATTTTTAACAGAACACGCACCCATAAATCTCCCAGGTTGTCCTAAAACCCTTGAACAGATGAACACCAGTAGTGGAGACTGTTCAAATGAAAGCTTTATTTGGTATTTTCATATAAACTCCACTTCAAGAGCTTGCAATATTTTGTAATTGCAACTGAGAAGCTGTAAAGAGAAACCAGCTTTTCAACTCCACAGACAATACCTATAAACTAAACCAAGCGCTTTTCAATCACCCCACTGTTCTTCCCTGTATCTTCAGTTAGGCGAGCCACTAAACCCCACTGTCTTCAGCCTGTGGCCTGTACAATGCTGTCTGCTGGTTTTTAACATAGGCTACTTCTGCTTTTACAAGCAAAATCGAATCTGCTGACATTCTCTGGGAATCCTCTTGGGCAAATTTAAGTCTTTTTCATTATTTGCAATACCTTTTGCTTTGTACAGAAACTTTTATTCAAGCTATATCGTGAAACATTTCACAAAGCTAGATTTGTTAATCACACAGATGGTTAACACAATGTCTAAGATAAATAATTTAGCAGGTAGAAGGTAAGAGGACTTAAGAGGTAGATACAAGAGAGACTGAAAAATATGGCTGACAAGACAGACCCAAAGGGTTGCTGCAGCAGACAGCCAAAGGTATACAGACAGCTTTTGTACCAACAAGCGAAAGGATTTAAGGACTGCAAACCCTGTAGGAGGAATGGAATGAAATCCATCTCAGGAAAACAAATTATCAAGAAAATGAAAAGAGCACGCGTAGTCAGTCTTGAAATAGGTTGCGCGTTGTTTGAAAATAGGTAAGGTGGTACTTCTTCAGGGCATGACGCAAACAGGCAGCAGAAGCACTCAGTGTAAGCTGGGATCTGGAGACAGGGTGGCCTACTTAAGCCAACGTGAAGATCTCTGTAGAGCAGGGCATAAGGTGAAGGCAGATGCTACAAACACGGCACAGTGGTGATATGTAGATTTGCATATATAGGAATGCTGGAGGAAGATGCCAATAATAAGAAAAGTACTAAAAAGGGGAGATGGAACTCAAAGCAAATCAAGGAAACCAAGCAGCATGAAATAGTTTTTTACTCCCTTTCTGAGATACCAAAACATGCACCGAAATGACATCTTTTTCAGGGGTGAGGGGAAAGGAGAAATGTTTTTATACACGCACAGGTTAGTGAATTTAACTCAGAGCCATGTCATGACCAGGCTTCCCACTTCCCACACCTGAATATTGGGTCTGGATGACACTGCAGCACAGATTTTATCTACGAGGGTCAAACAAACCCCAAACTTTACCCTACTAGGAAAGTCTGGATTCCAATCTACAGATTCCCAGGTGAAGGGTTAAAATTTAGCTCAGCCTAAATGGGAATAAGGATTATTCTATAACCTGAGTCAAATTGAGCAGGTGGTCTCTGCACAGCTCCTGGCACAACAAACACCCAACAAAATCATTTTCTTTGTCAGGATATGCAATCTGTTTGCTTCTAAAAGCATCATCAACTTCAGGCAGGCCCTACTGTAAAAATACAACCCTCAAAGATAAGCATCCTAAGCTGTGAAGCTCTTTCTAAACAGACAAAGCAGGTGAAAGATGAGGCAAGGAAACAAAACCACATAGCAGTGAATTGACTTGCTCAAAATCACACAAAAAGGTATCATCATCAGAAATTGCAACAACTCCCCCTTTCCCTCCAACTCTCCTATTGGTAATAATGCCAATGATAGCCTAGAAAACCAAGGATGTAGTCCTCGCTACAAGGAGCTTGCAATAAAAGCAGGCAAGCAGATAAAAACATGCTGCATGATAAAAAATGGATTAGTCAGAAAACAGAACACTCTTCTTCTGAAACAGTAAAAGGAACATTCCTTTGCCAAAAGCCAGTGCAGCCCCAGGAAGGATTAGCAGAAGAGGAGCGTAACTGGTAATACCTAGAGCATTCCTATGGCAAATTCCACAGGCAGAAGATTTTGCAGGGAGATGGCACAGAAGGGAGAGAGATCTGTGCAGAACAGATGTCCTGGAAAAGCAGTGTCTGCCTTAAATCTCACACGACAGTGGTTTTGTACAGAAGAGAAATATTTGGTTTAGATACACAATAAGGAAAAAGAATCACAGCATGGTGCAAAATTAAACAGTGGCTTTGGATATATCAAATCTAATTCAATTGGCCCTTATTATAATTTACATTTAAGGACAAAGAATAAACTGGTCTCTCCTCAGACTGACTTTCAGAGGTAGTGGGGAGCAAAGCGCTGTACTTTGTGAAATGCAGGCTTTAGAAGTTCCGTCAGCAAAGCAAGCGTATGGCATTTAAACCAACTTCACTAGCAGTGAACAAAGAAAACATTTAATCTTTTTTCCTAATGTAAATACTTGTTTTGGTTTTTCTGTTAATCACAGTACTTGACAAGGATCTTTGGTTCATATAACAACTAACAGCAGCTCCTCAAGGAAACAAGTTTTGGAACACTTTTATTTCCAGATCTTTTTAAACATCTCCTCGAGCAATTTAGTTACAGGTATCTTAAATCACCACCTATGACCACTTCAATGTGACAAAACATTTTTAAGGAAAGATGCTCTCACTAAAAGAGGAAAGATGTCCTCCTCAGAGGATATTAAAAGTGGAGCCTACAGAAAAACCTATACTAATAAACAATAAAATAATTTTACAGCGATCATAAAGAAATGCACCTACATTAGGCTCAGAGTAACAAGCAGGATGAGTACAGCAGTACAAAACAAATTTGTAAGGAAAAAAAAAATGTGCTTGAAAGGAAAGCATGATCAGCTGTTAACTCAGCAGTTGGCAATAGCAGAGGAGCAGAAAGAGCTAGTTGTACTGGTAAATCACAGGGCACCCATGGCAGACAGCACGATGCAGTCATGTGAAAGGCAAATGTGGTTTAGGGACGTATCAAAGGTTATTTCCAATAGGCTAAGGAAGCATTAGTGACATCATGCGTGGCCTTAATCTTCCTTGAACATAGAGCCAAGGCAAACTCGGGCTGGACTGGACGAAGAGAAGTACTGGTGGAACACTGTCACAAAAGGACACTTTATGTGATTCAGAAAAGATGTCATGGATTCAAGAGGAAGAAAAGCTACTTAGCAGAAAGGGCGATACTTGTGGTAGTTGGGAGGAAATGAGTGTAAACTGGTCACAAACACATGGAGGCTTCAAGTCAGAGCAGGCTTCCTGGCTGCTGGAGTAATGTTCAAGTAAGAGTAAGAACAAAACCTGAAAAATCTGCTTTTTAAGAAACCTGACAGCCTTTCCTCGGTAGAAAGGACGTTTCTGTTCCAGCCTTGCATGTGAGGCCTTTGATATGGAGTACATGTTGTACATTCCTGCATCTATGACTGTGAGAGCATCCAGCACGCATCCGGCATCTCTAACTGACAATCCAGGGCTAGATATTAGAGGAAACTTTCCAATTTCTCAAAACAAACATCAGAAGAAATACAACCACCCTGATGAAGCCAAAGAAACACACGGGATTAAATACAATATTCAATTCTCTTCTACACACAGAGAAAACGTTGCAGAATAGAAAAAAGGACTTCAGCTTCCTTTGTAATACATGAAAAACCAAATTCCCTGTCTTGTACTCCTTTCTCTGCTGATCTGACAGATTAACAGTCATTTTCTCAGTAAAGTTCAAGCTCAGCAGTTACCAACTCTATTTTTCTGTAGCTGGACAACTATCTTAACTGCACCCTCTGTTTCTGACTGAGACTCTGCTGAACAAAACACTATGAGCTTTAGAAATAAAGACATATTTTTTAATGGATTTGTGACCTTTATGGTCCACTGTTTGATACCTAGAGAAGCAGTAAGCGTAGCTGTATTCCTGCACAGCCAATGAATCTTGATGATGCTAAATGCAGACCAATCCCACCAAGTGAAGAAATCAAATCTACAATCCTTAAGAAAATGTCCAAGCCATCTTGGACAGCACAGCCGTCACCTCTACTCATCCATCTCTTGTTCTCCTCTCCCATGGTACTGAGAATGATGAAGCTTCAATACACTTAGCCCCTCTCAGCGAACACTGCAACTATTCAACACGCTCCTCTTATCAACAGATAAACCCTATCAGTCTCATAAAGGGTGCTGTACGCTGTAGCAGGGCCAGGTCTTTGGAATATTTTTTCATGAAAATACCAAGCAATTACTTTTTTACAGGGAAAGAGACAAAAAGAAAAGCAAAGAAAACAAGACCAAAAAAAAAGAAAACTTGATGTGTAAAAAGAAAAATTCAAGTAGAGACAATAATAAAGCAAAATACAACAGGAAGACACCACAGAAATAGCTACTCCAACAGCTCTTGTGCTGTTATTAAAGGTAAAGATTCAACAGGTTTAAATCTTCTGCAGAGGTTTAATACATTTACCATGCACAAATCATTTCTTTTGGAATGTTATTAGAAATGAGTGGCACTGATGTGACTAACTGCTCTAAAAACAGCTTTCAAATGATCTATTTGAAATGTTGGCACTCTTACCACCTACTCTTTTGCAAGCGATTAGCCAAAGGTTAGTAAGCACAATATTTTTACTCATTAGCTGGGAAACTATTCTGCATAAACAATCTTGGGGGATGATTTTACTCTCCAGTACATGCTATTGATCCAGTTCCTCTGTAAAATTAAAAGGTCTGCATCATTTTTGCCAGATTAAGGATTACTACATTCTCGCATACTTAGAAAAGGAGTAAAAAACCTTACATGACGTATTTAAAACAGCATACAGAGAGCAAATTGAACTTAGATGGCATGGTTAAAATAAAAAATAAATGTATTTACAATATTGCCTAAGTAATATAACACAAACTTCCATCCCAAAATCAATCACATCAAAATAAAATAAAAAAATATTACAACTCACGTATGTTTTAATACCTATAAATTCTTAATTTCTATCCAACATTTTCTTTATAAAAGCCTGTTTAAAATATTAAACTTTTGATTCACTCTAGCTTAAATGGAATCTAAAATGATTTGTTAAGTATTACTGATCACTTAGTCTTTGTCTTAAGTTTCTAGATTTTCCATTTTCAAATTTCCTCTTTTTAAATGTTGGCACCCCTTCTGTCAGGTCTCCAAGGGAGGTGACTGTCTTCTCTTTAAATATCACTGTTGCATCTTCTGGAACCTCTAGCACTGGAGGTGGTAGGTTGTCGCTCTCTGTACTAGGGAGCTCCAGGTCCACTTTTTCACTGGAAGAAGAGAGGAGAACATGAAAGGGTTAATCTACATGGAGAAAACAACATGGTGTACTGCAGACAGTAACATCCATATTTAATTGTCTACGCAGCTTGGAGTTAGATGCAGTCTTCTAGCCAAGATCATCATCCTGACGGGAATCAAGAAAAAACCCCACATGTTCCTTGTTTCTTCTGTGTGGGCTGGTATGAAAAGTAAAAACCTAAGACCTCATTCTCTAGAGAGCTCATACCACAGCCCAAGCACTCATCATGTAAATAGTCCTGCCATTTGGCCATTTATTGCCAAAATGCTATTGAGTAGCTTTCCGCAGGTGTCCATCCCTGAGGGTCTGCATGACAGAAGAGAGAGCAGGCTTACAAAAATCAGCCAATGACCCCAAGCTAGCAGAAGCAGCTCTGGAGGACAGAATCACAGCTAATGCTGATTGGAACAAATCAAAGACATTGTCTAAAAATGACCAATCATTTTTAGGAACAGCAAAACGCCGTGTTCTACAAGAATAACCTGTGGCACACGCATACAATGGAGAACAACTGAACAGTTGCAGAAAATTATCGAAATCACAAGTCCATGAGGAATCACGCCAGCATAACACTACTGCAAAGAGATGCACGCTGTATTCCTGGCTAATCCATACAAGGAATCTTTCAGTACTACTGAGTGTTAGTCTGATGTCAGCTCGTGTACTGTACCTAGTTTTGGGTCCTAAGCTTGAAGGAAGATGCGGATCAGCTTATGCACCCAAAAAAGAGCCACGAGAATGATTGCAAGTCAAGAAAATGCGACTGTTGCAGTATCCCTGAAATGTAAGCTTCCTGAAAGTGGTTGGCACTATGCCTAGTCTCAATTTAAAGTAAATAATGAACAACTGCATTTGGCTCATTTACCTGTGTGTATATTGAGCCTGTGTGTTCACATACAGACTGCTATATAAGGTTCAGTAGCTGAAAGCACTTTTTACTGGACAGTACTTTCCAAAAACCTGAAAGAATTTATCAGCTCTGGAGCCAGGGAGCGGTTAGCTGGTCCAATACAGGAGGTGTTACCTGAACTGATCAAGTGACATTATCATCTCCAAGGAAGTGTATCAGCGCTTAATTTAGTTCAAACAGGGTCAAAACTGTATCTGCTGAATAATTTAGAACTAAAGTGATGGAGAATAGGGGGAGTATGAGGGAAAAGACTGATTTCATTCTCCCAAACCTATTTTTTCCAGACTCCTAGAGGGCCCCATAACAACAAACTGGCCATAAAAGACAGCATGCTTTGCAAGAAAACGATCCATGTCAGGCATTATGCAGTAAAACAAAATAAAAAAACCCCTTCCTGATCAGATGCATGTCATGAAAACATCTGCAGTACATCAGTTGGACATGGGAAAGAGAGACACCTTCCAGATTTAAAATTGGCATAACTAGATTACACATTTTGTCTTTCCTTATTTAAATCATTACAGAAAATGTCTCCCACCACATTCTGAGAGCCTCCAGGACTTACCCATAGTGACAGCAGAAAAGGTTGTAGCGGACTTTGTTTTGGTTTTGCTTGACTTTGTTTTGAAATGAAGGAAATTAGGGAACAAGAAAAACACTTTAACCTGAAGTCTTTTACTGCAATACTGGATGTAAGAAAGACAAAAAATTTGTGTCTTTTAGGCTGTGTCCTTCAAATGAACAGTTAAAGTCAGTACACTGCCACAGTAAGAAATAGTTCCCTGCTTGTGGAAGTAACTCAGCCAAACCGGGCTTAGGTAGAAATTGCTTGGAGTCTAAAAAAGCATACTCATTATGTCAGCAACTACTGATCCCACAGGGAAGGAATTCAAAGCAATGCTAACCCAGTACAATCAAGATCAGGTTGCTGCTGACCCTAGAAGATCAAGCTAGATCTGGAACTCCAGGCAGAGTTAGCCCAACTAATTACTCATCACAAAGAAAGAGAATTTAGCCTGGAAGCTAGACGCCCTGAGACAGCTGTCTTTGCTGTTCCAAGGTTGGAAGCAGTTGAAAAAACAGTCACAAGAACTGGGGCTGCTGAACCAGATTGTTGAAGGAGATGGTGTTAAGGAATATAAGCTTAGAGTAACTAAATTAATATAGATGATACTCAGGCTCTGAGAAAAATGATGGATGAAAATGATCCTTTCAAGCACTTTACTTTGTACTCATGGTGAACTTCTACACTAAAACACCACCACTATCTGCCATGGAGAGCTATTCCTTAAAATAATCACTGCATGGAGAACTGTATTTGGGCTATGTTTCCAATCACTGCTGTGCTAGTTCTGCCAGAATTCAGAAGAAAAAGCTTCAGCTCTGAAAACAAGTATTCTGCAAACAAATATTATGAAAATAACTACAGTAGAAAGATCCTCACCATGGTTCTTCTTCTTCCTCTTCTTCTTCCTTAATTGCTTTCCATTTTCCATACGGGTTGGTCTTGTTAGGTGCATCACTGGAGGTTTCTTGGGAAGCTGATGTACTCTCCTCTTTATCAGCAGTTTCTTCTGACTTAACTTCTCGCCATTTCCCATAAGGACTTAACTTTTTAGCTTTGGGAGATTTTTTCCCTTCCTCTGATTCTTCACCATTATCTCCTTTCCTCTAAAGAGGAAAAAACCCACCTTAAGCAAAAATGCCTAAATAAAAACACAATGTAGCTTTATTTTACATCTTTTGTTTACTATTATCTACTTTTCATACTTTTCAACCAAGAGTAACTTGAAGCAATAAACTCATATTGTAATAAAATCTTTAAATGTCTCTCCTTGTGCTTTCATCACATACAGAATTGGAAAAAAAATCTTAAATGCTACAAAAAGTTAAGCTGGAAAATCCCATCTATAAAGGCTGAAGTTAGCAAGAAGTAGCCAATACAAACTTACTTAAAAACAAAGTTTAGCATGTTAAAAAAAAAAGAGGCAAAAATTCACATACAGCTTTCTGTGCATGCAGATACACACACTTTACAGCTAATAGCTAGTAGTTTATAACAATGCAGAGTGATATAACAAGATATATTTTAGAATTAACCCGTCTCTGAATACATTTTGTATTTAAACTGTCTCTACCTGTTCTGAACTCCCAGTTTCAGAAGACAACATCTGACCCAACCAGAGCCATAATCACACCCTTTATCTGAAGTTTTAAATCTGAAGACAAAAGTATATAATTGATACAGGTTTTCTACTGTGTGCTGCCAATGTTTTTCTCAATTACTAAGGAAACTACAACCACATCATTTTCAGTCAAAAGCATCCCCTGAAGGTCTCTTGGCAGTCACATTTACCAAGGAGAGTGAGAAGTCATATCCTCACACTGAAATCCAAATAATTCTGTGAATTATTTCAGAGAGATGACAGTGACCTTTGTCAGAGAACATCACATTTCTTGCAGAATTCAATCTACTTCCAGTGGGCTGAAGGAAAGATCATGCTTTCTATTCTGGAAGAGTGCCACTAATGGGCCAAATAATTGAATAAAGATTCATTTTACTATTCAAACAAGTGCAAACTTCTACTTTCAGTCATACAGTTTAACCTCATTACACTGAGTATAGCCTATCGCAAGAGATAAAAGATAAAAAATCTTATGCTAGAAAATTAATACTGTATGCAAAATAAATCTGAAAAGAGAACTTACCTTGAATTTTTTTTCTGAACTCTGTGCTTCATTTTCACTATCTTCCGAGTCTGATTCAGACGCTTTGGAATCTGTTTCTGCAAGCTCTTCAGAACGCTTGTCACGTTGACTCTTCTCATTTGAAGATGAAACAAAACCATCCGGTTTCTCCCACGTGGATACTGTCCAAGATATTTGAATAACCATGTTATTTATGTTTCTAATTCCTATTTGTTATTGCTTTGACAACATTACCTTTCAGAAGCAGTGCTGCCTTATGCAAAAACACAGCAAATAATTTAGCACAAGGCTTTTGCCTTTGTTTGGTATGTTTGTTTTAATAAATATAACCAGAAAGATAACATTTCACTTCCCACCAGAGATACTGTCATGACAGCCAAGTTCACTGTTGATAAAGCTTGTTGTAATTAACGCTTAAGAAAAATATCACGCACGGTGAACTGCAGACTACAAGACTGTGGTCCCTGTCATCCTAACAAAGGACAGACAAATTGCCTTCGAGAGGTGCCTATTTGATTTGAGTTGTCCATTGATTACAAAGACAGAATAAGGTAAAGCACACTAACTGCGAGCCTCAGCTCTCTGGGCAGATAAACACCTTCCTTGTGCTACTTGGCTTGGTAACGTTAGGTCTCTAATTAAAGAGCTGTCAAGTAAACAAGGAAATACAAACATTATTCTGAAAAGACATGAAAGTATCTATAGGATATGACCTTATTTTCAATGAGAAGGTAGTATTCCAGCAAATAGATTGAGAGGAAATACTTAAATAAAAGTTGACTCAATGGTCTTAAAACTGCTTTTAGTAACAATAAGGCAAAAGTACACCAACTTTCAATATGTAATTTGATTTAAGCTTCCAAATGTAATAAAACTACTGCTTTTCCAATTATTTTAGCTATTTCCAAAGAAATCCCTAACTGAAAATAACATTTAACAGGTATGCTTTTGCTTCTAGATGTATCGTGAAGAAGTAAAGGTATAAGAAACTGGAAATGAGTGGCTTGAATGAACAAACTAGACTCTTAATGGCACTGCTGCTGTGCAGCTTTAGACTGGTAACGGTGCAAGTTCACTTTCCCAGGTGTCACATACAGCCAGTGGAGTAAGGTGCAGCCTCCCAAAATAATGACTTGTAGCAGGTATGACTTGTAGCAGGAGCTAAGCCTCGAGATACCGGCCTCTTAAGTTACGTGCTTCAGATGAGACACTACTGTCAGTCCCCTCAGTTAACAGCTTGTCTTGTCTTCAGAGGATGGGATTAGCGTTAATAGAACTGACAAGTAATTTTCAAGCATTTCCAAGATACTTACAGCTATATAAAAGAAAGGGATCGCTTTAAAATCTCACAAGCCAAACTTTTACCAAATATGATTACAAAGACATTCTTCACGAGTGTCATGTGTCCGTGAAGAACTTAAAAAACAATACAACCAAAGGCATGAAATGTATCTGAACTTAGAAGGCAATGTTTAAAAATAACCAGCATCTCATTTCCCTTTCAAATGAAAAAAAAAAAAAAAAAATTGCAAATCATTTGAGCAGGGGAGTAGCATGCTAAAAAACTGAAAGCTTTGTGTTTTGGGTTTTTTTTCTATTCTTGGCATCATCAGAAACGCCACTTCATGCCCAACAGCAGAAGGAAAACTCATAGCCAGCATAAAATCACTTGCTCTCCAGAGAGGCATCACTGACCTTAAAATGATTCAAACAGATTTAGAAAACAGATGCCTATTCTGGGGGAGTTACCACAAAGTTCCCCATGTAGGGAAAAAAGTGGGGAAAAGAAGGAGGAGGTAAGATTCTGGACTTGCTTATCAATGCTATGTCAGCAAGAGGAGAAGTTTAGGTGATTCTTATTCAGTCCTACATACCTGTCAAAACAAAATCCTGCCTCTTTCTGGTTTCCAAACTATAATTTCAATATATATGTAGAAAAGAAGAACCTATATTGTAGAGTTATAAGTTGAATGTCTAAAAAAAAAAATCTATGAAACACAAATGCATACACACTGACAATAAAGCTATAAAGTCAGCATTGACTTAAGCAACAAGTATATTTCAACTGAAATAACAGCATAAAAAATACAGAACTTACAGCCTCAAAATGCAGTTATTTGCAAAATCAAATGCTGCTCTGAAAACCCTTTTCTGAAACAGAGCTTAACTGGAAAACAAGCTCTCCTTACCTCCTGTTTGCGTGTTATAGTAATAGGTATGACCATCTTCAGTGACACCTTCTACCCACTCTGCTGCCTGAGAAAAAGATACAGGAGCTAATTAAAGAGAGTTTTAAGGATCAGCCAAAGCATCACTTATAAGACCATTCAACCCTTGAGTATATTTTGCTGATTATTACTTTACTGTTTTAAAGCTTGAACTCCTGAAGTTGTTAGAAAGTATTCCCTTTGACTCAAATGAGATTGAATTGCTTAAAGTATTGCAAATGCACATAGACAATGTTTTCAAACAATGGATAGTTAATACGAGGCAGTATAGTAAAGGTTGCCATACAGTTCAGATTATGATAAAAGCCATAAAGACCATTATCCTACATGTTTTTTTATTTTCCAAAGTATTCACACCTGAAGTTGACATTTCCTGTTTTTGTCATTGTCTTAAGTAGAGATCAAGAAAAAATTTCTCTGGGAGACTCAAAGTTTTGTGAGGGCTATAGAAAAACAGTACCAATAAATACTTTCACAAATTAAACATAAGCAAATAAACCCCCAAACTTCTAAAATTTATTCCAAAATAGATCTTCACAAAAAATATTGAAGAAACAAACTTTGCAGGAATGCATGCCATGAATTGACTTATTTAGTAAAGCAACGATTTCAACAAAGCACTGTTTTTCCCTACTAATTAATAAATACATATGAAATGTGGCAGAAGTTGCTGGTATGTCTTTGTGGATGTGTAATTAAAATAAAGATGTTTTGCAGAATCAGCTGCAACTAGATAATCAGTCATTACATGTGACGTAACATCTTCCTTAAGAACCTGTTTTTATCAACACTTACACATACACTACTTCACTGCTCTGCTCCTTAAGTACTAACACTGCCCATTCCCCTGTACAGGGCAGAACTACTACGCAGCTTCACCATACATGATTTTTTGCATTAATAAATGTCTCTATGTGTACAAATATACACATATCCCCCTAGATAGGCTTTTGCACACACATACCTATGCATTTGCTTAATACTCTATTAAAACGGGGTTTTTTTACAAAGACAACAAAATCAGCAGTTAAAGTTCTCACACCTGCTCTGTAGAAAGCTATATATGAAACAGAAAAATTCTATCAGTAGGTTCAGAGCAGGCAAAAAGCAAGAAAGCCTTCACTTAGCAAGTTTCCTCAAGGTTTTGCTCTCAAAAGTTTCAATGTGCTAATTTCAACAAAAGCAGAAATAAAATATATTTTATGTAAGTAGAAAGAGGACAAGAGACTAGTCTTTCAGTACAACCTTTCCTTTTTGTTAGAATTAGATCCTGAACATACATTTATGACCTGGTTCTTAGAGGTTCTGAGCACGTATTTGACATTGGGTACACTGAGTATTCTACTACATAAATGCTAACATGCATGATGTCAATCTAACTGAAGCTGTAGGTAGTCTTCAACATGCCTTTTCATTACTCCATTCTCTCCACTTCTTACTCAGTCTGAGCAGCAAACTAATGTGCTGTAAAACAAGGAAGACCCATGAATCTCACTTGCACTACATATTGCAAGCATGCCCTTTAATTTCTGGGCAGTGTGAGTCTTTGTTAGAGATCTGGAATGTTCCCAATATCTTTAGCTCAGACTAAATAAGGGAGCAATCAAATGTTTGTTTTTAGCCACAGCAAAAATAACTCAAGACACCACAAAGTCACCAAGCAGGGTGAGGGAGGAATGGCAAAATAGAGCCATGTGGCATGAGAGAGATATCCAAGGCTGAGGGTGCATGTTTATGATACAGCTGAGATGAGCTAACTTCAAATTGTTGCCAAGAAGGGAGCTCCTTCTCTCCTCCATCTGCTCTCACCACACCGGCATTTCTCTGATTACCCAGAGAGCTGATGCAAGGACATAAGCCTACAAAGCACTAACCTAAACTCTGATGTCTTCACTCCCTGAACTAGTTCACTGTCAGGGCAAATATGCACCAAGGACCATACAAGATTAGTCACAAGACCACCTCTTTCAGTGGAAGGCTACAGTAAGACTGGCTTATAAATATTGCAAAGCTACGCCTTGACTGAAAAGATAAAGTTGAAGTGCTGGTTAACAAGTTGTGCAAAACCGCAGGATAAAGGAATCAGAAAGCCAGAGCAGCGTGTGAAGGGCAGCACTGAGACAAAGTATGCAGTCTCTTGGGAATGAACACTGGATGGAAAAAGCCTGCATTTTTGAGATAAAACGCTGCCTTAACAAGAGATGGAATATAGACAAAACTTCATGTACACTTTGTGATTTGATTCAATTGCCTAAAAATCTACACAATTATAACCATTTTCTCCTCTGACTGAGAGTAACCCAGTACCAAGCATAGGCTACCTTCTCAGATGTGGCAATACAGAGCTACAGAATGTCAAGCACTCTGAAAAAGCCAGGCTTTTTTGATCTCTAACATAAAATCCAACATTAGCAAACATCACTGACTTTAAATGATACTGTACCTATGACACCTATCTTGAAAACAGAGAAACATCGCTTTACAGGAGTGTTGTAAAAATCCTATTTTTAATGTTGTGAAGCACAAAAATCCTGGAGTGGCAAGTATCAGGGGAAAGCCCATTAATAATAATAATAAAAAATCTTTCTGTCTTTGGAGTATTCTGTAAGTTTTCCAGTGACTTAAATAAGCAAAATAAAGTAATATTCTAAAAGGTTGCTTGCACATAGGTTCCATGACCATAAGAAATCCATGAAAAAGACTAATTATCACATAACCATATCCTACAGCAAATAGAAAAAACAGGCACTCTTTTTTTTACTATCTGACAATGCAACCTCCATGTTTCCTACGATAAAGGAGTCTTAACTATTTCAAATGTGTAACTTTTAATTTTTTAAATTACATTTCATTCACAAAAGGTTGAACAGAATTTATTCAGAATTTCCCAAAACCTTTCAATTTTATGGGCTGAGGCATCAAAAAAGCATATTCTGTAAAAACACAACCACCACTATCACTTCTCTTCCCTTGATAAACAAATTAGCCAAAAAATATTTGTATAGCAAAATTTCAGTTTTCATCAAGTATATCATAAAACATTCTATATATTCAAATTATGTTTTCTTAAGTTTACTAAGAGCAAACGATTTACACTCTGCAATCAGAAGACTTACAAATTGCTTAGCTTGTTTCTGATAAGCGTTTACAAGGAGAAAGACAAGTATGAAGAACAGTATTTGATTACCGTTTGTGAGTTTTGAGAGTTGCCTTGGAATCCTTTAGGTTTCTCCCACTGCGATTCTTAAAAAAACAAAACCATATTTCACCCATCATTCAATCCTGTTTATGTTTAATAATATGTAGAAAAAACAGATCTAAAGGGTATGACACTGATACGTGCACAAACAAGTAATATAGATGCAGGTCATTGGAATATAGGTCATCCTTGATCAAACTAAGGTATGAACAATAAACCAAAGTATCATAATTACAGTTGGCTTTACTAGGACTAACCATCTTCCAGACTCTATTAAACTATGGCTGATACACAGATACTGGAATTTTGGTATGAAAAAGGTGTTTGTTTTTTAAGTGGTAGCATAGGCCAGAGGGAACTAAGCACACACAATTTTTACCTTGTGGAAGTTATCTTGTATGAGGGAAGACTACAGTATACTAATGTCAATCCTTAAATTTATAAGAAACAGTTTATAACAGTCTCATTAATCATAAAAAGAGAGTTGCTTTTATGCTCTAAAGTAGATCATAACACACAGTTCCTCAACAGAAGCCAGTCAGTTAGAGAAATCCTGTAAATGTGGAAAGAAACACTCAGACAGCAATCCATAACTGCTCTCACTTACTTGGGCACAATCAATTTATTTCACATTCCTGATAAGAAAGCTTCTTTAGGAAGAACACAGCTATCTTTTGTATAACCTTTGGAAGGCTGAACATTTCCAGAAACTGGAATTACTGCATTCTCCCATTATTAACAAACAGCAATACCAGTCTGAAGTTCTGGATGCCTAAGTCTTCAATGTTAAATATCAAAACTCCATCTAATTGTTCACATTTTAATAATCAGCTTACTACTCAGAGAGCAGAAGAATAAAGAAATGCAGGTAGTCTTTTCTCATTTATATCCAATAACTACATCAGCATTTGCTCCTCACTAGTTTTTACCTCCTGTTTTTGTGTTGTAGTAGTATGTATAGCCTTCGGGAGAAAATCCTTGCACCCACTCCTTTGTTTCAGTTTTTGGTGGCACTGAGGTGTCCTGAGGCGTCTTTTTTTTCTTTTCTTTCTTTTCCTTCTTTTCCTTCTTCTCTTTCTTTTCTTTCTTTCCTTTAGTTTCCACTGTGGTACTCTGTGTTTTACTCTGCGTTGAACTGGGACCTACATCATCTTAAAGAAAATAATACTCTCTTTGAAAAAAAGAGTAATAATCTGAACTTAGTCACTCTTGAGCAACAGCAAATAGGAAATTTTGTTCTTGTGAGTACTTTTACTCATTGGTATTACATGTATAGCAGGTAAACTTAAAAGATTATATTCAAAGAATCCTGCATTGTAGCAATACTACAGTGCCATAAGGAAGTCCAAATATCAAAAGATGAGTAACATAAAGAGAAAACCATAAGGACTGATGAGCTCCAACTGAACAACAACAAAAAAGAAACTAAGAGAGTTATGAAAAAGATAGCTTCTACAGGAGCTTGAAACTACAAACTTTTTTTAAAGGATAATGTGTCTTCACATGGACAGAACAAAGGTACTTGCTGAACTGTAAGCTGAGTAGGAGATTCTCATCTCCACTGACACCAGTGGGAACCCAACCTCTCCTACTCAGTAGGAACTTTTGACTTCAACTGGCAAAACTGCAACATAAAATTAACTAAATGAAGCGGCACTGCTGATTCAAAGCACCAACTACAGCCAATTTTTATTATCACATTGTTTAATTTTTCTACTCCAAATTGGATTGTTCCATGGACTAGAGGACATCGTAGCTAACAACATTCTGTACTGCAACTTCTACTACTGGCTATTTGCAGATTCTTTTTTTTTTTTGTCTTTTTTTCTTTTTTTTTTTTTTAAATGAGCAAACACAAGCCTGGAGGCCTCCTCTCATGTTCCTAAAACCTAATTTAAGAAAAAACGTTCCTATTCAATATTCTTTCAATTCTGTTTTTAAACCTTTGGCAGCTATATGAACTACCTGGCTTAATTCCAAGCCTTTTCAAATCCTCTTGATATGCTTTCATTGCAGCCTCCTCCATTGCTGCAAATTCTTTTGACATGTTTTCTTCTTCTTTTGCTTTTTCCAAGCTTTTCTTTTTAATCTAAAACAAAACAAAACCCCCAAGACAATAAATTAAACAAGTCTGATAATGAAAGAGATTAAAAGTAAGTATTCATGCAAATAAGATATTTGAGTTACCTCACTAATTCTTTTTGCCACATTTTCTTTATGATTCTTTCCTCTTTCATGAAACTCAATGCTCTTAAAAGTGAGAAAAAGCAAGAAAAATAATATGTATTTTTAATTTAGTTAATTTTAATTAGTTAAAATATAGTTAAGACTAAACTTAGTTGAACAAGCCTAAACGTAACCTGTTCTGAAAACACTTACAGCAAATGCTGTATACACCTATAGCTATAAAATGGCTATAGAAATTCAGGAACACTGAGAAACACTCAACATAAAAATTATGAAAAATCAGTAATGCTCCAAAATGGTAGCATCATATTTCAATCTTTATTTATAAGACTTAAATTTTTTCAAGTAACACTGTTCAGCACACAGATTAAAGACAAGTAACAGGGAATCTGGGCTCCCTCTCCATGTTATCCTTCCAAGTATCATCCCTTGATTTTTTTTTTTACCCTCTGTTTTATGCAAACTTTTTAAAAACCATATGGCTTATTTAAAGTTCCAAATATTAGCTACGGTCCTTAAATAATTATGCTACGCTCCACAAATATCCCATGAACTTAAACTAGTCTGCAGGTCCACAAATCTGAGAGAGAGGGAGGAAAAGGCAAGGTGGGAGAGTTGGGTCACTAAGGACAACAGAACAGTCTGCAAGCCAGAAAGACTGAAGCCAGTAGGAACTGGGAGGAGTTCAGAAGCTTTACAGGTACAACAGTGGAAGTCCTCATGTGGTTCTTATAAAAAATACCTGAGCTCATTTGGGTGTTCAAATGTTAGGTGCCTAAGCATGACCCAGTAACCCTAGAATTTCTTTGCACAAACTGATGCGCAGAGGATGCACATCCAGGGGATGATTCATCTCATTTAAAGACAGACTTTGCAAGTTACTCAAATCCTCCCCCTTTAACGCGTGTTTCTCTTCACCGACTACAAGAAGAAACCTAAACCAATTAGCTCACACTTGTCATTCTGAACTGCAGGTATCTAACTGTAAGCCAGATGAAGCTCAGCTCCAGGAGTATCCCTGGCATTGAGTCAGGAATGCAAAACTTGTTTCTAAGTGAGAAACCAATGGGTCTAGTAGTCTGCAAAAGGCATCTGCAAGTCAGAAACACCTTTCTGTAACCCGGTAATGTTTCTGCGGGCTGTGTGAAATCAAAGAAACCTGCTTTAAATGCTTAGAGTGCTGGCTGTACCAGGCCTAAAAGATACAAACAGCACGTATGCCAGGTTTTGCTTTCTACTTGCATACGAAGGTTAGGAACAGGCGTGGACAAAGTTTCAAGACAGATCAAATGTTAAATTACAGAACTTGAAGAAAAGGCAGGGTCAGATATTTCAGTTCTTATCTGTACTGCCAAGTAGAACAGCACACACCATCTTGTATGCAGTATCTGGTTCTCACGTAATACATTTTAAAGATCACAAGTACTACAAAAGCATTTTTAAACCACAAATTTCATACATCAAGAGATTAGTATCAAAAATGATGTTAAAAGCCTGTAATTCAACTTCCTAGTATTTCAGAATCATTGACATAGTATGGTAGACCATCGTACAGGTCTGTTGTCTGCTATCCAACACTTGCAGTAATCGCAGAACTTTTTTGGCTGAGATTTCCAGTAATCGGCCCTGGGGAGAGAAAAAAAAAAAGATGGAGAATCTGAAACAATAATCAAATACACAGGTTTTGAGATATATATATATAGAGAGAGTGCGCTTCAGAATCTAAGTTTAGTCTTCTTTAGGTGATTTAGTGCTAAGAGTTTGGTTTTTTCTTTTTTTTTTTTTTTAAACAAAGTACGGGGAGCAAGCAAGAGTACTATATTGACAACTGTGTCCCACAAAGCACAGTTCAGTATTGGAATTGTGCCCATCTGACCCCTGAAGACTGCAAAATTTTTGCAATGGAGGTGATGCTGTAAGAACCAGAAATACAAGACAAAGCAAGCCAGAGATAAACAAGTAGCTCTGGATACCCTAATTAAACACGGAACTGTCAGAAAAGTGCAACTTGCACTACATTTCATAAAAACGCATACAATAAATGTTTCTAAGTGTAAAACTTCATATTTAATGTCGAAGTCAACTTTGGATAATGTACACAGTGAGCTCAGCAACACAAAGGTGCTGCTCTGGACAACATGAGCTACTGTGGGGAATCCTAGAACAGATTCTGACCTGTGGGGTCACAGACACAGCAGTAAATTGTTTGGATGTTTCAGTGTAAAAACGTGAGTATTTCTGAACCATACAGTTTAGATAACTTGCATATGTGTCAGGAAACTTGGGGAAAAATCTTCAGAGCTCAAAAGTTAGTACATAAAAGTATTTAACAATAAAACAACCCGTCCAATGGCTGTTTCTTCATCAAAAACTGCTTTCTAATGCCAGATGAAGCTTGTGCAGAAATAATTCCATGTCTCATTGGCTTGCAGCAACAGATGCAATGCTTTAACTGAATGCATTCCAGCAGCAGACTTCTACGTTTTTTAAGGAAGAATTAATAAGGAGGGGCAAAACCAAAAATAATTCAAGATTACACTGAGAACATTAAAAAAGATGAGTCCCAAAAATGAATCTTTGCCTTCCATCAGAAGACCAATGTGCAGAGTTCAAGGAAAATACTCCCTGTTATTTTTATTCAATAAGAACAAAACTTCTTCCATGCACAACAATAGCACCCTCAACCCTTATGAAAGATCTGCTCACATGTATCATAACAGAAACAGACCTGATCAACTCAACTTTTAATTTAAGCAGATATCAAAATATGCTGTCCCACCAGTGCTTAATGTAAAAATACAATTTCTAAGAGGCTATGATTACTTAAAAGTGTAAGTATGAAGGATATGCTCTGCAAAAATATATCAACCTATAAGCAATGCTGTGTTAGCAACGTGCAGCTTTTCAAGTAATTTTCTGGAAAGCTAGAAAGAAGCAGCTGGGCTTCCCCAGATTTAAACAGAAATCCGCTCATCCCTAAATGGTGTATTTTAAAACTGGGTGATTACTTAGTCACACATTTAATTAAAAGGCTTTTGAGATTTATATACCAAAATGTACAAAGGCCAAAGCCTAGGAAATCGAACACTCTGCCTGGAAAACCAGCTGAGTGGGAGGGAGAAATGCAGAGCTCAGAAATACCTCAAGGCCCTTTTTCCTATATCTCTAAATCCTTCAACATCATCTAAGATAAATTTCAGCTGAAAGCTGGGTTAACCCTCCTAAGGCAATGGACCAATTCTGACAGAAAACACATAAACTGTAAAAGAGCCTCACTGCATGTTTCGGAGGTGCAAGAACATCTGCGTATTTCCAAGTTTAAACATAACAAGGCTGGCTCTTCAACAGAATCAAGTGTAAGTGTTAAAATTAAGACTGTACAGCTGCACACACCGAAAGTCAAGACCTGAGAGTGTGATGAGCTGTATTTTCACAGCTATATTTTCCACTGATTTCTTTCCTAAACACTACTGGACATCACATCTGTTGCAAACCACTGTAGCTACTCAGAGAGTAATTGTGCTGGAGAACCCGAGGGCACACCTGTGGCTTAAGTACAAATCCAGATCTTGAAACAGAAGCCTTTTGTCTTCATCTCCTATAGGTTTTGATAAAGATTGGAGCTGACTGTTGTTGTTACACATAAAATAAATGTAAACAATACTCTGTGCAGAAGACCTGATATCCTGGGAACCTTAAATCCTGCATTTCATGATTAACGGAGTTAATTGTGTAAGTTATGGTCCCAATTCTGCGACTAACAAGCATGACGAGTGTTATACACTAATTATCTTAAAGATTTTCCACTTGAGTTCATACCGCTCAAAAAAAGAGCAAGCTCAGCCAAAATATCCACTGAGTAACATCTGCCATTGTAACAACCACAGAGCCTGTAAAGTACCAATGGTGCTGCAATGAGAGCAAAACAGAGGATTGTTTGGAAAGGAGCAGCAGGTGAAGTGCAACTCCGCTTCAGTGAGATGCTACAAGTGCTTCACAGGCTGCAGTCACAAGCCCGAAAGCTAAACAGGTCGATGACAACGTTTAAGTATGTGATTGTTTTATTAATCTGCCAAATACAGGCTTGAGAGGAGATGCTGTTAAAGGGGTACAGAGGTATTTTATACTTGAGTAAGTGTGCCCAAATCAAGGGAAACATAGTTATTTTAAAAAGTCACTGCAGTCAAAATGGTACAGCTTTTAGCACTCCTTATCTTCTGTTTGCACTTACACCGGTAAAGTTAAGGTTGATTCTTGTTTTCAGCTTTACAGCTGGGCCAACCTGCGAAGGACCAGAAAGCTGACCGCCAAGCCATCACCACCACAACCATCTTTCTTCCTTTCACTAAACCAGACAGTCCAGAGTGCATAGTCTGGCTCGTCCAGGTTTGCAGGGCTGAGACCAGCACCCTGTACACATTTACCCAGATGTGGCTATCCAAACAGTAGCTTGGTGACACCGACCCCGAGGGGGGTGCAAGTTTTACTGTGAAGCTTTACCTCCTGGGAAGGGTTCTGGCAAAGTCCACTCGGAGCTGAACTTTCCAGAGCTAGCCAAGCAAGTCAGCTTGGCAACCTGCTACTGAGCACGCAGGAAACAGAGCGGCGCCGATACAGATGGGTACTGGGCAAATTCTGGACACGCTGCTGTAAACTTTCAGCCAGAGTTGGAAATCCTGTACTAACTTGCAAGAAATGTGTGTCTCCTAAAGAACAGTGATTTTCTTTCAACGTCTACTGGTCAGACCACCCAGGGGCAGAATGTGCAACAGTTCAGTGGGCTAAAGGGGAAGGAGGGAGAAAGAGGGAGTGAACATAAAACTGTTTTCTTGAAGCTTTAATGGAATGGCAAACTCCTTACTGCAAACAGCTGTAGAGTGCTAACAGTGTCAATGTTAAAACCTTTTTCAGATTACTGAAATTCATTTAAAACTTCAGAGGGAGTGAGAAGATGGGGAAGAACAAATAGCAACTCTGCATTAACAGCGCCCACAACATTTGCCATCTCAAAAGATACAAAACTTCTGAAACGCCAGAGAGAAAACTCCCAAACTCAGGTATTTTTACTTTGCATAATTAATTTCTTAATCCATAAGCATCACATAGCCTACACTGCGACGCCTGGATAACACACTCCTACTGCATGTGAACCACGCATTTGGGAGGTTCTGTCCACGACGTTCAGAAAGCAACCTGCAGAGTAACTCCGGCAGTACTGGGGTCCAGGGTCCCGAGCCATCAACCTGCGAGCTGCTTCTCCTCACAACTTACAACACTATTAATGTTTTAACAGGTGGTGCAGTCAGCCTTCCTTATATAGGGAAGCTTAGGAAATCCTCATAAAGAAGCTATCTTAGCTGAGACAGCTTTGCTAAACTTCACTTTGAGACTGGGCTGGAGGTTTTGGTTCCTACCACATACTGGCTGAAATTAAAAGTGGGGGGGAGAGGAAAGGAAAAAAAATAAAGAAACAACTGTTTCAGGTGGTTCTGAACACACACACACACACACACAAATTGGCCATGTAAACAAAATGTGCACGCATTTGCTTTGCATAGCTCTGTTCTAAAACACCAGACTTGAAATTTGGCAGGGATGTAGGGGAGGTAGTATCAGGGATGTATCTGTCCAAATTATAAGCGTTTGGGGGGGGGGGGAAACATCATATACATGCTCAGCAAGCAGTCTTCTTTGGTTTTAGTATCTACAACCTCTGAAGACTTTATACAAAGTTAGTATCTTCCAGCTTTCTGCAGGTTTGAGTACTGAACAGCCTCTGCATGCATCCCCTTGAATACAGGTGTATGAAGTAATGCACAGATTCAAGTTCCTGACTACAGAAGGAAATTAATTCAGATTAGCTCTTGTGGTTGTTCTATAACAGCCACTCAACAGGACAGTATTCAGAAATACTCATAAATTCTATTTGGGAATACTCCATACTTCCAAAAGAAAAATAACAGTTCTGTAATGGAAAGAAGTAGAAAGAATAAAAGAAAAAAATCACATATATTTCACAATAGACCCTCCTCCATATGGGAAGCCATTCCAGCACAGCTAATCCTAATTCAAATATTCCGGTATTGGTAAGGCCTAAGAATGCAACACTAAAATCGGCAGGGAAGGAGACCAAAAAGGAAAAGGTTTTCTTCTACTGTGAAGCAGGTCCCAGTGCCATGGCCCTAGCAGCCCACGCTCCCAAATAATTCACAGCAACTCCATTCATTCATAGTGCACTAACCCTACCCTAAAAACTCTTCTTAGACAGATACCCTTAATTTTTATTTTTAAAAAAATGGTATTTAAAAATAAGGACTCAAGCAAACAGCATCCCTGACACACCGAGTACAGGGGGCTGTCTTCTACCTAACCTCAAGCTTGTTGGCCCTCTAACACATCACAGAATATACATCTATATGTGAGCTCCTACAGAGTAGTACTGGATGGAATTTTCATTCACATGAAACAGGGCAGTTCTGTGAAGAGTTGAGTTCACCTGACCTTCAACTCAATTAGACTTTTTGCAATCCTTCTGTAAATTCTAATTTACAATCCAAGTGGCTGCTTCTTTTTACTACTATATTAGCCCGCTGTGACCAACATACAAATCATAAAGTCCTGCAAGACAATTTGAGCAGAGAGCAGAGTCTGCAGAAGCTGCTCAGTCTGACCTGTATTGGTGCTGAAGATCTTTGCATGGATCTGCTTTGCCAGATCTCTTTTCTAAATTGTAAATTATCTAACTTGAAATGTAATGCTACAAATGTTTTTAACAATATACAAGAATGCAGAAGAATATCAGGGCCTTCTGCATGCATGGAACTTCAATGGACCTCACCTCCACTAACTTCAGTTGTCTAAAAAGTGAGATATTGAGTGGTCTAAGTCATCCATGTCAATAGATGGAGAATGTCATCTCCAAAATGCCACTCCTTCCACCCTAAATAGGCACCTGAAAAGCAAAGTGAACTCCATAGATGTGTGTTTCCTCCTTGTACAGGGAACCTAAAGCGAACTGCCTGAGTTAGCCTTCAAATGTTAAATATCTGAAGTCAGGGATATCTACTGAGAGCAGAGGTCTGCTGCTGTAGATACAGAAGAAGGATATGGGCTACGTCAGGAAGAATATGATAAGAATTAGAGGAGAGAGGAAAAAACCAGCAACATAAATTAGGTCAGGAAACTGTTCAGGTATAATTTTAGCAATAACCAAAATTAAGAACACTGCTGTATGTAGTATCAATCTAAAAGACAGGCTCACACAACCTAACCAGCAAATAGAAGAAGGATCTCTAAAGAAATTTTTCATCAGGTTAAATTTTTTTCTTCACCAGGGAAGTTAGGATATCTTGAAAAGTAACAGAAATTAGCAAGTGCCATTCATATGACATTCTCACTTAATAAAAAACAAAGCTTAGATTTCTATGCCCTGCAAATCTATTCGGTATTAACACCAATTTTCTAATTAAACACTTAAAAAAGGTAGCGATGGGCAGGAAAACCAAGGCACAGCAGCTTTCTTCCGCACGCTTCACCCAGAAGCGGAGGCGCCAAAGGAGGCCGCGGTGTGAGGGGCTGGGGGGCGCGGAGGGACAGGCGCCCTCCCCCGCAGCGCTCACCGCTCCGCGCTGCAGGACCTGAAGTCCCCCGCAGGCGGGAGGCGAAGCTGCCCGGCGTGTCGGGGAGAGATAAGGGGCCGAAAGCGCAGTGGAAACAAACAACCGGGGGAGGGGGGAAGGGGGAGAAGGACGGACAGAAGCAGAGAGAACGAAGCGAGAGGGAAATAAGTCGGTCAGCGAGGCGGAGGTCGCCGGCCGCAGCTGGGGCACAGCCGCAGCACAGCTGCCCAAGGCCTCCCCACGGCCTGCGGGTACAGGGACGGGGCCCTGCCCTGCCGCCGGCGCCCTCACCCAGCGTTGCATGCCCTGCCCGACCCCGGCCCGCAGGGCGAGGGGCTGCGCTCGCAGCGCGGCCGGCGCTGCCCGCTCCCTCCCATCCCCCGGCACTCACATCGCCGCTTCCCCGGCAGCACCGCTGCACCGCGCCGCGCCGGTCCCGTCCGCTCGCCGCCAGCCGCGCCGCGCCGCTGGGGCGGGCCGGGGCGGTGGGAGGGAACGCGGCGACGGGAGCCGGGAGGACTCAATCCGCGCTCTGTTCCCCCGCCCTTCCCCACCTCCTGCCTTCGCCCGCTCCTCCTCCCCCGCCCCCGGGAGAAGCGAGCGCTCTGCGGGGAGCCGCTCGGCGAGGGAGCCGCTGCCGCTCGGTGAGTGCCACCCGCCCGTGCGCCAGAGGTTGCGGCGAGCCCCGCGCTCCTGGGGACGGGGAGGTTCTCTCCCCTGCCCCGCGGGGGGCGAGCCTCTGCGGTCCACAGGTTCGAGCCCTGCCGCCGGCAGCTCCCCATGCCGGGCTGTTCCTGCCCCGCCGTGGCTGTGAGAGACGGGAGGTGTGAGGGAGGAGGGGTGCGAAGGGGCTGGAGAGGCGGCAGCGGGCCCCGGGCGGGCGGCGGTGCGCGCCTTCGGGCCGCGGCCAGCGGCGCCCCGTCCCGCCGGACGCCCCTGCCAACTTTCTCAGGAGTTCAGGCAGCGCGTGTGCCGGGGGGGTGCTGCGTGCCGACTTCGCCGCTGCTGGTGCTGCCGCCGCCGCCTCCTCCTTCTCCTTCTCCCCTGCCGCCGCCCTACCCTGCCCGCCAGCTGCCTCTCCCCGCCGGCGTGGGGCAGCGGCGGCTCCGCGCTGCCGGGGCGGGGGCGCGCGCGCGCGGGACGGTTGGCGGCCGCGCGCCCCTGCGCGGGGAGGCCGTGGCGCGTGCGTGCGCGCCTGAGGCGGCGGGGGAGGGGGCCGGGGCTGCGATGGGGTGACGGGCGATATGGTCGCCTCTCCGACACGTCGGTCCCGGACGGGCCGTGTTGCCGCCCGGGAGTGTTCGTACCTCCCGTGCGTCCGGGTGGCCGGGGCTGGTGAAGCCGGAGAAGTCCCTCCTCAGCTGCTTCCCCCCCTCGCCGCCCCCCCCCCCCAATAAAACTCATACCGGGTTTGTATTCCACTCCCCTGGCCTCAGCGCTGTGTGACTTATTACCCGACGGTGTCGCGAAAAAAAAAAAAAATTGTTAATTCACCGACTACAGCTGGCAACCTTTTTGCTACAGTCGCGCACAAGGGTGGAGGAGAAGCCTGCGCAGTGAGTCATGGATTTAAGAGGCCCTCTGGTTGTTTATGGCAAAACCAGGGGGTGGCTCGTTCAACATGTGGGAAATAAGTGGAATGAGTTGCTTAAATTCATAATAAAAGGATAAGGCAGAGGTACCCGTACGTATCGCACGCCCCCTGCCCCAGCTTGCTATCGAGCAGCCTTGAAAAGCGGGGGGGGGGGAGTAATGTTTCTTTTTCCTGAAGGAGGACTTGTGGTCAGACTGTCATAGCTAACTGCAGTCGTTATGCATTTGTCAGCATTTCCATGATAAGTGTAGTTTTTATGTAGTTTACAACTTGGTTATAAAAATATGCACTGGATTGAAATCTGGTCGACGGCCTCTTCTCCAGAAACATCTTTTAAGCTAATTTTGAACTGATTCTGCTTAGATGCTAAGGGGAAATCCATGACAAATACTGGCCTTTTAAGTTTCTCTGAACTTTAGAACTTAGTTGCTTACGCACATGGACACATTGGCACCGTTAGGTCCAAAACATAATTTCCCCCCTAAGTTCGTTAAGTTAGGGAACAATTTAAAGGCTTGGCCTCTGCAGGCATTGCTCTTTATGCGTTGATTAGTGGAGCAGAGACTCTCTGAAGACTCTTGCGTGATCCCTGCTGCCTCACCCACCTACAGAAGTGACGTGGGGCATCGTGTGGTTGTGCAGCTCTGACCGTCGATTGCCAGGACAGTTTGAACACCTCAGCGCTGCGGATAAGAAGCCGGTGTTAAATTGAAGGTGGAATTTTTTTTTTTTTAAACTGCATCTGTTCAATTGCTGCTTCTGAGACAGGGAACAAGCACAGTATTTAAGAGGTTTCATTTGTATACCTCTATATGTACACGTATCTGGATCCTACGAAACATGTCTGCCACCCAGTGGATGTAGCTGATCTTTATATACAATATATCCTATACATTTACTACCTCTCTGCGCCACCCAGCCCTACCTGGTGGGTAAGTTTGCAGAGCAAAGCACTTAGGAGTTGTAAAAACACTGGGCTCATCTGGCTATGCTGGGCCAGTGTGCGATGATGCTGTCTGTGTGACATGATCTGCCACCATCCTTCCCGGCTAGCTTGGGTGATGAACCAGAGCTGCATCCACCAAGGTGTAGCTGCCAGAAGAGGTGACGTGAATGAGGCAGATCATTATACACAGAAGGAGAGGAGGTTTCATGCCTGAGACAGCTGGAGAATTGGATTTTGCCCCCCGCCTTTCCTGTAGGGTTTCCACGTAAACATAAAGGTTTTCACGCACGGGCTGTTGGTTTTTCTGGGTGCCTGGCCTGAGTTCCTGGGATCTGCTTTGCTCTTAGGCTGAACTTGTCCATCTGGAACAAAAGTCAACAGCTGTTCGCTCTCGATGTACAGAAGATGTTTTGTAGATCTGAGCATACTAGAAATACAAGTCTTGAGTGTCAGAACTCCTCTTCAGTGTTTTCATCTTTTTGCTTTAATCTTTTCCCATCTTAATTTCCCACCTTTAAAAAAACCTCGATAACAGTTTCCTTTATCTTATGGATTACTGCAGTGATGAGAACCATAAAAGAACCTGGAAGAAAAGAAATAATTCCCTCTGTGGTTTGGAAGTGTGTAGTGATGCTCTAGAGAACAAGGGCAAAAAGAGGAATTGGTGTGTTAATTATAGCAAAGCTTCTGTGGGGGGAAAAAAATGTGACCAGTCACAACTAGAGATTGACCTTTATGCGTATAAGTACTAGGAGATGGTTTTAATTACCGTAGGCCACTTAGTTCTAATAATTCCTAATTTCTGCCATGTTAATCACATTTTTAATACTACTTTTTGCGTGTAATTTCCTAGGTTTTCTTTCCCTTAGGAAAAGAGCTGAAAAGCAGATAGGCAACCTAGGGTAGCATACTCGTGTTGCCATCCTTCATTGGCTGGATTCCTAGAGTAATGCCTGGGACTCTGCTGTTGGAGCTCTCTGTTGAGGATAACCAGCGGTGGTAGGTGGTGGCTGTGGTCTGCGTTGCTGTGAAGACCTGTAGGACAGGGCAGGGAAGGGTCAAGGAGAAGCAGGACTCCTGTTCACGTCCCAAGTACCTGGTGCCGTCATGGCTTGCACCAGACCCTATGTGGAAAGCCTGGAACCTGCTGCCACTCCCTGGCTTGGAGCATGGTTGGTTGAGCTGCAGCTCTGTCCTGCACGGGTGCTGGGGGAGAAGTTGCTGTGGGGATGGCCTATGTTGGCTGATCAGCATGAGGAGTTGAGAAGAATGTGGACATGGCCTAGCAAATACCTACTGAAAATGCACAAAGTGCAATTTGTCTTTGGACGTTTGACCAAATGCAGGTGGATTTTTCATGGGGGCAGCACAAAGGACACCCCAATGTAGTGGCTTCAGCCCTCGTGTCAGATTTATGTCAGATTTATATCAAATCTGTCACCGAGAGCTGGAAGGGTGCTGTACCCTTCCAAGTTTGCCAGAGATTTCTGTTAACATTGAAAGACAGCATTTTCTCTGGTCTTGTTCTGAAAACTGCTGAAGTTCTTCTAATTGCAGTCTGCCTCTTTCCGCACCCCTCGCTCAGAGGCAACCTCTACAACACATGGAACAAAATTTAGCCTGAGGCAGACATTCAACTTGGAAAATTTCAACCCAAACAGTCAAAGTCTGGCCAAGTTACAAGCAGCTGGATGCAGCATCTTGCATTGGAAGTGTTCAGCAACTGCCTCATAGGCGGTGCTACAAGCTTCATCAATTCTGTGTATATATGTTTGTGGACATGGAAATACACTGCCGAATTATAATATTAATTAATAGGTTACATGGTCAACTAACTGGCAGCCAGTCGATTCTGATTTTTTTTTAATAGAGAATCAAACCTGAAACTCTTTGGTTAATTGTGTGAATGCTTTTCATTACTCACATTATTCATTGTTGTTTCCCTGGCCGAAAAATTGAAAACTTTAAAATGGAGCCTCTGAAATAAATGACAAGCTAGGGCTTACTTGTTCTGAATCTTTCAGAATGACTTAACAATTGTTAAAGACCAATTTACAGTAGAACTAGAGCAAATTGATTCCCAGCGTTTTGAATTGTAAAAAACCACATCTCCCAAATTCTTAAGCTATTCATCAACTGCTGTATTGTAGCAGACTCACCCTATATTGTATCCCTGATGTATCTATTAACTCTGCAGTGAAATGTGAGTTTAAAACAATTGTGCCATGGAGTCACTGTGGAATAAATACCACAAACATTGGCAAAGTTGCTTCATAAATCTTTCCTAGTTTAGAGAGGAACTTAGGCGTGCCTTTCTTCTATGGGAGTGCAGCTGTTTCTTGTGGGGTCCCCCGGGGGCTGGATCTTGGTGTAAGGCTGTTTAATATCATTATATGCACAGTTTTTCTGATGATATCTCATCGTTACCAACAGATTACATGCAGGTCTGTGCGTGTGTGGAACAAGTTACTAGTATGGCGTACTTCAAGTCATTTTTTCAAATGGTCAGCATCCAGCAGAAGGCATTTTTCATGCAGCCACATACAAAGGAACCAGGAATGCAGTTACGCCAGCAGGATAGGGGACTATCTTCGAACTGGTAATTTGAAAGAAGGCTTAAGAATTTGTGTGGACAATCATCTCAACAGGAGTTTTCACTGTAATGCTGCGACTGAAGTGTGGTCTTTGGCTCTATAGCAATATAAATATTGCATAGAAATAGGAAAGTACATGGCGTTAGTAAGATCACGGGAATTCCATCTCTGGTTTTGCTGCTCACGCGTGAGGAAGCATGTGAAATACTAGTAAGAGCACAGTGACAAAAGTGATCCAGGGTTTGGAAACCAAGCTTCACAATGCAGAGTGTACAGAGTTTATTCAGCTCAGAAGAGACTGAGAGGGGAAATGATGCCTGTATATGTCATACATATACGTAAGGAAAATACATGATACTTGACCCTACTGAGACATCCAGTGTCCAGGAAGTGAAGTTAGGTATATTGTACCTTGAAATAAGAAGTAGCAACGAGGGCAATAAAGCGTTGTCGTGGATTTGCTGTTGCTGTGAGTGTTTAAAGTGAGATGGGGTTTCCCTGTGAAAGATGTGCTTTGGCTTGGTTCAGCGGGGGACATTTCTGGTGCATGTAGAATAGGGAAGGACTGTGCTGTGTTCACCTGCATTCTTCCCTAGATTGAGAAAACAAGATTATTTGCTGTGCTTTCCTTGTAGGACATTTTGCTGCCTTGAACAAGATTATAATAAAATGTCATGCTTCGGAACTAGGCTGGTTTCTCTTGGGTTAGGAGGACCATTTTTCTAGCTGCCTAATTTGACTTCTGGGATTATGAGTAATTAATGTGTACTTTCCTCCAGAGCATCAACATCTGGTGGCAGCTGGAGACAGGATATCGGGTACTCGCCTTCCTCACTTACTGCTCTGTGTCAGTACAGAGTCCTCTCATATTCCCAGGTTGGTGTACCGTCTTTCTTTGCTCAGGATACTGACAGCTATATTCAGGGATACAGAAATTTCCCCTGCTAGTAGGTAAGGCACGGACATCGCTCACCGTTCAGAAGTCAACTGCTAAGGGCTCGCGGTACCTGCACGCCCGCTCTCCCCTTAACCACCTCTCTGTCTTTTGGACATGCCTCTCCTGCCACCAGATCTCCTGCTGCAAGCAGGCACCAGAGACGGGGGACGTGGGCACACGTATGGCTTGGCAGCGTAGCACCCCCAGCAGTCACTAAACCAACAGAAGTTATGGCAGTGAAATGATTTTGTAACCTGAAATGCATGACTGACTGCCCGAATCAAGTTGAATCATTACCTGCAGAGCTCCTTTTCAGGCAGCTTCACAATAAAGCTGAAGGTTTAATTTGGCCTGGGAATTGCTCTTGAGCCTAAATAGTTATGAGGTGATGTTTTATAATTCCGTAGTTCATTCTTTCTAATATAACAAATAGACAGATTTTTTCCTCTGGAATCTGAACTAGAATAAATATACTTTAAGTGTTAAAGTATTTCTTTTGGTAGAAAATTTATTTTATTGCACCTACTCTGGGGTACATGGTATGCAAAAGAATGCCAGGTTCTGATGTTCAATATTTCACACAGTGGTTTTGATTTGGGCTTTTTCATTCACACTTTAAAATATCCTATGAATGTTTTAAGGTAACAAATTGCATTTTCTATACCAGATGACATTACTGGAAGTTTTCCTGCTGAGAAGAACTGAAACTTGAGGAGCCTAAGTTCTTGTAAATCAGTATCTCTAGACTTCTCGAAAGCATGCATCTAAGTATTTCTGCTTGCTTGGAAATAATAAAGCACTAAAGGACTTCTCTCAAACATGATTTCTAAAAACACTTTCCTCAGCTGCCTTATGTGGATATGCATGTTTGAAAAAATAATGACAGTACAGCCTTCTGGGGTTTGGCCCATATACCTATTGCTATGTTCACTGGAGTTAATGATAATGCACTATTGATTTCTAGGAGGTGCAGGATCCAACTTACTAATAAAGTACAAATCAGATTGGATGTTTTCAATTTTTAAGAGCTCTAGTTAGGTTATTTAATAAATTTCTCCTCAGAAAATGGCAAAATCAAAGAATCAACAGTAAATTTTGCATCCTATTTTCATGTTCCAGTAGTTGGATAAAACTTGCGTTGATATGATAATGAGCATTGCCACATGATGTCTGTTTTGACAGTGCCATCATGGGTTGTAGTTTGCCACCTCGTGACGTCTTACTGTGCTCATAATATTTAGTGAGTTTTATTCCCTTGCTGGCTGTGAAGTGAAACAGTGTTTTAGGCTGAAATTAAAATTTACAGAATTGTTAAGTGACTTGTGCCCATCTAAGGGAGATATAAAATTTGAACATAATGCTGTTAAATAGCTGAGCTATATAACTGACTGTACGCATAGCAGCACAAATTGTGTGTGCAGGATAATTATGCACCCAGACAACCAAATTAACAAAGGCTAGAAATAGTAGTAGGACTCTGTTCTCTACCAGGTTTGGTTTTCCCCTTTACCAGTGCCAAATGTAACTATAATTAGGATAGTGAGGAGTTAGGTGTTTTTATTGAATGTATTATTCTGTACCTGCTGTATGTGTGCAAACTTCCCACGGAGTCCCTAATCCAGCACATCTGTGGCCAGTGAAGATGTAATTTTGCTGCTCTCCAGAATTAGTTTAATTTCCTTCTTTTACTTATGTGTGTATACAGAAATACCTTTTTTCTTGTTAAAACCTACTATTTCAGATTGACCCGCGTACTTTAGGCAGCGTGATATTCCGGTCTTTTTTCCTCCATTAATACAATAGTGACATTAAGCAGTTACAGTGTTTGAAATACCTGGTCATACAGGAATCAATGAAATTTAATGAGGTGTTCCAGCTTGCTTGACCTTGTTCTGCGACTCGGTTATGTGTCATGTATTCAGGTAGAAAACTGAGCACGCTCCAAGTCCTGGCAGAAGGTCGCGCACATGGTATCTGCTGCTGCAGCTTCTGTTTCAACATCTGCTGCTGCTTGGAGAGATGCTGCTGCTGTGTCATTTCCAGTAGCTTGCATGTTAAGCCTGTATCGGATGGTTTTGGGGTGTGCTTGGGCTTTTCGGGGGGGACACGAGCCGGTGGTTGAGAAGTAGAACTGCTGGTGAGAAAGTTGTAGGATTCTGCAACTTGTTGCAGACGTTCAGAGACCTTTTTCAGGCAAGAGGGATCAAACAGCATCCTGGTGCCTGTTTTCTGCTCATTAATTTTGTTCAGAAGGGAAGCTCAATGAGAAATGGCAAGGTCTCTTGTTGATCATGGTCTGATGTTGATCAAGAGAGTTACAGCAGATATGTTTGTTTCGAGTCTATTTTGTCACCAGTTTAAACTACTGAAGAGGTGAGGAGGTTATGCTACCCTGTGGCATAGAATTTGCTGGGTTTTTTAAAATAAATGACAGAGGAAGTGGTATTGTGGGTAAAAGGACAGCCAGGCTAGTCAGAAAAAGGACCCTGACAGTACTTAGTGTTCGTATACTGCTGTAGGAACACTGACTGTTCCAACATGTCATGATAATAACGTGTTACCTAAGGAACAATAAACTTCTAGGAAAAGAGCACAGTTCAATGCAGTTTCAGAAACTTCAGGATTTGGGGGGAGATCAACTGATCTAGACATCAAAAAAGTACAAATTCAGTAACTAAGTACAGACGACTGATTTGATTCATGCATTAAAATATGTTTCCTCTCGAGCCTAAGGAAGACTGTTCCTTGTCTTCAGGCAGCCATTTGTACTGAGTGAAATGGCAGCGGGAGACAGACAGCTCCAGCACCTTCCTGGCGGGACCCTGGGCCTCCTCCCACCTGTTCTGCTTCCTGGGGTGCAGAACATAACAGAAGCGAAGCTGGTACCAAGCTCCAGAAAGAAGTCCAGTGCTTGAATATTTCTAGCAGTAATTTCTCCAAACAGATACGCTGCCTCAGAAAAATAACTCTGATGATTGGTCTCCAGACAGCTCTTGCACAGCACTTTTCCTTGCTCTCCCTGCATGTCCCCCCTCGCAAGTGCACAGGAGAGAAATACCTGTGGGCCAGACAGCACTGTCTAATGAAATGGCTGACCTTTAATTGGTGTGGATCCCAACTGCAGACAGGCATCTTCTAAGTCAAATGCTGCGCCTGAGGGACAGCTGTGCAGGCAGAGGCACCCTTTTTTGCGTGCTGTCACTGGAAGTGGCGGTTTGCACAGGCACCCCGAGGAGGAACAGGGCTGAGCACGTGTCAGAAGTACTGGGTGGGCTGGGTCTCCATGCCCATGCTGAACATGGGAACCCTCTGTTTCTGCCAAAATTATTTTGCTTAACTCACGTGGTTTAAACAGTAGATTTATTTCAGTTGAAGTGGACTGGGGAGCTTTGGTGGCAAAGCTGAGGCAGGTGCTGGTAGCTGTACGGAGAAGCTGCTGGGGAATGGGTTGAGGAAATTAGTGGTGCGTTAGTGGAGATAGTGGCAATGAGATGTGTCCGCAGTCTATTGAGCTGCAAACCGTTCTCCAGCCTTGTGCGGGCAGACTCGTGCCAGCATTTTACTTCTATGTTTCCTTTTGGGAGAGGGGAATTACACCCATGTGTAATTATGTGCGGAGAATAGGTGCCCCAGCACCTGCCTCCCTACACTGAAGTAGTGCTGAGCTTTTTTCTCACTATTTGGGTATGTCTGCTCTGTGCAGCTGTGTTTCACTGGAGGCCTTTTGAAGTGAAACCTTCACCTCAAGCCATCCAAATCAAACCTTTAGGGGTTTTTTTTTTTAAAATTTTCCTAGTTGAACAAATTTTACAGGTTAACAGATTTAGCCTTTAGCGTTTGTAAAAATTTTACTAAGACTTTTTCAAATTAATTTTTCAAATGTTAATGTTACAGCATCGTAAAACCTTTCAGCCATTACAGGTGTAATATTTTAATGAATGAATTAACTAGCTTCTGACCATAAATACATTGCCGCCAAGATGGTGAGAGCCAGAAATATACTTTTATATTCTTGGCAAATGACCATTAGTGAAAATTTTCCAGGACACATCTATTGATGTTACATATTTTTCATTTCCTTGTGATCAAATTTGCTGGTATGCTTTTATCATTTTTGTACTCTTTCAGGAGGGCATCATTGTGTACCTCATTCAAGGCAAATTATTGCAAATATATCACCTAAAGTCGGACCTAGCTACTGGCTTTGCCTCTGGACAAAGTTTCTGCTGCAGTCTAAAACAGCAGTCAGCTGAATGGTCACAGCATGTTTTCAGGATGTTGTTTGCTTAAGAAGTCTCCATATTTTTTCTGTGAGAAACCCAATACATTAACTTTTGTGCAGGTGTTGTGTTTTGCCCCTCTGAAGTAGAAGCTGGATCAGAAATGGGGGTTCATAGTCTCTGTTTTATCATTGCTGGGCGATGAGCAGCTGCAAGGTCAAGTCATGCACGAGGCTGTTACTGTACAAGCCCACGCCCTCATCGTCTTTACTAGCTAGGTGTGGGGTTTTTTGTCTTTTCCCAAATCTGTACATATTTGTGAAAGAAAATGTCTCGTTCCATGTTTTCCTGAAGAAAAAAAGGTAGTTATACAGGGAGTTGCCTTTGTTGTGGAGAATTAGTGTTAAATACTGTGTACTTCTTCACATTAAGACTCAGACTAGGTTCCAGGTCTTAGATCTTTGCTTCAATACCTGTCAAGAATATTGCTTACTTTTCTGAATTCTCTAATCCTCCCTTTTCTTGTTTCAGATTAATGTCACTACATGTCTTGACATCAAATATAGTTAGAGGCTGAATAGTTCATTGAAGCTTTTGGTTTAAGTGGTGGACAACCATATAAAAATCCTTTTTAGTTTTTTTTTTTGAGGTGGAGAAGGATCAGTTATGTACATGTTCAGATTTAGGTTTCCATTCTGTATATATTATTATTAGACTGAGCAGTAGTCTTATTACAGGTGTTTCAATAGGCACAAGTATTGCTGCAGGTGTGGTTTAAGGGAGAAAATGCGTAATTCTGGTTCTTTTGTACAGCACCACATTCACATTTGTAGAATGGCTGCATTTTAGCAGAGAAAGCTATTCTAAATGGGAAGTATTAGGAAAACCACTGAATTTGGATACTGTGTTAAAGAAATTGGAGGACTGATGTGAGAAGGTGGCTTTATGAACACCATCACTGGTGCTTTTTTGTACGTGTGCTGCCTCTTTCTTATCTAGTCAGGTTTCTAAATTGTGTTCTTCAATTTTTTAATAAACCAAAGACAAGTAGAAATAAAAGTCCTAAAGTTGTTTTTTCAGCATTCTGGAGAAAATCCTTTCTTGAGACTACTCATTTTATCTGCCAGAAAGCAAACCTGCTTACCAGTTCCAGGTATGCAGGCGAGATGACTACCGTACCTGGATTCTGGCTGGCATGGGACACAGGTTGGGTGGCTTAAAAACAGACGTCTCTAAGCTTTTGCTCTGTGGAGCCACCACAATAAAATTCTTCCATCTTTATTCCAAAATGTATCTTGAATGTTCATTCATATGCCTGAGGAATAGGGAGCAGAGCTGGGAATGAAAGAAAATGAGGTAAAACAAATTAGAAAGGGAAGGAAGTAGAAGGAGGTAGATCTAAAGTAGTTTTCTCCTTCTGCCAGGATGTGAGCCAGGGAAATGAGATGCAGAAGAAACTCTGAATAGTCCTGATAAAATTGAGATAATTTAAACTGTTATAGAATGACTGGGAGCTAGATCAGCGCATACAGAAGAATGTTAGGTTAAATTCATTACCCATAGTGAGAAATTTAAATTCCTCTCACCCAACTTAATGTGTGGACAGTTGTTTACTGAAGGATTTTTTGGGGTCCTTTTTAAGAACAAAATGTTAACTTTTACTAAATGTGATGAAAATGGACTCAAATCTGAACACTGCTGCCAAATAACTTCTAAGAACAATCATCTGTAGTTACAGCTTAGATTTCTAAGCATGAATAAAAAAAAAGTCATTTTCTTTATGCTTTCTCCTTGACTGAGATCATTGACCACTTTTTTAAGAAAAGCTGTTTTAATTACTCTTATTCTGAATATTAAAATTAAATTAGTTTGATGTAACTCTTCAGTAGTGGTTGAAATAAAGGAAGATTTCTGTGACCACAGTCACAGGGAGTATATTTTTGTCTGATATGCAAAGCTGGAAAACATTTCTAATGTGCCTTACTAAAAAGGGGGAGCATTAAAAGTTCAATAAATAAAATTGGTTACAGAGCAGCAGTGGATGAAACATTCTGAATTTAGGCTCCCGTCCTAGAGTATGAGCATTCTACCCTCAAATTTAGGTCTCTGTCCCTTGAGGGTAGAGGGAGTTGAAATCATTCCACTCTGGCTAGTTCATGTTTTCCAGAGCACAGATACCTTTAAAGCTGTTGGACCCTCAGTAAATGCTGGACAAAATGGGTTATAAGGTTAAACATATATACCAAAATGCTAAATTGACACTATTAGACTGAAATAACAAACATAAATGTATATATAGTACTTTGAGTGGAGCATTGAGAATACTAAGTCTTTATGACTGGTTACTTGAGGAGAATATTGAGCTCCCTCCATTAAATGAATGACCTCTGTTAGTGGAAAGCAGGAGAAAAATCACATCTGTGAAACCGTGCCTGCCATAATGTCCTCTCATTCTCTTAGCCTCTGGTTCCTGATTCTGTTTTCAGGGCTCCCTAAACCACAAAGTCAAGAAAGATGATTCCTGGGAAGCTTTTGGAAAACACATTGTCGTAGTAGCAGCAATTCTCTCTGGAACCGAGCCTCCATGCGTGTGTGCAGTGGTATCTTCTAGGATATGTCCAAGTGCCCTACCTCGTTTTTATGTGCAAGTTAAAATAGTAGAGGTGACTGTTTGGTTTCTTGGAGTGATCCACAGGATTGTAGTCTTAGAGGATTTGCTGGTACCTGGCTGGAGATCAGCGTAGAGATGCAAGGCTACTGTTTGTGCAACTTGAAATCAAAATTGAAATTGAGAGATCAAAATGTTGGTCTTCCAGCAGCCAGCTCGCCTTCCCTGCAGCGCCAAGCTCCCCGACACCCCTCCTTCTTGTGTCCTGCAGTCTTTACTTTTTATTTCTCTTCTCCATGATTTATGTATTCACCAATTGGTTAATGTAGCATGTATTTGGATAGGTAAGCCTGCCACTAAAAGTAGTATTTGCTGAACAAGCAAGTAATCGGGTTGTGTTTCTAGCTAACTGTTCTTTAATAGCCAGTTCTCTATCTGAATGAGTTGCAATGGAAAATGGATTAATTCACATGAGCTTACTTTTTGCACAACTTATTGTTTTTTCTCCTGCCTCTCCAAGTTAGCACTTTTATCTTTTTCCATTACTTAGGGCAGCTGGAAGAGCAGTAATACACGCACTTTCCTTTCCTTTGTGTTCACATCCTGAGCAGTGCAGAAATACCCTGTTGCATTCTCATAAACATCTAAAATATTTGTGGAACGCTAGCTGAACATTTTTCTAAAAATGATGTTTGTCTGGATTTCCCTTTAATTCCATAAATTTGGCCTGTGTCCGTACAGTGAGTTGGCATGACTGCGCAAGGTAGCCAGTATGGCCATGCTGAGGGTGGTGGGATTCAAAGGGCAACAAAAATTGGAATAGAAGCAAACAGGTTTTTTGTCTGACAGGAGCAGTGGAAAACCTTGCAGCAACCACCCCAATGTGTGCATACACTAGATGTTCTTTGTTATTATCTAAAACACAAACGTGAATAAATAATTCCCTGGTACTTCTTCAAGATATCAACAATAATTTCCTGTAGCACAGCTGACTTACTGGGACTGTGCAGTCTCTGCAACCTAACTCTCTAGCCTTTAAAAGAAAATTAATAATAATAATGATAACAATAAAAGCAGCTGCAGAAGTACAGCTTTGGGTCCAGAACTGTCTAGCTGAGGGTGGTGCCTGGCTGTTCTCCCTCAGGGGAGGGTTTGATGGGGAACATTATGATCCCTCCTCCTATCCTCTTGCTCTGTATAAAGGCCAAACAATAATAGTAATACTAACATTGCCGTGCTGTAACTTCTGTGCATATCTGTATGCTTGTCTCCGGCTGTACTAAATACTTTGTCTGTGATTAATAGCATTCCTTGGACAGAAACTTTCACGAATCTCAGCTTCATTCTTGATTTGATTTTTATACTGATAAATATAGACATTAAAAAATCCAATGTGAACACTGGGTTGGCTTTTTTTTTTTTTACTTCTTCCCAGTATGTGTTTGTTATTGGTGAATGTGTTGCAACATCCAAAAATGTAATGAGTGACTCACAGAATGAGAAGAGGAAAAATATAGTTAGAGCTTTTTAATGAGGATTCCTCAGCCAACTACAGTGTGTCCCAGATAAGAAACCACTATTTCACTATAAAAAACCCCACCCAGTCATTGCTTTTATGTTCCTTCTGTGTGTATTTGCAACATAGTTTCACTTGGTATATATTTCTATTCATTCATTTGCTGGATTTTTTTTTTCTGTCTTATGTCAGGGTTTACAACATTCTGACATCCAAACAAAAACCACAGAACAACATGTTTACAAATAGTTCTGGATTTTATTTTTTTTGTATATGTAAGAAACAAAAATAGCAAAGGCTAAGTTTACCATTACTGGTGTAGTAACATTTCTAATAGTTTCAGATTGAGCCTGTATCCTTAAAAATTATCCTTGCAAGGACGCCAGAGCAAATATAACCATCCTGTTGAAGCAACAAAACTCTGACAGAGTATAATAGTGGGGGATCTGAAGCTTCCCTTGTGGGAAGATGTCCAGTGCTGATCTACTTCAAGAAGCAACACTGACTTTCCTTCTGGAGTGATTGTTTCTTATTCTTGGAATATCTAACCTTTTCTCTCATACATATGTTCTTGAATTTTTGCAGTATTTATCAATTTCATTTCATGCCTAATATCCCCTCACCTTTGTGTCTTTCTTGCACAATAGCAGGAAACCCATATTTGCTTAAAAACTTTGTTTTGAGTCCAAATCCATAGAAATAGAGAGGTGACCTAATACTTGTCTTTCGAACCAGCTGTACGCCCTCTGATCATTTCCCTTGGAAAGCTAAGGATCTAGCATAATCTTACTGCAGTCAGGATTGTAAAGCCTTGTACAATATTAAAGTATATTTTTAAAGAATTTTCAGGGCTGGTACACACGCTGCGTGAGAATGTGGGATAAAAACATCGTATTGCTGGTACGAATTTGGGATAAAAACATGCCCTTGCTGGTTCTCTTGGGATATTCAGTAACTATTACCATACAAAAATGAGGTCGTTCTGGCTTTGTTTGTTGCAATTATGTTGTAGTGATGCGTTCTGTACATAAAATAGCATTACCTTTGCAGTGCATAGGTATACTTGGGCATTAATTAGAACTACGCTACCTTCTGCCTTGTTTCAGAAACTGTTTGTCTTTTCAAGCAGTAAGCTCTTCTACATGAAAAAAAAAATCCAGATAGAGTTACTCATTTGTTGGTATAAAACATATTTCTGTGCCCATTTACTTCTCATTAGTTGCTTTATTTTTTGTAGAGCCCAGCTGGAACAGGTTCTAGAGATGGTATTTAAAGATGTAAGGGATGTTGGCCTTTTTGGATCAGTTTAGTGACTCTGAATGTAGAACTGGGAAGTAGCAAATTACAAGTGAGTTGGGTTTCAGGATGCAGGAGCCTTAACTGTCTGTCTGAATGTGGTTAGTGATAACATTAGTTGAGGCACAATGATTTATCCTGTCTGTCACCTGAGAACCAGGTAATGATGTGTGTATTTTACAAATATTTGTGGGTTATGGTTTAATTCTTTCTGTTTCATGATTTTTGAGGGGTCTAAAGCTCACGGAGAGAAATAATATGGGGTATAAATTTGTCCTGTCCTTATTTTGATTTCTTTATGTGACTGCCTCAGAGCTGTGGGTTTACAAATGTGACTTGTCGTACCTACTGGGAGGTGTGTTTATAGGATGTTAAATGACTTTCAGCGCACTTTCCAAAACAAACGGGCAAGTAGCATGCAGAGGGACGGTGGAACAGAGCTAGCTCAGGTCTGAGGGCCATGGGTTAAGCGGCATCTTTGGCCGTTCTCTCTGCCCACAGCATCACCCGGTAACATGCCTCCAGGTTTTTGGGTTTTTTGTCAGCTATTGTGCAATCATGCGCATCTTAGGGTGAAAATTTACCTTAGTGCTGGCCCAGCTCGTTACCAGTCGCGGAGGGAGGTCCTATGTCCTTTGCTGGCTGTGCTCATCACAGTCTTTCTGAGCTGATTCAAGGGCTGCCAGCGCTCCCCACCCACCCATACCAGTCAGCTTTCTGCCACATTACAGTGTTTAATGGGATCAGTGGAAGGTTTAACAGGTACCCCATTGATCAGAACCGGTGCAAGGAAAGGATGGGGAGAGAAGAGTGCAGTTGGGGTTGGCAGAGAAGTGTCAGAGAGAAGCTGGAGCCTGCAGCTTCTGGCTGAGAGTGGATCAGAGATTATCCTGTGTCGGAGCTGTATTTACTACCTGGATTATTGCAGTTCTTTCCCTCTGAAGCCTACTTGTCAGTAGAAAGGAGGATATAACCACATTTTAAACCGTTCTCAGAAATACTGAGAAGCGTACTTCTCAGCAGAGGCAAACCCATAACAAAAGGAGGAAGGAAGGAACTTCAAAGAGCAAGGAAAAGTGACTATATAAGTAGATTTTCCTAGAGGCTTGTCATCTCTGGATGTGACCTAGGAATACCTTAAAGGTGATCCAAGAAGAGTTTGTGCAAGGCTGTACAAGGTCACGGGTTTGTAGCTGTGTGGGATGTTGCTGTGCTGCTGGCAAAGGCAGCTGCCTTGCCAAATCTGCCTTCACTAGGAAACACTGGAGGCAAACTTGGAAGCACAAAATGGATGAAGTTGAAGCTGTGTGGTGCTCAGTTGTGAATCCATTTCATTTCAAACACCTCTCTCGCCCCTTCTGCTAGCAAGGCATAATTTTTGGAGGCTCGGGAGTTTCCTGACCACAGACTTGCAAAAGACTCTCTTATGTATTTTGAAAGAAGATGACATTTACTATCTGCAGGATTCCAGTTAAACACAGGATGGCTGGAATACCTTCCCTCCCAGCTTTTGAAAAGAACAGTGGCCTGTTCATATATGCTTTGTTTACTACCACCTTTCCTTTCTTACAATTCAACTAAAGTTCAAAAGACCAGCACAGTGAAAAAGTAGACTGTTTTCTCTCAAATTCTTTGTGCTCTACTTTCACCTTATAGTCAGCATGCACCAAAATGTCACTGAACCATACCTTTAAATGGGAAATTAAGAACTGATAGCTGTGTGGGCTGCACTCCAGGTATGCGAAACCCTGGGCTCTACATTTCTCTGTTTGGATGCTTTTTTTACCGAAATCTCTGAAAATGCAAGAGGTTTCTAGACAGGAAACAACTGTCTTAAAAATATTGGAAGCATATGGTCTGAATTTGTGATTAAGTTGTTAAACAACACAGAAATTAGAAGTTTTCTATACCTAATGTCCTGTAGCAGAGACTTCCTTTGGGGATAGGAGTAGGTTACCTTATAATCCTTGATGCAATTTCTCCATGCGTAAATATTTAGGTCATTGTGCATCTGGCAGTGTTAGAAATCCACAGTAGTTTCAGTCGATGTTTTATATGGCACCTACCATTGCAGGAGGTGCCAGTCCACAAATCAAAAGTACTGGGACAGTAACATCATGATAGATACATATTGTATTAAAATGTTGTAGCAGTGCTACTACTGTTTCTTGGTGTTGTATATGAAGAGAAAGGAAGGTGCAGGAGTTTGGGTGCTAACACAGGACTTGGGTGAAAGCTAGTTGAAACGTTGTCCTTCCACGCACATATGGTGTGATCTTGGGCATGTCCATTGCTTGGATGTTCCTCCCTGCCATGCTTGTGAATGGGATTATTAGGATTTCCTTCCTACAGGGATGCCTGAGATTAAATATGTTGCAAAGCTTGAGATACTGGGATCCTACAGAAACAAATACGAAATGGAAGTTCCTTAAATCAGATTTTTATCCAGTCTTGAGCCAGAGTTTGATGAGGCCCCAAGCCTGTGCGAGCTGATGGGATGAGCGTGAGCTGAGAGCAGGTTGGTAGGATGTCCTCTTGCAGTAGTGGGGAGGAGTTACAGCATCTCGAGCTGCTATAGGAATGGCACCACGGGGTCCCATGGAAATGAGGGCTTGTTAGGTTTCTCATTTGGGGACCTTGTGTATAATTTAGCAGGAAAATAAAAAACAATGACCTTTTAAATCTAAAGTTTCTGCTCCCTTTGTCAAAATAGTATTTTCTCCTCCCCAACCCCCATCCAAAACCAAAAGCTGAACACAGTCACAAACCTCCCTTTTGGCCTGTTTTTCCGAGACTAAAATGTGTCTGTCTTTCAGGTGGGGCAGCATACCTCCAGAAAGCATCTCTCTGGTCTGTCCTCACATGGCTTCAGAGCTTCATGTCTTCCCTTGTGCAGGCAGGCTGCCATGGTCCTCTCCTGGGGAAGCACCCCATCCCATCCCCCTCTTGCAGACCTGTAGCTTTCAAAACCAGTTGAGAAGGAGGGACAGCGATTACCAAACCAGGGCATGAAAAGAGAAGTGGCTTCCTTGGGGTCACGCGTGAGGCCAGCAGAAGTGGGAGCCATATCCAGGTCTCTGCCACCCCAGCCAATGTGCGGCCTGCACAGCCATGCTGCTCTCCTCGGAGTGTAATTTGGCATGCATTTCTCTGGGAGCCGGGGCAAATGGCAGTGTGAAAATTGTATTATGCATTATTTATTTATTTGTGCAGCCTTAACTTTACCACTGGTGGGTTCCATCCTCTGCTGCGCTATGTGGCTGCACAAATATTTGCGCTGGGAAACAGTGGGGGGAGTAGCTTGGTGCGAGGAATATGTAGCCAGGATGGAGCGGAGGGCTGAAGCTGTTTAAATTGGCTTAAGCCGTGCTGTTGGTCAGTGTCTAGCTATGTCTTTTGGGCAAACGATGATCTAAGTTTCGTAGAGATACTCATCCTAGCAATGGGCAAGGTCATTTCTTCTCTAAGCTGAAATTATACTTAGCAAGAAACCTGATACAGTTCCAAGGATGAACATCCACCTGCATTCTCTCTCGCTAAATATGTTTACATTTTACATACATTTTTAAAAAATACTGCTTCCAGATTTAGCTTAGAAACAGCAAAATGTTTGCATAGCTTGTGCTCATACATCACTATGAAATGCTTTTTCAATTCAGTTGATTGCCTGGATAAGACCGTGTTGGTTTTTTTCCCCTGTAAAACATAACTATTAGACTTGATTTAATAATGAAAATGACACTCTCCCTGTGCCAATGTTACAGTTTCCTTGTAACCGCTGTGCACCTGGGTCAGAGTTCTCACCTCAAAGCCCCATGATTTCCAAAAGGTTTTGCAGCACAAGAAACAAATACTTTTAGATGTAAGATTGGATTAGAATTAAGTTGTTGGAGAGAGGGAAAATACATCTGTTGCGAGAGGTGGAAAATATATAGTGACTAAAATAACATCGAGGTGTTTCCTCCACGTGGTCTTTTTTCAACCGAGAAATACAAATGAAGACATATTTTGATAAAGAGCTGTAGCAAAGCTACTTTAATAGTGACTTAATTGATACCTTTACTCAGTAAGTCATAAAAAATGTGCTGCTGCTTCTTGTTTCACATCTTCCGCTAAAGCAGGCTGCAAAATAACATGATAAAATACATCTAATAAAATCGTACCTGGATAACTGCTCTTTAAACAATAAACTGGGAGCAAATTTTGCCTTTGAGTGCCATGCAGGTACCAGAGGGACTGAACTACTTGGAAATAAACCCAAAATTTTCTTCTTGGTTATTAAACATAACCAGTAGTTGGAGATCTTAATGTCCATAAAACAATGAGTTTTGCTCAGTGAACCATTTGTGGGACTACTGTTTAATTATTACTGGGTGGGGGTGTTAATGACAGCTGCATTTAATCATATTTGGAATTACTTAAATGTGTTTGCTAAAAGTAGCTTCAGGTTTTTCCTCAATGTCTTCCCTGCTCATTGCAAGGTCATCATCAGCTGCTTTCTTTCCTCCCCTGCCTCCCAACTCCTTGCCTTGTGTTACACCCTCTTGTCACCTGCACGGGCTCTGGTCTTCGTGCCGTGCCTTCCCTTAGGGCCAGCGTGTTGCCCCAGGGCTCCAGCTTTCTGGAAACTAGTGGAAAACCAATGCACGTGGCAGCCTGCAAACAGAACGTGTGCTTACCCTTCCCACTAAAATAAGGCGGAAATAATTCTGTCCTCACCCTCCACGATGTGTTTTTAAGACTGTATTTCTGTCGGGCCTTTTGGTGCGTTTGCAGAGCCCACCCAAATGGCTTTCGTTGCCTTCCTTTGTGCGCTGGGCAGCTTTCAGCATGGTGGTTTTTAGGCACAAAAGTTCATTTGAAGAAGGTAAGGAGCATATTGGAAATTTAGTGGTTGAAAACCCTGGCTTTGGAGGTGGATGCGTGTCAGTGCTTCACTGAAGGCTGCACACAGACTGCATTTCCCCGAGTGATTTGGGCCCTCTTGAGTTTTGCTTTTTTCTGGGGTTAACCAGTTTAGCGTGAGCAAGATGGCGTTGGTAGAAAATACCAAATGTTCCGCAGAAGCGTGTTTGTTTATTACTCATGGAGTGGGGTGGGATGTTACGCAAGGGCTGCGAGGTGCGGGAGCTCAGCCGTGAGACGCCTCAGCGGCCGCGGCGATGGAGAGGGGAGCCGCCGCCACGAGCGCACCGCTGGTGTAAGCTGGGAGAGCAGACCACGCTTGGTCAGGCTCCTCACACGAGGCGAGGCGGAGCGGGGCGCGAAGCCGGGCAGCCCCTCTCCGACCGCCGAGCTGCCCCACTCCCCGACGCACCCTGTCAGCGCAGCCCAGAGAGCGGAGCGGGGCCGGGCCGCCGCCACCTGCGGGCCGGGCCCGGCGGAGCGCTGGCCGCCGCCCGGGGCGTGTCGTGTCGAGCCGAGCCGCCCGGCCCCGCGGTGACTCACCGGCCGGGGCCCGGGCACCACTTCCCCCCCTCGATAGGAGCCATTTTAGCTGCACGAAGCTACGGGGTGGCCGGGGCGGCGCCGCAGGCCCCGCGGTGAGGCGGTACGTGCTCCCCGGGGAGGGAAGGGCGGCCGGCTGGGCGGCCGGGGGGGAACGCGGCTTCCCCGGGCTGCTGGCCTCTGCTGCCTCGACGTGCTGCTCGCGTCTGGAGCTGCTCTCCTCAGCCGTCTGGGGGGGGGGGGGGCGCGGGGGGGAAGGGAACTTCTAGTAAAGTGCAGCACCAGAGCGAGCTTGGGAAAAACAAAAAATAAATAGAGCCGCGAGTAAAAGTGAGGTTTTGGGGCAGGAGCACCCTGAGCTGCCTGTGGCTGAGCATGTCGCTCTGGGCGAAGGGTGCTGCGGCCGCCGCTGTGCTGCTCTGAACAGCACTCTTCGTAAGTGTTACAGCTGATTTGTAATTTTGCTGGGGTTTAGAATTTTGTCGCTTTTGAAGCATGTGGAGGTGCCAGGTAGGTAGCCGATCTGACCCCTTCAGCTCTCGCTCAGCTGACTGTACAATAAATGAATTTTATTTATTCCAAAGCTGCATTTACCTAGATCCGGATAGGATGTAACAGAGCATGGTCCAAATCGATTCGGACAAAGTGTTAATAATAAGTGTCGCGGCTTTGAGCACCTTTGCTCCGCTACTGCCATTCGCCTGGTGTGGTCCCGAGTGACTATAAAATGGCAGGTTTGTCATTTCAAAGATGGATTGCTCTCTACGCCCGTGACCTTAAATTGTGGTTATGTTTGTGCCGAAACAAACTTGGCAGCAGCCACTGTGGGGTCGTTTTAAAATAGAAGGAGTTCACTTGTTTTGTGCAGGAAGAAATGGACCGGTACTCACCTTTTCCTGAAAATGATTAAGAAATTATAGTAATGGGGATGGTGTACATGGCAGAGGGGCAGACCAATTATAAAATGGGCTTAGTGGTAGTTGTAATGGGAGAAGAAAATCCTGGAGGTAATTGTGGTGTGTCAAATTGCTTCTAAAACTTTCAGTGGATGAAAACCACCTTGATTCTCCTAATTATGTACTTCTGAACTCTAGCACAATACTTTGAAAAAGAATGAGTGTTTCCACCTTGTTTAAGGTTGAACAGAAAGGCAGGCTAGTATCTTCACAAGTTGTGTTTGAGCATACAACTCCGGACCCTCTATTTTGGTCTTTCAGTTGAGAAATAAAGTTGACTATCTTCTTACTGAAAATGAAATGACAAGGAGCTCAAACTGTTGCACACAGGGGAATACTTGCCAGTTTCATTTGCTGTATGGAGCCTATATCTGAGAAGTGTAATGGAGTCTTGCTTAATACTGTGATGGGTTGCAGGGGAGGGAGAGAGGGAGGCAACCATTAAGTAAATGGTCATGTTTTGGGTGAGGCTGTCTCTTGTCTTCAGCCTTTCCAGTGTTCACCCATATCTTTCTTCTGCATCTTATGGTACGGTGTGTTTTTACCATCTTTTGATTTTATGTTTTGCCTTTTTTTCTTTCTAAAAGCAACAGTTTTTTGCAAGGGCTTGGGAGATTTCTATGGTGCATTGTTTCATGTTGAAAAATCCACAGAGGAAATGATAAAACTTCAGAGGAACCACTTGGAAAAAAATTGTTTTGAGTTAATGACAGAAGGTTTTAACTGAAAAAATCTTTAAGGTATTTGCATCTTTCTTTTTTTTTTTTTCATCATGAGTTTTATTTTCAGATCTTAGGGCTGAGGCAACAGCTGTCTGCCGTGCTTGCAACTGGCAGAGCACGAGCCTCCCTTTCCTTAGCTTTGTCCTCCCCTTCTTTCTGCTGTACCAGACCCTGTCGAGCCATCCAGCCTTAAAAACTTGAGTTATCCTAAGTCGGTTCTCAAGCTGCAGCTGCTTATCTTGGGGAGAACGCTTTTTGTGTGCTAAAGGGTAAGTAGCTGCTGCTGTTTTCTCTCCAGCAGGGCTTCGCGGAGGAGCAGTTCCTCTTTGAAGGCAAAGCTGCCATATTCAGGCGCTCTTGCTGCTGTGCAAGGACTACGCCAGGGCTGCAGAAGCGTCTGGGGTGCAGTGGTGGAGCTAGGAAAAAGTGATTTGAAAGTCCTGTAAGTCCAGATGACAGCTTGGACAGATCTTCTAGAAGGCAGAAAAGTGGATTAGAAGGGACAGAGATAGGGCGTTAGTTTTTATTGATTTTTGTAGCTGAAGCCTGTGTTTGACTCCAAAAAACCCCCCAACTTTTCTTTTTTCCCCCACCCTAAGGCAGGGATCTTTCAGTTTGGACTGAATTTGTGGTTGTTGAGAGATGAGCCATGGGAGTGGAATCATTAGATGCCAGTTAGCTTGAACATTATTTCCAGACCCATGCTTTACAGAAGTGCCTGTTTTTTAATGTGCTCTGTTTTTTCATCCATTGAATATTAGAATTGCCAAGTCCGTGATCTTGGCACTCAAATGAGAAAAAAAAAAAGTAGTAAATGGCCAGATTTGAAGAATGTTGTTGGCCTGGTATAGTCTGATGTTTCAGTATTGCTGCAAACTCATACTTCAGTGGTATGTGTTACTCTTTGGACACTTAGGTGTAAAAAAAAAAAAAAAGATACATAAGGTGTGTAAGTGTACCCTTTTCTCTCTTTTCAGCACAGGTGTATTCAAGGGAGGGGACTACAGTAGGACTGTGTTTAGGGAGCTGATAGAAAATACTTTGTTAGAAAAATGCAGGATTTCCCTCTGTATCAGAGGAGAGGCTTTGATCTCCAAAACAGCTTTCAATTCTTACGAGCGTTAGCAAAAGTTTCTCAGCTTTCGCTGGCAGATTTTGTTGTTTTCACTGACAGTTTTGGTAACTCGTTGGAGTTTTGATGGGTGTGTGAGGAGCAGCAAGGACTTTCCCCCGGTGGAGTGATTCAGCACAGGAGTGGCAGGAGGTGGAGTTTATGTTTCCAGACTTGGTTACAGTTCGCTCTGTAAGCACTGAAACTTTGCTACCCTACGCCAGTGATTTACTGTGCTTATCCTTTTAATGCCACTGATGTGCTTTAGAGGTTATTTTCTTTCTTAAATCTTACTTAAATGTTCCTTCACAGATAAAGTAGTTGACAGAGACTGGATGTACTGAAATTTGAAGTCTTTTGCTTATCAAAAGTCCGCAGCAGCCATGTGAAAGGCTCTAGACATTCTCACTATCCTGACCTGACAGGGCTAATCCGTGTAGAGGTAAAAACGATTTATTCTTCAGTACGGGCCTGTCCTGCGGCAGAGCTTCCCACTGTGTCAGCCTTTGTGCTAAAAGGATCCCATTAGATAGGGACTAAAGTTTATGCATTCTTACCTTGATGTGCTTTAGGCCTTAACTACCTACCAGCTATCTTTAGTGATGAATGGGATGGCTAGAGCTCAGCTCATTTATTTGTCCTTAAAGAGATCAGTCATCTTCCCTCATATGTGACTTTGTACTAGGTTCAGGTTTGAATGTGAAAATGATAGCTGTTTTGTTAACCTGGAAAGAACCTCCAATTCTTAAATTTGCCTATAAAATTATTTCTATTTTGGGGGAAAAATATTACAGTTAATTTCCTAGGAATAGGAATACTAAATACATAGATTGGAAACTGTGGGAAAGAGTTGTTTTTAGATGGATTGAATGTCACTGTCTGCTTCTATAATTAGACATTTTAGTCTATTTCTTGAACACCCTATATTTAACTCACCGTCAACATTTCTGTGTGAATGTACCAAATACATTTTTTATTTTGAGGGAATGTTTTGTGCTTCTTGAATGGTTACCGTTAGTGTACTAACGGTCTCATCACTTATTTGCGAGCTCCTTCCGCATTTGCCTCACTTACCTTCTTGCGTGGTAGTGGTTTGACTTCTTAAGTGGGCTCACTATAAATGTCATCCCACGCAAGACTGGGTTTCAGAATTAGAAGAAGGAGGGTGAGCTTGGTTGATTCAAATTGTTGTCTGCTGTGGAAAGAAAAAAAACATGTTTATATATATTGTGGCTGCATATACAGTTTTGACAGGTTGTATGTTCTTGTAAAGTTACTTGTGTTTTTCAGGGGATCTTTTGACAGAGTTCATAAAGCTCACAGGTTAGGAGAAAGCTACCTTGCTTTTATGAGCTTTCTATCAAGTCACTTCTGCTGTTCTCCTGTTCCCGGCTATCTTGGTGTTTATTCAGTTTTATATTGCAGCTAGGGAAAGAAGCAGCAAAATGTGATTGTGAAACTACGGTTACAACTTGTGATACCCAGGGCTGACCGCTGTCAGAAAATTAATGTTTAACTTTCTGTTCCAGCCAGACTCAATTTCAAGTTAAAAGCAAGTTGACAAAAATACTCTTAGCTTTCTCCTCTTTGTGCATGGTGCATGTGCTGCACTAGATAATTTTGGAGCTAACAAGAATAGTTTACCAAGGATGTGATGCCATGGTTTGTTTTTACTGGAGGCTGTCTTTTCAACCAGAAGATGACCCTCTTAGGAAGAGCTTTAATGAAAACTGTGTCTTGAAGGCACCAAGGCTTGCGCGTTGTCTGCTGAAGGTAGATTTGGCCTGACGTTGTCCTCGGAGGTGGCCATTATCTGTTCCCATTCCCTTGGTATGTTTGCTGTTTTGGGCTGTTGTTTCTCCTCCCTCTCAGAGTCTCTGAAAACTATTTACTCTCTCTAGCTATTCAAGCTTTGTCATGGTGACTGTAAATTAAGCATGTGAATGAGGGTATTGGCTAGCAAGAAAATAATTATGAAATTTACATGCTGTGGGGTGCAAAGGGTGACAAACCCGCACAAATTGCAAGAATTTACTTCCCTGGTGCCTCTGAACCATCTTGTGGAGAGCTCTGTGAGCCCAGCAAGGTGCTCCAGGTGCCTTCAGTGGTGTGCTGCTGAGAGGCTGCCATCCTGTTTTTTTCAAAAAAAACCAACCAACCTTTGTTTATTTCAAAAAGAGAAAAGAAGGAACTGTAGAGAGGAAGTGTCTGTTTGGGGGCTTTTTTACTTTACAAAGGTGGTTTAGACATATGAATGAAAATGAAACTTTCTGTGTTGAGAAACAGTCTCAAGTTTGCTGGGGATGGCTTGCGGCATTTTTAAAAATACTGGCCCTTTTCTACTGAAAAAAATATATTTATTGTAGTATCAGCTAAAAGCAACAATGAAATAAGTTGCTTTTGAAGCAGCTAAGTGAAATATAATTTTAATTTGTCTGATGGGGCCTTATTATAGAAAGTCATTAATTTAGACCATTTAAAAATGGGCTATGGAAAGATTTCCTGAGAAGAAAACCAAGAACAAAATTACTGTTGGTACAATATTTTCCTGAACGTGCACTTCTGAAAGACATATGTCTAGTTATGAATGCTTGATGTAATAGAACATTCTGCCATTTGTTTTTATAAAAAGCTAATTGTCTTTTAATACAGTCCTTCAGGTGAGGTATATTAAATGTTGTTTCAGTGGTAATGGACTAGAAATAATTCTCAATGGTAAGAAATGTCAGAAAACTTTTGCCGAACTGCAGGATAAGGGCTCAGTCTTGCAAATGTTTTGTTTAAAAATAATAGGGATATTTGCAGAAAAGGTTTAATACTTTTGAAGCCACGTAGTTAGAAAGGGTACATTTTGTGTCTAGATTCTGATATTCGTAATGTTTAAAGCTTCTGTTACAGGTGCCATGCTTTCAGGTGGACTTAGAAAGCATTTTGTTAATTTGTACTGCCAGGCTTCATAAACAAAAGAGCTTGTGATGACATTTTATTGATATACTGTGATTCAAAATGTGTGCATTTGAAGAGAGAGAGAGACTGTAACAGTTGTTAACTGCAAATAGCGGGGTAAAATAGCCGCTGCCCTGAGTAGAGACCCAGAACCACTGATCCCTACATGCTGCATGGATGTAGTGTGTGTGTGTGGAGAAAAATAATCAATGGGAAGTTTTGTGGGTTCATTTTTCCTGCCTCACATGAAGATCTCTAGGTGGGGTGAAATCGGGGAAAAAAGAAGACTGTGTGGAGAAAGCAGCTTGCTTCCTGAGAGAGGAATAACCTGTTGTTACGCTGTCTGTTGTGAACAAGCCTGGTATTTACTAACTAGATGTGAGAATGATGCTAGTGCCTCAGTGCTGTCTCTGGTGTCTCCACGCACTGTGTGCTTTCCGAGCTTACGTGCACGCTGAAGGTGTTTTAGCCTCACCCCAGCTGCTCGTTTTCACTCATAAGTGAAGGTTGTGTGCGTAACCACCCCGGTTGCTTGGTGGCACATCCCGTTAAACCCATGCAGCAAGCAGCAAGCGTTTAGGTGGATATGCCCTGAAGCACAGAAGGGAGGCTTGGACTGAGCAAGTTTTACTCGGATAATGAACTGTCCTGGAGTTGATGGGTTATAAATTCTTAAATGGCTCATTTAGCATCTGCCCAGGCCCTTAGCTTGCCTTTATGTTCTTGACTCAACAGTAAGCTGCACAGGTTGAGCCAAAGTTGCAATTTAAACTGTCGACGGATGTTTTTGTGGGCGTACAAATTTGCACCAGTCTAATTTAAAATGTACCCTTAATGAAACAGTTAGAGGTGGGTGTGATGGTTCCTAGACGTTTCCGTGGCAGGACCGCTCATCCAGCTGCCTCAGTTCTGCCTGAGGGGTGCCACCCTTATTTTTCCTCACTGACAGCATAGTTTTTTTCCTTGTGTTTTATTGCCCTCCCCTCCTGTCTGCAGTCCAGACTATTCATGTGAGCAACCCCTTATCTAGTTCAGCCAAGATGAGCCAAGTTGGCAAGTTGGGTGTCCACGCCATGTGAAGTTGCTGGGCTGGTTGACTGAACCAGGTAGGGATTGATTTCGGAGTGATGGAGCTGGGGAGTTTGTAAGAGCTGGGGTTGAGAAATAGGGGGAAGGATGAAGTAGCACAGTTTTCCTTGGAAGAGGACCCTTGCCTGTGGCCAAAGCTTCAGCAAAGTGATAATTAGGACAGTTAACTGTCTTCTGCAGGTCACATTTAAACTCTCTTAAAAACTTGTTTTCCAAATGAGTTGTCTGAGCACCACAGCTAGATCCTTCTAAGTTGAGAGGTGTGTTAACTAAAAAATTAGATTTTGCCCAAAATTATGTGGAGACAAGGTCTTGATCATGTAAAATGGGAGGAAAAGTTGTTTGCTTGTTGGTTGAGTAACATGCAAATAAAAGCTTTTGGTGGAGGGACAAGCTTGGGCTTTTTTGTTCTTTTTCCTTCTGGGAGAAGAGGGGGAAGGAAGCACAGGGATGACAGCTGCATTGCGGAGGCTTTCTGAAAGAATGCTGTTAACTTTTTGCTTTGTTAAACATATTCTATTTATTCCTATCTGCTAAATCAGGTTATTGAAATGAAATGATGACCTTTGCTCTGAGCCTGAAACAATACAGGAGAAAAGCAGGTGTTTGGGAAGGTTAAACCTCTTACCTTGGCTGGAAAATGTTCAGATAGAGCTGAAGCTGTGAGGATGCCATATTCTTGCTGAGACTAAAAATGTAAGAATGAGGAAGAGTTTAAAAAGTTGATTATGGTCAGTTGCCAAGAGCAATGCCGTGATAAATTATTAACTCATTGCACTGTACTGCCTCATAGTGCAAACAGAATAGCTGGTTATTGTGCTCTGCTTGGTAAGTCAACACTGTAAAAAATTCCTTGGTTATCTGGAAAATGTCGTCTTTGGGGTGTTTATTAAAGGGACACTGTAGGATTAAAAATCATGTTCCCCTCTGTTGAAGCTGGTTAAAATGAAATCCATGAAGGCAGTTTCTTTGTTGCTGTCTGGGGAGCCTGGTCAGTGGGCCTTGATCAGCTTGGTTTCGTTTTTGCTCCTCTCTCTATATGGCGCTTTGGTGAGGTGTGATCCCTCCTACCTCCCTGAAAAACACACCAGTAGCAAGGCAGTTAGACTACTGGTTGCAGAGACAGAAGACAAGTTGACTCATAGCTGTTCTGCAGGAAAATCAGTTTTGTGGAGACCACTCCTCCCCTGTTAGCTGTAACCCAGTCAGAGAAAGAAATGCAGGGGGCAGGCTGTTGGAGCGGGCGGGTGCTGTGCTGGTGCCACGCAGCAGCAGCTTCAAGGAATAAATGTTCAATTTTGTAAGAATTGAGACATCCTGATTTTTGTTTTGCTTTTATAATTATAAATACTACAACATTTACCTTTCCATTTTTGCTTAAAATATACAGAGCTTGAAAACTTAGGTGATCTTAAGGTGCCTCAAAATCATTTATAAAAGAACACCTCCACCCTTATTCTAGCTTTATGTTTGGGTTACGTTAATGTTTTTGCTAATTTAATAGCATATAATCAATGTACTAGGGAAGATTATGCTTGTAAATATAACTTTTTGGTGTTATGCTTAGAGCTAGTACAGTAATAATACCCCATGAAAATGAATACATGTGAGAATTTTGAAATATTTGCTGTAATAAAATCTGTAGTTCATTAGTGGGGCACAGATGAACTTTCAGGGTTAAAAACAATATCCAGCTTGAGAGTAAACCATTTCTGGATCCGTGTCAGCATCTGCCACCCCAATTTTCTTAGGAAAACATTGAATCCTGCCAGTACATGTTGCAAGATATGACCAACGTGACTTACAAACTAAGAAGCAAATCTACAAAATGCTGTTGGCTACATAGTATTGTTGGAATCTGAGATGGAAAATACTTTTTTTTTTCCCCCAGTTCTCTTCTAAGTCCTTTTGCCAATCCAGCAGAATTTAGTAAGGTTCAGATCATGCTGCAAGGCTTTTTTGTTCAGAAGAGCTTTTGAGCAACCATTACTTTGTATTTTTTTAATTTGTTGGCTGCTTGGGGTTACTTGAGTATTTGTCAAGGGTAGGACTTGTGTCTTAAGTGAACATCAGAAATGCTGCAAAAGTGAGCTTCTGCTACAAGTTCTTCCACTGGCTTTCTGTTAGTGTCTGATGGGTCTTGATTGAGGACTTTGATTCTGACTTCCAAGGCATGGAGAGGTCAAGTGCCCAGTGACATGGAGGGGTGTAGTCTTGTCTCTTGAAGCACTGTACAGTTGTGGTTCTCTGAGATAACCCAGATGGTCAGAGAGCTCAGATGGGAGCACGTGAAAGCTGGGAACAAAGCATGCTCTGGTACCTAGCTACAGAACAGGTCTCTAGTTAAAAAGGAGGAGAATTTGGACCCTGGTCATTTTCAGGAAATTGCAGACCACTGACTTTGAGATGGCTGTTCTACTAACAGTGCCAGTCACCATGCGAAGGCATTTTTATTCCCAACTGGAGTGGGATGGGGATGGAGAGCACCTTAGGATGGACAGCTTTGGTTCTGTAAAGGGTAGAATGTGCCAGAAACTCCGTGAAATTTGATGAAGACTTTTTTACTGCTTTTAAATTTACGCAGAAAATGTTCCTAGACTATAGCAGTAGATGATAGTGTTAAATCTACTAGACATCTACCAGTTGATATATTTCTGAACTTAATTACATGGATGACGTGTCTTCTGTTGCTTTATTTGGCAACCCTGCAGATACAGCTCAGAATTGGTTTTCCTCAGTTTTATACCACCAGTTGGCCATTGGTGGAGGAAGGATACAAGGCCATCTTAATTTCTCATCCTACCTGGAAGTATAGTTTTTAGGCTAGCTGATGAAAAGATACCTTCCAGTACCTGAAGGGGGCCTACAGGAAAGCTGGAGAGGGACTCTTTACAAGGGCATGTAGGGGTAGATTCAGATTAGATACAAGGAAAAAATTCTTCTCTGTAAGGATGGTGAGACACTGGAACAGGTTGCCTAGAGAAGTTCTGGATGCCCCCTCCCTGGAAGTGTTGAAGGCCACATTGGCTGGGGCTTTGGGCAACCTGGTTTAGTGGAGGGTGTCCCCGCCCATGGCAGGGGGGGTTGGAACTAGATGATCTTTGAGGTCCCTTCCAACCCAAACCATTCTGTGATTCTAAGATGCTTTCTGGCAAGTGATATTATGGGGTAATCTAAGACTGAGCAGAAGACTACTTAGAGAGGGACTGAGTATAGCATATTGTTTTACATCTAGATACCATAGAAATTATAACTGTGCTGGAGTTTCTGCTTTTTACTGAAATTTTGCTTTGTCTAGCACTTCAGCCTTTGCTTGCTTAAGCTATATTAATTCTCGTGCTTATCCTTTTGGTACTAAATGCTTCTTCAACATTGCAATTTTTGTGGTAGACTAACAGGTGTTACTCTAGGTATTAGTGTTAGAAAAGCCCCATAGATCATCTAACCTGCCCTGTTTTCTAGGACAGGGTGGTCCAATTAAGTAAATGTGCTGGTGCTGTGTTTGGCAGGTGTGGTTTCTGCCACTGTTTGTGGTTCATTTCTGAAGATTTCTACTTGTTTACTTGTACATCTGTTAAGTCAAGTAACTTGGTTTCTTGGTGGTGTACAAGCCCATTTGAGGAAGGCCAGACTCTAAAACCTCCAGAGCTGGCTTGCGTGTTGTCCTGGGCCATGCTGGATGAGAACATGCCACCAGCATTTTATATGCTGCTTCGATGGCGTTCTGGGGCCACATTTCAGTATGTTTGACCTGATTACTTTTTATCCATCCCTCTGGCTGACTTTCTGTGCGTGGGCTTAACTTAATTTTTTTGTTTGTTTGTTTATTTTAGAAGGTGTCATGGAGTTTCTCCCTCTCATGGGAGGCCGTGGCCCATGCAGGAGGACAGGCGTGCTCGGTGACAAGCACGCAGTGGGGAGCCTGGCTGTGTTGGCAGGAAACACTCGTCACTGGGTCCCGGTATCTTCGTCTGTGCTTCCTGTCAGTTAAACCACGAGCAGGGGAGCAGATGCACAGAGAGATGATGACTCTGCTGTCTGCCCCGGGCAGCCATTGTGTAACAGACTTGTCTTCTCAAGAGTGCACTCTTGTCTGTATGCTTTTGACTTTGTTATCCATCCAAGACCCTTGTTCAGATAGATACCTGAGATTAAAGATGAGAATTTAATTAGTTCAACAAAAAGCAGTACTTGAACTCTAGAAGTATGAGCAGTAAAAGAGTAACCATGGGAGTTATCCTAGCGCAGTGACAGCTGAGGTCCAGTGTTTCTTTTTCCACTGCTACCAGTGTAGGAGATTTTAAATGCACATGAGAAATGGACGGATCGGGCATAAGTCATGCAGTTTCATTAATATCTTTCTGGGCAGATAATTGCCACATTACTTAACCAGGTGAGATTTTATTGTAAGATCCTGTTATCTTTGGAGTGATTTTATTACTATTATTATTATTAATGATTTTTTTAAATTTTAATCCACTTGTGAATCTGTGTCTTTCTGAGGCAACACTGGCTTCCAGTTAAACAACTGGTTACAAGTGCACAGAAAAAGCACATAAAACCTTCTATTCTAAAAGATGTAATGGTTTTTAAGTAGGTCTCATGATTTCTGAAGATATGCATGTTATTACAGCATAGTTAATTTATTGAAGCTAGAACTCTAATAATATCTTCCCCAGCATCATATTTTAGAGAACCAAGTACTCTGCACATCAAAATTATGTTAGAACTGAAACTGTGCGGATTCATTTCAGCCTTTTTGCCTGCTTTGATGATCTTTTCTTCCTCATGTGACAGCATAACTCACAGAATATTGGTTTTTTCCCTTACCCTGTTTATTCGTTGACTAGCCAGCACTGAGTAGAGATGTCTTTGCCACATGGTAAAATGTTTCTGTAGTACCTGCTCTTTAAAGTAGAGGCTGTCAGCCTGAGGAGCACAGCCTCTGGGTGGGGAAGAGTAGAAAGGTTGTAGGGGCAGTGAGATTGGATGGGTAAGGGGTTTTGCAGGAGGGGGGTTGGTTTGTTTGTTGCTTTTTTCTTCTCTTGGTTTATGAAGCACCATGCATCGCGCCCTGCACAAGAGGTGGGGAGGAGATGGTTTTGTGCTTGGCAGAAGAGCTGCTCTCGCAGAGGCGGGTGCCACTTGTAGCTCTCAGCGGTGCCTTGATCCCAGAGGAGCAGCTCTGGGTCCCCTGGGTTTCAGCAGCGCCAGGAGCCAGCACCACAAGGGCAAAACTCTGCATTTTGCCTCTGTGAAAGGCACCAGCTCTCACATTTGTAACATAGCTGTGCTGGAAGCCTTTCACAGCGACAGGATGCTTCTGACCTTTTTGCCTTTCAGTTTTGAGCACTGCTTTTCTTAGTACCATCTTGTTTGAGAGAGGAAAGGTACAAATGGGGCACAGCTGTCTGGGGGGAACATGTAGAAAAACCTCCACAAGACTCTGCTTTAAGTCTATGGCATCTTGAAAAAAGGCATAATATTTGGGCTTTTTTCCCCACCCACCCACAGTTCTGATATTAATTTATTGTATCTGTGATCACAGCAAATCGCTGAGACTTGACAGAAGTAGACGAAATGTTAGGCAACAGAAAAGAAGAAAAAGAAAGGAGGCTAGAGGATAAATGAAGGTATGGATTAGAAACTATGTAAAGCAACCTCTCCCTGCATTTATGGTACTAGTTAATCTTCCACTTTACCCTCAGCTTTCTCTTGTTTTTGTTTTTTGTTTGTTTTTTCTCCTGACTGTGTACAGGTTGAATGTCATGCTGAGAGAGGAAAGGGTAGGGTAGAAGTGGTAGATAAAATTTTTTTTATCTCTAGTTTCTATGATAATTTGCAGCTTTTCATAACAGAGCTGATTTCTGCTGAGGAGCTTCTTGCATGATGAGGCTGTTGTGCTGCAAGAAAGGCTGGAGTGCTTGCTTCAGCCACACCATACTCTTGTTTTCTCAGAGATGTAAATGAAAATGATCAGAGGGCTGGAGCACCTCTCCTGTGAGGACAGGCTGAGAGAGTTGGGGTTGTTCAGCCTGGAGAAGAGAAGGCTCCAGGGAGACCTTACTGTGGCCTTTCAATATATAAATTGGGCTTATAAGAAAGAGAGAGAAAGATGTTTTACGAAGGCCTGTAGCAACAGGAAAAGGGACTTTGGTTTTAAACTGAGCATAGAATTAGATAGGACATAAGTAAGAATTTTTTTAATGATGAGGATGGTGAGACGCACAGGTTGCCCAGAGAAGTTGTGGCTGCCCCCTCCCTGGAAGTGTTCAAGGCCAGGTTGGATGGGGCTTTGGGCAACCCGGTCTAGTGGAGGGTGTCCCTGCCCATGGCAAGGCGATTGGACTGGATGATCTTTAAAGGTCCCTTCTAACCCAAACCATTTTTCAATTCTATGAATTGAGGCCTGGATCAACTCCTGATAATTTAGGCAAGTTGGATAAGTGACTCAAGGAAGGGCCTTTCATCTCCAGGAGATGCAGCCCACCTTTCCTCCCATTGATTACAGGGAAAACTTAGAGGAACCAGAGTCCTTTCTTACAGAGGTGTTTGAGGTTCTTAGAATTAATCTGAATTTAGAGGACTTGATTGTCAGGAAAAATCCTAATTTTGTGGGTCAAAGGGGAAAAAGCTGTCATAGGAGAAAATTGTTTCCTGCCAGTAGAAGCTGTGTGGGTGCATGTCTGCTCAACCCTTCTCCTGTGTATGACACCATCAGGGTTTCTCTTTTGGGAGGCATGGGTGGACTTGTGCAACAGCCCAGTTCAGACAGTGCCTGAGAGAGAGGGCAGGTGCCTGTGTATGCAGGGGCACATGTTTGCCTGCGTGGGATTGGTGGTGCCTTTGAAGCCTGCATAGCAAGGGTGATCATCTCCTGAGCCGACAAGCTGCGTATCAAAATCTTTGAGCCTGGGTGCCATACTACCTGCATTATTCGTTCTGGGGAGCTGAGGGAAAGTAGAAAGAGGTCTCCAGGTTCGTAAGCCAGTGGCTGTGGGAGGTTGTGCTGCTTTCTGTTGCAGGATGAGACCAAGTTGGGTACACAACGCAGCCCAAGGAGATGGGGCAGTTTTGTGTTTTCCCCAGGCAACTTGGTTCCCCCAGCACTGCTGCCTTGCTTCCCCCCACAGCTGGGGAGCCAGGCTGGCTCACAGAGCCCTGCGTAGGGGCTAGGCTGGATGGCACAGCGACGTGCGCAGCAGCCGCCTCTGATGCCTGATTTAGTTCTGCAAAAGGCACAGGAACTTGAATGATGAAATGAGGAAGAGGTGAGGCTTGAATTTCTCTACACCTGCTTTGTGGGGGCACTGAAACTGTCCAGAATACCCTGATTTTGTAGGTCTTTTCATGTAACACATAAATTCTGGGTCTAGTTCATTAGCAGTGAATTCCTGTGTCTCCCCAGAGCAGGTGTGTGCTCATATGAGAGTGACTTAGGCTTCAGTGCGAACATTTCCCCAGACATTACGAAATGAGAAATACTGGCCTGTCCAGACGCTGCCTTCCCTAGAGCAACCTTTGCAGACCCTGCTCCTTTTCCACATCGCTCTTAAGAGAAGTCTTTTTGCTTTTTAATATTAATCTTGTTGGTCTTTAACTCATGTTTCATTGCTGTTTGAAACCCCACGGTGGGAATTGTTAGTCTAGCAACAAGTCAGGAGATAATTTATATTCTCTTAATAGCCAAGTTGACTAGTTTGAAATTCCCCAGACAAATAGTCTCCCTTCTTAATCCCATCCCATGCAAATACTTTAGAACATAAAATTTAAGCTACGCTGATCTGTAAGAAGAAAAATGTACAAGTGATATGGGAATATTAGTTTCTGTCTTATCCTACATAGCTGCAAGTTAATGTATTTATTATTGTAATTACACTAAGCATCATGAAGCACACACGTTTTCAGAATAATCTGAGTGAATACATTGCATTTTGGAGTGCATTAAAATTGGCAGTTTAGAAAGTATTACCTAACTTCAATTATGGCTTGAGAGAATGTTTTTCTCCACTATAACTGTGTAAGCAGTCTCTTGCCTTGCAGAGGTTTTAAAGGCATGATTTTAGATGCAGTGTTCTCTGTTTGGTTCTTTACCTAAGATTTTTTCCCTGCAGACATTTAAGTGAATTGGATATGTCACGTTACGTCCTGGATAGACATCCAGTACAGCAGAAATGCCTGTACTCTTCATACTGTTAACGCTCCTTCTCCAATTTAGGCACCCTTCAGCACCTTGTTGATTTAACCCAGCAGCAGCTTTTGGGGAAGGGTAGTACTGAAAAAGTAGGTGAAGAGCAGTGTTTTAAAAAAGGCAGCTTATTGGCTCAGGAAATGACCACTCTTGCTACACAGCCTTAAAAGGCAAAGGCACCACCATATTCTGTGTCCTTGGACTTGGGGATACTGCTGGATGAAAAGCTGGACATGAGCTGGCAATGTGCGCTTGCAGCCCAGAAAGCAAACTCTGTCCTGGGCTGCATCAAAAGCAGCGTGACCAGCAGATCGAGGGAGGTGATCCTGCCCCTCTACTCCACTCTCGTGAGACCCCACCTGGAGTACTGCGTCCAGCTCTGGGGGCCCCAGTACAGGAGAGACATGGAGCTGTTGGAGCGAGTCCAGAGGAGGGCCACAAAGGTGATCAGAGGCTGGAGCACCTCTCCTATGAGGACAGGCTGAGAGAGTTGGGGTTGTTCAGCCTGGAGAAGAGAAGGCTCTGAGGAGACCTTATAGCAGCCTTCCAGTACCTGAAGGGGCCTACAGGAAAGGGCGAGAGAGACTGTTTACAAGGGCATGTAGAGATAGGACAAGGGGTAATTACACTGAAAGAGGGTAGAATTAGATTGGACGTAAGGAAGACATTTTTTATGATGAGGAAGGGGAAACACTGGAACAGTTTGCCCAGAGAGGTGGTAGATGCTCCATCCATGGAGGCATTCAAGGTGAGGCTGGACGGGGCTCTGAGCAACCAGATGTAATTGCAGATGTCCTTGCTCATTGCGGGGGGGGTGGAACTAGATGATCTTTAAAGGTCCCTTCCCACCCAAACCATTCTGTGATTCTATGAAAACAGCACAACTGTTCAGTGAATGTCTGACTTGGCAAACACCTGGAACCTGGATGTAGATGATGACCTTTTGAAAAGGTGGCTGAAATGAGACAAATGTATCCAAGAGGGAAATAAGAGAAATGTAGAAGCATTTGCCTCTCAAAACAATGTTCCTGAATATATCAAGTGAACGCTGAAGATGCTAATAGGGGAAAGAAGGAAAGATAATGACAAAGATTGGGGATGAAAACCCCAAACCTACGGTCTCTCTGCAGGGATGAAGAAGTTGTCTTGGGAGGGTTTAGAGACAAGACAATTTCTGTTCCTGTTTCCGGGTACAATGGAGGTATATTCAGTGTATCTACATTAGATGAGGTTATTGGGATAACCTGCACATAGAGCTCTTTGTGCTGTGTGCTCCACGCCCATAAGTATTTGGCTGTCTAGTTACAAGGTGGTTTGTGTACCAAACAAGTTACAGCGAGAGCCTGGGGTTCAGTGGGGTTGGGTTTTTTCTTTGTTTTGTTTTTTTGAAGTCCCTCTGGCTATGTAATACTCACCTTTTCTAACCCAGGCCATGTCCCTCCCTCCTTGTCTCTGTGTGTGTGTTGGTGCTTTCTTAAAGTTGTTTCCAATATCAAGTTCAGGTTTAAACTCATGTTTTGAGAGTTCAAAGCAAATGATTTGGTGGATGACTTCGCTGCCTTTTCTGGATGCTGCAGGAGAGCTTACTAATCATGTTTACTTCAGCATATCTGGAGTATTTAGTTGCTTCTCGCCTTTCTCCGCAGTGAGCTGTGACCAGGAACGCTGGTACAAATTACCCATGCAGAAAGCACGTATGAGCTCAGAGTGCGACTCGTTGTGCTGAGGGAAAACGTACAGTTACAGCCTTCTACCCCAAATAAACCTTAGCCTTCTGCCTGTGAGTTTAAAAGCTTAGCTCTCTCATTTCATAATTTTCAATAAATTTAAATATTTTTTTGTTAGGCCTGTAGATGACACGTGAGTTGCAGCTACAGTGATCTGTAAAATATGATACACTAGAAACCAGGCAGAAGACTTCACCTCAGAAAGGAGTAACAAACCCCATGCTTTGATTTGGGAGACTGTCTTGAAGCTGTGCAGTGTTTTTTGGTGTTCCCTTTAAGAGAAGTCTGTCATGGCCTACGTGAATTCTTCTTACGTGAATGCTGTCTGAGCATTCTGTAAAGAACCTGATTAAGCTAAAAATAAAGTTGAATACATTCATGCTAAAAAAACCCAGACAGTTACATTAGAAAAGACAAACTGAAAAAAAACCTGACAGACTCATCAGTCCTGGAGGTTAGTGGGAGGGTGTCCATGAAGTCTGACTGACATGTCTGACTGTCTGCAACTGTTCCTTATCAATCTGCCTGACTGTAGGTACGGTTTGGTACTTTGCACCTCTTCTTAAATTACCTTTCATTCCTGTTTCTACAGGCTTTTTTGAATCAAGTATGCTACTTGTGAAATGTTAGGAGGTCTTATCACTCACTCTTGGGTTGGGCTTTTTTGTTGCTGTTTGGGTTTTTTGGAATCTATATGAAAGCTTAATGCAAACATCAGCTTTGTGATTTTGACAAAGTAGGAGATTTGTCTTAATTTTTCTGAGAGATTTGCTGATGGAGATGTATCTCTCCTGTCCCAACCTCATCAATAACTCCCTGGCTGTGTTAGTAGTAGTATCGGACTCTCCAAGCCCTTAAAACAAAAAAATTACAGTACTACTTGTCTTAATTCACTCATCAGACTATTTCAGAAAGAACTTAAAAGAAGTAATCTCAATGGTCGTGGCTGAACTGGTGACAACATGGACCCTTGGGGGTGTATAAGGAAGGCGTGTGTTGGGGCAGCGGATGGGCGCTGTGCTGTCTCTGATTACAGACTGGAGAAAACAGGTCACCTCTTGCCTGATTTGAAAAACCTCACCGATGAATTCCTGTGGTATAACCATTGGAAATGCGTGACTGAGTACTTCATTTCTTATATTTTTGGGTAAAGTTAAATGAAGATCTTTGTGACAAATAGATTAAAACACTTCAGGCACAGTTTGCAAAAATGTGTTTAAACTGATAAGCTTTATAAATAAGAAAGACTGAAAAATCTGATGTTTATATTTTATCCATGCCTCATTGTTAACCACAATGCTAACTTACATATAAATGTAAGTTCTCTTCTAAATTCAGAGCTAGAATCTCTCAAAGACCAAAATGCTTGTTTAACACTGCGCTAAGAAAGCAGCTTATGATAAGTGTTAGTTGCAGTGCTTTGTGATACGCGCTGTAGTGTTTCTTGACAAAAGCCCTCTTAGCCATTTATTTTTTTGCTTTGCTTTGATTCGGTCTGTGGTTCTTGTCTGAAGGGTTAAAAAGTTACTTAGGTAAAGACTTAGGTTAAAGCAGCATGCAAATAAAACTGTTCTTGTGTGTTTCATCGATGCTGAGTTAGCTCACTTGTATGAGTGTAATGGTGTATTACCTTAAATTCTCAGCTTGAGCAAAATGGGCCACTTGTCCCAAGAAGGAGGCTGCCTGAACAACCCTGAGTGAGTTGTAAGAATATACGTATTTATTTATTGAAACACTGTTTAATTCCAGGATGTATGTTGTACCTGTAGGAAACCGAAGGTACCTGTCATAGAACAACACATAGAATACCTTATGTAGTCCTCTGAAACGTCACCATCACAGCTGATCTTCACAGGGACGGCCTCGCGTCTTGCATAAAGATGCTGTGGCACTGGAGAGAGAAATCGCTGCTACTTTTTTTTCCAGCATTGTACGGTTTAACTTGCTGCTGTCTAGACTGCAGACCTTAGACTGTGGAAATAGGATTAGCAGCACACTCTCCAGGAAGGGAAGGTGGCCTAAAAGCTGTCAAGTAGAAGGTGGAAGAGCCAAGCCCAGGTCAGCACTGCATCCTGGCCGGGCAGAGGGAACCCGGCTGTGCTGGGAGAGCCACAGGCTGGAAATGCCGTCAGCTCGTGCCGCGCTGGTCACGTGCTGAAAACACGCCTGCCTGCCTGCTGCTCTAGCAGCAGGGTCTGAAGGGAGGCCAGAAATTAGTATAATTAGCTGAGCTTAAACTCAGAACAAGCTGTTTGGGGTTTCTGAGACCTGCTAAAATAAGTAGCAAGTGCTTCCAGGCCATGGTTCTCGTTGGAGATCGGGAAAGTCGCTCTGCTGCTGCGTCCCTGGGTTTGTTCTCGCGGGCATCTTGGAGCCGCTGTTCTTGGCGTAGGCTGCCTGTGTCCTCCAGTTTGTAAAACGAAATCTCATGCCGTTCTCTAGCTGTCAGGTAAGAAGGAAAAAATGACTCCTCTGCTGCAAATGGGTTTCAGGTGATATAGAATAAAAGTTTTTCCAGTTGGTAGCAAGGGTTAAACATGAAGGCCAACAGGTATAGGCAGACTTAGGTATGTGATATGTTTGACTGTTTTGCAAGGTGCTATAAATGTTGGCTCCCTGTAATCTGATACCAGGGTAGGACAGGCCAACTAATGAAGGAAAATAGACAGCAATGTAAAAGAACTGGAAATTCAAGTCTAGCTGACTAATACCAGCCTGCTCCAGAGGCTTTTGACTGTTCATATTGCTGACAGCTGACAGCAAATGAGGGGCAAACAACAGAAACATTGCCTAATCTGCTCTATATTCATACAGATTCTTTAAAGACACTGCAAAGGTAAGACCCTTTATGTTTCTCAACCCGGCAGAGTTGCTGGATGCAGCCTTGAACATAGACATCGTTGACAGGAGTGAAGTACCAAACTGAGGCTGGAAGTCTGTGTCTATGCGTGTTTGGGAAAGAGGAGGCTTCAACAAGTTCTGTGTGGATTAGTTTGTGCCACTTTCTAGTTGGTGCACATCAATTAAATCAAATTCAGATTTCTGAAACTGCTCAAATACTGAAACATAGAAATGCAAATCACACAGTATTTCTATGGCTACAACAGAGAGTAATTTTCAACTTATTTAAATGTTTTGTTCATTGTGCTTGACAGTCCAGTTGGAAAAGTTTAAAGATAAATTAATTGCAAAAGGAAAGTCACAGAATACTAAAAATCTGTGTGGCAGAAGTTGTAACGGGGATTTTTACTGAGCTTGATCCTGTAGCATCTTCTGCAGAATGCTGAAAAAGTTCTGTGGGAGTTTAACTCCCTGATCTCGAATTACGGACGCTTGGCTGGAAAAGGTCACCTGGAATAAGAAACTTTTGACTTGAACCTGATCTCCACTGGCCTTTTTTTCAGTTTCCCCCTTTAATGTATATAATTTGTGTGCATTTACATTCCAGTTTAAAAAAAAAAAGTCTTTGGCCGGCAGATTTTTCTTTGGTAAACTTCACTTTTACCTGCAGGTGATTTAAAAATAATGACTGCATTACTAATTTGCAGGAAAAGTAATTTTTAGAGGGCAGTTGACAGTTTTATATCAGTATTGGGCTGGCAACTGGTAATTTGTGAAGTCTGGCACCTAGCCAAAGCAATTATCTTAAGTTCCCCCTGATCTTTCTTCCTCCCACTGCACCTCTTCATTCTCTTGTGTGTATGCGTTAATCAAAAGAGGAAAACCTCTCAGGGTCAAGCAGTTCTTCCCCCCTCCACCTTCTTTTACAAGTTTCTTCATATCCTGCTTTAGCTGTCTTGGAGCTCAGCCCTTCAGCTGTCTTTGTAGTGAGACCCTTTCCCTTGGAAATCAGTGAGATTTGACTTATCTGGAGCTCTCTTATAGTTGCTTATAGGACTGTGGTCTTAATGCTCCTTAATAGGTGCTATTAAATGCCAGAAACCGCTCGAGGGTGCCTTTTAAAACATTTATTCTGTGTCACTGGAATAATTCATTTGGATTACAGAAATTCCTGAACCGGCTACATCAATGTACAGTTTTCTCGGTATATTTTTTAACGCTTTTTGAGATTTGCAATATAAATATAGTAAGATGTTTTTGATACTAATGTTATTTGTTTATGCAGGTAATTTGGTTATCTTATGACAACACATAAGGCCAATCCTGTCTCTGCAAATTTACTACTGGATAAAGTAGTGTATACTGAGTGTTGTAGGAGAGGAAGTAATGAGAGATCTTCTGTTTTCTTTTTTCTCCATACTTATTATCACTTACCTCTTGATGAGCTAGACTATGCGGACACTTGCAGTATCATATCAAACTTGTAGTCCATCTAGTCTGGTTTTGGAGTGTTTAATATATTACTATTTTTCTGGTGAATACATGAGTCCAGAAGTGAGCAGTTACAAAGAAAAAAATCACAGTACAATCCTGCCTGTAGAGATGTGTGGTTGCAATCTGCATTACTGGAGGTTTGCCTTGTGTTATGACAGGCCTTTTCCATTCCGTTTAAAAAGAAATCCTTATGTAATGAGATTGATTTGATCTAATTACATCGAGCTGTTTTTAAAACATTTTATAATTTTCCTAAGCTTTTGACTTCTCTCGCATCTATAGCAAGGAGTTTGAGCAAGTACATCTAGGCTGATGCATTTTTAATTGCTTTCCTTTCATCCTTTCAAAACTAGTTGCTTCTCAACTTAATTGAATGTCTCCTTGTTCTCATTTTATCAACTGGGAAATATGAGCACCTGATTTTTTTCTTCTCCTTACCAGTAGTGATGAATTAACTACAAAGGCAAAATCAAAGGACAGACCAAGTTAGTGATTCCCAAGTGTTTTGGACCATCAAACCATGCTCCCCAGCCTCTGCATTTACTGGAGATTAGCATGCATGTGTACCATTATGTAGTAGCAAGAAGAGAAGCAGGTCTTTGCTGTGAATGTTACTGTTTTAAGCTGGGTCTTGGATCCATATTACATTGCTACACAAGGTCACACTTTCGGAAATGTTCTTTATAACAACACCTGATGGTTGTTAGGATAAGAGACCTTTAGGTAGCCCATCATGGAGAAGTTCTTAGAAAGACTGGCAGTCACGCTGTCGGTCACCAGGAAGCTTGGTGTGACAGTGTGCTTGTAGCCAATGTTTTTCAGGTGGTGAAGGCCTGACTTGCACATACATTTGTCCCCTTTTTGACAGCAACTACGCACAGATGTTATCTTTGCAAGACTGAGATGCTAGTGCTGCTCTGTTTCCCAGGCTGGTAAACTGACTGCTGAGTTCTCGCAGCCTCGGCAGACTGTGCAAGCTCCCTATGCGCTACTTGGGGGGATGATGTCCTTTTTAGGGGGAGGTCCAGTTAATCTCCTTTGTTTGGCCTTCAGTGGATGATGGGAAGATCAAGCTAAATATTCCTCAGCAGTACTGAGGTGATGATGAGCAGCAATGAGTGGGGATAAAGAAGAGAAGCTGAGAAGGAACACTTCAGCATGTCCCCTTGTTGTAAAGGGATGTGGGAAGTTGTGGAGTTTTTGCTTCTTTGGTAGCCAAAACAGCTACACCAAAAATAAAAAGTCAAGTCAGTAGAATGGCATGTATTTCATTTATTTATTTTGCACACACACACACAAAATGAGGTAAGGTGTGTTTATATAACTGCAGCTGATACGTGTATGCTTGCATCCGCACAGGCATGTAGAGTAGGTGCTATGCAGTAAAGCAACATTACGTGGCTTCTATCTAATTGAAGTAATGCATCATATCTGTGAGCTGAGGCTTTAGTAACCCAAATTCAATCTGAAAAGTTTGAGTGCCCTACGGATAGCCAAGGCTGCTAGATCACGTAACCGCTTCTGAAAATTTACCCTCATCTTCCCTTTTAAGTGTCTAATGTGCCAAAAAGTGCAATTTGGGCAGCTGCAAAACGGTGTTTGAATCCACTAAGCAGTTTTGATCAGGGGGAGGAGAGGGCAAGGGAAGGATGTCCAATCTCTAATACGATTTGGGGAGGAAGGGAGGGCTGGCATTGTGATGTCCTGTCTCCCTAACTATTACTTCTTATGCCGTGCACCCAATCTATGGAAATGCAAGATTCAGTTATTTTCTTCTCAGCGGAATGGGGAAGCAGGGGAGAGGATTTGGACCTTTGCCTCCCTGTGGAGTGCCCTTGCTCAGCTAACTTTTCCTGTTGAGTTGGCTCTACTTTGCAAGAGCAAATGCTTGCGGAGCGGTGACTAAAACCCAGTGTGGCCTTTCTCTTGCCTGATCAGATTAGGGAGGCTTGCTCTTTATCATAGCAGGTATTCAAATACTTTATTCAGAGCTCAAGAACTTCGACAGTAAAATTGGGGAGAGCCTTCCTTGCCTCAGTATCTTTTAACTTGCTGTTTAGGACTGGTCTTTCGGTGGTAGTCTGTTTGCCTTTGGGTTTTTTTGGGTTTTGGGGTTTTTTTGTTGCTGCAGCATAAATCAATTATTTAGTGTTGTACATCTACACACCTACACCAATTTGAGGCTACCTTTATGCATGCTGGCAAAAGAGGATACAGAGGGGGAAAAAAGTCTCAACCATGCTGAAATTTTCTTAAAATTTCCCAGCAGTGCTCTGCCAGGTTACTTGGTTTGTGTACAACAGCTGTGTTATATAGATCTGCTAAATAAAAGGGACTCAAAAAGTATCAGGGAACATGGGAGAGAGGAAGAGGAAGGTTTTCAGGGGTGGGGGAGTCTGTAAACGGTGCTGGAGTTGTTACTGTTAATAGTCCAGAAAGGAATCTTGCCTCGTATTAAATATTCAGGCTAAAAGAGGTAGTTGGGAGCGGGGGGGGAAACCTCATTGAAAAAGTGATTTTTCCGGTGATAGCAAAGAAGAGCTTATTGCTTACATTTGTGCTTTCTGCTCTCTTTGAAGTAAACGTGTTTTCATGTGAAATGTAGGGAAGGAGGAGTTCATTTCACTTCTTTTGTATTAACTGAATTGAGTGCCTATTGATTTTTTTTTAATGCTTGTTTATATTTAACAGATGAAGCCTCTTACTCTCTGTCCTCCTTGCTGTATATATACTGAGAGCCTGTGGTGACATAGAGTGGTTTCCAGCCTGGCTGCAAAACAGGGTTTTATTGATACTGATGATTTCTTTGTCCTTAACGAAAGTTCAGCAAAGGTCACTCTGTTCACTTTTATTATGTTGGCTGCTTTTTGCAGTTTCCCCTAGGCAGCATGGATGCTTTCAGAAGATTGCAGGCTCTTCCTGACGTCGTTTCTTTCCTTCCTTGGTGATACTCCCTTACCATACTGTTTTCCTATCTCCTTTAATTTGTGTGACCATTTCAAGTACTGTGCCTTCAGAAACTTCTCGTGCCAAGTAACATATATTAACTTGTTCTACTTGCTTGTCGTTTTGCCGACTACAGATCCCCTGGGTCTAAGGACGTGGTTCAAAGCTCCTGTTCTGTGCAATTTCTTAATATTACTCAATAGGAATAATCAATCTGTGAAGAATGCCACAGGAGACGATGTTGTTAGCATTTATGCTCAGTGTGGACCACACATAAAGAAGATGATCATGGGTTTGGGATTTCTGTGTGACAACTGCGATATCATTCAGCTTTTTCCCCTTTTTTAAGAAAACCAGACTCTACGATGTATTACTTGCACAGTATCTTAAAAAGATGTGACTCTGCAGAGGGTGGACTGGCTCTGGCTTGATCCATCCTTCACCTCCGCTGATAGAAAGGAGTTAGAAAATTGAGTGAAATCTTGCAGTTACAATCCATGTGTTTGCCTGACCTCACTTGGGATGGTTTTCAGTCCTTCAGTCCAAAATTTCCAGGTGATGTCTTTATTCTTCCCATTCCTCTTGTTCACTCCCCTCTTCCTCCCTCATCCAAGATGGTGTTGAAAAAAGGGTTCAGCTTTGCATTTCTGTTAAGTTACAACTTTCACACTTCTAGGCTAGAGCTAATGCTGCAGGCTGTCTTAGAAAATCATTGGGAAATTTCAATCACAAGTCATTTGCCCTGTGCTAAATGAGTCGAGCAGTTTCAGCAGTAAGTCGTGATTCAGATCTGCATTTGAATCTTAAAGCAGCTAAGCTGGTTCTTAATTTTGAATGTAGGAATGATCTTACTGATTTCACAAAAAAGGCAGTGCAGGATGATAACAGTCATCTTCAGTAACCCGAAATGGGAGTAGATCCCAGAGCTTGCTGGAGGCATCTTTCAGCTCAGCTGGGGTACTCTCAGTATCGAGACTTGAGCCTTCCAAGTTTATAGCTAAGCTTCTTCAGCAAATTTTTGGGTTTGTGCCTGGCACTTTGATGCCTGCTACACCTGCTCCAGCGTGGTGCTACTGTGTTATTTCAGTGTTCTGCATTACAGTGCTTGAATGCTGAAGCAGTATGGGCTGTACCGGCTCATATTGTCAGGAGTTAAAAGGAGAAATTGTGGATTTATTACTTCCAAGTTGGAGCCTAATTGCAGTATTGCAACTTCACCATTGGGACCAAAAATGCTGGTTCTTGAGGTATTTCTTACGAGCTTTGTTGAACTGGCTAAATAGGGCTAGGATTAAGTACGGGGGTATATATGGTGAAGAGCGGTGGGGAAAAAAGTTGTGCTGCCTAGCTGCAAGGAGTCCTACAATGTACCTTCCGGGATACCAGAGTGGCAGTGTACTAAGGGTTAAACTGGCTGAATGTGCTTTTTGACAGACTGAGGAGGTTGTTGTAGATGTTGAAATCAGTAAAGCAAGAGGAATTCCCAGAGGGATTGAAATAATTTATTTGTATGTTCAGTTTCAAGAATTAAGCAAAATGGAGACATTTATTTATATTGCTATGTCTTAATATTGCTTTTTATAATATGTTTCTACAATAATTAGTAAAAATGAAAGCAAAACCTTACTTATTTGGTCGTTCTGAAAATTTGATGTAAATTTTATGGTAATATATACTGGGTTCCCTTTCTCCTAGGACTGTTTGTATGTAGTCAAGCTTATTGTGCATGTGAATACAATTTACGCATTTTATACTGTTTGCAAATAACTTATTTTCTACTCACAGATGTACGTAAAATCAGGCAGGGAGATAAGTGGCATTATATAGCAAAAACAATAGTCCTGTTTGTGTTAGCCTATAGACAGCAGGATCCTGTGATACTTGGAATAATGAAAGCACAGTTTATAAAAATAGATGTGGAGGAAAATATAGCTGGTTTAGAATTGTGCTGGCTTCTTTGAAAAGCTGCTCTTGTTTTCTGTATGCCAGAGAAAGCGATATGGGTTAAAGGAAAGTACTTTTGCGTTATTTTGCCATGCCGTTACTGCCCAATAGATCATTTGCTATTACTGGGTACCACTGAAGAAGTAATGATAAATTTCCTGTAAATAATAATAGTTTGAGTGCCTAGCCTTTATAAGGTTAGATATAAAAGCTCACTAAAGCCTGTTTACTCACTTGTCTTTGACTTTGGTCGTAATGTTGTGTTTCTTTCATTGTAAGAAGAAGGTATCATTGGACTTTATTTATAGATTCCGTGGTGGTTTTGGGGAAGGGGTGTAGGGGGGAAGGAGCAGACTGCTATGTAGTCTTACATCACTGCATCACCATGGTGCAAAATTTGTAAAACAGGTTTTGAATGTCTGTTCCTGCAACAGTAGTAGATGATTAGGAACTTCATGTTACCATAAAGTGTGACTGTTCCAAGTAGTGTTTGTGAGGATACCTTTGGGATCAAATGCATTACACTCCTGCAGTCTCTGAAATGATATTAAATCATGATGATTAGTTTTGCATTGAACGTTTTGTTGTTTTGTTTTGTGGTTTTTTTTTTTTTCAAATAAAAGGTAAGAAAAGATTTCTTTATGGCTTTTAGTAAGTTTGCTGCCACAGCCTTTGGATCTTATGCATTTAGTGTGCATCTTGGTATTGTAGTATCTACTGTAAAATATTAATATTTTACAGAATGACGAATGACCTGGCACTGATGGAAGAATATGCCAGTTCCCAATGCACGCAGGGAACTTTTAAAATCTGTCTTATGGTGGCTCTACCTCCAGTTTTCCTTATACCTTATGAGTTTACTAGATAACCTGCGTCTCCAACACTTAATTTATCCTGATTTTACGTTGACACTGTTAATTTTTACCAACCTTAGAAAGATACTGGACCTTAAGGACTTGTACTCTTTGTTCATACATGTGGCTTCAATTAGTGTAACGGAGATGATTATAAGCCTTTGCTGTGTTCCGGCTCTGGTTCTCCCTGGACAATTAGCTTAACCCCCATTTTAAAATAAGTCTCCATTTGGAAGCTGAGTAGGTTCTTGTATTTGCCTGGTGATCCTTTAGAGTGAAGTTACTCTTCACTGATTAGAGGGAGTGATTTAAAATACTATTATTTTGTGTTATTGGAGAGTCACAATTTATTTCTAGGCAGTAACCAAAATAGAAGTTGTACTTAAATAAACTTCCATACCTGTCCTCTCTTCTGAAAGAGCTGGTATGTACCTATTGACATAGATTGACCCACTTCAATCACTGTCTGTAGGAAATACTAAACTAGATATTATAAGGCTATATACTTTATTTTCGGGCTGGCATACAGGATAGTAGGAGTCTGAGATTGGACAAGTTGGTCTTAGCCCCACTGTGCTGGCATGTTCGTGTAACTTCTTAATGGCATTCTTATCTTCTAAAAGGTGAGGCCAAGTAACTACATTTAGGGAAGTTACCCAGGATTATATGGTTGTCTGTAATGCTTTCAGTGCCATAGCCCTGCTGAAGTACGGAGGAAGCCTTGTTAACTATTCAAGTCATTCTGCAAAATGGCCAGAGCTGAGATTGAACAGCCATGGTTCCCAAAGCACATCCTTCTTTGTTCACACGTGTAGCTCTCATTAATGCAAATATTCTCTACTTAGGGTTGTGGTTATTCTTATGAACCTTTAACAGCTAATTAAAGCACTCTATGGAAGTTGGGGAGGTTCTCCTGTTTGCATAATTTTGGGTTTCCTGATTTCTTAGAAGGGTAGGATCTAGCTACTTGAATGTTCTGCCATCACTACTTAGGAATTTGGGAATACCACAATCTATATGGGAAAAACAGCTGTTACATTTCCTAGAGTGAGGGAGTATGAGCCTGTAACACGATCCTCCCTAATTAAATTGCTTAGCATTGGGGGGAGGAAGATACCCTTCATTTTTTTGAGTTTCAGCCTACTGCAAAAACAAGGCGAAGTTAAATGTCCTATATAAAGGCAGATGTTAATCCTCGCCAATGGCACGGGAGTCAGCCATAGGCTTTCCGGGGGGTCTCAGTCTGGATAGCTGTGTGGTAGACCTCTGCCCCTTATTCTTCTGCCACAGTGCAGCCCTTAATCTAAGGAAGTTTAAAGAATTTTGATCAAAACGCTAGGCACCACACATTTCTCTTCCTTAAAAACATATGGATTTAAATTCCTAGGCACCAACATACTCCCTTAGGTTCCTAATTTTAGACACCTGTTTCTGTTATTATTTTGAAACAGTAAATTTGTTTTATTAATGTATTGGTCACCTTAGTTGCATAAAAAGATTATGTTTTGTCCTTGCCTTTTTCCCCAGAAGTGATACAGCACGTCTCTTCATAACCTCATGTTAACCATGTTTACCTTTGGCGCCAATGAGCAAATGAAAACGTGGGAGCTGTAGGCACACATCCCTCCAGTGAAGCTGTTTACATTCCGTAGTTTGAGATTTTTTTTTTTTTATTTTGCTATTGTACTGTGCAGTTTTTTTGCCTGTTCTAATTTGCCATGACGTGGTCAGTGCTGTTTCCTTCCGGCTGCTTGTGAGCCTGTGCTAGAGATAAGGATACGTTTACAGTGCATTTTTAACAAGAAGCTGAAGATCTGCTTCATGTAGGAACTCGGTGACTCTCTGGATTGTACAAAGAATATATTTTGGTTTCATCTGTTTGACACTGTGGGAATCAAGATCTAGAGCATTTTACTCGCAAAATAACAACTTTGCTAAATTTGAACTGTGTGTGAAGAAGAAAGGTGATATACTTGAGATATCCTACAGCTGAGTAGGTCAGTCTGGGTTTTGTATTTTTACTTTGAATATACCTTAAAGATGAGAGTTACTAGTGAATATGAAAACTGTGTATATGAATCAAAAGATGGATTTTCTTTTTGTTAACTTTTGTAACTTTCTCTTAGTCTCATGCTTTTAATATGAAGCACTTTGAAACTGAGTCTTCTTTTTAAGGGAATGAAAATTTGCATGTATTAATCAGTAAAAGTAATACCTCTGAAGATACAAAGGTGTCTGACTTCCTTGGAGTTAGAACAGTTATAGTTTGGGGCAAGCGTTACTGTGACTGCTATTATTTCACATAGCTAAAGCAATCATTTCTTAATTATAACTTTTTTAAATTTTTTTCCCCTCTACAGTGAAAAAGGCTATTGAGGTGGGAAGAACAACTCAGGAAAGGATTTCCCTTGGTTTGTTTCTCTTTGAGAAGAACCCAGGAACACCAATGATCTAAGAAATACAAACACTGATACTTGATTCGTTTTGTGATCCTGCCTTTCTGCCCAGCTGGACCTTGGTGACACACTCTGTTCTTTCACATTCAAGAACGTTTTTCTTCGCATGTGGAGCTGAGACCTGGGAATGCGTTATTATGGCAGCAGTTGTACAGCAGAATGAGCTTGTGTTTGAATTTGCCAGCAACGTCATGGAGGATGAGCAGCAGGTATGGGACGGTGTAAGAAACCATATTCGTAGAAGTCGGTGCTAGGAATAGTATGAAAACATGAGGAAAAAAATGGTATAAAACATAAAAAAGCAAACATTGAGGTCATTATTGTTGCAGCAGATCTTTGTGCTGTTTCAAAAGTTTCCTGTTGCTTCCTGTAACTTGCACGGGCAGAACAGAAATTGGTTGAAATGTTCTAACTTCTGCAGTATTGCAGAGACATCCTGCTCCGAAAATGTTTTTCCTGTGTCGCTGATTTGTGCCAGTAGAATCCATCCATTTGTGATGCAGAATTCCCCAAATTCTGGTATTTGACAGTAGTTTTAACTTCCCTAGTGTGTAAGGTAGGATAAACTTCTGAATAAAAGTAATGGTCACACTACAGATTGCTGCTTTTTACAGATTGGATTTCTAAATTGCGTTACTGTATGCCAGCTATTCAGAAATAAGCTTCAAAGTAATTTAGATCGGTTTCTTTCACCCTGCAGGGAAAATACGTCTGTTTCTATGTGAGGAAGCTCTCAGTTAGGTGTTGATTATCTAAACCACATCCTGTGAGTCCTGAGGCTTCAGTGAAGGATTCCCATTGTAAAAATCAGTCAGCTCCTTGATAAGTAGTGGTTAATGGTAGGGTTTTGTATTTGTTAATAAGAAATTAGGTGTCTGGGTACTGTGGAGAGACAGTTCTCAAAAGGCTGAGAAGTGCCATGACAACTGTTCCTCTTTTTGTGAATGTGAAAAGCATTTACCTTCCTCTCTTTAAAAAATACTTTTGACTTTATAATCTTGTCTCTAGGTTCTCTGTATGGCCTAATACCTGGCTGGGTCAGTAGCCCGTTTCTGCTGTCAGAGTCATGCGATCATTTCAATGAACTGAGTGTTGTCTCTCTAAAGTGCTAACTCAGTTTTGGGTGGAACTAGTAATGTAACTTCCTTCCCTGTATTTTTCCAGAGCTTGTGGTAGCCTGGGGATTTAGATATGGGAATTGCACAAACATAGTGGAAAACAAACCTTATTTATTACCTCTGTTTGTTGTTGTTCATTGCTGGTTTTACTTTACAAGGCAATGGGAGAGGGGAGAGATGGGATCAGGAGGGCTACTTCAGTGTGTTTTCTGGAAGGGATAATGTAAGCAAATGTGGGTTTCTTCAGTTTAGCTATGTGTTCTGCCTCTTGCAGTTTCTTCAGATGCTCACCTGAAAAAATTTAAAAATATTAAAGAGGACTCAACAAGACAGTAGAACTTCCCTAAACAGAGCTTTCACCAGCCCGAAAACAAACTCAACCTTGGCGTTTATCTCATAACCCCAATAAATCCTACTCCAGATTAAGCCTAAAGAAAGAAGGTGTCCTGTAGCATACCTAAAGGCGATGAAATCAAAAGATGCACAAGGCCGAAGACAGAGAGTGCATAGCAGAAGGTCCATCGTTGCAAACGATCAGATGCAAGCTCTGCTTAAATCACTGGGTTACCTTAGTTCAGATATCAAAGATACAGGTAACCAGCTAGCTGGCTGCACAAAGGTAGATCTTAAATACTCACTTGTAGAAAAGGAATCCTGCACAGGGAAAGATCTGGGAAGCTGGAGCAAGATTTAGCTCAGACAAGGATTTATGCTATAACATTAACCCCAAAAGATTGATTATGTGTATACCTGGTTGATCTGATTCTTACAACGTAGGAGCTATCGCTATTGCTACTCCTCAAATTTTTCAGTTCTGGACAGACAAACTGTGTTTAGGGATAGATGACACAACATGTGTTCTTTGCAAAACTTTTAGCTCTGGAAGTGCTCTGTGTTGTTAAAAAGCTTTTTTTGAGCTTCATCAGTATACAAAAGGTGATGTCTTTTTACGTGGGTGTCACTTAACTGGTCTTCGGATAACTATTTTTGAGATGCCCCCCAAAGCTGGCATTGAAAGAACTTTGTTACTTTTCTTCTTGTCACAGCTGTGTTGTGCCAGGAGCTGTCGGGACATGGAACAGCTGCAGGGAGAGGTTTGGGGTCTAGATGGCAGCTATGCTCAGTGTTTCAGGGAAGTCATAATTCATGGCTGTTCTTTTTAATTTTAAGTCTTGGTTAAACAACCGTAAATTATGATCAATGCATTTGCAAATGTAAGCATTCAGCCAGTGGCAGCCGCCAGTGGGAGGGACTTGATCACGTGGCCCCGTGTGAACGGGAAAGGCTCTCTCTTATTAGCTTTATCCTTTTCAGTTTAGAAAATATTTTTTTTTTTCTTGGAGGGTTCATTTATCACATTGTGCATGTATGGTGAGGAAGAAATGGGATGAAAATATCCTTGTAATTTTGAGAAGGGAACAAGTGGCTCGCACTAATGCTACTGATAACCTGTCTGGCTGCTGCTACATGACAGAGATTCTGGTTAAATGGAGGGTTTATTTTTGTTTCCCCTCTTTTTTTTTTTTTTTTGAGTGAGAGACTGCACATGTAAAATGGGACAGGAGTTCCTGCAGGCTTTGGCTGAGTCAGCGCCACTGCCTAAAAATGTTTTGCTTCATGTCTGCAGCTTCTCCTCTCAATGTCTTTTCATTTAGGCCTTGTTAACGTACAGTTAACATGGTATTTGATCAAGACAATCTTGATTTAAAAAGCTGAATAAAAGCAGCCACAGAGGCTGGATCCATACTAGGAAGTTTTAAGTGGTGCCAGGGACACGCTGAATTATCGCAACCAACCAACAGGTTGCTCTGTGCCAACAGGTGCTCTCTCAAGTGGCTCTGACACGTGTAGTAACCTGTGCTTCTGTATCTCTGAGGGATGTTTCTCTCTTCCCTTCTTCTGAGGAAGAGGGGTCCAAGCCCTGAGGTTAGGCTGTGACTTCTGCACCACCTTCTCATGCCTTGGTTTGCTCTTCTGGTTCCCTGGTGTTGCCATGGGCTTTCTGAAACATTAAGTCACCCGGGCAAGGCCAAGGTCTACATTTTTTTGGCTATTTTCAGCTCCTGCAGCAAGTCCCCCCTTATCCACTTGCAATTTTATGAAGACTTTCAGGAAATGATGTGAGATCCATAATGAGGTTGTCTCCCCAGGAAAGCAAGTGGCATTTATCAGCTTTCAGCATCCCTCTGTGAAACCAGGTAATTTCTCAGATACTGTCTGTGGGAATGCCTTTATAGTCAAGGCTGCCTCTACTGTTGGCACAGGAACTTCAGCAAGAGAAAACTGAAGCCTATTTTCTAGTCACCAAGGTCACTTTGCCTAGTTTCGTTTAGTTGGGGTTTTTTTAAAATAAATGGCCAAATGTATTGCAAGTCTGAATTCTGTTGCTCTGTTAAAAAGCCAGTTTTTTCACTGAGGGTTTTTTTTTCCACCCATGTAATTTTTCCCTGCTCCTATCTATTGCGTGCCTTTCTTCCTACCCATTGCTCACTTGCATAAAATTTGTTCCACACCAGTTAGAAGCTAGTCACCATATTCCTGTGACAACAAATTTTCTTCCTTAGAGAACTTGTAGTATGAGAGGACAGTACCTCCAGAGCAGAAGAAATCTCCTTCCTTATTTTCCATTTCCATAAGCAATACGGTGTTTTCATCTTCTGTCAGTTGGTGACAGCTGATGAGAAAAATCTGAGGAAAAAAAGAAACACTTTGTCGAACACCCAAGAAGAATTTGAGAGCAGGAGGGCAGATTGCTGCCATTGACCCTCAGAGAGGGCAGAGTTCAGTTTTCAGGGGGTCGTGGAACATGACCAGTGCTTTGAAGGACCTGCTCATGGGACCTTCCATGGACTTCAGCATCTGTCTGAAGCTTTGCACTCCTCCGAATTGTTAAAGGTCAGTCTACAGGACTGGTTTGTAGATAAACTACAGTGAGGAATTTGGTGTCTGAGACTTGGGAAGATTTCAGTAGTAGCTCAACTCCTTTACATATCCAGCAGACTTGGGAAATGCATTGAAGCCAAGCCAGAACTTTGTCAGAGCTAGGGTGTCATATTTTAAGTATGTTTTGCGTGAGAAAGATGAAGCAGCAGAAGTAGGCAAAAGGAAAAAAATAGACAAATTGTTCTTCTATGGATTTATGTATTGATTTCTTGAAAATCAGTGCTGACACTTTAATTTGGGTCTGTTTTTTAATTTTGGGATACTTTGCACCCTTCCTTTTTGTTAGTGCATGTAGAACCATCTTTGTATTAGAAATAAGTTATTTTGTGATCTTGCTATTAGACAGGTAATTTAATTTATCTTAATTGAATCACTACCTTCTAGTCCTTAATTTAATGTTTTCCCTGTGTGTAATTCTCATTACACACTAGCATCAAAGGGAGCCATAGTAAACAAAGGCTTTTCTGCAGTTCTAAATGTGTACAAAGTTATTCTTGTGTCTTACAACAACAGAGCTACAGGAAGCTTTAGCTTGGCTCCCAATTGGGATTCAGGCACTTTCAATGACATCAAGAACATTACAGAAGTAGTCAGGTGAGGTTTTACCTCTCAACAGTCATATATACATCAGCACACTTTAGTAGTAGCTTTTAAAACTGAATTAAATGCTTGTTAATGAAATCATAACCAATTACAAATACTGTAAAAAAAAAAAAAAAAGTGATGACAGTTTTCACAAAAATGCATTCTAAATTAGATTTGTTTGCAGTTGCATGAATGCTTTTCTCTCTGAAAGCATATTATGTATTTGTTCCAGCCTTTCCTTTTCACAACCATGGCAGGAAAGAAAATCCATACATTGTACCTCTGTAAGGTATGAGTTGGAAGCAGGTGTAACAACAGTTTTAAAATAAAAGGTCATGAGAAGTGATGTTTACTCTGACTCTTCCAGTTCAAAACCATTATTAATTTAAAGAAAACCACATGTAAAGTGTCTTACCATGAGTGAATGCTTTTCTGTTCGTCTCTTGTCTTTTGGAGGCGTAGTGTGTCAGCAAGCATCTCGGCACCAATTTCAAGCGACCAGGTATTCCCCTGCCATGGGGGTTTCTCTGCCTGTAGACAGACACCATGACCGTGTCAGAGTGTGTATATGATGGTTGTTTCTAGACATGGTCAAAATACAGTTTTACCTTGCAGAACAGATCGCGTCTGATCATATGGATCAAGCCAACTCCTGCTGAAATGTGTGACAGCAACACTATTCAGTACCACGGGAAACATTTTGGTCAGCTGCAAAGTGTGTGTTGGTTACAAACAGATGGTTGGGCTGTTGTAGTAATGTTTCACAGCAGAGTGATGAGTAGGATATAATATAAATAGGGCTTTGAGAAACTGAGCTGATAATACGTGACAATCGGTTGGGTTTATCTGTGTTTCCTTTATTATTCTGAAACAGTTTTTGGTGACTTGTCCCCACTGAAGAATAACAGAGATGCGGAGGTGGTTTTGCCTCTCGGAGGCCAAGTCAGTGACATGAACGTCAGTCATTAGAGAAGGACTGTGCTGAGCCAGAGTATTTTTTTATCCAGAAGGAGCTAACGTGAGGCTTATCCTAAGTGCGGGCACTCGATATGTTGCTGCAGACGCTGTAGCTATGGAGCTGGTGCAATGGTGGGAGCAGGGAGGAGGGAGTGCTTCGCTCTGAAGATGTGGTGGGGGGGCAGCTGGCCATTTGCCGATGAGTGTGTAGGAGACAGATGCTGACATCATAAATAGACACCCAAACGCCTCCACCCTTTTATAGTCAATGGAAAGGAATAGGCATTTTTAGGGCATGATTCATCCTATCATAGCACAAAGGCCTAAAACTGGGCAGGGAAATTGTGCCCTGGAAATACTCGTTTCCTTCAGAGCTGACAGAGAGAAATCAGGGGTTACCCACTCAAGTCCAGATTTTAGTGAGAGGTACTTGACCTCTAGCTTCTATGAGCTAGAGCAGGATAAGACTACTGAAATTGTCTTACTTGCATCTTCCCTACCTAAATCCATAGTTCTTAACTGCTCAGGAAAATATTGAACAGGTACTTGCAAAGCTTGCAGGTGACAGGAGCCTGAGCGGAGTGTCATATGTAATCTTTTTTCAATTTTTTTTAATGTAGTTACATATAGGCATACAATATATTGTAATTTATATCCCAAAAGTTATGTACAGTGGCATTTTTACTGAAATGTGGGTTCTTAAACGATTGTTGTAGCATGAATTTTGTCTTGCTAGTGAAGTTGCAACAGATCATCTTCCTTCTAGTTTCTGGAAGGTATTGTTGAAAATAAAACCTTTTTTAATGCACACAGTATCTTATTTTTCTTCTTTCTTTGCAGTGCTTTATCATTTTTACTGATTTTGCTTTTATTTAATCAAATCTATTTGTTTACCCTAGCCTGGAAGCAAATAGGATCTGGGATGATAGGGTCAGGAAAAAAACAGGATGCGCAATGTGAACACGATGCTTTCTGAGGAACAGCAGGGACCTGTGGCCACCAGTGGTTCCTGGTTTCTCGGCAAGAGGCAGCCTTGGAGAGAGGTCGCCACAAAGGCGTGGGGTAGAAGCTGTCCCATTGCTTGACTCGATGTACGCCACTCATCTGGCAACATGATTGCATGAGAGGGCTTTAACTAGTCTGCCCGTTGTTCATTTTTATTAATCTTGTAGATGTTATTCTATTTCGAAGCTTCTGTTTGGTAGAATAGGTAGGTTATTTGTGGGGGTTTTGCATTTGGGGTTTTTTTTGTTTAGCAGGCCGTCCATGATAGAAGCCCAAAGAAATACTACTTTTGTTTCTTAGTTCTTCCTTTTTTCCTTCCTTTTTTCCTGGTTGCCCTTTACCACAGTTGTTACTGAGACATGTTTTACAAAACACAGAGCAATTTAAAGTGGTAATTACTGCCTTTTAAAACTTCTAATTGTACTTTCTACTTTCTACTTTCAGTACTTACCTTCCAGACTCTTGCCTAGGAGAGGCTTACTCCTGTAGCTGTTGCCTGTGTTGAGCCAATAGCTCTGATACCATTTTCCGTTGGAGGCAGTGTGCATAGTGGCGAGATTGTGAGACGTGAGCAATCTCTAAGCAAGCTCATGATCGTATGTGTTGTGTTTTTTTTTTCTTGTGTGGTTAAATAAAAATCCTGCTTGATCTGTGCATATCTCTGCTCTTCTGTGGAGGGTAAGACAAAATATACATATACTGGTTTTCTTAGAAACACATTTTAGCAACTTTTTGGTTTGTTTTCTTGTTTTTAAGCTTACCACATTTGTAGTGTGATTTATTTCTATAGTGAGAGCGCCTTAGACTTACACTAGACTTTCTTTGAGCCTCCTCTGCAATGATCACCTATGACTTTCTTCCTGCAAATGACACTTCGGAAGACTCGCTTTGGAAAATACTGTGTCTGTAGTAAACGATATTTTCTGAAAACCTCTTCCTGTTGAATGGTTCCCTTTTCAGAGAGCGTGCACTTTATTATTATTACTGGTCAGCTTGATTTCTGTTTTCCCAGCTGTCTCTTTTCTTCTGTATCTTATGGAAATAACTATTGAGTCAGAAGGATGATGTCTGACAGTGGACTTAGGAAGGAAAGCAGAGGGGAGTAATATCAAGTGACTAAAGCTATAAGAATTAGGGAAAGTACTACGGCACGTGTATCAAGCACCCTGTGTTACACCCTTTGCTCTTGTAGCAACTATCTCCTGAAACAGTGATCTTCAACTAGTGTCTCATGGGAAATGTGGTGCCTGTGAAAGCTTTGTGCAGTCCTGATAGCTACAGGACTCCTCTCCCCCAGCTTGACGGGAAGAGCAAAAGATTAGGGTGCTTGCAGCAAGCTGCTTGCCCAGTATTATTGCCAGCAGAGTTTACGGTGCTGTGCCACTCTGTATTGTCAGCTTTTATCCTGCAAAATGCTGTCGTGGGAGTCTGGTATTACCTACTGGAGTGAAGTCAGTATATTAGACCACTACAGTGATATTCGGTCTCTGGCCCATAGCAGAACACTGCTGCTACTTAGTTTTATGTGCTAAAATCATCTTGTTCTTTGGTATTCTCTCCTGATGGCCTAATATTCAAGAGGTGTAGTATAGGTCTGTTGTATTAATCAGTAAGTGGTTTGATTGGATGCAGTCTAACTACCATTATTTTAATTTTCTTTTTTCCACCTCCCCAGCTTGGTGATCCATCTATTTTCCCTGCTGTCATCGTGGAGCATGTTCCTAGTGCAGACCTCCTACACAACTACTCTGGCTTAACCTGCGTGGATGAACCTAGTGACATGATCACTGAGAGCTCTCTGGACGTCGCAGAAGAGCAAATTATAGAAGATGATGATATCACCCTCACAGGTTGGCAATAAAAATGTTTCTGTGCCATGTTTTTGCACCAAGGTGGCTGTAGCTAATGGTGGAAAAAAGCTTAATGACAAAAAAACCACAGGAAACAAAATTATAGTCGTATTGAATGCTGTTAATTATGTACAAGACAGAGAAAATGGCATTAATACCATAAGCAGGTGGCTTGCAATCCCAGCTGCACAGCTGATAACAGTTAAGAGTTTCATCCATCAACAGAGATTAAGACAGAGTCCTGCTCAGAGTACCAATAAGATTTTTCTTTGCTCTTCACAGGATTTTTTTGCTGTTACTTAATGGTTGGTATGTACCTAAGTAAACGTGCATACCAAAAAGCAGGAATATGCTGCTTGAGTAGATGTACTATTTTTAGTTTCCTGAGGGTATACAATTAGCCATAAAATGTGCACATTAGCATGACTTACTGGTGTAAGTATGCTCAGCATAGTATTCATTTTGGATCTCTAGTAATGATTAACACTTAAAATACAGATGTAAATTCTCTTAGAAAAGGTAGCCCCACAGAGAAAACAATTCTCAAGAGGCAGGCTTGAAGATCTGTCACTTTTTTTTTTTTCTTTTTTAAACCAACTCCTCATTGAATGCATGCATTTGAAGCATTTTTGTAGAATGAGTCTGAAAGGTGGGGTAGATACTTCACAGAGTGAGGATCTTGTTTCTGTGTCTTATTTCAGCCATCAGGCTCCATACCTGGCCTGTCTCCAGGGCTGGAGATAGCTTGCTGGTTTCAATCCTGGTTTTGACATTATTTCCAAAGGCATACTCTGATACAATCTTTTACCACCAAAAGCAAAACAAAAGCTCAACAAAACTTGACATGAGGAACAGTTCATAGAGTAAATAGACATGAGCTGTTCTCAGTAAATGGTTTTATCTGATAAATATGGCTCCTTTTTTTTTCTTAGTAGTGAATTATCTGTGAACAGACTGTGACCGTACAAATAAGTTAGCTGATTATTCAAGAAGGTTTTACATACTTAAACATTATTTCAAGTTGAGATCTCTTGCCAACTATTCACTTGCTATTCATATTAATTATTCACACTGCAACTGGCATTTCCTCAGTGTGTTACTGAAGCACCGTTTAGTGTGGCTGTGTGAATTTTTCATAGTGGATCGTTTTTATGAATCCATATTCACTGTGATATATTGTGTGTGAATTTTTACTTGCATGAGTAATTGTGAAACTCCACTTTTGTGAATGTTCCTATTAACATTTTTTTTGTTGCTGGTCACATGAGAAGGGTTTGCAAATTGCTGCCAGAGACTGAAAATATGTAATCCTTGTAACCGATGGTGTCCAAGGGTTTCTGGGATACTTCGGAGGCAGACAAGTACGGTATTGTTCCCATCATCCATTGTAGTTCAAGCAATCTGGTTTTCTTTAAAGGCAAAGTCCTTAGAAAACCAGAGCTGCCACTTTGCAGAGGTTATTGTTGTGAAGGAGACTTTAACTGATTACCTGTTTCACACTCTCCATCCCGCTAGCTACTGTGAGTGCTGTGGCTTTCTTTGGAAAAGAAAGCGCCTGGTTTTGCAGCGCTGGATGAGCCCAGGCTGGGCAGGGACCAGCGCCGCTGCTGAAGGCTCCTGCTCAGGATGCAAGAAGGGCAGTGCTGGCAGCTTAGCCCCCGGCTTCTGGCAGAGAGCCATCCTGCCTGACTCAAGTAGGGGCAGAATTTGGCGGCCCAGGGGTGCAAAGGCACCCCGTGGGAGGTGAGGAGAGGACAGTGGGGAAGAAGCCCCCCGTCTCCCTCCTGCCCGCTGCAGGCAAGCATCAGCTGTGGCCACAGCTGCCCGCTTGAACTGCAAGTCTGGCCATGGGAGAGACCCGGTTCAAGGATGGCTTGCTGTAGGCTGCCTCTGAAATGGGGCTAATCATAACTGAAATTTCCCACCTACTCTATTTTTCAGCTGATTTCTTTTTTTTTCTCCCTTCTTTGAAGTTCCTGTCTTGATTTTTTTTTCTCCCCCCCCCCATGGGGCATGTTTGCTCTCAACAGTGAAATGCGTTGTTTTGCTCTTTGAAGTTTGTACCAGTCTTTTCAGTCAGTTCCACGTTATGTCTTTGGGAAAGGATCAGACATTATAAAGACTGTACTAATTCCACATTAAAATATTAATGAGGCTGAAGTTCACAGCAAAATGAAACTCAAACCATCATCATTTGTGACTAAACATTACTGAGAAATATGTAGGAATTTTTTTTTAAGTTACTAGTTTTTCAGTGAATGTTACTAGTTTTTCAGTTACTGTTTTATGTCATATGTTAAGCTTCTCTTTTCTCCTAATCTAACAAAGTAGTAGTAGGTCTCCTGAAACTGAAGCAATTAGTTTTTAGGGATCTGTCTGCAGAATGATGGATGCTGGTAGGTTTTTCCATCTATAAAATATAGCTTCAGCCCTTCAAAATCACAGCAGTGATTACTTACCTATAGTATAAATTATAATCTGCAGAAAACTGTAAGAACAGCATCTGTTTCACATGAAACTGCTGAAAGATGACTAACATCCAGCTTTTTAGTTATGTTAACACACGTAGTTTTATAATGAATAGGCAGACCTGCCTTATCACCCTCCTTTCTAAAAGCACTTTTCCCTGGAAAAATTTAAATGGCAATTTTTATGGTCAGTTTGTTGCCAATGTTATGGGACTTTTAAGTGATTAACTGTCATGTAGGAAAGGGTGATTAACAAAATAAATTGGAGCATTGGCTTTGAATGAAGCTTTATCTCTAAAGGGAATATTGAATTTTGGGTTTTTTTCTCTGAAAAATACAGGCGATAATGTTTTGTGCAGAATAAATTCTAGCCCAACTTGTCAGATGACACAATTTGTTACACTTTATTTATCTTTCTAATGTAACTAATTATGGTTACAAGATTCATAGGAAGGAGGAACTAATTGGATTATGTAACTTCCTGAAAAAAATTTAAATTTTTTTTTAACTTTACCATGTCTCTCCAGTTTAATTTAGAAAAATAACAGTTAATCAAACTCTGCCATTTTGTGGTTCACCTGTTCTGTTATTGTTTTGATGAGATAAGGGAAGCGGCTGCACTGAGACAGTTTGGGGGGATGAGGGAGGAGGGACAGAAATTTTGCGCTTAGATGCCCCATGTCCTAGTCTGTATCGGCAGCATGGAAATGTTCATTTTCATAGATCAATAATGGTGCTTAATAACCAGTTCAGAAGTTATTTTACAGCATTTTGACGTTCCATAGTGTTTGGCTTGTACATTTGGCAAAGCTATAGCATTCATGGCCCAAGCCAAGCTTGGTCAGGTAGGAGAATGAAGGCAAAGAGATGTTAGGCGCTGCAGTCCCACACAAACCCAGCATCTTCAATGATTATTTATGATGCTACAAAGAAATCCAAAGGATTAGTTGGGTGGAAACTGAACTTCAGTGTTAATCCGTGAGGATTTTGAGTTGACGAGATGCCAATTGTTTAAAAAAAAAAAAAAAGAAAAAAGAAAAAAAAAGAGGGGGTAAGGTTTCAGTTACTTCATAAAGAAATCATTCACTGCTGCACGTAGCATCTGGTTAAAACAGTGAGCGTTTTTTCATATAGCTCCTGAATGAGATAATTTTCCTTACAAATTTTAAAGCCTTATTTAAGAAAAGAACATGGAGTGATGTGTAGATTTCCCGAAATACCTGTTGTCTTAAACTCTGTTTTCCAGTGTCAGTTAACAATTAGCTCAGAGTTGATACTAAAAAGCAATTGCTTAAATTTAACAGCCAGCTATTCTGCAAAAGGGGGCTCCGTCTGTGTTTAATGGATCTCTTGCTACTTTCAGCAAGCTTAGATTTCTTCTGACGTTACTTTGAGGCTCTGTGGTCCCTGTTTTTGTTGATAGTAAAACCAACACTGAATTTAAATACAGCTGTGGCTAGCACAGTCCTTATCTTGGCTCGGACAAGGACTTGTGTTGTCCGCTCTCCGGAGCTGCCGGCCACTGGGGAAGCGACAAGAGTGAGATGGGACTGCGGAAAGTGGTGTAAGGCTCTCAAAGATAGGCTAGGCATGAGTAGGGAAAGCAGGACTTTGGACTGAGGCGGGGAGCTCGCAGCATGAGGTGTAGTTTTTCTTTCTCCACCAGGTGAGCAGAGCAGAAAGCTGTGTTTGGGCAAGCCTTGCACTAACGGCGAGCGCTGATTCATAGTGAACCTGGATTCGCAGGAACTGCACTGTAATTGGTGTGCAGATACAGAGGCTTACATTTGTGGCTTGCTCAGATAAACAAGAATGTGTAGAGTACCCTGGGAAAAAAATGAAGTTACTTTTGGGTGTGGTTTTCCTTTTTCTCCCCCCCCCTTTTTTGCCCTTCTTTTTCTCCTTCTCCCCCTTTCTTTTTTCCTTTTCTCCTTCTCTCCTCCCCCCTTTTTTCCTCTTTTTTAATTTCTACCTATTTAAGATAACATTTGAAATCTGATGCTTCTCAGAAATGACCTCCACCACTGCCATTCTTCCAGCTGTGACTTTGCCAAAGTGTAACAAATAAGCTATTTCATCCCAATTCTTCTTAAATTTGTGACTGTATCATAACTGCCAGAGATTGGAATACCCTTTTGCAACATTAAGAGAAAAACTAAAATAACAGACACCAACTTGCCTTTGGTAGTTAAGTTGGTTATCTCTGAGCACTGTCTCAAGTGATGCAAATTAGCTTCTTGCTGCTAGTAGGACAGACAGGAGCTTGATCTGCTCTGTGCAGTACCCTACACCTTGTTTGTGTTAGCTCTTGAGTTCTTCTAATTCAACTTGCTAACCCAGCAAAACCCAAAAAACTTTTCAGCCATTTTATAAAGCTAAATTATCTCGCTGCCTGATCATAAAAAGCGTGAAGCCTGGCTTGTGTTACGTGACAGGGGTTTGGATTACAAACCAGGGGCAGAGATGGGAGGAAGAACCACAGCCCTTGTTTTTTCAGCAACAGGGAAATACTCATTTGGCTCAAACCACCTTGTGAAGTCATCATCTAAGAAGAGGCTTGAAGGGTGTTAGCAAGGGCATTAATGTGGTTAAGAAACTCACTTTTGCCATTCTGTATCTGTGGATAGACAGCTGGCACTCCCTATGTTTTTTGAGAGTATCAAATTATATTTTATTTTATTTATGTGACTATAAGTTCCTTTCATTAGCCTTGGATATGGGTGGTTGATTTTTAGCCACACGGTGTAACAGCTGGCTACCTCTGCCTCACCTGCCATTATTCAGAGTGAAGAATTGACTCTGCTCTGTCACGTCAGTGCCTGAAAGCAAGCGGGAGGGTTTGCTCCTTGTACAGCTCTTGCTGAGGAAAGAGCAAACAGCAGCTGCTGCCTCCTCCCTGCCTGCAGCACTGAGAACCAGGGGTACCACTGCTGGATTTTAAAATTAAGTGGCAGCGTAAACCAGCCCTAGTCAATGGCTTCGGCTGAGCTGGATTGTGGCAGGTTACCTCCCTGTCCGTTCAGACGACGTCACAGCTGATGACAGCTGCTTTGGCAGTGCCATGTGCTTATATTTAGGGCGACATCCTTATCGTGGTCTTCGTTATGCTAGTAGATGTTATGGAAAGTTCCCATCCAGATAAAACATAGAACCAGAAGCGACCAGGTCAGCACTGCTGGGCCAAGCGTGAGCGTGCCTGCAGACTGCGTGGGCTGCGCTGGGCTCACTCTCCTCCTCAGCTGGCCGGGCATTCCCTAGGGATGTTGCTGGGCTCTTGGGGCTGAGAGGCTCCGCGGCTGAGCCCCTGAGCCTGCGAGCTGCACGACAAAAGTGTCAGGGGTTTGCTGCCCCATTTCGCTCTATGGCTTCCCAAGCCAGGTCCCTAGTCCATACTCACTACCTCCCCTTTTCTCTTCATGCTGTCCTCCTCCCCAGCTCTGTGTTCCTCATTTCTTAAGCCTGTTTGGAGACGTCAGCCAGGAGGTGCAGATCCTTAACTGTCTGAGTGTCCGTGCAAGACGTGGGGTGGAGGGGGTCCTGTAGACAACAGGGTGAGTTGCTGTGTGGCTCAGGGGTTCCCAACGCCCAACTACTTTATTCTTTCTTAAGCCTGAGCCTCTGAGGCTTGGGGCATGGTAGGACTAACTAAGGTCAAGAAAAAATCCAGAAGGTAAGGAGGCTTCTCCTGAGCTCCATGTGCTGCCTGTAAATCACGGCTGGGTGGAGGATAGAGGGCTGATGTGTGGATGTCTGCATTCATCTTTGCCCTCTCCTAATGATACAATTGCTGAAGCTGTAAATATTTGAGGTTAAACTGAGCTTTTTTTGTTTGGTTGTTTTTTTAATTGCGTGATTGTTTAGTGCTAGTGAGCTGGGTGCTTTGTTGTTACTGTGATATTTTGATTTTTTCTTTTTAAAGTATAGAAATTCTGGCATAAACCTCTTGCTTTGAGGCAAAGAAGAAATGTTCCAAGGTCATTGCATTGTGTTTTACGGTGCATTTTTGCTTGCTCTGTCAGTCAGTCCTTTTTTTTTTTTTTTTTTTTTTTTTTTTGGTGACTGCCCCACCCAAAATTCCTCAAAGCTAAGCAGGGAGAGAGGGCGTGAAGCTGACTCATTGCCAGACTGAGAAAGTAACTGAGGTTCATTGGTGTCCTAAGGAGGGGAATACTAATACACCCTTTTGTACTGCTTTTATAGACGCAAGTGAGTTTCCTACCATAGCTTCAAATTTGTGTGAAAGGGTAAGGAAGCCTGGCCTGTACATTTCCATCCAACAAAGAGTAATTTCTAAAAGGGTGTGTTAAACAATTCTAAAGGTTTACAGTACCAAGTACTGGAACTAACGTCGAACTTATTTGTCATGCTACAATTATTTTGAAAAAAATCCTCTGGTAAGGTACTCCTTCAGTCAAACCAATATTATCTTCTTGGACAGCTGTTATTTTGCAAAATGATACTTTATTGGATTTTTTTGGTGTGTAGCTTCAGGTGAGCTTAATTATAAATGAATGTTCAAGAGCTTTGGATTTGTCTAATGACCACCCTCATGAGATCGATGAGGGATTGTCTAGTAGTCAACATTTTTCAAAAGTTTGCCAGCCCTCTGTATTGCTTTTTGTGTTTTATGTTTGCTTTCCCATGTGTTCCTGGAACCTGCTCTCTTAGCCCTACCTCTAATCCCCATGAATTTGAATGGTTGAGGATTCAGTTACACCTTTAGATCATATGCTCTCTAACAGAAGTTGTGGAATATTTTCTTGTCTGTCCTCCAGGCCAAATGACATGATATTTTTGGTGAGCATCTCATAATTATGAAATTCACTTCTTTTGGACCAACCTAAGAAGAAAGTAGCAATATTGGGGTTTTTAAAGGATACTGTCTGGAATATTGTTTGTGGTAGTGATATTTCTTAGGGTTCATGGGTGTTGTGTTTTAATGCATATGCTTGATCAGCAAAGAGAGGGGTTAGAAAGATGAGGCAGAAACAAATGGTTTGTGTTGGGTTTGTTTTTTTTTTTTTTAATAGATGCAATCTGAAGAATGTAGTGCATTAAATAAATGATAGCAGTGTGCATTTTCTCCCCAGCTAACCAGTTACAGCTCAGCTAGTAGAAGACTGTGTTTACTACCTTTTTTTTTCTAGAAATGAAATAGGAATAAATATCATGTTAAGCTCTAAGTCCAGTTTGTAGCTCGTTAAGAATTGCTTTTTCTCTCTTGCTTTTAGTTGAAGCATCTTGTCATAATGGAGATGAAACAATGGAAACAATCGAGGCTGCTGAAGCACTTCTCAATATGGACTCCCCTGGTCCTATGTTGGATGAAAAAAGAATAGGTAAGTTTTTTATGAAAGCAAATCCAATCTGTATTTGCCTTGCTTACTTGTGAAAGAAGGAGGGATTCAGTGCAGCATGGTTGCATGGAATTGGTAAGATTATTTTGCTTCCAGGTAGACTTTACATACATAGTTTGGGTATTGGAAATCCAGTGTTGTATGCAATGAAGGATTTCATTGCCATGCCAGCGTTGAACAGGTAAGGAAAGAATCAAACATTACAGAGGGAAAGTGTGAATGAAGTTGGATGGTTTAGATTGCAGTATTTTGTTTAGCTGATAGAGGATTAGTCTGTTTATGTTGCCAAGATAAAAGAATATACGCTTACATCTGCAGATTGCCTTAAATACGAATAAAAATGTGTGATCACCAAATGTGCTTTTTGAGGGAGTGGGTTGTATCATTAAATTATTGTATTTTAATAGTGCTTCTGCTTGTTTAAAATGTCGGCACATATATTGCATTATGAATTAGTCTTCCATGAAGGCCTTAAGTGTCATATTTTTATTTTATTCTATATTTACACTTTTGCTCTTAAAAAAAAAAAAGCTTTTGAAAGTCCTTGTGGCTGTGTGAAAATATTCCTATTGTCCCTTTCCCTTAAGCAACTATGTTTGGCACAACTGAAGATGATGATATGGTGGCTCCTATTACACACGTGTCAGTCACGCTTGATGGGATTCCTGAGGTGGTGGAAGTTCACCAAGCCCCAGACCCTTACGCTGAATCACCAGAGACTCCAGAGTTTGAACAACCAAAGAAGAAAAAAGGTAAGATGCTACTGGAGAACAGCATCGTGGCATAGGGGAGCAGTGGGCAGCATTCTCGCCTCCCCTGTGGGTGTCTGGAACCATTCTGAGTGTCAGGTCAAAATCACTGAGAGGGCTCAGCTAGAAATACAGATAAAGTGTTTTCTTACTGGGTAGTGTGAGCACAGATACTAGTGCTTAGGCACTAATGATGTTGGAGAAGTAGCAATGATGGCTTTTATCCCACAGGAAATATGAATCTCTACTTGTTCTATTTATAGTTTCCTCCTCAGAACAGAATTGCAATACAAGCTATAGAGCTTTTGTTACTGTGAATCCTGAAGTACTTCAATTAGCTCTTCTTTAGCTTCAACTAAAGATACTTGATCTGCTCAGAATATGGGATGAGAATGAGGAGGGGTTTTTAGCTTTTACTTAAATATTAATGATTTCATTTTATTTTTTTAAAATAGCTGCATGCTATGGTAAGTGTTAGTCCCATTTGTGGTATATAACATACACACAGCATCCACTGAGTGATGTTCCATTGGCGTGAGTGCTGTGCCAAAGAGTAATGAAGTGGTGTTAGTCAGACCTTCTGCCCCTTTTTTGCCCACCCTGCTTCAGCGTGGACCCCATCAGAGGTCCTGAAGCTGATGTCTGTACTGGAAAGGAGTCATGCGGTGCAGGCCGATGTGAGGTGCTGTTGCAACAAATTTTAAAAAAGAAAAATAAACCAAGAGAGTTATGTTTCTGGAACTAATCCTAGGGCTGAATCAGAGCATTAGGACTCTGACAGGTTCCCCTGTGAAAAAACAGGGCTTCTGCTACCCAGTCATATTCCTGCTGAACAAGAGTGCATTTTTGCCGCTACTTCCAAATGTTGGGAGTTGTTATCTCTGAGAGAGAGAGCATATTGGCCTGTGGAGATGTTGGGGAAGCCTCCTGAACCCTGCATGTGTCACAAGATCTGGTAGGGGACGGGTGTGGGTCGGGAAGTCTGATTCCCGTAAGAAAGCTGAACTGAAACTGCTGTGGAGGAGAGCTTTACCAGCAGCTGCCCCGAGAGTGCTGCTGGGGAAACTACCGTGCTGTGCACACTACTGCGAGATAACCAACCGTAAGAGGATTTTAAACTGATTTTTTTTGTTGTTTGTTTGTTCTTTTCTTCTTAACATTGGCTGCTATGTGGGTCAAAACAAGGAGCCGCTGTCTGCCAGACATTTAACCTCCTTGGCTTGATGCTTTCATACCCTCTTTCGTGTTGTGCTTCTGCTTACTCCCACTCCTTCCTCCTCCCTCGCTGGTTAGAAAAACAGTTGCTTCACAGCAAATGTGTGTGTTTGGTCTTGACACTTACATCAGATAGAAAAAATACTAGAAAAGATGCATCAGCCTCATGTCTCAGTAACTACTGGTTTTCAATGAAGTTGAGAATTCATGAGGTAGATGGCATGATCAGAGTCATGCTGAAGTGTTACTTCAAAGTGTCCAGGGATTTGTAAGGCATTGGTGTACAATAATTACTGCAAAATGTTATAAATTTTGCAGTGTACTTTAGGATGACATGCAGTGTATGTGGGACGTTCTTTTTGTTTTGTGGTGGGTTTTTTGGGGTTTTTTTTAAAGTGTAGTCTGTTTCCATTCCTTTGGTCAGTTTTGTGGCATGGCAAAGGACCGTGGTGATTCTCCCCTATCCATACCGCTCGTGATTTTGTAGACTTCTAGCATATATAACCCATCAGCTAAACTTACACGATTGCATCATGCAGAGCATTGCCAGCAAACTGAGACAGAATGGCACTGCCAAGTAGTGCTCCTCCAAGAAAAATGTTCTCCAGTAGTGATGAGGTGATTTCACTTCCTTTCCTCATGGGCCTTACTGCTGCAGCAAAAGAGCTGTATCCACCCATATGCTCAACTTCCAAACCTATGTTCAGCATGATGTTTGTTCTCACAAATGTCTGAACACTGAGCTGCCGAATACAGATCAGAAAGACAGGAAAAACAAAGGCATGTCAGAGAAAGAAACTTGGAGATTTGCTATACTCATACCTTCAGTCCCATTTTTGCTATGGAGGTATCTGGCAGTAGGTGATCACATAAGGTACATACATGTTATATTTTAGATACATACTATTTATTGTGTTTTTACATACATTATATTTCTTAAACAAAAACCACTGAAAACAATGCAAGAAAATGTATTGAACTTTTTCTGATGTGGTATAAAATATTTAATTGGGATGAGCATCTCACTGTCTAAATATCACACTAATTTGTAGCATGAATTTCTAACCTGAAATGTTTTTGCAACCATGGAAATAGGAAAGTGGGAATACCAATTATATATTTCATTAGCTATACAAAATTATGGTAGCCCCACATAAGGCTTAGCTCTTGCATGTTCTTCATCCTTCCCCTTTGTAAAATTCTCTCCTAAAAAGGAATTTAGTGATGTACTCTGAAAGGTAACAAATTCATGCTCTATTGAACCAAAGGAGGAAGTGTGCTAATGCTTAATGTGCTTTCAGAAAATATCTTCTTTTAAACAAAGGAAACATATCTTGTGTGTCTCTGTTAACTATGTTTTTGATGGTATCAGTCAGCGCCTGGAGATACAGCTCACAGGGTTGTCTAAACCCATCGTCTTAAGTATCTCTAGCCCAGATATAGAGCAGTAACATCAATACCTTTCTGTAAACAAGTTTCACATTCTTCACTGATTTCTAATTTTGGATGGGTTTTGTTCTGGTAGAGGACTCTCCAGATAGGATGTCCTGAAGTAGTCTAGGCTGAAGTAAGAGAACCTAGCATTGCTGTAGCAGTAGTATTCATATTTGGTAGTAGCCTAGGTTATCCCTAATCAGAAGTGCATAAATTCTGTGTGATCGGTACTTAGGTTTCCTGAAGTTGACCGACAGTAGTTCAGTCATGACCTAATTGAGCTCTTATCCACTTCATTTTCTTTTAAGAGCTGACCTTATTTGGACACAAGGTAATTAATGACATCAAAATAACACTCCCCACTTCTTAATGGCATACATTTATACCTGTACCAGAGGAGAAACAAGATGAGCTACAGAGTCTTCCCGTGACACAACTCTAAGGGGAGAAAAGTACTTGGCCAAAGTTACGCTGAGGGACTTCTTATGCAGTAGAAGCTGATCTATGCAAGAGTGACTTCATCTAGACTTTTTAGGGAAAACAGACGTTTCTGAAACGAGTAACGGTGAGTGGAACAAAGCTGCTAAAAGTGTACTCCAGTAGTTCTTTATCTTTTAATATGATGATACATGAAAAAAACCCAGTATTGTAGGATTTCCTGCCTCTCATCTTCATTCAAATCACAGAAGACATTACTGGCCAAGACAGTGGCTGAACTTTGTGTCCCATCCTCAGTCATGAATCCTGTCTGAATAGAAGCAAGAAGATAAGAGGACTCCAGGCATTATTAGAGTTTCCTCACTGTAGCACTCTCAACTAGCTGTTCCTCCTCCCTCATGCCCTGTCAAAAAAAAAGGGAGAGAAAGAAAAAGGTGCAAAGGTGGATTTAGGGAGTCTGCTAATGTCGAAAGGTGAGTGCTTAAGCCAGTGTTTCTTATGACTTCTTTGTAGATACCTGGAAGTCTAGAACAAAGTAGACGGTGCAGGTTGGCTCTCAGCATTTTTTTTTCAGAGCTAGTGGAAAAACCCTCACTCTTACTCTGCAGCAGAGCCATTTCCTTACTAAAACAGCCCCTGAAAACAAAACCAAAAGTAGAATGTGATAGTTTATGGGACTGCACAGGCCTGTTGGTCCTGCCTCTATAGAACATAAACTCTTTGGAAATGCAATAAATAGGAGATACAGGAGAAACATATTTCTAGTGCAAGTAGCATATTGTTCTAATTAAAGATCTAAAGAAAAATATTTTTATTTTTCTCTGAGTCCTGTGTCTGCTTGGTCTATTCTGCCTCTCAAAAGAGCAAAGGTAGTATGTGAATAATTTAGGTATTGTCAGTGTACTAAGGGCTCACTGCAAAGCCTGATAAGAGAAATTTTTATTTCATAAGAAAGTTCAGAACGTGTCTGAATAATTACATTACCTGTAAAAGTTACCATTGCAGGGAATGAGAACTACTAAAAGAATAGGTTCAAGGTTTTATATTGAAAAATACTTAAGGATGACTTACGTTTTTTTACTACACTTGTGTTTAAGTAGTTGATTTCTCAACATTTGCAAATGAATGCTCTTCATTCTTGTTACTGGTTGTAACTAAAGTCTTGCTTTCAGTCTTCCTCACCAGATAGAGCCACCATGACTTTAAAAACTGGTGTTTTTCAGAACCTGTTACTGATTCTGCTGGTCTTAAACAAACAAGTGACTTTCCTTTACCTGTAGCCACTGTTGAGAAAGGTGTAAAAGACAATAGGACTGAAAAATCTTTTCTTCACACAACAGTACAATTTGCTGCTGTCAGTGGAGACTTCCAGTGTACCAAATAAGCAGACAATTTTGTTTTCTCCCTAAATTCCTGTTTGGTGATGAGTGAACAAGATAGTGCTCTGTATTTTATCTAGCTTTTCCTATTTAAACTCTTGCCCACAGTTAATAGCTTATTCTTCTCATCTCATCTGTTTTAAGTGCTCTTCAGGAGTATCTAAAAAGCCACAGAAATTTCCAATGTACATGGACTTTGAAAAAGTGAGCAGAATCTTTACTAGAAGTACACTAAGAGTATAGGGGGTGCATTCCTGTTGTAGAAATTGAAGAAGTTCAGCACAAAACTGAGCTCCTAACTTACTAGAAATTGAATCCTCTCTGAATTGGGGAAACAAATCTCTTCCCTTTTTAGGTCCTTGTTCTTTTTTATTTCCTTTTTTTTTTAAGCTGCAGTTGACTTACTGGTGGTTCATTTCAGGGAAGAAGCCAAAACCATCTCGTCCCGAGTCCCCTACCACAACTCCAAACATATCTGTGAAAAAGAAAAACAAAGATGGAAAGGGTAAGTCAAAGACTCGTCACTGAAGTTTTTAAAAGAACATTGTTTCCGAGCGACCTGTAAAAAGAAAAAGTTCACTAGTTCTCTTGTGCTGTAAAACCAGCTCTTATGCTTGGGAGGTGGTTAACATTTCATCTTAAGGCAAGTAAAAAAATAGTGCACAAGTTTTCTTCGTGAAATATCCAGTTCCCAGAGAGAATAACATATTTGTCACTTTGGTTGCAAGGGTTCTTGGAAACTCTTCAACCCCACGCAGAGGCTGCTGCTTTTTGAGTGAAGTCTTGGGGAGCGCTTTGCATTGTATTAGTATGGTTATTTTGACAGATGATCTTTGAAAACGTTTTCCATCTGTCTGTGTCTAATTCTGCATGAGGAGCTAATCAAGGCTGCCAGTTGGCAACAGGAAGTACCAAGCCCTGAATGTTGAGGAAAGTTATAATGCAGCTTGAAGACTTGGGCAGAAAACTTGGAGTTTTGATACTTCTTCCATTTCTCCTGTATTTAAAAGGAAGAAGGAAAATAAATACCACTTAACTGATACAATAAATCATTTCCTCTGCTGTTCAGTAGTGCCTGTCAGTTTTTTCAACAACTCGGTTGCTTTGCTGTTGGGTCCAGCGCCCGTGCCCAGGCTGGCATCTGAATGGCAGCCTGATGCCCTGGCCCCCACCGCATTCTACTGCGCTTGGAGTGAGCTGAAAATGAGTGCCTGCATGCACGCCCGTGGACTGATGTGCTTGCGTGTGTGTAATACTTGCCAGGACAGAAGCCCAGCCAAACCTGGAAGGTGGTGCCACAAGAATATCAGGCTCTCTTGAAATCAGAAAAATTGCAGTACTGACAAACGAGTTTGGTTTTTTTTTTACTTTTGAAGAAGGATTTTCTGCAATAACAGGGGAAGAAAAACTGTTGGCAAGCAATAAATATCTAACAGGTTAATGCCAGCAATTTGGAGTATGCGTTGTTGCCTTTTTTTTTTTCTAAATTAAAACCTGATTTTGAAGTAAAAATGAAAGAAAAGTATCAGAGGAACCTCCAAGTAGTGCTCAAATAAAATAACAGAAGATATTAAAGCAGCTAGCCACAAAATTGAAAGGCATAAGAGTCTAATGTTTCTGTCGATGATAGCAAGGATACACCATATTTCATATTTGTCTATTGTTACAAAATTGCTAATTCAGAAGGAATTAAAAAGGAGCGTGTGGCCTGAAACCACTGCCTCTTACAAAAAAAAGCTACAACAAAAGCATTTGTTTTGCATTTTGAGGAACATAGAATTGAAGTAAAAGGGACATTAATATAACCGGCTGTAGCAGGGAAGCAGCTAGAGAATCATGAGAGTTGCCTGTCTCAGTATCCACAGTGTTCCCCGAAGGGGAACACGTATGCTAAAATCCCAAGCCCTCCATGTAATTATTTGATGCAATGCATGGAGAAAACTGAGTTTTCTGCATATTTCTTCTGCCGTTACTTAGAGGAGCTTAAAAATTCTGCCTGTGAGTAAAACAGAGGTGGTTTTTGCAGACAGTCCTCTTCACAGTGATTTTCAGTGGCTAAGCAGTGACAAATTTTCAGATTGCCCTGCTGCAGCTGAGCATTTTTAGTCTAGACTACAACAAAAGCACCCTGGATTAGATGGTAAGTGGCTGGGAATGCTCTCACTCCTGGCTGACATTCTGTCTTGCCTAAGCAGTCACAACCGTAAGCTGGGAGACATTTGTTGCAAAGGCACTGTTTTTTCTCTAGGAATGCTCACTTTTCAAGTTTCCAACTGCTGAAGGAGCTGCTAACATTTCGTACTGCCAGTGCTGGTGACTTTGCTGAATATTTGCAAAATATAGATTATAATACAGTAGCGTGGGAGTTTTAATTTGTAAGACACCTCCTTGTTGAAAAATATTCAGACTGGTGGTTATTAAAGTTGAAAGAACTGCTGGGTTAAATTGCAGCTAACGGAAGAGATCTTGTCCCCTTCTGATGCACTGGGCATCATTTTTTTGTGAAACTTAAATCTGCACACGCTGTCCTTGCTGTGTTTTTGCACGGCTACTTGTGGGAGGTGATAGTTTCATACGAGAAGTCTTTTCTTCCTTTCTCAGGCTAACAACATATCACTAAGAAGCTTACGTGCAGCTTCAAGTGTTCAAAAGAACATCAGATACCAAAAGCCTTAAAAAAAGCAGGAAAAAGGGTCTCATTAGTTATCTGAGTTTAGACTCCTTAAATGTGCTCTTGGAAAAAAAGAACACGCAAATTTTGTAGTAGTTTAAGTATTCACAATCTGTAATTTTAATACTGTTTCTTTATATTGGTAAACACTGAACAGATGTGGATTTCCGTATATAAGTGTTTGTGCCTGCTTGTTTGTAAAATGAAATTTGAATGCTGTATACCAGCAAGTGCAAGTGCCCACTGGATTAAAAAAAAAATTACCTTTTTTTCTGAGCTTTATTCTTGAAGGTTTGCCTACCTTGGCATATGCCACTGATTGCCCCATATAAATCTAATTATTAAAAGTAAGGATTTTTTTTAGTCTCTTAAAGGATTATAACACTCACCTGAATTCAGCAAAGTATTTAAGCAAGGGCTTGATTTCCAGCACTTTCAGAGGATGGACCTGAGCATGTTCCTCTTTGAGGTAAAGCAGTAGTGACTGCTTCTGTGACTGGGTTACGCAGGAGGGAAGTGTACACGTGGGTGACTAATGCTGTTTAATGTCGGTGGTTGGAATGGGTGACTGTAGGTTGACTGGTACCTGACTCTGTAGGTTACAGACAGCGGCCAGGGTGTTTGGGCACCCAGATTATAGTAACTAACAAGAATCCCTTCCCATGCCCTTCCATCACTATTTGCTAGTCTTGACGATATATTACAGTGCATTTGTGAAGATGCCAGCTTCTTAATTTTTAGATTATTTACATCATTAGTAAAATAGTCAACTAATTTGGGGTTTTTTCTTTTTTTTTTTTTTCCTGTGTCCTGAAATACTTCTATTTTAGGAAATACAATTTATCTCTGGGAGTTCTTACTAGCACTGCTCCAGGACAAAGCTACGTGTCCTAAGTATATCAAATGGACTCAAAGAGAGAAGGGCATTTTCAAACTGGTAGACTCCAAGGCTGTGTCCAGGTTGTGGGGAAAACACAAAAACAAACCTGACATGAATTATGAAACAATGGGTAGAGCCCTCAGGTATGTACTTTTTTTAATAATACACTGGTTTTGCTGCCTTAGTGTTTGCATGCATTAAATGCCTCATCTAATTTGTGTATCAACAGAAAAGAGTTAGTATTCTATCAGTTTGGGAAATGAAGAAGTTATTTCAGCAAAATAAATAAGCTAACTAGAAGTAATCCTTACTAACCTCAACTCCAAATCAGTCACCTTCAGTCTCAGCTCAGACATTTTGAGTGCTGCTGCAAAAACTACATCTTCACAGTCAGCCACGGACAAAGTAAGAGACTGAAGATTCCAAGTGAGGCAAGCTTTTTACATAAAATTTGAATCTCTTTTCTCCAAAAAAATCCCAAATTCAGGTGTATTAATGAAATTATTTCTGCTTGTTGCAAATGATCCTGTTTCCAGTTGAAGATACAGTTTTAGAATTCAGGTCTGGTTGCGCTTCTCTGAACTTGCGTACGCAGACAGTTTTAAAACTTCTTATCAATGTGCCTCTGCCTATCAGGCTGGGATTTTTCTCATACATAGAAGACTGTGCAAAATAAGCAGACATCCACGAAGCTTCACTCTTACCTGCTGATTGATAATTGTCCAATTGAGCAGCTGTGCATTTCTTTTCATTTCCCTTCACCTCGGTGTGGGTAATTTCAAATTGTCCTATTAATTTGTAAATGTGACAGATGTAGCACCCCGCTGTCCTATTCCCCTTGCTTTGTTGTAGCTAAAATGTCTGCCTGTCCTCACTGGTGAATAAGCATGAATTCAGGTAACTGAAAGAACTGGATGAGTCGAGAGGAGAATTACAAGTTTCATGCAACTTTTTTTAAAGAGTATGAGTTGATAGCAGAGCTGCCAAGTCAGAGTTCTCCTCTTTCTCCTCAGAGTTACCTGAGGTTGAAATTAAAAGGTGACAAGAAATATCAGTAGAAGAAAGTTGTTTGAGGAAAAAATATGCTACTAAATTTGCCGCTCCTTTATAATGAAGAAACTAGGCACTTAAAATATTGTTTACTTGTTACTGCTGGTCTTATTTTCTAGAGAGGTTTGTTGCCTTTTTTTTGTTTGTTTTTTGGCAAAAACACTGTATAATTTGATGTGTGTATGCTTTAAACAGATACTATTACCAAAGAGGAATACTCGCTAAAGTAGAAGGTCAGCGGCTAGTATATCAATTTAAAGAAATGCCAAAAGATCTCGTCTATATAGATGATGAAGATGCAAGCCCTAGCACTGAATCATCAGATTCAAGTCTGCTCTCAACTCCTGTGACCAATAGAAACCAGTCGAGCAGATCTAGAGCGTCTGCAAACACGGGAACAAAGGGAGGATCAACCACAGTGCTAAAAACAGGGAACTCAAAGCCTGCTAAGCTGAAGGAGCACACAGAAGTTGTACAGCAGCAGACACCTGGCTTGACTTCAGAAGTTTTGAGGACAATGCAATCTCCGCAGCCAGTACATCCCACTCAGCTTTTTCGGACAGTTCACGTAATGCAGCCATTGCAGCCCATCACGGAAGGACATGCAGCTGTAACCAGTAATGTTCCAGATGAAACGTTAAATCCCTCGGTTCAGAATATAAGGTAAGAAAATTGACATAAAATAAATGTATGGATAATAATAATAATAAATTTACTGGATGATGGCTAGATAGACTAGATTCTTTGTTGTGCTTCAGAAAAAATGCTCATCTCCCAGTTTGGTTGCAGTGAAATGGTGTCTTTGTGGCTGATCCTAGGAACTGGGAGCATACTGCGACGTGTCCAGTCATAAATGCTCTGCCTTTGGTAGAGGGAAGCATGTCTTTCCTGTGGTATTAGACTTCATGCAAATCCTTTAGAAAGGAAAAATACACAACTTGTCTTTAAAATCGCTATCATCGGTTCTGTCCCCCAGCAGAGGCAGTATTTTCACGGCTTTGCTTTTTCACTGACTGTTTGGTGTCTTTGCTTTTGAATTATACATGGCGTGTCTGCGTGATCCCTTTGAAAAACAATTTCCTTCTTGCTTCTTAATTTTTCTTCTTAAGAATTTTTTGTCATCTCTTTCATCTTTTGTACTGTCCCCAGTTATAACCAGGGAAAGCTCCGTATTATCTACTCTAGCATTTTGCTGTTGTTACAACAGCATGTTCTTTTGATTTTAGAAAACAATTAACAGAATAATCTCATGAGAGCTGTGTATCTGCAGAGTATTTTGGGAGACAGTCATGCTTCCACGCTTAATTTGTAAGTCAACTGGCTAACACTACACAGTGTTTAAGCATCATGACTCCTTTGCATCTACCGGTTAGTAGCAGCGTCCTAATTGGAGGCTTTAAAAACAATCGCTTAAGCCTGGTTTTACCCTAGCCTGAGGTGTCCCCCGATGGAGCTTGTTCATCTGCACTGACTACAAAAGACCTAAATCAAATAAACGTTCTTGTAATCTAGGCCCTTTACAGGACTGTCAGAGTTGTATATGGTGATTCTGGACCTTAAAGCTGTTTCAGGACAGCTTCAGGATATAATTCAGGAGCTGCACATTATTAATGAATTATGAACATCACTTTTTTTTGAGATTTGCTGTGTTAACATCACCATTACAATGCTTACCATTTTGTGCTGCAAAATGGCAATAATGCTATTTCCTGCTACCTTCCTCTGTTCTTTCCTTTGAAAATTACATCCAGAGCCACCAATAGATTTGGAGTGGTACCAACTATCTGGAGTTAACCATGCAATTTTGTCAGAGAGAAGTAAGTAATGACAGTACTGAGACCAACTAATTTCTTCATTTCCAAAGAATAAGTTTTGCTCTTTCATCTCTGCTAGTACAGGGATGCTGTAAAAGCTAGTCAGTTCTTAAAATTCCACTTGTATAAAAGCAAAATCCAGAATAGCAATAGCAGCTAGTTTTTTCAGAAGAACTGACGAAGAGCTGAAACTGTTCAGATCATTCTCCAGTGACTGGTACAATAGAATCAGTAAGAAGCACTTTAGGAGATAACCAAGTAGTTGAGGAAGCTGATGATTTATATATAGGAATTAACAAACCAAGACTACAGCTTCAATCAAGAAAAAATTATATTATCTCTTGTTTCCTTGGGGTAAAAAAAAACCCCAAACTTTAAAATTATCCCTGGACTTCCTAGTTTGAATTCTGGGGTAGGATTTTTTGTCCGATTGTTTTTTTTAATTTCCTTAAAAATGATGAAATGTTTTCATTCACACTGCAATATGAAAAAATTCACACTGAAAAGAGAAGGTTAGTAAGGATTGCAGGAGAATAAATACATTGGGCCATGGAAGCAAAAATATTTTCCATAGTTACTGGTAAGCACTACAAAACAAACTGGAAAGAGTTACCACTTTTAAGTAGACAATATCTGTTTTCATTTGTCTTTTAATTCTAAAATGCATGATTTGAAATCAAATTGTGTTTTGCTTATTGTTCTAACCAACTAGAATTAGTTCAAGATGCACATACGGGAGGGAAGGGTTGTATTTGATCAGAAGTTTATGTGGAAGATAATTATAAAGAATTTGACAAAAAAAAAAGTTTTGGAATTCATTTAGAAAATTAATAAAAATATGCATCAAGGTAATGTCTTGTAAGTTTCTAAGCTTAGGAATGACACTACTCTGTGCAGTGCAATCCTGTGATTTCAGGGTTATGATTTAATTGTAAAATTAACTAGGGCAATATAGTGAAAGGAAACAAGTACAGACATAATTGAAGTCAGTAGAATAATGCTATTAAACATGAATAGGGGGAAGGTTCAGCAATTTGCAGAGTTAAGTATCTCTAGACTAGACCTACACTAAGTATATATCAAAACCAGTATCACTAGTACAGATGGTATAAAAATGGTAACAACAAACAGAAGTATCTGTAAGACCTAATAAGGCAGGCAGGCAGGAAGTCCAGCCTAACATTCGGAAAGCTGCTCAGTGACATTATGACATCCAAAATTATTGCATTAAAGCATTTCACAATTGGACCTTGGGCAATAAGCTAAGGGGAAAACATAGTAGAGATGATACATGTGTGAAGCTTGAATGAAGTAAAAGCCTTAAAGCCTTAGAGTTCTGTATTGCGTTGGTTCTAATCCATTGTTTGTAACTTAAAACATTATTCCACAAAGTCTTCAATTGCAGTTTCCTTAGCCAAGATGAAAAAGTGTCTCAGATGAAGGGAAAAAAAAAAGACCCATGGGATCTTTTCAGTACAGTATGTAATTACTGAGTAGTGCAGAAGTATTGCTAATTAAGAAAGAATGTACTAAGGTATCTGAGCAGTTAGAGTGAAAATAAAAACCACAACCCAGATTTTTTTGGTGTGCTTTTAATCAGTACGGGGCAAGCTGCAAACCAAGGTGCTGATGAGTCCTGTGCAGTAGTCACTGCCCATTCCAGGCTCTAAAAATACAATTTATGACAGATACATTTCTGCTCAGTTTCAAAATGCAAACTTGAAATAGTTTGGTGAGGTAGAAGGACACACTGAACTTTTTTTTGAGCATATGTTTTAGGTCTTGTTTTATAATAAGGCTTAAACAAAGGAACTGGATTTTGGGATTGTTTGTTCAAGCAGCCATAAATCTCTAGCAGCTGAACATGTTTGTGTACATGTTCTGAATTGCTGCAGTGGGGCTTCCATCAAGGATGAAATGGTCTACGTGATTTGCAAATGTACAGCAGGTACAATTGCCGTTATAGAATAAGAGCTGACAAACCTTCTGATGTATGCACAGGGTAGGGTTGTGGTTGGACTCATTTTACAGTAGTTTTATGAGGAAGCACGAGGACAAATAGCAACATCGGTTGCCAGTTGCTGTTCAGAGGTTGGGGCACATAGATAGTCACGGTCATTTGGGAGAAAAGGAACCAGGGTTTGGGAATGATCCTCAGAAGTTTTTCTGATGCGTACTGGTTAGTGGTTGGGCTCTGCCTTGAAGCGTGAACATATTGGACCCATATAATTTGTCTGACGCAATGTAGCTTGTGAAGTTTTGTTCATATAAATGTTCTTCCCTCTTCTTCATGGAAATAAATGTTCCTCCCTCTGCAGCAATTTGCTTCTGTTGTGTTGTGAGAAGAAAAAAAATTATGTGATTAACCACATACTATAATGAGAAAATTCAGAGTATTTTTGAGGTCAAAACAATTGGCTTCCTAACACTTAACCATATCCTTCAGAGAAGTCTGAACATGCATCTCCTCTGCTGAGGAACTGGGTGAAAGAATCCTATCTGAAGAATGTGATGAAGGGCTTGTGTCACCGTCCCTCCCCTGCACTAGACGGCATTGCCTGGTAAAGTCTACTCCCAGAGCATCACTGGGAGAGCGTGGCAGCCCTTCCCCAGGGCCTTTTTGTGTTTCTCAAAGAAATGGACAGTGAAAATCAGAGGTTGATTCTTTGCAGGAGACCCGCAGTAGTTTTGTTTATAGCTGCACAAAGCTCACGCAGAGTTTTGTGTACTTTGAGAAGAGGGTAGTGTCCTACTCCAAAGTGGAAAGGTCTTGTCTTTTGGGTGGCTTTGGAGGGGCTTTTTATACAAGTTTTGGTGCCGCTGTACACAGGAGACAAGAAGTGGCCGGGGGAATATGGCTCTTCTTCAGCACTAGTGCTTAAACAAAAAGGCTGTGATGTGGTCCTAACCCAAGCTTGGGAAACGGGGCAGGAGCACGGTCAGGTCATACACACCAGGTTTTGCTGACTGGGGAAGACGTATAGTATCCCCAGTGGGAATATTCAGAATAGCAAGCTCACTGCTGTTTGGCTCTGGCTGGGTGGATGCAAGTGCAGTTACTGCAGTCTCCAGTTGTATAACTGGGAGCTGAATTTGGCACCACGCGTTTCCAGTGATAAGACAAAAATAAAAATGCCTCTTTGGGTGAGCAGTAGTAGTAGTAGTGATTTAAGATAGAGTGTCTTCTGGACGGAGGGAAAAGAGGTTCTTGTGTTACTAACGATCCAGAGAAGATCATATTGTGAGTAATTTAAAATTATATGTCTCCATTTCTTATTGACTGTATGGGACATAGCTGAATCTTTTAGCTGGCAGCTCTGTATACAAAAAACTTGCAATTAGCTGACTGCTGACAGATCCAGTGCAATGCTTTAGCAGACTTCAGGTTTTAAACACAGTTTTCTATCAAAATTCAGTTTATTGTTTCTTTTCTGTATTTTCAAGTTGTCATTGTGATAGCTTGGACAAAGCATGTTAGAAGACCAGTATCCTGACTGTTCTGTGGCTGGGGGAAAAGTTAATACAGACCACAGCGGACTGGTGGGATATGCTCTGTGTGTTCACGTCTGAACTGAAGAACCACTACATGATGAATCAGCCACAGCTTTCATCTTGACCTTTTTGCAACCTTTGGGATAGAAAACATTGCAGTAATTCATCCCAAAGGTGACACAAGTGTGGACCACAGTGGCAAGATCCTCATTCCAGAGGGGAAGGAAGTAGCTGAAGGTGAATCGTGTTTTTTCTAGGCATGAGCGTTCTGCGTAAGAACAGTGGTGAAGCCAACAATATGCCAACACAGTGGATTGTCCCGATAAGCAAAGAGAATTACCTTTGAAAGTCATGTCTGCCCCAAGCAAACACATACACTTTCTGTTGCTGTTCCATAATCTAGGCTATGATGTGTTGGTGGTCTGACTGCAGCTATGCTGATGCTGAAAAATAGACAGATTTGTCTAGCATGAGTTTATCAACTGAAAATGTGATTACAGCTGCTGTTTCTAATGAAGTGTCTTCATCTTTTGCCATGTACAGACGTTAGCTTGTGCAGCGAATGTCACCGTTATGTTCTGTAATCATACTTTTACACCCTATCTTATATTGGTTTTGCTCAAGCTTGCGTAACCACACAGACACAGGGAGGCAGTCTGGCACCGTGCTACTGAGATACTGCATTGACCATCTGCTTTCAGTCCTTTTTTCCTGAATAAGAACAAGAGTCAAATCTGCACGATGTCAGCTAATGTTGTAGCCCATCACTCCTCTGCCGTTCCTATAGGTATGCTGAATAAAAACAGTCACAGGCATCAGTCTCAGTAAAGAGCTCACTAGGATTCCCTGGGACTTGATGGGGAACATGAGTGAAAGAATATGATGCTGGCTGAGTACTTCTAGATAATGAGAAACAATGGCTGGCTAATATTCAGAAGACCTTACTTTGATTAGCCAGCACTGGTACACATGCTTTGCTTCTGTTTGCAGTTAGATGTTAGTCTTCTGTCAGCACAAGTTGGGTCTTTGTGCCTACACTAGAAGCTCTCCAACACACCAACCAGCAGATACTGTTGGATCTGGCTCACCGCTGCTGCAGACTTCCCCAAAAGGAGGGAAGCAGGTGATTCTTGCAAAGAGTTGATCTCTGTCATCTCTTAACTGAAGGCTTGACTGCACCTCAGGTTTGAGGATGGTGAGGAAAACGCCCTTCCTGAGGGAGGTGTTGGTCAGAAATAGGCTGATATGATCGCAGTGGGCTTCTACAAGAAATTCTTATTTAGCTTACAACAAGAGTGTGTTTCTCAGAACACGTTTACAATAGCAACAACTTCTATCACAGCAAAGACTTGGCTTATAACCAAACATTTTTATTTGATTTTTCTGCAGCTGAGAAGACCTTTTCTTAAGCCCGTTTCTGATTTAATTTCTGCACTAGGTAGGAAGAAGGCTGCTTACAGCAGAAGGGACTTCAAAGTCATTTATAAATTAATTTTGTTTCTGCACAATGAGGAGCTACCCGCAGGAGCTCTCTTTACATGTCTTTGGCACTGTTGAAAGAGGGGGGGTTTCTGCAGGTCTTTGTTAGTAGCAAAGTTTCTGAGTTTTAATTGCAGTCAGTGTGCAGTTTTGAAAAATTCTGGAAAGACTGCGTGGGTCAGTAAAAAGGACACCAGACTTGAGACTTGAGTCCTCTGTCTCTGTCCTTGTAACGTAAGAGATTATCTTGTCCAGGCAAAGAGCTAGACAAGAACTGCCTTCCCTTCCTAGGAGGCTGTGTTCAGACTGGGGGTGAAGGCATCAAATGCCTTTCTACCTCTTGTGGACATCTGCCCTGAGACTGCTTAGCAGCTCCTGTCTGTGTGGCTAGTGCTGTAGAAGGTCCAGTGGCTGTGATGGCAATATGCTGGGGTGAAGTTTTGACAAGGTTGTTGATGACTCCAAGGATATGAGCGCAGCTGCGGAGCAGCTCAGGAGCTGCTCTGGCAGCAGAACTCCTGAGTTGTGTTTGGCTGATGCTTCCCATAGTCACTGAAAGGAGATTGCCTCTCCACTCAGGCATCCGAAGTGGTTCTAACAAGCATGTCCCACCCCTGCACCTCCTCGCTCTTCCTAGCTTGACTGAATGAGTTGTTTGCAAGCAGTTAGTTGAACAAAGGGGGAAAATCCCTGGAAATTTGCCCATTTATGTCAAGGCCATCGTTTCCTCTATAGCTATATGTTGAACACTGTGTATGTTGGAGAGGGAATTCTCCTCGGTTACCTGTCTCTATGTATTTCTTAATATTGCCTTGTTTCATTTTCTTACTATGCTGTGAAATACTTTGTTTACCTTGGCTTGGAGCTTCAATAGTTTTTTGGTATCTTCTCCCTTTCTCCATTTCATAAATTTCACATAAATTGCCATGAATAAACTTTGTTTTCCTGCCTGTCACTTATCGTTTGCTTTATCACTAGTTACCTCTTGATGAGCTAATATGATATTGCACAATTCTAGGCTGTTAACAGTACCAAAAAGACCAAGAAATAGATGATCATTTTCTGCCAAGCTAAAATGACTTCAAAATTTTTGTCATTCTTTTCTCAGTTGTAACCAGATTGTTTTATGGCAGCATTTCCTTTTCATCACTGTTGCTCAATGTTCTTGTTCTTTCTGTAACCTCAGCAGGAACTTTTGAAGTAATCACCCAGTAGATTTGTACCTTAGAGAAGGAAGGGCGTTAGCAAATTGACAGTGAAATTCAGAAGCATAACAAAACAGGTTCAAAGCACCTAAAATAATGTAGCCCAGTGTTAACAGATCATCTAAAGTAGTGTGTACTTTTTTTTTTGAACAGGCAAAATGATTAACCAAGCCTGTATGTTTCTCAATGATATTCAAGGCAAATAGTTTGAGCAGATAGATTTTTAGTTTGTAAACAGAGTTTTCTGTAATCTTACCAATTAAGGCAAATTTCTTACTTGGCCACCATTAGCATAAATAACGTGTATTTATGGTGCTGTGTGCTGCTTAACCGTGTGCTTGTACAGACATCTCCTGCATGCTTTCCCTGTAGCAAGTTCACACTCTGTGCTTTGCAGAATACCTTCTGCATTGATTAGACCCAGTTCACGCTCTCTGAGGTTGTCCTTTACAGCCATTTAGCAGCTAGAAGCTTTTATTTTTACTATTTTGTTTTAAGAAAACAGCTAAAGAAAAAGAAAGTAGCTTCAAAGTAATACTTGGATGGCATACCAGCACAGGCTAGCAGCTTCAGCTGCTGCTTTCAAAACTGCAACTATTGAGTTTATCTTAATCTTTCAGGCTCAAGTAAGTTTCTTCATGGATTAAAGAGCTGGCTTGGTATCTACTCTGATACTTTTAATGCTTTTCTGATGGCAAAGTGTCAGTTGTCTTTTCTTCTTAGCTGTTCCACTTGCATTGCTGGTCTCTGTAGGCTTTCTTGGTTGAGCTGTATCTATGTGACATTTTGATTTTGCTGGAAGTTCATTTAACTGTAGGTAGTTCGCTTTTTTTAAAAAAAAAAAAAAAAGCTAAGCTACTGGATAACTTCATCCTGTTACTACTTCTGACACAGATATTTGTGATTTTTCTATCAAAGTCCCAGGGGAATTGCTGGGGGGGGGGGAAGAAGAACGCTGATAACCCTGAGCAGACTTGGTGTGAGCCTTGGTGCTGTCATTCTGAGCTTTGCACTTGAAGCTCGGTTGTTAGTATTTGCTGTGCAGCACCAAGTTTTCCAAAAAGTTTGAAAGAAAGAAGTGATCGCTCTAGCTGGTGCTTCACTTCTAGCCATTTCCATGAGCTTCATCCTTGGGCTGTCTCCAGTTGTATGAAACAGGAGCTCAAGATTGACACTGGTGTCAGTCACATCAAATTTTGTGTCCTGGTTATTATGGCCTCTGTGATGAGACCTGCGTGGGAGCCTCATGGGCGAGGATTTGGATCTGTTGTGCTATAGCAGCATTCCCTGGTACTGCAACCTTCTTTTTTGTGAGGAAGAGAAAACTATTGATGCAGATGTTGTTCCTTGTATTACCAAGCCATGTAGGAGGTGGGGAGAAGGCTGCCTGCAGCAGGGACTGGCAGCTGGAGGATGCTTAGGGAGTGCTGACGTGCTCTGAGCCTGATACCAGCTGGGTTACTGGAGCTGCTCTTGCTGGAACAATCTTTGGAGCTCAGCTAGGGGCCCTTCCCAGAGGACTGAGCTGAGACAGACCTGCGAAATCCTCTACAAAATATTCCTTCACTTGTCTCCACTGCTGCACTAAGAAAGGGGGAACGCAGCCCCCTGTGCGGTTGGATTACTGCCAGCAGCAGCTTCAGCTGCCCCATAGCTTCAGCATCACAGAAGTCTGCTTTGGTAAGCTTTTCATTGTAACTGTGATAGCCAGAGCATGGTTTTAAATTGATGTTTTGAATATGCTGAGTCTGATCTCACTGGTCAGTGGCTAATGCTGGCAAGTAGGATTTCATAGAGCTGTGAAAAACAGGTACTACATGGGACTATAGGAAGGAGGACATTCCACAGTAGATGTATAGTAGGCAACCCTTACAGCATATCTGAGGACCAGTCTTCAGAAGGAAGAGCATGCTATATAGTGCATGGACTTGAAAATACAAATGTTGACAGTAAATTGCTTTCCATCTACAGTGATTTCAGCAGGGGTAGAAATAAGCTACAAGGATGAGGACATCGTTATTTTTGTTTTCGGTCAGTGTCAAGTATGTTCAAGAAAACACAAGGGAGAGCTTAAGGCTAAAAAAGGGGAGGAGGGCAGGCAGGAGAAAACACTGAAGAGAAGCAGGAAGGTTGGAGAGAACTTTGCAGGACAAGCAGAAGGAAGGAAAAAGTTTGTCAGAGACAGCGTGACATGGTGGGCTGGAGTGAGCTGTGGGAGGGTGTCAAAGCAGTTACCCTTCCCTTCCTCTTGCCCTCCCCAGAAATCATTTGATTCACCAGGAGAATGTTGTGGTTTGGGTTTTATTGCTTGTTTTGTTTTTATTCGCGTGATGCAGTGTATGTGTTTCGGTCACGTCTCTAAGTCACCATTGTCCATTGTCGTAGTTGTGTACTTCAGCAGTGCAGCTGTTAATCCTCTAACGGTGCCCTCTCAGCTGTACGTACATCCAAAGTAATGCGGTACCCAAATCTGTGAGCCTGCAACTGATGGAGCCATTCCTAACTTAAACATGCTTTGGGAGCAAATTCTGTTCAGTTGCTTTACCAGAAGGAGTGTACAAGCCTGGCAGGCAGAGAACTGGGTGTCTTGGGAGTCTGAGAAGGTCCTGACCAGACCCACTGTTACAGTGCAGCTACTTTTGCATATAGGTAAATGTATATACAGATGGCAGGAGAATTGAGGCCTGACTTATGAATTATTTAGGCTTATGAGTTATGAATTACTCGGGGTACCTCGTGAAATTGATAGCAGATGTGTAGTGGGTCACGCTCATGATGTTGGTTCATGCTCGAGAAGGAGATCTTCGATGCGATTCCCAGGTTTTCTGCTGAACTACTGAAGGTCTCAAAGGCAGGCTGTTCGGTTTGGCGATGGTACTGTTGTTCATGCACAGTACCTTTCCTTCAGGAACTGTGGTGCTGAATTCAGGGGTCAGGTCCAGCTCTTGTTTTATTAGGAGAGCGACTGCTTCCTCTTTTGGAACCGTTGGGTAAATGAAATGTTTATGATGCCAAGTGATTTTTCGATAGTCATTTCAAAACTCATGGTGGAAGTGTTCTGACTATAATCTTTTTTAAATCTTAATAGGACTTTACAGACTCCAACCCAAGTTCCAGTGGTTGTTTCTCCTGGAAATCAGCAGCTGCATACTGTAACACTCCAAACAGTGCCTCTTACTACAGTGATAGCCAGCACAGATCCAGCCTCAGCAACAACGCCCCAAAAATTCATCTTACAAGCCATTCCTACTTCACAACCCATGACGGTTCTTAAAGAAAATGTCATGCTACAGTCTCAGAAGCCAGTCTCGTCTCCTTCCTCAATTGTGCTGAGCCCAGCACAAGTTCAGCAGGTGCTCACCAGCAGCGTGCAGACAATTTGCAATGGAACAGTCAACATGGCTTCGTCTCCATCCTTCAGTGCCACTACCCCTGTGGTAACGTTTTCGCCTAGCAGCTCACAGGTGGTAGCTCATCCATCGGGCACGGTCATCACTTCGGTCATTAAAGCACCAGAAACGAAACAGGTTGGCGTACAAGGGGTGGTAAAAGAAGACGACAGTGACAAATTAGATGATACTGAGCAGTCGGAACAGAGATTCCAGCAGCAACCATTTGTGATGGTGGTGTCTAGTTCGAATGGTTTCCCATCTAATGTGCAAGTGAAGCAAGAAAATGAGCCTTTAGAACCCAATTCATATTAATAAATTTAAAAAAAAAAAAAGACCCTGTGGATGATTATTTTCATAAATGTGATGGGACCTTTTCAGTTATGTATATATGATTTGATTCTCAAGCAAGATGTTGCAAAGCTACTTAATTTCTGCAGTTAATTGTTAGCATTCATGGTTTAGAATGGATTTTGATTTTCTGTTAATTGCTAAATGTTATCATATAAATAAAATTATCTATTACTCATGCTTCAGAATACAGGCATGAAGGAACATGCTTTTTACCCTATGAAGACTTTCTCCTGAGGTTGTTGGCCAAACTTCTTTCTTACTGTATGTTTTCAATCTGTTGCCGATTTACATTGCAGTAACATTATTATAACCTTTTCTGTTTAATCTGTATGTGTATCACTTAACTTTTGAAGCAACAGTTACTTTTAGTGTGGGACATTTTCATTCCATGTGTATGAATTTTTGTGATCAAGTATCTGTTTCATACCGGTGAATTTACACCAGTTTCAGACTTGGATAACCAGGTATCCTCTTTCTTTCTTTTTTTTTTTTTTTTTTTTTGCAGCACAAGCTCTTGTGTGTGCAAAATGGAATATACACTCCTATTGAGAGTACACGAAACATTTATTCCAGTAATGGACAATGCCATGTCTATATTTTATATGAAAACATCAGATATATTTAATTACAGAAGCTAACAGCATCACTACAGGTGCAAACGATTCATGGCATTTTGCAGCTATGAAGCTTAACAATCTTGCTTTCTATTTCAGATTATTTTGTAAGGGGGGAGGGAAATGAAATATATACAATTTATGCAGGCATTTTGAGATTAATACTGCTAAGAGGTTTTTTTTTTGCTTGTAAATAATGTACATTCAATGTTACAAGGAAGTTTTTTTCAGCTAATTTGTTTCCATACAAATTTTTGATAGATGCAAATAAGATCATTATGTTTAGAGGTCTAATGTTATATGTATTCATAGTACAGAGTGAATTTGTATTTAAAGACAAATTTTTAAATGATGAAGCCCTCTGAACCTTGAGTCCTTGTCTTTTGTATTTTTAATTGGTTTATTATGAAAATAAATCAAGTGGAAAACATTTTTTCTGTATTTACTCTGAAATGGTTTTATATTATTATTATGTTTTGCCAATCATCATAAATAACCAAAAATACACTGAGAAATAGGATGTCATTAACCTGTGGGTCAGCAGTGGGACGTGAGCAATTCACAAATCATTTCTGAACAGACTCGAACCCACTCAACATGCTGTGGGTGTCCTTTGAAATAGCAGCACTGTACATTTTCGTAGCTCGAATAAAAGTTGAGCTAAGCCGAACAATGGGACTTAAACTTCTCCTTTTCTGTGACTTCCCAATATATTATAAACAACCCCAAACTTTTAACATAATTCTGGGATGCCATTGATCACAAAGGTCTTTGTAGCTTGTATAACAGAATTGGTGGCCCAAACCACTAGGCCTTTGAAACCTTGCATATTGCAATGTTTCAGCAGAAGGTGGATTAAAAATAAATATGATGCCTTGTAAGATCAATGGAATATAAAATTAAAGGAAATATTACTTTCTATGATTGAATTCATGCAGGAGTTTTGTTCATTGGTTCATAAGGTTAAATTTTAAGACAAGCATGTGAGTACTAGAAAAACTACTGGGAGCAGAACTGTGGCAGAGATAGTTTGGTCTAGTTGAATAGAAGTAACGCTACAAACTGTAGAACAAGCCATTCTCTGCCACAGCTGCTCTGTTTCTTGGCAGATGAAACCACCCTGTTTAATTCAGCGATTTTTCCCTGACTCCCGTGCATGGCTTCCGTCCTTCAAGAAGGTTGGCCGTACGCAAACTGAAGTGCCTGCTGAGGCTGACCAGTGGTGTTTATCCAGCAGCACTCCCTGCAGCTGGGCAGCACCAGCAATCCTGCTAGGAACATGCATCAGCATTGTAGACAGTTCTCATCCTGAGGGATGAAATGAAAGCACTGTAGAGGGAAGCAAGTTTTTTTAATCAGACTAAAGAATAGGGACTCAGAATACTAGGAAACCTGATGTGATAATGCTTGACTGACATTAGTGTTTTTAAAAGCAGGGAAGTTGTTTTGCTGATTTACTGAAAACATGAAAAAAAAAAACCACCATAAGGTTACAACTTAGTCAAGAAAACCTCTTGCCGTAAATGCAACTATTAGAAAGGGAAAATGGTTTGTCAGCTTAATGTTAGTGGGAGAACTGGAGAAAGTCTCCAGCAGGCACTAACATGTCCCCAACAGCAGACTCTGTTGTGTAACCAACAGTAAATGAAAATCACTCCCTTCCCACGTCACTTTAGGCTCCAGTCTACCAGCCAGGTGCATCTGGCTCTCCCTGCTATGACGCAGGAAAGGAGAAGCAGGAATAAATCATAAACTGAGAGCTCACAGGTGGAGTTAGAGCAACTCCTTCCCTCTCACAGCTGCCTTTGTGCCTGTGGCAGCGGCCAAACAAAACACACCATCTCAAATCCCAGCCGCAGTTGATTCAGGAAGAAAAAAATTGAGAAAAAGGCGCTTGCTTTTTTTTTTTTTTTTCTGAGGGGTTTCACGGAAGGGAGCCCGGGTAGGCGCAGGGAAGTCGGCCTCAGGCTGCCAGCACTGTCTCAGCGCCGGGCCCGGCCCGGCGGCCAGAGGAGCTCGCTGGGGTACGGTGACAGCTGCGGGTGTCGGCGCCCAACCGGGCTGGGGCGAGAGGAGGCGCCCGAGCTTCAGGCAAGGCCGCTGCCTCCCGGGCGGGCCGCCCCTGCGCCGCGGCCATGAACGCCTCAGCCTTCACTCTCGTTCCCCTCAGGTTCGCACCCCAAATGGCAGCTGCGCGGCTTCGCCAGCTGCCTGCTCTTTCCCGTCTCTGCGTGGACCCCGCCTGGGAAGTCCTGCCCGCGATTCAGGACAAGCTCCGGCAGAGAAGAGGCCTCCTACCGCCACAACGCTACCATCTCCCTCACTGCCGCCCGGGGAGGAAGAGGCGGGCAGAAAGGGCTTCCCAGCCCCTCTGCCACGGCCGGTCCTCCAGCTCTATGGCAGGGAGAGGAGGCGCGCCTACCTCGGTAGCCATGGCCGCCCCGCCTCGTCCGAAGAGGCGCGGGAGGAGCTTGCGGTGCCGGTTCACCCCTCCGCATCCCGTCAAGCCTTGCGCGGCTGCGGCCTTGGGGTTTGTTGCGCGGGTGCCACAGCGTCTCCAGAAGTTTCCTGGGGACGGCATGGCGGCGGCGGGAGCGGCCCCTCCGCGGTGAGCCTCCCCCCTCCTCGCCCCTGCCTCTCCTCTCTGCGCTGCCCCCGCGCCCTTTCCGCCCGCCTCGTCCTCTTACGCCGTTGTGTTTCCTCGGCAGGTTCTCGGACGCGGACATCGACCGGGACCCGGGGGCAGCGGCGCAGGTGAGGGCTGGGCCGGCGGGGTGGGCGGTGGCAGCAGCGGGCCTTACCCCTCGGGCGTTTGAAGTTTGCGGGCCTGCCCAGCTGTCGGTGTTGGAGTGCGGGAGGGAGTCGGGGCTTGCAGCTTGCTGTGCTGCCCGGAGGGGCCAGGGGACCAGCTGAAGCGTCGTGCGGTTGCCGTTCCTGCGAGCGGGGGGCTTGCAGAGTTTCCCCTGGAAACCTCTCATGGGAGGTCTGGCTACGCAGGAGTTTGGCACAGTTCTGTCAGAATACTTGTGCTACCTGTGCTGCGAAGAAGGGGGAAAAAAAACCCCAAACCTCAACCAAACCAACTTTCTCTTCTATGTAGGTAGATCGTAGTTCAAATAAATTGCAAGTTGCAGTTAAAAAAAGCCCTAAGCTTATTGGAGAAAGCTATTATATTTTTATTAGTTTTTATTCTGTCCTGATCTGTTTTTTTTTTTCTTTCTATATTTTGTGGGGACCAGAATGGATTTTCATTTCATCTCGACATAAGACATAAATTTTTTTTACAGTGAGAACAATCATTCACTGGAACAACCTCCCCATGGATGTGGTAGAGTCCTCATCACTGGAGGGTTTCAGGACAGGACTAGGCAGAGTGCTCGATAATCTCATCTGGGCCTTTCCTACGAAAGGTTGGACCAGATGATCTTTCAAGGTCCCTTCCAACCTGGGCTGTTCTATGGTTTTATGCATTAATGTGTATTAATCATAGCATCATAGAATGGTTTAGGTTGGAAGGGACCTTAAAGACCATCTAGTTCCAACCCCCAGTGTGCTTTCAAAGGTTATTTTTACTTAAAACAGAAGGTTAATGAGAAGACAGAACTGGAGGGTGGATAAGTATTTCTGTTCAACATACTTGGAAGCCGAGAGGATGTAAATGGTTAGTTCTGCATGAATAGAGAAGATGGCAGAAGCCTAAGGTGATACTGAATTATCTTTCCATAAAGAAAATGGTGAAGCTGAATCTTACAGTTCTTTGGGGTTTAGGCTGTAGCTTGTAAAAGTTTTTCAGAAGATAAATGATACTCAGAAATCAATTTGGAATAACCGCATACTTTTGGCATATTAAAATTACTTTAAGATCTTAAAAAAAAAAAAGTTTCCCATGGGGGTGGAGAGGAAAACCCAACAAATAAACTAGAAAAAACCCAACAGAAAAAGATCTTTGGAAGTATTAAATACTATCCGAATATGTTTTTTTTTCTGTATTAACATGGTTGCTTTGCTTTTTTAGTTTATATTTCAGTTCTTTGTACATTCAGCTCTTCAAAACAATATATAACATTCTATAGGCATTATTTAATATCTGATACTGTAATACTGGTGTCACTTGTGTAGCCTTTTTTAAAAGTACTGAATTGAGTAGGCAGACTGTGCTTGATAATCTCTGAACTGGCAAGTCAGTCCCATAGTGCAGTGTAGCATTTTGCTGACTTAGGAGCTTGGATCTACAGGTAGTATGCCATGTTTGCACAGTCTTAGGTGTGGTCTTCTAGCTCATGTACTTAATATTTCTAATTTGGGCCATGATACCATATAAGTTTCCCCACCTGGCTACGCTTGAGTCCAGTTGGCATGGCATTTCTGCGCTGTGTCCTTGGGACTTTTGATTCCTTTAATTCCTGGAGAGCATGCTTCAGCTTTCTGCACCTGGATCTGATACAAGTGAAAAGTCATCATCTGTCTTTAAGTACTGTCTGAATGATAAAGCTGTGAACTCTTAATGACTTTTTTTTGTCATTTTAACTTGAAAAAAATAGTTTACCCTGTGGAATAAGGATGTTTTCTATTTGCTTTTCATTTATAAAATGCTCTGCAATGTGAGTGGTGATGATTTAGGAAAGAATCAAAACTGTATGTTAAACATTCATTGACTTTGTTTTGGTGAGGTGTTTTGCCAAATGAGAAACCAGGGTGGTGATCCTCTTAAGTTCAGGCATGAGTGATTCAGGAGACTGAAAGCACCTTTAATTCATACAGACTCTTATCATGAGCATGGAGGGACTTGAAAGGTCCCAATGTATTTAGAAATAGGTTTGCAACTTGGTGGCACGGTAAGGGCCTTTAGAGTAAAAATATGTAGAAAGCACATTCTTGAGTTTTCGTGGGGACTAGATCTAAGCTTGTTGTAAGCAACTGTTGCTGATGTCCATAATCTGGAGTTCCTAGTGCTAGTCGAGTATTACTTGGTTGTCTTCTCAAATAGCTGTGTTATAGGAATAACTTCTTTTTGTGTCTATGTCTGAAAGTGATGTGACAACTTACTGACAAAAAGCCAACAGAGAGATGAGTTTCCTGCTGTTCAAGATGCTTGGGTTTGGGGTTTTTTTGCCTTCCTGGGATGAGGCCTAGTTCTGTAGAAGAATCCATTCATATGTTGTGCACTGTTTCTAATCGGTGCTTCTGTCATCAGCATAAATAACAGGAAAAAATGTTTGGAGTGAGAGATGACCTGTCACAGAAGTGACTCTGCTTGTGCAGTGTCTGTAATGTTCATTGTCACGCTCCACTTGGTTTTGAGGATCAAAAGCTGAACTTCACCTCTCACATAATATGCACCTATTTCAATATATGCGTTACCTCATGTCCCTCCCATGTGGAATACTTATAGCCAAGAATATTTCTGTAATGACTGCCTTTGCATGGCTTTAAATCTTAAGAGGGCATCTGTATAATTTGATAAGTGTTGCTTATTACAGCTGTCTACTACCTGCCGCTCTCTTTAGAGACCCCAAAGGTTTTAGAAATGTATGCTATACCTAGTTGTAGGTGTATGCTGGTAAGAGCTCATGCTACTGCTAAAAGAAGCTGTTGTGGCCACTTAACTCCTAGTTGGTGTGTTTTATGTAACAGCTGAAAAACAGAACAAGGTACTGATCTTAATTAAAATTAAGGCAGGTCCTTCTGCTCTTTTTCTCTGGCTTGGTGGGATGGTGTTTTGGCAGCTGTACTATACTAATATTCATGCACGTTTGAAGCCTGTATCTGAGCCACTCTCATGCTTGCTAAATTCTGAGTAGGAGTCTGGTCAGCTTAGCAAACAGAGTTACTGTACTTAGTGATGTACTGGAGTGGCTTTGGAAGACCTACTGTGCTCTAGCAAAGAGAAGAACTTAGCTCACTAATAAAGGGAGAATTGCAGATGCTCTTTCCAGACATGTGCATTGAGTCATTGTGGTTGTATTCTGTTTGCAAAAGTCATAACCTTTTCTCATAGCAAGCATAATATAATTATGTTAATATGTATACATGGTGATTTCCCCAACAAGAGACTACTGTATGTTTATTTCCATTGTGCAGCAATATTTCCTGTGAGCTCTGTGCTGTGTAAGTCTTTTGTTCTCCTGCTTTTGTGCTCAGCATAAATTGGAACAATCTCCTATACCTAATAATGTCGTGTAATGTGGTATTTCATCATGTGTTACAATGCTTTGAGTATGTTATCCCCTCACAAGCATTTTGACAAACGGTATGTTGATTTCCAAATTCCCAATACTGCAGTGCTTCCTCAAATCCAGCAGACCTGTGTACAAAATGCTGAGAATTGGAGGAAGATCTTTAGAATATGGAGGATCACTTATGCTTTAGACTACTTGTATAAGGCATTTGAAAGTCCTGTTTCCTTCTCAGTAAGAAACAGGCTCCTTGAATTTGATATAATTGGCAGATTCCTTGTACTTCAAGATCCAATGTTTAAACTTGGTGGATGAGAGCTGAGCAACAGGTAAGCAGGCAGGTTAACGTGCCAGTTAGGATATTTTCTTCTAAAATGTCTCTTAGTTGACAGAGTATGGTACTGTATTTTTATGGGAACTTCTGAGGTGCCATTTCATGTTTTTCTATGTGTCTTTACAGGAGCTGACAACAGCTTTGGAGAAGAATCCAGATGATGCTGAATATTATTGTCAACGAGCTTATGCTCATATTCTTCTACAGAAATATGCTGGTAACATCTTCAGACAACACTGAGAATCCTCTTACAAGTCTATTATGACACTTTCTTTACAGAAGATGTCTTCAATCTGCAGCCATATGTAGTAATAACAGAAAATGTTATCTGTAACTTAATATGCTGATTCTACAGTTAGGGCATAATTTTATAGTGGTTTGTCTTTGTTTTGTTTCTGCAAAGCTTGCAATGAATTGGGTAATCCGCAGTCCCAGCTCTTCGTTTGATTTTAGCCTAGTATTATCTTGGCAGCTTTTTTTTTTTAAGTAGACTTCTTAGGCAGATTTTAAGCTTTGTGTTGTAAGCATCTCCCATCCTTATGTTTTTGATAGAGACTGAATCCTGTCATGGTAGGAATGTGATAACTAAATAATGCCTGGGAAAAAGATTAACTGAATAACTTAAAATTTGGTCTATTTTTTTTCTTTCCAGTAAAAGCAAACAGATTCACACTTCAGATCTAAGTAGAGGATTTGACTAAGTAATGCTTCGTCTTGCATAGAGCTCTGTAACTGAATGAAGGGTTCATCCATAGCAGTTGTGGCTAGATTTAACTCAAACAGTGTGATTTGCATGCAACCTAAGAAAGCTAATATAATACACCTTACAAAATTTTCACTACTAGAAACTAGACTCACAGTTCATTGCTTTTTATAATATATCATTTTGTTCCTCACATTCAAACTGACTTCCAACAGATGCAGTTGCGGATGCAAAGAAATCTCTAGAACTCAACCCCAGTAATGCTGTAGCGCTCCTTAGAAAAGGGTATGTATTGTATATTGTACTTTGGGAATATTGTGATAATCTGTAGGGCAATACTAGTATTTGGATTATGGCTCTATACAAGCTTTTTGCAACACCATGAATAAATAAGTTTAATGCCATACTGCTTGTAACCCATCCATAATAAATCTGTGGTTATAAGAAGCAATTTAGTTTAGGGTGATCATCTTAACATCCTGACCTTTTCAAAATCACAGTTCTTAGGCTATTTAAATTCTTACATGTTTAATTTTAACCAATGTAGTGTGTAAACTAAGGATGTCATGATTTTAACCAATATAGCATGTAAGCTAAGGATGTTGTGATCTTCAGTGTGTCAACTGGATTGAAAAGTAATTACTGTTTCCTTGTGTTTTTCTTTATTCTTGTCAGGTTAGGTGAATATCATATCAAAAACTATGCATCTGCTTTAGAGTCTTTCAGAGAGGGACAGAGGTTGGACAGTAAGTATTAAAATCTCTTGTGTGTGCGGTACTCCATTACTAATGAGAAAAAAAACTTTCTAATGCATTAGCTGCAAGTAAAGATCAAGGCTTTCTTTTCTTTAGAAGGCTAATTAATTAGGTGCCTGATTTGAGATGTCTGGCTTTTGGGAAGGTTTGTGCAATCACTGCATTGAAGAGTAAAACTGCTTAAAAATGTATATCAAAATTATTAGCAAGTGGTATATGAATTTTTTTTTTTCTTTATAAAATGGGGTTGTTCCCCTGCTTCCTGGAGGTCTTAGAAATAAATGGTGGCAATATGTAGTAGAAAAGTTTCCGAACAAAACAGGCTCTTTGTATGTAGCTGGAATTTCTTAGTTGTTAAACGATTGGATAGACTGGTCTTTAGAAATAACATGCACCTTGATGGGTGTTCAAACTGACAAAATTGATTTTTACCTCACATTAGGTATCACTTAATTACAGAAGCATAGTTATTATCTTTCTCTTTTCTTAAAACGTTGGCCTCCCAACTGGACTCAGGCATGTTTTAGTTTGTGGAGAATTAGAGCTTTTTCAAAAATCTGATTGTTTTCTGGAAGCAGGAAAGGAGTAGATCAATACAGAAAGCTTTGGTAGAAGACACAGAGAAGCATACAACAAAACAGTTGCAAGATGGTTGTGATTTCTTTCTCTTCCCTCTTATCCCCCATTTTAAATCACTTACCCCATTCCATTCTATCCCTTCCCAACAGCAGAAGGTGGTAAAAAAGCACCTTTCAGCTTAGAGCGAAGTGCGCTAATCTGATAAGCATTGTCATGGCCTGAGATATTTCTGGTATGTTCTCTTATCTGTAACAGTGGCTGGGACCTGAAGGTTTAGAGAAAATATAATTACTTTGCCTCCCTCAAATAAGTGATTTGCTCCTCTGATCTAAAACTGGAGTTTCATGGGAGTGTAAGCTAATTTATGTGCTTGCTGCCAAGTGATTGTGCTCCCTCCCACTCTTGTGCTTGTTTAGCCTCTTCTTTCAATGTATTAAGTCTACAGAAAACTACTATTTTTAAAGTATTTTCCCTCTGGATTGATGTGTTGAAATGGAGCAATGAAGGGTCTGAGTGCTGAAGCCAGCAGAAGTGAAGCAGCAGAGCAGTGTTGGGGCAGTAGTGGTGGTGGTGGAATTGCAGCAACTGTTAGTTGTCAGCTTAGGCTGCTCTGGAATAGGAGTTAAAATATAAGAAATTTCCTAAAGTTCTTTCAGTTTTGGTAGCTTGGATAACTAGGTAGTTTCCACTAGTTTGTAGATTGGAAAGGCAAATGTGTCTTTGCAATGTAGCCAAGTTCTCCATTCAGTATCTTCTTGTGATTCCTTCCAGTGACTTCTGTAGCTTTCCTTACTTGATAGGTAACTTTTCATCTCCAAACTCATCACTCCTGAATTTAATTGAATGATTAATCTATATTTATTGAATGATTAATCTATATTTTTTCATATTCTTGGCCCACCCCAAGCAACCACTGTCAATTTCATGCTTTTCATGTGCATGGATTTTGTCACTTTTCTAGTTTGTCAGTTGGAGTTGTTCAAAATACAAGATGATACACAAATCTCCTCAGGCCAGAGCATCACTTTTTTTTTTAAATTCTGTTTAACCTCACATCCTACTTACGTTGCAGGGTGCAACAGCACACAGAGCTGCAGATATCTTTTTAGATAAGTCAGTGAGTACGAGGACCCCCTTAGCTAATTCAGAATCTCTGAAATACAGGGGATACAAACTTTTCCTGTATTGAATTGCTTGACTTGTACCTGTTTGAATTTAATTTGCTATTGTTTTCCTGCTTACCCAGTTTGCTGTACTTCCCATATCTTGTTACAAAATTCTGTGACTCACTGTGAGATGAAGAGTCTCCTGAAGGCCTTTTTAAAAACACAGATTTTTTTTTTTTTTTTAGTTGATTCTCTTCCATATATTACCTAATTTGCTGGCACGTTTATGTCAGTAACAGAATTTGCCTTTGCAGTTCTGTGGAATGTTTGATGGATCCCAGGTGAAAACAATTGTGAGCATAAGCTTTTTGGCAAAACAATTAAATTCCAGTTAAACGCAGCTAGTACAAAATGAACAAAGTGCAGTGGGAAAATTTGCCACGTATGGCTAAGCAAGTGATAAAGAGAGAAGACTTTAGCTGTTCCTGCCTCAGAGAGGATTGCTGTGGGGAATTCCTTGCTGGCAAGGCTGGTTTCTTTGCCACACAAGGGGGCAGAAATACACCAGTACGTGTTTCTGTTCCTTGATGACATAAGGTCTGTTTTAATCTGGAATGCTGAGTGATGAGCTTCCTACTTGTGCCCGTTATCGGTAGGACTGACAGGCCTAGGGTACTACAGCGAGCTTCCCATTACCCACCTACAGGGATATCTAAATAGGGCTTGACGTGGTGAATTGTTGAATGTGCAGTGTTTCTTTATTTTATAAAATAACATGGGGAAGCAAGATTTCTTTCACTCAACCATGAGACTAGATGCATGTGGATTTTTGGAGTTAATTAATTTGCCTTAGATTGAAAAGCAGTGTGATCTGTTACTCTTCAGTATGTTATGTGGATTTAGGACAATTATACACAATTTTCCTTGTTTTTTGTTGCTGTGACTACCTAATGAATTTAGTAAAAGTGGAATGTACAAATTTTACAGAAATGTCTTAGGGACTTCTCTTGTATTGTAAAAGTTAGTAAATTTTCAGTAAGTGAAGACCCAGTTAGGTTTTCTGAACTAGGAAGTTATTAATAGAAGTTGTTGGTAAATTCTTCAGGAGGGTAATGCAATTACAGAGCACACAAAAAAAATCCTTTTGCCTCAAATTATAAAATGTGCTGGGATGCAGGGAAAGATGCAGTGGTTGGTGCGGGGGGATCTTCTAGGAAATAGGGAAGATAACACTAGACCTTTCTTCTAAAGTTTGCATTGCATAGCAGTCTTGTCATAGGCCTTCATTAAAAAGAGAATTCCTCACCCGCTGCTGAAAGTCAGAGGCTGGATCAGTGGAGACTTGTCTCAGTTTCTCTTTGCTTAGACTCCTGAACCTATTTCATTTAATTTGCCTTTTGATTAATAAACTTTGTTCCCAGCTGCAAATCTTGGAAGTCTTATTAGGGTATGGGAGCTAAGTTTTAACATAGATAAATATAGGGAAGCTCTGGAGCTCATCCAATTCCATGTCCCTGGCCAAAAAGCAGTATTCACTTTGAACTTGCATTCAGGTCCTTCTACTGTTGATTTCCAAGTGTCTCCAAGGCTAAAGATTCCACAGCCTCTTTGGGCAACCTGCTCCAGTGTTTGACCACTTTTTTAGTGAAGAATTTTCCTTATCTAATCAGAACTTACTTTGCTGCATCTTGGGACCTTTGTCTCTCTTCCTTTCCCCATGTACTTCTGATGTCAGTCATCTAAATACCTTAGGTATACATTAGGTAATTGAAGACAGCCCTTGGATCCCCTAACATAACCCTCTGACAGTTAATTTTGGAGAATTCTATCTGAAAGTAGATGTCTTCAGGATTTGCTATGAATATAGAAGACTGAAATCAGTGACTGATGGTATTGTAATGTCAAGACAACCATATTATTATTTGCATTTTTATCTTTTCCTCACAGCGGCTGAGGAGTTACATAAATGTTACATATCTTAAAAGATACCTAAATTTTAAGCTGACTGTTGGGGGTTGCAGAAGAAAAGGGAAGAGGAAATGGCTTGAGAAGTGGGGTAGCAATTTTAAGACCTAAGACACACCTTAAAATGTATGTACATTTTATATTTGAAGGTGTCGGGGTGAATAATTTGCATAACTGAACTGGAGTCACACATTTGGCTTTACGTGCACGTCTGCTGGAAGCTCTTTTTTCCAGCCTCTTCAAGCCCTCTGCTGGATAGTTGACTGTGTGAACTCCCTCAGTGTGAATTCTCTCTATTGTGGCAAGATAAAAATTTAGCTATTCCTAGTAGTTGGTCAGTAACGTTGCCCCACTTTTTTTACTTGCCTGACTGCGAAAGAGTTTTCTAGGAATTTTCTTTAAGTAAGATAATTACTCTGTCATTACTACCTTTTGAGCTAATTTGCAGTGAATTAATTTCTGTTTGGGGAGCTTGCTTCTTAGAATATCAAGGTCTCACTAAACTTTTCTGTGATTTTGATTTATAGAGTGGAATTGGCACCTGTGTATTCCTAACATCCCTGAAACTTCAGATGTGTTTGTAAAGTTTGTGTGAAAACAGCAGGAGAAAATACTTGGTGTTTGTGAAAGCTTGTGTGACTTTAGGTTGTCCTCAGAACTGACTGTCTCCTCTGGTATTTCTCTAGAGAGGAATAATGTGACCGAGTGTTTGAAAAAATAATTTTAAAAATAATGGAAAAATGTGTGAAAGTGTACTTCTTGCTTTTCAAACAGTTATATAGAGGTTGAACAGACTGGAAAGCAATAGCGTATTTGGGTCAGTTCAGACAAAATCTAGTGTCCTACAAATTAATTTGAAGTTAATTAAATATAACAGAGTTAAATAGCAGAGTTGTATAAAAATACTTAAAGTTTAACTGGAATGACAGAGGTTACAAGAAGATACTGCAAAATAATACAATTTTTTTAGTAAATTGATGTGAGTTTGGGATTAATTTGTTCCAGTTGGCAGTTGCGAGGAATTGTTCTTTATGCAATACATGTAGTGCTTGAAGACTTTTAACGTTGCTGTGTTTGATCTCTTCTAGATGTAGATGATACCTTTACTATTTGGATTAAAAGATGTGAGGAAACACTAAATGGTAAGAGAAGCCACATTTACTTGATAAGGGATTTGATATGTCCTGTGCTTTGAAGCTGTGTCATGTTTTTCATAGATTTACAGCTTCTCTTACGTAAAACAAAATACATTTTTGTTTAAAAAGTCACTTTTTCCTGTCTCTTGGTTCTCTCAGAGTATACATCCTGAACACTTCCAGACTTCAGATTTAGAGAAACATTAGTATTGGGTTTTTTAACGTAATAATTAGCTGTGACAGAGGAGTACCTATTTAAAGTTCAGACAATCGTAATTAATTTTAACTCACTTTCATATACAGCTGCTAGCTAATTTTAACTGTGGAAGCATGTGTCAGCTTGTTTTCTAAAAACAGCATCAAAATCAGTTTTCAAGTCTCCCGGAACATAAGTTGGAAAGAGAGGTGGAAATTTGGGGATTTTACTCTTGATTCTGCGTAGAGAGAGCCTGAGTCAGGTTCTAATTGCTGCTGTGGTGTATTATCTGTGGTAGTCAGTGAGTATACTTTCATACCATCCTACAAACTGACGCCCCTGGCAATGAATTCATCTGCTGTGCTTAAAGTGCCTGTGGATTTTAATGAGAGAACACACAGCAACTGATTTAGTTTTTTACTCCACCTATTGTGACTTCCCCCCTCTTTGTGGTGCGCACTGGAGAATGGGGCAGTAGAAACAATGCAAGTTCACGTCAACCTGCTGACTAAAACCCAAATGGTTGAGCAATCTATTGTATAGAAATGAACAAATTTCTGCTACATTTTTGCCAGGTTTATTTTTATTTGGAGAAATTAGCTAAGTGATTGGCATGCACGGTCTTATTGGCAGAGTTATCTTGGGTGACAACTTACTCTGCCCTCTCAAGAAAAGAGGTTATAATCTGCATTTTTCTCTGTTGTAATTACTTTTTGCAGTGTTTTCTGGTTCAAGTCAGTTGTCCTGGTTATCTTTAGTATTCATCCCTGTCTTGTCTTTTTGGAGCCATTTTCTTAATTCTCTGATACTCCAGAAAAAAAAAAGAACCTCCCCGCCCCCCCGCCAAAAAAAAAAATTCCAAACCATCTGATTTCTTTATTACAACTTCATATTCTTTCTAAATTAATCTTTATCTCTTTTTAGCAATATGCATTATAAAGAAGCAAAGGGAAAGTTTGTATCTTTTCAAACATATTTAAGCTGAAATAGTTTAGGAAAAATATTTAGAAGACTATAGTTTAGATCCAAGCATTACAGTATATTTAAGGTGATATAAGTGAATTTTTCTGCCAGATTTCCATCTCATTCTCCAACTCTGCTTGCCTAGCATGACGTATAGATTTGATGAGAACTTTGTGCTATGGATGGGTGACAAACTTAGTACAGACATGTGGGAAGGGATTTTTAAAACTTTTGTTTTCAATGTTGCTTTCATTAAAAAAGGTCTGTATAGGTTTCTGATAAGCAAGAGGAAGTAATGGAAAGTTTGTTCTGTTAATCAGAACATGCTTTATATTACAGTTGTTTCTTTGCAGAAGTTGCTGATTGAACTCTGATTAAAAAGTAGATTGTCATAAAAGCAAAATACGAGAGGTAGAACTGGCATGTTTTTAACTCTTCTGCTGTTGAAACTGGGATAAATGCAGCATGTCTAGAGCAACTGAAGAAAGCTAGAACAAGTATATGCCACGTAAGTTCACTATGTCTTTCTGAAAGTGCAGCTTTTTTTTTTTTTTTTTGCAGCATCACAGACAGAAATGGTAAGATGTTTTCCTTAATATGTTTACAGTTTTGATTTCTTTAAGCTAGAGCATACTTTTAGACTTCACTGGCTTCTTGCAACTTTCAGGCTTTAAAAATAATCTTTTCTATTGCATGCAATTCTGAAGGATTTAACTTTTCTTCTAAACATGCTCTTTTATTTGAGACCAGGGTTGCAAAATTTGAGCCCTGAAAACTCTTAGGAATGGCACACAAATCCGGCAATTACTGTGCACTCATTAAAGTAAATTTTAACTTTCTTGCTTGCAGTCTGTGGTCTAATTCTACAAATTAACCAGCTCATCTTGTCAATACTAACTTGCTTGTGACTGCTAGAAAGTAACTTTGCTTTCCAGCGGGCTTTTTTCAGCTTTCAGTTTCTTTTTTACTGTAAATCTTCAAAAGAAGTGTTGAAGCGGACTCCCTCATTTTTTAAATATTTTTTTTTGAGACAAAAATGGGTATTAGCATTGGATGTTCTGCTCCTGCTTTCATAGTTACTTCCATTCTTCTACATTTTAATAATAGGATAGAGGAGGAAAGTGTACAGAAAACTTGGTGGGTGTATGTAAAGACAAATCTTCCAGCTAAAAGATTTTTATGTTTAAAAGCTACACACTAAGTTCTCAGATCTATTTCAGGTTTCCTTCATGACTTTTAGATTAGCAGCATAGCCACTGTATGTCTTTCAGGTATACTTCTTATCCAGGAAGAAAATGAGTTAAAACTGAATTTACTGTTATTTATACAATATTCTGAATTACAAAGTGACATATTTTATGTAAATTGAAACTTGTTAATACTTAATCTGGCATAAATGGCTAGAAGAACAGTGAAGAGTTTCACCTGTAAATTAATGCTCATACATAAATCAAGGGGAGCAATCAGTATGAAAATGATTTGTGTCTTTGGAAAGTACTTCATGGTATATTTTTCACTTACGCTGATGTAACTTTCTTTCCAATGGAATATGCTTCAACTAAAATACACAGCAGCAACCTCTGCCACCAAAGATCAAGTAAGTTGACTTTAACTTTACTGTGAGAATTAAAATAATTGACATATAACTGTTCTTTGACTTGGGGATTGGAGAAACAAGATAATTCTTTTTCCATAACTTTAGAACATGGCAGTGTAAGTGAAATGTTTCTTAAACAGTGTCATTGCTTCTGTTTGGACTGAGTTGTACTTTCAGGAAATTACACTCCACTGGGAGAGTGGGGAATGGAGTAAGCATTCTGCCTTCTGTTTCTAATTCTCATGCTGAGCTTAATTCAAAGCCTGGCCTGTTGTGCCTAGCATAGGTAATGTTTTTGAGATAGTTTTAAGATCCTAAAGTAAAAAGTGCTATTTAATTTATAGAAGGCAAACAATATTTTGAATTGGTTAAGAAAGTGATGTAATTTTGATATACTTCTTGACTAAAAATGATTCTTTGTTCTTTAACTACTTAGCTTGTCAATTCTGCAACTGCTCTGTTAGAGAAAGGGGAAGAAATCTAATTTTGCACGTCTTCTCTCTCCCATTAAACTACATAATGAACTGTTCAGCTTTTGGTTTTCTTCTGTACATGTCTTTGCAGTCAGTTTTTAATATCTTTTTTTTTTTTTTTTTTTTTAAAGATATGACTGGTACCAAACAGATTCTCAAGTAATTGTGACTATAATGATCAAGAATGCGCAGAAGGATGATGTCAGTGTGCAGTTCTCGGAGAAAGAGGTAATTTCTGTTGGTTATTGATATGCACCCCTAGATTCCCTGAGATGTAATAATTATACCAGTGAACATTACCTGCTTCAATAGCATGAAAAAATGATACGAGAGATCATCTGTCTGAGCTTTTTTTATGTACAGTTATGCTGTAGTTGTGTGTATGCCCAACCAAGTGAACAGGGATCAATTGCCACAGCAGTGTCTGTAGGATTTATGCACAAGCGGTAGTATGGTGTGTGCGCTGCGAAGGGAACGCCTGGTTTTCAGCCACCTGTGTGTTTGGAGGGGTGAGGGAGGAAGTGATCTGGACTTAAAATGTTTGAGTATGTATGCATATGGAGTAGGACTGGACAGAGGCCAGGTATTCTAAAAATAGGTGTGAATGAGTAATATTTTGCTTTAGGACAATTATAGAAAAAGAATGAATGTTGGTGGGTGGGGTTTTTCTTGGGTTTTGGCATTACTAAAATTGTTAATGGCAGTAAAATGCAAATTTCAAGGAAGTGCAGTAATCTCTTTATTGTAGTACCATATGCAGTACCAATGATGTTCATGTTTAATTTAACCAAGAATATTGAAGAGTTAGGTTCTTGTTCTCAACTAAGTTGATACTTTGTGAACTACCAGGAGTACTTGGTTGTAACTATCTGCTTTAGTCTGTCGCAGGCGCTCACACAATTTTAACGTGGTTTGTGTGTATTAGAAGGGAAGCTGCCAATTGTTTTCATGTTCCATTATTAATGTGTTGATACTTCATTTGCCATATAATTCTTTCCCCAAAGAATGCAGATCAAGCTGACAAGATAATAGGCTTTTTGAGTACTTGCTGGCTAAGGACTGAAATCTCCCGTTCATTTTCTAGTGTACTTTAGAAACACCTTGTTCAATAATGCAGTAATGTAATGGCATCGTCTGAAATTCTGATGCCTGATGCTTTAAGTGCCCTAGTGAAGGGTCATTAATTTAATCACTTAATCTTAGTGCCAAATGACAATCCTTTACTTGGAAATGGAAAACTGCTCTCAAAGATGACCAGAGATGTGTTTTCAACTGTTCACAGATGAATGCATCAGTGAGACTTGCATCAGGTGAAGACTACAACTTAAAGCTTGTTCTTCTTCATTCTATAGTGCCAGAGCAAAGTACATTTAAAGTGCTTTCAACAAAGGTGAGCTTCTTAAAGTGCAGATTATTTCTTTGACTGTTCCTGATGTTGAAAACGTTTCTGCTCTATTGTCTTGTCTCCCTGCAACAGTTGTAACATCTTGCTTTTCATACAGAATTGCTTTTTCTTTCTTCAAGGTGCCTTTCAGCCAGTGGGAGGCTTTCTAAACTTGTGCAAATGTCAGAAATAGTAATATGATGGTGCTTACTGAAGTGCAAATGACAGTTATGTTGGGGATGCTTTTACTTGTTGCTGTAGAAAGAAGTGGTCTTCATTCTTACAGTTCAGGTATATACAGTAGAAAAGGTGTTGATCTTTCTTAAACTTCTAGGAGCCGATATTGCTTTATGAAGCATTGTTGTCTTTGTGCACCCAAGAAATAAAAGTCAGACTTTGAGGATTTCAGTGTTGAAATAATTCTTTGCCCTTTCATGACCTATCCTTGCTGGTTAAGGTTAGCAATATGGTTAACTCTTGTTGGCTTTTCAAGAGGGTGTATTCCACGCTGTTCTTGGAAATAGTACTTGCCTGGAGACACTTGAAAATAGCATGGTGTGAGAGAGAATGCTTTTGTTCTCAGCATTGTGTTTCTTCTATATTACAGGTATAGGAAAACAAGAAACTGACTGTGGTCTGGCATAGCATATATTGTTAGTATAACACACAGACAGACATGCTTTATCCATAGAGCCTAGAATCTCTGAAGCAGGAATGTATTGTTGATTCTTTCCTTGTATTTCAGCAGTGGTTCTGCAGAGCTTTTGGAAACTCCTTTGTGTTCTTATGTTCCATTTTACGTGTTCCCTTCTCAGAAAAGTACCTGTAATAGTTCTTGCATCATTTCAGGGAAGAGGGACTTCAAGATGACATGAGAGGATTGCCATACAAAGTTGGTCTCATTTTTCCCCTCCTTGCATTAAGGTAGCTGGGTGGGTTATGCGGTTGAGTCACGTGAATGCTTACGCTGTGGGAGATGAGCAGAGTGCTCAAAGTATGTAGAAAATCTGCTAGTCCATTAGTGTTTATATAAATTTGAGTGGAATGGGTGCGGACCTTGTCAAGAGAAGTAACTGTGATGTCCTATTTGCTTTGTGTTCCTATCTAGCTTGTGTTATGCTTTTCATTTGTCATGAAGTTTACCATTATTTTTAGGAAGCATTTGCATGCTACTGAGCACTGTTGAAAAGAACTTGACTTTGTCTTTCTATGCTGCCATCTCTAGCCTGGATTAATCTCTGGAATGATCTCTAGTAGTCTAGAGCCTGGTTTAGATTGAGGTTCCTAAAGTGATGTGAAAGCTTTGGTTATGTTCAGGCAGTGTCTGAATTGTAAATATGTCGCATTTCTTTTCAAATGTTACTGTTCCTATATAATTTATGAGATGAAATGGGATAAGAGAGAACACAGGAGGTGTTCTAACAGCAGAAGTCAGTACTTCAACATGTTCTTCCTCTTGCAGAAAAGAATAGTATAAGTATATCTGTGAAGGCATAGTGAAGGAATACAATCTAGATGATTCCCCAGCTAATTCCAGTTCTGACCAGCAGATGGGAGTCTGGCTGAAGAAAAAAAATTTGAAAGCGGGTCTAAGTTCAGCATGTGAAGACTTCTTTAAAGGCTTAGAATATTTTGCTTTGAAAAACATGAAGCAGTTTAAGGGAATGGTGCATCTTTAGTGTTTGAATACTAGAAATTCAGATTTCTTTTCCTAAGTTTTGTGTATGTACTTTGTTCTTATGAGCGGTATGAAAAATACACAGTTATTACTTTGAGTAAACTATCTTATTACTTAGAACTTCTCGACCCCTTTACAAATGATTTTGTACTATTTACATGAAGTCCTTTGTAAGGACTTGCAAAGAAAGACATAATTTCATTATCTTCCCAATTATATGAACTTTTTATTGCACACTCATAAAGAAATTGTGTTTTCATGGGATAGGAACAGATCTGTTCCTGTGGCTTAATAATTTCAAATAAGAATAAATGCATATGTTCACATGTATTTTGTATTGCTGCTTTGAATGTGAGCCATGTTGCTATTAGTGTTGTGTAGTCCTCAGTGGGCAATGAGGAGTCTGGTCTTTCTTTTCCAATTATATGAGGAAACAGAGTGGTATGTTTGGGTGAGTTATGTGGTGAATAGAGTTTGGGTTTCCCATGAACTTCTTAAAACTAATAAATGTAATGGATAAAGGATGAAACAGTACAGCTTGGCAGATAGTAGAACAGTCCTGCCAGCTTTGGTAATGAAGAGAAGCTGGAGAGGGATTTCTTAATACTGCTTGAAATTCAGCATCACTTGACAAATGCAAAGGAATAAAGGCAAAGATAAAAACTCAGGAGGAGAAAATAGCCTTAATTGTATTTGCAGATTTTAAAATAACTGCAAAGAGCAGACAAAACTTACAGACTCTGGGATTTGTTCTTTCAGGTAACGTTAACAGTGGTGAAAAATGCGGTTGATACCTTAAGAATTGTTTCTTTCCTGGCAATGAAATAGAAATTATACCTTTCAATAAAATCCTTGCTGTGTCTAGCTCTGAGATTTCTGTTTTCAAAATTTCTGTTTGGAAAAGAACAGAACTAGCAAATGGTACAGAGGTAGTTGTTTGGAGGTGTTTGAATGGTTTCTTTGTGAGCAGAAGTAAATTAGTGTTCATAATCTGCAGACTTTTGACTTCAAGCTGTGAGCTAGAAGAGGTAAAACACTTGATGCTGACTCAAGAACAGCATAATGTGTGGGTGAAGTCCAGTTTTGAGATGAAATCTTCATCTCTTTATGCATCCTAGTATGGTATATTCTGTAATTGTCAACAGTTTTACAGATGATACAGACTGCCTTTAACAGTGGTTGTATGTATTACTGCCATGCTTGGACCTATTTTTTTTTACCTAATTCAAAAGTTTATTTGGTACTTAATAGATAACTCTACTTGCAAATTCACCCTTGAGTTGATTACGATTCCTGTTCACATTTAGTCCTGAGTTACTTAGAATTACCCAGTGTTGTTCAGCATATAATTCTAATGATCTAAGGCCTCAAGTTAGTGTTTGTGTGAGAAAATGCTGAATACAACTGTATTGAGTCCTTCCCTCGAGGGAATTGCTATATATGTGCAGCCACTCTGCAGAAGAGAATGATGCATCTTTAATCTCTGTTGTCAATCATTTTTTTTCTTGTATGTGAATAACATAGCTGATAGGTCATAACTAGATCAATTGATGTTATTGGTTATACTCCCCATCTGTCAAAGGTGTCTGCTTAGAGCAACAGCAAAAAATAACAGCAGCTCCAAAACCACTGTATAAATTGGAGATTTGAGTCTTACAAATGGAAGCTGATCCGGTCTTTACATGTAGCATGACTTTGTACACAATATGTAGGATTTTGTGTATTTTAGTGGTTATCCTCAGTTGTATTCAGGTATCAGGTGAAGTGAGGAAAAACTGTGCCACACTGACAACTGCAGATTTTATTCAGCAGTTAACAGGAAGAAGGTACTCGTTAGTGGTGCTGCTTAGTTTTTTTACTTATTTCCAGAAGAGGGAGCCAAAATGTAAATGCTGGAATAAGTTTGCTCTTTGGAAGTTGTCTATGTGCAATTATCCTGTTGCTGAGTGTGCATAATATCATTGTGCTCCCTTCATAAAAGGAGAAAGGCATAAAAACTTAACATGCATGACTAAATATGTTGAAGACAAAACTAGCTGATCTGTCTCTGTCCAGAAAATATGGCAGGAAAATAGAAATGCACAAATAGTGTAAGGATTTCCGATGATCTGAAAGAGTTCTTGTGCACAATCAGCCTCGCTTTCTTTTCCCTCTTTTGTTCGGTCTATCAGTCTGTGTATTTGGGATTCCAAGGGAATATTCTGCCATGTTATCTTGGAAACTTGTGTAACGTGAGCAGTTTCTCTAGGTCTTCTGTTGTGTTCTAGGTGATGCTCAGGGTTTTCCTCTCCTTAGACCTAGAAGAGGAGAGCGAGGACGAGTATGTGCTTTTAGCACGTGTCCTTACGAACTTGAAGGAAACTTGAATTTGTGCGTTCTTTTTTCTTTGCTCTTGCATCTACAAATAGTCTGGGGACAATTACTGTGAGTTTCACTTTTTAGTGGTTTGGGCTTTTTGCAAGCAATGACTTGCAGCAATTTAGAGGCATTTGAAAAAGTGTTAAAATGTGGTTTCTTTACCCCAGAACTGTCCTTTAATTAGAGATCAAAGTCGTGCTGCAAACAGTGGAGGTGTTAGAAATCCTCAGCCTCTTTTATAGTTGACATCTGTTACTTAATAGAGATGTCTGAGGTAGAAGCACACTCAGCAGCTTCATGCCAAGAATATGGTAGTGTGCATCAGTGGAATGTTTCTTTTCCTCAAACCAACATTTTGCTTTGCAAACTCTGAAATACTCTGTGCAGTTTACTGGAAAAGGATACTGATACCTATTGCTAAATGTGAAGGAAAACGTAAAGAGAAACCATTTCACACTCTTGGACTGTCGTCAGAGCCTCTATTCAGAGGCAAATGTACACAAATAAATAAATAGAGGGATTTATTTTAACTGAAGTTGGTTCTTACTGTTGCAGTCCAATCCTTAAAAGATACTTTCTCATTTTGGATATTTTCATTAAATTGCTTGCAGACACTTAAATGCTGACTTCCCTGCTGTCGTGTACTTGTTTTCTCTGTGAGGCTTTCGTGCAGATTCTTATCTCCCATATATATTCTTGAGTGTTTTCTGTAAATTATAAACTGATATGAATTGGATGCTTTTCTGAAATTTCTTGCATCTCTTAGGCAGGGCTAGTTGGAGCATTTTCCTGGCTAGACCATAAAGAAACCTTCCCAATGATCGGCATGATACTTATTTGGCTCAAAATAAGTTTGATTATTATTTTTTTCTTTATTAATGCAGATGAGTATGGGGCAGATTGAAACTTGTTAATACTCCGAGAACTATATTTTAAACAAGCACGTAAGTCAGTGCCTGTGCTTTATATTAGTACATTAAGGAAAACGATGCATAAGGGGTTTCCTCTGTCTTGAGAGAAGACGGATTTAAGAACTATTGGAATAGCGGTGGTTTACAGTGAAGATGCAGTGACACAAAGCTTTAGGATATATAAATGATACGTATTGCAAACTCCTGTAAAATTAAAAATTTTAACGAGGGGCTGTTATATAATATCAGTGAGGTGGAAACTTTGACCTTTTTGCGCTCAGTTCTCCATAGTACATAGCTGGCAAAGAAACGGAAAGGTTCACGCTAAATCCCTTCTGTTGCAATATATTCACTACAGAATAAATTTCTTAGTTACCAATTATTCGTGATAACACTGTAGAGTTATTTTCATCTCAGTATATTTTTTTAAAGTTATGGATTAAAGATCTTGACATTCAGAATATAAGCAATGTATAAAAGGTCTTTGAATAGCTAGGATACCAAAACTGTATGTGCATATGATCTTAGAGGTAAGTTTGAATAGGTCATGCCTTTTTATAAGATAATGCTATTTTGTCCTACCCTTAAATTTAGGTAATAAAATACATGAGATGATTGCAAAATAACAACTCTGAACACTTACAAATTTATAATTTGACAGTCAGTAGTTCAGTAAATAAATAAGCAGTTGACTGGAAACCCTGAATTCTTGGTTTCATGTGTTTAATATAACAAACCATCAGAATTTAAAACAAAGGTTGTTGATATATCTTTAATGGCTCAACTACTGCTTAAGCTTTGCTAGTTCTGATTTCCCTCATCCTTCTGATAAGAACTTGGCGCAAATTTGCTGGTGGTAAGCGAACTTTCCCTTACCACGGACTGTAAAATATAAAACAGTAGAAATTAGGAAAAAAAAAAAATCTTGTAACTTGTCAGTGTACACCACAATCTTCTTCTAGGGGGGAAGATAAAAATTCTTTCCCTTTTAATATTTCTCAGTTAAACTGCAATGTCTGTCCCAGAACATAACTTAATGTGAAATCTAGTTTGGCAGAGGTTTGGGCTTTCTAACAGTAAGCTTCTACCTAGAAAATTAATGTTGGCTCACTAACGTTGTGTTTATCTGTAGTTTTGAGAAAGAATTTCTCCCCTTAACTAGATTGAATGTTCTTTTATGCCAGTCATCTCAAAGTAAGGGGTTTTTGTGTCCTTATACTACCAATGAAATAGTTTAGAATAGCTTCTGAGAGTAACTCTGCGGCATCTTTTCTGATAGCTAGCGCTTGGATTAAGCTGCAAACTAACTTGTCTAAATCTCTGATAGGTCTTAAAAAATCAAATACTTTTATGACTAGAAAATTATGTGAGCAGAAACTTCTCTGGGTCTTTTCACTGTGGGTGGAGTTTCTTCTAGATGATGAATCCCCCATTTGACCCTCTTCTCAGAGGGGTAGGTTTCTCTCAAGACAGTATTTCAAACAAGTAGTGCATGAATTAATTACTCTGACAAAATTCCATGTTTCTTTTCCTTTTTGTTTTGTTCACTTTGAGCCCCAAACACCAGAAACTTAGAAATTACAACAGAAAGTGGATTATTTCTGCATTGGAACTTCTCATAGATCTGGAGTACTGTGTCCAGTTTTGGGCTTCCCAGTGCAAGAAGGGCGCTACCGTAGTGGAGCAAGTCCTAGTGGAGGGCTGCCGAGATGGTCAGGTGGCTGTACAGCAGGAGAGACCGAGGGATTAGGCTTGTCCTCAAGTGGCATGCGAAGCATTTAGTTTGCAATGAAATTTTCCTGTCTTTTATTCTAAAGTTGGCATGAGGCACACAGGCATACATCTTATGAAATATAAATGTTAAATCAAAGTAGTTGGCGAAGTGTGGATGTATTTCTCTTGCCTGAGTACTGAATTTTTTTTCAAAGGAGTGGAAAAAGCTAACAGTACTTGGGTGTTAGATATGACACAAGTGTCCATACTGATATGTTACTTTTCTGTGTGATAGCTATCAGTATCTGCTTTAAAACGATCATTAAAATGCATTTATTGCCGTTTGTGCACATAATTGGGACTCACAAAGTTGTTTCTCCTTAGATCAAATAAAACTCTCAAGTTGAAGAAATACGCGCCTTCACAAGCAGAATTTTACAGCTTTATATTTTTGGAAAATGTGGCTGTATAATAGTATATAGCTAATGATTTCCCTAGTTTTGCTCCTGCCTGCCACTTTGCCTAATGAATAACTTCAACTGAAGTGGATGGAGTAGAAGGGGTAGAGGTTTAATCATGTCATAAATACATTCTGTCTCAGTTTTTCAGCTGTCTGTACTTCTAGCTTGACAGTGTTGAAATGTTTTAGATTTAAGAAATCTGCATCTTACACTGGGAATTAGTTTGTAGCATTTCCGTTTCCTCAGGGATGTTTGTCATGTAGTACCAGCCTAGGGATAGTTCCAGAGAGGAAAGTGTAAGAACTAGCAGGTTAAAAACGGAGAGGGGGATTACTGGAGCAGCAAAAGTAAAGATCTTCCTTTTTTTCTTCTTTTTATGCATGGGCAGAGTACTCTGATGAATAGCCAAAGGTCTTTATAAGGGTTCTTTGAGGAGGATTGTATTCTGAGCAGACAAAACTCCGTGTTTAGTAGCTCACATCTAGCATTATATTGCATTAGAGGTCATTCTTGGTATGGATGAAATAGTCTGTATTTGAGATACTGGAAGATAACAGTGGAAAACATGAAGCGTGAGGGTAAGAGGAGATAGAGAAGGAAAAAACACACAGAAGAGAAACTGAAGAGATACAGGATTGAGCAGTCTCAGTACCAAGCATTTACTCTTTTTTTTTTTTTTTCTAAATAGAACATACAGGGGGGTGCACCAATAAGCAGAGTATAAAATCTTAAAAATAAGGTCTTCTCTACTTAAATGTGCAACTGAATTGATAATACAGATTCATCAGGTTGAGAAGAATTACATAGGCAGCAGAGAAGAGACAAGTTGGTTTAAATTATTACTCATGTTTCACTTTAACTAATTGGTGCCTTTGTAAGTAGCTAATTAACTTAAACATTTGACTCATGAGATCCAAATCCGTTGGAAAACAAAAACCAAAAACCCCACCCTGCTAGTTGTGGCACTCATGGAACTACTTGTCTTATATGCAGATATACAAATATTTTAGCTTCCTTAAGCTAATCACAGAGCGTTAGATTTATGAGTGTAGGTGTTCAAAAATGAACCTTTAAGGTTGTAGTTTCCTTAGTGTTTTTAGAAGAGTCCAGTGAAGGAGGCTTTACTGACTTCTTCAGTTTTACTCAACACTAATTCTTAGCACAGTTTGAATACTTCTTCTGCATAGTTTCAACAGAAATCTCTGCATCCTTACAGATTGCAATATTAAATGCTGGAAAACAGGCCTTCTTTAGGGACAGTAGGTTGAGCAACTAGTGTAATATGGTATTTTATTTTTATTTGGTTATTTTTAGTTCTGTGACTTTCACTATTTTAAAAACTGATACACTGATGCTTAATTTGTGACTCGTAAAGTTGCTAAAAACATTGGAAATCCAACAGATGCAGGGAGTAGGAAGTCAAATACATGTGGGTGTTGGACTAAACAGACTTACTGAAACTCTCTTCTGCCTTGAAGGGCATTCCATGTCTCATGTCTTAACTTTTTTGTTGTTCACAGTATAAGTTAGTGGTGGAAAATAAGTATTCAGACTTGTCTAGGGAAATGCTAGCTTCCTAGGGGAAAAAAAAAAAAGCAATTGTAATTGAATATTCTGATTCTTAAAATGCAGCATAATTGCAAACATAGAAGCTTTGAAACTTAAATGAGCTCATTTCTTTATTCTTATAAGGTATCTCAGTCTGTTGCTTACCAGTGACTGATTTGGAGATTGGATTAAATAAAGTTCAAATTTCAGATCAACATGATGCTGTGCAAGGAGCTTGCTGCTGGGATCTCTGGGGTTAGCTTTTACAGTGGTGCCTTTGTTCTTGGGTCTGCAGGGATCCCCAGGTTACAGTGGCTTTAGGTAGAACTAAGAACTCGTTTCTGCTGAGCTGTTCACAAATAAGGAACTGCTGAAGTTTTAGCAAGCACTGATTTCAGTTAATTAATACCATCATATGAACTTTGTGACATTTTCTTAAGTGAATTTGTCATTTGGAGAGACATTAGAGAGTCCTTGTTTTGCCGGTACTGTTTTGCAACTTTGTAATGCTGTAACCAAAGGATAAGGTTAATTACGAAAAAACATTTCAGTATGGTTGTCTAAAAGGATTACATGTAGTCGTGAATAGGGCATGACATACTTCACTTAATTTTGTTTCTCCTGTGATAATTGCAACCATATCCATTTTTAATTGCCAGTTTTGTCAATGAATACTAGACATTTTTCTCCATAGCAATGTGTGTTCATTGAACCAAACGAAGATCTACGTAATCCCAGAGCGTTTCTCTGGTTTGTGTACTACACATAAAATATGAAATATTTTGGTGGATGAAATGTAAACCTAGGTAAAGTTGGATTTTGCAGTCCTTCAAAAGTGCTATTTAATTATTAGAGCTGACTGGCAAGAAAAGGGATTCTTGAAAAATAATACCTTGGTGCCTTGCAGTGTAGAGACATTGGGACTGATCATTACTTCTGTGATGCCATAATGTACAAAAAGAATTGAGTGAATAGTAAGCAAAAGAAAGTAAGTGGTACTAAACAAAAGAGTAAACATGTGATACAAGAGCTGTGCAGCCACGTAAGAGCTTAGTTGACATGATTTGAAGTCATGCATGTAACTTCATCTTGTAAGGTAGGTAAATTTTGCTAAAATTTAGGCTTCATATTAGAGACTGTATTTCTAAAAGCGAATTTATTTTCTTACTGCTACAGGATCCAACTACTTTGAAACTATTTGGCAGAACTGCTTGCCATCTGGATTGATTTGTTCTTTGTCTTGTGTTTTGTAGGTTGAGATAAAAATGAAGAAGCCAGAGGCTGTAAGATGGGAGAAGCTGGAGGGCCAGGGAGATTCGCCTAAGTTAAAGCAATTTACACCAGGTTTGTTCTCTGGACTATTAAGTATTAAATAGTTTATTTGTATTAAGTTACGTGCAGTTATTAATAATTTTTTGTGTTAAATATTGTTAATAAAATCACAGCTTCATATTTACAATGAAAAGTCTAATAGACTTGTTTTTACTGCCAAGAATAGACAGAAAAAGTCTGCAGGGCATTACTAAAACTTAGGTATTAAATTTAGTCATAGCTTCCATTAATCTGATGGATTGTAAGGATATATGCTTGTCACTAATTCCTCTGGGTTTATCTGCTTGGCTATCTGTTTTGGTCACTTTTTTGCAGTTCTATGTGTTGTTATGCCTCTATTTTTGTTTAAATAATTAAGTATTATTTACTTAAGTATTCCATCTCTATTGGAAAGCAATACTTTTGCAGTTTTTCAAGACAGATTAACAATCTGTCTTTGAGAGAATTTGAATTCCCTGATTTATTGATTTCAGGGCTGGGTTTTGTTTTTTTTTTTTTAAATTTAGCTCAAATTTTCCTCTAGCTCTAGGCTGCTGTTTTTTTTTTTTTTCCTGTCAGCCAGTATCTCCTGTGTCGTTTTTACTTTATTTATGTTGCTGTTATCCAACACTTTTTGTTGGATAATTAAATTATGTAACTGTTTACTTGAAAGTAAACTTTTGCAGTTGCTGAATGTAGTCTCTGGGATCTCTTAGTTTCCCTTATTTTTGTTATTGCAATGCTTATATTTGTAAGGAGGAATTGATTTGCATTTTCAGATTCCTGTTCCATTATCATCTCTGATTCATCAGATACAGATATGTCTATGTGCTCTCTGCTGCTCTAGAAGTCGTGAGAAAACGCTTAGTTAACTAATGCTTCTGTTTTCAGATACCCAGCACTTGTATCCATCATCCTCTCACTATACGAGGAACTGGGACAAACTGGTAGTTGAAATCAAAGAGGAGGAGAAAAATGAGAAGTTAGAAGGAGATGCTGCTTTAAATAAACTCTTCCAGCAAATTTATTCAGATGGTACAGATGAAGTAAAACGTGCCATGAACAAATCGTTTGTAAGTCTTCATTCTTTTTCTCTGAAGAAATGTGTAACTGCACACTGACACAACTTACTAAGCTTTGCATGAACCGGGAAGCCTCTATGAAAACCTTGGGCCAATAATGAATGGCAGTGATTCTATCGGAGGTACTGGTATAACAAGTCTTGCTGAAAGCTACAATGTACACTAAAGAACGTGACTCTTTAAGTCCAAGTTTGTGCCTCAGTGAAGCTTGTGCTTTTTCACTGGTCTCAAATTCCTTTTAATTGTTTATTTCTAGTTCCTTTTATTTGTAGTGCTCATATGCAAGAACATGACTGACCTTTTAAAAGCTTGTTAATGAAGTAACATCTTCTTGTGTCCAGTACTGCTAAAAGTATTGTTGGGCTGAAGATTATGGAATGATGGCTTTGTCAAATTTTATTCTATATACACACACACAATTCCTGAGTAACTTGCTTCTACATGAAGCTAAATTCTGCACCTTTCTTCAGAATTTGTTAATCTGCTGTAAGGAATACGGCTTTTATATTGCTAGAATTCCTCTAGCAAACTAAACAAGCTTTCTCTCGTATTGCAGATGGAGTCTGGAGGCACAGTTCTGAGCACCAACTGGTCTGATGTTGGTAAAAGGAAGGTAGAAGTAAATCCTCCTGATGACATGGAATGGAAAAAATTCTAATCCTATTTTTAATCTTTTACCATCTATGTGTTGCCATAGTCATGTACTGACCACTGTGTATGGACATAGCATTTTTGGATTCAAAGCACTGAATGTTCCCTTGGAAACAGGAATCGTCTTTGCGTTTTGCGTGCTTTAGAAATTCCTTCATCTGCAGATGTTAAAGATATACTCAAGAGTGGAACCTATTTTCATCATCTCTGTCTAATTTTTGGAAATTGAGTCAATCACAGTCTAAATTTTTTACCGCCTTTATCAGCTCTGCTCTTTGGGGATGGGGTGATCTCTAATGGGCTGGTCAGGATTATTGCCTTACGCCTGATATTTCTGTTCAATAACTTATTACATCTTGGCAACTTTGGGTAAAAATGCTTTTCAACAACAGTGTTAAAATTGTTTGCTCTTTAACTCTGCTAAATAAAACTGTAAATAGAACTTTTTCTATACGGAAGCTGCTTCATTTAATTTTTAGTAATCTTGGGTTTTGGTGGGGGAATCACTTAAAGTGTATAGGTAAGGATGTGAATACACTGCTTAAAAAAAAAAAAGCTGGCATGTGTAGGAGCAAATCTTGCATTCAGTGAAGAGGATGAGATTGCTGTTCTTGATGCAGATGCAACGTTTCTACTTGTGGAGTCCTTCCACCTGGGTGACAGGTTGAACTGCAGTCATATGTGATGGAAGGGAGAAAGTCAGTTGTTGGTAGAAATTTCTACAGAAAAGGGGCCCTCTGTCTGCCTCCATATTAGAAAAGAAGGATCTGTTGCAGTTGCTTGAAATCAGAGATAGCAAGCAGTTGTTTTAAGTTCTGTTATTTCAGAATATTGGAAACTGTTTATATTTTAGAGAAGAGCCCATGCATCCTTCATTGTTTCCATCAGTTCAGCTTTTCCATCATGATCAAATTTTAAATAACAGTATTTACATAAAAAGAACTGAGAAATTTATGAAATGCTCTCTGTGCTTGGATACAAGTCTGCAGGCACCTAAAGATGCTCAAAAGCTGTCTAGATGTGGTCCTGGGCACCTGGCTCTAGGCAGCCCTGCTTGAGCAAGGAGTTGGACAAGATGACCTCCAGAGGTCCCTTCCAACCTCAACCTTTCTGTGATGGGAATATGAACTTAAGAAGTTATAGTATACATGCTCAGTCCGTATGCCACTGTCTCTTGGGAATTTAGGGATACTTGAATATTCTATAATTCTAGAAAAACACGTGAATTGCAAATATTGGCAGCCCCCTGAAAGCCACTTCATTCCTTGCTAACCATTGGATGTTGCTTTAAGTTTGCTACTTTTCCTTGCATTCCTAATTATGTAGGCTTTTCCAGATTGGTTGTGATTCTGTTTTCTTTGTATTTGATATGTTATTTTACTACAGTGATAATTGGATGAGCTTGGTAAAATACAAAGGCTATTAGAACAGGTGTTTTAATAGGACAAAGGAAGTCTGCAGCTGTTAGAGTAATAAATATGTAAAAGATGATGGAAAACTAAGGAGGAGGAAGAAAGGGTGTATTCTGTTCCTCTTGAAGACTAGGAATCTAGGTTTTGCAGTGATGGTGGGAAAGTGCAGGGTTTGGGGTTTTTTTCCCCTAGTATTGTAACTATACCTGTACAATATATAGATACCAAGATTTTAAAATATCACAAATCGTAAAAACAGAGCTTGTTTTTGGATGTATGCCATAGATACGAACTTCAGAATGTCATACTTGGCAGCTGTAGACTATGACTACAGTCTCGACATAACTGCAGGTTTTTGATACGCTTAGATCATGATTATTATGTAGTGGAGGCTGGGCAGCGATTTATTTTTGAATCACTCTTCTGAATGGACTCATGTTTTCCAAAGCTCAAATTTGATGACCTTCAGAACTGAATATTATCCTGGTCTTTGAATATGATGAAGGGAGATGGATTGAATTTAGGAGGGTTCGTGTGGGTGTCTTACCTTTTGACTCTTACTGGGCAATGTCTGCTTCTTGGAAGAGTTTCTCAAAGGGTAGGTACTTGTGGCATATTTCAGTGAAGATTTGTTCACTGCAGTGGGGAATTTCTTGCCCTTCAGAGAATTCTGAGTAGCTAGTTGCTCAATATCTAGAGCATTTGCCATCCATATGGGCTGCTAACATTGAAGTTGACTTGATTTGGAACAGGGACTTGAACTTGATTCTCCCGGATAAGTGCTTTGCTGCTTTTTATTTATGCTCTGAAAGGCATTTCTTCCTTTCTAATGTAGAAGGAAGACAAATGTCTGAGCGCTTCGCTTTGTCACAAAATTGGGCTCTTGTCTCCTGGCCAGCCTTGCTTTATAAATGTCATTCAGAGCACTTAACAGTGTTTAGCAAAGACTTGCTGTGGGAAAAGCCTAGATAAAAATCTCTTAACTAGAAATGAAAAAGTAATTTAAGGATGTTTCTGCCAATCGAGTTGCTCTTACTGAAGAGAAGAGAGTGGAGGTTCCTCTCTCTACTTTCACTCACAGAAAGACCATGGGAATATTTTGTCAGATAAGCACAATATTGTATTAAGTGGGTACTGTTTCACTGCTTTGGGATTCAATTCAGTTAGCTTAAGGCAAAAAGTAAAATAAAATGCATTGCTACTTATGTACTCTTGAGGCATATGTAATGCAAATATAATGCTTTAGCTTCGGGCTAAAACTTGTAGCAATCTAGTGGTAGACCTCCCTGTCCATCTCAATCCTGTAAGCCAAGTTTGCAGGTCTAAACATAATTCCAGCATGTTTCTGAGCACAGACAAATAATCTGTGTGTGTTCCACCTTAGAATTTAGGTGAACTAATAATGGCAGCTCTTGTTGCCTTACGGGACTGAGGGGATGTGTGTTGGGGTTTTTTCTGGTGAGAGGGGATTGGATTAAAGCAGTAGGCAAAATTTCCTTATAAAGTTTAGGGGAAGGTGCTTCCTGAAATTTTTGAACAGTACACGTTTTGTTCTTGACAAAACCCATGCACAGAGTGGTTCCAGAAGCCCTAGGTCAAGAGGAAGGTGGCAGGAAGCTTGGAGGTTGGGTAGGGGCTGCGAAGGGTACCAGTGACAAAGGGAATTTCCTTCGGGACTGGAGAGGGTGAGTGGAATTTGTTGCAGCACTGGCAATGAGTTGGCTGGAGGCAGAGAACTGCCTGCAAGGACAGACCGGATGATGTTTTAATTGCATTCAAACTTCTCTTGAAGTGTTTATTTTTTTTCCCCTCAAGCTTTTTGGTCATCTGTAGAGAGTACTGTCTAGAAGACCCAGGGAGTTTCACCTCAGTGCTCTGATTTGTAGTCCTGTTGTAAATACAGGAACAGAACAGCAAGAGGTAACAGTAGCTTTCCCATTTAATACCACAGATGGGATTACTCTCTGCTACTGTTCCGGGGGGTCACAGAAAATGCCTGTCTGTTGTCGCTAAGGCTGCCTCTCTCATCTTTGGTATACGTGCAGTGCTTGTAAAAGATCAGTTGAGCCTCTCAGAAGCAGAAGATGGTGGTGCTACTGGTTCAGTCTAACTCCTGCCCTTTGTGAGCAGAGATTCTATCCATCCTGGTATGCCAATCAGCAATCCGTTCTCTGCCAACTGTAGCGTTATGCTTCTCCACATTTTTTCTTTTTTTTTTTTTTTTCCCCACCACTACAAGGAACAAGTGATTAGTCTGTTCTTCACTGAAAATTTCTTGGAATTTATTCCCAGGACTGAGGGAATGATATCAGCATATTATATTATATCAAGGGATGAGAAAGGTGGTAGTGGTTAATGAGGATGTATTGGATTGTGTGGGACCTGAGCATGATGTAAATAGTATGGAATAAGGGGTGGATGATGTCCTGGTTTCAGCTGAGAGTTAATTTTCTTCATAGTAGCTAGCATGGGGCTGTGTTTTGGATTTGTGCTGGAAACAGTGTTGATAATATAGAGATGTTTTTGTTACATGGACCTATTGTTGTTGAGCAATGCTTACACAGAGCCAAGGCCTTTTCTGCTTCTCACACCACCCTGCCAGCGGGATGGCTGGGGGTGCACGAGGAGTTGGGAGGGGACACAGACAGGTGACCCAAACTGACCAAAGGGATATTCCATACCATATGACATCATGCTCACTTTATAAGAGGCTTGGGGAAGAGAGGGACTGGGGGGGTGGCAGTGTTCGGAGTGATGGCGTTTGTCTTCCCAAGTCACCGTTAACACGTGACAGAGCCCTGCTTTCCTGGAGATGGCTGAACACCTGCCTGCCCATGGGGAGTGGTGAATGAATTCCTTGCTTTGCTTTGCTTGCGTGCACAGCTTTTGCTTTACCTATTAAACTGTCTTTATCTCAACCCATGAGTTTTCTCACTTTAACTGTTCCATTTCTCTCCCCCATCCCGATGTGGGGGAGTGAGTGAGCGGCTGCGTGGTGCTCAGCTGCCGGCTGGGGTAAAACTGTGACAGTGCTGCAGCAGGGGCGAAGTGTTATAGTGGAGGCAGAAGACAGATTTCCCCCTTCCATGCCCCCTAGCTGCTTCTTACTTTCTCAGTGTAGATACAAGTGGAGGATGATTCCCATATCAAAAAGGACGAAGGGAGAGACTCAGGTTCGTTCCTTGGAAGTGGGGAGTAAAAGGGCTGTAGATGCAGAAAACAGATGCCTCCTGCCTTCCCATCACTGGCTTTCAGTCTTTTTAACCCTATGGCTTTGTTGCCTGTTTTCCTTCTCTTTTCCACCAGCCTGAATTTATCCCCTTTTTATGATCTGCTCTGCCATCCTAATCCTTCTAGTACACAATCACATGGTAATTAAGATTAAGGATAGTAGAATTACAGTGCTCTGACTAGCATTCACCCACCTGTGGTGGGAAACGCCGTTGGTGGCAAGCTCACCCCTCCTTCATTCCTCCTCCCCTAACTTTGGCCAAAGGAAGGTTTTCAACTGGTTTCTGCTAGCGCAGAGTCAGATTCAAGGAACATCTTCCCCCCCCCCCGCCCAAATGCAGACATGTTGTAACCTCTTTAGTGTTACATTGTGGTGGCAGTGGAAGACTTGTCTTCAACATTGGTAGGAAGTGCTGTACAGTGAATAGGATTGCTGCGGATAGTTAGAACTGTAGTCTGAGCCACCACTGTGGGGAATATCGCTGTATCCTTTCATACCATTGGATCATTGGTTTTATTGTCATTCCTATTGCGTTTCTGAATGTTCCCTTCAAAATTAGATGTTGTGCTTAAATAAGATTTTTCAACCTTGCTGCAGCAAAAGTTCTTTACTTTTTTTTTTCTTTTGAATTCAGCATATGGGTAACTAAAAATTTGCTTGCTTGAAGCATGAGTTGGGGAAGGCATTTTGTTGCATATCTTTTGGATAAATTGTGCCCTCTGTGTTGTACTTGGGCAATATTGTAGTTCTGGCAATTTTACTAGTTACAGACCGTGTAAGTAGTGTCTCTGCTTCTCTTATGGCATGGTGTGTACATAAGAGTTCTCAAGACATATGTGACAGTCAACGTGTCCATGAATTGGGTGCTTTTTTTTTACTCCTTAAATGCTTTGTGACTGCCTATAGAAAACAACTGATACAAGTTTTTGTTTAGGAAGAGTTAATGTCGTTAAGAACTTGTAGACATGGAAATCACCTACAGGATTGTGGACTTTAGCATCTTCTAAAGAAGACTTTTTTTTTCCTGGGGGGACACAAGGAGAAGCAGGTCATGGGTTGCCTCAGGATGGCCTTAGATGCAAAAGACAGCAACAGTCTAGTTCGTATATAGTCACATTTCCTTCTTTGCCTTCAGTGTTTTACTTACTGATCCCCTTGTTTTCCTCTCCAGACAGTTCTTGAGCATGTACATAACGGTACTGTTACACTTTCTACTTTGAAAAAAGCACAGAAAATGATTGCCATTTTTTAATGTATTTGTTTAATCTGCAGTAAAAAAAAAAAAAGGAAAACCGACTTTTCTAAGCATATGAATGATGTACTTCTAAAACAAAATAATGATCAAGGTCATTTTAATTTTTAAAAGCAGAAACTCCAATTTAACAGGCCTTGAAATCCCACTTTAAGAAGTTTTTAATTTAAATCTCAAAGCAAGTCTGTTCTTCAGATTAAGGGAAGGTGAAGCTTATATTAAAAACAGCTACAATAGAACAAAATACTGAATTCTATTCTCATCTTATTCTCATTTAACACTTTGCTTTTTAGATATGCAGTTTAGCATTCCACATGAGGTTGTCTTTATTTTCTTTAAGCCATGATTATGTCAAATTAATTCCTCTTTTCTGTGTGTCACGCAGCGTTAATAACATTACTAGGCTTGCAACATCTCAAGAGCTGTTTAGTCACAAAATGAATGCTCCAGAAAGTGAACTTTAAGAAAAATTGGACCATTCTGTTTATAAAACCCGTGTAGATGGCTCCATAAACTCAATGGTAGGGTTCAGGACGTAGAGTATGGATGAAGGCAGTGTGGTACCTCTGTCTTTGGTTTTCAAGGCTGGAAATCCTAAGTCATTCCTTCTTTGTGAGTGTTTCAGCTTAGTACCTTCCTTAGAGATTTAATATGTAATAGGATCAATCCCAATAATTGCAGAGTTTGCCTAAGCAAAAAGGGTGAGGTTAGAAACCTCCTTTTTTTTTTTTTTTTTTAAATTTTCTTTTTTCTCCTTACTGGTAAGCAGTTTCTCTAGCAGGGAACAGAGGTTAGCTTCAGCAAAGCTAAAGGAGCTAGCGTGAATGGCTGCTATCCATGTGAAATAGAGGGGTTGTAATCTTGTGTCAAAAGTGTCTAGTTCAAGGATTTATAAATACAGTGACTGTTGTAGATTCTGAAGGGTCTTGAGACTCTTTGGTCTGCAACTGCATGTAAATACTTTTGCCGTAGTAGCTGGATAGCAGATACTTGTTAGACACTACAGTGGTATCATGGATACAAGATTCTTGATGCCGGGGCTGCTTTGATGTTGAGATGTGCGAAGGGTTTTGATTCTGCGGCCATGCACATTCCCTTCCGCAGCCCCTTTTCCTGCCATTTGTTTCCGATTTAGCACAATGTGCGCTTTCCCGTGTCCCCTGGAGCAGCTTTGTGGGAAAGGTATGCTGTAATTGGTTTATAACCATTCATAATGACCTGGCAACTCGGTATGAATAGCAACGGGGAGCAACTTAACTTGTGATTTATTTAAGTAAGCTACATGGATGAAAGGTACTCCCAAGTGTGCAAGTTGAGCTAGTTGCCTAATTGGATGTAAATTTTCACGTGTTGCTTGGAAAGAGAGGATTTTGTTGTGAAAGGCTGAATTTGGATTTACGAGCAAGTTTCTGGACTGCTAAACCAGTTTGCGCAAAGTTTAATACTGTCTTTTTTTTTTTGATGTCTTAGTTTTTGAATTCAGTAATTGCTAGTATACCCTTGTCACTTGTAAAGCTAATAGAATATTAACTTAAGATTTGTATTTACAGTTAGAATATCTGACCTTACTTTTGGTGCAGTAACACATGCTTTGATTTTTGAAAACCAGGACTGGTACTGCTGCTTTGGTTGCGGTCTTTTACCAGTTTGTCGTCATTGCATTCCTGCTTATTTTGTCAAGGCTCTGATTGCTTTTTTTTTTTTCCCCCTCACACAACACCCATGATACGAGCAACCCACCAGCTGCAGGGCATGATGATTCGGCAGGCAGTACGACAGCCTTGGTAGTTGTACGGCCATGGCTGGTAGCCCATGAGAGGCTCGCAAATTCTCTGGCACTGTGTGTAACTTCGTCTGCATTCAATACAGCACACGCCTAGGTGATCCAGCATGGGGTCAAAAGCCATCCCTTCACCTTCCAGTTGCTGAAATGTAAAATATTAAATGTCATCCCGGTGCTCTCCTTCTCAGAGAATGTAGAATATACCTGTTAACCCTACAGAGGGTAACAACTGAAATCTTGGTCCTGTTGAAGTTAACAGAACTCCCACTAACTGACGTGTGCATCTTGCTTTTTTTTTTTCCTGCCTTTTTTTTTTTTTTTCTCTGTTTGGTAGAAGTGTAGAGTTGGTGCAATCACCTGTGTAAAATGGAAAAAAAACAACAGGGAGCTCTAACTTGCATTATTTTTCTTCTACAGTCCTTGCAAAAGATTCAGCAGCAGTAAACTCCCAAATTTTAAATATCAATGATGGAAAATATTTCAAGACATTTATCTGGGTCTTTTATGTAGATGACAATATCTGAAATGTATGCTGTGTTTTTAATGTTTTTGTTTTAATTTTTGTATTTTAATGACAGCATTCCCAGGAAACTATTCAGTAAGCTATTACCTTACAGTTTTCCGAATATTTCTCCCTTGTCTTTGCTTCTTTCTTTTTTTTTTTACCTCTGCCACACTTGAATTCAGATACCTGCAGTGTGAACTTCCACACCTGAGCTCATCGTCCAAACTCTACTCATAGCGGGTAAAGAGAAATAGATCTAGGGAGGATTCGTTTCATCCTACAGGAAAGATCTATGGTATAATTAATGGTCCTTTTGAATTGAATTAATCTATCTCTAAAGCAAGCAAGCATGCAGGCATCTGCGCAGTAACCATTAGCAAAGGTGAATCCTGCCCTGCAGGCTGAGAGAAGTCTGGTTGGTGACCATATCTGCCTGGACGTTCCCCATTTGGCCAGGGGGCCTCTGGCTGGAAGGATGGACCTGTGGTGGTGGTTCTGCCGCTGCCCTCCAGAGATGGGGCAGCTCAGACCCCACTGATGCAGTCACATTGGTAGCTGTGAGGAGGAGTAATGTTCCAGTGCCGCCGCTGTTTGAGTGACCTCGTGAGAGAGTCGATTTAGATCCACTTTATTTGGAGTGATTAATTTAAGTTTAATTAAGGGATGTCGACTCGACAGAACGCTGTCACAGTGTAATGATCTCCTGCTGTTGCATAAATGTCAAGTCAAAGCTGGGACTTATTTCCAAAGCAGGAGGCGTTTATCTTGTGACAGTGTTGTATTAAAATGACTTACTCCTGCTGCACCAAATGGTGGGTGTAAATTGTCTGGCGCTGGTGCAGTAGACTGGAAGGTGCCTGCGGGTACAGTCAGTTTTCCTGCAGCGCAGCAAAGGTGTTGGGACACCGCAGGGCAGCTCCCGTGCTCCTTCTGTGGGCTGCTTTGTCTTGAAGAGCAAGAACAAGTTTCGTGACACTCATCCTCCATCCACTGTTGCTGTCTCTAAAGTCCTTTGTGAATTGCTTGCTAGACTAAGGCCATTTACTCTGATAGAGAAGAGGCTGAGAAAACAGATTTATTTGGCCTAACCCTAATCTCTTTGCAGCCAGGCACTACTACTGCTTTCCTCTGCAAGAGTCACTTCTGATACTAATTTCTGTTTGAAGGCAAAGTATATTTCTAGCTCCTGTACTCTCTCTTTACATTGTCAGTAAATGATGGGGATCAGCTGTCTGATCAACAACAGCTTTGGTTTGTTTTCAGATGGTGCTGTCCTTGCTGGGTCTCTCTAGTGCTGCTTCCCTATGGACCTGAACCCTGGAAAGAAACTTGGCATCAACTTGCCTTAATCTTGCCACCCCAAGCACTTCTGCTTGTTTCAGACTGAAGTCTAATGAAAACTGGGATGAGGGAGAAGAGGATGAGGCAAGACTTTTTTGAACTTCCTAGGGTTTTTTATAAGTCTGTAATTTTAGAGAAAAGCTAAACAGGCAAACACTGTGCAAATTAAAAAAAAAAAAAAACAAACCGCACATCACCAATATTACCTGTCTACAGCGGCCTCAGGCTGTGAAAGAAGATTACAGGGCAAATACTTACATGATATGGGTTGTCTGGATTAGGCGTTTGATCAGTTTCTTGTCCCATTGGCCTGGTTTCATTAGATTGGTGATCAAGCTCTTGAATCAGCTGTGTGGTGGGTGACCTGGTGTTTACTTCTTCAGTAGCAGCTTCCAAGTCTTCTGTATCCAAGTTTGCTTCTGATTGGCGTTTGTTTCTCTTCATTTCTCTCCTTTGGTTATCTGAAGAAATAATCACAAGAGGATAATCTTATCTTCAGCGTGTCCTTGTATTTATCCACACATTATCTAAAGTTTCAGTGATTTGTTTAAATATTAAAAACTGGAGGGGGGGGAGGGGGCAGAGGGAAAGATGAAACTATGTGGTGGTAAACTTGATGAGCATCCCCATGGGAGCTGCTTGCCTTCCTGTGTTGTATCTGCAGCCAATGTCAGTCCAAAGGGGTGTGCGATTGCCTTTTTTTTTTCCCTCCCGCCCCTCCTGCTCTTCTTCCTCCCATTGAGGCAAAACAGGTGAGAGGAATTTAGAGGTTTTTTGACCCACCATATGGTCACTGATGTTAACTCAGAAGCAGTTGCCAGCACTAACAAGACCAGTCATATGCACCTCATCTTTTAAAGTGCTTTTGTGGCAGACTGGTGCCCTGCTCCCAAGGGCAGCTGGTGTACCTGGTGGAAACAGCTTCTGGACAGCTTTCATACTGCTCTTTTGTTGTCCTGTGGGATACGAAAGCTCATGAGAAAAGTGGAAAATACTGGCAGTTTGGATCCACAGGTGCTCTAAAATGTCTTTCCCCCTCCTCCTTGAGTGTTCTAATATTAACTGGACTGAGGAGGAGTGAATCTTTTCAAGCCTTCTCTTCTCTCACCCGGAAGTCACTTGGAGAAGTTGCCCTCCCCCGGATGACTCCTGAACACCTTTGCTAAGCTTGGCTGTGGGTGATGGGAGTAATTCAGCCTTGGGACTGCCTCCAGGACCTCATAAACTTCATCTGCCAGTTGCCTAGCTGAAGTATCTTGTCGCTCCACTCCAGTGAAATCCTCTGGAGAAGCAAGGTGGGAAATAGGACAGGCTATGGTCCCAGATCAGGAGCTTGTTGGTTGCCTAATTCTTGGCCAGGTATGGTGTTTCTGCTACCTGGTGTCAGCTGCCTAAACATTTGGGGCTAGTTTAAGCTATTGCCTTGTCCTTCTGTAGAAGAAGGCTGACCTCTCTGGCAATACTTCATCTTGTATTAAGTCACCCACGTGGGCTATATAAACTGAGGAAATGCAGGTATGGAAGACCAAATGTCTAGGTGTGGTTTCCCAGATGTGCAAGTTTTGGTGGCAGACCTGATTTGGGGAAGGAGTTTAGATGAAGGGAGAGATAACATACTTTTCAAATACAAGAAGCGTTACCTTTGGGATATGTTGGTCGCAGCCAGAAAATTGGAAGATCCCCACAAAGCTCTAAAATTTTGGGGCTTAGGAAACTGTTATGCTTGATAGGCTCGTCTGCAGCCACCCAGATAAGGGAGTTTTCGTCGAATCTCACAGGCATGATTTCATCTTCCTGCAAATAGGAGAGCATAAATCCTTTACTAGCTCAGTGAACAGTCATGTGCCTGCTCGCTGTTAATTCTTAAGCATCAAAATGTACAATCATCCGCTGTAGCTAATACCAAGCATACTTGTATTTCATGAACGTGAACTGACTGTACTGAGCCAAAGCCTGAGTAAAGGTTGCCACCGTTGAAATGAATGGCAAAACTTGTCGGCTTTCCTGGGGCTAAGATTTCACCCGTCTCTCTCTTGGAAGGCTTTTGCCCCATGTACAAGGGCAAGGTGTCGGTGATCTTTCAGCCCGAAGCGCCAGATTTTCAGGTGGTGGAAACTGTGATTTACTACCTTCAGCAGAGCAGCAATGAAATACACCAGCTAAAAACAAGACCCTAATCTTTTATCATGCCCTGTTCTCATTTGATGTACTCCCAAGAGATGTGTATTTACAATGGGGGGGGGAAATATCTTGTTCAAAAGTTTTAGAGAAGATTATAGCTTGAGAACTGCTCCAGCTCCCAGTTTTAAGTCAACGTGATCGGTCTGATTAAAGGTCTCATTTGGTAAAAGCAATTCAATTGACCAAAAGCTTGAAGTGCGAGTTAAAGGAGCCTGCCTTTTTGAAGTGTACCCTGCAGGTTTTTGGTTCGTATCTTCAAAGTAATGTAGGAAAATGCCAGTGATTGATTCTTTAAAGTTGTTAGTTCAAAGTATTATTTTACATAAAATGTGTAAGTATTTTATAGCAACAGTGAAATATTAAAAGAAAACCAACTTTTGAATCATGAAAACCAGTATGATTTCAAAGTCAAAATTCTAAATTGCTTCCATAAAAGTCATCAAAACTTGTTATGTAACTGACTAGATCAATTTATTCCGTCGCATTGTTGTTCCTTTAATGTGTTTATTGATTTCTTTTGTAGGTCTCAAGTCATTTAAGTTTGCTATCCAATCTGTCTAGTGAGAAGTGCTCTTTATATTCTCCCAGTTAAGCTAAATCTCTGAATCTGGTTTTCAGAAATAAAAATATCCTTTGTTTCTGTTTGAGATGATCGTGACTTGTGAGCAGGCAGAGTTTGAGTATCTATAAAAGCTTAATCAACCATTTTTATAGGCCGTGTTGGTTATGATACGTGTTGTAAGAAAATGGCATGCGCATGCTTCCTCCTAAATACGTGTGTATCAGAGAGAGGACTCGCTCTAGAAAAATAATTACTACTTTGCCATTCCTGTCATGCATCTAACCTGGAAAGTCGAGTAACAAGGAGAGGTTAATACCCCAACGGTAGCACTAAGGCAGCTGCTGGTTTTGGCCTCAGTGTGCATGATTTATTGCAGGGGTTGTGTAGGTGGTACATCTATGGAGAAAGCGCACAGGAAATGGGACAGGGAAGTAGGTTTACTGTAGCCGGGTAGAAGTTTAGAAATAATTTTTGGACTGTTTTAGAATAATGTTTTCAGTCCTGTGACTTTATTCTTATAAAAAGATGAGAAATCGAAACCTTGACTTTAGGCACTAGCGCTAATGAAGTCAAGGCACCTAGCCTGCCTTTAAAATGAAGCAAGGGGGGAAAGATCTAGGTATCTGCCTGAAATTTGGACAAGATCTCTTCCCCATCATGGGGAAAATCCCATCAACTTCAGGGGACTTTGCAGTATTGCTGGTGCCTTGCTACTTGAATTGAGAGAGACCTTTTTCCGCCCTTCATTTTAAAGTAGAAGTTCAGTAATCACAGCACCATTGCAGGTAGGTGCAGCCTTAATGGCGCTTCTCTCCCAGCTAATTGTATCTGTTTTTATTTTCTTGGGAGCAGAGCAAACCCAGGGAAAGAGGTTGTGGACCTCCTGCCAGTGGCTGAGCCCCCACCAGCATCCAGGCTTGGCCATGCTCAAGTCACCGGAGCCGCTTCTGCATGGGTTTGGGTGTCTGAACTCTGGGAAACTGAGGCTTTGCACACCTGAAGTGATAGACATTTTTACAAAGGTGAGCTAGGGAGAGGTTTTGGCGGTATCTGGGTGAGAATTGCAGCTCTTGAGGTGGTCGTGATGCAGATTCCATGAAATTTAGTGAACACGTCCTAAAATGAAGTCTGATGCCATTTAAGAATGCAAATTCTTAACTTTTTTAACAATTATTAAAAAACCCATTTAACCAATAATATTTTCCACAATTCCCCTTTATTGACTATTTCAGAGGACTTGAGTCATGGAGTCCCTGCTACTGCCCAAGAGTTGATAGAAATCTCCTGGGATCTACCACTATCTGTCTTTGCATTGACTAAAGCACCTGCTTCTTCCATGCTCTCCCTCCGCAGGCTTGTTTACAGCTTGATCTCAGGCAGATCTACTTGTCACCGAGGTCTCCTATGGATCTGCTAGACATTGATCTACAGCTTCCCCTACTCCCCCATCTGCAGCCTCTCGCAGTGCCCCTGGACACAGTGACACCTCTGACACCAATCTCGCTTTTCTTACCTTTCAGGGACCTCTTGCAATCAGTCAATGAACCTTCAACTACCCTACCCTCAACAACCTTACCGCTATCCACACTGGCTTTCAAATATCATTTTTATTTGTATTTACCTTTCTATACAAAGATTTGTTTAAAAAAAAAATAAAAATTTACCCCTTACCAGCTCAGATGAGAGGCTCGCTTTAGTCATAGCATCAACTTCGGGGACGTGAGCTTTTGGCTGAGCTTTGATGTAACACTTTTCTCCCTCAGCAAAACGGATTCCAGTTATGCCCTGCAAAAGCAGAAGGCAGGGGGTTGTGCACAGCCCTCCAGCTCCCCACCACCCTCAGGAAAGCGCTCGAGCTCTGCTAAAATTGCCACTGAATTTTTAGTCTGAAGGTTAAATCTTATTTAAAACCAGATGCAATAAAACGCTCTTCCCTCATCATTTTAGCTTTACGATTTTCGTCAAATGGGTCTAGAAGTTTTCACTCGATTGCTGAAGGATGGGGGTGTTTTATATAAGTGCCTCCGTGCCCGCTGTAGGCTACTTGGAGTAGCTCTGTTAAGGAATTAGTTGACACGATTTGAACCGTAACTTAGCACCTAACGTAGGCAGCCTCGAAATTGTGTTAGCTGGCTGACCCTTACGGTACAGACTTAGAAAAACACGGGAGCAGCTTGATCCAATTTATACACATAAGTGGCTGTGACAGCAAGGGAAAACTCGTGACGGGGAATTTGGTGCAGAAATCTGTGTATGAAACTTCCTTCGTGTGGCTACGAGGGTGAAATGCAGTTGCCTAAACCATGGATGTCTAGTTGCATGCAAGAGAAGGGTATCCCAGCAGCTCCAGAGGGCTGCAGGTCTCCTGCAAGTCCAGGGTCGTAGCTACCAGCTATGTGCCAGCACCTTGGGCACCAACATTTGGGCAGAGGAACCTTGTTGGTATTTTCTATGTTTCAGCTGTAGGTTTTTGAGTACCCATAAAAGAGTTCCCTTTTATGTTATGAATTTAGACACCTTGTTGTGGACTGCAAAATTTGCATGGTTTTCATAGGGTTGCGTGAGCTCCATTCAACCACCTAAATATAAGTATCTAGTAGCATTTCTGCTCTATACTTGTATCTAAAGGGCAGATGCCAAGAGGATGGGGCCAGACTCTTCTCTATGGTGCCCAGCGACAGGACAAGGGGCAATGGGCACAAACTGGAACACAGGAAGTTCCATCTCAGCATGAGGAAAAACTTCTTTACTCTGAGGATGACCGAGCATTGGCACAGGCTGCCCAGAGAGGTTGTGCAGTCTCCTTCTCTGGAGATATTCAAAACCCACCTGGACACCATCCTGTGCAACCTGCCCTAGGTGATCCTGCTTTAGCGGGGGGGTGGGGGGGGTGGACTAGATGATCTCCAGAGGTCCCTTCAACCCCTACCATTCTGTGATTTGAGATATGCTGGTTTTCTGCCTAGCCTCTAGCTGCTAGGCCAGGGGGCCATGGGTGTCCTCACTACCCCTCTCGCTTGCCTCATACGGCCATTGTGGGTACCATAGGCTTCTAGTGCAGCTTGAGATGGACAGTACTGAGACACCTGAGTCTCATCCAGTGTGCCTACAAGTTCCTGTACGGTTGGACAGACACTCATCAAAACAAAATGACTAATTCTAAAGCAGTGAGAGAGGGGATGGCTATGCAGGGATGGGTGCACAAGGGAACAAGACTTTGTGGTGTACTGAGCATGCTGGGAGTATCCTAATATTGCCAAATCCAAGTCTTCACTGACCATGCAATCGTTCGAGCGGTGCCAGTTAATCCAAAGCTGCTAATGTAAATACTTGGCCATTGGAAGTGTCTCTCTTCAATTTCTTTCTCCTTCTGCTCAAAATGCAACTGGCAGCATCCCTTTGCTCTCACTGAGCCTGTCCCCAGTCCTGTGTAATTACAAGCAGGCACTGTCCCTGGGAGGTCCCTTTAGCTGGTTGGTGGTGGGAGCTGATTTCTGGCCCGGTTGCAACAGGTGGTAGCTTACCAGCAGCATGCATGGAGGCAATGTGAATTCAGCATCTCTGCTGTGGGCTGGTACTTTGGTGCAGATGTGGGAGTGAAGACAAATGAGAAGAGCTCGTTGTGGTGCTCTTACTCAGCTGCTAATAATGTTGCTATGGTGATGTTAATGAGAGTTTCATAAAGGCTGAACCACAGCTGTTGGGAGAGTCAGGGCCCTGGGTCTCTTGGCATGGATTTGTTTGTACTTGCTGAGAAGCCAAAGAGCTGAATTTCCTCACCTTTCTAGATTCACCAAGTAGAAGGTGGCTGCTGCAGAAGCCCTGGGCAAATCTTCCTAGGAGCAGCATCTTTATTTTAGGTGCTGCTTTGACTTACAGAGGACTTAACTCTGAAGTTGAGTAGAATGTTTTGCACCTGACAACATTAATTGCAGGATCTGAGCCCTGCAAATAGATTTCTGCAACACCACATAGACGTGCCTTTAGCAGCTCGGAGGTGGTACAGCTCAGTGAACCGCTCTGAGCTGTTGAGCTCTGCTGTGATTTGGCATCTGTTAGTCCAGGCTCTGTGCTGAGCAGCCACAGCCAAGTTTCTGGGGTACCCAAATGTGTTTGCTGTCAGCCCAAGTGGCCTAGCACCATGCGTTTGGTGCATGGGTGCATAAGCTATGCTAAATGCTCCATCCACTCCCCTAGGGATGAACCCAGGCCAAGCTGTGAAGAGCAGCTCCCATCTTTGATCTTAGGGCAGAGCACGCTGCCCAGGTCCAGCGCTGTATAGTGGTCTCTCCTTGGTGTCTACTTGGCTGACTGTGTTGACCCTATGCTCCTAAAACGGTGATGTTTTGGGGAGGGGGAGGTGGTTTTACCAGTTCAGATCATATGAAATCATGTAAGGGTTGTGTCACAGCCTGCCACAACGTTTTTCTAGCAAGACCCCAAGGGCATATGTTGCAGCTCTGTTCAATGGCTTGACATGCAGAGCCAGACCTGATGCAGCCTAATCTGTCACTGCTTCCCAGAGCGGGCCCTGGCATGAACTATCCCCAAAAGGCCCTTGGATTTTGTTTTGGAGGAAACTGCCTGGCTTGCTGTGAAAGGTGGATGTTTGTGTGGATAGTTGGGGGTGGAACCTGAGGCCCACTGAGGTAGAGAATTCGGGGCAGGGCACGGTATCCTGAGTCCAGTGCTGGAGCATGTTACATGAAAAGAGTGGAGGTACTTACAATCTGAAAATCATGAACTTCAACAGCCTCTTCACTCCCGCTTCCTGTTTTGAATGTCTCCAAGTTGTTTCCAGCATCTATTTCCATTGATCCATCTTGTACTTTTCCATTAATGCTCATGGTATAGTGAACATTGTACACCTGGAATTGATAAAGGAGCAGTAGCGCATGTCAGTAATGGCTTTCTGCCTCCCTCCTACACCAGGCCATGGGTCAATCTGACTGTCATATCCCTATTTAGCTCCTAACTTTTATTTCTGTAGGCATTTGATAACCCTCCAACAACCACCACACTACTGCAACACTTCCCTGTTGGGGCAGGCTGGCAGAGGAGCAGGTTGCCCAGAGAGATCGTGCAGTCTCCATCCTTGGAAGTTTTCAAGGCCCAACGGGATAAAGCCCTGAGCAGCCAGCTCTGTCCCCACAGCTGTCCCTGCTCTGAGCAGGACTAGAGACCTCCTGAGATGCCCTCTCCAGGGAGTACTCAGTTTTACTTCAAAAATAATGTGGGATGAGTCCACATCCAGGCTCGCTCCAACTTCAAAACCTTCTTCTAGGTCATATTTTTCACTTCTTATACTGGCATGATTCCCAAAGGAGAGCAGGAGTGAGCACCCGACTCCGAAGAAGGCCAACCCCTATTTATCTCTCAGGATGTTCTGCTGAGGTGCAGAAAAATGGGTTTGTCTTGAATATGAACATGTTTCCCAGCTTGTAATGGATGTGAACTTTGTTTAAATTGGATGTGAAGTTGTATAGACTCCTATTTTCCTTGTCAGCGTATTTGCTCTTATCCTATTTTCAATGAGAAAAGCTGCAGCGTGGTTTGTATTTGCTGGAGGACGACAATCTGTGGAGGGGGTTTTCGATGCTCTTGTGCAGTTCTGCTAAAAGCGCTGCACAAGCAGTTTACTTTTGGTGTTAAAAAAGCCTTACAGCATTTTAATGAAAAACTTACACTGACAGCTAGAGACAAATTTCTTTTTCTCTCACCTTCGCTCAGGAAAGTCCAAGGTGCTAAAGATTTATGGTTCCTCAGTTACATAGATTCAGGCCCATATTCTCCGCTGTCTAGGACTCCTGTTGAACATGGTCCATTAAAGCAGACCAATGTACATATTCTCCTGTGCTAGGGGCTGAGCTAGAGTTGAGACTTTGCTACCCCTGTCAGTTATGAGAGAATTTAAGGATTTAAAATAAAAATAATAATTTTATGAATGACACAAAATATAATTTTTACAGTTGCTTCCTAAACATTTGCGAGTCAAATGTAGCTTTCTGAGTTTGAAGGCAGCTTGGAAAAATAACTCTAAGCTTTCCCCATGTCTTCACCTGGAGATCAACTTGGAAGCTTAATGACAACTATGAATGTGATGCATTTTGCGAAGTAGAATTTAGATGATGGGACCAATAAAAAAGGGAAACTTTGTCCTGTACTCCTCAAATGCACCCACCCCATCAGAGGTGAATATGCCATACCCCCTCCCTGTGTACCTAGTCACATCCCTCTCCTTTTTCAAAAGCCTAGAGAAGCAGATGGCTCTTACAGCACGTCCTGGAGGTCAGCAACATGTCCTGGTTTTGATGCAAAATCTTGTACTTTCTGGTTATCTGAATTATCCCTACGTACAAGGGTGCATCTCACCGGGGCACCTCTGCTCTGGCTGCTGGGATTCGCACAAGGCTCTCCTTGACGGGGACCGGTGCGTGGCTGGAGGCAGTACAAAACTTCTTCCAAAGTAAATTCCAAGATACTAATTGCACGTATGGGGCAAGTTACATTCACATATGTAACATCGTGTTTCAAATATCTTTTAAACCAAAATCTTATGTAAACAGAAAGAAAATTTAATATATAAACATGTTCTCATGCTCTGAAGTTTGTTTTTTAAACTGATCAGCAGCTTGTCAGTTTTGTGCTCTGCATACAGGCTTTTTCATGTACCCCAGAAAAATGTAAATAATAAAACTTATCATGACTTTAAAAATGGCTGCACAGCTGCTAACCATAAATGCCTATGCGTACGCACCACCACAGTGAAATAATGGTGCCTATTAATGGGTTAAATATAGCATTACATATTTGAGGGTCCAGGTAGAATCTGGACCAAGAATGTGGATGATGTGAAAAAGGAATTTACTCATTTCAATGCTTTTTTTGTCCTGGGAGCTGGAGTTTGCCCAGGATGTAAATCCCTGGGGACTTGTTGGGGTTTGAGTTTGCTGAGGATTTGTGAGCAGAAATCAATGTAGCGTCTGTGCTCTCAAAGATACGTTTCATGTTCATTAAGAAATGTGCTTCCAGGAGGCTCCATCCAAACAGCCAGTAAAGATAATGATTATGGGTTTGGGTTTTAGGGTTTTGGAGGGTTTGTTTTGTTCTGTTTTGGGTTGTTTTTTTTTTTTTTAAAGCATGGAGAAAACAAAGATCAGCTTAAAGACCTCGTTATCGACCTCACAGGAAAAGTTTCCAATCTGTGCATCTCCGTACATGAAACCAAGTCACAAAAAACCCCAAAAACCCAACCCTGCTCGATGTGAGGATGTACTTCCAGGCTCACCTGCCGCTCGGTGGCTTTCCAGAAGTAGAAGGCGCCGATGGCTCCGGCCAGGAGCAGGAGGGCTCCGGCGATCAGCACCGCGGCCCCCGCTTTCAGCAGCCGGCCCGGCCCGGGGGGCGCCGCCGCCGCGTACGCCTGTGGAGAGCGCGGTGCTGGCTGCGGGGCAGGGACCCCCCCGCCGGCAGAGCCTCCGTCCCCCGGCCCGGCAGGGACCCCCGCCCTGGGACGCTTGGTCGGGCCCCGGCCCGGCCGTGAGGACCGCGGCATCCCATCCTGACCCGTGCCGGTCCTGACCGGACCCGACCCATCCTGATCCGACCCGATTACGACCCGTTCGATCCCAATCCGATTCGACCCGTTCCGTTTTGTCCCGGTCCGTCCCATCCCATCCCACCCCATCCCATCCCCACTCGATCCGACCCGACCTGACCAGACGCGACCCGTCCCGACCCGACGCGACCCGTCCCGTCCCGACCTGTTCGGTCCCGATCCGACCCGTCCCGACGCGAGATCCATCCCATCCCATCCCATCATATCCCATCCCGTCCCATCCCGTCCCGTCCCGTCCCCTCCCGCCCGGTGCCGCCCGCGGCGCCCCGCCGCCCGGCAGCACTCACGGGGGGCAGGCACTGCTCCAGATCGTCGGGCCCCGCTCGGGCGATGGGCACCTTCTCGGAGCCCTCTGCCATGGCTGCCGCGAGAGGGAGAGCTACCCCGGCTCCGCCGCCGCCCCGCTCCCGGCCCCGGCCCCGGCCCCGACGGGGGGCAGCACCGCCCCGGCCCGCCCCGAGCCCCGGCCGGCGGGGAGGCGGCACCGCTCCGGCCCCGACGAGGGCTCAGGACCGCCCCCTCCCTGGGCACAATCGGCCCCTTGAGCTGCCCGGCAGCTGTCGGGGCTCCCCGCGGCTGTGATCCCCCCAGCCCAGCCCTGTCCCCCCCTCGCCCCCGGGGCTTGCGTCCAGCTTTGGGAATGGGGGAGTCGGGGGGGTGTGTGGGGGATACACACCCCCAACCCCGCAGGCCATTGCGGAGGGGAGAGGTGCCCAACAGACAGACGGCCGTTGTAAAAAGCAGCTTTTAAAATAGAACAGCATTTTAACTGCTTTTTTACACTCAACACAGGAATTCACAGGCGCTGGAGCTGACGAGCTGCTGTTGGGTGGCTGCTCTGCAAAACACCCCGATGCATCATGGCACACACGAACAGCCTTGCCTCCAGCTGAGCCCCGGGGAAACGCAGCCCAGGCCTGGCCCAGGCTCAGTGGGGGCAAAGTACGGGGGAAAATATCATCTCTTCATTTAAAAAGGTCATAGATAACTTGCGACTTGACCTCTGAAGCGGATGTATCCCTGGGATTTCTTCCATTTCTTCATCACTCATACTGCTCAGTGTGGTTTTTCTGAGCATCTAAAGTATAGCAGGATCATAGGAGAATTTCGGTTGGAAGGGATCTGTTTGCACATTCTAATATCACTTAAACTCAGGGTTACAAATGGCTACGTATGTCCATGTCTGTGTTTCCTTCATGCACCTTATGGACATCACGCACGTGCTTGTGCCCAAGTGTGCACTCTTTGCTGCTGGACCCCTTTGGGGCTGATATTATCAAACACGGAGCAGGGTATTCTTTGTCAGGCTGGAAGCAGAGAAAAAAAAAAAAATCAACTGCAAAAAGAGTGTGAAGGGGGTGGTCTGGGTTGGGCTCTGCCCTGCCTTACCCTGCTTGCTCAGTGGCCCAGCTCCGGTTTCCCAGACAGGCAACAGCACTGGAGGGGTGGGGAGTGTTAAACCGGGGAGACCCTGGCACATGGGGCCCCATCTCACTCGGGAGGAGTGCCTATGCTAACCTGCTCTGCAATAGCAAATTTTTTTTCAGAGTATGCATCGCCATTTGCATTTTGCCCTCTCTTCTCCATTATCTGGCAGGTTTATGTCTCTGCTGAGCTGTTGCACACCACTGACGTGTCCCCCTTAAATCTTCTGGGATCTTGACAGCAGAGGCCAGGGATGACCCTGTCCCACAGCGGCTCATCCCAGCTCTGTGCGCCCCGAAAAGACAGGTTTGCCCCTGCAGTTGATTCCCTACACTTGCCTCTCCTCCGCGCCTCACGACATAACTGCAAAAATCTTTGCCGTTTCTCATGTCTCTAAATCCCCTCACTGAAACGACCAGTAGCTTAAAAATCATCATCAAGCAACGCAAACCCAGAGAAAACTCAGGCTCTGCTGATCACCTTGCCTCCACATGCTTGGGGACCAGATCCCAGAGACACAATCCCCATTTTCCTTCCCTTCAACCCAAATTCATCCTTCCCATTGATCACTGTTGTTAACGATCAGACCTTAAAAACTTAACGGGCATAGTTGCCGCCAAAAATAAACACAATCACAGCTCATTAAATCAAAAGTGAAGCCTACTGTGCAACTTCCTAAACTAGGGCATATTCTAGCCTGCTCTTGAATGACATACTGTTGTAGGTTGGGGCTAATAATAAGATTATGATCCTCTTCATTAGCAAGTATTTTGTTACACCAAAAATCTCGTGAATGGATATGTCTATCTTGGCAAAATGTGAGAATCCCAGCCTTTGATCTCAAACCTCCATTTAGCATTGCTGCTTTAAAAAGACAGATTTATTTTAAGGCCACTGTGCTCATCTCCCGTACGAAAACGTGCCAGGGAGGGAGTGCTTGCCCAGGAAGAGCTCCTGCTCGCTGGGGTTCGGCTCGTTTGAGCTGCTTCCCTGCCACTGAGGTGGGGGAGCAGCTATTCCCCCCATCCTGGTACCCATCAGAGTGCCCAACGGCTCCTTCCCCAGGATGCGAATGGAAGGACAGAGGGAGGCTGTACCATTTTGGCTAGCAAAAGGGTGGCTGAGGGCATGGTGTCGAGGAAGAGCATTAGCAAAGAAATTGTCAGCGCAAGAACAAATAGGTGTAATTAATACGTCCATGCTGGATATTCACGGAGGCACCTTCACTCCAGGTGCCACAAAGGCAGCATGTGGTGAAGTGTGATATCGCCCCTGGGAAGGTGAAGGATGGAGTCGGAGGGCTTGTCCCCACCCTATTGATGGGGCAGCAGTGGCCCTGGCAGGTTTTGGGTTGGGCAGACTCCCGCGATCCCAAGCAATGGTACCAGCCACCAGCCGATCCGCAGGCATGGGTGCCCAGCTGCCGGTCCTCGTCGGGCTGGGGTGTGAGACGGATCCTGCTCACGTGGGGAGGTGTGGGTGGGGGAACTGGTCCTTCGGGAGGGAGCTGCTCTGCCAAACCTCTGGGAGAGAAGCTGTGCAGTTTCCTCCTCAAGTCAAGGTTCAAATCTTCCGAGTAATCCTCCAAACATATTTTTCTCATGCAGGGAACAATCCCAGATTTTTTTTGCTAACTCAGAGCATCACTGCCTCTTCTTCTTTTGTTCCACAGGCAGAGGAAGAGCAGCATGAAATTTCAAGCAGACAGAAGTGAAAAAAAAAAAGTTCCTGTTACACCGTTCGCAGCTTACCCCCTCTAGTTAACCCCTATGCTCATGCTTTGCCTTTTGTGTGACCATATATCTGTTTTCCTTGGAGGGTGCAGGGAGCGCATCTTTTGCTATTTGATTGATTAGGTGACAAGAGAGAAAAGAGGATTTTTTTAGACAGATGCAAATCTGTACAAACAGCCCAGCATTCAGCAGCTCCAGACGCTTGCTGTGCAGCGCAAAGACAAGTGCACCAGCCAGTGTTTGCAGGGCTTAGGACAAAAAAACCAAACGTGACTTGCCTTTTGCTGGCTGAATTCTTCATTTGCAATAAAGATGATGATGATACTAGTGTCTGAGCTCAGGCTCCTCTCTAAATAACGTGTGTGCTCAGCTGGATTAAGCCAACTTCTGAGACTGGAAATCATAATAACAGTCTTTTACAGGACAGCCTTTCTGGTCGTCTAATACTATTATCCTCTGGGCTGAAAAGCATTCCAGAGTACTTGGAGTGCTACGATGAATGTGAGGTTGCTTAGCTGATAGTACTGACTTGTCTCAAGGAAGCACATTTTCTCATTATTTTTCAGTTTAAAGAAAAAGTTTAGAAGGAGAAATGGAAATATTAAAAAATGAGAAGGATTTGGTGATGCTGTGCATCTTTCCATAAGTCTCTTGTGGCGCCTTATGCATTTTATCTTCATTTTCTGAGTGTCCCAAATAGTTATTTGAAGTCCATGATGTCCTGAACAGAAATTCGTAAGAACTACCGAGAACAGGCACCTGATTCACTGTTCTGCTTTTCCATGGGTTTACACCACCGTAACTCAGTGCTGATTCAGGTCCCACCTACTTGATGCCTCATCAAAATAACCAAAGTTCTTTGAGGAAGAAAGTCACGCAGAAAAAGAAAATATTGGCTTTGGTATTTAACCCATGACAACCTGAGTATTTTGAGAAACTCTAAGGCTTCTTGCTGGCAGTGAGACCAAAGGGTGACAAAGCACATATGTATGTCATCACCACAGCTCTCGTCTCTGCAGTGCCCCTGGACATTGCAGTGCCCCTGGGATGCTCACTTTTCCTCCTCTCCCATGCACGGGGTGTGCCGATGCTGTCCTCCTTTCTTTGACCAGCAACACATGAAATTTCAAATACCAGAACAACCCCTTTCTCCTGGTAGGCTGTGAAATTCTCCTCGGAAAGCCCTGCAATGTCCTTTGCTTTGATGCTACTCTCCGGAGAAGACGGGCATCCCTGTTTGCTCTGCTTGGGGTGCATCCCCATCAGGACAGCACCACGCAGCTGAGCTGACCTCACTTGAAAGGATGGCCTGAAACATGCTTGGTGCAGGACCTCGCTCAGCCTGAATCCTTCCTCTTCTCTCCTGTGGTCGGGTGAGGACATATGGCCCGTCTCGGTTTGCTCTTCCTCACCCCAGGACACTAAAGGCTGATTTGTTTTTCCCTAGAGCTGAATCCCTTTTATCCATATGTCCTCATCTTATTCTTCTTAATTTAACTAGTGGCTGTGCCTTCTGTTTTCCTTGAATTAAAGAAATAAAATAAAATAACTAGCTGTCATTACATGCATTCGTTCCTACCTCTAACGATGTGGTTATTCTGTGTAAATTGCTCACAGGCTACTTTCTTTCTTAACCTCCAACCATGGCTTTGTGCTTTGGAGGTAGTTATTATCTTAAACAACTTGGTAGCATCAATCTGTTTCTTTCCCAGAGGCTTCTTTACATTTTGATGAGGAATCTGCTAAGTTTCTTTTTGCTTTGTAGAAGAGGCCGAGCCTGGCTTTTTTTTTTTTTTCCTTCTCATCTGAAAGCACCCATGAATCAACTATATTTCTCTTTTTCGATCTATGCACAGTTCTTCTAATAATTTCATGACCCCACTTTAGAGAATATTTCCAATTAGATTGTCCCAGAGGCACCTGCAGCACCAGGATGTTTTTCACAAATACAATTTCTTGAAACATATATTTTACTCATTCTTCTGAGAACACATTAAACACTTTTTTTTCTTTCATTACCTTTGTGAAGCACTTGCGTGGGTTGATTCCAGCAAGTTGAATCCCTATTCACCTACACTCTGGTCTTTCATTTAGCCTCTTACATCAGGTTTTGGGGTTTTTTTTATACGATCTATAATACCTCTTCCCTGGATTCAAATCCCTACTTAAAAGTTTCTTCCAAAAAGCCCTCCCTCACATCAGATTTAAGGAACTAAATCTGGGAGGGCAAAAGAACCAATAAACGACCTGGTGTGACTATGTCTTCTGCTAAATTTTAGTGCTCTGTTGACTTTTTTTTGTCACTTTACATTCCTTCTCTTGAGATTGCTGGTCCTCAGAAAAGACCATGGAGAGTACGACATGTCCATCAAAGCGGTCCAGGACCTCACAGTTCCCCACTGATGGATGTGAGAAGTGCATTTCCTCTGAGGACCTCTGTCCTTAGGGGGGGATACAGTGGAGAAAATAGATAAGTTCTCACTGGAAAATTCAGCAGACAGTGCCAAGGCTCAACTGGAGGTGGGAGCCATGGAGCATTTGGATAAGCATTTGCCTGAGAAATAAAAGATAGGGGAGGGAGAGACCAAGAGCAACCATCATATCTGGGCACCCCTCCATGGATTTCCTTATGAAATCAAGTTCTATCAACAACAAGGATAATAGTTTTGGCTTGGCTAGGGCCAAATCTCCTTTCCTGAAGATGTGATCTGACAAGCCAGAAGCAGAGCAGCAGGGTCCTCGTGTGTTTGGTGTGGGCTGCTGAGGGGAACAAACGCTTGAGAAATAGCACGAAAAGAGCTGGAGACCTTCCACCAGAGGACAGCCTGGAAGAGTGAGGGATGGAGGGAAGAATGGCAACCAGCAAACCTGGAGGCTGGGTGAGGTGGGAGAAGGAATGATGAGCTCCTGGGAAGAGTTGGCTGTCGTGGGGGTCACAGCTGTGTCTGCCCCCAGGCTGTTTCCCAGGATTTTCCCCACGGCGCCATGAGCAGTCATTTCCATGGCATTCCTGAATCTTGAAAGGGGCAACTGTCAAATAATTTAAGCTCCACATGTTATAATAATTTAAGCTCCACATGTTATAGCCCGTCTGTTCTGGGCTGTTGCATGGCATGGAGGAGAGCTGAGGAGCCAGAAAATGCAACTACATGAAACCAGACAAATTGGAGAGGGGGTGGTGGTGGCGTCCCGTCCACCACTTTGTCCTCCATGGGGCCCTGCAAGTGCAGGGCTGGGGGGATGTCGGGGAGGGCTGAGGATGGGCTTGGCCTTTCTCTGCTCCTCGCTGGCAAGGTTTTCTCCTTGCTGACCGACCTTGCAACATTGCCGCCCCAAGCTGCTCGTCTGTCCTCGCGCCGTCTGGCAGAAATAGTAAGGACTTGTCAGGCAGTTTTTGGGGAAGAAGAGTTAGCTTGCAGAGAGTATTATGCTAGGTGGAGAGAACTGCCTCGCAGCTGCTTTGCCTTTCTGTCTTTGAAGGTCTCCAGCACGCATGGCCTTGGTGGCCCAGAGATGCTCAAGGTGGCTGATTTCCTTCCCTCTGCCCACGGAAAGCCAAACTTGTCCCTGGTCATAACCACACATGACTCCCCCCTCCTGCAAGGATGTGGCTGCAGCTGCCCCAGAGCATCTTGTTGCCATAAGGGAAGCCTGCCTTTCCCGGCCGAGACCAGCAAGCGGCTCTGTGGGAAGGACATCCTCCGTGCAAGCTTGGCCTGATGAAAAGAGCTTTGTTCCCCCACTGCCTGTGCTTGTTGGTGCTGAAGAAACCTGGCCCCCAGCTGTGGCAATACTGGTTTTAAAGACGGAGGTGACTGGCGTAGCCTTTGCTCCGTGGTCGAGATGCAGCTGGGTGGTCCCTTGTGCGATGAATTAGTTAATGTGTGAAGAGGTCGGAGGAAGGCGTAAAGCACTGAGCATTTCACTCATCTTGTGAGGATAATGCATTTTAAAGATCAACTTGGGTTTGCCTGCAATGTGATTTGTTTAATTATTTAAAGCCTGTTAGCATATTTTCCTCAAGGGATGGAAAATCCTCAGTGAAAGGATCCTTACACCAGAACAGAGATCTCCGTTGTACGCCGAAGGTCTGGGCTCACACCCAGCCACCCGCACCAATCCGAACACTTTGTACGGTGGAAACACCGTGCAAATACTCACCTTCCCAACTCCAGAAGACGCCTCGTGCCAGCCTCTTCTCCACACCTACAAGTCACCAGACACTAAAGGGCACTTTCTAGGGCAGCTGGGGTTATGAGTGGTAGCTACCTGGTATGGAGAAGGCTTTTATAAGACAGTTCTCAACCTCAGCCCTTTCCAAGCCTGTGTTTGGTTGGGTGTGTCTGCATGGTGCAAAGTGGGATAATGTTGAGATGTCCAGAGAAGTACATCTGGGACTCTTGCTGATGCCCAAGGAAGAGCTTTCTGGTTCAGAGGTCTCATCTCCACATGGCTGCACAGTGGAAGACTGTATGAGGAGGTGCAGAGAAGGTGTGGGAGTGAATGGCCCTGCCACAGGACTCGATTGACTGGATTCCAGGTGCTCTTGCTTTGCCTGAAAACAGTTTCTTGCTCCATTTTGCTAAGCCTGCTGTGACAAACAGCATGTGCAAAGGCTGACCCCACACCGCTGAAATCCCAAGGGATGGTGGCTCTCCCTTATTCACTGCCCCCCCCCCCCCCCCCCCGAAGTGCCAGCTTGACAGCTCTGGGTCTACTTGCAATCTCCCATTTAAAAGGGAAAAAGCTCTTGATTGTTCCCAACTTTGACAGAAACCACCATGTTTCATGTGAGTAGACACGCGTGTGCTGGGCAGGGTTAGACGGCTGAGGCGGGACTTGTCTTCAGCATCCCCATCGTACTTAGGTGGTGTTACATGGCAAACACACCATACCAGACACGAGCTACTCCTTTCATCTCCTTCTGCTTCATTGAGCAATGAGTGCTAGCACAGGTGCCAGCAGCTGCAGCCATCCTGGCTGTGGGACAGGGTGGAAATGTTTTGGATTTGGTGTGAGACAGCACTAGGGCTTTCCTGTCTTTGGCATGGCTCATGCTGGTTTCTCCATGAGGAACCTTCCTGGAGAAGGGATCGACTGTGGGCTGCCTCGCAGCTCAGAGATTTAGAGCGTAATGGGGACTCCTCTCCCCGCAGCTGGAGGACTGCATCCCCACCTGGATGGGCGCATGCCACCCAGGTTTTCCCAGCACTGCTCGGTGCTCCAGGTTCTGATCTACCTGGGTACCGGAGCCAGCACCACATTGCTTTGTCTGTGCTGGTGTCTGCAGCACCTTTTTTTTTTTTTTCCACTGCAGCACAAATCGCAGGGACACTACCTAGATTTGCTCTGACATTGTAATGGAGGACCCCAGAGACTGATGCTGTTTACACTGGCAAGGCCTGACATCCTCGTGGCATTTGAGCTGGGTCACCACGGATTCAAATTGCTGTTGATTTTTATTTTGTGTTTACCCATGAAACCCGGACTCCAGGCTCAAGCGGGGCACGGCGGCTGGTTTCCACGAGGTCCACCCTTCAGCCACTTTTACAGCTGAGTTGGCTGAGGTGCAAAGAGGTCAAGGGCCCCAAGTGAAACACACTGAACGGGCAGCTCATTAAGGGCTGAACTCCAGACCTGTGTTCCCAACCCTCTGCTCTAATCACCAGGCGAGACGTGGGAGAGCCTCACGGGGCTGGTGCTGATGAAAGAAGAGTCAACAGCTCTATTTTGCAGCTTTATTAGCAAAACGAAGTAAAGCCAACATGCCCGACTCTATTATTGAACCAGTAATCTCTGCGTGCTTGTATCCAGAGCTTCCCAGCCGTTTAACTAGGAGGCTGAACAATAAAATATGTTAGGTCCAAAATGACTAAAGCAGAGGCAAAGCAGGAGGTAAGCCGTCTAATTGGAGAAGTTGCAGCGGGAATCTCACCCCAGGGGTCTGTCCCTTGGGATTAACGGTTTGCTGACATCTGGGTTGCGTGGCACTGCTGCCTTGCCCTGGGTCCCACCAGGGCTGATGGCAGGGAGCCAGAGAACAAAAGAAAAAAGTCCTCAAACTTGTACAACAGGGAAAATGAAGATTTTTCTGCTGTCAACGTGGAGGCCATTAGGAGAAAGAAACTGGCAGCTTCTACCCAGAGACGTACGGTTGTGACTTCTCTTGGCTTGCAGAATCACAGAAGGAAAAAGCGGGGATGGGGAAATACAGTATCTTCTCCTGATGCCAGGGATTGCCCTGGCAGAGATATCCCACACCATCTTGTCCCATCCAATTTTAAAGGCCTGGGGATCTTACGTCAGCTACTCAGGATTGCTCCTCCATGGCGAATGCATGAGCGGCTGTTGCACATCGCATCCTCTCCTGTTTCAGCAAAGCAGTCCCAGGTCCATCTCTGCCCACACATGCGCCTACTTTTTCAGCATGCCAGGGTTTCAGGGGAGGGCTCCTGCTTCTGCCTGTGTCCTTTCAGCTTGGCTGCAGGCAACGCTGAGTCCTTGGCCACTACCAAGGACAGATAAATTCATTTTCCCTGCATAAGGTGTCTGAACTAGTTAAGAGCAAGAGGCAGCAGCTAGAAGTCAGAGGAATCACCATTTGGAGACATCTATTTCTTTCCCCTGTCCTGTGGACCAGACACGGCTGGTTACTAGCTCAGATGCAGACCTTTGGGGGTCACCAGGCAGGTGAGATGCATCCCACTACCAGCCTGTTGTCATGAATTTGTGCTTGCCTCTTCCTCTGGTAGTCCATCAAGTCACCACCCCAGCTTCTGTCCCCCTGCTTCCTCTTCCCCCTGTGATCCCATTGGAGCCATTTGCTGATGCAGATGGAAAACTGAACATAGAGGTGTTAAAAAAACACACAACAAAGCATCCAAATGTGCTAGAGTCAAGGGACTGAATTGGACACACAGGCTGAGGACACCCTGGAAGGGACACCATCCCAGGTCAGGTGCTCCACAGCAACGTGCAGAGTCTTACACAGGCTCAGAGCCTGCCGTAAAACTAACCAAAGTACTCAGCCTGTTTTGAAATCCACCCACACCCTTACTTTTTACAAACTCAGGAAGAAAATGGCAAATTAATCCTTTTTTTAAAAGGATGAGTCGGTTCCTTGTCATTCTCCGTGCAGCTCAGGATATGATAGTTCCTGCTGCATAAATACAGATTGTTTCTTTTCACAACTTCCCTTTCATCACACTGCTAGGAAGGCCTGGAGGTTGTTAAAAAAATGTGAAAGAAACTTGCTTCCCAATTAAGGTCAATCTCTTTTATCAGAGTCTTTGCATATAAACCTCACTTTCAGAAGGATTTCTATAAACTCCATCCCCGGCTCTGACAAATTGGGAGATGCCCAAATCTCTGAAGGAGCGGCTGACTTCTTTCCCGGCTCACAGCGCAAAGCAGGGATCTGATCTGTCATGATGACTGAGAACATGTCACAACAATCTGTTTGCGTTCTTCAGGAAAGAAAAACATCTTTCTCTCCTGGAGCTGTAAGCTAATTTGGAGATTTTGCAAGCTGACATGCAACCTGATTAAAATGACCCCAGGCCAACAATTCTTCTTAAGCAACTCCACAATTAAAGTCTAGACCTATCTCTAGCCCAGTTTTAGGTTTTTTTTTTTTCTTTCAAATCCCTTTTAGGGAGGAAAGAGTTCTGTGTTTTTATTTTTAAATCTACATATTTGGAATTTTTCTTTTACACTTTGCTTCTACCGTAGCAGAATGTGCTAAGGGGATCTATATTTTTTCACATTTTGAGCAGATGAAACTCGTACACAGAAGTCCCAGTTTCTTGCCTGCTGGAAAAATATACTGAATATCCGAAAAAATAATACATGAATAAACTCGAGGACTCTAAGAAATACCCAAGGCACTTTGTGGCCTACATAAAGTAGCCCTCCGAGGTAAAATGTTGTGCCCTCAATTTTCCGGAGTCAGTGGATATTTTTGTAATGACCATTGTACTACTACTCAAATTACTTTTTGACTTTTCGCAATTAGTTAAGCAGTGGGATCAGTTTATTAATCCACTGAGTTTTTGTGAACACAGTGATTCGTTAAGCAGCAAGCAATGAAAAATAAATGGGCACCTTCTGGCAGGACGTTTGTCAGACCGCGAGCAACCCCTGAATTTAATTCAGTGGTTTGGGGAGTCTTGGTAATTTGTCTGTGAATGGTTTAATGCCTTTTTCTTTAAAAAAATCACTGTTGCGGTCATTTGTCCTAGGTAAATCTCTACTCCTTTGCTAATTTGACTCAGCCTGGACCATCGGCTGGTTTCTAGCTTGTCAACTGGCTAAACTGATTGGCAACTTGTGTTTTGCTAATGCTCTTCACGGTGTAATGAGATTCCCCTAAAAGGCTTTATTTATTAAGTCAAATTATATACTTATGATTTACATACTCAACTGGAGTGACTTGCAGACTAACTGTTCAGCATTGCCAAAATATCCCGTATAGCTACGGTTATTTGGCATTGGCTCCAGGCCACCGAGACAGGGCTAGAGATTTCCTGGATGCAAGGGTGAGATGGTGGCAGGGGATGTGGGTGATTTTATGCTGGGGACCTGCAGTGAGTCCTTGCCTGTCTCCAGCCCACTGCTGTGGCTGTTGCTTTGTGTTTTTCTAGCTGCCTGGGAAGTTTGAACACCTGAGGGTTTTTTTTTCACCTGATTGCACGACCCTGCCTCGGCTTTATCCCTTGCAAGGCTTTCCCTCTCAGACCACTTTGAGAGGAATTTGCTACCTGGCTTATTTCTTTCTGCAGATACTGCTCCAGCTCAAAGGTGCAAATTTCCCCTGAGGATGTGCAGGAGATGTCTCCCAGGGCACAAACCCAGGGAAAGTCATATGGAAACTGTTGCCCAGCTCCAGTCAGGCTGAGCGTCCCTTCCTGCTGTCCCCATGCCCCCGGGGAGCCCCTGGCCCGCCTTGCAGTCCTGGCCTCTTGTAGGGCCACATGTCTTGGTCCTGGTCTGGGGTGAAGCCCCCTCAGCAGGCATCTCTTTGGGGAATAACGTGGCCTTTCATGAGTTTATGCCAAGGAGGAAAGGACAGTCCCACTGCTCTAGCTTGCCCTGAGAACCCTGGCCATGCAGGAACCAGGCTTTTTAGCTTTTTAGAAATTAGCAGCTGAATCCTGTTGTAGTGGATATAAATCAGCTGTAGATTCATGGCTGAGCCTCCTATCCCACACCAAATGCCCAGACTGGAAACCCCATGAAAATAAGGTGCTACAGTAGCCAGAGACCCCCTACATCTTGCAGGACATCACGATTTTAGCAAAACCCCCCTCGCTTCGCTTTCACGGTGCAAGATGCTGGAGTCTCCCGGATCCCCTGCTTCCCCTTATTACCGATGTTTCTCAAATCCCCCCCTCTCCCCAGCCCCAGTTTGGGGCCCAGCCCTGGCCGCTGCAGGCAGGGCAAGGACTGCCGGACCCGCACCCCCATCTAGCGGCAGCCCCGGGGGATGCGGGGGTCCCGCCGGCAGCGGGGCTCCCCGGGGGCAGGAACCACATCCATCCCCCCTTCCCCAGCCGGGAACTGTCGGAGGGCTGGTTTAAAAGAAAGCGAACTCGGACTGGAAGGAGCCCTTCAGAAAGATGCCATCCCACCGCCCCGGGTACGCCGGTGGATAGGGTCGGGGTAAACGCTCTCGGGGACCAAACGCGCTTTGGATTAGTCGATGCGCTTTGATTAATTTGTGTATGAGCTCCTAATGACAACGCGGCCTGCCAGGGCGCAGCTTTGTCGCAGAGCTGGCACCAGCTGCAGGCTCCGGCGCAGCTACCGGCGGAGGCAGATTCCTTCACTATCTCATTTATCATCGTTGCTTCCAGTCCAATTTTGTTCACGCCTTACATTTTGATTGTCTTGGATTAAACATTACCAGAGGAAATAATACTAATAGCCTTTCACAGCGAAAAAATCAACTTCTAAGGCATTTGTTATGGAAAGGATTATAATAAATTAAATGCTTAAACTAGCACTGTGCAAGCATTTTTGTCTTGGATCAAAATGTTTGCACTGGCTGTTTAAACATTTAATTTATTATAATGAGAAATATCATTGTAAAAATAAGCATGTTAATTAAACTTGAGTTTTGCAAATGTGAGTCATCCCATGTGGACACAGTATAATGAATATAGACAGGTAGAGTCTGCATGCCCTTTTTTTTCTCATTAAGAAAATGAACATTTACATCTTTAAACCCTGCAGCTATTAGTTATTTTTAATGAACTGTGTTGCCATTTCAAAGTTAAGCTCTTATATGATGCAATCAGATATTGCTAGGTCAGGGAAGAACTTTGCTAATTAAGTTGCAGAGAAGTTCTTTGCCACAGATAATTGATTAAAGTTGTTACATAGATAATCAGTTTACGCAGTTAAATAAATAAAAATAAATAACTGCTAAGAAAACCCAGGTCACGTCATAGTGGTAAATCGAAATAGAACCCCAGCCATCCCAGGGCCCAAAGCAGCCATGAATTTGGCAGCGGCAGACCCAACCTCTTTGTTATGATCTGACAGGGGAGTGAGGGACCACGGGGACCTTTACAAAGGTGATTTGGACAGTGATGGTTTGCTGCTGGCATGAGCGAGAACGGATGGAGGCAGGATGCTGTTTCCCTTTCAGGTGGAGTGATTGGAAGCACTTTTTCTGCCTTCTTATGCCACCAGTCTCTGGTGCATCCAGCTGGTCTTGTCCTGGGATTCATCTTATATGCCAGGTTGTATGCTGATGCGTAAACAAAAAGCACTTGGCTTTACTCCCAGCTCTCTCACAGATGTGTTGTGTGGCCTTGAACACGTTGCTTTACCTCCTGGGCGTTCATAAAGTGCTCTGAGCTACGGCCCTGTGAATGGTAGAGGTAGTGCTACTGTGTTTTAATTAACATCCTGCCAAGCGGTGTGTTCAGAGGCATCTCAGATCTCTCGTTATCATGCATTACTCAAACAGGCAAAGGTCACAGCAGGCTGCCAGCCTTGGCTCAAACCCATTCCTGAAGTGGTCTAGCCCCCAAGGGAGGGAGGAGGAACGTCCTTGGTACAGTGGTGAAACTCTGGGGAGGGAGGAGGTGAATTATTATCTGAGCGCCACAGGAAAGAGCTGGGGATGGGATGCCCCTGCTCAGAGGTCACATGCCAAATGCACCGTTGCCCCACATGCAGAGATTCAGGCAGTAGAAAATTTGTAGGCAAAAGCAATTTTAAGATGTTGATCTGTGGAGGTGCCTCTTCATGCTATTCTCTAGCTAGTTGTCCAGTAAACCTGCTTTTAGTGTCTGCTGTAGGATTTTTGGAAGGTCAAGATTCTTGAATTTCTTCCAAATCCAGTGGACATGTTTTGAATGAAAAGAGAGAGAGGATGAATTAAACTGAGAATCCTCTGTACATAAATGAAATTGGTTATTTTACTGGGGATTGTCCTCCAAAACAATTGTGTGTTTGCAGCCTCTAGACAGCTTAGCCCCATGTCATGTGGATCCCTCTCTCCTGTCCCCCAAAATTCCCCACTTTTTTGTCTTCCTCTCACTGTGCGTGAGAGGAAGAGTTTTCCAGGTGAAGGGAGGAAGCTGTTGCCCTTTGTTCTTCTCTTTGTGTCTCTGTCCCTCTGATGGAGTTTTACAGAGTTGTCCATCATCATGGCCTCTGCTGACCTGCAGAACTCCCCTTTTCTTGCAGGAGCATATTCAAGTTATCCCTGAGCCATTTTGCTTTAGCCATAAGGAGTATTTCTAGACAGAGCATGAGCCTGTGGGGAAAGGGAGGTCTTGTCTGCAGGGTCCTTTAGGTAGTCATTGTTCGCTGAGCTGCCCCATCCCAAGGGGATGGAGCTCATGGCTGGGGTTACAGTGACCATCCACAGAGCAGCCAACCCAGGCAGGGCCAGGGCTCGTCACCCTGGCAGAAGGCTACAGCTAGTAGGCAGGTGGGCGAAGGGTCCCAGGAGCTGGGCTGTGAAGGTGGGCAGGGGCTGCCTGGCAGAGAGCTGCAGGGACACATGTCGTTTCTTGCACCTGGCTTTGGACCATCCACCCCAAGACCTTGGGAAGGTGTGGTGGGCGCGGAGGCTGTTCCCACTATATGTCCACTTTAGATCTGGAAGAAAGCCTAGAAGTGATTTTGCTATGGTGGGAACTGGGATCTCTTGCAGCCACCTATGTGCTCATGCCAGGACAGAAATGCCCAAATCTCACGGCACTCAGACGACCCAGAGGACAAGTGTGACCATAAAACCCTATTGCTTATACTTTGACTTAAGAAGCACCTCTAAACTGTGAGTCACCTGCTTCTTGGCTGGAGGTAGCTGGAAAGTGGATGTATTAGGATCTGAAGCAGTTGCTTGGGAGGGGAGAACGGGCAGGACGCAGCCTCCGCCTCTGGCCTCCAGCACATTCACCCTGCGTAGGTCAGGGCAATGGAGCACAACTGGGCTTGGAACAGGGACTTGCCTTCAAATCTGAAAGATGGAGTTGCCACAAAAACATCTGCATCCTTAAACAGCATTTGACTATAGCACCACATGGGGTTGCTTCCCTGCCTGGCTTGTGGGGCCGGTAGATCCTCCTTACTCAAAAAGTACCGGCAGGGCACAGCAGCCAGCTGTCCTTCACAGCAGGAGCTGATGGGCATGCAGGGTTTGCCTGCTGCAGGCTGAAATATATGCTCCTGCCTGTGACCCTGAGGATGCTAATGCCCACCCAAAAATAATTACCAACTGAATGAACCCACTGGCTTCTCACAGCCAGGCTAAGTCACTGCTTTTCTCAACTTGGTGGCCATCTGGTCCCTTTCCGATTCAGCTCCCAGGATTTTAACCCTCCCCAGGCACTGTGGTGCGGGGGAACCCACCAAAGCCAGTCCCCTTCCTGATCCCTGCATCCCTCCCTACCTGCGGTGGGGTCCGTGGCTCCCTGTGAACTCTCCTAATATAATTAACATTGGATGGACAGCATGCCCCAGGAGCCCTGAGAGTGGTGGGGATCCCACTGCCATGAGCATCATGAGCATGAGTGCAAAACCAGCTTTTTGCATCCATCAGGAAGGTTGGGCAAGCAGATGGATCCTTATCACTACTTAAGAAGGGGGAAACTCAACTCCAGGGAGCTTCTCCAAAGCATCCTCTTAAATAAGGAAGCCTTCAAGACCTTGGCATATATGATGGGAAGTAACATTTACTTCTCCCCAGTTAGCAGTCCACATTCTTCAGCCTAACTTTGGGCTTAGGTGACATTTGGGGAGTGAGCTGGCATTATCACTAGTGATGCCAAGTCTTCAAAGCATCCAAAAGGCATTAGGTTCCTCCTTGGCCAACTTTGAAATCACCTAGAAACCTCCTTATATGTTGGCTGATCTACTTGTTGACTGCTGCCCAAAAGCACAGTCCTGCCACATTCCCAGGCCCTGGGGGCCTCCTCCCTCTTTGCCCCCTCCCTGACAGTGTCTGATATTTGCCTGACCCCTGTTTGAGCTAAACCTGTAGAACTCTACCCAGTTTTGGTGCTTTTAACCAAACTTTTCTGGGTGCTGGTGGCAAAGGAGTCATGGAAATATGAAGCTGGAGATGGAGACAAGGGTGGACCATTCCCTTTGGTGACTGCACACCCACCTGAATTTCTGTATCCTCAACGTGTGTGTCTGTGTAAGGCAGGTGCTTAATCTGCTGTCATATACAATGACAAGGTGGTCACTGAAGTTATGGGAGACTAGAGAGAAGTGAATGCAGGCGCCTGCTGTGAGATGAGCCAGATAGCCCCCTAGATCGCCCTGACCAACCCTTGTTGTCTGCAAAAGGAGCGGAGATGCCTACTGTGCATGTAGACATCTACGCATTTGTCACAAAAGGCACATCTGTCTGAATCTTCAGCTAAATCCCAGCCTGGTGCCTCTCTGCCTTCAGGGCCTGGCCCAGGTAGGATTTTCTGAGCATCTCTCACGTGTTGAGATCACAGGATTAAACCCCCATCCCAGAGGTCACAGCCATATCCACTTACAAGCATGAGTGCTGCCACCCTGTTTTACTAGGAGTCCTGCATCTAGAGCATGCACTGCAGAAACCAGAATTAGGCACCTCACAGTGGTGTTCGACTCCATCACACATCATTAAATGTAAAACAGCCGTGAAGGCATTCAAGAGGCACAGGAGAAGAGCCGGTCAGTGGGATTTTGACTGTTTGTTTGTTTGTTTGTTTGTTTGTTGTTTTGGTGGGGGGGGGTGTTGTGTGTTTTTCTGTTTCCTAAAGTGCCACAGAAGGCATCTCTGGGATCTTGTTTCCTTGATGTGTGTGGTGGGTTGACCTTGGCCAGCAACCAGGCCTCCACCCAGCTGCTCACTCACTCACCCTCCTCTACAGGACAGGGGGAGAAAATCAGATGAAAAAGCTCGTGGGTCAAGATAAATATAGAGAGGTCACTTACCAATTACTGTCACAGGCAGAACAAACTCGACTTTAGGAAAATTAATTTAATTTATTTACAATTAAAAGAGATTTGGATATCTGCCCAAGGTCTCCAGAGTGGCAGTTGCAAGCCCACAGTCCTGGAACATCTCTGGGGCACTCAGGAGACAAGGCATTTCATGGCTGTGCCACTGTAGCATCACTCCTGTGTGTCCTGGGTATTGCAGTTATGTCTTCATGGCTGTGCAGGTACACCTGGAAAAGAAGCTGTGGGAATTACCCACTTCTGTGTTTGTGCTGGTTTAGTCCTCTCCCTTGATGTCAAAGAAATCGGACGTTGGCACCTGGTTGTGAGTCTGCTGGTCTCCAACGGCCTGGCTTGATGCCACTGATGCTACTAGGTATCTTCACCTTCATCTAAACGATTTTGGTTACGGTTCCCTCATTTTGCCACACTGTCAGCACACTCAGATCAGATGGTTTCATGGCAATTGCTAACAGCAAACTACCTGGTGGTGTTTGAAAGCACATGGGGGAAGATTCGCTTCACTAGATGTTGGATGTCCACAGTGCAAACATCTACAGCCACCGCAGGCTGCATGTAGGGAGACATGGGGAACTTTTTAGTGCAATATACCAGATTTATTTTAGCTGGCTGGTTCAGGAGGAGATTATTCATGTCCTAAAAGTGCCTATTTCTTTCCACTGACTGAAGGGAGCTGAGGGTGCTTTGCTCCATCATAAGTGACTACCAGAGACTTCTGCAGGAGCAGGCTCAAGCTCGGTGTTAGGGCTTTTGTGATCTCTGGCTGCTGTAGCCAGGTTGAGCCGTGGAATTAATGCTGGCTCAGTGAAAGATTGCTGTCTCCAGTCCTGTGTACCTGCTCCCCCCCTCACCTCTGCCCTCTGAGTAGGGGAAAGGCAGGCAGGAGCAGGCAGCTCTCCATGATGGAGAGGTTGTGTGGCCGCAGTGTCTCTTCCCCCACACATGACACAGGGCTGATGCCACACTCTGCTTGGCAAATAAATGGAATTTAATTGATAGGTCTGCATTAATTTCTGAAGTATGTTAGCAAAAATCTCAGTTATGCTAAATGAAAAATAAAAGAAAAAAACTAGGACATACACAGTGAAATAGCATTGCTGAAGCAAATGTTTGCTTCAGGGGTCCCTGCCCAGGAGCTAAGCCTTGGGCTCTCCTCTCCACTCATCTGCACTTTGGATGATATGTGCTGCTAACTGATGGAGCTTGGGGATTTCCCTCACCTAATTTTAGGTGTCTGAAACTTAAAGGAATCTAGGCTGCTGCTTCTTGCCCTTACAGGCAAAGGGGAGATCAGGAGCTTCAGTGGTGCACCTGAACTGTCCCCATTGCCTGCCTCCAAGCCAAGATGAGACACTCTCAGAAGAGGTCCATATCTTTCTACTAACCAGAAAGTCCCTGCAAAGTAGCTGGCTCAGATTTAAATGCTGAGCTTTTTATCCAGGTGGATGAATCCCACATTTTACTGGCAGCACATAGGACCCCAGAACAGAGAGATCCCAGAACCCAATGAGACTGTAGCTGCTTGCTGCTTGAAAGCTGCTTTGGAACGGGAACAGGTGACTTTATTTTCACCCCCATTTCAAGACTGCCTCACATTGGGGTGGCCCAAACTTCTGGTTAGGCAGCAAGGAGCGTCAACCCACCCACAGAAGCGCACAGACTCTGTGGCAGGCAACAGCGTGAATTCAGCACCTCAACCCAACACGATGAACTGCCCTTGGGCTGCGGTCACCTCCCACCAGCCTTGCCCAGGAGAACCTAGGGACTTGCTGTGGAGGTCTTGCAGTATGTAATCCAGCCATTTGAACTAGATGAGGAAGAACCAGCTTATCAGACTGCCCTCCTTTTTTGATGGAGAGTCTTTCCCTCCCCGCATTCAGAGTTATGACTAATTACTTCACATGCGGGCTTGCTGCTCTGCATCACTGATGATCGGCCGGCAGGGAAGCTCCCAGCCTTCCTTCTCAGCACCCACCCTTCAGCCCCAATTTCAGCTCTAAATTTAACCAAGATGACCCTCTCAGTTCACAAGAAGCATCATGATTTTTACTACCAGTTTTAGATGAAACACCAGAGACACTCACCTATTTTTCTGACCATAAAAGCTGTATCACAGATGTTGCTTCCCAGTTGCATCTTGCATCAGCTTGATTTCAATTCCCTTCATGTACAGCCTCTGAAGCTCTCTGCCCACCACAAACCTTCATGCAGCGGCTTTTATGAAGCCCCTGTTAAAACTCAGCCCATGTGTGCACGAAAACTTGGTCAGGCTCTGTTATTCTTGCTACATGGGCTTGAGGAAGCTGGAGGAGAAAGGGAATTTCTGTTGGTTAAGATATATGCAGGTGGGATACTGTTTTCTACTTACATTTTGAGAGACAAAGTCTAAGTTAAGTCTTGTTTATGTCTAAGAAGGCTTTATATTTTCTTTGTGAGTCATCTTCTATATATATGATGTACCATACTAATTAGACATGTAATTGAAGAATTCACAATAAATAACAAAAGCTTTGTCATGTGCAAATTTCTGGATTCTTGATTTGTACAAAATGGAAAATTATATACTTAAGTGAGTAGCAGTTCTTCCTTTTGGAAAAGTTCAATCCCATATATAAAACTCCAATTTAAGTGTCATCTCTGTTATAAACATTTTTTGAACACATAAAGAAATGCTCATGCTTAGTTTGTTTCATTCGATGCTATTCTATACCTGATTTCAGCAGAAGGATTTGAGAGCTGCTTTTAACTTGAAACCTTGAGGGGAGGGAATTTCAAAGCTCTATATGATATTTTTTGTCAGGCCTTTGTCATTTCTAGGAGGTGGCAAAATATGTAGCACAGACAATCTCAACATCTATTCTTTCTCTGTTTTATGCACAAATATAAACCTATCCTTTCCCTTGGTGAATAAATATATGTATGAAAATGCAAGTTACTGTCCTTTAGTAAGGCTGCTTTAACAGGGGATAAACATATAAGCACATACCTATGCAGCTTGACTCAAATCAACATCTCAGCTGGCTCAGAAAGCGAAGAGTTTGAGTGGCTGCTGATGCAGAGATATTTACTCAGCATGAACACTTCAGCTGATGGACGTAGTTTCAGTTGCTTCACTAAAATCACACTGCTTCCCACCAGTGAAGGATGGGGCTGGAAGAGCTTAGACCAGGCAGTGAAAAAGCAAAGGCCAGCTCTGTCACACGGCCGTTCCTCCCACCCTGCAGCCCATCATTAAAATCTCTGGAGCTAAACCTCCAGCAAGATATTGCCGGAGCTAAAGGATGGGCAAGATGAAGTAGCATCCTTCATGCTCCTCCCCACTGCATTTCTTTGCACAAAATACTTTTGTTGACCTGTAAAGACCTCTACGCTCTGAAGCATGAAATCCATGAACAGATCCCTCCGACACATCACAAAACCTTTATTAGTGTTTATCAGTGACACAGATTACAGGAACCAAAGGCAATTAAATAACATTTAAGTTGACCACATACTCAAGAAATACAAGTCACATTTGGCAAGGCAAACTTCTCAGTACACTGGGTTGCTTAGGTTATTATTACACCGTGAAAGAGGAATTTCCCTTACAAGGTTCTACATATTCAGGATATTATTATTAATTATTATTATTGTGTCTTTCAGACAGTTCCTTTGGCAAGAATTCCCATTTTTTAAGCTTTTATTATATAAAAATATAACCAATTTTCATTATGTACAAACATTACATTACACAATGTACAGGTTAAAAACACTACAAAAAATGGCAGGCCATGGGTGAACCGAAAGCAAAAAAAAAAAAAGATGTAGAAAACAAAAAAATTTAAATACTGCACATTTCATAAAAATTACATTAACTACAAACAATTTTTTTTTTGTTTGCAAATATCAAACAGTACTGACGTGATTGGAAATCTTTCCCAACGACTTCATTTTTAAGGCACATCTTGCATATTTATACGTACGACACTGGATCTGGTCAATAACTTAAAGGCTCTCGGGAGTGACCTAGTCGTGTGCGTGCAGGGACGTGTGTACTCGGGTGGGGAGCGTGTTGGGCTACACTTTCTCAGCCGTGTCAGTCTGGGGACCCAGGTATCTAGTCGAGGGGGCTGGGTAGAGGGGCACCCCAATCTCCTGAAGGTCAGGGAGCCGTGCGGGGCGTGGTGGGGAGAGCAGCGTAATTGTCCGGTCAAAGTCCCTGTGCAGCACTTTCTCGTAGACACTCTGAAGACCCACTGTTTTCGGCAGCTGGGCTTGATAAAAGTTGTCCCTGCGAAGGGGATCTCTGGGCAAGGATGTGCTCTTGCAGAAGGTGGAGAGGGGTGCTGAAGGATGGGGAGAAGGGTGAGGGTTGGCTCGGCCGCAGGAGGGGCTCCAGCAGCGGTCCGAGTGGCCCAGGATCTTGCACTCGGCCGTGCATGCCCACAGACCTAAAGGGAAAGAGAGAAGGAGAAACCTGTCGTTACTGCAGGAATAAATCCACATCGTTCGTAATCCTCAGAGTTATCAGTCATGGGATGATTCAAACACTGACAGTGGGAGTCAATGCTCTATGGCACAATGAAAAAAAACACACTTGGGAAGGTTATGTCATTTTGCTAGGAACGCTCCTCACAATCCTAACTTTAAGGGAAGCTTTTTGGGGAGGAAAACCCCCTAATCCTACAGTACTTCCAGCATCTGCTAATTTGTGCTGGGTGCTCAGTGAGGGAGGAACCAGCATCTAGCAGCCTGCTGCGAAGAGACGGGCAGTTTGAGTCATACAGCATCAGATTTGCCCCTCCAGCTGCTCTGCCTAATCACTGTGCCCCAGGGACGGATCCCTCCGTCCACCTCCCCGTCCACCTGTCTGTCTGTCTCCGGAGCAGCCAGCCAGGATCAGGGGCTGAGCCCTTACCGTTCTGCATGTGCGTGATGAGATCTTTCTTCAGGGCATCTCCGCTGATATCCGAGTCGCTGTCATTAAAATCACTGTCACCTTTGCCGCTGTCTTTGCCACTGAACTTCTCTGCCTCTCGGCCAGAGATGGTGTTGAACGAGTGCCCCTTCCAAATGGCCACGGGGGGAGCAGGCTCCTTGCCATAGCTCGAAGCGGCAGCAAAACCCTGCTGGGGTGGGGGGATCAAAGGACAGGTGAGAGGGGAAGCAGTGAAGGGTAAATTGACATCAGAACAAGATCTTTGCAATTCACATCCTCTGAGACACCCCCCCCAGTCTCCAACCCCCTTCCCCACGTCAGGATCTTACCTCCCCGTTCGGTCCTCTGAGCCTCTTCTGACCATCGTAGAGGCAAGTGCTGTCGCTGCCACTCTCGGTGGCGATCTCTTCGGCAGCTGGAGAAGGGTCAGGGCTGGTGAAAGAGGTTTTGCTGGGAAAGGTTCGTACCTCAAACATATTCCCCCTCTGGCTGCCATCCTCCTGCCGGCCCTTCTCCAGGTGGGAGATGTCTATCTGCTCCTTCAAGGAAGTGTTGGTTTTGATCTCATTCCCCTTCTTGCGCCTGTTGCAGGTGGTGGCAATGGTGATTATAGCCACCAGGAGGAGGGTGCAGCTGCCCGCCAGGACGATGATCACAATCAGAGGGATGTCCCACTGCAAAGCCTTTCCTTCCCAGGAGCTGGGCTTGGCTATCTCCTGAATACTGGAAGGAGCAGTGGCGGTCACCAGGAAGTTGACCGTGGCGGTCGTGGCCAGGGGGGGTCTGCCATTGTCTGTCACAGTCAGGATGACCTTGAACAGCTGTCCCAGCTCTTCAGAGAGGTCGCCCCTCAGCACAATGTCCCCGGTACTTGGGTTGATGGTGAAAAGGTCCTGCTGGGGCTCTTCCAGGAAGGCAAACGTGAGCTCGGCATTGGCCCCGTCATCTGCATCTTGAGCTTTGATCTGGGCCACCAGGGAGTCACGGGAGGTCTTGCTGGACACGCCGATTTCCACTGATCCATTGGTGAGCACCGGGTGGATGATGACAGGAGGGTTGTCGTTCTGGTCCACCATCCTCACTTTGACAAGGGTGCTGCTGGAGAGCTGTGGGGAGCCTCCATCAGTGGCCTGGATCCTCAGGTCCAGCTGCTTGAGGATCTCATAGTTGAATGTCCTGAGGGCATAGATGGCCCCAGTGGCAGGGTCTACTGAGACGTAGGTGGAGATGGGAGCCCCCATGACCTGTGTCTCCAGGAGCCGATAGGTGACCTTACCATTGTGGCCAAGATCAGGGTCGCGGGCCACCACGGTGGTTATGTAGGCACCCGGTGGGTTGTTCTCTGGCACGGCCACCTCATAGAGGGGCTTGGCGAAGAGCGGTGCATTGTCATTCTCATCGCTCACCCGCACTGTGTATTGCCGGACGGTCTTGAAGGGTGGTGAGCCCAGGTCCTCGGCCACCACGGTGAGGTTGTACTCAGGGATGCGCTCGCGGTCCAGTGCTGCCGTGGTGACAATCATGTAGCTGTCTTCGTAGGCACGCTGTAGGGCGAAGTGGTCGTGGCCACGGAGGCTGCAGCGCACCTGCCCGTTGGCGCCCGAGTCACGGTCTGAGGCGCTGACGAGGGCCACAAAGCTCTCACTGGCTGCTGCTTCACTGACATAGGCCACACCAGCAGCACTGGTGGCGCCACGGAGGGCGCTGATGCTTATGCGTGGCGCGTTGTCGTTGACGTCGGCGAGGCGCACAATGACGGTGCAGGTGGCGGCACGGGGGCTGGCGCCACGGTCCTGGGCACGCACATCCAGCTCGTAGGTACGGGTACGTTCGTAGTCCACGGTGGCCTCCAGCGTGAGGCGGCCCGAGCGCGGGTCGAGGCGGAAGAGCCGTCGTGCCTCAGGGGGCACCTGGCTGCCAAAGGCATAGACCACTTCGCCATTGGGGCCCTCGTCAGGGTCGGCAGCATCCAGGTCAAGCAGCAAGGAGCCGGGCGGCGCATCCTCGGGCAGCTCCACTGTGACGGAGCCCTGGGCGAAGGCAGGGCTGTTATCGTTGGCATCGAGGACGCGGACGTGCACAGTGGCTGTGCCTGAGCGTGCCGGGCTGCCACCATCCTTGGCCACAAGCTCCAGCGTGTAGGAGGGCTGGCGCTCACGGTCCAGCTCCTGGAGCAGCACCAGGTCAGCGCACCGGGCCCCATCCGCCCGTGTCTGTGCCTCCACGCCAAAGTGGCTGTTGAGGGAGACCTGGAAGCTCTGGATGGAGTTGGAGCCCACGTCCTCATCCACAGCCACCTCCAGCGGGAGGCGAGTGCCAGGTGCGGCACTCTCTGACACCTCCAGTGCCATCTGGGCATGGGGGAAGCGTGGGGCATTGTCATTGATGTCACGCACCTCCAGCTCCACGTGCACCAGGCGGTAGCGCTCCCGCCAGCAGCTCACCACGTCGAAGGCCAGGACGCACTGGGGGGCCTGCCCGCACAGCCGCTCCCGGTCCAGCCCCGCTTCACCGATGCTCAGCTGCCCATCCTCCTCCCGCACCCTCACCAGCGAGCTGTTGCTGAACTGCCGCATCAGGCGGAAGCTCATCTCTCCCGGCGCCTTCACCGGCATCTCATCGGCCAGCGTACCGATCACCGTGCCCGGCGCGCCCTCCTCATCGGTGCGGTACCTCACCGTCTTGCAGCAGGACAGGGTCAGCACGCAGGCGACAGCCAGCAGCCGCAGGGGGCTCATGGCACTTGCGCGGGGCTCAACCCGACGGCGCGGTCCGGGGTGGAGATGCGCGGTACCCGGGGGTGATGCGTGGTACCCTGGCACGGCTCCGCGAACCCTCCACCGTCTGCGCCCCTCCGCGCCTCCGCACGGCCTTTCATAGACGGCGCTATGCAAATGAGCGGGCGGCGGAGCCAATGGGAGGCGGCGGGGCGCGGGCGGCCCCCCGGCGGTCCCCGAACCGGGGCGGCTCTGGCAGCCGGCGGGAGCGGGGGCGCGGGGCGCTCGCCTTTGTTTTCTTTAACTCTCCGGGGTTTGGGGCTTTTCCTTTTTTTTTTTTTTTTTCTTCCCCGGCTTTATTCCTTTTTCCCCCCTTTCTTTCTTTTTTTTTTCTTTTTTTTTCTTTTTTTTTCATCTTTCTTTCTTTTCTCCCCCTCCCGTCTTTTCTCTCTCTCCGGAGGCGCGGCGGCGGAGGTGGCACGAGGAGTAAAATGCGCGGCGGGGTTTGTTAATCGCGCCACAGGTCGGACAGGTGCCGTGTCGTGGCATGTCGCGCCGCGTGGTGTGTTGCGGCGCGGGCGCGGGTGGGTGCGCGGGCGCGGGGCGGCGGCGGGGGCGGATTAGCGGGGCGGTGTGGGGCGGGGGGGTTGGCGGCATTCAGCTGCGCGCCCGGAGTGGTGTGTTACTCGCGTGAGAGCCTGTGATCAGCGCCGTAAGTCGCCTTTCAGGAGATGTCCCTGCATGCTTTAGTATGCATGTCACCGCCCGGGTTTCTTAAGCCTGGGGCACTAGCAGGCGAGGAAAAGAAAAAAAAAAAAAAAAAGAAAAAAAAGTTCCAAATAGGATTTAGCATAAGCTTGAGGAGATTTGGAAAGGTTTCAAAGATCAGGCTGTATCAAAGGCTTATGAAGCCCTCGTTAGCTGTAGAAATATAATAGCATGGCAGGCTATCCCATTCGAGGAACCAATGTCTGTATTATTTCACTATGACAGGCTAAAGGGAGAGAAAGTTGAACAGTTTCCACAGAGGAGTTGGACTAAGTTGAATATAATGAGCAAACGCCACATGTATCCATTATGTCGCTCTATTCATTCCCAATCACTGCCATAACTCTTTGACTAAACGATGATGAGCGCTGAATTACACACAATGCCCCGCTCATATTAAAATACATTTAAGACCTATCCCTCCTGGTGCCCTGTTACGCCTATTCACAGGATTTTCTTTTTGTCCTAATAGGGCCTCTCTGGGAAGCAACACCAGTCTCGTTCCAGAAGAACAAAATAACAGCATGAGGCTGAAACCTGGCACGAACCGGGGGGAACAAAACCATCTGCCCCGCAAGGCACCAAGGCCCCGCGCAGAGCCCGGCGCAGCCTCCTGGCCCTGCGGTGCCTGGGCGGCCGCGGAGAGGGTGGCCGCCCGTAGGGAGGACACCTGATGAGGAGGGAAGCTGGGGGTCCTGAGGGGCATTCAGCTCTCCAGAAAACTGCACACCCTTCCTTCCCTCTTTTCCTTCTTCCTTTCCCTTCTTCCCTCTTCCCTTCTCTTTCCTTCTTCCTTGCCTCCTTCCTTCTTCCTCCCCTCTTTTCCTTCCTCCTTTCCCTCCTTTCCCTCCTTTTCCTCCTTTCCATTCTTCCCTCTTTTGTCCTTCCTTCCTTCCTTCCTTCCTTCCTTCCTTCCTTCCTTCCTTCCTCTCCCTCTTTCATCTTTCCCTCTTTCATCTTTCCCTCCTTCCTCTTTCCCTTTCCTCTCTTTCTTTTCCTCCTTCCCTTCCCTCTTTCCATTCATCTATCCTTTCCTCCTTCTTTCCCCTCTTTCCTTGCCTCCTTTCCTTTTTCCTTGCTTCCTTCCTTCCCTTCCTCCTTCCCTTTCCTCCTTCCCTCTTTCCATGTGTCAGGGAACCTAAGAGATGCGTTTTAAAGGAAGGGGGTAACAAAAATGAATGGGGGGGGGGGGGTGTCCCCGCCCCGGTTTCCTTTGGAAGCCTCGGATGGAAGCGCTCCACTCCGCTGCGCACACGAAGCGATGTAGCATCCCGGGGGGCTCCATCCCCGGCTCCGCGCGGGGCCGCCCCTCTCAGCAGGGGTACCCCGGGGCTGCGCGGGTCGCTGCGCGGGTCGCTGCGCGGGTCGCTGCGCGGTGCGGCACGCGAGCGGGGGGCGGCGGGCTGCCCGCAGCGCCGGCTTATGGAAATGGGATTTAAATCGCGCCTCAGCGCTGACTGCGGGGACGCGGGGCGGGGGGGGCAGGCTCTGCCGCCAACAAAAGCTCCCCAAACGCCTGGTTTCCATACGAAAAGCCTCCGCGCAGCTCCTTTCTGCTGCCCGCGGGAACTCCGCAGACGGCTGGCTGGCGGGGCCGCCGCGGGCCGGGCCGGGGTCCGGGCCGGGCCGAGGTCCGGACCGGGCCGGGGTCCTGGGGCTGAGGTCCGGGGTCGGGCTGCGTGCCTGGGAACGGGGCCGCCGGCCGGGAGCGGGCAGCGGGCAGCGGGGAGGCCCCTCGTGTGTAACAGGATTATCTTTGCCATTTCAAGTTCCATACAGCATGCAATTTATTTTTAATTAGGATTAGATCGAGCAGGGAAGGAGACCAGACCTTCCCCCCCCCATCCTCCCCCTCCCCGCAAAGGCACGGCTATTCCACGAGGAGCTCTTATTCTTTATAAAGAATCAATTAATCAATAAACCAGGACCTGCGTTCACCTCCCACACACTTTGCAGGAGAAAAGAGTGCAAAGGGCTGTATTTTCAATGTGTGCTCAAGCGTCCGCATCAGAAGAGGCTTGGAAATCCTTCTTCTTTCCCATCCACCCAGTCCCTATCTCACACACTTTTGATCCAAACCCATTCTTTAAGAGGGTCCCAGTGGGGTCTTGCTCCTCTTGCCTTTTTTTTAGAGGGCAAAATGCACTTTCTCTCTGCCTGGGTTATTCTTTTTCCACAGTCGTGACTTTGAGTTAAAAAAACCCCATATTATCAGTCGCTCCGCTGGAGCAAAGCCTTCTCCCCAATAGTTTGGATAGAGTCCATTACAGAAATGTTCTGAAAGGCTAGTGAAGAATCCTGTTTTACAGCTCAAAAATAAACATACGGATCAGCTGCATTAAAAGCACTTCTTTGAAATATTGTGGTTAAACAGCCCAGATTGGTTGATTGCTCCATGCGGGGACATATGTTCTTGCAAACTGTGCGTATTGTTACTAATGGGGATTCTCACACCACAGCCTTTCCTTTGAATCTGAGGCACTGGTGGTTTCTCCGGAGCTGTTGCAAGGTTGTTTTAATAATTTACCAGCTCTCTTGCACTTAGTGTTGTTGCGGAGACTCAGAGCCTGTTAAGAAGGAGACATTTCACAGTGTCCGGAGGTCTGATCTCTGCTGCCAAGCTCCTTCCCGTACCTCTTAAACACAGAAATCAAAGCTGCTCTGAGAGGCGGGTGTCAGGCCAAGGGAAAAGCAAAAGACCCCCCTCACCCATCCCTGTGAATCCAAATACCTGGGTAATGTGTTGCTCCCAAGGAGTGAAAGCGCTCCTAGACCACCAGCCTGATGCCAACAGCAACCAAGTCAGTTATGGCCAGCAAATCACTCCTTTTTTTTCAGCTTTAAATTTATTTTTTCCCTTGTTTCTGATCCAGCTTTTAGAAATAAAGCTTGTGAGTGCTTCTCCCTTCTCCCCAGATAGTTATTGCCTTACCGAGGGTGACAAAACCCCAGGATCTTCTCTTCCCTTCACTCCTCCAGCTGAGCACAGGCACTTACAGCTCCGGCCCTTTTCACCATCGCCTGCAACACAATGAGGTTGCATACGTCCCACGGTGTTGGTGTCCCTGGTGCAATAAGGTAAGACTTTCCTGCTCTCAGCAGCTACCTGGGATTCTCTCCAGTGATCTCTGTTGATGGAGATAAGCTAGAAGGTGTTACATGTTGGGGCTGCAAGAGAAGGTAAGACTCCCATAGAGATCCAGCCCAGTACCTCAAGACCACATACACCTTGAGGGAGGATGTACAGCTTAACACATGGGGTGGTGGAAGCAAGCCAGGCTTTAAGAAGAGGTGGCTGTGTTATATGTGCTTCCCCTTTCCCAGGAGATCTGAGGTGCACCAAGGCCCGGCTATTGAAAGCCCCCCTTGCTCACTGGCCCTGGTTCCCATCACACATGCCGCATGGTGACTGCATGCCCTTGGGGTGGTGGGGTGGGATGCCCTTGTAGCACAAGCCCTAGGGTGGTATGACTTTGCTGAGCCTGGCAGGGAGTGGGGAAGCCAGGCTATCTGGGCATGGTGTCCACCTGGTCCTGCTCACCCATATACCCAGAGGGTCCGGCTGACTTCTCTCCAGCCATGAAGTTGGGATGCAACGTGTCCCCCCACCCCTCATACCCGAGCCTGCAGAGGAGCGGCATGACCTTCCTCCCTGGAAACCCGTCTCTGCACTCAGCCCCTGCCTCTTTCTTCTTGGGCATCCCTGCGGGCTCGGCTGCCTTGGAGTGATCTACAAAAACAAAGGAATTCCTTCTGCTTCACGGCCTAAACAATCCTCCCTGTTTAATCATTTCTGTCGAAACCAAGGAAGTGTGGGTTAACCTGTCAAGCTCCACAAGCCCGGGCTGACCAAAAACCCTGGAAAACAAAAGAGTGGAACGAAGCGGCAAAGGGTTTTGTTGCTCTATGACTGTTTGTGTTGGAGGGTAGCACGCGGCATTGTGCTTCTGTCTCCGGCCATGCAGGCTATAGAAGACAGAGGCTGTGATCCTTCCCGTGAGCTGTGGGTTGGTACCAGGGTTATAAATCATGCTGATCATTTGTTTCTTATATTTGCTCCAAATGCTCCCCTGCCTGTATCTCTGCTCTGTGAAATGTGGGTTAGAAGAAAGAGTTTGTTTTGCAGAAGAAAGAAATTGCATGCCCATACCCCCCACCCGGCAAGCAGTTTTGATTCCACAGGGAATTTATTTTTTAATTGGATTAATTTCTACCCTCTCCCGGAGTAGCAGCTGGGGTCTTTGATTCAAGAGGTTAAAACAAAGGGGCATGAAACAAAAGACCAGTTCTTCGCATTCCCCACACAGCCTGGGCCTTGTGCGGCTGCCCAGAGGTATCCCTGGAGCAGAACATTCCTAAAGGTCCCCCCATGCGGCCCTCAGCTGGGTCTACTGCAGGCTTTTTGGGGTGCTCCCTAGTCTGTCTTGCCTGCAAAGTGGCTAGATGTGAGATTTTCCCTCCTATCCCACAACCCAGCTTGTGGTCCCACATAACTTTACCCCTTGGTGCAAAGGAATGGAGCCCCTGCTGGCACTTCTTTTGTCCCTCTCCTCTTCTGTGCCAACCCCCCCGACCCCCCCCCCCCCCTTCCCGCTCTTCTTACCCTCTACTTTTTCTGCACCAGAAGAGATAGATGAGGCTTTTCAGCTGTTAAACCACGAGGCAGGTGCCCAGGTTCAGTTCTCAGCTCTGTGATCTGGAGCAAGCTAATGAGGCTCAGCCCCACCAAGGTCTGGGGTATTTAGGCACTCAACTGCCATTGAATGCGGTGGGAGTTGGACATATTTTAGCCTGGATGAGGGCTTGAGGCTCTCTCAGGCTCAGCCCTTCACATCACAGAGCACTTCTGTACCTCACAGCGGTGTTGTGAAGACAAATGCACTGCAGACTGCGGGTGCGTTAGATGACAGCCCAAGTCCTTCTATTTGCCCACCAGGAGGACTGGTAGGAGACCAGAGATGCCCTTAGAAGGAACGACCTTTATCATGCAGATCCTTTCTGGCTATTTTGCCTCGGTGCCTTTGGTTTTAGGGGGTGCAGGTAACAGAGCAGTTATTCACGTCAGGCTCCGATGTAACCTTTGGAAGAAATACCTACCCTCTCCATAGTTTGGGGTCTGGTCAGATCGCCGGGATGTTAAAGAGGGGAGCTGCACAGCTTCTCTTCCTGGCTGCTGTGAATTGGTGCCCCCCCCTCTGTGGCTGCTGCCGTAAACCTGGCTGGGATGTCTTTCATACCACTTTGAAGGTGTCCAGGCTGGTATATTTGGCTTTCCTCCAGCAGCTCCTTGTTTTCTCCTGGGCCTCGTTCACACTCTCCTCCTTGAAGGACTGTTTGGGATTTTAGACTCTTAGAATGATGAATGGGTGGAAGAAATCCACCTCTCAACTACCAGGAAGATGTACAGTCCTCTGCGAATACTTATGTGTGATGGTTGTGATGGGCTCCACTGATTTCTCTGAGAGGCAGCTCCCTCGCTACTTGGCGTGCAAGGTCCCCTTCTCAATGTCCTTCTGCTGCCCCTGGGCACCCAGTGCCACCCACCCAGTGCCACCCACCCAGTGCCGCACTAAACAAGCACAGCCATGTCGTTCCTTGGTGGCCGCCTCCTTCCTACCGTTTAAGTCCTTCCCAGTAAGATCATACCCGTACATAAGCACAAGGATATCTGCATACGTGCCGATATATTGTTACCATGCCAATAAAAATGTCCTTCCCATTTCTTTGCTGTCTCTATATTTTCAGTCTTACCCTGCACATGTGATTTCTTACCTTCCTGCTGATACAGCCACAGGACAGGAGGGGACACTGGGAAGCGATCCTTGTTGAAGTCCTGAAAATGGAGAAGTTGTGTTAGCATGATGCCATGCTCGAGCTAATTAGCTCAGTGTCATAGTGGGGTTAATGAGCTCGGGCATAGCGCCACAGCTTCTGATTCCTCGGCTGGGGGGGCTTTGCTGGTTCATGCCCCGAACTGCTCGTGGTTGTTTCCTGGAGGATTATGGTGAGGGGCGGCATGGGGGAAAAAATGCGATGGAGTGGCAGGGACTCAGCCTTGTGCCGTGAGTCGGAGGAGAGTCCCTTCCTCCATCTCGCCTCTCCTTCTCCCCCCTCTTCCCCCCCTCATCCTCCATCTTAATCGTGCCTCAGCTTGCAAAGTCAGAGCCCCCCAGCTGTGAAGGACTAAGTCTCTTCTTCTCCCAACCTCCTGAGCAGCAGCAGGCTGCGAGCAAGAGTGTGCCTCGTGTCACTCCTGTTGAAGAGGCTGTGAGAGCCGGGGAAGAGCCCGGACGCAGGCGGCTGCCGCGCTTGGCCGCCTGCCAGGGCAGGAACGCTATTCACTCTCGGCGAGCGGGCGAGCATCCTCCCTCGGCCGGCCGCCTCCAGGGCCCGGGAGGTTTTATTTCGGCATGGCGAGGAGCCTTGAGCCCCCCGGGACTGAAGGCGGGTGGGGGGGAGCAGTGGTGAATTAGATTGGGCCGCTCTCCTTCATCTTGATTTTGGGATCATCTCCCTTTCCTATCTGCAGGTGGGGCTCAGGGTTAAACCTCCGTCTCCACCTTTAACGTGCTGGGTTTCTTACAAGGACGGATTTTAGCTTCGATGACTGCCAGCGTGTTGCTGCCTGACACGCAGCCGGCTCTGGGCAGAGCAAGGCAGGGAAATGGCACAGAACGGGAAGGAGGAGGAGGAGAGCAAACACATCCCGTTACGAGAAACTTGGAAAGGCTTTAGATATTTATGCTGAGTCAATGAGAAGTAAACTTTTCAGAAGCTTGGGGACTAGTGGAAATGGGTTTCCTGAATCATTCAGGTACTCTTGATTTTTGCTTTAAGGTTTTCTACTACCATATTTTGCTGCATTTCGTGAGTTTAGGGTGTTACTCAGGATTAGATCAGACTGCCACAGGAGGCCATGGGAAGACTTTTCCCTCCTTTTAATTTTTGTTTGAATCTGCCATTCTTTGACCTCCGCGGGACTTTGACCTCCAGAGCTACAAAGCATTCCTGTATTCACCGCCCCTCATTTGCTCGTTCTCCACGTATGCTCTGCTGACGAGGTCTAGCTGAGGAGGTGCGATGCTGGCTCTGGGTGACGTGACCTGGGGCTGGATCCGGTGGTAGAGTGGCGAGGAGCGGAGCTGTTTCCCGTGGCTGAGGGATGTATCTGCACCGTAGCCCAGAGCGTCATGTCTGCCCATCTTTAGGAGATAGCCAGTCAGTCCTCAAATGTCACCCTTCCCTCCTGCACCTGTAAATGTGCACCACAGCAGGATGAGGAGGCGATTTGGAAACCACTGCAGTCTCAACGGCCACATCTACAACACAATAAAATGCTCTGTCCTCTAGCTCTGCTTAGTTTACTTCTGCAGACATAGCCTATACTGATACGGTCCTTTTCTAATTTTGGGAGAATTACCTGTTTGCCTTTTCGAGTTTAACTGTCTGTTGCATTCACTTATTTAATTAACTTTAAAAAGAGGTGCACCATTTTACATGCCACCCAGTGTCTGTGGTTTTTGCATCTGAAAGGACAGGCACCAGCACATATTTCACACATGATCTCCAGGAAAAAAAGAATCATCTGGCCCCAAAGTCTGCAGAATTCTGTTTTGAAAAGTTAAATAAATTGTTGTTGCTTTTTAAGTGCTGTAATAAATGTGTTGAATGATCTCACAAAAACGCTTGAGGCTTAGAGAATAGGTGCTAAAGAAATGCATCAAATTAGACCAAAAAAGAGGCATAAAATCTATGTTATCCCAAAAAATAAGGGCTGACAGCTCAAACAACTTTTCTGTTTGCTGCTGTACTAAACATCAAATTTGTGTTTGTGCCTAAAAGAATTTGCATCTCTGCAGTGAGCAGATCTGAAGGCTTTGTTTTGTGGGAGAGGTATGCAGTGGTGGGTGAGAGGTAGAAAATGATGCAGTCGGGCATGGTTTGTAAGCGAAGGGTCACAGATGGGTGAAACTTCGCGGAAGTTAAAACTGACAAACAAGCATTCGGAGATGCTCCTGGCGCATCCTGAACACTTAGAACTGGAGAGGTTTGAGTTTGCCTCAGCAGCATTATGTGTGTATATATATGTGTTATATATTATAATGAATATGATAATTATAGGAGATAATTTATAATATATGTGTATTATATGAGTGCCTCCTCAGTAGGCTAACACAATACCATGAGAGTCTAAAGAAATGTGAAATCTAATTACTGTAGCTGTGTAAGTGAAGTAATGAGGAGCTTGAGAGTGTGACTGATAAGCAATTAGATACTAGACTAATGAGCAAGCTGTCTACAGTCCATCAAAAGAGTAAGGGAGGTTTGTGCAAGCCACCCCTGGCATTGCAAAGAGGAATATATACCATATCAAAATGCAGCTTTTCAAGATACATAACACAACATGAGCACATGATGCTCACTAATGACGAGACTGCGTGCTCAGCTCAGGGATAAAGTCATTAACCAGTCAAAAAAATGTGTGGCAGACCCACAGGAGATAAGGAAGCAAAAAGTATAAAATATAAGGAACTGCATGTATGTATAGGAGAGTTGCAGCTTCAACTGAAGGTGTTGGATTAATGGCTCCCCAGTATTTGTTTTGCTGTGCCATCTTACTCTGGAGAAAGCAGCTGGGGTGAGAAATTGGTGTTGGCCTGTGTTGTGTGGGTGGCAATGTGAGTCTGGTCCTGCAGAGCTGGCTGGAGAGGGGCAGCGGAGGGGCAGGCAAGGGCAGCAGAGGCAGAGGTAGCCGGTGCGCTGGGGAAAGGCACTTGGGGCTCTCTATGTCCTATAGGGAGTCCTGTAATAACAATACTTACATTGTGTAGAAGACTGTCTCCAGGAGTTTATTCTTCAGCAAGTATTAACTGTTTAAGCTGAAATTTTCCATGCTGGGTGTTCGCTTCAGGCTGTTGGTTCTTTCTAAGAGAAAATTTCAGCTGAAGCCGTTCAGCTATCTTCAGAAAGGAGGCTAGGATAAATTTATCCTAGGCTTTTTTATGGTTGTTTTGCCCATGGGATAAATATCCAGGCTCTCTTTTTTTCTTTTCTGGTTTGTTTGCTGCTTTTTTTAAAAAAAACATGGAGTTTTCATGGTTTTATTTGAGGACTTGAAATTTCGCAAGAAGATGCCCTGCTAAAGCAGGCAAATGACTTGTGCCATTTTAATGAGCGTTCAACCAAACTGGGCCATACACTGCAGCCTGCAGGTGTTGAGTAGAGATTAAGCAGGTAACCCCCCAGGTTCTACCTGCAGTGAGTACACCATGAACTTAGTTAGGACTGGCTTTTATTTTAAGTACAGGCTGGGCAGATCCAGAGGCCTGAAAGCAGTCTGCATCTCTGTGTGGTCTCAGGCAGGCGGAGAAGGAAACTGCTGGGTTTGAATGAAGCACTTGATGAAGGTTTGGGGAGAGAAAAGTCAGAAGAGTCTGTTCCAATCATAGCACCTTTTTTCCTCGTCTGCCACAAACTTCTATTGTTATTCCACATATTTGTGAGACAGAGCCAACTACTCCTCTGCTATGAGGAAACAGCTGTCAAAAACCACTAGAAAAACATCCCTTACCCTCTTGATTTCAAGAAAGGTTGGCCATGACAGCCCAATGCTGGTCTTGGCTCTGTACTTCCTCAAATGTGGCACGGTCTGTGTGACGGACCTAAGGCTTGCAACTCTAGGGATGACTGCCAAGAGCTGGTGGTGAAGTTATGCTCTTCCAGTATCTGTACCTTAAAGTCTAGGGTGAAATGCACAGTGCATCATGGAGTTTGCAATGTCAAGCCCTCTGGACTGAGGGGAATGCAGGCCTTGAGTGTTTCAGCTTAGATGTGCAACATTAGTGGATATTAATCTACTAACCTGCATCTCTTTGAGTTTCAGCTCACCAGCTATAATGCAGAGTTAATGATACACACTTCTTCCACGTGTTCATTATGGAAATAAGATAATGAACATCTGTGAATCACTCTAATTTAAGAGTGGGGAAGGCCAAAGAAAAGTCTATGAGAAAATTATTGCTCACATCCTGAGCAGGACTTGAGTGATGTGAGGAAACTGCAGTGTGGAGCAAAGACCCAGAACATGCCAGCGAAGAGAACGAGGGCTCTTGGGTCTGTGGAGCAGAGCAAGAGAATGGTGGAGAAATAACACTTTGCTGTGCAAATAAGGATTATGTCACAATGTGACTGGGGTTGCAAAGACCACCTTAGGCCCCATATTTCCTAATTTAAGTGCTTGACTTTGCAGTCTTACTAATGTACTTCCAGTGCAGTTCTCTTGGGTGTCATAGCCATTGAAATATATCGGTCTGTGGAGTGAAAACCCTGCCCTGTATGCCCTGTAATCACACAGAGTTGCCTGTGGCATGACGGGGGTTTAGATCACTGATCGCTCATTAAGCAACAAACTTTGGCTGCCCAGGTGGTGACTTTTTTTTTTCCCACTGGCCTCCAGGTATGCAGTGACCTTCTTGGCTTCCTTTTCCCTGCAGCTGTACACCTTCTCTGCTCTTCCATTGGTGAGGAAGGAACCTCTGCATGGGGCTCCCTCGTTTTGCTGCCTCAGGAACGTGGTGTTTGAGAATAAATAGCACCAAAGCATTACAGGGGGACTGCAGCTTTTTGAGGAGGAAAACAGGCTTCTAAGGCAGTTGAAGGCTGAAGACCCAGGTGAGCCTTGAGGCAAAGCTGTGAGGCACTCATTTTGGGCAGTCAAAAATGATGCTCAGGCACAGTTTGGTTAAGGTGTGCCTCGTGAGTTTGAAGGTCTAGGTTATACTGCCATGCTATGGCCTCTCTGGGTGTTCTTGGGCAAGACATCTCCTTGTCTTACAGTTGAATAATACTCCACAGAGGGCAGTGGGGATTTCAGTCTGTGGTTAGGTCCCTTAGAAATGCTGCAGTGAAAAAAATCAAAGCTACTGATTTTATTTTTCTGAAACCCTTCCAGATATCTAAAATGTCAGTGAAGTCATTATTGCTGGGAATTACCTCCAGAATGACTCTTTTGGAGAAGATATGGGCAGGGAAAGGGTGCTGTGGGGTTTCATCCGGTGGGGGAAGCTGAAGGTCTGCTCCCATTGGGACATCAGGGCTGCCAGCAGTGCGGCAGATATGAGTAGCAGGGATGGAGGCAAATAGGACTCTGTATAGGGAGAACATAGCGGCGAGATGGTGAGGCGGGAAAACTTGGGGTGAGTGAGCAAATGTGGGAGAGGGAGGACCAGGTGGGGGAACTGGGTGTTGAAGGGAGTTGATGGGAGGATTTGAAAGGGGGAAAATGTGTGTAGACCATGGATGGAGGAAAGGGGGCTGTGCGATGGCAAGTTTGGGGTGCAGGGTTAGGGAGTGTTACGGAGTTCGAGGAAGTCAGGGGAGCTGAGGGCTTGGTGGGCAAGGTGATGGGAGAGACGTGGTGGGAATGCTGGTGTCCCAGAGGCTTTGGTGTCAGCACCTGGAGTGGGGAGGTTGGGAGATGTCGTCTGGGAGTAGCTGGGGAATTTGAGCTCTGAGATGGCTTAAGAGGTCTGGGGCAGCAGAGTACAGGCACTCTGTGGGAAGCTGAGGGATCTGGAGTGGGAAGGGCTGAGGGAAAGGGGCTTTGCTTTTGGGGGACAGCAAGGGCATATGTAGAGCTGAGTTTCTGGAACAGGAGGGATTTTGGGATGGCCACCAACAGGCATCGTAGTGTCCTGGGGTGCAAGCAAGGGCAAGAGCTGGGGACTGCTCCCAGAAGGCTATTGCATACCTTCTTGCTATCATAAATATGGTAATCCTAAGCACTTCGGGAGTTTCACCCATGCATGCATCATGCAGCTGGACTCTCATGTTTACTATATCACCTGCACAAATCAATTACCATTAAGTGGGGAACAGACCTGTCTGGATGTGTCCATGCCTCGAGCAAGTCACCAGGCGATCCTATTAATATAACAAATTCTCACCTTCTCTCTCTGCTCCCCTTTCCGTGGCTTGTCCCACTTTCTTTCCACCTCCAGTCGAGACAGTACGCTCCTATCTTTCCAGTCGCTCCACGGTGTGTCGAGCTTACTCTCAGAGAGTAACCCCGGAAAAAGCAACAGATACCTTTACAAACAAATGTGTACCGCAGTACAAAGCATTTAATGGAGAGCTCTCTTACGCTGCACAACGTGTTGTTTAAGGGCATGGTGTCAGGACATGGGGAATAGTTGTAGGATGGCTCTCAGAAGCATTTAGAGCTGCACATAGGCAAGCTCAAACCGTGCATAGCATGTTGGCTGCTATCCTGTGTTGAAGCACAGTGTCCAACCTAATGATGTCCTCCTAGCCTGTCCATTTCAATTTACAATATTTCACCTGAAATCCCTCTTTAATCATAAGCAGATAGGAAATTACTTATTACAGAATGCCATAGGTGTACATGGTGCTTTACGAACATACGAGGAGACAGATTGCTGCCCTGAAGAACTTACGATTGGATTTAGACAAATACAATAAGAAAGAAAAAAAACCTATCGGGGTTGAAACTTTGGGCAGACAAATAAACGCCTGTATACAATTGCATCAGTCGCAGTACATGGAAATATTCTCTTTTTTGATTCAAGTGTTCAGCTGTGTCACATCTACTGCTGAAGCTGACAGACCGTTAGTTCCTTAGGTAGAAAATGCTTATATTTTAATGCTTGTTATGTCATGAATTATTAAACCAATTTAAATGTAAAAATCAAGTGAAAGGACAAACTTATATTTAAGGATGACCTGCAGCATCTAAAATGGAGACACTGACCAAACTAGTAGAAGCAAGGTCAGATTATGTTTAGTTCAGATAATTTATGCCCAAGTTGTAATGCTGATGTAATTTATGTTGCATTTAGTGCTTTGTTTCCTATGAAATTTGACTGTGCAACAGTGTGATATGAGTAATATTTTAAGACAGGATTTTTATAGATGATGCTTGTAGCTAATATTCACAGAGCTTTTACTGGTCTTTCTTGTGAAAAGAAGAAAAGGATGAAAAGGAAGGAAGGAAGAGAAAAGCACAAGGCAATAGCTGTGTAGTATTGCATCCTTTATATCAGGGATAACATTTTGCTCACTTAATTTTTTTGGTGTGCTTTTCCTGAAAAAAATAAGCAAATATAATTTGGAAATTATAGACTGGCTTACGTAGCCTTAATATCCAGAGTGGTCCTGAGGTAGCCCTCCTGTCCTCTGCTCCATGCCTTTTTTTCAGCCTTTTTGTTTATCCATCAGCAAAGAAGTCCAGCCCTTGTGCTACAAATCATCTGGAAAAGATCCTGCTCGTTTGCTGTGCAAAAGTGCTGCCGAAGTACACCCTGTACGGCAAAGGGAATGGTCCTTAAAGGCAGTACGTAGATTTATAAAGTATGACAGCAGAAATAAGATGCGTTGGCTATCTTTTATGGGCAGTCATTAAAAAAAGCCCTTATTTATCAAATCTGAGACAAGGGTCATATAATGGGTTTCTCGGATTCAAGGTGAATCAAAGGAAAATTGTGTCCAGGAGGACAGAGATGCTCAGCCAGTACCACTACGGCGTGGCCACATGACATAGCCAGCGGCAGGCACGGGGCTGTGAGTACAGCTGCCCGCAGACTCTGCCAAGGAGCCAGATGATGCTGGAAGAATATCTTTCACAGCTCTGGATCTGGCTATTCTTGGCCTGTTCTCTGGCTGCGGGAGCTGGAGCTCATTGCTGGGCAGATAAACAGAGAGACTAATAAAGAAGATGAGGAGCTGTTGATCGTTTGAGCAAATCGGAGATGAGCTGTTAGGCAGAGGAGCGTGGCGATCCCTATGAAAAATGACCTGGTGGTTGACACTTGATCCAGGATGAAAGTGCACGTATAACTCTTGGAATAAAACTCTCCTCTCCCCCCAAAGCAGTCCCTCTCTCCAAATGATTAAATCCTATGCATAATTACAAAAGTGTAAAAAACCCTACCTCTTTCAGACACTGATTTTTTTTCTAATTCCCATAATTGGCAAGCGGGTGTACATGTGGGAAAAAAGGGGAGAAAGCTTTGATTTTTTTTTTTTTTCCAAGCTGAAAACGTGCAAGCCCTGTGTGGGTTAGGTCCTTTAGATATTTAAAAAGATTGAAACTACTTCAAAGGAGATGTTCTGTTCTATCAGGTTCAGTATATTTTAATATTAGCGAGCCTTTTTTTTTTTTTTTTTTAAGAAAAGAGATCCGTTCTCTTGAGGAAATAAAACATTCTGAAAGATTTTATCCAGAATGGTTTTTCATTGTTTTTAAAGAGGCCACACAGTATTTCAAGCATGCTAAAGCTGGTAAATGTCCTATTTTCTACTTATCAGTGTTAGCTGCTCTGTGTTATCAGTTTGATAGCTGCTGGTTATGTAAATCAAAATATCAACAGACTGCTGGTTTTTTGGAAATGAGAAGGGAGAAACATTTGGCAATAGTGTTTTTTTATTTACCTGTTACGAAGGCCAGCATGTTGTGGATGAACAGGGTGCGGTCTGCCAGCCGTTCAGTTCAGAGGCTCGAGGGACTTCTCCTAAGGAGGATTTGCTGAATTCGCTGCATGTGGCCCAGAACATGATGGATTACCAGAAGACAGAGCTATTCTCTCTCCAGTGCAGGTGTCTATTTGAGCTACCTCTCCTGCCCTGCCTGTTGGACTAAGAGCATTTCTCATGAGAAGTGTACTTTAAATACAAATTAGAAATGTGTGCTGGGAAAAAGGGAAGGAGAAGATTTAACAGAAGGAGGATGACAAATCTTTGGAGGACGGTCACCGTGACAGCTCGAGGCAGTGGCGTGGGGAGTAAGAAGTTGTGAGATGCATATGGGGATGGGGGTGGGCAAGATGCTGCAGCGGTTCAATGCAAAGGCAATACAAGGTATGGGCACCGCAGCCCCACAGCTTGTGGTCTTCATGGGACTGCCCCTCCACGTCCACTGGCAAGAGCTGGTGCAGGTGGTGAAGGTCTTCTCCAAACCCTGAAGGACACGGTACCAACAGGGATGAAAGACTCTTCAGAGTGGTATCCCAGGTGGTGTTTGCTGTGGGGAATATGGGCTGTGCTACAGATCATTTGGTCTACTTTGGCAGGAAGGGGAAAGGTAGAGGCCATATCTCCATCTCCTGTTGTCAGCCCTGGCTTTGGCATCAAAGCCTGTGTGTGGGGTTTGTAGCCAGCCAGTTCAACATCTGGGCAAGGAGTCTGCAGGGAAGCATCTGCCTCTACCCTCTTTCCTCTCTTTTCATTGTAATCCAGATAATGAAAGCAATGAGAGGCTGATCTGCCCCTTGTGAGCCCCAGGGAGATCCAGCTGCCAGCTTCTGAATATTCCAGTTATTTTAGATTAACCTCCTGGCCTGTGTGCCTTTTGGGGTCTCCAGACCAGAAATGAGGCAGTGAGACTGTGTGATGCTTGAGCAGGGCTTTTTTTTCCCTTGCAGTGCATTCACCTACCCACCATCTTCACCTGGTTCGGACTCGACATATTCTAGCTGGGCTGCTTTAGTCTGGGAGAAAGCCTGGAGAAAGGCTCCTTGCTGGCTCCTCCCAGCTTGGGGAGCCAGGGACCAGGAGCACAGGGTAGAGGGCTGTTCCACAGGGTTTCCTCTGTCCCATCCATCACAGTTGGAAGGATGAGGAGGAGGCTCTATGTTTGGTGAAGGTGCTCCCAAGTACAGCTGTCCAGGGGATGTGGGATGGCGGAAGGGGTGACTGCTCTCCCACTGGGTGTCCTCCCTTGGACTGCGGGAGCGCAAGCTGGCTCAGGGCATTCGCCTGCCGGGATCAACACAGCCAGAGGACAGAGCATCCTGTCTTGTTAGATCCTGTCATTACTAACAGTGGTTAAACATGTGTTTTCATGTATAATGTACGTCTGTCCTCAGTTATCCAGACTCCTGTAGCTGAAATAAGGTCATGTCCCTGATGTCTATTAATCACTCTGAAAATTCCCTTGTCCTTCAGATCATTGGCAGGGAGATTTTATTTTTTACCACTGGGGTCATTTTAGGCTAGAGTGGTCCTGAATGAAGTCTTGATGAGGCAAAATAAAGAAGGAAAAAAAATAGCAGTCTCCTAGCTTCTGCAATGCTCATGTGCCTCTTACGATCACTGCATGAAAAGTGCTAATGGTGCACAGCAATGAGCAGAGTACATATGCTCGATAAAACAGATGCTAGACATGTTTCCTTAAATAGATCTTTTGCTAATTCATCTCAGTGTTGGCTCTCTGCTTGCTCTGACTGTCCGGTCTGTAATTCCCCTGCTAAAGAACTTGCTGGGGATGCTACAACTTGGCCCAGAACTGTGACTAGGGACTTTAGCTTCCCTTATAAACAACCGAAAAGGAAGCTTCCCGCTCCCCGCCACCCCCACCCCCCTACCCCCCCCAAATAGACTATCTCTAAGTGACTGCAGATAGCCTCAAGCCATAGCTTTCGTTTAAAGGGATTTGAACAGCTTCATTTACAGACTGGATCAATGCAGAAACTGGAAGTTAACCTTTTGCGTGGCAAAACTGTCTCTTTTTGATGCTTACTTCTTAGTAGAGATGTCCAGGTAGTAGCAAATGTACCCAGTTCTTTCCTGGATACCAGGTTATCCCACAGGAAGGTGCATTGGCAATTCTGGTGATGCAGACACTGAGTTAGCTGCACAAAAATTTATGGCTCATTCTGTTCTGGAAGTGGTCTGATACATAAAATATGTAAAATGATTTAAAAAGTCAGATAAATAACAGAGTGTGTGCTCTCATTATTCATCCTCATGTTTAATTTAACAACATTCTTCATTTTTGTAATGAATGTGATGCTGCTACAGAATTTCCAGCCTGGGGCACTGCAGTGCACCAAAACCAGAGGCAAGATCTGGAAGAAGTTCTCAAATCCACGTGCTTTGCTGTCCATCTTTTTTCACTTGCCCAGCCAGAGCTCTCAAACACAGCTACGGGCTTGGCTTCTCAGAGGGATGTCCGTGCCTGGAGGGCTGACAGACCTGTGAGCTAGGAATGGGTGGTGTCCAAAATCCTCCCTACCTGCAGCCCTCAGGTGTCCAACTCCTGGCTGTAGTGAGGAGCATCTCTCAACTCACACTAGGACCTTTCCAAACATTAATTTAATTTTTTCTTAAAGGATGGAACAAGGCTCATTCTTTTGCAGCAAGAGACATCTGGAATGTGATAGAGTCTGTCTCTTGCATGGTGGCCTCCTGGTTAGAGCCGTAAAAGACCCAGGTTTGTTCTCTGCTCTGTTGGGGAGGGTTTGAATCTGCAGATCACAAAAGACACAACTACCAGGTGATGGGCTTATGAGGTGGAGAGGGAAACTGGGCAGAAAAAAATGCCTTATACATGACGCCAGGGAGAAGGGACGGAAGAGGGAACAGGAATGTAGGAGGCAAGATAATTGTGTGAACCTCTATAAAAGCCTCTTCAGGCTATTATATAGAAGAAGGCTACCCTCAGCGTCTTGTTTTCCAGATCCTTTTCAAAAGTAAGAGGCCTCAGGGTGCATTTTGTGAGGACTTGAATCGCATCAGTGTTAGGTGTGCTCTGAGAATACATCTTGGAGAGGGCTGCGCAGGCAACCTAGTTTTTTGTATATTTTGTTTCTGCATCCTGACAGCCTGTAAGGCTGAGCTCCCTACCCAGAGCAGATCTAGGCTTGCCAGGAAGCAGAATTCTAATTTTTAGAATGTTTTCTAATGTTTTCAAGTGGAAAGAGAATGCCTACTGAATTTAGGTATTTCCAGGGCTAAATAGATTTTGAATGGGGTGATTTGGATTTAACCGCCTCAGTTTCACTGAAGTCCCATTTTAGATAGCCAAAGCCCAAAGAAAATGACCACTGCATTGATGGACTTCTCTGGTCTTTGTGTAAATGCTGCCAATAAAAGCAGAGAGACTCATTAAACACAATTGTCTTGCAGCGTAACGTTAGCTGTAACACCGAGCTTGAAAAGGTTTAAGCTGTCTGCAGCGAATTCTGTCAATCTCCGTTCCTGATATCTCTCTTTAAAAAGTGCAGCTGAGGGTAAGCAAACTTACTGTGTAAATAAAAACAACCCAAGAGAATAAAACTGTGGACAGTTGAGGGCAGCACCTTGAAACCCTCCATTGTCTCACCAAGCTGGTACATGCCAGTGTAGAAATGGATGAGGACAGCAAGAGACTAAACGCACAAAGCGCTCGTAGTGCGAAGTGAGCTGCCCCAGCAACCAAACAGTAGCCTGGTGACCAGTCCAGCTATACCAGCTTCTTACCAATATGCAACTGTGTTTTTCAGCTTGAGTAGCAGAGCTGGAAATAATTGTTTTCTGATGTGGCTATATTCAGTTAAGGTTTTCTGTTAATACAGCTATGGGCCATACGCCTCTGCGAGCATCACTGGAGCATCACTGTGAGCATTCCCTGCGTTGTTGGGCAGCCTTTGTAGCACCACGTGAGAGACAGTTGGCTCAGAGTAGCCCTGGAGCATTAATTGGTTTGTGATGGTTTTTTCTTGCTAAGATGTAAGACTGGTAAGCAAGCAGTTAAGAAGATGCTCTTTTGGAATATCATTCCCAGTTCTGATCGTGAGAATTTTAGGGGTGACCCAAATACCTCAAGACTTTCTTTTTCAGTTACAATGAAAGACTTTATGAAATGGAGAATGGTGTTTTGGTGTTGTTTTTTTTTTTTGGTCTTTTTTTTTTTTGTCTCTTGTGGGCTATAAGAAGGTAATTTTAGGGCTGTTTAGAGGGAAGTGAACTCCTGCTTTCAAATGACCTGCTAAGAATTTAGTGTGCCTGTTGGCCATTGCCAGTAAAATAGAAAGAAAGATTTGCAGACGAAGAGAACAAGATCTTAATAGTGGGTAATGGAGCTGGAAGTCCTGATAGCAAGCTGTTGAGATGCATTAACCCCATTTATTATAGGGAGATTAATCAGGAGAGAAGCCAAATGGGCAAACCTGGGAAAATGTATTAAAATAAATCATTGAAAAGATATTTTTTGACTTACTGTGTCCACAGACTTAGTGTTTCATGGAATAGAACAAAAAAGAATGATTTTTCAAAAAATTGTGCTCACAAAGCAGGGGTATGTGTGTATGTGTTATGATTCCAAATTTGGGTTTTTTTTTTCTCTTTTTTCCCCAGCCTTTGAATTAATTAGCTACCATGTTGAATTCTAAGTGCAATAATTAAGCAAATTAATGCTGCAGTGAAGTTATTAATGAGGCAAAATATGCTAATATGCTTTTGATAAAGAGCTCCCGTTTCCTCTCTTACCAAGAAACTCGAAAAGCTCTTTTATTTCAGGCCAGACACCTTATCTGGAGTTCTTAGAGAGAGGGTTCACCGTTGTATGCTGGTGAATGAATGTTTAAAGCAGGGGTTAATCTCTGCATTTTAGACACACGCAAAACCTTGCAGAAATGTTGCGGTGACAATGATGTTAGCTTGGTTTCTAGCAGCATCAGTAACGAGGAAAGGAAGGTGTTCTGTGACCTGTGCTTCCATTATGGGAGAGGATAACACCTATTAAAGGATTGCTATTTTTATGATGGTATTTTACATATTCAATTCATATAGAGCAGTGAAGGCAATTATTACCATGACATAATAAAAAATACATTTCTCTATTCAGTGTGTCTGGTGCCATTATGTTTTCGGATTGTAAAGAAACATTCTGCATTGAAACTTGATAGTAATTATTCAGTGGCATGGAAAGACGTGCATGTAACAATAATAATAACAAGTAATAACTGGTTTCTGTAAACCTTGCCCAAGCATTTGGAGCTGGGCATGTAATCCGTAAAGCCATTTAAAACATGCTGGAAAAATGACAATAAAAGACCGTTCCTTGAAATGGTAAGAGTATCCATCTATGAAGGAAATCAGCCATGTGATAACTTAGAGATCCCTTGTATGGCTCCTGCTGTCTCTGGCTCTGCCTAACAGCCACTTTTTTTGCTCCCTGACAATCCAATGGACACTGCACTTTCCCAAACGCTCTTCTTGTTTATAAGCAGCTTTTACGAGTTTTAGGTATTGCTTCTCTGTGAAATCCTTTCAGCCCCTTCTCATTCACTCCTTACCTATTGCTTGCTGTACTTTATGCTTCTTGCTATTTGCATCAGTTTGGTCAGATTTTCAGACGCTGAAGGGTTTCTAACTCGTTCAAAGAGGCCCTTGAGCCAAGCCAGGCAGCTGTGTTCATTAGGTTTTTGCTTTTGTGTTTCATCTTTTTTTTAATAATTTTATTTTTGTGTTCAGCAGTATACATGCCTTGGAGATTTTCTTATCAATTCCATGAATAGATGTATTCTTGCCACCACTCAGGATTTCATATCCTTCCTTTAAACCTTCAGGATATTTTCCTTCTCATTTGCTGACATCTCTTTGGTTTTTCAAATGTGGTGTTAGCAGGTCCCTTTTTGGTACCCAACTAACCCCTTGGACATATTTTAGTTATTTTGCAGTCAGTAGAAGTGATTCAGGTAACATTATGAACTGTTTTTTAACCCTATGCCAAGAATAATCTGTCCTCTTTACATGCTTATTTCCTGGAAATGCTAATTCTAGAGCACTGAAGTGGTGAGAAATAATTTCTCTAAATCTTCTCCCTGCAGGTAGCTTGACCGGTTTACTGGGCAGTAGTTGAGGTTCTCTGTTAAAAAAAAATAATGTTAGTAGTTTGCTACTGCTTTGATCTGTAGCTGCAGCATCTATTTCTTCCCTTTTTCTTGATCCAAGGCTGACAGCTCATCTATATATTTATGTCATGGGTTGGGATCTGTATCAGATGGTCTCTGCTGTTTGGATCTCACCACTCAATATTTTTGCATCACTGGGGGTGCTGGATTCCTTTAATTACAGCACTACTCACCCATGTCTTTACTCTGTCTTGACTTTTTGGTGCATGCTGACTCAAGCATTATGGATCTCCACTCTTCCTTGCCATTCCTGCAGAGCCCTCTTCTGCAGGTCCTCACCCAGGACAAAATTTCTTGCCTGTTTTTTTCTTTTGGATTCCTCTCATTCACGTTTGGGCATTTCCAGGGTTCATCCCCGATGAGGAGCTAACTCCAGTGAAGGATCTGTGTGTTTACATGTTAGGAGGCACATTGCTGTTTGGCTCCCAACAGCACAGCCAAGAGGTCCCCATGCTAACCGGACAGACTCGTTCTGCAGGCCAGAGTCTTGAACTGAATAGCCCCATGCATTGGGTCTTCCAGAACCAGTCAGCTTTGAAGGCTGATATCTAGTCTCAGGGAATTAAGACAGACTGAACTCCAGTTTATACAGCCCTGTATTTGGGTGTCTAAACATCGCTTGTGGGTCTAAATGTCCTATTATATTCAAACAGAAGTGGTCAGTACGGTCAAGGGAACATGAATCCTGCCCTATGGACTCATTTCAGCTGCTGACGTGACCGTGTCCACCCTTATTGTGCTGCCCTAGGGCATCTAATCCAACTGGTCCCGGAGGGTACAGGTGTCCAGTCCTGCCTGCATCATGCTGAGCATCCATTTGTGGGTAATGAGGACATCTCAAATGGAGCTAGATGCCTATTTGTGGGCAACCGAATGAGTCCTGATATCTCTTTTGCCTCAAGGCTAGCCTGGAGCAGTGCTCTGTCAGGCTGCAGGATAAGTGTGGGGAGGACACTGAGTCTTGTAGCAGCCTGCTAAGATAGGCAGCAAAGAATGTGTCATTCCTGGAGGAAGAAGGAGGACGAGGCATGAGTTAGAGATGTACAGTGGGAAGCAGGGAGTGCTGGCTGCAGACTTCCTGGAAAAAGGGTTTTACATTCAACATCCATCTCATAAATACAGAAGTAGTCGTGGAAAGCAGAGCAGTTAGGAAGCTCTTTAGCAGTGGTCCCTGATACAGGCACTGTACGCACCGCACATATGCAGAGTAGTGGTGATGGATATGTCTTCTGGATTAAAAAAGAGTATGGATAATTTTAGTAAATTATCTTTCAGTGGGGTTTTTAGAATATGACAAGGTGATTGTTGGAACCTGAGTCAGAGGACATGGGAGGGTGTAAAAAAGCAGGGGGAATCACTAGTGACATCTGGCAGGTAAATTGAACAGGGCCAGGACACTTCTTCCTTATGGTCTGAGTACGAAAATGCTATTTGTGCCTTTGTCTGGCCTTATGTACATGGCTTGAGGGGGAAGGCAGCCAGAATAGGGTCTGGTGGTTGTTATCAAAGCATATAGCTTCTGCAATTGCAGGGGATGATGCTGTTCCTAAAACCAAACTGTTCCATCACTTTGCAAAGAGATTCACTTCAAGAAGAGCACGCAGCTACAGCATTTAGTATTAGCTTTAGTATGGTCATACCCCAGTTAAATTTGGACTGCTGCTATTTGTTTGTGTTCCTGAGTGCCTAGGAGCCTTTGGCATGGATCTGGACCTTGCTGTGCTCATACTGCACAATTGCAGAACGAAAAGGTCACCTCTGCATTAAAGAGTTCACACAGTCCGGAGCTGAAGTTTTCACATATCACCCTCTTCCCCCTGAAGACTGTCCTCTTGGTTAAACACGAGAGCTCTAATATCAAAGACTGAAAGTCTTTCAATTCAGAGGCCAGGAGGTTTTGCTATACAGTAAATAGTGCCAGTGTCTAAAGAAGGTATAAATGACTCAGGAGGAAATATGCCAAGAATGACTGCAGTCCTTTGTATATTAGTTTGCTTTTCTGTATGACTTCCTTTGATCCAAAATGTGTTGCTGCTTCATTTATTGTGGAGGTTCTCACATGATTTCTTTAGTCAACAGCAGAACTCCATCAGGAATTCATTAGACAGTGTTTGTACAGATGTAAAGCTCTGCCTAAGTGATCCTATTATTATTTATATTGGGCCTGATCCTGCAAACCCTTAGTCACATAAATATTTCCCAAGAAGGCAGTCAACTAATGTGACTGAGAGGACTGCAGCAGTGAATTTAAATTTGCAGTGCCAAGGCAGCAATCAGAATTTTACACGTCAAATTTTTCCTTGGTACATATAAGTTTTATTATTCATCTTAAGTTTTGTTTTTTCCTATTTTTAAATTTATTATAATGAACTACACTTCTATATTATACACTATGCAAACTCCTTTAAAAATACTTCAAAATAAGTAAGGAACACCTTATTTTTGGCGTTCCAGGAACTGACTGTTCTAAACCTTCATGTCTACTTCATTTTGTGTTGTCTGCAATAATTCCCTTCTGTAATCTCAAAAGATACAGTATCATGGTGAGTGATGGTCCAACACCGACGTCGACCTATGTGATGCTGTTGTACTTTGGGTCATTATTGTAGAACATCATAGCATTTCTGAGGTCACAGTTCCCAACTGTTTGGCTGACAATGCAAAGAGAGTAAAGATATGTTCTACAAATAGGGTAAGAAAAGAAAAAAAAAAGCTTATTTTTTATCTTCAGAGAGCATAGCTGTAGACATTCGGAAGTGGTGAAGTCAGAAGATATCCTCTCAGCTGAAATGGAGTTAGTGACTCTTCATCTCAACGCCAGGTGGAACAGGCTAGTTGCAGTGAAAGTTGAAGGTGGTGATCATTTTCAGTATTAAGCTGTGAGCCATGGGTTGGGTGAGGTGACTCCAGAGGTCCCTTCCAGCCTAAGCCTCTCTATGATTCCACGGGAATTTATTGATAAATCAAGGTTGGAAACAACATTAGATGTTTCTTTGGCTTAAAAAATTATTTTGTGTGTGTGTGCATGTGTAAAAATGAGTGTACTGTTCCTGCTGCAACTAGTGCATGTGTGCATGTTTTGGCACCATGTACATGACACTTGCAATGGATAAAACTTGTCCCAGGATATGTACCAAATCTTTGCTGGAGGCAAAGGCTTTCCAGTGAGGAGGGTATGGTATGACCAATGAAGACTATTTCTGTTCTTCAGAACATGCAGTTCATCTTCTTACAATATTCAGTTTGAGGCAGGTGGCATAACAGATTCACAATGCTACTGTCTCACTGCAGTGTTGAGCTGAAAGCTTTGTCAAGCACTGGAGAATTACCACTTTGGAGGAGGAAAGCTAATGTGCAATAGTTATGATAGAAGAAGTCTCACTAGGGCTATAGAGGGACTTGGCTTCCATATGTCTTCATAAACCCACTTGAAAATGGTCCTCTCGATTCTGAGTTCCTGTAAAACCATATTCCTCCCATGAAGGTAATGAAAAAAAAATCATCTGTCAGTCTGCAGACACTGAGTAGCACAGAGAAGAAGTGAAGTATTAGGTCTTAGAAATGCACATCTTGCTGAAGAGCCCCTGGGAAGCTTGGTCCATTTATCAAAGCTGAGTACAGTTGGCATATGAGGCCATACCAGTGATTTCCCAGCCCAAATACCACACATCTTTTGCCCATCTGGAGCACAGTATGGTTAAACTTATGGTGACTGAAGGCCCTGTGAATGAATCTAAGTACATGTACTGAAGGTTCCTCCTTAGACATCTATTTGCCTCCCACTGTCAGGATCCTTCATGCTAGTGTTTGATGTCATGTTGGCAATGACAAACCGTCGCACAGCGTATGCAGACTATGGTTGGCCGTGCCCTCTTTGATCTGATTATTTTATACGGCATGAGTGCTTTCAGGCTCATGCTTTTATTTTAGCACAAGCTGGTCTGCATTGGACCTACTGCATTTGTCTTGTTGCCTGTCTCCAGTTCAGGGCACCTTAGGAGGAATATCTGTTTTTGTTCCAACTGGCTGAGACATAGACTTCAATTTTGTGTGCTCCTTTGCATCTAGGCAATAAATCTTGTAATAGCTTAACTTTTTATATGAATGCTGCCTCAGGCAAGGACTGTGTGGCCTAGAAAGCAGGAGGTTTAATATTTTATAAAATTTCCAAATGCTGTTTTGCTGCTACCTCTCCTTGACTGTATGGAAGCCACAGTGGTTTGATAGACCTCCAGACGCTGAGCTGCATCAGGGAACAGAAATAATCATGGACCATCTCAGTTAACTGACATTACACAGAAGTCAAACACTAGGGAAAGATGGTTTGAGTGGAAGCATTTGAGGAAATCACAATCCACTTGGGGAATAAGCCAAATTAAAAAAAAAAAAAAAAAAGGCTATGCTCTGCGGGTAAGTTATTTGAGGGAAACTGGTCACTTGTCTCTAATAGTAGCAGCGCTGGACTGTGTTATGAGCTGAACAAACAGTTCATGTGAAGGTAGATAGACGTGAGACAGAACAGTGAAGTCAACAGCCTGGCGCTGTACTTCAGTGGTGGTAGAACTTTGATTTTTTTTTCCATTTTCTGGGAAATGCCAGGGGTACATTCCTGCAGCCACTTTATTTAGCTCTATTAGGCACTACCTTGCAGTAATCTTTTGGGGCACAGTTGGCTTTGTTATGCTGGAATAGTACCTTGCATCCCCCAAAACAGGAATAATCCCTTTGTTTTGTGTGGGTTAGGACTGAGCTCTGTAATAGTGACACTTGTGGGATTCATCAGTGAGATTCATCGATACCAACTTAGGTCTGCTTTTGGACTTTGATGCAGTTGGAGCCCTTTTGTCTTCCTCCACTGTATCCCTGGTCTCAGGATAGAGCTTTGATTAAGCCAAGTGAAAACCAAACCATGGAAAATGAAGTCAAGAGGCTCCATGACGAAGCCAGAGACCTTAGCAATTTGCATCTTTCCAGGCACAACATACACCTTTCTCCAGGTAAAAAGGGCTTGTGACTGTTGCTTTTGATATCTACCTCAGTCTTTTCCCAGCAGTGTCCCATGATGTAGTCCGATGTTTGGCTATGAGCTGAAGTTATTGCTGGTAGGACCTGGGTCAGCAGAGCACTTCTGTGTGCTCACCCCAGGGAAGTCCGTAGGATTGAATGGGAGGGAAAAAGTAGGGGTTTGTGCCTTCCCTTTCGTCCCTTTTTGGTGTGGTGTGCTGTGACATGTCCCATGATGTGGTTGCATCTTCTCCCCAACTTTCCCTCTCAAAATCACCCAATCCAGCCAGGAAAGCCAATAGGGTTCACTTCAGTGCTTTAAATGAATCACAGGATTAAATGGTTAGTAGAACTGGGTTTGTACAGTCCCTCTGGAGACTGGAAAGAATTGGTTTGAGTCAGAAGCTCACATTGCTATTTGCAAACCCTGCTTGGGATCTCTCATTTTAGGCATAAGCCGTGGTCAGGGAGGAATCCAGTGGTGTGGAACCTGAATGCATTTCATCCCTATGGATTTTTTTTGGTTGAAACAATTGCTGTTCTTACCACATTTTCAACCAGAGCCACGTGATGGTGGGCTAAAATGAACAGAATTGCTTCTTGGAATTTGGCATCTCTGGGCGGTATTACTTACCAGCTGAGAAAGATAGTAGATGTGACAATTTGAATAGATTTTTCTCACAAATTTGCCAGCTGGGGAAGAGATAAATGATAGCTCTTGAACATGCTTCACTTATTCATCTGTAACAACTGAACGGGCTAAAACTTGGAAATGTGATGGGGGCGGGGGGGAAGTAGGACTAAGGTCTTTTACAAAGGTTGGGGTAGGTCACCTTTGGAAAGACACTTTGCCCTTTGCATGAGCACCAGATGAGGAGTCACTCCACGGCTGAGCAGGCGGTTCAAAGTGCTAGGGCTTCAAAGCGCTTTTTTCCAATACTTCCTTCCAACCTGCTGTTCCCATTTTGTATTTTCATGCCGGTGCAGCTGCTCAGCTTGGTGCAGCATTGCCTCTGCTTTCTGCATGTCATTCCTGCCCTTCATTCCTGCACAGGTCCCTCACTCCCGGCTGTTTTGCTTCCCTCCAACATTCGCCTCTTGCAACAGAGACCTGGGGATGCTGATCCTACAGGACGTACTCCGCAGAGTTTGTTGCCTGTGTGCAGATAACAGTGGCAGGGGTTTGCAAATGGCACTGGATGGAAAAGCCGGACTATTAAGAATGCAAGAAATAGTCAACCTGGACTCTGCCTAGTCTCTCTCTCTTCCCTGCCCCCTCCTTCTCCCTCCCTGCTTCTTTCTTGGGGACTTTGTCTTCTTTCTGGAGCTGTGCTCGGCATGTTGATGCAGGTCCAGTGTGTGAAAAAACAGGCTGGGTCTGGGTCTGCATTTAAGGGGGATTTCTTTAGAGCCATCTGCCATCTCGAAAATTAAAGCAGGGAGAGGTCATTGGGATAAACCGATTTGCTAAACAAAATGGTTAACAACTCATGAATAAAACTTAAAAAAAAAAAAAACAACTTTATAACTAGAAAGAAACCCACCCTGTCAAACCCACAGACTGCCCACGCTGGGCTCCACCCACCCCTTCCCAGTTCATTTCCACCCTTTTGGGGAACGGACTGCTCCCCCTCCTTCCTTACCGAGACCCCCTCCCTCCCCCTCCTAAGCCCCCCATGCCCTTGCGTATGAGAGGAAGACTTGCAATCTGTGCTGGGGATGTGGCTGTGAGCTTCCTAATGACTTTCCAGTGTAATGTCCAAGGGGCTTTGTGCCTCCTCTTAGCAGCTCCTGCAGCAGCAGCAGTAGCAACCAAGTCACTATTGTCCCTTGCTTGCTTCAGCGATGCTTCTTCATCCTCCTCCTCCCTTTTGCTAGGTTTCTTGCAGGTCACACACAGCAGCAGTGAACCTGCCCCTGTGCAGACAAGAGAGAAAACACAGCCCTACACAGGCACAAAAAAGAGGCATAATCCACCTCCATCCCCTCCCCCATTTCAGCTCTAAAGAATAATCAGGATTACAGGGGAAGCTGGCTGTTGAAATATGGCACTCTGGCCATGCTGGCCACAGCCACCACACTGCTTATCTGAGCTAACCCCGACAAGTGAACAAGATACCTGAGATGGAGAAGAGGAGGCGAGGGAAGCTCGTCACCCACCCACTGCCTGCTTTTATTCCTCTCCCCAACGCTAATTTCTCGGTGTTCCCTGATGAGACCTTAACACAAAACCAAACAGTAGATAGTTTAGGTGTTTGCTTACCACTCTACAGGGCTTGCCCTAAGCACCAGTTTTCAGGGGTCCCCTAATGGAAGAAATACTTAAGAAGTCTGCAGTCTGCATGACCTACTGAAGGCTACGGGGCTCCTCTTGGAGATGGCTGAAGAGAGCCCCTAAAGACCTGAATAAAGCTCCTGTGGAGACCACTGTGAGACTGCTCAAAGGGAAGCACTGTGGTCTTTGGGTGTGAGCGCCACGTTGCTCATCTACCCACACAGCCTTACTCTGGCTCCTCATGCTTGTCCTGCCCTCTGAACCATCAGGGCTGTGACACAGCCCACGCCATCTTCCCCTTAGGAGTGCAGGAATGATGGGAATTGCCCGTAACATTAAGAAAAGGGACTTTTAAAACATCCCACCCCTCAGGGTGCAAGCCTGCATTTTTACGGTGAGGGTGAAAAGGGGCTGGGTTTGGTTTTCTTCCATCATGTTGGTCTTCTCACCCACAAGTTTCTGATATGGGAAAATCTCCCCCATGATCTGGTGCTTAACAGGGAAACTCTGTCACCATTTTGTCCTGTCAGTGGGGTTTTGTCCATGTGCGGACAAAATAGCTATAAAGGTTTTGAGGTGGGAGCTCTGGAGTTAACTCCTTGCTTAGACATGACAGGCCATGCTGATGGTCCTTGTAAGCAGCTATAAAGGCTCATTGCCCCCCCAAAACCTTGTGGGGACAAAGCTACGTGCCTACTAAGGCTGTGGGAAGATGGTGTGAGAACCCTAGCGTATGGAAATGAGAAGCTAAGGTGTCAGGAGATGAAGACAATGTGGATATGGTGTGTAATCAGGCCTAGATCCCATCTGAATCGTGTGGTTACGTCATGGGCAAAGACCGCTGGCCCTGCTCCCGTGGTCCAGCTGTGTGCTCGTGGCTCGCCAAACAGCAGTTTGAGGTGGGGAGTGCTGCCTCGCCTGAGCTGCGGAAGGAAATGCACGTGGGCCTATTATGTAAGCTCTTTCAAAAGCTGCTTTTTGTTGGTGTGTTGGGAAAAGTAAGAGCACGTTAATGTAATTTCCCATTTATTTATCTGAAGTCCACTGACATCAATTGAAAGACATCCATTCAGCCGGTTCTTTTATAATGGCTTTTACTGCGTGCTCTTTTCTCTTTCCTTTCGCCATTTTATTTAGTTTTAGAATGGTTAAAAAGAACAATATTAGGGGAAAATGGAAGTCCTTCGCTGAAAAGAATTAATTAATATCGTTATAGCTATTGCTATAGCAGAGTTCAATTATTCTGTTGGTCTTGCAAGTGAAAGCAATAGTCAGAGCAACCAAGGAAGGTCCCCCTGACCATGCAGCTGGCTTTATCATCAAACTCAAGTGGGCAGAAAGGCATTTTCCATGCTTATGTTTAATTTTCCGGTGTAAATGAAGTTGGCCTACATTGCTGATACGCACCTATATCAAACCCATACTTGACTTTATGAATTGTTTATAGAATTCACACTATGAATTTTGCATCAAATAGTTGCAGAAGAATTGTGTCTGGACTACATTTGCTTTTCCATGAGTAAGGTGGTAAGTACTTAATGTTTAATTGATTAACAGGACTGCCTAATATATTTCCTTTCTAAAATGCACAGTGTAAAAACAAGAATTTGTAACAATTATGGTCAAAACACCATCAGGAGAAAAATCTTAGGAAGCTTGAGATGTAGGGACATTTATAAAGAGAAAACTTCAAAACAGGTGATAGAATAAAAAAAGTTATCTCTGGATTAATTATTGCTCTTATTATGTCTCATTTTCCTTTAACTCTTCCTACAAAACAGCATATAGCTGCTGAGTGTTATTTACACTCCAGGTGATTTTTCATTTGGTTTTGAGAAGCAGAATATGCATTTAATATGTTGCTTACTTCCTTCGATCTTTGACGGTCATTAATATGATTTTAATTTTTTTACTTCCTTTCTTATATTTAGAGTATTAACCCTGAAACATCCTTCTTCTCCAGGGAGATGATTGTTCCTGACTTGATCTATTTAGAGTTAGAAAGAATAAAAGAGCCCTACAGGGTTGTGGCAAAGCACTCGAGATAAGTGTTTTCCCCCCCATGTATTACTTATTTATTAAAGCTGGTGGAGCATAACTAAAAGGGAGAAAAAAGACCAAAGAAATACAGAATACAATGGCCTGCAGATTTTAATGGGAGATATGGCTGGAAGCAATTTCTAAATTATTAAATAAATCGATTTTATTCTTGCAGTCACCCTCCAAGGTGTATTTGTCAGCCTTATTATATTAATCTTCAGTGCTATTCAAAACCACTTACAGAGAAACATGTTTTTCCTGGCCACAATTCTTCAGCCCTCCTAATTAAACATGAGATTTACATTATAGGTTCAGCATTCTTTCCTTTTCTTTCTTTTTTACAGCCTTCATTTTTTTTTTCCTCAGTCAATTCTCCCCATGTTTGGTTTGTAGGCCCAAAGACAAGTAGGCGTCAGGCTGACAAACCTGGATGTAGCCCTGTTAGCATTTAAAATGCAAGACCTGTTGGCTACAAAAGAGTTTTAAGATAACGTGCGCAGTGCAGTCCTGCTCTTTCTGTTCACAGATGACGAAAAGGCACAAAGTGTTAAACGGCGTATTTGTGACAGCAGGGGTGTAGATAAAAGGTTATTGTGCAAAGAAAGATACTTATAAAAAAAAATGATATGATTTATCATTTAAGTGATTCTGTGCTCTCTCTCTCTCTCTGTGCAGACGCACACTACACAAAATCCATTTGCTCAGCTTTTCCCATGAGTAATCCAACCGCATTGGTTTGGAGCAAAAATCTGAAGAAGCAATTGAAAAAATTCCGGTATTGAAAGTTATTATTAAATGCCCATCGATAAACCAAATGCGCTGGCATGCTGAGAGTGGGAGAGGAAAGTAGTAAAGTATTTATTTCCTAAAGAACAACTTTACAGTCTCCAGCAATTAAAAATGGATAAAGGCAGCACATTCCTTCCCCCCCCCTCCAATTGTCAATAGCGCCTGTGCCTGTGCTCAGCGCACTGAAGTGTGGAAGGAAATTGGGAGCAATTTTTGCTGCTCCCTTTGCAGAGGAGTGGGAAGATGCTCTGCTGGGGACTAACACTCCAGAGCCGTGGCACGGGGTGTAGTTTTTGTGGCCATTCCCTCCACCGGCATCTCTGCTTGAGTACAGATTGGGAGAGGTCTGTGAAGAGACGAGCGTACGGGGCTCGGAGGTGAGGTGCTTCACGGCACGTGCCTGGAGGTTGTGCTTTTAAACGGGGTCTCTTTGTACGTGCAAAAACATCGTTAGCATTCTGCTGCTTTCTGTGTGGATTTACCACAGTGAAACAGCACAATGGTGCTTAAAATAGATGACTACCTCTCTAGAAAAATATATGCTTGCTGTGTAGTGTTCTTCCAGCTGACTTTTTGCTCATTGTTTTTGCCAAGATATGTAATTTTTATTATTACACATTGTACCCATAAATAATATGCAACTTGAGAAAGAATGAAAACATTCCTCAGCTCAATTAAAAAGCAGGTTATCTCAAGGCTAGAGCCGTTGCCAAGTACATAATGGCTGTTTCACTTTACTGCCACAATCACTTTATTGCCAGAGCCAGGCTCATTACTTTGGGCTAGCGTGCATCTCATGGCTTCGCTCTGAGCGATGCAGAAGCTGGGTAGCTGCCTCATTTCAGGAACTGCTCTGGGAGACACCGTGCCTCTCACACACCTCCTCTCTTCATCTTTGCTACGGGGGACAGTAATTTACTGTTAACCTATGGGCAGCAAATGATGGCATGCCTTGCTGCACTGAGCAAGGTGTTTGGGAGCAGAGCCCATTCCCCAATTCTATTTCTTCCCACTCTGCTGCTTCCCCCTCCCGCAGCCCCGACTCTGCGAGCTGACAGACGGACCCCTGCCCACCGGTTTCCATCTCATCGGATGTGCGGTGTGATGAGCCTGGGCAGGGCACGGCCTGGGAGTTCCTCTTCTCTTCTACTGTCCCTCAGCTTAAGTCACAGTTCAACCATGTGTCGTGGGGGCACTGGGTGGGGTGGCCACAGGAACAGACCCACATATCTCGGCAACGTACTGTTTAAAACTTATTTACTTAGCAAGGTCGGTTAGTGGGTGAATAGTGATTTTTTACTCCAAGATTTCCATACTATCGTGCACAGATGCACAAAATGTGGACCAGAGCCCCAGCCCCGCTCCACTCTAGACCAGCACCCTGGACGCTAGGGTGCTTGCTCTGGCAAAGGGACATGTCAGGTCCTTGGTGGAAGCTCAGGCCCTACACAGGGTGGCTCCACATTGGGCAATAGCTGCTTCACCATGTCAGCCGTCCTCGTACGTATGTGCTCCTGCCCCCAGGAGACTGCTGTTTTAACTATTTATTACTTTCTAAATTAGACTGTTGGCATAAGCTGCCAATGACTTTGCTAATTATGTTGCCCCAGGCCAATCTCTTTGATTACTCCTTAGAAAGGCCAATTAGCAGTTGCCAGAGTGGTTTCTGTCACCCGCTGGCCTGCCGCCCCAAATGTGAGTTCAGCGAGTTACATAACAAAGTTCGCCTAATGCTTTGTTTTCTGGCTCATACTGAATTAATGCAGCCAGTTAGAGCCAGGCAGACACAGTCAAGGTCTCATCTGGTCCTTTCGGATAGGCTGTAGCCTACCCGATGGCTGTAGCCCATGTCCTTCTCAACAGAGGTCTCATCCATGGTATTGAAAGAGATGTCCGGAGGAGGGCCATGAAGCTGATCAGAGGGCTGGAGCACCTCTCCTATGAGGACAGGCTGAGAGAGCTGGGGTGGTTCAGCCTGGAGAAGAGAAGGCTCCAGGGAGATCTAATTGCGGCTTACCAGCACCTGAAGGGGCCTACAGGAAAGATGGTGAGGGACTGTTTATCAGGGAGTGTAGTGACAGGACAAGGGGTAATGGGTTTAAGCTGAAGGAGGGTCGATTTAGATTAGATGTTGGAAAGAAATTCTTTACTGTGAGGGTGGTGAGGCACTGGAACAGGTTGCCCAGAGAGGTTGTGGAGGCCCCATCCCTGGAAATGTTTAAGACCAGGTTGGATGGGGCTTTGGGCAATGTGGTCTAGTGGAGGATGTCCCTGCCCGCAGCAGGGGGATTGGAACTAGATGATCTTTGAGGTCCCTTCCAACCCAGACCATTCTATGATTCTATGTCCAGAACCCAACCTGGTCCACTTCTTAGCCTTCCTGTGACTTCTCTTGAATAATACTTTGAAGCTAACTTGAAAGCGGACACAGGACAAGCTCCATCTGCCCTGTGCATGAGTGCACGGGGATGCAACCACTTGTCCATGATGCATGAGGTCACATCACACACTTTGCTCTTAGTGATTGTAACAGAGAAGCTGCTGGTTCTCCTGCTGGTTCTCCTGCTGGTTCTCCTGCCTCCATGTAAGTCTGCAGGGGTAAGGAGAAACATGAAGATCAGGCACTGGCATGGTACAGGAGAGGGAAAAATGTGTGTTGTCACTGTCTTCTTGCAGTCCTTTAATAATACCGTGTCCCTGTTCAGAGGTGAAATGGCTGGTGATGTTGACAGTGAACACGTTCATCAGTCTCCCTTTTCAGCGGGGTACTCCATCAGACAGCTAGGGAAGCTGTATGGGATTGTCGTAGAGACAAGCAAGCCTTGTGTAACTGAAACTCAGTGAAGAGACTCTGCAGCCTGGTTGGTAGGCTGAATGGTGCTGTTTTTTTAACCTTGTTCTGTTTTTAAGCTTATTTAAATTATGCCAATGCAAAGGCCTTTGTGGGCCAATTAGTCAAACATTGCTGTTGATTTTAATCATGGAAATTATACAAGGCTGAAGCTCTTCTCCTTTGGTTTTCTCATCTGCACTCCACTGCAGTGTGTGATTGCACTGCTTATGTTTATGATATCAGTGCCAGAGCTAGATATAAGCTAGCCCATTTGGGTACTGCTAGCAGGGCAGCAACAGCAGCAAAAGCTTTGCCCAGGGTTTGCATGACCCTCACTGTAACGCTACAGACCCTGGATTTGCTTCCATTCTTACTTACCAGCCAGCTGGGGCGAGAAAGGAGGCATGGGCAAGACTGAGGAAGGAGGCGGCTGGCAAGGATGCCCCTTTTGCCCAGAGGAAGGGCATAAGGATAAAGGTGGGACTAAGGAAGAGAGTTGATCTAGAGCAACATGGTGTTTGCCCAAGAGGGTGGCAATGGCAAAACAGAGATGGTGTATTGAGGTTTTCAGGTGGTTGGGAACTAGGCATGATTTCAACAACTGGTTTGACAGAATCAGCTCAAACAGCCCCATTGCACTCATGCCTCTGGACTATAGTCTATGCGTATCAGCAGACAGCCAGCTCTAAGGATTTATAGCTTATTCTCACCAGACCTTTCCCAATTGGAGCAAGAAGTGGCTACTTAAGATACATAATAAATTCCATTCCTTCAGGACTGCAGTGCTGGTAACTAGTCCCCAGAGGTTCACTTCCCTGTATTACTTCATGCAGTTGTTTGTGTAGGCACCATTAAAGTCTTTGCACATGCCTTTGGAAGTAATTTACAGTGAGCACTGTAGTGTTCGCTAAATATTCCTGGTGCTAAATTCTTTACAGGGAATCATTTGAACATGATGATATCCTTATCCACTTTCAAAGGCAAAATTGGAGAGTTTTTAATGATAGCCACTGTCTACGCATTTTATGCATTTTGGCTGAGATTTTCAAAGCTTGTAGGTAATGAGGACATCCAATTCCCATTAATTTTAGAGGCACCTTAAAAGGCTTTATAAATCTCAGCCTTTATGCTCTAGCCAAGAAGAAGGAAAGATTGATTTCCATAGTGAGAAAAAATTTAGCAAAGTACTGATAACATACTATAATAATTTCCATGATAGCTCACAGAAGAATTAACCTCATTATCTGCACCATGTATGAATTTCTCTTCTTAGTGGCTTACCTTGCATATCAAGGTAGTTGAAGGTTATGATTGATGGTGTGGTCAATGTTACATTAAGACTGAGACTGCTAAGTACTTATCTTCCCTTCTGCTATTCTCCTGGTCTCATGAAGTTGCTTAGATTGCTTTACACAGCAATGTCACTTGGGTTGGAGTAAAATTTGTCTAGGAAACAGCTTCCTATCTCTTGTAGGAGCTGGTGGTTTTGGGGGGTTTTTTGGCAAGTTTTTTTCAGTTCAGATCAGTTCAGCTTTGATCACTTTTTGACCATTTTTTTTATGGTATCTTCTTCTTCCGCTAGATTTTTCTTTGCTGTCCTTTTGATTGAGAGGAATTTGTGCTTTCTTCTATAAATATGTGATCCTTAAGCAGACTGGAGACTATATAAATTTCTGTGAACTACAGGCTTATATATAAGCTAATATATTTTAGGCCTTGGATTGCTCACAAGTTGTTTTCCAACAGATTTTACTTTAGGTTCATAATTTTGAATTTGAGCTCCTTTGGTTGTACATAAGGGGTAACTCAAGCCAGTGATGTGGGGGAGAGAGACAGTGCTCTTAGTTCACATGTGTATCTTTGTGTATAAAGTGTGAATTTGTTCTTAATTCAGAAATTGTATGCTGTAAATTGCAATTGATATACATATCTGTATCTGTAGAAACATGCAGATATGGATATCTATCAGTGCAGCTCTCACCATTTGTGTCTCTCAGTACCTGTGGCTTCACCCCATGGAACTCCCAGTGCTTTTTACCTTACATCCCTAGTCTCATGTGGGGAAACTGAGGCCCATGTGGTGCCACCTGAAGTGAGTGACACTTTTTGCATGCACCGCATAATTTGGTAGGTGAGGGGCTTAAACACACATCTCTTGACATACAATGGCTATGTCTAAGTGGTGGGACCTGATAGTTCCTCCCAGCTGCTGGGTCTGGTTACGCAGTGTGGCCGTGTTCTGCCTGCTGCTGTGGGCTGGAGACTGGGTGTGGGGCAGCCCCCTCTGCATCCTGATTTCTGTGTAATGGTAGCTTCCCCCTGCCTCCAGCATCACTGACCAGCAGTCTTTTGAGTGGGTCTTGATATAGAAAGAGCTACCATGGATAGTATACATAATGTACTTAACACCTATACCTCTCGGTTGGGCGAGATTCAGCTGACCCACCTTTAGCACCAGGTTTGTGCTGAGTGTCTGAGCTCCTGTTATTGCCAGGTGTAGGCAGAATAGCTCTCCAGACTCCACTGACCAGATCATGATAGGGGATAATATCAGATAAGGGAAACCACCACACAGCCATGGCACATGCACTTAGCTCATAACCTATGTCATAGATACCTCATAGCAGGGAAAACTAAACCCACCCCTAGAGACTACAGCTCTTTGCTGTGTAAATGTATTGAACGACTATCCTTACAGTTCAGGAGACAAGCTATACAAACTCAGTAGCTTTATCTGGAGAGGGTTTACTGGGATACGTGGTGGTGTACTGTGAGCAAACACGCACCCAAAGCAGAACCGTGCGTCCAGCTCTTTCTGTGGAAGTTTGCATGGGAATGAAAATGTGAATTATGTGGCTTGGGTCAGTCCCTTATTATGTGGCTTGCTGAAAAATGTATTGGTTTCTTACAGGCAAAGCTATTCCCATGAATGCACAACACTAAATTCATCCTTGTTATATGCCCAACGAGTCAGTGAGTTACACTTGGGCTGAGTTTGGTCCAGAATTTTTATAGGTATCAGAATTATATAAAGCCATAATTATTAAATGCTTCCTTTTTTTTAGAGCTGCAATATGTAATTGTCATGTAGGTTGCTGTGGTTTATGCCTTTAGTTACATTGCCAAGGTACTTAATGTTTAATAAAATCCTTTCATAACCCTTTGTCATTAATACATAACTTGAAAAGAGCTGGGACAACAGTCATGGAATCTAAATGAAGCAGTAAGCTAGGCACTTGTAGCCTCCCTCATTATCTATCTTTCAAAGCAGGCTAGAGCTAAAACAAACAGACTTCCTGGAAAGTATTATTAAGACATATGAGACTAGCGTTATTGGAAGGAGCCCTGTGAAACAATTATATGTGGGATAATTTTGTTGATATGTTTATTTTTCTGAAAAAAACCCCTGAAAACAGTTTTTTGATAGAACAAAATGTTCATTGAAATGTTTTTTTCTTTTTTATAAAGTTACTCCATATGCTTAATAAAGTTCCTTTATTGAGCAATTATGGCATTTTGTTCATTATGCATTGCACCTTGTCACATCTGATGAAGGAAAAGCAAACTCTTTCTCTGTCCTTGAAAACCAAAAATGTAAATAGTGGCATTACTCCCGAGGGAAGCGCTGTGTTAATTGTGGAGCACGGCGTTAGAAATCCTGGATATTGTATGTCCTCATTGTTTAGTTAGCGCGGGGTGGTTACTGTGGGATTTAAACCATATGTCGCTTGAATTCCAAAATTGGTCCTTTCAGTCAGCTGTGCTCTATCATTCGGTATTGATCACAGATAATATGCTTTGCAAATTAGGGGTGGTTACAGTGCCTTTGTCCATAATAGATGTTGTCATTCATGTAGAATAGCCTGAAAGTGAAGAACATTTTAAACGGGGTTAAAGCTTCTATAGTCATCATTAATGAATTTTCTAATGCTGTCTGGATTCCATAATCGCGTGAAGATCAATAGCTATTACAGTATAATGTAAACAAACAGAGAATCCATTAGGAATGGAGGGGTTGCGCTGAAGCATTTTACTTCTTGCCTACAACGGCACATTAGTCATTATCAGGGCAAAACTGAATAATCAAGTGTATAAAATATAGTCTGAATGAGATGGTGATTAGTGAAAGTGAAGCTATTGCTGAAAGAAGACAGCTTTAGTACCTTTTGTAAGTGAAATGAATTTGAACAAATTTAGCTGCAATAACGGGATCCCATTTAGGTATTGCTGTGGTACACAGGAATACTTATGAGCTGGGTGTTTGAACGCAGTGGAGTAACACGATGGTTTTGTTGTCTCACACCAACACTTACACTGTGAGAGCGCATAGATGCTCTGCTGGGGTGGGACCCGCATTGCCACAGGCACAGGAGAAATATAGAGGAAATGGCAGGGTTTGTCCCTGAAGGGCATGGTCTGAAACATAAGGCGTAAGAATACGAAACAAACAAGGAGGTGAAGGGATGACAGGAAGAGGGGCTGGTGTTGAGCTTCTCTCAGCATATTTTAGCATAGTCTGGCTAGCTGTGAATCTCTCATCCAGCTGGTGATAGCAGCTTCCCCCTAAGTCCATCACCGAGTTGTGGCATTGTGAGCACTCGCTGTTGCAGAATGACTGAAAGTTGAACCCAGATGCCAGCACAACAAAATCCTCTACAATGGACCCTGACAAAGTGCATTTCTTTTGTACGGTTTGTGATACTGGCTCGTACGTGCGATTTCTTTAATGCTTCATTAGCTTGATTGCAATGACAAACTCAGAGGTATCTATTGTCCTTATTTGCAAGGAGCTGTGTATTTTGTATTGTTGTTGCATGCCATTTAGTGCAGCTCTCCTTAGCATATAATAGGAGAGCTCAGACCTGGGAACTTCACAGTGCTTTGCAGGACTGAGCCTGCGGAGGCCTATTGGTGCTCCTGTACAGCACTTGTACAAGGTTGTGGCAGTGCATTTGCATGGACGGAGTATAACTGCCTAAGACTGAAATGTGTTTCACACTCTACATGCCAGCCTTCAGTGGGGAATGTCACCTGGAATATCTGTCACGCTGCAGAAACTGCTCCAGCGGCTATCAGCACTGACCATTCAATATTACTGTTTAAAGAACCCACTTCACCAAAAAAAAAATAATCTCATCTGGTGAAAGATCATCTGTTTTTCTGTCTCCTCGGTGCAATCAGCAAACTGTATTTCCCTGTCTGCTTTACCTACGTTATAAGAAAAACAAGAGTTGCTTGAGCACATGATGTGACACAGCCCAGTGATTGTTTCATGGTTGGTTGACTTCTCAGTGGGGACTGTGGTGTGACACCAGAGGATCCACATGAGAAAGAGGCCTTAACTGCGATACAGTTTCTCAAGCATCTGGTGTAGTGCAAACCCCAACGTGAATTTGTGCTTTGGACATTCATAAACCCACATGTCCCTTTTAGATTCTCTGGAATCTTATAAGAGCTGACCTCCCTCAGCAGAATTTCCTTCCATGGTATCATTAATGTGTCCACCAGGCCACCTATTTTCATGAAATTTCCAGGAACTTTGAGACTGCTGTTCCTCTGTGACATTCAAAACAGCTTGGAGACAGGCTGTATGGCATTAGCAGAGCGATTGTGTTGCCATAAGAACCTGGGGAAGAGAAAAGGGACATGAGACTTCCATCTCAAAGAAGTTTCCACTCCGTAACACACCACAACTGAAATACAACACAGCATGTCACTCACATGAGGGTGCATTACCCACAAAACCAAGGTCTACATTTTCTCTTAAATGTCTCCCCAGCAGTGTTTCTCATGGTGCTCCAGCGAGGAGGAGGAGTGCTCAGCCCAGATGGGCAGCTAACACTACGGCCACCATGTCTACCTCTGTGCAGCTTTGGACGGGGCAGTGCAGCACAAGGCATGCAAGTCCAGAGCTCCCACTCTTGATCCCAGCAGTGGACCTGCGTGGCTGGCAGGAAAAGTAAGGGGAATGAATTCAGGCAAAGCCTTGGCACAGAGAAGGTCATGGGGATTGCTGGACAGCTTTCAAAGGCACATAAAGCAACTGGGAACTGAGGGTGAGAATAAAAGTATTTAGACACCTTTGTCCAGCTTAGGTGAATGTAAAGCAGCTAAGCCCTTCAAAACAACATCAAAACCACTGTGCATATCTGAATGACTTAGTGTCTAAGAAGCCAGAGGACATGTCGATTTTACCCAGGAAGTTTTTGTGGTTACTTGGACTTGTGCTGTCACACACGGTCACAGCATATTGTCACCTTGGCTCTACTCAGCCTTTATCCAGCCAGGTACTTCTCATTTACCAGCACCTACATGCTCAAAGGACCCCAATCAGTTAGGAACATTTACTGGGGAGCCTTCTCTGTCCTGTCTGTGAAGCAGAGATCCTGTACCAGTCATGTCACTGCTTCCGTTTCTGCAGCAAGGCGTAGAAGAGCATTTGGCTTAATCTTTACGGAGCTGACAGTTTGCTATTTGTGGCATTTTCTCAGATTACATACTCCGTGTAGCTGACAGTAGCTTGTGATTTTCAGCAAGTGGAATGCAAGGGGATGACATGCATCCCTGGCAGTCTGGTAGCACATCCACAGTGGGCTATTCCCAGAGCCCCAAAATGTCGAGCCTGTGTGAACAAATGGCCTGGAGAGGATGCCTCCACTGCTGCCTCCAGCCGGGCACAATTGTCCCAGGGTTCACTATCCAGCTTCTCAAAATATTACTTAATTTTTGTCTGAGAGAAGATTTGCAGGATTGAACCCGAAGAATTGATCTTATTTCAAGCCTGATTTTTCTTTTTGTGTGCATCAGAAATAACCCTGCTGTAATTGCCCTTGTCTGAAACTTGGCAGAGGAAAAAAGAGCCAATGCATTGTGTTATTTTCTGCTGGTTTTGATTCCCGAGATCTTTCTGGAGCCTTCAAATTTTGTTCACTATCGTGTCTCTTGGAAAATTTTCCTGTCAGTCTAAATTGTCTTGCATTTGCTGTAAGCTCTCGAGGCTAATTGCTGCATAGTTGTACACTTAGTTCTCAGGTATCCGCGTCTCCTCCTCACTCCAAAACAAAGCAGCCTCCTGCAAACTGCAGATTTAGGAAAATCCAAGGTCTGTGCTAATCTCTGAAGGGTGCCTAGGCACTGTGTGGGAGACAGTAAATTGTTATGGGCCCAAACCTTACCAGGGAGTGTGCTAAGAATTAACCAGTATGGACAACTGTGGATCAGGGCTCAAGCCATCACCCTGGCCCTGGTTTATTTTCATGTACAGTCCGCTGGAACCAGGGTGGCTCCTGCAAAGCCTCTGGATTTGTTTGCACTCTGCAGATGTGAGCTCACGCTTGGCAGGGCTTTGCAATGAGGTGAGGTTGCTCTGCCTGTGTTTTGGGTGGACATGGTCTCATTCGGCCTCCACTGAGAGCTGAAAGCAAGTCTTGTGACCATGTTAGCATGCTGCTTTGACTGAATAAACTCTGCTGACTTCCAGAGTTTATTACTTTTGGCTCAGGGCTGGGCAAACGTGTTTTCAATGCTTTATTTTGGCCACAAGTAAACTTGGTGCTACATCCGATACCTGGGGTCAAAGGGCCACAGGAAGTACATACCGTGTCTCCCAGCGCACCAGTTTGCTGGGACACTGAAGCCCACCTGAGTTAACAAACTGTCCAGAAATCCTGCACCTTGGGGAAGGATGTGAGAGATACCCCAGGAACTTTGCATGACTTGGGCTGGAAGCGGTGGGTCTGTGCCAGGTCCTGGTTTCCCGGGGAATCACACAGGGTGTTTCCGTGTTTTCTTCCCCAGTATCTCTATTTTCCAGGCTTTCTCCACGGACTCTGGCATTTTAAATTCCCATTTTCTGAAAACAGAGAACGAACTAGGTATGTTTATATAACAGTCAAATGGTTCTCTTTCAGGATCTGAAATTCCTCAGTATCCTGCACAGATGTGAACATGACTGTACCCTTTAAGAGAGAAGTTTCTGAGGAAGTGCCGTTGGATACACTTATTTTCAGTAGCTTTTACATTGAACATGCTTCAGGCTGATGTCAGATTACCTTGGGACTCCAAAATACTGCATGTTACTGTTCAACATTGCTTTACATTTCATGCCTATTCTCTAGGACTTTTTTAAACTGCATTTTACATTGGTTTTAGTTGCAGTCTTTAAAAACTGAAGAAGAGTAAGGTCTGAGAAGGGAAGGCTACGGGTATCAAATTGTGTCTGCAGTGTAGGTTCGAGTTTGCCTGGAATGGCAGCACATGGAACCAGGAGTACATGAATATCTACTGAAGTGTAAACATGCACACTGCTCACATGCCACTCTGAACTCGGACTTGCTTGGGAATGCAAATCTCTTTTGTTTGACATACAGCATTCTGCTTTTACGAAAACGTCCAATTGAAACAAGTTGATCTACAATAAACAAAGGTGAAATTCTTCAAAAGAAATTTGAGGAAAAAAAAAGGAAAGAAAAGAAGAGGGTATTCCTTAATTTCTGGGATGTGAAGATATAACTTCTTTCAGAAGTGAGGGAGTGAATGAGGGAAGTTGTAGCTACTGTGCTGCTGGGTGTAATTAGTTTCCAGATTATATCACTTTTGATAATTAGATCTACATGAAACCTCCAGTCAAAGACTTCACAAGCATTTCTCGTATGTCAGCCTGGATATGTGATAGTTGGAGTGATAGATCTACTGGATAGATCTAGGCTAGTAGATGCTTTGGGAAACACCTTCATCTTTCTTTTAAACTGGCAGATGGTTTAAGTCCAGGCTGGACCGCCTGCTGTTGTTTTCAATGAAGGAGTGTTACCTTTTTGGATTCATGAAAGGCTCTCAATCAAAGCTAAAATGGCAGGCCAGTGCGGTGAATCAATAAAATCTCTACTTTCAGCTGGAGTGTCGGATAGTAATTCTTCTCGTGTCACTGCCTGGTTAAACAGTCATACTCCCACTAAAAGCCCTATAAGACATAATAGATTCATGTGGCGTTAGTCTATTGTACTGCATTTACCCAGAAAAAAGGAGAGAGGTTACTGTTTCACTAAAACAAACCAGACACTGAAGCATTGTGTATCAAAATGTATTCACCCATTTCGCTCTGCCTCATTAGAGCAGGGGGAGCTTGTTTTCTATACCGCTTGTGGAGCAGTGTTAAGACATCTGACATATTCATTGCAAATCCTAGTTTAATGATAACTTAGACATCAAATCCCAAATGATTTTACATGCTGGCTTTTTGGTTTCCCATTACAGCACATATCCATGTGCTTTCTGTTTATTAAACTACAATAAAGATGTACAAACTGGATGTATTAGAACATTTTCCAAGAGGCTTTCAAATAAATCAGTTGGCCCTGCGGACCAATTATCCAACTGTATCATTTCTAATTGCAGGGAATTAACTTGGTGCATTTGATTTGATGTATTAAATTTCCTCGTATGTCTTGTTTTAGTAGAAAATGTTCATGGGACAAAGAGGTTTCATTCAAAATGAATCTGAAAGTCCTTAAATGTTAAATATCAAGACTCAGAGCATGCAAAAGGAATGGCTGCTTTGTGCCCTGCAGCTGGAAGCTAGTGGCCCTAAACCAGCCTTATTCAGATGCAGACGAGTTCCCTAGTCCTTGGAGATGCCCCAGTTGCATGTATCAGCCATGGATACCCTTCCCCTATTCACTCCTTGAGACTCCTTGTATCAGAGAACTGGATTAGAAAAATGGATGCAAGAAGGCTGAGTCAAAACTCTGTTTGGAACCCTCTCATGAACTACATCACACTCTTCTGGGACAGTCAGAAATTAGATCCGAAGTTAAACTCAAAGAGCCAAAGGCAAAGCAATCAGTGTCTTAGAGAGGGAAGGTTCATGTTCCAAACCATATTTACCTTCCTTGTGGAAGAGACCTGTTCAAACAGTGGAAGTTTTGCTTCCTAGTACTCACACGGTGCTCACACATCTGCCATATCTTCCTACCTACCTATCTTCATGCATATTACTCATTGGAATCATTGATTATTTTGAAGAAAATCCTTAAGTGAGTCCTTTCATTCCTTGTTTTGGAAAGAGTCAGATTACCCTTGCTAGTATATTTAGCAGTGCAGCTTGCTAACATTGTAATTCAGAGGTGATGTGCAGGATTTTTATATTTAATGAGACCCACATACCACATTATCTCACCATCTGCGTAGATCCGGGAATGGTTGTAGAAAGTTCCCATTAGTCATATTAACATCCATCATGCCTTCAGCTCACTGTGAGGATACAAGCATGGAAATGTTTCTTTCACTGTAGAGGTTATTTTCCTTTGAAAATCCACTGAACTTTGCATCTTGGACAAACTGAAATATCCCTCTCTGCTCCTAGGCCAGGTATGACCCTGGCTACTAAACAAGGGCAGACTGTGAAATATCAAGGGTCCCCTCCTCCACCTCTCTGAAGCAAACCTCAGCAGATGTAGACAAGATTTTAATAGCTACAAAAAGAGAAACGCATGACAACCTCATTAAGGGAACTATAATAGGCTGTCAGAATATCTCCAAGAGTACAATATATCAATGTCTAGTTTGTTGCAGCATTGCTAACTATGGTAGTTTGCCCCTCTCATAATCTTTCATTCATCTTCTATTGGTCTGATTTCCAATAATACTTCACCACCACATGCATCCAGTCTCCCTTTCAGCTCCCTCACAATTGCTGACATAACTCTTTAAGTACAGAAGAATCGGGCCTGGTAAGTGACAGTAATAAAAAAGCAGTTAGTGGTCCACCCCACTGCTAGCCCTGATATGGTACATTAGGAAGGTTTTCATTTTCTTCCCCTCTCTACCATCCTGAGGACCATTTTGTCCCATCCCAACATCTGCAGGAGGTCAAGGTCCAAAGAGCCCAGGGATTTTACACCATCTGCCACCAAAAAAAAAAAAAAAAAAGAAGAGGGAAAAGAAGGCCCTAAACGTTGCTCTAAAGAGCTATTTAAAGTTATTTATCACTGTAATGGCAAACCAATCATTATTAATTGTACCCGCCCATTGTCTTTCATGTACACCGCAAGGCCGTAAGACATTATTAAAATAGATTTAAACCACTGCAGCTGGAGTTCTTTCCCCTCTTCCCCTTTCACCTTCCCCGACCCTTTGGGAAGATGAAATGGAATCAAGTGATTTTGTTCCTTTTCTTTCATGGTGAAGCCAGCTTTCATGTTCTGCTGAGGATCCAGCATTCCCCCAAACCAGAAGCGGTCTGTAAGGGTCGCGAGCCACCTCACACAAGGCTGTGACAGCTGCTGAAACTGCTTCTGAAGCTGGCCTGGAAACAGAAGCAGAAATTCACACCAGAGACCCCACAAGATTGCTTCCTCCTGTATATTTAAAGATTGTCTTTCCCCACCTGCCTAGGAAACATCAGTCCCAGTCAAAAGGACAGAAAACAACAGTGGACTTCCAGGCTTTTCTGTTCATGCGTCAGTAAACAACACTTCTGCTGAACCTGATTTTGTACATCTTAGACAGCTGTGGTTACAATAATATGTCTTGAATGAAATGTGCCAATTGGAGGAAATTGTCAACTCATTATTGTGGCTAACAACTGAGATACGAATGTTTCAGTCAGAGCAGGAGGCGACTTTGTAAACAAGGAGCGTTCCTAGGGGGATTTTTATAGTTAAAATCAGTATGAAGTAGACCTGAAATAATTGCAGTGACAAAGGTACAGCTCTGCTCCAGCTGGAGTTGATGACAACCCCCCATCTGACTTCCATAGGGTGAGGATCATGCCCTGTGGGGAAACACACCTAGCACTGGTCTGCGCTCTGCAGCATTACTCCCATGTGCCCAGGTATAACCTGGAGTTCAGGTCAGCCAATTCAAATTAGCTGATTAGATGGCCCAACGCCTGCGTGGATGCTGCATTTGCTCTACTGGTCCAAACACACTTCCAACAACATCCCCCTCCCTGCTTGCTGGCTGTGACAGCTCTGGGCACAGATCTGAACTCTGCTGCCCAGTAATCCCAGTGACCAGACGCTGCCTGACCTACTTTTAAACTCTCCAGTGTTGTTTTAGAGATGCCTTTTCTCCTGACTTTGCTGATATTTGTGAGCACATGTGTACAGCTCCCCAGAAACCTACTCTGACACTCGTGTCCTTATGGAGGCAGAGGAGACTGGGCAGTGTTTGGCTGAAAGGGCGAGGAGGAGGATGGGAGGAATGGGACCATGAAAGCTTTGAGTCACCGTGAGAGTGAAGATGCCTCTGGGGACATGGCAGACAGGAGAAGTCGAGAAGGGCCAGGCAGGAGGAAGGAACAAACTGTGGCAGTTGTGAGAACAGAGAAGGCCAACAGAGGGTTTAGGGCTGTCTGCACGCTGTTTGACACAATTAAAGGGACATTCATCTTTATCTTCTGAAGGTTTATATTCTCCTTGGTGCGGCATAGATCTGAAGAACATTGGTTCAGAATGGGGACAAATGGCGGCATGGGATTAGTCAGGGGCACGGTGTCTTACGCAAGGACTCCACAGTCATCCTGGAAAGTGGCAGATGCTTGGAAGAAGGACTTTTCAAAGCACAAACCAGCAAGGAGCTTGCTGAGGCTAGAGAGAGAAGGGACAGAAACCCAACTGAGGCCTGGCAGCTCTTTGCAGTTCAGCTGGAATAAAAAAAATCCTAAGGGAAAAAAAAATCCTGCCTGTTCCCTTGGAGCCCTTCTCCCTCTGTTTGGCCTTTCTTAAGAGAGTGGCTGTATGTGTAATGATGAGGTAAGGAAGTTGAAAGATACCTGTTTTATGATTAAATCATGTACTTTCTGTCATTAAATAAATAAAAAAAAAGAGCGGAATGAGCAACCTTAAGTCACTACAAAGAACAAGCTTTCGAGTAAGGCAGGCAAAAAATGAATTTCTAGTTGCAAATCTCCATGAATAACAATCAAGAAATGCCTTACACTGAGACTGATGCTTCAGCATTCATCCATAGCCTATGAAAAATTTAAAATAATCTTGGCCAGCAAGCCAGTAACTGGTCATTTGTATTCCATGAGTTGTGGAACAACCCAAAAAGTAAACAGGTAAATGCTGGATGCTTTATTTTTCTCATCCAAGCCTAAAATAGATTATTTGCACATTGCAAAGTCTGCAGCTGGTGCTTATCACAAAATGAGTCATGTTTCAGTGTTTGAACACACAGGTTCCTCTGCCCAGATGTGTACCTCCAGCCTGTGCTGCTGCTCGGGGAATGCGCTCAGCACCGATGGCTTTCGGGCACCCTGCTCTGTGGTCTGTTTTTTACTGCATCACAACTGGCTGCAGCAGGAGATGGTGAAGCTCCCCCAAGGCAGGAGAACTGTCCCCTGTCACCAAGGACAGTCCACTGACACATGTGGCATCCAAGCCTCTGCTAAGAGAGAGCTGGCAGAGATATTGAATCCTGGCAGCTGGGCAAGCAGATTCTGGGATGTACCTGGATGGAGAGATAGTGATTGTGGAATGGAAGAGAAGGAACCATGGAAAGTTGTCCCTGTGGTCTCACAGTTTCCGGAGAGCAAGGTTGGTCTCCCACAAAGTAGACATTACTGTCCCACAAAGCAGCAAACATGCCAGCGAGTGACTTGACACAGATCAATGCATCCTTTTCTGGCAGAACTCAAAGTGAGGTCACAAGCTCCAATAAAGACCACATGTGCCTTTTCTGGTGAAATGGCAATTTCAATCAGTCTGCATCAGCAGAAATACTTCTGTCCTCTGAGGTAGGAGTGAAAGCACAATATTTCCAGTGGTATGCCTAAGGGAAGACAGGTTTGGGATTACAGCCATCCTATTAACAAAAAATTGGCGCCCTTCCCTGCACTGCCTTTTCCTTCCCTGTACAGATGACTTTGTCCTTCCTCTCACCTTTCTGCACCCACTCTCCCCTTTTAGTGATCCTCTTGCCTCAGAAAATCCTGCCCATGCTATGGGGTATCTCCAGGTTGTTTAACAAAGAAACTGCAGCTGTGGTGTCATCTAATATAGAATATGCTCATGCAACAACTCTCTATTCCCAACTGGTGAGGCTTCTTTTACTCCTTTGCTCTCTTATGCCTACTCCTGTTTGTCAGACCTTTCCTGTAGACAGTTTAAATCACTGGAATTATCAAAATCTCCACATTTCTTTTGGATTTGTTTTCTGCCATTTTCATGAGTTAGTTCAGCTTCTGCAGGGATCCTTTAAGTGACAAGCCAGGTGAGTGAACAGGGACCTTTTATACAGTGCTGAGCAGTCACACTGACTGGCCCAGCCTTCTAAAATATTATTTTGAAATAAAATGACTGCAAGAACTCATTTGCCAAGATGCTGAGCAACTCACATTCTTTGTTGAAGCCACTTCTGCTCTGGTGCTGGTGCTATGGGAGATGCTTAATGCAGTGAGTTCCCAAGCCTTGGCACTGAGGGCAGGCAGTTGTACTCGCACCATTTACAGGGATCACAAAATGAAAATCGTCAGCAGAGATGACTGTTCCTTTTATAGAACTATACACACACCTGGACACATGATGGCTTGGTGAATGGCTGATAAAAGATGTTATGAAATAAAATGGAGATGAGTGTTTTCAGCTCAGGCACCTGGCAGAAATAATGTGTGTGATGTGGGAAATAAACAGCAGCCCCTCAAATCATGTGCAGTAAAGGTGGCTGTGATCTCATCATTTGTTTTCATCTACAAAAGGACCAACACTTACATTTGAGCAGAGTAAAAGAAATTGGGATGAAAAGCTTGACATCTAGCCAGTCAAAAAAATCTGGTCTAACTCTTCAGGAAAGGATCCATCTCTGTAGCGTGCATGTACGCAGGCAAACACAGTGGTCCTCGTTCTGCAGTATGAACGTGGAAAGATCTCAGATGTTTACAGGGCTGTTTGTTTTGTACCAGTTTTTCCCAACCTAAATTACAATCTACCTTCTTTCCTTTTGGGCAGTTCAGTATCCTTAATTCCTTCACAGGCACTTCTAGTTCAAACAAAGATAGACAATAATGTTTTTGAGGTCATGAGCAGGGGCATATATCTGGGATGAGATTGCACCTTGTTGCTTCCCGGAGGGTCCAAGCAGCTGGTACCTTACAGGGCAGCCTGAGGAGGCTGCTCTGACTGAGGTAGGGTTCTCTGCATCATGCTGTGGGTCTCTTCGAGGAACAAGACCTTCAAAAAGCCACAAATACGGTTTGTAGCCCTATCGTGCTCCATGTTGTTTGCCTCATTTATCCAAGACACAGCACAAATCCTTATTTTTAGATATGTTAAAATGCTGCATTTAAAAAAAAAATATTTCATTTTATTTGATTTGTCATTTTAAAGATGAAACTGAGTTTTTCCAGTTCAGGAACATTTTGTTCTGTTTTTAAGATCAGTGTTTTATTAAAACTGTTTGAGAAGACACACCAAAGAGAGATATGCAGACCTTGAGAGGAGATTCTTTGTGTGAAAATATTGATTTTACCTGACATACCTGCAGTAAGTGAACAAAATTGTTCTGGTTGTATACAAGTAATCTCTATTGAAATCTGTCTTCTGGCCTGAACTTAACAATTACTCATCTAAAATGGAATAACTTCCAATTCTTTTGGTGTTTTTGCTGGTCAGCTGCATTACTTTATTTTGGTTTTTTGCAACTATGATGCTCCTATAGATAGAACCATGCTTCCCTCATTTGACATGGCATGAAGGGTGTTAAATATTTTCAGCTTAAAGACTGTCAGCATTAGGAAAGTTTGTGGTTAATATGAGTATTTATTGCCCTTCACTAAAGACATAGTGTAATAAAGAAACCTATTTTCTTCAGATACTAATTAGACAGGTACATAATTAAACATCTTAAATAATGAAATAGATGCTCTGCAAAAGGCTAAAAATATCTGGCCATAAATTAGTCATTCAGCCTATATTAATAAATAAATTCTGGATGTCAGCTCACAAAGATTTCCTTTCTGTAATTTGACCGCTGGTATGTACATTGCAAACAAATCAGACTCTCCATCTAGACACTGCTCAGTTGCATTTCTTTGTGCTCCTGGATCACTGCACCTTGCAGAGCTGGAGGGTTTTGTGCACGTATTGAGTCTGGTCTGATTCTCTTGTGGACATGTTGGCATGTGGACTTAAACAGAAACTGCAGACCACCATATATATAGTGGAGACAGGGAGTGAAATGGTACATAGTGAGACAGAGTATACTCTTTGGTAGGAAGGTTTGGGGAGAGGTAGGTTTGCGATATTGTCACGCACATCTGGGAATATATACGCAACATTTGTAAAATTTCATTTCAACCTACCTGAAAGAATGGCTGACAGGCTTCATGACAAGGGCTTTGTGCAGAGGGGTAGGGTGGCTGTGTCTGTAGAGGATGCGTATGGGGCTATGTGGCAAACCTTTCTGAATGCTGACATTTCTTGGTGTCAGCGGAGCCAGGATTTCATCCCCAAAGCCACCTGAGCAATCTCAGTGCTTGCCTGTCAGAGATGCATTGTGTTCTTGGGAAGCTAATCCCCTTCACCGCTTCCTTCACTTTTGCAGAGTGAAGACTATGTGTATGTAACCTACCCAAATGGACTGGTGTGAGGACTCACTGACTGATATTCACACAGGATCATACAGAGTTTATGCTCCAAAGGAGTCTTAGTGGTTATTCTTAGCCAGGTTTCCTAAGGAAATAAGACTCCTGTGATCTCACTGTCTGTGTTTGCTTTACTGTTGTACTCCCTTTCACAACTACTGATATGTCCATTTTAAGCAAATTTGACGCAGCAGTAGAGGCTCCAGGACATTGTGATCCTATAACTTCTGTGAAAACAGGCAGGTAAGTAAAGACAAGCTGCCACCAAAGGAAAACCTGCAATCAGAGCACAACCAAGTAACAGACACTAGAGAATCCACTTAGGAAACAGACCACGGCCACTGGAAAAGTTGTGAACAAAGCTTACAGTTTATAAAACAAAGAGGTCACACAAACTGTGTCAGCACCCTTGCACAAGAAGGTACTTGTTTAATTTGGTTAACTTAAATGATAGGGAAAGGGCAAATTGTTTTTGGAAGAAACACACCACCACACTTCTCCACTGGCCTTTTGCCCTTTTCTAAAGCCTTGCTCAAACTAAATCTTTGTGAAGGTTCTGAAATATTTAGTTACTGCCTTTCCTTTTCTTCACATTTTTTTCTTGTGTATTTCTGGACTGTGGCCAGAATGGGAAACAGATTGCTGAATACAGCAAAAAAAGCTGTTCTCAAGGTACCTCCATGCCATCTGAAAGCTAGAAATGCTGTAAATCTTGAGCTAACCTACTCTTGAAACCTTGAAACTTGCTGACGATGCACTTCTCTAGGTTGTGCTACCAGATATAACCGCTGACTCTTCTTGTATTAGCAGGTCTCACCTTACCAAGGCTGGCCTGCAGGTACCAAGGTAATACTGCTGTTCTGTGTGGCACCACACAACTGGGAGAGCATTCAGTGCCGCTACTTTGCAATGCACAGTCCTAACATCAGCCAGGCTTTCTGCTATGTGGTCTGTGCTCTGCTGTTGCCTCCATCCATTTTATGCCCTGGTGTCTTTCTTAGAGCTGAAGTGGCACTTGCCTGCCCGCTCTCACAAATTCAGCTTTGGGGACAGGAGATGGACTTTTCCTCCTACTTCTCTGCATTCCAACTCAGAGCAAAGAGGTGCAGCAGAACAAAGCTGCTGCATATGTGAAACCAGTGCAGGACTATGGCTGTGTTAGGAGCATGCTTGGAAGAGGATTTTATAATCCCACAGAGACGCACGGAAGCTCCTGTGATGCTACTTTGTGTTGCAAACTCTATCACCATGTCCTAGAGACAGGTTTTTCCTTCCGTCAGACAGTAGGATCAGTTAGCTGAGGTAGAAAGAATTGTTCAGCTTGTAGTGCTTGTCCCCTCAAACTGACCTAATCTTGCCAATTCTAGCAATGTGTCATGGTTTTATTATATTACAGTACTTGGTGATATTGTATTACTTTTTTATCAGTGTTATTAAACGTCTAAATAGTACTGCCTAAAGACTCCCGTTCACTTATTCCCTCTGGTTGTTTGGTACATCTTTGTCTTACTTTGATTTAAATGTTCAAGATACAGGCCGTGCATTTGCTATGTTATTGCGATCCTCGGAATAACATATCCCTGATGACTGGCAGGATCTCAAGGAACTGCTGTAGTACAGATAATGAACAATGTTTTTGTTAAAACTCCTGCAGAATTTCTAGCCCACTTGCAAGATCATGTCAATAGAGGTAGTTTAGATAAGTCTCAGAAAGTCACAGTTTCCTCATACTCCAAATGGACATATTTTCCATGATTAACATAAATTGGATTATTGATTTCTGTTTTTCAGAGAGTGCAACCAAACTTAACAAAGGGAAAGGATGAATGTTTTTGCATCTATTTAATGACAAATAATGAATTGTTACAGAGTGCAAATTAATTCCAACCATGTTTGCTAGGAAAATGTCTAGTTCTTTTATTCTGGGTTTTATTCTGCTGGACAGTCAGCGTCATAAGAGACAGGCTGTATAGTCTTTACTTGCACGGATAAGCTTGTATTCACACGAGAGCTCCCTTGATTTCCTGGACAACAGCCTAGGGAAGTAAGTCCTGCCACTTCTGCTGAGCACTTAGCAGATGTGTAAATGACAATAAACATAAATAAGGTATGTATCACTCAGGTCCATTACGTGTATTCATTTGGAGTGCCACTTGTGGCCGTGAGTGTGTCAGCTGATCTCAGAGCAGCATGTGCACAAGAACAACTGCTCAGCAACAGGAGAACGGCTCTGGAAGGAAAGGTAGAAAATGCCACAGAAAACTATAAAGAGACATTTCCCCTCTTTGATTGTGGAGGAGGCAGAAACCATTTATTACATGTGCTGGTTGGCAGAGAGAGAGAGAGAAGAAAGGGCTGTTCAGACACCTTGAGAAAGCCACTCATGAAAAGCTGGGGTTTAGTTATTCCATCTCAGACTGATTGATACGTGTACCTTCACTGAGCCCAGTGTACCTTCTTTACGCCCACAGCCCCTTCATAGGCTGACTAAACATTTGATATTCTAGTGTTTGGTTAATTCTGCAACTACAATTCTAAAGATTGATGCCCTGCTGATGAGGCAGCCTGCACATGGACACTTCCTGCCCCAAGTAACTATCTTTCTAGAGAAGCAGACAAAGGACAGGATGGGGCCACTTTATTTTCCCCACTTGAGAGATGAGGAATTGGACATAAGAGAGATTAATTTCCAAAGGTTACCAAGGAAGCCTGTGTCAGAGCCAGGAACTGGTTTCGTGATTCCTGGTTCCCACACTACAGCTTTAACTATCCCTTCCGCTCAAGTAAATGGAAACATTTATGAATTAGTGACGCCAGTGAGGTCATACAGTGATGGGAGATAGGGCAATGAGTGAATGGGGATTTGTAGGTGGGGCATAAACTTATGCTATACATCTAACTGTATAATCTCTTACCATAAATCAAAATTGCTTTCTTTCTGCCAAGGAAAGATGTATGCTTGCTTTTTTCTTTACAGTATTTTAGTAAATTTGGCTTGAAAGGTTGCTTCTCACCTCTAAAGGATACATGTTAATATCTACAACCCAATCCTATATCCCTTTGGGTTGAAATAATGCTGGGTGAATTACATGAATTCAGATGAATGCTCAAGCACATGACAGTAAAATTTGCTACTCACGGTTGCCTGTCCCTGAACTTTCAGAGGAGAAACGTTACAGGGGAGGGAGAAGACAATGGAGATTTCTCATCACATAATTTTCAGAGGCTGGATAAAAAAAAAAAAAAGAAAAAGAGAGCAGTCATGCCAAATGTACTGCAATTTTTCACATAATTTCTGTAAATGAGTTGCATTAGAACACTCAACCGGTTAAGTTATGCAAAATCAATATGCTGTCATCCATGAATATAAGCGCGTCTCAAGGACAGTTTCATTTCCACAGAGGGAGGTGATGGTAGTTGGGAAATGCATGTTGAGGGTTGGAATTGACCCAGAAGAGCCTATTGTACATAGAAATAGAACAGAAGCCCAGCAGATTAATGATTTACATAGGGGTAATCAAATCTAGGAGAACTAAAGGTTTACTTTGATAGACATGAATCTTCATATAGCCTTTTTTTTTTTTTAAACAGAATAGCATCATACTAATCAGAGGGCCCTCACAAATAGAATTGCTTTTACCAAGGTTTGGTGAGAAACTTGGGGTTTTGGTCTATTTCTTCCTACAATCCCACTGCACTTGATTTCATTGTCAATATGTTTCATGGCAAATATGTAGCTTTCTGCATGCCATTGTTGCAGGTTGAAGTCACCTTCTTGCTGCCTTTCTCCTCCTTCAGATTGTAAAAGATTTCTACCCAAGGCAGTCATTCCACAGGTCCACGTGTGTGGTTCACAGAAGCGCCACACAATTTTTCCAAGATGAGCAGAATCTCAGGCCGACACTTCCAATCCAAGTCAGCAGTTCAGCTATACCCACACCCCTTTTTGGTCAGTGGCTAGTACCACCATCATTGGTGCTAGGTAGTGCTAGGGTGGTCTCCTATACAAACAAAACTTGCTCATAGGAGAAATTCCTTCCTATTTCTATTCCTATGAGTAAATTTCTAGCCTGTGTCCTCAGCCAAGAGTGATTTTCTCCCTCTTTCTTAATTCTACCTATTGTAATTGAAGAAGCTAGTACTATTCAGACAAGTCTTGGATCTTTTAAAAATTAGTAAATTACTGTCCTCTGAGATGTCTTTGACAGTTGACTTCTGATACGCAGTGCCTGTTTTTGTTATGGTGAAGGATTAATGCACAATTTATTTTTTCCTATATCCTTTGCTGTTGTATATTTTTATATGATGTCATTTCTTATTCATTTCCTCCCTGAATTAAACTTCCCTCATATTTTCTACTTGCTTTATACAACTTTTTCTCCATTTTAAACAGTCTTATACAGCAAAGCACTGACAACATTGTACAAGACTCCTGTGAGGCCTCATCTGGAGTACCTCATGTAACTTCTGGTTGGGAACTGACAGATTCTTGCGCAGGTGATCGGGGAAAGGGAAGATTATCATATGAGTGAAAAATAGAAGATCCCGGCTTGTTTAGCTCCACAAACTGGAGGCTGAGAGGGGATATAACTGCTCTCTGTACATCAGGAGGTTAAACACCAGCAAGGAAAAAAGAACTTTTTATGCAAAGGCTGATGTTGACATAAGAACCACACAGCTATAGGCTCGCTATGGATGTATTAGGCGTTGGAGTTACGAGAATGTCCCTAATGGTTACAGCAGTGAGGTTCTGCAACAGTCTTCCCATCAGAGTGGGGAAGGACTAACTGCTTCCAGGATGGAACTTGATGGTTTTATGGAGAAAGAAAGCATGATGTGGTGCCTGAGGTCATAAAGGACCAAAGTGAATGAATTCAGAGGTTAATTCCAGTTTCTCTATCTGGGGGTCCCAGGTCCACACTGTAAGCTTAGATTTCTAGAAGAGACTTAAGTGTTTTGTCTCCCACTATATCCCACAGAGAATGGAGAACAATCCAGCTCAGCCAAAAGTAGATACCAGCATTTTATCAGTCTCCACTAACTGTAATGAATAGACACCTGCTTTTAGACACCTCAGTTCAGGTGTTAGGACTGGAATCTCATTGTATTCTGAATTAATTAATTGCATAGGCTGCAGGGGCTTGACCCAGCTGGCTAAGGAAAAGCGTCTTGTCCCATCTGAGAGGCCAGTAAGAAATCTGCAGGGGCAGGCAGATATGGCATAGGACCTGCAGAAGACCTCCACTCTTCTGAAGGAGCAGCTGGGGGCTCAGCAGACATGAGGGCATCTTAGAAAGCACAAGGTGCCTATATTTAGGCAACTGAATTGGACCCCAGACAGCGGGGAGATAGGAATCGGTAGTCACAACCTTGACAGCATTCTCTCCTCTCCTTGCCTCCTCTCTTCTTTTTCTGATTTTCTGTTGTATTTGTCTTACTTGGCTATAGCAGTTACATACATCACAACAGATTAAAATCTTGAAAAGCAAACGGGATTATGCATATTTAAAGTAAAAAAAAATCAACTAAAAGCATAACTTTCCTTCCCAAGTTAAGGCTTCCATGTGCAATGGCCATGTGAATTCCCTCTGTACAGACCCAATCCTGCTGATTTTTCACTAATGTTTTCAGCACAGTAAACTGAGAATTTTAAGATTTACTACCAGGCTCCTCAATGACACCGGTTAGTTTCTTCTCAGCCATCAGAAGTCTCCATAATGTAGGGCAAGAAAGAACTTTAAGGAAGGGCAAACAGCACCAAAAGGTAAAGCGCTGGTTCGCCGCAGGATCTTGGTTGCCAACCATTATTAATATGCTCATTTCTGGATTTGTCTTTGGGGCTTTCCTTGCACAGTGACGTTAAAAGTCTTGGCAGATGTTAAATGCAAACACATTCTGCAGCGTTCGTCGCCTCTCTGTAGGGAACGAAGGTGTGACTGATCACCGCCTCGCAACCTCTTGATAAAAACAATCAGTGTTACCGTGGCACGTGGAAGGAAAGAAACCCAAGCCAGACTGCAGCGAGGGCTTCTTGAGGGAATAAGAAGGGAAGGAGAATAAGACAGAAGATTTAAGAAGAGACAAGAGATTATGCAAATATGAGCTGTGAATAAAGTCCTGGCAGTGCAACCCCTCCAGAGATAACTTGCAACCTGCATTTCTCTAACAGGCACCTCCAAGTCAGTGAGAAAAATGGAGCAGCCTTGGAACAAAAAGGGAAGGAGAAGAAAGAAAAATCAGACTAAGCGCTCTTTAATTCTAGCCACGTTAAACTCTAAATGCTGCCAAAAAGCTGGTAATAAAATTTAATTCTTTCTGAGGACACGACGATCAATCATCCAACCAAGAATCAAAATCTCCTGGGAGTGTTTCTTCCATCGTGGGGCTTCAGTAGACTTGACCCTCTCAGCATTTCATATTTCATAATTGAACTCAATGTCCCTCACACTTTTAACATCTTCCTAGATTAAAAAAGAGCATTAATCACTCTTGCCTCAGAGCAGCGCTGAAGAGGGAAGTAGGACACCAGGAGCAGTTTCAGAGAGGCCTGGGGGGGATTAAGGTGATCGGTGTCTCAGTGCACACATTAGTATGTGTTTGTGTCTGCGTCACAAACAAACAAAAAACTCCCCGCAGGCGCATTACAGACCCCAATATATTGCTCCAATATATATGATCTACCACCACCTTAATAGTTTCACTCCAGAGACGGTAGCGTACAATTGAGCACTGTGCTTCTGCAGCTTATCTCTGGAGAAGTAAAAAAAAAAAAAAAGCTCTTTTTAAATGGGTGCTTTGTTATGATTTATACATTTCTTTTTTGAATAGCTTGGGTTTATCTTCTTCAGCTGCAGGAACTTAGAGCAAATGATAAATGAAAACATCAACCCAGAGCCTGCACTAATGCCTGACACAAACATGTCACTCGATATTTAAGTATTTATTTATTCATTTATGTTTTTGTAGTCTCTTCTTAGGCGCAGAACCTTTGTATTTATTGTAATAATGGTGACAAAATGTGGGAACGGGGCGGGGTGGGGGGGGAAGAACGAACATAAATGCAAGCAAAAAAGCAGCAGTGACACCAGAGATGGAGGAACAGTCCTCGCAGAGGTGGGGAGGTCGCTCCTTCTCTTTGTTTTTGCTTTAACTGAGGAAAACTCAGTTGGGGAGAAGGCTGTCCCCTGGATCTGAAGCTAGCAAGGCCTACAGGGCATTTTGGGGCTGAGGAAGAGCAGGGCCTGAGGAGCCCTGTGGCAGCCAGAGTCCTCTCAGAGGAGCGAGGTTGTGCCCCGCAGACCCTGGTGAGGCCGAGGCCCAGGCGGGACCCGGCCGGCGGGGGGGTTGCCCCAGGCCTGGCGGCGGGGTGGTCCTGCCACCAGCACGGCTACAAATTGCTGTGGCTGCAGGCTGGTGGAGAGTGGGGAGATGTTGGGAGGGGGGTCCCCTTCCGCTTGGTTGATCCGCAGGGAGAGCGTGGGGCCGGGGGGAGCACTGGAGCGAGAAGGGGACAAAAGCGGTGGCTGGGGCTGGCTGCCGGAGAGGGGTGCCTGGCTGAAATCCTTCACAGCGCCAGGACACAAAACCTCCTAAATCTTCATCGGAAAGTCATTAGAAATCTGTCGGAGAGGCCGGGTGCAGATTGCCAGGGGAGGGGACTCAAAAGCCCCTCCGAGCTCCACAATACCTGAAATGAACTGGAAGGGATGGGGTGGGGCTGGGAAGCAGATTTCCTGCCATAGCTAAAGCCCCCTTTCAGCCTGCTTTGCAACAGTTTTACGATGTGTTAGAATTTACATTCACGTGTTGTTAACCATTCTTTGGCGCAATGAAACGTTTTATCTGTCTGACCTCAACCTTTGCCATATGCTGGTGCAAACTGTTCAACTTAAGCCCGGAGGAGTTTAAGAAAAGGAGGAAAAAAAAAAAAGGGGGGGAGAAAAAGGAGGGTCCGAAAAGCACATTGCTGGGTAGGCTCTGTTGTTGCTCTTGATAGCTGCCTTCCTCTCGGTTTTCCATGGAAACGTTTTGAAAGACAATTCCAAAAAAAGAAAAAAAAAAAAAGGAAAAAGATCCATGTGGATAAATGAATAGTGGCTCAGAACATGCCAGCTCTTCACTAATTGTCCACTTTACATATGCTCCTTCATGTCTGGCAATTCCTTTTATATTGTGGAGAGACAGCAATGAAACTTCATTATACTGTGTTAAGGAGAGGTGTATGGAATGCATTTGAAATTGATCGGAATGACTTGTATAAGGTTTTTATTTATTTTATCCTAATTTCCTGATTGCTTTCTCAGCCCAGTTCGTTTTAAAGAATAAGAGATGGAGATTATGGAAGGAGAGTGATAGTTTTGTGAGACAGCCTGGTAATTCATAATGAAAGACCTCATTCTGTGCTTTTGAAGATGTGCCTGGTTAACTTGAAAATTCCTCCCTATTTCTCTTAGGCACCTGCACTGTGGCATTGCCCAAGTCTTGCTATTCAATTCCTCAGAAACTATGGTTATGGACCTGTCTCTGCATTTTGCCTCCAGTGTCTAGATGTGGTTAGGTGTTTCTCACCTTGTGTTTTGGGTGGACTAAGCAATCCAGAGTGCACTTCCCGATATCTTGTGTGATGGATTTTCTTGGAATTGTGTGGTTATTTCTGTATTGAGAAACATCAGTTTTCCTTCATCCCACAGATGCCTCTGGAGTCTAGTAAGAATGGTGGCACCGAGGACACCTGGCTTCAACTCAGCCTCCTGAATGGTCTTGGACTAGTCCCTAAGGACGATGTCCACAAAGGTGCTGTAATATTGTCATGTTCAGCAGTAGGGAGGCTTTGGGATCAAAAAAGCTTGAGTAGCCCCCGTTCAGCTGTGAAACCCATGCCTGAAGAAGGTGCTTTAGCACGTGCATGGAGTTGTTTATGAGAAGGCTTTGAATGCTTAAGGATATTAGATTATTTAGGGATTAGGCAAGGTCTTGGTGAATCAACTGGTGGCACTTAGATTCCTGGAAGGCCCCCAACACCTTTTGTAAATCTCACCATTGCTTTGTGAGCCTCCCACAGTGGCCTTGGGGGGCATTCAGGTAAGAGAACATTTATGGCTGGATAAGGCTCATATACTCACTGTAATAATGAATCCCCAGATGAAGAACCTAATTACGTATGTTAGAGTTGTGAGCTGATACAGCCCAACAGTAATCCCTATGCTGGACCAAACATTGCTGCAGCCTTTTGCAGTATATATTGCTGCATTTCATGGTATGTGGCATGTCTCTCGGGGAAATAAAAATCATTTCTGCTTTCTGTGAAACCCTGCCAACCCATCTCACATTTTTATAAGTAATTTCCATTCTGCTATGGTCTATTACACATGATGTTTTTAAAGAGTGGGAAAGAGTTAAGCAAAATGAAGACCGTTATCAATATTTTATTTGTCACAGCTGAAAAGCTACGTTTATAGGTCAGTTCATTGCAATCCATTCATTGATTTCAGTACTCAAAGCCCTTCAGGGAGTGTCTAAAATCCACTGATGTTTCGGAGTGCTAGGTTTTGTGTTTGGATTTCTGATAAAATTGAAAGATGTGTCAAAACCATGTAACAGACTCTGGATCTGATTTACCACTGTATGCTTCCCATCTCTGCTGGTGTTAACTCCAGTGATTTCATCGGAGTGGAGCTGCACAGTATTGATTTAATTCTTATGTCGATGCGACCCTCCAGAGACATACCTCCCTGCTCTTATTCCCACTGTCTTCAGGTCAGGTACATAATAAGGATCATAATTAGGAATGATAACCTGATTCAGTCAGGCATAGAAATACAAGCCAGTCTTGAAGTTTCTCAGTAATGCTGCTGACTGTATTTGGGCTACTTTATTCCTTAAAGTCAAATATGTGCTTACATCCCTTGCAGATGGTAACCTATGTATTTAGGTTTACTCTTGAATTCTGTGAAAGTAGAAGTCTTTTGGCTGGCTATAACAAGCTTTGGATCCGGTTCAAAAATAGAAAAAACTTGGTAAGAGATTTAAGGAGGCTCAGGAGCTAAACTGTTATTGCTCCTCGATCCCTGTCTATGCAACTCCATTTACTTAAATTAACTTTTATGTTTGTAACTGGAATGAATGGAATTTGATCAAAGTCCCTTTCAAAGTACATTCATGGTCTTGTCTACAAACCTATTACTTTCAGAAAGCAAAGTAGGATAATGCACTTGTTCCTACAGATTGTGTTGTCTATCCTAGCTGCCATTTAAATATCTGGTGCCTCAAAAAGCATACCCAGCAGGGTTCAAATGGTTTTGTTTATGTGTATTTTTCAGGAAAGACCTTGCCAAACTCCAGTATTGGTTGCAGGCTTCTGGAGAGAGAACTTGGCTTGGAATTAAATACCCTGGAAATGATCCAAGAATGAGTAAAATCTGTAGCTGAGGTGCAAACACCTAATTATTAATCATTATCCAAAAATTTGATGTAAAAATAATAAGGGAAAAATTACTCATCACATTAAATGGTGAATTTTTCTAATGGCATTAAGAGATTTTAAAACAAGCCAAAATATCAGAACTTGAATAATCAAAGTATGCATGATCAATATTTATATTCAGGTCAAAGTGAAGAGAACCGAGACAATGAAATTTAGAAATGCACGTATTGTAATTTGATTTGAACAGTCAACATTGGTAAAAAGCCTAACTGTTTACTATAAGATTACTTTCTGATTCAGCATTACCACACAGAGCTACATCTGTTGCTCTTCATTTGAATACAAAAATTACCTCTAATCTAATTAAAAATAGAATAAAAGCAGGAGCTTGATGTCCTTTGGAAGTCCTCAAACTTGTTAAAGCTAAAAATAATTCAACAAATTTAAAGAATTCATTGAATTAATTAATCAGGGGCTAGATTCTGGCTAGTGAGCTCCAGCTGCAAAGGTAACCGTGAGGAATAAGAATTCTAATGCAATACCCACAGTGTGCTTATTGCTTGGTGGCATTTAATAAGTACCTGTGATATATCTAAGTTACCTTCAAAACAGCTAATTTGACCTACGTTGCTTTTGAAACAGCTAATTTGAGTTGGGCTCGCTGATAGCTGCAGCAGCACTGGGCTCAATGTGGGTTGACTCATCGTTCTTATACTGCAGGGGACACTAACTTCTGCAGTTAGACTGCTAGCACTTCAGACTAGCTTAGATCTACAGATACCCTCTCTAAGGAGTAAGGGGGTAGGTGACAGGAAGAGAATGCAGATTCAGGTAGGTTGATTTGTGTCTTGCTTCATCCTACCTTCTTTCCCTTGCAGACCTTGAAACTGTGACCTGGAAAAGGCTTGCATCAGAATTTCCCCACCAACACAGTAAAAGCATTATTTCTCTTAAGTACAGTAGATTGCCTCTCAAAAATGAACCCAGCATCCTAGCAATAACCTGTGGGGTTTTTTTTTTTGTTTGTTTGGTTTTTTTAGTGTAGTAATCCTTTGCTTGGAAAAGCTTCAACTCCTCAAAAGCAGTCCTGAAGTACTTTTGTTCCTGAAAGTCTATGGAAACAAACACAGGCATATGCCAGGGAACAGAGTGAGAATTTTTGAGTGTTACATCTTATGATAAGTGACTAACTAAAATAGGGTGAAAATTAGCAGTCTTAAGTATCTATGTATTTTATGTTCTTATTAAAGGTCTCCACTTTCTATAACTAAGAGAGGACATTGGTTTGTCTTTTTAATGCGGAGATGAGTGAACAGAGAATAATAAATATCATATTTGTTTCTGGTCTTGTAGTAAATCTTGCTGAATTACTTTGCAAATTTCAGGTGGGATTCAGCTCCCCTAGCTTTAGCTGTTCAACTCGCCCCCCCCCCCCCAAAAAAAAAAAAAAAAACCCCAACAACCCAAAAAAGCTGTTAGCATAAGGTATCTATCTAGGCTTCCCTTTCAGTCAATGAAGAACATTAGACTTCTCCAATTTGTGCTATATTCTGTCCTGATGGAGGTATATAAGAGAAATGGAGTCAGTAGCCTTTGATGAGCACCAACAAAAGTCTCTCTTCAGTTACCGTGGAGGGATGAAGCCCAGGGAGCAACTGGCTTACACCAGATGCCTCATTTTTGGCAGCTGAGGTGAAGCTCTCCCACTATGATGCTGTCGCATGTCTGTGAAAGGGAAAGGCACTCTGCTGGTTTTAGTAGATCAGACGTAGATGGTCAGATGTCGATTTGAATGCTGATTGCAATGTCTCGGGCATTCCTGAGGGAAGACCTTTATTTTTCACTGTCCTTGTAGGGAATGGTTGTGGTGCACTACAGCAATTTCTTGTTCAGCAGACGTATGTCATGTCTGGATGTCGTATCAGAAGTGCGGTCAGTGGGTGGTTGGCTGCTAAGCAGAGCTTTGAGCCTGTACGTACAGTCTTGGATGTGCTAAAAGCACCCTACTGTCACAAGCAAAGAAGTGTGGTATGTCATCCTGCTTGCTGATGGTAGATGCTTGCAGGATCTCTGAGAGAAGCCATTTGGGCAGGAGTGAGGTGGGACATACCATAGATATGGCTGCTCTGCAAGCCTCTTCCACTTCAAAAATGTTGAGCTCCTTGATCTAATTCCCCGGATAAATTATTCATCATTAATATTAGATTGTCCTTTTGGAAAGAGTTGAAGCAGACAGGTTTGATATTACAGGGGCAGCTTTCAAAGAATTCAGGTCCAATTGTTTAAATGTATTGCATAGGATTCATCTTACCTGCCTCTAGAAACCTGCGGTTTAAATGATGTCTATTTCTGAGCTAGTCACCTTTGGCTCCTGTTATAGTCAGCAGAAGGAAACGAGCACTGCCAAAGGGCATGTCTTAGACACCTGTTGTATGAGAGACGACTCACCCAATTGAAAGTGCTTAACTCTTTCCAGTGACTAGGCTAGCCTGGAGCAATAAGCTCAGACTAGACACCTCGATTTTAGACATTCAGCATTAAGTGGGATGAATCCTGTTCTTAGCATGTAGGTACTGCTATTTAAAAATTACAGATGCCATTAATGGAAAAGTTGCTGCTGATTTGCATGAGACGTGATCTTCCAACCTCATGGGACTACTCACATGAGTAAAAACCATGTGAATGTTTCACTGCTCACAGGATCTAAGCCACACTTACTGCTGTTTAATTAAAAATAAAAATGTTTATTGATTTTAACTGGTATCATGTTAGGATTCCACTATAGTTCCTTCTTCATATAATTCCTTGTCTACCAGGATGAGTTTTCTAGTGTGACTTTGTTACTTTCCATGTCAAAGCATGTACAGGAAGATCTGGAGCACCTCTCCTATGAGGACAGGCTGAAAGAGTTGGGGTTGTTCAGCCCGGAGAAGAGAAGGCTCCGGGGAGATCTAATTGCGGCCTTCCAGTACCTGAAGGGGCCTACAGGAAAGCTGGAGAGGGACTGTTTATGAGGGAGTGTAGTGATAGGACAAGGGGTAATGGCTTTAAACTAAAAGAGGGTAGATTTAGATTAGATATTAGAAAGAAAGTCTTTACTGTGAGGGTGGTGAGGCACTGGAACAGGTTGCCCAGAGAGGCTGTGGAGGCCCCATCCCTGGAAGTGTTCAAGGCCAGGTTGGATGGGGCTTTGGGCAACGTGGTCTAGTGGAGGGTGTTGGAACTAGATCTTTAAGATCCCTTCCAACCCAAACCATTCTATGATTCTATGATTTAGAACTCTGCATTACAGCCATGGAATGCAGCTTTAGACAGAAGGTAGCTTTACAGTAGCTGTATGGTGTACTGTGGCAGGTATTCCATGTGCAGCTGGGGACTACACTGCTATGGGCTTCTATGGCTGAAATGCGAGATCTGCTTCAGTCCACAAGATGTGGTTCTTCACCTGTGCTTCTCGCAGCGTACAGCTGCCACTGTCCTATTGCTGCCTACTCCTGCCTCCTCTCCAGCAGCCCGGCTGGCTCCTGCTGCTGTGCAGACAGCAGGCTGGGGTATCAGAGGTGGCTTCAGGTGCTGAGGGCTGTGATGTGTGTATGAAGAAGTGGTGAGAACTGTCTGTCTCAAACAGCCTCTCCCTTGTCCTTGACACTCCTCATTGGACTCCTGTTGCTTTTGCTGCTGCCTGAGGTTGAACTGCCACCAGTGGTTACTCTGAGTGGCCAGAGGAACATGCAAGGAGCTGGGGAGCAGAGAATACAGAAAGATGGCAGGAGCAGAAGACTAGAAGGCTTGTTACCCACCCACAGCATACCTCCCGCTCACACATCCAGTGTAAGTAGCTATCTCTCGCTGTCCTTGCTATGCCGCTGAGTGCAGAAGTGGGTTTGCACCAGTGGTCATCCTGTTCTCATCATCTTTTTCATGAGGAGTGGCAGAATACAATGCAGAAAAAAAATTGTTTTGCCATTTGGGGATTTCAGGGCATATGTCTCCCTTCTTTCACCTCCTGATGCCCTTCAGGGAGTGTAGGGAAATTAACCCTATTCGCAGTGTGACTGCTTGTAATTAGAATTCTCATTCACTCTTAATAGCCACTGGTATCCATCAAAGGCTTAATTTCCAGGTCTGTTTGGTAGTGCGGTGAAGAGGAAAAGATCTGAAGGTGCTAAGCATGTTGGCAGAAGGTAAGTGGAATGGGGGGGAGCTGCTGTGCTGACTCTGAGAGCAGGCTTGAGAAGTCCCAGCTATGCTTGTGTGGTGGGTTGACCCTGGCTGGAGGCCAGGTGCCCACCAGAGCCGCTCTCTCACTCCCCTTATTCACTAAACAGGGGAGAAAAGGCATAACGAAATGCTTGTAGGTCGAGATAAGGACAGGGAGAGATCACTCTCTAATTGTTGTCACGAGCAAAACAGACCAAACTTAGAGAGGGAATTCATCTAATTTATTACTAGGCAAAACAGAGTAGAGGAATGAGAAAATAAAATCAACTCTTAAAACACTTCCCCCCACCCCTCCCATCTTCCCGGGCTCAACTTCACTCCCGGCTTCAACCTTCCCCCCCTCAGCGGCACAGGGGGACAGGGAATGGGGGTTATGGTCAGTTCATCACATGTTGTTTCTGCCGCTTCTTCATCCTCAGGGGGAGGACTCCTCTCATCGTTCCCCTGCTCCAGCATGGAGTCCCTCTCACAGGGTGCAGACCTTCAGGAGCAAACTGCTCCAGCGTGGGTCCCCCACGGGGCCACAAGTCCTGCCAGCAAACCTGCCCTGGTGTGGGCTCCCCTCTTCACGGGTCCACCGGTCCGGCCAGGAACTTGCTCCAGCGTGGGCTTCCCACGGGCCACAGCCTCCTTCAGGTGCCTCCACCTGCTCCGGCGTGGGGTCCTCCACGGGCTGCAGGTGGAATCGCTACACCCCCTCATCCTTCCTCCATGGGCTGCAGGGGGACAGCCTGCTTCACCATGGTCTTCACCACGGGCTGCAGGGGGATCTCTGCTCCGGCGCCTGGAGCTCCTCCTCCCCCTCCATCTGCACTGACCTTGGTGTCTGCAGAGTTTCTTACATCTTCTCACTCCTCTCTCCGGCTGCAAAAGCTCTCTCTAAGTGTTTTTCTTCTTCTTAAATATGTTATCACAGAGGCGCTGATTGGCTTGGCCTTGGCCAGCGGCGGGCCCGTCTTAGAGCCGGCTGGCATTGGTTCTATCAGACACAGGGGGAGCTTCTAGCAGCTTCTCACAGAAGCCACCCCTGTAGCCCCCCCGCTACCAAAACCTTGCCATGCAAACCCAACACAGCTTGGCATGCTCCAGGGTGCTGTGTGGTCTTGAAAAGCTGGTCAGAGGAGTGAGAGTGGGCCTTTAAAGAGCATTTTATTGGGCACTAGGGGCAGACCAGAAATGGGTTTATAATCTGTTGTTACGGTTCAACTGACAGATGGCAACTGGTGAGCAGTGGTATCTTGAATGCTTCATGGGGTTGAGTCCTGTGCTAGCTACTATAACCTGAGGGTAAGCTGATGGAAGTGTCCCTGCACAGAGGAGCTGTGCTAGCTAAAGGCTGAATCAACCTGAAGATGAATTTTAATTATACTAGTGCAAATTTTGTGAGCAAGCACACAATCTCCTTGGCGGCAAGGAGAGAGATGTCATTAGTGGTGCGTAAGACTGTTCCATGCTCTCTAGACCAGCCTAGCACATACTGAAAAGAGTATGAGAGACAAGGTAATTGCCATAATATAAAGGTAAAAAGTGCCTTTGTATTATGATGGTACATGTTAATCTGCCCCTTGGTAACAGGATCTGACTGATGATCAAGCTGTAATTCAGACCTCAAAACTGGGAAAACCCCACACAATAGTGCTCTATAAGGTACAGGAACAGTGGATTAACAGGGTACAAGGAAGCCTGCCAGATTTGTGCGGTATCCTAAGCTCCACCATCCCGTTTGGCATCCTTCTCTTTACAGTGCAACAAGTGTCACTGTCACGAGCTGGCCGCACGCTGACACATTGAATCTGTGACCTCGCGTTTCAGCCCTGCGTTCGCATAGTTGCTGAGCTGACCCCTGCAGCCAGGGATCAGATGGAAAGCCATTAGGGGTGATTCCTCACCAGCACGATGTCCAGACTCATGTCACTGCTGCTTCGAGTCATCCTGGGAGCAATCATCCATGAATTGATTTTATGGCAGTGCTGACACTTGCCTTCATTCTTTCGGAGCCGGAGAGAATTGCTCTTAACCATGCCCCCTGCTGCCCTGGGATATAATCTCAGGAGCATAGTTTAGGGGCACAGCCAGCTTCAAGGCGCATTACTTTGCTTCAGTGCATTTTTATGTGTTTTCTTTTCCCTCCAGGCCTTTTTCTGCTAAGGGGGATATTTGGACCAGTGAATGCACTTTTCCTCCCCCCTTCTTCTTAGCAAAGCAACAGTCAAAAAGTCTATGTCTGTGTGCTGTTGTCAAACATACAAATATTTGCCCAGTTTGCTACTGGGTAGTGTCCTGGGCTTATGTCTTAGCTTCCAGCTTGGTGATAATATCCTCCCATAACAAAGGATTTTACAAACAAATGCAGATATCAAAATCAGTTCATCAATAGAACTGCAGTTTGAAGTCCACATTTGCCAAATCCACAATCCTGGGAATACCTTTTAAAGATAAAGCTTCAATGAGATTATTTATGCAAAGAAAAAGAGGGGTTTTTTTTTTAGCATCAGGAGCAAAATAAGATTTTTTCGTAGGTCAGAAATACTTTGAAGTTCTTTCATTTTTTTTTTCTGTATTTCTCATTAGCTTAATTAATTGTTGCTCTCTTTTGAAATTAAGGAGAACAAATTGTTCTCCTGGTACTGAAGGGCACAAGAAAATAATTGCAAACAGTCTGTTTGTACCTGAGTTTTTATTATATTTCTCTTGAATGGAATCTCAGGAAAAAGGGAGGCAAATTGTTCACAGAAAACCCCCCCCAAAACTCAGCCCAGTATATTAAAGCAAGAAATGTATTTGTGTGGTGATTTCTTCTGGATGCATATAGCATTGCAATGTTCTGATAATGGAAACAATTTGTTTTCGAAACAGCATAAAGATTGCTAATTTCCAAATAATGGGAAATGGTCTGCTTGATAGGTTTTTCTTTTTGGTATTTATACTGCATATACAGTAGCAAAATAGCAGGAGCAGAGGCAAAGCTGGGCAGGCAAGGCAGGCTCTCCTACAGCTGCAGCGGACCCCTGCTGTACTGCTGCCAAAGCCGGTGCAACAGCACAGCGACAAGGACGTGGGCTTTTGGGGGTCCCGTTACGTGACTAGCCCTCTCCCTTTGGGATGGAGAGGGAAGAGAAATTTTTTTTTTTTTTGGAGGAAAATGAAGGCAACACCTACATGTGCTGAAGTGGGTGCGTATTCCATATTTTTCTATTCCATGAACAAATACCTCTGAAGAACAAGCGCGATTTGGAAAGGTAACCTGGCTGAGGAGCTTGCAGAGCTACATTTCTGCCAGACTGTTTTTCATTTTCCTATTACATTTCATGCATCTGAAACATGAACAGGGAGCTTGTGCTTACTTTTTGCTGTTGTATAAGGCAAATGGGGTTGGAACTTTGTGGATTAATAGGATGGGAGGTGGCTTCCTGCCTTCTGTTGGTGGGAGATAAAGGTGCCTTCTCACCTCGCAGGTCTTTTTGAAACAGTCCATCAAGTTAGGTATTAGAAAAGAAGAGCTGGTGAAGTGGGTGGAGAGAAGAGAGTTTCTGGAGCAGAGTGCATACATTGTACTTACTGACTATTGATCTTATTGGGTCATATTGCTCTGGCAATATTTGGGATGAAGAGCAGCGATGGACTAGTTAGGCAGCTGGGGCTGAGTTTTGGGAAGAGCGGTTAGCCTGGATCCTATTTAGCTGAAGAATGACCTGGAATTGGGATGGGAAAGCATGAAGACAACCATCCACGTGTAGCCTCTTTTCAAGATACGAAGGTTGAAGAAAGGCTGTTATATCTGCTGCCTTTGCCAGCTCATTTCTTCCCCTGTCTACATGGGAAAGCAGTTAGGAGGCAAAGGAGGACTGTTTCCCCACTGACACATAGTAAGAATATGTGATGCTCCATACATAGTAAGAATATGTGATGGCAGTGTAAGTCACGGAAAAACTTCACAGATTTTAATAGAAGATGAGCCATCCTGTGATAGTCTGTAGAGATAAGGTCATGTTTTCAGTCCTTTGAGTTTTCTACTGAATTCCTTAGCAGTGACGTGTTTTTCTAAAAACTTTTAGAAAGGTTAGCACAGTCCCTTAAGAATCCTATACATTTCTAGACCAATAACAATACAAGACCTTCAAACCTACTGTCTTTTGGGATTTTGTATCCACTAAATCCTAGAAGGCTTCACCTGTGGCCAAAACTGCAAATATATAGAAAGTAAAGGGTGGGACTCGCAAGCCCAAAGAATGTAGATAGCAGGAACATGCAAAACTTCCCTCGGTGGGCTGGTTGAATACCATCTGCTCAAGGAAGGCCAGAAAGCTACATGGTCAAGGAAGGCTTAAAAGGATTGGAGAAAAAAAAAAAAGTTAAATGTCCACGAGAAAAGGAGGAGAACTGGGACTCCTATGAAGTGCTGCACAGCTTCCTTTCCCATTTGACTTCTGCATCATGTCACATGTAGGCTTTTAGGCTCTGCAGAGCAAGAGCCAGCCATCTTACATACTGTTCACAAGGAATGGTATACTGCCTTGTATGTGCAAATACACACAATGAATCTTATTATAATTCCTGATATGATTATTTTGATTATTCAGTGTGTCATGGATGAGAATGAGTAATTAAAATAATATTTAAATGTAGATTTTATTTGCACAGATACTGAAAAATATCTCTCTTTAGCAAAGCCTTTTGCTATTGCTCTTTACACCCTGGGGAGACTTCAGATGCCTGATCATTTCCCCTGGCCCCCCCAACTCTGGGGAAATCATGTCTTTTTGTTGGCTCCCTTGGCTTCCCAGGCAGTGCAAAGAGCTGGCTCAACGTGGGACCTAAATGACAACTCACTGCCAGGAGGGAAGTAATTTTCGGGCCTCCTCCCCTTCTTCTTGCCATGAATATAATAATACACTTTGGAAACATTACTGGGGTAATCTGAAAACAGCAACACTGTCAGAAATCAGATAATGCCTGATAGAACCAGTCATTCACATGGTTTAGCTATGATGTTTAGAATCACTGTACATCATATTTCACTCTTCACTGACATCCTGCTGGATTTTCCCCAGTGAGAAGTTGTCTTTGCACTAAACCACTGAAAGAGCACTGTAGGCTGGACATCGTTGTTATTTTTTTTCCTTCCTCCCTTCCCCCCCCCCCCCTTTTTTTTTTTTTCCTTTTCAGAAAGCTACTTCATGTTGCAAAGATCATCAGATGAAATGAATGCAGCCCAGCTGGGATTTGCTGGAAATGTGTTCAGCTTGGCAACACCTCTCACAGAGTAGCTTGGTCCCTAAAAGCTTTGTTTAAAACGATGAAATGAAAACAAAGGAGACATAATTAGCTGGTGTGTAATAATAGAAAAGGCTTGTATCCAGTTACTGTAAAAGTCATTTAATGAAGGGTAATCTGGACATAAGCCTGCACACTATAGCTGTAAAATATTTAAGCTTTTTAATGAGAGGGAAAATGGAGAGAAGGGTTTGCTAACGTGATTAGGAAAAATGCCTTTCATAACCATTTTTACAGGGGCTTGCAATTCCTAAACTGAGGTTTGTAGCTATCTTGAAGCCAAAGCAGCAATAAAACTTTTATACCGCACCAACACTTAAAAGCTACATACATCACATTGGTTTTATACGTCTGAGTGGGAACATCAGCGTACTGCTTTTTATGTCTGCAAAGGGCTACACTGGCTATTGAGTAGCATCTCCAGTTTTTTCCACTTACCTCAGATTGCAGAGTGCTTGTGAATGAGCAATCATTAATCTTAAGCTGCAGTAAAAGTTGCTTTCAGTGATGTTCTTTCTCATCTCTCCCTCCTTGTTGTGTTTTTCCTTTCTATGTTCCCTCTCCTCCCTTTCTTTCTCCTTCCCGGAAAACTCCCTTTTCTCATACTCCCTGTACCCACCACTATTGGAACCAAAACAGATGCTGCGTGGTCTGAGGTGGACCAGCTGCTCTGATGTGATGAATGCATACCATTATTTTTAGTCCATTCACAGGTTACTACCCAAAATGTAGTAATCAGCTGGGGATTTTCCATGATGAGACAATCATAAATGATGTAATAAAACATTATTGTACCCCTGTGAAATATTTAGAGGTGGGATCCAGTATGATTATAATATTTACCTAACCTGAGTGCAGATGTGTCGAAGTTTTTGTTACTTATGCCTGGGAGGGAGGGATAATCCTGTCCTCCTGCAGGGAACAGCTTCTCTCTAATCAATGGAGAAAGGTGGACACCTGAGAAAGGTGGACACCTCTGAAAACCTCCTGGCTTATAGGTGTTCCTCTATTCATTCAAGAAAATGAAAGGAGTCTCAGAGTAGTACACCAGATTTCCCATTTTTTTCTAAGATACAGGAATGTCTGAGAAGGGCCACATGGTGCTGAGACAGTGTATATGGTTACGCATGGCTGTCTGAGACCTAGCCGGGGGAATAACGGAGACAGACTGGTTTCCACCTTAAACCTTTCTGTGGAAAGTCCGATGCCCGAGGATAGCAGGATAGCCACTGGTAGAGCCTTCCCTGCAGTCGTCTGGGCCAGTGGCTGGGGGGAAGGAGGGCTTGGTGATGGGGAGGAGCTGCTGGGCAGCGGTTGGGAGTTTTGCCACTGAAAGTTTTCAGGGTAAAAGGAAGAAAGTCCTGGGAGTTCACGTGTTCCCATCGTGCCAAAACGTCGCCCAAGCAATGCTTGCCTGGCTGGCTCATGTGCGCTGCCATTGTTCAGCTGGCTTCAGCTGCGCTCTTCCCCTTGTTTCCTAGCTGCCTGTTTTCAAGGGCTCCGTGGATTGCACTCATTGTCAGTACAGCCAATTAGGGTAATTGTTGCCATTATTTCAGTGATATCTCACAGAAATAACATGCTTACAGACACAGCTTTCTCACTCCTTCAAAGTCATCACTGCGCCATCAGAATTTTAGCTCAAAGGTTTTGCTTAAGCATATAAATAATATTTGTAGGTCTGTCCCTCACATTCTTGCAAATTCTTCGTTTAAGCTTCCATGTAGGAATGGAGATAATAAATATTCATGCATTTCTTCCTACCTTGATATGCTAATTCTGGTGTGAATGGTAATCAAGAAGCAGCTGAAAAAGATGACTCGATTCGGGTATTATTTATGAATCCTGAACTGAAGTATTGGGCTGGAGGTATGTGACGACGCCAGTTAAGAGTGATTTAACATGAATTGCTCTCTAGAGATATATTCTTGGCTTTATTCATTGTATAAAATCGTTTAAGGTTACTGAATTCCCTATTTATTACCCCAGTGAGTTGTCTCAAATTAGGTGAAACTGGTTCTTTCTTTCCTACCTCTTTCCCAGCCTTCTAAATAAGGTGCTGAACTCAAGTGCTTGAAGTTGAGCACCTAATAGTCTGATTGGCTTCAGTGAGTTAGTTCAACAAAGCCTAAATGTTTGTAAGTCTGGTGGATCTTTAATAGTTACCAGCTTTATAGTATAAACTGAGGAGTTGATTTCCGAGCAAGCTGGATGGATGCTCAAGTTGACTCATTTAGTGTTTGAAGCAGAGTCACAAAAATACTTCCATAATATTGGAGAATTAAAGAAATGCCTAAAATTAATCTCAGACATTAAGACCCCCCCCCCCCGACTTTGTTTGAGAAAGCTTCATATTTGAAAAAGCTGGGACAGAAACCTGGATTTTGCCACGCATCTCGAGCAGAGATCCAGGCAGATGTACTATACCTGATATCAGTGAAATGGGTGGAAGTTTGGATTTAAATTTCACATTGGGATTCTGAGAGGTGGATTCATCTCTGCACAGAATATTAATGTGAAAATATAGAGTCGCAACTCTTTCTCAGCCAATTATTTCTACAGGCTGAATATCTCAGGACTCTGCTATTGATTTCAGTGGCAACAGGGACCTGCTTTCATCATCATCAGAACCTGACCAAGTTAAAGAAGTAGCAGGGGCTCAAACCAAACCAGTCACACTAAACTAACCTCCACGATAAATGCTTGAAGAAAAGACAAAAGGCAGCTTGAGCTACTTGTAAATTGGTAACTCTCATCAGCGTCTGCAAAGTCTGTCATGCACCATACTGCATGTTTGTTAGGTGTCATACAATGGTCAGAATTTTTTTTTTTTTTTATTTTTAGCATTTCCATGCTAAAGCAAATGAAGGATCGGAGAAACATATAACCCCACTATAGCCAATTTCCCATGTCACAAACTGGTCTCCATTTTTAATAACTGTGAAATGATGTTTGTCATATTGACAAATCTTGACTGCTGAAAGATCAAATGACCTTTGAATGTAAGGGGTTAAAAAGACCAGATGCTCAGAATTGAGTTAATTGTAGATTCAAAGTGCTTAAAGCTAAAAGCTGAAAGACTGAGTGTTGTCTTTTCTCATTCAATGTTGCAGGTCACTGAGGTTACGTGCTCTAACTATGTGAAGGCTCTATGAATATGAAGACTTCTTCCTTTTCATCTAGTGGCTTGGTAGCAGAATAACCCATATGGTTATAAATTACAATTTTCTTTTCAAATGGCTGGAAAAATGTGAAGGGCTAAATTTAAAACATGGATTCAAATATGCCCAGTTTCAAGCTCTTTAACTTGGGAACTGTGGGGATTGTGTTTAACTGGTGGTAGATGGCACTCAATTAAATAATATCAATTTGGCTCATGAGCTGCAGCATCACCAGATGTACCCATAAACTGCAAGCATCCTCTTTATTCTGTTTCCCTATCAACACTGAGTAGGTTAAGGAAGAATATTTGCCTTTCTAAGTGGTCAAAAATTCTCCAGTCCATACAATGAGAAAAGTTAGTAAAAATGGTGTAAAACATATAATAAATTAAATATGACTTCTCTACTCTCTTCCTAATAGGCTTACTGTAAACATATCATGACAGTTTTCAAACAGTGTTTTCTGTTTGTGAGATCAGTTGCTTATCTGATTGATTTTATCATGCGGAGGGGGTGGTTTGCCAGATTTGACACATGATATTTGTTCTGGGCCTACATTAGCTGGACCCAAATCATGAGGATGATGGAGGCTGCGGGATGCAAACCTATTTTTGTGCTTACTCTTGAGCAGTCCTAAGGAAAGTGATATTCACTGCATCAGAGATTTATTCAGTCTCATTATTGCTATTTCACCCTGCTACAAGAAGGGCCTGAGTGGGGAGGACTCTGAGAATGTGAGAGTTTAATATTTCTTGTTAAGGATGTGCAGAGACAATAGAAGGAAGAGTGGGACCTCTGCCAGAGGTGTCAGGGGGAGAAAGCAGGTCATTGATGCCTTCTATCAAAATGACAACTCCCAGTAGGAGTTCCTCATCAGGGACTGCTTGGGAGCAGTGGAAAGGTAGTCAATTTTGTTGGTGACGGGGGTGATCAGGAGCTGGCATTGAATCTGTCGCACCCTCCCCCAACTCTACTGCTGTATGACCTGCTGGTGGGAAACACACTGTACAAAGACAGAGGCACCACTGGCATGGTAGGAGTCCTGCAGAAGTTTAGATATGTCAGGAAAGCACTGACAGCCTGTGCTTTTCAGATTTGGTAACCAGCTGATGCATGGCTTGTTTAGTGGTGCTATGAGGGTAGCAGGCCTTTACATGCTGTTTTGTGGTGGTGAAACTAGTTAAATGTATACTTCTCAGAAATTGGTTGCCTCGCTACTGCTGAAGTTTGCATATGTTTTTATTACTCTTCTTGTTTCAGGAAGGAGATTGTAAGAATTACGTCTGTTTCAGCACCTCTCTCAAACTTAAAGATACCATTTTTGCTCTGGCTGGCTGTCAGATCCAAGTGAAAATCACATATGTTCCTGGTTGACTACTGTTTGGGGAACCTGCTCTGTTCTTGTGGACTAAGGGTGAAGGACTTACCACAGCAGGACCAAGAGGGGGACTCTGCAGATGAGCTAGCAAGGACCTAAGTTACCTCCACATAGCCAACTTCATTTAATCTTTCAGCACATCTTTTAGACCTTGGTGCTTTAGGACTATTTCCATAACTATCTAAAAGTCAAGTGTCTAGCCTAAACTAGTTAGACAACGTGCCTCTAGACCCTACTGCCAGTGGAGGGAGAGAGAGAGGTGATCCATCTAGCCTGTTTTATATAGACAGACTTGACCCTCTCTGAACCGCCTCATGCTTCTGTTCTTTAGGAAAGGATTTGGTGGCTGCATCATTTATAGTTACCAGAGCCTGAGCCTCAGCTTTGCCATGTGTGTTTACCAGACTAAAAAGATGTGCTGTCCAACATTGAAACACTCCACAAAGTGTCCCTGCTGAAGATGGACTTGGAGGTGGTTTGCTGCCATTCTCATGTCAGGGAGTGGTAGCACAGATGGAATTTAATCTATAAACATTTTTTCTTAAATGTAATCCAGGCGTGCACATTTAAAGTGCTTTCCAAATTCTGGCCTCATTGCTGTCTTCATGGGAGATTTTTACACTGCAACTGTTTTCTCCCTAGACACAAAAGGAATGGGTTGTCTGTAACATATGATGACACATTTCGCTAGAGGGACAAAGATGAGTGTTTTACCAAAAAAAGACCCTGTTAAACAACCTCCATCTTCCCCTTTGCAAAATGGGCAGTCATTATTAAGTTATTTCTGTGAATGTCCCTGCTATAATGTGTTTTCTTTTGCATTTAGACTTGATCAGTAACTCTTCATTAGTGCTGTTAGATCCTTAGGAAGAGCAATTCATTGCACTAACTGGCTGAGATGCCAGATACAGAAGCTGGCATAGAGTGGAACTCAGATGGTCACTATCTGCTTACTACGCAGCCTGCCAGGAGTGGGATTCACCAGGAATATATGAGTTGTTTAACACATCTTTACAAAGGAGCACATATTTTCTCGGTGCTCATACCTGTTCCCGTCTGTTCAAATGTACACTCACTTTTCACTATGTCAAAAAGTTTGTTGGACCTTTTAAAGTCTCTGCTAAAATACCTTATTCTTGGTCATGCATTTTTATACAAAGCCCTGGGATTTTTGGGTGCTGAATATTCCTGGATTTCAGTATCTACCAATGTTGGAATTTTTGAGTGCTTCAATCTAAAAGAAATATGGAAACATACCTTGATGTAGGCACCAAGAAAAGGATTTATTTCACCTCTAAAAGTCAGATGTCCATTTGAAACTAGTTGTCTCTCTTCCTCTCTAATTAACGGAAAGAGCCATATCACAACTCTTTCTAAGACACTTACCTTAGTGCCATGTAGGTAATTATTTGGAATTACCTTTCTCTCTACTGATTTTAGAGATGAATTCCCCCCTCCACCCCTGCTTCCCATTGTTTTCCCCTTGATGTCAGTGGGAAGTTGGATGTTGACATGGAAATTAAGCATCTAAATATCTTTATGGATCTAGATCTAAGGTGGAAAATTTTGTTTGGTGATGTTTCTGTCTGCTTCTATGTTCACAAGTATCATCCTACCTTTTATTTGCACAGGGCAGAGGAGAAAATTCTCTACATAAATCCTTTTCTCAGAAAAATACTATGATCAGCCGAACACCAGTAATTGTGTTCTAAATTTTATGGCCTCAGTTCTACTCTTTAAAGTATATTTAGAATAGCATATTTAGCTATATTTCTTCTCTTGCCTTTAGGATGCCAGGCACACCAATAGAACTATATGAATAATAAATTATAATACTGTTTATCATCTAAATTGTTATCGTTTAGAATTTTTCTCTCAAGTGTTTCTTCTAGAAATCTGTTCAACCCTCCCTGATGACACATTTGGATGAACATTTTTCAACTGTGAATGCCTAAAGTTAGTCATCTAGATCTATATTAAGGCACAAAAATGAATGACCTGATTTTCAGAGTTGCTGATTACTTATTTTGACGCATTAATATGAATTTAATAGCTTAGCTGTAGGTGCCAAAGTCTTAAGAATGTTATTTTTTTTTCCTGTGCATAACTTGCCTATCAAACTGCAGAACACATGCAGAATTAGATTACTAATGAATGATGACAATATGCCATATAAAAACAATGTTACATTGATTCATTTATTTGTTTACATGGTTGAGCAGGCTAATTTTATGCACAAAGTCCACGATGAAAGTTGATTTGTAGTGATTTGAACAGAAAAGCATATATTTCTCCCATTTCATATCAAGACAATGGTGAATTCTCTGTGAAGAAAGCACATCCTCTGGTTGTTCTTTGCCGTATGCCAAAGAGAAATATAATCTGAAGACATTTTGCTCATTCTATCAGAAAACCAAACTTAGCTTTTCCTGATGACTTTCATTATGTTAAAAATTGAGAAAAACTGGGTACTGCACAATAAATTGACGCATATTGTAAAACAAAAGCCTTTCAGAAAACATTAAGAGCAATATGTTCATTTTAGAGATATATGGTTCCACTTTGAAATATGGCTTCCTTGCTGGTTAAAGACTCGATTCATTAAAGCGCTTGGCTACTTACATTAACGGGTCATAAGCATTTGCTTAAGGGCATTGCTGAATAGGAGGGGAATAGCCTGATTTGCTATACCTTGTCTAGCTGAGTTTGAGAAGGTCCCTAAACTGCTTTGAGGATGCCCACGACTACTTAGAGAATAAGGACTGTTGAACTGCAGTGTGAATGGTGGGATCTAGACTTTAAAGATAAGGGTGATAAAGACCCTTTGTTTAGCATGTTGTCCTATTTTCTGTTTTCACATTGAATTATTCCTGATACACACAAGGGTTTTTTGCAAAGGCAGAGATGAAATGAGGGTCAGCTGCTAGGTTTCCTCATCTTTAGGAGCTGGTTTCTGGGCCCTGATCCAGCAGTGGGGAGATTCCTAGGAGCCGCAGTGGCTGCAGGATCCCAACTACTGCGCTTAATTTGTTTGCCAAAAACTTAAGAAGAACGGCTTGAATAAAAGTAAGCTGAGTGAGAACTGCACAGCTCCACCTGACATTATATTGACAGCAGGTGGTAAACGTGGATGGAAGTGCCTGACTATTGCTGAATAAAGCACACAGTCCCTTCAGCATCAGCAGCTGTGCGATCGCTGGGGAGTTGTTTGGTTACATGTGTTTTTTTCACATCTGTCATTTTAACTAAATTGGTGGTCTAAATGGATAGTGTCATGCACAGGAACATTACATGGATTTATGACAGCTGAAATGTATAGCACCTAGAGGATTTGGGGTCCGTGAAGCAGTGAATGGATTTCAGAAAGGCATGATTTTCATCTGTGGTAGATACAAGCTTGATCCATTATTCATCATGCTATGCAAAAGAGAATTGCACATTGGGTTCACAGGGCAGGCTTCTGGCATTTCAGAAAGAAGAAAAAGGAATTTAAGAAAAAGATTTATATGTTTATGTTGCCTCAGTTTATGATGTGAGCAAAAGAAGTCCAATTTCCTCCTAATTAGATTATAACAGGTGCGAGCAAATCCAACAGAAGGGAAGCTGTTTGTATAATATCTATACAGCATTTGGTGAGAGCGTAGCAGGGAAATGGGAAGCATCTCTCAGCCGTGCTTTTCCCCTCTTATGGTCTGACACCTGCCACGTGCTCTGCCATCAGATAGCAGTGCTACTGGGCTCGGTGAGGTGACTTCACCCCGGCTCAGGTAGCGCGGCTGAGTTCAACTGAACCAGCTGTGAGCTTTTGAGGCTCAATTCACACTGCACCTTGTTCTTCTGAGAGCTGTGTTGCCTCAGGTGCTCCTGCTCCCTCTCTTGCACACCCTGTTTCACACAGGCTCGGGTCCATCGCTGTCACCTATGTGGGAAGCGCGGCAGTCCTTGCCACTTCTGCCTCCTGTTCTGCTTCGCTCCCTCAGCCAAAGAGGCAGCAAGCAAAGGGTAGCACACCCTGCACGCGGACATGTCCTCCTCCAGCCTTTTAAGCTGAGGTGCTGAGATGTGAGCAGAGAAGGCTTGGGGAGCGTCACACGTTCTGCTGTGTTACCACCACATGGTACTACCAGCAGAGTGATGTGGTGGATGCTTGGAGGCAGAAACCTCTGAAAGCGTCAAGAACTGCCAGAGCTTGCCTATCAGAAATTTTATGTTTTCTTGGTATGTACAGATGGTGAGAGTTATTCTCCTTTCTCCTCAGATTTGCACTGGTGAAGCTCTATTGACATCCCTCTGATATACTTCTGATAATGAAAACAGAGTCCAGATGGGCAAATACTGAACAAGGGGTGTAAGAAGATGGATGTTTGACCCCTGATTTTAAACAACCCAGGGAGAAATGTTACTTTGATTTAAGTAAAAGCTAATGAGTTGAGAAACTTTCATTGCATTTTAAAGGAGGGGCAGGCTTTCTACTTTCATTTTGAGTTTATAACTTGATATGAAAGAAAGGTGAAGATCTACTTTTTAATTAAACAACTGAAGAGATCAGAACAGAGATCCTGTTTGACTAGGATGCTAATTCTGTTCTTTAAAAACTGTGACTGAAACAGAAAATCGAGAGGATTGATTTATGATTATTATAGAGAAATGCACAGAATCATTCATGATGGTGGGACAAAATGAACTATTCTGATGTCATATAGTTTATTTGTGAGGAAAGAACGTCTATTTCTGTGCAAATACATTTTACCACTGCTTCAGACTCCTAGTGAGATCATAATGATAAAGCAGCACAAATACTGTTACAAACTGGCAGAAACCAGCCTGGCATGAAATTCCAAACCCAATGGCAAACTTCCACAGGCTATTGGAAATTAGCTGCTGTTCCACTAAAACAGTGATTGGGAGTATGTCTTATGGGAAGAGGACTGAGTTTTTAATATGTAGATGTGCAGATGGGTCCTTGTCGAGTTTATGGCGTGACACTCGTTTACCTTCAGGGAGAAGCTGAAATCCAAACTGTAAAGAAAAAACAGGTTCCACCAACAGGATCTGTGAAAAAACATATTTGTTTTCAGATATTGGTCTTGACTATTCTGAAAGGCATGCGAAGAAGTGCATTTACGGCAATTTATGGCTAGATAAGTGAACATTATAATTCTGGGGTTTTTTACAACTCAGGTTTTCTCTCTGCTTCTCTTTCCTTTTTACCATCATTTCCTCTGGTGCTACATTCTTACCTGGTTTTGATACATGTTTTGAGAAATTTCTCCAGACTTGTCTACATAGAGATCTATTAATAGCTATGCATTCTCTAGGCAGGTGCTCTAATTCCATCGACAGAGTCTCTTTTTTTGAATTAGCTTAGTTCAAGTCAGAGTGGACTTAAACTAATTCAGACTAAGTCACTCCTATTTTGCAATAAGAGAGCCTATCCAAAAATTGATTGAGGAAAGACTTACTTTTCTTTATAGTTGACACTATCTCAGTCTAAATACACTTTGTCGTGTAAACAAGCCCTGGGAGCATGCCATGTGTTCTGAATTACATTTGCAAGCTTTTGTGAGTACTCCAACTCATGTTCATGTGCAATTCAACCTACAGCAATTCAAGATGTTATCAGTTCCCCATCTTTTCTGCTATTTATCACAGCGGTTCTGTCAGAAGTTCCTGCCAGGGTGGCAGATAGCAGACGGGAGCACTGGCTCATTCAAGTCTTACCGCTCCAGTTCAAAGGGTGCCGGTTTCACTCACTAGTTACGCCAGACTGTGAACTGGAATGTGGTTGAGGATGCACGTTCCGTTCCTTTGACTCTGTTTTGGGGGTGCTAAACTGTTGCAGGGGGGCAGCTGGATGCAGCACCTTCTTCAGCTGCTGCAGCGAGATTAACCAGGCACAAAGATTTGCCAGAAGATGCCTGAGAGGTGGTGTGGCTCAGTAGCTCACCCTGGGCTCTGGGCATTATAGGTTTGTGTTATTTCCCCCATCATTGTATGAGTGACCTTGCATAGTGTCTTTGATATTTTTCTACGAAAGGTGAATTTATAAATTGGCCAAATTGGATCAGATTTTTCTTGAGATCAACAAGAGAGCTTTTTCAACCCCTGCACTAGGTTAATTTGAATATCAGGTTCCTCTGAAAGCCAGTGAGGCTGTTCAGAATTCTGCCAAAAAATAGCGTTCAGGAGAACTGTCTGTTCTCTTTTAACCTTGTTCTCAAAGCAACAGCAACAAAAAATCGTTCTGGTCCTCCTGAGCCTTAAAAAAAACATTAAGGCAAGCACTGAGCTCAGACACTTGAAATTCAGCTGTATTACAAAGGACTGAAAATGAGGCATTTGCCCTGGTAAATGCTTAATAGAGGGGTCATTACCTGTGCTCTCTCTATGACTGGATTAAGCTCACTGCAGCTGAGGATGGATTGGACTAATAAACTCCAAAGCCTATAGAAAGCCTGCAGTAGTCAACGGTGGGGAAAGCAATCAGCGTGCACGTTATAGTGTGAGCATTACTGGAGGAAGGCTTTCCTTGCACAAGGGTCCCCAGGGCAGGGAGAGGGTGGGCTGCTTGGGCTACTCTATTTTCTTCAGAATCTCTTGCTTCAGTTGTCTCAAAAATTGAAAGCAGGTATGTTAATTTGTTCTGAGAAGCAGGCTGAGTCGCATAATAGCAACTGCAGGTGATACAGAGCCTATCCCATCCTGAGGTTTGCAGAAATCTGGCTTGCCACTATAGTTACAGTTCAGGTCAATCAGCTGCAGAGAACATCTCTGAGCATGACTCTCCTTTGTGCTGCCCAATATGCACGTTCTCCTGTGGTCCATCTATTTATTTCTAGGAGAGCAGGGCTGCTTTGGCATCGCTTGCAGTTACCATTATGCAAAGTGCGTATCTGCTCAGAATGGATTATTGTGTCCATTGCAAAGCCCAAAGCATGCATGTGCACGTCTACAGGTACAGCAAAATAGAACATTTTAATAGTTTATAAAACCAAATGACAACTTTCTTTTCTAGGGTCAAGTGTTATCTGGATGTGAGCTTTCTTTTCACTGATCCCTGAGTGATGAATGTAGCTGAAGAGAAGGGACTACTCATGTGAATAGCTGCTCATCTAGTCTGTTTGATCATGGTCAAGTTGGTATATAGCCTATCGCACATATGAATGCAGCATGTCTATGCCGCAAAATGTCGGGCTGTTTGAAGATACAGTGGCCACACCTTGATCCTGGATATATTAATGCTCTGATGATGCTCCAAGGAGGCTGAGTAGGTGTAGGGTGAGTTTCACTCTGTGTGCATGCCACAGGAAAGGCATGAGAATATTCTCCTTGCCTGGGAGCAATGAGGCCTTTGAAATATATGTTACAGGCCTCCTTAGGCATATCTAATATTGATGTGAAAATATTCACAATGCTAATGGCTAAATAAAGCTGCAGCTGTGTCCAGCTGATAGTCTATAGGTTTCCTCATGTCTTGTTCCAACTCAGATATTTTCCATATCCTCTTCATTGCGATACCTGGCTGAAGATGAAGACCTGAAGGAGGACCTTTTTCCTACCATGTTAACCCCAGAAGATTTTGTCTTTTGAAGACTAAGTGGTCATTAATGGTTTTGGTATTATTGAACATATTGCACTTTACATTTGTTTGGCCCATATAGGGGGAAGAGATCCTCTTTGTATCTGTGAGAAGGAAAGTATTAGCAGAACTGCCGTGAAAAGCCATTTCTCTTCACCTCCTTAGGCTGGCCAAGGCAACTCTAGGCTGAGATTCAAAACAGCTAGAAAGGATAAGAAGCAGAGGACCACATCATTTGGAGATGGGTTTATCGTGGGGAACAAGATTTTTTGCTTTCCTGTCCCTTCACTCTGCATAACGCGGTGTGTGCGTTTTTAGTCAAGTGGTCACTAAACGCTTGCCACCTCCTGGCTGGGCTAGCCACATTTCTTGTTCACGGAGCAGCCGGGGCTGTCGGTGCATGAGGCTGGTGCTGCTCTGCGAGTTGATAGAGGCAGCAGTTTGCCTGGAACGTGCAGAGCCATAAAAGCAGCTGGGAGCCTTTTCCCTCTGGCCAAGTGGCTGTATTTATATTCACCAACTAGAGGCATGTGCAGGCATTAAAGAAAGGGCTTTTGTTTTTTTTTTTTAAATAAAAGTCTTATTGTTGTTTGGACGTGTGATACGGTGGTATGTGGAGCAGATGTTTCAAGGACCTTTCTGTATTAAGTCTTTATTACATAGGTGCCTGCAAGTGTTGGGATTGGTATTAATGACTCAGACCATGTTTCTCTGTTCCCTGGGATTGCAGACATATGTATGAAGGACAAGTCTTTCTGGAGGAGTAGGCATTCTCATAATTGGATACATTTTTAAGGAACAGGAACTATATGCAAGACTCTTGAGAGCTTCACCTGCAGTGTACTGAAGGGCTAAACAAATAGCTGCTCAGATGAGAAGACAACCCTTATTAGGCTGGGGTCTTTCCTAATTGTGTGTCAACTTTTACTTTTGAAAATAGATTTATCTGCAACATAATGCCAAAGTAAATAACTTCTTTCAATGTCATGCTGGCTGTGTTTCCGAGATGCCTTTTGAAGGAGCAGTTATCTGTTGTCAGCAATAACGTGCCCCCTGCCTTGTCATTGCCCCAGGTTATTGTTGAGCAATTAGTCTTTCCTCTTTAAAAGCATTTGCATGCAGGTTTCTTCTGCCTTTATACATGTGGGTAGCCATCCATGCAAATCTATCATAATCCCAGTGCAACAGTACACCTCTTTCCTAGCCTGACTGTCCTCTGACCTTCCTTCTCCCAGATGTTTTCTTCTGCCTTTCTTTGCCATTCTGTATGCATATACCCTACTCTCTGGTTTTGTTCTTGTTTCTTTTAATGAAGTAATTATTACTTTTCCTTAAGTGTCCTTGCAATGGGATTTCATTCTTACTCACCACCCCAGCATATTTTGATACTGCTGTCCGTGTTTCGTATATACACACTTACGCATCTTCTAGATTTTGCTTTCCATGCATTCTGATGTTCTCTAACAAAATGTGCCAGTTTTCATCTATGCTCTCTTCTTTTTGCCATCCTCTCTCCCTTCTGTCTGTTGTCTTCCCTTTCTTGCAGACCAGGACTATACTTCCTTGATTTCTTTTGGCTTTGAACTCACAGGCAGATTATGGCTAGACACGATTAACTTATCCAAGAGTCTGTAGGTTGCTTTGTTTCAGCGTAACAAGTTCTTCTGCCGAGCCACAGAATCTGTGGCAAATCATTTCTCATCCTTCTGTCTGGCGTGTCCCTCACCTGCTGTCTTCTTACTCTTACATCTTTCTTAGTGAAGGTCTTTATTTTTTGACATTATGGATATTTTTTTTTTCTTTCAGTTTTGGCAGCTCGATCAGCTCAGTTTGTGTCAGCAGCATTTTTAAAGGTGTAAAGGAAATTTTGCCCTCTCTGCAAATAGGACTCATTTTTTCATTTTGCTGCAGGAAGATGCCCCTTTCCTACAGTCTCAGAAAACTGAGGCTCACCCTTACTAACACCATTTTTTAAACTAGGTGTTAATATTTCTCATATGCTTTCCTATTTTGGACATGGCCCAGGGGATGTTTTTTAAAACACTAATCTGACATTCTACTGATAAAGGGATTAAATGGAAGTATTTGCATAATGTCTTCCAAAAAGATGGGCTTTATGATAGATGACACCAAAATATATTGCATAAGAATGTGAACCTCCTGGTGGGGGAAAAAGTGCAAGTAATTTGTTGAGATTAGCAGAGTAGAACAGACCTATGTTGGACAGTGATATTGTGAAATAGTCGGATGTCATGATGTCAATTGTTACACAACATCTTACCGAAGAGAGATGCCCACCCTAACTTCATTGTTTCACTACAGGATGATCGTATAACCAGAAGAGCCCAGACTGGTTAGCTTCAGAAAGAACCATTTTGCACTACCTTCGGAAAAAAAAAAAGGAATATTAGCTGTTACGTTCTTGTATCACAAGATGAATTTGAATTAATATTTTCTCCATCTTTTTGGCTTTACTTCTGAAATACAGTTTGGTGGGAGGGGGGATTTAACAAGCTTTAGGCAAGCTTTGCTAAATCCATCCACAGTATACAGGGTACTGGACGACATGCACTAGAATGCCGATTCCATGAGGCTCGGAGTCTTATCGCGTCTGCAGGCAAAGAGTAGAAACGCTTTTACATTAGACTTGCAAAATGTAACGTGCAGTGCAATACTGTCTGCCTGAACTGTTCTGTCAAGTTAGCATGATTAGGTACTACACCCTATTTTGAATCTTCTTTTTATTTTCTGTTTTTGTTTTAAGAAAGTGTAAGTCACGTACCTGTCCTGGGAATGTCCTTAACAGTTCAGAGAGAATTTGAAATTGTCACATCAGCTAGAATAAATATATTAGTTGATGATTGTTTGATAGATAGAACAAAGATACATAACGTACATTCAATTCCTCATCCTGTCATTGGCCTACTAAGCTGAGACAAGTTATATCCTTTCTTTCGCCTTTCTGTTTGTATGCTTAATGGGGTCCCTGTTCCTGTAATAGTTGAGTGCCTTTTATTCTTGTTAAATGCATCTAATCTCAAAACATGACTCTGAGGCATGGAAATACTTTCTTCTCCAGATGTAGATGGGAAACTGAGATGTAGATAGTTATGTTCATACCATCAAACATGATGAAATAATATTTGACTCCAATGACTTTGGATAGAGCCAGCAGTTTTAGAGAGCAGATGATCTGAATCACCTATCTCTCTGTTGAATAACAATCACAATAATCTCTGCTGTAACAAACGCCATGGTTAAGTTAGGCTGGGTCTGAGAAGGGCTCTGCTGAGCAGACCTCTGAGAGACAAAGGGGTTTTTTTTTGCAAAGACATTTTGATGTATAATTTCCCACTGAAATAAAAGAGAAGGACTTTGCCCTGGATTGCCCACGAGGTCTGTTGCACAACAAGGAAGTACTGGTGGCTGCCGTGTGAGAGAAAATCAAAAGAGAAAATCCTTGTATTTTGCTGTTTTCCTAAGTGGAAATTCCTAAATAAGCAAAACCTTCCTGTTTGACATATAAGTAAAGTTTCTCTCCTCTAAAATGCAAGCAATGAATCCTACTTATTTTTCAGATGAAGGGCTCTACAAAAGTCTAAAGAAGATATTTTTATTTAGTAATAATTATGCTTTGACTGGGAATAAAAATGTAGGCCCCCTTTGTCTCTGTGAGGTCATGTGCAAACAGAAATAAAGGAGAAATTGCCAAAGCAACTGATTAACTATCATTACTTAGCTAATATTTGCTTCCTATCTCGGAACTGGCTTTTCAACATAAAAGAAAAACTGGTGAGAAACTATTGTGCTTTGTGGGTGATTTGCAGTACCAGCCTCTGGAAGGAACAGATACTCACTGTTACGCTCAGAAAACAGGTTTTCCTCCTGACTAGAGATCCAGGCTCCAAACTCACAGGCTGTCTATGCTGACCGCACAAAGCTGCCTTCAGACCTGCACTTGCTTGTTACCCGCTGGAGCCTGAGAGTGTGGCCACGTGTGCTGCAAGGTTGCCCTCTCTGTAGCCAACAGGACTCCAGGTGCCCTAGCAAGGCCAGTGGGCTTGTATGTGCCATAGCCAGCTGCCTTCAGGCAGTTTGCAGGTTGCCAAGGTGGTGCCACATGGATGGGGCATGGAGCGTGCTGCTCATTTGGGGTCTGCGTACGTACAGATGCATCTGTACTGTCAGGTTGTTTTCCTACTTCTCTGTGTCAGGCTTTCCCTTGAGGCTGCATCTATCCTGCCAAATGCATCCACCCCTGGGAAAGACGCCTGGTCTGCAGGAAAAGTGGCCTGTTTGCACTCTGCTCAGAGCTGGCTCCTTCACAGCAGCCTGGTGGTTTCCCTTGTCTCCACATGCTGAAGCACATGTCCTTTTGGGTCTCTTCTGGGCCCTTTGGCTTTTCTGTGGTTTGTTTTTTTTTTCTTTCTTTTTGTTTGGAGCATCAGAAATAACCTGAGACATGGGTTGCAGTCTGCCAGAGTGATATTTCCACAACGAGGGATGTGCCAGGAGGGCTTATGGCAGGTGTTTGTCAGTATGAGACCTGGTGAGATATTGCTGGAGGGCTGGTTAGGACCAGGCAGGGTTGATAAGGAACAGACCCTCATCAATGCCACCTTTTGGGAGTGATCTGTTTCCAAAACTTCTGTTTTTTATGGAAAAGATCAGTTGGTTCACTCCAAACAAGAGTCTGGGAAGGAAGTGGAGATTATGCAATACCAGGATATCACAACCTGAGAGTAAACTGGGAGTTAACTTGATGGGCAGCGTAGGCTTACCAGTTATCTGCAATACGTATGTGCTTGTTTGCACCTGAGCCCTGCTCTGGAGTGTCCAAAGCGTTTTTCTTACAGTGAGGAGGATAGTTCATAGCCTACAGCTGCTCTGATGTGGGCCAGTCTGCTCTTCTCGGTCTGGAGCTCAGGGCCTGAGCCCTTACAAAGACACTGTAATTACAGCTTCAGTCTCTCCATTCCCTTGAAAGTACTATGATTTGCCCCTGGAAAGCAAAGCACTATAAACCTGGGAGCAAGGGGCCTGGGTTTGTTTTCTTGCTCTATCACCATGGTTGTGGTTCTTTTTGCTTAGATATTATCACATGCCTTCCAAGTATTGTCTATCTTACATTGAATTATAAGCCATGAAATCCTCCAGTGGAGATGCAGCTCATGCCGTGAAAAAGTGTTTTTGCAAGAACACGTTATATCCATTCCTTACAAAATGAGCTACTCCTCAAAAAATACACTGCTGCCAGCCTTGTGAATCTGTCAGGAGACTTAACGTTTATGCGAAGCTGTGGTAAAAACATGTTACCTCAATGGACTTGACTGCTCTGAAGGGTTTTCTAGTATGGATCTGCCCTAAGCCTCAGCTTTCCCATTTGCCACCTGGAGCTGATCGTTCTATGGTAACACAAGAAAGCCTTCTGAGTTCCTCAGCTGGGACATGGGTTTTGTATGAGGTAGAAGCTGCTCAGAAGTACCGGTGCTCCTGCCCTTACCACTGCCATCCAATGCTGGAAGGGAATAAAGGTCTCCTAACCACTTTCTCTAGTTACACACAACTGCAACCATTTGCTGCTGACACAGTAGAAGAACTGAGTCTGACAAAATGAAGAAGAAAAGGACAAATGCTGCATTGAGGGTACAAGCACAGGACAGGACAAGAGATGACACATTTTGGTGTAGGGACTTCTTGACTTCTTTTACAAGTGCACAGACATGGCCATCCCCTTAGTCGCGACTGGAACCTTCCTCCCAAACACCAGCTTATTTTCCCAGTGATCCAAAGAAGTCTGGAGAGAAATTTTAATTTCTGTTGCACCACATGGAGGCTTTCAACTGACTCCACTGAGGCGGTAGCTTTTTGGAAGAGGGGAGATCCTGCGGTGGGCTTTGCACTGCAGGCAAATCATTGCCTGTCATACTGTACATGATACAGCTGGGGAGTGTGAGGGCCACACTAGATGTTGCCTGCAGCCTTTTTTTACCTCTCTCTGGGTCAGTGCTCTAGAGAGAGGACAGTGAATTGTTGTGGTCAGGTGGCATGCAGCTCTGTGAAAGGAGAGCAAGTGAGTAAGCATTGATGGGTACACAGTGTTAATGCACGAGTAAGCATTAATGGTTACGTAGTGTTAATGTACAAGACATAAACCTACTGGGAAGGAAATGGGAGGAGGTAGTCTGTTTGTGTCCCACCTGTGCTATGTGAGAATTGAGGGAATGGAGAAGCTGTAGAGACCCCTGTGCATTTTGCTTATTGTCAAAGGTCTGTTGGTCTGTTGGAGGATGTTTCTGGTGTGTGCAAAGTCTAACCTGACCTGCTTTCTCTGTACCTATAAGAAGTAATAAATACCACCCAGACCTGTACTGTCTGCATAACTTAGAAGGAACCTGTACAATTTTTGTGATTGACTCACAGTAAGAGGAAATGTCTATCTACCTGTACTAGCAAATAAGCACCCAATGTTCTGCATAACCAAGATTAAGATTAGATACTGCACCATATGGGAAAGCTTTCCTGTTAGGAAATTGGATGTAGTTAATTTCTGATGGTGAGTAACTTGTATGTTCTTTGTACATTAGTAATTTGGCACCTATTACTATATAACTGCATGACATCAATTCTCCAAAAACTTAAAAAAAAAAATCATGCAAGTTCCTTAAGGTTTGGTTGGGGAAATCCCCAGACTGTACTATATAAGACCTCCTTTGTCCCTTTGCTGTCACATCTGCCGGCTGAGAAGATGAAGCACACGCAGGTGGCTGTGCTGCTCCTCATGCAATGTATGATTGCTCTGGCTGGAACAACAGCAACCACAGAATTGGTAAGATGGGGGTCTCATAACCTGAGCTTTGGTGCCTTCTTGTCTTCTCATGTAATTTAGATTGCTGAAAATTCTTTTAAGGTTACTGGAAAATTATTAGGCAAATGTTGAGATCTCTGCATGGAAAAAGTTTAAAGTATTCCTCCATCCTCCCCCCCAACTAATGCATAGGGACTGGGTAATAAATGTAAAAGTGAGGCACAGGTTTAAAATCAGAGTCAAATTCTGCCTTTGGTTAGATGCGTGCAACTCCCAGTGAGGATCTGAGTGGATATTAAATGCTCTGTGTAGCTTCTAATTAATTAGCAAGGGCTTATAGCAGGAAAGGATCCTCATCTTTGATGTGGAAGGAGTTGGGAGGTGGGGGCTTTCCCAGTTGCATGATTGCTGTCATACCCTGTGACCAGGCACATGAAAGCCATGCTGGGTGGTTTATGTGGGGTGCTCTCCCTCTTCCCCATAAAACTGTATCTGGTTGGGCAGGAGAGAAGTTCAAATAAAAGCCATCACTTGGGGAAAAAAACAAAAACAAAAACCCCCAACAAAACCCACAACAAATCCAGAGAGTAAGGAAGAGAAAACTGAAAAAAAAAAGAAAATGTAAAAAATTACATTAGTGAAAGATATGTTTTGATTTTGTATTGCATCTTTTTTTAAAAAAAAAATACAATAGAACTCGGCTTAAATTATCAGAAGAAAAAGTTTGTGAATAGCTTAAAGGCTCTTCCAAATGAAACAAAATATTTTGGATTTGTTAGACCCAAAGTGACTGCCTTTTGGTATTTTTTAGCTAAAATTTGGATGGACACACACACACACACATACACCCCCCATTTTGGCTACCAATGACTCTTTCTGATTTGTCTGGTTTAGTCACAAAACAAAAATCCTGTGTGCCCCTAGTTATATTTTTTGAAGTTTGGGGGCACTGTGGGTGCAGGCAGTGAAGTCAGCATCTCCTGGGAAGGTGCGTTTATCTGCTCAAGGAACAGAAAGTTGCAAAAGCCAAGATAGAGGTGTAAATATATGTTGATAAGCTGAGGGCAGAAACCTTAAAATGGGAGACATTTCTCCTCAGTCTGCTTAGCTGTAATTGTGTAATTTACACAATTTGTGACGTTCTCTGCCCTACCACTGTTAATTGCTACTAGCTGCCTTCCCCTCTCCCCTCCATCTTCTGTGTGGTGATATGAGCACACAAATGCTTGTTCAAATGGGTTCATTTGACAAACTGCCCCACAAAAGCTTGTTTATGCTGTGCCCTTCAATAGACCTGCCCTTTGCTGGCCATTTGGATTTCCCCACCATTCCCTAGCTCAGGAATGGGGCTCCAGCTGGGATTTGGGAAATGCAGAAAGATGCGGGGGTGAATGTCCTGTTGCAAGGGAAGCCCATTTGATGCTCCGTCTGTCACACCATTTGACGTTGAGGGTGTCTTGCTGCAGTTTCCAGTTTGCCACAGATTTTGGTGAGACCCCACTACGGGTGACAGTGTGCCGCATCACGGCGATGCATTGTGCTCTGCACACTGCTTGGGGATGTGGTAGAACTTTAGGGACACACAGGAGAGTGCCAGGGTGACAGCTGCTCTCCTTGTTGTGACAGGAAAGCAGTCGCCAGCCACAGATGAAAGTTAAAAGGGGATGTATATAGTCTTACTACATAAAAGATTCCCAAGGTGGACCTAGCCGAATCCTTGGCAAGCGTGGCTGCTCCCTCCGGCGCTCCCTCCCCGCGGTGGGATGCTGTCCTCTCCGTGGTGCCAGTAGCAGAGCAGGACGCGTGCCCCAGCTGTCACAGCTTGAAGCCTGACAACTTGGCGTGAAAGGGGCAGCAAGTCCCGCGCCAAGAGGCTGGAGTGCGAGCCGGGCGGCGAGGAGCCGACGTCCCTGTTGGGAGGACAGTAGTCTCTGGATTTGGGGCAGGGGGGCACGGTATTGTCGGTTTAGATTGCCACACAATCTGCCAGGGCTGCCTGTCAGAGCCCCAGCTCACACCTCCCGGGCAGGTTGAGCATCGCCTGCCTTGGACTGGTCACACAGAGCCTTTCTTCAAGAAGAGGTGTCTATGACGTGACACGGTGCCCGGGGAAACGTTAGTCGCCTCAGCAGCAGATCAGAAAAGCCAATTAATTTTACAGTTGCTGGGTATGGCTCCCGTAATAAAATCAAAGTGCTTTGGAGCTGCAGGATGGCGGCTAGCTGGTGGGGAAGGGACAATGCCAAATGCAGGAATTCACACTGAAAAAGGCTTTGCTTTGTCTTTTAGCCCCCTCATCTCAGTACGGTGCTTTCATATCTGACTCAGCCTAGCAAGATGACTGGTGACCTGCGCACTCCCCCAAAGGTATGACCATTACTGTTCTTCAGTGAAGTCCAGAAAAAAATAAAATTAGCAACTTGTGTCCCATTTTTTAAATTCTACACAGTCATTCAGAAATTCAACCTTAATACAGCCTTAAGTTAGGCTGCTGAGGAAAAGGCATTTAGGTGTTATGTATCCAGGATTTTAGGCAGTAGTGAATTCCCAAAACCATCAGCGCTGCTGAGTCAATGCCTTAAGTCACATCCAAAGCTCTGGCATTGCCTTTGTGACTACTGAACCGGACCCCAGACATGAAACAGCTGAGCCCACGGGGCTTTGACGGCAGTGTACCAAACAGCCTCCCTGGAGGAAGGAGAAGATTTCTTTTCAACTCTGTCTTCCCTTCTAAACCAGAGCAGGGCCTTAAAACTATCTTCTGAGAAGTGCCCACTTGTGGTTGCTGGGGGTTAGAAAATTTTGGTTCTTCCTGTTCTACTTAGCTCAAATTTTATTCAACTATTTGCTGGTATAGGGACTTGAATCTGATTTCTGTGCCTTCCGGTACGGTGCTCAAGTCCATAGTCTGTGGATTTCAGGATTTGGTTTCTTTCCCTCTTTCTGTCAGTGACTGCTTAATAACCTGTTTGTTCAGGAGTAGATTCAATGGGACACACTTGCTCTGAATGGTCCTGCAACCTAGTTTCAAGAACAAGGTTTGTCCAAAACACAGTTCCAAATCAGGTCAGAGATGGTAGACAGCTCGATGGCAGGTCTTTGTTGTCCAGGCTAGCCCAGTGTGGCACCTGGGATGTGTGGAGGGACCTCTTCTGAGAGTTAAGTCTCTGGCACCAGTAGAGAGTTTAGGAAGTTAAATGGAGTTAGGAGCCTCTCTCTGAGTCTCAGTAGCAGGACCCAAACCTCATCTATCTCCTTGCCCAGCTGAGGTGGCCTCTCTCTCTGCCATGTGGTTTCTGTGGATCCCATTCTTTGTCTTAGGAAGAGCAAATAGCTAATTCAGAGATGTGAATGTCACTGGGCTACAGTCTACCTGGAAATTAAGCACTGAAATGGCTAGGCTGTTTTGAGAATGTAACCCTAAGTCCACATGTAGGTAGCTGAATAAATGTCCTGGTTTTCAGAAAACCAAGTAGCTGCTGGCTCCTACTCTCTTAAATTGAAGTGATGTGGAAAAGGAACATTTCTCATAGCTTCAAATATGTATATGTAACAGCTTAATTTTACAGAGTGAAATGCTGCTGCTAAGTCCTTGATGTAGACCTGGAGAATTTGCTCTCCTTTAAGCATTCAGTGCAAATTATTAAACTTTAAAACCCATGCAACTCCATCAAAAGTCTGTATCTTGTGCATTTTTGTACAGCGTGAGGGAAGACATTTTTGTTACATGGTTATCATTTGACTGGTATTATATTTTGACTGAAGTAAATCAAAGACCCAAGGGGCTTTTAACTAAACTATACTTCTTGTTCTCGTGAACATCGTGATCCCAATGTTTGTAATATCAATGGAAGAATGGAAGCAGTTCTGTCTGCCCAGGCTGTCTGCTCCTTTGGGAAAACTGTCTCTTGGCTTAGATATAAGCTGCACTTACCGCAGTGAAGCTCTGCCTTCAATTCAAGGCGCTCTCGTAACACAAAAGTTAAAATATAATGATTGTTTTTCATGGGGAGTTTAAATGCACAAGTTGGAGTTTTTTGGGGAGATCATCAGAATACATTTATAAACGTTTTATTTAGCACAGGGAGCAAGCATGGTACCTCTAAATAAGCTGATGGCTACGTATAGTCAAGACTGTAGTATATAGCAGAATACACAGTGTATAGTTTTCACTATACTATATATGGAAATATATATAGTACATACTATGCTATACTATGTATAGTATTCTCTGTCTTGGTATACATATACACATATATGTTATATTTGTGTTATACACAGAAGGGATAGAATACAATACCTTCTACACAAAAATTAGCATTCCAGAACACAACAGTCTTATAGAAAGTCCTATGTACTCACTAAGTCACATTTATTTCTTCTTTTGGTTTTTTCCCCCATCTGTTTCTTTTGTTATTGCTGAGCAACTTTCCATCCCAGTCATGCCCATACACAGAGGACTTAGAGGTGCAGAAGCATCTAAGTGACTTAGGAACCTATTTTTCATAGTAATTTAGGTGCTGATAGCCATATCCTCAAAAGTACTTGGAAACTTAGAAATAGTTTGCAGTATGTTCTCAGTGGGATATTCCAAAGTGCTTTGATAACCTACTTGGCAGGGAAATCAATATGCTGGGACATTCTGGAATGCCATGAGATACTTCTCTGCTTCCTTTCATGTTAAATGTCTTCAGCAGTCTGGCTATGAGTGAAGTTTTAAGGCCCATGGTGCTTGAATAACACAGATAAAACGTCTTTTCATGCTTTCTTTCAAAATGAGATGCGTGCTGTTTGTTATGGCTGCGGTAAAGAGGTTGCCTGAAGTGTGAACTGGGATCATTCCCGCTCTCTGCTGTTCTCTTCTTGGTCTCACAGATCAAGACAGCTTTGCTGCTGGCCATCACTGCATGCTCTGGGCTGGTTTGGCGGTGAGGAAGTTGGTTGAAATCACTGTGAAAAAGCAAGGGAAGAAGTGCTGAAATGTTAGCTTTCAGTAGATAGTTTTGTTGTTTCCTTGTTTATTTTTAAGAGGGAGAGAGAAAGAGAAAACACATTAATAACTCCTATTTCTGCAAGGCAGGAGGACAGATAATAGAAAGAAGTGTATTTAAAGAGCAAGCCTGTAGTTTTAAAATATGCAGCTGTGTTGCAGTGTGTGCCAGAATATTTTAAAATAACATCAAATATCTTTATTAATAAATTCGTGATAGGTTTATGAACTAAGAAACGTTTTGTGAACAAACAAAAAAGAACTGCTTCAAACACACTCAGTATTCAGCCCAGTGTTTATAGGAAATTATGTGCTTTGGCTGTGAATTATGGCAAGATCATGAATTGCCAGCCCTGACCTTTCCATACACCATACACACTGCTCCAACGGTGATGCTTTGAACATGCAGACAGCCAGGACAAGGCCATTCATGCTAATGGCATGAGCAATAGCTTTGCAAATGAGCCACAAGCGTGGATGAGTGGGCTCTGATGTGCGGGTGTTACATGCAATATTTTGTGGCAAAATAAGTATCTCTACTTTGGGCTGAGCCTGCATATTGAATTTCTCACCTTTCAGTGGTGTACAGTTAAATGCATATGTCTGTTTGCTGGGGCTGCCTGAGAAACTTCAAATGAAGCATTCTTCTTTTCAAAACTTTCCCTGTTACTAGTTCTATTTTGATGCTTTCATCTCTATGGATGGAAATGACTAGATGATCTGATCAATTTAATTCAGATTAACAGAACAGAAACTAAAAGATTTACTTACTAAGTTATTATTTTCCTGCTGTTGTATGCTTTTTCATCTGCTAGAAAAGTTTTTTCATATCTTATTAACATTGTCCACAAGATTGGGAAAGTAAGAACTATGATATGCCTCTGTTTTTTCAATGGTAAAATCTTTACAGTGATATTTAGCTATTTTCAGAAAGATTCGTAAGGCTGAGTCATAAAAATTGCTAGATATTTTGAGTTCCTTGGAAGAAAAAGGTAAAAGATGTCTAGTAACAAAGCTGTTGACCTCATGATTGTCATAGCTCGTATTATTGTCAGGCATTAGCTACTGATTCCGAAGAAGACTATTAACACTTTTTTCCTTACTGTTTTTTTATTGCAGCTCTTTACCAATGTGACCGGCTCAGTGGATGAGGAGGGAACTTGTCAGTGCTCTGTGTACTTGCCGGATACCACCTTTCCAGTGCAGAAGGCTGAGCAATTGGAAATTATAGCCACAACGCTCTCGGAGAAATTTGAGATGGAGCTTTCTCAAGTAAGGTGTTCTTTTCTCTTAAATATAACAATTGTATCTTTGCTGAAAAATGGTTGCCTGTGAAAAAGTACAGCAGTCAGTGCTTTGCTGTGACCTGTCTTTCAAACAGCGGGAAAGGGGGCTCTGTAAGAACAAGGAGAAGGGTGATTAAATCTCAAATCTTTGACATTGTATCATGTCATATATTTGAATATCCTTAGGTCTCTTTTCTAGGCCTTTCCAGCTAGAGGCATATGGTATTTTTGGAAGAATGGTTATGTTTTTCCTCTTTTGGCTCAGATTTATTGGTTTGTGATTGCTACACAGAGCTATAGGAAGCCAAGCCTCCTGCTCTTTCATGTGTTATTATTTGTATCAAGCCAGCCAGATTGTAAGAGGGAAATGAAGGGAAAGAGGAGAAAGGTCACCATGGCCCAGAGTGAAGAAGTAGGTGAATATTTGTCCCTTCACTTCTTCTGCTCTCACAGATTTAAAAAAAAAAATATATAAAATCAAGTATCTTCCTTGCCAGCCTCTGAAGCTGCTGAATTCTGCAGTGTTGCTGAAGACGAACACACCTTACACTACTTTGGCTGCCTGTTGCATGAATTCAGATCCATTTTTTGAGAATCTCTGGCAAACTACATATGTTACAGTGCACTGAGTAAAGCTGCCGGTGAAGACAGAAATCTGTCTTTGACTTTTGATAGTGGATAAATATTAAGGATTTAGATTAGGTGTCCAGCAGAAAGTGTTTTCTTCAGGAACCAAGCATCTTAAGAAATGAAGCGTCCTTGAATTAATCAGCAGAAAAGGCACAGCATTAAATTATAAATTCTAACCATAAATATTCATAACTCTCCTTTGGTATAATCAAGAACAGATAAGAAGTTGTGCACAAAACCCACAACAACAGGCGGAGGATCCTGTGGTAAGATCTTTCAGTTCAAATAATTTGTTTTGAAAGAACTGGAGCTAACAATGAAACACATTCGGCTGTCAGCAGGGATATGAAGGGCAAGCTGACAGAAGTCCCACTGCCTTCAAGCACAGGAGTTACCTGATCCCTTGCAGCATAGAGATGTGGCTCAGAGTTAATGATCCATGAAAATCACTGGGATTTCAGGTCCCCATACTGTTCCCACTGTGGTCGGTGCCAGCATTTTAAGCTAATTGCACTGGGACAGGATGAGGGGCATGATCCCCAGCCAGAAAGTCAGCATGATTCTTCAAGGTGTTTGTGTACCACCTTTCCCAGACACTTACCCTGGTGTAACCAGTCTCTTACCAGTACTTTCCTCAGAATGGTGCATGTTTCCTTTAGGATCTGTGACATATCTGATAGTGCCATGCAGATCTGCAGAGCATCTCAAGTGCTGCTTGACCACTCTGTTTTGACAACCTCAGATCACCATTGAGTTCAGACATCTTGTTCATATAAAGACACAGGTTACTATAGATATCTAAAATTAGATGCCCAGATTTGTATCTGAAACTCACCTCTAAAGTCAGGGCAAGCTGAATCCCCGCCGTGGACTTTAATGTCTAAGTTGCCAGGTGGTGTCAAGTGGTGTAACTGTGTTGTCATCCTTAGGTGCCCAGCAGTGTACCGCAGTGTAGACACTGACCTTGGCTTTCAATTCTCGCTGCAGACAGCGAGAATTCTTGACCTAACTCAGGCTTCACTGAATTTCATCCTGTCCAGACCAATCAGCCAAGCAGTGTTACAATGCATCCAGTTAGAAGTGTGACATATACTTTGGTGTGATCCAGGCAAAGAGACGCTTTGGGTCAGAAATGAAAACGAACAGATTGCATTTTGGTGTAACTCTGTGTGTGTAAGATTTTTCAGTTAAGATGTTGTTTTTCTGTAGAAAAGAAAGCTGTCAAACTTTGCCCTATTGATATCTGAACTCAAGTATCCTGAGATCTCGTGATGCATGAGTCTCCATGTTTAAAAATTCTTCCTTTCCAGTTGTGGAAAAAATTCTGCTTATACAATCCTGTACACTGATTTAGTCATGATAATACTCATAGAAAGGAGGAAATAAGGAAATGAAGGAAAGCCCAGTTCTCATTATTGATCCTTATTAGAAATGATCCTGAGCAAAATCCTCATATGCTCATCATAACCTAGTCGCACCGCAGGGGTGGGAATTTCTGTGGAGTGCTTACTTTTTTTCACTCTGAGAACACACGCTTTATTCTCTCTTCTAAAACGCCCTTGAAACTCATGGGAGCTTTTCCTGGGTAAGAGCTGCAGGATTGGACCCTCTTAAGGATGCTTTCCATGTGCTAGAAGTCCCAGATAAACAACCTGATTGAATCGTTAACCTTTTCCCTGATTGTAGGCTAATTCAAAAAGCAAGGGGGTCCTTTTATAGAATCAGCAGGCAAGGAAGCTCGCAGATAAAGAGATGCTTTCATGTGCCAAATGAGTACAAACCGTAGGCTGAAAATACCAGACTAATTTTTCCTCTGTCACATCAACCTTTGCCAGCATAATTATGATTACAGAAGAAAATTAACCTTTCAAAGCAAAGCGGGAATTGGCTGCTCTTCTCAATAAGAAAGGGGAGAGGACACCTCCGTAACAGGGATGGATCAGCACGTGATCCTAAGGAGAGAAAGTGTTTTTCAGAACTTGGCTCACAACAGCCACAACCTCCTCACGTAACAGAAACAGGAGAAAAAAAACATGCCTGCCCTCAGCCAGGAGCAGCTGTTTTCAAAATAGGTTAACCTGCAGTGGAATTCTTCTTGGTGTCAGCTTGCAGACTGCTTGCCAACCTTGCTCCCTACAGGTCCAGAGAGGTCAGGCCTGCCCAAAGCCAGTGTCCTAGGCCGAGTCACTTTATAGGGATGCTGGTTTTGTCACTTCTTTCTTATCTTCCCTCAGTCGTCCCACTTTTTTTTCTTTTACATCTTCATCTTGCACTTTTGTTCCCACTTCTGTACTCTCCAAATGCGTGCTGGAGAAGTGTCTGTTTGCATGCTGCAAAACTTGTGTTGATAAATACCAGTTGCAGGTAAATGACACAGTAAATGAGCATTGCAGATTTTTCCTGCCCTTTTCATTCCACCAGGGTGACAACGCTTGGAAAGGACGAAAAACTGAAATTGAGCGATTTTTTTCCTACATATGCCTCACATGGCTCCATTCTCTTCCTATAAAGGGCTAATGCAGGCCCTGTGCACTCATCATACCATACTTTAGGCTTTTACAACAAATGTGGCAGCAATCAGTACCAGTTATTGATCTGTATCCCTAAATACGGGATATGCACAGAATTTCTGTGCCAGTCTGTCGAGAGACAACAGCCAGTTCCTAGCAGGTAGCTACAGTAGAGGAGCAGGGATTACAAGCTGCTTGAATCTGTCTGCCAAGCAGCAGAACAACATCATGTTCCTTTTTCAACTGATATTTCTAAACTAGAGAAACTCCTGAGCCAGATCTGAGCAGGTGGGAATGTCCACACAGGGCATTGCAATGCTTGACGTATGTGCTGGATTTGTCTGCAAAAGCAGTATAGACCTGTTAGAGCTGCGCTGCTGAGAAAATTATATTTGTCCAATAATTCACCGGAGGAGCCATTAGCTTAAATTCATTGCGATGCTGGTGTGGCTGCACAGAGCACTGCAGAGTGCTGGGGCTAGTTCAGGCCCAACTTGCATGGATATCTTGCAGCTATACTCCACTGGATGGTGTTGACATGTCCTTAAATGACCTAGATGGTTGACTGAGTGAAAACTCTGGGATGTGGGAGCAGAACTTCAGGTCTGTGTCCTGCAGCACTCTGCAATCAGGGCTGAAAAAACTATGTACACCTTGTTCCAGCCCTCAGCATTTTGTCCAGGCTCTCAGGACCCTGGAGAAAACTCCAAATTCACAGGTTTCTCACTAATGAGTAGCCATCACTAGTTCCAGCAGTCTGTTCATTTCAGTGGTTTGTAGATTTGGTCTATATTGCAGCATTAGTATTAATATTATTGTCAGAAAGGTTATTAATACCTAGATAGATTTCCAGATACCTCTATAATACATACAGCTTCACATAGCAGTGCAATTTTGTTCAGACATGGGCTTGCTTTATATTTCTCAGGCTGTTATCATATATGCTTGCTTTTTTGTTATGCAAACTCTAGGCACACAGTTTAAACGCTGACCTGTGAAGAATTTTGTCGGAAGATTTTTTTGAGGCTATCTTCCAACTCCAAACTGATTTTGGTGATCAATGAAAGTGTGAAATACAACTACATCTGCCTTTTCCAAGAACATTGTCCAGTTCTTCCTACTGTTCCCTCCTGAACAGATGATGGCGACAATTAGGGCAAGGGATCCCAGTTGCTTTGTTGTCAGCCAGATACAAGGAGCTAGGCCTAAGTTTTTATGTGCTGTTACTTTTTTTCAGTCTTAATCGTGATAAATAACTTAGTTATTCCTAAGCTTGAAGTTACCCAAGCTTGACCTGGGAGATCTAGAGCATCCAGTGTTATGAGTCAGGGTGCTTCTGCTGCAGCTTATGGAGACATGCCAGTTTATATCAGAGCAGCTCAAAGTTGGGCTGCACACATTTAGAACAGATCCGTTTCAAACCCTGATTTAAATGCGCAGGATTGAGCAGCCTGGTTTTGGTGTACATTATGTATGTGCATGCAGAGGGGTTCGTTCAGATGTATAGTGTTACTATAAATCTGAATAGTGCCACTATTTAAAATTATGGTCTTCTCACTTATGGTTCTCCTTAAACCACATCACTGAATATCTTATGATCTGAAAAGATCCTTTCTGCCCTTCATGAATTTCCACGCCTCTTTGGTACACAAGCGATTCAGTCAAAATCGAAAGGAATTACTTGAGAAGTGTGTTTGTTGGGGTCCCCATCCCAGGTGCTGCTGCCAGAAAAGGAGAACAGGGAGTCCATGGTCTTCATACCATCACAGGATTTTAGAGGTCGTTCCAGAGCCAAATGCGGAAAAATACTTTCAGTTTATGTTAAGAGAATGCAAGAACAATTGAGATGATGAGGGCTAAAAATCTTTCAGTCAAAGAAGTAATAGCTATGGAAATCACAATGCTGTAGAAAGGGACTTATACCGCAAACACCAGCTGAGAGTATAAATATCAAGCGACTGGTGCAGCAAACTAATTATATTTATTCCTACTTATCTTTTGTGATATAATTATATTGATTTAAGGGAAAACAGACACGAATTTTATGAAGCATATAGGACAGAAATTATGTGTCTTTCCCAAAGCGTTAACTTTCAGGGAACTAATGTATTCCAAGAAATGTTCTGAATCCATATAATATTCCTAACATTCTGCATCACAATGCTTGTGCTGTGACCTTTACCTCAGCAGATACATGTGTGAAAATATATTTATCCAGACAACTGTTTAATAGTTCAAAGGCTGAAAAGGCTGCTATGTAAATTACTTTAGCTAAAGCCTGCGATAAATTTTACACTTTCCTTTAAACCAGATTTGATTTTTAACACTGTGTTTAAACATTCCCCCCCTGTCCAAAGACAAACCCCCAACCAGTTCTGCCGACTTTTGACAGAATTCAAATGTACACAGGGTAAAATACTATTTGGATTCAGAGTTAATAGGAAATGAAGTTGAAAAACTTGGGAATCCTTTATTGCATTTTTCAGCCTCCTTGGGTTGCTTTTGTGAAATAATAGATTTCCTAATAAAATTTTCGCCGATGTAAGTTCCTGGCATACTGAGGATAAAATTAGCTCATAGAGACAATATTGGCAAAAAATTTAAAAAAATGGAAGACTGCAAGTAAAATTCTGCCTTCAGTTATCCCCAGGCGTTCCTAAGGGAACTTTGTGGAACTGCCAACAATAAATGAGGGTTAAATTTCACATTTTTTATGTATGTGATGAGAATTTCATTTATGTAGTTTATGTGAAAAATATATATGTCAAGTATGTGGAAGTTATGAATGGGCTACTCAGAAATATAATAAAGGTGTCAAACAGACTTATTTTATTTGCTAACCTGGACTTGAATGTGTATTTTTTTTCTCTTTTTCTTTAAGGTTAGAGAGTACTCAAAAAGGATTGAACTGTATCAGCAGCAAATCCTTAATCTAACCCTCAGAGTGGAGCATATGGAGCACAGCAGTTTATCTTACACAGAACTGGACTTCCAGTTACTGAAAGTGGAAATCAGTGACCTGGAGAGACTGGTCACTCAGCTGAAATCCAGCCTTGTTGGAAGCAACGTCATCGTTGAGCAGATATATTTGGAGGTATTGACAGAGACTTAATTAGCCACAGAGGGTTCAAATATACAGATAGTCTATTCTCTTTTTAATGTTTAGGTTGAGGAAATGTAGCCTATCTATCTCTACTGCAGCCAGTGGAATTATTTTAGCATTTCATCAGCATAAATTAAAAGAAAGCTTTACCTTAAATGTATTATCATCTTTTTCCTTGATATAGAGCACAGAAAAGCAAAGAAACCCCAAAACAAGTGGGGGCCTCTTTGTTTTTGCCAACTATCTGATGAAAGTTAACAGTTTTGCATAGTGTTAAGTACATGAACTGATTAAATTATTATAATAAATACTAATTTATAGACCCCCATGCTTGAAAGCCTCTGTGCTTTAACTTAGATAATTACAAAATTAGCTTCTGGTTGCTAGGGCAGTGGCCCAATCAATATGAAATCAAGAAGTGGGAAAGACTATCACCTTCCCAGCAGACTATAAATCACATTTTCAAAATTGTAATTAATCACTCACCTAGAGAGAATAATTACTTCAGATGAAAAGTGAAATATAATTTTCTCCATTGTCCTCTAGATCATCAAGTAGGTGATTGAGAACATTATTTATCTTCGCAAATAAAATTTCCAGATACTTTTGTAAGGCTGGAATAAGTACTTTTTATATATAATAGCTAGCACTTGCCTAAGACTTACTGGATATTTTTATACTATGTGTAATATAACACTATATTTTTGCATTATGATATAAAATGGAATGTTAAAGCATTTCCTTGTGGTCACATACCTCTGCTGTAAATGTAAAGTTCAGGCTAGCAGGAAAAGGTCTGTTTTTAGGGATGTTTCTTTCAACCTGTTCTGTAGCATTTTCTATGGTATGATCAACCCCGCCTACAAATATCTGTAAAATAAAGTTGAAAGAAATTTAAACTTCCTCTCTTTTTTTTTTTTCTTTTTTCTTTTTCTCTAGATTAGAAATCTGACTATACTGGTAAATGAACTAGAATCACTGGACAAAAACAATATCCTTGCAATTCGTCGACAAATTGTGTCCCTGCAGAATCGATTGAAAGAGTGTGAAGAGAGCACGAACAAAACCACAATACCCCCTTATTTCCCACCAGGTAAGTATTTCACTTGTATATCAAATAAGAAACAACATAATACATGGGTAGAACAGATGCACAGATTTCTCTTTGTTAATATTAAATACAATTGTAATGATACTACTTAGCTCTTGAAAAATTGAGCAGACAGCTCCTAATGTTTCATCAACGGGTTCAAAAGGAAAACAAGGGCAGGAAACAAACTCTTCCAGACAGAGTAGCTGTATTCAACTGGAAAAAGTTGTAATCTTCCTCTCACCTGCAGTGCAAAAAGGGAATCTCTACCCCTCTTCTCTTGTTCAAAACAATTACCTTTTTTTTTTGTGGGAAACTATGTTTTTATCTGATCAGCTTTGATTTTTAATAATTCCTGTGAAAGTGACCTGTGTCATGGTAATTTTGCTCTAATGCTGCTTGGGAAATGTATGAGCAACAGTTGATGTACTAAAGCTGTTGATATGCAAGCTCTGGAAGGTAGCTTTGCATGAAGATTGCTTTTGCTTCACAGGCAAAAGGTTTTTCTAAATCAGAAGGTCAAGAACCTTGGGGGGAAATTCTGGTCTCAGGGAAATAAGTGGGAGCTTTATTCCTGATTTTGGTGGAACTAGGATTTTACCATTGTCTTAACTAGGAAAGGTTATGTTCTGGGGTTTAGATCAGTGGGTCCCAGAGTGCAGTTCATGTAAAAGTATCAACAGGCACAGGGCATGTGGTAATTAGTTTACAACTGGAATAATTTTTGTCTTGATGGTGTGTTCAGTTGGAAAAATCACATTGTGAATGAATCATAGTCTGAGAAATTTTAAGAGTCAGATATGATATACTGGAGCAAACCATTTAGGAACCACTAGTTTAGGTATGCCAGGTCAAGCATCCCACTTGCTAACAGACAGGAGGATTTATCAAAGTGTGTTGATCCCTTAGTGTTTTATACACAGGGGGTTCCTTCTGACAGTGTATTGTAAAAGAGAAAGTGCTCTGTTGTATACAGTACCTAGGGGAAGGATCCTGATTTTTCACATAAGCTGGTTAGCAGTCAGCCAGAGGAGCCCATAAGACAGGAGGAGTGGTGTCCTGCCTCAAAGGAGCACAGATTTGCACCTACCAGCATTTATGTCTCCTCACCTTTGGGTTCAAGCATCTCGTTGGAAAGGTGAGAGGCAGAAATACATCTTCCCTCAGGGTCAGCAGCCTTTCCCATTGTGATCCCCTTAGGGCTTCATAGCAGTGCGGGCAGCTGCTGCACTTTTCTGATGGGATGCACGAGTAACACCTTGTCTGGGGGATCAGGCAGGAGAGAAAGGTGAAACAAAAACCTGCATTGCAAAATCTCAAGGCCCTTCTCTGCTCCTTAAGGAAGGGCTTAAAATGTTTCAATATATTAAAAAAAAAAGCAAAAAAAAAAAAAAGCAATGTTTTAAAAGTGTTTGAAGGGCATCTCATTGATTTATTGAGGGTGACGGTGTGTGGAAAGAAACAGCCTCTTTCTCTTCAAGCCTACAGCAAGCCTTTGTTTTGGTGAGAAAGTACTGAGCTCTGGAACAAGAATACTGTGTCCATGAGTGATGGAGGAAGGGGCTGCTTTTATGCCTGGGTGGTTCGAGTGAGCATCTGTGGGACACAGGAGCTTTCATGGAGTCGAAAAGGGAGGTCTATGCTTCACAGTGCAGGTCCATGCAGGCGTAGGCAAGTCATGTCTAGAGCAGGATGATAGCTCCGGGATGGGTAAATGGAACTGCATAGGATTGCGACCATAATGGAATTACTTAGCATTATTTCTCAAGGCATGGTGGGGAGATGGATAGAGTTTATCTGGACCGAAATTGTATTGCTTTAGCATTGCCTTGTTCCTGACTGGTGTGCCACCTAGCTCAGGCACCTTTGCATGTGGCTGCATTGTGTGGGAACTGCAGAATGGAAAATAAACTAGAAGGACAAAATCCTGGTGGTATGAACAACGACAGCTTCATTGACTTCCAGAGAATTACCACCACTGACATCAGCTGAGGACATCCTCTGATGTTGTCTGTGAGTTTATCTTCTGCCCACAGCAATAGGAACCCTGGAGGGGTTGGAGGATGTGTGTGGGTGTATTGTCATGGCCACCTTTAGGGTGCGGGTGATCTCCGAGGCTGGCACGAGGCACTGGCAGAGCAACTGCAGAGCGCTGGCAAGTTTCCAGCCTGTTGGGAGATGCCAACTATACAGATAACCCAGGTGTTATGTAGGCTCAGATACCTGCTAATCCACCCAGGACTGGTGTGTCCTGACTTTGTGTGCCTGGCAGGGAGGAGGAAATATTCTCTGGGCAGAGAACTTTGTAGAGCAATTACTTGTCCTGCAGACTGTATCTGAAAACAAGTAGCAGTAGGAAGAGGTTATTGCTTGGGAAGATGGAGTAAGTATGTGAGAGTGCTGCATTTTCTAGATGGTCATTTTGCAGGCTTTGCACGGATGCTCACACCTAGGCCTCTGAAGCTCTCTAGCACTCATTTACGCATTTGAACACATTTCCATATGTTTTCTCTGCAAGCCTGAATGCCTTGAATTCCTGCCAAACCATTTGGCCTTGCCCTGCTTTTATATTCATTTTATATTTATGATGTTTGTATTAAACTGACTCTTTGTCCTGTTTTCAGACTGCATTTTCTTTCCCCCTTCATCCTCTCTCCAGCATATTTTGGGTAGACAACATGAACTAGAGAGAGCTTGGCTAATCCCCAAGCTATCTAAGACCATGAGTCTAAAGGCAAGTTTAATTAAAGCTTCTTGCTTCTCAGTGCTGTAGTATGCAGCCCTTCTGACCCTTTCCCCCAAGGCTTTTGCCGCTGTATTTCTTGGAGTGAGCAGGCCGGTTCTCAAACAACATAGCAGAAAGAATTCACTGGTCTCCATTTGCCTTTCTCTCTGACTAGAGAGGTAGGTGGGTATCTGAGTGTCTGAGATGGGGCTCAGTAAATATATAATCATCCTCACCATCATCACTAGCTTTCCTATCTGCAGCAGTTCCTGCTCCTCACCACTCCGGTGGAAAAGATACATTCATCCGTTCATTTTTCTTTTGCGCTGATCTCATCTGGTTGCATCAGGGCAGGTATAGAGAGAAAAGACCCCAGGATGGTTCTTTGAGGACTCTGCAGCAGATTCTTTGTCACTTCTCACTAAAATGATCTGAGAGAGGCAGCAGGGAGAAGTGAGTCAGATGAAACTCTCCAAGGCAAAAAAGAAATAAAGGAAAAAAAGAGCAAAGCTGGTTTTTCTGGCTTTTATACATTTAAAAATTAAGGATTTCAAGTTATTGGTGAATAGGTCTCAGCAGGAGGAAGACCTCGTGTAGCCTAATGCTGAAACTCAGGCAATCCTATTGGAGTCTTATTACAGTGATTTCACTTTTACCTTATATTTGACCTCCTATGTACCCAAGATGTCTGTGTTTTTTGAGTGCTTTGGGTTGTGTTTTGAAATGAGTATGTCCTTACACAAAGAGAGACACATGCCTACAGACACCTGAAAAGAGCTCACCAGTGCCGCCTCTCTAGGACTGTCTGAATAGCCTCCGGAGACAGATGCATTTCTCCATTGGCAATGGAGGGACCTTAGCTGAGGCACCTGAATTTTTAGTTGCCTGAAGGTAGGTCAGATGAATTCCAGCCCTCTATCTTACCCCCTGCTAGAAGCTGATGACATAAGTCTTCTCTGACACAGCTGTCAGCCTGTGTCTGTGCCCTGTGACATTGGTGAAGACTGAGGTGCCTGTGTGGGTCTTCCTATGTCGGTGAAACAGTAGGAGCAAAGCTGAACCTTTCCCTGGGCAGCTCTGTCTCCTGCGTCTCAAGCCACAGTAAGGCTGGTAACAGCTCACACGTCTGGATGCAGTGGTTCGTCTGATGGGAGAGGAGGGTGCACATCTGGGATTTGGGAGCACGTGTGAGAGTGTAGCACCAGCCTGCTGCAGGTCTCTGTGCCTCTCATGGAAGTTCCTTTAAATGTGGGTCCCACCTTGTCTCATGGTGTTCAGATGCATAGGCAAACTGTGGTCCCTTCTCTTCTGCCATCAAATGCAGCTGCTTGGTGGGGGGAGGCTGCTGGAGTTTTTTTGGCACCTGTATTGTTGGAGGGAGAAGCTGATGTCCTCCATGAGTGCTTCAGAGTGAAGTAGGTGAAGCGAGACCCAACGGGAGGCATTTCATGCTCAGTTCTGCAGCCTGTCAGCCAAGCAAGTCTAACTTGCCAGCTAAGTGCCAGGTCCTTTTCTGGTGAATCAGAAGGATTAGTAAAAAACGGAGCTGAGATACTGGTTCTTTATGTATGGAGAAGAAGTATGTTCGTATGTATCTATGTTAGTCCTCCTCTCGCCTATTTGCTACATAAGCATGAAACAAAGGAAGGCAAAAATACCAGGATGTTATTTATCAGTGGCCCAAAACAGTGGAGAAAGGACTTAAAAACTTGAAAGTTTGAATAATGCATATGGATTTATTTCAAGTACCTTCTAATATTTACAAAATTACATGACACTTTATTTCCTTTGTGCATTTTTTTTCCCCACAAGATCCAGACAGGGAGGCAAGTTTAGATTAAATAAACAACAATGAATTCTTCTGAACCTGTGCAGAAGACAGATCACCCCCTGACTACCACAGAGTTTTTTGGTTAAAAAAAAAAAAAAATTCTGTGAGAGTTTTCAAGGAAATCAAAATGAAGCACATAGTCTATAGAAACCTCAGACAATTTTTGATGTCATTAAAACAGAACACGCTTCTAACTTTATTTTAATAATTCATTGTTTCATAAATAAAAACCAAACAAGTGTTCAGCAGAGAGATCTCTTTAAGGGAAGAAATAATAATTTATTATTTCTTTTGTAAAAAAAGGTCTCTCTGCTGAACACACGTTTGTTTTTTATTTATGAAACAATGTATGAATTATTAAAATAAATCTGGAATTGTGTTCTGCTTAATGACATGAAAAATTATTTGAGGTCGCATATAGATGAGCTTAGTAGTGCTGCACTACCTGCAAGCTTCAGTGCTATATTTTTCTAAACAAATCAAGAGTTTTAGAGCATTTAATAGCCATTTAATTCTGAGATAAGTTTATTGAGATTTAAACACAGTAATATATTCAATATGTCACCAGCTTGAATGAAGCCCTCATGCCAGAGGTAACAATACTAGAGATATAAGAATATATAAGAAAAAAACAGTTCAAATTGGTTTATGGAGTTGGCAGGCTGCAAGCCATTTTGCACTGTCTGCCTGTCTTCCTTTGCATGGGCTGAGGTATAAGCACCTCCAAACGTTGGTATCTGTGCCAAGTGGTGAGGCCATGTTCCTAGCCATGCTACGTGCCACTTGCAGACATGCAGCCTGGCTCGCCATACAGCAGTGCCTTCCCCGTGTGCTATATTTGGAAATGAGGGTTCTGCTCCAGGGCCTCATCCTTTGTAAAGCACTTAAGTGCATGCTTAAATGCTCATCTGCTTTGAGCCAGGAATGCTGATTTGCTGTGATTCTTGGTGACATGGAGGGAAGCAACATTCACCCAGGGTCATCCCATGTTTCTGCAGTGAGAATCCCAGCACACAAAAGGGACCGGAGGAGGTGATGAGGTTGTTCACAACTCATGTCGTTCTCTTTACCATGAGCTGGGCACTCAGTGATGCAGAGCTACTCTCATGGGCAATACTGACCCCAAGGAATTTGACAGTGTGGCCTGGGGACACAAGGATTTAGCTCAGCATAGTGATTTGTATTTAATAGAAAGCTCTTTCCCACCTGCCTCATAGATGTTGATATAAGGCTGCAGGTGAATCACATCTCCCTCAAGACAGCACAAGGCTGTGAGGGGTGAAGGTGTTATGTAGTGGAAAGAGAGAAATACTACATTTTGAGAAAGGAGGAGACATGGAGAGCTTCACTGCCCAAATTGACTTTACACATTGGCACAAATGTTGCCCTCTTGCTTGGACATTTCTAACATTTCAGGGCACAGGTCTCCTTGTCGCAGCGGTAGAGCACCTTCCCCTTGGGCAAAGCAGATCTGAAAAAGATTTCTCTGCATTTGCAACAGTCCATTTTTCACCAAATAGCTTGTTTCCCAGTCTTTTTCCAAGTAGAGTACTTCAGATTGGTCTGTCTCCACATTTCCCTCTATCTGTGGGATAGACTAGGATGCCTTTGAGCACAAGATACCTCCTAGACTTTTTCTGTCAGTGGCTTTAGAAATTTTCAATTCACCTCTGTAAATATTGTCTGGCCTTGCTTAGGGATGGCTGGCTTTGAGGGCAAAAGGTAAATTCTCTCTTTGTTATTTCTCTTTCTTCTTTGTGCAAAGATATAGGTTACTTATACACTAGACATTCCTTCATATGACTGAGCTTGTGAACAGCCATTCTTTTCATACAGGCTATAAGCAATTGTGACACGGTACCCATGCAAAGTATTAAAATCTCAAAAGATAAGTTTGACTTTTGTCATTGACGCCATAGCTGGTTGTGCACGGAATTCCTGTGCTGAGGGAGGTAGTAGTAACATCAAACAGTTGTGACCATTAATTTATCCATTAACTGATGTGTGAGACTTGGGTCTATTCATATTGCACTCCATCTTTAATAAGGAAGATGTCTAGTGGCTAGAGCACCTCACTGAACTGGGAAATATTGGAGTACCACTAAGCTTGTGAGCCGGTGCTAGTCACTTGACATCTCTGTCTTCATTACCTCAGGTGAGCATATCCTTACAATGAAAAATCTGGGACACTTTTGTGGCAGTAATATAAAAAGCTAATGTTTAAACTTGGGAAAAAACATGCTGGTTTTTGCCAGTGGCAGCTTTGGATTCATCAGAGGCCCAAGGACATTTATGAGTGGAGGATTTTTTCTACCAGTGACTTACGTTGTTGAGAATTTATCAAGAAACAGGAATGTCACTGCTATTCAGCATGAGTAAATGGAAAGTATTTCTTGTATCTAAATTAATTTGGACTTTTTTGTTCCAAAGAGTGTTCATCATAATTGAATGTTCATTTCGCTTCATTGTTTGTTCCTAGTAACAGTTTGCTCCTAGTGTGGAAAAAATTCTACTCAGCCCAGCAGTATATCTTGAAAAATATTCTGTAGGTGCAAAACCCCAAAGATTCTGTGTAGAAAAATTAAAAAAAAAAAAAAAGGATTTTTTAATGATCCTGAAACGGCTTTGTAATTGATATGTGGAAAACAGAGCTGTTCTGGTTCAGCTTGAATTCATATTCTTTTTAGAGTTGCCTCACATGAAAAGTTGGAGAAATACCTGCCTCCATTTCCTAGGCTGTGATTGTTACTGTCTGCAGATTTCTTTGAGGGCCTGAGGTGGAAGGCGCCATGCAGCTGTGACGCACTGTTGTAAAGCTGTGATTCTGGCAGCAGAATGCTAATCTGAAATGTGACTCTGAAATTACTGCTGCTGCTGCTCCTTCCTTCCCCTCCTCAGTGAAATACACAGAAGTCAGATGCTCCTCTTTCTTTTTTTCCTGTCTCCCCTGCTCTCAGTTCCACTGAGGTAGCAAATAACCTAAAATGCTTCTGAAATTGTATTTTCCGAGGGATTTCCTAGTGCATCAGGCTGGCATGCATCAAATGGGTAGAAACAGAAATCTGTCCCTTGTCTGGAACAGCACAGCAAGCACTTATTTTCTGTGAATTAATCCTGACGGAGGATGGATGTCCCTATCTTTTTTTTTTTTTTTTTTACTAACTTTCTGAGTCAACTTGGAACACTTAGTGACAAACCAGTTGCTGACCTTGGCCAACAGTGAGCTTTTTACACATGAAACTGTGCATTTATGTCTGTGCTTTGCCACAAAACTAATCCCTAGTAAGTACACTCTAGAGGCTACAGTATGCAAAACCTCTGTCCTAATGATAACATCTGGAAAACCTATTTTTTTTCTCTTTAATTACAGGTAGCTGCCTTCACCGTGGACTGCTGAATGTTAGCCAGCCCTATATTGTAAAGCTGAACTGGAGAGGATTTTCCTACACACATGGTTCCTGGGGTAGAGATTACTCTCCCTCTAACCCAGAGAAAGAACTCTATTGGGTTGCACCATTGAACACAGATGGGAGATACTTGGAATACTACAGAATTTATAGTTCCTTTGATAATTTGCTGCTGTTTAAACCCATGTATGAAAGTACCATAAGATATGGGGAAGGAAGTGGTGCTGCCCTTTATAATAGCTATTTGTACTATCATTCTTATAGTTCAAGATATATGGTGAAGCATGATTTAAAAACAAACACTATGGTTTTGAGAAAGGAGCTTCCAGATGCTGCTGTTGGTAACCGTTTCTCTTATGCAGGTGCATCATGGAAAGACATAGATTTTGCCGTGGATGAAAGTGGGTTATGGGTAATATATGCAACAGAAAATAGCATGGGCAACATTGTGATTAGCAAACTCAATGAGACCACACTTGATGTGCTAAATACTTGGCAGACAAGACAGTACAAGCCATCTGTTTCCAACGCTTTCATGTTATGTGGTGTTCTGTATGCCACAAGGCCAATGAACACTAGGAAAGAGGAAATCTTCTACATGTACGACACGAGTACTGGCCAAGAAGGTAGTATTAGTGTCGTTATGGATAAAAAGTTAGATAAAATACATAGTATTGATTATAACCCCACAGATCAGAAACTGTATGTTTACAATGACGGTTACCTTCTAAGATACGATGCGATCTTTCAGTCTTAGTATCTCAGTGAAATAAGCATACAATAACATTGGCAGCAACTAAAATGAGAGATCCGGTATGCCTTTAGACAATGCTATTGCCAGTTTAGGGTTCATCTGGTCTGATGTACTGTATCTGTGGGTCTTATGTATATTACTTATACTCTTTAAAGGAATTTCCCACTCTGGTCAGTAATATTGCTGGCAGCAGAGTTTAGCAGTACTGGGTTCTTTAGGTTTTGATTGGTGTTTATTGGTGCTTGGTGCTTTACAATTGTCCTGCCTCTAAGGGTAGATTTACTGCATAGATTTAGTGCTTTTTGTTTACAGAAATTGATGGGCACAGCCTATCTACGGACCAAGAAGCTAATTACCTACTGATGTGCATTTGTCAGTGTACCACTGGCAAGGCACTCAGAAACTGAGAATGAATTTCCACTGATCTTCATCAGAGTGATCTGAAGCCTCAGAGAAACTAATCGAAGGGTTAAAATAGTACAGGAAGTAGACTCGGTCGGAAGACGGCAACCCATTTTTTAGGTAGAAGCAGTAGTATCTGGCTCAAGGCTTCAGGGGAGCTGGTAGCAATGCACTTTGCTGTTTGAAGCCCTACTACAGGCAGGGGAGAGAAGGCATTGGGGCAGGGACAGAGCTCACTGCCCTTGCCATCATTGATGCATGGGACAGCAGCTCCTGGGGTTTTACCTATGGTTGCTGCCCCTCAGCTCAGGCCTCTCCCAAGGTGCCACAGCACCAGGCTGGCTTCCCAGAGTGACTATGATGGCAAAACTGGCAGCAGGGCTTTCATCAACTTTCCTTCTGTCCCACTCTGCAGCCTTTAGCAACTTCCTGTGCCTAGACCTGGCATTATGAATGGTTTTATTGCAATCTAGCCATGTTTTGTGGTCACCATGGCTCCATTTTCCTAGCAGTGCAGTGCAAGAAACGCTGTTTTCCTTTCCTTAAGATGATGCAAATCCTCCTGTTGACTTTATTGGCCATGGGCGGCTTTTAGGTATATATCATACATTGCCATAGAATTACAACTGTGTTTAATGTGCCTCTATTCAGCATTTTTGCCATTCCATAATTAGATTCCTGAAAACCTTGTTAGTGTAGAGACCAATTTGTTCCCCGGGTAATTCTGTCTTACAGCAAGGTAAGAGGTTTTGTGGAAAACAGAAGTCTGGTCAAGCTAGTTGGATATGTGGGATTTTTTTGGTTTTTTTTGTAAAATGGGTATTGCGTAATAGTTTTTGAGTGTGTGCACTGTATCAATGTCTTACCTTCATTATGTTAGCAGGCTGAAATACGGAAATTCAGAGCTCTACAATGATGAAGAAAGCATTTCATGTGGTTCGTTTTCTTCTGTTACCTGTGCAGTCATGTCTGTGTCCTCTGATAATCAAAATCAGTACATATGCAAATAATTGCTTTTGTTTTAATAAAAACAATATTTCAAAGAATCTCAGTTGTGCTATAGAGCCATGTAAAGCTACTTGTGACAAACAGGTAACTTTTGGGACACAATGGGGAAGCCAGGGCACCAAATGTTTGAAACAGGATCATTGCACTCACTTGGGCTCCGTGTGCTTAAACAGCTCTGGGAACAATGCAAAGGTGTGAATCAGTGTGTCAACAAGTACGTAAGAGGAGCTTTATTTCCCCACACAGAAATATGTTAGCTGGTTAGGGTAACATTTCTCCACCAAGCTGAGATGTTACTCAAGACATCGGAGGCTGATGAACTGATGACAAGTTTTGAAGCCAGGTGCTGCCACTTATCAGGTATCAGCATCTGCTTCTTGGAAACCTGTGAAATGAATTTGAAAGCCATGGAGGCATTGGTGCAGTAATCTGATCAGTCAGCACAGGCAGGGCTGCAGTGTGAATAATCCGTAACAGCTCTAGTAAGGATTTGGCTGAGAAAGGAAGAAGAAAATACTGCAAAAAATATCTTTTCCCTCTACATCCGTGTGTGTCATGGAAGGTAAGCAGCTCTCTACTTATTATTAAGAAATGCTGTCAGCATGGGCCTTGAAGCTCCTCAGCTTACCACCGTTTAGGGATGGAGTTGATGCTAGCATGTATGTGACTGATTCTGGTGAATTGACTGTGATTCTCAAGTCCTTCCTGGGGACAGGTCCTTGTGGTCTAGCTTTTTCACCTTTGGAAACAGCAGTCAGCCTGGACTGGAGGCTTTCACAGTGGCGATGGAGGTGGAGATGCCATGACTACCCACCTCGCTCGGTTGCAGTGTGGCCCAGACCCTGTGTGACCTGGTGCCGGGCTCCAGCTGGACCTCATTGAGGTGGCCCAGAGGTGGGAAGATAGTGTCAGTGGCCATCTCTTCAGGGTACCCCACAATGTCGCTGCAGAGAAGATAAAACGCAATCAGGTTAGACCTCAGTAGCTCAGTACCAGAAGGAAAGCAGAAACATCCCAGCACTTATAAATCCTTAAAATATCTTGTGTGGAGGTGCTGGGCCAGGATGTTTTGGTTCTGGTAAGGCTGAGCTTGTCCTTTGATTTTTGTCCTGCACTAGTATTTCTCTGATGGCTGGTGCCAGGGTGCAGAAGTGGCTCCCTGGGGTCCATCAGGGCAGGGCCTGGCAGCCAACACCCGTCCCACCACCCCAGCCAGGAGCAGGGCAGCCGGGGCATACCAGGGCAGCCTCAGCCCCAGGGAACGGGCACCTCCATGGGGATGGGGACAGGCTGAGGCTGGGCTGGGACATGGGCAGGGCAGGGCTGTGGGGAGATGGAGACCAGCCCTGCTGCAGCGTTGCTGTGGCAGGGGCTGGTGGCCCCAGGGGCTGACATGGGGTCCTGAGTAGGGTGGGGGGGAGCCCCAGGGCAGTGGGCAGGGTGGGCAGTGAAGCACATACGTGCCCCTGGGGCCCTGGTAGATGGCAGTGCTTCTGTTAGTGTTATAAGAGGCTTTGCAGAGTTGTAGAAAGACCGTTGTCCTTTTAAAAACAGAAAAATAAAGGCACAAAATGACTATATTTCAGCTATTGATTTTGGCATCTCTCCGTGGAGGTTTTGGGGTATATAAACAATATTGAACATAAATAGTACCTGTCACAGAACCCAGAGGAGAGGACATCTGTCTGCGTGGTGATACAGGGAACTGCAGTACAGGGACTTTGGTGCAATTTTGTTGATGAGTGGTTTTCACGCCACCTAACTCAAGGGATGTGAGGTGGGAGACTCAGCTCTGATCCATGCAACGACTGCACGTGGGGAGAGAGGGACCTTCTGCAAAGGAGCACTTCACTTCCCTTAGGCTTGTCCTTTTGGGCCTTGGATAAAGGTGATTCAGTGGAGCTGGCTGTTAAAATCAAAGAGTGTTCTTGAGCTGGCCATGGCACACAGTCTTGAGCAGGCTTCACTCTGTGTCCCTGTTGACAACTATCCTGTAGCTGGTGCTATCTCTGCTTTGGTTTGGAGGTGTTTCCTCCTCTCCTTCCTCCTTGGATGTAGAGAAGACCTCACCCCCATGCTTCCCAGCATGGGCTGTTACTGGTTTGGTGGCTCCACACCATTGCTTGATGTGGCTTTTGCCTGCAGTGACATAAGTTTCACTCTGACCCTTTTCACCCAGATTTTCCTGACAACCACTGACCTCATTCCCACCAGTCTGTTCAAAGTGCAGTGACAAAGTCATCCTCTTTTGCCTTTTGCAGTCCTTCTTGCTTCCACCCTCTCTTTAACGAGTTAGATACAAGCTCTTTATTCCAGAACTTTTAGTCCAGGGCTTTCACTCCTTCCCTCTTAGCAACCATGCTACCTGAACCTCCCTACTTTGCTGCCTAGGTGATGTCAACCTCCTTCATCCTCCTGTTGCCTTGTCACACACCCTTCCCTTTATCCCACACCAACACTTTTCTCCAGGATGCCCTCTCCAAACAGATCTATCAGCTTCCCTGGGCTCCTCCAAATTTCTCATGAATTTCTCTGTGAAGATCTTGATAATTTGCCAACTGATTACAGCTAACTTGTTGCCTTCAGTAGGAGATTGGTATTTATTTGCATCATGTATTCAATTATCTGGCACATGAGAGCATAAATCTGGCACATATAAACTCTCTTATTATTCATTCCCGTATGTCACTCCCTCATTCTCTGTTACATTCACTTGTTGTATCTTGTCTTAAACGGCGATTTTACGTTCCTCAAGGGAAATACCTGTCTTTTAGTTTGGGGTAGTAGAGCACCTAGCACAACGAGCTGCTACCTTCTTCCTCTGTTCTAGGTACTTCTGAGCAGCAAACAACAAAGAGCAGCAAGAGCTGGCCAGGGATTGTTGCATGCATCTGTGTTTTTGTCTGAATTTTCATGCATGCTGCTACGTGTGCTGCATATAAATTGGCTTTGAAAAGTAGGCAAACAATATGCTTCCAGACAACTGTGTAAACATTCTGTTGGAAACTGTTTCAGTAGCTATGTGCACATAATGTAGCTACAATGCATCCCTAAATTTGTACCATGTGGGGCAGGATCACTTTTCCTCCTGTAAATATTTGATTTCTTTCCTTTCTTTCTTTGCGGTTTTGTGACTGCACAGGAGTTGCTCCCTGAAAGCCAAGGACCAGTGGCACAAGTGTACACCATGCACAGAGCCTGCAGCCATGATCTTTTTCATACTGAAAAACAACCTGTGATTTTGCAGGATTAGGAATTCTTCTTCCAATAGAACAAAATACTCGCTTTGTAGCTGAGCTGGGTTTGGAGAGATGAGAATTAAGGAATTGCAACGTTATGGTTTGTAAAAGTGAGCACGTGTGAGGGCAAATGTGTGCGTCTAGCAGGAATCCTGTCTTCCCCTGTACTTGCTGGGCTGCTGCCAGTTTGCAAGCTGTTAGCCATGTACAGGAAAGCAAATGAAGTGAGCGAAGCTGCACGGGCAACTGTTCTTTTGAGTCTTCAGGGAATGGCTCCTGCCACTGGCTTACGTTCTCCAGGCCAGTTGGGCTGTACTTGGCCTTGGGCCACGGGTGAAGGCAAATCTGGCTTTAAACTGTTGCTCTTCCTCGGCAATCAGGCTGGAAAGTGATGGCCCAGTCCCCAGCTCAGCAGCTCCCAAACTTCTTTATTTTCTGCCTGCTACGTGTGATTCCCAGGGAGTGTGTGTCCTAGCAGGACACAGCAGTAGCCCACATACATCTGTCTGCCTTTGGTACGTGTATTATGCTAGAGAGGGAAAGAAATGGACAATACTGCTATATAGCTAGTGGATCCGCCGATGGCAGAAGGGGCCGTTGGAAGAAGACATCGGAGTGTGTTGCTTTTAGCTGGAGCTGTGCAGAAGAGGGGCAGAATCCTCGACAGATATCCCAGGATATCTCCTTGTCCACCCCTCTGCTTGAAGGCAGGATCACGTATGTCTGAGCTGCCCTTGACAGCCATTTGTAATCTGTTCTTTAAAACCTCTGATGATGGAGATTTCACAGTCTCCCTAGGTGGCCTCTTTGGGCACTTAACTACCCTCAAAATGAGGAAATTTTTCATAAACCTCCTCTGCTGCAAATTAAGTGGCTTTAAGAAGATAAGCATGACTATGTTGCTGAGACCAAAGGCTCAGCTTCCCCAGCATCCTCTACATAACAGTGGCCAATACCAGAGGCTTCAGAGAAGTGTATAGGAGCAGGACAAGGATGCAGTGATAATCCTGCCACTGGACTTCCTTAGCCTGAAGTTTTGGAATGTTTTCTTGGTTTGCCTGCAACAGATTCAAAGCGCAGTTAACTCTCATCTGTGTAAGAACCATTTACGTAGTGGAAAATGCTTTTCATGTATCTATGATGTCTGCTCTTTTCTAGATAAAGCAAGCCCAGATTCCCACCCTTTCCTCCTAGGTCATGTTTTCTAAACCTTGCAAAATTTGTGTTGATCTCTCCTTTTAGTTGACATACAACTCTTTTCATCGTCATTGAGGAGAATGGACTGATTACCTCTAAAACTCATGTATAACACTTTGAACTTGCATCATCTTTTCTATTGCCGATGGGTTTGGGCCCCATCTGGTTTGAAAGGAAAGCACTAAGGAACTAGCAAGAGAAGAAACAAGAAGGAGGCTAACACCCAAGTCCAAGCAACTTCCCTGAACATGGAGAGTCCCACGGTCTGCCTCCTGTGCCTAATGTTCATGAAAGATGTGCATGAGATGTACATAAGCTGTTTAAGATCTAGGAGCTAGCCCTGAGATTTCCTCTTCATCAGAGAGGCACAGAAGAACTGGGCTGTCATTATCCCTTAGGCTCCAGGGGTATTGCATTCCTGCCTTCATAGTAATACAGTTTTCAGAGGAGGGATGGAGAATTTGCACCCAAACCCCACACCCCAGCCCCTGTATTACTCCTGGCTGGTGCTGTGATGAGAGTTGAGGGCTATATGGATTTGTACAGGGTTTGGCTCTGACTCCTAGTGTTGCAGTGGCAACTAACTTGATTTCAGTTTTTGGCATTTCCTTCTGGCTGGTTTAGTGTGTCAGTTGTTCCGTATCCTCCTCCTAGAAGCTTAGGTCTCTCACCGGCTTGCATGGGGAACTGAGGATATGTCTGTGCCCTGCGGTGCAACTCCTTACAGTGACACTTGAGTGCTGGCCCTAAGCTGAGATGATGTAAAGCCACCAGCGCCTCTTGAACCAAGGACAGAAATCTCTTTGCCATCTTTCATTTGGCAGTATAGACAGCTTCTTTAAACTGAAAAACAGAATAGCTGTTTTAGCATGATGCTAACATGAGCACTTGGCTAGCAGACTATGCTAATGTGACTAACTTGCTTCCAGAGTGCAAGCACTGTGCCACAGAAATGACCCAGCTTGTTTAGAAATACCTGACAAACCCCTCTGTGCATTGTGGCGGGGGTACATCGACAGGCCCTTTCCTCAGTGCTGGGCACTCTGCAACTGGATGTAAGAATGCCTTTTGGGGCTCTACCCAGTGACCTTTCTTTGCCTACTGTGCTCTTGGCTAATTTTACATGCATCTGTGCGACTGAATTGATTAGCTCTTGATCTGTAATCAGGGTGGGCCAAAGAAGACTCTGGAGAGATTGAGGAGATGGAGGATTGCTGCCATTGCCCGTGCGATGGAAGATCAGTGTTTGAAAGATTGGCATGAAAGAACTCAGATTCTTGATGTTTGTGTGGGAAGCACATACATAAGCTGCACAAATCATTACCATCTGTATTATGAACAGACCCCAGAGCATTAACCTGTTCTATTAGTTGCCTATGCTGGAAATACTGTTTATGTTAGCAAAGCTGAGGTACAAATCTTTCTTATGCATAATGCAGGACATTTTATACGTTTGACAGGAAAGCAATTTGAAACATTTTGAATGGAAACATTCTCTGCTGAATCGTTTTATTGTGATGAAAAATACCCCCAAGAAACAGTGACGTTAAAGATGCTGGGTCTTTGGAACTCAGGAAAGTTTGGAGTGATCAAATGCACCTTGATTTAACATTTTCTGCATCTCTCTTTTTGGTGTGTTTTAAAGGGGGGAAGAGATTCGTTTGGCTTTTTAAATGGGAATAATAATGGTTAGCTCTTCGTATAGTGTCTTTTATCTGTGAGCCACAGAGTCTTTCACTAACAGTAATTTAGCATGGAAACCTCAATGCGAAGAAGGGGAAGATATAATAATACTCTTCATATTTATGCTAAATTCTGTGCCTTTACAAATGAGTAAGGAGAAAAAGTCAGCTGGAAGTTGTGAAAGATCTCTTTATCTGCAAAACATTCCTTTTATAGCTTTCCTCCCGTTGAGGAATGTGTAGCTTTGCAGAATGGGGGACAGTCAGGTTTCTGTAGGTCAAACGAAGGGCATACATCTGGGCTTTCTTCTCTGCTGGGGTCTTTTCCCTTCGAGCAACCTGACTCCCTTAAAAACTTTGGGGTGCAGTCTGTGCAGCTTCACACTATGCCCTGCCACGCAGGACAGGAACGGGTATGGGGATTGGTACTGCTTCTGGCATCGCCAGCTCCTGCAGGGATTTCTTAGTGCAAATCTTTGGGAACCGGATTATGTTTTGGAAGTGATTCTTTGATGTCTTCTTATTGAGGGCCTGGGGGCTTTAGCTGTGTGTCTGTTCTCTGTGGGAGATGGGAAGTATTTTCTCTTTTCCCTAGCTCAGACTAATTTCTGCTTTTCCCTTTGTATTGGCAGTAAGAGAAGCGGCCCAGAGAGATTGAGAGGCGCGTCTGCAGGCACAGAATCAGGCTTAAGGAGGATGGCAATTATTTTTCTCATTCTGATCTTCTGGAGTGATGTTGAGACTCTGGGGTGATGCAACATAAGAACCTCAAGATACAAGAATGATCTTCTGTTGATTTTTAGTTTTATCCGGGGTTAACTCTTCATGTTTCCGTATGGAGAAATACGAGCAAGGAACCTCTTTCTATTGTAAAACAACTTTCCAAAAAGCATTTTAATATTATTAGATTCATAAATCAATGGCCTTTTAAGTGCAGCTATTCATGTCCTGGAAATGGAATTGTGGGTTCATAAGCAGATCACAAAAATGCATATTTGCAACCCTCAGAAAAATAACTGGCACTGTCTGTACTGTAAGGGAAATAGGTCTGAGTGCAAGTGGCACAAGCTGACTTTTATAGCTAAGTCTTGAAGAAATCTAGTTAGAGAGGTTCAGAGCAGAGCCAGGAAGTGAGGAAACACGATGTGGATCATCAGCAGTCCAGCATGGTTCCTCATCCTCCATTATTTAGTAGTATAGATCTTCTCTTAGTGCATAGCTTCAGCTTCCAGCACGGGGATTTCTATGACTCACAGGCAGGTCATGGAAACTGAGGTCCATATGAAATATATCTGGAAAAAATGAACTAGAAGTTTTTCCACTGGCAGCCTATGGTAGGGTTTTGGACAGGATATCCTAAGTAGCATGTCCAAGGCAGTCCAAAGATGATATTAATGGGATAAAAGTGAAAGCTGTAAACAAAGGGATGTTACCAAAACAGAAAGAAGGGTTTTGAATGGCTTGGCTTTGAAAGCATTTGGGGGTGAACAAATAATGATGACAAACCACAAGGTTTCTGGACTCATAGTCTTCAAGAGAAATAATGCTTGACCAAAATTTCCTGACACTTATATACTCCATTAAGTCAGCTTTTAGTGGATTTTCCTTTAAATAAATAGTCTGTGTTTACAGCTTGTAAAATAGCTTACAATATACTTTTGGCCAAGAATTATTTTGTACCCATAAATCATACAAGTTTATTTCATACAGTAAAAAATGCTGTTAATCGAACAATGCACTGAACAGGGTTTAGCAATAGCACCTGTGGAGCATTCCCAGGAGTTAATCCTTCACATACCTTGGTGAGGAATTATTAGTAGTCTGCAACAGGGTGAAAACCATCCTGCATTAGCCCACGTTGTAAAAACCCTTCTGCTTTTGGTAACAAAACACGATAGGTGTTACCATAGGTACTAGTGGCTGTATTGACAAGGTTTCAGTTTCACTGCTGAAATAGGGTGCTTAGTTTAGACATTGCAGACATGATCAGCAGAAAAGTGGTTAATGTGCTGAGAGCTGTAAAAGAGATGATGGTTAAATGGAGCAAAAATTGCCATTTTGTACCTGACTCTTCAGAATCCTGCCTTCGTTTGCAGCTGTATTGTGTCATCAAACCATGTGCAATCCATGGGGTTTCAGCTGCATGGCTCCCATTAACTTTAATCAGAGTCAGGAGAATAAACTGCTGAGCAATGCACTCTGAAAATATACCCCTCCATTCTTAACAATTATATTACTCTGCTTTGTGCGGTGGGGAATCTTTAGGAGGCAGAGCTGAACGCTCCATCATTTCAATACCTGCTCTTTGTGCATAATGAAAACAGCACTGTTTGCAGCCTGCTCCCTACTACGGTCGATGACTGATTTCACTACACAAATGACCAAACAATTGACTTCAGAATTTCTCTACATGAAACAGATACAAATCTTTTGGGGAGATAGCAGCTGTGTTCTGTGCATGTGAGTGAGGTTATAAAGGATGGAAGGGCTGTTTAGGAAAATTCAGTGTTGACATCCTTTAACGAAAATTGTTGCCAGGATACTGTCAAGTCATACAGGATAGCTACGGCTGTGGCAGTCCTAGTGTTAAAGAGATGAACAAATAACGGCAGTCAGAATCAGTGCCACATATTTAAGACTAGAGCAGAGGTCCAGGTGCAAGGTGATATATCCCCACTGCCATGTTTCCATGAGCTATGCCAAGCGTGCAAGCCCCACGATGGTCCATGCAAACAGCCCTGCAGCAGTCAGAGCGTGTGACATGCTGAAAATCCTCATCCCTCATTAGTGTCACTGACCGAGAGATACGGCTGCTCAGAAACCCATATAGGCAGCGAACACATAGAGCTGGCATCTAGCCTTCTCGCTGTGTATGTGCTTCCTGGCTTTTATGCCCAGGCTCAATTGTTCTGAGTAAATAATCGCTCTCATTTACAAATCTGCATTCTGAATAATTTCTTCAGCGTTCAAACACGCCCCAACCTTTTACATGACCCTCAAAGTGCAGATAAAACCGCTGAGATTTCCTGTGGGAACTTTAAAAAAACAATAACCGCAAACTCCTCTGAAGGACAGATAAAAATGTGGTGAAAGTTTCATTAGCAACAAACTCTAGCCCTTTTAGTTGCAGTAGCAGCCATATTTTTTGTTCAGCGGGACAGTTTTTGCACAGATGTCAAGTTTTGCTACTTGAGGAATGTGAAAATGAGAACAGAGTTTTCAATGCATTCGGATCAGCAGGCATAATCAGGTCTCAAGACTACCCTTCCTTATCCAGATAAACAGTAATTCTTTACAATGATTTCTGAAGTGTACCATGTTCCCATTTACTCAGACACGCAGTGCTTATAGTGGGAACCATTGAAAAGCGTTGTCCTGCATTATCTGAGGGATTTTGAAGGAAATGAAGCAAATCTCCTTTACAATACATTGTTCCTGCAAGGAAGGATCTCACAGAATCTAATCTTTTTTTCATTCATTTTTTAGTGTAGCCTGCACAACAGAGGCAGCTCTTCAGCATCATTTGTATGATAATAGCATTATTTTGCCCCAAATATGGTGCACATCTCAAGGACCTCCATAGTCACCTCAGGGGGATTGTTCAGTCCAGACAAGGGGGAGGCAATTGTGGGGGGAACAGGTCGAATCACAGTGAAGTGAATTTCAAATATTACCGTTAAATCGTTACATTACCTTTTTCGGCTGCCACCAAAAAGCCTTTTCAGCAAGAGGGACGTTTGGCTTCCCATGGAATTTCTGCCAGATCAGAATAAACTGAGCTTTTCCAAGAGATTTAGTCTTCTGAACGTCACCTGTCTTCCTAATCCTGGATTGCAATAGAGCTTTAAGCAGTCAATAAATGCTTAGCCTCAAAACAGAGGTCCTTTTCAGTGTGCATGGGTAATTAAACTTCTGGGAATTTTGAGGTGCAGTAGGAAGTCACTTAGACCTTAATGTAATTTAGGTCTAGAGTTGTCTGAGGTGCATAATAGTACTGTGCCTGGACCCACAGATGTTCCAGAGGGGTCTATGCTTCCTATCTGATAGTCATGATACCCAAGGGTATCTTGCATGTTCCTAAATATCCATGCGAGAGCAACCAAACCCAATTTATTAATGATTTTAAGCATCTATAGGGTTGGGAGGCCTCTAAAGTCTGCAGAATGGGTTGCTGTCTGAGGTTTAGGTAGCATTTAGGGAGACTGCTTCCTTTTGTTCTTTCTCTGTGGATTATGCAGGGAGCCCAGGGAAATTGGCCTCATAATTTAGGTGCTTCATTGGGATGCCTAGAGCTGGCAATGTGAATCCCCCAAGTGCCAGTTAGAACACTGCCTGGGCTTCCACAAGTGAAGCTAAGTGCTGCCTATGATACTATAACGAGTAGTTTTATTTCAAGAGAGCAAATGATTTGGCATGGATGCTTTAATTATAGAACTGAACACACTTTTCCTTTTTGTAAAATGTTAGTGAATAGCCCATGAAGTACTCGTTGTGACTGGCTGTGTTTCATTCATGGTCCTCTCAGTGTGATAAGTTTGCTGTGAATATTTGAAGTTCACAGTCGCTATTATACTGCAAAGCCACAGGAATCAGATGGAGTGGATTTTATTTTATGCATCTTTATCAATCTACAAGATGTATTTACTCTAAGCTAGTTGCGTGGGCACTATCCATAGAAAGAGTTAGGCACTGTCCAACTGTGATTCACCCTCTCCTTAAGGGAAATGTGGTAATAAAAATAGGCTGGATAATGCTCTGGACTATTGTGGCAAGTTAATTGGATTAGATGAAACATGTGGGGTTTAATTCTGTGGACCATACCGATATTTTAAGGGCTATTTGAAGTGCCTTAGGGTATACTGCCTTGCCTCTAGCTGGTCTAGTGAGGCACATTTCCTGTAGCCCTTGTGTCATAGGTACCTATTCTAGGGCATCTCGAATGGCCCTAGGTGCTTACAGGGTGGGCAACTGAATCCCTGAACGTGTGTCCCTCAGTCATCATGGTCAATGAAGCTAGAGATTTCTTTATCTGATCAGATGTACGCATTTACTCTAGGTTGTGCTCAGTACCTTTCTAGACTCTGTTGGCTATATTCACTCTACCTCATGGAGGAAGCCCACCTCACACGTACAGACCTGCATCCTGGACATCTGTGGGCAAGTGTTTGAGTTCCACTGTTGCATTCGAGGGAAACAAAGTTGGGTGAGGTAAATGTGATCCAAGGGTTTTGTATCTAATGAGAAAATAACAAGTAATAGAGTTCACAACTTGAAAGCTGAGCCAAAATAATTGTGAGAATAAAACTCACGACTCACATCAAACTGGAGCACGTCTCCTTCTTTTTTTGAGGGGAGATGCAGGCACCCAAAAATAACATGATTTGCTCCATACTGGCATAACTAAAGTGTGTAGTCAACTAAAACCATGTCCCACATACGGTTGAATCCCCTTATTTTTAAATGAGGTCAATTTTTATATGAAAAAGCCATTTCAAAATAAAAAATGCAAAAGATTCCTTTTGAAAATGTTGAAATGAAATGTTGTGCCATTTTGGAAGTTTCATTCCTGTTTTTTCAGATGAAATGTCAAATAAATGCAAATCAAATTTACATAGTTTCTATCATGTGAAAACAACATATTTATCAAATCTATTATTCACCTATATTTTCAGGATAGGTCTATTTCTGATGTGTGAGCAGACAACTTATAAAATTAGCACAGTGTGAATTCAGTTAGAAGAAGAAGATGAAAATTCATTCTCTGTGACTCTGAACATTGTAAAAGAATGACTGAAAATTCAGGTCCCACAATATTTGTGTTAAAAAGGTTGGCTATATGATGATTTTTACTGAATAAACTATGAATGGAAACTAATTTTGACTTCCAAAGAAATAATTTTGGACTATGTTTTTGCTTGAATTGAAAACAAAAAGAAACTGAACTTGGCATATAAGATAAAGGTAAGGTCTAGTCCTCCTACTTTGTCTGTTTAACTTTAGCTTAAATTTTAAGCTGCTTGTTAAATGATCTTTCTATAGTAGTCATCTAAGTTTTTATATGGGTGCCCTCTGTGTAGATATTTGGGAATGATAAGTGTTTCTGAAAAAACTCTGAAAAGTTATTAGTCTGTCTATACTTGATCACTTGAGTTGAACAGATCATCTCCCTGTTGAAGCTTTCACTTTTCCATATTTACTATGTATGGACAGAAACAATTTAGGAGGACCGACTCATTATAAGCCTAATATTTAAAGCTTAAATTAAGGGCCAAGATCAGCAAGATGGATTTTATTCTAACAGCCTAACGACATTGTTTCCAGCCAACTGGTGAGCTTTAGAGGTAGGACTCTACACACCTGTATCATGCATGTTCCTATAATGGTAGCTGAGTCTTCCATGATTCATGTAGAACTTTTTTCTCCTTGCTCTAAAATAACCCAAAAGCCAGTGGAAGTGCAGCATTCATTAATGGGACCTTTTTTAGGGGAGCATTAGTAGCTTTGCAGGGTGCAGGTGACTTGTTTGCATCCTGTGATGTTGCTGAGATGAGGAGGAAAAGAAACTGAAATAAGAAGTTTCTGTTGATGTGCACACTGCTTTCTTAACTGTGACCTAAAACTCCTGCAGGCAGGAACCTGCGCAAGAATCGGGTTCTTATTTTTGGCAGTGCTGTCTTAAATTATGGCACCATAAGGCTCAGGTTCTGAGCCCTTCCTTCAAAGGCAGCCCTGCAGCCAAATAGGTCAGACTTTCTGGGCAATGGCTCTGGAAGTCTGGAGACTCAGATGGAGTGAATCCACACCTTCTGTTCAGGGAGCTGGTCTCACTGCATGTACAGAGAGTGTCTCTGCTGCACATGCTCACAGTACCCACGGCCTCCAGCATCCTTAAGACATTGCTGATTTCTGGAGTGAGTTTCCTATATGACTTTGGACAAGTCACGCTTTAGTTTCCTCATCTGTAGGCTGGGGATTATATTGCTGCAATGAATGGAGGCTAAAATCACTGATGTTTGTAATTTGTGTTGATATTCTCCAAGGGGAGGCAGGCACAATAGAAGTGCAAATAAATTGTTGTGACTGTTTAGTATTTCAGTAAATGGAAAAGCTCTTCAAAGCGGAGTTCAGAGTAAGTACAATAGCGTGGAAAATTACATGTGCAGAGCTAAGAAAGACGACAGAAAGACACGAGGAAGCAATTTCATTGCAGTCATTCTAGTAATCAATGAGATGTGGACATTTATTTGCCAGCATGGATTATAATATTAGCAATGAGTCTCTCAAGAAGAACAATATTGGATTTGGGCAGGCAAGGCAAATTTGAAACATCAGAAAACTGCAGATCCGAGCTTGGTCACAGAAGTCCAAACTGCTTTCCACTTCCCCCTTCATGCACGTTGTTTATAATCAGAAAGTGGAGATACACATTTCTCTGGGGAGGGACAGCTGAGCGGGCTCATGGCTTTAAGATGGGCTCACACTTTCCTCATGGATCTGCCTGCAGTGGAACCGGGAATTTGACAGCTTGGAGCAACAGAGGATGGTTGGAGTTTGGTGTTGGCTAAGCACAGGGTGGACACACTAAGCTGAGACCACCTCTATGAGTGCGGGCAGAGGACACATGGATAGTGGAGCTTATCATGACTGTCTCAGGTCTGCCCACCTCAAGGATGCAAGCATGGGCTTTGTAGACATTGGAGGGGTGAGAATAGTTCTGCTGAGTGGGAAGGGGCAGGCAGTTCTTTTGTGGGCCATGATGTAGGAAGTCATTGCCACTTGGTGAGGAGGGACTATTCCAGTGACAATGCAGGAGGCACATCCTGAGAGTGAATTATGAGAATCAATTCATTGTGGGCAAGTTATTCACATTTGTTGTCATTGCTATTCCTCTCCTTAAAACAGGGTCAGTATATATAATTTCCTAACAGTGATGAGCAGGGTGTTTGTAAGTCCATTTTGAATATGAAGGCCTCCATGTACATGCCATGGGCTGTGACTGTGGAAATGGCCATTTGGCAGCTCATGGAAAATTAATTCTTTTTTAGCCTGGTTCTTAGAGGAACAGTTATCCCCCTATCAGTGTTGTCACCACAACGCATTGCACTGTTGGTCACATCAGCAAAGAAGTCAGGGCAGAATGAATGTGTATCGTTCCTATGGGCATGTTCCCTCAAACTCAGCACTGATGCATACCATGAACTGAAGTCCTTGTCATGTTCCTACTTATGCTATGTCATTTCTGTCCCGGAGCAAGTCTCCTACATTCCCTGTTTGTAATTCTCACACTTCTAATAAGCAGCTAATCCCCTTACAGAGAGAGGTGGCATTGAACCAGACCCCAGACATAGATTGTGCTCCATTCTGGGAGATGGACAGGAATGTAAGCGTACATGAACTTAGAGGTTGCAGCTGGGTCTATATAACCAGCAAGCTCCCCTTCCTTGGTTCAATGCTCCTGAACTTTGGTCTGCTAGGAGTATTGGTTAGAAGCAATAACTGAAAGCTTAAGTCTCTCCTATATAAAATGCATCCATATAGGACAATACTTTGAACTGGGGTAGGTTATATAATTTCTAGTGCAGTGGGAGGATGATGGTACACAGCAGGTCGTGATATGCACTAATTTTTAGTATCCGTGTACCACACAAATGATAGGAGAGGGAGAAGACCTGGGAGGAGAAAAGATGTGAAGATGTAAAGAATGGAAAGGATAAAATGAATCCTAAATCCCTAAAAAGCTCATACCTGAAAGCTGTATGAAATGGGAGAGGAGGTTAGCTGTCCTGAAGAATGAGCACAGAAATAATCTGAGCTGTGATTATACAATATTACTTTATTTAAATAATCTGTTTAATTCTTTTTACTTTGTGGGATCTTTTTCTTGGAAACCAGGGTCCTTTTGACACTGAAGGAGTGTTAGCCCTCCGTAAAAAGCTGACCCTGCTACAAAAGGGACTGCTAAGAAAAACTGAAAACAGCCCCTTAACAATGGATGCTTCAGTTATACTGCGCAAGTGTTGGAAAAGCATGTCTCAGGACTTCCAGAGGGCTGCTGCATAGAGCTGAAAAGCGATTAAGACTGGCAAATCACTGTATAGTTTTGCACTGCCAGTCTTGAGACTGCCTCAGTAATGGTGTGACTTACTCAATTCAATATAGGCTTGAAAAGGGACCTCTTGAGCTCAGAAATGCTGTTGTGTAGACCACTCATTTGCCTCAAGGGGATTGTCACAACATTTCCATGGCAATTGCTCTTGAAAGCTGAGAAACGTTCAGGAGGCTGCCATAATATAGACACAGGATAGTATGTACTGACTTGAGTGTGTATATGTGTGTGTGAAAGACTCTCTAATGGAAGATCTATCTGACCTACTAATGTAGCTGAACTAGCTTAGGTGTTTCTCTCAGTGCTGTAAAGATCTGGTTTTAGACCAATTTCTGAGCTTCAAGTGGATACATTTGCAGAAATCAGGATTGTTTTGTGAATTATTTGTCAGCAGAAAGAGAGGGCTAAATGCATGAGATAATGTATTCATAATGCATAATTTGACTATTTTAGAAGCAATTATGCTTTTGAAACCATCAGCATAAGCTTAATGCAGACAAAATGGAGCTTTTAGCAACCCCCCTGAAGCTCTCTTCCTTTCCCCTGCCACTGGGCATTGTATAACCTTTTTTTTTCTCACCTGAACCCTTTCTCCAAATCCCAATATACAGGTCATGTTAAAATCCTTCTGTTTCTTCCTATGCAATATCAATAATAGTGGTCCTTTCCCTTCCCCACTGCCCCCAGTTATTTCCCATCTAGGCCCTTATCAGCTCTCATTTCACAAACCATCACTGTGTTGAGCCACCTCAGGAAAATTTCTGAAAATTTAGTGTAAAATTGGTGCTGGCTTGGAATTTGGGACCAAGTTTTCAGCAAAATATTAGCCACAGTTCCAGTTTGCAGCTGTGCAGGTCAAATAGCAGTGCTACTGGTATGTTGCAGGACTTGGCTTCTACCCATCGACTGACCTTAACTGGAACCACCAGCAGCTGGTGGGTGTGGAGAGCGGAGACAACAGACATTGCTACGTCTTGAATGTTCCAACAAGGCGCTTGGGGCAGGATCTTGCAGCAGTACAAATGGAGCCTGGACTAGTTTGTTGCTGTGGCTTAGCTAAAAAGGCAGGGAAAAGAATGAAATCTTGTCTCGTGGTGCTGTTTCTATGGTGCTCTTCGCACATACAATATACTTGCCACCTTACTAATTGCAATGTGTAAAGGCTATTGTCACCAGGCCACGGTCTGTGGCATATCACTTGCTTTTTCTTTTTATGTAGTGACCTGTTGTATGTTTGGCAAGGAACAAATAGCTGGCGTGTTTGGCTATCTTTGAGAAACTTCTCTGCTATTATTTTCTCAGCCGTATGCTGGGTGCTTCCTTCCACTTCACCATGCACAAGTGTTACTTTCCATGGCCCACCTGGCCTATTTAAACATGTGTTAACTGTCAAAGTGGGTGAAAAACCTCCAATTCTATCAGTGATTTTTCCTTTCTGGTGATAGATGGTGCTGAGAAGAGAAGACTGAGGGGAAAAGTAAATAGGCAAAGGGCTGTGTCAGCTGGGAAAGGGATGAACTGTTTTACATGTCTGCAGGACATCAGACAAGGAGTGACAGACTTAAGTTACAGCAAGAGAGTAGTATGCTCGAGATTTGGAAAAGTTTTCTAACTGGAAGGACAGTCAAGCATGGAAGAGACTGACTGGGGATATTAAAGTGTCTTGAAGGTTTTTAAGGCTGAACAAACATCTGTGAAGAATAACACAAACTTGGTTGATCATGCTGTGGTGCTGGGACTAGTCTGAAGAGCCTCTTGTGATGCCAGGTGTCCTGTTTCTGAGTCCATCTCCTGTCTGGTAGCTCAGAAATAAGTTTTTCCCCTTCTGACTTACAGCCATGACTTTAAATTCTGGAATTAGACTTGATACTGATATCCAGCTTTACTCCTGAATATTGCTTGTGGCCACTTACTGTTGTGTTATCTATGTTCATGAGGCATCTTGCTTTGTTTTTTCATCAGTTTATACCTCTCGATGGTCTAAACAGTAGCAGCCTGACTAGTTAGGATGTTTTTTACAGTGACCTACCTTGCTTTTCTGTATTTCTAATCTTGAATCTTTAATCTGTCCCAATTAGCTCCCAGTTAGGGTTTCTCAAGGCTTTGGAGACTGTTTCAGAATTGACCCAAGCAATCAGATGTGTCATGTAGAGCTCAGATTGTTACCAGCACATTGACGCTTGAAAAGTATTTCATCTCTCCTTGATGACTGCAAAGAAAATTCTTCAGAAAAGGAGTCTTGAAGTATTTGTAAAACTCTTCAGGAAAGCAGTGCGTTCCTGTTATTTAACCAATTGCTGGCGGATGACCTGTTATCCCGGATCAGAGAGCAGGATAGAATTTCTGCTTCCTCTGCTGACATTTGCAGAAACTCATCAAAGGTAGTTCATTTTCACATCTGCTTTCTCTGCTGTTATTAGAAGAAAACCTTCTCATGTGTAATCTCTCAGTCCAAACCGTCTGGATTTACATGGTGTGTCAGGGTGTATTGACTCTTCACTGTGACATCCAAACCACCTTCTGATTCAACAGTTGATTTATTTTCTTTTCGTGGCTCAGACAGAGTCCTCCTACTCCAACCCTGAACCTCACTGTAGCATACAGAGTATTTTCAGTTAAAACGTCTTTTGATCTTTCTGATTGAAAGATGCAGTCTGACAATCCTAATGTTTCTCGACAGTTTTCCTGAGATCTGTTATCTTGTTCTTTTTATATTCTTTGTGGAGACTACAGTCACTGTGACCACTGAAAGAACAATTTCATATGCTTTCTGTATTCCTCTACAGCTTTGAAAAGTGTGCACATCTTTTGTGTGTGTGTCTGTGTATGAATGCGTATATGTGTTTATTTCTGACTGGAATCAAGACAGTATAAGAAATATGAAAATTTTATATGACAAACCCTCAATTGCCAGTAATGAACACAGAATACAAAATCAAATTAAAACCCCGTATGCTAGAGGATAGCATTAGGAACAATTTGACATTTATTGAACAACAGATGGTGATTAAAAGCATAAAACCCTTGATTGTCTTGCTAAAAGCCAAACTTCATAGTTCTGTCTAAGGAATGTCTAACATTTCAAATAAAACACTCAAGGCATCAATGAAATCATAGGAAGATCAACTCAAAGGGGTTCTTATATATGTTCTTAGCAGAAGTGCAGTTAAAATCTCCCCTTTAAAAGTATCACATTTTTAGCTTGACAATTTTCTGGAAATGAATCTTCTCCTCCCGGAGAAGGTCGCAGATAATAAACACTTAACAGAAAGACCATGTGCATTAAACTAATTTTATTAAATGAGGGGGGAACTGAATACTCTCTTTCTCTTTTACCCTGTTCTTTCATTGTAGCCCAGCTTTCAGTGAGTTTATAAGGGCGCAGTGTGCAGTCCTGTCCTTCAGGGTGTGAACCCCATGGCAGCGGGAAGGTGCTCTTGTTGAATCTGGGGGAAAAGAGAGGGTCTGAAATTATTCGGTAGTCTGTCTTGTCCTCTTTCTCTTGCACCATGGAATTAGATACTGCTCTCCATGGGGTGCCTGTGAGCCACTTAATAAAGGTGTTCTCTCTAATCAGTGGCTTTGAGTCACAGATCCCTAAAAGTCTGTATCCTGCATGTAAAGGAATTAATGAAAGATGAGTAAGAGAAGCAGTCTATTGTCAGCAGATTTATATTCTGTTTCTTGTGGAAAGAGAGTGGATGCACATCATATTGGCTAGTGGTCTTGGGCAGGTTGTCCCATTGTTACCTCCAAACAGTGCATTTTGCCTGGCTGACTGCGCTCAGAGATCGTCTGTTCCGAATGCACATTCTGGACACAGATTGAGAGACATTGAATTTATATTTATAGGATGAGTTATGAACAGTTTTGCCTCATCTCTTTCCCTTTATGCTAAACATGTTATCACATTTTTGTGTGTAATCACAGCGATGCCCTTAAGAGTAACATACTGACAATTATCAATAATTGATAGACATATTCAGCTTAATTGTTTCATTGTTCTGACTACACATCCTTCTCTCCATGCACAGTTGTCATGTCATCCATTAATGGATGACTTTTGTTTTATTCTCTGTATCTAAAGCCACCGTGCACACTTCAGACTTGTTTGCTGTCATATCCTTCTTTGCTGAGATCATGCTGCTTCTCTGCATCGGCCATATTTCTTTTTTTCCTTCAGCATTTTCACCCTTCCTTTCCCTCCTTGGTCTTGGCCTTGCTTCTGTCTTATCTATGTTTCAACTGGCTGTGCATAATGAAATTTCAGTCTTCATTTGCACATATTTACTCTGCCAAGCCTGTTTCGCAGTTTGCATTTGCTGTGTCTAGTAACAATAGCCAACAGCACGGTCCGAGAGACTTGATGATACAAGATTTTTCCTGTCAGAAATATCCTTTAAAGCTCTTTGGAAGTCAATGGCTATAAAACTCAAAGTACAAAGGCAGAGACTAGGGTCTTAAAGAGGATGGAGATTCCCATCCCTGTCTGGAGACAGGGAGAGAGAAGCAAATGCAGTAGGTAGTTCATCCTATCTTGGAACAAACATCATGGTAAGATGGCTGAATCTCTCTCTGAGGCAATTATAACTCTCTACTAGCTATCAAGGTTGACTAAATGACCGCCTTAGAGTAGACATTTAGCTAATGGGAAGTAGATTATGGTCATGAACTGGAGCACGAGACATCTGTTTTTTAACTTCCATGTGCCAGCATCTCTGTGTTTCATCAAAATGCTTACTTTTTTGATTAACACTATTCAGATTTTGATTTTTTGGCCAGAAGGCTGTTTGTTGTTGGTGGGGTTTTTTCCGTAACATTGTGGGCATTTTAAGTCAAGATATGATTACAAATTATAATGTAACTTTGATAATAAGAAAGGTTAATATAACTATGTGGGAGTTTAACACCAGAAGAGAACTCTAAAGAAAAATCTGAATGAGGCATTAGAAAGTTAAAGTACAGGTATTCTGACTTTGATCTAAATGGTGTGAAAGATGTCAGAAAATCATTACTTCTAGTTCAGGAAATTGCAGTTAGTATCTACTTCTTAGCGATACAGGAAGGAAGAGACAAACAGCAAGATTTGGAGGGGGAATACTGAGGACTATGAAGAAAGAAATGTGAGCTGGAAGGCATAAACAGAAGTGTTGGTGAAAGGAACATCTGAAGGGTCTGGACGCTGAATAGAGAGCTCTAGGTCTGTTTCCGGAGGTGCAGGATGGCTATTGAAAGCCATCAAAGGAAGACAGAGAGAATATATGGAGAAGACGATGTTCTTGCAATGCTCCATGGGAACTTGAGGACTGTCTGTCTTTGGAGATGTTCAAATCTTGAGTAGATAAAGCCCTGAGCAACCTGAGCTAAGCTGACCCTGCTTTTAGCAGGGTGTCAGATGAGAGTATTTCAGAGGTGCCTTCCAACCTCAGCTGCTCTATCATTTTCCAAAACTTTTCCAAGCTTCAATCATGGAAATGTGGTATTTGTCTTTAGTTTGTACATCAATAAATGGCATAATTTCTTTTCATTGCTATTGAGTGCACAAAGACCTTCTGCTATTGTCCTGTAAAATTTCATACTGAAGCCATGGACTAAGGAAATCCTCTTCTTTATGCATTATTTCATTGGTAGAAAGGAGTACAAGAAAGAGAGTAAGAAAAAAGGAAAAGATTTTATTTTGCTGATGCTTGCAGTAGGTAATGACTATCAACAGTAAGAACCTATTAAGCTACTTCAAATTAGTATCTGATCTGCTTTAAAAAGACACTCATTATCAGTTAATTCATTAAAGGTATTTATTGAGGTTTAAGACATATGAAACAAAAATACCTCATTTGCAAGTAATTAATACAGAATTACTTAAGCAATATGGTTTCACAAATGAAATACTTATATTTGAATTCCTTTTAATCCACTTGAAAGAGATGCTTAGATCTTTAATCATCAGATAAATTAGATATGTTTTGTTAATTACCTATCAATCAATATTCCAGTTCAGCATCTACATTGCTCAAGAGAAGGGCACATAGTTGGGATAGGAGTTCTTTTCATTAAACATTCTTCCTTGTTTATTTTCTTTGTGCAGCTGGCATTAAGGGTATTAACCAATTCAATTGTTCAATAATTCAAGGGAGAATTACTGTGTTTATTTATTTATTTTTTGCTGCATTGTAAGTAAAGCTCCCAGGAGATTTGGTCATGTATTCCTATGTGGTCAAACCACATGCTTGAGTGAAATAGTTTGCTTTTTTTTTTTTTTTTGTCAGTACTTCAAGTGTAAGTGCAGTTTTGTTTAAAAACATTATCACAAAGACGCACATTTAAACTCTGATTTCAAGCCTGAAAGGACTGGACTGTGCTGCCAGTTGTGTGGATCTATTGATTTTGTAGAGCCAGCTCCTTGTCCAAGAAAGACACACTCTCGGGTTTGAGTGCTCCACTAGGTCTTTGGGTTGCGTAAAGTAGAAGCACTCAGCACCTGCAAAGGTCAGACTTTATTATTCATTAGTCTTCTGGTATATTTTGGAAGAGGACTGGGAAGAAGAGATTCTGCAAGAAGAAGGTTACACCACCGGGAGAAATTGCATAGGCTGCAGTTTAAGCTCCAGAACTCAGTAGAAATCCTGCTTTGTTTCCCTGTTCAGGAACAAAAATGGTTCTTCAGATAAAAAGTGGGCCAGACTGTTTTTTTAACAAATTATTTTGAATGATTCACACCTAAGTTGAAAATATCTACCAGTCTAAAGTCAGGGATGAGAATTGTTTTAATATCTGATTTGAAAAATGCTGAAAAACCAGTGTTAATAATGAAATGCTGATACAACTTTATCTGGAGCCCTTCTAGCAGAGCAGTTATAATATGAAAAAGTAAGGTTCAATAAAATGCAAGGCAGAAATAGCAAATTATATTAGATGTGACATATTAGCCATAAGGCCTTTTCTAAACTACAGTGGAAAAATTAGGACAAGGGTATGGTACTATATTTCTCCCCACAGCGTGAGAAAGGCCTAGCCCTCAGAGCATTCCCTCTGAACTTGTATTCTATTTCTAGCATGTGTTTTATTAACTTTTATTTTTGTTTTGCAGGCTAGACACACAGCACCAACCTTAATGTCAAATTAGATAATGAAAAGCAATAGTCATCTTAAGAAAAATCATTCAAATAACTGTCATGTTGCATTATAGTTTTTGCTGCTAGCAAAAGCCTTAATTAAGTCTGCAGAATGGTTTCTTTTTTCATTTTCTGATTTCAGATGCTCTGAACTTCCTAAGCAATTTTTCTGTTAGAGCTGCATCTTTATGTTCTTATAGAAATCATTCCATGTATAGAATAGAGCAATATCTAAAAAAACCCAAAAACTGTAGGAGGGAAGAGTTTCACACAGAGTTGTGCCATTTATCAAGTTGTAGGAAAAAAGTGCAAGCTAGAACCTTGAGTGTTGCCAGATTTCATCTGGGGTGATGAACACAAGCCTAACGAATGCTGCTGCTGCTGCTGTATAGTGATTAACAAATCAGAACATCAGCAAATGACATATCAGTATGATAACTTGGAAATACGCTATGGAACAGATCCTGTGCTCCTCGTGCTGCGGTGAGGTTACCCAAGCTGGGAGTAATCTCTGGCTGGCGCAGAACCAAGCTTACCCCAAAATATGTTTTTCTAAAGGAAAGGGTATTGGTGGATCATTGCTGCTTTGAGCAATCTCTGACTGAAGCAGTAAAACTGGGAATCTAATTATGCCAAGGGCTGAAATGGTAAGTACAGGGACTAGAAAGTGCAAGCAAAATTGAGCTGTCCTTGGGTGCTGAATCAAGCAGAGCAGAGCCAGATTTGGAGGAACAGGCCTAATGACTACATGCATAATGAATTGCAATTAATACCACTAAGGACCCATTGTTGTGATAGGCATTACCTACTGTAAGTGCATTATTGGAATTAGTAAGTTGGATGTATTTCTACTGCTTATGAATCTCCAACAAATCTCCTTAACCTTAAGAGCAGACTCTTCCCCATTTGCTGTGCTTTGATTTGTATCATGAAGCGGTCTCAGCATTTATGAACTGGAGTCTTTTGGGTTGAAACTAAATTGGAAGCGATGGCTGAGGAGATCACCTACTGCACTCGAGCTGCAGATAGGCATGAAGTCCGTAGGACCAGACTAGAACTATTATGAAGCGAAATATTCAGGAATGTTTTTATCGAGATGCCAGAACCTCTGCACCAACTCCTGAGGTCTGTAGATCCACTTTTAGAGATCCATTTGGAGAGATCCTCTGGCCTCAAACACAAACTTTCGCCATGAGGGAACCATGTTCTCCTCTGTCTGGCATTTACATAATGTGGGTGCAAAATGTTTCCAGATTAGAATATTCCACTGTCGTACGTTCCTATTTACACAATGTCCTTTAGAAATGAAAGTGATTACATGAGGCAGCAAGCCATGGTGAGCCAAGCTCCTGTTTTGCACTGAGTGTCCAGACTCAGTTTTCCCTGACTTCATAAGCTCCTCAATTCAGTTGGGCCCATTGCTCGTTGTACCAGTGAAACCAACAGAACTATTGGTGTCTGTTAGGGCTTGACTGTGAAGCCAGGTATCGCACAAATCTCCAGGCTATTTCGAGAGTATGATATTCTAAGATGACCTTTAATATTGGCCTCAGTTCCCCTTCTGCAAAACTGAAAAAGTAAAACTGTTTCCAGTGTACTTTGCCCTCTCTTCCTCAGTGGTAAGCATTCTGTAACATAAGAACATAAAATTATTGGACCAGTCCATCCTTTTGGGATCCTGTGCTTCAGGGAAATACTGTCCCCCTGCAAATACATCCAGAGTTCGAGAGGATGCCTGGTTACCTTAGTACATCAAGAAAAAAAATAACTTGAAAGGAAATGCAGAAACTTTCCACAGAAAATAAAAATGTGGTCAAATGGAGAAGGAAATAAGAAAAGTAAAACAAGCAAACAAAATGTTTTAAAGAATTTTTCATGATATCTTTTGAACTTGGGCATTATCAAAATTTGCCTACTTTTTGACCAGCTCTACAAAGTCACAGTAGAGTTGGCAGGAGGAAAAGAGGGTCAGGACATGGCAAGCTGTAACAGAAGTATATGTCCCCTAAATATACTCATGCTAATGTTGTCTAATTCTTCTTCAGATTTATGACCTGTTTACATGGCAAGAATAAGCCAAATTTAAACCCTTTTGGGACAAACAGGCATGTTTGCAAATTCCTTCCTTCCTTCCTTCCTTCCTTCCTTCCTTCCTTCCTTCCTTCCTTCCTTCCTTCCTTCCCCTGCTAACTCAAAGCCAAGCTTTCTCTGCCAACCTAAACAGCGATAAAAGACTTGGTCACTTATCACTACATACATGTAATAAGTGACTAGGCCACCTCCATATTTTACAGTGCTGTTTAAAAACATTTGTTTCTGGAATGCAGGCACTGATTTCTAATCTGGAAATGTGAGAGTACGGAACAGCATGTAAGGAAGATTTATGCAGTGAATTAAAGGAAAAACTTTGTTAGGCAGGTTTGGGGGTTTTTTTTGTTTGTTTGTTTTGGGTTTTTTTTGGTTTTGGTTTGAATTTTAGTTTAGTTTGCTTATAGGTCCTGGAAAATCCATCAGATTAAAATACATCAGAAAATCCCCAGGAACCAGGCTGAAAGTGAACAAGAATTTAATCTTTCTTCATCACTGTCAACTGAAATTATTTCCTCCTGATAAATACCAGTAGATGCTATTTCTGCTTCTTTGTTGATGCTGGTGATCTCAATCCAATAGTGCAGCAGAAAGTGAAAGATTAAGATGTATAGTAAAGCAGGATTGCAAGATTATTGCAATAAAATGGAAAAACTGCCAGTCACATATTGACATAAGATGGAATTTTACAATGCTTTTGTGGTTAGAAAAGGTTGAAACTCTTCCAAGAATATCTTTCTTACTGATACACTTTCCCTGGAGAAGACCTTGTAGTCATTTAAGTCCTTAGTGACCTGACTATAAATCTGATAATATCAAAAGCACAAAAATAAACTGACTTGCTTAAGGATCTTCAACTGTTGAAATGATACTTGCTGTGAGTTTCATAAAAGAGGAAATTAGAATCTAGCTAAAAATCAGAGTCCATGGTGTTTTCTGCGCTAAAAAAAGCACTTCAATAATATCCAATTAACTAGATGGTAAGAGTTACTGAAGAACAGGATCCACGTGTTAACCAAGGAAGCCAGCTGGAGGTGAGATGAACAGTAACTTAATCCAGTATCCCAAGAAGACGACACTTTAATGTGACCTAGGTTATTTGGACTAATCATAGTTGCTCCTGAGATTTTATCAATGCCCCAAAAGTGTCTGGAAATTTCAGTTTTAAAATGGTAAAGATAAAAGTAGCATACAAAGAGCCTGGGGTCATGCTAGCACTCAGATTGTCACCTGAAGAGAGAGTGGGGTGTGATCACTGTAGCAGAGGATTTTATGCAGGGGAAACCTGTGTTATCTGGTGAAGGCGTGAAGTTGCACGGTGTCTGGAAATGTGCTGCATGCACAGGCAAATCTTATCACCACGGGAGAATTTAAGCAGAGCTCTTTCCCAGCACAGGACGCTAACGCTGAAGCCTTACAATTACATCAGGCATGTCCATGTTTTTTCACACACCCTCTACTTGGATGATTTGTATTGTGAAAAGGACTGGGCAGAGTATCACTCCCATTCTAGCATCCTTTGACACTGAGCTGAAAATATTTAAGTCTGCAGGGAGACTGGTGAATGACCCTTTTGAATACATTTTCATCTAAATCATTAGGCACATGGGTAGTGAGGGGAAGAAGTCCTGACAACGTTGCAAGGCATATGTCTTAACATTTCTTAACCGCAGAGAAAGAAGTGACCAAAGAAAAAGTTGGTCTGAGGGCCCAGTATGTCAAAGCATTTCCAAAATGCTTGCACTCCCTATTTACACCCCTCTATTTGCATGTGAAAGGCCTGTATTTGCAGATGTCAGGATTTCACTAAGGGTCAGACTGAGCTGAAACCCTGAGATTCAAACATTTCAGAAGGCCTGAGAAGGCTTGTTTTCACGGCTCTGGTTTATATCATTGTTGGAGATAAGAAAGTGAGATGATTCAGTGCAGAAATAAATCCCTCCAGGGATGGTGTGTACTTTGGTTTTGGCCACTTGTGTCAGATGGCATTGTCTGGTTGTCGTACTTGGCTGGTAAAGCCTCATGCTTACACATTTTGCTCTCATGTGAAATGGAGCTTACTCTACTTTTGATCAAGATACCTCAGTTTGCTAGAGAGCTGTCCTACAGATATGCCCTGGGGCACTTTTCACCATGATCAGCTATGTCCAGAAATGAGATGGCAGCAGAAAAATCATGCTAGGAAAGCAAGGGAAAGCATGAGAAGGATGTTCTTGGTGTCACAGTGGCTACTGCGCTTCTGAACTTGGCTTGTACTGGCTTATACGAGGCAGGACAAACTGCTTCTGTAGGTATAGTCCTTCCTGAGCAACTGGGGACGCCACGACTGGTGGACCACTGTTTCCTCACCAGTGGGTAGCCACGATCCCACTGCCTGCATGGCCATCCCTATTACCAACCCTCCACTGCATCAGCTTCTTTGCTGCTGGGAGGCATCTTCAGCAACTGGCTGTGGCGGGGTGGAGCAGCCAGCGCTACTGCAAAACTGCGTTTCCTTATCCAGCCAGAATTTGTCCTCTTTCCTGGGACAATAAAGTTTGATTTTTTCTATGCTGCTGTGGATCCTTGATCTTCCCTTGAGGACTGTTCTTACAGAGCTCAGAATGAGATTATTATTACATTACCATTCAAAGCGAGCTTGCCAACGTAATTTCCTATTAGAAGTGCCTGCATCATTGCAATTTCAGAGTATTGAATTTGCATTACACGAAACTGTAGGACAAGATCTTAGCTGATGTAACCCTTATAACTTTGCTAGAAAATAATGGCACTCCAACCATTTGTAGTAGGTATGGAGCTGGCTATATGTACGTACGTATCTTTATATGTAGATCCAACACAGAAATGTTATGGAATACAGGACAGTTGTAGAAGTTCTGCCTTATATTCAGTTTGATGCTTCTATGATAGAGATTACACGTGGAGAACAAGTTTGATTTTTCAAATAAAGAATGGAAATCGGTCAGTTTTGCCTTTTAGTAGAATTAAACCTTGAATTATGTACCATAAGTTTTCAAAGAAAACACTGCAATTACCTATCTATTCACTTTTCTGTTGAGAGATTTTGTGTCAGGGAGTACGTACACGGAATGGGAAGGAAAATAATGATCAGATTTAAATGAAACTAAAAGACATTTTCTCAGCTGGAGTTTAGAAAAAAGTCATTCCATAAATGCAGAATTTTGTGAGAAGTCCTTGATGATGTCTGGAATAACATAACATACAGCATAACATAATAATGAAAAGATAAAATGAAAAAAAACAACCCTTGCTTTAAACTTAGTCAATTCAATGCATGTACATTTTTCATTTTGGTATTGTTTCTGTTCTAGACAAAGTGTATTTTAAAGACAACTTAGATGTTTAACTGCATTGAGATCATGCATTATACTCTTTGTCCTTTACAAAAGAGAGCATACCTGCCAGGAGCACATTATTTAATAAAGAAAATATCATTATAATTAGATTTTGGTGGCACTATAATCAGGAAACAGAGGCGAGGGGTCAGCCAACCAGATTGTTTCTACTGGGTATTTGAGAACTGTGGGCTGCTGTTATTTTCAGCTACACCATGATTTTATTTTATTGCGGAGAATAAATCAAAGTTTTAAAGGGATGCTATATTTTTTTCCGTATCTAAAAGCTGCAGATGTTGGCATGAGAATTGCTTGTTGCCAAAACTAGCTGTAAGTATATTTAGTCTGAGAGAAATGATCAGGCTGATAGCTCAGAGGTCAAAAAACCCACCCTTATGACAATTATGCTCCATTTAGCATCAGCGCAGGTTCTTCTATGCTGTCCTGTCCTCGCTCCTTCATTCCGATTTATATTATTTTCTTGTTATTGTGTCCTTTAGGGAATGGGTTTTATGGGCTGTTCAGTCTCTGAATGGGTTCAATCCTTCTCTTCCGCAGAGACCGCTGAGAAGGGTGTCACTTGTGAAGGCAGTTTTGTGAGGAGACAACTCACTAATAAGACCTGTACTCAGGAAACCAGCCTGCTCCGTGCAGGCCTCCGACCAGCTATCAGAAGCTAATTGTAATGCTTATTAAAGGCAGCTTAGCAGGGATGTGAAAATGGCAGGCAGAGCTTTGCTATTATCTGCACCAGCTCTCAGCCCTCTTACTCAGCAGCTCTGCTCTCTGGGTCTATTCAGGGACTGAGATGCTGCTTTTCTAAAAGGAAAAAAAAAAAAAAAGAAAAAGAAAAAGATCCCAAACCAATACACCAATATAACTTGTCAGTTCTGCAAAACCATCCCAGTCTGGGAAGGCTGACGGAGGCTCTGTAGATTGCATTTGCATCATGTGCGAGTTTTTTGGTGGAAAGCAGTTTGTAGGACCACGAAGCAGATTGTACTTTCTTCACAGTCAGCAGGTGAGTGCGACATAGGTGTTTCTGAGGAAAACTGAGATGCACAGATGTGCCTAAGATCCTTTATTAGTGGTGATAATAAAGAAAACAGAGACCCAGAAGAGTACAGCTTAACTTAAATATCCCAGTTTAAGCTTTTTGGTGTCACCTCTTATCATTTGCAATGTCTCCTTCCCACCTCCTCCCACATCCTTCAGTTTTTCCCGTGAAAACTAAGCAAGTACGGTATGGAAATCAGGGACACAACGAATGTCAAACTCAACATGCCATATCCTTAAACTCCCTGTCAGAGTAAAAATACAGTTTGAGGCTTTGCATCCTGTTATTCCTCATGCAAACTGCCACTGCAGACAAGCACTTTGCCTGTGGTAAATGCTCTTGTTCAGAGCAGATGTTTCCCTCAATTAGCATTTTTCAACTATTTAGCAAGTACATTCTATTAAAATATTTTAATTTATGCAGAAATTATGTTATTAAATATACAAATTCTTTTTATAAGACACATCCTGTAGTTTCAAGCTAATATTTTTCTGTCAGTAACAGTTATCATGGGCCAGAGAGTATTCCTCTAAAAAGAAATCTTTGCATTATTTTTTCCAACAGTGAGGCATTTGCTTCTTTCATGTATTCCTCATAGCATGATTGCATTTTTTATATCCTCCCCAGAAAGATACTTAACATTTAAGACACTTGACAGGTTTTTGAAAACATGGGGATACAGATTTTAGTTTTGAAAGTTCTGCACATATGTAATAACAGTTTTGTTTTTACTTTATTAACTTTCCTCCTTCCAAAACCATGGATAGACAAGACGGTCTTTTTCTCCTTATCTTTCCATCTGTTCAGACCATTTTCACACACCCTGCCAATGCAATTCTGTCCTAATGTTACTTTCCCCCTGAATATTGACTTAAATGGACAGCGTAGCTTAAGAAGTCCATATATAGGTCAGCATTATTTCTGAAAACATTTTCATATGTATCAATTAAAATTAGCTATAGCAAAGACTAATACAGTTTTCTCCTGGGAGGCTGAATAGCTCATGCGGTTGATAATGAAACACAGAGGTTTTATTGCATCTAGGTTGTCGGCAGGCATCCAGTTCAGGTTACTAGTGACCGACAGTTGCTACCATCTACTGGCTGTTTGTAATCCTCTGTGAAACAACGGGGCACCTCGGCTCCTTCACATCGCGGAAAGGTGGGCTCTGTCTTGTTGGCAATCTGACGTAAAGCTTGTTGGGGTTGGCAGCTAACAAGAGGAGTAGTGCTTTCACAAGTCCTTTTAACAGGTCTTTGGCTCCAATATGATTTTTTTTCTTTTTTTTTTTTTTTTCCCTTCAGCTATCTAACATAATGCTAGTTGTTTACTTCAGACAACTGCTATGTTTAGGAGTGTGCCAGCTAATTGCTGCTGAACTGTGATTTTATGAAAAGCAGTCCTTGTCTACCTTGGATATTGTAATTCAGTGTCCCATTAGTTAACCTGTGTTTATCTGTATAGTTGTAATGGTCTTTCTCAGTGCTGGCAAACCCACAAGGCTTAAAGACCTAAGGGATAAAAAAATTGCATCTTTTATCAAGGTTAGACCCGAAAGACACTAAATTAGCTGTGAAGATCCTAAGATGCCTAGGAAGTGAGGCAGATAATCTCCTCATTTCATAAACGATAAATATTTTCACTTTATAATGAACATAGAGTAAAAAAGGTTTACTGTGATGGCACTATCTGTGTTTCAGGATTTTCAGAAGATTCAAAGCAATTTAATTTTTTTTTTTAGTTCCTTTGTAGTAATAGGCAAAGCTTAGCTGCTCTTAACAAAATGGTCTAATCTGGCTATATGCATGTTTATTCTTCATGCTTATGATTTTGGGGATAAACATTGCTGATTAAGAATAATACTACCATAAATAGTTTATTGCACTAACTCCAGCTTTTCCTTCTTTCTTGCTTTCCTTGCTCTCTTAATACCAGAGGAACTGAGGAGAACAACACAATTCGGCTTTTCCTTTCACATCTCCTAGGCATAGCCTTCCTGGTCCCCAAAGTAGAATGGCTTTGACTAGTTGCCCAGCTCTTGTCAGCTACTGTTGAAAGAGAGGTTTCCAAAGTATACTAGCAAGTGACAGTACGCTGGCAGTGTATTTGCAGAATGTAATAGATTATAGATCTACCCATCACCTAAAGGGATGGCACAGAGGCAGCAATGACAGAATGACAGTAGAGTTTGCAGAAGCCAAAATTCCACGTAGCAGTGAAACATTTAATGTTCCCAAAAGCAGTGAACTCCAGCAAGACAAATCTGGTGGCCTTCTACGATGGGGTTACAGCGTTGGTGGATGAGGGAAGGGCAACTGACATCATCTACCTGGACTTGTGCAAGGCATTTGACACTGTCCCGCACGACATCCTTGTGTCTAAATTGGAGAGACATGGATTCGATGGATGGACCACTCGGTGGATAAGGAATTGGCTGGATGCTCACACTCAAAGAGTTGTGGTCAACGGCTCAATGTCCAAGTGGAGACCGGTGAATGAGTGGCATTCCTCAGGGGTCGGTACTGGGACCGGCACTGTTCAACATCTTTGTCGGAGACACGGACAGTGGGATCGAGTGCACCCTCAGCAAGTTTGCCAACGACACCAAGCTGTGTGGTGTGGTCGACATGCTGGAGGGAAGGGATGCCCTCCAGAGGGACCTTGACAGGCTGGAGAGGTGGGCCCGTGTGAACTGCATGAGGTTTGACAAGGCCAAGTGCAAGGTCCTGCATGTGGGTCGGGGCAATCCCAAGCACAACTATAGGCTGGGCGAGGAATGGGTTGAGAGCAGCCCTGAGGAGAAGGACTTGGGGGTATTGATTGATGAGAAGCTCAACATGAGCCAGCAGTGTGCGCTTGCAGCCCAGAAAGCCAACCATGTCCTGGGCTGCATCAAAAGCAGTGTGACCAGCAGGTCGAGGGAGGTGATCCTGCCCCTCTACTCCGCTCTTGTGAGACCCCACCTGGAGTACTGCGTCCAGCTCTGGGGGTCTCAGTACAAGAAAGACATGGAGCTGTTGCGGTGAGTCCAGAGGAGGGCCATGAAGCTGATCAGAGGGCTGGAGCACCTCTCCTATGAGGACAGGCTGAGAGAGTTGGGGTTGTTCAGCCTGGAGAAAAGGCGGCTCCGGGGAGATCTAATTGTGGCTTACCAGTATCTGAAGTGGCCTACAGGAAAGATGGTGAGGGACTCTTTATCAGGGAGTGTAGTGACAGGACAAGGGGTAATGGGTTTAAGCTGAAGGAGGGTCGATTGAGATTAGATGTTAGAAAGAAATTCTTTACTGTTAGAGTGGTGAGGCACTGGAACAGGTTGCCCAGAGAAGCTGTGGCTGCCCCATCCCTGGAAGTGTTTAAGACCAGGTTGGATGGGGCTTTGGGCAATGTGGTCTAGTGGAGGGTGTCCCTGCCCGCAGCAGGGGAGTTGGAACTAGATGATCTTTAAGGTCCCTTCCAACCCAAACCATTCTATGATTCTATGATTCTATAAGACAGAAAGTAACCTCAGACTTCTTGTAAATTTAGGTCACAAACAAGAAAAACACAAAACTTATAAATAACCAGAGTACTACAGTTGATTTGATGTTATGATGATATTCCCCTGTGTCTACCTGGCCACGGGCAGTTATGTTAATAATGTAGGAACTCTAGTCCAGATGCAGTGCTGTCCTACCCAAAACATTGATAATAATCACCACCATAATGGAAGAAGTAATCTCTCCTTGACAGAAAGTATTAGGTGGAACTCTCTAGCTTCTCCTTTGCAATAGGTCAGACTAAATATCTGACTTATTTTTATTTGACCTGTATCTCCATGAAATATATGGAAAATAAGCAGACCTAATATCCTCTCTGATTGGTCTGTTCCATCTCTCTAAGCTTAAATGAACACATACAGGACACAGTGGGAACTGTTATAGAGTTGAGGTATTTATTACCCATGTGGTGACTTCCAATTTATGCAGTTTAATAGTAAAATAAGAATAGGAAGGGAAACTATGTCCTCCTGATATGTGGGTCATAAAGTGATTTTTCTTTTAACCAGTTCAAGATGAAAAATTACAGTGAACCAGTCATTTTTACTGAGCATTGGGGTGATTTTCTTTATTAATTACTCTTAACAATGTAGTCAGCTGAAGTATGTGGTCACCACATAAATGGTCAGCACTGTGCAATCACTAGGATGATCTTCATTACTAGTTCTGTATAGAGCTATTTAAGTGACTGGGACTTCAGTGTCTGTATCTATACCACTCTGACAGAGCTGACCCTGGAAGCATGTCATCCTGTTTTCCCCTTTACAAGGACACCTTACAGCCTAGCTGTCCAAATGCGCCAAGCAGTGCAGTAACCCAGAATTTGTCATTCCATTGTGGACTAAAGCTGTTAAATGGTGAACAGATTTGATCCTGTGCCTGCTCTGACTGCATCTGTCTGGTCGGTAAGATGGGATTCAGCTTCAGGTAAAGATGCCTAAATGCAGGTGTCTAAATGAAGGTATTTGCTATAATCTTATTAAAGCCCTATTTCAGGTTTTCAGCATTATCTGAGTCACTTTCTAGGCACTGCCGAATGTACCGACTAGCAAATGAATTCACATGCCCACACATGGGCTCAGTGATGTTTTAGATTCCCTGAAATATCCTCCCTGATTTTCACTTGCCACTATGGAAAGTCCTCTGTCATATCTGTCATCTTCACATGACTGTCTTCCACACTGTAGGGCATTTTAAAGGTAACTCCATCTGTATGTATGTGCCACTGAATTAAGATTTTCACTGACTATAACGGCAGCTTCTATGCACAGGTCACATGCGAACATAGAATCATAGAATGATTCTATGTATACAGGTCACATTCTGTACGTACAGGTCACATGTAAACATCTGAGATACCTAAATATTAGAGTTTGCTGACATTGGAGATACCTTAGGATGCTCCACCTGACTGTCCTGGATACTGTAGGCTGCCTGAAATGGTGTGGTTTTGTTTAGTCACCTGAATCCTGCTCCTAAATTTAGATGTCTTCATCTCAGATTGAATCTTACCCCAAGAGAGCGATACGGGTGCCTTAAACACATGTTTTCTTCCATATTAGATACCCAAGGGTACCCCTGACATCTGCAGAGGTATAACAGATATGCCACGGGATTTATAGACCTGAGTGGTGTTGGAGATGCAGCTGGAGAGATACTCTCAACGTCTCACGGAGAATAAGGACAGTGCTACCCTGCTGGGTACTGCTGCGATAACTGCAGAGCAGGCTGGGCTAGATGGGCATCCTGCCCAGGTGCCACGCAGAGCCAGGGTGGCTGGAGCCCTGTGAAAGTCTGCCAGTGCAGACTAGGTAGGTGCGCAGCTGCGTGTGCACTGGTGTTTTATCTGGGTCACCCGCTTCACTTCAAAGGGAATGTTCTGCTGCTTGGGCTTCAGAGACTAAGCTACTCCACCAGGTTAAGCAGTGAACCATGAGGGATGCCAGCACTGCTAATGGAAGTGCTCCTTCATTTTTTGTTTCTTTGATGAATTTCCTTTTTTCCTGAACCTGGCTGAGTGGGATGAGCAAATTAGGTAAGATAGAAATGGTTATGGAAATATCAGGAGAGCTAGATAATGACAGTGCCTGAATCATCCGTTGGAGGCATTTTCTTCCTATTTACTGTACGGTCATCAGTTAAAAGCCATACTTGACCTGTCACTCTGTGTCCATTTCCAGACAAAATTGGTAGCTCATTCTGTCTTTTGAAATGTATTTGGACAGAGGACTGAAACATTTTTTTTTATTTTGACGAGGGGCTTGTCACACTTACTCATGTCTTTGTCGTTCCAAGCAAGATTTCTGCAACATGTTCTGCTTTAAAGGAATTTATAAATATCTGCTAGAAAGGGAAGTCAGCAGCTCATCTCCTTTTTGGGGTGGTCACTAAATGCCATTCCAACATTGCCCTTCCTGCACTTTTCTTTCCTTCCCAGTTTGCTGCCAGGTGAAACTCGGAGAGTTAGTTATGACCTTGCAAGCCCCCCGGATACAACAGCTTGAGTGAGAAGTTTTTTTCTTGTGAAAAATCCTGATGGAACTGAAAGTTGTAACCAAGGACATATTTATTTGTGAGGAGGCAAATGAAAGATTTTGGTTTTGTTTTCCTGATGAAAATTGGGGTTTTGGCAGTGTGTGTGTGCATAAGACAGGGATATTTTCCTACAGAAATAGCTTTTGTGACAATGGGGGCATCCTGCCTATGTACAAATGCCAGGTCAACTTGATAATGGGAATTTGCTATGCATACAAGTGTTCGGCTACAAAATACATTTTGGGGATACGGTTTTGTTCTCTGATGTGCTTTGCTTCCACTATTAGAATTAAATTCATAGCTGGTGATAGGAAGAATTCTTGCACCTAGTGTATGAATAACAACAGAGCTATATCAAACTTGAATGACTGCCAGTAAAGGCAGAGCGTCACTGGGCAAAGCAATTTTTCAATTCTGCACTTCAAGGAGAGGTAACCAAGTGATGGATTACTTGGTAGAACGTGGTTTTCACCTGGCAAAATTTAGGGGGAAATTTTCCAACAAAGTTGATGTCAGAAGGACTGACAGCAAAAAAAAGAAAGCTCGTGAAGGGATAGAGGAAGTGGGGAGACATACTTCATAGCAAAGGTGCCAAGGAAGAAGTTTGGCTGTGGAAGTGGAGGTGTGATTCTGAGCAACTCTACCTATGAGAGAGAAAAGTGCAAATCTAAGCAGATATAAAGCTGATCAGTCAAAGATCAGGACTGTCGAGGCAGAAAAATGCTTACAGATAGGTTTTCTTTTGTCTATAACTATCTAACACAACCTTTTCCTTCAGAAAATCATGTTGATGGGAAATTTTCAACAAGCTCTGCCTGGTTAATTTAAGAGAGAGGAACATTGGCACCTTCTGTGCCTGTTATTATGCCCAGTCTTCTACCACTTTAGGTGGTGATGCCAGAGATGTCTGCTCAGAAATATGTGAATTGCTTTCCTCCATACGTCTTGATTATGAATGATGCATTTGGAATGATTTTACTGGAACATCTCTGACAGGAATTAATCTCCCTATGACACAGATATCATCTGCCCAGTCCAGGGTACTATGCAAAAATGCTAGTTATTTGTTCTTTAATGTACTGCTCTTACAGTTGTCACTCTCCATAAACTATTTTGTTTGCTCCTCCATTGCAGAAATATTATGTTCAAATAGTATGGTGCTGAGTGTCAAGTTAAAACATACAAATAATCAAATTAATTATCCTTGGTTATTATAAAATTCTGCCTTTAGTTCTCCACCAGGGAAAGAAAAGATTCACAAAGTTCTTTACAGAGTAAAAAGTGCCCGTATATTTTATGAGAAAACATTTTCCACTTTGAAAACATTAAAAAAAATAAACACTTGCATTAAACCTGGCTTAAGGTTTGTAACATATGACAGTCTTTAAAAGAGGAATATATCTGGAGGTTTTCATGACTTCATAAAAATACTTAAGTTACACATGCTGAAAGTGCTGCACATTAGATACTCTTGTCTTGGAATGTTACTGCCTTAAAGGTATAAAGGAGGCTGAGTCTAGTAATTCCCCCGGCGTGTCTCTTCTCCATTTCTGTTCCACAGAGGAAGCTAGAAGGATATGGTATCATCAAAGAAGCATGTGTTGGGAAAAGGGAGAGCTAATCCTTAAATAGTTGTGCCCTGCATCTCAACTAAGGAATGAAAACCTTGCGAAAGGATTTCCTGAAGTCTTGCACACACTATATCCCTTAACCTATTAAATGCTCTAATTGTTGCACTAAGATAAGAGATGCTTCCAAAGTAATCCATGCTGGGTAGCCCTAGGTAAAAAATTATTTATTAATATCCCAGAGTTGTGCCATGCAGCGATAGTGATGGAAATTTGGCAAACCAACTCTACTTCTGTCAGATGAGTGAAACAGCCACTTCACTCAAGACTGGATGACAGATAGATGTAGAGATCATTGTACTAGGGAAATCTGAAGGGATGGCTTATGATTAGGATGGTGGCTGAGAGAGATGACAAGAAAAAGAGAAGAGAGTAGTTAGTACTTTCTCATCCAGACAGTTTTACAGACATAAATAAGTCTGAAAACTCTTTCTTTTACAATCCATATTGCCAATATGCATTGGCTGCAAAATATTGTTAATTTAGATTATTAACATTTGGCATTGGTTTTGAATTTGTGCAAATGATTTGAGGTGGTGGACTGGTTTCAAAGTATCTCTGCAGTCTGTTTTACACAGGCTGGCATGATTTTCCATACTGTATAAATGGGAAAAGTGTGACATAGAAATGAAATAACTTGTTTAAGTGGAACGAGCAAAAAAGCTAGGTGATAACTGGTAATTATTTTTGTGACTACTTAAATTCTTTGGAAAATATGGTCTTAGTTGTCCTAAAACTAGTCATAAATTTAGGTTAACAGCAAAAATCTGGCAGAATAACATGGGAGGCAGAATAACATGGGAGATTTAATTCAGTAAACAACTTTTACTCAGCAGTATAGGGGAGTGCAGCATTTGCTCAGTTTCTGGGAGATTTGGGACTGACTATGGCAGCTGTACTGAAACAATTTTCTTTTATCCTGATCCACGCAGGGAAGGTCCCTCCTGTTAAGCTACCTGGGGCTGCGTAAGCTCTCATCTGCTGTGGATAATGCCTCATTTTTATATCATCATACTAATTTTTTTGTCATCTCCCATACATTCAGTTGCTGCAACTGTTAGGATAGAAGATGGAGGAGACTCAGACTCTTGGTGACTGGGTTGTTCAGTGAAGACACAGAGAGTCTTGGATCATTTGCCTGTGATACATCCATCAGAAGGTGGCGTGCTGATTAGATAGCTCTGACCAGCAGGGTTTTGGGGAGGCATGTCCTGTTGAGTCTCCTTCCTAGAGCTGTTCCATTTTATGAAACAGACATTAAAATAGTGCTCTTCTATCAGCACATGGAGCAATGTTGCAAGGGGAGCTCTCAACCCCAACCTGGCCATGCTGCGGGTCTGGGAGATGTGGGTTCAAGGACCATGAAGAAGAGCAGACTCTTAAATCCAGGACTGCAAAATCCTGGGTCCTGGCCTTTGTGCTAATGAGTAAGAGGGTAAAACCATGTCACCAGGAAATTTTGTGAATTGGCTCTCTCAGTTCAGTGGGGGAGGGGTTGTTTGCTCATTTTTGGTGTCCAAACCACTCTTATTCTCTGTCGAGTTGAATATAATATTATGCACTGATGATATAGTTTTAATTTAATTTTTTCTTCCTCTAGAGATGAAGAGCTGAAAGACATTCCAAATGGTCTGCAATGAGGCTTGTTTTGTTTGTTGGTTGACCTGAGAAATGAATTACTCACACTGCCTACTTGTGGGAGCTGTCCCAGCTCTGGGCAGTGCAGGGGCATAGACAAGAAGTCCCACTGAAGAAATGTCACTGGCATCCTAGTACATACCAACTGCCATGAAAATCCCACCGTGCTTGAGGTCAGTGGCATCGCTGCACTTCCTTCGTGAAGCATTTCTTCACATGCTTTCGGTGCACTCTTGTTGCTTGGACCCATGCTGAGTTTTACTAAGAGAAAATAGATCAGAGGGTCTCAGTATTACAGACAATAACACATCAGTGCACAAAGGCTTTATAAAGGTCTTGGTGTCAGGGCACAGGCAGGGCTGCTTGGCAGGGGAAGGGAGCGGAGAGTGGTGGCGAGACAGGAAGGGACAGTGTCCTCCTCTTCAAGGGCACCGTACCGTGGTTCTCCACCAAGGCCAGTGGAGCAGGAACAGGGACTGAGGGTTTTCCAAGAGCCCCATGACCACCAGACATGTCCACAGTGACAAAGCAGATCTGAGCTGAAGCAGGTCTGCTTAGGACAGTTCAGGGCCACTGGTGCGCTCAGGGTCCTGAGACATGCAGCAGCTCTGTACCATGGTAGACCTTGTTCTTGTGAAAAAGAACTTATGACCATCATTACACTGAGCTGGGTCCCTAAGATGGCCAGTTCACCAATGATGAAAATAATGGTGAATGAAGTTAGTGAGAGAAAACATTTAAGTGTAAAGATGTATACAAGAATTACAATTTCTTTATGAGTGCTTCTTTAGATGGTCCCCTCCTCCCAAAAAAACCAAGGAGCTCTGCCAGGTAGAAAAAGAAGACATCAATATATTTTAGATATTATCAAGGAGAAATAGAGAAGTTAATAGCCACATATATAAGGAAACATTCAGATAGATGACATACTAGGTTAATGGTGTTTGTGAAAGCTCTAGATGTACAGCAGCAAAGAAATAAAAATAGTAACATTACTAATCATTATTTAAAAACTAGACATATATGATGAGAATTCTTTTTCATACTCAGACAGTCTAGATGATGTGTTAGTATCAGATGGTGAAAGACTATAGCTTAAACAAGAGAAGCCAGATGTTATTAGATATTGCTTGGCCCTCATTTTTTACTCCACAATCCCCAGGTGGACACGTAAGCTCCCTTCTCTGTGCGTAAGGGAAGCAAAATGCCTCGGGCTGGAATCCAAACCCACCCATGGACTGACGAAGCGGGAGAACACTGAGCAAAGAGAGATGAACAAACTCCTGCCCTTCCCCATGCTCATGCAGCAGAGCTGCAGATTTCAGGGGATTGCCCTGTGCCCACTTCACAGTGAACTGAGCTGGAATCCCCGAAGCTGTAAAAACCTTATTGTTGTGTTGGGAGAAAAAGACCCCCCCAGTCAATAGATGTACTATCTCTACCAGTTTTCTACATAATAATGTAGTGGTTAGAGCACTCATTTTGGAGAAAGGGATGTTCTCAGAGCTCTCCTCAGCATGAAGGAGTCCTACTCACACCTTCCATTGTTCTGGAGAGTGTAAGCCGAGCTGCTGATTATGATGAATTGCCTCCAATAATGTTTGTGAGTTCACAATCAGTGAATAAACACCATTTAAACACATCCTGGGTGTAAATGAAGAAGGAAATAGTCCTGAGAGCAGGCTATGTCCCAGAGCTCCCCTCAAATGCAGGTGGGCTACCTACCAGCTGGGTTACTAAGTTCGTGTCTTATTTTCTTCCCTCTTTCTCTGCCACCTTCCTTAAAGGTTTAATTTATTGCTGAACGCTGCAGGGTGAAGAGATCCTGCTCCCTGGGACGTCTACCCAGCATCCTGACAAGACCATATTCTGGAACTAGGACATTTTAAGGATGGTAGGAGATGTAGCCTTGGTGTTAATGAATAAGTCTATGCTGAATTCTTTGCCTATATGAAATCCCCTGGTGGAATGTTTCCAAGCTGTTTGGAAGCAGTGCCCACTTGTGTACCTAAGATTGCACCAGACCACAGCAGAGGACACAACTGGAACATGCTTCAGGAGTCAACCCTTTCCTTGCTCTATATCCCAGTGATGATGTGGGTGTCACTAGAGAAACAATGAGGATGGTGTGAGGAGGTAACCAGTCTCTGAGAAGGAAGGGAGACGAATCCTCACTTGCAGTTGCCTCTTTTGTGGCTGCCCATGTAGCAAGTGAAGGTCTTTGTCTTTCCCCTCTCTCTCTCCCCACAGGCTTGCCTGTTCCTCAGTGCTGGTGAATGCAGACCCAGCTGCCTCATGGTGATGGCAGCAGGGCTGGAGGAGGTGGTGAGGACCCATGGGGCTGTGCAGGAAACTGCTGTGGCTGCAAGTGATAAAAGGAGGCTATGGGAAGAGTGATGCTCCCCACAAGCTAGATGCAGTTGTTGTCTAACTCCAGGCACTCGCTAAATGTAAGCGGCCAATTTTGGTTATTTTTCTGATTGTGTTTTTCATGTAGATACTCTGGATGTGCTTAAGCCATTATTTGTGTCCAGCGTGTAATGAAATGTTTTCTGTTCTTCCAGTAATTGAGAACAGGGCACGGAGAGGCTGAGCGTGGCTCACTTAGAACAACCTGGAGGTTCTCAGCATGGCCATGGATGGGGAGAAAGAAAGATGAATTTGAGCTACCATTTACTGGTTGTCTTCTGCTATCATCTGCTTTTTCAGTGCTGGCTCCAGCTGGCTCTTCTGTGCTTCAAACATTCAGGGACCCCATGACAACTGAGGCGTTTTAGAGTATAAAAACTCTTACCCACAGGCCACATTCACCTGTTCCAGTCTCAGTATTTCCTGTGGACACCATGAGGACTCTGGCACAGCTCGACTTAGCGTTGGAGGGGTAACACAGGTTCCTTTATTTAGGCCATGGGGCAATTAGGAAGCATAGCACTGTCAACTCTTGGTGAAGCAGCACACAGCGGATCCAACAGCACACATCCAAAGTCAGACTCACCTTCCTATACAAATAATTACTTCATTATACATTGTGTCACGTGCTCTCCTAATGATCTCTCATGCATCTATCATGAAATTTGTTCATTACTTTAGCCCTGTGCTCAGCATGCACTTGAATGCCAATCATTACCAGCACCATGTGTTCAGTTCAAACTATTTGAGTGCTATATTTGGTTGTTTTCCGGTCCCTATGCACTATTTGTACAATACCACATATGTTTTGTGGAGCCCTCTGATGAAATGCAGACATACTGCTTGTTAGGCTATTGTCTAGCTGCTAATCAGTAGCAATTCTCAGATGCCTTTTGGTGGCAGAGTTACAATAATTGGGCTTCCTGGTTTTCAGGTCTGTGTAGGACTTTACCCTTGGCTGATGCCGGCCCTTGGCCTGCTGAGGGAATCTGGGCCCATGAATGAAAAATAGGGTGAGGCTGCAATAGATTGTTTAATGATTGTAATCCTTGATAAAGGTTTTATGAATTGACTAGTGCTTCACTAGCACACAGTAAGTGTTCTAATGAATCGAAACCAAGTATTTACAGGAGATAAGTAATTAAATATGAGCGAATAAAACCATCTGCACAGTTCAAAGGATTGGTAATTTTCAGAGATAAAACACTGAAGGGTTAAGGACATCAGTTAAAATCTGACCCTTGTTAATGGTGATTAGATATTGCTACCACCTGATTGCTACCTGGGAGACTGAGGTGAAAGGAGTCAGGGATTGCTTTGGCTAATTTTGGAGAAAAGATTTTGGAGATTCTTGTAAGCTTTCCATTAGGTCCCCAGCAGAAAGAAGGCATTTTAGGTTATTTTTGTCTCCGTCAGCATTCATTTAAATTGGGATATGTTAGATGTGCGAAAGCTTGTGTTTTTATGACAAATTATACGTGTATTCTAATGATTAAAAGAGAAGTTGAGATTCCAAAATGGATAATTTTAAGGGAAAGGGGAAAAATCCCACGATAAAAATCTGAAATCCACAAGAATGTTTTATATGGAGCATAGACAGACATGAAAGGTTAAAAAAAGAACAGACCACTAACCAAAACCTGCTTATAAGAAATCTTTGGCAGCAGAAGAAAGTAACTTGAAATATTTGAACCCTCAGCAATTAAGAAACCAAGCCCTCAAACAAGTAAGAAAGTGTGAAGGAGGCAGGCATTACACAATCAAGTCTCATCTGAATGAGAAAGAAATTAAATTAAAGTGGGTGGAGGTTGACTCTCACTTTGCAAAAACTGATGTTTACTGCTGTCATAGCTGAGAACAAATTTCAAAGCCAAAGACAGCTGCATTCAACTACAGCCAGCCTCACAAGCTGCTAATATATCTCTCAGCTAAAAAGCTGCTTATGTGACCCAGTACTATGCTTAGCAGGAAGTTACCTTCATCAGGAGACTCTAAATGTTTCTGAGTGGTGTTGTATTCTCCTCCTTTTGAAACTGCTACTGATTCAGCAGGGTTGTGATTAAGCAGAGGAGGAAGGTAGCATTGGGATGCTGGAGCCTACTTTGGTTCCTTGCCTTATGAAAAGAGCAGTGGGTTTCCATCTCCAGCTTCTGTCCGCTCTATAAGGCTATTTAACACATTAAACGCTTGTTTGTTAAATACATCATGGAGAAAGAGATGAGTGCTGAGCTGCTTGGAGCAGAGCCTTTGTGCCATATGCAGCAGTGTAACAGCATGTATGCTGAATACTGGGAAAGGTGGAGCTAAAGAAGATTGGCCTATTTTAGGTTCCTTATGGACTAGGAGGTGCTTAGATCCTTCATTGGGACTGATGTTGGATCTGGTTTTGGCTTACAGCCTTATAAGTGGGGCACTGGTAGAGGGCATGGAGAGAACTGGATGCTGAAGAAGAGTCTGAAGAAGCCAAAAAGTTTGGTGAGGAACTGCCTGAGCAAGCCATGGAGCTGTCTCCAGCTGGAGCAAAGCCAGCTTTTCATTCCATCACATAGTGGTAAGCCACCACCTGTAGTTAAGTGCCTTATCCACAGTAGCCTTTCGTTGCAAAAGCAAGCAGCAGTCTGATATGTTAACCATCTGAAGGTCTGCGGCCAGTTTCTGCCTGATTGGGAAGGTCTTCAACCCAAGTTTCCCACCTCTCTGATGAATGCTATAACCAGGAATCTGCAAGTATCAGCAGGTTAGTGTCTCCTCTTGATGCTTTTCTGTTTGATACGGGCTATTTAAATATTCATTGGAGCAGAGGCTGCACTGGAGCAGGTCTCCCAGGTGAGTCTTCCAACCACCAAACTACAACATTTCTCTCGATCGCTCTCTGGCCTAATGAATATTTAAGATATGATAGTGATGACAGCCATAGTAAAGCCCATGAGAAAATTAATTCTGTCTTCATAGCAGGGTTTGAATAGTGTGCTGTAAATAAAGCATTTGGGCCACACACTGAATGTGAAGAATAAAAGAAGATGTTGAATAGCTTACTCATTAAGTGAGCACCATCCAGCATGAGTACAGAACGAGGCAAGAACTGTGTGGAAAAAATAGTATGTCATCAAGTAATTAAAGACTGTGGCACAATGCATATGTATAAGGAACTGAATTAATGTTTTCAGGAAATCTTAATTTTGGCATTTACTAGCACTGGAGTACTTGACTTTGCAATCTGGGCAATATTCTTTTAGTGTATCTTTTTGTGTAGATAAGCTTGACATAAAAAGGAACTGAGGGAGCCTCACAAAGCCTTAAAAAGCCTATTCCTTTTTCCTCTACCACAATTGCCTCTGAATGAGAAATTATGGTAGCTGGCTGAGAATCATAATCAAACAGTGAAAACTTAGTGTAGTTGATAATTATTACTATTGCATTTCCTCCGTGGAATTATTTTCCTAATTTTCATTCCAAGCATTCTCTACTTCATAGCTTTGCAGACTAACATGTAATGAATGCTACCAACAGGAGGTTTTCACAAAAACCTCTACCGCTATAGCTGAAGTTAAAGAGGGAGGGGGCAGGGGCATTTAAAGGGTGAGGTTTCAAAGAGACAGTTAGAATAGATGGCTTAATAATAAAAGTAATGAAGATGGCAAATTTTGCCTGCTGTTCTGCTGATGAATTTGCCCATGAGCAGATTGGAATATTTAAAAAACAGATTCGTTATTCAAAATCATTTGTCAAGGGTCAAATTCTTTCCTGGTTACTCATATTGAAGCAAGAAAAACCTGTCTGTGGAACAAGCTGCTGCTGTGTGTGAATAGACGCGAGGAAATCTGTTCCCAATTAATTTATGGAAATAATTCTCCATTTCATAAGCAATTCTTTGTGTGTGTTTGTTATTCAGAATGCGAATGGTTTTGACTGATCTTATAAGTGATGTGGCATGTTACAATGTGTCACAACACATTGAACAAGTACATTTCTAGTACAAATATTTGGCTATATGCTCCTATAATTTAATTTCTGTGATTGTTTTCTGATATTCATAGATAGTTGTCCTTCTCAACAGTTCTCCCCTTTCTCCCTGGAAACATTTTCCTTAAAATAGTCAGAGAAAGTAAACAATAAGAGCTGAAATGAATTCATTTAACCATCTACAAGAACATGTGTGACTTGTATTTGGGGGGGTGGAGGGGAGCGGCAGTATTTGCCTAGTACTACTGATTAATGACTGAGGGAAGGATTACATTTAGTAAAACACATGAGAATAGTCAGACAAGAAAACACACAGGATATTGCTGAATTCTCTAATGCTTTTATAGTGAAAGACAACGGATGTATAAAAACTGTGTCTAGTAGATAGTTAAAGCAAATATTACGCTGTATAAAACACTTTTTATATTGATTTGTTGGAAGCCTTTTACATTTTGGTAGCTTGCCAAAGAGTCATTGTGGCACAATGTTTCTCTTAGCCTGTAGTATTAATTTGTTTAATTTGTTTCCACTTTAGCAAAAGCACTTTTAAATGTGACATCTGAGTGAATTGAGACACCCAACCAAATATCATTAAGAATTTTTGCTGTCTTGCAGGAGTTCTGAGAGTCTTCAGTCTCTTTTCAAAATAGAAGCACAAAGGCTAAAACTAGGCACTTGTATTATCCCACGTGCAGTGAAATGACTGACTCTGGAAGAGTGGAGATGTGTTCACAGCCTGACCAAAGCACAGAGCCCACAAGGAATCCATAGACATTTTTATGTACTATCAGAGTAGAGTACTAGGTTTCTCCTCATTTTTTTCTTTCTAGACTGACTTTGTAAAGGGCATTGCTGCTCAGCCATAACTAGAAAGGAATTGTGAGACCTACTTTGTATAGTTACAGGTCAGTTTGGGTTTAACAATCAAGTTGGCTACGTGAGGATGTTTTCCTCACTGAAGAGTAAAATGAGGTTTCAGTAATTTTGGAATTTCAGGCCAAATTATGCTACATGCTTGAGTTTACGACTAGCAGGGTAAAAGGCAGTGAAGGTCTCTGCTGCCAGACCTGTCAGGGCAGACTCAGAGGCGTGGACTTTGGATGCTTTTGACGTCAGGATAGTGACAGAGATGAGCCCGCTGACCACATCTACAGGCGGTTATTGCAAGCTCTTCAGGCCAGGGTGCCCTGCGCTTAGGAACCAATACCTATTTCTAAAACACAGTGTATCTGCATTTAGCCTCTGAAATGTCATATCCTAAGCATCTTTCAGGGATTTATTTGCCATAATTGTTATCTTTGTAATGGAAAGCTATTTCTAGATATATATTAGCTGACATGTTAAGCTTGGCACAGCTGAAGTGGAAGACTGGGCATCTGAAAGTGCCTTTTTTGTTCAGTTTTGGGCCCAGCTGGTTTAATTTAGAGTATCCTCTCAGTCAGGCTGGTGGCTGTTCTCTTTTAACTGGGCATAAAGATGTCATTTTTTCATCCAAGAGGGCCATTTATGACTGTGTCCATCTTGCTATAGAAAGACAGCCAGAGGTCAAGCCACAGTCCAAGATTCGCATGGCACAAAGTGGCTTGTGTTCAGGTGAGGTGAGGGCTAGCTCCTCTCTAGCAGATTTGTTTTTGGAATAGCCCAAACTGAGCCAGGCTATATTGAAAAACCAGGGTCCTCCACTCACTCTTGCTTCCTGATCCTCTGGTGCCAGTGGTATGGATGTGCCTGTTTTCAGACCTAAAAGGTAAAAGACAGTAGACGCTGTACATTAACACCCATGGATTCTACTTGCAAAGGCTAAGTTGGGCAGCAGGTTGTGGTGCCTCTCATCTCCTTTGCATCCCTGCCTTGCATAAACAGGGTTCAAGAAATGGGCTTGTTGCTTTTGTGTTCATGACGAGTATAGTTTAGCACTTCAGTATTAAGTCACAAATATGTTGAATAAATTAATGAACTGCAGTGTGAAATGGAAAATATTCTTTATTGCAATGACTGGTTCCAGTAGAAATTGAAACCTTATCTTTATTCAGAGGGCAGGTGGAGTACAAGCAAAAGAAATTCAATTTTTTCCTACAATAATAATGTGAAAAGGCATCACAGAATCACAGAGTGGCTGAGGTTGGAAGGGACCTTTGGAAGTCATCTGGTCCAACCCCCTCTGGTCAAGCAGGGCCACCTACAGCCAGTTGCCCAGGACCATGTCCAGACAGACAGCTTTTGAATATCCCCAAGGATGGAGATCCTGCAACCTGTACCAGTGATCAGTCACCCTCACAGTACAGAAGTGTTTCCTGATGTTCAGATGGAACCTCCTGTGTTTCATTTTGTGCCCATTATTTCTGGTCCTGTCACTGGGCACCACCGAGAAGAAGCTGGCTCTGTCCTCTTTGTACCCTCCCTTCGAGTATTTATGTACCTTGATAAGATCCCCCTGAGCCTTCTCATCTCCAGGCTAAACAGTCCCAGCTCTCTCAGCCTTTCCTCACAGGAGAGATTCTCCAGTCCCTTCACCGTCCCTATGTCTCTCCACTGAACTCTTCTCTCTGTGTCCAAGTCTCTCGTACTAAGGAGTGCAGGACTGGACGCAGTACTCCAGGTGTGGGCTCAACAGTGGGAGAGATCACCTCCCTCGACCTGCTGGTAGTAATTTTCAGCCCAGGATACCATTTGCTGCCTTTGCCCTAAGGGCACACTGTTGGCTCATGTTCAACTTGGTGTCAACCAGGACCCCCAGGTCCTTTTCTGCCAAACTGCTTTCCAGCTGGGTGGCCCCCAGCAGGTACTGGGGGGCCTGGGGTTGTTCCTCCCTGGGGGAAGGACTTTGCACTTCTTGTTGAACTTCACGAGGTTCGTATCAGCCCATTTCTTCAGTCTGCTGAGGTCCCTCTGGATAGCAGCATGACTCTCTGTTGTATTAGCCACTCCTCCCAGATTTGTGCCCTTGGGAAACTTGCTGAGAATACACTCTGCCCCATCATCCAGATTACTAATGAAGATGTTGAACAGAATCAGATGATGTTGAACAGTACCCCTGGGGTACACAGCTAGTGACTGGCTAGACTGAATAGACTTTGTGCCACTGATCACCACCCTCTGGGCCCAGCCATTCAGCCAGTTTTCATCCCACCTCACTGCTTATCCAGCCCATACTTCATCAGCTTCTCTATGAGGATCTTACGGGAGACATTGTTGAAGGTTTTATTGAAGTCCAGGTAGATAATATCCAGTGCTCTCCCCTTTTCTACCAGGCCAGTCATCTCATCATGGAAGATTATCAGATTGGTGAAATGTGAGTTCCCTTCGGCAAATCCATGCTGACTACTCCTAATGATTTTCTTGTCCTTCATGTGCCTGGAAATGGTTTCCAGGATTAGCTGCTTCATCACCTTCCCAGGGATTAAGGTGACTGGCTTGTAGTTCCCTGGGTCCTCCCTCTCACCCTTCTTGAAGACAGAAGTGGTTTTCTTTTCTTCGTTCCTCAGGCACTTCTCACAATTGCCATGATCACTCAAAAGGAATTGAGAGTGGCCTTGTAAAGACATCAGCCAGCACTCTCAGCATTTGTTGATGCATCCCTTCAAGGTCCGTGGACTGATGTTTGTATTCCCTGACCTGATCCTCTTCCACCAAGGGTACCTCTTCCTTGTTCCAACCTTTCCCCCTTGTCTCTGGGACCTGGGATTCCTGATGGTTGGTCTTGCTAGTAAAGACTGAGGCAAAGAAGGCATTCAGTACCTCAGCCTTTTCCATGTCCTGTGTCACCAGAACCTTTGTCCCATTCATGAACTGGCCCATATTTTCTCTGGTCTTTTGGTACTTATGTACTTACAGAAGCCTTTCTTAGTACCTTTGACCTAGAATCATAGAATGGTTTGGGTTGGAAGGGATATTAAAGATCATCTAGTTCCACCCCCCCGCCATGGGCAGGAACACCCTCCACTAGACCAGGTTGCCCAAAGCCCCATCCAACCTGCCCTTGAACACTTCCAGGGAGGGGGCATCCACAGCTTCTCTGGGCAACCTGTTCCAGTGCCTTACCTCCCTCACAGTAAAGAATTTTTTCCTAATATCTAATCTAAATCTATCCTCTTTCAGTTTAAAACTGTTACCCCTTGTCCTATCACTCCATGCCCTTGTAACAGTCCCTCACCATCTTTCCTGTAGACCCCTTCAGGTACTGGAAAGCTGCTATAAGGTCTCCCTGGAGCCTTCTCTTTTCCAGGCTGAACAACCCCAACTCTCTCAGCCTGTCCTCATAGGAGAGGTGCTCCAGCCCTCTGATCATCGTTCTCACCAGATTCAATTACAAATGGGCTTTGGCTTTCCTAACTGCATCCCTGCATGGTCAGAGACTGTCTCTGTATTCCTCCCAGGTTAACTGTCCCTGCTTACACCTTATGTATACTTAATTTTTGTGTTTGAGTTTTGCCAGGAGTTTCTTGGTCATCCATGCAGGACTTGTTGGGATGGACTGCTTTTGATATTGGAGGAGGTGGTCCTTGAACATCAATCAGCTTTCTTGGATCCCTTTTCCCTCCAGGGCCTTATCCCATGGGACCCTTTTAAGCAGATCTTTGCTAGTATCCATGCAAGGACTAACTTTTCTTCTAAATCATGTCTATTATACCAAATATGAGGATTTTCAAACATGCAAACCTGCCTCTGGTAGGACAAAAGTAGACTATTTTGTGCTGGTTTTTGAACAGCCATTGACCACAGTGTTTCCCAGCTTCCCTTAATCTAAAAACTGATGTCCCAGAAGTAAATATTTCTCTAACACAGACTGATTTGGTACATCTGCATCTGGAAATGGAACAGCGAGGTGATCATACTTTGGTCCAGTGAATGTAACGGTTTGCACCCATGCAGGTAAAATTATCCCCAAACCAGGCTGGCTGTGTCCAGCTATCTGTTGGGAACGGCCTCAGAATAGTGCTAATTTCTTAATAGTGCTGTGAAAGGAAAGCTGCTCTGAGCCAAAAGTGTGCCAGAGAAACTGCTTACAATTTAATACACTTGAGCCCATGCCCTGGTCCTCTTTCTTTTACTGGTATTGATGTATCCATGTAGTCTGAGCAGTTGCTTTCCCCAGGGAAGAGTTTCACATAATTTACTGCTACATGAATTTGTCTTTTTGCCTCTGGCTTTATAAAAGCACCTAGGACTTACAACGTGGCGTAGCAGTTAGCCAGCCCAGACAGCAAGCGTTTGAAACCTTGGTGTCCCACTGCCCACAAGTCTGTAAAAGCTGGAAGCTGGTCCGGGAATGAAGATTGATGATATTTTTTAATAGATCAAGAACAACTGTACTTAATTTTTAATTTAGAAAAGAATTGACTGTTTGCTCAAGAAGGAATTTGAAGCCTTTTGAGTGGTATGTTTTTTTTAAAATTTTTAATTTTAATTTAGATAAAGGCAAGCCAAGCTGTTGTTTTTAAGCATGGTAGTTTTACAAGCAAGATCTCACAGGAATGAAGAGTTACTCCCTAATGCTTAAGCATTATTCTGTATAATTATGGATATTTTTTCCTTCCAAAAATATTTTTTTTTGAGAAGCTGACATTTCAAAGGCTTTCAATTCTGTGTGTCACTATCAAATAATCTTTTTTGTACTTGGCTGTTTATTATTGGATTGCAACAACGATAAAGCTCTAGGGGTTTTGTCTCCTTTGGTATGTTAATTAGCTATTTTTCCTTTGATCTTTTTCTTACTGAAAAGAGTGAAAAGCTATCTCGGTAGGGAATCTTACTGATGTACATTCATCCCCTCATCTCCATAATCTGACGATCAGAGGGAGACAACAAATTTCACTGCTGAGTGAGGTTGCTATAGGCCTTAGTTATAATGTACTTGGTTTCTAAATAATCCCACCACCATTTATATTTGGAATATTGAAGAGGAACCTCTGAGAAAAAGAAATGCAAAAATAATTAATTTTAAACTGTGAACTACCTTCATTAATTTAACTTTTTCTTGAAGTTTTAAGCTCATGCATATGCCACAAGCTCTTTCTTTCTTGTATGCCTCTGCACATTTTTCTTTACTTTTTTTCCTCCTTCTTTTTCACTGTTGGCTTTTGATACATTATCAGTTCTCACGGAAATAAAATATGGGCTAGATACAGAATAACTATTGAGTGAACTTTTAAAGTATTAAATGTTAGAATAGCTTTCCTATGGAAATGATGAAAGTCCTGTAACTTGGGACAGTTGAAAGTGATGGGGCAGGACTGCGGAGCGGTGGGAAATACACACACAAAAGCTTACGCATATACACATACACATTATATGTCTGTACTTCTGTATCTCAAATTCCTTTGTCAAAATCTGTCATCCTCATACTGCATTTCTTTAAAAACCTGAAATAAAAGCACTTCAGTGAGAGGCAGAGGCAGGCAGATCGGCTTCATGGGGCAGTCCAGCAGGGGTGGGAGTGTAGGCAAGGTTATCTACTAGAGACATTCCAAACAGAGTTTACTTGAACCAGTTTATCCATTTCCAAAGGACAACGCACTAGGCAGCCTTGCTGTTAAGATTCTTGTGTCATGCGGTGTGGGATGTGAGTAGTGGAGATGTTCACAGTGGAGACATCTAAATTTGAACTGGTCATGTAGACTGCCTTGGTAGTCAGTGGAGGGAAGCTGGCACTTACAGAGCAAGAATGATGCCATTGTGAAGAAGATATTTAATACAGGTCAGGTGAACTGTGCCCTAACAGGATCCATTTCTCTCCAGTGGCCAGTTCGTATCTGTATCAATTTGATACCAGTGTTTTCTGAAATGGGATGGCACAAATTCTTCCTCTCCCATGCTACCTTGTATGTGGAAGGGTGAGGAAGACCTAGTGCAGAGGACCTAAGGTAGTCTTGCCAGTATACAACCATTGCTGCTATTGCAGCTCAGCATAATAATGGCTCACCTGCATGCACGTGTGGGAGGAGGTGCCAGGCTGTTCACATAGCATAGGTGCATCACTTGCTGAGGGATGTAAAACAGTGTTGGCATTCTCCTGGTTTGAACCCTGGGGTTGGAAACCACCCCAGTAACTTGCAACAAGTTCAACTCACTTGTTAAAATAGCTATGGCTAATGCAATCTGAGGTGCCTGAAGGAATCTCAGCCAGCCCTATGGGGCTGACTGGATGTATGACTTATGAAAGGTACATATTCTGCTGGAGGTGCTATGGCATCTTCTATGGCATTTAGGCAGCTGAACATCACTCTAGGAGTGCGATTTAATGCCACATTCAGATACTGAAATTTATGTGTTTGCATGCAATCAAGGTGTCTAAGCTTCCATTACAGTTGATGAAGATCTAGTCAATGCAGTAGAGTCTAGAGGGCTAATAGTCTCATTCTAAAAGAAACACCTACGTGTGACCGGATGATTCCAGATGTCTAATATGCTTCTACACTCTGGACCCGAATCCCATACCTGCCATGTAAAAGTCCAGTTCATGTGCCTACATTTATGTAGTACCTACTGCAGTTTGAGATGGTCTTGGTCTCCCACTTGTCTACTAGCTCTTATTCCAGGAGGGCATAGGTCCTTTGCCATATCTGACAGCCCCATGTAGATACTACTGGCACCCTAGGACATCTGAAATGGCTCTTGATGCCTGTGTGTGTGCAACTGACTTGAGCATTAAATGTCTGCTTTTTTGTGAGCTCAGTTCACCTGAAAATATCTTTCTCTTCATCAACTACAAAGGAAGTCTAGTTCAGAAACTGAGATATCTGCGGTAGATCTCCTGATGTGGTCAAGTGAATCCCATTTCTGGTTTCCTGGGCACGTGCATCTCAAAGATTCCTGGGAATCCTGTTGTTCCCAAGGTGGCAGTACATTGTTTGTTTCCCTAGAGCTCCTGCATGCTATAGTCTGTGTGCTGATGCTATTTACACAGAATGAAAAACAAGAGAAAATCATGTTGGAGTGACTCTGGAGCGATTTCAGTGCTTATGCCTTCCTACATGCTTTACAACCACAGGACACAACTTGTCACTGATGCAGGTTGGTGCTATGATATAAAGAGCCAGAGATATTTTTTTTTTGCCATAGTGAGATCTGCAGTGTTAATTTTCTAAATGTGCTGCTTGCATAACAACATCTCCCCTCAAGCTTTTCCCTACTATGTCTAAGACTTAATCTTTTAAAAAAAGTGTCTGTCAACCAAAGGCAATGAGAAAAAGCAGACAGGAGGATTTAGATCCTATTACAGTCTTATACAACAAAAGTCCTGTTCCCACAAGGATCATCTGTTCTAAGCAAGATTCAGGTGGGATCCCCAATGGTCTGTGTAATTACAGGAGGAAGGATTACTGCTTCCTGCCCTGAGTTAGGCAGCTAAGTCTGAGCTAGACACATGACCTTCCCTTCACTGAAATTGAAGAGAGAAATTGAAATCTCCAGAGGATATTCAGCATTTAAGACAGCTCTAATAAATCACTCTCTGGATGTGCTCATTTCTGTCTACTGACTGTAAAAGGAGTCTCAAATGATGAGCTCACCCAAAGTTAGACATTTATAAAGTCTATGAAATAAAAATGGCTTATATGGACCTGGAACCAGCGGAAGATTTGCTCCTGCTCTTCAAGATGAAATGTTCTGTCAGCCTTTACATGAATACATGGAGTTGCATATACAAGACCATTATTTTTATGTTTATAAACATTTTATTTTTATACTACTTTTTCAATATTCAAATGGTGACCTTCAAATGAAAGTCACCAGTGTTTTCAGAAAAAACCCACGAAATTCTGCTTGGTAATCACATCTATCCTTAAGCCATAGTGACAGTCAAATATGCACTGAGTTAATGGTAAGTGAATCAGGTATGGTACACCACCCACCCACCCCCCCCGCCCCCGACATGGTGGGTGGGTTTCTGTTTGTCCTGGCTGACTATCTTTTCAAGCACACATTCTGCTTTATTTCTGACCTCTTCACTCTTAGGTTTGGCTGTTGTCCCCTCTCTGCTTTTTCCTTTTCCTGCCTTGCTTTTTCCCTGTTTTGCTGCTTTGCCTGTCGTTTGGTTGTCAGTCAGTTCCTCAATTCTCCAAGCTGGGGTTCATCTACAGGAGATGCTCAGAATTCTTTGACCCATGTGTCTTTTCTTTGTACCACCACATCTGTGGTGGAGTTTATCAATGCTCTGTGCTGAGTCCTGACCTGTACAACATCTTTATCAATGACCTAGAGGAGGTGATGGACTCACCAAGTCTGCAGATGACACCAAACTCGGGGCATCAATATGCTCAAAGGTAGAGCTGCCAGACATGTAGACCTAGACAGGTTGCAGGAATGGACTGACAGGAACCTCATGAAAGGAGGACTCGGTAGACAGCAAGCTGCACACAAGCCCTGCAGCACAGAAGGTTAAAAGTCTGTATGACTGGGAACACAGCCAGTAAACTGAGGGAAATGACCATCTCCCTCTACTTGGCACTCAGTAGACCACATCTAGATACAGCAACCCATTTTTGGGAGCCCAGTACAAGAAAGTTATTGTCAAACTGGAGCAAGTTGAGCAGGGCCACCATGATGGTCAAGTGTTGAAGCACTTGCCTTGTGAGGAAAGGCCAAGGGAGCTGAGCTTGTTCAGCCTGTAGATGAGATGGAAGTGGGAGGACCTCACAGCAGCCCGCAGCACCTATGAGAATCACTGAGAAGACAGAGCCAGGGTCTTCACAGTGGTGTGTGTGCAGAATGAGAGAAGTTATGGTGAGACAAGATGAGTACAGACTGGGTATAAGGAGAAACTTTTTTCCCCCCCATAAGGATAGTCCAGCAGTGAAACAGGTTTCCTGGGAGACTGTACAGTTTCCATCCCTGGAAGTTTTCAAGATTTGACAGGATAAAGTCCCAAGCAACCTGCTCTGACACCATAGATAACCCTGCTTGGAGCAGGAGGTTGGACTAACGACCTCCTGAGGTCCTCCCAGACTGAACTATCCTGTGATCCTATGATTTAAATTCAGTCCTTGCTCACATCCTTGCCTTAGCTAAACTTTGCTGATCCTGGCTTTGCTTTGCTGACTTGACTTCCTGGCTTGACCTTGACTTCAATGTTATGGGTTTGATGTGCAGTTACCAAACCTGTGGCAGGACTGGTTTCTGCTGCCAACCCGGCTCTGCCTGACAATCCCAGCTGCTAGAAACCTCACTCTTTCTTAGTTGCAAGGACTCACTGTCATCATAAAAAGTTCTGAAATTTCAAGTATCACTTTAAGGCTCTAAAAAATCTCCATGAAGTTGCCTTTTAGGGCTCAGATCCTGAAATCTGATTGGTCTATATCAGCCTCTTTTAAGGCCTGGTTTTGCAGGGAAGGGAAAGATCCATTTTTCTTCCTGATGAGAAGGTACTCCACACACTTCATTTTGTCATATCTCCATTTCACAGCAACTCCTTGTTCTTTCTTCTTCCCAGGAATAGTATCTGGATCAGCCTATCACCACAGTGGGCTGAAGCTCAGGCAGGAGCTGGTGGCAGAATGGTTGCAGTAGAACCATGTATTTTTATTAATAACATCCTGGAAAGGATAGAGAAATTGCAGCACCACTTCTGGATACAGTAAAGCCATCATTATGTCTATGTGCTTTGAGGAAAAATAATTAGTCTACCTTGGGGCACTGTTGAAGATACGTGGCGAAAGAGACATTCCTGAGGAATCACACAGTGGGAGGAGAGAGTAAGAAGCTAGAGGGCATATAGGATTTGCAAGGAAGGTGTAGCTGTATGTGGTAGTAGTGAGGTGAGGAAGTAGTTTGTTTTTGAGATAAGGCAGCCAAAAGTTCGGTTTTATTTACTGCTGTGGTTTACATAAACAATGATGCACAGCTATTAAATTTTAAATCCATTGTATACCTCGAAGATGTGTTGCAGTATTATCCAGCTTCTCATGTTACTACTGGAGACAGGAGGCATATAGTCTCAGTATTCTTCTCACCTTAGCCTGTAAGTGTCTGTCTATGTAAATACTAAAATATTGCAATATGAAATTTTCTTTGCTGTTCAAGGTCAACATCTCAGCAAGAGAGCTCATCCTTGAGTATGCCGTGCCAAACAAGACCAAGAATATCCACAGTCTGTTGATTGTAGTTGCTTCTGCATCCCTCTAGAATCAGGAGCTGCAAGTTGTGTGGTGGTGGTGGGAAGAAATTTATGAGGGAGATGGAGGCTTTCTATGTGACAAAATATTTTGGTATGGCTGTGCTGGATTTGTTCCATGTGGTATTTGGGATGCTGCTGTAAAATTATCTGTTGAAAGTTAACAGTAGATTTTGTAATTAGAAAAGCTGTCCCAAACTCTCATGCATGCAATGCTCAGTGACTAGCTGACCAGCTGCAACTAGTCTTCTGATTAACCCTCCAGTTCTCAGACTGTCATGGAGAAGCTGTCCCCATATGTTGTTCTTCAAGCTCCTGACAGCACAGACTTCTCACAAATTGCATTGCCGCAAGCATATCTTGTTCCCTACTTGCCGTCTTCTAGTGTCTGCTTGTCCTTGTTAAACAGATCTATCCATCCTACTTCCCTGCAGAGCCATAGCCTCTGAGTTTTATGTGGGCTTGGAAGGAAAGTGGGCTACTGTCGTTGTTTCTGACATCCCCTGAAGGATTGGAGACATTCATTAGGAATTTCTCCTCCTCACATTGACATTGCGTAGGAGATAGAGGCTTTATTTTAGTGGTGGCTTTGAATTGGGTTGGATTCTCTTCTCAAATGTGCTGTGGAACAAGGGGTGGGTGGTGTCACACCTGAAACTGCATGCTAAATTCATCAAGATCAGCTAAACAGACAAAGCTCACAGATAGGAAGATGATAAAATGATAGACATGTTTGGCTGGAAAGGTCCTCAAAAGGTTGCTTATTGCCACTCTCTGCAGTGAGGCAGGGTCAGGTGTACCTAAGCCTTTGGTGACTGAGTGTTGTCTACTCAGCTATTACAAACCTTTGATTTCACAACCACCCCCCGCAGCAAATTCCAATGTGCAACTCTTCTTTTCTTTGGAATGCCTTCTTAAATGCAAAATTAAATCATCTTTGCTACAAATTAAAAGTCTTTCTTTTTATTCTCTCCTTGTTGAACAAGGAGAACAATTGATTACTGTAGTGAACAGCAGAAAGACCGGACCATTGATTCTATAGGGTTTACTGGTATCTTTCTCACTTTCCTTGCGTGAAGACAACACCGTGTAGATCCCAGATCTCCACTGTCCATCTATGATGATTGACAAAAAGCATCAGCAGAAGAAAGGGAGTTTCCTCAGGATTACAGTGAGCTCGAACCAATCTTTTTTGAGGGTCAGAAATGACGAACTTGTAAAATCAAACATCTGGTGTTGCAGACAATATCTAGAGCATGGTAGTATGGGAGAGTGGATACTGCAGAGCGGAACTGGTTATGGCTGTCGTATTCACACAGATGCCCTATATCTGGTCTAGTGTCATCACGTAAACTGAGCTGGTGGGGTGGAGAAAGGCAGCTTTGAGCCTTCGTGTGAAGGTGGGAATGCCGACACCTCTCGCAGCTGCTTCCCGTCTGCTTCACTCACACCAAATGCCCTTCCGTTTGCTCAGAGGCAAACAGGCAGGAGGAAGCCAAATGCTGCATAAGCTTCATGAGGTTGCTAATTATGATGGCTGCCTGGAGTTGATGTGGTAAATAGAAATACCACAGCTGAGTCCAAATGGACATTCTGGTGTTTGTTTTTACCTTGCAGAAGCAAACTGAACATGAGGGCTTGATAACATCTGATCCAAGCCCTCAGAGCATACCCTGGCATACGGTACCCTGAGTGACGAGAGGCATATCAGATGGACCATTTGGATAAAGAAAGTGACCCAAACTCTCCCACAGACCACATTTAGGGAATTTTGGATCTATACATAGATAAATAGCACAGCTGAACAATTTTCTGTGTATCATATAGCTGCCAGTGACCTCGTATTTCCAATCTATCCCAAAAGATACTTATCCTAGAAAAGTGGTAAGTACATTTGTGTAAATACACAAAGTGATTGTGTTTATATTTAACATACACATTTAAAGAACACTAAGATTGCAAGGTCAGTATTTAGGTATAACTAGAGTTATTATTAAGCTTATTCATGTAATATCACTTCTGCCCCTTTGCATACATCTGGTATTTATAGCTATATTTACCCCTAGTTATAGTCTTTTTCACATCTGAGAAAAATCTAGCATTTTCTGTCGCAATGGAAGGCTGTATCCTAAGAGGGCAGAAGGTCACAGGAGGAATTTTAGAGCTGGCATTTTCTAAATTTACACAGTTATTTCTTCTTATACAAGCTTATTTTCTGCTCATTTGTTTGTGTGTGCCTGTAAGATATATATGCAGTTTATTCTGTATATATTCATGTCCACATCCTCTTATTTTTTATTTCTTTCCATTATAAGAAACATAATAAGGACTATATTTCATTTTTAGTATACCCATGCTACAGTGCAGGAAAATCAATTAGCTTTAGCCATCTCAGTTCCCTTTCTGTAAATCTGGGATTTACAATTCAGTTTTTACAATTCCTCATATGGAAAAAAAAAAAAAAGTGTTGACTAGCATCTGGATGTTGTTATTATTGCTACGTACTCTCCATTATCTGTTGAAGGGGTTAATAGTTTTTTTGCCCAGACATTTTTGAGCTGGAAGCCCACCTAGGTACAGAGGTTTATTGCTCCATGTGCAGGACTGTGTATGTGTGACTATACTGCATGTAGGGCCCATGTGGGCTCTGGTGTTTCACCTCCGCTCTGGTTGTCATCTCTGGAGACACTTAAGCAGGGCACTGGCATCTGATATGCCACATAGCACTATGAGGTGTGGAATCAATTTTGGGAGGGCGTTTAGCTGAGGTGGGGACTTCGGGCATGAGTACAGAGCTCTAACCCCTCTTACGGTGCTGCAGTATCCAGCTAATACTGCCCAGGGGTGTCTGTACTGCGGCAGGTGTATATCGCTGTTCTAAAATGGCAAACAGCAAAGCTGTAGCGTGCATTTTGCACTGCTCCCCTAATGAAATGGAGCTGCCTGCATGCTGGGCTGTGTCATTTGAGCCTGCTTGTTTTGCGGTCAGTGTGTGGAAACCAATTAATGTAGGTCACAATATGCTACAATGCAAATAAAGCAAAATCTGGAGTGACTGCACTCTAACATTTGCGTTCTTACACGCTGTCTTAAGTAATGGCTTGGAGACACTTTATTTGCAAAAATAATTTCCTCTCTGAGCATTTGCAAGAGAGACGGCTTCTGTGCTAGTTCAGTGCTGTAGGACGCACCAAAGTGACAACCTCTCTTCCCTTTCTGACTTCACAGCAGCCATTTATATTGGGAGCCCTACTGTGAAGTACATCCTACCTTCTTTTTTTTTAAAAAATACCCCTCCAGCATCCTCTCTCTGACTATCAAAGAAAACCCTTTTGTGAGTGCCTGGCTGAAGTCTAGGTGCAGTTTCTTTCCTCTTTATTTTTTTCTTCTGCCTGATGATGAGTATTTTGAAAAGAAACATCGAATCTAAAGGCCCCCAGTAGCTAAAGGGGGCCTACAGGAAAGCTGGTGAGGGACTGTTTACAAGGGCATGGAGTGATAGGACAAGGGGTAATGGCTTTAAGCTGAAGGAGGGTAGATTTAGATTACATATAAGGAAGAAATTCTTCACTGTGAAGGTGGTGAGGCACTGGCACAGGTTGCCCACTGCTGCTTTTCCAAAATTTGCTTTTACAAATGGAAATTAATTAAACCTTGTGGCACTCATGAGATAAATACTATGGTATGGTTCAGTTTGGCCCTGTAGATCTCTTTGTATATGGAGCTACAGATGTACCCCCCAGTAAAATCTTTAAGGTTAGATTCTGTGCCAGGAAAAGGGATGTAGAGAAGTGTGTGGAGTCCACCCAGGAGACTGATGGTGTAAGCTGCGTGAGCAGAAAGCCTTTCCATCCTGTGGAACTTGCACCTGTTGAGGCATCTTATGGCATTTCTACCTTTTTTGGTTTCCATATTTTTTTTCCCTATATGTGTTTTAGTGGCAATGAAAGCTGAGAGAGATCAGGAAGCTGCAGAGGAACCTAAATCTACCTGTGAGATGACTCCAGACTGGCAGATCTCCTGGGAGCCAAACAGGTGTTGGGTCTCTGATGGTGGAGAGCTGACCATGGTTCTTTGAGGATGGGGAGGACAGCTCTGACATGTTCCCCCAAAAGAAGAATTTAAAGGAAACATCAAGTGTGTCCTCTCCCATCTGTTCCACGTCATTAGTTTTCCTGTGGGAATGGTTAAGCTTATTCATGACTATATGCTACCATGGCAGTAGTGGAACATGGCTGCTACTTCATAATGTCCACTATAACCTGGTCTAGGCTGAGTCTTGGAGTCCAGGTAGAGCAAATATAATCCTAACTGTACTACTGACTTGATATTCAGTTCTAGCTCTGCACTGTCATTGCAGCAGTGCTCTACTCCTTAACAAAGGAGTGATACTACTTACTTCCTTACACAATATATTTAGATTTCTATTACAAACGGCCACACAGAAATTCAAAGTGTTATTATAAAATCTTAGCACCAGTAATAAAGAAAAGCACTGCATCCATCTGAAACTGTAAAGAGAATTTAAATAGTGTTGCAATTATCTCATTTGTAAATTGACCAGGACACTGCTGGTAGCAAATTTTATGTAAAGTGTTGTAGGGTTTTTAAATGACCATAAGTAGTCAGGGCATTTGCTCTGAGTGTATTGTGCAAGATGGAATAAATGGCGGAATGATTTGGGCTTTTAAAACTAGGCTGAATAAAATGCTACAAGATATCCTGCATGGGTGGGCTCACTCTGACAGGCAGATGCATTCAGGAACATAACGTGTCTTGTATGGCTCTGATTTATATGACTGTGTAAAGGTGCCTTAAGGGCTGGTTTAGACACAAGCTTGCACTGTTTTAATTAAACCTGTTTTCAGTGCAGGATTTTCAGTTCAGAATGAAAGTTACTGTCATCAAGACAGCTAAAAAATGTCAAGCTCTGCTTTATGCATCTCACTGCAGGTGTCTGAGTGAAGAGGCGCAGCTCTGCAGGTATTGTACATATGGAAAATAGAGAGGTAGGCTCTTCCAGAGCAAATGTCTTGAATTCCCTCAGGGAGGGTTTTAATTCTCTCCACTGACTCTGGGGCAGGAGAAGATGATGTCCATAGCTTAGACAACTGGAATGAGAGACCCAGAGTAGATGATGTAGACAGCATCTCCTCTTATTTGTGCAATTTTCTTTTTTTCCTTTCTCTGATTATCCTTTCAGTGTTTATACCCAAATTGCTACTGTTGGGTGCAAATCAGAACCACAAATGCAAATGTTCTGGAAAAGTCATGAAGAATAGCTTGGATAAGAAATGAGGAATAATAATAGCTTACTAAAATAGCTGTAGAGAAATTCAAGAAAAAGTGGGGAAAAAGAAAATAAAAAGAACAATGACAAGGTGCAGATGATGACTTCAGGAAGATGTGGCTGGAGGTTCTGTGAATGGAACATAGAGGGGGTTTTAACCACACTCGTTGGCTGAGCCTTGAGTTTTCAGAGAAGCCAAACGAAGTGAGACAGGCAACTTAATGGGATTTTGGCACATAATTTTCTTTCAGAAAATCTTGCCTTAGATACCCAACTGAGAAAGTATATTCTACTCATGTACATATACATTAATGTGTATATGCACATATACCACATGTATATATACATACACATATATACTTATACCTGTATATACACCACATGCACAGAAATATAAAACATATATTCAATAGGTTTATGTGCATAGTAATTGGGTACACATATGCATATAAACCTCCCTCCCTTTTATACTAGTACAACTGTAAAATGACTAGAGTTTCTAGAAAAAAAAAGAAATAGCAGTTAGACACCTAAAATGTCACTTGAACTATTAGCACTGAACTCTTAACAGAGGGATTCAACTGTTCCTCAATCATCTCCTCAGCTTGTTTAGCTCTCTGAGAAGCTGTGAGCTCCCCTGTTCTACTCATTGGTTTAAATTCTGCTTCCCAGATGCCCAAAGACTCTGAGTGTCCATCTCCTGCCTCAGTCTAGCTAGGATTTGTAAATGAAATTGCATCCCTGTGTCTGGTCTGGCAGATATGACCTGAGCCACCTGGCTGGCAGGATGGGCTTCACACAAAATACAGAGCTCAGAGAGGTAGAACTATCATTCACATCGCAGAATCGTTAGATTTGGATTCAATCTTCTATTTCAGAGATTCGCACCTGTGTTGCCTCATAGAAAAAAGTGGCAGCCAGCGCTCCTGGAGAGCTCTTTCTGCTCCGGATCAGAGGCCACAGCAGTGCCTGCATACAGGAGTGCTTGCGGTCAAAGCCAGTGTTGATGTCCTGCCCTCAGACTGCTCAGGGTGAGCCCCCTCTGTGCTGGCCTCCGGGCTCTTCTGGAGTCATCGTCACCCTGGTATTTAAAGTATCTAAAATAAAGAGCTGGAGACAGCTGGAGCCATCTGAAATGGTACTGGAGGACTGAACTTGACGCAGTCTCACCCATGCCACTGCTGAGGTCTTAACCAGGAAGGTTAAGAGGAGGAGGAAACGTGTAGCAGAGAACAAGTTGTTTTACTCCAAAAGAGGATCCCAGACAAAACTACAAGTGGGCAGGCAGGGCATTGGAGAAAAAGGACGAGGTAAATCCTTTGGCATTTATAGCCTTTGTGTCTAAGAGCTACAGGACTAGAAAGAGAGCAGAAAAGAGAGGCTGAGTTTGCAGCTTAATGCGTAGGGCTCTTGATTATGAAGATTCAGTTATAGATAATTTACGTTTCTCCTTCCTTGCAAATGTTTATCATCCCTCTTGGCCAAAACAGGTGACAGTAGAAAACATTCATGGGGTAAGCAGCAGCAGACAAAAGTCTGGCCCGGATATTTTATAGAATGAGATACTGCAGTCTGGGGAGGGACTGGCTGGGAAAAAGGGTGGAGAAAAACATGAACACTGTAGAAAAACTGATTACTTAGTGTAACACAAGTGGAGGGGCACCCAGTGAAGTTGTCTGGGAAACTTATAACAAACAAATTCAGTATTTTCCACATCATTAAATTATGGAACTTATTGTCATGGGATACTGGGAGAGCCCAGACTTAAATAAGAATGGGGAGGAGGACGGAACAGTGATGACAGATTCATGGGAAAAATATCTATTGCAGCCTACTCAAGCTGTAATGGAAAGGTCTGTTAAACATAAGGATCTGATATAACCTATGGCTGAGGAAGACCCTAAGCTGCTGACAGCGGGAAGCAGGGAAGGTTTGCTATTGATGTGCTTTTTCTTTCTCTCCTAATGTCTTTCTCAAAGCCTCTGCTATTGATTGTTGTTAAAAACAAGAACTAGGTTAAACACGCCTTTAGTCTAACTCAGTGATGGTTGTCTTATGTTCTTGTAAAAGAAATCACAGATAATCCTGAGAACTGTTACTTTTAATGCTGGAAAGGGAATATTTCACATATTTTTCCTGTTGCTGGGATAGCACACACACTGGCACACACGAAGTGTGTCAATAATCCTGTTTAACTCTCCTTATTCCACAGAGGATTCAAATTCAAGACAACAGCTCCAGGCACTTAAAATACTATGCAGGAAGCCCAAATAAAGGACAGTGATCAGAGGAAACCCCTTCTAAGCTGCTTGGGCTTGATTGAAAAATTCCTGCTTATGTCCCAGAGTGTCATTGATATTTTGGTGCCTGCCTCCTATGATGGAGGTTATAATTGTTGGCTTATACCAAATGACACGCCATAGGCGATTTAAGCCAATCTGTGTGACACAAGAGGAAGTTTGTTCCTACTCCTTCCCCATCCAATCGTGGGCACACGGTCCCATGACTTCCCTGTGCAAGCACAAGCATTTCTGTGGCTGTACAGTCTGTTCAATCAGCAAGATGATAACCATATGGCTACCTGGATGCTGATGAGCAGAAATGTGGGGCACAGGCTAAAATCACTCTTTTTGAGATCGGTGAGGCTTTATATTAGCTTAGACCACTTGTGAAAGCACGTGTACCATCTCTCGTAAGATGTAATTACTAAGCATGCTTGGTCCAAGATGAAGTTGTTTGGATGCACTGATTTCAGTTAAGAACTTGTGTAGTTAATGACCATTTATACAGTACATACTGTGTGGAGCATTTGGTCAGGAAGTAGAAGACCAAGGATTTAAATTAATGTTCACGTTGTTCAGGTTAAGACGGAGGATTGTACCTCTGAGAAGGATATCCAGGCTGTAAGTCAAAGGCATATTCTTAAGAAGATCCCCTACATCCTTCCTGTTTAAAGCAGGGGTGAAAAATTTACAGGGTCAGAAAAGGTGAGACAGAGTATATTTCCAGCTTAGGCATTAGGGGCCTCAACAGGGGATGGAAAAGCCTCTTTTCCCTGGATGATTTTTTTTCCCTCCAGTGCTGATGTAGGGTAGGATATGCACACAGTATCCTGTAACCGTGGCTGGATACACAGTTGTCCCCAGGACCAGCATCAGGCTCTTTTACTCTTCTTCCTCTGGGTGCCATGAATTCTGCTCACCTGGCTGCACAAAAACTCAGCTTGAACAGATGTGGAGGCATTTTTCTACCCTGGTGAACCTACATATGGCAGTTCATGCACCCTTCAGTGCTTCTGGGAGGTATAAATTCAAACCCTGTTAGTCTGAGGAAGACACTGAACTCAGCTTCACCATTTCCTGGATAAGATGTTGTGCAAAAGAGAGCTGTTGCAGAGGCCTTCTCCTCAAGGGAAATCCAAAAGCTTAAGCCAGGATCAGGTTTCAGGCTCTGAATTGCACGATGACAGTCATGTCTGGTATAAGTCTAAGCAAGGGGCAATGTCTCAAATGCATCCTTTCCTTTGGCTTTGTCTGTTGCGGCAGGCTGCAGTGTAGGAACCAAATCATCTCTTGTTTTACTGGAAGGGAACCTAAGTACCTGATGCACCTGACTGGAGCGAGGCACCTGGCCATGCCACCGCTGAGCCTTGCACTACGAAACTGCCTGAACCGAATGCACGTGAGTGTGGTCTGCCAACACCGGCCCATTGCTCACACAGGGGGAGTGGAAGAATTTTAATTAACCAGATTCCGGTTACTGTAACACACAAATCTAGCTTTTAATTGGGTCTTGAGTGTGTCCCCTTAAGAACTGAAGGCTACAGCCTGCTCAGGAAAGCCCTGTGACTGTCACTGACATAGAAAGAAAACCTCAGCTGTATTAGTACATGCGGCAAGCCTTCCCAATAATTGAATGGGCCTGTGAGTAAACTTCCAAAAAATAGATGTAAGGCTATCTATTTACCTGGGGGAGAGAATCAAAAAGGGAAAAAAAAAAAGTAAAACTCATGGGTTGAGATAAAAGCAGTTTAATAGGACTGACAAGGAAGACAACAAGAATAATAATAATAATAAAATAAAACAAGTGATGCACAGCACAGTTTCTCACCACCCAAAGCCAATGCTGAGCTAGTTCTCGAGCCGAACTGCCTCCTGGCCAACCCCCCAGTTATATACAGAGCATGATGTCATATGGTATGGGATATCCTTTTGGCCAGTTGGGGTCAGCTGTCCCAGCTGTGTCCCCTCCCAGCTTCTTGCCCCTGCCCCCCCCCCCCTTCTCGTTGGCAGGGCAGAAGCTGAAAAGTCCTTGACTGCTTGGCAACAACTAAAATATCAATGTGTTATCAACGTTATTCTCATCCTAAACCCAAAACACAGCACTATACCAGCTGCTAGGAAGAAAATTAACTCTATCCCTGCTGAAACCAGGACACCAGCAAATGAACATAAAGGCAAAGAAATTTAAAATGAGCTATGTATTTTTATGTTAGAAACAAAACCAAGTTCAGCAGTGAAGTGAAGCTATTCCTGTAACTCACTTATGGGAATTTTAAAAAAAAGGGATGTCTATTTGGTGAATATTTATATTTTTTAAAATAATGGTAATTAAAACAGTAAGAAAAGAGGTGGTGGGAGGACATTATATACCTCCTCCTATTCCTTGGATGAAAATCACAAGCTTCAAATACTATCATCAAAGATAAAAGGCTTGTTGTGTTGGCAACTTTACAGTCACTTTTCAAGCCTGTCAGATAGTCATGCTGTGGCACCAGCCATTGTTCTTCTGGAGGCCTCCTTCTTCTCTGACTTGATGGGAAAGAATCTGTCATCTTTTAAATTATATTCCCTTCCTAAATTAAAAGGAGGGCAAGAATTGGCAGATCCCTCTTTAGGTGAGAGAAGCCATCTATTATTTATATACCTCTTTTAACCCTGCTGCTGTTACATCGGATTGCAGAAAAACCCAACAAGCCGCCACCCACCATAAAAAAATAAATAACATTGAAAATACTGCTTTGTATTGAATTAAAATATCAGAAATGCAAAGCTCTACCTTGATGTTGGGATCAAGGGAGATGCATTTGTGTTGCTGCAGTCATAAGACAGAACCCACTCTTTTCAAAGTAATTGGCTGCCTGCTGTCAGAAGTCCTGAGGAAAGTTTGGCATGTTTGTGCAGAGCTGCATTGTCTTGCTGTATTTATTTAGAATAGGATTCTGCCTATAGCTGGACCTCTTCAATCAGAAGTAAATGTCTACCCACAACCCAGCTACTGAGTTTTGAGTATGTGCATGTGTGCTTGCTTATACCCTGCAATGTATTTTTTCTGGTTTTGCGCCTTTAAGCTGTTTTGATTGGGAAGACAACTGAAAAACTCCTCTGCGAACATGGAGTAAACTGAATTCTAAAAGATTTCCACTTCAAAATTTACAAGAGAGACTTCTGAAATACTTGTTTAGAAGAGGTTTGGAGAAGAGATGTGGCCTCAAAGCAGCTCAAATGCCTCGTTTCTGTCTAGAAGCTCAGAAATAAATCTCACACACCATCTGGCAGGGAAAAGTAGCAGACTTAGACTGTGGAGAGGAAACAAGCCATTGACCAAATGTTTCCCACTTAAGTGTCATTCAATGGATATTTGCCCCTTTCTCACCCTGAGAGCTCAGATTACCCAGTGAACCTCTTTTGCCACAGTAGGACATGTGTGTGTATCCAAGATGCAAGCTTTCAAGCAAAACTATTGATAGCTGATAGTTATTAAAAAAAAAAAAACAAAACCAAACAACAAACCCACAGCAAAACAGTTGGCTAGTTCCAGTAAAACTTCGTATGATGAACAATACAGACTAGAGCTAAGTTTTGCATGAAATCATGAAGCAATTATAATCAAAAGGAGCTTGAAGAGCTATGATATGAAATCCTGGCATTCCCCTGGGATAAAACAGTCCTGCAGGGCTCTTCCTGAGTCATGAGTCTGTGCTGAATTGAAGGAGGAAAATAGGACATATCAGCTGATAAAACAGATAAAGAAGTAATACATTCTTAGTATTATGGACCAACCTGCCTTCTGCTGTAAATGTGCTTCTCATATTGAAGGGGCATATTCTGCCCTCATCTCCACCCTGAATCATTGGATTTTTGAAATGTAGCCTAAAAGTAAAGTGAAAACCAAAGGCTATGTCTGATATTATTAGCATCCTGCTAGCATCCAGATTTATTTTTCATGGTGATACAAGGAGAATATCAGTATTACTGGTTTTTGTACATACAAAGGTTTTTTTCTTGTTTGTGGGCTTGGGGTTTTTTTTTTCATTTTATGAAAAGAGTTTCTGAATTTTAAGCTTTAGAAATTCAGGAAAAATATATTTATCCAACTTCTGCATATGACAAAATTTCCCACATCAACCAGCTACTCTGTACCTTTCTGTAATTTCATATATCTAAAAAAAAAAAACTAATCTAGATACTTTCTTTGTTTAATGGAGAGAAATAGGCATCTCCAAAATATGACATATCTCAGACTATGCTAACTAACATAGCTGGGTGAGTCATCCCTTGTCATGCCCATCCCAGTACAGATACTTTCTAGGAACTGGATGGAGACCACTAGGCACTTAAGGCTGCACAGAAAACATAATAATTTTGGTTCCAAATTCAGGTCACTACTATGAACCTGGTCTAGATCCAATTAGTGACCTGCTGTAGAGGTGAAAGCCTGAATAGCCCATTGGTAATTCCCTGAGTTATTTGATCTCCCAAAGCAATTTTGTTTAGCTTGAAGCCTGTTCTTCCAAACTACTGATTTATATTTTAGCTGAGTGCTAGCAGGATTTTAATCATTAAATGTAATAACAGCATTTGTTCTTACAGGGTAAAATCAGCTCAATCCATATCCAGTAAAGAAGCCTGAGTAATTGAAATAGAAGCACACTACTCCATCACTTCAGGCATGTAACAATAATAGCTAATAGTAAAAGATGATATATCTCATCCCCTTGGAGACACTTGAGTAATTTGTAGGCCAACAAAAAGATCATCTATAGCAGCTATCCAAAGTGGGCAAGATGGTTTCTCTCTATTTGTATCTCTTGATTTACACTTTGGATTGTATTGCCAATCTCTGTGCAGGATATCTCTAACTAGACAAATTACACATACACTCTCACTTGTGCCCACACTCACACACATACTTCTCCTCTCATACGGACCATACTGTGAAATCAATTTGAACTCTATGGAACAACGCATGTCAGAGCAAGGATGTTTATTTAAATACCTGAATTTCAAGATGTCGCATCACTTTTGCAATGGTAAATGTATCAAAGCAAATGTACTTGTGCTCAGGAAGAAAAAACCCACAAATCCAGTCACTGCTGCTGGCGGAATCTAACTGCTGCTTCTGTGGTGAAAATAATGAAACCAATGTATTCAGAGAAATAAATCACTAGCTACCTAGATGGTAACAGCCCCCTCTAAATAAGAATAAGTTTTGTGGGACACAGCTAAAAGGAGGGACACAGTTTGCCTGATTCAGGCACTGATTTACACAGAACTTTTAGGTGATTATTTCAGTTGTGCTGCAGTATGTTGCTAAAGAGTCCTCTATACTCCAGAGGTAGAGGAGGATGACCTGGAAGGTTTCAGGGGCAGCACAACTCTAGCAAACTGAGTTGTCTATTCCTGGGAAAGCAGGTTTCTCTCTCAAGAGGTCTAATTGGCATCTACCTCTCTCCAGGGAACATAGAAACTTCCCATAGAAGAACTGATTCATCTGGCAATTTAAATGCAGGTACAAGTGAGGCAGCCAAGTTAGCTGGATTAGATCACTTTCTATTACAAAATCAAAATACTCAGGTGGGTGTTTGACTTGCAGTAGACCCTTGGTTATTGTGTGGATCCACACAAGGAAAAGTATTTCCTTTTGCCTAATTAAATTGTGGAAGCTTTTGGAAGATTACTTTTCTAATTCAGACATGTGTACAATGTATCATCTGGTTCATTGTTACCCATAATCTTATCTAATAGCTTAATTAGTTTTCTAAGAGACTACATAAACAGCTTGTTTCCACAGTACCTTGTTATGCCAGCATGGGAAGGGAAGTTTGCTCAGGTTGCATATGGATAGAAGAAAAAAATGACTCTGAGAGTGCAGATGTACAGTCAAGAAAAAGATAAAATTGAATAAAGAGTGATTTGTTTGGGGAAAAATAAAAAAGCATGTAGTCAATTAATTTAGATGTCTAATTTAGGTGTGAATGAATGCAAAGAAATGAGCAATTTTGTAATTACCTGAAAATACAAAAATGGAATGCTTTTTTAGGTTGCACGTGAAAAAACAAGACTATGGCATGGAGACAGCAGTTTGTCTGGGTGAGGTTAGTGTCACCTACTTCTAGGGTTGAGTACAGCTCCAGATTAAGGGACTTGAGATTAGGTTTGAAACTATGCCTTCCACATGCAGGTGAGGTTGCATGAGATTCATTACAGGCAGTGAAGATCTTTTCTTCTAATCAATTGCACGTGTCTACTACCACTTGAAAAGTTCGAAGGTATTGTGCTTGGTGTCTGTTATAGAAGAGTCCAAGAAGACCCTCCAGCCAAGTTGTGAGGTTCAGACTGGACCCCCTTGCTTTCTAAACTCCATCTCAGAGAGGAGTTTAGGTGTGGCTGCATCCAATCTTAGCCTCTGACTCTAAAGAAGAATTTGGACCCTATGCTCTGCCACAGAGTCAGTTTATTTCAGCTTGAGCTGGGTATCTCCAAAGAGAGACACCCTTGGTTATTTTCCTGTGCCTTTTAAGGCTTCCCAATGTACTACACAAGGTGTTCACATGCCTGTCTATGTGACATGCATGGATTTTTTGTCCAATCAATTTGTTTAATAGCCACTTTTCCTCTACGATGATTGGAGTAACATCTTCCGAATTTTATCTACTTATGCAGTTTCATCATCCTCCCATCTTATCTACACTTGGGTCTTGTCTGTCTTCTGTTAACTTGAGATGGAATGGTTTATCTCTTTCTTTGAAGTTCTTTCCCTTGAATTATAGGCTTGGTCCAGTTTATCTCATTGTGCAAGACTCCCAGTACTTCTCCTCTTTGACCAAGCATAGGTTCAACTGAAGTTCAGTTACAGTTTGCAGCTCAAGGCTTCTGCACTCCAGTCACTCATGCCAAGCAAAACCACTCAAATTTCAGTTCAACCTAATTTTAAGCAATCACATAATTCATTCTAATATTCTATAAGTAAACTATTTTAGTCCCAAATAGTCTCCAGCTCATCTCCAACAGGCAATGGGTTCTCCACAGGTTCTGTGTCTCATTTGCTGTCCCCATCTGAGATTCTCAGGTATCTTAGGGTATCTCAAATTGCCACTAATAATGGCTTAATATAGATGACTGAATCCTGCTCAAAACATATTTAATACTGGTGGAACCACGTGTACTGAAGCAATAGGCAGGACAGTCTGTGTGAAGGAGTCCATCTACCACCCTAGGAGAGAAAGATGGAGTGGTATAAGGTGCAATGAAATAATTAAGAAAGAGAAGATTCTGATAAAACTTTTTGAAGAGTGAATGCTATTAGGATTATGGAACAGTCTTGCTAAGGAAATTACATCAGCACCTGGTATTTTAAAATTTTGATAGCATAAAGCAATAGCAAAAGTGATTTTCAACTCATTTGCATTGTAGATAGTCACTTTACATAAAGGTCTTCTGCTTCTCCCTCTGATAACTGTATTTGTCCAAATTATTTATTGCAAATGAAATACGAGATGAATGCAACTATTTTTCCCTGTTTATAAATCATTTTCAAGCTCATCTTAATTTGTATGGAAGTATTCATTGCACATAAGTATTTGCCAACTAGTTTATGAGGACAAATTACAGATGACAACTTGTTCGTGAACACTTATTTCAACTCTTTATTACTCCTGAGTTGTGATTAGTCATCCATATCACATGGTATGGAACTGACTGTTACTTTTTAATCAAGAAAACAATGATTAATGATGGCAATTAACTGATAATGAGAAACAAGAATAACGTGAAGTTCAGGACTCACAAACATTTTTGAATAAACCAGCAAGTATTTGAAGACACACAGGAAACCAATACTAGTTTCCTATGAGTATAAGCATGACTGCCTTAATATGTTCATTGACGAAACATGCATCTCCTCCAGGTATTATTCTTAAAAATTCATACTGTCATTCTACATCCAAAAGCAATTTTGGGATACCACTTAAGTAGTTTGTTGTTTCATGTTGTATTTGCTTACTTTCCAGGTGAAGGATTTTATTAACGTTGTATTTCCCCTTTGGCTTACAGTACTCTTTGACATAGTCTTTTGAGGTCTCTCTGAAGTTTGGTCTTGCACAATATGTGTTAATCCCCAGTTTTGATCCTGGCTGGAGCTATACCAAAAAAGAAAAAAAAATCAACAAAAAAAGACAAGAAGCAGCTGTGTGGGTTGCAGACGAATACTTGTTATTTTGAATTTACTTGGTTGAAATAGCCACTGGGAACCCCGGAAGAGCCTTGTTCTGGGCTATAAGGAGCAGAAGGTGTCACTGTTCAAAGAGTGACTGATGCTTCATGGTTGTGACAGAAGCAGCTCCAAGCACTGTCATTTGAGTACCACTGCACTTGCAAATATGTGGTAGAAATAAACTTGCCTTGGCAGCAAAATGGATGAGAGTACCTTGTGTATCTTTTAACAGCTCTTCTTCCTCTGATTTCAGAAAGAAACAGTACATAAACCCCTTAAATCCATGAGATTTTTGTTAATGATGTTTCTCTTGATGAAGACAACCTTGACTTGTTTTCAAATTTGTGTGCGTGTGTGCGTGTGTGTAAAGTAGAACAGAATCTCCATTTACTAACAATCTCTACAATCTCTATTTACAAACATAGAATCTCTTTTGATCAGCCAAGCTATGAAAAAAACCACCCTGATTACACTTGCTAGATGACAAAAATCCAGAAGAAGGTGGAGCCACCAGAGCAGCAGTGGAGGAAGTGGCACTGGGGAAGCAGAACAAAGTCCTTCTCTCTCACTCCCTTAGTGTCCAGTATATTGGGACCAAAACCCTGTGAGCTGACTAGATCATGACTCCATTGCAGCTGGCGGAGTGAAGCTGATTAACTGTAGTTTGGCTTAGAAAGCTGCAAAGGCGAACTTTTGATTGTTGTCTGGCAGGTTCAAAGAGTGATGGGCAATTTAGGTGACTTCATGAGCAGCGGAGCAAATGAAGCCTGTTTTCCTAAGGATTTGTTCCATGAAGTCGGATTCTCTGGGGTCTAATAAGGAGTGAGCACCAACTGAAGCTTCTCCAGCAGCTAAGGCATTCATAATGGCTTTCTCCCAGGTTGATTCTCTGGTGTGTAGTAATGTCCATGCCCATACTGCAGCCTTTCCCCTGCTTTCAAGCTGTCCTTCCAGTCCTTATTTTTTGTAAGATTATAATGTTTTGGGACTTCTATGTGACTGTCAGATATAGTGGTAACTGATAAATGGATTTGGAAGGGACGGGAAAGGGGCAAAAGAGCACCCCCACACAGAGCAAAAATATAGACAATTGTAGAAAGACATGCTAATATCACGATCAGTTTACATGCATTTTCATAGGCAGGTAGTATTGTGGAATCATAATTATAAAAAGACTTGGTTTAATTTGGTAAAAAAAGAGATACATACACTTTAATTGTGTAGATATATCAGCATTTCAGTTTGGCTGTGCAATTGCTGTCACCCCAGGCAGACAGAACAGCCTTAAACACAAAAAAAAGAGATCATCTAATCCACCCCCACTGCTAAAGCAGGATCACCTAGAGCAGGTTGCACAGGATCACATCCAGATGGGTTTTGAATATCTCCAGAGAAGGAGACTCCACAACCTCTCTCGGCAGCCTGTGCCGGTGCTCGGTCACCCTCACAGTAAAGAAGTTTTTCCTCGTATTCAGATGGAACTTCCTGTGTTCCTATTTGTGCCCGTTGCCTCTTGTCCTGTCACTGGGCACCATTGAGAAGAGTCTGACCCCAATCTCTTGGCATCCCCTCTCAGTCTTCTCTTCTCCAGACTAAACAGACCCAGCTCTCTCAGCCTTTCCTCAGAAGAGAGATGCTCCAGTCCCCTAATCATCTTTGTAGCCCTCCGCTGGACTCTCTCCAGTAGTTCCCTGTCTGTCTTGAACTGGGGAGCCCAGAACTGGACACAATATTCCAGATGTGGCCTCACCAGGGCAGAGTAGAACGGGAGGATAACCTGCCTTGACCTGCTGGCCACGTTCTTCTTAATGCACCCCAGGATACCATTGGCCTTCTTGGCCACAAGGGCACACTGCTGGCTCATGGAATTTCAGATGAAATGCTGCAAACACAAAAATTGAAGCCTAATTGCAAAGTAGGTATTTCTGAAGCATCATTCCTTAAGACAAGCTAAGGAGTCAAGTACAATAGACCATGAGTCATGGGTCAGCTGAGCAGGTGTTCATAGCCTCCTCTAAGATATGCAAAGGACATCTTTTATGGATATCTGTTCAACTTCTTTGCCAGCAACATGGGCAGTGGGATTGAGCGCACCCTCGGCAAGTTTACCGACAACACCAAGCTGTGTGGTCAATAAGCTGGAGGGAATGGATACCATCTAGAGGGACCTTGACAGGCTTGAGAGGTGGGCCCATGCGAATCACGTGAAGTTCAACAAGGCCAAGTGCAAGGTCCTGCACGTGGGTCAGGGCAATCCCAAGCACAACTGCAGGCTGGGCAGAGAATGGATTGAGAGAAGGACTTGTGGGAGTTGGTGATGAAAAGCTAAACATGAGCTGGCAATGTGCGCTTGCAGCCCAGAAAGCCAACCATGTCCTGGGGTGCATCAAAACCAGCATGACCAGCAGGTCGAGGGAGGTGATTCTGCCCCTATGCTCTGCTCTCATGAGAGCCCACCTGGAGTACTGCGTCCAGCTCTGGGGTCCCCAGTACAAGAAAGACATGGAGTTGTTGGACTGAGTCCAGAGGAGGACCACAAAGATGATCAGAGGGCCAGGGCTCCAGACCTGCTCTGCCTGGGTATCAAGGGACTGTGTCCCTACCAGTGAGGACACTGCCCCTGCCTGCCTGGCTGCCACCCTCCATTCCCAGCTCCCCTCCTGCTGTAGAGCAGCCCTGGCTGTACCCTGGCAGTGTCCCCCTTGGTCTGTTTTGGACCTCTTGTATACCAGTTCCCCTGGATGCTCTTCGGTTGTTGTCTTGGAAAGGAGAGTGATCAGCCAGTTCCTATTCATCTTCACAGGATTTTACCGACTTAATTTCTCTTTGTACCTGTTTCCCCATATGTAGATTAGGAATAAAGTAATTGCTTTTCTCTGTAAAATCATTTATGATCTAAAGATTAAAAGTGTTATGTAGGAGCTTCCTAGGGCTAGACTTTGAGAAATCTCCCAGTGGGAGACAGAAACCTATGTACCTGTGTGGAAGTGGCTCCTACTATAGCTATGTAATGCGAAGGGGAGTTAATTTTCCCTAGCTTCAGTAGCCTAAAAATTAGGCATTTAATATAAATTAGTCAACTGAGATACGAGTAGTTTCAGCCCACCTTATAATCCCCATGGTGTTCACAAAGAGAACCTAAATTAATTACTTAGATGGCCAGACCTAACTGGTTGTTTTATGCTAGGTGTCAGAAAGTTAATGGCTAATTTATTTGTGTCCAGACTGATGGATCCAGTATTAGCCTTTGCTAATAAGTATTTGGTTATAAATCATTAGAATAACAAATATTGTCCTGCTGTAGCCTTATAATGCTGTCAGTTTAGCATGTATCTGCAAAGACACTTCAGGTAAAAAAGGCTTAAAAGACTCTAGATAAGATGAAGGTGATGTAATTCAAGAAATCTTTTTCTGCACCTAGTCTAGATATCAATTAATTCTGATTCTTCCTTAATTTCCTTCTGGTTACAGAAAAGATGGCTTTGAATTGATAAAGATGATTTGTTCCTACTCTGCTGCACTTTAGTAATCTCAACTATATTTTAACCTGCCACGAGGGTACTGAATATATGGCATATTTAGCTCTGTGTGAACTTGAATTATATTCTTGGAATATGCTTTGTTAAAGAGATGAGTATTTTTATCGATATCTTTCTTTTTATCAGGCTGAACCCTCTGGTTCTGATCACAAAAGAATGTAATATAGAAGATTTTAATAAGACTATGAGATAATATGACATTGAGACATATCTCATTTGTATGCTTTTGGTTTAAATTATTAACCTTGGTTCTGTTTCAAGGAATAATTATAAAATTAAAACAAAACCCCCAAAACCTCTACCCTTCAGATTTATTTCTCAAATATATCAGTTCCTTCTTAATGCTTTCAGTTCCTGGTGTTTAAATCTTGAAGCTATTGCATATGATAGCATACTGCCATAAAATCTACAAAATGTGCAGACAGTTGAGAAATGCAAATTGTTTTCAGGTTTTACAGGAATCTGCACCAGGGATAAAATCAAACAGAGATTGTTTACCTCACAGGGAAAACAAAGGAGTAAAAGAGCAGAAGTTTTCAAGGTCTTGCAGAAGTTTATACTTCCATTAAAACCAGCCTTCTCACCACTCACTGCATTATATTTGGGGAGTCTGAAGCAGCCTCCCTGCGGTTTCATTTGTTCGCAAAACATGCTAATGACAGTTTCATGATTAGAGCTAGTTGAATATGAAATATGTGGAATGAGATTTGGAGAAGACTCGAGGAGGCAACTAAATCTGCGGTGTATAACTGCATATTCATAACTCTCTCCTCCTTCCGGCAGGGTCTGCCCGGGGGTCTTGTCCTATTATATTTTCACAGAGAGGAGAGGAAAGCTGCCTTAGGCCGCACCTAGGCTGGGTTTTTAACGGCCGGTGGCTGCAGGGCAGGTGCCCCGGCCGTACCTGCCCGCCCGGGGACCGGTGCCGAGCCCCCGCCGCGCCCGGGCGGCCGCGCCCGCATCCCGCCGCCCGTCCCTCCGCTCTCTCCAAAGCAGAGCCCCGGGCTCCCTCTGTAGTTCAAGCAGGGAATTATGGACACCTCCAGAAGCAGATTCGTCCTTAAAAAAAGGAGAGCGAGCGGTTTCTGTTTGTGTGTGTGCGTCCGTTGCAAACGGGGCAACAGCCTGGGGGTCCGTGTGTGTGGGTGTCTTGGGGGCTCCCCGGACCACCCGACGTGGAGATGCAGCAGGTCTGTCTTCTCCAGGACTCTGATGGAGAGATCCACCCCGGAGACTAAAGCAGGCCTGGCAAGCTGTAGAGTGTGTGATCCAGGTCAGGTCAATGCCTGATGCCCTAGGGAACACATCTACTGTGTCTGCATAACCTGTCACTTCATGGGAGTACTGTTGATCTTGCCTCTGAAAATGTCTTTCTTTAAAGTCCAGATGTCCTTCATCAGCACGCACTGCTTTGTTCAGACATGGTCGGTCACAGCACATGCAAAAAAATAACAGGATGACCGTGCACCTATGGCAGTCAGCCTGCAGGGCCATGACGCCCAGAGCAAATGTGATCCTAGACAGAAGCAACGAAAGTCCTGGAAGAGCTAACAGACAGCATTGCCACCTCAGGCTTGATTATGAAAAAATAAGGCCAATGCACTGGTTGGCCCCTAATAGTTAAATCATCATTGTCAAAAGCATATCTTGAAATGCTACAGTAGTTGTCAGCCCTGGTGGGCTAAAAGAACCCTCCTGCCTTTATCAAGTTAAAAAGACATATTGGAAAATCAAATCATTCACAGATGGGAGATTTTCTGTATGGAGCTTATAGGATAAAGAAATATTCATGATTCCTATAAAAAGGATTTGTTCAAAGATAATTTTGCCACTGTTGCTAGGGCTGGAGACCGACAAGTGGAGCAGAGCAACTGCTTCCCAGTAAGTGCACTAGTGCATAAAATCAGTCTGACTCAGAAACAGCCAGTCGAATACAGAGGGATTGCACGGCTCCTTCTGGCATCATTTCATATAACTAAGTTTCTGCCACTTTCTAGCTGTGACCAACCTCTTTAGTTCCATTGGTCATCAGTCATTTGTGTTTCAGTACAAGCAGGAGAGTCCTCTCTGAAATCAGAGTAAGCTAAAGCTTCTCTGCAGTGTTTGTGCTCTTTCCATGGACTTTATTTTTTGCTACTTTCTAAAGAGAAGGTTAAATAGAGTGAATTTGGTGTTGACTTCAGAAACAGGCCACTGGCACATGCTGTTTGGGTGGGTGAGACAGCTACTAGCCTTTAAAACCATCCTTTTATTTCTCCTTTTCTGGGATTTTAAATAAATGCTCTTTGCATTACATCATGTGCTCAGAGCAAGTTAAAGAAAGGACCTCATAACATAGCTTTAAGCCCTCCTCCTTGATATCTCTGCAAATCTCTTCTAACTGTATCCTTAGCTGGCAGTACTGTCACTAAACGATGTCTTTTAACCTTGCAAGGGACTCTTGCTGATCAGTCAAGCTGAGGGGGAAGAGAAGGGCTGGTCATTTGTGCCCTCTTTGCTTGAAATGCCTGCTGGTATGGCAGCAGTAGCTAAGAAAAGCTCACAAGGGACTGCTCCTGCCTGATCAACCCTGGACCATGCTTCCCTCTCCCCTGCCCCGTCACTGTCCCGAGCGGCCTTCAACAGCCCCTTCAGCGTGGAGGTGCAGAGCTGCACTGTGCTGACGTGGTGCTGCTCCAGGAGCTGGACCACAAGTGCCATCACACCTACATGCTGGAGCTGGTGGCCAAGGACAGCAGCACAGCCACCGGGAGTGTATGCAGCGCAGAAAGCCAACCGTGTGCTGGGCTGTATCAAAAGCAGTGTGACCAGCAGGTCGAGGGAGGTGATTCTGCCCCTCTACTCTGCTCTTGTGAGACCCCACCTGGAGTACTGCGTCCAGCTCTGGGGGGCCCAGTACGAGACAGGCCATGGAGCTGTTGGAGCGAATCCAGAGGAGGGCCACAAAGATGATCAGAGGGCTGGAGCACCTCTCCTATGAGGACAGGCTGAGAGAGCTGGGGTTCTTCAGCCTGGAGAAGAGAAGGCTCCAGGGAGATCTAATTGCGGCCTTCCAGTACCTGAAGGGGCCTACAGGAAATCTGGAGAGGGACTGTTTATCAGGGAGTGTAGTGATAGGACAAGGCGTAATGACCTTAAGCTGAAGGAGGGTTGATTTAGATTAGATATTATGAAGAAATTCTTTACTGTGAGGGTTGTGAGGCACTGGAACAGGTTGCCCAGGGAAGCTGTGGCTGCCCCCTCCCTGGAAGTGTTCAAGGGCCGGTTGAATGGCCCTTTGAGCAACCTGGTCTAGTGGAGGGTGTCCCTGCCCGCAGCTGGGGGGTTGGAACTAGATGATCTTTGAGGTCCCTTCCAACCCAAACCGTTCTGTGACTCTATGATTCTATGACCATGCACATCCCCACCCTTGACCTCCATGACAACAGCCCTGCTTTGGCCAGAGCTTGGTCATGGTGGAGCTGCCTGAGGGTGTGCTGCCCAGCTCCCTGCTGCTTGACCTGGATGCTGCTGACCCCGAGAAGGGCCCCAATGACGAGGCTGCCAAGTGCCCAAATGGCTGATTCCTCTGTGCTTCAGCTTCTGTACCTGTAAACTGAGAAAAACAGATTCGTTCTTCCTGTAAATATGCAGGTTATACTGCAGCTAAGTACTATGCAGATGTTTGTGCTGTATTTATGTTTACTGTTGAACTTTTCTTTAGTTCTTGCTCTTCAATTCTTTTTAATCTGAAACTCTTATTTAGCCATGCTTATATTTAAATCTATGCAAAGGAATAAGCAAAGGTATTTTTCTCCTCTAGGAGAGGAGTTCTTGTTTCTTTTCATCCTTCTTCTCTTCAGCTGGAGGAAAAGTCTGCTTCTAATTTAAGGTAAATATGTCTATTTCTCCAAATTAACAGTTGGAAATATTGTATTTCATATTCTTGTGGTGCCTGGAAAAGAAAATTGTAATGGTTTCCTTTTGTTTTTAGTACCCATTCAGCTCCAGATCAATTGAGTGTGAAGGACAGTGGGAGAAGATACAGTGAATTTAATGACAGTCATTCCGGTATCAGTGGAGAAAGGCTAAAGATACCACCTTCAGAGATAATGGAAAACCAGCTTGGAAAGTATAAAACTTAACATCTCAGTTTTGAAGTGCAAGATGTAAGTGGAGGTAACGAACTGAAACAAACCTTATAATTCTCCTTTCCAAAACCCCTGGATGAAAAAAGGCAGGAATAGATTGAAAAGTAGGACTGTCTGACACCCTACTCACTTGTGTCCCTGACTCACACATGAAACATCTCAGTGATGTTACTAAGGTATGAAATCATGGAGGAGGCTCAGTCCCATATTAAACACTGTCAAACCCCAAAGTGACTGGCTTCTGAGGGCTTTGTTTTCAGATGCTCAGTTTGGCACGTTGGAGAGAGGCTTGAGAGTGAGCACGTGCTGAGCACTGCTTTGTTAAAATTTCGTGAAGCTGAGCAGCAGAAAATGTAGACATTAAAATCATCAGGTACGCCTGAAATATTTGGTCTATGTCTGTCCATGTGTGTTGCAAAGTCCATGCTATATGTGTGTGCACTGTAAAAAAATAAATGACATATATGAACAATGGAACCGCTGAGTGTTGAATCACATGTATTACATAGTTATACGTTTATTACAGCTGGCTTTATACAGGTTGCTAAAAATCAGCCATTGCTATGAGAATATATTATTTGTAATTTAGTAAAATGTATCAGATTTTTTAATTCCAGAAAAATACCTCATATTAATTTGAAGGACTTAAAAATATTGCTTTCTTTCCAGGTACCGTATCATCTGCAGAGGAAAAGACATACAAGGATGCGGAGAGCTATCACAGTTCTTATGCCCAACAACTGAAAACAAGGAAAACACTTTCCCTGCATTATGAAAATGATTACACGATCACATATTCTACAATGCCAATTTAGCAGCACATACCTCAGATTGGAAAGTCTAATTTTCATCCCCAGCAGCCAAAGATGGAAGAATGTTATTATCAAGTGAATATTCCTAAACCCAAAAGACTGCAGAGTGTATCTGAAAGATTTCTAAATGATGGGCAGACCAACCCAGGAACTGGCCTGTCAAGACAGCACGGAGGATTAAATCACCCTTCACAGAACACTTTACCCCTAAGTGCCTCTGAAATAGGAACATCATTCTGAAAGAGCAATGAAAAGATATCACAGAGTATCATAAAAATGTACTGGGTATTTTTGTCCGTGTTTATGAGAAAGTGTTGCCAACTGAGATGTGTAAATAAAATCCTGGCAAGATCAAATGTTACTTTAAATTATGGCAAAAACAATCAGTGTCTAGACAAATAATTTTTTAAAATCTTCCTCTATGCTTTGTCAAAGAATCAAAGTGAAAGCCATGCGAAGGCATGTAATTAATGCTGCTAGGAATTAAAAAGTAAATGAACCCAAGCCATGTCTTTATACTGAAATGCTTACATATGTCAATAAAAAGATCTAAGTGTACCTCTACTGTCAAACATGTCCTGAAGTACTTATTGTCTGTTATATCAGATGGCCTATCTATATTTTTTTTCTTCTTTAAAGTAGGATCAAACTGGCCTGAGGTCAGTGTGGATAGACTTTTATGCCCACATGGCTGGGTGAGTTCTATTCTACTGTGTGAGTAAAGGCTCCTGCATGAGGACTTTAAGAAAATCACAAGAATAGCTGTGCTGGAGGGATAAGGAATGTAGGTTATTTAGGAAACTATGGTACACAGGTGTGTTTATATACATGCAAATCTGTATACATATAGCTAAAACTTTTCAGTATTTATTTCGTTGACTGTATTGGGGTCTGGTTAGGATGGAGCTAACATTCTTCACAGCAGCCCTTATGCTGCTGTGTTTTGAATTTGTGGCTAAAACAGTGTTGATAATGCAGCAATGTTTTGTCTGTTGCTGAACAGTGCTTGCACAGCCTCAAAGCTTTCTCTTTTTTGTCACTCAGTCCCCGAAGTGATTAAGCTGGTGTTGAGCAAGAAGTTAGGAGGGGACACAGCCAGGACAGCTGACTTGAACTCCCCAAAGGGATATTCTGTATCATATAACATAAATCCTATCTCAAAATGTTTGCTCTCAGAAAATGCTGAAGGACTAATTTAGCACCTGTTTGTGGTCATTTCAGATAAGGTTAACTCAATTTCCAATGAAAAGCAAAATTTGAGAGCTGTTTAATAGAGATTTTTGTTAAAGAAGATTAATTAAAAATGAGTACTGGGCAACAAACTGCTGTTATTAGGCCAGCTGACCCAGGTGAAGATAATTTGAGGACAGGCTTGGGGATCTCTACAGTCGAGCTAAATAATGAAGGAATAGAGCAAAGATTTTTCCATTTGAAAATGCACGTTTTCTCCTGGTAGTTTCCTGGGTCATTTTATAAGGAATTGCTTTTCACAGCAGACAGACATAATTCAAGCACTTCACAACACCAAAAAAGACAAAAATATCCCAAGTATAATATAAATGATCAATGTTCTTGGACCAGTAAGTTATTTTAATGGATGAGTTAGGATGCTCTTTATGCACTACTAGGATAGCTTAAAGTGCTCCAGGAGGTAGCTACATTCTGACTGCATATTCTTCTAAATGATATTCTTTTTTAGCTTTTCATTACATTATGAGTACTGTGGTGGGTTGACCCTGGCTGGGGACCAGGTGCCCACCAGAGCCGCTCTCTCACTCCCCTCATTCACCAAACAGGGGAGAAAAGGTATAACGAAACGCTTGTAGGTCGAGATAAGGACAGGGAGAGATCACTCACTAATTATCGTCATGAGCAAAACAGACCGAACTGAGAGAGGGAATTCATCTAATTTATTACTAGGCAAAACAGAGTAGAGGAATGAGAAATAAAATCAACTCTTAAAACACCTCCCCCCACCCCTCCCATCTTCCCGGGCTCGACTTCACTCCCGGCTTCAACCTTCCCCCCCTCAGCGGCACAGGGGGACAGGGAATGGGGGTTATGGTCAGTTCATCACATGGTGTTTCTGCCACCTCTTCATCCTCAGGGGGAGGACTCCTCTCATCGTTCCCCTGCTCCAGCATGGAGTCCCTCTCACGGGGTGCAGACCTTCAGGACCAAACTGCTCCAGCGTGGGGTCCCCCACGGGGCCACAAGTCCTGCCAGCAAACCTGCCCTGGCATGGGCTCCCCTCTTCACGGGTCCACAGGTCCTGCCAGGAGCTTGCTCCAGCGTGGGCTTCCCACGGGCCACAGCCTCCTTCAGGTGCCTCCACCTGCTCCGGCGTGGGGTCCTCCACGGGCTGCAGGTGGAATCTCTACAGCCCCTCATCCTTCCTCCATGGGCTGCAGGGGACAGCCTGCTTCACGATGGTCTTCACCACGGGCTGCAGGGGGATCTCTGCTCCGGCGCCTGGAGCTCCTCCTCCCCCTCCTTCTGCACTGACCTTGGTGTCTGCAGAGTTTCTTACATCTTCTCACTCCTCTCTCCGCCTGCAAAAGCTCTCTCTATCTTTTTTTTTTTCCCTTCTTAAATATGTTATCACAGAGGCGCTGACTGGCTTGGCCTTGGCCAGCGGCGGGCCCGTCTTAGAGCCAGCTGGCATTGGCTCTGTCAGACACAGGGGAAGCTTCTAGCAGCTTCTCACAGAAGCCACCCCTGTAGCCCCCCCGCTACCAAAACCTTGCCACGCAAACCCAACACAAGTACTTACTTAAAACAGATACTTTAGATTTGTTTTTGTGGTTGTTTTGTTTTTTTTTTTTTTTTTTTTTTAAATTGAGATGATTCTTGAATTAAAACCATAGAGTCAAATGCTGGCTCTTAACTTCAGATGTGCTTAGTAGGGCAATACACAGTTTCAGAAATTCTGAAATTCAGCTACTAATCAAAACTTCCCCAAACAAACACCAAGGCAGTTTGAAGTCTGCTTCTCAGGGACAATATATACATAGCTGTAACTTAGTCTAGAGTCAGAAGTTTGGTCCATGTTCCCCACTAAATTTTCTAAGTCACTGTGAAAATTAGATTGCTGTTAAATGGGCTATGATTTTAGTGTTTTCAGTCTTCTTCCAACTGCGTATATATGAACTGCCCTTTGATAGGTTATGTGAATGTTAGCAACCTGTATGGTACAACAGAGACCAGAGCAACGATAATGTGGCTTGGTTGATATGTGTGTTCTACCTCAATATCAATATTAAATAAGATTTGATTGTCACAGGTGTCAGCCTAGTTTATTAAGGGAAGTCAGTTTACCTGAAAAAGCCTGTGAAGTATGACAGTTTAGTTGCTGCCTCATTTGCAGTTGCAATGTCCCAGCTGAGACATTCATATGTTGAGAGAAGGGTGGGATGAATAACTAGGAGTAAGAGCCACTAGAGTCATCCCAAGGGAAGCAGCTGTCACTCTGGAACAGAACCCTTGGCTTGTTTGAAGCATGTATATAACATTTACTTTAGGCTGTTGTGGTGATTTATCTTAGCTACAATTTAGATACTAAAGGTAATAAGTAAGGCAGGCAATTTCCATGTGCAGCCAATGACAAGAAGTAGGATCCTTCAGGGGGCAATTCAGAGCATGCAAGTCAGATACTAAAGTAGCTGAAAATGGATGATGTGGATACCTCCTTCTGTACCTCATTTTCTTTATACATTAAGGGGGAATAATAGTATTTCTTTAGTTTTTCTCTTCTCCTCGTCCCCCACTCTTTCCTTACAAATGAATTGTTTTTCAGGTACAGCTTCATACAGCAGCACAAAAGCAATTTAAAATCCTGCATTTCCCATATGTACTTTGTGCTCTAGGAGCCAACACGTGAGCAATGTATGCTGGGAAGTAACACTGCTCTGGTATGCATATCTTTGTATATCTTAGTATTGCTAACAGGGAATAGGAAATAGTTTTCCACTGCCTATTGTATTGATACACTAGCTATCCTGTGTGACCTTTGATGGTTGAACTGAATCAAATCAATCTCTCTTGAGGAAGAGTTCATTTCTGAGATTTGTTGACCATGCATACAAACCATAAAGACCTGAAAGGAGACTTTGTGGTTCAAATCCACTCCATAAAGCCTATATTATTGGGTTCAGCATAAAGGTGAAGGAATCCATTCTTAACCAACATAACCAGTGCACGCAGGCTCAGAGTTGGCATGCTAGGTACTATGGCAACAATATAATAAAAGCGGGGAATCAACTGCTGCCTAGCCTGTCAGCTGGTTTGAACAAAAGACACTAATTGCTAAGTGTCTGTGTCTTCACCAGATGCTCAAGGGCTCATTAACCTCAATAGAATAGCAGACTCATTAGCAGGCTTGTCTATGGATTAACCATTCAAGGCTGGTAGAGGCCTGCTTTTGCCCAGGGTAGGTTAAATGAACTTCGTAACTTCATGTTAGTTTTATATTTTATAGAAGCTGAAGCATCTTTGGAAATACAGCATAACCATGTTTCAGGAGACCAGGACGGGGTTTTAGTGTGGCTTAATTAATGTGTCAAAACTGGCATCAAAGTGAATTTTTTTCTAAAAAAAATCAGGCATGCAAGTTGTGGTTTGGTAGTTTTGCTCTTTTGTCCATCTGCCTTAAATATTGGTGGAAAATACAATGAGAGTCTGGACACCTGTCTAAGATGGCTCTAAACGTGTCTAAATGGCTCTTTTGCCATTTCTCAGATCTAGAGTTGGGTTCTGGCAATTAGTCTACAGCCAACCCTGAGGCATCCTTGTCTTTGAGACACTTAGAAAAGAAGCTAAAAATGGAGGCAAGGTTGAAAAGAAACTCAAACTGATTAGTTTAAAATCATGGTGATAACTCTACTTCACGATTAATTTGACCTCTCCACCTGTCTTTCTTGATTCTTTTCCTCCCAAAGGATGCCAAGAGGAACCAAGAGTGTCTTTTTTGGAGTTAAGAATAACTTTGTGTTGTATGGGCTGAGAAAGAAAATACTGGTTTATTTGCAGATATAGACCTGAGGCTGAAGCCTCCTTTAAATCACTGAACTTGATGCAAGTCTGAGAAATGAGCAGTGGTCAAAGTATTATATAAATGAGGTTTGTTTGTTTAATTAGAAAAATAAATCAACATTTTCTTATTACTTGTTGCAAATGACCATTAAAATAAAGATTAAAATAAAACTTGTATAAACTATTTTTTTATTTTTGGTATTTAGAAAGAACTCTTTGACTCAGTGTGATTTTTATTGTATTCATTCTTGCTTTGCACAGAACTAGACGGTGAAGAGTCAAGCTTGACAACCAGTGCAGGTGCAAATTCAGTGTCTCTTTTGGGCAGAATGGAATCTCTGCTTGAGGTACTGAATTCACACACACACTTTGGTTGCCTCAAAAATCAGGTGTCCTAAGCTCTTTACCTCATGGAAGGAGACAGCTGTCTTTTAGAGACTTTAGAGAAAGATCTTGCCTGCTTAATTTTGGACACCTCAATCAGCCAGGCAGGCTCTCTGTTTGGAGGTCTTCAAAGGTGCCTGCTGACTACTCAGAGAACTTAGGGACATGCTTTAGGAGCACTCCTTCACTAAGCACCTGGAGCTTAGATGTGAATAAGATGTTCATGTTGGTCAGATTGGCGTTCATCAGATATCATCTGCCTGCAGTCATCTTTTGGGACACCAGGATAACACTGACAGTAATTATTGAAGACTGAAGTTGGGTTGCAATTTACAACTAAATACATGTATTCTAATGTAGCATATTCCATTGCATTTTTTCACTCTGTGTTAACAATACCAATAAATCCAGAATAAGTAATGCATGCAGAACCCTGCCAAAGGTGTAACAGCAAATGGTATCTGCTGCAGAAAGCTGACCTCAGGGGTTTAAGGTAGATGTCATAAGGCTGAAGGGGAACTGTTTAGAAACAAAGCTGAAATCTGTGTTGGGTTGTAGGAGGAAAATGTTGGCTACACATTTACTGGTGAATTAGGTGGTGTCAGAGTGTCCTCCTGGGCTTGGCACTCCACCATCTGTATTGTCAGAGTTGGTCCCCAGTACAGTTTTGGCCCGGGCCTGGTAGGAGCCTCTCACATAATTCCTGAGCACTGTTTGGTAATTAACATAGGCCAGGGGTATTTCCAAGAGGCACACTGTGTGTTTTGGAGAGCAAGAGACCTGAACACTGAATGGATGCAGGCCCTTTCACACCAGCTGGCCTCAGTGCCTGAGATCAGTCCCAGACATTTTTAGTTTACTGAGGTGGACGCAGGCTCTCGGTGACTGCAGGTTTAAATCCCCAACTGTACGGCTACCCCTGAAATGGTGCTCTGCTTTAGTGCGAAGGACTGCGCCGATCCCAAAGTGACTCAGTCTTTTGCTATCAATTTCAGAGCCTTCAGCTTTAACACTTGGTACATTTGTACACCTCTGCTCCTGCCCTGGTGTGCCGATAGAGCACTAGCTGTAAAGTCCCTGGGTACTGACCTCTGATTTGAGCGGACGTTTTCAGTACAGAAATCACAAACTAACTAAAGGCACAGGTAGGAGTTTCGAAAGGGACAAGTAGTAGTTTTTCCAACTTTGATGTTGCTTACAAGCAAACTCATCGCTTGTGAGCAGCAGTGAGTTGGCTGTCTTGTTACATGTTCTGGATGGCACCTGACAAAGTTTGTCTTTTGAAAAAGGCAGTTATATATTTCTTACAGTAGGATATTTGTTTCTTGGTGGCAAAGCTAATGAGGAGTTTCTTTCTCATTCTTGCGCACAAGCAAATATATGTAGGCAAGATTGTTTGTGAATGAGACCACCCACCTTCATTCACTAAGACAGGACCAACCTCATGTCTTAGGAAATGGCTCTGAAGTATTCTCAAAAGTGTAAACAATGACTGTGCTCTACCCATCTAAGGAGATGGCTTCTGTCAAGGCATTGATTGTTCTCAGCCCTTGGAATGATGGCTTGAGAGTTTTTGCTGTTGTAATTAGCCAGGGAAGGAGCAAACTGCTTTTAAAGTTAGCCCATACACGCATTTGCTATTTGTGATATGCGTGAAAATTAATTACAGTTAGAATTTACTCAACGCAAAGAGAAGCTAGTGAATCACAATTTGCAGTTCATTGAATAAATGTCAGTTATTGATTTCTGTGGTTGAGTACTAGTGAGGTAATGCCATGTTTGCTACTCATTAGAGGTGGCACAGCACAATATATCATAAAATGTAATTAGGGGTACATCAATCATTTAAAATATGCAGCTAAGATTAAATATATTGCTATGCAGGGAGAAATGAAAGGGCTCATTAACAACATAGTGTAATGTGACAACAAGAGAGCGCTTGATTTTCAAAAAAGGAATCTTCCACTGTGTTGAAGATCATGACAAGCCTCTTCTTCATATTTTAATTAAGGTTTTAATCTGATTTTGCTTCTGCTGCTAGAACAGATGAACTTTCATGCATGCCATTTTGTCAAAAATATTTATGATAATGTTCGTTAAATGTTGATTAGTAGAACTTTTCATTAAGGCTCTTTTAAGACTGGGCAAATGTCTTTTTGAATGGGGTATTTAGATCACCTTTGCCAGGATCTGAAATGTAGCTGTTTGATTGCAACTTACTCCAACAAATCGTCATGATCTTTTGATATCTCACTTGTGTGGAGAGACAGTGAGTCAGGACAATGAAAAGCAGGGAGGGACCAATCAAAGCTTTAGCTTCCTGTGAGGGAACTTCTTCAAAGTGCTGGGGGGGGGGCGGGGGGGGGGAAGCAGAGGAATAGCTAGCGTCCTAACACCCTTCTACTTCTTTCTTCAGCAATGCAAACAAAATTTCAGTAAGGGTGGTTCTTGCAGCTCCGTAAAGTACAATTCTAGTCTGTGAGTTGTTAGAAATGCTTAAAAAGTCGAAGGCCTGTAGAGAAGGCTAATTTTAGCTCCCTATGCAGCTGAGGGATTCAGTTCTTGTGAATTGTGTGAAAATGATCTTTTTCCCCCTTCCTGCAGAGTCCCTCATCTGTTCGGTTCTAGGCTGTTCTTTCATCTGGGCTGCCAGGCTGAAGCAACAGCTGAGAAGAGAAGTGTCCTAGGAGGAGAAACACTACCAAATAGCTTTGCTAATTCTGCCACTTGAAAAGCTTTAAAATTTTCCTTACCTGAGGGAGCAATGGATTTTATAAGTAATCGAGTTTTAGGAAGTGTGGCTCTGTGAGCAAGAGCCTCATTATGCCATATGCTGAATAGGAGACAAAGATCTTGTCTAGCAGAGACTTTCTTTGTTTTTAATGATTTTTAGTTTTTCAGACCCCGATTGTTATCCTAATATGAAGCAAACTATACTAGCAGTTCCATTCACATTGGAAGTTGTGAGTTTTCAGATTCCTTACTTGTCCTCTCCCTTTCTACTTTAATAAAAAAAGAAATTTAGCCACGATAGAATACCTAAAACATGAATTTTAGTTGCAAATATATTCCTTCTCTTTTCCTCTGTTTCTCTTCCTTTCTCTCAGGGCTACATCTGTGTTGGCAGCTTAACTAATTACTAAACTCCAAAAAGTTCCTTAAAAAGGCTTAGTCAATGCCCCCATGCCCCAACCCCTACCCCAAGGGTCCTTTGCTGTTAAAATTTAAAGCCAGAGCTAACACTCATGGCACCAAGCCTTTCAGAGTTCAAGGAGCATCTGGATGATGCTCTTAGTCATATGGTTACGTGTTACCCCCTGTGAGGAGCAAGGAGTTGGACTTGATGATCCTTATAGGTCCCTTCCAACGTAAGATATTCTATAATTCTATGATTCTGTGACTCTGGCCCTTTGGTAACACTTGGGTTAGTGTCAAGTGTGAAATCCAGACCCCCGCTGGAGTTCTTCTGTGGATGCAAAAGCATCGAGGACTTCAGTTCTAAAATAGCTCATCTGTAGATCATGTTTTATTCACGTGAAATTCAATCCCAGTAGCCATTTGTATGCAAAAATGCTTTTCTACCAATCCACCATGCCCTTTCGCCACCCTTTTGAATGAGCTGTCTTCCCACCTTCTCTACATCAGGTTTTCCAGAACTCTGCTGGTTCCTGTTGATATGCCCATGTCTCTGAAAAGGAGAAGGTACCAAAGTGGCAAGGAAGCAGGACTGTAGATTGTAGGTCTGTAGGCATGCAACACTCTTAGGCCATTCTCATCCCAAGCAGCATCAGTGAGAAATGGTCTTCTACTGGATAACAGGTCCTCTTGACTATATTGATCACAGACATTTGACTTTATGGCTATAGGTCTATTAACTAGCTATTTAACAGAAGATTACACACCTATTGTGCTTGTAGATACCTAGGTGGAGGACTCTTGAGCTGATTCACTTGCCTGCACATGGGTGTGTAATGCTACTTTAGGTAGGTTAGGTACCCTGCCTGGTTTTCAGCTGCCATTTCAGCAGAGCATGGGTCTCTTGTACCTACCGCATTGTGTTGGGTTTTGTGTGGCAAGGTTTTGGTAGTGGGAGGGGCTACAGGGGTGGCTTCTGTGAGAAGTTGCTAGAAGCTTCCCCTGTGTCTGATAGAGCCAATGCCAGCCGGCTCCAAGATGGATCCGCCCCTGGCCAAGGCCAAGCCAATCAGCGCCTCTGTGATAACATATTTAAGAAGGAAAACAAAGGAGTTAAAAAAAAGCTTTTGCAACCAGAGAGAGGAGCGAGAAGATGTAAGAAACTCTGCAGACACTAAGGTCAGTGAGGAAGGAGGGGGAGGAGGTGCTCCAGGTGCTGGAGCAAAGATCCCCCTGCAGCCCGTGGTGAAGACCATGGTGAGGCAGGCTGTCCCCTGCAGCCCATGGAGGAAGGATGAGGGGGTGTAGAGATTCTACCTGCAGCCCGTGGAGGACCCCATGTTGGAGCAGGTGGACGCACCTGAAGGAGGCTGTGGCCCGTGGGAAGCCCATGCTGGAGCAAGTCCGGGCCGGACCGGTAGACCCGTGAAGAGGGGAGCCCACGCCAGGGCAGGTTTGCTGGCAGGACTTGTGACCCTGTGGGAGGGACCCCACGCTGGAGCAGTCTGCTCCTGAAGGTCTGCACCCTGTGGGAGAGACCCCACGCTGGAGCAGTCTGCTCCTGAAGGTCTGTACCCTGTGGGAGAGACTACGCTGGAGCGGTTTGTGAAGGACTGTAGCCCGTGGGAGAGACTCCATGTTGGAGCAGGGGAATGTTGAGAGGAGTCCTCCCTCTGAGGACAAAGAAGCAGCAGAGACAATGTGTGCTGAACTGACCGCAACCCCCGTTCCCTGCCCCCTTGTGCCGCTGAGAGGGGAGGAGGTTGAAGCCGGGAGTGAAGTTGAGCCCGAGAAGATGGGAGGGGTGGGGGGAGGTGTTTTAAGACTTGATTGTATTTTCTCATTGCTCTACTCTGTTTTGCCTAGTAATAAATTAGATGAATCTCCTCTCTACATTCAGTCTGTTTTGCTCGTGACGGTAATTAGTGATCTCTCCCTGTCCTTATCTCGACCCAAGCCTTTTGTTATACTTCTCCTCTCCCATCCCGCTGGGGGAGGGGTGAGTGAGCGGCCGCGTGGCACCCAGCTACCGGCTGGGCCTAAACCACGACACGCATCATGTCTGCCGGCTCCGTGTAGGTACCTGTGATAGCCTAGGGTCACTAAACTGGCTTCGGATGCCAATGCGTGAGGAACTGAATCAAGTTCCTAGACTTAGGGTGAACTGAACCCTACCCAGCTCTCTGCCGTGTTGATGTGTTTTGAGCTACTCACCAGAGGCTCCCTTTCTAGACACAGGAGGGGGTTGTTTGACCAGTTTTAGATGCCTACTTGAGATGAGACATACTTTGGAAAAAATAAGTCACACTCTAGCAGTGCCAGTTTTCAACCACTGATTATTTAGGGAGCCCAAATGACTGATCTTGATACACAGGACTTACATAGTGCACAGCTACGTTCAGTCAGAGGAATCTCAAGCCAAGTGCTTGTGAGTAGTTATTACCTCTTTTTCTCTTTTATCCCTGTGTGGTGTTTTTTGAGGGTGGTTTTTTTGTGTGGTGTTTTTTTTTTTTTTTAAAGTAGCCACCTTTAGAGACTAGGGCAAACAAAGAGACAAAATACTTATACTGCTCACAGTCTGCTCTGTTTCTCTCAAAAAGAGTGAAAGAATTTGCAAAAAGCAAATGTTGTGACAAATTAATCCAGGGCCTGCAGTGGTGCTGCAGGTTCTCCTTCCACGTCCTCACTCATCCCCAGAGCTTACCTTGTATACATTTGGATCCTTTTATTTTAAAGAAAAACAGAAGAAGAGCCAAAGCAAATTGCAGATCCCAGAATGTTTCTTGTGATTCGGACAGTCTTATTGTGTTATAGGACATAAATTAGTGGTGCTTGATCCTACACCAAGACAGAGCTCAGCTTCAACGTCTCAAAAGCATGTCCACTTGGGTGTAGCTTTCATGTAGGTGTGTAGGGTGAGGACATGTGCATTTAGCTCTCATTTTTAGATGTTACCACAGAATGTCAAAACCAGTTTCTGTAACACTGGTACCTTTCACCCTATGTTTGCCAGGTAAATAATAAAAAGCAAAGACGCTTTCTGAGTCTTGGAAAAACTATTTTCTGTGTCCTCACTAGATGTTACCCAGAATAGTCTGGAACAAAACAAAATGTCCTTTATCTGCAATTCATTCTCTGCACTGTAGCTTGTCCTCTTCCTGATTTCTGTGGCTTTTCACCTTTCAGATGTTTTCTCAAACAGGTACAGAAATGCTAAAGATCAGTAGACACATAAAGCCCAGATACTGTGTATTTTTGAGTTCAGTCCACACATGGAGTTAGACCTGGATTCAAAAGGTACCTTTTGCACCTACAGTAAGATGTTGGTTGAGTCAAGGTGTCTCACTTTGGAACTGCAGTTTTTTAGATGTTTTCTCAGGTGCTTTGTGACTTAGAAGGGCTTAAGCTACAAAGGCATCTCAGTGTTGGATGTCAGCAAGTGAAGAGGACTCCTTGGAAGTATTGTAGTCTTGGTAGGGGTCATGAGTTTTTCTTATTCCTTCTTTTTGTTCTGGCCAGAGTTTAATCCTGTGGCTGCCTAACAGACAGATCTTAGCTGAAAGCATAGGATGAGCATTGGATGCCAGTGAGTTCAGTGCTTCTTCTGCTAGGAAGAAATCCAAATATCCTACCATCCTGTAAGATACTTCTTAGTTAAATGAAAAAAATAAGCATTTAATAGCATTAAAAAATAAACAAGTATTGCTTGGTAGAAGGGGATAAGAGATATATGGTCTAACCTCAGAGTTAGGGGTCTTGAGAGTATGTTGGTCAGATTCTTGTTTGGACTGAAAGGCATGTATGGGACATGACTTGTGTGTAGGGTTACTCTGAGGGAGAACACACCCCCGCTTGTTCATGCAGCACAAAGCAGGAGTAAGAAATGCCACTGTGTCAGATCACAGGGCAGAAAGCTGGGTTTTGTAACACATTGAGGAACACTGGCTGTTACTGAGATCTTTGTATACTTCCGTCATAGCATGGAGATTTGGCACATTTCAAGGGTTATGGCTTGAGAAGGAAAGCTAGAGAAATCTCCATATCTTGGATATAAACTAAGATTCAAATTACATCCTAGTGACTCTTGTTAGAAGACTAGGTCTGTCCTGGGACTACAAAAACCGCTACATTTTTCATATTTTTATTCTAAGCCTATTTTTTGGTCAGATTTTCTGGAATATTTGATACTAAGACAGTAGAGAAAATTCTAAACAAAATTTTCCAAATTGAATAAAGTAAATTTTACTATTAGAAAGTGTTGTGCAAGCAGAATAGGAAATGCTGCAAGCTCTGCCTTTAATGTATCTATAGTAGTATTTTACATGCATGTGTAATGTACATCTATTGTGTATTGGTCAATAATGGTGCAGAAAGACCCAAGTAAATTGATTGCCTATATAAATTCAGACCCAAGAAAGTAATTGCATAATTAATGTGTATTACACAGCTTTAGCTGAAAACTTACAAACCTCATCTAGTTAGCAATATACATTTAAATAATGTTTCAGAATTCCAGGGAGACACTACAGTGTATGAATAAAATAGCATTAATCCATGCCTAGTTGAGTTGAAAGCACAGCCGGAATATATGAATTTATATAAAGCAATCCACGAATGTGCCCCAGTGCTTTCTTACAAAGTTAGCCATGTAGAGAACCTTTGTTAGTTTCCTTTTTATCTTTATTTTCAAATGAAAGGAACAATTAAAGAAAGCATTTAGCTAAATAAAGAAGAAAAGACACGGTAAAAAAAAAAGACTCTGAGTCAGCCAGTCTTTCTGTATCATTCAACAGGCAGCAGACAGAAATTGGCAGCAGGCCATCTTTCTCCATAGGTGAAGGCAACAGTCTGAGCTCCACTGAACAATGACTTTTCCTAATGCATCAAATTACAGTGACAACTGTGCTAAATAACTTTCCCTTGGAAGCGTGTAGAAGCTTCAAATTTGTTATTTCCTCTCACAATTGTTCATTTGGTGAGGTAGTCTAGTGGTTGCATATTGAGCTGCAATACAGTGAACATGAATGCAGTTGGTCATGACTTGAAAGAGTGTTTTAAATACATAGTCTGACTTTTGGAAGGTTTAGTAATTCTTAATGTCTCTCTCTGTATTGACAAGTACATGAATTTTAAAGCATTCATTCCACTGGTAGACATAGAACCAAAAAGGTAGAGGTGTCAAAGACAGAGGATTTTCTAAAGTGTGGTGTTGACTTTGGTCTTAGGCCAAAAGCTCAGAATTTGCCAACTGTCATGAAAGCACAGGATCACAGGATAATTCATCTTGCGAGGGACCTCAGGACATCTCTAGTTCAATCTATTTTAGATTGGATATTAGGAAAAATTTCTTCACCAAAAGGATTGTCAGTCATTGGAACAGGCTGCCCAGGGAAGTCGTTGGCTCACCATCCTTGGAGGTATTTAAAACATGCCTAGATGTGGTGCTTGTGGACATGGTTTAGTGGTTGGACTTGACAGTGCTAGGTTAATGGTTGGACTTGATCTTAAAGCAATTCTATGACTATATGATTCTATGAACATCCTGTGGTTGGTGAGGCTGGACTGCACAGTCTTTAAAGTAAGAGCCACCCCTGGGTGTACTCAATTAAAACACTCATACTTGAAAATCAGTTTTTCGTGGTCTACTCACTCTAACTGTTGCAGCTCTACTGCTGTTGTCTGTACAGACTGCAGGGTTTTGGACCTTCTAAACATTTCAGGCTTTCTAAAGGCTGAGAGAAAATTTTTGTATGCACAAAGGCACCCTGACAAGCATCCTCATAGTAAATGTGACTTCAGAAAGGGATGAATACCTTTTGAAGGTAGAGGTGACTGAATTCCACCTTCTACATCAGGGTGAGATGCCAGTTTCCACTCAATGCTGAGTACTTTCTATTGCCTCTAATGGAAGCTTAGACACCTCTCACATATACATGCCTACATTAAGTGTGATGATCTTGAACAAAATCCAACTACTGATGGTCAGTTCAGTTGCTGAAATGTGGGTGTCTAGTACAATTTAATATGTTATTGCATGTCCTGTGTGTCATCTAGCTTCCTGTATTGATGACAGAGGGTCTCCAACAAGTCCTATGTCATACCTGCCAGCTCCGTCTGCTAAGGGATCTCAAATGATGCCAGTTCTTATCTTCAGACAACTGAATCAAGATCTTGATGTCTATAAACAATCTAGCAATCTGTGTGTGTGTGGTGTGAATAGAGAAAACTACCAAGCTAATTTTTCCAACTGCATGGCAAGTATCAGGAAACATTCTGAATAAGTATCAGCTTTGGTTTGGGACTTATTTTGTGCTTTATCAATAGTAAGAGGTGTCCCATGTTCATCAGCTGCCACTTACATCACAGCTCCAACCAGTGTGTGTCACTAGAACTGACTGAGAACAGAGGCTATCCTCACTGTAACTGCCGTGAATAAGACGATTAAAGGATATGAATGAAAGATGGTACGTACCTATGGCTAGACACTTGTGATGAAGTCCAGGTTATCTAATTTCTTATTTACTAGAGAAGTATAACGAACTGCATAACCTTGACTTGCTTTAAAAATGCCCAGTGCTGCACTATGTTTGAAAGGAGAAACTGGGTATAAGAGAATTTGATTGGTATTGAGCAAATTGTCTTAATTATAGAGGGATTAATCTCAGGTAACATTAGCCACCTTATGATTACCTTAATTTTAGCTAGTCTTTCATGTTCCCTCTCAAGGGAGTAGAGATTTTTCCAGAGAACGATACATAAATATTCAAGACAGATTAGATAATCTTCCAGATCCTCAACTGATGAAGCCTAGGTAGCTACCTGAGACTAGTTGCCTAACTTTCAGATAGCCAAAGTCACATGAAGTGATATTAACCTTCAGAAGCATAAGTGAGCGGATACTTTCTGTGTCAGCCTATTTGGTTGGAAAGGAATCAGAATAAGTAATAAATAAAGAAGAGCTATTGACATTAGGGTCAATGGTGTTTGATGATTTAGGGTCTGATAGCTAAACATCTTTTTATTTGTTCACAGTATGAAAGCTTTTTGGAGGCTGCTGTTCTACTGGGTATTAATTTGAAAATTACATTCACATGATGACTAGATATTAACCCATGGTATTCAGATTTAATTGCCATTATTCTCATGCGGAAGCAGGGCAGAGTAGTCAGGCAGCTTAGTTTTAAGAGGAGAGAATGCAGGGCTGAATGGAAAAATATTATTTGCTTTGTTTTCAGGTTTTAGAACAGCAAGAGCAGATGAGAGACAAATCAGTAAGTCTCACAATTGCAGTCTACGGTCTCCCTCCTATTCTATTCCTTAGAATGGATTTGGCACCAGATATACCAGCCTGAAGTGTGCTTAAAAAAGGCCGTGGTGACTGGAGATGGTAATGTGTGTACTTTTTCCATTTTTAGCGCACCAGTGCAAGGGAATATTTCATCTGAGCTGGAACTGAAGATATAAGCTTACAAGCTTACATGATCATGTGTCAAATTTGCCGAGTCCCATACTGAGAGGGGGACAGCTTTCTCTGTTATACGATGGAACACAGAGGGCCAGGAGCAGAGTGAGTTTAGGCCTTTCCCATTGATATTTTGCAATCTGAGCTCAGTGACAGCCAAGCAATGTTTTCCATAGCTTCCTTCTCAGCATGTGGATTTTCTTTTTTCTTTTTCTCTTTCTTTTTCTTTTTCTTTTTTCTTTTTCTTTTTCTTTTTCTTTTTCTTTTTCTTTTTCTTTTTTTCTTTTTCTTTTTCTTTTTCTTTTTCTTTTTCTTTTTCTTTTTCTTTTTCTTTTTCTTTTTCTTTTTCTTTTTCTTTTTCTTTTTCTTTTTCTTTTTCTTTTCCTTTTCCTTTTCCTTTTCCTTTTCCTTCTCTTCTCTTCTCTTCTCTTCTCTTCTCTTCTCTTCTCTTCTCTTCTCTTTTCTTCTATCAGACTTCAAACTCACAAGAATTAATTGAAAGTCTTCTATTGTATTCTTATTGTATTTTGTTGCATTCTATTATAGCTTGTATTGACTCTTCAATTTTTTTTTTTTTTTTTTTTTTAATTCTCAGAGAAAGAATGTAATCTAGTCTTCTAAATTTCTGGACAAAGGTGAATTTCCAGCTTCAAATTTGAGTTTGCTTACTCTCTCCATCTCACATTCATTTCTCCCAGTCATGCTGTTTCTGTCTTACATCATCTGACCCACACCGTGACTGGGAATCGCATGCCCAGATATCCACTTTGTTCAACCCTTCCATTCCCCCCACCAGAAAATTCATTGTGCTCCCTGGACTGCACTTCCATTTCAAGCCCCACATTTGACTCTGGATGTTCTGATCACCTGGTTTGGGATTTGTCTAACCACCTGTAGACTGCTACAACGTACATGTTGGTACTGGAGCTAGTCCACTTCTGTGGCCTTTAAAAACAATGGAGAGAAATACAAACTGCATCTCATCTTAAAGTTGATAGCAAAAATGGGTCGGATGAATCTTGTCCTGTCAACAAAGTTTTCTTGTAATTGTCAACTAAGAAAGCTCAGAGTGACAGGCCCAGATGAACAGGTCTGTACTGCACAAGTTTAAGGATAAGTAAGTCATATGGACCCCGCCTTTATAACTTGCAGGGCTTCTTGGTCATTGTTTTTCTCTTTTGACATTGCATGTAGAGGGAAGACACCAGGAATGACCAAACAAATCCATTTTTTTATGAGGGAGGTGAGAGGAAGAATCAGTAAAGATTTTGTGAAAATGCTTCTGAGGAAAAGTGTAAGAATTGGTTAAAGAAAGCGCTGAACTGATATGGGAATAAAGGACCGAGAGAAGCCAGAGAGGCAGGTAGAAAACACACATAGGAGTCTGAAGGTTGGGCTTGCTGAGAACAGAGAGCTTCATGACTCGTCTGGAAGCGCTACATCTCAAAGAATTGATAGAATCAACCTAAAGGAAATAAGAGATGTCCTTGGAGCGTAACTGATCAAGAGAAGATAAATGGTCATGTCATACTGGATGACTGGTCCTTGCTGAGAACTGGTCCATGGACACCAGGGGTCTGCAGATGAGACGCAGACTACCACTGTTCTGGCTTGAGTGGATTGCTTACTGATCTGCCTCAGAGACACAAAGTCATGAATTTGGGGTTTTGAAATGTACTCATGTGAGATTTTAAAGCATCATAGTATTTTATTCTATATTAATTGGGGACCGTAGATGGCTCTTGGTCTATTCAGCTGGTATAGTTGGAGCCTGAGACGAAACAACACAGAAAGCAGGGAAGTGAGATATTCACACTTATCAAAGTTATTTCTGAGAGCTACAGGAGGAGGAAGCTATACTGATTTTTTTTAAGCGTATTTTGTTTTCTTTCTGATTAGCCACCTAAATGAAGGGGAATTTCATAATTTTATTTTTTCATGACCCTACATGTGCCCTTTATCCAGAGGTCCATAAACACATATACACTGGTGGGCAAGCCGTGATACTCTCACATTACACCTGGCAGAACAGATCATGATGAAGTCCAGTGATTAGCAGTAGAAATCTTGGGAAACTCAAGAACAGAAGCTCTGGACTCTTATGTCCCTTTACTCATAGAAGCTGTTAGATAAATACATGTGCTTATACTTGAGAGGCATCACAGAAGTATTTAAAAGAATTAAAATGACTTCTTGGACAGGCAAAGCTAAGAATGTGCAACTGATGCTGAAAATGGCAGAGCAGTCAAGTGTCCTGGAAAGCCTCTATCAGCTGCTTTTTGAGGCTTGTCTCTTATGCATGCAATTATTTAGGTTTTTGTTTAAAATAGCTGGGAAACTTAAAAACATGGCTCCCAACATCAACCTGGCAGGTACCCTCAACAGCTGGGAGGGGGAATGTAAAACAGCATCTCCCCAAATCCCTAAATCCTGTGAAATTCAAATGCCGAGGCGAAAATCAGAAGCCTGCAGATTAAGCGTAGAGAGCTGTCATTGCTGCATTATATTAAAATAACTTGCCTCTAGCAAACCGCACACTATTTCTTCCTTTAAATCTGTCACTTTTCAGGAGCCTGTTACTCCAGCTAGCTGCATCAGTAGCTTTGGAGCTATGTAAGTTTTACAGTGAACAGGGCACTTAGAGAAAGACTTTTCATGAACAGTGGGGGACCCATTAACCACTGAATAGCCACTGCGATGCGCAAGGTTTATTTTCTTGTGACTTAATGGGACTCGGCACAATCAGAAACTTAAAGCAGAAATGGTCCTCAGATGCATTTTTAAGTCACAACAAGGCTCCAGGCAAAATGGAACTTATTTGTTTATGGATTGCTGTCATTAATAAACAGATCAGAGACTTATTACCGCCTCAAGCCACAGCACTTTTAATGATGTCCAAAGCAGATAGCTATTAAAGCTGTGAACGGCAGCACAAAGGAGTTGGCCTGAATGAGCAGGAGAAGGAAGAGGAATAGCACGTCAATGGCAAAGTCCCTGACACTCGGAGAATGAACAGAGGTTTCTCATTATAAAGATTGCTCTTTCTTTATACCCTTTGTCTCTCCGAAGCAGACTCCGGTGTCCTCCAATAGATCTCCATTAAGTTTGCGGGTTTTTTCTTGAAGCTAGAGGCATATTCTCTTCTACTTGACCTCTGGGATTTTTCTTTACTCCACAAAGGGCAGCTTTAATACATCTTTGTGAGAAGCGATTTTCCTGTCCCATGAAATTTTGTGCCTTAAAAAATGAACAAAACTCTCTTTTCTTTCCACAATGATTTTTTTTTTTTTCACATCCCAGCTGTGTGACTGGACAATGAGGCTATTAAGAAATTTGGAGATAAATATCTGCACTTTTTTTTATATAGGTGTGTGACATATGTATTTCTCTTTCTTGTTTCCCCTGGGAAAGTGGTCCTAAAAATTGTAAAAACAGTTAGCTTTTTTTTAGTCGACCAAAAAAGCTGATTCAGTTGCCAGGTTAATTTAGGGATCAAGAGGATTCAGGTTCAAGACTCCCATCCATTGAATATTCAGTCTCTGTTATGTGGTAAGGAGATCAAGACAAGCGCCTGCTGTGCAGGCTCTCTCCTTTTCCAGAGATTTCTTGCATCTTGTCCTCAAAACAGCCTGTCCCCAGACATTAGTGTCCTACCTCTATCCTCTGCTCGTGTTTCCCGTTGAATTGGTGGGTGTACAAGGAGCACGGCCCTCCTTCCGAGCGTGCAGATTTCCTCACAGCCTGGAGCTGGCTGAATGGCTGTGAAAACTGTGCAGGTAAAATTTAGTCAATGTAGAAATTATTTGCATGCATTTTGAGGGCATTTACATGCTTGATGTGTATTTGTGCTTGTGCGAGTGTTAGTCGCAAGGATAGGCATGTCATATTCGTTTAAATAGCTCTTCTTTTGGAGGCAGCTGTGAAATTAAGTGCCCAGTTCATCAGTCTGACTAGAAGTGGGCTAGAGGAGGTATGTGCAGGAAAAGAGAACCTGAAATGGGAAGAAGGGGAAAAGTAGAGGAATAAAAATGTCTCTAAAATGTGTAGGGTTGCATGGTAATGAATAAAGCTTGTGCAACTTTATGATGGGTAAAGGAGCTAGGGGGTCAAGGGACAGGGTGAGAGAATCTGTGAATTTATCTTATCGTAACAGAAACGAGTTGAAGGCCCTAATGAAGAAGAAGCTACGCCTCCTCTTTATGGCCTCCCCAGGTGCGACAGCGCACAGATAAGACATGGAGCCACAGGAAGGTCTGAACCATAGGCTAGCTGCTCTTTTTTTTCCAAGAAACCCTTGTGAGTGTACTCCCCTCTAGTGGGAAAAGGTGAGCAACAGATGTGAAAAGGGTAAAGCGGGAAATGTAATTACTGAGGGTATGGTGAAAAGGGACAGATTCTCCTGTGTCTAGTTCTTCTGCCTTCAGCAAGAATCTCTGCTCCTTCCAAGATGCTGTTTCTTCCATTGCCAGGAAGGGGCCATTGCTAGTCTCTTCTTCCTTCACACTGACATCAGGGACTTTGCTTTAGGACTTCCATGGTCCTTCACAGGCTTTTGAAGTTGTCTCATAGAAAAAATGAAGCAAGGGTTAGAAGAAGAGGTGTGAGGTACCAACTTACACCTTCATGTGAGCTCTGAATGGGGCTCATGGGAACTATTTAAAAATTCTGAACACTTTTTTTTAATGCCAATGTTTATAAAAATGTTTATGTCAATGAAGTTCCTTTTAAAATATTGCCATTACGTTAAAATGAAATGGATTTTTTTTTAAACATACTTTAAAAAAAAAAAAAAAAGAATATACTATGTGCATGGGAGCTTGGGATACTTCCTGCTTATCTTAACCCTCAAAACAAGCAGGTAGAAATAGAGGTATTGAAAATGCATCCTCTGGTAGTGTGTTTCTCTTGGGAAGTATAAGTATCCCCAGCCATAAACAGTGCCTGAATACGAGACCGTGCCTAAATCCTGCATAAATAGCCATCAGTTGAGGAGCTATGGATGGGTGCAAAATGGGACTGAATTGACAAGCTCCACCACTGCTCATGAATGAAAGGAAGTGGGGAAAGGAGAGGAGACAAGGAAACATGCTAAGGGATGAATATGGTACCACTTGTCTTAAAATCAAGAGTGTATATGAAATATATATCATACTTCTCCTACACCTTGAAAAATAGTAACAGCTTGTGACTTTTCGTGTTACATTTGATCTTATTAACTGTTTGAGAGTGTTTCAGTTATCTATTGCAAACAAAACAAAATTATATCATTATACAGTACACGCCTTAGACCGTGTCACATAGCTTGTTAGGAGACGATAGTGGTGATGTGTAACTAATTAATGTGTCTGTGTTGTATTTTCTATAAAATATCCATCTGTGTAGATGATTTCAGTGAGTTTTAACAGGGTCTCTATAAGATGTTATTACTTCTGTCATGCAGAGACAACTATATAACGATTTGCATAATTATAGATGGAGGAAAATGTTAGCCTGCATATTTGAAACTGTTATATGCATTTTCACCTCATTAAAGAAAATCACTGGAGCTAGGTAGTGTACTCAGGCTGGAGATCAGGTGGCAAAGTATATAGATTACACAATCTAATTTTCTAGTGCTAAGGAGTTCCAGCTGAACAAAACCAATAGAACTGACCTTGCTCGCTGAAAAAGTTACAGAAGAAAACTCATTTAAAGAGTGCTTCTGCGAAAACACACACATCCCTCTCTGTCATTGTAACTCTAACCTTGGGGATCAGTCACTTTGGATGTGCTAAAGAGATGCTTTCATGAATAAGTGATGATAGGCTTTAATGTAATTAGGGATCTTAATAAGCAGAGAGGGAAGAAGGTTACAGTATTTGCAATGTGAAAGCATAGGGACAGAGGGGACGCATCCACTGAAATATACAATTTAGATCTTTTCTTCCCCTGCCTAAATCTGGTATTGTGTAAATTTTTGCTGGTGACAATCCGTGTTGTTGCTCAACCCTTGACAGCTCTGGATGTCTCAGCACACATTATATGCCATGACCCCAGCAGGACCTGCAAGGAGGCGGATTCTGTCAATCCCGCACTTGGGGTCTAGCCCTGATCTTGTGAGTGCCTCAAAACACTGCTGAAGGTGGTCCTACATATGAAAAAACACATATACTTCTGGTGTGCTTATTCAAATTGAATCAGTGGGAATACAACTTGTCTTTGAAATTAATTTGGGTAAGATGTTTGTCCTTTCTCCTTGTTTGCTTGATAAAAGCACAAGAACAACTTTTAGGGGTGGGTCTAAATTAACAAATTAGGGAAGTGAACCTCGATTATCCATGTTTATCAGCTTACCCCCGAGTTCTGTCTTAGATTGCTTCAGCTGGTTCTCTGCAGGACTGATCTCCTGTAAGAAGCTAATCCAAAGCAGTGTGAACTTCATCCTTGCCCTTGGGGCTAGGAGTCCTTCCTGTTCCTTTTTAGTTTGATATTATGGCCATAATTTAAAGTTCTTTTAGCAAATTCTGCCAGAGCAAGGATTGTTACAGGCACTGGGAGAAATGGCTTATTCATTCCTGTGAAGTGGTGCGCAGGTGCTCCCTGCCAAGGAGCAGGGTCTGAGCTGTGTGAGGTCCTATAGGACATCCCTAGCAATATCCTAATTTAGATAGAATTGTCCAAATTCTGCAGGGGGCTTTTCTTGCTCTCTCCACAATTTTAGCACTGGATCAGGAAGATGGAAAAGATGCTTAGAAACAGAGATCTCCAGGATAACTTCAAATGGCCTGGTGTACCTGAAGGCTGGGAATCAGTGCTGGACAGAGATACACACTCAAGACTCAGAAACTATACATCTCTCTGAGGGTCATTGTCCGGGCTTTCCGTTGCGTATACCATATAAACTAGCAGAAGTCCATCAGTGGCAGCTGAAGGCACTGGCTTTCTGTTTGGGGCCTCCATCATCTGCTCCCTGGACCACCAGAGAGGTCTGAGAAGGTGATTGCAGTTCCCTACCTCTTCTGATGATGGCAGAGAAACTGGCTGAAGATGTCTAATAAAAGCATGCCCTAATCCATCATCTCAACTTCTGGCACAACAGAGATCCTTCAGTGGTTTCACTATTAATTTTGCATTGAGATTTAAAAATATGACAGGAATTCTATATTTTTTGTTTATGAACTGTATATTATAATCCAAATTTAAAGGAAACACACTTGGACTATGTTATGATTTAACTGAGAATGTAAAAGATACTATTTTAATTGAGAAATGTTTAAAAAAGACTTTCAGGTTGGGTTTTTTTTGGCAGGGAAAGCAGAAGAAATAAATTTCATACTTTTCTCTTGGTGAAGAAGGTAGCTGGAATTAAAAATTTTGAAGTAGGCCTAGCTATATATCTTCACCTACTGTAAGATTTGGCAAAATTAAAATTCAGCACACCTTAAACTATTATTTTGTGATCACTAGTTCTCATAAATATTTCTGTTAGGCTGCCATGGTCTTCATACAGTCCTACTTACATCAAATGAATTTGATAAAAAAAGAGTGTGACAACAAATATTTTTGAAATTTGCAGGTTATGATGTAGGGGTGGAACTGGTATTCAAATAAGCAGTACTATGCAAATGATTATTATATAAGCTCAGTGAATCATGGAAAGTGATGAATTGTACAACACCTAACTCATTACACCAGGGAAAAAAAAATAATCAGTTAAAAATATTTGACATTCCAAATTTCTTTCCAAACAGCCAATTGTATTTACTATCCATTTAGTATGCTTTGTACATGTGTCATTCAACTGTTCCCTTATGTGCTAATATGTTTTTAGTCTTACCTGAAAAAAAGTAAGCTTTCTTCCAAGCTGGAAAAGGCGGGTTTTCCATTAACTATTGACACAGGCAAAGAAGCAACAGCGCAACGTGTTGCCACAGGAAAACAAAAGATTGGGTTGCACTGAATTAGCCATAGTCCCTTTTGTTTGCCAGCACTACTTTCTTTCGTGATTTTAGCAGAGGCATGTGAAACAACCCTAAGTCACTGCAAGGCAGTCGTAATTTTGTTACTGATTCAGGACCGTTACATTTTCTCCGCAATACTTATCATTTGATAAAAGCACTGAGTAGTGGCAAACTGATTGATCAAGGTCACTGTAGAAGTATTTTTTGGAATGCGGGCAGCAATGTCCTAAAATGGCAAGCAAGTTCAAGCTCTGTCATTTAGATGCATGAGCAAAGCTTCAATAAACAGAAGGAACAGCGAACATTTATAAAACTGCTGCCATAGGTCTGCTGGTGGTACTCTCATTTGTCAATATGGGGCCCTGAAAACTCAATGCTAAGATGCTTCCAAATGAATTTTGATTCTGCAAGGAGCTACTCACCACAGGAATGATTTGTCTTTACTCTGACTCGCTCGGCTTTGTAATGCTTCACCTTTTTATTTTGTATGCTGGCCCCGAGCAAAATTGTGCAGAGTCCATTGCTGATCCTTCCTGTTTCATGCAAAACTACTTTGAAGACAAGAGAGATGATAACATCAATTTTTGAAAGAAGACTATCTGCATCTTTGGTTGTGTGCCAACCTTCTTTTCATTTCAGAGTAGTCAACAGATATGGATGAACTTGATGTTTCCATAATGTCCAGAATGACAATTTTATATCTACTGATTCATCAAATGCTCCCCTCCTGGGAGCTCTGCTCAGGGACTTGAATTCACACATACTGCCTGCAATACAAGCACAGAGCAGAAAGACAGCCCTCCCCCAAACACTTTTCTATCTAAAAAGGGGTAAAGAGATGGATAAAGTCAAGCGGGGAGTACAAAGGGGCAATGAGATAAGCTTGAGGGGATCTTGAGGATGAACTGCGAAGAGGCCGTGCTAAAGTTTATGGGGATCATTTCACACTCATGGCAGAAGCGCAGGTGAAGGTGTGACAGCTGCTGCTGCTTGAAAATGCAGCAAAACTGTGGTGAAAGCTCTGATAGTGGGCATCGGACAGGATGGTGGTGGTGGCTGGTAAGAAAGGAAGTACTGAGGGATGAAAAGCACTGTTTTACTCCAGTTATGCCCCCTCTCAAATGAGACTCGGGCTCTTCATTTCTTGTTCTGCTGGTCAGAAGACTTGCATTCTTGCCCATCCAGTGGTGCAACTACAACAACAATTAGGGCGGCTAATCCTTTGTGCTCAGCTCTCACCGCTGGGCAGTCCACAGTGCCTGGGATGCCCTCCAAGGATGTAGGGTTTAAGATACCGCAGGCTGAGGCAGTTTTCCCTCCAAAATTGTGCAGAGACCTGCTTCTGTTGGTGCATTGGTTTTAAAAAAGTACCAGTCCCAGAAAGTCACTGAAGAGAGGCTGGAAGCTAGCTGCATTGCCTTGGCTACCTGAAGGGGTCTATCAGCAGGGTGTCTCGTTGCGCTGTTTGCAGCAGCAGGAAAGCATTTTGGAAGTGCTGGAGCTCCGGTCAGAGATCCCTTATATGCCAGGGCTAAGCACCTGATATTGTGTATAACCGTAATTCACTCAGGTGTCTAACTCAGTGGCACGTGTTCTGGACCACAACTTTCTGACGGAACATTGTGTGAGCACTTGAAACGTCCAGACCATGAATGTTTTTTTCTTCATGTTTTTGATATTACTTACTATGTACAAATATCCCTCCTCCTCAAACTATGAACTGCTACTGCAGTTTGCCTCTCCAGATTCTTGACCAGTACATTCCACCAGTTCATTCTGAATAGTTTTGCCCATGGGCTGTGCCTTTGTGAGATCATGTTTTAAATGGTTCTGACACCATTGTCACTGGTGCCAACAAATGCATGACAAATTTCAAATGAGTGTCTATTGCTCAAAGTGAAAGTATTTCCTAGGATGGGACTGGTGAGATGGATGAAGAGAGTCCTCACCCCCCCATACTGCAGCTGTCTTAGTCTGCCAGCTTGGTGTTAGCTCAGTGCAGAATTGTTTTCTACCAAAGTCATCTTTGGAAGGTTTCCTTTGCTGCTTTGAGGCAGAGCAAACCAATTCCTTTGAATACACAGCTTGGATTCTGCAAATGCTGACGGGCTTTCCATGGGAGTGAAGGCAGCAGGCCACATAATCTCTTGCCCCACATACCCCTCTCTGTGTTACTGAGGCATTGCACTTGTTTAAATGACATATAGTTTTGTCAGACCCTGTGAGATTTTGTCTTTCTTTTGACGATGGAATTAAAGATACACTTTTGCTTTATGTTGCATGAAAGTTATCTTTAATGGTAAGATTTTTTTTTTTCCTTCTTTTTTTTGATAGGCCTCTTTGACTTTCCCAGTGAGCTCCAAGGGATATTCAACATATTGCATGCTTCGTACTGAGGGACCTATTCTGTATTATACCTTCTATATGCAGATAAACTGATTCCCAAAATAGAGACTCCATATTTTCTGTCTAGCATCTAACTGGAGTGTTTGTCTCAAAGGAATCATTCCCAGGAACATCAGTCCCCTGTGTACAACACTGAAAGATTCTGGAAAGCAGTGGAATTAGCCCAGACTAATGCTGAAAACTTGTTAAGAGTAAAATTATTATGATTATTTCCTGACAACAATTAGGTCTATACCTAACTCCATCCAGAAACAGAGAGTTTCACCTGATCGGTTGTCTTGAGATCGGACTGTCTTGAGATTTTTTTACTTCTGGGCTACTGCCTCTACACTCTCTTGTAGTTGGTGTGAGGGAGTAAGCACCTTTGTGGCTCAATTCACTTCACCTTGAAGGAGAAGATATCCAAATTCTAAAAGAAAAATGCCTCCCCCCCCCCCCCCCCCCCCGTTTATTTTCTTAACTATTAGAAGAACCCTCGGATGGTTGGATCAGTTGTGGGTATGTGTTTTTTTTGCAGACCTTAAGCTAAGGAAGATGAACCCAGTGAAGATGGGTCCTCCCTTGTCTTGAGGAGCTCACATCCTTTTGTGAGCAGCGAGCCGCTCTTTCTGATCAGCGGCACGCTACGGAGTAACGTGAATTCTTCATATGCCTCTAAATCAACACAGGTATAGAAGGCTGTCTTCAGATCCAATTCCATGAGGAAGCATTACCAAAGAACATTTAAAAAAGACCTGTATCATCAGACCTGAATCTGAATTTGTTTGCCCTTAAGCAAGATGGCCTAAATGTTAAAAGCAATTTTGAAGGTGAGTCTCTGAAAATCCCAGTGATCGACTAGCTGATTCTTCAGGTACTTAGGCATCAAGTCCCAGAGGCAGTCCTTGTCTACGGCAATGCCTCTCTTCCCTGGTTTTTTACAACGCATCTGAAAGCGTGGGACTTTTGTATAAATAAAAATCACTCTATGTTTATGGAGCTTGATAGGATGAATTTGTGATTTGGAAGCGATACTCGTCAAATGGTGGAAGAAATATGAAATGAAGCAAAACTGTAGATACTTTTAATGTCTTTTATCTGTTATTGTGGCATACTACAAAGCACAGATCATTTGACTTCACAAATTATATTTGCTTTTGTAAAAAAAAGAGCTAGGTCTCCCTTCTTTTAAAGCAAGCTTAAAACAATCAATATTTTTTTAGCCTTTCAAAAATCCCTGAAAGTTTAGATAATCCCATAAGGGACAGATAAAAGTAGAAACCAAACAAAAAAAAAAATAAAGTAAGCAAGAATGAAGGGTGTGTTTAACCTGAAAAGCAATTTGCACAATGTCTTGGGTTTTGTTGCTGTTAAAATAAACTACAAATAAACGTACAGGTTTCTATGTCACCTCAGAGGATAGCTGAAAAGATTTGTGTGGAGTCGCAGGACACTAAGCCTATTGAATCCATTCCAAAACGGCTAAGTAGCTTGTTGTGCAGCCAGCAGCAATAGATATTTTGATAAATATTTGACTTTTTTTTTTTTTGCCTGAGTAGTCTTGGAAATAGCCACTAGATGGCACTGGTTTTGCATAGCTGGAAAGTTAGCGAGCTTTTTCCAGAGGAAACCCGAAATGGCTGGTCCTATTAAATTCTACTTTATATCAGTAGGTGGCAGATTTGGGCTATTTATGGAAAAAAACAAAGGCTTTAACGTTCTATGTTGCTTCTCGCAAAACTATTTTCATTTATTTTTTTCTTAAGCCTTCTATATCTAAAATATAATACAAAAATAAAAATTATTAGCTGAATAAAAATGACTTTTATTTAAAATCTTTGTCTCATCTTTTCAAACTACAAGCAGAAATATACTAGAAAGTAAGAGCCTATTAAAGCCATTAATAAAAAGGGAATCAAAACATAAATAAGAACACAGTTCTAAAAACAATTTCCAGTCAGAGTTTCAATGGTAATAAAAAAAATATTTTAACATATAAGAATACTTAAAAGGCGCAAATAGACAAATGTCTCAATTTAAAAATATACGACAGGGATACTTTTCACTTCTGTGATGCTTTCAGTCTACGATCACAATAATCATCATTTTTTTGATCTCTGTGAGCCCTTTTAAATACATTTACGGAGGTGAGTAAAAAGGAGTGCCAAGAAAATGATCTCCTTGCAACATTGATTTCATTTTTGGATGCTTGTGCTCTCTCCAGTGCAAGAAATCAGGAAAGTAGTCTTAGCTCCCCTAAAAACAATGAAAACTGTTTTTCATGGAGCAACAGTTTTCAGCCTAGCTATCTTGAAGTTCCTAACAATCACACCCAAAACTTATTTGCCAGGAAGGAGTATGTCTACATATGCAGGTATCGTTCGAGCTAGAGACCTGGGCTATCTCCAAAGCACCATCAGAGTGGCTGCAGTTCAGGTGATGCTTTGTCTGGGTAAATTAGCTTTCAAAGGACTGGGCGGTGATGCTGCTCCCAGGACCTGAGCTATTATCTCTGCAAGCAGTGCACTGTGAACCAGCCAACAGAGACAATCTGAGGACAGGAATCAATCTTCTCCCCTCTAATACGCTACTGTGGCATCAGGTGCCTCCATGCATTTGGAACCCAGAACTCGATCTTTTACTCTCAGAGTGTTTTTACTTTTCTCTCCCAAAGTGGTAGAGGCCTCACTTTTTTTTTTTTTAAATTTTATTTTTTTAAAATCCAGATATACTGTTGAAACCGTGTCACCCTCTTATGTAACAGTCCAGTGCCGTCACCCCAGAAGCAACAGCCCACACTCAGCTCCCACCTTTCCCTGGGGAGACTGCAATCCATGTCTCACTGCTCCTCAGAGGTACTGTAAACACCTGACTGCGGGGTGCTGGAGTGTGGGAGCTCTCTTCTCACATGTTCTGTGGATGGTGCACAGAAAAAACATCATTGGGGTCAGAGCAGAAACATGAGTGCATCTCCTGTGGGATGTGGGTTCTAGGGCTCTTCTAAGTGGGGGCACGCCAGGCTGCTTCTTGCTCTCTCTTTCTGCTCCCAGCACGTACAAAGTTAACTGTTTCTTATGTGGAAAATCTTCAGTAAGAGGTTGAGGAATATAAGCAGCCAACTACCTGCGTATAAAAGCCTATTTTTTTCAGAGCCTCCTTTGGGAGGCAGTGGTAGTCTCGAATCCCCTCAGGCAATGGTGGGGACTGAGCACAGGTCCCCTCTGTGATCTAGGCCTGCTGTAAGTACTGTGCAAAGGCAGGGACACAAACCTCTTCTTCTGGCTGCCTTTTCAAAGCAAGCTGTGAAAACCGTGGTGTTTGATAAAGGCCCTGATTGTGTAGGTGTGTTAGGTGAAAAACATGAAACTGAAGGGGAGTTAGAGTGGGTTTCTGAATGCTAATTGGGCTTGGGCGTGAGATGGAGCTCGTCGGTGCTGTCAGAACTGAAGGTTTATCTGTGCGCACCCAGAAGATCTTTAGGCACTGAGGGAGGTTTGATGTAAAATAAGTATGTGGGTACTTTTGGAATCAGGAGAATCTGAGCAAAGGTTTGTCCTTGCACCCTACAGCCCACATTCTGCTTCTCACAGAAACCCAACAGCTCTCTTTTGGATCAGTCCTAAATCGTCAGCATAAGAACTCAGAAGAAATTGATTTGTATGCTTAAACAGAACTGAGCAGACATAATTCATTCCCTCCTGTACCTCTGGAAGCTCATGAAGCTACAGGAGACTGCAGTGGGGCCTGAGTCGCATAGTCTGGCAGAAGGATAGCAGAGATTAGACTAGCGTATTACACCTAGAGCAGGCAGATTCCCTAAGGGATGTGTGTGTAGGACGGATTGGGGAAACCTGGATGAGAAACATGCAGTGCACAACAACTCCAGGCACATTACACTGATGCCTGCTGCTTGGGCAGGATAAACGCAATTAGTTATACCTGCTGTGTTAATCCTGCAAATCCCATCCCAGCCAATTCACTGAAACTGCATTCTCTAGCTCTCCCTTCGCTTGTGGCGAAGACATTCCCGTGCCTAATTCTGGGAGCTTAACCAGGGCGTCACTCTGCACACAGTTGCTGGAGGGGATCATAGCAGGAGTCATGCCCTCACATGTTCTGCTTTTTAAACTTCTAGCAAACACCGTCCCTGTCTTAGAGTGGCTCTGAACTCCTGCAGTTCCTGTGAAAGCCAGTTCAGTACACTGATTAAATGCAAGTATGAGATTAGCCAGCATCTCTCTCGGATTTAGGATAGGACTCATTTCTTTCAGCTTTAGCTGTGTAAAAGGTACATGCTCAAGCTATTCATCTGAGCATCCTCTCTCTAAACAAAAGACATTGTCACCTCCAAAGTGATGGTGCCTACCCATTCCCCCATTTCAGACCCTGTCTTATGACAAGATGAAATTCCCATTCTTCCCCTTGAGTATAGAGGAGGCTCACAGAGCTGGCTGAGACTCGAAGTCTACCTTCGAAGGTCCCACTGCTAGTTGAGGTGAATCCCATGCCATCTCTGCGAAGGAATCTGAAAAAAAAAAAAATAATCCCCTAGCTGAAAGCTCCACTCCAGGGCTATTAGCACTCCTGTGGTGCTGCCCTCTGCTTCCGAAATCACCACAAGAGCAAATCTTCTGGAATTTCAGACTGGGATGCACCACAGAAGGTCTCTAGTCCAACATACTGCTCAAAGCAAGGCCAGCTGTGGGGTCAGACTAGGTTGTACAGAGCTTTATCCAGCTGGGTCTTGAAAACCTGCAGTGGGCAACCTACTCTGCTGCTTCATTTGCCTGAGAATGAAAAATGTTTTCCTCATACCCACTCAGAACTTCTTGCTCTCCTGCCATGCACTGCTGTGAACAGCCATGTCTCCATCTTCTCTATGACCTCTTCAAAGGTGCTGGGGTCTGCTGTATGGTCCCCTCGATGCTGTCTGTTCTCCAGACTGAACAAGCCATGCTTCCTTTGCCTCTCCTCACAGGGCAAGTGCTGCAGCCTCAACCATTGTGGTGGCCTTTGCTGAACTTGCTATACCAGAGCTGGAATCAATTAGTGGTTCCCATGCCCAGCCTGCAAGACATCACTCACACACCTCATTAGGAACTTCCTCAAGCCTGGACTCTCAGTAACCCCACCCAGGCTGCTGTGAGGATCACAAATCTTTCTTTTGGTCTCACAGAGGAGCAGTGCAAGAACAGCAGCTGACAGACTAATTATTAAGGTAAGTATCTCCACATCTATAAGACTTCTGTTTTTCCTCCCCAAAACTTTCAGGTGTGGAAAACAAGGCCAGGTGCTCTCCCTGTGCTGTGTGCCCCAGTTACGAGGAGCCATGACTTTGGCTTTGAGCATGACCAAGCTTTGGGAGTGTTCCAGTCTCAGGCCTCTAAACCAGTTAAGAAACTAAGAAGGAAGGTAGGAGTATACCTTGTGAACTTTTCAAGGGATATCAATGCCTAATCTATGCCCACTATAACTCAGCTGACTCCTAAATCTGTACTTCACCAAACTATACACCCATATACATGCTGTGATATTCCTCTGTTGTTGATGCTGGATAGCCTCGGGTACTCAGAAATTGTTATTTCTAACAGGGTTTAACATGCATGGCATTTCTCCTGTGTTTCAGCAAGGCTGATGTTTCTTCCAGCAACTGGTCTCATTACAGTGAACGAGAGTATTTTTTCTCTCCTTTTGTATTCTGTACAAAGCAGAGTGGTTCTGACATGACTGTGTTTAAAATGAAGCAAGCTCCAGCATCTGCATTTATGAAAGAAGCTGCGGTTTGTTCTTGACACTAGATCTATACACAGCCCAAAGAGCTGACTGTAGCCAGACTGCAGACGAGATGCCTGCGCTGGTACTGTTTCAATTGAGAGGCTACCTTGATTTTTCTGAGGATGGTAAAGACAGCTCAAGTGTCACACCTGCATCTGCAGCCTCTCTCGACAGAGTCACTCGGAGAAGGTCACAGTCGCACTGTCCTCCTTGCTGTTATGCTCTAGACTGTCCTATCTCCACCTTTGTTAACAAATTTGCACGGTTGGTCTAAGCCATATGGGAGGTGTTTCTGTCTGCTGTGCACGTCTGTGTACGTCCCATCCTAGCCGTGGCAAAAAGGCAACAAGGAATCCGGCTCCCCTGCTTGTCTCCACAAGCCCCTTATCAGCAGAGCAAAAATTCCTCCCCTCCTCTCCTTCATCTGCTATTAAAGCAGACCCAGCCCAGGATGTTAACAAGGACTGGATTTCATCTCAGTTTACTTCTTTGACAAATGTGGGATTCCACTACTGCCTTGGCATTAAGCACTTTTTAAAATGTAAATTTCTCAGCTGCAAGGAATCACATTAAAAAAAAAAATATTCAAAAAGCAACTGTCTAAATCAAAGACTAATTGGCTGCCAAATTATGGGTTTATGCAACTCCCTCGTTGCAGCTTGTTTTGCTTTTTTACCAGAGGTAAGTAAAAAAGCATCAGAAAACACACAAAAAATATTTTTGTTTTCCTTTCATAATAAAACATGTGATGTCAACCCATTTACTTTGAAAACTCTTGCTGCCTACAGTGAAAATCCTGAACCCCTGGGTTTGCCTGTCCAGCCTAAGGTTGCTCCCACAGGGAAATGGAAATCACTCCTGTGATCAAATCCTGACTAAGGGGAAACTGAGGCAAGGAGCATGGTCATCATCGAACTATGGGTGACTCAGGAATGGCAGTAGGTTCCTCAAAGACCTGGCCATCTTGCCTTCCTACAGAGGGTTCAAAGAGCAGCACTGAGATCGTCCTCCTCTAATTGCGTGGCAAGGGGCACGAAGATTCACAGTCGTCTTGTACCTGGGATTTTCTTGGTGAATGCCCTCTGGGAGTGGGGCCGTCTGGGGACTGAATATGCAACTGAAAATTCTTGAAATCAAAGTGCAGCAGTTGGTTAACTTTATTGCTCAGGTCTCCATGGTGGCCTCAATCTCACACCCAGGGAACTAAATGGGAGAAAAGAAATTGCTTCCTTGACAGATGTTCACAATTGCATGGGTGAAATGCTCTGAACTACGACCCACGAGGCATTGGGGTTAATGTCAGACCTGAGGTACGTTATTCTGGGTCAGTGTCTTTGCGGTTGACCCAGTCCTGGCGTGGAATTTGGAGACAATCTCCTCAGGATGTAACAGGAGTCAGATCACATTTTCCTTTCTTCTTTCTTTCTTTCTGTGACAGTTCCTCATCCTGCCTCAAGCTCTGTTCTTGCCAGCCTCTCGACAACATCATATGCAGCAGACTACCTGGATGCAGTGATCTTCTTCTCTATATGACCTTGCAAAGATGTTATTCTTCCCCAACTCCATGCCAGGAGTTTTATCTTAATCCTTTGTTGCAATCTCAGTATGTGAATTCACACTTGCAATGAAGAGCAAGGCTTTCAGGCAAATTACAGAGAAGCAATGGGAGTTTCTGCTAAAGCATTTGCCTTATTTCTTTGGCTTTAATGCTTGCCTTTTCCTATAAGTTTTCCCGGTGATTCGTGTTTAACAGGGTAACAAATCCGTGGCCACCGGGGAATGGTACACCTGACACATTGCTGCAGACCGATTACTCAGGAATTCCCAGAGATAGTGGAATAAGAAATCGGATTCTCCTGCTTCAGCTACACAGTACCTTACTAGAGGATTGGGGTGTGTGTGTGTGTGTGTGGGGGGTGTGTGTGAGGAATAGATTGTGCCTATTTTAACAATATATGGCTTGCATGAAGCAATGAGGATTTTATCTAGGAAAAGGCTTGTGGTGTGTATGCACATACACTAACCAGGGTGGGAACTTCACCTTTGAAATATGTTCCCTGGTAAGCAACAACTTAGAAAGAGAAGGGTACAAATACCATTCCAAGAGCTTTTCCAACTGTACTGCATCTTTGCTATGTCAAAAATAAGCTGCAAAATGAAAAGATGAAGAATGAGCCTACCATTTTGCGTCCTCACCTCTTAAAATAAAAGAGTAGTTTTAAAACGCATAAAAATGTTCTGCCATGATGAATTACACATTTATAACCCTATTTAGTGAAGTATTTTACCTATGTAATTTTAAAACTGTCATTTTGACAAAAAATATAGATGAGCGAGTTGGCCTTTCACATTTAATGTTTTTGTTCTTATTTGCAATTCACCAGGTTCAGCTTTGATTAAAGAAGTGGTATAAATGGAATGCATAATGGTCAGGCCTTGAAGAACATATTACTCTGACAGGGCAGGATGAGACTTTTTTCTTTGCATAAGCAGATTTGGTTTCTTCACCTGAGAAACTTCTTGAGCCTGGGCCTGCTGGCTTTATTACATCTGAAATGCATCACGCCTTCGACTCCAAATTTGCATAGAAGAAGATGCTTGATTTAAAGAGGAAGAGACAAAAGTCAGTGGACAGACAAATTTATAACCCCACCATTTCTTTTTAACAGACTTTCAGCGAATGAATCATCCTGTGCAATCTGATTTTAAGCCTGAGATGAGGTCTGGCTGCTGCAAAAGATCTTATGGCTAACGCTAGCTGGTGATTAGAAAAGGTTCTGCTCTGGACACGGCACCTCCTGTTTAATAGGGGGGTTTCTCCACAGCAGCTGCTGTGGCTGCTCGGCATAATGTGGCCCTGAAATAGCTCAGAGGAAATATTTTCCTCTCTGCTACTTGTCAGAGAGATGTTTTTTATGTCTTCAACTCATTTTCTCTGGGAGCCTCAGTTCCTCTAGGTTAAGTAAAAATTTGTGAAAAAAACCCCCAAACCAACCAATAAACCAACTCACTAGAAAAGCTTCCTTTTAAAATAGTTACTCAAATAAATACATTAATATCTGCTGTTTTGGTAGACATGTTAAATACAAATTCTCTCTCCTGTGACTTGCTGTAATTTTTATGCATAGCATTCCAGCTTCACACTCAAAATATTTTGTTGTTTTCGTGATGGAATCACTCCGTATCAGTATTTAATGACTGAGGACAGTAAATCCAGATGAGCCTTCTGGAAGGACCTTAGGTATGTAAATCAAATAGTGACCATTAAGGCAGGTACCTCAGGAGTGAAGTAGGCAGCCATTTAATGGCTAATAACAACGTCACACAATTATCTATGGGTCCGTTACTACCTTGGCAAGCTACTGATCTTATTCCAGATTTGTACTTTTTGTTTAGTTCTGTTTGATTAAATGGAGCCCTGTCTCAAAGGTCAGTGACAGCAGAGTTTGCTTTAGGATCCAAGCTTACCAGCTTGAATAAAAAGAAAATAAATAATTAACTAAAGAAGACAGATGTGAGAAACAAAAGAGATAACAGAATTCAATTACACTATTTGGAGACGGTCCTGACAGAAGGCGTGAAACATCTACATATCTAGGAAGGCCAATTTTAGGAACGAGGGTAGAGGTACACTGAAGCATTCATTCTTCTTTTTTAATTTCCTTCTTTGGATGTCAGTTTGCAGCAGACCACTCAGCAGCATCTTTGAGCCAGCAAAAGATCTGACACCTGGCTTCCAGCCCCCGTTCCAGAGAGTTTCATAAGAGGTTTATGCAAAGCTGAACAGTATCGAGAAGAGATATTGAGCCCATAATTTTAGATGATTTACCCTGTGGTGTTTAGGAACATTTCTTTACAGGTGGAAGCTGGGGGTTTGAGTCCATTTTAAGAGGAACTCCATGTTTTTCTGTATCTGGGTTGGTGACAACTGGAGGAAAAAAGTGGCTCTTTCAGGTATTTTTTATGCCAGTCTAAGTTTGAGAAAGCCTTCCCAGCTGAAACTATTTGTCAAATTAACATTGAATTCATAAATTGTTTTGGAATGGATGAAATTGCTTTTTGGGGATATGAATAGTTCATTCACAGGAAGAAAAATGTGCCCAGCTCCAGTGGATTATATTGGCAGAGATGCACCCAAATGTTGCTAGAAATGACTTCCAAGCTGAGGAAGGGTGACAAATCCCACACTTAACCTTAAACATGCACTTAAAAGCTTTCCTGAATGCAAAATATACTCTTGTTACTGAAGTGCTGGGCTGAATTCTGCACTGTTTTATGTACTCATGTATGTTCGGCCAGGCTAAATGTAAATGCCCCCAAAAATGCAATATGCAACATGTTTGCAGAAATGTTTGCCATGTCCCCACCTTTGTCCAGAAGTGTTTATGTGTATGCAGGTTTCTTTGACTGCAGAGAAGCAGCTCCAGTTTTCTAAAAGACCACATTTTTTATATCACTCTGTCTCATTCGTTTTGCCTGCAGAGATTGTTAAACAGAAAGTCTCCGGTGAGGTAAATGAAATCTTTTGCTAACTGTCCCTTTTCAAATCAGGGCAGTGAAGGTATTTAAGTCAAATATGACTCTTCCAGGCTGAGTGTGACACATCTGCTGTACCTTTTCTTCCTTCATTGCCACTTATCCCACTTAACGGTGGCTTGATTAGCTGGCTAAGTGGAAATGCTGAACTGTAGCTGAAATTCTCTCCTTCCCTATCAGTTCTTGAAAGGCCAAAATGATAAATGGAATTCAGATCTCACAGCTTCACTTGCATCACAAAATGTCAAACCAACCACTTGGTCTGGGTTCAGTGTTTCTTACAATCTGCTCCCTGCCTGCTGTGTCTATCTTCCTATACATCTCGTATGTGCCCGTGACACGTGTGTGTATTTAAGGGCCAGCCTCTGGTTGTCTTGAGTTGTAGGCACAGGGAATGTGGCAGATTTTAATACACATCTTCAGCCTCTCCTACTTCTCAATATTCAGCAATACAAAGATCTGATGCATGAAGATACACAAATGAAAGGAAGGAAAAGGAAAGGAAAATATTCTGAAACTCCAGAACTAACTATGGAAAAGATATGCAGAAGGGCCAAAAGGACGTCAACTCCACTTGAACCTCCTGTTGCCCATAGCCAAAAATCCATTTCCATAACGAAAAAACCTCACCACACCCATTTCCATAGCAAACTGTCAACCTACAATAAAATATAAAAAGAATGTAAATGGTATAATATGTCTCTGGAGAAACCAAGACAGATCATAGCCAAACATCCCAAGGTCCTTTTTGATCATGGGGAGCAACATTTTTCTCACCATAATGAGAAATGCAAAGAGCCTTAAATAGCTCCCGTCTACCAGATTTGGATAGAAGTACCTACCTGCCCCTAAATCTGTGATTGTTTTCACCTTGAATATGTTAGCAAGATGCAGTTGCACGGCGCCTGAGAGAAATTAGTATTACAAGGAGCACCAGTGTATCCTGCCCTCTGTCTGTAGCTGCAAAATCTACTGTCCTGGACATTACAATGCCATTGTATCTCGCAATTACAATTTTATCACCTTGTGTGTTGTGCACCTGTGACTTTTTCAGGCTTCTAATTGTACAAAGCTCATTCTGGTGAAAGGATCATGAGCATTTCCAAGCAGTTTATAATGAGGATGTCATTGCTTTTCATAGTGTTAACAAGATTACCATCATGTGTTCATGAATACTTAAGCACATTCAATAAAAAGGATGGGATGTGAAGAGGATGAGCTATTGCAGCTCTGAGATTGTTAATCAAGGTTGTAAATTATCCATATCCTTTAAATTCATGGTGGGACAGCAACATCAAAGCACTGTTTCTCCAACTGGCTGCAGTCAGAAAACAAACTTTTTTTTTTTTTTAGGGACATTGCCATATTCTGCAAGCTTTCAAGATAGAAAATTAGCTCAGAGTCCCAAAGTATATATGATCATGAGTTGTTTCTGCATTTGCTTGCTTCTGTCAGCTGATTACTCAGTGATCAGAGCTAGAAGGAACACTTTATTCAATGTATTGGATCTGCGGGAGGGTGTCATACAGGTCTGATGCTTTATAATGCAGGCCATCAAATGTACAGCTTTGTTTCCAGGCAGCTCCATTTATTTACTTACTGATTTTTGTATTGAACCTCCTTCTGCCACCTAATTCATTCTTGTTAGTCCTCTGGAGTCTGCTCATTCACACTCCCTCGTTCACCTAGAAAGTTCCCATTGCTGTGCTACTCTGGGGATGCAGGACCCTGCTCTCAGAGTCATTGATGGGTACATCAACAGGCACAAAAAAGGGCCAGTGACTGACTTCTGGTCCAGAAGTCAAGTGTCATTGACCAGTTCCTGTCAGCACTACTTAGGACTAACCCCCTTAGTAGAAAATTCCTTTTGGAGTTAGTTGTCATGGTGCAGCACCAAGGAGCGACTAACAGCTAAGTAGTGTGGACAATAAGGTGGACACTCAGGCTCAGTCCTCTTTTTCTCAGCAGAGTGGACAAAGCGTCTGAGTAACAGTGATGTTTCTGTCTGCCTGCTTGGGTGCATACCACGGAAGCAGATTGTGAAAGTCTTTTTAGGAATACAATGGCTTCTAGCAAACTGTTCAACTTTGAGGACTGCTAAATGACCAAAATATTCCTCACTTGTTCCTTACCTTTTTTGTTCATAAAAATAACTTCAAAAGATCTTCTGTCACCCTTAAAACTAAAATGCATTGCTGTGTAATGAGTTATTATTGCTGTGATATTGTGATAATTCCCGGAGACCCAGTTATTAACTGGGGGGATCTTGCTAGCACTCAAATGCCCACTAAAGTGTTTTGAATACAGAGAGGGAGTCCCGAGTTCTGGGTTCTGCTGAAAAGGCCAACATTTTATTTAGTATGGCACATTAGAGGAAGTGGGCACAAGGAGTTCCTATCTATTGTATGTCTCTAGCGTCTCTACTAGAGTTTCACTCTCCTTCTGTGTTTTACTCCATTTAGATCTCTCTAATTCTTCTTCTTAGCTATATGGTGGGTTGTTGTGGGCAAGGGGAAAGGCAAGTGATCCCAACCCTTCTCAGCCTGCTGCGTCACTCAGTGGTTAGGACACTCTCATAGAAGGTAGAAGGAAGAGATGACTCAGAATCCCCTCTGGCTGAGCAGAAAATTAAAACTAGGCTTCTGCATGACTGCTAAAATGACCACATTATTGAATAAAAGGTTGCCACAGAACTGGTGATGTCTGTTCAGTGCTGTCAGAGAGCGTTAGGCATGTTCTCTCTAAATATCCTTAATTTGCTATTGAGTAGGGTGTTGGAAGGCACATTGACCTTGTTGTGCCCTGATATACTGTGTTGAATTTAAACCTATGCAAGACTCAATTAATATAAGCTTATTTGTAACCATCTGAGATACGAGTCTTTTATATGACACTCTGCTTGATGCAGGGGAATATTACCTCTAAACCACTTACCTGCTCTCTCAGTCAGGTTGATGTCAATGTCAAGTGGCCACAGGAGGAAGACATGTCTCCTGAGCTTCTGCATTTGATCCCTAAACTGATGCCTCCCATGTTTCGACTGACACTAACAATAATAAAAAACATCGGACTTAGCAAGCTCCCATTTAAACTAGTTACCACTAAGTTGTGATGGCCAGGTGTTGATCTAAAGAAAACAACTTGTCATACTGGTGGTACTATAGGAGCTGGATTCACCTTGTTTGCCTTTCAAGGGTAGAGTGAAACAATAGAGGAGGCAATCTTTGCAATTAATGTGATCGAGTTATACAATGTAAACCTTTGACAAATTAAAACAGACTCTGTTACAAACAGGCTTTGTACATAATTTCTCCTAAAGTTGACATGAAAATACACTTTTAATCAGAAAGCTAGAGAACAAAATTCTTTCATGTTATTATTGCACTAATGTCTTTTTTATCTTTTTTTATCCTCCTTTTTTTTTTCTTTTTTTTTACACTGTGCTGAGCCTCTGGTATCATAATTGAACTGAACAGATATTTTTCATTAAACACCACGCATCTTTTCTGTGTCCCTCCTCAGATCCCTTTGAAATTCCCAGAAGTAGCAATCTGATTCGCTTCATATTCAAAGCTTCCTTCTTGAGAGGACAGTAAAAATATGTATGATTGCTTTAAACCTTAGTTGAGGTAAATGCAATGTTCAATAACTTCATCAAATAAAGCTTGAATTTTATGGTGCAAATGCCAGTCTTCATGGTTCAGTGAACTTTTTCAAATAGTACACAGCCTGCCTATATCAAATTTGTAGAAAGGGATTGATTTTGTTGTTGTTGTTGGAATAAGGCCATTTCAGCCTCGTTGCATGCTTTCCTGAAATAATAATGCTATATTAAAAGATAAATGATAAACAGATTACTGGTTTTAAGGATTATTCAGAATGTTAACAACAAATATGACAGACTTTCTGCTGTAAACTTAAATGGCAAGTCTCAACCTGATTATTAAAGTTCTGTTTTCCACAGTCATGTAGGATTATAGGGCAAGCATTTTTGTCTGCGAGACAGAAGCATTATGCTTTCAACTATAACCATAGACTGTTGTGATTATTTTTTTCCCCCCATCTATTTCCTTAGTTTTGTTGTGGTATTGATAAGATAGCTATGAGAGACTGCAAAATGCTTCCTGTGCATAGCTAATATTACCAACTGTGATAGCGGGAGAATATGTGATGAAAGCAGACACATTTAGAACATTATCCATTTCTAGACTGATAGCCAGTGACAGGACAAGTGGTAGCTGTTTAATGAATTATTTTGAAATCTCGGTAGTGCAATGAATTCGCCTCGGCTTTTTCTATCCATGTTTTCTAAGGCCATTTGTATGTAGCTATTTTTTTCCTGTATTTGTTTGCTTTTATCTGTGGTCGGATGATGAAAGGACTGCCTTTAGCATACACAGGCAGCAGCACGTTTAAAAGCATCTAAAATGTAAATATACCTAAAATTTGGGTTAGGAAGTATGTAGTAGCAGTTTCTTAACTGGTGTCAACGAACATAACTCCATAAAAACCACTGGCATAGTGCTAATGTGTCCAAGCTGAGCCCATATCTGTCCTTAGGTTCCTATCAAAGCAATACATGATCAAAGCTTTCTTTGTTCCTTCTCCCAAATATTTTGCAATCTAACATTCAGTTCTAATTGGTTTATCCTAACTTCCTTTTTGTCAGTGCCTTTTTGTGGCACCGGCAATTGTAAATGACATGCATCTTGGGATTTCACAGGCAAAATTTATGCCAATGATAATTAGATCTCACTGAGGCCTAGGACCTAAAGAGAAATAGGTTCACCTAGTGAAGATAACAGCAGTATTATCTGAACTTCTCAGTATTGTCTGAAGGCCAGTGACAATGGTATCAAGTAGTCTTTGGTGTGCAGTTGTACAGCCAGTATGGAGAAAATGAAAGCTTATTTGCATTAGCATAGAAAGGGCCAAAACCAAACAAACCAAATTTAGCTCTGTAAGCTAAATGTAAAAATTACTTGATGGTGGTAATTCACTCATTCTATATTTGGACAGAATGGAAAAAACCCTGCAATTTGGGAAAGTCTATACACAGGACCTTTTATGACCTTTTATTTGGAGGAAGTAACTTTGGGCTAAAGCTAACAGGTACAGTGGGGAATGTGTACTTTGCAGAGAAATATAGAGTGGGAATTTTTTTCTCCTCCTTATTCTTAATTTCCCTTGAAGCCCCCAGAACACATGGCATTGTTAGGCAAATCATCTGAAATCATTGCCTATAATGATGACCAGCTCTCTCACATTCCTTGCCCTCTTGTGTGGCTTTGAATACAGCTACCATCTGCAATGTAGTCTTTGGGTCAGCGATTCCTTTTTCTGTTTCCCCCCAAGACCTGTAACAGTGAGGCTCATGAATTTTCACATTGATGGTACAAGGATCAGTAAAGCAGGGTCGGATGAGAAAGAGGAATTGCGTAACAACCACTAGAGAAATCCAGGTTGCTGAACTCATGCTTCAAGACTGGGATATGTTTTTAAACCTATATATATGAGAACCTAATACCCTTAGACTACTTTGAAAAGCCTAGTAGTAGGGTATGCTTAGTGTAGTGAGAATGTGATTTGTTCAGTTAAGGTGTCTGTTAAGTCCTTCTAACCTTGTAATCCTAGTCCTGACAGGTAATTGCTGCTGACCTGCTCAGAAAGTAACCTGAATGTGAAACCAAGTCAGTAGTAGATACGAGATGTCAGGGAATAGGTAGATAAATATTAGGGAGTTAGAGAAAGCACTTCATTAAAAACAGAGTATTCAGGCAAGGTTAGAACTAAATTATAGATTCAACCTGCCTCTAGGTTTGTTGGGAGCAAGGGCCTACGCGCTGAAATCTCTTGGGTATGGTTGTCATCACCTATAAAATAAAATGTACAACCAAGAGCTTATGTGGATAGTTTTTTTGGCTGAACAGGAAGAGGAGGAAAAAAAAAAGATAGGAAAGCTTAAAAAAAAGAGACTAGAATAGGGCAATAAAGACTGGTAAATACTGGTTAAAACAGTAGGAAACTGAACTTTGACCCATGGTGGAAGGTTGACAAGGTTAAGCTGGCATTGCACATTAGAGTGTTTAACATATTGTTCTGTGCATCAACATTTTGATTTCATATTCGTTTGATAAATAATGCAGTGAGAACAGGAAAAGGTACATATGAACCTTCTCTGACATTGCTTGTAACAGTGGGAAGGAATAGACTTGCAGTGCCTGGAATGTCAGTTGCCACACATACTAACAATTATACAGAAAAAACCCTCAGACAGCAAAATGCAAAATTATCCTCTTACAAGTTACCCTGCTGCTGTACTGGAAAGACTTAAATAAACTTGCATTCCATTTGCACATGCTGCAAAGTGAGAACCGTATCTCTAGTCTATTTTATGTGGCATTGGAATTGGACATTTTCAATCCTAACACAAATGAAGGATGACCCTCAAACTGAGACAGAATTTGGGTTCCTGATGTGTATACACACACATATATAGTTATATATAGAGACATATATATATATATATATTGCAAATAATAGCTAAATATCTGTAGCTCATCCAAGTCCCTGGGGGGAATCGCACTGAAGACATACAGTCTCATCTACCAGAACAAATGGAGAGCACCTTCCCTGACCCCAGGTGACACTCCTCTTTCCCAGTGCCTTTACTCCTTCCTTCTGGGTGTGCTTCGCAGCTTGTTTTCTGAGTGAAAGCAGCCAGTATTGTGAGAGACCAAAGAATTACATGCACAATCAATATAGTGATGAAACCGTCTTTAAAGTATGAAAAAAAACCCCCACCCTTAGCAATAAGAAAGGAGTAAGGTTAAAGTTAGGTCCAGTTTAATCCAAAGCAGATTTACCATGTTGTTTTCATAATATATGTTGATAACAGGAGGTAAAAATAGTTAATGGCGTTTCCTCTTTTGTGAAGTAATGAGGCTGATTGTTACTTTTCGCTTTTAGTACGACTGGCAATCTGATTCAATGAGCAATCACATATAGTATATGTAATTTTATTATTTATTGCTTTGTTCACTATTCACTTTACAATTTGGCTTTAGATAGCTATCATTTCAAATTATTCAGTTCAGTGCTGCAATTAGACATTCAATAGTCAATCCTAAGTAATGGTTTCTTCTGCCACATGGTAATACTTGAAGAATAATTCCATTCTCCCCATCGAGACAAAGCTGCTGAGAATTGTGCATTCAATTTTCTCCTACTCCAGATTGGCTATTTAAGTTACTGCAGCTCCTGAACTTATGCAGTTTCAGCTGCTTACTTACCTGCAATAAAACTGTTAGAGCTAAGGAGGCTCTGAAAGCTCTTCTGATTAACAGGCTCGATGCTTTGTGGAGTGCATTACTGCTATGGCGAGAAGTATATGGGAATGAGTTATCCTAGTAGCCTCGGTGCCCCAGCAATATGGAGATTTAAAAAAAAAAAAAAAAGTTAGTTAATTGGGTTCATTTGTGCTTGAATGGGATCTGGGACAGCAAGTTGCATTTTTTCCTGTGCGTTGGCTCTACGAGGTAGCCTTGCCGTGGAACAAAGAGTAAGTTCTGCCAGATAACTAAAGATTCAGGTTGTTTAAATGCTTTTACATAAGACAGAATGACTATAAACCAAAAAAGCCAATATTCAGATGATGTTAGCTGGCTGACTGTTTCCATTTTTGCTACAGTCTTTGTCCCAAATCTGGAAAAAAAAAAAAAAAGTTGTCAGATTCTGTTTTTGTTACAATTCTTTTCCTCAATAATGAAATATCAACATTTTCATGGTTTGTACACTACATGAAATATAATATTTTGCTGGAATCCTTTGACCTTTTCAAAAACCTGTATTTTGATTGTCTGGCAATTCTGCTATTTCCCTGCAGGTTAGAGAGGAAAACTGTGTTTTGTGGAGGAGGTGAATTTACAATGGCATTGCACGGGGCTCTGTGGCAGGTATTCAGAAGCAGCCTGGATAGTCTATTGGATATAGGGGTGGTGGTAATTTGTAATGATTAGTCCTGCAAAACGCAGTGACCTGGACAGATTTTTTTTTTTTTCCTGAGTATCATTGTAATAGGATCTGCTCTGATGAAAAGAAAAAAAATCTCTTCAGAAAATGTCCAATTACCCAAGATGAAACTCAAGCCAGGCCTCCAGGAATGATACCCAATTCTGTCTTGCACCTGAAGCCATCTTTTTTCCCAACAACGCTGATAAACACTGCTTTTCTCTCCAGCGCCGAGGCTCCAGGCTGACAAAAATTCCCTGCATACTGTTTTGAAAACTGTTTTCTTTTTGTATCAGAATGAAAACCCTACTTTTCAAAATATTTTATGAGAAATAAAAAGACCAATCTCTTATCCTCTATGGTGGTATGAAATAAGTAGGTAGGAGACATAAGTGCAAGGCAGAGAGAAGCAGAAATAAACCTGAGCCATGTTTTTTCTTGGAACAAGTGAGGGTGTTGAACAGGAGCTTAGTGCTTCTGGTAGGGTCTCACCTGACCAGCCCTTCCCTTGGAGATAAGGAGATGGTGTTCACAGGTTGATACAATAACCAGAAAGGTAAAGGTGCCTCACTTACTTAAAAAATTTCTACCCAACCCTACCCAGCTGGAGTGGTTCTTGGAGCACCAGCTCTGCCAGGTGAAAGCACTGCTATCTCTTTCTGCTCCTGAAGCCCCGTAGCTGCTGCTCTGGTCTGCAGCTCTCCTCCTCAAAGATGGGCAGTCCAATATTTTCATCTTCCTTTGCAGTTTCTTGCTTCCACCTATTTCAGTCCAGCCTAATGACACCACATAATTAGTTTTTCCTATCAGGTATTTCAGCCACCCTATGCGCCTGGCTGAGGTCTTCTCATCGTTTTCCCCTGCACCTTTTCCCTTTTCAGCCTTCCTCACTCCAATTTCTTTTATGTCTTTTTCTAATCTGAAGCATTCTCTCTTCACATGGCCAGCATCCTCTTTTAAATTTCTCCACAAAAGCAGCTTATTTTCCTTTCCAGGTTTGTGCATATCACGCACTCGTGTGTCATGCTGCATAAATTCCTGCCTCAAGTCCGTGGACAATCTTCCTTTGTGTGTGGGCCTTTGACTGAAGTCCCGTGGGCTTTACTTGCCTTCAGGTAGGGTGTGATGCGAACAACAGCAGAAATGATATAATCACAGTGTTTTGGAAGTACAAATAATAGGGCTGTTTTTCAAATGTCCGTAAGTTACAGGAGATGGGAAAATACTTGTATCACCTTTATATGTCTCAGCTCTAGACGTAACAGAGCTTTCAGACCTTTAATATTAGCCATGGCAACCTGGACACAACCTACTGAGGATGAATTTCTTCTTAACTATGGTATGTGATTTAATCTGCTATCACACAATTTTTGAATAATAATTTTCCTGCCCAGTTATTTTCACATTTGACATTCACTTAAACCTTTCTTATATTGTAAAGAAAATAGCTTTGATTTAGGCAGTTGTAGTGCAATTTAACATTTGCGTCTTCATTATTTGGGCATTTCAGTTGTATAACACGTCTTGCTTATCCACCTGATCCCTCCTGCCCATCCATCAGATCACAGGAAAGCTATTGGTATGAGTGAAAGTTTCACTTATTATTTTAGTTATGGAAAGATGGAAGATTTTCAGGATAACATGCTGTCTTACAAAAATTCTCTTTTGATGACAGTATTAGATATAATAAAGTGACTGATCTTAGAGACTTTGTAACAAAAATTTCCTCGGTTACATCAGATCTTTTGTTAGATTTGATAACATCATATTATTGAAGGGAGAAGAGACAGTCTTTTGCATAGACAGATTTTTTTTTTTTTCTAGAAATGAGTGTATGTGTATAAACTTCAGTTCTAGACTCGCCTGACTTTTTCCAAGGTAAAATCCAGTACTCTGGATTAGATCTGCCACGATATATTTATTTATATTATAACTTCTTAAACAAAACATTCAAGATTTGAATTTAGAGACTGCAAAAATGCAGCTTGAATCTTGTACAGAGGCAGAACTGCCCTGATCTAGTCCTTCACAGAACAAGGGCAGGTGTTACAGTAGATACCTGCTATGATTTCATCATATATTGTTTTTACACGAACTATTGCAAACCTCTTCTTGTATAAAAATGCATTATTGAACGTTGACCATGTAATGAACATTCTGGGATTTCTTTCAGGGTTTAATTGTTGGATCAGATTACCTTGGGGTCTGAAATGAGAAGAATTGTTTCCCTTTCTCCCTCTGGGAAAATCAGAGAATGCAGGTTTTTCTTGCTAAGATGTGCTACCTCAGAACCCAGTATTCACATGAAAAATATTCCTGTAAGCTCTGCTATTACTACTCATCCTCTTTCTAACATTTGTGGAAGTGCTGTAAAAGGAAGAAATGCAATAGGTGTAGTCAATAAAAGAGAAATAAAGTCCGCCATGAAAAATTGCATAGCAAACCCGTGCTTCCAGAGCTTGGGCTTAGATGCTGCTGCACGGAGGAGGGTTAACAAGCTCCATTGCTCTAGGAGCTTTCTAAAGCTCATCTGTACAAACCTGTATACTAGTTTTAAAAGGAACAGAATAAACCCTGCCTTTTGCAACTTCACTGAAGTCTTTTGCAATTACCAGGTAGGTAATTGATCCAGCATCTAGAAGACTTAAGAAAAGAGAAAAGATAATGTTCTGTACACAATTATATGCATTTCAGACTCTAATTGTTAATTGGAATAGATTCATATGCAAGTTTTAGCCTTGATTCTGTTATGGTGTTTCTGCAGACATAACGATTTTTTTACAAGATCAGATTTTTTGAACCTATACCTTGGCACGAATGAGTCTTTGATTTACTGAATATTTCATGGGTTTATTTTCTTTATTTTTCTGGAAACTCGTTTTCAGGTCTTTATACTCCTAAAACTCCTGTTACCCTTAACAGAGATTTTTCCAGTGCCACAACTGACTGCAGCTTTAAGATTTTACCCACTATGCGTTTAATTGTTAGAGTCAAATTGCCGCACGACTTGAAATGGAGATGTAGTTAAATGTCTCCCTCCACCTTTTACTTTTTATTTTTAAACCTTATTTTCTGAGAAACACTTGGGCAGTGCAGGTCTGATCACATGTGAGGGACAACTCAGGCTGGAGGGATGAGATAATAGAGAACAGCAACAACAGAAAATTCCTCTCCAGATCCTACTCTGCCTGTTCAATTTCTATCCTGTCCAGAAGCTGGAGAAAGGTGAGTAATAGATTTGAGAGTCATCAGAAATATAAATTATAGCTAGACATTTTCTATCAGCAACCCATGCAGTTAATGATAAACAGTCAATGAGATGTATGCACTTCTAGCATTTTTGTAATGAATCTATTGTTTCTGTGACAGCTTACTGTCAAACATTATGCTTCGGAATTTATAACTTTTGATACCATTTTAATAGATAGTCCCAATATGCTAAAATCTATTCCTTTTCCTTTTAGGAGCATGACACTTTCACCTAACGAACATACCTAATGAAGTCCAAATGGCTCATCAAACACATGCACGTACACACACGAGGAGGATTTTCTTTCTTCCTTCTTTCTCTCTCCATCTCTCTCTTTCTCTCTCTCTCTCTCCCCTTCCTTCCCTCTTTCCTTGCTTTTTAAATGACTGCCAATCAAAAAGAGAATAAGCAATGTTCTCAGAGACTAACAGGTCAGTGGCTCAGAGGCAATATAAAAAAAAATACAAATGGGATTATTTAAAACCTATAATTGCATAAAAAGTATCACTTCTGTACTTACTGTCTGATTTATTATTGATCTTCCTACCAGTTCTTTGTGTCTTTACAATATTATATGCTAGTTGTCTTCAAAAGCATTGAAATGATGACTGCTCTTCAAGCCTGGTTCCTCTTTGCATCATTCCAGCATTTTTTGCCCAGAAATCAGTGATCAGACCAGATTCAAAAGGCAGGAAAATGCAGTCTCTGATCCCTGTTACCAGGAAAGCAAGTTTCACCTTTGAAATTGTGCTCGAACATCAACCTTTTCATTCATTGGTGTTTGATTCTGATTGTTTGCAGAGGAAAGATTTGCATTAAAACTTTCCTGCCCTTTGTACCCAGGCTAGCCCTAAGGAGGCCATGATTTTAGATGACAACAAATGTATCAGCTTTCATCAGGTTGAACACAATTTTATTTCTGCTACAAGGGTCTGGTTCTCCCCACGCTACTTTTATTCTGGTTTAACTCTACTGATTTTATTAGCTGCCAAGGTAGGTGAGCTGTTCATGAAACACTCTCGTTTCCCCACACTGCCTGCCAGGCAGCCGCAGTCTCCTTGCCCTCAGACATCTCTGCAGTGATGGCTTTCAAATGTGGGTCAGGCTCCTTTTCCTGGCTTTATTGCTGGCCTGTTTCTTCCTCACAAGCTCTTCTTCTTTTTTGTTACCATGGGAGGGATGAGGCCTCCCTTGTAGCAAAGTAGTTTTGGAAAGAATGGATGACATATTCAAGTCATGTCTGAAGGTGAGTTGCTTATTGCAAGATAAATAGCACTGAAGATCAAACTGTATGAAAATGGCAGACTAGGCCTTTTATTTATTTTCATACCTTATAATTTGAATATTAATCCCTTCATTTAGAACAGTAACACAGGCTCACTCATTTTTATAAATACAGGGAGGGTGTTTTTACATTCTGTCTTATAACAGAAGTCTATGCAGTTGATAAGCAGCCTGGTGTTTTTTAACTAAATCCACGCTGAGGTTGAATAAACCCAAATTTCTTTTGTCTTCTAATAGAAGAGCTGACAATTTGGTAACATCTCGTAATGTATGCAGGCTTCACATATGTTCATTACCTAGAGTCTAGGAATTGCTGCCTAAATGCATAATCAGACTGGCAGTTATAGAGGAACTGGTAGCTAATATAGCTAATATCTAGCCCCTCAGCTATGTATGAAGGTTGCATATAAATGTGACAGCGGTATGTGTGGCTACCCTACCTACTAAAGTCAGGATGAGAACAAATGAAAACATGAAGGGAGAGCTCCACGGAAATGGGTACAGAGCACTATAATGGACAGGCTAAATGGCGGAGGTGGTGATGTCGCAGCTTAAAGGCAGGAGAGAGGGATGAGAAGGAGAATTTATAATGAGTGCTATGGAGTCTATAATCAGATTTTCAAATGTTATAAGGCACTTGGAGCAGGGATGTGAACAACTAATAAGGTCTGTGAGCAAATTAGGGTGGAGAATCCACTGGGATGGGGGGGTTGTGAGACAGGCTAATTTTCCAGGGGGTAAAGCTGTTCTGTTGCTAGCTATCTTAGAGACTAGTATAGTCAAGATGGTTGTGAATGGATATATTGAAGAGGAAGCTGATAATGAAGCCACAAGTATGGACAAGAGAGAGCACAGAGAGAGAAGATAAAATGGAGAACACCATGGCAGCTGTTCTGGAGAAGGATGGTGAAGTCAATGGAAGACCAGAGGATGTGCTGCATAACCCCACCTTAGAGGAAGAGAACGGACCTCAGTACAGTCCTGTGTACAGGGTTTTTCCCCCTCCTAATTCGTTCACAGGGACAACCACAGGCTGAATTCTGTAATTTTGTCTTTTGCTATATTCTCTTGAAGCAAATTATTTTAAAGTCTTCTTTCGGGTGAGTATCTGAGCAGTTCATAACAAATCATCCCTTCCAGGAGATCATTCATTATTAGACATATTGATGGCATGTTTGAATCTCTATAGTGGTAATTTATGCTATTAGCTGAGTTGTCTTGATGACCTTCACTACACTAGTATTTTACTCATTCTTTCATATTCTTGTACTTCCTACATACCAGAGAATAATTCATATCCTTGGTAACCTTTGCAAATGATTTCCCCAGAGGTTTTTCTTCATCAATACCAGAGAAAACTAACCCATTGTCATCATCCTCTAAAAAGTAATTAGCCATGAATAATTGCTCCTTCCTGACATCTTTCTAACTTTGCACTGAATTGATTTTTTTTTTTTAAGTAGATCTATTAATTGTGGAAGCATTAGGCTGCCTTCACACTTTTATTCTCCCATTCCTTATTCTATGCTTTTGTTACAAGTGCTCTGGATTACATTTTGCTTGTCTTGTTTAATGTTGCTTGCACAGTTCCCTAGCTTTATGATACTTTGAATTCCAGACTGGTAGAATAGATTTTTCTATGCAGTGTTATTAGATTCGATTTTGGAATACTTTTACTCGGTGAGTCATTTTCATGGAAGTCTTATGCTACTTTCATGGGACATTTTTTCTCTTAATTTGCCCAGCAGGATTCCCAGTGTGTCTCTGCCAAGCAAGATCCAGGGAAGAAATATTCGTCAGAGCTGTGGTCCCCTATGGTTTTGTAACTGAGCCTTGCCTGACGTGTGTGTCACAGCTTGTGTTTCATGGGGTCTTTTTGGAGTTAGCTAAACTACTGCCCAGGCTCAGGGCCGTGGCCTACCATATGCTTACGTTTCACCCAAAAAAACCTTAAAAAAAGGTGTCTCAAAAATAAAAGAGAGGAAGAGAAACATGCATTCACATGCATTCTCAAGCTATTTCCCTGAAGGGAGAACCTCTTTTCATCAGTTATGACTAAGTTTCTCCACTTTCCATGGAGGTCTTTTTATAAAGATAGGCTTTGCTGGAAATGTTTCTTCAATGGACTATGAGGGAGAAATGTGTTTCCTTCAGCATAAGGGAACCCTTCAACCATACAGCTACACAGGGAGTAAAACTGTTGTTTAAAACTGCTGCAGCTCCATTGACTCTAATAGAGCCATACTTTTTTAATAACAAGTGATGACGCAGGCAATATAGTGTTTTGTGTTCCACAAGTCTACTCTTGTGTTTCTGCATATGAGTAGAAAATTGCTCTATTTTTCCCTACAGGCGTGTCTGAAACCTTCCTGGTTTTGTCTGAGACATGCTGCACCCCCACCTCTTTCTTATACAATGCAGTGGTGCTTAAAATATGCTTCAGAAAGCTTTGTATCCATTTTAATAATTAAAATATCTTTTTATTTTCATTTTAAAGAAATATCTTCTTGGACATTTCTACACATTTATTGTTTGGCCTTCTGTATTTGTAGGCCTCTTTCTCTGCAGTATATCGTCCCCCTCACTCAATGTATTTTTAAAAGTCTTTTTTTATTTTTCTGATCAATTCTGCTATTTTACTTCTCTGGTTTGTTCATTCTACACAATTATCTGACTAAATGACTATATTTTCGGTGGTTTGCTTTCCTAGCTCTTATATAACAGATTTTTTTTTTAACCTCCTATAATTGCTTGGTCCATCTGACCGTTTATTCTCCATATTCCTTCTTTTTTCATATAAGTCTAGAGTGGAGTCACAGTGGAGTTGGAAAATGTGGTGGGTTTTAATGCTCTCTTCCATTTTTTCCTGGTAGCTTCTTGTATTTGTAAGCCTTCTACATGCCAGTTCCATTAAAGTTCTGCCTTTAGAACAGAACTCTTGTTTACTTAAGTCCTCCAAAAACCTTTACGCTCCTTTATTACATGAACTCATTCTTTACTTTGTTGGATACAAGCATCCAGTAGTCACTATTTTCAGGTTTCTCTCTCTTTTCTTTTCTTCTTTTCTTTTCTGTCTGCAAATATTACTGTAGACTGAGGACATCTTAGCTGCTGACTTTGGTAGTTGCTTTGTGAATCCTAAAGTTAACTTCAAAAGGATTTAGATATTTATTTCTGTACATATATCAGTGGAAATTCCCCCAGAAATATAGCAACCTAACATGTTAGCCCAGGAATATTTTATACTTTTCCTTTTGCATGTTTTGAGTATGCTTTCCTCTTCTGTCTTTGAATCTCAACTTGCGTCTTCACTGTAGAACTGTTTGTTGGGATAGTGAATATTTTCCTGGACCATAAAACCACATAGCTTATCCTTGTTTTTCTGTCTCAGCATTAGAACGCAGTGCTTAGATTGAAATGATGACTGCTTAGAAGGGAGATTAAAGGACTGCCAGGGAGATACCCAGGGACAGGGAATCTGTGTTCTTATATAGGGAAATTCTAGCTACAGTTATAGAATCTGGTGATATAGTTGCCATCCAAACAGGATTTCTTCATATTTACTAGTGAAAATGTGTCATGTTTATTTACATATCTATGCCTGAGAAGGACCAGCTGAAAATGGACAACATTCAGATTATATAAACTATATGTATGTGTACAGTAGGGAATGGAACTTGTCTCAAAGAATTTAAAAAATTAAATGTTTTTCACTTTTTTTTTAAACTTATTCTTATAAAAATATACTGGACTGTATTAATGATGGACTCAAATACTACAGCAGCATCTTCATTGATTTATATCCCTCTGGCATAGCTCAATCTACAAGATGTTAACAAATAGAATGTAAATTTTCTCCCAAATGCACGACCCTTTCATGTCACCAGACTCTGCGAGACTCATTATTACTTTTGATCTCTGTAGGTCTCAATATTATGAAATCCTTCTGTAAACTTAGCTGCATGCACATTTCATCTGTACAGAAAACACTTAGGTTGACTTTAAATTCTTTTCCGCCTTCAAAATTCTTTGTTTCTGTCCATGCAAAGTTACATTTCTCAGGGGAAGAGGGATTGAAGCCTCAAAAGAGTAGGCAATTGGGAGGAAAATCCCCTTTTGACTATTGGGTATCAAAAAGATTCATAGGCATCTCACTGGGAGTGTTATTTAACCTCAGATGCTTCTGTGCTGCCTTATATAATCTGATATTTTTCATTTGGAATCCAAGTACATCTAATTATTTTTACAGAAATGTAAAATAAATGTGCATATAAATTATAGATTAGGAATGAGGATACCCTGGTAAGTAATTCCATATAGTTCAGCTACTTTTTTTCCCCCTATTACATTATTGGTTTAAGTTTGAAGTGATATAATCCTTTTTTAAACTTCTAGAATTGCTTGCATTATTCCTTATTTGCTCCTTCTGAAGCCTCCATATATGAAAGGTTATTTATTGTGGCACTAGCACTTGCTAAAGCTTAATAGGAAAAATTCTTGTAAGCGTCACCATGGTATCTGTCACAGTTGCAAGTAATAATTTTGTTTCCAAAATCTGTCAGCTCCTTTTTTTTTTTTTTTCTTCAGAAAAGATGCCCTGCTGATATGAAAATTGCCTGTACTCCACTCAAATGGACAGAGAAAAAACACCTAGGGCCAAAGTTTTTCATAGATGAGCTTGATGAAATTCCTTATCCAGGTGAATTTTCACCTTATTCAGGTGAAATTACTTATGTCAGCAATTAATTTGGTCCCAGATTGTTTGAGAAGGCATTTCAAAAGTTAACAATGTGAGTCTCACTGTACCTAGAAATAGTGCTGACTCTTCTGTGTCACTTCTGGGTCACAGTGTTGTCAGCTCCTGCTTTTAATGGAGTCTCATGATATTTGTTGTTTTTTTTTCTTGAAGTCCCAGATTCTGGGGGCATATCTCATATTTCATTTTTAAAAGCACAGGTTGATAGTTCTCATGGCACCTCAGAAACCCTTGATAACTTGACCTTGAGTGCACCCCACAGTCTCAGATACTCAGAGTTAAATAAAAAGAAACAAGCATTCTTAAGACATAAAATTTCAGGGTTTATTTGGCAAGTATTATTCCTTGGAAAGTATAGTAGAGACAATTTGTGATTTTTGAATGTATGCAGTTATCAGTGCAGAGTCATTAACAGGAAAGAATAGTTTCCCTTCATTTGCAGTAAAGCATGCCTCTGACTGGTTTGTGCTCAAAGCTCAGCAAAGTCCCAGTTACACATTCTGACTAGCAGCTTTTTGACACAGAGGGTACTTTGACCATCCAGGTATGGGCAAACGATGAACTAAGGTTCAAATCACAGATAACCTCCAGGTTGTCTCAGTATCTATATGCATTGGGTTTGCACGGCAAGGTTTTGGTAGCAGGGGGGCTACAGAGGTGGCTTCTGTGAGAAGCTGCTAGAAGCTTCCCCCATGTCCAACAGAGCCAATGCCAGCCGGCTACAAGGTGGACCTGCCGCTGGTCAAGGCCAAGATCATCAGTGATGATGGTAGTGCCTCTGGGATAACAGAGTTAAGGAGGGGGAAAAAACCACGTGACACCAAGAGCAATTGCAGCCAGAGAGAGATGTGAGAAGATGTGAGAGGAACAACTCTGCAAACACCAAGGTCAGTGCAGAAGGAAGGGCAGGAGGTGCTCCAGGCACCAGAGCAGAGATTCCCCTGCACCCCTTGGAGAAGACCATGGTGAGGCAGGCTGTCCCCCTGCAGCCCTTGGACGTTAATGGTGGAGCAGATATCCACCTGCAGCCCATGGAGAACCCCATGCTGGAGCAGATGGAGACACCCAAAGGAGGCTGTGACCCCGTGGGAAGCCCGTGCTGGAGCAGGCTCCTGGCAAGACCTGTGGCCCTGTGGAGAGAGGAGCCCAGGCTGGAGCAGGTTTGCTGGCAGGACTTGTGACCCCGTGGGGGACCTACGCTGGAGCAGTCTGGTCCTGAAGGTCTGCACCCCGTGGCAGGGACCCACGCTGTAGCAGTTCATGAAGAACTGCAGCCCATAGGAAGGACTCACGTTGGAGAAATTGGTGGAGGACTGTCTCCTGTGGGAGGGACCCCAGGCTGGAGCAGGGGCAGAGTGTGAGGAGTCCTCCCCATGAGGAGGAAGGAGTGGCAGAGACACTGTGTGATGGACTGACCACAACCCCCATTCCCTGTCCTCCTGTGCCACTGGCGGGGAGGAGGTAGAGAAAATCAGGAGTGAAGTTGAGCCCAGGAAGAAGGAAAGGGTGGGGGGAAGGAGTATTAATATTTAGTTTTTATTTCTCATTATCCTACTCTGATTTGATTGGTAATGAATGAAATTAATTTTTTCCCAAGTCAAGTCTGTTTTGCCCGTGATGGGAATTGGTGAGTGATCTCTCCCTGTCCTTATCTTGACCCACGAGCCCTTTGTTATATTTTCTCTCCCCTGCCCAGCTGAGGAGGGGAGTGATAGAGCGGCTTTGGGGGGCACCTGGCCTCCTGCCAGGGTCAACCCACCACACTATGGCCAACCCATGTGTGACTTCATCTCCGCCGCAACAAGATGGGGCTGATATTATTTTGCCCTGTGCAAGGCTGTTTTCAGGATTGACTCAATGTTTTCAGTTGCTGGAATGGGGAAGGAAGGTAGAGGCAGGTTGAAATTGGTGGGCAAAGTATGTTCTGAGGCAGAATGAAATGTTGTTACTTACCTTTGGTAAAATTGGGGATAAAATTATCCTTTTTTGATATTTTCAGCTACACAGGAATATATTTATATAATATGCATAGTTTATGTATTTAGACATACTCATATGTATTTATAAAAAAACTTCTTTGCAGTTAGCTGAATCTCTCATCCCTTTCCCTTCGAGGCATTCCCTGCACAGTGTATTGAGTGTGGATGCAAACTCTGCTCATGCCCCGAGGTGACCAAAATCTGGGTGACCGGAGGAGTGTGCTGCAGTGTGCCAGCACGGAGGACCTGCTGTAGGCTCCTCTGGAGGCGTGCATCGCACCTGCAGCTCCCGTGCAGCTCCCACAATGCCGCGAAGGTGCGTGATGGGCAGCAGAGCCATAACGGGGGTAAGGACTGGTGGCTAACCCAGTGCCCGGCTGTAGGAGTAGGTAAGTCAGCGAAGACAGAAGGTAACATAAAGGAAAGAGGATTTTCAACCAACAGAGGCCAATTTGCATGTCTATCTTACTTGGATTACTACCAAATGCTGACAGAGCTACTAAACAGGCTTCCTGTTCACTGTCAGCTCTAATGGCTGTGGTCAGGGCTATAACCGCTGTCTGTCTGTCTCCCTCACCTGCCTGTGAAACCTCTACCCCTTTCTGCAGAAAGAGTCGTATTTTATCGCAGAAATCTTTTGTCGTCTCCCCTTCCTGCATTTGTAAAATCCCCACGTGGTTGTTGAGAGGTGTCTTGTCTGAGGTTGTTTCTTGGCTTTTCTCTGGTTTCCCAATTTCCGTGTTGATTTTACCCAACAGCTTCTTCCAGTAAGCCATGGAGCAACTCAATCAAAACCTGGTATTTGGGAATTAACCCAGAGCCGCCCCATTTCTGCCACAGCCTGATTCAATATGTGTTACAAACAATATTTGGGTTTTTGGTGAATGCTCATTCCATTTTTTTTTATGGCATTTGGTGAAAAAAGTGCCACTTTAACAATCAATGCATTATTTTATAGTAAGAAAAGAACATTTTACAAAATAAAGGAAACATTGCTAAAAGCTCTGAAACACAATTTTTGCACCTCTCCAAAACGTGTGATTTCTTTTCCTGTACTATGAAATATTTGGACAAGGGTTTACTGCAGCGATTCCCACTCGGTAGTTTTGTGAGGCTATGATACTGCAGGAATCAGAAGCAGGTATGACAGGAGAAATCCTAGTCCGGTTAGAGTGTTGCTGTGGACTTAATTTAAGCCAGGGCTTTGCCTGAAGTTTCTGCACAGCAGAAAGCCTGCTATAGGCAGAGAGGAGAGGATTCTGATGTAGTTTCCTTTTAACCAGGGCTGGAAGTCAGCTCATCTAATTTAAGCTGCCTGGAAGTCCAGTATCTAGTCTAAACCAGTTTCCCAGGCTACCTTTATAATTAACGGAAGGAGATAAGCTCCAGAGGGCAATTCATGCTGCTTGTCTGAGACACCTGCTTTAGCACTGGATCAATCAGTCTCTTCAGTGTTTTTCTTTCTTCGCTGACTACACGTGGATGCCAGACAACTAGCTCAGACCAGACGTTTCCAGTTAGGGAGGTGAATAGGACGCTTGTTATCTGCATGATGTCGTGCCTGTGGAGTGTGAGTACAAACTCCTGGAGGATCCCTACTCTCTTGCATCTTGTGATTGAAAAGGGAATCGATGTTTGGAAGTGAATTTGCCCCTTACTGTTTGCAAAATACTCTCCTTAACCATGTAGCAGTAATGGCAGGCTTGGTGTGGAGTAAAACACAAATTAAAGCATGCTGCAGACATAAAAAACAGATGCAACAGCTAGTAACCTGCAGTGCCTCTTGCGGTGGTTACCACACTCCTCTCAGGCACTGCGACTATTACGATGTCGAAGTTCAGCCCACAGATCAGACTGCCGACCACCACCAGCTGCTAGTCAAGGAGGAGACATGAACGTAACATCCATATAAAGGGCGATCTATGTACAGCCTGGGTGAACTCAGGGGTGTGCAGCAGAGACTTGCTCATCGGATGCACAGACACATAATAATGACGAGTTGGTAAGACGACTTTTTCGGTAAGCCGTGCAGTCCTCATGCATTACTGTATTGCATTAGAGTGGCATTTGTGAGCATTCATTGCTCCACACCTTGCTATTTATAGCAGATCTAAAGGAGAAGAGGACTCGCAATAGCTGTCTAAACCCTTGTAAATGGCAAGGGGGCAGAGGCAGAGTCTGCAAATGGCAGAGAGGCAGTTCTCGAGTTTGACAGGCTAAAGCAAAGTTAAAAAACAACCAAGCCTCTAAGTAGTGTTTGTCTAACTATTTTCAAAGATGGCATTTTGAGCTTTATGTTGCTTTAGTCAGTGATGTGTTTTAGCAGAGAAACAACAGGAATCGCGTTGAGCTCATCTCAAACACACAAAATATTTTAGTAGCTTTTCTTTTATCTCCCCTTTCAGATACAGCTCGGGAGAAATATGTTCCAAGTGACAGCATCTTTGACAACCTGTACTTTTTGTTCTACCTTTTGTTCTTCCTGTGAAAAGCCATGTGATGAAGATTGCTGGAGAACATTGATACCATCCCTACTTATGTAAAAAAAAAAAAAAAAAAAAAAAAAAAAAGAAGTAACCATATACTTCCCAGAGGGTCAGACAGCCTTTAACTGCAACATCAAGTGAAGGGCTCTGTACCTCTGAAGCAGCCCGGGGCAGGACGTATCCTTGCCAGTATGTATCAAAACCAAGCAGTAGAGCACTGAACAGAATTCCTTACTCTAGTGTTAACAAGATTCCTCACAATAAGCTAATAAGTCTACGCAGCACCATGGAAATGCCATAGCCTGAGTTTTCTGAATGTGCTTTCTGCCTTTGTGCTAGCAAATCCTGCTGTGATGCACAGAGTAAGGCAGATTCTGAAAATGTAGGCAATGTTTCTTAACCTCAGAGTTATTGATTTCTTGAATTGGAACATCACCTTTTCACTTTAAGAATTTCAAACTTTGGATTTTTGCCTTAAATTGTACCTGTGTCGACCTAGGTCCAAAGCCATCAAGCACTTATGAATGTATTTAACTTTACTCATGTGACCAATCATAAGCCCAAACACAACTAGTTTTTAAGAGGCTTTTCCACAACCCTTATCTCTGGTAGTAGAGGTTGTCACAAGAATAATGAATTTTCTTCACAGAATCCCAGTGAGATAAAGCAATGTTATTATCCCATTGTACAGCTGGGAGAAATGATGACACAGAAATTAAGTGCTTTTCTTAAAGTCCTATTTTCAGTTAAAAAAGAGGTTACAACTCCAAAAAATTTCATTATATTATTTTAATTGATCTTGCTGTCCCAAAGACTTTTTCTGTGTATCCATACACAAAGTAAGCGGTGCTCTTAGGTGCTAGTGATCATTTATGATGACAGAGCTCTGCTGGAAAATGAATAAAAACTCTTTTATGATGTGACCCCTTGTGTCTATATGCGCACGTGTGCCTGTTTGAGTGCATGTTTTGGAGCTCAGAGCTACTAAACTAAAGTTTAGATCCTCTAGGTCTCCCAGCAGGGCAGAAATTTCCAACAACACTGAACACAGTAGAAACCAGCAGAGATGGTAGAGAAGCAGCGAAGAAACACACATTGTATATTTTCAAAGCAAGGCCATTGTTCATTAATGTTGCTATGGAAAGCTTAGCTACACACTGAGTTTTCCTCAAGCTCTACTTATCAAACTGCTTGATACTCCAAATCATTGCCTACTTGTAGAGCAGCATGAGTAGTCATGCACTTACAGAGGTGGGAGAGCTGGCTGAGATTGTGAGGATCTGCCCTCAGCTTGATGTTGTTTTTCTCTTTGGAAGTAACATGACACTCTTTGAGAGTTGTATCCCACTGACTGCAAAAGTTCAGGAACGAGCTGTCTGGAGTGGCTGCAGCAGAATTCAACTGATTTTGATGACAGATAACTGGAAAACAGGATGAGTGGCACATGATCTGCCTGGCATCTGCTGTGTAAATCCAACCACTGTTATCAAACTTGAAGTTCTCTCCAGATGTCCAAGCAAGTCTGTGAAGTATCTTCTTACATAAAAGAACAGCCAGTCCCAACCATATTTCAAAACTCTGCTCTCCCTTTAGACAGGAAAGAGATAGTGAGATGTGGAGATATAGGTGGAAATTAGAGGCACATGAACCCTATATGGAATGCAGAAGACAAAATGGTCCCTGATGTACTGGAAGCAGACTGATGAAGAGATCCACAGAGGCACTGGAATTGGGGAAGATGGAAGAGGTGAACGAGGACGTGGAAGGACAATAGGGAATCTTGGTGCAGAAAAGTGAATATGGAAGCATAAAAAAGCCATTACTCAGTAGAAGAAAAGTTTTACAGTTCCTTGATATACAGGAAGGAGGACTGCAACAAGTCCTTAAAATGAAGGATATGGTGAAAATACCACACAGAAGCTTTTTGGAGAGATGAAGGAATCAAAGACTGCTAGCGCCTACACTAAATCTAGGCTGCAGAAGCAACAAGGCATTTACCAGTTTATGAAGCAGCATATCCTTGGATGCGCCTGTTCTATTTCTAATCTGGCAAAGATCCCATACTGCCTTCAGGAGGATGGGACAAGGACCTCCTCAGTTGAGCCTCCTCTTAGATGGCTATGAACACTGAATCTTGATACCTTCACTGGGAGGAGCCTTTAAGGTAGCTCTGCAAGGCAAATTTGGTGTTAAGTGTTGGGAGCAGCTCTTACAGACAGGTAGCTACAGTATTTCTATTTCAGTGCCCAGGAGCGATCATAATGTAGTACTACAGTTAAGTGGAGAAGTGGGCATGAGAGTTGAATCTGAATAGACAGTCGAATCTGAATAGACAGTCAAGATCTGAAGACAGTAAAATTCTATTCTGGGAGAAAACTATAGGATCAAATGCTACATTACCAATATTGCAAATATTTGTTTATTCACTAACAAAAGTCCACTTGAATGAATTGCACAAGTCATCTCTTCCTGTTCGGTTAAATTTAATACCTGAGGTTTCCCAGGTAGAGGGATTTAATTTCATTGCCATCTTCTGGATGCAAAATGTCTGCAGAACAGATAGGTCACTAGTTTGCAAGAACCGTTCAAGTATATTTTTTCCCTTGAGCTGAAACCTCACATATGGAAACTGTGTAAAGATGAGAAAGCAGATAAAAGCAGTGTGGACAACTCATGAAGGCCAAAGAGGATGTTTTTTTTCTCAGTGTTTTGAACTTAATTTAAAACACCACTCCCAGCCACAAGAAAAAAAAAAAAGACACAGGCCATTAAACTGGAATGGAGATACGTCTTCAAATCTCTTTGCAGTATAAGAGAAGATATGTGTAAAAGCAATAGTTAGAGTGTTTTAGTGCTTCGTATCAGAGATCGTCAAAGAGCTTTGAAGAAACAGACCTCCCAGACTCCCGGCAATGTGTGTATGAGCTGTTGTTTCCATATTACAGAAGATTAAAATGAGTCCTAGAAAGATTCATAGGACTGAGGTAAAATAAATGGGAAGCCCATGACAGATTTTAGTATACCTCCCCATTCCCAGACCTATGCTTCAGCTGCGTGGCTGTCTCTTGTTTGCCTGCGGCAAAAAAGAGGTTTAAAATAATAGACAAGTTGCCATATATGTATTAAAATTCCTTTCAAAATTAATTTAATTGTATGTTAATGAGAAAATTCTACTTTGAATACTTTCATCTAATTCATAGACATAGACAAAAAGGGGATGATAGTTATGGGCATGTGCTTAACAGACAACATTGTGTAGCAGGAAAGTTTGTTTTCTGTGTGTTAGAGTTGCTGTAATCGTCAAAACACCCACTACATCAGTCTGCTTCGGTAGCCCCAAAATTCTCATTTCTCTCTATCTTTCTTGCTGCTACTGTATGCCACGTGGATCCTATGATTTGCCTAGCTTTTAATAAAGCTAGATGGCACGTGGATTAGGCCACTCTGGACCAAAAGAGTTTCACGTGCTTATAGCTGGACTGATTTTTGGCCTGAACAACAGTTTGACCACTTTTCAACAGAAGAAATAATCAGAAGGACATGCAGCTGCTGCATAAAGGCCAGGGGAAATTAAAATGTTTCCCATAAGGAAACAAATGAACAAAATACATATGCGGCTTGATTAGAATTTGCATTGTAACATCATTAATTACTAAAAAGCCACAGGTGGGAATGACATGAAGCATGAAAATATGATTATGAAGGGGAAAATGATGTTTCTATGTCAATAGCACAGTCCTTACAAAGGGATATCAAACTGGTGAATGGCTAAAGCTGTCAGAGCAATATCTTAGCAGATGAAATATTTCATAAGAAATAAGGACAAAACAATAGAATGTTTGTAATGCTTAATGTTTTTCAGTCCTTCACAAATATAATTTAATTCATTTTTTTCAACAGAAAAGTGCGTAAACACTTAGCAAGCTACTGGCCTTCTGTAGACAATAACTAATCCTGACAGTTTATAATTTTGTAGTTAGGGAAATGAAGGAGAGAGATGCTCAGGGTAAGACAGTGAGTTCATACCAGAACTGAGATTAGCAAACCCTGCATTTGATTGACAGCACAGGGATGTTCTGGGCTCTCTTTGATTGTGATTTGTCTTGTGGTACCTTACTGTCCTTCTGGTAATTCTGTATAGATGCGTCTGCCTGGGAGCTTTTCTCTAGGACTCCATCACTGGCATAATCCAGGCTTTAAAAAGTTGTTGCAAAATTTACAGAAGCATCTGCAGCTTTCACTTTTTTTTTAATTGAACCAGTAAATTGAAGTAATAAGGAAGAACACCAGGAACAAATCCAACATATTATGTTTATAATTATTTAACTGCACAAAATTTTAAACCAATTTTACTGGACATGAGGCTACGTAGGTAAAGCCAGTTTAGCTAACCATTATAAATGTTGGAGAAGCTGCCAACCAGCAACTAATCTGTCCTTTTGTGATAATCTTTTCTTACCACAAATTACAAAAGTAATGGAGCGATACTTGGGAAGATTCTTCTAGGCTTCTCAACACAAAGATCTGTCCCCTTTCAAAGAATTCAATAGTGGAATTGATAAATGAATTAAATCTTCCTTCAAATGCTGAGAAACAGGTATTGATGCCTGTGATGATAACAAAATGAGTGATATTCAGGAAAAGAAACCTTGCACACCTTGAGGTTATGTTGAAAATCTCCTCAAAGAACAGGTTTGATAGAATAATTTTAGATTGATGACAAAAAGCTCGACAAAAATTCTTAAGATTGGGTTGTGGCCACCAGGCCAGAGCCCCGTGACTGTACAGGTTCCTCTCACTCCCATCGCTCACCTGCGTGTGACAAATGAAGTGCAAAACCAGGAATTTGTGGATAGGGCAAATTGGGCAGGTAACTCCAGTGAACACGCCGCTGTGCTTTCTATTTCTGCTGGATGGCTTATATTAATTTTGTGATGGAAAGCAACTCAGTCTGTAAGAGCTGTAGCTATATCTATGCAACTGATCTGGAACACAAATTCTTATATGGGATGAATCAAGAGCAGGAACAGGAAGCAAAATGAGGCTCATCAGCAGTAGCATATGACTGTGCAGGAATAGAAGAGCTTACATGTAAACAGCAGCACGGATGAGAACGCAGGCTCTGAAGGCTGAATAAACAGTCAGTACGAGCCTCAGCCTATCTGCAGTGCACTGAAGTCCTTTCCCTTCTAAGCAGAGCACAATTTTTTTCACCCTTTTTCATATTTTCTACGAGAAGAGGCTACCCCACTGTGCTCAAAACAAAACCGTAAAAAAGTAAAACAAACAATCCGAAATGAAACCCAACAACTTTTGTTGTTATATGATTGTTTTCTATCTCAAGTAAAGCAATAAAAATATTGATTGGTGGAGGAAAGCCTAAAAATCAAAATGATTTGTCTCAGTAGTAGTCCCTAGAAGAATGAGCTCCTCAGCTGCTGTAAATTGGCCTACTTCTATGGACTTAGATTTTAGTGCAATCGTCGTGTGCGTCTGAAATGTCACAAGAGCTATGAAGCATTAGATATTAGATGCTGAAAATAAATAGAAACTAACAAGGTTTGCCTTCCTACTCAAGCCCTTCCGTCATTCTCGGCCTTGCTCGTTCCAACCTAAATAAAACCAAAGGATTTCACTTTATTCCTGCTGCCACAACTCAGTGATCACTTGTGGCCGTGGAATGATTTTGTCCATGAAGCTCCCCTCCATCACCACCTGAATTCGGATCAATCACCCTGCACAGCACGAGCCTCACCATGTTACTGTCAGCAGCAGTCGGTTTTCTCTGCCTGCTCTGAGGCTGTGCCTCAGGAAGGGGTAGTATCCCCAGATTCCTTATCAGTGAGACCAGAGGGTTGTCTGGAAGCCCCACCAGTGACACGTGTGGTGCACGCAAATTGTCATCCTCTCTGAAGAAAATGTAGATGCACAGAGATTCATTTTACTGGGCGATTCCAGGAACCATGACACTGCTGCCACACTTACGCTTCGGGGACTCGGGTCAGCAGAGGCCTGTTGGGAGGGCTGAGGGGGATCCTGCCTTAGAAAGAACCGCATGGCACTGCAGAAGTGCAGATACTCATTTCAATTCCTCATCCTCAGGTAAACTTGTCCTTCCTGGACATTCTGTCTCATAATATTTTTCACTTGCACCATTTTCCCTTCTGCCTTCATATATATCCTCCAGTTATTTTTTGTGCTCTTTCTGTGTTGCGAGTCCTCTGTTGCTGCTTTAGCATTCTGAATCCAAACTCAGTAAGCTTTGCCTGTGGTCTAATCATTGTGCCAGCTATGTCTTGCTATTTGAATTTGCCCTCTGTCTTCTCATCTGTTTCAGTAATTGACCTCTTTATTTGTTAGTTTAACATTTTCATTCCTTGCTCTAGTTATTGTCATTATTCTACTTATATAGACTCACTAATGTTAAACTCCATAATCATTATATGGAGAGAAAAGCTGCAAGCAATTTGGAATGGTAAGTCCCTCTAAAAAGAGAAAATGCTTTAGAACAATTTTCCCCCCCTCTCCAAAGAACTGTTTTTCAAAGCTAATCAACTGATACACCAGAATAAACTCCTCTGTCTATACAGCCAACACATGGCCCTCTGTCCAGTAAACTGGGATGAAACAGTGCCCCATAAATGCCTCAAGGAGAATGATGTTTTCTGCATCTTCCACATTCAGAAGAGACACAGTGGCCAAAATATTTACTACTGATGGTCATTAAAATACCCCTTGAAGGTTGCACTAGAGAAGTTGTTTTAACATAGGCCAAACCTCCAAATGTGTTTCCTATTCATGCTCCTCCTGCAGTTTTAATTAGAGAAGTTAAGTTTTTCTCCTTAAACTTTGCAGTATAGTTTTAAAGTAAATACATCGTATTTCACTTCAGAGGCAGCAGCTTGGCTCATAAATCTAGGCTTAAATGACCTAGACAGGCCATTTCAGCCATCCTCAGCCTCAAGGCAGAGTCAGCTATGAGTAAACATTTCTCTCTTTCACGTACTCCTTTTAAAAAGCCTGGTGGTGAGACTCCCCCGTATACCTCATCCAATCCTTAACATTCGGAAGGTTTTCCTACTGTCTGGTCTAAATCTTCCTTGAAACAGTTTAAACTTAAAACCTCTTGTCCTACCTATAATGACCATAGAGATCAAATTATCCCTTTCCTTTTTTTGCAGCAAACTTTTACAGGTTTGAAAATAGTGGCCCTTTAGTCCTTATGAGCAAATGGACCCGATTCTTTCCATCTTTCCTGCTGGACTGTGTTTTTTAGACTTCTGGACATTTTTATTTTCCTCTGAAGTCCTTCATGTTAGCCAACTGTTGTCTTGAACTATGAACGTCCAGTGATTGACATGATATTACAAAGTTGGGGCTTTCTTTACCAGGTGCTAAGCAGAGTATGAGGTTTACCTCATATGCTTTACACATAACTCAGCTATTCATAGGCTCCAGTATGATGCTTGTTTTTAAAAAAAAACTGGTTGGACAGAATCGTTCCTTTACAGCAGCACTAGCAAACATGTGGGTCATTAGCTCAGATGCAGAAGCAGCTCAAAAATATTAGAAAAGGTATATTTTAATGCTTGTCCTTCCATCCCCTTCCACAACCCCCCTTACAGGTGCTGCAAAGTCTCTGGTTACTAAAAGACTTTGAGAGCTAATAAGCTGTTTAATACCAGTGAGTTTCTGAAAAGAGTTTCTCTTTTGAGAAGCAAGTAGCAGTGCTGATTCCTCTAAAACTTGCTCACTCTTTTTTCCATGTAGATTACCGCTTCCCTTCCTCTGCTGATCTAGGCTGATGCTTCCCCAGCAATCCTAAACCCCTTTTGCGTGGATGTGGCTACTTTCAGAAGATGGTAAAGCCTTATATAATACTCAGTCTTCATTAAAAATGTGCTTTATCTCCAAAGCTTGTGAGCTAATACAGTGTAAAGAATGACAGTGCAGGATAATATTGATCAACGGTATTTTTCTTTGCATACGTCTGTCTTGTCCTCAAGCCACTGACTGAGTTATCTTGACACTAATCTTTCTGGCTCTCAGTGCACTGAACTCTAGCTGAAGTTAATGGGAGAGCTGCATGCAAACTTCCAGGTTCAAGCCCTCTCTCTGAAGCACTCTCTCCTACACTTGCAGATTCTGTGATACCATGAAAGCTTTACTGTGTGGTTGCTTTCCTCTTGTAAACAGGATCAAAGACAGCATGTCAGTTATTTTATTTTATTTTATTTTGGTCTGCTGTCTGGTTGCTGTCATCTCTTTCTATTCTTCCTCATCGTGTATTGCACCTTGAACATTATATCTCACAGCACTTCACAGTTTGGTTCCACCCTTTCTGTGTGGTACATGACACATTTGAATACTTTTTTCCTTTCAGTATGGCATTTTGTGTGATATATGCTACTCTGCTAAGCTAATTGTGGTAAGTCAAGCTGCTAGATCCAGTACAAATGTCCCTTTTTCAAGGTTTCTCTTATGCTTACATATCCTTCACTTTCTAAGCATGCAAGTTCTGTTTTCCTAATTGATCTATTTGTATGACAATTTGATAATGTAAACCATGTTGCCATTTTCCTAGGACAGAAAAATACAGGCTTTTCTGGATGATACCTGAGAACGGTTTTGAATATCTATCACATGGATAATGTAAAGAGCCTAAGTTTTAAGTGCCCTAAATGTCTCAGCATTGCAATCACGACTATCCAAACAATATTTTTTTCCCTTAGCCTTTCTTTGTAACCCTTTGGCAACACTAAGCAGCTGAAGAGAAAGCAAACTCTTCCGAGCTGAGGAACCTCTCTCAAATCCCAAATTACACTAAGCAAGGTCATTCCTGCAGTTCTCGGCAACTCCAGGAAATTAATTGCAATCTTTCGGTCAAAAAGGAATCCTCAAAGCCATTTTCCTTGCTTCTTTCACATCTGGATTTTGAATCCTGCCTTTCAGAAATCAGGAAAAACCTATCAGATGAAACACTGGCTCCTGAAAAATAAATTACATTGAGGGTACATGAGCCTTAGTTGTCAGAGATGGGTGTAAGGGGTTAATTGAATAATTACAGATTCCTGTGCAATGCTAGGGGGAAAAAAGGTGGGTTTGTATATATAAAAAGGGATAACTGAGGGGAACTAGTGGAGTGATCTTTCCTCTGTACACAGCATTGTTAGGGGTACTATGAAAAGATGTTCTCAGCTCAAGGAGAATGTGGAAAATCTAACAAGGAGAACAGCAGAACTTACCCTCTTCTATTTACTGAGAAAGTGGTTGAGAGGCAATCACTGAATGTATTTACTTTTCCCTGGATTTAGTTACTTCTCTACAGAAAGGAGTTCTAATAGCTGGATGGGAGTGATAGAGAAGAGCTCAGTCTTCTTGACCCCCACCAAATGAAGCATTGCATCTGCATGCCAGATTTAGAAGACCTCATCCATAAATAACAAAATGTAACTTTGTAGCAATGAGTTTTAAATAAGATTAGGGCAATTTCTAACTACACACAGGGAATCAAGACTACTGGACTAGTTCCACAGATTGCTAGCCCTTGGGGAGAACATCGAGCTAGACAAATACCACGAAGCATGGACAAATTCCCCAGTCATTCCATAGGGAGAAGCAGCTGGGCTTTCCCACTAACACTCGCAGCCCTGTGTTAAGACAGAGATGACAAGCAAACAGTTTTTTGTCTTCAAGGTCAGGAAAACTTTCCCCCAGGGCAGAACTGGACACTGCTCCTATGTTGTACAGATGACCCTCATGGTTTGGTCCTTGCCCACTCTGCCAGGTTCGAATGCTCAGAGACGAAGGTGGCTTCTCCCTAATTCAGAGCATCAGGGACTCTGGGATTTTGCCGCTATACAAGAGTACTGCACCTCTTTGTTATATAGTATTGCAAAGGCCGCAGGCATTTGTGGTAGCTCTGTTTCAGCTGATCTCTGTCTGAAGCACTTAACAGTTAGGTCTCAAGGGGGCTGAAATGTTTTAATTTGAGTAAAGTTGCTGGATTTACTTACAGGGGAGAAACGTAATGGCCTGTGATACAAGAGAGGTGACCTTCAGCTCTGATTTTAACTCCTGTTATGAATTCCTTTGCATAGATATTGCTGAGAGAAGGTTTTGGCACAATATGCATTTAATTTAAGAGCCTTGTTTATTCCAATTGTGCAGAGGTGTTCTAGCATGTATGAAGAGTTAAATCCAGAGAAAGTCATTTTAACCAAAGATCAAGATGAAAAGCCAAGTTACATTATAAAGATACTTAAGCAAATGCACCATATTTAATCTACTCTCATCTTAAAGCAACTTCCAATTTTCACTTTCACTTACATTTCTAATGCAGTGGTATTTATTACCTATTGCCTACCTTACCAAATGAGCAACAATCTCTAGAGATATCTTCTCTCTGATTAGAAAACTCTCGCTGCAAAATAATAGATTTATGAAATATACATGAAGAAACTTTTATTAAAATTACATTAATAGACAAATTCTGCACACAATTACACTTGACCATTGTGAAATCAATGAATTGCACCAGGATAATAGAGAACAGAATTTGCCCTGACTGAATAATTTTAGCTGATTAGAAACAATGAAATGAGATATTAATATTGACACTCCCTGTTTGAAATACCCTTGTTCTATGAACTCGGGATTGATGACTTAGGGCTCTATGTGGAAGAACAAAGCCACTCTGCTAGCCAGCCCTGACAGCAAGACCATATATACTCAGACAAATGGTCTCATATATAAATCCACTTCTGGGAGGTAAGAAGGAGGAGAATCTTATTCTCTCCTGCTTTGCACCAGGTCACAATTAATATTCCCCCACAGTAGCTGATAATACATGCCTGAGTAAGCTTTAAACCCGCCAGCTCAGGTGTTGAGAGCAGCGGAGCTCAAGCAGCATAGAGTTCAATAGAGGCCAAGCACCCAAATATTTACTCAGTCTGTTCTGTCACTAGCTAGCTTTGGTACCTCTTTTACGTTAGCTACAATATGAGACTGGCTGCAGTCCAGCTAGCGGGTTTATTACCTTCAACGCAGAGCTGGGTTTATTAGCCTGGGTAGAGCACTGTGCTGATGTAATATATATAATACTGTATAGGTAGGGAAGTAAAATGGCTTTAATTCTTCTGGTCTGCAAGTTAGGTCATGGATGTGCATTGTGTTTTATACTCTGAGGGAATCATATTCCTCATCTGAGGGAATGTCTGGCCTGGGGAAAAAAAAATCTGGGGTTAATGACCATGATAAATGTTTGGACATTTAGTTAGGGCTTTGTTGCCAGTGTGCAGACTTTCAGGCAGAGGAGCAAAACGATGTCCATGAGAGATGCAAACTTAGACAAGGACTCAGAAAGCAAGGGCTGTTTGGGAACACACTGCTACTGAACGCGCAGTAGTCGCTGACAAGTGTTGTGCCCCCTCCCTGTGCCAGGTGGAGCAAATGTGGGCTCAACCCTCAGTTCCTCTTCTGTTTTGAACTGGAGGGTTATGCTGCAGGAGGGTTTCTGAACTGCGTGAGCACTTCTTATCTCTTACGGCTGTGAGATCCCAATACCTTTTAAAGATGCCTAGGGGTTTTGCACACCTGCTTTGGATGGACTACCTAAACCCCAAACAACCAGACCTCAGCAGGCTCTGCTCTGCCTGACTTGTAGCACAGCATCCCTGTATGTTCCTGTAGCAGTGCTGGTGACTAGTGCAGAACAGAAACTACTACAATTAAAAGACAATGTTTATAAAGTTGTGTTGCACACAGCTTCAAAGGTGTTAAATGTCTGCTTCCAAATCAGTGTGAGCTGTCCTACTGAAGGATAAATACAACAATAAAGAAGGGCTAAAACCTGAAAATTGCTAAGAAAAAGGAAAGTGTTTGGGTACACTGACAGGCTGGAAAGACCCACACAGAAGTAAATTAATTACACCTCAAACAATGCAGGCTGTTCTTCTGACTAGGGTATTAGGGACCTAGAGAGAGAAGGAACTGTCATAAGATACACCTCTACTCTCTTTCTTTTCTGTTTTATGCCCTCCTCCCAGGTACTTGGTTTGTTGGGGTGGAGGAAAAAGCTGTATCTTTACTGGGGGAATCTGATTGTTCAGCCACTTAATTTGGCTGCAGTCACAGGCCCCAGGTAAGAACATTTGTACAGTTAAAATGAGACTTGGGGGCTGCAATACCCAGAGCTTGGCTCGGGAGCAGATGAGCCTCTGAGCGAGACCCTTAGCAGTGGTGCCACTGCAGATACCCACAAACTGAACATTTGTCTCCATGGTAGGCTGGCAGAGAGGTGTATTCTCTAGACACTACTCCGGGCGTGCGACACGGAGTGGCAGGAAGAGGCTGGGGAACAGGACCCCTGCATCCCTCTCATTGTGTATGCTGAAAGGAGCAGCTGGATTAAGATGCCTCCTTCCCTCTGCAACTCTTCTTATCCGCACTGAAATCACTGAGGCAATAATATGTTGGATGTCTGAGGACTTCAGAATGGATGCCCTATTATTTCTTTCTTTTGTTTTGTTATAATACGTGTGACCTTCAACTGCTTTCACACACTTTTCACTCTGTAGAGAAAATACCATGCTGAATGGCTTAACTGTGATATCAATACAAAACCGACCAACAAAAAGAGCGTTTTGGACAAAAGCAACAATGTGGGCAACGACATTCAGAAGTGTTAGAAGTAAATCTAACTGCACACAAAGCAGAGTTCAGCTAAGTGTCACTGCCAAAAACCATCTTCTGTTCTCTATGAAATGAAGTTGGAAAAGAGCTAAACTGAGTACTGAAACTCACTGGGGACATAAAAAAAAATGCTGGGAGAAAGGGCATGTACCTGCTCTGGAGGACTGCAGTCACCTGTTTTGCATCTATTCATATTTGACAGGTGGGATGGGGAAGGACGAGTCTTTCAGCTGGTGTAAAAGCATACAGTGATTTGCCTATGCAGAGCATCTGCTCCCTGGCCTGTGCTTGATTCTCCCAGGCAACACTTCAGGAAGTAATCAGATAGTCCTTCAGATCTGATCTAGGGTGTACACCTGGACGGAAATGCTGTAATTCCTCCTTTTTGAAACACATATCAATAAAATAACCATCTATTTTCATTTGCTTCCTTATCTTCACCTACTCTTCTGTCTCAGTTTTATTGCCGTTTGGATTGGGTTTAGTCCTACACATCAGGGATGGAAAACGTTGCCTAGCTGTGCTGAAAGAATAGGGGAAGACTCCCTTTTTTCTGAAAGAGGTTATGCTGCGACACACAAGTTGCTTTCAGATGCAAGGGGTAATGCATAAGTCGATGCTTCATTTGCATGCTAAGGAAGGTCTGAAAGCCTGATCGTTCTCCGCTTGGATCACAGTAATATGCATGAGTGAGAAAGGAGGATAATAACTGGTAGAAGGAGTTGCTTTTATTAACATATAAAAATGCTTTTGCATGTTTTCTTTCAGATGAAAAATTTGGAGGCAAATATTTGCTTCCTTTTCTTATATGTAAGAAAATATGCTTTTTGTCTGCGTTTCAAATATTAAATATGGGAAGAAAAAGGTTTCAATTTTGATTTTTTTAATTAGATAAAAACTGAAAATGTCCACATGGGTTGGATAAGAGACATAAAACGTTCCCACAGAAAATACCATTTTCTTGCCAGCTGGAATGAACGGAGACCTTGATATTTACCTCAAATTGATGCAGTGGCTTGTGCTTAGAGCTTAGCCTTATGTCTGGTTGTATGGCCTCTGCTCAGGCTTGCTTTTGAGTACATCAACCTCATTGACCTTTGCTGTGTACGCTATCGAGCATCGGTACTGCAGCGCCACGTGCGACACTTCAGGTGAGATGTTTGGCAGTCAGCCAGTCACACCACCCTGCCCACCTTGCACAAATAAACACTTGAAGGAACTGGTCCTTGTCTGATGAAGAGTTTTGTGTGTTTGTTCTTTTGTTGGCTTTTATAAACTACAGGAATTCAGCAAGGATTTCAGGCTGGCAGGGAGAGGAACCATAAAATGTCCCATTCTCAGCAAGCTTCATATATTGGGCACAGGAGAATAGCGGTCACTGCTCTGGTCAGCTTCACCATTACATATTTTCCTTCCCCAAATCCAGGAAACACGCGACGAAGGAGGTGTTTTGCTTTATACAGAAAATGTGGGATCAAGGAGCAACAGACGGGAGAAGTAGCAAACATTCCAAAAATAAGTGCTGTAGAATCAGAAGGAATTAGAATACCTTGTTCATCTATAGTTTGCAGCAGGAAATGAATATTTATGTCTCAAATGTTATGTTAAAACATTCTTCCTTAATATGTATTTATATACAACCTTCCACAAAAAGTCTGCCTTCAAAAGCAGCAGGCGCTGACATCCTGTCTTGCCAAAAACACAACATCTCATCAGATGCTCAGAAAGAATTTATACGAGACTTTGTGAAGTGCCTAACAAATAGCAGGCATTCTACTGAAGAAAGCATCGGCATTTCAAGATGAAGAAGTAAATCTGTTCAGTGCTTTAGGAGTTTGAAGCGACTTTAGGAGTTTAAAGTGACTTCTTTAAAAAATGTAGGCTCCTAGCCTACTGTTTCCTCTGGACCCCTCTGGCTAACAAATGACTTGTTTATAACATTTCTAAATATAGATCCAGGTAACTCAGATTAAATCTCATTCAAACCCCACTTTATTTCTAAGCAAAAATAATAAAGATCTTATTGTTCTTTGTTATAGTTCTTTGTATGTAAATAAAGCCCCTGAAAAAATCCTTATTAAAGTGAATGTACTCATCTTTTTCACGTAATCTGAATATATCATCCTTTTTCCAAATAAAAAACAGATTTTTTTTTTGAATGCGTTTGTCTTTTCTGCATTATTATTGACAGCCCTACCTTATTCATTTAGGAAAAAACCAGCACCTCTGGCAGGATTCTTTACATTTGGATTTTTTATTACCTACAACTGTAACATCCCTTGCTTTTTACTTGATTCTTTTTTGTTTGTTTGTTTCCTTAATCAGTTTCCCAAACTTTCTAGCTTCCAAATTTATATCCATTTCTTTCATGTTGCCCTTTTTATCATTGGCCCCCCCACTGGTGCGCACACACACAGATCACAAATATATTTTAGCTTTTGTAGGTGCTTTTGTTCTCTCTGCTAAAGTCATGTTGTTTTATAACTAACGTCACCTAATTTTTCAGCTGTGGGATGGTAGCTTTTTGGCCATCAAATGAAATATTTAATCAGTTCTCCCAAATTATTCATACCTTTCTCCAGTTCTATCAGCCTATAGTTGTTTTCAGCTTTATGAACCCGTCTCTTTTAAATCACCAGCCATATTTATTACTGTTTTGAGGGGTTTTTTTCTGTCTGCACATAATGAATGTAATTAAGTCATGATAACTTGCTCCTAAAAAATCTTTGTTTTTAGTTCTTAGATCAGTGCCCTTTTATCTGCCAAGATGAAATCAAATTTATCTTGCCATGACACTATTTTTTGAGTTAGGAAATTGTCAGGTTTTTTTTTTTTTTTTAAATTCCAAGGTAGTTTTTGTACTGACAGATCTCTGATATATATCACTCATGTTGAGATGTCAGCTTCTCAGCTTTTTTTCCCTTATATAGGACAGACAGTGTTTTAAGGAGCTGTTGATGCTTTTCTGAAGTGTGATATGATGGTGGGAGCTGTCAGTGGCTTGTGCCCCACCTTACACTATATTGGCTAGAAAATTGATCCATAAACCTTCAAGATCACTTGCACAAGGCTTTGTCAGTGGCTCAGACATGAGTATTTTGTGGAATTTGAGCAGGTACATAAAATGATACCCTTGTCTCTTGTACTACAGACCCTGTCATATAACTTGTTCCTTAGTGATGGGTCCCCTCTGCCTTGAATCTGCAACAGTGATGTTTTCCAGATGTGTTTTTTTTCAAATATCCCTCCTGTGTGTTATGTAAAGTCATTGTCTTTCTTTCTGTTCTTCCTTCATCTGCCTGGTTCCCAAGCACACCAGGCAAATTATTTATATATAAATTCTCACTGCAGAGTCTCATTCCCTCAGTAATCTGGGAGGGATTAGCTACTTGATGATTTCAAGCACTGATTCTGATCAAAGACCTGCTAGTCACGGCCAGATGGGTCTCACAGAAGTACCAACAAGCTGATCAGTAGGCCTGATAGGAGATCGAGAGACTGTCCCCACAGCCTTCCCAAAGGACAAAACTTGAATAGATAACGCACACACGCACATGCATGCAAATGCTCTCTCAGCTCACCTCCTGCAACTGCACTACCTCTGAGCACAGGGTCTGCAGCTAACCCTTCAGATACTCCCATGTTAGCCGCTCTGTTTGCTGGGCTCAGCTGTTTCATTCAGCTTTTTGATTCTGAGTAAAGTTATTTCAATGGCTAAACAGAAGGAATGATGCATGCAATGCCCTTCTGGATTATCCCAAGTTATGAACTGTGAGTGATGGTGCAAACAGTAATATACATGTATCATGCTGAAGTGAAAGATGGTCCCAGTGATCACAACAGAGAGGCAGAGGATAAACAATCACCAGAAATAACCTTGCTGGCTGAAAGAAATGTCTGATTTCTACTAAAGCCAAAAGTACAAAAGAACGTTTTCAAGTTTTCTGAAAGACAGACGGAAATGTCTTAGGGAACTTGACGCAAAGCAATTATGGATGCTCAAACACAACAAAGATTTTGAACATGAAAAGAGAATACTAAAAGGATTTTTATACTTGACAGTTCATTTCATTGTATTCTCTTTTTATATTAAATTATTAAAGAGAGATATATCAATGTGTGTATTTTCAGTCCCTTTTTGCCAGTTTAGCTTATTGGAAAAGTTTAACATTTCCCAACAAAGTATCTTCATAATATCTCACAAATATTACAATTTGCCAAGTTTTTTCCTCAGATGGGCTACCCTTCCTCTCTCAAATGAAACTTCCTTCTTAATTTAATAGAGTACTGACAGTGGGATACAGATAAGAGAAGTTGCTAATAGTCTTTGAAATATCTTTGAAATATCTTTGAACCCTCATCTGTATTATACCACTGAATTCAACAGTACCATGATTTTCAGAAGGTTTATTCCTCCAAGAGCTTTAATTGTATATTAGAATAAAATAGACATCTAATTCCAGTATTGATGATTCTTTCCTGTTGCTGAAGGTAGTCAGAGACGTGCTGGAGCTTTGGGGGTTACAAATCAATTTTTACACCACTTAATGATTACCACCTTTTTAAGTTCTTATGGATCACTTTATGTAACATAATAGTAAATCACAAGCATCTCTTCTGAGGTATTCACATGGGCCACTGCTATAATGTATTGCCAGGGACCCCCTGAGAGAAAGCAAGTCATCCCACCTCAAGATAAGTGTCTAAGTTAAGAACACTAACATTTACCTGGAAATACCCGTCTCTCTCCATTAAATGTAGAAGCAGCTTGGAGACTAGCTCAGCCAAGAGCTAAACATTTGGATTGCTAAAATTAGGTGAGATAAATCCCACTGCAGGAGCTCAGGCTTGCTGCACAGTCAATGAAGAGGCAGGAGACAAGAGCCTGAGTTAAGAGTCAGTGTCTCTCCATCGGCTGTGTAGAGACTTCACAAGTCTCACTTAAGTATCTACATGAGACAGTGTAATTTAAATGCCCAGAGTGGGATACCTATGTGATCAAAGTACTTATGCGCTCTACCAGGACTCACAAAGAGGCTTACAATGGCACGCTGTGCTGAAGTTATTCAGTTCTCCAGGAATTTGGGTTTGCAATGTGCTTACAAGACAGGTTTGCTATATATGTGTACAGAGCCACAACATAGTTAAAGTCAACTCAAGCTGTCATGTGATACTATTGGGGGAACGATTATCTGCTCTTCCCCACTCTTTGAGTTATTATCTTCTGCCTAAATGCAGATTATGTGCAGGAACCAGAACTTTTATTTGACTCAGAGGTGCTGTGTACTTTCCTGGCACTATGATAATATGCAAGGACTTGCATGCAGCCAAAATACGTTGATACTGCTAACCAATATTTTAAATTGTCTGTAGGAAGTCTGCATGTAGCTTCTTCTCAGAGGCAATCCCATCCCTGTCACGTGGATCTTCACTGTTAACATGACTAAGCAAGAACAAAAAAAGACCTTGCTCTAAATTTACGTTTTCTTCTCCTAGCATCCTGGCCAGCTGTGGCTTCTGTTTACTGCTTGACAAACCCTTGGAGTACTAGAGCTGCTGAGCTATCAGCAAGAGCTGGAAAAGCTGGACATTAATGTGTGTTCCCTGTGGGCTGTTGCTCACCAAAGAAATTTTGGGTGGGATGTGTACTATTTGCAGAAACCGTATCATCAGGGAAAAAAAGGAAGTTTACAAGATGTGAGTTAAAATCTCTCTGACTGCCTTTCCAAAGGTGTTTTGCTAGCTTCGCTAGGAATTAATTGCATGACTAAAGTGACCAGCATCTGTTGGTCTGTTGTTTTGTTTTTTTGTGGTTGGGTTTTTTTGTTCTTGTTGGTTTTTTTTTGTTTGTTTGTTTGTTTTTTCCTTAAGTAAGCCACTTTCAAATGACTACCAGTTATGGGTACTACCTTTGCACTGAAGAGAAATACTGAAGCAACACAGGTGAACCCATCTCCCCTATAAATGAACTTTCTTCATTGTTGAATTAGGGTGTTAGAGGGGCAATATGCAATGTACATTGTTGCTGATCTTGGATTCTGTCACCATTCTTTGACCAGAATAATCTGAAGCACTGATGAGAATAAGGAGGCACAAGGGCAGAGAGGGAGAGTTCGTAAAGGACTGCTCTTGGAGAGTAAGGTGCAGGTAGAATCACACCTTCTGTGGTTGTCACTTTGGTAATCTTTCGCAAAGCATTTGACTTTTCTAAAACTAAATATGCGCATTCTTATACAGTATCACAGCTAACTGCAAGGGGCAACCTCTTCCCACCTGTTTCTTTTCCTTTTCTGAGGATGGGGATTCCACAACCTTTCTGGGTACCTGTGCCAGTATTTGATCATCCTCACAACAAAAATGGGGTTTTTTTGGGTTCAGAAGGACTTTCCTGTATTTCAGTTTTTGCTCATTCCCTCTTGTCCTGTCACTGGGCACCACTGACAAGACCCTGGCTCTGTCTTCTTTACACCTTCCCTCCAGGTATTTATATGCATTGATAAGATCCCCCCAGAGCCTTCTCTCTTCCAGGCTGAGCAGTCCCAGCTTTCTCAGCCTCTCCTTGAATCAGAGATGTCCCAGGCCCTTAGTCATCTTTGTGACCTTTTGCTGGACTTTCTCCAGTATGTCCATGTCTGGCTTATGCTGGAGAGGCCAGGGCTGGACCCAGCATTCCAGATGGGTCTCACCAGTGCTGTGAGTAGAGGGGAAGGATCATCCCCCTTGACCTGCTGGCAATACTCCTCCTCACGCAGTCCACGGTGACACTGTTCTTGTTGCAAGGGCACATTGCTGGCTCATGATCTACTTGTTGTACACCTACATTCTTCTCTGCAGAGCTGCTTTCCAGCCATTTGTGCCCCCACACGTACCGGTGCATGGGGTTATTCCATTCCAGGTGCAGGATCTGGCAATTGTCTTTGCTGAACTTCACAAGGTTCTTGCTGGCCCATTTCTCCAGCTCGTTGAGGTTCCTCTGAATGGCAGCACAGTCATCTGGTGCATCAACCACTCCTCCTACTTTTGTATCCCTGAAATCTTGCTGAGGGTGTGCTCTGTTCCATTGTCGAGGTCATTAATGAAGATGTTACACAGTTTTGGAACCAGTATTGACCCCTGGAACACACTGCTGTTGATTGGTTTCCAGATGGACTTTGTGCCAGTCATTACAGCACTTTGAAACAGGTAGTTCAGCCAGTTTTCAGTCTACCTCACTGTCCATTTACTCAGCCTGTGCTTCATTAGTTTGTCAATGATGATATTATGAAAAGTAGTGTTGAATGCCTTGCTAAAATCAAGATAAACAGCAACTTCTTCTCTTGCCTCATCTACCAAAGTAGTAATTTCATTGTAGAAGGCTATCAAGTTAGTCAGACATCAATTACCCTTCATAAATCCATGATGATTACTCCAAATCACCTTAATATTTTTGGAAATGGTTTCTGGGACTATTTGCTCCATCACCTTCCCAAGATTCATGATCGGACAGTGTCTCTGAATTCCCCCTGGGTCACTTGTCCCTGCTTTCTCCTCTTGTGTGTTTCCTCTGTATGTCTGAATTTTGTCAGCAGCTCCTTGTTCATTCATGCAGGCTTCCTACTGCTTTTACTTGATTTTATGCTCATCAGTATTGACCATTCTTGCACTTGGAGGAAATGATACCTGAAAATCAGACAGCTCTTCTGGATCCCTCTTCTCTCCAGGATGATCTTCAATGGGATTCATCCAAGCAGATCTCTGAACAGGCCAAAGTGTTTTCTCCTGAATTCCAGGATTATGATACTGATATTTGTCTTACTCCTTCCTCTCAGGATCCTCATACCCTTCCCTTCCCTTCCCTTCCCTTCCCTTCCCTTCCCTTCCCTTCCCTTCCCTTCCCTTCCCTTCCCTTCCCTTCCCTGATGCAGAGCTGCTATATTTAATCCAATGTAGAACACTGTTTTGTTGTTTTGCTTATATTACTCATTTTTGCAAATTAAATGAACAATGGAGCTATTTGGTCCAAGGAATTTTCCAAGTGAATCTTTCCTAAGCAGACTTGAGTACCAAGGGCTATGAGCACAGACGTTTTACATACTGATTGGTGTATTAATCCATATTTACTATTATTATTTTATGAAATTTGAAATCTGTAGTCATATCTCATTCAGATAAATCTTCAACTGAAGTGAATGGAAGTTTAGCCTGTGTAACAAATGGGTGATAAATGAATAAGACCTTCAGGATCTGGCATGCTAATGATTATAATTTAACACTACTATAGCTCTTTCCATCTTCAAAGTGCTTCACGAACATTAACCATTCTAATTAATTTCATTTAGAGATGTTCCTACTGTATCTTTTCCTCTGCTGAACACTGTAGTACACTTACTGCTGTATTGTAATTCAAAGGTTGTTATGGTAAAGATTTTGACAAGAACAGAGAATCCCTTGTGAAAATTTGCAATTGTGCTAATTACATCAGAGATCAGATGTCAAGATTATCCTTGAAAAGGATCCTAGTACATACCACAAGTGTACCAAGTCTCTAAGCAGAAGAGCTAGGTTTGGTCAATCCACCACTTCTCTGGCATGCGCCTGCTGTAGGGGTAAACAGATTCAATAACTCCCAAAATTGATTGAAACCCATGTTAATGTTCAATCTCAGACTGAGAAAAAGCAGATGAGGAAACAAAGAACCCATGTAACTATCCTATCACTACCAGTCAACTTGTCAAAGGCAGATAAAGTAGGACAGAAGAATGACATATGATTGTAAGACAGTGAGGCATCTGCGTTTCATAATTTGCCTATCCTGAGATGCATTATTCAAAGTGTTATCTTGTTAGTCTATCTTACTGGGAGTTACAAAAGACAGTTTAATAGATGCATATCAGTCATTTGACAGATTGGTCCAACTTCCTCACCGAGGGGAACTGGCTGTCAGCTTTCGGACGTCTCTTTGAAGGCCTCTTGCATGTGGTGGGGGTACACTGTGAGTGTAATTGCCAGGCCACCCAAGGGTGCAATAGATGCCCTTCTGCTGAACCTTGCTGGCTGGCTGAACAGCTTGTCTTCTTGCTGTTTTCTCAGGCAAAGCTGTAAGGAATCACCTCTTGGAAGCTGGGCAGCCAGCACGGCAACACTGTGCCTGTCTTACGACACTGTGGAAGTGTCCATGGGGAGGTACCCATCAGCCTTGGAGTAACCGTGTGGGCATCTCGTGTGTAGAAAATGTCATTTGAGTGTCTAACTAGAGCATCTAGAAAGATTGGCACAGTTTTGTAGGTACAGCTAGTGAAAACGAGCTCAAAATACACTGTTTCTTGTAGGTATTGAGGAGGATACAACAAGAAGGTAAACATCCCCAGCCTATATGAGATATCTAAAAAATTCACCAGCAAGTAAGGACTTTTGGGCTATGGCAACATTACTAATTGAAGGAAGCCCAGACCTCTGAGGTCACCTGACACTTACTGCTTCCCAGTCATGCTGCTTAGCATTAACCCCCTTCATAGGCTCCTTGGAAAGTCCTAGTTGGAGGGCTACAAAACAGAGCAAATGGACAAACTAAGAGAGCCAGCACTCAGTCTCCATCCCAGATCTCTCGCCTGGAACAGTTTCAGTTGAACCCTACTGAATAATCCCATCTCTTTCCACCAAGCCCAAATATTTCCCTAGAGATTGAGAACAATGTTTCAAGCTGGAGGATGACTTGAACCTTTGAGAGAAATTCATCCTCTATAGAAATCACAGCTCTGGTCTACACTGATTTATTTCAATACTGCATCATGCAGACATCTGTTTCTATGGTAGTGGCATATATCTGGAATGACCAAATGCAGAATTGTCCAATTAAGCGTTTCTCTATGTACCAATGGATATCTGATGTTTAGTAACATACATATGTAGTTCACAGGGGCTCCTACAATAGCCTTTCTGATTTGTCTTTGTAAGATGTGTGGAGAATCACTCAGCTGTTCCTGTAGGAAAAAATCTGAATTTAACACTGTTTTTTAATCATACAGTGACATTTAACAGACTATTATATTCCTGAAATAGTTAATTCAAAATAAGAAATAATTAATTTAATTATTGATTATCATTATTAAATGATAGATGTTTCCAGAACAGCTCCTATAGAATATTACATTTCTAGAGAATCCTATTATTTTAATTGCTGTTCCTTTTCTTTTTTTCCTATCGCTTTTAAACTTCTTAACTAATGGTGGCCACTGTGGTCAAGGATCTTAGGCTCCTGCATTTGAGACCTGAATAATACTTTCTTTGTTCATGATTTAACATTACAGTGGATTTCTGTTTTTTCATTTATTGATACTTATCGGTTTGTAGAATATGACTAAATCCCAGTTGATGATGTTCTACAAATTTCTTAATAAATCTATCCTTTCTCCTGAGTTTCTGGATGCTTCTGAAGTGTGAATTTATAGACATGTGGTTTTAACCAGCAGTATGTAGGGTTTATGCACTGCTACACACATTTTTCCAATGAGACCTGTCAGTTAAAGACCAAATGACCGATTTTTAATCACAAATATATGCATTTTTATTGCAAGACTTCCCTGCTTCATGGGAGCAATGAAGTGGGGTGAGACAAACGCCAGGTGGGTTGTGCAATGGTCCCAGCTGTGTGATGCATGGTCCTGGGGTCAGGCTGTGGCATCCCCAGGGTTCCCCAGAAGTCTCTCAGGTTCTTCTTTTTCCTGGGTTCCCTCTGGGGTCTGTGCTCCTGGAGTCTCTGTAAATTCTTTATTTTCCCTAGTTACAGGCCTGGACATAAAATACCTCCCTGGTGACTCATGCCTACAAATCCCAGTCTTTTTCTGACTTGCTGTAGACACTGTTGGTGCTCACAATCAACTCCTGTTGGTACTATTTGGGACACTTCTGAACAAGTTTGAACCTTCCTGATTTTCAACAGGTTGTTTGCGCAGCTTGGCTTTTTATTTTCCTTGAGCACACAAAAACCATTCAAGGTTTTTTTTTTGTTTTGTTTGGCGCTTTTTTTTTTTTCCTAAGGAACAAGGGTTTTGTCTACTGCTGAAACAGAAAGTCAGTTAAAGTTCATGGGTTTATGCCAACAGCTTTGCTACCTACCCAACTCGTGCTAGCTGCTGCAAGTCCTCAGAACAAGATTTTCTGTTGCTAACAAGTTGCATGTCTTGCCTGATGCCACAGGATAAAAAGGCAATAGAAAACTGGAACTCAGGATTGATATTCTGCAGTTGAGAAAGTACAGCATAGAGAAAAAGGTTCAAAAGGCTAAAATCCACCTGCATGCTTTAGGGATCCCATGATGCTGGGGAAATTGGTGCTGAGAGATCAGATTCCATAGTGTTGTGTGGAGTGACTTTAAAGCAATGAATTTGATCTACGTTAGCATTTTTCCACACCCTGCTCAATTTGCTTGCACCAAGAATTTATCCTCAGGTCCTAAAGGGTTCTTCTCAAGGCCTACAGAGCATCTTGAGTGAAGAAAGCACCATCCCCAGAGATCAATCAGTCCAGCTTTACTAGCACTAAGTACAGGCCCCATCATTGCCCCTTCAGATGATTGGCATTTTAATGTTTCACCCTGATTCCTCTGAAGCTGTGATTTAGCATGTAGAAAATATAGTGCAAAATTATGTTAAAACAGTAATAAAAGCTGTTTACTGTACTTAATTGTCATAAGTCATTCTACTAAACTGTTGAGGAATATTAACAAGGGATATGATAATATCACCATATAAAATTCATATACATTTTTTAGCAGTTGTAAAATGTGTTATAATTATTTAATAGCTTTGCAACTGGTTGTGTTTGATAATTAACTGCTGTGGGTAAGGAACTGCACTGTTATTTCAACTCTCTGAAAAAGACAGAACAACCTCAGTTTAACCTGACAATTAGCCACAAAAATGATCAGGTGGGGAAAAAGTTGTCATCTTATTATTTTTTCCCCACAAAGGGAAACATAAGGCAAAGGTAGCCTACATCTTCCAAATGTGCTTGTTTATTTTGTCTCCACAAACATATGGATTAGATTATCAAAATGCTCCCTACTGAGGGACTGCATCTAAAAAACCCCTTCAAAACCAGCAGAAACAGGTTTTATAATCCTCATTACCTGCCAGTTAATTGCAAGCTTTGTGTAGGAGAGAAGAAATGGGTGGAGAAGTATTGGTCATGACCTATGAATCACATTTTTTGAAGTATTTAGACAGGTGCGTAGTTATGAAGTCCCATCATGGGCAGTGAAGTTCCCTGCTTTCACATCCTGCAAATCAAAAAGACACTGGCACTTCCAAGGAGAACTGGGAATAATTCAGGCATCAAAATGTGCAACCTGAAAATCCCTGCTCAGCTCTCATCTAAACCTTGAAAAGCCTCACAAGCTGCCTCTAGAGGTGCCTCAGTTTTTAACCTTTAAACTTCCTGAGAAGATCACATTCTACTTCTGTGCCTGTCCAGAAGTGCTCAGTCTGGAGAGGATGGATGAAAAGTGCTTAGTTCTCACCTAAGTCCACACAGACAGTCGTCCCCCCCACCAAGGGGCTCTGCCTGATCAGGGGCTCTTAGCAACTGCTTATGGCATGCTTAAAAGATGTATGTGACAAAAGCAGAGTGGTGGCTGCTGCTTTCTTTGAAAATGTGCACAGAAGATGCAGATTCAACTCACTTCCCCAGCTGAAGCAGTTCAAGCCCACCTTCTTCCCCCTACCCCTGAAAGAACGACAGAAATTCTCAGTATCATCTTACCTCTAGCACTTAGATACGACCAAAAGCCCACTGAAGATACCAAAGTCTCATTCTGAGAGTAGGGCTAAAAGTTGAAATCAATAATAAGTAAAGGTAGAGGGATGCTTGATAATCACATGGGCTGTTTACTTGCATTTTGGTGCCTAATTAATTTTGACAGCCCATTTAAAACAGTTGGAGAACTGCCTGTATGGAAGATCATTCCTCTTGCAATGCCATCTTATTGCAGGTGCTTTTGATTTTAAGTTCTCTCTGCTAAGCTGAAGGAGACTTTCTGGAGCGGATATTTCAGTCATGGGCTCCTGGTTCCATCTGTACACACTGGAAAAGCTGTCATTCAGAACGTAAAACCACTTTGGGGTGGACGAGTATTGGCATGTGTTTTGGGGAGGAAAGGGCTATTTAGGGATAACGGGCTCCCTGCTTCCTTTTCCTGTGAGAGCAAATGTATAATGGCTGCCCAAGATGGAAGCTGTGTTTCCCTTGTCTGTGTGCATGGTTTGTGTTTTTTGAGTCATTGTGAAGGTCACTGTGCAATGGTGTCTATTTTAGCTTGCTACTTGGTACCAGATAATTAAATAAAATAGGCAATACCAGATTATTGAATAAAAATCTGGCAGTAAACAGCCTAAAACCCTACTCTACCTCTTTACATCTAGCCCTGCCACCAGCCACACCTTACAATGGATCAAGTCTCTAACAATATGAGCTGTTCATTCTTGCTTCCAGGGCTTTTTCTGAAAGGACTCAATTTTGCCTTGCACTTACTACCTGACCAAAGCCAGTGATGAACATCAGAACAGAATTTGACCAAAGAAATAAAAGATGAATCAAGGAAAGACAGGGATCTAAAGTCATCCTTCAGCCACCATCATCAGGGACAGTCCTTTGCATGACAGTTTTCTGGGTGACCATTTCTGTAGCTGATCCCAGCACTGTCTCCTTCTCCGCCTGCCTGCCAGCTCAGCTGCGATTCAGTCCCGTAAACCAAAACTGAGACTTTAAAGCAGCTGACAGAGCCCTTTGTAACAGGAGAGGGAGCTCTCACAACACTGATGGAAAATTTTTGAGGGTGCTCTTTACCCAAGGCAAGCAGAGGACAGAAAACTGTCTTTGTTTTTATCAAGGAGGAAGGAGGTGCACGCACATGTCCCTATAATAGCTCATGGGAGGCACTCATAGTTTAGGCTGGGATTTGAACATATTTAGGAACTACAGGTATCCACATAAACTAAACGTGCAAATTGGTTGGCCCCTGTCTATGTTGTGACTCGAGCGTCCACATATGAAAGGAGAAATGCCATGACTTTCCTCCTGGGGTCAGTCGAGCTGCTCTGGTGCTGCTGGTCACCACAGCACAATGTAACACCCAGCACATGAATGTCCCAGGTGAGGTCCAAGAAGGCAGTAAAACACAAATGAACCCCTCAGCTCACTGGCCTTGTTTTGGGAAAACTTACTGAGAGGATACTAGCAGAACTGTCACTTGCTTTCCCTTGTCCCCCCCCCTCATTTCCTCCAAAGCCCCCACCAAAAGGCTCATTTTGCCTTTCCAGAATTATGTCCTGTGTGCTTACACAGGTGGAGTGTTAACCTAAGTAGTTAATTGATGTTTCCAGCAAATTAATATATTCAAATCCCCTCTTTTTTAGGAAAAATGAAGACAGGTCTTTTATTTAGTAAAAAGATCTTAGAAGAACTTATGTTAATCTCCTCATAGATTTTATTTCTAGAAATTTCCAAGAAAACAACACTCAGAACCATTCCTTGTCCATGTCGTGCTTTCAACCACTGACAGAACCTTTTCTGCAGTCAGAAACCCCTGTGTATTTAAAATACGTGTCAGTTATGAGCTAGCTTTGATTTGCAATTAATGCAGTACCTTTGCTTTATTAAGGAACAGTATTATTAATGTTCAATATTTTTGAGAATATAGACTAGTCGGAATCAACATCTAGTGCTCCATAGAAATTGTCACTCTTTCTGTAAAATCTTTATTTATTTTCTGAAGATGTATGTTAAAGTCCCTACGTGCTTTGATAACCTGCAAGAAAACAGATGTGCACCTCTTCCATGTTTTTTGCCTACATACCTTCTACAGAAATTTTCTTGCACAATATAGACATTATTCCTTTTTGCTTTTTATTTGTGTGCTCAAATGAAAAAGACAGTAGTGACAGCACAGCTACAGGGAAATGAAAACATAAAAATGTGTAAGAACCGATCCTGCTCTCATTTGTGATGATGTAAATACTGAGCTTCTCCATTTGCTACAGTGACTTAGGCCATGAGCTTGCACCAAAATCAGTGCAAGTTGAAGACTGTGCCAAAGGACATCATTATTAGTGTCAATGAGACTCTCCTTGGATGCACAAGTTTTTTCATGGGGAATCTCAGTATAATTTCCAGAGGCCAAGGAATGTGTCACTAGAAAAAGAATGAAGCTGAATGACTCCAAATGCTAATTTGAAACGAGCCATTTTCACTTGTCTTCCTAGATGACAGGAAGAGCAGTGAGTCATAATCTGTCATAAATCTGAGGAAGATCAAGTGAAGTCAGAGGGATTCTTCAAATGGAGATCAAGAGCAGAAACTTTATGTGGATTTACAAGTTACATAGAAACGTGATGAAAATGGTATATGATCTGATGAGGCACAGAACCACTTTTAAACAAGAACCTAAAGCAACAGAACATCACTGTTGTGAGTAATACTAATTCTCAGATAGTTTTGATTAGGTCACCACTTTTCCAGCCGACAGAAAATTCACTAAGGGATGCGGTTCTTGTTGTCCTGATGACACAGCCAACTTGTGAAGCTCTTTTGGCTTAGGAAAATGTTTCAAAATTACAAATGAGTTATTCTCATTTACCAGTAGTGCAGGAGTCAGAGCAGTTGGTTGAAATGTGGAAGAAAGTGTTATCCATTCCTTCTTCTATCTGAAAGGTTTGTATCCTTATCAGAAGTCCTTAAATGCCACTCTAGTAGGGATTTCCTGATGTTTCATCCTGTAAAAATAATTAAATACAGGTTGGGGAAGGGATTGGAATCTCTCTCCCGTGCTGGTGAGCTGCTCTCTGGCGGGAGATCCAGACTCATTGCTTTGCTATTTGTCTCAGTAAGTGTTTATATGTAGTATATGAAGTAGAAGAGCACTAATAAGAGGGAAAGAGGAAACTTAGTTTCAAAGAATGCTTCATCCTAGCAATCAAGGAGTTCCCTGTGGAAAAGCCTGATTCAGATCTCCTCCTTATTTACTACAGGAAGGGGTTCTGAATCAGGGAGAGATCTTCGTTACTGGGTACTGAATACATAACTCAGCCCTCTATAAAATGCATCACCAGTTATTTGGTATAATTACTTTGCCAGTAGAGGAAGACACCTGAGGGGAGTGGGGTCACAGTCCCTACTCCAGACCATGCTTACCTGGCTCTGTAAGGACAACAAGGCAGCCCAGTATTTGTCCAGCCTCATGGGTGGTAGATTATGGTGTTTCTAGTCCACTTAGAAGGGAGCTGAATCTGAATGACCCACACTCTTGACCTACGCTGGCAGAACTTGAGTTTTGGGTAAAACAGAGATGATGATATTTTCTGACCATTTTCTAAATGTAGGTCATCATTGCCTTTGTTTCTTACAAGCTCTGGGAATGAGCTCCTTGGTGTCAATGAAATGAAAATTTGGCAAGAAAAAACAAAACATTTAAAGTCTATTTCTTCTAGAATATTCTTTCCTATTCTTCAATTTGCCAGTCAGATATAAAAAAATCAGTGATTTCTGTGGCTTTAGTTTTGATTAGGTGTTACAATTCTTCCACATAGGCTCTCTTAGGAAAGGGAGTTTAGCCTGTTACCTTGTCGTAAAACTGATGTCTGATCCTAAAGTAGAGAACAGAGCAACAAAACTGATTGAGGAACTGAGAAAGTAAAATGTAGAGCAGGTGAAAGATTAGAATTTATGTAGTCTTAAAACTGATTGTTAAGAGGGAATTTATTGAACCTTATAAAAACTTCAATTGCATGCATAATGTCCCTGTAGTTTACCGTTTCCTTTAATATAAACTAAAGAATTATAAATATGGAACAGATGGTAAGAAACACATTTTCTATACCGAGAATCATAAGTGCATCTTCCTGCAGAAAGGTAGTTGGAACAGTTTCTAGAGGGAGTAAAAATTCTAACCTGTATTTTATCTGTGGGGAAAATACAGGTGGGAAGTTTTGACCACTGAAGTTTGTATTAATTTTTGAACTGCAAAAGCCACTTCTGTCTACTAGATCACTTGGTGAGAGATGTTCTGTTCTGGAAGAAATAGGTAATTGTTCTAGAATTATTGCAGAACTGGACTGTGGTGAATGCTGAGGCATGCCTGGTCCCTGCAAACCCAGGAGAAAAGGAAAAGATGCTTAGCAGAATCCAATGTGCAATCTTTTGAAAGATAGTATTTTTAGTTTCTCTTACATATTTATATTTATATAGTAAATAATAATTTTATAATTTCTCTTCTAGTATGTCGGAGGTCCCCTTCTAGCTATCCCCTAGGATTTGTGCATTTGCAGATCCTAATAGTAATCCTGAGATGGCATTTTCTAACACGGAAAGTCATCTCTGCCTGTCTATACCTCTCATTCAAAAACATCGTTCAGACATATTTCTGGGGAAATTCACTGAAGAATTCTGCTGACTGATGAGCTCTACCATGGGGTTATAGATTGTGAAAAGAGGAAGAACTTTTGGAGAAGACCCCAAAGGTCTGCAAGATGGAAATGAAGTGGGTCCTAAACAACTGTGTAGCCTGTGAAAGTAGGTAAATACCTCTTAAGGTTGATTTAGTCCTCTTCTGAGTTAAATTCTTTTCTGGAGGTATCGTTGTCTCTCCCTTTACTATTATGTAACCCCATGGCAGAAAAACTTGTCAAAAAGCCAAATTCTGAGCTCATTTACACTGAAATTATCTCAGATTTATGTTACTGTAACCAAAAACTGAATTGGTGATAATCAATACCGTATTTCCAAATGAAATTTCTATCTAATTCTGCTTCCTATTATGTCAAGGTAAATCAGGAGGCTTTTGATATAGTGATTTTGGTGGCATTACAATGGATTTCTAATGGTTTAGGTGAGACTAATTTAAGCCAGTATCTCAGAAACTGGCATTGCATGAGTATTTTAAATAAAGGAGGATGTAGAAGTATATCTCAAAGTCATATCCATATTGGCGATTGAATGACCAAGTAATTAGACTTATATTTCACATTTCCCTTTATTTAAACCATTCTTTACTGACTAATTTCTTCTTTATTGTTACTAGCATTGGATTATTTCCCTGAAGCTTACTTTATAGACCGGTGTGCCCAGTGCTAGGCACTCTACAAGCACAGAACAGATCTGAAGTGTGAAAAATACACAGCTTAAGACAAAAAAATGGGTACAATTACATGTCTGTAGAAGTTAGATGTAGGTAGACATGAATATCTCTCTTCATCCTTTGAACCGGTTTAATGTAATACTGTCTCAGTCCAGAAATATATAACAATGCTAAAATGACACTGTGCCTGTGGATGTATTGATGGAGCATAGTCATTTGGACACAGTGCTGTCCTAACATGCTTATATCTCTTACGGCATCCTGCCAGTTTGGAGCATGGACAAAAGACATTGGATCCATGTACCCATCCATAAGAGGCATGCACAATGAGGCAAAGGGACTCAGCACAGAAGCCAAGACATGCTGTCCTCCTCTGTGAGATTATGGGAGTAAAGGATCATGCTGGCAGAGAAGGAAGACTGAGTGGTATCATTATGGACTGTCTCAGACAGAATGATCCATAAAGTAACATCGAAAAGTAAAATTCCTTATTTTTATCTGCTTCCATCTACAGCAATTCCCTACTGTTCTCCTTTAATGCAAGTGCCATTTGCTTCCATGATATATTCCTCTTTTGTAGTCCCACTCCCTGTATTTATTAACCAGATAATCCATCTTTACCATACAGTCAGCTGCCATGAGTGCAAATCCTACAGGTTCTCAAAATGGCTATAAAGTAAAACTCTTTTAAGAGCCTCAGGATGGTGACTGGTTGCATAAAGCAGATTATTCCTGTCTGGGGTTTCCAGGAAATTGTTGTATTCCACTTATTACCTGTCTTTGAAATGAAAACATCAAGATAGTTTATCTCTGAAATGCTACACTCCACAGTATACGAGACCAAAAACTTAATAGCATCATGAATTTCATATAAAATAACAATACATTTATCCAAGATAGCTTTCTCCCTATTCCACATCATGAAATCATAGTCAATAAACTTATACACCATTGCACCATACAAATGTATTAAAATCCTTGATTGACTGAACTAATCTTTTTTCAAAATAGGCTGTAAGTAAATAAGCATGGTGCAGGATACAAACCTTGGCTATATGTGTCTCATGAAGAGACAAGTCCAGTCAGGTTCTGACATTTAAGAACAGTATAAGTGAAATGTCAACAGGCAGAAAGCACTCATGAGGAGCCCCACAAAGTGCAAGTAATCCAAGCAGTCCTTAATGTTCTTCCTATCTATCTTTTGCTGTCACTTAGGTCTCAGCAATTACTTGGTCCGTAGCAGAGCTACAGAGAGGTGTAGATTTAAATTATGCATAGTCATAGAGGTGTGGATTTAATCTACTGAATTTAGGTATCTTGCTGAGATGCTGGAGGTAGGAATCTGGTCACCCTAAACTCCATAGTCAATGGAGAAAGACAGAAACCTCCAGAGGGCAATTCAGCTCTTAAGCAGGCAGAATTGTCCTCTGAAGGTCATTGTCCCTCTACAGTTACTGCAGAGAGCGCCTTGGGCAAAGCTGCTCTTCACTTAGGAGCCTCAGTTAGGTTGGGTTAACCCAGAGATAACATTTTTCTCATGTACTGAAACAAGTAAGTTCACTGAAATCATTGAGTTTGCACTGAGTTAAAATACATATAAGTGAGAGAAAACCAGCTCCATCTATTTTAGGAAGTGGACATAACCATGAATAACTTGTTCCTTTTAGCTACTGAGGGCTGGACAGAGGGGAAAAATGGCACGTTCACTGGACATAATTATTTGGGTATTCCACTAATTAACTGCCAACTACTTCTTCATCTAAACATCTTTCCAAAAGTTCATTTCTGCCAAAACTATGCCTGCGACCCGGGTGCCTTGATGTTATATCTCATTTCACTGACCTTTAACTGAGCTGATGCTGCAATGGCATCTGAAGATCGAATTAACCCCCCCAGCCTGCCCCCGAACCAGCAAGAACAGAGCTCTCTGCGAAGCAAAACTAAGCAGCAAAACTCTGAGCCTGTGGGTTCACCAGCAAAGTTCCCGTGGACTCCCCCAAGCCCAGGGTTTTGCTCAGTGACCCTCCAACAAACATAATCACTGCTGTCATTTTGTCTCTCTCCCACACTCGTTTGTCTGTAATGCTGTTTGTTAATTTCCATGTTTTAGATTTTAAACATTTCATGTAGGGACCCTGCCTGAATATGTCTGTAAATCACCTATCACACAGCTGGTGCAATAATACAATAATAATAATTAATTAATAATGGGCCTGTTCCTTAGAAGTGTCAAGAACTGGCAACTGACATTGATGTCAACCCCTCTCAGAGGAATCAAGTCATTAATAATAGATAATAGCAGGAAAATAATAATATCACATTCTGTTTTTTCTCACTGCTGTGATGATCAAATCTTTCTTTCCATTTGCTAACTACGTGCGTATAGATCAAGTTACATATAGGACACATACCTGCACTCAACTGCCCTACACAAGCTCTGGGCTGTCTTCAGATATTTGACAATTTAGTGAAATTTGCAGTCTCTTCAGCTTGAAAACAATACATTTGAGGGACTGGAACTCCAAGTGTCCTGCAAAATAACGATGTGAATGTTAATTGAGCACATAGCTAGTTATATAGGGTCATTTTAAATTTGTTTAATTTAATATACAAATAAGCTAATATCCCTACCACCAATATCTTCTCTGTCTTCTTAGAGTTTGGCTGCTTTCACAAGTTGAACTTCCTCCTGTAAATCTGTGCATCCAGCCTGCCTACAGATAACCTTGCAACCTGACCTAAGGCACCAGTGACGCAGGGAGAGTATTTGCTTCAGTGCTGGCCGCAATGAACTTTCTCTGCTGCTACACAGAGGACTCCATTTGAGGCTGTCAATCAATCATCTTTCAAGCGTAAAAATCACTTTTGTAACGAAGGGGTTATTATCCACATAATTCTCTGCTTTTCTTAACTGCTGTTTTTCTGAGTCCCTCATGTTAAGTTATTACATCAAAGTTGATTGAAAGCAGTTAAATGGTAATCACTTGATTTTTAACGTTGCTGGAATCTCAAAGGACTGTGTTACTTGTAATTACAGCATTTTTCTTTACTTCATTTTGAATCTTAGGAGACAATGCTTTCACCAGTATTCCTGGTTAATCTGCCTTTAGAATAGCTTCGTTTCTTCAGCTCATCAATTTTTGTAATGTTAGCCAATAAAACACAAAACAGGGAAACTGCACAATAGTTCCTCTGCTATGTGTGTGTATATATATATATATATATATATATATATATGTTGCCAAGACTGACTAAAACCTTAGGGGATTTCTGCATCTTTGTTTACAAACATGTGTGAATGAAGTCTCTGGGGCCTGAAATTTTAGAATAATTGGCATTCTTATACCATGAAGTTAACAAGCACAATTATCAGAAGAAAAAGGAAAGGAGGAACAAGAGAATACCATATATATTAGAAAGAACAGATTACAGCTATGGATATTGCATTAACTTTTGGCTTAGGATGTGTTTTACACTGCTTTTGTTGCACTCTATTGTGTTGCAAGGCCACTAAATTAATAACCCGGCATCCGAAGGAGAAGGAAGGCAGGGACAGCACCGTCAAGTCTCACAGAGAAGGGATAATATGATGGGAGCCATGCTTATTCTTGGTAGCAATACAGGATTCAGTCCAAATTCAGAGTTGGATTGCTGGATCTTTGAATGAGAAAGGAAAAAAAATGGGCATTTTTAGGCAGCATGTTTTTTGTTTGGTAGCTAGGCACGCAGGCTCAATTCAAATGCCTAAACAAAGATACGTAGTGCCACTCCAGACACTTCTTGGCCACTTCTGGACTCCTCGTGGGCATGGACCTCTGGCAGGTCCTATGTTACCTCTGCTCGCTTCTTGTCACCTTCTTTGTTACAGCAGGAAGGCATTTGAGAGGCATGGCAGCTGATGTCTAGGCATTCGAGCCATATCTAGGGTACCATTTTATCTAGAACAGAGTCTTAAGCTTTTTATGTGTTGCTTCAATGAAGAGATTATTCACTTTCACAATAATGCTCACATCTCAAAGCAGGGGTATGACTTGTTATTTTTGGGATGTGTGTGGGTACTAGATAGAGGAGTCACTCTATCGGTGCTATTAGAGTTTTTAGGAAGGCTAATGTGTTTTGTGGCCTTTGTTAATATGGAGAAATTATATCCTTATGTTTGCAGATGTAGCATGTGCTAAACTGAAAACTCCGTTGCAGAACTGGAGCTGAGAGATCCCATTTAAAACAGAGGTTACATTTTTTGGTTTTGATGTTCCTTAGCATGAGGATGCTGAAACGTCAAGTAATTATGTTAGCACCTGAAATAATAATTTGCTTGTAGCACCAAAATGTCAGTTCAAAACTTTTAATTATTTTCTAAAGGCATGAAAGCCCACAGTTATTGACAGCAGTTGTGGGCTAAAATTGATTCATTTAAGACGTATATGAGAAAACTCATGAACCTTATGTAGGTGCTACGCTAATACTCAAAAATTTTAACTCAGCAGAAAAATTAAGTTCTCACATTAATTTAGGACTCTGTCAGCTCAATCTTTCATAATTATGGTTTGTTTGTATTTGTTTCCCACTTCATCAAGGTGCTGTTGGAAAGTTCCAAAAAAGTGCCTAACTATTGCAGTTCTCAGACCATGTTTTCACACACCAACAGTTTGAATTTGTGCATTTTATATTAAGCAGATATTTGATGGGAGGTGTAGGCATCTCTTGGAGTGAGAGCCAGAACTCCATCTACCCATCCCCTACATAATGCTCTTTATGAAGGGGTGCAGTGGTGGCACTCAATTTCTGGCCTAGTGAAGCTTGGATCTTTCCTTAGGTCACCTACTCTTTATAGGGCTTAGATAGGGCTTACTTCTTACAAACAGTTTTTAACTCATGCCCATGGAGTACTGCTTTTTATAACTTAGAGGAAATTTTGTACTTTGAATTTTTTCAAGAAAATTTCAGTATTATAGAATATATTAAAAAATATATGTTCCCACACCTTAAGCTACACTAGGAAACAAGAAACCAATTTGTTTTGAAATGATATCTTTATAGTTCATTTCATTACACTTACATTAGTAGGTTTTTAAGGGGCTATGTATTCACTGTGGGGGAAGAGCTGTTTCTTACCCTCTGGTAGACACTTTGAGTAGATATTAGATGAAAATGTGCAATCGATGTCACTGTAACATCCCTGACAGTAATGCTTCCAGTGATGTCCATCCAGACATGATTTGTCAGTATGGGGCTATTTTAGGGTGCTAGTGAATGATGTATCTTTGAACTCCACAAACAGGTCCATTCTCAAAAGTCAGCTGTTTGCATACACTATTGGTTATGTACATTTTTAGGGGAGGGAGAAGATTGAAATGACTTAATATAAAAATGGAAGAAAATATAATTCCCATTTTTCAGTGATTTTTTGGTAACAATTTGGGTATTATGATCTCCCATGTTGTCTTTTTTTTTTTTTTTAACTGTAAATCTGTTTCCCTGAATGAGATTGTACCTGACTCACTTGTACCAATGGAGACAGACAGAAAAAAGCTTCATGCCTCTCAGTCAGACGAACCCAGCTAACTGACTGTAGGTACTGACAACAGTTGTGTCAATCAGTGCAATGCAGAAGAGCAAAAAGGTATATGGTGTTTGCTGCACCTGCAGAAAGAGTCGTTGGTGTGCTACAGCCAGTATCACTGCTGGAAGATGAGACTGGTCGCTGGTGTTAAGCTGGACTTTGAGTATCTTGTAGGCACACCAAAGGTAAGCTGTGAAAACTGAATTGCCTTCCTGATTATATCGGATATAGTATACAAGTGCAGGCCAGTTTTAATAAAGGCTTTGCAGAATTGGTGACTTTTTTTTGGAAACTTTGAGAGATATATATATACACACACATGCAAACTTTCAGAAACCTTCCCTTGGCAAAGGTTGTCCTCTGAATACCTTGCTCTGAAACTGAATATGAAGTGTTTGCCCATGAAATATTGCTGAATTATATTTTTGTGTTTCCAAACTGTTTTATTCTCTCCCCCAAACACAATTGTCTTTGAAAAAAGTAGCTCTGATTGTGGGATGCTGTATTCTCTTGTGCTTCATACATTTATACACATAATTTTTCTTATCCAGTACTTCAGTGAGACTTCTGGTGTGACTAAGGACAACTTGCAAGAGTAAGAGCTCTTAGGATCAAAGGCTTTAAAATATGCTGCTCTTGTTAAGTCGCTGATGGCAGTCAGTGAGTAGCACAAAAAAAAAAAGACACAAAGAACTGCTTATGAGCAAGCCTCATTTGAAAGCAGGTGCTGTTGTTATCCAGCAGAAGACTCAGTTCACAAGTTGTCCATAGACTACAGAAGAAAGGTTTAATATAAAAGGATTGTCTCATTGACCCAGCTTGATCTGTGTTTCAAAGGCAAAGCTGGAAGTGTACTACAATGAGCTTCACATATTGATCAGTACAAGGAAAGAATGACATAGCTCAGCCCATGCCATTGTCCGTTTTTTACTTTTTATCTCCTGTCCCTACTTCTTTCCAAGGTAAAAAAAGATTTGCAATTAGTTCATCTTAAAGAGATTAGACTTCCTACTCAAAATCTGGAAAAGATGCTGAGAAATCACAGGTATCCTGGAGGGGTTTATTTTTGCCTTATGCATTTTTGACTTCACACAACAAATAAATATTTCTAAAAGAAGAGGAGGCAAGAAAGAAAATATTTTTTCCTTTCCTTTTCTCTTTCTCTCTCTTACACATATGTATGCATGCATGCACACACACACACACACAGACACACACTAGCTTTTCAAAATGAAATGGACATCAATGTGAATAATCTCTCAGCTCCTCGTTTTCCATTTTTGTGGGGATAATGAAATCAATTTAAAAAGACTAACAACAGACTGCTTTCCCATGAGTCAAAACTAATTTTCTGATATGAATGAAGGAGTTCTATATAGTGAATAGTGTGGAGTATTCAAAAAATTTTAATGACCTAGATTTGGGTCCTTGTATTACTCACAAGTGGCAATGTATGAATTATATAGGTCAGCCTCAGCAAAACCAGATGTCTTAGCTACAAAAAGTCCCAATTACAGAAACCAGAAAGAGGAATTATAGCTTATAATTGGTTTGCAAAAAACCTCTGATGGAGCTGTTGCCTTGTTATTAAAATGGCTGAATGTTGACTCAACTAACCTGTATGTATTCATCCACCCAGTGGAGTTTGCATCGCCCACATTATGTCCTTTAGACAATGCAGAGGAACAATCAGTTAAGCAGGGGTTGCACCAAAGCCAGCATGCTGACTGCTTACTGTCAAAGATACTTACTAGAAAACTCAGATAGTTAGTACAATTATTTTGTCTACATCTGGAAAATAAAACATGGCTTAAGCCTTGTTTGCATTTAACAAGCTGCCCCGGGCCTCCCAGAGCTGCTTCCTGCTGTGGAGGATGCCCAGGACTTTATCCTCCCTGTGAGTTCGACAGAATGTCTTTGAAGGACTAAGAGTAGTTCAGGCCTTTACAACTGCAGTGCAGGAAAAGAAAGAGATGCCAGGGCACTTTTATGTTCCCAAAGTCTAGTATGAAGTTACCATCCGAATCAATTTTTGGAATAGGTCCATGTTTTCTTAGGGGTAGAAATTGAATTAAAATCTCCTAAGTCTGAAGTAGTGCTCCTGGTAGATCTGGTAGATCCTTATAAAGCTCGGAAAGGAGGCAGGCAGAAAACTCTTCAGCATGGGCAAGGCTAAGTTGTGCTGGGCATGCTCAAAAGCAGACCTTTGGGTGCCAAAGGAACTTTGTGTGTGAAAACATGAATGGCTAAAAAGCCAAAGGACTATGTGTACCTCCCTGTCTAGGTAGCAACTCAGTGGAAGGTTGGAGGACTTGCATTTGGAGATGTCCCAGTGGCCATGAGACTTTTATACCTTCTCTAAATCACTTTGTGGAGCCATTGGCTGGTCAAAAGTGACCCCAAGACTCTATAGAAACATGTCTCCATATATGAAAATACTGCCTTTTCCATCTGTGTTTTCATGCGTGGTAAATGTACCCATCTGTGCCAAAAAGATCTCTTCCATACATAAAAAAAATTAATCTTTTATTTGGAACCCAGGACCTGAATTAAATGATTTTTCATTTGGGAGCTTGGGATCCCTCCCTTTTTTTTCTCCAGCTTGGTCTCTAGGCCTGCAGGTCCACTAGCCTTTGGACATGAAAGCTGTTACATTTCCATTCATAATAATTTTATTTGGCTTATTGCTTGCAACAAAAACAAAGCTATGCATTTCAGTCATTATAAAAGGCCATTATTAATTTATTCCTGTTGTGCTAGAACTTGATAGTCTGTCTGTGTTCTTAAAACGCTTTTGTATCTTGTTCTTTGTTATCTTCTAGGCATGTAATTTAATTAACGCATGTACACTGCTTTGAAGATGTAAAGCGATATACAAATGCTTGAAGTGCCAAATTAAGGCTTTCACGGGTGAAACCGTGGGGCAGCAGGCAGAAAGTACGACACACAAGCAGCAGTCCTTGAAGGTAATTACTCCTGCAAAGGGCGGGAGCAAATATAATGCCCCAGAATTGCTGTGGGGAGCAAAAAACCAGTGTCAACCTTTGAAAAAGCACCTAGGTTTTGCTATCATCCAGTGATGAAGAATCAGGTGCCTGCTGCTATTCAATTCTCTAGTTCCCCTTTAAATATGATGGATTATTTTTCATGGTGACTTCACCATGCAATCCTGGGAATGGGGAAGGAAGGTACCACAAGGGAGCACAATACCTAGCAGTTTAGACCCATATTCTGCCAACTGTTAAAACAGGAAGAAAATGGATTCATTAAGTTCATGCGAATAAAGTTTAACAGATTCATGCCTGTCAGTAATGGATAGGCTACATTATATCATCCTGCTTAGTCAGGGCTATGTCTCGTCAGAGCTATTTTACAATGAAAGGTCATACATAGCAAAACTACTTTAGGACTTCAGCTGGATCTGTAGCATTAGTCCTGTAATACTACAGTAAAATAACAGTGTTTTACATACGGGTGTGCAAAGAGCTCAGAGCAGAGGAATGTTAAAAGAAGTTTGTGGGCTTAGGACCCTGTAACTTTCCGATAGTTTACAGTTGTTAGGAGCCAATTTTAGGCAGCAAAGATGGAGTCAGTTGCCTAAACACAGACATCTAGTGCCATTTGAAATGCTGTATCTAAACCTGGGCTAGCAGATATGGTGCAAACCCTGTGGGGGACACATGCCCTTCCAGAGCAGCAGCTGAAGCTCAGGAGAGCATTGATCTGCCAGTCCTGCCTGCCAGCCCAGCATGGATGTTAGAAGATATTAGGATGTTTCAGATAACGTTGGCTGCCTACATTTATGCAACTGAATCCCATCCATGCAGTTAAGTGCCACCGTTTGGAATCAGAAAGAGTGATAGTGTCGTGGCTTCTATTCAATTTCCATGCCATTAATCTCTTTTCTTCTGGAACCTTTGCATGCAGCACGCATCAACCCAGTACCACAACTGTTAGTTACAGACTACATTTTAAAAGCTGGATTTTTAACTAAAAGAAAATAAAACTGCTCAAATGCATTTTTGAGGTGGAATTCCCTACCAATGACTAGGTTCATTCCATTTAGGTTTTATCAAGCACTGTGCAGTTGTTGTGACTTCTTATGGCACCCTGCCCCAAAGACCAGCCAATCAACACTGGAAGTGTTCAAGGCCAGGTTGGATGGGGCTTTGGGCAACCTGGTCTAGCGGAGGGTGTCCCTGCCCATGGAAGGGGGTTTGGAACTAGATGGCCTTTAAGATCCCTTCCAACCCAAACCATTCCGTGATTCCATGAACACTGATACTATGTTGTAGATTAACACAGGAAAAGTGCTTATTTTGTCTCAGCTGGAAATTGCTCTTTGTGTGGTTTATTGTGATCTTAAAATCTGTTACCTGGTGTGGGAACATTTTCTTTTTTTTTATATGTGCTTTATCTTGTTTTGGGTGGAGGTGGGGAGGAATCAGCAAATCAGCATATTTATCACTGACTGACATGTTCACTTCTGATGTGTTTTATCTTGCACGTGTTTATTATATTATTCACAACAGGATCCCTATTATGAAATGGATGAATGTTACTATTCATTCAAAACAGATGCACATTAAGTGACAGTCACTGAGTCATTGCCTTTTATACGTCAAGGAAAGCAGTACAAAGTTGGCTGTCACTTGACACAATTACATCAGTCAATTTGCAAAGGAAAGCTATCCTTTAATACCAACAATACCATCTTAACATCTACTGGATAGCTTGCTGTTGCCATGCGGTCCTACCTTAGTTTTGTTGTTGCTGTTATTTTTACAAGAGCCACCAGATATTGTGAACTAAAAGTCATTATCAGCTTTCTTAGGTTGCAGTGCTGTATCTCTCTTTATTTCCTTTTCTGATAAACAGTGAACAGGCAAAAGGGTTCATCTTTTATACAAATATGTAAAGCTCTGTTGCCACTAGTCTTCCAGTTTTGACTTTCATTCTAATTGTGCTGGGAAAACAATTTACAGATTTTAGCTTTTTTTTCCTCTAGAGATGTGTAAATTTTCAGATTCAATCATTATAATGATGAACACGTGTTGCAGAAACATACTGAAAGCAGCATATACCTGTCAGGGAAATTTTTTTCAGTATATCCAAATAAAATCTATCCTAATCACTGTATCCATTTTTCAAAGGCAACAGAACAACAAGACATTTCTAGAATTCCAGTTAATGATGACAGCTGAAAGATATAATAGTGTGTGAAAAAGCCTGTATGTAGAGTCACATTTATCTTTTTATTGCTAGTTCAGTGTATCTTGTATATTCTGTTGATGAGCCTGTGTAGTCTGAGTTTCTGTAGAGGCTGGAATGAAATTAAGGGGGTGCTGTCATGTTGTTATCAGCAAAAAGTTTAGATTTTTCCAGAAGAAAGTCCCCTTATGCCAACATATCAGCTTTTACAAAGCTCTGCTTTGCTGTCCTGCACACGATTGAAATTTGACTCTAGCAGTTCATAGAATTTAGTTTCTTTTTTGCTTCTGTAGAAATAAAAAGAGCAAATGCATGTACATGATCTAAAAGTAATCCATCTATATTGCCTACTGCCTGAATAGGTTGACTAATGATAACTGATGATTATCTGCTTGGAAAATAATGGGCAAATTTCCCTTGCTGTAACTTCACTGACTTCAGGCTGCACTGTGTTTTAATTATAGCATGTTCAAACCAGACTCAACAAAGAACTAGTAGATGTGCTAAAGGGAAAAATCCTCCTTTGGTCGGGTGTCAGACTATTACTATTATTTATTTAAGTGCTTCTAACGTGACAGTCTTGACCTACTTGGTCTTTTCTTCTGCTAATGGCTGTGAAATTGAAACAATTCACTTGGCATTTTAGACTGTCATTAAAAAAAATGCCCAAGAATGCCAGAATGGAGACATTTCTTGCCCATTTATGTCACTACAAGCTGCTTAAAAGAGTTGCTTTGCTGCACTGTTCGCAGTGAAGAGGACATAAAACCCTCTTGCGACAAATTATTGTACTCGGAGTACAAAACCAAGGTAAATTCATTTTAGCCACTCCGTGATTAGCCATTTTTGAAGATATCAGACAAAGTCTTTAACCGTAATATCAGTGGAAGGCTTCTTTTTCAATGGGGTTATACTGGAACTCATAGTGCCCTCCATCGCATTTCTTTAAAAAATCATGAATTGTCAGTTCCTGCAGTGAGAAACTCAGCCAAAGCAATATGAACATTGAATAGCGCTGGGGTGTCTTGTCGTGAAAGTGTGCTTGGGGACCTGTACAGAGCAGCAGAGAAAGGAGCTGCAGGTCCTGACTCTGACATGAATTTCATTTGGGAGCTTTTGTAGGTCATTTCTCCTGCCTCTCTTTTCCTTTTTTTTTTTAAAATTAATTTACACTTTAAAATTTTCTCTTTTCAGTGAAAGTGATGCTATTTTGGGGTTTATTCAAGCATTTGTCAAGTGCTTTATTGATGAAAGACACAATATAAATGCTATCCAAAGCGTATGCAGATCCACAGAAGTAAACATTTAACAAGCAAACAGTCTTCAAGGATACTGATGTAAGACAGGGACAGGAGCATAGGTGCTAAAATTGCTCAGAATTGCAAGGAGCCATACGGGAGGCATCTGTACACAGAGAAAGCAAGGACAGACCACTTATGCAGCTACTCCCAGTTCCCCCTTTGCTCTTAGCATCTCATCCGATGTCCCCACCTTCCTCCCATCCCTTTCCTCCCACCTCATCCTCTCCGCTCACCAGGGTCCCACTAACCAGTACAGTTGCAGTCTTTCTCAAACTGCCGGCTTGCAGCCGGCATTGGCTCCTCCATAGCTCCCTGCCTCCTTTCCCAGCCTGTTTGGAAAAGCAGTCTGACAAAGATTTACGCTCTTGGCCAAAGAGCGTGGAGAACAGGGAGAGAGGTGCTACACTACTGGAAAACGGACCAAGAGGCCTCTCCTCCATGACAATCCTTCCTCTCTAGTCCCTCCAGCAGCGGTGGCAACTTACTCTCCCTCCCTCCGGCTGCAGATCCCAATTTCTTGCTCCCCAGCTCTCCAGCAGCCACCTCACTTTCTGCTGCAGCCCGTGAGCAGGTGGAGGAGGATGAATTCGGCTTGATGCTCACACAGTTGCTCCCGAGGTCTGTGGGCTACCAGATGGACTATGGTGGTTTGCATCCTCACATATTCACTTGTCCAGCAGGATTGAAGAATTTAGGACAAGGTGCAGAGGACTGAGCATTATTCCTTTTTACAACCTGGAATAATTTTTCAATTTATTCAAGCTGTCCTCTCTGCAAGTAAACTGAACAATTAAAGGGCATTCACTTATTTTTCATGCACTGAAAGTATGAATTTTTCATTACATTCCAATTCACTTTTTTCCCCCAGCTTCATTAACTGTCTAGTGTGAACTTTATCGTCTACACATTCATATGCTTTAACTAGCTGTTGTGTTTGGGGGAATATTTTCCAGCCTGTGTCTTCTCTTCCTCTCTGCACAAGTCTTATTATTCTCTGCAAGGGAAAAGAGAAAGAAAGGGAAGAATAAATAACAATCAAAAAGCATGTTTCTTTTCAGGCAGCAGCACTCAGCACTCTGCTGCAAACCATGCTGTGTAGGATCTTGTAAAGCTTGACTGGAAACATATTATCATATTAAAAATGTGTATATCTCTTCCTTCCCCCCCTACTCCCCGCCCGTAGAATTAAGCAAAACATGGATTTCAAGGGGATTTTGCTCTGGCAAACAGCTGTGTTCTCTGCTAAGGTTACTCTTTCCGTAGAGCCTCAAAGATGCGAGTTTTTAAGACCTTATTAAAGACAAAGTTGGAGCAAATAGACTGGCAGTGTTATGGCCATTTCAGGTGAAAAAAGACAGGGCTTTTCAGAGCCTCCTCCAAAGGCGTGTAATGAAAACTATTTGGGAGATATCCCCATCGTGAATGCCCAGCTGCCTAACTCAGATCTATTGCAGCAGTTCAGGGATGAAATAGAGAGTGACCTGACCTGATTAAACCTTGACAGCGCCCCGCTACCGACAATACGCACGCCCTAAGTGCTGCCCCCGTTCACAAGCGTGTGCGCGCGCTGTTAACGTCTTGGGCTATGTTTACAAAGTCATTGAAGTCAGCGTGATGTTGGACAGTGGCAGGAACAGTCTACTCCAATCTAACGCACAAAAAGACTGTCACACAGGAGGAGAAAGATTACATTTAGTTGCAGTGTAGCTGTGAAAATGGACTATTAACTTCTAATACAGCCTTTTTTTTTTTTTTTTTTTTCTTCCGGAAAGCTACAGAGACACAGCATTAAACCTGTGACTGCCAAAGAAAGCGAGAGCAAGCAGGGGCGGACCGGTGAGGTCTCAGGTCAGGGTGTTGTGTCATGAGTGCAAGCCTTCCGTCTGGAGCCAGCGGCTGCTGCCCTCTGTCCTTCTCCACCTTCTAATGCTAATGCTGTAGGGGCTCGTCTCACTCAGAAATGTACGTACCCCTTTGAAAGCCTAGCCCTGCGTGCTAGCAAGCGGGGAGAGAGGAAAAACGAAGGTTTCTGAAATAAATCCAGGTGACAGTGCTGAGATTTTGGCATCAAATGTTTTCCTTTTGGCTGTTTAGGATGATGGCATCTGGCTAATTAGGGAGCGTCAATGCTACAAGGATTTGGACTGTATAAATTTAGCACGCTCGGTCTGGGGCTGCTTGAATCCTGATCTGGGGCTGCTTGCTCTGCTAATATGTGCCTGTCACTGACTGCATTTTAATGTGCGTGGCTTTGTATTTTACTTAGGTAACCACTTCTGAAGTTTGACAAAAACCCGAAGAATCGATAGGATTTGTTCCTCAAATGGTCCCTTTCCCATTTCTTAGATGTTTCATAATACTGATTCAAGCTTTAATGTCTCTCAGGAGGGAGATGGCGGGAGCATTTAATGACCAAAGCAAAGCCATCCTAAAAACACTGGATTTGTTTTGGACCGCCTAATTCCAACGAGCGCAAACTTCATCAGACTTCAAGCACCTGTCTCTGGCGGCACTTCAGAACAGCAACCTTCAACCACACACCAAACCCTGAAGTCAGCTCAGCTCATTTGGGACGTGCATTTTGAAACACAATGTTTCCTAGCATCTGGAACAGATAGTCTGAATCAAATTGTTCTAAATGATATTTAAAAGAGTAGAAAATCTTGAAGAAAAATAAATTTGTGATTCATTATCCTGTCATAGCAATGTTTTAATAAGTCTCTGACCCAAGTCGTCCTCCTAATCTAAGGTCCACCAAGTAAGAGATGGCAGAAGGTGACAGTCACGTAGCAAACTTGCTGGTTTTCAGATATTTACACTGGCATTAGCTTTACTTTCTTGCTTAAATATCACTTGCTGTTTTATATGGGGTCTCTGGAATTTAAAAGGTGTCTCTGATTTGCCAGGATTTAATCACATTTTATGAGGATCATGGTTCCAATGGAGTGAAACTGTACATTTTGGAATAATTCAATGAAGCTTTGGAGATAGGTATATAACAAAGTATTCACTTGTTACCTTTAATATTTATATTTCCCCCTAGAGACACCAGCTGAGATGAGAATCTGCAGTGACAGCTCATCCACTTATCTGTTGGGAGAGACAAGTTTTAAACATTTTTGATGAAAATGAAATGTTGTCGTTGCCATTTTATAGCAAAATACCAAGCCCATAGAAGTTAGAAGTAGAACTAGGCACTGAATCCAGATCTTCTGAGTCGTGCTTTGCAGAAATATTATTCCTGTTCAGATATATAAATAGACCCTTTCCACTCAATGTGTAAATTCCCTGAGAACCTTAAACAAGCTGGTATTTCAAAGTCTGATTCCACATTTCAGAGTGAACGTGCGATAAGGAGGGGGAGTGAATGAGAAAAAAAAACCATGTCATTAACTGGAAGAGTTTACCTCTGACATTTGTGGAACCTGTTTCTGACTCAAACACTGTCATGAATGAATGAATGTTTACGATTTAGGCAAACATTGGGAAGCCTATTTGTATCACAGCGTATGGGGAAATGAGCAGTCTCCTACGTGCACTCAGGATGGGGCGAGAAGAGATTTGTGAGAGCTTCATTCCAGCCAACACCACTCAGCCAAGGGCCCTGCCTGCTGCAGGGCTGAGCGCTCGCTATCCCTTGGGATTGATTTGTGCGACCATCGCAGGGCAATATTTTTTTGTTGCTTTGTTTTCAGTTGGGTCGTTCAGATGTAACTAAGGGCAAAATTTGGGCTGCGCTATATTTATTACTGGAAATGATGTGTGTTGTGGAAAGAAGACAATTTTTTTTCCTAGCTCAGGTTGAATCTGCAGGCTGACAGTTGGAACAAAAACATCTTTGTGTGCAAAATTAGTGAATTTCCCTTGGATGTCTCCAGGGGAAAATAAACATGGAGCCCCCTCCCCGAATCCTGAAGCTGTTTCTACAAAGTCAGTTTTAGAGCAGAAACACACTTTAACCCTAAACTGCATAAAAGACCATGCCAAATTACACATACACTATCTGAATAGGGAAGTTGTACTCTAATTGTTGGATATAAGCTTGACTGCCTTTGAATTAACAGTTAAAGCTGTATTCATTAATCTGAACAGGGAAGAGCGGGCAGACTGTCACAACATACCTCAGTTCAGTAGTCATGCAGAGCAGGTGAGAGAATGCTAGCCATTTACAAAGTGAAGCAGCTGATCTCCATCAGCCCCATCACTTAATGATGAAGAGAAAAAGGCAACCAACTGCAATATCCAGAGAAAGATTTATGATTTATCTGGAAGTCCAGAGTCCCAATAGGCAATGTACAACCTACAATTACCCAGAATGATTAGACTTAATGCTTTTAAATGCTTTACCAACTTAAGAACTACTAAGGACACAATTCATAAATGTATTATGGTCCATTTGCTGTACATACAGCTTCTGGGGGGAAAAAAAAATTCCTTTGGGAAATAAGCATGAAATTCACTACTTTTGAAGAAAGAAATTCGGAAAGAAAAGGAACTGACCCCAAACTAGGAATGAGGTAAGGTGAGAAGCAAATTTTCTCCAAACAGGAGCTGATTAAGGGAATAACTTGGGTTCATAAAACTGGATTGAACCCAATGTCAGTGCCTACTGAAATTTTCACTCCCTCTTTATCTTTTTTTCCTGTTTAAGAAACAGGTTAAGGGTTAATAAATGTTCCACTGAGAAATCTGGATATTTATCTTCTAGATAGCTTTGTTGTTGAATGGAAACTGCTGTTGAGTAAGAACAGTGACATAAAAGCCATGGCAAGTCTTGCTGGGATAACTGAAGATGTTACTTTTCTCAGTTGTCTGTCCTACCTCTCTGCCAGAGGATACCACCACCCTCATGGAAGTTGGTATAAAGGAATTGCCAGCACTCTACCTGCTCTGCTTTACATTCTGGTATTCTAGTTAAATCCACCTTTATCAGCAGTGTGAGCTAAAACCAGCCAGGCTAAGGTATTTAAGCTGTGGTGTGGGTTTTTTTTTTTGTTTTTTTTTTTTTTTTTTTAAACAGACTTTATTACTGGGGTGATATCTGCCAGCAGAGAGGTAGGGGTTGGAGGTATTTGAGTCAACAACGTTTTAAACACAGCCAGACTTATAACATCTACCATACAAAAACCCTAGGCTTTTTTTTGTTTGTTTGTTTTGTTTCTGCCTCAGTCTTACCTACTAACAATATGGAGTGAGACACAGCAGAGGCAGCAATTCCATAGATAATCATTGTGAGAAGGAGCATTCATCTGAAAGAAATTAAATTGTTTCTGCAAGTGTATCTCAACTGGAAGTGTAGTCACAATTGGAAACAGCTTGGAAATTGCTGATCATAACAGTCTTGTAAACATTACTTGTGAGAGGTCTGTGCTGTTGCAAGTTGCTTGTCCCGGGTGATGTGGACAGGTCTTCAAGTGGCCATTTCATTGTGCTACCCTTGATTTTCGGAGCTAAAGCAACACCTTTCAAGAGTGATACATACAGTCAGCCCTAATAAAACACATAGTTGTTTGCAGGTTTCCCACCTGGCTGTTCCTAGTTACCTAATCAGGGACTCTGAGCAGTACCAGCTGCACCATGCCTCTCATATTTTTGTATGAAGCTCACCTGGGAAGAATCCAGAATATTGGTTGAAATTACATGTGCTAAAAGATAGCTCTTGGCTATGACATGAGGAATGAGAGATCTCACACAGGGCAAAGTAAGTGGGATCAGCCATGTGGAATCACCGTTTCTTCAGTACAAATTAAATATTTTCTGTCTTCATTTTCCTTTACAAGAGAGGCTTTGTAAAATTTGCTCTCACTGACAGAACTTGGTTTATAGTTTCTCACTGTAGCTGGATCTGGATAGCCTGGAGATAGACATTATATGAAAGGAAGGAGGTTTTCCAATCTATCTGAATAAAGCACTAGTGAAACTTTCATGAGAAAACCTATGGTCCTTCATAAGAAATTTGGATATATCTCAGAAAGACTGCCTGCTTCTGAATGTGGAAATGACATAAGTAATATATACTATGCTATTTTCTGTTTTGAGATTAATAGCCCATAGTCAACATGTAGCCTAAGATCTATTTTTGCACACAGCAAAAGACAGTCTCTTGCATGAAGCATGAGACATGAATAATCTTGCTGCTTCTTGGGATTTTTTTTTTTTCCCAGTGGTATAGAATTCCCTTCCCTAGCTGTTAAAAAAAAAAGTATTGAGCGGTGAGGCAGATTTGTTATTGATGCTGTGCCACAGTTAGTCTGGAATACCAAGCCTCCAATATCAGATTTTGTGGACATTGGATTCACCTAATCACAGATGTGTTGGTATTTTCTCTATGACTTTCCACAAATATTCACTAAACCCAGACTTATCTGCACTTGTCACAGAATGCAATTCTGTGGTGTGCAGAAGACTATGCCTCCTGAAACACATTTCATTACAGCAGCTCCCTGGCTCCTTATATACTGTCTCCAAAAATTAATGCTTACTCTGATACTCAGCCAAGCTGAGTATTGTATACCTTGAGATGCCTGTGACAAAGTTCATCTTTTAAATATCCATTAGGTATTTCAGGATCTCAGTACTTAGGCAATATAAATCCTTTGAATTAAAATTAGTAATTTAACTTGTAAACATTCACACTGGAATCAAAAAAAGTGAAGGATGAACAAAAGGTTGTGTACTTGTTAAATTTGTAAATGGTGTTTATATATTTTTCATACTTGTTTATATTTCTTGTTTAATTTTTTGTTGCAGAGCTAACCTGGGATTTAGAAGTCTTTGTGCATTTTCTGACTTTTTCTCAACCAGTGACAACTATTTTTACTTCAGGCCTGTAAGGTGCCAGTATGTCCGAAGTGTGCTGACTGAGCAGTGTTCACACCATGAAGACAAGAATGGTGAGCATGTTGGGATCTAGACAAAAATATCCTGATGCATTTGCTAGTCTTGTGAAATAATACCCTTATTTTTGTGTATATATGTCTTGGTCTCCATTACACTTCGGCTCTAAGAGTACTCATATAGCTCATCTGTGAATTGACAACATGAAGAAAAAAGACAAAGCAGTGCATGTGCTTATTCGTTTTGAAAGTAAAAGAGATGAGTTAATTTCTTAAGTCAAAGCCGAGGTGCTCAGCTGTACATCATATATTATCTTCATTAATCTACTGTAACAGAAAAGGAGCAGAGTGGTGAACCATACTTATTCAAAGCTCAGATACACTTCTTGAGCGTAATGAGTGAACACAGCATTTAGTGCTCCCATTTGTATTCCTGTCTGCTAGTTGGAATGTAGGAAAAAGGGCTGGGCATGCTTACATGAAGACAGATGTGTAAGCATCTGCACTGGGCATTGCGTGATTTAGAAAAATGGCAAATGATGCCAGTGGTATTAGTCAAGTCTTTACATGTATTCCCATGTAATTTTTAGAGATCTAGAAGCAACATGTTGGTATAGATTTTGATTTGCAAACTGAATGGCGAGAGGATGATGGATTCCATGCTGTGCTTGGATACAGTTCCCAGCTCCCTCCTACACTGTGAGAAATGACTGCAATCATAAAGCCACCACATAATGAAGACTTCAGTAGAAGCAGGAAACACTACCACACCAGGAATTTGCAGGACATCTGGTAAATCAACAACATTATCACAAACATCATGGCCAACAGTCTGAGCTGTAGCAACAGTATATTCATTTTCCAAATGTTCCAACAGAGAAAGCTACTCATACCATTCCCACTATACACCAGATGGTTGATTGGTAAGCCAATATTTTCTCTATACACAGAAGCTTACTCTTCCATCATTAGGAAAAATTTTGCATAGGGACCAGATATTTTATTAGAGACAGGATTTTCTCTGGCCCATGTTCTACTGAAGAAATATATATACTGTGCAACATACACACCACAACATAGGCAACTGCAGGATGCTGGAAGAAGAGTCTCGTTCATTTATTCTGCTGCAGTCCACGGACATATGAGAAACCTCTGTAACAAACTGCCCCCCTTTCATTTTGAATGATGGTTAACATATTTTAAGTGAACTACAATGCACTAAATTTTATTAAATATGACACAACATCAAATCCATATGAAAATAAATCAGTCTGTAATACAGCGGTGTCAGAAAGCCAGAAAACTAGTCTAATGATATAGTAGCTCAGGCTAGTCCTTAGTGGTATGATAACTTAGGCTCCAAGTAATTAGCATAGCACAATTCCTAGTGCCTTAGTCAAGCAAAACTATGTGCAAAATCAGTGGAAGTTTTGCCTTATTGAATACGTACTTCAGATAAAACTTGAAAATAGAAAGATGAATTGACTTTGTGTGTTGACTTTGCAAAGTGCTCTCCGAATTGTAATAGTGACTTTGCCTACAGACAGAGACAAAAATTCTTGTATTACTAAAACTTCCAGTCTTGCTATTAGTCCTATAATAAAGATTTTGATGTAAACATTTGTCTGTCTTCTTTTTATCTGTGTTATAGCTGTAGTTGTAAATCACTGGATGGGTTCCTAGCTCCATTAATCCAAGCCTTGTCAAACGTCCTATAAAAGGCAGGAATTTCCTTAAAGGTGTACCAGTCTGATATTTGTTTCCTCTATGAAACTGAAGAGAAATATAATATTTATATATGATGCAGGTGGTATGGCCTATAACAATGATTACCTAGTATACTTTTTAAAACACTAGGTTATTATTCCCTTGCAACTTCAACAAACTCTTACTGCTTGACCCTGATATTTCCATGACTAGTGTGTATGTCAGGCTGATGTTTTTGAGGAAGTAAAACTTCTGCAAAGGGCTAGGAAAATATGTTGCCCTGTTATTTTTAAATTCTCCTAGAGTTCATCAGGTGAATTTTAGTACTATATTTGATCAAAGGTTTGAAATTAAGTAGTGAGATTAGCCTAGATGTTAGGAATGTGCCATCTGCTTAGTTCTACATCCAAAGAAAACTCAAGAGAGACTTGGTAGAGATTGAAAGCTAAATTCACTGAAGCATCCACACCTTGTGAGCATTATTGATCAAGACGTACAGAGGGTGAGCTGGATTTTTTCTGAAACTGCTCTTTCTAGCAGTTAGAAGTGGCAAGATGGTCATTGGAGCTGGATAATGTAGTGATATATTTCAGTCAGCACTCACACATTTGTGCGTGCTCACTCAATAAAATATCCAAACGGACACCTAATACACATTTTACTCAGAACCTATGCTTCCTTTCAGCTTCCCAAAATTTTTGAGTTTTCCACTTCATCTCTTTAAACCCTGATTGCACAAAGCCATATCCATGTGCTTAACTTAAGAACACTAATACCACTGAAGCCAACAGAACTCATGTATGCAAAATTTTAAGTATGTTTGCAGGATTTAGTATTAAACTTTAAGCCTGCGATCTCTGAATTTGGAAGTCTAAGAGCTTCATGACCTTTCAAACATGGATTATCCTTATTTTCTACAGAAATGGTGCTAAACTTACTGCTTGTACTTAAGAGTAACAGAGGCTCTCTAGGGGAGCGCTGGCCTGCTTTGAATGGAAGTGTGATATTTCTTTGGTTGCAAAAGGTGAATAACAGAGACAACACAGAAGGCTCTCCAGGCTGGATCAGTCCAGACAAAGTAGTTCAAATCCTGGTCTCAATAAAGTAAATGGCAGCTACGCCCTCTGACTTTAACTGTCAGTGAAGAGAAACGACTGTGTAATTGCTAAAATCTGATACTGAGCTGGTAGCAAAGAGACTGCATTTCATGGTTACAGAAATGTTTCTTTTGTTTTGCTTTTTTAAAAATACAAACAAAACCACAAGCAAACCAACAGCAAAAGGCAGGCCAATGCATTAAACCGGGATTTAATAGAAAGAGTTAAGTTTGCTTAAAAAAAGAAAGAGATTTAATATACTTTTCAATCATGTCAACTGAAATGCAACTTTCCCCAATGATAGACTTGCCTACATCTATCACAAGGTAAACAATCTGTGCTAAAAGCATAAAGACTTATTTTTCCTTTATTCTTATCTCAGTGAAACAGTCCGCTGACAGAAGTGCCTTTTGTCTGGAAGAGATTTGGTCGTGTTTCACCCTAAACTAATGCAGAAATAGAGGCGTATTAGAGAAGTTTTGACTGCCGGTGGCAGTGGAATTCATTGGCCATTATTCTGCTCTCTAACAAATAAACACAACTTACTGTTGCCAAATAGCTACGTGAAGATTTGCAGTTCCTTAAAAGTAACTTACTTATCAGCTTTGTCAAGAGTTTGAAGGTAATTAATGACAGGCACTTGCAGAAAGAAAACGAAAAAGGATAAAAAGGCATTAACCTAGGAGACTTCATTTTGACAAAACTGAGTGATAGGAAGCCGTATTCCTGCCGGGATGATCATCCAGCTTTTGAAACTCTAAGACAAGAAGTATGTGTGAGTTGTTAAGGCGTAACATCAGTTCGAAATTAGTGGGGTGGTATTTTAAGTTGGGAGTGTGGAGTGGGTGGGGTCGTTTTGTTTTGCTTTCGTCTCTTGCAGAATTTGGTCTCTTTGTACCAGACTTCCAAGAGTTCAGGCAGGTGATGGGTAAAGAATATATAAGGCAAAGCTGTCACATCTTGGTGTCTGACAGTTGGAATCTGTCTCCAGTGAATGAAGTCTGAAAGAATTGGGATGGAGCTGAACTACTGAGTTCCTCTTGCAACCCCTTCCATGAGTGTGATTTGCTCATAATAGCACGTCTAGGGGCATCCCTAACTTATGGATCAAATTTTTTTTTTTTTTTTTTGCTTATGTCAGTCATCTGCAGAATGAAAATACATTTACATTATTCTTCAGGCCTTTTCTATCCTCTTAAAAACCATAGTTCATCTGTCTTTTGGAGTATCATTTCAGTACAAAATGGCATGAGACCCTTCTGTTTTTCACATTGTACAGTAACTTTCAATTGTATGTGATTACTTAGTGAAGTAAGAAAACTAAAAATTACAGTTTGGTAGTTTTTATACTCCATTTTATTATTAAGTATTAAATGGTCAATCAACTGTAAACATGTAAGCTATAGCATCACAATTACATACATTTTAAAAAGACTGGAGTATTAACATATCATGTGCATGACAGATTTGGTTAAATCATCTGAATATATTTATGTAAATATGATGTGCTCTGCACTGAAAAGAGCAGAATAAATTTAGTGGAGCCACTTCTTAAATTTAAAAAGTAAATTTGTGTCGATAGTACAGTAATAAAAAAAAAATTCTATTGCCTTGCCACTCCCTGTAACCAGAATATCGTGAAACAGAGTTGCATGCCTACCTTTATCCTCAGCTTAATTACAGCCTTTGACACCTTCTTAAAACACTCCTTATTTCTAGCCTTTCACCTTCTCCATGCAATATCTTAATTACTCTTTCAAAAAGAAGGTTAAGTATGACTGCCTTGACTTCTCTCTTTTCTCTCCATTCCTCACACTCTTCCTAAGCTTCATTACATTTCTGATCACATTTTCCTTTCCAGTATTCTCTCCTTTTGAAGGGTATTTTGATTGTTCGCTGTTGGTTTTCCAGTTACTTCTCTGGCTGCTCTTCCACTACCTGAGTGAAAAAAACCCACCACCAAACCTCCCTTCCTTTGTTAGACACAGGATTTTGTTAGGGACTAATATCTCTTTAAGACATCAGCTGAAGACAAAATTTCATTTACTTTTTTTAAATCAGTCACTCCCGTATCAACATTTTCATTGTCATCTCTCCCTTCATCAAGCTTGCCTGCCTTGTCTCCCTTAAGACTTTCTTTATGTTCTGCCTCCCTTGAAGTGTAGTGAAAATAAAAACAAATTCCTTACCTTTCTTCTGAAACCCTGTCAGCTGCCAATTCCCTGTCAGTGCCACTAACAAAACTCATTGACATCTTTTGTAACTGTGGAGGTCATTTTAGACCCTCCTTCTCTCTTGCCTTGCACACGAGAAAGCATCTCTCTCTGCGTATCAATACCGCTGTTATTGCTGCTTCTATAAAATGCCTAAGATCCTTCTCTTTCTGAACAGACATTGAAAACCCTTCTCCATTCATACAATTTAAACAGTTTTGGCTTTTGTTATCTCTTCCTTGCTGGATTCCTTAGGAAGTATATAATTTTTTTCTGCAAAACATGCAATCACAACATTTTCCTCAACAACTATTTTCTGCGTTTGTGTCCTATTGACTCACATCATTGGTTCTCTGCTTCTCTGTCTGCTTCAGGTTTTTATTCTCCTAATTCTTCCTAAATCTAATCTCATCCCAACTTTTAGGTGAATGGTGAAGGATGAGTAAACGTATTGTTTGGATATAGGAGTATTAAGTTTGTATGTGTAGCTGAGATCCTAGCACCCAGGTCTCACAGTTTAAGGGCAGGTGGTGTAAGCACCTGATTAAAGAAAGCAAACACGGAGAGAATAAGATACGCTTTGAATATTATTTTTGCAGAGGTGTTTTTCAATTCAGATAGCTAACTAAAGGAGCAAATCTAACGTAAACAACAGTTTGCTAGCTGTTGTAATTCCCAACTGGATAGGTAAATTTCCCCCATTTTATGTATTCGATCCCCGGGCATCTAATTTGGTTTTATGTGTTGCACTGCCAGAACAAGATGTCTAAACCATTCTGCTTAAATGTTTAAGTTAATCACACTAGATCTGCATTCTTAACTTTAAGATCTTTAGAAATAAACACTTGAACACTTAAAGCCCTGTCTTGAAAACCAGCCTAACAGCCTAGCTTTTGGAGTTGTGCTGCCAGACTGATTTCATTCTCCCCCTCTCATCTTTTCAGAACCATTTCTTTTCCCATGTCTCTTCCCATTGCAACTATTTTTAATTGTCTGAAAGTGGGCTTCTAGACAATGGCCAGAGATGGGCACAGACATCCAGAGATGCTTCCCAGACTAAAAAAACGTAGTGAAGTTGGGAAGGAGGAATCAATAGAGAGAGAAAATAAACTCGACAATTAGACTAGACCCCTATCTTCTAGACAGCTAAAGTCAAATGAGTTAGATGAACATCACTCTGAGGCATTACAATTATTTCAACAGGATATTATCTAAAGGAATTCATCCAAAACCAAGAAGAAATATAACTCCATTACTATGGTAATGGTACTACGGTAATAGTTCCAACTCCACTAATGTGCTTTGTTTCTCTGTGGGGCTATTGAGTTTAGGGGTAACTCCGCTATGCCTTGTGCCATACGTATACTGTCCTTCTGGCTGGGACTTTGCCAGCAGACTAGACTGGACCAATGCACAAGACACAAGCACTGGTAGAAGATTCTCTATATTGTTTAACAGGTAGCATTTTGGCTTGGGCCAAATAGCCCTTCCTAGACAACACCCAAAGAGGTTCTGTTCCTAACAGGCAGTGCTGTATCTTGTCTTCAGGACCAGAGAATGGGGCTGGATCCGATTTCTTTAATGCTATACCTTGGACTCTGCTGCTAGCCTAGCTGGCCATTCACAGCACAACATTTGATAGACAGGCTGTTAGTAACCTTGTAAAATTTCAGCACTGGGCACTCCTGAACATGTTACTGTCTTTGACAATAGACAGACCCCTTTACCATGGGGAGCCGCAGCCAAAACAAGATCTTGGTATTCCTGCACTGGTCTCAAAATTCACATGCCATAACAGCAGATGATTACTGAAGGGAATGAAATATTGACTGTTTAACAACTACAAGCATACTAGCAGCTCTTAGGTTTAAGATGGAGATCTGGGAAATGGTATAAGTAATTTCTCTAAGACTGTGAGGTTCTTATTGAAAACTTCAAGGGCAACTGGGTCTGACTTAATCTTCACAGGCCAAGATGTAAACCCTGTGATGGCTAATTAGAAAACTACATGCAGCGGCACGACCAAATCACCATTATGTGGTCCTCTCACTTCTCATCTCTTGGTGTCATTAGAAGATAGGGAATTTTGTATCTAATTGTCACCTTTTCTTGTGAGGGAATGTGTTTTGGGGAAGATGATTTTGTTATGAGGCTGCACAGTAGAGAAGGGAGGAGTGATAAAAAGAAATTATATTCCTTGGAAACCAAGGGAGAACTAAGACTTTCTCTTTTTAAGGACTGAGGCAAAAAGACAAAATTGATCCCCGATCTCTCTCTAAGTGTCACAGTCTAACCTGATAAGGAGTTTTAGGAAGTCTTGTTAACTCAGTGCTCCTCCGACTAATAACTTTTCTTGCAAATAGCTTAGCTTGTTTTGCTAAACCAAATGTGAATAACCTCCAATAGAGTCGTTTGGAAGGTAATTCTGTCTTTATTTATATTTGTATAGATTGGCTTCATGGCAGGATCTCTTACAATAAAATGCAGCATAATAACTATCTACTAATGATACTTTGACTTGAAATATCGCCAGGAAGTTTAAATTGGTATCCACCTATTTTTAGCAGAAATAGCTGCAAACAGTTCACAAAATAAGCCCCAGCTGTAATAACAAGAAAAATTGACATAAACCAAATGCTCACCATGGGTGAATTTCCACCTACTCTTCACAAATAGAATGAGATCATAAACAGTGGGAGGCTGGCCTGTCTCTAATTTTAATTGTTTTATTTTTCAGTTCACAGCCTGATTAGATTGAGAATGGTAGGCAGGTATAATTTAATTTTAGCACTGACCCCCTACAGGATGGATTACAAAAGTGATGAGCCCTAGTAAGAATAGACTGTTTAGTAGTTCATGTGCATGCAAAGAACTTGTTACACAATTTATCTTCTGCAACTTCTTTTTGCAGTGAAACTTCGGTTTGAAGTGAAGTTCTCCAAGTACCGTAACATAAACCGACCACTGATACCAGCGTACAGATATCCTTCATGGATTTCACAAAGTGATCCAATGAAGTTGTCCCTTACATACTGCGTGATATATTGATATAATTGGCACCATCTTATGAGCAGATTGTTGACACGTTTTATAGGCTGGTAGGGGAAATAAAATATGGAGAACAATAGTCATTCCATAGCTGAAATTGAAATGTGACTTCCATTGTAAATCAGTTTTGGAGCTTCCATTCAATTTTGTAAACAAAGGCCTACCTGTCTGAAAGTGAAGCTCACCTGGGATTTTTTTCTACTAAATTTCAAAATTATTTACTTATGTATTCCTAAAGCTGATACAATAAAAACAGTCGCTTGTCTTAACTTAAAAAGAGGAAGGAAAGCAAGTTGCTTCTGATTAAGATGCAGTGTATACTACAGTTACAACAGTCTTCTGATAGTTTTTTCTTTGACAGTTCAGCAGTGACATGTCAATGCTTTTACTGGATTCTCATCAATAAAGATACAATATTAGCTGTTCTATTCACCATGTGCTTGACTCAATACCTTTACCGTCTGGTACCCTCCAAAGGACACACCCTTCTTTTGGACCTTAGTAAATCTGTTGAAGGGCAAGGGAGGTGAAGAGTGAAGAACATGATCTCTACAGAGGTAATAAAAAAAGAAAGTGTGGAACTTCATTAGACCAGCAGCACTTTGCACGTCCTTAACGGTTCAAGCTCCTGCTATGTGTGTAAATTATTTTTGCATCTGAAAACAGGATAAAACTGTACTGAGCATAATAACTGCAGTGACATTTTTTGATTTGCCTCCACTTTTGACCTGCTAAGATCTGGACTTGAGCACATGAATGGTCTCACATCTGCCATCCATACAGAATCTGTCTGCAGAGAATGACTTAAATATTGCTTAGAATTGCTTTAGAATTAGAATTATTTGAATTAGAATTAATTACAAATCCCAAAGACACCTTAGCAAACTAAAATAAGGTAACTGAAGATGTAATTTTTTCGTAACAGGACAACTTATCTGGATGTGCTCAAGAGTGGAGATTGAAGGAAGTGAAGACCCCAGAATATGCCCAATCCCCCCTGTGTATGTGCAGCACAGCATGACATATTGTGTATGTGAACTGGAAATAGTTTCAGACGGTGCCAAGGATCTGCAGAGCTAAAGCATTCTACAGTTTGACTAATCTGCCAATGTCTGAAATAATAGCTTCGGCAAAGCTGTTGCCACAATGCACAGATACATAAAAAGAGTGTTCTGGAATAAGCATAAGCCGTTTTATTTTCTGCATTTACAAGTCACTAAAAAGAGTTTCCTTTCCTTTAGATCACAAATTTTATTAACTTGTTTACCTACTGCCATGCAACTTCTACCAGTGCTCAGGTCTGAATTTGCTTCCACTATTGTTTTCTCTTGTACTCCTTGGTTTTGCATTTGTACAGTAAACAACCCCGTTCTCACCTCATGGATTATTTGGCAGAGAGAAATGAGAGTGATTTTATGCAGTAGCAAAGTGAACTTCTGTAAACATTTGGTTTCATCTGAGATATTTCCATATCCCAAATACACAGCTATCAGAGCTGTATTAAAGGCTGAATACATTGCACAGGAGCTGAAATGTAAAGATGAGATTGACAGTATGCTTGAACTCATACCTTTGGGGAAATAAGGTCCACCATCATAAATTAAAGATAGATTCAGGCTACATTTTGAATCTCCTTGGAGACAGGCCTTCAGCAAAGAAATGGAGGATGGCCTGCATGAAAGCCTTGGAGGGGATAGGGCTGCTGAGAACTGATAGTTATACAGAAAAAGTGAGGGCTAAAATATGTGTATAAGGTAAAGCAGCTTAGATTCATTTACACCCAATTTCTTTAAAAAGTTCTTAGAATTCCTCCACTGATATGTACATGTGTCCCAAATGGTTTTACTGAGATGCTGAAGAACTGGTGGCTGCATCAGGCTCGCAACTTCTGGTTGTATATCACTTTGGATTTGGCTAACTTTCTTAGTGGTTTAAACTCATCCTTCCTCTCGATATGTGCTTTGTTACCCCTAAGGTCTTGGTCTCCTGATCACCCAGAAAGCCTTTGTTAGTACACGGGCATCCCCATCCAGGATGCATGCCTGGCTTTCCTCTGGGTGGAGAGAGGAAGGACGGACATGGCAGTGTGGCTGTGAACCCCATGGAACCCTTTACCTGCAGCCTGGGCTCAGCTGCTGCCCGGTCTTGGCTGCTGGGATGTGCGCTCGGGAGAGAGTACGGGCATAGCCTGTAAGTGGAGAACAGCAGCAGACAGATGCAGTGATTTTAGCAGGAGAAGAAAGGGACTTAATAGAAAATCTCAGACGCTGTGAGAGCTCTGGAGGAGAGGGTGCTCTGCTGTATCGCCACTAGAAGGTGGTTACACTCACACATGGCATTGGTCACGCACAGCCCTACTAGGGCAACACCACGCTGTGGTCTTCTGGGGTGAATCTTACACGCATGTCAAGCCAGTCTGGTCCTGGGGTTCAAGGAGGAGGTGGTGAGCTACCTGGCCAGGCAGCAGGCTTTGTGGCACACAGTTGACCTATGAAAGGAGCTAGCAGACCACCATGAGCAGTACCAGTGTTCAGAGTGGCTTACATCTTGCTGCAAAAATGTTCCTTCCCCTTCACGGAAGATAACTACTACCACAGGACGCTGTAGCAGCCTCTGCTCCAGGTATCAGCCTTCACACAGCTTTTGGTTTTGAGAGTGCTATAAACACACCAAAAATAGTCTTTGGACCTGAGGAAACAGGGCTAGTAGCATCCTACTTGTTTCATGGGGAAAAATTTTAATCAAAATTATTAGGCAGTGAAGAATGCTTTGTACTCTGGTTGCCTAAATGCAGGTCCTAGTGCTGCTAAAGGATACTTCCTTTGGGATTTTATTTATCCTGTTCTTGAGGGACTATTTTTCTAATGAGGTAGATTTTACAAAATTATTTGAAAACACTAATTTCCTCTTATTTAGGGACTGCTACTAGAAATCATCTTTTCCTGCCATAAGAAAGCTGCCAGTGAATCCACCAGATCATTCCCTTGCTTCTCCTTCTGAAGACTTGCTCTGTTCAAGCTGAATTGCATGACTGACAATCTCAGCACATCTGTGCTCTTTTAATTGCGGCAATATGCTGTTAAAGAGAGGCATTCTTTCTGCTGCCACAGCCACATTTAATAAGGCCATGGGAGACATTCGGAAATAGGCAGCAATGTTGATTCCTAGGGTTTTTTCTGAGGAGGAAGCAAAGCACACCTAAAGCAGAGCTGATTAATTCCAACAGATGCCATTTTCCATGGAGGTACCCTACACCCAGCAGGCATCCTAATAATAGCAGCAAGAGGTTAAGCCAAAGAACAAGGGAAATATTCAATCCATACAGCTATTGGACAGGTTTCCATATTTGGCTTTACACGTCTCCTTTGTAATAAAACTTTGCAGAGTACAACAGCACACGCTCTACAGGTTGCATTATATCAGGTTTTTGACTGTAAGTACCCAGATGAAAAGCATTAGATTTTCAAAAAAGGAGTTGACTTTAAGTGTGTTTATTCTGCTGGGGGAACTTTTTGTAAAGCAAGGCTGAACAACTTGCAAATGTGAACTAAGTTTCCTGTCTTTGGAACTCAGCAGGCCAAGTCTGAATCACATTTTTCTGCAAGTGATAGCTTTGAAAGAAAAGTATCTGGGCTTTCTGTTTTGCTGTTGTCCCATTGCTAAAGAGGTCTCCTTCAAGCTCTGCAGCACAGCAGTACGAGGCAGGCGAGGTACAGTGGTGTCGGTGTAAGGCAGGGGGCCTTGAACTCCAGCTTTCTAATCCTGCCTCTGAGAGAAACCAAACCAAATTAAAAACATCTCCGGGCTAGATAGTGCATAACGTCACTGCTTTGGCTTAGAAGTAGTGCTGAGGTGTGCAGCCCAGCAGGAGCTCCTGGAGGCAATGTGCTGTCATTCAAACCAGCACAGATGCTGTTTAACTCCAGCGAGCAACCTGATGTGGGGCTCTGAGGATGGTACGTGTCCCCCTGTCTCCGGCAGCAAAACTGCAGCTGCTTCCTCCGTACCTTTGGAGAGTGAGCAGCGTGTTTGCCCCCAAACATTGCATTATGTACAGCCCTTTCAGTACTTTTTCTTTTCCCTTTCCCTTTTCTCATCCCCTGCCTTTGTCTCCCACTGACCCACAGTCGCTTACACCCCCGCACAGACTTACAACAGAGCTTACATTGCCCTGGAGTTTCAGCTTCTGGCTCAGCTTCTGCCGTGGTCGAAAAGCACATAGTGCATCTGAGGATTTGGACTGAAAGGAGGAATTATGCTAGACTCACACTCCCTTGATCTGTGTCGTTTGAGTGCCTGGCTGGTACCCTTGGGTATGTGAGAGCGGTCTGCAGGCAAGCAGCCTTAACTAACTTGCAGCAGATGCCAATGGCAGCAAGGGCAGCTGGACATTGCCAGTGCGTGAGGAGACCTTGGATACCGCCCAACAAGAACTCCTCTCCCAGCTGTATGCCACTGGAGGATCCCCGTCAGCTTGGGTGATGCTTCCGCATGACGGCTGCAGCACAGCCAGGATCCGAAGCAATGTGTTAGCTCTCCTTTTCATGATTATAATGCATTAGACTGAACAGCTCTAGGACACAACTCTAAGATGCAAGAACATTGTGATTAGGTGCTATGTTTAATTCATGTATGTGCTTCCAAATGCGACAGGCAGGTTTCATTGTCAAAAGGACAATGACGTTGTGCTCTGAGTTCTAATTGGAGAGCAATAACCTGAAATGCTCATATATGTTGTATATCTACCTACAAATTTCAAAGGCTATGGGTGCTTCCTTCTACTTACAAAGGTTTAATTGGCCACTACTTAAATGGAAATCAGGGTATGTAAACAGATATTTGCAAGAGTAGGTTCAGCTCTGTACTCATTTGAGTTGAGTTGCTGTGCAAAGTAAATAAATCTAATCACTTCTAAATATAGAAAGTGTGATGTGGTAGAGTGCAGGAGGGAATAGAAAATATTCAGGAATCTATATCCTGGATCAGCTTAGAGAAGAATGGACACATATCCCAGCTTGAGACTCTGCTCTAAACTAAGAAAAAAAAAAATAAAAAATAAATCTGTCATGGAATAAAACTATTAAATTCAGGATAAAACTTAAATACCTGCATTTTCATATTTCTAGTGCTGGCTATAAGAAAAATTACAAGAGTCAAAGAATATAGGCTGTGTTTTGCTACCTTTATTTTCCCTGTATTTGAATGCAAGTTTTGCAGTATTAATTGCTGAGCATTGCTAGTAGTGAGCAAAATTATCAGAATTTGGCCTGTTGAAACTACTTCTAATCTGAGTGGAGTCAGAAGGTCTTAATGATATTTCAAGAACAAATTTGCAAAACTTAAGAGACCTGATTCATTCACAAGATAGAGATGAGACACTGAAAACTGCCTGTTAATCACTAATGTTGATATAGCATCAGTGGGTGGGAAAGTGTTTGTTCATATGCCCTTTTCTTTACTTCTGTATTTTCCGCATACAGTTATTTAGATAAATCTGCCCTGGAAAGCAGTTGTGTTTCCTTGGCTCCTACTTTCCATGAGAGCTTGCACTGGCCTGGTATATATATTCTTTACATTTAGAGCCTGACGCGTAAGTGGAAATCGACTTACAAACAACATGACAGAGTGGAGGTTAACCAAAGTGATTTTAAAAAAAAAAAATGGGTACAACTTAAAAATCTACAGCCCCGGGCCATTTTGTCTCAGCAGCTCTTTCATTATTCCAAGACGTGTCCTCGGGGGCTTTCCCTATCAGCTGCCGTGACTGGAGCTGGATGCCGAACAGTGACAACTCGCTGAGAATTTCCTGGTGGAGGCGAGTGCAAAACAGTTTCCCTTTCACCTGCTGGACATAGGGGCCACCCCGAGTGGAAAGAAATTAGGAGCTTGCTTTCTGCTGCTATATTTATATCCAGCGATACAAATTTTTTCATGTTCTTTGTGGTGCTCGGAGAGTTCAGTTTAAAACTCAGGTGTTTCTAATGAATCAGTCTGATGCCTCTGAGGTCAGAACTAATTTGGTATCAGTTATTTCTACTGGGGTAGGGGAGAAATCTGTACTGGAATCAAGGGGGCATGAGGCACTGTTTCTGTGCTTGATAATATGATTTGCATTATGTGAAGGGAATCTCTGTCCCTTTCCTCTGCCTTATTCTCATAAAGATTTTAAGTATATCGCTTATGGACTCAAGCTCCTTCCATTCCTACTGCAGATCTAAGAAACATTGTTTTCCCAAGCAGGCTCTGTGAAAAGAAACACACATTTCATCATGCATCTCTGACTCTATTTTCAAAGCAGATTTTCAGAGAGAAGTTGGTATTTCAAAACCTGCTTTGTTAAAAAGACTTGCTAATAAGGCAAGTATGTTCTGCCTGACTGAAAAGCAAGGCTCTTCTTTTTTTAATAACGGACACACAGCAGCATAAGTCCATGAAGACAGATTTAACCATTAGAATAACAATATGGAGGCTTTAGAAGAAAACAGCTTTTTAAAAATTCAAACTTAGTCAAATTTGTATGGCTATTCTATATCTGAATGAAGGCTCCCGCTTTAGGAAGATAATTTAGTATGTCTTCTAATAATTTACTATGTCTGCTGTGGCACTACCCAGACATTTAGAATGAGGCTGGTACTTGAGGAGCTTGCTGAATCAGGGTAAGAAATAGAAAGTGGGTTACCACGTGTTGCATTAAGCGTCTGCAGAGTCTGTGGCACCACTGAGAATGTTTCCTAATAAGATTGGATGCCCTTCCCCCCCTCATTCACCCATTAAAAACAGAGGAAATGTTATTATGCTGCAGTCTAATTTTCCAATACACTTCACAAAGTGTTTATGTGATGTGTTTCTTACCATTTTAACCTCTCTGAGCGTAATGAGTACCACAGTTGCTCTCCTTTAAACAAAGTCTGGCTAGCATTAAACACACAAAAGAAGACAAATTTGTGTCCCTTCTCAAGAAATAAACATGGGAGCCTTGTGAAATACATTAATACGCTCTCAATTAGCACACACATTAAGAAGTGTTTTGAGCAAACTAATGAACTTTTTGCTTCTTGCACAAGATAAAATTTACAATGGAAAATGAGTAAGTAGAGATGGTGTACGTCACCGAATTATAGAGCTGTGTGAAAGGCTCTAATAAAAACCATTTTCCCCCTGCTCAGAAATGATGGATTTTATTCTGCTGAACTTGAATAATAGTGTTCGCTGTAATGCACTCCTTAGCCCTCTAAGTGGCTAGTAAAATTAATCTTCAACAGCAATGAGCAGTACTGGGGTGATTCTTGTGCTCTAAGATTGAATTACTCAGACTTTAACTCCTTGTAAAAGGGAATGGAATATGCTACATCCTGTTTACCAGGTGTTTCAGGAGCAATCAGCATGAAGGCATGGAAATTGTCATCAAAAAATATGAAGGCATGCTGTGAAAAACCAGGGGGACATTTAATTAATAGCATTAATTTACAAAGGCTTTTTTATTATTATCTTTTTGTTTTGTTTTAATAATAGAATAAAACTGAATATGAAGCATTCACTCTCAGACATTTCCCTACTACAGCTGCTAATATAGTCTAACATTTGGGGGGCTTTCACATCTTTTCTTAAAGAAGTTGAGGGTGACCTTAGTCTCTTGGAACTGTACTGTAATGACAAATTAGAAGTGCTTATGTCTTCTCAGTACATGGAGCTTAGGACATCTCTGCTCCTATTCTAGGCACCTCTGTTGAGGCTAAATGGGATAAATCTGACTTCATGCACAGAGGAGAAGACTAACCATGATTTTGGGTGACATCCTCCCATGGCACACTAAAATAATGGTGACTAGACACTATACAGTGAATACCAAGGAAAACTGACGCCAATTAAACCTGGAGCTAATGGGATAATGAAATTATTTGCAGGGTTTTTTTACTGTTAAGATCAGGGCTGTCTTACACAGTGTTCACACATCAGAAAGACAAAGGGATCAGTTATGTGATTTTTTTCTTTAATGTAAAACACTGTCTTCAGAGCTGGATGTCCAGGTTCATAACCTGGTTGCACCATGGTTGTTTGCACAGAGATTTCCTGGCTCACACCACACCGCTGAATCTGAATGAGCAAATCTTAGCTGATCAGCATGGGAAGGCAGAAAGGAAAGGAGTAAGAAAGGAAAGGGAGGAAAAAGGCTGCAGTGGAGTTATGTAACTGATAACATGGGTTTTTTTAACAGCTGCTTCTATAGTAGGGTACAAGACATAAGTAGCCATTAGTTGAATAAGTTCCTCTGTGAATGTATATGCGAGAGAGAAAGAATTCAGCTAGGAATTATCATTACTGTTTTCAGCTGGTTTATTTTTTCAGCTCCCTTCTGCTTAAATAACAATATCCTTTACAATGTCAAGCTGGAAAAAAGGAGAGGCAGGGTTTTCTTATTGATACGATGGCTTTTAAGAACAAAGAAAATGAACTAGATTTCAAAGTACATAGAATGATATGCATGCTGCCAAAATATCCTGCCCTTGTTGCTATACTGTGACCACTGGTTAGTTAGCTGTGCTCTGTATCTTATGTATTAGATAAATACCAATCTACCAGTCTGATGTCTCATTAGTAGCATCTTACTCAGAATTTCCAGTTATTCTATTTCCAACAATCATTTTTTTCAGTTCTGTAAAACCTTTCTCCTTCTCACTTCTTTTGGAAAAATAGGGGGGGTGGGGGGAGAAAGTCTGTTTGTATGAATTTTCTCAATTTCGCTAAAAAAGGCTGTCTCTTCTGCGATCACTGATATGGTTATTGTGAAATGTTCTGTAGTTATAATGGACTTGTTCCAGAAGTTCCACTGAGCTGGTCCAATCCCTAATCCCTGCTCTAAATTGTTTCTTTTGGTGCCACATCACAAAATTAATCTTTCCATTTGCTTTGCACTGAATCATTTAACAGTGTGTGAATCCATATAAAGAGCCATGAGGCAAAGCTTTTGATAAAAGTTAGCTAGAACTAAACCAGCCTGCATATCTTATTTGGGAATAAGAAAATAAAAGTTTCAGAAATGACAGGTTTGGCTGCAACTTTTAGTTGTTCTCCTTCCCTGCTGCCAGCATACAGTCCATTTAATAGTTTCCTTCAGTTTTAATATATTTTCTGTGTAATCAGATGGCTCTGAGAGATGACTGAACACCGGTCATTCTGGGCACTTGCTTATTCCAATGATTTGAAATAATGTTATGGTAGCAATGCCCCACATGCAGAAAAACAATGCCAGTATCAAGATTTCTGCTGAGGATCTAATGCTGGGTTTAAATGACAAGTTGTGTCAGTGTTCGTAAAAGTACTCTCGATACAGGACTGGTCTTTGGGAAAAGATTTATACTACAAGTAAAGAACATCTTTGTAGCCCTTTGAGTCAACTCCCACTATAGTGGTAGTAGTGATGATAAAACCTATTGCTTTCACATAGTCGCTTATTGGACTATATGAAATGAGTAGAGATGGTCTTTGTTGAATTCTTGCCCTGTAGGACCCTATCTTAGAGGTGCTGCTGTGGTCAGGCAGAGGGCCTGAAAGCCCTGTCAGTATTGTCAGTAGGAGAATCTGAGGGGTGCTGGAAGTGCGGCTCCTATTCTGGGAAAGTTAGACTTAAGAAGGGCTAGTCTGCAATTTGAATAAGATGCAGGACAAAGTCTTAAATGCTGGAAAGATTAAATTGTCTTGTCTCAGCTAGCTTGGCTTTAAATAAAGAAAAAAAAGGGGGGAAAAGTGTAGTTAAACTTAATATTTGAAGTGAGAATCATCTTTTCTAACTTTCAGGGTGTGATTCACTCCAGAGCAGGACACCTAAACTCAGCTGCCCATTTTGTATCTATATGTCAGTGAGATGTTTAAACGTCCCACATATGGGATGTATACCACTAGCAGAACTTCACAGCTTCTCTCAAGGTAAAAAACTCTCCTCACTCGCATGCTTAGGTCTGACCCTGATCTTTTGTATTCCTCCCTAGGAATTACAGATGAAAACATTGTTGGTTCTAGATCTAGAGCATACCAAAGCTTTTGAAATGATGAACTTTGTTTACCTCTGGCAAAGTGCAAGTGCAAGATTATTGCAATCAAGATTATTTTTTTTCTTAGCTAGCCCAGTTCAGGAAGATTTTATTTAACTCTCCATGGAAAAAATGACAATGTAATGTGCAGAATGAAATATTTATTGAAAATATTTTAAAAATATGTTGAAGTTGGCAAAATTGAGTGTTCCTGTGACAAACACAAAGCAAATAATATTTTATAGTTTGCAGAATCCTAACCACAGTGTCATACTTCCCTGCTTGCAATTGAACCATGCTGAGGGAAATCATATAGATATGGAGTGAATTCACACTTAAGCTAACAGTCTTGGTTACCTGCAGCCAATTAAACCCTGGTTGGGTTATTACAAGGCTGGGCCCCAGCACATGAGTTTACGAGCCTCCCACTGCCCCAAAAGGAGCTAGAAACTAGTCATAAGATGCAACTGTCCTCCTATGACAGAATAACTCAGGATGAATTTTGTCATCATTGCAGTCAGATGAGTGCACATGTTCTAACACCAAGGAAATAGTTAAACATCTGCTTTATTTAAAGCCACAGAGTTAATCTCATTGGCTGCATCTATTCATTTCTTCAGCAGCAGTCCCAGGAGCATAGAAATACAAGGTGGATCTGATTTTTCCTTCTCTTTTTCCTTTTCTCCTTCATTCTCTCTTTATGAACCTGCAGAAGCTCACAGATTTTTTTTGTTTGTTTGTTTTCCGATGTGCCTCACAATACAGTCACCTAATTTCGTACTAACAGCATATGAAGTAAGCAGAAATTCTGAGACAACCTGGACCACCTATCCTCCTGGGGCTGCTCTTACAAGCTCAGTTTCTGGAAGAAAGGAAATCTGATCTTAAGACCATGACTTGGGGGAGGTGGGGGTGAAGAGTGTTTGTGAAAACACATCGGAGTTATTTTTAATTACTTGATTTTGTAACATTGTTGGGTTATATTTCTAGATTGTTCTCTATAAATAGGGTAGCAATATATTTTAAAATTATGAAATTCTCCAATTCCAGAAGCTAGGACCCCTAGATCTTATGATGAAACCTAATGTTATGAGAATAACTAGTATTTGAAGCAATACTACAACACTGAGATTGGAAAGACTTGAAGTAAGTTTAAGAATGTCTTTATATGAATGTCTTGATTCATGCCAAAACTTGCTTGATCTAATTTAGTATTAAGCATCCTTCACTAGTAGAAGCCAATGGAGGACATTTCAGACCCATAGATGCTTTGTGTGGACAAGAAGGTATCAATTCTTTGATCCTTTTTAGCTCTTTCCCTTACGGATGCTAAAGCACCTGTGAGAGATTGTCTGGAAAGTGCTCTATTATATTATTTTCTATTTAGAAATGAATTTATGTAGTTAAAGCCTTGTCTGTTGAGCTGAAAATGAACTCCTTGGGGCATACATCTGATGCCAGCAGGAATGAGTAATTTAGAACTTGAAGCCTGTACTTCCTCCCCAGAGGATGAGGGAGAAATATAAAAGTGTTTTAAAAATTATCCTTCACATTTGCTTCTAGAGGAAAATACAGCAGCTCCAATTTATTTGATTTGTTCATTAATTGCTCAGCTATTGCTTGGAAAAAAACACAACAGGGATAAAATGTAACCATACAACTCACCAGGTGGTATTGTGAAAAATTTTGTGCTACTAAGAGAGTGGATGTAACACAGAAAATGTATTGCATATTAATCCAAAAATAAACAAGAAAGAAAAATTAATTCATATTGAGGTCTGTAATCTTTAGCAGTATTACCCCATAGCATACAGGAAGGAACATGAAAAAGTGTGCATGTGTGGAACTGGACTGGACAGGGAATGTTATCAATGTATCCCCTATGTCATAAAATGCATTTGATCCATCAGCAATTTATAGCTAAAAATTTTCAGACACATTTTTTGTGTAGTCTCACTGCTTATATCCAAGTTTGAGTTCAAAGGTGTGGCAACAATACCCATACATGTAGATTGGACTTACTAGTTGGAAATCAGACAATCTATTTTATTTAAAACAGTACAAAGTTTTCTTCCAGAAACCCCACATCTAAGTATTCAGTCCCTGCTCTCTGTTGCTTGCTTGTTTCTGCAATAGCCTTTCCATTTAGCTTGCAATTGCATGTATAAACATAACAGCCTAATTTGGGATCACAACTAGCTGGTTCGAAGACCCTTTACATAAAGGCTACATCACATATGTTTGTGAGTTGTTACCTAAATGAAAAAAAAAAAAACAAACAACAACAAAACAACAACAAACAAACCAAAACCCAAAACCAAACCCAAAACACAAACCTCCTTTTCTAATTATCATTTTTTTGTTGTTGAAGAAGAGATCTCAGATTGCTTATATTGTCATAATCCATTGGCATCTCTGGCTTTGATTTACATTAACTTGGTTCCACCTGCTTCCCTATTATTAGACAAGGATGTCTTCACCTCTAAACAACATAGAAAATAATAAGAATGGCACATATAAAAATTCTCAGTCAGAAAACCTCCACACACTAGTAGACATGTCAAAGAAAGTTATGACTCAATGCACTTGTCATACATAACAAGCTGACTATGTCCCAGCTTTCCAGGCATTGGGCATGGCATCTGGGCTTATATCTGACCAGCTAACAGCAGGTCTCTGTATTTTTATATCTTTTTTTTTGCTTTACTCCAGTTAGGATCCCAGTCTGCATTGTCTTTGACCTGGAAAAACAACTCATGTACAAAATCTTTTTTTTATAAACAAAGGATGTTTGTTACTGGCTGCAGACTCCATCTTTGGTGTTGGGTATTTTTTTGGTGGGTTGGGGTTTTTTGGGGGTTTGTTTGTTTTGGTTTTTTTCCTACTATGATGCAAATGTCTTACAGTTTCGGGAGTTATCCACAATATGTATAGCCATCCAAATCTGTGTCAGACAAGGGACAGACTGAAAATAAAGAAAAGCTAGTATCCTCATGAAAATGGAGCTGTACACCCATGTAGAGGAAAAATGAGTTTCAGTACTAGAAATTTGTTGTACCTGATTTGTAAGGCAGTGGAATAACCCAAATACATCAGGGCTTCAGCTGTCTATCTGCAAGGGTTAGGAAGATTTTATTATCTTCTTGTGATGAAGAACTTTTCTCTCACTCTCTTAGGAACACCAGAAACAGAGAGACAGTGGTCAACTCTATTTCAGCCAAGAAGGAGGCATCTTTCAGTCCCTGGTTGCTTACTTCCTAGTTTAAAAGTTTTGATCACCAGCTTCGCATCAAATATTTAGCCAAATTTGAAGCCAGGAAGAAAATTTATCCTAGTTCCAGGTAGAGCTTAGGAGGTTTTCACTGTCCTCTGTAGGGTCGACTGTGGTCCACATCCTAGCATCATCTGGATATTGTCATCTATCATAGTCTCTCTTACTGGTAGGGCATACAGTATTAGTGGTATGGATAATGTTCATTCTTTCTCCCTGTAGCACACTCTAGATTCACTGTAGCATACTCTAGAGTCAAGGCTTTTGATCCCTTGTACTCAAAGTCCTGAGCTGTGCTGCTTTGGGGTGTTTTGTGGATTATCTTATGAAAACAGACTGAAGCTGTGATGTTTGCCATCCTATGTTTCTACCTTCTAAAAAGTCAGAAGAGCTTAATATGTTAGATCGAGGGTGAGAGTTGTCTGACTAAATGATGGTATCTACAGTGAAGACATCTAAAAGAGAAACCCTAGACTTTTATAGTCAGTGAAGAAATCTAGCAACTCATAGTTGTTCATGGTATGGAGCAACTCATCTCATTCTACACTAGACACCCAAAACTGCTCAGATGAATTATCCTCAATGAGTGCCTCATAACTGTAAAAGAAACATAGAATGTCTACTTGAGATGTAAACATACAGGGTGGGATTCAGTTGCTCATACGTAGGCTCCTAGTATAACTGACAGTTTTTATTACCCAGAACATCCACATAGGCTGTAAATTTGTGACAGATGGCAGATCCATATCTTTTCGATGCAAGCTGAAGGACAGACAGGATACTTTTTGGAACTTAAAGCAACACAAAATGGCTCTGTTTAGATGATGAAATTGTACACTTAGTGTGCTCGTTCTGAAATTTGCTTTTACTCTCTCCTTTCTACCGCAGCTGCCTGGCCAAAAAAAAAAAAAAAAAAGCTATCGTGTCCGTTCTTCTGGTGTGTCAGTGCTACTATTTTTCTAGGAAAGAACTGCTTTTACTATCTAGAATCCAACTTTTTGTTTCATTTAGATTATTGATGTGTTAGAAACGATGGAAGTGCCTGAGAATGGTTACATAGGAATTAGGGCTTCTCCCCCCATAAAGGTGGCAGAATAAATAGCACAACTGAAGTGCATCTACACGAATGCACCCAGCATGGGGAACAAACAGGAGGAGCTGGGAGCTATTGTGCAGTGGGAAAACTATGATTTAGTTGCCATCACAGAAACATGGTGGGATGAATTGCACAACTGGAGTGCTGCAATGGATGGCTATAAACTCTTCAGGAGGGATGCGCAAGGAAGGAGAGGCGGTGGGGTACCCCTGTATGTTAGGGGGTGGTTTGACTATTCAGAGCTTGACGATGTGATGATAGGGTTAGGTGTTTAAAGGTAAGAATCAGGGCAAATGCCAACAAGGGAGTCTGTTATAGACCACCCAACCAGGATTAAGAGGCAGATGAAATATTCTATAAGTATCTGGGAGCAGTCTCACAGTCACTAGCCCTTGTTCTCATTGGAGACTTCAACTTACCTGATGTCTACTGGAAATAAAATACAATGGAGAGGAAACAGTCTAGGAGGCTCCTGGAGTGCACGGAAGATAACTTCCTGACACAACTGGTGAGTGAGCTAACTAGGGAATGTGCCCCACTGGACCTGTTGTTTATGAACTGAGAAGGACTTGTGGGTGATGTGATGGTTGGAGGCCATCTTGGGCATAGCGATCATGAAACGATAGAGTTTTCAATTCTTGGATAAGTAAGGAGACGGGTCAGCAGAACTGCTACCTTAGACTTCTAGAGGGAAGACTTTGGACAGTTTAAGAGCCTGGTTGGCAGAGTCCCTTGGGAGGCAGTACTAGATGTCCAAAGAGTCCAGGAAGGCTCGATATTCTTCAAGAAGGAAATCTTAAAGGCGCAGGGGCAGGCCGTCCCCCTGTGCCAAAAGATGAGCGGGCAGGGAAGAAGACTGGCCTGGCTGAACAGAGAGCTCTGGCTGGAACTCAGGGTAAAAAGGAGAGTTTACAGCCTTTGGTAGCTGGGGCAGGCAACTCAGGAGGACTACAAGGATGTCGGGAGGTTATGCAGGGAGAAAATGAGAAGGGCCAAAGCCCAACTAGAACTTAATCTGGCTACTGCCATAAAAGACAATAAAAATGTTTCTAAACACATTAACAACAAAAGGAGGGCTAAGGAGGATCTCCATCCTTTAATGGATGCAGGGGGAAACATAGTGACAAAGAATGAGGAAAAGACTGAGGTGCTTAATGCCTTCTTTGTCTCAGTCTTTAATAGTAAAACCAGGTGGGTATCCAGCCCCCTGAGCTGTAAGACAGGGAAGGCAAGCAGAATTAAGCCCCCATAATCTAAAGGGAAATGGTTAGTGACCTGCTACACCACCTAGACACACACAAGTGTATGGGGCCAGATGTGATTCACCCAACAGTACTGAGGCAGCTGGTGGAAGTGCTCACCAAGCCACTTTCCATCATTTATCAGCAGTTCTGGCTAACGGGGGAGGTCCCACTTGACTGGAGGGTAACCAATATGACACCCATCTACCAGAACAGCTGGAAGGAGGATCTGGAGAACTACAAGGCCTGTCAGTCTGACCTCGATGCTGGGCAAGGTTAAGGAGCAGATCATCTGGAGTGCCATCACACGGCATGTACAGGACAATCAGGTGAGCCAGCAGTGTGCCCAGGTGGCCAAGAAGGCCAACAGCATCCTGGCTTGTATCACAAGTAGTGTTGCCAGCAGAACTAGGGAAGAGATCATGCCCCTGTACTTGGCACTGGTGAGGCCGCACCTTGAGTACTGCAGTTGGTTTTTGGGTCCCTCACTACAAGAAAGACATTGAGGTGCTAGAGCCTGTCCAAAGAAAGGAAACAAGGATGGTGAAGGGTCTAGAGACCAGGTCATACGAGGAGCAGCTGAGGGAACTAGAATTGTTTAGCCTGGAGAAAAGGAGGCTGAGGGGAGACCTTATTGCTCTCTACAACTACCTGAAAGGAGATTGTAGCCAGGTGGGTGTTGGTCTCTTCTCTCAAGTAACAAGCAATAGGAAGAGAGAAAATGGCCTCAAGTTGCACCAAGGGAGTTTAGATTGGATATTATGAAAAATTTTTTCACTGAAAGGGTTGTCAAGCATTGGGATAGGCTGCCCAGGGAACTGGTTGAGTCGCCATCCCTGGAGGTATTTAAAAGACACGTAGATGTGGTGCTCAGGGACATGGTTTAGTGGTTGGACTTGGCAGTGCTAGGTTAATGGTTGGACTTGATGATCTAAACGGTACTTTCCAACCTAAATGATTCTAGGAGTCTATGCTGCTTCTTTTTGAATTTTTTGCTACTTAAAGATGCAGCTGCTATGCACAGCTCAGTCTGGTGTACTACACAGTAGCTCAGACACAAAACTTCATACACAAAAAAAAGAATTATTACTTCAGTTTGAGGATCACAGAATCACAGAATGGTAGGGGTTGGAAGGGACCTCTGGAGATCATCTAGTCCAACCCCCCTGCTAGAGCAGGATCACCTAGAACAGGTTGCACAGGATTGTATCCCAGCAGGTTTTGAATATCTCCAGAGAAGGAGACTGCACAACCCCTCTGGGCAGCTTGTGCTAGTGCTCGGTCACCCTCAGAGTGAAGAAGTTTTTCCTCATATTCAGATGGAACTTCCTGTGATCCAGTTTGTGCCTGTTGCCCCTCGTCCTGTCACTGGGCACCACAGAGAAGAGTCTGGCTCCATCCCCTTGACATCCACCCTTTAGATATTTATAAGCATTAATAAGATCCCCTCTCAGTCTTCACCAGGCTAAACAGCCCCAGCTCTCTCAGCCCTTCCTCAGTAGAGAGATGCTCCAGTCCCTCAATCACCTTTGTACCCCTCCACTGGACTCTCTCCAGTAGTTCCCTGTCTTTCTCAAACTGGGGACCCCAGAACTGGACACAGTACTCCAGATGTGGCCTCACCAGGGCAGAGTAGATGAGGAGGATAACCTCCCTTGACCTGCTGGCCACGTTCTTCTTAGTGTACCCCAGGATACCATTGGTATCTTGGCCACAAGGGCACATTGCTGGCTGTCCTGGTTCTGGCTAGGATAGAGTTAATTTCACAAGGAGCCAGGACAAGTGAGCCAGGCTGCCCAGGGGCTATTCCATACCATGTGACATCATGCTCACCATAAAAGGGGGCTAGCTGGGGAGGGGCAAGCTCGGTGTGGCTCCGGGACAGGCTGAGTGTCCGGTCAGTAGATCGGTCGGTTGATCAGTTGGTCATGGGATCGGTAAATTCCTTTCTGTTATCACCCATTGTGAATATCTGTTATCAGTACTGTTGTTGATTGTTTCCCTCTCCCTTGCCATCCCAGTAAAATGTCCTTACCCCAACCCACGAGGCTTTGCCTTTGTTTTTCCGTTTTCCTCCCCATCCTGCCAGGGGAGGGGTGAGCGAGCGGCATGTGGTGCTCAGCTGCCAGCTGGGCCTAAACCACGTCACTGGCTCATGCTTAACTTGCTGTCCACCAGGACTCCCAGGTCCTTCTCCGCAGCTCTACTTCCCAGCAGGTCAACCGCTAACCTGTACTGGTGCCTGGGGTTATTCCTCCCTAGGTGGAGGACCCGACACTTGCCCTTATTGAATTTGATTAGGTTCCTCTCTGCCTAATTCTCTAGTCTGTCCAGGTCTCACTGAATGGCAGTGCAGACTTCTGATGTATCAGCCACTCCTCCCAGTTTTGTATCATCACCAAACTTGCTGAGGGTACAGTCTGTCCCCTCATCCAGGTAATTTATGAATATGTTGAATAAGACTGGACCCAGTACTGACCCCTGGGGCACACTGCTTATTGAAGTCAAGGTAGACAACATTTACTGCTCTCCCCTCATCCACCCAGCCAGTCATGCCATCACAGAAGGCTATCAGATTAGTCAAGCATGATTTCCCCTTGGTGAATCCATGCTGACCACTCCCAATAACCTTCTTTCCCTCCACATGATTAGAGATGACCCCCAGAGTGAGCTGTTCCATCACCTTTCCAGGAACGGGGCTGAGGCTGACTGGCCTGTAGTTTCCTGCATCCTCCTTCTTGCCCTTTCTGAAGACCGGAGTGACAATGACTTTCCTCCAGTCCTCAGGCACCTCTCCTGTTCTCCATGACCTTTCAAAGATGATGGAGAGTGTCATAGCCATTACATCTGCTAGCTCCCTGAGCACTCGTGGGTGCATCCCATCAGGGCCCATGGATGTGTGGATTTGTTTGCCTAAATATTCTCTAACCCCATCCTCCTTGACCAAGGGAAGATCTTCCTTTCTGCAGACTTTCTCTCCTACCTCCATGGTCTGGGACTCCTGAGGGCCGGCCTTAGCAGTAAAGACGGAAGCAAAGAAGGCATTCAGTAACTCTGCCTTCTCTGTATCCTCCCTCACCAGGGCACCCACCTCATTCAGCAGTGGGCCCACATTTTCCCTAGTCTTCCTTTTGCTGCTGATGTACTTGAAAAAATCCTTCTTGTTGTCCTTGACATCCCTTGCCAGATTTAATTCCAAGTGGGCCTTAGCCTTCCTCGTAGCATCCCTACATATTCTGACAACATTCCTGTATTCCTCCCAAGTGGCCAGTCTCTTTTTCCAGGATGCTTGAGTCTAGCAGTTGAAGGCCCAGGTCTGGCAACAACTTTAGTTATTGTACTATGTTTTATGCCCAGAAATTACACATGTGAGTTTTCAGAAGCAAATTTTGTTGTCTGCTATCTTGTTTATCTAAAAATTAAACATCTAGAGTGAACTTTTGATATTCAAAGGAGAGACATGGGCTTCCATGCAAGATCATTCAGTTTATCAGTGTTTTGAGAGTTTAAAGTGTAAGGAAACACCTATGCTAACCTATATGTCTTGAAGCTGGACATACAAGTCTAATCAAATGACTCTTAACAGTTTCCTTAATAACCATTAAGGAAAACAGAGAGGAATAAATACCCCTAGCGGGCAAATAATTTTACCCTAAAGTAAGTGTATAAGATATATCAGATGAATCACTTGCTAAAAATTTGTTGGCTAAGAAGGGAGCTTCAAGGTACTGCTAGAACTTTAATGCATAACTGTTAGAAGCCTGAAGCTGATTGGGATGAATCCCATTCTAAAATACACTGGCTGAGTTATCCTCAGAGGTATTTTTTTCCCATTGGCTTTATAAAGGGTTTAGACAATTAGATTTACACAGATATTTAATTTTTAGGTGTCCAAATTTAGATGAACTGAATCACATTCAAAATGAAGATCAGATTTTAAATGCGCAGATGATCTTTACTGCATGTAGACAAAGAAAGGAAGAAAAGAAGTAAATCAAGCATGTTCCATAATGTTCCATACTGTCCAATCGGAATTAATGTCATAATGTTTTTCTAATAACAATATAGGTCCTCAAAACATAATAATACAATGAATGTACATTTTGCTTGAATTGGGAAGTTTCCCCAGCCCTGTATCCCATACAAAGTGTTGTTCCAAAACAAATCCTCATTAAAACATACTGAAATACTACATCGATTGTATCAGTGTTTACATGCCTGTGACACCGTTAATAGTAGGTGCTTGGCATCAAGACAAAGGAGATCAGCATTACTTATGTGTGACAGGAATTGTGTAACATATATTAAGTTCAGCATCTCAGCAAAAGAAGTATGAACTTTTCTTTTCATTAAAAAGGAATTAAATCTTGATTCATGAATTATAGCTTGTCATGATGCATCTAATGTATCTTAACTTGTGCTCAGTGAGCAACTTGAAAAGATTTTTAACAGCTTTGGATTAGGTCAGTAGAGCTTCCATTTTTAACTGAAAACCTGGTGCTGTGTCTGCCATCTTCCCAGCTTCCACCAAGGTTTCAAGACTGTGATGCTGGCTTTCTTTTTCTTTTATTACTTCTTTCTTTCCTTCTTTTCTTCCTCTTAGAGGTTGGAGGAGGGGAATCTGCCACAATAAACTAGAAAAATCCATTCTGTCAAATTGCATGCCCTGCTGCTTCATCACCATTATTATACTGAGGTTTTACATTAAAGTACCCTGGATTTTAAATTGAAAGTCAAATATAATTTGCCACTAGAAGCATGAAGTGAGTGACTAGAAAAGCTGATAGCTAGGCGCAGCATGACAAATTGGTATCTATCTAATAATGAGCCTTACAAGGTCATGGATCACTACGAACCTCTCAGTTTTATGTAAGTAGAACTGGACTACATTGTGTCAATTGTTGTTTCGGGGGAAAGGGCAATATATTTTAGATTGGCCCATACATTTTCAGAGCTAAAGCTAGACAGGTACAATAAGTCCCTTTTTGATAGGAAAAAACAGGAAAAGCTACAGAGAAAGGAAGGGGGAGAAATTTTGTAGTTTCACACACCAACTTTCAGGATAAATTGTGGACAAACAAACTGTTCCAGTGTGTAGGTTTAAGCTCTAGAGAGGAAAAAACCCACCGATTTATAAATTATTTTTAAAAAAATCTTTAAGCAAGTGGTCATTTAATGGGATTTTTAGGGTAAATCATGACATTGATTTTGTATCTACAGCTGTATCAACAAAGAGAGGAGAGGAACAGCTGTGTCCCTACATCAGAAGTAAAGTTATTAATAGAAGACCATTACAACATTTGAAACATTCAAATCACTTCTCAGCAAGCATTAATCAATAGGGTCCTAGTGGAATTGATAGAGGTATGACTATTTATACCATGAGGTAGATGTTCTGATAACATCATCCTTTAATGACATATCCACAGAATTTGTGCAGCTGGCAAATGTTGTCATTTGAGACTTACACTCAGCTGAGATCATTTACTAGGAGTTGCTCTTCTGGGACACAAAGACCTTTATCAGTTTGTCTTATGACATTATTTTTATGTGCTTTTATGAGACACTGTGTAGGATTCATGTACCGTAACTTTGGCATCTAAAATGTAGTTCATCATTCTAAGTTCCTTTGCATCACTGTAGTGGAATAGAAGGATATAATCTTTTGGAGATGTTGAACTCTAGGCAGAGATTATTTTATTGCAAAATAGGCTTCTGGGACAGATCAGATTGTCTGCTAGAAGCTAGAAGGGCTTCTGGCAATAAGGGGAGCTAGAGTGGAAATTTGGGCATCATCACCTATCCTTTTGTCCTGCTTTCAGCTGAGAAAGAGTTAATTTTCTTTCTAGTAGCTGGTATAGTGCTGTGTTTGGGATTTAGGATGAGAATAATGTTGATAACACACTGATATTTTAGTTGTTGCCAAGCAATCAAGGACTTTTCAGCTGCTCATACTGCCCTGCCAATGAGAAGGCAGGGGGCACCTAAGAACCTGGGAGGGGATACAGCCAGGACAGCTGACCCAAACTGGCCAAAGGGATATTCCATACCATATGATGTCATGCTCCGTATATAACTGGGGGGTGGGCCACAAGGCAGTTCAGCTTGAGAACTAGCTCAACATTGGGTTTGGTTGGTGAGCAATCGTGCTGTGCATCACTTGTTTTGTATATTCTATTATTATTACTATTGTTGTCTTCTTTTTCTGTCCTATTAAACTGCCTTTATCTCAACCCACAAGTTTTACTGCCTGGAAATTGTGGAGCTGACTGGTAGCTGGAGGACCCCATTGGGCAACTCCTGTTCTGATCCAAACCAGAGGATGAAATTTAGCAGAACTAACCCAAACCACCCACGTGCCTCATTCGGCCAGACCAGTGGCCATACTACTTTTTTACAGAGGACTTTCAATTTTACTGGGAGATTAGTTGTGATTTGCTGTTCCTCTGTTGCCTTACAAATAGGATAGTCCTAGCATTGCCAAAGTAACAGACAGTGAAGTCGTCTCCCTGTAAAGGTGCTGCCTGTTGAAAATCAAAATGCAGAAGTTGTGATCATGTTAACAGTTCTAGCTATGGAATCTGGCTTTATAAAGTATCTTGTTTAATCTATTTCCATGTTGGAGGTCTCTTGTTTAATCTCTGCTATGTCAGGTAAAAGGGAGGCAACTGCAACAGCAGTAGCCACGAACAAACCGCAGCATATGCAATGGTTACTATTTTATTTCCTGTGCAATGAACCTTTCAAAATCTTAGGAGTCTGTTAGCTGGAAATGGCTGATGTTTTTCTGTAATTCACAAAAGGGACACATTGTTCTTTGCCTTTTGATTCTTCTAGTTTTGCTGGTTTTCTTTAATGCACAATAAAAACCACAGTGCGATATATAATACATGGGAGAAATAACCCAACCTTTGGTACAATAATTTAACCTAAAGTTCACTGAAATAAATATAAAAGACTCTTGCTAATTAGTACCAAAAAAGATCCCTAACCTAGCACTGGGCCCCAAGAATAATATACTGCTCAATGAGTTTTCTTTTCGGGGAGCAAGTAGTCAAATCAGAGTCAGTGTGTGGAAGAACCGTCCCTTACAGGCACAGCATGGCCCCCAGAGGATAAGAGAACCATGAGTAATAAGCAGCATGATTTATGAGAATAAATCTTATCAGACAAATTTGATTGCTTCTTCTGATAGCATTACCAAATAAGCAAATGAAAGGAAAATGGCAGACCTAATATAGTTTGACTTCAGTGAAGCATTTGATATAGCATCCATGAAATCTCATACAATTAATTCAAATTGACAAATATGCAGACTGTCGCATGGATTGAAGATTAGCTCAAAGGCCATAAACAAAGAATATTGATAGATCAAGTTGAAGGGAGATACATAGTCATTTGCTGCAATGCTGGTGCTAAATCAAGACTTGTTTAACATCTTCATTCCTGATTTGGAAAGCAGAATGAGTCAGCTCATTAACAAAATTTACCCATGACATAAATTGGGAGGAGCTTTGACTGCCCTTATGGGGAAAGAATGATACAATGTGTCAAAGATTGATGTGATAAAGTAATAAATAAATGATAAAAGTGCAAGGCACCACCACTGGTATAATTTGAAGCAAATATTGAACGAGTATTTAACAATCTGGAAAAGATGAGAGAATAAAATATAATTGTGGCAGATAATGGGCACAACTTGAAAGGGCAACAGAAAGGGCAAGTGAAGTTATAGGTGCATATGTATTATTGCCTCATGGAATAAGGTGATACAGTAATATCTCAGAAGAGTAGTTTAATTTTGAGCACACAAACAGACCTAGTCTATACAGCTGTGGCACGCAAAGCATAAAATTGGGTTCTTGGAATGATTAATGAAAGGAACTATAAGAAACTGAAGTGATAGCCAAATGGTAAGATGCAGTGAGGAAAGATTAAAATGGATAAACTATAATGGACTAGATTAAAAACACTGAACTTGTACGTGTATTGAAATACCTTTCTGCCATGAATTTAGTAATCACTATGAAGAAACTTAGACTGCCTGATAATATAGCTCTCCGTGTATGCTTACTAACAAGTAGAAGGGTACCTGGTGTTCTCCAAACATCAGAGTTCAAATTTCAAGGATGGAGAGGAGTTTTGCATGGTGCAGAAAAGTAAACGAAGAACAATGGGAGGAAGCTGAGAAAAATACTATTAAGGTGATTACTAGCAACATTTATTTGCCATATTAGAAGCGTATTGTGAGGGAACAAAACTGCATGAGTAGATATACGCTATGTATATATTTCTTTGCCTTTCACCGTGGCAGCATACTACACTTGTAATGAATTTTGCTTCTTTAAGTGAAAGTTTCCTGTAGTGGGAAGGGTGGTAGAGAGATAAAATATTTGGGACCATACCATCTCCCATATGCAGAGTCTTTACCACCCCAGATGGCACACCACCTGCCAAGTCCTGGAAATACTACTGAATTATTACCTTCCAAACATGAAGCAGACTAAACCAGCACAGCATATAATAGATCCTCCCGCAAACGCTTCCAAAATTAAGACTAGGTGCCTCTTTTTATATACAAAGCCCAGATGGTACATACAAACCAACTGTGAACTACATTGCTGGTGTGATGTTTAAGCATTACAAATATGTATGCTGGTATAACAAATGGCCTCTATTTACAAATGGAAGACTGAACAAATGAAAGAGATGCAAAGTTTTGCAGCTTGCATTGAAGATGTTTGGCTAGATAGACTTTGGCTATCACTCTGTATAGCCATTTGTACATTAAAATTAGGTGCAGAACAAGTTTTGCCCACGTAGGAATATTTAAGATGAAAATATAGAATCTAATGTCTAAGCTTGTGGAAGTCTAACTTAAATTCTTGCAGTGAGAACCTAACGGTGGAGTAACCACCCAATACACTTGAGATCAATGCCTCTGTTGACTAAACAGAGGAAAAAAGAATAGAAGCAAGGAAATTATTTTCAGTCTAACATTTGAAGAAAATGAGGGCTTGGTGTTTGCACTAGTTTGTCAGACTCTCTTCTCTTCAATATCTGTTAAATCCATTATCTGGTTTCAAACAAGAGGTGAGGAGGTGTAAAGACTGATGCTAAATAAAAGAGGAACCAGGCAGATCCGTGGTTTCACCACAAGAAGCACCAGCTGATTTCACGGTAAGGGGACTGAGCAGAGGAGGAAACTCCTAATAATACTGTTGCAGGAGGAAAGGCTGCATCCTGGAAGTCCTTGTAGCCTTCCCTCCCTGAGAATGCAGGAAAACAATATTAATGGAATCAAAAGTTTTGTGATCTAACAGGGAATGTAGCTGGATACCAGCATATCTTAGACAGAGGTGTTTTTCTTGTGCAGATTCTTTGTAGCTGTCAATGTGCAAACTAAAAGTGAAGTTTTTCCCGTGGCATTCATAAGTTGTTTCTCAGCCTCTCATTTTGTCTTTCTCTCTCTCTCTCTCTCTTTTTCCTTTTCTTTCATTTCCCATCCTCTGGCTGTTCTTGTGGATATTCTGATACCTACTAGTGGTGAAATCAGGCTGCATCCGTAATGCAATTAATTTAAAAAGTCAGTTAGGCGTAAGGCAGCAATTCAAAGACAGAACAATAGTCAGGAGACTGGATTGGGTAGTTCTCTTCTGGCCTTAGGAGAAAGTCATGAAGACAAAAAGGTGTTATCTGATCTGTGGTAGAATTCAGTAAAATGTCAACGTTCACCACCACATCACCGCTCTACCTCTGATGTTAGATATGGGAATCTGATGTCAGATACGGGAATATATCAAAGTTAGGACAGCCTCTAGAAGAGTGAGTGGTGAGTTAGTAGCATTTGCTCTTTGGTAGCAATCTGATAAAAACAAAGACATACATATTGCTGATACTGTAGCAATAAAACATGACAAGTTCAGATGATCAAAATAGTATTTTTTGACTCATTTAGGCCTATTTTCAAAAGAAGAAAGGTGTAACAACATGCCGTGTTCATCAGGCTGTCACTATATAGGAGCTGCTAAGGGTGGCTGTAGAAAAGATGACTAGATTTGTCCTCTGAGTCAATATTTTTTGAATTACATATATTCAGACACTTGACAGCATATTATTGACTTGTATGTCTGCAACAGGTCTGAACAGGTAGGAAAGGTACCCCATACACGATACACATTTAGTTCACAGTATTCTTTACTTTCAAGTATATCAGCTTAAATAACCAGCTTCTCTGGACAAATTTGAGCCATGTGTCATAACATCTGATGTTACTGGAGCACTGTCTGCTTACCTAATTGCTGAACATTTTGGGTCCTTTGTGCATAAAGGTCATATCTTCATGCAGTGACTTCAGTGGAGGTACAGCAATTTACACCAATTGAAAAAATGGTCTTAAAGATTTTTGTGGCCAGGATTTCTCATAATAAAAGACTTTGCAAATCTGGAAGTCATTATTTTAATGGCACTGCAGACAGCTATTGTTAAACATGGGGCACAGTTCTAGGGTAATTATGGTATTATAGCATTACTTTATAATTCAACTTTTCTCAGTTTAAATTACCATCATTGAAATGTGTTTGCCTTGCTCCCATCTAGTCGAGCATCCTGCACAGAGAGTGCAGAACAGGAAGAGAAGCTCTGCTAGTCCAGACACCCAGAGCTAGTACTTTTTCTTTTTAAAAGTCTCACCTAGGAATAAGGCAGTGGACAATTCTGTGAGTATTTATGGTGATAGGATTTCACAGCATTCTGCACCCTGTTGCCCTGGACAGCATTTGGCTTTGCCTTTGCGTAAAACTGCCTGCTGACTGTAGCTGAGGTTGAAATTGATGGAGAGAGTGAGGGAAAACTTGGAAAACTGGGATCCCTAAATTAATTTCCTATTCCAATAGGAGTTTAAAATGGGGGCCGCAGGGGATGATGTAGCATTCATGTTGAACTCTTAAGATTCACGTTTTGAACATGAGTCATATGTCAGCTGGCATGGTGTCTCTTTGGCTTGCAGACCGCATTTTACCAGGCACGACTACCCAGCTCACACAAGGGTCATGCCTCGCACTGCGGTTCAGGCATGTCTCTCCCCATCTACAGGCTCAGGCTACGTCTCCTCTCCTGACAGGTGACTCAATCAGGGGAGAGGACATTTCAGGACGGGGTCCACTGAAGGAAGTCTGGGGTATTGAACAGTGAAAAACTTTGGAGGATCTGTGGTTTTCAGAGGTATACAGGAGAGCAGAGCTCCTCTCTGGGCTCTGTAATACTTGTGTGTGGAGCAGCAGGGTAAAATCATGGCTGGTCATGTCATCCCTTGTGATGGGACTGGCTAGAATTGTGTCTGTCTTTTCATCACCGGTTTAGGTGTGATGTTTAAGGATTATATGAAACAGCAACTAAAGTCATAACCACCACAATGAAAAAAAGGCTCAGAAGGAGCAATGTATTACTTGGAAAATGTGAGGAGGTGAGATTTTGAGTTTTACAGGAAAGCTTTCAGGTTTGGTTTATCTGAACTTATGGGCTCAAAATGGGTCAGCTTTTTTTTTTTAGCTCAGCTTCTGTAGCTTTATGGAAAGATTTATTTGTCTCAGCAGAGCTCTACAAGAGTAAACTGAATTGTTGCTTGTTCATGCATCCTGATTAAGGGTCTTACCGTCAGTTCTGTTTCTCTCTGCTGAGGCTTGAGGTGTTGGTATTGAGTACTTGCTATATCATCATGGTACTGTTTGTCTGAAATTGAGCTTGGAAAATGTGGAAGAAACTGACAGGCATTCCGGCAAGTCCTGAATTGCTTTTCAGTTCAGCTGTGTTCACCGCCAAAGGGAGTACTCCTTGGTGGGGGGGGGCAGATATGATTAGCAGTAAAATATCCTGGCTTATTTTAAACATAGGAATAATGTCTGTAGGTTCATGACAACGTGAGATTCAGGTGCCTCACTAGGCTAAAGGGACACATGTTAAACCTGCTAAAAGGACACACGTTAAACCCACACTGAACATTTGGCCAGCGTTCCTTTTTGCAGTATAATTTGGGAATGGATCTTCTCCATTCATTTACCAAGAAACTTGCAAACCCAAACCTACCTGCTTATGAATGCAGATATCTGCTGTTTGCCCCAACTATTCTCCCACTCCATTTATGGACATTCAGAGCTCCAGGAAAACAGTGAGGGAAACTGCCATGAAACTGAGATGTCCAATCACACGCTTTGAATAATAAATAATGCATGCTGAATAGTCAAGGACATAATTAAATGAAAAGTTTGCAACAGGAAAGCTGATTGAAAAATGTTTGCACAAAGCACTGCAATGATTTAAAGAAAATGAACACATTTATGGAGGTCATAATATTTTTACTAATAATCTGCCAACCTAAAAAAAGAGCCTAATTTATTAGCTAAAATGTTTCCCAAGAACAGTTTGCCCAGGTCTAGCGTGAAATGACATATTGAATTCAATTCCATGCTGAATCATTCCTTTGAAAGAAAATGGTTTGCAGCTAGTAAAATATCCCTGGATAATCACAGAGGTCAAAAGCTGTGACCTTGTTGTGTTACATGCCTATTTACAGTTTGCTCCCACTGCAGGTTGTCAGGGCTTCAAGTACCTGCTTCACTTGACGTACAAAAAAAGAAGCCTCCATATTTGACACTTAAAACCCCAACCATCTCCTTTGCCTCCTCATTTAGTCAAACTGTCTTCTTAACATATGAAAAGATTCTAGTCCATTCAATGATTCATGCACCTCCTACGGTGCTGAACTCTATATGATACCTAACTGTGTCACTTGCCACATTGTTTCATCAAACTTTTCTCATTTTCTGTTTATTTGTTCCTATTTGCAGAATTTGTCAAAGTTCCAGTACAGAAGTACTGAATCTAAGTGTATAAAAATGCTTAAGTTACTTTGGGAGAATGCATTCTGGTCATTTCTCTCTTCTAGTCCTCCCAGATATCCTCAGGGTTAGTAACTCTTTTCTTTTTTTTTTTTTTTTTTTTTTTTTTTAACTGAATGTGCTTTTCTTTCCTGCTTCTCCATTTAATTTGAGCAAATTTGATAGCCATGGGCATTTTATTTTATTTTTACCATCTGTTTTCCATTTTTATTAAATAGTTATAGTTTATTGTTAATTGAAATTGCAAATTGGCCATATTATGTTTATGCTATAATAATAGCATCTGGATTTAAAACTGTGGGAAAGATTGCTTCCCAACTGTTCTCACTATGTATGGGCCTAGAGCCTTAAAATTACACCTGTCCTATAGGGGATTTCCTGCCCTTTGGGTTGATCTCTTAAACAGCCAAGGTCTTGCTTGAAAAATAAAAGCTCTACCTTTCTGTTCTAGAAGAGAAAGGTTAAGGTTCCAGGACAGTAGCCTCGAACATTTTGAAATAATAAAAGTCTCTTGCAGCAAGATGGGATCTTTCAGGGCCTGATCCAAAAACTCCTCCTTATTTCTGGAAAAAGCCAGCTATACAAGAAACATATGCTGAATTACAAATATCTTCACCCAGGCTTGAGAGAGGTTTTATTCTGTACTCTTTGACAGTGCAGCATACTATTTCTAGAGACATAAGAGAGATATTAGTATGTCTTGGGGGGCTATTGAACACTGTAAACTTCCCCAATGTATCACAATTACAGGAACACCTGTTCTAAGTAACATTTTGCTGAGCCACCACGAGAATTTGGTGCTCAATAGCCCTCAAAATTTCTCATTTCTTTCCTGTGGTGAGGTGCTTTAGCGACTTCTCTCTGGACCGTAATAGAAAACTCTTAAGGTCAATGGTTCAATACCTCTTAAAGGACACTGCGCCCGCCCTCCCTCCCTCCCTTCCCATTTCTTACTAATAGTGCCTCAACACACTTGTGATTCTTTGCTTATCGATGTCTATTTCTTCATCTCTTTATTTTTGTTGTGCAGAGCTGAGGAGGAAAGGAAATAAGTAACAAACTAGTTACTGGTATAGTCTATATTAAAGTACACGGGTGCTATAAGGAAAGGAAGGAGAATTTATAGAAGAGAACAAATGTATGAAGATAACTGTGAAAAAAGAAGTCCTATGAAATAGGAGTAATATGAAATAGTCCTGACAAACTTGGAGATGTCCCATGATGTGGGTGAGAGCCCTGATTCTGTATGGAGTTGGTGGGAGACGCCAATTCCATGGACATTAATGGCCAATATTAAATCCTAGATTCTAGGTATATTCTGTGGTGCTCCATGTCTTGTTTGGGTCTAAAAACATAGGCCCAAGCTTTTAGAGAGTAGGATGCTAATTGCTGAGTGATATTGAAAATTTCACTCTCTCTCATATATTGCAAATTCTGTTCCTGCATTGAAGTACTCTGGCTCTTGTTTAGAGCATTAAATTAAGGGTTGACCTCATACTTTTTTTGGTATGGAGGAAAAAAAGAAAACTGGTAACAAATGCTTTAATCAAAGGCACTAGGGAAAAAAAATCACCTTAAAAGCGTCTATAAGGAGTATATGGGATGAAGAAGACTGGTCTCTGTTCTCATGTTATCTTTGACAAGATGCTCTGCTTTTTTTTAATTCCTGTCCTTTGTCTTGAGCTCGTCTGTTTGTGATAAGAGATTTGGGGATAAAGACTGACTTTTTCTGTGTGTTTGTACACTATCACACATAAATCTTACTTGGTCTCATGATGCACTTTTGCAGTTAGTATCTTGTATTACTAGACGAAAGGCATGAGAATGGATAATGGGAGAAAAATGAACCAAACATTGAACGATGCATTACAAGCAATAAACAGGCACCCTTGGTGGGCACAAGCACCTGCTTCTTCTCCAGTGCATGACAAAAATCACTTATTCTGCCAGCTGTAACTCTAAACATAAAGTAAATGGGCCCCAAACTGGAGCTGGATGAGGTAAAAAATAATGGTTTTTCCAACACATGTCACCCTTTTTCCTCTTTCCAGATGATATGGGGACAGGTCTGGATTCAGGTTAAAGTATTCAGCATTTCTAATTGTGTGAGGAAAGTTTTTTTGTGTGTGAGACCCTTTGAATCTACTAAGGTGTGAAGGGTTGGGTAAATCACCTTGCCTTGTTCTTTTGAAGGAGGAGGGAGCATATCAGGTGAGAATACTAATGTGTAAACATCTACTAAGTTAATGTTCAATAGGAAAATAGATATTTTCTTAGCCATTTCTGTCCATAAAAGCTAAAGGGTGAAGACTATGAAGATACGACCCTCCTAGACTGGGGCAGGGATAAAACCAAGAAGTGTGAAGTCTTAATTTTCTTGATAACAATGATCACCAAAACATAAGCAGTAAAGAACATGATATGAAAAGAAGATGTTTCCTCTAAGTTTCTATGAAAAGCTACCAGACAGATTTACTTTGATTTTATAAAGTAATTTGTCATTTATAATGTTAATGAAAAGATTTCCCTTTGTGACTATGAGGGAAACAATAGATATTACTAAGTTACTGAGCTTTTTTTCAGTGCTTCAGTTATGCAATGTTCCACTTGAGTCATCTTCAGTTACAAAACTGTAGTCATTAAAGTGTAGCATGTTTAAGACTACTATCTCCTGGAATCCACTGATCCGTGCAATTGCTGTCACACTGGAGAAGGCAATCTTTGACTTGACATTAGTTTCTTGTCCTTCCACATTGTATATGACATACTGTCTTTCCCTTTGCCTTTTACTTGCAGGATCATGGCATTTTAAAGAAACAGAAAAAAATCTTGTTGGGCTGTCAGTCATTGACCAGTCTTGGAAGACTTTTCTTCTGTTCAGGGAATCACAACAGCCACCATTTCAGTCATACTGTTTTTTTCAAGCACTTCAGTGTAAGTATTATATGAAGTTTCGTTTGACTTCTCAACGTGGAGCAATACAGGAGTGCAGCGGAAGTTCTGCATGTGTAACTCCTCGCAGGGAACAGTTGAGTTAGTAGTTAAGATCTCAGCCAGGCTTTTTAATTTCTGGGTTCGATTTCTACCTCGTACACCCATATTCTGTGATGCTATCATCTCCTGCCTTTCAATATTTCTGGGAGAGATTAAAAATCCTGTAATTCACACTGGAAAAAATTATTCTCGCAACTCCTCTCTCTAAAGAATAAAGCAGTTATCTGATGAGCATTAGTCTTTATGGGGACGAATAAGGGATCCATGACGAAGCAGCTCTTCTTTCCTAGCCTCCGTAACCTGGGAACAATAGATTCCTATGTTAGAAAACACTATGACAATAAAAGCTGAGATCTTTATAGAGCCTATGTTGCATTCCTTGTTAGTTTCCGAACTCTCTTAGGGTTCTGTAAAAATCCCAGCTAAATTCATTAGTGTTTGGGTCTGCCCAGAAACAACAGTGATGGGAAGTAATATGGTTATAATTCAACATGTCTGGGGTGGGGTAGGGAACTCTTTTAATTTCCCTTTACTGCTGGTGATGGATTTTTTCAGCTTCACCTTTCTGTGCTACCGATCCCAGCAGTCCCAGGCTCTAAACAACAAACAGCTTGACTTGCAGAAACTTTCCACTCCCTCTGGGGAGGACCACAAACTTACAGCATATTTTAAGCTGTTGTTCGATTTTCTGAGGGGAGAGAATTGTCTCTAGGCACAAATTAATGCTACCAGTGGAAGATGGAGTTCAGCTGTTTATATACTAATATGCAGCAATTATGATAAAACAAAACTCATTCTGAAATTCTGCTGTAACTATGGTAACCTACATTCAATGTATTCCATTAAAAATAGAAAAAAGGCTCCCTAGCAGGAGAGAGTAAATATTATCTATTATTGATTGATGAAGGTTCCAGACTCTGAAAAGTGGTTAATACATTTTTTGCAATGAAACATATTTGTTAAACCTTCCTTTTTATTGATGTTTATTGTCTGTTTAAATAGCATCAGATAGTTATCATTAATTTTTACATCTATTTTGAATCATTTGCTTCCTTCATTAGAAGGTCTCCATTTCATGAAGGGTCTCTCAGAAACTCCTTTATTAACTTTCTTTTATCTGATTTCTAGTTTGGGACATTTCCAACAGTATTTGACTGAAACTTGACAAAGAGTTTAGAACCCCAAATGTAGTTGGTGTACTTGGATCATTTTAGCTTTAATAATAATAAATCCTGAAGGATGCATCTGTTTAATGAGGAACAAACAAGTCATGCAGATATTCTGTTGCTTTACTCTCTAGTTGTTATGGCTTCCAAGTTATTTAAGTTAAATGTTGCAAATTACCCATGAAATAAAAACTTCTGAAATTCAGATAGACAGCAACAATAATGTCAAAGCACAATGAGATGTAGGTGGCTGGGAATGAGAGAGAAAAAATTGGTAGCACCGGGTAGGTACTTTAGCAAAACACTTCCTATGCCCGGAGGGGCTGCCCTGCTCCTTGCAGCTCTCTGTAGCGATCCATGGAAGGAGCTGCTGGAGGTGGAAGTGGCACGGCCATGCTGCAGGGCTGCCCCCAGGCTGACTAGACCCAGGACTTGAGCTTGATCTTTTCCTATCAAAACTGTTTCCTATACAGAGCTAGTTCAGTTGTTTCCACAGGACTCTTCTTCACTAGCTTGGAGAAACTGAGAAGGATTCGCTTGGAGATTTGAACCACTAAAGGTGAGTTTTCTGTTGCAGTCAATAGAAATTTAATCCATACAGTTAACGGAGCCTAGAAAATGGTTCAGCTGACTGTCAAATTGGTTTGCAATTTCACTGCTTGAACATGGCCAGTTAGAGCTGTTTGAGAAGCTTTCGGGTGTCTCACCCTCCAGCCTGCTGGTTCAGCAAAGCATTTCACTCCTGTCTATGTTCTGACATATTTGCCAAGTCTTTGAAACTATCACAGGTACCCTAAATAATTTGAAAAGGAATTGGATACCTGTATGAACTGTGGCACTGACTGGAGCCCTTGATCTCTGCTTAGCATAATGGGAGCTTAAAGATATGGGTGACAGATGACACCCATCTAAAGACACCTTAATTTCAAGTCAAATCCCACTCATGCTATATATTCCATAGTTTTGTGGGCATGACACAAAACAACAAGGGAGATATGATCTATACCTTTGCAGTTTCCTGATAGAAACAATATTCTGGCTTCTCTTGTCTGCATTTAAACCGGACTTTTCCTTCACCTGAAGCACCTGCAGGAACACAGTTTAGTCAGGTGCGTCAGAATCAGAGCATTACACAAATGATAACATATGACTGCATTAGCTGATACATCCTGTAGGAGAGATACCAAAGGAGATCAAAAACAATATCAAAAAAGTGTCATGGAGAATTATTTTCTTATTTTTAAATCAAGACTGAAATCACTGGTAGGACTCTGTAAAAAACACATATCGATATTACTTCTCCTGTAGAAGAAAGCTTTGGTCTTCAGCACTGTATCCCACAACTATTCACCGGCGACAGAAAGGGGTTTTCTCTGAGCTATGCCTGTAGCAGCGCAACACGGTGATTCTTATTCAGGTCCACTTAGCTTTATCTGTACCATTTTGCTTTCTCAAAAGGAGAGAAAAAATGGAAAATAATGATGATAGAATGTAAAAAAAAGAGATATTTTTATTTTATTCGCAGCCCAAACTATCTATCTGCTTGTTTGGTTTTGTTGTATGAACTCACTCTGAAGTGATGATACGGATTACCAGGCTGTTATCCTGAATAAAAAGTGCTGTCATTAATTCTCTTTTGCTGCAGCTATGGGCCATTATTTCCAATAGCTGTAGCTGTCACTTCCAGTACTGTGACCCATCAGGAAATCTCTCAGGAAACTGAAAGAGTTTACACAATGGCCTGGCAAGAATATAATTTACAGGGCAGCAGAAGGTGCAACTGCCTACTGGTCTCAGATTTATTCCTCATTGCTATTGCAGAGCTTAAGTAAGTACAAGTAGATGTTCTTTTCCTGCTGTTGAGCTGTCCTCCTGCCACTCCACGGTGAGCTCAAGCATCCCAGGATAGTATATCCTCCATTCATTAACTGCCTGCTGGTGTTAGAGCTTATGTCAGGACTGCAGCCTTCTGCAGGGCACTGGCAGCACGGTGGGCAGGAAACGCCCATCGCCACAGGGGATCCAGGGATGAAAATAAAGTTAGAAAGCAGGTACCATTCCATAAGGATGACAGGGGAATTAGTATCTGGTTAGCAGCAGGTATGAAGGGGAAGAAGAAAGGAGAGAAAAGAAGCAGCATTTGGTGGTGAATGTCTGGGATTAGATATTCCATAAACTGAGGGTGTGTTTTATTACTTTTATTTTTCCTTGTGTATTCTCATTTAAAACAAAACCATTTAGGTCTCTGGCTTCTTGTATCCACAATAATAATTTCAAACAAGACACATATCTTCCAGAGCTGCTATTAATTTGTTTACACCGTTGGGAAATATTTACCTACTACATAAGAACTTGTGTTGCTCGTATTTAAATAAGGTGATGATACTTCTTATACCTGTCCTTCAAATGCTGGGAGATGATCTTCTGTAGCTGAAAACCAAGCCTAATGCTATTGGGATTACTGAAGCTGGACAAACAACTTGTGATTAGTATCTTTCTTGGGAAGCTTTGGCTTGCTTTCTGTTTGAAAATAATCTTTAAAAAAGCTGTGTCTGGGGTTTTTTTTCTCTCCTCCCCGCCCCCATGTGTATTTACTATTCTGTTATTTTTTGAGTAAATTCAGTGACTTGTGAAGAATTTGTTGTGAATATATGGTAATCAAAACACCACCTCTCACTTGGTCCATGCATCACCATGTATGTTTTTGTTTCTTAAATCCTAATGCAGCTGTTTGTTAGAATCAGATTTCCAGTGCAAAACAGAAATACACTCTCCATAAATACTTCACAAATAATTCCTCTGAATACTCCTTTGTATTTCCTATTTGTGCATTAGCTACTAGCTGAAGTTATGCAGTAAACAATTGCAAAAGGAGGAGTAATTAAGGACCAAATTAATTTATTCTAGAATACTATTTGCAGCCCAATTTTTTTAAAGCTCTTTTTGATCTATGTATATATATTATGGCTGCCATGTAATGGTTGTGTCTGTATTGATGGTTTCTAGTATCCTCATGGATTTGGTTGAAAGAATGGAACCTAAGATTGCCAGCCTCTTTATTTTTACAGAACTTCCATTGATTTGGATAACGGCTCTATATCGCTCTTCAAATATGAGTGATAGCTCCTCGTGTCTAGGCCTATATCTGTGTTTATCCTTACCTCCTTCAAAACATATCGGATTTCTTTAATAGATCTGTTTGGTTCAGAAATCAAAATGTATCACTACTGGAATTAACTACTACTTACTAATGTAATTCTACCAGCCTCGTTTGTTCCTCCTCTTTCCACATTATCCAGTACATTTTATTCTGTCTCTATAGTGCTTTTGCTACAGCTGAAGAACAATCAGCAGCTATGCTATGTTATTGTACTATTTCTTATTACACAAAATTAAGGAAATAAGAATTAAGAATTATTAAGAGATGCTACAACATATTAAGAAAGCAAAGAAGAAGGAACAGAATTAAAATTACAATGAAACTTTACAGTGAATTGCCACAGCTCTTGTAGTAAACACAACATACTGCTCTTGATAGACTACAGAATAGATCATTAATGGGACAGTACACAAGGAAAATAATTATTAACATAGCTGTTACAATATTTTACATAGATTGCAAATTCCTTGAATCAGGGAATGTCTTTATTCCTTTCAAATAATGCCTCATGACACTTACAACTCTTAAAAAAATAGTGTATAACATCAGAGAATGAAAACAAGCTATAATATGACCAAAATTACAGAAGAAACAGATTATTAATTTTCACTTAAAAATATCACAAACTGTAGAAGGCTGAGTGTTTCTGCCCATCTAAACACCTACAAGAACCGCAGAGGAAGTAAAATTAACATTTTTAAAGATATGTCAGAATTTTAACTTTTTTGAGTACAATACGACTTCAAATGTATTTTGCTTTGCTGTCCAGTTTAGTTTTGATGTTTTGCATAGCATCTAAAATTAACATTGTATGAGAGCCACTTTTGAAACAGAAATAAATCTTATGTTTGAAATGCTAAAGAATTTTCATTTTGCTCTTATTTGAAGGTTTTCCATCTGTCAATTTATAAGTAAAGATAACAAAAATTTCTGTGCTTTCACAAAACATTTTGCCTTTTTCCAACAGGCATTTTCTGATAAAAAAACAGTTATACCAGTAGATTGCCAGAAATCTTTTCCTGCAGCCTTCACCCAAGTACAGATTTAAAGAGCGAGAGAAGGAGCACAAATCCCCAGATAAACTTTCTTCTTATTCCTACTGACTTGAAAATAAGATAGTATCAGCTGTTGTGTTTCTATTCCTTCAAATATAAAAGTCAAACTTCACCTGTGCTGGGCCATGTCTCATAGCCAAACAGAATTTAACCTGGAGAAACAACATTGTCAGTGTGGAATATCATGGGAATGATCAAAATTTCAGGAAGAAAAGGATCCTTTTATTTTTTTAGCACTGTATAGTTTTCCAGGTACATCTTGCCACTGCAAATATTACACCTGAAGCATTGTTATTATGTTTTTGTCATAAAAGTGAAAGAGGCATAACTCAGACAGCCTCAGGCAATAGTGAATTACCAAGGACTTTCCTACAAGTGAGTGAAATATAATTACACTCTTCAATAGGTGAGACAAAATATATTTTGGGTAAAGAAAGGAAGGTAAAAAAGTATATGAGACAAATTGGCTGTGCTGTATATTTATCATTAGGAAGGAAGGTAAATGAATGCGTATGAAAGTAGGAACCCAGCCAAGCTTCTACTGCACAGCTGAGGACAAGTCTAGTTTGACATTTAAAAGAAAAGAAAAAGAGAAAAAAAAGAGCTTAACTTCTGCTGGTGTTGTTATACTAATGATTACTAAATCACCCAGCAGATTGCTGACGAGAGACAGTCTGACCATGCAGGGATGTGGGTGAGCACACATGGCTGCACACACCCCTGAGGATGCACCCCCAAACCTCATTTTTATATGGAGGAAACATTCCCTAAGGCTGAGATCTAAGCTAGCTATTCAGCTGGATGTGTTTCACCTAAGGCACAGTACCTGACTCTTTTCTTACTCTTTGCATGTCTCTGACTGGGGTAAAACACAGAAAAATAAGCCTCATTCACTAGAGTGTCCATTTACTTCTGATGGTATAACTCACTGTAGTATTTCATGGTAATTTAACCATGTCTGTGCTACTCTACTAAGGCTTTTGGTGCTAAAATATTTTCATCCTGGAATTTAGGCAGATACCTTCCTCTTGTTTAAACGACCATTGAAGTCAATGGAGCTTTCACACCTTGGCGTTTAGCCCATGCAATCTCATTTCTTAACTTCCAGACACGGAGTGGAAAAGTATCTCCCACAGACATTAACTAAAGTTACTGGGCTGAACTCAGAGCTATCTGAGCATCCCGCAGTCGGAGAAATAATTCACAGGTTAGTAACACGCTGGCATTGCATTCTACTGTGGACGTGATTACCTTTGATGGTTTTGTCCTTGCAAAGATAAACACAACAGAGCAGTTAATGTAATTACAATACAGTTAAGAACAATTATGATAAGAAAGAAAAATAAAATAAAATTCTAATTAAGGACGACTGCATTTCATAGAGTTGTCATTTTTTAAGTAAAATTTACATCAGAAAGTAGTATGTAAATATAAAGTCTTAAAATAAAAATTAAAAAATCACTTTAAACCACTTAGGAAAATGAATAAAATTTAAGAACTGGGATTTAATGAACACATATTTTTCTCAAATGCTTTTTCAGTGCCACTAAAAAAAGTGAAGGCTTCCTACTGAATATAATTTGAATCCTAGAACCCCAGCTGAGGGCAGGAAAATCTTTCTGACACAGACCCTATAATTATAGAGAACATATTATTCAAACTGATTTTTTTTTTCCTCGACTTCCTCCCCAAATGACGTAACAAGTAAAAGTTGTAGTGAGTGTGTGCATACACTCTACTCCTGAGCCCTTTTTTCTTCACTCAAGTATGAGAAATGTTCATAAACTACATGTTCAAACAGATACTGCCAAAAGCAAAATCTTTGAAGACATTACAGATATTGCTTGCATCAGTAGGGCAAAATAGGTCATCTGGTCCAACCCCCCTGCTCAAGCAGGGCCACCTAGAGCCAGTTGCCCAAGATAATATACAGACAGCTTTTGAATATCTCCAAGGATGAAGACTCCACAGCCTGCCTTGGCAACTTGTGCCAGTGCTCAGTTAGCCTCACAGTGAAAAGGTGTTTCCTGAAGTTCAGGAAGAACCTCCTGTGTTTCAGTTTGTGCCCGTTGCCTCTGATCCTGTCACTGGGCACCACTGAGAAAAGTCTGGGTCTATCTTCTTCATTCCTTCCCATCAGGTATTTGTACACATGGATAAGATCCCCTCTGAGCCTTCTTATCTCCAGGCTAAACAGTCCCAGCTCTCAGCTGGGAGACAGATGCTTATCTCTCCTCATAGGAGAGATGGTCCAGTCCCTTCATCATCTTTGTGGCCCTTTGTTGGACGCTCCTCACTAGTATGTCCATATGTCTCTTGTACTGAGGAGCCCAGAGCTGGACACAGTACTCCACGTGCGGCCTCACCAATGCTGAGTAGAGGGGAAGGATCACCTCCCTCAACCTGATGGCAATACTTTGTCTTAGTGCAGCCCAGGATGCCATTTGCTTTCATTGACCCAAGGGCACATTGCTGGCTCATATTCAACCTGGTGTCCACCAGGACCCACAGGTTCTTTTCCACTATGCTGCTTTCCAGCTGGGTGGCACTCAGTGTGTGCTGGTGCCTGGGGTTGTTCCTTCCCAGGTGCAAGACTTGGCACATCTCATTGTTGAACCGCATAAAGTTCCTGTCAGCCCATTTCTACAGCCTGTTGAGGTCCCTTTGGATGGTAGCAGAACCCTCTGATGTATCAGCCACTCCTCCCAGTTTGTACCCTTGCTAAGGGTGCACTCTGACCCATCATCCAGGTCACTAATGAAGATGTTGAACAGGATTGGGCCCAGTACATATCTATAGCATACACTGCTAGTCACTGGCCTCCAAGTAGACTTTGTGCCACTGATCACCACCCTCTGGGCCTGGCCATTCAGCCAGTTTTCAACCCACTTCATGGTCTGTTTATCCAGCCCATACTTCACCAGCTTCTCTATGAGGACCTTATGGGAGACAGTGTCAAAGGCCTGGCAGATAGTGAAGACACTGGACTTGTGAAATCTAGGTAGACAATATCCACTGTTGTGCCCTCATCTATCAGTCCAGTCATTTTATTTCATCATAGAAACTTATCAGGTTGGTCAAGCATGAGTTCCCTTTAGTGAATTCATGCTGACTAGTCCTGATGATTTTCTTGTCCTTAATGTGCCTGGAAATGTTTTCCAGGATTAGCTGCACCATCACCTTCCCAGGGATCCAGGTGAGGCTGACTGGCCAGTAGTTCCCACGGTCCTCCTTCTTGACCTTCTTGAAAGATGAAGGTGACATTTGCTTTCCTGCAGTCTTTGGGCACTTCTCCCAGTCTCCATGATCAATCAAAGATTATCAAGACTAGCCTTGTAATGACATTAGCCAGCTCCGTCAGAACATGTGGGTGTATCCCATGGACTAGGATAAGTTCAGTTTGCTTAAGTATTACCTGACCTGATCCTCTTCCATCAAGGGTACTTCTTCCTTGTTCCAGCCTTTCCCCTGGTCTCTGGGATTCCTAACAGCTAGTCTTGCTAGTGAAGACTGAAGCAAAGGCAGCATTGGTCTTCTCCACGTCCTGTGTAACTAGGTCCTCCATCTTGTTGAACAAAGGGCCCATACTTTCCCTTGTCTTCCTTTGGTCACCTATGTGCTTAGAGAAGCCCTTCTTGTTGTCTTTGACATCCCTGGCCAGATTCAATACTACTTGGGCTTTAGCATTCCTAACTTTGTCCCTGGATGCTCAGACAATGGTTCAGTATTCCTCCCAGGTTACCCATCCTTGCCTGCACCCTCTGTATGCTTCCTTTTTGCTTTTGAAGAGGCCAAAGTCTGCTCTCCTGAAGTCCAGAGTTGTGAGATTGCTTTTCATCCTCCTCCCTGCCCTCAGGATCCTGAACTCCACTATCTGATGGTCACTGCAGCCCAGACTGACTTTGACCTTCACATCCGCAATGAGCCCCTCACTGTTTGTGAGCAGGAGGTCCAGCAGAGCATCTCTTCTTGTTGACTCTTCTGTCACTTGGAGGAGGAAGCTATTGTCAATGCACTCCAGGAACCTTCTGGATTGCTTACGTCCATCTGTGTTGTCCCTCTAGCAGATATTGGGGTGACTGAAGTTCCCTGAGGACCAGGGCCTGTCAACGTGAAGCTGTTCCCATCTGTCTGTAGAGGACCTGATAAAGTAAAACTATTGAGCACTCTGGGTAGTCAACAGAACAGTTCAGTGCTCCCCATAGTGATATATATAAGTTTGGAGAAAGGGCACATTGACAGAAAGTTCCCGACCAGGAGTGAGAGACGAAATATTCTCTGAAAAACGCTGTTCTCTATAAGGCAATTCTGTAATTTCATTTTGTAAGTTTCAATGTCATTAAGACACATGCTGTACTCATACTACAAATAGGTTTCACACTTTGACGAAGAAAACATTACTTTTGTGATTTAACCCCCCCCAAACCTCATATCGTTCATGTAATTTATTCATTCTGGCAAGGCAAATAAGAAAATAGTCTTTAAATTTCGGTGTAGTAAGAGTGGAATCCAGTGTAAAAATAAATTGGAGACAGAATTTAATTATTGCTTTTCTCTGCATGATTTGTTCCCTAGCCCCTTTGCAAACTTTCTAACACTTATTTAAAATTCTTCTTTTATCCTTCATCTGTTGACATTATTTACATACAGAACTCTGATGTGTTTACCATACAATTAGAATAGATCTTCATTTTAATTAAATATCAATTCAGGATCACAGCTTAAAGCTATTTGTCAGCACTGATAGTGATCAATAGAAGGAGATGCTGAACAAAGAAGACAAATAGATTTTCTGAGTAGTCAAATATTTTTCATTTCTTCACGTACCCCATTTTTTAATAGAGGATGAAGAGATTAAATTTCTTGCATCCTTTTATTTATTCTGTGGCACATATTTAGAAAGTTGAAATCAGCAGCTAATTGCCACATCATTATGCTTAATTGACATGCTACCTTTTTCTCTGTAACTCACCATGACAACTTTGTTTAACTGTGATGTGGTGACTGCCTGTCCCAGGAGTAAAACTTTCAGTAGGTGTGGGCAAATCCTAAAAATAAAACTCACTTAGGAACGAAGCATTCACATCAGACCCCTTGGGGCCATGCATCCACTGTCTTGCTATTGCAAACTCCACATCACACAACCTTGTAATTTACAGCCTAAGTATATACCATACTCAGTTTACACTTGTTTATTTTTATGCTGACATCATTTTTGAGTTTCTGCAGTTCTTTCACCCATTGACATCTGTCCCTTCATGATATGTTTATGATCATATCCCCTCTCAGTCTTCTTTCACTACACTGAACAAGCAAAGGCCTTTTATTCTTCCCTCTTGAGATAATGTCCAGTTTCCGCTCAGCATCCTAGTAGTTCTCTGCACCTCTTAACTTTACCTGCATGGGTGAACAAGGCTCAATGGTGGTGAGCCCATTCAAAAACATGGCTACTTCATCAACAGTGAACGTGTTTTAGATGATACATCACAGTTGCCTTTTCACATTTGCATTGAATTGGGGACATATTAGACATTATGTGATAGGATATTACGTCCTATACCACCTTTAGGTAATTTCTAAGTATTTGGTTTCATTACACTATAGAAATTCTTACTGTTGGTCCCAGAATATTTCATCTTCCTTTTATAATGTTAGATTTTATCCATCTCTTAGTTGTGCCTCCCATCCTCTCTCCCTTCTCCTCTCACTCCCACCTTCCCCAGCTCCCCCTTCCTTCCTTCCTTCCTTCCTTCCTTCCTTCCTTCCTTCCTTCCTTCCTTCCTTCCTTCCTTCCTTCCTTCCTTCCTTCCTTCCTTCCTTCCTTCCTTCCTTCCTTCCTCCCCATTGTTAGGCCTTCATTTTTGTCCATATCTAACACATTCCTGCCTGTCCATATCTAACACTGAGGTAACAAATGGAAGGAGACTACAGTTCTGTAGAGAGGTTAGGAGATCAAACAAAAAAGAAGTTCACTAACAGAAAGGTCTCTTTTCCTTGCAGTAAAGTCAAATCTGTATTAAATTTCTATACTGAGAAATCTTAAGACTGTATTTGCCTTTAACAGGCCCTAATTTTAACACAACATTTCTAATAATTTATTTGTATTTTACTTCTATGCCTACTGAGTATCAATTTCTGTTTCATGTATGCTATTCTAGTAGTGATACCTATATATAGGTGCTATGTACCTATGTACAAATGTATAATTTGTGTGTGTACAAGTGCATGCATATACATTGATGTGAGAAGTGATGGCTGTTTAGAAAGTTCCATATTTTTACTATCAAGGGCTTCACGCAGTGAAAAGTGAAATGGATGTGAAAGAGGAATTGAAACGACAAGTGAATGAAGGGGCAGAAATGGAATGTCAGCTAGTAACTAACTAGCCAAATTTTCATTTAGCAAATCTCTGGCTGAGGAGCTCAAGATCTTGTCCTGCTATGTCAAAGAGTATTTATTCCTTAAAAAGGTCTATTTGATGTAGCATATGCAGTGATGCTGTGATTGGGACTCAGTAATATGTGTACGGTTCACTCTAGCTGCAAAGAGTATGATTGAAATTCTTTTATGGCTCATTAAATAGCTTCTATAACCAGCTCTTTTATCTGTGTCAAATGGTATTCCCCTTTACATATAAATACCATATTCTTATGTGAATATTTGCATGTCCATGTTTATCGTTCACATTTCCATGAGTATCCAAGCATGTGAACTAATAATTTTCCAGTACAGTTTCTTACAGAAAGCAGATGTTGGAATTGGAAAGTCTGAAAGAATCCAGATAAGTAAGACCATAAGAAGTTAATTTTTACTTTTAAAATATTTACCCAGCTTCAGAAACAGTAACATTTAATCAGACCCCACTTCTATTCCTACAAAGTAAATATTTCTTAAGATGTGCTAAACGGACTTGTTAAAAATAAGGTTGGATCAAAGTCCATTTCTTCATATCGAAAAATTACTGCAAAGTCACACTTCACTGTAACACTGTTTCTAAAGATCAAAGACGTTGTGTTGTTACTGAATACCGTTAAACGTATCTTTAGGTGTGACATGATAGGACATGAGGCTTTGGGCAACCTGGTCTAGTGGACGGTGTCCCTGCCCATGGCAGGGGGGTTGGAACTAGATGATCTTTAAGGTCCATTCCAACCCAAACCATTCTGTGATTCTATGATTCTGTGACATGAGTGATTAGGAATGTTCAATGTTCAAAAGTTGTGAATAAAAATCCAAATGATAATCAAGTGGTATTTATAGATCCATATGAATTAATTCAGTCAGAATTTTATCTAGTCACAAATACTCTGGAGACTTAATTCCTAATTAAATATTCACAATAGAATTTTAATTTATGTAAACTTTATAATTTCATAACATGCTGGACCAATATAAATATCCATGTAAGTTTTAAGACAGATAAACTAATTTAAATAAACAAGATCATATTCCCATTGCTAGCCAACTGAAAAATACCAGCAAGTGAACACAAAGTGGGACTTAAACACTACAGAAGTTCTTCAATAAAGGCATTTACTTTAGATTTCTAGATTTTGTAATTTTGAAAACCCTCTGCCTTCCATCTTGGCAAGTATTTTTGTTTGTTGTTGTTGTTGTTGTTTTCTCTTCCCTTATTTTAATATGTTTTGGCAATTTCAAACCTGTTTTGAGAAGGATTTTCAGGGCTGCCTAATTTGAGACTCCTCAGTAGCTCTTCCTCCCCCCTCACGTCCCTCAGCTTTTTTATCTTTGCCTCATTGACTGTGGATCAAGTAATGTATCACAAATAACATTATAAACATGAATTGAAAAATCACTTGTTGATCTATCTAATATCATTCAAGGACATGGGCACCGGTCCAACAAAGTATTTAGACTCCTTACTGTTATTTAGGCTTTGAATGTTCTTCTGAAATCTCTTTCACTGACGTTTATTACCTCACAATTGGGGTGGACTAAAAGCATGCCCACAGGCAATTAAGGAAATTCAGCTAATGGCTGATAATTTATTAGGTCACTGTAATTCAATTCCATCCCGTTATGTGCCTTAGCTCTTAGCAAGCTCTTTCAAACGAAGTTAATTCAAAGGCTTTACTCAGTATGTTTATGGTGGCATAGACAGGCCTCATCAAATTTCTCAAGGATATGCTATTACATAATGTTTTTAACAAAATTACAGCCTTCCTGCCTATTCACACAGACCAGAAGTATTACCTAAAGCTATCTAAAAAAAATAATAAAAAAAAAAAAAATCAGAGTTTCTCCATCATAAGGGCAAATGTGTTATACATAGGGAGGGTGACATTTAAAATGCAATCTTCCCCACAAACAGTGATTCTAGGCTTGCTAACTAAGCAAGTTTCTCGTGTGCGGTTGTATGTACACCACCGGGTCAGCTGGTGTGTAGCAACTGCCAGGTAGTGATGTACTTTGGGCCCAGCCCAGTAAACTCTTGTTCCCGTGGGTCACCCTTATGTGTGTGACTGTTCCCATGGCTGCTGAAAATCCCCGCACACAAAAATCGTAAAGATTGGTCCTGATCAGCTTTTGCTTTGGGTAAAACAGCTGAAGTAGAAAATCTGTCTCCAAGTGGTTTTCTCTTGAAAAATATAAACTTGCCGGAACATTTAAAATGCCAAATTCAGCAAGAACAAAGATATCTCTGTGGGTGAGTGTGACTCAAGTCCTAAATTACTCACACTGAAACAGGTTGGCAGTGTCATTTACAGAAAAGCAGGTGTAGCATTACAATTAAAATACTTCACTTCCCCGTCCCACTCACCACCTCTCTGTGAGAAACCCACCACCTCCCAGCTCCCAGTAGGGCTGGTGCTTATAAAATAAAAAAATACATTGTGAAAACCAGAAACCAAGTTTGTATCATCAGATTTATTTTTCAGGAAAGGCAGGAAAAGATGAAGGCAGGGAAGCACTCTGGGTGGTTACTATAACAGTGGTACTTTCTAGAGTCATCCAAAGGATGGGACTATGATGTGCCCATTAAAGAGTTGTTGGGCAGGTGGTGGATGAGACTGAATTTTGTTTTCAGAGTAATGAAAAGCCAGAAATGTCTGCTAGCACTCACAGTTGTAAACAGTTTCAAAGTAGAGAAAAAAATCAATAGCAAGGAGAGTCAAAGCATCCATATGTATCAGAAATAAACTAGCACAGTAAATTTTCTGCAGTTTGCCCTCCTTTATTATTTGTTTGAAAAGACATTCTGCCATAAAAATTGTTTCCATCTTTTTGTGAAAGTTGGGAAATACAGCCTGTGTCATGAAAAAAAAGCCACCCTGAACCGAGGTCTGAATATGCTGTGTACACTTTCCTCACAGGGAATCATGACATTAAATAATCCTGGAGTGAGGGATGAGTGAAGAGGGCTAGCTGTTTACCAGTGACAGAGACAGTATTTCAGAAACTGTAACCCAGACCAAACAGATCGTAAAAGAAGTGGTAGCTGAGAACTGTATAGCTGTATGAAGGCCATATTGAAAGCTGTATTTCCGTTGTCCGTGCGGCTGTGGTTTAGAGCTGACTTTTTTGTGCTACGCTGTTACGTGTGTCTACTTGTGTGTGAGAGAAAGAAAGATTTAAATGGACAAAAAAAGAAGGAATGACAAAGTGAATCAGTCATCTAATATTTGCAAACAGAGTTTTTTCAGCAATTTGTTTCCATGAACAAACAATATCTTATTCCAAATATTTTTCCATTATTTGTTCAGTTCAGATTGAGAGCCAAATGATTTATTGAGCTCTTGAAAGAGCTCAAGATTTGAAAGATAAATTAGACTGTGGTGGCACAAAGGACTATAAAAATATATCCATTGTACAGTGAAGGATATAAAGGGATGATGAACTTAATTTTGAAACTATTTTAGAATGGAAAAACAGATTTTCAAAAAATCCTCCCCCCTCCAAGATGATTGAAAAGGAGATGGACACTTGAAAAAACTGATTTGAATGTCTTCAGTAATTTATTACCTTAAGTATGTGGCTGAAGTGCCTCAGGAAGCTACAGTTACCTGGGTTAGGACCTAACCTTTACATTAAGAAATCTATATACAGATACCTATGTGTTGAGGAAGCTTGAGGAAAGTGCCTACACATAAGCATCTCTTCCCGTGCTGTGTCCTCCATCTGCCAGTCCAGATGCATGGGATTGTCCCAGGTCTTGCATAACTTCTGGAAAGCCCTATTTAGAAGTCTCAGATACCACAGAGCATCTCAAAAGTAGATGTGTATTTATGCAAGTATTGCCTACTCTGAGTGACTAAAGCTTCATTGTAGATAACGGATATTTAGTCAATAAGGTGAGTGGAGCCTGGAGATTTGGTTGACCACGCGCAGGTTTTCCTTTTTAAATGAGCAGATGACTCAAACCCTGTCAATTAAGATTTCAGCTCAGTTTCCTGAACATATGTGTCTTGTGGCACTTTCAGATGCCATCAAATATCCAGAATATCCACATACAACACAGTATCTTACAGGAAAGGGAAGGGGAGCTGGATGTCGGACTTGACTGACACAAGTGCTTCAAATAGCACTAGATGTTTATGCTAAAGTGACCTAACAGATACCTGGAGCTCTTTTGATTAAAATAGGAGCTTAGAAACTTAGCAGGTGTGTCAAGAGCTGAATCCTGCCCTCACATTTTTGGGGTATTTTTTGGCTCTACTTCTGTCCTGGTTTTGGCAGGGATAGAGTTAATTTTCTTCCTAGTCACTGGTATAGTGCTGTGGTTTGGATTTAGTATGAGAAAAATGTTGATAACACACTAATATTTTAGCTGTTGCCAAGCAGTCAAGGACTTTTCAGCTTCTCATACTGCCCTGCCAACAAAAAGGTGGGGGGCACCCAAGGTGCTGGTAGGGGACACAGCCAGGACAGCTGACCCAAACTGGCCAAAGAGATATTGCATACCGTATGATGTCATGCTCTGTATATAGCTGGGGGGTGGGCTGGGAGGCAGGGCAGCTCGGGGTCTTGCTGACCATCAACTTCAGGTGGTGAGAAATTGTGCTGTTCATCAATTGTTTTTATTACTATCATTATTATTATAATTATTATCATTATTATCATTATTATTATAATCATCTTCTTTTCCTCTCCTATTAAACTGTCTTTATCTCAACCCAGAAGTTTTACTTTTTTTTTTTTCATTTTTGATTCTCTTCTCCATCCCACTGGGAGGGGGAGATTCAGCGAATGGGTGTGTGGTTGTTTAAGCTGCTGGCTGGGTTAAACCACGAAAACTTCCAAACCAGACCATTTTTTCCATGATTTATTTCCCTCGTTGATGTGAAATGAAAAGAGAGTATTTTAAAAGATGGAGAGTTTAGGCCTGAGTTCACAAAGGATACCTCTGGCACAGCAGTTTGCACAAGGATGCTATTTACACAGCACTGAAGAATATTGTTTATTTGAGTATTGAGTATTGATTTTTCTGCTCATAGCTAGCTTTTAATTAATTGACTTCTTGCAATGTTAAGATAACTGCAGTGTGAACAGGCAGAATTGAACCCTCGTCATAGTACATGGGCTACGCTTTTCACTACTGTTGAGGTATTTCTCTGCATTAGATATTAGCCTGTCCTGAAATGACAATCAGGTCCTCTAGCCTAAAGGTTATGGGAAAATAAGGAGAGAACAAAACCAAGGGCTTAATTAGGAACAGAGGTAGGCTTCCAGAAGATCTGCAAAATGACCAGAAAGAATCTTCTTTTTTGGCCTTTGTCAACAGGATTCCTGAGGAACCTCTGGAAGAAATAAAAACTGTCTATGTCCACTCGAGACCCTGAGGCAAGGTATTTGGTCTTTCCATGGCATGCCTTCTGCCAGAATTAATCTTCTCAGGAGGATTAGATGGTGCAGAGAGATATAAATTATATAGAACTGTACCACTTTGTGGAAATTTGGTCTCTGCTGTCAACTCAGACCACTCTGGAAATTTCCTGCTCATTTTTATTACCTACTAAACTGCTTTACTGTAAGGCTGGAAGCGATAAGTTTTTTGATGTCAGAACTCTTGGGATAATACCTTCTTGAATGGCTCACAGCTGTGTGAATGATGATATTGTCTGCTACTAAAGAAAAATCAGAGATATGGTCAGTGTTTGTTATCATGTCATTTTATACATCATTTTATCACTTGCACTATCTCCAGCACCTAGAATTGTCTGCTCAAAGCTTTTACCCCTTTACTGTAAGTTGCTGAGTTATTGCTAGCGAAAATTGCATTTCCTCTTGAAAATGTGTAGTAATGTAGTTAATCAAAGTAAACAGTAAAGGGATGCTGAACTCCATATAAGCTAAGGGTCTGATTCTGCCATCCATACTTCCATTGAACAGCTCTTACTGAAGTGAGTACCCTCACAGAGAATAATTGAACTATTCAGATGAAAAAATGTTACCCACTGTGTGCAGGCATTGGAGAGTTCGATTCTGTATGCTAGATGCTGGGAGAGAACTCACAAAGAATTATGAATTACAGTAAACAGAAGTGATAAGTGAGGTTATTTTTAATTTCAAAGAACGACAGTAAAAGTTTTCAGCTGTTAGTTTTCTTAAACTTCTTATGTCTGTCATGTAATGGTTGGCAAGCAGCAACTGTACTTGCCTGGTGGTGCTGAACTGTCAGCCCAGCTCATCTCTTTAATCGTAATGAGGTACTTTTTAATAGCCAGTAATAGCTGCTACTGAACTTTGCCTCTCCTGTAGAGCAGGTGGAGAGATGATTTTACGAGAGGCACTGACACCGCTGAGTCTGTTTTTGTGATAGCTGCTTCTAGTCAGTACTGACAAGTGACTTTGCTGCCTGCATATATTTGCTAGGCAAACCAGATTTGCAGTACATACAAGTATACAATCCAATATTTGAAATCCAGCAGATGAGGTCCCTTGATTGTTAAAAGAAAATTCGGATTTCAGGCAGCATATGTTATAGCTTCCAGAAACCAGCTCTTAAATTAAGGAGTCACTGAGTTCTTCAAAACTTTTTCAAGTGCTGATTAACAAGGCAATGCAAACCCTTTACAACTTTTTGCCCTTTCCCTTTAATAAATGCCTGACATTTAGCAAAATTAGTTGATGGAATATGATGAGTCTTACTACGTGTGCTGTGTGATGGAACATGATGCAAAACCTAACACAAAATCTGAACTGAAATATTGCCATTAGTTTGGACACCCACTGTTTAATGTGATTTTTTTTTTCCTAAAGAAAATCACTCACAGGAGCAAAGTGTTCCAAGAGGATGTGGTATTGCAAGAGGGTGGCACAGCCCTGCATTAATCTTTTTCCAATTAGAACTTGGGAACAGTTCTGGTGCCTGGAGGGCTTCAAGATTTCCTCAAATGCTGCCTCTCTATTAGCAGCTTCAAGGTATTTACTCACCAAAAAAAAAAAAAAAAAAAAAAAAAAATTCTCCAAAGGAGTGAAAGTGAAGGTGGAAACAAGAAACAATTCAAATGTTTGAACTATAATGCAAAGAGCCAAAGCAACAAATCAGAGCAGACAGAATTACTGGCATGCTGAGTAGATAATAAGCAATAACAGTTGTTAGAAATACAGTGCAATAACTATCCTGAGTAAAATGAAGGTATGTGTTTTAGAGGAAAAAAATAGAAGAAGGGAAGTCATACAATATTGTGTATTGATGATGTGTAAAGACAGGAAAGTGGAAAGAGTTGAGAAAACATAAACAACTAAGGTAACAAAATGTGACCTGGATGGATTTCAAAACAAGTTCTATTGAGGTAGTGTTAGAAATAAAATATGGAGGACTATGCTCAGATTGCAGAAGTAGACAAACAAACTAAAATTCATATAATGATATAAATTTGAATTTCAATCATAAAGACATTTGGAGAGATTTAGCCATAGAAAATAAATTTGGATCTAGAGCAGACTCAGTTCATATCAAATGGACAGAAAGCAAAATTGGACTGTTTCTGTTCCAAAGAAGCAACTTTGGCAAATGGAGGAAAATGTTTAATGAAGTCAGCTGGACTGAAACACACCTGACTTTAGAAAAAAGCTTGACTTTTTTGAAAATAGCAATGGCCTAAAAATTATTTGAAATTGTAATTGAATTTGACAGTCAACTAGGCCAGGAGCTAAAGACAACAGCTTTTGTAGTCTGTGGGTTGTCAGCGAGATTGACTTTGAGCAACATAAACGGGTAGCAACTCTTTCTGATAGTTTTGGCTTTAATAGTAATGGGAAAGGGAGGCAGTTGCTAAATGCTGTCTTTCCCAGTTCAGTGTGATAATTTGGCCAAATCATTTGACAAAATAGGTAGTGGTGCTGGAATTGTCTTGTCCTGGAAATAGCCTGGATGAATGAAAGCAAACAGAATGGTAGGCTTTATGTGGATGTTGATACCTGTTGTTGGGAAATGTATTGGCAAAATAGTTTTTCATCATTCTAAGTTTTTATCTTGGTTGTTTTGTGTTTTTTTTTTTAATTTTCTTTTCTTACTGTTTCTCTGTAATGTTTTCCTGTTGACCAAATCAGAGCGTTGCTTTTTTAAAATCTATTGTTCTTTTACTTTACACAGTTTGTGGGATACAGAAAGTGGAACAGGATCGCCATGTTTCGAAACAGTCTCAAGATGCTTCTCACAGGAGGGAAGTCAAACCGCAAAAACAGGTCCAGTGGTAAGTAAATGTCAACTCCTCATGCATGTGTTTTATTTACAGTTTTTGGAAGTATTCCTTTTATGTGTGTTTTGGTTTTACTTGATCTTTCTTCTTGTTAATAAATAGATGTACTCAGTTGATGATCTTGTAGGCTCAAAACATCATCATAGGTCATCTATTCTTTTAATATAGATTTTGGACATGATTTTTGACATAAATAGATAAAAAAGCACTACAAACAGAACTTTGGTGATTAGCTAAGAGTCAAGAAAGAACAGAAAAAGAATATAAACAGTAAAGAAAGCTACAGCTTAGAAATCCTGAAATGTAAGATTTGCCAAAATTCAAGTTTATTTAGCACTTGTGAGGAAAATGGGGGCAGAGGGAGGGGGAAGAAGTGTGATGTTTATATTGGGTGGACACCATATAGCTAACATTCAAACCACCTATGACCTTATGTGCCTGAGTATTAATACAGATGATAAAACAGAGTCAAGTCAGGATGGCCTGTGAGAATGAGGTATGGAAATAGGAATGGTAATATTTAATTCAAATAAATTAATACAATCAATTGGATGATCTTAGTAACAGATAAACTGAGAAAACTAGCACATAAAATTAGACAATGAGGATTCAGATAATGAGTCTATTCAGTGAGGAATGGTACTGTTCTCCACAATATGCCAAAACATGTTGTGAAGGATAAGAAAAATTGAGCAAATGAGAATGCCAAGCAAACCTAAACCACTTTTTGATAAGGTAGTGTATGTTCCCAGTAGGGGAAAAAAACCAACAAAATAATCTCCTAGATCTTCTAAAAGAAACAGATATGCCACATGGGAAACTATTAATTCATATGGAGAAGATGGCTGTAATTATGTGAAAATTAACAAATTGGCCAAAAGTTAAACAACATGGGATTATGCTAGGAACTAAAACTCATGGTCTGAAAGGAAATTGTCAATAGAGATCCTCAAAGGGATTCGAGAACTGATGTAAATTATTTTTTTTATTTTTTTTTTAATGTGGGGAGGAATATGAAAATGCAAAGCTGTGAGCACTGTAATTCAAAAGGCTGGTCTATTAACACAGGAGGAACTAGATGTCTTTGAGGACAGAATAATAAATTGGGATGAAATTTAATTGTATATCATGCAAGGTCATGCACGTAGATACTATCAGGTGCAAAATCACCACCTGGAAATGGTAACTTAGTGAATTTATTACTATAAAGATGCCTCAGAGCCATGAATGAGATGTAGTTGTGAAAAGGGTAAATATGATAGTAGAATGTTAAAGATGATTGAGAAAGCAGAGAAATACTAATTATATAATATAATAGCAAAAAACACGTTTCCAAATTTTGGGAAGATTATTCTGAACAGGGTCGTCTGTAAAGAAGGCTACCAAAATAATGAAGATAGCTTTATGAGTTAACTTTTTGCATCTGTCTTGCAAAAGGAGAAGCCAGATGACTTGCCAAGCAGGACCAACCAACGCCATATAGCCAGCCACCACTCAATTATTTAAAAAGTGTAAAGACAGTGGGGATACAAAAGTGTGTCCAGTTGATGTTATCTCTCTGAAAGACCTACATCTCACATCTGATCTGATAGTGTTACAGATCCAGTAGGAGTAGCTGAGAAAATTTTACAGATTCCTTTTTCTTTACTGGCAAAGAGATTTCATTGCCACAGAGATCCACACCCAGCTGAGTTGTTGACCAAGATGTATGTACACCAATTGACTGAGATTATGTTTTAATTATGAAGCAAGGGCTCATATAATTGAAAACTCAGTGGGTACAATAGCTGTAAGAAGGAAACTCTCCTCAATTATTGTATTTCTTAGAAATTTATTCTAGAATGATCCATATCAGCTTAATTAGACAGCTGCAGGCTTTCTCAGATATAAGGGTTCCATAGTATTAAGTGTGACTACAGTCAGTGTTGGAGCTTTCATGAGTTCAGGGACAGCACAGATTTTATGGGGTCTGAGATGTCTTGAACACTAAGAGTCCTGCTCATACTGATGGGTGAAAGCACAGCAAACATTTTAGTCAAAGTAAACATTTTTGTATAATAGAAGTGCTTGTGCTCAGTTCTGGGAATAGCATTAATACTTTGAAACTCCTTCCAGCAACTCCTTCTTCTGCAAAACCAAGAAAGCATTAGCATGCTGAAGAGCTCTTCTCTCTGGCACCAACATAGGTCTTCAAGTTGAAAAGACTCTTAATCTCTTCTGACTTCCTGCTAAATCTGGTCTGCAGGACATAAATCATTTTGTTCAAACAAAAGCACAATGAATCCTTTCTGGATATCATGATTGAATATGACCTCTCTGATCTAGGACCTGTCAGATGAACTAAGGCAAAGTCACTAAGGTAGATGTTGAACCAGCATTTGTCCATGTCCTTAAAGTATCAGAATATACATTGCAGATGAACGCTTCTTTGTTTTCTAGACCTTGAAGAGAATATCTCCATACAAGAATATCTTTGTGAGGTGCTGTTGTCCCAGATACGCTTGTACACAGAAACCTTCGTAATATTCAGCCAAGGTTTTTTGTCTCTGATCCAGGTGGTAGGGAAGTCCCCTATTGTGAACTGCTATGTCCAGATTGGTTACATGGTCTGAGAAGAGCAGAGAGCCAACCATAAATTGTAAAGCTTGTAGGATTTCATGGCTGAATTGCTTGCTTGATTTGCTTTTACTGAAGATCAAGAATTGTAACAGTGACATAAACAGGATTGGAATATTAGATAATTCACTGATGACATTTTCCCAATTAAACGATATACAAGAGGTATGATTGATTTAATCTGCTTTTAGTTGTTAGCAATGTGTTCTTCTATCTTGGTTCTGTTTATCTTAGGCTTTCTTTATAGATGGTAGAAAAATGCAGTCACTTTTAGGGGTGTAATTGAACTGGAAGGTTTGAGAAGAAACATACTCCAATTCTCAGGTTTGAGTTAGACTTATTATTCTGTTGTATTTTCATTTAATTTGCTTGACACTCTACTCTGTATTCAGCAGAACAGCTATTTGCCTGAGATGAATTTCAATTACCTTCTCATCAGTTGTTTCTTAAATATTATATTTCCTCCTCTTCTTCAGGAGATTTCTCATACATTATAGAATTCCAATCAACATTCCTCAGAGCACTCAGCTTTCTTTCACCGTCCTCTTTCTCAAAGTCAAAACACTTTTAGTACATAGCATTCTCTCATGAGTATTTCAAACTCAATGATAAGCTGATAAGTAGATCCAGGATGCTCTGTATCTTAAACGTGATTTCTTATATTTAGCTCATTTCTTAGGATCAGGCATGGAATAGCCTTGGACTATAAAACCCGCTCAAGGAATTACTGGAAACAAACCAAGGCTGCACTAAGAATATGTAACTTTTAAGAATGTGTTCTTCTTTATAATTACATTCCTGTTATCCTAATCAATATCAGAGTAATTAAAATGCCTCATGATCAATGTTTCTGCCTTGTTCAGGAGGTGTCTCTTATCTCTAAAAGGTTGCCATGATCTACTTTTTCTAACCTCACTAAAGGTTCCTTGCCAAAAGTCATTTGACTCCCAATTTGGCTATAAATTACACTTAAACTGCCTCTATTGTCAGATAAAATTGTACAGTTTTTCCTTGCATGCTACATATAATTGCTGTGTAACTTCATTTTTCTATGAACTGCATGGTATTTTTACTGCAAGAATATTTTAACTTTTTATCAGGTAGTTTTATTATCCTGAATCTAATATTCTTCCTCGAACCTCAGGGAGACCATTATTTTTTGCACGTGTTTTTAACCACACCCTCCGTACTTACTGTCCCTACCAGTGGGCATTTGGCTTGTTGCGTGCTGTGAGTTGTGCCGGGAGATAAAGCACAACCTTTCAGCCACTATAAAATCTAAATAATCCTGGCTTGATTTGGGTGTCTTTACCAAGTTGTATACTTGGGCAAAAGCCCTGCGTAGAGTTCATCTGACTTGGGAATTCAAAAGTTAGACACTAAAGGGTGAGCCAGCTACCTGAAACTCCCTTTCTAGTCAATGCAGGGAGATACCCTCTTCCAGAGAGATACTGACCTTCTCCTTATAGCGGGATGTGCGAAGGTCAGATAATTCTTCCTCTGGAAATGACTGACATTGACAGCACTCAACTATGTGAGATGGATCCCACCCATGGACTCTCTGCAGCCTCGCAGAATCAGCTGGATGACATTCTGTCAAACTAATGTCTTTGAGGTCCTGGTCTTACTCCTTTCATCTACTTGCTTAATCTAAATCCCTCTCTGCATCCTGGCAACTACAGTGAATAACAAATGACATCTGCAGTCCAGTCATCAAATCATTTCAGTGCTCTAACCATGGTTGCAACCATTATGGTGTTTTTTGGTGTCATCCCATCAAGTAAAAGCCACACCAGTATTTCTATTTCTAGGAAACATTTCTAATCTCTCTTGATTGTGGTACCTTTTCTCCTTGTATCAGCAGCAGAACACGCAGAATAAACATGTCAGGTGATTCCCCATTTTCTAACCTATTATAACTTTTTTAGTTATATTTTCAGCTTTTGTAGACTGATTCTTCTCCTTTATTTCAGCTCATCTGACAGAAATGACTGTCTATAAAGTGCTCCATTGACCCTTCTATTATCAATACATCTCTAATTTTATGTTCAACAGATTCCTCACAAGTTAAGTCACCCCGCCTCCCTGGCCTTTCTCGTGCTTACTGATATTCCGTGTCTCAGTTCTCAGAGATTACTCCACTCTCATCTTCTGAGCACTCCCCTCACCCTTGCTTTTTTCCAGGCATATACTTAGTCATTGCCTTTTCTGCTTCCTTACTTCTTTTTTTTTTTTTCTTCTTTTGTGCCATGCCTCAGAAATAATCTTTTTGCTGCACGTTCACAGCTTGTACACCTTTCCTTATGTCATCGCTCCCTTTGCATGTCATCTATTATTCTGTCATATTCATCGATCTTCACAAGGAAATCAACCAGTTGCTCTAATTTGGCTGTCTGATCTTCTAGTACCACAGACTGACAGCACTCACACACAGAAAGTATTTTTGTATGTCCTCAGCTTGATAGCCGGGAACATTTCACAGTCAATATGTTTCATTATATATATCCTGAACTTCACAGATACTTCCAAATGAAATAAGTCACAAATAATCTTGTCTTAACCTCTGACGGGATAAAATAAAGGCAACCAAATGATAAGGATTAAGATACTTTCCAGGCAGGTTTCAACCCTTTTATGTAAATGTAACATCTTCAATTTAGATGAAAACATAAAAGAGCATTCTTTATTCTTTTAACTTTGAAATGACTGAGGATAAACTGTTTGTGAGTCTCTTGTTCTCAAAGAGCAGTGAAGAACTTGGTGCTATGCATTGAAAATCTGCAGAATATCTTGTTAAAAAAAGCAGGTAGCAGAGGTGCTTGTCTACTGCATCAAGTGAGCTGAAGTGGGTGCCCAGGCATCGAAATCCGTGCAAACGTGCTGACACATTGCTAGACCCAAGCTAAAACCTCTGCTTTAATGTCACTGTGACTACTGCTTCTAGTTGCAGGACGACATCATTCTGCTCTCCCCATACTGTGCTATGTTATGTTGTTTTGGCAGGCCCTTCAGTACCTTCAATTTTTCAATTCAAGCCTTTCAGTTCTTGTCAGGCAGGTTTAGAGCAGGATAACAGTTCCCCCCCCACCCCCGGACATAAACTGGGGATAATAGATAAATTCTAAAGAGTAGAACTAGGTAAAACAAAGAATTGGAGGCTAGAGTCATTGCACATTACAATTATTGATGCTTGAGTGCCTTCCCTGTCTATTCCTCATCTTAAAATAAGTCTGTATTTTATAGTTTCATAAATTTATTGGTATAAGTTTTAAAACCTTTTAAAAAAACTTTCCAAAACTTATTTTCCCATTTTTGACACTGCAAAGAAATCAAATACATAACTAAGGAAATACATAGTATATAATAATAAAAAAATCTGGCCAACAGTTTTACCTTGTTTTTCATTTGGTTCATCTACCTCTACAAGAAAATCTAAATAAAATTAATGTTTCAAAAGAAGAACTTTTCTATTTATAAAAATAAAGCATATATATGACACATGTAATTTAAAATCCTTGCAAGATGTGTAGAGCAAAGTAATTCATCAACAGGTTTTCAGTTCTCAAAAATTAGATTATTTTCTGATAAATTTAAGGGAAAAAACAATTAGAAATAAAGAAACTAACTTCCTGTGGTTATGAAATTCTTATAACAATATTAATTAATTTACATCGCCTTTGTTAAAATGACCTTCAGGTGTCTGTGAACTAAACCTAAAAGGTAAACAAAAGCATACATCAATAAGCCGTGGTTTTGAATAGACAACCTATCAGAGTCTAAGTCACTGTCAGATACAGGGCTCTTAGAAAGGCAGGCATAACTCTTCTGTACAGATCTAAACTATCTTCTGTGGTGCCCCTTTCTACCTACTTTCATTTCTGAAGGTCCTTTAAACTCGTTGACAGATTAAACAGTGACAAGATTTTATCATCATCTTGCACAAAACATGTCTCCCTTATGCTGCTCTGCAAACACTCTCAAACTTTCTTGGTGTGGAAATCTATTTTCCATACCAGTAAATTTAATGCCGAATTTTTATATATTATTATTATTAATTAAAACAGAGATATTTATATGGTTCCTGTATGATGCATCATAAAAACATGCCATTTTTTTGGGCAGATTTGTAGATTTTAAAGATAAAGTTTGTAGATTTGGGGAGATGACTGTGTCAAAGTTGAGAAATAGAAAGTGTGTGGAGATTCTCTAAATAAAATAAATTTTTGTTATTATGATAATATCTGGAGATGTACCTTAGCAAACAGAGCTCCTGTGAATGAACTCCTGTAGCCACAAAGTACCAGTTTCAGGTAGCGTGCAATACCTCAGGTGTCCGTAGTGACCTTGCCAGGACCAGAAAAGGTAAAAACTTTGCAGTCAATACAAAAAGCAGACACGATATTAGTTTTAGCAGCATTCTGTACCTACATTGTATCATATCTTTGTTGTATTTATCATATAATTTATCATATTTGTTTTTTTCTTCCTGAAATATTTCCTCTATTATAGTAATCACTGCCTCTCAATTAGTTAAGTTTGCTTCAAAGAAAAGTAAGGAAGATTCAAGTTAGGTGTTAAGAATAACTTATAAATTCTAATTCTGGAAAAAAAAAAAATTGCCTGTGGAAGGTCCATTGCTGGAAGTTTGAAGATAGATTAGATAAATATCTGCCTGATATAGACTTAATTGATCCAGCCTCAGATAACAGAGATGAACTAGATGACCTCCCGAAATCCTGTTCAACCTTAATTTTCTGTGACTCTATGCTAAGAAGCATTTTGGAAGGGGGCTAGAAATCTAATCTTTGAAACTTGCAAAACACCTGAAAACACTGTGAGGTATATTCACACCTGATTCTTTTTAGAGATACTGGATCCACTTGAGTACTTTTTTGAGGCTGCTTGGTCCTACACACCTCCTTTGTTTTATGTAGTACCCAATTATAACCAACACTTAAATAGAGAAGCTAAAGTTTCCTGATATTAAGGTTTTTACTTCTAGAACTTTATTTGTGAGTTTATTTTATGCAATGATGTACATTGGTGAAAATATTCTTCCTGACCTATATGGCAGTCAGCCTGCACTCTGAAGCATGACATTTGATTACCTTGTCTTAGCATGCAGAACTGCAAATGTTATTAATGGTCATAAAATTATCCAACCCTTTTAAAAATCAGACACAGTATTTGACTTGATGACCTCCTGCAGTCATGAAATTCACGTTCTGATTGAAATGCTATCTGTCTGAAGGATCTGATAGAGCTCTGGTGCAAGTGTCACAGCTCTGCCACTGAGGTGGAAAAGAATCTTGATGAGCTGTTATGTAGGCAATGTAAGTATCTTTGAGTTTCACTGGTTTCTGATTTATTCACAAATATAGACCATAAAATTTAAGTTTGGGATACCTTGCATTTTCACTGGTAGTAAACAGGTACTGGGTAATAGTTCACTAACTTGCTTGCCCTTTAGCAGCACATTACATCCACTGGAGCAGATGCCATGTGAAAACCTATGTGGTGAGCAGTATAGATGTAGCAAGGGGAAGCATATTTGTGCATGTCTTGTAATCATGGTCATCTGGGACATGAAGTGTTTCTTTACTTACTGTTTTCGTGTGTGAAGTGCAGAAGGGCATATCCTTTTGTATTAAACGTTCCAAAACAGCAGTTGCCAGAGTGGGTAGTATTGCTTAAGTAGGAAAAAGGACTCCTCTTAATTTAGAAACTTGATGACAACATGTCAACATTATGAATTACTTAATTGCCAATTATCTGAAACATCTGCTTATGCCTCAGATTTAAACCATTTTTCATACGGCCAACCCCAAATCTTGCCCACATGCTAGTAAAACTATAAGCCATAAAATTATTTGTTTGTAGCATCAGAGTCAGAAGCAATGTATCAACTTAAACATTTGTGATGGAAAATGGTTTCCAGCATGGTTATTATGCAGAAGCGTGGTCAGGGTGTTTAGTCTGAGGAAGCCACACAACCCTTGCATTTCATAAGTGTTCAAGGTTCTGAGGAGCTGTACACATCCTCGCTTTCTGTAATGCAACCCTATTCACAGGAGGCTCAGCTTTATGAATCCAGTGAACACAGGATGTTGGATGAAACCCGACAGTGTTTTCTGCTGCTTGTCTCTAGGTTAGTCCTGTATTTGGTACTGGGTAGTAATTATTCTGCAGAGACAACATGGAGTCAGTGGGGAGTGATAAACCTCCGCCACCTCTGCAGGAGCACAGGACCATATGTTAAACCCACAAAATTGCTCAGTTCTGTAGCATGTTACCATTCCCAGGGGTCCAGGCCCAGCTATGCAGGGCCTCCATGTCCAGGGCTGCTGATCTGGGTCTGCAGTGCCTGATCCCAAACACAACTGTCTCCAGGTATTGAGACCGAGATGTGTCTGCCCTTACTGAGAGCAGGGACGCTTTATGTCGCATGTGTGGAGAGTTTGGTTTCATGCAAAATCTGAGCCCGTGGACTGACAGCAATTGTGCAGACGTGTATGAGCCCAAAAGCTACGTCCAAGACACTCATGTGCCTCTGTGAACTCTGCTGGGCATGGGGACCTTCTTTTAAACTTTAGATGACTTCAGTTAGGCGTTTGAGGTGGGCAATTGGTATAAGGCCTCGGATGAACAACAGCAAGAGTGCTACAGTGTTTTTACTTCTCATTTTCATCTTGTAACTTATTTGAAGTTGTAACTTGCTGCCCTCCAAGTCAAGCACTTTCCACGGACCTTGAATCCAGCTTGAGGCGGAGTTCACAAAAGGCATGGGCTGCATGTGCTTTCCCTTCCTTGCATCTTGCTTCCTTCTTCTCCTTACAAAGGCTCAGAAACTCTGGTCTAGCTACTACTTTTTTCTCTAGATATCTTCAGCTCACAGGAAGGAGTGGATACCTCAGGTCAGTTTGACATTTTAATCTCGGTGGTTTGCTTTTTATATTGAATCACTATGGAAGATCAAATATAAATTGCAAGAGGGCTATTCTTACCAGGCTGCTGCTCATGGTAGCGTGTAATGGTAAACACTTCTAGATTGGGCATTTGAGAGATGAATAAATGATACAGAGAACTGAAGCTGAAGAAGAAGGATTATGTTTTTACCAAATACAGCTGTTAGGTCCTTGCCTCAGAGAAAAAAAACAAAAAACACCAACACAACAACAACAACTAGGTATGGCAGGTCTGGGTACACAGATCCCTCTCTGGAGGCAAGGCTGCTGGTGACTCTTTGATTACATGTTATGTATGAAACAGCTCCATATACTCAATCTTCTGATACTCATATCTGCTGAAAATTCCTAATTTGGCAAGGATTAAGCATTGTGGGCTCTTTCACTGTGAACTGAATCTCTCAGACACCAATTAACATTTCATTGCTAAGACTAGTCGATTTGTTATTTGTAGCTGTGGCCAAATTTCTGCATTTGAACTTTAAAGGCTTTGTTTGTATGGTCTGTAGCACAGCAGAAAATGACAAAACCAGCTAAATCCTCTGTAAATAACATAAGCAAGAAAGGGCCAGCCTGTTGCTGAACTAATATGATCCCCTTTCTGTATTATTGCAAGCTTTACTCATTTGCTGTGTTTATAAATATCTGCAAAATACAGTCCTGCTGAAAGCCATTTAGGTACAATCAAAAAGCCTGGAGACACTAATGGGCTTGATTTGCTTGTCAACAAATAGGTGTTGAGTGCTATTTGAGATGCCTGAGAGCCCCGAAGGGCATTTAGGGGCTGCTCCAGGAGGGCACAGATGTCCCTCAAGTCCTGTGCTATGTCAGCCAGCACCATGTCTCTGGTATCCTGAGACAACCCAAATGGCACGTGTGTGCAGCCGAATTGAACTCCTGCACGTAGGATTTGTGTTGAGATTGTGGGTACCTAAATTTAGATGTCCAGCAGTGGGATAGAGGTGCAGAAGAGGTTTCTGTTCGTGGATACTTAGGGTTGTTATGTACATGCTAGAGTATCTAACATGTCAGCTTGGGTCAGTAAGATGTGGCACAGGACTTACAGGAGATTCAAGTGCTTCTGGAGGGACAGATGGAAGTGAAGTGGGATACCCCACAATGACACTTGGCACCTCAGTTTAGGCAGCTGTATAAAGTCCAAGCTTTCTAATGGCAAGTTTATTCAAGAAACAGTTGAATAGCTAAACTGCTAAATATGTTATAGATTAAAATTTCTGTAGTAGAAAAAAATCTACAGTTCTATTTCTGTTCTGTCTGTGAATTTGTTCATCTCTGTTTTTTAATTGTTTATTTTACCTCTGCTTATATCCTTTCCCACTAAAATATAAACGAGATTACTTTTTTATTTGAAACATGTATGCTCTTTAAGCATGAAGTTTCTTCAGGCATATTGCTATATTTGGGCCACATCAAATGTTGATATGACGCAGGAGAAAATTTGTTACGACTGCTTATATATTTGTGGATTAGTACAGCATGCCAAGGCACACCAAAATATTCTATCCACATTTGTATCAGTGAAAAGCACTTGTGATCCTTGGAAATGGGAAAAATAACATGTAGATGTCTGTGCTGGATGGCAAAAGGTGCTGTTGGAGAGGTTCTCATGCAAGAAAGAAAGAATCAGCTTTTTGATGCAAAACGCCTGAGTAGCTGTATTTCAGGTGGGTTTGTTCCCAGTGTGATCCTCTTAGTTGGCAATAAACCAATATTCACAAAAGCATTATATCAAATATAGCCAGTGTCCCCCTTTTCACACATCTGATGCTGTGCATCTTTATGGAAAAGGGTTTTTTGTTGCTGTTTGTATAACTGCTGAACATGTCTGGATAACTTGGCAGCTGTATATCAGCCCTGCAGTGTCTGCTTCGTAGTTCATCAGTCAGCCAAGAAAGCCCTGCCATCAATATCAAAAAAAGGAATTTTTAACAGTGAAAGGTATTTGCACTCTGACCCAATATATTATTTGTCAGCTTGCCCCTAGTTATGGACAGCTGTTCCATGCTGTCACTACTCTATCAAGAATTAGAAAGAATAAAAAATGTTAGAACATATAATAAGTTAAAAAAATAAAATATTGTTAAACTTTAAAAGCCTATTCCTCAGTACTTTTAGAGGAAATCAAATACTTAAATCTCATGTGATTGCTAGACAATACCTTGACAATAGTTAATTCATAGGCAGTGTTGCTAATCTGAATGCATCCTGTGATAGATCACAAGTGTGATAGTTTGAACCTGGGACATAGTTAGTCTGTGATACAGTGTCCTCATAGTTTCCAGGGATGAAGTCTTTGAATAGATCCTTTCTAGAAAATGAATGTTTTCTCAAAAACCCCCGATTTTTACTTGGTTATGCTAAGTCACTCTAGAAGTGTGGCCACAGCACACACAAATTGTACTACATGACTCAGATATTTAAAACTGTGCATATGAAGTCCCACATCAGTGACTGTTGGTCACAACATATGCCCACAAAGACCGCAATGCGAAATGTATTCTACTATCATAAGCATAATTGCTTTCTGAAACGTATGGTTGACAGGAATAGACAAAGGGAAGAGGAACAGAAGATCGATTTTCCACGTTAGTGTAGTCCATCTCTCTTCAGAAACATTTTGACATAGCAGGTGTTTTTAAAACACTGTGACCAAGGGCTGTAAATACCTTTAAGCATGTCCATGACATACTTTAATAAAAAGCAGTGTGTTTTGCCTTCAGGGTGATGGACTTTCATGCTGTCAGCCTCCCAGTTCTCTTGGTTCATTGTCTGTTCCCTTTTAAAATAGGACACCTATTGTATAGCTGGGTATAAAGAGGAGGATATGTTTCATCTTTTATAAGGAAGTCCAAGAGGTAGAGTCAAAGACAAGAATAACTAAAAGATGTTTTGTCTTATGATGAATAAGAATTAGATCCCAGTATCATACTGTCAAGCTGCACCTCAACTATCCCTTTATTTAGATTTTGTTCTATAGCACAAGGACTTCAAAACCTATTCATCCTTAACTTCAAGGGTAAGTGCTTTCTTTATCAGCAGAAAGAACAAACTTAAACCAAATGTCACATGCATTTGGAAATTCACAACAAATTTCATAATGAATAATAACCCTCAAGAGTGAGATACTTAAACTCATAGCCAGAAAAGAAAAAGGCAACTTATTTGTGACACTCAGGTGGAAATGTCTTCCCTTTCTCCCCCCCATCCTTCCTTTACCTGCATTGTCCAAAATATAAGCAAACTATACGACACAAAATTTGCAAGTACAGTTTCTGAATGCATTAGGTGGGTTAATTCCCTGGAGCAGTCACTATTCTTTAGTGAGGAAAGCTATTCAAAAGGCTATTTTTTGCTTCAATGCATGGGTAGGATGAAAACATTCAAAGGTTCAAATTTTATAGCATTGTAAACCTATTTTTTGTGCTGAAACTGAAATGAAACAAGACAATATTGTGTGTTTTACACTTGCAGTAATATGCTAGTGCAAGGTTAAGTTGTGCTCATGCACTGGAACTTGAAATTTCACCCCAAAGTGAGTCATTAAGTACCTGGATATTTTTTTGTTAGTGTGCTTTTTCTTACAGAAAGGCATATATGCTGTAGTTCAGTCCACAACACCACGAGCTGTAAAGAAAGCAGAACACTTTAATTATTGTGGAAGAGTGGGTGTCACATAAAGTTACAGTTTGCTAACAAAATTTAATGATAACTCAAAGTTGGGAGGCATTTTCAGTACAGCAGAGGACTGGGATATTATGCAACGAAAAATTGAAATGTCTTGAGAACAGGAATAATAGAAATGAGATTAAATTTAATAGAACAAAGTGTGAACTCCTGCTTTTAGGGAATAATAATAATAACATGGTGGTGGGGGGTGGTCATAAGTTAGAAGTAGAAGCAGATGAGAAAAATCTTTGTATACTAGCTGAGCAGTATAAATATGAGCTGCAGGTCTGGTGTATTTGTTAGAAGAGTTAAATCAGTTCTGGCATATGTAAGGGAAACAGAGACCAGAGAGATGTAATGCTGTGATGCTGTGTACTTATGGCACCTCCTTTGGAAAACAGTGTTCGGTTCTGGCCACCTGCCTGCAAGAAATGTGCATTTAGAGTGGCATGGGGGCATAGGAGTTCTAGAAAAATGTTTAAAGAATAAAGAAGTGGAGGTTTTGTTTTAAGGGAGGAAATGAATAGAGCTAGGTTTGTTTAGCCTGCTGACCGTACTGAGCTGACAGCAAAGAAAGGACATGTTGCTGTCTGTAAATATATCGCAAGGTAGAACTCCAGACTCTAAACATTATTTAACTCAGGAGATGGTGTCAGCAGAAGAACAGATGGATATAAACTAACCATGAATACATTTAGCCTGACAGAGAAAAATTAAAGAAAATTAACACATGAGTTTCAAAACCAGGTGTTCAATAGCAGTTATCAGGGCAAAACAAAGAAAATGTAAGTATTTTAATATGAAATTTGGTAATATTATAAGCACATGATGTAATGTCTTGTTTTCAATAGTAGAAAATCAGACATACAGACCCAGCATGTCCCTCTCAGTTCTATGCGTGTGCAAGGCGGTGGCTGGCTGTGCCCAAGATCAGAAGACATATGAAGAGCTTTTTACTGTGGAGGAGAAGGGCAGGCAGATGAGAACTTGCAGAGAAATATGAAGACAGGCTATATACTATTGTTGGTTTGTGGTGTTTGTTGGGTTGGTTTGTTTGTTTCGTGAGAGACATACTCTTGAAAATAGTTAACTGAATTCTCTGTAATTCAACATGATCTAGTACATCACAACTGAACAGTTACTGATAATAATAAAAGGATGCATAGCACTGTACACCAAGGTGGCTCTGAGGACTGTTCCACTAATGATCCACAAACTGCCTGCATTTCTTGTGCACGGTGACATAATTCTTTTATGGAAATATGTCTTTTGGGAGGATTAAAGAAACATAAATACACCCACTCCCACACTGAAGAATCAAGTCAACTTGATGATAGCAGGAGAGTTCTGACAAGCTGAACCTCCGATTTTACACATGCTAGAGAACTGCAGAACCCCAGATGATAAATTTGCTTTTTGTTAATTAACCTGACAGGGTAACATTATATATTCCCTTTCTTTGGGTCAGTTCTTTCTCATGCAACTCTCATTCTTGAGCTAACAAAAATGCAAAGATAAACAGCAACAAAGCAATATGGATACAGAATCACTGGAGGTACAGAAAATCAAGATTTAAATATTTGTAATAAATTATGCAATGAATAAAGAAATAATGCAATTAGGCAAACTTGTAATAAATTAGGGATTTGGGACAGATTCACTTCACTACAGATGAAAGTCTTAACCACTGTATCACTGGCTGTGCTGGAAACGCTGGATTGCTGCACAGCTGCACATCAGCCTCCCCTTCCCCTGTCTCTGTTCTTCTCCCTGAATCCTTCCTCTCCCTGACATTTGCGGAGTTTCCATAGGGAGAACATTTATATGAAAAAAATCCAGAGGGAACACAGTGTGTATTCTAACTTGTTCCCAGTTTGGATGATGGTGAGACAAGAACGGAAATAGATTGACCATTTCATTGTAGATGCAGCCTTTTTTTGCCCCCCTCTCAGAATTATTCTGGGAGGTCTGGACTACACGTGCAGCAGCAGAACAAGGATTTAAATGTAGCTGTTTTGTGAACTGGAATTTCAGCTTTTTTATATCTTAAATACGGTCCAACTCCAGCAGCTTCCTTTTCACACAAGAAGTAAATGCACTTTTAGCCATTGCTCTACAGATGTTCCAAAGTCAGCTGATTACAAACCTAGTCTCATACCTTCAGCAGAGCCTGTCTTGTTCATTGCCAGATGAAAATATCCTTGCCAAGTTTACCAAGCAGTTCAGAACTGATTTGCTTGAGTGATCTTTCCCTTTATTATTTATTAGTTCCTCAGCATTTTTCATGTGCACAATTGATAAGTTTTGATTTGATTTTTTTTCTTGGTTGTTGTCAAAAAATATTAGCTAGCATGGAATCTGGAACTTAACCTTGGAAAAACATCAAATAAAATACACATACTTTTAGTGGTTCCCAGTTTAAAATTACATTTGAGTCTTGTCTATTAGCTAACTTTTAATTCATTTCATGTCTGGCATCCTGATTTTGTGTTGTGTAATTTCTTAATCCCATTGGTATGTAGAACCAAATCAAATTCTCTGCTGAAATCTAGCAATTTATGACTAACCTCATACTTCTGTTATAAAAAATGGATATCTCGTTAATTTAACAAATTCTTTTGTCCATAAACCATGTTAGATGACATTAAATATGCTACCCTCTATTCTTTATTAATCAATTTCCCTATCTGATGTTCCATTATTTTTCCCAAGATTGATGTCAGGCGGACAGGCTTATATTTACCTAGACTACCCCATTTACTTTGAAAGCAAAGTACTGACATAACTCTTACTTCCATCCAATGCTCAGGATCTACCTCAGCAGTCCAAGATTTATTACAAATAATAATAAATGGTCTAATAAAGCTTATTAGGCTTTTCTTCTAACATTCCTAGGTGCATTTTTTTAATAAAAGACACTTAGCCTTAATAGCTGCTATTTGGTATATACTGTCTTTGTTGTTTTAAGCGTAACATTTCATCACCATCTTTGTATGATATGACTGTATCTGGCTTTTTCCCAGTCCCAGAGCTGAAATATTTATTCAACATTTCAGTCTGTTCTGCATTATTTTTGACAACTACATCCTTTCCATTTAACAATGGACAAACACTACTGTAAGGTCGCTTTTGCTCCACATACATTTAATATTGTTTTCAGTGTACTCAACTCAGCCATAGAATTCTTCCTATATCCTTCTGTCTTCAGTAGCAATTTTCTATTATTTCCATTTGTATCCTAAATTAAGGTGATCTAATCTATTCAGTTTTTCCCTTGTCTCCCTGCCCAATCTGTTTATATCTGAAATTTTACATTGCCTTTATTTCTCTTTTAAGCTAGACTGGTCTAGAATAGATTTTTGTCTTGATTGCAGTTCTTAGATCATCTCCTAAAGTGCTTTTAAATATCTTTATTATTGTTTATCTTTATTATTTTTTCCCTTTTAAATTCTTCCTTTTATTGATTAGGCACAAACTTGTAGTTATCATCTGTTTGAAAGCGGCCATTTTAAAGTGGCGGACGTAAGAATTACTGGTTGTGTTATATTCTATTTGCATGTTACAAATGTAATCAAGTTCTCACTTTCACTTAAGGAACCACTAACTTTTAGTCCTGGAATCAATTTCGATTTAGCTGTCAGGATGACATCTAGTACAAAATTCTCTAAGGAGAGACACAAAACTTTTTGATTTAGGAAATTTTTATCAATCATTGTTCAGAATTTCAAAGGTATTTTATTACTGGAAATGTCAAAGCTGTAGAGGTATGTCTTTCAACCTGATATTCACCGGTGAAAAAGCTTTTTTTTTTTTTTTTTTTTTTTTAAAGCTCATACAGTACAGAAACTCTTTTCTTCCACTCCATAGACATTGTAAGTAGGGGTTGAAGGGACCGGTCATCCTGCTCTGTAGCGTGGTTTGATGGTACATAGCTGCCTGCAACTAATTGCCCTTGTCACACTCTCTGTGTTGGGAGATTGATCTGTAAACACTGAAAGCATTTACTACATAGTTGTCAGAGGGTTGAAATCGGTTATTGCCACATACGGCCTCGTCTCCTCTTCTCTTGCCACTGTGTTTTTCCTCAATTGCTTACAGCGAGCAAGTTTAACATTCCTATCACAGAAATCTTCCCTCGAGTTCCAGTAATACCAAGCAAATTCAGTCAAATTCGTTCTCATAGTATGAGCAGTTGCTATTCTTCCTGTTTGTCACACAAGCTCCTGCCATTCATGAATAGGCAATTAAAGAATTTATTTTCTTTGTGTCATTCAGTGTCTTGATTAATTTTGTTCTCGACAACTTGACTGTGCTAAATGAGTGTTTATTTGCTGCCCCTTTTTAATCTCCCCTTTTGTTCTAAGTTTAATGCCATTATGACTAGTCTAGTCAGCTTGTCCCCTGTAAAATTGATTTCCCCTTTAATGAGCTGAAGGCAGTGCAAACCACATAACTCCTCAGTTAGAAAATGGCTCTACAGTCCACCAAACTAAAATCCCCTCTCCCTCTTGCACCTCTCTAATTGGCAGTTTATTCTTAAAAACTCTTGATTCATGTGTTCATTTCTGGGACAGAAGCAATCTCCAAAAAGCTCATTCGGGCATTTTCATACATCATGAGCTTTCTGAACTTTCTGAAATAATGTGTAACCTGTGAGGAGACACATGAAGCATCACTAGTACCAACACATACCACTACTAAATTAAATCTCCCCCACTCAGTTAGGGGTTTTTTTTCTTCCTTCACTGAAGAAGAGTTGAGAATCTATAAGAAAGGATATACTAAAAGCCTGATTGTATAGGGAAAACTGGTAGTTTTGACTGTAATTAGCCTAATACCTTCTATTATATAAGGTTGTTGAAAAATTCCTTGAGAAGTTTCCCTTGTTTGCAATAAACTTTTGATATTTTGCAGGAGGGATGCTTTAGGGCAACAGAAATCTCTTTTATCTGTTGCAAGAAATCCCTTTCAGCTTTTGCTCCTTGCAGGTACCCTTCGGTCCAAGCACATGAACTTAGGAGAGTACTTCTGCGGCTGACTAAAGGTAAAGCACGCTGTTCCCATAATCGCCAAGCTCTCCAAGTTTGTGGAATACAAAAGGAAACAGAAAGAGCTGGTCTGACTTCTTCCCCATGAATACTCCTTTCATTCAGTGCGTGAACCACCTCTCCATCACCCCTCTGGGATAACGCAGTTCTGTAGCTGCTATCTAGTAAGTTCACATAAGAACAGTCTGTGCTGCTGTACTGCAAGCCCAGAGGTAAAACCATGCTGTAGATACATGTGGGTTTTTGAAGTTGTGCTTTTTCAGGTTTACTCTTTACCTTTGTCTTTAAAGAATGTCAGAAAAGCATATTCATTGGTTAATATTTTAATTTAGATTTTGCATAAGATTTTAATGCAATGTTAAATACTTGAAAGTTAGAAAATAGTCTTAGCTTGCCCATGTAAGTGCACTCAAGAACTCTGGTTACAAATTGCTAGGAAAGGGTTTTGTACTATATTTGTAAATGGTGTATCCTAATTGCAACACAGAAAGGAATCACATTAAAGCGCCATGAGAGCATCATTTCCTGACTTTTAGGTAATACCACCTCAGTAGCCTTATTTGTCATAGTTTTTGTATGGCATTGGTATGTCTTTGAATGCAGATAAAGCTGTTCTTGTGAAAATTAACTCTATCTTAGCTGAAATCAGGACAAAAGCTATGGTGCCCCTGGTAGTAAAATCACTTGTCAGAAAGCTACGCGTTCTCTTGAGGCTAGTTGATTCCTCTGTTAGACTAGGGCAAAGCATGGGAAATCATTGTACAGGAGAAAGGGGAGAAGTGATATCCAGAAAATTTGAACTCCATACCAAGAAACAGTGTGTTACCTCATGCAAGTCTCAGCACTAGATTTTAACACTGCAACTTCCCCAAAATGGACACAGCTTAAAAGCCCTATCCAACCTATAAATGGCCTTCTGAACAAATCATAGCTTGATACTGCCAGCCAGTGCCGGGGCTGCCCAGCTTGGCAGTGACGTTAGAGTGCCCTGAAGGTGACACTTGCACCATTTTGTATCCTCTCCCTTTATGCATTTTTGGGACATCGGTCTCTCTAGACTGTAATCAGCAATGCATATAGCAAGTAGAAGAAACAAAAGCTGGAGGGAAACTTCCTGGTTTTTTACTCAGGTGAGAACAGGGAAAGTGGACAAGTGACAATCTTACCTTTAGTAAGCAATTTACCCACCACAATTGTGTGTGATTTTATGCACTTTAGCACTGAAAGGCTCCTTTCAAAACATGATTCCAGTTTCACTGTGCCTCAGTTTCCTTATGTTTAAACCAGAGATGACTCCCACTTCAACAAAGTGTTCTTGGAAATGTCTGTGAAGTTGTGAAGTGTTCTGTAATCCTCACATGCCAGCTACTCTATTGTCGTTACAGTTTATTTGTTATGAATTGCCTTTTTTTGTTTTCCATAGGCTAGGAGGCTTAGAAGTTATTGTAAAAAAAGATGCCAGTGAGGTTTCAAGTTATACTTATGTGTTGGGTTTGCGTGGCAAGGTTTTGGTAGCGGGGGGGCTACAGGGGTGGCTTCTGTGAGAAGCTGCTAGAAGCTTCCCCTGTGTCTGATAGAGCCAATGCCAGCCGGCTCCAAGACGGGCCCGCCGCTGGCCAAGGCCAAGCCAATCAGCGCCTCTGTGATAACATATTTAAAAAGAAGAAAAACACTTAGAGAGAGAGAGCTTTTGCAGCCGGAGAGAGGAGTGAGAAGATGTAAGAAACTCTGCAGACACCAAGGTCAGTGCAGAAGGAGGGGGAGGAGGTGCTCCAGGCGCCGGAGCAGAGATCCCCCTGCAGCCTGTGGTGAAGGCCATGGTGAAGCAGGCTGTCCCCCTGCAGCCCATGGAGGAAGGATGAGGGGGTGTAGAGATTCCACCTGCAGCCCGTGGAGGACCCCACGCTGGAGCAGGTGGAGGCACCTGAAGGAGGCTGCGGCCCATGGGAAGCCCACGCTGGAGCAAGTTCCAGGCCGGACCGGTGGACCCGTGAAGAGGGGAGCCCACGCCAGGGCAGGTTTGCTGGCAGGACTTGTGACCCCATGGGGGACCCACGCTGGAGCAGTTTGGTCCTGAAGGTCTGCACCCCGTGAGAGGGACTCCATGCTGGAGCAGGGGAACGATGAGAGGAGTCCTCCCCCTGAGGATGAAGAGGCGGCAGAAACAACGTGAGATGAACTGACCGTAACCCCCATTCCCCGTCCCCCTGTGCCGCTGAGGGGGGGAAGGTTGAAGCCGGGAGTGAAGTTGAGCCCGGGAAGATGGGAGGGGTGGGGGGAGGTGTTTTAAGATTTGATTTTATTTTCTCATTCCTCTACTCTGTTTTGCCTAGTAATAAATTAGATGAATTCCCTCTCTAAGTTTGGTCTGTTTTGCTCGTGACGATAATTAGTGAGTGATCTCTCCCTGTCCTTATCTCGACCCACAAGCGTTTCGTTATACCTTTTCTCCCCTGTCTAGTGAATGAGGGGAGTGAGAGAGCGGCTCTGGTGGGCACCTGGCCCCCAGCCAGGCTCAACCCACCACAACTTATTTGTTTCAAAATAGAATTGTGGTTAAACTTCATCAAATCCCCTCTATTGCCTTTCCTGCTATTGCTGATTAGTTAAGAGGCAGAAGGGAACACTGCACTGTAAAACATCCATTTATCTGCCAGTGTCAGGTTCTCCTGACATGATGTGCTAATGCAAAGCACATTAAGCATTAGCAGCAGGTGCTCCAGACCTAGCAGTTCCTAGACAGGCATTAAGAGACCTCGAATGAGTCAGTGTCACTCTATGGTTTAACCTAATACCAACCCCTTAGGGCACCCCTATCAAATATAAGAGAAATGAAAGGTTTTAAAGGCTATTAATCCTAGTGACTCCACATTAGAAGAGCACAAAGTTATTTGTCACAGGTCTTTTTGTCATCATGATATTATGGTAGAATGTGAAGTATTCAGCATTCCTGAAATTCTTTCTTCCACCTACTTAAGCATTGGAGGTCTTTTGATGATAGGGTTATAATACCGAGCTGTGATAGCTACCAGCTACTGGCTGTTACTGGCACTGTCTGAACTTCCTTTTTTTTTTTCCTCAGTGAGTTTTTTCATGTCTGCAATGCATGAGAAGTAGCAAAAAATTCTTTAGAAAATGAGTTTTGAACTGAAAGGTATCCTAAGTAAACAAGCAAGTGAACTCTACCCCCCAGACAGACACCATTACAACACGCCTAAGAGGCATTAAACCAGAGCCGAATCTAATGCAAGGTGCTAGCTTCTTTTGCCATACCCGTTATCTGGAGCTGCTTTATTTCTAGTGTGATAGATGCTTTGTTCCATGTTTCTTACCTTGAAGTTGCTGAGACTCAGGAATAATCCTGTCGTTTTAGAAATCTCTGATCCAGTGTTTGCATGGAAAGGTGTCTCACATAGCTGGTTGTCTGGCAGCGGCTGCTTCAAAGGGTCTGGCAGCCGAATATGAGCAGCTCAGGTTTTACTGGAAGTGGTGACAGTTACACGACTTCAAACTCTTGCCAGGGTTTGAATTTATACATTTCAAATTCACTTCACACACATTCAGTTGACAAAAATTGTCCAACGATCAGATTGCCACACTGGCAGACGCTCTGGCTTCAAGCCCTACCTCTGATAAAAACGCAGTCCCTTTAGCTAAACAGTCTTGCTTTGATATTTGTAAAAAGGTTCACGGGATACTTAAACCAGTAAAGTGTTTTGAAACCTACTGATGGAAAGTCTACACAAGTATCTGGGGTTTTTTATCAGCTGATCTGCATAGTAGCAAAGATACTAACAGCTTACAGTGTGTTCATTTGTGCATGTGTATGTATATCTGTGTGTAAGTGTAAGGTAAGTGTGTACAATTGCTGGGCTCTAAGGAGTTAGTCAATATTTTAAGCTTTGTCAGGATGCTCTGAAATCAATTGTAAACATCAGTCTTCAGAGTTTATACAAACGCAATCCTATTTATTTGATAAGAGTCTGGGGAAAATACTGTACCTCTGAACACAGCAGGAAAAACCAGTCAGAGCACAAGAACGTAGTGATGGTTGTTCCAAGCCAGACCAGAAGTCCATCTGCCACAGTCTCTGATGGTGGCCAAAACTGTAGGCCTGCAAAAGAGATTAAGAACAGAACAAGTGTATTTGATGCTTCCCTGTGTACTCTCCTACCGACCAGTAATTTGTGGCTCAGAGCCAAGATTTACTTTAGAGATTTTTCTTCTGTGATGTCGCCCAGCTGCTCGCTGAACCCATCTACAGTGAGGGCTGTGGAGCAAGGGTTTTGGCAGTTTAAAACCACAGTATGTGTAGAATCACTTTGTTTCATTTGTTTTGAAGTTACCAACTTCTAGTTTCGTTTGATGACCTGAAGAAGTACCTTGGATAGTAGAAGAGTTAGCTATACCTATCCTATACATCCTCCTGTACCACTTGTAGCTTTACAGACTTATGTCATATCATGCTCTCTTTTCCAGCCCCATACAGAAGTTGTTCCATACCTTTGAATGTGCTTTTTGTGTTGCTACGAGCCTTTCAATTAATTCCTAATTTTCACTTTTTTCCTTCCCTCCAACTACTACTGAACACTAAGGTGAGTTTTTCCCGGGTCTATTAGACCAGGATCTCATACCTCTGTAATTACTAGTCAACTCACAGCTCATTCTCATTACACAGAGTTAGGAGCTTTCCCCCCTTCCCATGATCCTCCCTTTAAGTTTGCCTATACTGAATTTTACTGTTTCCTTGCCTGGTCACGTAGTCCTTCTGGATTTATCTTAGTGAATGAATCAGGGTCACAAAATGCTTTCAAGCACTGGGACACTGGGATTAGCTTGCGTGCTAGAAAATGTAACAGGTCAAATATGATCGCTTGTCCCCAAAGGCAAGTGGCATTTCTTGTGAAAACAGGACTAACCTCTTTTACTACCAAAAAAAAAAAAAAAGTGTGGTCTTCTCCTTACTGTCTTCAGAGCATATGTTTGCTGTTTTTTCCACATTGTTTATGAATGTTTTAAATAGTCCAAGCACCTATGCAAATTCCTGTGGGGCACAACTCACGGCTTCTCCTTACTGAGAAAGGTGACCATTTACTCCCACACTGTTTCCTACGTTTATACCAGTTGTTTATACGTGTGAGGACCTTCCCTGCTATGCTATGACAGCCTAGACTCCTTAACAGCCTTTGGTGAAGGACATTGTTAAATGTCTTTTGGAAGTCACAGTAGGCTTTTGTCTACTTGCTTTAGGATCCCCCTCAGAGAATTCCTGTAGCTTTTATGGTCATGACAAGTGTTTTCTCTTTATACAAGAGACTCTATTGTTTTTCAGCATGTGATATTTATCCATAAGCCATCTTTATTGTAGTTACTCACTCGCTCAGTGTGTATGCTAGATATATTGGTCTGTAGTTTCCCAGTTTTCCCTGTAACTTCTTAAGACTGATGCTGCACTAGCTACTTTCCAAGACTTCTGATAACAAGGCAGCTTTAAATGAGAATTGACATACGGTAGTGCGTTATTCAGCTATTTCAACCATAAATTCCTTTAGAACTGATGATATGTGACTATTCAATTGATCCACTTGCTTCATAACCTCTTTGGCTAATACAATCAGCAAATTGCTCAATCTGAGACAGATCTTCTGGTAAACAAGTAGTACGAAATGGGAACTTCCTCAGATTCCTTCACACTACAATGCAGATACAGAAAAGTCCTTAACTGTTTTCTGCTCTGGACTTTTCTTCGTTGTGCAGTCCTTGATTATGTTGACACTCTGGCCTTTGGCTTCTTTTGTCAAGTAAAGGATGCTTAGTGGGTGAATCCTTGTTCCAAGGCCAAGTGGTACCAGCTGGCTTACATCCACTGTGATTAGGACCCTAGGGCAAACTGGTCCCAGAGACGGGAGTTTGGAGTAAATCAAAACAGAGTCAAAGAATGAGCCAGGAATTAAACAGTAGAGGCTACAGAAGTCCGGTGTTTGATCTTGTTCCCTCCTCTCTCTCATTTATCAAAATAGATGCAGGCACAGAGTCTTCAGCAATCTTCCTGTTCTGATGGGTTAGAAAAGACATTTATCAGAAGACTTAATGCCTTTTTTTTTTAAAGTTCAACCTCCAACTCTTTTCAAAGTGATGGGAGATGGGATTTTTTGCCCACTCAAAGAGTTGCGGTCAATGGCTCAATGTCCAAGTGGAGACCAGCAATGAGTGGCATTCCTCAGGGGTCAGTATTGGGTCTGGCATTTTTAACATCTTTGTCAGTGACATGGACAGTGGGACTGAGTACACCCTCAGCAAGTTTGCTGATGACACCAAGCTGTGTGGCGTGGTCAACATGCTGGAGGGAATCACAGAATCACAGAATGGTACAGGTTGGAAGGGACCTCTGGAGATCATCTAGTCCAACCCCCCTGCTAGAGCAGGATCACCTGCAGAGGGTCACGTCCCGGTGGGTTTTGAGTATCTCCAGAGAAGGAGACTCCACAATCTCCCTGTGCAGCCTGTTCCAGTGCTTGGTCACCCTCAAAGTGAAGAAGTTTTTCTTTATATTCAGATGGAACTTCCTGTGATCCAGTTTGTGTCCATTGCCCCTTGTCCTGTCACTGGGCACCACAGAGAAGAGTGTGACCCCATCCTCTTGACATCTGCCTTTTAGATATTTATAAATATTGATCAGATCCCCTCTCAGTCTTCTCTTCTCCAGGCTAAACAGACCCAGCGCTCTCAGCCTTTCCTCAGTAGAGAGATGCTCCAGTCCCTTAATCACCTTTGTAGCCCTCCACTGGACTCTCTCCAGTAGTTCCCTGTCTTTCTTGAACTGGGGAGCCCAGAACTGGACACAGAACCCCAGATGAGGCCTCACCAGGGCAGAGCAGAATGGAAGGATAACCTCCCTTGACCTGCTGGCCACACTCTTCTTAATGCACCCCAGGATGCCATCGGCCTTCTTGGCCAGGAGGGCACACTGCTGGCTCATGCTTAACTTGTTGTCCATCAGGACTCTCAGGTCCTTCTCTGCAGCTCTACTTCCCAGCAGGTCAACCCCTAACCTGTACTGGTGCTTGGTGAAGGACCCTACACTCACCCATGTTGAATTTCATTTGGTTCCTCTCCGCCCAATTCTCTAGTCTGTCCAGATCTTACTGAATGGCAGCACAGCCTTGTGGTGTGTCAGCCATTCCTCCCAGTCTTTTATCATCAGCAAACTTGCTGAGGGTACACTCTGTCCCCTTGTCCAGGTCATTGATAAATACATTAAATAAGACCAGACCAAGCACTGATCCTTGGGACACACCACTAGCTACAGGCCTCCAACTAGAGTCTGTGCCACTTATCACAACCCTCTGGGCCCTGCCATTCATCCAGTTCTCAGTTCATCTCACTGTCCACTCATCCAACCCACACTTCCTAAACTTGCCTATGAGGATGTTATGGGAGACAGTGGCAAAAGCCTTGCTGAAGTCATAGAGAACAGACATTGCTCTCCCCTCATCCACCCAGCCAGTCATGCCATCATAGAAGGCTATCAGATTGGTCAGGCATGATTTCCCCTTGGTGAATCCATGCTGACCACTCCCAATAACCTTCTTTTCCTCCACATGCTTAGAGATGACCCCCAGAGTGAGCTGTTCCATCACCTTTCCAGGGACGGGGCTGAGGCTGACTGGCCTGTAGTTTCCTGCATCCTCCTTCTTGCCCTTTTTGAAGACTGGAGTGACAATGACTTTCCTCCAGTCCTCAGGCACCTCTCCTGTTCTCCATGACCTTTCAAAGATGATGGAGAGTGTCATAGCCATTACATCTGCTAGCTCCCTGAGCACTCGTGGGTGCATCCCATCAGGGCCCATGGATGTGTGGATGTCCAGTTTGCCTAAATGTTCTCTAACCTGATCCTCCTTGACCAAGGGAAGATCTTCCTTTCTGCAGACTTTCTCTCCTACCTCCATGGTCTGGGATTCCTGAGGGCCAGCCTTAGCAGTAAAGACGGAAGCAAAGAAGGCATTCAGTAACTCTGCCTTCTCTGTATCCTCCATCAGCAGGGCACCCACCTCATTCAGCAGTGGGCCCGCATTCTCTCTAGCCTTCCTTTTGCTGCTGATGTACTTGAAAAAATCCTTCTTGTTGTCCTTGACATCCCTTGCCAGATTTAATACCAAGTGGGCCTTAGCCTTCCTCGTAGCATCCCTACATATTCTGACAACATTTCCATATTCCTCCCAAGTGGCCAGTCCCTTTTTCCACATTCTGTAAACTTCCTTCTTCCCACTGAGTTTTTCCAGGAGCTCCTTGCTCATCCTTGCAGGTCTCCTGCCTACTTTGCTTGTTTTCCTACTCTTAAGGATGCACCGATCTTGAGCTTGGAGGAAGTGGTGCTTGAATTTTGATCAACTCTCTTGGATGCCCTTACCTTCTAGAGCCCTAACCCATGGGATTCTCTCAAGCAGGCCTTTGAAGAGGCCCAAGTTAGCTCTCCTGAAGTCCAGGGTTGTCATCCTACTTATTCCCCTGCTTTTTCTATGCAGGATCATGAACTCCACTATCTCATGGCCACTGCAGCCAAGGCAGCCCCCAACCTTCACATCCTCAAATAATCCTTCTTTGTTTATTAGTAGAAGCTCCAGCAGCACCTCTCTCCTTGTGGGCTTCTCCATCACCTGTGTCAAAAAGTTATCATCAATGCTCTGCAGGAACTTCCTGGACTGTGCATGCCTGTCTGTGTTGCCTTTCCAGCAAATATCAGGGTGGTTGAAGTCCCCCATGAGAACCAGGGCCTGTGATCGTGAGGCTACTTCCAGTTATCTCTAGAAAGCCTCATCGACTTCCTCTTCCTGATCACGTGACCTGTAGTAAATACCTGCAACAGTGTCACCCATATTAGCCCGCCCCTTCCTTGTTACCCATAAGCTCTCGACCTGCTCTTCATCCACCCATAGGCAGAGCTTGATACATTCTAGTTGCTTTCTCACATAAAGAGCAACTCCACTACCTCATCTTGCTGGCGTGTCATTCCTAGAAAGTACATAGCCGTCCATGACAGCATTCCAGTCATGCGAGCTATCCCACCATGTCTCTGTAATTGCAATGAGATCATGGCCCTGTGACCCCAAACAGACCTTTAGTTCTTTCTGTTTATTCCCCATGCTGCATGCGTGACCTGAAGGGGTCTACAGGAAAGCTGGAGAGGGACTGTTTACAAGAGCATGGAGTGATAGGACAAAGAGTAATGGCTTTAAACCGAAAGAGGGTAGACTTAGATTAGATATTAGGAAGAAATTCTTTACTGTGAGGGTGGTGAGGCACTGGAACAGGTTGCCCAGAGAAGCTGTGGATGTCCCCTCCCTGGAAGTATTTAAGGCCAGGTTGGATGGGGCTTTGGGCAACCTGGTCTAGTGGAGGGTGTCCCTGCCCATGGCAGGGCGGTTGGAACTAGATGGGCTTTGAGGTACCTTCCAACCCAAACCATTCTGTGATTCTATATGCAGTGTAAGGCCTTGAATTACAAAGACCACCCTACTACTAAGAATATTCCTAAGTCACGGTTGCTGGATTTTGTGTTTTGTTTTGTAGAGACCTAATTCAACACCCACCAAAATCAATAGAAAGTTTTCCCACTGGCATCATTGATTGGGCCATAGGGCAGTGGTGTGCATACATCACCTTTAGACACCATTAAATCCCTTTTCATACTGAGCTGAGAAATACACAATAAGGATTTCGCTCCTGATTGAAAAATTGCAAGCACGAAAGTTATCATAGCATTTCCTATGAAAACTTTATAAAACACAAATGAAGCAAAAATATTAACAGTTCCCTAATGTGTACCTAGATAGGTATGTATGTATTTAGATGTATTTATATTTGCAAGCACAGGAATAGAGAAAGAGCCAGCATAAGAATTAAATAAATAACAAAAAAAAATTTTAGAGAAGAATCCATATGAGAATTAAGCATTTTCTTTAAGAAGTTGATTTAACTCATAGCTGATTTCCTGAATGGTGATGTATTTTTACATAGTTATCTTGCTAAGGAACGAAGAGTCTGCTGTAGTAGTGTGCTCAAAGCACTTTTTCACTGAATACTACATATATACTAATGCTGAATTCCTTTAAACAACCAGTTAACAATGGCATGAACATGTTTTTGGTGACTAAACCAAAATAAATTGTAAAAATCAAGCAGCGATGTCCACCTATCCCAACTGAAACCATTCAAGAGAAAACCATTCCAGGAGACATCCCTTACCACATTAGACCCATGAAATTAATCAGCATCCTTTACTGGTGGATGTATGATATAGAAAGAGGAAATTCTTCTCTCAGGATTTTGCCATTAAGTCTGCTTTTTCCTTTCTGTATATATTATTGGCATTCCCTTGTAACAGCTGACTTCTTCCTCATTCCAGATCCTGCCACTAACTCACACCGAGTCGTACATATTCTCAGGCAAATGTTTGCATTCATTAGTCCCATGGAGTCAATGGAATAACTACTCCTCTACTCACTGGGAGTAAGGGAGGTAGACTAGGATTTCATATAAATGAACTTGTCACATGAAGCAGCAGCAAACAATAAGAGAATGTGCATCTGGCACCTCATCATGACGAATGTTGTATCCATTTTTTGTGATCTCGTCATTAAAAGGCTATGCAGATGGATAGTAAACCTGACTGGAGTAGCGTGCACTGCGGCAGGGCATAGGTACCCACGTAAGACAACATGGTAAAGCACAGAATTGTTTTCGGCATTATTCACAGGAAGTTGGTAAGAAACGTACTCAGAGCAGCTCTCAGAGATAAATGAAATCATGCAAAGATTGTCTTGTGAGCCATATGTTTCACTCATAGAGCCAGAGACCGCTCATTTCCCACTTTGAATCTTAGAATATCCTGTTGCAAGTTCAGCTTGCAAGTAATTGTTTTACAAGTGAAAAAGCAATTTTAGGATAAGATGCTTTTTGTAGAGTGCTAGGAGGTTTATTTTTAGATGTCCCTTAAAGCGCTTGAACGGATGGGAAAATAAGACAGAAGGGACAAAGCCACGTGGCCAATTGTACACAGATCACAGTTTGAGAACCTCTGATATTGTAAATGCCAGGCTGCTGCACCTATTTACCATATCCTTTACTACGAAACCAAGGGTAAGCTCTTCAGAGTAGGGATCGTGTCATCTGGGAGCAAAATCAGCAAGATGCATTATGTTTGTTTGTTAACTTTCTTTCAGCTTTAGGTCGCTGTTGGATGCAGGATATTTGACTAGATGGAGTATTGACAGTTAGTCCAGTATGAAATGCTCTAAGAAAATTGTCAACAAGCTGCTGATTTCTGTCCTGCGAGATGATGCCAGAATACATTTGAGAGGCACACGTTTCCAACCTGGCATTTACTTTAGACTGCCAAAGATAAAAGGTTTCAGACAACAGAAGACTTTAGCAGTGTCAGGAATAATTCATTACCCAGCACTATGACATTCTCTAATGAATATGAGGAATTTAGCATCGCGTCTTGCTAACATCTCTGTTGCAGACGTTGTTTTGGACTTTTGAAAACATTGTTCACATGCATAAAGCAATTACTGAGTCATACCATTGATTGTGTATCTGTCTCTATTTTTATGAGCCTTCCAGTATAACTCTGTGATGCCTATTAGGCTAAATTTACTGAACGGTGCCCTTCTTTCCTTGTTTTGTTGATTTGCTTGGGGTTTTTTTTCTTGGATAATCAGCTCTTGGTCTGTGTGTAGGCTGTGTTGACGTCTGTATGGAACAAATCATCTCTAGCTTGCTCTAGCTATGCGTTTGGTTCAGTAAGCAAGCAAGCAAAAGTATAAGTCTGTAGCCCTGTGGTGTAGCCCACAACCCACAGGTTCAGCTGTTTGTGCTCCAGGGCTCGGGTTTGTGAAGCACAGCTGTGTGACCTTGGCTCAGCTTTACTGAGAAAAATTGTTTCTGAGCTGTGAAAAAAGTATATAAGCTAAAGCCACTGAAGATAGGAAAAATAAAAACAGAGAGAAGTGAAATTGTTGTGCTAGTAATTGTAACTCAAGGACTCAGGAGAAGAATACTGACATGAAAAGGTCTAAAAACCCTGACAGAAAATGTAGAGGTGAAAGATGGCAGCAGCAGGGTTGAGGATCTGCCTGTTCTGCAAGCTAGTAGGGGTTGATGCTTCCCCATGCTGGCTGGCAGAAACTCACCTGGTACCTGTGGCAGGAGTGGCAAGCATATTACTGATCTGTCCTGGCTGGATCCTATCAGTCAATAATTGTTGTGCACTCATTAAACTGTGTATATTTCCACTTCCAAATCTCTACTCATAGTAAAAGATGCCCAAAGAAAAGTAATGCAGCAAAGAGAAGGTTACAGTGGACAGCCTGTTGAGGAAGAAAAGGAGCATGCTGAGGTATGACAAGGTGAAATAAGGTATGATGAGGACAGATGAGGTATGATAAGGCATTCCTAGGTATCTATGCCAGTGCATATTCCTGGGTTTACCTAGAGATTGTTGAATGTAAAAAATATGATCGGTCTAAGAAGCCAAACTTTGAATGATGTTACTTCCCCTTCCTTTTCACCCATGTGTTTTTATAGAAATTGCTATAATGCTCTCTGATAAGCTAAATAAGTATGCAGTGTTGATATGGAGAGTATGTGATGCAGTTACTTCGTGTAGGGAACTCTACCTGGAGTCGTATTGTACAACCAAGGAGAGAAATAAGGGCTATATTCAGGTGGAAGCATAGGTATCCTAGTTCTTTGTGCACTGGCTGTGTCAGGATCCAAGGTCTGGCAGCCACGGATGGCAGCCAGTCTGAATCACTCATTGCTTGTTTGAACTTTGATGCCAGAGCAGCCACCTAAACAATTTTTACACCTATCTGTGTCATTCAGATAAACTCACTCCTGTTCCAGTAGAATAAAAGAAACATAGAAGCTTTCCAAGAAAAATCACAGTTCAATAGTATCTTTAAAGCACATTTATTTTTCATTTTGTTGAGGACTTCCCACTTAGAAAAGGTATTATGAAGCCTGTCTTTTTCTAAATATGGATATACTGTGTGGAGGAGGAAAGAATCAATTTGTTCTGTTTCTCTTCCAAAATGATTCCTGACGTATGTTATAGAAACTGTTTTCAAAATAAGGAGAATTCCTTAAATCGATAAATGTAAATGGTTTGTTAAGAAAGTATATGATTCTCATTGACAGCAGAGATTTGTGGTTTCCCATTGGAAAATAGCTGTGGTTTATGTTTGAGTTCACTCAGCTAACGAGTACATGGAGAAAAGGCTTTCGAAAGAAAGGAATGATCTTCAGAGAGGCTTTTTTACTGGAGTACTTACTGTTACAGCAGAAGCCTCTGAAATGGCATTTGTGTCAGCTAAGGGGAAAAAAGCAGCACGTTTGTGATAATTTAAAGCGTGTATCACTAACGAAGATAAAGAGAGCAAAGTATTTAAAGCTTAATGATACAGCAATAGCAATTGCCCTGCGATAATGAACAGTGCAGATTATCAGGCAAAGCTTAATGAATGCCTTGCTTACAACAAGCTTTTTATAAACAAATACTGGTTGAGTCCTCTTTCAGAATTACTACTGACATGAAAGTAAAATGATTTAATTAAAATATGCAAGATAAATAAGGACTTGGGCAAGGATGCTGCATAGAATAATCTGGGAAGTGTTTGCTGACAGCAGGACTTCCAAAATTACTAGGCAGAGTACAGTATGTACCTGGTTTGACCCACAAAATAACGTTAGCTCTCTGAGGACAGACTGTGACTCTGCCCATGCTCTAAGTGGGAGGAGATGCTTTTATTTCCTTCTCCTGGATTCCCACAGTTTGGAGGTACACAGCTCCCGTGAAAAGCATTGGCTGCTTTTCCCCTCGGTTGCTGAGGGGAGAGGTGGGAAAACAGAGGAGGTATGAGCACCCAATGCAGAGGTCTGGTGTAGCCACGGTAGTGCTGGGCACAGTGGGTGTTTTGCTGATACAATTGTCTTCAGTCTCTGAATTCAGGGACCCACAGCGAGGAGAGGAAACCTCAGTACAAGGCTTTTCTGTCATTCACAGGGATTCCTTGGGCTACTCATCAGCTTAGGGACTGACCAGGTCAAGACTGATATCTGAAGTTAAAATGTAGCCCTGGGGTTTCTTTTGTTAATGCCTTAACACTGTGTTATCAAAAGCACTTGCAGGTTTCACAAAGCTGCCTGGAACATTACGAAAATGTGCAGAAAGAGCTGTAACTTTTCTGTAATGACTCTTTCCTTTGATAACCAGCATTACTGAATCACAGAGTCTCAGATGAGGTTGGCAGGTACCTCTGGAGATTATCTGGTCCAGCCATCCTGCTCAAGCAGCATGAACTACAGCAGGTTGCCCAGGACTGGTCAGGTTTTGATTCTCTCCACAGATGTAAATTTTACAACCTCCCCGGGCAACCTGTTCCAGTGCTTGGTCATGCTTACAATAGAAAAGTGTTTCCTGATGTTCAGATAGAGCCTCCTGTGCTTCTGTTTGTCCCTGTTACCTCTTGTTCTGTCACTGGGCACCACTCAGAAGACCCTGCCTCTGTCCTCTTTGGTCCCCCCTTCAGGTATGTACATTGACAAGATCCCCCAGATCCTTCTCTTCTCCAGGCTGAACAGTCCCACCTCTCTCACCCTCTCCTTTTATCCGAGATAGTCCAGTTTTGTAGTCACATTCTGGCCCTTTGCTGGACTCTTTCCAGTATGTCCATAACTCTCTTGCTCTGGGGAGCCCAGAACTGGACCCAGCTTTTCAAGTGTGGCCTCAATAGAACTGAGCAGCAGGCAATGATCACCTCCCTTGAACTGTTGGCAAGGTTCTTCTCATGCAGTTCAGGATGCTGTTGTCTGCCTTTGCCACAAGCAGACATTGCTGGCTAATATTCAACTTGTTGTCCACCAGGACACTTGGTCCTTCTTTGCAGAGCTGCTTTCCAGCTGGTTGGCCCCCAGCATATAGTGGTGCCTGAGTTTATTCCTCCAGGATTTGGCATTTTCCTTTGTTGAACTTTCTGAGGTTCCTGTTTGCCCATTTCTCCAGCCTGAGGAGGTCCTTTTAAATGGCAGCACAACCAAATCTGATGTATCAGCCACTCCTCCAAGTTTTGTGTTGACTGTGGACTTACTGAGTGTGCACTTGATCCCATCATTGACATAATTAACAAAGAAGTTAAATACTATTGGACCCACAACTGACCCACGGGTTACACCGTTAATGACTAGCCTCCAACTGGACTTTGTGCCAATGCTTACAGCCTGCTGAACCTGGCAATTCAGCTCATTTTCAGTCCACCTCACTGTCTACTTATCTAATCTGTATCTCATCAGCTTGTCTATGAGGCTGTTATGGGAGATAGCATCAAAAGCCTTACTGAAGTCAAGATAAAAAACTTCCATTGCTCTTCTCTAACCCACCAAGCTAGTCACCTCATTGTAAAGGCTATCAGGTTGGACCTGTTCATAAATCCATGCTGACTGCTCCTGGTCACCTTCTTGTCCTTCATGTGTCTGGAAATGGCTTCCAGAATTAGGGCTGTATCACCTGTTCATGTATTAATATGCATCGACATCTGCTGCTATGTTCAGACTTTGGTTGGAGCTGCAAGCAGAACTTTGTTTTGAAGGCTGATGTCAGCTGGGTGAATATAAGATAATTAATTTAATGATTAGTTAGAACTCAAATTACTTTATGCAGAGCTAATGGCTAGTTGGGGCCATTGGAGCAAGGCTACAGAGAAGATTCCTATGAGATGCCTCCTTGCATGTGTGAGAAATATAGTTCTAAACATCCATTGGTATTCTATAGCCTAAAAATATTTAAGGTATTTTTTCTTTTTTTTTTTTTTTCCTGAGAATATATGTGATTTCATTAATGCAAAATAACACCAATTAGAAACAGTTCAGCACTTGGAATTTATGATCAGATATAAAAATCAGTCCTATAGGTCTCTGGGCTTATTAGATAGATACAAAATGAAGTCATGGACTTCGAGACAAAGACAATCCTGTCTTCAGTGACAAATTCTTTTTATCTTTATGTTAAAATTGGGGCCATATTCTGGTACATTGGGGTCAGAGTCTGGTATATACGGCAAGACTGTACAGAAGGTAGAGCCTGTGTACTGTGCCTATGGTGAAATGCATTTCCCTCTTTCTGCCTCTGTCATTATGAGAAGAGACATGAAATGTCATATTAGTCCAACAGAATTTTGGAGGAGTGGGTGTTAGTTAGCAGGTGATTTAATGAAATGGAAAGCACTGGAGCAGAACATGGTTAAAATACAGTAGCAGTAAAATGTCTGTTCAGCCTCTTTTTTGCTCCCTTCCCTGTAGTCCCAGAGGGTTGGCTGTATCTTTAGTGTTTTCTATTGTTTAAGCCACAAAAAAAAATTAATTTCTTTTGACATCTGTCTTAAACAAAGGATCACTAGCATGTCCGTTGATCTCAGGATGAGCTCTGATAGCCTAGAGATCTAGGTCTAGCCTGGCTGCTTGCCACCAGCAACCTCTAGCATGAGAACATGCAGGGGAAAAAAAAAAAAAAGCTTCAGTGAAAAAAATGCACAAAAGTGAAAGAGAGAGACTTCTAGGAAGGAAAGACTTCCAAACTGTAGGGGCAGTGGCGTCAAGAAGGAGGAAAAGTTTACGTTTATCTCCAAAACCTTTGCATAGTTCTCTAGTACTCTAGTCCAGGATAAATAAAAACACTCTGAGTAGAAGTGGGAAGAACAGAGAAAAGCTTTTGGAAAGTAAACCCAAGCATACTCACACACATGCATGTATGCCAAATCATAAAATGTTTACTGAACTATAAACTTATCTGGTCAAGTCTACCTATTATGCTACATATGCAATGATAATGTTAGAAGAAGATCTAGAAGGGAAAAAAAAAAAAAAGCCACAGCATTTTGTAGCTGAGGGAGTGCTATTCTTCTAAAACATTACAAGAGCCATGACTGCTAGCTGCAGGTGGATAAGAGAAGCTCGGTTTTTTCCTCCGAAATTAGGCCTTCTGTCAAGAGGATGGCAGCTCCTTACAGTGACTCCCTCCCCACTGTGCTGGCATCTACAAGGCCAAAGAAGGTGGTTGCTTTTTTCTGTTTCTAAAATGGATTCCTACTCGATCAAGTTATGCTCCTTCCACTCAGGAGGTCCTTTGACAATCATTTCAATATTGTTGGAGGAGAGACTGAACAAAGCAAGTATCCTCAGGAGCCGTGTGTAGTGGTGTTTTTTTGGTTTGGTGTTTTTGGGGTTTTTTGGTAGTGGTATTTTGTGGGGTTTTTTTGTGTCTGGCTTGTGAGTATCTCTCACTTCTTTACACACAAATGGGTCAGTCTTCTGAAATAATTTACCAATAACAAAGAAGGGAATAGCAGCCTTCACTGTTCTGCAAATGTCATTTGCTGTGCATGAATTTTCTCTAATTGTGCCCAACCAAAAACCGGGGTTAGATTTAAGCTATTCTTGGTGCCAGAAGAGGAATTGTTGTGCTGGAAAGGCAAGGCAGACATGGGCAGCACTGATAGTTTCCCAAAGAGGCTGCATTTACTTTACACCTTTTTGAAAGCCACGGAGCCCATTCAGAACTGAGTTAAGCAAATGCATGCTGTGTATATTAGCTATTTTTTAAGAAGGCATTGTGTGCTGCTCTTTTGTTTATTTCTGATACTTATAAAGGTACACTGCAGAGCTCCCAGCGTAACTCTACTGGTGAGAAAATCAGTTTGATACTAGTAGAAGGAGGAAGTTTTTTGTAGGGAAAGAATCAAGGTTGAGAGAGTTCAGGGACATGTAGAAAAATTATGACAAAGGGAATTTTCACATCTATTGATCCCAGCATTTGCACCCAATCCCATACGCTCAGTCCTAAAGTTAACCTAAGAAACAAGTAGGAATGGAGCATTTGAACAGTCTGCTGATCAAACAGCTCAAATTTGGCAAAGCAAAGGGGTGTCAGTGCCTTGTTTACAATCCAATTGTTGGCCAAAATTTTTTCCTGAATTTATTCAGTCAAATGATGGCTAAATTCAGGATCAGTTCCTGGACAGTCAATGAAAAGGAATGGGAAAAAAAATGAAATTCATAAAATGAATTGCTTGTTGCAAGTTTCTTGTGTAGCTCCAATTACAATAAAAACAGAGGAAAAATGAGGCCTATAAGCCATCTGTGTGTGCATAACCTCGAGGCTGGCAGTGACGAGATAAGTTAACAAACAAAAATCTGCCCAGTGGGGTTAACAACTGTTGACAGCATGGTGAATGCTAAGGCAGGTGATACTCATCAGATATGGCAACAGCAGAAAGTATTGAGAATTTAAGTTCACTCTTTATTTCTCGCTGTGTGACAGTTTCCAGTCTCAGAGTGCGAAAAAAGACCAATGGAAGCTCCCTTTTGTTAAGGTAAAGCCAGGTGTATAGTTCAAAGCAAAATCATGGCAGTGAGCTTTCGAGAAGCTTAAGTAGCTATTTAAGGGTTGCTATTTTATGGCAAAAACTGTACTAACAGTACAAGGAAACAAATTACTTCTAGAGGCTTTCTGTGGTTGGACCTGATATGTTCTCCCTCCATGTTTCAGGATGTGCAAGGCACTGTGGCTTGCTGGATTAAGGCAATGGAGTTCCAGTCTTAAGATCTGGATTTGAACTTCCCTGGGGTGCCACAGTATCAGTGATACAGATTTCAGCTGAAACTTCCAAACATCTCAAAAGTCACCTCCAAGTCATCACCTTCTCACTGGTGATCAGTCCCTTCTTTCTAGGCAAACGATATTGAACTGCTCTCACACCACAAAGCTCACCACCGAGTGCTTTTATTTTATTTTTTTTTTTCAAATAAAAAAAGGCTTTAGAGTGTAAAAGGATGAAGATAATAGATGCTGATTTTTTTCCCTGAGTGTTAATTTAGGGAAGCCACTTCATTTTTCCATGCCTGTATTTTTTTTTTTCTTTTTATTTTCTGTTGGAAATGGCTCAAACAGAAGAGTCCCTCCTGGTACACATGTATGAATAAACCCCAAATGAAAAAAAATAAAATAAAATTGAGTTATCCCTAAAAAAACAACCAATGAATATAGCAGATCTTGCAAAACTGCTGTGTCATATAGTCACAGCTTAAGAAATTTCTGAGGGGGAAAATGTCTAATTAAATGAGTGATCTGTCTTTCCTATGGGGGAAATAATCATTTTGCAGTGAAATTGCTCTAAAGGTTACACATGCATTGACAATATTGATGCAGAAAGTACAGAGCCTTTATCCTTTTAAAGATGTGTTTAAAGAGTTGGGCTGTACAAAAGGCATCAAATTAAAGTTCCTCAGCTTGTGAAGAGCTCACCTCTCAGAGCACCATTAGTATTAAGGGAGCAGATTAAACACAATTTAGATCACATTGAAAGACTAAAGTCAATTTAGCAGGTATATAACCATGCATGATAATGGTCTCTAAATCTACAGCAACAAGGTGAGGATATGCTTGGATATGCAGGATAAAGATGTGAAACTAAAATAATTTCCTTTGAGGACTATAAAAGAAGCAATGACGAGGAGGCAAATTTTAGATGCTAGTTTGTTTAAGTATGTAAATTCAATGGACTGATCTGGAAGGGAAATAAATCTGATAGCAGTTTTATATATGGTCTGCAGGGTATTGTGAACTTGACCTTTTTGGAGTAAACAGGTTCTTAGCTGAATGGCATAGTATTTCATTATTATTTGCATGCTGATAGCAGCGTGCAGATGCAATATGGGGGAGACATGAAAATCTTTTCCAAAAATGCATACGATCTTCTAGCCTCTTCTCAAAATTTTAGGTGTAAAGTAATTGACATTAGTTTTTTTTCTGGTGCTAGATTCTTATCTGTTGCCCCTTATACACTAGAGTGTATAGGATGCTCACAGGGGAGAGAAAGCTTTAAACTGCAGCAAAATCACATTGTAGATTAGAAGGTGTATTTATCTTGGCAAAACATAGTTCCAAAGAACATGGAAAACACGAGGAATCAAACTCATAAAGACTTTAAATTTGTATAGTGCTAGGATAGCAGGTGGGCTTAGAAAAATAAACAAGCATTGCAGCTGTCTATTGAAGTCTTATTTGATTAAGTTGAAAATTATCCAAATTCATTTGTATGTCATAGCTCGACAGTTTGCTCTTATAGGCATAAGTAAAGCATGGGATTAGGCACTTAATGTTCAGTCTGATCTGCCTAATGAGGATGCTTTACTTTTTGCCTGAACTTTACATAGGGGAGTCAGGGCAGAACCCTTAGAAGAGAAGAGAAGGACGTGTTCAAGGAAAACTGAATATATGACTGCACAGCTTTCCTTTGCAATACACTTAAGGAGATGTAAAGATGTTGCAAGTAAGCTGTCCTTGTACATAGTTATTGACAATACTGACTTAACACTACCACTTTTGCCTGTGGATTGACTTTGCTGTCCTGCTTATTGGGACCTCCTCTCATGAAGTGACTGGGGCTCTACTACCACCTTCTATAGGCCTTTTATCATCCATAATGGATCACTCATCCGTGAATATTTCCCAAGCAAACTCCATAAACTGCCTGCTTTCTCCCTGGCCCATGCGGCTGCCTGCTTGGTCCCACCACCACATGAAGTCTGGACCAGCAAGTCCTTAGGGTCTGCCCAGACCCCTAATGTCATGTCTTGTGACCCTGTTGCACTCTCCTCACCAAGTGTTTTTTTTTTAATCAGGACTTGTAGCAACCAGCTCCAGGAATTGCAAGAGCCCCCTGAGTGTCGGCTTTCTCAGCCCACAAAAATGCATTAGTTTCAGAGACTCCTCACTGACAGAGTAAGATGGGTCAACATTACCTGCTAATGAAGAGTTATTGGAAGTCTTTCTTTTGTACATTTCTGAAAGACTGTACTTTGAAAACAGCAACATAAAACCTGAACAGTTATCTTTTATAAGCTAAAAAATAAAAAGCCATGGTCAGAAAAACTAATTATGGTCCTCTTTTGGGAGGGCCTATAAAACTATAAGTTTGGGCTAATATTTACCCAGCATAACCCTCCTGTTGCTAGCTTCACCGAAACAATTTAAAAAAGGCTTTAAGTCCATGCAAGCACTCCAGTATAGCTACACTGCTCTAGTTCTTGTGCTGTGCCTGTATCCATGCTTTAGGATGTGTTTTGACCTCCTGCGTTGGTGATATCATTCTGAAAAAAATCACTCTTACAAAGAGGACGTGAAAAGCTCCAATACTGTGAATTAACATCCTGATTCAGTTAGGTAGTAAACTGTGTTCTTAATTGGAAGCAGTAGTTATGTTGTAGCAAATGGGATTTCTTGCAAGCACTAAATTAGAAATGTACTTAAATACTTTGCTGAATTTCAGCCTGAGTTTGCATATTGCACTCTTCCTAATAAACAGCCTTGTATTGTATGTCAGGGTGTCACATGCCATAAGTAACCCAGCGTTACATGCAGTAAACTGAGCAGAATTGCAAATGAGAAAAAAAATCCACCTTTCTGTACAGAAGGCAGGGGGTTAATTAAGGGCCCCATCAGGTTTTTTATTTTGATCAGAACACAAAATTAAATATAGGTTGCATGGTACATTAGTGTGTCTGTCAAAGACTGTGGCTTTGGCCAGGCAATTAAAGAGGGCAAAATATTCTAAATGAATTTTTAAATAGTTTCTTCCAGTCATTAAGCACAGTTATCACATCCATATTTTGTAAATGTAAAACACTGAAGTTCTCAAAAGTCTGTTCTCCGCAGTAGTTTTTATTGATGATCCATCTGAGCTTCATTTCCTAACTGAAAACCCTTGTCGGTCAATTTATTCCAACATAACACTATTTGGTTGGGTAGTTATTAATACTGTAATTGTTCATGGCATGCCAGGAATAATTCAGCTAATTATTACAATATGTCTTACTTTGCCATGCTTCTATATGTCAAAACGGCTTCTGCACATATTGGGAAAAATCAGATTCCTAATTTAACTGAAAATATAAAAATTGATTATTAATTCACCAAAAAATGGAAAATTAATTTTTTTTCCTCTGCCCCACACATAATTTTTACTGGTCTGGATACATATTTGACAAATATTCTGCTGCTAACTTTAATTGATCCATGAATAGCAGTATGCAGCAAAACCTAGGAGTGCTGCCCTCACTGAACATTAGTTTCAATTATAGGACAACTATAACAGAGCATGCTGGATCATAATAGAAAAGAACTTCATTTTTTCCAGTTCATCTTAAATGAAAAAAAATATGACTGAAAAGGTGAGATTAAGAGCTTAGATATCCTGGCAAAAAGAAAAAGTGATCTATACGAATGTACTCTATTAATCACAGTATACATACTCTAATGCAGTTAAAATGCATATTTATGCATAAAATGCACTGTATTTAATTCTGTACTGGTTAATTCCCATTGATAAAGTGAAGTTTGTTGATCTTTGTATTTTTCACATTTGACAATATATCTGATTTCACTGAAGCCAATCTCTAATTTCTCTTAGGCCTAATAAAAATAAAATCAGGCTCTTATGGACTGAAATACCTTTTTAGTTCACAATAGATGCAAGAAAATTGAAAGCACAGTGAGTATCAGAGTATTTGCTGTTTTATAGTTCTCATTAGCACATTTCCATAGTACAAAACAATGTTCTTAAATTGTATTCTGCTGGGGCAAAGAAGATCCCTAGCTACTAATTAATGAACGACTGTGTGTACACTGACTAGAACAATATTTTACACAGTGGAGTTCCATGCTGTGATATATTGAAGCAAGACAGGATATTCGACAATGATAACAACATAAAAAGTCAGTAACTTTTATTCTTGTGAGAATTGTTCCAGAACATTGTTCTCACAGCGAATTTCCTCCAGAGAAGATGGCTCACTCAAGGCCTCATATGTTATTTATGTTCCACCCAGGGACTTATCCAGAAATGTACAAAACAATTTTGAGAAGCTTCTGAATGGAGATGGATTTTTCTTTTTTTTTTTTTTTTTTTTTTCTGAAGCCAAAAGAAGAGGCAAAGGAAAAACAGTCTGAAAGAACAAATCAGCTCAAAATTAACAATTGAAACCAGTGGAGATAATCCTGTTATTGTGACAGCTGCTACCTTTACTGATAATGGAGGTTTAATTGGGGAACTCCAGAACTACAGTGATAAATCCGAACCAGTCCGACTCAGTAGCAGTGACTGCAGCAAACTACCCTGCTCTAAGGAAGACATGTAACCTGCAGGAGCCAGTTGGTTTCAGTGACCAGATATATTTAATATATTTAACACATTGTTTTGAGAAATCTGTCAAGTCACCAAAGCATTTGAACCTCTCGGTTGAGTAAGTTTTTGAAAAACCTTTGCAATTCACATTCTCTTTTGAGAAACACAGCCAGAATCTTGAGATGTCTGCGTGGTTTATCTGAACTGCGCAGATCCTTTGAGTTTCAAAAATTGGATGGGAACATTTTTAATTGATAGTTCCAAGTGGTGTCTCACTGGGAACCACTAACATGATATTTTGGTATTTATTGTTGTGAACAGGAACAAATACAGCAAAAAAAGTATCAACACTCAAACGAAACGAAACAGAAAAGCCAAATGCTAGAAAGTACAAAAATGATTAGGAAAAAACCTGAAGAAATAGAGAGCTACCAGAGCGGTCTGTCTCTAACTGAGCATAATTCTAAATTAGACATTTTAAATGCTCTGGTGTCTAGACATTGTGAATGTTGTGGTTAAGTTACACGTATCTATTTTCCCTTTCCTACTTATAATGGGACTACTGTTCAATGCCTACTTTTCCATTTATATAATTCTATTTTTATCATTTTTTTTCCTAAGTAAGGATATTGTGTACCAGCGTAATGTTCAGGGATGAGGAGATGCAGATCTGCAAATGCATATCATCCTCAGTGTCATGTAGCATAGATGCTCTTACTCAAGTTAAACTTGTAAAGTGAGAAAGCATTCTTAGGAGTACTTCAAAAGGGAGCTGGCTAGAAAACAGTAGAAAGCAATCTCCATTCTAGATGTTTTGAAACTTTCATTTAGTTTTCAGCTCTAAACCAAATAAAAGCTTAAATTTGTAAATTTCTCGTAAAAATAGGCATTGTGAAGAAAGCGGGCATTGTTCTGAACTTTTGAAATTAAATCATTTGATGTTGGATGTGAAAATACATAGCTTAAAATAATGTTAGAAAGTAATACTCTCAGTAGTAGTCATAGAGCAGCATAGTACAGCAGACAATATAGTGTACAATCATATAATAATAAAACTTACAACGTGCCATAGCAGCAGTTTAATATTTAGTGTTTTAAATACTATTATAAAAAATTAAATGAATACAAAGTTACTGTCTAAATAAAATGGTTAATGAAGCTATCGGTTGTTTAGATACAGTAGAAATGAACTGAGAAAGTCAGAAAAAGGTCTGAAAGTTTTCCTATTAATTTCTTTTTAAACTATGTTCTCATGAAAGGATTCACTTTGAACGAAACCACATTTTCCTTCAGAAAAGTACTGCTAAAAATGTTTCAATTTCTTTCTTCCGGAGAGCTCGTGATGTTTGCGAGTTCAAAGAAAACAGCAGTCAGGTCAAATAAGATGTTTGTTAGAAGTACCTAATCTTATCTCTGCTTCAAATTGATCATGTTTCTTCCATGAAAAAGGCTCTATTATGAAAGCAAATTGAAAAGTAGGAGACAGCCCATCTCATACTTACACTGTGTCTGACTGGGATTCAGCACCCCTTGGCTTAATCATGCTAAACCAGGGTCTTAAGGCTTTGGCAGAGTGGACATGGGAAGTGTTCACAGCTGTAATTTCCATTGCCAGCTTCATGCTGCTGCCTGCTGCAGCCAGTTCAAATCATTGCTTATGCGGTTACAGAAAAATAAGTATATATCTATTTGCATATAGATTGTATATCTGCCAAAGTGAAAAACTTAAAAGAATAAGACTAGCAATTTCTACTGTGCATATTGCAGGAAAGTCTTTCATTTAAAATACAGGCTTAAAAATTAGGTGGGCACTGGTCTATTCTTTGTTTTGCCTTATACTTCCTCTGTGACCTTGAATAAACAATTTAGGACTCTTTTTTTCATAGACAAAGTATGTGTGTGCAATCGTGAATGTGCTGCTGCTCTAATTGTGCAGAGTTTAAAACATAAGGTCCTTCCTTTTCTATTCTTCATATGTAAAATAAGGTTAACATCACTCCACCTAATTTGCTTTGTAATAACTAGGATGGTGGTGTGTTGGTTCATTAGTTTATCTTTCTGTGCAGTGCTTTGAAAACTGCATAGTTTTATGACAGTTATATATAATTATCATCAAAGGCAGATAATTTTTCTTCCTTGATCTGTTCTGCTACATATTTATGCCATTGTTTTTATCATGATACCAGGAAAGCAAATGGAATTTTTTTTGTGTATACGGAGTTGATAAGGAACTTTTGGGGCATTTGGGGGGAGGGAGCGTTACCCTGCTCCTGGATCACGGTGCACACCATGGCCTGGTTATACATCTGAACAAGACCTGGCAGGCACTGTGTTCTGTCTTCTCCCTACCAGGTTTCTGTCCTATCCTATGAAGAAATAGGACCACGTGGCACAAAGTGAGACATGGCAACCTGCAGCAGATGCATTTATTTCTATGATCAGGGAGCCAACACTGTGAAACACATCATGGAGTGCACCAGCCCCATGTTTTAGATAGAGTTTCTGGATAAAATACTCATACCTACTTGAAGAAGACCCTAGTGGATGGTGGTGGGCTGAGACTTTGCAGACCTGGATTCCGGCTGGCAGAAGTACTCTGAGCAACTCATTTGCTGTCCCCGGGTTTTAACATGTGAAAAATGGACAAATACTAATGCACTTTGAGAACCGAATAATGAAAACCTCTATCAATTATTATTAATGTTACTGTTATTGCTGTTGTTATCAGTTGAATTCTGGGAGAAGAGCTAGAAATTCTTAGAGCTGGTGGATTTGCCGAAATGCCTGTGCTGATTCTGGAGCCGTTAGATGAGTCTCTGTACTGCAACTGATAAGTAAAATGCATCAAAAACATAGCCTGCCCCATAAACATTGGGTGGTGCGGGATAGATTCTCCTATTCTTATTCAAACTCGGAAGATTGCACCAGAGACAGTGATATTGCTTGGAAAGGAAGTTCAATGTTAATATGAATAAGTGTGAAAGATTCTGGCCTTTCATTGTTAGTGCAGTTATTAAACCATATTTTTCTAATATGAAAGAAAAATGCAGGTTCTCAGTTAGTGTGCTAGAAATACCTAAACTGCAGTTATCTGTAGCACTTGTACTGACTTTATCTAACCTACATTATAAACATTCCCATATTTTTTGTCCCTGAAAAGCTTCAGGCATCAACTGTGTTTGTGACCTAAGCGTAATCTCAAACTTGCTTTCAATTATTTCTAGCCCAGGAGACCTGGACTGTACAAACCTAGTTTGAAAACCTGAAAAAAACCCATGTTTTTATTTTTCCTGTTTGATACAAGTTATACGTAAGAGCCATTTCAGGGCAAAATATTTGTCTCTAATATCTGGCAGTCTAGTATTTCAGTTTTTATGTACCAGCCCAGAAGCTTTGTTGAACTTGGAGATTATTGTTCTAATTATTATTTATAGTTTGTGTTGCCACAATACCTTGGACAGTCAAGCTCCATTTTTGCTAGGTATTGTACAAGAAAAGCACAAAACAACTCCCCCAACAAAGATCCAAACCCCGGTGTGGTGTGGCCACGTCAGGATACCCTGGTATCTTAATTTTCTTTCCTATTGCACGTGTTACACCGACATTGAGTTTCCTTTGGAACAGAGAGAAGATGCACAGTGATGATAGAGTGCAGGCTTTTAAATAGGTGTAAATTGGTATTTTTATCTGTACAGTGTCTATCTGTGAAACTTCACTTTATTTTAATTTGATTGACCTCCTTTTTCAAATGAAATGTTGAGGTTTTCTGTGATATTTTTACTGACTGATGTATGAAATAGGATATATTGTATTTCATAACAGGGTTTTATGCTTGCCAAAATAGATTGTACAAAACTTAACGGTAAATAGAGATAGTTTAGTTCTGTCTTGAAGATAGAGTACTAAGAAATTGGGTCCATCACTGTCATTTTTCTCAGAGATTCCTCTCATCTGTCACAACACAGTAGTTATGAAAAATGAAACCATAAATTCAATTTAGAGGGCAATTTGCAGCTAATCTTTGGAGTAATTCCAGTGTGAATAATGCAGCAATTTGGATGCATGGTCAGTCAATTCTGTCTCTGATTTATTAGGATTTAAGAAATTTTTTTTCTTTCATTAATGATAATTACCCAAGAAGAGAAAATAATTTCTCAAAAATTATCTATCTTCACATCTGTGGTCTCAGTTTTGAGAAAGGCTGCAATGTTGTTTAAACTTATTATTACAGGAGAGGGGGGAAAGCTTTTTACAAAAGATATATGAGGTATTTAAATTCTGAACTGTATCTCTTTACAGCACATGTGTGAACTGATCAGCACTGGTTTATGACTGCTTTTATATGACTCCCATTAGAGCTAACATTTTGAATATCTCAGCATAAGGACACTGGGATTTGCTATTGATTTTCCACACTTCTTACACCTTGAAGATTGCATTAAAATCCAGCTCAAGCAAGAGTGACATTTTTTGTTCCTGTTTAAAAGTCAAATTTGTTATCTGAGAATTTTTCTACTTATTAAATCCCCACTTTCTCTGATACATTATTTATGTATATTTTTTCTATATCTTTCCTTCAGTTCTCAAGGTCTTCTCTTGATTTTAACAGACAGCATCTACAACAGATACATACAACAGATATTATCCATGTGTTTGCGTCTGTGTGTTGCTAATGGGGGGTGGAGGGCAAGGCCAGAGGGAAAACCAGTTCATTTAACATTGGCTTTGAGCTTTAGTTAAGATTTTTAGACATCTAGAGAAGTACTTCTCCTGAAGTAAGTGCCTTTCGAAATCTCCAGCGGAAGATCCCAAGCTAGATGCCTTGACTTACTATGCTGTCAAAGCCTCCTGCCTCTCTCCAGTGCTGATGAAGGAATGAGGTGCTTCAAGAGTGCTGGGTCTCAAGGCACCTAGAAAGTAGCTGCTGATTAGAAGATGGAAGTCTATCCTGCTCCTTGCACCTAACACAAAGGCCTTCTTCAGTAGCTTTGTGTCAGGTATCTCTACTATCACACCATCACTCTTTGTAGCGAAAGTATTTCATGTTTAGGACCAAGGAGAGTGAAAAGGGACTGACATCATCCTCCAGTCAGACCAGGATGCTGCAGAAGGCTTAGCCCACGGACAAAGATTTTAATTATACATCCTTGTTCCTTCCAATCGTGGATTCCTATTTCTACCAAAGTAAATTTTTTTTGTGTGTGTGTTTATTTAAATGCTGCAGAGTTAATTTGCAGCAGTCTCTGAGCTACAATGCCAGTCAAAGCCTGAGGTGCAATCCACAAATTTGCATCCTGGTTTTCCAAAATTAAAGGTGACGCTTCTATCCCAAAAGTTGAAGAAATACTTTCTTTCCTGACAGTATTAAAATTAGGTATCTAAACAAAAGATCAGGTATGCTTTGCAAGTTTGTTTTGTTGAAGCATTATGTTTCATATGAATTGGTAGAATCTGCCAACTGAAACATACTGTCATTTTCCCCATATTATTAAGTATTTTGAGTATTTAAAATGTGTTATTAAAGTTCCTGCAGCTTTGCTTTAATTTACAATTGTATTGTACAGGTTGCCAGGAGAGGTTGTGGAGTCTCCTTCTCTGGAGATATTCAAACCCCCCCTGGACGCAATCCTGTGCAACCTGCTCTAGGTGATCCTGCTCTAGCAGGTCCCTTCCAACCCCTTTCAATCTGTGAATCTGTGAATTTAGCTAATTTTTAGTTGAATTTTGCACCTGGTACAATAGATCTCATATAAATATGGGAAAAAGGAAGACAGACAATTACCTGTTTTCACACATTTCCTTACACTAGAGTGTGAGCCTTTTAAAACAGGTCTATAAAGCTGTGAACCTGGAAATGATTTTTGATTGCTGAAGAAAGTGTGTGTTTGCCTTCTCTGAGCATGCCATCTTTTTATATCTGTGAAAGAGTTTGAACTGGCTTCACAGGAAATTCACACACCAATAACAATTCTCAAATCATCATACCACAAGACTAGTGTTATTTAAAAAATAAAATATTTATTTTATTTTTCATTTCAATAAATTCCATGATTTAGTTTTTATTCACTGAATAGGTTTCCAAGAATGTTCTTTTCTTACCTTTTTTTTTTTTTTTTTACTGATTTCTTCACAGATGCCTTTTAGTCTTATAATCTACTGGTCTTTTTCACTTCCCCTCAGCTAAAGGTCAGTCCTATTAACAATTCTGTATGTGAAGGTGTTAGAGAACAGTATTTTGCTCAAGTGGCACAGCACTATAGCTTTAAACTTTCACAACTGAAAGCTTCTGTGTAGCCTTCTTAACGTTGCAATTATGTTTGATAATAACTTCAGACTGCATCACCACTTCCACCATAATTACAAAAAACATCTTGGTGAAACAGTATTTAATTTATTATTAGTCTATCTAAGTAGTTTCCCTAAGCATGTCTAATTAAGATATGAAAAAAAATCATATGTATTTGGTTCCAGTTCTCTGAACATTTCAAATCTTTTCCCAACTGCAGTGAAGTTGATCATTGGTCTGCAAAGCGGGGCCGTTTTTCAGATGGAGCCACCTTACCTGTTAACTTCCAGAAACTGCGAGTTGGTCCTTCTGCCTCTAGCTCCCATGTCAAGGACTTCTGATGACTTGTTTTGCCTGCAGCACGGTTCCACACACCTTGACAAATACGCGATGACTGCAAGGCTACTGTGCACATGCAATAAGCGAAATGCAGGCTAGGTACATCAGGCTTGCTGGGAGCATGCAGTGAACATTCATCCAGCGACTCAGTGGACCTCCTTACAAAGTCCAAAGCTTACTGGTAATAGCGAAATTCTGCAAATGATATGGTGGGGGGGACAGGCAGGTGTGATGCCTGTGTAGGCATCTGGTTCTACATCAGTACATGCCCTCCCTAGCAGGCTGTCACAAATCAGAGTTCAAAGCAGGTTTCAGGACCCAATTCTTCTTCTATTTCAGAACTTGGGAGAGGCCTGAAAACATGATGCACAGGCAGTGCGAAGACTAGTCATCACAATTTCATAGCTACGTGCTACAAGGTTGGCTTACCCAGCATGGCCTTGATTGATCTGCTGGGCCACTCTGATGGACAGCAGTCTACACAAATTGACCAACAGTTCCCTTCCACAATACCTCTAAACTCCAAGTAAGCAGAGAGTGGGATCTGGAAGCAGAGTAACCCTCGTAGTGGAGTCTCAAGGCAGGTAATTTATTATACAGCCAATCTACTAAAGATCTAGGCTTTGTGATAATGTTGTAAGAGAAAATAAATGGGAGGAAAGGGGATGCTACACAACATCTTCCAGTTTAATTTCTCTCCCCAATATATGTCACTTGCTAGGTTAATTTTTTTCCAGTTGAAAACTTTAAAAAAAAAAAAAATCAGCAGGCTCTACGTCAAACTACCTCATAAGAAATCACCGAAGCAGGGGATGAACTGCTTCTTTTAGTTCCCTGCCAGTTCTGTAAGGTCCGAACCAAGCGCAGCATGCAAACTCAGATTTACTGTGACTTTGTGCATTGTGCCGGTTGCTGAATAACCTCAAATTGCTTTAGGCAAATGCTTCTGGGAACATTACTCCTTCATTCACTTATTGAGGGGTTTAAAGTCTTCATTAGTCAAGGGATAAATACATCTGTGGAATTAATTTATCAAATTAATACTTGTGTTGTTGGGCTGCATTCTTTCACTTGTTATCTTAACAATGACTTGAGGTGTGTAGCCTAAGCGAGATTTGCTTACAAAAATGTGAGATTTCTGTAGACACACAGTAGGCTTAAGATGGATTCATAGTGTGCATGAAATTACACACAAAATTAAATTACAGATGGTAATGTGTGCATGGCATTCTCAGCTGAGTGTCCTTAAGTGTAAAATATAAAATTACATGGGCTATTTTATTTCAAAACACACATAAAGACTGTGTTTTGTACCTAGACATCATCAACTGATTGATTTTAAGGAACTGGAACAAGTACTTCTATCACTCCTTAGTACAAGCTATGCAAATACGTGTATGTTAACTGAAAGCAGTTGTTCAAAACTGAGCAAAATACTTCACATGAGATGTTGAGATTTTCAATTTTCCCTGAGTCTGTTTTTTTTTTTTAAATCAAAGTTTCCCCCAAAGCCATTCGTAAAGCAAATTGTAGTATTTTATAAAGTTGCAGTTTAAAATTAAAATTTTCTTCAGAGGTATGCTATTTTTCGTATCTTTTCTTATTTTACAACACACAAACAGAAATGCGCAATATTATGCTATAGTATACAAGATGGAATTGGGGAGAGGCTAATTTCTCCTACATTTGAGTTGCAGACATTCAAAACAAAGCTAGCCGTTTAGAATCCTTTTTGGACTGGCAGAGGAGATTGGCACTTCTACTGTACAACACCTGTCAACTGAAGCTAGACAACTTCAGTAAGTCAGATGAAAACACAAAGTGCCTACCTCACTCTCTTGACTCTAAAGGGAATCTAGATAAAATGTAAGTATTGTAACTTTTGTAAGTGTTCAAGTGAGGTGAGATAAATTGCCCCTTACATGTCCTACTATGACATCATATAATGACCAAAGTATTTAAGTACAAATCTGAAGTGTAGTTGCTACATTATATATGGTAGGTATGGTTCTTCATATATGTGGCATATATCAAGCATAATTTCTTATTTCGAGCATCCTCTTCAGAGATTGGAGGATGAAAATAACGGAAGCAACCAGGTTTATGTTCATCTCATCTAACTTAAAGCATCTAACTAGTTTAACTTAATAATTAAATTAAAAGCCTAATTGCCTCTGTAATCAATGGTGACAGGCATCTCCAGAGTCACATCTTAAGTTGGCTGAATAATCCTCTGGAGGTATGTCTTTTCCAAGTGACTTTAAAGTAGCACAGAATAACAAGGAACATCAGCTGAAATCCCTGCGTATTGGGATCTAGTTTCCTGAAACTCATTTATGTCCCAGGCATCAATTTAATTGTCCAGATTTTCAGGACTGTCTAAGCTTACGGCCATTGCAATTTATTAGTCAGCTCCGTACTTAGCTTGAACCTCCCTGGGCACCTAACTCGAAGGACCTATGCATATTCATACTTGGGAGTTAAGCACTTATTTCCCACCAGAACTCTTCTACAAGTCATATTCAGGCATCTAAGCTCTATCTACATCACAGGAGTAACTTGCTAGAGAAATCTGGAGTGTTAGATGTGGTTACCACCGATTTTTGCCTAACTGCTGAGCAGCTAGACTATTCATCGTGGAAATAAGAGAGTTGGAAAGTAGGATCTCCTTAGCCAAGAGACCGAATCCACATCATTCATATTGTAGGAAGGTTTATAACCACCTAGGAAACAGCCTTCACAAATGTTATATAAATGCATACCCTTTGAAACAGTGTCCCTGTGCTGCCAGTAAAGTGAGAGTCAGAGAAAATGAGCAGAAAGGAGGGACTCTTGCTCCAATCTACTAGTGCACTAAAGCAAAAGAAAATAGATACAGGCAGATTGGACCAGACAACACAATTAATTAATATTTTTTATTGGTTCCTTATATTCATAGTAAAGGTGCTGACAATTCTCATAAGCTGTTCTGCTGGAGACTCCAGATTTGTACGAAGACAGGCCTGCCATAATTAGAAGACCTTTCTCGGCAGGCCTTCAGACATATCTATTGTTTTTCTGTTGTCTTCATAGAGAATATAGCTTTAAAGAATGCTATTTTTCCCCTGTGATCCTTCCTGCCTAGGCAGCTAAAAGGTCTGTGAAAGAATTTCCAAATTAAGTTCCCCACAGATCCCAAATTAGGACTTTCAGTTTGGTGCCTAAGGTGGAGCAGGATGAATCTAGGCCGATACACTCACTAATGCAGAAGATCTTTCCAAAATTTTGGTGTTGGCCGAGAATAATTTTTCTAGAATACTGCAAAAAGCTGTTCTTTAGATTTATAAACAGCCATCTAACTTTCTAGGTAAAAAAGATGAAATTATTTGATTACAACACAGATTGATCTAGAAAAATGTTTCCAGCAGCTCTGGGTAATATCCGTTCATAATAACATTTCTAAAATTAGAATATTTTAATTATCATATTACTCATATTAAGACACATTAGCAGCAATGTAGATTGCCATGTCATAAGCAATATGACTGAAAATATGTCCTGTATTTCATGTTGCTTTTTGTATCATGAAATATATGAATAAATTAAAGAAAATCTGAATTGCCATTAAATTATCTTTTATTTGCAAATAAACTTAGAAAAATATTTTAAAGAAATATCCCAAGAATTCCAGAAGTTCACCAGAAGTCAAACTTGCACTTTTGGCATGTCTGTTTGAATACTGGATTATGGAATTCATCTCACCAAAGGTAGATGTTTACATATGACCTAAGGTGAGTAGTTCAGATGAGGTCATGCACAGCAGAGGTATCTAGGATGCAATTCAGCTGCCTCAACATAACTTTCTAGTGCCATGTGACGTGCTGTAGGGAACCTGTGATAACAGCAAAACGATGGCATATACAGCATAGGAATTATGGGAGAGTGTGATAACAGCTGCATATACTAGTCCACAATGGTACCTATGCTGAGGCTCCTAAATTGCACCCTGTGGTGGGTTGACCCTGGCTGGAGGCCAGGTGCCCACCAGAGCCGCTCTCTCACTCCCCTCATTCACTAGACAGGGGAGAAAAGGTATAACGAAGCGCTTGTAGGTCGAGATAAGGACAGGGAGAGATCACTCACTAATTGTTGTCACGAGCAAAACAGACCGAACTTAGAGAGGGAATTCATCTAATTTATTACTAGGCAAAACAGAGTAGAGGAATGAGAAATGAAATCAAATCTTAAAACACCTCCCCCCACCCCTCCCATCTTCCCGGGCTCAACTTCACTCCCGGCTTCAACCTTCCCCCCCTCAGCGGCACAGGGGGACGGGGAATGGGGGTTACGGTCAGTTCATCACACGTTGTTTCTGCCGCTTCTTCATCCTCAGGGGGAGGACTCCTCTCATCGTTCCCCTGCTCCAGCATGGAGTCCCTCTCACGGGGTGCAGACCTTCAGGACCAAACTGCTCCAGCGTGGGGTCCCCCATGGGGTCACAAGTCCTGCCAGCAAACCTGCCCTGGCGTGGGCTCCCCTTTTCACGGGTCCACCGGTCCTGCCAGGAACTTGCTCCAGCGTGGGCTTCCCACGGGCCGCAGCCTCCTTCAGGTGCCTCCACCTGCTCCGGCGTGGGGTCCTCCACGGGCTGCAGGTGGAATCTCTACACCCCCTCATCCTTCCTCCATGGGCTGCAGGGGGACAGCCTGCTTCACCATGGCCTTCACCACGGGCTGCAGGGGGATCTCTGCTCCGGTGCCTGGAGCACCTCCTCCCCCTCCATCTGCACTGACCTTGGTGTCTGCAGAGTTTCTTACATCTTCTCACTCCTCTCTCCGGCTGCAAAAGCTCTCTCTCTCTAAGTGTTTTTCTTCTTCTTAAATATGTTATCACAGAGGTGCTGATTGGCTTGGCCTTGGCCAGCAGCGGGCCCGTCTTGGAGCCGGCTGGCATTGGCTCTATGAGACACAGGGGGAGCTTCTAGCAGCTTCTCACAGAAGCCACCCCTGTAGCCCCCCCGCTTCCAAAACCTTGCCACGCAAACCCAACACACACCCCCAAAATAAAATGAAAGGAATGGTACCCAATAGAGCTTCCCATCTCTAAAAATAAACAATATTTTTAATATAGAAAATCATAAGCCTAGAAATGCAGATTTTTAAGACATATGTCATGTATGAATTCGTACTGTATGAACCAATAAAGGAAGCATACTTACTGTAAGAGTGGGAAATCAAGCTTCTGCTGTGCCATTAATATAATTGGAGCAGATGGAAGGCTTTAGAACATGCTTTGCATTAAACAACCATTTTTTTAAATGATGATAAATAGAAAGTAGAATAGGCTTGGAGAAGGGCTGCTATAAAGATACTAAGGACCGAGGAGACAAAGACCGTGGTCTCCTGTAAGAGGAAGTTTAAAAATTTAGCTTGTTTAGCTCAGACAAATGCATCATAGGAGGAAGCAGCAGAGAAAAAGGAAGAGCTACTTAACCTAAGGAACAATTTTGGCATAAGTACAAGTGTATGTAAGTTGGCTGTGAATAACTGAGCTCTAAACTAGATGAGTGTTTTTTGATCAGAGTAATGATGTTCAAAACATCCTTCCAAGTGGCTGCCAAGTGGACTAGTGACATCAAAACTCCCTCCTCTCCCCTGTCCCTGTCCAAAGGTTTAAAAACAGTAGATGATGTGTTTATTAATCAGATTATCTGCTGTGACTGGCTGTGGCAGCGGGCAGTGAAATCCCATAGCTGCCTTCTTACTGCTAAATAAAAGAGGATCAGGGCTAGGCTGGAATGGCCCGGCTCATCCCCTCATTGGTGAAGTTCAATCTCCTCTAAGTAGACTGTCCACATGGCATGGCTCTTGGTTTTGGTCTTCTCTGTAGACCAAGTGATGCCCTTCCAAAATAAAAGCTATGTTGTGTGGGATTTGATTTTTTTTTTTTCAAAGCAACTCAAAGGATCTGAGAGCCGTGCTGTAAACTACCAGAGGGATGTTTTATAGCATGAAATAGATATGTGCTGCACACCCAGGGCTTCATTACGTAGCACACTGTACCTGAGCCTGCAAAGCCTGCTGTGCTTTTTTGTTAGTGGTGCTTCTTGGTTAGTTACGCTTAATTTACAAACCACATTTCAAGGCTTGGTACCTCAGTGGCCATAAGACCAGTGACAGAAAACTGGGAAACTCTGTTTTTGCTAGTGACTGTTTACTCAGGACCTCATGTGCTCTCTGCCAGAAGCGTGTCCCTTCCAGGGGAACATGGACGGGGGAAACCAAGCCTCATCCATACAGTCTTACAGGAGCAACCCTGGTGTGAGGGACATCCCCAGTCTTCCCTTGTCTTGGAGACAGCTAGTTGGAACAGCCCAAAGCAGAGCGGGTGAGGAAGCAAACAGCAAAGCAATGTGGGTGATTATGGATGTAGTGCTTGATGTTGTTCCCCAGTTCTCTTTTGTACAGCTGTGTTAGTAAAATCTCCTGAGTGAGATTCTTTATCCTCAATAGAGGTGTGCTTGAGAAACTCAGAAAAAGGTTTAAAAGATACGGGTAACCTGGTAACCATGGTAAGTATGAGGTGCTACAGAAAATATTCCTAAAAATGAAATACTGTCAGTAGAAAAATTTTTCATCTTAGACTTAAAATTATTGTCCTTATTTAGCCACTAATAGTCCTGCTGGTAGATGATCAGTCTAAGGAGTTTTATGGATGTATTGGTGAGATTGAGAGCAGTCCTTCCGAAACATATGAACTTCTCAACCATAGGCGTTGATTTTCATTGGATTCCAGCACTGTTTTTGAACACAGTATAGAATCATAGAATCATGCAGGGACACCCTCCACTAGACCACGTTGCCCAAAACCTCATCCAACCTGGTCTTAAACACTTCCAGGGAGGGGGCATCCACAGCTTCTCTGGGCAACCTGTTCCAGTGCCTCACCACCCTCACAGTAAAGAATTTCTTCCTGATATCTAATCTAAATCTACCGTCTATTTAGTTTAAAGCCATTGCCCCTCATCCTATCACTCCATGCTCTTGTAAACGGTCCCTCTCCAGCTTTCCTGTAGGCCCTCTTCAGGTACTGGAAGGCTGCTGTAAGGTCTCCCCGGAGCCTTCTCTTCTGCAGGCTGAACAACCCCGACTCTCTCAGCCTGTCCTCCTGAACTCAGTTCGTGGCTATGAACTAGCTATAGCCACTACTGGTGGCTAGGAACTCTGCTTTGAAGGTAAACTGGCTTTGTTGTTCACATGCGATTGTTCCTTCTGTGCAGGGGAGGGGCATTTTGCTCCTTTTGCTGACAGCCTAATGCTGTGGACGTGATGCATGTTAGAAACCCCCTGGCTGCTTGAACTGGAATCTGCTGGAACTGGGAGCTCTGTGGGCTGGTCTTGCCTTTCTCTCATGATCAGTTCTTTTCACACAGCTGGCATGTAACTTACTGTAAATAACAGCAAGGAACATTGTCTAAAACTTGTTAACAGAGTTTCCTTCTTTGCTTTCTCTTTTAATTTATTTAACACATATCATTTATATACTTATGTAAGTAAAATTCGTATATATAATACCTATCATATCTATACTGTATCACTCGGGGCTAATCAGAGGATTAAAAGAATTAGTTAGACTTGCAACAAGTGATGTCCTATATGTGGGTACGAAGGGCAGTAGAAATTGGAAGAATGACGTCAATGACTTTGCACTCAAAGAGTTGTGATCAACAGCTCAATGTCCAAGTGGAGAACGGTGACGAGTGGCATTCCTCAGGGGTCGGTACTGGGACCGGCACTGTTCAACGTCTTTGTCGGTGACATGGACAGTGGGATCGAGTGCACCCTCAGCAAGTTGGCCAGCTACACCAAGCTGTGTGGTGTGGTCGACATGCTGGAGGGAAGGGATGCCATCCAGAGGGACCTTGACAGGCTGGGGAGGTGGGCCTGTGTGAACCGCATGAAGTTCAACAAGGCCAAGTGCAAGGTCCTGCACATGGATCGGCACAATCCCAAGCACGACTATAGGCTGGGCGAGGAATGGATTGAAAGCAGCCCCGAGGAGAAGGACTTGGGGGTATTGATTGATGAGAAGCTCAACATGAGCCGGCAGTGTGCGTTTGCAGCCCAGAAAGCCAACCGTGTCCTGGGCTGCATCAAAAGAGGTGTGACCAGCAGGTCGAGGGAGGTGATCCTGCCCCTCTACTCCGCTCTTGTGAGACCCCACCGGGAGTACTGCGTCCAGCTCTGGGGGCCCCAGTACAGGAGAGACATGGAGCTGTTGGAGCGAGTCCAGAAGAGGGCCACAAAGATGATCAGAGGGCTGGAGCAGCTCTCCTGTGAGGACAGGCTGAGAGAGCTAGGATTGTTCAGCCTGGAGAAGAGAAGGCTCTGGGGAGATCTAATTGCGGCCTTCCAGTACCTGAAGGGGCCTACAGGAAAGATGGTGAGGGACTGTTTATCAGGGAGTGGAGTGACAGGACAAGGGGTAATGGGTTTAAGCTGAAGGAGGAAAGATTTAGATTAGATGTTAGAAAGAAATTCTTTACTGTGAGGGTGGTGAGGCACTGGAACAGGTTGCCCAGGGAGGCTGTGGATGCCCCATCCCTGGAAGTGTTTAAGACCAGGTTGGATGAGGTTTTGGGCAACGTGGTCTAGTGGAGGGTGTCCCTGCCCGCAGCAGGGGGGTTGGAACTAGATGATCTTTAAGGTCCCTTCCAACCCAAACCATTCTATGATTCTATGATTCTATGAATTCTGACAAGAGAGATAAGGGTTGTGTGCATTTTTGTGCATCCAAAACCAGATGTAAAACCAATATCTGAATAGAGTTTTTAATAAATGTGTTAGGACCAGAAATGGAGGTGAGCCAGTCTATGTCACTTTTTGCTGGAAGAAAGATCTCCAATGTATTCAGGGGAGGGAAAGGGTGAGAAGAAGAGTAAAGGAAAGAAAACCTCTAGTTTTTGTGTGAATGGAGTTGATGAATCCTTGAGAGTGAAAAACAGAAGAAACTTACAATTTTGTGATAAGAGTACCAAATTATTGCAATAAAGACTACAAAATTATTGCATTAATAACAAAGGCTCACAGACCTGAATGAATGGCTGCAATGATTTGTGCAGTTGCCTGGATTACATATACTGCCACATACAGACTCAACATACTGAGGTGTATTAAAACTGTTGGTAATGTTGATGGTGAAACATAAAACTTGCCTTAAAACTCAGATATTTATCAAAAGGTTTGCTGAGGTTCATGGGCCTTTTGAATGAACTTGAACAGAGTTATAGTTTTGCAATGATATCATGAAAAATTTGTGGTGCAATATGAAACACACTAAAACTCCTCACTTACAGAGGCAATTTTCAGCCAGACAGCACCTAATACCTCCTGCATGTTAGTGAGACTTAAGCATATCACAGCCCTTGTGCCTTTGAAAATGTCTCTTCTTCAAATAAAATAGATGTTGCCATATAGAGCTTCTTCGCATGTCGGGTTTAAATGGCAGATTGTAATTAGTGTTTAGAGCATGTGAAATGTGACTTGGGGAATCTGCTGTGCATGGCTTACAAATTCTGATTAATTTTATAAAAAACCTGTTTCATTTGGTGCCTCCATATGTGATGAGTCACCTAGCGCTGGCGAGATTCCTGACACATATTGCCTGTCCTGTCTGAAAGATATTACAGATCTTCCACAGGAAGATTGTTAGCGTTAGGGACTGAGAAGTGGTAAAACAATGCATGTGCTAAGCAAAAGAGTTAGAAAAATCAGGTTTGACAGTGCTATCTGAGGGAATGGGAGTGGGGATATATACATTGAATCACTACACAAGAACAAAGACCAAAGGTATAAAAGCAGGTTTAAAGGGATAAAGGGACAAGTTTTTTATTAGATTTAGCATTTCATAATTTGCTGTGAAGTCCTTTCCCATCCATCTTTGTTTCCTGAGCCTAGAAACATCCATGAGACAGGCTATGCCAGGAAAGGTCTGTTACAAGGAATTTTCTCCCTTTTGTTGCTCCTACTCTTAGCCACGTTGCTCCCATCCACTCTTTCATTCCTCCTCTTGGTTTCACTTGGGTAAGAAATAGGAACCCGTGGCAGAAGCAGTAGCTGTTGCTGCGGTATGCTTCAAAGTCCTGCCAAAATGGCTCCTTAACTGTGTACTGGGACTGCAGGACTACTTCGTAGTAGTGGTGTGCTTTTAATGTCTTATCACCTGGTGTATGTCCCTGTTGTGATCATACATAAGGATCTTTCTGCAGGATGAAAAAAGGTAGCCTACTTCTGGGAGATGATGGAGGGAAAAATCACAGGATTTTTTTGTAGTCCACTTCAAACTCAATGCACAGAAACTTCCAGCTACATTGCAGAGGATGTCCTACAACACATGATGCAGCTCATTGCTATATGATTTATTCAAGGGAGAAAGAAACTTGGATTATATCAATGATTTATACTAAAAAAACCTGAGACTATTTTTTTCAGCAGTTACATCCAAACTTTGTTTCAGTGCTTCACACCTGGAGACAGATCTGATCATATAGAGAGAAGGTCAGATTCAATATAATGGGAAGCTGATTAGGGTGGGAAATGTGTGTGAATGCGGTGGGCTGACCCTGGCAGGAGGCCAGGTGCCCCCCAGAGCCGCTCTATCAGTCCCCTCCTCAGCTGCAAAGGGGAGAGAAAATATAACGAAAGGCTCCTGGGTCAAGATAAGGACAGGGAGAGATCACTCACCAATTACTGTCATGGGGAAAATGGACTAGACTTGAGAAAATTAATTTGACTTATTACCAATCAAATCAGAGTTGAGTAATGAGAAATAAAACAAAAAACTTAAAACACCTGCCCCCACCCCACCCTTCTTCCCGGGGTTAATTTTACTCCCAATTTCTCTCCCTCCTCCCCCCCAGCAGCATGGGGGGGTGGGGAATGGGGAATGGGGTCAGTTCATCACACACTGTTTCTGCTGCTCCTTCCTCCTCAGGTGGAGGACTCCTCACACGCTTCCCCTGTTCCAGCATGGGCTCCTCTCTCCACAGGGCCACAGGTCCTGCCAGGAGCCTGCTCCAGTGGGGGGTCACAGCCTCCTTCGGGGGCATCCACCTGCTCCAGTGTGGGGTCCTCCGTGGGCTGCAGGTGGATATCTGCTCCACCATGGACCTCCACAGGCTGCAGGGCGACAGCCTGCCTCACCATGGTCTTCTCCATGGGCTGCATGGGAATCTCTGCTCTGGTGCCTGGAGCACCTCCTGCCCTTCCTTCTTCACTGACCTGGGTGTCTGCAGAGTTGTTCCTCTCACACCTTCTCACTCCTCTCTCTGGCTGAAGTTGCAGGTGGGTTGTTTTTTCTTTTCCTTCTTAACTCTGTTATCCCAGAGGCACTACCACCATCACTGATGATCTTGGCCTTGGCCAGTGCTGGGTCCATCTTGGAGCCGGCTGCCATTGTCTCTGTCAGACATGGGGGAAGCTTCTAGCAGCTTCTTGCAGAAGCCACCCCTGTAGCCCCCCCGCTACCAAAACCTTGCCACGCAAACCCAATACAGTAAACCAATTAGTACACCAGAGAAGTTACGGGGAGAAAGATTCAGGAAAGGAGACTTTTGAACTTGAAAAACATATTGATGCAAATCTGAGATTTACTGAGGATTTGTCAGGAAGCTGATGTATGGAATGAGGAATAAGAATTTTACTGCTTTGTCTGGAACTAAGAATTATATACATATATTTCCTAAACTATTTATGATTTAAAGTGATTAGTTTTACAGACTTTGTGTGGTCTGTGTTCAACTGTCTCATCTGCTGGAGAATATAGTCAGCCCTAAACATTTACAGGTAACATAGCCACTCTGGTTAGGTATGAATATAGATGAAGAATTGCATTGCCATAATTTAAAATATAAAAGAACAGCCTAGGAGCAAATATTTATTTTTAAAACAGAATAATCCTTTTTGTGTATGTGGAGGCAAAACCCCCAAACATTCGCTTCATGGCAGAGCATTTCATATGTTTTGAAGGGAAAAAAAATGTTCCTGCATTATTGTGTTTTAAGAATAATCTTTTCCCAGTCATGCCTTTTTCTTTCATTTGCATTAGCAAAGTGATTCCTCACTCCAGGACTTAGATTGCTTCATCTGACTGAGTAGTCTTCAAAGTATTCTCAAGCAAATTCTCTCTTTCCTTGAAATATTTTTCCTTTCCTTATATCAACATTAAATATCTTTGCATCACTCAGTCTACAGGGGTTACTAAAAGCTCTCTCCAGACACCAGCGTCTTGCATGTTTATTTCCATGTTCTGATCTTCGTATGATATCAGATAATACTTGCTTGGTGTGCCATGGCTGCCTTTAAAAGAAGTGAATCTTGTTTAAAGTTTTCAACATGGATTTTCCCCAAAGAAGCAGATGGGAAATGTAGGGACCTTGTTGTGAAAAACCTGTTGGGAAGATAGAAGTAATGAAGGCTGAGACTCAAAGTAACTTGGACTCTGTTGAGAGAACCCATAAAAGGCTAGTTTATCCTCAAAATGGAGTGGCAGTAGCAATGACAGGACAAAGAAATGCCATGTGTGCTTATTTAATGTACCCTTATGGCACCCTTATGGTACCCTTATTATTAGGGCACAAGTAACCCCTATATTAAACTTAGATCCTTGTCTGTGTACTGTATGGTCTGATTCTGACCACTGGATCACCTTAAATCTCCAATCTGAATCACGCTCCAAAACCTGGTATATAGTGTTGGCGCCTAGGAGATTAACACCGCTGGGAGCAACCTAAACCCTGTAAAACACAATTTATAAATGCAGTGTTGTGGTTTTGGTTTTACCTGGCCTGGTTGTATTCCTTATGAGAAGCTATCCTAATTTTACGTAAAGTAAGATATGAAAATACGTGGCACAATCTGGGACTTTCAGGCCTCTTGTAACACCTCAGAAATCAGTTCCTAAAGCTGCTCACTGGACCTGCACTATCTTGAAGTGTATGCGACAGTTCCCACGCTGTCCTCCAGAGGAAACCATTCTGAACTAAAATAAATGTTTAGTGGTGTAAGGAGGGTTTTGGTTTGTATCCTGTAGTGAGTACAAGAGTTAAAATTGTAGAATCATATAATTTTTGAGGTTGGAAAAGATCTTTAAGTTCATCGAGTCCAACTGTAAACCTAACAATACCAAGTCCACCACTAACCCATGTCCCTAAGTGCCACGAATGCAAGTTAAATGGAAGTTCCACTACATGATAGATTCTGAAATTTTAAAATTTGGCTACATTCTTCATGAGAATTGAAGCAAAATATTTTAAAATTATCTGAAGGACATTTTCTTTGAAGTTGTATCAGGTCATTAGACACATTTTGTTTCAGGAAAATTGAGGCATTTAATTTTGATGTTGACTTTTTTTTTTTACTACAAAATATAGTAATACACAATTAAAATATGCAAATTATGATAGATTTTTTAAAAGTAGATTTAAAAAACTAAAAAACTTTGATCTGCATACACTGTCAAAGGAAATTCAACCTTCTTGACAATTTCCTTCCTTTTTTACTTCCAAAATGAAATTCCAGGAAAACTGACCTGATTTTACAAGGGTTTTGATGGTACTGCATATTCTGATGGAAAATGGCTCTTTGGGAGTGTCCCTGAGCAGCTCTAGTAATGAGTTTATCCATGAAACATTTGCTGAACAGGTAATGTCTACTGAATTGAATTACTGTGCTTCCTTTATAACACACTGATCTTTAGATTCATGATTTCATTTGTTTACTTTCCTGTTTTATGGCTAAAGTGAAAGTAATCAAGGAATAAAAAACCAGGACAGAGCACTATATTGGCATGCAGTTTACGTTTTCTTATTTGCAGATCTGCAAGCTTTTCAAAACTAAGGCAATAGAAAATTAACTGTTGTATTGAAGGATGCTGGGAATTGCTCTCACTCCCACCAGGGAAAAGTTTTATCTTTTGAAACATGGCTTGACTTCAGTTTTTATTATAATTAACTCAGTTAATAGAAGGAGGGGAAAAAACCCCCCACCTGTCAATAAAGTAGCTGTAAGACCAGTCAGTTCATTAAAAATAAATAAATAAATAAATAAATAAATATCACCCATTCTGTCTCTGCAATATATCACAAAGGGAAGAAGAGATTACAAAGAAGCAAAATAAAGTGATTACTTTGATTCATTATAAGTTGGTGTAGTAAATTTTAGAAATGCTGTACTTCAAGTCATTCTGACAAAATAAAAGCAACAAGTCACTCATTCACCTAGGTACATTCTGAATATTTTGAATTTATCTATTTTAGGGAACGTATGGCTTTGCTGTATAACTTCTTATCTTTTTCATTGGCTTGAAAAAGTGGAGCACTGAACTGGTAGGGACAGATGTATCAAAAATAATTAAAGTAGTAATCCTCACTCTACCATAAATGTCCTTGCGATACCACTATAGGATACTGACAGTTGCTAACAGAGAATTCTTCTCATCACTGCTTAACTGTGATTTTTTTTTTTTTTTTTGTGTGTCTAGCTTCCTAAACTACCTTCCCCTCAAACTGGTCACTGTTATTTTCACTGCTACAGCTGCAGGTAGGTACTTGTGTGCTGTGTGTGGCACGAGCACAGTGCAAGCACAGCCTCTGCCCCCGAGACATTTCCGTTAGACTGGGAACACGAGGAGTCAGAGACAAAACTTCACCTAGTGATTAGCAGCAGGGTTGGCTTATGCGTAGCTTAATCATCGTCAATTGTTTTCTGCCAGGACTAGGAGAATTTTAAAGAAGGGCTTCCAGTCGATCATGGTTTTGGTATTTCTATGCTCCTGTGTAATCTGCAGAGCAGCTGTATCCTGCGAATGTTATGCAAAAAGGCTCGGTGAGATTAGGGTGTGTTCTGCATAGGGGATCCTGGAAACGTATCTTAACTGAAATTATACAAACCTGCTACAAAGAGGAAAGGAATAATCCAGTATCCATGTCCAGGATTGCACTTTACTGATGACACAGGGGATTTCTACAAGATGAAAGACTCTTTGTCTTTACACTAAGCCTAGAGAAACACTGGAACTGAGGGTCTAGGGCTGCTTTGGAGTCCTTATCAGGGAATTAAAATACAATAAAATAGGCCAAATACGTGTCAGAAGAAACAGATATAGCATAGCAATAAAACCGAAGAGTGGAAAGATGATCTCCCAGGCCTGTTTCCAGCCTATCTTCTATAATTCTGGGATGGCCATTTTATGGGCTTGTGGATGAGGGCAGAGGGAAGTCAGTTCTTCCAACCAAACCACAGCTGCTCATCACTGATGAGGGCTGCTGCTCCCCAGGTCCGTTTGCAGGAAGCGCGCACTGCAGGCACATAGATTCTACCCAGTATGATTCTCTCGAGATAATCTGAGTTTGCTAAAGTCTGGGTGTATTAGAGGCTTTCTAAAGTGTATCCACCCATGCCACATAGCACTTGGCCCTGTGTCTTTTCTGTGCTCTGCAGGGTTAGGGTTAGGATTAGGGTTAGGACACAGTCCCTAAATGTCCTTTGCCAGTGCGGATGTAATAGCATTATTGATCTGACAGCAAGAACGACCTGGAGGGGCCAGACTTTTAGCTAGCTTCAGAGAGCCTCAGGTATAGCCGATCGCTAAGCATGTGACAGATGTCTAGTTTAACAACCGCCTGGCAGCTGAGCTTTGTAAAACCACTGCCTCACACTGAAAGGCAGATTGCCTTTGACCGGCACAGGCTCCTGGAAGAGCAGAGTCACTGCTCTCTCCAGGGATTTTCCAATTTAATTTCTCTGAACAGGGTTCCCCCACCACAAAGGGATAAGGGACATTGAACGAGGCCACCGTGGGGTTACTTATACTGAGCTCCCACTGCAGCCCATTCTCCTAATCTGCTCCTTGCCTCCCAAGTGTGATAACATATTAGCGTTGCCATTTTCTGGACAACTTTAATGAAGCCAGGGGCTGTAACAGAGACAGTCAGGCCTCCTTATCTGTATGGGTCTTTAGCAGCAACTTTAGTAATTTGGATTTATATGAGTCTCCTGAGACATATGTTAAATATTTTCCCTCGGGGTACTTCAGAGCTGTATTATGCCTGTAAATTTTCTAGGGAGAGGGTAGGATAGCTTGTCTCTCTGTGTGATACTCCAGTCTGTATGTTGGATTTCCATATGGTGTAAATACTGTCGCTCTGTTGACTTCACAGTCATCTCCTACTGAGACAGCTGCATCTCCTGGCTGTGTACAGCAAAAATTAAGACTTGAATGAGAAGTATACGAGGGAAATTCAGCTTCTTTAGGAAGCAATATCAGTGGGCCAGGGCAAACAACTTGCAAGAATGTAGTGTAGGGGGATATTTATCCTCCCAAATCAGACACTTTTGTCAGCAAAATTACTAAAGTTAACAAGTTGAAGGCCGCTCAGCTGCTTATTTCTCGAATCAGCTTATTGGGCTGCAAAGATTCTGGCAGTAAAGACTAGGGGCTTGGACTTTATTTTCCACCCTTATCTTTGCCTATGAAGCTGCAGTATATTCTCCATACATTTACCATTCTTCTCTTGTTTCTTCCACTTCTGGGTAGATTCCTGAGGTGAGCTTACTTTAGGGCTAGGTGAGACTGGATAGGAATATGAGCATCATATACCTTTTCCCAATGAAGATTATTTAATGAGAACTCCATACTGTGCATCGTCTTTGAGTTTAGTTGTGGAAGGTATTCATGGTGCCAGTGTTTCTCTATGACACCTTTACTCATTTAGACTAGAAGTATCCTACAGGTCACTTTTTTTACATTTCTTTGACTTGGCAGTTTGAGAATAAATTATTTGCTCAGATTTATAATTCCTACACATATTTTCCTGGGACTGAAGCACACAATATCTGTAAAAAGATCCTTTACTTCTAGAATCACTCCTTTTTATTTTCTAGCAGCCCATACATTTGTTGACCTTCAGAACGGAGCTGTATGTATCACTGTCTTTTTTTGGTTCAGTGGTTCAAACAACAAAAAAAAGTCATTTTGGGTCAACCTGAAATGAAAATTTGTTTGGTTGCTTTTCTCCCAGCTCCTGAGAATCAAAACTGAAAATCGTTTTGGATTGACCCCAAATAACATGTCAGATAAATTTTATGCTGCTTTAGTAATGCAGAGGAAATTTGGGGGCAAAGTACTGAATTCACAAGGGAAATTAATTCAAAAAAGTTAACGTATCACGCTGTGTTCTTCTGTTTACCTCCTTTTTCTTGACGCTTGAATCCCAATGTTTGCAGCAGCTTTTGGGGAAGTGGGAGATGCAGGTTCAAATCCCCCCTCTCTCTGATTTTAAATATAGATTTTCTATCTATCTCTGTAGCATGCCTATTGGTGCATTTCAGTCTCGCTTGCTGAAACTGTTCCACTTTTTGTAAATAATTGAGTATTCATTTTGACAGACAGGGAAATAAATGTGAAAGCCTGGTTCTTTAGCTTGCTGGTTTTAACATCTTAGCTTAGAGGTATGAAAGTCAGTTGAAGTCCTTGCTTCAGAGATAGTTTAACCACTTCTGATGGTTACAGGGGCTTTGAAAAGAGAGCTTATTCCTAGAAATATTGGAATGCCTAATGGTAAGAGTATTTTTTACTGATAAGGGAGAGCCCAAGTTCAAGTTCTGATGCACACAGGGCAGAGAAGTAGAAAACAGTCTCCTGCCCTCCAGCTACAAGTGGCTTTATTGGCGTTTATGCATGATGAGGGACAGTACCACTCTTCGCTGCATAGTTCTCATGGGGCTGCTCTACTGTTTTTGTAAAATTTATGAAATGTTGCTTTCTCTGACCAACAGTGTTTGTCTAAGCTGAGCTGGACCCACAGACAGTTTCAGCTGCTCCAAAATGCTTTTTTTTTTTTTTTTCTGGTGAAAGGAGACATACAAGCAATGTATACCAGTCCTAATTCGGAACTCTTCTTAGATTTAACTTTATAGTTAGGATTTTTTTTGAGGTGCTAGTGGAGTGAAGGAAACTATCAATGTGAGCAGCTTGATGAGGTTTTCTGTATAAGTGAATACCTGTGTGTGAATTAAAAATATTCCAGTTTCAGTCTTGTTAGACTTCGAGACAGTCGTATTTTATAAATAGAAATAATAAATGTGATCAGCAAATGCTTATAAACACTTTGAAGATGTAAAGTGCTGAAAAACAAAGAAAAAATAGAAGGAGAAGTTCTAAGTTCATGTCAAAGGAAAAGTCATGAAAATTTTGACAGTTTGACAAGCATTTCCCATTCTGGGTGCTCCTGCAAGTGATATCCCAGACTTGCTTTTAAAGACACACCAAACACATGCTGAGTATGTATACCAGTGATTTTATCTAAAATAAGGAAACAATTTTAAAGATGACAGATAACAACCTCCTGAATAATTATTTTGCAATAAATAACTGAATGCAAAATATATGAACACATATTCAACACCCAGAGGAATGAAAAAGACTATATGGGTCACTGAGTCCACTCACTATCAGTCATATTGAATCATGAAATTATGCTATTGAGGACAGGTCCAGAGAACACGTTCTTCATGCATCCTTATACTTGTTATCCAAAAATGCCTCCAACAACCTTATATTAACTAAAGACCCTGATTATAGGTGTAACATTCCATAGGCCTTTACCAGTGTTTTGCTTTTTAGGGACATCAGGAAAGCTATATCCTGGCATTATTGCCCCTGCTTCAGAGGAAGGCAGAAACACAGTTTAAAATGAAGAGAAAAAGCCATCTGAAATTTGATGGATAATTTATATCTGAGAATGTGAATAGGACTACAGATCTAGAAAGCGCTGCAAACCACTTACCTACCTGAACCTGGTTTTATCACACCTTATTTTAGACATCTACCATGTAGAAGCCTATATTTGAGCTAGTCATAGAGACTACTTTGATAGAAAATGTACAAAAATAAGCATTTCTGGAAGATTTCCGGTGTTTTAATATCTGACATATATTGACATGGATTGTGTACTGGAAGACACTTGAAAGGAAGCAGTTGTTCTCAGCTCAGAGGTAGACATCAGTATCAAAGGTGTCCAGGTTTGGAGTGATGTATTACACCCATTTTAATTAAGCTTAGTTTATTACATAATAATGGCAGAACACCCACCTAAGATGTTTTCCTGGCACAACTGAGCCATCATTCTTAAAGTTTCTTTGTATCATAAATGTCCTACCTTCATCAATTTTGTCTCCTTTATTTTGGCCAGGTCAGGGCATAGCAGACTAGTGAGGCAATGGAAGAGTTTGTTTTACAGGGCATTGATTCTGAGAAACTCTAAGGTAATGCAAAAAGAAAAAAATGAAGAGAAAGAGAAGAAAATAGAAAGGGCAATAAAGAGTCAGCTGTGTAAAATGTCCTATTATGTGATTTAAGATTATAAAGGAATAATAATCTGGAAGCACAAAATGTACCATTTTGCTTTATTGCTGAGAAACCCTAAATTTATCTGCTATAGAGTTTAAAAAGTCAATTCTTTAATGAACAAGAAGCCCTGCTGGTGTTATATTCTCTCCCTTGTTTCCGTAGAGTTATATGCCAAGCTATTTTATTAAACTGAGAATGTAATACAACACTATTTAAAATTTTGGAGCCTTACTTTATTAAAGCTAATATTCAGAGGTTATTGGGAGAATGAGAAGGCAATTGTTTCAATTGCATTAAAGCAACAGTAATGTTCATTTCAACTTCCTTTTTAATTCTTTCTTTACCAGAACCCTATGTCAATCAAGAAAAACTCATTAATCCAGTTAACAAGCATAACAATAGTTCTTCTTGTGGAATCAAGTAGGCAGAACTCTGCTGCACACTGTCCATTAGCCCAACGTCTTCTGCCTTTTGTGCAGAGCTTATAGCTCTGCTTAGTGTAACGTTTTCTTGAATTAATTTCATGAGTCTTTTCTCAAGACCTGATCCTGTCTCATTGTACAACAGTGAAGAAAAGGGCCTTTGGAGTATTTCACATGGTCTCTCTGCATTCTGTGGGCACAGACAGTATTCCTTCAATGTGTCTTTCAAGAAGAGAAAAAACAACAAAACATATCAAAGGAGCAAAGGATGCAGAGAGAAGAAGCAATTATTTTGTCTCCTCAAATAGCAGCCAGCCATTCTGGCCAGCAGGGTATGGCTGAGATGGTGTTTTCGTTGGAGGGATGACATTTTTTGCACACCTTACAGGTATGTGAGAGATGGGCCTCCACCACTGTGGACTTATCATCATCCAGGTAAGGAGTTTCACCTTGAAACTATAATTGAAAAATAAGAATGAAGATTTTAAAGTACCTAAAGATGTAGGACTTCAAATCCCATTAGCTTTTAGTCAGGTATAGATTCATAGAATCATTTAGATTGGAGGAGACCTTTAAGATCATCAAGTCCAACCGTAAACATAGCAGTGCCAGGTGCAAACACTAAACCATGTCCCTAAGCATCACATCTACACCTCTTTTAAATACCTCCAAGGATGGTGACTCAACCACTTGCCTGGGCAGCCTGTTCCAATGATTGACAACCCTTTCAGTGAAGAAATTTTTCCTAATATCTAATCTAAACCTCTCCCGGCACAACTTAAGGGCATTTCCTCTCATCCTATCACTTGTTACTTGGGAAAAGAGACCGACACCCACCTGGCTACAACCTCCTTTCAGGTAGCTGTAGAGAGCAATAAGGTCTCCCCTCAGCCTCCTTTTCTCCAGGCTAAACAATCCCAGTTCCCTCAGCCATTCCTCATAAGACTTGTGCTGTAGACCCTTCACCAGCTTTGTTGCCCTTCTCTGGACACGCTCCAGCACCTCAATGTCCTTCTTGTCGTGAGGGGCCCAAAAATGAACATAGTACTCGAGGTGCGGCCTCACCAGTGCCGAGTACAGGGGGATGATCACTTCCTTAGTCCTGCTGGCCACACTCTTTCTGATACAAGCCAGGATGCTGTTGGCCTTCTTGGCCACCTGGGCACACTGCTGGCTCATATTCAGCCGGCCGTCGACCAACGCCCCCAGGTCCTTTTCCTCCAGGCGGTTTTCTAGCCACTCTTCCCCAAGCCTGTAGCGTTGCAGGGGGTTGTTGCTACCCAAGTGCAGGACCTGGCACTTGGTACAGTTGGCCTCAGCCCATTGACCCAGCCTGTCCAGGTCCCTCTGTAGAGCCTTCCTACCCTCAAGCAGATCAACTTTCCTGCCCAACTTGGTGTTGTCTTCAAACTGACTGAGGGTGCACTCAATCCCCTCGTCCAGATAATTTATAAAGGTATTAAAGAGAACTGGCCCCAGTACTGAGCCCTGAGGAACACCACTTGTGACTGGCCATCAGCTGGATTTAACTCCATTCACCACAACTCTTTGGACCCAGATATCCGGCCAGTTTTTTACCCAGCAAAGTGTACACCCATCCAAGCCATGAACAGCCAGTTTCTCCAGGAGAATGCTGTGGGAAACGGTCTCAAAGGCCATTTCTAAAGTCTAGGTGGACAATATCCACAGCCTTTCCCTCATCCAGGTTGATTTATGTAGAAGTCATCTCTTCAAAATTTTTTCCTATGTGCTTATTCTCGCAAAATTGTATTCAATCTTTCCAATTTATGCAGAAAATCTTCACAGATGTACTATCCATCATCTGCAAAATTTCTTTTATTGTGACAAGCAAGGACTTCTCAGACACACAAAATAAGTGATCTCTAATATCCACCATGACATGAAAACACTTTGCTTTTTAACTAGAGAGGTCAGAAAATATGGCTGCAGAGGTTAATACTAGTGATTTCCTCCTTCAATAATGTAATAGTTGCTTAAAACTGAGTGCAAGCTGTAAGTAAATTGTTGAAAATATTGGCTCAGCATTTGATAATTCACATATTCGCATTTCCTTTAGTGGGTTTTTCCCCCAAAGACATTTGAATAATTGAGTTCTACTGGCAGGAAAACAAATTCTGAAGTTGCAAAAACAATATTGAAATTCACATACAGATGTACTCATGCCCAGAGTATATAAACACTCACCAAATTGGGAAAATTAAATAAAGTCACATGCTTTACCAGACCAATCACAATGTACCAGCGCAGATCATGTAGCACGCACTGTATATCAAAGGCTCAGAGGGAACTGTTGAGGCTGAATCCATAGTTAAAAATATTCACCAAAAGTGGTCAGATGATTTTGATTAACAAATAAACTAGAAAGTAGATTTGCTAGCAGATATTCAGCAAGCAGAAAATGAGGTTACATTGAGAAGATGAATTATTCATTGTGAATTATTTGCTCAGTTCTAATAATTACAGCAGGGAAAAATTAATTAATGTTACAGCAAATACTTTAATTTTTATAATAAAAAGATTGATCATTGAAATGAGTCTCAAAAAGAGATTTCTAAATGGAAGAAAGAATGAGACATGATCAAGAATAATATGAAGCTTCAACCTGAATAAAATTTACACCAGTGAGTAATTTTACACGGATATAATCCCATACAGATATAGTTGCAGTAAAGCACTTGGACATTGAAATAGTTTCTGACTTACTTTCCTTTGTATTATGTTTATGAGAAATGTCCTTTTCTTAATCACAGTTTACAGATGTATTTACAAGATATTATCCTAATTGTATTAAGTATGGGTTTAATTCTGATTATTTTACTGATAAATTTATTGCCATTTCTGTGCTCCTTGCAGTCGAAGTCCTAGAAGCTTTACTGAATGGAGGGATTCTCAGCAATGAAGCAACCATGAAATTAGGGTTGAAACCACTAAAATGACAGTATGGATCTCAATGGAGACTATCAAGAACCTGATGATGGGAAATCTTTGCACTGGAGTGGAAGGAACACGCTTATTCAGTCTTAAAGGGAAATAATGGAAAACAATGACAGAAAAAGCTGCTTTATTTCAGCCACCTTCTTTACTGTTAAATCTTTTGAAAGAATAAATAGATTCACTAGAGAAAGGAATGTCCATGTGGGAACAGTTTATAATAGGCTAAATAATATTTAAGAGAAAGACATTTAAATTATTATATCAACAGCCTTACAGAAGGGTTATTCAGTTATAGAGATTAATTTATCAGAAAACTAATATCTTGAGTCATTCAGAATATTTATTGATCCAAAATCTGCCTTTTTGTGAAAGTGAAAAGTTTGACAGGAAATTGTGGCAATGAAGTTTTTCATGTTTTCATGAAAATAAAAGATTTTTTGTTTTCAATTTTGACATAAAAAGGGGTTAAATAGTGTTAAATGTTTTAGAAGAAGAAGTGAATTAATAATAAAATCTGTTTAGTTTGCTTTTGTGGACTTTCTTATCAAGTGAAAAGCTTTTTCTGACCAAGTCTAGTAGAATCCTCTGATAATTTCTGTAGGTTGTTTAAAACTTGAATATAAAATGCTTTTTTGTCTGTGTAAGGCTGATTGAAGGGGATACATTTAATTCCTCTGCTGTGTTGTTTAACTAACAGAAGTTCTGTGCCATGATATGTTATTAAACTCATAATTTAAACCTATGTTCCAAAAACGCTTTGTGAAAACATGGGTTATCATCAGCATCCAGCTGTTTTAGAGCCAAGTAACTATTTTGTGGTTATGTCTCAACAGGGTGAAAGGCAAGAGCAGCACCTGTCAACACGTGTATGCCGAAAGCTATCCCAACAACACGGTGGGATTAGAGATCTGCTGTGCTGCGAAGCCTAGCAATATATAGCAAGGATGTCCCTGCCTCAAAGATTTTTCCACTATGATATAACCAAAAACCACAGCACCATCACGAAACGGAGAGACTCTGCAATGGAAGGCAGGGATAATAAGACCTTACAGGTGTAGCTGCACAATATACTTGCACGCCTATTTTCACAGGCTTATGTTTAAAAAGTGAAAATTGCGTAAGAAACAAGGGACATTAAATATGACAGTATCCCTACTGACTACCTGCCTAAATGTTAGTCAAAGTGCTTATTAATGCAGCCTGAATTCAAAGGGAGGCAAAAAGCTTCTTGCAATCAGAGTTCAAACAAATGCAACGCAAAAAGGGCTTTCTGCAGACTCCCTTTCCTTCTTCCCAGGGAAGCTCTGGCCCTTGGGTCTGTCCAAATTTAGAATGTGAGAAAGTAATAAAATTCTTTGTGTGTGTGTGCGCGCATGTGCGTGTGTGTGTGTGTATTTCCTGGTTTCTGTCCCTCGTGGAGCAATTAGCCTCATCTGAGCCCTGGTACAGTTTCCCATGGCAGGTCTCCACAGCAATCTCTGCAGTAGGTCAGACATCTGCCGAAGTCACTCTCTTCTATGGTTTTTGTTTAACCCTTCTCTTTGCTACGTGAGGCAGTCATACAGGAGGGCACCAAGAAGAATCAGAAGCACGGGTGTTAATTCCACCCATCACAGTTCTTTGCAGAGCCTTAGATGTGACGCTTTAATCCTCCGAGCCTCATTTACTGTGTATGCAACCTGGCAATTCATGCTTTCAGTTTGAAGGTAGCGTTTGGGCTCAGCAGCTCTGTTAGCCCTTTGCCTTCTCCCCTCTGCCAGCCTCCTCTGTCAGCAGCGTGTGCCCTGCTGGATCCCCTCCATGCTCTTGTGAAGCATGTTGAAAGTATCTCTGCCTGTCTGCTACATTTTTCCTTTTCACATCTTTTTTTTTTTTTTTTTTTTTTTTTTAGTACAATTTTGCCCAGCCAGTGGCAGCTGTTAGATCTCTAATTGGCAGCGGAATAGCTCTCAAATTACAAGACTGTACCACATATAAAATATCAGTGTTTCTGTAATATTGTGGCATGGCAACCAATACATTAACTCGGAAGGCTTTATGACATCAGGTGCTACAATTCATCCTTTTAATTTTCCTTAAAAAATACAGCTTGAGAGGAGAGAGTTTTCAATCACAAAGCTACGCATTTCATTAGTATTCTTATTACAGTTCATACTATTTATTTATGGAGTGCTCAGAAGTGTGATAGATGCTATATGGCTCTGCAGACCTTAGGAGCAAGCTTTAGATAGGACAAGACAAGCAAGACCTGAACAATAGGTCAATCAGTCAATTTCTTTTTGTATTAATTGGATCTGGGAAGAAAACTGAAGGGGGAAAAAAAACCTTCAGCTATTCAAGTATCTCTAAAACTTCCACTGACTTTAATGGCATTAGTATTGAGGCCTTAAGTACAGCCTTGTTCTCTTCAAGGAGCGACGACAATAATTTCTCTCTGTAAAACCTCCTGCTTATTTTTCCTTTCTACACCTTTCCCAGTGTGATTTCTGTGTCAGCTTCCCTAGTGTGCCCAGTGGGGGAAGCCTGATTTTCACTTTCAGTGGATTGCTGATGCCTAACTAACAATAATAAAAGCAGTTTGTGTCCCCGAACCCTCCCCGGAACGTTGCAGCCTGAATTGGGTGTTATGCATTGCAGCTTGGCCTTTCGGAAGCGCCTATGGAAACAGAGCGTACCGACTTGTCAGCCGCTGCTCAATTCTTCAATTAAAATGTGAGCTGTCTCTTTTATAGTTCTGTGTTTTGTCTCCATTTCTTATTGCAGCACTTCTACCTGATGCAGGTTATTTTAACACTTGCTTTCTGGCAGTCAGTTATATATTGAGGATTTTTTGTCCTCTGGGAGGTGTGCTCTGTTGTTTTGATTGATTTTCACTCTTTTTATTACCTGCAAAATACTAGATTCTGAAAGTAATAGCAACCATCGTTAAATAGTATAGGAAATAAAAGATTCTTCAGTTGTCTTAAGGCTGTTTCAATCTCCTTTTCCCTTTCTACAGAGGCACATAAGTTTGTCTACGGCTTAGGAAAAAAAAAAAGCCTTTTTTCAATGTAGAGATTTTTTTGTCCTTTAAAGGCAAGCTTGAAAGGCTATACATTGTTTGAAGAGAATAAGAAAAATAAGTTAAGCTCCAAGAGTCTGCTTTATTCTGCCCACTACATTTATTCCTGCTGTTAGCAGGATTAAAATTTACTACTAGAGAGAGGCATAAATAAAGACATGTTCTTGGAAAATATATGCAAATGTGAACATACCTTTCAAAACCTCATTTGGCAGTTCAGATGCCTAAGTGCCTGAGCTAGAACCTACTGTAAAATTGAGTGCAGGGTAGAGAAAATGCATACAAAGTAAGCCAGAGGCAGAACAAGGCTACAATCCAGGTCTATGCAGTACCAGCCCAAGGCAGCATCCTCTAGGCTACATTGCCATATATTTGCCTCCGTTATGTTTGTGAGAAGGCATTTATCTTTTCGGGATGGTCAAAATCTGCTGGCTGGGGAGCTGGATCTGGATTTTAGGACATAGTCCCCCCTCTTAGAATTTTCTCCCTGCTGTCCTTCCAACAGTGGTAAATAACCTTGCAGGATGTGCTAGGGAAAAGTCAGATTGCTGCTGGGAGAGGAGGGAGACAAAGGGCTAAAGCTGCTTCTGGGAGGGGTGGGCAGCAGGTTGACAGCATCATTTTCCATGTCTGGTCCCAGGGGAGGAGGCTAACTGAGGACGGGCTGTGGAGTTTGGAGTCCTCCAAAATCAATAACGTTTGTCTGTATTCAGCACCAGGATTTTCAGGGCAGGTAATTTAATATGGCTCTGAAATCTTCCTGTACAAATATCCCAGCTGTGATCGTTTGAAAATTGCCTGATCTGTCAGGCCTTGACACGCAGCATTGTTGGGAGCAGATTCTCTGGGGATCACTTTAAATCACACCCGGATAATTAGCCCCCGGAGGGCTGGGAGTGCCTTTATCACACAGAAATAGCGCGGGCACTCCATGCCACTCCTGAGTCCTGCTGCCAGCCTCACTGGTAAACAGAGATATGACCTAGGAAATGGTGTGGTGGCTGATGCGCCCTGTTAAACGGGTGCTTGATCTCTTTCCTGGGCACCTTGTGATATTAAAGGCTGGTGTAATTTAAAACAGCCTGTGGACTGCTCAAACACAGGCCAAGGGAATGCCTTTCACAGAGCGACAGACCTTTTGCACAACAGCCTCAACCTATGCAATTTGATTGCACCTGAGGAACTGGCCCTTTGAATGGCAAGGGCAATGACCTGAACCGGGCTTAAAATAGACTGAAAGCTGGTTTTAATCCTCCCGTTATTTCCTCCCAGAATGATTTCTAATCAGAGGGGCCAACCTGTGAAAAGTGTAGCTAGTTAGCATATATTTCATTCTTCCTTATGTGTTTATTTGCATTGTTTTCCGGGCATGTGAATGAATGATGTGAATAATGTGGTTTGAATGCTTCAGTGACTGGGTCTTTTAAATAAAACCAAGAGAGGATTGATCAGTGTCACGGAAGAGCCAAAGAATCCCTTAAGCAGCAGCTCACATAACTGTGGATTGCATAATTCAAAGCTGTCCTGGGGCATCTTTAAATGATGCATAGATTTTGTTTTCTTACTTTACATTTTTGAGAGGAGAAAGTTAGATGAAAGTTTCACATTGGCCACGGTGTCACTGATAGATGTGAAGTGTTTTCCTTGAAAGAGAAGATGCCTTGCCTGCCTGCGTGCGTAGAGTGAGGGGGAAAATTAGCTCAGTTACGTTCAATAAGAGACACTGTCTGAGCGATGCTTTGTCTCTGGTTAATTAAGATACGTGTTGAAAAGGTAATACAGGGAGACAAGTTCAAGCCTTTTAAAATCACTATTAGCTATTGTTAGAGAGGATTGTGTGAGCAGTCCTGGTTTGCTGGGGAGGGGATTTGCAAACCAAATTGTGGTCTGGTGCAGGAGGGCTGCCGGAGTCTCGCTGAACTCACCGAATGCTGCTCCGCGCAACAAAACCCGCAGCGCTGGGCATCAGATGGTGCGAGGCAGAAGGTACGGTGAAGAAATCCAAGATAATGATTTTATTTGTTCAGGACATTTAAGTTTTTTGAATTGGCAAATTAAGACAATGTAATTAGTTAACAACAAACCGCATTTGCCTAGCCCGTGAGTCTGAAGAACTGGTATCATTAAAGTAGCACCTGTGGTTTACGTTTAATTACCGCATTTTTGAGACAGAGGTATACATTTTAATTTTCTGCCTTTTAAAACCGAAGTCAAAGTTTAACAAGTTGATATTTATGAGAGAGGAGATTTTAATTTACAGCACGAGCCCTCCTGGCGAGCAGCAGCGGCTTTTGCCCAGAAGCCACTAGGTGGCACAGCCCGCTCACAAGTGGCTCCCGAGCGGCGCCGGGGCTGGGGCTGCTGCGGTCACAGCTGAGAGACGTGTAAAAACAAGCAGGACAAACGGCCAGCACGAGAATTTGTGATGGAGGCAAGAAGACCCTTCGGGTATGGAGCTGCCGCCTTGACTCCCGCTGGCAAACGGAGGTGGAGGCCTTGATGTGGAAGAGAAAAAAATGGTTCTTGTAAGTGGCAGCGTTTGGCGAAGGGATGGAGGGAGAAGCTGTCTGCGCGATCCTGCACCACTGTCCTAAGATAGTGTATCTTGTGTGTGCGTGTGTGACTGGCAATGCAGTATTCAGTCACTGATTTGCTTTCAATCTGTAGCTCCCTTTGCAGTTGGCTTAGAGATATTGTAGGGGTCTATACATCTCTGAAGAAGAAAGGTGGGGCCAAAAAGCCCAAGGTATTGTGCATAACACACATCTTTTTTTGGTATGCTACAGGACTGTGGGAAAGTGATACTGATCCTATACTGGCTGGTTCTTGAATGCCCTTTCTGTAATCACTTTGGGGCAGAGACTGGCTTTCTTTATGTTCAGTGCAGTGGTACATGTGCTGGCAGTGCTTAAGCAGCAACGTGGCATTTCATAGCAGAGCCTAATTTTAAGTACACTTCAGTGATACTCTGCCAATAGATTAACGTGGGGGATCCCACAAAATTATACCCTGTAGCTTGTAATAAAATCCATTTTCCGAAGCAACATGCCTTTGAAGAGAGGAGGGGATGGCAAATACACTTGTTTGTTTACCCATTTAAACAAAAAATATCCTTTCAAAGCATGGAAAGGAACTTGGCAAGCAAGCTGATGGGAGAGGCCAGATTCCCTGATGTGTGAGGGATTGCTGCTCTTTTGAGTGGGGCTGCAAGTCCTGTGTGGAGTATCCCTTGGATACAAGGAATCTACTCTATCTCCTCGGATACAGGGGATTTCTAGACACCTCTGCATCTCGGTGCTGCCTTATGACAGTACGGAGGGTAGTCTGGGAGAGGAGAAGGATCGAGGCAAACCTCTGGTCTCTTGGAACAGTTGCGGTGTCCCTGGCAGGAGCTCGCAACAGAAGCACCGTGAAGGGTCTGTCAGGCAGCAGCTCTGAGAGAGTTTCTGCATAGCAAAGTGGGAGGGCGATTGAGGTGCTGATAAGCTGGTTGTTTTCCCAGGGGTTTGGGGCTTACTGCCAGATCGAACAGCATGGGGTGTGTGTATCTGTCTTTCCCGAAACAAGTAATAGGGTATCACACTCGCACTGTTGCTTAGTTCCTGTCAGTATAGGATTTCATCCTCTATTTTCTGATCCTGAAGGCTGTATTGCAGGTGGGTTAAGTCATTCAGGTACAGACAGCAAGACAGGATCCTGAAACCAAGCCTTTTCCTCTTCTTCCTCAGAGACTTGGGGAAAAGATGAGCTCAGAGCTTTGTGTGCATTTCAAGTGCAGATGCTGGCACAATCCCAACATCCCCACAGCTATCAAATATTGGGGTGACTGGAGCACAAGGACTGAGCCTGGCACACACGCATCTGCACCCTACACAAACCTCCCATTTCCAGGGTATGAGGTACCCTGAAGTGAGTTCAGTCTTCACTCTTGAAGCTGTAGTACTGGGTACCCAAAGACAACGAGATTCCTTGGGCCAGCAAACACAAAAAAGATCACTGTGGTATGGCCGAAGGGTTAGTGTACAGAGAGGTTGTTTTGAATTACAGACCTTCTTCAGGCTTTTGGTAGCTTATTTTCTTTTTTTTTTTTTTTTTTTTTAATGCAGTGACTGTCTTATGTGGAGCATGTGTTAAATATTTCATACTGTATCATGGACACTTACGGCAACATGCCAGGAGCTCATCAGGCCGTCCGTCCCTGGAAGGAATAGCACAGCAATGTTCAGATGGGGAATGAATGACATCAGAAGCTGAAAACCACCCCAAACCTTCCATCGGTGTGGGAGCAGGACTGTAGCCCAGAGCTGCAAACAGAGCAAAGGTCCCCCATCATAAAATACCAATTGTAGCCTATTGTACTTGGTTTACACTCTCTCCCAAATGCTGAAACTTTAAACAGTAAGACCTACTTAATCAAAAATGCATGCAATCGTAACCTGGGTTATAAATAACTTTTGGAATTTGCACAGTAAAATCAAAATCACATGAAGACGTTTTAACAGGAAGACTGGGGGGTTAAAAATGACTGAGACAAAGAAGAAAGAAAACCAGACATGAGACTGTATCACAATTAATCATTTCAGTATATTTGAACTCAGAAAAAATACATTGTCTCACTTGTACATTGGAATTATGTTTATAAGGATATCGCATTCACTAAAAAGTACTTGCCTTTTACTGTGTATAGCTCCATGATTTCACAGCACAACTTACTGCATTGTAATCAAAGCTTTTTCTTTTTTTTCTTCTTTCTTTCTTTTTTTTTTTTTAACAGCCACACTAGTATTTTGTTCCTGTGAGTATAGGATTTCACCCTGTATTTCTTGATCCTTAAGACAAACCATCCTGGGCAGTGTGAAAGGGTAAGGCATAGATCAGTCAGGAATTAACAGGTTAGTTAATTTCAAGTGATTGAGCTTTAAACAGCGTTTGGATTATCCCATGCAAAAGCACCTCGAGCTGTAAATCACAGTGGTAAAGCACAGTGATTCCTGAGGGTATATCAATTGCAAACCTTCCCTAATGATTTTAAAATCTCCCAAATGAATTGGTATATTGACACAACTCTGTCCACAGTGGGGAATATTTGTAGTTCAACAGCTATAAATCCAAGAACAGTTGAATAATCTTGCACTAAAACCAACTCTGTAAGTGTTATACACATCCACTGTAGGTTCTCAAACCATATTAGCTTTTTTAATAGCTCTAACAGGGAAATGCTATCTCTTACTGCTGTCTCCACTGGCAGGCTCACAACAAGCGGATGTGCATCGTGGGAAGCTGCAGCCATCCCACCCCGTTCTCGGACCGGGTACCAGTCGGTTGTGTAGGCTCCTGGCTGCACATGCTGGATGAAGGCACTAGGTTCTGTTCCAGCTCTGATGGGGAGAGCAGGCATCAGGTTTATATAAACATATTGCTGATTCCCTGCCTCCTGACAATTTGCCTTTGCTGACTGACCTCTTTCATTTTTAACCCAGAGTCCTTGCTTTAAACATAATTTTGGATGAAAGTAGAAGATATCCACCATATATTGGCAGCTGTTAATTTTTACTACCTATGACAACTTGAGTGCAAATAGATGCATCAGAAGTATCGCGGGTATGAAAGAGTCCTGACTTTGATGGAAAGAGGGTGGATCTATTCTGGAGGTTGAGGTTCTCACGGTGCAGTACTCAGCTATGGTAGTGACAAGTGTTGATAGATTTAAAAGTGGCATCTTTCATAGTGTGAGTAAATGTAACATTCTGCGTATGGCTGTAAGAGAACATTTCTTCTAATGAAATTACATACATAATTAATGCTGTGGACCTCATTATGCATGAACAGTGGAATAGTTCTGAACTATTTGAGACATCTGTCTAAACAAATCAATGAAAAGTCTTGGTGATCTTTACTAAAGAAACCTCTTACGATCTGAATGTAAGTTTTTCCTGTGAGAAACGATGATCTTGCTGCTGCTTTTAACTTTAACTTTTATAGAGAGGGAATTAATGCAGTAATGGCATCATCAAACTTCCCTGCATTGTAATTACAGAGATCTGGTAGAGGTATATCCTTTTTCTAAACAATGTCACATCATTTTATGCTGATCCCTGATCCCACTTTCAATATATCTAGGATTACCGTACTGAACAGTACATAAAGCAAACATTCCCTGCAATCAATACTATAAAGGCCCGTCTGAGTCAGCTGCAAGTGCACTTTAGAAACTGCCTTTTCCTAAATCATGGCGTGGCATTGGAGATCAAACAAAGCACTGAAGATGCTAGTCCCTGAATTTACATCTCAGTGTTTCACAAAAGGGCATTTACAGTAGAAGACCCAGCAAAAACACACATACCCTGTACTGTAAGAAGAATGACAAAGTCTGTTCATTCATCCTTCTGCTCAAATGGCCTGATCCAAATCTCACTGAAGTTAATGAAGAGACTCTGACTCTGATTACAATGGGGTTTGGATTAGACATTTATTAAAATAAGTGTAAATATTCCTATTTTGCTAATGTAAAATTTCTCTCTAAGCAATTACATCTACCAAGTCCTCAAGATGTTCAAATTTAAGGGCACAATTGAAGTTTATGAACTGTTTTATGGTCTGAGAATGTAGTGACATTTTTGTTTTGTCTATCTGTGATTTTTTACCACCTGCCTGTGGTCCATGTAAATAAAAGCCATATACACAGACACTTAGACATTCTCTACTATTTGCACATTACCATTAATAAATACAGAAGATTTCTTTTTCTTTCCTCTCCTTCTCCAGATTAATTCTTAAGCGTCTTTCTTTACTACACACGTAAAAGCAAGAGATAAAATCCGATGATTGCCTTCTGGAATTAAAAAACACAAATCTCTAAAATATTGCTAAACAGAAAGTAAAAACTGGGTAAACTTACATTAAAAGCATGTGAACAATCTCAAATGAAGCGTGCGTATCTTCACTGAGGGCATGCGTCCTGTTACAGAAGATGGCTGCTTACACTGACACATTGAGGTGTGCATGAAGTTCTCACATTATCTAGCCCTGGTGAAAACACGGAGCTTTCATCTCATGGGAAGCTCTTTCGTTTCAAACTGTGCATTGCAAAGTTGAAGACTCAACATTGTTTTTAGTGATGGGAGTACCAGAAAACATTTGGTAGAGTACTATAAGCTAGTCTCACTGGACTTCCCCCTGAGAAGGGTTAATTCGCATGCCTAATATTCAGAGTGTAATTCCTTCCCCTGGGCTAGACTTCCTAATGCACTGACAGGCCTCTAGCTGTTGCCTTGAGTGGTGTCTTCTCCACTCCCTCTGCTCCCCGGGGGATAAAGCTTAGTGGAGGATCCCAGACAATGAAAGAAACAGGACATTGACACTAAAACGCTCATGAGGGACAGCAGGAGCCTAGACAAATGCAGCTTTATATGCATCACTCAGAGAGAAATACCTCATTTAAGGGTGATAAGTTGAAATATTTTTAGCCTTCTTTCTCAAGAAAATGCAGTATTTGTGACTGTGCTCATTGTCTGTCTACCCATTCATCTTTCAGTCATTTCCCCCAGAACAATAGCCTTTGAACTTTTTTGGCAATGTTGATCTTACCACTAAAAAAAAAAAAAAAAGAAAAAAAAAGAAAAAAAGATTAAACCCCTACATGTTTCTTGAACATAGATATAGAAAAAGGGGGCCTATGTCAGTGACCCACAGAGGGAGCATGTTGCTGTGAGGCAAACAGTTATCATCTGCTCTGTTTCATCATAAGGATGTCCACCACCAAATTCATCAGTCAGAGTATACCATAAATAGGGACAAAAATCTGTAGGCAGTTAAAAGTACTGTAAGGAGAAAGTGGGTAAATCTCAGAGATACGTAGGTTTATTATGGGAAAACACTGGGAGTATGGGATGCAGTTAAGAATTTTAAAAGAACATGTGGATATGATATGAAGATGACTGGGAATGTAAGAAATGTATGGAAACATATTTCAGTAGTCTATTCACTCACTTCTCATTGAATATTGTGCTTGTTTGACGTATCCAAAGCAGTATATTTAAATCTGAATCTAGGTATGTATGTATTTGTTGTTTTGGATCAGATTAACCCAAAACATGTTTTTATTGACCCAAACTGAAACATGTCACTATAGATGAGCCTCATCTGACCAAGTATAAACACCTACCGTGCAGAATTCGCTATCAGTCTCGGCCCTCTGCACTCCCTTTTTAATCAGTGGAAGCTATAGACCTTTCTAAGGAGTGATTCATGTCTCAGACATTCATTTTCCTAATGGAAAATTGGAAAGCTTCAGCACTCTTGAAACTCTCTGTCAGGCATTTAGAAAACTCTCAGTAAACTACAGTTATTTCTGTGTCCAAGGTAATGGTTCTCTGTATACTTCATTCCGAATGTGGGGTTTGTTAGAAAATGCTGAATTTCTAATGGCAACCACTTTATGTTCTGCGTGACATCCTTTAAAGTTCAGAGGAGGAAGATCTCCATTTTGCATAGCCAAGGACTAGTCATAAATGACTGGTGTCAGCACAAACAGGTAGACAGGCAGCACAAATGTGGAAAATAGCTGAATAATAGGAACAACGTCCAGAATTCCAGGAGAGACAATATCTCATAAAAATAGATGTAAGATGTATGAGGAGATGCACTCACTGAGCTCAGACATGAATCTACACAGACACTGCTGCTGTGTACCAATTTTACAAGAGCTGCAGTACGTTATCACTTCTGACCTATACCTGAAGAAGAAATAACACGTACCTCATAAATGATAGTTCCATGTGAGAAGAACGTAAGTTATCTTGGCATTTATTTCTACGTTTGTTGCCAGACCAGCTCAGTTTGTTACCGGTTACAGATCCAGACAGCCTGGATTTTAGTACCATTCCAGACACTGCAGAAGCACTGGTCCTTCCCTAAAACAGCCTTGCAGAAATCCTTTTCCAGAGAAAATGGGTTTATATAAGCAAATACAAAAGTAAAACAGAAGGGCAGCATGCTGAACTACAGCTTTCTTATTAATTCCCTTCTTATGTGTTTTCTTTAAAAGAGAGAAGACAGTATAGAGAGTAAGAGATGTTTGCTCGAAACATAATACATACTAATACCTAAGTTTTCATTAATACCGAGACAATCTCCAATGACATACTTGTTTTTTCTCTACTTTTATTTTTTTTAGCTTTCAGCAATTATAGTAAATTCTATTAATGTGTTATGAGCTGCTTTTCTGATTTGATTCAACATAATTGCACCAAGTTGGTAGCATTTTCAGATTTCAGTTTCTAATTCCCACTTAAATGGCTTAAGATTTCAGTGCCTAGCTGCTCATTTTCTTTGGTTTTCTTATGTAGGAGTCACTTCTTGGCTATCTGCAGAGAAATATCCCCATGCTTTGTGAGCGTGGATAGTGTGGCTAGTATATGCTTTTGTGCATCATAGAATCCTAGAATGGTTTGGGTTGGAAGGGACCTCAAAGATCATCTAGTTCCAGCCCCCCTGCCATGGGCAGGGACACCATCCCCTATATCAGGTTGCCCAAAGCCGCATCCAACCTGGCCTTGAACACTTCCAGGGAGGGGGCAGCCAAAATCTCTCTGGGCAACCTGTGCCAGTGCCTCACCACCCTCACAGTAAAAAATTTCTTCCTAATATCTTATCTAAATCTACCCTTCTTCAGCTTAAGGCCATGATCCCTTGTTCTATCTCTACACGCCCTTGTCAACAGTCCCTCTCCAGCTTTCTTGTAGGCTCCTTCAGGTACTGGAAGGCCGCAATTAGATCTCCCCGGAGCCGCCTTCTCTCCAGGCTGAACAACCCCAACTCTCTCAGCCTGTCCTCATAGGAGAGATGCTCCAGCCCTCTGATCATCTTCATGGCCCTCCTCTGGACTTGCTCTGACAGCTCCATGTGTGTCTTGTACTGGGTACACCAGAGCTGGACACAGTACTCCAGGTGGAGTCTCATGAGAGTGGAGTAGAGGGGCAGAATCACCTCCCTCAACCTGCTCATCATGCTGCTTTTGATGCAGCCAAGGTCATGGTTGGCTTTCTGGGCTGCAAGTGTGCATTGCCAGCTCATGCTGAGCTTTTTATTCACCAGCACCTCCAAGTCTTTCTCCCCATGTGGCTAACTGAAGATGCCAGCCATGTTTTCATTGCCTATCATAACTAATGCCAGCACCAAAGCCTTTTATTGTCACCAACCGCAGGGGAAAGTCTTAATAAATAATGACGTCAAAGGTCTTAATTACTTGCTCTGGATCTATCAGTATGCACACCAAGTATTGATTCCTGTTTGCAGGGTCTTAATGCAGATATATGCTACGCTGAGTCCAAGACACCTGCTATTGTCAGAGAATGTGCAGAAAAACACTTCCCACGCATGCTTTAGTAGTATTTGCAGAGACCTACCTTCCGTTTAGTCTTCCTGCTGCTTCCTGCTGTAACCACCTCGGAGAGAGGACATTACACTCTTCACAGTCTTCACAGTCTTTTCTGTGGAGGACTTACACTTTATACAGATGTTTCATCTACCCTTCACTCTGACCTTAAACTGTCATCTGATCTAGATAGGTTAGGGCTGCAGAAACAAAAACATTCTGAAGGTTTGCAGTTTTGTGTGGACTTTGAAATGAGGACTGCAAAAGATATTGAGACTTCACCACAACTCCTGTTCAGAACATGTCAATGGTTTCCAGCATTACTTTGATTTCACTGCTCATCTAGAGTTGGAAGAAGACTAGAGTCCAGATTTCATATAAATCACTTGTTGCTTCTGATGATGATACACTGACAGTGCAGAAATATCCTGAGTCCAAACACGTGAGGTAGCTACCAGCTCTGAATGTTTCAATATTGTCACAAAGTCCATGACACCAGATTTATTCCCTGCTTTGCTCCACTCCGAGTATCAGACCAGATCAGCTCTGCTCTGTGCCACCTCACCATGTGTTTGTCCCATCACCCCAATACCTTTCATCACTACTCTAAAAAAGGAGAGAGATTAGTCTTGGACACAGCTCTTCCCCAACCCCCTGATTCACAAAATTTACCCCACCTCAGTGAAATGCTGGAGCATGACTGTTAGGTCAGTTGGTCCCAGGAGGAGAATATGTGGGGAAAGGAAGAATCTGAGCAAAGGTAGGAGAAAGACATGGACTGTGAGGTAGTCCTTGTGCTGTAACTTTCACCCTAGCATACATTTCCTCCAGGACAGGTCTTAAGTGCCTGATCCATACACACTTACCATGGGGCAGTAGGCCCTCACCCCATTCAGAGCCTTCCAACACACTACAGAGCCCTTTGCCTAAAGGTTTACTGTGATCCCTGATATTGTCAAGAGTCTTTTCAGGTATCGTTATCTGGAAAGACTTGAGGAATATTGCCCGTCACTTACAATTCTTTCATAATTATCAGACAGCAGATTGTTACTACCTTGGTCCCCTGACTACTATACTTATTATGCGAAATGGCTCCTTTTTGAAAAGTTCGTTGTGGCATTCAACTGCACTATCTATTGTGGTCTGAAAGAATCTGGACTGTGTTACTTGTCATGAGAAACGTATCCAGGATTTTCTAGGATTTGAGAGTTTGAATTTGAGAATCAGGTTTTGCCCGTTAGAGTGATCCCTAGGTGCCAAAGGGAAAGTCTGAGTTTAGAGCTGCTGTTCTTCAAAGTTTGGCAGTATTTAAAGTGGATGTTTCAGGCCTAACTCTGCTTGTTATATTTCCCAAAGCTTTCCTGCCATCGTACATTCTGTGCTATAATAACCAACGCTCTAGCACTCGACTGCACTACTTATAATGCTCCCAGTGCTACTTGACTCTGCTACTAAAAATGCACCTGATGATAATGCCACTTGCCCACTACTTCCTAATGCACCACCAGTTGGCTCATTACTGGATGCCTGGAGGCAAAGTGAACTGTCCCAGTCTTTCCCTTCGCGTTGGCAAAGATAAGGGTAGCATAATAAATACCACTCAGCCATTCGATTTCCCAGTTCCACTGAGTTCACGCATTTGGAATAGGTTGTAAATTCTCTTGAACACAATCACCCATAGATTATCACTGATGCACATACACTGAACTTTGTGCTCTTTATTTCAAAACAAGCACTGTCTTCAGCAAAGCAGCTCAGCTCAGCTGCTTTCCCATCTTCATGTGCAATAGATTGTATCTTTAACAAATTATTAATGTTCCTATTACAAACTGATTTGATTTATATTTTTGCTGCTAGCAATGGTCTAATTATTTTCGTATTACTGTGTGGTCATAATGGTAATTGTCCTCAATTTACACACTGACTAAGCATTTACTTTCACAGATTTGGAGATTGTGAGATTACTGATGAGAAAAAGCAGAGAACGTAGAAGTTTAATATAATTAGTTGTAAGGGGAGTCTCTAATAAGGAACCATAAAAACTCAATTTTCATTGAAAAGATCATTTTACATTGTATGGGTTTTGTGTTGGTTGGTGGTTGTTGTTTGTTGTGGGTTTTTTTTTTTTTTCCCCAGAGCAGAACAAGCTGATCTTACTGTCACAGATATTTGACCATTCTTTTTATATGTCCTTTGCAGGTTTTTGGTTTTTAACTTCTTATGGAGGACTATGACATGAGAGATATTATGTAGAGGTTAATGCATTATATTAAGGACTGGGACCTAACTGTTCTGTACATTTTATGATATTTAAGGGAGGACAAGAAATCCTGGCCCTGCCATCTTTAACAGAGCCAGGATTTTGCCTTTGGATTGGCAAGATACACGTATGTGTATAAAGCATCCACCAGGGAGAAACGGGGGGATAAGATAACAACAAAATAAACAAATTATCACACAAGAAGTCTGAGCTCGCTAACAGCTTGTCCATTGTCTGTAAGCCCTGTACGTTTCACAGGGGAGGCACATTGTAAATAGTGATTTGACAGTAATTACGTGGATTTGTGAAGGAATGTTTGCCATGCATATTGAAGGTGGCAAGTTAGAGCCTTGAGCTCATCACCCTAAGGTCTTTTTATAGTTAATAGAGAGACACAAACATCTGCAAAGAGGAATTCATCTGGTCTTTGCTACATTTCTGTCTGAGGTTGAGTACCAGCCAAGAGGTGTCTACTGCTCTCCATTACCTCTAAGGGAAGCACAAGAGAGTTAGCCTGTAATTAGAAAACTAAATTTTAGATGCCTAATTGAGGCAAGATCAATCCCACCCATGGAGGGATTATATTACCCACCATCACTCATAAAATAGGGTAAATGACAATGAAAGGAAGTGCTTTTTTGAATAGTTTCCAAGCAAAACACAATCATACTACTGGAGCTTTGAAAGTTTCAGCTCACTGTTCTGTCCCCATAAGATGGAACTGCAAAGGAAAAAAAATTGCTTTTATACACGAAAAATGTTATTTCTTCTATATTATACCTACACAGGAACCTGAAATCATGCATGGTTATGAACATTGTGCAGAAAAAGATTAAAAATATTTGTGTAGTAAACCCAGCATTTTGTGCTTATTCTAACAGATTTTGAACCTTTTTAATAGATTGTCTTAAAACCTGTAAATTCATAATGGTAGATTTTTAAAACCACAGATTTTCATCATGTGACATCAGAACCTCAGTATTTAGGAAAACAGCACAGCCTATGAAGGAGCAAGCAGCTGTTGTAACACAAGTAACTTCATTAATTAGAAACCTAGTTTGACAAGTTATAACCCTTCTTCCTAATTTTAATTCTACCTGGTGGATCTGTAAGAATGAGTTATTAATGCTGATATTCTGAAATGCCACTTAGGTCTCGTGTAATCAAAGAACTGTATTCTCTCAGAACACAAAGGAACCCCTAGTGTGAATTTGTAATTAACATGCTGAAGGGGATGTTTCCACCCATGTACTGAACGCAGTTGTTGGGGCTAATAAACAAGCACAATGGATTCATCCTTTCAGTGTGATCAAAGAATACATAAAGATACAGGCACAGGTAATTTTGGGAAGTGTGGAGACATTGCTTAGCATAAGCTTATATCAGAAGAAGGATGTTAGATCTGTGGTTTTGGACATGAATAATTTCCGGAAGAGATACAAAACCATCTTGCCTAGACTAGCAGCAAGATGCCCTGTGTAGCATTAGACAGAAGATAAGGCAGCACCTTTGGTACAAGTGAAACCCAGCACCCCTCTATAGCCATGCCTGTATTGGAAAGATTGGGAAGACTTCTGAACTAACAGAACTATTTTATAGCTAACAAACACAAACCTTTTGAGAAGGGAGAATATCTTTTATCAGACCAACAAAACGGACAGCTTTCCAGGCACAGTAGTCTTTCTTCGGGTCACTTCAGGCTTGTGAGTCTATCTGTTGTTTGGTGGTTTGGTTTTTTTTAAAGTGTATCAATTCATAATAAAAGATACTGCCTCCATACAAAAATTGCTTTGCTTGTGCCCTTAGGACATCATGGTTACTATATATGCCACCCTAATGGCTGCCTTAAGCAAACCGACCAAAGGCATAACTTACCATGTCTTAGTTATGTTCCTGTAAAATTTAAATTGAGCACAAAAATCCCTGAAGTTTTTATCAGGAGGTGAACCATGGCCAGGGGGTGGCCTCATTTCACTGTCTCACAGTAAGAGTACTGTAAAGATACAAGAGACTCATCTTGCCTGTTAGATTTGAGAGTAGGGTGGCTAGTCTAGTTAGCAAATTTCCTGCTGACAGAAATATCCACCATTTTTCAATGAAGATACAGTCCAAAAGTGCTGACGTGAAGCAACACCTATTCATAACAGCCTGTTGCATTGCTATAATCTCTACAAGAGGCAGAAGTCTTGTATTTATAGCATATTTGCTATGGATTAGATTACTGCTTAGTAATCAGTGTTTAAGATTCAGTCTAGGAACAAAATCATATTTACACATATTTAGACATGTATGAGTAACTGTGCCATTCAGTTCTCTGGTTATTTTTAATCTTTATCCCATGGATACTTGGCTATAACGAACATTTGTGGACAAGTATTTCCAGACTAAAAAAATGCAGTTTCTCCCCTTACAATAGCAAGCCAAAATTATTCCAGAAGTCATATTCAGTACTTTAACTCTTGACCCTTGTGCCAGAGTCTAAGCATATGACCTCTCTTTAAAATATCTACTAGTTATCAAAATAAAAAATCTAAGACATAACACATACTGGAAATAGGGAAGGCTGATAAATTCTGCTCTTAGCTGAACAGTCAGCAAAGGCCTGAAAAGTAAAAAAGTATTTGAAAACGTAAATAAACAGAAGCCTTATCTATCTATCTATCTCCCAGCAAGCTAGCTAGATAGCATCTTAGCTTTTTTTTTTTTTTTCAATGTAGTGCCTATTATCACAGAATCTAAACACCTAACACTCTAAACAACATGCAAACTGAAGAAGCTGACAAAATACTTGCCTGGAACATTGCAAATCTTGCTATTTTGTGCTATGTTTGCACAGCTCATGCATGAATGCTCTCCACATATTACTGAGATTTTGTTTGTTAAGATAGTGAGGATAAATGAGGAAATATATATTTTGTGACTTGAACTGAAAGTGCAGAAATATTTCCAGTGTTGCACACTGCAATTTATTTTTTATTTTTTAACATGAAGGTTTATGGTAATGAAGAGGAGTTCATGGACATTGCTTTTTCTGTTTTCCAAATCCTATTTTATTTATTAATAATTTTAAATGTCACGAAGCCTCAGTTTGCTACATGTGACATTACTTCTTCTGAAAAGGAAATCTTGTGGATTGTTAAATTATCAATTCAATTGGTTTATCTTTGAAACTAAAGAGACCAGAAAGCAAAGAGGAGCCTTGGGGAATTCATAGTAAATCTAATCAGATACAAAAGCATTTGTAAATCTCTGCGCATCTTCATGTTATTTTTCTTTGTGGTAAAAGTGTTTTCAGGAAAATGGTTGTGGTACATTGTTGCAAAACTAAGAACAGTCATTCCTTATTCTCTAATAGGGAATACTACACATGTATATATTCTCTCCCTATATATAAACTGTCCTCACTTTCTGAACAGTATTCATTGCTTGTTTTGGAGGATCCCATAATGGCCTTTCTTAAGCAGAACTCACTCTGGAAGTCGTATTCAGCTCCTGAAATTAAATGCAAAAGATGAAGCACAATACTATAAAGGCCACTACTCTAAATTTGAACACCTCCAAATTCTATATGTTTTCAGTTTGGGAGTCTATACCTACTGCATAAACTCTGGCTACTGGGTGCCACGTGCTGCCAGGAGCGCCGGCGTGCTCGGCTCCTCCACACTCAGGCTGTGAGGCTCAAATGGCACCACCTTTCTCCATTTTTCAAATGGCACCACCTTTCCACCTTTTTTGGTTTTTTTTTGTTTTTTTTTTTTACTGCTCTCTGGCCCTCTCTCAGTCTTCAGCAGTTACATGCCTCAGAGTCAACTTCACACCAGTGGAGAAGAGTAAACTTCTTTGAACAGTTTCGCCATCTGTGAGATCCATTTATAAGTCATTTGCCTCTGCTGTTCTAAACCCATCAGCAGTTATGCACATGGATAATTTTATGGACTGGGCTGGATCCTTGAATGGGTAGAGACACACTCTGACAGGCTACCTAAGTGCCAAGCTGTTTGCAGCAAGAAGGCTTTAGCCTTTAAGATTTTCTGGCAGGGACTATGTATTCTGGATGTTTTTTACAGGTCCTAGCCCATGTCCTCTATCCTGTTGAACACCCTTCGTGCCCCAGTTCATAAATGTTCACCTGGCACAGAGACATATACATCTCACTCAGGAGCCACGTGAGTTGGCACCGGAGTGCCTGGATTATGGACCACCTAATGAGCAGAGGTGCAATTAGAACAGAATCAGAAATTGTGGGTGAACACACGGAAAGTGAAAGAATTGGAGAATTCTCATTTGGCCGTGTTGTTATTCATGGGCAAAGAGTAAAGATCTGTGTCTGTGACAATTGCATTGGTGTTTATCAGCAAGACGAGTGTTTTTAAAATGAAGATTAAAAAATGGCATTGCCTGTTCATAATATCATATCAATTCTATCTAGTTTTTATGGTATATGTAAATTATGTTTTGGATTTGATGTAATCTACAAAAATATGATTAAAATGCTTTTTCTGTTTATTTCATTCTATCATCCATGATAAGATGACATCCCTGAATTGAAAAGCTGTATTCATTAATAAATAGTCCCATATTTTCACTAACTGCTTTGGAAAAGATGGGTTTTATCCAAACAGCGAAGTAAAAGCTTCAGCATAGTTTCATTTCTCTGCAAATGGGAAAGAAATCTTGGGAGTTTTCAGTCTCCACTCAGTGCACACTATTTCCACACAGCTGTGTTACCTCCTACAGAGCTTCACGTTCAGGACCTGCCTTTCATCAGTTATTCTCCACTCTGCATTTATCTTCCCTGTCTGTACTGACAGCACAGGGCTAGATCACCCCCTCCAGAGGCAAACCCCATATCTATAGGATCAATCTCTAGCTGGGGTCACCCTACACAGTGCTCTCAGCATTTCTTCAGGCAGCACGGTGCACGCAAGGGTCTATATTATTGTGGCTACCTGTTTGTGCCTGCTTGTAGGACTGGAGGTAGGGCAGGCTCCAGGGAAAAGATAATGCAGCTCCAGTTTGCTGTTTCCTAGGAGATTCAGTCGAGAGCAGTAAGGGTGGCTCAGCCTGTTTGGAAATCCTGTTCCCTCACTGAACCAGCAAGACCTGCTCACACACAGCTCACCCTTTGAAAGCCCGGCACTGCTCGAGATGTTTTTGTGGAAAATCTTGCTGCTCAGAGTGGCCTGCTGAGACAGCTGAGCTTCGTGGGCTTGGACCAGAGGACCGCTCGGAAGAGAGGATGGCACATGAAGTCTGGAAGAATCTGGAAGCAGCGACTCTAGCTTTTGGTAGAGCTACAATGCACAGCTAGAGCTAAACTGTACTTCGTGTGTCTAAGAAAGGGATTAGAAATGGCCCAATAAAACCCAGTAATCTTACATTAGTTGTATATGAAGCTTAAGTACAACTTTTGAATGATATTTAAATATATGGAGATGAATGAAAAAGGGGGTACAATGGCCCGTGAATTAGCAAGTGGATTGCATCTGACTGAACTTTTGTAATTGAGCTTGTCTGAAGAGATTAATTTAGCACTTAATCTACTTGGATTCAATGCACATGGAAAATTATTACATACTTGGAATAAAAGGTGGATTAGCACTAGATCACAGTGTGGGAACTAAAAAAAATTGTGCTTAAATAAAAATGAATTGTTGGCTGCAATTCCTCAAGTATCATCATCAGACCCAATGCTATGGAAAGTATCAGCAATGTCTTGAACACAAAAAATAGGAATGCATTACTAATTTTTTTCAAGAAATATAAAATGCAGCAGACATTAACAATATGGAAGATGATCAGAATACCACATGGGAAAAAATGGATAGGCCTGAGAACTGGGACAACGTATGTGGTTTAATTAGTTTGAAATGCGAGGTAATGAACATAGGGAGTGATGAGAATTTCTTCAGTCAGAACTTCTGCAATCATCCTAAGGCCCACTGGTTGAAACAGGAAGACTTAGGGGTATTAGTCAGTCAAAGAATTATTATGCACCACCTAGGTGCATGTAGCAGTAAAAAATGGAAATACAATTCTCAAATGTATCCAGTGAGGCTTTTACAAAACGAAAGCATTAAGTATTAATTATAAGTTGCACTGGTGAGACATTATCTGGTATAGAGTTTAGAATTCCAGTCATAAAAACTCAACAAGTTAAACTCCTAACGGAGCAGGTGGAGAGAGTAAAAGAGTTAATAGTAATAAGAACAGAAAGCCTGTTTTGTGGCCAAAGCTTATCAATTTGTTTAATGTAACAAAATGAAAACCAAGAGTACTTTTGGTCTATTTGTATAAAGGTGTGATAAAAGTAGATGGAAAAGAAAAGGAAGGCCCATTAAAGCTAAGGGACAATTTTGACATAAATAGGACATAATAAATGTGGCATAGAAATTGGAAAAAAAGATGTTCTAGAAAAATCTTATAATAGAAGTAGTGGTGGCAAGAAACTGAATTGGTTTCAATTCATAACACTTTCAGTGAAAGGGATTTGATAATGTGATTGATTATGATGAAGGAGAGGTGGAGTCAGTGACACAGAAATGTCCCAAAGCAAGGGACCTCATGTTGGAGCTGGGAAAATGAAGCCAAAAAATGACCAAGACCCTGATTTTAAAAATACCTATATTGTCCTTATGCATATAGACCTAATCTATTGAAATCAAAATAGCATTTAACTGAACAAACCAGCAAACAATGCGCAATAATGAAACAGAAACTAGCAAAAGATTAAGCAATAGAAAGGAAAAAGATGCTAAAGAAATTATTCAATGGAAAACAGCCATTCTAGTTTGCTGCGTGCATACCAGTGATACATATGAATGTATGCCTATATATAGATATCTGTCCATATTGATCTGCCTGCCTTTGTCAGTTGTCAGGGCCCCATGGGCATCACTCCCCGTCCTGGGGGTCGGCTGCCTGGGCTGAGGGCCAGCTCGCAGTGTGACTGTCTATCCACGTCCCTGCTTTGCTGGCCTGGCTGGGGCACTGCAGGACTGTGCCCTTGCTGGGGAGGACACTGCCCCTGCCTGCCTCACCACCATCCATCCTATTCACTCACCTTCCCCCGCGGAGCAGTCTTGACTTCAGCGACCCTGACACTGAACTGCTTTCATGATTTGGTATTACTTCTTTGAGAGAAAAAATTTTTTCTGCTTTAGGGACCTGGGAAGAGTTTGCCGTTGTTCCTTTCTAACCTGTAAGTCCAGGTTTGCTCACAGTGTTGAGAAGCAGCAGGAGGGTCGTTGAGCAAGGAGTTGGGATCTGGGTGGGATGTGCAGAGAAGCCTGGCAGCTGGAGAGCACTCTGGAGCTCTCTCTTTAGCAGCTGCCTGCAAGTCTGAGACTTCATTTCTTCTGTCAATACCAACCTGGAAAATATCTAGGCAAATGAAATCCAGATGGTTTCTTCTGAGCATGCAACTGAACCAGTTAGAAACACTGAAGACAGAAACATTTCACAACACAATATGCTAAAGGTCTCCCTGACATCGAGAGGTGCTGAAAAACTAGTCCTAGTGCTGATGAAGTGCTGGTGGATATAGCAGAGTTAAGCAGAGAACACTGCAATTCTTCTACAGTCCAGGAGCTGCAATGGCATGTGTCCAGGGTGTTTTAAATTCTCTTTTGGATATTCCACATAGCTCTATTTGGTACAGACTCCCCTGCAGTATCACTCTCATTTCAGCAAAAGCAGTACAGAAACAATTCGCGTTCCTAGGTTATTTCCATCTGTGCTGCTGTGCAGAGGAAGGAAAGGGAGTTCATTTTCCTTTGCAGTTTCCAACACTTGAGACCAACCAACTTAAAACAAAGATTTTTTTCCCCCTTCTTCTCTTTCTCTCTTTTCCCTCTTGGAGTGTAAAAAAGAAATTGTATTTGTGAAAATAAACAGCGTGTTGCTATAACACTTCCCTAGTCCCAAGCATTTTCTCAGACTGCTTTTTCTCCCTGAAGATCTACAGCACTGCTCTCGTGTATTAGAGACACCCCCCTCACCCCCAAAATTCCTGTATGTAGATTACATTAATGAGTTCCATGTAGACCATAGAATATTCGAAGTATGCAGGAAATGTTTTAATGCATTCTCCAAAAGCAAAGTTTCTTCTAAATAGAAAGTGACTGACTTCTCAGCAAAGTAACTTTTACAGCTCAACATATTTCATTTTTCTGAATTCACAGTTGTTAGCATCTGTGTATATTTTGCTGTTTTTACTTGAATGCACTGATCATATGTTAGTATTTGATTTATGTTAATGAAGATGGTAATTGGATGATAACAAAAGAGGGGAAGAGGAACCAACATAAGAAAAATGCTTCAGGGGGAACAAAAGACCAAAAGGGTTGGATCCATTCCCTGTTAAGGTCTTCAGGAGTGTTTCCACTGATTTCACTGAACTTTAGCTGCTGTCCTCAGGGAAAAAAAAGAGAGTGAGGTTCATTAACAGCTGTTATTAAATAAAAATTATTTAAAAAAAAAAATAAATGTACAACTCTCCAGAGGGTTATGTGGAAAGAGAAGACAGGAATTACTTGAAGGTTGTTTGGTTGTTTGTTGTTTGTTGTCTGTTGTTGGTTTTTTTTTTTTTTTAAATGCAAATACTTTGAAACTGAAGGTCTTTTTCCCTAGAATTGCAGGAATGCCTGTGTTGGAGAGGGTTTCTTAGTTTCTTTGTCTGCGTCAGAATAAGAGAGGACCCCATGAACTGACGGAAGGACACAAAGTCCTTTCTCTGCCTTGTGCACCTAATTTCATAGTTAACATGTTCCCCGACACGTTGCTTGGTTGAGAATATGAGCACAGGCATGATCTGGAGCAGACCTGAATGCACAGCACAGATGAGGCATTGCGTTCGGAGAAAGAGAGGTTAGCTACGGAGACGCCAGCTTTGCCTTGCCGCTTCCCCTTATGGCCAGAGAACTGACACTTTGACTCTTTTTATATCCTGGTATAGACATGTCCTGTGAGTCCTGAAAACTAAATGCTTTACCCCTGTAATGACTTTTCTGCATTCTTACTACCCAAATTCCTGCCTGTTTTTAAATTGGCATAACACTAATGATGCCAACACAGCAAAGGCTTTGCCAGGACTGCTCAGAGAAGTCTCCCCTGACATAGAACTGATTATTTATTTTGAAACATTTTCAACATCACTTCTTCTGTCTTCTGTTATGTCAGCACTTACAGAGTGTCATTTTTCTAATAAATTAATTTGTTGTTTTGAATTCACAGAAGTAAAATATGAATGGGGTAGAATGAAGCAGACAAACAAACAAACAAAGAAGGATAAAAAATGTAGAAAACTGCTTGGGAATACATTCTGAAGTCAATAGATTTGAAAATATCCTCTTGCTTGTAGTGTTACTTGAAAAGCAGTACAACCCTGGCCTCTCAACAAATACAGGGCAATTCATGCTATAAAATAGCTGTGGACTTTTGATATCTTCTGGATCCATGGGCAGAGAGGGGCATCTGCATGATGTCTAGTTTCAAGAGTGTGGAGAGAGGGACCCTGATCTGAGATCCCTCTCATATTACATCCTAATGTAGAGAGGGTAACTACTTGGCTTTTGGCTTGAGACTTTACAACATGAAGACCTCAGAGCTAAGGATTCCTTCTGTCTTTACAGTAATTTTCCCTCTGTCTTGCTATACAGCATCCACACACACCTTTGATTAAGTGAAAAGTGGTCATCAAGTGCAGGGCAGTAAAAAGCATGAATTATCATACAGCTGTGGGAATTAAGTTGAAATTCACCATGCAAAAGCCTCTGCAACTCTTACCTCCTGCAGCTGTTCTATTTTGAGAATGTGGGTACAAACTCATCCAATGTTGACTGCTACCCCTAATTTAGATTGCAGATGTCAAGATAATATGTTTGTAGGTGGACCTAGAATGTAAGAAAAAGACGTGTGGGTGGGCTACCAGATAGGCGATACCTGATTTATTTATTAAATGCTGAAATAATGAATATTGTTGCTTCTATGTTAATGTTGTTGCAGAAGGTGTCTAGATTTTTCAGGATCTCCTAAAGTTAATGCGACTAATTCCAGAGTCCCATTGCTCTGTGGTACACTCTGTGTCTTAGAATTAAGCTGTAAGGACTGGCTACCTTAATATCATAGCCAACAAGGTAGCAAATTTTGTAGGACTTCTGAATGATGCTCGCTAAGTCCACATTTCAGCAGTCCACTCCCATTCAGCAGAACTCTTAAGAAGGTGAAAGGTGCCAAGCACCTACTTTGGTCTTGTTGACTTCATCCTTATTCCTCAAAGCCTTGGCCTTGTGTGGATATGTGTGCTTCGCAGTTTTGGAAGGCAACGATCCAGTTCACTGCTGGATGACCTTGGCTCCAACTGGAGTCAGGGGTCCAGTACATACAGCAAGGCACTAATGTCCGTGAGTAGTCTGATCACAGAGAAGAGCACTTGACCCCAGAGGGGTAGAAAGTACTAGGTCCCTTGGAGAACTCAGCCCTGAAGGCTTTGAGTTGTTGATATTCATGCTGACTTAACACTGGCTCTGCTGGGGAAGGAAGGGAAGCAGGCTAAGGGCTTCAGCACATCATGGTGCTCGAAGAAAGAATTGTCTGTTGTCTGTTCCCAGCAAAGGGCATAATGCTGTAGAAAGGCTATAAAGCTGCCCTCCTCTTGCAGAAGTTAAAGTGACAGCCGTTCAATCCAGCTCAGCCAAGTGTTCTCAGGTCCCATTTCAAGGGAAGCAGACAATGATAAATTGAACAAAGCAGGTGGGCTGGTGAGAGAAAACAATGGAAGAAACAACCCACAATGGGGCAGAGTGGTCCTGCAGCTGTCTCTGCTTTGTCTCCTTTTTCCAGCAGTCCCACTTGAGGAAGGACGTGACTTAGCACTCAGGAGAGGTGGTAAAGGCTGAGCATTGTTTTGCAGAAATGTTTTTAAACCTCTTTCTCTCTCTCTTTTTTTTTTTTTTTTTATTGACCCCAGCCTCAAATGGTAAATGATCTTTTAATATATAATATATGAGGAAAATAAGCAAAGCATTTGAACTCATGTCAATCTAAATGAAAGCCATTTCTTTGGAATTTATTTTTTTTTAGCTTTTTGCAAGTATTATATTATCGTTTCGTTTCTCTTTTAATCCCCCTTTGTTTCATTTGGCAGCTGCAACAATAGTTTCTAGCCTCTGGCAAGGAAAACAGATGAGCAAATATTCTCTGTCTTGGAAGCTAAATGCATCGCCCCAGCGACAGACCTCTCCAGCTTTCCAGCTACCATGAGTCCTGAGCCTACTCTTAAATTGGTAAGTCAGCAGCCATGCCAGCACAACGTGTTGCCAGAATTGTTCAATCAGGCCAGTCTATATTGATTTATTTTTAACTGTATTCAGCATCAGTTCCTCTGTTTTCTGTCAGTTAGCTATACTGTCACAGGCTTTGATTCACCACCCCTTCTACTGCAAATCCTGTGAACACATTATCAAGCAGCCAGTGCACCTCGGATTTGAAGCTGACAATACAGGATCAATGTCCCAAGGGTTCAACCCTGAATTTCAATAATTCAATTAAATTCTTTGAATACTGGATTCAGCCAGAACACTGATTCCACATTGCTTGCACGTTCACGTACGAGGCATCCTCCACAGAGAACTTGTGTATACTCCCCTCGTTGGTGTATAACGAAAGGAAAAGAGAAGATATTGAACTGGAGGAAAGATAATCAAGCATTGAACCTGCTGAGCCTATTATGTGAAAAACTGTTCAGGAGGATGCTGCAGCAGCTGAAGCCACTGGAGGATATTGTATGTAAAATTGGGGTTCTATTAAAAATGTATAAACATATCCAGGATTAGGTTTTAAAGCTATTGCTACAGGTATGAAATGAGCTTAACTGAGAACTCCTGGGTTCCCTCTAGACTCATTTACAAGTAACTGAGGGAAAAAATAAACTCTTTTATTGCTTGAATAATTCTATGCTACCTATAACGGTAGTTAATAGTTAATAAGGATTTATGCCTCTCATAACTGAAAGGTGTATCTAGTTTCAGCAAGTGGGAAGGCTTATATTACAGATACTAGTAATTCATCGCCCATTACTTTGTTCACAAACAATATAGGAAGAAAGAAGGAGAAAGAAAGAGTCTGTGCAAGCAAGTGTATGTGAAACCGCATTTATTACCACGTAGAAAGATTCCTTAAAGAATGCCCCAACTTCTAGGCCCGACCTCAGTCTCTGGAGCTCTTTCTTTGGATGCGGAAGTCTGGAATTGCATGGTGCCCTCAGTGAACAGTTATTCATGCCAGGTGTAAATGTAACAGCCCCCCTCCCATTCAGCAGCAGCTGCAAATCTATAACTGCGGCATGTGCGGACTAGTGATAAACATTCCTCCTTAGTCTGCAGCTGGAAGCTCCTCGGGACCCTCATTACCCCTTGGTGGGTGTTTGCACAACGCCCAGAATGAGAAGTTATAGTTTTATTTTAAGAAATAGCTTCGGCCCTTGCTGAAATGGAAGAAGGTAAAATAGCAGTAATTGATAGTAATAACAACTGTGAAATCAACCACCCAGACAATAGAAAGATTGCCATGGCTAGAGGGTCTATGCGTTTAGAAGAGGACATTTGTCCTTATGGCCTAATTCACAGGTCATTTTTCATTGACCACTAAGGAACAAGTCATTCCCCTTTTAACAATTTTACTGGGACTTCAATTAAGAAAAATTCCAATTGTTTCTAATTAAGCATTGTGGTTATTGAACGTTTAAGCAAAACATCAAATAAGGTTCTGTGGCAAATGGTCCATATAGAACATAGCATAATAATACCCTGGAAAATAAGCATTTACAGGCCTTTCAATATCAATACTTGCCCTGGTATAGCCAGCAACAGTGAAACAAAAGAGCACTGTAATTGTAAAAGGAAAGAACTTTTTTTTTTATAAACTACAGCCATTTCAATTCCATAGGTTAGATTCCTGTATGACTGTTCTGGTTCTTATTCATTTATTTGTTATAGTAGCAGCCAGAGACTCATTCTGTATTGAGGTATTGTACAAACACTCAGAAAACCATGAAAATTATTTTTACAAAACATGAATGACGATCAATGACAGTTAAAAAGGATAGAGCTTGGAGTGAATACTGTTATGAGATGGGTAAAACCATTTGCATATACAACAAATGAACACGTTGGGTAAGAACAGACTGGGCAATAGTCTCAACTTAAAATGGTGTTATTAACATGTTGCAGGGGATGAGGACAAATAGATTGCTATTGTGTTCTTTTCAAAAGAAAAACAATTTTATATTTATTTTTAAAAAATGCAGTCTGCTTTCCACCTAGGAAAAGTAGTTACATTTTTTTTAAAAAAGCTTTTTTCCTTTTGTTGACATCTTCTCAAACCACAGTGAGATCTTCATTGACAATATCTCCAGGGACACCATTTTAATATCTTTTGACGGTGAGGACCTGCCCTCTGACTAGCTTGGTCGTTGAGGCTAAGTCTCCCTTTTATGCCATCATTCACCATACAGGTCTTTTTTATTTCAATCATTAGTTCACTGGTTCAGGGACTTTTTAAAATTTGTGTGGATAAAGTTAGAACATGCATCTCTCTTCTTATTTGTGTCCCACAAACTGAATTGTAATGTTAATGTTAATAATAATACTTGCTTGAATAAGATTTCAGGATCAGTCCCCTAGTATACAAGTGCAGTGATGGTTCATTATACAAATATGCTTGTGACACAGACTGTTGTCCTTTGTGGCTGAAGCAGAGCTAATCCAATTAATTTGCTCATGAAAGACAAGCTGGTTTTAAAACAGGGTCTAGCACAAAGAGGAAAGGACAGTTTTTTATTAACTTTCTCCCTTGTCTCAAGACATATTTATTGCTTTCTGCTCAAGCAGAAATAATAAAAGCCTAAGAGTACGACCACTTGCATGAAAAATCTTTCAGCTCTTGTGCATGTAAATAGATTGGACATTTGATTGAAAATACTCTATGCATTTCTTAAGGCTGAAACTTTAAGGACTTATAAAATGCTTAATTTGGAAAGATAACAGTATGTGCAAAAGAGTGACTTTCATAATACATGGCAGCAACATTATTAATTAAAGAGAAGGACATTGCAAGGATATGCCACAGCAAAATAACCTTCAGCTAGCAGAAACAGACTGGGTTATAGGTCAATTTTATTGTTTTAGAGAAGCAGACACTGTTTTTCACATTGCGTTACCAGAGATACCAGTGAGATACTCAAGACGGGTTTTTGCTGAAAAGAGAGACCACATAGAAAGCTTCAGTAGTGACATATAGAAATTATGTGATGGAACAGGGATATTTTCTCTTCCTCCATCTAAAAGACTCTTGCCAGTGGTGGCCTTTATGTATCCCTGAAATAAAAGTCGAACATAGCAAAATGGAGTAAATTCATCATGTAAAAGGGTTAACGTGCATTTACTCAGGCATCAAGGGACAACCACGTATTGGCAATTGCTCTGCTGGGAGACCCACGAGTTGAGTTGCAGGCTCGCAGTCACGGCAGCCACTGCCTTTCTGGGAGCTGAGCACGTACTCCTACTGGGCTGAAAACCTCCAGGAAGATGCTGTTAATGAAAGAGACTTTTCTCGGTCCTGAAAATAAAGATAGATTTATCTGAGTGTCTGGCAGAAAAGTTCTTGCCCTCCAGATTATGGCACTAATAGTCATTATCAGGTTTAAAAAGTTTTGCATACGCTAGCAAGGTAGGATGTACCGGTCACCTCGGGATATGCTGAGGCAAAAGTTGGGGCAGTATTCTCAAACTTATTATTGCATTGAGAGATGGGGTCATGCTCGGAGAGTTTTATTGTCTGTCTAAAACACCTGCCCTGAGAAGTATTTGTCCAGTTATGAGTAAACTGGTTTCTCTAAGACTCATGGTCCTCCTTGACCTTTATATATTGCAGCTATAAACAGGACAGATCTTCACCTGGCTTTATTTGTTGTGGGTACGCTGATGTTCAAATACTTTGAAAATTTTCACCAGGCACCGTCTGCACTTCTATTTAGAGCACATTTCTTTCGCACAAACAGGCTGTACCAAATTGTGCTGCAGTGCCGACTCATAATGCAGTCCAGTCTGGAATAGTGCTAATTAGCAGCTGCTGGAAACATCGATTGGTCAATACATGGCTTTCAGGGAAACTTTATGAAAACCCACAATGCAGCATGAAGTATGCAATGTTCTGCTGCCTGGAATACAATTTGGAGTCAGGTCGCTTTCTCATTATGAGCTTTTGACCTTTACTGGGTATGTTAAGTAAATATCATCAAAGATAATCCATACTGGAATAATCTTGTAGACTATTATGTGGAATTCCACATTTTCAATTGAGACTAGTAAGCTTTCAGAAAATGGTCTTCTTGATTTGGAGGTAATAATGGAAAAACAAAACACTAGAGCTCGCTAGATTTCCTACATCTTGGTGTGATACTCTGATTTAAAAAACAAAAGGAAACAAAATAACGTTCCCAGAACAAAATAATGATTTAATCTGTCTGTGGCATATGAAAATATTTACATGTTTTCACAAGCTGGAATCAGAAGCACAGCAACACTACAGAAGTTGAGAAAAGCATCAGATACACTTGCCTCTTTGCGATGGTGCTGCATTTGCTTGATAACTGTCCTCTGGTTGAGAAGATCCAGTCATCAGAAGCAGCTGCTGTTTTACAGGTGGGCATTTCTACACCTGATGGGGGATCCACCTGAGCACCCATGCACATATCCTCCTGCTTGGCTGAGATCAGTGTGTTTTGGACAAAGAGCGCGAAAAAGTAAATGCTGTACTTACTCTGCGAAATGTTTACCCAGCCCCACTGTATTGTGCTGTGCAGAATCAGTCCTGCATGTGATTCATTCCCCTTGTGCTCTGATCTGTGCCACTGCTGCTTTTCGCTTGCACTGCTGGCTGAGGGTCATCAGCTGCTGGTGATTGTTGGACATTCATTTTCTCTGTGCCTTCCATAGCAGCAAAACTTGTCCAAAGCTTTACAGCAATGCATTTTCCAGCAAACGTGTCCCCTTCTCTCCTTCTGTGGCCAGGATGTGCTTAGAAACAATCCCTCTGCTGTTAGCTTTGCTGAGCACCGCAGAGATGAATACGAAGGTTTAAAAACTTGAGAAATGTTTAAATGGTTATCCTGGATGTACCTCATCAGTGTTAACATGGCAATCTATCTTATTCCAGGAAAGGTACTTTCCTTTTTACCTTCTTACTTGCTTTCTTGGTTCATTTTATGCATCTTTTTTCTCTCTCTTTTTTCATTTATAACAACATCTTAGATCCTACATGTACAGCTTCTTGTGAGCATCTATTCTGACATCCTTCATGACATATAACAAAGAATGTAAGTAGTCATTCCTGCATCTACAAGCTTGGGAGGATTGAAGAATACCTTTTACAAAATATAGGGCCTTCAAGTAGCAGAGGCTCCACCATGTCGCAAAATAAATTCTTCTACCGATTGATTGCTTTCATTGTTAAAAATCACTTATTACTAGTCTAAATTTGTCTAGTTTCATTTTCCTAGCCAGTGGAAGATGCTTTGTCATTGTTTGCTAGTCAGAAATCTTTCCCTGACATACACAGTGATCAAACCAACTCATACTCTTTCCCATGTACATTAACAGGGCTGAGCACTAGACTCCTAGAAAAAGTCAGATTTCCCAGATCTCACGTAGCTCTTTTGTGTCTTCATTGAACATTTCCAATTTGTAAACATCCTCTTTTACAGACCACAGACTTTTGTAACTATTTTATTAACATTGTTAATGGGTGTATACAGTGGAATAAACAGTTTGTGCTTACTCTCAGCATTATTTTTATTTCTGAATATGACTACTGCTTGGCTTGTTACATATTGCATCATACTGGGAGCTCATGTTTGGAACATCAACTATTTATCACTTCAGAAACAGCACTTTTTCAAATACCATTCCCCCTTCCCGGCCTAAATTCCATTTTCACAGATGCTTGTCCTTAAATTTGGTTGTTTTAAAAGGCATGATGCTCAGATTGTCTCGTCTTGCTAAGTGAACTTGATTGCTCTGTAGAACTGACCTGTCCTTATCCTAATTTACCACTTCACTGATTTTGTGTAATCTACAGACCTTACCAGCAATGATATTTTCTTCCAGATCATTGATAACAATATTGAGTAGTGTGGAGCCAAGAATAGATCATGCTGGGATCTGACTAAAAACATTCCTATTAGATGATGATTACAAGTTAACAATTACCTTTGCTATCAGCCAGTTTTAATCCGCTGAATATATACCACATGGATTTATTTTTTAAATAGACCCAATTTATTCATCAGAGTGTGATGAACTGAGTCACTCATAGATAATTTTGTCAGCCATATTTGTAATCTCAACAGGACATAGTTCCTATCGATGAGGCCTGTTTGCCATTAAGCCCTACTGATCAGCATTAATGTCACTGTGATTTCTTTTTTCATCCTGCGTGTACAGTAAACCTGAAACTCCATCCCTCTATTAATGTTCCCAAGTACCCCTTTGTAGGGGATAACATGTCTGCTCCAAGAAGCTGATTCTAGGTTGAGATCACAGACCTCCTTGAGTGAGTTCTTAATAGCTCACAAGAGTAGGTACATCAGTACATGTGAATAGTAACTAACTTGTATGGGATTATCTTTTTCTTGCTTTTTCTTGAGATATTGTCAGCTGTATCATAGAGTTTTCATAGGTACTGTGCAGACTTTAGTGAAAATATTCAATGCATCTGCATTGTTTTAACACCTCCCCACCCTCCCACCCCAGTTAGCACTGGATATTACAGACTCCAATAGCTTTTTTAAGTAAACAATCTACAAGAAAACTGAATTACAGTAGTATCTTAGAAATTCAGTGTAGATGCTTTACAGTGGGATCAGTACCGACATTCCATTTTAAAGACTTTTGGCTTCCCCCACATTCTTAATAGTCTGGCCCCAAATACCACCTCAGAATGACATTTCTGGCTCAGGAAATCTGAGAGCCACAGATCGCTAGAGGCTGAGAAAATGTCATTGCATTCTTGACCTATTTTACTCTTTTCTATTGGCATCTGTTGCTGGCCATTGTTAGAGATGAACTGTTGGGTATTTGGTTCAACCCAGTTTGTCATTCTTGTGGTCTCCATTTCTCTGATAATTCATATATATTCTTTAGGGGTACCAGCATATTAGCTTTCTTCAGCTTTGCTGTGTAAGTTTTCAAACCCTGATCATTCAGGCTAAACACAACAGCTATATCACTATGGTAAATGGTTGCATGATGCATATTTTCCCTTTTTCTGGTGCTACAAATGCAGTGTTCATTAAATACAGGAATATTCTGTTTATATTTTATGTTTGGGAAATCAATCAATCCTCAACTATACTCAAATTCTCTTCATGTTTCTGCCACAGAGAATAGCTATCATTTGTTCCATATGTATAGTTCCAGTGAACAGCAAAGTTTTTTTGGGAAAAAAGAACAACATAAAAGCTAGAAGTAAGTGGTGGATCATATTCATTTATATTAATGGAGAGTATCATTAACCATCAGGCTTGTTAGAGTGCAACCTGAATAAAACACATACTATGAATTTAAAAAGGGGTAGTACTTATTATGTTGCTTTTACTGTCCTTCAAAGTCTATGATTTGTCCAGCCCAAATTACTTGCTGATGGATGCATATAAAAGTGCAATGATACCCCTAGATCCAAGGCTTGAGGGCACTTTTACATGTTGCCTATTGAGACAATTTTCATGAAATTCAATTCACCAAAATGACAGACTTTGATAAGACTCAGATGAAGAAAGTCTTCAGGGTGGGTTTTTTTTTTTCCCAGTAGTAGTAGACCCATCTGGCCCATTTTACTGTTCTTGTGCTATAGCCAGCTGAAAACTGGAGCAAATTTAGTAGAAGTTAAATGGATTTATAATTGAATAAAATAAATAATCTAATCTATCTTCTGGTTTCTGTGTCACTTGATTGGAGATATCCAAGACATCAAGATATAAACACATGTAGCAGGATAAAACACCAAATCAAAAGAGCACACTTTAAAGGAAATGCAGCACAGCCACTATCTCATGAATCCTTTGCAGTCCTTACTACTGGCTTGCAAGCATACCTTTAGTACTCAGACATACTGAAGTAAGAGCGTAACAACATCGCAATGGATCTGTAGCTACCCAGGTGTAGACTGTGATGCAAAGAGATGCCCTAAGACAGGGACAGAAGCCAGAGTCATGAATGGAAATTGCTTTGTCAGTAAATTTGATTGTTCCCCTGTGGTGGGTTGACCCTGGCTGGAGGCCAGGTGCCCACCAGAGCCGTTCTCTCACTCCCCTCATTCACTAGACAGGGGAGAAAAGGTATAACGAAGCGCTTGTGGGTCGAGATAAGGACAGGGAGAGATCACTCACTAATTATCGTCATGAGCAAAACAGACCGAACTTAGAGAGGAAATTCATCTAATTTATTACTAGGCAAAACAGAGTAGAGGAATGAGAAAATAAAATCAACTCTTAAAACACTTCCCCCCACCCCTCCCATCTTCCCGGGCTCGACTTCACTCCCGGCTTCAACCTTCCCCCCCCTCAGCGGCACAGGGGGACGGGGAGTGGGGGTTATGGTCAGTTCATCTCACGGTGTTTCTGCCGCTTCTTCATCCTCAGGGGGAGGACTCCTCTCATCGTTCCCCTGCTCCAGCATGGAGTCCCTCTCACGGGGTGCAGACCTTCAGGACCAAACTGCTCCAGCGTGGGGTCCCCCACGAGGTCACAAGTCCTGCCAGCAAACCTGCCCTGGCATGGGCTCCCCTCTTCACGGGTCCACCGGTCCGGCCTGGAACTTGCTCCAGCGTGGGCTTCCCACGGGCCACAGCCTCCTTCAGGTGCCTCCACCTGCTCCGATGTGGGGTCCTCCACGGGCTGCAGGTGGAATCTCTACACCCCCTCATCCTTCCTCCATGGGCTGCAGGGGGACAGCCTGCTTCACCATGGCCTTCACCACGGGCTGCAGGGGGATCTCTGCTCTGGCGCCTGGAGCACCTCCTCCCCCTCCTTCTGCACTGACCTTGGTGTCTGCAGAGTTTCTTACATCTTCTCACTCCTCTCTCTGGCTGCAAAAGCTCTCTCTCTCTAAGTGTTTTTCCCTTCTTAAATATGTTATCACAGAGGCGCTGATTGGCTTGGCCTTGGCCAGCAGCGGGTCCGTCTTGGAGCCGGCTGGCATTGGCTCTTTGAGACACAGGGGAAGCTTCTAGCAGCTTCTCACAGAAGCCACCCCTGTAGCCCCCCCGCTACCAAAACCTTGCCACACAAACCCAACACATCCCCTTAGAGAAAGTAACATCTTATACTTGTTCTTTCCATATTTTCTCAAAATATTCTTCAGCATGCTGCTTAAGAGTCAAAACTTTTCCACTTTCTACACTTTGCATTCAAAAGCCAGACCGGAGAATGCAGCTGGATGTTCAAACCTGCCTCTCATGCACACTGAAGGCAGCAGCAGAGTGATTCCTCCACAATATAAGGATGTGATTTATGTCTCTGCTCTGCTGCCTTGCACCAGTGCCCAGGCTATGCCACGCTTTGCTCTCATGCAAACTGCAATCTATACAAAAGTCTCTGTTCTCATATTGTTAACTGATCTACCAGTCTACTTTTAGCCTGGATGGAAGCAAATTAAACAACAGAAGAAGCCCATGAATGCAAAAGATTGCACATAGGTTTATATTCCTTCCTAGAAGCCTCGTACAGAGTTAAAAGTGTGGCAGCCTGGCAGGAGGACAAGAATTTTTAGCACTGCTTAATGAAATTAAAGCAGGTCAGACATAAACATGAGGTGGCTGTCCTGCAAATTGTTATGCACATCGATAATTATGTAATTGTACATGAATATATGTCTGTGTGTGTATCAAATATACCAGCTGCTTCACTGAAGCCAATGTGGATCTACTTGTGCCGCTAAGATTTGGCTCTGCTGGTCCAGGTAGAAAGAATTATGTTGTATCTTTTATTGATGGGAAGTAAGAGACATCTTTGTAAACTTAAAATAGCCTTTGGAAGAAAAGCAGGATGAATCACTAGCCAACACCAGATTTTACTTCCCCCTGCCCCATCTCTCCCTCATCTCCAAAACAGTAGGAATAATCTTAATTTTGTGCACTACAAGAAAGAACGTTTATAACCTGGACGTAGAGGTCATTGCCTGGTAGTGGCAAGACAGATGCTGTAAGGAGTTCCTCCTATTCATGGTTATGAAAAGAAAGAAATATTTTTATTAAAAAATGTTAGTTCTAAGAGTCCAACATAAAAAAATCAAGAGATTCTGGTTATGCTGCAAAAGGGAATTTGTCTCTTACTGATAGGGCAGCATGTGCTAGTCCCAAAAGTAAGGTTTCTTTTATACTCAGAAATAATTTGGTCAAAAAATTACAATAAATCAAAAAGTTAAAAATTAGTCCTCATCAGAGTTAAGCACTCTGGCTATAAGACTCGCTTCAGAGTCTTTCTTAACATGTCTCTTTGCCTTTGGAGCATTGCTTCCTTGCTTTCATAGTAACTCAATTTTGTCTACAAGAGAGCTAGAAGCTAGTTATTTATGCAAAATACCATATAGCCTTCTATATACACATCATGGAGAGTTTCAGCACTCTCAGATCAAAATCTTAAATAAACCTGTCTCACTTTTAGGGCAAGTTTTGTAGTGAAAAACACTGCTCTCCTGTGGAGGTACCTGGGTGGTTTTACTTTCCTTCTGGTTCTCAGTGTTTCCTTCCTTCTCAAAAATATAATGATGTTACATTTGTTTTGTGATCAGCTATAAAAGTATATTATTACTGAATAGAAAGAACAATTCCTGAAATGAGAATTTTAAACTGTGAGTGGTAATGTTTGCTTTGAATTACAGTAATTCACTCATGGAAGAAAATAGCATCTGAGCGATATGCCAAATTCTGACATTCCCATTTCATAAACTAAATATTTGCCAGAAACAGCTGTAAAATCACATAATAGCCACAAGTTAATTTTTATAAATTGCAATTCTTTGTTCACCAATCCAAAGATTATTTTACTGGTTTTATAATATGTATCTAATACTCATTTAGGGGGCTAGTCACTGACCATGTAATGCTAAAGTATTTTTTACATTTAATAATCAAAATTGCACCCAAATCCACCAATTTAGCTTGTGTTACAGATAAGAACCCAAGTTTCTTAATGGTCAAATGAAACATTTTAAATTTTGTCAGTTCAAGTACTTCTTGCTGAAAGAGTTGAACTAATATATGAGTAGAATAAAGGGTAGACAGATACTGCTCTCAGGTTTTCAGACAAAGAAAGAAAATCACTGAAGAAAATAGAGCACCTGTATTACAAATGCTTAACTGAGAAATCTAAATAAACATACAAAACATCTGGGCTTAGGTCATTTTCAGAGACAATTCTAGGACTTCAGTAGTTTCATGTGTTCGCTTTGTTATTCTCTTACTCTTGAAGAATGGTATCACTAGTAAATGGTACCACTTTTTACACAAAGGCTTCTTGTGGAATCAGGATTTGTCCTCTTCCCAGTAAGGATTTGAAAAAGTAATAATACTAAAATTTTCAGTGTTTCTATAGAGCTGCAGTCATCACTGAGCTAAACTGAAAACAAAGAAATAAAGCAGCTCTTAAAATGTAGTCTTACAATCTGAAATGGGAAGCAAATCCTGAGGTATCCAAATTTCTTGGACATTTCTGACAGTTTTAGCCCATTATTTGAACACTGATAACACAATATAAAGGAAAGAGGAGTTTTGTTATTGGTTTGTTGGTTGTTTTTTGTTGTTTTGTGGTTTGTTTTTTTTTTTTTGTTTGGGGGGGGTTGGGTTTTTTCAGTCTCCCTTTATCAGCTATACTGAAAGATTTAGAAACAAGGAAGCAAACAAGTAAAGTGCCTGAAGATAAGCTCCAAAGTAGTTTCCATTAACTTCAGTGGGATTTGGTGGAGTTTAGCACTTCTGAAAGTCAGACTGTTTCCTTAGTACAATATCATGGTTTTATGAACCTAACTTTAGGCTTGTACTTATGAAAGCTTGTCCCAGATATTAAGTTTGCATTTTAAGGTATTTCTGTAAGGTGAGAAAATAAAATTAAGAAAATTAGCCAACATAGCTCTCATCAGACAGCTAGGTTAAGCAATGTTTTAACGTAACAATGCCCTCAGAGGCAATGTTTTGCCTAAAGGAAAAAAAAAAATTCCTTAATAAAGGGTCAAATATGACAATTTAGCAAAATGAAGACTTGCCAACAACTTTAGACCTTTTTGTCTTTCCATCTTATTAGTGCAACACAGTTTAGTTAACTCAAAAGGAGAATTAGGATGCAGTGATACTGCAAGCTTGAGATGCAGTCTAATTTCCACCATATGGTGTTTTTGTTTTTATCACCATCTTTGCAACAAAGGGTAGAACTTCCTAACTTGTTTGTTTTTATGCTAATTTTGCTTTTTTTTTTTTTTTTCAGAAGATCTAAATGGTTGACTTAAATCCCATAAGTTTCATTAGTTTTTTCCCCTTAGTTTTTTTGGTTTTTGGTTGGTTTTTTTTTTTTTTTTTTTTTTTTTGAGCAGCATTCACATATTCAACATTGCATAAAATACCCATTTGTAATTATGTTTAACCTTTGTAAAGCCTCTGGGTAAAGTCTACTCATTAATCTTTAACCTGACAAGCCTTGGGGGTGGTGGAATTGGCACAGCCATGTATTAGAGGCTCAGAGACCACAGACTAGAGGTACAAAAGGGGTAATTAAGAGGTAGTATGAAAGGAAATGGAACAAAGCTAAAGGGATAGGATCATATTATGGTACATGTCAGACAGCAGTAAGGACAACAGAATGCAAATTCCTATAGACACAAATCAAAAAATAAACGAGGCAGTGCATTTTTCAAAACAAAACCAATTTAATGATCTCCTTTCTTAGTCAAGCACAGATAACCTTCACTAAATTAGATCTCAAACACTGTAATAATCATACAGCACAGACACATGGTTAGGTTTTAATACTGTGCCCCTATTTATCTTTTGTTTGTTTGTTCCTAACAAACATGCTGCCTTGCAATAACTGTAAAAGGCACAAGTTAGTATATCTCAACATATCTCAGTGGAAAACGACATCACCTGGACAAGTGTCATCCTGTACCTAAGGGACAAATCCTGCTCCTGGCCTCCAGGCTGTGAGGAGCGCCTGGCTGCTGGGCAGCTGCTCTGTGCTCATCCCAGGTCTCCATGGGCTCACAGCGCAGATGATCATCAAGGTGGCTTGGAGGGTCTGAGATGTGTGACATCTGTGGGAAAGGAGTCAGGGCCGGGATTCAAAACACGGGCTTTGATGAGGCTTTATGGCTTTTCCAACACCATGGTAGGGAGTACTTTGAAATCGTGGAAGCTGCTCTCTTTGTTGTTGCTAAAGGACAAGGTCCTGTCATCGTTTTGACTGCACACTGAGACAGGTGTCTAATTTCAAGTTCATGAATTATTCCATTGACCACAGTTAGACTCTTCATTTGATTAGACACTTGCCTTAGCACCTTTCTCAGTCTGATGTCCTCTGACCAATCTCTGAAGTGGTGGCATTAAGTGGTGATTTTCCTCTAGTCCTCTGCAAAAATTCTCATCATTCGGTTGTGATATTTAGACTTGGCTCCAGGGGCTGGATTTCCTTTAAAGAAAATTTCATTTTACGCTTCTGTAAGCCTTTAGTGTATTACTGAATAAAACAAGACTGTCATGCATTCATAAGCTGATAACATATTAACCAGTAAGTCCCACATTGGGGAAAGATGGGGTAGGATACAAAGCCCAGCATTACCAACTTTTGAGTTTTTATATCCTCTTTCACAACAAGTGATGATTATTTTCCTGATAGGTAAATCTGCTTTTATCAAGAGGTTACATGAGAACTTTAGTTTTCACCAGAAATAAAAATAAATTTTTAGAAGTGCTATTTCTGGCCTTTCTGTTTTCATAGAAGCGCAGCAGATGTTCAGAAGATGCAGCATGGTCTTCTGTACCTCTGCCCCTGTGCACGGAAGGAAAAGTCCCTATGATCTCCAGTGTACTGGAGTTGCAGTTTTGACAGTCCTTGCTCGAGGAAGATCCTCACCTACATTCAGTGAGGTAGAGGCCTATTAGAAACCAAGCCTATAACTGAGTACGTATCTAAAAGTGACTTATGGACATTTCAAAGTGAGTGTATTACAGGAATTTTAATTTAAATCCCCAAGGAAGATAAAATACTTGCATCTAAAGAGGAAAAAGTCTTAAAGGGAGTATGTCCATGCTGTAGGTCTCAATGTGTTTATCTAGCTAAACATGTGGATATGGGAAGGTAGAAGAAGGTGGGGAGGGGAGAAGAAAATAATTGTAATGGAGAAAAGAATGCATCTTAACTTCTCTTTCTCAAGGGTAAATGCTAGACTTGCAAACATAATTAAAGCTCCTTTTAAAAAACGCAACATAAACATGAACAAGCTGGCAGAAGGAGACTTCACCAGTTTTGGAAGAGATGGCATGACACACAATGTGTAAGTGGTCAACTTTGCACATAGAGTGCATAAAAAATCCAATAAATCAGACATTCCAATCTGAAAATGGTAACAAAAATTAAAAACTTAATGTTTTGGATTAATTTCTTTCTACTTTACTGCTTGCAAGAAGCATGGCTAACTATAGTAAGTGGACAGAGGGACAACTGCTACCTTTTTTGTTAGCTGTCAAAATCATCTCTCCGTTTCTTAAATTAAGGTATAGGCTTTTTTAAGGCCAGATCTTAATATTTTAAAGATCCAGATCTGAAATACTCATTAGTGAGGCGCTCTTATTATAACCAATTAATATGAACAAATAGAATTCTAGAAAGAAAGTAAGCAGATGCTGTATAGTCATTATTTTAAATTTCATTAAGAGTGTAACGCTCATATACGGAGAAGTATCCAATTCTCTTGGTTTGTATGAACTCCCAAGTTTGTTGAGTTTAGTTACATTTAAAGAGTTAAACCAGAATGAAACCAATTTAACAATGTAGAGAATCATGCCCTGGCTTTTGAAAGATCAGTGTAAATAGGAATAACCCTTTTTCTCCTTTCTTCCCTTAACCCAGCACTTTTCATTCCTTAATGAGATAGAGAACTTGTGTAGGTCCTACTTGTAGGATTTGCTTATCTTTCTCAGTCCTTGAGGGCTCCCAAGAGGAACTAAATCAAATCTAATCAAACAAATTCTTACTAAATTTAACAAATAACTAGGAGATACTGAAGCCAGAATAATGGATGCAACCAATACGTGAACTCAGGATATAACTGTAAGACAATTATGGGAAAGAAAAATAGGTCAGAAAAAATAAGGCAGAAATTGCTGTGTTTTTAATGCTGTATTTATTAGCTGTCTGGGTCGGCTACTTTATCTCTTTCTAATCATCTGTGTAAATAAGACTAGCAATGTCATATTCTTTCATTCCTGCACTACACTGACAATTTTCATTGCTTAATGAGATCGAATGTTTCTAGGTTCTACATATGTATACTCATTCTCTTCAACCCTTCGGGGCATCTTCCTTCCCATGATGAAAAAAATCCTCAAAGAATAATAAACAGTTTGTAGTGAATTCAGCAAATAAGTAGGATATGCATGCAATGCTTTAAATTTTCAGTTATAATAAAATTCTACTAAAAAACCACATCATGAAGACCCAAAGGCAGACTAAAATAACACAGAAACCAGTCAAAAATCCAGCAGCAGTGAGACAGAGATCATTCAGAATTGAGTATTCCTTTGTGGATAGGCATTATCTGTAGGAGAAAGGAGGTTTGAGCAAACTCACAAAGAACCCACTGTCCACAAGACATGAATATCAGCATCGTGGGGATTCTGATATTGGGAGCGTAGGGAGAAGCAAATGCTGCCTATGTTGGTCTCAGTCTAGCAAAGTAAACAAAATCTCTTATGAATCACAGAAGACAGGAATAATAGATTCACCTTCTCACTTCTAAACAGTAATTCCTGGAAAGTCTCTGTAATGCTGTTAAATACATTTGGGGCATTTTTGCCAGGAACAAATACTTCCTACCTTTATGATACCCATTGAAACCTCCATACTGTTACATTTTTAGGTTTCTTAAACACTGTCATCAAAAGCTGACTGGGTAATTTGAAATCTGTCTAGAACATGAATGCCTTTTTGCTGTCCTTAGTCTACCTTTTTAATTTTTCTTTTCAATCATTTTTTATTCAGATGGATCAGTTAAATACATAAAAAGGAATTATTTGTCTCTGATGATCCTGATTAAGTTAATGCATATTTCATTATCACATTTTATACGTAGCTTTTTAAGTGGTTTTACCCACTCACATGCTTAATGACTGTGACTCCTAGATCTTGACCTACCTCCTTACTCAGGGTTTGCCTCCCTCTGCTCAGTTTAGCAAGGTGATGTGGAGTTCTGACATCTTCTTGTTAGATTGCTGCCAGTTTCAGCTTTACATGGCCATGTGTGATCTACTGTCCTGCCCTGTCACTGCTTTCACCCCTCCTCTTTTTCTTCTGTCACCGTCAACTCCATCATCACGCTCCTGATCACTCAGCTCCATAAATAACCCATTCATTCCCTTTAACCCTTTCCTTCTCTGTGGATTTGTACAGACACACTACTTCCAAGTCCTCTGTCTTCCTCATTCATAACATTTCCAGGATGTGGACTCCATTATTTCTACCTTTAGGAACTTAACAGTTGGGCATCTAAGCCTGATGTAGTCACTCTAAGATCTTTTTATAATCACTGAAATAAAAAAGGCATATGCAGAAATTGATTCACCTCATCTATCTTAAACATCTATTTTAGGTTGAGATGAATTAGCCCCGTGTAGTATCTCTTCCTCTCCATATACTTACAAGGAGTGTTAGGTGATCTATTCAGACTTTGAAATCTCAACTCTCTAGATTTAGAGCATATGAATCCTAATCCTGTTGAATTTATTGCTCAGTAAATTGCTGGCCAACATTGTTTACTACTATGCAAAGTCAGAGATTGCCTTGCTACAAGTAACGTTCAATATATTTGTGCTGGGCTAGCAATAAGATTACTGTCCTATCTCAGCACAACAGTCCCCTTTCTGTAATCATGGGATGATCTTTCTTGCTGTTAGATTTCTTTCTACAATGCATTCTCTATTTTGGCTCCTTGATTGTAATTGAGCCAGAATTATGTGTTGCCATGGCTGTGGGTGACACAAGTTCAGGTCAGTGGAAGCAATAGCCAGTCAATAATATCTTTCATCCCCGGGCTTAATCTGGACCTTTGACATCTGAGCAGCTATGCTTTGTCAGAGTAGACTATATGGTTGCTATCAGGCAAATTGTCTTGCTGTTTAGCACTGATAAATTAGAGCAAGTTATAATGCATATTAATATTAGTATAACCTATTATAACCTGGTATGTGAACTATTACAGGAACTTGACCGTTACAAATCAATGGGCCCTGACAATATTCAGTTGAGGGTGTTGAGACAACTGGTTGAGTTATTGAGAGGCTGCTCTCTATAATTTTGAGAAGTCGTGGAGATCAGGGTAAGTCCCAGAATACTGGAAGAAAGGCAATGTCACCCCCATCTACAAGAATGGCTTAAAGGAGGATCCAGGAAATTATAGGACCATGAGTCTTACTTCAGTCCTTGGGAAAGTTATGGAACTAATCCTCCTGGGGGCTATCACAAGTCAAATGAAGCACGTGATTCAGAAAAGCCAGCACGGATTCAACAAGGGCAAATTGTGTTTGACAAATCTGACTGCCTTCTACAACAAAGTAACCTGCTTGGTTGTTGTGGGGCGAGCGATGGACATCATCATTGTCTACCTGGATTTCTCCAAGGCTTTCGATACAGTTCCCCACAGCCTCCTCCTGGAGAAACTGATGTGTTATGGTCTAGACAAGTGGTCCGTGCGGTGGGTGGGGAACTGGCTGACAGGCCGCACCCAGGGGGGTGGTGGTAAATAGCTCCTTTTCAAACTGGCAACCTGTCACACGTGGGGTCCCCCAGGGATCGAAACTGGGCCCAACGCTGTTTAATATCTTCATAAGTTGTCTGGATGATGGGATCAAGTGCACCCTGATGAAGTTTGCCAATGATACCAAACTAAGTAGAGAAGTGGACGCTTTGGGAGGGAGAGCCACCCTGCAGGAAGACCTGGATAGGCTGGAAGAGTGGGCTAACAAGAACCATATGAAGCTGAACAAGGACAGGTGTAACTCTTGCACCTGGGAAAATATAATCCAGGAGTTCAGCACAGGCTGGGATCTACCCGGCTGGGGAGCAGCTCTGCGGAAAAGGACCTGGGCGTCCTGGTGGACAGCAAGCTTAATATGAGTGAACAGCGTGCTGCAGCAGCAAACAAAGCCAACAGGATGCTGGGCTGCATCAACCAGGGCATCGCCAGCAGAGATAAAGAAGTCATTATCCCACTCTACTCAGCATTTGTGAGCCCACACCTGGAATACTGTGTTCAGTTTTGGTCCCCGCTGTACAAAAAAGATGTGGCCAGGCTGGAGAGGGTCTAGAGAAGGGCCACCAGGATGATCAAAGGACTGGGAAGCCTGCCATATGAGGAAAGGCCAAGAGAACTGTGTTTGGCCTTGAGAAAATCAGGCTTAGGGGAGACCTCATCACCATGTTCCAGTATTTAAAGGGTGGCTACAAAGAAGATGGAGACCCCCTTTTTACAAGGAGTCACATGGAAAAGATGAGGGATAATGGGCACAAGTGATTCCTGGGGAGATTCTGATTGGACTTTAGAGGAAAATTCTTCACAATGAGACCAATCAGCCTCTGGAATAATCTCCCCAGGGCAGTGGTGGATTCCCCAACATTGGACACCTTTAAGATTTGACTGGACAGGTTGCTGGGCTATCTTGTCTAGACAGTGCTTTTGTCTAGAAGGAGCTTTTGCCAAGAAAGGTTGGACCAGATGATCCTTGAGCTGCCTTCCAACCTAGTATTCTATTATGATATTAAAATTATAGACAGTTAAAAAATTATAGAAAATTAAGTTAAAAATTATAGACAATTAAATTATATTAAAATCTGGACAGTGAGGCGGCCAGGCATGTGGACTGAATACTAACTGACCTACCTGGTTCAAAGATCACTGTCATGAAGTCCAGCTAGAGGCCACTCACCAGCATTGTTTCCCAGGGATCAATACTGATTCTGATATTATTTAACATCTTCATTAATGACCTGGATGATGGGACTAAGTACACCACCATCAAGTTTGCAGAGGGCACACAGCTGGGAGGAGCGGTTGATAGACAGTATGGTTGTGCTGCTATTCAGAGGGACCTCCACAGGCTGGAGAAATGGGCAAATGGGAACCTTATGGAGTTCAGAAAAGGGAAGTGGAAAGTCCTGCATCTGGGGAGGAAAAACTCCATGCACCAATATATGCTGTGGACTTGCAGATTGTAGAGCAGCTTTGAGAAAATGAATGGCCTGAGGATCCTAGTGGACAAGTTGACCATGAGCCAACAATGTCCCCTTGCAGCAAAGGTGGCCAACATCCAGAAGGCCAACAGCTGCATTAGGAGGAGTGTTGCCAGCAGACCAAGGGTGGTGAGTCTTCCCCTCTACTCTGCCTGGTGAGACACATCTGCAGTGATGGGTCTAATTTGGGGCTCCCCAGTACAAGAGAGATAAGGACATACTGTGGAGAGTCTAGGGAAGGGCTACTGAAGTGATTAAGAGACTGCAGCATCTGCCATATGAGGAGAGGCTGAGAGAGCTGGGACTGAGCAGCCTGGAGGTGAGAAGGCTCAAGGAGGGTCTTATCCATGTGCATAAATACCTGATGGGAGGGTATGCAGAAAACAGCCAGATTTTTCTCAGTGGTACATTGTGACAGGACAAGAGGCAATGAGCATAAGTCAAAACACATGAAATTCCTTCTGAACACAAGAAAACACTTCTTTTTTTTTTTTTTTTTTTTTTTTTTACTGTGACAGTGTATAGTCTCCATCTTTGGAGATGAACAAAACCTTATTGGAAAAGGTCCTGTGCAACTTGCTCTAGCTGACCCTTCTTTGAATGTGGTGGGGGTTGTTCTAGATGATTTGCAGATGTCCTTGCCAACCTCAACCATCCTGTCATTTTGCAAAATCACAATAGGATTTATTGACATTAAGTGTAATAAGTGTAACATCTCAGTTGCTGTGGGGGGAATAGGTCATAAAGTTATCATATAGAATCATAGAATCATAGAATGGTTTGAGTTGGAAGGGACCTCAAAGATCATCTAGTTCCAACCCCCCTGCTGTGGGCAGGGACACCCTCCACTAGACCACATTGCCCAAAGCCCCATCCAACCTGGTCTTGAACACTTCTAGGGATGGGGCCTCCACAACCTCTCTGGGCAACCTGTTCCAGTGCCTCACCACCCTCACAGTAAATAATTTCTTTCTAACATCTAGTCTAAATCGACTCTCCTTCAGCTTAAACCCATTACCCCTTGTGCTATCACTACACTCCCTGATATACCAGTGCTATTTGGACATTTGATTTTTGTTGCAATTCGTATAATTGCAAAGTACTTGAAGTGGTGGTGTTAGAGCAAGTGTCACAGATAACAGGACGGTTTGTGCAATACTACTTAGAATACTTTTTTTTATTTTCATTCTTTGATACTTAAGATATTAACAGTGTTATTGATCCATATACAATTTTGAATTGGGGCTCATATCTTGTCTGCTGTCACAGGACATCATATCAGATTTATAGCTTTTATTAATGGTGTGGAAATAGATCTATTTCTTTAAGGTGTGCATATCTTATTCAGAACATGCTACTGTAGGGAGGCATAGGCAATAGTTGGGACAAAATTCTGTCAATGTTGTTTCTAGTAAAGCAGAATTGCATTTTTTACTGAGTTTGCTTGTTATTTATAAGATTGGAACATAAAAGTTGGCATCGTAGCATATGCAAGTGCATGACTGGTACTGTCAACAAACATCTGCCTCAGCTGTGGCACAGGAATTTTTTACTGGTATGCTGATGGGTATATAAACTCCTAGGATCACACTTAAGGACTGGGTTTTGATCATACTCTTGAATTTATTATTCCCCCTCTGCCCTTTCATTTGTAATAAAGATATAGCTACAATAATGAAGCAAGGATTGTCCTTTCTGGACTAATCCACAGACGCTGTTGCAAAATCATTCAGTTCCCTCATGACAGGCTTGATGTTTATGATCAATCGTGACCAAAGAAAATATATGCTTAAGTACAAGGTCACTTTGAAATCAGATCTATACACACCACTAGTCTATGACTTAATGCTTCTGGCCCTATGACCCTCACCTTCCCTCTCTTTGCTCTGCAAGTACTTGCATCGTTTCACAAATTAGATCCTGACTCCTTGACTGACCCTTCCCCTGTCCTTGGACAATGTCACTGTTTTGTGCTACTGAGTACTGTTATTTTGCAAATGAACAGAAATGAGAATATCAGATGTATATGGCCTATGATGTGCACCTGGAGTGTACATCCAACTATGCAGATGTGCAGACAGAATCTGAGTTCTGTCTAGGAGAGGGTACATGAGCTTTCTCTTTCTTTATGCTCTTTTGGACTGGTCTGTAAATCTTTATTCGTGTCTGAAGTGGCCTTACCTGTGCAAGAATGGGGTTGTAACACACAAAGTTATGGGTCAAGTGATTTAAGAGGATCTGTTGCTAATCAACAGTTTTATGTTATTTAAATGTGAAATGCAGTTAAACTAAAGATGTACCTTTGAATCTTCAGTTCTCATTTTTTCTGATGGTGGGTGCTGAGACCTAATAAGATTTCTCCTTCTCATCCATCAAATTGACCTCTTTGCTAATTAATGAGAGTGTGAAAATCTACAGAACTTCTGGCTAATGAGGATGTTTCATTTATTGGTGTATGTGAAAGCATTCACAGCATTAAAGCATCATTCCAGATGAACTTAGGTGAATGTTTGGCAGAAAAATTCATCCTAAATGAATAGACCAGAACAGTACCATTAAATCACATCCCCACTTCAACACTCATCTGCAGCCTTATACCTCATTGCATTTTAAAAACTTTATGTTGCTGCGCTCTTGGACATAATTGAGGACAGTACATAGGCCAGATTCATTCTATGTACTTCATGTACATAACCAAGGCAGCAAAGTCAGGCGGGTGTTGTCTTATGCTCTGCCTGTGGACAACAGACAGAGGCAGACACTTCTAGAAGTCAATCCAGACCTTAGGTATACTAAGTTATCCTCTGGTATGGCCTGTTTTCTTTATGCAGTAGAAATCCAGGTTAGGGTCATGATGAAGGGCCTGCTTCAACTTCACATTGACACCACAAGCTAATAAGCCAGTGGAGCTCATCTTCAGCTCCTTTTAACAACCCAGCTGCTGTTACAGATGTTGGGAACAGTTGTCCATTGTCCATCAGCTAACAATGTTGACTTGCAATGGGGAGCTTGCCATGCCATCCTAACGGATGCATCCTAATGTGACAGTGGCTAGGCATGAATCAACAGCCTCCACAGCTGTTTATACCTTCTCATGATATTTCCCATTTAGTAGTGCAAAACTGCTTCATCTCATACAGTGAATTTATATAACAAGAAATACAAAAGATGTAGTTCAAATTCTCACTCACAGGACTTTCTCAAGACCTTTCATGCTTTTAGCTCTCAGGTCTTTCCTCTTGTTGGTTTGCCTTGTCCATACCTTCTACATCTAGCTCCATTCTGCATTAGCTATATTCACCATCTGCTTCAAATCTGTAACCTAGACAGAATTCTGGCTAATGCAGGGCTTTCCATTTGGCGAATTTTATTCATTGGTTTCTGTTCAGGAAGAGTTTTTTTCTTAAAAAAGACAGAGTCAAACATCTAAGTTATATTGGTTAGGAGAGAGTTCCTTTTTTTTTCCATTTTTTTTCTTTTTTTTTTTTTTAATTATTATTATTCCCTGAGAAGAATCTGTACTCTAAAGTGCAGGAGGCCTTCATCTCTTCTCCTTTCAATTCTGCTTTTTTTCTTTTTTAAAATGAGTACAGGCTTTGAGTTAAAAATTTCAAACAAATCATCCTGATGAGAGAAAATATTAATGCTCTAGTAGGTAAGAGCAGACACATGTATTTGCTGCTATATACTACAAAAAGTCATCAGAAGTCAACTTTCATCATACATATAAGAACAAATTGGGTCATTTAGGTTATGTCTACACTGCTGGGTGCGGGCAAGTGCAAGAACCTTTGTTCATGCTCTGAGCTTCAAGTCAAGAAGATCTTGAACTGTGGTCTGCGGTTGAATCAGTAAATCTTGCCTCTCCAAAGGACTTATTATAACAAGGTTATATGGCTTCCAAAGTGGGGCTGAGGTAAGCAGAATGACACATGGTCATCAGCACCTGATAGAGTCATGTCCTTAGGTACCACTAGTTATTGCCATATGCTGAGTTTTATATGTTGAGGTTTTGATACTACATACAGTAGTCCTGTGTGCCTTATATGCTAGCACAATTTATCAAAGAATCATAGAATCCTAGAATGGTTTGGGTTGGAAAGGACCTCACAGATCATCTAGTTCCACTCCCTCTGCCATGGGCAGGGACACCCTCCACTAGACCAGGTTGCCCAAAGCCCCATCCAACCTGGCCTTGAACACTTCCAGGGACGGGGCCATCCACAGCTTCTCTGGGCAACCTCTTCCAGTGCCTCACCATCCTCACAGTAAAGAATTTCTTCCTAGTATCTAATCTAAATCTACCCTCCTTCAGCTTAAACCCATTGCCCCTTGTCCTATCACTCCATGTCCTTGTAAACAGTCCCTCTCCAGCTTTCCAGTAAGCCCCCTTCAGGTACTGGAAGTCTGTTATAAGGTCTCCCTGGAGCCTTCTCTTCTGCAGGCTGAACAACCCCAACTCTCTCAGCCTGTCCTCATAGGAGAGGTGCTCCAGCCCTCTGATCAGCTTCATGGCCCTCCTCTGGACTTGGTCCAACAGCTCCATGTCTTTCTTGTACTGGGGACCCCAGAACCGAACACAGTACTCCAGGTGGGGTCTCATGAGAGCAGAGTAGAGGGGGAGAATAAAAAGAGCTATGAAAGGAAGTAAGGAAGTAAGGAGGAAGTGAAGGAAGGAAGGAAGGAAGGAAGGAAGGAAGGAAGGAAGGAAGGAAGGAAGGAAAAGACATTTAGCAGGATATTAGTATAGATTATTTAAAAGTTATGTATGTGAGGGGACATGCATGTCCTGTATTTTGATCATATGAAATACTGATATTTTTGTGAGTTAGAAATAACTCCATGAAAGACTATCCCATAAACTACTGGAAAGTTTTTGGCACTTACCTCTGAAACAGCTGCCTCTAGAGGCTATTGGAGATGATCTACTGGTTTAAATAAACCATTAGTCTGGTCTTTTATGGAAGTGTTTAAGAAAAAAACTACTTAAGAACAGCTACTTTATTGTTATGACAAAAATGACAAATGAAGTAAAACAAGACTGTAGTTCCCAGAGAACCTTTTAACATTGCTAGTTTTCTTGTTGACAGTCAAACCTGAGTGGGAAAAGTCCCCATCAGCTAGCAGGTGCTCACAGAAGGATGTGGGTGCACAAAGCAGAGTGCGGTGCTTATACTCCTCTTAGTTAATTGGAGGGAATGCAAACTGTTGAAGTTTCATAACAAGCTGCATTGACTTGGCATTTTTCCCCTCTTTCAATCATTCCTGAGTAGGGAAAAAAAGTTGGAAAAAATTAAAAGGAAGTAAAACATTCTGAATGATGAGATTTAGTAAGATGGGGCACACAGCTGTTTACAATGCTGTTGCCACATAATTTCCAAAGTACAGCATAAATAATATTTTTTTATTGGAGTTAGACACAAATCATCTATTTCTTGTGCACACTGAAATGGCAGTTGGTGTTTTAATTTTGCCTATGTGCAGTTGGTAGTGTGGCCAGCATATTAGTCAGGAAAAAAAAAAAAAGTTTAGCTTATGCATTCCTATAATTACAGAGTGTGGACTTCTTTGAAGAAAGCTAAGTGAATGCTTCAAGGAAGTAAGACAGAAAAGTTCAAAATAATGGATAGCAGCAAATGCTTCTACGAAAAAGTACTGCCATAGTAGCCAGGCATCAGATGTTTCTTGTCCCATATTTCTTCCTGTGTGGCTCAGCACTTAAGTCTGTACCACAACCTTTTCTACTCTCATTACTGTTAAAGTATGTAGATGTATGTATGTATGTATGTAAAGTAAGTAGATTAAAAAAGTAGCACACACTTCCATGGATCTTGACCTGCTAAATGTTGAAAATGTTTGGCCCAGCAAAGGTAATAGAGTCCTAAACTTTCTTGACTTCTGACTTCCCCGACCTTAGGAATTAGGTGATTAAATGTATAGTTAGATTCAAACTGACTTCCGGTTATACCACCCAGAGTCCGTGTACACTGGTTCTAGACTAATAAAATAATCCCAGATGTGACCCTCAGATTTGTTACAGTTATTTCTAAATTATTTAGCAGAAGTACCTAAGTTAGAACAGTTTTCGTCATTGCATATCAACACATAGCACCAAAGAATGACTGAGGTCTTAGATAACTGCAGGTCTCCGATAACTATGTAGGCAGCCTGCACACTTATGTCTGATCTGAAGGTCTAAAACTGAGTGGTTTGAATGTTCTCCCTTGTCACTGGAAATATGTTTTTCATTAAAATTTACATCCAAAATAGAAATATGAAAATCTAGGTTGATCTTAACTATCCACATGCTTTATTTTCAATGCCTTCTTTATTGTACTGATAATATTTTACCAAGGCATATAACTACCAAAATTTGGCAAAAAGACCGAAAACTCTAAAAAGACAGGTGAAAAACCATTGCAATATTTCCTTAAAAATTCTATATTGCTTGCTAATAAAATTAATAATTTATCTTTTGAATTACTTAATTAAATAATAAAATTCTTCCTCTTATGTTCAACTAAGTTACTAAGCTGGAAGGTGCTGCTGGGGAGTTGTTAATCGAGTAGCTTATAAAAGCTTACACTGAAAGAAAATTAAAATCACATGTAATTATTCCCAAATATTCCTATTAATTAAAGCACACCTCTGAAGTTTGTAGACAGAGCTGTAACATTTTTGTTGCATTGTTCATAATGAATTTGAATTTTGGTTTGCATTTCCATCTCATCAAGCTCTTAAAAAGTAGGAAGGAATAGCTGGAATTCAGAGGTACACAAGACTGGAATATGTAGGCCAGTCAAGTACAAGCACCTGCCTCAGCGAATAACCTTCAGCAATATTTCAGGTGCCTTCTAGTCACATTGTATGCTCCCATTCAGCATGAACAACTGAAATCTAGTGGCAGGTCATGGCTAAATAACTTGTGGACATGCTTGTCAATATGGTCTGTCTCAGAAAATTCATGACATAAAGTTGATGTTAAAAGAGAGACTCATTAGATCATGTACTCCCAACTGGGACTTTAGTTTTCAACCATTGGTTTGTTTTCACTAAGGCCATAAGTTTTTGAAATCATCCTTGGTGTTTTAGTGATAAAATGAGTATGAGAAGACATACCAGCCAAGTTTTTTTATGTTAGTCCTTAGTCCATATACTTTGCATATTTAAGAATGTGATTTCAAGATTGCTGATAATCCACCAGTTTACATCTAATTATCATGTCAAGGGATTCAATCAAAAAATACACTGAGGAAGAGATGGGAAAGATGGATTATGAAGAGAGAGTAAAAAAATAACAGAGTGTGTACCACTGGCCAGACAGTGGCTACTAGAGGATGCAATATCTGTCTACAAGTATTTGAATTGAGTAAACACCTAGGAGGCATAGGATTTGTTTAGAGAGGTCCAAGGGAGTGCAACTAGGAATAACGGAATGAAAATGAGCTAAGAAAAATGCAGACTTTACATCAGAAAAACTTCCTGTGAGGTCTATTAGTCTCTAGTAATCTCCCCAAGGAAGTATTGGAAGCCCATCACTTGAATAATTTAATACTAGACTGGATAAAGCACTCGAGAATATACTGTAGGGAACAATCCTGTACTGACTTATTACAGCTTATAGATGGATAAACTACATGCCTACATTGCACTGAGTTCCCATGGATTTGAGGGTCAGACTGCTCAGTGTGTGACAGGGTGTCCTGGTTTTAGCTGAGAGGGTTGATTTTCTTCATAGTAGCTAGTGTGAGGATATGTTTTGGATTTGTGCTGGAGACAGTGTTGATAACATAGACATGTTTTTGTTCTATGGACTTATTGTTGAGCAGTGTTTACACAGGGCCAAGGCCTTTTCTGCTTCTTGCACTGCCCGGCCAGCGGGATGGCTGGGGGTGCACAAGAAGTTGGGAGGAGACACAGACAGGACAGGTGACCCCAACTGACCAAAGGGATATTCCATACCATATGACGTCATGCTCAGTTTATAAGGAGCTTGGGGGGAAGAGAAGGGGGGGGGCGGCGGCGTTCGGAGTGATGGCGTTTGTCTTCCCAAGTAACCGTTACGCGTGACAGGGCCCTGCTTCCCTGGAGATGGCTGAACACCTGCCTGCCCATGGGAAGTGGTGAATGAATTCCTTGCTTTGCTTTGCTTGCGTGCACAGCTTTTGCTTTACCTATTAAACTGTCTTTATCTCAACCCACGAGTTTTCTCACTTTAACTTTTCCAATTCTCTCCCCCATCGTGATGGGGGGGGAAGCGAGTGAGTGGCTGTGTGGTGCTTAGCTGCCGGCTGGGGTAAAACCACGACAGTCCTTTTTGGCGCCCAACGTGGGGCATGAAGGGTTCGAGATAATGACAGATTTGATTGGAATGTGCTAGATTGAATTTATAGTTGTTATTAGCTATTAATTGGCAGGCTCCTGTGCTTGCCATGGGGCTTGCTTGCCTTACTGTATATTAGAGGCTAGTGCTCGTTAGTGGCTGCTTTTTGCTTTCACTGCTCACTGTACTGCTGTACTGCTTATCATCTTACTGTGCTGTGCCTGGGAATGTTTTGATAACAGCAATGGCGATGTGCCTGGCCTGGCAGATGGCCAGGGCACCGCTGCTGTTTCTGTGCTGCTGTCCTGGACAGGCTGGAACTCCTGTGTGCACTCGAGTCGAAGGGACTGTGACCTGTGGATGAGTCCACGTCGGAGCAGGACACCCCAAAGCGTCTGTGGCTGTGGTTGCATCTGTGCCGCAGCAGGTGTATCTCAAAGTGTCTGGGGCTGTGGTTGCATCTGTGCCGCAGCAGGTGTATCTCGAAGTGTCTGGGGCTGTGGTTGCATCTGTGCCGCAGCAGGTATATCTCGAAGTGTCTGGGGCCGTGGTTGCGTCTGTGCCGCAGCAGGTATATCTCAAAGTGTCTGGGGCCGTGGTTGCGTCTGTGCCGCAGCAGGTATATCTCAAAGTGTCTGGGGCCGTGGTTGTGTCTGTGCTGCAGCAGGTATACCTCTGGAAGGATTGTGAGCCAAGGATAAGTCCATGTTGGAGAAGGTACACCTCGAAGCATCTGTGGCAAGGATAAGTCCATGCTGCAGCAGGTACACCTTGAAGCATCAGTGGCTGTGCATGGGGTCATGCTGGAACATTTCAAAGTGTGTGGCTATGGACAAGCCCATGACAGGGCAGGTTTACTTCTAAGAGGACTAAAGTGACTGTGACTGTGGACAAGGCCACGCTGGAGCAAGTATATCTATGAAGGCATTGTGGCCCATGGAGAAGGCGACGCTGGAACAGGTGCACCTCGAAGTGACTGTGGCTGTGGATAAGTTTATGCCACAGCAGGTGTACCCCTGGAGAGACTGTGGCTCATGGATAAGGCTCCACTTGGAGCAGGTACACCCCTAAGGGACTGCAGTCTGTGGATAAGTTCAAGCCGGAGCAGGGGCAAGGGGAGGTGTTCATTGCAATGGTAAACTTGATGGTCTGACTCCAAGGGACCAGGGGTGGAGATTGTAATGGAAATACCTTTAAATTGTTGTAACCCATGATTTGAATTGCATGTTACAGGAATTACTGTAGGAGTAATCACCTGAACCAATGGAGAACAAGCCTTACAAGAAGCAGCGCAAGTGCAGCATTGGACCTGACCTGAGCTGTTTTTGGTGCCCAGTAACTCCACACGTCAACCACCTCTCCTGTTCTGAGTGACCACCATGGTGGATGGAGCCCAAGGTTGTGGACCAAGTCAACCCAATAGACATTTTGTGGACATTTATGGACATTTTAAGAGGGTGGTCCACAGACTAAGGGAATGATATCAGCATATTATATCAAGGGATGAGAAGGGTGGTGGTGCTTAATGAGGATGTATTGAATTGTGTGGGACCTGAGCATGACATAAATAGTATGGAATAAGGGGTGGATAATGTCCTGGTTTTAGCTGAGAGGGTTGATTTTCTTCATAGTAGCTAGTGTGAGGATATGTTTTGGATTTGTGCTGGAGACAGTGTTGATAACATAGACATGTTTTTGTTCTATGGACTTATTGTTGAGCAGTGTTTACACAGGGCCAAGGCCTTTTCTGCTTCTTGCACTGCCCGGCCAGCGGGATGGCTGGGGGTGCACAAGAAGCTGGGAGGAGACACAGACAGGACAGGTGACCCCAACTGACCAAAGGGATATTCCATACCATATGACGTCATGCTCAGTTTATAAGGAGCTTGGGGGGAAGAGAAGGGGGGGGCGGCGGCGTTCGGAGTGATGGCGTTTGTCTTCCCAAGTAACCGTTACGCGTGACAGGGCCCTGCTTCCCTGGAGATGGCTGAACACCTGCCTGCCCATGGGAAGTGGTGAATGAATTCCTTGCTTTGCTTTGCTTGTGCGCGCGGCTTTTGCTTTACCTATTAAACGGTCTTTATCTCAACCCACGAGTTTTCTCACTTTAACTTTTCCAATTCTCTCCCCCATCCCGATGTGGGGGGAGCGAGTGAGTGGCTGTGTGGTGCTTAGCTGCCGGCTGGGGTAAAACCACGACACAGGGCTACAGTCTAGAAGGCTACGCCAACTTTTCACCCTGCAGCAAAAGACTCTCTGTGTCTCAACATGCATCAACCTGCTGTTTTCCCCTTCAGTATAGTCCATGGCAGGAGAAATGTTATCCTTGATGGAGAAATTTGCTTCTTTTCTTTTTCTCTTGATACCGACAATGTTAGATGGGTGAAATTTAGTGTGGTGTCAGCTACTCATATTGTTGACATGTTAACTGTTCTAAGTCAGTTATGAACTACTGATCCTCCAGAATTCATCAAGATCCAGGAAAAGCTGCATTTAAAAGATTTTTATAAAACTTTGATAAAGTACCAAGCTGTGTCCTGGAACTGCCGGGGCAAAATTGACTATGTTTCTAATATTTCCAACTCTATGTGCTCATTGTGAAAATTTCCATTTTGCATGTTCTTATCATGTGGTATTTATTTTTATCATTGTACTAAAAAGATGTAGAATAAATGTAGTTTGCAGTCATTGTTTTCTATAGGCAGTACATATCTATAAAGTTACTTTAATTTTACTGTCCATTAGCAATGATATATTTGGCCTTCAGTGGTCTAAAACTGGAAGCACACTTATAAAATCTCAGTCCCAGTCTGGCTTTTAGCAGAATTAAGAGTGCAGTGTATTTAACTTTGGAATATACAATTCCAATAAAGCAATATTGCAGTGTTAGAGAGTAACAGAATTAAAAATCATGTTCTTGTCCTCTTTTTTTGGCCTGCCACAGGGTCCTGCATTTTATAGACTAACATGACCACTGGCGATCACATCAAGGATGTGTTCAGCGTCTTCCACTCCAGCAGTCCCAGGCTGGTGGAAGGGCTTTGAAAGGATGATGCAGCTGACGTGATTTTATGTAGGCTTGGGGAACTGCGACTGCTGTGATGGGGAGGTCAGGCCTTGAAGGTCTTGTCAAGAGGGCAAACCAAACAAGCAAACTGAAGCACTACAAAAGCATATTTACGATACTAGTTATGAGATACTTTTGGGAAGCAGTTTAATTGCAATATGATGTCTCCCACTCTGAAAAAGAAATAGCTAAATATTGATTGCAGAGGGTACATCCAGTACCCCAGATGCAATTTGGCTCTTTGGTATGGTACTATCTGTGAGGAGACTGACCTACATCCTTCTCAGTTCTCAACAAAAATTCTGTCATTTTTGTATGGGGTGTTTTGTCTGGTTGTACTTTGCAAATGAAAGTAGTAGAGATTACAGGAAGAATGGAAGAATGGTTGCTTTCTAGCCTATGACAAGAGAGATCTTCAGTTCCCTATGGGGTCATAGACTTGCTTGGTGATGTTCAACAGGTCTGCCAACTCTGCTCTAATTCCCCATCAAATATCCCCCTATCAAATAAAGTTGATAATTCACAGAGTTGTATCATGATTTAACCCCAGTGTGCAGCTCAGCCCCACACAGCCACTTGCTCACTCCCCACCAGTGGAATGAGGGAGAGAATAAGAAGGGCAAAAGCATGAAAACTCATGGGTTGAGATAAAGATAGCTTAATAGGTAAAGCAAAAGCCATGCACGCAAGCAAAGCAAAATAAGGAATTCATTCACCACTTCCCATGGGCAGGCAGGTGTTTATCCATCTCCAGGAAAGCAGGGCTCCATCACACGTAATGGTTACTTGGGAGGACAAACACCATCACTCTGAATGTACTCCCTTTCCTCCTTCTTCCCTGCAGCTTTTATTGCTGAGCATGATGTCATACAGTATGGGATATGCCTTTGGTCAGTTGGGGTCAGCTGTCCTGGCTGTGTCCCATCCCAACTCCTTGTGCACCCTCAGCCCACTTGCTGTCAGGGAAGGTTGAGAAACCAAAAAGGCTTTGACTCTGTGTAAGCACTGCTCAGCAGTAATGAAAACATCCCTGTGTTATCAACACTATTTTCAACACAAATCAAAAAAATAGCACAATATAAGTTTCTATGAAGAAAATCAACTCTATCCCAGCCAAAATAACACATTATTATGTTAAATACATTAACAGTTGTGAAGTACTAGGGCATCACAGTAATCTTAACTATGGCAAGAGACGAAGTCTTTCTCACAGTCTATGAGAATTACAGTAGCTAATCCTTCCAGAAAGTACTCTATAAAGTTTATGATTCATTTTCTCAACCTTCGTCTTGTCCTACAAACCTCTGGTAGCTTTGATTAGATTTTATCATTACCATCAGATGAGTTTGTTGGATGTTCAGAATATTCAGCAAACCATGAGAAGTTTCCCCAAGCAGGGTGATTTCTTGTTTTTATCAAAGCTTGACAAAACCAGTAAATTTCAGCAAGGAGTACATTTCTCCAGCTGCTGACAAATTTGGAAGTTCAATGATATTCTCACTCAGGTTGTTTAATTTTCTATTATACAGGAAAACAGAGCAGAAAGTTGAATGAGATCAACAAAACTGAAACTGCCTATGTTTTAAAAAACTTCCTCTTTTTTACAGAAACATTTCTTGGATTTATTTTCTTGGTAGATTAAAAAAGTTTTAGAAACTGAGATAGGCATTTCTTTGCCCTAGTTTCTTAAGTGTTCTCTAATGGTTACAGATCTACTTGTAAAACTTCCACATACGGCAAGAAAAGTCTATTTCTATGAGCAAGAGTTTGCAGGGTCAAGGCTTACAGTTGTAATAGAATACTCAGGCAGAACTAAATAACAAAGAATAAAGTGAAAAACACCAGTAAATTAAAATAAAGCTGGAATACACTCAATTAGCTAAATTACTATTGATATCTGTCATTATAAAGTACCCAGGGCTGTATAATTTTGTTCTAATCCCCTAAATGCGCAACTAAGCAAGTGAGAGAACATATATTCCTACAACCCCCAGTGGAGACATTGAGATTATGCATGCTCTCACTAATTTAAAGAGGGACTTTCACACTGGGATACATTTTAAAAAGAGAACATTTAAATAAAAAGCAATTTGGTCTGCATGTAATTGTATTCCCCTTGCTGTTATTGCTAATTATTGAAGATATTTGTGCTTGAATGGGTGAACTCTTTTTTTTTCTTTTTAATTTTAAACAGCTCAATTTCTACTTCCACTCAATCCTGCTGAAATCACAGAGTCAGGGTCTTTCTTTCATATTCCAGTTTACCAGTGTCAGTCAAGAGGCAAAGTCAGCACACTGAAATGGAGGGAGTCATACGGATGCTTGGCTAAAATCTGAAGCCAGTCAAGAGCCAGCCATATTCAAACGAGAAATAAAATAAGAAAATCAAAAATTTGTACAATAAAGCTGGTGAGCTCTTGGAATAAATTCCTCAGAGAATTAGCGGGTCCTTTCTCTCTCTGTATGTCCCCTTATAAAGACTGGATGCTTTTTTGGATCTCGATCTTTTAAATCAAGCTACATATCAGCCACATACATGCTATTGGGCTCAACAGAGAGGTGTGATTATTTTTAATGTACAGGAAGCTAATTATCTATTGGTCCTTTCTGGCCTTAGATACAGGCTAGTATAAGCTTTGACCTTTCTCTAGTGGAAATGAGAGGTGAGGAGAAGTGCAGTAAAGATGATTGTACTTAGAAACACTGATCCTTATTTCATTCTATGATTCGAGTCTAACAAAAAAATACCATCCCTTCTTTCTATATAGAGCAGAATAACAGAAGGAAAGCCCTGTGATGAATGTAGCCCTGTGATAAGAGTGTGAGTTTGTTAACATTCTCATCCAAACTGTGGACAGGCTTTTTGTAGTCATTTTATGTAATGTGGAGGTGTGAATTTTCAGCATGGTGGACAACTGGTACAAGAAAAATTCCCATGCTGGGGGTATATCACATAACTACCAACAAAGAGGTCTTGGCTCAAAGCTTCTGAGTGAATCGAAGTCCCAGATGTGGGACAATGTGGGATACTCAGGGTTGATCAGGCCAAAGCTGCTAGGCTACCCTGTCCCCTGACACATGCTGGTCCAGTGATAGAAGACTTTATAATTCTTTGATAGTGAATTACTCACAGAGTTCCCTTATTATTATTCTGAAACGTGGTATGGATCTCATATTTTTCCAGCCATATGAGGGTTTTCAAATGTGGTTAATAGGATCAGAGAGCCTGGCTGTCCTCCAAATTAATATATCTGAAGGCTGAATTTCAGAAAGCATATTTTGAATAAAATGTACCAATATTTCCTAACTGAATTACCAGATCCAGCAATGTGCTAGCATGCTTTTAAAGACACTCTGCTTTGCAGGCAATTACAATATCCTTTAATAAATTTTATTGTTTATCCTGATATGCTACACATCTGAACACTTTCTCAATATATTTTTGCTAACAAAAATAATTTAGCAAATCACTTTGTTTAAGTAAAGATATCTCATCTGGCTTTAGTTTTCTGCTACATTAGCCTCAGATCTGGCCATTAGATGATTTCTTAATACTGCAGCTATTTTATACTTCTGGTTATGTGGCTTAGCAATTACATGAACAAGGTAAATAAACAAAAATTAGAGAATGTGAAATGAAAAAAAAATACATGGTGGTAGATTTGAAACAGTCTGAAAAGTTGCTTTTTGTACAAGTCAAGAGTAAACTGTAGAATTCCTTGCTATGTTAGGATGCTCAGACTAGATATACTAGATATAGATATATTTAGACCATTATTTTCTGGCACTGAGACTGACTGGCAAGGAACAGCTAGTATTTGCACTAAATTCTTGTAGCCTCCAAGACAGAGTATTTGCATCCAAACTACCTATTGGGAATGGTCCTAGCTTGTGCCTAACTCCCAAATTGTGCCTGGGAATTGAGAGAGCTCTGATTGGTACAAGCCAAAACTTTGCTAGGGACTGTTATAACAGTTTAACAGATGATCTAGTTCCAGTTTTGGGAATATTTCCTGGCTCTGTTCAATTTCATACCACTGACATTGCCTACAGATGCTAAAAATATAAATAGTTCAAAAAATGATTCAACAAATAGTAAAAAAAATAAAATAATCTATTAAATACAAATATAAATACAAAGTAAGGACTACATTTTACCTACAAAACAAGAAGGAAGTCTCTTTAAGCCACAAACAACTGAAGAATAGAAGAGTATCACTAAATGCTTACTTTGTTCTTACATTTGTCCCTGGGGATCTGTTCTTGGATATTGCCAAGAACAGAATATCAGGGTGCACTAGGAAAGGTAAATCTTTGATTTTATGTTCAACAAATACAGGGGCAGATGCAAAAAGTGGTTGGATTGAAGGTGGTTCCATGAAAGGGGACTTTCCCAATATCAGGGTGCATGTTAGGTAAGAGGGCAGTGTGGAGTTTAACTTTGAAAAAAAGCAATCTATCCTAGACTCCTGGGAAGAAATTATGCTTGTTGCTGAATCATTGCATCCAGCCCATAAGATTGTGGAGCCAGGCAGATGTTGCCACACATTACTGGAAAAATGAGTCGTACCTATGCCACAGGAACAGAGCAGGAGACAAGACATAGTAGGTGGTGTATAAGAGGGGATTAAGGGTTCATGGCAAATCTACGCCTGGAGCTCTAGAAAAGCAATTATAGAGGTGAGCTGATCACTTCCCATTACAGATGACCTGCTATAGCACATAACCCTGCCACTCTAATACTTTAAGAAGCAGCTGTATGGAAAATATGAAATAACAAGAATATCTGGTGACTAAAGATATACAAAAAATACCTAGATTTTTAAAATACTGACATTTACCACTCAGTCCTTTGAAAACTTAACAGCTTTGGAAAGTGCACTCTCCCTTTGTCTGTATACACACACATACATATATGTGTGTATATAAATGTGTATATATGTATGTATATAGCTACTGTGCTGGTGTTGGCGGGGATAGAGTTAATGTTCTTCATAGTAGCTAGTATGGGGCTGTGTTTTGGATTTGGTCTGAAAACAGTGTTGATAACACAGGCATATTTTCCTTATTGCTGAGCAGTGCTTACACAGAACCAAGGCCTCTTCTGCTCCTCACACCACCCCACCAGCGAGGAGGCTGGGGGTGCACAAGGAGTTGGGAGGGGACACAGCCGGGACAGCTGACCCCAACTGACCAAAGGGATAGTCCATACCATATGATGTCATGCTCAGCATATAAAGCTGAGGGAAGAAGGAGGAAGGGGATGCTGTTCAGAGTGATGTCGCTTGTCTTCCCAAGTAACCGTTAACACGTGACAGAGCCCTGCTTTCCTGGAGATGGCTGAACCCCTGCCTGCCCATGGGAAGTGGTGAATGAATTCCTTGTCTTGCTTTGCTTGTGTGCACAGCTTTTGCTTTACCTATTCTACTGTCTTTATCTCAACCCACGAGTTTTCTCATATTTACTCTTCCAATTCTCTTCCCCATCCCGATGTGGGGGAGTGAGTGAGCGGCTGTGTGGTGCTCAGCTGCTGGCTGGGGCAAAACCTCGACAGCTACCTATCTGTATATATAAAATGTGCAGCCAAAACCAAAAAAAGCCAGTTGATATCATATAATATTATGCGATAGAAGGATGGGATATTGATCATCCTTCAGAATTGCAAAGACAACTCCAGATAGCATTCTTAAACAGAACAGTTAACCTCCATATCTTTTAGGTAAATATTATGGGTTTTCACATTAGATGTGTATTTTCTTTCAGATAGAGTAATGTTTATTTTCATGCTGATATTTTCTTTGTTTAGCCATTTAGTTTTCTGATGAAAGAAAGTATCTTTGTTTTGCAGCCATGAGCACATGCGTATTTTTGTGTCAAAAAGACATTGCATGTAACAAAAGCATCTTAGTGAGCAATTGAAACTGCAGACTAGTGCATGCCACAGGTCTGATTCCCCTCTGCCGCTGGTGTAACACTCAAACTTGTTACAGCTGCAGTAACCTAAAATATGTGCACTTGTGATCAGAACTAATCTCTCAAAACTGCATCACTTTATGAATTATTGTAATTTCAAAGGTATATTCATTAGCTTCCTTGGTAAACAGTCAATGTATTTACTGCTGATACAATGGAGAGGAGCAGTTACACTCAGCAGAAGCAGACTTAGCAAGTGCAGATGGTTTGTAAATTCCACAGTTATATCCTGTGTTATATCCTGTATATCCAGTTATAACCTATATGTTCTGTACCACATGGAATTTAAATTTGCTGTTCCAGTTGTATCTCCCTTTCCAACAATGACTGAAAATTGTGTCTGTGTTTACCTTTACTTTTTAAACTGACAGGTATGAACAGATAATATGTTGTTGCTCGGGGACTGACAGGTATGACTAACCAACTGGAGGAAAAAAAAAAATCCATTGCTTTTAGACTGATCAATATTAGTCTTCATCCCAATTGCATGATCTTGGATGTCACAAGAATGCATCTTATTAGATCTGAGACAGCACCATTACAATCAACTAAAACTCAAGATCTGCTGAACACTTGAAACTATAATTTCTAAATATCTTTCTTTTCTTTAGTTGAGGTTTGTTCTGCTGACAGATGAATGCACCCTCACCTGAATGTGAATAGAACTACTGCAATAATCAGTGACTCTACTTGAATGAAGAAACATGTAGCCTGGCTTTCTGCATGGTTATGTCTAGGAATGTCTCTCAGACAGACCTGACTCCTACTTTTCCTAATTAAAAGTGGTAATAACTGTTTTATTGGATCTAAATTACACTTTTATTTGACAAACTTAATTTAAAGTTTGACCTATCAACTTAATGACATTTTGAGGCTGGGCACAACTATACATAAATTAGAAGAAAGTCAGATGCTTTGCAATAAAGAGGTAGAGCAAAAAAAATACCCAAACAACAATAAACCAAAAAAAAACCCCAAATACAAATGAAAGATAAAACCACATCAAAACATTGTAGTTAACGAGGTTTGCAGTTTGGAATGGAATGAGAGCTAGCTCTGCAGAATATTGCTTACCAGGCTAATGGCTAAATTCAAATATATGGAACTTTGAAGTTTCTGATAGGTGTGATTTGATTTCTGTAATATAAATGCAGGAAGTTTTAAAATTGAATTTGCAAATAAAGAATGAAAAGCTTACCTTAGTTGTTTGAATTCTAGCAAGAAGAGTTTTTCTCTTTGGACGTGCTTTTCATCCCTAATTCTCTAAGCGCTTTAAACAGACATTTGAGCACCCTCATCCAATTGTCCAGATGAGGGAGCTACTGAGATGGCACTACGAACTTGATGGATATCTGAAGTGACAGCTAAGAACCTGACAATGTTACATCCCATAAGGGATAGAGATACTTTGTAGGGAGTGGTATCCATCACAGCTTCTCACGAGCAGAGAACAAAGCCATCATCTGACCTTAAGAGTCAAATATATGACAGGGATTCTGCTTATGTCGTGGTTTAACCCTAGCTGGCAACTACGCACCGTGCAGCTACTCACTCATTCCCACCCGGTGGGATGGGCAAGAGAATTGAAAAAGTAAATGTGAGAAAACTCGTGGGTTGAGATAAAGACAGTAGAATAGGTAAAGCAAAAGCTGTGCACACAAGCAAAGCAAGACAAGGAATTCATTCACCACTTCCCATGGGCAGGCAGGGGTTCAGCCATCTCCAGGAAAGCAGGGCTCCATCACGCGTAAGGGTTACTTGGGAAGACAAGTGACATCACTCTGAACAGCATCCCCTTCCTCCTTCTTCCCTCAGCTTTATATGCTGAGCATGACATCATATGGTATGGACTATCCCTTTGGTCAGTTGGGGTCAGCTGTCCCGGCTGTGTCCCCTCCCAACTCCTTGTGCACCCCCAGCCATCCCGCTGGCCGGGTGGTGTGAGGAGCAGAAGAGGCCTTGGTTCTGTGTAAGCACTGCTCAACAATACGGAAAATATGCCTGTGTTATCAACACTGTTTTCAGGCCAAATCCAAAACACAGCCCCATACTAGCTACTATGAAGGACATTAACTCTATCCCAGCCAAAACCAGCACAGCTTACTAGAGTCAAAACATTTCTAATAGCACAAAGCCCCTCCACAGATGAAATGAAGGTATGAGATAGTAACAAATGTATGGAGAAATTGTTGGGAAAATTTATGTTGCAGATATGTCAAAGTCCTAGGCTGAGGTTTTTTTTCAGGAACTGCAGAATCATTGGAAGTAGTCATGGAAACATTTCAATATATTCTCTATTTCAAAACAGTTTTGGGAAAAAATGTTGAAAATGATCCCACAGTGACATTTCAATGTAGTTTTTAAGTTCGAAGGAAAAATGATTTTTTTTTTCAATTTCTTCTGCAAAATATAGCCTCCTGTAAGATTAAAAAATACAGGAAATTAGAAATAATCTAAATTAAATTCTTCAAGTACTTCATCTGAATTTTTTTGTGTGGTTGGATTCACTTTGTTAAAAGCTTTTTTATTTTGATTTATTATATTGAAATGGGAAGAGAAAAATGTTTACATTTCTAAACCACTGAGATGTGACAGTCAATGTCAAACTGAAAGGCTAGGTTGACATGATAGCAAGCAATCAAACTGCTATGTTTTGGTAAGTAAACTTTTGTTGGAAGAGCTGTGGCCTCTGGCCGTACATGTGCTGTCACTCCTTTTACCTGAAGTGATTCCAACAAGCATATTGTGCATTGCCTTTGCCATAAACAATGGGACTGTGATTGTCCAAAACGTATCTTTGGAAGTATAGAGAGATATCTCGAAGGAGCATTGGAAGACAGCATCAGGTTTTTATTTCTCCAGAATAAGTAATTTTTCCGGCTACACATTGATGTAACGACATGGTTAGTGAATCTCTGGAGATTTTCACACATTCACAGAACAGCTGAGGTTGGAAGACACCTCTGGAATTTATCTAGTCCAGTCCTCCAGCTCAGGCAGTGTGACCTAGAGTAGGTTGCTCAGGACCATTTCCAGTAGGGTTTGGAATGTCCCCAAGGAGACTCCACAACCTCTCTGTGCCAATGCTCAGTCACCCTCACAGTAAAAGGGTGTTTTCTTCTGTTCAGATGAAATTTAAGCTGTTTCAGTTTGTGCTCATTGCCTCTTGTGCAGAAGTGATGGCCTTTTGGTGGTATTTTAACAGCACAGTGATAACAGATTGATGCAATGCATATATCTCCCTTTGAAGAAAAAACTTTCTATAGTTTCTGTCAATGACTAAGTTTACCATATTTTTTCTGGTAGGTTGAAACTGTACAGTTACCAATACTAGATGAGGGAAAATATTCTGGAAAGTATTTGTCAACAGACAAGAGAAAAGTTTCATATCACTTAATCATTATCTTAAACTTTGAGCCCATGTGGGAAGGATTTGTACATTCAGACAAGCAAGAATTGTATTCCTGCTATGATCTGGGAGTAGTAATAAAGTTATTTAGAAAACAAAAAGGAAACTAGTCACTGAAAGTGACACATGGAGCTTTGCAAAATTTGTCACCTCTTACAGGGTCTGAGGGTTTTTTCTCCTTTAGTCAGAACATGTGTTCTCAGTCAATGCTATAAAAACAGTAAGAAAAAAACCCCGGAAAATACACGGTGTATTTATGGTGTAGTTATGGTGTGCACTATATGACTTGTCTATTTAATCTATAATATATTTTTCTGAATCTTGGAAAATATTTTTCTGGTACTCTCTTTAGCCTGGGATGCACACAAACACACATTCCCATTCAATGAATATACAATGAATAATCTTCCAGAAGAAGAAGACATACTCATTATTCTTCTCTGGTATTGTAGAATGGTTTGGGTTGGAAGGGACCTCAAAGATTACCCAGTTCCAACCCCCCTGCCATGGGCAGGGACACCCTCCACCAGACCAGGCTGCCCAAAGCCCCATCCAACCTGGCCTTGAACACTTCCAGGGAGGGGGCATCCACAGCTTCTCTGGGCAACCTGTTCCAGTGCCTCACCACCCTCACAGTGAAGAATTTATTTCCTAATATCCTATCTAAACCTCCCCTCCTTCAGCTTAAGGCCATCACCCCTTGTCCTGTCACTACATGCTCTTGTAAAAAGTTCCTCTCCAGTCTTCTTGTAGGCCTCCTTTAGGTATTGGAAGGCTCCTAGAAGGTCTGATGACCAGTTGAGCTTAAGTGGAGGGTACAGCTGTAAACTCTGGGATCAGTGATTACTTATATGAATGAAATCCTAAAAACTGCAATGAATCCTGACTGTGGCAGCCTCACAGCTCAGTCCACAGACATTGCCTGAAATATCTCACCCATGAACTCTGTTTTCTCCTGTCTTGAACAAGTTCCTCATGGAAACATAATCCAGTTCAAGTTCTCTAGGTCTGTTTCCAAGGCTCTGCCATCTAAATTCCCTTTTAATAACAACAGTATATACCAGCGATCTTGGGTTGACTTAGGGGAAAACATAATGAGAGATTTAAGAAGTTATTATGATTATTACTATTACCCAAATTCAGCATGAGAAAAAAGTCGTTAGAGGCATTAAAAAGGCATCCAAGGGGTGGGAAGTAAAAGAAAGGTGACTTCACAAGAGAAACTGAATAGATTACATGCAGAGAGGTACTATAATGGATTAAATTTGTAGCTAGTAATGTGTTGCCACTTCCTATTTTAATTCCCTTTATGCAAGATCTAGTCTCGCAATCTTAAATCTGTATCTTCAAGATTTCCCTATGAAGAAATAAATATTCTTCTCTTTATTTTGTAATGGACAACTAAAGTACAAAAGCTGTATATATACTGTTGACATGAACATCACCTCACCTGGGCTTGAAGGCAAATGTGCTGGTTGCTGGGGTTCTCTGAAGGGAAATTCTGTGGAGAGTAGGCTGCTGGCCACTATGGAGGGAAAAATCCCAGGTGTATTTTCAAGTTTAAAGCACACTCTCTTTACCTAGATTCCTGGGTTCCTTTCTGAGAAATGCAAAATGCTAAGTACTTCTGAAAAGCAATTTAAAAAGCTAAAATTACAAAGGAAAGCCTGGACTTCATGATTTTGGGACTTCTAAACTAGGAGGGCAATACCTACAGCACTAATGTGGATTGATTCAAAGGTCTTCCAAATCAATGAAAAACACTTTCCTTACACCAGAAGAAATTCACTAGTTGAAATAGCAGTAGCTTTTTGATGATTCTGTGGTTGTCATATAAATATTTGTTTATTACATGTATTTCAGTGATTGTCTGTTTGTTTTATTACTTGTTTTCTTATGTATTATTTCCAAAAGAAAAAAAACAAACAAAAAACAAAAACCTAAACAAACCCACAGCATTGCATGGAAAAAATACGCATTTTCATCACATTCACTGGCCTGCAGAAATTGCAAATTATGACTAATCTGGATTGTGTGGATTAAGGGGGTTCACCACTATTGCCCATGATATTTGAAGATTTCTTCAGATTTTTTTTTCAAATTTCTGTGGTAGTCTTTTGACCATCTTTTATGCAAATATAGGAAAGTAGGTAAATCCTTGTATATTAGCATTTTTCCGTGGCTGCAATAAACCAATAAATGAACATGTTCAAACATCACCAAATGATTTTACAATGCTAGCAAATGAGAGACCATTTCCTCCTATACATAATAAGGCAGCCCTAACAGTAGGATGTTTGAACGTACCAGTAAATCAGAAAACAGGGAAGTTTTACCATAGGAAGAGTATTGGTATGAAGTGGAATTTATATTACTGTTCATTACATGAGCAGGAATCCCAGCTACCCAGCTGAGGAAAAGATTGAAAATAAAATGCAATGTAATAGACTTTTTTTTTTCCTGGAATGCTTTAAAAACAGGAAAATGGAAACTAAATATGTATGTCTGTCTCTTTCTTTATATCCTTCTTGTTGATATGTTTGCAAGTGTAGATAAAAAGAGACAGAAGGAAAAAGAATGAGATAGTGTGGATAATATCACACTTTCATTAGTGTACTTTGAGAAGGGCAAAGCTGGGTTTTGGTAGAAGCAGATACTTTTGCTCCCTCTTCCCATATGTAGTCTTTGGCAATAGTTGCAATATCTTGGAAACACAGCTTGTACTTTTCTGTGTCTGGAATCAGACCAAAATTAACCAAAGTTACAGCAAAGATGAAAGACCGAAATAATAGGTCTTTACAGGGGAGCTGTTCTATTTCAATGGACTTAGTTAAGTGAGAGGAATCCCTTGCAGACTGTCTATAACCTGTGGGTTTGGGCTAAGTGTCCAGTGGATTAGCCTTTCCTAGTTTATTGGTATACATAATTTGTAAGCACCTTCTGCTATTCAGGCTGCTCTGGCTTATCAGGGAGGCAAATCCTATTTCTCTAAGCATATATACGTGTATATATTCCTATTAATTACATATGCGAGTGTGTTTGTGGTCTGGGAATTAATTATGACATTTTTTATTTTGTTTCTTTCTTAAGTTCACAATCCAACCCAATTTCTACAAAATTTGTGACTGGAATTGCCATGTATATGAGAGTGTGTGTCTGTGTGTGTGTGTGCGTGCATGTATATGTACATATACCTTTTAGGTGTTTAATGGTGTTAATAGGTACATAGCAGGACTGATTAGATCAATGAACATTAGTTTCCAGTAGAAACCATGTTTCCTATTTACCTTCTTAAGTACTTTGTAATATCTGTCCTGCAGAGTCTTGCAGCAATTCATTCAGTTGTGTGTTCTTTGTTCCCTCTCTCACCATAGCAGCAATATGAAAATTTCCACCGTGATGAAATATTTGCTTTGAAGATGCAAGTAGCATTTTTCTACCATAGACAGATTTGGTTAGTGGCAATTTCTTCTTTCCATTTTTAGGTATGACCTTGCCATTCCCATTCTTCTGCAGGCTGGGACAGATGCTTTGGTGTTTCTTCTCAGTTGCTTCAGTGTTTCTTCTCAGCTGCTTCTAGTTTAAGAGCACTGAGCCAAGAGCACTCAGCCATTAGTGCTCTTAGTGCTGAAGTATGTGACCTTGTATTCGGTAAAACCCTGCTTAAAGCTTTTTGTGATTCAGGGCCTAAAGTCTTGGCATCTTCCCAGACCAACAGACAAAATCCTTATTTTGCACTTCTGTATCAAGAAGTTGCTTCCACACATTTGTGGAGGGGCTTTTCTTAACCTTCTTACACTTCTTCGCTCATTTCTCCTGAAAATCCAACCTGTCTTGGTGTCATGTATCCTTTTGTAGATGAAGACCTCAAGGAAATAAAGATGACAACTACCATACTTTCATATAAAATCTGCAAGTTATCTATGCAAAAAAACAGAGGAAGAACCCCCACCTTAGCAAACTGAGGATTTAGCAGCAGGGTAGCCCATGCAGCTACAATTAATACAAGCAAAAGTATCTCACAGAGCTCACTTTGTCTCATAGTCTTTCACAGAATCACAGATTGGTTGAAGTTGGAAGAGACCTCTGGAGGTCATCTGGTCCAAACCTTCCGCTCTACTTGGGTCACTGAGGACCCAGGACCATGTCCAAACAACTTTTGAATCTCCAAGGAGGAAGACTCTACAATGTCTCTGAGCACCCTGTGTCACTGCTCAGTCACCCTCACAGGAAAAAAATTGTTTCCTGATTTTTTCCTTATATCTAATCTAAATCTACCCTCTTTTAGTTTAAAGCCACTGACCTGCACTTGTAAACAGTCCCTCTCCAGCTTTCCTGTAGGCCCCTTCAGGTACTGGAAAGTTGCAATTAGATCTCCCTGGAGCCTTCTTTCTCCAGGCTGAACAACCCCAACTCTCTCAGCCTGTCCTCATAGGAGAGGTGCTCCAGCCCTCTGATCAGCTTCATGGCCCTCCTCTGGACTGGCTCCAACAGCTCCATGTCTTTCTTGTACTGGGGACTCCAGAGCTGGATACAGTACTCCAGGGGGGGTCTCACCAGTGCTGAGTAGAGAGTAAGGATCACCTCCCTCCACCGGCTGGCAATGCTTTGCCTATTGCAGCCCAGGATACCAAATGCAGCCCAGGCTACCATAACCTATTCTTTATCCTCCAGTAGTTTTAACATCTTCTGTTATGGTTTCATTCTCCCTAATATCTGGAATCTCACACAAAACCTCAGAAAACTGTTGAATCAACAGTTACTTCAGTAGACAGAAAAGCCTGGGTTAACTGAATTTATTGATTATCAAGAAATAGTATTTACAGTGAGATGGAGAGGTAAGTCCATGAAAGTACTGTCATCCTTTCCTATGTTTTGTTGTGAATAGTGCTACTGTGAGTGGAGAAGTAAGGAAAATACAGGTTTTTAGTTATTTTTTGAGTTTTTTACTGAGTCTTGTACAAGAGAGAAACGTGTCAGGGTCATAAAAGTGAAAGCAACTGGTTATACAGAGACATATAAATAATTCCAATGACAGGTTGCAAAAGATCCTAATGTCTGTCTAAAATAGACTTATGTACGGTATTGACAACTGCAGAATTTCTTATTAGTAAGAAGGTGGTCACAAGACCTTGCTTAGGGCAGTATACATACCTGATGCATGGCTGTCACTCATAAAAGGGTCACAACTTTTCCATGTAGTATTATTTCTAGACATGGAGGAAGTCACACCTGAGGAGTCACACCTGAAAAATCAGCTGGAAATCTGTGTTTTCCTTGGGCTAAATCTTTTTACAGGATTTCAGAGGAACAAATTTTTAAAATAGGATTTTTTTTTCCTCTACAGAACAGGTTGTCAGACTAAGTAGGATTTATGATTTCCAGAATCATAGAATTACAGAATAATTTGGGTTAGAACGGACCTCCAGAGTTTAGAGCCACCCCTGATTCAAAGCGGGTTCAACTAGACTTGGTTGATCAGGGACTCTTCTGGTTGAGTTTCGTTTGCGTCTGAGGAAAGAGCTCCTATAACCAGACTCTCTGGGCAGCTTGTTCCAGTGTTTGATCTTCTTTACAGTGATATCTTTTTCCCACTTACATCTACTGGTTGAGTTTCAAAAGATCAAAATGTATAGATTGGTGTACATGTTTGATGCATGTGTGTGAACAGTATATTTCATTCTTCTTTTGTCTATGGTCAAACAACTGCTTAATGATAGCCACCAAAGCAAAATGGTAAAGTTTCATACTTACCTTGCATAAGGTAATAGCTTTTATAAAATGCCAGCTGAAATTCCATAAAAACCTGTTTCTACATTGAGATTGGGGGTCAATATTCAGGTGGTGCATTTGACCTTCATTGTGAGAAATTGCGTGCAGTTTAAGGGTTTCTTTCACAAACTTGAAAGTTATTTTCCCCTGAAGTTGAGTTCATTTAGAATTGGTGGAAATGAGGTGAAACTGCACAAATTGAGATCAGTGTGAGTGTTCATGTTGTCTTCTTTGGTGTTTTCCTTCTTTTTAAATAGCTGACATATAAAGAATGATCACACCTAAAAATTAAACAGTTATATGATGATATTAAAAACATTTTCAAATATTCTCTTCAGACAAATAAATACCTACTGAAAGTTGAAGGTGGCTTCTAAGGTACCCTTCAATCCCCTAGGGTAAAAAACCCAAACACATACATGAATTTAAGTTATTGTAATATGATAGAGGAAATGTCTTGTAATTTCACTGTAGCATTTGAAATGCTCTGTGATAAGCATACAGTGAAACTAAGTTGACAGACTTGCTGCATGTATTGCAAATATATTTTTCAGGTTAAACCATTTGACTATTGTATTATACAGAGTCAGTATAACTATATATATGTGTTCCTGTGTTTGTTGTGTTTTACTTCAGAAGTCCCTCCCAACCCAAACCATTCTATGATTCTATGAAACTCAAACCTGCCCATATCAATTTATGTAAACCAATATTGTTTAAAATAGGTTTTCAGAAGTCCTAAAAAGACTTTTGCAACATGATGAAATTACCTTGTGTGTACAGTGTCTCTAAACAGCTTGCTTACCACCTCCACCAGGTCTCTACGTCAGTTAGAAATGCCTGCCAGTCCCTTTTGAGATTCATGAGAGTTTATTAAAGCTTGCTACGAGTTACTTCTAGCGAAAATGTCAGTGGTTAGTATATAACTATGTTAGGATAACTTATAGCAAGCTTGAAGCAATTTATGGCTTCTATGTGAGGGGGTGATATAGAATCTTATTATGTAAATTTCTTAAACCATATTTCACTTGAAAGTTTTTTCCTCCTCCCATGACCAGCAGTCTGAGCTAGACAAAGTAGTACGCCCCTTCCTGACACACTTGAACGTGACGATCATATTGAACATTCAGTTATTTCAATGTGCTCTTTTAATTTCCACAAAGTGAAGTATTAAATCCAAGGAGTGCAATGTATGGAGAAAGAAAATATTTTAATGTACAAGACACAAAAGACCTTTAGCATATCTCATTTTCTTGGTTCTTTTTTATTATTTTTTTTTTTGCCTGCACTTGATTATTTAAGAGTTTTATGCTTGCCATAACTCATCTGTAATATTTAATTGATTCCTCCAGTTGTCTCTTACTGCTGTGGGCATTCTAATCAATTAAGGATCTTCATTGAACTGTGGCCTCCTATTTTCTCTCCTCCACCTTTCTTCCATTAAGTCTCTTGAGCGTGACCGCATGCCTACTTGTGTTTATGTATGGATGTGCTTGTTTGTTCTTGGAACTTAAATCAGGTTCTTTCATTTTCTTTATCTTAACGTTGCTTATCTACGCCTGAATTTCCTCAAGATCCTGTATTCTGTAGGGCTCACTTTAATTTCCAGCTAACCAAAAAGCTGCTTGCACAGCATCCAACAGCATAAACAGTATTTCTGCAGTGTTTATCAGGCAATCTTGTGATATTATTGCATCGATATATCTGTAATGATTCAGTGTCATAACCAATGTTATCATCAGGCAGCATGCACCTAAATAATCCTCCAAGATCCCATAAAGCCTTTCAGTTTATTTAATTCTTTCTACATCTCTAAAATTCAACTGGATAGCTAAACTTCACAGGTTTTCTTCCTTCCTTGCAGACTGCTGTTTCTTTTTCTTATCCCGTATATTTGAGAAACTATCTTTTGATTTAATCTCTGTGTACTCCAGAGCTGTAAAATTCTAATTGTTAATGCCTTTACTGCTGGATTATTGTTGTCCTTGACATCTGGTGTGCTGAATATTTAAAGTTGAGGAGTCAAATTCCCAGACATGCCTAACCTCTGGCCCCCACATTTGAAAAATTTCAATAATTATGAACCAGAATATGTTGCTTTAATATAGTGGTCTTTTTATAAACAAGGAAGAGAAACACTCTTTGAGGATTAAGTAATTTGATGTTCCGCTGTGAGGTAATACAGTTTATCTACCATAAAAATCTCTCTGGCAATAATCTTAGCATTTTTGCTTGCATGAAGGAAATAGACGTTGTATTATTGTTCCTCAATATTTTTTCCTAATATACATATCAGGTATTAAGGGGCAGTTTGCATACGTCTCCTTTGACCCTAAAAGTTGCATACTTTTTTTCTCAAAGGCAGCACGCAGTGCTGGCCAGCACATACCAGAAACCATGTTGCAGTCTCCTAAGAAAATGGCTCCTACTGTTTCCTTCCTCCTTTAACACCTGCAGTCACAGGAGAGATTCAGCTTCTGGAACCACAGGGGCTTCCTAAATCTCCTGGTGGGGCGACATTTTCTGTGTCATGTATTGTTCTACATTATAATCCTGCACACCTAGATTCAGGAATTTTCCAGGCTGAAAGTATCTGAGGGGTTTTAACCAGTTAAATTGGACTGGAATTTGCATTATATCAAAGTAAAGGCATTCCTCACTACTACCACCACCATTATATCCATTTTCTCTTCTTTAGCATCCCAGGGGAAACCTTAAAAAGTATTGTAATACCAACCTGCTGGCTCAGGATTTTTTCCTCTTGGAGGAATGGCATTAAAATCCTTTCCCCAGGGAATTCTGCAACTGTTAGCAATAAGAAAATTTATCTGATACTCTCTTTTTTCTTCCTTTGCTTTATAATTGCTAAGCTGGTAAGCAATGATTCTTTCCTTCTTTTCCTCTGAGTTATTTTTTCCCTCTGTTCTTTCTTTTGATAAAGTTACAGAGAACTCATGGGACACAAGAAAAGACCTGAAAGACTTAAATTATTTGACTGGAAAATGTGCTGCCTTGTTATTACTTCAGCATCTCAAGGAAAAAGTATCCATTTTACTTTTATGGAAGATAGCGTGACACTTACTGAATTAAGATACTTTTCAGTTAAGTATGCTTGTGTCATTAATTGAATGAAAATCAAATTTATTTTGCAAGAGTAGATAAAATGCTTGTTTAAAACTTAGGAGTTTATACAATAGTTGTTTTCTTTCAAATTTAACCAATTGCATAATCCAAGCTCTCTGCACATACGTGGCAACTGAGAACAGACTTTGGCTACACATGGCTTCGGCGGAGTTATGGTGATCATAAACACTGTGCTTACGGACAGTTTCAGAGCTTCTCCATTTCTCTTTATAGAGACTGGAGATGATGAAAGAGACTTCATGACCACTGTATACATCCTGATATTCTTTCTGTATGAAGGCACTGCCTCAGTGTTTGGTGCGAACTAGTTATTAGAGTGTTTTGGTGCCAGCTCAGCCCTGATACAGCCCAATATCTTGCCTCAGTTTTCTTTAATTTGCCAGTGTTGGCTTTGTCCTTCAAACGGCTTCAGAAGCATTAGAACAAAGCCAGCAGTCACATACCCATACAGGTAGGATTTAAGTGTACTCTCCTGCTGATTTTAAACCAGGATCAAAACCAAAAGGAAACCCTCAAAAACTCACCTAGGGCACTTGAACATTTTAACACTTTCTGCCTGGAAACAAGGCAGAGAAAATACATCCCCTCTTTAGATATGTAACATGATTTTAAAAGAACAATTCCCTGCTTATGTTAAGTTAGGCAGCCACTGGTAAGCTAGCCGTCCAGAATCATTCTGTATGCAACGGACAAAGATCGCCATTTCCAAGAGTGCTGCATGCCCAGTCTAAACGATGGCATGACTAATTGTCCCATGGAGGCACCTGTCTCTTCCATTAACATTAGAAGAAATCTTGAAAATTAACTTGGGCTTGATGCCCAACTTTTAGGCAGACAAATTTAGATTGTATAAATCCTGCTGTTTGCCATTATTTCAAGTTGAAGCCATCTCCAGGTATGCCATATCTAATCCCAGATTGTCATTTAAATGGCCTCCATGCACTGATCATGCTATGCTGTTGATAAAAAATTAATAAATTCTCTGGTCACAGCAATTCTTTTAAGACAGTTGAGTCACCCCAGAGTATTTTACTCTACACTGGCAAATTAAGCTCCCCTGTTCCTCATTGTTTCCGGGAAAACAGCAAACTCAGGAAATCTTAGATCTAAATCAGAAAATAGGAGACTATGAAAAGTCTGTTTAACCCAAACATAGCAACTATGGCAAATTAAAAAATGATAGATTTATTGCATCATGTATCAGACCTAATGTGCACATCCAACAGGGCTAAGACATTAGTCTCACTGTATATGTGATGTGCTGTTGGTCTGTGCAGTCATTCCAGGGAAAAAACCTTAGAGTGACAGAATGGTATATACAAAAACATACAGGTGAGAGATTTGTAATTTTACCAGTCATCAACAACCTTCCAGTTACAGAAGAAAAAGCACTGACACATTTTGTGTTAAATTTAGGGCTCTCTCCAATAAGGAATATGGTTGTGCATACTTTACCTTAGCTTGACAGATACCTCAAGACTGCCTTCGTAAAGCTGCTAGAGTGTGAGATCAGAAAACAAGAAAGTAATAGAATATGTTTTCAGTGTTCAGGATGAAAAGCCAAAAAGCAAACAAATTGCTTCAATTATAAAAAGAAAATAAAAATATAATTCAACTCAAATAATGTTTTTAGAATTTTTTTTGATCGCTTGAGTAAGACGTGTTTAAATACTGGCCCTTTACACCGAAATTCATATCTAAGCATAAATGAAAAAAAGTGATGGGGAGTATTAATATCTTTTCACTGAACAATACAATTTCTTACAAAAAAAGACAAGGTTCAAAGTATGCAAACATTTTGATGCCTTCTACATGGAAAAAAAATCTCTTATTTTGCTCTTTATTAAGATCTGTTGTGAAAATAATGATTTTTCCAACACATGCCCAAATGGCACAGTTTCAGTTGAGAACATTTTACCTACATAGAGATTTTAGATCATTGTCATTGATATAAATGAAAGTACAACCAACTTTATTTTAACAGAAACTACTTGAAATTTAGTCTGGCTTCTGAAAACAAAATTGGATTTTCATTTTTGTTGTTTATCAAATAATTTTGGGGAGGGTGAGAGTGAAACGGAACAGGAAATGAAATCTAGGGCTTAAACATCCCAAATAGGTGCTTGGACAGTTGTCCTCACAGGACAGGAGAGTGAGAGCCTGTGCATGACTTCACCTTCGCCTTTGCCTTCACCTCAACCATAATTTCTTTTATTTGAATGACATTGGTTTTACTTATGTTTATTGGAATATTTCTTTCAGCTGGTAACACACCTCTGGTCCCTTAGATTACATTTCTGTTTGGCTAAAAATAATCAATTTCTAAAAGAGTACTTTTTAAAAGACGGTATGTATGCATAGGAGACTTGATTGCAGTATTTTGATTTACAAACTGTTCCGAACTTCTTAGATGGGTATATAGTTTCATTTTGTAGGTATGGAGAGCAAATGGTTGGTGAGATCAAGGCGGTATGCTACTGTTTCCTTTAAGCTGGAAACGTCAGCAACCATTACAATTTACTATTTGATAGATAACTTTTTTATTGTAATATAGGAGCATGCCACAGTTCCCTTTATGATTTGTCAGACTACAGACAGTTGGCTCTCTCCATTTATATAAATACATTGGTTAGCTTGCAAATCTACTTAGTTATTTGGAGTTGCTGTGTGAGGAATTGATGCTGCTATAAAAGAAGAGCCTCAGCTGTAAATATGTAAGATTAGAAATAACATTGCTGCAACTTGCAGAAATCAACAGACCTGGAGTTTTTGTTTAAGCACAGGAATGCAGCAAATCTGGGACATTCATACAGAAAGGAAATTCCTTTGATATATTAAAAAAAAAAAATCGATTTCTGATCTGTTTAATTCACAACCTATAAAAATATATATACCTGAGACTGAACTGGGTAATAAGATGCCACCTTTGTTCTATAAAAATACTTTGCTACTAGGAAAATTATTTTAAAAAGAATAGTCAGCATCTGAACCAAACTATCTGCTGAAGACTTGCACTCCCAATCTTCTGATGTTAATAGCTGGGAAGGGCAAAACTTACCCACCTTACATCCATCAAAAATATAGTGGGTTTTATTTGTTATTGATTCTTAAGGTACAGTGAAGTGCTGCCTCTGGAGTGTGCTTGCTGACGTGGCAGATGGTCTTTATTACTCCTGAAGGTCTGTTTGGTTAATGGCACTCTAATTCTTTACTATCTCCATCTATCTACCCTACCCTTCCAATTAAGCATTAGTGACACATTTTTATGGCCTCTAAAGTGGCACAAATTCGCATCAACTATGGACACAATAGGGTAATCCACTAATTGCAATCTGATGACTAAGTTGAAGATACATAGAAGACATACTAAAGTTTTAAGGTTGGAGAGCTCCTGTGAATGTTATTCTGATGTGAAGAACATTTTAAGTCTGAACATTTTAACTCTAAACATTTTATATATTTTAAACTCTTCCACATAGGTAGTTAAAAGACATACTGGAACACTAGTTTAACATACATCTGTTGCTCAAATTTTACCAGAAGTCCGTGTGTTGGTGGTCATACTGTAGAGACCCATTATAAACAGCCATGTGCAGAAAAACTCTCTTCAGTTGCTACAGAAACTAAAACACACTTCACGGGCATCCAAGCAGGGCCCGAACCTAAGCATATTTAAGTTATTGAAGGAATCCACTGCCTTCAGGGGGGTTAGGTCATAGCTGCAATGATTGTTTTAAGTCACTACAGAGTCCCATAAAGTTTCACATCCAAGCATTTCTCATCAGAATAGGCTACATGTGAATTAAATTAATTTAATTAACTCAAACTGTAATGAACTATAGCCATTTTATTATATTGATAGCTCTTTAACTGTATTTAAATGTCATATTTTCACAAAGTTTAATTATGCCTTCCTACCTCCCAGAAAAAAACATTGAATTTACGACTGTTATCCCCCTTTCTTCAGATAAGAAAACCGTGAAGAAGTAGACTTTTTTAAAATGTTGGCTAATGTGGAGTACTTCTATTCTTGGCAGCCTTTGAAGTGAGCATTTAAAATCAGAGGGCACTTTCAAAAGACTTACGCAAAAAAGTACTGGATCCTAAGCCAAATCTAGGACTCACTCGCACTATTGTCTCTCTTGTGCCTCATCCATCAGACGATACTTTTAATTCTACCTGAGTATGATGGTATCTGTCTCACAGCATTTCTGAGATTATAGATCACTGACAGATAGTGTATACTCGGCCTATAGTTTGCTCTGTTTTATGCGTTTGCCTAAGCTTTCAAGACTGCCCATCACTGAGGACAGGATACTTGTCTAGAAGGAATTTTGATCTGACTGAGAACATTATGTTCTCAGCTATGCTGCTCACAGTAAAGCGAACTGACATGTTGAAAATTACTTTCTTGTTCTCTTTTTACATGTTTATTTGGTCTTTGGCCACAAATTTCTTGTGACAATTAATTTTCCTTCTAGATTGTCTAGAAAACACTTATGCAAACAAATAACAATACAAATACATTGATAGGTGCATAATTCTGTCACTGACAGTGTTCAACTAAATAGTTTTAAGCTCTATCAGATAAATGAATAAGGATGGTTCTTTGCTTTTGCTTTTAAATAAGCTATCTGATGTTCTAAATGAGGACGTGTCCTGTATTCATACATTGCAGGAGTGGTAGTATAACACTAGATATAAGCTACACGATGTTTTTCTGGACAAGGAAAAAAACCTACCTGGTAATATGTGCATTCCTGAGAAGTATCCTTTGGACTAATCTCTAAATTATTGAGAAAAACCATCCACACCATTTTTTGCTAACATTAAAATAAAAAAAAAATAATAATTTCAAAGCCTTACATCAATTCCTACGTATCCTTATGTATCAGTTGTGTATATTCATTAAGAAAAGGTTAGTGTTCATGATTTTCATGCTTTGTACTGTTCAAGTTTTCTTAGCCTAGTTTCATGTGTCACTTTCAAAATGGATATCTTTTTGCCTACAACTGCTGACATTTTTGCTGTTCTTAAGTTTTTGAATAAAATACTCATAGTCCCATCTTTGCCAGCAACAGCAGCAAGAATTATCAGTTTCTTATGATTTTCTGATTCTTTCCTCAGATATTGCATATTAAAATTCACCACAGTTAGAACTTGTAGGGTAAAAAAATTAGCCTGTCTGGATGGTATATGAGCTAGCTGTGGATGTCACTTATTATAATAGCATTTCTAATAAATGACAGGTCAAAGTCTTGGGTTTCAAAGTATTTATGCAGAGTGTCAATCATTTATTCTTTGCCAGTTCAAATGCATAGTCATCTAGGCATACCTTTAAGGGATGCCCCTGACTTTTCATCAAAAATTCCTTCTTTATCTGTCTCATCTAGTGGGTCTTAATGACTGGAACTCAAAAAGAGGTAAATAATGACGTTTGAAAGGAAGACCTGAACAGCTCTACTGTTTTTGTTACTAGTACTCACCACCTCCTAAATTTATAGTGCAATTTGACTCTTTTCCCCTCTCTACTTTTTAAATAAACAGAATTTCCTTGATTTTTCAACAGAGAGTCACCTTAGCCTTTTAAGTTCAAAATCAAGCACATAATTAAAGAACGAACAGAAGCTGCAGCATAAGGGAGGGTCATGGCAAGACATTAATTTAATAGCATCCTACAGAAAACATGTAATCAACAGGAAGGCTGAAACTAACTTTACGGGTAGTATTTAAGATGATATTTAGAAAGTAACTTGGAATGAAAAATCAGTTTCTTACTTTGTTTCAGCAATATCTATGACTAGTTCAAATAGTCAAATGATGTTTATATTTTCAAGTGCTGTTTTTCCTGATGGCATTCTCATGTCTGTTTGAAGTGTGAAATGCATAATGAAGGATCCAGTAATATATGTTTCATAGCAGAAACTTACTACTGTTTCCTGAATATCTGTGTCTTTGAAAGAGATTGTCCTGGTTTCAGCTGGGATAGAGTTAATTTTCTTCCTAGCAGCTGTTATAGTGCTGTGTTTTGGATTTAGGATGAGAACAATGTTGATAACACATTGATATTTTGGTTGTTGCTAGACAACGTTTACACCAAGTCAAGGACTTTTCAGCTTCTCATACTGCCCTGCCAGTGAGGAGGCTGGGAGTGCACAAGAAGCTGGGAAGGGATATAGCCAGGACTGGTGACCCAAACTGGCCAAAGTGATGTTCCATCCATACCATCACCATCATCATCATCTTCTTCCTTTTCTCTTATATTAAACTGTCTTTATCTCAGCCCATGAGTTTTACTTTTTTTTTTTTCCCCCCTGATTCTGTCCCTCATCCCACTTGGGTGGGAGGAGTGAGGGAACGGCTGTGTGGTTGTTTTAGCTGCCTGCCAGGTTAAAACATGACAGAAGTTTTTCCAGGAAAATTTAATTCCTTGAATATTTCATTTGCAAGTAGCACAAAAGGCAAAGAAACATTCTTATTTTTAATTCATTACCACATTCAAATGAGTATTTATAGTACATCTTGTGATTAGTGAACCATCTGTATTAGTTAAGGAAGGAACAACAAGGCTTGCAAAAGTATGCATTTAGTCAAAAAATAATTCAGAAGTCTTCACCATGTTACATAAGCTTCTGATGAACTTACACCTTTTTGTACAATAGTTTTTCAGCATGCCCACAATTCTTTAAGTTGATATGTTTTGTTCATCTTTACCAGGTGAGATCCACCAGCAAAGAGCTGACGTAGTAATTCTGGGTAGCAGTTTTCTAAAGTGTTTAGTATTTACCCTACTTTGCTTCCACTGAAAGCACTGGAACTTACAGAACAATGAATTTACTGGAACTGATGCTGTATGCTCTAGAAAATCCCATGATGATGAAGATTCTGAATACTTAAGGTTTTGTTGCATTTTAAGGAAGTTTCCATTATAATGTCAGTTGACATGGGACTGAGCAAAAATAGTATTTCAAGATTAAACAGAGGTTCTGGAGGTCTCAAAATAAGAAGTATTTCTCCATTAGTTCTGTATGTCTTAAATCATTTGTATTAAAGTTTGCATGATTCATATTTTATGACATTTCTCCATCATGCCTTTATGCATTTACCCCTGTGAAAGTCTAATTTCTGGCCAAGAATTTAGAATTAACTTTCACATTAAGTGTCATGAACAGTAGCTAGAATTTAATATTATAAACTGACATTATTGCATAGGATTAAATATTAATTTAAATCTACTTGGAGAAAGGCAAGTCTCTTCCTCCTTTGCATTCACACACTTCATTTAGTGCCTTTTTGGAAGTTAGGGTGTTCCTAGAATCATTGTCGTGTGCTGGTCTTATTGCACAGAGACTGATGCTCAAAAGGAATGCTATTTATGTGACTATTTCTGCTGAAGTCTGTGGGACAAGTCCCTGCTGTAAAGTTGCGTACAAAGGGGAAGGTAGAATTGGGCCTACAGACTTTAATGATTACCAAGCACCCTAACTTAGAAAGCAGGTAACTCAATTATGTAAATCAACGGGAGATTGACCCTGCAGTGAATTTTTAATAATACACTAATTGTCTGATAGAGAAATCAAATTAGACATTAGTGGCAAATCTTCATCTCAGCATGGAGAGAGTTACATCCCCAAATCTTGTTACTAATAGAGGAACTGCACATAATTCTTGAGGCAGTACAAGAACAATTTAGGTTCCCCTCCGCCCCCCCTCTTTTTCCTCCTATGAAAAGAGTTAATATTGAGCTTAAGTCTGTCTCAGCTCTTCTGTATTGATCTTGAGAGTGACTCTCAGCTGCCCTTTAGTATTATCTATTGTAGTCTCCTACAGCTTGTAAATTGGTTGTGGGACCAAATAGTCAAGACCTTTTTTCACAAGATAGTTTCCCAGTGGAAGAAAAAGCTGTTTTCACAGAGGAGAAATTCTGTGAAACCAATGCAGAAAATTCATCTTGAGAATAAATAACTATTCTAGAATTCCATAAAAATTCTCCTGAAAGTTTCAAAATTACATTTTACATTCTCATTTTACAATTTGTCTTTAGTTATAACAGACATCAAAAATAATTCTGCTACTGCTATGTCACAATCATGAAATGTGCTATTTGTATAATCATTTTTTTTGTAGCTACTACTGATAGAAGCATCATCTGGAGATCAAAGTGTCTTTTGTTTTGTTCTGAAAAAAGCTTCAAACTGCTGCTTGAAACTTTTCAAAAATAACTTTTTTGAAGATATTTGCTTTCATATACAATCTCAAAAGTATCTAGCTCTTTATCTGAAACCCTGAAATTTTTAATGGCACAGATATTCTGATTTTCAGCCTCCTACTTTCTAGTATTATCAGCTGGTAAAGTATGACTGAAATAATAATAATATTACCAAACATAATAGTCTTAAAATCATGAATCGGATGCAAAAAGATCTTAAGATATGTTTATCATCACAAAGTGCTAAAGAATAGTTTTGGAAAACAATTGTCCTGCAGACCTTTAGGGTTGTTTTTTTTTGTTTGTTGGTTGGTTTTTGTTTGGTGTGTTCCCCCCCCCCAATACAGAATTAGAAATGTATTTTCTTATTATCTGAAACCTGAATTTTTATATGACTCCAGGAAGTGTATCTGTAATGAATTAAAAAAATGAAGTACATGAGAACTATACTGATTATTAATGGTAGTTACACAGAAGCTGGGAAAAATAAATTACTCTAAGTTAGTTTTTATTCACCTGCTATCTCTGTTTAGTACTATTCTACCAGCTAGGCATCAATTACTATTGATTTCAATGATATTACCTATTAAAAGAGAACTCCAAGAGGAGACAATGATTAGTTTGGTTTCAAGATACTTGTAAAACTTAAATTATACACTACAGTAAACACCTCCTTGATTAACTGTATGGGGATTTATAAATAAGATTAGTAGAGACTCATCACACTGATTTTAAATTTGGACTAAAATGTACTATTTGATTTTATAAATTTCGCTGGTTTTGTTTGTTTTAAAAATAAAATATGGTAAGATCAATTGTCATCACTGTTAATTTACCTGTACCCTCAATTCTCAAAAGAAACATGCAATTACTATACAACAGAAATATCAGTTATAAATGTCCTTTCCTTATAAAGAGATTTAAATTACACCTTCTTTCTTTTCACGGAATTAAAATATTTTGTTTACAACCATTATCCTGAAGTATTTTTTATGATTTAAACATTTAATTAGTAAATTGACTCCCTGTCACAGAATTTGATTTAACCAATCCAGATTGTACATGCAGTGGTGGCTGCACTATTTACCTGTATGGAACTGTAAACCTTAATATCTACTCAAAATTTAAATCCACTTGATAATTCTCCTGTTTTCACTAAGCAGTCATAATCTCAGCCAGAGTCCATACAAAATTATCAGTATGGACTTCCGGCAGTTTCTGCTGCCTTTAATACAAGAAGTGGAACAAGATTGTTTTCCCAGAAGCATCAGCAATGAGGACTTGCAGCTCTTTCACTGCTCTTTCTTGCATTTGTTGTATGATCTGGAGCTTTAGGCAATCTCCAAGCAGCGTGGGAGTGGTGACTTACAAATTAAACAATTATTTTGACTTGTAAAGTCCATTGACAAATATTTAGATGGCAGTTATGGATCAGCTGGCACATGAAGTCTTAGATATGATTTAAATGCACAAGATAATAGACCTGAACTATACTCGTCTCCATTGGTTTCTCATGTATTGGTGTCCAAAAATCTGTCTCTCATCAGGCTCCAAGTGGTAGCTGACAGCATTACTGAAAGGATCTCTTAAAGCATCTCTGGATGGACCCCAGTATTCCCTGCTTCATCCTGTTGTCTCTTCTCATTCTCACAATTTTGGGGCTTTTGGCATTCTTAGGTGATACTTCTCAGTATGTCTCTGTCTCCATTTCATGCCCACAGAGCATCTCCATCAGTTACATCTAATGAATTACTTTGTTCAATCTTCATCTGAATTTCCTTTCCTTTCCCTGTAAAGGTTGGAACATTTCTTTTAAAAATCCTAATTGGTTTGAGAGCTGAGCTCTTCAGTTGTTTTTTTGTTTGTTTGTTTTGCTTTCTGTTGTTTTTTATTCAGGACTTTTGAAAGATTCTTTTCTTGCAGTAGAACTGAAATATCCTGTGGTTCAGCTCTGTATTGGAATACGAATGACAGCATGCAATGTTCTACATTCATTTTGTTTACATTTTTGACATCTTTTCTTCTCAAACTCCTTTGTTAGTGTAGAACTTTCCAGCATGACTTTATTGCTGTAATATACACATTGTTGGCTCCATTGTAGGTTTTTTCCCTCTTCTTTACATAGCAAAGGTTCTTATTTAAAGCCAACATTTTTTAAATTTTTTTTCTATTTTATTTAAATAGAAATTGGATCATTGCTGCTCAAAATATTAGAAGAAATCATATTCTTGTGTATAATAAAGAAAACTGCTACATTTCTCCCATACCTTATTTAGTAAGAGCCAAGATTCTTTCCTGCTTCTCTTCTGTTTGAAATGAACATGTTGAAAGCATCTTTATGAAAGCATGGGCTAGTCACTGAGGAAAACTTCTCAGATCTGCAAAGGGCCTGCCCCTGCAAGACACTAAAAAATTCCAAAACTGTTCACAAGACTTCATCATGAGTTATATTTAGTCTTGGGTTCATATCCACAAAGTCTTAGGAACTCTCTAGTACACCTAAACGTTTAATGTTCTTGACCAAACTTGATTTAACCTAATCTGACTTTGAAGTTGGTCCTGTTTTCAGCAGAAGTCTGGTGCTTCTGCAGATACCCTCCAGAGGTCCCTTCCAGTTCTAAATTATTCTTTGATTCTATGACTGCTGCTCAAGCATGTAGGTAACTAGGGTAACACACAAGGATAACATTTTCAGTATTTCCCCTCTGACATTTGCCTTGGCATTTTACTGTTACTATAAATGAAAACTGGAGTTTTCCTGATATTAGTTGCATTTAAAAGACTGGCCTCTAAGAAGGAAAGGAGAGGTTTTTAAAGAGAAAACAACAGAAATTTCCACAGAAATCACAAGGTGACCACTTAGCAATAAATAAAATAAAACTTGATGACATACTTTTACATTTCAAGGTAATGTTTTGCACTCGTTTGAGTCTTCGGAGAGAACTTCATCAGACGGTGAACATACTGTTGGATTTATATCGCTTCCTAGCTTGCAGGAGCCAGGCCAGAGGATCTGTTAACTTGCAACAAGTTTCAAGTTTCTTTACATGTACCAAGTTATGTTTAGAGATACTGTGCTGCCTCTACCAGTTTTGGGTGTAGGGGGTTTTTCTTTAGGTTTTTTCAATGAGGAACGCTTATTTTCTAATATCATGGAATCATAGAATACTGGGTTGGAAGGGACCTCAAGGATCAGCTGGTCTAGCCTTTCTTGACAAAATCATGCTCTGCGCAAGATGGCCCTGCACCTTGTCCAGTCAAATCTTAAAATTATCCAATGTTGGGGAATCCACCACTGCCCTGGGGAGATTATTCCAGAGGCTGATTGTTCTCATTGTGAAGAATTTTCCTCTAAAGTCCAATCAGAATCTCCCCAGGAATCACTTGTGCCCATTATCCCTCATCTTTTCCATGTGACTCCTTGTAAAAAGGGGGTCTCCATCTTCTTTGTAGCCACCCTTTAAATACTGGAACATGGTGATGAGGTCTCCCCTAAGCCTGATTTTCTCAAGGCCAAACACAGTTCTCTTGGCCTTTCCTCATATGGCAGGCTTCCCAGTCCTTTGATCATCCTGGTGGCCCTTCTCTAGACCCTCTCCAGCCTGGCCACATCTTTTTTGTACAGCGGGGACCAAAACTGAACACAGTATTCCAGGTGTGGGCTCACAAATGCTGAGTAGAGTGGGATAATGACTTCTTTATCTCTGCTGGCGATGCCCTGGTTGATGCAGCCCAGCATCCTGTTGGCTTTGTTTGCTGCTGCAGCACGCTGTTCACTCATATTAAGCTTGCTGTCCACCAGGACGCCCAGGTCCTTTTCCGCAGAGCTGCTCCCCAGCCGGGTAGATCCCAGCCTGTGCTGAACTCCTGGATTATATTTTCCCAGGTGCAAGAGTTACACCTGTCCTTGTTCAGCTTCATATGGTTCTTGTTAGCCCACTCTTCCAGCCTATCCAGGTCTTCCTGCAGGGTGGCTCTCCCTCCCAAAGCGTCCACTTCTCTACTTAGTTTGGTATCATTGGCAAACTTCATCAGGGTGCACTTGATCCCATCATCCAGACAACTTATGAAGATATTAAACAGCGTTGGGCCCAGTTTCGATCCCTGGGGGACCCCACGTGTGACAGGTTGCCAGTTTGAAAAGGAGCTATTTACCACCACCCCCCTGGGTGCGGCCTGTCAGCCAGTTCCCCACCCACCGCACGGACCACTTGTCTAGACCATAACACATCAGTTTCTCCAGGAGGAGGCTGTGGGGAACTGTATCGAAAGCCTTGGAGAAATCCAGGTAGACAATGATGATGTCCATCGCTCGCCCCACAACAACCAAGCAGGTTACTTTGTTGTAGAAGGCAGTCAGATTTGTCAAACACAATTTGCCCTTGTTGAATCCGTGCTGGCTTTTCTGAATCACGTGCTTCATTTGACTTGTGATAGCCCCCAGGAGGATTTGTTCCATAACCTTCCCAGGGACTGAAGTAAGACTGTACATACATAATATGCACATTATGTAGCAAAAATAACGAGGCAAAAACTGGCAGGAAATATCTATCCCCTCACAAATCAAAGGAGTAAACCAGAAGATACAAATATAGACATATATGTATGTATGCATCTATGTATGTACACATATGTATGTATGTAGGTGTGCATGCACACAGGCATGCAGAAATATGTACACATACCAGCGTATACATATCTATATACAGCCCACATATATGGTTTAACCTCAAAGGAAACAGATGAATAATTGTTTTAATTCTGCTCTTAGCTATAGGTTTATGTCTTATCAGAGTAATGCAACAGAGTAATATAACATAGTCTAACAAAAACGCATAGACTACAGATATTTGAAGTAATTCTGAAAATGGCTGAAGTTGCATTCCCTTTTTATGATATTTAATTTCATATATCTAATCTTGGCATAATTCTGCAAAATTTTGCAATTCTTACATTTTGAAAGTATAGCATTCCTGCTGTGCAATAACCAAATCCATGATTTCAGATTGCATTTCTCTAATACATATCTGCAATAATGATGAGTCATAAGAAACAAGACAGAATGGACTCTTAAGTGTTTCCTCTGCAACTTGCAGAAAGAATACACATCTCAAAAAAACTGAACTACAAAATAAATAACTTGAAGCTTCAAAATTAAAAAATGAGACACCTAAGAATAGGCACATGAGAATATATGGGCAATATTTACAAATGATCCTGTACTTGTTTATGTTAGAACATTTATATTTTTCAGAGAGTGCTGACTCACCAAAGAACTCATCTGACAAAAAACTAATTCTACCCATTATACAATCAGGTTATTTCTGGACAGATATATATCAGACAGCAATAATTAACACCCCCACCATTGCCTTCAACAGCATCACCAGCAAGAATGCAGACATTCATGTTACTTACAGCAGTTGAAGATACATTGAATGTTTCTGAATTAATTAGTGTGGCTTTGCAGTACAGATGTTGGATGTGCACAGGCAACATGAGTATTCACTACCTGTGTCTTGTTGCTGTTCACAAGTATTCATTTTGCAGCTTTGCCATATGCATATATTATGTGTAATGGTTCTGAAAAGTCCCTTTCACAGATCTTAATGATATTGTGTGCCTCATGTAAACTGAAGTGAAAGAGGAAAGAAAAAGACAAAATTAATTGGATAAGCTGCTTTTCTATTCTTCTTGAATTCCCCCTTTAAATCTCCTTTTTGCTGTGATGCTTACAAAATACCAGCTGCAGTACTGAAATTCCATCTATCATGCTGCCAAACATACTCCTTGTACTCCTTATATGCCTCTCTATCTGTATACCTGACGCGGATTATCTGATTGTAAACCATATAAAATGAGGATGACCATGCAGTCCTGTGCTTGAACCCTGTCTACTTTTAGGGTCTTGATCCACAGTTAAGGATTATGGTAAAACAAATAGCTACTAATAAAATATATGATATAATATCAAATTGGATTTTGTGAAGCACATAGGATATTTACAGATATATAAGAATGTGATTTCTTTAACATTATCATATAGAGCAAGGACAGTTTAGGTGAAGGAACCTATACAGTTAATCTAATACATGCAAATATTCCTTCTCATGGACTACCGCTTACGGAAGTCATTGGCTTTTGTTCAAAATTCTGATTAAATAGGTATTCATTGTCTGAACATGCAAAAATTTTTATACCTGTTGTCAAAGATATAATGAACATTTTCTTGAATGTATTTTTTTTCATTCAAAATACTAGGGATCAGCATGCACAATATTGTCTCAGTGCAGAGAGTTTGATCCGATGTTGTTTATATCACTGAGCAGCAGTCTAGTTGCTTCTAGTGTACTATGGAAAATGTATCACTCAGACATCATGTTAAGAACATGAGAGAAAGCACAAGCTTTTGAACTGCTTCTGTGTGGAGCCAGAAGTCTCAGTATTTTGCAGTTTCTGCCAAGGAAACTGAGATGCTTCCCTTTGCTCACTTAATGACTAAACATTTTTAACTAGTGCACCATACACATTATTTGTATCCAGATGCATATGTTTGTACGTATAACTGTACTGCCATGATGTTGCTAGTTATAGGACAAGCTAATCATTCAAAGCTCTTCAGAAAAGCAATGTAAAAACTGAAGTCCAAATTTAACTATAAGAGGCATATTTATTTTCTTCACTATACTTTCTTTTCAGCACTGTTCTACCTTCTTTTCAAAACTCCTTTTTCCATATTTTGCTACTCTGTATGGCATATAGAATATTTTGTTACTGTTTTTAAAAGACCTTCATAATTTTCTGCTCCTTTTTCAGTGATTCTTTCTCCTTCATTCTTGTGTTTGCTACAAGCTCCAAATTGTTACAAATTGATGAGACCAGCCTCTGGGTTGCTTAAAATATTTTTACCGGGCTCCTTAGATAGGATATCTCCCTGTATGTCTTTATTTCAGCACAGTCTCTCTATACATCATTGGCCTGCACTTCTATATCCCATAGGACTTTATTCAACCTCTAACTCAGTTCTACCAGATTTCCATTTGAGAACACTTTTTTTTTTTTTCCCCCCATGTTATCTTTTTTCTGCTATAGAACATTCTGGTTCACAAATCTAGGGCCTGCTTCTTTGTCTTTTACTCAAGTAAGTAATTCTTACTACAGATGTAATTGGGAATATTATTTGCACAAACAACTCCAATAAAAGAACCTGATTAAGAGACTGGGGAAAAAAAAAAAAAAAGAATACTGCTGTGCTGCATATAGGACTGCACTGAACATAAGAGTTATCATTACTTGCTAATGATAAAACATATGACCTCCTTGTCCCTACTCTCCCAGATAACACCCTGAAATAATCTCCATAAAAGAAAGATTTATTTTTACAGTAATTTTTGTATTGATCATGACTACTAGTAACTGATCCACATGGGGAGAAATTATTAGAAACCCAGTTAACTCAAAGAGGTGTTCTGTATTTTGAAGTGCTTGTAGGATTGCGTTAGAGAAACCTTTAGCTATTCCTCCAGCTTTCCTATTCCAAAATCAATACCTTTTCTGATTATAAAGTAAATACCTTTTTTTTTTTTTTCTAATGTAGTACTTCAGACAGTTGAATAACAACCTTCTTCTAAAAAATATTTATCTCAAGGACATTTATAGATCTTCAACCTGAATTACTGTACCAGCACAAAGATTTGTTTAAGAAGAAATGACTTGCATTCACACATTTAAACCATGTGACTTTATGGAAAGACTTCACAGAATTTACTCTATGTTTCCCCAGAAACCTTCTGTCCACTGCTTGCATGCATGTTCGGCATGAGAATTACTCTTCTGGCCAGTGCACACGTTTCCTGTGTGACAGGAGTGGCGAACGTAGAGCACAAAGCTGGAGGTGCACAGGCTGTGGACTGCAGGCTTGATCTTAGCCAGGGAACACTGAACATCTCGTGGATATCAACGACCAAGGCAGCAGCAGGCAAATTATATATAAACCCTCCAGGTTATGGACAGTGAATCTAAAGCAGCACATGGCAGCGGCCAGCTACAAATCCTACTGTTCAGGACTTGGAACCCTGAGCGTGGCATCTGGGCCCTGCAATTGCCAGCTCTACTGTCAGATAGCCTCAAAGGTTGACTCATCTGCAAAAATAGGCAGAGGAAAATGAAGGCCAAGGGGTGCGTGTACAGCCTGCTCCTGCCAGCTACACGAGGAGGGAGTGCCAAATACATTTTTGGAGTGTTTTAGTCACAATTGTGTTGATGAGGTCCAAGGACTTAGAAACACATTAGTGTCAGATGAAACCTGGGTTGTATGTATTGGTTTTATTAAAACTATATTAGGGATTACATTCTCAAAACACAGTATGTTTGAAATAATTTTCAAGGCTACCTTTTCTATCTATCCTTAGCCAACTTTGTGATCAATCATTTCACTGCTTAGAATAGATGTCAAGCAAGTCAGGAGAGATTCATGTCAAAAGATCAATAAAGGACTGAAGATAGAGTCAAAGCAGTTGTGAATATAGAAAGGAAATTCACATAAATTCTGATCCCAGCTCCACTATCCTTTTCAAAAACATATAAATTGTGCTGACATGAAAAACAGAAAAAAACCCGCAACCCAAACCCAAACCCAACCTGCTTCTTCTGCCCAAATCATCCAAGAAAATAACCAACAGCAAGATTCTAGAGGTATACCCCTCAAAGTATATCATATTATACAGGATCTTCTCTCTACCCAAGTGTTAGATCATACAACAGAGAGCGCACCTTCTCCCTTTATATGGGACTGCATGAACTGGGATGACTGACTTCCATCTTTCTGCAATGTGTCTGCAACTGGAGGCATGTTCTAGAACACAACTTGAGATGAAGAAGGTGGAAAAATCTTGTATTCTTGACTAAAAGCTTATAGTACTGTTCCCTGTGTACATACTAATAAAATAAAAACACATGAGGAAATAAAAAAGACTTTCTGTGGGATGCTGGAACAGAGAATCCCAAGCCTCCCTCACAAATGCAAAGAATTCCCTTAATATGGACAGGGCCATTGTCCAGAAAATAAAGCCATGAACTTATTTGTTCCTCTAGTTGTCATTGATATTTACATAGCTAACTCAGGAATTTATCTGAATAAAATGTTTGGATAGATACTTCAGAGTTTAGCTGAATAAAGTGGGAATGCTCTTACTCAGTGCCATAGTTTAGCCCCAGCCAGCAGCTAAGCACCTCGTGGCCACTCGCTCACTTCCCCCCTACCCCCTTGTGTGATGGGGAGGATAATAGGAAGAAAAAGGTAAAACTTGTGGGTTGAGATAAGGGCAGTTTACTAGGACAGCAAAGGAAGAGGAAAATAAATCAGCAGTACTTATAAAAGAATATACAAAGCAGGTGATACACAATGCAATTTGCTCAGCACCCAGAGCCCGATGCCCAGCCTGTCCCCAAGCACTGGCTCCTCCTCCCTGGCCAGCCCCCTTTAGATACTGAGCATGACATCATATGGTATGGAACACCCCTTTGGCTAGTACGGGTCAGCTGTCCTGGCTGTGTCTTCTCCCAGCTTCTTGTGAAAATTAACTCTATCCTAGCCGAAAACCATGATACTCAGACTTGAGATTTAGGCTAGTCATCTAATCAGTGCAAGGATGACCTGCTCTGTAGGAAACTCGACTGTTTTTTACAGATGTCTCCAGAACAGAATAAAAAACTTCATTGAGGTATTTTGCACTGACTATATAAACCTAGACTATTGGATTAGTCTAAAGCTCTTCCTTCCAGAGACCCAACAAGAGTCAACAATGAACAAGAGTTCATTTTGGTTGTATAATCTCATAATGTACAAAGATGATCTGGAAAGTACTGCAATACCTAAAATTTCTAGCTAGAAATAATAACAGTGGAATAAGTCCTCTGCCCAAAAGCGTATCTGAATTCAGAGTTCTGCACTGAGCTTTGCATCTCATATCCTAAGTAGTATTCATTCAATCAATATGAAAAATTTGAGCTTTTTCCAGAAGGAAATAATTCATAAAACAGGGCTGTTACCTCTAGCTATGCATCAATCTCTCTATATAGTATGTAGTCACCAAACAGTTTGACCTAAAAATTTCAGTTTGCCAACTGTTGATGAACTACCTAACTTAACATTAAATATTGAGTAAAGCTGGTCAACAAAATTATTAGAAATTCTGATGAAAAATGGTCCCTTTGTAAAACAACATTTCCCTGGAAATTTCTGCTAGTTGAAAAATAATCTAGTCCTCAACCTTTATTATTATTATTCTCTTTTCTTTGTCAGCCACATCTCTTTTCTTTCTCTGCCACATTTTGTCAATGCCCAGTACAGAAAAGGTTGTGGAAGACAAGCAACACAAAGTATTAATATTGTGTGTTTCATTTAAAAAATGAAAAATATTAAACCCACAAATATTTCTAAATGCTCAGAAACAAAGTTATAAATTGCTGCAAAAGTGTATTGCTATGGCAAAGTACATGGCAAGTGTAGATGGAAATCCACTCTAAGGGTTTCTGTGCTGTTCTGGCGTAGGATCATAGCTCTTGGCAGAGAAAGACATAAGTCTAGGATCAGGGAGACCTCAGGTTCCTGAAGATGTCACTAAAACCCTTCTAGACCCTATGGCAAATCCATGCTAATATTTGGGTTCACTTTTTGTTTTATTCACAAATAACATGAGTCCAGGATACCAGTAACTGTACTATCAGCTGATAGATTTTGGCATTGTGATATTCTGATCATTCTGAGGACCTGACTGAAATCAAGAGATCTATTATCCACGTAATTTTCTGCTCAGTATAAACAGCAGCGCTGATCCCCAGTGATTTTCAGATCATGTGTCTCTGGGCTTAAAAATCTTTTTACCAACTCCTTTTGTACTCCACCGCACAATTAAGTAAGTACATACGGTGGTCAAAGGTTTTACCATCTCCTGAAGTATTAAGCATTGGATGCTACTGCACACGGGATGCATATAGAACTGATGTTCTGATCTGAGATGCCAGCATCTGAACTCCTAGCTGCAAAGCTACAGCATCAGCACTCAGCCTTAAATTCTGTATTTGCTAGAAAGCGCTTAAAATTTTCATTGTAAAACTGCATTTTGTCATGCACCAGCACTGCAAATTGTTCTTACTTTGAAACCAACTATCCTTTAAAAGTGATGTCAAAGGAAGGAAACACAGTTAGAGATAGACAAAATAGAAACACAGGGAAAATGCAGCAAAGCTCAGTATATTCCAGAGGGAATATATGATGAACAGTCACCTGCTATTAAAAAGTCAACCATTTTTGTTTTGAAAGTATTTTTCCTTAGGTAATGGTGATGCCTACAATGATGATACCACATTATCCCCTTTGACAAAGTCCACTTTCTAAATCCTCACTTTCAGGTAATGTCTAGTTTTCACAGATTCTTTTTACAGGCCATATCTAAGATGTGGCTTTTGCCATCTATCTGCACAGCTGAAATATCTCACGTCTCAGCTACTGCAACACCCTTTTTTCTCTGACAAATGCAATCTTGCTCAGCTGCTGCGAAGATATTTTCCTGGCCTGTCATTTTGACCATTTCACCTCTCTCTACACCTCCCTCTGCTAGCTACTGCTTTTCTGCCACTTCAAACACAAGCTGCTTGGCTTCACCTTCAAAGCCCTTTCACAACCCATCCCCACCCCACAAATGATCTTTACATTCAGTAAAGAGCAGCTGACACCTACTACTGATTGGCACACACCACCAGTCTCTAAACAGATTTTTTGGGATGCACTTCCTGAAAACATTCCCCACATTTCCTCATTTGTCTCTTTTCAATCCTGTCATTAAAATTTGCCTTGACATGATATCCAGAGAGAGCTAAGGACAGCGAAGTGGCAGAAGTACAGTATTTTATTCCCCAATATCACATTATTATTTCCTCATTTCTGTCTGAGTGCAAGTTCTTTGCAAAAAGGATTGTGTGAGGTTTATGTTTCTCCTACAATGTCATCCTAGTCAATTATTGAGATTCTTATATTTGAAAGTATAAAAAATGAGAGAGATCTCCTGTGAGCTTCTTAAATGTTTTTCTATACATTTTACATTCTGAGTAATTTGAACAATACTTCTACATTTCCTGGACATTCTGATCCTTGGATGTTGCTATTGTTAGATTTGGTCTTCACCTTCCAGACTAAATATTAATCAGATTTATTTGGGCCATCCTAAGACTTCAGTCTCATCTCAGTACAACGATAACTGCCAGAGCTGAGCCTATCATCAACATTTACACAGAATGGCTGGGCGCTTCTTAAATGTAAAATATTAGGGATAATGATGGTACCTGAAATAGAGATTTCCTCGGAAGTGATACCATATGCAGTGTAACTGGCTGGGTCCTTCTGTCTTGCATCATTGCTCAGATAAAAATGAAGTAGTTCAGGCATTTTATAGGAAGAACATAATGCCTATAAAATTTATTTCTCTCTTCACATGGTGAGAAAACACTCCAGGGTATACCAGAGAACAAACTTCCCCAGATCATAAGGAACATAGCACATTGGATGCAGGCCATTAAATTAGTGCTTTCTAAGCTATCTAATCCGACGCAGCAGACAGATTTGACTGTTGCAAGTATTAACACGTTTCCCCTTCTTCCCCCCTTCCTCTTACTTGTGTTTTTAATCATAACCTTAAAGCAATTTCTAACCACAGGTGCTGTCACATTGATGGGCCCTTTTCTATGAGTATGAGTAGAGCATACAGTAGCATACTCCAGAAAAAGAACAAAGTGCTGTGGTTGACTTGACTGTCATCCAGGATGTGCAGATCCATAATGCTGTAATTATTGTCTTCTAAGGACCAGTGCTGAGGAAAATAAAATTTTTCATTAGCTAATATGAAATAGAAGATTGAACTGAAAAAAAAAAACAAACCCAAACCCCACCAAGAACCAAAACATATCAAACCAAAATAAAAAAACCCACCCAAACCACCAAAATATCCAGTTTTCATGTAATGATCTGAAGTCACTAAATGGATACACATGTACCAACATGAATTTAATCTTGGATCTGATTCCAACTCACATAATGGTTTTATGTGAATCATTGATAGTGGCATTTGAAAACTGTTGTGTACTGGTGAGTATCCATATTCATAGACTTCTATCAGTGCCTTGATATTTTTTTTTTTTTCCCAGAGCTACTGAGGTGAATAAGAAGGTGAATGTTGACCTTTCAGCACAAAAAAGTGAAAATTTTGGGTTGGATATGAAGTTCATTATAAGGAAGGGAAGTTTTTCAAACTACATTTGATGCCTCATGCAGCAGATCTTGGTGTTCCAGGCTTCTGATCTTGCAGATAAATGGCCTCTTATTTTGTGCTTCAAAGTATGTCTTTCAGTGGCGACAGGAGCGAGGCACAAAAAGGATGTTGTGTGTACATATTTATATCTATACAAAGTCAGGGCATAGCACAGAAAGAGACTAGACTCAAGAACTAGGAAGCCCTTCTGACATCTTTAATATATGTGTAAATTCAGTTCAGTAATGATGTCTGGCCCATTCATCTAGAGTATATTGATGCAGAAGGTGAAACAAGTATGACTCATTGCAAACTTTTTAAAGATCTGTGTCATATTGAAGTTTTCTGACTGTGGAAACAAGTTAACTTTTTATTTAAAAAAAAATGCTTACTATGTACTTAAAAGCCCTACTCCTTTCACTTTTCCACATTAAAACAGGATCTTTTTCTTAGCCAAGTATTTTTTTGTAATGTTGCAGAGTCAAGACAGCTGTGATAAAGTGAGTTCAATTATATTTTTGTTTGTGCATCTGTTGTCTTCAGTCAACACCTTGTCCAGAATCCATGATTGTTCTGTGGCAGCTTAAGGGCACCCATCCTACCTGACCCTCATGCCAGAAAGGTGGGCACTTGTCTGAGAGCAAAGTCTGCAGCTCCAGCTGGAGGGTCTGCACCATCTACCCCAGTGGTGGCCAATGCGTCGACCCAGATGGAACTACTGTAGGGAGAGGCTGCCATGCAGACCTCAGACTGCAGGAGAGCTGTGCTGCTTACTGCAGGCTCAGATCACAGATGCCCCTGAGAGACTTCATGTGGGCACCAGTGATACAGCCAGGAGCAGGCTGAGGAGCATCAAGAAGGATTATAGAGCCCTGGGAGCGGCAATAAGAGACTCTGGAGTGCAAGTAGTTTTTTCATCAATCCTCATCAATCAAAGGGAAAGGGTTTGAAAGGGCCAGTCAAATCTGGTGAGTCAGCAGACGGTTACAGGACTGGTGCCACAGCCAGGGGTTCAGCTACTTAGACCATGTAACTGGCTTTGAGAAACCTGGTCTGCTGGGGGCTGATGGCGTCCATCTGTCAGAGAAGGGGAAGAACATCTTCGGTCATTGGCTTGCCAAGCTGGTGAAGAGGACTTTAAAGTTTCTGGGGGAGGGGAACCTCAATCCATCCCACTCTTACCAATTTGATGCCAGTGCCAGCAATAGATGCCCAGAGCCGGGGGAATGATCACAGGTCAGCAGGAGAACACCTGAAGCACAGCACAAATGAATTCCAGCCACTCCAGCCAGTAAGTCAGCTTCATCAGGGGCCCAACTTATATGCCTCTATGCAAACACACATAGCATGGGGAATAAACCAGACAATTAGACACACGCACACACCTGCAGGGCTATGATCTTATTAACATTACAGAGATGTGGTGGAATGTCTCCTATGACTGGAGAAAAAAGAAATCTGGAGAGGGACTGTTTACAAGGGCATGGAGTGATAGGACAAGGGGTAATGGCCTTAAGCTGAAGGAGGGTCAATTTAGATTAGACCTTAGGAAGAAATTCTTTACTGTGAGGACGGTGAGGCACTGGAACAGGTTGCCCAGAGAAGCTGTGGATGCCTATAACGACAATTACTTCAGAGGTTCAAATCAATCATAAATTTACTTAAAATTCAATGGAACTACAAAAGATAGAGGCTTGGCAAAGGTCATAACAATGCTCAAAATTTAGCAGAACTATGAAAGGTAAGGGTTTAGCAAAACGTGTGACGATATTACCCTAATGTGCCGAAAATTAAGTTAGAGACAAAGAGAGTGATAGAGAGGAAAAGAAAGAGAGAAAGAAAAGAGAGAGAGAGAAAGAGAGAGAGAGAAAAGATATCACCACCCTTGGATCCAGCGATGTTCTCAGCTCATAGTTGTAGTCTTCAGGTGGTGGGCGTGTGCTGAAAACTTGTGTTTCCACTTTTTATAACCCAATGTGCCCACCCCATAGGCGGGGGTCTGTCATCACTGAGCAGGCGCAGTATGTACTCAGGAACGTTCAGAAATGTTCTAGAAATGAGTCACTGGGTTGTGGAGGTCCTGGGGACTCACTGCCCCCGCCCCCCTTCAGGGCTGACCAAGTGAGTGGTGATCTGTCACAGGCACATGGTGCACAGAGCACAGATGGTCATTGTTTACGTGTTTCAGGAACAGAGGAGTGGTCTCACAAGACGTTATCCTGCCTCTGCGGGCTCTGTTCTTGTTGAACACTCCCTGGTCATCATCAGCCCATCCCTGGCCATGTCAAGACAGGTGTTTGTGATATTCACTGCTTATCAGAGCCTCACAGGTCGCACTCAAAGAGTTGTGGTCAACGACTCAATGTCCAAGTGGAGAACGGTGACGAGTGGCGTTCCTCAGTGGTCGGTACTGGGACCGGCACTGTTCAACATCTTTGTCAGTGACATGGACAGTGGGATCGAGTGCACCCTCAGCAAGTTTGCCAACGACACCAAGCTGTGTGGTGTGGTTGACACGCTGGAGGGAAGGGATGCCATCCAGAGGGACCTTGACAGGCTGGGGAGGTGGGCCTGTGCGAACCGCATGAAGTTCAACAAGGCCAAGTGCAAGGTCCTGCATGTGGGTCGGCGCAATCCCAAGCACAACTATAGGCTGGGCAAGGAATGGATTGAAAGCAGCCCCGAGGAGAAGGACTTGGGGGTATTGATTGATGAGAAGCTCAACATGAGCCGGCAGTGTGCGTTTGCAGCCCAGAAAGCCAACCGTGTCCTGGGCTGCATCAAAAGCAGTGTGACCAGCAGGTCGAGGGAGGTGATCCTGCCCCTCTACTCTGCTCTTGTGAGACCCCACCTGGAGTACTGCATCCAGCTCTGGGGGCCCCAGTACAGGAGAGACATGGAGCTGTTGGAGCGAGTCCAGAGGAGGGCCACGAAGCTGATCAGAGGGCTGGAGCACCTCTCCTATGAGGACAGGCTGAGAGAGTTGGGGTTGTTCAGCCTGGAGAAGAGAAGGCTCCAGGGAGATCTAATTGCGGCCTTCCACTACCTGAAGGGGGCCTACAGGAAAGATGGTGAGGGACTGTTTATGAGGGAGTGTAGTGACAGGACAAGGGGTAATGACCTTAAGCTGAAGGAGGGTCGATTTAGATTAGATGTTAGAAAGAAATTCTTCACTGTGAGGGTGGTGAGGCACTGGAACAGGTTGCCCAGAGAGGTTGTGGATGCCCCATTCCTGGAAGTGTTCAAGGCCAGGTTGGATGAGGCTTTGGTCAACGTGGTCTAGTGGAGGGTGTCCCTGCCCATGGCAGGGGGGTTGGAACTGGATAATCTTTGAGGTCCCTTCCAACCCAAACCATTCTATGATTCTATTTTATTTTATTTAACAATCTCATATCAACAAAAAACAAGTAGAAAGAGGATGCTTTTTCATCATCCCAGTGAGATAATGTTCTCTAACACATACAGATCATCCTTCAGCTACCTCTACTATCTACTCCATGTCTGAAGTTATCACAGACACTAGCATAATCAGAAGTGTATCAGTGAGTGAGTGAAATTCACATTATCCAGCTAAAGCCTAAGCAAAAGCCTGTGAGAAAAAGGTCATCTTTCTGCTGGAAATGCAACTGATGAGGTGAAATCCAGCCTCCGATGTAGAGCCAAAGTCTAGGCTGCAGCTCAGCTTGCTCCTTCTGTGTAGTCGAACTATATACAACACACTGTAGCATGTGCCAGTGCTTGGCATAATTAGTAATGACCAGAGATGACTGTCGTGGTTTAGGCCCAGCCGGCAGCTGAGCGCCACGTGGCCGCTCACTCACCCCTCCCCCAGCGGGATGGGGAGGGGAAGTATAACAAGAGGATTGGGTCAAGATAAGGACAGGGGGAGATCACTCACTAATTACCGTCATAAGCAAAACAGACCGAACTTAGAGAGGAGATTCATCTAATTTATTACTAAGCAAAACAGAGTAGAGGAATAAGAAATAAAATCAAATGTTAAAACACCTCCCCCCACCCCTCCCATCTTCCCGGGCTCAACTTCACTCCCGGCTTCAACCTCCGCTCCCCTCAGCGGCACAGGGGGACGGGGAATGGGGGTTACGGTCAGTTCAGCACACATTGTCTCTGCCGCTTCTTCATCCTCAGGGGGAGGACTCCTCTCATCGTTCCCCTGCTCCAACATGAAGCCTCTTCCACAGGCTACAGTCCTTCATGAACTGCTCCAGCGTGGTCTCTCCCACGGGGTGCAGACCTTCAGGAGCAAACTGCTCCAGTGTGGGATCCCCCACAGGGTCACAAGTCCTGCCAGCAAACCTGCCCTGGCGTGGGCTCCCCTCTTCACGGGTCCACCGGTCCTGCCAGGAGCTTGCTCCAGCATGGGCTTCCCACGGGCCACAGCCTCCTTCAGGTGCCTCCACCTGCTCCGGCGTGGGGTCCTCCACAGGCTGCAGGTGGAATCTCTACACCCCCTCATCCTTCCTCCATGGGCTGCAGGGGACAGCCTGCTTCACCATGGTCTTCACCACGGGCTGCAGGGGGATCTCTGCTCCGGCGCCTGGAGCACCTCCTCCCCCTCCTTCTGCACTGACCTTGGTGTCTGCAGAGTTTCTTATATCTTCTCACTCCTCTCTCTGGCTGCAAAAGCTCTCTCTAACTGTTTTGTTTTCCTTCTTAAATATGTTATCACAGAGGCGCTGATTGGCTTGGCCTTGGCCAGGGGCGGGTCCGTCTTGGAGCCGGCTGGCATTGGCTCTGTCAGACACAGGGGGAGCTTCTAGCAGCTTCTCACAGAAGCCACCCCTGTAGCCCCCCCTGCTACCAAAACCTTGCCACACAAAACCCAACACAATGACCGAATTGATTTTTGTACATGTATGACTTGAAGAATGCAACTGTACTTTGTGAATGTGTTCCTCACTGATCAATTACGAGCAGATTCTGATTTTTGGTATGCCATTTGTGTTTTTGTGCATGTGTGAAATATTTGGGAAAGAAGTTAGCAAACTTTTCACTTGAACTGCCTGTTGTTTGTTCTTGGTGACTGGCTTTCTGTACTAAACAGTTCTGCCTTTAATCCTTGATCTGGAGACTCAATATGGAGACATTGAGTCAGACCAAAATGCAAGCAGGTCCATGCACATTTATGCTGCAAACACTGTAGAATTTTTATTCAGGACAAATAAATAGCTGCTAGTTGTTTTTTCTGTCTGTGTTTCTAGCTGTAGTAATTATTTACACACACTTTGGCAGAAATCTTTTTCATGTTTAGAATATAAATAGTTTTCCTGATTTTTTTTTTCTTTTCCATGAGAGAAAAACAACTCTATGTGTTGTACAAATTAGTATGTTAGAGATGGGAATGTGTCTGGAGCCCTAGAAAACAAAGGAGGATGCTTTGACATTCAGAGACAGCACAAAGTGATCTTTTGACCAGCTAATTAAGCATACTCAGGGGTTTTTTATTTTATTTTGCTTCCTGTGCAATTTGTGAATTTGACTTTACAGCTGGCCAAGGTGGATGGCATGACACGGCTTGACAATCTGTGTCAGAACAGTAAACATATTTCTGAGTCATTGCATGGCACAAAAAAGTGGACTGCTGTGGAGACAGCAACAGTATTTGTAAAAATATTTGCATAAGTCTCCTTTTAAAGACAATATGTACAGGTCACAGACAATAACAACTATAGAATAACTAAAACTTCATCTTGAGGTTTGTACCAGGATCAGAAGTATTATACTTTTCTTTCTTAGCAAAACACAGATACAGGTCACGAGAAGTATCCTGCCTATTTTCTGCTGCACTCATTCCTTCAACATACCGAAGCATATTTGTGGAACACTCTGATTGGATGGTAAACGTACTGACAAATGTTGACATACTCATACTCAAGGTGATTTTTCTTCTTTTTCTATAGACTCTTATACAGAAAGAAAAAAAAAATCTTTCTTCAGTTATGCTCAAACTGAAAACCATGAATATCTGCAGCATGAAAACCAGAATTTATGAAATGGAGTTACTTAATTTTGAGATTGTTTTTATGTAACTAAGAGACACTGCACACACAAATGTATTGTCTAGAGATGAGGCAGTTTCTTGCACCAATGTAAAACCCAGAGTATACAATAGTTTTTTGGGGAAGGAATTACAACAAAGGCTGGTTGATTTATTTTTATGGAAATTTTGGAGGACATTTTTTTCAACCATTTCTGACTTCCATCCATGACTGGAAAAATAATAATAATTAAAAAAATTAAAAAGATCTAAAATGCAAACCATGTGATTTGGGGAGATGCCACTGCAGTGTTTCACATGAGCTGTAATAGACATGTCTCAATTTCCTTCTCCTTGTCTACGGCAGACTTCACGATTGGCAGAAATCTGACATGGTTCACAGTAGCTTCTGTACCTTTGTGATTCTTTATATTGACATAAAATGCTAGGAACCTAAAAGAGCCTTACTTGGATACACACTTAGAAAGGGTACATCCAAAATATATCAGAAGTCACTCTGGTGGCATTCCTGAATTAGGAAAGCCCTTTGCTGCTTAAAAAGTGTTTTTTTTTTTTTTTCATGGGAGCATGAAATTTATCCAGACAGCTCTTGTTCCAGTCATTCATGCAGTCATGCTGCTCATAGATGTTTTAACATTACCCTATTTTAAAAATGTTTTCTCCATCAAAAAGGAAACTAAATGAGATTTTAAAAAAAGCACAGACAAAAACATGAACTTGAGTCCTGTCCATATGCATGCATCTTTTTGAGATTGCATGAAAGACCAGTAGTATAATCAATTTCATTGTAGAAATGAAGACTGTTGTGTGTTAATACTACGTACATCCCAAAGGATTTAGTTCACTAAACATTTGTATTGCTATTTTTTGGCAGGGAGGAAGAGAATGGGAAGGACGGGGTTTGTCTTGAGCACATTGTAGCAATTCTTTCTTTTACAAATTAGAGTTCTAATTTAATTGTAAAAGAGAAGTTTAACAACACCCATTTTCTAAAAATCTGTTAGCTGGTGTTAATTATGCCTTCTGTTAGTTATGACCTGACTTATGCAACAGCTGATCCACTATTTCACCCACAAACTGGCATGCCCATAACTGCTTGTGTTGTCCTGTTTAGTCTGTTACAATGTCATAACATTAACTTTTCTCAGTCAATGAACATGATGAAAGATCATGTCTCTTCAAACCGTTTTTCAAAAGCTTATAGAAGTCAGGCTTTTGTGGCTATGAAGGAGGAAACTATATGACCAATGAACACTACATCTAATACTCTAAATAGCCTTGTTGGTGAATTTTCTTTGCTAATATATATCTTACACTTTATAAATGGATAAGTTTCAGAGCATATTCTGATGAATTCTTGAGTATCAAAACTAATCTGGTGATGAAAAATGCTATCTTATATCCCTTTTGCACCCACTGACTTGAAAAGGAATTGACTTAATTTAAGGTGCATGAGGAAAACATGGCTGAGTCCTCAGAAGTAATTTGCTAAGCTGAAAATAAGTTGCTAGTGAAACATTGGAGAAGAGAACTAAGTGCAAAGAAGCCCTACATTTGAAGCTGCTTAGAATGGATACAAATTATCTTTACACTCTGTTTTCCAGGCTTGATTATCTAGAGGCAAATATCACTGCTTTAGCATTCTTCCCAAATTCATCTCCAGGGTTAACCATCCATGTTTAATCATTGCTGATAATGAGATTTGTAAACTTTCAAAAATCCCTTAACTAGAACTCTATGAATAGGTTTGTGCATAAAGCGGACTGGGAGGAATTTGACTTTTTTTTTTTTTTTTAAATCTAAAGAGTTAGAAAGAGTTGATTGACTTTTTTTTTAACATGTTGTACTTTTGAAAATTTTACTATGTGAAAGCTTGATATGCTGCAGTGAAAGCAATAGAAAAGAAATGCAAAGAAGCTATTCAGTTTCCTTCACTATCTGAATATTCTTTACATAACACTGATTTCTGCTGTGCAGGTAGTGAGAGCACACATCTATCCTAGGGTTTCTCAGATTGGGGGTCCATGTAACGCATGGAGTAAATTATATCCCCAAACCCTGCAAACTGGCATTTCCAGATCCCCCCCGGTCATCTTACCAAGAAGATCCCAACAGATTACATTTCTAAGATTTCTCGTGTTACAGTGATTCCCAAATTGCCTTAAAAGCAAGAAACTGAAATTATAAAGGGTGGAATCCAAAACAGAATTCAAAAAGTAATTAGGAGGAAAAAATACAGTACTAAAAGGAGGGAGTTATGAGAGTGGCTGGAGCTGCACTGGAAAAGTTTGAAAAGGATGTGGAAAATGAACCAAAGCACTGCAAATAACAGAATGAGGAAATGTCAAGAAATGAGCAACTAGAAAGGGATATGAATTAATGGAGCTATGAAAACTGCATATGTGTATATGTGGGGTGTGCCTGTGTGTATGTCTCTGGGATATGTGCTCAGCTCCACTACCTGTTGAACCTGCAAACAGGAAAGTGGCAACCTAGTCTGGGGCATCTGGAAAAGGCGGACACTTTTAGCATCCCTTAACACTAAGCTGCATATATATATATTTATATATAATATTGTAGGCACACATACAATCTCGTGATATATAAGGGGTTGATTAGTTGAAAGTATGGAAGCACACAGTTAATTCTGTGCTCACTCTCTGAAGAATAGAAATATCATTGTTAATCTGAATGCATTGCTCAGCTGAGGACCCTGAAAGCACAATCTAGCTCAAACACTACTTACCTAAAGGAAATACTGACATCAAGTTAATGAAATTTTGAATCAGGTATTAAACAATTAATTTTCTATACCTTTATTAATCATTTGTTGTGAAGGAAGAGTGACACAATGCATACCTTTCAAAAGGATGATCATAGAAAGAAACGAATTTATAAATTTTTCTGATAAATCAAAATAGCCAGTGTAGTAAGCACATACACCCGTTCTCCTCATTATTCAGGAAGTCTGTTCTGACAAAGAAATTAGCTTTATTTTGTCACCTCATTTATCACAGAGAGAGAATTAAAAAAAAAAAAAAAAAGGGAGAGAGAAATACCGTACCTTGCCCTAAGCCTTTTTCAACTAACTTCAAATTGTCATTAGAGTTCTACTTTTGTGTCGCTCAGTTTAGTGATCTGTTTCTCCTTTGCAGTTTCTAAACTTAATTACTACAGCTATATCTAAGACACAGAATTCTGCCAGAACAAAAATCTTCTTTGGTGCATTTGTTGGGTAGTATCACACTGCCTGTGCAGTAAAATGCCAGTTGCTAGCAGCTTGTGACCTGTGTGTTTTCTCAAGTCAAATTATTTTCTTTTCTTGAGCTAAAATTTTAGGTTATAAAGGACATTACTGCAGAATTTCTAGTCACTATTCTTAAGTTCTTCAAGCACAGTCCTTTGTCAAAATAGTTGCAAAACTCTATTACCAATGTCTCATGCTTTAGCCCGAGTTGTTAGATCTGATGCCAGTTGTATAATGTGACAAGACAGGCGAGGCTACCTTTTCTTTTACTTTGTAAAAGACCTTGGTTTTCCCCTAACTTCCCATGACAATTGTCATTGCAAGCTGCAGCCATGTTCTCCCACTGACGTCCTCAGCAATGACAAAAAGAATATTCACAACTCTAAGGAGATCTTACATTCTCCTGCTGCGGCACCCCATTATCCCTCTCCTCACGAAGATCCTGGGCGAGGCAGTCAGCTCTCCTGTCATGGGAGATGCTCCTCACACCCAGCTGCGGGCCTAGCGCTCGAAGCTACGTGTCATGGCCATGCTTCAAAGCAAATTGGTTTCTGTTTTCCAGCAGGGATATGCAATCAGAATGCATTCTAGGGGATGCATAGGAGGCGAGGGCTATATTTAATACTTCGGGTTGGTATTTATTCACTCAGGGAAGACGAAGAGGCTGTCTATGGGCAGCAGCTCTGGCTCCAGCCCCACCACTTCCCCTGGCCTCCAGGTGGTGGCACTGAGGCCCCAACCAATCCCATGTCGTAGTTCCTGCTCCTGACCAATCCCCTGCTGCCAGATATCCCTGCGGGATGGGGCCCTGCTGATGCCCTGTGCTGCAGCAGAACTGGGCTCTTGGCTGCGGAGTGTGAGCTCCGCTGTGCTCCAACAGGTTGCGAAGCTGACAGCAGGCAGAGCTAGAATAACTTTTTTTTTTTTTTTTTCTTTCTGCTTTGAGCTGTTCTGGTTTCCTGTTTGTCTCCCTTGATACACTCCCAGCATCTGTCCTGCCACCTCAGTCAGCAGTCCGTCAGGAGAGGAGGCGTCGCTGCACAGGCTGGGTGGAGGGCATGTAAATGCCAGCAGCTTTGTCTTCCCGCATCTTGGGACACTCCTCAGAGCCCCAGTCTATTTCTCTGTGCTCTTCTTGCAAGGTATTTTACCTCCTCCTGCTCCGTAATCCATCATTCTACGTGCATAGCCTGTGGCTGATTCATTTAAAATGTCACTGGGTAGCACTGTGGCTTGTATAACAATGTGGGTGATAAATGGGAAGTTTATCCCCAGAGCCTTTTCTTCTAGATTTATAGGCACTTTACATCTAGAAGGTAGGGGTCGACTCCCATCCCTCCATGGAGCTTCCTCCTCCACCTTCCTCCCCAGGTCTCATGGTTCTGGGAGCAGCAGATGGTGGAAGGCAGGTGGGAGGAAAGGGCCTGCGTGATGGGGGGAGCTGCTGCCTCCGTAGCAGCAGGTGTAACTGGTTGTCTTTCCTTCAGCCAGTCTGTTCTTGGACCTAGGGAGGGATAAAACCTTACATTGTGGAGAGGGTGGCTGGCCCATTCTGGTAGAGTGATGAGAAACAAGGAGTCTTGTACGTAGAGTCTCAGGTCTATCGATTACAGACGTAGGGAATGGCACATGGCAGGAGTGGGGAGGGTGGTGAGAAGCAGGGAGGGAGTCTGCTGTTGCAACAGTCTTGTTACTGCTCTGAGTGCTGTTTTTGTATCCAGGGCCTGCACACCTAGATAGTCCGTGGGTTATTTGAACGCATTTGCAGAGAGAACAGTGCTTTTACAGCTGCTGTTTAAGGGCCAGGCTTTACCTATGAAAATAGAGTCACTGGGTCTGCTTTAATGCAATTCATCCTTTGAAGAATGGTTCCAAAGTGATTTCTGCTTGCAGTCTAACTGCTTCTACCTCTTTAATTAATACAACTAATTTGATCATTTGCTGTTGCCTTTTTGGTCTGTTCTTGTTATCTCCACTGATTATTCTCATTTCTCTGTGCTTCTATAAACCTTTCCCCAATCCCAAATTTGGTCCTAAGTATACTTTTATTCTAACTCATCATGATACTTTCTCTCTTAATCACATCCTTCTATTATTTCTTTAATTTCCTTCTATCTCCTTCATCCTTTTACCTTCCCTCTCTTTTTCTGCTGCTACTAACTCCACTTTCTTTCATTTTTCTCTCCTGCTTGCTTTTCTGATGCGTAGAAACCTTCCTCTGCTTTTCCTCATGTCGATGATACTTAGTTGTCTTGATCTGCTCTTGTTCTTTCCCAAATTTTTCTCGCCTGCCAGTTACTATCCCCTGTTTCAGAACTGAGTAACCTCTGCAACTTTTTCCTTCTCTCTTGCACCTCAGGAATGTCTGCTCACTCTCAGAATGTCATAAATTTAGAACAGTTAGCTTGGTGTGTCCCTCTCTTCTTTTTGCAGCCTCTCCTTTATGCAGATCCTGCTCTTCCCCTATGCTGCTTCTCCTGGACTCTCCCATATATCTTTATTTTGAAATTGTAGCTGCTGAAAACTTGTATGTTTTTTCCCCTCATGTATATTTAGCTAGGAGGATGTCATATTTTCTGCTTGCCATGCATTCAGAATCAATAGATAGAGCAGAATTGCTTGGAATTAGCACCTCTACAGGTTCCTAACAGAAATGTCATCGTCTCTGCACTGGCTTTCTAATTCAAATTTAACTGTACCTTTATAAAGCCCTGAATAGAATAAGTCCAAGCTTCCATTCCTTTACAGTTGTTTATCTTCCCGGTAACTGAGATTACCTAAACCAAGATTGCATCAGCTTTGATACTTATATACAGGTTGATATTGAGGTGGCAAAGGTAATATTTTTCTTAGTCTACTAAAGGTAGACATCCTACACAGGGTAAAAGGCCCATCTTTTTATCCAGAGCTTTATTTTACGAAGGATTTAGGCAGAGTATTTTGGGTCTGGGTTTGTTGTTTGGTGGTTTTTTGTTTTTGTTTTGTTTTGTTTTGGGGGTTTTTTGTTTGTTTTTGTGTGGGTTTGTTTGTTTGTTTTTTAACTTTTGCAGCTAGGACTGATTTCCTAAAATATTGTGACATTATACCAGTATAAAATCATGTAAATTATGTGCCCCTGTATCCACATGACAGTATAAGGTCGTTTGGGTTTTTTAAGAAGCTGAGGATGGGGAATGGAATTACTGGCATGACAGTTGGTTTGGATATTGTATTTTATTCCTTATGGATGACATCAAATAAATTAAAATTTAATTATAAATTACATGCATAAACACTTTAATGCTAGTAACTTGCTCTATGAAAATGTATGCATTGAAACATGATCTTCTCACTATGTTTATATTTGGTAATACCATGTACTATAGATTTTTGTATGTGATTTTTTTATTTGTGTGTATATATTTGTGCACACGCATATAAATAGGTCAGGTTTCATAATATGGGTATATGTATCTATATTTACATATGTGTCTTTTTATACTTTTGGGTTGAATTTCTGTCATGGAGGGGACAGAAAATCAGTCCTGTACTCCTTATTTCTCTTCTTTGATATTCGTAGAATTTTGTCTTTCATTTGTTTCCTCCATTCTCTCCTAGCACTATCAAATAATGACATCCATTGATCATCCTATGGGTGGATTCAAAGTTCCATGTCTGTGGTTTTTAGACATTTCTAATATTTTCTAGAATAAACAGCTTTTGTTTTGCAGTTAACTCTTTTAATATTTTAAATTTATAAGGATGAAATATTAATATTTTCAATGATTCTGGATTTTTTCAGGTGGCATTCATAACTGTATGGCCAAATCTAATTCCTGCCTTATATTTCTGGAATATGTGTAAAAGAAATAGCTCCTGTAACCCTGAGTAAGATTCACCATCCTTAGAGTAATCCAACAAGTCATTGGTAGTCTTTCTGCCAAAGATCATTAGGTGAACAGCATCTTAACTCTTAATACTGGTGTATTAGTCAAATTTTCATAATATCAGAGTATTTTGGGAAAAAAAAAGTAAGCTAACTACAGGTTTTAGAGAAGTCTTGGAGAAAGAAAGGTGTTTTACAGACTAAAAGCTATTCAGTTTGCCCAAGAGCAGTTTAAAAGGGTGGTGTTATTACCTTGTGCATTGGAAAGAGATTTCTGATTACAGATTGTTCTTCATTCTGTGCAAAATACATACTGAGATCCAACAGTTGGATGAGAGAGCTAACCAAATGCAGACCAGAAATAAGGGACAACTTTTTTTTAAAGAAACAAACAACCTATGTTAATTATTCATTGGAAGAATTCAGCTACACATAGGATACCTTTCCTGTCAACTCTCGTTTAAATCAAAAATAGTGTGTCACCTCTGAAGGTTTATCTTTCTTCTTCTATTGACTGAAGAGACAACAAGGCTCCTAAGTGTCTCTAAGTGTCCTAAGTTAGGTAAAATAAATCAGAAACTATGAATATCCACTTAAAGAATAAGATATTCTTCAAGTGTTGTACTCAAGACCAAATTTAGTGCCTTACATGCATCATCCACTAGATGTAAAACTGAAAATAATTTGTGGTCTGGATTTCAGAGGTCTTTCTCGTGTTGAAGAACACCTATACAAACTCTCAAACATCATTCCATGGGTCTATTCTAGTGGATAGTACTTCACCAATATGACTAAGAGCTTCGTGGTCTACCTTAAAGTAATTTAAACCATCTTAAAACTCTACTCCTTACCTTTTCAGTATAATCTATAAGTAATTTTTCTTGCTGCCCCATGGTGCTCTTTTTAACCAAGATCATAATTCAAATTCTCATTGGCTAAATAGATAGCAATCTGAAGAAAGGTTTAGCAGTTTTGTCTAAATTCCAAAGCATTGTATGGAGGATTTGCAGAGGCTCTAGAGAGAGCCTCTTATCTTTCTCCACTATTGTTAAACTTCAAATTTGCATGATAAAAAATATAAGTAAAGAAAAAAATAAAAGCCCCTTTGGTCTCAATGTAAAAGCAACACTGGTGGAAAAACAACCCAGAAAAAAACAAATTCACACAAAAAAAGAAGAAAAAAAGCACTAAGGAAAAAGATTACTTATGCATAAATGCATAAACTTAAGAAGCTGATGGAATATACCAACAAACAAAAGCTATCTTGCAATGGCACCTTATCCCACAAAGGAAATAAATCATTATCTGTTTTCATTTGGTGTTCAATGACAAAAGAATTAACTTGTGGAACTATTTCTAATCAGATTGCCTCTAACAAAACCTTTCCTCTTCTTTCACCTATTTGGTGTACAAAGATTGACCTGTTCTGCATTCTGAAACTGATACCTGACAGAAATTATTTTCAACGCCGGCTGGCACTGGGCCTTATTGAAAAGGATTTGGGAGCAAACCCTGACTAAGGAAAGGAAAATGATTTAGAAGTCATCATGACAATCCATAAGCGACTCCAAAAAACTGGAAACAAGTTATAAACCAGAAGCAATAAAGAAAAATAGGTCAGGCAGTGGAGACAATAGTTAATCTGTGTCATAAGTTAGTGTGGTGCATCCCTTGCTCTCTTTGTTTTTCTTCCCTTTCAAGTTTCAGCATATCAAAATGCTGAAGATAATCAGAATCATAAATAGTTTTATATCAGTTAAAATTTTTGAATGCTATAATAAGATGTTGGGTAGATATATTTCTTGTTCCCCTACCCCCTGCCCCAAATCTGTTCCATGTATGGTATTAGAAGTTCATTCAAGGAACAGAAAGCAAGTTTCTCAAACTTTTTGTTGTCTGTTATTTTCTTTACTCAGAGGTAATATTTAAAACACAGGGACAGATAGATACTTATTTCTGGATGGAATTGCAGCCAAGAAGGGGGCTCCTGACCCTTGCCCCTAAGGTTTTATGACATAATTATACACATGGCACAACACAGCTGGAAGCAAACAATGAGGAGAGAAAGATACGGAAACATCAATATCACTGAAATTTGGGAATTCTCAGAATTATCCTTCAGACATCCAAATGTAGCGTGTCTTTGAAGAGCATTGAAATTCCTATTTGGACATCTTAGCTGGGTCAAATATGAAAGAGGGAGAGAAGGATAATGAGTCAAGGGAGATGTTTGTATCTGAGGCACAGATCTGTGTCTGACACTGAACTGGAATGCAGCAGAAGTACATAACCAGATTCAGGAACTTGAAAGCTCTGTTGTGATGTATACCTAGTTGTAGATAATGCTGTCTGAGGGCAGCACAGCAGGAGTGAATCCTGTGGTTATTATGAGGAAATAAACAAACGGTTTTACAGAGTAACAAGGCCATAGCAGGTTATGTGAAGGAAAATGAGAAGGCACATTTGAGCCAAGTAACCAACAAAACCCAAGGCTGCTGCCATTGGCAGAGTGTGCGTGGAGCAGAAGTGGTGGGAGAGACATGTTGAAAGACAGGAGGAAATGAAAAGGAACTACATGGGTAATTTTTCTTAATCTATGTCAAAAACATTTGGTCTTGGTCACTTTATTCATGAATATTTCTGGAGATAGTGGTGCCCATTTTTTGCATAATACCTTAGTGGATACATCAGTCACTTGGGAGCTGATTTGAGTGCTGTTTTAGGGGACAGTGGGTCAAATTTGTGACATTCACCTGTTGTTTAGCATCGTCTATGAGTAGATAAGAGCAGAGAGCTCAAAAACCCTCAGGGTAAGAAGGGTCTAGAGTTGGGCCTGGCTCTTTTTTTGAGAAGTGTTCTAACTACTACGAAATTGTATTAATTAAATGAATTGCTGTTGCACTCAAGACAAAACAGAAAACCAAGATCATCCCACTGGAGTATTATTCCTATTTAAATTTTCATGCTAATTTCAGTAAGGCTTGCATTGTGTTGCTGTGTATTGTTAAACAACAACTGTATCCTGCTAAAGAGACGGCTGCAGTTCAATAACACATGAAGGCATTTGAATGATCCATATAGCATGCTAAGAAAGTGTATTGAAATTAATTTCCATGACAGGTGCTAGACAAAAGAATAACCTCTGTAATGCAATTAGAGTTTCTTCCAGATTAAATGTGCTATATGAAAGTAAACCCTGATTTTAGTGGTTTTATTTAGATTATTAGTGCTTGGTGTAGTACTTAATGATGCTTCTGATTGAATAGCAAAGGTATTCATGCATAGTTTTACAGAAAGGTAAATTTGATATTTATCAAATTGCTTTATGAGACAGCGAGGAAAGAAAACTAATGACTTTAAACAATATTTATGTCTAAAAATGTTACACTCGGATGTGAAGACCCCCTGAGGCCAAATAATTTAAATGCTACACATCGCATTTTTAGGACAGACACCTACCATTTCAGTGCCATCTCAAATAAAACTGTGACAGGTGGCCATGTAATTCAGAAAAACAGTGGTAGTTCCGAGCCCTGATATTACAGAGTTCACTTCATTTTTCCTCCCAGATTTTCCCTTTACACAGATGGTGTAATTTTGCCCCTCAAAGTTTTACCTCTGGAAGCTATTTTTATTTATTTTCTACAAGTGCACCTTCAGGCAATAACAGCAGGGGGGCAAATACTTTATTTTACGCTGTCAAAACCGATACGCTGTGAGTTATTCACATCACTTTCTGAGATGCCAGTCAACGACTTCGTGTTTGGAGCAGAGTGAACCACTAACAGACTCAGAAGAAGCAGTCTCTGAACTGGTAGCACTAGAGTGGGTGTTAGTATGGAAAGAAAAGATTAAAAAAAAAAAAAAGGAAAAAACACAAAGAGTCTTTTTTTGTTACTGCTTTTGAAAGTTTTCTAATGAAAGGAGATGAATCAGGAACTTGGTAATGTGTGCCTGGCCACTTAGCTGTAGCAGCAGATCTGGAATGAAGCTTACTCAGCACAAGCTTTGGACCTTTCAGACCTTATGTACCATTTCTCATCTACTGAGCTTCTCACATTTGTACAAAATAAAAATGGGAATAAAAAAATCAATTTTTTTAAACAATTTGCGTCCAAAAAGAATACACATATTCACTCATCAGACTTTTAGAAAAAAGTTGGCACATAGTCTGACTTTTTGCCCACAAAGTATTTGTCTTCAGAGCCATCAATTTTTGAGACTGATACTCCTTCATCCTTTTTTTTTAAAGGCGTTCAGCTCAAAGTAGCAAACAAGAGAAAGTGAAAGAGCAAACGTTAAATAATGAGTCTGTAAAGGGAATATCTGCCAAATTCTTCCACTGCATACTGGAAGGCTGCTGAAACCTGAAACTGCTGTTATTTTCCATGCAGAGAAGTAACTCTTCAGGTCTTCTGACAATGCAGAGGCCTCAAGACAACATTTCTGGATCTGTTACAGCAAAGTCTTGTAACCATAATAAATGTGTTCAATTTTTATTTTTCTTTCAGGGCTGGGGAAAAAAAAAAAGTTTACTAGAAGGGAGTACTGAGACGTGCTGAAAAACTTCTTCCAACTGCCTGTTTGCTGAGAAATGTAACCTTCCTAAATCCTACCTTCAGGTTGAAGCTGACAGGAAAATCTGTGGAAAATTTACCATTTTATCTAGGGAGCTGCAGCAGTTCAGTGGAATATAATAGTTTTCTATATGAATTTACAGCACACCAGCCGTCAGAGATAGATAACTTGGTACAAGTCCAGCAAGCTCGATTATTCAGAGTGTCTGAAGTACGAGAGGACGACAAGCAAGACAAGCACAGATGTTGTTCGTTAAGTGACTTATGCCGACGTGGTTTGCTTTCTTACTTTGAGTGTTGAATCAGGGAGACAAGTTCCAGGTCCCAGCTGTAGGAGTTTTAGAAGGTGAGTTAACGGAAGAGGTCACATGTCTCACAGTTACACATTATTAGCCTGAGGTTGAAAGCTTTTCCTTGGTGAAACCAGCAATAAATGGATACCTATTTGCAAACACAGGAGAAAAAAACCCAACTGCACAAGATAAAAAGTATGGGCTTGTTTTTCTGTTCTGTGTTACAGAAATTGGTGTGGCCACTGTGATACTATCTGGATGAAGTATTTGGGATAAGGTGAAGTGCTGATCTCTTAAAAGTTTTCTTTGCAGTTTAACCCATGTTGTGGCTGAGATTTCGTTGGCTTAGTTATAAGCTGTAAAAGTCTGGTTTTATAAAGCAATCTGTAGGATTTGTCTTTCCTCCGCTATTGGGAGAGCCAAACCAATTCAGATGTAGTATTTTTCAGTTAAATCTTGGCTGTTATGATGCATAGGAATGATGGATTATTTTTTTAAATAGTAACACAAAGGAAGATTAGAAATACAACAGAAGCTACTTTTGTATGGAATAGCAGAAGCTTTACTGCATAGACATAGACATTAAACTGTTTTTTATATCTTTACGTTTCTAGACTGCTGTACACTTGATTAAAAAAAAATCTTCTCTGGACATAATTTTCTGGGTAAGGAAGAGCTGGAATACTCTAAGCTGAAACCATGTTTGGCAGTGAGAACAGAAGTGTGATTTTAATAATGTTTTACAAACGACTGATCAAAACTAGACTTCCATCAAATTAGCCCTTCCCTTCTAGTTCATTTGTTATTGAATAACATTAAAATATATTATAATCTTAAATGTTTGTACTAACAGCAATAGACCCTTTTATGACGTATAAGAGTGTAAAAGAGACTTCTAGTATAAAAACATTCCAATCCCCAAATAACTTCCATTTGAGTTGCTCAGAAAATTCCAGGTTAATTATTTTGTTTCTAGGAAAGAATTCATATTACAGAAAAATAATCAGCTCTTTATAGACAGTGTTCTTACTCATCAAAAGTCCTGCTGAAATTAGGTTATACCACGTTCAGGAAAAGTGATAACAGTGTACCCATTGCTGTGACTTTAATAACAATCAGACACATTGGCACCGACTGACTCAATCATCATTATTTAGGAAAACACTTAGCCAATACATTTCAAACCTATTGGAGACAATGGTGCTTAAGCACATGGTTATCTTCTTTCCTACTAGAGATCTGTGTCATATCCTCATTTATTCTTTGATTACAATTTTATCATACCCTCAGGAAAAAAATAGTTAAAAATAAGATTTCCTCTTAATGTGAGTATAGCTCTCACTCAATATATGTTATTGCTTTGGCAGTAATTTTAAGGGATAAGGATGAATCAGGTTGAAGAAATGGGATTACAGAAGATGAGAGTACAAGGTTAGAGAGGAATCTTTTGAAGTTATCATACTTGAAGGTGCTGTGATAATGATAATAAGAAGGAAGATTTGTTTGGATAAAAATTCTGATATCATCTGTAAATGGTGATGTCTTGACATTTGGTACTTTTATAATTGGCCTGGAGAGGAAATGTGAGTATCAGAAGCAAATCCACATTGTCTGTAGGTTGAATTGAAGTTCTTATTTTACTCTCAATTTTTATTTAGCTTGTTAGAGTTAAGAATGATTCTTCAAGAATTCCTCCAGAAAAAATTTACTAGAAGAACTAATAAATATGTATAACATCCTTACATTAAGTAAGGGAGATGGGTAAATAATTTACTATACCCATTTTACACTTGCGTAACTGAAGAACTGAGGCCAACTCACTTATCCCTTGTTCTGAAGTGGGTGCCATTCCTGGTTTTCAACGTTTCTGAGCTTCTTGGTTCAGGAAACCACAAAATGTTTGCTAGCTTCAAAATGAAAACCTCTGGGGACTTGCTTGTGCAATGATTAATTGCAGGGTAAATACAGGTCTGTATGTTGCCTACAGATACAATGTTTGTTTCTAAATATCTAAAGAGTGCTAAAATCCATATAGTTTCAATAAGGTCATCTGTCATGCCGTGATCCAATGCCAAAGTGTCCCATCCTTTATTTGAACATTTGATTGCATTGTTCTTCCTAATTTAGAGTCCCTGATTATAATAATTGATTGTGATAATACAGATACTAAGTGAACCAACCTTAGTCACTGTTCTATTTAACCATCTTGTTTGAATGCCAGGTGTGCAAGGTAAGTCATCTAGTTAAGTGGAAGTTTGATAACCTAATGTAACATCTTTGACATCAGAGATCAGATAAAATCTTTTATGTGTCATTGGCTCACAAGAGTCTGCCTGGGCAGATGGTGTTGGTTTTATAAGACAGACATACTTTGCCTGGAGAGTTTCAGAGAAATATGGGCATTATTTTCAAACTCCAGTAAAGGAGAAAGGTGTCATTTCATTGACAGCCCCAGAGAATATTTCCCTGTTACTGCATGCTTGACAGATGCCAGGAACAGATTGATGTGTAGAGAAAGGCAAGGTACAAGGAAACCGTACATTAAAACTCATTAACTTTAGATAGGAAAACTCTATTGGGAGCAACTCTAGAGCATTTTTGAATGTACAGTGGATGTTTAACATTCTAAATATATGTGCTTTTTAATGTGTTGGGACTGCATTTACATATTTGGTGTAAATCTGAATGAAAATGAAAACAGTGACAAGATAAACACAAGAGAAAATGAAGCAGTAAAATGAATCATTAAGAATCTAAAGGAAAATACAAGAGACATTTTTCATCCTCCTAATTCTCGATCCACCAGAAGCTATAGGTGTGGTATTTGGAGTGCATCACTTGAATTTCAAGAATTAATTTTCTCAGAAGGAAACATTCACTTTTGTTTATAATGTAACTCTTGTTTATAAAAAAAATCAGATCTGCTTCTCAGTCCAGCCAAACTCTTATGCATAGCCTTAACTTTTACCACTGAACAAAAGGAGATGAAATCTTATCATCTGACTTACCACAGAAGCTCATTCTCTGGCCAACCAGTTCTCACATGTTGCCTCTTATCCCATTGCCTCCTTCTCACAGAAACAGAGAATTCCCATATTAAAGCTTATGATTGACTTGATTTTTTTTTTTTTTTTTTTTTTAAATTAGCTGTAAGAATAGTAGTATAAGACAAATAGAGCACTGGATGTTGAACGTAGAAGCCTTGCATTTTTAATATGGAATTGAAATTGAAATATTACATGTACGTAACAATAATTACTTCATTATAAGAATATTCCTGACCATTGAATGGGGGATGGATTTGAGAAGGTGTTTTTAAAGGATCTTGCATTTAGAAACAGCACCGATTCACAAGGGAAGGAAGATATATGTGCACGTGAATTACATAGGCATCCTTAATTTTGGTAGTTCTTCATTTGAGCACTTGACTTTTCAACCTTAATATTCTTTTAAGATAGATCTCATTAGGAATTTAATTTATATAATCCTTGTTTTGATGTAAACAAATTTGATGGTAATTTTGTAGATGAAAACAAATTTTGAAAACTAAACAGTATAGCTGAAAGGAATGTTTGTAAGATAGTCTGTTTTCAATGCAAATGGGACAGTGTTTAGTGAACTGAAGGTGGAAAATACAAATAAACAATGGCATGCTCTTAGTGTGTGAATATCTACTTAGTCTATATTTTCATGTTAAGTTTGAAAAGACTTCTTTTAGACAGGTGGAACTTAATTGTTTTATTAAAGATGTGTAGGTACTAAATAATTAAAATAGTCATGTATAATTCAAATAATTGCTTCCAGTAGATACCTAGTCTGATAAATATCTGACGGAAATGCAGATTAAATACTTTTCCCTGATATGAGGGTTCTGTTATTTTAAATTCATGAAACGTTGTGTTAATTTGCATAATGGCATAACTGTCATAGCAGGTTACAGGTGATGACTTGGACTCTGATGCTACCTGATGCAAAATGACCCATCTCTTACTTCAGCTTGCAGGCTGCAGCTAATGGAATTCAAACCTAGAAATATTGTGCAAGTATAAAGTTGAAAAGAACCTATCTTGAAATGTAGTAACCAATTAATACTCACTTTTCATTGTAATAAATGCAAATGCCGGGGTTAGATACTGTGAAGGTCTGTGCTACAGAAGTTTGCCAAGAGCTACTTTCTGTTTCTGAGTAAGATCATGTATGGCCATCAAAAAAGAGTGTTTAAATAACTTCTTGGAGTGCATTGAACAACATTGACAGTATCTGTTATATGTAGTTTGTTTTCTCTCTCTCTCACACACACACACATCCCTTCCTCAGGAGGAGGATCTGAACAGGCAGGATAAAAATGTATTTGGTAAGATATACTGTTCTGTCTTAAATGTATTCACTATATTTATGATAGAAAAGGCAAGTTCCTGAATTTAAATAGTATATTATTGGGTTTAAGGAGGCCCCAGTTCCTATAGCAGTTCACAGTCAGTCTCACACTGCCACCCTTCCCTCAGAAAGATCCTTCTCCCATGTGGTAAAACTTTACCCTGTGGTGAAAGTTTTTCCATGGTGAGGGATTTAGTACTAGACCACAGCCTTTCAGCTGCACAGGACAGACAGCATTAGAGCATCTTGGGTAAGAAGATGGATTCCAGGGTTTTTATGGCTGAGAAAAGCTTAAAAAGAAACACTTCTGTCTTCCAGTGGTTCTGCATCTCTACCTGGATGCTGGACCTTCTCCAGTTTCATGAGTCTGCAAGGCCCTCTTTTCTATTGACATACCTTTTAAACACGATCCCTACCCTCTTGGTGACCCTGATTTTTAATGTCTCAGACTAAGATATACCTTTTTCTTCTTCCTAACATACACAGACACAGCTAGAAAAATAACGTTTGTTGTTTCTGATGTCTCTTATTTTTAGCCCTGAATGAGGAGGTACAGGGAAAGGAGAGAAAGAAGAGGAAGCTGAGGAAGGGGTTGAAAACAGGGTTGGTTTTTTTTTCAGAACTGAAAGCCCTAATAGAATTTTGTGAAATTGCCTGTGAGGTTATTTCAAAATATAGAGAAGAATTGACCAGTAGGATAAATAGAGGGCTAGGTATCCAACAGAAGAGTTTAGGAAATACAAGGATTTGCCTTTCTTTGGTGCATTATTGATAAGAATGTCTATTTATTGTGTATGTGAGCATGAGCAGAAAAAAACACAAATCCTGAAAGTTCACAGGCCATCTGAAAATTCTATGATGGCTTGCAGATCTAATTCCAGATAGAATTGGAATCATTAGCTAAATTTGGATTGCTTAAATCATTGAGGCAAGGTTTCAGTGACTTTTGAAACCTGTTCATCCCTACATTTTTGAAACTGAAAAAGTAAACATGAACCAGAGGTGCTGAAGCAATTCCTTCTATACTCTGTTCAGTTTACACTTCATTATCCATATCTCTTGCCTAGGCGTGTAGATACCATTATTTTATAGGAAATCTTGAGAACTATATTAGGTTTTCGATGCAGTTGTTGTCAGGAAACTCAGAGAAGATAACTAATTTGGAGCAACCCAGTCTCCTATAATATTGCTGGACAGAGTGGGAAGTAGCTGTGTAGCAAATGAAATTCAGAAGGTGCTTAAGGTCTCTGTACAAAGTATTTATTTTTTAAAACATAATTACCGTTGTATTTAATGAAGTAGTAGAAGTGTAAAACTGTCAGGAAATGCTGTGGCAACAACATTTCTTAAAGGAGCATATTAAATAGTAATGATGTCAAACATCTGAAAGAGTGAGCAGGCCTTGCATGCATAGTTTTCTAGTCATAGGAAATTAAAAGAGGTTGGAATGTTGCCAGTTGACTGACTATAGGGAAAAAGAGAGACCCATAATAAGCAACAGTTGTAGTTACAATATTTGCTGAAACCAACACACATTAAATAATAATGAAAGCAACCATCTAAAAATGCTGGCAGACTATATGGAACAGCTGAGCTGAAGAAACTGCAAAAAAGGATTACAAAAGAGAAAAAAAAAAAAAGAATCGCTATAGAGTCAATGTGCTGCCAAATAATAAAAAGCTCCATTGGAGATTAAATGGTGAGATCAATTTCAGACGAGTATTTATAAAACAAAAAGTGTGAAAGGAAAAGAGTTAATTCTTAGGTTGTGTAAATGACAAAATCTTCACAGGTAAAGTGATCTCTTCAAAGAAGACCTTATTGAAGTAGAGTTCTAAAGCTTTTTATTTTCTTGCAATTATTTAATTAGGAAGAGATGTGTGCAAGGAAGACATTTGTTATCGCATTGAAATACAGCATGGCGATGGTTTTGTACCAGAATCTTACATGAAATTATTTTTAAAATTTATGGAAGGCTTTAAATTTCCTTCTAGCCAAGATGACCTTATTATCTTTACACTAAAGAACTTAAACCTAATAGCCGATGACACTGGGGTATTAGACTGTCATAGCCACTTGGGGATAAAAAAGTCTCATTTTCAGTGTTATGAAAAGGTCAGATAAATCTATTAAAGTCACTGGGATTTGACTGATAACAACACAACTAAGGTCATTATTAGGCCTTACGTTAACAGCCAGAATATAAACTTCTGTTAAAGAAAATATATGCTCACTGTTAAAATGGAAATGAGGATTTGAAATGGACATTGGAATTGCAAAATGTAGATCTTCTCAATCCTTGCTCTTCTGTTGTATAGTAATAGAAGTACCTAAATTTAGACAATGCTTTGAAAGCAATTGACTGTTCCCCAGAAACTTCATGTTCTTTTCTGGACACATTTCCATCTCACAGTTCAGCCCACTGGCACTCGCACCCTCGGCTTTCCTCCGTAGGAGCTGCCTGTGGAGTCCAATGAAATAAGCATTCACAGAGAGCTGAGGAATGTTTCTGATACTGGGAGAAACCTGGCTTCCACTAAGACATCTGTCAACAGTAGCATTTGCATGTCCCTATTTGCAGATAATATTTAAATATTTTTGGACTAGAGAGAGCATAAAACAAAAGGGGCCACTCACCTCAGCGACGAAGACATTTAGTTTCCAAGCTTAGGTCTGGCAAAAACCTGAACCAAAGTGTTCTCTGGATATGTGCAGGAACTTGTTCCTAATCTTGTCTTCCTGAAATTTCAGCAGTCCAGTCTTATTCACTTCTCTCTATTCTAGGTATTGCAGAATGAGCTTTAGGATTTGGGGTGCTCTGGTGCTCAGACCTGTGACATATAAGTTTCCTTTGCAATCTGGTCTTTCCTATGAATACTTACATTTATATTGCTTGATCTGAGGGTACTGTAAAACACTTAGGTCTCTCTGTCCTGCTTGTATACTAGTTGTATGTATATGTGTAAACAAAACAACACATAGACTAAACTCCCCTATGACCTGAATTCCTTAGAAAGGACTCAAGGGGGAATAATACAGACAATCTGAATAGGCAGAGGACCTGGTTTGAGAGACTCTGTGTTACATGGCCCAGAATATCAGCCTGAGGTCACTGAACATGACTAACGGGAGGTCCCCAGTATTCCTTGAATCATCTAGCCTCTCTGTCTTAGCAGGCAGCCAAATCTAATATCCTTTAAATGCTTATCTTTTCTGGAAAGTTGTTCTATACACCTTTTTTCCCCATTTATAAAGTTGTATGATGCATAAGGCAAAGAAAAAGAAAAAGATTTCCATGTTTGAGTCCGCTGCTAGAAGTCAAACTGCCTCTGAAAACCCTAAAATTATTCACAAAACATTCTGAAGGTTATGACAGACCTCCTGCTTCTTTGTTCTTCTTGGTGGTGGTAAAAGCTGGACCCATGCCAAGTGCAGGGCACATAGCGTAAATAGCGTTGCTGCAGATTGCTACTGAATTGTTCAAAACATCAGATGGCTAGAATATGTTATTATCAACAAGCTGTTTACTGGCCAATCAATTACAAACTCTGATGGAGCACTAGGCATTTTATTGTAGGCTAGCCAAATGGATGGAGAAAACATATGTCAATCTCTCTGTTACTTTAAGGGGCAAATTCTGCTCTTCTTCTGCTTCAGTATGTTGCAAAACATCCCACAATGGAACCATACTGATGTTAGTATGGAAGGGTAGGATCTATGGCGGTGCTGTGGGAATCACTAGGACAATGCACTTCTCAGATATTTGAGCAACTTTATGTCAACATACATTTGCATAATAAGAGTACAGCTGAGCATCTGTGGGCAGTCCTCCCCTCAAACAGGTTTTGAATGCATGAGTTTCTCAGTGTGTGTACAATATAGAAACAATCAGGAATTGCTGGTTGGCTTTTACATTTGTGTTAGTTCTTACATGAAGTGGAGTTTTGAGTCTTTTGTTCTGCTTCCTCTTACGTTTATTTTCCCCAAGTCTATAAAACGAAGTAAGTTCATTATCTGCAATCTCAAAATGGCAAATCCTATCTAGAATCAGATGTTTCAAGAGGAAAATTTCCAGTTTAGATAGGGAAAAATATATCTGCTCACAGTACCTTAATCAATAATGTATCATTGGAAGGAGATTTTTTTCACCCCTGCTACTTGGAATTTCCTTCTATTTTTTTTATGGAGAGGGTTTGGTTGCAATGGGGAACAGGATTTAGAGAAGTAGAACAGAGTCATCATGATAAGGAGAAGAAATAAATCCAATGTCCTTTGGAAAAATCTATGGTTATATTGGTGGCAAGCAGTTATATGGAGTCTTGGACGATGGCTAGAAGGAACAGGTCTCATAAATGTGCAGTCACTCAATACGTCTGCTTATGTCACAGTATGTTTGTGACTTGCAGGCAGTATTGGCAGTCACTGGAGTTTCTCACCTGCTAAAATTCAGTCAGAGGTGATCCAAACTGATGTTCTGAGTTGGAAAGGAGGAGAGAAAACTCTGCCTTTGAAATCCAATTAAATATTACATACGATCTCTTGGGATAAAAGAAAATACATTTGAAAGCGTTCATTCTTGAGAAACATACGCTGAAAAAAGCTACATTAAGTGAAGGGCTAAACAGGTGAAGAGATCTTTCTTGCTGCTTCCTCTTTGCTCCAAAACCGGTAATGTGCTAATGCTGAAAAAGTATTAGAGGGAAAGAATAAAAACAGTTGAGAAGTGTATGATACCTGTATCCCCAAACGATCTGATTTAAAGCGTTAGAAAAGTTGAATAAATTCTACTGATTGTTCCTTTCGGGTAGTTTTTTGCCACCTCCTGTGAGGGTGAGCAAGTAAGTCACTCTTCAAGTTAAGTTGTTCTTGAAAATACCAGCAAGAAGGAGAAAAATCTGGTCTGCAATGACTATATCACCACAAGAAACTGGAGGCCAAGGATTGTCTATATTCAAAGGAAAGAAAGGCTACCTCCTGTGGAGATGATGAGGTCTGGAATAAAAATTAAAAAAATTAAAGCATACCTGCTTTACGCTGAAAAATGTTCATGGATGTGTCCTACAATGAAAAATTCAAATCCCAAAACTAATTACTTAGATTTTTTTTTTATTTGAACAAGAAGCAGCTAAGATTTCCTTTTTTTTTTTTTTTTCTTCAATTCAAATGGCCTGAAATGATGCTCCAGCTCTCTAGATGTTTGTAAATCAGCACTATTCTGTTGGCTCTAACAGACCAATGCCAGCAAGACCAGAAGGGCTGGGTCCAGGCAATAGAAAAATCACTACCACTTAAACTATGCATCAGCACATAATTTTAAAGTATGCTTTAGTCTCAATGAAATATTTTTCTTCAGAACAAAGCTGATGAAATTTACTTAAATACATCTTGAGGATCTTCTCAAAACATAAAAGCAGAAATAAATTTTAGCCACAGTTGTTTTCAACAAAATACATAATGCAAGCAGCTCTATTTATGCTTATAAACAAATGTCCGTTAACATACATAAACCATACTCCACGACCTGTCAAAGATGTGTTCCTTCCAATGCATTTTTTCCCCCAGGAATTATTATAGGGATGGACGTGTGCTGGGATTTCAGAAATATACACAGTTTAAACACATGGGATAGTACATAAGATGGGAAGGATGGAGAAGCAGGACTGGGTTTTGGAGGCCAGCTTTAAAGAACCATTCACTGTTCTGAAAGATCTCAGCCAGTTTATCTATGAGATTGAATGCCTGATGCATTGTGCAACAGTGTGACTGTTCAGGCTGCCTCTTACTAAATGGTTACATTTTCACTGGCATCATCATCTTCTTCAGATGAATTGGAACCCATAAAATCATTCAAGGGTGAAGGATGGAAAAGCAGGGAGATGGTGAAGGTTAGTAGAACAGGTTATTAAACAAATGGTAAGAGGGCTCTGAAACGATGGGGAGAGAAGCAATGGATAGTGGCGTGTGCTCTGCTAACAGTCCCAGAACCACGGAGGTGTTTGGGAGTGGGAGGAGCGCAGTTACTTGCACAGCTGATGGAAGCTGAGGAAGTGGTATTAGCATTCCTAGCCGATCAGTCGCTTCAGAAATATGCACGGAGCAGCCCTGTTGCTTGATGTATGTATCTCTGAAGTAGCTGGTGTTTGATCTTTCGTATTCCGTGAGACTTCTTATTAAACAGAAGATGGACTTGACTAGCATCTCTTCTCCTCCCTCTCTGCTTCAGAAGTTGAAATGATAATTTATAACTAGTACAGGCTATGCAAGATTTTAAAGGTGGGATGCATGTCCTAAATTTCCTTTAATCCCCGTATCTTCATTACGACTCAGACAAAATTTGAGGCACTGTGCAAAAGAGATGCCAACATGACCCTAAGCAGGAGATATCTCACACTAAACAGCAACTTCTGGCATCTAGTAAAAGTGTAGGGCAGATCCAGGAGAAAAACTGATAACACTACGCAGCTCTGATTTCCCTTCTTCAACAGTTAGATGTTAATTAATGCTATTGAGAGGCTTTCAAATTGAAATCAATGGGAGTTTCATTATTCACTTCAATAGGAGTGGGATGAAGTTCTAAATAGTAAATGGAGCAATGAAAATCTAAGAAAACAAGAGGCATGCTAATGTGTGTTTTGTTTAAGAATTCTCAGTTTCATTGGCTCTGTTTAACAAGCAATTGAAGGCAACGTGCTTGGGGAGGTGTGAAAGTATGTGTGTCTCAGGGGAATGAAAGACTGTACACCTTTCCACTAATATTGGATCGAGACAAAACTAGAGGCAAATAATTTAGCCTGCATGCAGAAGGTGTTGGAACAAGTACCTTCTAAAGTAAAAAAATAAATAAAAAAGTTAAGGTGCATTAAGTGTTGTGTGTGTTTTACCAGCTTGGGTTTTTTGGAACCATTAAATACAAATCGAATGAATAATTTAACATTTTACACAGTATGTGCATCTTGCACCACTGAGTTTTTGGAACAGTTTCACACAGAGAAAATGTAGTGGGTGCTTGCCTTGCTGTTCTGCAATTTTACCTTGTCCTTATTTCAATTACATTTCAAAGCAAATACTCTTCCTAGTTGTGAGGTGAATTTCATTCTAGTGAGTTAGGTTGCTTTTTTTTTTTTCTTCTCTGTTTTATAAATTCAAAATATGAGATGTGGAGAACAGAATGAATATTTCCAATGATCTTAAGCTAAATGAAACTCTTTTCTCTGTTTATTCTTCCATCCAGATTCATTGGAGCACAGACCCTGTTTTCACTCTGGGACAGTGTGAAACACTTAGGAGTGAACGTGTGTTTACAGACGCTTTGTCTGGCAATAGCCACCCCAGATCTCTCATTTCTCACATCTTGCAGATTTTTTTCTGCTCCTCCTCTTCACATTTGCAAAATATTCACCTTCACAGTCTCATCTCCCCTTCCTTTTGTCTTGCTGTATTGTTCTGCAACAGTCAAGAGTTTTGCAAAGAAAAGCTTAAGATCCATAGTCACTTTTTGTTATTTTTGTAAATGTCTGTCAGGGGATCCAAATAAAATGTTCTTAACAGAACTTCATGAAAAATTATTTCTTCATGAAGATGTGAAGACAGTCTGGTCCTAGGACTAGTTGTTCTAATTCCCACGTTTTCATTTTGTATCAGAGCAGACTGGGATGTACACCAATACCCCCTAAATCTTGATTATTAGGGGAAGAAAACCCAATATCATGGGCTGTAAGAGAGCTACAGAATACTCTAACCAGGATCTGAGGGCAGTGCTTCAGACCTTGATAGATCAGTGGGAGAGATATACCTTTCTTATAGGGGCCACCGATTAGGGTTGATTAGAAAGAGGCAAAACCAAAGACCTATTAGCGTACAGGACTAATGAATCAGTGATCAGTTCTCAAACATTGCAAAAAATCCATTGTATTAAATGTTGCATTGTAAGTGTTTTGAACCAGAAATAAAAATATCTTTCTTTCAAAAAACATAGTACGTTAAGCAAAAATTACTTAAGTAGCAATGGAACTTTTAGAAATGATAAAAAATTTGAAAGTTTCAATTCACCCAAGCCAATGTTCTTCTGCATATTTATATTTTTACAGAAGTTTCTGAAAGACTCTTTCATCATAATATCAGATTAAAAATTCTCTCCATGTCTTAAAAAATCTCTGTGGGCAGGAATGACTATTTTAATCTCAGTTCTGCCATCAGTCCTCTAAAAGCTTTTATTTTACACGTATACAAGCATGCCTTCTAGTGGCAAGGTCAAGTCTATTAACCTATTGTTGAGATTATTTGAGACAAGGACAAAACAAGAAACTCTGCAGTGGATATTACTGTTTTAAAGGACTCTAAACTGTTTCTATCTCAAAGCACATCTGCTTATCTGCACATTTTTATTGAGAATAAATCACTATGCTTAAAAATACTGTATTTGGGTAATCTGTATTATTTTCTTTCTGCCTGCAAAATGGTTGAATCCTTGCATTGAATAAAAGTTTAAGTTGGATCTTACCATGAAGCTGGGAGAAATACTTTCACCTGGAGAAAACGGTGACATTAATATTGCTCTCATTGCTGTTCCAGGACCTGTAAGTACTACTGTTTTAATAATTGAGATTTCTAAATGAGTAAAATGACTGATACCAGAAAGAAAAAACAAACAAACTAACAAACAAACAAACAAACTTCCTACTCTTGTTCTGTCCGATTTGGCATTGAAACTCTCTTCTATTCAGCAAGAGTTGTTTTCCAGAGCTTGCTTTTCGGTACCTGTAAGGGATCAGTGTGAACTCTATTAGCTGTAAGCACCGAGCTGGAGTGGTACTGAATGTCAGCCCTTCAGGTTTGAATAGCAGAGGAATCAGGTTTACGTTTACACGCTGTATTAAGTGCATCCTTTTTGCCTGGCCAAGCCTCTCGCCTGCCTCTTTTGCATCTGCAGTCAGGCATTTTTCTCTCACCTGGAAGACAGTAACTATGTGTTATCCAACTCAGACTAAGGCATAATATTTTACCTTTTATTTGCATGAGTAGAGCGTAGGCTTGGCGGATCAGCAGCGCTACAAACTGCTGTTTGTCCGATACCCACAGCTCATGCCAATGGCAAACTCAGTGGACAACATTTCTGGTAGCTCTTGTCTCCCAGCTGGGACCTGTGCTTCACTGTGGCTTGAATCAGTAAATTTGCCGAGTGAAAAGCCAGGAATAAGGTGGGCTTAATGAGTGATTAATGAGTAGGCAGGGACTGATCCAGACTCACTTTTGAAATGTCTTGATCCATCCAAAGTGAATGCAAGAGTAGAAAGGGAAGAAAGCACCCAGCGATGAACACTGACTACTGTTGATATGTGTTTGGAGAAAGCCATTGGGCAGGAAAGTCCAATACAGAGACTGAATTCACGTCTAATTACGCTGGCAGGTGACAGGGGAGCGAGCATGTGGCTGCTGCTCTTCTGAAGCCACTCACACTGTGACGCCCTGAGGTAATCGCTGCTGGCAGGAAGGAGAGGGGGGCTGCAGCAGCAGAAACAGACAACTTAAAACACACGTGGCAGGATGTGTATTAACCACGCTGTTTCCACTGAAGGCAGCAGAGTAGTTCACTTTTCAGCTCTAGGTCCAGCTGGTTATAGTGGCAAGTGCCAATCCATTGTTACAGAGGTAACAAGATGAATTACTTTTGGATTCAAAGTATCTGAAATAATAAAAGCCGTAAATAGTCTGACAGTCAGTGTCCTGCTACTTAATACGAATTCTGTCTTCTAAAGTGAGTTTAGCATTTATTGTTTGGTAGGTTATGATAACGGTCTGCATGGGATGTTTTGTAAGAATTCAATTAGCTTGTGTTGTGAGCTAACGCCATTTGCATGGTAATGAAACATCTTTCAACGAAGTGTTGAAGGAAAACACACTAATTAGTTTTTTGAACAGCACCTGACATTCATAGGGCCCAATGGTGATGTTGGCTAAATGCCTGCATGACTGATGCTCCTTTTTTAGAGCTGGCCAGCATTTTTCTATCTATGAGTTTATGAGAAAAACAAGCAAACAAAAATCTCCCCAGTCCCACAACAGCTTCTTAAAATGATACAAAGCCAATTTAATGAAATTTGCCAGTCATCCCTGCCCTTCCTTTCTCTGGATCCCTTCTGCTGCCTCCTCTTTCTTTGATATATCAAATGTTGTTTCTTTTCACTGTTATGGACCTGCTTTACTTTTCTTCCTCTATTATTTCTTGTTCTGTATAAAAAGATGACTCCTACCTTCTAGTATCCCCCTATGATGCTCTATGCACTATTCACCCGTACTGTAGGAATCACCATGGCAGCAGAACAGCTGCCAATAAGCTGCTCTCTCCTTTTTCCATGCAAGTGGCCTCCAAATTGCTGACCAGTGAGAGAAAATAAGTTACAAAAAAAGAAGAAAAAAAAAAAAAAGAAAAAAGGGCTGGCACAGGTTACTTCCCCGCTGAGGTTCCTGAGAGCAGCACAATTGTATTTAGCCCTTTCTCTAGGGGAGGTGGGCAGGTGCCAACCTGCTCCACAATGAATAGCACAGCAGAATAAATAGAGCCAAAGTATTCTTTCAACCACCATCACTTACTTGAATAAAAAAAGAGATTTCATCTTCTGATCAAATTTTGCTCAGATTTGATCCCACAGTGTTTCTAACAGATTTGTCCATTCTTTTCTTTCACCCCTCCCCATATGTTTGTTCAAAAGCTTTTTGTTCACAAAAGCACTCACAAACTCAGGTTCATTTATTCTGAGGGAAATTGTCATGCTGGAATTGGCTGCTCTGTGATTTTGGTTTTTACTATCTTTCCTATGTAAATGCTTCTATCTTACAATTAGGAAATAGCTGTGAACAAGGTAACTAATGAACAAAAAACTTTATTTAGTTAGGTATAGTGGAAGGTTTGTGGCCTCATCTGAGCAGACATCTTTTGCACGTGCGACATTTGTGGTACCGCACCATGATTCACTGCTTTGTAGATGGTATCTGAGCATGGGAGAAAGGCACTACGAGGCAGCATGAAAAGACATAGTTGTGCCTTGACAGACCTGATCTAAGGCAGACCCGAAGACACCACCAGACTCCGCACAACCAAAGATGCGGCCACCTTGGAGGCCTTTCCAGAAGATTTTCCAGTTACTACAGAGATCTCTTGAACACAGTGATGCATAACTGCAACAAAAAAGGAAATTTGCTATAGTATATACAGTAATTTGATTTAAATGAAGGCTTTGGTTATCAGTTATTGAGCACCCTCACGAGACACTGCCCATAGTCAGTTCAGCCGATGGCAAGTAGCTGGATACCTTTATGTCCTGTGTTTATCGTTAACGCATAAAACAATTATCTATACCAGCTGTCCTGGCTGGGAGAAAGGAAATTATTCCTCCATTTGTTTGGTAAACCAAAATAAAGAATCTTTTTCTTCCCTATGAAGTAGGGAACATTGTTGTTTTTATTTTTTCCATAATACACTGATGTAATAGTACTTCTAAACTGGTTACCATTTTAACCTACCCTAAGAAAGCTGCAAGCACCCCTCCAGTATAAAGAGAATGGCGGTAGTATGGCTGAATTAAACACTAGATTTATGGGGGAAGAGTCAGCTCTTGTTGAAGTGCTTCTTCCTGCTGCAAACACTGTGAGAAATGCTCCAAAGCCTGGCTGCTGCCAGGAAGGTAGGCACAGACATCTGTGGCAGAGTTTTTCCAGCAAGTGTGTAGCAGCTCAGCCAGCTGCCAAACAAGCTACCCACAAGTTGTTTGACTTTAGGTGGTGGTGTTAGAAGATTGGTTGGGGAAAAAGAGTTCATAGCACAATGGGAAAAGTTGCTTATGTATTATTTTTCTTGCTGTCTTTTATTATTGCACTAATTTTATCTCATCTCTTAGTGTATGTATTGTCTATTATATAATTGCTGTAATACTCAGCAGCAACGGAATAACGCTTGGTGCATTTTCTGAAATGGAAATCCCCCTCAGTCCTTAAAAACACCTAAGTCAGTATATGTTGTATGACAGTTTGGGGACAAATAAGCAGCTGTAAGGCATAGTGTATCCTTTCACGTCTGTCGTGTCCAGGCAGAGTCTAGGGCAGCTGTGCTATTCTGGAAAAACCAGCAGAGCCTCTCCTGATTCTTTCTCCTGGTGAGCCCTACCATCAAATCCCAGATCTTCCAGCCCTCTTTCAGAGTTAGCATGTCTTCGTAATACTACTAATAAAAGTGGAATAGGGGAGCAGGGTGGTTTGTACTAAGAGGAATTTCAATCTTTTAAATTAATTACTAAATAACTGATACTGTCATTTCCAAGTACTCCAAAATTGGCGTATTTTTAATGCTTCATCCATAAAACTTGACATTTTTTTAAGGTTTGGTTGCGGGTTTGTTTGGGGTTTTGTGGTTTTTTTTTTTCTTTTTTTTTTTTTTAGTTTAAAACCCTAATCCTGCAAGCTGTTTTAAATGTATATATATGTGTAGCCCTGATAAAGGACTGAGAATTTTACAACTGCTCCCAGCTTCTCTTTTTCACTTGATTTTTCTCAAAATAATAAGTGGAAAAGTCTCATTGTCCTGACAAGCTCATTCAGGCACAGGTTTCTGGCTGCAATTTGCCATTATTAATTGGAGCATTCTGTTCTCACACAGGAAGGGGCTGAAACAGGACTTAAGTACTTTCTGCATCATGAAATAAGTCAGGTGAAAAAAATATATGTATAACTTATATGTTCTGTTTATTTAGCAAGCTGGTGACTCAGTCTATGCTAATGAAGACTACAAAGAACTGTGAATAATGGAGAAAATTTGTGTTCGTCTGTCCAAAGCACGATGTGTTATTTTTATTCAGGATTTAAAAAATCACCAAGACTACAGCTAGAAAATGAAGGAAAAATCAGAGCCCTGAATAATTTTGATTTTAAAAAGAATAAAAAATTATAGAGCTTTTTTGACTTCACTTAGAAGATGACATGTTTCACAGCAGGGATTTTGATGCATTCTGTAGAGTTAAATTTCTTACTGAAAGCCAGGCTAATGAAAGTGGATGTAGTATCCTTGCAGATAGGGTTATTATGTTGCTGTTTAAAGTCCCACAGTAGAAAATTTTGAGAGGGTGAGCAGGGGCCTGTTAAATGTTTTATATGGCGGCTTAGGGAGTAGAGTTATTGCAAAAATACAAAGGAACTCCCTAACCTGTGCTGAGACCAGTGCAGAACTAGCCAGAAGAGACTTTTTGGCTATCTGCATTTGATTTGCCTTTTGTGTACCACAGGAACCCATGAAAACTAGGAATATTCAGCACTGTTGCAAAAATCTTTGTTATGAACTGAATTTCATTCTACCTTAACTGGAAGATTTGTGTGATTTCTCATGAGATATTGACATACCACGAGCAACTGTTCATGGCAACGTGAGCTGTTGAGATACCAAGTATTTAAATGCTGCTTCAGAATCATTAGTATCTTTTTCAAAAGGCATTTGCGGTGTACCTGTGTTACTATATACTGTGATTCTTGACACAGGCACAGGCAGGTGGAGAACATCTCTTGTAAGGACACTCTCTGTGTTGTGAAGTGCATTTAGAAACCTTTGTGAAGTGTGCTGTAATTACATATGCACACAAACACAGCAGCAGGGTTTGAGGTCTACTGATTCCAAAGATAGAAAGGACATTAGTTAAATGCCTTCCTACTTGTTACAGCCAAAGAAATGGCATAATACAGCACTACACCGAACTGATCTGTCTCCATGATCTGATATCAGATAAAAATCAAACAATTTAAAAACAAAAAACAACAACAACAACAAAAACCCCCAAACCCCCACAAAACCCAAGCCACAACAGGCATCTAGAGATGCTGAGCACTGTCATTACTAATTTTAGGTTGGAGGTCTTTTTAGCCAAGAGTGTGACTGTGTTTGTGGAAATGTGGAGCAGCAGCAGTTTGTCTCTTTACAGAAATGACACATTTAATGCTTCAGAATCAAAACCCAGTGCAAGAAACTCACAAAATTAACTTACAAAATTTGATATTTAAACTATATTTAGTGGATCATGTACATTTTGATATAAAGTAGCATTTCTGTCAAGGGAATTATTGGTACTAGAGAACCGCTCGGGGTGCCTAATCACTGAACAAAGTTACATTGTAGTACTGAAGTGACTTATTTTTTGTAAAGCATTCAAAGATTCAAGGATGGAAAGCTATGTGAAAGACTTATACATTATCTTCATTAGTTTACAGTGTGAACATGGTTCTAAAAATTTTTCTTCTGCTTACTAAGAGTTCAAGCTGCTTTTAATTGCCAGGGAAATAGCTTTCTTCCAGACTGAGATGAGCACTCCTGTCTTTTTAAAATCTATTTCAGTACTGAAAAAAGATAACTTAGTTAAAAATGAATGAATACAGAGGACAGTATAAAGGTGAAATGGATAAGAAAGTTAATAGAAAGTGACAGTGTGACTTAGGCATAAAATATATTTTTTTTTTTCAAACAGCATTTTTTATCACAATCTAGTGCTACCAAGTATACTCAGATTATTTCAAGTGAAATAATATTAGGTCATTGAAAAGGAAAAATTGAAACACTTTCAGCAAATTCTGCCCTTAGAAGTACCTACATAGATTATAAGGGCAGAATTCAGGAGGTGCTCCATGGTGCTACAGCAAAACTTCCCCGTAAATCTGGAAGGGTAAACAATGTGTCTAAGTTCAGGAATGAGTTATAGCAGTGGTGAAGAGTTTTTCTAACCTTCTGGTAGAATAAAGATGATGTGTTAGCAAAGAGTCCTTTCTGGAGGTTTCATTCAGAATGAAAACAACATCAAATCGTATTTCCCTGCAGGCTTTCTCCCTCAAGTGTTATCTACACTAGGATCTGTTTGGTAACCTGATGCAGTTTGTCCCAAATGGCACTTTCTAAAACCTTTGTCAGGATGTGGGCCTTTATGAAACTGAACAAGCACAGTCTAACAGCACAGCTGGAAGTCTTGTCCTGATACACCCTGAGCTGATTTTATATGAAAAGTCCTACCTGAACATTTCTCACTTGACTCTCTGGATCAATGGTCCCCCCATAAGGGTGTCTCTCCTCAGGAAAAGACTCCACAGCAGCAGCTGAGGAGGGGAGAGGACAACAGTAGCTGAGGGACAGGGATTCCCCTCGGCAGTCTTGCGCAAGGTTCTGCCTTGCCCTGTTGCATCCTTGCACCTTTGTCTGAGTGCTCCAGCTAAACCCTTCTGCCTTGGGGTTGCAAGGGGGCTGTGACAGGGCTGGGAGGCAATAGTGAGGGGCACAGTAAGGGGAAGAAGAGGAAAAAGATAACTAAGCTGGAAGGAGTGGCCGACACTCCGGAAGGCTGCGCTGCCATTCAGCGAGACCTGGACAGGCTAGAGAACTGGACAAAGAGGAACCATATGAAATTCAACAAGGGCAAGTGTAGGGTCCTTCACCTAAGGAAGAACAACCCCAAGCACCAGTACAGGTTAGGGGCTGACCTGCTGGGAAGCAGCGCTGCAGAGAAGGACCTGAGAGTCCTGATGGACAACAAGCTCTCCATGAGCCAACAATGTGCCATCATGGCCAAGAAGGCTGATGGTATCCTGGGGTGCATTAAATAGAGCATGGCCAGCAGGTCGAGGGAGGTTATCCTCCCCCTCTACTCTGCCCTGGTGAGGCCACATCTGGAGTACTGTGTCCAGTTCTGGGCTCCCCAGCTCAAGACAGACAGGGAACTACTGGAGAGAGTCCAGCGGAGGGCTACAAAGATGATGAGGGGACTGGAACATCTCTCTCCTGAGGAAAGGCTGAGAGAGCTGGGTCTGTTTAGCCTGGAGAAGAGAAGACTGAGAGGGGATCTGATCAATGCTTATAAATATCTAAAGGGTGGATGTCAAGAGGATGGGGCCAGACTCTTGACAGTGACAGGACAAGGGGCAATGGGCACAAACTGGAACACAGGAAGTTCCATCTGAGTATGAGGAAAAACTTCTTTACTCTGAGGGTGACCGAGCATTGGCACAGGCTGCCCAGAGAGGTTGTGCAGTCTTCTTCTCTGGAGATATTCAAAACCCACCTGGATGCCATCCTGTGCAACCTGCTCTACGTGTTTCTGCTCTAGCAGGGGGGTTGGACTAGATGATCTCTAGACATCCCTTCCAACCTCTACCATTCTGTGAATGTGTGAATAACTTCAGAAATTATTGGAAGCTAATACCCTAAATTTTCTCCTCTCTCAGAACTGTTCTGATATATCCAGGTGGTGTAATGAGACCTCTGCTTCAGCAAGTCTCTTCAGGGTTATCCATTGTGAGGAGGAAGAAGGTATCGGCCAAAATCAACTAACATGCCGTTTCAGATTTCTTCTCAGGACAATATCCAAGATTCATTATTTATTAAAGAATGTCATCAGATCTTGGCTGGAATAGTATAAATATCACAAATTCTTTTGGATCCTGGCTGCAGTGAAATCAGAGGTCATTATGCCATGGAGCTGAATGATAATCAAGATTTTACCCCTGGTTACTGAAAAACACTTAGCTTTAATTTTGCTCCATCTATAGTACTGATTTTGAATATTAAGATGTATGAAATTGAAGATTTAATGAAACTTTTTCTACTAGGGAAAATTAAGTGGTAAAAATTTTGAAGGAAAGATGTTTATTAATATTTAACATCTTTGAGAAATATAAGAGAAATCTATTACTAACTTAGCTTAGAAAGAACAGAGGGTTGCTTAAGCCTAAGTAATATCTTATAAATCCAAATCTATCTTGAAGACAAAAACTATACTGAATAGGTTCCTCTTGGAATGCATACAGTACACCTGAGCATTAATTATGTTTATCTGTCATACACACCTGTATATGTGATCATAGCAAGAAGCTTTATAACTCACACCAAAATAAATAAAAAAAGAAAAAGATGCTGTAAAGTTAAAGTTCTGAGAAAAGACTGTGAATAAAATATTTTTTTTTTTTTAAAAAGGGACTAAGTATGTAGAAAAATATGTTTTTCATGTAATATTGTTCTAACTCAAATATCTACAGAGAAGCAAACTTTCCTGACAACTACAGTTACAAATGCACATAAAATATTGTCTGAATTCAGACAAAGCTTCCTCACTTATTTTGCCTAGTAATGGAAGCACAGTGCAATATTAAATGTGTTCTGTCACGTACACTCCCTTTGGATTACAGAGTGGAAAGTTATTTTATCATTTTCCTTTTATACGGCATCTTTAGCCTTAAATTCACATCTAAGTAGCTAAAACAGAGCTTGGTTTTGAGAAATCAAATAAGATATTGCTTAAGCACACTGTCCCATTGACTTTCCTGAAACTTCAGCACAAACCTGAAAGCTTAACAGGAATTCGAGTGCTATTTTGAATAGGGAACCCTAAATTGTTGGTTTAAAACTTAGAAGAGGAGGGATATTTATTATTTGCTAGAGCCAGTGTTTAACAGTTATGAATATCGATTTGTTGACCACATCTGGATACCTGAGTTTATGCACCAAACTGTGGATAGTTTCATGTTTGTCAGTTCATGTACATGTGTTTTGGAAGAAAAACGCAAAGCAAAAGAAAACTGAAAAAACTAGATAGACAAATAAATTGCCCACTTTAGCTTTATAATTTTGCTGAAAAGACTTTGAAGTTCACAACTTATTTAGGTGAATGCTGTTTTGGAGAACTGTCAGAGAACACGTGATGAGATGAATGAGATGGGGACACGTGGGTTTACACATTTGTTGATTCTACTTGGTTGGTGACATGTGTTCTCCAAAGCTGGATTGATAACACAAAAATGTCTTTGAGGAAAAAAACATGAAATAAGATCCTGTTCTCAGACCTTCTTCTTTCACACCTCTTTGACAGTGTGAAGAGGCGTGAGAGTCGGTGAAAATAACAGAGAAATTTCAGGCTTGTTAATTACTGCTGAGCATATTACTTGCTCTCATGAGTAATTCCACTGGAGTCAGGGTATAAATCACTGTGCTTGGTTGTAAACGTTTTCAAGACTGAGAAGTCTTCTGAGTATTCTGGGATATTTTGCTCTGTGTGTGTGCCAATTACACTTTTACAACTCATCTCTCTTGTGCGCATTTTCCCAGCAGCAGCTCCCTTTCCTACTAAGTTATGCTGGCCCAGCAGGCCATGGGATGTGCCTATTAAGCAAGATGCCAATGGGTTGTGCTAAGAAAGGGTTTTTTTTTATAAAAAAACCCCCAAACAGAACTGGTTTTGGAGGCAGTGGGGGGTTGTGCAGCAAAACCTCAGTTCTCTAAATCTGTCATAAGAAGTTTATTGACTGACCTTGCTAGTTTTAGTGATGTGGAAACCTCTTTGAAGCTAATGCATGTAAAATAATGCAATGCCAGTTCATTAAAGTTGAATGCAAAAAAGGCAAAGCTACTGGTTTAGGAGCAGGGTGTTGGGAATACGTCACACTGACTCTTTTGTTTCCAGTTATATGTAATGGTAAAATGCTTTTGATTTACTCACTTTGTTTAAAAAGAGAGAAAGTGGTCTCTTTAGCGAAGAGAGCACTCCAAAATCCACAGTGGGTATAAGATTATAAATAAAGGTTTAATTTTTGAGAAAAGAATATTACACAATTCAGGAAAAGTATGCCTGGGTCTATAAGCCTAACAGGGTTTTTTAATTTGCTTTCAGCGCATATTTTTTAGTATACAAACAGAGAAAACACATGTGATTATATGGACATTTTGCTATCACTGTACCTCAACAATGATATCTTCTAGCTGACCTGGACCCAAGTAACTTTGCACTGAATAAATGTATGCTTGTATGATGCTGATTTTTTTCTCTTATCATCCATCTCCTTTCTTAGACTTATATCCAGGATATATGCATTGCACTGTTAGGGATGTAGCATTACCTATTGGCAGATGCTACTTAGTGAGCAGTTTACTTGTGTTTCAGATGCATTTCAAATAAAGTCTTCAGACCAAAATTAAACTGTTGCTCCCTCTCTAGAAAAAGAGAAGAAAACCCAAAAAATTCTCACAGCTACATCTGGCACTCAATGATCTCATCAGAGGACTGGAAAAAATCTATTCATTATTAGAAAAATTGTCTATTGTTAATAGAGTAAGCAATGAATTCCTGTTCTCATCTCAACTGGGAATGAAGCTGGCTTCCTTCTTTGAACAGAGGTGACAAAAAACATTTCTTGATTGAATTCACAGAACATCTGCTTGCACAATCAATCCAGAATATCCTTATGCATAATACTAACTTGTTCTGGATTGAATTATTTTTCTGCATCTTATGCCAGCAGAACATATCATCTGTACACTGACAGCCTATCACTGCATATAATGTGAACTTGGGACATATTTTTGTCTCCCTGAGTATCTTCACAGAGGACAGATGCCTTTTTACATGTTTTTAATCATCTTTCTCTGTTTTTCAACTGAAACAAGATTCAAAAATCAGAGTTTCCATTTTTATTGAATTGATATGCTTCTGGTTTGACTACAAAACAAAATTGATGTTTGGAGGGGGAAAAAGGTTTTCTTAATCTTTCCTTTTTCTTCCTTTTCTCCTTTTCTTTTCCAACCTATTTCTTTTTATTTTGACTTTATCAGAAAACTTACAACTGATTGCAAAATTTACAATCAAAACATGAATTCAAAAGGTTCTCTGACTAGTCCAGCGTTTCATTGCCACAGACTGTGATCTACTATGTCCTATGTATTATATCAAAGCCTTAGTTAAATTCACAGTGAAAATTAACAAGTAATTAACATTATTTGTATGTAAGCTAGATGCTTTAAAAAAATCCAGATGTACTGGGCCAGGCCTTCATGTGGTATCAGCTGAGAAAGCTGTGCTGACATTTGGAAGATACAGATTAAACAGGGGAAGGTATTATTGAATGTTCGTAATTGTAATACAGAAATAGCTGGTGACTGTAAGAGACAGAAGCCCCTCTGCACTAGCTATAGGACAAATGGATGGTACTTCACATTTTTATCTCTTAATTAAACGAAGCAAGACTGAGTAGAAGGGAAGTAGTCAGTCACACACAAGTGAAAGTGTGTGCCCAAAGTCAAACAGAAAATCAAGGCCTGAATTGTGAATAAACCCTGTATTTCCTGAGTTTCTGCCTAATACTGTCCCTACCCTCTGATGCTTCGTGTAAGGTAATGAAATGTGTGTAGATCTGCACCCCCATCTTTTCTTTCATATGCTTCACTGTGTGACACACAGGTTAAAACATTCTCAGTGGAGTTCTCGGTTGTTCATGGTCTAATATTTAGGAACGCCTGTACATTCGTACGGACAGCAGAGTGCTTGATTTGCAATGGGATATCAGAGCACATAAATAGCTAGTGAGATGCAAGGCACTGTCAGTGCCTGTAAATACCAGGGAAGCTTGCAATCGAGGTGACTACATGAATGACATAGATGCACTGTTTTGCAGGTGCAGTTTTGCAAAGCCAGGTGAGGGAAAAAGTCACAACACGTGAATCATTTTAGCTCGTGAGTATAACTCTCTGTTGTCAGTTCCAGTTCTGTTTGTCATCAGACAAAGACACTCAAGACAGTAAACCATTACAGCTCTGCATTCTTCTATCCCCAAGGGGGCCTTTTTAAAGAGGCAAATTGATTTTTGCCACCAGACAGTGAGTCATGCATACAAACTAGGAGAGTGCTTATGAATCCCTATATTCATTTCCCTGTGGTGCTTGGTAAGGTGAGTTGTTTGCCTGATTTGTTTAAGAATAGATTTGAGGAAAGAAACAAAACAAAGCAAAACACAAACCCCTAATGTTTTTAACCCCTGCCTCAAGAATACAATATATCCATCAGAATTCAAATAAATGTGTTCACTTCCTATGGAGGGCTTAAATTTCTGGTTTACACAGAACTGATATGATCAAATGGTTTGCCGTGTGCTGTGTATAGAACTTTTTAAACAAATCTTTACTTGGTTATTTTCGAGATGAAAAGAAAGTAGAAAGGAACAAAACCAAAGTAAAAGCGATTGATTCTGTTGCCTACGCAGAGGCATCTAATGGCTTTTGAGACACCATAAGGTCCAAGGTGGTCACTGGAGCTGTGTAAGACCTATATCCTTTTAGAGGAGCAATTGGAGCCAAGGTGGGACACTCTAATTCCTAACGAACTATGTGGATGAGGGGATATTTGGACCCAATCACAGAAACTGAAAGTAGACTAGTTAAACTAAGCATATCTCTACTCAAAGATTAAAACGGAATTTGTCCCACTCTTCAAATTGAGGAATACCGGATTTTCATAATTTGCACTGGCTCAAAAAATATTTTCATTGCTTCAAGAGCCTTTGGTTTTGTTTCTTTTATTGTTTAGGATTATTTTTCACTAATTTTATATAAATATATGATGTTTTAAAAAGACAGAATATCAGAGATAATTAAATGTTACTGAGATAGCTTTAGCTTTCAAGTTAGGTTTGTAAGCTTTCAGTGGTGCAAAAAGTGAACAAAAAAAGCATCGCCTAGACTGAGACACCTGCAGTACACACTGAAAGTTGCATCTATTGATAGCAGATGGAGCAAAAGTGGGCTTGCAGGAGAAAGCAGGTGGAGGTTGGAGAGAATGAAGTTTAGTTTCTGAAGGCTGCAACAGCTTTTATTTTAGTAGTTCATGCCACAATCTCTGCATGCCCTTCTTGTCTTCTTCCTTTCTCCTTTTTTTTTCATCAATAATCACTGAATGCGGATATTGCTGATATACATAAATAATGTATTTTAACTCTTTCCATTTCCCTGTAGAAGTTCACATTCCATCACAGTTCTGCATTTAGATTTTAGCCAATGACTCTTTAATAAAGATGCATAAATTTTACCTAAATCTCCCCAGCCTCTCATGTAAAACATTTTATTCCTCCAACACAAGCCTAATGCACATCACCATCTGCCCCAACTCCCTCCTGATATGAGTGCTCTAACACACTTCTTGAAACCTACCTTTACTCAATATACTTGCTGGAGTTTACCAAGCAGCTAAACTTACCTGATGATCCCACCCTTGTTTGGTCAGAGCTCTCTGCACTACTCACCTCTGTTGACTAAATCTTCACTTTTTAGTGGGTGCTTGAACTCTGTAGCTCCCACTTACAAACCCATCTTTCGATGTCAGCCATCAGTAGCTGAATCCTGCCCAAGGTGTGTACAGTGTGAGGCTGACTTTCAGCCTTACTGTCTAAGGTCAGTAGAATAAGAAGCCAGTAAGAAAAAAAATGGGTATGAAAGTAGGACTGAATATTTTTGGGTTTGTATCTAAAATATTAGTTATTACATTTCGACACATAGCACCACAATGAAAAACCTAAGTATGATTATCACAACTCCCAGTTTATGCCTTGAAGAAATACATTATGTTATTCCTGTTTGCATGTGTCCAAAAGCTGAAGTTGTGAATACAAGAGGAAAAGATGTCAAATAAAGTTAACTTTAATGTATGCCTGAAATGCATATCTTAACTAAAAATTATGGATACTGTGGTCTGTTATAAAAATATGAAAATTTCAATATGCCTTCTTCATATGTTATATAATAGGTTTATATATAGGTATTGTACATATATATAAACCTAGATAAGAGTTAAAAAGAGTTCTTATTTAGACTGGACACAGGACAGGATTTGGCCTGCCTGGTGTAGCTGGCAGAAAGTATTAGTCACCTGTGGAAAAAGCAAACTGCCTGGAGAAGAGCTACTCTGCTTGCATAAAATATCATAGATCTCTTGTCTTCAGCTGAGCCCTAATGATCCATACCCACCGAGGACCCGGTCTTGGATAAATAGCTAAATCCAGTTGGCTGGCAAACACAGTGCCCTCAGCGTGACACAGGAATCACATTTCCAACACCTTGCTATTTTTTCATTTGCTTCAATGGGAGATGTACTTCACAGCACAGGAATTTTGACACAGAACAAAGTAGTAGGAAGTGGGAGATGCATATCTGAAATCACACAGAGTTCTCTGGAAATGTAAGACTCCAGTGCCTATTTGTCTTAAACTTTCTCTGCATAACCTAGAATCCAGGCCTTTTTTCTTTCTTCTAGATGTTTTATATTTATACTCTTTCCTAAATTCACAATAATCTTAAATAGTTTGAAATATTCACAGATCCTAAATCTCAACTCAATGCAAAACATAAACCAGTTACAAAAGTCAAAGGCAGCTTTGTAACGTGAAGGCGGCAGACAGAGTTTTATATTTACTGGTATAATATTGGCCCTTGAGTTTAAGCAAGCACAGGAGTACTTCAAAGGATGACTGACTGATGGAAAACACTGAAATGAGAAGGAGAGAAAGGAAAATAAATCTATAGACATCTATCAGTGAGTTATTTAAAAATACAGAGGAGCAAATGGGATGGAGAAAATATAGTGAGATGAAATTGGAATAGAGAGGGTGAAAAAAATAGCTGCTGCTGAGACATAGAAAGGAGTCAGAGGATGAAAAGATACAGAGCAGTCAAGAAATTAAAAAATAATTAATGAAGAGGGAAAATATAGAGGCTGCACGCTTCATTCTTATTAGAAAGGCGCAGCAATGATGTGATCAGGACAAAATAGAAACCAAATCAAATCTTCAGCCCAATTTATGCCATACCTTTGAGAGTAAGTCGTATTTTTTATGTTTTCAGGAGTAGAATGCATTGTACGTTTTTGATTAGGACTGGAATATGAAGCAGAGTAGTAACAATACTCCAAGGAAGCCTCTTTTTTTTTTTTTTTTTTTTTTCTTTCCCCTTCTCCTGTCCTCTCCTGGTATTTCTGATAGAGGTAGGAAGTATGAGAGCTATAAAAAGGAAATTAGCTATGGGATTGGAAGTAGATAATGGAAGACTAAATTGTTGCAAAAAATATACTTTGTATGAAATGTATTTTTTCTCAGTTGAGTTTCTAGTAGGAAATAGTCCATATTAAAGCCATGAACAGCACATAGATCGAGAACCATATGAAGAATTTTTCACCCATGAGAGTACATCCCACGTTTCTCAGCTACTCCTTGCCAGCCTGGGGACAGCTGGAAGAGGTTGCTTTGCTCATGCATGTGCTGTACTAATTCTGAATTTTTATTGTATTTCAGCCTGTAGTGTGTCCAAAAGCAATTCAGTTTCTAGTACGGTGGTTCAGTGAAACTTACTCCGAGGATCTCTCTCATTTACTTCTTTCTTCTCAGAAAAAAATCTCTTATATCTCTTATACTCTTAACTGCCACTAAATTCCTGCCATCTGGTTTTGGTGGTAACATGACATCCTCATGTCAACTTTAGGATGATATATTGGAAAAGCCCTTCTTTTCATTGGATCATCCTAGGGAATGTGTATTTTCTTTTTCCTGAGGAACAATAATTCTGAGGATGTTGGTTCTTGTGGTGGGTTGACCTTGGCCAGCAGCTAAGCACCCACCCAAGTCACTTGCTCACTCCCCCACCCTACAGCAGGATGGGGCAGAGAATCAGAAGAACAAAAGTTGAAAACTCATGGGTTGAGACATTTTAATAACTGAAGTAAAGCTGTGTGCACAAGGAAAGCAAAATAAGGAATTAATTCACTATTTTCCATCGGCAGGCAGTTATTTTGGCACTTCCTGGAAAGCAGGGCCACAGCATACATAACAGCTACTTGGGAAGACAAATGCCATAACTCCAAACGTCCCCCCTGCTCCTCCTATCCTTTAGCTTTTATTGCTGAGCACAATGTCATATGATGTGGTCAATTTTGACCAATTTGGCTGTGTTCCCTCCCAGCCTCTTGCCCACTCCCAGCATACTTGCTGGGTGGGCAGCGTGAGAAATAGAGGAAGCCTTGATGCTGCACTGTTCTGCAACAGCCAACATGTTGACCTGTTGTCATGACTATTTTAGTCACATATTTGAAATATAGCACCATATGGTCTATGATGAAGAAAGTTAACCTCATCCCAGCCAGAACAGTTCTCCTGTAAAGTACAACTGGATAAATTCTGCTGTCACTTGTGCCAACGTTTTGCAAATTATTCCTATTCAAATCTGTAGGCAATTAATTTGGGTTTATTCAGATATAAATAGAAAGAGGAATAACTACTGGTTTTGACTGATTATTTCTAGGTGAGACAGGTAAAAATGAGAGGAGAATTTGATAGAATACTTTTTTTTTTTAGAAAAAAACTTGCTTAAATTAAAGTGCAAGACCAGAAAGTGCTGAAGAAAAACAGACCTAAAATTATTCCAAGTGATTTTCTCATGTAGCTGAGGAATATTTCAACTTATATTTAAGCTTTAGGTAAAAAGAAAAAAAAAAAGCAAAAAAAAAGCAGCAAGATAGATTCCTTTTTACTGTAGGTTAACAGTGTATTTAATTCTATTATTTTGCATGTTTATGATAGGGTTTTGCAACATTATTTAAAAGATTATTTAATCTAGACAACTGCATCATCTTCTGCTTGAATAAAGACAGATTACTGAGTTTTGGAAGTTAACAAGGAAGCTAAATTTCAGGTCTTTACTGAGAATACAAGAGGCTGTGGATAAATAAAGTTTCCAAATGACATTGCTATTGTTATAAATCCTTGCAGTACGTCAGTATGCCTAAATAGTGTGAGTTCTAACATTTGAACGGAGTCTACAGCATTCATCTAATAATACTTCTATTTTTACACCAAACATACCTATAAAGGATGGGGAAAAATGAATCAGGTCTAAGGGGCCGATTTGATCCTTTGAGAAGAACGGCTATAGAAAACTTGTTATATTCAGCAAGTGAATAAAATAAGTCAATAGAATGTAGTATTTCACCCTTTGGAAACCTAAGTTATACCTCTGTATGTACATCTGTATGATGAATATTCTAGGAGATCTACAGTATACCTTAATTTTGACAACTGCACACCTGAAGGCAGTAACTACACAAGTAAGGTTTGTACCCTTGTCTTCAGTAAGAGAACAAAAGTTCCTTTTATCCAAAGTATATTCTATATTTTTGACTGATATGCTTACTGGGATGCCTTTGATTTGATGTATAAAAGTTTGTAATTCTTTTTGATAATAAAGACATACTACCTAATGGGAAATGTTCAGCTTGTTGTCCACCAGGATGCCTGGGGCCTTTTCTGCAAAGCTGCTTTCCAGCCAGTCAGCCCTCAGCCTGTGCTAGTGCATATGTTTAGTCCTCTCTAAGCGTAGGAGTTCACACTTCCTGTTGTTGAACTCCAAAAGGTTCCTCTTTGCCTACTTTTCTGTTCTGTCAAGGTCCCTCTGAACTAAGTATAACCACCTGGTGGGTCAACGTGGTGGATTGGCCTGGCTTGCATTCAGGGACCCACACAGTCGCTCACTCATTGTCCCCTCTCTCCCTGGCAGCAGGATGAGGGAGAAAATATCTACCTAAAAAAGCTTATCTTCAAACCTAAATTGAAAAGAAAAGCAAAAAAAAAAAAAATCAAAATAAAAGGAATTTACTGTCCCTATATCATGGCTCGGAAGAGATTAAGTGATTTTCCTAAAGTCTCTGAGGCAGTCTATGACAGAGGAAGTCATTAAGCCCATGTCCCCTGAACCAGTTCTCACATTACAGAGGAACTTTTTCATTTTGTAATCATTTTTCTATTTATTACCTACTCTGCCTTGAAGCTGTTCTCATTCAACTGTATTTTGAAACTATCTTTATAACTGGTCACTCACATCTTGTGTTTTTCACAGTCCTGGAAGAGCCTGGATATCATTCTCGCTGCTCTCTTCCCTATCACACACAAAGTGAACTGCAGTAGTTGTAAAGTACTGCTGAACTGACAGGTTGGAGTTGCTGCTGACACTGTAGAAAAAGACTTCCCAAAAGGTTAAAACTTACATTTTTATCAAACAAAAAAGCAGTGAATTATTTGAACTGTTCTGTCTTGAACTACAGGTCTTTGAGATAACATACGGAATCACTTAATCCTTCTAAACCCATCTTATTTTAACTTTTATATAATCATCTGCTCATGCAAGTCTGCATCACACTTCGGGAACTGTTAGGGCTGGTAGTAAGACTTATGGGCTGAGTGTGAGCACAGGCAAGGAAGATTCAAGGCATAAGCAGGAGTCTTAAAAGTCCAGGAAGAATATGTACTTAGATTTTTATACTTTTTGATGGACCCGAAACACATCTTTCCAGGTTATTGCTAATACACATGAGTAAACTGGTGAAAAAAAAAATGTAATCAGCCCAGTGAATACTTTTGTAAAGAAAGTAGTAAACTTATTGACTGAGCCCTTCTTAGGGAAAATACTAGAATGATAGTTGTGCCACATAACTTTGAAATCAATTAGACTTGACTGCTTTTCTCATGTGACACATTTAGTGGAGCAGATTGATCTGTTTTGTGCAAGGTAAGTACTTACAATTAAGTTTTGATTTTGTTATGTTACCATCAGTGAAATAAAGGGGTAAGAGATGGGAAGTAACACCCTACTTGAAAGTATCAAAACCTTGTTAAAAAAATAAGACTCATCGTTTTATAAATATAAATAAATCTTCAGTCATGATCCAGAAAAAATCCTATAAAAAGATGCTCTTTTTATTGATGCATATGTTTAAAAAAATGCTGAGTCAACATGATGTAGGTAGCTAAAGAGCTAGTGGTCAAGAGGGCATGTAATTTATAAAAAGCAGCAGAGCCAAATAAACTGTAATCTGATAGTCACAAAATATACTTCTTTCTTCCTAGCCTAAGGATCTGTCTGCACTTAATCAGATTTGCAGCCTGTTAGTGACATGGCTTCTCCACAAAGCGCTACCACACAGTTGGCCGAGGGTAAGGGCACAGTCCTGGCTCATGCATGAGAAGGAAAGGAAAAAAAAAAAAAAAAAAAAGGTGCTGCATGGACCGAACTATATGCAAAACAAAGAGGTTGGCTTAGAGAGCCATTGGTATGTACAGTGGTGTACTTCTTGCTTGAGGCACTTTCTATTAATTGGCAAATGCTCAGTCTCTTTACAGCCCCTAAAAGAATTTATTTTTCTGTACGTTTAAGAGCTTTTCAGAGAAAGGACAATCTGATGTTCTTCCTACTCAGATGTTGAATAAAAGTGACCTGGCTGTGCTAAGTAAACTACATGGAAGAGATTGCTTTTCTGAATATCCCAGGCTTTGCAAGATATGCTACGGGCTTTAGGTTTCATTTTAATGAGGGCAAAATGGAGCCATCAATGGACACCGCCCCTTGAAAAAATGCTTTGGTTGTCTTTTTTTTTTTTTTTTCATGAAGCAATTCTAGTTACACCAATTTCGTAGAGGCTGGATCATTGCAAGCACCTCATATTGAATATTGAATCTGACTGTATGAAACAACATTGCTTCCCAAACACGGTATATACCTTTCTTTACACTTCAGTACAACCCATCATTAGGAACCTATGAAGCAGGAAAAGCAAAATTGACAGAAAGGATTCATTTTAAAATACAACTAGACACCATGTTCTTTCACTTGAAACAGAATGAAACAACAATAATTGCAATGTTAGCTGAACCTGCAGAACAGTAACCAGCTAACCCTAATTGAATGTTGGATTTCCATTATCAAAAAGGGTGGATTTGGCATTTACCACTTCTTTTACCTGAATCATGAAATTGTCTTCCTCTGAGTCAATTACCAAACACTTTTGTTATAAATGACAGACAAATTGTCAAGAACTCTCACTCTACAAAGGTTTCTTTTGAAGACACCAGATGATTTAGTACAGATCTGATCTCCAAGAACTTTATTCTTTCATATTTATATACGTATTTAAATATACACTGGTTAAACTTATTACCCACAATCCATGACAATCCTGTATTGGAATAAATAACAAAGGAAAACACCATTTTTCTAAAAGTTTTGTCAAAAATCAAGCAAGGAATGATGAAGGACTGAACACTTTTTCTTCACGGATCAGATTCACACATAGAAGGATCCACTTCTGCATCCTGTACATGCAAATGCAGATGAGAAAATAAAGATGACTTTTTCACACATTTCATTGAACTTTGGATTGGGTCCTGAGTCCCTGAGTTACCTAGACTTGCACAAAATACATTGCATAGAATATAAGTTTGCATCCAGGTCACAGGATAATTGCCTTGCTTTGGATGGATCCAGGTTTCAAACTTCCCTAAATATAATTCAGGGATACAACAGATCTGTTATGTGATAAAAGCTCAACCGCATACCCACAAAGTAGCACAGAGAGACAGTGGCGGCTGGGAGAGCCCAAATGTGCGTTCTCTGCTTGTGTTCTTACTGGAATACAACTCCAGTCTTGCCACTGGTTGGGCATGGGGCTGCAGCAGCCTCCCCTTCTTGCTGTTGGATCTGACATGGTACATTTTCCTCTAACAAAATGAAAGAAAAATGGCAGTATAGCAATGATGAAAGGCAGAATTCCATTATTTTGCCAAAGATCATCTCAGCATTATTCAATAATGGACTTTTTTCTCTCTTGGATGGTTAAAATATAGCTTATACTTTTTCCACATTTTCATCAGAAGCATTTGTGAACAGCAGCTTTACTCCGCTCTGGTTTCTGGAGGTGCAATTTCAATAAAGGCCAGTGAAAAGGAATCTGAAGGAAATGTTGACTTTTTAACTTGAAATCTTGTTTACATTCTTTTCTTGTCTAGTACTAATAAAATCAGTTACATTTATTATGACTAGGGTAAGAAAGATGTAGATACACTTACTTCTACCTGAAGGGAGAGGGATGCAGTACATGACTTCTATATCCATTCCAGCCCCATTTTTTCTAATAATGACCTCTAATATTACATTATTACTACAACTTATTTTCATTTTCAATTCAGATGTTCATTGCTGTTCATCATTGTAGTTAATAAACAAATAACTTGGAAAAAAACACCTACAAAGAAACAGAACTGGAGATCTTGGAAATGAAATCCAGGTGATGCAGCAAAGATCTATATGGTCTCTGGGAAGAGCTTCAGAACTAGATCTGGATTGTCCTGAAGTTAATGGGATCCATTCTGCTGATGTAAATAGGAACCAGCCTGGATTCCGAATAACTTAAGTTCTTCTCCAGTTTGTAACACATAATGAGTGTTTAGAGCAGAAGATAACTTCAGATTTGGTGTCTAGCAGTGGTATTTGTCAGGGTAAAGTAGAAATGGTTACAAATAGCTAAAAAAAAAAAAAGAAAAAAGAAAAAAAAGAGGCAGCTTTCAAATTAAAATAAGATGGAACAAAACCAAACCTTGAGGTTTATATTTTTAGGCAGAACTTATTTAGCTTATGTCTTGTTCTTAAAAGCAATACCACAGCATGGTAAAAAAAAAAAAAAAAACCAACATTATGATACTCATTTGTGTACTCTATTGTAGTTCTTCAATGGCAGTATAATTGCTATTTAGTTAATAAGCTTAGGTGCCAGTGATAGGTGCAATTTTATGGATAACATATTGATTGTAATAGTTGGAAAAAAACATGATGCCAAATGAGACAGCCAAAAAGAAATACTACAGTCCAAATTACACATAACTTTTTTTTTTTTTTTCCAGTCTACACAATCAGGAATTGAATACTGTATAGTTATTTTCATCTCTGTATTTACTGTAAAATGAGAATAATAACTCCATATGATTCATAGCAGATGCTGGTGACACAAAGCTACACACCTGTGGAGAATAAGATGTTATAATCCCAATGTGATTAAGAAGATGTATGCTTTCTGCTCTACAATGAGGATGGATTGTTTACTTTTCCTATTAGGTCTGTAATTAATCACCCGAGTTTGATTGTGTGATACCAAATGGATTTAGCATCCCGCATTGCTTAAGTGCTATATTGGTTTGTACAATACCTATTGTTTTGTATTAAGAGATGCCTCCATAGAGTACACTACAATTTTTTTTTTCTTACATAACCTCTATTTATTTGAACAGAAAGTGGCACTGCTGTGAATAGAAAGAGATAACCAGAGAAAATATACCTGGGGGAAAAAAAAAAACCCAAAACCCAACCCCCCCCCCCCAAAAAAAAAACCCCAAACCAAACCACTTTTGAGTTACCATTCTTGCACTGAATAAATTATTTCCTTTTACATAATGCCTTTATATACTGTATTTTAAAGTGCCTTAAATAAGAACTAAACAAGTCTTAAAGGAATAAAAAAGTTAAATTTTACTTTCTGGTGCAAGAGTGCTTTGATGAAAAAAAAAAAAAGAAATGTCTGGGTCAAGTTACCTACACCCCCATTTACTGTATCTCCATTTTGGAATATTACATCACTGGTGGAGCAGTGAACAGAACTCATGTCCAACTGGGCTTAAAATAAGGTTGCGACTGTCTGTCAGAGTATGATATTCTCTAATAAGTTTCTTTTAGATATTTGACACATGGAGGGTGTAATGTTTAACTTCAAATTTACATACTTGAAGATGATTAATGCTACACAGGACTTCTGATTTAGCAGAGTAATACAAAATATACTGAAATCACAATACAAATAACAAATCTAAGTTATACTTAGCAAAATATAGTCATTGCAATACACAGTTCAATCACACTATAATATTTCCATTACTCGTCTCTATAACATCCTCACTGTCATGACACTGGGTGGCCTCAGTTGCCAGGAAGGAATACATGGGTTGAAGCCAGCTCAAGCCCACTTTTCTCTTAAAAATTCTTTTTCTAGTTTCTATTTTTTATACTCTATGTTGCGCTAAGCCATGTATTCACTTTCCTCATGCTGGTCTGTCTAACTCAGGGAGACATTCTCACTCTTTTAATGGACTCAGGGAGAAACACACCACCAGCTGATCCATTCAACTGCTGTAGCTAAAACAAAAGCCACCCTCCAGTCCCCTCTGTGTTGAGATAGAAGTCAGGTTCTTTGCACCATCTATTGTCAGTCACACCCTGCATTATACTCTGAGCTTCATGGGCACATTGCCCTTGCCCATCTCCTCTGAGCCTTCTTCCACTTTAAGGGTTTATTGGTCAGTCACACTGACATATGCTGGGCATTCACTTGGCTAACATGGGGATCACCACTGTGTTGATGAACTGCTTTTGAGAAGCTATTAAGACAGCAATTGAGGACCATTGGCTTTGGTTGTGTCTTGAATTACTAGCCTAGACCATGAAATGGAGCAGCAGCTTTCCATGAATTATGAAGGGGTAAGAACTTCTGAGGTTTGGCAAAACTTTAAAGATCCTCTCTTTATTATATGATGTTTCTCTGTGGTTTAGATCATCATCATTAGATAATTTCGCACATGCAAGAAGGTGAGGCAAGGTAGGAAGCGGGAAGCACTTAATATTCCTTTACTTCTGTTACCCACTTTGCATGACAAAAATGTCTTTGCTGGGTGTATCTAAAGAACTTGAAACTTGACTGGAATCTGAGTTGGATACTGTGTATATAACTATACTAGTTCACCTCAAAATGACAAGATAGTCTTCAGAAAAGTAACACATTGGAATTTGCTGGTTTTCAAATAATTACAAGAAGGTAGAACATTTTTTTCTTAAGGAAAAATATAAAAGAAAATTTACTGAGCCTGTATTCCTTGTCTGCCTGCTGCCTTTCTGAAGGCATTAAATGTGAAACCAGGTCATTAGTCAAACGAAACTATGGTGCATCACCAGTACAGTCAAGTATGGCTGTCTTTATCATCTCAGTTGCTTAGTCCAAACGCTTACCTTGCACATATCTCCCCCACACCCCATCTGTAAATTTGAGACCAGTCTTCACCGGCTCCTTTTCCTCCCATGCCTTGCTTGACATGCAAAGGGAATCTTGTGTTTCCCCCTGAGAGGAATGTGTTCTTGGCAGGCTTAGGGCAGGGGAAGTAGCATCCTGGGCTCTCTGTGGAGTTCAGGAGATGTCAGTATAGATACAAGGCAGGGCGCTGGAGAGAAAAATGGCCTGATCACTGATTCCCAAGTCTCAATGTTTGCATTCAGGAATCAATGTACAAACAAAAGATTGCCTATCTGAGTGTGGAGGTATGTCCTAAAAGCATTTATCACAATGAATTGTTATCTCTGATGCTTAATTATAATTTCAACATCACCTTAAATGAAATTTCAATTTCTTATGTTAGAAGGGAGAGGAATGATCACTGATCTTCATATACTTCTGTGACATATGTTTGGTTTCAGAAGTGAGAGGTCTTTGGATTATCAGTGATGCATATATTTTTTCCTTAGTTGAAACTGTGGCAATCATCAGAATTAGCTATGGACATAAACCATGAAAACAAGACAGATCAAATGATGTATACAATTCTGTGTTCAATAGCTAAATGATATATTTTGAATAGGATCTTATTTCTGGCAACTTGTGGGCCAAATTCAGTTTGAAGGCCCAGAAAGGGAGACACCATCCCTTTAGACTCATCCATCTTCTAATCTGACTGCGTAATGTCAAAATGTTTGAAGTAGAACCCCTGAGTTGCGCATGAAGTGAAGGCAAGATGATAACTGTGATTCTATGATATTGACATTTGCCAAGTATAGAACAAGAACCTTGTACTGACAGTATTTTTTCATCATCCACTGATAATGAAAAACCTATAAAATGTTTGGCTAACAAATGAGAATTTCAAACAGACTTTTAAACATAGAGTTTCAGGGGAAGAGGGAGATTTCACTGATGGCAGAAAAATGAAGTGAGTGTAAAGTTAAAATACACTATTCTTAAGAAAATGCTGAGGGTACTGTCAAACAACTTCAAAGTTAGTTACGGTGTTAAGAAATCTGCTACATTTTTCAGAAGGATGTCAATTTGAAGAACTGGTAATACAGTTCACTTGCCTAGATTAGAATCACAGATTCACAGAATGGTAGAGGTTGGAAGGGATGTCTAGAGATCATCTAGTCCAACCCCCCTGCTAGAGCAGAAACACGTAGAGCAGGTTGCACAGGATGGCATCCAGGTGGGTTTTGAATATCTCCAGAGAAGACGACTGCACAACCTCTCTGGGCAGCCTGTGCCAATGCTCGGTCACCCTCAGAGTAAAGAAGTTTTTCCTCATACTCAGATGGAACTTCCTGTGTTCCAGTTTGTGCCCATTGCCCCTTGCCCTGTCACTGTCAAGAGTCTGGCCCCATCCTCTTGACATCCACCCTTTAGATATTTATAAGCATTGATCAGATCCCCTCTCAGTCTTCTCTTCTCCAGGCTAAACAGACCCAGCTCTCTCAGCCTTTCCTCAGGAGAGAGATGTTCCAGTCCCCTCATCATCTTTGTAGCCCTCCGCTGGACTCTCTCCAGTAGTTCCCTGTCTTTCTTGAGCTGGGGGGCCCAGAACTGGACACAGTACTCCAGATGTGGCCTCACCAGGGCAGAGTTGAGGGGGAGGATAACCTCCCTCGACCTGCTGGCCATGCTCTACTTAATGCACCCCAGGATACCATCAGCCTTCTTGGCCATGATGGCACATTGCTGGCTCATGGTTAACTATCAACTATTAATAAGATAAGATTATACGAACTATTACATTCACTATCCAGAAGTCGTCCAAGGTATATTTTAAATTTGCATTTTAGGAAACGTGTTTATTAAAGCCATGGATAGGTTTTAAAACTGGGTCTTCAAAAGAAACACATCAGTGGGATGAGTCGATGACTTGCAGTTTTCTGAATCCTTCATGGAGAACTAGAGTATTTTTGTCATCCTGTTCATTGTCATGTTCTCTTTCCTTGTACCTTCTTCATTTCCTTAGCTCTTCAGGAAAGACTGGGAAATTCTGTTCTCTGCCACTGAGTCCAGAGAGATGCCTGATTCTTATCTCATTGCAATTTAGATGCTGGTAGAGTTGCTGACAGGTGTTTCAGAAATTCCTTGTGTGAATCACGCTACCGTTGGCATACAGCCATTTTAAAGGACAACTGAGCTGTTGCTGCATGGAAATGTTAACAAGCGTTCAGTATGAATCAGTGAGGATTTGCCCTGGAGTTTCTGATGCTGCAAGGCCCCTTCATTCTTGTCCCTGTCTTAGCTATTGCTTTGACTAGAGAAGACAGCCCAGGACTGTATCATACTTTTGCCCTATTGAAGACATTAAAGAGATGTGTCAGATCAACTTTGAGCTGTTAGAAGGCTAGATGCTGAGGCTCAACACAGAACGGTGAGGAAAGAGCTTGTTCATGGATGTGTACAGCCCATCTATCACTCTACTGTCAACAGCACTGCAGTTGAAACTGAGTGGAAATTTCTGAGCAAAAATTAATTTCATGATTTTATTGAGTTTTTTTAAACCACTCATAATGAAAGTACCTATTTGGCCACCTATTTTAGAGTCCCCAACTTAAGTTGTTTTTCTCTCTTTTCCTACAGCTTTGGGACAGGGAAAGAGGCTGAAGAAAGCATTGAGGAAGACTGAGGATTGTGCATCCCAAAGCTATCGCTATCTCACAAACAACAGGAAGGCACGTTTCAGGAGGTGGTTCTGATGAATATGTGCAGGTGTGCAACTTTGTGTTTGTGTGGCAGGAGAGTGAAGGGGTTGAATGGACAAGGGACTCTTGAAGCTTGTCAGTAAATATATACCTTTCCCAAGTGTAGTCACTGCAGGGAAACAGAATCAGAACAGGGCTCTAAATTGGATTCTCTGAAGTGCACCCTAGAGATTTGTTCTCTTCTGCTTTGACTGGGAAACCCAAACTTCCAATTTCAGTGCCTAAAATTAGGATATCTAAATCCCAACTTCAGACACCAAAATCTCCATTTATAGAAACACAATCTTATGCAAAATGTTAGATCTGAAATCCTAGCTACACTCGGCATATTCACAAATGAAACTGACTCATCTGTACAAATCATTGGGAGCTGGTGGAGCCAGGAATAAACAGATTTTCCAATTAAAAATCCTTTTCTTCTTTTACTTTGCACATACTTTTAATGGGTGGCTTTGTTCACGTATATATACAAGAACTCACTCACAGACTGAATGCTTATGTAGAGTTTGATAGCTAAAAATACTGCTTCCACAGAGTTATGGATATTTGAAAATATATCGCTGTCACAGAGGTGAACCTTTATTCTATGCATTGCCCTGATGATCAGCAATCACTGCAATGCAATGGAAATAGCATTTTTCCCCTGCAATGCTACCAACCAGAAATAATTTAACATGTTATAAAGTGACTGAGGTATCACAGATACTTGGAGGTGTTTTCCAGGAATCATTTCAATTTTACAGCAATTGTGATGTCATTTCTAAAAGCAACTTTCCCTATGAGTGAGCACTAGGACTGCAAGTAGAAACACTGACCAATTAAGATTAGCAGTTGATAAATACTTAGAGGCACATATACATATTTCCCTAGTCCACTGTGAATCCAGAGGTATCCAATGAACATTCCAAACTAATTCACTATTAATGTCACTCTTCCGGCACTGAACATTAGCTTCTCATTTGTTTTCTTAGAAGCAAAGTTGTTGCAAAACCAAAAGGCTCATTAAGTCAAGGAGTCCATCTTCCTGCCAGAGGAGTGTTCTCCAGAGTGTTCTATATGGTATATTTTCTGGTGTTTGACTTGTGTAGATTTTGAACTTGCCACAGAAATAACATTGCAACTTTATTTTGGGAGACTGACAGCTATGTAACAGAACTCACTACTCAAAAAGTATATATGATTAATACTTTATTTAAATGTTCATATGTAAACACCACATTTTTTCATGCATAGGCATAAAGGTAGCAGTGGAGAGATCAGTGCTTTCCAAATTGCAATAAATAGGAAATATTTTAAATTTTTTCAGTATGTTTAAATAGGAGATACTTTAGAACCTCTTAAAATCTTTAAGCTTTTGTGCTGGGATGTGAATATATTATTGTTGACCTCTGTGGGTATGAATTCGTCATTCTGTTTGAAATGCTTTTTTATAGTCAGCAAAATCCACTTACATCTACTTATACATATCTTTTCCCACATTTACAGACACTTATTTAGGTATTTGCAGAAAAAAGGGGAAAAGTAAGGAAATTAGTTTTGTCTTAAAATTTAAATCTGAGTTAAACCAAGAGTTCTTAGCTCTCTTTGTTAAAAAAAAATTAAAAAAATAGTTAATCTTTAGTTCTTTATATGAGATCAATCTGCTGGATGCCTGCCACTGTTTCGTTTATCTGGAGTTTTCTCAGGTTTGTGTTTCAGTGCAGGACCAATTACATTCATTTGGCGTTCACAATTTTTAACTCCACTTTTGCACTGTCTTTGTTATGTTCCTTCTATTTCAGAGGAGTCTTTGCTAAATTAGGACATATGACTGGATTCCTCTATCTTTTTCTGTAATGATATTCATAATTTCGTAACTTTGCATCAAAACAAAAGTTGTCCAGTGCTTATCATTTTCTGTTCTACAGACAATTCTGCATGACTCAGGTCTCCTTTGGAAACAGTTGAAAAAATTCCTTGCAGGAAACTCAGTAGAGTAGTTCACCTCAACCAAAGTAAGCGCAGCAGCTTCAATTAGTACTAGAGCTAAGGCAAAATGGAATTAGAAGAGTTTCAGAAGGAATTTGGCAGGTTGGTTAAACTGGTAATTGAGCTTAGAGGTGAACTGTGAGGGAAAAATCAACACCCCACAACAAAAAAGTGGTGCTCTTTATTGCTTATTTTTTATGCTAAAAAACCCCACCAAACCCTCAAACTTTCATCATGCCTCGATTTTCTCCTCTGTCAGGTAACAGAATCACTTCTCACTAATTCCTTGGGGACAGCAGAAAAAAAATCCTTGGAGGATTTATACAGCGCTGGCTGATAAAGCTTCATGAAGCTGTAATGTGAGCATTGAAATTCTGGTCAGTGGAAATATTAAACCTTTATTCTGCAAATGTATTGCTATAGGTAGGCAGTCAGTCCCACTGTGCCACTGTCTGTGACCCATGCTGAGCTTGCTCAGATGAGCAAGTGTGATGTAATTCAGGTGGCCTAACAAATTATTATCCCCACACAAAAGTTACCACCCTGAGTGGAGGGCTCTGAGTACTCTTACTCTATTTCAATGCTGGGTGTAACAGGCTACTGTAAACTACCTTTGCCCTTAGAAATTATTTCCCTAGATATTATTCAGCTGTGATGATAATGTCTGACATGTTATTTGAGTTACAGTCAAGGCACAGTATAATTTTGGTGTGACTATTCACTCTGATATGCAAGTGGATACAATATAAAAACTCTGAGAATACTTTGGGGGATTATGTTCCTTTGGCATTGACTCTGCTTAAAATCATCTGTATAATCCACGTTCATAGCCATGGATACTCACAGAAAGAATATTTTAAGCTGGTGTCCCTGAGAGTGCTTATAAGTATTTTATACACTGTTTTGTAACAAGGAAGATTTAGTCATAGTACTTAGTCTGAATGTAATGTCAAAAAATTAAGTATCAAATCAACTCCTTGCACCAAAATCTTAGCTGTAGGAAATTTAGTAGGATCCATACTTCAGAAATAGTCTTACTGACCCAGGAGAGGACACTAAGGTTTTCTAAGGTTCCCTAAAGGGTCCCTAATCCTCCTTGTCTAATACCTCTGCCTAAACTGCTGCTTTTCTCCCCTTGTGTTTATGAGAATAAAGTGCCGCTGACTATGTAAGCCATCATCTTCCTGGTTGTAAGAGTAACATTTATTTAAATGGAGGGAAGAAATTGTAATGAGAGGCCAATCCTAATTTGATTGAAATAGCTTGCATTTCAAATGTGACATGTCAAAAGTTTATACAACCCAAACAAGAAACACAATCAAACAAGTTCCAGTCATTTGAGAAACAGGCCATGAAAAAAAGCGCAGTAAAAAAGCAAAGTTGACAAATGCTACCTGCTGAATTGTCTGGTCTTTGGTTTTGGATGAGGGTACTTCATAAGGACCCCAGTACCTGCAATATTTGTGCTAGCCCATGATTAATAGTTTTCAATGCTGCCTTTGGCACAGACTATTGATTCACTAAGACAATCAAAAGTTATGGCATGTGCATAAAGAAAGGTCAGTTTTACACTAATTTTACTATCGCTCACTGTCATTCTGGAAACCATTCAGAGTGGAGGCCTTCAGGTGCTAATAGAAGAGAGAAGAGGCAATTTTAGTATCTTGTGGGTCACCTCTTTTATGGTGATCTTTACTTGAACTCATAGATTTTCACGTTCAAAATAAATAGCTTTTTTTATAGAAGGCTGCACAGCCATGCAGAAATGTCAGCAGTTTTGCTGTGGCTTTTCAGTTCCGTACATTATGAGGAAGAAAACCTGTTGAATTACTTATGAAAATAAATATTTGCAGAAGTAAAGCTTTAATGGCGCTATCCTGTTGCTGGTGCCAGGGCTAAGAGGACACTGATGGACCTGACTGTCCCTGCCTTACCCCCAAGGGCTCCCCTGACCCTGTCCATGGCCCAGGACCCCATGTCAGCCCCCCCGGGGCCATCAGCCCCTGCCCCAGTGATGCCACAGCAGCTGCTGTCTCCAGCTTCCCACAGCCCTGCCCTGCCCGGCCATGGGTACTGCTGCGCCAGCCACGCTCATGGGCCCATGTGCTGGCCCAACCTCATCATGTCCCTGTGCCCATGGAGATGCCTGATGCCCGGAGTGGAGCTGCCCTGGTGCCCCCCAGCTGTCCTGCTCCTGGCTGGGGTGGTGGGGACCACTCATGGAGTTGGATGTTTCCATTATCACACCTACCCACTACAAAGAAATAAGCTTACAGGTTATATTATTCTAACAAATAAAGCACTCTGGGCACCATTTGCTGGCTCTGAGGGCAAGCGTTGTGGCCCTGCTGAGGTATGTATGATTCAGCTGCCTCACCTCCTGAAACGCAGTAGCTGTACCAAACCTATCTGTTTAGGAATATTCCCCATTGTTTCTGCTACCACCAAATCAGGCATTGGTGCCATCTGGGAGAGTGCTAGTTAGCCTGGACCAAAGCTGCATGAGGAAACTTGCTGCACAGCAACAATAGAGTTAAGCACTTTTTTTTTTCCTAGGCCTTAATATCAATGTTATAGTCTAGTTCGTGCTGGATATTAGAGCTAGATGCTCCTGAAGAAGGCAATTAAAACAAAAATAAAGCCCACTAGCAATGAATGCCTAATGCGGCGATGTAACTTTCAGCTTCAGAGGAAATCAACTGGTGAGTTCCCTAGTAATGGTGTTAAAAGGGAATTATGAGCTGAAGCTTATAACTGTCTTCTAAGAGCAGTAAAACTAATAAACAACAGGGTAGAAGAGAAACTTGTATCACTCTCAGGCAAACTTCACCAGTTGATTCATGCAATCAGCTACTGGTCTCCCAACATGCTGTATTCAGACATATCTTTGAATGAACTAAACAGTTTTTAGCTAAAGGCTTTTATTCTCTTCCAGTCCTCAGCTTCAGCACTTCCAAAGCTTTCCTACATCTACCGTTACTCCCATCATGATCTGCCTGGAGAATGGAAGACTACAGAAGGAACCAGAGAAAAGGTCAACCAGAGAAAGATGGAGGGAGACAGATGTCTGGCCAGAGCTGTAGGTAACACTCTTATGTCTGTGTTAGAAGTTCTACTGCCTCCATTTCTGTAAGAAATCTACCCTGCATGCTGAAAGAAAAACAGCAGAGAAGTACTGGATAGGGAAATCCTGCTTTCCAGAGCCTTTCTGAAGCCAACTTTTCTGTTAAAAATATGTCCTCCTTTCCCTTTTGCCTAAAAGAGACCCTTCCTAAAAGTCACGTGTAACCCCAGCCCCTTCATCCATGTGGTAACCCAGGAAAGCCCGCTGGGCAGGCTCTTGACAATTCTGTGGATGAAATGCAATTAGTATTTGGGAATCAGTCTGTCATCTGATATGTTATCTTTCATGTATAAGCAAGCATTTTAATGCTTAACTTGCTGATCATCTTACTTGACATTTTGACTCAACAGGTAAAGATTAAAGACAACTTTATGTTCAGGTGCACAGAATATTTATGTTAAAATATTTTAGAGAGGTTTAGAATTCCATTCTAGGTCTTCATGGATTAGTTTAGCAGCTTATGGACATTGCTGATGTCCAGCTTGCTCTCAAGGAACCAGGGTAGGTGATTCTTTCTGTCTTTCAAAGAAGAGAAAACCTACAAAGTTTATTTTCACTATAATATATGAAATTAGCAAACAGAATCACAAGGCTATATGGCATCAATATGCAATATCTGTTTCGATTCTTGGCAATTTGTCAATGTTCAAAAGATGAAGTAGGGAAGAAGCATTAGGCATCACATGGACATATTGGAAAATAACTATAATCTTTGTAGGAGTGAAGTGTTCTTGCTCTTTTAATGCAAAATCACAGGGTTCAAACGTGAGATCTAAAAGCCTACCAAAGTCAGGCATTTGACAAGTGAGATATTCTGCCAATATGCCAGAGCCTAAAAATGTAGCTAATATGATTGTCATCCATACAGCTTTTCTGGAGGCTTGTAGATATTTTCATGTTTTCACATAAGCTTCTGATCATATACAATTATGTTGATTAGTAGGATATGCTAACTGTTCACCAAAGCATTATTAAAAGTAAAAAGACCAAGAAAGTTAGCCCTGCAGTGTTGTAGGCGTTTAGACACTTTGTGCTTGGCTTTTAAATCTCTCTTCACTTTTTAATTTAATAGGAAGGAGCAAAATGGAAGCTGTCATTAATGGCAACATGCTTAGTGTGAGGAAATACTTTTTATATATGCACGAATGAGGTAGGTTACAAATAGAAACATGATGAGCCACCTCTGGGTGGAGACTCTTTTATCCTGAGCTTGCTTGACCTATTAAGCAGGCTGAAGAATATATTACCACCCTTTACACTGTGTGAGGTTTGAAAACTTATTTTCCAAAGCAGACTGCTTCTGATACAGCTGATATTTTATGTCACAATTTTATAGCATTCTGCCAGGGGAAATTCAACAGCTAAAGTGATAACAAGTCTTCAGGTGCTATCTTTAGGTTTTGCATCCTTGCAACTGAAAAAAATAGATGTGGTTCATTCATCTGCAGCAAAAGAAATCTATTTTCTGTTGTAGGAGCCAGGAAGGAGTCTGCTAGATCTGGAAAGTGAGAAAGGTAAATGGGGTTGCTTCCCCCAAGACTGTTTTCTAGAAGTTAGAAAAAAGACCACAAACCATTACCTTATCTATCATTCAACTAAAGAGAGGTACGGATTTTGAAATGCCTGGAAATTTAGTTCGTTCCCTGAGCTGAAGTACAACCTGTTCACCTAATTTTAATCACTGCAATGATTCCACAATAACATTTTCCTACTGTGGCAGTATTTTAGGATTGTGTTATACACACAGCCAGTATAAGAAGGGATAACTATTATAACTTTAAAATTTCCACAACTATCTAAAACTTTGTGTTTGTGAGGCTTTTAGTGTAAATTATAAAAGCTACTATAACCATGGAGCTATGATCATTTGTATTAGCCAAGGGCTACTGCTTGGATAAAACTTAAAAAGAGGGAAAAACCCATTTCCAGTAAATCGCTTTAATACTCCTGTCACAGATGGGCAAACAATTTATTAAGGGATGAAATAACAAATATATAACAGAGCTCTGAATTCTACAAAGATTAATTTTTCCACTTTTTTATACATTTGATTATTTCTTAAAATCAGGAAGGTATACCTATAAACAATCTTAATTGTGTATGTGTACATCATTCTAGCTTTGAATCTAGTCATACCTATAGTTATTTAGGTGTGGTTTTCAACCTTTGATTCTCTCCTGAATTTACATTTGTTATATGTTTGACAATGACATTGTAGACTTCAAAATGAAATTGATAAATACAATAAAGTTTTGATCTAGATTTCTTTACACTCTGAAATCCTCTGCATCATTAAGGAAACTAATCTTCGCCCTTAGGAGCTGAACTGCAAAACTAAAATTTCTAATAGCAACTGTAATTGTGTTGAACAGATGAGTGGCTGTGTGGTTAACATTCCTCATGGGGCAATTTGGGAGCTAATGCTGTTCAACATCTTCATCAGTTAGACGGTCGATGGGATGGAGCACACCATTGTCAAGTTCACACATGACACAACATTAGTGTGAGTAGTCGGTACACTGCAAGGCAGGGCTGTCCTCTGAGGGACTCTGTGGAGCTGGAGGAATGGGCTGACAGAATCCTCATGAAGGTCAGCAAAGACATATATTAGTTATCACTTGATATACGACTATTTGTGGCCTAATTCTAGTCTGAGATTCATTTCTTCATTTCATTTCATTTCTTTGGAAATTCAATGGATATGTGTACAAATCCCACCCGTCTCAGAAATTTATAAGGACAAACTTAGAGCTGTGTAAGAGCTTGACCTCTTTCATTTCTAAAACTTTAAATTTTTTAAAGATCTATAAATGTGAACTTTTTTTTTTTCCTTAGTTATCTCTCCCACAGGGTTGTTAGCAACTTTCAGGCAAACATAGTAACTCTGCCTAAATGATAACTCCAAAGATTTATTTATAATTAGAAGTATACAAACCAACTTTCAGCTAGGATAAATCATCACTTCTTTATTCATGTGAACTGATTTGCAGTGAATTCTATCCTGTACGTACTTCAAGGTCAGGAATTTGGATTTTTTTAGGTTCAGAAACTTTAAGGTCGCATACCACTATGTCTACAGTAATCCTATTATTTGAACCTGCTTCAAACCTTTCTCTGGTATATCCCTCCAGTTCCTTAAATCCGAGCGTGCCTACTTTCTTAATTTGGGATGCGATTCACAGGACCAACTCTCCTCGGGAGACTTATACCATTTTGACTCTTGGCAATAGCTGCCCTGTTAGTCTAATTAATTTTTCTAAAAGATAACCGTAAGCAATATGCAGCTTGATTTGTAAAGAATAGATCTTACCAGGCTCACTTTATTTACTTTGTATTGCACAGAATTTTTAACTTTTTGAGTGAAGGGAAATGGCAGATGCACTGTAGTTTGATTTTAGTAAACCTTTCAAATCTCTTGCAAAATCTCACCCTAAGATTAATTCGTAGAGGCTTGGGTATGAATACTGATACATGGATTGAAAAGGGGCCAAAGAACGTTAAGTGGAGATTTTTGATAAGCAGCAAATAATAGGGCACCAGGATGGATTCTAACAAGACCTCCTGCGTCTGCATAACTTCAGTAGTTCAGAGGTGGAAATCAGCTGCAGACAGTGCAATGCCCAAACGACATTTAAGCAAGACAGGCTGTGAAAGGTAAGGAGTTTTGTTGATTTGGCAGTCTGTGGACAGAAAAATATAAGTTGATAACACAATTGAGCAGCAAATAAATAAACCAGGCTAAATTAATTTCAAGATGCGTGTTCATTTTACAGCTCAGGAAGGTAAGAAGAGTCTGTGTGTATAGATAGTCCGATGCTATTCATGTGGAACATCATTGCCTAGAGGTCTGGACATCACGTTAACAAACACATTCCAGAGCTGAAGGATATTCAAAGAGAGACAACAACAGTTAGGACAAGGTGACAGGAACTGATTTATAATGAAACATTAAAGGAGTTAAATATTTTAGTTCTCATCGGTATCAGCCATAGAAGAAGATTAATTAAGTACAAATATTTGAATTGGAACCACAATCCTGAAATAAGAACTTCTTGAAAAATATAGAATTTTATAGCTAATTTCTTGTCTGAAGTTTGTGACTTATCCTGTCCATAGTCCAGAGGACGAATACAGGATTGAGAATTATTATTTATGGGAGATTTTTAGTTCTCTTCTTTTTTTTTGCAAACAAACTCTTTTTAATTTATATTTATGAACGTAAGACTATGTGGATGCAAACAAAAAAAATACTAATATGAGGTGAATTAGAGGGAAGTACAAATTGAATTATATGGATTCAAAAATGTAATCTTTGTTAGTTACAGTTGTGAGCACAAACAAATTGCTTAGAAATGTAGCAGGTGAAATCTTATTTTTAATTTACATAAGCAAACACTTTAGAAGATTGCCTCCACCAGATGTGTGAAGTTTAGTCTTCCCTAAGATTAAATAAAATGCAAATATAGCCAGCTTTCATCACATTCTGTAAACATTAAAATTAAGATAGCAGGAGCAGGAAAAATAGAATATTTATAATTTTGAGCACCTTGATTTTCAACCTGAGCCTAGGATGAGTGGTATCACGCTGTCATATGTCCTGCTTAAAGGGCTTTTAAATATAAAGAAGTATGGTAACTCTCAAGTTTAACTGAAATACAGTCTCTCTTGAGGATTCAATCACCAGTTGATTTAATGTTGCCTATTTAATCATATTATAAACTACTTCAACAAGATGCTTGTGTAATTGCCTTCTTAGCAGAAAAGGATAAAAAGCATACCTTGCAATTTTGGTTGCATTAAACAGGATATTACAGTCCTATGAACACCAAAAGGTTTGTCAGCATTTCCATTATAAACCTCTATTTTCAAGAATTAAAAACATTTCCATAAAAGTATTCTACTGGCTGAAAATTCCCATATAAAGTCTCATCCTAGAAACAAGCTTCCTCTCCACCTCTTTTGCCTCCCCAGCTATTTCTTTTAATTTATAATGCAATATTTTTTGTGGGCCAAATCCACATTTTCCTGTTGATCCCTATCTGCTATTTAGTGCACAGCAACTCAGAGACATAAAATTTTGTCTTTATAGATATTGCTAAGTCTATGTGTGTAGCCTGATATTATTAATTTTTCTTATAAAGAGGCTGAAGTATTCAAGGGTATTTAGAAAAAGGTGAAATAATTATAGAATACAATAGAGTGGTTTGGGTTGGAGGGGACCTCAAAGATCACCTAGTTCCAACCCCCCTGCTGCGGGCAGGGACACCCTCCACTAGACCACATTGCCCCAAACCTCATCCAACCTGGTCTTAAACACTTCCAGGGAGGGGGCCTCCACAACCTCTCTGGGCAACCTCACCACCCTCACATTAAAGAATTTCTTTCTAACATCTAATCTAAATCTTTCCTCCTTCAGCTTAAACCCATTACCCCTTGTCCTGTCACTACACTCCCTGATAAACACTCCCTGATAAACAGTCCCTCTCCATCTTCCCTGTAGGCCCCTTCAGGTAGTGGAAGGCCGCAATTAGATCTCCCTGGAGCCTTCTCTTCTCCAGGCTGAACAATCCCAACTCTCTCAGCCTGTCCTCATAGGAGAGGTGCTGCAGCCCTCTGATCAGCTTCGTGGCCCTCCTCTGGACTCGCTCCAACAGCTCCATGTCTTTCTTATGTTGGGGCCCCCAGAGCTGGACACAGTACTCCAGGTGGGGTCTCACGACACCAGAATAGAGGGGCAGGATCACCTCTCTCGACCTGCCGGTCACACCTCTTTTGATGCAGCCCAGGACACGGTTGGCTTTCTGGGCTGCAAGAGCACACTGCCAGCTCATGTTGAGGTTTTCATCAATCAATACCCCCAAGTCCTTCTCCTCAGGGCCGCTTTCAATCCATTCCTCGCCCAGCCTGTAGCTATGCTTGGGATTGCCTCAACCCACGTGCAGGACCTTGCACTTGGCCTTGTTGAACTTCACGCAGTTCACAGGGACCCACCTCTCCAGCCTGTCAAGGTCCCTCTGGATGGCATCCCTTCCCTCCAGCGTGTCGACCACACCACACAGCTTGGTGTCATTAGCAAACTTGCTGAGGGTGCACTCAATAAAAAGTTATGGGTGGAGATGAATTGATTAAAAGTGTTGTTTGATAAGTTTAGTTTCCTTAACCAGTAAGGACAAAACAAATTATTCCAAATTATTATAAAGTAAATTTAAGGGGGGGCAAAAATCTCATATAATTCCTTCTTTATTGGCTTATTGTTCCCAAATTCTCTTTTGCCTGGTAGCACAGTGTAATGAATGCGTGCTCTTCCTTGTTTCATGTATGTGAAATGGTTAAGATGATGATTACTGAAACATTTTTAAGTAGGACACAATGTTTTGTGTTGCTGTATTTATTTAATTTCATTTATTTATATCAATTATGGTTTTTTTGGAAAATAGGAGGGGGAGTGAAGTCGTGATGAAGTGAGGAGAGAAAGACAGAAGATAGCAATGACTCCTCAGAGACCTTGGAGAGAGCCTTCATTGAAGAAGACACCTCACATGGTTTGAGCCATTTCTAGGCCTGGAAGGAAGGAAACTATGAATCTTTAAAAACATTTTATCAGCCACTGGAGAAGATCTGGTTTTCATTGGTAAAATAAGGGTGGGAACCTCTATCTCTTTTATTTGACATCAGAAACAAATCTTGTCAGAGTTTCTTTTTGTCAAATCTGCATTGTTATTAAAACACTAGTGCTCCCCACTCCTTCGTTCTGGAAAGGCCTCAGAACTATACTATTCCTAGAATAGCATCCACTTGCCATGGATATGAAGATCCCATAACTTGATCAGCTTTCATTGCATTTTCCTTTCCTTACATTCTGCAAATGTATCTGGCAAAGCTGTACTGCCTTTCCTCCTAATACTTCTACAAAATGTAACAGATTCCAGCTTTCTCTTTCAGTTGCTTCCTTCCTTACTTCCTCTAAGATCTTCCTACATATACATTCCCCAGCCTACAGTTGGCTATGACAATATCTTAAGAGCCTGCAATACGAAGTGATCCTTGAAATCACTTGTATACGAAGGTCTTGAAAAAAAGACAGTGAATCCTCTAGAGAGGTGGTCAATGCCCCAAGCCTGTCAGTGTCTAAGAGGCATTTGAGCAATGCCTTTAATAACTCACTTTAACTTTTGGTCATCCCTGAAGTGGACAGACAGTTGGACCAGATGATCTTTGTAGGTCCCTTTGAATGAACTAATCCTATTCTATTCTACTCTATTCCATTCTATCTGTTCAGCTTGCTGACTTTTTTCTCTGTTTCATACAAGTTCCTTCTTACCTTTCTGTGCCAGCCTGTGTAGTCAATAAGAAGATTCATTCATACAGGAATGGGGACACCCATCCATTGATTGTCCAGTGGAAAATCCAACAAATTATCTTCTGTTTTGAAGTGGTATGAGGCCATGGTAGGAATTTTTTGTTACACTGTCTTTCATTGCCATAGCAAAGGTAGACTAAGGTGGCTTAGACATTTTTCAACATTCGCTTTCAGATGTCAATCATAAATATGAAGAAAACTTTCTAAGCAAGAACTTTTTCTCAACAGATAGGTCTGATGAAATACATTTCATCTTTTTTTTTTTTTTTAGTATTCCATAGTATTCCATGGCCCACGAGAGGGGAGAACAATGCCTTTCTCAGCATTGTTGTTATATTTAATGAGCAAGAGTCACATAGTAGGTGATATTTGATTATGCTCCATGAGCTTTTGGAATGGATATTTTGTTCGAGGTGGGGCGGGGGGGGGAGGCTTAGATCTTAGTCCTAAAATTCTATTTATAGAAACAGTCTGATTCCTCTCCCCAGTTTCTACCTGCAGATATGATAGTGCTCAAGAGTTTATGTGGTGGGTTGACCCTGGCTGGGGGCCAGGTGCCCACCAGAGCCGCTCTCTCACTCCCCTCATTCACCAAACAGGGGAGAAAAGGTATAATGAAACGCTTGTGGGTCGAGATAAGGACAGGGAGAGATCACTCACTAATTGTTGTCACGAGCAAAACAGACTGAACTGAGAGAGGGAATTCATCTAATTTATTACTAGGCAAAACAGAGTAGAGGAATGAGAAATAAAATCAACTCTTAAAACACCTCCCCCCACCCCTCCCATCTTCCCGGGCTCCACTTCACTCCCAGCTTCAACCTTCCCCCCCTCAGCGGCACAGGGGGACGGGGAGTGGGGGTTACGGTCAGTTCATCTCATGGTGTTTCTGCCGCTTCTTCATCCTCAGGGGGAGGACTCCTCTCATCGTTCCCCTGCTCCAGCATGGAGTCTCTCTCACGGGGTGCAGACCTTCAGGAGCAAACTGCTCCAGCGTGGGGTCCCCCACAGGGTCACAAGTCCTGCCAGCAAACCTGCCCTGGTGTGGGCTCCCCTCTGCACGGGTCCACCAGTCCGGCCAGGAACTTGCTCCAGCGTGGGCTTCCCACGGGCCACAGCATCCTTCAGGTGCCTTCACCTGCTCCGGCGTGGGGTCCTCCACGGGCTGCAGGTGGAATCTCTACACCCCCTCATCCTTCCTCCATGGGCTGCAGGGGGACAGCCTGCTTCACCATGGTCTTCACCACGGGCCGCAGGGGGATCTCTGCTCCGGCGCCTGGAGCACCTCCTCCCCCTCCTTCTGCACTGACCTTGGTGTCTGCAGAGTTTCTTGCACCTTCTCACTCCTCTCTCCGGCTGCAAAAGCTCTCTCTCTCTAAGTGTTTTTCCCTTCTTAAATATGTTATCACAGAGGTGCTGATTGGCTTGGCCTTGGCCAGCGGCGGGCCCGTCTTGGAGCCGGCTGGCATTGGCTCTATCAGACACAGGGGGAGCTTCTAGCAGCTTCTCACAGAAGCCACCCCTGTAGCCCCCCCGCTACCAAAACCTTGCCACGCAAACCCAACACAGTTAATGAAGAAACACTGATGATACTATTACTTTAATGAAGCAACTATAATGTTGCTGCACATTCTTATGTACCATTTCACAGCATTTTAGATACAATGCCTCTGATAGTTGTAGTGTATCTATTTGGACACTACCACATTCTTAGTGCTATGGCTTCTATTGTTATAGCTGTGGTTTTTTCATCCTCACATGCTGCTATTAAGACAGAAGACTCTGAGGAAAGGGGATTAAAAATGTTGTGTTCAGTGAAGGCATAGCATAAGATGATACAGGAACATGGATGAGCTGGGGACTTTACTCAGGTTTCCTGAATCCAAAATCAGTGCCCTTCCTCGAAAGATGGAGCTGTTGAAACAATTTTTCCAATAAGTTACATCATGAAATTAACCTCTGCAGCCTGCAAGCCAATAGAACATATGGCCTATTGAATTTAATGTGAGTCTTGCAGCTAAAAAACCTACACAGAGCTTTGAAAATTTACTGCTACATGCCTGACTTCTGTTCATAAAAGGAAAGGTTAGAATTAAAGTTAATTCTCTAGTATACATTTGTCCATAAGAATCCCTCAGTAATGTGTAGTTTACAAGTTAAACACTTGTAAGTCCAAAGTCTGCAAGACAGCAAAGAAAACAATTGCCTACAAACCTCATGTCAGAAATCTGCACAGTAGCCAAAAACACCTGCTTTATATGCTGTGTGCTCTCCTTGCTTGAGACATAAAACCCATCCCACACTGAAGAGCCATAAACTCCAAATATAAAACAAAATGGTTGTAGTCTGAGGAAGTCTGTGAAAAGTCAAAGTATATACGTTCTGCCCTGGAAAAGCCACTTCTGGCAATGGAAAAAATAATTGAGGAAAGTTAGATCAGCTGTCAGTAGCTCTAAGTAATTGTTGCAAGAAATCCATAGTTCAGGATGGCAAAATGTAAATTCTGCAGTGGGTGATGAAGCAGGCAGAGGCCACCTACAACACCACCAGGACTGTGGCCTTCCACTCAGGCTGTGAAGGGTTCAGAAAAACTGTGTTACTACAAACCAAGCCCTTTCTCTCTCACCTTTCCCAACAAAAAGGATGCCCTGCATTTAACCCTGCAGGCTTCAAATGTCTTACCACAGGCATCGCAGCTGTCAGGTAGTGCATTAATAAACAAGGATTTTAAATACCCATGCCTTGGGGCATGTAGGGCATGGGTGAAGTACTTGTTTTATCTGAGAATTACACAGAACTATCCATGGCATTAATAATAATTTCTCCATTTCAGTAATTTTTTTTTTCCTTTTTATTTTTTTCCCCCTAGAAGAAACCCCTTTTAGTCCTCAACTGAAAATAAAGAGGAAACAAAATAAATGGTCTAGTGAAATTTATGAATTCCTTCATCAGAAGTCAGCATATTTAAAGTGGTGGAAAAGCTGTGTCAGTAAGTGTATTTAAGGATGAGCAGAATACAATTCTGTTCATTAGCCAAGGCAAGCACTTTTGTTTTCTGTTTGTTTGCTTAAGTTTTCATTTATTTTACTTTTAAAATTACAAAATGCCTAGGTTTACTCATCCATCTCTGCTGGGTGACATGGTGCGTGGAGATGGTGGGAAGAATGAGTGTGTTCTGGAGTCTGTGGGAGGTTAGTACTCAAAGTTACTGTTTATATTAGCATTGATGGGAATCAGGGATATAAATTTCTGCATGTTAAGATAATACGAGTCTAATGAGAGTGAAAATAGTATGCTCCCTGAGCTCTCCACATATTGTCTCACAAAGCACCCATCCCAAAGGATTTTTCTTCCATTTTGCAAGTAATTTTTTTCAAATTAGTGTAAATATTTTAAAATATTTCAAATGTGAAATGCTGTCTTTCTTCTTGTTTGCCTGATACTTAGGCACTTGGAATTTAATTTCCAAATACTGAATTTTCTCTCAAGGTCCCAAATCTTTCCTATCCTCCCTATCCTAACCTCTCCAGAAAATATTATTAGGCTTACAAGGCCTTCTTTCCCCCATGAAACCAAAAATATCAAACATTTTGAACAATGTATAGTAGAAACTAGTTCTTCTGAATGCTATAAAAGGTATTTCAGTTGGGGCTACTTTAATGTCTAATTATACTGCTTGACTATAAAAAACTTCAGAATTTATATAAATGTGTATTTTTTCTCCCCCATGAAATAGATTATTTTTCCAGATATGTGAAAATCGAATGCACTATCAATGCATTTTTTCCAGATTTTTTCCTAAACCTAATTGGAAAAGGAAAGAAATAGTCCGCTAATTTGTCTTTAAGGTGGAAAATTAAAATTTGTAAACTCTTTAGAGCAGGAAGCAAATCTTTGCATTTGTAACACCTTCTTTATTAGGGCCTTTGGGTATTATAGCAAGATAAATACAAAAAGATAATGCCAGAAATGACAGTATTTTGCTGGAGGCAACTACATATTATTGCTGTGGAAGGAGGGCTTATCAGAAATGTGAATGCATGTATGCATTCTGTATTTTAAAATACTTTTTTTGTAGTGAATATTGAGGTGCATATTCATTAAAATCTAGCAAGTGCTGGAGGTAAGTGCATAGATTTTGCAAAGAGAGAAGAAATTAATTGATTTGTTCCTTTTTTTATGTTCCTCCTTTCTCTTTGCCTGTTGTCTGCTTGAAAAAATAGTCACAAGTTTGTAAATACAAAGCAAAAAATAAAATGTTGCCTCTGGACCTCTCATCAAAGACTAGCTCACACCAAATATTCTAATGAGAGATAAATGAACAATGAATTAAAACATGATAACAAATATGTGATGAACTAGGGACTGCATAAATCAATAATTGCACTCAAGCTCTGTGGAAATTATACTGTCCCAGATTCTAGCAGGAGACAATTTGCTGCAGTATTTTGTGAACAGAGCTATCCTGTGGGATCAGGCTGCAGAGGACATTTCAGTGGGAGGAAGAGAGCAGTAGGAAGAGCAGTATGATTCATGTTCAGCATCTCAAGTGGAGGGTAGAGCACAAGGACTGAATAATGAAACAAAGACGAGATATTCAGCATGCCAGGAAGGTTTCTGTTAGAGAGCTGTTAGAATTATTTAAAAAGGTTAGTCTATGAATAAACATGCTTCATCAAGGTCTCTTACACATGCAAAGGGAGATGCTAATGAATAATAAAAGAGTAATGGGGACTGGCGAAGAAATTAATGTTAATCTTATCCAAAGCAGATACAAATTAATATTGGAGAAACATTTTTGTAATCACTTCTCAAGGCAAAAATTCAATTAATGTGACTGAATCAATATTTCAAATCTCAGTCCCTTGAAAGTATACTTGTCTCTCTTCATATCAGCATGCTCTCCTGTGTGATCAGCCTGTGCTATTCAAGTCAATAGTCGGGGAGACTTCTTAATGGTCTATTTTTGAGAAATTTGGTCCAGTTCTATAAACTACAATGCTGTATTTCAAACTTGCCTCAGGGTATCTTTCTGTTAGGAGGGCTCAGTTTACATAGGGTAATTACTGTATAGAAAACAGGTATTTGAGCCAAGGATAGTTTTGCCTTGAGCTTCAGTTTTTTTATTTTTATTTTTTTTCTCCCAAAGATTAACTAGTACCCTCTCTTTGCACAGGATGACACATCAGTATATATGACATTACACTTCAGACCATGTACTGGGAAAACCACCTTTTATAACAGCTAAAAAGACCCTGGAAAGAAAAGAGAAAAACAAAACCCAGAATAAAAGAAAACAAAGCTCTTCACTTTACCAAAAATAAAAATTGACTCTTCAGAACAAACAATGGTATTTGCGTCCGCTTTATTGCGGCACGGGTGACTTTATATACCTTTGATAGGCAACCTCCCTCCTTGCGTACAACTGAACTTAGACAGCAAAGTTATCTTCGCAGAGATCGCTGGAATTCCAACTTTACTGGTGCACTTCAAAAAACAATACAAAGTATCCCAAAGTGATTGCTGGTTTCCATTACTTTGTCTTTACTCTCCTCACTGGCAAAGCCACCAGGTAAGTTTTTTCACGCAGTAAGTGATCTTTCTTGTATACTATACAATATAAATGCCTGTCATATTTTGTTTAAGGTGTCAGGGAATTGGGAAAAGTTTATGAAACTAAATGGACTCCTCCAATAATAGTTTTGCAGTTCTGGTAGATTGTGCTGTTTATGTTGTAATGCCTTGACAGGTTTATACAATCAGAGGTTCTAAAGCCACCATCCCGTGATAGATTGGAATTGTTTGAAGCATGGTGCGCTTGAAAAATAGGCTTGTGTGCTCTTGTGTTCAAAACCAAATGGTGACCCACTCAGGATCATCCTATTAAAATAACTGTATGGACAATCTCACTTCTGTACTTTTAATAGCTATAATATCGTTCCCATAATGAAAGAAACATGAAATGGTTTCCAAGCTGAATGAGCTCCCTAGAGATTCTGGGATTTGTCTCATTATATAAAGCTTTTCCATCACCATTGCAATGCCTCTTCTCATCTTTGCTTCTCATCTGAGTGGAGAAATTTCTGTCAACAGCTTTAGTCTGACTAAACCGGCATAACACTGAAAGGGGGATATGCAGTAGATAAGATTACTTTTTTCCCATTTATGTAGAAAATTATACACAGTGTCCCTGCTTTAAAAAGGATTACTATACGATGTGGACAGCATTCTGCTCTCTCATTAGAAGAGACAGACTACAATTTTATTTCTCTAAATAAGTCTGGGTTAGGCAAGGAGATCAGTAATTTCAATGCTGCTGCATTCACAATGGAAAAGAAATCATCACTTGTGTATTCTTATCAGAAGCCTTAGGTAACTTCAGCATTCAGTACTGATCAGAATAACTCCTTGCAGTCTGCAACCTACCACACGCCTCAATAATTTTATAGGCAGGAGAGAACAGTAAAATAACGAAGTAAAATGTTATTTAAATAATACTACCGAGGAGAAAACTTAAAGAAAAACAAAACACAAAAAACCTAGGGAATTTGGGGACAAAGCTTTCTCAAACGTGTCCTAAATTTTCTTCTTTCTTCCTCCTTCTGCCACAGTTTTTAAACAGTTTACAGGCCAGGATATTCCAGAGACTAGGACCTGATGTTGGAAGCAGCTCCTGGAGATATGTGGCCAACTGTAGACAAGTCAAGAGGGATCTTCAGGCTCAGAAACAAGCCATGAACCATGAACTTCCTCGGACAAGGGCCAAAACGACAGCTACCACATATATCCCCTGCCCTTTCTAGATTTCTACACCTCTGCGAACTTAAATTAAGGCAAGTATGAGATATTGTGAGTTTGTGTCTATGAGAGTCCTTAGCAGTAGGGTTGTGTATTTTCACTGCATAGAAGCAGCCAAAAGATATGTTGGCAGACTCATTTTCTACAGACCACAACATAAATTAGATGACTAAAATCAGGTGCTAAATCAAATAACTCAGAAAAGCTTTTGTTTTCTATTGGATCTATCTCTTAAGTCCCTGATTTATTGATTCAAGCTTAAACCCTGGGTCATTTTCCTTGCCCCGCAGTGAATGGAATACGCTTCCCTCCTGTCTCTGGGAGCAGTATTGGCAGGTAGGATTTTCCTGATAGCGAAGACCCTTCAAAGCAACGCGACCACATTTCTGGTGACATTTCCTTCTCAGGAAGAATGTCATGCTGTGCCAGTGTGGAGCAATAACAAAGGAGCTATACAGGTGGAAGTGGATTGGGAAGAGAAAACAAAACAAATTATAATTCAAATATTTTTTCATCTAAACCAGATGCAACCATTGGCCTTTAACAATTGCTGTTAAATTTAAAGGGAGTTCAGACTCTAACACATCAGAATCCAATATAGCCAAAATTTAGTGCGGTATTAAGGTAAGCTGCTCAGAAACCGATTCTGAATTTTAATATGTCTTCTTCTTTTTCTTTGCTGACAATACTGCTATGTCTTTCACATCACAGCAGTATTCTTCAGCCATTGTTATATATCATGCCATTGCATACTAAATTCCCATTTGGCTACTAAGGACAGTTTGCCCTAAGACATTTCCACAGCAATTATTATCAAGTCACAGGAACCATGAGAACTAGCAGAGTTTTCATAGAAACATAGCAATTCATTCTATTTGGAACAATGACAAAATCATTTGGAAATGTCTGAAAGAGGATAATATAGAAATAGCTTATTTGCAATAATATCACATTTTAGAGGCCTCTCTGCTATACTGTGTAACCGGTTTGCTCTGGTAATTTCACAGAAACAAAACTATTGAATATTACTCAGTGAGTCTAGACCCTGACTGCAGTTAACCAGATTAAGCAATATGATGCCCTGGAGATGTAAGGTTTTTCCTAGTACTGTGAATTTGTTACTCAGGGGAAAAACAAAAAAAAAAAAAACCAAAACCAAAACCCAAACCAAACTCAAAAAACAAACCAACAAGCCAACACAAAGCCCAAACCTTAAGTAAACAAACAAAACCAAAAAAGAGAAAAGAAAAATGGCTTTTCATAGAAAATATTACAATGCTACTTAAAACATGAGTTGGAGTTATGTCAAACCTGTTTCTATCACCAAAAAGGGTAGATTGCCTTACTTAGCCAATGTTAGGAGATACCTGCCTAGAAGAAGGCAATAAGGACCAATCTAAAGCAGTGTTTTTCCAGCTATTTGAGAATTCGTCTTGGTTTACCTGTGTCCATCTGCCCCTCTGGGCTGGCTGCACAATGTTGAGAATCCTGAAGAAGGGAGTGAGAGATGGCTTTGCATGCTGTCAGAAATTGCGACCAATTTTCATCCTGCTATCCTGGATGAACTGGACTATGGCAAGCTATTTATAATACTTGTCAGGTCCTTTTGATTCTTTTGCAACCCCCCAAGAGACTAAAATTCATAAACTGAAAAACAATAACTTATGGTACCCTGTTTCCTTATATAGACAATGGTAGTACCTTCGATAACTTCCAAAGGGTGATGTCCTTCATTGGGAGGGGGTGCTGGAGACACATTTCACCTGTTTTTGAGCCAATGGTGCAGAATTCCTTCATCATTCCTAGACAGATACAGACGTTTCCATCATGTGATTCTGCATAATCCATGTGTCTAAAGTAGAAGAACTTACTTACACTTGTAAGGATACATTTCTCCTAATAACTGTAGAGGGAATCTAGACAGCTAGCCCAGTAGGAATCTTTTTGTAAGTGTTTGATCTTAGTCTAGAGATCACCAACATGTGGTAGGTTTTCCTGCTAATTATGAACCATGTGGCTTCCTCCTTAAGTACTGTGATCACTAAATGCTGGTCACTGGAAGCAGCCTCTTCCTTTTCTTAACTATTTAGCTAACTTAAGCATCTTTGTGAGACCTTTCATAGCTCTGTGCTTAAACTGTTAATACGTTTGCACATTGAATTAGTTTTCTATATTGATCTCTTTGTTTACAAATTGCAGAAAGACCAAAAAAACTTTAAGGATACTATCACAAAATAACAATGGCCAACATTTTTAATGTTATTTGTCAAAGAAGTGACACAAAGATGCCAATTGGGTTTTTCAAATATAGCAAATTAGATGGCTAACTCTATTAGATTTAGTGGGAATTAGATATTAAGGGACTATGGAGAAATCCCACTTGGCAGATTGTAATGATAAATACCTAATTGCAATGCTACCAAAAACCACTAACAGAAATATATACCAAAAAATGGGAATTCTAAAATAAGGAAAATAAATTGTTAAAACCAAAATATAATGGCCATATTTTGATTCAGACCAAAGGTCTTTCTTAGTCTGTTATCTTGTCTCCTACTTTAGCAATAGCAGAGGTAAGCTTCTTAAATGTATTCCCCCAGTTCCCATCAATTACAACTGAAGGATTTTTTGAGACAGAGGAGGTATCTTAATATTTGATAGCTCTTGATGTTGGGTTTTCTTCCCTCCCTCCCTCCCTCCCCTCTTTCTCCCCAATCACAGATTTGTCTGCTCTGTTATTGAACTCCTGTGAACGTTTAGCATACACAATATCTGATGGAATACAGTTCCAAAGTTTAATTAGCCATGCTATGGAAAACTTTGCTCTAGCCTCCTGTGCTAGTTTTGTTTAAGATTCTTCAGATCTTATATTGGAAGACACAATGAAAAATCATTCTGAGTTTATCTTCTTCATGCTGTGCATGATTTTGCAGACCTTTGTTGCAATTTCCTTCAGTCATTCATTTTCCAGGCCGAAGAATCCCACATTTTGCTCATCCTTGTTCCTTTTCTCCATTTGCTAGTTCTGTTACATTCTTTTTAAGATGGGCGACTTACACAGCACACAGTATTCAAGATGAAAGCACACAACGGATTTATGCAGTGGCATAACAATGCTCTCTGTTTTCTTCTGTTTTCCTTTCCCAATAATTCCTACCATTTGATTTGCTTTTTTGACTGCTACTGAGCATTAAGTTGATATTTTTATAGAACCATTTATAATAGCTCAAGATGTATTTCCTGAGTAGTAATACCTATATCAGAACCCATCATTCTGTAGGTAAGATTAGGATTATTCTTTCTCATGTGCATCGCTTTACATTTTTCTTCATAGAATTTATTAGATTAGTTTACACTGATTAGAAATGGGAAGCAAATGTTCAGTGACAGGTGAAAAAGATGAAAATATATCTTAGCTGAATGATAGTAGGTTGTATAGGTATTGAAAACTGCAAAAGCCAGATGAGGATTTAGGTAATCTGACAAGTATTTACTAGAATCGACTGTAGCTAGGACTAATTACAAATTAAGACACAATAGTACCCTATGCATTAGCACAGGCTTGTGTGTCTTTACAGATGTCTGTGTATGTAAAACTCCCATAAGTGTTAGAGCATTAGACTATTGACTGACTTAAGTTAACTCTTCCACCCTTTAAACATGATCAAAAGTGATTTGGATGAGTTTACTTTACGTGAAAGGTGCAAGCCAATATGAATCAGGAAAGAACAAATGAGCCATAAGGAAGTTCCAGATTCACCACTCCTTGGGCCATTTCAAACTGGACTGGAAATCAGAAGGCAATAAAAATGGATTATAATAAATCATTTTTGCTGGCTCTGTGACAAACTGAGTGACGTAATTGACATTTTCTGTGTCTACGTTTTGTGTTTCTATGAATAATCAGACAGGTATATCCAAGATGGCAGATCCTTCCCGTATCTCTGAGACCAGTTGTATTTATTAAGTTTCCATATAAAGATTTGCAGAAAATCTGTAATCATAACAGTAGATCAAGCAAAATCTGCATATTTGGCTTTAGAAGAGATGAAGTTCACCTTACAATACAGCTATAAATGGAATTTATACAATGCTGCCCATACAAAGTATCTCAAAGCACTTTATATTAAAAATACCTCAAACAAAAACTTAAAATGGTACTGAACTTGAAATTGAGACGTGAGTCTTAAAATTAAATTGAAAAGTTCTTTTTCTTTTTTTTTTGTTCCCCAAAGAGCTGTGCTGACTTTACAGTTCTGGTGTTTGATAGAAGTGAATCCCACAATCAAGGAGTGTAAAAAACAAAAGACAAATCCAGCATTGAAAGGATTTAAGCTAAACTAAGGGTCAGTTGGCAACCCCTGAGCAGAAATCCTTAGTACAATGCAGAGGAGAATACTGATTCCTATAACTGAAAATGGATGAAAAATCAAGGCCATGAATTGCTTTAAAAAGTAATAGGGTGGTTTGATGAAGCGGAGAGGGCAGAAAGAAGATGGGAAGGGATCAAGGAAAAAGTTATCTAGAATAAAGTCAAACCAGGAGAAGTCAACAGCACCCTTAAGGAGTTTTTAGCGTGAATGGAACAGAATAGGAAAACATTATTTATTCTGTCCACTCCTTCCACCCCTCAACCCCATCTTCAGGATGGGATAATTGAGAGCAAAGGAATTTGCTAATGTCTTCTTAAAACAGCCTCCCAACTGGAGCCACAAACAGACAAATGTTTCCTAGTTAGATGGGTGACATAAAAGTATGAATATTAGCTAATAAAAAATGGGACTAAAAAGGAAAAAAAGCAATAGGGATGGATGAGAGAGAGAGAGACAGATAGACAGACAGATAGATACTGAGAAAGCAGAACTGTCTGAAGTCCTACAGAAAGCTTTCATTTGCATCAGTAAAATAATTTGGCTTCTACAGCTATAACTTTTAAAATTACTAGAGTATTTCTCTCCATCAGTTGATACTAACAAGTCAGCAGCACCTATGAAAACTGACATATTTAGACTATGTAGATCACTGCAATGATCTATTAAGAAAGTAGTAGAGAAGAGTATATGTATGCTCATCATCTGTTGTGTGTTTTCATGTCCTGTCTAAAGCTTGTGAGCAAACTGATGTGATAGTGAGTTTAGAAAAACTTGTGTTATTTTTCATAACTTAGCTTGAGCCAGGCAGTTTATTTTTAAGGCAAGAATTGACTTTGTGTCAACAGACATCTAGATTTATGTTCTGAACCGGATTTTTTCAGGATGTGGCTTTGCACCACACTCTGTTGGACCTGAAATAAACTTGCCAATGCATTTCCGAATGAAGCATGAGGAGCAGATGACAGAGGCAATAATCTGAGCACTCCCACTGGTGGACAGGGTTTGAAGCTAAGGAAATCAGAAAGAAAGAAAGATAATTTTTAAGCCAAATGTTTCAAAAGTGGTGAAGGTATCCTTAACATGCTTTCAAGCTGCTGCTGCTGCTTAGCATCACTGAAAATCAGATTACTTTTAATGTAATTGTCTAAATATGGATTTAATTAATGATTTTGGTCTTTTTACACACCCCAGGTACACAATGTGATTAAGCAGCTGAAGGCTTAGGTATAATGTATACATGCACAAATAGTTTTCTGTGAGAAACCCATCTGGGGAACAGTATAAGCCATACATAATGGACAGGATGGGTAGGAGATGTTCAGTTTAGCCCACGTCTGCAAACTGTAGTGTACTGAGCATGTTAATTATCAGTCTGCTTCTCTACACTGTCATGAAAGAATTGGGACAGCAAATGTACTTTAGTGACAGATCAGGCTTTACTTTGATTCTTTATGTATGACCTTATGTTTAACTTCCTTGATTTGTACATTTGCCCCTCTGAAAATGGAAGTGCAGATTTCTATTTCTTTTAAAACTTTTCTCTGTAGGGAAGATAAGATATAGCATTTTGCCAGGTAAAATGTAAAATAGTAATCCTATTAAGAAAGGGAAAGAGGCTTTGAGTCTTTCTGGACTCACACTCTCAGACATTGCTAGAATGAGACCCAAATACTCAGCTCATTAATCAATGAGACATAAAGACAGATGCTTGCCTCAGTTCTAGACGTGCATGGTAGAAAACTGTAGGCTGTTAAGGGTGCTATTTTTTTTTTTTTTTGGGGGGGGGGGAATCCCACAACCCCCCCAGAAAACTTCCTTTTATATTCATGAGCTTTCTAAGAAGAAATCTAGATATCACTGAGTCACCTCTAGGAGTAGAAGCAAACCAGCTTCATCAGCACAATAGCTGCGTGCACTTCTGCTCTGTGCGCTTCTGCACTGTGCTGTGTGCTCACCCTTGTTTCTGTGGAACCAACTTGGCTATCTAACACAGCTCTGAGAGCAGATTACAGGTATACATTTTGTCCATTCAACTAAAATCTTATTTTCCTCTGAAAAGGATGGCCTCATCTCTTCTACACATTTGGAACATTCCCTGTATCCTGCTATACCTTAAAATGTACCCATATGTTTTCTGGAAGGGTGTTAGCTGGCATATGCCAAAACTTTGGCAGGCAATTGGATTGCAATTAGACAGTATGGATAATTATGTCCCATGTTCAGTCTTAAATTCATGAGCTACCCAAGTTGGACCTACTGTAATAGACATAGTAACAGTGTGCACATGCCCGTAGGGCACAGAAGCAGTTTTAATGCTCTGACTTAGCCACGTATGTGCCATCTGTATAGCACCATAAGTGCCCACAGGAGTCTTCAAATTATCAACCTAAACACCTCCACCTTGAGCTAAACACTATCTAGAGAAATAAATATCATCATGATGTGGCCTGGCTCCCTACTGTAACAAATAATAAGTAAGTTTTAAGGTATTTGTGAAAAACAAGAAGAAAATTGGGGATGAGTTGGGTATGTTGAAAGGCCAAATATAGCATAAAGATGCCCTACAAGCTGAGAACCATAGTCAACTGTAATAACATATGGAAGAACACATATGTTCATGCACAGCCACTACGCACTTTAGAAGAGCAAATTAAATAGCCTGTGCTGTCACATAGCTGTGAAATGGGAACTGAGAGGTAGGAGCTGGACAGTGTTTGTTTAGATAAGGTACACTGTACTGGAACTCTGCAGAATTAGGAGATATTGATGGATTATTTCTCCATACAATATACATTCTGAATATATAAAACTGCTTTAGGTTCCAGTTATACTGTCAGCTTATCACTCAGAATCTATACCAACCCTTGTTATTGTAGTTTGGTGGATAATGTAGACATACCATTCATATTTTCTTTAAATGGGGCACTGCTTCATAGGATCTTGTGGTGTTACTCAGGAAAAAATGCATTAAACATTTGAACGAACTAACTAGATTTCCTCGATCTATCAGTTCAGATATATTGAGCTTATCTAAGATGGCAAAAGGCACAGATCAGAAAATCTAAAATTGTTTTAAAGTCACATTTAGTGACACTTACATAATTAAAAGAAAAACAATTGGAACTGTAGTATAAACAATACAAGTAATATAGTACTGTGCTTTAAAATACCATAAACCAAACAGTTTCTTTCAGCTAAAGAAGGAAATAAGTGTTTTCTATTAAATAAAAGAATGCAAGCTAGAAGCTTTCATTGAAATTGTACCCTGGTATGTAAATAAAGTATACAGTACTGATAACGGCCACAACCTATTACAGTATACTCTGAAACTGGCAAAGTGTTCAATCATAAGGTCAATATGAGCAAAAGGAAGGCTGGAAAGATAAAAGTTTTCTGCTGAGATTGGTAATTGGCTGGATGCTGGGGTTTGGGGAAGCTGCTTCGCTTTCTGTAAATGGGAAAAGGAACTTCAGGTTCAATGATTTACTCCCTTGGATGAAAGCCAGCCCCGTTAACGTTGTGTTTGTTAAGTCCTGAAGCACAACAGACACTCGGGTCTCAGTGCAGCTATTGCCTGGCACACCGCAGCTGCATTTTTCCATTGCCCAAAAATGCAGCTGGTAGTGCAAGTGAAGCACATTCCCACCTCTCTGCTAGAGATTATCTCCAATCAGCTTGTGCTCAAGCAGGACACATCTGGGTTATTTCTTGATGTGATGGGAATGTAGCTCAAAGGGACTGTGTATTTTTAGGGGGTGAATATATGAGGAGACAAAACCTTCTGAAGAGAAGGTTAGTAAATCGCCAATTAGAGAACTAATGTTTCTCTTACTGTAAAGAATTATTCCACAGGTTTCTTCAAGAAATGCCATTCTGGAACAACCGAGCAGCTCTGGAAAGATACTGCCTAGCCAGCACGCTGTAAGTGACCTACCTCCAGAGTGGCAGGGTGCCTGAGTGATTAGCTGAATGTCTTGGGCAGTGAGTAATGGAAATTTATGTGAAAGTATAACAACTATGGAATTGGGAAAAAATGATGCATGCTTGAAAGAACAGCTCCTTGTCTCTTCCAACACTAAAGGCAGAAGTCATTAAGTGCAGCTATGAGGATTAAGTTTCAAACAACAACAACAACAACCCCAACAAACCCAAAAAGGCAAAAACCCCCAAGGAAACAGTTCTTCAATCAATGCAGATAAAACAATATTGCTGATGCAAGAAATTTACCCAGGTTCAAAGGGAAACTGAAGCAAGTACTTGGAATAGAGATCTATTGGGGGGTTACTAGGAAAACAAACATCAACGACCTAAGGTAGAAGATCATCATAAGGAAACACACACATATACTCAGTCTTATCTAGGCAGGCATCTGTGCTCTGCCTGGAGACAGGGGATTGGGCTAGATAAACCCTTGGGCAAAGCTAGTGTAACCGTTCTGAATATCATTCAGCTTGTTCTCCTCAGAAAGATACTATGAAAATGGACCTATTCAAGTGCATTCAACACAAATTATTTCCATGCCTTTATTCTCCCTGTTCCCCCATATTCAGAGTGGCAGAACATAACTGCAGAAAAGCAGGATTAAAAACCGAAGCCGTACATCCACTTGTGATTTGCATCTTTGGGCCCTTTTCTGACCTTTTCTATTTAATTACTTGTCTGTGTTCATCTGTTTTCACAGTAGGGATTTTTCTCTTTTCTCCCTTTTTTTGGGGGGGGGAGGTGAAGGGGGGCAGGGTTCATGATCTTTGCTTTCTTCTGAAGGTTTCATTTTTTTCGAGGAAAATCTCAACTAGTTCTGATCTTCTTTCCTTAATATGCTCATTATCTTTACTGATTACCCTTTGCCTATGTTTTACTAAATCTTTTTATGACCAGAATCCTGTCTCATTTATGCTGCATCATCCCAGGGAAATTTCTTGGGGAATAAGTGGAAAGACTGCACAAAACATCAGCTATTTGGTGAATAATATTTTTCTGTTAGATCTGGATCTCAGTTCAGTAATATCACACCTTATCTGAGAACTTCTTGCTCACTGAAATTTTTATTCACTCAGTCCTTCTGTGTTCTGGTGACTGAAGAGACATTCTGAATATATCTATATAGAAAGCAAATCTGAGATTGCTCTTTTCTCAGAGTCATGAGATCATTCTGCTCTGATAGCCACACAGAAGTTGCATAGGCTCAGTAGCCCTGTGTTGAGCCTGATTTAATGTCTTACAACAAGGCTTATTATAAGGAAATTTCATTCCATCTTGGATTTCAATGCTTCTGGTTGGCTCGAAGTCAGGCAGTTTGCTATATCTGACCATAAAAGATTGTAGACAGACAATTCCAACTGGAATAGGGAGGCAAAAGATTATTGCATGGGCCCAAATAATCCTGCTGTCCTTCGTTTATACAGCCTACTCTGTTACATGGAAGGATTTGTTCAGCTTCAGAGGGTGAGGAGGATTGAGCCACGATGGAAGAAAATACTTTCCCACAAATAAACATCTCTATTTGGAAGATTTTTTTAGAGACATTCTCTTCCAAATCTCTTTTAAAATATTGATGCAAATGTCCAGGCTTATATTTAGAGAAGAAAAGGAGCTTAGATCTAAAAGCATATCATCTTGCTTTCGGGCCAGTTAAGAATATTGATAATTATTTTTATGCATATTCTAATTAAATATGTATGTATCACTTTAAATTCAAATACCACTTCACAGAGATTTAAAACCCCAGACCTTCCCACCCCAGAGTTTACAACAGACAATATATGAGGAGCAGAGATGAAGGAATGTGCAATGCAAGATGGGGTAAGTGCTACCACGAAGATAACGAGAGCCTCATTCCGTTGTAAATGAAACGTGGCAATGCTGATGGTTTAATTTAAGAACATGTAAGGCATGAGGGAGAAAAGCAGATAATGACGGAAAGCTTAAGAGGAGGGATTTGAAAGAAAAAGGGAGAGCATGCACCCTTCTGCAAAATATATCTCATATCAAGGCAACTCCTTTGAAGTTGCTCAAGTCATTAAACCAGGGCTAAGCTTGGCCTACAAGGCCTAAAATATAGCTGTAACAAAAAGCCACTGCTCAAGGCAAGGTTCTGTCAGTAGGTACAGCTGGCAGGAAATTCCAGGATGCATTGGATATGCCCGTATTGCCTTCTGGGAGCCTGCAAGTGCAGGCTAAGTCATGGCCAGAGGGTGCAGAAGGCTGAGCACTCCAGCACGCCAGCAAGTTTCTAGGCAGGCAGATGGACAGTAGGTGGTGGGGAGGGAGCAACGTGCGCTGTGCTAACTCCTAGTCTTACGCTCATTCTTTCTGAGTCCGTTAGACCTCTCTTAGTGAGAACAATGGTTGCATGGGTGAAAAGGGAGGATTGTTTATGAATGCGACTTAGACGAAAGTCGGTGGTGGCTGTTCTGTATTTTAATATACACACAGTCGTACTGCCATCACTGTGGGGCTGGGAGCCACATGCCTTGCTGAAATTCTTGTTTTCTCTTGACAGTCTCATATTTTTTGATTGCAAAAGATCTTTCTGAGGAGATTGAGATTCTCTTTTTGTCAGTAGCTCATAAATGGACTCAGTAAGATTCTCTGTGCTTTCTAATCTTCCCCTTGCTCACATAATTGACCCTAAAATAGAGAAAACCATATACCAGAGATTGTTGAACAATACTGCCTTTACAGAGGATTTTAGGAAACATTTTATTTCTCATTTTTATTTTGAGAGAGACATAGGTAGACACAAAAATGTTCAGTCAATTATTTCAAAGAAAATAATTTTATTTGAGAAAAGTAAAACTTTTTTTTCCTATTATCTATGGAGTGAACTGATACATAATTCTGTTTCTTTGAAGTGTGCAGACAGTATCATAATTCTAATAAAGTATGTTTTCTTTAATATTCCATTGCTTTGTATTTATTAACCTGAAATAATGTAACACAGTATTTATTGTGTTGTGTTTTGTTTTGACACACTGCATGAGCAGTTTCACAATTCAGTTATATGAGTGGGTGATTTCTTACAAATGGTGGATATGTTTGTCAGGTGCTTATGACCTGGTCTTGCTTTATTTGTAACAGGCAAATAACTTGGAGACAGTGCACATACATGAGCACACACACAAATATAGAAAATGTTTCAAATATGCGTTTCTCCCTCTCTCTCTCTACCTATGTTCTCCTCTAGCCTGGAGGCACTTGAAAGGATATCACTAGGGCTAACAAAAAGTGTTCAACTCAGCTGAAAGTACTCAAATTCTTGCTCAGCTGAAGCTCAGCTCAATTTCATGAACTATTAGTCATGCATGAACCAGATTCACATAAGTATTTAGGCTCCTAAAACCAGTGAAATACCTATTTTCCCTTGACTCACATAAAAGCTGGGTACCTAAAGGAAAACTTAGATGAAATTTAAGCATCTGTGTTCAGGAAAATCTGTCAAAACTATACAAGTTCCTGAAAAGACAAAACAGCCATAGTTTCTGGCAAAATTTTCCATAGTACTGATTCTGTTGCACATGCTCAGTGATGACACTACTTTCAAGTGAGGAGACAGTCTGGTCAGCTAGGTCCTTATTTAAGTGGTGTAAAGCTCAGTGTTGCAACACCTAAAATGGAGTTTCCAGTGGTTCATAGAATCATAGAAACATGGAATAATAGAATGGTTTGGGTTGGAAGGGACATCAAAGACCATCTAGTTCCAACCCCCCTGCCATGGGCAGGGACACCCTCCACTAGACCAGGTTTCCCAAAGCCCCATCCAACCTGGCCTTGAACACTTCCAGGGAGGGGGCTATCCACAACTTCTCTGGGCAACCTGTTCCAGTGCCTCACCACCCTCACAGTGAAAAATTTCTTCCTAATATTTGATCTAAATCTACCCTCTTTTAGATTAAGGCCATTCCCCCCTTGTCCTATCACTCCATGCCCTTGTAAACAGTTCCTCACCATCTTTCCTGCAGGCCCCCTTCAGGTACTGGAAGTCTGCTATAAAGTCTCCCCAGAGCCTTCTCTTTCTCATGAGAGCAGACTAGAGAGTCAGAATCCCTTGACCCGCTGGTTACACTTCTTTTGATGCAGCCCAGGACACGGTTGGCTTTCTGGGCTGCAAGCATGCATTGCCAGCTCATGTTGAGCTTTTCATCAATCGACACCTCCGAGTCCTTCTCCTCACAGCTGCTCTCAATCCATTCTCTGCCCAGTCTGTAGTTGTGCTTGGGATTACCCCGACCCATGTGCAGGACCTTGCACTTGGCCTTGTTAAACTTCATGCGGTTTGCACAGGCCCACGTCTCCAGAATGTCAGGGTCCCTTTGGATGGCATCCCTTCCCTCCAGCGTGTCGACCACACCACACAGCTTGGTGTCGTCAGCAAACTTGCTGTGGGTGCACTTGATCTCACTGTCCATGTCACCAACGAAGGTGTTGAACAGTGTCGGTCCCAGTACCTACCCCTGGGGAACGCCACTCGTCACTGATCTCCACTTGGACATTGAGCCATTGACCACAACTCTTAAGGTGTGACCATCCAGCCAATTCCTTATCCACCGAGTGGTCCATCCGTCGAATCCATGTCTCTCCAATTTAGAGACAAGGATGTCATGCTGACTTGAGATTTTAAATTCAAGGATCTTAACAGCTGATATACTTGAATACTAGAATGTCGGTAGAGCACACCAAGAAGCAGGAAAATGCTGCATCCTGCCTGGGCTTAAAACCTCTCTTAAAATAGTTTGTAAGAACCATAGCAAAGCTGTGATTTAAAAATTGCATTCTATTATTAGGTGCTGATATCAACATTTTTCCTTATAATTATAGCAACAGTACATGACTTACATAATATCTTAGAGTACTCAATGAAGGAAAGTGAGTCCAAAAAGTTAGCCTAAATTCTCATCTCAAGGAGATCTAAACCTCTAAATCTCACATTTTTATCTGTCTCAAAGCTGTGGAGCATTGAAGATGAATGGATATCCCACCAGTTGAAGCTGAGTCTTTGAGAATGAAGAATTTCTGACTCAAAGGAGAATAAGTCAGATCCTTTCTCTGTTCTTACTGTTCAGCTACCTGCCTAGAAGGTGCTAAGCAAAAGAAAAATGGCTTGAGTTTTGCTGCCAGAACTGTTTGTGTATTTTACATGAGACAAATACTGAATTTTAATTTTGCAATTAAAAGTAAAATAAATTTATTAGAGAATAACTTAGATTTTTCATCCCATCTTTCACAGGTACACACAGCGAGCACCTTGCAGATAATGCTGAAGACGACAGACAAGAAAGGTAAATACTCCTTTATGCTTGCTAGCTTCTGCATGTATTACAGAGCACGTACTGAATCTTGGTGCCACCATCTTCCACATTACTGGGAAACCCTGATGGCATCTGGGATGTGTCTCCAGGCTATACGCTTTATGAAATCAAGATACAGGAGGCTTGTATATAACCAGGTCTCTCCCCAGTATGAAGTCAGACTGCATTGGGTTCTTTATTAGAAACGTAAGATATATTTCATCGTTCATCAGTTATGGAGTTATAGGAATTCCAGATCCTCAGCTTGGTGTTTAGCTTATGTTTAAGGCCAAAGCCAGTAAAGATGATAGTGGTGGAATTGTCTTGGGCTATAATGACTCCACTGACCATTCAGATATGTCAATTGACTGTGAGGTTTGAGGTATTTTGGCCATCTTTGTCTTGTCCACTTCCTATTGTTCCTGCTAAAGTACTATTTCAGGATTGAAGAGGTTCCATGCTGTAACACAGGGAAGGAGCTATTGTTTCATCTCACTGCTGGTCAGTGTTCCTATCAAGTTCATATAAAACCCATGTATTTTTCATTACTAAATTTCAACTCTGGATCTGTGTCTAAAACAGAAAAGAAATTAGAGAATAACCTATATGCTATACTGATCTTTGTCACAGTATATTTGGACTTAATTTTAACCAAAACAAAAGTGCAAAGAATGCATCCTTAACCTTAAGTTTATACATTTCAACAAAGATGCACTAAAGGAAGAAGAAAAAGGCGGGGCGGGGGGGGGGGGGCAGGACACACCACACACACACCAAACCCAGCACCCCACAAACAGAGAATTGGATCTCTGGATTAGGGAATAAAACACCATACAATTTAATCAATTCATCCATGGAAGAAAATACTGTGTGACGGTGTCTTTAAGACACTACTAAGATTTTACCACAGAAAAATTCAGACACTGAAATATTTTCATCAACTGATTATATTTATAAAATCCATATGAAAAGTGCAAACAGTCAGGGGGAATCATTTTGGATGCCTAGGGGTGTAGGGAAAATTAATTAAGAACTCCATCTTAACTGTTAAATTAAGATTTGATAGAATAATTTTATCTTCTGATGTATATTGTTTGCTCCTGGGACCAACTTGTCAAATTTGTGTCAACTTCTAAATATATTAAATACAAATACTAACGTGGCTGAGAGTTTTAATTGAGTAATGATGGAAAATAGTGAAAAAGTTAAGAACTAGCATGTACCGGCAGGCCAGACCTGCAAAAAGAGTTCAGGAAGATGTTGTGCCCTGTGGGGAAACTGAGCCAGGGAGCTGCACCTCATTCCAGTCTTGTTCCCTACTCTAGGGACATTGGGTGCTCTCCTTAGATGCTCCAGTGCATTTAACCAATATCATAGCACTGCTCTCACTTTACTAAGCAGTAAGCTTGACCCTTCCATACCTGTCTACATAAAGCAAACACAGAAATACCAGGTCCTTAGTAAATGCTCACAGACTTTTCAAGCAATGCTTTCAAAAAATTAAGCATTAAAAGAGGATTTTTTTCACAAACAGGACATTTACATTGAAATGGGAGTTAATAATTTTTTTGAAAATTCTTTAATGTCTAGAGGTGCTTGGATATTTTAATAATGAATTTTATTAAAAACACTGTATGTATAGATAAACAAACTGTGAAAGTACTTAAGGAAACTAGAAAATTAAACAACTCAATGGCTGAAAAAGATTATTATAGATAAGAGGAAGTTTTGGTGCATTAGAATGAAGAGCAGAAGCTATCCCTACAGATTGATGGATTTGTAATTTGCTGCAACTATTTAGGGAACAGACCGGGGTGTCACTGGAGCAGTTAAATGAAAACCTCCTCTCAGTGCTCTATAACCATGAGAGATGCCTGAAAGACATACGATTGTTTGAGGAGTAAGATATAGAATAGAACAATACTGTTGACACATATTTCAAAATTCAGTATTCATTGCTGTGGTGTTCATTTTGATGTGAAAAGATATAGCAGAAGAGAAACAGTCCAAAGAAGGGAAATGAGAATTCTTATAGGTTTAGAAAACTTGTATTGGAAGAGAGATCAAACAGATTAAGTCAATTTAGTTTGTAGAAGAGATGAATAAAAGGTGGCAGGCTAGAGTTATATATAATAATAATAGTGTAGTGAATGACGCCCCATTTGGTCATATGCCTGTCTCCCTTTCACATAACTTAGAACAAGGAAATACCTAATAAAATTAACACCACTGGAATCATTTTGCTGCAGCTTTTTAAATATTCTTAGTGCGTGCTAGGCTATTCATTTCACATGTTTTTCTTGTAGGTTTTGATATTTTTCCTGACAGGTCTTTTTGATTTAAGTGAAAATCTATCTTAATGTAAATTAACTTTTTTTATGACCAGTAAACATCTGCAATGAAAATTTAAACTTTGCATTTTGCAAATAACAAATATTCAAAGCTTTTATTTGTGAAGGAAAACAAAAGTTAATGTCATCATAATCCTAAATAGATGAAGCAGTGGCAAAGAAAACTGCAAAGTAAATATAAAATTTAATAATGGCCCTCCGACAGCTTGCTCTCAGATTGTTAGGAATTCATTAAACAATGGTTGAGCAGAACAGGCAATTAGATTATTCTCATATGAAGTATCTATCCATATTATGAATATTGCATACGACAGTACACATTTCTGAAGGGAAGTAGTCAACAAATTTCATTTCAGAGAATCAGCAAGAGGCTTGATTTCAGCCTCCAGATACACCCTTCTTTGTTTTCCAGACAAAATAATAATAATAATAATAATAATAATAATAATAATAGTAATAACAACAACAACAACAACAACAACAACAATTGGGATGCTGATGTATAAACAGAATTAATATACAGAATTTTATGCACATAATGTAATCTTTCAATAACTGTAGATAGAAGCTTATGCCAGTCACTTGACAGATATTTCACATACACATTTTCTGTAGACTTATAAAAAAGTACAGTAGGGGCTGGTAAAATGTTCATGGCGGCATTAAAAAAAGTCAGTGAGATTAAAAGTCAGCCAAAACAAAGACAAACACAAGTAGAATTTACAATGCTGTATATCATGATGTAGAATGAGCACCAATGTGAGAAATTTATCTCATACTAGCATTCAATCTTATTGTCATGTTTTGCTAATTTTAAACTTGATTTATGACTGATGAGCACTAATCAAAAAATAATCTGAGAAAATAAAATTTGTGCTTTATTGGGCACCTGAAAATAAGGACCAGGTATTTATTAGGAATCAACTAAGTCACTGAAAGTCACTAGTAAATATTAAACAGCATATCTAAAAGAGGTTTTAAGAGAATTTTGGATTCATTTCAGATAAGGAACTGGAATACAAAAGAAGCTTTATGTAGTCTTTAAAGCTAAAAATAAAACCTGTTGCATCAGTTGGTGATGAGAATTTTGTAGTTATTAGATTAATGATATACAGCTAAGATCAAGATGACCAAAAGTAATATAAATAACACAATAAATACAGTCAAAACACCTTTGAAATATGTTCCTAAATCAATGTTTTCAGAGGAAAAGCTATATGCAAAATACAAATATATCTACTGTGCAGATTTATTCCTGTTGTGTCCAGATACAGAGAGTTAATGAACAGGGACCAGACTGTTACCTCATCTCCGAAGTATGGCTTTTCGGGTTATAATTCAAAACATAAATGGTGTGACCACCTGGCAACTTGATGGGGTGTTATTTGTAAAAATGTATTGATCTCTTAAGAGGCCAGAGGTTGGCCTGTGGAGTACGTTAGTCCATGCCATCAGCTTTATTTCAGATGAAGCAAGAGAAATAATCAGGGCAGTGACTGAAGACCCACAGTTAAATGTTTCCTACTCTGGTGCACACTTTAAGAATTCCCTCAGCAGCTTTCCTCGATTCTTCCTTCTGCTCCTCTGCCACTCTTCTATGCTCTTATCACTGCCAGCGCTCTGGATACTCAGCTGTGAGCAGCCACAGGACAAAGTCCTGGAGTGTTCTCCCAGCAGCCCCTATGGCATGGTAGTCTCACTGAAATGCTGAGGAGTGACAGATTGGCCACTTCCAATATAGGTGCTGAGATCCAGACTAGGTTCAAAACTTGCAAAACTTTCCTGTTTCTTTAATAAATCTAAAACTCAGTAGGCTGTCTCTTGTTTCAGTATAAATAGCATTATTTTCCCTATCCTTGACAAATGCAATATTGCCCCACTTATATAGATTTATAATGATTATTTTCCTAGCTTGTCACTTGATCAGGTCATGACCCTAACATACCTTTTCAGGTGCCTCTCTGCCCTGCTGAGTTAAACTACTTCCCCCTCCTGCCCTTATTTCATGATTTTTTTATTTATTTATTATATTTTTTTTTTATTTCTCTACTCTGTGCATTGCCTTTTATTCAATATCATGCATTAAGACTTGGTCTATCTATTGGGTCATTCTGTCCCCTTCCATTATGTGCTTATTACATTTTCAGAAAAGCACCTTAGCATGTGCTTTTGCCTTCAGAATGCAAAGGTATGTCAGTATATGACCAAAAGTGCTCCAGTAACACCGGAGAGCCTTTTGGCTTTTCTAGACTGTGTGCTTTAAAATGTTCAAGTGTTCTAAAATGTTTCTATCTGGGCTGATTTTGTTTTAAGGAGGATGATGATGTGCTTGTTCTGCTAATTGAGGTAAATTGGCATCAGGTACAGAACTATGCATGCCAGCTGCGCAATGTTTTCTGTACTGGTGATACATTCTCATTAAAGAAAAAAAAAAAAAGCATCTGTGCTCATCAGAGCTAGAATGCACTGAGTAGATGCAAGGCATGTTGATGTTTTCAACCTGGTTCAAGCAACCAAGAAATTCTGTCATCACTGCGGCTGAGAGCAGGCCAAGTAATAGAAATAAGGTATGCCTTGTGCTCTTGTGTCCTCACTTTCCAGAGTGGCAGAGAGGAAGGGATGTGATTCTGCATTCTGTTCAGGCATGGATTTGCTGAGGGTGAGAAAGGGTGGGTGCGGTGAGAAAGAATCTTTAGCCCACGGATTCGCACTGCTTTGTATGAAGCACACACTCACCCACTGTGTGAGACAGTTGTCAATGTGCAGCCTACCCCTGTGGTTGGACCTGGAGGAAACTTTCATTCTTTTCAGTTACAGCATCTGGCCTTAAATCTTGGGTTATAGATTCTTTGTTTATCTATCAGGAGAGGAAGAAAAATGAGAGTGAAACCCCTTTTTCAGGGCAATGAATCAGGAGGCAAGGTGCATAAATTATTCTTGACAGAAGTCAAAGGAAGAAACGTCTTAAATCTTACAGCTCTTGGACAAAGAAGAGGCCTTCACAACCAGCCCACGCACTCAGTTTGGACTCCTGTCATGGATTTTCACCAGAGGTCAAGGCAGTCTGGATAGCTAAGGAAACTGGTCTTGCCGGTATAGGAAGATCTAAAAGTAATCATTAGATCTGCACACACTTCTGAAAGTACTGGAGCAGGTCCTTGGGAAGTATCTCAAGGAAAAAACATCTCAAGTCTTTTGATACAAAGGATTTTCTCAAAAGCAGCTGAGAGAGACATGTCATCAGTAAAAAAACCTAGAGCAATAAGGCAGTGAAGGTAGTTTCAATAACCAAATCTTCAGCAAAGTTATTAGTGTTTCATCATCAAAATAGAAGGACTGAGTGGGGTTCTTGTTTGCATAATGATGTTGTAAAAACTAGCATTTATTCTACTGTAAGGTGTGAATAAAGTATAGCCTGCAAGATGTGTGAAGTAATCCTTCTGCCTTACTCAGGAAAGTATCTGCTGGAGTGCTATATCCAGTTTTGGGTTCTGCTCTTCAAAAAATGAGTTGTTTTCCCTGGACTCTTTCCACATGAGTATTCAGAGGTCTAGAAATCACCTCCTGTGCAAAGGACTGTGATATTTCAGGTCTTTTAGCTTAGAGATACAGAAGCTTAAAGCTGACAGAGGTAGGACATGATAGAAACATTAATTTCTGTCCAGTTAGAAGAGGAGAAGATGGAAGGAAGGAAATGATCATACGAATGCAGAACTGTTACCCTCCAAATCCCACAGTACTGGAACTAGGATGCTCAGTGGAATAGACCAGTTAAAAACACAAAAGAAGGAACAGTTTTGCATGGGTGGCAGTGGAACTTTCTCCTGCAGGAGATTTTGGTAGCAGGCAGGATCAGCAAGTTCAAGAAGGGATTGAATAAATTCCTGGACAGGAGATCCACAAAAGGATGCTAAAAGGACTAGGGAAGTGTTTTCCCTCTAGGGTCCCTAATACAATCTTTGTAGATATAGAAGTACAACAGGGATGGGCTGCAGAAAATGGCCAGGCTTACATACTCTCTTTAAATAGCCTTTCTCATTGCTATTGTCTGAGACAGAGTACTATTAGTCTGATCCAATAGAAAATTTCTTGAATTTTTAAGACAGATCTGTATTTTATCCATAGGAGGACAAAAAGAAAATTAAGCCTTCCTTCTTATTGCCTGAAAACATAATATTTTCATGATGATAGGATACTTTTGAACAATTCAGATTATGTTATGTTCAGATACTCCTGGATATATAAGCAAATACATTAAGAATAATATTTCAAATTTAATTTGTTTAGACAGTTGTATTTTGAGGGGTTTTAATTTTGTAGGTTAGGGCAAATAAGACCAGAGAACCTGCTATTCCTATTCTTTCAGTGTTATTTAAGGCTAGGCAAGCCTTGGAGGGCATTAATCTTCTGCAAGTCCCAGAGGGAAGAGAACACATTTTCCAGGCTACTGGTGGAATCCATCTATCTCCGCAGAGGAGATTTTTCATTGCCTACTCACTGAACAGCCTAACAAGGAATGGAGTGGGCTGCAAAGCTGTCAATGGATTCTGGAAGTGTGCCTTGCCCGGAAATCACATTTGAGCATCTTATGATCCTCCTGCACAAAAAAATAGAAAATCTTACACTAGAGATTTCGAACAAAAGCAAAGTGGTTTTAGACAAAGATATATAGATCTGCAAACTGATCCCTCCCTCCTTTTCGCTGTCCATACTGGACTACCTGCCATAGCTGACATATGTAAGGAACTTTTCCAACTACTACAGCCATTGACAGAAAGTCTGTAATGATTTGTCCAACATTTTAATGTTAATAAAAATGCAATGCATTCAACTAATGTAAAACAGAACTGTGAAAGGAAAGGCATGTACTGATGTTGATCATGAAAAAGATTACTGACGTCCTACTTGAATACATAGAGAGCATTTATTTAATCTCTTTCTGATTGTAGTTTCTGGACTTGCTTTTGCTACTCTTAATTTTATAGTATGCTGTCTTCTGCTATGCCTGTGGTCAGATTCAGGCTGGAGTTAGTAAACCTAGCTTTAACTAGTGGTCATACTTCTTGGAGAAGGCAGCTGTGAGCAAATGCCTGCTCTGTGCTTAGGTTTTGTCATCTTAGAAAGTAATTTGGCTTATTGCAGATTAGAACTGGGGTATAAGCAAATACATGTAGCATGTATGCTCAAGGAGTTTGGGTCAATGGCAAGCCAAAGCTTGAATCTAACTTGGGAATAGCATTGTCCATTTCTGCTTGCGTTGTATGACAATTAATTAAGCTCCTTTCTGCTGTTCAAATTGTCCTCATACAAATATAGATATAGCATATTTCAATAAAAAAAACATCCCTCTGGAAGAAATCTTGAGTTTTCCCTCCAGGTAAGTAATAATAGCTGAGCGTTAGCTATCCCTTAGTGCTGTTTGGCACCCCTGGCACTAGGGCTGCAGAAACTAGAGTAGAGCCCATTGAAGCAAAGGTACAAACACCAAAGAGTTGTTCACAGTCTGACAGATAACTTCTACTAAAGGCAAGGTGGTTGACCTTGGAGGCTATATGTTTTGGAGCCTGTATGTTTTGACAGAGGTGACCTGTGCTGAAGAGGCCCCACTGTATAATAAATTACCAGAAAATGAGAAGCAATATGCCTTGCTTACAGGTGGTTCCTGTTGTGCTGTGGGAAAACATTGGAGGTGGAAAGATGCTGTGTAGAGTCCTACAGGACAAATTGCAGAAACTGTTCAAAGAAAAGATGAATCAAGTCAGTTTGCAGAAGTGAAAGACCTCCAGCTGGTTTTATATACTGCTGAATGAGAAAAATGGCCAGTACTCCACCTCTGACTCATGGATGGCGGCAAATGTTGTTGTGGCTACAGCAATGGACCAACTGGCAGCGCAGTAGTAAACCCATGTGGGCTGCTGCGTTGTTGTGAGATATCACTGCCCAGGTAGAGAATTTGGTTGTAAAAATAGGTCACATAGATGCTTACATACCCAGGAGCTGTGCCACTGAAGAACATTGAAACAACAAGCAGATGGTCCAGGCTGCTAGAATTGAAGTGTCTCAGGTGGATCTGGACTGGAAACATAAGGAAAAGCTGAGAGAAAAAGTGAGAGAGTGGCTGTGTGGTGCTTAATTTCCTACTGGGATTAAACTATGACAACAGCACATACAGAATCCAGGTCATTGAGAGACTTGGCTGACCTGAACTCTGTAGATGATGAAACCTTTACTTTCTCAGATTATATTGCTTTTCCACAGAGGTGACTGTCATTTACATTAAAACTCCTTACATTGCCAAAGCAACTTAGAGTACATGTTAAAACATGCTACGCTTCTCCCAGTGAGGGTGATCAAAGTAGCCCTACTGTGAGGAAGAATTAACCTTGTGCGAGTTTTATTGCCAGGGAAACAGCAAGTTCCATCAAACACATAGGACTACACACTTTATTCCTTGTGAAATTGTTTTATATAAACCCCACAAACTCACCTTCCCTAAGACTGAGACTAAATTTAGATGTGATTGCCAAGGAAAAACTCTTTGCAGACAAATAATTAAGTTTATGAATTTAAAAGATCTAGGTTTCCAATTGTTTTTTTGTTTGTTTGTTTTCCTTCTTAAAGACAAAAATATTCTCAAATGTTGATATATTTGCAAATAAAGAAATAGATGGTGCCATTCCCACTTGGTAATCCTATGAATATGAAATCATTAATTTCTTTGGAATAGCTGTTCTTGCATAGTCCTAGGTGCAACTATAACTTGGAAATAGGTATTACAAGTGCATAGAAGAATGTTCGTACTCTCTTGAGAATATACATCATGAATTATTAGAAAGCAGTAGGATAGAATATCACTTTATTGGAAATATATTTCTTTTACAAAATGTTTATGGTATGAGAGGAAAGTCTAAATATGTCGAAGAATTGATATGGAACATTTACAGAGAAGTAAAACTTTCACAAGAAAAGAGCAAAGTTTTGTGAGATTGAGCAGATCTGAGCACAGTTTATTTTTCCGGAAACTGCATCCATACAAACAGCAATATTATATAGGATTCGTCTCTCCTAACTTTAAGTTCTACAGCATAGATGTCTACATTTGAGTGTGTCGCCTGTGGCTCTTTTCTTCTGTCAATGTAAAGTAAAGCACTTTTGGAGGACACTTTACTTCATCCTAAACTAGAAGTTTCATACAGTTACCCTTTGTCACCAAATATCAGGTTTTATCAGAATGTACTACTTGGCCTGTTAGCCGTACGAAGGCTTTTCCAGCAGGTAGTGGTCCACTGGGACAGCCTGCCTAACAGGCATCTACCACATCTCAGCCCTTGAGCAGTTCATCTGATGGGTCTGACATGCCACAGGATTTTATGTTTCTTCTCCCTCTGCATGGCAGCCTCCCTTGTGGCAGACCTAAATGTGGCCCCAAAGTCTGGATTCTGAGATCTAAAACCTACAGACAATGGAAAACTTCACATGATGGCATCCATGGTCTCTGTCAAGGAAATGTGAGTATAAAAGCCCTCAAAGTCTTTGCTGAAAGTGGCTTTCTGCTGTGACCTATGTTGTAAGATGCCCAGAGGCCCTAAAAAAAGCGTATTGCCTCTTGCACAAACTGAAAGTTCTCAGCAAGACTCCCGAAGTCTTTGCTCCTAGGAAAGCCTTTGGCCTTATTTTAGTAGGATGGCAAAAGTAGTATTCTGAATAAGTTGTCTTCCAAGTAAAGGAGACAACAAACCAGAATACAAATGTTTCATTCTCTCATACAGCTATGGTCCAGGACTGTCTCGGTACATTCTTTGCCATGTTGCAGACTGCAGGATGCAGATGACAAGGGAATGGGATAGGATTTTTGTCACTCTTTCTTCTTTCTAATACTAGAGCTGAAAAGTCACTCTAAGACTGGCCTTGTGAAATAAAGTGAAATTACTAGAAGTGTACTCAAAGAAATGTGAAATGACTACTTTCTACATTGCAAAACCATGAAACCAGAACTCCTAGCATTGTATCTAATTGGCTTAAGGGGAGGAAAGGGAGCTAAGACTCTATCTACATTTGCAGGTGACACTTCAAAGTAGATACAAACAAGTATAAACTATATACAAAAAATTATTTTTAAAAGACATAGCAATACAGAGTTGTAAAATGGCTCCAAAGAGGTCTTAAACTATTCAGGTTTTAGCCATCAATGTGTCTCACCCAGTCTCATAGTAGTTTATCTGAAAGTGAATTACTATCTGGAGCTCTTTTGTTGTATTTATCATCACATTCTGCTCCACAGATGGGAACGATGCTTCACCCCAAGGATTACTGCTTTGGTAATATGGGTCTGAGGGTGGTGCAGGGCCTACCAAAGTGGCATCAGTGGTGGCAGCTGGGGGAGCACTCTGCCCTGGCAGCTGGTGGGATGGTCCCCTGCGTTGTCCTTTATTGTTCTGGCTCCGTGGTGAGAATGATATGTACTGGCCAGCGCGGCAAGGCACGGGTGCCTCTCCTCTCCTTGCCTCACCTCGGTGCCGGGGTTGCATCATGCCCCTGGTAGCCCAGGAGTTGGAACTCATCTAGGAAATCCAAGTGCCAAAGTTAAATGTGCACGTACAATGACAGAGTCAGAAAGCGCTGATAAGACTATGAAGGCAGGCATTTTTCCCCCTTTCTTTGGGAAGTGCAATATAAAAACCATTGTTCCTAGCACAGAAGAGAAAACTCCTGCTGGCAGTGACTATGGTGTGACTTTGGCCCCTTCTCAACATGTGTGATACCCTCAGAGCACTGCAAGTTTACAGAGCTGTACAGTGCCCCTTTGCCAGGCAGTAGGGCTCAATGCGCAACCCCTGGAAATGTACTCATTTCCAAAACCTGAGCAGCAACATCCCTTGCTGGCCCTTGCAAGACAAGTTTGCAGGCAAAAAAATGCTCCCTTGAGCAGAGCTGTCGAGCCAGTCGTGCTGCACTGTTTCCTGGGCTGAGCTGCTCTTTCTGCAAAACACTCTGCTGAGCTACCTGGTTTGATCAGGTTGCACTGAGCCATCCTGGGCTGCTTTGCTCTCTGGTGGGTGGTGCACCTCTGGGCATCACAGAAATATTTCCAGTGCTCAGAGCAGTGTTCAAAGTTTCGAGAGATGGACAGCAGAGTTTGCTATGCACCTGAGCTTCTTGCTGCTCTCCACCTTCTTGAATTGTTTCAGTTGCCCATCCCAGAGAGGTCTTTTTCAGTCTTTCTGATTTTTCTTGTCTGGCTGGCCTTCACTCCCCTCTTCACAGAGCAGTTTTCGCTTTCTGTTTCTTTGGGTCTGGTGTTGCTGTGAAAAGCCTGCAAACCTTTCCATTTGATAGTATCATGAGATAGGTAAAGACATGATGAATCTGAATCAGTTCCTGTTTTAATCAAAACTAACTCATTTTACCTTCTTTCCCTGGACAAGCTCTTCCATTGCTGAGGGCATACGAGGGAGCCTACCCTGCTTCCTGGAGTGACTACGGGCAAAGCTGGAGGCACCTACAATGGACATGTAGAAGTGAACAGGTAGCAAGGACCTACCTGGAAGAGAAAGTTACTATTTGCCAAATCGCTATTATGGCACTTAAAGGAGATTGCTTAGATTGATCTGCATTGTCCATATTTCACACAGCCCCCCACCCCAAAATAGACTTGTTGAAACTCTGAAGAAGGAGGATCTCAGCTCAGCTTTTCTGAAGGTGGCAGCTACTGACAGGACAGCTCAGCTGAGAAAATGCTAACAGGATCATCGCACAAAGTGCAAAGGCCAACCTGCATCAGCCTTACCCTCAACTTTGGTGGAGCTGCAGGCTGATGGATGACCTTGCTTTCCCCTTCACAGGGTCTGAGTCCACAGCAAGAAGGAAGTTCTTTCTTAAAAGACATAAACACTGGGTGAGAAGACCCTGTACATTTCAGCCTCAGATTTACATCAGGAACCATATCCTCACGCACAAGGCATTTTACTACAGCATTTGTGGACCTGACATACCTCTGCTGTTTCTGCTTCAGCTAATGGTGCTGGCGAGTCCTTGTCTGGTGCACTGGAAATTCCAGCCATCTCCTCTTCAAAGATTTCCTCGATGTTCTCAATGAGAACAGCACGCATCACACCATTGAGTTCAACCCAGGTGGCTGAAAACAGATCAAACAGCCTTTCCCACTCGTGACCCTTGCTGTTACTCAGAAACCTGCATCTGTCAGGCCACTCTTCCTGGCTTGTGTGGGCCTGGAAGGTTGTAGCTGGCTGGTAAATACAGCATACCTTCCCCATCACCTGCACCAGCACTTCCAGGGTGAGTGTGTGCTCCTCAGCCAGGCTCTGTTAGATTTGGTTCCAAATCAGTAGATTTGGATCTGCATCAGAGGGACTGCCTTCGCTGAGATACTGCCACCTCCCTCCCTGCCCTTCTGGCAGGAGTTGCTTTGTGGAGAAATCTCCAGTGCCTTCAGGAAGTGCTCCAAGGAGAGAAATGCTTTTTGGTGCCACTTCCCCCAAAATCCGACTCCACAGCAGCAAGAGGTGGCTGGCAGGAAACCTGGCATTTTCCAAGGAAGCCATCGCTTTGCCTCTACAAGTGCCTGGTCTCTGCCAGTCCCTGTGGAGCAGGCAGGCTGCTCACCGTCTCCTGTCACCTTCTCCTGCCTGCTGGTCTTCTGCAGGGCACTCATCCACTCCTCATAAGCTCTATATCAAGGAGCTTGGCAGAGATGTTTGCAGGAAGTCCTGCGATGCCAAGGGCTCCAGGTGAGGCTTTGAACACTCCTTCTGGGAGCACAGGCAGCATCCCTGACACTCTGGCTCGTGAACAGGTGGCTGGGTTTCAGCTCTCTATTCTCACAGGTAGCCATCAGCACTGAGAGAGCAGGGAGCTGCCAGGTTCCAGGTCTGGAGAATTCACCTGCAAGATGACAGCCAGGAGGTGTGCAGGCTGGCTTTCCATGTGGACCTCTGCTGCACTGTCAAGGGCTGCCCTCAGCTACCAGGAGGTGCATTCACCAGCCCCAAGCCTGAATAGCCCCTCCATGGAGGGCTGTTGCTCTTCCGGGAGAGCCACCAGGTCCTGCAGGTGACATGGGAGGACAGTTGCTTGGCTGAAGACAAGCCCTGGAGCAGGTGAACTTGCCTCAGAGACAGGAGCAAGTGTGGACAGCTTTGCTTTCACTGGGGCAGGATGGAGGGTGGCTGTGGGTAGATGATGTGGGGAGGAGCCAGCTTTGTCCCCAGACCCCACCCGGGGTCCCTCTGCTGGGGACAGCAGCTCTCAGGAGAAGCCAGAGGGATGGGGACACCCTGGCTGGGTTTGCTTACCTGGATGGGCTGGGGCAGTGTGTCGTCCTGGCTGCAGAGATCTGCCAAGGGCCAGCCAAACAGAGCCCCCCATGCATCAGAGTTCGACTGTCCAGGTGCCTCTGCAGCAGCCAAGGTCCTTTGTCCATGCTAAAGGACAGGGCAAACCCTTCCTCCTCCTCTGGGTTCCGCCTGCTTCCAAGAAATGCAGAGCAAAATCCCCTGGATGAAAATCACCAGGCAGTTCTCTTGGACCCTCTCAGAGATGTCACCCCACCACTGAGCACAAGGGAGAGATGCCATTTGGGAACCAGGGGCCCCTGGGGGCTCAGCTCTCTCCTGCCACAGAACAATGGGGATGGATGTGCCCTGCAGGAAGAGCAGCAGCAGCCCAGTGCAGCGCAAGTGTCCACCTGCAAGAGGAAGGGAGAAGGGTCATCCTGCCTCCAAACTCATGTCCATGGTGGTTTCTTACTGTGGAGCCCAGACCTGGGCACAGTGCTGATCAGGGAAGGGTCACCTCCCTCCAGCTGCTGGCAGAGCTTTGCCTAGTGCAGCCCAGGGTACCACTCACTGCCTTTGTGGCAAGGGCACCTTGCTGGCTCCTGTTCAGCCTGGTGTCCACCGGGGCCCTCAGGGCTTTTTCTGTCAAGCTGCTTTCGAGTAGCTTTGCCAAGCTGGTTTTGGTCATGTATGTGTGGATGTTTCCCTGGGTGCTTCATGCCCATGTGGTGCCATCCGCAGTCAGTCCCACCCTCTTTCTGCAGGTCTCCCTGTGCCACTGCTGTGAGGGTTAGAAGGGCATGTTTTCTCCAGGTCCAAGTGGAAAGGCTGTCTCATGCTATGGGACAGGAATAAAGAGAATGAACCTTGGTGACAGAGTCCAGAGACAGAATTTCCACAAAACTACTACTTTTTTTTTTTTTTTTTTTCCTAAACTCCAACTTTTTAACACCAACTTTGTTCTTCTCTTAATGCCTGGGTAGAAGGTGGTGGTTGGCACTCTAGAGAGCAGTTTCCCTTTGCTGGCTGCAAAAAAGACAGCAGCTGCATAGCTGCCTTCTTGAGTGAGCATCTGTCTGCAGAACCCCCGTGTCTAAAACACAGGGGAGAGACTCCAGGAAGCAGAACTTACCCAAATAGTGCACCTCAGGGGGCTGCCGACATGTCCTGCTCACTTCCCACTCTTCCTGGGATGCTTTACATGGTCAGCAGAGAGAACAAAGCAGTCCTTCTGTCTGCTCAAGCCAGCCCAGCTGTGTCTTTTTCTCTGAATGCCTGAAGCAGAGTAACAAGAAGCTAAAAGCCGATAACCAAGCTAGTGCGTGAGCTTGCTTTGACATTTTGTTGAAGAAAAAAGGAAGGAAGGAAGGAAGGAAGGAAGGAAGGAAGGAAGGAAGGAAGGAAGGAAGGAAGGAAGGAAGGGAGGGAGGGAGGGAGGGAGGGAGGGAGGGAGGGAGGGAGGGAGGAAGGAAGGAAGGAAGGAAGGAAGGAAGGAAGGAAGGAAGGAAGGAAGGAAGGAAGGAAGGAAGGGAGGAAAGATGAGCTATACTCTCTGTAAGCCCTCTACGAGTCAGACTTGCAAAGAGTTTCAAGGCCTGCAATACCTCCTGCTTACGCAGTGCATATTTGCAAAGATACGTGTCAAAGCAAAGCCTCCTCACTTTATGCTGCAAGAGAAGGGCAACATCATGGTCAGGACCCCGACCCGTTCACAGTTCACAGGTGCTATTTAAGAAGATGAGGATACATATGGTAACTCCTACAATAATTTGACATAGGTAGAGAATGCATGGTGTAAGTATGATTACAGTTTTTGTAGCTGTGTGGTCAAGTGGTTACTCATAGTGAAAAAACATCCGAGTTCTGTTGTATGACACTAGTGACAGTAAAGCTCCAATCTTTGCACACAAGCAACTTTACAGGATGGTGCCTGACTATCCAGGTGACTTTGAGCTTTTGAAAATTCTCCTCATTTCTTGGCACTGCAGAGAAACAAAAGCACTCACCAAAACACAGCCACAGGTATTTTTAGCTTCTCTGGAGACCTCCTGGAAAAGGAAGGGCTGCTTTTTGCTGCCTTAAGAGCTTCACAAGCCAAAATGGATACTGACATATGAACTGCCTCCAGCTACAGTAGCAACAAACAGGTCCTGTGGTTTGAGGGACCGGTGACATTACTGGTTACCATGGCCTGAGACAGAGAAGTTTTGTTTCACAAAGGCTAAGGCTAACTTGTAAGCAGCGCCATGACTTTCCAAACATGATGGAGAGTGGCTTGGCAACTACATCAGTCAATTCTCTCAGGACCCTGGGGTTCATTTCATCAAGTCCCATGGACTTGTGCACGTTCAAGTTCCTCAGGTGGTCTCAGACCTGATCTTCACTGACTATTGGATGGACTTAATTCCCCCAGTCCCTGTCTTGAGGTACAGGGATTGAATCATAGAATCATAGAATCTTAAGGCTGGAAAAGACCTGTGAGATGATCAAGTTCAACTGTCAACCCAACACCACCATGTCTACTAAACCATGTCCCGAAGTGCCACGTCTACCCATTTTTTGAACAACCTCCAGGGATGGTGACTCCACCGCCTCTCTGGGCAGCCTGTTCCAATGTCTGACCACTCTTTCAGGGAAGAAATTTTTCATAATGTCTAACCTAAATCTCCCCTGGTGCAACTTGAGGCCATTTCCTCTTGTCCTTTCGCTAGTTACTTGGGAGAAGAGACCAACACCCACCTCACTACAACCTCCTTTGAGGTAGTTGTAGAGAGCAATAAGGTCTCCCCTCAGTCTCTTCTTCTCCAGGCTAAACAACCTGTTCCCTCAGCCACTCCTTGTAAGACCTGTGCTCCAGTCCCTTTACTAGCTTTGTTGCCCTTCTCTGGACACGCTCCAGCACCTCAATGTCCTTCCTGTAGTGAGGGGCCCAAAAATGAACACAGTACTCAAGGTGCAGCCTCACCAGTGCCGAGTACAGGGGATGATCGCTTCCCTAGTCCTGCTGGCCACACTATTCCTGATAAAAGCCAGGATGCTGTTGGCCTTCTTGGCCACCTGGGCACACTGCTGCCTTATGTTCAGCTGGTTGTCAACCAGCACCCCCAGCTCTTTTTCAGCCAGGCAGCTTTCCAGACACTCTTCCGCAAGCCTGTAGTGTTGCAGGGAGTTGTTGTGACCCAAGTGCAGGACCTGGCCCTTGGCCTTGTTAAACCTCATACAGTTGGCCTCAGCCCATCGATCCAGCCTGTCCAGATTGACCCGAAAGATGTCTTGGCCTTTGTTTAGAATTGGAGTTTTGAATACCAAACTCACATTTAGACCTCTGTAATAGGTGCCTAAATGTAGGTATCCTCTTTTCAAACTGAATTACATTACTGAATTCAGAGTAACTACCGCGACTGCAAAGTATGTAGCTCTCCCACAAGTCCTGTGTCATATTCCCTAGCTTTGTGGACAAGTCCTGTATGTTCCTGGCATTTCAAATGCCACAGTCTAAAGCTGGCAAACTAGATCCTACACATTTTGTCTGGCTCAGATTTCAACCTATTTTTGATAAGTAGATTACTGTGAAATTGACAGAGGCCAAATAGATTAAATTGAGACTCTTTAAAAATTGCATATGCATAAAAAATATATATCACAACAGGGCTTTTATTTTTATTTGTGAACAATGAATTCTTCTCACTAAAGACAATCAGAGTGAACATGTGATTACCTAGTGTGAAAAGTAATGAGATAACTACTTCACCCTTCGGTGTTGGACTCTTTTTTTAGGAATGATGTTAGTGTGCAACTCCATAGACCCTAGCCTGAGGTTTAGCTACCTCATCCAAATGTGAAAAACTATGGGAAAGGATTTGTGAAGTGTCTGGCTGAAACAAGGGAGAGAGAAGCTGATGGGAAGTCATAGATAGAGTTGAGAGGTTGGGCTGGCCACATTTGTAGTTTCTGTGGGTTGAGGAATAGCAGGAGCTGATAGCTACCATGACTGTGTACAGGTGACAATATTGCACCAACTAAGACTCTGTGGTTGCCATTCATAAGCTGATTTGGCAACTGGAGAGCCAAGCAGTGATCAGTAAGACTCACTCACCCTTTAATAGTCCCATATGGCCAGTGTGAAAATCTAACAGAGGATGGAGGCTAACAATGGGCTGTCATGGCCTGAACGAAGTCATGCTGTCACTGCATGCTGCCATACTGGACATGCTAGAAGTCTAGTACAAATTGGAGTCAAAGGCAACTAAGTGGTATGTCACAACTGATATAACTAATGCATTTTTTCTCGATCCCTTTGACAGCAGAGTGCCTACCACAGTGTGCTTTCACTTGGAGGGGAGTCCAGTACACCTGAAATTGACTGAACCTAGGGGTGGAAACACAGGTCTACCATTTGCTATGGAGTGATACAGACTGCACTGGAACAGGGTGAAACTCCTGAACACCTGCAATGTATTGATGACATCATTGTGTTGGGCAACACAGCAGAGGAAGTGTTTGAGAAAGGGCAAACAATATTAAATATTTTTCCAAAAGCTAGTTTTGTTGTAAAAAAAAGGCCAAAGTGCCTGCACAGGAGATCCAGCTTTTAGGAATAAAATGGCAAGATAGGTATCATCATATCTCAATGGATGTAATCAATAAAACAACAGCTATGTCTCTACCAACTAACAAAAACAGAAACACAAGCTTTCTTAGGCTTTGTTTTTTTTTTTTTTGGAGAATGAATATTCCAGGTTACAGTTTGATTGTAAGCCATCTCTGCTGGGTGACCGGGAAGAAGATTGGTTTCAAATTGGGCCCTGAGCAGCAACAAACCTTTGAACAAATTAAACGGGTGATTGTTTGTGCAGTAGCACTTGGGTCAGTCTGAACAGGACAAGATGTGAGAAATGCACTTTACACTGCAGCCAGCGACCACGGCCCCACCTGGAGCGTCCCCTCTATGCATCATGCAACTGATGCTACATGCAATCACACTGATCACGGAATGGGTTCAAATGAGCAGGCTCAATTGCCCAGGAATCATGGAAGAGATCACGGACTGGACAGAAGGAAGAAACTTCAGAGTGCTGCTGAAGGAGGTTGAAACATATAGGCTCCAAAAATTGTAGAATATTGCTGAGAGATTATCTGAATCTGAACATAGGTAAATACTAACATCTTGGTATGCCATACAACAGTATGAACTCTTTACTCCATATACAAAGAAAGATTAGATTCAGCAGGAGCATATGCATTGCTTTAGGGTATTTTTTTTTTTTCTGTGAATATGAGATGGTGTAAACCTTTCAAAAGTTCAGGCTAGACATATTTTTAGCATTTAGAGAACAGAAATAGTGTGATGAATGGAGAGTTTGAGGTATTTAATACAAGTACTATAGAGAAAAAGGGGGATAATTCAGTTCTGATTTGGATTCACCAAATTTAGTTGCCTCTGCATAGGTTTCTAAATGGGAGATAGGTTTCTAAAAAAATTTCATTAGAGTGAATGGAATGGGATTCAGCGGCATTGCAGTGTGTCCTAGTTAGTGTCTAGACAGCACTCTGAAATATGGAGAGCTTCTGTAGGTCCTGTATCATATCTGTCAGCTTTCCACAGATGCTTTGAATAACTTAAGACATTTCATATGGCACTGGGTGGCTTTATTTAGAGAACTGAATCTCACTTGGGGAACTACTAAAAATATTCCAAGTCTAGTGTTCTGCTGTAAGGCTCATTTCGGTGGCCTAAACATAGGTTTCTACAGCAATTTCAGAAACTCTAGAGTATCCAAGACATCTGCACAGGGCTGACAGATATGACACAGGACCTATGGGAGATTCATGCCCTTCCGAAGTACCCATTAGAGGCTAGACAGGATATGACTGGTGTTTGAAACGGCATAGACATCTGTGTTTAGGCAATAGAATCCACCCCTTAAATGTAGATGTCTTAATCTCAGATTGAATTCCACCCAAATAGCCTATGTTTAGAAATTTAATTAAGTAAACTGATTTGCAAAAGTTACTGAGAAACCAACATGTCCTACTGAAGTCAGACTTGTAGTCAAGGAAAAAAAAAAAAAAAGAAAAAGATCTGATTAGTGAATAGGCATACCTAGCTTTCTCTCCCTCTCTCTCTAAAAACTAAAAAAATAAAAAATAAAAAGATCTTGAAATGTAATAAACATTTTTTGGGAAATTGTAATTACGGGGGGAGAATACTCAGATTGCATGAATATTCACATTTGTAGATGAATCTGCTTTACCCATGTTTGCATCTCTTAACTAACTTGAATATCTTCAGGCAATCAAATTTAGCAGGCAGGATCACACATACAAGCAAATTTCAAAGTCACAAGTATTTTCACAAACTGATTGGCACACAGAGGGATTTCTTACAGAATTCCTTCCATGCTCATCCAAACACGAACAATGATGTGCAATTTTATCTGACCTCTGCTAGGGAATGAATTTTAAACATGAATACCGATCCATGCGGTAAAAGAATCTATCTAAAAAAATAATCATAACAACAGAAATCAAATTCCATTTAAATATTTCTGGTCTGCCTATATATATTACATACAGAAAACAGGCTAAATTGATTTTATGGATTTGTTTCAAAATAGACACTATTCTGTGCTAGCAATACACAGAGCTAATGACTACTATGCAATGAATGCAGTTCAAATCAGTTTTGGTGTACATGAAGTCATCTGGCAGAGTGAAGGTATAAGGAGTTTGTGCTTCCAAAAGATACATCGGTTAGTGCAGAGTAAGTATATGCTGCATGTCACAATGCAACAAGACCCGTCATGCGCTGTTGTGCCAGGTGCCCACCAGAGCCGCTCTCTCACTCCCCTCTTCAGTAAGGCAGGGAGGGGAGAAAGGAGGAGGGAAAAAAAATAACCCCAAACTCATGGGTCGAGATAAAGGCAGTTTAATGTAGCTAAAGCAAAAAGCCACGTGCGGAAGCAAAGCAAAAAGCAAAAGATTATTCTCTACTTCCCATCAGCAGGTGATGTCCGGCCACTTCCTGGGAAGTAGGGCTTCAGTATGCGTACCCCTTACTCCGGAAGACAAACATTGTAAAAAAAAAACCAACGAATGCCCCCGCCCTGTTCCTCCCCCTATTCTCAGTTTCTTATTGCTGAGCAGACGTCATATGGTATGGAATATCCCTTTGGTCAGTTTGGGTCAGCTGTCCTAGCTGTGTCCCCTCCCAAGATCTTGCCTACCCCCAGCCTGCTGCTGGGGAAAAAGAAATGTTGGAAAGACAGCCTTGATGTGTGCTGGCACTACTCAGTAGTAGCCACAACACCGGTGTGTTATCAACACCTTGCTAGCTACCAATACACAGCACAGCACCATGAGGGCTGCTGTGGGGAGAATTAACTCCATCTCAGCCAGACCCAATACAATCTCCACCCCTTATTCCATACCATTTGTGTCATGCTCACGCTCCACACACTTTAATACATATATGTATATATTTTATAACCGTTTCATTGTATTTAGTTCTTATTAACTATGATCTCCAGTGCTTTAATAGGTGGATGTTACTCTCCCGTTCCATGAGCTTCCTCTGCTCCTCCAGATGTTCACGAATCGACTATGACTTGGGCCCAATCTGTCAGGATGGCTGTTCAGGTTCAGTTGTTGGGCACCAACACCGGCTTGCTTTGGGCTGTTGTTGCATTCATCTGGCTCCTTGCAAAACTTGCTCTTCGTTGGTTTGGGTCATTCCTTCTACATTACTTCCTAGAACGTACAACTCACATTACAGATTATTTTACCCCAAGGTTAAATCTCCTTGAGGCACACACCGGGTCTCCCCATCCTTCCGCATTACCCACCAAGTACACCCAGGTCCTTGAGCAAAGACAATCCCAGAAATGGGTTTGCCTTTTCCCATGGGAGGAGCAATCCACACCGCCTTCCCCAGCCACTTTCCCATGTGTACTACAGGGACCTTGTCTCCTCCCACAGTATGTAGGGGTTTCGTTTGGGCAGGACCAGGACGGTTAGCAGATCCTCTGGTATTAATCAGCCAAGTGGCTTCTGCTAAATTTGTATCCCAGTGCTTCCATGCCCCATTACCTAATGCCCTCAACATAGTCTCTAACAGTCCATTATATCTCTCGATCTTTCCAGAGACTGTGGGTGATAGGGGATGTGATACACCCACTCAATACCATGTTTCTTTGCCCATGAACTTATGACGTTATTTCGAAAATGAGTTCCATTGTCTGATTCAATCCTTTCTGGGGTACCATGTCACCATAAAATTTGTCTTTCAAGGCCTAGGATGGTGTTTCGGGCAGTGGCATGGTTTACAGGAAATGTCTCTAGCCAACCAGTAGTTGTTTCCACCATGGTGAGTATGTAGCGCTTGCCTTGGCGTGTTCGTGGCAGTGGCCCAATATAGTCAATCTGCCAGGCCTTGCCGTATCGAAAACCCAGCCACCGCCCTCTATTCCAGGGAGATTTTACTCGTGTCGCTCGCTTGATTGCAGCACATATTTCACATTCATGAGTGACTTGTGTGATGGCCTCCATGGTCAGGTCCACCCCTCGATCACGAGCCCATCTGTATGTTGCATCTCTCCCTAGATGTCCTGATGTTTCATGGGCCCATCAAGCTACAAATAGCTCACCCTTACGCTCCCAGTCCAGGTCCACTTGAGCTACTTCAATTTTAGCAGCCTTGTCTACCTGTTCATTGTTTTGATGTTCTTCAGTGGCACAGCTTTTGGGTACGTGAGCATCTACATGACGTACCTTCACAGCCATGTTTTCTACTCGGGCAGCGATGTCCTGCCACAATGCAGCAGCCCAGATGGGTTTACCTCTGCGCTGCCAATTGGTCTTCTTCCACTGCTGTAGCCACCCCCATAGGGCATTTGCCACCATCCAGGAGTCAGTATAGAGATAGAGTACTGGCCACTTTTCTCATTCAGCAATCTTTAGGGCTAGCTGAATGGCTTTCACTTCTGCGAACTGACTTGACTCACCTTCTCCTTCAGTGGCCTCAACGACTTGTCATGTGGGACTCCATACAGCAGCTTTCCACTTCCGATAGTTTCCTACAACACGACAGGATCCATCAGTAAATAGAGCATAACGCCTTTCATCTTCTGGTAACTCATTATATGGTGGTGCCTCTTGGGCACGAGCTACCTCCTCAGGCAGTGCTCCAAAATCTCTACCTTCTGGCCAGTCCATAATCTCTTCCAGGATTCCTGGGTGATTGGGTTTCCCCAGTCGAGCTCGCTGCGTGATTAGTGCTACCCACTCACTCCATGTAGTGCTGGTTGCGTGATGTGTAGAGGGAATGTTTCCTTTGAACATCCAGTGTAGCACAGGCAATCGCGGTGCCAAGAGGAGAGATGCTTCTGTACCAACAACTTCTGAAGCAGCTCGAATCCCTTCGTAGGCTGCTAGGATCTCTTTTTCAGTTGGGGTGTAGTGGGCTTCTGATCCTCGATACCCCCAGCTCCAAAACCCTAATGGTCGACCTCGGGTTTCTCCTGCTGTTTTCTGCCAGAGGCTCCAGGTAAGGCCATGCTCCCCAGCTGCAGTGTAGAGTACATTTTGTACAGTTGGTCCTGTCCGGACAGGCCCAAGAGCTACAGCACGAGCTATTTCCTGTTTGATATGCTCAAAGGCTTGTTGTTGCTCAAGGCCCCATTCAAAATAGTTCTTTTTCCGGGTTACTTGATAGAGAGGGCTCACAAGCTGACTATAACCTGGAATATGCATTCTCCAGAACCCCACAAGGCCCAGGAAGGCTTGTGTCTCCTTCTTGTTAGCTGGTGGAGACATAGCTGCTATCTTGTTGACCACATACATAGGCACATGACAGCATCCATCCTGCCATTTTATTCCCAAGAACTGGATTTCTTGTGCAGGTCCCTTGACCTTGCTTTTCTTTATGGCAAAACCAGCTTTCAGAAGAATCTGAATTATTCTTTTTCCCTTCTTGAATACTTCTTCTGCCTTATTACCCCACACAACAATGTCATCGATGTATTGTAGATGTTCTGGGGCACCACCCTTTTCCAGTGCAGTTTGGATTAGTCCATGACAAATAGTAGGACTATGCTTCCACCCCTGGGGCAATCAATTCCAGGTGTATTGGACACCTCTCCAAGTGAAAGCAAACTGTGGCCTGCATTCGGCTGCCAAAGGAATTGAGAAGAATGCATTGGCGATGTCAATTGTAGCATACCACTTGGCTGCTTTTGACTCCAGTTCATATTGGAGCTCTAACATGTCTGGTACAGCAGCACTCAGTGGTGGTGTCACTTCATTCAGGCCATGATAGTCCACTGTTAACCTCCACCCTCCATCAGACTTTTGCACTGGCCATATGGGACTATTAAAAGGTGAATGAGTCTTGCTGACGACTCCCTGGTTCTCCAGTTGATGAATCAGCTCATGGATGGGAGCCAGGGAGTCTCGATTTGTGCGGTATTGCCTCCGGTGCACTGTCCTTGTAGCAATTGGCACCTGTTGTTCTTCAACTTGCAGCAATCCCACAACAAAGGGATCTTCTGAGAGACCAGACAGTGTAGATAACTGTTTGATCTTCTCTGCGTTCACAGTGGCTACACCAAAAGCCCATCGGTACCCCTTTGGGTCCTTGAAGTACCCTCTCCTGAGGTAATCTATGCCAAGGATACAAGGGGCCTCTGGGCCAGTCACAATAGGGTGCTTCTCCCACTTGTCCCCTATTAAGCTCACCTCAGCCTCCAATATGGACAGTTCTTGGCATCCCCCTGTCACTCCAGAGATCCGGATGGGTTCTGTGCCCCTATACCCTGATGGTATCAGTGTACACTGTGCACCAGTGTCTACCAAAGCCTTATACTTCTGTGGGTCTGATGTGCCAGGCCATCGAATCCACACAGTCCAGTATACCCGGTCATCCCTTTCCTCCTCCTGGCCGAAGGCAGGGACCCTCTATTCCTGTTCCTGGTCAGAGTATTCACTGTCTGACCCTTGCAGTGACAGACCAGAATTCCCCTCACCAGGATCAAGGGAGGTGATTTTAGTTTTACATCTGGGAGATCGCTGTTTGCCAGACCCAATACAGCTGTACAGACACTCCTGCCACCGCTTATATGACTTCATTCAGCTCTGGGTGCTGAGGTCATTTGGTGTATCGCACTGCCTTGCTTCCCTTGGTGGTGCTGCGTTGTGGCTCAAGGTTATGGTCAGCCATGCTGCATCAGTTTCCTTGTTCATGCTACCGGTCTCCAACCCTGTGTGGTGTTTTGGTGGCTTTATCACCTAGGTCTGTACTGGGAATAGCTGATAGGGTTGAGGGGTGGGGGTGGTGTGTGTAGAGAAGGCTGGTTCTGCAGCCCATGGAGCTCCAGCTCACACATGTTTACACAAGAGCAGCAGCTGCTAGGGGCAAGAGATGTGGGTGAGATGCTCTTGGGGGAGACGTGGGGAAAGATGCTCAGGGAGACATGGAGAGAAGCTCTTGGAGGAGTCCTAAGGGGGAGGCTCTTGGGAAGGTATGTAGGACAGAGGTTCTTGGGAAGAGACATAGGTGAGAGGCTTTTGGGGAAACATGTAGGGAGAAGCTTTTGGAGAAGACACATCAGGGAGACATGCTGAGGGCACACACTTTTGGGAAGACACACAGAGTGGGTGCTCTGAAAGATGCTCTTAGAGACAAGCAGATCGCAAGACTTCAGGGGTAGATGAGAGATACTGCATGGATACATGAGAGACTCCAGGAATAACCGAGAGAGAACCCTGAGGGAGATCCAAAAAGACAGAAGGAGAGAAAGCACTGAAATGACATCCAGGGGATCTCATGGCCTGGGCCCAGGACCGTGCACAGCTGGCACTGCTGAGCTGAGCCACCCAACCTTCCTCTCAGACCTTGCCATCTTGCCAGTTGCAAGATAAGGAGGCTGTGTAATACTTTAAATGGTGCATATATCCGTGATTAAACTGTTTTGATATCCAAGTCCATTTAATTTCTACATTAGCAATTTAGTCTTAAACCATGACAGAGTATCCTGCAATCTCTTTGTGTTAGTTTAAAATCAAAATGCTCTTCCATTCCATATTTCAATAGCTTATTTTTTTTCCAAAGAGAGGGTAGTAGAAAGACTCAAACTTCTTCACACACTTTAAAGCCTGTTGCTTAGACAAACTTAGTTTAATGTACTGCTTCTGTTTCTGTACACAGTTTATAGACATCCTTTTCTTGACAGCAGTGCTTATTGTCATCTGCATAGGACCTCTTCAACAGAAAACACCAGGTTCTCTGGCAGATCACGTCACTCACCATGGAAGCGATCATTCCCAGCAAGCCTCAGATGCTAGGCTTTCTTACATTTGTGTTATTTTCTTACACGAGCGTTGAAAATGTTTCCTTTGGAAACACAAACTCCTTATGCCTCCTTTGCCAATTCACTCTTCATATACACCAAAACTGGTTTGAACTGCATTCACTGCACAGTAGTCATTAGTCCAACTCTAGTTCTTTATAGCCTATGACTAGGTGGAAGACAGCTGGACAAATTCACAGTACAAACATCCAGTAAATTGCAATCCTTTTATTCTGGAGTGAAATGGTCAGTGATAGCTGACTATAAACTATACTGGGGTAGCAGAGATAAAAACACCACCAATATTGTGAATTCTGAGCTCTCTAGCATATACTAAAGCAATACAGAGGAAAACATTACTAAAAGAAAATATTATTTTGCTTATCAATGTATTTGGTTTTAATATCACAGAAGAAAGTGATTATTTTATCCTTCTTCACTGTTGTATTCTAATTCACATACTGCAAATGGGTGCATCTTTTTTTTTTCTTTTTACTTTACTACTGAGCTAAGCTCACTATCTCTGCGGTACAGTCCAGTTATAGCACTACAAGACTTTAAACTCAAGTAAGCTGGCATCAATGTTCACCAATAACTATGGAACCTGCATAATTATTTCTTTTGTTTATTTAGAAAATGTGACCTGGCAGTTACTATAGATCTGTTATCCTAACCAAACTATTTAGATGCTGTTAAACTATAGTTTTTATTTTCTTACTAAGATTATATTATTACATGCTACACATTCCAGGACGTTCACACTTAACCTTGTTCAATTATACCTCACAGTTACACTGTTAAAAAGGTAGATTAAAGAGAATTTTCGGTTACATGTGATCTTTTAAGTACAAAACCATCAGAGATGGTCTCAGGTTTTCAGATGGCCTTTATCACATTGTCACACCCCTTCACTTCTCATCATTACCACTTCTTGTCTTTAATCTTCATATTGTAATCAACTTTGATCTCATCATCATAAATCTACTTCACCTTCCCCCTCCCCCTACCACATGGTACTTCTGTTGCTGACCTCATCCTTCTTTTAACTAATCATTATTGTTTTTCAGCATCTCAAACAAATAAGAAAGCTTCTTCTCTCTTTGCATTTATATACTTTTGTTCCTAGGGGTAATTTGGAAGATGATTTCTTTACCACAGAAGAACTAGATAACTGTTGCATTTTCAACATAATTTACAAACCTGTTTCAAACATAGCAAATGAGTTCTTTACTTTGTCATTAGGTTACATTAGTGGAACTGAATGTCACTTCTATCTTTTTAATTTTCCTACCATTGATTTGTCAAGTGTAAGCTAACTATTTTATGTAGCAGCATTTGATTTTCTCTATTTGTTAAGCTAATTGGCAGGAATAAGAATAGTGGAAAGATGTGAGTTTTAGCTGGGTTGCTTGCTGGATCTACATATGCATAAAGCTTTGCAAAGCATCCAGCTAGTAAGTTTGGTAACAATGTGTGTCTTTTCTATTATGTATTGTGAGATTTCATCTCAAGGATACTCTCTGAGATACAGTGCCTGAGGCACTAATTTAATGTCGTATATATATATTTACTAGCCATCTCATTCTGTGGGATCCTTTTAAACCAAATGCTTAAGTTGCTTTTATATATTTCTAAAGACCTTCAGATGTCTATCAGGTCCATCAAACTTAGGTGATATAAGGAACAAGGAGCAATGTTTGGAATATATATCCATTTGCGTTCCAGTGTGCCATGGCATCAAATAGAGCAGGATCAATTCTTAAAAAAGAAAGAAGATGGCATTTCAGGTCCCACATTTTGCAGAATACCCTAGTGGTTAAAGCTTTTTCCCTGTAAATGGGATGCCATGGTTCCAGATTGGACTCAGACTGAGGATGCTGGAGTTCACGTCTCATATATGGGAAATATTGAGAGTGGGTATTCTTGTCTTTCTGCTGAAATATTATACCACCAGGAGGACAGTAGTGGCATGGTGCCACCGGGAGTGCATAGGTCATGGAGACTGCATAAGAGCAAGAAGGAGACTTCTGCCTCATCAGATGATCAAGATTTCAACTAGCTCATCTCTCCTAGGTGTGTTGGGTTTGTGTGGCAAGGTTTTGGTAGCGGGGGGGCTACAGGGGTGGCTTCTGTGAGAAGCTGCTAGAAGCTTCCCCTGTGTCTCAAAGAGCCAATGCCAGCCGGCTCTAAGATGGACCCGCCCCTGGCCAAGGCCAAGCCAATCAGCGCCTCTGTGATAACATATTTAAGAAGGAGAAAAAAAACACTTAGAGCTTTTGCAGCTGGAGAGAGGAGTGAGGAGATGTAAGAAACTCTGCAGACACCAAGGTCAGTGCAGATGGAGGGGGAGGAGGTGCTCCAGGCGCCGGAGCAGAGATCCCCCTGCAGCCCGTGGTGAAGACCATGGTGAGGCAGGCTGTCCCCCTGCAGCCCATGGAGGAAGGATGAGGGGGTGTAGAGATTCCACCTGCAGCCCATGGAGGACCCCACACCGGAGCAGGTGGAGGCACTTGAAGGATGCTGTGGCCCGTGGGAAGCCCATGCTGGAGCAAGTTCCTGGCAGGACCGGTGGACCCGTGAAGAGGGGAGCCCACGCCAGGGCAGGTTTGCTGGCAGGACTTGTGACCTCGTGGGGGATCCCACACTGGAGCAGTTTGGTCCTGAAGGTCTGCACCCTGTGAGAGGGACTCCATGCTGGAGCAGGGGAACGATGAGAGGAGTCCTCCCCCTGAGGATGAAGAAGCGGCAGAGACACCGTGTGATGAACTGACCGTAACCCCCATTCCCCGTCCCCCTGTGCCGCTGAGGGGGGGAAGGTTGAAGCCGGGAGTGAAGTTGAGCCCGGGAAGAATGGAGGGGTGGGGGGAGGTGTTTTAAGAGTTGATTTTATTTCTCATTCCTCTACTCTGTTTTGCTTAGTAATAAATTAGATTAATTCCCTCTCTCAGTTCAGTCTGTTTTGCTCGTGACAACAATTAGTGAGTGATCTCTCCCTGTCCTTATCTCGACCCGTAAGCTTTTCGTTATACCTTTTCTCCCCTGTTTGGTAAATGAGGGGAGTGAGAAAGCGGCTCTGGCGGGCACCTGGCCTCCAGCCAGGGTCAACCTACCACACTAGGGTAGACCTTTAAAATCTGTTTACTCATTAGGACAAGATACACCTTTGTCCAGTGGAGTTTCTCTAAGGATGATGGATCATCCAAGTTGTACACAGATGTTGAATGCGGTGTGAAAGAAAAAAAAAGACAACAGAAAAGTAAGTAAGGAATACTTTCAGTACAAAGCGTGTTGCCTGACATAGTTCCAAAGAGAATATTGCCACTATTATGCACAATGCATAAGTTATGCACAGATACAACCTCAAAACATTACAGCTTCCATCACTGGGATAATTAGGAGCTTAGAGATATGTCTTAATTCTCAGTTTGGAGCTTTAATTATAAAACTGCAATGACATTAAAATCAGTCATTGACCACCGCGGTAATTTCATGTCCATTAGGACATGCCTTTGCTCTTGATGAAATAATGATCATTCAGTGTATTTCCATCCATCATTATTTGATTAATGAAGAAATGCCAGTTTTCTTTTAACTAGCAATGTCAGTCTTAGAGTGGTTTAAATTATGAAAAGCAAAATCAGTCCTTACTGAATATCAGAACACAATAAAATCATACCATATTTCTGGGAAAAAAAGATAAACCCCCAAAACTTAGAAGGAAAGGTGCTGAACAGATTCAGCCTAAAAATACTTATCAAGAACATCATATATTTCTAATTAGTGTGACATATATTTTAATTTAAGAGAACTGAACTGGGGTTTATATGTATAATTAAGTATGGGTTCTGACAAAACTGTTATTACTGTTACAAATTTACTAGCTAATAGCTTCAGGATGAAGTCATTGACAGTTAATGATATCTATGACATATTTTCATAAGTTCTGTAACTGCTGCTCCAGAGGAGCTTGTTACCATTATAAATCTAACAAGCAAGTCTCACTTTTCAACTCTGTTTCCTCTTTATAGCTAAATGTTATGCAAAGGAGTGGACACAGCTCAGCAGGGTCATTTAGTTTTATAACGCTGCTTGGAGAGAAGGAGTACTTTTATCTGTTAGGGTATGATATATTGTTTTGCTGTTCCACATATTAAAGTAAAGATGGCATGAAAGTGGAACTAAAGCAGGGATAGGATGGGCAATAGAACTGGGCAATCCAGATTCACCCCCCACAAACTGTGTCTGTCTGAATATCTGGAACTCGAACCTTCTGTTTCTGCCTGTGCACCTTTGGTTTCCTGAAGTCTTCAGGTGTCTCTGAAGACCTTTGAAAAAACCTGGGACATAATTGTTTATATTCCCCATTTCTCATGAGCTGTTTAGAAACAGTTGTCTAAGGCATATAACTTGTAGCCATTTATGTATTTTCCATGATGCTTGTTCTAAAGACATTTACATGCAGGTAAAAGAAGTAAAATAAACATAAAAGTACATATTGGAGATGAGGTTTAATCAGTGACAGAGATATGACATCTAATCAGTTATTTACCTGGAAAATGGCTGTGTGTTTCTTTGGCCGTCCTCTTGAAGCAAGGCCACTGACTCCTGGTAATACAGCCGGCCACAGCAAACAGCTGCAGAATACTTCTCAAGGTAACACTCTAATCTGTGGCTTAAGTAATGAACTATAAAAAGTAATTAAGTTACCTTTTAGCTGCAGGTATAAAATAATGTTTTAATATTTTGTCATCTATCATTCTCTTCTGGGTAATGAGCAATCATGATTTAATAGCACCCGGGTTAGTCATTCTGATTCTGTAAATCACATGAACAATAGAAAAGTAATTTGCAACTGAGTACAGTAGCTTATCAAAATAACCTGAAAAACTATAGGACCATAAATTGTCTAATGATGGTCAAATCAACTTCACCGAATCACAAAATTATATAATGCTTGAGGCTGGAAAAGACCTCTGGAGATTATCTAGACACACACATTTCAATAAAATATGCAATAGTTTCAATAAAATGCAATAGTTTTCATTAAAATATGTAGCAGACTAAATTCTCAAAGCAAACTTAAACCAGTTAAGTCTCCTTTCTTTGATTTCACCTTCTCCACTTGGAAGTAGGATATTAATTTTCTTTCAAATGTATCTTTTCACCTCCTGGTTTTGTCTGGGACCAAGAGCTGGACTGTTAAAAGATTACAGAAGCCCAGAAATATTGCAGAATCTTTTCAGATTAATCTGCAAGGTTGAATCTGAGAAGATACAATGGAACTAAGATACAATACATACAATGGAACTATTGAACTTCCCTTGATTTTTTTTTCTGATTTTCATTAATAAACATTTTAGTTTTGAAATGGTAGACCAGGTGATCAAGTGGGAAGATCACAGTGTTTCATCTTTCTTATCAGGTTGTTATTACTCTGAGTTTTCGAGTGGTTTGGGTTTTTTTGGGTTTGTTGTTTTTCTTATTGTGTACTTTTTGAAAGACAATTGCATTATCACTGACTAAACATCTCTGTCTCATTCACACACCAGCAGAACAACTCCTACTGATTTCAGCAACACAGAGTCAGAACTATAGAGCCAATGTCCATCCTATCTAAATTTAGTTGCTGAAACATATATACATTAGAAGTGCCAGTCCAGGTGTTTAAGAGGTCATCGCCAAAACCCAAACTAGTCCAAATCAGCTCCCTTTCAAGTTAATGGAGGGAAAGAGACATTCCTAGAGATGAAGTGATTCATGTCATCCCAAGACACTTGTTGGACATTGATGAGGAAAAATCACTCTCCCGCTTGATCTGATGTTGGGTAGGGTGGGGTGAGCGCCAGCGAGTGGAGACTGTCCAGAGGACAGGTTGGCTCTGTGATCGGCTGTATCTCCAGGCATTTCTTTTTCTGTTTCTGTCCTTATTGACTACAGAGGGAGCCCCAAACATTTATACTTCTAGCATAGGCCCTTCAGCTGGAAGTCTGCTGTGAAGCAGGATTAGTTTGGACTAAGCAGCATTCCACTCAGATGTTCTGTGAATTTCCATTTTGCACCTTCTTTCAAGTTATTGTTTACATACCATTGTCTGAATCTTTCCATGTGGTTTCTTTTTTTCTTCTTCTTCCCCTCCCCCACCCCTTCTTCTTCACTGCCTAATTTCTGTTCTACCATTTCTGATATGTGGGTTGAATCAACACTTTTCTCACAGTGAGCTCAGCATAGACTGTGCTTGTCTCAGCTCATTTTATGAAAATACTTACATGCTAATTAAACAAACAAACAAACAAACAAACCCAAACACTAAGACAACTAACGCAGAATTTTCACAAGTGTATAGTTATTTGGGTCTAACTTAGACATGAAAAGCTTGACCTACTGTTTCTTAAAGAGTTCTAATTTGTAATGTGGCTCACTGAAATTTGCGTTGGTTTTCCTTACCGCCCCCCCCCCCCCCGCCAAACACGTTTATCTATTAATGCCCCACTTCTGTGATTGCCTGTCAGCAATGTTACACTGACTTTCCCACTCTCATTCCCTCTTCAGTACTCTCTCCCAGCGCCGAGTATCTCATGTGTCTAGTAATGTGCACATACCCAACAGTCTGGGAAACTCTAACCTAGTTCACTTAAAGCTGTCTTGCGTGTTGATTGTGAATGTGTTATCAGACTACAATTATTATAGCCCCTGCACTTCTCTTTAAAGATGTCTCATTTTGCCCCCCCTTTAAGTATTACAGCAGAGAGGGCTGCATTCATTGTCTGAAAAGGAATGAAAATTGTTGGTTGGAATTTTTTTTGCTACTGGTCCAATTACAGCTCCTCCCACAGAAGTTAGTACATTTGTATTAATCTTTCTGTCTTGCTTCTCCTTCAATCATTTGTTTCTTCTTCTTTTTTGTTCTTTTTTCTTTTTTTTTGTTTTTCAAATCTCCATGCATTTGTTTACATAAAATATACTTCCCCCCACCCACCCATCCAAGGGTGGTGTTGTATCCTGGGGTGTCTTAAGATGTCAGCTAAGTGTGCTAATACTTTTTGACATTCCATGACCCCTGAGGAAAAATGTGGAAACGTATTCTGGTTTTACATTAACTAAGACTTCAGTTTATGCAAAACTGACAGACAAAATGGAGTGGAAGTGATACATAAGACAAATATAACTAGACATCCTATTTAATGAACTGATATTTCATTTGCCGTGTGTATGGAAGAGGGTGGTTCCAACAGGAGGAACCTTGAAGTATGACATTTTGCTTTTTTTCTAGATAGAAGGCAGTGTTGGGGTTCAAAAGAATACTTTGCAAACAAGGGCATAAATTTATATAATACAAATACCCAATCATTTTCTGGTGATGACAGGACCAAAAAGGGGATGTATTGAGTTGGATATGGGCTTACAGATGCCTGGGTTTCTTTTCTTCTGCATTGTACCTTATGTAAATATTTATACTTTTCAAGAAAACATATAAAATGTTACTGTTGAGAAGGGCATAGATGATTCACAGAGGAAGAGTATGACTCACATTATCATAAAAAAGTATCCAGTATAACAGTTCTGGAGGAATGTGTCTGTTTGCATTGACTACGGAAGGAAGTTAAATGACTCATGTAGACAAGGCTGCAGCTTTCAGACAGCTAACTTAGTTAAGGAGATTACCATCCCTAAATTCTTCTTAGAATGAGATTTAAGTCAAAGTTAGGTGAAGCAAGTCCACCCTTAGGCCTTTAAGTCCCTTAGTTGGTTTTTGAAAATCCTAGAATTAATCAGATTCTTTTCAAAAACTTAAAAGAGACTCAACTTTTGGCAGAACTCAGCATCTTTTATCTATAACCCCAAAGTTTATGATGTGCCCACAAAGCATAAAATGTGATTCCTTTCCAGCATTTCATATCACATTCCTAATTTTCATCTCAGGTAGGTGGATGTTTAAATAACTTTTAAAATTAATTTCATTATATGAGTTTTTTCTGCTTTGTGGCTCATCCTATGCCTTGATCACAAGTTTGTTTGCTAGCCTCTATTCACTTGCAATTTTGGTATTTGCCTGCCTCCATTATCTCTTTGCTTGTGTAAAGCTTTTTGAACTTTCAGTCACTCTTCCCATTAATAACTGTGATATGACACTTTCCCTAAAATTAAACTTTGTATACGAACATTTCAAAATCTTGAAAAAATAACTCAAGGTTTGAGTAACAGAATATCCTGTATAATACTGCTAATCTGTCTCTCCTCTTAATGCTAGCTGCAGCTCCACAGGACAACTTCTTCAGCCTGGAAAATTATGTTCTGAAGGAACCAGACATTTCAGTGAGTCTAAATTTAAAGTTAGAAGATTATCACTAAAGCCGATCTATTGGAATTACTTATCTGAGCCAAAGTAATTCAGGTGCAGTGAAACACTTCTAATTTTAAATTTAGGAGCACTGAACAGTGAGTGGGATTCTTTGGCATAGCACTTAGTTGCTACCACTCTCTCCCTCTCATTCTTTCTGCTTTCCAACTTCATCCTTTTAAAGCCCATGTCTCCAAAACCCAGGCGTTGATGGCGCTAGATGAAAATTGTATCACTGTATAATAATGAAAACAAAGATATTTACTATTAAATATTATGCAGCTATTAAAAATTGATAAAGTATATTTTATTTCTAAAATGCTGTAATGAGTTATACCATGGAACGCTATATGTGAATGCAAAGATTCTCTTGGGAAAACAGTACAGGAGGGTGATAAACCCATCAAATGGCTGGTAAAGAGATTTGTAGGGGTTTTCATTAAAGGTGAATTTGAAAAGATTGAAGTAAATAGGCTCTGTTGGACTATTCAAGCACAACAGGGGCAGGAGAAATGTAGGCAGAATGTTTTAATATGGACGGACTGAGGGGTCATGCATTTATTTGTTTATCAAATACATTGGAAGAAGACAGGAGTCATTAATGGTGCTCTAATGGTGTTTGTTTGATTATTAAATTCTTCACAAGCTCAGAAAGACTAATACTCCCAGTAATAAGCACATGAGAATATTCCTTGTGAGTTCCTTCATAATTGTCAGTAAGGTGCACAGCACAGTTATCACCATACATTTAAGAGCTATTAGTAATTTTGTAGTTAAAAACATGAAGAACCTTCATTCATATATTATTTACAATTCTAAGTTTAAGGTAAGTCAAGTAAGGTATAAGCAATTTTTGAGAGTCACAGCTCTCTATTTCTGATGAAACACTACAGAATGGAGTTATACCATATTTTTTTGTGCTGCATATGAAGTTCCAGCAATGAAGTTCCTGAAGGACAGAAGTTGAATGCTGAAAGATATTTTCTTTAGTGTTTTTTTTGGTGTTTTTTTTTTTTTTTTAAAGGAGAGAAATACATTTCTACTGCTACATCCTTGAAATTCTGATTTTCAGCTATTGTAACAACTGAAGACAGCCAAACAAAGTTAAGGGCATGATCATTAGCATCAGCCAGTGTGTTCTTGCAACATGTGACATGATGTATGGTTGCACCCCATGTAACCTCAGTTCAGATTGGGACTGCAGTCTCAGATTGAATGCAGTCAAGTAGTCTGAGCAACAGAAATGACAGTTTGATTAGGGGAAAAAAAAATAATCTTCAATACTGCGAGTAAGTTACCGAAATGGTTGCAGAGGTGCAGCGTGCACAGATCGGACATGGTGATTCTTTAAACAAATGTGTAGGTTTGTACTTTGACAAGACTGTCCATTGCCATACTGGGTAGACTCAGGAAAAGAGAATTTCAGGATCCTTCTTCCTTTTGGATATTGAATATTCATCAATAGAAATCTTGACTCTTTGTATAGAAGTTGATTCAAGACTAATAAAAAAATACACGAACATGTTAAAAAACCCCAGCCCAAACAAAACCAAAAAACCCGAAAAACCCCCAAAAACATTCTGAGATGTCTTAAATGAATTCATCCTATCAAGCTTTAGGTAATTAACTGAAATGCTTGACTATGGAGCAGATGTTTAAAGACACTCTACAGTCACTGGATTGAAATAACCACCTCCAAAGAGATTACTGCAGATGCAAATTCCTTCTAGAGGTTCTTTCTGTCCTTTGAGCAATTAGGTAATCTTGAGCAAGACCTCTTCTAATACAGAGATGACAATTCAGTCACAAAACGAGGCAGAGTGCATTTGTGCCTTTTTGTTTTTCTGAAAAGAATAACTTCATTCTATATTTCCACATAGAATCATAGAATGGTTTGGGTTGAAAGGGACATCAAAGACCATCTAGTTCCAACCCCCCTGCCATGGGCAGAGACATCCTCCACTAGAACGGGTTGCCCAAAGCCCCATCCAACCTGGCCTTGAACACTTCCAGGGAGAGGGTCGCCACAACCTCTCTGGGCAACCTGTTCCAGTGCCTCACCACCCTCACAGTAAAGAATTTCTTGCTTATATCCTACCCCTCACCCTATCACTCCATGCCCTTGTAAATTGTCCCTCTCCAGCTTTCTTGCAGAACTCCTTCAGGTACTGGAAGGCTGTTCTAAGATCTCCCTGGAGCCTTCTCTTCTCCAGGCTGAACAACCCCAACTCTCTCAGCCTGTCCTCATAGGAGAGGTGCTCCAGCCCTCTGATCAGCTTGGTGGCCCTCCTCTGGACTCGCTCCAACAGCTCCATGTCTTTCTTGCACTGGAAACCCCACAGCTGGATGCAGTACCCCAGGTGGGGTCCCACAAGAGCAGAGTAGAGGGGCAGGATCACCTCCCTCGACCTGCTGGTCACGCATCTTTTGATGCAGCCCAGGACATGGTTGGCTTTCTGGGCTGCAGAAGCACATTGCTGCACATTAAGAAATGTGTTCTAGTTTAAACTCAGTGCTGGACTTACTGGTTAATACAGTTTCAGGCAGTAGAAAACTACATTTCTAAAGGTAAGTTAATAATACCGATAAATTTACTACAGCTTTACTGAAGGTACATAATGTAATTGAAAAAAATATTCTATGTACTAGCTGTTATTTTATGCTAGCATTCCTGTTGTAGAGGGCATGGCTAACCTCTCTCAACATCCATTCCCTCAGACTTTGTTTCATAATTAATAAATAAAATTAGTAAGCACTTCTCAAGCTGCTTTTGAAAATGAAATACGATACAGCTTTGTAAAGAGGGTTGAAATTCCGTGATTCATTTTAATCCTTTCTAAAATGGGCATGGGTCACATGACATATAGGTAAATATGTTTGAAGATGCCTTGAATTGCAGAAATAGTCAAGGCCATCAAAGTAGTCGACAATTAATGTAGAATCTATCCATTCTTTCATGAATAAAAAAGTGAATAGCTACATTAAGTACATGTAACCTGTCACAAAATGACTTATGCCTTCCCCCGGGTAACTCCTGCTTATATGCTCTGCTGATTCAATTCTATAATACATTTTTAATAATAAATAAAAAATTTAATAATAAATTTGGATGTCAGGTGCTGAACTTAGGAACTTGTCTTTTTCATTTCTCAGTGTTAATATCTTTTACAACTAGCAGGTAAAATCAGAGAGGAAACAGACATGGGATGAGAAATATAAGGACTATAATTGATAGAAAGAAATAAAAAGAAATTTAAAACACAGAATAAAATTAGGAGAAAGACTAAGATAAAAAATATTTGAATCCTGTAAATTTTCCAAGAATATTTAATACAGGAAATAAATTAACAAAAAAAAAAAGCACTTTGACACCCCAAATAAACACTTAGCAACTAATAGGCAAACTCAGCAAAGATAATAATGAGTTTTTAAAAAATATTAAATGGATTGTGGTATATATTCTCCTTTTAAAAAAAAAGAAAATTAGTTGCCCAAGAATTTTCAATGATTTTGAAAAATAAACTGGCAAATTTTGTAAAAATTTTTGGCATAAAAATGATCAAAGAGCATAGAAATGAGTGGTGGAGCTGCTGTGGAACAAGAATGTGGGCAGGATTAAAGTTAATGACTCAAAACCTGAATAAATACTTAATCTTGGTTTTCAGTAAAGCTGATGAAGTTGAGAATGGGGCAAAAACAGACCATCTAATGGGTTGGAGGATATGGAAAAGATCCATCCAAGACGGAAGGCAAAGTTGAAGACCTTTGTGTTCAAACTGGAGGTCATCCCAGCATCCTGGTGAAATGCATGGAATAAATAGTAAATTTGGTAATAAACATCTCAAAATAGAGGGGGCCACTGTATGAAAAGAAAATAAAAATGCACTATGTCTGTTTTAAAATGCTATCTGTAAAAAGTTATCCAGACAGCTAATGACTGTTAGACTGACATTGGTTTGGACAGAATTTTGAGGAAAAGTATAAATAAACACTCAGAATTAGACAGAAATTCAGATAAAACATGACATATTTATCTATTACAGATTACACAGGACTAATATGATTATTTAAAAAACAAACAGTAAAGTATTTCCTGAACCAGCAGCTCCCTTAAATGAGTGAAACATTTGATATGGTAATATTGTGGTTTAACCCCAGCTGGCAACTAAGCACCATGCAGCCAGCCGCTCACTCACTTTCCCCTGGTGGGATGGGGGAGAGAATTGAAAGAGTAAAAGTGAGAAAACTCATGGGTTGAGATAAAGACAGTTTAATAGGTAAAGCAAAAGCCACGCGCGCAAGCAAAGCAGAACAAGGAATTCATTCACAACTTCCCATGGGCCGGCAGGTGTTCAGCCATCTCCAGGAAGGCAGGGCTCCATCACATGTAACGGTTACTTGGGAAGACAAATGCCATAACTCCAAATGTCCCCCTCCTTCCGTCTTCTTCCCCCAGCTTTATATTGCTGAACATGACATCGTATAGTATGGGATATCCCTTTAGTCAGTTGGGGCCAACTGTCCCAGCTGTGTCCCCTCCCAATTTCTTGTGCACCCCCAACCTACTCACTGGTGGGGTGGTATGAGGAGCAGAAAAGGCCTTGGCTCTGTGTAAGCACTGCTCTGCAATAACGATAACATCCTTGTGTTATCAACACTGTTTCCAGCACAAATCCAAAACATAGACCCATATTCGCTACTATGAAGAAAAATAACTCCAAGCTAAAACCAGCACAGGCAACATGTGAAGAACCTACTTACCTGGAGTTCATAAGGGTCTGGAGAAGAATTGTAAGGTGGGTTGGTAACTTTAAATACAGATGGTAAGGACTTATGGTGAAAAATAAAGTACTAAGATGGAGGAAAAGTGTTAGTTGATTCCTTATGATAACTGATATTGTTTAACTTTTTTGAAGAACTTTGGCTCTAACCAAAGTATAATATTGTATGGGTTAAAACCACACAATTGGAAGGTATTGTCAGTGCAGATACGTTATAGGTAGAATTACGCAACTCTGAGACCTCAGCAGCATATAATAGGATGACATGTAATAGTATAAAGTTTAAAGTCATGACCTTAGAAAAAGACTGCCACAATAATTAGCAACAGGAAAGCTTGCCATATGGTTAGAAAAGAACTGGAAAAGTCATCTAGCAAAATGGAAATTTTTGTATATACATCTAGGAGAGGGGTAAACATAGAGGAGGAAGAAGAACTATTGAAGCTCAGGTACTACACTGACACAGTGGCCAACAGACATATCCAGGTCTTAACTGCATTTAACCTGGAAATTATCATTCTTGTATTTCCAATAGGTATTGCACGGGAAGAAATTCTAGCTAGTTTAAGATAGAATGTGGTCAACTAATGCATTTAATGATGCGATTTTGTGGTTTAGAGTGTCAGAAATCTTCAGCCAGTGACTTGAACAGCCCCTTCTAGTCTGTCTCTGACAAAATCACACTTAAAGTTTGTCCTTGGGTCTTCTTTTGCAAAACCAATCTCCTTTCTCTTTCTGGCTTTGAAAGAATTGCCCAGGGCCGGTGTACTGAAATGCTTAGAATTTTAAAGAAAGTGAATTCCTCTCATCTTTTCTTGTTTCACCTTATTCTTGAATAATTTACATCTGTGAGCCTTGAGACTCTCTTACATCCTACATCTTCTTTCAACCAGTGTCATTACAATACTGTCATCTATCCTTTCATTGGACACTCTATGGCTCTCTTCAAAAGGAATATGAATACTGAACTGTAAGGAGTCAAAAGGTATAAGGTGGAGCCTTGGTCTGAGGTTTATTTTTCAAAGAATGTTCTATGAACTTCCTTACTTGTGAATGGTCCAAAGATTGAGGGTTGTTAATAGCTAAAGATGATGCCAGGACAGTTCAACCCAAATAGTCATAATGACCTCTTATGGCAAAAAAAACCCCCAAACAAACCACCCCATAAATATATGAAAAAAAACCCCAAAACCATAAATGAGATTTTCAGTTGATTTCCCTTCCTAGAATTCCAATGCTTCTGTTAATGATTTAATAACACTGTCATGTCAAAATAGAATGCTAACAATGAAAATGGGCATAATATAAAAAAAAAAAGAAAAAGAAGTATTTCTTTATTAAGAGGGATACAGATAAAATGCTAGAAAGAAAAAGAGAATAAATGTGTAGAAAATTTCAGTTCCCCAACTGTTCAGCAACTGCAATAAACTGTGTATCTTGCCATGTGCTTCTATTTATGAAGGGAGAAATAATAAATCTTCAGTCAAGCAACATGGGATTCATTGGAAGGGAGTTTACCCCTCTCCTAGATGTATTCAGTTTCAGGCTCCTTTGAAGTGAGTGCTTTATATTAAATTCAGACTGCCAAATTTAATTTCAGCAGACATTTGGTCTGGCATCAACAAGATTCTCTTTTAAAATATACCTGGCACTCAGTACCAAAAAGGTTTGCCATCGCTGCCTGAGCTCAGAGAGTCATATTCATCAGTTCTTATTTTTCTCTCTATCAAAGAATATTTACTGACATCGCCTAGATAGAATAGCCCAAAAAAGAGAGAAATATGCGATTTACTTCCTCCCATCCATGCATACTTCACAGTGAGGTGACTGGGAGAGTATTCTGGAACATGAGAGCTGCGTGGGCAAATCCTCTTGAGTAGACGTGGGATGGGCAGCTGTTGTTCCGATGACCAGGTTGAGTGGGGTGTTTTAGTTGCTGAGGTGTTGCACAGAAGAATGTAGGCAGCACCTCATTCTACTGCCATTTTGAAGGAAAATTTTGCCTGTTCATTTTCTTTCTAAGGAAAGGACTAAAGAGCCAAACTTCCTTTCTCCAGGAGAAAGTTCTTGGCAATGTCAATCCTGCAAGAAAAGCAGCATTTTTCTATAGTACTAGAGTAAAATATTTAGAATCTGGGGGAGGTTGGAATCATATATATGTTTTTGTCCTCAGTGTTTTTATTAATTAACTTAGGTTTCCCTGTCAGTATGGTAGCTGTTGTGAATCACATTCTTAGGTCTTATTTCCGTATGTCCATTGCATTTGCTGGCATCCTACCAGGCCGTTATGAATCCCATTGTGTAAGTACTTCCCTAAAATGCACACAGATATCGCAGCAGTCAGTGCTACAAGGCCAAAGTCTCTTCTGTACATCTATTCTTACACATCATTCTTCAATTCTTGCAGCCAAGTGCTCATGTCAGTAGATGGACCTTGCAGACATTCGTGTTATCCTATTTGTTGAACAGTCACCACCACCGCTTAGTCCTTTCTATTTTGTGATGAATCTGGACTGTGATTTATATTAAGAAAATTGTTATAAAATTCTCTCGTCTATTATCGGAAGACCTACATAGGAAATGATAAGGGTAAAGTCATTATAGAATTCTAAATGGATTTGAGAGGTCTTGGTAGAAATGACTTATAAAGAACTATCAAATGGAAACAATAATGACACATTTTCTTAGGTTATTAGAGCCTTCCTCTAGTATTCTACAGAGAAAATATGCTGTGCCGAATCCTATAAAGTCTTGCACACATTTCATTTGATAGAGGGATAATATGATTTAGTTAGTGCAATGGAAGGGGAAAGAAAAACTCTGATTAAGTTTTACTGTATAACACAACAGTGATTTTTCACTATATCTAACAAAAATATAGAATAAAAGAAAAATAACTGTGGGGTTTTTTGTCCTTAAGGTTTTGGTTTTTTAATGTTGGAGAAATGTTTTTGACTTTGTGATCTTGAAGAGACTTGTCACCCACAAATTTCACACATTTTCACTGTAGGCTGTTATATGTATAATAGACAACAACTTATTATATTTGTTCAAAAAAATATTTCCTAACCATCTGAAATAAATTTATGTGTCTATCAAGTGTCCTTTTATAGTTATATGATGTCTACTATCATGTCCTGAGTAATTTGCTAATGACATTTGGTGAGTTTCACATGCTTGTGAAGATGCCCAAGTTGAAGCATTATGGAAAGCTTTAGACAGGATGCAAAATTTGTCAAATCATCGTGATAGGAAGGTATCAACATTTAGTTACATTGGTTCAGGCCCTCTGGAATAAAAAAACCCCCTTTGTTACTCTTATGATCACTGTACAGTGGGAAGAAAATATATACAAGTATTTTATAACTTAGAAAGGTTTTTATCACAGTTGCTAGGCTATTAGAAGCATACAAAAGAATTATCTGAGGCACTCTGCATTTGAAATTCACATTTAACTTATTCAACCATTAGATTGCTGAGATAAATGACTAAGAAATCACACAAAAAGATGCAGAAACAATTTCATTTTTAATTGAGAGAAAATCAGAACTCAAAACTGATTGAAACTAACCGTATGAGCAATTTCCATTTAGCAAATGGAAATGAAAAAACAAACAAATAGACAAAAAATATAAATCATATTCTATCTTCTTTAGGAAATTTACCTGTATCTGTCTTGTCTTTGAACTTGGCAACTATCAAAGTGCATTACCTTTACTTGGGATGCATGATCTGCAATGGACAAAATAATAGAAATAAAAAAAAAATAGCCTTAACTTTTGCAAATATAGACATCACTGTGAAATATAAACATTTCAAAATGACTTAGAAGGAAGTAATTTTATGTGCAAGGAATTATGCTACTGAAACTCTGATTAATAAAACAGACATCTCCATGGTCTTCCCAGCAACCTTACGTATTGATCCTCTCAAGTGAGAATACAGCTAGCCCCATGCTGAGGAACTCTGGTTTAAAATACTGATGAAAAATGTTTGGGTGGTGAAGAACAGTTAATCTCTTGTGTTATGATTGCCACATGCTGGTTTCCTATAAATAAAGATGATGCCAGGTATCAGAAGATTTTTTCTTCTTTTCTTCCTGTTTGAGAAACAAATAGTGTGCATGTACCTGGAATAATGTGTGTGCTGTTTATGGCAGTGATGAAGTTGTGAGGCCCAGATTTATTCTGTGATTTGTTAAATTGGGAACATTAGTTTAAAATACATGCTTCAGAAACTGGGCAAAAGCGCTCTTCTTGAGCAATGGGTATGATAAATATCTGAATATATGACAATTCACCTTAATGCATGATTTATTACATTATGAAAGAACATTCGAAATAATAACTTCTGTAAAATAAGATATTCTAAAACATGCATTATAATACTGTTTCAAAATTCTTAAATTCATTGGACACTAGAAGAAGAAAATAATCTACCAAAAGACAGACATTTTAAGACATGAAGTACAGTAACTACAGGCCTATGTCTAAACAATTGTGTCCTGATGAAATCTTAGCAAACTACTGCAATTCCAAATTAAGCTTACTGCTAACTATAAAGCTGTGCAGTGAAGATGGTAATGGGGCATGACATAATGGCCAAAAGCATGGAGAATGAGATCTTTGCCAATGAAGCTATTGCATCCTCAGAAACTTGATCATGTTTGAATTTACTGCCCATAAAGAGAGATTTATTAGGATAGCTCATTCTTTCCATAGCAACCCAAATATGTAGAATCATAAAGCGATATACAAGGTAATGCTGCTTGAAGACTGATGTCAAAACAATTCAAATGTTTCAGTGTGACAGGACAGCCTTTCATATCTGCTAAATAAGTATGGAGCAGAAGCAATGCATGTTGGCTATTTGGAAGTCAGCTGGGGACCACAGGAAAATCTTTTACCACAGGCAAATTGTTAGTGGCAAAGCTGGGAAGACACTCTGCTGTTTTGATTTCGTTCTCTACATAACAATAATGCCTTGATACTCAAATAATATAAAAATTACTTTTATTATTTTATAGTTATTGTCATTTCATCAGAAATGTGAAGCTTTTCTTGAAAAAATATTATGAAGGAACCATCCCCCCCAAAAGAGACCCCCCCAAAAAAAAAAAAAACAAAAAACCCCAACCAAACAACCCAAACCAAAACCAAAGAGGAAAAAAAAGGAAAAAAGAAATAAAATTTCCAGATGTGTTGAAAAATCCCTGTGTAATTCAGATAATGGGAATACTCTCAATCTTTTCTTTAGACTCTCAGAATAAACTTCACCAATCATGCTCAGAAAATAACTACTGGGAATACAATTATGCGTCCCTGTTGGGACTTGCCTGAAGACACGAACAGTTGGAAGGGCTCTCTCTAGGAGACATAAACAGTTGGTGCGTGGTTTGTTTAAAATTGTCTTCATAAAGGTGGTGTCATGAAAGAGTTGGCATCTTGGCTCATAAGAGGAAAAATTAAGATAACAATGATAATATCTCCTATCACTATTAGAAGCCAGTAACAGTATCTTAATGAAGCAAGCAAGTTGTCCAAACAGACAATACTTTTTGTTAAATATGCTTTATGACAGATTTAGGTACTGATGAGATCTCAGAGGTGCAGCATAGCCTAAAGACAATCAGATTTGCTATCAGTCTTCATCTATCTAATGAAGGCTTATAGCCCTTTAATACCTGTATAAAAGTAAGTGATTCTTTACATCTCTTCTTGTATCAGGTCTGTCTAAATGAATAAAGTTGTGAGAAAGATTGCTGAAAGCATAAACGTCTGATATTTTCTATGACTGTCATTATCAAAGTAGATGAACCTTCAACTTTTCTTTAGGGCAGCAGCTGGCTTTCTGCTTTCCTTGACTTTCTCTCATGTGAGATGAGCAGGATTTATTCACATCGGTGGAAATCCAGCATACGAATGAGAGATATTTCTTGCTGATGGTTAAATCTGCTGGGGAAAACAGAAAAATCAATGGGAAATGCACATCAGGTTTGCTTAGGGAAGGCTGCTGTGTTGCACCCATGGCATAGAAAATAAATAGCTCTTTAGCCTGGAGATGTTGATCTTGAAAATTTTGAGCAATTTCTCCCTCAGCATGTATTCATTCCCAATCCCACTCAAGGGCTGGCACCTGGAGCTGTTGCTAAGTGGTGTATCTGCCACATGGTGGAAACATAATATTGATTTTTAGGAAAATCAATTCCCAGTTTTACAAGATCAAATCCAGAAGATAGCAAAAGAGAGACTGGACTTTATTTTATAATGATAATCATTATACTATACAGATTCTTGAAAGAGATGCATGGCTAAGAGACATCATATTGATTTACTAGTAATAAACTCTGCCTGTTATGGTTCTAACTGAGCTACTTGAATCTCTAGATATAACACTATTGATCACAAGCAGTGAGTATCTTCTTATCTGTAAATAAAGGATTCCATTCTATTTTTCAGGCCTTTCAAATTGGTGAAAATGTGGAAAAGCACAAAAGGATGGCATATGTCACTGAAACAGTTTATTGTTAGGAGAAAAATAAAAAGACCGAGTTTTCTTAAAACTAAGAGTATCAAACCTGGAAATGGATCCTTTGAGCAATATTATTAAAAAAGCTAGCCTGACCCATTTCTGGTGATCCCCAGTCTTTAATTAGAAAATTATACAATTTATTATCTATCTTTAATTGGCAAATCCAGCTCATCTCACTTTTTAAATAATGACTTAAAGAGTGGGTGATGTAAGAAAGGATCTTACATTGAAAAGAACATAATGTCAGTAAAAACAACTTAAATGGGAAATAATAACAATGCATATGTCAATCGAATGTTATTACATATCATGGAATACACTTGTGATAATAGTTTTAGCAAAGTATTTATTATGCGATTGAAAATCCTGTTTGCCATGTGATTTGTGTATACAAGAAAAATTGCAACCAGAGTAGCAATACAAACTTAAAAACAATTTAGTCAAGCCAGGCAGACCCTCCTCTGCAAATACATTTAAACAAGTTTATGTAGTAGGCTAACATTTTATTACCATAGTTTAACAAAATTTTGTTACTTACGGAAGGAAACCAAACTATTTAGGCAAGTAATAGACTTGCTTATGTACACTTATCTAAGTGCATTAAACCAAAATAATTTGTTTTACAATTGTTTTGACTCTGAAATAAACTATCCTAATTCCAATTTCTCTGTTAAGATCCTGATTCAAAGCTCACTGAATTATTTCAAGTATTGTTATAGACTTTAATAGGTTATGCATCAGTTCCAGATCAGTGAATGTTTGTAGTGTATTTTCAACTTCCTGGATGAAAGGAGCCATCTAATCACAACCTACAATCGTTTTATTATAATACAGAATTGCTCCCCCACACACACCTTACTGTGAAAGTATTATACTGTGCAAACATCGCTTTTTTTTTTTTTTTAAGATATGGAAAACCAAAAAATAACTAAAAGGGAAAAAGAAGAATACAAAGTCATTCACCTTGTCAGCATTTGTGACTTAGGTACAATATGAAGATTGACAGCAGCAATATTTTAAAAGTGCTATTTTTTTTCTTCTTGGATCCCAGTAATATGGTACCTGACACCAATTTAGAGGCAGAGAAAACTAAATAGCAGTTTAGAACATACCGAGACTGAGTAAAAGTTCCTATCTTTACTCAAATACTGGACAGTAAATAATGTCAAGATTACTGGTATATTTTACTTTTGCTACTCAATTTCAATATGTCTGTCCCCAGGTTGATTTTATTTTCCCTTTGAGAAACCTGTAGCTATCCCTGGGTGAATGATGATATAGGTTAGAGGATTTTGTATGTTCTGTGAAAAATTTCCCTGGTCTTGTGTCAGATCCATCATATATCGCTAAATAACTTTTAACAATATCCAGTGCTACATTCTTTTCCTCACAAGTTTGACGACTGTTTTGTGAAGACACAGATAAAATTTACAAAGGCAGATCAGCTAACACATTTCAAATTGGTTTACTGGTTTAGCTTATGGTAACTAAGCATCACCACAAGGCATAGTGAAACTGTTGTCACCCAGACCGAATTATCTTGTCATGGCTAGCCTTGAAGTGTTCAAAAATTTAGACTTTTTTTTCCCCCTCTGGTTGATATTTAGGCAATGAAGAGGCATATGCCATCCTGGGTCAGAAACTCCACTGTCCGAATAATATGCAATCTTATGTTTAGCAATGATCAGAGCAGGTGGTTATGACTGGCTGGCTGCATTAAGGCTGGGCATGTCTTATTTTATTTTATTTATTTTATTTTATTTTATTTTATTTTATTTTATTTATGTTTTTTGTTGTATTTCTGCTAGAAAGAAGTCTCAACCTCAAAGTGCATATGAAGTAATCAACTACATTTCAACCCTGTTGAGACCCACGGTCTCTACAGAATAAATAAATTAATGAGACTGTGGGTCCCCATTTTCTCCTGAATTCTGCTTGATAACATCATCATCATTATGATGTATCACACAAAGGTATGGAAGACATTTGACTGTTAGCAGCTTCTGTCCTTACCAACAACTTTTATCTTGAAAAACTTCAGAAACATTCTTTTTCTACTGTTTCCTTGCTGACAGTTGTTTGTGTTTTCTGTCATTGGTGTTCGGAATAAATTAACTAGCTTATCTGAGACAAATTCTTTAATATAGGGAATTTCATAACTTTTTTTTTTTTCTTTTAAACATGGAAGGGCAGAATCTAAATTTGGTAGGGGGACAAAGAGTGATATGGGAGGTATGTAGCAGACATAACGACAGCCATTCTTAGGCCCATACCCCAAAGAGTATTTAGATCAGCAGCATGGCGAGGTAGACAAAACTGAGCATGTCCCCATTTACTTTGGGGTGAGAATGACAAAGATCTAATCTAACACAAAATCAGTTTTATGTCAAATAACACATTGAGTTATGCATTGGCTTTTGAACCATCCAGGCATATTATTGTTCCACCAAGCCCTCCTTTCTGGCCAACGGAACACTGTCAAAGCAGAGCTATGTGACCAAGTGTCTATGACTTCCTTGTGATTGTATTTAAGCATGCTGAAGTGCACCCCAGTGCCATCTGTACCAGCGTGTGGTAAAAGCAAAACTGGGGCTCGCACAGGGCCTGTGAACGAAGGTCACTTTATTAAAGAAATCACAGAGTGGGGAGAGAAGCTGTACTTTTGGATCTTATCCCTCATGCCTGATTTTGTGGAGTGGCTATAGATTATGCTCAGGTTCAGAAGCCACAAAGCACTTCCAAATTTCACAGTGTGGATAGTGTTTCTATGAGAATCTGCCTAAAAAGGCAAGAAGTGCGTGGAAGGAAACATCCTGACACGGAATGGGAATTGACAGTGGCTACAGTTCATGCTGTGCGCAGAGGTACAGGAGTTCGCTATGTAGCTGTCAGTGGGAAACCCCATAGATCTTACTGCAGTGGGTTTCACCCGAAGCAAAGAAAAGTAAGTAGACTGTAAATGTCTTTAGTGTTGATTCCTTTTCCATAGTTTTAGATTGCCCAACACGGCTGGGACTGTGACATCCATCTGCAGCATTAGAATACAACCACATGTTACTGTTGTTGTGTATGCATGCCTTTGAATTAGTTCATGACAAACTATTGAGCAACTGAGCAAACGTAAATGCTGCAGAAAGCTTTCAATATTTTTGATACTCCATGAGGCAGATCTTCAGACAAATCATCATTGTCCTATGACATCAGCAGAAATACGACAATTCATTTCATTTCCATCCATCTCTTGCAGAGGGCTCTGTGACAGATTCCTGCCCTAAGTCTTGTGAAAATGGTTCCTGTAGTCATTATTTCCAAGTCACAGAGTCAATCGGCTTTCAGCCTCAAACTGATCTTAGGTGCTTAGTTTTACCTTTACAGGAAGAAAAACTACATGACAACCCAGGCTTCACGTTTTGGGCTCTCACAGTAAAAAATTTCTTCTGCATTTACAAGTGCCTCTCTAAAGCACCGTTCCTGGAGGTAAGCAATTAATGATTCCCAGGCAAGAAGGGCTTAGCGCAGCTCCTGGTGAACCTGAGAGGTGCTTCCCTTTGGCTCAGAGGATGGAGTTTTTCTTCACAGACTGTTAACTAAATCCATTCTTGGCATAGGGAGATACAATTCCATCAAGTGGTACTCAATTTAGCTGGCAGCAAAGGTACTTTTCTATAAGATACTCTATTACAATTATATCTGCAGGATCAGGCCTTTTCTCGATAAGCCATGCAAATAGCTTATATTTTAGGTTATTAAGAATGGTTCAACTGCCCCAAATGAAATGCAGCAGTAGCATATTTTTTAACTGGCATGTGAAGAATGAGGAACATTCGGTAATTAGAGCAACTTGAAGGCTTAATCCAACCACAGATGTAAGTACTTAAAGGTAAGGGACTTGAAAGCTGTGGTTTAGGTGCCTGATCCTTACAGAGTGCATATGTAGTGGTAAAGCAAACACTGCCCAGGAATTTTCCTGAATGTTGAAAGCTCAGCATCTATATTGCTTAATTATTACAACTGTCCTTGACACAGTCAATGTCTGTGCCAAACATGATCCTCTCAAACCATTTCTAGGAATAATTGATGACTTACCATGGAGGTGGGGCCATTCCCTATTCACAGCATAGTCACTATGATCTGGAGAAAATAGCATGACTGCAGGCTGTCCCTTGCCAGCTGGCATCAGGGTCAGAGAGGGTCCCTCAAGCATATTTAATGCTGGAGTATAGACGTAGCTGCAGTAGACTCCAGAAACCTAGATGCAATGCCCAAGGACTGGGAGAGAACAGGACCCAAGCCAAGCATGCAGAGCTAGCCAAGGTGGAAAGCTAAGGGAGTAGAGGTCCAAAATCCCCCCCTCCATAGTCTTGATCCTGTATGACTCTCAAATGTCAGTGTGTGTTTTGGTGCCAGAGCCCAAAACCACTGACTGAATATCTGAAAGTACTGAACAAAAATTTCTACTCAAACATTTCTGTTTTTTCTTTCAAGGAACTGAGAAAGGTGTACACTTTTCTTTTAAAACAGCCATTATAGGAGAAATAATAAGAGTATGCTGGAAGGAACTACGTACTCAACAATAACTTCCGCTTCCCCATGTCTATTCAGCATGGGATCTACGCTGGGTTATGGTAGAAGGAGGGAGTGCTGCACAGCGCTGTTGGAGAGCTGAGCACGCAGAACTAAAAAGAAAGATTACAAAAGGGTGCATGACTAAGTGATAAATATAAAACTGATCCTGGGAATGTGGATTAGAGCTTCAGCTACCTTTTTTTTTTCCCCCCAGTTATTACTAGGCAATAAAGTTAAAGTGATCTTACTTACTTAATAAACCTTAAAAGAAAAAAATAAAAGCAAATATATTGGTTAGGTTTTGTTGTGCTGACACAAATGTCATCTTTGCTAATCTGTAATGTCTCAGTGTACTCTTAAATTCTTCTGTCTAAGTCATGTTCTGTTGCTTGCTTATACCTTGCTTATGTACTCCTTGGGTTTGTACAGTACCTAGCACAAAGCTATAGTGAAACATAAAACAGGGCTATTAAATGCTGGATGATGATGATAATGCTAATAATAAAAGTAACATTTGATGAATTACATCATTCTTTATTTGCATGAAACAGGCTTACATTTCCTTCTGCATTTTAATAATACAGTAATGGTTATTGTAATGAACTCATTAAATCTGAGAGTCAATATTAATGGACTATGAGAAGGATCTTTATGAACTTCATTGGCAGGCTACAAATAGTGGATTAATATAAACTACAGAATGAGTCAATTGGTTGTATAGTTACGAGTAATCAATTTATATTACTAAAAGTGCCTTAAGTTAGAAGCAAACATTTTAAAATACTGGGCTGAATCCTTGTTAGATGTAAATCAATAAAGGGAGGTCAATCTAAACCAGCTGCAGTTTTGGAACAGCATTTTAGCAAAGGAAATGTTGTTTGTATTCATAAAGATATTGTCAATACTGAATCATCAGGCAGACTTTAGAATATAATGATACTGCGTTGATATAATGTGATTTTAATGGATATCTGTATATTTTAATTGGTATAACTGTGTATCTATATAATAATTTCATGCAATTTTAATTATTCTAGTTTCTATCTGTGTATCCACATATTTGGGTACCATTTTCAAACTTTTCTCCATGCTGCAAGAGTTAAATACTTACTTTATTATTTTAAATTACATCTGAGTTAATTCTGTTGTGCAATTGCTTGTGTTTAATAGCTGTTGCAACAAAAATTATAAGAGCTGTATTAAAATTGGAAAAGCTGACAATGTGGCAGTAATTCAATTATGAAAATCCAAACAAAAAAGAACTGCTAATCATGGAAATCTGATCTTTCAAAATAAAGGTTTTATTAAAAGGAGAAGTGTTATAAGTTGCCATAAAGTGATTTTAACCCCTTGTTGTTATGCCCCTTGCTGGAATGTCCAGATATTGCGCAGCGAGACTCCTTATATTGCAGAGATGGCCAGCAGGGCCCTGAATTTCAACTTTCTTAGTGCTGCCAAGGGTTTCTATTTCCTGGGTTATACCTTCACTAGTGCTGAGATTTTTGCAATGTTGCTGTGCCCAGAGACATAGTAAGGCACCCAGGAGGCTGGCACAATGACTAGATCCTAGTACTTGAGCCAGTGAGCCATAGAAATAGGCGACCAGTTTCTCCGGTTCTCCTGGGTTTGGTGTCACCTACTAACACGTGGTCTCCACCTGAAGCTTTACTAACAACTGATGCCTTGTCACTGACTTTCTCCTGTCTGAAGTCTTTCACATCTGATAAGTACTGCACTTATCTCAGGACCTTTGCCTTAGACTCCTCTTTCCAGCTGCCTATTTTCATATAAACTGTAGGAACTTAACAACCACCCCTGAGACTTAAATCCCTCTGTTGAATTTTGCTGAATGTTAGCTGGTAAGTTAAAAGGTGGAGAGACAGGCACAAACCCCCTCACACAAATAAGAGAAAATAAATCTTGTTTCTTTATTAAGTAAGTGAGGAAAAAAGACAAAAGCAAATAGTATGCAAAAGGAAGTTTAGCCAGCTAATCCTTTCTCTCTTTTTCAGTTTTTATTATTGTGTGCTCTTATGCAATATATTTTCTTTAAAAGCTCTGAAAAACAGTCCTTTGTTTTACTTTTCTCAATCCGATTTGATTAGAGTAACTTTTCTTCCCCCCACCACCTTGACCCTTAAGTCAATAAGGACTAGATGTAAGAGTTTCTGATCGTCAGTCTGAGTCTGAGGTTCAAAGTGTTTGAATACAGAATTTGGATGTGGGTAAGAAAATACTGAAATGATCTTGGGATATGCCATAATGAGTGAATCATCTCGAATTTCATGATTGTCTCTTTCTGTATTCTTGTCTTACTCAGCAGGTTTCACCTCGCTGAATGTATTTTTTACAGGCAAGTACTGGTTCAAAATGCACAAACACATATCGTAGCAGCCACAGCAAGTCCCTGCTCGGAGGCAAGAAACAAGCAAACAAACAAAAAGAATGGATACCTCAACCCACTCACACAGATCTGTCTCTGGAGCATTGCATGTTTTTGTAATGTAGCTCAAATAGAGAAAGAGAGAGAAGAAAAGAAGAAATCAATCCAATCCCAACCCACAGTATTTTCTGACCTCAGGTATAGTCTTTTATCTTGGCAGTGTTCTGCCCTTTCACTTTTCTCCTGGACATTTGACCAAATGACCAAGCCTATGAATCTCATTATTAAGAACCATTCTTGTCTTATGGGCAGAAGAAACTTTGTTAGCTGATCTTTCATGTGTTTTTTCACAGTTGTTCCAAAATCTATAAAAATCTATAAAACATCTATAAAAATAAAAGTAATAACTTATTTTCTTTTCCAAAGTTTGTTTCTTTTTTGTTTCTTTTTTTTTTTTGGGGGGGGTGGTTTTAGTTGCCTTTTTTTTTTTTTTACTTGTGAATATTTGACAAAGCACAGAATTTACTTGTTTGGAAAGATTTTAAAGTATATAAACCTTTACTGCCTACCAGCCACTGTGAAAAACTATGCTGATGCCAGATAGTAAGGTTATTTCTGTGTACTGGGGGTGAAGGGGTTTAGTCTTCATATATTAGAGTAGCAGGGGCTTAGTAAGTTGATAAATTTTCCAAAGATATACTTGCAGCAGGCAAAACTTGAAGATTCAAGTTGAAGAAACCACGGTATCTCATGCCAGTAGTGGTCTTGACCAAGAATAACTCTTTTGAATCCAAAGGAAGTCTCTGGTTTCTAATTCAACACAAGCCAGCCTAAGCTCTTTTTTTTTTTTTTTTTTATTAATTATAATATGAATATTGTAAGTGAAATGTGCAGAGCTGGGCTCTGTAGGACAAACAATGACCGAAGCTCAGGATGGGAACGATTTCTTTTGGAGTCAGGATACAACTCTGGGCTGATTTGAGTATGCCCTAGCTCAAGCTGGAAAACTGAATTCCCAGGGCTTACATATTAGGGAACGTTGTAACATGCCCAAGTAAGAGTGTTCATGTTTAGTATGAAACATGGCACTGTGAGGGGGCTGGTGCATGCCTAGATCTTAACAGGATATGCCACTGAAATTTTGCTGAATTGTGTACCCAGACTAGATGACCATGTGCAATGGACCTATCCTTCCACAGCTGTAAAATTTAACATCTGGAACTGCTGATTTCCACTTGCAAACAAACATCTAGCACAGCTTAATGTGGTGCTGCCACATGCTAGTGGCCAGGCAGTAGCTCTGATTGCTCCATTGCACTATCATCAGCTTTGTTTCTAGCTGTTCTGTCTTCCCTCAGAGCTTGTTTGTGGACTGATGTGGACAAGGTAGGATACACAAACCCCATGGCACTGACAACTGTGATTCAGAACATCTGTGAAAGGATAAATAATGCCCTAAATGACTGCATGGCTTAGCTGTGGGCACTCATGAATGCTGCCTTATGGGCACTGCCAGGGCCTGGAGCCTATCTCCCTTCTAGGAGATTAGTTGGCTGAGTCAAGGAGTTTAGCTGGTTGAGTCCAAGGTCAGCTTCATTGCCAGTAAGAGCTGCTGGGAAGAAGCTAAAAGCGAGGTCCTGCACAACTTTCCCATGGGAGATACTTTTAAGCTGTGGCCCTACCGCCAGCCCTGGCTGGGCTACACTGCAGCTGTGTTGCAGCTACATCTGCACTGGACCTTGTGCCTCCTCAATCTGGATCTGGTGCTGGGTGATCACCAGACTGTTTCTGACCGTGGCCACTGTCTCTGACCCTGATCCTGACCTGGACTTGCCACTTCTTATGGTCAGGTCACTGTTCCTACCTGCCTTGTTATCCCCTGTCCTGGTTTTAGCTGAGAGGGTTGATTTTCTTCATAGTAGCTAGTGTGAGGATATGTTTTGGATTTGTGCGGGAGACAGTGTTGATAACATAGACATGTTTTTGTTCTATGGACTTATTGTTGAGCAGTGTTTACACAGGGCCAAGGCCTTTTCTGCTTCTTGCACTGCCCGGCCAGCGGGATGGCTGGGGGTGCACAAGAAGCTGGGAGGAGACACAGACAGGACAGGTGACCCCAACTGACCAAAGGGATATTCCATACCATATGACGTCATGCTCAGTTTATAAGGAGCTTGGGGGGAAGAGAAGGGGGGGGCGGCGGCGTTCGGAGTGATGGCGTTTGTCTTCCCAAGTAACCGTTACGCGTGACAGGGCCCTGCTTCCCTGGAGATGGCTGAACACCTGCCTGCCCATGGGAAGTGGTGAATGAATTCCTTGCTTTGCTTTGCTTGTGCGCGCGGCTTTTGCTTTACCTATTAAACGGTCTTTATCTCAACCCACGAGTTTTCTCACTTTAACTTTTCCAATTCTCTCCCCCATCCTGATGGGGGGGGAAGCGAGTGAGTGGCTGCGTGGTGCTTAGCTGCCGGCTGGGGTAAAACCACAACATCCCCTCTGATCACAGCTCCCTTTCCTGGAGGATTGTGTTGGGTTTGCGTGGCAAGGGTTGGGGGGTGGGGGTGGGGGGCTACAGGGGTGGCTTCTGTGAGAAGCTGCTAGAAGCTCCCCCTGTGTCTGATAGAGCCAATGCCAGCCGGCTCCAAGATGGACCCGCCCCTGGCCAAGGCCAAGCCAATCAGCGCCTCTGTGATAACATATTTAAGAAGGAAAACAAAACAGTTAGTTAGAGCTTTTGCAGCTGGAGAGAGGAGTGAGAAGATGTAAGAAACTCTGCAGACACAGAGGTCAGTGCAGAAGGAGGGGGAGGAGGTGCTCCAGGTGCCGGAGCAGAGATCCCCCTGCAGCCTGTGGTGAAGACCATGGTGAAGCAGGCTGTCCCCCTGCAGCCCATGGAGGAAGGATGAGGGGGTGTAGAGATTCCACCTGCAGCCCGTGGAGGACCCCACGCCAGAGCAGGTGGAGGCACCTGAAGGAGGCTGTGGCCCGTGGGAAGCCCACGCTGGAGCAAGCTCCTGGCAGGACCTGTGGCCCCATGGAGAGAGGAGCCCATGCCAGGGCAGGTTTGCTGGCAGGACTTGTGACCCCGTGGGGGACCCACGCTGGAGCAGTTTGCTCCTGAAGGTCTGCACCCCATGAAGAGACCACGCTGGAGCAGTTAGTGAAGGACTGTAGCCCATGGGAGAGACTCACGTTGGAGAAGTTCATGAAGGACTGTCTCCTGTGAGAGGGACTCCATGCTGGAGCAGGGGAACGATGAGAGGAGTCCTCCCCCTGAGGAGGAAGAAGCTGCAGAAACACCGTGTGATGAACTGACCGTAACCCCCATTCCCCGTCCCCCTGTGCCGCTGAGGGGGGAGGAGGTTGAAACCGGGAGTGCAGTTGAGCCCGGGAAGATGGGAGGGGTGGGGGGAGGTGTTTTATGATTTGGTTTTATTTCTCATTCCTCTACTCTGTTTTGCTTAGTAATAAATTAGATGAATTCCCTCTCTCAGTTCAGTCTGTTTTGCTCGTGACGATAATTAGTGAGTGATCTCTTCCTGTCCTTATCTCGACCCATAAGCTTTTCGTTGTACTTTTTCTCCCCTGTTTAGTGAATGAGGGGAGTGACAGAGCGGCTCTGGTGGGCACCTGGCCCCCAGCCAGGGTCAACCCACCACAAGGATCCACTGGCCCTTGCTGCTCCCTGAAAGCTAAGATCCGAAGTGGATTGGAGAGAGAAGGCCAAGCATTTTGATTAACTGTACAAGAACTTTGCATTCATCCTGGCTGCAAAGGTCTGCAGAAGCCTCCAGTTCCATTGGACCATGCTCATCCCTAACTTGGTTGCTCAGTTCTCAACAGCCAATGTGACAACTCTGAAAAGGACACATTACTATGATTTAAATATTTAATGAGCAGCTGTCATCTGGCTAATCACGTTGGATACTTTACTGTAGGATGTGTTTTCCTTTTATACATATAAAATGCTAGCTATTTTAATGTTATATTCCTCTATTATTCTCTAACAGTATGGGGCTACATTATTCCCTGCTGTAGAAAAAGCTATTAAAAATCAAGAAACAACATGAGTTTGTCTTACCCTAGATTTCTTGCCTTTCCCCCAAATGAATCTTCCTTTTCTGATTTTGTTTTTCTTTTTATCCTATGTTTCAAGCTATCTTGGTACTACAGCTAATCCCTCATTCATATTTACAATTCCTCCTCTCAATGGGTATGGGGCAGCAGACAATGGAGTATTGCTATCTTAAATATGCTAAGGATCGAGTCTCAGTTGCTGGTACTGTGGTTTGTCTTTAGAATTTTTTTTTTTCTCATCCCAGTCCTTGGAACATGTGTACACATATGTGAAAGGTCGTTACTATATTTTGCTGAAAAATGATCAAACCTTTTCAGATATAATTATAGATGGTTATGTGACATAGTCTTTTCCAGCATGCTTTAGTTAGGGAGCACTGAAAAAGGAATCTAATATATGATAACTAAAGAAATTAAACAATCTTCCCCCCCCCCCCCGCCTTCACAACTCTCTTTCTCTACCGTCTTCATGTTTCTGTTTTCTTTGCTGCGTATCTTCCCAGAGCTCTGGTGGTGAATGTTAATGATGAAATGTTTGGTTCTTCTCTATCCAATCATTCTCAGAAAATTAAGCCCCACACAATGTACACTTCAAGCATGATGATATACCCCCACAAATGAATAATATATAGAAAGGAGCTCAAATTCTGATTAGTGAACATTTCACCAACTGGTCAAGAAAGAATAATAATTATTAAAAAAAAAGGCTTGTGGAAGGGACAATGCTTCTTTTCTTTTTTAAAGTCATTTATTGTTGTTAAGAAAAACAGGTTACAAAAATCTGAGCAGGGAATATGCCAGAAAAAATAAATTAACACCTGCACGACTCTACCATTTTAAAATTACGTTTTCCTAAGCAGTTCAGCATGAAGAAATGATAGTAGGTGATATTCCTGTTTAGTCAGAAGTGACAGAGCCATTTGATTTCATGAGCAGTAAACAGGACATATAACCTCAGTAAAAATAACAGCAACCAACTAGCAGATTCAGCAATAAAACTAGATTAGCATAATGGCAAAAGAAAGTTGGAACAAGGTGTGGAGATTTTTACTTCAGTTACTCTCGTGTATACCAGAGAGTCAGCTGACATAAGTAAAAAAATGCACATACTTTGATGTATTTGAGATGAGAATATTGGGTCAAAGTTTTAATTACTGTGATCAAAAGAGTAGAGATGATTTAGAGATTATGTCTCAGTTTACAATGATAAAAAGCATATTCTCCTGCCTAGAATTTTGCAATTCTGTTCTCTGGTAGAGTTTCTGTGTTGTTTTCCACACTAATAAATCTTTATTCACTCCAAGACCTTTTGTCTGGCAGACTGTTTCTCTTTAAGAACTTCCTATTTTTTTTTTTTATGCTGTTGGTAAATTATACTTTACATGTAAATTTTAGAAATTATTTGCAGCCCCGGGCAGGTGGGACATACCACCATCTCCTATACCATTGCTGTACCAGACTATAAATTTCACTAGCTTTATCACCTGGTCCCTCTAGGATCACAGAGACTGCTCGTGTCCACTGCTGACACAGCTACCCAGGGGGCATAAACATAATGCACTGTATTAAGTATATGGCGTTACTGAGAGATGAAAGCAGTGAGGGGAAAAAAATTAATTTCTGAACAACTTCGCTCTGTCACCTCAGTAAAAAGAGAGGACCATAAAGGCCCATATTTTGCATTGTTGAGTCAATCTAAAATTCAGGGTACAAATAATTATGGGAGTTCTGTCTAGCTTCTGTAGCTCCACTCTGAGTCAGGCACATTGACACCAAAGGGCAAAAGAAGCGTAACAAACTGCAGAAGGAATGCAAGAAAGGGGTGGAACAGATGGAGCAAGATGACTTTGGTGGTGCATAATAAGGTTGTCACATATATTTAAAGAGAGACGAGATTCTAATTCTGATTTTACCCATTTTTTTTTTTTGATAGGTAATGTAAGAGCTGGGACAGTAACAGAGGGTTGCTTCTTAAACTGATCTTTCTTAACTCACACTAAGACAATAAGAGAATTTGATCCATTATTCTTGAAAATTCTTCATCTTTAACAGGAAACAATTACTAACAATTGTGAATTTTTCTGATGACCTAAGATCTTGATGGATGTTATCAGTATACATTGGAAAATTTGAAATATGAACAAAGTTGAAACTAGTAATTTTAGAGTCACACTTTTGCTGTTTATTGCAGAAACCAAAATCCAAAATTAACCTCAAACTTGGAGGTTGAGAAAAAAGGGGGATTAGAGATCCTTGTGAGTCACTATATGATAGCCAGTATACATGGAAGTCTCTTGCCTTGGGGTACATCACTATCTCCTATTAAATGAAAACATATCCCATTGAACATGAAGAACAAAAGAAAAATACTAAGTTCCTCTCCCTGTCTTCTTTCAGTTCAAGCCCTAAACAAAAAGAATTATGTTTGAATCATGGAAGTCTGCAGCACAAGTGTGAAATGAGGGATCGTTCCCCTGTGTGGAGAGAGAACAATCCTTCATTGCACGAGATGAACTGCCTTTTCATCCTGGAGGTTTATGATTCTATCATATGATTTTCTAAGTGCACACTGTATTCTTGGGAACAAAAACAAGACTGCTGACCAACAGAAATCAGTGAATGAAAAGCTCTGTTGGTGATGAAAAAGTTGGGTACTGAGAGGTGGCCAGCAATGCCAGTTTCCTCTGCTCATCTGTATACCAGTGGGTTAATATCCAGACAAGGTCTAATGAACAGATGAACAGTTCAGAGGGAAATTTAGGATTCTAAAAGTGTTTATGGTTGCCTTTGCAACTAAATTCTTCCCATAGTTTTGGCTATGCTTTCACAGTGAAGTATTTTTGCTATTCTATTTCACTATTCATTAAGAAATTAACCCCCGTATTCCTGAGAATCTATATGTTGCACGGTGCAGCCCCACTTCCTTGGCTTATTGTTTACATAAGGCTGAAAGGCAATGGCAATATTTCATTGTTGTTACTGGAGCATGCAAAGAGAAAAAAGTCTCGAGGAAATATCAATGGGTAGAAAGTAGATCATACTGGGCAAGGAGGAGAAAACAGGAAGGGTAGAAATGATACAATGATCTAAATTTAAGCCTCAGCAGTTTTCAAAAAAAGCTCTTTCTCTGAAAAATAAGTTATAGTAATAACTGCCTTGGGAGATCCTCAACTCACAAAGTGTTCTGGAATCTCTTATCATGAACTTTTAGATTAAAAGAAATAAATAATGCTTTTGCTAATATGCTCTGATACCATGATAACTTTTCATGAAGAGCACTATACAGTCAAAACACCAGGTGCTCACCAATAGCCTGAAAAGGATCTGAACTAGTGAACTAAGTCAACATTTTCAAAAGCATGTAAATGACCCGGCTTCTTAGCAAGGTTTTTAAATATGTCTGAGAAAGGTGAGTTGCTTAAATATGCAGATACCTGGCTATATTTTTCCCCCTCAGAAATGTCAGTGAACTTAATTTTTATCGATTTCAATGACATTAATTTCAATGAGAGTGGACTAGCAAGACACTTTCAGAAAGTCCTACCAAGCATCTACATGAAACTTAAAGCCCCTAAATATCTTTGTAAATCTGACCCTTTTGTACGTAGAAATACTTGGAATCGCAGTGAAGGGCAATGGGATTTGGACTCTGAATAACCCATGGCTTAGACAAGTAGGTACTTTTGAAAATCCTCAAACACGGGAATGCATGTGTTACTTAATACTCTCCCATGATATTTTCTTGTTTCAGCCCATTGACATGAACAAATAAAATATGCAGGCATGTGGTTTACAGTAGGATAGCAGTGAAGTAGGACATACACACTGCAGTAAAATAGTAAGTAAGAAACAAATGAAGGTTGTGATTGATATTCATCCTGGCTAAATTTGAATAGAGAACAGGACAATAGAGGGGAATGTACTTGAGAAGAAATATAAAAATTGAAATAGCAACAGTAGCCATTTCGTACTGTTTTGCCACTTGAATGGCAAATTAATTTGGTTGCCAACATAAAACTGAAATGGAGATGGCATGTATAAAACTCTTAGTTTTACTGGGATTTCCAAGGACATTTTCTCTTTGTCATATTGAGAATAACTTCCACATTCAAATGAAAATTTCTGCAAAAGATAAGTTTTATTTTTTTTAATTATACCTAAAACTCAAAAATGTATTTTGACAACTGAAAATTGTTGCAAATATATGGTTACTAGCTTTATTTATGTCTCAACAGTCAATCCATCCCCCCAAAATCAAACTGAAATAAATATGTAAACATTTCACGTTCATCTTAAAATATTCCCGTAAGTAAACTTAGGTTTACTGTGGAGTGATCACAATCTATCTGTATCTTTGGGCTTGTATGACTTCAGTGCAGCTACTCTGGCACCCGTAGTGTCAGCTGTAGACCATCATGTCTTCATCTGCCACTTTCAGAATACCATAAATATATATAAATCCCACTTTCTCTGGTTGCATCAATGTCTTTCCAAGAAGGACACCATGGGCATGCAGCAAAATTCCCAGTGTGGATGGGATGGGCTATGGCAGCGAGTCTACTATCAATCCAAACAGTTGATCTTGTAGTGTGGCTAGGTCTGTGCTTGAGTCCAGACTATGGCTGTGTCATCTCAGATACCTTCCATCCATATGTAAATGCCCTAAAACTTTCCTTAAATCTGAACTTCACCATGAGTTGGCCTGCACCTAATGCAGATAGGCAGCAAGTTTGGATATCGTCCAAACCTGATCTGATCTAATTGACCTGAATTTACATTTCATAAATAGGGTAAATGCATCCTTACAGGACCAGAATTTCCTTGTTTGCATTGGGTTACAGCTTATTCAGCAAGCAATCTACAGGACTTAATGGGGCAACTCTTATGGATGCTAAATTTGTCCTCTTCTCTGCTACTAATAGGTAGACTGTGCAGTATTTCTGATGAGCAGGACATACTCCTAGGAGTTATCAGAAGAAAAACTCATGAAAGGAAATGATCACATGGATGAGTGACAACTGCACAAATCTGCCTCTGAACCAGCAGTGAACTCCAGCTCCAGTTCTTTAACATCTTCTCTTTCCAGTGTTTCAGGGGAGATGATTTTCTCCACAGCAGAGCTCTGTGAGGCAGATTTGACACATTTGAGTCTAAATTAAACTGCTCAAGGTAGATTTGACACATCTGAGTTTAAATTAAGCTCTGTTTCAAATAAAATTACAACTTTGGAACAATGTACAGGGGGTATAGAACAAAAAGTCAATGGCATGATGATAAGATCAAGGGGTTTTTTTCAGTTTAGAATAATAGCCTGAAAACTTAAACTTTGACATTTATCAAAATAAAGTACAAGTTTGTTGTAAATCACAATATATAGAAACTTTTGTTAAACCTACATATATTTAGCTTTGGAATTTTAATAGTTCTGTTGCTGGAAAGTACATAGCTTTACTTTGGCTTGTTGTTTACTGATTGCCCTAGCTGAGACTTTACTTCAGATCTGATTTCCAGTTCTCTACTGTTTCGTTATGTTTTGTTTCAGTAAATATGATTGATAATATTTTCCAATGTATCTGACAAGAATTTACAAATTTAATAAGGTAGAGTGGGAATCAGCTTATTTGATACATATGCACACACCAGGGTGGGGGGGAGGAATATAAAAAATATATTTGCTTTAGAAAACCTTACAGGTAGTGCAGAAAATGATCACATCTGCTTCCTTGCAGCCGTGTACATCTCTGTAGGTTTCTGTAATGATGCAACTCTCTACAGAGCTGGTATGTCCTTTTGTGCTTAACTGTAGCAGTCAATACAAGTTGAGACTCACCTATCCACAGTTCTTCGACATCCAGATTTGGATAGGGAATCACCTACACTTTTGCATAGTCCACCACAGAATCTAGAAAATTTACATTTGATTAGGACTACAAATCCTTGTACAGTGGTACATTACAGGTAGTGTGTTTCTTGCCTAACAGTGTGATGGCTATGGTACAGCATTGTGCCCACAGAATATTCATATACTTTATTTTAAAGAAAATGTAAAATGTTCCCTAGAAAGAGGGTTTTGAACCAGCTAAGTCTGCTTTCTACAGATCTTCTGCCATTATTGAGCTATAATGTTGAATGTAAATCACTAGATGGGATGAGTCCTAAGTGGACAATACTAATTACATCCTACCAGTTCCCTGTGTTTTCAATGGAGAGTAAACAGATAATTTATGTAAGCAGAATTTCCCCTCTTCAGGCCCTTAAGAGCACTTACAGCTCTCCACAGACTGTAGACAAAATCTGTGGTTTTACTTGCCTAAATATCAACAGAGATGATGGCACAATTTTCAGAGCAGGAGTCACAGGCTAGGTCAGACCCCAGGGTATTGACTTGGGGCAATACATAGGTCTGTGGTGTCATGATAATTAGAAATATTCCTATTGCTCATCCCATTTAATGCTTATCGTTCTAGAGCTTTTATGTCAAGTATGTGGAGACAATTTATGTTTTAACTGTTACACTAAAGAAAAGGGTTTTTTAATATATTTGATTAAGAAGAGAAATTGCTTAATTTTTATAAGTGAATTCTGGATATGAATGTGGAAAGCAATCTGCGATTTTTTTTTTTCTGTCCGAACAATAATGATTTCTTCTAATGTCTTAGACCTTTGCTAGTATAGCTTTATATGTTTGGTTTTATCCAACGCCAAGAATCTCTAAATTACTGTAGTTAAATAAATGCTACCTAAAATATGTCCATTATTTTTTCTATACTTAACCATCTGTGATGCTAATTTTGGTTATCTAGCAGGATTTAATGCACTCTTTTGAAAAGCCAAAATTCTTCTATATGATTTATTACTTGATTCTTGGATTTGTCTTTTGAAGTTATAGCAGTAATTGTTTTTGGAACTAAATAAAAATAAAATTGGGGCGAGTAATCCAAGGGCTTACCTTATAATGTCAAGGTGCCTTACTCCAGACAGTAAGAAACTTCCCAAGTGTAAATTGCTACATTTCCCACTCTAGCAAATTGCTCACTGCAATAACGGTGCAAATAATGACATATTCAATCTACTGGATGGCTTCGAGCAAGTACCGCTATGACATTTATACTAAACCTCACCCAATTTTCCCAGCCATCTTACTCTCAAATGTCTTTAACAATATGTGGAGCCACTGGACTCTGTCATGGTGCGTGTTGTACCTTCACCATGGCCCGCCTCTGCCTAAAACTTCCCCTGGCAATGTGAGCTGGAGTTTGTCTCATACAGACAACCCATAATGAAGTAACACCACAGCTATACAACTCCATGGGCAGCTAAAGGAAAGAAATGCGGCTCATTATTTTTCTTTTGCCTGGTTACTGTAGTGACTGGGGAGCAAGGGGATGGTAATTTATTGCTGGCAGACATAAGCAGCAGCTTTTCACCACTTACACCTCCTCCCCTGCTACCCAGAGAGCTGGAGCACCACCCACTAGCCAGCACCGGTAAAGAAATAAACAGGCATTTTTTTTATTTACTTGCAAGATACAGACAAAAATATAGGATACACTTAGTCCCTGAAGTCCAAGACACTTTATGCCTAAGAAAAAGCCAGGACACGTAACAAAATAAGAAACAGAAAAATATGCACTTTTGTTCTTGCTTACAGTGATGCTATTTCACTGGAGCTCTGGTCCCTTAATTTTAAGTATAATTCTTCAATAGAACCAATAATTGTGACATCCAAAATGATAAAAGGAGGTCAGGACAAAAAGGTAGAGGACAGCAACAGATATATGGAACAGAATGTAAAAACATAGTCTATTGACTGCAAATTTTTCCTGCATGTTGTTCATATTTATTGAAATGTTCCCCTTTTGTTTCACAGACACAGTAAAAGGAGAGTCATTAATACACATCTCTATAGAGTGATAAGGAGGCTGTAGGAGATGTTATATTGTTATGCAGATGGCCCTTGGTCTAGGAGGCTTGAATAAAGTACCATTGTGCTTCTAATTAACTCTAAAATGACTATGCCAATTGCTTTGCTATGTTTGAAACCTTCTGTTCTCATATGTTTTGATGATTTGTTTATTCACAAAAAATACTTGGATGTTTTGTTGGCCTCAAAGCAGCACTCGGAAAGGTACTGAAGTTGGCAGAATTAACTTACACCCACTTGTCAGGCTAGCAGAATGCATTAACAAACTTCAGGAAGTGTTCTCTCAGACCATCATTGATTGAAGGGTAAAGTCTATGACTGTAGCCTGTAAATATTTCCTGGCAGTAATTCAATATAGCTGGAGCTCACTGTTCTGTAATGAACTGCAACTCTAACTTCCTGTTAAACTAAGCTAGCACCCAAGTTCGTTACAGAACTCTTCACAAAATGAGGCTGCCATGATCCTTACTCAACTCTTTAAAAGATTAGTAGTAAATTAAACGCTGGCACACAAAGTAAATTAGAACATCAAACGATACTGGAATAATAAACTTTAAGCAGTGTACCAAATTATGTTCAGCTTGCAAAAGGCAAGATATGTAAATTAAGCCCAACGCACCAGGCAACCACTGTGCATATAACTGCGTGAAATGTAATGGGAGGTGCATGTATTTATAGTCGTTTTGAAGTTATTTGACTGATTCCTGCGTAGGTAGCCTCCAGGAGTACATTAAGGCAAATGTTGACATATGGTTTAGTCCTGCATTTGCAAACATATACTGCACAACCACATTAAAACAAAAACAACAGCTCACATATGTTTATTTACTGATCAGGTGCTTGGGAGAAAACAGTTTGTTTCTTGGATGTTACTTCACCTAGTTTAAAAGCTGCTCAGATGTATGCGTGGATACCTTTGCTTTCTCCAGGGCTTCCCACAGCTTCTTGTGCTCCCTGCATGTGGAAAACCTGTGATTTTTGGAAAGGAAGAGATCTTATGCATAAATTATATGCATGTAGAGGAAAGGGGGTGGGGGAGAATGGGAATCTTCCCTTATTTACATGATAGAAGTATGAGACCCCATTCCCTCCCCAGGCAACTGTGCACTGCAGTGCTAGGAGGTGTATATGAAGTATGTGGTTGAGTTTTAATCTAAATAGACTGCATAGGCATAGTGGGGATTGAGAGAATAGTTGTAGCTTACAGACGGAGAGCAAAGAAACACAGTTCTTCAGAAATATATAAAGCAATATCCAGAACTGTATATTTTGGCAGGCATCTTGGCACAGTGATGCCTAAGAGCGGTCATTGGATTGCCAGCAGAGCAGTCCAAGCTGTCAGAGGGCATGTCTGCAAACGAGGTTTGACCTGAGGTCCTCTGTCCAGTCGGATTAGCAAGTGATGTGTGCGAGTCTATCTGCATTGCTCCTTACATGTTCTGGCCTGAACGTCCCACACTGTATATCCAAAACAGGATTTATATTCATTTTAAAATGAGCATATTAAATAGAGCAGGGAAGCACACACAGTTCTTTTCTACCCCATTCCAGGTGAATACTTACACCTTTGGGCAGCAGAGCAGTGCTACCTCTTGCATACTTTTTCCTCTGGCCTCATGATGTGCATTCCTGTCAAAACAGCATCCTATTTTTAAAAGGAAAGGCTTTCAGCTCAATGTTCTTGATGAGGTGTGGTTCAAAACCTTTGAGGATGAGGCTATATCAAACCCCACATTTCTCGGTTGAATTCTTTTACTACTAAGTTAACACAAGCAGTACTATTCTTTCCTCTGTACATGCTTTTGAATAAATTAAGTGGTATTGATATGCGTTAGACAAAGCCTTGAGGATGCCTGCATGATTGGCTGCTGACAATTAGGCAGCACGCTCCTAAACCTATTAAAAACTGAAGTGCTACAGGATATGTTAAAGATTATTCTTAACTCCTAAAGAATATTCATTTGAAAACTGAGATGTCCATAGATGACTTATGTGCAGAGGTTTAGGATCCCTAAAGCCCACCTTATGCACCTACGTCCTTGTTCATATCTGATCGTACTTATCTCTGTTTATGTTTTAGTTCTGAACACTATGCTGAGCATAACATAGAATTATCACAAGAGAGACTCACCAGCTATGTTTCTTTTAAAAAAAAAAAACAAAACAAAAAACCAGAAAAAAAGGAGTTGGAAAATGTGTCACACTGAGTAGCAAAAACATATATAACACCAGAAGGCCATTCTCAGCTTAGATATGTTCAAGAACAAATACACATTATGAAAACAAACATGAAGTATGACATGTAAACCTTCCTACTTGAGAAAGTTTAACTGCCTCTGCATTTGTATTCAAGTTTATGTACTATGAGCAATATCATTAGATTTTTTTTTTCTCAAATTGTTTGCAAAGTGTAAGGTAGCCATTGCTATTAAAATAAAAAAAAAAGAAAAAAGGAAAAAAAAAGAGAAGCACCTTAAATTCCTATTTGTTAGTAATGTTTTATTACACTGCATGTAGTGTTTATATAAAGGATTAAAAAACATATTAAAACAGAAATACCATCTTAATACCTATTGCTTTGTGAGCGCTGCCCTGCATTAGTACGATCGATTTTCACATCATTTTCATGCTCCTGCAGTATGTCTCCCCTGTTTTAAATGCACGGATTTGCTGTAAGGGTAGGATATTGTCGCAATTCATAAGACAGCAGCTAGATTTATGGGAACTCTGAAATCAGTTTAAAAACTCCTCAAGTCTCTTCCCAGTGTGATCATTTTCCTCCTGGGTCCAAGATCTTTTTAACTGTTCTAGGGCTCTGTCTTGAGTCTGGAAGAGAAGTTCACCATGATGTTGCCAAGCAGTAACTCATCCATCACTCACAGTACGTTCTGTGAGTACTGATTGAACAATATCATTTTCTCCATGTATTGAGGATGCTTCACTTGTCAGAGGCCTTTGAAAGTAGTCAGCTTTCATCAATGGATCTTGACAACATGGAAAGAATGAGTCACCTGAAGGAAGCGTAGGGCATAGCATTTCAAAAGTGATATCTGAAGACTGATTATTCTTTGTCCTTGACACCCTGCCAAGGGCTAGATACACTGAACATTTGGGAAGTAATGGAGCCTACAAATCACTGGTTGCCTACAATCCCACTCAGGCCACAAGAGGATAGCATGCGTGACTTCAATTCAGTTTTTATTACATGTTGTAAACTTCTGACTGTTCTGATATGTGTTGTCATTGATGTGTCAAGAGTGGGCTCTGACAAGGTGTCTGACCTGATTGAGATCAACAATGCTCTGTTAAATCATAGAATCATAGACTCATAGAATGGTTTGGGTTGGAAGGGACCTCAAAGATCATCTAGTTCCAACCCCCCTGCCATGGGCAGGGGACACCCTCCACTAGATCAGGTTGACCAAAGCCCCATCCAACCTGGCCTTGAACACTTCCAAGGATGGGGCATCCACAACCTCTCTGGGCAACCTGTTCTCACCACCCTCACAGTAAAGAATTTCTTTCTCACATCTAATCTAAATCGACCCTTTTTCAGCTTAAGGCCATTACCCCTTGTCCTATCACTACATGCCCTTGTAAACAGTCCCTCTCAAGATTTCTTGTCCCTAAAGTCCCTCTCAGCTATAGTCCCTAAAGCTTAAAAAAAAAAAAAAAAGATAACAACACTATTGTAGGACTTTCTTTAATCAACCACAGTCAATAGCTGTTCCATATAGAAACAAAAGAGGGGGGGTTGTATTAGCAAGTAGCAATACTCCTAGGTGAGACAAGTGGGTGTAGGAACATACCGCCGATGTGTCCTGTGATGTATGAGCCATACCCTGTGACATTCCTTTTCTCGTTAAAGAAGCCTTTGTCCTGATGTACTTCATGCTACTCACTGCTTCAGTATTTTAGACCCAAAGAGAAATCACCAGAAGTCTTGGCTGAGTATTGAGGATGTTCCCTTGGTACTGTTTTAAAATCTTTTATAGGAAAATCAGTATGCTATGGTTTAGGACTAATCTTCTCTAACATTATCAATGCCAGTGATCAGCTTGTCCTGTTAAGTGAGAATCTGGTATCGAGTAACTGGGTTTTTTTCTTTCCACTTTAAATAAATAAATAAATAAATAAATATGTCCTGTAAAATCTAGAGGAGGTAACAATAATTGTGTTTTCACAGCCATTTTTAATTCTAAACAAAGAAAAAGAGGACCAATGAGGCCATATTGCCCCAAAGCACATTTCAGATTTTAATGACAGATTTTAGGTATAGGATGCCCACTCATAAATGGAAAGATGAGATCCCTTAGAAAAATGACACCATATCCTTGAAAAACATCTGCAAACAATACTGTTCCCTAGTTATGTATCAAAGTTCTGCCAAGTCAAATGAAACTTTACAGAGCAGCTAACATCTGAACCAAAAGAGCACATCTAGAAGATGCCTGTGCATGAAGACTAACAGTCATTTTAATGTAGACAGCTGAATCTGCAGGATGTAACCCAGCATGAAGTTAAGAACTCATTTTCCTCTGAATATTTAAAATCAAAGTATATATTTTCTGGAACCACCAAAGTATTCCAAAAGTTATGGTATTTTTTTCATAATATAGCACTGATATAAAATAACTTTAAAAGGTTCTATAATCTCCGCACTATCACTACCATTAACCTGTAGTACCATTTAGAAGGAAACCTTCAGATATTATTTATCTTACTGGGATCTATAAATCTTTGCAACTACTTAACAATTGAACCAATATTTATAGCTCTCTTGTTGAATACAGACAAATAGCTCATTCTAATACGGAGGAAGGAAAGCAATAATTCACAGATTAAATAAAACCTTTTAAAGTTGCAGATGCTTTTGATCCTAACATAGCATAATGCCCTCTGAAACAACAGAAGTGTCATGTGAATCAGTTATTTATATTTCTATAGACTGGAGAATTTATAACATGTTGAGATGGATATTATTTCCTAACACTGGCTCTATCTTTTGATAAACAAAGTGTGACAAACTCAAGCATATTTTAGCACTGTGACATTATAGAAATAGTTTTTCAGTGATAAAAATTTCCAGTAACGGCCATTTAATAGATTGACAAAAATTTCCTGACCTTGTCTAGACACCTCCCAAAACCTTATTTTTTTGATGTGATGTAGTATCCAGCATAGTCTGAAACCACTCAAGTGAATGAGCTACCACTTAATTCTTTAGGTCAGCACAATCTAAAAAATCCAACATTTGAGAAATTTTCTGTAATATTTAGCCTCCATTCTCTTTAGTTTTATGTCCCTAGTTCCACATTTTTGTCCTTTACAATAACATAACTCCACCTGTTTTGGTAATTACAACCCTTTAATACTTGTTCACAGGCAATGTGACATATCTTTGACATCAATAATTAAATACAATACATCAAATTAAAATAAAAAAATTGTGAAACAAGAAAAAATTTCCTTGATAAGAAAAGGACCATGCTATCATTTTGCAACTGATTTGCCATGGCCACCTAATTTCCTCAAGCAGTTAGAAAGACAAAATGTAAATAGTTCCAGGACTAGAACGAAAGTAACAGAATAAATCAACATGTAAGCTTTCCTCCAAATTAGGTAACAACAATAAAATCAAGCAGCTATCTAAATAATACAAAATAAATATTAATAAGCAAAAATCTGGCATATCTGTGAAAAGATATTGAAGGTTTTATTTCAGAGGAAGTAGAACAATGCATAGTGCGAGGTGAAATGTAACGTAATGTGCCATGCTGGACCTTATTCTCACCAATAAAGAGGGCCTGGTAGGGGATGTCAAGCTCAAGGGCAGCCTTGGCTGCAGTGACCACAAAATGGTGGAATTCAGGATCCTCAGGGCAGCGAGGAGAGCTCTTAGCAAGCTCACTACCCTGGACTTCAGCAGAGCAGACTTTGGCCTCTTCAGGGACCTGCTTGGTAGAATACCATGGGACAAAGCCCTGGAAGGAAGAGGGGCCCAAGACAGCTGGCTAATGCTCAAGGGTCACCTCCTAAAAGCTCAGGAGCAATGCATCCCAACAAAGAGGAAGTCAAGCAAAAACACCAAGAGGCCCCCATCGATGAACAAGGAGCTCCTGGGCAAAGTCAAACAAAAAAAGGAAGCCTCCAGAGGGTGGAAGCAAGGGCAGGTAGCCTGGGAGGAATACAGAGAAACTGTCCGAGCAGCCAGGGATCAGGTTAGGAAAGCCAAAGCCCTGGTAGAAATTAGTCTGGCCAGGGATGTCAAGGACAACAAGGAAAGCTTCTATAGGTATGTTAGTGATAAAAGGAGGATGAGGGAAAATGTGGGTCCCCTCCAGAATGAAACGGGTGACCTGGTTACCCAGGATATGGAGAAGGCTGAGGTACTCGGCGACTTCTTTGCCTCAGTCTTCACTGGCAAATGCTTGAGCCACACTGCCCAGGTCACAGAAGGCAAAGGCAGGGACTGGGAGAATGCAGAACCACCCACTGTAGGAGAAGATCAGGTTCAAGAATATCTAAGGAACCTGAAGGTGCACAAGTCCATGGGACCTGCTGAGATGCATCCACGAGTCCTGAGGGAACTGGCGGATGAAGTGGCAAGGCCACTCGCCATCATATTTGAGAAGTCCTGGTAGTCCAGTGAAGTTCCCACCGACTGGAAGAGGGGAAAACATAACCCCCATTTTTAAGAAGGGAAAAAAGGAAGACCCAGGGAACTACAGGCCAGTCAGTCTCACCTCCGTGCCTGGCAAGATTATGGAGCAGATCCTCCTGGAGACTATGCTCAGGCATATGGAAAATAAGGAGGTGATTGGTGACAGCCAACATGGCTTCACTAAGGGCAAATCGTGCCTGACAAACTTGGTGGCCTTCTATGATGGGGTTACAGCGTCGGTGGATAAGGGAAGGGCAACTGACATCATCTACCTGGACTTGCGCAAGGCATGTGACACCATCCCGCACGACATCCTTGTCTCTAAATTGGAGAGACATGGATTGGATGGATGGACCACTCAGTGGATAAGGAATTGGCTGGATGGTCGCACCTAAAGAGTTGTGGTCAACGGCTCAATGTCCAAGTGGAGAGCGGTGACGAGTGGCATTCCTCAGGGGTCAGTACTGGGACCAGCATTGTTCAACATCTTTGTCGGCAACATGGACAGTGGGATCGAGTGCACCCTCAGCAAGTTTGCTGATGACACCAAGCTGTGTGGTGTGGTCGACATGCTGGAGGGAAGGGATGCCATCCAGAGGGACCTTGACAGGCTGGAGAGGTGGGCCTGTGTGAACCGCATGAAGTTCAACAAGGCCAAGTGCAAGGTCCTGCACATGGATCGGCACAATCCCAAGCATGACTATAGGCTGGGTGAGGAATGGATTGAAAGCAGCCCTGAGGAGAAGGACTTGGGGGTATTGATTGATGAGAAGCTCAACATGAGCCGGCAGTGTGCGCTTGCGGCCCAGAAAGCCAACCGTGTCCTGGGCTGCATCAAAGGAGGTGTGACCAGCAGGTCGAGGGAGGTGATCCTGCCCCTCTACTCCGCTCTTGTGAGACCCCACCTGGAGTACTGCATCCAGCTCTGGGGGCCCCAGTACAGGAGAGACATGGAGCTGTTGGAGCGAGTCCAGAGGAGGGCCACGAAACTGATCAGAGGGCTGGAGCACCTCTCCTATGAGGACAGGCTGAGAGCGTTGGGGTTGTTCAGCCTGGAGAAGAGAAGGCTCCGGGGAGATCTAATTGTGGCTTACCAGTTTCTGAAGGGGGCCTACAGGAAAGATGGTGAGGGACTGTTTATCAGGGAGTGTAGTGACAGGACAAGGGGTAATGGGTTTAAGCTGAAGGAGGGTCGATTTAGATTAGGGGTTAGAAAGAAATTCTTTACTGTGAGGGTGGTGAGGCACTGGCACAGGTTGCCCAGAGAGGTTGTGGATGCCCCATCCCTGGAAGTGTTCAAGGCTAGGTTGGATGAGGCTTTGGTCAACGTGGTCTAGTGGAGGGTGTCCCTGCCCATTGCAGGGGGGTTGGAACTAGATGATCTTTAAGGTCCCTTCCGACCCAAACCATTCTATGATAACCCACCCATTTTGTACTGCAGCATCTAAATTTTTTCACAGTTGCAGAATCACAGGATGGTTGAGGTTGGCAGGGTGATCTAGAGCAGATTGCTCAGGGCCATGTCCAGTTGGGTTTGAAGTATCTTTGAGGATGAAGACTCCACAACCTCTCTGGCACCCGTATTTGAGTGCTTGCCACCCTCACAGTAAAAAAGTGTTTCCTTAAGTCTAAGTTGAATATCCCATACTTCAGTCTGTTCCTTGTCATCCTGTCAGTAAGCACCAATGAGAAGTGTCTGGCTCCGACTTCTATACTCCCACCAATCAGGCATTTATGCACATGGATAAGAACCCACATGAACCATCTTTTTCCCAGGATAAACAGTCTTAACTCTCTCAGCCCTTTGTATGCCATATGCTCCAGTCCCTTAACCATTCTGCTACTGTTTACTACACTTGTTCTAGTACATCCATATCTCTCTTGTACTGGGGAGCCCAGAACTGAACCCAGCACTTCAGATATGTCTCACAAGGGCTGAGCAGAAGGGAGGGACCACCCTCCCATGATCTGCCAGCAATGCACAATGTCAAATTTCATGAGATTTCTTTCTGTCCATTTCTCCAGCTCATCAAGATTCCTCTGAATGGTGTCACAGCTACCCGGTGTACCAATCAATCCTCCCAGCTTTGTATCTTCTGCAAATTTACTAGTGGTGCACTTGGTCCCATCATCCCTTTCATTAATGAATAGGTGTTGACCTCTTCTTGACACAGGTATTGACCCCTGGATTACAATGCTATTGACTGGATTGGATTTTGTGCTGCTGATCACGACCCTTCAATCGTGGAAGTTCAGCCTGTTTACAGTCCACCTCATTGTCCACTTATCTTGTCCATTCATCAGTTTCACAGTAAGAATTATATGGAGGACAAAGTCAAAATCTTTACTGAAGTAAAGAGAAATAGTATCAGCTGTTCTCACACTATCCATTGAGCTAGTAATTTTGTTGTAAAAGGCTGTCAGGTTGACCAGGCATGATCTACCCTTCATAAACCTATGCTGACTACACCCGAGTACCTTCTTGTCCTGAAAATGTTTTGAAATGCTTTCAGGAAAATTTACTTTCTGATCTTCCCTGGTGTGTTGGGTTTGCGTGGCAGGGTTTTGGTAGCGGGGGGGCTACAGGGGTGGCTTCTGTGAGAAGTTGCTAGAAGCTCCCCCTGTGTCTGATAGAGCCAATGCCAGCCGGCTCTAAGACGGGCCCGCCGCTGGCCAAGGCCAAGCCAATCAGCGCCTCTGTGATAACATATTTAAGAAGTAGAAAAACACTTAGAGAGAGAGCTTTTGCAGCCGGAGAGAGGAGTGAGAAGATGTAAGAAACTCTGCAGACACCAAGGTCAGTGCAGATGGAGGGGGAGGAGGAGCTCCAGGCACCGGAGCAGAGATCCCCCTGCAGCCCGTGGTGAAGGCCATGGTGAAGCAGGCTGTCCCCCTGCAGCCCATGGAGGACGGATGAGGGGGTGTAGCGATTCCACCTGCAGCCCGTGGAGGACCCCACGCCGGAGCAGGTGGAGGCACCTGAAGGAGGCTGCGGCCCGTGGGAAGCCCACGCTGGAGCAAGTTCCAGGCCGGACCGGTGGACCCATGCAGAGGGGAGCCCACGCCAGGGCAGGTTTGCTGGCAGGACTTGTGACCCCGTGGGGGACCCCACGCTGGAGCAGTTTGCTCCTGAAGGTCTGCACCCCGTGAGAGGGACTCCATGCTGGAGCAGGGGAACGATGAGAGGAGTCCTCCCCCTGAGGATGAAGAAGCGGCAGAAACACCGTGAGATGAACTGACCATAACCCCCACTCCCCGTCCCCCTGTGCCGCTGAGGGGGGGAAGGTTGAAGCCGGGAGTGAAGTTGAGCCCGGGAAGATGGGAGGGGTGGGGGGAGGTGTTTTAAGAGTTGATTTTATTTTCTCATTCCTCTACTCTGTTTTGCCTAGTAATAAATTAGATGAATTCCCTCTCTAAGTTTGGTCTGTTTTGCTCGTGACGATAATTAGTGAGTGATCTCTCCCTGTCCTTATCTCGACCTGCAAGCATTTCGTTATGCCTTTTCTCCCCTGTTTGGTGAATAAGGGGAGTGAGAGAGCGGCTCTGGTGGGCACCTGGCCTCCAGCCAGGGTCAACCCACCACACCTGGCATTAAGGTGAAACTACTAGCTGGTAGGTCCTCCTTCTTGTCCTTCTTGAAGATAAGAGTGACATTTTTTTCCCCCTAGCACTCAAGGAACCTTCCCCAATCACCACGACCTTTCAAAGATGATTGAGGGTAGTCCCACAATGACAGAAACCATCTCCCTCAGCACTTGTGGATACATGTCATTGAGGCCTATGGAATTGTGTGTATCTAGTTTGCTTAAATGTTCCCTAATGGAATCCTCTTCCAGTCAAGGCAAGTTTTCCCTGCTCCAGACTTTCCCACTGGTCACAGGGACCTGGGATTGGTGATGGCAAATCTTAGTAGCAAAGACCAGGGTGAAGAAGGCATTGAGTACCTGGGGTTTTTCCATATTGTTTGTCACCAGGTCCTCTGTCCACTTCAGCAGCCCAAATACTCCCCAGTCTTTTTTTTTTTTTGCTACTGATGTACCTTTCTTGTCACCATTCAAAGCACTCATCAGATTCAGCACCAAGTGGGCTTTGGCTTTCCTAATCACATTCCTGCAATCTTGGACAGTGTACATATACATTCTTTCTTGGTCACCTCTTCCTGCTTCCACTTATAATACATTTACTTTCTATCTTTGACTTTTGTTTGGAGCTTCTTGTTCATCTTGGAGTTCTCCTACTATCTTTACTTTATTGACAAAACTCCCAGCTCCTCACCTACTGTCTTCAGCATGTGGTTAAAAGTAATTCCCAAATCCTTTTTCCAGAAAAATGTTATGTTGTCCGTCCTGTATTAACTTTAACTTCTTATTTCAGTTTTTTTACCACTGTTTCTCCCATTTGTCAAGATAATTCTGAATCCTTGAATCCTGCCCTTCAACATCATTCCAGATTGTCCCAGCTTTGGGCTGTCATCCATCAGCTAAGTCATTGGTTAAATATTGGAGTGGAACTAGGCACAGGATGAAATATCAACCTCTTTCCATTTTGACAGGGAACCACTGATAACTAAAAGAGGGCTGTGGGTTGCAATAGTTTTACATATTTTAGGGGAATGTGTTTGCAAAAAATACATTAATGTGTAACAGTGTAAAAGCCAAGCCAAACCCTCTCATTTAAATGTAAGTTTCTAGTAGCAACAAAGGGAGAAATTTATCTGAAAACAATAGATTTACTGAGTAGTGGGGGTTTTTTATGTATTACTAGTATTACAATTATGATTTAAAATGTTTTATACTGTTTACCGTATTGTATGTATATTTGAGATATTAGATTTAAATGAAATTAACTAGGTTTTATTAACACATTGCAATCATCTAGTAAAAAACCCAGCATTTGCTGCTACAAAATCCTAATGTCTAAATCTGTATAATGTTCTGTAAAAGTCTAGAAAAGAGAATTCTGTTTTGGTTTTTGTAATGGTCTTAAGGTGAGATGCCACAGAAAGCCAGGTTGTCTCTGTATCTTTCTCCTCATTATAAAAAGAAGACAATGACAGGGTAGAATTTAATGGAAAATGAGAGTTTTCCTGTGAGAGGATATGGCTGAAAACTCAACTTATACAATGTGATGTAATGGTAGCTTTTTCTTTTTGCAGAGTGTTCTAATCCAGTTTAGTCCTTAGCTTGTAACTTGGCAAGAGGTTCCGTTGAAATAACAGATGCAGGAGGTTTAAAGTTAGGATTCATTTCATCTAACTTTAGCCATCCAGAAGTCAGTTGTCTAATCAGAGTGAATTATGCAGGCATTCTCTGTCATTAATGGAAAGAGAGAAGCATCTTTACTCCTTTCTAAAATAAGTAGGCTTAATCTAACTTTATTAGAGTTGCTTATCTCTCTGAGTTCACTAGCGAGAGAATCTCTGTACTCTATTTGAGACAGTACAGTGGACTAAAACTTAGCTTATGCAAAGAGAGGGTATATTTTCAGAATTTGAATGAGCCATTCTTACTTTACAAAATAAGAATCCACCACGAGTAATAAAGGAAAAGTCAAAATTTGAGTATGAATTTCTAGTAAAGCCTATGAATTTGATACACTTACCAGTGTGAAAATAGGCTTTTCTTTTGACAGCTCTTACCTTTTTTTCACCCTTTATTAAAGAAATGAAATTTCAAGATGCGTATTCAGCGTTGTACCTTTCACTGAGATACCACACAGGCCATATTTATCCTAAAGAAGTTACCATCTCACCTATAATGAAACAATAAAATATTTCTGCCTGTAGCCCTAAATCAGTAAATATAGCTAAAATCACAGAGAGTTAGAGGACTATGTTACGTCGATGCACACACATTCTGTTACATTTGTTCTTCAGGACTTTTCTTTCTGTATTGATGACGTTGTTTAAAAATAACAATAAGCATGCCAATTACAAATATAGTTGTACCGCAAAAAAATCCTTATGTAGACTGGGCGTAATCCAACAGGAAGGAGAAAAACGTGAGAGGAAAATGTATAAGGATAGTTATACCTGAAGTCATACCTCCTTCTTGAACTCAGCCATTATTTAGTATGGCATATGAAATATAATTAGGTAATAGTCCTTGTAATGTCCTTGACATCTTCCCTGGTCCTTTCTTGAAAGTTGGAAGGCAGCTTGACATTTACTTCAAGTATTTACTTGTGGTACCTTAGAAAGTCTTGAGGAAAAATTATACTTAATAGGTAGTTTATGGTAAAAGTGACTGAATTGCAGTACAGTGCTGTTGATAACATGGATCTATTTACCCAGTACTTGGTTAGAAGGAGAAGGGGGGGGGGGGGGAGGTGTCTGTGAAGATTGTCTTCCTAAAATGAAACTGCTGAGATGGAGAGAATTCAAAAGGTCAGTAAGGCATCAGAGAAGTATTTGTAAGAGAGAAAAACAAAACAAGCAAACGAAAAAATAGCTATTGCAAGTGAGCCCAGAACTGTCAGACATTTACTTAAAAACAAGCAAAAAGAAAATATGTCCAAAAGAAAAATTTCTAGCTAGGGAAAAGAGAGAAGAATTCTTGGCTGGTTAATGCTAGGACTGCAACACATACTGCACACATCTACTGACATGGCTGTGGGACTCTTGGCAAATTTATTTTATAAAACTGAAAGATTATTAAGAAAGTTTTGCATATGACTAGTGGAGACTAGTAACTGTGCAAGGTTGTTACATTGCATGTGGATCAACCATGAGAGTAGAATGAGATATGGATTTTACGAAAGCATTGACTTATACAACTATTTCCCAGATAGTACTGTTGAGACCAAAAAATAAGGGATATAATTCCAGATTGAAGGGGGGAATTAATCCTAGTGATTTTAGACTCCACAGATCTTATTCCCTTAGTCTCCTTTCTAGTCTCTCTCTGCTCAAATTCCTAATTTACACTGCTATAAAATGAAATCTTTCTCTCTTCCCCAGCTTTGAATCCAGCTTCAGCCCTTTCTCTTGCCCTTGTCCCTTATTTCTGCCACAGCCTTCCCCACCCCAGATACATTCTTCTTTTTCTCTCCCTGTTGCCAGCCCCTGCAAGCCCTAGTTTGTTTTATCTCCATGTCTCACTCTCTCCTTTCAGTGTGCTCTGTTCCTGGATCCTGCTCCTCTGTTCCTGAGTCCTGCTCTGGCTCTCCTCACACCTTCTCTTCTTCCTCTGCCTCCACCTGATTTCTTCTCCCCTGCCACAATATTTCTTTCTTGCTAGACTCCAAAAGAGGGAGCAGTGAGACCACAGAGACAGTTTCCCTGCTCACAGCTGCTGCATGGGCTGTGGGGTTGCAGGGGGAGACCAACCCTGTGTGCAGAGGGACCATGCTCTGGTGCTGCGGGGATGCAACATCTGCAGCTCAGTCAGGTGCAGCAGCTGAAGGAGAGCACGGCTCTTGCAGAGCAGGCAGAAACCTGCCAGTCTGACCTCTGCTCTGCACAGCCAAACTGCATAAGCATCCAAAGCTTTCAGCTTGGACAAATTAAAGACTATCAGGACATGCAGGACTATCAGGAAGAAATGGCGAGTCATTGTAACGGGTGACTCCCTGCTGCAGTGGACAGAGGCACCCATCTGCCAACGTGGCCAGTCGTCTAGAGAGGCTGCTGCCTGATGGGGGCTAGGATCTGGGAAATTGCGGAGGGCTGTTTATGGGAGTTTTGGTAGACTCATACATAGATTCTGCTAAGGGTAGTGCTTGTCTGTGGCCATCTGTACCTGGACATAGTACCCTCTGTGTGGGGGCATGTGTCTCTGGGGTACATGCTCAGCTTCGGTGCTGGCTGAACCTGCAAACAGGAACAGCAGCAGCTTCCTGCATGAGAGTGGGATGGAGAGACCCTCAGGGTCCCAGAGTGCACCTGGCTGAAGTTCTGCACCCAGGAAGGAGGAATTCAGAAGTGGCTGGTCCGGTAGCATCCTTAACAAAAGATTTAGGAAAAAACCAAAAACAAACCAAACAACAAAAAAAACCCCAAAACACAACAAAAAAACCGCAAACCCCACCAAACAACTCATCCCATATGTGTGACTTTTATTTCTTCCTGGGAGGAAAAGAAAAAAAAAATCTCTAATAATATTTAGTCTTTGGCAAAACCCCAGTTAAAATTAAACTATGTATGAGGGGTGAAAAGGAGACGGTATGAGACAGTCTTATTTTTCCTGCTTATAATGTCATTCGTTGTCTCAGAATGCAAAATACATTAATTGTCCTTCTGATTCAACAGGGACTATGTACACTTTGTCACACCTGTTATGGTAACACAGCATTAAGACAAAGTGAATGATGATTTCGAGATTTCAGATGCTTGCACAGGGTCACAGTTAAAACAGACCTCAGATAACTTTGCCTTCAGTAAGCAATTCACGGTACTTGAGAAGCAACTGAACCATCTCATGAAGGTGGTTTTTTTATGAAGCCTGTAACTGTAGATTTCTAGAACATGAAATTAATCCTTCTGCTAAAGTTTATGGAGCTCTAATTACTGTTTGTTATGTTGACAAGACAAATTATTTCTGAGAGAAAAAAGCTAGATTATTTCTATTTCTGGAGGCAATAATGAATTGATATGTGGTGGCTTTTGTGTGGTGTTCATTGTAGGGTTTTTTTATCAAATGGGTGGCAGGTAGATTGATAATTTGGTCCCAGCAAGAAACAGAAAAATGAGCAACATCACCCCATCCAGCAAATGAAACAGACAGGGAGAAGAAACAGGTGAGAGAGGAAGCAAGAGCAGGCTTCTTATGGCTGTAAGAATTTAAAAACTGTTTTGTACAAAAAGGCTAAGGCTGACTTTCAAGTTGTGGAGCAGCACCATGCGTACTGTGCTATGAAGCACATCACTTCTACACAGCTTTTATTACTGGCACTAGTTTTATGTTTAGTGAATACCTCCCTCTCACCATAAACTTTTGAGGATGCATTGCACTTATCAGATTTGATTTATTTCTTCCAAATGAGAGGCGTTATCTTCTAATCGTCTCTGCTAGCAGAGAAATACCAGGAAATCTGACCCTCTTTTGGATTCCTTACTTTGCTTGCCTGCTGAGCCCTAGTGTTGACAGGCTTGCTTAAATTACATTTTCTTTGGTTGAGAAAGTAACGTGTTGCTTATATCAGGGCTGTGACTGAAGCCCAGCACATCAGAGAAGCACAGCAGCGCTGTGAAGCAATCATAGATAAAACCGGGACATATTTGTAAACAGGTTGTGTGAGCCTCTTGGTTTTCATTCACCTGTGGAGAGAGAATGAATGCCTTATAAATAAAGCCAAAGGGGAAGATGCTAAACATCCTGTACTTGCTTCATAAATATATGCATTCAAAAATGAATTTACTTGCATTTTTTTGTGTTTAGCTCCATATTATTACATCAAAATCACTTTCTACTGTAGCCTGCAAGGCAAATGAAGGGATATCACAAAAAATGAGGGCAGCCTCTAAAGCAAAATATATTTTTTTCAGCAGTAAGGTCCATGGTGATTTTTCAGCATATGTATATCTGTGCCAGAGAAATTCTGTTGGTTTTTTTGTTCAAGTGAAATGGAAAGGCATTATATCCCCCTACCCATATCTCCCATTCTTTGTTTGCACATCTTAAACCCTCAGGAAAACAAGGCTGTCTCAGCTGAGAGAAATCTCCCTAAACTGCTTTCTGCCCCTTAATGCATAGTATATAAGGACCCTGCTCCAAAATACTCAGCAGAAAACCTGAAACTCAGTCCTGAGTCTGTTTCCTGCATGGTTCATGAACTGATGTGATGTGGTAAATAGAGGCCATAGTGTTCTGTCCCGCGGTACAGCTCCCAGCAAGAGGATGTGGCTGAAATATCTGTAAAGTTATTTCATTTGCTTGGGATTTGTCACATTCAGCTTGGACATACCTTGGTCTGAGATTGCAGAGATTTCCAGGGCCGTTTGTGCCTCTCTCTGCCCCAGTGCCCCACCAATCTCCTCTGTGGCAGTATGAGTGGGATCATTCCCTCTCCCATTTCCACCTCCCAGCCAGGTGTCCTCTTTAGTCAGTTAGGCTCTCACTGACCGGCACCAGTACAAAGTAATTAATTTGAGTTAAGTTTAGTCAGCTATTTCAGAAGGAGATAAACTGCCATAGGAGGTGTGTATCAAGGAAGGTGACTAACTCAAATGAAACACTGAGCTTTCAGATGGTTGCAGTTAGGGGAGATGACTCCCACCGCTGGTGAGGCAATTCTGCGGAGTCCTGCCGTGCCTCAGGAGCCATCTAATAAAAGGAAGCTTCTGGAGAAGGGGAATAACAAATAAGCAAACAAAAGCATTTTTCAGTAGGTTGTCAAAAACCAAAACTGTAACAAAATGAATGCTCTTTGTCATTACTCTGCTATTGCTGCTCTGTTGTGCTCTTCCTCTGTCCCGTACCCCCCCACTTCCCACGCACCTCCTACGCCTTTCCTGGGATACGTGGAGGAGAATTCACTGCTGCGCAGTCCTTCTTGCAGGGCTGTTGTTCCTTCTGGTCAGGAGAGGAAACGGGGATGATCTCACCTTAGTGTTCATTTGCACTGAATTTTGTCCTGGCTTTGTTAGGGGTTAACGACACTGGCTGCAGCAGCCCCATTTTCCATTATCTTCCTCTTGATCGGTTTTGAGAGGGTTTCTGTCTAGTCAGATCAAAAACTCTTAGTCTTCCCTTATGCACGTGTACCTCGCACTGTTTTCTGATATGTGAAGTTCTTGCTGCTGTCATCTAGTGATAAGGAAGGAACACAAAGGTTACCCTAAAATCATTTTAAAAGTACCTCTGTAATAAACTTCATATAATCATTTTGAGTCCTAAAGGAAGATTGTTTTTGACTATTCCTTTTAGTGATACATAAAAAATGTGATTGTAGCAGAGGGTTCATCATCTCTTCACAAAATAAATGATCATAATGGCCTCTTAATAAATGCATATTGCATTGTATTACAGCAGAACCTCTTCAGAGAGAACATGTTATGTGGATATGAAAAAAACTATTGTGATTTTAGTGTTAGAGATTTAAATGTCAGCCTTTAGGAAAAATGTTTTTTAAAATCTGAAAAAAGGCAACAGACCCTTAAATGAAGTGACCTCAAATGAAGTTCTTTCTAGAAAGGAAAAAAATATGTTTGTTAAAATAATAATAAAAAAGGAGTGTATTATATTTTAAAAATTTGTGCTTTTAAAGTTATCAAATAAAGTTATAGATTATTTTCTACTATAAAGGCTCATAGATTTTTTGGTAATTTTCAGTTATATCTGCATACTGATGGAGTGGAAAGCGAATATTTCTCTCCTAAAATTATTAGTTTGATACAAGAAGTTTTCCAGTAAAGTGAAAAAGTTTAGTGCGGATTATAAGACATTGGCTGTACTCAGATATTCCACATTAGACCAAACATAAACATTTACAGTGCCCTCTGATCCAGAGGTAAAAATTAAGTATATTAAAAATACTGTGCTCTTGGGTTAACGCTTATCTCATGGTCCTTGGAGGGCAGTAAATGGGCCTGCTTTCAAGCTAAAAAATAGAGCTGGCATTGAGATTAGGTTTGCCTCTCAGGAGACATGCATCCTTTCAGTGGTGAACAGACAAGCAACAACCACGTGGTCACTGGTTATTTAAATCTGTAAGGCCAGCTTTGCCAGGCTTGTCCCTTCTTATTTGTGTGTGACATAGGAGGAAAAGTGTATTAGTAAACAAATAGGCAAGTCCACCTGCATGCAACGCCACACTTCATAGAACTTGTCAGTGCTAAACTTCCCTCAGAACTACATGATTGAAAATGAGGTAGAAGCTTCACAAATGGGAATCTCTCAACACTTAAGCACACATTTGCTACGATAACCAGGGATGGTAGACAGGAGGCTGAGACGTCTTTTCAGTGTCCCTATCTACCTGACAGCCAGTCTTTTACAGCGTACGAGCCATTGAGAGCAGAGAGCTGAGGGGATGCTACATGCATTCCCTGTCACCAGAAATCACTTGGAAACTTCAGGAGAGGAGTCTGGGTAAACTCAGAGCAAGTGAAAGAGACATTGGGATGGTTAAGGCACTAATTCACAACAGGGGAAACAAATCAAGATGCCTGTTCAGAATGTGTTCTGCAATGATTGCTGCCATTTGTGGTTTTGCAATTTGCTTTCACAGGAAAGCCTCTCTCTCGTTTCTTCAAAATCATGCAGAAATTTTTGAAATCTCAGTAATTTTCAAAGCAGAACAGTTCTTAGTTCGGGTTTGTGTAGGATGTCATGTTGGAAAATGCAACATGCACATGTATTTGCATACTTTGGAGCGTCTCTTCATTGCAGATCTTAAGACAGGCTGTTGGTTCCCGATGTATGTCTGTATGCAACTTCAAGTATAAATGTTGTCTTGATGCCTTACAGCCACAGGGAATGCTCCCTCCTGAAGATGCAGGTATATGCATCTGCTCTCTCACTCACAAAACTATGATGCATGGTATCTCAGATCCGCTTCTGTAACTGTTCTATTTTGTTGGTTAGTTCCATTGATGTAATGACTGAAGATGTAAAATTAGCAAGATCAATGAAGATATTAGTAGATGTCTAAAGGGACTGTGCATGATGCATCTTCTTTCTCTCGGGAGATCTGGGATAAATAGCAAAGCTGACACCTCAGTCCCTCTCGGAATAGCAGTATTATTAACAGCAGGTAGACGTCCTGAGACCTAATGACTGCCAGTTTTGTATGCAGACAATGCAGGCAAGCGGTTTTGTGAAGACTTCCTCAACAGTCACTGGAGACTAAAAACATCCCAACAGAGTATTCAGCTGCCCTGTTGTATACAACTGTTTCAGGGTGTGATGAATCCCCATATGTCTGTGCTCAACTCTTCACTGACATTTGTGGGAGCTTAGATAACAGACTACAAGTTTAACTTTTCAATGGTTGCAGTTAAGTGGCTTGAATCCCATCCAAAATGAATACTTTAGTCCTATTGAATTCAAGGAGAATGCTCACATCAGCATTTGCCTGCTAATTCTTCTACCAGATGCGGAATCAGACCTTGCTTTACGATACGGCATGCTGTAGCATGTTTGAGAGTACTTACAATTAGATGCCCCATATGAAGCCGACAAAGCCTTTGCTTTGACAATATGTCTCTATCTGCATTTTATGGCAGTTTGTCATAATTTTGTCTGCCTGTAGCAGTTTATGAACATAATAAGATATTGACACATTTAACAGCAGCTGTTTAAAATTTCATAAATATCATAAATGCCAACAATTCCATTAAAACAAAAACAGAAGCAAAAGGCATAAAAAATTGGTGAGAGGCAGATTCCTAATGTTTTAAAAAATAAAAACAGTGTTTTAACCATTGTATTGTGGCTGGCAGAGCCAGTAGCATATTACTATAGCAATATACTGCAAATGTAGTAGCTAAATAACAGAAAGCCACGTAGGAAAAAATTCCAAGTGAAATAACAGCCACAAATTGTAAAATTACAAAATTTATGAGAACTCCTCAGATAAAATGTTTCCAGGACTAAAAAGAAATTATCCAAGTCTTATTTTTCCTATAGAACTTTCGAGTCCCATTCAGTAATGAAAAAATACTAGATTTGTCAAAACATTTTTCCCATTGAAAATTAATCAGTCATATGACCAAAATATACCAGTTGTGTACAGTGACTATGGTTTAGTAAGACTAAGCTAGAATCTTATGATTATGTACAGAAATAGCTTGTTAATGTCATCTCTGTACGTACATAATCAGGGCTATTAGAGCAGTGGATTACAAAACTACAGGGAGTTTTTTCTTTTTTCTTTTTCTTTTTTTTTTTGTCCCCTTAGAAATCTAGATGGATGATGGCTTCCTCTGTGAAATCATTTTATCCCGCACTCCAGGATAAGTTCTGTCTTTCTCTATCACATAACCTAGAAGATGAAGTGATCTGCAACAGAATTTGTAACTATACTATTGATGTATCCATGCAGAGGCTGATCTTAATGACAGCAGGGTTCCTTCAAGAACATGTATGGATCATTTACTTTTACAGTTCTTTCACTTATTAGAAGCTTACAGTCGTCATTACAGATGTGCTTGTGAGCAGATGCTTTCCCAGTTAACACATTAGCTCCCATGGAAGTACTGACTGTTTAGTGCAAATGCATTTGGGTTGTCATCCAAACCCAGAGGAGAGTCCCACTGATTTAAATAGGATCAAATGTGTGCTAGCTTTTTAATCCTTTTTTTTTTTTTTTTTAAAAAATAGCGAACAGATCTCCAAGAAGATTGGTTACAGAAACAATTAATTACTTTGAAAGTAATAAAGTTTAGAAGCCTACTCCTTAACTGTTTGGAATGTGGGTTTTTAAATCTTTTTTAAAAGGCATATCATATATAGAGAAGATCATTACTGATATTCTGATAGACAAAATTAGACAATACTTTGTCACACTTTTTGTCTTTCATGCAGTAACTCCTATGTGGCTCAGCATTTATTGAGGAAATGTTTTCAGTCTATTCGGCCATAGCAGACTGAAGCCCCCTGCACTCATAGTCCGTGCAAACACCTCGAGCAGCAGGTTATTGATTTAGCCAACAGTGTTACCCTATCTACCCATTTCTACATCACTGTGCCTGTGGGGATGCAGGGTATGGGGACCAGGAGGAGAGAGATAAAAGGCACAGCTTATTCACTTGGAAACAGACTTGAAAATATGACTTTTTAAAGAAATTTAGATATCTAATTCTGTCTTCCAGACTCCAGTTTAGTAGCAAGAACATTTATTGTAGACATGTAAATGATACATTAGATGTAGTCCTGTAATGTCTCATGTTGCAGAGCCAGGGGTAATAAGTTACAATAGGAAATTCTCAATGTACTAATCTGCAAACAAAATGAACTTATCAAAATAAAGAAATAAATGAAATGGAGGCTTCAACTCTTTTAATCTTTTAATCAAAGGCTTAGTGGCAGAATGTTATAATGAAGACCACACATTATGAAGTCTTCATTACTTGAACGCTAAATTCATTAGTGTTACTATGAAGTTTCATAAATTATTTAAACTAGCCTTGTCAAAATAAATGAACAAAGTACGTTCTGTGATACTCTAGCACTCTTTTTTTTTTTTTTTAATTGCTGCCTTCACATTGTGCTTTCTTGTGTGCTTGATAGTTCACAGAATTGGTTGATTCACAGTGGAGACCTGCTTCAATGCCTATTAATGTTAGTGGGAGTCTTACAACTAAGCTTGGTGGGAGTCTGAGTGGGCCCTGAGTGTCCCAGTATCAATGAAAATAAGTCATGTTCCATTGTTATCGCTAATTAGCCTGCAAGCATTACAGAGCGGGGCCTGTCTTTGACTCTGTGATTGTACAGCACTTAACGCAATGGGGCCTCCATTCCGATCGGAATATCTCCATTAATATAATAGTTCTCTTGCGAATGCAACTATTTTAAATGTCTTCCATGTGCTCAGGGTATTTTTTATTAATTACCTACTTTTCAAAAGTTCTAATCTGTGCAAGACAGTGGTTAAATAAATTATGTACTATAAAATCTGTCAAGTAGCTTATCAAGAATTATGGCAATATTTTAAGAGCATTTTTAATAATATGGTGAGAACAGGAAAAAATGTAATCTTTGAGAGGGAATTTAATATATTTAATATGTACACATACATAAATAAATATATGCATATATATATATATATGTTTCTGTTTATGCATACTTACTTAAACACATTGGGCCAGATTGTAATCTGCAACTTCAACAGATGACCACCTGGCTGTGAGCTCCATTAGAAGTCTTATTTTTTATGAAACCAATACAGCAGACACCCCAAAAGGAGCAAGGAGGAGATGCGAAAATATTGCATGGCTGAAGGGTTGTAGCAATGAACATCTGATATTAACTAAAAAAAAGATAATTCCTATGACAGCTTTTCTTTTAAGGTACTGTAGTTCTACTCTCCTCAACACAGGATTCTGCCCAATAGTCATACTGGGTGGAAACAGTATGAAAATTTTATTACATGAGGCAAAAATGGAAAAGTTCAACTCCCGTCATTCCTGCAGAACACTTGGTACTTTGGACCCTTCAATTTCTATGGCATTCTCATATAAGGTACAGAGAAAACTTAATATTTGAACTTGATCTGCAAGAAGGCAAAATCAGACTTTATTCTTAAATACTAAAAAAAAACCAAACCCAAACCCAAAACCCAGAAAAAAGAAAGGTAATATATCTTTCTAAATAAAAATAGTCTCAGAAAAAATTTTGGTGAAGAAAATTAAATGTTCCAGGTCTATGTGCATCATCTGCATTTCAGTGATGTACAGTACTCTTTTACCGAATTTATTCAGCTTTGGAATTCCATGGATAATCATGCACTGAGTGTGAGTACTGGGGAAAGGGCGCTATCCTTAAATTATAATGGCTCTGCTTTGTTTGGTTGGATAAATTCCTATTAGTGTGTGCGTGCGTGCGTAGGAGAGAAGCTGCTGATACTTTTCTCAGTTCTTCAGTAATCCCAGTTTCAGAGTCTCAAAAAAGGCTAAGGTTTTTTTTTTTGTCATTGGTGATACAGCAAATACTGCTGGCCAAAAATATCACTGTTCTTCATAGTCAACAACCTATTGATGTGAAAGGAAAACGTTCCCCCTTCTTTAGAGTTAAATGCTAAACCATCTCACCTTCGCTCCGACACCTTCATAGTGCAGACGTGTAACCTCTAACCTGACCATGCACTTTAGCAGCAGATTAAATCAAAGTCCTGTTTCACGGGGGCAGTAGGACTGTGCAGTCACAGAGTGGTAGATCCAAAAGCAATTTTCTCTGTACCGCAAAATGAATTTGTGGGGAGTCCCTTCACGTGTCCCAGCCCTTGGAAAATAGAATTGCAGCAATACGTTTCATGCTTTTTATTTGTGTGGCACCGTGAAGGGACAGTTGTTTCCCAAAAGCACTGTCTCCATCTGTTTATCTGGACACTCAGCTCTGCATTGCTACCTGCCTGGAACACTCTCATCCCAAACAGTAAGAACACAAAATTTTTCTCATGAAATTTTGTATTCTGCAGAAATTTATAAGTATACCAGAGAAGACTGGCATGGTGTAATGCCACATTCTGGCTCAGTTTGAACCCTTATAGCAGATAAATATGAAATGTCATACCAGATGTCTGCTTAAAATGCAAGGGCTCTGCTTGTGAATCTTATGTAAGGTTCAGCATCGCTTGTTCTCACAGTTGACTGTGAAGTGGGTCTGGCTCCCAGCCCAGGTCTCTCACACAATGATTAACCTGAGACTACATGGCACCATCTGGTACTGTCTCAGGTAGGAAACATATATAAATGACTGAACAGTTACGCTTTTCCCTCTCTAAGCAGACTAATATTTGAGGAATGGGGCTTTTTTCTTTTCCCCAGCAGAACTACCTTGAAATATTTCGTGTACAGATAAAACTTATACTCAGTACTAAACCCCCTCCCCAAAACCTGTCTGGAAGTCTTTACTTCCTGCCTTTTTTATACTCTGCCTCCTTCTGTCTCTCTTCTTCCCTCTCACCCTTCCTCACTCTCACCCTTCCTTTCTTTCCTTCCTTCTTACCTTCTTTTTCCTTCTTTCTTTCTTTTGCTTTCTTGCACTTTTGCTCAGTTTCTCCTGAACATCAATCTTGAGCTTGGGAGCTTGATTCAGCTGGAGACCTAGATCTGCCACTTTTTCTGTTTTTGGCTGGTGAAATAATTCTGTAGAAGCTTTTGGTCAGTCAGCAGGTGAAGTAAATAACCAGCTCAGAAAGAGTAATGACTCTCAGGGATGACATGATGGCACCATCCCCATTTCTATCATGTAAGCAGAAAATCCTAGACATGGCTCTTTGGGAATGCCTCATGGACAATCTGAGCGAATGCTCTCTCAAGGAAGCAATGTTAAAGGGGGGAAAATGAAAACAAAAAGGATCACGGGCTTCCATCTTTTCCTTATCTCTCTTTCTTCCTTGGGTGGTCATATGTTTATGTGGCTTAAGAAAAGCAGGGCATGATCCTTTGCTGCCCTTCTACATTTTAACACACAAAACCTGACCCTCTCACCCTTCTCTGTGTTTCTAATGAATCTGTTCTAAGATGCCCCTTGAAAATCATTAGGTATGAAATATGAAGGTCATAAAATGTGAAATAGCTGAGGATTTGAGATTTCCTGGATTCAGAATTTTGCAGGCCCAGGTTTCTCTAATGCCTGCTCTGGGGCCAGCAACATCAAGGCTGTTAGAGTAGGGGCTGAAGTGGTGGGGTGGCAGCCACTTCTCCAGCCGGCAGCAGCTAGGAGAGATCTCCATACAGAGGTGAAGCTGAGTCAGCCTCTAAAATTATTTTTTTTCCTCCAGTACCTGTGTATTTCAGAAGCAGGAAATCCAAAATAAGAGTGAACTTACAGGGTTCATAGACCTGGTGGCTACAGTTCTACCTTCATGAGAACCAAAACACATGGAAATGAAAATAAAATAGTGAGGACACAGGATACTATAATGGAGCAGTTGTTGCAGAAAGTAACATACCCAGAATGTGTCTAAGGCCACAAAAGTGGCTCAGACGTAGTCTGGGCACTTGATGCTATTAAATATTTGGGAATGATTGATTCTTTCTTTCTCTGCAAATTTTGCCAAAAGTATCACATTTTTCATAACTATTACATGCATTCTTTTTTTTTTAATAAAATATTTCAAAAGCATATGCATTATTAGAAAATATTCAAACAGAGTTGGAAATTATTAACATTTGGGCAGGTATTCTTAGGACTCTGCTCTTCATTATGTTCTGCTCCAGTAGTCAGACTCAACTGGTAAGCTACTTTGACTTCTGCTCCTAGAGGTTCCTAAACACAGGAGGTAACTTTCTGAGATCTGTTGAACCGTTAATGTAGCTAAAGATAGCTAAGCCAGCAAGGAAACACATCAAGGTGGGTTGTGATGCTAGAACTTAAAAAGGCATCCCCAAGAAACAGGGAGGAGTCTTATACTGCAGCAGGATAGAGGGAACAGTTCCCAACTTCTTAACCAAAAGTGTGTGTCTGTGCATATCTAGAAAACTTTTAATTTTTTCTATGATTTTATTACATGTTAAAGTTCCTCAGAAAGAGATGGTAACACTGGATAAGGTTTGAGATTACAGACCACAAAGTAAGTGGTGTATCTGTCCCTGGATGTTCACATCAAGAAAAAGAGGAAATCTTTACAGAGGTATAAGGGGTTATGATTTTGTTTAATGGGATGGAATTAAGAACAGACAGATGTAGGCTGAAAGACATCAAAATCCTCCTCACACTGATATGTCTGATAATATAGAAGAGACTCCAAAGGGAAGTTGTAAAAGAACCATCAATGCTAAAAAATAAACTATAATGATCAATTCTTCATCAGCAGCGGCATGAGCTAGGCAGCCCAACAAGGCTTTTCTATCCTTGGCTTCCATTATTCTATGGTAAAATTAGAAGGCAAATAAGCAGAACTGTTCATGACAACCTTATCCTTTATTGCCAGTAGGAGAATGCTCACTGTTACCCAAGCTAATCATGCTGCAATATAACTTCAACATTTTATATTGGATATTATTATAGGTACATATCACTATAACATAGTGCTTTCATTTTGAGCCCATCATGGTGCTGTAACATCTTCTAGCAAAATACGTTAAATTTAAAAGGGAAAAATGAGTGGGAAGTATAGTATTCAATTATATCCACTGTGGCTTCTGTTTTAGGGGTTTTATCGTTAGACTTGGTTTTCATTACTAGTTCACATTAGCAGCTGGGATTTACTTTGTGTGTGTGTCATTTTGGTTTGAGGGTCTCCAGGGCTTTTAAATGCATTCAGCTTTTCCTATACTGTGGTATTTATTTTGCTTGCCTGCTTTTCTGTAGTTTTTAGTTTCATTGAAATTAATTGTTTTTTAAATCAATGATTTGCAAATGTCAGTATACTGATGGGATGCTGGGGAAGAAAAAAGTTTTTGCTGAGCTTTCATGAGTTGCAGGGACACTTACTACCTATAAAATGCATCATTACTAAAACTCAAGCAACTCCTTCATTTGAGGTGCTAAAAAGAAGCTTTTTAACCTAGAAATTAAGTCTAGATTGCACAGAAGGAATAATGCCCCTTGAATTGTTGGTCATGTTCCTGGGAGCAAATGGATGCTTTTATGGAATCAAAGATATCCTGTTTTCTTGACTGCTGTTTTTGGGGGAGAAGAAATTTCTTGGAAATGCCAGAAATTACTTACATAAAATGGAAACTTTTGTTCGTCAAGGAATTAATCCATCACTCTGAATACAGATCCAACTGGCAACTAGACCTGTGTCACTGCAGGGATTTAAAATCATTTAGAGCCTAGATATCCCCCCTAAAATAAAGATATATTAATACATATATAAGGTTGGCCTAAATCCAGGGTTGGCAGATTGAGGGGCAGAGCGCTGAGGTGCTCAAAAATATGAGCTCAGAACTGCAGTTATAACTCTTCTTCCAGATGTACATATGTATACGCCCAGTTCAAATTTGTTAAGAAGTAAGGACTTTGCAAGCGAAAAGCCTGTGTATTTCGTTGGGTCTCAGGGGATATGATTTCCATCTGAGAGGAATTGTTTAGTCTCTTACTGTTTCCTTAAGAAAGTTTACCATGAAAGAACAGTAGAATCACTTTTCCTGTCCTAAAGGATGCAGTAGATATGCAAAGATAAAATTAGGTAAGATCTGATTTTGAATTTTTTTCTTCTGGTAAATTTCTATCTTCTATAAAATTTATGTCACAATGTGCATGTCAGTTGGTCTTCCTAATCCAGAATCAAAGAGCTAATCTGAAATTCAACTGTAATACAGTGCCAATAGATCTTAATAATCATTTAGTTAAACAGCAGGTTAAAGAGAGGTCCATCTCTTGCCAGAAGGCGCATCTCTTGCTATGACACCCTTGTTTGTTTAGCAATCACTGATGGATAATGTGAAGGTGACTACAGGAAGCTGCATCTACCTGGAAACAAGCTAGGACCTCTGTTTGCTAATCATTAGGTTGTAACCCAGGGACTTTGACTTTCCTCCAGGACATGAGGAAAGCTCTTTTGATGGGTAACTTCAATGGTTAATACATCTGTGTTCTCTGAGGCACTATACGGATACACCATTACTTGTACAAAATGAGATTTTTACAATGACAGTTTGAATTATATAAAAAATATACACAGCTTCTATCACTGTTGCTAGTATCTGGTACTTGTAATCAAAAATTTAAACTGAAAATTTCATAATGATGCCTTATTCATGTAAAAGTTCTATTTTGTCCAACAGAGAAGAAGAGGATACAAGATGTTGCATTAGGGGTCTGAATTAGATGAGAAAGATAAGACTGAGGGTTAATTTGGTTTCCATTTATTTCTGCTGACATACATCACATGTAGCTTATTGTATACTAGTGATAGCCAATGCTATCTGAATATCTTTGTTGTTACCAGGGACAGAACTGTGCTATCAGAAATTGAGGTACATAATTATAACCATGATAATTTGTTGGGATGATAATCAGGAATGAGTCAGCATTGGAGAGTTTGGATCACCATTGTAACATCTCCTCTTCCCATAGTCCTGCTCCCTGCGAGCACCTGCAGATTTCTGAACCTTTGGTGGAGCAAGGGAGGAGCGTGAGTGTGTGGGGACAGGGAGATGCATCAAAGCCTGGCTTCGTCTTCTCCTTACCCAAATATCTGCCTATTCCCAAGAGAGGCCTTGGGAATATGAAGAAGAGGTATGGAAGTGGTGGGTAAAGGTCGTTATAGAGGTGTAATGGAGCTGGCTACTAGTGCTAGGCACAAAACTAGTCTGGGTAGAACTGCAGTTCCACGTTATTGACATAAAACATTAGCATTATTTAGCCCTGAATACAGTTGGAAGTGTAATACTACCGAAGGTAAAAGTGTATACTTTTTTAATATATATATATAGCTATTTATATATACACACATTTTTGTGGTTGTAGTTGAATATGTGTAGATATACTCATCGTATATATACACATATGAACTCATATTCCTTTAAGTGCAGAAAATCGGCCTGACATCTGCACCAAACAGGAGTATTTCTCAATATGCACAACTTTAGCTAGTACTTTTGATGAGGTGTTAAGTCCAACGGGATGGGAACAGAAGAGAAGGGCTATATAGCTGTGATCCATTGCCCTGTAATGTCTCTGTAGTGACAGAATAGCAGCGTATCACAGCTTGTAAAAAAACCTTACAATGCGCAGAGAGTATTTGAAGAAAACATCAGCTAAGTCTTTCTTTTCAAATGTTATTACTTACAAAAAGTCACCAGTATGATAAGAATTTAAAATCCTATTAGGCAATTGAGATTTTTTTTTCCTGTAATTTGACATGAAAGTCTTTTTGTTAGTGACTTTCATATTGTATTAGCTATAAAGAGGGAATGAAGAAGTAGGCTCTGGCTGCTAGCCAAGTCTGAGACGCAGTCCTACCACAATAAATTCCAGGGTGAATGGCAGAAGCATGCAAATGAGCTAAGAACTCCGATGAGCAGACGTGGCACAGACAAGCTGATAGGAAAGTGCAACGTTAACCTCCCATTTCTGCTATGACAAAATTGCTTGAAATTTGGGGGGCAGAGCACTGGCTCAGAGATGGATTTTATCCTTTAGGCTCGTATATGGACACAAATGCTTCTTTAGCAGGTTGGACAATGTCTGTTCCACCTTATTAGGGATCATTCTTACATAAATCCTCTTCCCAATTTATGGGTATAATTTCATCTTTTCATTGTAATTTGCTTCAGGCAGCTTACTGTCTAATATTTCTATTTTCTTAGAAACCTCAAATATTTAGGAGAATAGTGTATCTCAACACCTCGCAATCCCTCTTTGTGTGTGTGGAAAGAGAATAAAATTTGTGCATTGTCTAAATTAGGCTTCAGAATGGCTATCTTCTTTTTAAGGAATAAATGGAAGGAGAGAATCAAAAGATTATCATTCTAGTTATGTCACCTATCTAGAGAAAGATCTAACAAGGAAAGAAAATCCATATCTAATTAAATCGAAAATTGCAGGCCAAATTATACATGAAGAAAAAAAGAAATGATGAATGTGTATATTTACACATCCAATGCTTAATGAAAACATCTGGTCTTGGGTGGGTGTGGGTGTGTCTGTTTTCCTGGTTTGGGGTTGTTTTGGTTTTTTTTTTTTTTTTTTTGGTGTGTACATTGCAGCATTTATAAAGGCTCTTTCCTCTACAGCCTACAACAGAAATTCAAAGTTTAAATGGCATAATGAACAGATTTATGCAATTCAATTGTGGTGTCAGTAAACCTTAACATAAAATTATACTGCTGAAAGTGAAAAGAGCTTGGAGGAGACAGCAGCCAGCATTTATCCAGTAATCAAGGTGCTGTACTGATAGTGCTATGAATGCATGATATAGGCCAAGTATTGCAAAACCATTTGCTCTTCTTTGTCTGCTTTCAGAAATAACAGATTTAAAATAGCACTGTATAGTCAAAAAATTAAAGAAGTATGCACACGTATAATCATTTTTTCTAAATCCTGTTTTTAATGAGTTTGAAGTTATTTTCTAGTTTACTATAAAATGGACTTGGGATATAAAGTTAGAATCCTATCTACATCAAATTTTAGCACTGTATTTGAGTATTTGCTGCCAATGACTGACCCAGATGAACTTGACTGGCATCCTGTTCATGACTTTCCCAGTAATTAACCTGGTGAACTGCAAACTGTTTTCAAGTGCCTCAGTGTACCCATTTCTAAAATTAGGCTAATGGTTCTCATGAAGATATATGACTGAAAAGCACAACTGGAAACCTAGATATACTAATATGTTCTTTGAGTGAAAGAGACTACTAAAAATGAGAAAGAAGAAAAAAAAAATCTTTGTAATTATATTAGCAGGAGAAATCACTAATAGATTTGGGTTAAATTCTGGTTAGTCATTGGGCTTTCTGATTTATCATCTGCAAGACTAAAACATTGACAGCTACCTGATTTAAACTGCTGATTATAGTATTTTTTAACATAGAAATACATATATATTCATAAATATGTATATGCTAGGGGGTAGAAAAAATTAGCTATAAAAGATAATGTTAAATAGAAGTGTGGGGAAGGAGGGGAAATAATACATGCAAGAGAGCGCTCATGCCTCAAAGTAAAACTGAACTTTTTTCAAAGCACTTTAATATATATATTATTTTCTGAGATACAGAACTTCAAAGCCTGTGGTAAAAATGTAGATAAATAGATTATTTTTATGCTGCTGAAGTGACTCATCATTTCAACAACACTTGCAATGTTTTTATGGGTTTCCACCTCAAATTACTTGAGTTCTGTCTTATAAAAGATATGTTCCTTTTATCTGCATTATTTTTATCTTCTCACTGAACAGAAAAAAAACCTACTTTATAATCACCTACAGTACATTGTTTGATGTCATCACTAGACCACTCAACAAATGTAGAAAGGTATGATTACTACAGTATATGAAAGACTGATGATAGTCACTACAATGATTTTTACTTATCTGAAAGAAAATAAAACATAAAAAATAGAATAATTTCTTTTAAAAAATAATTTATTACAATCTTGGAACAAAATTCGAGGCTCCAGACTTTTTTAGTGAGTTTGTTATGGCTACATGGCAGCTATACCAATTGATTTTATAACCTTTTTGATTTGAAAGCCACCTGGCAACCACTCTCTTTTTCTCTGTCCTAGAGCTCACTGGCGCCGTGAGTAGCGCACCACACTTACTACATCTTGAGATGCACTTTGCATTAGCTAGAAAAGTTAACTGGCAGTGTGTGTAAAAGTTAATACAGATCTGAAGCTTGAACCTGGCAGACCCACAGTTGCAAGTTGGAATTGAGCATGCGGCCCCTCTTGGCATCAGTGTGGTGGTGCAGGTACCTGAATACCTTGGAGGACCTGGCTTTGGCATTTTAGGGGGCTACTTTCTTGTTTAGGACATGTGATCCCACATGTCATTAGGTTTTAGGAAGCAATAAACTGAGAGAACAATCACAGCTTTAGTCTTCCTTATTGTTTTGTATATTTTCTTGTGTCTGTTTAGATGGTGTTGCCATTTATTACGTGGTATGATTTCCTCCATAAACACTGTTTTAATAACCCAGAATGCTTTTGATAAAAGTATTTAAAATATATCTCCAGATAGATCGTATCTTTCCAATACATTATAATCCTTCCAGGAGACAGCAAGCATGAGTGCTAGCAGAAGCTTCCAAACACACTATAAAAGATCCAAGTAATGACAGTTCTTTCAAAACATATTTTTTCATTAAAATCCTCTGTATAGTTTGTGGGAGAATATTACATTCAGAACCAAGCTTCCCACCTCAAAAACCAGGCATCATCATGCCACAGGAGAGTACAACAAAAAGGATATTTCCATAAAAATCAAAACAAACAAATAATCCCCCCAACACAGCAATACAAAAAAATCTTCCTTTATTTCCTAAACCTTTATCAAGGGAAGATACTCACATGGCTATTATCATTTTCTTCCAGAAATATGGATAAAATCTTTCCTGAAATTTTATTCACATTGATATTCTTCCAAACACAATAGGAGGAAAAACCCTTCAATTACTTACTATTCACAACATTAGCAAAATTGATATTTATAGCAAATGCATGGGCGCAATCTAGATCTGACTATGACATCCCGTCACAGTATACCACTTGCATCAAAAACACTTTTATTGACAGTTTCACTTGTTTTCTGGATTCATCTTTTTTTCTTTATAATCTTGGAAAAATCCCCACTGAAAAAAGAACAGTATAAAACCTTCTGAAAAATTAGTAAAATGTTCTGAGATGATCCACCTGCTTTAAAGCTGAAGATATACTAACGTTTATATAATCAGCTTTCTCAGGGAAAACGTCAAAGCTTCCGAGCTACCTGCAAGACAGCACTGCCTGTAGCAGTGGGGTGAGGAGAAGGGGAGAGAATTGACAGGAAGAAGGACAGATGGTAGGTAAGAAAAGGAATTAGAGGCTTTCGCTGCCTCATGGTTAAACTTAGCAGTATTTACTATTTAAAAAAAAAAATAAAAAGAAAGAAATGGGTGCTGCTGTTGTTTATATCACTGGTCATAAGTCTTTAATAAGGATGATGTGCTCTCAGCTGTTTGTGGATCTTGGTAGAAAAGGGTACAAGAAAATGTCTTCCACCACCCGCTCAATTTGCAGTCCCCATTTCAGCAGAGCTGTTGTCCCCCTGCTCTACCTAAAGAAAGGATTTTATCCCAGAGACCACCGTCTCTTATTCCCACAGAGGAAAAGTCACAATTTATCTCCGTTCCGTATAGCACCTGATGCGTCTTGGTGTAATGACTGTATTGTCTTGGTGGGTGGAGAAATGAAAGGGAGCATTGCCCGATGGGGAGGAGAAGCACTGCTCCCCTCAAAGCTCCCCGGGAGGAAGGGTGCTCTGTTTTACATCTGGCTGGGGCCTCTGCCTTCGGCATACAATTTTTCCTTTGTGAGTGAGCTGAGTTGGTGGTGAGGCAGAGTTTGTTTCAGAGATTTACCACTAAAAACACAATCAGCAAATAAGAGCACAGCTTTGAACAACATGTGCACAAAAGCATCTTTTTATATTGCGTGTTTTTGCAGCTGGTGCTTGCAGAAAGAAACACGCAGAGAATAATAGGAATACTCTTTGGTCACTTGGTACTGGCATGTATATTCCTGGGCTGGATTTCACAGAGCACCACTCATTAACACAGCCCAAATTGTTTTAAAAAAGTGGCAGTAGACACACTTTTTTATTTATACTTATTTTCAACCTAGACATCTTTTACTTCGTCTCCTGGTGAAACAAGGCCTATGTTTTGGGTGGGCTGAAGATTTCTGAGCCAGTTCCTCAGCTGGCCTAGTTAAAGCCTATTTACATGAAGTCAATGGTGCTAAGCCAATTTGCACCAGCTGTGAAGCCAGGCCTCCATGTATTTGTATTCATAGGAATGAATGCCTGATGCTGTTTTGATTGGTGATTGAATACTGCCAGGTTCTAAAACACTGGGTTCTCATTAATCACAGCAGAGCTGATTATTACTCTAGGCTTGATTCAGGCTCTCTTAAACCATTTCTAAATTGTAATTTGGTTGTATCTAGGCACTTAAAGGTGTGTTTGTATAGATAAGTGCAGTCAAATATTTTTGCATATTTTGCCCAGCACACTGAACTGGCTGGAAATGTTGAGCTATGGTCATATGTACTGTGTCCTGTATCATGTTGGGGCAGTGTGGTGCCCTGCCTTGCAATAAGTTTGCACAAACTTACAGCATAGCTTCTGAACCGCAGCTACTTCGTGCAGGTCAAGCATGCAGTGAAGAAAGAGCAAAGAAACATGGATTTCCCTTTGTCCCTAAGTATTTCAGACAAAGTTTCAAGAAGTCCATTTACAAACATCTCCTAGTCCATGGATGCACCTAAAACTCTTGCACTGTGGGCAACGAATCACCTACCTTACCCTTCAGATCTCTTCTAATTTGGGGCACATAACCTCTCCCCAAAGGGCATCCAAGAGGATGCTCCCACACAACGCTTAGATCCCTTAGGAAACACCAAGCTCCCCTTAGCATATGCAAAGCCTTCTCAGGCGCTTGGTGGTTTGGGCATTCTTGTAATACACTGGTGACCCCTGACTTTTGGTTCTCCTGTTTGTCAGGCCTTGCAGCTGCTCTGTCAACAAGGTTATAGACAAGATCGGTATGAGCTTGTGCTCAGCCCATCCTATTTAAACTGGTTTCATAGCCAACCAGAAGTGCAAGAGATGCAGTGGTAGGCAGACATGACGTAATAGACAGGCTCTCTGATTTGACTTTCTTTTGTTGTTGTTGTTAATACAGATATTACTACAATCACGAGATCAGCCCTTAAGAACTGATCAAATGTGCAACAATCCCTTCAATAAAACTGAACGTAACATCCTTGGGTCTGAGAGAAGACTGCTCCCTGCCTCAGCAGCCTCCTTCTTTATCTTTCTTAATGACACTGAGAACTTTTATGATATTCAGTTTATAAGTCTTTTGGGTCTGGGATGAAGCAGAGTATTCTATTTTCATACTCCATAGGCTACTCCGTGTTGGTGGTGCTGTATTCTATCTGTGAATTTAACAAAATTATTGAGGCACTGGATGTTAGAACCTTTGTGCTTCAACAACCATCACCTTTTTAAACTACTAACCTGTGGTGATGTTGTCTATTAATTACATGTTAAGCATGGGGGTGGGGGAAGACTTGTGAGAACTAATTAAAGAGCTCTGAAGTTGTATTTGATGCTTTCAAGAAAGGAGATATGCATTTCTCTGTGAGAATATTTGTTTCATTTATTCAGTTTAAAACATGAGGAAGGAGAAAGAGGGATGTAAGCTTTAAAAATTCTGCAGAGTTTTGTTTGACTTGTAAGAAGAATACAGAAAAGAAATATAAGGATTAAGGGAAAAATATAAATGAGAATGAATATATAAAGCCAGCTTTGAGGCTGCAAGGCTCTTCCAGAATTATCAGGTATGCTTGCAAAGAAAGTATTAGCATATGCATTGCAAAGCAGTGGAAGCGTAATTGTGATGACAGTTATGAGCCCATAAGAAATATACAGAGAAAGATAGGACTTTGGGGGGAAATTCAATTTTAGCACAGAACAGCCTGGTTCCATCTCTAATACTGAGTATTTTTTTAGCTAGTGCATTTGGATTATAGCTTTCTCGATTCTTCAGTCTGCTTCCAGCCTCCACAAAAATTATGATGGCTGTGGGGCTGATGTAGCTTGTACCAGCTGGCAATGGGCTGCTGAAGAATCTGTCAGACTAAGCGCAGCCAGGGAGCACTGTGTCCTGACCGCTCCTGCCCTGTCTCTGATGTGCTTCTGAGACGCCTTCCAGGCAGGTGGGCAGGGAAAAGGGTTGCTAGGAAAGTGATGTGATATGCTGCTGCCACTGTGCCTCCTGCAGAGGGAGATCACCTGAGAAGGAGTCTGTACATTCTTGCTTACACCTGTTAAAGGCAGTAGGACTGGAGTGCTGAAGGGATTTGGTCACTGGCATTGCAAAACACGAAGGCAATCATGAATACATTTCATGTGGAAAGGCAGGCACTTGTGTGAGAACAGAAAGCTAAACCCGAGACATACTGATGAAGAAGAAAGACGAAGACACAGGAAAAAACAGGCTGGTATACACTGTAATCTCCTGAGATACCTAAGTTTAGCCCCAAGAGGCTGAAGAATGTATTTTACTTCCCTACCCAAGCTGTTTTAGCACTAGACTCATGTGCAAAATGTGTGTACAATAGGAGCTTTGTCCTGCTTGGACATCATCTCAGGCATACCCCAAGAGTGGAGGCCCCAGGCATAACGGCAAAATATAGAGCCAGCTAACAGCCCTGAGGAGTAGGTAGGTATCAAGATGCTCAACTTTTCCACGGTGGAAAACAGAGCAAAACTTGAGGTGCCTCTTGTGGCTAAACAACCTCAGCAGTATGTTTTGTGGATCGCTTGGTCAGCTAGGTACTATCAGTCAGTGATGAGACTTCAAAGCCTAATTCTCTTTGTATATCTAGACTAGTCATTACCTTAGAATATGGGTTGTGAGAAACTGGCAGCAAGGTGGAAGGATGAAATGAGATAGTGTAATCTCTCTCTCTACCACTGACCTTTATCTCCTTGTATTTCTTCTTTATTTGCATTTTTGCCTAGTGGTTACTTGTTCCCTCCTGGTCCTCCCCCTCCCACTAACTGCACTTTTCCTTACCCCAGTTGCTCTGCTCCGTATGTACAACTTGGCTGGAAGCAAGACTAATAAGATTTTCAATCTACAAAGCACAGATGGCACTTTCCGTGCTTCAGAGACTGTCAATCTTGTTCGTCTCACTTCCTGGTCATTAGCAGAGGGAAGTGAGGAATGGGAGGTGCAGCAAGTCTCCTGGTAGGCTAGAAGAGGAAAATGCCCCCTATCAGCATTGCTGGGGAGTGAAGGTAGATGAGGAATAGGGAAAATAGAGAAGCAAGACTCAGCACACAGTGCAGGAGTCTGGCCTAGTAATGATGTAGAAAAGAAAACACAAAACAGTATAACAAGAAAACGCTCTAAAAAAGAGAACAAAATACATTTTAAGGAGTAAATAGGGTAAATACAGAGAATATGAAGAATGTTTGGAGAAGCAAGAGCCAGGTATTGGGAGATGGAAGAGACGCAGAGCCTTATGGCAAGAATAAGAACTGTACAGCAATGTCAGCTAGTGGTGTGGGTGGTGTGACATTCGTGGGGCTGGAGTCCTCGGGCTGGAGCTGTGAATGGGAAGGCAGAATGCTGGTGTCAGAGGAATGAAGACATGGCCAAAAACAACTAAGTCTATATGGAAAATGGCTTATATTATTGGTCAGGAAGTAAACTTACTGTGACTTTTCCTCTAGCCTAGATTTTTTATAAAATATTGTTCTTTGCCTCTGTAAAGTGTGTATATGACTGTCAGATCTTTCCTAATAGCTTTGGGTCTCCTAACCAATAGCAAACAACTTCAAAAGATGGGTAAAGTCCTCAAATAATATTTTTCTAGAGATTTGGAAGAAAAAAAAATAGAAATAGGAGTAACCTATGTGCTGGGCTAAAGTGAACCCCAGCATTGGGCTGCAATGTAGCTGAGACTGAGCTACCCATATCCCTTCTTCCAGCCAGAAAAGATGACCTGTTGAGAAGGTGCTCAGGGCCCACACTGGGGAAGGAAAAGCCTGCAGTCCCACTGGCACTACTGAAAAACATTGCTGAACCAGGTATTGATCTCTCCTCTGACTCTCCTCACGCAACTCTCCTCTCCTCATCATGCAAAGAGTTCAGAAAACCTTCCTAAAAACATACCCCAGCTGTCTCTTTGTTTCTTGTACCTTGTGATTTGTGTTTGGTCATTTGTATCAAATACAAAAGCAACTCTTGTGAAACAGAAAAAGGTAGATATTTACATGTTATCATTTAAAGACATATCTATAGGAAGTTAAACTGTAGTGGGTTGACCTTGGCTAGACACCAGGTGCCCACCAAGACACTCTCTCACTCCTCCTCCTCAGAAGGACAAAGGGAGAAAATAAGATGAAAAACTTGTGGGTTGATGTAAAGGCAGTTTAACAAAATAAAGCAAAGGCCACACATGGAAGCAAAGCCAATAAAAACCCAGAAGATTTATTCTCTACATCCCATCAGCAGGTGATGTCCAGCCACCTCCTAGGAAGCAGGGTTTCAGTACGTGTAGGGGTTGCTTTGGAAGACAAACACCTTAATAACGAATGCACCATCCCCGTCCTTTCTCTTAGCTTTTATTGCTGAGCAATACATCATATATATGGAATATCTCTTTGGTCAGATTGGGTCAAATATCCTGGCTATGACCTCTCCCCAAACCCTTGCCCACCTGGGCTTTGATGTGACAGTAGGAGAGAGAGCCTTAATGCTGTACAGGCACTGCTTAGCAATAGCCAACACGTTAGTTGGTGTATTATCAACACCTTTCTAGCTACAAATACAAAGCACAGCCCTGTATGGGTTGCTATGAGGAAAGATAGCTCTGCTCCAGCCAGACCCAATACATAAGCCAAACTCAATAATGATCATAAAGCCCTAGAAATGTTAGTTAGAAGGGACCTCTAGAGTCATCTCTTCCAGTCTCCCACACAAAGCAAGACTAGATGAGGTGAGCTGTGGCTTTGTCTAACCAAGTCTTGAAACCTGTCAAGGCAGGAGGTTCCACAACTCCTCTGGACAGCCCAGTCCAGTGCTGTGCTATTTTCCTAGTGAATATTTTTTTCCTAGTGTCTGATCTGAACCTCCTGAGCCACAGCTTGTGGTCACTTCCCTTTGTTATGCCGTCTGTCATCACTAAGAAGAGTTTGGCATGTACCCTTGTCTCAAAATGTCAATTGCCTTAACAAATGAATACACTGATTCTGAGTCCCACAGTGTTCAGCTCTCACTGTATTAGTGCTCTATAGCTGCTGACAGAGGATGGCTTCATGATGAGTTGGAGATGGAGCCCTATGTATTTTCATCTCCTCCTTATTTAGGATGAGAGACTTCTTACCTAACCTTAGCCTTCTACAAGCTAGCTGTCAGACCTAAGATCTAGTCTTCCTTTGTAATTACTGAAGAGAGAAGCCCTCCCAAAATGTGATTAACTACACCTATCTTACTTTGCACCTGAAATTAGGTGGTGTGTCACTTATTGTTAGGGTTAGCTGCATACATAGTGTGTGCTACTTCAGCTGAATAAAAACAAGGCTTTGCTGTAAATTCTTTCAAAACTAATTAAGACTTAACTGGCAGATAGAAAGGCAGACATAAAACGACTACCTTATTGCTTTAGAAAACTGAACTAAAGGAAAATGCACAATATCTGTTCTTTCTGCTCAGTACTGAATGTCTTATATCACTTGGTTTATTGAGGGTTAAACTCTGAAGGCAACTGGGATACAATAAAATCTTTCGGCAAACTAAATACATAAAATATGACTGTACTGCTTTCTTGCTCTGTAACTTCCACTGTCACTGATGTCCTGTATATAAATAGGAAACGTGTTACAGTTTGTGTGCATGTCTCTCTATTCAAATCTATACACAACATTAAAAAGTGTTATATTCCTCCTCTTCTGTGGATGACTGATACTAAATCTGTACATTTGAAAGTTTTCAAAGAAATATAAGTTATTAGTTAATTCAGTGTGCATTTAAAAATACAACTAAACCCTCACTTTTTTCCTTCTGCATTAAATTAGCCTGTCATCATTTCTAACTCCTCATTGTAATTCAGTATGTGATCACTGAGAATATCTTCATCTCTTCCTGGAAAAAAATGTGTACTTAAAATAGACAACATCCTTTAGTCTACAGATTTTGTCATTATTATTTTGCTCATTTTTAGTGTTACACATAAATATTGATTTTTGCTGTGCTAAAATCTTCAAAGAAGTATTTGATATTTTCCCCCAAAATATCACAGAACACAAAAGAAATTTCAGAATTGAGATTTGAGAAGAAATGTCTGTAAAACAAACTGTATCTTTATGCAATTGTCTTTGTGTGAGATGAAATATATTCGAGAAATCTAAGAACTTTGTTGGAACCAGTAGATTGCAAAACATTCTCAAGAATAAGAAAAAAAGAATATATTTATGCAGTTCAGCAAAATTTTCTTTAGTCTATGTTAGAATATCTTAGGTGTGAGTGATTCCTTATTTTAGAACAGTTAATAACTCATTGTTCAGACTGAATATTGGATATAATTCAAAGCAGCAATATGAACATGAATTATTCTATCCCAAATTTCTCAGCTACCTATGTGTCTCTTCTGGTCTAATAATTATTTAATTACACAAAGTTGATTAGCTCCCAAAGGGAAGACAGGAATTGTCAGATTCATCTCACTTAATGTTGGGTGACTGTAATGTAAAGTATTATATTTAAGCTGTGTTGCAGTCTCCAGTCAGTGAATAAAAATAAGTACTAGGAGGTCATGGCCTTTTACATTTCATCTGCTGTAGAAAGCAAGGGAGATTTTGATTTTATTCTAACACAGAATGACAGCAAATATTGAAAACACAAAAAGGTTTTGTGAAATAGATCACCTTTTTTTCCCAAGTGAATCCAAACTTTAAATCAACTATATTAGCCAAAGAAATAAAAAGTAAAACATGTTGAATGGATACCTAAAATCAAATGCATGTAAGAAGATGAAAGGTGTTGAGTTTGAACACAATTTGTCCATTTAACAATTTTCTGTCACACATTCCCCAGCTCCTTTCAGCTGTGTACTCTTCCTTTTGGTTACATGGCATCTTACTTGATGCTTGTACATGGGGTTTTGGCACTTACTGAGTGATCTTCAATGTTCTGTCTGCTAGACAGAACACTCCAATGAGTTTGGATGTTTTGGGTTTTTTTTTCCGTTTTCCCTATCTGTTTCATGTTGTGCCATGTTCGTGTTGGACAAGGCAAGTGACCCAGCTGGAGGAACTTTAGAAGTTATCGTGCTCGGTAGTGAAAGTATCCCAGTGCAGATAGATCCAGCAGATGGAAATTGTTGTTGATGTGGCCTGGTATATGTATCCATTCCCTCACAATATATCCTTGTTCATTACATCTCTGGAAATATCTTCCTTTTCATTCTCCTGCTGACAACCGAGGATCAACAAGAGTCTGGAAGGTATCTTTAAGCAAAGGAGAGAGACTTTATCTTCCTTCTGTTTAAATGTGACTTTTTTTTTTCCCAAAATAGACAGCAGTGGCGAGTAGATTCTGGGCAGAAGGGGCTAACATAGTTAATAAAAGTGGCTAGGAATTTTTACAGTTAACTATTCTCATTTGAAAAATGCTACTTTACTGAAGTAAAACAATGAAGTTTGGTTCACAAATCTCCTTTCAAATCCATTTTGGAAAAATACTTTAGAAATGGTCAAACTATTCCACCCCCACAGATTTTAAAGTGAGCAAAAGTGTATTAGATTATTATTTTTTAAAGTAAAATAGAAAACAATGTTGATAGTCAAAATAAAAATGAAATATTTAGAAATAAAGAAGGAAATATGCACACATATACTTATAATGTAAATATGTATATATTAGATACACATTTCCAAAAGTAAGTAGAAATAAAGTTTCAGCTTTTAATTCAAAATTTATTATCTCCGATATTTTTTTAAACCAGGAAAAATGAATTAATGCAGAAACCTAAGCTTTAAATCTACTTCTTATTTCTTTTATTTAGCTCCTATATATAATTTTTTTAAACACATAATTAAAGAAAATTCACATAGTCTTTTATGGCCAGTGCTTAATTTACAGTAGTGGAGTCTTCAGATCACCTGCTTTTGATGAAGGGAAAAATACTTGTTTAAAATTGTTCTGTACTATTGAACAGATTTGCACTGCAGTGCAGTTATTTTCTTCAAGGACAGATTGAATTTTAAGCCTCTATGATTATTTATAGAGCTACATTCTCCGCTGTTTTTTGCCTTGATTGTCATTTACATTGATGCAGAGTCATTGCTACATGGGTGTAAAATACTGTCATTCTGAGCTGGTTGATATTTATCCTACTTTGCACGTATATACATCACTAGATGTAGAGCAAAACACTGCAGAATTAGGCCAGCAGTATATTGTTAGAGGAACACTAAGGTTATTTTTCACTGTGTTTTCAGACTGAAAAAGTACGTTACCTTTTCTAAAAGAGGTAATGTCTTCTTTTACTCTGTGAAAAAAAAAAAATCCCAAGCCCCTAAGACCCCAGCGACAGAAACCCAAACAGCATTAGGTTACTGTCTTTTAAATCCTTGCAGACACAGTTTACAGACATCACACTAAATATATTTTCATATCCCTTGGTAACATCTCGATTCTGGAGGTGTTAGGCATTCCCCCACTTCATCGATGGAGCGTGGGAGGGAATAAACCCAAACAGAGGAAGAAAGCATTAACTTTGATCATAGCTTTTTTCATATTTTTGCTACTTTCAGCCTTTAAAGGCTCAACTCAGTTACCTAAAGACAGGAATATAATTATTACTGTTTGAAATGCCATAGACCATGTGAGATAGGGGCACAAGGCTGTAAGATAAAATAGAAAACTATAACTTACTGGAAGGTACGCTGAAGGACAGGCGGGACAGCTTAGGTCATCTCAAATACACCTATGTACCGATGTTTACACAGCTCAAAACCACCCGAAGAGTTTCAGACATACACACAGAAAGTAGTACTATACATTGACACTTAAAGGGAAATGTTGCTTCAGAATAATCCTGGCTCTCTGAAGCCAGATCAAAGACGTCCTTTCCTAGAGATCTGATCTCAGTCTGTCAGGAGAGGTAAAAACATTAACTTAAAGCACCTTTGTGTGTTTTATTTCATAACTGGAGCAGACTTTAAGGATGCACACAGTCAGTTAATACAACTCAGCTGACAACCAGTCTTGATAATTCCATAAGGTGACCAAATCCTTCTGTCCCATTTTGAAGCCTGCAGAACACGAAGCACATCGGGATTTCAGTCGCTGTGCTGAGTAACAGCTCATATAAAGTTGCCATAGGTCAGTTTTTCCACTAGGGAATGCAGCAGGATTAACGGAAAAGTCTCAGGGCAAGATATGGCCAGATCTGAGCTGATTTTTTTTTTTTTTTTTTTTTTGTCCTGCAGCTAGTACTATAGCTTGCAATCAAGAGACATCCTTCTCCCTGGTATTTCTGTATTTCTCCAGATTATCAGTCATTTCTAAATAAAGCTGAGGCTGACTCTGAATTTGGGCTGTAGACCCAGCTGTAGTTCCTCTTCTACAAGCTTCAGACTGCACTGTTTGGGAGAGGGGTGGCTGGAGATCCGCCCTGCAGAAAGGGACCTGGGGGTGCTGGTTGACAACGGGGTCAACATGAGCCAGCAGTGTGCCCTGGCAGCCAAGAGGGCAAATCGCATCCTGGGGTGCATCAAACACAGGGTAAGCAGCCGGTCAAGAGGGGTGATTGTCTCACCGTATTTAGCATTAGTGGAGCTTCATCTTGAGCACTGTGGGCAGTTCTGGGCCCTGCAATTTCAGAAAGATGTGAAGGTCCTTGGATACATCCAGAGGAGGGAAACAAACTGGTGAAAGGGCTAGAAGGAATGTCCTGTGAGGAGCAGCTAGGCACTTTGGGCTTGTCTGTTTTGGAGAGAAGGAGGCTGAGGGGCGACCTCATGGCTCTCTGCAGCTTCCTGAGGAGGGGAAGTGGAGACAGAGGTGCTGAGCTCTTCTCCCTGGGATCCAGTGATAGAACGCATGGGAATGGTTCAACACTGGTCCAGGGAAGGTTTAGAATGGACATTAGGAAGCATTTCTTTACTGAGAGGGTGGTCAAACACTGGAACAGGCTTCCTAGAGAGGTGGTTGATGCCCCAAGCCTGTCAGTGTTTAAGAGGCATTTGGACAATGCCCTTAATAACATGCTTTAGCTCTAGCCCTGAATTGGTCAGGCAGTTGGACTAGGTGATCACTGGAGGTCCCTTCCAACTGAAATATTCTGTTCTGTTCTGTCCTGTCAGTATGATTGAAACTAACAGATCATGGCAGTTTCCTGTATACATCTTCTTAAAGTGTGCAGTGAGCTGGTATTCTTTTTTTGCATGTGGCCACATGGAAAATTTGCAATCCACAGGGCAATTCTAATATCTAAGACAAATGTAGTCAATGTTATGAATTCTAGTAAGATTTGAAGATAGTAAGATTTGAATTCTTGTAATATTTTGCAGACCAGAGAAAGTTTGACTAAGCATCTAAATCTCCCAAGATTCTCTAACTACTGATACAAATGCACTTACCTTGAAAAGGTAGAGCTGTGTTTTACAGAGGGAATTCTGTCTTCAAACAAAATTAGACTACTTGCCTAAGACTTTGAGTACTGTTCTTTAAAAAAGTCAGCAGGCCAGCAAAATACCTTTGATGATGGTGTCACTCCAAACCGTGTTGACAACATTTTCAGTCACCTTAAGGTTTTCTTATCTAACACTATCATATTTCTGTCATTGTTGATGGGTTCTTCTCTCTTTTCTCCTTTTTTCTTTTGATTCTTTCTCTTTCTCTCCCACTCTTCTCTCTTCTTTTTTCCCTTCTCCTCCCCTTCTCCCTCCTCCCCTTCTCCCCCTTCCCCTTCCCCTTCCCTCGCTGCTTACCCCTAGGCTTTTTGTCTACACTGCCACTAGGATTTGACAAGAGGATATGACATTTCATATGGGTCCCAAATAGTGTCAGATGACTGTAGGACATGATTATCAATTTAGGGGATGAGGTGGTTTTTGTTTTGTTTTTGTTTTTTTTTTCCAGTTCCAAGTGCCCAAAATAACGTGAAGGCTGTGCTGCAGTCACCGGACTGGTACTTTCACAGCATGACACCGAGGATATGTGCTGTGTGCCCAGGAGGGGCTCATGGAGGTACGTGTATGCACTCAAAGGCATGCTCCTACAACCCGTGTGGGAAGCTACACAGGACACAGAAAGACAAAGATGGTGTAGGGTTGTTCATATTGCCTTTAGGGAGTGAAGCATCCTCAGAAGCGCATCTGAGTTTCACCTGAGCTATTCACTTCAGAGAGAGCTTGTGGTCAGGCAGAGGAGTTTGGGATAAGCAGTGGGACTAACCCGGACTGTGACTAGGGGCAAGTCCAATACGTCCCGGCTGGCAGGTGTTCAAGCAACATTGCTTCTCTCCTGCTGTGGCTACATCTCAGTTTCCCTGCTAATACGGAATCTGCCTTTTCTCCAACAGCAGAGTTTTATATAGCTCTTTGATTAAATTAGAGAAATAACACACCTGCCAGGGTAAATAAACAAAGTCCAGGGAAACAAATAACCCTTTCCCACTGGCTTCTGTGTCCTCTTCTCCTCTGCTCTACTCCAATTTTTCACCTGAAAATATTGATTTTGCAAAAATTACTTGTTTTTTCCATTGGGAAAATTGAAATTAAATGTTTTGTGCCAGCTTGACATTCATTTGTGCTGGCTGAGCTCCCTTGGAGCCTCAAGGGAGATGTAGCTTGTGCACTTCATGCCCCCTTCCTCCCCGTGGGCTCGGCTTCCCATCTGAACTACATCTTCTGTAAGGAGAAATCCAACACCATTCCTTTCCACCAGTGTGTGCCTTTGTATCTCCCTGTCTTGCTCTGTTTCTTTCTAGAGAGATCCCATTTCTCCTTTTCCCCAGAATTTCTTTTTTTCTTTGGGAAAACAGATTTTTTTTCTGCTTCTGCCTAATGTCTCTCAGCTTCACTTCTCTCAAGTCCACAAGAGCTTTACCTTCCACCAAATGTATTCTTCTGAAGGATGCTTTGTTCTGGGCTGATAACGAGGACAAGCTTTGCTCAATAGATCCCTTTATATGTGAAATATATCTTTTGCATTGCCACAAAAAGGTTTGGTGTATCAAAGAAGGTTTGCAAGGAGATTGGATCACTCTTTGTATTGCACTTACCTTGATATTCAGGACTTCTGCAGTAGCCTGGAGGTGGGGGGGGGGAAATTTCTCACCTTTGGACAATTTGAGGTTTTGTCTATATGAGATTTTTTTGTTTGATTGCTGTTTAAAATTTTTTACTGAAGCTACCCTATAGATTGATCACATCTGGGACTGGTATCTCTGGTGGCAGTACTTCCACACACAAGCGTGGATAAACCTGTTGCCAGATGTGGTGTCAAGAGAATATTTTTCCCAGATTAGACTCACAGGGATTGCTTTTTCCCTCCTTCTGCCATGCATGGCATTGTTTGCTTTCTAGCCTCATCTGTGAGATTCCTTTATGAATAAATGGGTATTCATATCGTGTTATAAGGTCCTAAAAACTGGGAATGACCTTGTCCTTCTCTGATTTCTTTTTTCTCCCCCCCCCGCCTTTTTTCCCTTCCCTCCCACCTGACACCTCCTTTAGTACCTCTCTCTGAACTGAGTCCTTCCTTTATCATCTCCTGCAATTCATTTCTGTCTCCATAAATGCCTTCTCATTACTTCCTAGTTCAAATAGCTATACTGGGACTAGTGCAAGTCGCCTTGTTTTGCAAAGAACCCCATTAAGTTCTGTACATTTTGGATATGGATGTACTTGAGGTTATTTGGTTTAGATATATTTAAGTTCTTCTACTTTTTTGTTATGCAGTTTTTACTATTTTTGTCAGATGAACTTGGCTTTAGAAGTTTGGAATTTTTTGGTTTTTTGGGGAGTGGGTTTTTTTGGTTGTGTCGTGGTTTAACCCCAGCTGGTAACTGAGCACCACACAGCTGCTCGCTCACCCCTCCCTCCCAAGGGGATGGAGAGGAGAATGAAAAAAACCTTATGGATTGAGATAAAGGCAGTTTAATAGGATAATAATAATAATAATAAAAACCAATAATACAAGTGATGCACAAATGCAATTGCTCACCACATGCAAAAGGAAAATAAAACAGTCCGATGCCCAGTCTGTTTCTGAGCTGCAAATCTGCCTCCTGGCTAGCTTCCCCAGTTATATATGATGCTCTATGGTGGGGAATCTCCCTTTGGCCAGCCTGGGCCAGCTGTCCTGGCCGTGCTCTCCCAGCTTCTGGTGCACCTGGCAGGTAGTGAGAAGATGAAAAGTCCTTGACTTAGTGTAGACACTACAACTATCTAGCAACAACTAAAAACATCACTGTGTTATCAATATTATTCTCATACTGAATCCAAACCACAGCACCATACTGGCTACTAGAAAGAAAAATTAACGCTATCTCAGCTGAACCTAAAACAGTTGGGTTTGGTTTTGCTTTTTCGAGTGGTTTGTGGTTTTTTTGTTTTGTTTTGGTTTTGTTTTTGTTTTGTTTATTTGATTTTGGGTTTAGGTTTGTTTTGTTTTGGTGTTGTTTTTGGTGTTTGGTTTGTGGTTTGGTTTGGTTTTTTTTTTTCCTTAAATCAAACTGAATTGAGTCTGGTGACCACAGTAAATGTTAATCATTGCTTGGGAAAACTTTATAGAAGGAAGTCTATTTTCTGATCTCAATGGTGCAGGAATAGCAGTGCAGTAGTTCTCTGAGCCTTGGTTCCCAGGTAACAATAATGAAGTCTATCTGTTGTTTATGAGCACTATTTGCCTTAGTATGTCTTCAGTAAAGACACTAGGATTTGGCCCTTGATAACATAGCATGACTGTGGATAGGGAATGTGTTGCACTAAAAAAGCAGATTTTTGCAATAAGGCCACAAACCTAAAGTTTGTAAAACATTTTTGTGGCAGTTGTTAAAATAAAAATTATATGTATTTGAGACAAGGTTTTTTATTCTCTGGTACCTTGACAAACAAATTTTTTTAGCCTCTGGCTCACAATATTGACAACAGAAAACAAAACTTCTCATATCCCATGATTAACTACAGTACATTCCTTAACATGGATATTTCCATGTTGAGTTGAAATGGTTGGTATGAAAAATTTCAAAGCATACCTCAGTAATTCAAATATTTATTATGAAATGTTGATTTGGGAAAAAAAGTAAATAATATGTTGTTTCTCTAGTGAGGGAATAAAATTGCTTTTCTGAAATAAATATGTTTTTACACTGAGGATAATATTTATGCTAAGCATCTTTGTATGTGATATATGTACCTGGATGTTTTTGGAAGTTGAAGAGAATTAGACTACAGTGAGTGCTTAGCTGGATGTCCGTTCTAAATGTTGAAAAGATCCAATTTGATCTCACAAATCACAGATTTTACATGAGATCATCAGCTGTAGGTTAATGACATTTAAGGATAAACAAATAAATGTGCAGGAGTTGTGTGTGTATGTCTTTAGCGAAGGTAGTACACATTTTACATTTTGTGTACTTTTTTTCCATCTGTGCAGGAGGATTAGAAACTTCTGGAGACAAGGGAGAGAGGGAGAAAAAAGATTTGTCTGTAACCACATGACTCTAAGCCCTTTAGTAATAGCAAAACCATCAAACTGTGATAATAATAATAAAAAAAGGGCATTATTTTTTCAGTGCTATCCTTTATCCTGCAATAGTGTAGTACGATTATACATAGCATTGTGTGATACTTTAAAGCCATGTTTATTCAGAGAGATATTTCATCCTGTAAATAAACAGGATTTTTAAAGAAACGTCCCAGAAAAATAATCAGGTAGAACTTCAGTATTTTATGTACTACTTCCAACTTAGGAAGTACACAAACAAGATGTCCTTCAGGTATTGAAATCAGGGTCATTAAATCTAGTCAAGGAGGAAGAAAAAGAGGTTGCAGCACAGAAAATAGATAAATACACAAACTTCGTGATTCAATAAATACTCTTGCTGACAAAAAAGCCTTCTTTTTGTTTTTCTGTGATGTCCATGTTTTTATGCATATGGGAATTACACAACTGTATTGTAAGTTAAAAATTTAGCCAAGTTCTCAGGGATAATCACATAAGCAGTTTGCCCCTATCAGTGGAACAGGGTATGTGAGGTAGGCAAGCTGCACGGGGCTACTGCTTTCATCCCTGTTCAAGGGGACATTGAGAGGACAGAAAAAGGCAAGGAGACTAAACCAACAAAACTCAGAGGATGTCAGCATACAGGAGGAATTAATATACATAGGAGAAAACTGAGAATAGTTGGTTGAAAAGATATTTTTATCAGCAACAGGCAAAGAGAATCAATCCCTAACTATCATTCAAGGCTGAAAGAGTACAGAAAAAAATAGAACTTCAGGAGAGATAAATCTGTACGTGCTGGTGATTCATCCACCAATAAAATCACACTTATTCATTCAGATGAAATAATAAAGGAAATAATAATAATAAAGATTGTGACATCATGGAAAAGAGCAATGTCTGAAAAAGTGAAGTGAGTATGTTAATTCCATGCTCTGAAAGTGTAAGGACAAAGAACAATATTTAAGCAAAGCCAGAAAATATGCATGTTGTCTGACTAAAGCTTATGAAGAAGTGTCAGCTGAGTTTACCAAAGAAAAATGTCAGATGTAGTTTGGAAAGGAGTGCTGGGTAAATCCAGGGTAAAAGTCACTATTTGGATGTTATTTATTTCAGCGAATACACTTTAGTGGAAGTTCTACTCCCAAGATATTTCTGAGATTAATTGGGTAGATCCAAGAGAGCTAGAAAGTTTTCAGAGTTTATAATGGATGATGTTTTAATTTGGCTTAGAGAGTTTAAATTATGCAATGAGAGATTTTGGCAAGGTTTTCAGAGACTAAGAGGAAAGAAGTACACCAAAGACTTAGATTAATCTAACAAATGTTCTATGCATTAGACAGAGAGGGACTAATCCTTCACTGTTTCGTGCCCTCAGTGTAACTTTGTGTAACTGCAAGGAGAACTCTGCTTTAGTAGCATCCATGTTACACAGTTTCCAAACAGCTATATCAAATATGAGACAGCAGAAAACTCTGCTGCGTGTGAATCACTACCCACAGATACAGGTGAAACTGAAGTCTAAGTTTTTCTCTCATTATAATCTCTTTGCAATGCCCTGCTAGTACAAAGGCCATTACAAGCATTTATAAGTATAATGTAGGTTTTAGCGTAATAAAAAGTCCTTTAAATTTCACCTTTTTTTGGGGAAAAAAATCTACCTCTTTCTGTTCGAAATACATTTTATTTGTGTGTTAAACTGTAATGGAAAAGTCTGGAATCCATCATTAAAAACCATTTAAAACTGCATGAATTCTAGACAGCAAACCAACAAAATGGTCTTTCCACAATGGATTACAGAAAAATTATTTAAATAACTGCATGAGATGAGACAGCTCTATCTATAAAAAAACAATTTCTTTTAAGTATCAGAACAAATCTGATATTGCCATTTCAGCACCAAACTGCCTCTCTGCAGTTATTTACAGTGTAATTGCCATCCCAATTTCAGTGAAGTTCTGAAATATTTTTCTTTCATGCTGTTTCAAAGAATTGTAAGGGTTTTATGAAACTTCAAACACAGCTGCATTTGGGGGAGTAGGGGGTAGGAGGAAAGCAACCAGAACCATTGCCCAAGGCTGTAGGCCGTAGGAGGCTATGTTGGATAGAAATACAACCACTCCCCCATTGGATGCAAGGAGAAAGAGATCCTTCCTGTCGTGCCTTCCCAGGTCTCACTGAGTCATCTCTGCGCCCAAATCTCCCTTGGCTCTGGAAATCTGGGGAGAAATGTGTAATAAAGACCTTAGCATCTGAAAAGTGCTTAGAAAGGCAGTCTCCCTATTTTCTTATGTTACAAAATATAATTTAAATAAGAAATAAGTTAAATAATTGGTATGTATGGAATACAAATAGTTATCCACAATTCCGTACCATAAATATTTCAAATTAATGTTTTAGCATGAAGCATATGGTTAAGAACTTAGGTTCAATTCAAGCAGAACAGCATTTGGGATTTAACTGATAGGTATTCAGTAAAACTCTACAGCATGTTTAGCAAACAGCAGCAAAAAATGTGTGACCAATTTAATCAGCGTATGCATTGGGAGTGGCTATAAATATGTTTCTAATGAATACCCAACTACCCTTGTGAAATCAATATTTATGTGCTGCTCTTGTCTGCCTCGGCTTTTTCTTTCCCCCCTCCACCTGCCTTCTGAACCTTGCAGTCTGTGGTTATTCACTGGCGAAAACAAACCCAAAGAAACAAAAGCAAAACCTACACGCAAGGGCAAGAGAGGAGCTCTTGCAGTTGAGCGGTCTGACAGAAAAGAAGGCAGGTTACCTCTCCGCTACCTTTGGCTGGATTAATGTACGCGCTCACATGTGTGCTAGCATTTACATTTGTAAATAGATGTGTCTTGAGTGATGCCAAAGCTTCTTTTGCCTCTGCGGTTTTGCAAAGCTTCGTTCTAACCTGTGGATTAGACTCGTGATGGCACAGGCATCAGGGAAATGTTCCACAGGCTCTGTTCCTCTGAGACAAAGAGGGTCAGAATATAGCCGTGATCCTGCTGGGAGTGGGAAGGGATTTATGTCACCACTCTTTGCTAGGTATTTTCAGAAGAAGACAGCTGTCCGTAGACTGATTTCCTACGCTTACTATTGTGAAAGATCTGTCCTGGATCTATTGCCAAAATGCCAACAGCCTTTCCGTGTATTGTGGTGTGTTTCTACAGTCTTGTTGATAGAGCAGTATTCCATTTACTTTGAGTAGCTGAGTACCGTTTTGAAGGTCGTCTGTCTTAGCGATGCCACAGCAAAAGCTAGTGGTGCTGGAGCAGCTGCTGGTACTCGGAAAACACAGCGTAACAGCCACTGTGTAGCTGGGTGCTGGAGCAGGGAAAGGCGAGGACTAAGTAGCTGTTCAGGAATGAGACTGTGCTTTTCATATTCACTGACATTAAGCAAAATGTTCTTGCACAGGAGAACTTAATCAATCAAGAAATGATTTTAAGTACCTTTAAAATTGCTTGTTGTCTCAATTCTATATGCTAATGTAATGATTCATGTGGCTTCAGTACTGCAGGTTGCAATCAGTCTTTCCAGTAACTAAACAATCCTTTTAACTAGCATCCTGTAAAATCCACATTAAGAGGCTGCAAGCCTACTTCATTAATTTCTTCATTAATGTACCATTCACCCATCAGAAAAGAGGGGTACTAGGCATCTGTGGGCCATTTTATGCAGATTTTACCCCTTAAATTTCTAGAACACATCATAGTAATAGATTGGTGTGCATTGTTGCAAACATGTCTGACAGCATTTCCAGTTTCATCTGATCAAAAAAAGCATATAAGCCAACAAAAGTTCTGTTCTGGGACAGGTTCACATCTAAAAATTTTCTGAAGTATTTAAACCATTTTCTTTTAGGAAAAAATATGAGATATGGGTTGACAGCTTGTATGACAAGTTTTAACCCAATGGGATTTTAAAAAGCTGATAAATTAATCCTGAAAATCCAGGTTTATAACAGAAAGTCTTATAGGCTCTTACCTGTATTGCTAGTGAGAGCTGTTAGAATACTAACATTTTTTAAAAAAAACCTTTCAAAATGTTTTATTTTCAAAATTCAAACTTTAAAATAGTTTAGTTGTAACCAAGTGCCAAAGCTATAGCATTGGGAAAGAGAAAAATCCCTCTATTAGATTTTTTTGTAAAACTCATTTTATTCATCAGACACATTTCCAAACTATTTTTAAAATAAAATTCTGCATTAAAAAACAAAAATTTAAAAAAGGGAGAAAAAAGAAAGCCTTTCACTTCTGTGTAGCATTCCAACTAAAGATCTTGGGAGTCTTTCCAAACGTTCATGAACTTAGGTTCTCAATCATTATGTGGAACATATAATTGCTCTAATTTTACAAATGGATAAACTGAGTCACACAGTAAAGGTGGCTTAGGCATTGCAATTCTCCTTCCCCATTCAACTTCCACCATGCGTTTCAGTAATTACATATTCATTGCCCTAGAATTCAAATGAACATGATTCATATTTCCATTCATCTAGGAGATGAATTCATCTACTACGTTCATCTGGAAGATTTGGTCTCCATTCCATGTTTCAGGAGAGACTCAGGAATGTACCATCTGTAATAGACACTAGGGAGCATTAAACGTCTTGACTAAACAGAGATTTCAACCAACAAACATTCACAAGCTGAGGTTCATTCCATCCTGCTTGTGAGCTGTCCAAACTAGGAGCTTAGCTGCCCTGCACTTCTATAGGTAGCAGAAGAAGATGGTGATTCAAGTCACAAGTGAAGAAGGTCTTCAGCCACAAAGTCCATGTTTAAAAGGAAAAGAGTTTTGGGGTTTTGTTTCTTTTTTTTCTTTCCTCTGTTGGTCAGCTTAGGTATCATCTCATGTACCAAAGTGCAGTGGCTTTCAGTTTAGCACGTTATTGTTGTGGATAGAATACTAGGATGCTTTTTCTTCCTGTAAACTTATGCAAAGGAGCCCAAACATCTCACTGAGGGGTCTAAGGTCTTTTCATAGCCCTGGTATTTCTCAATGGTATGGACCTTTGTTCAGTGCTCAAGCTGAAAATGTACACAGAGATGTGGCAACGTGAAGGATGGGATGGGATGGGAGGAGAGGAGAGGAGAGGAGAAGGATAACTCATATTATTTATTCCTAGTTTTGCCTTACTTCTAAAAGACATGAAATAGCTTTAACTGTGGTAGCTGTCATTTTGAATGTCACATTTACTGCCTACTCTTACTAGTGATATAGTGCAAGTCTACTGTCTACTCTCCATTTCAACCCTTTCTGCCCATTACATCAGCTCCAAACAGTCCCAAAGACTCTATATCTTTACTACTACATCAAAGTGAAATGACTTACTCAAGCTGTTCCTTGACTCAAAAGACTTGAACCTTCTTAAGTAGCTCCAAAGACTTGAACTTTCTTCAGTAACTGGAATTAAGCAGAAAAAAGAGAAATCTGATCTCCCTGCACACCTCTGTGGGTACAAATGTAGTTAACAGCATAAACTTGGAGCATTTTCACTGTCCAGAAAGGCAGCACTGTTAGATTAATTCTATCTATACGCTACAGAGCTGTGCCCATGTTAAGTGGATATTTGATTGTATTCAGCAATTGCCGCCTGATCATTAACGTCTGTGAATCCATTTGTGGCACCACATAAAATTCTCCCTCACTACCAGCATTTCCAGCTATTGTAATTTCCCCAAAGAGGTAGGAGATTTATTTTACACAGCTACAGTACTTGAAAGATTTATCAGTGCTGGACATTGTACAATTGCTAAATGACCCTCCTGGAATACATGACAAACCAAATCTTTTCTCCCTTCTTCTCTCTCTCTCCCCCTTTCTCTTTCTTTCTTTCTTTCTTTCTTTCTTTCTTTCTTTCTTTCTTTCTTTCTTTCTTTCCCTCTCTCTCTCTCTTTCTGTATTCAGTTTTTCCTTTCTTGTTGAGAATGACTTAAGAAAAATGGAAATGTATCAGAGTCTAAATAAATGTTTAAAGCATCACACATGGCCATTACGTTCCTTCAGTGCTCCACTGTGTTGACATTCAGGTGCATATTGTCATTTACAATGCACTCAGGCATTTGGTGGATCATACAATGATCTGAATCTCAGGACTTACAGTCCATGTGTCAGTTGTTCCACTCGACAGGGATTTTTTTTTTAAAGCAGAATGTCAGCTAGTGAGAGATATCAAAGTGTAAGAAAGACTATGTCATTGTTCCAGCCGCATTAAACACAAATGTTTTTAGGGTTCCTGTGGATCCTCTGCTGTCACCAGTCAGCATCTACCTGTCGAGCGGCTATGAACTTAAGGAAAGGCAAGATGAGAGCACAAAAAAGGGCATTTCTAAAGATTGTGGGACTAGCATAATTGCTCATGGCTGTTTAAAGGGGATAATTTTTCAAGTCATGTTTTACTATTGTATGAGGGTTTCTCTTTTACTAAAACATTAGAGAGAAACAAAAAATGTTCAGAAATCTACATATATTCATTGAGTATTCATTCTTAAAACCACCTGGAAAAAGGACTTATATCAGCAGTTTCCCATTAATGAACCTCTAAATATTGAGAAACTTGAATTTGTGACTTTTTCACAAGAAATGTCATTATTTTACTCAGAACCCCTTCCATAGTTGTAAAATGCCACTCTTGCAACTGCTTTTTGCAATGATTGTTTCATGCTGTCCAGAAAGTCTTCAGGCTGGTTTAAATTGATTGCAAATGCAAATAATTGCTCATACTAGCTCTTTATACTGCATGTTATACTTAAACTCTTGTTTATGGACAAAGATAATAGAATAATAGAATCATAGAATGATAGAATGGTTTGGGTTGGAAGGGACCTCAAAGATCATCTAGTTCCACTCCCCCTGCCATGGGCAGGGACACCTTCCACTTTACCACGTTGCCCAAAGCCCCATCCAACCTGGCCTTGAACACTTCCAGGGAGGGGGCAGCCACAGCTTCTCTGGGCAACCTGTTCCAGTGCCTCACCACCCTCACAGTAAAGAATTTATTTCCTAACATCTAATCTAAATCTACCCTCTTTCAGCTTAAACCCATTACCCCTTGTCCTGTCACTATACTCCCTCACAAACAGTCCCTCACCAGCTTTCCTGTAGGCCCCTTCAGGTACTGGAAGGCTGCAATTAGATCTCCCCGGAGCCTTCTCTTCCCCAGGCTGAACAATCCCAACTCTCTCAGCCTGTCCTCATAGGAGAGGTGCCGCAGCCCTCTGATCATCTCTGTGGCCCTCCTCTGGACTCACTCCAACAGCTCCATGTCTTTCTTCTACTGGGCACCCCAGAGCTGGACATGGGGTCTCACAAGAGCGGAGTAGAGGGACAGAATCACCTCCCTTGACCTGCTGGTCACAACTCTTTTGATGCAACCTAGGACACAGTTGACTTTCTGGGCTACGAGTGCGCATTGCCAAGTCACATTGAGCTTCTCATCCACCAACACCCCCAAGTCCTTCTCCTCAGGGCTGCTCTCAATTAATTCTCTTCCTAGCCTATATTTGTGCTTAGGATTACCCTGACCTACATGCAGGACCTTGCACTTGGCCTTGTTGAATGTCATGAGGTGAACTTCAAGATGAAGAATACTGTATTAGTATATATATCAAGCCAAGAATTTGTTAGTATAACTGATATTTTAACAGTGTTATTCAAGAATCATTTTTAGTCTAGGTCTAATTTTACAGAAAAAAGAAAAAAACAAATAACAATGCAGCTAGAATACTTTTATGGAGAAGCAAAGTCTCAATATTATTGATAATTAATTAAAATTGTAACACACACTTCTTATTTTCTATCCCTTTTTCTACTGTTATGCCTACCTTTCTACTGCTTTTCTGGAACTTAAACTACTGACTACTTAAAGTAGCAACTTAAAACAGCTTTGGACTGCTAGAGCAGGTAACAGCACAAATTTTCAACTTGTCCTCTTCACTCTGGCAGGAATATGTTGCTGATGTTGGTGGCATCTTTCTCATTCTAGGATCCACTTGGGGTTATTTTTATATGTTTACTATCACACTTTAACACTTTTACTCTGTCTTCATCGGTCAGAAGCTCCATGTTATATCCAAATTTACTGTATATGGTGGCTTTTATCTATTAGATACTATTTTTGTTCTCTTTGTTACCCCTAAACTAGTTTTGCCCAGATCCAGATCTGTGTTGCTGTAACTGACCATGGGTGAGTTGTTAATAGCCATAAGATGTTTATAGCTGTGGGGTCATCAGTGGTAGCCTTTGGCCCATCCCTTATCCCAAGCCCGTGCACCTCTGTAATGGTCCTCCAAGGCCTTTCCTATCGTACCAGGACTGCATTTCTCTACATCATTATGTATAGAGTAACTAACTCTTCTGCACAGAATAACTGCTCATTACTGCTATCTGTATATGCCTAAGGATGTACCATGCAAAGATAAAGTAAACCAAATTAGCCATAGACACCTGGCCAGTTAGGGAAATTGTGGTCACAATTAACCAAAAGAAATAATGCTGCAGGCAGGTCAAGAAAAGCTCAGGTAGAGCAGGTCTGGCATACCTCGATTCTGCAAACCACGCAAACTCAGCGCAAAACATACAACCTGTTCCTAGCAATGACAATACCATATTACAGGGCATACATATTGCACATGACATCTATCACAGGGTAGCAAGAGGAAGTCAGGCATTGTTTCAGGCAAACTTGGGTGTGCAGCGACATGAAATGGGGTTAATTTTTCACCTGTTTCAGTCTCCCTAGTGTGATGTTGCTGAGGAAGCTGATGGGGAATTTGCAGCTGATTCCGGTTAGTGCAAGGAGCAAAATTCCAAGTGCAAACCCTTTACAATTTTACATGTGCTTAAAATCTACCTATGAAACTGTGCAATGAAATCTTTTGTGAAATAAATTCAGAGGCATTGATGTAAATGGCTCTAAAATATTTTTACTTCTGAATGAAAAGCACGGTTTCAAAATTTGGTCCATTGTACCAGGGCTGTGATCTGATTGAAGAAGCTTTGCTTCTGGTCATTTTATATAGCATAATGATACCATTATTTTAGAGCAACAGGGACCATCTAGTGGCATTTCAACTGTGGAGGTGCTGTCTTTTCTAAAAGAAAATTAAAAAGACTTCTTTTTGCATTACTTATGAGAATAATGTAGGCTCTTTCTATCTTTTATCTTTCTCTCTCTGTTTCTGTCTTTCTGTCACTCTTTTTTTTCTTTCCTGAGTGCAGCAACTGATATAATACATAATAAAATAACTTGTGGATTGGAAGATGGCCCTATGCCTCTATGGTTCCTGATGAAACATTTGTGGCATTTCTTATTTCTGCTTACCATATGAATTCATCCTGATCCCTGATGAGATTCTACATAGCATAAAAACATCCATCTTAAATAAGGTTTTTATGGAAACACCTTGTATCTCCTATCTAGTTGTTGTTAGATTTTATCAGTTATGACTGAGTTCCCTAAGGATGTAAACATATGACATGAACTAATTTAATGCACTAAAAATGAATATTCCTTACTTATACACCATCTCTGAATAAACCTGCTATTACTGGTAGAGGTGACATGCATTGAGATTTCCTCTTTCTCAACATTAAATGAAACCTGCTATATAACATTTAAATACTTTTGTCACAGCCTTATTCTGTGGGGTTTTTTCTATTTCCTTTTTTTTATTTTCATGCTAGTTAAAATTGCAAAATAGTAGGAAACAGCAAGAAGAATATTATTCTTAAGCCTGGCAGAGGTGAATCAGCCAAATCTGAGGCTGAAATGACAAGCACATCAGTCACTGACACAAACCAGCTGCCAGGCCTCTTTGTATGCAAGTCATTCAGTGAGATATCAAAACGTGGAAAATATAATACTCCTACCAACATTTCTTGTTGAATTAATGCCCAGGTGATTTCTTCTGAAATGCTGCAGTTGTATCTTAGAAAAAACAAGAAGCAGTAAAGCATCATACTTATTAGGACCCAATTTGCCACAGCAGCAGTCAAGTGCTTCAGCCTCTCCCAGTGGCAATGGGGAGGGAGGACTGGGGATAGGGAAACTTAGATTAAATTCATAGTGCAGTGCACATTTAGAATTCAGTATTGACAGCTCTAATTACACACACCTTTCCATCACAAGTTCATTAACTAAAAGGAAAACGCTAGAAACAACAGTACCAACTTCTCGCTCAAATAAATAAATAAGTGCCGAGCCAAACACTCCAGAGTTTCTGACCTTTCGCCTTTCTTTCTGGCAAAGCCCCACATGTTATTCCCTGTGCTTTTGTTTATTTTTCATATTGGAAGAAAAGAAAAAGCTGGCTGGATATTAATCCTTCGTTCAAAATATAACCTTAAAATGGTACAGTCAGTGTAGGGTATGATGTACACTTAGGATATTTGCCTTCCAGCAACTTTTAAAAACAAGGACTCTCAGCTACTCTTCAGGCTTCCTCTAAAATAAATGAAGAGAAATAAGCACCCTGAGAAGGTAAATATTTTAGAATAGGCTGAACTCTTTCATGGAAATAATTAATCCTCTCCAGCGGCGAAAGAGAGACCTTGGATGGCCAAATGCTGGTTGAGGTGAATCCTGCTCCTTCAGAAGATACCACTAAGAACACAAAAAGTCCATTACTCAGAACAAGATCAGAGGAAGACTTACCTGTAGGACATTAGACATACTTATGGCCTCTGTGCAATTGCATGTGTCAGCATTTTACAGCACTGGAACAGGATGCTACAGTCAGTTAACTTTAAATATGATTTCCACGAGCATAGAAGCTGATAGAAGTAATTCATCAGCATATCCCAAGTCAAGTAAGTGAGACAAATCACTCAGTCTAGTTACAATTCCCAGGTTAAAGATAGTGAGGGATGGGGTTTTGTTGTATAAGGTACTCTTCTATCATATGCACCATAAATTCTCCGTAGGACCAGTTTATGCATTGTACCAACAAACACAGCTTTTATAAGTGATTACATGTAGATAATTCTAAACTTCACCAGTGTAGGCACAGGCCCCTGTCTGTTGTTTCTGAGCCCAGTTCTGTATATTTAGTTTAGTAATTTGGTTGGAGTTTGAACCCTAACAAAATATGGATATCTCTTTTCTTTGAGCATCATGTCTCCAGAGAGACTAAAGCTGTATTTTGAGTTAGGCTATGAATTAACTACTGCAAAATCTGGTTTGGTTCTAGCATCAATTTGAGGGTGTGTAATTCACATGAGGTATGAGGTTGTAGCCAGTCCTCATGTAATAAATTACCTGTCATACAGAAGTGTGCCAGGAAGTTGGAGGAAAGGGTAAATGGTGCATCCTTCTCATGATCATGTGAAACCATTGGTGGGGAGCAAAAATAGGACTGAAGGATGCTTAGCTTAGGACAAGTTAGGACAAGGTGACCACAGTCAGTAAAGAATTCCTCGTTGGATTTTCCATTTAAAAACCATTTATTCAAAATTTCATAAAATACTGAGGTATTCTAAAACTGCCATGGGTGAACTCTCCAGTCATTAAAATTTTAAAGTAATTTGGCCACATGAATAATAGTGGGACACAAACATCTTACGTACATTCATGGAAACCATGATACATTTTCCTTGTTCATTTTAAAATACTACTTCTCTAGTGCATGAGTCACTTTTTGAAAGATTTGTTTGGTAACACTAGTAACACGAATAATGTCTTAAAAGGAGAAATATGAATCAATCCTTATTGAGATGCAAATCGGTATTTTATCTACCGATATGGCATGAAATGTATATGACATTTTTCTCTTTTTACAAACAGTAGACTGTAGAACTTCACAAGCTAGCAGAAGTTTCTACCTTCAAAAATGTCCAAGGCTTTGCTATATCTTAAGAAAAAATAATCCTTTTATAGGCATTATGAATATTTTAATATGCATATGATTCAGCTCCTCACAGCTAGTTGCAGGATTCAGCTGTTACCATGCAGACTGCTGTAAAGATTACTACAGTCTTTGCTGTATCTCCTACTGAAAATTTCTTTTTGTCCTCATTCCAGATATTATTCATTACAAAGCACAATTTCTCAACAGGTGCATTAATGTTCTGACATGCCAAAGACTATTCTGTTAAGGCAGTCTGATACTTGGAGAAAGGATGCTATTTTTTTATTAAAGAGATTGAGCATCACCCATCTAGCAGGGTTCCATATTTTGTTTATCTGCTAGTCTTTCTGCTATCTAACAGGGACGAAGTACTTGACAAGGAGCATTCAAACAATTTTCATCAATTACTTTTCAAGTTAGATTGTCTGGAGTTGCATTTCTGCCCTTTTTTTTTTTTTTTTAATAATAGTATCCATAAATGAGTGTCTGGCAGATAAGGAGCTTTCCTATGTTCTGGCCATTTACAAATGCTGGAGAAATGCTGCACACTTTCTAGGAACAAGTAGTTAACAGAATTATGTCAACAGTCTTCTGTGTAGGTGCCTGTATGGCTAGTCTACAGTGTTGGCTGTTTCCAGAAAAAAAAAGATCTCCTTTAATCAGTAAATTCCCCATATCACTGAAGTACCCATTAGTATTTTTCAGATGAAAGCACTAAACATAATTTTCTTTTTTGAAGTAAGTACAGCAAGTTTTAAAAGCCCTCTGATTTCTTTAGTTCATATGTAATAATAAAAGTCCCTAAACATTATACAGACAGCCTAACTGGGTTCCTCATTCCATGTCCATCCAGGGCTATGAGGAATACGAGTACTTGCCAGTTCTGGTTTAAGTGAACATATTGAGTGAACGATATGGAGCTGTTCTCTGGCTGGATGTCTCTGTCTCCAAAGTAAATAATATGATCATAGTTCAGAATTTCTTTTAAGGAAGTACCATTTGAAATGTCTGCTTTTGAGTGAATTTATATTTTTTTATTTTAAGTGTCCATTTACTAAAATAGAATAGGCAATGCAGAACTGCAAGTTTGTGCAATGCATTCAAAGAGAGTTTTTTTCTAATATTTACAGTTTGTTTATTTTTATGTAATGTGACTTTTAAAGAAGTTAGCTGAAGTGTGGGCAAGTCCCAGATTCAAAGCTGCAGCAGCTTTATATTTATCCCCAGGTTAGATTTTGTTTCAGCAAATCTTCATATGGTTTGTATGTGCTTTTATAATTACATCAGTAGTGCCTCTAAAAGCCATTTCTCCTTTTAAATATGCAAAATTTATCAGTGATTAGTAAACATCTGTTACCAGGTCTGTTGTAGAATATTGCCTCTTTATCAAGCTAGGAGGATTGCATTTAATCTGTTTCAATAGCTCAAAAGATTAAAGGTATAAGAACTTTAAGAAAAGATTTTTAGTTTTCTCGTTTACAAGTTTCTTCACCGTGTAAAATAGTTCCTCAGTCGATCAAATCTTCAAATGTTTAAATTGATGTATTATTATGTTGACAAATGCTAGCCGATGATTCCTCTAATCTTTCAGTAACAGTGGAGTGATGCTTTTACTCTTTACACAAGAAATTAATTGAGGTGAGAAAGAGAAAGAGTGTTATTGATCCTGTATTAGCAGTACCTGATGGAGTGTGTTTTCCATGTCACAGGATGCCCCAGCTGCCATGACAGCACTACCCACATTATCAGCATTTTGTTAGAACTCTGTCTCTGGGATAAATGCACAGACAGGTCTAAAATATACATATATATATTCAAAAGCTCTCTGTGGAGGAGTAGAAGACCTCAAGAAGAATGCAAGATGGGATAAATCAATTCACATTGGTTGCTCTAGTGGTACAACCCAGCAGTAAACGCTGCTCAAACAAATGACTGAAATAGGTTTATAGTTGTTTAGCTGTGAACCTGTTCCCCAAAATCACAGCATTTCAAGTTTTGAAGTGAACCATATGTTGATAAATGCTCAGATACTTAGACTCTTTGCAGCGTAACAGACGCACCAGCTGTATCTGGTTTCATTTTACTCCAGTGAGGAACTCACAAGTCCCAGTTTAGCTAAGCATTTAAGCACGGTCTTATGTCTTCTTTAAGCATTTTGTTGAATTTAAGTAATGAATTCAAAACTTAAATTCCCATCTGCCACGTGCGCTCCCCTGGAGGCCCTAATGAAGTTAGAGGATTATTGCTGAGCTGCAGGTTTCACAGGAGGAGTGGAATGTAACACCCCTGCCTCAATCTTTCTGCAGGGCCTGTTGTTACAAACCCTTACAGCCCTTTGGATGTCCCACCACTAGATGCTAGATTTATCTAGCATGCCCAGCACATGTTTGATCCCTGCGTGAAAGCTGGTATCACTCTATTTGGATGAAGGTGATTGCTCCTGAAAAATCCTCTAAAATATGTTGAGTTCAATTTCTGTGATCTACTAAATGTGTGACCTTTTTTTTTATTATTATTATTCTTTCAAATACTGTGAGTTTACTTCCTTCAACTTCATATGTAATTCCCTTACAGTTTAAGAGTATGTGTGTATTGGTCCACAATTATACCTCAGTTGTCTATGCTTTCCTTATCCTTCATTTTAAAGTGAAATTTCTTTCAGTTACTCCAATAGCACCTCCCATTTTCCTTGAGGCTAAATACAAATAATTATGTATATTTCAATGGAATATACTTACCCTCACTAAACTCTTTAGTGCTATGTGAAGTAGAAATATCTTTTTTCTTTTCTTTTTTTGCCCCCTAGGTGTGGCAATGATGAACAGAGGTTGACTCACTTTGACTTCATCCATATTGTCTTTCTGATGCGTTCCAGACAGCTAACTTGATCTCTGTGCTGAGAGGTATTGACTGAATCACGTTTTAACATTTTGCTGGCTACAGGCCTTTAGAGATCTTCCAACTTTACTTTCCAAGGGAACTAGCTGATTCACTCGTACTTGAAAATCCAGAAAATAATATCCAATGTGGAGAAGAAATGAACTAGGACTCTGGATACTTGTTAGTGAAGTACCTTTGAGTGCTTCAGAAGCCTGATTCCGACATCTATATGTTATTTGGTATCTAAGTAGCTTAGGATTCAAGCTGGGTGTGTTTAGATTGCATGCGTGTCTGTCTACCCTCTTTGGAGTGTCCCAGAGCATGTCCACTAGAAAAGACTTTACATTCAAGACAGCTGGAGTATAACAAAGTACGTGTATTCATTTCCTAACTAAGTAATGGACACAGAAAACATTTGGCATTTGGAGAACACTAATCAAACCTCATTTCCATTTGATAGGTAATTATTTAAGCAAAACAGAATAAGCTTAGCATAAAAGAGATTAAGAACCACTTATCTCAGGGTATCCATTAAATTTGGATCTGATGAGACTAAAGCTTCAGTCTTTGGTCCACATAAGGTATTTTACAGATTTTTTTTTAAATCTTCTAGATTCAAATTTTCATATAATTTGTCTAGTCAGTAAAGTAGGATGTATTAGAGGAGTAAAGCGTATCAGTATCTGCCTTGTCTTTCAGGAGAAAGAGGTTTTGTGTCTTAGCTACCTAATTTAAGTGTAGAGTTTACATCTGAGAAGGATGAGCAAAGTTAAGCAGTTCTCTCCAGCCTCAAGTTAAGAGACCATGTATTTTCAAAGACCAGAACTTAAGACCTGGACCCTGAGCATTCTGGAGTGTATAACTTGATGCCTACCTGTTTCATCATCAAAACTTTTACACATTTCATATTCAGATTCCAAATTTGGTACCTGAAAGTTGCATATTACAACACCTGTTTCTTTTAGGATTTAGTGGAGCAAGCATGTTCACAAAGACTGTTATAAAAGCAATAACTAAATTAAAGTCTTCTGTTTGAAGTCACTGTTTTAACCATTTTGTAGATTTTTCCTAGTCTGTATGCTTCTTTCTCCATAATAGAGCTAGCAAACACATCTATGCTAGCTACAATTTCAAGAATTTATTTCTGTTCTGGTATCTTTGTTGTAAGTGTTCTTCAAACAAAATAATAGGTTGTTGACCTTCTTATGTTTGTGCATGCACAAAGCAGATGAACAGTAACAAAAACTGTGGTCTGTTTGGATTATAAAAGTGAAGATTATTTCTCTGGTTTGTAAAAAAGCAGTCATACCTGCACATTTTTGACAGAGGTCTTATGCCTGCTAATTAAATTTCATTTTGAAAACACCAAATTAAGGTAACAGTCACAGCCAAGAATTACATCCTTATTCAATTTTAATTGTTTGAAGTTTAGAAATAGATTTGGCTGTTTGAGTCACTCTTACTAAAATTCCAACTTTATAGATCTATGCAGCTAAAACATTAAAGAGTGTTTCCTTTGTGTCCACATGTAAATATAACAATTTATAACACTTATATCTATGCTCATGCAAACACAGGTTTATCTGACTTAGTTTCAGCCTAATTTGCTTTCTCCTTCATTCTGAAAATGTCATAACCTTCTCTTATTAACACGCCATGAGGCCTTTTCGTCTGGTATATGTTCTTTTCTTGAGGTCATGACAGGTCATACATTTCCCTCGAAAGATATGGCTATCAAAGCACCAGTCATCTAACAGAGATATGTTGTAACCATGGAACAATTCAAGTGTGTCACTGTCATAACCCATTGATGAAGGTCACCAGCACCATGATTTGCCTTGTATCAAGATCAGAGTCCCTGAGTACTCCATTAGCAGTCGTGTGGTTTGGCTTTCATGGTTCCTGACAGTGCACCTAATAGCAATAATTAACTACACTGTCAGAAAGTCCCTTTGCATGCTTTTACTTTGAATGTTCAGGTTGAGTAGTACCAGTATTTTTTCTGTTGATATTTAACAATAAAGATACTTTGTCTGAAATAAGCAGTATAAGATTCTTCAGCTTCTCGCTAAAGGTCATTTTGACCAATTACATTACAGAAAGGGGGAAAAAGAATGAAATAACACTTACTGTAAATCCTAATTGTGGTTCATCATAAAGTAGGTTGCATGTGCGAATGTCATTTTGCTTACTATCTTTACTTATGACAATGGTTTTATATGTTGAATTGTGCTATTTCTCTATAACATATCCAGGTGCAAATGGAAATAAAGGTATCTAATTAGGTGTAAGTGTATTTTCATTGAGGCAATTAAATATCAGTAAGGTGATTTTTTTTGTCCTTCTTTCCTTCTTTTAACAATTACAGATTTCAAGTTGCATTCTTCATGAGATTTATCCCACTAAAAAGGATTTCAGCATGAATTCTTGCAAAAAACCAGAAATGTTAGTAGAAAATAGCCCTCCAACAAATTTTGTCTTTGTCATAAATAAGCTCTTTACAATGTCCATGCAATTTATCTGGATTGGTCAGACTTTGGATTAGAAAGCTAGAAGAAAAAACAGATTGAATAATACATTTTATGCACAATTAATTGGGTGGTTTAGAGTAAAAAAAAAAAAAACAACTTTTGGTAGAAACAAATTATTCTAAATCAGATCTAAAAATAATATCTCATAATTCTTTTTATCCTCGAAAGAGTTGATGACAGTTTTCCAAATAGTTTAAAAGCTATTCTTGCTACCTTTACATATTACAACAAAAGTACATTCTACCTACCAGACTCTGTCTGCTTTACTCTTTGGAATTTTTTTTAATTCTCTGCTTGGTAATTATATTCCTCTTCAGGAGGGGAAAGATATAACACTATGTAACAGGAGTAGCATTCCTGTCGGTGTGTTGGTGTTGAACACCTGCCATAGTCCATACCAGAGGTTTTTGCATTTCAAAGCTGAGTGGAATGAACAGGATAGCGAATACAGTCACTTTAATTTGTGCACTTGTGTGCCAGTGAAAACTGGTGAGGGCTTATTACAGTTCCTAGGGAATTTTGTTTATTTTTTAAGAGGAGAACATATTTGAAAACTGAGGAATTCAGCAGTGCAGAATACTATGAAAAGTGGAGGGAGAGGTGGAGAAGATTTTTAGGTAGAACACTGATGTGCAGCCCACTGGTGGTGAAGATGAAGAGTCTGACCAGCCCAGGCACTCCTATGAAAAGTTTGTGTTTCTTGTAGATATGTTAATAGCACAAAAAAGGGAAAAGTGCATATCTTCAGTGTGCCTGAGAACAACTTTCAGAGATTGTGTATGCTAGGTAATAAATATGTCAGTCATTTTTAGACTGCAAATGCATCTTGCTCTTATTTTGCTGTTCTTCCCTTCTGCTTACTGAGCTCTGAGTTCTAACTCACTGTGAATAGTATGTTGCCTTTGAGTTGGCACTATGTGCATAAACTCCACAGTGAGTGTAGTCCTGTCTCTGATTATTTCTATAGCATACAGGATCTGGGATTCTATCTGTAGTTTTTACAGGATAATACCCTTATACGGCAGCGTGGCCATGCTAGTGTCATTTTTTTTTTTTACTGTATTTGAACAGAAACATTCAGAAATTTTTACTCCAACCTGAGAAAATCACAACCTTTAGGATGGCTTTTTGACTGATTGGAATTGGTAATTCATGTCTTTAAGCTCCCCCTAAACTGTGAAGGCTGAGAAATTGCTTAATGAGAAATTAAAATTTAGCATCTGCTATAATCACTTGATTCCAGGAGCAGAGGTTATAACAAAAAAAAAAAAAAAAAAAAAAAAGAGTACACCCACACCATTCCCTGTGTAACCTGTGAAAAAAGGTAAAGTTGCATCAGAGGATATCCTGATTGTTGTGAATGCCAGTCATGGAGTTTCATGGGGTTTTTTTCTGTTTTTCTTTGCACCACCCCTCAAAACATTGCATTATAAAACCATCCTCAGAGCCATAAGGGAACTTAAGGATTGTCTGTTTCTTATATCCTTATCTCTAAAATGAAGAATGAGAAGGAAAGCCTGCTTCTAACAAAAAGTAGACTTGATACCTTGTATCATTTTTAGGTGTCTTCATATATTAATATTAATACATTAGCAAAACATAAAACACTAACATAAAATAAATCATTTTCCTGTATAGGCAAAGATGAACTGAAAAACATTTGGAATGAAAATGGAGAACAAGGTAATTCTGCATCTTTTTCTTTCATGAGGAAACACTAGATTGGCCTCATTTTAAAGAAAAGATTTATGAAGATCACCCTAATTTTCAGGACGGTTAGAGTAAGAAGCTTTGTTTCCCTGGACAAATAAATCAGTACTCACTTTTCATTTTAAAATAGCTTATTTCAGTAAAATGATGACTATACAGCAGAACCTAAGATCACATCCCAGTTCCCAGGTCTCTGTGCCTGTGCTGGACATGTCCTGAAACCACGCTAGGGTGGTGCATGCATATGAATCGATCCTCTGTGCCACGGTTTCAACACAAAGAAAAAGTATGCACAGGGATTAGGCTGGAACGTACAGTGGCCATGTCTATATTACTGATTAAAAGAGGATTAGAAACCACACCATGTGGCTGAGAATTGTTTGGTATCCACACTACTTAAACCTACCCCCTTTTGTTAGCAGATGTGTCTTGGAGAGACATTCAAAACAATGAGCAATCTGACAATTCAGTGGTGTGGATGAGTAAAGATCTATGGCTCCGGTTCACCCCCTGCACTGTTTTCATTTAACAATGCAAGTGTACCCCTCTGCCTGTTCAGGATGGTCAGTGAACCCTAGATGTGTCACAGCAGGCATCAACAAATATAGCCAAAACTGAAGATGTGGCCATATAGAAGAAGGAACAGCAGTCTGGTTCAAAGCTCTGAGTGTAAACAACAGAAATATAATTGGTTTGGACCTCAGGATGTGCAGACAGAACACACAGTTTCTATAATTTGTATTGCATTCACGTCTGAAAGTCCTGGCTTAGAGTTAGCCTGGATGAGGAGCCACTGGCCTGCACCCCTGAATGCTGTGGGTAGGAGCAGTGTGATGGGCATGTGGGGAGAAAAGGAGATGTGAGATGAGAGTCTGGACTCTCAAGGTATTCTTATTCTCACTTACCTTTAGGCACGCTTGGGACCTTAGCTGTCAAGAAACCGAAATCATGGTCTCTGAAGAAATCAGGCTGAAGTTGAACCACTTCTGCATCTGTTTAAAATACATTAAATTTCAATAGCTCCACAAAATTCAACTGAAAATGTTCTCCTCCTGTGGGTAGCTACATGGCTTGTTGAATTCATTTTTTGAATAGTTTCAATGAGTCTGAATATCGGGTTTACAAGCCTGATCTATCAAATCCTTCTGTCTGACCTGGTTCTATGTAATCGGGGGTGCGATAGGTGGATGTTTTGGGAAATTGCAGCTTTGCTGAGCTTGCAGGCAGTTCCCTTGTCAAAATTTTTCCAACATGCCTCAGAGCTTCACCTAGGTCTTGTCCCACTTGCCTCTGTGCTTGTTACACTGCTTAGAAAATAAAAACGGTAAGGCAAGCCCTCGGGAAAATGGAGCCAAGGCATCCATTCCTGGGCAAGTGATGATGTACGATGTAAAGATGGTACCAGAGTACTCCCTGCCATTGCTCCCTTGCCCTGAGCAAAATGAGAGCATCTTGTGAATGCAGGGAAAAGCTGCTTCAAATTATGTGTTAAATTATGCTCTAAATTACACACATTTATTAGATGTTGCTGGAGGCCTGTTCTCTCTCTTCTTCTGAGATATGATCTGAGCACAGGTCAGTCAGACCTAAAGTCTGTTCCTGTAAACTGAGCTCATCTCAGTATAATCCTCTGAGTACTGAGTCAGCTAAATAGTTATTTTCTTTACAATGCCAATGCTTTTCTGGTTTTGTTTTGGTTTGGGTTTTTTATGTTTGTTTGGTTTCTTTTAAGATAGCTAGTAACAATTGCTTCTTTTGTCGTTGGAGATCATGGGCATTTTCCTTGCTTGATCCATTCAATTTTATTTTGAGCAACAGAGTAGCACTATGAAATCTGAACTGAGTATAAATCAACATAGTCAATTTTATGAGACACTTAAAGGAAGTAGTTACATTGCGTGTAATCTCTTTGCATATGTGTCAGCTGTGATTTTCAGTGCTCCTGTGTGAAACATTTCTGGGCTTAAATTTAGTCATTACTTCCCATAATTAAGTATTTTGAATTTAGCAATGAGGTAAAGTCTGAATTTTTAGAACATAGGTTATATAATGGTAATGACTGAAGAGTCTCTCCCTTAGCAATCGGTGGGATTTCTCCAGACTAGGATGTCTGTTATCAACCTGAGTCATCACTGCAGTGGGTCATTGCAGCCATTCAGTGAGTAGCTCTGGACTCTCTAATGAAGCTGATGCTATCTTTGTGCTTGCTTACCTGCAAAACAAGGATTATTTGTTCATGAGCAGTTAGAAAATTAAAAGGCATAGAAGTATCTTACATGTCAGTATCATAATGAAGAGTTTTTTCTTACACTACAGTTCCAAAAGCCAATGTTCTATTTTCAACTATCTACAAAGGTCACTAGACATGATTTGAACATTTTTTTTTTTCCTTAGCTTTCAAATTAAAATGTTTTCTCTGAAAGACAAATATAATCTCCTTTGTAATTTAAAGTCCTGGATGACATCATTAGGCCCAATAACAGCTGTGATTTCTTCAGGGAGAGTTTAATCAGTTTGTTGTGACATGGTACCAGGAACTCAATTGTGATTGATCACTACTGCTCAGGAACTGGCCAGAAGGGAGCCTGAGCAAATCATTTCAACAGTGCCTTGGAGCTGCAGAACCTCAGACAATGAGAGGCCTCTTGAAGCTGGCAGAAATATTAGCAGGCTGCAGGAATGGAAGGGTTTCAAGTGACTCTGTAAATATTGCCTTCAGCATGGCCAGGGGAAATTCTGTTATCCCATTACTCAGTGCATTGGTTCTCAAGATTGGATGAAGGGTAAAATAGATCACTCTCTGAGGCCACCTTACTACTAGTAGTAAAGAGTCAGTGGATTTTTAGGAATTTTTAAAAACATTATTTCTATGAAAAATAAATTTTCTATGGTTCTGTTGGTCTGTACCAGGTTTTATTTTTCCTTTTCATAGACTCAGATAACCAAAGAGGCCCTTACGTTCATCTATGTGTAACATGTATCCTGGCCATAAAATTTCATTGATGATGCTTATATTAAATCAATATGTCATGGCTGATCTAGAGAACACTCTTTAAACCAACATTGAATCCAAGGCATCAAGTCATTGAGCAAATCAATAGTCCACCAAATCCCATTGTAAATTATTTTAGTGGTTATTTACATAGTGGCTCCTACTTTCAATCACTAGATCTTGTTATACTTTTTGCCTTCTACATCGTGCCTTTACTATAAGAAATCTTCTTTGATACAACTACTCATAACAACCAAGATCCCTGAAGGGTTTTTATCTGCTTGCTATCACATACTAATATCCGTGCCATCATACATTAACCAGTATTGTTACCAGTGCTGTAAAATGGTTTGCTGCAGGCTCCTTCTTTTGAGATGACCCAAAATCATTATACTGTAAAATATCCTAATAGAGAGAGAACCGTAACACCAACATTTGTCCCACACCCCTCAGAACCTCTTTGTGTCCCAACAGGTTGTCAGCATATAACGCAGTCATGTCATCGTTTTGCTGGGAGCGATCAAATCTGCCATTTTCAGGTACTTTACTTTAACTGAATTGAGCTCCTTTAATAACTGACTGAAAACATGTTTTCCTGATCTCAAATATTTTTTTTATAAGCCCTAATTTTCTCCCCCGCCCCCCCCAGTGTGGACTATAGAATCACATATAACATTCTGGTAAAAGCTTTTCTAGTGCTGTAGATCAGTTTCTTCTTCTGTTCAGTATTCCTTTGCTTATGCATCCAAGGATCACAGCTGCTTATCCAGATGTCATATTAAAGTAAGAACTCATCACCATGAGCTATTTAGTTTTCCCAATTACCTGTTTCCCAAGTCATTTATTTCCAAAATACTGTCCTTTATGCTGTATATTCTTTGTCTTGAAATGGTAAAATGGAAAGACAGGAATAGATAAAGGGTGAGATAAAAAATCACTGAAAACAATAAATATTGAAAAATATTAAAGGCCAGTTTAGAAAGAAAAAAAAAAAAAAGAGTATGGGGGGAAAAAAGGAAAGGTGCTTTCATATGTAAGAGATAAAACTACTTAGGTTGTCACCTTTCCAAAAGACAGAGGCAAGAAACTATATGCTTGCACTTCTTCCCAAAATGATTTAGTATAAGTGTTTGGAAGGCTAAAATACTTTAGGAGTAGGATGCTTACAATCTTCTATTCCATTTTCTGTGGAACAAATATTTAACTTCCTCTGCCAGTTTCATCTTCTCCTAGGTTGTTAATTTTACGTAATACAGTCTGGGGTTTATATATTTAAAATAGATAATTTTGTATATATTATAAAAACTTACACTCTTGGCAAACATCGTGACTGGTCTGAAATGAAATGCTCTCAATATATTCCAGACAGGTCTAGCTGGAAAAGAGCAGCTTTCTGGCTCCCCACTGGAAGCACTTACACGAGCAGCTAGCAGAGGACAAGAGGAAGCTGTAAGTTAGGAGAACTGCTGGCAGCAGATGTAGAACTGAAACCAGGATCAGGATGAAAGAAGATTCTGGTAACTCGTCAGCACTTTTGCTGATGTACATTTAGCTTTGAGATGACTGTTCGAAACTGTATAAAAAAACCCCAACAGGCATCAATGAGAACATGACGAGGACATGCTCAAAATGGTATTACTAAAGTAACAATATGGCACACTGAATTGTGAAGTGAACAAATGTTCCAGACAACCTCACAGAGATACAGAGAAAAAGAGAGAGAAGCAGGAAAGAAAAAGATATTAGCCAAACTTTTCAAAACAGTTAAATTGAGATGAGGGGGAAAATACAGAAATATTTGATTGGGCTCGGAGAAGGACTGAAAAATATCAATATTGCAGACATCTATTTTTCATTAGATGAATCCAATCCTTTTATTTCTCCTGTTAAAATTGGATGCTACTCTATTCACAGATTACTTTGGTAGCTTTCTGCCCATTTATTTCCATGATATTCAAAATTACATTTCTTGGAAGCTATTGATTAGATGACTCTTTATGTTTCCTGACTGAATGAAGTAATACTTTCGGTGTGGGTTTGCTTAATGAAGAAATGTAGAATTTGTTCTTTTATAGTTTGACAGGAAAATCTCTCTTTTGAGAATGCTTATTTGTAAGTACCCTACTGCTCCTAAAAAGTGAGCTCAACATTTGATATAACCTTTTCCAGGTTATGAAGTGGTGATTGTGACGGCAGAGAAAAGGAACAGAGACTGGCACGTAGGTGAGTTCATGAGACAATGCACATGTATTTGGCAGCTATCAAAAATACTGGCAACGGGAGTCTGTATCACAGTCTAGATCAGAATTCAAATGAGTACCTAAGAAGATGTTTTTTGTTATGGACAAGATCCAAAGCCCACTGAAGCTGATTTAGTGGTTTTCTTGTGACTTCACAGAGCTAAGGAAGCACCTTATATGCTCAGTTTATTAAAAAATAATCAATTTCTTGTGCAGCTAGATGTGATATGAAACACATAGTTTCAACACACTTTGGATCTCCTTTAGATGAGAGGAGATAAGTAAACTATCTTCATTGCTGTCATCACTATTAAGTTACTTGAACTGAGATTGGCAGTTTTTTCAATAATTTGATTCTTAAGATATGCATTTCCCACAGAAAATGCAATAGATGAGCAAGTGGCTGGCATGGAAGAGGCATACGGTAGAATATGTCATAAATAAAATCTTATAAGGAACTAGAGAAAATGGATTAGAAAAAAGAAGTAATTGTCTTTACTCCTACTGGAAGTGATTTGAACCACATGGACCAAAAAGTCAAAAGGTCACAAAGACAGATAAGAAAAACTGCTATTGCTAATAGAATGGGCAGATTAGACAGTGATGACCTTCAGATAGATAGAGAGAAAGAAAGAGAGAGAAGGGAAAAGTTATCCTGTATATGAGGGAATTCGTATATGTTTGGCAACCAACAAAAAAATTGGCAATAGTAAGTAGAACTCTGAAGCTAAGGCAGGCAAAGAGGAAACAAAAAAGACTAGCTCTTGGCAGAGGAGAGAAAAGGAAACCGAGCCTGTCATCTGGACAGAGATGGACTGGCAGAGAAAGACAAATCCATTATGTCAATGAGTAAGGCTTGATGCCTGAAGGAACAGGTATGGGTTTGAGAGGATGAAAGACATGGATAGATGTACCTGATTAGAAGGATATGAGGTCTACAGTAAGGTATGGAGATTAGAGCAGAATAAGAAAGTTTGTCATTTGAAAGTAGCTATTTAGGAAGCTGTTTGATGTGGAGGAGAAAGAGACTATAACTCTCTAGAAAGAAAAATTGAACCATATAGAGAGAAGGGTACAAAGTCTGGTGAGAAGTAACCAGTGAAACCATGACAGAAGACTACTGACAAACTGGAGAGGAGAGACCTGAAAACCAGAAGCCAGAGAAAGGAATGAAAGCTAAGGGAAAGCCAAAAAAGCTGAAGAACACTCAAATTTTGTTACCTGGTGCTAGGCAACAAACTAGATGGATTGCTAAAAAATAGAAAGAAACTCCAGGTAAAGAAGCTGTAAGACACAGGCTCTTAAAGAGTTTGGCTAAAAAAGCCATGCCAGCCCAGGGGAGAGAGGGAATCCTCAGTATATAGTCATTGCTGAAAATGGAGAAAATAGGAAATATCACAGTGAAACACTGGACATGTCTTCACCAATCTGTTTTATAATCTACTATAGAAATTGCAAAATGCCAGTCATGGGGTTTCAAGAACACACCATGTCTCATATGCTTTTGAGCTTATCCAACTCTGTCATGCAATATCTAGCCTCTGTAAGAAAGTAACCTTTTACTACAAAAGGTAAACTTTCTGAAGTCATCTATGCGTTATTATTATTTTAATACATGAGCTGGAGTGTGTTATTTATATCTGCCATGAGCACTGGAAAAAAATGGTCTTACGTATGCATATTGTGACTTGGAATATGTCCAAAATTAGCTGGACCAAGGGCATGAAAGTATCAGCATGATTTATCATTCTCATAATGAGACTGAGCTTTTGTGTATGTTACTCTTGCACCACACATTATGGCATTTTCCCACTGCCTAGCGAAATGCATCGTTGCAGTCAGGATGAAGTGATTTCTAAGGAGCTTAGCTCTTAAGTGCTGCCTTTTCAGACTTGAGAAGATACTTGGAATTTTGAAGTGACTTAAACAAACATTTTTTAAAGAAATCAGTTTAAGGACAATTGCTGTCTCTCTCCTGCTGTGTAATCATTCAGACACTTTCATCCATGTCAGGAGGGATGCAATATATGTAACATATGCACCTAACCAACTATCAGGATCCACTGGAGACCCATGTTCTCATAGAGAAAATGTTCTAGGCTGCACATTTAAAACAGACCAGAGACCTTTATCTGGACAAATGAACTGAGGCTCCTTTCAATAGCCAATGAAGTCTGGAGAGCTGAAGATCTCACTAAATCTAATTGATGGAAGTTCCATCTCAATACGACGAAAAACTTCTTCACTTTGAGGGTGACAGAGCACTGCCACAGGCTGCCCAGAGAGGTTGTGGATTCTCCTTCTCTGGAGATATTCAAAACCTGCCTGGATGCAATCCTGTGCAACATGCTCTAGGTGATTGTGCTCTAGTAGGGGGGTTGGCCTAGATGATCTCCAGAGGTCCCTTCCAGCGCCTGCCACTCTGTGATTCTGTGATTCTGTGACTATGCTGGGGTGGGCCAAGTAGCTCAGCAGTCTGTATTAACAGTAATCACTAGATCTCCACTGTCTATAGTAGAAGTTTAAATGCTGTAGCTGACAAGTAGACCTAAAGTGTCTAAAATCTGCAGATGAATCTGGAGAATGCCCAACCACATCATCTAATGCCCTTTGAGATATCCCAGTGTATCCCAGATGTACTTCAGCTGCCTTTTCAGAAAGTGGCCTATGGGCATTTCTTGTAGGCCCTATTTTCCATTTCTGTGCATTCTTGGGTGAATCTACATTAAAGTCTCAGCTCGGATCAGTAATGCACCTTTGGAACGTGTCTCCTGGTTCTGTCCACCTGCTGTGTTTGTGTTTGTACTATAAAGCTGTCCTAGAGTACATGAACCTGTTTCCCTTTGGATTAAATTTAACCAGAATATGCCTTCAGTAAGTGTTTTTAACACTTTCTACCCACAAATGTGAATTTTGTCACCAGACTAGATTATAGAACTCTGAAATGTGTGCTCACCACCTACTGTTTCACTCTACAGACCTGCCCCTATAAGTTGGGACTGTATCCTGGGCTGCATCAAAAGCAGTGTGACCAGCAGGTCAAGGGAGGTGATTCTCCCCCTCTACTCCGCTCTCGTGAGACCCCACCTGGAGTACTGCGTCCAACTCTGGGGGCCTCAGCACAAGAAAGACATGGAGCTGTTACAGTGGGTCCAGAAGATGGTCACAAAACTGCCTAAAACACTGGCACCGGGCTGGCAGACATGACAGAAGACCATCAAGGATATCTGTTCCTTTCTGGAGGAGCAACTAGAAGCTGTAAGAGTTACTCTAGCAAATCTGAAGTGGTGCTAGATGCCTCTTTTTAGGTGAGAGTGTTTAGGCTGCCCCTTGGCATCTTCATTGCTTATGCTACTTTTGTAGTCTATATATGTTACTCAAGCAACTATGAACATGGTAGTACCTCTGTATATAACTTTGTGAAAAAATTCCACTGAATACAACTAATATCTGGATAATGGTTAACGAACAGGATCAGGCATTAACTGTTCAGGTCTCTGTTTTTTTCTATGTATTTGCTTCTACTGCTTCTGGTTATTCCTCCAACCATCTCTAAGTGCAGCACCAAAGATTGCAAAATAGATATATAATTTTCAGTGTAAGGAGACCTTCAGCAAAGACCCATGGTTATTATTTTCTTTAAAAAAATTGCTTGTGTTACTGTAATTAAAACTTAAAGTGCAATTTTCCCTCACTTATCAAGCACATATTGTCTTTGCTGGAGGTAATTTCTGTTGCCTGCTACTTGCTATCAGTATCTTGATTTATGGAGCAATGGGAACCTGCTACTAGAGAAAAGCAAAAGGGGTATTCATATTGTAGCTTTTCTTTCCTGTAAGTTTCCTACTTTTGAAGAAATAGTGTGCTGATATGCTTGCTGAGAAGTGTATTAGCAATTAAAAGCCAAACATATGTTAGTGCTCATACAATGCACCTAGTTTACACTACCTGAGGGTTTATGCACTTCATAGACTCATTGTGTCTTCAGGCATTTAGTTCCTGATTCAGCAAAAAAATTATTAAAACTCAGAGTATAGCATATAAGTGTATTGACTTTACCAAAACTAATGTATAGTAAGGGAAATGTATACTGGTCAGGACTCTTAATTCAACAGGCTAGTCATATGTGTTGCCATGTGTTGTTGTGTGTATGACCTGAAAAAAATTAAATTAAAACTGCTTCTAAAACAAATGTGAAGATTTTAATGACTTAACAGCACTTTTTCAGTTTTCACTACTGCTGAAAACAACGTGGTAGTGTTCTCATCTTTTTTTAATCACATTCATCTTTTGTACAAAAATATAGTGGTGGCAGGTGGGCACCTAAGCTGAAGGCTCTCTTTGGCTTAACTTTTCCACTTCACATCTCCTGGGACAGCACTTTCATTAAAAGCTTATGGAAATGTCTGGGATTCTTTCTTAAACCTGCCAGGAAAAAGTCAGATTCATAGTGCCAATGACTAGATCTTACTCAGAAATGCAGTTAGGTTATGGCTAGGCATCACCAGGAATGATGAATTTAGAAATGCAGCCAAGTATCATATCACAGACTTTGTGGGTCCACTCAGAAAGTGTGAGTGATAATTGTTTCCAACCCTAAAGGAGCATTGTGAGGACAACTATGTAAAAATGGGTTATTAATAGATGCTAGGATAGTTGAAGGGGTATAAATGTCTAAGATATGTGTTTGAGTGCTAATAAAAATATAAACTTAAATGCTAATACTGTAAATGTATCAAATCAGAAGATAGTGTCCTACCTTCAGTTTATGCTTAAACTGTTTAGGAGTGCAGAAGATATAAAGCAATCGAGGTATGAGGTCCATAGGGCCATGATGTTACAGCAGTTTTATGCCACTGATTTACACAGGCAGAATAGCAGTTGAAATGAAAATGTCATTCAGTATCAGGAGAAAAAATTGTTGGGTTTTTTTGGTTGTTGTTTTTTTTTTTTTTTTTCTGTGTGGTGGGTTTTTTTGTTTGTTTTGTTTTGTTTTTTTTTAATACTGCTGTTTCTCATTGAATGTTTATGGTGAGATTCACCATAGAATACCTTAGTTTTTTCCACTAGTATAGCTTGTTGATAGCACTAGCCAAAGGCAAAGACTAATCTTGACCTTTGAAAACCTTACCTGTATACTTGTTAGTGTGAAGTGAAGCATTTCATTGTTTAAAGTGTAGGTTTGCTTTTTGGACCGTATGTCTAAGGTGGGGGAAAAGCTACTCAAAGAAAAAATAGTAATTACTAGGTTCGCAAACTCTACTGATGTATAATCAGTAGAAAAATATCCTGATCGCCCTGGACCTTGGCTCTGTCCTCAGCTATGCCTGTTGGCTGCCCTTGAGCAGTTCTTTCCTCTGTAAAGCAAAGGAAATGTCTCTTACATTGCTGTGCAAGACACTTTTCAGTGAACTGGAAAAAAAAAAAAAAAAGAATCTGTAAAAACTAGGCATTATCAAGTACCTACATTTTGGGGATTTTCTAGTATACCCAGTCTCCCTTAACCTTGTCCATATGATGGTCATGGATTTAGAAAACTTTTCAATGAGAAGCTATGTAGTCAGAATTGTACTTTGCTTTTTAACATGCATGCCTCTGCCAAACTTGTTCTCTCATTTGCATTATATAAACTGTTTCTCATAGCTTATTTCCCCTTATTCAAACAAACAATAACCTTTGTAACAATGAAATATATTAGCAGGAGGGAAGTTATTTTATGACAGAAAGGACCAATTTTTTAACAAGTGTATGACCAATGTTTTTTCTCCTCTAAATCCTCACAAATAAGTTATGGGGGTTTTTTGTTCTATCAGCAATGTTTTCTGCCCATTCAAAAGATGACAAAATTAAGTCTTTGCCAGTGTATTTCAGAGTGTTCAGGATGTATAGTAACATATGAAACACTGGATTTTATATAGATGGGTTTAGCAATCTTTCCATACCGATTTGGACTTTGAGAAAGAAGTACATTTATTTGCGTCTGTCTCAAACCATTTGTATTGGGAATAACAATTCATGATTAATTTACAGAAGGACTATTGCTCCTTTGGTAACCAGATAAACCAAAGTGTATGTAAAAAAAAAATCCTTTCTCATTTGCTTTCATAGACATGGTAAGGAATCAGAAATTCTTTCCCAAGTCTATTCAAAAATATTTTTTAAATTTGTGATTTTTAACTTTGCTGGTTTGTATTTTTATAGAGATGATCTGGTGTTTAACTGATGAAATTAGTGGATTTTCCTCAATTCCATTCCAGTAGAACTCTGCCCATTTGCTACTAGAAATGAACTCAAGTTCTCTATTAAAAGAAATAAACACTTTCCCAGTAAAGAAGTAGCTGAACACTCATCCATTGATAAAATATACTATTATTGGTATATTCTGTAAGTACAGCTTCTGTTTTCTAGGTTCTTTCATCAGGAAAAAAATGATCCCTGGAAAAAAAGCCCCAAACAAACAAACAAACTCAATTTAAGTATGCAATTTTAGTGTGAAGACCTGAAAAGCTTGCACCTTTCCAGGAAGCTCGGAGCTAAATTATCCCCTCTGAGGTTAATATTTTGATTATAGTAACTGCATTTAAATATACACATTAACTCAATTATATGACTGCTTTTATGGACTCTTAGAGTGTGTGACTGACATTATCGTTTGATGTTTATCATAATACTGTTGTGCATCATATAGATCCACGCTCACAAATCACCTGTCACTGATGACCTGAATTCTTTCTAAAGGATGCTGTGAGTAAGGTGAAACCTATTTGTCATAAGCTGTGAATTTTGCTCTAGCTAAGCTTCCCTGAGAGTAAATGCAGAAGTGAGCCATTTGGAATATGCCCGTGGATAATTTGTTAGGCAGCAGTTTTAAAGCATTCATAGCTTTAATATAAATTTAAAATGAATTTTGGTAAACATATTGACATTATGTGAAAATTAATGCATTTTTAGCAGGTAATCCTGCCTTCCAGAATAGAACATCACTTGTTGGAAGGTGAAAGAGAAATCTGCTTTGTACTTTTCTCCTTGTTTTTCTTGAGTAAAATATATTGCAAAAAAAAGATAATAACGTAGTCTGAAAGAAAATGACAGGGGATGTTGTGAGTAGGCCACTCATATGGAGGAAAACAAAAAAGAAAACTGGAGAAAATACTTCCAAGCATCTCAGTAGTTCTTCTCTTGAAAATTTGCTATTTGCAAATTTATAATTTTCCCAGAGTAAGCACCAATGAAAATCAGCATAAATGCATGCTCATTAAATGGTCAAATGATGTCAGGCAGCTCCAAATCATCTAGTAGTGTAACAGTATATTACCATCTAAATCTAAATTGCATCTAAACTGGAGATTTGCCCTGTTTTGAGCTGGGGTTTGGACCATTTCCTTTCTAACCTGAATTATTCTACTGAGAAAAACCCAACCCAAAATTACAGCACCTTGAAAAAATGATTTTATTATTTTTTTTTAATATGGCATTAATAGTAACTTAGCTACAGTATCTAAATGAGGCTTGGAGAAAGGTAAAAGACAATTGTTCCTTTAGTAGAAGCAGGAGGCACAATAGATTTCTTCAATGCTATATCCATTAAAGAAAATAGGTCTTCTTTAATCTGGGTTCTCTTTTCACTAGGGACAAGTGTGTTTTTTACACAAGAGTAGTTACCACTGTGTGAAATCCTGTAGAAAAAAGGCAATATATTTTGTAAGTTAGATGAAGCTATTATTCTAGCTTTTACTCAATATCTAGGGTTATTCTACTGAGGTAAGTCATATGTGTTCCAGCCTGGTATTTTGCAGGTATCTCTTGCAAAGTGTGGAAGATCAACATATTTTCTAATTGGAGTGAATTAACTGATAGATCTGACATAAAAGTACCCTAAAAGGGGTTACATCTATTTAGCTAAATTTCTAAACCACTTCAAGCTTCCTATTATTCATAAAATTAAACAAACAAACAAACAAACAAACAAAAAAGGAGGGGTGAACATAGTGATGTACTTTATAGATCATAAAGGAGTATAAAAGGAAAGAAAAAGTTCCTGGTGATTACCTCTAATAGAGCTGGTCTGTGCAAAGCCTATGCTAAAAATACAATGTAAAGAAAAGCACCTAAAATTTCTGAAGCTATAATAATATTAAAATAATCCTAGAACACCGCATTCAACTGAGGACATGTGAACAGTATACACATGTGGGCTTCTGTACTTTAGAAATGAATTATTAGATTCAGAGAATTCAGATCCATGGCATGGCTTCAAAAAGAAAAGCAATTACTACAAAGACCTAGAAGAACGGATGCCCCGTCGTTTTCCTCATTTGCTTAATAAATCAAATATTGTTCTGAAGAATGGGAGATGCTGTGACACCCTGTGGGTTGAGGAACATAGACCCAAGGCCAAATGTCCACCCTATGCAAGAGCTGCAGCCATGAAGCTATCGTTGGAGGTGGTCATGTTGCCCTTCCTCTGTTCTTCCAAATGAAAGCTGACTGCCGCTTCCAGGTGTAGCACAGACCCCAGTACAGGCTCCTTGGATGTTCTAAACACAAGGGTCTCATTATTTTAGTCCTTAATGAAGTTAGGACAAACTTGTCAGATGAGTGGCACTTTGGGACAAGAGAGTAGCAGAACTTTACTAGAAAGTTTGTTTCAGTAAAAATCCTCAGCACCAAAGCCATCTAATAAGGTTTGGGGCAAACCGAAACCTATGTGACTAATTGCATAAAGAATAATCAGTTGAAACAGTTGAAACAGAAAGACATTAACCGTCCAGTCTTAAAATCTTGTATGATAAGAACGGCCTCAAGATTAATTTCCTCAAAATACTACTTTCCCCCCTTCTTTGTCCCTACTTCTTAGCATCTTTGAGGAAGAAAGAATTGCTTATCTCCTCCCTGACATGATCCGCAGCTGAATCAAAGGCACAATTCATTAATGAAAGGTTCCAGTCCTCTGTGCTAACTCGAAATTCACGGCAATGAGTTTTAACTTTTTTTTTCTTTTTTTTCTTTTTTTTTCTTTTTTTTTTTCTAATTACCAGTTTCCTGTTTATCCAATGGTGATCAGTCTCCTCAGGACCATTTACTGGATTAGCTTTGTTCCTCTAATCTCTGTGAAGTTTCAAATACCTTACAAGTGCATGTGATTATTAAATCATGGGGAGGAGGTAGGGGTTTTTGTTTTTTTTTTTTTTTTAATAAAGTTGATGAAAGCAGTGAAATGTTCCACTGATTCCACTTGATTTTCATTAATATTTCTGCTGCGTTTTAGTATAAAGTAATCATCCCATTTCATACGGACAATCCGCATTTTGAGTGAGCCTAAAGATTTGATACTTTTGATCAGAGTTTAACACACATCCTTCTTATCTGAAAATACTGTTAAAAACATTATTTGGATTATAAGCAAAGCTTTCATTTGTACAGCCCATGGCTGTCTGTGTCATAAATATGCACATATCTCTGCCTCAGCAAGACTTTTCTAAGCACATTTCATGGTACTTTTCATATGCACTGGATTTGATTTGTTTTAGGGCATAATATATATCCTTGCTGTGATACAGTATACAAAAAAAATCCTTTAAAAAACCTGGCTTAGTTACAAGACTGCACTCATCCTACCGAACCCCAAGTTTTATTAGCTGTCCAAATAACCTGTTATCATTGTTTATGCACAGAGCCCTCATTTGGTTCTGAGTATTGTATCTACCTTTTCTTGAAATATCTTCAAGTCTATGCGTTTGCCCTCAGTTACTAGCGTGAATTCCTTCAGCATATAATGACAGCGTTTCACATTCCAAACCATGAGCTCACGCTATATGCCGCAGAATACAAATGTGCGCAAGGTGGTAGTTTCATTATCTTAGGGTCAGTGGAATTTCAAGAGCTCCGAAATTACCTCTATCAGTGATGCAAGTGTCAACTTAGTTTTAATAAATCTTTGGAAACAGCCATGAGTTACTTCTAGGACATCTTCCCATTTCCGGAAATACATCATTCAGCTGCCAAACCCGCTATCAGTTTGTAGCAAATAGAGTTTCATCCATTAAATGCAAAGTCTCACTTCAGCTTCTGCATGCCATCACTCTATGATAGCTAAAAGTGTGATTAACCTGAAGTTTAGCTGATATCAATCCAAATGTATGCTATTCCACTTAAACTGGAACAAGGTCTTGAAAAATTGTATTTTCTCCAGCATATGCATAGGGAATGTTATATTTACCATACTTCTGATTATTCCACAGCACCAGCTCTGGATGCCATTAACATTGTGCAAAGAGATTTTGACAGTTTCTCAATTTTCTTTTTTTTTTTTTTTTGGTCTTTTAAAAAGCCACACAAAAATATCATATCAAACCAAAAAGAAAATCCAGTCTCCTATTAATAGGAAAATCAAAATATAGCAGACATCTTTTTTGATGATTATAAAATAATATTGCATTATATGTTCAGGCAAAAATCCAACTGAAGTTAATAGGACAGCTATGCTATTTTGCTCAATGCTGACTTAGAAACAGCAAAGACATTTTAGACCCTGGTAGCTACACTAATTAATCCTGATGACAACTTATTGAGTGAAAAAATATTACTGTTCTTCTTTGGTAAATGTGAAAACTGATATATATGGATATTAAGTGTTTGTTGTTGGGTTTTTTTTCTACAATGGTACAGATAAACTAAAAAAAAAAAAAAAATCAGAATGGAGAATAACAAAATGAAAAAAGATGCTAACCCTGAGTGCGACATGCCAACCACCAGAGTATTTTACAAGCCTGATATGTCAAGTTGATGTAAATCAAGATATTTTTCCATTAACTTTAATGAATCCTTTTTATGTGAATTTTCTGTATTTTGAAAAAGACTGTCTTTTGGCCTGTTTATAAAATCCTGAAAAGTGTGGGCAAGCCTTAAGTAGTACTGTTTTCTAAATATATCAGATCTAAAATCTCCTTATAAATGAAAAAAATGTTTGAAAGTTTCTTATGGTAAATTAAGTACTGCTCATGTTTGGGTTTCTATTTTGCAAAGATTTCAGCAAGTGTTTTCTTATTACAGATGGCATTTATTTTCCAAACATTTTTCTTACTTTGGTTGAGTAATTAGTGACAATAAATACATGGATCTCTGGAAGTCACGCAGTTCCACCTCCGTTTAAGTGGGACTATTGCTGGCAATAGATCACATCAGTTGTGGCTTTGTTCAGTCAGACCTTGAAAACCATTTAGGATGGAAATTCCACAGTCTCCTCAGGTTATATCTCACAAGAAGCCATGTTAAACTGAGACAATAATTTTTTCATTTTCAATGATTTAATGCAAAGTGCTTTGTAATTAGAGAGAGATATAGAAAAAAAAAATCAAAATCTCTTATAATTTTTATCTGTGGAATGTTGTATATACTCAGCGGACAGGTTTTAACCTTGATTCGTAATATTAAATACTATTACAACTATCAGGGATATAACTAGCCATCAATATTTAAATTAATAAGGTCTCTTATTTTATTTACTGTGTACTTATTAATTACTGTTTTAATTTTTTTGTGATATACTTTAGCTGCACATATACCCCACCGTAAATATTAGACGTGAGGATTTTTTTCAGGAAAAAATCTCAGTTTGGAAGGGCAAATTTCAAATTGTCAGACAGGCCACATTACCTTGTAAAGCTCTGCATATCTTTGTCTTACTTTCTTCACCCTTATTGTAGCCTCACTGATCATGACCTAGGTTGCCACTATTCCAGTTTAGACAGGGGTATGTTTCAGGTTTTATTTTCCTTCCCCCCCTCTCTCCAAAGACTGCAATGTGTTAAACACCTCTAAACAGCCATTACCATCCTAGTTCAAAATAGCACTTAAGCCAACATTCAACTTAAAGAATTAGGCTAAACTGTCTCCAGTATTTCAGTATTTTCTTAGATAAAAGTGCCCTTTGCTTCATAACAAACAGCCTTATAAACTTTTTACTGTATTTCTCTAGCATAATTTAATTACTTAGCAGTAATACCGCTATTTTTATTGCTACTAGACTGTCTACTGTCACAAAGGGCAGACTGCAGACTGCATGTGGTCTATGAAAAATTTTAAGTAGCTTAAAAAGAGACTTCTCAGTTGTGGTCCCTTCTGGCCAGAACCAGTTGATTGTTAATGTAGCGATAATTAGAAGACCCTTTTCAGCTCAGCTGCAATGGGCAGCTGTTCAGGTCCAAAAGCTGCAGGAGCTGCCATTCACTCTGAGCCTGGGTCTGGCTCTTCTCAGGGGATTTGTCAGTCGGTGAAAGACCCCACTTCACCCTCCGCAACACGCTCTTCTGCCCTTCCAGTTCAACCTACACAGTGGCCAAAAGCTCTTGAAATTACTGTTTCAGCACCGCCAAATTGCTGGAGTCATAGATTAATACATTTTGAACTCTAGGGACATCAAACCAAATGTACTCGCAGTATTAAGGATATGGAGAACTGCAATTCTGAGGTATTCAAAGTCTAAACACTATGCTGTGAAAAAGAAGAAAAAAAAAAAAAGAACACCCAACAGATTACTGAGATTCTAGTAGATGAACTACTCGGATATTTTGAAGTCAGTTGTGTATGTATATTTTTTGTGACATTTGATATTAGTTTATGCCAAAGAATTACAAAAAGAAAAAGAAATAAAAAGTTTTGTTTGTTTGAAGTAATTGGTTTGGGGTTATACCTAAGTGGGGTTTTTATTGTTTTTAAGGCAACTTACCAGTTGTCTCAAGGCATAATGAAATAATTTAAAATATCATCCAGTGGAAGGTAAAGATATTGCCAAATTCCATTGATTTCTTCTTTCCTATTTATTTTAACTGAGAGAATTATACAGTGTAATAAATTAGCTGTGATTTTAATTAGAGCTTGAATGTGTGTGATTCCCTGATGTGAACTACTACAACATATAGTTTTATGTTTTTGACCTTTACATTAAATTACTGACTATCAAGAACTGCAATAACGAAATATTAGTATCCTTCTGTTTCATTAACTGGAAAAATATAGGAGACCTATGCTGAGAGTAAAATAATGTATCTATAAATTCTAAAAAATGGCAAGCAAAGACTAGGAGAACTTATGTATGAATGTCAATATCATAGTTGAAAGACAATGGATTGTTCAAATCCTGTTAAGGTTGTAGTTATTAAAATTTCAGTGTCTCCATCTAAGCAATTACAGATTAATCCTTTCTACTTCTGCAGAGAAAAGAAATATCAGATTAGAACATTTCGTATGGAAAGAAGCCAAGTAGGAATATGATTTCTGAGACCATTTAAATAGGTTATATCTGTACTATGTTCAAAAGAATGGACTGGCTGTTTAACCAATATAGCCTGCCTGAAGTCCTCTATGAACTCCTCAAGAAGTTCAAGAATCTGATTCCTCCAGTATCTATATCGAACTGAAGGCAGCATTACCCTGTTACACAATCCAGACTGAAGCCATAGCCACGTGGCAGATTATGCATCACAATGTCTGGAGCAGTTCTAAGAGTGATACCATACGGTATGAGATAATTCTAGCAGACTGCAAAGCATCTATATCTTTACCTTTATGGTGGGTTGACCTTGTCTAGCCGCCAGGTGCCCACCAAGCCGCTCTATCACTCCCCTCCTCAGCCGGGCAGGGGAGAGAAAATATAATGAAAGGCTCGTGGGTTGAGATAAGGACAGGGAGAGATCACTCACCAATAACTGTCACGGGCAAAACAGACTCGACTTGGGAAAAACTAATTTAATTATTTACTGCAAATCAAATCAGAGTAGGGTAATGAGAAATAAAACCAAATCTTAAAACACCTTCTGCCCCACCTCTTCCTTCTTCCCAGGCTCAACTTCACTCCCAGTTTTGTCTACCCATTCCTCTCCACTGCGGCACAGGGGGACGGGGAATGGGGGTTGCGATCAGTTCATCACACGTTGTCTCTGCTGCTCCTTCCTCCTCAGCCGGAGGACTCCTCACACTGTTCCCCTGCTCCAGCATGGGGTCCCTCCCATGGGAGACAGTCATTCAAGAACTTCTCCAACATGGGTCCTTCCCACAGGCTGCAGTTTTTCATGAACTGATCTAGCATGGGTCTTTTCTATGGGGTGCTGTCCTTCAGGAACAGACTGCTCCAGCGTGGGTTCCCTGTGGGGTCATAGGTCATGCCAGAAAACCTGCTCCAGCATGGGGTTGGGCTTCTCTCCATGGGGTCACAGGTCTTGCCAGGAGCCTGCTCCAGTGCAGGCTTCCCACAGGGTCATAGCTTACTTCAGGGCATATCCACCTGCTCCGACATGGGGTCCTCCACGGACTGCAGAATGGATATCTGCTCTACAATGGACATTAAGAATGAGAAAATCATCACTTGTAGACAGCATTGGCTTCACCAAGGGAAAGTCATGCTTGATCAACTTGACAGACTCCTATGAGGAAATGACAGGCTTGATAGCTGAAGGAAGAGCAGCGGCTACTGTCTACATAGACTTTAGTAAGGCTTTCAACAATGTCTCCCATAAGATCATGGGATGGGGCATCCACAACTTTGACATAGTGGGATTGAGTGCACCCTCAGCAAGTTTGCCGATGACACCAAGCTGTGTGGTGTGGTCGACATGCTGGAGGGAAGGGATGCCATCCAGATGGACCTTGACAGGCTGGAGAGGTGGGCCTGTGCAAACCACATGAAGTTCAACAGGGCCAAGTGCAAGGTCCTGCACGTGGGTCGGGGCAATCCCAAGCGCAACTACAGGCTGGATGGCGAATGGACTGAAAGCAGCCCTGAGAAGAAGGACTTTGGGGTTTTGGTGGACAAGAAGCTCAACATGAGCTGGCAATGTGCGCTTGCAGTCCAGAAAGCCAACAGCATTACCAGTAGGTCAAGGGAGGTGATTCTGCCCCTCTACTCTCATGAAACCCCACCTGGAGTACTGCATCCAGCTCTGGGATCTCCAGTACAAGAAAGACATGGAGCTGTTGGAGCGAGTCCAGAGGAGGGACATGAAGTTGATCAGAGGGCTGGAGCACCTCTCCTATGAGGACAGGCTGAGACAGTTGGGGTGGTTCAGCCTGGAGAAGAGAAGGCTCCAGGGAGACCTAATTGCGCCCTTCCAGTACCTAAAGGGACCTACAGGAAAGATGGTGAGGGACTGTTTATCAGGGAGTATAGTGACAGGACAAGGGGCAGTAGGTTTAAACCAAAAGAGGGTAGATTTAGATTAGATGTTAGAAAGAAATTCTTTACTGTGAGGGTGGTGAGGCACTGGAACAGGTTGCCCAGAGAGGTTGTGGACGCCCCATCCCTGGAAGTGTTCAAGGCCAGGTTGGATGGGGCTTTGGGCAACGTGGTCTAGAGGAGGGTGTCCCTGCCCATGGCAGGGGGAGTGGAACTAGATGATCTGTGAGGTCCCTTCCAACCCAAACCATTCTATGATTCTATGAATCTATGACCCTCATAGAGAAGCCAAGGAAGTATGGCCTGGATGAACAGACAGTGAGGTGGAAAACTCGCTGAGTGGCTGGGCCCAGAGGTGATGATCAGGGGAACAAATTCTACTTGGAGTCCAGTGACCAGTGGTGTACCCCAGGGGTCAATGCTTGCTCCAGTCGTGTTTAACATCCTCATTAATAAGCTGGATGATGGGGCAGAGTGTACCCTCAGTAGTTTGTCCATGATTTCCCTAGTTCTTCTGTAGCACGCAAAACTGGGAGAAGTAGTTGATAGACCAGACTGTCGTGCTGCCATCCAGAGGGACCCTGACAGGCTGGAGAAACTGGTTGACAAGAAACTCATGAAGTTCAGCAAGGGGAAGCGCAAAGTCCTGCAGCTGGGAAGGAATAACCCCAATGTACAAATGTATGATTGGGGCTACCCAGCTGGAAAGTAGCTCTGCAAAAAAGGCTGTGGCGGTCCTGGTGGACACCAAATTGAACATAAGCCAGCACTGTCCCTTTAACACAAAGAAGTCCAGTGGTATCCTGGGCTGCATTAGGACGAGTGTTGCCAGCAGGTGGAGGGAGGTGATCCTGCCCCTCTACTCAGCACTGGTGAGTCCAGACTGTGTTCAGTTCTGGGCTTCTGGGTACAAGAGAGACATGGACGCACTGGAGAGAGTCCAACAAAGGGCCATGAAAATGATGAAGGGACTGGAGTATCTCTCCTATCTGGAAAGGCTGAGAGGCTGTTCAGCCTAGAGCAGAGAAGGCTTGGGGGATTTTATCATTGTATATACATACTTGAAGAGAGGGTCAAAAGAAGATGAGCTCTTTTCAGTGGTGCCCAGTGACAGGACCAGAGGCAATGGGCACAAACTGAAACGCAGGAGGTTCCCCCGAACATCAGGAAACATTCCTCCAGGGGTCACTTCCAACCTCAACCATTCTTTGATTCTGTGTTTCTGTGATTTATCCTTTGTGCCTAAATAAACAAGCCTAAGTATCCTGAATAGGTTAGGAGACTGTGTGACCAGGATATACAGTCTGCTTCATCTAATATACCTCACTTTCTAATTAGTCAATTTTGTAATCTTTATGGTCAAGTAAAATGATACCCAGTTGTGATTGCCTAATATGAATAGTGTTGAGATAATTAGCTCATATTCTCTCTTCTTTTGTTTTTATTTATTTTAATTAAGAGCACTTGCACAGCTTACATGCTTTCTATGTGAGAGAAGGAAATACGATAACATAACTGAATGTATTATCTGTTATTAATTTGTTGTCTGCCCAATAGTTCAGGTTTTTATATCAGAATAAATTAACTATGATATTCTTATACTTCCATTGCAATTGGAGGAGAAATTTTAGACTCTGTATGGGATAATGGAGTTATCTTTGCCTTTGGGACAGGTAGCAAACAGACATCGCAATATAGACTTCAATGCGCAGTGTATTTTCAAGCCCGTGGCAAGACAGTTTCATCGCTGAGGGTCCCTGAACTAGCGAAAGGAAAGGTAACTGAGGCATGTTTGACCCTGTTTCATATTCATGTCTCTGACTGCTATGGACATGTGCCTATACAGAATTACAGACCTAGTCTGTATCATCCTTACTATCTACAATCATTTCCAAATGCAGCTAAGGAAGTGACTTTCTGTATTTACAAACATTTATTCTTTTCTGCTCGTTGTCTCCACATCTCTGTCCCTCGATGTGCTGGAAATCCATCTCAAAATTTTACAGTTCATTTCCATTGAAAGTACATGAAAAAAATATGGCTCTTGTGTTGTCCAGTAAAAAGAAAAACTCAAAAGTTTAAAAGTTGCCATAGCATGGTTATCTGCTTATTTTATATACATTTTTATTATTGTAATGAAATTACTTTTATTCTGGTGAAAGATTTTGATATTTTTTTTCTCTGCCATTTAGTAGGCAAACAAGAAAACTAACAAAGAAGCTAAAGAACAATGCTTATTGCAGATTGTCAAATAGTTTTTAAACATGAAGAATTCGATCCTGATGGAAGCTAATGCATGTGAATAGATTATCTGCTTTAGCGTTGTTTAAATCCTGTATAATGTGTTTGACAAATAGATCTCAAATGAAGTACAAACCAAGAGAGCTACTGCAGTAGCGGAACAGCATTCTTTGGAGTTTCTAGTGTCTGAAAATTCTAAACCGATCCTATTGGCCAGACAAATGCAGCAAATACATTTGTTATATGTGACAAACATAAATCTTCAAGTAAAATCACACCTTTAATTTGCTGCTGAGCAACAACAGAATGTTGCGGCAGATTTCACAATAGCTTTAATTTCAAAGTGATATTAAGGTTGGAAAGATTTTAAGGGTCTTAAAGATATTATTTTAGGGGTGAATTTATGTTCTGGAATGCAGACAATTTACTGTATGAATTAACGTTGATTGTCTAACCTTGCGATGTGACTGGCAGAGCGGGGCAGGAGTGCTGTAATTTTCATGCACTACAGAAGGCATGGTGTTATCCAAATCCCAATGGTACTCCACTGAATTGATGAAATGACCGGGAAGGCCTAATTAAAGCTGTTCAGCTCAAATGTATTGATGTATTACATCTATTACGGTTTGGTTCAATAGGTCTACCCTATGAATGCTGCCATGCCTGTAAAGCAAACTAAACAGACTGCATAAATAATGCTGGAAGGAAAAGAGACGCCCATGGAATCAAAGCTGATTCACGCGAAATGAGTAACGCAAAATGCAACAGGCTGCCCTGTGAGCTTATTTTCACATAGCCTTATATAAATAAGAATATTGCTTATATTTTATCAAGTGAGAAAAAAGACAAGTACTGACACTGAAAACTGATATGAATTTGGCAAGCATGAAAATTTTTACTTTATTATTCAAAAGCAATTCCTTAAAATTAAAAGGTTCTTCAGAGATAACTTCTCTTTCTATGATTAAAATATCTCTGACTAGTAAATCCATTATTTGAACAGGAACTGTAGTTATACTCTGTTTCATTTATGTCTGATTTCTTCGGGTAATAAGTTGTTAAAATTTTATATTGTGTTCACCATTTCCACAGGAATATGCAACTTCAAAGTTATTTACAGTTTGGCTGCACAGTTTTAGCAGAAAACTGATGTAGAGAGTAAGTTGCCACATTCTGTTACTTAGTAGCAAATTCACCAAGACATATACAGTGAAAGGGACCAGTGCTGTTCACAAAATGAGACTGTATTCATGTGTTTCTCTTTGTTTACAAGAAGTTGGATAGGTGTCATTAAAAAATGTCAAATATCAAAATTCATTTTGAGATTTTGACTTCTAGAAATGTTAAAACATTTCTGTTTACTGTTTAAAATAATTATGAGAATGTTTTTCTTGTTTATAATTTGGTATATATCTAGAAAAAGAAAAAAATAGTATAAAAATAGTTAGCCTGTTTTTTTTTTAAAAAAAAAACTATTAATTTCAAATACACCAAGCTGGTAGTGACACTTTCGGGCTTAATTTTTGTATTCACTAATTTAAAAATCTTACATATGAAAGTTTTGCTTCAACCTCAGTCAAGTATTTTTTGCTTTTATTGGCCTGTCAAACTGAAAAATTCATGATTTTCCTAGCTCTGCTGGACAGTGTGTTATAAAATTGCAAGTATGTATAACTATATCAAATTTGCGTGAATTTATAAGTCTGTCTTAAGGGCAGGATACAGAAATGTACCTAAGAGTAAATGAATAAATAAATAAATAAATAAATATTTTTTTTATTTGCCCCCCCCCCCCAGTTACAGCTTTTTTACCCAAGAAAAAGTGATGTCCTAGATATCTAAGTTCTTGAGTCTTTTGGGGTTTGTACATGGAGTAAAAAGGAAGTTATAGTAAAACCATCATTCTATCATATGCTGGGACTACCGATTTTCCGTAATTCATTCCTACCTGTCATACATAGAAGTTCTAGCCCTATATACTGGCAGTTTAGGATCAGATTATAGGTAATAGAACATCACAAGTTAGAGTCTATAAAAAACCAGAGACCTAGCAACATGACTAGATTCTACGGTTTTTAGGAGTCCAAAAAGTACTATATGATGTCATCTTTTTGACCTCAAATGTAAAATATGACCCCTTGTGAACACAGTGGTATTCTCCCATCTGCTTCCGGAGAAGTTCAGCTTTCTCATAAGCTGTGTCCTCTCTCGTTTAATGGTAATGGTGTTAGCAATTGTCTCTTTTGGTCTCTCACTTGAAAAATCCCTGTGACTGACGGAAGGTGGGTTTTCAAAGAGCAACCTACTGAATTAGGGAATCACAGGAGTTCTGAGATTGGAGGATACCTCAGGAAATCACCTAGTCCAACCCCTTTGCTCAAAGCAGTGTCAGCTACAGCAGGTTGCTCAGGGCCATACCAGGAAGTCTATATTTACCACATTCTTCTGGCTACTATGTGCAGATTTGGGACTTGTCTAAGACTGAAGAAAGCTTCTGTAAATCCAATCTAACCATCTTGTGTTTTCTGTAAATAAAATGGCTACTTGGAAAGCCATATGGAATTCAGTTTCATTACCTGGAATAGGCCAGTTACAGTTACTTTGTAGAGAGGAAGAAGAAGAGGTTATTTCTGAGTAAAACAATTTAATTAGAGGATGTTAAAAAGAATAAATTAATTATATTCTGGACTAAAACAAAACACAAAACACCCCACAAAACACATATGGAGTAAGAATCGACAGTTTATTTAAAAATTCCAAATCATTCCAGATAAACTTGATTGCTTTATATTAGGAATTTGAGATGATTTTTTACTATTATGTGAACGAATACATTTCAGTAAATCTAACACCCATGCCTCTTTTGAATCATTCACATAGTCTTACCTGAAATTGTATCAGCCAGCTTTGGATAGGTGCACTTGTGTAGACTGAGTACAGGAAACTCATAACAACACAGCAATGACAAACCTCAGTGGTGTAATACGTAGTGCTGTAAGCGTTATCTTTTGTTTTCTTCACAAAATTTATTAATTGTCTAGAAGAAGCAGTAAATAGGAGGTTTATGAGATGACGAAACACAGGAATGATACTAAAACGGGTAAGAGTGATAAACCTCATGGAGATCAGATGGGAAGGAGACAAAGTTTATTGTTAGACACAACTAAACAGGCTAAAGAGAAACTCATCTAAAACATGTCTACAGAACGCATAGGAAAGGAAAAGGAAAAGTCCTAACAACTGTGCTAAAAGAGACCTTGGAATGACAGTGAATAGCTGTGCCAGTTTACAGATATTGCAATGTACACTTACTGTATGTTTGAGCTGTATATATCACTAAGATAGGACACTTCTTAAGTATGTCTTCAGTTTAAAGCAGAAGACCTGACTTGAGCCTACATGTAGAAACACCCTGTCACTCACGTGTGAGGTAATTCTTTCTTTATAGAATGCCAGATCCACCTTTTTAAAAAACAGTGGGAGTCTTTACATTTTTTTTTATTTTTTTTTTTTTTTTAATGGTTGGCTCAAGATTAAATTTGTTGTACATAAAATGTCATATTGAATTTTAGTGGGCTCCGGTAATTCATAAGGATTTCAGTATTGAGGTATGTCTTTATAGTCATGACAAAGCCTTTTAAAAGGAGCTAGCAATTTTGAGTGCTTCAGCATATGAGTACCCAAGCAAACATAAAGAAACTGATTTTCATATGAGGTTGCTTCTGGATAAAAGGCTCCTTAAAATCACCTCAGACTGGGACCAAGCTCAAACACTACCTGCCTTCTAAAGAGCTTATGTTTTCAGTTGGGTCCCCTCCCTTCTCCCCTCTCCTCCTTCCTCTCCTCCCTTTCCCATGGCAGTGGTGGTGACAAGCACTCTTCCACTACTGCAGTATCCATCTTAGAGCCCTGTCTGTGTTATGAATGGAAATAATACCCTACTTTGTTTCCACATTCTTCTAAAAACCATCCACTCTTTGACACAACTTGATGGATCTGTTCTTCATTCAGCTGCTCATGTGGAAATGTGCTTATAGCACATTTTGTTTTGAAAAGTTTCCTAAATGGCTCAGTAGGGGTCAGGACTCTTAGAACTGCACACATAATTATTAATAAAACCGATTGCTAATTTTTCAGTTCTGTTAGCTGGATGTTATAATTGTATTTGTATCAATATTCAAGCTGTGCCAGTTCTGAACAATCCTACCTCCAGCTGAGATCACAGAAAATGATGCACAACCTCAAGCTAACATATTCTTCATCTCCATATCAAGTACAATGACACTACAGTACATGCTAATGTAAAATTACTCAATAACATTTTGAAAGGTACCATCTGCCTTTTCTTTAAACCTTTCAAGATGTACTGGTACAGAAGGGTAGCAGGGAAGGAAAAGGAGAGAGAAGACGGAACTAGAATTTCCTTTTATTCAAAGGGATTTTTTTTTTAAATTTCAGTCAGAGGGCTTTCATGCTTCTAGCCTTGTCTAAAAAGCCACTCACCACATGACCCAAATTTAATTCAAGCTATTCATTTAAGCTCTAATCAATATGTCACTTGGAGGTGTTATGCTGTGATGTTGTTTATAAATTCAGTTCAAACTGTTTTTCACTTCTATGTAATAATGCTTGGAAAATAGGGCTGTTTACGAACATCATAGCTGTCACCTGTCATGGACAAATAGCTTCCAAAGTGTGGCCAATTAGATTAATATTTATGTTTATTCACCCTTATTAGGGTCTCATAAAACTAACCAGAAAGTTGTTTCCTTGTGTGTTTCTCCTTCACAAAACATGAGTCAGGAAGTCACTCTCATTGCCCAGCTGCTCAGCTCATTCCCTACGGATCCTCTTCAAAAAAGGGGAAATAAAACACCACTCTATCATGCAGAATAAACCACCAATGCACCATGCGAAAGTCTGATAAGAATGTCTTTCAAATAACCACAGTTGCACAGAGAGCATCCATTTTATATTGACAGTGGTTTGGTAATGATCACAGAACAAGAATTAACCTTGCTTTGACAATGGATTTTTCTTATTTGCATTACAGGTCAGCAACTGAATGATATCTGTCAAACTGTATACAATCACATCTGAGTAAATAATGATTTCTGCATGTCAGGCTTTGCTTAACAATATTTTTGTCTGAGAAATGCCAGCAGCAAAATGCCCATTAACTGCTTCCACCCACTGTTCTTAGATAATTATCTGTATCTTTGCTTTCGGGGGTGATGGGGAGCAGCAGGGACACAAGCCATTTGTTCTGTTTTTGTTACAGGCTTCATATTGCTGTAGGTTAGAGACTGCTCGGTCACATCACATGGCACAATGCAACCTAAGACATTAGAACATGCCATGGATTCATCTTTCTTCAGAAATATAAGGTGACATCATGGCAATTTTTTATTTATTGAAATAGGCAGCCACTTCTGCACAATGCACAACTCAACTACAAAAGTAAATTACAAAACAAAATCAACACCTCTGAGTTTCCAACAGCTGTGCTATGGATTTTTCTTATGTTATAAAGATGCTTAGTGCTAGAATAACGATGAGAAATTTCTGGCTGCCTAGTCATGGGTGCTTCTGTAAGTCTCACTTTCATTAACAGGCAATGTGTGCCTCTGGCTTATAGTAAATCCATGTGGGGAACAATTACATCCCTATCACATTGGTATCCAAAAGAACTTAGAGAATACATATGAATTGCCAACAATCTCTCAAGAGATTCAGGTAACTTACTGAAATACTTAACACTAGCTCTTACAATGCATATTTATTTCTTCCTTTAAAATCTCATTCCCCACAGTAAATACATTTAGGCATATTAGTAAGTGGCCAAAACCAGAACTGTTTATTCTATCAGCTAATCCTATGGATTTCACTGCAGTGGGATTCAGGCCTGTACCATCCATGATTAACATTTGGCTCTGCAAAATAAAATCCCCAGTTGCCAAAGCTAATCAAAGTATAATCTACTGCAGTTTTTTCTTCAGTCCCAAGTCATCAAAAGTAAATATTAAAATAGATAAAATTATTACAGCTATCTTAGAACAGAGTAGGTGGACCTGCGTTGCATGTAATTTTATATAAACAGAGTTGTGGTCCTTTTAATTTATCATCACAAAACTTCTCATTACATTGAACAATGCTTGAATCCAAAGTTAATGCCACTGAAACTGATGGCATAGGTTGTTCTTTGGACTTTGATCTTTTTCAGATACAGACCCATTTGATATTTATTTATAAATCTTTGTGTGTGAAACTGGACTTTCTGAATCACATGCTTTCTACCCACTGAAGAGCATGAGTGAGAATGGCATAATAGACTCCCAGAGATTTATTTGGTTGTACAAATACAAAGATACCTTATGGCCCTTTGAAAGGCCCTTAGTCCTGGCCTCTAGCTGCTGCTCCAGGAATTCAGGAATCTCCATGCCAGCTTTGTATAGGTGTCTCATACCTATATATAGGTATTCTGCACATCTTGTGTCATAATCACCAATTCTGTGCATCTCTCAGATACCTTAGGACACCTCAGATAGCTCAAGAGGCCTGTGTTTTAGCAGATGACTCAAGTCATAAATCTCCATTGCTTACGTTTGGAATTTACATACATGACCCACATATTGATACATAAAACATGCACGGGTGTCTGAATTTGGCACTGAACCTCCATATTCCTCTGTAAAGTAAAGAGTATCCTTGTAAAGGCTGTTGTAAAGAGGCGTGAGGCTGACTGAGGAATGAAACACTGCCTCGTCTCCCCAGCAGGAACTGGGGTATTGAGGTAGTGTAAGGTAGTCTTAATATAAACAAGAATAACCGTCTAAGAATACTGGCAACTTTTCAATCTCACTTTTCAATGACAAATGCTTGCAAGGATCAAAGCATGGAAGGAAAAGATAATATCTATGCTCTTTCAGGAACACCAAAAAAACCCCTCAATTTGTGAATTTAGCTCAAAACTCAATCAAGCTTCTGTAGTTTGATTTGGACATGTTACACAGCACTAATACTTCCTTCCTTCCAAAATGATTTGGACCTTGATTTAAAAGAACACATAATCTCTTTCTTAATATTTTACATATGATTCAGTTCATTGCCTAATTTAGGACTTTCAGATCAGATTAATCTCACCTAACTGGCTATGGTGTACAGAGCTATATAACACACAGCTTTATGTCGAAACCCCCTTTATAGAATCATAGAATCATTTAGGTTGGAAGAGACTTTAAGATCATCGAGTCCAACTATAAACCTAATTCTGCCAAGTCCACCACTAAAACATGTCCCTAAGTGCCACATCTACACATAAGTAGCTGTGGCTCCTTACTGCCAAGGAGAGTCTAAAATTTGATTTAATTACCTAGACATTGGCATCTAAAGCCATTTGAGTTTTCCTAAGTTACCCTGCTGGGCTATCAACTGCCTCCTGAGAAGGTCATGAGTCTTCTGTATATTCTGTGTTTCATGAGCAGGTAATTAATGGATATCTCAGCAATACTTGGGTATTTTGAATGACACTAGCTACTTATGCGTGGGCAACAGAATAAGCAATCAGTTGAAAGAAGAGGAAATCTGCAGAGGATAACTAAGCCCTCCTATTTTACAATGGAAACGTCTCTTTCTTGCTCTGGATATATGAGGATCATGGACAGCTAATTTAGTCTTAGATGGGAAATCTTAGGTGACCTGAATCCCTCCCTTAGACAGGAAAACATAACAAAACAGTTGTCTTTGTGCCAGCATTACTTTTTTTTAATTTATTTTTTCCTCAGTGGAAAGGACTTTTGTTTTAAGGGATCAAATTGCTGTAGCACTTCATGAATAAGCATTAGTGCCATCTGGCAAGTTTTCAAGATGACTTGTTTTACTATACAATGCTTGCACTGGGTTTGATACAGTGACCTGCATAGTGTTATTTTTGACCCAGCTTAAGTAAGCAGAAACAGTACCAAAAATTACATTACTCATTTACCTGAGAAAGCATTTTTATAAGGTGAGACAAGATAATAACATTAAATCATGATCTGAGGTTTGATACATTAGAAATAATAATTAAAAAATGTTCTCTGACTCTAAACTCTTACATGGCATGAATTCCTTCATTTAACTGCAGACGTGAATTATAGCATAAAAGTTCAAAACTGTACTTGACTAGATATGGGATTTTCTGTAAATATCAGTGAACTAAATTTAACATTCACTATTTTTTCTGTGATAAATCATATTGTTGAAGGAAGGAATTGGACCCTGACATGATGAACTTAAGTAAAAATTATCTTTCTTTTTTTTAGCAAAAAAAAAAGAATTTTGGCAATACAGTATACATTAATGAGCATGTGATCCAGCAAGTGTTAAACTCACAGGTACGTCTGTGTGACTAGGTTGAACACGATCCAGGATTTTAAGAGAGAAATCATATTTTATCACTGCCTTGAGGAAGGTCTCATGCATGGCTGATTTGGTTCCACTGAACAGAAGAAAGATCTCTGGAGTCTTTAGATCCATCCTCTAGACTCTTATAGGATGACTGACCTATCCATCTTATTTACTACGTTGTTAATGTGCCTGTTCCACTTCATGGATGAGACATTGCAGAAAGTTCCACCGTGTTCAGTGGGAGGTTTTGGTACAGCTACATGCAAATACTGCATGAAAGTAAACCTTAATGTATACCCTTTGCAACTGTTACAACAAATCAAAGTTAATTGTCCTCATTTATTTTTAAATAAAAAGCATGGAGCATAAGTACTTCAGTCGGTGTTGTAGCAAGCCACCATAGTAAGGATATAGAGACTTTCTGTAGAGTGCATTAGTAGTAAAATGACCAGTCTGGATCAAATAAAGCCCTCAGCTATGCTTCATGCTTAATTACGCTCAAAGTGATTCAAAGCTATTTGCTAGCTGTGTCTACTCTAATTTCTAAACTGATGTTCACAGGGCTGACGGAATGCTAAAAAACAGCTCACGCTGCTGAGCCGGATGACCAGCGGCAGCACCAGAAACTAGAGGAGTTTGCTTTTTTTTCCATTTTGCTACCACCGACAGCGGTTATCTGGTGTATGGCTTAGCTGTCAAACAGCGTAAGTCCTTTTGGCGCGCTTGCAGCGGAACGGGCGCGATGTGACTTGGAAGAAATCAGCTGACATAAGGTGGAATCGTCTGTGAAAGGGAAGAGGTCGTTATTGGCTAGTTTTGTTAGATGTCTCGGGAAGAGAAAGAAAAGCGTCAGTCTCTGCACGGATCCTTACGGCTCTCCGGGATGGCAAGCCATTGACAATGACAAGGTGCCATCTGTTAAGAAGCTATTCTGGAAGAAAACCGGAGCTGCTAGAGGATTTTGCTGCACTGCAGTCAGCAAGTGGCATGTTTGTCATATTGGGGGCCCGTGGATGTCTGCAGGCAGGCGTGCCCTTACGCACACCAGCTTTCTGACTCAACCAGATAACAAGAGCGGTGAATCTACTATAATTATTTCAGGAATTCTGACAGTTACTCTACATATAAATAGCTGTGTTAAATTAGTGATCTCCATTTCTAATGTCTTCCAGGAACAGCACGTTATGTCAGCTGGGAGTATTATAATAATCACGGGCCTCTCTGTTGGGGGTGGTTGATTTAATACTTATTGCATGTAAAAAAAAAAGAAGAAAAAAAAAGTCACACTATCCAGCCAATCAATATCTTATGTATTCCTTTTGGATGCATTTCCGTCAAATTTTCTTATAAACATGGAAAACTTTTGATATTAAATCCCAAGTAAATCTATTTTATGTATGTGAAACTCGAAAAATGTCAGAAAAATGAAATACGCTTGCCTGAACAACTTGATGGTTTGCAGATATATCTGTATATTGCTTATTTTATCTTACAAAACAACCAGTTATGCTTCATGTCTTTCATTACTTAAGTTTAAAAAAAATAAAATTCAATAAAATTTTAATTCTGCCACTCCTTGTATTATAAAAAAATGAATTAAACCCCTCTGTATTTCTTACAGAAAAAAAATAAAAATCAAAAAAACAAACTCATATGTAGAGTATGCTAATGAGCTTTTTATTAGGGCAAGTTTTGCATTTAAAATATTCTGTAGACAGCAACAGTAAGGATACTACTGTAATGTAGACCATGATGCAATGAATATGACTGCGATTAGATGCTCTCCGCAAGTGATGTTTTAAAGTCCTCTGAAGTCTGAATTGCACAGTACTAATACATAATAATATCACTAATAATTTAAAATTATGTGGTACTCCAGACAGACTGGAACTGTTCTCAGCTGGAATTGTCTTTGTGCTTAAACAGATGTTTGTAAACTTTCCACTGGTTCCTTTGAGGATACCCTTTGCGCGTCTGAGTTTGCCAGTTTGTTTAGAGATCACAGACTCAAGAAATCCAGCAATTGCATTATCAAATCTCAGACCTGTCAGCATCAGCCACGGCTGTTAATAGTGATTTTAGCAGACTGCAGTAAATCATGATCTACACTATATTTTTCTCTCTATTGGGTTAAGATCCTCAGTTCGGGCTCAGACCTGCTCCAAACTGAACTCGAAATATTGTCTGGAGATACCGTGGGACAAGTCCTGGACCCTCAGGCAATGGTTGGAGGGAACATCCCCATTAACAGAATGATGGGAATTCTCAGAGGTCGAATGGACCATGTGCAATTATTCATTGTATATGAAGGTAATTAGAATGACTTCTTGACTGGATTCAGTCAGTCCAGCTCCAGCATCCCATGGAGCTATACTGATTTTCCAAAACTGAGGCTGTGGCTACAGACATCTGTTCACTAAAGGGTTATACAGAACCTTTCAATTATGTTGTACCCTGACATCACTTGACGTTTTCTTTCACTTTATTCCTTTCATAAACCTGGAAGACTCATTCCACTGGCCAAAGGTTTCTTGCTTTTATATTGACTCTGCTGAATGGTCTGGGCATACTTTACAGGCATCCTATCCCAGGCTCTCATGAACTTCGCTTTTAAGCACAATTTTCACCTAGTAAATAAATGTGGCTGATGATATGCCATTTTGTTCACTTGCTATGTAATTTGTGGTGGAAAAAAAAAATTGCTATGTAATTTGTGGTGGAAAAGAAAAAATCTTGTCAATATTTTGCATATTTCTGGTTTGTGGAGAGCTTGGACAGATCTTAATGTATTTATGTATTTATTTATTTACTTACTTTCTTACTTTTATACACTTACTTTCTAATTTTAACTACTTTAATACTGGATTTATCCTTGACTAAAGTTCCGGAGCACTATCTCTACTTCTTTCCTAAATCTAGAGGGACATTACTTAGATACTTATTCTTTATTTTTTTCTTTTAAAATATAATTTTATTATATAAAATAATAATATAATCATCAACAAAATAAACAGACAAAACTCCCCATTTACTATTATCCCTCAAGGGGTATAATGGTCTATATAATTCTCTTTTGGAAACAGAGTCTTTTTGGAGACTACAAAGAAGGGAACAGGGAGGGAAGGAGGAAGCAAGGGAGGACAAGAGGAAGGAATGTAGAGATGGAGGGCAGGAGAGTGGAAGAGAAGACAGTAAGGTCAAAATCCACACACAGAGATGAAGTCAATAAAGCTATGCCATTTTATGTGATGACTGGGACGAGATCTTCTGTGCATGAGCTGTGGATTTTTAGAATGAAACGGAAATGTCAAAAAAGCCTGACAAAGAGATCTGTGGGTTGCTGCATAGCACACATTTGAAAGTATTTGCCCAAAGTATTCCATGAGTTAAAAGCCAGTCTTCACAAAGTTTTAGAGAAAAGTCATCCTTACTGTATATAATTTAGAATAGTGGCTTCAGCTCAACCAAATTCAGGTATTTATGGAATAGATGTCTGCAAGTAATCAAGGTAGCTCAATTCATTTGCCCATGTAAATATGCCTAGTGCCCTTTGAGGGTGTCCAGCCTGGCCTGTGGCTGCCATTCCAGAGCAGCGCAAGTTTCCCAGAGGTCTTATGCAATATACGTCTGCCATCGGCATGTACATGGCATGGCATCTCAAATGGCATCAGGCATTTAAGTGTGCGCAGGTGAGTAGAGCTTTAGATTGCCCTTGACTAAACTGAGGTTTAAGGAATCCATCCACTGTGTAGACAGGTGCATTGCAATAGCCTACTTTAAGTAAGGTGAGTCTCTATCATTCAAAAACATGCTTCAGTTCTATCACAGATAAGGCATGCCACTAGTCCACCTTTCCCTTTAAAGCCAATAAGGGTTTAAAAAAAAAATAAAGAAAATGAGAAAACTGGGGGGAAAAAGAGGGAAAAAAGCAAATAGTATTTAAGAAGCATAGACTAAAAAGAAACTCAATAGAAGAGACTATGAAAAAAAAGATAAGATTTTTACCTTACATATTTTTAATTAAAAAAGCCCAAAATTCAGTGCTAGAAGTAGGCAAGTTAAGCTGTGATTCAACAAAGTATATAAAGACATGCTTCAGTTTCACTGAGAATCTTTCTTACACAGTAACACCTTTTCCACTTTGGCTAAGGAGGTTTAGATGCTGTTGACTAATAGTCTTAAACTGCACGTTGAGGCACAATAACTGGAACAAAGCTGTAACTTTTGTGGTAAAGCTACAAGTAAAAATTCTGCTTAGCAACTTATTAAAGGTCTTTGTAGTTTTTTAGCACAGTAGTTTTCAAGGAGCTCTGAAGAACCATTTTAATCCCAAAGGTTACTTAACATGAATATTATACTTCAGGCATCATGTTTTTCATAATCATTTCAGGTGCAACATTGAGAAGTCCAACAGTACTTAAATCAGTAAATGCTCAGCTGTAGAACTTGTTAGACTGTACTGGTGATCTCTCAAGCATGGGAATTGTCCTTCTGAGCTGCTACTTAATTACTTTTACCTTATTATTCAAATTTTCATTAAGCTAGTAAATTGTCTTTTCTGTAGTGTGTTCCATATATTTTCTCTCTGGAACTGGGATTGTATTAAATTACTGTACTTTACCTCACCCAGAATGTTTTACAGTTGCACTCTAATCACTTTAAGACATTTAATTTTTGCATAACCTGTAATGGTACTGACATATTTTGTATTATATTGTACACATATATTAAACATGCTTTTGTGATAAGCTATTTGGGGCCAGGTTGTGCTGTACACAGTCAATCAGTGGGACTAATCTTAGAATACTCTTCGGGGAAATAACATCAGGTCTTTAAGTTGACACCCTGAATTTCATAGAATGGGTAAATAGTTGATCAAGTTTTGCTGTTTATGGAACAAGCTGAAGAATCCCAATACAGCAGGATTCCAAATAAATGTGCGTCACAACATATGGATAGGTAAATCTAACTGCACGTATATGTTTCTGATAGTTTCAGAGCTCATTAGTTTCCCAAAGTGGAGTTAGGTAGACTCCACTTTAAGCATTTCCAAAATACTTACAGGGAAACACCTAATTCCCCTATTCTAATTCAGCATTTATAGTCCCTACTCCACACAGGTCCAATCTTAGGAACAGAACTGTTGTGACTGGAGATATTATTTAGCTGAATTATGCACTTCCCCTTGATGAACTCCATGAGGTTCCTGTCAGCCCATTTCTCCAGCCTGTCCAGGTCCCTCTGGATAGCAGGATGACTCGGCATATTAAGCCACTCCTCGCAGTTTTGTGTCACTGTCAAACTTGCTGAGGGTACATGCTGCCCCATCATCTAGATGATTAATGGAGGTGTTGAACAGGACTGGGTCCCGTACTGACCCCTGGGGTATAGCACTAGTTGCTGGCCTCCAACTAAACTTCATGCCACTAATCACCACCCTCTGGGCACATTTCCTCCCAAGAGACATTCTTCCCTTTGTGCACTCATCTATAGACACAGACTATGTATTTATCTTTGTAAAGATCTTGACAACTGGAGTACATTCCCCTTTAAGTTTCTGTGATAAAGCAAAATAATGTCAATAAGCATATTTCTGTGCTCATAAGCGCTCAACATTATTTTAGGACATGATCTGAAGAAGTTTGTCTATAGATACAGACTCACACAAGTAAAATTAGCAATACAGAACTAGATATACAATACTTTTTCAAATAGATGCTAAACTTCTAATAAAGATGAATAGAAACCTGTCATTTATACCTCCAATAAAGCACTTTGTATTATATCCATGTAGTGATTATATCCAGTACAACAAATATGGCATCAAATTTAGTTAATGTGAAGACATACTAATACAGAAAACTGAGTTTTCTTTTTGTGGTTTGTTTTTTTTTCTTCAGATTAAGAGCATAAAAGATCTTATTATATAGTCTGTACTGGAACATCTCATATACATTGCTAAAAAGTTTGAAATAAAAACAAAATTTTCATCAACAAATTAGTATTACAGTGTCTCTCTTATATGCCATAAATTCATATAGAGGTTCTAGGAATTATTTTTAGGAGGAACTTGCATAGACTTCTTGTTTTCTGTGTCTCTGAGAAAGCCTTGGAGATTTTTTGGATTGTAAAATCTCTCTTGACGAAGAGGATCCAGCATACCCTTGTCAGAGAGAGTGTAGTATGTAAGTATATAGTGATTCCTCACGCTTTACAAACCCTGGCCTAGAAATTTTCTTTGCACAGGTGTGGAAAGTGGAAATGAATTCGCAGGCGTACCCTAACTACTGCCTCAATCGCCTTCAGTTATGTCATCCGGTTTATTTGAGAAGTTCCTGGTTTTAGTTTCTAAACACATGACTTTTGTCCTTGCACCAGTACTTTGTGCTAATATTCCATCCCATTTCTGTGATTCTAGGTTACAAGATCGTCTTGTTCCACTTTTCTTCCCTCAGTACTCACACCTCTGTGAAATTTGCAAAGACTAGAAGCCTACACTAAAGTCTTTCACCAAAGGCATGAATAAATCTTTTACACTGGACTGACCCAAGGTTAATCCCTGAAGATCACCACTTGTGTTTTCCTCCCATCTTGACAGATCTCCCTTCAGTAAAACACATCAGAGTTTCCAATTTATACTTCTTCCTGACCAGCTTACAGTTCTTGTGATAATACTGTGGTGGGTTGACCCTGGCTGGGGGCCAGGTGCCCACCAGAGCCACTCTCTCACTCCCCTCATTCACTAGACAGGGGAGAAAAAGTACAACAAAAAGCTTGTGGGTTGAGATAAGGACAGGGAGAGATCACTCACTAATTATCGTCACGAGCAAAACAGACCAAACTTAGAGAGGAAATTCATCTAATTTATTACTAGGCAAAACAGAGTAGAGGAATGAGAAAATAAAATCAAATCTTAAAACACCTCCCCCTACCCCTCCCATCTTCCCGGGCTCAACTTCACTCCCGGCTTCAACCTCTGTCCCCCTCACCAGCACAGGGGGGCAGGGAATGGGGGTTACGGTCAGTTCAGCACACATTGTCTCTGCCGCTTCTTCATCCTCAGGGGGAGGACTCCTCTCATCGTTCCCCTGCTCCAGCATGGAGTCCCTCTCACGGGACACAGTCCTTCACGAACTTCTCCAACGTGGGTCTCTCCCACGGGGTGCAGACCTTTAGGAGCAAACTGCTCCAGCGTGGGATCCCTCACAGGGTCACAAGTCCTGCCAGCTCCTCTCTCCATGGGTCCACAGGTCCGTCCAGGAGCTTGCTCCAGCGTGGGCTTCCCACGGGGTCACAGCCTCCTTCAGGTGCCTCCACCTGCTCTGGCATGGGGTCCTCCACGGGCTGCAGGTGGAATCTCTACACCCCCTCATCCTTCCTCCATGGGCTGCAGGGGGACAGCCTGCTTCACCATGGCCTTCACCATGGGCTGCAGGGGGATCTCTGCTCCGGCGCCTGGAGCTCCTCCTCCCCCTCCATCTGCACTGACCTTGGTGTCTGCAGAGTTTCTTACATCTCCTCACTCCTCTCTCCGGTTGCAAAAGCTCTCTCTAACTGTTTTGTTTTCCTTCTTAAATATGTTATCACAGAGGCGCTGATTGGCTTGGCCTTGGCCAGCGGCGGGCCCGTCTTGGAGCCGGCTGGCATTGGCTCTTTGAGACACAGGGGAAGCTTCTAGCAGCTTCTCACAGAAGCCACCACTGTAGCCCCACCCCCCGCTACCAAAACCTTGCTATGCAAACCCAACACAAATACCTATCAAATTTGACCTTAATAATAGTTACTTCTGGGGAACTTTTCCAGGTTTTTGTTTAAATCTAGATAACTTTACTCCATTGCTTTAAAAAATATCAGGCCTTGGAGTGTGATTTCTGCTTTACAGTATTTGGAAGCAGAGCCTTATTTTAGGTAAGAAAGATTAATATTAGCTGCCAAATATCCATGGGTTAGAGAGTCCAGAGTAACAGATATAGTCATGGGGAAAAAAGAAAACAAGCTGTTAGACACTCAAGTTTTTTCTTATGGTGTGAAATAGCAGTGGTTTTCAATACCACATGAGCACGCTTGGTCTGAATTTAGCTTGTGTTAATCACTTTAATCCTGTAAGAGCAAAAGATACTGCTACCTGGGGTGCAGAAGGTGGTATTAATGAAGGAGAGATGATAAAGTCATTAATTCCATTGTACAAAAAATGGACAGGTAGTCATCACACATGGAGCACAGGGAAAGGGGGTGGAAAATTATGGGATTACACAATATCAAACTCAAATGAATTATTTCTAGTTTTCTGTAGTCACATGACTTTTAGTACCCAGGCTTGTCTTTTGAAAATATTCTTTTTTCTTTGAAAATCAGAGCTGAGAAGTCAAAGTTCAGCTGATGCTTTTTGAAAACACATTCTTCTCTTAGTTTTGGGTGTGCAATTCAAGTAACATTCTAAAATGCCTACAGTGTAAATATCTAGGTTTGAATCAATCAGTTAAAAAAAATATTAGAGCCACTGGAGAACGTTAAGTAGTACAAACTGTTTCACCTGACCTATTTCCTATGACCACTTTAGGATGAAATGAAATATCAGAATTTATTCCAAAGAAACTTCTTTCTGCATATTAGCTGTAAGGTTACTCTGAGCAGCTGTCTGGGGTATAATGTATACAGCATTGATACATGAATTGAGGCAAACACTTTTCAGATACATATATTCTTTTTTGTTTGCCCATAAGAGTTCATTCTTTTCTATGGGAGTGCTTGTTTTCCCCTATATTGTTTTCCTGGAGATGGTCAGTGTATTCTAGAGTGTGGATGCATAAAACTAACACAGGAATCAATGGATTTTGATTATTATGCTTGAGAGGGAAAATCCTCTGTTGAAGCTGTGAAAATATGTTGGAAAATATACATTTGTTGCTGGGACACAGCTGATTTCCATTCAGGAAGAAGAGTTGCCCAGGAGATTTTCTGATTTTTCAACCACATCAATTATTTTAACAATAAGTACAACTGACCTGCCTTCACCTTGTCTCTAGACCTATATGACCACAGCAGCAGCCCTACTGCTATAAGGCTAAAGGTATATTTGTTCAGCTATTGCCTGTAGGGTTATATCGAAGGAGAAAACATCAGCTCCTTTAAGGGTGTCTTTTCAATGCAAAAGGGGATAATAAGAAAAGGAGGAAGCCATAAACAAGAACATACAGACACAGAAACCTGACTGACAAATGATAAGGGAGGGAGTCAGACCTGGTCTGTCACGCTAATTGATGAGGATTTGCGGGAATGTGGGAATGCTTCTTCCAGCAAGATTATCTGATCAGAGACCTTGTCAAATGGGAAACTAAGGAAAAGGGGGAAACCAGAAACAAAATATACAGAGACACATACCTGACAGGGGAACGTAATTGAGACAAAGACAAGAAACAAACTTGGTCAGTCAAGGTAACAGATGGCTATCAAGAAGCTACAGGCAACCCAGGACTTTGCAACTGACAATGATGCAGACCTGATGGTCCCGGGTGTTGGAGGGGGTCAGTGGGACTATATCAGCTGATGGGGAAACGTGCAGGGGAAGCGGATCAGGGAGGAACAAAGAAGGGGTAGACAGAAAGGGGTGTAAAGGGGCCAATCACATGTAAAACAGAGCCGGTCTTGTCTGGCTGAGCCCTGCGCCTGGTCACCCCAGCCTGACCAGCTGGTGAGTAGGATGCACCTGGTCTGGGCAGGGGTACCAGGTAGGAGGAGGGCCTCCGTCCTCGTATTCAGGAGGACCCATGAGTGTGGGGTACTTGTGGGGCAAGTGTGTGAGTGCTGCGTGTTTGCAGTGAGCACCCAGCTGGACCAGCTGGTGAGTTGGGGACCCGTGGGGCAGGTAATGGGAGTCAGGACCCGGGCAGAGGTGCTGGGCAGGCAGAGAGGCTGTGCTGGTGCTCAGAGGGTCCACGAATGTGTGTGTGCTTGTGAACCTGGAGAGTGGTGTGTGTGCTGCACTAGTGACCTTCTGCCTCTGCCAGCCTGAGAGGAGGAGGGGACGTGGCTGTCTGTGTCTGTGTCTGGTGTGAGTCCTGGCTGTGGGAGCTGCTGGGGCAGCGCCTGGTCTCTATGACCAGCTGTGTGACCGGCCGTGACAATGTCCTACATGTGTGTGTGTGTCCGTGTCTCTGGGATACGTGCTCAGCTTCACTACTGGTTGAACCTGCAAAGGAGAAAGCAGCAGCTGCGTCCCTCAGCCAGGGCAGAGACCTTGGGTCCTTGGGGCTGGAGGAGGTGGCTGGTCCTAACATCAGTTAACATTGCTGCTCTTGATATACATATAATTCATATAATCTTGAGGATGTTCTAATTTCAAAACAAACAAGCAAACAGAAGCTAAGATAGACGGTGGGGTGATTTTTATTCTTTTATTCTTTTTATTTTTATTTTCTCTTATTGACAAAATAGCCTTATAGAATTACATTAAGAATGACAAACCTATAGAAAACCGATCTATGGAATTCCTATTCCGGACTAAAGTTTCCTATTATATTGTATGGACTAAAAGATGAATGCATTTGTACCTTCGGTCAATTGATAAGCTTGAGCAATTCCTGTATAAAAATCCTGGCTCCATCTATTTTATCCTATTAATTATTACAGACCACTCGTTAAGGGAAATTTTCTGAACTCGCTTACTTCACCTTTACTGTAAAATAGTTGTGGAAAGGCAGGGGTACAAAGGAATGTATTTTCTGGATGAACATATGAATAAAGAAGTGCTCCATTTATCAGAAACCAATTGACAAAAATAATCTCAGCCCTGCTGCAAGTTTTCATGCATCAGCAATGAAGAAAGATCTCCCTTTTATTCAGATTTTAAGGGTAAAAATAATTTGTAGTAACTCCGATGAAAATAAACAGAAGATAAATGAAGTTCCTTTGACATATTTTTAAAGTGAAGCTTTGGAGGGAGGGGAGACAGTATAACTCAGGCAAAGGAGATGATGACAGTAACAGATGGATCTGCATGGTGAATGAGAAAAACATACATACATATATAATACTCGAACATAATAACCCTGATATATGAATATATGTCTACTTTATACCCTAAGGGCAATGCGTGCATTTTCAGACATTATATGAACATATACAGAGCTGTAGGCATTATTTTACTACTAAAATTTTTTAGGTACATCTGAGCCATTTTCACACTTGGAAAATTGTGTGTAATAATTCAGGGTGGTTTTTTCAAGGTGCCTTAACTAAGCACAGCTCCTTGAAAAAGTCTTGTGGGTCAAGATCTCTATGGCTACTGTTTCCTGCAGCCAGTAGAGCCATGGGAAGATTTTTTCAGGTGCACTTTTCCTGTAGATGGCAACAGACATCCTCTAAGACAAAGGCCAAGTAGCAGGTCCTGTCAATTGGTAATATGGACCAAACTTTGCTGACACCAGTAACCAATTTCTTACCCTTAAGCCTATGCTGTGAAGAAAGAAAAGCTGGACTGCAATCCTTGTGGATTTGGGCACATCCTGCAACTGGTTGCCTTTTAGCTATTGAGCCTAGTCACCCTGGTTAGCTGAGCACTTCAGTTAGCTATGGATAAATCCTATTATACTTGCCCTATGACTAATTAGTGCTTTACCCTTCCAGCACACTTCAGATAAGTACATTCATTATTGCTGTGTCTGATCAAATGTAAGTACTGGTGAAAAGTACTATCTGACACAAAATCAAAGGCTGCCTCCACTCAGTAGCGGAAGACCAACCTCTGGAGACTGTCTAATCCAAACCCCTTCCTTAAAGCAAGGCTAACATTAAAGTTAGATCAGCCTGCTCAGGTAAGTTTGGGAGATTCCATAACATTTATGTTCCACTGCCAAAGAAAACCAAACCAAAAAACACCTTATGCACCTGTGCTTCCTTGCATAAAAACTCATGCACCTTCTGGTGCTTGACCAGCAACATTTTTAAACTTTTTTTGCTTATATGTAGTTAGAATTTCTCTTACTGAAACTTATGATCTTATCTTTTTGTTGTGCATTGCCAAGAATCTGAAGACTGAAACCAATCTCCCTCTCAGTTTTTTGTTCTTGAGGTTAATTAAACACAATTCACTCAACCTCTTCTGATATATGTGCTTTAGTCCCCGACTTCCTGATATCTTGTAATGGGGGTCCAGAACCTGGTGCAGTACGCCAGATGCAGTCTTGCAAGTCCTGAATGGAGGCAAATAGTCACTTGCCTTGAACTTCTGGCTATGCCTGTACTAACAGCAAATACAGCAAGATTTTGTAACTACAAAGCTGCACGGCTGACTCATGTTTAATATGATGTCCTCTAGAATTCTCCAGCCCCTTTCTGAAGACCTTCTCTCTATCCAGTCAGTCCCTAACCTTTCCAGTCCTATGGAGTTATTCCAGTTCAGCTGCAGGACTCGGCATCTGTTTTGGTTGACTTCATGACTTCTGTCAGTCCATTCCTCCAGCCTGTTGAGGTTGTTGTGAATGGCATCCACCTTTCTAGCTTATCATTTGCTTCCCTGGTTTAATGTCATCCATAAGCTATTTGAGGTTCCATTCTGTGCCATCATCAAAGCCATTGATGAGGCTTTGTATCAACCCCCAAGGAACATTATTTTTAGCTGATTGCCAGATTAATCCATTGACTACCACCCTCTGATTTCAGCTTTCTGCACAGTTTTCCACCCACTTTGTAATCTACCCATCTACAAAGGCCAAAACAGGAACAATGAGATCTGAAGGGCCTGAGAATTCTAATGCTTCTTCTCAATAAGGAAAGAAGACACTTGCTTAAGGGCTCCCCCACATTTAGAAAACTATCTCCAGTGAATCATTTAAAAACTAGGAAGAAGGAGTTCTGGCATTGAAGATACCAGGAACAAGGTAGTTCTAAATTTGACTCTGATCAGCAGCCAGAAATAATAACGAAAGACTTCTTACAATGCTAAGTGGTGCCAGAGTCACTTAGCAGTATGTTAAATACAAAATGGCTTAAAGTCTAAAAGAAAACATGACTGAAATTAAACACAAACAATTGAACCTTTATTTTGAAAAGTATTAGTTCGCTGGAACAAAGTGACAAATTCTAATGAATGTCCTTAATGATTTTACAGTGGGACAAATCATCTGTGAAAGTAAGGTGGTTATAAAAGACACTTACTGTGCAGTATGAATGCTAAATGAAATCAGACATCCCTATAATCAACATCAATAAAAGTACCATAACTAATTTTACTGCTTCAAAGAGCAGCATAATAAAATGTACCAAAAGAAGGAATCTATGGCCTAAAAATATTGCTCACATACACACAAAGCATACACACAAAGATGTGCACGTACATATACACATGTACATTTTTAATAGTGAGTAAAATGCTTACAAGGGTAAAATGAAGCTATTTACTAAGACAGCCTTGTCCTATTCATGGTTATTTATTTTGACCTTCTTGGGGAAAAAAAAGCACCCTTAAATAAATATGGAATAACTTTCAGGTGATTTAGGATGATATCCAGAAGTTAAGCAAATCTTACTCTTCACCAAAAATAATCTCTTCAGACTGCATAGTGCAAGATCCCACCAAAGGTTTTACAGGTTTAGTAGAGATCCACAGTATAGAGGAACTATACTTAATAATAGCATAAAAAGGAAATGGTGAGGAATACATACATTGGAGCAAGAACTGACTTTTTTATTCTGAGTTTGAGCAAAGGGATTTGAGCAAGTGCTACAGTGGGATTTCTAGGAGTTACTATCATACAAATCAAGACAATAGTATATGAGGGAAAAGGATAAGGGGGTGGCTAAGGAGTACCTTAGATAAATTCAGTATTCAAACTTCTGATCTTGAATCATGTCTCAACATTTAAGTATTGTTTTGGGTAAAACCCAGTACTTTGGGGAGGATTCTGTTTTGATTTTATCCAATAGACAAAAATGATATTCTAGTTTCTGTTAAGATGCAAAAAACCTACCTTCTGATTTTTCAAAACTACTGTTTTTTCTCTTATGCTATCTCAAGTCTGCATAAGAAGGATTCTCTTTTCCTTCTTCTTTCCCCTCAAAATGCTGAAAACGTTTTTCACATTTTCTTCTGACAATTATAAATGTATTCTCTTTTCAAATTAACTATCATGCCAAATTTAAAATTTTGGATGTTATCTTGTCTCCCAAAATTTTATTTGGATTCAGAAAGCACAGATATTTTCTGACTTAACAAAGTACCATTTTATCAAGTCATTAAATGGTTAAGTGCACAATTCTTCAGGAAATTCCAGAATTACTTCATACCACTGGAGTGTCAAGACTTGAGAGTCATAAAACTGCAGCCAGTGCTTGCCTTGGTGAGAACATGTACATAACCCATGTTGGATGCTTCTGCAGGAATGTGAGTCGATCAGATCCGTCACTGCAAACATTTTTCTGTGAAGAAAGTAAAAGAAGGGTGATCTTAGGGAGGGAGACAAGGATAGATAAAGTCTTGGCTTTACTCCTGGTGGACTAAGGGTGAGAAAAAATGCTATAATTTGCTACAGACATATGTTAGCACAAGTTCAGTTGTTTTCATCAGCTGGGAAAAAGGTTGGGTAAGTAGTTCTATCTTGAGCCATAGTGGCTATTAGACATATCCCTGCAGAGATGTGTAATAGGCACATCCTTTAATCAAAACTGTATCTAGGCCACAATATAGCTGTAGCATTACAATGGTATTTTTAACATTAAAATTAAACCCCTGTTGAGAAAGAGGTGAGGCTTTTTCTTCCCGTTTCTTCAATTACTTTTTTTTTTCTCCATAATCCCTTAACACCATTTGTTGCTAGTTGAACAAATATAGGAAATACAAATACAAACAGTGAATCCTTCATGTTTTCATATTTTTTACTTTAAGAAACCTGTAACTTCTGAAACATTTGAGCATCCATCAGATTCACAGAATAGTGCACAACAGGCTTTCTGAGGGAGGTATCCTGCCGTTGGCATCTCTCCAGGCCTCTTCAATGAAATACTAATTTCAAATAAATTTAATTACCCCCTTTAGAGTTTTGGCTTTTGCTTAATTTGTATAAATAATTTGGGTGTCTGATTAGCTTCCACTTTGTATCACATAAAATAATTGGGACTGCTTTGTCAGGCAAAATCTTCCTTTCAAAATGGATTACTCAAATGCAAGTCCTTGCTCTTAGTTCAGGAATTACATCACTTCCAGCTTCATCATCTCTTTTTCTAAAGCTGTCTGATGTTGATCAGTATGGACGCTTCCTCCTCTGCTGCTGGATACAGACACCATTGACTTACTAATATCTCAACAGTATGTAATACAGCTTCAGCTTTCTTATATTTTCCCTTCACCACTACAGCATCTCAGTACCTCTTAATTTATAACGATCTTTTTTCTGTAAGTTCTATGTTCTGCAAAGGAGAAAAGGGAAAAAATAGTAAAAGGGAGCATGTTTGATATGTTCATTTTAAACTTGAATATTATGTTAGTTGAAGAAGAGTGGGTCAGGTGAAATCACTGGAGGGTTGTTCCTTCCCATGTAACTCAGCTTCTTCAGTCAGAGAAGCTTGCAGAGCTTGGAAAGTGTAGGTAAAGAACATGTGGACCCGTCCTAGGAAGATCTAGGAACTCAGAGCTCATGCAAAGGTTGAGTAAGGGCTGAGAGGAGCAGAGTCCTCGGGCAGCCTTAGCAGAGGTCAGGCAGCCAGGCCTCAGACTGGTGCAGAGCCTTCCTGGGGACCAGACAGGGCACGGCAGAGTTTATTGTGCCTAGGAAAGCCACTGAGATGACCAAAGCCTGTACTAAAGACTTGTTTGAAAAGAATGTGACTGGCAGGAGAAAATTCTTTATAAACCCCTCTGCATTTGTATTGCACCTGATGTTGTCAGTTCCGGCTTAAGTCAGTTGGCATCAGTGTTTAGTTCCCTTTGAGATGCCACAAGACCTGCAGGATACCCATAGCCTTAGAGAGCAACAGCTAGGTGGGGCTAGGTAGACTACCCCAGAATGTCTGAAATTAGACAAGACACCTTGGCTATGCTCAGTTGCTTAGTTGCCTTTGTTGCTTAGGCAACTGAAACAAGACCTGGAGATGTCTGTTTAAAAAAGTTAATTATCTTAGTTTATTGCCCAGTAAAACCTCACTTTTGGGAGCCTAAAAGCCTTTCCCTCCCACTCACCCCCGCCTCACCCCCCTTTCTTTTTTTTCCCCTTTCCTCTGGGAATCTCATTATAAGCAGAAAGTCTAGGCAGATCTGCCTTCGGGCTCTGACCAACCTTGAGTCCTTTTATGGTGAAAGCCAGAATTTTAGGCATCTAACATGATGATTAGAGCCTAGAGGTATTCTAATAATCTTAATAGATAGAAAAGAATTTAAGCATTTATAGTAGTCTCAGAGGAACTTCAAGGGTTTGATTAATTTTCTCCCACATAGACATCTACTGCCATTTGAAATGCTCTATGTCTTATTTATCATGGCTTCTAGTTTGTTTTTCACAAGATCATTTTTGAGTGAATGTGTTGTGTCTTACCTACCTGATCTCTTCATCCTAAATGCCAACAGACATTTATTTCTATGAAGATAAGCCAAAAGAGTGGGATTCTGGCAAATAAAGGGATCCAGACGCTGTAGCTTGCTGTTACCTAAACTTCTGAGAGGTCTGCACTTCAGTTCATGTTCCTTAGGACTGTTCAGGTACTTTATATTACACAGTCACTAGATTAAAACACAGAAATAAACAAAGTAGCATCCCAAAAGCAGAATTATCAGGAGAAAATCTTTGCTGCTACCACCTCATTATTGAATGAGTTTCTTGTATCTGTGTAACACCCGACGCATTACTGGTTACTGTAAACAGATTACGAATAATTGTGGCTGATTACTTCATATCTAACAACTTCTTCACTGTCAAACTGCCTACATTTTGAAGGCACTGCCTTCATGGAACAAGTATTTTGTTGAAGTAAACTAATGACAAAGTTTACATGGTAAGAGTGAAAACTATTAACATACTGGAAGCAGGTACACATATCCTAACAAGCTATCTTTCTCATACAGCCATGAAGGAGTCATCATTTTTCTAGAAAGATGAGGGTGATGGTTACCATTGCCAGACCTTAGAATAACATTTGCTGGCAGAAGACAGGCATAAAGAACAATAAAAATTTAGTATGGCTAGTATGCTACTGTGCTGCAACTCATCACCTGGTACCACCTGTGGAAAAATAAATATAAATAAGAATGCAGGAAAACAGGAAATGCATCACAGTCAAACATGTATTTCTGACTGTGGTTAGAGCCGGATACTGCACTGTGGGTTAGAAATTGTCTTTAGTTTGCAATTAAGCAATAAAATACCAATGGTAAAATTCTTTCTAAGCCTAGACCATTAACAGCTGTTTTATGTTCCAGAGCCAAGGTAAAAGTTTATATCCCCTAGACATTTTTATCCTAGGCAGTGTAAGTATAGATATTCTCAGAGTAAGAGAATTTAGATAAATGTCAGCATTCATTCAGTTCCTACAGTCTTTTAAAAAGATGAGAGTTTTGCAGTGTGATGTACTGAAATGTAAACTGTCACATATTATATTCTATACATCCTCACCCAGTTTCACCCTAACGAATACTGTCCTTCTTATTCCAATTCCCACATCTTCTCAATATTGACACACTAATAGTTCATCACAGAGCTTTTTACAGGTCAGATTCCACTGTATATTTTCCAGAGACTATTCGCTCAAAATGAATAAACTTTCTGATTCCTTTACTGTGTAATATACTAAAGGAGATTTTGGTTTTACTAAAGATCTCTCAGTCCCGTGATACTTAAGACTCTCAAGTTTGTAGTCATTCCTAAATATCATTATTTAGTATACTGTGGATGTCACAAAGGAACCATCTCTTGTCATGGATCTTCTGGTCTCCTGAAATACCTACTCTTCTTAAACAACTTTGTTCTGGCAGGTTTTCCTTTTCTTTCCCATGTCTATTTTTCCTTCAAAGACTTAACAAAGTGGTCATGGAGAATTCCTGCTATGATATTTATAAGACGACTAACTGTACCAGTGATGAATTGTTGAAGAAAAATTATTTAATAGAAGAATATTTTATGCATGTAAAACAATAAATACCCTGTAATTATAACTTCATGTGGATTTACAAGTGTTACAGTAAAATGTATAGGTTCTCAATGAGATGATTCAGGCTAAAAAAAAAAAAATTCTTAAAACAGAATTAGATAGATTTATGGAAGACTTTGTGTGCCATGCTGGCTTTGAAAACACAGAACTGTTTTTTTTCCATCCAGGAGGTCTCTCTTGGTTGTATAACCTTGTGGTTTTGGTGGAATTTTTCTTAACTAGATAAGCCTAGAAAAAAATTCAGTCCTTTTAAAATAATAAGATTATGTTTAAATTTTCACCTTTTCAGATCTTGATCTGAAAAAAAGAAATACATTACAAAATTAAGAACGTGGACTCTTTAAGTGTCTATAATCTAAAGCTCATGATATTTTTCTGACAACTTTCAAGAAAATTTATGTATGGGGCAAATGTGGAAAGCATAGATGACAAAATACTCTGAAGAAAATACATCTCTATAGTAAATGAAAGATTTCCACTGCCTTTAATGTTCAAATATTAAATGCACAATGCAAAATCCCCAGCATCAGTTCTCCAAAACTACATAAGTTTCAGAATTCACAGACCTCTCAGAAAAAAATCATCCTCAGAATTCTCTCTTCCTTACAAAATAACATCAATGCCTTAGGGATGGTCTTTTGTTTGCATCTAGGGGAAAATGTGTTGATTATGTTAGAAGATATATGCCACAGAAATAAAATGTTTTATTCTCACTAAAAATCCAATACTTTCCTTTCAAGAATGGTATAAAGGCAACATGACCTATAGGTCACTACTAAGGCATTGCAAAGTGTCACGGATATTTTGGGAACCATTGTCTGCTTTACAAGGTATTATATACTTCCTACTTACTTTCAAGATTTCTGCTTTAATTATATTGTAAACTCCTCAGTATTTCACTGTTGAGACCTGGCCCAGTATAAGTAAAGTATCTTTATAAAACTGAATTCTTTGTTAAGAATGTAAGGCTACAGCATCCGTTCCTGTTTGGTTTGACTATGACTAGATAATTAAACTGAGATATTAAACATAGGAAACATTATTTATTTCTTATATAAAAATTTAATTTCATGCATGAGAAGTTGCTTCTTCCCCTTTTTGTCCACTTCTCCATGTCTCACTAAAGCAGTAATTTTGTGTGGAGAGATTTTTAGATGACAACAATTACTAAGGGCCAATGCAGGTTGTTATTTTTATACATAATATATTCCTTGCAGATTATTTGTTGGGTTTAACCTGCTTGGCTTCCAACAGTTAAGTCAAAAGACTCTGTTTATTGAGAAAACAAAACAATGGAACAAATAAAAGTCTCCAATGGATGGAAAGGTCTTTATAGGAGAATGTCTCAGATTTGTATCCATTAAGGCTAGAATGGCTTGCATTTTTCATTTCAGTTCAGGATCTCATACAAAGTGATTACACTACAGTTTACAACAAAAAAAATAACATGGAAGAAACTAGACGTACTACCCAAGGGAGATAGTCAGTAGGCCCTGAAAAGGAGGGGATGCCCTTCGCCGCCTTATTGCAGTACCTGAGCTGCTTGAAACTAACAGTAGTTTGAAGTCTGTAAGGACTGTAGGATTAGGACTGTAATGAGAAGTTCATTAAGTTTGTTTTGTTGAATTTAAATATGTATAAAGTTCAGCTTTCCAGGGAACAGATGAAATCAAATAGGTAGATCTAATTATGTTTCTTTTGTGCTTTTACGCACACACATATATAATTTTTTTTCCTATTTTTTCTCTCAATGGGTAGTACACACTGGAATTCGCTACAGAATGACCTAGAGTCACAGTGTACAACACAGCAAACAACAAACAGTAATGTTGTGTCTGGAGATAAAAACCATAAAATTTATCTCATCTAGCTGTAGCCATGTAATAATTTAGCATCACATCCGAACAAGTCCAGGTAGTCAGTTAAGAGTAAGAACACTGCTACAGGGTTTATCATCTCATCTAAACTCTCCTCTGAATGTGTCAATCTCTTTTCATCAGCTAGAGAGGAGTCCAGGATAGCTAGCTTAGATGCACAGCTTTGGGGAACTAAAGTTAAATGAAATGAATCCTTTGAGACAACTGATTAGTATTTTTGTGTGAGGGATAAACCATTGCTGTGGGAGAAAGTACAGAAAAGCTGTGATTTGCTTGGTAATTTCTGCATGTGGATCTGCCCTTGTGCACAGACAACTGGAAAGGAGCCAAGTTCACCAGTTTAATTTAAGTTCAAAGTACTTATTTGAATCAGCTGAATTTTATCCCACAAACTTTCTGATTTTCTTTTACAATGAGGAAAAAAAGAAAGGACTGAGGGGGAATAGAGTAGGTAGAAGAAAGGTCATTGTGGAATGGAAAGGAAAGAAGGACAGAGAGAAAGATTCCATCAGGTGAAAAAATATGCCCAAAGTTATTGATGCATATCCAATACAAAACAAACAAAACCTATTGTTCTCCTTCCTTCCTTCCTTCCTTCCTTCCTTCCTTCCTTCCTTCCTCCCTTCCTCCCTTCCTCCCTTCCTCCCTTCCTCCCTTCCTCCCTTCCTCCCTTCCTCCCTTCCTCCCTTCCTCCCTTCTGCAACTAAAAAAAAAAAAAAGATGAAAAAGATGGAACTATTTTTATGGAATAAGATGTAAGAAAGAAGCACAATATTTAGAAACTTTGTTAAGGAGCAGAGCTCAGCTACCTTACTTCTACTACCACACTTCTGAAGCATTATGCAGAGTTTCTGCATAGTTCCCTCGGGGGAGCTGCAGAGTTCAAACCCTCTGCACTGTATATTAAATGGAAGGGTTAGTTTGAAGCATTTGATGTATCTGTAAGAAATAGATTTCCTTGCTGTGCTTTTACATTTGATGTTGAATGAAAGTGGTGAGAAGAGAATACAATCAGTTGAAGAACTATGGTATGGGGAAGGAAATTTTACATTAATTTTCCATTCAGACATGCACAAAGCAGAAAAAAGTTAGGAAAAAAGATGGAGGAGATGTGATAATAGACTATGAATGGATTAAATAGGAAAAGCTCAGTTTGCAGGGGCTAAATCTTAAGGTATAGGACACAGCAGTGGCAGAGGAACGACAGCAAGACATCATTCTGACATGTACAAATCCACACAGCTTAGAAAATATTGTGAAGCAAATCCTTTTTGTAAAATGCTTTCAAAATGCCTATCATGACAATGACAATTGAAAGACAGAGAGCTGTTCAACAGACAAAGAGGGAGAGTGATAAAATACAATGAGTGAGAAAGAGGAATAAGAGTGAGGAGAGAAGAGGATGCAGAGAAACAAGAAACCTTGGGGAGGAGCAGGGAAGTAAACTGACAAAAATGTATTATAGTTGTAAGAAAAAAGGAAGGTAAAAATTATCAGAAAAATATGATCCACTTCACAGAGTTATGTTTTATTTTACTCTGTTTTTGTGATTATAAATTGACATTAGGTATGATTCAAAGGGATGTAATATAACCCAATAACTTGAACTAGGATAAACCACCATTAGTGCCTTTGAGTTGGATTACTCTTTAATTTACATGCTGTGGATTAGGACGTACCGAACGCTGTATTGGGGGAAGATGATTAAACACCGGGACAGGTTGCCCAGACAGATGGTTGAAGTCTCCATCCTTGGAGACATTGAAAACCTGACTGGGCACAGTCCCAAGAAACCTGCTCAGGTTGACCTGCTTGAGCCAGGGAGTTGAACTCAACAATCTCCAGAGGTCCTTGCCAGCCTCAACCATTCTGTGATTCTCTGAACATCCCACCACATCAAGGTGTGAAAGAAGCAAGGACTGCTAAAATCTGCCTTAGGGTATTCATTCTTGTTCCCAGTGAACTATTATGGAGCTTGGTATTATAATTAAGAATAGGTAGGAAGCAAATCATAGCTGTGCTTTGTTCTGTAGATACTTTATTTTAAATGAAATAAAAAATGTAGTCCATATTGAAGCTGTCACAAATTATATCATTTTTCTGCAAGATGACTATTGCCTATTGAAAGCCTAGTAAGACATTGTTTTCAATCATATTTTTCAGTTCATAAATATAAGGAAATTGTTCTTATCACATGAATATATAGTTATTACTTCCTTTTGAGATGATGTGTCAGATCAGAGGTTTTATTGTTTGCAAGGTATTCATTTTTCTTCTCTATTTTAGTAGTTTTTGATTTGGGTTTTAATTTTGAAAGGAAACCCACTGAGATACATGAATATATGAAGCAAATATTTCTGATTTATCATTTTTGGGCTAGTATTTAGTTTCATATCGATTTTACTCATCTGATGCTTAGCTTTATTCTGTTCTCCTTTGCTTTCTTTGAAAGAAAAATGTGTAAAAGGGCATAGCTCATCTATTTTCCTAAACATGTGTCCTGTGTTTCTAGACTCACCATCTCCTTTTTAAGCTGCAAGTCAAATACTATTCATATGAAGATGCTCTTATCAAGAGAGATTGCTTTATCTCAGGTGAACTTGCGACTATACGTTTGTTTAAGCAGCAGGTGGTGTCACATTTGTTCAAATGGACCGTATATTGTATTAATAAGACAAACAGAGGTATTTGTTCATTATGTGCAAGGTAATTCCAGTTTACAGCTATTGTTCAAATCCTGGCAGCCTTTGGTTTGGAATCAAACCTGTAACATATGCAATATGACTTGAAATGCAAAGAGAGAAAAATGATGGAAGATGGACAATTTTGGTGTCATTAAACAAACATAATCCACTGGGAGAATAGTTTTCATACCTCGCCTTTTCCCATAATTATTCTATTTATCTTTGATGTGTTTTCTGCATAGTCATGAAAGGAAAAAAAACCTCTACCTCCTCCAAAGGACTGGAAAATGCAGTAAAAGAGCTTTGTGAATTAGGTCAGTCATAAATGAAAGAGCTGGGATGGAACTGTGCTGAATGTAACAAGCCCTACTAAGACGCAGAGTGTTACCTTGACCACATTGCTAAAATAGAGAAAGAGTTTCCTGGACTAGGGCTGGTATGACTCTAGTTAGCTTAGAGAAGTCAGAAGAGTTTGAATCTGTCTTCACCCATCTGTGTACACATGTTCATACAAATGCATTTTTAATTGGGGTAGCCAGATAGAGATGCAGCATAGCTACATATTCATTATTCAAATTCAAGTAGCCTGGTATATTGAAAGATGTTAGTAGCCAAACAGAGTATAGGGCTTGCATAATGGAGGTACGAAACTGCAGTTCTGTTTTTGTAACTGTGTGAGATCTCAAAACTTTTGTCCCCCTGGCTATTTTGGTATATTTTATATAAAATATATGCATATGATATCAAAAGCCTAGAGAATCAGTTACTTAAAAAGTCATAGGAAATATTAATCCTGATAAATGCCCATTTTACCACTACCAGACTTATGAATCAACCACAATTTTTATTTTTAAATTATCTTATTTCTGATCACTCAGATTAGTTTCACTTGGCAAAAGATTGCTGGTAAAATGGGAATTAAAAACTCCCTCTTACATACTAAGTATTTGTTTGTAGACATTGACAAAAATGCTGTGGTCCAGGAAAAAAAAATAAAAAAATGTTAGTTTTCACAAAGTAATTTAGTTCTCATCAGATCCTGGCAATTTGTCCTTAGAAGAACCGTGGGCTGGTCACAACAGGGCACGGACATGCACAAACAATAGCTGGCATGATTTATGATATCCTTTCTTCTAAATCTGCTCAAATGCACATTTGTTTAGTTGGCTGTAGAAGAGCATAGGTATAAAGAATCATATTAAGAGATGCAGTTTTATTTGGTGATCACTATAGATGGGAGTGCCATGTACTTTCTAGCCTATGATTCCACTTTGTTTGTTAGTACACCTCCTCAGAGTCATATTTTACCATAATTTATTTTTTTCTAGCCTCCACAAACAGCTTTCTAATTTATATACTTTAGTATTTACGTTGTGTTGTAGGGAACAGGGAGCGGAAGGCAAGGAAAGAGAGTCCAAGATATGTCTGGAATTATGAAGAAACTTAAGATTGTTATTATTATTGGGAATTGTTTAAATTTATCACATGGTACTAAACCAGAGGAACAAAAACCCCACATCCCACTAACCACTCTGGAAACTTTTGAGCCTAAGCAACATGTATAGGTTATATATTTTGTTAAATTAATGCAAGCTTTTAAAAAAAATTACACTTGTATGCTGGATCAGGACAAAAATGATACTTGCTTTTCAAGTAATTAGTTATAAAAACTCCAAATATTTCAACAAGAAGCAAAACAAGGGAAAATATGTCTGTGCCTCATTAGCATACAGAAATTTGTAATCAAATCAAATGATTCATTCAAGTGATGAAGTTTCCAGAAGAAACTTTTTCTGTCCTTCCTTCCCTTATACTGTGAATACTTCTTTCCATTTTTAAAGAGAATTAAAATTAAAATTGAAATCATCCACTCAAGATGATATTTTCTTAGTGAAGTTTTATTTATGGAACCTTTTAAAATTGATGAAATCCAATCCCATCAGAATTATGACCTTCATTCAAACCTATTTATTCAGCACTGCATATTACCTGCAAAAATCTGATGTCAGTTGTGGCACAGAAGAGATCGATTATTTTCAAATACTCACTAGCATAAGTAAAGGCTTACATTCTGGTAGTTATGATAGGAACATATATTAAAGATGGTTTTGTAAAACCTGTAACTAAATTCCTCTGTCCTCTCCTCTTCCCTCCTTTAGTTCCCCTCCCCTGTGTTTGCAATGAAGGGTAGAAGATTAGTCAGGGTGGAATTAATGACATGGAAAAATCATGCAAAGTGGTAGCAGAAGGCTTGAAAACCATAAGTTTCTAATCATGGGGTTTCTCTTATTCCATAGCAGGTGAAAGATGGGGCATATTAGATAAAAGGAAGCAGAAGAGCAGAGAAACCAACAGAAAACCAGGTTCCTCTTCCTCCAGCCCAAAGCAGAGCTCTAACAGCAGCACATCAGTCCACCCTGTGTGAGAAAGTAGACAAGTCTGTGAGAGCAAGTGACTCTGGGCTGACAGATGCACAAAGGGAAAATGGCATTTCTCACTGTCTTAATGACCATCTGGATACGTGAAGTTATCCTTAAACTCTTTCTTTATATAATAAATAAATAAATAACCTGAGTAATTAATTTCTACAGGTAACTTTTTTTCCCATGCATTTTGTGGAAATAACCATTTCCAAAAAGCCAGAAGTAATCATCATATGGAAGTTAAAGAATGTATTTCAGGGCCTTATAATTGTCAGGTCATGTCTAGGCTGCTGAACAAAGGAGACTAAGTGTGTGCACTTGATTCCCAGTCATCCATCATGATTAATTGCCAGCTCAATCCCTCAAACTGTTCCAATGAACTCTCTCAAAGACAGATCCTGAGCATGCTTCCAGACATAGTTCATTTCAGGAACTGCTCCTGAATGCAGTATGAACGATCCTGTACTGGATTTGGTTCCCTTTTCCCTATACAGCCCTCCAATGCTACCCCAGTAGACTTTGCACAACATTATAACCTAGGATACTTAACACATACCTTCAGCTTCATGCAATGCATGATGCAACACAGCCTTCTCATTATTTCTGAAAGTCTGAACTGGAAAAAAAAAAAATGCAAAAAATAGTACGTTAGTTCTTCAGGAGCATAGCTTGAGTCAGAAGAGACACAGAGACAATTACTGACTGGTGTGGAGGCTGCCAGTTTTCTCTATAGGGAACAGGCATGAGAAGAGTATGAACATGAAGCAGTCTGGCTCACCTGGCCTCAGGAGCAGGGAACAGACTGTTCCTCTTCCATTTAGCAGAATAAGACACTGCTGGATCATGATTTTCTCTCTCCTCACTGATGAACACAAGATAGCATGCCAGAGACATCAGTGAATTCCTCAAACTACAGTACCGTACTATTTTGCTATGTTACATTCATTAGGCTGCTATACCATCTAAGTTATTCTGTTACAAGGTAAGTGGAAGGCAATGTTGTCTGAGTTTTACAGATACTTTCTCAATAATGCAATGCTCTGTGAAGTAATCATTCTATATTTTTTCTGCTTGTCTAGTTACTCCATTGTTTTTCATTTATATTTTCACTGTTTTCCTCCTCCGATGGATTGTTTACTTCCTTAGATTCTCCCCTCCTGTACAGTGAAGAAAAACTTCCAAGGTGCTCACCTCTGTCTCCATGTTCTCATGCTCTGCCAGCCTCTGGGAGCTGATATTACATTATTTTAAGATACCAGCAATCAGTTCCTTCTCACTTCTTTGAAACCCCATCTGGGCTCACCTTTCGAGTTTGGCCAAGTAGTGTGATCTTTGGATCACACTAAATAGCTTTTGGAAAGCTGTGCCCTTCAGTTTACATAGTCCAGCTGAGAACTTGTAATATGGGCACAATAAAACAAATATAATTGCATTTTTGGTAGCTAATCTTCTGTTTTTCAGAGCAAGTCCTTTGCCTAGCATATGCTGCATTTCTCTTTACAGCGTAGAGCCAAGACAAATAAACAACCTTCACCCTGTTGATCCTTTGAAGACACTAAGCAGAACTTCTCGCTCTACAGAACCTCTCCCTTGGTGACACTTGCCACTCCATCCACAAATTTTTGGAGAACACAAATGATCACATGAAACACACTGCTATGTATTGCCATTTTATGGAGCTCAAGTTTTTACATTATGTTTGCATCATAGTCTTCAATAATGTGAAGACTTTATTGCAGATTCACTGCAAGTGCATGGGAGGAACAGTTTTAGTATAGGTGGCATCAAGCCACCCCAGAAATTACTAAAGGTGAGAGAGGATGCACTGTGGTATGACACAGTTTAGAAATCCTTGTCATCTACAAGTGGGATTTATTCCTTACAATGAAAATTATAGCGGCCAAGGAATTTTTTTAAAATTGCCAGCATGATTCAATCCCAGATTTGTCTGAGAGCAGAATTAAGTAAAAATGCTGTTCTCTTCTTCCAGCGGTACAGAGCAGATGAAGTCACTCAATATCGTGTCATAGATGTACAGAGATTTTACCTGAAACAATAATTCCTTCGTGAAGGAAGGATCTCAAAGCACGAGTGTTTGGCTGAGATTGCTTCTATTCTGCAACCATCATTTACCCATGCAGTCAGTCCAGATTTGACCAGGAAATGTCTGAGTCCCACCCTGCTATTTTTGTAGCCAGCTTTCAAACTGTATTTTTGTAGGGTTTTTTTTCAGACAACTGTCATTTTAACAACTCATTTCAGACTTTCACCAATAACTTGTCTATTTCAAATATGCCTTTGATTTAGGGGTAGATAATTTCAGCATTGTTAGAGAGATGAATATTTCAACTAATCAAGATTTTTTTTCCTTAGTTTCAAATTACCTTTTCTTTTGCAATGTTAGAGATTGTGAAATAGTTCTCATTAACATGTCAATTACAAGTCCATGCTAAGAGTTCATTTGAGCTATGAAGGTCACAACACAGTTCAAAAATCAGTAGTGAATATGAAATAATAATAAAAACCAGTTAAATATGAATGTTGGAAGTAATCAGATTAGATGAGTACGCTATTTAACACCTAGAACATCCTCAACCTAAATCCTTTGTGATTTTAGCTTTTCTGAATGGTTGTAGGTCCTCCGATACTAATTTCTGCATTAGCCACTTTGCAAAACTTTCCAGTTATCTCTGACATAAAGGAATACTCCAAAGTCCAAAATTTGCATTGTATCAAGAATGGACAGGAGTGCAAGTTGATTGATTTAGTTGTAATTCATGGAAATTGGACTCCCTCTAAATAGTTGTATGCCACAATTATTTATTAGCAAGTGTAGAGCAAATTCAGACTAGGTAGCCTAGTACTAATTACAATTTTGTTCTGAGATGAGTCTGTGATTTTGAAATCAATGTGGTAGTCAGCGGAGCTCAACAAAAAGAAATTTCTCTTTCTTTTCATTAATTTACAGCATCCATCAAGAATAAGAACATGAATATTACTTTTGAATTATTTCTCCCACCTGTGAAAAGAAGTTGATGGTATCCTACTTTTCACTGAAATAATGTCTATTGGTCAACTTTAATCTTCAGCAGCAAAGTGAATTATACTTAGATACAGTCAGTGTAAAATAATATTCCTACAGCATACTTCTTTTTTTCACTCATTTTAAAACTATGAAAAGGAGGGCCCTGGCAATGGAGAATCAGGCCCCATGAGTCCTGTTCCTAGAAGAGAAACTCTTGCATGGAAAAAGGAAAATACATCACTGGAGATCATTTTAAGTGTGTTTAATCAGTTTATTTTCTGCTGGAAAGAAATAAAAGAGAGAGGAGAAAAGCATTGTATATGGAGATATAATAGCAAGATTAGAATTTAGCTTTTACTATTTATGTTTGTGCATGCTATGAGTTTTTCAGAGGAGAGAGTGTTGCTGCTTACTAAAGTAAGATAGAATAGATAAGGAAAGTAGACATTTTTTAATACAGGATTGCTTGTCTAGTTAAGGCTGTGTTTAACCCAGATAGGAGGATGTCTTGGGATGAAACCAAGAATGTGCTTTTACTCATACGCCAATAGATATAAATTATTCAGCAGTTAGAAATTCTCAAACAACCTTAACTCTGGAGCCCAAATAATGAAAGCTTTAGAGCTATAAGACTGAAATCAAGTGACTAGTTTAATATTTACTTGTAAAATTTCAGAACAGCAAGCACCAGGAGCTTGCTGATTCTGTAGGTTAATATACTACTCTTAAATTCTTTACAGCCTCAATTCAGATCATGACTGGATCACAAGTGAAAATGAGACTGATAATTTTAGGCTAGCCAAGCCTAAATTTTTTCTGTTTTTTTCATACTAGTCAATGTGAAAGGATTAGCAGTGTGTCTTCAGAAGTAGTCCAGGAGTAGAGAGACACATATCAAGCTAAGTATGAAGTGAATTGCCAGCAGTTCTCTGGAGATGTGTGCACACCTGCTCTTGTTATCTCAGGTTCAAGGCAGGATTATTAGCATCTCAATTGCCTGAACACTATATTCACTCATACATTATTGAGAAAAGAAAAGATGCACATATGTAGAGGAGTTTGAATCTCTTCCATGCTTCTTAGCAATACTGAAGAGCTGCCTGGAACAACAGAAAACAGATTAGAATGAGAAAATAAAGAGATGCATAAAGTTTCAAAATGCTGTCAGGATGGAGAAGAGAAAATACGCTTATAAGACATAGGAGTAGAGAACCAGAGCATGTGCCAAGCTTGGTTAGCTGCAAAATAGGTCCATTTCATCAAGTTTAAGGTTTGCTGAAACAAGAGGAGTTAGAGATGTGCACAAGCCTGCAGGGCCGTGATCTTATTGGCATCATGGAGACGTGGTGGGATGGCTCCTGTGACTGGAGTGTTGGGATGGAATGGTACAGGCTCTTTAGGAAGGACAGGCAGGGAAGATGAGGAGCAGGTGTCACCCTCTATATCAGTGACCAGCTGGAGTGCATGGAGCTCTGCCTGAGCATGGATGAGGAGCTGACTGAGAGCTTATGGGTCAGGATTAAAGGGAGCGCAGGGACAGGGGACATCATAGTGGGGGTCTGCGACAGGCCACCTGACCAGGGAGACTGAGCAGATGAGGCCCTCTATAGGCAGATAGGAGCAGCCTCACGTTCCCAAGGCCTGGTCCTCACGGGGGACTTCAACTACCCTGATATCTGTTGGAGGGACAACACAGCAGGGCAGAAGCAATCCAGGAAGTTCCTGGAATGCATCAATGATAACTTTGTTCTCCAAGTGATAGAGGAGCCGACAAGGAGAGGTGCCATGCTGGATCTTGTTCTCACCAACAAGGAGGGGCTAATAGGGGATGTGAAGCTCAAGGGCAGCCTTGGCTGCAGTGACCATGAAATGGTGGAGTTCAACAGTGCAGAATTTGGCCTCTTCAGGGACCTGCTTGGTAGAATACCATGAGATAAAGCCATGGAGGGAAGAGGGGCCCAAGACAGCTGGCTGATATTCAAGGGTCACCTCCTCCAAGCTCAGGAGCGATGCATCCCAACAAAGAGGAAGTCCAGCAAAAACGCCAAGAGGCCCCCATCGATGAACAAGGAGCTCCTGGACAAACTCAAACATAAAAAGGAAGCCTCCAGAGGGTGGAAGCAAGGGCAGGTAACCTGGGAGGAATACAGAGAAACTGTCTGAGCAGCCAGGGATCAGGTTAGGAAAGCCAAAGCCCTGATAGAATTAAATCTGGACAGGGATGTCAAGGACAACAAAAGGTTTTCTGTAGATATGTCAGTGGTAAAAGGAAGATGACAGAAAATGTGGGCCCCCTCTGGAATGAAATGGGAGACCTGGTTACCTGGGATATGGAGAAGGCTGAGGTACTTAACAACTTTTTTTGCCTCAGTCTTCACTGGCAAATGCTTGAGCCACACTGCCCAGGTCACAGCAGGCAAAGGCAGGGACTGGGAGAATGAAGAACCACCTTCTGTAGAAGACCATGTTTGAGACCATCTAAGGAACCTGAAGGTGCACAAGTCCATGGGACCTGAGCGGATGCATCTGTGTGTCCTGAGGGAACTGGTGGATGAAGAGGCTAAGCCACTATCCATCGTATTTGAGAAGTTGTGGCAGTTCGGTGAAGGTCCCACTGACTGGAAAAGGGGAAACATAACTCCCATTTTTAAGAAAGGAAAAAAGGAAGACCCAGGGAACTACAGGCCGGTCAGTCTCACCTCCGTGCCTGGCAAGATTATGGAGCAGATCCTCCTGGAGACTATGCTCAGGCACATGGAAAATAAGGAGGTGACTGGTGACAGCCAACACAGCTTCACTAAGGGCAAATTGTGCCTGATAAATTTGGTGGCCTTCTATGATGGGGTTATAGTGTTGATGGACAAGGTAAGAATGACAGACATCATCTACCTGGACTTGCGCAAGGCATTTGACACTGTCCCGCACGACATCCTTGTCTCTAAATTGGAGAGACATGGATTCAATGGATGGACCACTTGGTGGATAAGGAATTGGCTGGATGGTCGCACTCAAAGAGTCGTGGTCAATGGTTCGATGTACAAGTGGAGGCCAGTGACGAGTGGCGTTCCTCAGGGGTCGGTACTGGGACCGGCACTGTTTAACATTTTTGTCGGCGACATGGACAATGCGATTGAGTGCACCTTCGGCAAGTTGGCCAGCTACACCAAGCTGTGTGGTGTGGTCGACATGCTGGAGGGAAGGGATGCCATCCAGAGGGACCTTGACAGGCTGGAGAGGTGGGCCCGTGTGAACCGCATGATGTTCAACAAGGCCAAGTGCAAGGTCCTGCATGTGGGTCAGGGCAATCCCAAGCACAACTACAGGCTGGGCGGGGAATGGATTGAGAGCAGCTCTGAAGAGAAGGACTTGGGGGTGTTGTTTGATGAGAAGCTCAACATGAGCCGGCAGTGTGCGCTTGCAGCCCAGAAGGCCAACCGTGTCCTGGGCTGCATCAAAAGCAGTGTGACCAGCAGGTCGAGGGAGGTGATTCTGCCCTTCTACTCTGCTCTTGTGGGACCCCACCTGGAGTACTGCATCCAGCTCTGGGGGCCCCAGTACAGGAGAGACATGGAGCTGTTGGAGCGAGTCCAGAGGAGGGCCATGAAGCTGATCAGAGGGATGGAGCACCTCTCCTATGAGGACAGGCTGAGAGAGTTGGGGTGGTTCAGCCTGGAGAAGAGAAGGCTCCAGCGAGATCTAATTGCAGCCTTCCAGTACCTGAAGGGGCCTACAGGAAAGATGGAGAGGGACTCTTTATCAGGGAGCGTAGTGATAGTTATCTTCCAGGAACTTCACGACCTCATCTTGCTGGCCTGTCTTTCCTAGAAAGTATGTAGCCATCCAAGACAGCATTCCAGTCATGTGACCTATCCCACCGTGTCTCTGTAATTGCAATGAGATCATGGCCCTGTGACCGCAAACAGACCTCTAGTTCTTCCTGTTTATTCACCATGCTGCATGTGTGACCTGAAGGACCCTACAAGAAAGCTGGAGAGGGACTGTTTACAAGGGCACATAGTGATAGGACAAGGGTTAATGGCTTTAAGCTGAAAGAGGGTAGATTTAGATTAGATATTAGGAAATAAATTCTTCACTGTGAGGATGGTGAGGCACTGGAACAGGTTGCCCAGAGAAGCTGTGGATGCCCCCTCCCTGGAAGTGTTCAAGGCCAGGTTGGATGGGGCTTTGGGCAACGTGGTCTAGTGGAGGGTGTCCCTACCCATGGCAGGGGGGTTGGAACTAGATGATCTCTGAGGTCTTTTCCAACCCAAACCGTTCTATGATTCTATGATTATATGATTCTATGAAATAGTTCTGAAGTAATAAAATTTAGGATAAGAATTTGCTGCTGATTTCTGATGTTCTTTGTTTTTATTCCTTCCCCCCCACCCCTTTTCGTTCTTTCCTTCCAATGCTGAACTTATTTGTGGAAATATCTGGAATTTAATGAAAGAGAAGTTTAGAAAGGAAATCTAAATTTATTGAACCTGTTTGAAATGCATGTCTTGAAAAAAAAAGAAGTGTTTTATCTCACAGACTGTAATCTAAAAGTTTAAACATATCAGGAACAGTATGCCATTTACTTTATCTAGTAAACCAGGTAAGAAATACTAATGATTTTGCATAAATTAGATGATGACACTTTTCACCGATAGTGCTCCATATCACATACAAGAGAATGTATTTCTTTCTTGAAAAAGAAGAAGAGAAAAGATTTCACCATGATAATCGTCTATTTTTTTTTCTCTTCAGTCTGAACAAATAATGCTACCTGTAGATAAAGGCCATCCTCATTATTATTTATTTATTTTTATGACCGTGTTTTACAGGAGTATTTAATAATCTGGGATCTGATTAAGTGCTAAGCAAACACAAAATTGAAATATAGCTCAAGCACCACCAAGATCAATACAGTGATGCGAAGAGAGAAGGACAAGGAAAGAAAGAGACAGTGTACAGGTCACAGTCAAGCAGGAACTAAGGTGTTTATAGTGTTCTGAAGGAGGTTAATATATTAAAATCTATAGCTTATCTTTCATGTAACTACTATCAAAATGGAATAGGTCTGAGATGACATAGACCATATATGCTCTACAAACTTCAATTACTTGTTCTTCCCTGTTGAGGTAGGTTCTCTGGTCCATGTTTTCTCAGGAAACCTTCCCAGTAGTATTCTTCTATTGGACTTGTTCATCTGACAATTGTGAGATGATTATATAGTAAAATTTTAGGATACTTCTCTCTTTGTAATCCAAAACTATAGAGGACAGTATGAGGTTTGTTTTGTCATATTTGTGGTCATAATCCAAACAGAACAATAGAATGAAAGAAACAATAGCTGTCTGGAGGATACAATTATAGGTACCTTGCTAAACGCAGAATAGAGAATTTGGAAATATGTCTTAGCTGTAATTTAACAGAATTTGGGTGTTCATTTTGATAGCACTCAGTCATTAGTAGATATAGAGGAAAAATTTCTTTTAAACTAAAAGTCAAATTGTCTTGGACTTCTTACATTGAATTTCTTGTTTGTTACTAATGGAAGGAGGCTTTTATTTTCCTAAGATATATTGGTGGATCTTGTGGGCAAGAACTGTAGAATACTTTGCAAACAGAAGCAAGCAAGTAACAGAGAGCAGAGCAGAACGGTCACAAAAACAAAAACCAGAAAACAACACCCCCCAAAAAACCCTATAGAGTAATATTTTTATGTGTTAATCTGAAAGTCCAGCTGATTTTTCTCTTTTCCTTGCTTTATTTTTAATTACAATTTGAAACTTTGATAAATGACCAGAAAAAAAGCCTGTATGGCTTGGGACAAAGTTCTTTTCCAGAAACATAGGAATCTGAACACCTCATTTGTTCTTCTTTCTAGTGGTATCAAAAGCAGATTAAAAAAAAAAAAAATTAAATATTTGTATTCAAAACAGTGTCTTAAAATATTAAATATTTTTAGTAATATAAAATCTTTCTTGCGCTCAAATGGCCTGTTAAATATTTCACATTTACCTTTTCATTATACCAAAACCTTAAGCATTGTTTTCTCAGATAAATCAACTTTCATAATTCAGAATAGACACTTTGGGTTTTTTTGTTTCTGCAGCTTTTCTTCCCCCCACCCCCCACCCCAGGAGAGTTCTTTGCACAGGGCTTTGCACAGACATAAAACTTGGAATCCAAAATGAAATGCCATTTCTTCAAAGTTATATTTGCATTTGAGAGTTGAGGACACTCAAGCTATTGTCTACATCCCGCTATTTCAGGAAAAGTTCATGGATGGAGCTTTCACTATTTATGTAAATCCCTGAGGGCCATATGTTCAACCATTTGAAACAAGTGTAATTTTGTTCAGTGAACTCACAGTAAAACATAAAATGAGGCAATTTAGCCTGAGTTTTTGCATAAAAAATTTTATACTACAGATTTTCATTTTTTGATGTCCCAAAGAAGTGACTTCATTCTGGAAATAGCTGCCCTGTGCACAACTACATGGGAAGTGAGGACTGAGAAAAGAAGAAACTTTTAACAGACAGGTTGGAGGAGACAACAGAGGAACATGAAAACTAAGAGACTGTAGGCTCACAAACCCCAAAGATTACATTTAGACAAATGTGTGAATCAAGGAAGTAAAAAAAACCCCACAAACCTGTAGTATGAGAAATCTTATAATTGCACTAAAGTTTTCTTATGAGTTATTAAGAGACTGATAAGCAAGGGATGTAGGTTGGGGTCAAAAAATAAGAGTTCAGGACGTAACCTGTGTATACCTTGTTGGTGATCAAGATAAAGAGAAAATTGGTTGTGCTGCAGGTGGGATTTTTTTTCTCAGGGAGAAAAAAAAAAAAAAAAAAGAGAGCAATAATTACTTTTGGCAAAGTTTTAGGTCCTGAGCTGTAAACTTGGTTTCCTTTTTCTTCTGTGGGCATATTACTGGGATTCTGCTGATATCCCAGGGGAACTACTACTTTACGTTAATGCGTGGAGAAGCAGACTTCTTACCAGATACTTCTGCTGCTATTGTAGTAGTGTTTCTACAGTCTTAAGGCTAGTGATTCCAAATGTATAGGATGAGAAGACACTAATGAAAAACTTGAGAAATTAATTAAAAAGCCCATAAAGTTCTGTTTATGCAGATAAGAATATGGATTTTTTTATTAAGTACTCAATAAGTAACAGAACTAGTGATAGGTTTTATGTTCTACCATAAAAATGGAAATCTCAGCCTTTCACTAAAATAAAATTTCCATTTCTGTTTATGATGGATCATGTGATATTACGGCACCAAACTTGTCAATAGTAAGGGGGTTCCTGCTACGTTGTGCAACAGAGTAATTTTCAGTTTCCACATTTGAATAAAGAGAACAAACCAAATTAAGTATTTTTAATGAGGGATATATTTAATACTACCCTGAGAGTTTAATGTCAATAATAGTTTCATGGTGTATAGGTAGAATATGGGTCAGAAGAATAAAATAAAATAAATATATCATGCTAACATCACCTGTACAGTGGAGATACAGGTACGCTTATATAAATATGCTTAAAATCTTTAAAGTTATCAAAAGGAGTTGAATCAATAGCTCATACCCACTTCCTTGAAATACTTGCCTCATCACTCAAAACTCTTTTGATCCCCTAAACCACACACATATACACAAGCCTGTGGCAAGCAAATACTGACGAAAGGGTTCCCAACAGACTCTGAATTTGATCTAAGAAGATGAACTGCTATTGTCATAGCTGAACAAAGCGTATTTCTCCAAAGTATCCTTTCATGTGTTGTCCTTGTCATGGCTCTCAGAAACTCTTGATGAGCTTCTCTTTCCAAGAGATGTAAAGTTTGTAGGAATAGGTAACAGAAAAAACCAGGCAGTCTTTCAGACACAGAAGCTGTCTGAAACAAAGGCAGTAGAAAACAGAAGGAGGAAGCTAAATCCAGGTTGGGAACAAATATTCTGAGTCTAACTTTATTATGTTAATTAGCAAGAGTGTACAGAGAAAAGAGCAGTTAGCACCGTGGCACAAGGGGGGAAGTTAACAAGGGGGGCAGTGATAAGGTCATTAGCTCTTGTGCAATAGGGAGAAAAGCGGCTTATTGCCTGTGAAACAGCAAAGCATTAGCAGAAGCTGAGATGTGGGGTAAATTTCAGAGGGCCATAAAACTAATGTTCTGAGAGTCCAATTTTTGTGTAGAGAAGTGTATAACACAAGTCTGTAAGTATTTCCTTCATTGTCTGGTTACATCTGTGCATGAGCAAATACCTTTACATTGACCATGGAATAGAAAGAAGATTTTTAAGCACAGTTTTTATACAGTGAGTGTATCACTGCATTACCACATAATGAGATTCCATACAACAGATGGTTCTGTATTTCACAGGGAATATATTGTCTCCACCAAATTACTACAAGTTACTTTCAAAACAAGTTTAACTCCCATTAATGAAACTGATTTAGTATATTTTGTATTTATACTCTTTTTGGAAGACTCAACAGATTTAAATGGCTGAGTCATATATAAGTCTAAGTATTAAAATGTTATGATCTGCCCCGGGTGATAGACTGAAGTAGTTTACAAAGTAAATGACATCTACAGCCACTCTAGCAGTCAGCTAATATTATGAACTTTTGGGGAGGCATGGCATCATTTCGCAGAATATGACACAGAAGCACAAAGTTCTCTTGGAGACCACAATCAGCTGTTTATTAGTGTCATAACAGCGTATAACAATGTGACTTTGTTTATTCCAGAAGTGCCTTTGTACTGTACAAGTATTGCATAGTGTTATTTGACAATGAGGAACCTAATGTTTTGCCTGACTACAGCTACAGAACTTTCAAATCAAAGTACTTCGCTCTTGAAAAATGAAAGAAAAGCAACGTGAATGATTCTGTTCTAATGAAGTGCAAGGCTTCTCTTGGGAATAAAAATATGATAATTCATATAACTGAAGCATTCCATGTAAATTGTCAGCTATTCAAATTAAAGAAGTAACTAATGAATAACTGCATGCAAGATTGCATGGTGATTAGCAGTACAATATTTAATATCAACTGATGTTATCAATCATTTCCCACTGTAATTACCCAAGGTGTTGAATAGAAAATTGCTTTTAAAGTACATTTCAATAAATGAAGTATTAATTATTACAGGTAACTTGTAAAACAGACTGTTACCACATAGTCAGAAGTGGGCAAAGAACCTCATGAATATTTTTAAGATTTTCTTTTTCTGTACTAAAATGAAACAAATGTTTTCTGAAAAATTCATGTGCAAAGTAAGTGAGAAATACAAAGAAAAACAGCCCTTAAACTCACCAGGCACCTGCTAGTTAGTGAACTTGTCAACAATGTACAAAAATGATGTCCATGGTCAGCCACAGGCGTATGGCCTAAGCAGCACAGTGTTCACTATCATGGTTTAGTGGTTGGACTTGGCAGTGCTAGGTTAATGGTTGGACTCAATCTGAATTTTCTGACCAAAATTATTCTATGATTCTAACAGAGACAGAAATGCAAACACCAGTTGAGAGATTACAAGTACATTGGCCCTTATTTTTGGCAATGCGATATTTAAATACATTTTAAAAAGTGTTATATTCCCATCTAATTAATGTATTTATGTATTTATGTATGTATCTATTTATTTATACGATCTATGGTAATCCTATACCCTGATTATGCTATGGAGTTGGTCCATGCTAACACACTTTTTATGAAGATGAAAGATAATATCCACAGTAACAAGTGAGGGGCTACTTTTCATCATGTATTAGTAAAATGAAAAAGTACTTTTCTTGGACTCTGTGAAATTATACTGCTGTAAGATTATTTGTATGATCTCTCTTAATTTTGTCTTTTTGCAGGTGTTCCATTCGATTGAATTAATCATTAATTAGAGCTGGGATTTGAATCTGAGTTTCTTTTATCTATCTCAGGTGTACGTAAGTGACCACCAGATTAATAGATATTCTGACCTGGCAAAGTAGTGAGGGATTTGTTTCTCTTTGGTTTTGAATAGAAATTTCATCCTGGAGCTAAGAGATTTTTCACAATATAAATTTAAACCAAACAGTTTTGCCTTAACTTCCAGATTTGACAACCATCTCTACATAAATAATTTTCTATAGATTTTATATTAACAGTAGTTAGGGGTGAGGTGGGGAGGAGAGCTCTGAATCAGTAGAAAACCACTTCGCTGATTAATTTGCGTTTCATGACATTTTTACAGAGTATGAAAGTTAATTTGACTCTGTGTCCTTGGAATGTGTTATATGTCTCTCAAACTAATTTATTTTGTAATTGCTATCACAGAATCACAGAGTGGTTGAGGTTGGAAAGGACCTCTGGAGGTCATCTTATCCAACACCCCTGCTTAAGCAGAGCCACCTAGAGCCAGTTGCCCTGGACCGTATCCAGATGGTTGTACATTTTTTCATGTATTTCTTCCTATATTTTTAATTCTTTACTTCTTTGAAATAAATTCAGGTGATTTTAAGTGTTTGGAGTTTTTATTATTAATTTCTTTTTTCTTATTCATTAATTCCAAGGCCAGACAAACTCTTACAAATTAAAGATACTGAAATGGAAGAAAATTCATGCTTTACTACATGTCTTGTTGCATTTCTTTTAAAGATCTGGAACCATAGTTGTGGGAATAGGAGGGACACTCATGTTGACTGTCTTCAGATATCTAACTCAAATCATGCCTAAATGAAGAGGTAAGTGTTCGTAGATTTCTTACATGCTCTCTGGAGAGGACAGTTAGAGGGAGTTTCAGAACAGAAGCCTAACTCACAAATTGTTATTGGAGTTTTTTTTTCTTTCTTTGTAGACTAGAGAAAGAGCTTAAGAAGGCTACCCTTCTAATATGCAGATTTTAATTTTGTCCTTAAATTAGGTGAGATTAATATCTGCTGTTGTGTTTGAGAAACAAGTTTGTGGTTAGGGCAATGTGAAAGGATCAATTTATGCCTGGCTCATTAACTGCAACGACTAAAGTTTAAAAAACCAAAACCAACAACAAAACAAAACCCAGAAAACAGAATATATTAAGGATCCCTGGAAATATCTAGTTACTGGAGTCTGCAAGGGAGAAGCTACAGTTTACTCAGATTTGTAGTAAAGGTATTTTTGGCTTTTTTTTGGCGTAGTGCTTTGCTACACTTTCCCTAAGCAGCCTGTTTCCAGAGGATCTTCTTTTCCAATTTAAGCACACAGGCTTTTCATGAAGTGCTCAGAAATATATTTTCAGAAGATTGTCAGCTGAGCAAGAACCAGAGTAGGACATGATAAAACAGAGAGACTGCAGAGATTTAAGCTAGTGTTCCTTGTTCTCAGACCCAAGACTATACAACTTTCTTACAAGTCTCAGCTGAGAATCCTTTCCTGCAGGTAGGCATATAAATTAAATTGTTCACCACAGCAAGCCATGCCCTAGTAGCTGAAGAGCAGTCTTTATCCTGATGCAAGGATTGGGCAGAAAGCAGAAGTCTGACAGGTTCTGATTGCGCTGATTCATTTAAAAAGCAAAACAAAACCAACCAAACCAAAGGAAAAATCCAAAACAACAACAAAAAATGAGCAGTATATCCTGGCTTATGTTTATACTACTTGGTGCTAGTCCCTTCTATAGCATATTTGCCTTGGAGAGGGCTAAATGGAGTAATCCAAAAGAACTGAGTGAGTGAACATTAAAACAGGGTGGATGATCAGGGATCCAGTGCTCCAGCTCCAGCTTAACTCATGGTCTTCTTTTAGTAGAGAAACAGACATAATCAAAATGAACATGGCTGCAAGGACCTAGTCATGATGATAATGAAGGCCACCCTTCATCTCATTTGAAAATCTAGCTGTCATACACCATAATTCAGAATAAGACTCTTGAAATGCTTGCTATCTGAAAGGAGGTTGTGGTGAGGCAGGTGTTGGTCTCTTCTCCCAAGCAACAAGTGATAGGACAAGAGGAAATGGCCTGAAATTGCTCCAGGGGAGGTTTAGGTTGGATATTAGGAAAAAATTCTTCACTGAAAGGGTGGTCAGACATTGGAACAGGCTCCCCAGAGAGGTGGTGGGGTCACCGTCCCTGGAGGTGTTCAAAAAGCATGTAGACATGGCACTTTGGGACATGCTCTAGTAGACATGGTGGTGTTGGGTTGATGGTTGGACTTGATGATCCTAGAGGTCTTTTCCAACCTTAAAGATTCTATGATTCTATGATTCTATGATCTGTGTAACAGCAGTAGTACATATAAGTTATTCAACTGACCCATTGCAAAGAGAGCTGAATAACTCCAGTGCTGGGATGAACTCAATCAGTTTTGAAAAATGTCAGCTATGAGTTAAGATGCCTGCAGAGGTAGGGAGTACTGTTAAGGCTGCAGACCTACTGTTTCCTGTGGGTTGACCACAAAGAGACAAATAGCACCCTGCTGGTGAGCTATTCCTCTTCTCGATTCTGCTGATGACCTCCCTGAAAGCTAATGCAACAAGAGTTTTTCTCGATCAAAATTTATTCTTCAGCAGATCAGAATGAAACCCCCCAGACTAATCCTGAAACAGAAACCTGATCTTTCTATGAATGTGGTGTTACTCCCTTGGTAAGTCTTGTGCTACTGTTTTCTTGAGTTGTGTTTTAAGCATAACAAATGGAAATTGCATTATCCATTTCACTAAATATATATTTGAAAAGGCATGTTCTTTTTTAATGACTGCCAAGCTGTCCTACAGCTTTCTTCCTCCCTTGCCACAAGCAGATACTTGGCTTCTTCCTTATGTGAAAAATGTCTTACAAGTTTCTGCCTAGCCTTCTACCTCCAGGCCTTCTTCCCTCTTTCCCAAAGTAGCTCAGTGCCCCTTGTTATGCTGAAATTCTTAGCAGACTTTTGCTACAAAATCCCCAAATGAACAGTTTTAAAATAAGATCTTTCTGAGGTTTTTTGGTCTTTCTTTTTTCTTTTTTTTTTCTTTTTAACCCAAATAATTGCAGTGAGCTGATTTACAGGACAGTGTTGTTAACAGTTGTGTCAACACAACAAAGGCAGCAGCAAACTGTGGTGTTCGAGTGGAAGTGACTAGCCAGGAAGAGACAAAACTGGGACTCAGAGGCAGTACTTTTGTTAGAGGAAATATATCACTGAAATTCACCCTTGCTGCAGTAAAGCCCTAGGATGAGATAACGCAGTGGTGCTGAATGAGTGGTTCTGAGAGAGCATATGCAAACGCTCTGGTCTAGTACATGAGGGATCGCTTTATGTTTTGCGGTATAATGTATACAAATTCAGATCTAGTCAGTTTACTGTGTGTAAACTGAAAAAAACCCAACAACCAAAACAAAACATAAAAAACCCCATAGCCTCTAGTAGCATTTCCTGAAAAGAAAGAAAAAAAATTCCTCAGGGTAAACTGTCAGTTTACATTGCAATCTTAATAAAAAAGAACAGCCAAAAGGAATCAGGCCTCAAAGTAATAACCACGTCAGTCACTACAATGTAAACCCATATCACAGAATTATTTTGATTTATGTTAGTAGTATAGATAGAAATACCAAAGAGAGTATACAATGAAATTTTAGCAGAATGAAGTCTCGGAATTTGGTCTCTGTACAGTTTGCTACTCAGAAGTCTTGCTCAAGAGGGCCATAAACCTACTTTAACGGAAGTTAGTAATTTGCCTACTGCATGTTGAGTCACCTAATTGTAGTTTATGTTGATGTAATTGCTATGATAAAAGTAGTAAAATGGACTAAACTACATTTTCAGAGCTATAGAATGATTTCCTCGTTAAATTAAGAGATGATCACTGAATTCAATCTGATTGGCTATTAAGACATTTCCCAATGTTAATTCTGCATAATAAAACATGTTTTACATCATGTAAGAGACAACAAAGATAGAATGATGCCAAAAATGAATAGAGCTGTTTGAAGTCTGATTACCCTGATGCATCCCTTCTTTACTATTTTCTGATTTCTCTATTCATAATTTTGGCTCTTTATAGGCCATTTCATAATTGAACAGCTTGTAAGAAAAAGTCTGATGCTTACAGTAAAGTGTTGGGGAGAAGAAATACACAATTCTATTAAGCATTTGAAAAACTCATGGTGTCATTTTTTGTTACTAAACAGGCCTCTCTGTGCCTCAGTTTCCATATTTATAAAATGATAATTCCTCTGCTTGCACGGTGTCCAAGTTTAAAACATTACATTTCTTTAGTACTGTCATATGAGGATCCTAAAATGCCATTAAAATATTGAAGAAAAGGTTTAGATGCTAAATAAAACAGCTTTGTACCTCTGAGTGGAGAGCAATGAGGTAGTATTTGTGGACATTCATGACAGTTGCTTCACAGCAAACACCAAATCAAATGTTGCAATAAGAGAGTGAGGAGACGTAGAACATACTCTTAAGAAAAAGTGTAGAAAAGGCCAGAACACTACAAAAAACACTAGACCTTTTGAGGGGAAGACCTGCTGGTTAAAAAAACCCACCAATCACCCATCCACCCACCCAACCAACCAACCAAATGAAACAGGATGGAAGATTGGCCAAAGTGTACAAAATGGAAGAGCGTACCAAGAAAATCTTTTTATTAGTTATGGGCAGAAAATGACTAGAAAAAACAAGATGTTCAGATTCTGCTAAGTGAATGTTGAGGGGGATCTTCCAGTTTTGTGTGGAAGATTAAAGAGCTAGAAGAAAAAGAAACAGCAGACAAAATTGTCTTAGAAAATAAATTACTATAAAAGCAAATTTGCGTATCAGTGTTCTATCAAGTTCCAAAATGACATACAGAAGAGCAAATTACGGTAGAGATGCTGACATCTGCATTCTCTACTCCAGCTACAGGACTGTGGTAGTCCACCCTGATGTCTCAGTCTCTGTATCTTTCACTGCCTATTATCATTACTAATGATTGGTTTATATTCTCTCTTGAGTGAAGGAAGTGGCTTCCTGAGTTCTACTTATAAAATAGGGACTGGTAAAGAATGTTCAAATTAATGTGTGTGTTTGCAGGAAGTGGTGAATTTATATATAAAAATTCAGGGCATTCCTTGTTGCCTCTGCACTTTACCTCCAAATACTATACGGTCCTGTGAGACAGAAGTACTACAAAAAGAATATTACATGGATTCCTCTTTTAATTACTAGGAAAAGTGAAACTTGTTCATCTGGGATTCAGCAGGAGCTTGCAGGAGGGCCTGCTGAATCAATGCTGTATTTACACTGTTCTCTTTTCCTCTGAGATTTGTTCTCTTAACGCATCTCACTGAAGTGTTCATTCAACACTACTTTCTATCATATGGAAGTTCTGTATATAATTACAGTTACTGTTTGCTATATCAGCTGTCAAATTCTTGCTCTTATAACACCTGTGCTGTTACTTTAAATGCAGTGGTATGCCCCAAATGGCTCGGACGTCATTATGGCAGTCATTGACCCCATATATTAATTTTGGCATGAATGACTTTGTGACCTTAATATTTTGTGAGTAAAATGCATTTCTTCCTGACAGTTTAGACTGAAATCAGACTTAGCCATTTATAATAATAGCTTTCTTTTACTAGAAAATAATATTGCATTTGCATACTAAATAGTACACATTTTCTTGTTTATGTTGATGAATATTCTTTCAAGCATTAATTGGGCACTCAACACCTAGGTGTCTAGGTTATTGCATATGATTTTAGGGGGAAATGTATTTTACTCAAGTTTTATTAGAACCATGTTAACAACCTTTCATTTCCTTTTGCACAATTGAGATTTTCTCTGTTGAGAGATAGGGAAAGGAGACAGCAGATGGACAGACAGCCAAAGGCAATTATCCTTTTAGCACCAATCCAAGGAACATCTTAGGCTCTAAATTATGAAGGTGCCTGTCACTTGAGCACTGTAAAGATAACCAGAAACCAAATACAACCAATGAAATAGGATAAAATGAAAACAAAAGCATCAAAAGGAAAACTGAATTCAGTGATAATGTCTGTAGGTGCAAGGCCTTCTCTATGATTACTGCAAGTCCATCTAACTACAGCAATAAATAACAACCATTAGCCAAAAAAAAAAAAAAAAAAGTCAGACCCTATCAATTAGGTGCTTACTGTGCACTTCTGTAGCAAAAATGCTTAATATAGATAAATTATAAAGTGAATGCATGTTTGACATCTTTTGGTCCATTTCCTTTGAAATATGCATTTAAATGTTAATATTAGATTCCATAAACAAGTATAACAAAAAGGGCACCCGCAACAAAGATGAAAGAACATAAAAGGCCTGAAGTTGACAGTATAAGTACCAAATCTGATAGAGCACAGCAGTTACAGAAACATAAAACATGTTGAAAACATCATAATTATAGCTGGTTAGAGATCAAAGGTATATGTGCAATAAAAGCAAACGTAAGCAATCAGATAAGACACATTAAAAAAAGAATTCTGCTGTAAACATGAATGATAGCTATGTGGTAATATTTAGCTGGCATTATTCAATTAAAAATAAAATGGTTTGATGACATTGATCTTTTTTATTTATTTGCTCCCTTCAGTTGCTTAAAATTAAGATATGTTTTGAGTATGAATATACATATTTTAGATGTATATAGGTTTTATGCTTTAAGTATATATATACACACATATACACATACATGCACAGACATATACATACATATGCACGCACATGAACGCACACATATATACACATATTTGTGTGTGTGCATGTGCATAATTCTTAAGATTGTTTAAGGGGGAAGTTTATATGACATGCTGTGAATACCTCATAATAACTGAGGGAAAATATTTCCTAATCCGTAGAAGATCAATCTTTACTATTCTAAGATAGCCCTTGAAGTGATGATATGGAAGTATACTTGAAATCTCAACAAAACAGAGCACCTGCAAGGTGAAGTATTCTTATTACACAGCAAGTTTCATCAATTTCATGTGGGTTTTTTTTTTTCTTGAGGAGATATCCTCCATGACAGAATTTGCCAGATAGTCCACAATAATATATATCTACTCTGCCCTGGTGAGGCCACGTCTGGAGTACTGTGTCCAGTTCCGGGCTCCCCTGTTCAAGACAGACAAGGAACTACTGGAGAGAGTCCAGGGGAGGGGTACAAAGGTGATGAGGGGACTGGAACATCTCTCTCCTGAGGAAAGGCTGAGAGAGCTGGGTCTGTTTAGCCTGGAGAAGAGAAGACTGAGAGGGGATCTGATCAATGCTTATAAATATCTAAAGGGTGGATGTCTAGAGGAAGGGGCTAGACTCTTTTCAGTGGTGCCTAGTGACAGGACAAGGGGCAACAGGCACAAACAGGAAGTTCCATCTGAACATGAGAAAAAAATGTCTTTACTTTGAGGGTGACAGAGCACTGACACAGGCTGCCCAGAGAGGTTATGCATTCTCCTTCTCTGGAGATATTCAAAACCTGCCTGGATGCAATCCTGTGCAACCTGCTTTACGTGATCCTGCTTTAGCAGGCCTAGATGATCTCTAGAGATCCCTTCCAGCTCCTACCATTCTGTGAATCTGTGAATCTGTGAATCTTCACCAACAGAGTCTATCTCAGAAGGTATTCACCAGCAAGTTGGTGTCTTCTACCTTTAGAAATAATTCCAGATATAAAATGAACTACACCAGAGAGATGTCTGTTTACATCCACTAACTATAAAAGGTCCTACAGTGATCATCTTCCATTATAAACATCTAGATCTATCCCTTTGCATCCCAGCTGTACATTCGCTAAGCTGATCTATCGAGAATAATGACATCCCATTGCTTCTCTCACACAGAACCAGAAACATAAATCCTGCAGATCTACTGCCAGGTGTTTGTATATGGAGTATGGATGGGTCTTTGTCTTCTTTGTGGCAGGAAGAGAATGTAGGGCCATAAATTCTCAGCAGAAAGGCTTTCTGTGAAATGTATAATTAGAAAATCTAGATGTTGTTGAGATAAAAGGATGCTTCCTGGAAGCTCTGGCTAGTAGACCAATTACAAGATAAGGATTTCGAGTTACAGAAAATTAAAGTAGCATTTTAAAATATTCTAATGAGGACCTCGAGTAAAAATTAAAAACAAGAAGGTAATATGGACATATCTTGTGATAACTTTGAGTTTCTGACCAAAAACAATATTTTCTTGTTCAGTTTTCCAAACTCAGAGATATGGAGAAAGTTAAAAATCAGAATCGACTGTAACTTATCTTATATCCTTGAAACTAAAGTTTCCTAATATTTTGTTTGTTCAATTCTTTGTATAATTGTTTTCAATTTCAGTTATTCAAGTTGTTTTAATGTAACAAAATAAAAATTTCTCCAACAAATTTCAGTAATCACTGACAACAAAATAATTTTACGATTATGTATTTCTTTGGAAAGCCTATGTAGCAAGTACTCATTTTCTATTACCTCCAGCTTACAAAGTCTATTCTGCTGTCCTGAAACTGAGGCCCCTCTCTTTGATCCCCAAGCCTTAAGCTGTATCTATAGCCAGCTGACACAGTGGATGTTACAGTTCCCGGGCATTGCCAGGTGACTTGGATGTTTTGTCCATGCTAGCCCAAGTCAGTAGCAGGAGATAGAAACCAAGTTTAAAGATTGTCCTTTGGCAGGAAATCTGCACAACACAGTGATGCCAAGAAAGAACTGTGGAGGATGTAACATGGATAAAGTTTCCTAACCATTCCTATCCTGAAATGTTTTAGGATTTCCAAAGCCAGCTTATTTTTTTTTCTTTTTATGTCAGCTATTTCAGAGTGCTACACCGTGGCATGTAAACAAGTTAGCATCAATAGAAAAGCATCATAACTTAGAAAGCTCTTTTTTTTATTTTTTTTTTCCTTTTTGTCTCTTGCTTATCCTATCTTGGGAGATATTTCTTATATTTACAATGGATAATTCTGCTTAATCTGAAAATATGACTCAAAACACATTAATACTTTGAAGTACTACTACTATAATTACAAAAGATTATGTTTTTCCTCATCATACATACTGAGTAATTTTTATATTTTTTTTTTTCCTGTCCCAAAGTTAGTGAATAGTAAGAGATTGCTTGTCTCTTGTTCTCTTTCTTTCTCTCTCTTTTAATATATAATCTACATTCTGGAAATGGATTGTGGGGACATTTTTTGTTTATGACGTAAAGTGCCAAAGTTGCAGAGAGCACCTGAGAGATACAGTGATGTCGAATTTGAAGAAGACATTATGAGAGTCACAAGCCGCAATGTAAATCCTGCAGGAAAGGGGAGCTATTACAAAACCAAACCTAATTAACAGCATCTGAGCATCCTTCAGAGTATGCAGCCACCTCCTATCATCCACACAGACACACGGATAGTTGCTAATCCCAAAACTGTATCAGCTGCCAGGTGTATACACTCTCATCAAATTCAAAGAGACAAAGGGAGATTAAAGTAATGACATGTATTTAATATATTGATACTGATGTACATGGTAATAAAGGTACCAAGTATGGTCCTCTTAAAACGAGCCAGGGAAAAGACTGTTAATAGGAAGCTGAGGTGGGGATGAGCATGACACAGAACTGGGAGAAGTGGCTGATACACCAGGGGGTCATGCTGCTATCCAGAGGGTCCTTGACTGGAACCTCATGGAGTTCAACAAGAAGTGCAAAGTCCTGCACCTGGAGAGGAATAACCTCAGGCACCAGTACATGCTGGGGGCTACCCAGCTGGAAAGCAGCATGACAGAAAAGTCCTTGGGGGTCCTGGTAGACATGAAGTTGGACATGAGCCAGCAATGTGCCCTTGATGCAAAGAAGGTCAATGGTATCCTTGGCTGCGTTTGCAGGAATGTTGCCAGCAGGTTGAGGGAGGTGATCCTACCCCTCTACTCAGCACTGGTGAGGCCACACCTGGAATATTGTGTCCAGCCCTGGGGTCTCCAGTACAGGAGAGACATGGACATACTGGAGAGAGTCCAAAAAAGGACCACCGAGATTATGAAGGGTCTGGAGGATTTCTTTTATGAGGAAAGGCTGGGAGAGCTGGTACTTTTCAACCTAGAGCAGAGAAGGCTAAGGGATATTTTATTAGTGTATATAAATACCTGAAAGGAGGGTGTAAAGAGGATGGAGGCAGGCTTTTCTCAGTGGTGCCCAGTGACAGAACAAGAAGCAATAGGCACAAACTGAAACACAGGAGATTCTTCCTGAACATCAGGAAACACTTTTTTTTTTTTTCTCACTGTGAGGATGACTGAGCACTGGTCAAGTTGCCCAGGGTGGTTGGGGATTCTCCATCCCTGGAGATATTCAGAAGCTATCTGAACATGATTCTGGGCAAATGGCTCTAGGTGGCCCTGCTTGAGTCCTCCTGAGGTCCCCTCCAATCTCAACCATTCTGTGATTCTGTGATCTATTTATTAGTTTTCCAGTAATATTCTTATGTAGGGTTCAACTACTTTATTAATGAGATAGTGTTTAATAAGACTGTTTAATAAGTGTTTAATAGTGTTTAATAAGACTGTGTTTAATACTGAGTGATAGGAGGAAGTTTCATAAGGAAGTGTTTAAATCTTGGAGAATGTCATATGTGGTCTAAAAGGGATATGAAATACAGCTTTACTGCTTTGGTATTCTATGTCCAAGCAGTGATACTCTACAGTGTGTGATGTGTCAATGGTGGTGATGATAACACAGGTTATGCTTCTGCAAAATGCTTTCAGTGGTGGGAAGAAGAAAGTCAGTGACTGAGTAATAAATAACATTTAATCAAGATAGCAACTCTTTAGACTAGCAGCCCTTAGCAGCATTTAAAGAGACTCAGAGTTGACCAAGTGAAAATTATTCTTGCATTTGGCCATGTATTTTCGAAAACTCTGCTAATGAGATCTGCTGATATCAAGAAGATAAAAAAGATTTAAAAAATAGATAGTGCTTTTACGAATTATATACTTCTGTGAAGTATCTTGTTGCCTAATTTGAAAGTGCTAGGAAGGTAAATTGTTAAAAAAAAATAAAATTTTACAGAAATGCCTTGAATTAGTATCTGCCTGGTCTTTGAGATAAATGTGGTAGAAAGTAAAGGATATGTAAAATATATTTACAGATTTTAAATCCAAAAGGGGCCACTACAATCACAGTTTCACCTGGGTTTTAGTGCAATCATTGTGAAAATATTTTGCTGATGTTAAGGATATCTTCCTCTATAACATGTAAAGAGAAGATTTAAGACTAAAAACTTGGTATTTTAAGAATATGAGGCTTTGATATAAAATCTCCTTCTCAGGTGCGATTACATGTACTTTTGACTAGTAAATTGTGCCCATAAACTTGAGGAACAATTGGTAAGGCAAAACTAAAGAAATCAACTTGATAGTCACCACAGTAACTGATTGAGCCAATTTTGTCTTTTGGCTGTTAAGTGCTCATGACAGCTTTGGAATTCCAATGAACTTTTTCCATTGGGAAGATATCATAGAAAGTCAAAATTGAAAATAAAGAAAGGTAAGAACTAAAATGTAATGAACTTAATTTAGAACAAAGACTTTTATTGTAATGTGTGGTGTATCCTAATCAAAAATATTTGGTAAACTGTGGTCAGGAAGAGGATACAAATCACTATACTAATTATTTAATAATAGTGAAAAAAAAAAAAAAAAGGAATTGCTTTTCCATCATTATAAATATTTGCCTAGCAAATTCTATCATAAGCTGTGAAAAAATGAGATACAGAAGTCCTCAAAATTAGAAAATGAGAGAGAGAAATGTGAAACATGTTTCAGAGTAACTGACAAAAATTGATTTCATTATCCTTCCTCATGAAACTTATTCAAGTTTATGAAGGCTGTAACTGTATTCTCCTTAAAGATCTGTCCTTCAATTGTGTAAATAACAAGGAAAAAGACAAAAAAGTTTACAATTCTCTAGGAATTATGACTCTTTAATGAATTAATGATCATTGATTAACTAATTAGGCTAGAAATTAGTGGGTGAGGTTTTGAGTAGGAATACCAATATTTTTTTTTCCTCACTAGCACACATGGAAAATATACTGAAATTTAAAATGGGTCATATTTGGCCCAGAATACCTGTTTCCGTCACATTTCTTTCCAACCTCTGTTTAGGCAGTATCCCAAAATTGTCAGAAAAGTTTAGAACATGCTGTAAATAACAACCATGAAGTTCTGAAACTGGTGTCACATTTGCCTGTTATGTGTTATGCTTTTCTGATAACAGAAGAGGAGTTGATAGGATCTTACGCATTTCTCAGCTGCTGGGTGGCACTAATTTATACTATTTTTTTCTAGGGGGTCTGTGTATAGTGGTTCACTAGACAGACAAAGAATTATTTATGGGCTATAAAATGTGAAGCTGGCACAGAAGACAAATTCTACCTTTAAGCTGCTGCTTTTGAGGACCTAGCTCCTTATGCAATCAGTAAAAGGGAAGACTAAGACAATTATTTTGCTAAAATTTGAATCCAAATCAGATTAACTTTAACGTATTTCCTTCTATTTTAGTTTTGCAGGAATAATGTATGTATGTGTCTCAAAAAGTGTGTTGGGGAAGTTTTTGTCTGAAAAATGCTGATTTCTCAAAAATATTTTTTTTTCCCACAGGAACATACTACTTTTATAAAAAATATGGTAGGACCTCTCTCTTACCAGCAGAAAAAAAAAAAAAAAAAAAAAGCTGGTCAAATTAGAGAAAATACTAATCAACCTTAGAAAATTAAACAGAGTGAATTGGGCAGTGTGCTGGTTTTGGCTGGGATAGAGTTAATTTTCTCCATAGCAGCTAGTATGGGGCTATGTTTTGGATTTGTGCTGGAATCAGTGTTGACACAGGGATGTTTTCGTTACTGCTGAGCAGTGCTTACACAGAGCCAAAGCCTGTTCTGCTTCTCATACCACCCCAGTGGGCTGGGGGTGCAGAAGGAGTTGTGAGGGGACATGGCCAGGACAGCAGACCAAAGGGATATTCCATACCATATGACATCATGCTCAGCGTATAAGGGACTGGGGGAAGATGAAGGACCAGGGGGCATTTGGAGTGATGGTGTTTGTCTTCCCAAGTAACCACTGAGCATGATGGAGCCCTGCTTTCCTGGAGACGGCTGAACACCTGCCTGCCCATGGGAAATGGTGAATGAATTCCTTGGTTTGCTTTGCTTCTGTGTGTGGCTTTTGCTTTACCTCTTACACTGTCTTTATCTCAGCCCACAAGTTTTCTCACTTTTATTCTTCTGATTCTCTCCTCCATCCCACTTGGTGGGACTGAGTGACCAGCTGTGTGGTTCTTAGTTGCTGGCTTGGGCTAAAACATGACAGGCAGTGAACCCTTAATAGGAAACATGACACTTTAATTCAAATTTCTGCTCTGTCTAGTGCAGATCTGGGACTTAAATATTTGCTTTTTACATTGTAGGTGAGTGCCATAGTTACAGTTTTAAAAGCCATTCTGGAGTTTTGTCTCTGTATTATATTGAAAGAAAGATTAAAAAAACCCAACACTGCAAATAGCCCATAATTCTTTAGTACAGTCCAACAGTCAATGTGTAGAATATGCTTTGGATCTGTATTACTGTGAAATAACTTTGCTCTCTGATTCATACATGGGCCCTATCCTCTGAGCAGCCATGCAACACATCTTAGTTCATTCTTGGGATCTCCTTTAGAGAAAACTAAGTGATGGCTCCCAAGTAAGTCAGGGTGCAGCTTTGGGAATCTGTTCTCTACAGACAATGATGTTGACTGAACCAGTCCCACTGTATGGTGGACTGGCCTTGAGCCATGGTAATAAGAACTGCTCTGTGTCAACTGAGCAGGAGGATAATAATCACTCCTCAGCAGAGTTTGAATACAGCCTTTTTGAGTTAGAATAGGGGCTCAAAATTAGTTCTTTTTCACATCACTTGAATGCGCTAACCACTGCACTACCAAAGGGGAACCATCAGGTTCTCATGACCAGAAGGCTTTGGCTCCCATTCACATGAGTTCTGAAAGAGTCAAGACTTAAGACAAACACCTCTTCACCATTTCATACTGGCTGCCTCAGAAAGCATTCTCCAGTACAGCTCTTAAGTACCTAGCTCTCTCCATGTGTCATATAACTGGAAAACCCAAGTATCACTGACAATTAAAAACAAAGGATTTAAAAAAAAAAAATGCATCAAAGAGTTGAGTCAAAGTCCCCACTGTAGAAGTTCCCTTTACAGAGCTTCTCCTTCATCCCTAGCTGTTGGTGGTTAGCCCTCAAAAGCCAAGCTATTTAAATGCACTTCTTGCTAACAGTTTCATTGCCATCATAGGTGGGCAGAGATGACATCCTGAAACAGAACTCCCAGCTGATGCTACAAGAATTTTTTTCAGCCACATTAATCACTCTGCTGAAGTTTGGCTTGTGATACCTTGCATACAGCAAAATAAATAAACTCCCACATCAATAACTCATTCAACCACATGGACTTCTACTTACCACATGACTGAACATACTATTGATTTTAAACTAACAGCTATACAGCTTTTTCATCAATCCAACAGTACCAGTTGCTTCGACTCTTTTCTCTCTTCTTCTAGTCCTATTTCTTTTTCCTTTTCTCCAGACCCCAAACTTTTCCCTCTCCTTGATCCATTCTGCCCACTGGTGAAGTCAGAAGCAGGTGCTTTCCAGTGATATGTTGTTTTAAGCAGCATATGATTTACAAGTCAGAAATCCCACTATGTATGAGGCAACAGGGCTTTCTTATGGCATGTCACAGCTGCAGTACAAGATAAAGCATTTTCTCCAATTCAGATTCATATCACTGACAATATTTTGTTGGAAACAAAGAATCATTGGAAGATATAATCCAAAGTAAGGTTTCTTAACAGCAAATTTTTTTAGTTTAAGGAACTGAGTCCAGAAAAGCACAGGAGTTCCACTACTTAGGTCACTTAAACTAGACTGACCAGCACACTGTGGAGTATACAGTGAGGAATAGCCTTGTGGTGGTGGAGAAATGGGACAGATAACTAGAAGAATTTCCTATTTCCAATTTCTTTTTTTAATATGTTTACAGCCAATGTGGAATTCATATAAAGCCAAACGAGTGACTGGCCAATTGTGTTAGAAAAAGGACAAGGAGAGAAACTTGATGTTTCAAGAGGCCATGTAAAAAAGAGAGATTAGAAATTAAACACAGACCTTGAGGCTAAAATCTTATTTTGTAAAGAAAAGTCCTGTAAGTATTTCTTTTTCAACTTGCTATTGAAGAAGCTTTATACAGTAAATATCATTGTATTTGGAGAGCTCAGCATCTGTTATTCTTTCATATTGATTAAAATACTTTAAATATCAGGACTCATGTGACCAAGACAGTATTAGCTTAAAATAAACTGTTGCTCTCTTGCTATTAGCTGAAAGCATTGCAGTATTTCAAAAATAGGAAAGAAACAGATATTATTCCTGCAAGGGTGAACAAATGGCAAATGTATGTATGCAAATGGATTTTGTCAGGAGCAGAAAATATGCAGTCCTTTAAAGTTGGGTTTTTTTAATATAATCTGCAAAGAATTAATGTTAAAATCATGATATATCTAAGGCATAGGAAGCAGTTTTACAATCTTTTAGTTGTCATCTTTTAACATTACAACAAGTGCATTTCCTTTTAGTTGCTTCTATATTTAACTTTTCCCCATCTAACAGTTTAAAATAAAAATCTGGTTTGTGCAATAAATCTATTCCAATCCGATGATATTTTCAGACTTTATGCTTTTTTTCAGTAGGGGATGCTTTTACACTTACTGGGTAGATGTAGGAAAGCAGTAAAGTATTTGAGATTAAACTAAAGCAGTCAAGTCGATCTGCCACAGAAGTTAAATAGTGATGCCTGTAAATCCTAGAATGGGCATCTTGTATTCTAATAGCTGTGCTTCCATGATGAAGTATTATCCCTTGGTGTTTTTTAAACAGCATCTCTGTGAATGTATTTTATTTTGAAATCCCTTGGACTACTTCAGCTTTAGAACATATTGGTGAGTGGGTGACCAGTTGCACCTGCTATTTGTATCGCTGTGCAAGACAAGGTGTTGTCCCCCTCCTGTGCCTTGGGGCCAGAGCTGAACTCAAACTTCAGAAACAGTTAGCAGCTACAGGTTGGGGTTGCTAAGGCAATGTTCTGAATAGAAGCATCACTTCAGCAGTCTTCTCCATCTCCTTCCTAATGAGTTGTATCCATTGCTGGTACCCATGGCTTTTGCCTGTTGGGTGAAAGGGGGTTGTGGCTGTCCTGAAATGCAGCAAGTGTTTCTGGCAGACATCCATTGAAAAAGGCCTGTTATCAAGGTCTTAATGATTCTTTTAGAAGAATAAGGGAGTAGAAGAACATGGGGCATGGTTTAAAATGTGGAAAAGAAAAGGAGAAGAAAGTTAGCAGAACGCTAGAAGTTGATTTAGGGCTGTATTTCCACAGACTTTCTCTACCATGCAGGGCAGAGAAGCCTATGACATTGGGTATGAAAAAGAGAGCAAGGGAGACTGACATGCTAATCCCTCTTGCAAGCAAAAGGGTAGAAAAGTGTCTAGAGAAGTGCAGGGAATGATCGAATCTTTGACCAGGAACAAAGGGGAATAAACTGTTCTGTGAAAGGAAATAAAACAGATCAAAAAGGGGAGCAAGTGGTCATGGCTGAGTCATTGTCTGTTTACTAGTTTACTCCTGGGTTTTTACAGCTCTGAGTCAGAAACCCTAGAGAAATGTAAGAAATAAGATTTTACACAATTTATCCATCCTCTGTTGATATGTTTCGATGAACTACTGAATGCAGTAATGGCAATTAAGTCCTGGAAATTTTTACTTTGCCAAACAATAAACACAGAACTGAAATAGTTGAGATAAATTTCCTTTCACTGTAAACAGATTTCAGAGAAGATGATTTAAGTTTATAGGCAGACTACAAACAGAATTTGAGATTTTTTATTTTAAAAATCATTTTGTAACTTTTGGTAATAGGTGCAGCTAAGCTACATCTGATGCAATGAGCTGAAGACTGGTAACAGAACAACTTATAAGTATAACAAATGTCTATTTAGGTTTTATAAATCACTGAACAAAAAGTACAGTTTAACTATGTATTTCATTATTTCTCTTCTTTCTTTAACTGTTGTATCTTTCAGCATGTTTTAAATACAAGTGTTGAAATGAACTGTTTCAACAAAGGGTGATTTGAATGCCAAAATATGGACCAGATGCCTGAGGATATTTGAGATGTACATGATCTTGGCAGATGCAACACAGGAACTGCAGGAAACCCATGCCCTTCTAGAGATGCAGCTGGAAGCATGGAAGGATGACTGAAGGTGCCTAGCCTGTCTCTAGCCACGTACTTTTAGGCAACTGATTCCTATGTCAGCTCTGGCTTACTGTCATTACAAAGGTTCCTGGCTTAGAATTTTATCTGGGGCCTGAAGTTTATCTGCAGTGATGCTTGTGAAATGGCAAAGCCTATATTTGTGAAGATTTAGGTCATAAGGGACTTTACATTCAACAGGATTGTATGCAATCTAACAACCAGAATTTGGCAGTACTGCTTTCAGCCCATCACTTTTCTTTTTCATCTAACTACAGTACATCTTAAACTGTTTGTTGAAGTACTTTCTTGAATAGAGGAGAAGGCAAAACTGTGGCAAAAAAAAGCAGATAAGCAAGCTCCTTTTGTTGTGTCTTACTTCTCATGGTTGATTGTTCCCTGTGACCATCCAACACCTTCAGTGCTGTCATGGTTTAACTCTGGTAGGCAGCTAAGCACCACACAACTACTTGCTCACACCCTCCCTCCCCTACCCACTGCCCCCCAAAAAACCCCCACAAACAGAAAACATAACAAACAAAGAAAAAACAACAACAAGACAAACAAAGCCAAGAAAAACAAGTGAAAAAAACCAACAATTGTTCACCACCAGCCAACTGATGCCCAGCCAATCCCAAGCAACAGCAGCCCCCACAAACCTCCCCCCACATCACAGTTTTTATTGCTGAGCATGACGTCATATGGTATGGACTATCCCTTTGGTCAGTTGGGGTCAGCTGTCCTGGCTGTGGCCCCTCCCAACTTCTTGTGCATCCCCAGCCTACTTGCTGGTGGGGTGGGGTGAGAAGCAGAAAAAGCCTTGGATCTGTGTAAGCACTGCTCAGCAGTGACTAAAACATCCCTGTGTTAGCAAAACTGATTCCAGCACAAATCTCAAACGTAGCGTCATACTAGCTACTATGAAGAAAATTAACTCTATCCCAGCCAAAACCAATAGAAGTACTTATGGCACATGCACTGCAAACCCGCATTCACTTACTATTGCTAATATTATTTATGCTGCCTCTGAATTTGAGAAGTAAAATGTGTTCCATGCAAAAATAAGAGTTATCCTCTGTCGTCTTCTTATTTTCACTGCTCCATTTTTTTTTTCTCACTTTCTCACTGATCTTTGTAGAATTTTTAAATTTCTTTAAAAGTTTGGTTTTCGTTTCGTGTGGGTTTCCTTCCCCCCCCCCCCCCGCCCCGTTTTCTCTTACACATATCAACATTATTCGTATTCCTTGTTAGCTTACTTTGGTCTCTGTTTCCCTGGCTGGATTATACCAGAGTGAATATTAATTGTCATTTCTTCCATTACTTCAGTTTCAATAGTACATTTCCTAAGTGTTATAAAATCTCAGTTAAAATTCCACTGAGCATTTCACATTCCCTCAAAGTCAGACTTTCTGACATCAAACCTATTTCTCTGCTAAGAAGCCTCATAAGTACACTAAATCTAAAGGTTTTTTGACTGCTAGATATTGCATGTTCTCAATATCAATCCTATTTATACCTGTCTCAAGTCACTGCATTATATACAGAAGTGCCCGTAACCATGTAGGCTATTTAGCAAAAGAGGAAAAAAAAAAAAAAAAAGAAAAAAAGAAGAAGAACAACAAAAAAACCATCTCCCTTTCCCCACCACCTCCCTCCCAACAGTTTATAGTTCCTTGGAAAAAAATTCCTCCTAGGTTTTTGCTTAGTTTCTATAAAAATCAGTATCAAGGTAATTACTTTTCCCTTGATAAAGATTAAAGCCAAGCTCTAACAGGCCATGCTGAGTGTACTGCCATATCTGCTCTAAGTGCCCAAGAGATCTGTAGCTACATCAGTGAATTACCTGACTGCCTTTATTATCCAAATTTCTATCAAAACTTTTGCTACTGTCATCCCAAGTGTTTATGCCATTTTTCTCAGCAGCTTCTATTTCATTTCTCAGTAATGTTGCTATTCTTGCCTCCTGTTTTTTCCCTATCTCTGCCTTATATCCTGACACTTTAAATCATCATGCTCTGTATTGATTCAGTAAAGTGCACTGTTCCACTCATTTCATATTGTACATATAAGTGAAAATCAACAAAAATGTTTGTGGGAAGTGAGGAGGACTGACAAATATGTCATTCTTGATTCACAAGTTTTACACTGATTAATTGGTGAGCACTCAGCAATATGAGTAACGATTGCTGGTTTCACAACTGTCCGTAGGTACCTGACTGAATAGGATTTTGGTGCCTGAGTCCTTAGTGAAATCAATGAAAATTAGAAGTGTGGTCCCTAAATAGCTTTGTATTCCTGTCGCCTGTAGTAACTACCAATAGGACAGATATAGCTTGCTCAGTGATGTTTAAATGTGTGTGAAGAAAATATAGCAGCTCATAAATTTACAATGAGTTATGAAATGAGAAAGATTGTTAAAAGCCTGATGCTTCAAATTCTCATGTTTGTTCTGGTCTGTAATAATAGGTAAGTAGACAATTGATTTAGATCACATTCTGATTCTTTCTTACTTTATTTTGGACTCTTCATGTAGGGGACGTCTTTCCAGGAAGATCTTTGCCAGTGGCTCCACCATAGTGATGAACCAGAAGTCCCATCATCAGAAGACCCAGAAGTCCAGCAATCTACAGTTACTATGAGGAAATGCAGAGCTTCAGTGGGTGCAAGGATTAACATGATGCTGACCTGAAAGAAAATGTTCTGTGTACATTGTCTAGAAGAAAAAAGAAAAAAAAAAAAAAAAGAAAGGATGCCACTCTGACATTTACCCATGAAAAATGTCAATATCAAGGAAAACACACATTCCACATTCAGCAGATTTTGGTGGAAATTTATCAACAAGCTCTACTCAAAATCACAATATACTATAATGTCCTTAAAAGGAAAGAGTAAAAATTCCAACTGGATGGTTCTTTCAAAAGAAAATAAAAACAGTAAATATATATGTATAGAACCAGAGAAATGCTTTACTATGTTAAGTGATAAAATGGATTGTTATTCAAATAGTTTTGGTTTTCTCATCCCACTTTAACTTCATGTCTATTTTTAATCTGTCCAATCAATGTACAAGCATTTCTCCTCCCCCCCCCCCCCCCATTTTTCACTAAGTATTGATGACATACTGCCAGTTTATTTGTTGAGGGGTTTTTTTTTGCCTCAGGATAAGAAGTAATTGTAGTTTTGTGGGGGGGTTTATTATTATTTTTAAGTATCTATTATAGTTGCTTTTGGTTTTGTTCAATATAGCGCTGTGTATAATTTCATGTCTTGAACATCTGCAGCATATTTGACCTGGGGGAGTAAAACAACAACCATAAGATGTATGCTCCTGATGCAGTAACATAGATATATTACTGACTATTAAATGTAAATATTTATCCCCATAGTTACTGCTGCATGGCATCTTACTTTCCACAGCTATTAATAATTCTATGTAAAAGGTCTCTTAGAAAAACATAAAGTGGTACCTGTTTATAACTATTGACTTGTTAAGTGGACATCACTATACTACCCTATTCTGAGGTATGGCAGATTCTTAACAGAAAATATTTTCTAATTCTTTCTTATGCAACTTCCTCAACAAAACAGATATTTTAGGTTGAATACTCCATTTGTTTGTGTTGTGCACAGTCATTAACACCTGTGAAAAGTGAGTTAAAAAAGGATATAAAAGGATAATAAGAGAGATTGTAGATGCCCCATTCCTGGAAACATTCAAGGTCAGGTTGGACAGGGCTTTAAGCAACCTGATCTAGCTGATCATTGCGGGGGGGTTGGACCAGATGACCTTTAAAGGTCCCTTCCAACCCAATCCATTCTATGATTCTATGAATATTCTATGCCTAGACAGAGAAGATGTCAGCAGCCACACCAGCTGCAAAGGCAATAGGAGGCCCAAAGGATTACTTCTCTTATTGTGCTCTGTTTCTACAAAACTCACGTGCTTATATAGTAAGACAGCTGCAACTCCAGTAAATGATCCAAGTGGTGGTTCATTTAGTGGGGCAATATCAGGAAAGCAAATCATCTTTCAGAAGCGGATTCCTGCCTGTGCCAGTGCTAGGGCTAAAGTGTGGACTGAGCTTATGTTTTCTCTCTCAGGATCTGCTGGCAGTTGTTTCCACCTTTGCAGAAGGTCAAACAATAAGTACAACCTTAATTATGTTACACACTGCTTCAAGAAGTTTGTATCAGTGAGACATCTTTGTGTGCTGGCTTCCTGCCTCCAAAAAAACAGTGGCCCACTTTTAAAGCGGTCCTCAGTCTAATACGCTCTTCTGAAGTACGATAGATATTTCCTTAGCAGAAAATATTTTACGTTGGCCTAATAATTCTGCAGTAGTCCCTAAAAGCTTAATTTCAGTTCATTTAGTTCATTTTTATTTGAGACTTGTCGCTGAAATATATAGGCTATACCAGGTTAATAAGTTACATTCACCAAGTGATCCTCATTTAATGTATGTGCACTCTTAACCCAGACCACTGCAAGACAACACAATTTCTTGTAAACTTCAAAGGAAAAAGTTGCAGGTAATCTGCATTACTTGGCAATTGAGCCAGGGCAGGAACAAGTGGTTGGGCTGTACCTTAGCCTGTTATGTCTTCCTTTACTCAATCGCGTGTGTCTGAGCCTTCTGTCAGTCTCTGGAAATGCCAAAAACCCATCTAAAGTTCATTATTGTGATCATGAAAAATGTATCAAATGCAAGTCAACTTTTCTAAGAAAAAAATCCCTGCAAAGTATACATTTAAGACTTCTGTATTTCTTTCTCTCTCCTATTAATTCCACATTTCTCCACTTTTTTCCTGGAACAATGCTGTTTTCTTCACTGACCTAAGAGTTACACAAGATTCAGAACATGAACAGTTAACTCATTTCCTTAATATATTCCCTTTTCTTTTTTATCACCTCTCCTTACGGTCACTGGTCTTTATGTCAGCTCGTTTCTCTTATGCTATGCCTTTAATACACTTACCCTGCCACTTACATGACTGCTCATCTTCCTCTGTCACTTCTTCTAAGTCTAAAAACAGTCATGTGTGCCATCAGTGAAGCTCACATATTCATTTATCATTCAGAGACAGGCTGTTACTTTTTTTCTAAAATCTGATCCCTTAGCACTACAGCCAACCAGTGCTTGCAGTAATCATTTCCCACATTTTCCCCCTTAAAGAGGATTAATCCTATCTTTAATACTTCATATCCCTTCCTCTGATAAAATGTGGGGAAAAAGGCTGGTTTTGGTCAGCAGTTCTCAGGCTGGCAACTCTGCAATATGGTTGAATTCCTTTTTCCTTCTTTTAAATGCAAAGGTGCTGTATTGTGGTTAGGCTCTACAAGTAAGCAATCTCTTTTCAGCCAAACTGGTGTGTGTGGGGATATTTTTTGTTGGGTCATTTAACAGATACTGAAGAAGTAGGGGTTAAATTGCTGGGTTTGCTGCTGGTTTTTTTCTGTCTGACTGTGGGCAGCTAACCATTTCTCTGTATTTCAATTTGAAGTCAGTAACATGGAAGAAAAATATTTTCTGCTTTTCATCTTTTGTCAGGATGTTCAGAGAAACACTTCCTCTCTACCACTTTTAATAAAATTAGACCTTACTATCACTTAGGAGTTGAACACAGGTATTAAATATTAATTACAATTATCTGCTTGTTTCTCAGGGAGAATAGCGTCTGTGGTCTTTTCTGCACAGTTTTGCTGAAGCATCTTTAGAGTAATGAGTGCTATTCTACCCTGTTTTTTGACACAGAAGAGTTATATGAAGATCCTTCTTTCACACAACAATCCTTACCCTTTTCCAAAAAAAGAAAGAAAAAAGTTTAAATAACCTTTTAAATGAAATATTGCAATAGGCCAGCATTTTAAGGATGAAAGTGCAGTTTTCTAAAAGGTCAGTTCGGTCCCTGAAAATGTTTTCAGTTTAGACAATACATTATGAACTCTGTGGAATCTAGCAGCAATTTTCAGCACTACTAACAATAGGAAGTAAATTCCAGTCATTCACAGTAAGATGGCAATGTGGTGACATTTGATGCTTGACGATGTGTGCTTTGAGTTACTGCAAGAAACTGCCTGCTGAGGGGAGAGAACCTTTCCCTAGTTAACTGGATGAATTTTAGATATAGGTGAAAAATAAAACCAGAACAGTTTATAAAGTGATTGCAAGTCATCAGCTGTGTGGCAGTTTCCCCCACCCTCATTTAGCAGATAAGAATTGAAATATATCAAATTAATAAATCCCAATGAAACCAATAATCTTGCATTTTCTGTACAATTGTATTTGACAGATGTTTTTATCTTTTACTTCCAGTGAGCCACTACCATTATGTTTTATTTTCCAGATGTATGTCCTTGCTCTCTTAAAACTACAGCAGTTCCACTATGCAGTAAAGCAATAAATTTATAGAACATTCTTCTGAAGTGCCTGCTTGTTTCATAATTCCACTTCCATATCTTTAGTTGTTCTAAAATATATTGAACTGTCAATGTGGGGGTCAGGAGATTAGAACACTTTGTAGTTTCTCTGCCAATGCCTTTGTTTAACTTGGAAAATAAGCTACACTACCAAGGGAGTGATGAAATCAAGGATACATAGAGTCACAAAGGCATAAAAATGTTAAACACTGTATACTGCAGACATTTCTTAAGAGGGAAAGTGGTATCTCCACATGTATTTACTTTGGGTACCCACCAGCAAATTGACTTTATTAAAACTTGTAAAGAATACAAAACAGCACACAAGGGTTTTGCAATAAAAAAAAAAAAAAAAAAAAGAAAAGAAAAGAAAAAGTTGCTCTCTGCTCTCAGAGCTACTGTCTTACAGAATCATCTGCCTTTTGACCTTGAAATGTTATGCACTTTGTCTGACCCTAGTTTACTGTCAGTTTAAATTTCATTTAATAATTTGCTTTTACCTGGAAATCAGCAAACCTCATGGGGGTTTCTTGGAATTTTGTGAGCCCTTTCTGGGTTTTCATAATATTGAAGGCAAACATCGCCTGTTTTCTTATAATTTCCTAGGAAACAGAACGAAAACAAAATATCTTTCAGAACTAAAAGGACAAAAGATCATAGGATAATATTTATTAATATTGAACTTTGGTTTATATTTAAATAGATCCTCATACTGACAGATAAAATACTGACCCATTTGAAGTAGAAGAATTTTATGAACAGGGATAATGAATTAAGAAGCCACAATAGAGTTTGAAGATGAATGCTTTTGTGCTTGTGGGAAAGCCAATATTAACATATGTCAGAGAGAGGGAAAGAGAGCGCATGCATGATGGGACTTTGTCAGGCCCAAGAGATGAAGGTGTTAGAAGAGTCAAGAAGAAAGTAAAATTGTGAACATTTTAACTTATGCTCAGGTGTATATGACTCTGTGATAACAAGCCAAGGCTTGTTATGTATGAAGCTGCACAAAACCTCCAAAGCTACTGCCTTAAGGTCCAGGAACTCCTTCTGGTTCACAGTTTAAGTCTCAAAAATTTGGAGCTGTCAGTCCAAGTACATTGGCAGAGCTTAGGGGCAACCAGCAAAATTAAAAATCAAAATTTAATCATGGATTTGCTTATCAGACATCTGCCTCCACTATACCATACAAGGCACAGATCATGGCCCATCTCAAACCACATCAGAGTCTTCTGAAAGTAATAGTCCACTCCAAAGAAAACATGCAAGTTGCGACACAGAGAATGAATCATTAATGTCTTCCTCCATTTTTACCTGGGCTTGTGGACAGCCTCTCTATGAGTGCTTATTCTACAATGGAATTAACATATTTTCCACTTTTTCTTGCTTTAATTGTTACCTTCTCTTGTTGAAACATTTATAAAAGTAAACCAATGAAAACTAAGCCTGAGAATTAGGAATCACACATAACAAAGGCCAGTGTGACTTTCCAGTTAGCTTAGCCGGTAGAAGCAATGTTCTTGGAGGGAGAGAGGGAGGAGAATGAAGCCAAGCCCTTTACCTAAACTTGTCTCCCATTAGTACTTCTAGAAATCTTTAGAAGATGCTTAAATATAGTATATCTATTTTTTTGCGTAACTTCTCTAAGAAATACCTTTTTTCTTTTAACATATGATCACCTTGTGTATAGATTATGATATCGTCCTTTTCATTATACTTGACAATTCAGTATTGCCTTGAACATATCCATTAAGAAGCATTCTGCAAAGGTACTATTTATAACCCATTGCTTTGATGAAGTCACCTTTCTTGGAATCATATTCTCAGCTCCTACCTCTGATCTGTCCATGGCACAATTTGTTCCACTTCAAATAATCACTTCCAGCATTACTCCTGGCCTGTGCCTCATACCTATCAGCATGTCCTTTTAAAAATCCCTGTGGTTGATATTTCCACTCTATTCAATATAGATTTTCAAACCCTTCTCGTCTCTAATATCTGAACACAGGTGAATCATGAATTAAGAAATACAGGTAAAATTTGTCACTTAAACTTTAGCCTTGTTTATTTTCCCATTAACAAATACATATGTGCTGAGGACAGTTGTATATATTTTGAGACCCAGATATAGGGAACTGAAGGTAAGGAGAAAAAGCATTTGAACTTGTCTGGTTAGTCTTTGGGAAGCCAGCACAGAGAGAGGAGTCAGGTTTGTACTGCAGTAATTTAATACTGTGCTTTACTCAGAAAGTTATACAATTTACACACAAACTGCTGCAGGCACAATGAGTGTGCCTTGCAAAACCAATCATTGTTCTCTAGGGTAGGTAATTCTGTATATTTGAAGAACAGAAAGCTGTTCTTATTCATCTTTGGATTCTAAAATTGTTCTTTAAATTGTCATTTTTCACATGATTAGGAAATAATTGGATCCTTCCATTCTTTTTTCACCAGTTTTAGACTGGACATCATAAAACAAACAAACAAACAAAAACACTAATAAAAAAGCCTTAGAAAAGTGTCTGGGTTTTTTTTTTCCTTTAATATCCCCAACAGGAAATAATAACTTCAACACAGTGTAAAGCAGATAGTTGTTACCAAATAAGTGCACATAAAAAGGTTTTGAGTATCCCACTAGACACCTATCTAATATAATACCAGAGAATACTTCTCTTCTGAGTCCATTTAAATATTGAGACAAACAAGTTATGCCAAATAAAATCCTCAGTTTAAACCTCACGATTAGATTCAGGCAGACAGGACAGTGAATAAGATTTCTCAAAGCTTAGAAAGTAACACAACTAATAGTGCCCCAAAGGAAGGGAAATTCTCACCAGGACTTCATGTAGAGAGAAAAAAAGAGAGTACTCAAAAGAGACTTCTAATGCCTTAGCAGAAGAAAGGATCTAAGGTATTGCTCTTAACTTTTGACCTGGCACTACAGTCCTTTGAGACCTCTACCTTCTAGATGAAAGGGAAAGAGAAAGAAAAAATGGGTCTCAGTTTCACCTGGACAAATAAGAATACTATAGTCTTCAACTGTGTGACCTTGGATACGTGATGTATCTTATTTGGGAGAACAGGCAGCAGCAATCTGTGCATATAAAAAAGATGTCAAAGTTTAGGCAATACTGAAATACTTTGGGATTTTTATATATTTAGACTTATAAATATGCAGATATCTAGCTACCAAGAATTTTGTAAAGCATCATGATTCTCAAATCACACTCCCAAGAAGGCAAAAGTCTTCAAACATCCTCTGAAGCACTTCTTTTTGGACTTATAAATAGTTTTATAAATCTGTTTCTCTGAGCATTATTTCAGAGACTGCAGTTCAACTTTCATCTGGGTATTTGTTTATAAGTAATCTGGATATTTGTTTATAAGTAATTGTGCAAACATACTATTTATATACATGTCTAATCTTACTTACATAATGCAATGCCATCCATTAATGTGAGCTTATCTTTTTCTACTCCAACTGAAGAGATGTTAGAGGGAAATATACCTGGTCTGATTTTTAATTCTGTTGTAGTTGCTTTATTTCAGTGGAATGCAATCACTTTCCATGTGCTTGTGTGAACCTTTGAAAATGATTAAACTTGTGTCCTATACTTCATTAATGTTCTTAAATAAATATTTTTTTCTTTATCTGGAATTCAAAGTTTTCCTTTCTTAATAAAAAAGTCAGTATTTTTATTTTCCATGTATGAAGGTTACCTTTAATTGACTAAGCTATTATGTCAAGTCATAACATATATTGGTCTTTTAGGTACCAGTAAGAGGTTTTCTATATCTCTACAAGTAAGAAAGAAAAGGGAGAAGACGACAGAGTCCTGAAGTGACCTGTTGCCTGATAAATATCTCACCATAGAACAAAGTTCAATATGAGATTTATGCTTGAGAGCTGTTAGTTATGCTGCTGATTCAAAGACATGTAAAATGTCCTACTCAAACTGGAATTAAGATGTAAATAAAGGTGGGAGATTTTGGTTGTGTGGTCTCTGAAAATAACTCTCTTCGAAGGCTCAAGCTTGCAATATACATTGATTCCATGTGAGATGATGGCCCTCTTTGTTCATGGGGTTCACTGAACTCAGGAGAAATTTTTTTTATAATATTGCAAGTTTAGATACCTTACTATGATTATGTGGCAATGAAGCAATTTGAAACTATGTCTTTGATATAGCGTATAAGTACAAATGAAATAATTTCCAATTTTAATCTTCATTTTGGCGTTGCTGGCAAAGCTCACATGGTGTATGAAATGAGTGAAATTCTGGTCTGACAATAAGATTACATCTATTCTAAGAAACAGGCCAGAAACCTTTTTTAAGTAAGCACGGCACAGATCATAGCTAATGGCTAGATGCTTTAACACTTAAACAATGTAACTGCAAACTGATCACTGGGAATGGTTTCTGACCTGAGCTAGCTCCTGCACTGTACCTGGGCATCGTCTGAGATAGTCCAAGCTCACAGAGGACAGAGCTACGCTAAGGACTAACAGGAAGGGCAAGCCCAACGCGAGCGCCTGGGCCCATGCTCTGGCCCTGGTGGTTTTACTGAAAACCAGCCTAGTGTAACAGGTTGCAAGAATGTTCAAACAAGAGTGTTCAACAAAAGAAAAATATCCAAGTTTTTGAAAGTCCAGCTAAACAACTTTGTGTTAGCAATGCCTACTCTAAACTGAACCTCTTCAGCTGACTTTTATTTATATCTGGGAGATTTTTCGCCTGTGTTTTAAACAAAAAGATAATTTATCCAGGAGGCAAGATGACATTTCAGTTTCTTTAGAAAATAATAGATAACTGGGAAAAGAGAGAAAACATCATCTGGGGTTTTTTTGTATTTTTTTAAGCAGGATGTTTTAGAAACCTTATCTTAGTAAAACAAATAACCTTCTCCTTCAGCTGTGAACAATAGCAACAAAAAACTCCTACCACAGCCTTACAATCCACAGAAGAGAAAACTCCTTTATAGTCATAGAAAAATATTGTAGAGTTTTAGAAGATGCAACAACCGAAGCCCCAGCCCTTAGTGAATTATGATAAAAAAGAGAATGTCCCAGTGGCCAGCTTTAATTGTTCTTCATGCACTTGAAAATGCCACGGAAATGTGAAAGATCCAGTTACTGGATTTGCTCTGTGTATTTGATAAAAGACACATCAATCATTACTAGTTATGAGATGTTTCCGTAAGAGGGCTTAAAAAGGAAATGCAGCTCGGTATTGTGCTGCAGACGGCATCCAGCTAAGACTCTGCTGTTGTTGAGCTGGCTGCAGAGCTGTCAGCCATGCCTTTTGCTCCACCTTTCTGAAAGACTTGTTTCCTTTGTGACAGATAAGGATAGGGGTCATTATTCTTAAGAGGCAGGAAGGAAGAATGGGGTACAAATTTTGCTTACATAGTTTGGTTTCTTTTCTGTCTTTCTCCCTTTGCTTTTATATTCAATTTTTCTTCAGGTGCCCTTGCTAGTTTCACACCCTCACTCTTCTCCGGTTGTGTTTCCCTGTGCAAAATGGATAACAAGTTGTCCTGTGAGAAATGCTTCACTAATTCCCTTGAAGGTCAAAAAGGTAGAGGCAATGTTGTCACTGAGCTCTAGTACTGAAGGGCAGTATTTTAGCCATCAGCTTAGACGATATTAAAAGGCAGCCATCCCTTCTTTTGTCACATTGCATGGAATGCAAGGAGTGAGTGAAAATTAGAGCCGAAGAATGAGTGAAAATTAAAACTAAATTAGTTGCAAAAAAAAATTCAGTTATTCCTTTTGATTCCAAGCCCAGGTCCAACAAAATTTTCAATTAAAGCTCCAATGATTATTTACATAGTTTCTCTAAAGACAAGAAGTACTGAAAATACCCCATGCCAACTTACGTCATAAAACTATTCAGGAAGGACTATCATGAATTCATTCTCTTGAGTGATGTAGACTCAAAACACCTCAGAGGGATAGCAGATTTTACTTGAGTCTATGACATCGTGGTTAAGTTCCTGAACTGCTAGATAAAATTTCTTTCAATGATTTTAGAAATCTTTTTTTAAAAAAAAAAAAAAAAGTACCCCTTGAGGGAATAATCAAATTTCCCCTATTTTTGCAGGATCTCTTTGGTGAATTCAACCTGAAATATCTAATAGAAAGTTACTATATTTTACATTTAACTATATTTTGCATTTAATTTTATTTTTTTGGCAGAAGACACATGCCTGGGTCAACTTACAACATTTATGCCTACATAACCTTCATGTACAGAGAGACGTTCACATATGTAGCAGCATTATAATTGCTGTATCTTTCATTGGAACTCCATCAATCACTGACAGTTCTGCTTTTAAAGGTACATGCTCTGGATGAACATAACAGGGTTTTTTCATCCATTTTGACAGCTTCTGTAACAGATAGCAAGATGTTATCTTTTGAAACCCGATTCTCCTCTTATTTATACCAGTGTGACTCTGATTAACTCTACTTGCTTTTATGGAATTAAATAAATATTAATTTGTACCATTATGAGAAAGACTGAAGTTAAGATCACAGTGCACTTGACAACCTTTCCTACATAGTTGAAGAAAAGGAACAATTATATGCTAGAAGTAGGTTTTATTTTATTTTTTTCAAATCACAATTTCTGCTTTACTTAGGTTCAACTCCACAATAAAAAAAGAGAGAAAGAGAGAAAAAATGAAGAGAGGAAGAGAGGAAGAGAGAGAGGAAGGAAGGAAGGAAGGAAGGAAGGAAGGAAGGAAGGAAGGAAGGAAACAAACCTCAACAAAAACCCCAAAACCGAAGAACAACAAACAATCCCATAATCTCCTCCCATTTACACTTAGAGCTGCACTGATTTTAAAAGGTAATTCTAGCTTACACCAAAATGAAAGAATCAGCTTGAATGCACATCTAAATGTAAGTAACATATGACATGTTTGTGCACATGTGATAAATGCATCTGTAAACATGAACATACAATCTCCAGACCATTTTTGTGCAATATTAATAGCAATCTTGATATGTAGGGAGGTATGGTCTCTAGACTTTTTTTTTTTTTTTTTTTAAGACAGTAAGAGAGGTTTGTGGTCTGATTCTTCAGCTATGTGTAGACCCACAAATGTATTATGGAAAACTTCACATCCATAAATATTTTCAGTTCCAGGTACCCCTTTCCCCTCTGTCCACATTTGTATACTACTGGCTCTTTTGCCCTAGATGCACATGAAATGGTTCTCTGGTCTTCTCTTTGCCACAGCATAAAAACAATTCCAAGGCTGTCCTGAAGTTCATTTGCTGAGGTTATCAGAGGTATCCTGACATCAACGTGCTGAATATTAGGTGCTGCAGGAATCATATCTTTAAGGTTTAAAGTTTTGTTGTTAAATTCTATCCATTAGCATTCGTTCAATTTGTGTAAAACTTTTGTTATGGCTTTTTATTCCTGAATTAGGTTATTGACTAATTTACAGAAATCTTTTACTATTTTTTTTAATATTGCTCTGACTTACCGTAGCTTTGTAGTGTTGCAAATTTCCCAGTGTCTGATTTCACACCATTGGGTGTCAGTATCACTCCCAAATACAATTCTTTTCATTTTGCAATAAACATGGCTATATCTTTTACAGTTAGATCTGCTGCCCAAAACATTTCTAAACCTTTCCTTAGTCTGCGAGAACACTGACTTCACCAGGAACTGATAGTACTCAAGCCCTCTGAAAATCTAACTAATTTTATTTGAGACCTAAACAGAAAGGTAAGTGTCTGAGGGTAGTCCCTTAAACTAAAAGGTTGCTGCTCTGAAATCAGGCTGCCTCTATCTGTGTATTTTACCAGTAGCCTTGACCCCATCTCACTACACTAAACTACACAGAAAGGGCTTTCCAGTTAAGGGATTTTGTGTCCATATGCAGGTGCATTACTGAGAACTAGGACGAAGATTTAGTTTCTTAAATCAAGTAGGCTTGAAGTCAATGTGAGTTCATCCTATGGTCCTCTAGCACTTTGGGAGCAGGCTGTAGATCAGGACAGTCTGAGGAGCCTGGAGGGCAATTCAGCTCACTCTTAGGTAGACTTTTAAAGGCTGGTCCTTTGATTTGCTCTCCAGGCTTCATTGGCTGCATTGATTAAATCTCTGCTAAGTACATAGGAAATGTATATATCTATCTTTTCTTTAGACACCTACATTCAGGTAAATTAAATCTGGATCTAATTCCCATTCCACCAGACTATTCTTACTAAGCTTATATCAATATAAGTATTGAATATTATGATAAGGAAATCTGCTGCCAAATCACTATTACAATTAGGGCTGACTTGGATTTTGTAATGTGAAGACACAAATAACTTCTATCACTGTGTGAGCCTCAAAACACATGGATAATCCCCGAGCTCTCTAGCAAAGAGATGCCAACTTTTCCTTAGCTGTCTTTTTGTTCAGTTTTTAGAAGGCACTCAAATCAGACACAAGGGGATGAACTTTTAAAATTTGGTTTCCTTTGAAATAAATTTCAAACTTCAGACACAATGTAGCTCCAGATGTTTGATTCCCATGCATGCTGATTGGCAGAGCAAAGGCAAAAACATGTTTTAAAGGAGTTGGGTTTTTTTAATTAAAAAAATGGACACCTAAGTCCTCCTATGTCCTCAAAATATCCATCTTTACCTCCCTTTCTGCTTGTCTTCAATGTCAGATTCATATGTGCCATTGTTCTGTTACTCCATGTGTTTATCCTGCCCACCATACATCTCTGCAACAGAGCAAAGAACAGTAGCTCAGAAATCTCTGGAGTAGTAAAGCTGCCAGAGGAGCTAAGAGCAGATTTTGGAGACTGGTTTACCGGGAGAGTCTGTATGTCACATAAGACTTCCAGCAGGTCTGCTGAAATGCACCTTTGTGGGAGGAAAAGAGCTGCTTTGGGAGCAATCCGGATCCCAAGTGAAAGCTCTTTATGTTCAGACCAGCTGCTTGGTTAGTCCTCAGAAAACACTGATGGGATTGTTGCAAGTTTTATGCACATTTGCCTAAGGCATTGGATAGGCACTTCTTTAAATAGAAAAATGAATAACCAAATCACAAATGATTAAGAGAGAAATACAACGGTGATTTTTTGTGGGACCTCATCCCACCTGCACTTGGACGTGCAGATGTATTTTTAGTTCACTAGCAGCTGTCCTGGCAAGGGAAGTCATCAAAAACCTGTAAAGGCAGATGATAGAATTAGGACACACAAAGCCCACTTTCCATTCTGGGGTGGAAATGCCAGCAGCTCCCACAGAAAATGTTTTTACAGTTCAGGCCTGGGACTGCCACTTTGATTAACTAGTCTGTACTTCTTCTAAAACCTGCCAGTATAAGCTACTATTTTCTTTCTAGATCTTGGTTTCCCAGTACAGGAAGGTAAGAAACAACCTCCTTCCTTTCTCCTTTTTTCTGTTATTGTTTTTTTTTAAAGTGGTAGCATCTTCAAGGAAGGGTTGTACGTTCCTTAGTGAGCAGGCATCTAGTCATCTCTGCATGGCCCCTATATGGTTATGTAAAAGGAATAGCACACCAAAACTGTTCACTCCACAGAAAATGAATGGAGTCTTCTATGCAACACTGAACTGAAAAATTAAAGACCACAACCCACAGTATACACTCAGTTGGATTCTGTATTTAAATCTATGCAAGAATTATGTATGCAGCTAAATTTTAGTCTTTTTCAAAGTCAGAATCAGGATACCCCTTTTGTATTCCTCCTTTTAGCTTTTCAGGAAGTTTAGTAAACAGTAGATTCTAATTTTGAGAGAATCTGTCAAGTACGGTCAAAGAGGGATTTTTGGGTTTTGGTTGTTTTGGGTTTTTTTTTGGGGGGGAAGGGAGAGGACAATTGTTTATAAAAGAATATATGTTATTTTCAAAGACTGACATTTCAGAAATCTAACTGACTGTCTTCTGTATTCATCTCAGAGGACAAATAATTTAAATGAAAAAAATTGTATTTTATTTTTAGTTTCAGTTATTCAACTTCTGTATCAGAGACAGGCTGACATTTGGAGGAATCTATGTCTTTACTCCAATAGTTGTCTAGTTGGAGCATATCAGTAAAGGCATTCTTTATTTAAAAACAAACAAACAAACAAACAAACCAACAACAAACAAACCAACAACAAACAAACCACAAACAAAAAATGCCCCCAAAACCCCCAAACCCACAAAAAAACCCCCAACCTTGCAAAAAACCAAGCAAGCCAGCACCAGCATGCAGTTAAATCAAAGAGGATATTTTTCCCTGTGTTTTTGGCAGCACTTGTCATGAGAAGCCCTGTGAGATGGCAGTCTCTGTATTCACTAGATGCTTCTATGTGTCTTCTTTGAAATGGGGTGGTGGGATTGGAAATGCTCTGCAGCTAGTCTGTCACTTTGATAAAATGGGTCATCAGTGGCATCTTTGCTAAAAGCTTCTTGCTGTTTTTAGTGCTCCATGTCTTTCTCCAGAGGAAGAAGCAGCTGCGAGCTCCACTGCCACACGCCTGCTGTGTGACTGCAGCTATCTATTACGGTAGTGTTTGCTTTCATACACCTTCAACTTTTCAAGGAGTTTGCTTGTTTAAGGTAATTTTACAAAAGGCACTATTGAGGAAGCATGGTATAGCATAAACACTGGGATCTTTCATGGAAATTTTTTTTTGCTTTCTATCTTTCTTGTTCTCTGCCTTGTAACATGGAAGAGAATTCATTGCTCCTTTGGTACTGCGTACATACAGCATGTTGACAAAGATGAGAAGAAAAACAAAAAGAAGCCAGAATCCCCTTCCAGCCATGACTAATTTATACCATTCCTGGGACTCAAATCAGCAGTTATTAGGTCACTATATCAAACCAGCTTAAATGGTTTTGTGGTAATTCACATTTGCAGGGCAGTTCCAGTCTTCCCAGTAAATCTGGACCTTCCTCCTATTCTGCTGAGTTTGCTTTTGGCTCAGCAAGATAGCTGTGCATTTGTTTTGCAGCAAAGCATAGCTTCTGGCTGTAACAGAGACAATTCAAACATTTTCTGTTCTGCTGGATGTGTTTGGTGCTTTTTGTTTTGAAACCATCAGGAACTTAAGTACAGGAAGGTGGTGTTTCTGAAGGATGTTTCCTGTTGCATTTCTCTCTCTTTCCCACTCATGCCAAACACATCCCTTGTGGGAATAATCAAGGGAAACAAAGAGAAAAAGAAAGAGAACATGAAGGGAATTGTAGAACTAGACCACTCGATGATTGCAGATACTTTACATGCATCACTCACAGCTCAGATCATTAGCACAAAGGAGGAAGGAAGGGGAAAAGTTGTTCATTTGTTTTAAACTGGAATGGGGAAAGATGATCTATTAATCTGACAGTATATACAAATTTCCTCTGACTTTAATAAAAAATGCTACTATGCTAAATTGATAGAACCAGAAGAAGAGGTAAAGGTAAAATAAACAAAAAGTTCTCTCAAACCACATCAGGGATTTATAGCTGGAGTAAGCACTAGTTGCTGTTAACTGAGGAAACCCATGCCCCTGTTGGGCATTCAGGTGGTGATAGATGGTCTGTGGAAAGAATTTGTCCCATAGGAAAGAGAGCACCTTAGGCTCTAATGCAAGTGGAGACACGGTCATTGATGGAAGGAAGAGGTGCTAATAAGGACAGAGAGTGAGTCAGGTCAGTTAGTCTTCAGTAGTTAACTGTGTATTCATTTTGACAGTTTTCTGTCATGAACGACAGCAAATCACACAGTCGGGGCTCAAGATGCCACCAATACCACAGGAAGGCGAAACAACTTAGTGAGTCATGGATTTACTAGGATGGCTAATGCATTGGAGATTTGCTGCCCTGTGGCCTTTTAGTTCTGAATCATGGCATATGTGTAATACAGACTGCATGAAATAGTGACAGACATATGCCTGTGCAGCTAATCCTGTTCAGACTGTGGATGTATTTGGTTGAGACAGTAATATGAAAGACATAAAGCAGTGTGGTCAATCTATTTAAAAGAAATGTTGGCCTAAATATTCTTGCAGTATTGGAATACAGTCTAGGAGAGTAGCAAGCATTTTTTGAGGATGTGTAACACAAGATATCCAGGGTCAATTAGAGAAAAACATAATCCTACAGAGTATGCTGAATAACCTGAATGATAGTTCACCTAACATAGTGAAATGCATAGAACAGAAAATTCATCTCATTTAGTGAAGATATTAGTATGAGATAACACTGTTGGAATGGTTACCGTAGCTACTATATCTATGTTATTTCTACCATATCTATATTATATCTACATATCTACCATATAAATATTATATCTACAATATAATATTCAGTTCAGCCACAGCAGATCCAATAGACATCGGTGTCCCATTCCTGCCATACTTAACTGCTTTGGAAAATATCCTATGTCAATTCATTCATTGCTCAGAATTAGCACTTGGACCTTTTTTGGAATAACAGCACCTGAAGTCATAAGCATAGTTAACTTTTGCTCACCACTATCTTCTGGGTGCTTGCAAAACTGCATAAAATGTGCAGTTGCTCATGTTTACGCACCACTCCATGGAATCAGTGCAATTCAGAGAGATTCTTCGTTTTGCACAGGTGAGAAAAAAACATGCTGTGGAGGTTGAAGAGGCACAACCTTCTTATTGCATTTATTCATCTGAAAACTGAGCTGAACTAAATAACTAGGATGCAACCACATAGGGCTTTAACATTTAACAGTGAACACATTGAACCGAGTCCACACCAGCTGGCAACCAGCAAAGACAGCAAAACAGCAGTTAAGCAGAAATCAAAGTTATTCCCATACAATTATGTACAGACAGGAATTCTTTATTTTTTAAACTGGACTGACACATTTTCCTGGGTTCATTCCGTGTCATAATTCTATATGTTGTTTTACCTACCATTCTGCTGATGAGTTGGGTAGTTTAGATTACACACCTGAAGTGCATACTAAAAGGAGTTACATTAAAATAAATGAGCCTATTCATTTTCAGAGACCTGTGAGAGAGAAAGGTTTAAATACTCACAGCAGGTGGCACTACCTATTTCATTTCAAAATATTGCCAGGGAAAAGAAGAATCTAATAGCTATCTGATGTCAGGAAGGGGTTATAAAGAATATTACATCCGGTGTTGGCTTCGGACTTTCAAGGAAGCCAGAAAGACCCCGGTGTCTATATTTCATTTACATTCAGATCTGGCTGGTAACCTGTGTCATCCCTCTATACCTCCAGACCCTGATGTCAAATATCCTTCCCAGGGTAAATGTCAGAGGAAAAAGGGAGCTTTTTCTTACGTGGAGAGTTCATTGCCTACTTCTCCCTAATGCTGAAATGTCAGCTGTTGTTCTTTCTGGTTAAAATAAAAAAAAATAATCAAAACACTATTTTGTGTGTGCCAATTAAAAACATATTACAAAGAATCACTGGGGTGAAATTATATCATAGACTGTTGGGATCTCTGTGTTTATGGGAACATTCATAGATGCATTTTTTCCTTACAGAGGAAGTGCACTAGCCTCTGAGAAATGTTTTTACTTTTAAAAACTCTATGCATGGAATATAGACAGGATGTGCTGTTACCCTGTAACCATGTAATAGATTACTACCATTGAAAGTAACAGGCCATAAGCTTTGCACTGAGATTGCAAAAACCTCAGGACTGAGGCTCATCAAGCCTGATCTTCCTGAACTTCTCTTGACCCACCTGCAGCCTTTTTTCATGCAATTTAGCTGTAACAAACTCTAATGCCATTCTGTAGTGTAGAGAAATGCAGGCCTGCTATGATAGCAGAGTCCTTGAGAGGTGGGTATATAGGATGCGGTGTGGAGGAGCACAGGAGTGGGACAATAAGGGATGAGGCACAGGCTGGCACTGGAGATCCCACAGCGATAAACAATTCACCCATGGTCAGTTACAGAAATGCAGACCTGGAGCTGAGCAAAACTGGGTTTAGGGGTGACAAAGATAGTAAATCCAGCTGTAGAACAATCAGCATCAGCCGAAGCACCACATTCTTCCAAGAGAAGGACTCTGGGTGCTGGTCACTCACTGTTATGACCCACACACAAACTAGAATGAAACCACCAACTTTGGGACCTCAGGGAGCAGGGGCAGGGTGAGTGTACCACCAGGAAAAGGGATAGAAAGTAGGGAGCTCACATATGGCAATTCCAACTGCATTAGTATTCTTTCTTTTTCTTTAAAAATTAGATTTGGACTAATATTGATTAGATTGTTAAGATTTCAGTTATGCTAACAAGAAAGTATTGTCTTTATATATGGGCTTCCTTTTTGCTCAGAATAAGATTCTAAGCATTACAATGTATATGCATTGCATAGGTTTTACATTTTCACCAAGAGCATGCACAAGTGGTCATATGTGAATTTAATACCTACAAAGAATGTCTGACAGCCCTGCCAATGACAGTCCTCTCTCTTAACCGTGGAGAGAAAAAAACAACCATCTTCCAAAAAGCTAGTACAGCTAAAGCATCAATAGTGCAAGCTTTTCTATGCTGTCTTTTCAGCGTGCCTCAATTCTGATTGACAAGGACCATCTCAAAAGCGAGAGGTATTTTCAGTTTCCACGACCCATTCAGCACTTGACCTGTCAATATGACAACCAACAAGTGTGCCAATTAGTGTGATATATTTCTATTAATTCCAGCATTAACTGCAAAAATAACTAGTCTGGATATTCTGGAAGAACTATGACTTGAGCATATAATAAAACTGAGCATTGGATTAATCTAAATGGATCTTAATGATGCATATGAAAAAGTGTATAACTTTGCATATAAACATCTGGCTGATGACCGGTGAGGGACTGGCTAGTGTTCATTTGTACCACTGCCCACTAGTAGATGAGGTCCAAACAGCCCATTTCATCATGAACCTACGCCACTGACACACACTCTTCCGCAGCTCTGTTCAGAGCAGTTTGTCCTTCTGAATGGAATTTGATCTCTGCAGCTAATGTCACTGTGGTGCTGCTGGTGACCATGATGGGTAACGTAGCGTTATCCACAAACTGTTACGCAGGCAGATTTGCACATTGTTTGCCTGTTACTTCTCTGAGGGAACCTTAAATAATCTTTGCATCTGATGCAGTTTTCCTCATTTCATTTTAAATAATAAAGCAGGTTTTGTGCTGGGACGAGATGATTTCCATAATTTTAGCCAGAAGTGAAAATAGGCATGGAACAAGGACAGAAATTAATCCTGCAAAATACCTATTGAGCCTTAGCCCATGATATTTTTAAATCACAGTTACTCATATTTGTTGGGGGTTTTTTCTTCTTAATTTTCTTTTTTTCTTTTTTTTTTTTTTTCATTTGGTCTCATCTCATTAGACCAATTTGATGTTACCCTTAGGTAATTGTGTTTCTTCTCACACGACTATTTTCCATGTGCAAAAGCTTATTCCCACTGAAGACATTTGCAGTCCCACTGTTTTTAATGTAAGCAGGTTTTGACCCATTGAATATACAAGGCTTTAAACTGTCTATTTTATAAGACATTTTTTCTTAGGCTGTGAACCCCTGAGGTACTATGCCAAGGTTAGGAAGCTGTGCATAGTTATTTTTGTGCTTTATAAAATGTTTAACATTTTCGGTGCATAAATCATTTTTAGCTTTACCTAATTTCAGAGCATAAAGGGCATGTCAAACTTTACTAAACCGAAGCCCCAGGAAACAGTCTATAACAATGATGGATTTTTATAATGATATAACCCTTAATGAATTATTGTAGTTCCTTAACAAGGTTTTAATAAGAAATTTCTTTTGCCAGCATGGTTATTAGTTCTCTCATCTGAATAGCCCTGGGCCTGTCTGCTGTAGAATTGTACAACATAATATTTCTTTCTGTGTCAATCATACAATACTGCAAAACTCCAAGCCATGAATAAAACAAACTTACTTTTCCTTTCTTTGCTTTTTTTTTTTTTTTTTTACTTTAAAGGTCAGGGTTTTTGAATATGTAACTTGAAATGAAGATGTGCTGACTACAAGACAACTGTTACTCATGTATAATGGAAGAATGCCCACTGCCATTCAGACACGTTCCTGTATGCCGAGGTGTCTTGGAGGAATTGACTGCAGTACACAATCTCTTTACACTGAGTGGGTGCTTGTCTGTGTCCTTATGTGCATTTTTATGGATAAGTTGTACTCTTTTCTTTTTCTTTCAGGCATTTCTATATGTCTGAATAGTGTTTTGAATACTCTGATAGCCATCAGTCTTTTTTATTTTAGTGATCGTATGTATACTTGTTACCGTGTGTGCATGTGTGTGTACACACAATTATTTACTGATGTCCACTTGAGACAATGCAACTACATTTTTAAACCATAGCTTTAAAATACTAAAATAACATTGAACCTGCAAAGTTGAGCGGTGAAATGTTAAGAAATGTCTGCCCTATCTTTGTTCAGTCCTCTCATGTGTATATGTTATGCTACAGTTATTAATTACTTGTTTAATTATTCAGGAGACACTAAACTAAAGCTGACTGCAAAAAGCTGCACAAAAAAATTATGAGACTCACTGATGGCATGATATAATGTAGTATGGAATTTAATGTCAACAAGTACAAAGCAATCAGCATGGTTAAAATAGCAGTAAATGCTGATATGCTGTGATGGACTAAATTCATGACTCCAATCCAAGAAAAGGATTTTAGAGTCTTTGGATATTTCTCAGAAAACATTGGATCAATACTGTGCAGTGGTCACAAAGGCAAGCAGAATGTTAGTAATTATCAAGGAAGGATTTGAGAAGAAAATATGAAATACTATACAACCATAGAAATCCATAGAAATTCACTTTATGATGGTGCTTACATCTTGAATACAATATACAGTTCTAATCCCTCATTTCAAAAGGATATATGAGAATTAAGAAAGGTACAGAGGATGGTGACAAGAATGATCAGAGGTAGAGAATAGCTTATGTCCAAGGACAAGCAAAATGCACTAGAAGTCTTAGGGCGAAGAAAAAAAGAAAAGAAGAAAGCAAAATAAAACAAAAGAATGACTGAGGAAGGTTGTAATACAAAAACTATACAGTCAAGAGCATCATGGAAAGAGGGAATATTTGTCATGCCAACAACTGGAATTACATGTTGCCAATTAAATTATTAGGTAGCAAGTCTACATGTGACAGAAGGAAGTATTTTTTCACAGGTCACATAATTTCATTGTGGAACTGATTGCCACAGAATATTGTGGAGGCCACCTGCATAAATGGGTTTAAAAAAGTGATTATACAAATTAATGAAAGAAAAGGCTGTCAAGAGCTGTTAAACATGACGAAGTGATTCCCCAGCTCAGGAAATCCTTAAAGGATATATTGCTGGAAGCTGAAAGGACATAACGAAGAAAGGGCTTATTCTAATTTAGCACTGTGGCGTTTTGTTTTGCTTTGTTTTAGTTGGTTATATTTAAATTCTTTTCTTCAATATCCCTTACTGGCCACTTCAAAGACAGGATGTTGAGTTAGATAGATTTTGGTCTTAAACATTAGAGATATTTTTATCTTTATACATCCTTTTTACAAATTAAAATCTTCAGAGAATGTGTTATAATTGCCTCTGTGCCTTGAAACTGTAATCACAAAGTAGTGCTAGGCAGTGTTGACACAAGGAACAAAAATATGTTTGTACTAGGTATCTTACAGTGTATCGGCTTAAAGCCTGAAAAAGTATCTTCTGATCATATGGGTGGGTTGTTGTTTGTTTGTTTTTTTCCCCAAATATGTCACCTAGCCAAATTTGAGAGGATTTTAATTTAATTGCAAAAGGAAAATCAATAGTAATTTCTACCCTATATTATAAGCATTGGCCTGAAACTTTAGTTGAGTCTAAACTTGCCTTTTGTCCAATTGTCTGTATTCCGTCCTGGATTTGAGACTGGGTTTATGGTTGTCTTTGGGAAATATCAAAAGAGAAAAGTTGGACTTAGATGTTCCTCCATATATCCCAGCTTTTGCAGAAAGACTCTGTGTCTGCAGGGTTTTCTGTAGGAGCTACTTTAAAAACATGGCTGTATAGAACCAAGTCTGGATGCAGGCTGCTGCCATTAATTATCTAAACCATTTTTCCCTATAATTTTTCTCAGAAATGACATAAATGTTTTAACTGCATAATTTCAGAATTCTATTTGAGCCAAACATCAAGAAACTGGAGATCTTTAAACAAATAATGGCTGGCAAAATTGTAAGCATTGAGGGTCTTAGAGAAGTACAGGGAGGTGTGATGAATGGAGTTTCTGTATTACCAACTCTGTATGTAATTACTCAGGAAATTGATAAGAATTTCCAAAGATTTAATTGAATATTATTGCATTAATTGTCAAATGGGTAAATGAGCACTGAGAGCCCTAACGATACTACTAGTAATGACTGCGTTAGAAGTCTGAAACAAAGTCTGTTTGAACATTTATTGTAATAATTTAACCAGCAATGGTAATTCATGGGCAGATCTTTGTAGGCAGCAGGAGTCCCCAGGTTTCTGCACTGAGTGTAGCACAACCTATATACAAACCAGAGTTTCAGGTTGAGAAAAAAAGAATAGCTCCCAAGATAGAATTTTGGACACTTTTTATAAAGGCATGTTCACCTTCTTACATGAAGTGAGATCTTGAACAGAAACATAGCATTTTTTAGGTTCATTTTCCAAATATTAGACTTTACTGGGTTGGGCATCCCTTGTGATCCAGACTTGTCTTTAATATCGATTTGGTCAGAAAGAAGTTTGTTTAAAATATTACAATGTTGTGGGTTTTTTTTCCCCTATGTACTGTTGTGCTGAAATGTATGGCTGCTGCTGATGCAGCCATATGGCATCATCGCAGTCTCTTCTTTCATTGGGCAAAAAGCACCTCAGACTTAAGACACACTTTTCATTGGGTGTGTTACACAGATAAACTAGCCTGAGATGTAGGACATTCTGGTCTTGAGTCATTCTGAATATTTTAAATAGGAAATAGGTTCACCCCTAGCATGAGGGCCTTCCTATGGGATATGAATTGAAGTTTGAATACAGAGGATGGACGTGAATGTTTGACTCACAGAGCTCAGGTAAGTACCCTGCCAACTTCACTACTTTTCTGCTAAAGTAGGCTACACTCTCTTGGACATCCTTAGAGCATGTTTCATGTAGGGAGTGTCACTAGGAAAACAGCAGTTTGAAATGGGTAAAATCTGTATGAAAATCAGACTTCAGTAAGGGCTTACCCTAGTCATAAGCAAATTGTTAGCTGTAAAGCAACATCAGTTATTGATGGGTTAACCTTGTGGTGAGTTGACCTCCTCGGTTTGCTGCCAGATGTGCACCCAGAAGCTCTCTCACTCTTCCTTCCCTACACGACAGAGGGAGAAAATAAGATGAAAAATCTCATGGGCTGAGATGAGGACAGAGAGATCACTTACCAGTTACAATCACAGGCAAAACAGACTCAACCTGGGGAAAACTAATTTAATTTATTGACAATTAAGATAGATTTGGATGGTGAGAAACAAAGGAAACAAAACCTAACACACCTTCCCCCCCATATCCTTTTTCCCAGGTTCAACTTCACTCCTCTTTCCTGACTCCTCTCCCACACCCCTGCTCCTGAGGCAGCATGGAGGGATAGGGAATGAGGGGGTTGGAGTCAGCCCATGACAGGTCCTTGCTGCCACTCCTTCCTCCTCACACTTTTCACCTGTTCCAGTGTGGTCTTCTGCATGGGCTTCAGCTTCCTTCAGTGCATGTCCACCTGCTCCAGTGTAGGGTCCTTTGCAGGCTGCATGAAAATACGTGCTTCATCTTGGTCTTCTCCACAGGCTGCAGAGGAATCTGTGCTCTGGCTGCTGGACGATGTCCTCCCCCTCCTTCTTCTCTGGTCTTCGTGTCCTCAGGGCTCTTACTCACACTTTTGCCCTCACTTCCATGTAGTGTTTAGCCCTCCCTTAAACCTGTTTTCCCAGAAGTGCCACTATCTTCACTGAGAGGCTTGGCTGTCTCCTGTGGTGGGCCTGCTGGAGACGGCTGGAACCAGCTGAGGGCAGGCCCCGCCTCTCCCTACAGAGGCCACTCCTGCCACTGCCTCAGCAACTGCACCTGATACAGTTTTATGGTGTTAAATGGCAATTGAGGAATGTCTTTATGAATATCTTTTTTGCATTGAGTCTAGCTGGGATGGAGTGAATTTTCTTCATAGTAGATTGTATGCTGCCCCAAAGGATACTCCACACCATACGACTCTGTGTTCAGCAATAAAACTGAGGGAGAGTTTTTCCAAGGTAATTGTTGCTCATTGGTCTGCTGGTAGGAGGTAGTGAGCGAGTGCCTTGGCATCAGCTGTTTCTTTTCTTCTTTGTCTTTACTTATAAAACTGTCTTTGTCTCAATGAACAAGGTTTTCTCTCACATATTCCCTTACAATACTGTCTCTCATCCTGCTGGGGGGAGCGAGTGAGTGACTGGGTGAGGGCTTAACTGCCAGCCAGGGTCAACCCAGAACATTTCTGCTGAACCTAAGTATCAGAATTCATGCACCTTTGAAAATGTGGGCAGAAAATTGGTCAGTTTTTTGTGGAAGCAAAAAGGTGACAGCCTCTGAGATGGTTGTCTCTGTGCTACATGCTTTATAGTGTATTCCTTTATAAGGAATGTGCTACATTCCTTTATAGTGAACGGAAAGAAGCAGAGACTGATAGGGAACGATTCATAGGATCAATGCAGGTGAGAATGATCCAGCAGGTGTCTTATTCATAGATTTATTCTCGTTCCATGTTCTGGCTTCAGTGAAAATAGAAGACCAGCCGCAGTTTGCACCTTAGGTAACTGTACGTGCAAGATAAAGCAGAAATATAAGTATGTTACAAATATTTTTGGCTCTGAAAATATGTTCAGTTTCTGCTGTAGGCAGGCCTCCATATTGCCTGTTTTATGGTTCAGCAATCCTAGTATGATGAATTTGTATTTGTATAATCAATTATATATAACAACCAGGGCTGAGCAAATAGATGATATTTTACTTCAACAAGTCATTCTTGCAAGGCATTCTATCAGAAAAGCGATTCCTATCTTTCAATACTAACGTCTGTTCAACTATAAACTTTTCAAAGGTAAAACTTTAAGGGGTAAATGCAAATTATTAACACAGAGCACTATAAGGAATTACTAATACACACACGCAAAGATCAAGTATGTGTCACCAACATGAGACTTCATTTTATAGTTTAGGCCTTTTTTGTTCTTATTTGAATAAAATTTATGTGAGAAATTTGCATAAGTCAGGAGAGATCTTTATTATATGACTCACCGTAACTCATTAGGGCTTTTGTTTCCATATACATAAATGAACTCTGCTGATGTAAAACACAAATGATTGTGCTTGATTGACCCTGAAGTTATACATTCTTGACAAAAAAGGATGGAGCATCTTGAAAGCCATATGCCAACAGATGTAAAGGAGATGAATTCCAATATAAATATGGTGATTATTACTGGTCAGCACTGTGAGCAGCAAATTTTAAAAGCATGCAAGCAGAGAAGGTGAGGAGACAAGATTAAAAGGCAGAAATATTGATCTCATCCTGCAGCTTTGTGTTTCAGTACATCATTCACTTTCAGGTGTCTGTCTGAGTGGCAGCCAGCTTGAACAGCTTGAACTTTTTCCTCCATGTTACAGCTACTTCTCTGTATACAGAGTTTTTTTGCAAAGGATGATGGGGAAGAGACCCAACATCGTTTAAGGCAGAACAGAACCATGTCATTCTGCTAAAATATATTAATGTAGCATCTTGATTAAATAAGTTAAGTTTGGTTGTACACAGATGTATTTTAGTACTCATGGTTAGAGTAATTTCTTATACCAATGTTTTTTCTGGACTTTTTCCAGTAGTATTTATATAAATGCATATTTTTATATAAATACCTGTGTAAAATATAAGATATATATTTATATAAATAAATATAATGGATAATGAGGATTATAAATAATCAAAGCTGAGCAAGAGAGAAAGCGAAAAGAAGATTAATCACTTAGGATCTTTACCAATATATTATTAAGCCTATTAGGCAAGCTGTGATACTCCAATTTGGATTAACTACTTGGAGGAGGACCAGACTATGTGACTTTATTTTCTGAGTACAAGGTACTAACACAGTATTTGAGATCTGACCTGGACCTCTTGTATTTTGTCGGTACCATCTATCCCAGTTGAGTTAAAGGGATGTTTCCCACTGGCCAGGTCAGTAGGAGCTGTCATAAGCATTTCTCAGTCAGCAGGAGTCATTCTTGAGCCAGTGGGAGCTGTCAAAAACCATTCTGACATAACATGTATCACGCTGGAAGTGAGATTGACCTCTCCAACCTCTATTGCTATTATATGCAGGTAATCAGGTCACTCCACCCATCTGGTAGCTCAGATTGAGCTCAGCGCAGCCATTCAACCCCTGATGCTACTGGCCTGACTATCTTTTCAGCTGCAACAGCCAAGTACCTGTGAAACTTCATCCAAATCAATACGATTATACTAGTGTGAAATTATTGTGGACTGTAAAATATGGTCCTTTATCTCACACCATTTTGCCCTGCAAGCCATGAAAGGGGGAGTTTGGGTAGCATTTGAAAAGATTGCAGGATAGCAGCAGATCCTCTGTTATGTGCAAAGCATCTGACACGCAAAGTGTCTAGTCCTGAAAGTGCCCTGAGTTTGGCAAGTAGGGTTTTTCAACAGAGATTTCTGTGCAAAAATCTTTTATGTTGTGGGAGGGTCAAGTGCTGCAGAACAGACCACTCAGTGGATGTTTTACTCTCTGCAGTAGGTGATGGGTAGTACTGGAGAAATTGAGATATTTTATCTCTGCCTAAGTTTGCAACCATGAACTCTTTTGTGAAGGAAGTGACTATGCTTTCTCTTTGAAAAATAGAATAGTGGTCACTACTTTTAAAGTAACTATTCATGTTACCTTGCTTTATCCTGTAGTTCCTGGCTACACTATAGCTGAATGCTGAACATTCACACAGAACGTGAGACACTGTTGCCCCAAATTTCTTTTTTGATTCAGAGAAATCAAACCCCACAAAGCCTATCTTGCAGAAATGCTTCTACCTTAAAGTACTACCTGGGAACAACATGAGTAAAAGTGAGGGGAAGCTCTTCACTGCTCCTCTAAAAGCTGCTTCCCTGTGTCATATATGTTTAAAAATTAATTAGATATACAGATACAGTCTGCACTACTGGGAGAACCTGAGCAGGTTTCACAGCTTTGAACCCTATTTTGGATTGGATACCTATACATGCCTCATCTCACAACAGACAGGCTGTGGAAGAGAGAGTTCTGTACCTTTTATGTAATAGTAGGTGGCTAGAGCATCACCATGTGTAACATCTATATCTCCCAGAGCAGAGCTCTGAAGATTAGTTTGTGGAACATCTGCGGTAGGTCAGTCTCAACTTCTGTTCTTGAAGTAGTTCCACTTCATGCATAGTGATTATGGAGTAAATGGTCCCTGAGATAGCATAAGAGGGTGTGCCACTCTGTGACCTAACAACAAGCCATGCTGTATGTGATGAAAAAGGAATAGCCTCCTTTCATATACCTTTATCAATATACATATATTTAGGATAAGCTTTCTCTGGATCATGAATGAGGACTTAGTCACATGGAAAGTTCAGATCTGGAAAGGCAAAAGAATAAATGATCTCTGGTTTTCCACTTCCAACATCACTGTTCTCACTGTTATTGTTAACAGCTAAAAAGAAAGAGAATAGGAAGCTTTAGGAGCTGTCTTTTGTGTGGTCCTTTTCAATATCATCTATGTATATGACTGAAGACTGTGACACATCCTCAGGAAAATACTTTTTGGCAGATAAGGAAAGGGAAAAAGAATAGGACAAAGTGCTTTTCTAAGGCAAGAGACTGGATTTGATGACACAGAGCTACTCCTAGTTCTGCAGAGTGTGAGACCAGTGCTACTTCTAATTGGTAAGGGATCCTGCTACTGTTCCTGGAGGCATAGCCAGAATGAGGAGACCAGGACATAATGGTGAGATGGGATTGTGAACTGAATAAATATAGAGATTCAGAGCATAACCTTCCTTCTAGCACTCAGTCATAAAATGTTTTGTATTTTCTTGTTTTACTTGGTTGTAGCATATTCCAATAAGCACCACCACTGGCTTCTATACCATTCTCTTCGTTCTAAATTTAATATTTTATCTCATAATTCCATTTGATGTCCAGGTTTCTCTTATATTGCCTTTTCTCTATGTCACATGTTTCTATTTGATATAATTCATCCCCATATTAAGTTCATCTCTGGATTGCATTTTTTATGTGGTCTCCTACACCCCTACACTCTCTCTTCTCTTCCTTCTCCCCTTCCAAGAGTATTCCATGTATTCCCTGTTCTCTCACAATCCAGTGGTTGTGATTTCAAAGGAAAATTGTTCGATTTATCAGATTTTAATGGAAAGCAAATTCCTGCTTTTTGGAACAGATCTGAAGCATTCTTCATGTTGCTGAATGACAGAATGAAACAGAACTTCAACATGGTTGATCACAGCTCTTTCCATTCGTTCAGCCCACAATGAAGCAGCATGTGCTAAATTATCCCTATCCTAAAAATCAATCAATCAATCAAGCAAACAAAAACAAACTCCAAAACCCTAGATCAAAAGTAGAGGATAAAAAACTCATAGAAGCATAAAAATAAACCAAACAAAATCTCATCATCCTCTTCCCTGCACCCCATAGCCTTCAAGCAGGTATACTTTATCCAGACTAGGCTCCTTCCATTTTTTTTTTTATTAATTACTCAGCATGCACCATATAGATGGGAAATGTGTGTTCAAGGACCACTGAACACTGAATTTTTGGAGTGCATCACAATTACAGAAACATCTGTGCTAAATGGTTTTGCCTTGAATCACTGTGAAAATCTGCTATGTTCAGCAGCTTTGTACAAATCTTGATTCTTGCACGTGCTGAAATGGTAATGAATGTTGTTTTTCTGGTTCAGTCATTGTGACTGCATGTGACCACCATGAACCTTGTGTCTCATCATCATGTGTAAATGCATTTTCCTTACTCTATTTAACAGTTAAAAACTGTCACTATTATAGATTTACTATGGTGACATACAGCAGCAGTAAATACATGTTTGAAAATCACAGAGGAATGTATACATTACATTGTAACTGACAGGCAAAAGCGAGACACAATACAAATGCAAGGAATGCTTTATTTACTTTTGTTATCTTACTTTTTATTACCTTCTTGTGTTTTCATTTCTTAAACTCCAGTTATATCTTTAGCACACTTAAAAGGTCACCTAGAGGATTTATCCAGCATTATAGACCAATAATTCCATCACAATTAGCATTAGGCTTCCTAGAATTAATTAGGCTACGAGGGACCTCTGGAGTTCATTTAGTCCAACATCCTGCTCAGGGATCAGCTTTGAAATGAGACCAGGTTACTTCAGCCTTTGTGCAGCCTTTGCCCAAGCAACTTGTTCCAGAATTAACTCTTCTTTGTGTCAAAGATAGTGCCCGTATTTAGTTGGAATTTCCTTTGCTGTGACTGGTGATCATTGCCTCCTGTTCTTTCTCTGTGACACTCTGAGAAAAACCTGGCTTCATCTTCTTTTTTAACCCCCATCAGGTAGAGAAGGACTGCAATCACATTCCTCCACAGCCTTTCTTTTTGAGTCTAGGCAAACCCAATTCCCTCAGTCTCTCCATGAACATCCTATGCTCTAGCCACCTATTTTGGTGACTCACCCCACATTTAGATGTGGATAACTTGCTGAACTTGGGGATTCAGAACTAGACACATTACTCTACATGCAGCATCTCAAAAGCCATGGGAATTATAGTTCCTACTGACCAGCAGACTGTCAGTGTTTTCACTGAATTAGATCTCAGCTCCACTTTACACCATGTTACAGAAACAAACATAAGAACGATACTTATTAAAAAATCCTTATAAAAGAAAACAGCTGAAAAATAATGAGTCAATTCTGCCATTGCACTAGTGAACAGAACAGAGGATGATTTGGGGGGACTCAAAAAAGGACTGCTTTTTCAAACATTAACTTTACAGCTTGGAAGAAACCATTTGCTTACAAAGAGTAAATTTTGTAGAAATTCCACAAGTTGAGATGCCTGGAAGAAGGATGATGTAAGGAGGGATGGGAGACAAAACATAGCGATAATAGATGTTCTTTTATATTTCAGTCGTGTGTCCAGCCAGTTACTGTGTGACTGGAAGAGCAATATCATCTTGCTCTTCCTGGTTTGGTCAAGCTGTAACAATCAGTTCCTTTTGGGTTAGTGATGCTCTGTTCAAGTGTCAGTGTATGGTTAGCATAGTAGGTGTTATGCTTTTTGTATAGGATAAGTATCTGTAAAACATAGTTGATCATGTGTTTCATGTATGTATATATGAATACATACATATTTATGTATGGGTATATTCCTAGCCGCCTCCCCTGAAAAAGCTATTGTAGTCAAGTATCCTTTTGAAACAAAAGATTAGAAATTCTGATAGTTGATAATGACTGCTTGGGAAATTTAGGTAAAATAATGATTAGCACTAGAGTTAAAGTCAGAAACGGCCTATTATAGAAAGTTTCCTGGAGTATATCGTAACTACCAAAATGGTTTTACAAGAATGTGTTCCTGGTAATCATGCAGCTTATATATAGTAGTATTAATGTCTAGTCACTGAAAACTTGGTGAAGGGAGTTGTTCAAATGCCATCTGATAGATATCCTGTAGCCAAATGAAAAAAGAAGCTGACATGTAGACACTTCTGCTGAGGTGACTGATGTGATGCTTACGCATTTGCCCAGCCATAAAGACTACAAGAAGCCTATAGCTGAGAAGTATTATATGGGATTCAAACTTCTTCCTTTCTCTGTTTAACAAAATCTTTTTACTACTAGGTACACAAGGATCTCATCTCTTGCGTATTCAATAAATTTTTGTTACCGGACCAGAAAAGCTTTCTTTTCAACAATCTACTGTAGCTCTTAACATCTCTTAAAATTAGAATCCTACCTGAACTGAACTGAAATTTTCTGAGCTGCTGCGCACCTGAAAGTTACTCAGATCAGAATGTCTCTAAATCATGAAATCTTGATAATCCAGATTAATGTCTCAATTTTATAGCTCAGATCCATCTTTTAATCATTTTCTGGGTGGCTGAATTCCTACATGGGTGAAAGAATTGTCTCAGAGAAGTACCATACTTCAGGAAAAAAGGTATTTGTTTTACCTATTGCATATTTTCAAGATTTCTGCATAATGTATTGCTGTTTAATTGTTTTCTAACACTAGCCATTCTGATACCCATTATATGTGATTAGATGAACATGCTTTGTTGTCCAGTATCTCAACATTCTAAAAACATGTCATTACTTACAAAAAGCTAGGAATTAAGTAAAAATAGTCATAGCATTGCAGATTGGTCTAAAAAGGAAATAAATGGATGAAAATTAATCATATGATATGCAAAAGTCTGGAAGAGAAGTGCACAGGAGGAGGTAGAAGGAACAAAGGTTTTCCTGGCATATGGAAGAACACAGGTTTTTCAAACAATTTTAAATAATCAATTTTAAAGTTATTAGCTGAGTGTTTTACAGCTTTATGCTTTCTTTCACTTACAAAGATTTAACAATAATTCCTTTTCATCCTTTCAGGATGCTCTGAATTATATAGAAAAAAGTATTTCTAAGCATAATCACATATTCAGAGTATAATGGCCTTAGGATGATCATCACAAACCGTACCAGAAAAAATTCCCTGGTGATTGGCATGTAAAAGTTTAATACAATGTGCCCTGAATTCTGGCACTGTTGATGCAGACAATAAGCACTTGGGCTTATTACCACACTTGGGCTAAAAAAATGGAGTGTTGTAAACTGTGTTTCAGGACACTGTCATTTTGAATGCACCAGAGTTCCTCAGCACTTTCTTCAGTTAGCACACTCGTGTCAATCATCCACCTTTTGGTACATCAGGGTTTTCATTAGTTCTGTAACTGCCTGACCTTGTGCCAGACTTGAGCAGACAGGTAGTTCATAACCCTTTACTGTCAGAATTAGCATTCATGATACTACTTAAACTGTAGAGCAAATTTAGAGTTCATTATTAAATGAGGCATATGTTACTACACTTATAACTGATTCAGTCTAGTTATTTTTAGTTTGACCTTTTCTGTATTCATCAAATCAGCTTTGAAATAGACATTGAGGTACCCTTTACTGTTAGTTATAAAAATTCTTAGAGATTATTTTTTTTTATGGAGTTTTCTGGCAAATTCTCATATATCAGTGTTTTAGTGATATACTAAGCGCCTTTCTGTTAGCTTAAGTAAAAACAAGATAAGATGGAATCACATGGATGTTAATGATCATATTCTTCAGCTATATCATTCCTCTTTGCCTTTGCTGTTCTGCCAAGAACTGAAAGGCTAGCATTGTAAGTTCAGAATAGGATGGAAACTTCCACTAAGGATGACAAAAAATGTGTGAAGGTAAGAGTTATAGACATTTTTAAAGTGCGTTTAGTCCTAGTGTAGCTCCACAGAAAAAAAAATCCCCATTATTATTCTGATTTTCTGGCTATCCCATCCTCCTCCTCAGTGCCAGAGTTAAGGCACTGAGAGAAGAGACAATAAATTTCAAACCCACTGGAACATGACAGGCTTAAGAACTGTTTCTTGTCATTGTCCTTTCACTGTCTTAGATTTCTAAATTCTAACACGGAAAACACACCCAACTGATTTTTTTTTTTTTCCTATAAACTTATTAGGGCACCACAAAAGCCTTCATCCTTCAAAATGTCTTTTTGGCCTAAAAAAATCTCACATTTATCAATGAAGCCCTCACTGACTGGTTTTCACTAATGCAAAGGTTAAATGTTTTGATAATATATTGTGAAATTTATATTGATAATCCATAGCATTAGCAAATATATTCAGAATGGATTTATTTGCATATGTAGGAGCAGAAGAGAAATTCTGATATAGGAAGGTGTTAAATACAGATGTTACTTTATGCTTCACCCAGAGACCTAACAACAGCATCTGTCTGTTTACATGTTTGGAGACATACAAATACTTAGAAACTTACTGAAGTAGGGTCAAAACCTTCATTCCTCTTGTTCTTTCCTATTTTCTTCTTTTTTTTTTTCTTTGTAACTAGTTATGCAAACAATCTTGTAATTAAAAATGTGCAAGTATATTGGACAAAAGTTTTGGAGGTATTTAAATATCCAACTCCCACTGAAATGGATGGGAGCTGATTAATAGCTTTTAAAAGTCTAGCCTGTGTTATCATTACCCTTATGGAACATTAAGAGGTGGAAACTACTGCATTTTGTGTTGAATAGAGTTCAAAAATTGCATCCTCCCTTATTTCTTTTTTGGCAGGCGCAGGGCTCACTTATTGTCACATAATTTGTACCCTTTGAGCACAGTTATGTTATACAAGTGCATACAAAAACACTCTGTTGAATTAACCCTTTGGGGAAAACAACAAACCACAAAAACTGTAAGAACTGTAACACTGAAGTGTCCTGTTTGAACTTCAGGTTACTGTATAAGTTAATAGTAGTTCATTCTCTTAAAAAAGCTATCTAATATTGCTGTATGTCATATTTTGTTTTCTGCATGATAGAGATGAAGACTTCAGTTCATATCCAGCATGATGAACTTAGGAACCTAATTAAGACAGACTGACTCACCCTCTGGGAAAGTTCAGATGCATTGGTCTTTCTTGAGAGAGTTGAGGAGGAAGAGTGTAGGAGAATTAGATGAGTAAGCAGGACTTACTTTAGGATAGCTAGTTTGCCTCCCAGCACTATACACTTGAACTGTAGATGCATCCTCAGCTAAGTCAGGTGCATAATACAGTCACACTGAACCTGGCAAATAACCTTCATAAAAGCATGCTGTGGCATAAGCAGGAAGGAGGCACACTGGGGCAGAACTTACTGCACAAGTTTCTTATCTGGGGAACCAAACTTGGTCATAGACATAACTATTCTTTCATATGAATCAATTTGCAGGGAAAAAACCCAAACATACACACACACACAAAAACCCAACAAAGAAACACCCCACCATGATGAATGATTACTCCTATTTCATTTACCTAAATGTACATTTTTGATAGCCTTCTTCCCTCTGCCACTTTTTTGGGAGCTATTCAAGTACCCAATAAAGATGCTTCTGCCATGCTAACCAGAGGGAAGCAGGTTAATTTTTGCACAAATATTTTTTTTTTTCTGATTTCTTCTTTAGCTCTGTGTGTTTGTTACATTCTAGATCCTAAAGACTATTTTTCACCTTTTTACCTATGTTGGAAGCTCCCACAACACTTTAAGTGCCGTAGTAAAAAATTAAGTAATACACAACATTCAGCATAAAACATATCACAGAGTTTTGTTTATTTTTGACAAGATTTGTACATGTGTTACTATCAGTGTTACTATTCAGCCTTCTGGAATGTTTCAACTTAATAACATATATTAAACTCCATAACCACTTGAAGACATGCAGTTATTATTAGTTGAGTACTGTTTATGGAGCTTTGCTAACATTTTTATTTCCTTTAATTTCTACAGAAAGATTCATATATACACAGAAATAAAACTTCTGAAAATCAGAGATGGAAGTGTCTGCTTGTACCTTAAGTACCCAGTGTATATTGCTTAAATTTAAGAAACCACCTCTACCACCAGTACAGCCCAGAAGGCACTCCAGGGTGCTTAGTTTAAGCTTCTTGTCACTAATTCCAGAGGGAACCGAGGGGAAATCTTGGAGTGTACACTCCAGACTTAGCCTGCCCCAAGCTTCATTGAGGATAGAGGCTCAGGTTTTCCATCTGGTTCAGCTCTTTCCTTGGTTGTTCCTTTACATGGAATTTACATGGAATTTGGGCAAGCAGGTTCTCAGATCTAGACTGAGATCTAGTCTGGCTTTGGGTGGGAGGTAAGTGCAAAACAGGCGCTCTGAATATACTTAAATTTAGGCATGCTGGGAAATCTCATACCAAGCTAAGGGAAACTTAAAATTAGGTCCTGTTTGAAAACAGGTGAATTCAGTTGCTGCTTGGGTATTAGAAAGTCTTGAAAAGGTCTCCACCATAAAACTTATGGGCAAACCTCAGAAATATTTTTTATTTTTATGTGACACTTACGATGTCCAGCCAAGAAAAAACAGAAAGATTCAAAGACCTTTTTTTTTTTTATTTGTAGAAAATATTACAAATTATGTGAGTTTTTCCCGTACTTTAATTTTGGAGGATAATATATTTTCCCTACATTTTAAATTAAAGTAAGAATGAAGATTTCTAAAAAATACAAACACAGATATGAATCCTGTAGTAGAGAGAGTAAAAACAACATTTATGCATGTTGTGTTCTGCAACAATCAAAGGAGCATCTTCTTTCACAGAAATGAGATATACTGGCACTAACACTAAACTTTTAAATGAGATACCACATCTGGTATTTCAGCACAGAATCAAAGTGCTGCTGGTCCAAATTGATTAACCAAACTTATGCTCATAATACTAAAAAAATCCAAACAATAAGGAGTATTCATTGGTCCTTTCAGAGACCAGGAAAGATCTATGGCCACTTGAACTAAAAAGACCTGACTACTGGTTTTCTTTTTTTAAGTTACCTATCTCATAAGTAATTTTTTTTCAGAGCATCTGAATATTCAGCTAATATCAGCTAAAGAATATTAAACAATACCTGCTTTATTTTTTTTTTGCCACCAGTCTAATAATTTTATTTGATTAATGCTTACTTTCCCTAAATCTAGTCTTGACTTGAAAACATCACAAAATTAAAATCCATTATCTCCACAGCAAAGAGCATTTGCACCATGTTCTGCCTGAACTTCACACCAAACTTCTATCTGTTGTTTTAGTTACACTTCATAGCCTTAACAAGGTCTTATATCTGGTAAGTCAGCTCTCTGTCATGAAGACAAGGCAGAAAATATAGCTCATATAGGTTTTTTTTTTTACTCTGAGATATTATATACAGTCCTTGAATACATTTATTTGAACATTATCAAACAATTGTATATTCCTACACCTCAATGCTGCTGTTACTTATTTTATTCTTTATTTTTTAATTTGGTGGAAAATGCAGTTTCTGGAAAAAGAAGTGTTGTCTTAGAAACTTCCTGAAGTTATTTCCTTTTCTTCAGAAAAGGAGAAGGGAAAAAAAAAAGTCAGTGTCATCTTTGCTTTCACCCAACATCAAAGCATTTTGATTTACCACACTGAAGTGAAAGAATTTTTCCCGAGCTTGTCTGGTACCCCAGAAGAGTCCTGCCCCTCCATCATTGTCTCCATTCTCCTCTGGGGCTGGTGGCATTGCATCCTCCCTCACACGTTGCAATCCTTCCTTCTCCCTGAACTGACATCATGTCACTGGTAACCCATGAAGAACGCCTGGTTTGCCAAAGAGAATTAAATCAAAAGACAATTGAACTTGAACTCATAAGAGGAATAATAGCTATGCAGAGTGTGGAAGCTGAACCAGTATAAAATAAAACATTCTGCTATTTCTTGAAGCTTATGCTTAAAGCTTACTATGTTAACAACAACAGAAAACCATTTAGTTTTACTTTCCTTCTGTGACCAAAAATGTCTGAAATATTTATGATACAGGCATCCTGTACCATAGCTTTTTTCACAGGTGCAGTAGTAAGATCTTTACAATCTCACATCACAGGCTTTAGCTGTAGCTCTTTCAGTGAATCTCCTCATGTGCTCAGACTAGAGCTCCAGGTGCTGGGAATCACTCAGCAGTGGGAGGTAACGCAGCGAGTGAGGAGCTATCACAAAGTGCTTGTTACAAAGCTGTCTTGAAGATGAGACCCCTATTCGATTTTCAAAGATCTCTCCCTTTTTTTTTTAACCCCTCTCTTTTAACATGGATGAAGGAGAGTGCAGTGAGAGTAGGCCAAAAGAACGCCAAAAGTCTCTACTACAAAATCATCAGGTTTAGGTCTATTATTTTCTTTTTCTCCCCATCCTATGTGGCGGATTCTCCAAGTTTGCTCCTGAGGAAGAGGAATAGCAGTGATCACATCTGTTTGGGGGCTGCATCCAAGTAAATCTCTATGGGTTGAGCTGAGGACAGAAGAGCCTGCAGAAATCAAGCCTCTATCTCAATCCTTGCTGACTTTGCTGACAGATTCTTTAAAATTGGATTGAAGCCAGACTTCAAAGAGGAAGCTGAGTTCAAAAATAAAGTTGTTTTTTTTTTTTTTTTAATTCAGAGCGGAGTTTAAAAGTTTACCTGATCTGAAGCAGTGAGGTTTTTTATGACACCAGTTTCACTTTGAAGTCCAGATTCTAGACAAGGCGCATCAATTTCAAAGTGTCTATAGGCATAGGCAGAGCCGACTGGGCTTGAAATACTAGGATGTAGGTGCGGTGAATGCTACACACGCCTACATGGTTTTTTGGTTTGTTTTTATTAGCGTTGGAAAGAAACTTGTGATTTTGAAGGCAAGAAAGTATCAGCATCAGAAGATTTAGAATAATAAGATAACTTTAAGGACAGAAGATGAGAACAAAATTATGTTTGTCATCCCTAAATGTCACTCTTCATCTGTTAATATATTTCATTTCTGGGAATTATTAAATGAGACATTAATTTAGAAGACTTAAAAATGTATTTGTATTCACTTGTGTAAGATTCTTGCCTCAACTGACTGAATGAATTCCTAAAAGATTTTCCCTGCTAACAGCAAATCTTTCAGGTCTGGAAGTGGGAAACTAAACTAAACTTAGCTGGGTACTCACAAGGAGGTGAAATCATGTCTCAGTGACATCAGTGGCAAACTATGATGCTGTCAGTTGCGTGCTTTCTTATGTGATTGATTGTACCGGTATATGAAAAAAAGTGGAACAGAAAATTTTATGTATCAAAACATGAAGGTCAAAGGCAGGAATGTGGAAACAGCTTATCTGTTTTCTAATTATGCATACATTTATAAATGCATACATACCTGTGTATACATAGAGAATACTTTAATGAACACACAAGCAGTACTGATTACAAACAGCTTTCACTGAGCAGGCAAAATAGTTAAGAAAAAGACTGTATATGAGCAATTGTAGAAGATTACAGATACACAACTGAGATATTTACATTTTAGGGAAACCAATTCCTACTTATATGTAAACCAGAAATATGACAAAATATCCAGCAGTACTGCAAACAGGCAACTGAAAGATATACACTGGTTATGAAAGGTGGAAATAAAATGAAAAATGTTTAAGTACTGCTGCATGCTAATATTTTCCATAAACTAAAATAAAAAAGTAAAATATTTTTTCAGCTACTTGAGGAAACAATGAAAAAAAATCATAAAAGAAAATATTCCATTAGAAAAGAACTAAGTCTACTGTTGATCCCCAGATCTCCTTTGGCACTGGAGTGGTCTTTGTCATACAAATAAGAGTGAAATACTGGGTCTAATCCTGTTCAGCATCTCCATTAATGATCTGGATGATGGGGCAGAGAGCACCCTCAGCAAATTTGCTGATGACACAAAACTGGGAGGAGTGACTGATACGCCAGAGGATTGTCCTGCCATCCAGAGGGAATCATAGAATCATAGAATCATGGAATCACAGAATGGTTTGAGTTGGAAGGGACCTCGAAGACCATCTAGTTCCAACCCCCCTGCCATGGGCAGGGACACCCTCCACTAGACCACGTTGCCCAAAGCCCCATCGAACCTGGCCTTGAACACTTCCAGGGAGGGGGCAGCCACAGCTTCTATGGGCAACCTGTTCGAGTGCCTCACCACCCTCACAGTAAAGAATTTCTTCATAATATCTAATCTAAATCTTTTTAGTTTAAAGCCATTACCCCTCATCCTATCACTACATGTTCTTGTAAACAGTCCCTCTCCAGCTTTCCTGTAGTGGTGGCAATACTTTACATGTACTACAGCACAGAGATTACCCGAGTGGCTGCTCTATCCAGACCAATTTGAAGTGACTTTTAAGGGAAGATTTTGATAGATGATGTAAAATATTGTCATAAATTAAATCTTTGTTACATCTGGTGTATGCCCTTTGTACATTAGTTTTTAGTTCCAGTCACAAGAACGATCAAGTTTACCTGGCATGATTTGTTCTTTTTAAGATCAGACAGATTATTGTTCATGGTTTCATTGTCTCAATTCCATTTGCAAAAATTCTTCCTTTCCTTTTTCTGTGTCATAATTACACTCCGAAAAAGAAAGTACCTTATTTCTGGCCAGTCAGGACAGTTTTATGGTAAGTCTGTGAGACTTGGTTTCCACAAATTCAGTTCATAGGGAACTTAATTTCATAGCCATGAATTTCAGCTCAAGATTCAAATGCAGTTCTTGAGCATACTTGTAGGAAAGATTCAAGATTTTTCAGGTACAGGCTCTTCTTCAAGCTAGCATGCAGGAGAGAATAATTTGGTTTCAGATTTTGTTAATGATTCAACATTTTTTCACAGTACTTTAACCTCAATATCAAATATGAACATTTCAGAAAAATAAAACCTAAAATCTTAAAGAAAAGAAAAATAATATTGTTTTTTATCTTTATTATTTCTATCCACCAACAAAGTAGCAGAAATATAAATGTTGTGTGATGTATTTAAATTCTGCTTTTGACAAGACTTTGGACAAAATCTCAAAATATCCCATTAAGAAACCTCATTAGACAAGGAGAAGATCTGGTTGCCTGAGCACAACAATTTAGAATAATTTCAGACCCTGTGGGGCATCACACCTAATTTCATGTGTGACTCCCTCGGAAGATAAAAAGATTTAAAAAAAAAATAAATCTGAAGAATACCTAAATAATCAACTTATTCAGTAGTAAAAAGAGAGTTTGAAGTTAGTAGTCTCAGATCAATCCAACTTCCTTGGCAAGTGCCTCCACTTTTCTTCCCAGCAATGAAAAGCTATAGACAAAACTGAACTTTTAATGGAGCTTAGATATTTGTAAATCAAACTGCATATTAAGTTCTCTAGTATTTTGTAAGTTTGATTATTTTTTTTTTTTTTAAGGGATCAGGATCATTATTTACTGGGGTTTTTTTACTGTTTCCACTTCTGAATGATACTAGGAAATATAAAGTAAGCATACATGAAAAAAACCCAAACAACCCACAACAAATTCCTACAGGGAAAATTAATTCCTCACTCTGAACACTGTGTATGGCCATAATCAGTTCTGCAAAAATGATCACACATTTCAGGCCTTTGAGTTTTACTGAAAGATTAATTTTGTGAGTTGAGAAAAGTTTTACATATGTTCCCATTTAAAACAATTCCACTCACTTTGCACTGGAAATGTTCATATCTATATTTTATTAGCACAGTAAAAGGTGTATGCTCATATAAAAAACCACCAGGCCTGTTACATTGGTTGAGATAGATCCACTACTCAGGTCCTGAATGCTTATGCATAATTTATACATGTATATTATGCAGACACACATCAATCATACAAGCGGAAAAATTTTCTGATGAACCAACATCTCTGAGTTAAAAGTAAGGAAATCATATGACTCTGAATAAAATACAGGGATTTGGTTAGGCGGCTGTACTCCTTGGCATAAATGCAGAGAAATAGCAGAAGGTGCCAGTAAACTTCTTTCTACTTGAAAATACAACAAAGTCCAGTTTCTGTCAATGCTCACCACCATGCTGCTGACTCTCCTACCAGACACATAAACTGTTTAGGAGGAAAGTTTTCTTTTCCTCCTTCTAGCATTGCCCACTGCACAATGGTTTGCTTACCTCATTCCTTCTCTACCTGCAGTATCTACCTCTTTCTCCTCCCCATTCTTACTTTTTTGAACTTTTTACTTTTTGAACCTTTTACTTTTTGAACATTTCCTCTCTTCCTTTTATTGTCAGCTGTACAGTATTTATTCTCCAAGTTATCTCTTATTTCAGTATTTATCTAACCACTCTTTTTCCCCTGATTAACATTACCTTAATAGGACTGTTTCCAGAATGAAGTCTGAACCTCTCTCTCCATGCGTGAAAACTCCTGTCATTCCTCCTTCTGTGTGCAGATCTCTGCACCTCATTCCCCTGAAACCTTCTTCAGCCCTCCTCCTCCCCCCTCCCCGCCCCTTCTGCTCAAACTTTTCTGATATTAAGTAATCACTGTAGTCCCTGTCTCAACAGTTACCCTTACTCTCAACACAAAACTACCCACTGTATTCTTTGGGGGGGTTATTTGGACATCTGCATTTTCTTAAAGTATTGTACTCATGTAATCCTATTAAACAGCGTAAAGACTATGCCATTATCATATACAAACTTCTGCCTACAAGCACAAAATCTAGTCCTAATTTAAAATGCTTAATTGTTAAGTGTACTTGTGACTTGCAATTCAACTGGTCTCCCTCTAAGAAGAGCATCAGTATGACAGGCTCTGACCATAAGTAAGGTTGATAAAATGTTCTGGTTTAATTACTTATCAGCCATAAGTTGGGCTTTATTAGAAGAGATTTCTGCCCTCGCTAGAAAATTACAATTTTTGGTCAGAATAAAAATATGTTATCTGCAGTTAGATTTTAATTCTTTCAGATGAACACAGGTATCATAAAGATAAGTTGTTGCTTTTTGCTGTTTGACTGAAATACTCATGTTTCCATTTCCATTCTATCTAATGGATACCTGTCAAGATTCCAAGTGTTATGATTCCCTGTACCCAAAGAGTATCCTTAAAAAAAATAAAATGTAGGAAATAGCTGGTGCCTAGAATAGTGCCTGGAGGCAAAAGAATCATGAAGCATTTGATTTGTGGTAGCATCACCTAAAACACTTTTGGTGATGGTTTTTTTCATCAAGAAGTCCAAAGTTTGTACAAGATGAAAAGGAAAAATATTCTGGCTAAGTTTTCCTATGATACTTAATCTGTCAAGTTAAAAATACACTTTATTTTGTCCATTTCTGTTGGATCTGTAGGGAACAATTGCCTGTGAAAACAATAAGTAACAACAAATAAAACAAAACATGAGCATTTATTTCATGAATGTCACTACAAACAAAGGTGAAAAATGGTGAAGCAGGTTGTTCGTTTCACAGAATCATGGAATAGCTCAGGTTGGAAGGGACCTCATAAGACCATCTGGTCCAAATTTCATGGGGAAGGGAGCCCAGCTGAGATTATCTAGTGCCTTGTCCAATCACATCTTGAAAACCTCCCATGATGAGGACCCTACCATGTCCCTGGGGAGGTTGTTCCAGTGAATGATCATACTCACTGTAAATAATTTCTTTCTTATGTTGAGATGAAACTTCTCCCAGTGCAACTTGCACTCTTTATCGCTTGTCTTCTGCATGTGCTTCTTGTGAAGAAAGAACCTCCATCCTCTTTGTAGCCACCCTTTAAGTACTGGAATACTGTGATGAGGTTCCCCCTGAGCCTTCTCTTCTCCAGGGACAAAAGACCTGACTCCTTCAGTCTTTCTTCAAAGGTCAGGTTCTCCAGCCCTTTGATCATCATTGCGGTCCTCCTTTGGACCCTTTCCAGTGTCTCCATGTCTTTCTTGAATTGTGGGGGCCAAAACTGGGCACAGTACTCCAGGTGCAGCCTGACAAGCACCGAGTCGAGTAATTCTAAGGTAATGCAAATAGTTGCTCTAAACAGTATGTCAGCATTTATCAGGGAACAGTAGGATGACATCATAGCTGAAAAAGAAATGGGATAAAAGAATCTGAAAGATCTAAAATAAATAGAATAAAACTTCTGTATTTTATCTTACATTTTCTTACATCCTCCTGTTCATTGTTTTTTCCTTGATGCATCTCTGTCTTTATATCCTCAGGAATATTATGATTTTGCTGTGTGGCTATTTTATAACTTTATTTGAACCTTCAAGTTTCATTCTTCGAATCCAAATAAATTGTGTGATTGTTGCTTCACAAATAAATATAATAATAAAGGTAACAGTGGGTATCTATAAAGAACAGATCTACTTTGTCCTTAGAAAGATATATAAATGTAAGTGTTGAGATGGATGTGTGTGGGGCAAATTAAGAGAGGATTTGGATATCGCTAGTGGTTTATAACTATGCAGACCCAATAATAAATTTAAAAAAATATAGAAAAATAGCAGGTGCATAATGGTATCCTTGAGAGGATACATTAGGAAAACTAGAACAGCAGGGGCATTAAAGCACAGTAGTTTAGATAATGAAGTCAAATAAATTGACTTCATTGTTGTGCTTTCATTGTCACCAAAGTACACTGTGAAAAATGAAACAGACTTGTCTGATGGAAATCGTAAACATTCATATTTAATAAACAGTTATTAACACTTTTATAACATTGCTGTTTTATGTTCATTACATGCTCATTGCATTACAGCAAGTTTATTTCCTGTTTCATTTCTCCACTGTCACTGTGTATTGCAAGCCTATGTAAGACAGGTCTATTTTTTATGTTCTACTGTACAGTATGTGAGTAACATTCAGATCTTAATGGAAGTGTCACATCATTTCCAGATCAAATTATCTAGTTTTAACAGCTAAAGGGAATCAAATTAATCAGAAAAAACAGAATACAAACCAATACAAATGTTGCGGTTCCCAAGGTGTTGACTGAAATACATGGAGGTCATGTTTGCCAGTTATCACATTAAATGGCAGTCCATAGGCTTACTGGGGTGCTCAATTAGTTATCATTAGTAGTCCTATATTAGGAGCATACATAAAGGTTTAAACTGCTAGGAAAGTGCATGGCTCAAGTGAATTTAATTGCACAAATAGTAACACATATTTTGGTTTTGTTTTGCTGTTTGGTTTTTTTTTCTCATTAGGTTATTAGATACCGAGACACAGGAACACATGGAAGCCCAGAATATTTATTCTGATCTATAGGTTATCTTTGCCTTTGAAAGAAGCAAAATCTTCATTTCAGAGAATTAAGGTTAGAATGTCCTACAAAACAGTATCACATTTTGGAAGAATCTGGACAATCATCAGGCTGTTTGGCCCTATTCCTTTATGCATCTCTTTTCTAATTTTCCCTCCGTGTGTCTAAGCTACAGCGATATATCTTGCTTTTCTAGCATACTTGATAAGCACAAGCTGCCAGAAATAGGACATTGAGTCCAACTGTATGAGACTTACAATATCTGTTAGTCTTTAGCCTCTTCTTTCTGCACTCCAAATACCCCCAAAAGCTGCTAATTAGCTCAAAACCATCCGTTTCCAGTCTACCATGGGGTTTACAATTACTGATTCAGGAACACAGCAATAAAGACAAAAAGATACGCAGACCTGGTAATGTTTCTTAAAGACTCTGAGACTTTAGGGGCTAGCCAGGAACACCATAAGCATATACTATAAGCATAATAATGAATTAATGCTGTCAACTATAATTGTGACATCAGTGGCATATTATGTATACACACACACACATATATACACACATGCACTTCTCATATATACTTATTTATATTTTTATGAATATTTACACTTATATTCATATTTATATTAATATAATTTTTAGATTTGAGTTATAAATGCTGTACCTCTTCCGATTCAGGCTTCCATGAGGAATCTTACTGGAAACTTAACAGATTCGAAGTCACACAAGGATGCCTTTCTGACGTTATCTTTGATGCTTCATGTTCTACAAGAAAAACTACACAGAGTTTAAACTGTGGCATGGTCCATTTGCATAATTTATTGATCCTGGAGCACAGTTAGATATCTGCTATTTATTTGTTCTTGCTTTACTACTGGCCATGCACTTTCATAAATACATGCAGGTGAAGAAGATTTTGTGTCATTTTGATGGAACAAGGTGTATTTTCAAGTAAATCTTTGACAATAATTACGCTGATGTGCATAGAAATGGGATATACCAAGACAGTCAATATTTTCTTTCTCAGTGGAAAAAGAAAAAATAAATATGTGAAGTAATTTTATAAATAGACAAAAAGCATAATGCCTCTTTTCATGCTAGCATAAAATTTGAGGAAAAACAATTTCCCAACTCTGATCAAAATAAACATTAAATAAGAATGGAGACATATCTTCAATGTTTGCACATAAAAAACCCAACGTGAACTGTTTAGAATATTAACAATCAAATTTCTGCTATGTCAGAATGCTCACTAACCAATTTCAGATTAATTTTCTTAATTGAAACTAATTCTAGTGGTACTTTAATGTTGCACAGCACATGCTCAGGACATAATTTCTTATGCAGGATTTCCCCATGAATATAAAACAACTCTATTTTAAGGTAGTTAAGAGATTAATACTCATTAAGGATTAGTGAATTTTCAAGCTTCATCTTTTATAATAATTTTTATTTAGTTAGTTGAGTGTCAAGACCCCTGAATATTAAGCTGCCTTTCAAAAAAAAAAAAAAGATACTATTCTGCAGAAAAGATTATTTTTGATTCTTCCAACCTCCCCCAGAGGAGCAAACCAGTACACAATCATACTAGTTCATCTATTTTCAGTGGATAACAGTGACAAGGATTTGAAGATCTATATAACAGTGGCAAGGTTTTTACTATTGTTACTGTAACAGATGTAAAGTTTATTGTCTGAAAAAGACAATTTCAATCTAGCATTGCCATACAAGTGGTGAACTGTGATAACCACTTCATATGCAAAATGATCTTATCTTGATTTACTGCCCTTACTTCTCCCCACTTTGCCACCTGTTGCACCTTGTTAAAAATTTGATCTGAAATTTCTATTAGATTTTCAAAATTACTGTTTTGTGCAGGAACTAGAAAAAAACTTAGGTCTTGTTCTTCACCTCTTCATGGAGCTCCAGATCAAGAAGCATTGTTTTCCATCCAGCATAGTTTGCTGTATATGACATCATTGACAATTACATTCTACCTAGATACATTTATTTGTTTTTTTAAACCCACACTTTGGTGTGTCAAAGTGTAATTCTTATCTCACAAAGTTTCCAGTCTTTATTTGAAGTCTTCAAGGTTCGGAGAATCATCACTTCCATTTCTGATTTGCTCTCACTGTTAACTGCTTAAAAAATTTATTTTGTCCCCTGTGAATTTGTCTGTCTTTAGCTTCCAACTGCTAGTCTCTGCTGTGTCTTGCTTTCCTCAACTACAAGTGGTTACTATCCAGAATTGTCTAACCATGGAGGAAATCAAACATTTTTAAAAGTCACCCTTTCCCCCAAAGCATATACAGTGTGGGCAGGAAGTCCTCAGCCCTGATGCTTTCACTACACAAACGCACTCATATTGTACTGCATTGCTTACTAACATAGATGTAGGCTATATCATCCAGGTTCCTCTGTAGCTGAAGGAGAGAGGAAGGAATCTCTAAGACTAACTCAGAACTAGTTTGGCTGAATCACCCTTTGCTTTTGTTTAAAGTGCCTAGTTGAAGTATATGAAGTTAAACTGGGGCATATCCAGGACTTAACTAGCTTTAAATCAATTTAGCATGTATAAGATAGAATTAATGATGTGTTTTATGAGATAGTATATGACATTTTTATCATACAGTAGCATGAAAAATTACTCATAAACATCCTAATATTTGAATCAGAGCAATTACATTTTCCCATAAAAACACATTGATTGTCAGATTCATTATCTTTCTAACCTCTACTATAAATATAAATATGAACGCCATCTCAGATTACTTTTTCTATTACTTGTTTAAAATTTTTGTCATGCTAACCAGCTTACTTTTATTGATCATTCCACTTATTCTTTCTAAACACTGGAACAGCACTAACATTCTGCTAGAATTTATCTCATATTCAAATATTAAAATTAATACCTTACAATCTCCTCAGCCCAAGTCTGAATTGAGACTAAGGTGAAAATTATTGGGGTTTTATTGACTTAATGTTGTTTATCCAAAGATGTTTTTTAATGATTCTCTTGGAACAGGAAATATTTCATTATCTCCATGTGAGATATATATATACACACATAGACATATATTTAACTTTTTTATCATACACAAAGAATTCTTAACATTGCTTCATTTTCTGCATCGTTATTAACAGATTGTCTTCTTTAACTAGTAATGGGCTTACACATTTGTCAGGACTTTATCACTAGAACATTTATTTTAAATATATTAAAACATATTAATAAACAACAGTTGTCTTCATAGCTTATTCTATTAGTCACAGACTTGACATTTTAAAATAATTCAGTCGGATATTTTCAATCTTGTTATTTTCATTCTTGTTTTTTTCAAGTTGAAACAATAACGCTAACTTTTCAGATTTTTAAGTTTTCCTCTGTAGGCAATATAACTGTTATTTACTAATGATTGCAAAACATATGGTGTAACCAATACAGCTGTCTTTAAATACAGTAATTGTATCAAGTATCAACAATAAAGCAGGTATGAAAACTGTTTCTCACCCACCGTTGTTTGTTTATGGCTTCACGAAGGACCTGTAGTATATAGCATCAAATGTCGGTTCAGCAGTATAGACTTCCAGCTGACACCTAAGAATCTCACACAAGGCCCAGGCCATTCAGCAGCTGGCAGTGTGCTGTTGTCCCACAAAAAGCAGAAATTAAAAAATGAAACAAAAGACACATAAAAAAAACCCATCAGCAAACTAAAGCAAATATACAAATACATACCTATGAACATTTTCATATGTGCATTTTTGTGTGCTTGTATGCATGTATGTACACATACAGGAAGCTCTTTGCAGTCAAGTAGACAAAATACAGTGAAATAGTTTGATAACTCCATGCTGTGTTGTTTAGTGAACGACTACATATCTTATTCTGAGTGGATGAGTGATCTTTATGAGTTATCCTAGGTTTGGATTGAAACTGTACCTAACATAGAAGTTACCAATTGTGCTCTTTAGGGAAAAAAAAACCTAAACAAACAAAACATATAATCAAATGTAAAAGACAACAATGCTAAAGCAAATCTATTGAAATTATGAAGATTAGATTATTTCCTACTAGAAGAACAACGTGGAAATAAAGGTGCAAACACTTTGAGAGCCTTTGGAAATGTCATATATACATTAAGAATTTTTACAGTTTCCAAATTAAATTTTGACACCAATCTTTTCTCTGCCAAAATCAACTCACATCTAAAATGTGCATCACATCTGAGTACATACTGTAACTTTCATGTTCTTCATTTTTGCCATAGCATTTAGCAGTTAATAGTATTTTAAGCTTCATAGCCTGGCATTACTCCTCTGAACTTTAAAGAAACTACAGTTTGTGTCTATGCATATTTCCAGTCATTTGCTTTGAAATTAATTTGGCAAAGGAGTAGATAGCTGAATAATAGTACACAGGTGAGGAATTTATCTGCCTAAGGCTGTTCATAGAGTATCTGGTGTCTAAAAACCTCCTTATCAGTTTTGTCAGGATTTTCAGGTCTCAGGTGTCTCAAAGGTCTCAAATCCCAGGTATTCTCTTCCTTGAGATATGTTAGATAACTCTCCTTGTCAGTCACCAGTCACGGGAAGATTCTTTCTGTATTGTCCAGTATGATCCTAGCTCTCAAGCCAGCCCTTGCAACTGGAAGTTGCTACCTATTATCTTTTAGATACTATAAATAAGGTATTGGAGCTTTTTGACACTTATTAAGGTGTCCTAACACTCTAATGCTTGGCTTGGGGTATTCTTGAGGTAAAGGCATCTGGTTAACTGGTTGCTTTGAATTAATCTTTATCTTTAGGCAGACAAAGAGGTAAAAAGCAAATAAAAATATTAATTTACAGCATCCAAAATTGACAAAGCAGGGTTTTTGTTTTTTTTTAATGAAAGAAGAAAAAAGAACAGGAAAGAAAAAAAATGTTCTTGATCTATTTATACAGTAATTAATTTAATCTGAAAAGTTCACTTCCTGCAGCCAGATGACTTGCAGAAGTCACTTTCTTTCCAGATATTTTTTCCATAATTTTTTTTCCTTTTTGAGTATTCTGTGCCTCAGACTACATAAAAAAAGAGAGCTATTTTTGCTGCTACATATTACATTTATATCTAACATTCTTTTAATTTTTTCCAGGATAATCCATCTTCTCTCCTTAAATATATTTACTTCTCCCCTTCCACACTCATCCTCTCATCCCACCACTTCTTTAACATCAATATACTAATTAAATTAAGCTGTCCGTCAAAATATAGGTTCATAATTTAATTTATTTGGAGATGCATATACTGCTTTTTGAAACCATCTGTACTTGACTGGTCAATTAGCTCTATGACTAAAGGATAAATTAGATAGGCAGTTTGTAATTTTCAGTACGAATTGTTTCTGTCTAGTGAATCATAGAATAATTTTGGTTGGGAACGACCTTTAGAAGTGATGTAATCCAATTGCTTGCTCAAAGCATAACTAGCCTCATAGTTAGGTCATGTTGCTCAGGGCCTTGTCAAAGCATGTTTTAAAAATCTCTAAGTCCAGAGATTGGACAGCCTCTCTGGGCAGCTTGTTCCCATGTTTAATCACTCTCACTGGGAAACATTTTTTCCCTTGTATTTCATTGGATTTGCCCTTGCTGCAACTTGTGATTGTTGCATCTAGTCCTTTCACCATGCATCTTTGGGAAGAGTCTTTCTCTGTCTCCTCTGAAACTGCCACCTCCAGAAGGCTGAAGACAGAAATTAAACTTCCCTCTTCCCTTTGCTTTCTGGCCTCCATGCTCTCAACACTTCCTTGTGCATCACCTGCTCCACCCCATTACCCATCCAGGTCACCCTCCACGGGACTCATTCCAGTCTGCTGGTGCCTTCCTTTCTTGTACGGAGGACAGTTCTCCAGATGCAGGCTCACAGCAGCAGCAGCAGCAGCAGCAATGCCACCACCACTTCACCTTTCCTTTAGGAATACCATGTCTGTCCCAACTTGGAATTTAACTGCACTGAAAACTAAATGATCATCAGGATTTGATAATAATAAGTCCTTCCTCCACATTAATATCAATTTAAAAAAAAAAAAAAGCAAAAAGCTTTCTTATGTCCTCTCACAATTGTGATTTTTTTAAAAATTTTGAGGGTAAACAACTCCATTTCCTTTGTCTCTCTTTCTTCCTCTTCTCACTAAATGACAACAAACCAAGTAGTCTGGCCTACAAACTGCCATACATAACTCAGGCTGAAGGTCATCCTGGTTTCAGGACAAAAAGGTTTTATATCTTACTATTCATATTAATTAGCAGGGATAATCAATTATTTAACCCTGAAGATAAAGAGGGAACCTGGAACCATTCAGGAGAGAGAGGAAGACCAGAAATTTTTTGTGTGTGTCAAAGTCTTCATGTGTGGGTAGGAAGTGTGAGCCAAACTTTTGGCAGATAAAAAGGATCACAGAAGACAGATAGCAGGAAGCTGAAATGAGAGGTTACATGTTGTACAGCTAAGAAGCAGGGCTTTTGAGAAACAGGTTTAAGGAAAGAGTGTGGAAATGAGGTGAGGAATACAGATTAACTGAGATAAAATGAGAACACATATGGTCAGGATGGACAAAAACTGAAAGACAAGTAATCAAAGCTTATGACAGCTTCTAGCAAACCTCACACATATCACCATGATTTTTTGTGCTGCTTTTTTTCTGCTGCTTTATATGTACAAAATCTCACACAATCCATCTGAAGGAGACAAGAATTATGACCAGCATCCTAATATCAAACAATGACTTTATTGTGATAAATCTGCAAGACAAACTTGTCCTAAAACTACTTTTTTTCCATGAACATGAAGATTGTAAAGTGTTTCCAAAACTGAAGTTTAAGGTTATTGTGCAGATACTCAGGAAAGAATGTTTCTTGAAAGTGGGAAGAAAAAAACTCCACTAATGTGTTAGGATTGTGGCGTAGGGTAACGCTTATGAAGGGAATGAATTCTCCTAAACAAGGTGGTCGCTCACTAGCTGGTGGCAGTTGGAGTCATTGTTGCAAGGGTCCCTGAAGTGGTATCTTTAATTGATTTGGAAGAAAGTCCCCCAAGCCACTGTTTTACTCAGTTCCTATAATCAAACTGGCCATGGTCCCAGGTGACCATCCCAACATATGCAGCATTTACTGCTATTGTTCTGCTGGTTTTGTATCTAATTTACAAATTAAACATCACTTTAATATCCTACTGACATCCCAAGTTGCCTTTTCCACATTTTCTGTTGACCACTTGCAAAAGTTGTATCTATGCACAATTTGATCAGCTTTACAACAGGAATCAGCTAGGTAATCCTTTGGGATACTTTGCCAAGGATGTTAATCCACAAATATAAGCATACAAATGTTTAACAGGGAGTTAACGGAAGTGTCCAAAATTCCCACCCAGAAGGTTCCTGTATTAGTCAAATATTTAATCATGAAGATTCAGTGAAACACCTTGTTTCAAGTCCTTTACCTAAAGCTGTTACCTCAAGATCTTTATGTCTTCTGTGTAGGTGAGTGGCTGGGGAGTTGCTGGACCATGTATAGAATTAATGACTGAAGTGCACTGCATGTGCACATACGTCCAGCCCTGATACCATGGTACACCGCAAATATAACTAAAGAACAAACCTGATTTTTGTACTTATAAATCACTTACCACTTAAGTCCCATGACACTTTCCATAAGCTTGTGTGGGGTCAAGATATGTTTAGGTTAAACTGAGGCATTGGGTGGGTTTTGTTTGTTTGTTTGTTTTTAATCATAGTAGCAATATTCTATTTTGTGAGGAATAATATTCTTGGGGTTTTGTTTGCTTTTTTTTTTTAAAAAAAAATATATATATATCTCTCCATGAAATACCATTTCTATGAAGCACAGCAATTGCACCTCAGAACCAAAATTATTTTGGATATGAGTTGTTTGTTTCCTCATAAATTTGAGAATTTTATGGGGGAAATAATTCTGGCTAGTTTTAGTTATAATGTACAACATAAGACCTAATATGCATTTGTAAACAGGCAAATTTGCTGTTTATATTTGCATAAAACCCTACCCTGGCAGGTATGCAGGCTACTAATCTTATGCAGCTGCTCAAAAAAAAGTTACAGAACTTTTCACTTAAGTACATAAAATAGAGATCTGTGCACTTTAAGAAACAACTGAATTCTACATGAAATGAGTGCATTTCTTGCGTAAAATTTATTTTGCAATGTAATTTCACAAACACTCTTCTGTAGATTCTTCTGTAATATTCCCTGTCCTTGAGGTAATGACTAGATCTAGTTGAAAAATTTCTGCCCAAAAAATTTTTGGATCTTAAAACTATTCTGTTATAAATCTTTCTATTAAAAGTGCTTATATTATCTAGAATAATTCCTGTTCATATAGAAAAAACCAAACATCTAAAAGGGAAAATATTGTTATTCGGAAAAACATAACTGGAAATCATAAGCCCAGTCTCTTCCACAGATTAGGATCCTCAACCATAAACCCATAAACTGGTTTATATCTTGCACAGATATCCAAATATCACAGAATCACACGGAACCACACAGAATCACAGAATGGTAGGGGTTGGAAGGGACCTCTAGAGATCATCTAGTCCAACATGTCTGCAAAAGCAGGATCACCTAGAGCAGGTTGCACAGGATTTTGAATATCTCCAGAGAAGGAGACTCCACAACCTCTCTGGGCAGCTTGCACCAGTGCTCAGTCACCCTCAGAGTGAAGAAGTTTTTCCTCATATTCAGATGGAACTTCCTGTGTTCCAGTTTGTGACCTTTGCCCCTTGCCCTGTCACTGGGCACCATTGAGAAGAGTCTGGCCCCATCCTCTTGACATCCACCTTTTAGACATTTATAAGCATTGATGAGATCCCCTCTCAGTCTTCTCCAGGCTAAACAGACCCAGCTCTCTCAGCCTTTCCTCAGAAGAGAGATGTTCCAGTCCCCTCATCATCTTTGTAGCCCTCCGCTGGACTCTCTCCAGTAGCTCCCTGTCTTTCTTGAACAGGGAGCCCAGACCTGGACACAGTACTCCAGATGTGGCCTCACCAGGGCAGAGTAGAGGGGGAGGATAACCTCCCTTGACCTGCTGGCCATGTTCTTCTGAATGCACCCCAGGATACCATTGGCCTTCTTGGCCACGAGGGCACATTGCTGGCTCATGGAGAGCTTGTTGTCCACCAGGACTCCCAGGTCCTTCTCTGCAGAGCTGCGTCCCAGCAGGTCAACCCCTAACCTGTACTGGTGGTTGGGATTATTCCTCCCTAGGTGAAGGACCCCACACTCACCCATGTTGAATTTCATTAGGCTCCTCTCCGCCCAGCTTTCCAGCCTGTCCAGGTCTTGCTGAATGGCAGCGCAGCCTTCTGGTGTGTTGGCCATTCCTCTCAGTTTTGTATCATCATCAAACCTGCTGAAGGTACACTCCGTCCCCTTGTCCAGGTCATTGATGAATATGTTGAATAAGACTGGACCCAGAGCTGACTCTTGGGGCACACCACTAGCTACAGGCCTCCAACTGGATTCTGCACTGCTTATCACAACACTCTGAGCCCTGCCATTCATCCGCTTCTCAGTTCATCTCACTGTCCACTTATCTAACACACACTTCCTATGCTTACCTGTGAAGACGTTATGGGAGACAGTGATAAAAGCCTTGCTGAAGCCAAGGTAGATAACATCTACTGCTCTCCCCTCATCCAGTCACGCCATCACAGAAGGCTATCAGATTGGTCAGGTGTGATTTCCCCTTGGTGAATCCATGTTGACCACTCCTGACAACCTTCTTCTCCACCACATGATTAGAGATGACCCCCAGAATGAGCTGCTGCATCACCCTTCCAGGGATGGAGGTGAGGCTGACTGGTCTGTAGTTCCCTGGGTTATCCTTCTTGCCATTTTTGAAGACTGGAGTGACAATGACTTTCCTCCAGTCCTCAAACACCTCTCCTGTTCTCCATGACCTTTCAAAGGTGATTGAGGGTAGCTTAGCAATAACATCTTCCAGCTCCCTGAGCACTTGTGGGAGTGCATCCCATCAGGGCCCATAGATTTGTGGATGTCGAGTTTGCCTAAATGTTCTCTAACCTGATCCTCCTCAACCAAGGGAAAGTCTTCCTTTCTCCAGACTTTCTCTCTTACCTCCAGGGTCTGTGTTTCCTGAGGGCTGGCCTTAGCAGTAAAGACGGAAGAAAAGAAGGCATTCAGTAACTCTGCCTTCTTGGTATCCTCCATCACCAGGGCACCCACCTCATTCAGCAGTGGGCCCACATTTTCCCTAGCCTTCCTTTTGCTGCTGAGGTACTTGAAGAAGCCCTTCTTGTTGTCCTTGACATCCCTTGCCAGATTTAATTCCAAGGGGGCCTTAGCCTTCCTCGTAGCATCCCTACATATTCTGACATTTCTATATTCCTCCCAAATGGCCAGTCCCTTTTTCCACATTCTGTAAACTTCCTTCTTCCCTTTGAGGTTTTCCAGGAGCTCCTTGCTCATCTCTGCTGGTCTTCTGCCTCTTTTGCTTGACTTCTTACTCTTTGGAATGCACCGATCTTGAGCTTGGAGGGAGTGGTTCCTGAATACTGACCAGCTCTCTTGGATCCCCCTTTCCTTCTAGAGCCTTAACCCATGGGATTCTCCCAAGCAGGTCTTTGAAGAGGCCAAAGTTAGGTCTCCTGAAGTCCAGGGTTGTAATCCTACTTATTTCCCTGCTTCTTCCACATTGGGATCCTGAACTCCACCATCTCATAGTCACTGCAGCCAAGGCAGCCCCCAACCTTCACATCCTCAACCAATCCTTCTCTGTTTGTTAGTAGAAGGTCCAGCAGCACCTCTCTCCTTGTGGGGTCCTCCACCACCTGTGTCAAAAAGTTATAATCAGTACTCTGCAGGAACTTCCTGGACTGTGCGTGCCTGTCTGTGTTGCTTTTCCAACAAACAGCAGGGTGATTACAGTCCCCCATAAGAACCAGGGCCTGTGATCGTGAGGCTGCTCCCAGCTGTCTGTAGAACACCTCATCGACTTCCTGTTCCTGATCAGATGGCCTATAGTAAATACCCACAACAGTGCCACCCATATTAGCCCACCCCTTCCTTGTTATCCATAAGCTCTCACCTTGTTCTTCACCCCTAGGCAGAGCTCGATACATTCTAGTTGCTCTCTCACATAAAGAGCAACTCCACCACCTCGCCTTGCTGGCCTGTCTTCCCAAAAAAGTACATAGCCGTCCAGTCATGTGAGCTATCCCACCGTGTCTCTGCAATTGCAATGAGATCATGGCCCTGTGACCCCAAACAGACCTCTAGTTCTTTCTGTTTATTCCCCATGCTGAGTGTATCCCCATGATGCATCGTTTCCATCACAATGAGATGACACTGTGATACTTGTTTAGACATGCAGTTCAAACTATATGAGAAAATGCAGTCTGAGGCATCTGAACTAAAATTTACAGGATATAATTTCTGAATTGACAAATTCCAAAATCTTCCTTTAGGAAATATATTTTCAGATCAAAGCTAACCCTGATGTACAACACAAGTTCAACTAAGCACACAATTACCTTTTGAACCATCACACCTTCTTTAAGAGGAATCATAAATTCCACTTTATGATAATTTTATTCTCCCCAGCCTATTACTAATGTATTCATGATCACAGCTCTTTAAAAATGATTTTATGACTGGCTTACTCATCAGCTTCTAACACACTCTTGCCTAAAAACAACACCATTTTTGAAATATTTACCTAAGACTAATGAGGACTTCAAGCATAAGCCCTGTTTGCAGCAAATGTGTAGAATTTTGTTCCAAAAATAAATGTGAAAAGAGAATTGTTAAATATCTTATTAAAGTGCTGGTATTTGGCAGAAACTCTTTTTTAAATAGAAACATTTGATACCTTCCTTGAGGTCTTTACTAACACAAAATCTTTAAATAAAAATATATTTTTTTTTTTGAGAAAGAAACAGAGTTGCAGATAACTTAAAATGGCAGTCTAAAAATATAAAAGTGAAATAATTTTTCCATGTCAATAATCTGTAGTCTGTATGAATCACTGTATATTCATGAACCAGGTACTGTTGTAAGCAAGTTGCTTTGTGCAAGTATCCATATGCTATGTTTTCTTTATGGTACCTATTTCCTTCTGAGGACAATGAAACGAGACCTTCCAATCACGTGCTTATAAAAGAATTGTGAAACTCTGGGTAGTCACTGCTTTTAAGAAATTGTGGCATTGCTGTTCTGCAGATGACCTCATGAAGGCTTACCAATCCGTCTTAATAGAAAGATTTAGGAAAATGGTTCATAACTGGCTACCTTTTTCAGAGTGTGATAGTGTTTGACTTCAATTTGTGATGTGTTGAAAGGAAAAGATGAGAGAAAGGAAATTAATATCAATGACAAGTGCTCAATAGTCTTGTAAAGGGAAATTATTCAGAGTTATACACGGTCACTAGCAATTATTGGTATGTATTAGTAAGGAGGCAGATTGGGTTGGAGTTTCATTTCAGTACATATTGGATCCTAAAAAATTAGAATGGTTAGAATGTACTGAACATCATAATATGAAGGACAAGATTTTATTAAACCTTGGGATTTTAATTTTTTTTCATAAGATAAATGAAAAGTTAATCGTGCAAGAGCTATTCGAAATAATAGCGGAATACAAATACATGTATAAAACATCAATATTTACAGCACAGTACAAAGTATCCATTTTTTATCAGACTAGAATAAGTTAAATAGCCTCTCACTTCTTGTGATAGCATTCACAAATATATTACATATATACAGTTGTATATATGTATATATACTGTTACATATATGCACATTTTGTGTGTGTAAAATAGGTTACAGATAGGTAGAAATCACAGTGTACTTTATGTATATCATTTGTACATTTCATTAAGTTGAAAAATAATTTTTGTAATGAACAAGTTTAAGAATTATATCTTTTAAAAGGGTAAACTAGCTCACTTTCTGGAGCTTTTTTTTTTTTTTTTAATGTACAAAGCAAGTGAAATGAAACAAAGTAAAAAAAAAATACAGTTACCTTAAAAGGGTAAAAGACAGAAAGTTGCGTAGATCTTCTTAAGATTGTTCATTCATTCACGCATAACTTTGCAAAACTCTGTCTCCCTGGGACCTGTAACTTAGGAGGACTTTTCCATCTATACCTTTGTTATTCATTTGGTTGGGGGGAGGTGGGGGGAAGGTTTAAAATCTAGGCAACCAGCATACTGTATTGGTAATAACACAGAAGGAGAACAGGGGAAAAAAATAGAAGATTTCTGGTAATTTGTTCTCCAGAACAGAATAAACAGAAAAGAAGACAGGATGCAGAACCTGTGGGTGTATACTACTGTCAACTGTGTTTTTGAAAGAGGTTGGTTTAATATGAATTGCTGCTTTTTGAAAATTATGAGATGACTACAAATACAACTGGAAGTGATGATACAGTTCAGATGGAAACATGAAAGTAATATAAAATATCTTAGAAACTGTTGCCAGATGCTGAATAACTGGACAAGCAGGCAAAATTCACCTCTGGAAGGGTATAAGCACCAAATCCACTGAGGAAGAAACTCTGAATGATGGGCTTGTTGAAGTGAACAACACTGGAGACTTGAGAATGTAGAGTACCAAGCCAGAGCAGAACAGCTACCGCTGACAGAACAAGGACTCAATTCAGTTGCATATGACCCAAAACATAGACCATATTTTCGTTGACTGTCATTGTTACTCAGGGAGAGATTAAATTGCTGGAACATATAGTCATTTCAGGTGCAAGTCTCTTACGTAGAGATGTGTGCATGGTTATTAAATTCTGAGAAGAAATGATTAAAAATGGAAGTCAAATATAACAGCTTATGTCCTGGATGTGATAGCCACTCTGGCTCTCCACCAGATACCTCACCAATGATAAATTATATTATTTCAGTCTTGGTTTGTCAAAGTTGTGCAGGCATAATGTGGTACATAAACCAAAAAGATGTCAGTACTCAAGGTTTGCCAGTTTTAAAGTGAGGAATAAAGAACTATCCACTTGACAAAGGGCACACTTTGGAAAGCAAAGGAATTCATCAAGCCAACAAGACTGGAAACAATGAAAGGATTCATAGAAAAGGCTTGGAATGTTTTTAACTAAAAGGTGTCAAAATTATCTGGTATTTTTTAACCCTGACAAAGAAAGTGTTTAAAAGGCAAGGCTTCAGGTCACTTTTCTGAATATACACTTCAAACGTGAGGTTGGACAGTAGAACAGAACCACAGAAGTAGAAGTACCAGTAAGAAGTACCAGTTTTGGTTTATGTTTTTGACTTAAAAGCAATTATCCATATGTATTCATTGATAGGTAGTTAGAACTGGAATAAACTGTGGGTTTATGTTGCAACCTTACCTGATGTGAGTACATTAATAATTTTGTTCCTCTTCTATGTAGCTGTCTCCTTGAAACTTGTGGGAATTTCATAGCTTTTACAATCTCTGTCAAATTTATAATGAATCATCCAAGAGATGTAAAGACTTTTAGAAAGTTAAATTGACAAATAGCCAAACATGCAGAATACTCTCACTTGCTTAGGAAGCTAGATTTCACAAAGGTGAAGTCAGACCAAAAAGTAGAGGAATGAAGGGAGAAAGGCCAAAATTTCAATATTAAACTTTGTTAATGAAATTCAAAGAAACAGCTAGTTGATACAGAAGTGGATATAATCTCTTTTGAAAACTGAAATGAGATTAAATATAAATTTATTGTGGCTCAAAAACTGAACCTATAATTTGCTTCATTTTCTGATAATTATTATGATAAATAGAAAAAACAAGGAAAATAAAAATGAGGACATGTATACAGAATTCTAGCTGTCAAGAAAGAGATAAATGGAGAGAAGAGCTCACTCAAATACAGAGAATTGAATATACTTTTCCCACAACTCTGAAGTAACTGAAGCATCCTATTTCATAGAATCATAGAATCATTTAGGTTGGAAAAGACCTTTAAGATTATCAAGTCCAACCGTAAACATAGCACTGCCAAGTCCACCACTAAACCATGTCCCTAAGCACCACATCTACACGACTTTTAAATACCTCCAGGGATGGTGACTCAACAACTTCCTTGGGCAGCCTGTTCCAATGATTGACAACCCTTTTGGTGAAGAAATTTTTCCTAATAACCAATTTAAACCTCCCCTGGCACAACTTCAGGCCATTTCTTCTTCTCCTATAGCTTGTTACTTGGGAGAGGAGACTGACATCCACCTGGCTACAACCTCCTTTCAGGCAGTTGTAGAGAGCAATAAGGTCTCCCCTCAGCCTCCTTTTCTTCTCCAGACTAAACAAATCCAGTTGCTTCAGCCGCTCCTCATCAGACTTGTGCTCTAGACCCTTCACCAGCTTTGTTGTCCTTCTCTGGACATGCTCCAGCACCTCAATGTCCTTCTTGTAGTGAGGGGCCCAAAACTGAGCACAGCACTTGAGGTGCAGCCTCACCAGTGCCGAGTACAGGGGGACGATCACTTCCCTAGTCCTGCTGGCCACACTATGTCTGATACAAGCCAGGATGCTGTTGGCCTTGGCCATCTGGGCAAAGCTGTGATACAAATAATAAATTTCCCAAGCCTGAAGTGATAAAATATAAGTGAATAGGCACAAACACTATACCTAAACTTGAGAAATATGACCACAAATTGATTCCCGAATTGATAAAATTGTTAGTCTGAGTCCAGTAATGTGAATAATCTCTCTGCCAGGCCTGGACTGGCAGCATCAAGACTTAGGTTCAATTACCAAACATCCAGCTCAAGTCCTCAAACAGAAACCTGAGGAAATTAAATCAAACTGACTGGATACTAAATGAACTATACATTTGCATTTGCAAACAGAGAATCAAATGGCTTACAAAATAGTTGTTTTGTCTCTTCTCATTGAAGGAAGAGAAGGAAAAGGGAGAGTAGCACAGAATAGGATAGTACATACTGTAACAACTGACAAGCTACTCAGCTTGCCTGCTATTCAGCCCAGGTGTTGGCTCATGAACAGCAAATGAAAAGAAGCAGGCATGACACAAGTGTTAAAACACTCACATATTTCCATATCCTTCCTTTCTTCAACCTATAAGGAGTATTTTGAGGGGTGTATTCAGATAGAAAAAGAAACCTAAAAAGTTTTAACTCCATTCAGATTTGACTGAAACATTTGATGGACAATATTTTCCAGCTTTGCTCCAAAAACATAGAATCATGTTGTTCTGTACATTGTTTTATCTGTTTTTTTCTCTCCAGACCCTTTTGTGAGTACTTAGTTTGAAGTCAGCCATTCACTAAAAAATTAAAAAGCATTTGTGAAAAAAATAGATAAGTGAATAATTTCACAGTATATATAAACTATTGTGTAAAAGCAGGAACATCAAACCAATATTCACTGTCTTAACTATCAGTCTTTGTTAAAAATCTTAGAAATATAATTACTGTTTGGAAATTCTTTGCCTCAGATCTTGCCTATGTTCCAACATTTCCAACCCATGGAAGCAACCTTAATTTTGGCATTTCCTAATTCTTTAATGCTTTGATTTTTTGTTGACAACAATATCGGAACACAGAAATTGCATCATGTGGTATCATATCAACATCTTCATTTTTAATCAACAGGATAACAAACTTTATACCTCTTAGCAACTAAGTATAATAAATAGTGTAGGAGTATCTTAGTTCTTGCAAAAGCTGTAAATAATTACAGGCTATGCCTACATTGCTAGAAGAGGTGCAGTGACAATACCTTGCTTCCAAACCAAGCAGCAGAGAACAATTCACATCTTTGCTTAGATCACATTCCCTCTGGTGGATTTGTTTTAGACACAATTCTCTGAAGCCATCAAAACCTGAGGTGAGTAGTAAACTTACAGCGAGACACTGAATGATCAAAGAGCCAGTTCTTGAACTCACACTGATCCTCTTTCATTTAGCTGTATAGGTTGAACCACAGAACAGGAGCCTGTTCTGGTGTGGGCTCTTTATGAGGTCACAACTTCCTTCAGGGCACACCCACCTGCTCTGGCGTGAAGTCCTCCATGGGCTGCAGGTGGATATCTGCTCTACCACGGACCTCCACAGGCTGCAGGGGAACAGCCTGCCTCACCATGGTCTTCTCCGTAGGCTCCAGGGGAATCTCTGCTCTGGCGCCTGGGGCACCTCCTGCCCTTCCTTCACTGACTTGGGTGAGTGCAAAGTTGTTTCTCTCACATATTCTCACTTCTCTCTCACAGTTTCTGTTCAGCAGCAGTTTTTACCCCTTCTTAAATATGTTATCACACTGGCACTACCACCATGGCTGATGGGCAGGTCTGTCTTGGAGCCGGCTGGCATTGACTGTCCCACATGGTGGCAGCTTCTGGCACCTTCTCACAGAAGCCACCCTCTCACAGAAGCCACCCTTGCAGGTGAATTAAATTGGTTATTAATTCCTGCTACTGAATCCTTGCCATGTAAGCCCAATATAAAGACTAATCATTTATTAGATATTTAGAAGGATATATACGAGGAACAAAGTTGAACTGGGAATCAAATTAGGATACATTGCCGTGCCTGATGTTTATATGCTATTAAATCATACGGCAAAAATGTTCCTAAGTACATAGTACGTGCCTCCCTTTATACTATGGCAGGTAGTGGCTTTTTAAACTCTTGTAACAATTGTGCTCATACTAATGATAAAATATTCTAAGGTTTCTTGCTCTCAGGACTGTAGCTGGAAGGTAGTTCCAGAGCCTTGCTAGTTTAATGTTAAAAGCGTTCTTCTAATTATGAGCCTAAATGCATTCATCGTCTATCTGTATAAAGTGATTCATGATATAACAATCACTTTTTGAGTGCCTACTTTATGCTACCTGATTTTTCAGGATGACACATACAAACTCAATGATGTATAATGAGTGCAGTCTAAAAGATGAACACTAAATATTAATTATAGACTGTACTGAGTAGTCCATCTCTTCCTTTTCTAACTTACTATTAGATCCCTCAAGAAACTCCTTGAAAAAATTATGTTTCCCAAATGTAACAGTACTCAAAGTAAACACTCAAGGAAAGATTCAGCTAAGGGCAACCTCTCTAAATGCTATTTATTTTCTTGCACTTTCATTCTGAGAAAAAAATAATCTATTGGTTTAACATTATTTTTTTCTTTTTTAAATTCATTATGCCTCCCTTTTGAGGTTATAGTGTCAATTTGCTGATCTCAGTGATTCTATGATCTCGTGAAAATGTTAAGAGTTGTGGGTTTTTTCCAAGGCTTTCCCCCCCCCAAGATTACTAGCAAATGACAGCAAAATATTTGTTCTGTAGAAAAATATATGGTTGAATTTCAGAGAGAGATTGCACAATATCATTTTAAACCAACCATTTTATATAAATGATATACAATATCATTTTATACCAAACCAAATACATATGCACAATGAATCAGATAAACAAAAATTTAAAAAAAAAAACCCAAAAAAACATGGGTTAATCTAATGCATTATTGCCTGCCCGCTCGCTACAAGCATGTTGCATAACCATACAGATAAGTTTCAATTGCCTCTAGTTTTGAGAGTGTTTTGATCTTCCATGACCCTGGGAAAGATGAGACTAATACTCTGCATCCGTCCATAGTACATTGAGTTCTGTTTTTACTAAGGAACAGGATAGGGAAAGTTAGAAAAAGCAAATATTCAAAAAGTTTAAAATTGAAACTTTGGTGATTGTGAGGTTATACTAGGACACTACTGTTCTTTTGAAGCTGCCTTGAAACAGAGTAAGTGTTTTCAAGATTCCCCTGCAAATGGCAGTAATTAAGTTCAGCAAAAAGTTGCTGGTGATGCTATTTTTTTCCTGGATTTTTTCACATTTCATAACATTGATACAAGAGGTTTCACAATAAGATCAGAACAGTAAAATCAGGCATTTTATGTAATTCTAGAAATATTCAGACATTTTATGTAATGACCAAATGCTTATAATGTCAATCATTTCAATAAATGTTTGACATTTTTACCTGTTCCACAAAATTACAGTGAAGCAGACATTTTATGAAGTGACTAAAAAAATAATAACTATTTTTCTGTATATACAGGCTAAGAATGACATATTTGTCCATGTTCCTTGAGGAAAAAAAAAGTCTCAGAATATGCTTGAGAGGTGGAAAGGTTAACTTTCTTTGTAGTAATTCATAGACATGCATCATATGTTGCTGGTGAGACGGAAATTGAAGTTTTTAGGATGTGGTCTGTGGTCCTGCATATAATGTGGACAAGTAGTTTTGTTAGAATTATTAGCAAAGAACTGTTTCTATTATTAGAAATTAGCCAGAGTGAATGGAAATGGACCTGAGAAAATGTGGAAAATATGTGTATTGGGTCTGGCTGAGCTGGAGTTAATGTTCCCCACAGCAGCCCTCACAGTGCTGTGCTGTGCATTGGTAGCCAGCAAGGTGTTGGTAACACACCGGTGGTGTGGCTGCTGCTGAGCAGTGCTGGCACAGCACCAAGGCTGTCTCTACAACATTTCTCCCCCCTCACCAGTAGGCTGGGGGTGGGCAAGATCTTGGGAGGGGACACAGCCAGAACAGCTGACCCAAAGTGACCAAAGGGATATTCCATACCATATGGCGTCTGCTTGGCAATAAGAAGCTCAGAGGCATTTGTGAGGCATTCATTTTCTTACAACTTTTGTCTTCTGGAAAAAACGCTACACGTACTGAAGCCCTGCTTCCCAGCAAGTGGCTGGACATCGCCTGCTGATGGGAAGTAGAGAATAATCTTTTGGTTTTGCTGTATTAAACTGCCTATATCTAGACCTGAGGAGTTTGGGGTTGTTTTTTCCATCTTATTTTTCTCCTCTCCCTGTCCTGCTGAGGAGGGGAATGATAGGGCAGCTTGATGGGTACCTGGCGTCCAGCCAGGGTTAAACTACCACAATATGGTAACAGTTTATTCTCAAAAAGAATAGTATGACTGCTATGCGGCAGCTTTATTGAGTGGTCAGCTGATGTGTACTCCAAGCTCACAACAGATCACAAGATTTCCGAGTGTCTGTCATAATGCAACCAACATATACTCAGATGTGAGTGTACAGATGTAAATTTACTTACTTTTTTCTAACTTGCTATGCATGAAAAAAAAAATAAACCTGGTTCTCATCTTACATTTAAACCAAAAAATATTTTCCAGATTTTAATCTTGCTATAGAGATTTATTTTTTTCTTACAGTGGATCACACTGTAAGGAAATTCAATCAATTAAACTGTAAATTCATTCCATTCAATTAAACTGTAAAACTTGATTCCTGTGCCAAATCTTATGCCTCTGAATAAATGTGAGAATCAGCTTTGGCACATGTACTGTACCCTGTACAAAGGTTTATAGCATTATCGTCTGCAGTCAATGTCTTCACACTGCTGCTGTTTCAAATATTTTCTGTTTTAACCTGCACTTTTTAGATGCTAGTAAAATTAATATAGACTACAGTCATTCTATATTGATCTCCATTAATCCTGACACACTCAAGACAGGCAAATTTACTTTCATAATATTGGAAAAAAGCCATCTGGTCTCAAATTTGGTCTTTCATAAAGTATAGTAAAGTGGGACTGTAGTTTATAAAATCACTTTGTAAATTTCAAAAATAAACACCTGACATCATATTTACTGTTCAAAACATAAAAGTTTTTAGTTTTTTTATTTTTTCCAGAAATACTAAAGATTTACCAATTTCGATGACTTCAGTTAATTTAGCTTCTTTTTTCTTTTTTTTTTTGTTTTTTAATATGGGCATTTGAAATATTTAAAGCAAAAGGAAAAGGTACAGTACCTTCAAGTTATGAAAAAAAAAAAAATCCGTTCTTTGAAAGACAAAGCTTTTTTCAAAAGCTATATATTCTTACCTAGGTAGAGTTTTGCACAATAACATTTAGAATTAAAGGTGTTTGAATGCAAAATTTCATGGGTAACATACACAAAGTATATCTATAAGTATATTCTGTATTTGTCCTATCAATGTAATCTAAATACAGCCTTATTTTGGTTGCTGGAACAGTCTTAAGCCACCTGAGTACCCTTTGTTTACCTTTTCCTGTCTAGCAAACCTACCCAGGCTTGAACCTATTAATGTTTCCCTATTAGCTGCACCTTGCTGGGCCACTTAAACCACTGGACACTCTGTGACACTCTCACCAGCCTGTGTAACTCACGTACATTGGTCTGGAGGACATCACCACAATGGGTCTGGTGACTAGTGCCCTCCATTACATGATGGAGCATGATATTGATGGGAAAATTAGTCTCTGGAATGATGGGGATTGCACAATTAGGTTGGATTTATTCTTCAAATTAAATTACTTCTATAATGAAATTAAATTACTTCTATAATTAGGTTTTTACTTTGATTTATTTTGATTTTTTATGGGAACAAAATTGTTATGAACCAGAAAGAAGTGTGCATATATACATATATATCTATACAAATATATAATTTACATTAATTTTTATTTTTCATTTAAACATTGTTGCTACTCGTGAGGATAGTGTGAGAAGCAAATGTAAATGCAATAAAAATTATTTGCTATTTTATTTCCTTTTCTAGTTGTAGTCATACAGTGCATGTAGTCAACAGTATCATACAATGCTTCATTACAAGTGCCTTAATTTCTATCTGAAAGATCACATTTTCACAAATTCCAGCAATAGTTTGATGGGTGGATGAGCTAGTTCAGGAAAAGGGAGGAGGCAAAAGGCACTGTGCTAGAATACAGGCTAGAAAGTTCAGACAGGCCAAATAGTAAATAGAATAGAACTACAGGCAGGTATATAAACACCTAATAACTATTTAATAGCTTCTCATCTATCCTTCCTCCCTTACAGCTATCCATATTTCATTCAGCAACATACCACATCTCTACATCTGTTTTTCAGAAATGTTCTAAAATTCATATTGAGAGCAATTTTTCCTGGGTATCTTAAGGCCTCTTGGATCCAGGCTACACATTATTGCATTTATTATAATGTATCATCTGATTTACAGATTGGTGATCATCTGAAAGCAAAAATCATGAATACTAACTCAACCAACAGACAATGAAACAAAACATAAAACCAATAAAACAACAAAAAGAAAAGCAAAATCATAACCAACCAATAACTGATAAAGCTTTGTATGTCACTGTATTACAGTGTTCTCTAACAAAGTACACTTTCCATATTGAAATGGTCCCACATCTCAAAAGACCAAATAAATGTTACTCATTAGTCTGGAAATTTATAAGTAAAAAACCCAATCCAAAAATCCAGTTGTTAAATCCAGACCAATAGTTAAAAATCCAGTCCAATTTCAATCCCTTTTTTATCTTCCTAGCCTTTTGCTGGACTTGATCCAGTATGTCCTTGTGCCTCTTGTACTGGGATGCCCTGAACTGGACACAGCACTTTAGATGTGAGTGTGAATAGAGAGTAAGGACTACCTACTACCTCCCTCCACCTGCTGGCAACTCTCCTCCTAATGAAACCATGGAGGCTGTCAGACTTCTTGGCTGCGAGGGTAAATTGCTGGCCCATGGTCACCTTGTTGTAGACCAGGACCCCTAAGTCCTTTTCTGCAAAGTTACTTTCTACTCAGCAAGCTTCCAGCCTGTAGTGATGCATGAGTTATTTCTCCCCAGGTGCCAGACTTAGGATTTCCCTTTGCTGAATTCCATGAGGTTCCTGTTCGCCCATTTCTCTAGCTCATTGAGGTCCACCTGAACGGCAGCACACCCACCTGGTGCATCAACCACTCCTAGTTTTAAATCATCTGAAAGTTTGCTGAGGGTGCGTGCTCTGCCCCAGAATCCAGGTCATTATTGAAGAGGTTAAACAATATTGGACCCAATATTGACTTCTGGGATACTCCACTAGTAACAGGTCTCCAGCTGGACTTTGTGCCACTGATCACCACTCTTTAAACCTGGCAGTTCAGCCAGTTTCAGTTCACCTTCCTGTCCCCCTGTCTAGCCTATACCTCATCAGTCCATCTATGGTGAGACAGTGTCAAAAGCCTTACTAAAGTCAAGATAAAAAAATAATAATTCACTGCTCTCCTCATATCCACCAAGCTATAATTTCATCATGGAAGGCTATAAGGCTGCTCAGGAATGATTTCGCCTTTTTAACTCATGTTGATTGTTTCCAGTCACCATCATGTCCTCTGTGTGTTTAGAAATGTTTTCTGGCATTATTTGCTCTATCACCTACTCAAGGACTTAGGTGAGGCTGACTGTCTTGTAGTTCTCTAGATGTTCCTTCTTGCCCTTCATGAAAATAGGAGTGACATTTAATTTCTTCCAGTCTGTAGGAACCTCACCCAATCACCATGGCCTTTCAAAGATAATTGAGAGTGGCCTTGCAATGACATCAGTGAGCTCCCTCAACAATTAAGGGTATATCCCAAGTTGAGCTCATTTCCTTACAAACATAGCTAAGAAAATAAATAAACAAACTTGATCAGTGCATCACGCAGCAAAGCTAAACATTTAATACAATATACTCCGGACTGAAATCTTTTCTTACATCTTCATTAACAATACTCAGTCTCAACAATTTAAATCCAATTGTGCATTTGCACTGCAGAACAAAACCAGAGCTCAAAGCTGCAGTGGTTTCCTAGCAAAGAAGAAATGAGTGAAATTATATGGGCTTCAGAGAACTGGTGATTTGACAAGGTGTTTGTTTGTTTGTTTGTGAATATTTACTGAATGACCCTCTTCTTTCTTACACCACCCAAAGGATTACAGGTGCCATGCTCAGTGTGCTGCGGTACCCAACTCTAAGACCGGCTGTTTTGACAGCCCCTCCTCAGCCCCCTGTTTGGGTGCAGGTTGCTCAGCCTCTGACACTTCAGTTTTACGTGTGATCTGCTTCACTTCTGCCTGCTTATGGCATCCGACAGAAAAGGTGTTGTTTATTCAGCTGCTGCAGCTGGGAAATTTACGGTGGAGACCCAGCATACTGGGATCTGTCTGGCTGCTCTCGCAATATGGTACTTTGCTGCTTCCAGCTTTTCGATTCTGAAGCAGTGTTGTTGCCGTTGGCAACCGCAGCCCGCTATTAACATGCAGCCATTATGTTGCAGAAGTATTGAACACCAGATGAAAGTGCTATTCAGGGGTAATTTGTAAACAATACATAGCATGAGCATCACCAAGGAAGATTTTCTAGGAGAAAAGAAAGATTTAGATGCTGAAACCATTCCAGACTTTGTCAGGGTTAAGATGTAAAAACACACACGTGAAAAATATTTTAATTAATGTTATAGATTATATAGAATTTTTAGAAATTCAGAAAGAGTCTTATATATGCAAACTTCATTTTATCATTTAACTTTGGACTAATTAAACACCAATGAAATTATATCAAGCAACTGCTATGAAATGCTATTTGATAATTCTCCTGGTACAGGTAGTCACATCATAACTGAATGTCAACCCATCATTAGGGACTGGAAAAAAAGTAATTTCCCTAATAGAGAAATTAACTAAAATGCCACAGAGTGTTGTTGGGATTTTTTAACTGATAACGTTGAAGTCACTGATTGTACAAAACCAGCCTCAGTGGCACAGAAAAAGGTTGATAAATTCTGCAGTAACAATGTCTCATAAAGGGACTTTTAATTTGGGGAAACTAACTTTTAATCAGTGGTAACAGACAGAAGTCTAAACCACTAAAAAATGCATGTTTGGAAGCTTTTTGAATAATCATGAGAATGATAGAATGGAGAATGGCAATGAGTTGAGTCATCTAAACTACTCCAAATCTAGGCCAACAACTAAACATATCAGAACATTTTGCTATATTTCAAAAGTTCAAAAAATATTTTGGCCAGATATTAATTACGTTTCCCCTACTGATCAGGTTTCTTGTGATTTTTAAATATTTTTATCCTTTCAAATGGAATTATGTGAGATAAAGACCAACCTTAAGAGCTCCATTTATTAGATACATTTATGAAATATTAAACTGGGGTCAGAAGAGTCAATCGCTGCAAAATGTTGTTCTATTTATTTCAATAGAAATATGTTCATTTTCATCTAATGTAGGGAAAAAATAAAAAAGAATACAACTCATCTGTCTTTAGGTGGGCAGTCAGGGCTTTTATTTGTGTCTAACTTCCAAAGTTTTTTCAGTGGAGTCTGGACTGAGAGTCTCAGAGTAGGTAATGTACCGGCTTTGTGATCTGTCTCCTGGACTTACTCTTCAGCATATCTCTGGAGGTGCATGTGATCCTCAAAGTCAGTTTCTTGGCCACTGACTCCATCCAATAGATGGACATGTTTCTTCATTGCTGTCGGATAATCCTAAGCCTTGAGGATTTCGATGGAATTCATCAACATCCTCAGCAAATACTGTTGTTAGTTCATCATCTTACCCACATACCAGGTCACCAGAAGTTGGAGCTTGCACACATTCTTCTAATCCTGAAGAAATAATGAGGGAGCACGTGACACTAAATTGGGATCTGTTAGGAGTTACATATACACAACTAAAAAGAGGAAACATTTCAACTGATTTTGAAATTAATGGACAACCAGGAGAGCTGACCATAATGGTCATATAAGAAGCTGTACGTTCTGAGGTCTAGATGTTGTGAAATTATAGAAGGTTATATAGAAAGCAGCTGCAAAGTTGAAAAGGATTGGAGATAAAGGTATTGTTTAAGTTTTCAGCAGGTGCATAGTCATGAAAGTAGAAGATAAACCATGTAGTGATGACAGAGATAAATCCATGAACTAATACAGAATCCAAAAAAAAAAATGCAAACGTTAGAAAAATATGAAATCTGGTAGGACAATATCACCAAGAAGAAAAATAAAAAAAGATTGAAACATGATTTACTTTGTTCTTTGATACCAAAAAATAATGATATTTCTAACTGATACTGGAAATATCAAGTAAGGGACAAATGGTAAGCTCCAAAGGGAATAACCTCACCTATTTGGAAAAAAAATGTATATATATCATTATAAAGTTCTCATTATATTGCCTAGTTTCACTTTAGCCTGTTAGGCATCTTACCAAAACTTCACTTCTTCTATAGTCTTTGAAATAAAAAGGAAATTCATAATGGGATTGAATGCAGCATGGATTCACTAAAGTTTGTTGAAAAATGTTAAAAAAATAGAATAAGATAACTCATTCTCTTTGCTAAATTATTTTATAAACAAGAGAATTGTATTAGATTTCATCTATCTGGACTTCAACAAACAGAAACAGTACCAGATGGAAATTATCAGCCAATGTGAGGAAAATGAAGATTTGTACTAGGATAATAGGTTACGTAGAGAACTGTTTGAAACGTTGTTGGCAATGTGTGATGACAAAGAGGAAACTATCAGAACTGAATGAGACTAACTTTGGAATTCTTGAAGAACAAAAAGATGATAGCTATTATTTAATGTTTTGTTTTGTTTTATTGTTACTGAATTACTTCTGTTGACAACTTTAAGTTGGGAGACCATTGTGAAAACTGAGGACTAATGAAATACACCAGAAAAATCTGAATAATCTTGAAGAGTAAATCAGATTAAATTTAAAGAGCATGAACTCAAAATTATCTGAAAATTAGAGTTCACTTATAAATTTTGAGATTTTCAATTGGAAATGAAGAAGAGGAGAAAAAGACTTAAGCTACCCATCTCTTAGTACAGAGTGGAATTTAGCTCAACTAATGTTAGATGGCTACGTTTTAGATGTTTATATCAGAGCTGATCATCCCAAACTCCTTTTGCAGTCAGCAAAGAGAAATAAACACTTTTAGGAAGTGAGAGCTGCAAACAGTTTTAGTCATCTGCCTTGGGATTAGATGAATTGTGCTCTGAGAAGTGCTTGCCTCTGTGAAGGAAGAATAAACCTCTATTTAAGTTCTAAAAAAAAAAAAAATTTAAAAAAATGTAATGTTCTTCCAGTCACAAGAATACTACCTTGGTTGACTACAGTGTACCATCAGATGTGACAATGCAAATGGCAAATGCAATCTTAGGATGTATTGAATGAGGCAGTAGAAACAGAGAAATATACTGAACTCCTTAAATACACAGATGAGATTTTATCTGAAATACTCTGAACAGGGTTCCCATGATAAGAAAGTGAACTCTAACTGAAAAATGTATCACAAAGTATCAGTCCATAGGTATACAAGAAAAAAGAAAAAGTTATTTAAGACAAAAAACCCCAATAGTGACATGTAGAACCATAAACTGATCATGTATATTTTTAGGGTGGAGATTAGAAGAGTATTTCTAACCATCAGAAGACTGAAATATACAACTTTTTAAAAGAATAGTTGGATCAGAACAGACTCTAACATGAAACTTCATCAGTTTATGAAATGGATTATAGTATGTGGCTGTAGGCACAACAGGCACTTGACTTGATAGTCCAAGAAATCCAATCCTGTTAAAGTCTCTGATATTGCATTAAGGAAACTATTGTTTGGTGAAATATTTCAGCAAGGACAAATCTGTGCCTGCAGAGACAATGTGCAAAAACCCCAAACTTTTGCAAATGTTAATGCCTCATAAAAAAAGGACTTTAGTAGGGAAAATGATATAAAATTTGCTACAGACTAGAAAAAAACCCAATGTTATCAAATTTTGGGAGCATTCACTTCTGAAAGAAAAGTGGAAGTGAAGCTTTATAATTCAGTCCCATCCCTAATTAAAAAACATGATTACTGTCTTCTATAATGAAAAGCTAATTTCACATGGACTGTTTACATTTTTTTACCCTAAGTTAAAATACTAGTTAGTAAATGTTGAACATATTTGTTAATAAGCAGGATTTTTAATTTACATTTTAATACCTTTTTATTTCATACTGTAATTTAATTATGAACATAAATTATGTGCAATAATTAGTAATATTGAGAGCTGGTATAGCAGGTCGAAATCTGTTTTACTGAAATTTACCATTTAAAAGTAAGATATATAATGTGCGGTTCTGTGCCACACTTTGGAGACCTAAATTTAGGCAGTAAATGAACCTAGCAGGGTAGTGTTCAAGTTCAGAACACCTATATTCAAGTGTTTATATGTAAATTTCTGTACACAAGCTAGTTGTCTAAGTTGCCATGGAGATCTATGGAGATTTAATCAGTACAGTGAATGGATCCTAGAGAGCTATTAAGCCCAAAGTCTTTAGAAGTTCCACTCCTAACCCACACATAAGAGTAGTGCTATTTAAGAAACCCTAGGGCATCTGACAAAAGATGTGGAGCGGCAGCTATGTGGAATAGGCTGAGGCATTTCAAATGGCATTAGATGCCTGGTGTGAACATCAGAGTTGAGCCTCTAGGGTAGTTAGTTAGTCAGACAGAGTCAATTTCTGGAGGTGCCTGTCTCCCTCTGTCCCTATGGGGGGGAACATAGGTGATTCCCTATACGGTGGAAGGAGATGGGATGGGATGGAAAGAAGGCAAGGTGGGGCAAGGCAAGGTGAAAAGACTTGAGACAGTAGTTGGGGAGACATCCCAGAGTGTGGTGAAGAAATGTGAAAAAGAAGAATTAGGAAGGATTTCTCACTTTTTTGAAGTGAAACACTGTTATGGACTCACTGAACTTATAAGATCAGCTGTGTTTAAAAACAAATGAACTTTTCTTTGCAACAGGGGTGTAAGGTATGAAATTTATTGCCACAAGAGGCAAGAAGCCAAAACTGACTGAAGAAATTCATGGAAGAAATTCACTTTAAAGTTAGTAAGTATAATGAGGTAGATAGAATGTCTGGCTGGATAAGCCACCTGTCCTGTGGTAACTAAGAGCACGATGAAGTTTCACAAAAAGAGGAAAGAACTGTAAGTAGAAGGTTATGAATTCTGATGCTCCCTCACTGCTGTTCTTTAGAGGAACTGGTACTTGGTGTTATACCAGCCCTTAATCTGATGATGCATGTTACACCAGCCTTTCATCTTATCCCAAAGCCTGTTTTCCAGAGCTGAGGCAGGACTCCATCCCCACTTTATGTTGAATTCTTCTGGTTATGTGACATGACCACTCATTGGAGATAGTCTGAGAAGACAACAAACTCCATCCTGTTATTTCTTCACCTTTTGTATTTCAGTCTTCATTCCCACAACTATCTCACCTGTCTTCCTTCTTACTGTGTAGCTACTGGTGGTGTAATTTCTAAACTACATTTCTGTTTTATGGTACCCTTCACCCTCTACACATGCGTGCACAGATGCACAGACACACACAGAGGTATAAGTCCTTGCTTTTCTTTTCCATTTTATTTCCTCTCTGTCCTTATACCCATATCCTCCTTCCCGCTCAAAAAAAAAAAAAAAAAGCAGAAACAAATCAAGCAAATAGCAGTACCATCAAGTTGTGTATAAAATGAACCTAAGTAACCATGTAATTATTCTCACTCTATTGCCGCTGCTCTTTATTACTCTCACTTATTGTGTCATCTTTCATATTGTAAGACTGTAGGCTCCTTGGGGAAGGGACCGCATCATTTATTTTCTCTTTGAAGTACCTTCACCACCTTAGGCACTTTGCAAGTAACAAATAATAATAATAACCATTAATCAGGTAATGGGATCAGTAGAAAGCACCAGTCATTGGCAATTAAAATCTTAGCAACAGTAGGCAGGTTCCTACATCAGAATTTAGAAAGTCTTTTCTTTCTGCTCCTTTCTAATTAAGAAGCCAACTTGCTTTATCCAACATAAAATACAGAACCTCTCAAACGGCCTTTATTTGCCTTTTTTTTTTTTTCCCCTTCAGACTGAAAGGATGAGTGAAAACTAGAATCCTTACATTTAAGTAGTCCATGGCTTAAAATATATACCTGTTTCCTGATGATTCAAAATAGCAAAGGTGATTAAAACAGGCTTTTGGTTCAACTGAGAGCACACTGAAATTGCTAGAGCTGAAGGTCTACATTATCAGAGGAGGTGAAGGAATTTGATTTCATTAGTTGCTATTGAAATCCAATGAGTTTTCAGCACCTAACTAGTATAAACAATGATGACTGAATCCAAGATGACACAGCATTTCCATGCAGCTGGTAGCAAAAGGTATTTTTATACTGCAGCTTGTCTGCACTGTTGGAACCAGAAAAATGAAGGCACTTTTGCCCCTTTTTCTTTTTGAGTCTGTATTGGGTCTGGCTGAGATGGAGTTAATTTTCCCCACCAGTAACACACCAGTGTTGTGGCTGCTGCTGAGCAGTGCTGGCACAGCACCAAGGCTGTCTCTACAACATTTCTCCCCCCATCAGCAGCAGGCTGGGGGTGGGCAAGATCTTGGGAGGGGACACAGCCAGGACAGCTGACCCAAACTGGCCAAAGGGATATTCCATACCATATGGCGTCTGCTGAGCAATAAAAGCTAAAAGAAAGGGGCGGGGGGGGGATTCATTATTTACGACATTAGTCTTCCGGAGCAATGGCCACACGTACTGAAGCCCTGCTTCCCAGCAAGTGACTGGACATCGCCTGCTGATGGGAAGTAGAGAATAAATCTTTTGGTTTTCCTTTGCTTCCATGTACGTTCTTTTGCTTTTGCTTTATTAAACTGACTTTAACTTGACCCATAAGGTTTTTCCATCTTATTTTCTCCCCTCCCTGTCCTGCTGAGGAGGGGACTAATAGAGCGGCTTGGTGGGCACCTGGCATCCAGCCAAGGTCAACCCACCATGGAGTCTTTTGCTCACAAAGGCAAAAAAAAAAGTTTTCAATTTCTAAACAACCAGTTGATACTAAGATTTTTTTTTCCCCTGACTTGTAATGACTAGGCATACAGTGTATTTCTGCTTATTATCCATTAACATCTTATTCTATTTGTATCTATATCCAAAGCTTTCATACAATTATTCTTTACAGCTTTAATTATAGCAAGACACCATATAATGTTGATGAAAGGCCTTTAATTTCAGTTCTAAGACTTAGAAGAATTTCCAGAATAAATAGTAGAAAGATGTTGTCTTTATTGCAACAAATAAAGTGACTTAATTGAAAATATTGATAGAGACACACTTTAGGCACAGATCGTTATGCAATTCTAGTAAATACATCAGTTTAATCTCTGAACACTTCCCATTTTCCCCAAGACCCATTTTTTTTCCTCCCCAGTACTATCACTCTTTCCTGCATAATCTAAAGGCTTATTCTACTTAGCTGTAGCTGTCTCTTTTCTTCCCTCTGACCTTTCTATTCATATTTTAACACTAAATATTCATATATATTAATATTCATATTCCTAACACTAAATAAATCAGATAGTAAAATACATGCATGCCCCTACTTTTGCTATATACCTTCATATCTACTAATTGGCCCTAAACTAAGGTCATCCCACTCTTTTTTACTTGGTTTTATACGTAAGCTCATAAAAGGCATATGCACATAGCTTCTATATATTTATATCTCAATAAGTAAAACCTAAATGGCATATATAAATAGTTTCTGAAAACTCATTTCTCCAGAATGCCAAGGTTTACAGGAGAGGAGTAAAAAAAATAAAACAAGTGAGGGAGGTAGAGATGATGATGATAAGTAAAATATTTTTTACATATATATTTGTACAAATATATAACAATTATCATAGGGATACAGATATCTCATATGCTGTACTCTTGCTCTTTTTTTTTTAAATTTTATTTTTATTATTCTTGTCTAGGAACTCATTTATAAATTCGATTACAACCTCTTTGGGACAGAAGCCATGTTTTATTACTACTGAGAGACACACATCATAACTTTGGGGATTTGACACTAAAGCCCAATGTGGATGGCTTAATTTCTGTGCTTCATATTTCACGTGCTGTCCCAACTATTTCTTCCCACAGCATGTAACTTGGAGCAAGATGCTATTTTCCATGTCTTTAAACATTTGCCAACATAGCTGTCAGAAGGTGTGGTTAGAGAATGTGGTAGCACACTTGTGATATTTTAATTAATACAGAATGGATAAGAGTAGCAACGAAGTCCTCAGGGATTTTATGAAAATTTAGAATCACAGGCTATACCTGGGGGTCCTGGAGGGCATCCACGTTGCCACCATGTGATAGTGCTTTTGCCATTCAACTTTAATGGTGTTACCCATGAGGCTAGCTGGATTAGCGTAAGGCCCTGATAACAAGGGAATGTTGCAAACATCCGTCTTGACCCAAGCAGGGATAAACTGATAATGAGGGAATGTCGAGGGAATGGCACAGACATCCATCTCGGCCAAGGACAGAACCTGTGGAGGCAGGATGCTGTCTTGTGAGCCCCTTCCTCTGTTCCTGAAACATGTAGACAAAGACCATCTGTGTCCTATGCGTGCATGCCCGTGAAAGGCCACCACTCAGTCGACCCCGAAGTGGGGGGACACACACAGTGAGACCCTCAAAACCCCCACAACCCACCGACTCATTTCTGGAACATTCCTGAGCATATACTGCGCCTGCTCAGTGATGACAGATCCCTGCCTATGCAGAGCATTTTGGGTTATAAAAAGGGGAAACACAAGCTTTTGGCGCACGCCCACCACCTGAGCACTACAACTACAAGCAAAGAACATTGCTGGATCCAAGAGTCGCGATATCTTTTCTCTCTCTCTCTCTCTCTTTCTCTCTTTCTTTTCCTATCACTCTCTTTGTCTCTAACTTCATTTTCGGCACCTTAAGATAATATCGTTGCAAGTTTTGCTAAGCCATTACCTTTTGTAGTTCTGCTGAGTTTTAAGTAAATTTGTGATTTGTTTGAACCTCTAGAGTAATCATCATTACTCCTGATTATTGCGCAGAGAATTAAAAAGTTAACCTCACCCTAACCCACTGAGTGGGGTGGGACAATAAGCATGCTTTCATTCAGCCCTGTTGTCATGCTTTGTGCTGAGTGAAATGACTGAACACTCCCTCATTCAATTTCATAATCATTAGAAGAGTTTCTTCTCCCATCCATTTACCACAAAATACATGCTAAGTTGCTGGTTGGGGACACAACGCATGACTGGTGGTGGTATGTTTTTTGGTTGGTTTCCCCAAAGGTAACGTGGATCATGCATAAGAAATTATTCCTAAACTAACTGATACAGCAGGACTGGATGTAGACTTATGGAAAGAACCAGATGGGGAAGGGTTATACAGCAGCATAGCTTTCCCCCTATTATTTGAGAGGGATCACACTTTTGGCGATTGGTGCTGATGGAAAAAATGATGGGGAGAAGTAAAAGCTCAATCCGTTGCCTGCACTGTAACCCTGAATTACTATGTATCTCGTACTGTTGTGCTTAACGTTTGCTGTGTTTCTTTTCTGCCCCTGGACCCTAAGTAATTGTTATGACACACCCTGGGGTCTATGTTGGCACTCAGCTGCTAAAGACTCTGCATCCACCACGTTATCACTACGGTGCTGGGAGTGTGCTGTAACTCTTCTGTGGTCAAGGCTGATAACTGATAGTGTTCTCGCCTACTGGTTGTGGTATACGCTTGCCCCTTTCTCCATTAACCCATACACCAAGCAGCTAAACCATGACATTATTTGAAAACAAGGAATGCCTTTCTTTCAGCTAAACAAATGCTGTTTTTTTTATTTTGTTATGCTGCTTGAACTTGATATATTACAGGGCTTCCATAGCATTTGATTTACAACGTTACAGCCAGGACTCTTATTGTTAACATTAAGCGATGCTGTTGCAGGCACTGGTTTCACATACATTGCACTGCAGCACTGCACCCTTTGGTTGTGACAGATTTTTTTGCTATGCTACTCAGTGATCTGGCATATATTGAGCAAAATCACTGAGCCAGGTTTTATAAATACATAGCTGATGATTACATTTCCCTACACAGCCTCATCTGCAGAGCCTCATGCCTTGTAGTTCACTGTCTTTAACCAGCGTGTGTCTCTGATAATTGGTTTTCTTCTGGCATCATCTCTGGAGCTAGTGTTGAGTGGGAGTGTGGTGCAGGCTGTTCTTGTCCTTTCATGTGGGAGGAGATACTGTGACTTCAGCCACAACCCCAGCACTTAGCTTCTGAACTGCCCAAATTCTTGCTTCTTCCTGTAGTCTTTAAACAAGGGCTGTGTTCTGACTTTATGACTCACAGCTACTTCACTGCGTGTTGCGTTGTGTGGGCCAGTGCTAGCAGGGATCTTGTGCTCAGCCATGTCTGCGGAGGGTAGGGTCATTTTTTGTGAGGCTTTCTTTGATCATACAGCTGCATCCAGGGGAGCAGCAGTGACTGTGGGGAGGAAGAGGGAAGCGAGGAGATGCCCATTGGTTCCTGAGTTGTTAAGAGTCTCAGTATTTGCCTCCTCTCCTGGCTAGCAAACTAATGGTTAAGGAAGCTTGCCGTTACCAATCCTTTGAAGAAGCTGATTTCCCCTGCCTGGCTCTGTACTGGAGTGCTGTCTGCAAAATGCTGCCTGCCTCTTTACTTGAAAAGGGACTTTGGCATTATCTTTATGGATCCTGACTCTGGACAGTGGCCTTGTAATTTCTTGTTCACTAGAGGAATATTTGTCCTGCCAACCCTGCAACCATTCTTACTCCTTCATGATTTCATTTGAGTATTTTCTTCTCCGTGGTTGCTCGTGAATGCTTGATCCCAACGTGCATTTATTAGATGATGGCTTCGGCCAAAAGCCAGGGAGTGAGGTACTTTTCAGCATCTTTGGTACATCCTTTGTTGCAAGACTGAAATGTATGTCAGGAATGGGAAAGTGTCGGAACGTGGCAGAATTCTCCTTTCCTCCTGCTTCTTGTGTCCAGCTGCTGTCCTGTGTTGGGTTCGTGTGGCAGGGTTTTGGTGGCGGGGGGGCTACAGGGGTGGCTTCTGTGAGAAGCTGCTAGAAGCTCCCCCTGTGTCTCATAGAGCCAATGCCAGCCGGCTCTAAGACGGGCCCGCCCCTGGCCAAGGCCAAGCCAATCAGCGCCTCTGTGATAACATATTTAAGAAGAAGAAAAACACTTAGAGAGAGAGAGAGCTTTTGCAGCCGGAGAGAGGAGTGAGAAGATGTGAGAAACTCTGCAGACACCGAGGTCAGTGCAGATGGAGGGGGAGGAGGAGCTCCAGGCGCCGGAGCAAAGATCCCCCTGCAGCCCGTGGTGAAGACCATGGTGAAGCAGGCTGTCCCCCTGCAGCCCATGGAGGAAAGATGAGGGGGTGTAGCGATTCCACCTGCAGCCCGTGGAGGACCCCACGCCGGAGCAGGTGGAGGCACCTGAAGGAGGCTGTGGCCCGTGGGAAGCCCACGCTGGAGCAAGTTCCTGGCCGGACCGGTGGACCCATGAAGAGGGGAGCCCACGCCAGGGCAGGTTTGCTGGCAGGACTTGTGACCTCGTGGGGGATCCCACGCTGGAGCAGTCTGCTCCTGAGGGTCTGCACCCCGTGAGAGGGACTCCATGCTGGAGCAGGGGAACGATGAGAGGAGTCCTCCCCCTGAGGATGAAGAAGCGGCAGAAACACCGTGAGATGAACTGACCATAACCCCCACTCCCTGTCCCCCTGTGCCGCTGAGGGGGGGGAAGGTTGAAGCCAGGAGTGAAGTTGAGCCGGGGAAGATGGGAGGGGTGGGGGGAAGTGTTTTGAGAGTTGATTTTATTTTCTCATTCCTCTACTCTGTTTTGTTTAGTAATAAATTAGATGAATTCCCTCTCTAAGTTTGGTCTGTTTTGCTCGTGACAATAATTAGTGAGTGATCTCTCCCTGTCCTTATCTCGACCTACAAGCATTTTGTTATGCCTTTTCTCCCCTGTTTTGTGAATGAGGGGAGTGAGAGAGCGGCTCTGGTGGGCACCTGGCCTCCAGCCAGGGTCAACCCACCACATGTCCTAAGATGGACCAAGATCCCTGATGCCCTAAAGATCTATCATCTAGCTATAGCTCATCTGGTAGGTCTTAGAATATTAGCCAGTGTAAGGTAACCTTAAAAATAACTTTACATCAACAGAGATATCAGCTTAGCAAGGCATAATAAAAATGATAGAAAATATAAGAACAGATTGACTTTAGTTACGGTTAAGTAACTGGGACATGTTAGAAGAGTCACAAATGAGAAATGAGCCAGACAGAGGTCAACAGACCAGATCAGTTATACATCAGACAGCTTAAATTTTTAATAGAATAACATGACTGAGCAATAGAAGTTTGCCATACACAAATTAGAATAACTTCATATTAATAATATCCAATTATTTTACACAGACTAATACAATTTTCTATTAGCTAATAATTGATACTTAGATAATAATTGAGAGGTTTACACCAAGATACTGTTCCCCTGTTGCAGAACTTGTATTTATGCCAAAGTTCCCATCTGTAGATGTTCTGAGAACATCATTGGAATACAGTCTTTGAAGTTAGGGAAATTAGACAAGATTTCATCCTTAATAAGTTGGTCACATTTTAATGGTCCTCACACTAAAATATAAAGATTTGAGCATAAACATCTGGGGTTTTTTTCTTATAAACTATTGCTGTAATCACAAATTTCATAAGCTGTTTTATATATCTATAATAATATAAATAAAAATGACTTTTTTCTAAATGATGCTATTTATTTATTCATTCTGCACTTCAGATTTTAAATTTAAAAAAAAAAAAAAAAAAAGAGAGTGTGTGTGTATTTATTATTTTGCCAGTCTGGTTTTCCTTGGTAGGTTCCTTAAAATGCCTGGACTCCTAGCTTCTGTCTGAGTGTCAGTAGTATCCTTGGGCACCAATATTGTTTGGTCACTTTGCTTGTTTAGCAAGTCCCTTTTCAGTGATAAACTCAGTGAGTACTCATCAGTTACTGATAGATTTGGTAACAGTAGGCAGAGCCTTGCCTGAGTGTCATCTTCACCTTGACAGTGGATGTCTCCAAGGAAGAGCCATTTTGAGCAAGTATCTTCACTCCCTGATTGCCCTGAGGGTTCCGTCACAGAGATGTGACATCTAGGCGTGCATTTTCAGTTTGCACTCACTTGTTTCTGTGTTAGTCCTGCAGTATATTCGTTTCTGGTTTTACTACCTTTACTACCTGCAGCTGCTGCTTATACTCATGTTGCTGCATAATGACCTTGTTCTGCAGATAGCAAAAAATCGCTATTTTTCCTCCTACAAAAGCATATAATACATTTTTACTCTATAGACAGTTGAAGAGTTTTGCTATTGACTTACATATGTCTGATCAAGCTCTAAGTAGGCTTTGCTATAGGATTTTTAGAGTCAGCTCAACATTTTTTCTTTCATCTGGGACATTTGCACATATGGATTAGTATGTGTAGAGTGAGTTAAGGCAACAATTCATAGTGCAGTGCAAAAAACTGAAGATCCAGTTGTGCTTCTAACATTAAATGCCTCTACTGCTGAATAAGACAGAAAGATAAACTGATACCTGGCCCTGGAAAAAAAAATGGCACTGACTGCTTTATGTCCTTGTTTCTTAAGAGTAGCCTCTTTAATGCTAGCTTGTCTTAGAGGCATCTATGTGTAGTACTCCAAAACAGAGTTAGGGAATAAGCTATCTGCTTGTTCCCTTGCTCTCATTCATTTAGCAATGCAAACATGCCCTTAAGACTCCCTTTGCTATTGTAACCAAGAGGGAAGCACACTACTGAGAAGCGGGAAGCACGCTACTGAGTTCTGTCCCTCTACTCCGCTCTTGTGAGACCCCCCCTGGAGTACTGCGTCCAGCTCTGGGGGCCCCAGTACAGGAGAGACATGGAGCTGTTGGAGCGAGTCCAGAGGAGGGCCACGAAGCTGATCAGAGGCTGGAGCACCTCTCCTATGAGGACAGGCTGAGAGAGTTGGGGTGGTTCAGCCTGGAGAAGAGAAGGCTCCAGGGAGATCTAATTGCGGCTTACCAGTATCTGAAGGGGCCTACAGGGAAGGTGGTGAGGGACTGTTTGTGAGGGAGTGTAGTGATTAGACAAGGGGTAATGGGTTTAAGCTGAAGGAGGGTCGATTTAGATTAGATGTTAGAAAGAAATTCTTCACTGTGAGGGTGGTGAGGCACTGGGACAGGTTGCCCAGAGAGGTTGTGGATGCCCCATCCCTGGAAGTGTTCAAGGCCAGGCTGGATGGGGCTTTGGGCAACGTGGTCTAGTGGAGGGTGTCCCTGCCCATGGCAGGGGGGTTGGAACTAGATGATCTTTGAGGTCCCTTCCAACCCAAACCATTCTGTGATTCTATGAAGAGTAATTTTCTTGCTCTCCTTGCTGGTCCTCTCTGAAGGCTCTCAGCCCATTGTGGAGAAACTTCCAACACCTGCATTTGAGAAGAGAGCTGCGGAAGACATTTACGAGTGCTGAGACTCAGTTTGGACCTGGGGCTTTCAGATCCCTTTAGACAACTCTGGCCCTTTGAGCTGTTTAACAGGGACAGCATCTAGTAAAGAATCTTATCCTACCACTGAAATACTCAACCCGATAAAAGGATTGCTCAGTTCTTTATATATCAGAGGGGTCACACTATACTCGCTAAGCAGAACTCCACTCCTGAAGGCCCAATTTTCTCACAAATACAGGATGATGAGTTCTGAAGGATCATATCCTTAATTATCCATCTTTTGAGACTTGATGTTTCTTTTTTTTTTTTTCCTTCTAAATTTCTTTTTACTTGGAAGGCTACACTACCCTCTCCTGTTTTATCTTGATCTGCTTTAAACAGCCTCAGCTTAATTTCCCACTGTGCTTCATTTTAGTTCAAAGTGCCTCCTACATGTTTTAAATTTGTTTACATTCTTGTATACACATAAGAGAGGCATGAAGATTACTTATGAATTTCCTTTAATTTATTCATAGAAATAAATTTCTACAAGGATCAGTATATTATCTTGAATATTTTACATTATGTTTACATTCATTTATCTGTATGTTTGTACATTCTTTTCCCTTTTGTGGTCTTATGTTTATAATTTTTTAAGAATAATTTTTTTTTCAAACTGTGCTCTGCAATTTGGAAAATTGTCTTGAAAATAATGTGATCGTTCTTCTTGAAGCTAAATTTTGTTATATATGTTGAAACAACCCTTACCTTTGCATAAGATTTTAACCTATGTGAAACAAATTCACCATTTTGTTGAACCAAATGACATCTGGTGATTAAAAGATTTAGATGTGCCTAAGATGTTGTCACTCTCGGTTGAAAAGTTCATACAAAGCCTCATGGGAAGTCATCCTTAAAAGTTAAATAGCATGTACTAGAGAAAAGATATATCTTTTGCACATCTTGTGAACAATGTGAAAATAGCTTAATATGCCTCGTGATCGATGTGTGTTCTGTTGTGCAAAGGAGCTGGCTGCTACATTTTGTTTTGCAAATGTTTCTACTAAGCCTTTTATTTTAAAGGAACAAAGGCAGAGGCTCACATTTTATTAGGTCTTAAAATAATTGGGTGATGTAATAGAAACATTGTTAGATATCCTATTAAATTAACAGTTTCAGTAGTCATAGTTCCTTCTGTAGATAGGAAAATTAAAAAAACATGTATACAGTACGTTTCTGAAATAAGTTTTTAGCCGGCATAAATAGTAACAGTGGTAATCAAAAAGAGCTGGATTTGTTTCACCAGCATCTAATAGATTTCCAATTTAAGCATTATTTTGCTCTCATATAAATTGCCCTGTATATTAAGTACTTTTTTATCATAAAATCAATATGATATTCTAAAAATTGCATTTTATTAGTCTACAAACAAAGTTACTTGAATGTTTCAGCACTGTTTAACAATCAGCCATTTAGCACTTTAATTTAAAATCGATCATTAAAGATTCATTTTGTCCCACTACAACTATTTGTAAACATTATCCTCACTTTTCTTGTGTCTTCATTAGTACCCTGTCATCTTCACATTAGTTTGTAACCTATTAGAGTCACTCTAAGGCATGAGCAACAGACCTTTCATTAGACTCCCACTGATAAAGTGAACCATCAGGTAACAACTGAGGTAACTGATCGCACTAAAATGAATCATTGATTATAAATTACATGGAGTGAAGAGGCACAAACACTGTGAACTATTTCTCTCCCTTCCCCACAACCAGGGGTAAGAGGTCAGTGCTCAACCACGTAACTGAGACAAATCATCATTTGAGATAATCACTGGTAAATCCATCAATAACATTTCCTAGTAAATAGATGTAGGCAAATTTTGCAAATAATTTTCTGCTAATACCTCATTTCAGACTGTTCAACATGTACAGCGTGGTTCAAAGAAAAGTATCTTTTTTGTTTGCCTTGTACAGTGTCTAGTATAAATAGCAAGCTCTGGCAGCTACCATCTTTCAAATCAGTTGTCCCATGAGCAGATGACCAATGAAGCCTGGTTCCCTGAGGATCTGTGTCCTATCTCCCTAAAGATTTTTACTCCACTGCTGACAGGTCCTTTGTTAGTTCCTTTGAAAGAAAACTCACTGAATTCTCCTCAGTCTTCCTTAGCTGCACCAACCCCACAATGCTTTCTTCTCCGTTTCATGTTGCTGGCATGCATTACAATAACCCCAGCTCTTTTCATATGAGGGCTCATAAGCTCCCAAACAATATCATTAGTTTCTTTGTCTGTCTGCTGCTAGCTGGACAAATGAAAGCAGACTACATCTGGTTAAGAGCTACAGCTGTTGTGGCTGGCTAGCAAATAGCACAGCTGGTCAATTCCCAGCTGTCCCTTAGGGAAGACATTAATAGATTCTCTGTCCCTTACTCATCTCCTCATTTTTCTCGAACTTCATAGAAATATAATCTCTTTCAGATCTCTACTCCTTTGTGAAATTTGCTTGGAACTGCCCAATTACATCAAAGGTTTTTGCAGGTGAGAAGGGACAGAAAGAAATAGTACTGATTTCCTTAGGAGAATGGCTTAAGAATAACCATTTCTAATATATGTTTACCAGCGTGGCAGTTCAAATAAACAGCTTATTTTCTGTGTAGCAAAATGGAAAGGAGTGTGCCTAGGTCCACAGGAGTTTAAGCCCTCACTGAAACATGTTCTTTTTGTGGTTAAAATAGAGCATGTCTGAGCCATGTGGTGACACTGTATGCAGGTGACATTGGCACCACTTGAGCACAAGCCAGCCATTTTTTCTAATGCCTTGATTTTAATGGGAAGGAAACCTGCATGAGTACTCGAATGTGACATAACCCCACATGCAAGAAAGGTCATGATGTACACTAACTCCTATTACATTCCAGAATAAAGAAACCTGAGATCATAGACTACAAATGAAGTATCACAGCCCCATGGGTCAGGCTCCCAGTCAGGACTATCTGGAGACCAGGACATCTGACATCAATATCAGTGAAAAGGGAAGGGATGGAATATTATTGCCGTATAAGAGAGGAGGGAAACAGGTTTTTGTGCGGTTTTTTGTTTGTTGGTTTTTTGGTTTGTTTTTTTTTTTTTCTTCATCTCAGAAGGATATAATACAGGATAACACATGAATCTTTTCTTCAGCTCATGTTAATTTTCTCCGTCCTCATATCATAAGTCCCTTTAAAAAATAGCAATCAAAACACATCACTTTTAGTGCACTTTTTCCTGCTCAGTTTACAGCTTAATTCAAAACCAAATCCTTTAAATTCTACAGATACAGTCACCCAGAGTTAGCATAGCCTGGAAAAGGCTTATTTTGAAAATTATTACACTCATGGTATGATGACTACAAAACACTTTGTAATGGTTAAACAGCTGGAGGGAAAACCTGAGTCTGCAGAAGTTAATGAGAGCTTTTCCACAGACTTCAATGAGGTCAAAATTTTACCCCCAGCATGCTGTGATCTTTGCTTATCACACTCTTCATAACCATCCCATTGTGACCTGGCTCCCTTTCTCTTTTTGTCATCACCCATTTCTTATATTTTGGTCCGATTAAAGGACTGTTACAGAGAAGTGTCATGTTCAGAACACTTTGCCTTGATCTCTGATTTCAGGGTTTATATACAGCTGCAATACCAATATTTATGAAGATTTATTTAATATTTATCTATTAAATATCTCTTTTTCAGTATGATTGTCTATTTAATATTTTTAAATAAGCATTTTTGAAGAGACTTGGAAGTTGTATTTAGAAGAGGCAAAATGAAAGACAATGATCTCCTGAACAGAGAGACATTGCTTTTGCTAGGATGAGACCATAGTTGATGTAAGTGAAGGAAGAAAGATGTGTGGTTGCTGATTGCTTTATGGTTTATACCCTTCTCATATATTTCTTACATTGTTCTCTTTCATGTGGAAAATCCCATGGATTTATAGCTCACCGTTACCGTTTCATCATTTAAACAAACAGACAAAGACTGGACTGTAGCCTATGAGCCACAGCATCGCATGGACAGTGTAATAGCTAAGCCTCCCCACATGCAACAGTAGCTGATTTAGTCTTTTAATTCTATCTTTTTTTTTGCATTAGGGGTGATAATATCTATTACAACAGAGACTGCTTTCAAATAAGCAAACCTCTCTAATGATGTCCTCTGATGCATGCACAGTTCTGCCTCACACTGTGATAAAGGCTGTGTAGAGACGGCAGACTGCTGTCTCCAGTTGCAGAATAGCACTGGGGCCTCCATTTCCCTGTGATGCAAAATGCCAAGTGGAGCTGGGTAAGTAAATCGCAAAGCAAAGTAATTAGGTGGTACTGGAACATAAATGCACAGCAATAATGAGCCACTGACATTGGTAAGAGCTGTGATCTTGCCCTCCACTACTTCCTAGAGAGTCTTTCTACTTTCTGGTGGGGTTGGGAGGGGCGGAGAAATGAAAACCTCATCTTACCTCCATAGAATAATATTGTTCTGGCTTCATAAATAAGGGAGAAATACTTGTTCCCTCCTGCATGGAAACAAGTGGCCTACACGGAGTATAATACTGGGTAAAAGTGTTTTAAATTTACATTGGGTTTAGCTCTTGAAAATAACTTAAAAGTATAGTTTGACATGTATAGTGCAAAAAAGTCTGCAACTTTTCCAACACCTGCAGGCATTAGGATAAACTGTGCTCATAATTGAGAAGTTTTCTGCTTGCCTTCTTATTCCTGTAAAACTAGCAACTTGTTCTTGCTTTTTTTCCCCCTCTAATAAAGTTGTCTCTTGCTTTTCTTTGTCACCTGTTAACTAGTAAAGAAAAGTGCTGAGATTTTGTCTGATTTCTTTGCCTACATGTCTGCAGTGCCATCTTCCTAAATGTCGCTATGCTCCAATTCTCTCTTTTGACATCCATATTGCTGAACCCTCATGAGTAAGGCCATTAGCCCTCACCACCTGTTCTCACTTTAGAGGATGGAAAACTAACTTGCTCTTCCACTGAATTCTTTCAGGTGAGGCTGTATTTTGGTTTGGTGTTGTTTTTTGTTGTTGTTGTTGTTTTTCAAAGGATTGCATGATGTTATTGTTAAGTGACATTTAAACACTAACAACAATAATGAAATCTCAAGGAGGCAACCATGTTCCCCTTGGTACTATCAGGATAATTAAGAGCTGTGATTGACAGAGGCCTTTCAAAAACAAACCAAAACAAACCAAACATTTTGAAAGAGGGAAAGAAACTGGAAGCTAAGTGTTATGTGAGTGGCAGGAGAGGAGCAATAATCATTCAAAGCTTCTGTTGTTATTAATACAGACTACGCCTGCAACACTGCAATGACAGCCTACAAACAAGTCACCTGTGTCACCAGACCCCCACTTCCTTTTCAATTATTCCTTTCGTCAGCCATAGTAACTGTTGTGTTTGATATTTCTTTTTTGCCAGTTCCTCTGGCAACTGACTTTTTTTTTTTTTTTTTTAGAAGAGAAGATCAAGTTTTGAATTATGTTTATCTCCCTATCTCACCCAACTTTCATCCAAAGTAAATTTGGTTGTGGATAACCTGTGTGTACCACAGGGCCAGGGAATTTTAACTGAAACTGTGCATCAATCACCAAGTATAATCAGAGCATTGATAGCCTGATCCATCTGCACTTAAACAAACTAAAAATAGAAGGTATATAATACTATTAGAATATTTTGATGAAAAACTTCTGCACAATGTTTTATTCAACAGATTTCAGATGGGCATAACCTTCCTACACCTACATAATACAATACTGTTAGCATATTCATTACTGTGTTCAGCTCCCTTCATTCACTCTGTGATGCAAATTTTCAGATTGCTGCGCACACTGGGATAAGAGAAGTTTGAACACAATGATCCTACAAACCCTTGCATTTTCTTATGTCTCTTAAACTACCTGACTTCTTTTCTGACTCCTGCTGAATGTCTTCTATATTCCAACCTCATATGTCTAGTACACTTCTCATTAAAGACCATTTTTCTACATATTTATATTTCACTGCTCTATACTTTCTTTCTGTCTTACTCAGACAAATGTAAGTCAGTAATGGAATGTTTAGCAGCTAGCCAATATGTTTGAGTTTATTGTTTTTATGTCCATTGAAAATTTCAAAATGAGACTTTACTGTTCCTATGGGCCCATAGCTTTCCCACTATACTGAAACAGAGTAATAAAGGTCTTTCCAGACTATTTGTTCAATTGTAGTAGATGGCATGTAATTTCTTAGGACAAACTTTGTCATTCCATGGATTTGAATACTTTACCAAAGAGGATATATTTTTAATATCTATCACAGTAAAATTACCAAAAGAAAAAACACACCTGAAATCCAAATTGATGTCCATTACCATAAATAATATATTGTCGGTTTCCTTTGTGGTTAATAATGGAAGCTAAGTATGTAATCATAAAATTAATACTAAATCATGATGGGAAGCAAAATTACTATTTACGGTAATAATCGGCTGCCATCATGACATAGCAACAAACTAAAAAATAATCGAACAGGTTTATTAGCAAGATCGTGCTAACATAAATCAACCAGTTTTATTGATTGAATAAAAGCAGTATAATTCTTGACAGTTTTGTTATTCAGTCGACCACTTCATATAATAAACTCAACCAAGGCGATCTTTTTAAGGTGACCCATATGCAGGAGATTACAGTGATTCTGTAGACTGTTATGATTGCTTTCATAAGCCAATTTACTTAATATAGGAATCCTGTATGATGTTCTATTCCTGAAGCAAATATATTGTCCAAATATATATCTTCTTCCTTGCAGAAATTGTAGGCCCATCTTACTAGAAATGGTCAGGATGTATTATTCTCCAGATTGAAACATACATTTTCAGTCTAGCCATAGATGAAATTCCTGTTAACTTATTGTCACCATGTGAAAAGAACATAATAATTCAGTAGAGCAAGTATGTCACAGCACAAGAAATGCTCAGAATTGCATCCCTGGTTGAGAGTAAGGGGAATGTCCTAAAAGGTGATTGAAATTAAGCAGCTCTCAGAAGAGGATCAAATAGGTATCACACTTAACTCTCTGCTCTGAATATTAATTGCTTGAATAATGATAATGTCATTAATGTCCTTGACTCATAAGCACTCTTGTATTTGGTGGTATACCACCATACACTCTGATTCTTACTCTGAAGAGATACATTTTTTCCTACATTTGTGAGTATATTGCCTCTAAGTTTAAAAATTCTGACATTTTATTTTGGACATACAATAGGTTGCCATGAGTTCTTGGAACAAGCAAATAAAATAAGAAGATGTGAAGTGGGAGAATTTTAAATCAGAACATTTGGAATGGTATTCAATAATCGTCCTTCTGCCATTTATGTAGTATTGCTTGGCCAGCGCAGTACTGCGAACAATAGAAGTGAATTAAGCTCTGAGAAGAGGAAGGAGAGGAAGGTGGGAGCTGCGTAGGTTTGGTTCACAGGAATGTTTCTTTTACTTAGAAAAACATAGAGCAAAAAAGGATGTCAGTGAAGTGGGAAAACAGGTGAGCGTCTGTCTCTCTGTTAATTGCAATTCCTCCAATTCCTTTTTGAAGGTTGGTTGAAAGTGTTGGGTAGCAGTTCTCACATGGGATAGGAACACTGCGACAGGCAGAGCACCAGATTAAAAAAATATCAGACTGGATTGTAACCTTGTGGCAGACACAGCTGGTTCCAGCTGCTCCAATGGACCCACCGTAGGGCATGGCTGAGCCCATTGGCCAAGATGGTGGCGCCTCTGGGAGTGTGTATTTAAGAAAGGGCAGAAAATGCTGGATGGAGAGAGAAGGAGGGAACAACAGAGAATGAGAAACAGCAGAGGGAACACCAAGGTGAGAGGAGGAGGAGGAGGAGGAGGAGGAGGAGGAGAGGAGGAGGAGCAAGATGTGCTCCAAGCTCCAGAGCAGAGGTTCCCCTGCAGCCCATGGAGGAGACCATGGTGGAGCAGAGTTTTCCTGATAGGAACTGCATGGAAAGCCTATACCACATATAATGTTTTTGCATGGCAAGGTTTTGGTAGCAGAGGGGTGCTACAGGGGTGGCTTCTGCAAGAAGCTGCTAGAAACTTCCCCTACGTCCGATAGAGCCAATGCCAGCCAGCTCCAGGATGGACCCACTGCTGGCCAAGACCAAGCCCATCAGGGACTATGTGATAACATAGTTTAGAAAGAAAGAAAAAACTGTGCAAGTGTGGTGGGTTGACCCTGGCAGGAGGCCAGGTGCCCACCAGAGCTGCTCTATCACTCCCCCTCCTTAACTACACAGGGGACAAAAAAGGTATAATGAAAGGCTTGTGGGTCAAGATAAGGACAGGGAGAGATCACTCACCAATTACCCTCACGAGCAAACCAGACTAAACTTAGAGCAAAAATTCATCTAATTTATTATCAAGCAAAACAGAGTAGAGCAATGAGAAATAAAACCAAATCTTAAAACACCTTTCCCCACCCCTCCCTTCTTCCCAGGCTTAAGTTCACTCCTGAATTCCCTCCCTGCTCCCGCCAGTGGCAGAGGGGGATGAGGAATGGGGGTTGTGGTCAGTTCATCAGACATTGTCTCTGCTGCTACTTCCTTCTCAGGGGGACGACTCCTCACACTCTTCCCCTGATCCAGCCTGGGGTCCCTCTCATGGGAGAAAGTCCTCCACCAACTTCTCCAATGTGAGTCCTTCCTATGGGCCGCAGTTCTTCATGAACTGCTCCAGCGTGGGTCTCTCCCACGGGGTGCAGACCTTCAGGAGCAGACTGCTCCGGCGTGGGGTCCCCCACGGGGTCACAAGTCCTGCCAGCAAACCTGCTCCAGTGTGGGCTTCTCTCTCCACGGGTCCACAGGTCCTGCCAAGAGCTTGCTCCAGCGTGGGCTTCCCGTGGGGTCACAGCCTCCTTCAGGTGTCTCCACCTGCTCCGGCGTGGGGTCCTCCACGGGCTGCAGATGAAAAGTGCAAGGAGGAAGGAGCAGCAGAAAAACCTCTATGTACTGACCATAACCTCCCATCATCTCTCTTGTGCTGCTTGGTGGGGAGCAGGGTAGAGGAGGTGGGAGTGAAGGAGTTGAGTCTGGGATAGGGGTGATGAAAGGTGTTGCTTTAAGTTTTGTCTTTTTATATCACACTACCCAAATCTATTTCAACTGGCAATGAATTAAATTAATTTTCCCCAAGTTGAGTTTATTTTGCCCCCAACGGTAACTGGCAAGGGATCTAACTGTCTATATCTTGACTTTGATATGCATCCTATTTTCTTTCCCTGTCCTGCTGAGGAGGGGAGTGAGAGAGTGGCTGGGTGGGAGTGTGGCCCTCAGCCAAAGCTAACCCACCACAAAGCCCCACTGACAATGCATGGAACAAAGGTCTATAAACCAAGCAGAAATTCTTTCTCCTTTTGCAAAATATTAGTTCTCTCTAGGTACAGCATTACAAAGTAAAATTTCTCATGGTTTTCTTACAGTTTTCTTCTCTTTTATTTTTAAGCTGGTATGTGTGTATGTATGTCTGAACACAGGCACACACAGAAAAGTGCAAGTGGGAATATAGAGAATGCATTTGCAATTTCAGAAGCTGCTTATTCTTCCTACAGAATAATAGGTGAACTATCAGGGAAAATATAACTGGCAAAACCCAAAAATATGCAAGTTTTACTTTGAGTGCAAATGTTTTTACAAAGATTTCTTGTGTGAACATATAAGCAAAATGTTTTCCATGCTTTGAATAGGATCATTAATAGATTCTATTATTATTTTCACATTCCAAGGAATTTGAAATCTGCAACAGAAGGGCAAGCATCAGACTCATTCTCAGTAAAGAGCTGTTGACTTTAACAATAAAGAAATGAACTGAAGAACTGTGCCATCATCTACAGTACAGACCTCAATTCAGCCTAACAAGCAAATCCTCTTTGGAAAAGGTTATGTTGTACCTCAGGTAATGTCAAATGGAAATCGCTGTCTACTTCTGGTTAAGAAGATTTAGTAATAAAAGCATCGAGGAGCCTATGTCCACAACAGAGCCAAGAGCATGACTTGCAATGTTACAGAGTGACATACAGCGGTGTAGTCCGGAATTTCTTTTGTATATACTTAAATATGGGATTGCTATGTAGAAGTAACAAGTCATGTACCTGTAGTGCAGATAAACATGCAACTCCAAAATACTGGGCTTATGGTAGTCACAAGATTGTCTTCAACTCTCTTTCCTATAAAAATACACATGAAAAACGTTGAGCTTTTTCTCAGCAGAGCAAAAATTTCTATCAATCTGCATTACGTATTTAATACTAATGACAATGTTACAATTACTTTTCTTGCCAGCAGACCTCAGCTTTTCTATACCATGAATGGACTAGCTCCTAAAAGAATAATAATAATAATAATAATAATAATAATAATAATAATAATAGAATTTTATATATATATATATAAAAAATATTTACAGGACAAAGTTTTTGAGAAATGAAGAGGGAACACAACCTAAAGGATTGGTAAACCTCATCTTTCCCTTTCACCCAAGCAGTTTCAGACCTGAATTCTATTTTCAACTTAAAAGAAACACATTGAGGAAAGCACATATTCACATTACACTGCACACTTAATCACCTGTATGCTTGGGGTTGGTTTGTTTGTTTGTTTGTTTTTTACCTTATAATTCAATCACATTATTAACGACATGTTTCTGTTTCATTCTGAGGGCAATATTCTTCTGTGGGTCTGTTGTTTAGAAATATAAGTAGAAATGTGAAAGAAATTAGAACTCATATCTCTTACTACACCTATATTTAAGTTACTGCTTGCCATACAGCAACTTCACTGTTGCATAGGTCTGTTTCAAACTTCTTCATTTTCTATAGCAAGTCTAATATAACTTGTTACAAGTTATTCGGTGTTTTTGGCATCAAGTAATCATAGCTGAATATTACAAATTTAATTTTGCGTGGAAGTGCTGGGGATCTTTTTCCACACTAATGCAATCCAGTAGATGTCTAATTTGCCCAGAGATTTTTTTTATTTTCCTTTGGCTTAACCTGATGAGACAGCAGGATAATTGACCTCTCAGGTAAAACATGCACGTGACCTTGTGTGCTTCATATGGGCAAATGATCTCAGTATCAGCAAAGAACTTGTGAAGTTTAGTTTTTTATTTTGGAATCTGTTTTATGAGACTTACATCAATGGGCAGTGTCTTCACAGAGCGGGCCTGTGTTAATAGCTGACACACTGTCGTGTATTTGAATTATATCTTTTTGCAATGAAAATTAAGTTCAAGTAACAATCTTTCATGAATTTGTATAACATAATGTCTTCTACTAATTAGTGTCCTAAGTAGTTCATCTGTGTTATCACTAAATTCTGCACACAGTGAAAAATGGAAAACCATAATATATTGGCCTGTAATTTCATCATAAATTCGTGAATGCTATAGAGTCAATGACATTCAGAAACTGTATTAACCTTTGGAATAAAGTGAATCATCAAGGCAGTAACAGCTGAGGCATATGTAAAGCCTCTACCTGACAAGGTATGGAAAATGCACTCTCCTTCTGAGCCAAAGCAATGTAGCAAAATATTTCAGTTATGAGTAATGAGGCACGTTTGTCCTGCAACATCAACCATATGCAGGTAAATCTTAAGGATTTACACCTACATTCAAAACAAAATTTGTGGACCTTTTGAACAAGGAAAAAAAGCTAACAAGTGCTGGAACAGCCACAGAAAGAAACTGGATCGTCACCTGCTAGTTCTACGTGTTAATGTAATAAAGACAGATGGCAATAGATTTACCATGACAATTATTGCAAGGCCATTTCTGCTGTCTTCTTGGCTGATAAAGGTTTTTTTAATATAACCAAACCCCATCATTTTGGAGAAAAGGGACTATGTATAGACAGTAGTGTGAACATTTTTGTAAGGACACAAGAGTATTTTTGGTCAATACTGATTAAGGAGATATAATTTTTAATTAATAAAGAACTGAGAGAGTAATGGTGAAGAGTTAAGCAACTTATTTGCTGCCAACTTCTTGTGGTAGGTGTCCTCTACAGAATCTGGTATCAAAGAGGGAGGAAATACCCCAAAACACTGACATTCTAATTGGAGTTAGGAAAAAAGCATTTAAGGAAACCAGGAAAAAGTGATTGTATCTTATACTGTCTGATACAGAAGGGTGGTAACCTTTCCTCCACAGTAGTCCTACTGTCTGAAAGAATAACAATTATCTGACCTAGCTGGAAGAGGGATGTCTGGTGTCTATCTTCTAGAAAGTTGAGACAATCAGGGAGAGAAACAGAACTGAAATTTATTGTTGACTAGCCTTCTCAGATGCGAGAAAAGAGTTGATGCCTAAATAAGCCAGATTGTTTTCTTCTTTTAAGAATGTGATAGCTATTTCTTCCTTTGCAGCGACAACGGTTATGGCACACCATAACCACTCTCTCTTTTGCAAAAAGAGAAAATTTGTAATATTTTGTGTTATATTTTTAATGCAGAAAAAGCAATTCTTACAGACTCCCCAGGTTCTAAACACCTACAAGTATGATGTCAAATCACTGGGTCAGGTTGGGGTAGCACAGAAGAAAGATTTGGTCAAAGACTCTTGAAATTCAGAATTTATTGAGAAAAGTGAAAGCAAACTAATCTTCACTCTATCACAGAGATATAGCTTTGCTAAATAATCCCTATGTGGTGATGTTTGGCTGATTTCAGTTCTAAGACAAAAAAACCAATGTAAGTATTAGAAGTTAATGAAACTTTATCCCTGCATCTTTTTTTTTTTTCCTCCACTTGGAATATCACTTGAATTTTACAAGAACTAGTGAATTATTTACTGAATATTTTAATCAGGTTATTGGTTGAAGATACCAGACAAATATTGTAAAATTCTTTAAATAGAGTCACATCCTACAATAGGAAATCACTAGCATTGAGTAACAAAATTTATGGAAATGTACATCGACTAATTGACTGAAAGACAATGATTACTCATCGAACTCTATAATATGGATAAGGAAACCGCATACTCATAAAATAATTAATATATTGCAAAGCTGTTCCAATACATTATTCAATGGCAAAATGAATCAGGTCTATGCAATCACTCTAAATGGCCTTGGATATTATTATTAGTTTAGGTAAGATTGCCTTTTGCCATTTAGACGTGGCCTTTTGCCTTGTGCAGAGATGCATATTTTGCATGGTTGTATGGCATGGAATATCCCTTTGGTCAGTTTAAGCCAGCTGCCCTGGCTATGTCCCCTCCTGGCTTCTTGTGTGCTCCATGCCTTCTCGTTAGCAGGGTAGTAGGAGAAGCTGCAAAGTCCTTGACTGCTTGGCAATAACTAAAACATCAGTGTGTTATCAACATTGTTCTCATCCTAAATCCAAAACACAGGACTACACCAGCTATCAGAAAGAAAATTAACTCTAACTCTGCCGAAACCAGGACAACACTGAACAACCTCAACTCTCAGCCTGTCTTCATAGGAGAGGTGCTCCAGCCTTATGATCATCTTTGTGGCCCTCCTCTGGACTTGCTCCAACAGCTCCATGTGTGTCTTGTACCGGAGACCCCAGAGCTGGACGCAGTACTCCAGGTGGGGTCTCACGAGAGCAGAGCAGAGGGGCAGGATCACCTCCTTCAACACCTCTTTTGATGCAGCCCAGGATATGGATGGCTTTCTAGGCTGCAAGTGTACATTGCTGAGTCACTTTGAGCTTCTTGTCTACCAACACCCCCAAGTCCTTTTCCTCAGGGCTGCTTTCAATCCATTCCTCGCCCAGCCTGTAGTTGTGCTTGGGATTGCGCCAACCCACATGCAGGACTTTCCACTTGGCCTTGTTGAACTTCATGCGGTTCATGTGGGCCCACCTCTCCAGCCTGTCAAGGTCCCTCTGGATGGCATCCCTTCCCTCCAGTGTGTCGACCACACCACACAGCTTGGTGTCATCGGCAAACTTGCTGAGGGTGCACTTGATCCCACTGTCCATGTTGCTGACAAAGATGTTTGTGGTGGGTTGACTCTGGCTGGGGGCCAGGTGCCCACCAGAGCCGCTCTCTCACTCCCCTTATTCACTAAACAGGGGAGAAAAAGTACAACGAAAAGCTTGTGGGTCGAGATAAGGACAGGGAGAGATCATTCACTAATTATCGTCACGAGCAAAACAGACCAAACTTAGAGAGGAAATTCATCTAATTTATTACTAAACAAAACAGAGTAGAGGAATGAGAAATAAAATCAAGTCTTAAAAACACTTCCCCCCACCCCTCCCATCTTCCCGGGCTCAACTTCACTCCCGGCTTCAATCTCCTCCCCCCTCAGCAGCACAGGGGGTGGGGAATGGGGGTTACGGTCAGTTCATCACACGGTGTTTCTGCCGCTTCTTCATCCTTGGGGGAGGACTCCTCTCATTGTTTCCCTGTTCCAGCATGGGGTCCCTCTCACGGGAGACAGTCCTCCACCAACTGCTCCAACGTGAGTCTCTCCCATGGGCTACAGTCCTTCACGAACTGCTCCAGCATGGCTCTCTTCCACGGGGTGCAGAACTTCAGGAGCAAACTGCTCCAGCGTGGGTCCCCCATGGGGTCACAAGTCCTGCCAGCAAACCTGCCCTGGCGTGGGCTCCCCTCTTCACGGGTCCACCGGTCCGGCCAGGAACTTGCTTCAGCATGGGCTTCCCACGGGCCACAGCCTCCTTCAGGTGCCTCCACCTGCTCCGGCGTGGGGTCCTCCACGGGCTGCAGGTGGAATCTCTACACCCCCTCATCCTTCCTCCATGGGCTGCAGGGGGACAGCCTGCCTCACCGTGGTCTTCACCACGGGCTGCAGGGGGATCTTTGCTCCGGCGCCTGGAGCACCTCCTCCCCCTCCTTCTGCACTGACCTTGGTGTCTGCAGAGTTTCTCACATCTTCTCACTCCTCTCTCCGGTTGCGAAAACTTTTTTTAACTGTTTTGTTTTCCTTCTTAAATATGTTATCACAGAGGCGCTGATTGGCTTGGCCTTGGCCAGGGGCGGGTCTGTCTTGGAGCCGGCTGGCATTGGCTCTTTGAGACACAGGGGAAGCTTCTAGCAGCTTCTCACAGAAGCCACCCCTGTAGCCCTCCCCTCCCCGCCCCCGCTACCAAAACCTGACCACGCAAACCCAACACAATGTTGAACAGTGCCGGTCCCACTACCGACCCCTAAGGAACACCACTTGTCATTGTTCTCCACTTGGACATTGAGCTGTTGACCACAACACTTTGAGTGGGGCTGGACTGTACGGAGCTGTCAGTCGGCGATGTCACAGTTGAGAGCCTCTGGGTAAGGATTAAGGGACAAGCAAATAAGGGGGATGTTGTTGTGGGAGTCTACTATAGACCACCCAGCCAGGACGATGCCAGCGATGAATTAGTCTTTAAGAAACTAAGAGAGGCCTCTAAATCAACTGCCCTTGTCCTTATGGGGGACTTCTACTTGCCAGACATCAACTGGGAACACCACACACCTCATACCAGCAGGTCCAGGAGTTTCCTGAAATACTTCGATGACAACTTCCTGGTACAGCTATTAAAGGAGCCGACAAGGAAGGGTGCCCTCCTAGATCTGTTACTCATGAACAGAGAAGGTCTCATGGGGAAAGTGGCGATTGGTGGCCATCTTGGCCATCGTGACCATGAAGTGGTAGAATTTAAAATCTTTGGTGATAGGAGGAAAACTGCCACCAAAACTTCAACCCTGGATATGAGGAAAGCAGACTTCAGGCTGCTCAGGGAACTAGTCAGTCAGGTCCCCTGGGAAACTGCTCTTGAAGGCATCAGGGTCCATCAGTGCTGGTCACTTTTTAAGGGCTACCTCCTAAGAGCTCAGGAACAGTTGATTCCAAAATGCCCAAAGTCAAGCAGGCAGGGCAGAAGGCCGGCTTGGCTGAACAGGGATCTTCTTCTAGAGCTTAGATGGAAAAAGAAAGTGTATGCCTGCTGGAAGCAGGGTCAGGCAATGTGGGAGGACTACAGGGATGCTGCTCGCCTTTGTAGGGAGAAAATTCGTGCGGCCAAAGCTCAGTTAGAGTTGAAGCTGGCCAGTACTGTGGGGGACAATAAGAAGGGCTTTTTTAAGTACGTTAATAACAGAAGGAGGACCAGAGAGAATATTGGCTTGTTACTCGACGAGAATGGTCACCTTACAAACAGGGACATAGACAAAGCAGAGACATTTAATGCCGCCTTCACCTCTGTCTTCAACACTGATGACGGGCTATGGGACCCCAGTTGTCCTGAGTTGGAGGACCGTGACTGTGGTAACAATAAAGTCCCAGCTGACCCTGAAACTGTGCAGGACTTGCTGCTCCACCTGGATGCATACAAGTCGATGGGGCCAGATGGGATTCATCCCAGGGTGCTCAGAGAGCTGGCTGATGTCATTGTGAGACCTCTCTCAATTATTTTTCAATGGTCTTGGGAATCTGGAGAGGTCCCAGTTGACTGGAAGCTGGCAAACATTGTTTAAATCTTCAAGAAGGGCAAGAAAGAAGACCCTGGTAACTACAGGCCTGTCAGTCTCACTTCAGTGCCTGGTAAAATTATAGAGAAAATTATGCTGGGAGTTATCGAAAAACACCTGAAGGACAACGCAGTCATTGGTCACAGCCAACACGGGTTCATGAGAGGAAGGGCCTGTTTAACAAACTTAGTTTCCTTTTATGACAAGGTCACCCATCTAGTTGACCAAGGCAAGCCAGCTGATGTCATTTTTTTAGATTTCAGTAATGCTTTTGATACTGTCTCTCACAATATCCTTCTGGACAAAATGTCCAGCATACAGCTTGACAAAAACATGGTGTGATGGGTGAGCAACTGGCTGATGGGTCGGGCCCAAAGAGTTATGGTAAACTGGGCTACATCAGGCTGGTGGCCAGTCACTAGTGGGGTTCCCCAGGGCTCAATTTTAGGGCCAGTTCTCTTTAATGTTTTCATAAATGACTTGGATGTAGGACTAGAAGGTGTTGTGAGCAAGTTTGCAGATGACACCAAATTGGGAGGAGCTATTGATTCCATCGAGGGTGGAGAGACCTTGCAGAGAGATCTGGACAGACTGGAGAACTGGGCAATCACCAACCGCATGAGGTTTAACAAGGGCAGGTGACAGATTCTGCACCTGGGAAGGGGCAACCCTGGCTATACATACAGACTGGGCGATGAGACACTGGAGACCAGCCATGCTGAAAGGGACTTGGGGGTCTTGGTCGACAGCAAGTTGAATATGAGCCAACAATGTGCCCAGGCTGTCAGGAAGGCCAACCGTACCCTGGGGTGCATCAAGCACGGCATTGCTAGCTGGTCTAGGGAAGCGATTGTCCCACTCTACACTGTGCTGGTGTGGCCTCACCTCAAGTACTGTGTGCAGTTTTGGGCGCCACAGTACAAAAAGGACATAAAACTATTGGAGAGTGTCCAAAGGAGGGCAACAAAGATGGTGAAGGGTCTAGAGGGGAAGACGTATGAGGAGAGGCTGAAGTCCCTTGGTTTGTTCAGCCTAGAGAAGAGGAGACTGAGGGGAGACCTCATCATGGCCTACAGCTTCCTTAGCAGGGGGAGCGAAGGGGCAGGTGCTGATCTCCTCCCTCTGGTGACCAGTGATAGAACCTGTGGGAATGGAATGAAGCTGCAATGGGGGAGGTTTAGGTCGGGTATCAGGAAAAGGTTCTTCACTGAGAGGGTGGTCGGGCACTGGAACAGGCTTCCTGGGGAAGTGGTCACAGCATCGAGCTGGACTGAGTTCAAGAAGCGTCTGGATAACGCTCTCAGTCATATGCTCTGATTCGGCTGGTCCTGTGTGGAGCCAGGAGTTGGACTTGATGATCCTTATGGGTGCCTTCCAACTAAGGATATTCTATGCTTCTATGATTCTATGACTGTGACCATCCGGCCAATTCCTTATCCACTGAGTGGTCCATCCATCGAATCCATGTCTCTCCAATTTAGAGACAAGGATGTCATGCAGGACAGTGTCAAATGCCTTGCACAAGTCCAGGTAGATGATGTCAGTTGCCCTTCCCTTATCCACAAACACTATAACCCCATTGCAGAAGGCCACCAAATTTGTCAGGCACAGTTTGCCCTTAGTGAAGCCATGTTGGCTGTCAGCAATCAGTTCCTTATTTTCCATGTGCCTGAGCACAGTTTCCAGGAGGATCTGCTCTATGATTTTGCTGGGCACAGAGGTGAGACTGACTGGCCTGTAGTTCCCCGGGTCTTCCTTTTTTCCTTTCTTAAAAATGGGGGTTATGTTTCCCCTTTTCCAGTCAGTGGGAATTTCACCGAACTGCCAGGACTTCTCAAATATGATGGAGAGTGGCTTAGCCACTTGATCCTCCAGTTCCCTCGGGACCCGTGGGTGCATCCAATCAGGTTTCATGGGCTTGTGTGTCTTCAGGTTCCTTAGATGGTCTCAAACATGATCTTCTTCTACAGCAGGTGGTTCTTCATTCTCCTAGTCCCTGCCTTTGCTTTCTGAGGCTTTGGTGGTGTGGCTAGAGCACTTGCTGGGGAAGACTGAGGCAAAGAAGTCATTGAGTACCTCAGCCTTCTCCATATCCCAGGTAACCAGGTCACCTGTTTCATTCTGGAGGGGGCCCACATTTTCCGTAGTCTTCCTTTTATCACTGACATACCTATAGAAGCTTTCTTTGTTGTCCTTGACATCCCTGTCCAGATTTAATTCTATCAAGGCTTTGGTTTTCCTAACCTGATCCCTGGCTGCTTGGACAGTTTCTCTGTATTCCTCCCAGGTCACCTGCCCTTGCTTCCACCCTCTGGAGGCTTCCTTTTTATGTTTGAGTTTGTCCAGGAGCTCCTTGTTCGTCCGTGCAGGTCTCCGGGCGTTTTTGCCTGACTTCCTCTTGGTTGGGATGCATCGCTCCTGAGCTTGGAGGTGATCCTTGAATACTAGCCAGTTTTCTTGGACCCCTCTTCCTTCCAGGCTTTGTACCATGGTATTCTACCAAGCAGGTCCCTGAAGAGGCCAAAGTCTGCTCTCCTGAAGTCCAGGGTAGGGACCTTGCTGTGCACCCTCCTTGCTACCCTGAGGATCTCGAACTCCACCATTTCATGATCACTGCAGCCAAGGCTGCCCTTGAGCTTCACATCCCCTATTAGCCCCTCCTTGTTGGTGAGAACAAGATCCAGAATGGCACCTCTCCTTGTCGGCTCCTCTATCACTTGGAGAACAAAGTTATCATTGATGCATTCCAGGAACTTCCTGGATTGCTTCTGCCCTGCTGTGTTGTCCCTCCAACAGATATCAGGGTAGTTGAAGTCCCCCATGAGGACCAGGCCTTGGGAACGTGAGGCTGCTCCTATCTGCCTATAGAGGGCCTCATCTGCTCAGTCTCCCTGGTCAGGTGGCCTGTCGCAGACCCCCACTATGATGTCCCCTGTCCCTGCGCTCCCTTTAATCCTGACCCATAAGCTCTCAGTCAGCTCCTCATCCATCCCCAGGCAGAGCTCCATGCACTCCAGCTGGTCACTGATACAGAGGGTGACACCTGCTCCTCATCTTCCCTGCCTGTCCTTCCTAAAGAGCCTGTACCATTCCATTCCAACACTCCAGTCATAGGAGCCATCCATCCCACCACATCTCCGTGATGCCAATAAGATGGCTGGCTTTGGACATCTGTTGCTCGCACTGGCATCTAACTGGTAGGAGTGGGACAGACTTAGGTTCCCCTTTCCCAGCAACTTTAGTTTAAAGCCCTCTTCACCAGCTTGGGAAGCCTATGGCCAAAGATGTTCTTCCCCTTCTCTGAGAGATGCACCCCATCAGCCCCCAGCAGACCGGGTTTCTCAAAGCCAGTTCCGTGGTCTAAGTAGCTGAACCCCTGGCTGTGGCACCAGTCCTGTAACCGTCTGCTGACTCGCTGGATTTGACTGGCCCTTTCGTACCCTTTCCCTTTGACTGGGAGGATTGATGAAACAACTACCTGTGCTCCAGAGTCCCTTAAAACTGCTCCCAGGGCTCTGTAATGCTTCTTGATGCTCCTCAGCCTGCTCCTGGCTGTATCACCGGTGCCCATGTAAAACAACAGCAGCGGATAACAGTCAGTGGACTGTACAAGGCTTGGCGGTCTCTCGGTGACATCCCTGATCCAAGCCCCTGGTAAGCAGCACACCTCTCTAGAGAGTGCGTCAGGTCGGCAAATGGGTGCCTCGGTACCTCTCAGGAGAGAGTCACCTACTACTGTCACCCGTCACCTTTTCTTAGTTGCGCTGGTTGTTATACAGGGAGCAGGTTGGGCTGCCCTACTCAGCTTCAGCGTCTCTCCTGATGTGGTGGGTCTTTCCTCTTCAGTCTGCAGAGAGGTGAAGTGGTTCTGCAAAGGCACCTCAGGCTTTGGAGGAAGTTTCTTCCTCCTGCTGGTCCTTGCCATTGCAAGCTTTCATTCTTCTGCATTATTGCCCCCCTCCCTTCTGTGTATGCTGGTTTTACTTGTTTGGATGCACTGCAGATTGCGCTTGGAACCAGCTATCTAACTCTTTCTCAGTCTCCCTGATGTTACACAGCCTTCTCACCGCCTCCTGCAGCTCAGCCACCTGCTGCAGGAGGTCCTCCACCTGGGCACATCTTGGTCCTCCACCTGGGCTCATGTTTTGCTGCCAGGTCTGCCACCCAGCCCAGGCCCAGGAGAAAGGTCTAGGCACTCCCTGCAGTCTGAGGTCTGCACTGCAGCCTCTCCCTTCAGCAGCTCTGTTGGTGGAGGCACCAGCCACCGCTGGGGTAGATGATGCAGACCCTCAGCCGGAGCTGCAGCCTTTGCTCTCAGACGAGTGCCCACCATTCTGCCGTGAGGGTCAGGTAGGATGGGTGCCCTTGACCTGTCACAGAACGGTGCCCAGTTGCTGGGTTACGTGCACTTCAGGTCTCCTGCTCAGCTGGTGGAATGCCGCTCCTTCAAAAAGGCACCTCCCTGTGCGCCCTCCCGTGCAAACTGCCCCATCACGTCCTTGGCTGGCATGCCATGCCCTGTTTGCCCGTCCTGTTTGCAGCGCTCCTGGTCGCTCATGCTTCCTGGGCTGCCTTTTCTGGGACTGGGGGTGGCCACCATTACTCCTGGCCCTGCCCACGCTTCATCAGCTGCTCCTGGTGGGTCTCTGATCTCCCCTGGGGTTTTACCAGCTCAGGAACCTCCTCTGTACACTGCAGTCCCCCACTTCACTGCGGAATGTGCCTGCACCAGAGCTGATCACCTTGGTGATCTGTAATGACCTGTAATAGTATAATTCACGCTCTAAAATTTTTTGTAGAGGGCAAATTCATCTTTCTAATACTGAGTGCAATTTCAAAGGCTCATCAAAACGAGGACTAACACTATAAGTAAAAAGAATTATTTTTGCATTGAATCCTGGGCAGAAACTACAATGCATCTATTGTCTACACAAAAGATACACCAGCTAAGTGAAAAGTGATGACCACTAGGAATCACGAGTTCCAAAAGTCTAAGAAAGAACAAAACTGAAAAACAGTCTTCCTCCCCTAAAAAGCATGTGTTTTTTCTGGATCTGGATTTTCTCATTTCTCTTTGTTTGCAGAAACCCTCGGCAACTTGTTATGGAAAATAAGACAATAGAAAGAAGAGTAGAGGGAAATCAGTAAATGATTCAGCATCCCCTGTCTCAACACATGTTCCTAGAATAGTAAAACATTCATAATCCCTTGTCTTTTACTTCAACCCATCTGTAGTTGAAACAGATAGCAAACAAGTGACTCATTTTTTTTACACAATACTTATAATAAAAACATGGAATTGTTTGCTTAGCACCTCATAGTCAAACTGACCACAACTTATTTCAGAATTAAGTAAGGCTGAAAAGGCAGAGAATTATGTGTGAAAAATGAAGTATGTAGTGATAGAAATAACTGGGAGGAACACATTAAGTTTTATGCATAATCTTGTGGGTAGCTTTTTCACATTTGAGATCAAAATTCTGTCATAGTTGTCTAAGAAACTCTTTTATCCCTTCTCCAAGAATTATAGTGCTCAGGTTTAGTGCCGCTGGTTGCAGTAACAGGGGAACCACTGTAGGAGTTTTATATTTCCATCACAGCCAGTATAAAAGCTTTTAGTGGATGGTGAACACTCCACCAATTACAAAGTATTCTGCTCAGAAGACATCCTTTATGTTCATACAAACGTTACCTCTTATTTTGTGAATTTATAAACTTCTAAACAAACAAAAAGTTTCAAATTTACTTCAGCAAACCTGTGGGTGATAGCAGTATACATCCATACACCATTATTAATCTCTTTCTTTAGCTGAATATCTAGAGATGTATCAATTAAAAAGAAATAAATTGCCAAGTTCCCTTCTTTAACAGTATCATCTTGCAACAGTAAATTGAATAATTGAATTGGGAAATGAGCAAACAAAATAGTTGATTTTAATTATTAAATGTGTTGTAGTTTCATTTAATGGAACATTTTATTGTTACACAATATTAATCTTTCTCATTCAGAAAATTGACCAAAAGCAACTAAATCTTCATGTAAAAAATGAATTTTCTTGATTGCATGCAACAGGCATCCTGAATTGATAGGTGAATCCTGCTTGTTATCGAAATTCTTCATCAGATCTTTTAGCCCTCTAAATGAAGTCAGTTACAGTCCAGTGAAGTGAAGCCTAAAATATGCATAGAATACAGCTATCCAAACAGTATCAAAAAATGTATGAAGTCATGTGACTTCTTATCATCAAACCATTAAATAAAATTTATAAAATGGGTGAGAAGTATTAAGAGTCTTCTTCTCATCACTGATCCCATAAATACTTTGAGGAGATTTTTCCTTGTCCATGTTTTAATAAGTTTGCCTTTCTTTACATCTTTATTTATATCTATGTAGCTATACTACTTGAATTGGGGAAGGATTGCATATAGATTCCCTTAGTGAAGAATATCTATGTTTGGTTTCATTCTGAATTTGAAATACACTTGAATATTCCAAGAAATTAAAGATCAAAATCATAGTAAAAATATTTCACTTCAACTAAAGTACATAATCCTTTCTCAGTGTTGACAATTTTTATTGTAGTTATAACAAAAAATAATCTAACTGAAAAGTATTTTGAAAATAAAAATCAAAGCATTCAGCTCAAAATATATCAAAACCCATCACATTTAGTCAGTGATGCAGATTTCCACCTTCCTAGCCTTGGTGGTTTTTTGTGTGTGTGGGGGGGTTTTGTTTGTTTGTTTGTTTTTTGTTTGGTTTGGGTTTTTTTATGGAAGGAAAACACAATCAACACAATCAACAGCATTTTGCAAAGCTTTTCTGTTCCAATGCCTGAGTCCATTGAGGCTTGCTGATCTGTTCTATTCACTATACTTTGTAGAGTCTTGCCTCCTTTTTTTCTTCCCCCCTCCCCCCCCACTTTTTCCTTTCCCCTCAGTTGCCTAGACAAGAGATAAGGTCTAATCCTAGTCCAAATTATACAGATGGGCTCTGCTAATGTTTAAGAAAACTTTGTGAAAGGTCATTGTGTAACAGTGAACCCCAACAAGGGCTCACCTGTTTGGTAGTCCAGAAAGGTTTCTTATCTAGCTGCCTCTTACTTTTATCACTATAATAATTTTTAATTCAGTTTTAATACATATTAAATACACATTGTCTTATTTTTCAAGGGTGACAAAGCAACATTTTGAAGTGAAATCATAATTGACTAAAAGCCACATCACTAGTGTTAACTGAGATATTGCACTTAAATTTCTTTAGTAGGAATTGGTGAACTATACATTAAAAATAAGTTTGTTACTGCTTGAGATATCTATTTTTGTTTATAAACTACTTATCAGGTAAATTATACTTCATTGTATAAAGCCTTACAACCTGCAGTCAGCAAGCAATTCCAAGGGCAAAAGTGGATATTCCCTGAAGGTTAAATGCTGTAAGAGAACCTTTGGATAGTGAGCTACTAATTGGGGTTGAGAGGAACTTGCATTTATCTGTTTCAGTTCTCTGGAAAAATCCAACATCATTTCAACATCACTAAGCATTGAGAAAACTGCTATTACATGCACTGAAACCGCAGCCATAATATTTTAGACTCTTAATATTATTTCCTTGTATATTTTTCAAGGGTTTTTTTTATTATTTATTTAAAATTACAAGTATGATACAGTGGGTACAGTTTATTTCCCTGTTCATAACTTTTAAGTGCATCAATTTATCCTTTTTGGCCTCCATCTGCTGCTCCAGAGGACACGGTTTGACATCTGCCACCATCTCTATGCAGGTACATCAGACACCCTAAAGGTGTTAGAGACAAAAGTTCCTTCACTTGCTCTTGTTTAGACAAGTAATTCAAGGCCTTGGTGTCTGAATCTGAAACTGAACACAGTTTTGTGGGAGATATACATATAACTAGTTTTCCGGTTCCTAACCCTGAAGACATGGTCCTGAAGGAAGCACTTAAATTCCCTATCAAGGCATCCTAAAATTTCCTTGAAACATTAAACCTCCTAAAAATTCCTTTGACTTAAGCACTTCTCTTTATCAAATGCCAATGCCTTTTAGGGACCTACTGACCTGGGGCACAACCAGCCTTAGTCCTTTTTTGAGGCAAGGTATTTTAGAATGCAGGGCTGCTTCTGTTCCAGTCCCTTAATTATTGCAGTTGCCCTTTTCTGTGCCCTAACTCCACTCTGTCTTTCTTGAAATGTGGAGAAAACACAACTGCACAGTAGTCAAGATGTGTACACTCCAAGGTTTTCTACAGGAGACAGATAACAACCTCTGCATTGCTTTTAATGCCTTTGTGAAGGTGCACAACATTTTATTGGCTTTTCTTGATTGCATTCTGAGCTGACGTTTCCAGAATACCATCAATGTTGACTCCAAGGTTTCTTTTCTAGGTCATGACTTCCAATTCAGAGTTCAGCATATGTGACTTAGAATTCTTTTCCCTAGACACATCATCTTACATTTATTTATCATTGAAACTCAAGAATTTTGTATCACCTGAAAACTTTGAGATTTCACTGCAGACTTCTACACCTAGTCATTGATGAAAATGTTGAATGAAACCAGTCCTCACACTGGTTTATCACACTGGTGATTCTTTTTCACCCAGACAGTGAATTTGCTTTCCCTCCTTTAACCTAATTCCTAACCAGAAAAAGAGCCTTTCATGTTACATCTTACTTTCTTTACTGAATTTGATATAGATACTTGCCAAGCACTTTTGTAAACTCCAAATATATTATGTCCATCCTATCCACTTGCTGTTCAAAACCTCCTCAAACATCATCAGTTTTTTTTGGAGTGATTTCCTTTTACAGAAGTCATTCTGGTTCTTTCCCAATAGACTATGTTTATCCAAGTTTTCATGATTTCAGTGATTTTATCTTTTATTACTGACTCTGCCAGATGGATACTCAGTAAAGAAGCCAGGGTCACTTGTCTGCGGTTCTTAGGATTCCCCTCAGAGCCCTTCCCATACCTGTGAGTTACACCAGTGACCTGCATGTCCTCTGGCAAAGTTGCAGTTTGTGATGACAGGTTACACACTTTGACCTCTGCTTCTACAACTTTGGTTTCTTTCAGAACTCTGTAGTGAATGTCAGGCAGTCCTGGTGACACACTAGCACCGAACTTACTTACCTGATCTAACACTTCCTTAAAATTTGTTTAGTGCTTCTGACTTACTTGTTACAAAGAAAGTATCAGGTGTGGGAATCACCCAACACCTAGCTGTCTGTCTGGATTTTATTTTAATTACTCCTCCATTATCTCTTAATTACCTGGTCTAGTGGAGGGTGTCCCTGCCCATGGCAGGGGGCTTGGAACTAGATGATCTCTAAGGTCCCTTCCAACCCAAACCATTCTATGATTCTATTCTATTTTCAGTCCCAAAAGTCTTGTTCCATTTTGATTAAGGTGCAACTTGTTCTTCCTGTGCAGGTTCTTTTGTTCCCCTTCCTAACACCCTAAATGCCCCATCTCTCCAGCACAATCTCATTCATGCATTGAGGCATTTGATTCCTGGCTGCCTCCTGGGCTTCACACATGGGACTAGAAATATTTCACAGAACCCTATGGTGGAGCTCCAGGACATTAGTCTCCTGGATTGCAGCCTGAATTTAGCCTCTGGAATGTTTTTCCTATACTCCCCTATATCATTAATGATATGGACCGTAGACCATGACCACCAGCTGCTTTTCTGAACGTCTGGTGAAGTTCACTGCGTTTGCACTCAGCAGGGAAGTTACCATCCGGTTTTCTCAGACATCACAAATCCATCTGTCTATATCTAATAGTCAATTCTCCAACTACCATCACCCACTTGAAGTGGTCTTCTGATATGAGAGCATCCACTGTGTGATAAAAAACAAAACAAAACAAAACCAAACAAAAACCCCAACCCAAACCAAAATAGTCCTAAGAGCAGAGACTGGAATATTTATGCTGTAATCAGTCAGAATAAACTGAAGGAATTTCTCATCATTAGTTTTCTGATCAGTGACACTTTCATGCAAAATGGCATGACATCCAACTTTAAGAATGGGTACATAAGGGTGGGTAGTGCACTAAGAAATCACCTTCTGAACACATAAATTTTTTAGGGAGAAACTGTAGGTCAAATCCCCTCAGGCTTAAAGAGGTCTAAACCCCAGATCTCTTCCTTGGTTTAAACTGCCATTACTAAGAATTTATGCAAAAGGTGATCTCTGGTTTTGAGTTTTGGTGGAGGTGGGGGTGTGTTTTGTTTTTTCCTTAGGCAGTTGTCCACATAACGTGGAGCAGAAAAAGGGTCTAGGTGCATAAAATACAGAAATCGCCGTGAGTTAGGTACTCCTTATGAGGCTGGAGTTAAGGGTGTACAGTTGATCTCAGCTATAGATGGCTATACACACAAGTCGTGTATGTAGTAGAGCTCTTGGAACCCACAGGGCTATAGGAAGTCTGTGAAAGAGGCCATTAGATGATTAAAAGATTCAGATACAAGATTTTTTTAGTGTTCAAACATAGTAAATAATTTGTTCTCCCTCTACAAAAATCATAGAGATTTTGCAAATAATAGTGAAAAAGCAACTTTTAAGGCATTATTTGAAAATGTTGAATAATCAGATCTGGCAAACACTGAAAAAAAAATCCTTACCAAAAATAAATAACTCATGTTAATCATTTGGATTCTGGGCTAATGTATTGTTGTGAGTTAACCCCAGCAGGCAGTTAAAACATCAGTGTGTTATCAGCATTGTTTTGGTCACAAATGTAAAACACAGCACCATATAAGCTGCTGTAAAGAAAATTAACTCCATCCATTACAGATATAGATAGATACAGATGCATGTATATATACCCAGAACCATATACATAAAAAATGTTCAAATTTAGAGAAGTGAACAAATATTGTGATATATGTGGGAACCCATACATGTTTGTTTGGACTGGAATTCAGATTTTTTTATGATCATTATATAAAGAATGTCTTATGCTTATAATCACTTACATGCTTATAAGAATGCTTATTAGAAGTGAAAATTTCACAATAAAGTGTCTGTGAAAGAGTAAGCACTTACCTCAATAAATTAAATTTCTCTTCCTTCTTCTATCTCCATGGCCCTGAAAGTTGTAATCATCAAGTCTAGAATATATACTACACTGTCATGGATGTAACTAAATTGAATGGTTCAAGATTACTCTCATACTAAAATGTATGCACTTTACATTTTTATAACAGTATAAATTGTTCATATATTTCAAAATGAGAGCTATTCACAGGTAATTCTTTAGTAAAATGAGAGCTAAATTCATCAAATATGTTCCTGTGTCTGTAAACACCCCCCTGAGCTTTACAAAGATACAGCCACTGTTCCTTTGTAACGGATTTCTCTCTCTTGGTGTACCGAACTCTAAAAGGAAACTTGCAATGATGTCTATGACCTGCTTTTTAAGTTGCTTAATAAAAAAGTAACAGTGGCTAAGTCTCATTGCTTTGTCTGGGCCATTTACAGATGCTAATGAATTCTCATCTAGCACAAATGTGATTAGAAATGCACTAGGTAAAGGAGATTGATCTCTGCAATAGTTAATGAAACTGAGCTGAAGAACAGAAAAAAACTGCTGCAGATCCAGTTTTTGCTGCCCAGAGTGTTGTTCACCCTTGGCAGACCACCTCATTTACCACATGTATGACTGATGTAGTATCATGAACCACCTTTATCTGGGAATAAAGGTTATGAAGATCAGGATGCAGTGAGACTTTGGGATGTTTTCACAACTCTTCAACATGCTTTTATTACTAACTGTAATGCAGCAATCTACCTTTTATGAATATTAACACAGCAATTATATTTCCAAAAATTTTACCTGTAGTTTTACTGTCAAAGCAAATTGTAGGGAGTCAAGCTTGGCTAATAACACAACTAAAAGCACTATTAAAAATCAAATTACAATATATGGAAAAAACAACAGAAAAAATCAAAAAGCAAAATCATATGTAGCAGTAATGTTATTTGTCTCTAATAATGCTAACCTCTTGTACATGTTCCAGAGGCAGAGGCAGAAAACAAGCAAACAAGAAAAAGTGATGTACTAGAGGGGAAAAATAATGTCTCACAACAATTTATTTGGCAATCAATAGGGAGCATAGACCTTACCCTGTTTTAACAACTAATGAAATATAAGTTTAAAGTGCCCAGAGACAAAGAAATTTCAAATGCCACCGCAGGTTGCCAAGAAGTAAAGGTTTCTGCATTTGTAAGGTTGTTCCTTCAAATAGAGAGGTGGTTTTAAGGCAGTAATTCATTCAAGGGGTTCAATGGACACCATAACTCATGAAAATTTAGAAATGTCAGGTGTTTGCGAGATGAATTGCTGCCTTGCAGCAATCTCTAATTATATGTTATAGATAACCTAAATGAAAGAAAACCACGATTAAGAGTAAAAAAAAAAAAAGTCATTAGTGTGGATCCTGTTCTGTTTATAATCCCGAATATTATACCAATTTCATATGCACGCATATCAAATAGTACAGGAGAAAGGGTTTCTTTTAACTGGTCTAAACCAGCTAACTCATAAATTTCTTTTTTAAGTCTGGATTTCATTATACTTCCTCTGTCTACAGACTTGATGAAGTATTTCAGTTATGGATTTAATTTTCATATGTATTTTGCAACTCCTCGGCAGTACAGAAGGGCACCCAAGTGGGGGTTAATTATATTAATTTCCCTTAAAGATTCTTTTAAAGTAGCAAGACTGCTGCAAAGCAGCCTTTGTGTTAATGTGAATCTGACCTAATGTTACCTTTGTAACTTAGTGAAAGCTGTCCACACTGTGACTGACATATCCCTCTGGGACTCCATAACACTAAGAACATATGGACTATAAACAACAACATGCAGAAAGAATTTGGTTTCCAGAAGAGGGTATGAAATTATGTGAAAAAAAATCACATATTTCAGGATATATTTATTTGCTTTTAGCTGTTCCTTACCAGAGTTTAGGGGCACAAGGCTGATGTTACGTGCTTACATACCTCTGATGCACTCTGAGAGGTTTTCTCTGACTGTACCATATAAATTTGTCACTGGTTGTTTATTAGGTTTTCACTGAAAGACTTTTGAAGGAGCCTTTACATCCCCTGACACCCAAGAGAATATCTGGGAATCAGATGAAAGCCTGGTCTATCCATCTGGAGGTGTTGTTCCTCTCTGCTGGCCCTCATCCAGCAACACTGTCTTTCCTGGCAGTTTAACTCCAAGAACTATGCTACCATAACAAGTGATTATGTTTATATTGTGTAGAACAGGGCCTGCTGACAGAGTAATACAGTTTGAATCTTTTCGTTTTCATTTCTTTCAAATTTGGGAACAAGGCAGATAGTGAACAATTTATGTTCTCTATTAAAAATATCACTTTTCCTCTTTCAATGTTAGCTATGCAGTGCCAAGAAACAAAGGAAATAATGTCAGAGGACAGTATATATCCTTCACTCTTAAAAGATTCTGCCCTCCTTTATTATGTATTCAGGTGGAAGAAATTATATCTTCCTAAATCAGGAGGCTTATTTCACATGATATATAGAACACAATAGGGGACGAATTCCATATATGCTCTGAAAAAAATACAAAATCTTTCTTAGAATTTTTTTTTTTGAATGGCTGAAGAGTACTCTTAAATGCACCTTATCCAGTTGGTTATTTGGTGCCATTACTTTGATCCACATTATCTTTTCATTGTAGGCATATTAATTAAATGTTGTTTATCCATCTCATTTTCAAATAAACAAACAAAAAACCCTCTTGAAAACCAATGCTGTTGGCAGAGTTTGGGATAAACAAGAAAGACCCTTTGTAATCAGGAAATTCTGCATTTTCCTGTGAAAATCTGCTCACCAGAGAGAGTTACAGCTCATTACGGGGGTTATCTCTACAGAAGGCTGCGCTGCCATTCAGTGAGACCTGGACAGACTAGAGAGTTGAGCGGAGAAGAAACAAACAAAATTCAACAAGGGCAAGTGTAGGGTCCTTCACCTAGGGAGGAATAATCCCAACCACCAGTACAGGTTAGGGGTTGACCTGCTGGGACGCAGCTCTGGGAGTCCTGGTGGACAACAAGCTCTCCATGAGCCAGCAATGTGCCCTCGTGGCCAAGAAGGCCAATGGTATCCTGGGGTGCATTCAGAAGAACATGGCCAGCAGGTCAAGGGAGGTTATCCTCCCCCTCTACTCTGCCCTGGTGAGGCCACATCTGGAGTACTGTGTCCAGGTCTGGGCTCCCTGTTCAAGAAAGACAGGGAGCTACTGGAGAGAGTCCAGCGGAGGGCTACAAAGATGATGAGGGGACTGGAACATCTCTCTTCTGAGGAAAGGCTGAGAGAGCTGGGTCTGTTTAGCCTGGAGAAGACTGAGAGGGGATCTCATCAATGCTTATAAATGTCTAAAAGGTGGATGTCAAGAGGATGGGGCCAGACTCTTCTCAATGGTGCCCAGTGACAGGGCAAGGGGCAAAGGTCACAAACTGGAACACAGGAAGTTCCATCTGAATATGAGGAAAAACTTCTTCACTCTGAGGGTGACCAAGCACTGGAACAGGCTGCCCACAGAGGTTATGGATTCTCCTTCTCTGGAGATATTCAAAACCTGCCTGGAAGCCATCCTGTGCAACATGCTGTAGGTGATCCTGCTTTTGCAGACATGTTGGACTAGATGATCTCTAGAGGTCCCTTCCAACCCCTACCATTCTGTTATTCTGTGAGTCTGAGTTAGGGATGCTTTGGGGTTTTCTCATGTTGCAAGTGATGGGATGAAATGTACAGGCTATTTAGATTAAAATATATTTTGATTTCTGGGTGTGTTTTACAATGATGTCATAAATCACCATAGTATCTTGCATAAACAATGTTTAGATTTCAGTGTGATGAGGTACTTTCTATATTAATTAAAAAAAATTATTATGATACACTGAACAATATCAGTGAACTGTTTATATCCATGCTCACAGAAGTAAGATGTGGAGAAGCTTTTGTAGTAATGAATAACAACATTAGTCAGAATTGCTACTCTAAATGTTCTAGAAACCCAGTCATTTTTATCCATATGTATTCATTCCATTCAAAAGTTCATTAAATACGTCACAGAAACAAATAAAATTATGGCTACTCCCCTGAAGAACTTTATAAAGTAAAGCCTAAATTTGTTTCATTTAAATTTATGCTTTTGATTTAGGATCTGTAAGGCTGTTGTCTCTTCCCGTAATCAGTGAGGACCTCAGGTCTCAGTTCTTCTTTGGAGGGTCCTCATAGCCTAAGGGCACTTAACTCCTAAATTTAATGCCTCACATCTCTAAAGTTTGGTGAGATGAATCTGGACCTTATATTTTGCAGTTGGGATTGTCCGTACTGTGATGGCACCGTGCAGGATCAGGGTCTCAGCTTTACCCTATGTGAAGTCAGTGGAGCTCCATATGGTTATAACCGTTTGCCCACAGGCTGCCTATTTAAAACTGGGGCCTGAATGTTATCCTATCTCGAATCAGTGGGGCTCTGTGTTGGTTCATTAGCTCACAACGTGCTGCCAATTTGAGGATTGGGGTTTTAATTGGAACTTATTTACAAGCCAAATTGCTGCTGGAACTATTATTATTGTTATTTTTTGCACTGGTTGGGGGACTTGTGATAAAGGGAGAATTGTGATAAAGAACATAGGACATCTGAAGATAAGACTGTGATCAAAAAGGACAACCAGAGAGTAGAAAAGTCAGTCTTTTCTTCTCCTGTAACAGTCCTTCCCATATATCCACCCTGTCTTCTTTATCTACCTCCTCATTTGTGTTATGCAAGAAGGTAGGGCAAAAATATTACCAGAATAGCTACAAACAATAAAAGCAGATATTGCAATTCAAGCTATAGCAGCTGATTTTACTTATACTTCCTCAGCCACCAACTCAATTTAATTTTTTCTTGATTCAAGAGGTTCAATATCTCACATTTAAGTAGTCTACCAGCATCAGGCATATTCAAATCACCCGTTAAAGTAATTTCTGTCAAGGAGTTTCTGTGTGCTTAGCTATGTATCATCAATCCAGTGCTGTCAGAGTCAGCTTCAGCTCCTGTGCTGACTCATGCTACTGATACTAGGTGGAGTGAAGGTGCCACAAGCATACATTGGGAATGTTGAGGAACAGAGTTGTAAAAGGAAAATATTTCCACCCTGACGTTGAAAAGTAAGGGAGTTGAATGGACTTGATGATAATCTGGTAACAACTCGTTGTGTGAAGCAGAATCAGGATTCTGACTTAAGCAGAAACTGTGGGAGCTATAATGATGCAAAAAGGCACAAACCCCTGAGCATGTAATTGTTCTGTTTTAATTTGTTACCCCTAAGCAATAGTTAGGGAACCAAAAGGAATACGAATAGAGGAACATGTTTCTAGCACACCTAGAAGGAAAAATAAACTGAAAGATATTGGATTTCCTCCTTCTTCATTTTATGTATCATTTTCATTGAATTTAAAGAAAAAAAAAAAGTTAAAAATTAAGATATATTCCCACCAGGTTGCTACAGAACTCAGGCATGACTGAGAAGAATCTGCAACAGAGTAACTGTAGTTATGCAGATGCATATGCACATGCTTATTTGGCTTCTCAGCACGACTCATATTTTTTACTTCAGTGATATGGCTGCGAGTGAGATGAAGAGCTTTTTACTCCCCTCCTCCCCAGGCCACAGATAACCTAATGGACAAAGTTCTTACTGGAAAGAAAAGAGAAAGGCAATTTGGGATGGATGTCTTCGGGATGAAAAGAGTATTGAAGTTTGACATTTACATTGTTTACAAGAGCTTCATACCCTGTCTGGTTATAAGAAAGACAAGTTTCACAAAAAGATTGTATGTTTCAGATTTCTTGGGTTCAAGAGAAGGACTGTACCTACCTGCTTCGGGTAAACCTTATCCAGCAGGAAACACATTCTAACCATCTCCTGGTTATAAATGTATATTCAATATTATTTTAACATTAAAAATATTTTATTTTATAATTAATAATTATAATACATTAATTTGAAAGAAAACTATTTAATACAATAATGCTATTTAAGTATTTAAACAACAACAAACAGTAAGATCAAAAAACATAACAGCATTGACATAAAGTGTGAGAAATTTGTGGAGGGGCACCAAAAGACATGCAAAATTAATGTTCTGTTCATTCCTTCATCTGTGCTGCTTTTAGTTGCACATACTTCTTAAGTTAGGCCTGGATTGCCTCTTGTGCTCAGGTTCTGTTCTGGCTTTGTGATTTTCTAACCAGATTAGCGTAGCCTATGATGAGCTCTAATCACTACCGAACAGCTGCACTCCCTAAAGAATTGTTTATCAGGTAGGGATAACAGGATCCAAAAAAAAAAAAAAAAAGGGGGGGTGGGTCGTAATCAATCCTATTGTTGTTGTGCTTCCTGTTATTATATCTTTCTGGATAAATCATCACAAAAGAGGAAGAGCCTCTTTTCATCTCTTTTACATTGTCACAATAGTGCCTGGGAGAAAATTCAAGAATATGTCCTCGTATTTAGGTACTGTATTTATGATTTTGTAGAGCTAGTTAATAAGCTAGGCATCTTTCCCTCGAAAATCACAAATAGGGGCCAAATTAATTAAGTGTTCTGAGGCAACAAGCCAAGGGTGGCAAGTTCTGCTGAACTTAATAAGATGAATTGGATTAGAAGCGCTGGCAAATCTGCTAACATCATTCTATCATATCTATCTCTTCAAATATAGAACACTTGAGGATCCATTTCCAAATAATTCCAGTGACTGAAGTTGGACACACAGGTACATTTTTAGGAACTTCATCCAGTATGTGTAAGCTTCTATATGGATTTCTGGATATTCATGTTAGGTTCTTCTGTTTTGAAATTGAGCTGTGTGTGGTGTTTGGCAGTGTTTGACAGATGTATCATATTCTGTTAACTTAATTGATTACTTTGATTATTTTATTGGACCCAATATATAGCTGTTATTTTACAACCATCACAATTTTTTCCAAGATGGTTACTTACAAACTTTCTTTTTGAAGTGTGAAGCTGAAATTGTAATTATTATTTAGAGGGTTTTTTCTTAAGACTTTTTAAATTTGAATGATTTACAATTTACATGTTAAATGTTTCTTCCAATTAACAACAAAGCAGCAATTATTAGTTTCCATAGTTAACAGCATTGCGGTTATTTCTGACAGCAGTTATACTGTATACACATAACAGCCAATTAACAGACACTTAAAATACTTGCCAAGTGAAGATATTTTGCAGCAGATATTGCAGGTTAACATACATACATGAAATATGTCTCCCGATTATGTAACAGCTGAGAAACAAACAAGCACATGCAATTAACCAGGAGTGGGACACCCTGGTGGAATTTGGATACAGGAGCTGTGCTACTTCACTCCCCCTTTCCATCAAGTGACACAGGCCTTTGACCAGGCTGTGTGGTAACAAAAAATTTACTGTTTGATATACAACAGAGGTATAAAAACTTTATTTGTCAAAGTAGGTTAATTTGACTCCTATGTATTTGCCTTCAGCTGGTCACTGCAACTCCCCTTTCAGTGGGAGAGAACTAGACTTCTTTCTTTTCTTAATCCATTTAAGTTATGAAAGTCTATATGAAGAGTATGTCAATGAGGATTTTTTTTAAAAAAATCTCTAATATAAGCTTATCACATCCATTCCAGGGTTGGATTGTTGTAGACTGAGAAAAACTTCACTGAATTCAGTGGTCCTGATTCTCCTTTCACTGACGCTTAATTGATATGAGTGTCACAGTCAGCTCATAATCATGGCCTTAGTCTGAGTGACTGTAAATTTAACTAAAATGTGCTCCTGTGACTGCCTAATCTGCCTGGTCCATCTCTTTGTTTCTAATGTGACATCCTGACATCCATCTCTCTTCCAATAATGTGCTGTCTCTTGTCTAGCTTTTGCACACCTCTCTAGAAAGCTGTTAGTGTAATGAAACTATTAAAAACTGTGGGAAAACAAGAAGGATGCCTCAGAACACTATTCTATTCTTCTCAACTCACAGTGCTTCTTCTGTTACTAGCATGCAGGTTTATGTCAAAAAAAGATATGGTTAGCCAAAGCTAAAAACGATTCCTCTGCTCCTTCGTCTGGACAGCAAGCACACAGTTTATGTATACCGTTACTTACACAGCATCACAATATATGCAAAGAGTTTTGTGTTGCAGAGAGAACTGTCCTACCTGAGATAGTCAAGAGAATTAACTGAAAGGGCAATTGACAAAATATGACAGTACATCTTGGCAGGAGCAGATATGAGCTGGCTGTGTATGATGAAAGCTTTGTACATGTCTACTTATATATGAACAAAAGTACAGTATGTAAAAGAAATGTATTTATAATGTAAAGCATTCATCAAACCATGAAAACTTGTTCCTACACAGAAATAGTCCCCAGCAATGCTACCATTAGAGCTCTGTCTATTATGCTTTTAAAACTTAGAGGTAATAAAAGCAAGTAATGATCTGTTGAAAAATGTTTTTGCCTTTTCTCAGCCTCTAAAGTTGATCAGAAGTATATAAAACCCAAGAACTTTACTTTAAAGCTTGTTTCTGTGAATTTTTCTAATAAGTCTTGACTGACGTATCCTGGATGTATATGCATGTATTGTTTTATGTACATGGCTAAGTAAAAATATAACATTTGCAGAGTGATTCAGGATGCAAGAAGATGATCACCAGAAGCTTCTTAAATGTTACATATTGTGAAATACAAGTAGTAATACTGGTAACAATACATGCACCATGACATATTTTCATTGAATTAAAACATTATATATAGTATAAATTACCTAAAATATAGTAAACAGTATGGGTATTGAGGATGGTCATTAGTCAGGTATCAATATTTCTTGAGTCAATACTTGCCTTACTTATACATATTTGACTCCATGGGATAGGAAGCACAGGAAGGGAGGGGAAATGAAACTTTCCAACAGTTTACCATAGAATCATACAATGGTTTGATTTAGAAGGGACCTTTAAAGATCGTCTAGCCCAAATGCCCTGCCATGGGCAGGGACAGCTTTCACAAGATCAGGTTGCTCAAAGCCCTGTCTGAACTGATTTGGAACACTTCCAGGGACAGGGCATCCACAACTTCTCTGGGAAACCTGTCCCAGTGCCTCACCACCCTCATAGTAAAGAATTTATTCCTTATATCTAATCTTTTAGTTTATACCCATTACCCCTTGTCCTATCACTCCATGCCCTTGTAAACAGTCCCTCTCCAGCTTTCCTGTAGGCCCCTTTAGGTACTGGAAGATTGCAATAAGGTCTCCCCAGAGCCTTCTCTTCTCCAGGCTGAACCACCCCAACTCTCTCAGCTTATCTTCATAGGAAAGGTGCTCCAGCCCTCTGATCACCTTTGTGGCCCTCCTCTGGACTCACTCCAACAGCTCCATGTCCTTCTTAGGCTGGGGGCCCCAGAGCTGGATGCAGTACTCCAGGTGGGGTCTCATGAGAGCAGAGTAGAGGGGCAGAATCATCTCCCTTGACCTGCTAGCCATGCTTCTTTTGATGCAGCCCAGGACACAGTTGGCTTTCTGGGCTGCAAGCATACGTTGCTGGGTCATGCTGAGTTTCCTGTCCACCAACACCATGCCGAGACACAACCTATTTTTCATGCACCAGTATCCCCAAGTCCTTCTCTGCAGGGCTGCTCTCAATCAATTCATCCCCCAGTGAATGCTGATTTTGGTGATATTGATGATTGCCATGATCCAGGTGCAGGACTTGCAACTTGGCCCTGTTGAACTTCATGAGGCCCATGGGCCCACTCCTCAAGCCTGTCAAGGTCTGCTCTGGATGGCATCCCTTCCCTCTAACGTATCAGCTGCACCACTCAGCTTGGTGTCATACACAAACTTGCTCAGGGTGCATTCAGTCCCATTTATGTCATTAATGAAGATAATAAATATTATTGGTCCCAGTATGGACCCTTGAGGGACACCACTCATTACTGGTTTCCACTTCGATATTGAGCCATTGACTGATACATCCTTGTTAAATTGAAACTTAAGTGCAACATACATTTCTTTAAGCCATTTTCAGTTGTTATTAATTTTTATTTACCTCTAGCATTGTCAGTTAAACAATTCCCTTTATTTCACCTAAGGAAGGACTGAATTAACTTGTAAATGTCTTAAAGGTACAGAAAAGAGTCATTACTATTTCAAGGGTTTTTAAAGATACAGAGGACATGCCACAGAATTGCAAAGTATGACTGTTATTTGTGCAGTCATCCAGCCCAGTGTTTAGAAACACCTGGGAACATTTGAATAGTTTAGTCAATGCTTTCCAATGATATCCATGGATGAGTGAGTCTACTTTGGCAGAATAACTAATCATTTCAGCATATTTTTTTTAGTGTTAGGCCAAAATGCGTTATTGCCCTATCACTACTCTGACAGTCCTTTGAAAAAATCTAGATGAAACAATTTTTGACCTAACCTTGGGAACTGATATTAAATTATATTCAGGCAAGTGCTTTTACCTTTCTTGTTTGTGTGCTTCAATAAAGGTGTCAAATAGTCTATTAGAGAATATTTCTTTGAGAGATACTATGCGCTATCTGTCTACTCACAGAAAGATCTTAAGAGAATGACATCTAATTTTGCAGTAGTGTTTCTAGACTTAAAGATGTGGATTATGTATAAAATAAGGTCAGTAACTCCCCCCTTCCCACCAAACTACAAACCAACCAACCAAAACAAATTGCATGCTGTGCAAGTATGCTTAAAATCAATGGTCTTCATAGAGGAGGATGATATCTTCATGGACAAAATGCTAAAAGCAAATTTAAACTTCTCTCCAATTGATTTGAATGCAAGTTTCTCTTTGCTTGTGAATATAGAGCATAAAACTGTTTTGTATCTTCCACTGTACAATACAGTGTTGAATTAGATTTGTTATCTCTGTTAATGAACCTCAAGCAACTTTTAGAGCTCATAGAATCTCTATACACTCTCATGGATTTTATCTATTGGACTACCCAATAGATAAAAGTAGGTGAAAACTACAAAACTATAAAACCTTAAAAATCTACTATATTATAAAACTTAAAGAATTTTTTCATGGCTGAAAGATTTCTTAAATTTACATTAAAAAGCAAAACTTAAAAAGTAAAAAGAAGGGAAGGGACGAAGGCAAACTAAAATCTTAAAGCAGTCTACTTCTCCTCCTCTTTGGAATCCTGTGAAATACTCAATCTGATATATTAATAAAAATAATAAAAGGAATAATAATAATAGTGGAGTTTTAGAAAAAGTTCAGATTATTTTCTAGGCTATTTGGGTAAACTTTATCCAAAGAAAATGAGTGTAGCACATAGCAGGATCCAGAAGCAGCAGCAATATCTGACAAGTGGATTTGAGTATGGCTGTGCAAAGAAGTGAGTTTGGTTTCTCGACGTAAGAAACAACTACAACAACAAAGTTTAAACCAAATAAAAGCCACTTTCATGATTTCTTACCAAAATGGAGAAAGGGCAGTGGTAACAATAGGGAAAGAATTTCATTATTTTCATCTCATCTAATCTCATCTCACTTCCATGTATGTCTTTTAGAAAAACCTGCAAAGTCTGGATTTAACTAACATTCACAAAACAAATAATGGGAAGGAGACATTTTCATATTCTGTTTTTCCAGCCAGGACTAGTGGTTAGGGCACCTCTCTAGGACATAGAAGACTCGAGTTCAAGTTCTTCCTTAGTTTAAAATCTTAAAAGTTTCAGATGTGAGAGAAGATGTTTTTCTTTCTCCTTTGGTTATGGTTGTGATTATATAACAAAAATAACAACAACAACAACAACAACAACAACAACAACAACAACTATGATTATGATTATGATTATTATTTTAAACTCTTGGGGGGGGTTATTCCATTGTTATGACTAAGATGTTGATTTGATAGGGATCTGGTTCTTTAAGGTTTATTTATACTATAAAAATCTGAACAGGAAATCCATTGACACCAATGATTAATCCTAAAAGATTACATCTTACTAGCAGATATACATGAGATAAGTTTTCCTCAGATAGTCAAGGGAATTTAGTTCAGTCTTGAATTCTTAAAGTCTTGTGAAAACAGGAGCATGATGTTGGAAAGGTAGTCTGTCATTACTGGTTTTATGTATCAATCCTGAGAAACATTTCCAACAAAATTAGTTTAGCCATTTTAACCTGGATTTGAAAGTATTTTCTGGGAGGAGATGTAGATGTAGGTATATAAACCTGTATCAAACAAACTGACAATTTTTTTTTTCCACTGGACAAATAATCACAACCCTAATTAAAGGGGAAAAAAAAAGTTATAGATGATTAAGAAAAGAAATACAGCTCTCTGTGAGACAGAGGAATTTCTACCAAATGTGTACAGAAGGAGTCACCTGAGTAAGGGGCTAAAGAGAGAACTAACCACACATCCTAAATGCTAGTCACATTTCTTAAAGCATTTCTGAAAGGTGCTCAGAAACTATGCAGTTGAAGCTGGTTTGAGAAAATATGTAGACCTGCCTACATTTGATCATTAAAACTTGGCAAATAGACACTTCCATCACTTTAAGGGGTACAAAGACATTCTTTGACAGGGTTTATCATTTTAGTTGATTCTTATTTAATGACTTTTATTAATTTTAACTTAATTATTTTTAACTGAATTTAGGAAAAAAATGGATCAGTCTACTCCAAGATGACAAATTAAAAGAAAAGGAAAACTAGAGAGGAAGAAATAAGAAAGAAGAGTAAAGAGAAAGTCACTCAGGGAACTTGAAACTTTTGAAGAAAATGGAAAGTTAATGAGAAATGTTGAATGCTTTTCTCTTTTGTCTAATACAAAGGATATTTTCTGCTACTACCAGGTCTTACAATGATCCTACTAGTGACCTCCAAGTTAATGTCACATTTTTGGTGTCTGGTAATTTTATAAGAGTAAAACAAACGTTGTCTCTCTTTTACCCACTCTTGACTCGTTTCAAGACTTTAGTATAAAAACCCTAATATTGGTAGTTATTCAGTTAGAGGTCCACAAAGAAAATCTCTTGAAATCCTTATGTTAATATGAGGCTTGAAGCTTGAAGTGGTTGCATCTTCCAGAATCTTAGAAATCTTTAATGTGCCCAAACTTACTACCCATATCTACACCTAGCAGTTAACTTGGATGTGCAACATAATTGTTATAAAAAAAATCCCCAACCAAACAAGAAAACCCCTCAGAATGTGCATTTTTATCTGCAGCACTCAGGGCTTTCCAAAGATATTTTGTCAAACAAAATTACTTTCCTATATATGATCAGAAATACACTGGGCTACACCCAGAATATGTCCTAAAGCAACCTGCAATTTCATTCTGCGTTGGAAAACATTTGAAATCCCTCCTACATTACACCAAAACTCTCACAGAGATCAAACAAAAAACCAACCACAAAACCAACAAACCCAAAACCAAAATGCCACATCAGCTATAAACAAACATCTCTCAAACAGTTCCATCATGCAAAAACATCACTGAGGTTTTCATCAAACTGAGTAGACTCCTTGATTTTACAGTCTTGGGAAGAAAAGAAATGTCTGATTGATGTCTAGAATGGAACTTAAGTCATTGCATCTGTGACCCAGGTCAGGATTATTCTTAATAATCACAATTAATTTCTACAGAGCAGCTTGTCTACAGCAACAACAGCTGTTCCTTTAACTAACTATCTACATTTTGGCAAGCAAGTGCAAACAGAACTGACTAATTTTTACATTACATTTCATTTGAGTTACAGTATGAAAACTAGGAGCAAAGTCAGTCTTAATGAGCAGCTTTTGTGTTATTTTCCTCTCTAGACCAATCTTTTGCTTGGATTTATGGCTTCCTCTTTTCTCACCGAAGACCTTTCAATCTGTGAATAATAACTTGGGCCAAATAATCCTCCCAAAGTCATGAGAGTTTTTTTTTGTCATCTTCAATGGGAACACTTTCAAACTATCAATGGTAAGTGGAGATTATGTGGCAGGTGTTTTGTTGTTTTGGTCTTTTTTAAATACGAGTAGTTGCTTCATGTTTGGCCAAATCTTGCAAAATGAGTTCAGTAATTAATTAGCAAATAAAATCCCATTGGAGCTGAGGTAGGAATTCTTAAAACAAATTAAGATGCCTGCAGATCACACATCTCTCTCTGAGCCAATCGCTATGAGCCCTCTTCATAGGCCATAGAGAGTAATAGGAATTTTCAGATACAATGCACATCATCGTCAGTTAATATATGTGTATTTATATTAATTCTGCCATACTATTTCTATCTACTGACTACAGTGGATACTGTAGAGGGGCCTAGCATGACTAGCTCACATATAGTTAGCAAGTTAGGTGAGGTGAATCCCATCCTGAATATTAAAGACATTCTTCATTAGAAAATTATGTAAAATTGAACATCATTGAATAGGAAATGGACAAGGAAATGGACTTGATTTTGATTCTACCTTCTGTCCAATTCTGTATCTCAAAATCTGATGTCTAATTCTCATCTAATAATCCTAGGCTTTGTTTATAGTTAACAAACACAAATAGCTTCCTTCAAAGAATGATTCTTCAGAACTATTTCAATTACTATAAAGGAAATGCAGAGTGACTATCTTTTAGAAGCCCAAATGAGGAAAAATAACTCCCAAGCCAGTCATTTTAATGGGATGAGAAATGCATTATCAGATATTACTGAGCTGCATCATAACTTTCCGTACTGAAGAATGGAGCTTTTTCCAGTTTGAATATGTGTTTTCTGGCTATTGCTGTGAAATCCACGATGAACGTCCTCTACTCTATTATCCAGTCTCACCGAGGCTGGATCCCCCTTCATTACAGGATCTCATTGCAGCACCACTGTAATCACTGCTCTTCAAAACAGGGAGTCCAAAGAGTCAAAGCTCTTTCTTGGACTTTGTGTAGTGTGACTATATACATAACTGGGTAGACAAAATAATGTCTACTAAGATAGATAGGTAGGTAGGTAGGTAGGTAAGTAGGTAGGTAGATAGATAGTAGACAGATAGATCAATTGATTGACAGATTGACCTAAAAGGGGCTTCATTCAGTCAATAGATAGATTAAAGTTTAAATTAGAATAAAAAAGTAGAAGTTGGCAGGATAACCTATATCTCTAGATCTTCTTATCCTATTCTTTCACTCAGAAGTTTACCTGTGATTCCTGTGTCTGAGTATCTCAGATCTTTATTTCAGCTCTGAACATATTTCCATAGTTCCTCTCCAGTTTTCTTTCTATTTCTTTCTTTAATATCTGTAGATTATTACAGTTGGATTACTAATCTTCCAATGTATTTTTCATGATACATCTGTGAATTGGTTAGATGAACAATCAACAACCAAGACAAAGACAAACCTCTAACAAGCAAGCTTCACTGGATATATTTACAATATACAATATTTATATTTACAATTTATGGAAAACCAGGCATTTATGGAAAAGCAGGGATACATAAACAAGATACCTAGTCTACTGACCAAACATCTTGGGAGTGTTGGGAGCTTGGAGTCAGTATACTGCAGCACTCCTTGTAGTTTCAGCATCTTCAAGTAAAAAGTACACATTGTTCACACAGCCAAAGTTTTTGTCCATTCATTGTTCTTGTCAGATTTTATCAGTTTTCCAGTTCTCTGAGTCTTTGATATCTCTATGCTTTTGAGCCGCTGCTGCCCATAGGTAAGATTTCAGTTTTATATCTGAGGACAATTTTCTCAGGTTTCCTCACCTCTCTCTATTATACACAGGGAGTTTCAAATAAAAGAATGGCTAGTTTTCTTTTTATTTTGTTAGCAAGATTCAGTCATGGATTATTTATGTTAATGGTTGTTCATACAAGTTATAGGCTAACTGGCCTATAGTATCCATGAGATATTTCCTCATGTATATAATTAATTTATGAAGCATACAAAACTGTAACTCTTTTTTTCCTTCTTGTCATACCAGTAAATTCTATATCCTAAAAGCATTGCTTCAGTTTTGCTTTACTTACTAGGATTAACACTTAGGAACTCATTATGCAGTGACCAATACCAACCTTTCTTCCTGAAAATAAATTCAGCTTGTTGGTCTCTGTAGGTCACAGTTTAAAATAAAAAAGGTGATTTGAGATTTACATATATTCCATTAAAAATACTACTCAGTTCTTCTCTTTTCCATAGTCAATTTCTAACATTTCTCACAGTGAAAAAGATGCTTCTCTTTTGCTTCTTAAAATCTTATTAAAGCTCTCACATGCATATGTTGTTGGCATTGATCACACTACCGCAATGTCTAATACTGACAGATCAGACGATACTTTTGCAGCAATCATAGAAGCATGTGTACGATTGCTAACTATCTTTGTCCTCAGTTTATTTACGAGGAATGTGCACAATTTCCAATGCTGAAGTCATCAAGAATCATGTCCTACTCTTAGGCTTTTGATGTGTAAATAATTTTTTCTTCTTACTGAAATAATTACCATACCTTTATATTCCTGTTACTACAAAGACCTATCAGTTCAGCTCCCTTTAGAGACAAAACCTGGTCTGTTTTATTTTTCTTCTATGAGTATTAATATGATACACAATTTAAATCTCTTGAATGTAGCCCTGTTGCCCAATAAATGCAGGATTAACATTGCTGGTAATGGGCCACAGATTTTTTTACTAAGCTAAAACACAGACCTCAGGTCAGGTACTGTCTGGTTTTGTCTAGATTTGTCTTGGCTATACTGGAGCATTATCTTAGTTTGCTTAGTTGTAACAAGAATTGTTTAATGAACAGGTGACTATTAACATCATAGTTTGTTTTGCTTTTGCTAAGTTTTATATATATGTGTGGTGCAATATGTATTGCTTAAAAAATGGTAAACATAAAACTATCAAGTTTTTATGCTGTGCAAGAACGAATTATTTCTGCATTGTCATTGAGCAAGGTAAAGGAGGACTGAGCCAGGACAACAGCAGAGTCCATGAAGGTGTTGCTTCAAAGTGTTGGTTTGGGATCATCCTAGAAGCCCCAGGGCTATCAGCAACTCACCAGCAGTCAGTTAATGGTAGTAATGCAAAATTTAAAGCTGGAAAAAACTGTGTTTGGGGTAAAATTGAGGAAAAAGAACAAGTGCCTAACATGTACAATGTACCACATGCTGTAAAAACAGAGCTAACACGGAGTTTTAGATCAATGAAGAAAGATCAAGGTGTAAAGCATGTTAGAAAACATACAGAAATGGTCTCAAGCAAACCTTGAGGAAAGGAGGAAGAAACTATCAACATCAACATCAGACATCCCATCATTATCATCATATGCCTCCAAGTGAAGACTCCAAAATGCTGATAGCTTTCATAATGTTTCTTACCCTTGCCTGAAACTATCAACTTCAGGACCAAAAGAGAACTCTTGAAAACAATATATACTAGAAAGTTTTTCTTGTATAACAGCTTTTACCTGGTATGTTGTTAATGAGATTTATTTTGCATTTAGACTGAGAGCTCAATAGTATCATTGTAACCATAATAATAGTTCTACTGTACTTTTGTTACAATATAAAAGCTCTTAATTAGACTAAGAATAAATTTTTGGTTTTCCATGTACTGTATGTTCTCCTCTTTGCCCATAAAAAAGATTTTGAGAGTACCATGAAAAACTACAAATATATGGTCTGTTTTCAAATAGAAAGTTAACTACTAAAAGTTTTAGGGAGATTTGTGTAATACATTCCGATCCTTGCCAAAACTGAGAGTGGAAGTATCAGACTGAATATCAGTTTGTTAGACACTGTCTTTACACGAATTTACACTTGCTACTGTCAGATGGTTGGCATTCCATTCACTTGTCAATGCCATCTGAGAAAAGGAAGGGGGAGGGAAGATCACAGGAAGAAGAGGGAACACTACTACTAAGGTCAGAACCTTATTTTCCGAACTTGTATGAAGTCAGCAATTTTAATGCTGATATATCACTATTTGTGAGGTCCTACATATGATAATACAGCATGTTAAAAACAATATTAACAAAAAATGGAAGTAGAAGGTGAGCTCTACTGGATATAAAGTTTAAACCACTCTAATAGGTTGTTGTCCAGAAGTGTCTCACAAAAACAAACTAAATCTGACAGATGTCTTGACTTTCACAGATGGAAGGACTAAGTTACTTCACTTCTTCCTAGAGATCATAATTTCACTTTTTCCTGGTATATCAGCTGCAGGTGCCCAGGTGTTGGGAGCAGGGGCTGCAGGGGTGGACTGTGAGGCATGTCCAGTTCCTGCAAGCTCCAGACAACCCAATGCAGGACACAGTTGAGCCCCTCAGCCAAGACGGTGGGTCCTCAGGGAAAACATATTTAAGAAAGGGCAGAGAATGCCAGATGGACCCAGGGAACTACAGGCTGGTCAGTCTCACCTCTGTGCCCAGCAAAATCATGGAGCAGATCCTCCTGGAGACTATGCTCAGGCACATGGAAAATCAGGAGGTGATTGGTGACAGCCAACACGGCTTCACTAAGGGCAAATCTTCCCTGACAAACTTGGTGGCCTTCTATGATGGGGTTACAGCATTGGTGGATAAGGGAAGAACGACAGACATCATCTACTTGGACTTGTGCAAGGCATTTGCACTGTCCCGCATGACATCCTTGTCTCTAAATTGGAGAGATGTGGATTCGATGGATGGACCACTTGGTGGATAAGGAATTAGCTGGATGGTCGCACTCAAAGAGTTGTGGTCAACGGCTGAATGTCCAAGTGGAGAACAGTGATGTGTGGTGTTCCTCAGGGGTCAGTACTGAGACCAGCATTGTTCAATGTCTTTGTCGGTGACATGGACAATGGGATTGAGTGCACCCTCAGCAGGTTTGCCGACGAAACCAAGCTGTGTGGTGGAGTCGACATGCTGGAGGGAAGGGATGCCATCCAGAGGGACCTTGACAGGCTGGGGAGGTGGGCCCACATGAACTGCATGAAGTTCAACAAGGCCAAGTGCAAGGTCCTGCACGTGGGTCGGCGCAATCCCAAGCACGACTATAGGCTGGGTGAGGAATGGATTGAAAACAGCCCTGAGGAGAAGGACTTGGGGGCAGTGATTGATGAGAAGCTCCACATGAGCCAGCAGTGTGCGCTTGCAGCCCAGAAAGCCAACTGTGTCCTGGGCTGCATAAAAAGCGGCGTGACCAGCAGGTCGAGGGAGGTGATCCTGCCCTTCTACTCTGCTCTTGTGAGACCCCACCGGGAGTACTGCATCCAGCTCTGGGGTCTCCAGTACAGGAGAGACATGGAGCTGTTGCAGCGAGTCCAGAGGAGGGCCATGAAGCTGATCAGAGGGCTGGAGCACCTCTCCTATGAGGACAGGCTGAGAGAGTTGGGGTTGTTCAGCCTGGAGAAGAGAAGGCTCCGGGGAGATCTAATTGTGGCTTACCAGTACCTGAAGGGGCCTACAGGAAAGCTGGAGAGGGACTGTTTATGAGGGAGTGTAGTGACAGGACAAGGGGTAATGGGTTTAAACTAAAAGAAGGTAAATTTAGATTAGATTTAAGGAATAAATTCTTCACTATGAGGGTGGTGAGGCACTGGAACAGGTTGCCCAGAGGGGTTGTGGATGCCCCCTCCCTGGAAGTGTTCAAGGCCAGGTTGGAAGAGGCTTTGGACAACCTAGTCTAGTGGAGGGTTTTCCTGCCCATAGCAGGAGGTTTGGAACTAGATGATCTTTGAGGTCCCTTCCAACCCAAACCATTCTATCATGTCCCTTCCAACCCAAACCATTCCATGATTCTATGATTCTATGGAGAGAGGTGGAGAGAACAAAAGAGAGTGAGAAACAGCAGAGGGAACACCAAGGTTCTCCAGACACCGGAGCAGAGATTTCCCTGCAGCCCATGGAGGACCCTGCACTGGAGAGGTGGATATTTTCTGAAGGAGTCAGCTCATGGGGAGAGCCCAGACAGGAGCAGAGGGAAGGTCCTAGGAGGAAGGAGCATCAGAGAGGAACCCTCATCTACTGACAACAACCCCTCTCCCTCCTTGCCACACAGTCGGGGGGGGATTGGAGGAGCTGGGAGAGGAGTGAAGCTGAGCTTTGGAAAAGGGGGATGAAAGGTGTGGTTTTAATGTACGTCTCTTTTTGTTTCTCACTACCCAAATCTATTTTAATTGGCAATAAATTAAATTAATTTTTCCTAAATTGAGTTTTGCCTCTGACGGTAGCTGGCTAGCAATCTCCCAGTACTTTTCTTATCCTATTTTCTCCCCCTGTTCTGCTGAGGCTGTTCTGAGCCTGGCCCTCCTCCAAAGTTAATCCACCACACCCCGTTCTCAAGGGAAAGAGTATGAGACATAAAAACATATATACAAATATAAAAGAGGGGAAAACAGGCCAGACACCTTTTATTGCTCTCAGGAGAGCACTAAGGCACTGAAATTGTGTGCAGCAGATCCTATTCTATAGCCAGCTGCACAGAAGGTGACCAAATGGCTAGTATGATGTTCCCTTAAAGTTCATGACAAAATGGTTGAGTACTCATTTACAAATGGATTAGCCAGGGACGGTCCTCAACAAGATAAAAGAGAGAGAGTGAAACTCAGGCTTCTGGATGTGTAATAACAGTCATTAACCACCCTATCATATATTCCCACAAGCTAAAGCACAGCTAGATATTATTACTGTTCCTGTAGTAGATGTTGTAATGTTCAGAAGTGTAAAATAATGAGTTATTCTGTAGCAGTTTTTGTAATGTTATAAAATGAACTTTACCTGAGCAGTTCTCCTGTTTTAGCAGATCTCATTATCCCAGGCAACCAAGAGATTTTGGCTAGGGTCCTTTCCCTTCTACATCTCCAAAGGATTGCATGTTCTACTGGGTCTGGGTGGGATGGAGTTAACTTTTTTTCATAGCAGCCCATATGATGCTGTGCTTTGCATTTGTGGCTAAATCACAGCAGTGGTTTGGCTATTGATTAACAGCCCTTGCACAGCATCAAGACTTTCCTCTCCCTCCCCTGTTCCCCTGCCAAAACCTAATAGGCTGGGAGTGGACAAGAGGTTGGGAAGAGATATAGGAGGGACAGCTGACCCAAACTGACCAAAGGGATATTCCATATCATATCACCTTCATGTTCAGCAATAAAAGCTCAGAGAAAGGCTGGGGCAGGGAGCAGAGAAATGTTCATGGTTATGGCATTTGCCTTCTCAAGTAACCGTTACATGTGCTGAGGCCCTGCTTCCCAGGAAGTGGTTTGACATCTGCCTGCTGATGGGAAGCAGTGAATAAATTTATTTTTGCTTTCCCTGTTACACCATCATTATTTTGATCCTCCCTGTTCCATGGGAGAGGGGAATGAGCAAAATGCAGGGTTGATGTTTGGCTGCTGGCTGGGGTCAACCTACCATGTGTATACAGCAGATAGACCCATAGGTAGTAGGCCCAGAAGTACCAGGTTTTTTGTACAGCAAGAACATATAAAGTAAATCTTTCCTTACTGCTGGCTAGTACTTGAGATAAGGTCTCTAATTAGTCGAACAATTCATCTAGAACCCAACTCAACATTTGAATTCTCTGAGCTCCTTTAGGAAAGGTCAGATGAATTATCTTGGATGGAAAGATGTGGCTATAGTTCTTGTTTTCAGAAACTATCAAATACCTTCCCAGGTAAAGTGTACTATTGTAACCCATTGTCTAACAGTACTTTTTATAGTTTATGCATTAAATTTCAGGAATGTGAGGTAAATCAGCTTTCAAGCTAAAGTGAATAACACTAAAATGTTACTGAAGTTTAAATGGAAGGACACAGAAATTCAACTATTTCTTTTTCAGAACATGCAAGAGTATAAGAGAGTTGATCAATCTTCAAGGGTATAGCCTTCAAAATATTATCTTTAGTTCTTAATTAATTATCCTTTGCTTTAAACTTGTGAGCATTTTTGATCACAATCTATGTGATCTGCAGATTTCTGCTGGGAGTCCTTCCGGGACACCTGTCTTTCCCTCTTGTCCTATAGACAACTTAGTTTACCAGTAGTGTATTCTGAGGTTCATAAAATGTGGTTGCAACTTATTTGTCAGACTTGAACAGATTGAACACTAATCAAAATATGCTCTAACCCTGGAACATCATTAATGAAAAAAACCCCAAACCCAAAACCCCAACAACAAAACCCAAACCCAACCCCCCAAACCCCCCAAAAAACAACAACCAAACATTTTTTAGGGAATTATGACTTACATATGCTTAAATTATTAATCTCCATCCTATAATAAAGCTGACAACCTACTTCGAAGACTATGGAGGGTGAAAGGAGAGGGAGGAGAAAAAGGCAAATTCATTTTGTAGTCAGCTGAAACAATGCTGACATTTTAGGCGTACAGTTTCTGAGTCCTTGAGCCGGATATTCAGAGGAACGAAACATCCACAATTCCAAACGATGTTGTTAGGAAATGAAGGTATATCACTGTGAAAAAGCCCAACCTAAGGGATCAGGACTCTTGCGGTCCTTGAGATGAACAACCAAACTGTGCTGATTTTGCTGTTATGTAGAACTGTCTCTGATCTGCACAATGTAGGAAAGGAAAGACTCTAGTCTTCACCAAAATGTCAAAATTTGCCAACAGAGTACTTGCTATACTAAAGCTATATTTTCTTTGGAAAAAAAACCTAAACCAAACAAACCCCACATTTGGCTTATATAAAGTGTAATATAGCAATTATACAAACAGACAATTCAACAATGACCACTGTACTAATGTTTTATAGGCAGATACCAAGGCATGCTAATTTTGAAGGAATGATGATACCAGCTGAGAGTCAAAGTGAATGCACTGAAAAGCAAAAGCAGGTGCTGGAGACAACCAAGGGTATGTTAAGTTTTGTTTGTTAAAGCAAACAAACAAAGAAAAAAGTGGAAAGAAAAAATAATAAAATAAAGGTCTAAAAGCATACTGTGGGAAGAAATATGGACCTGTATTGCTTTTGTATAATAACAGTACTGACCTGCAAACTAGGTCAGGGTCTAACAAATGTTACATCACTGGAGAACAATTGGAGGAAAAATAACATTTGGATGTTTCTGAACAAACAGCAAACAGCTGATGAAGCAATTCAAGCAACCTCATCATCAGCTCTCTGTGGACTTGACCTTGGAAACAGATCCATTGGCCCCATATGACCTCATCTTCTTGTTTATCTTCTGTGACAGTTTGGAAATCAAAAATGAGCCTTTACCTTGAATCTTTTTACTAAACGCTCTTTTATCCAGCTGGTGTCAAAACGCTCTATTGCATTCTATTTTTTTTAGTTCCTTGTCATAGGTTCTTTTCTGTCCAGTCAGTGGTTATCAAATGGAAGTTTTTTACAAAGATTGGTTCTCAGCATGGAGCCAAAGATCTGAAGGAGACAACATTGTGTATAGCTGTATTTCTTCAAAAGATAAGACACACACAAAATATTCTGAAACAGTACATTCTGGTCAGGCAGTAGAGTGCCTGTTGTGTGCTAGTACAGGTCTATGAAAGGAATGAGTAGTGAATAAACATCTTAAACAATGAAATAATTTCTATTCATCCCAGTTCATTTTAGATGGTCACAGTGTAGTTATCTACATATGAGCAAATTGTCTAGATGCTTTTTGTTGTCAATAGGGAAAGAAGTACATCTAGAGCATAATTCATCTGTCCTCATCAATTGTACAGTGTCCCTTCCTTTCTCAACAGCAGTTCATTCATATATCGAAGGAGCCAACCTAAATGGTTGGGCTGTGCCTCTGTGCACAATACTGCATTCAAAACTGCACATCTTTCTGCCATCTAAGTGACAAAGAACAAAGAATAATCTTTGCTTATGCTTTCCTCCAAATAGAATTAAGTGACCCAACCTTATTTAATATCATGGATAATGCGTACCTCTTTTTGTTTTCTGTAAATCAGCAGCACTTTGTTGAAATGCAAGAGCTTTCAGGGTTTTAAAGCAAAATACCAAAACCAACCAAAACCCCACCTTTAAATTCTATAGCTCAGTGACACATCTTGGGCTTGCTAACAGAAAAAATATCACAGCTGGGAAACAATTTTCCAAACATTATAAATGCTTTGAAAGAGTTAAGTGAGGGTTTGGTTTTTTTTTTTCAAAGTCCATAAGAGACGTATCAGCTCTTCTGTTTCATACTAAAGCTTTTCATGTCACTTTCTGCTTACTGGTCTTTGATAAACTTCTGTAGTTGACTTTGGCAGTTCACAGTCTTTTTTACAAGCAAAAAACAATATACCTTCTATAAAGCACCCAGCGGCCTTCACAGCAGCTCTTGTGCTATCAGATTCAAGATAAACACTGGCGTACGCTCTTCAAAGCAAGTAAAAAGTCTCAATGTATAACACATCTATGGTTCAGTCCTGCAAAGTTGCTTTTATGTGACTAACACCACCTAAACAACTTAAGGGGTATTTCCATGCTAAGAGACTTAAACTGAAAGTGGAATCAGCCTGCACCGATCAGATCCATGTAGTAGTAAATTGTCACAAAATCACTGGCTATGTGAGTGGCTTTAGTTTATAGCAAACAGAATACTTTTTTTTTTTTTTTTTTTTTAAGGAAGAGATTAATAAAAGGAGAATGGCACTTCTTTTCTTGCGTAATCCTTTTGCTACTTCTTTTAGTTTTTCCTCCCTCTACTGTTTTCCTGTTCTGCCTTTATAGACCGTGGATCCACAGTCACTTTGCTTTGGTTTACGACGTTACTGATCGCCAGCTGCTGTGTAGGAACTGCCTATGTATACACTGTAAGCCTGTAACAAATGCAATGTAATTCGACTTGCTGTAGCATATAACTGAAGGAGTATAAAATACATTATGTTTCTCAAGGACTAAAAATGCTCACACAGAAAGAACTGTCATGGCTTATGTGATGTGTGGTAACTTGTTTACCTGTAGTAGTTTGTCAATATGCCTGAACTCCAGCACTGCCTTATTCTGAATTTTTTTTTTTAGTTAACTTCCCTAATATTAAGTTCCCTACAAAAAAAAAAAATCTGCTTAGACTGCCAGTAGACTTTTATCATCAAGACTTGATATAGCGAGTTTCACTGCAAAAGTTGTAGGCTATTTCTGCATGTCCTTGCTGGAACTGGATCTGTGTGTTGCTTCCCACCTCTCTGCTTCCTTTGGTGCTCTTTGAAATTGCTGAGGTGTTTCCATTGTTCACTAATGCAGAATGTGCATGTTGTTTCATACCTCCCACTTTCGTCTATCCTTGCCAACCACAAAATTACTCTCCTTTCTTTCCACACTTAGGCTATAATTTCGAGTAATTCACTAGTATTCTTTTCATTATGGAACAGAAAAATCATCAGAAATCTAATTATTTTCAGGGGTGAAAAAAAAGCTTTTGAACTTTATAACATCATGGCGCATGGTACATATAGTTCCATCATCTGTGCTATATGTATTTTTTTTTCTTTATTTTTTCTGGTCCAAATTTGCTATTTTTCCTCCCTATAAGCCCTTATGTTGAACAGATGAATAAAGACATAATTAGATGAGCTCTTCCATTCAAATCTGAATGGTTTGTGAAATTAATACTTCATTCACAAGCCACCACTTTCCCAGTGGAGCCTGAGTGCTTTTACCATTCTATAGTATAAAGCAGGTTAGATCAGATGAATTATTTTAATTTGTACTAAAATGGCTCACAGACCTCATTTATTCAAATATCACAACTCACTGGGAGAATGGTAACTTCCAGTCACTTTAGGTGGGACTCAACTTTATAAGTCATTCTAAATCAGAAGAACATCTCTTGCCACACCTAACTAGTCAACTAGATATTGCTAGAGATGTCATTACATGAAATTTTGTGACAGACATACAACAGGAAAACATCTTTGTGAAAAATTCACAAAGTAAACTAAACCCGGCCTCCCTCGTATCATCATTCACGCATGTTCAGATCCAAGGAGAAATTGTCAAGTCCATTGATAATACTCCTCAGCCTGACTGCTATCGAGAGATCACCACACGAATATTTCAGAAAGAAACATAAAGTGGCAGCTGAATGACAAGAAGACTGAGGCCTGATTGAAAGACACTGAAAAGGATTTTTTAAACTTCTTTCAATTGAGGAGCTAAAGAAAGCATAAGACCTGTCTATTATCTTGAGGTAGGAAAGGGTGGCAAGAAAAAAGCTGTTCCATTGAAACATATTGTGTTAGGACAAGTAATAGATTGTTTTCTCCTTAGTTGCCTGGCTCCTGTAGCTAAGAAAAAGAACCAGGATTTTCCACTGTTGAGGTCCCAAATTAAACCCATATTGGACCAAAAATCTTTTCCAGCATTTTCACCCACCATCTGAGTTCAAGCTGTTCAAGTGTGAGTTTTTTCTAGCTTGTAAGAGGCTGTGTGCTGTGAGAAACTGATATTTTGTTGTGTACCTAGAAAGGCACAATGCCGTCACTGTAGTATATATCATGCTGATGGCACAGAATAGCACAAAGCTGCTCAGCACTATCAATCACTATCAAACAAACAAACACAAAGTTTATCTGACAAACATAGCTATTTAACGTTTGAGGTTTTTTTCCTACTTCAGAAACACAAACAAGTTATGTGTTTTGGAGGAGCTTTCCAAAAGCCTGTCACTGATTTTTAGCTCCAGATTGCCACTGAAAATAAAAAGGTGGGTGTTTGACTTCCTCTGTGCCACTGAAAATTTCCTCTACCGTGCTTCACGTACTTTGTGCTTCATTCTTAATCCAATGAAAAATGGATAACTCACACTCAGATACTGTTTTTAAGTGGGTTCACTTCAACTGTTTCAAAGCCTACTTTGTGCTTCCTTCCTGTCAATATTGCAGTTATCAAGCTTTACTAGTGATGAAATTCATGAAAGGTACCTTCAGCTTGAATGCTCATTTGCCAAAAGCAATATCTGAATTGCATAACTAATCAGTGGTGTGAATTTCAAATATCTAAGTCAATATTGCACTTCAAAAATGTACCTCAGCATGCAATTTAACATTCTTACAAAATGAAATTTAGCTCTTTAGTGTGGAGCAAGACAAAGCCAATTCATTGGCTGTAAATAAAAGTTAAATGGAGGTCAAGCAAAGACAGTACTCTGAAAGTTATAATGTAGATGTTAAAAGATATTTGGGTATTTAAAGATGCAGATCAGGTTTGCAGTTTACTTTATCAGATTAAGTGATTACTTCTATTGCTTTCACAGGAGGTTTAGACATCAAATCAGCCTGCAAATTTGAAAAATTCTACTGAACATCTATCTTCATCTTTATGCACTCAAGATGGGATTAATCTCAAAATAATTTCTAGTCAATGGAGGGCTTGGCATCATCAAAGGGAAATTTACTCTGTCTCTTTAAGGCATCTGAGTTAGATGCGATGAATCCTCTTTTTGCTGCATTGACTATATGTCATGTCTGGCCTAGACTAGACATCTCAAGGCAAAAGTTATATTTTACAAACCCTCTCTTACATATTTTGGTAGGATCATAAGATGAAGTAGCCTGAAAAAACACAAGCCCTCATAGTTCTACTAGTTGCAGGATGAAAATGCAAATATATCTTTTCATAGTGAAAATTCTTGATGTTTTCTTGAGGTAAATGCAAACAGTAGTTTAAGCAGAGGAAACTACAAAGCATGCTTTCCTATTTGTATGTGAAGATTGAGATAATGTGAATGTTGATAACTGTGTATATCCTCATGCTGTGTCAGGTTTTCCAGCAAGATCATTATTCAAGATCTTCAGTGTCCTGTATTTGCTTGCTGTTTTTCACTTAACTTCTTTGAAATCCTTATCATTACCTTTTCTGGTTGAAATTGCAAACTACTGAGAAGATTCTGGATGGGGGCAAATTAAGTGATAATACAAGACTCCTTCCTGAGGAAACTAAACATCAAGATGACCCTTGATGCTATTTCTGTGTATCTTGCATTGTTTCTCATGAAGAATCATAGAAGAAAATCAGATTAAAATTTAATCCTTCTGTGTAATCACCATCTGGGTCCTGCAAGCCTTGGCAAAGGTCCCAAACAAAATGTCATAACCTAGAAAGCTTAGGGTGAAAACCTGGCTGCGTTGAAGTCAACAGTAAAGTTCTTATTTATTTCCATGGACCAAAGAACTCACTGCAATTATAAACATAAATCATGAACAATATATCATTAAAATTTTTTAATGTGCAAAATGACTAAAGGATATAGACAGATTTTATTTCTCTTTATACATTACCTTTAGCTATTATATGTCCTCCTATGACCTCAAATTTGAGCTCCTGAGCAGTTCTAATTATTCAGAGCAGACTTACTGTAGAAATGGCTTACACATCTGTCATATTCCCCTAAAAGGCAGATTTAAAGCCCATACTGTATTTATTATGCTAATTCACTTTGAAATCTATGGTGAAGGTGCCTCATGCCTTTCAAATTGAGTTTGCATAGTAAATTTAGCATGGGTCACGGTGGCCCACAAACCTTATCCCTGAAGCAGCTTTAACAGTGCCCTAAGGAAGTGTGTAGTACACACACTATGAAATACACATGGAGTGAGAAAAAGGCAAAAAAAAAAAAAGTATTTCTTTTTTGTGCTCTACCCTTTAGTAGTTCTGGGTTTGGGTTTCTTTATTGAATATCTTTTGTTGTTGTAATCACGCTTTCAGAAGCCAAAGCACTTAGCAATTTTGCTGCTAATGTGGTCTTTCCATAAAATGGCTAGCTTTTATCTGAATTAACCTTTTCCAGACTTAAGTGTTAAAAGGAGTTTTTGTTGTTGCCAAACAGGCTATTTTCTTCTGAAAAAAATACCCACCACCACCCACCGTTAGTGACACAAAAAAGACAAATAGGTGTTTAATTCAATATTCTTGTCTTTTTAAGCACCATCGGTAGTGTTGGATTTTAGGACCAACAAGTCCTAAAAATTCAGAGTTTTTTTAATACCTGTTAGAGCAAAATGTTATAGTCAGCTTGAAAAATGAATATGCCTCCCCAATGTATGCAAAGTGCTATTGCAGTTATTTTTCTGGCTAGAAAAATACAATAAAATGAAGCTCAGGTTTCCTATACATTCACTATTTAAGAGTGAAAATAATAGTGGAATTCAGCAATTATCCCTCCCCGCCAATCATTGCAAGCCATATAATTTTAAAGTTAAATTTAAAAGAAATATAAATGTGCTTAAGTATACAAATGAACAATTAGGGAAGACAAACAACACTAATGCTGCTCTGTAGTGGCAGTTCTGACTATAGCAGAGTAGTTTGTTCTCCCAGGTTATATTAAAGTGATTTTAAAAATTTGCATTTCTTTCACTTTTTTCCTAAATGAGTCATTAAAAGGTGGGTTTGAAGTTGTTTCGTTGCCTTAAACACATTTCAATATCAATATCATAGATATTTTGCATACATAAGAATACACAAAAACTGCTCTGCTGCTCTGATTTGTGATCTTCATTTAGTCACTTCCTTGCTTTACTCCAGATGTCGTCTTTAGACTTCTAGGGGATGCACTGTGTTAATGAACACTAATACAGTTTTTATAGTCCCTGGGTTCCACTGTTTGCATAGTGTCTCTTAAGTAGCAAAAAGACCATCAGATATCATGAGACAATTAATGGGCAATTTAAAAATAAAAATAAAAACCAAAAACATCCTTTAGAAGTTCTTTTATTTATGTTTTTTACAAAACATTCATGCACATTTCACATAGCTATAAAAAAATCTATACGTATGCAGTGAAAGCATTTGAATACAAAGGAAAAAAATATTAAATGAAAAAGATAGATATTAGAAAATTCGGACAGGAACTGCAAACAAAAACTGTTCAGAAAACTAAAAAGCAAATGTGAAAATAGTCCTACAATTATCACACACGTTTTACGTATGAGCTAGTGAGGTGTAAGACACTTAGCTCACATGTATTTTCAGGTCAGTTTTTCTCTCATTCTCTATCTTCTAAGCCAAGACGAAGGTGAAAATTATGCCCTTTATCTTGGATTCCTAATGGCTTTCTTAGCTGTCATGCACGGCAATATGGAGTAGGTATTTAATTACTGTGGAAATGAACATACTTAAAATACAGGTGAAGGCACCAAGTCTGAGTTGAGGTTTACTATTCAAATTTATTTTCTCCAATGTTTCACATTAGGCGAACTGAAAAGAAAACGAGCTGTGTTTAGTTTAGGTTTTCATCTCTCACAATATAACAATTGAAGTGTATTCTGGAAAAAGTTATTTCAATCACAAAGAAAGCTCATCACAATGACAAATTCTATGACATTTATACATTAAGCTATGGTTGGAAATCCTAATACGCTTGCACTATAAAAAGGATGATGTGAAGGAAAAAATAATTCATCTGGGACACTGAAAGTGAAAAAGATCTGACATATTCTATACATTATTTTTGCCAGTTTTCATTTCTATATATCTATATACAAGTGTATGGATCTGTATGTGTATATACAGATGCATGCGAGTGTGTGTGGGCATGTGTAGATAAAAAAATACTAGAATTCCTCGTTTAAAAATGAACATAAAATAATAATTTCATTATCAAAAGTGCCTTTCCTTAAATTATAATCAGTCCCGCAAAAAATACATTAGTTTGCCGTAAGAGTTATTTATATCAAATTGTAACTGAAAAAATATATATAAGGAATACCATTAAAATACAATAAAAGGAGTCACAAGGAGTCTTGATGATGTACAAAACACATTGTTTTACTGTATATTACAACTTCTTTAAAACATTTACATCCTCATAAAATGGAAAGGTAAATTTGCCAAAACAAAAATGAAAGTCTTACTCATCAGGAGTACAAAGAGACCAGGGATTCTGCCTTGAAAAGCCACAGAATAAATGTAAGCAAGGGTGATGGGCTTCATGGGCTGTCTGAAGGCAGGGAAGCCGTTTAAGTCATCTCATCAGCGAGGCGACTGCAGAGCATTCGGGGATTTTCAAAGGGATTTAGTATTCATGACTTGAAAGACCTCCACTGGCGCTTCATAAGATAGGTCTCTCCCAGTTCTGCATCCAACTTTTGAGTCTACGCTGAGGAACAAGATTCCTTTGTTCTTTACATGAACTCTGTCCTATGTTGGGAGATACTATCGAGGCTCAGATATCCCGGTTAACTTGTTTCTGTACCCAGCAGAGCGAAGTGATGTTCAGAGACCTGCCTCTGAGGCCATCTGAGAGAAAATCACATTGCTTATCTTTTTGGAGTAATTTTGACTATATAGTTATATAAAATGTCCTGCATAAAACAGTGTGTATATATCCTGAGTATTGTATCACACCGCGGATAATGTGATGTTTTATCTTAAGCCTCTAAATATGAATTTTTAAGAAGCCTATTTTAGGCAGAATATGTTGGAAAAGTGAGCCTGTCGCTAAATTAGCTCTTTAAGAACAGAGTATTTTCTGGGTAAATGCAAACACTCTAGATGATGGCACAATTCCTGTAAGAATCTGAAATGTATTAACATATCAAAATTACCTCAAACTTCAGTATCATCTTGCAGGGGACACAAATGAAAATAGTGCTTCTGCTAGTATTATATTCTTCAAAATTTTCTCAGAAGGAGCTGGACTATATCAAAAAACCATGTCTACTTAGACAATATATCTTAAGTGAAGAAAAATAAAGTTAATGTGAGCCCAAATTCAGTCTTTAAATTGTCTGGGAAGCAAAAGGATTTCTGTAATACCTTATATAATATATAGCATATAATTATATGTGTAGTTATTATAATATATCATTAATGTAATATAATTACAAATATAATTTTGTGTATGATTATGCATATGATTATAATTATTACAATACACTATTAATTGTATATAATTAATCAGATCTAATAATATTCGCAGCTGGAAATTTTGAAATCCAGAAATAAACTTAGAGAAAAGAAGAATCTTTAAGTGGAAGACACTGAAATAAAAAAAAAAGCCACACTTTAATATGTTGACATAGTTTTGTAAACCTAAGAAATCAAATAATCTTTCAGAAAGTACTGCATCTAATATAGTAATTTATGATTTCTGCCAAAGATAAACTGCATGTTCTGTTTTTTTCCTACAGGGGAGTGTTCATATTAATTATAAAAATGCTATAAATTCATCTGTACCTAAATTAAACCTCAGAAAAGTTGCATTGCTTTAAGGAATTAGCTTTTTGAAATTTTCCTTCTTGTCAAAGATAATTTTAAACTACCAGTTCAAAGTGGTGCAGTGGTGCAATTCAAAATAAAAATTCCACGAATACTGCAGTTCCATAAAACCTTCCACTTACATATGTCCCAACTATGTATTTTTAGCAAATTTTACATAAAATCTATAACAACAGTAGTTTTCTTACTATAAACAAAAAAATATGAAAAATATAACCAAAATAATTACCTCTAGGCATCGGGTGAATATGTCCTTTCAATTTTATCTATTTCTTTTACCTATAAAACATGGATTTTAAAGCATAATTTTTTTGAGGGTTTCACATTTATTTTTGCAGAGGGACAGATATGGTTTATATAGTGTAATTTCACAGTGCACAAATTTCTCGATGCAAAAATGAAAGACAAGGTGAAGTTCCTTTAGAAATCTTATTACATTAGAATATAAAAGCCACTCTGCTAAATTAGTTGGCAGATCCATTTTTATCCTAAACTAAAAACCAGATAATGTATAATCTCTCTCGGGCATACCTTCTCAGCTTCCAACAATCATCTGTTAAGGGCTGTCTACCTTGGAAATTGTATCCAAATTGTTGTTTTTAAAAGACATTGATTGTCCTATGCCTCATTAATTTGTCTAATCCCTTTTAAAATTCATTTATATTTTCAGTCTCCAAAATCTCAACTGATGGCACATAAGTACTGAGGGATAGGATATTTATATTTTGGTTTTCTGACATAGTAAGAGTTTCCTCTAGAACATCCCACTTTCAAAGTACTTCCTAAATCTCCTTTTATCTATCTGTATCTTATTCATTTCTCATGCTTTACCTTCACATTCCCTTGTACCATATAATTTCTGTCTGCTCCAGGAAAGCATCATTATCGCATCCCAAAATGTCTGCATCAGATTCTCAAACAGTGCTGATGAAATTGTATTCATTATCTTTGATGACTTTGGATTTCCAGTGGCAAACAAGTAGCACTAAAATTATGTGAGCCTTGATCTCCTTTTCATAACTCTTACATTGCTTTTACAGATGTGGAATTTATTCTGCCTTCCAACAATCTAGTCAGTAAGTGGTGTGATGTCCAGGTATAACTTTTCAATCAGAAATACTTCTTCCCTAATGCAAATTTTGCATCATCAACAAAATTTGTTACCTCACTATTCCTACCTTTTAGAATATTCTGAGCAACACAAATAACAGCACAGATACGTGAGACTGGCTGTCACCCTTCATTGATGAAATAACAGTTTATTCTTACAATTTATTTTCTCTCTCTTAACCATTACTTAATGCATGAGAGGATTTTTTCCTTCTATTTTGAGACAGTTTAATTTCTTTAAAAGCCTATTACAAAAGATCTCTTGAAAGCTTTTGAAAATTCAAGTACACTAATCCACGTGAATAACCCCATCATGCTTCTTGAGTACTTTAAAATAATTCTAATAAATTTGTGAAACATAATTTCCTTCTGAAAGATAGCTCTTTTGTTCACTCCTCACGTTCATACTTCTCCCTTATTTTGTATTTCTCTACTAATTCTACTACTAGCTATAATTTCTACATATTTGGTATATATTGAGGTTAAATGGACTGATCTTAAATTTAACAGATTACCTTTTGATGATTTTCTTTCTTTTTAAGACTTCAGGGTGGGGTTTTTTTTGGTTTTTTGTTTTTTTTGTTTTGTTTTGTTTTTAACAAGTTACATAGCAGACATTTGGGAGTTTTATATTGCAGTTCCTTCAGAATTCAGTGCCAGGCAACTGCTTTCCTAATGTCGTTAAAACTACAGTACAGATGGTAATTATGGACAAGTCAATCACAGGTCCTGCTTTCAGAGAGGTGATGCTCTCTGATCTCCAGAAATTGTAGAAACCTTTTTCCTCATTGCAGTGTTTGCTTGTGTCTATTTGAGAACTGTCACAACGGAGCTGGCTTTATTCATGAACCCATTAGTCTCATTCATTCAAAGTGAAAGGCATCTGGGATGAATCCAACCGTAACAGACTGGGCCTCATGCTGCCACCGCTCCTCCTGATGTTACCCTGACATGTGTAAGGGGAGAGGCGGGAGAAGGTAGGATCCTCCACCCTCAAGAAGAACAAAAGCTTTGCAACTAAATAATCATGAAGTCTTGAATTAATTGCAAAAGGAGAAGTATGATTTTTCCCAAAACTCATTAGTTTGAGGAAATCAGAACATTAGACAATGTTCAAACAGTTAAAGCCAGAAATCCAACCAACGTACATTTACAAGCAGTTCCTGCCAAGTAAATTTCCAATGTTTCTCACCAGCTTGCCAACTCCAGCTTGCTAATGGCATGAAGCTGCGACAGGGGAGGTTTAGGTTGGATTTCAGGAAAAGGTTCTTCACCGAGAGGGTGGTCAGGCACTGGAACAGGCTCCCCAGGGAAGTGGTCACAGCACTGAGCTTGACTGAGTTCAAGAAGCGTCTGGACAACGCTCTCAGTCGTATGCTCTGATTCGGCTGGTCCTGTGTGGAGCCAGGAGTTGGACTCGATGATCCTTATGGGTCCCTTCCAACTCAGGACATTCTATGATTCTATGATTCCAGCAAAACTCAGGCTTCCAAATCAGACAGTCAGGCTATTCCCATGAAGGCCATAGAAATTGCTGTGAATATTATCCTGTTGCTGATGTTTCCAGGAAACATAGGAACTGTTATGTCCCAACTGTCAGGATCCCAAGGACTACCACATCCATGTTTCCAAGGCTAGCAACCAAGCAGCCTGATATAGTTATCACCCTGTAATGCTAGATTTCAACATTTTCCTGTTTGTTTCAATTTCTAATGAGAGGAAAACTAAATATCAAACTACTGAACTGTTCTACCAATCAAAATTCCTTCTTTCATACAGGAGCCTCATAACTTTTAAATAAAGTGAGGTCAGAATTACATTTATAATCTATGATGCACTTGGGGCTTTTTTTCCTGTAAAAGTAAATTTCTATATCTCTGTGAGGATAGCAGAGGTATGCAAAACAGAAGGAAGAAGCAGATATGAAGAAACAGAAAAAGTAAGAGGCATACATTACCAGAATAATTCCTAACTTCAGAAGCTTTTTAATACATCTGCTTGATTTCACTGTAGTCTCTACAGATTTCACAGATCTCCACAGGCATGTCTCAGGTTTCTTCCTCCTAGATCTCCTCAGAGAGTTCATGTGAGCCTTTAAAATAAATGCTCATAAGGGGGATTGCATAGTACAGTACTTAATTTTTTTCAGTTTCCCAGTATCTCAAAGGAAAACTAAAGTAATCTCTTTTGCCTATCTGCAGCAATGTTTTGAGAATATCTTGCTGGTACTCTACTACTGTACTGTTGTATAAATAAATTACCATAATATCAGAAGGTAGGAAAGGAAAAAGCAGATGGCAAGGTGAGAAATACTAAGCCACGGTAAAATACTGTACAGGCTCGTAAAGCTTTTGCCCAACTTTTTTTTTTTTGTTGGTTTTTTGTTTGTTTTTTTTTTGTTTGTTTGTTTTGGTTTGTTTTGTTTTACAGATGTCTGTATTGCAACAGAACATCTAACATGTTTACAAAATCAAGCTTTTAAATAAAAAACCCCAGTCTGTATCTCACAGCAGCTATGCTATGCTAGTAGTAAGTGTGATGTGGTCTGCAATACTGATTATCCTGTGAGGTCTTTCATGTGGCTGTTGCTCAGGAATGTTGCTACCTTCATTCCTGGAGAAATTCCTCTGTGTCACTTGGACCTTCCTACCCCCTTCACTAACTGCTAACTAGTATTTAAGCTGGAAGCTAACAGAGAGGCATAAAAGAAGAGAAAGAACCCTTGAGAAAAATCATGGGATAGGACTTCTCAATAATCGGGTATATTTTCCTCTCTGTTACAGGCAACCATGTATTAGTTTTTAGGTTAAAGAAGCAAATGCTTAGTTCTCTGTGTGCCACCACAGCCTTCTCCCTCTGCCTCTGTGTTAAAGAAAAAAGGCAAGAAGACGTGTGCTGCGTGAGATTAATGATTATGCTACACCTCTTGCACAAGACAAACTTTAAGCCTCTCCATGTGCATACTGGTGATATTCTACATTCTTATGATTATTTCAAGGTAGGTTTAACTTTTGCAATATTACCCTGTCAACCTCTTTTGAGGCCTTTACCTAACTGCCACTTAAAAGGGATGCAGCGGATCTTGTTTTCACCTTTCTGCATCAACTAAAAAGCTGACACTTTAAAATCCTTTAGTTATGATGTAGTGAACGATCAGAGCAGATAAATACTCACTGAGTGTCCAGTTCTCCAGTAAACGAGAAAGAGGAACAGATTGGGTGACTGTATTTTCTAAGTAAGACTAAGTAAATGTCTAGAAAAGTCAATATGAGTCATCAGCCCCAGGGCCCTGGCAAAACAGGCAACAGCATCACGTAACCTTTTGCGTAGACTGATCAAGCTTTGCCTTCAAAAAAAAAAACAAACCTGGGTTGTGCCTTCTTCTCCTGTTTCTGTTTCAAAAGCTTGCTGTTCTGATCAGTAAAGCCCTTTACATTTACATCCTGAATCATGGACTCTTTATAGCCAGCTATAACTTTTACCTGCAACAGGTCATAGATAAAAGTTAAATAATGTCAGATCCAGCATTGCCCTGAAGTATTTTGCATGTAATGTCCCTGGAGCTCTTAATACAGATGTTTTCAACACAATTCTCTTTTACTTCTCACTTACCTCATTCTTTAGCAATTTCATAATTCCAGCAGCAGTACTTTCTTCCCTAACTTCATATACAATTTCATGTGTGAAATCACAACATTTTTTTTCATAATGTCTGAGTAGGTAAGACCTATTGCATTCGTATTGTTCAGAAAATTTTATCAAGGAAAGCTATGAGTTTAATCTGGCATTTTCAAAGTTTGGAAAACTGAGATCTAATTTTTTATTTCAGATTAAATCAAAATGTATACAAAGCTTTGGAGAATGTGGAGTTCAGACTAATGGCCATTGCAGATGACAAAATCATATAAAAATGTCTTACTGAAATCCCATTACCCAGGACTTTTGATTTTGTATACTATGGATTTTTTGGGGGGAGGGAGGGGGAGTCATTTCAGTGGTGATGATTACAATGGTCTAGTCAGCTTCATTTGTCTGAGGCTGGGATATGGAGAGGAACATGATATTCCTCAAATTTTCGATGCTGCATAAGTGTTACATGGTAGTAATGGTGCAATAAAAATATGTAGAAAATGTTTCTAGTTTCTCTGCTCTTCTTTACTATCCTTCACTATCATAGGATTCCACTATTTTTTCACATGTTAATGTATTCAGTCAGTTACAAAAACATGCTTTAATTATAGTACTACACATAATTACTGGACCCTTTTGAACACATAACGAGACATATCAAACCAGAACAACTTATTTCACTTTCCTCCTTTCTTTCTAAATGATGTTCTCAAAACAATGTTTATTAACATTTCATATTTTGGTCCCAGTAGAATTCCTTTCTCTTTGTCTTAGATAAAAATAATGATATAAGATGATGCATGACCAGGAATATGATGCTGTCAATAAGAAGCATTAATTAACAAATTAATTAGACACAATTTGTTTCTTTCCCTCATGAGAGAAGCAAAGAGTGTTTCTATCTTGCTGGAAAGCATACTAAATAAGGAGAAACTTGCATATATCGGTCCCCGAAATACTGCAGCCTTAATAAACTTCCTCTAGGGTTTCTTTCTCCAGGGTAGATACAAATTGTTTTCTTAAACTGGCTCACCCATCCCTAATCCACAGTTTGCCAACATAATTTGCTTCTGCTTTTCGTGATGTCTTAGCAACTGCAGCAATAATATAACCCCTCATGGTCCTCACTCACATCTAAACCAAAACCACTTTGATGCAATAGAATAATTTATGTTTATTTACATGTCCTCAGGCCAGATGTATAGTAGAGTATATTAGATGCTCTGGCCTCTGTGTTGAAAGTATTTTTCCATTTTAAATAAACATTGGAAATGCCTAATTCTTTACCTGGGTCTCTCCTTAAGGTAAAGTGCATGTAGGTGTTATATGGGGGAAAAAAGCATATAAGCAAATAAAAAAAAAAAAATACAATTAAGCATGTAGCTTATTTTCTCATATGTTTTGCTGTTCTTGTTTGCAGAAAGCATTTCTTTTGCAGAAACAGGAATGGTGTGAAGAAATCTTGTAGAATTACTTTCTTAAAGTATTACTTAAATGCCATTAATCTTTGAATGACTTTTCCACAATAATCATCAGAAAATTACAGTGCATTGAAAAAGCAACAGAAGACTTCTCCTCCCGTTAACAAATGCATTTCCTCTTCTCTCTCTTTTATTTTTTTTTTTCATTTCTCTTTCACTTAGCTTGTCAATATTTTTTTGAAGGAGTCATGTCTTGAGTAAAATGAGTGAATGACACTGTCGGCAGGAACTTTAGTCATTGGAAAAAGCCTCTATGACACAGCAATTAATCCCTTTACAAAACAGACATTGTAAGATGTTTAAGGTAACAGGATGAATTGCCCTCTAGAGATGCCTATTTATCGCCAGCTATCAAGAAGCTCTGGATAACTAACTTCGCCTAGGCACCAGTTTCTTCTCAGCTAAAGTGGGATGACATGAATCTCAACTGAAAATTATTTTCTGGAACTTTCTCTGTCCTGAAATAAGAAATATACCTCTGATTCTGAACATAAGGTATTTAATTTTTTTTAAAGGGTAATGAATAACAAACCTTTTTTGACCCAAGGAAGAAAATATTTGTTCTTACAGTTGAAAAAATATGTCAAAATATTAAGGAGAAATAAGCAGAGGATTTAAAGAACATAATATAGTGAAGAGAGCAGGCTGCAACAAGCAGCTGGTTTTAAAATGCCACAGAGCTTTGCCACTTTCTCTTTGAAATATCTAAATAATCATTAAAAATGACAATGGAGAAGAATGTGGCTGGCTGATGACAGTGGAACTGTCAGTGTCAGAACCAATCATGCTGTCAATTATTTTATAACTGTCACTTAATAAATTACTGAATTTCTACAGATTATTCCTGTGCTTTGTGTGTTTGTGTTTCCTTGTTTACTTCTGATTTTGTCTTAATTGTGTCTGACTGTAAGAACCATGAATAATGCCAGAATATTGCAAACAATATAGCTCTGAAGCAGATAAGATAGCAAAAGATCAATTAAAGAAATAATTAAAAACTAATAATGTGACAGTTAAAGTAAGCTAGTAAATGCGTTAATTTATACCTTAAAGACAGAAAGGATATCTACCTTTCTCCCTATATAATTAGCCTCACCAAGGGAAGACCAAATAATTTGTTCCTACCTGGAAATGCTGAGCCTTTTTAATTACTGTATGTGGTAACTGGATAGTCACTAATGAAAATATGAAACAACACGAAACCAGAATTAGAAAAAAATAAATTATGATATGCAAAAATAGCTAGACAAAATGCTCCAATCTTCTTTAAAATTTCAGTATGGAGCCAGGTTTTGTGGGGGTTTTTTTGTTGTTTTGTTTCTTCTAGCTTTTCCATAAGTGCGTATGATGTCATGATGATATATATCATGATATATGATATGATGTGTTTTCACATGAGAGCAACTTGACCCGGTAAAGTTCGACCACAGAAGTAAGATAGTATCCACTTACGTAACCCTGGTGGTTGTCAGGTGGTAAGCCAAGACGAAAAGTTCATTCTCTAACAGCTTTCTCATGTATCACAGCCTTGCCAGCTATGTAAGCAGCATGCCACTGCTGTATTTACTGTAATCAAATTTCTCTAGAACAGCAAGTTGTTAGAGCTATTAAATGTCTCAACTGGAAACCTCCCATATGGCTAAATTGAAAGGTGGCAGCTAAACAGGCTGAACGAACATGTGCTCATTTAGAGTCGCGTGACCCAAATGCTTCCATCATCAAATATACAGTTTTCAAGATCACTTGTTTGCTGAGATTTATTTTGAGCAACCACCAGATTTCTCTTAAGGTTTCTGTCATTAGTTGGTTTCTCCTTATGCTGAATGCTGCAAAAATGTCACTGCACCAGCAGTCAAGATGTTCAGGTTCAAATGATCTTCAGTTGGGTCACAGACCCAATTATGCCCTGAAGTCCAAAGTTGGGCTTCCTTGTCACAAGCAACATTGCTTCCCTAAATAGCACTGTACTGAATCTGCCCTCATCTAATACAACTTAATGGGAAGAACAGATGCCCTAATCATCCGTTCCTTAAAAATGAAACAGAAGCAATATTTTATTTGTTTAAATAAAAGCTCTTCTTTTAAGGAAAAAAATATATTTAGGTTTTTAATGGTTTCTTTAATTTTGAACTCTCCATTGGCAAGTCTTTATAAAATGGCCTTTAACTTCACAGAGAATTTTATACAAGAAATTATGTATTTTCGTGAATTTATATGCATCTTTATAAAGAATATCACCGGTTGCATTTGAATTTTTTTTTAATAAACTTCAAATAATCTGTAAATAAAGCTTGAAAAAAATAAAAACAGCTATGAATTTTAAGAATTTTTGCAGGATTAGAAAAAAATAGTCTAATTACAAATATGCCTCACCATAAGCAGATAAGTTCTTCCATTTACATTACTTCAGTGTGATGGTTCAGAACATGTATTTTTACTGCAGCATGAAATGAAACACAAAACCTCAAAAGCTTGGGGTGTTTTGTAGAGAATAAATTGGTGAAATTAAACTTGAAATGCCTCATATGACTGTTGATGACACATATTGTCCTAATAAAACTGATTAAGTTAGAGATCTCTTAGAAAAGTAAAATTTCCTTTTTACAATTGAAGTATATACTAACTGAAATTTTTCATATCTCCGTAAAAGCTAGTAACTTGAATTTATTATTATGATTATTATTACTGAAAGTGTTCTATACGGCAGCTGTTTTGAACAGATTCCAGATAACTTTAAGTTTGTATTCAAAACATCACGGTCTAGTTAAGGAGAAGGATTACTGTTGTGCTCCTCTGACATCCTGAGATGACCTCTTGCTGCCTTTTCTCTCTGCCTTTTCTTGTCTCCTGGGACACGAAGTTAAAAACTGAGTCTCATGCATAGGCTAGTTTTCATCAAGTTCTCTAACGTGTTGGTAATCCCCTCTGTTTTGGGCTGCGACGTTTCTTTCTTTCTAATGATTGTGTGTTTTAGTTTTTTTCATTCTAGATAATGGTGCATTAAAATCATTAGCTCTTGTTTGCTGTTAATGATCACACTCCTTTTTACTGATGATCTTTGCTTTTAAATTTGACCTTTTCTTGCTGTCTGCTAAAATTTAGAGAACTGTGACAAATTCACAATAGCTATTTAAGCATCAACACTAGACTCTGGAGAATTGGATTTAACCTGCACAAAGCTTTTAGCTTTTTGCTTCTTTTTTTTTTTTTTTTTTTTCCCCCTTCTCTTCCTTCCCCTCTAGTATTTTATCTACTTCTGCTTGAATATATTTTTATGTGATGGTGGACTGAAGACTTCTCAGGTTGAGTCACTCACTAATCTTTAACATTACTTTGAAGTTATTAAGCTAATATAATTAAGATTAGGCTTTTTTAAAAAAAAATTAATAAGCCCTAATTAAGGGTAAGACTGAACCTCTGTACCTTCTCAAAGTCTCATACGCATCAACAAGACATTTTAATTTGAACAAATCATAGATATAAAAGATGAAGATTGGCCTTTTTGAAGTAAATAGCAAACCTCCCACTGACTTCACTGAGGCCAAGATTTCATTTTCCAGATCAGCTTGCAGAAGTTTGTGGGGAGAAAAAAAGTCTAAATTGACAACTGATATTACTCAGAATGAATAATTCAACCAAGTCTGTTTAAGAGAATTGTCCAGGAAAGATTTACATCATTCATTTTAAAAGAAAGAAACAGAAAATTGTAATAAATGAGGTGGTGACTTTTCTGAGCTATAGCTGTATAAAAATATTTCCCTCTGGATAGAGGTGTTACTTTTATTGTGCAATAATAGTCTTCAGTCTTGGGCTTCAGACATTTTATCAGGATCTCAGTAAATGGTCTACCTTTAGGACAATATTTTATCATGATTGCCCCTAAAACTAGTTACTATTTATATGACAGAGCATTTATAGTTTTGACGGTTTGGCTCATTGGACATAGTCATGCTACTGAACAGCCAGTGGTGATAGAGACAGTTTCTTACACCAAACTACTAAAAGAAAAAGCTGTTTTAAATGTAAGAGATTGAGTGTTTGCCATGAATGCTAAACCAGCTCAGCATGCTGTTCCCTGAAAACCCAGAATATCCCATGTTATTAACTCCAGTTTAAGAACAGACAATGGAAAAAAACCAGGCAATAGAGAAAATTCTCCAGTTATATTGTTTTGATTCCTCAAAGAAACAAAGTGGGCAGGAAATACAAGTGTTAAGTAAATAAAACCAAAGAAACAAATTTTGATATTTACTCTTCTACAGATCAACTCGCCACTTTTAGCAAGTCTTTTCCGCCAGTATAAACAACTATAAAGTGTTCTGAAGAGTTAATATTAAACATACGTATTTATATGAAAAAGGTACGTGATGTTGTGGCAAACAAATGTATTCTACTCATATGTCAATGCGCATTTAGTATGTAAAGAAAAATATCAGCAACAAACATGTAGCCGTGGCATTGTACTGTTACTTCTCTGATACTATGTAAACAGTTTCAGAACTGCAGTGAATCAATAATGTTCACTAAATCCTGGGGTTTTTTTGTCATTAACTTTTTGACTACAGACTTCTGGTAGTGACAGAGAGTATGCTGATTAGTCCTTTGTGAATACAGCTTTTAAAATTACTAGATTAGTAGAATTTTAATTATTTTCCTCTATTTTTACCCAGTGCACCTCTCCTTTTCTTTCTACTACGATGTTGTTTGGAGTGAAAAAGAAGAAAAAACAGAGAGTCAATAAGGACAAATTTTGTTAGGGGATTCATTTAATTAAACTTAATGAATCTGAAGGGAGAAACTTGAAAGAAGAATTCCTTCAGAGAAATTTTAGCTACAACAAAGGTTTTAAAGCCAGTCTGAATACTGTATGTCACATATGACATTATCAGAAAATGCTTGTATCTCTTAATATATGTAGAAGAATCAGAGTTTCTACATAGAGAATAGATGCCAGGTAGATCCAAGCAGGACTCATCTAACGTAGCGTTAGACCTCTACTATGCAGCTGTCAACATCTGAATTAGTCATCCTACAGCTGCATTGGTGGTCAATGAAAAGAAACAGGGTCCTTTAGAGCAGTTTTGGCCTAATTTACCTGACTGAAGATGAGATGAGGTTTTCATAGAGGTACCCACATCAACTATACAGAGGTTAGAATGATTAGCTCAAGCGAGTGCCCAACTGTCTTGATCAAACTTCAAGCTGACCAGACATTATGTGAAAACATGTAACAGAGCCTGAGCTAGCAACTGTAGAGCAGTGGTCTCACATTTTTTTTTGACTGCACACCTCTATCAGTAAAAAAATTTTGAGCCTGCACCCCCAGTATAGTATATTTGTTTATTTATAAACTATGTACACGTGTCTTGGGTTTACATGGTAAGGTTTTGGTAGCAGGAGTGTGGACTACAGGGTTGGCCTCTTTGAGGTATGACATGGGGCTGTCCCCATGTCACACAGAGCTGGTTCCAGCTTGCTCCAAAATGGACCCACGACTGGCAATGTACTAATATATTATATACATTATAAAACATATGGGAAAATATAATTTAAAAAAATGGATAAGTGTCCTGGTTTTGGATAAGTTAATTTTCTTTCTAGTAGCCGGTACAGTGCTGTGTTTTGGATTTAGTATGAGAATAATGTTGATAACACACTGATGTTTTTAGTGTCTACACTAAGCCAAGGCCTTTCCAGCTTCTCACACCCTGCCAGGTGCACCAGAAGCTGGGAGAGCACAGCCAGGACGGCTGACCCAGGCTGGCCAAAGGGAGATTCCCTACCATAGAATGTCATGTTCCACATATAACTAGGGAAGCTAGCCAGGAGGCAGATTCACTGCTTGGAAACAGAATGGGCATCAGATTGTTTTATTTTCCTTTTGCATGTGGTGAGAAATTGCATTTGTGCATCACTTGTATTATTGTTGTTGTTATTACTATTTTCACTATTATTCTCTTCCTTTATTATCCTATTAAACTGTCTTTATCTCAACTCACAAGTTTTTCTTCCATTCTCCTCCCCATCCCCTTAGGGGGTGGAGGGGTGGGTGAGTGGCTGTCTGGTGGCTTAGTTACTGGCTGGGGTTAAACCACGACAATGAGATAAAGATGCAAAGGATGAAATAAATATTATTTAAAAAAAATATATAATATTTAATTTGACTTATTAATGGTACAAAAAATACTTTCTCCTCACACCCCAGTGGATTGCCTTGCACACCCCAGGGGTTGTGCATATCCCATTTTGCTGACAACTGCCTTAGAGAGTAGTCCTCAAGTTTTACAATCTGATTTAGTCTTCTGTTCAGTTTGTGCTAGTAAGTAGCAGAACAATATAGTAATATCAATATTGAAATAAATTTCCACTTGGTTTTAGTCACTGATTTAATAGGTTTATCTGTGGATTTTCTGAGTGGATGTGAATTTGGCCCTTCCAAAATGTCTCAGGTTCTCACAGTGAAACCAAATCCTTTTCAATTTTGTTTGGAGCATACACCTCTGTTAATTCTTCTCCAGGTTTGAAAAGCTTTCTTTCTGACTTATGAGAAAAAAACAAGAATAAAAAATTTCACTCACATACTATTTTCGGTACTTTTTAACAACTTATATAGTAAGTGGGATTTATCTTTCCACATGTTTAAAAAGAATTTAGTTTTGTGTTTATTTAATCATTACACTGACATTCAAGTCTTTCTTTTCCATTAGAGAAATTATGCTGAATGAAGAAAGACCATTGGTGTTTCAAGAAATTTTGAAGATTTTGTCATTAAAGAGAACAGGAATGGAAGGAGTGTTGACTTGCTGAAGTGGGATTAGAATATTGTTTCAGCTTCAGGATGTATTGTGGAAAAGGACACAGAAAGGAAAAGAGTGGAAACATTTGAGAAATTTTGCAAGCACTTTTCCCACAGTGAAAGTCATTAGAGAAGCAGTGAGACTTGTACACCATAGTAATGTTATGGAGACCATCAAGGAGGAAAAGGACTGGGTCTTGAGAGCATTTCAAGTTCTGCAGAGGTGATCACCTTCCCTCAACTTTGTAGGAGATCTTGGGGACTGACACAGTCAGCTGCAGGTGACATGAATCCCCCCGTAAATGTTTAATGGTGTGGTCAAAAGAGAAGAAGTGGAAGTTCTTTCTTTACTCTGTCTCATTAAAACCAACATCACTCATTTTCAAACTTGAAATATCTCTGTCACATAAACCCTTGTTTCTCTAGTGCTTATTGCTGTGAATTATTGATATTATTTGTCGCACATTATAAAGGCCAACATCACAAAGTTGAGCCTTGGCAAGATGAACATTGTGCTTGTAGAGGGAGAAACAATGCATAATGTACATTTGAATTGTGGAACAGACAAGCTCAGATCTGTATAGAAAGCTTTTACTCTTGATGCTTTATATGTTTTGATGAAGTAGATATTTGTATGCACAAGGAACAAACTGTATAAAATATCCCGTCACTTTTTTTTTTTTAAAATAATGTACATATGAAGATTCTGTTGAAGGAAAAAATAAAATTAAGGGTTAAAAGACAGTTTAAAATGCACCTTAAAGGAAAATACAGATTTGTTTCTCTAAGGTATAAAACCCCGCCTCTACTGTCCAGGACTAGTGTGTGTTATCCCTCCCTTTATCTGCAGATTACAACTTCAGCAGTACATCTGATTTATTTTGTGGGTTTTGTTTAGTTGGTTGGTGGTTTGGGTTTTTTTTTTTCCTAGAGTTAAAACAGTGTTACCCATATTGCTTTGTCCCATTGATTTGCCAAGCTTGCAGGTTTTTTTTTTTTAAATACATACTCATTCATATCATCTGTTGGAGAAATAAGAAAATTTCCTGCTAAGCTACAACATCTATCACCAAGTTTGTAAATTCTTGTCATCAGTGATGCTCTCCTACATACTTATTCACAGCTTTTGAAGGATCACTGATATGGTAGTTACTCTCCACTTTGGTATTTAGTGGCATTCAAAAGAGCATTTGCTATTGACACATCCTATGCAATGTAGTGTAAACAGAACATTAGATAAGGCTTATTTTAATGAAGAGACATTTTAAGACAGCTTAAGGAAGAAATAGTGGATCTACTTCCATTTATGAACTACACAACTAAAACCAGCTGCTAGTATCACTGTAATTCTATTTTTCTACTGGCAAAGTAAAGGTCAGACTAGAGCAGGAATATATTGATATGGTGTTATTGTAATAGACCTGCAGTTTGTTAATTGAAGTTTCCAGCACATATCTCTGTGTCAGTACTTATGGTGACAACACACTGGTGAATACAATATAGGTACAGGAAAAATAACTGTCTGATACTGTGTCCATTTGCATATCAGATATGATCAAGATCTCAGTCCTGCTTATATTAATTTCATTTCCAGCAGTACTGGGGTATCCAAGGAAGAACAGAAAATGCAAAGAGACATTTTTGCTAAACTGTTTTGTTACTTTGCCTTTCCCATCCATTCAGTTATTTTTTTTTTGTCTTGTCAGCTTTGACATATAACATAAAATTTTCAGAAGTGCCTAAGGGCCATATTAAAAAAAGGACTGAGGTATCTCAAGTGGGACTTACTCTGCAGATACCAACGATGACGAGCGTGGTCCTGAAAAACCCTATACAACCTCTGTAGGGATCTTATGATTCAAATGTAAAGTTTTCTGTGCAGTAGAAATATATACCCAGAAGTTCCTAAATCCTCACACAGTTAAGTTCAGCAGCTGAGTTTTCCTGGGATACAGAAATTAGGAATTACTCTGCCCAAATCCCTGTGGAGTTGGCTCTAGGAGGTGATCTCAGAGTATGCATAAAACAAGAGACACAGAACTGACGTCTTTCAAACTGCCTTTTTATTTGCCACTCTCCTTTGAAGCACTGGTAGAAGAGAAAGAGCTCTTTAGTTTTTATATCCTGATCAGAAATATCACCAGGCTGCTTTGTTCCCTATTGTCCCTGAAAGACTTTGTATTTCCATTTCTCAGCTTAGTGAAGCAGACTTATACCACTAGATAACACACCAGGTGGGGAGATCACCTTTTCTTCTTCTTTTACAAGCCGTGCCACAATTCAGACTTAGATTCATTTGGCCAGAAAGAGGAAATAAAAGAATCTATAGGCTAGCAGTTACTGGGAGTGTGAATTCTTGCTGTCAGGGACTGTTTAGCATTTTAGATTAGACTTTCCTGGCCTCCCAGCTGAAGAAACAAGCTTATTTTTGCTCTCTCTTAAGCATTGAAGTGGCTTTTTTTTTTTTTTTTAAGATTTTAATGACTTATGGGGGAATTAGTTTCAAAAATCACTTAGGGATTTCTGAACGTTTGCTTCTACACTGTAAACTATGGGATAGGTACTTCTTTCACCACACTATCCCTTATCAAATAAGATGCTATTACATTGAATCTAATAATAATGATCATTACTTACAATGTATATAATAAATGTATAATAAAGCACCGGATCCTTGTTTGAATTTTAATGACCATTTGTTTTAGATCATTTAGGCTGCCTTTCCTCTCTCATTTTGCTGTATTGTCCTGCTAATGGCACAAGAGCATCACAGAATGAAACCCAGACTGCTCTATGCTACAGAGGCAGCAGCAGGAGCTCCTAATCATTCCTTTTCAGAGAATAGGAGCAACAGCCAAATTACTCATCTTGATCACAGAACTGGCACTGTCTGCTGCCTGAGTGGGTCGGCTCCAAGTGGAAAGGAAGAACAGACTGATATACTGCGTGTGCATGCGGGGGGATGTAGGGGAGAAGGGTACAAGGAAGGGGAGAGTATGGGAACCGCCTACTTATAGTGGTGTATAAATTGTTAACAGTAAGCTTTTGAGCAACTCACCTGAGTTGTGGTGATAGATGCTGTCCTGTCCCAACAGAACGGCTCCTACAGCTGAGTCACTGCTGAGGCTTTTACAGCATTGAAGAGATTGTTCACACAGGTATGGGTTTTTTTCACCCCAATAATAAACATGCAGAATCATAGTAGTTGGAGAACAGAAGCTAAAAGCAGTGATTCAGTGGTGTGTATCATTCCTTAGCGACCTGAATAAAGGGATGGGACTTCCTTTGCCAAAAGTGGTATAAAAGCCTGTCCTTTAACTTTTCTTTCTCTCTTTTTTTCTTTTTCTTTTTCTTTCTTTTTTTTTTTTTTGGTTACAGTCAAAACTGTATTTACTTCCTAATAATGAATGACAGTTAAAAAGTTTTCCACAGCAGCAAGTGATGCGCAGTGGAAACCTTTTGGTAGGATAGAAGCTTTGATTTCAAAGAAAACTTATATTCTTTAATACTGTCCATGTAGGTGGGGGGTATCCATTACTGATAGTGAAGTACAGCAAGAAGTTTCTATCCTGTGTGCAATCATTGTAAATAATAATAATAAAAAAACAACTCCTCTGAAATAAAAGATGTGCTGCATTTGTACTTTTTGATAGCAAGTTTTAGCGTGAGCCCCTCAGGATTCACATGAGCAAGACCAATATAAGATTACTGCTGAGATTTGACTGCTCAATGGCTTCAATACAGCAGGGAACCAATTTGAGGGAAAAAATGATTTTAACAAAAAAAAAAAAAAAGGCAATGAAGTCAGGGAGTTTGAGAATGAAATTTACAAAATGATTTCTCATACAGTTCACCCCTGTGTCACTCCCTCCCTTGAGTGTCAAGCAATGTTATAAAAGGTGTTGCTATAACAACACTAATTAATTATAGTGGGATTTCATGTGTGGCACTAAAATCCAAGCCACAGTAGTCCTGTTTTATGTCATAGCCAGTGGTGTAAGACAAGAGGTATATGATACTGAGATCAAACATAGTGTAGTAATTACCAAGAAAGGCCAGCTTATGTTAAGGCAATGCATACATATCTACCCATATGTTTTGGATACATGAATGACCCTCAAAAATACTGACACTTTTCGCACTGTATATTAAAAAGTAAATTGAAACCGAGTGTGAAATTTGTGCAAAACAGTAAAAACATTGCAGAGCTCTCTCACTTTAAAAATCATGCTTGTCATACACCCAGACTTGGGCTGAATCTAAGTCAGAGGTTTAAGATCATCAGAGGTGACACTGAAATCTACCTTGTGATCACCATAACCTTGCAACAACTAATAGGAAATATTACATATCAGTGAAAAAAAATACATGAAAATAGCATTAGCAGGGACTTTGATAAGTCTTGGCTATGCTAAGATATTACTGTAATTATGAAGAGGAATGATTCTTCAGGGAAAGTTGATGCTCCCTTTCCATGATTGTTAACAATATATGTTTTTATTTTCCTTCCCCCCCCTTCCTTCCCCCCAAAAAAATAAAAATATTGTGATAGGAGACCTTCAGTTTAGAGAAGTATTGCTTATTACAAGGATTAATGTTTATTGAAGAAATGGTAAATTTTAGTTACTCAAAAAAACTCCACATTTTTAGGAGAGATTATTGACATCAATGTATCCACTTTAAAATGTCCAGAACCATCCAGAACACACTTGCATGTCTGTGGCCTGAGCACTTAAAGGTGGAGAATAAGGATTATATGAAAACTGCTATGTCAAATTGATAAAATGTATTTGATAAAGTATAAATATCTCCCTCTTAGAGATACTTTAAAGACATTATAGATTGGATTAATTTTTATTTCTTCTTTAGGATGAATGTCTAGGTTGATCTTCCCAAATATAGGAACCTAGATTTTCACTTGTTCAAAGTAAAAAAAAAAAAAAAAAAAAATATATATATCCTATTCTAGGTTTTTTTCATGATAGCATGAGTCATATTTGCTCTGGAACATAAACAAGAAAGACACCCATATTGCCTGTTTCCTGCAATCTCATTAGACAGTCTTAGGTACATTTTTAGATGCAACCTTTGCAGCTTTACAACCTAAGTTTTCATTCACACTAGTGTAAGAGGAAGAAGCTAATCAAAACTGATTAACTGAAAATAAGGCAGAAGCTTGTAGAACAACATTCTCAGTTTTAGTACTTTTTTGGTTCTGTGTTGGGCATTATTATGGGCTTGAGTCATTTTCACAAGTGATGCACACCTCACCACTTTGATCGATGCTAGCTTTGAATCACTTTGTAAGTTCTTACCATTGAAGAGGCAAAAAAAGGCTAATGGGTGTAGAAAGACACTGGCTAAATGGAAATAAATCCTCTGAGGATCACTTTGGAAATCTAGAGTAGACATCCAATACGTTACAAAAACCTGTGATTTTTGATTGTCATTGACATTTCCTGTAAGGAACTCTGTTTTTCATTGAACTGACATCTTGCAGCTTTTGTTAAGTCTGGGGTATTCTGACCTTAAGTTTGCACAAGCCTTTATGTGTTAACTGATATCATACAAAGAGTAATCATTGCATTTTACATCTAGAACTGTTGCTCTTCTCTCATTAATGACAAGGTACGTTGCTTCATCTTGCCAAGTGGTAAATTTCCCTTATGCTTAGACACTTTCTCCAACTGATGACACAACATACAGTTTATTATATGTTTGCATCAGACTTTAGATCCTGATCTTCAGAACCACTGACAGATCTAGGAAAAAGATTATAACCTGGATAATCAAGGAGCAAGTTTCCAAAGGCCTGCTAGATATCTAAGATTTTCATTTTATTAGGAGAAAAACCTCTACAATTCATTAATCCCTTAGCCAGTACCAATGTTGTCTGGATGCTTTAAGGTACTGGAATGCATCATTCTCCAGTGAATATGTGTAGAAACACTGACCAGCCTGAAAAGTTCACTGGTTTCCAGCAAAAGTTTCCTTTCTGAGACCAAATTATGGAGCTAGCTCTTTTTGATGAAAATTACTTTCAGCAAAACTTAACAGATGAATCAAATTTCTGGACTTCACAAATGCTTATGACATGCCAAAAGACTCTAGTCTTTTGATCAAAACACCTGGACTTTTTTTCCAGTGAGGAGGGTATGAAACAAGCTCATGGACATGACAAATGAATGGTCTTTGTGCTGTCACATGTTATCCAACCTGTGCATCACAAACTCTTTGTTCATTTATTCAAATGACATCTGTCTCAGTATCCATGCTTGGCCATTCTCAGAATTAAACACACATTGAATACCAATGCTTGAGGTGGTTTCATCTTCAGCCAAGGACAAGGAAAACGATACCTCATGTGTTCCTCTTGCCTAATGTTTCCGCTGTCGTCCAGTTTTAAATGCATTTGAATCATAAGATACCTCGGTATTTGGTACTCTTGAGATTTTACAAATGCTTAAAAAAACCTTGCTGCTAATGGTAAAATTGACAGTGAACTTCTCAATAAAGTAGCCGGCTAAGCATGAAATAAATATGCTTGCATGCCCCAGATGTTCTTAGTTGTCACTGATCTTTCAACTTCAGAATATCATGATCTGGTGTGGTACCTTTGATGCAAACACATCCTACCACAGCAGGACAACAGGAAGTAACACTGCTATGAGGAAAGGGTTCAGGTGTCCTGTTTATTTTTTCTTGTTGTTGTTTGTTTGGGCTTTTTTCCCCTGCAAGTAAGTTCTTTGTTGTCTGTCCTACTGTATACTTTTCTGGTTTTGACCTTCCACACCACCAGTGAGCCATGATGAACAACTCATGGATTAGAATCTGTTTTCATAAAAAGGGGAAATAAAACAACCTGCCCTGTAGCTTGGACGAGAGAAAGCCATGAAGAAGCACTTTGTAGGGAACTGCCCTCTATGGAGTTTCTGTAGCATCCAGTTGACATTGAACACCACCAGTGAAACACCTGCCACTTGGCTCGACAAGTCCCGCGTTCACTAAATACATAGATAAGCCTGAATGCAATTTTACAGTATAGAGTACTTTTACCATAGAAAATATGGTATTTTTCAGTCTGCAATATAGCAAAAGCAAAGCTGCAAAATGAGTTGTTTCATTCTGTTTAAAGTATCAACATTTTAATTTCTTTCCATTCCCCTGTATAAGGAATTGGTTTATTTTCTGAAAAGTGCATATTCTGGCATGGATTGATGACTCTGCTACAGATGAGCAAGAAGCCCTAGGTGACCCATTTACCCTTCCCCAGTAGGGTACCAGCTGCCAATTGCCCCCACTCTGCGATGGCTTGTCCTTCTTCTCACCTTGTCATCAAGCCAAGACTGCACACTGTAGGAGCACAGGTAAGCATCTGCCTCTCTAATCACTGCCAACAGCTCTCCATTATCAGCTGCCAGGGGTTCTTCGAAGAACTGTGCACAACTTCCTCCAGATGCACATACTGAGCGTTTTTATGTCTGCAACAAATTCTGCCTTTGCAACATAGGGAAGTCTCAAATGTCAAATCTGTTTCCAAAGTTGCATTTCATCTCACCATGAAACATAATACATGCTAGTGCACTTTTTTTTTCCCACCTTAACTGGCAGGCATTCCCAGCTGGACTAAGTACACAAACTTCATCTAAGTAATAGAAATATCTTTTCTGATGAGATGATCTTCTGCAGACAAAATTAAAGGGATAAGTTCAGCATCCATTGGATACCTTTAAGAAGTTACCGATTTTGCCTTTGACAAATGAAGAAGGCCACTTCATTGTCTGCCATGTCTCCTCATGGACACCCTAAAATTTACTTTGGATATTGAGAAAATTCATAAATTATCCAAGTTGCTTAATTAGCCTGTGATCATTTAGAAATAGAGGCTGTACTCCTTACTGCTTTCAGACAGTCCTATTGACTTCATGCAATTGTAAGGGCTAGTGCCTGGGGACTGCTGTGGAAAATAGAGACCTTTGGTGTATGAAAAAATATTAAAATACATTTCAATCAGCTTCTACTTTTAAAAACAAAACCAAAACAACACCTCCTTGACAACAACAACAACAAAATCCTCAACTCCCTCAAGAGTCAAAAGCCAGAAAACCCACGTGATCAGAAACTTTTGGTTGTTTTATGCTGCAGCTCCTACCTTCAACCTGATAGTGATTGAGGAATAGAAAAATTTTAATTGCATTTAGATGAACATGTTCAAATGGAAAAGAATCTCAGAAAAAACCTTAGCAATATTTCCCCTGATTTCAGTGTTTATGTTCCAGGAAAAAGTCAAACTGAAATAATAATTTAATTATCCTAACCAAACTGTTGTGCATTCTAGCCATTCTTCAAAGGTAAAATGAAAATTTTGGGGTAAAGGAGTACAAAAGTACTTGTGCAAGAATATGAGCAATGTCTTTATTTCCAGCACATAGGAGACTATGACCTAGCAATCTTCCTCATCATATCATGTAAAACATTTTGCTTATCATCATAATGATTTTTTTTACAACAAATAATACAGTGCCAAGACTGACTGTAAAATGTCAAGAGAAAATCTTTTTTACCTTTTGAATAATCTAATGACAGCTTACAGAGGAAGGTTGATTTTTGCAGAATTCTGATCTAAAGATTTTATTTCATTTTTTTTTGTGTACACATTCATCTCTTTAATTGCTTGATCAATTGCAATATCTCATAAAACATCTAGTTGTTGGGTCTGTCCTGTTTCTTACCAAATGACAAATCACATGATCATTACATTCTGAATCACCCAAGTTTTGCACTTCTGCCAAGGAAATTTTCAGACACTCATTTTAATATACTCAAGATTATTGGTAGCATTTGATGAGAAGTTTTAGTACTGAAATTGTCAAAATTTGAGGCACAAGAACAAATGCAAGAAAGATTTTCTTTGTAGGATCTTTAAAATTTGGCTACATTGAAGAATGAGCAGGAATATGTGAGATTTTGGGTTCTTTCATCTCCATTTTATGATGAGGTCACCTTTCTGAAACACTTGATGAAGCCTGTACCTCTCCTTCTGGTATTTTTCTTTGCCACAATTTTGTGGCCTTGGGCTTGACACACTGACTTTAGTGAATGTCTGTTTGACTATCCGTTTGAAGTACAGAGTCTCAGTAATGTACTAACAGTGAATTTCACTCAGAGATTGCCACAGATTGTCAGTATTACCAAATTAAGGATTATAGAAAAAAAGGTCCTTTGTGGAATGGTCAAACATGCAGCTCTGTGGGGTGATATCAGTGGTGAATATGCAAGCAGTTTTACAGTTTGCCAGGCTATAGTGCAATGTAAATATTGGGCATACACAATTTCCTTGTCATTTGGAGGAGAAAAGGCATTCCTCATGAAGACTGGAAGTGGTCAAAATATGCTTTATGTACTACATAGGATTGTTAAAAATTCTTTCATCTTTTCTTGCTTTCCATAATTTGCGGGGACAAAACAATAAATAATTTTTCCAAATTTAACCTCCTTTAAACAAAACCCTTCTTTATAATTGTGAAAATACAATTATATTTGTAGCACATGTAGAATAGTCCTGCAGATTTTTTACCTTTTTTTTTTAATTTATTTACTGTTTGGTTAGAAAATGAAAATCATTTTCATTTAAAAAAGAAACCCTCCCTAAACTCTTACAGATGCTGAATAAAAGTTGCCTTATTAGAAATTCTCAAAGCTCTTATCTCTAACTTGAGTTTATTTCCTGTACGAATACATTAGTATGGATAGGTAGGCAGGTGTAATGTCTCTGTTAGAGATATTGGTAGATGATATATTTCTCAACTTCCAGCTTTTCTAATGGGAGGCAAGGTGAGCTTGGGAACAGCTGGTGTCTCTTATTATTTCTTTATTCCCTAGAACAATAGATGTATGGGGTACGGGAAAAGGATCTTGGCACAGGAGTGAGCAGAGGTCATTGAAAGAGCTTTAAACAAGATTTGAAGGGGAAAGGGATAAAATCAGACTTGCTAGAGATAAGCATGGGGCGCCACTGTTTAAGGGATGGTGTTCTAGTAAGGTCCTTCGGTCTGCCATCTCAGTGAAGGTAGGAGATGGAGGGCCATGCGACAGCAAAGACACAAGGGTTATTGATGTGTTAGAAACCACAGAAGTGCCTGAGAATGATCACACAGGAATCGGGGCTTCCCCCAGAAAAAAAGGTGGTGGGATCAATAGCCCAACTGAAGTGCATCTACACCAATGCACCCAGCATGGGCAACAAACAGGAGGCGCTGGAAGCCATTGTGCAGCAGGAAACCTATGATATAGTTGCCATCAGAGAAACATGGTGGGATGACTTGCACACCTGGGATGCTGCGATGGATGGCTACAAACTCTTCAGAAAGGATAGGCAAGGAAGGAGAGGCCGTGGAGTAGCCCTGTTCTGTGTTTTGATTGTTTAGCATTTGACGATGGTTACAATAGGTTTGAGTGTTTATGGGTAAGAATTAGGGAGAAGGCCAATAAGGCAGATATCATGGTGGGAGTCTGTTATAGACCACCCAAACACAATGAAGAAGCAGATGTAATATTCTATAAGCAGCTGGGAGAAGTCTCACAATCTCTAGCCCTTGTTCATGTGTGGGGACTATCAATTTATCAGATGTCTGCTGGAAATACAATACAACAGAGAGGAAACAGTCTAGGAGGTTCCTGGAGTGCATGGAAGATAACTTCCTGACACAGATGGAGAGTGAGCCAACTAGGGAAGGCGCCCCACTGGACCTGTTGTTTATGAACTGAGAAGGACTTGTAGGTGACATGATGGTTTGAAGGCCATCTTGGGCATAGTGATCATGAAATGCTAGAGTTTTTGATTCTTGGAGAAGTAAGGAGGGGGGTCAGCAGAACTGCTACTTTGGACATCTGGAGGGCAGACTTTGACCTGTTTAGGAGACTGGACGACAGAATCACTCAGGAGGCAGTCCTGAAGGGCAAAGGAGTCCAAGAAGACTGGATATTCTTCAGGAAGGTAATCTTAAAAGCGCAGAAGCAGGCTGTCCCTATGTGCCAAAAGACGAGCTAGCAGGGAAGTGTGTTGGGTTTGCGTGGCAAGGTTTTGGTAGTGGGGGGCAGGGGGGATACAGGGGTGGCTTCTGTGAGAAGCTGCTAGAAGCTCCCCCTGTGTCTGATAGAGCCAATGCCAGCCGGCTCTAAGACGGGCCCGCCGCTGGCCAAGGCCAAGCCAGTCAGCGCCTCTGTGACAACATATTTAAGAAGGAAAACAAAACAGTTGGGGGGAAGCTTTTGCAACTGGAGAGAGGAGTGAGAAGATGTAAGAAACTTCGTGGACACCAAGGTCAGTGAAGAAGGAGGGGGAGGAGGTGCTCCAGGCGCTGGAGCAGAGATCCCCCTGCAGCCCATGGTGAAGACCATGGTGAAGCAGGCTGTCCCCCTGCAGCCCATGGAGGAAGGATGAGGGGGTGTAGAGATTCCACCTGCAGCCCGTGGAGGACCCCACGCCGGAGCAGGTGGAGGCACCTGAAGGAGGCTGTGACCCCGTGGGAAGCCCATGCTGGAGCAAGCTCCTGGCAGGACCGGTGGACCCGTGAAGAGGGGAGCCCATGCCAGGGCAGGTTTGCTGGCAGGACTTGTGACCTCGTGGGGGACCCACGCCGGACCAGTCTGCTCCTGAAGGTCTGCACCCCATGGAAGAGACCAATGCTGGAGCAGTTTGTGAAGGACTGTAGCCCATGGGAGAGACTCCATGTTGGAGCAGGGGAACGATGAGAGGAGTCCTCCCCCTGAGGATGAAGAAGCGGCAGAAACAACTTGTGCTGAACTGACCGTAACCGCCATTCCCCGTCCCCCTGTGCCGCTGAGGGAGGGGAAGGTTGAAGCTGGGAGTGAAGTTGAGCCCGGGAAGATGGGAGGGCTGGGGGGAGGTGTTTTAAGACTTGATTTTTTTTCTCATTCCTCTACTCTGTTTTGCCTAGTAATAAATTAGATAAATTTCCTCTCTAAGTTCAGTCTGTTTTGCTCGTGACGATAATTAGTGAGTGATCTCTCCCTGTCCTTATCTCGACCCAAGCTTTTCTTTATACTTCTCCTCCCCATCCCGCTGGGGGAGGGGTGAGTGAGCGGCCGCGTGGTGCCCTGCTGCCGGCTGGGCCTAAACCACGACAGGACGAAGACCGGCCTGGCTGAGCAAAGAGCTCTGGCTGGAACTCAGGAAAAAAAGGAGAGTTTATGGTCTTTGGAAGAAGGGGCAGACAGTTTAGGAGAACTACAAAGATGTTGTGATGTTATGCAGGGAGAAAATGAGAAGGGCTGAAGTCCAACTAGAACTTAACCTGGCTACTGTAGTTAAAGACAATAAAGGGCTAAGGAGAATCTCCATCTTTACTGGATATGGAGGGAAACATAGTGACAAAGGATGAGGAAAACGCTGAGGTACATAACGCCATCTCTGCCTCAGTCTTTAATAGTAAGACCAGTTGTTCTCTGGGTACCCATCCCCCTGAGCTAGAAGACAGGGACAAGGAGCAGAATGAAGCCCCCATAATCCAAGGGGAAATGGTTAGCGACCTGCTACACCACTTCAATGCACACAAGTCTATGGGGCCAGATGGGATCCACCCAACAGTACTGAAGGAGCTGGTGGAAGTGCTCACCAAGCCACTTTCCATCATTTATCAGCAGTTCTGGCTAACCGAGGAGGTCCCAGCTGACTGGAGGTTTGCAGATGTGAGGATCCGGGGAACTAGAAGCCTGTCAGTTTGACCTCAGTGCCGGGGAAGGTTATGGAGCAGATCATCTTGAGTGCCATAACAGAGCACATACAGGACAACCAGGTGATCGGGCCCAGTCAGCATGGGTTTATGAAAGGCAGGTCCTGCTCGACTAAGCTGATCTCCTTCAAAGTCAAGGTGACCCACTTAGTGGTTAGATGTTGTCTACCTGGACTTCAGTAAAGCCTTTGACACCATTTTCCACAGCATTCTCCTGGAGAAACTGGCTGCTCATGGCTTGTATGGGCATCCTCTTTGCTGGATAAAAAACTGGCTGGATGGTTGAGCCCAGAGACTTGTGGTGAATGGAGTTAAATCCAGTTGGTGGCTGGTCACAGGGGGTGTTCCCCAGGGCTCAGTATTTGGGCCAGTTATGTTTAATATCTTTATCAGTCATCTGGATGAGAGGATTGAGTGCATCCTCAGTAAGCTTGCAGACAACACCAAGCTGTGTGGGAGTGTTCATCTGCTTGAGGGTAGGAAGGCTCTACAGAGGGGTTTGGACAGGCTGGATCAATGGGCCAAGGCCAACTGTATGAGGTTCAACAAGGCCAAGTGCCGGGTCCTGCACTTGGGTCACAACAACCCCATGCAATGCTACAGACTTGGGGAAGAGTGGCTGGAAAGCTGCCCAGCGGAAAAGCACCTGGGGGTGCTGGTCAACAGCCAGCAGAATACGAGCCAGCAGTGTGTCCAGGTGGCCAAGAAGGCCAACAGCATCCTGGCTTGTGTCAGCAATAGTGTGGCCAACAGGACTAAGGAAGAGATTGTCCCCCTGTACTCACCACTGGTGAGGCCGCACCTCGACTACTGGGTTCAGTTTTGGACCCCTCACTATAAGAAAGACATTGAGGTGCTGGAGTGTGTCCAAAGAAGAGCAACGAAGCTGGTGAAGGGTCTAGAGCACAAGTCTTATGAGCAGCAGCTGAAGGAACTGGGGTTGTTTAGTCTGGAGAAAAGGAGGCTGAGGGGAGACCTTATTGCTCTCTACAACTGCCTGAAAGGAGGTTGTAGCCAGGTGGGTGTTGGTCTCTTCTCCCAAGTAACAAGCAATAGGAGAAGAGGAAACGGCCTCGAGTTGTGCCAGGGGAGGTTTAGATTGGGTATTAGGAAAAATTTCTTCACTGAAAGGGTTGTCAATCATTGCAACAGGCTGCCCAAGGAAGTCGTTGAGTCACCATCCCTGGAGGTATTTAAAGGATGCATAGATGTGGTGCTTAGGGACATGGTTTAGCGGTGGACTTGGCAGTGCTATGTTTACGGTTGGACTTGATAATCTTAAAGGTCTTTTCCAACCAAAACGATTCTATGATTCTATGTTTTTCCCTCACCTTTGTATTTCTAAGTGGAAAGGTTAAGTTGCCATAGTATCTGCCTTCTTCAGAACTTTTATTATCTTCTTAATCCTTTTTGTTACAACCAGCTAATAATATAGGAATGCAGTATCACTGCTTTGTTTTTTTCACTCTGCTCTGGAAGTACAGGTAAACTGTGGGCAGCCCAAGACAGTTTTCTTTGCTTACCAAACATACGGGAAAAGACCATTAAATATTAACATGAATTACAGTAACTCAGTAAAAAAAAGTAAATTTACATTGGCATAGTCCACTATTCATTTATCTTTAATTTGTGCAGAAACAATAGCTCACAGGAATGTATATATGAGACATATGGCTTCCCCTGATGGACACAGTGGTTTTTATTGATGTTATTTGACTTGTAAGAATTATCCCAAGGGTTGATAACTTTTTTTTTTTGCTTTAGAAGTAATAGAATTCAGAAAATAAAAGGAAAAAATATGTCTAGTTCTTTTATACAGTTTGGCTTGATTTTTTTTTTAAATTTATTATTTTTATAAGGTGATAATTAAATGAACCAAAAGGTGGTAACTAAAGCCATGTAAGAGCATACTCTGATCTTTATTACTCATACTGTGTTGTTGGCAGCCTGCTTCAAAAGAGACAAAGGAACATTACGTGAGGGAGTATAGCCAAGTAACATTACATCATATCGGCAAAGGTGGAGAGTTCGGTCAGCAGCACTCGGCAGGATGGAGACCAGTGACTGCAGACGAAAAATAATGTGTGTCAAAAGAGCGGAAAGGCAGAAGGGCAGTGTTCTGACAAAGCCTGGAGAAAGAAGATGTCTCAGTGGGTAGGCAATGAATTACTTGAGCAAGGCTCAGGTCAATGCAGGGTATTTTGGCTTACATACACATTTCAGGATCCATATGCCTTAACAAAGCTGTTTAAAAAAATGTAATTCAAAAGAGTAAAACATGCAGAAATTTAAAATCAAAGGTAGCAATGTCAAGAAGGAGTGCTTTCCACTATCTTCTCTGGTCTTTGTTTTGGCAATAAAATACTCAGGGTGGGATTCATTTATTTGCTTCCTTGCCAGCCCCTCTTATTTGCTCCAATGCTTTCTTCATTCATTATTTATATGACTTAATGCCCAAACATTCCCATCTGGCTAAAGGGGATGCGGACTGATAGCCGGAACTTTGTTAGGTGGTGTAGGTGAGTTTGCTCCTGCACATGTACAATCACACAAAACTATGAGGAAAACACATTTTAGTTCTTCAAACAAGACATCACTTCTGGCTTTGCACCCCCTCTGCCAGCTCTATAATAATCAAGTGCTTGAAAAGAAATGATTAATTTCCTGTTTTTTGGTTTTTTTTTTTTTTTCTTGGAAAATAGCTCACCATTTCTCAAGCATGAATTATCACTGGCACTGCTGTTTTCATGCATTCATCTCAGAGATATCTTAATGAGACCTCCTACACGGTATCTTTTCTTATGCTGTACTCTCATTCTACTCATATTTTTCTTCTGTGGATGTGGTTATTAAAGTATTTATGCATTGTCAATTTAAATTTTGTAAAGACAATAAATGCTTTCTATCTTTTTTTTAAGCAATAGCTATGTCATTACACAGATCATCAAAATAAGAATCACCGTCTCAGAGAAACATTTACTTTCTTAAAAACAATTGTAACTGCTGTTTTTCTTTTTCATAACTTCATTAATGTTTTTAATTCATATTTCTAAATAATAATGCAGAAGAAAAACAAAAATGCTAATAATATCAGGTCAGAGCTGGAGGTCTTTTACTCACTGTTTATACAATTAAATGTTCAACTGAACAAAAGTGTAGGTATGTTTTGAGTGTACCCTTAGCAAAACTGTAGGGATGTGGCCTCTACAAAACATGGAAATGTAGATCATGGAAGAGGATTAGCTGTCACCAGTTTCAAGAGAATATCAGAGGCAAATCATGATCAGCCACAGCTATGTGGCTACCTATATAAGTTGGGGTTTTGGTTTGGTTTGGTTGGGTTTTTTTTTATTTTGTTTTGTTTTGTTTTGTTTTTCATTTCATATATGACATTCTAGCTCAAATTGCATCCTGTCCCTCATTTGCTTCTCTGATCTGTTCTCTGGTACACTAGGACCAAAATACATTACTATACCTTTTGTCCAGGGAATCACAATTCACCTAAATAAATACATTCACATGGCTGGGGCAATAGGTGAATTTTTGATCCTTTTTTGGTTTTGTTTTTGGTTTTTTTTCCAAGCAATGCCTAAAACAAGCTCAGCTGTTTGGTCACTGATTTGGGCCAAATAATATCAATAATATTCAAATGCATAAATAAGAATTAAAATAATAGTAACAACAACTATAATAATTACTACAAGTGATGAAAACAATAATATTAACAATAATAGCAATAATAGTAAATGAACACATATCTCATACAGGTTGAGATGTTTGCAACAGGGATCATGAAATCAGCATAGAGTTCCTTCATCGTTTCAGCACCCATCAACATAGTAACTTAAATTTAAAAAAAATTATATAATTTGTATAGATTCTTTTTTTGTTCTGTGGCAGCATTTAAAATCTGCAATCCTGTACCATATCCCTAATGAGCAAGACACTGAATATATAGGAAACAACCAGTCCCTATCCATAAGAACTAAAGTTTAAGAGGGGGAGATAAGCCAAACAAAACAACAGCAACAAAACCCCCAGGTAAGTAGAACCACACAAAGGAATATATGATGATAAACAAGTGGCATTGGTCAGTACGATAAGTTCTCTGCACAAGCAGTCTGTGATTTTACCTAGTGATTTTTGTCAGGCCAATCTTCATTCTTCCCTTGTTACACCTTCTTTTGAAATTGCAGCTCTTGCATTTGTTATTGAGGCAGCAAATATCTCATTTGGAGACTTCAGAGACTTTGAAAACACAACCTGAGTTTTCTACCCTTTCTCCTTTTCATTAAAATTGTTATTGTCACATTTGTTTCCAGAACAGTTTATTCTAAATTGCTACTCTGAACATTTCCGATTCTGTCTTCCTGCAGTCTGGTCAAAGACAACTGAAATCTGATTTTCATGAAATGTTGCAGCAGGTCACTTTGAGGTATTAGTCTTTTCAGCTTCTGAAACAAAAAGGAATTTTCTGTATTCTTAAGTGTTTTTTTTCAATCTTTGCTCGTCATGAATCACAAAAAGCAACTTGAAGGAAAAGGTGTATTGAATTTGAGTGTAAAGCACAGTCCAATTATTTCTGCAAGCGCATGTCCTTGAGACATTGTGTCAATGAATGACTGAAAGAATGATGACACAAGGGATTGGTAATGACATCTAAAATCTTTTCCTCAGGTTAACAGTTTCAGCCCACTAGAGTTTAGTAGTGGCAAAAGTTGTTAATTACTACAAGTACTTTCATTTCCAGAAAGCACTTCTCTGAATCTGCCCTTGAAGATAAATGTCCTCATCACAAAAAAAATAATTCCCATCTTTAAAGGTAGTGTTAGTATAGGGCATGTGGTGGACGAATGTTCACAGTGTGGGACTCCAGAGCTGTCCCAGCTCCCAGCTTCAGCTGCTTATACCAGCGGCATGATGACTGAACATCCCAGGGATGGCTTGGGACCACGCTGTCTCCTGGGCCTTGCTTTCTGCTGCATGGGGTGGGCAGAGGACAGCGATATTCCTGTATGGTCCAGCCTGCTTCTTCCTCCAGGTGACTGAGGAAGCATGCTGCAGCAGGCACACCATGCACAGCTGCAGAGAAGTCTGAGCTTTACTCACTCAACGTCAAATTGTGGGAGTGAGGTTTATCTTCATACTGCCCTGGGAAGTAAGCTTGCCTTGCCTGGATGGTGGCATGTTGAAGGTTCATATGGGGGTATCCGCTGCTGGATAGACTTGTAATGTTGGAAAGATAAAAAGAAGAGTTCAGCACTTTGTGGTTTAGACTGCACAATCCCTTATTGCCTTCCTGTATTATTCCTGCCTTTTGGGCAGAGCTGTATCCACACCCCACAAGGCAGCATATTGGACCTTCTGCACAGCAATGGTTTTGTAAGTGGAGCTGATCGATATTTATGTGCTTATTTAAAACATTTTTTTTCCATTTAAAATGGCCTTTGTTTTCAGGGTCAACCTTTATATGGGGAAGGCTTTTAAGATTTGTTTGTATATGTATGTGTTTTTACCAAGCTTTTGCTGAAAAAGAGTAAAATAGTACACAGTGCTTTTCAGCAAGACCCCAAAGTCCTTTCCAAATAAAGGCAACATTAGGGGGGCTAAACAAGGGAAAAATTAGGGGAAAAGGAAAATTTTGAATATCTGCATTTTTTCCCACAAATGATTATTTAAGGTTTGGAAATAATATAGTAGAACAGACATAGAGATATGACACTTTTAATTTATTTTTTTTTCCACAAATCACCCTTCTCCTTTCCTCATATATTTGGAGTAGTTGTGTTTTTACCTCTTAAAATACTTAAAGTAATTTGTATGTGCACTTATATGAGAATATATAGAGAGATATATAGAAAGGTTATATGTTCAGTGCAAAATTATAACCACTAACAATGTGCTTATCTTCAGGTTCACAGTTATTCCAAAGCTTCAGTTAGGAATCATGGCCCTGCAGAAGTCCATTGGAGCTTTGCCATTGACTTCAACAAAGTCAAGATTTTTATCTTCAATATCTTGGACAGAAAATTTGTTTTCAGTGGAATTTTCATCAGTGGTTGGTACTACATCATCACTGTCCAGATGCCCATGGAGATTCTGAACAGGTTTTTATGAGGCATTTGAATTTCAAATTGGATTTTTTACAGGCTGGAATTTCAACAACTGAAGTTTAATTAGCTGTGCCTCCTCCTTCTTCTCCTAGACTTTAAACAAGTTTTTTGTTTGTTTGTTTTTGTTTGTTTCTTTGTTTGTGTTTTTCTTTAAAGAAACTACTTTCAGTAATGTGTCTTCTTCAAATTTGTTAGAAAGCCTATATTTTCTGTTTTACCTCTTTCTTTCCCTGTTACTTTAACATTGGGGTTGCACTTACTGCCTTCTCAAAAACCGTGTGATTTTGCTGCAGCTTCAGTGAATGGTTTTGTGGTTTGGTTTTTTTTTTTTTTTTCTGCTCTAGCAGGACAGAAATCTCTAATCTAGACCACAGATCACCTGAGCAGGTCCAGAAGGTAGGGCAAGCCTTTGTTTCATTAGAGATGATACTATCAGAATGACAACCAAGACATAGGTCTCATTTTCTTTCATTTTAGGAAAGAACTTCAGAAAGCACTGATGTGGGAGGGGTGATACATCATTAAGCTTGCATGAGAGAAAGGTCTACATGCTGACAAAGAACAGTATGCTTCAGTCTCCTAGTCTTTGCCATCACTATTTTTACGTGGTTTGTTATGTTGAAGTTGAAATACTGCCAGGGGCTATATTCAATTTTGTTATGGTAAAGGCAGTTACTACGTGTTTTTGTCTGTAGTTTGGTTATAGCAATGTCGAGGATTGCATGCTTTGTTTTTAATTTTGTATATTCTCTACAGTCTCAGAAGCTGAAATATTTTAGGGGATGAGTGGATGTTATTTCAGCACAGATTTCACAGCTGAGCTAAAGAAATTCATGCTTCTGAGTTGAAAGAGTGTAAGATACACACAAGCATGAAAATAGGAGAGAGATGAGAGACAAATAGGCACGAATAGATCTTTGAAGACAAGAATAAGGATTTAGAGAGTGATTGTGGAAGGAAGTCAGAAGCCAGTGTGGGACTCAGGTAACAGAGTGACATCATGGGGAGAGGACATGAAGAAACAGCTTCTAGCTATAAAGTGTTAGGACTTAAGGGAGGGAAAGATGTGATAGTTAAGAAAGATTCAGTCTGCAGGGGGAGAAAGGACTCAGATATTGACCAAAGATTAACAATAGGGGAGGTGAGCTAAAGATGGACTTTGAATGTAATTGAGAAAAAGAATTAACAGTATTACTTTTTCCTTTGCTTGCTCTCTTACACTCTCTTCTCACTTACCCCAAGCAGAGTTTTGTCTTGAATGGATATGAAAGATTTCACATGGCCTGTGAGCTTACATTACTGACGTTATTTGGAAAACACTCAAACATTAGAGAGACGATCTTCAGTACAAGGAGATGTCCTAAATATCAACATTGTCTCAACAAAGTACTGAAATTAAGAAGCAGGGTGAAATAGGGAGCAAATTGGAAAGCAGAGTGCCTCCATAAACTAGACAAACTTAGACAACTCTAACAGATTTAATATCTTTCAGACCTTAAAGAGCACTTCGTAAGGCTCCCCGATTTAAAACTATCTGGGTATCTCCCTGACTTAGGAAGGGTAAAAAGGGAAGTTCCAAATTTATGAGCTAATCAAGAGATTTTATGCACTGTTTTTTTGAGTAATTTCATTTGCGTAGACATGCGCACACTTATTTGCAAAGGCAGTGGCCAGATGCTTGTCAGGCTCATTTAATTGCCTGAGTGCCAAGCCTTCAGCCAGGGAGTCATATACAACCGCACACACTATTTCATATCTCTGGCAAGAGCATGGATTGAAATCTACCAGTTTCCATTAATCATGTTGTAAATCACAAACTGTTCACCATGGTCGTCAATCAGTTCTATATGTGCCGTGCAATTTGCAAAGGATAAATTCATGTACCTTATTTGATTAGTCATGCTAAGTGTGATAATATCAGATCTCCATTTTTTCCTCTTTATAGACACTTTTCATCAGTGCAAACATGTCTATGGGATCACTATGGTCATCAGAGTCTTACACAAAAGCACATATTGCTTTTTATGCTTGCAAAAGGGAAAAGTGATGAAACAGAAGCCCACTTGATGGACTATCTACTCTATATTCTAAGATGTCTTATGCTGGGAAATTCGTGTATCTATCTAAGCTTTCAGTTTAGGGGTCACTGGCCATGGAAAGATGCTCGGTTTCAGGTAACCAGCTTTGATTAAAGGTGCTAAAACTTTTAGTTGTTGCTTTTCCTTCCTCATCACTTTTTGCTGTCATAGAAAATAGAGCTCCTCCCATTGGATTCTAGCATATAAGGTGAGCCAGTAAGACAGTAGCCAGCCAAGTAGTTGAACAGTTCCTTGAACCTGGAGATTGAGCTGTGCAGACACTCATCATACTGCAAGTTGTTAATAAAAACCTTCAGTGGACTTTTATGGATGAGGGAAATGGTGCGGAGAGGAAAATTTTATCAGGGTTACATTTGTCATAATGCTAGGGAATTTAGATGGACTACAAACGAAGTTGCTTTAAAAGGCAATATGGAAAATAATAGTTTATTTTAATAGTTAATTGTCACCAGCTTTATGTACTGAAACTTTGCTTGGAAGCAAGCCCTGTCCCAGTGCTCTGAGAAAGATTTCTTAACAAATTATTTTTATTTATATTTTCTCACATCCTGTGGTTTCTTTATATCAAAAGTAATGGTGTTAGTTAATATTATTTTCAATCTAGCTTTTTGAATTCTATACCTAGTCAGTGGTTCTGACATTCTCACCTCAAAGAAAAAGTTCAAACAGATCCACCTTGATGCTGTCAGCTTTTGGGTCTTTTTCACATTAAACTACCAGCAATGCAATTGAGAGTCTGGGCAAGTGGAGTTGTCAAGCCTTCAGAAAGACAAACTAGAAGTAGGGCTTCATTAACTTTCTTGGCAGGCCAGATATAAGAGGTGCAGCATATTTAAATTTATTTATAACAACATTTGTCTGATACTACTGAAAAAGGAAAACTGGTAACCTCTCTCCCCCATCCAATTTACCCCTTCAACAAGTTTGTAGCAATAGGCTCCCAGTGAGCAGAATCTCCTAAGTGTAAAATTTCCTGAATCTTCAGAAAAGAACCTGGAAAGAAAGTTATATTGTAACATATTGAATCAAACTAGATTACACTTAATCACCGTAAGTGGCAACCACATCCTTACTTCTTAAAAGGAATTTACTTGGATCACATCAAAGTAACAATCCCAAATGAAGATTGATCTGTGTAACTGTGATCCCTGTACTTTTCTGCTTGTCATGTTTTAATCCCATAAGCTATGAAGATGCAGGAAACAGATCAGCTGCCTGGTTACATTTTACCTGGTTATACTTACTCATATTATCTTCATTTCTGCTTGACAGCAGGCAGTCTATAATTTTATCAAGGATGAGAATATGTAACAAGTAAAATGAAGAGATGGGGGCTAAGTTCTTAAAAATAGAATGACCTCTTTATTTCTCATCATGCATTTCTCCCCTTCTGTTTAAATAGCTTACTACCCTTCAAGTTAGGAAATTAAGTGGTCGACAGATGAATCATGCTGCTTGCAAGTACTAGAAATATATACACTTGAGATGTGAGGTTATTAAAATGTCTGCATGCTACTTATTCCTCTGAAAAGAGGAAAAAAATCTGCTCAAATACATTGGTGGTTTTAGGAAAGCCCAGATTAATTAATAAAGACTAATCATTTACTGTACATGCCAAATAGTAAAACATAGGTTTTAATTTTTATATACTGCTCTTCTTTCCTCAGTAAAACACCAGTCCCATCAGTGTTCACAGGTGACTGTCTTGGAGGTACCGAAAGATGATGGATATTTACTCTAGAGATGTCAGGATATTAAAACCACGGCAAAGTGATGAGCCTGAAGCCATGGCCAATGCTATTGCCTGGTGTGGCTTCATGCTCTTTTGGACTCTGCTTCTCTCAGCTGTACCTCTGCTGTTCCTCCCATTTGTACATCTTTGCAGGCAGTTGCCTTGGAACTTTTCATTTTCTCCTGCTCTACAATATTTTCCCCCTTATCTATGCTTCTCTGTTCTTTGTTCTTTTTTTTTTTTTTCTTTTCCCCTTTCTTTCTGTTTTCAACCTTTTGCACACTTTAATGTTGGAAAAGCAAAACCTTGACATGCTATTCTCCTACACACCTACATTCATGACTAATGAAACAAAAGGAAAAAAGAATGTTTCTCCTCTCGTTTGCTACGTTTTTATGAACACTGAAGGTGAAGTGTAAATTAGACCTAAGTTGGTTTTGATTTAGTTTTTTTGCCCCCTGAGTTTTCTTCTTTATTCTTTAATGGGTGTCTGCACAGTTGCTGTCAGACTGTGAGACTTCTGCTTAGGGAAAGCCAATACACAAGAGCTGATCTTTGAGCAAATCTCAAAAAGTTTAGAGAATTTTGACAAAAGCCAAAACAAGCAATCCTCAACAGACAAGGAAAAGGAGCAGCTAAAACAAATAGTGTTACTCCAATATAAAATTAATTACTTCTTTTTTAACTGTCCTTCATTACTGTCTGCATTCTGCTTACTTCTCTAGGCAGAAGAATGGCAGAAGGACACAGGTTGTCTTACCTGAGCAAGATATTCTCAGGCTGTGAGTCGGTCTCTATCAAATGGATAAATTACTCTTGTCATGTAGTTATTTTACAGCCCTCCTTTCCACTGTACGGTGTCCCAAATTGAGTATTTTATTCATATCTAAACTGCTTAACCATCATGTGAAAAGTTTCCAGTGATGCCTATGTAGAGCTCAAAGAGTCCAGAACCAGATGCAACTCGGATCAAGCAAAACAGTAATTCTACTCTACCTGCAGGACTATGACAACATCTCTGAACAGCATGACACTGTCATATGAGCAGCAGTGGCTTAGATCAGCATAAAGCTGAGTATTTTTGCAATAAGGTCAGATACACAGGCCTGTGATTGTAAGGTTAATGTAAAGTCACTGAGGACACTTTCAGTTCAGTAACTGCTGACAATCTTTTTTTTCTGCTCTTTTTGACTGAGGTTAAGGTCTAGAGTTGTCCCATCTAAGAATGACTCTCTCATGCTGTCTTTTTCTCTCCATTTACTATAAAGGGAGTTAACTGCTTCTCTAATTTAGAAATCTCAGATGAGTAATTATGAGTGGCAGTCTTATTGCTTTTTAGCAAATTTCAACTGTTTTAGGAAAATTTTAGTAGAATTGTACACATATGCACACATGTAAGACAACGGACTTTAAAAGCACAGTATCATACAAAAAAATCACACAAGAAAACATTAGCAAGATGAGAGCATTTACATCTTACACGTCGAAGAGATGGCCATCCTTGTAAAGCATCTTTTAACTCTATCCTACATGTCCCCTTTTGTGCTCAGCCCAAATTGCCACTTGCCCAGTGCTGGGAGCTTGGTGGTATTCAGGGAAATCCTGCCACTCTGCAGGTACAACGTGCTTCCTCTTCGTTCCGGCTGGGGCTGTTGCTGTGCTGGGACTGGTGCTTGTTTAAAAAAGGAAGTAAGACTCAGAAAGATTTTAGAAAGGGTTATAAATTTCTGGGGGGAATGGATCCCACTCACCCCTAAGTGAGAGCCCCACAGACCCCTTACACTTTTATACCTTTTGTGTAATTACAATCCAGGTAAGACACAGAGGGAAAAAGGAGGGCAAACTTAGTTCATAGGGCATGAAGCCAGATGTAGGCAAATTTAGTTTTCTGCTAGCTACAGTGGCAGATAAAATATACTTCCCGGATCTCTATGCATGTCTAGTATAAAGAAAAAAAGTGTTTAGCTGCTTCCTAGACTGCAGAGCTGTCCAATCTACTGTTAAAAACATAACCACATCTAAAACAATTAATATTTTTGTTTCCAGTGTGAAAAACTATTTGTTCTGGATGTTAAGTGGTTGTCAACAGTAACAAGCACTTTTGCAGTTCAGCCAGAAAGCATGCATCTTCTCAAAAGTGATGGCTGATGCAGTTATTGTGCTGCAGTCATGACAATGACTGAAAAAAGGCCTTGTGATTCTGGAAAGCAGACAAAAGAGTCTGAAAAATTTCCCAAAAGACCTAATCTCAGAACAAAAATACCTGAGTCAGGCAAGTCTATCCTCAGACTTTTCTGATCCTAGAATATATTGATATTGATTCTTTGGATCACTTAAGCTTCCAAAACTTCAGTTGGAAATGTATAAAAATAATATTTATCAAAATCTCAGCTGCTTTTAGAACTCCTTTCAGTTGAAGTCATAGATCCCCACCTGACTACAGAACAGCAGATGCTTTAGTATCTATGAAGTTCCCTGACCTCAGCTGGGATTTGCTATGGTGCACAGATTCATGTCCTTAGGGCCATTTGGAGAAGTTTTCAGAGGAGTGTCACAACCAAATCAAGGCTTTTCTCCTCCCTCCCTCCCTCCCTCCCTCCCTCGCTCCCTCCCTCATGTTTCCTTTTTATCTTTTCTTTTGATTTCTTTTTCCTTTCTCTCTTTTTTTCTTTTTCTTTTTTCTTCCTTTCCCCCTCCATCCCACACCCCTAAAAAAACAAACAAACAAAAAAAACCCCCACACTCTCAGGTAAATGACTGCAATGCCACTTAGGTTCATGTTTATTTTGTCAACTAAATCAACTCACACTGAAACTCAGAAATACTCTAAAGCACTTAAAATATTCACCTGGTAAGCCAGGTAAGTACTATGTTTACATGGTACATCTGGAGCTCATATTATCATCATATAACAGATCTATTCTGGTCTATTAATGCCTAAAAACCCAGTGTAATGGTACCTTGGAGCTGTTCATCTGCCAGGGATCCCTCAACATGCAGCTGCTGTAGTGTGAATCTGAAAAAGCTTCTCTGTTCACTCTGTTTACTAGTAGCCATATGCTCCTAACTGGGAAAATGCATTGCCCAAATTAATATCCCTGATCTCCTAGTAGCACACATCCATGCTAAACCTAGTAGCACATCTCTAGCTTGCTTTAAATACAGCTTATTAATGCTTTCCCCTACAATTCACATGAAGATAAAAATTGTCTTAAAGTCCTCATAGCATTTGCCAATTGTAACTAATGCAGTAAATTTGAACAGAGCAAAGTCTCACTGACAAAAAATGCACATTTCTTTTCTTTTTTAATGCAGTTGATCTGTGACTGTGATTAGCTGAAGACATAGAGCTTTTTCAGTACACGGAGGAAGGCTTTGTGCTGTAACACCAAAGTAAGTCTGATGACCCATGAGAGATACCGTTGCACTTCTCCCAGCTTATCTCATGAGAGAGAGAGAGACACACACACATATTCAAATGCACACCTACAACATTTTTAATAGCTTATACTTAACTTGCTTTTTATTTTTTGTAGGATTATTTTGTTTGTTTTTTCCACATGACATTTTTCATTTGAAATATATAGTGGATTTTAGTTTATGAAAGCTTATTGAAAATTTAGTGCAATACGGTATTTTCGTACCTCCATTCCCAACATTTCTCTAATATTCTGAAACAGTCAGCAGGATGTCTGGCTGTCTGCAATATGAATGGCTGAACATTTCTTGTAAAGAATGGAATGCACTACGTTGCTGGAATTGCATAAAAAAAGTCTTTAGTGATATGGAAAAAGTCTCTGAGACCTTGGATGTCAATTCTAGGAGAGATGAATTTATAGGCAGAGCAATCTCTCTCCTGGAACTGACATCCGAGGTCCCAGAGGCTTCCTCTGTAACACTGAAGATTTTCTTTTTTTCATGCATTTCCAACAATATAATGTACGGTGCATGTAGTATTTTGAACAATTTCACACTCATAGCAATAATGACAAACTTTGGTTTAGAAACTGCCCACCCCCACACCCCAATATTACTGAGTAACTTCTGGTTTTAGCAGTAATTTACTTAAGATAGTGGGAAGCAGCTCTTTGCAATGAAGAGCAAAGGAGTTCAAAATCAAATGGTCACATATGCTTTTTATTGAAAACTCTTCTATGTGTTCAGATTGAGTAAATAAGCCAGTCTTGAAAACTAAGCTAGGAAGCCTTCATACATCTAGATTAGACCTTCCCCCCCCCCCCCCCGCAGTACATCATTGTTTTTATGTCTCCTTTCCATTTCACTTATCACAGTCACTCTCTTATCATTACCTACACTTCTTGAAGATATTGCCCAAGCCTGCACCTTAGAAAATACTTACCTTAGAAAATACTGTGAATTTGCTGAGTCCCCTTTCTTAAACACAACAGTCAATATGAGTCTACAGGAGTTTGTCATTGATTTGAATGGAAACTTGGCTTGGTCTTACTGATTTGCAATAACCTTACTATCTCAGACCAACCAATGCTGTTTGTTTCACTTAAACAAAGAGGAAAATCCACAAAACAATCTCTTCTCTTTCCTCCACAGATACTACAGAATGCTACCACTTAGGGTCTTACAGATTTTTCATTGCAGAAGTACATTCTTTAAGGAAGTTTATTATTAGACAATTAGATTCTCAACACATTTGGAGATGTAAAGGTAAAAGATAATTTTATGCAGAAATTCTCAGAATTTGCAAATCAATCCAGCCAAGGATGTCAGTTCTTATAAAATCCTTAACTATTAAAAAGCACTGATGCTATAATGTCCTTCTTCAAGTGCCCAACTCTAAAAGGTACATAGAATCATAGAATCATAGAATGGTTTGGATTGAAAGGGATCTGAAAGATCATCTAGTTCCAGCTCCCCTGCCATGGGCAGGGACACCCTCCATCTTTCAGTATTACAGCAGAATAATAAAACAGGTGACTCCACAGATTATTTAGAGAAGTTGTCCTGAGTGGAATAAAAAATAATGCAGTAAGTTATTAGAAAACAGATCTTAAATTATATGAAAACATTTGAACTCAACTAATATAAACAGAAATACATAGGCATCCCACATTTTTAAGATTAATACAAGAAAAAAAAATACACTGATTTGCCATACATAAACTGGTATTTTTAAAGGTATTTTATTGGTGAAATACATAACATAAAAAAACCCTGCCTCCCATTTGGAGGAAATAGTTAGCTAGTAAAAAGCTGAGAACAATGATGTGATGAGAGAAGGCCACTTTCCACACTTTAATCAGCCTGTTTCTTTCTTTTATTTTGGGTTTTCCTGTCAAGCTGGAATATTGTGTTTATAATATGTAATGAACTGTATAGTCACATCAGACTATACAGTTTGCAATGATTACAGAGACTTTAAAACATCACATGCTGATACATAACAATGTACTATTAAAATACACTAAGATATTCTATTCATCATCATCATGTTGTCTCTGTGCAAATAAATATATGAATCAGTTACTTCCGATCAGCTGTCAAATGAGTGCAAGGAATATTTTCAGGTCATCACAAAACAGTGCTGCCAGTGCTAGTGGAAGTGGTCTTTTTCTCAGGGAAGTAAGTGAAAGTAGAAGTTTGTTCCAGGTACAGAAGCACATTTTGCTAGGCTGACAATAAAAGATTTTATTTATTTTCTATTATTTTTAAAGCTTTTTGATGCTGTTCATATTGTTGTTATTTTATACTTACTTCATTAAAAATGACCAATTAAATAGTCAAAACTTCCAGGCTTTCTTAACACCTGAGCTTTTTTTGTTGAAATTGTTCAGAGAATTTTATACAATTTCAGAAATAATTTGAATCTTATCTCCCCTCCACCCCAATATACATTTATTTTGGGGGAAAAAAAGTGTTCAGTGAAAAAAAATGCTCATAAAGACTTTCTTTCTAGCAGCTGAAAGCTGATCGTGTCTGTCCCTAACAGAGCGGTAGTCAGCAGTAAGAGTAAAACCTCCTTTATATACGTAATGTTGCTGGAGTATCAGTGTAGTTCAAGTTCAAATGCTAAATTCATCCTTCACATAATGCTTTTGAAGTCACTTAAACCATGATCAGGTTTTAGCCATGGTGGTTATGGAGGCAGCTGTGCTTTGATCTCACAGCTTTTAGTTACTTGGAAGTTCACAGTGTTTAGCGTGCCCGTAGCATGGTACGAGACACAAAGTACCGCTCTCCCACCCAGCACACTCAAAAGTTTTGTCTCTTGTACTGGGGCATCTCTATTAACTTCAATGAGACTGGTGTAACTGAAAAGAGAAACTAGACTACGAACCACCCTGTTGCTCATACCTATCCTAGTTGTGTATATTTATTTGTGTCTGTAAAGCGCATAGCATAAAAACCTACAGCCTACCAAACGGTGATAGTGTCAGTTTAACACAGCGCTTTGCACTTTGTATTCCTCCCCCCCGATTCCTATTTAGGTGGCAATCACTAGACTTGGATTCAAGATAAGAAAGAGATTTTACTGGCAGCGATGCCCATTTTTCAGCAGACTCCGTGAGTAATTGTGTGGGCAGCTTTCGAGTTGCCTGTGGGTCACTCTCATGATTAGACTGCTGATGAGAAATCTGAGCTACCTTCTTCCCCTGCATGTCATTTCCTTTTAATTCACTTTGATTCAGGGAATGTATATATATTTTTTATCTAGCTATGAATAAAAATAAGCTCCTGTAAATCCAGTTACTGAAAGTGTACAGAAACAGGCCTGTTGTAAGACAGTACAGGAATATGTGTATAACACTGCAAATGTACAGGTTTTATGAAGCTTAAGATATTCCCTACTTTTGATGTCTCTCCCCACACTTTTATTTTGATGTGTACAGCAGCAGTAAAATGCACACACTTTTTCCTTTGATCATACTAAGGCACACATTTATTTTAGATGAATAGAATTAAAATTATTTTCTTTTTGAAAAGGCCTTGCATTATGGTGTAAAAGCTGCAATTTGGAAAGGTCACAATCCTACATTTGGAATCACTGAAATGGTAGTGGATAAAGCTCATTTTTCATCCCCGAAGTTTTCATTTGTTGCTTTCAAGAATAATATTTGCATTTCCATTCTGGTGGAAAAAACCTTGTCTCTTTCAGTAAAAGGGACAGAGATAGGAAACCAGATAATTGCTATGTGCTTGTACCTAACAAAGAGGAACAATAACAAAATCTAATCTTTTTGAACCAAAACTAAAATTATTTGTGAGGAACACTGTTGTCAGGAGGAGGATGCAGGATGATTTCTGTATTTGCTTTTGACACCATCAGTTTTCAGGGCAAAACATGGTGTTGTTTGTAAAAAGGAGAGGTCTCTGCCTGCAGCTCACAGGGGGTTTGAGTGAGCTTAGTAGCTCTTGATGTGTGGTTTATAAACAGAAAACTTCTTTAAAAGAGTGTGCCAATGTCAACACTACTTTCTGTAGTGTCTCGTTGAGCCGCTGAGGATTCGCAGCACCCATCCCAAAGTCCTGATGATCAGGAGTGCAGAGTCTCTGAGGGAAGGCATGCGTGAAGGCAGGGCAAGGATGGTGTAGTTTCTGATTAATTATGAAGAAAATTAAAAGGAAACTGTACATATTCACATTCTACTATAGAGAGAAAGGCAAAAACTGCATAGCCTTGAGTCAAACACAGCACCCATCAGGTGAGCGACAGTTTTGCAACTGGCTTCTGTTTGCAGGATTCCACCCCTAATTACATCCTAAGTCACAGAAGCACCTAGGAATGTAGAAGTCAGTGTTTCAGTTTTTCTTCTTGAGATTTAAGGTTGTTGCCACCCCCTCTTGGGTGAGCAGAGTCTAGTGTTTGCAAATGACACACCTTTTGGCAGAAATTTTTAAGTGTCCTGCTTCCTGCATCAATGAGGAAGCCTGACAAAGCAGTCAGTTGTTCCAGCTCTCTGCCATCAGCTCATACTCCCTTCACAGTTTTGAACCCCTGCTAGTAATCTGAATTCTAATTTATCTGCAGCTCCTATTATCCTTTAAGCTGTAAATGTCATCAAACTCTAGGAGTTTTCTTCAGAGATCACTTAAAAGTATTTCCTCAAAGTTTTTTGTGTTGTCTCCTACACTCCTTTCTCACTACAGGAACACTCCAAGTGATTCCTCTTCAGACAACTGATCCTCCTTTAGGAAAGCATTTCTGCTCTCTACAGAACCTTTCTCTATATGTACCATTCCGAGGGATGGCTTAGCTTCCTTCTGCAGGTGATACTTTTTTATATCTTGTTATATGATACTTGATCACTCAGCCTGAAGCCTAGACTGATACCTGACAACTGAACAATTAGACATAATTGAGATTCGAACTCTTAAAGATCCATTTTGTGCAATTCCTTCTGGGATTAATGTATTCATGCAACAAGAAAATATAAAATCTAAAGTGTTCTTGGTTTCAGTTGTTTTGGAATCAGTAAGCAGCACTAAAAGCATGATCATTTTAGGTGACTGTTCTGTAATAACCCCAACTGAATGAACTGTACGCTTGGTATCTGTCTTGTGTGTGAATCTTCAATAGTGAGGTTGTTTTTGTATTGTTTCAGTACTTAAAAATGCAATATTTTATTCATAGGAAATCTGCAATCTGGCAATTGCTCAGGACAGGAGGAACTATTGTTTTATAAGCTTTACAATGTTGCCCAACATATGTTGGAAAGTCAAGAAGCAAAAACAGATGTCGAGGGATTTGGCTTTGCAAAAAGTCTTACAAAAGGGAAAAGATTAAAAGGAGACAAGAATGAGAAAGTGTATTAAAATAAAAGGAATCCCATGAATAGTCGGTCAATAACTCTTGTCACTACCGATGTGCACTAAGAGTTCCTGAGTACTGAGCAGTATGGGTTAGGTGAGACAAAGGCAGACCATCTATCTCTACACCCTTGGGGTACTTGGGCACAAAACGAATACATGAAAACTTAGGACATTGTCAAATACATAGCACGTTGGGATCCACGCTTGCCTTCAATTTGTGTTGCACAGGGTGTGCATAATGTTACTACAGATCTGAAAATATAATCAAATACCATTTAGATTTTTCAAAGCTGGCTTTAATTCTTGCTTTAAAATTCTTTAGCAGCTCCAGACAAGAAAAGGCACCATTCTACATCAAATGTACATCTCATGTCAGAGATAAAAGGTCAAAAATATATGGCAATGTCCACTGAATGGAGTGAAGATTAAATCATAGCAGGCATGGCTATCTGTGTCTTATTCCCTCTGTTAAGACCCTGCATTTAAAGATAAGCAGAATTTAATGGGCTCTTTTTTTTTTTTTTTTCTTTTAAAAAATAAGTATCTATAACACAGGGTTACATTTACTTTCAGTAATATTGTTATGTCTGGTAACGTGTCTGTAAAATTGTATGTTACAGCAATTATACTGAATAAATTTTATCTGGCCTAGACAATTAAGTTATTTTAAAAACATTGTTCTTCATACATAAAAATAGAGTGTTAGCTATTTAATGAACCATGTGAGGATGTGAAATTTCTGCTTCTCTAACAATAATGCCTTGCAATTGCCTATGTGAAAGACAGGAAAAAAGCGAATCAAGAGAAAAGGTTAGTGCCTTTGATTGAAATATTCCTTAGAGTAGATACTTCTAAATTTAACTGAGAAGGAAAATAAAAATTAAAAAAAAGTCAACTGGAGGAGAGGCAAAGCACATACAAGATATGTCTGTGAAATGACAGGTCTTTTACAGATGTCTCTGAATACCGGGGAATACAAGTGCCTACAGTGCGCTCCAGTACCACAATATAAACATCAGTTTAGGAAGAGCACAAGTTAACACTGTAGAATTATTTAATCTTTTGAAAGGCATCTATAGTAAATATTCAATAAACTTTAGTCTTGGGCTTAACATTTTTGCCCTCACCAATACTTTAACTGAAGGTGTTCCATCTTGTTTCAACATACAAGAGTCTGGTGGGGGCAGTAGGTCCACACACATACATGTTTTATATAATCTTTTTACCTGAAGCAACATGCAAGTCTATTATACAATAAGCACATACCAGTAGAAGTCTTGTAATAAAATAAAGTAAAATAAGCATCTAAGTGTAAATTTCAAATGAAAAAACCTCTTTTTTTACTCTCTGTGAAAAACCACTGAAAATGGGGAATGAGTATATATTCTGAAAAAAATCACTGTAATTTGGGATTTATGCAATATATCTAAAAATTTAATCTGTTGATAAAGCCTTTGTAAAAGTTTTAAATAAAATCTGTTGATCTTACATAGCAATACAGTAAAAATTTGAAGTAAAATACCTCTTTTTTTTCAGAACAAGGTAAATATTTGAGGTGGTAGAATTTTTTATGTAAACACAAGCACACATACTCAATGCTACTTGATCTAAAACAAACCAATAATAATATAACAACACTTGTTTCTGTTCTCCGTTATTTGCTATAGCTTAGGCTGAGCAAAATCTTTAATGCAGTATGCCTAGAAATAGATAAAAGCATGTGTTCTGTAACCCAAAGTTATCAAGCATATAAAGTCACAAAGCAAGCAAGAAAAAAAGAACCCCATGAACTCAGTAAAGAATAGAAATATTAAATCATTTATATGTCCATTTTCAACAATTTTGTACTTTCTGTAGACACTGAAAACTGGAGTTAACACGCTTAATTTATAATAATTGCCAGGATATCAATACTGGCTAAGATGCTGGTACTGAAGAGATGATGATTATAAATGTATGAAATTCAATACTAAATACCACACCACAAATGATTAATCCCTAATTTTGCTATCACCTGCAATGCTCTGCATAGCCTCTGGCTTTCTAAACCCATTTGGTAGAGCTGTGTTTCTTTCTGCTCTAGTGCTGTTAAAAGAATGAACTGGGGGAAGCTTCCCTTTCTGTCCCTAGAGCTGTTTTGCTTTTCGCTTTCAAAGCAACAAACCAGAGCATAATTGTTGTGCTTAAAGTACTAGTGGGGTCTCTGCTAGGTTGTCTCCTCTTGTATCCCAGAAGTTGGCATGAAAGGGAATTTTGACACTGACAAGGTCAGTGTTTGAGGCAGCCTCCACCAAGAATGCCAGCTTCCCCATGAGACCAGATAACCTGCAGAGAAGGAGGTAGTCAGGAAATATGGACCTCCAATCATACTTCCTTCTCATCCAAAATTTTTAATAGTACCACAATATTTGCTAGTATTGAGATAGTTATTCCAATTTTAATAATGTCCAGGGTTCACATGGTGTTGCCCATCACATATATATGTTTTTGCATTGTCAACTAAAAAGTGTACTTCCTAATGGACAGATAAGGTATACTCATGTATGTTAATAAGGATGTGTTTATGCTTTTATCTTTTGTTCCACTCACCTAGTTGCAACAGTAGTTGCAGACTCAATTGGTACAAACTACTGGAACACATGAAGATATTACCTATAATATTTACCAGTAATTTCTCAAATACATTCTTGTTTGACTCACCTGTATGATATCGCATAGCAGGACATCAGTAATACCTCTGGCCTGAATCCTTAGAGTCACATAGCTTTTGTACTAGTCAAATCATCACACCAAACCTTAGCCAACTGTTGTAGAAGGCACCACTCAAAATGAGACCACCAGGTTCCCACACAGAGCATGTTGGGCAGAGACTACCTGAATCATGAGTGAAATATGGATAAAAGGACTGCATTTACACACACAATTGCATATAAAAAGCCAAAAAGAGAAGCATATACCTGATTACACATATGTCTCTTTGACATGAAGGATCCTTCAATATGAACCCTGTCTTGGAGCTAGCACATAAGCCCAGTCAATTGCACAGTTATATCATCTTGTAGATGAGTAGACAAAGAATGAAGCCACACAAGTCAAACAGGCTTCTTACTTGTTTCTGTTGTTGCTGCTCGCTGCATCACCAGCAATTACAGAGTGCTGATCAATTCCAGGCACTCAGCACAGCAAACCTCTCTGTCTTTCAGCTCTGAGCGATTACTGAACACAGGACAGCAACTCACACGTGGTTGTTTAGGGCCCAAGAAAAGAAATGTGGAGGACAAACAGAGAAGACTTAAACACAACTTCACACTGAATTTACAACTAATGGTACAAGTTAAAAGAAGGCTATCTCAGAAAACTTTCTTGCTGGAAGGAACCTATTTGAAATGCTAGGGTGTTTTATGCAGTTTTCCTTTAACTTAAATTGTTTACTCAGACTCTGGTGAATTACCTAACTATCCCGCAGAAATTTCAGAAGTATGCTACTTCAGACAAAAATGAAACCTGCAAATCACATATCTCTTTTAAAGAGAATATAGAAATAAGTTAAAAAAAGGGAGTTTCACACATGCTCTAGAAATGCATAGCACAAATGCTAGGAAACTGACGCTTTCTGAAAAATGTACAACTTGCTCTGGGCATTAGTGTTAGGTCTGACACTTCCCTGAAGCATTGTTACTCTATGAACGTGAACTGTGCTCACCCAAGAAATCCCCAAATGACAAGTGGTTGGCCTGAAATTGGCTAACCTGGTTAATATCAAGCTGGTTACAGGTGAACAAGAAATGGTGCTATCAGTGAGCCCAATGACAAGTCACAAATGATGAAAATGAATTAATATAACTCAATATACTAAGCTGTATCCTCAGAGAACTGGGTAAATTAGATGTATGATGCACCTGGAAAGAGAAAGAGGGAAAAAAAATATTTATCATAGAGTTAAAACTGTTGCAGGTCTTCTTATCAAGATGGTGTGCTACTCATTGGAGTAGAAGAGGACTTGAGGAAGCATGTGATGATATCTCCAGGGGGAACAGAAGCTCTTGATAGAATAACGAAAAGAATTGAAAGTACCCAACAGACCTATGCTTCATGCCTCTGGGAAAGGTTTTCTCACCTTCAGGAAGAGGATAAACGAAAACCTAGACGGGTTCATTGTTTTGGGAGTCATGAAATGAGCAAAAGGATAAATAGAGTACTTAATCATTGTAGGCAAAAGTAAACAAAATAAAATACTTTATTTTGTACAGAACCCCAAAGAATTTATGTACATACATATATATACACAAATACATGAAAAGCAATATCTCTACTACCTTTGAGGACAGAAAACAGAAAAGATGTAGAGGCCAACTATCTTCCTAAACTTCCAGCAAAGAGACTACATCCACACAACCCACACTTACAGTGAATGCCTTAGTGAGCAAAACCTGGAATTCTCCAGGTGCTAGGAGCTGTGCTGCACTTCCATCTTTTTGTGGCTTAATGCGGCAGGCAGCTAAAACAACCACACAGCCATTCACTCTCCCCCCACCAAGTCGGATGAGGGAGAGAATCGAAAAAAAAACCAACCTGGGGGTTGAGATAAAAACAATTGAATAGGACAGAAAAGGAATAATAATAATAATAATAATAGTAGTAGTAGTAATAATAATAATAATAATAATAATAATAATAATAATAATGTCCTGGGAAGCTGAAAAGTCCTTGACTTAATTGTAAACACTGCTTAGCAACAATTAAAACATTAGTGTGTTATCAACATTATTTTCATACTAAATCCAAAACACAGCACTAACCAGCTACTAGGAAGAAAATTAACTCTATCCCATATGAAACCAGACACACCTAATGATGGCTTTTATCTAGCTTAGACAGGACCACCCCTGCAGCACCTGCCACAAAAATCTTGCCACCTACACTTAATACAGATATTTGTTTGTGTATTGCATGGTTGGGGGCAATTTATGTGCATGCAGCAACATGCTAACTCATGCAGAGCTGGTTTATTGAACGATGAGTAATTTATACCCTTGAGAACCTGATCCTTCATATCTATTACATAGCTCTAAAAAGTTTTAGTTCCTAAAAGTCCATTTCCAGGAGGTCATACATGGTACTGTATTGCTAGAGATAACAATAATATAGAAACAGAAAACAAATCATCCATGCTTCATCTTAACTTGAGGGAAAAAATATATGGTTAGAGTAAACCAATTTTTTTTTGTAGGGACTTATGGCCCATTAGTATATTTTATGAATGTAAATTTGAGCACTAATTCCCAAAGCATAAAATTCCCAATGTAACATAAAAATTCATCAGAGCCCTCAGATACAAAGCAGAAGGTATACTATCCTGATAAATAAACATCATAAATAAAGTGAAATGAAAATGATAAAACTGAGTCAAGGGAGCTTCAGATGATTTATGCCAGCTTAAGATCTTGTTTATATAATTGAAGAATTCACAATTAGACTTAAGTATATTTTTCTCAGGTGGTATTCAAGCTATTTTTCCTCAAAATCTCTCAACTGCATCATATCACCTCCAACCACAACTCTACAGACATTTTCACCTGAGGATGGCCTCTGCCAAGATACGTATTCATACCTAGCAAGCAACCCCAGTTCCTTTCAGAAAGATTCTTAGCTTCTGTTTAAATGTCAAAAGAAGCCTACAAAACCAAACTGTTGCCAAACCCAGACTGTCTGTGTGAATGTCACAGTGATGCATGCTACGTACATACTGTTTGTGTGCTTTTTATGCGTGTCAAATTCTGTCAGATTCACCTTAAAGAGATGCTGTATTTTAGAAGCAGCTACCTGTGGCCTACAGTAAAATAATGTTTATGCTCTGCATGGGTCAGTAGTTACCAGAGTTTGCCACCATCAGGATGAATAAAGGCACTTTGCACGTCTCTGTTTCCCAGGTTTTAACATATTCCAGGGTCTGCTATCACAAAATGGCCTTATTAACTGTATTTCAGCCACATTTATCAAAATTACTATTTGCCTTATGTCTACACATCGTTAACATGGGGCTTTGTTCCTTGATTTTTGATATACCTTTGGTATAACAGTGTAAGTTTTTTGTCATGGAAAGATCTCTTGGCTAGTTAACCTCAGATTTCTAAAGACCAAATTATTATATCAAATGGCATTGGAGGATTTGCTATGCCACTGAGTGTCACATATGAGGTTATAAAAATGGATATATTTCATTCTATGTCAGCAAATTTTCACACTGAAACCCATGGATATAACATACAAGTCCAAATCTAGTAGTCCTATGTCTACATGGAGCCAAATGGAACCATGACTCCTCAGGAACAAAAAAAATGTGGATTGGTGCCCATTTATAACCATATCACTCTCATGATAATTCAACACAGTGAAATAAAAAAAAAAATAACATAGCCGTGTCTTTCTACTCAAGATATATTTTTTTAATGTCTGTGCCTTTGGTTTCTCCTCCTCTGATGGGGTTTGTAAATTACTGTTTTAATTTACAATGCAACTTCAGCTGACATCAACAGAAAGACAAATCTTCAATTAGGGATATTTTAACTGATATCTTTTCAACCATTTGAGTTCTTCCAAATTTAGGAAAACATGCTGACTTCAGGGTCAATGTTTGACATGCTTCATTTCCAATTGTACTCTCTCCTTTATTCTGCATATACTACTTCTGGAAATGCTGATTCATTGGTGATCAACTAACTACTGACAGAACTAAGAAATTCTCTTTACAAAAAGATTTTTTTCATAGCTACAGCCACTGAAATAACTTCATTTACTGCATTTAGGTTAGAACTAAAACTTGAGGACCATTAATACTCCATAGAACAGTTATAATTAAAAGGATTTTTATCTTGTGTATAAAATATATTTTCATGGTATCCACTGCCAAAATTATGGACAGATATGTTTAACGCCTGTGAAAATTATATTAATGTACAATCATTTTAAGACATGAATGCTACTGTCTATCGACTTCTAGCTAGTTGTACTTATCTTTATGAGGCGGTAGTTAGCTCTTAGATTTGTAAAAAAGGACCATTTTGTTTCCTTATGGTGGAAAGTTGCTAAATAGTGATAGACGCCACAAGATATACTTTCTTTGAACCTTGCCAGACTTACAAAACTGACTTTTTTTTTCCTTCCAGCAATTAATTTTGAGTCCTAGGAATTAATCTACAAACACATTACTGGAAAGTTTCAGTTAAATAAAAGGTCTAAACCGTGGCAGGTTTTCTTTTAATATACATGGACGTTAGGTAACCCACAAGCAAAACCCATAGGAGACTTTATGAAGAAAATATGTGGTCACCAACAGAACAGCATCTTCCATTATGTTCAAAATCTTGTTTATGGGCAAAGAGGAAGCACATGCTATACGTAAAAGACGCCAAGAATTTATTGTTAATATAGTGGAAATGTGTAAAGTCTAATTCAGGAACAATCATTAGTCTACATCTAATTATTACAGAAAAACAAACAAATAGGTAGATTACAGAAAAAGGTACAAAACCAGCAGCAATATAATTAAAATAATAACACACACACTTTTCTTCATTTCTACCCTTTCCCTGGTGTCGTGCTCTCCCTTCTACTGCTGCTCTGGGTCTCAGGGTCAGTGGTTTCATTATGGTGTTCATGGTCATGCAGGAGGTGTTACAGGTTGTCAACATCTGGAGTCCCTTTGCTGGGAAAAATATGGTGCTCATGTTGATGATTTTCTCTTCCGCATATTTTTTTTATCCCACGTAGACTCTTTTACGACTTTTTCTTTCTTCATTGGTCTGCTGCTACAAGTTACATCCAAGTTTACTGTATATTTTTCACATGTCAGATATGGTTTCTTTATTTTGTTACCGCTAAACCCAGCTTTGTCCAGCTCTAGGTCTGCATTATTTTTCAACTGACCATTACCGAGCTGTTTATATCTGTGGGGTCTCCAGTGCTAGGGGGAACTCAGCTAGATCAAGCAGCTCAAAAGAGTTAAGACTGTCTCAGCTCCATGCCCCCAGCTCCACTTCCCCAGTACCGCCAGTAGTGAGCCTGGACATGGTGTTTGCTCCCCAGGACTCCGTAATTTGTGTTCCTGCCTCCATTGTGCCCCTGTGCTCCTCTGAGCTTGTGGAGATGGGCTTCTGATGAGCTGATGACTCCCATGATGGATGTGAGAGGAGCTACAGCAGAATTTGAGCTCTCCCATCTGCTGTTGTCTGTGTTCTTCTTTGTGGGGTGCAGATGAGATTTTACTACATGAGCTAACACCCGCTTGTGCCTCATTCCTTGTCATCACCTCCCTGCGCTGTCTGTGCTGCATCCTGTCTCTGACTCTGAAAGACTCTGCTGCCCTTCCAGGTGTGAATCTCTCTAAATTCTCATGTTAGAATCATAAATATCTATTTCTACCTAGAAAAACTGCTTGTTACTGCTATCTATATAAAACTATAGTACCACACAAAGATAAACAAAAGTAAACCAAATTAGATATGGACACCTGGTCAGTTAGATAACTTGCTTACACAGCTAAATCAAGCAAGACCTAGAGGCAGGTCAAGAAAAACCCAGTCAGAGGAGGTCTGACAAGCGTACAGCCTGTTACTAGCACTGGCAGTACCGTATCACAGGGCTACATGGTTACACGTCTTCAAGATCAGATCGGGAACACGGAGTCCAGACAGCCAGACCACGTCTTTCAGTCCACGTCACACGACAACAGCTGTTTGGATATGCACTCTGGAAAGACTTCAATCTGTGTAATCAACTATTCATGACTTTCCAACCTAGGGACTCTCAGAGCATTGTTTTGTGATATACAAAGAATTACTGAAATCCCCTGGATGTTGTCTTTGTCCCTTATATTGTCATGCCTTATAAACTTCTCCATGCACTGTAAATGCTGTATTCCCTGCTGCACTGCGGCCTTTTGAAAACAGATATGCATGGATGCAGACAAACACAAATTATCTACTTGTACCAAAAAGTAGAGGAATGTGAATCAGTGCCTGCTGATTCAAAGCTTTGTGTCTTCATCAGTGTAGTGCTTTACTTAAGGTAAGAAAATCAGAACATATTAATTCCAAAGAATCCCAAAGAAACTCACTGAAGAGGTGTAAGTCTCTCCTGTTAGAACTGAATAACATGCGTTTATCAGAGAGCTCATCTGTTTTTACCTTGTAGACATATGTGGGTCTGCAGATGCATAAGACCAGGATGTGCCTTTCTGTGCTATCACCTCTCAAAGTGAGCTGCTGAAGGACCATGATCATATCTGGGCAATAGACAGAATAGTTGGGGACTTTTAAATGACTATTTCATTCCAGTAGATCTTGCAAAAGCCTTATGTTTTCAACAAGCTGCCTGCAGAAATAAACACAACTGCAGTCCTGGTCTTTGGACAATCACAAGGATAGCAACTACTATTTTTGAGATTCTCAATAGCCCAAATATTAAAAGAACAGGGCACAATACTGCTAATTGCCTGTAAGGAGTCAGCTACTGATTCCCTTCCCCATTTTTTACGCTATTTTTCTTCTCGAATAGTGCTGCTGGATGATTTAAAATGTTAGACAGCAAAGTACACGGCTTGTAGAAATTTGTAAAACCTCTTCCTACTTGCTAAGAACATCTACAAGGAAAAAGGTTTTAACAGCAGAATCATAACACAGTCATCCGGAGCTGGAAAAAGGATTACAATCCCAACTCTGCACTTCTATTATATGATGAAGAACTTTATATAGGAGTTGATACTACCACTTAAATTCCAAATGGGAATTTGTATTTGCAAAATATTTTGTCAGTCAATAAGCCTTCTCAAAGTAAACACTGATTATTAGCTTAGAAAATAGTTACACAAGTAGAAATAATGTAATATCTTATAGAATGTCTAAGAACTAAGTAGAAATTCAATGTTTATATATAAAGTGATTTTTTTAATGTATAGATCTGAACCTTATGGTAGACAGTCCTTACTTTGTCTGCCACAGAACTGTAAGAAATTGACACATGTAAGAGGACCTGTTTAACTTTTCATAAATAATTTTTAATAGATTTAAAAGTAAATTAAAATATAGCCAGTTTTTTTTGTCTTTAACTAAGTGATACAATGTGACATTTTAATCTCGTTTGGTCAGGTCACATTGAATTATGTCACATCACAGAATATGTTTAACCTAATGCAATGCGATATAACTGGAATGTCTGCATCAAAAATTTAAACAAATAATTTAAAACAAAATTTAAAAGAAGTGAAAGAAAGTTAGAAATATAATACTTGGATCTGCTTATTCCAAACATATCTCTGCTTTCTTGTATTAGAAAGATGCCCCTATGTTCTCAGAGTCAGCAGCAGGTATTTCATCCCCAGCTAGTTACAAATAATATATAAAAAAAAGCATGATTTCATTGAAATGCCACTTACTTTTTTCTTGTAATGGGTCTTGACAAGAAAATGTTCATGCTGTGTGACTTTGAAAATGCCCTTTTCTGGCAGGCAGCCTTCCTGCCAGTGCTACTTTTTGCTGGCTTAAACAACAGGAACAGGGGCCAATTTAAAGTCCAGGAATCAACCAATTTGAGATGCACAGGCTCCCCATGAAGCAATTATTCCCTTGGATGGACATACTGTCTTCATTATTCCATAAATTTTACAGAACTTAAATATTCAACCACTGATGTACATTCTTTGCACTGTCGGTAACATATGTGGTGTGATTGTCCAAAGAAGAAAGCACATTTCTGTCTCAGAATGCATAGTGTGATATTCCAGCCCACAGGGATGGGAGTGGAGAAAACATACATATATACTAGGATTAAATTATGTCCTGTGGAGATGAGCTGGACAGGTTTAAAAGAAAGAAAGAGAAGTTTTCAATAGTCTTTGAACAGGATAGACTAAAGATGTGAGTATATGCTTTATCCATCTCTTGTTCAAAATATGGAGATTCATTCTCTGCCTCCTTTGAAGCATTTTCTTATTTCCTACCCTCCCCACTAGCTGGTAGCTTATTTTTGTTCAAGTTATTGGGTAACCTCAGTACTTCTCTCCCAAGCAGTTTGCTTAAGTGTGCTACCATTTCTTGTTATCTTTCAAATAGATTACATATTTTTTTATTTTAACAACAGAGGAGGAATAAAGATCAGGAAAAAAAGGGGGGGGGGGGAAGCCGACCTCTTATGTTTTAAAAAGTCTATGGAATTATTGTCTGAAATTCATTTAGAAAAAGAAAAAATATTTGTAGCTTGCTTTATTGTAAATTTGTTCTACCGATCAGTCAATGATTATTTTTTTCCCCCTAGCTTTCTACTAGTAATACACAGTCATTCTATAAAGTGAGTATCTAGCAACTGGTATCTTAAATTTCTGAAACTGGAATCCTCCCCCAGATAAAGGCCACTACTAAACCCAAAAGACTTAATATCAAGATCATGATGTTCTATCTTTAATATTTATTTAGAATGTAAATTTTCATAGGCTAAAACTGTAGCAATGGGAATGATTAAGTAGGAACAAGATGAACACCCTCAAATTTAAGCCTTATATGTGTGTGAGGCTCTGATAACAAGTGAATGTCGCAAACACCCGTCTTGACATGGACAGGGATGGGCTGATGATGACCAGGGAGTGTTGAGCAAGGACGGAGCCTGCGGAGGCAGGATAACGTCTTGTGAGACCACTCCTCTGTTCCTGAAACACGTAAACAATGACCATCTGTGCTCTGTGCACCATGTGCCTGTGACAGATCACCACTCACTTGGTCAGCCCTGAAGGGGGGGGCAGTGAGACCCCCCAGGACCCCCAGAACCCACTGACTCATTTCTAGAACATTTCTGAATGTTCCTGAGCACATACTGCGCCTGCTCCGTGATGACAGACCCCCGCCTATGGGGTGGGCACATCAGGTTATAAAAAGGGAAAACATAAGTTTTCAGCATGCACCCACCACCTGAAGACTACAACTATGAGCTGAGAACATCGCTGGATCCAAGGGTGGTGATATCTTTTCTCTCTCTCTCTCTTTTCTTTCTCTCTTTCTTCTCCTCTCTATCACTCTCTTTGTCTCTAACTTAATTTTTGGCACAGTAGGGTAATATAGTCACACGTTTTGCTAAACCCTTACCTTTCATAGTTCTGCTAAATTTTGAGCATTGTTATGACCTTTGCCAAGCCTCTATCTTTTGTAGTTCCACTGAATTTTAAGTAAATTCATGATTGGTTTGAACCTCTGAAGTAATTGTCGTTACTTCTGATTACTGTGCAGAGAATTAAAAAGTTAACCTCACCCTCACCCCCTGAGTGGGACGGGACAATGTGTTAACTAAATTTGTGTCTAAGCCTGTTTTCTAATCTGGCCTTGTCTTCCACCCACTATGCTTCCTCATGGGCATGGATTTAACCTGACCTGCAGAGGTCCCTGAGATGGGAGAGTACTGCCAGCTTAACATCTCTGATTTGTGCTGTCCGCTGAGCACAGGTAAAATCATGGAAACTATGTTATTCACCAGCATATCCTAAGTCCAGCTCTTCCAAAAGACTGGAAGAAACCTTTGAATTCCATCTACAACCCTTTAAGAAAATATATGGAAACTTTCAGGAACCTGCGGACCCTCTCTTCTTACAGAGTAGTAATTTCTCAAATTTTAATATACTGGGATTATCCTTTAATCTATTTTTTCAGGTATAGAAATAGGATTGATGCTAAGTCAAATAGGGAACGCAAATCTGTATGACAATATAAAATATTTTGGTTGGACAAAAGGCACAATTTCCAGTGACTACTATGCTAGACTCTACAGACACTTTAGTTAAACAGGAGAGAAGGAGAAACAGACATGCAGACAGACGATCTGATAAGTCTGCCAACTGCTTCTCCACTTCTTTTAATAACACCTAAAAGTAACAATCTGCTGTCTAGCTAACAGTATCCAATTTCATTCTGTCATTTTCTCTATGGGTGTGTTGTATCATATTAAAATAATTAGATGTAAATCTGTGGTCTTGATGATCTGTGCTTGATTTAAAAAAAAGCATTTTGTGGCACTGACATACTCAAGATAGCTCCCAGTAAATAATTTATGGAATCTGAGACCACAGAGCTCAGAGTAGAAATAAATTAGCTTTACAGATAAGGTTTGAGTCACGTTATATTGGTTCAGCACATTGTTACATTATATTGGCTCTGATATCACAGAATCACGGAATGGTTGAGGTTGGAAGGGACCTCTGGAGGTCATCTGGTCTAACCTTCCTGCTCAAGCAGGGCCACCTAGCACCAGGTGCCCAGGGCTCTTTCCAGATAGCTTTTGAATATATCCAAGGAGGGAGACTCCACAACCTTCCGAGGCAACCTGTGCCAGTGCTCAGTCACCCTGACCTCAGTTACTTTTTCATGGTGAAGTGTTTTCTCATATTCAGATGGAGTGTCCCGTGTTTCAGTGTGTGCTCATTGCCACTGGTCCGCTCTCTGGGCATCACTGAAAAGAGCCTGGCTCTATCCTCTTCACACCATCCCTGCAAGTATTTACACACATTGATAAGATTCCTCTGGAGCCTTCTCTTCTCCAGGCTAAACAGTCACAGCTGTCTCAGCCTTTCTTCATATGTCAGATGCTCCAGTCCCTTCATCATCTTTGTGGCCCTTTGCTGTACTCTCTTCAGTATGTCCACGCTTCCCTTGGACTGAGGAGCCCAGAACTGGACACATGACTCCACGTGTGGCCTCAGCAATGCTGAGTAGAGGAGACAACGTTATGTTAAAATGTTTTGGATGAAGCAACAGACTTGAAGCTTTTGTGGCAACTTCAACAGTTCAATAACTTCTGTTACATAGCATAAATATGCTCAAATTTCCTTGGCAGTTGTTGTCATTGCCAAACAGTGTTTTTTAGACCTTGCAGGTATATCTAGACTGTCAAACAACATGGTTCTCTAGTTTATTCCCACATGCTTAAACTTGGACTTGTTATTGTATAACTATTAATTTTTCCCCTGACTGTCTTTTGGAGTGAATGATCCAGCTGCCTCTCCAGAAAAGACCCAGGTGAATTTCTGTGGTTCAGAACAACTTATTTGCACATTCAGAACAGCTTCTAGAACATGATAAATGGGTTGCTCCACATTTGCCCCTCTCGGCTTTACAGAATCCTTCAGCAGTATCTCAGAGGGCTTGGAAGTCTCAAAGATGTCTACATCTTACACCTTCAGGCATGAATTGCATACCCTAGCTTCATTAGAACATCAGTCCGGTGGGATAGAATACATCCTTGCATTATTTCAAGCACTTGAAACTAAGTCCAGATTTCATATAAATCACTTGTTGCTTCTGCTGATGATACACGGACAGTGCAGAAATATCCTGAGTCCAAACATGTGAAACCTACACATGGGTGCCACTATGCATCCGCGTGTTCCTATATGCATGTACATATATTCATGTGATTGTATGCCTGTCTCCAGTAAACCTCTTAATGACCTCCTGGATGATTTCAGTCAAGCCAAATGGTGAAGGATTAAGTTATGAAATTAATACGTTGCTTATGAAAATTGTCTCTCTATTATGAGACAGAAGCTGTTAGATCTCCATTGTGCCTACATGGAGGCAAAGTTTGAAATCTGAGCTTTACTATACTTAGAACCAAAGTAATCCAAACAACAGTGTAAGACAGGAATGGCCTCACTGTAGGAACATTTAAAAAAAACCCCAAACCCAAAAACCTCAAACAAACAAACAAACAAAATTCAAAAGCAAAACACCAAAGGATTGAAAGCAATGAAATACATTGATAAACAACTTAAAAAAATTTACCGCTTATTGAATTCTCTAAAGGAACAGAAGAAGATGTTTTTTTCTCTTCTCTTTATACATTGATCTCTTGCTAGTGGTCCCTACCACCAGAATACACATGCACAAATGTTAATTTTTGGCTTGTTCAAGGCTTCAAGGATTTCAGGAGGGCCAAGGTAAACAAACTCTAACTGTTCAGAAGTTGGCAATTTGCATTAATTAGGTGTCTGAACTTCAACTATGGTCAGCAGAGAGAGCAACCAACCAGAAAGAGATTAATCTAAAATAGGTGTGGAAGTTCTGTCATTTGCAACACTTCCTAGAGGTTCTTATTTTGTGTAGAAGGAGCCTTCATAAATTGCTGAGATGCTTAATTTTTAGATGGTTGAAAAGTTTTAAGACGATGATAAAATGTAAGTAACAATAATCTCATTCTTCCTTGCTGCTTGGATGTATCTTTCTTGCTGCAAGTATCTGTAGAAACACAGAACCGGAAGAGGTCTCAAAGGCTACAGTTTTCCTTCTTTTCTTTGCAAACCACCTAGAATTTGATTTGTTAGCAAACTCTGAGCAACCCAATGTAATTCAAACTATTTCATTACTTTAGGAGCTGATCAAAACCCCAAAGAAGTCAATGGAAGTTATCCTATCAATTAAATGGGCTTTAAATCCTATTAATATTTCTTCTATAATCCTCATTGTTTATTGTCTTGTTTGGGATACCGAAGACTGGAAAACATTTGTTATCTAAAATTACTATTTCAGTTCCTCTCCAGCAAATAACTTGAAAAACGATAAAATTTATGGGTTGGGGTTCTTTTTTTTTTTTTTTTTTCAGATTTTCTTTTTAAGATGATCATAATATACCCACATTGACAGTGATAAAATGGAATGGAATACTTTCTTTGCTATGATAAATAGTTAGGGACTCAAAAGTAACCTTTTAGATCAGAAATTTTTCACTGACACTGGAAAATTTACTGATTTACTGATTAGAAGCATTATAAACAATCCATGTGTACTTTAAGTGGATAAAGGTCTGGCTGGTATGCTGTAGTTAAGGTATTTTTATATCTGCTTAAAAATCTTTTTCATTAAACATCCTCTTCCATTATCTACTGTTCTGTTTTCACATTTGAACCAACCATTTCTTAAATAAACCAGTGTTTTCAGTATTGAAACAGAGTCACAGTTACGGAGCAGAAATATGTTTGGACTCCATTTTTTTCTCCAGATAAATTTGGAAGAGAAAATCCAAGACATTTTGGCTTGATTTGAAACTGATAAAATGTTCATAGCAGTCCTGCTGAAATCAAGTTATACTGGTGAGCCTAATGGCAGATCTGTCTTTAATGTTATATTTCCCAAGCTATTGGTAGTACAGCACTCTTTTAATAGATGAAAAGGTGAATTGCTTTGCTTTGTTAAGTTTTTATTCATAAAAGTCTGTTAAGGTTGGGGAAGGCTTTCATCTTTCTTAAAGAAAATTAATATGAATCATGGATCATAAGATTAAAATACAGTGATAAAAAGTTGATAGTAGTTTCTCTGAGCAAAATGAAAATACAGTATGAAATAAGATAAAATATTCCACAATGCCTAAATGACTTAGGAACCTAAAGTGAATGTCTAAATGTATGTAATTATCTTGGATTCTATATATCTGGAAAACAAGAATTTTCGCTTTTTGTTGTTGGTCTCTTAATAGTCATTCTGGATTCCCTGAATGGGATTCATCCCATCTTCCTTAAACATCTACATTGAATCTGAATTAATCAACCAGGGCTCCCTTTATAGTTGGTAGAGAATAATAGGCACTCTCAGGGCGCAGTTCATCTGACCTACTTCAGATGCCTATTTTAGGATAAGAGGAATTGTGACCTAGAAGTGCCTATTTCTCTCCTTTGACTACTAGGGAGCTTAAAGTGATTAGCTCAGGTGCAGGCATTCACACTCTCAATGTGTACATTTAGCCAAATGAATTCCTTCTTTTTTCTGTGTGATTTATATCTTAGGGAATTTTACATACCAGAATACATATCCATACTTTATCTGGTTTTTCTTCATGAAAAACATATATCTGTGCAAAAATATTTCTTATATTAGCACTTATGTTGGTTCTTAAGCTTTCACCTTATTACCAGACATATACTTAATTTGCAAAGGGATAAAATATAGCTATATACTTTCATATTTCTTCCAGTGAACAAAATCTCTTAAAATAAAATGTAAGATATGGGACCTCAAAGACAACATGACATTATAAGCTAACATTAACACAAATAGTCTAAGCACCCAGCTGCAGCTTTCCCTGGATGGGATAATGAAGGATTAGCTCTCTTTCACCCAACTCCCTATTATGTTTCTTAGCTCTGGTTCCCAAAAGTCACATGCCAAAGGCTATATTAAGAGCAAATCCCATTAAAAAAAAAAACAAACCCAAAACCAAAAAAAAAAACCCAGCAGGGAAGAATGTACCTATCTTGTGTGTAGCTCTACTTGCATATTTTTCACTCGTCAAGTGATGTGATGGAGTTGTGGTCTCCTCTTGCTCTGACTGACACAGCAGGAAGGGGCACCTGTGGTGCCCTTTCACTTCAGGCTGCAGCTGTTCCTAGGAAGCTCTGGAAGAAAAAGCCAGGACAGAGAGGTGAATGCTGTTTTAGGGAAGAATTAAAAGTAACTAGGTACTTTTTCTTGTGTCTTTTCTCATACACATACCAATGTTTATCTTCTGCTTTTTGCTGTTCTGCCTGGTGTTTCAAAAACTATTTGCGTGTAGCATGAGGGAAGTACGTAAGCCACAGAGGCAGACACAGCGATGATCCTCTGAGAGAGGATGCACTACCTGTGTCAAGCAGCATGGCTTATGAATTAATTTGGCAGCTTTTACAGCTGACTAACTATCCTGAGGAAGAAGATCTCTGATAGGACTTTGTGTATGGGGTTTTAAAGTTACTGAACACCACTATTTAGTCAATACCTAAGTTCAAAGTAAACTATTACTTAAAAGAAAGCAAGCAGACCTAGAAGACTTGCATAGTTTAGGAAGGTTATGTCAAAGATTTCAAACAATCTGCTTTTTCTGAGCCTTTATTTTTCAAATTATTTTTATCCTTTTTTTTTTTTAATAATAATTTTTATCTAATTTTCATGTGTCTTCTTCCCTCTTCTCATTATCAGTTTCTTTTCCTGTGCTTAGATCCACTTGCTTGCTGGAAAAAACATGCTTGGGCTCGTCTGTGTTATTCTCATGGCTTACTGAGTCTTGATTATATATTGAATGAGGTCTAGGCACAGGACAATCTTCTCCGCCTGCCCTCATTTCCTTGGGAAGGGAAGCATGGTATGTGAACTGAGTGGGACCCACTGCGCTCTCCAAGAGTTCAGTCTACAACTCAGAATTTCCTATTCTAGCAATGTATGTGACCAGCTAACAAACAGAACAAGCAGAGAACAATCTGCACCTCCTTCCAATATTTTTTTTTTTATTTCCTCTTTATTTACTGCTTGCAGCTAGTTCTCGGACCCTTCAGGCCATTTAGCTGTGATAAGAATCAGTATTTAATTTTTATTTTGAAAGAACTTGTTATACTCAATCTTTATTTGTTTGGGAAAGGTAAATACTACAGCTGTTTTTGAAGACAACTAGATAATTGGATTGCTTTATTATCTGCCACTGGAATGAAACAGAATAAGTGTTCATGTGCTTTCTTCTTTTCTAATATAAATATATTTGTTGAAAAATTTTATACTATTTTAATTATGATTAAAATAGTATAATTCAAAATTCTTTGGTGTTTGTAATAGAATGTATGCACATGCATTTTCTCTGTAATTATTTCTGAGATCAGAGGTTTTATGTATAGAAGGGCCAAAAGACTCTGTTAAAAGTAAATAACCTAAATCTGAGGTTGAAGACTTATTTTTTCCCTGAAATCATAGGTAATAACCTGTAAACATAGTACAGGATTCTTATACATACTTACAGAATAATTACCTGTAGGTTTCAGGCAGAGTACTAGCACGACATGTTCCTCTAGAACTTCATCCTTAGCAGCCTTCCTTTGCTCATCACTGATTCCTATCAATGACATCCTTAAGGAAATATATCCATCTTCTCCTTGTTTCCTCTTTGAAACTTTGTGATAGATTCCATATGAATGATAACTTATTTTCCAGTAATGCAGTAATCTTTATCCTCTTGAGACTATTAGTCCAACATTGATTCCAGTTCCAGTTAAATAGAAAACTTTTTATTTGAGAAGTAGAAGAAAAATGTTATCATTTTCTTGTAGTACTTATACATATTGCATTGGGAAACAGCATTTTTGTGAATAATCAGGAAACAGGGGCCAGTGGTTAAATGTGTTTGAGATGACCCTCTGTCATTTTTTTTGCCCCCTGAGTTTGTGAAACTTCTGCTAACATGAAGGTGCTGGTAGATGTGATCAAGCCAATTTTTGACCAATCTCAAAGGTGAGCCTGAATTTCCACAAAAAAAAAAAAAAAATTACAGCATTTCTTGGAGATGAGTTGGCAACCAAAATATTAGTTGAAAAGGCCTATCGAGCCTAGACATTCAATTACATTAATCCTTAGGAAATTATTTTAATGAAGTAATTATTGCTATTTGTGGTGGGTTGAGCCTGGCTGGGGGCCAGGTGCCCACCAGAGCCGCTCTCTCACTCCCCTCATTCACTAAACAGGGGAGAAAAGGTATAACGAAATGTTTGTAGGTCGAGATAAGGACAGGGAGAGATCACTCACTAATTATTGTCATGAGCAAAACAGACCAAACTTAGAGAGGGAATTAATCTAATTTATTACTAGGCAAAACAGAGTAGAGGAATGAGAAAATAAAATCAACTCTTAAAACACTTCCCCCCACCCCTCCCATCTTCCCGGGCTCAACTTCACTCCCGGCTTCAACCTTCCCCTCCCTCAGCGGCACAGGGGGGCGGGGAGTGGGGGTTACGGTCAGTTCATCACACGTTGTTTCTGCCGCTTCTTCATCCTCAGGGGGAGGACTCCTCTCATCGTTCCCCTGCTCCAGCATGGAGTCCCTCTCACGGGGTGCAGACCTTCGGGAGCAGACTGCTCCAGCGTGGGATCCCCCACAGGGTCACAAGTCCTGCCAGCAAACCTGCCCTGGTGTGGGCTCCCCTCTTCATGGGTCCACTGGTCCGGCCAGGAACTTGCTCCAGCGTGGGCTTCCCACGGGCCACAGCCTCCTTCAGGTGCCTCCACCTGCTCCAGCATGGGGTCCTCCATGGGCTGCAGGTGGAATCTCTACACCCCCTCATCCTTCCTCCATGGGCTGCAGGGGGACAGCCTGCTTCACCATGGCCTTCACCACGGGCTGCAGGGGGATCTTTGCTCCGGCGCCTGGAGCTCCTCCTCCCCCTCCTTCTGCACTGACTTTGGTGTCTGCAGAGTTTCTTACATCTTCTCACTCCTCTCTCTGGCTGCAAAAGCTCTCTCTTCCTCTAAGTGTTTTTTCTTCTTCTTAAATATGTTATCACAGAGGCGCTGATTGGCTTGGCCTTGGCCAGCGACAGGTCCATCTTGGAGCCGGCTGGCATTGGCTCTGTCAGACACAGGGGGAGCTTCTAGCAGCTTCTCACAGAAGCCACTCCTGTAGCCCCCCCGCTACCAAAACCCTGCCACGCAAACCCAACACACTAGTGTAAACGGGGGAAAAATCTGTGTGCAAAGTTGGAGACAATGTAATCAATAATGAAACCTGCGTCCTGTCTCCTTTTTTATTCAGTGTTGAAACTCAAGGGAAAGAATAAAGCAGTATCAGTAACCATATATCAAATGCACTCTAAATATCATTATTCCTGGCCAAACTCATGCTGCTGTTTTTCTGTTTAGATATTTGTTCTATGACTAATTGGACAGCCAATTTAACATCTTTATAAATGAGATAATTTAGGATGTCTTCTTACTGCTTAGAATCAATAAAAAATAAAAACACTTTTCTTCTTTTAATTGAACTAATTAAATGCCTCACCATTTTACCACAAATGCTAAATTAAAAAAAAAAAATATTAGGGGATAACTTTCTGTATTTTTCCTTTTTTATGAATAATGAGTTAGTAAGTCGTATTAGATTTCTTAGGTTTTTCCATTGCATTTGTATTTTTTATTTCTTAACAGCTTCTTTAGAACTTCATCAGCATTTAAAAAAGATATTGCATTTGCCAAAAAATATTTCATTTGTCCTCACTGAAAATATTACATCCAGTTTCTGTACCATTGCATACAGTTATTCCATTCCAAATGCAGGACTTTGTGTCTGCCTTTATTAAATTTCACAAGGTTCCTGTCAGTCCAATTTTCTAGCCTGTCCAGGTCCCTCTGAGTAACACCCTTGCCTTCCCGTATTGACTGCTCCTCCAAATTTGGTGTTATCTCCTTGGGCTACACTTGCCCCATCCTACACAGCATTAATAAAAAAAGTTTGGCCCCATTATCAGTCCCTGAGGGAAAACACTGTTAACTGGCCATCAGTTGGACTTTGTACCTTATTGCAGCCTTCCAGTACCTGAAGAGGCCTACAGGAAAGCTGGAGAGGGACTGTTTACAAGGGCATGGAGTGACAGGACAAGGGGTAATGGTTTTAAAATGAAAGAGGGTAGATTTAGATTAGATGTTAGGAAGAAATTCTTTACTGTGAGGCACTGGCACAGGTTGCCCAGAGAAGCTGTGGATGCCCCCTCCCTGGAAGTGTTCAAGGCCAGGTTGGATGGGGCTTTGGGCAACCTGGTCTAGTGGAAGGTGTCCAGAAGAACAACACCTGAAATGACAATATGGATCTATCTAAGGATAACTGAAATAAGCATTAGATGTATACTGCAGTTTTCTGTGTTTTATTAGTTATATTCAATTTTCCATTTACTGTTATGGGATCATGGTAGCCTAGACATCATCTAATACATAGACTTCTACGTATAAAGACCTAAAAGAAGGTATCATGTTATGGAAATGGATCCTATCTGACATCTCTACAGAAGATGTCTATCCATATCTAAGTTGAACATCCCAACCTTAGCTAAAGGAGGGAAATAGGCACTTTTTCATCTGCCTATTTTAGTTATCTACATCAAGATGAGATGAATCTCATCAGGATGAGAAATGCACCTCTCTCTTTCAAATATGCAGTGATATAGCTGATTATGATCATTCTCACCAATAAGGAGGGCCTGGTACGGGACATGAAGCTCTAGGATAGCCTTGGCTGCAGTGACCACGAAATGGTGGAATTCAGGATCCTCAGGGCAGCGAGAAGAGCTCTTAGCAAGCTCACTACCCTGGACTTCAGCAGAGCAGACTTTGGCCTCTTCAGGGATCTGCTTGGTAGAATACCATGGGACAAAGCCCTGGAAGGAAGAGGGGCCCAAGACAGCCGGCTAATACTCAAGGGTCACCTCCTAAAAGCTCAGGAGCAATGCATCCCAACAAAGAGGAAGTCAAGCAAAAACACCAAGAGGCCCCCGTGGATGAACAAGGAGCTTCTGGGCAAAGTCAAACAAAAAAAAGGAAGCCTCCAGAGGGTGGAAGCAAGGGCAGGTAGCCTGGGAAGAATACAGAGAAACTGTCTGAGCAGCCAGAGATCAGGTTAGGAAAGCCAAAGCCCTGACAGAAATTAGTCTGGCCAGGGATGTCAAGGACAACAAAGAAAGCTTCTATAGGTATGTTAGTGATAAAAGGAAGACGAGGGAAAATGTGGGTCCCCTCTGGAATGAAACGGGTGACCTGGTTACCCAGGATATGGAGAAGGCTGAGGTACTCAATGACTTCTTTGCCTGAGTCTTCACTGGCAAATGCTTGAGCCACACTGCCCAGGTCACAGAAGGTAAAGGCAGGGACTGGGAGAATGCAGAACCGCCCACTGTAGGAGAAGATCAGGTTCGAGAATATCTAAGGAACCTGAAGGTGCACAAGTCCATGGGACCTGCTGAGATGCATCCGCAGGTCTTGAGGGAACTGGCAGATGAAGTGGCCAGGCCACTCGCCATCATATTTGAGAAGTCCTGGCAGTCCAGTGAAGTTCCCACCGACTGGAAGAGGGGAAACATAACCCCCATTTTTAAGAAGGGAAAAAAGGAAGACCCAGGGAACTACAGGCCGGTCAGTCTCACCTCCGTGCCTGGCAAGATTATGGAGCAGACCCTCCTGGAGACTATGCTCAGGCACATGGAAAATAAGGAGATGATTTTGGTGACAGCCAACATGGCTTCACTAAGGGCAAATCATGCCTGACAAATTTGGTGGCCTTCTATGATGGGGTTACAGCGTCGGTGGATAAGGGAAGGGCAACTGACATCATCTACCTGGACTTGTGCAAGGCATTTGACACTGTCCCGCACGACATCCTTGTCTCTAAATTGGAGAGACATGGATTCAATGGATGGACCACTTGGTGGATAAGGAATTGGCTGGATGGTCACACCTAAAGAGTTGTAGTCAATGGCTCAATGTCCAAATGGAGAACGGTGACGAGTGGCGTTCCTCAGGGGTCGGTACTGGGACCGGCACTGTTCAATGTCTTTGTCAGCGACATGGACAGTGGGATCGAGTGCACCCTGAGCAAGTTTGCTGACGACACCAAGCTGTGTGGTGTGGTCGACACGCTGGAGGGAAGGGATGGCATCCAGAGGGACCTTGACAGGCTGGGGAGGTGGGCCCGTGCGAACCGCATGAAGTTCAACAAGGCCAAGTGCAAGGTCCTGCATGTGGGTCGGCGCAATACCAAGCACGACTATAGGCTGGGTGGCGAATGGATTGAAAGCAGCCCTGAGGAGAAGGACTTGGGGGTATTGATTGATGAGAAGCTCAACATGAGCTGGCAGTGTGCGCTTGCAGCCCAGAAAGCCAACCGTGTCCTGGGCTGCATCAAAGGAGGCGTGACCAGCAGGTTGAGGGAGGTGATCCTGCCCCTCTACTCTGCTCTTGTGAGACCCCACCTGGAGTACTGCGTCCAGCTCTGGGGGCCCCAGTACAGGAGAGACATGGAGCTGTTGGAGTGAGTCCAGAGGAGGGCCACGAAGCTGATCAGAGGGCTGGAGCAGCTCTCCTATGAGGACAAGCTGAGAGAGTTGGGATTGTTCAGCCTGGAGAAGAGAAGGCTCTGAGGAGACCTAATTACGGCTTACCAGTACCTGAAGGGGGCCTACAGGAAAGATGGTGAGGGACTGTTTATGAGGGAGTGTAGTGACAGGACAAGGGGAAATGGGTTTAAGCTGAAGGAGGGTCGATTTAGATTAGATGTTAGAAAGAAATTCTTTACTGTGAGGGTGGTGAGCCGCTGGAACAGGTTGCCCAGAGAGGTTGTGGATGCCCCCTCCCTGGAAGTGTTGAAGACCAGGTTGGATGAGGCTTTGGGCAATGTGGTCTAGTGGAGGGTGTCCCTGCCCGCAGCAGGGGGGTTGGAACTAGATGATCTTTGAGGTCCCTTCCAACCCTAACCATTCTATGATTCTATGATTCTGTGATTCTATGTTTAGCTAGCTCAGCTATGTATGGCTATATTGCAGATATTTAACTATAGATAAGATTAATTAAACACTGATGTGTTCACAAACACTTGATTTTATAATAAATTCATAACCTGAGTCCTGAACGTTTGATTCTGCCAGTGGCTGGACTTGTTGGGATGATTTGGCCACTTGAGATTTCTGACACCTTAATCTGGCAGTTTTCAGACTAAATCTCCATCAGTAGTGGCATTTTGTCTGAGTAAAGAATGAAGCATTAAACACAGTTCTGTGCCTTAAAGCTGAAGTTTCAGTGACAAGTAAACAGACTAAGAGAGACTGAGCTATGCCATACGAAATGACAGTCACCTAAAAGTTCAGCATTGACGACAATATCAACAGAGAAAACTAACTAAACTGCCAAGATCTTTGGACAGAGAATAGATTAAGATGAAGACTAAAACCTTCAGAGCTAGCTTGCAACAAAGAACCACCTGCAAAAGCAAAAATTCACCTGGAAAACTTTTTTCTAGTAGACAAAGAGTTTATATGATTCCCAAAGGGTTGCCATAAAGGTTTGCCACCTTAGCATAGAAAAAGCAAATAAAACAAAATAAAAATGAATTGGGGTTAAAATCTTTCATTATTAAGCTTTTTTCTTATGGACAAGCTGTCCTGCAGTTGTCTAGTCATGAGGAACTTTTCTATCTTTGTCTGATACATGTGGATTCTAGCCATTACTGGGATGGGATCTTCAGGTGATTCTAACAGGAAGTATGGTATCTGTAAAGTGTCAGTAACTGCACTGTGAATTAAAATTTTAAAACAACAAAAACCCAAAACAACCCACCCAATTTATTCTTGTAATAAACATGTGGGTATTATTAATAATAATTAAAAGCTTGCATCAAAAATAAAAGAGCTAATACATGTGATGGATATATTTAAATTTGAGGTTCTTCAGAAGCAGCCTAAGACCCTATATATCCAAGTTAACTCTATCTAGAGGAATACTATGAGACCATATATGAGAATAGTGAATTGCCAGAGAGATGATGTTGCCTGAAAGTTGCTGATTTAAATCAGTTAAGTAGCAGCAATTCTGGTGAGTGACTATTGCCTAAGATGAAATCTCCAGGGTGAGGCTGAGACATCCAGTTTCTTGCTTAACCAATTCTATGGCACAGTTATTTATAATTGCATGAGGACAAGCATAGATACAATCTAAAAAGTTATGATAAAATTATTTGTACTCACATGAAAACAAATAGCAGAAGACCTGTCTTTCAATGGTTTTAAACTGAAAGAAGGTAGATTTAGATTGCACGTGAGGAAGAGAGTTTTTATGATGAGGGTGGTGAGACACTGACATAGGTTGCCCAGAGAAGTTGCAGCTGCCCCATCATTGTAAGTGTTTAAGGCCAGGTTGGATGGGGCTTTGAGCAACCTGGTCTAGTGGAGGGTGTCCGTACCCATGGCAGGGGAGGGTGGATTAGATGGTCTTTGTAGGTCCCTTCCAACCCAAACCATTCTATGATTCATTCTATGGTTCTATGAAAACAATTCAGGGCTTAGGTTTTGGGTTTGGGTTTTGGGGGGTTTTTTGTGGTTTGTTTTTTTTTTTTTTATCATCTCTAAAAGGTTCCTTTATGTTGCAAATATTTTAGAACTTTATGACAAAATTAAACACCTCATTTCCATTAAAGCTGACTGGTTGTAAGTACACACCTCTGACATAGAGAGGTTAACTAGGTGTTTTTATATGTACCTACCAGCTGTGGTACACTACATGGGAAAAACAAGAAAGAATAAATGATGAAACTATCCACAAAATCAGCTGGAAAAACAAAAAAGCAATTCTAACTGGTGGATCAAAGGCCTCTTTTGTGACAGATAACATTCTGAAAAGAAATGCATAGAGAATAGAAGAATAAGATTTTTCTACAGCTGGAAGCATTCCAAACTGATATATTAGGTCATTTTCAATACCCAAGTTGGATTAGTGTTTGCCATAATCCTCAGAAGAAAAAGATACTTCAGAGATATGGTAAAAGAAAAATGACAATGGAACTTTGAGAAACAAAAGAACAAAGCAAATCAAAATTACTAATATGAAGCAGATATTTAACAGCCCTTTTGTCTGAATACTGAAGTTTATCAAAACACAAGGCTAAGGAGATGAGGAAAGAATTGCAGATGGGGGATCAAACTCTTCCTATGCCTGCCTTCTCTGCTGGATATAGCACTGGTTATGGATTTAGCCTATAAGTTTAAGACTGCATATGAACAAAGCAAATGAATTTGGAACAGCTTGTAGAGGCAGATATAAAGTTTTTCTGGCATCTGAAATTTTAGTGAAAGAAGAACTTTATCAGTGAATGATTTAAAATGAACAATAAAATACTTGGAAAAAATATTTGGAGGAAGCAAGGGCAGCAGAACAGCACTAGAAGTCTGATTTTAGAATCTGCCCCTGATTTTTTTTTACAAAGGATTTTTCATAAACTTATATTCTGATATAACAGCCCAGATAAGTAGCCTCAATAACTGACTTTCTGCTTCTGACCATGACCAATACCAGTAGAAAAAAATACAAGTGAGCCTTACAATTTAAAATACAATCATGAGTAACAAAAAAAAAAATTCTTCTCTGTCCCCTTTTGAATTTCAGAATTACAACAAAATTAGTTAGCTAATATGTGATAATGAGCTAAATCTAATGAAAATAAAAAGAGAAAAAGTAGTTCAGTAAAACAAGTTAATAAAGGTGGTCATGCTCATCACAGAGTTTCAAGAAAAATGTTCAATTCCATAAAGAAAGCCCTTAAGCAATTTTGTCTCTGTGTTTGGTAACTAGATTTCATGAGGCTGAAAACTGCCAATATCTTAAAAAATCTACTAGCTTTTCCAGGAGGAACAAGAAGAAAGACAATCTTCTTAGTTTTATCATGGCATTTCACTTTTTATTTTCTATTTCTTGCTTGATTTAGAATTCACATATTTTAGCCTTTGAATTTTATTCTGAGCTTAACATGGAATTCAGCTAAACCAAGTTTGTGTCGTTTGCAGCTATAAACTTAAATCCTCTAAGAATATAACAAGAAAAGTAATGTTCTCAAATGTCATCTGAAGTCATCTGAAATTGAATAAAAATCTCAGAAAATCTTTGGATAAAATAGTTGATTTTTTAATGCAACTGTCTATAAGGTATTTTTTCAAGTTTCAGAATTATTGCTTTGTAAATATCTATTCATCAAGTTTTTTAATAGTGTAGTTGAATTAAAATGAATAGAACATTAAACCACTTCAGCATAATGAGCTTTTAAGAAAATAAAGATTCATGGATGTAATCCGTATGTCCAATAGCATTAGAGAGAAATAGCAAAAATGTCATTCTCCTCAGATCAGAAGAAGGAAGAAATGTATAAAGACTTGGAAAAAACATGGTAATAAATAAGGATTTATCTTGGAACAAGGTAAAAGGAATAAGGAATTTAATATAGACAGTACAAGACATGCAGACTCACAGGGATGTGGTAGAAGCTGCAGAATTATAGAACTCCTCAGTTTCATGTCCTACAGTCCTTCAAAAGAAAGAAAAATGTAATCTGAAAAACAAAACCATGTTATTAAAAAAGGAAATATGCATTTTTATAACAGTTTCCTAGAAATAAAATTAATAAATATTACAAATTAATAAGCATATAAGGAAAATACTCTTTGAAATTAACTAAAAATGAAGTGGGTGATGTTTGGGGATTTTGTATTTTGTTTGTTGGGTTTTGGTGTTTTTTGGTGGGGGTTTTTTTCATAAAAGGTCGTGGCTAAATCCACCAAACTGATGTACATTAACGAAACTTTGGGACACTGCAGTAGGAGTATTGAGCAGCAAAGAAAGTACATGGCTATTATTAGACTGGTCTGGCTGTGCAGTGATTCTATCTGAGTGAAATTTATATGATTTCCTTTTATATGACAGAAGTAGTCATGTAGTAATGTTTGGGGGGGGGGGTCGTGGGTTTTTGTTTGGTTGGTTGGTTTTGTTTTTTCGTAAAGACAAGCCTGTGAGGAAAGGAAATATATTTTAAACAAAAAAACATATAATTAAAATATGACAATATATATCACCTCACAAAGCTTACTTTGTTTACAAATAAACTCAGGCATTGGCTACATTTAATGTGATGTTCTGTGGGAAACAGAAGCCATATTATCACTGAAAACATTGGGTTTATGTTAGTTGAATTTCTAAATGATCAAATGCTGCATTTAACATTACTGTCATCTACCATTAATTCAATAAAATGGGTCTATTGCCTCTCTCGTCAGAGCATCATATTGCATAAATATTGTGGATGATAACTCTTTTCTACCTAGCACAAAACTGTCTGATATTTTAATTAAAATATTGCCACTGTCATGGGTTTTGGGCACTCATTGTTCCTCCATAATCCTGTAGTTATCAGGAATGGAATTCTGTTGCAAGTGTCAGAGGGATGCTTTTGGCATATGCAACGCACAAGATGCAGCAACAACAACAGTGAAGTGACTTTTCCATGTGGTTTGCTCTTCAGTAGAAAAGGTCTGCTTTGTATATAGGTTGTTCTGCAAGATGGCAGCCAAAATAAAACTAAGGTACATTTCAATACTACTTAAAAAATAAAAGTTGATACAGATTTACTTTTGTTGTTGTTGTTGTTGTTGTTGTTGTTGGGTTTTTATGTCACATGAAATAGAATTGAAACTTACACACACAGTTCCAATAGAGTGACATCGCTCTCCGAGTTAAAAATCTGTAGGTTCAAACAAAATCTACTCTTGAACTCTCTTATTCTTGAACAGAGTTGTTCAAATGAAGTCCCAGATATAGACACCATTTAAATTACTGTAGACTTAAACTTTACTTAAGACTGCAGCACTACTTAGTTATTTGAAGGTTTCAAATACAATGGTAGGTGCTTCTGCCTCCCATCTCCCACTGAAGAACTTGTTTCATACAGCTGCTCCCTGCTGACAATACACTTGGTAAAGTAGAGAAGTCTTCTGTGAAGTTACCTGTCTTGCTCTCGAGTTGAGCCTTAAGACCGAGAAACACAGATCAAATGAAATGAAGTAAAGAGAGACTCTGGGAAAAGGTGAAAAGAACAAGGAATTTGGTATAGACAGAAGCAATGTAGACTCAAAGGGATGTGATGGAAGTTGGAGAAGGATAAAGAGAACTTAGAGTGGCCTGTAGTTCAACAAAGTGATGGCTGAAGATGAAGGAAAGGTAGGAAAAGAGGAAGATACTATTTCATAGGAGTTAAATGAAGAAGGTATCTACTATTGGGTAGAAGTAGAGGGTGATAAAGGTAGAACAGACAGCTGGATACGGATGCTATAGGAAAGTTACACCTCTCGTTGCAATATGGGCTTTGATTTGATTGATATCAAACATGTCTGGTATGCATTCATTGTGAAATGCATTTTTGATACAGTACATGCTATTCATCTTACCTAGTTTCAGAAAACTAAAAGTTAGACAGTAAAGTGTCACTAAGTCATCCAATGTCCACTTACAGTCAATGAAGAAAAATAATCATATCTGAAGTGTGATTCATATGTTCTATTTTGGATACCTGTCTTAGGATGATACAAGTCACCTTTTGGAACTCTTAAGCGTTTTTAAGTTTAAAATTAGGCCAGAGGAATTTTACCCAAGGAAACAAGCTGTTTAAGGAGACAAATGATATGTATAATTTAGTAACTAAAATTGGGTCAAATCAGCTACCTTAAACCTAAAAGTAAGGATCGCTGTACCTCTTTGCTGATCAAGCTTTACTATTTAATCTGAGCTGTTGACAAAGAATTCTTTTCATAGAAAGTCAGTTTGTATCTCATACTGTGTTTTCATTCTACTGATCTGTGCAGGAATAATGCTTGGCTTTGCAGTCAATGTTTCATTCTCACTGCAGTGAAAGTGCTATCAGAGTACTGGAACTTTATACTGAAGATTCTTGGAGATTCAGGGCAGGAGGGTGGGTGGGTGGTTGTTTTGTTGTCATCTTTTTTTTGTTTGTTTCTTCTATTTTAAATTTTTTCCATGATTGTAGTGCAATAATAAGAAATGGCAAAATTTTAGGTCCCTACAAGACAAGATACAAAAACTCTAACAGTAAAAAATAGGTGTAGGATGTTACTAACCACTGACAATTGTTGTCTAATCCTCTGCTTATACTAGAAAAACCTTCAAAAAACCACGATAAAAGTGTATTCATTGATTTTCTACCAGTATAAAGGAAGCAGAAAACTGAAGCAAGGGAAAAGTTGGAAATCCCCTTTCTTTCTTATGCCTGGTTTGTGTAGGAAAAGAAGACATCTACATTATGTGAAAGGACACCATGTGTTTAGATTCTACTGAAATCCTTATTTCAAGGAAATTTTTCCTTTGTGAAAACATTGTCTCTGCAATACTGGCAAGGTCAGTGTCAGGTTGGATTTTCTGCTATACAAGTATCACTCAGGCAAATTGGTTCTGCCATAGGGTCTAGCCTAACCTGGACACTGTATTCTGAAACATTTTCCTTCATATATCAGCATTTCTTTTATTCACATGGCACATCTTATCTGTTTCTGTATTTTCCTTGCTACTCCCATTTTTAACCCCATGTCCTCATCGGATTGACACGTAGAAAGAGATCTGGGTTTTAAAATTTTTATTTAAGATACTTACTCAACTCTCATTGCCCCCATTTAATTTTCCCTTTTAATGCAGTTACCATCACAACACATCTGTGAAATATGGGACATTGCAATCACAAACTTACAAATGGGAAATTTATGCACAGTGATTACATGCATATTAACAGATCCCTGGGAATACAGCAGAGACTAGGTACTTCCTGATCATCTTTTGACTCCACATAATTTAGTGAAAGAGATTAAAATACACCTTTTTTTCCCCCCTTACCCCAGCTATATGAGCACAAGGTTTCCTTTAAATCCTTAAAACAATTGAAACTCGCATTCCTAATCAACTAGAAATATATGTTAAGTAGGGGGAAGGTGTATGTGCATTGACTCTTCCAAAGCTGGCCACAGCATGATAAATAGATGGAAGAGTGTTAAAAAGAGGGTAAAGAACGTGGCAGTTGTACAAACAACCAATATTGGGGGAATTCATCTAAGGGAGGGCACCTAAGTTCCTCTTTGCACTAACAGTACAATTTTGGTTTTGTCAGATAATTTTAGTGAAAATAAATTTTCAAGAAACAAAATCTGAGGGAGACTTCTAATTGCTTTAGGTTCAGCTGGCCTGCATTTATCCAGATAGGTCAGTGAGCCTTCCATTCAGTGAAAAAAGAGCTCCTACGATGAGTTGTAACTCCTACTGTACTTCATAAAGGGCTTCCTGACCATAAGGTTTATCACCATTTTTGCACTAAGCTTGGTACAGTTACACATGACATGGTTCTGGTCCCTGTGTGCATCTCCGACACAAGCACATCTGGCCCACTGTATCACCCTTGTAGTGTGTCCTTGGGGAGAAAAGAGACGAAACTGGAGAAACTGCAGGAAGAGATGTGGTTGAAGGACTGTTCGTTACAGGTTTTTCCAGGCATCTAGCCTTACTGGGTAGTACTGTCATCATACCGTGAATAACAGTGTGCTCTGAAATTAAGTTTCTGGTTCTTTCTTAAGATAAGTATTCATAACCTAGTTGTAGATGCTGACATACGACTAGTAACCTGTTCACAGTGTCTGGCTTCACAAATATTTCCTCTTGTATCCTCTTTCCATCAAAATCCATGCAGTTTGTTGTAGGTATTCACTTTAAAATTCTGTCCTTTTCCCGGAATAAGGTGAAACAAACTTTTAATGCGGTTTTTAAGCCCACATTGTTTCTAAAAGGCTGGGAAAGACTTGCTACTGCATTTCTCCTTCCAATCATAGTTAACTTTTCTTATAAATTACAGCTCTGTGAAAAAAGATGAGCACATTTAGTGCATATTTCTTATTGGGTTATTCACAGACCTCCTTCCAAACTTCCTTTTGCCATTCCTTCCCACCCTGTAATAAAGTATATAATTATTTATGCTTACTTTTGGTTCTTGAATATCTTGGATTGATTTAACTTTGTTCTAACTGCATCCTAAGCTCTCAGTATCAGTGTACTGCCAGGCAGTCACTTCCTTTGAAATAGACATTGTTCTCTGTCTGCTAAGAATGAACATCAACAGCATGGTGATGGTCAGCATACTAAAATTGTCATGGTGCTGGCACAGATCTGTGAACACAGTCCACTTTTATTTTTATTTCCAGCCAGTGCATATGGAAGCACATATTCTCCTTTCTCTTTCAAAGAGATCCTGACTTTGTGTGCACTGTCAGGAAGATGCCTGTATAGGAAAGGCAGGCTGCAGGTAGGAAACTAAGGTGGCAATCTAGTTGGAGACAGGATGGCCAGGCCCATCGCACCACCTCAGCCAGGAGCAGGGCAGCCAGGGGACACCAGCCCCAAGATTTGGGCATCTCCGTGGGGATGGGGACAGGCCAAAGACAGTCTGGGATATGAGCCCACTGGTGGACCCAGCCTGGGGGGCCCATGGCTGGGCAGGGCAGGACTATGGGGAGCTGAAGACCAGCCCTGTGGTGGCGTCACTGGGGCAGGGGCTGATGGCCCCCAGGGGCTGACATGAGGTCCTGGGTCGTGGGCAGGGTGGGGGGAGCCCCTGGGAGGCCGTGCAAGGACAGTCAGGCCTGTCAGTGCCCTCAGGGCCATGGCAACTTACTCTGTATTGAAAAAAAAAATTGTATTTAACACACCTCCTGATAATGGTGATCCTGTCTTGTCTGACAGACCTCTAGGTGGCCCTGTCTGAGCAGAGCTGTTGGACTAGGTCATCTCCAGAGATCCCTTCCAACCTTAGCCAGTCTGTGATTCTGTGATGCTGATATTGCTATTGTCATAATGAAAACCTGGTTAATAGTCAAAAAATTGTGACTCTGTCTGGTTGTCCTGGTTTCAGCTGAGATGATAGAATTAATTTTCTTCACAGTAGTTAGTATAGGACTATGTTTTGGATTTGTACGGAAAACAGTGTTGATAATATAGAGATGGTTTTGTTATTGTTGAACAGTGCTTAACAAGAGCCAAGGCCTTTTCTGCTTCTCGCCCCACCCCACCAGGGAGTAGGTTGGGGGTGCATAAGAAGTTAGAAGGGGACACAGCCAGGGCAGCTGACCCCAACTGACCAAAGGGATATTCCATACCATATGATGTCATGCTCAGCATATAAGGGGCTGGGGAAAGATGAAGGAGGGGGTGCTGGCATTTAGAGTGATGGTGTTTGTCTTCCCAACTAACCATTACGCGTGATGGAGCCCTGCTTTCCTGGAGATGGCTGAACACCTGCCTGCCCATGGGAAGTGGTGAATGAATTCCTTGTCTTGCTTTGCTTGCATGCATGGGTTTTGCTTTACTTATTAAACTGAATTTATCTCAACCCAGGAGTTTTCTCACTTTCTTCTGATTCTCTCCCCCATCCCACGGAGGGGGAGTAAGCAACCAGCTGTGTGATGCTTAGGTGCTGGCTGGGGCTAAATCACGACACTGGTCATTCTGATGATCTAAGAACAAACATGCCATTCTTTATGGCCAGACAACAATTCACACCAAAAAACCCCAAAAACCCCAAAAAAACCCACCAACCCCAAAAACCTATATTAGTAGCACTTTCAATCTTCAGGCCCAATAGCAACCAGTACAGTGCTATTTATGGAGAAAACAATTTATGACGTAGCACGTCTTTGTCATTTGGCAGCTTTGGCTAATCTGAATTTTTGCTGGGCCACCAGTAACTGATTTAATGAATTTCAGAGTTGTCTGAAGTAATGGAGGGCAGTGCACTCAGAGAAATTTCTAAACCAGGAAAGTCTTTGTGAATACAAGCTCTGTATAGACTAGGCGGTCAAAGCGTAACAGAGTGAAAGGGTAGATATATGATGTCTAAAATGAAATATCACTGGGCCTGAAAAACCATTCAGGATGTATAATTTATTTAGTGAAATTGTCCTCTTTTTGCAAATAAGAAGTTATGCATCCTTTTTCTGTTGGTTGAAGTTACCTGTGCAGTTTTGGCAGCTTATAACTCCTTGAGTACCATTAAGAAACTTCTAATTGTGTAAATTTGAGGTGCAGGTTACAAACAACCAAAATGGAAGTTATGAATGACATATTCTTTATTCTTGCCATCTACAAAATAAATTGCAATTTTTGCAATTTATCAACAGTAATGTAAAACTGAAAATGATTTCTGCATGTAACATTCAGATTTTATATTCAAATTCAATTTGTTAATTTTGTAATTTAATATTTGATTTTGGTGGCAAGCCAATTACTTTTTATTTTTATTGTTATATGAAGTTTTGAACTAACAAGATTTCTTCAGTAAAGGAATGTAAAATATTTTAAAATGGACAAAGTATAATTAAAAAGTGGAAAAGCATCTGCAGAATCTTATTTCCAGAGTGAAGGTCATTGAGGGCTAACTATTAAAGAGTTGGTTAAAAAACAGTATTGTTACATATGACAGTAATTCAATGACACAAAATTAAAGAATATGTTCTCGAAGAAAGCAATATCTGAGTCATTGACAAAATATTGTTGACTACTACTATGTCATGTTTTCTCTCAGAGGATGAGAGAAAAAAACATGAAGTATAAGTCTGAAAGGAGTTAATTAGGACACTTGTTTGAGAAAGGGAACTGGGCTGAGAAGAGTCTGAAGTAAAAGGTCAGGGGACAGAACAAGGAAGGTAGAACATGGAGGAACAATAAAAAAAAGTTATTTGGCAAGACAGTAGACAATAATGGGAGTGGAAGAAAAATCAAAACATGTACATACTGAGAGAAAAATGCAAAGTTAAAACCAATGTATTTTGGAATATTTTTAACTTTGATAAAGTATGATATTAAATTACATTTAAGAATGCCTTCCTCCAGCAGAAGACAGGCCTTAGATAACTGTATTTGCTGATCACCCACAGGGAATGTTGTATTTTATTATTTTTTTCCCTAGATCAACTTGACTAGCCACATATGTGCAGTCATTTTATGGAAATTCAGCTGAAAACATTTTTAGGCCATAAAATGCAATGCTTAATGAAGAGAATTTAAGTATGAGAGCCCTCGGTTATGAGTTTGTGGATTTTATTGAATAAATAATTTCAGTAGGGAAACCATGCAAATGTATCCAGCTTTGATCATTACAGATAAGGATAAATTGCTATATTTGCAAGAAAGATTTTTTTTTTAATGTTTGATGGCAGGTTTCACTATGGAATCTATGGAAACTGAAAAATGCTGAGATGTAGAGATGAGTTTAATGTTTCTGCGTGATGAAATACGTTAACCACAATCATAAATGTCACCATTTATGTAGCTTAAATTTTACAGTCTGTTTTTCATGTTATCTGTGGGTCATATCTAGCCTCTCTAAAGCAAAAGGATTCTTGATAATATAACAAATTAACCCAGTAGCACTTTCTGCAGATGGTTCCATTGTGGAATTAGGGAAGATACTGAGCCCAAGGATTAGGGGAAATACTGGACCCAAAACGGTCCAGTATTTCCATGAAAAGGAATCCTCTTGGCTAGACCTCAGAATTCTTTTGATGGGATGAGTCCTATAAGATCTGTTATGTAATGAATGATAAAATTTAGTTTGAGTGTCAGGAAGATTATTGCCATGTATTTTCTTTTTAGTAGCATTTGTTTCTACTGGAATTTTTGTAGTACTCTACTAGAGCACAAGAAATTAATCATCCCCTTTGTCATCAATTTATCCTTCTGAAGCCAAAGTTATTCAATGTCCAGAGTTGCAAAACAAATTCTGGAGAACCAAGGGCAATACAGTGTCATCATAAACCTCACTACATTAAAACAGACAAACAAACAAACAAACAAACCCCCCAAAACCCACCACACACAAAAAAAATCCAAACCAAATGCCCCCCCAACTCATGATTTGAATAGTTCTTGAGTTCTTGAACATGGGACCTGCTTGGCTAAATATTTTGTTTACCTACCCTCCTCTTTCCTTCTGTTGTCTTTGTCCCTGTTACACAGCTGGTAGTCTACACAGTTTTCTGAGCCTGAAATATGGGTGCACCGCAATGTCATGTTTGACTGTGTGAGTCCAGTTTCTGCCCTTTTTAACTCATGCCTCACCCATCTTCCTGGCTGTGTGGGACTAAGAGAGAGTGATATATTTGAACTCAAATTAAAAATATTAGTGGGTTATCTGAGAGGCTGAATCAAATAATATAGTTCACCAACTGTTCTATTCTGTTGTACACCGCTTAAAGGAAAAGTCAGTTTTCATGGGCAACCTTCTTCATAGCTCAGCTCACAAAACCTTGACTTCAAATTACATATTTTTCCAGCCTCATAGAATTAAGAAATGCTTAAATATAGAAATGAAAATCAGCTACCATTTCTTTTAATCCTTGGAAATTCAGGAGAAAAAATAATTTTAATTTGTAGTGATTGCAAAGTATTCTTATGCATGATATAACGAGATAAAATGAATTAGATGAGTATAAACAGATCAAAACTTATGTGTGATAAATCTAAGATAATAAACCTTAACTTTCAGATTACATTGCACATGTCGCATACACAAGATGACAGTTAAGGGTAGGTAAAATAAATAATCAAGTCTGAATGTGAGAAACACAAGCATGACTACTTCGGAAAACGTAGGAGTTTATACCTTTGCCCATGGGCTATGGCCAGTCCTTGATGATGACTTTTTCTGGCATAATGTATAACTTCAGACGCTGATGTACACCACAAATGTTAGAGCATAACAGAGAAACTAAATTAACTTTCACTATCCTTTCTCTGTTTCATCGTTTTCGAAACTCAAGGTAACAGCCATGCATAAGTGCCTATTCAGCGGGCATCTAACAGGGGCAGGAACTAAAGGAGACGTAGCAGTCTGGTTTCCACCCTAGAAACTGACTGACTTCCCAAATGGAGTTTATGACAGCGGAGACAAATTAAAATTCCATAGCATAGGAGTGGGGAGGAGTAGAGAAAAAGCTTCTGACTTTGTGAGCCAAGTTGTTTTTGTTAAAAAATGACCTTATAACTTGTACGGAACACTGCTAACCACATGTGCCTGTCATAAGATTAATGCCTATTCTGAAGCCAGCAAAATATTTCCTTCCAGAGAAAATAAATCAAATCAAACATGATTAGAATAAAACAACAGTAACTACAAAATAAGTTTCTAGTTGCTTTGAGAAGAGGAAGATTACAAATTACTTGACAAGATACCTTAATGAAACATTTTAAAAATAGACATGTAATAGCCAGGAAATGAAGAAATCAAGTCAGTCATATGAGCATAAAGCATGGTTACATAAATTAACAGGAAAAAAAATTGCTTATTAGTTAGAATGTCAAAAAATATACTCATCAGTTATACTAGACTTAACATCCATAATGGTATAGCTTTTAAAGAATAAACTTCTTTAAGAGAAACCATGTATCATCTTAAATCTTCAAAAATATTGTTTATGGGACTTTCACAATAATATTTACTTATATGTTTTTATGGGAATGATTATTTTCCTCATCTAACTTTCCAGTTCTTGTCAACCAGAAAAGGTCCAAATTACTTTTTAAAAGTAGATAATTTTGTTATTTAAATATTCTGCAATAAAATTAGTAAACAATGTGGCTATTCTGTATAAGCCATGGACGTATCATTCTTGATATTAAAAAAAAAAAAAAGCAAACTACAGGTCAGTAAGCTTTCAAAATAAGAGATTCTGTAGACATGAGTAAGTAATTCCTCGCTTCCCTGTTTTCTTGTTTTCTTGATTTGTCTTGCTTGCTTATTTGTTTTCTTGCTCATTTGCTTTCTTGCTTTCTCCTCTGTATAGCTTTGTTAGGAGAGGAGTGGTAGTTTAGGAAAACAAATTCATAAAAATTCTGGCTTTGCATTCTATTTTACTGAAGATTGATCTAAAAAAGTGTATTTTCTGTAATACTTCTTTCCAACATATACGACCTACTTTTCAATGGCATATTTCAGATACCTAGTTTACTTATTTCTGCACTAGTGACACTATTCCTTCTTCTTAAAAGTTTATAGAGTAAGGATTGTGAATGTTAATTTTCGGATGTTGGTGCATAGATCTATTTTCTATCTTATATTAGATGTTTACATTTGGTTTTACATCTACGTATACTAACTGGAAACGGTAGAAGTCTTTTAAAAATAAAAGCGCTGTTACTTTGATGGGACAAGATCTGGTCAATAATACTTCTATCTTCAGTCAATTAAATGCAGAATATTTTACAATTGAGAATATTGAACATAATATATGTAGAATGTATTTGGTATTTTCAAACCACCTTTTAAACTATATTTGTTATATGTATGTGTCTATGCATTTAATATATATTTATATATGCATTTTTACCTATATAAAAATGTAAATATAGAATTGATATTTTGAGAACCTTGAATTCTAAGGGAGGTGGAATAGTGTTGATTTATATCCATCTGATTCCCACAATGTTATTGGTTGTGCTTATAATTGTAACACTTTAAAAAATATTACATGGCCTGTTTTTTTCTAAACACAAATGTTAGGATGTTTAAAATACTCCTCCAAATAGTGCTTAACTGGAGGACACAAAGGACAAATTTGCAGGGACTATTTCATTTTAAAGATAAAAGTGATACGTTAATCAATAATATATTATAATAATGAGCAAGTGCATTGAACAGCTCCACTTATATGCAAGAAAATATAGCTTTTCATTAATTGTTGAATGAACTGCAGTCCGAGTACATTCACTATTTTTATGTGGGCACTTACGGAACCTTCATCACCACAGCAGCTTGATGTTAATACCTTTACCCTTACGATACGTCTGCAAGGTAGACTTGCTTCATTCAAGGAGAAGAGCTGACTGAAACAGAGAGTGAGAAGTAAACTATCCAACATCACAGTGGAAGCTTGTGGCAAAACTCCCATGTTTACTAATCTTCTGAGTCACAGCCTCATGCCTTAATCACAATGTCATTTTTCACTTGCTTCAGAAAATGCCCCTTCACACACTGCAGAGGTGTAGACTAGCAGTGCTTTTGGAAATCAGATTGGAAAATTTATCATATTTTTGACAGAAGCTTCCCATCCTCCCTCTTCCTATACATATTCACTTATTGAAATTGAAACTATTTATGAGGAAAAGACTGTTTAAAAGAATTTTCCACTTCAAAAGCCTTTTTAAAGGACGTTTCAAAATTGTTGAAGCACCACATTTTAATATCCTGCAAATGGAAAAAAAATTGTTCATTTGAAGAAAGTCACCTTTTAAAACATTAATTATAATTAACAAGTAAAAAAAAGGAAAAAAGAAATAAAATATTTTCAAAACATTAGATGAAACTATTTGATTCATTCTATCTTTTTTTGTAGGGAGAAGGATCACTTTAAATTTTCAAGTTTCTTATCATTTTAATGGGAAGCCTAAATATTTACATCTCCATATTTCTTGTGGAATAGGAAAACCATTTCCTATTAACCTCTAATTAAAAATTAAATTATCCCCCCATTCCCTGCCCTGTCCCCACCCCCACCAAGAACCACATACTTGAAGCAAAATAGTCTATAATGCCTACCCTTCCCTTCCCCCAAATTATTTGAATCTCTTGACTGGTTATTAACTACAAATGAGCCAAGAAAGATATGTGCTTAGGAATACGGTATACACTGCAAACGAATAAGTTAATATTTGATATATGTTTCTCTATGGAAGTATATTTGATTTATGTATGGGTTTATGCATTGCTGAAATGGCTTACTTCCTTTTAAGCTAGACTGTCAGATTTTCTCTACTGATGTAAGATATGCACTGACCTATGTAATTGCTACTACATCACTGAATAGTTGGAGACATTAGGATTAGGATCTAAGGTGCTTCTCCAGAGATGTCAACATGTCCTGAAGGCCTATTAGTTGTGATAGGGCTGCTCACATACAGTTTTAAATTGCTGAAGTTCCACTTGCTCGAGGAAATTAAAAAGAAAAGACAGTGATTGCAGAGTTGTCAGCATGAGTTCCTACAAAGCTCCTAGATCAATATTGATTTAAAAACTACGGGGAAGCAAACTGTGATAGCACAGCCACTTGGAAATGAAGGGTCATTGCAGAAAAGAGTTTTCCAAACTTATTTTCTGGTTCTCTAATGTATATATTTTTTTAGATATGGAAAAAAATACTTTTTTCTTGAATTAGCCATATTAAATAACATACCAGCTCTTGTATTTATGTTCCTTATCTTAGAGAAATCATCATAAGAGTGAAGTAAAAGTCTGACAAGAAGATAAAGCAATTAGGTCTGCCTCTTTAAAAAGAGGAAATATTTTATTAAGAAAAGATTGAAGTGCAGTAGATATTAAATCTTTTTTTCTATTATTTTTCTGACTTGACACAAGAAATGATAGTCAGAAAACAAACAAAATCAAACCTTATAATAAACACATTTTACCAAGATTTTTAATCTAAGCATTTTAATAACGTGATCCTTTTCTTATTTCAGTGAGAATTTAAAGACCTGCCACATTTTAAGGTGACACACAAAGGTTCTGGATCCTTTTTGTCACTCAGACAGCACATAGCTTGTTAATGCCCTGGTTTTCTGTAATTGATACCATATATTATAGTTACTATTGCAGTGGTACAGGTATGGACCTGTATTCTTTTTAGGGTATGCAGAAGTCCAAAGTAAAAAAAAAAAACTTATTATATATTATTTACTTTCATTAGACATAAAAGTTTCTGATCTATTTTCAGTATTAGTAAGCAATAGACCACCTTCAAACCTGAAGTAAATGTACACTCTACATTGTATTTGCCAATATTTTGTTTTAATGGTACTTGCTTTCCTGCCCTACATGATTTAAGGTGTACATGCAGTATATGTACTGATATATATATAGCACAGACATACAGTCAGAGTTTAGTAGCTTGAAGGATCAACAACGTACAGAATCAACATCCCATGGAAAAGAGAACATTCAAAATACAAGATGTATTCAGAGCAGGCGAGATCTCCATTAAATGATTATTTGTTTTTTGTTCTCTGCTGTAGAGAAACAAATGTTTCCTTATTAACAAGAACAGGGCTAATTTTATAATTACGGCATACACATAAAATCACTAACTCTGTACAAGCACATTGCTGTTTAAATGTGCAACTACAGCTTATGTAGGCAAATATGAGGTCTCTTGAAAGCAGTCAGCTTAGACACTAATAGCAGTATACAAGAATAACTGCCTTATCTTCTTAATTTCCTTGAACAAGTGTAACTTCTGCACTTTAGGACTACAGAACATCAGACGTTATCCTCTGAATATTTATCCAGTATTTCATAGTGCACACACTTTGGTGTCTGTGTTGTCATGGCTAGACTGCCAGAAGTACCGAGGTTAGCTGGTTTGGCTTTTTTCTCACATGTTTACATGAACCTCAGTTACACCTTTGAAGTACAATATAGACGTACCTTTAGAAATTAAGTCCAAAACTCTAGCCTGGAATGGTACCAACCTTTTTATGAAGTAACGTTGGAACCATCCTAATCTCAGAGGCTGTGAAATTCTGTTGCCATATAATTAGTTTTTGAAAATGTAATTAGTTTTCATAACAGTATGGGATTAAACACTAAATGCTGCATTAATATATCAAAGGTCATTGTGTGTTGCATAGTAAATCAGGATATTTGAGTATTCATACACCACACAATGCAGGACCATGTAAGGAATGTCCAAACAAGCTAGTATGTGTATAGAGAACTGTGCAGCATTATATAGAGATATACACTTGAGTCTTGGCATCAGAGTAGCCTCCTAACAGGATTAATTGGCTCTGGCACAGCAAAATGTTGGCACAACAGTACTGCTTCTAGTTCCAGATCCAGCTTGTGCTGGGGTTGCTTCAATATCTCTGTATGGGACTGAGTGATGCACTGTAGATCTTTACAGGTCATAAACCCACACTTGATTTCTGTATATGAGGGTACAGGTTTTTAAGTGGTGTAACAGCGATACTATTATACTGTACCTGATTATAACATATTTATGTATACATACTGAAATTATTTATCATGTGGTGGCTGATAATGAGCTTCCACCAGAAACCTCTGGGAGAGGATGTTTCACCCAAACATTAACTTCATTAAATAGATTCAGCAGAATGAATCAGCACATATTTTTCTAAGAGTAGTTTAAATGAAGATGTGTTGATTTCTCATTTATTTAAAAAAAAAAGAAAAAAATAAGAATGGCGTTTTGTGCAATCCACTGCTGTATTGTTAACTATGATATCCTGTTTTGTTTATTATTGGAGTGGGATCTGATTAAAAGTTTTCACTTTTTCCCACCCGGAACAGCTGGAATAATAGTGTTCCTTATTAAAAAAAAAAAAAAACAAAAACAACAAAAAACCATATGCAGACCTTTTTGCTGCTATGGTAAAGAAAACATCAATCAAGGCCATATATTGTGAATAAAAGTATGGGCATATAAACAAGATATCTTAAAGCTGTCTGTGTATTCAATCTTAACAGATAACATGTTAGATAACTAACTACTCTTTAACAACCTCCAGATACAATTTTTATCCTCTTCTCAAATATGAAGTTGCTGATATGTGAGCATAGATGAATAAGCTATATCACATTTACTATATAGTTGGATTTGCCTATAGCTTTCTATATTTTTAATTAGATACAACACATAGCTAATATCCTATTGATTCAGACTTTTGCTTGCCTCATGTTATTATAGTAGCTGCATGCTAAAAGTCAGACCTTGACTAGACCTTCATATAAGAACTTGCAATCTATTCCTGGTTATCTTATTGACTGGCCATTACATTTGGATCGATCATCATAAACCTGACTAAATGGCATCATACTCAATTTACAAAGCTGAATGTAAAGGATTCAAAAGTTTCCCTAGTTCACAGCGTTGGACAGAGGAATAGAACTGAGTCACATTTCCCTGTTCTTGATTACTGAGTTCCAGTAAGGTCTAGTAGCTACACCACTCCTCAGCGGATATGCAGCTCATGAAATTGAGTCTTATTATTATATATAAGATTTCTGGCAATTCTTGACAATAATTTGACACAAAACTTGGTTTAATCAATAGCCTCTAAAGTAACTTTTTTGTAGTTGCAAATGTTCATCATCAACTAAATAACCAGTGTGACTCAGTCCTTAGCATGTCTGTTGGGGCAGCTGAGTTTGGAAGTGTAAGTTTTACATGTGCAGCTGAACCTATCTGAACCAATAGTTATGCTTGTCCTTTGCCATTTTTGGACTGAATTTAGAAATGCAATGTGCACTTAGTGCTGTTAATATCTCAGACCTGCCTGACCATTGGTAATAAATTGTTTCATTCTTATTCCAAAGGAAGGCAGGTCAAGTAAATTTTTTTTATTCAATAAATGCTAATGACTGATGTGTTCAGTTTATTTTATTCTGAATATGAAGAGAAATGATATCTTCATTATTACATTTTCAACTGTTTGCTCTCAACAAGGTCATCTCCTCTCCTGGTGACAATCTCACAATTTTTCAGTAGCAATTTTAGAAACAGAAAACTCCAGGCATGTCCTGGAGGAGTGATTTATACTTGTGCAAATAGACTTGGAAAATACAGGTCTTAATACATTTAAATTTAATACATGTTTTTAAACACCATTTAAATTCACAACGGGAGGCATATTTCTTTGTAATCTTTGCTTCTTTGGTTTTTCAGCTGATTTTTGACTCTTTATGTTTTGTAATTTGTAGCAGATAGTAAAGGCTGTGGAAAAAAACCCAAACCAAACCAAACCAAAACCACTACCCCAAAACAACATGTGATGGAATAATCAAAGGAGGGAATAACAAAGCAAATCAATAATAATGGACCAGTATGAAACCCCTGCAATATTTAGGCTTCCACCCTTTTTCCTGTCCTTCATTCTTTTATTGAGACTCTAAAACTCTCAGAGCAGAGGAAGTCTAACAATAACCTTTTAAAAGTGGTTACTGTATTTTGGATCTTTATGTTGTTTAGACCATTACTGGCATTTAGTATTAAGCCTCTTCTTTCTATATTTTTTCTTACATTTTTCATATCAAAACAATTAATTTTACTTCTATTCAGCAACAAGGTAGGGTTTTTTCCTGTTTTGATTGTGTTGCATGTGTTATGAATTTACATGAGTGGCAAGTATCTAGTAATAGGACTATAACATGAGGAAGCACCTGTTCTACTGTGAAATGATACAGTGATAATCTAATACAAATAATCCTCCCAGTGTTAAGAAATCAAACAAATCAAAATGGTGTTGCTATCTTGAAGGCCTCTCAACAAGCACTCTTTAACCTTTGTTAAACGTCTTGTGTTTGCTATGCATCAGCTTTAAAGATCTAGATAAATGAATTAATTCACCTTTATCCCCTTGAGAAACACTATTGATTTTTATGAAAATGAATTAAACATTCACTATCAATTAAGTTCTGTGTTTGCTTTTTTAGAAGAGCTATCCTCTCACTGAATGAGAAATTTGCCTGCCAGCAAACACAATAGACTGTTGTACTGTCCACATATTGGCATACGTATTGGATAAACAAAACCCAATTACAATCCTGCTTATACTGCATCAAGATTACACATTATGTTCAGACCTCTTTTTTCAAGGAGCAATGCCCAGTTACATTGTATCACTTATCCTACGTTTCTTTATTGCTTAAACATGTAGAAAATTAAGTTATTGAGAAGCAAGGTCTTGAGAAAAAAATAATAAACCAAGAAAAAATAATAAAACAAGAAAAAAACAAACTTTTTTTTTTTTTTGCTAGATGTTGTTTACATTTTATTTTTACCCACCGACCACATCAGTTTCCCTTTTTTATTTTCTGTGATGATAACTAGCTGATTTGGACTTCGCTTTATGAAAATATTTTTTTTTTCCTAGAGCTGCCTTGGCAGCAGTTCTGAAGGACTCTTTGGGACAATCTTGAGCACTTCTTCCTATTCTTTCTCTCCTTTGATTTATACTATTAAATTTGATCCTAGATGTCTCTTTTACTCGTTATTGTGTTTGAAATAATAGTGTGTAGAAGTCTGGATGCAAACCAGAAAAACAGTATCACTTTTGAAAGCAGATGATTAATACAAAAAACATGGACTGGAAAGATAACATCTTTTCAGAGCAGGAAATATATTAGAAAAATGACACAGCTCCTATAGCAGATTAAGTGGTGGTGTAATCTCAATGAATGACACATGCAAAGAATAACTGAAGTAAAATCTCGTGGGATGAGCATGTACACTATGATGAGCATAGACACTATTAACTAGGCTGTTTTCAGAACTACTAACCTTTACAAGTAAATCTTTTAGTAAGCAACTTATACAATTTACTATTCTACTTTGACTTATCCTGAACAACCATATTCTCCCATCTATTATCAGCATTTAATATCTTTTTGTATCTTACTTGATTCTACCTATAATTTTTATGCCTTGTTCACTGTTCATATAATGCACAAAGCAATAGAATTAGTAGGTTTCACATCTTATTTATTTACTTTTCAATATTCAGAGGCATTTCTGGGTAGAGACATTTTACCTGTATTCTTGGTTTGTTTTTTTTCCCACTTATTTTAAAATGTCTGATGTTCGTCAAAGCGAGGGTGAAGAGATATATGCAATAACAGCACAAGTAGTAGTCTTCACATTATTTGTGTACAAGTCCATTGTCACACAGAGGTGTGATCATTGACTGCAGGCTTAAAGCTTTTTGTTGTAATCATTGACCTGACTCTACACTCTTTTATGTCAGTATCAAGGATCTTCTGCATGCTTAAGAAGAAAAGCCAATGAATTTTTAGCTTCTGGAAGATCTCTGCATGAATTATGGAATTCAATTAGTCTCCTCACTTATTTGTTTCCAATTAGTACTTAAGTTATGTGAAATCTAATCTGGACAATCCTATTCTCACAATTAGTTCTTTCTACCTTAGGGATGTACTCCATTCCTGATTTAATCTATGGGTTCTAGCTGTAATCGTGAATCAGAAACAATTAATCCTCAGCTTTGCTCAGAATTGAAGTACATCAGCTCAAGAAGACATAGCAAAGATTCCTCCATGTTTATGTATGTTCTAAGATTTTTCTAATTTCTAGGCATTTCATTCAGCTGAGTGTATATCTCTTGGGGACAACTCTGCATGGACCTATCTATAATTAGAAAAACATAAGTTGCTCGCTTTTCCTTTTTTTACAGCAATGCACAGAGAAAACACATTTGTAAATATGCATTGATAAAGTAAGCAAGCTTTAACTAGAAGATTTTCTTTGTCCAGGTAAATGTTAAAATAGTCTGTAAATTACTCAAAACCCCAGTTTTGAGATGTTTAGAAGTATAATCACCAATTTATAGCTTTGTAAATTGAGATGTAATACTCTTGCAAGGGAAGGAAATATCCACGCTTATGAGAGCGTTAATAAAGTGCTTTATTTCATAGGATGTCAACTTCAGGAAGATAAACCTTTGCAAAGATATTTTTTGAGATGAGCTCCTTTCCTGCATGCATGTCACCCTTCCCTCTAGAATTGGTTCAAATTAATTAGCTTCAGACTCTCTCATTCTTTGTGCTTATATATGAATGAAAAAGGGAGAGAAAAAGCCAAACAAATCAAAGATTGTACCCACATGTTATTGTCTCCATGATCCACAGTGGAGATCCTTCTAAAAGATATATGTTAAGAAAAGCAAAGAAAAAAAAAACAAAACTGGTCATGGAGAGTTAGAACATTAAACATGTTCTTTGGCATTGCTCTTTTCCTCACTTCATAGAATCACATAATAATCAAAGACACACCTCCTATTTAGTCCTTCTCCATAGGAATCATGCACATCGCCTCTTAATGTTTGACATAAGATTCTGCAGAGTAAAGCTTGTACTTTTTTCCTTTAGCATTGTCCAAAGAAGAGTCAGGTTTGGTGAAAAGTGAAGACCATGCGTTGCCCAGATATAAGTTTCCATACAAGAGAATTTTCGTCTTTTTGCTGCACCTGTGTAAAGTTCATTTTACGAAGCTGCAGGAATCAGAGCTTCCAGATGGATGTGGCTGGAATTAGTAAGATAGGAAACAAAGACAACTGACAGACCTCAGAGAGAATACTGGGTTTTCGTTTGTCTTTTAGCTCTTGGATTATCTTTTAGGTACTGAGAGGGTGCAAACTATTGGATTTGTCCTAAAGTCATACTACGTATTTTCCTTATTCTAAAACCCACCGAAACTGCAAAACAATTTCTACATAGTTTATTTTTTTCATATTCAGCAGAATAGGACATTAATCTGTTTAGCGTTCAAATGTTTTGTCATTTGTCCACACAATTGTATTCTTTCTGTTTTCTAGTGACCTATTAAAAATGCTGCTTCTGCCAAAAGAAAGATAAGTTTTAGTTTCCAGTGGTTCCCCTATTTCAAATTTCATGTAAATTGTTAAGCAAATTCAAGTAACTTCTATCTCTAACAAAGGAAACAATATATTTTGCTAAAATATTTTGCATTGTAAAATTCAATATATTTGATTAAAAATTATCTGCATATCTGGTCAGTTACATTCAAAAATCTCACATGGTATTATTAATTTCATATATGATGTTAACAATTATTATACAAGACTAAGAAGGCATGAAGGGACATGCACAAATTAATCCCTATTTAAACTGATGCTCAAACACATCATATGGGGCATATATCTCAGTTGGAATGTTTTCCTGAATCATGGATTGAAGCAGAGTATGCAAAAGTGACCAAGTCTGATGACAAACTTTGGTAAAAAATAGGTAGATTACTTCCTTCTTTTTTACCAGTTGGATATAACTAACTGCCCTCATAACATTTAGTTATGTGGTTTGACTTAAATTCATATAGTTTGATGAACTTGTCCCAGATTCTTGTAATCTTCTTAGTATTTAAACACTAAAGCAGTCTTGGCCATATATATAACATTCTAATTCAACAATATTAAAAAAAAAACAAAACAAACCCATCAACTTTACGAAGGTGACATGCTCTTTGGGTCTAAAATAGAGGCATTTTGTTTTTTTTTTTTTTTTTATGGTTTTCTGTACTAGCGTCTTTAGAGAAATTAAGAGAATTGCCTTGCTCCAGGGAGAGCTACTGACTGAAGGCCAGACACTAGTTCTTGTACATAGAGTGGAAAATGTTGGCTTTCCCATCCAGTCAATGACTCCTGTCTCTGAATGGTTCTGAAGGTTAGTATAAGAGTAGTAATCCTGACTCCTTCTCCAGTTACCCTGTATGAGATGATGGGGAAGAAACAGAGTATGAAGTAGAGAGGTCAGAGAAATAAACCTCATGGTAATCTGCTTATTTTTAGCCTTACACTGCACAGGTAGAAAACTTAAACTATGTTGTAGCTTCATGTGAGAAAATCTGTGCAAATCTGTATACTGGAAAAGAACTGCATATATGGCAGTTGTATCACCATGTTTCAGGCTAAGAACAGTTGGATCTTAATCATTATGCATAACTATTTATGTTAATAATCTTATTACATGACATTCTGGATAGAATACTAGGCCTGATCCTCCATTCTATTTGAATAGTTTAAGGTGTCATGACTTATTGAGGTTGGATCAGATGACCTCCTGAGGTCCCTTCGGAATTAAATTATCCTATAATTTGTAATCAATGCTTAAAAAGAGGAGAAAAAAGCAGCAATAGCTTTTAATTTCAATTCATATAAATCTTCCAAATCGTGCTGTTGATTACCAGAACAAGAAATGATACAACCAAGGAAAGAGTTGAGTCTATTTTGTTTTTTATGGTGATTGCAGTCAAAGCCAAGTCTTTAGAGAAGCTGCAACCCACCTTCAATTGGATGTTGATCAATTTACCACTATATCTCAGAACAGCTTTTCAAACAGCAACTTGAAAACAGTGTGAAGGTGTAATTTATTCTTCACAGAATTCAACATTGTATTTTTCTCAAATTTACTCTTAGTGAAAAATTAAACCTTAGTGAAAAATTCACCCCCACAGTTGGTTATTTTTCTCAGATTTTTGGGAGCACATAAATACAAGCTCATCAGGAACTGCTCTTTTTACAGCAATAATTATGATGGGAACTTAGATCAATCCTACAAAAATACAAAATATCATGTTCTTCTATGTTTCTGTAAAGCCAAAAAATTAACACCTTGCAATCTATGATATAAATACTTTGATAAGAAATTGAAGTAGTTCTGCATTGTAGCAAATATTTTCAGAAGAAAGGAAAACTTTTAATTTTGAATCATAGCACATAAACTTTAATTAGTGACCCAAGAGAACAAGCCAAGCTGAATAAAAACAAACTAAAATTAGTAACAGACTAACAGCTTGCCCATTTCCTTGGGCAACATGTGGCTGACAGATGATGTGATGTTTGGTGACAGACAAATTCTGATCCTCTTTCCCACTTTTAAATTCTATCCACTGAGAAAAATTAACAATTTCATTAATATCATCAAAAGCAGAATCACTCAAAACCAGAAGCTATTCCTAATTTAATAGAAGTGAGAATAAGAAATGTTTGTGATTCAATATTCCTAATCTGGTACCAGTGATATACAGCTGGTAGTAGAGATAATAGTAATGCTGATTCCATGTCTTAATTGCTCATTATCACTTATCCTGATTTGCATTCTTGATCAGAAACATCTCATTCGTGATATACCCTATGGGAAAATAAATCAATTATTTTTCCAATATTACCTCATAAACATTCCATAATTTCATTTATTTTCTTCAGTAAAAATTAGACAATATATCTATTTCTAAATACATATTTGTTATGAGAACATCTGAATTTGCAGATCAGAGAACTAGTACCAAACTAGCAACTTCAACTTATTCTATCCAATTGTTTGGTTTGTTCCCTTCTGATGTTTCTCTACTTATGTCTCATTGTATTCTTTCTTCTGAGGTGTCTGCATCTCTGAAAAAATTTCCTCTTCTTATAAGCATGGCATTTCAATTGAAAACAGCTAACACAATGCTCTTTGACTTTACATCTCCTGTACTTCAACACACAGCTGTCTTTCTCATCACAGGAAAACTCAGAAGTGGGAAAGAATTTATTCATTCATTCATTCATTCATTTATTTGTGTGTCATAAGTATTATCTATTATTCCCATTTATATCATGGGAGTGGTTCAAGGGCAGGTTCTGTTCTGCAAAGAACTTCTATGCACAATAGAGTTAATGAACCCTGGCTTTCTACACATCTGTGTCCTTCACTTCCATCTTCCAACTGTAAATATCTCTCAGCCTTGCTACTACTAACATTTCACATATGTCACTTTCAGTGATGAAATATGGCATGTTTGTGGCATGTCTAAAATGTTATGCGTGCATGCTGGTTATCTGGCCTCTGCCAAATGGACTACATGATAGCTTAGCTCTGCTAGTCTCTCCTTCAGTGAGATAGATATATAAGGAATAAGATTTACTAATTTGAATTGTTCTCTACTCAACTAAAAATGCCTAGTGCAATTGTTTCTAATATTTTTCTTCCAGTCAGATTTGGTAGTTACTGATCAATAATTAAAAATATTTATGTATATACATATATAATTTTGGGTTTGCATTTATATACATGAAAGCAGGAAGAAGGCCAAATAAATAGACAAAAAATGACTGGAGGAACACACAGAGAGCATGATGAGACTTTTATTTTCTTTGGAAACTGAGATAAAGAAATTTTCATATTTATAGACATATTCTGCAAATTCATATGTCTGTGCTTAATATACATATTGTGAATAGTTCCATTTATGTATAAATTTCATAAGGGCTTTAGGGTCTTACTGATTCCTACTTTCTTCTCACTTTTAGTATGTTGATAAGTGCTACACAGCTAACACATTTTAAAAATCCTACTGGCTCCTTAGCTTAATCCTCTGCTCCCAGAAGAACAGAAATTTGCTGAAAGGAGGCAAGGATCTAGATACTCAACTCTCCTTGAAGTCAAGGAAGGTGAGATAATAAACCATCTGTTTGTCAAATCTTGTGTACTTCAGAAGTGCCCAGGTTATTCAAATATTTGACACTCTAGCCAAAAGGCTTCAACGTAATTTTTAAAGTTAAGGTTATGGGTATAAAAAAATTCAGAATAAATTTCCTTTCTGATCTTAGGTTCTGTGACTATAGTTTTTACATAAAAATAGAAAATGAAATAACAATGTAGCCCCATCTAGAAAAAATACATGATTTTTAATACTCAGGTTAATGACTTATGAAATATCAATAAAAGCTTTACCTATCTATGGCTATAGAGAATTTTATATCAGTAGCAATTTCTCAATTAAGATTAGATGTCTCTTCTTAAAAAATATATATTTTAGCTTAAGGAGAAACTGATTAAGAGTACACTTACACTTTTTATCACACAATGGAATAAAATTAATTACTGTGGTAGCTCCTTCTTTCTTCACAGAGAATGCATTATTCCTACATTCCCCATACCAGGCTAAAACACACAAAAATCACATGTCTTGCCAAGACTATACCGTGAGTTTGTGGCAGAGCAAGACTAGTAGACTAAATATCATGAGTCATGTTACACTGCTTTAACCTCAACCTATAATGTAAATATATTTATAAATTTAAGCTTTATCTTTCAAATAGGATATAAAGTTATATCTGACTTCCTGAGAATCAGGGCTTAAAGTTGTTTTCTCCTAAATACTGTTCAGTGGAAGACCATCCCTCTCCTTTCAAGCAATCCAATTGTCATGCTTTTTTTTGCATATTTAAAGAAATAAATTTCCTTTTATGTTTCTTCTTGTAATAGAATTCCTAACAGTTTTTGAAAATGCAGTTGAATGAAGGTTTAACTGCAAGTCAGGTATTTGCCATTCAGATCTTTCAGTAATTAATGACAATTACAATCATTCAGTGCTAGAGCTGGAGCTACTGGCAGATTGGCAAGTAATCCCAGTAGGTTTTTTTCCAACTAAATTTTGTGAATCTCAACATTTTTTAATTGCTTCCAAGATTTTGGTTTTAATGACATTCAAGCAAGGCAATTTTATGAAGAACAAGAATGTTCAAACTCAATTGCAGATACCTGATTTATCCAAAAGACATTAGCAACTGTTCACCTAAAGCTCTCTGTTGTCAGTAGTGAGGCATGCCCTTCAGAAGAAGCTTTAAATCACATAGTTTGGAATTACGCCCTGAGTGACTCTGTGGAGGTTGAGTGTCAAGCAAACACATTGAGAGTAAAAGTCTGATTTGGACAGAAATTAGACATTTTGAATGTTATCCATTCTTTCACTATCCTCAGCCGTCTCAAGTGCATGCAAATGTTTTGCATTGTTATCCATACTCAAAAGTGACAACTTTTTTTTTTTTTTAACTAAGTGCAAGACTCTAAACCTATGCATTATATGTCAAGAAATTCCTCAGTAAATATAAAACTTGTGTGAAAAGAGAGCTTGAAGAGTACTTTATATTAATTCAAGATATTTCTATCTCTTATATTTTATTTTGATATATTGGCACAGCATGTAAAATATGAAGCATCCTTGAAGAATCTGCCAATGACCTCCCTAGGAAATGCTATGTATACATCTGTATTTTTATTTAATGTTATCTTCCCTGAGACATGCAGAATGTATTCTATATTTTGCAGGTAGAATCATAGAATCATAGAATCACAGAATCATAGAATGGTTTGGGTTGGAAGGGACCTTAAAGATCATCTGATTCCAACTCCCCTACCAAGGGCAGGGACACCCTGCCATGCGACAAACACCCATCCAACCTGGCCTTGAACACTTTCAAGGAGGGGGCATCCTCTCTGGACAACCTGTGCCAGTGCCTCACCACCCTCACAGTAAAGAATTTTTTCCTTATATCTAATATAAATCGACCCTCCTTCAGCTTAAACCCATTACCCCTTGTCCTGTCACTCCATGCCCTTGTAACAGTCCCTCACCAGCTTTCCTGTAGGCCCCTTCAGGTACTGGAAGGCTGCTGTAAGGTCTCCCTGGAGCCTTCTCTTCTCCAGGCTGAACAACCCCAACTCTCAGCCTGTTTTCGTATGACTAGACAGCTTAATAAAACGTGCCGATGATGATAAATTTTGAAACAGATCAAGAATTTATCTTTGATATCAAATCTAAAACCTGATGACAATGCAGAAGTCAGAATATATTTATTCAGCTATACTATTGAGATGTGAGAGCAAGAATGACATATTTTAAGCAGAATTTTAACTAGAAAACTGTCCACAAAGAAATATTTTTAAAACAAACACACTACTAAGTTGCATTAATTACATTAACTACTTAGCTAATTATCATTTGTGAAAAAATGGTAGCTGTTTCTTTGAAAAGAGAAGGGGGGAGAGCAAGTTTCACATAATTTTATAGCTGTGCCTAGAGATATATGTTTAACAAATAAGTAGCAATTTTCAGAAGCATCTAAGTCACCTAAAGGCTCAAAATATCTTTCCAAAACTGTCTTAGATTTATAGTCCTAAGAGTAGTAACCTCAATGAAAGAAACCTAAGTTTTTTTCTAACATAATCATTAGATGCGTACCAAAGAAAGGCATCCACAAAAGCTAGCAATAAGGATCTACCTAAACAAGCCAAGAATATGAGAACAAGCAAGTTCTAATTTGGTGGTGGGGGTGGGAGAGTGGCCTCAGAAGTTACCAGCCTCCATTATGACTGGCCAACGTTGTATGCACCTAACACCATGAGAGGTAGTGATGCTTGTGCACATGCAACTTAGTCCTCACTGTTCTCTTACATGTTTGTGTCTTATAACAAAATGTGGTTTTCTCAAATTAAGGTTCACAGTCCTGAATTGTTCCTTGGATTTATAGACATTTTATCACAAAATACAGGTTACAGCTAAACTAGTATATTAAACAGTGTCCGAAAATTTTCCTGGAACTAGATCCAGTGATCCATATTGCTAATTTGTTAAAATTGTTTTTTGGCATAGTTTTAGCACAGGCCAGCCAGAATTGTCCCAGATAATTCCCAGGCACAGTTAGAGGAGACTTTTCTACCATTCTGGTTTTGTGTGATCACCCTGTTCTGGGTAGCAAAACTATAAGATGGTATGTAGATTCGGCATTCCATACCAGATCACCTCTTTACCAGAAAATGGTCCTGGATATGTTTGACTCACTAATCGTAGTATGTTATGTCATTTTGTCATATTATTGACAGAGTATGTGTCATACTTTTAGTCATAGAATATTCTATACCTTACATACTATTAGCTTATATGATAAAAAGCTCATCACAGTAAACACAAAGATGAGGGAGGATCAGAGGAACAATGATGGGTAGAGGAACAATAGTAACCTAATCAGTGAAAAGCGAGGATCTTGACTCAACTGTTTCCTATGGTCATCAAAGGAGAAAGATTAGACCATGGTTCTTCCAGTGAAACCCAGCAGGATGGAAATGTGCTCATCTTCACTGCTGGCTAGACTGCGAACACAGAGTGGCAGCGGTCTTACCTCATCTGGGCTGGGACAGGAGGAATTCCCAAGGATCCAGAAGCCCACCACCATTTGGCTACCACTTATCATACCTATCGCATATTTTCCAGAAGCCAAAGAATCCATTCAGCATTTGGAAGATATGAAAGGTCCCAACCAAAAGGTTCTCTGAGGATTACTCTTTCTCTCCCAGTCCCAGCCCAATATTGAAGCTATTCTGCTTTGCATAGAGTATTTTTTTCCTCAGTGGCTGAGAGAAGAAGAGGGTATTCATGACAGAGTAGTCTACTGTGAAGACTCCAGCTCTCCAGAGAGAGAAAATGGTGTTTTCATTTAAAACATGATTTTTTGGGAGACACTCCATCCTTCTGATACTGTCATGATAACATATAAAAGTATCTGGATAGCAATGCCTCTCTGCCCTCCTACATTCCTTTTAGGGTTTGAATCATTACACCTTATTCAAGTTAATGAACACTAAATCCCTCCAAGTCACAATGTGTGTGGGAGTCTGACACTGGCTCTTTGTTTTTCTGTAGTTATTTATTCAAACATGGAACATTTTCATATCTTTGTGTATTGTATTCATTCACATTTCTGAAACACAGCTTTTGTGGGCTATTATGATTCATAGTGTTCCTTATCGGAAAAAAATTCTTTTAGTTCTTTCACTTTTTTTCCATTCTATCCGTGGTTTTACTGCTTCCTCCAGGGATTCAAACTGCTGTGATTACTCTTTTTTTTGAATCCTAGATTGGCCAGAAGAACTGCAGTGGAGCAGTGGGACGTGGTATTTTCCTCAGTACCATGACGCTGCATTCACTGGGCTTTCACTGAATGTGACTCACTGAAATGTACTGACTGTACCAGTAAAAATGGGATAGTGTTGCACACTCAGGGTATAACTTCATACATGTTATTCTAGAATAGTGCCTTTTTAGAAAGAAATGGATATAAATCATAAGTAAATCACAGCGTAAAAGATGGGGAGGGCTTAATGAGAAAACAATTGAGGCATTAGAACCTGTATGGACCACAGCAGAAGTGTCAAGTAAGAGTTATAAATGGGTAACTGAGAATCTGGAGAGTTGTCCCCTTTCAAAGTAGATGAGACATCTTTAAATTTTGGGGAGTAAATGCAAGTACAATTTGTTTCTACATTATGTAGTGCAGTAAGTACCTTATAGTCCTTCATTATTTTTTTCAGTTATGTTGGGTTATATTGCTTAAGTAGCACTTTGTACACTGATGTGACACAGCACAATATGATTTAATTCAATATGGCAGTTACAGCTTAGAAGGAAAATAAGGAAGTGATCGGTGACAGCCAACATGGCTTCACTAAGGGCAAATCGTGCCCGACAAACTTGGTGGCCTTCTGCAACGGGATTACAATGTTAGTGGATAAGGGAAGAGCAACAGATGTCATTTACCTGGACTTGTGCAAAGCATTTGACACTGTCTTGCATCACATCTTTGTCTCTAAATTGGAGAGACATGGATTCAATGGATGGACCACTCGGTGGATAAGGAATCGGCTGGATGGTCACACTCAAAGAGCTGCGGTCAATGGCTCAGTGTCCAAGTGGAGATCAGTGACGACTGGCGTTCCTCAGGGGTCAGTATTGGGACCGGCACTGTTCAACATCTTTGTCGGCGACATGGACAGTGGGATCAAGTGCACCCTCCGCAAGTTTGCCGACGACATCAAGCTGTGTGGTGTGGTCAACACACCGGAGGGAAGGGATGCCATCCAGAGGGACCTTGACAGGCTGGAGAGGTGGGGCCGTGCGAACCGCCTGAAGTTCAACAAGGCCAAGTGGAAGGTCCTGCATGTGCGTCAGCGCAATCCCCAGCACAGCTACAGGCTGGATGGAGAATGGATTGAGATCAGCCCTGAGGAGAAGGACTTTGGGGTTTTGGTGGACAAGAAGCTTGATATGAGCCGGCAATGTGTGTTTGCATCCCAGAAAGCCATCCATATCCTGGGCTGCGTCAAAACAAATGTGACCAGCAGGTCAAGGCAGGTGACTCTGCCCCTCTGCTCCACTCTCATGAGACCCCACCTGGAGTACTGCATCCAGGTCTGGGGCCCACAACATAAGAAGGACATGGAGCTGTTGCAGCAAGTCCAGAGGAGGCCCGTGAAGCTGATCAGAGGGCTGGAGCACCTCTCCTATGAGGACAGGCTGAGAGAGTTGGGATTGTTCAGCCTGGAGAAAAGAAGGCTTCGAGGAGACCTTCTAGCACCCTTCCAGTACATAAAGGGGACCTACAAGAAAGCTGGAGAGGGACTGTTTACAAGGGCATGTAGTGATAGGACAAAGGGTAATTGTCTTAAGCTGAAGGAGGGTAGATTTAGACTAGATATAAGGAAGAAATTCATTACTGTGAGAGTGGCGAGGCACTGGAACAGGTTGCCCAGAGAAGCTGTGGATGCCCCCTCCCTGGAAGTGTTCAAGGCCAGGCTGGATGGGACTTTGTGCAACGTGGTCTAGTGGAGGGTGGTTGGGGGGTTGGAACTAGATGATCTTTAAGGTCCCTTCCAACCCAAACCATTCTGTGAATCTGTGATGCTACTTTGAATCAGATACTTCCCATCAATTTCAGCCATTAGTATCTGAACTGATTTTCTGCAGATGATGGGACAGGATGTTTGTGAATTGTAGGTCCTTGTGGGTAGCCATGACAATCCATGAACAGTAATACATTCCTGTCTTCCCATCCTTTGAGGCCACTCATGGTGAACTCAGTGACATTTGTAACATACCTATTAACTTGGGTAACTGTCAGGTTTATGAGACAGAGGTAATAAATAAACTAACACCAGTGATGAACATCAGACCTATGAGATGAAAGGAAGCTTTCCCTGTGCTGTCAGAAGAGACATGAAAAAATATAATAGTGCTGAGACTAATTGTCCTGGAGTTCTTTAAAAATAAGTGTAAAGTCCCAGTACTGTAGACTGATTACTTTTTACAACATCTATAATTGGCCCTAGAATTAGTATTATCATTAACGAAATTACAATTTTTCTCATGTTAAAACATGAACATGAAGGAAAGCTAAAGATCCCCATACTGATGTTGGGTTTTTTGGGGTTGGTTTTTTTGTCTGTTCATTTTTGTTGGTTGGTGGTTTTGTTTGTTTGTTTGTTTGTTTTTTTCTCCTGAAAGGGAAGAAGAGAGAGAGGGAGGACTAGTTTTCCTGGTTTTTGCAAAGACCTTGAAACAGCACTGCATCCTGCAACACCATTTTCTGCAGAAGCTGGATCTTCTCCAAGGACAGCTGGTACTGACCTAAGCCAAATGTGCTTAATGTGCAAAAAGGTCGTGTTTTGGGGTTTTTTTGCCCTGAATTCTGTTGACTGAACAGTACCATTAACTTGTATACTACAAAAGTAGGATGCTTTCTGGGCATCACAACCGTCTCCCACTATTCTGAATCCTGATTTTAAAGAATTGTTTCTTTTTTGGGGCCAGAACCATTTATATTTTAGAATATGACAGGAAATGTTATTGCATTCAGATTGAATACAACCTATGGAAAATGAATCCAGAAAATACAACACTGTTTCTGGGTTTATCTAAAAGGAGCTTTTCTTCCTCTATTCTTTGTTCCCCAGCTGACATAACTGATTTCTAGTAATAATCACCTGAAATCTGGTGTGTTCTTATTGATACTCTCTAATGCATTTCTTTGTTTTCTTGTATAGATATGTTCAAATTTTAATGCTACCTTTGAAAATCTCTAATTTAAAGATAAAATCCAAGGATTTTCCAAGGATAATCCGAAGGATAATCCAAGTTATGGGTAATCCAAATCCAAATCTGGAAGCAGTACCAAGTAAGAAATAGGGAATGATATTTTACTTTCTCAAATAGCCCATCCTCTAAAATTAAAAATAAATCTAAGATTTATAAAATCAGATATTTTAAAAAAATCCAACATTATTAAATATTATGTTTCTTAGTTTAGTTATTTGATTTAGTATTACTTTCTGGCCAGAGATATTCACTATATACAAGGAATACATTCCTAATGAACACCTCTGCATATCAGATACCTGTGGTCTCTACAGGTCTTTCATGTGGACATACACTGGCATCTTAATAGATCTACCAATGAAAAGGAAAGAGGCCAAATCAGGTGAACTGGTAAGTTCACATAGTAAGGATGAACCAGCAAGGACTTCCTTTGATAAGAGTCCTGGAAATTATAAAAGACATCTCTCACAGCTGCCTCTAGAGAAACAGAATGGAAGGAATGTTGCTACAGATATGAGGGAGGCAGGAGGAATTGTATTCTGTGGTACAAATCAAATACAGCAAAAGAAGAAAATATAAAGCATCCAGAAATACCTAGATGACTGGCTATTATCCAAAAGAGTGGTTCAACAGTAGACAGAAATTAATTTAAATGTTGTGACATGCATAGGTGTTGTATATTTAATAGACATAATTGTGGGTTTTGTCCTGTATAAAATAAGATGCAATATTTTTAAGACAACCTTACAAAGACTCTGTGTCTCTTTACTTTTGTTGTTTTGTTCCCAAAAAGAACAAATAAATCTAGAATTCAATTTGGAACAATCTATGAATCTAGACTGCAGGAGAATTAGGAGCTCTAGGAAAAGATAGGATTAAGATTGCTAGGAAAAGGCAGTGGAGCTTCCAGTTATGAAGAAGTTACAGTCTGGAGTGTCTGCATCCAGAAACCTTGGATGATCTTTCTCAGATCTACGTAAGTACTCAGCTGAGTTATCCAACAAACAGGTTAAGTAGACCAGATGCATGAGATGAAAAAGAAAAACATTCGTGTAGGGAGTTATGCTACAATCCATCTTCAGTATTTGTTTTCTTGGGCTGTTATGTTCCAGAACACAGCCAGTGGAGTGGCCCCCTTTACAAGGCGTTGACAATGTTCCAAGCTGAGATAGACCCCAGGTGAGTGTAGGCTGCATTATTTCTAAAATAACCTTCCTTACTGCCTGGAGGGGCAGTTCCTACACAAATGCCACATATTCAGATTTCATGGTCCAGGTGCAGAGTGTTTCTGTTCTGGGTGTTAGATTTACTGAAAGTTTTTCAAGCCTGAGATGATTCAAACAAAACTGAATGCACAAACAGTTCTAGTGCAAGCAGCAGGAGAGGGTGAACTTCACCGTTTAAGACCATCTCTTTTTTTTACTCTCTTCTGCAGAAATTGAGAGAAATAAGGCAGGAAACTCTTCAAGCTTTAATTATAAAGTCAATGACAAATTTGGCAGGGTGAAGAGTAAAACTCAATTGTGCTGTCATTGCTCTGGACTCACAATTTTTTCCCCTCCTGATTAGTTTCACACTCTGATAATAAAACAATTCAATCTCCACATACAAGAATACAATTATTGGCAGCTTTCAGGCTTACTTCTTAGCACAAGTCATGAAGGTAAGTTAAATATCAGTGAGATCACACACTTTTCTATGCAATCCTATTTTACATCTTCATTTGCAGCTCCCTGACATCTATTCCTTCATTGCCTTCAATATTGCTCTCCTGAGTATGATACTGCCTACGTATGTTTCTTTACATAGGAACTCCTTTTCTTTAGGTGGTTCACTGCACCTATCACTGAAGGTCATGATCTGCAGAGGATTTTTCCCCGCTTTGAATACAGGTCTTTAACAGTTGCACAGGAGTCTGGGAGGCGCACTGGCTTGAGCTGTTCCTCCCTCCTTCCATTTTCATCCCTACCGTCTCTGAGATTTGAAGAAGGCTCGTTTGCTACATCTCACCCAGAACTTCAGTTCCACTCCAAACTTTGTTGAATAATAATAGCAGTAAAATCAAGGAAATGGTGAAAGAAAAGAAATCACTAGGGGTTTAAAATTGCTATTGTATTTTATGGTTTATGGCAATTACATTTTGCTTTCATATTCTAATAGGAACAAAGACATGGTAATATTTTATCAGTTATCCCATATTACATTAGTCTCAGAAACAGAAAACCTGATTTACGGAGCCGAAAGCTTTTAAAAATCAGTATATCCTAGTAAATTCCCTTTGTCTATCGTATTTAATACGTAATTTTTTGTGATGGACAAATCCCTTTTGGTTTAATCTTTTAGGAATTTAGGAGCTCAGAAGAAAATGTATTTGAGCTCAACATTGTGAGTCGAAAGATTGTCCACATTAACATAAGGAATATAAATACAAATGCTGCAGGATTTGTATTAAACATTAAAAACCTCTATTCATCTGTAAAGAATAGATGTACTGTACCTGCCAGACATTTGCCATTGATGAGAGATGCATCTCAAGTCATGTCACAAGTTAATGTTTGGACAGCAGTAGGGGGAGGAATTAGTAGACCCACTGGAGATTACAGATATGTCAACTTTGTTCTGTTCAACCTCACAGCAACCTTATAAACAGGATAAAAGCAAGGTTCATGTTTTTTAATGGTCAGTAGGGCACACATTAATTTATAAATCTCCAAGAGTTGTTTTCTTGGTTAATGTTTTTAATGCACTGACTTTTATGACCTGAATCATTTCTCTCTGTATTTTCTAAAAGCGGAAAGTGCAGGAAGTCCTTATATTTCCTTAGATGAGGTTGTTAGAGTAGATAAAAAATAACACAGAAAGAGGAAATTTACATGTCTACCATATAATATTGTGCCACAATCTTAAATTAATATTTTTGGAAACTAGTTGTTATATGCTGTGACTTCCTAATGGGTTGGATTGTCGAAACAGATATACCTTTGCTAGGGGAACAGAAAGCAGAAACTATCTTTAAGAACTGTTAAGCCATAAAAAGGAAGCACACAGTCAAATTGATCTCAGTTGAGGTAGATGCTGAATCAATATGTAAAATTCAAAATTTATTTTTCTGTTTTTTCTGGGAACCCACTTGGTAAAAAATTTCATACCACGTGTTGCCCACATACTAATATAGAAAAAAGTTTAGAAAAATACAATTTTTCTCTGAATTTTGAATAAAGTCAGTAAGTCTTGGAACACACTTTTTAGCATTGTTTATTTGCATCTTTTATTTGGTTAGTGATGTTTATGGATTTCTTTCTAGAATATAAAACTGTTATTGATGTGTTACTGTGTGTAACTGGGACAAGAACATTTCCAAAGCGTATTTGACTGTCTCAAAGTTGTTTTTTTATTTTGTCAGGGGAAAAAAAATGTAACTGGACTATCTAAGGCCTTCTACTTGATTTGATTTATGTGCCTTCTGTTGAATGCTCCCATGAGACTCTTGGGGTTATGTTATTTTGAATTTCCAGGTGATGTTTCTACAAGTGTGCAAGGCAATCCTAAGTTTCTTTAATGTATCTTGAAATCCAACATAAACTTCCTTCATCCTAATATGATGAGGACTGAGTTTAATTACTGCTGATACACTGTCAGAGAAGATGAGCCAGACCTCAGGGGGGAAATCCCAGCACCAGTAGTCCCTGTCCCACAGGACCCAGCGAGGTGAGCAGGGCCAACTCAGAGAAGGTGGCCAGGGCCAAACAAGAGTTCAGATCACTAGGACATATCATAATGATGAAGCAGGTCTGAGGTCAAGCTGGAAAGCCCATCCGTAGGTCAAAGCTAGAATCAGATCTGGTGGTGGCCAGGCAGGTTCATAGTGACAGTAGGGGCTGAGATCAGCCCAGGAACTCAGCCCATGGGTTGGAGTCCAGATCAAGGGATTCCATCATCAGACAGGGCAAGGCTGTGGGAGGGCTGAAGACCAGTACTCCTGTGGCATTGGTGATCCAGGGGCTGATGGCCCTGGGCTGAGCTGAAATGGGGCTCCTGGGAACATGTGTAGGGTGTGGGGAGGTCCTTGGTGAGGCTGGGCAGAAGCAATAAGGCCTATAGTGCCTTTAGGGCCCTGACATATACAAAGAGAACTAATTTGGGAATGCACTATATTCCATAAAAAAGAGAATAACTATTATGTTTGAAGTTTCTTATTTTTCAGAGTGACAATTTTCCGAGTTTGGGTGAGGAAAATTATGACAGAGCGGGGACCCTTCATAGTTAAATTTGGTACTAGCGTTCCATAAACTGGATGAATTTCCAAATGCCTGAAAAAGCTCAGTAAAGCATTTGCTTGTGCTTTCTAGGGAAAGGTATTATCATACATTTTTAATCTACATCCACACAAGGAAAATATTCAATATGCTTTCTGTTCATGCAGTGGGTGCATGGACAATCCTCTGACATTATATGCAACATGGTGACTTCTAGTAATACCCCTTATGGTCAGCAAATCACTCTTGCATTTTAAAAGAGAATTATACTTATTTCTCCTAGAAGTCTTTCTAGCAGTGATCTCAAACTGTTAATAATATACAATACACTTTGCTCATTGAGATGCCTCGAATATTAAAGAATTTCCTCTAATCAGGCTGAAAAAATAAAATAAAAAATAAATGCAAGGGTAAGCAAAGTCTCTTGGCATCTTATTCACCAGGCATCTTATTTGAATGGTATATATTAAACTATTTAAATTTGCAGCAAGTCATTAAAAACAAAGTCACAGGTTCAACAGTACTCTCTATCTATCCATTCTGAATTTATTAACTGCTCCCTTTTATTTTAAAATTATTTCTGTATTTCCATCCTATAGTGTCCTTATTAAAATTCTCAGATCAAGAGGAGCAACTCTTTAACTAAGGTGAATTAAACAAAGTGAGAGTTGCATGTTGCTCTTACCAGCTCAGGTCACAGCTGCAACTCAGCAATTTTATGCCTCTGTTGCTAAGGCAGTTCTAATATATGGTGCACTCTGGAGAGGCATGGGGATAAATCTTTGTAGTTTGCTACTCTTACTCTTTTCTCCTTCAATAATTTTAATCACTCACTCTCAATAAATAGTGTAGACATCATCTAAAATTTAGATCAGTGTAGAAATAAACATAGATTGTAGTCACCATGTTGAGGCTGTGTTTGTTGTCTCATGGTTTGGAATGACGTGGGAAGCATACAAAACACTAGGTACTAAGGGTAGGATTAATCTTACTTAACTTTAGCCATCTAGCCATCTAAACTAAGACAACTTTCCAGTTTCCCTTTATAGCCACAGGACTGTATAACGGAGCAGTCCCATGAATCCTTAAAGGTGATCCATCTGACCTACTGTAGTTTTCTGTCTCAGAATGAGATGAATTGCTCTCTAAAAGTAACTACTTCTTTCCACTGACTGTGAAGGAAGCTAATAGAGACCAACTCAGACTTACAAGTAATATTTTTGGTTTTAAGGAGGAACTGAATTTAATCTTACCTTAAGTTTTCAAAAAGGTTGCATAACTTTTGCTGTCTAAGATTAGAATTTTCCTTTTATCTGCTTTTAATCTCCATCCCAAACATTTATTTGGAAGGAAGGGAGATGCTCACCTTCTGACTCTGGTGTAGGTTATCACAGCTTGGAGGATCAGATGACTTCTTAGATTTTACTTTGCTTCTGTGCAGTAAATGAGATAGACAGCAGTTAGAAGGGACCATTCATTGTCATTTTCAATTAAGTAATAGACAGAGTAGTTATCTTGAAGACAACATTAACATTATGAGATGCAAATGATAATCTTTTGTGAAGGGAGATTCAAACTACCTGATTGTAGTACGCTTCTTAGATTTTCAAATTCAGTGTAATTGCTGTCTTGAAGTCAATCAAGAGAGCAAATGATTATTTCCCTGTTAAATGCACAATAACAAATACATATCAGAAGCATTTTAATATTTTCAGGGTTTGAGGCACTACCAACTATGCCCTTTTTAACAAAGTCTTCAACTGAAAGAGGAAATAATACTTTGTTGACAATAAGCAAATTCATGCCAAAATATAGAATTCAGCTATGTGTGAATGTAAGAACGCATATCTCTCTAATTTACTTTTACAGTTAAATACTCTGCACAAATGACAGTGGGCAATGGTATGATACATTGTAGTCACTTCTTCTGCAGGTACCTTACAGGAGCTATTTTTACTAACCCATATGGAATCATTTCTCATTCCAGGCACTGAAAAGACTATCCTGAGATTTAACGGAGACATCTTCATTTGATGATGGAGTGTTACCAGAGTAGTCCCTGTCACAGTCATGATCAATTTGTGGATTGTAATTTAAGAAATTAGAAAAGCACAAATGACTCCAACTTGACTTTCTATTACTGTGCCTCTACATACTTCACTAGCTAGTCCATAGTCATTGTAGAGAAGTTCTGCTTATTACAAGGATATGTGTATATAAGTTACTTCTACCTGTACCCATCAGGTAAAATAATGCCATTAACAGAATATTTTTCAGCCTTGCCTTTTTTCACATTTTCCTAGCAGTCCATGCAATTTCTACACATAGCTTTCCAAAATTTTAACACTCTCTCACTGCTAAAGCTTTCCATAAATTATAAAACTGTTGTTCAAAAGCACGATTCTCTTCCTTGACTTTTGCTGAAGATTGATTAGATTTACTTACTCAGGTTTTGTTGAAGTGTGATCACATATGCTACTTTCCTTAAAGACATTCCCTGATCTTTTCTGATCATCCCAGAAAATATTTGTGTCTCTTTAGTTATTGTCAACTCTGTTTCCAAAGCCATCTTTAATCTCAGAAGGTAAGCATTTCTCTTTCAAGTTTCACCATATGACTTTATAGCCCTTCTTCTGAAATCTTCTTTACAACTCAAAGAACGATAGCCAAAGGATATGTTGTTCATTTTTGCAGGAGTCTAGTAAAGCTAAAAGTGTCATGCCTGACAGTGCTGTCTTGTTTCCATGATGTAAAATTTTATGTTCTGCATTTTGTTCACCAAACTTTAATTATAATGCACAATGAGCTGGGATTCAGATGCCTGTTCCGTTGCCTGCAATGCAGAGAAGCTGCATGTCTGAGTTTCCATTACAGTTAGTGCAGTTTACACAGCAAGTCATCTGAGCTGAGACAGGATGTATTAAGTTGCCTAAACACAGGTGTGTAGTGTGGGGGGACACTGCCTTGGACTTCAGATGTGACAGTTGAAAATGCCACAGGTTTTTCTTTATATCTTCTTCATAGGCACTCTATCTGCCATCTCTTTGCAGATAACCTAAGGTTTTGTGTTGCATTAGATGCCGATGTTTAAGCAGCTGCTTTGTGTACTGGGTATCAAACTTCAGGTAAATCCCACCTCAAACATACATGTACTAAAGCTTTAAGAAGCACAAAATATTTTTTTAGAAGCATCCAAATCTAAGGATGCATCATTTTAGAAGCATCCAAATCTAACCTTTCAGCATCAAAAAAACCCTAACCCATGATTATTTGGGATCAGACACAAAGTTTTCACCTCCACGGAAGAGCAACCTTCATTTACTGTGGGGATGTATCACCAATTTTAGGTAGACTGATTTAAAGGGTGCATGAAACGCAATCACTAGTTAGATGTCTATGTTAGGTGGACTGGATCCCATTTGTGCTTTTTTCATGTCAAATTCTAATTGAAAGTGGGATTTAGTTAAGAACTGTATAGTTCAGTGTCACTCTGGAAAATTTTTATTGGTGTTCAAGTCCCATCTCCTTTTGGACTTGTGAGACAAAGAAATGAATTAAGGGACATTCAGTCATAGTGATAAAGAAAGGTTACCTCTGTCTGATGGTAACCAACAACCCGTGTTTATACCATGTGAAAAGCAACCTTTTAAACTGAAAGCAAGCTGGTGGTTCGCATGACTAGACTATAGTTTGTTGTGTAACTGATACAGTTATAGGTTTAAAGATTGGATTCTGGTTATGATTATGGGCTTCACATGTAGGGAGAAAGAAGGGAAATATATTTTTCTAATAAGCTATTTTAAATTTGAGCTGATTAGATCTGCTCAAAGGTTTGAAATAGGAGTTGTGCCAGTGGACATGAATATACATTATGGAGGGGTATGATAACACTTTTGAAGTGAATCCCCATAATTGCACTCAAGAATGTGTAATCAAACACAAGAACACTCATTTGCACATCAGTCTCTGTACTTCTATTAATTAAAGCTCTTTCTGAAATGTTTGTACAGAGCAAAATCTGTCTTCTAAATGTTTGCAACAAGCAAGCTAACAAACAAATAAACAGAACAAGAGGTACTGAATTGGACAAGCAGTTCTGCAAGCAAGATTTGCCAAATAACAGAATCATAGAATCACAGAGTTGCTGAGGCTGGAAGGCACTTCTGCATACTGTCTAGTCTAAGCCCCTTCTGAAAGCAAGTTCTGCTACAGCAGGATCATGTCCAATCTGGTTTTGGATAACTACAAGGATGGAGACTCCACAGCCTCTCTGGAAACCTCTTCTAGTGTTTGACAGTACTTATGGGGGGGAAAAAAATGTCCTGTTATATTTAAATAGAATTTCATTAATTTTTATTTGTGTGACATTGTCTCTTGTCCCATCAATGGGCAATGAGAAGAGCCTGGCTCCATCTTCTTTATGGCCTCTGTCAGGTATTTATACACATTGATGAGATCCCCCTGGACCTTCTCTTCTCCAGTTTAAACAGTCCTTTCTCATCGTCTCCTTGTACATGAGATGCTCCAGACCCTACTCATCTGTGTGGCCCTTAGCTCAACAATTGCTTCGTCAAAACTTTTTTGGAAGATATGGGTGATTGAGATAAGCAAAGGAAAATAGCTAGCAGGGGAGTGAAATGACTTGTGGACAGAAAGATCACTTGATGTTTATGTGCTTTGCAAGTTTTAAGAAGTCCTTTAAAATATGCATTTGACTAAAAGTGGCTTGTATTTTTTACCATTCTGTTGTGTGATTTTTTTAAAAAAATAAATCCATAATTTTTTGACTGCAAGACTTGAAAATTTTATTTTGTACAGATAACCCTTACTCATCTTCCTTCCATCCTAAGTTTTGGGATAAATAGTTTGATTAGTTTATTAGGTTTTGGTTTTGTTTTGCTTTCTGTTGCTTGTTGTGTATTAGTATTTATGAAAGGTAAGAAAGCAATATTACAATTTGAAGTACTTGGTGGTGGAACAATTAGTAAAAGAACTGTTTTTTTTTACATATCTGAAAGCTAGGGAGGAGGCCTGATAGCTATTCTTACTCTATGTGGGTAGGATTTCTGCATTCCAGATGTAGGTCTATGAATACTTTCAATATTTATCAAAATTTTGTGATTTGTATCAAAATGAAGTATCTGTTTCAGAGTAGTTGCTCAAAAAAAGCTGAAAAAAGGGACATATGTGGGCAAGGACAACAACTAAAATTTATCTGTTCTCATACCAAACATCAAAGTAGATTACTTTTTATAAAATTATATAGGATAAACCAAGAGTATATTAACTAAAAAAAAAGAGAGCTTATGTGGACATTTTACTATGAAGAGGGGGGTTGTTCATCATTATGATTGGGAAACCCATAAATTAATTTCAGTGCTATGCAGACAAAACCTTAAAGTAAACATATATGCTATTTTATATAGTTCTTTGTTTATATAGTGTACATAGTTTATATTATATCTATAGTTTACATAGTCTCTTTGACTTCACTGAAAGGTTATGAGAATCTGGTTCAATTCAAATATATATGGTCAATATTTTCTAAAAAATAATCACATAGTCAATCTTTTCTAAGAAATACACATCTGAAGGAATTTTTAAAAGCAATGTGTTTGTTTACCATTCAGAAAAAGAAACTCAACATTGATACTTTCAGGAAAGTTTCTGCTCTTTTTTTTTTTTTTTTTTTTTCTTTTTCCCCCTGGGGAAATCTATGATTACTAATTTAAATGTTTACATTCCAGGTTTTAGCAAGGATCTCAGACTGAATTATTTTATTTATTTATATTGTCAACTGAATCAAATTTTCTGACCTCTATACATTACACATTACAATTTTGCACTGTTCCTAGGAAGAATCTCATGGTTCTCTCAGTCCAGAGAATGAAAGGAATGCAACACATTGTCTAGAATCCCAGCTAGTACACGTCACATTTTTAGCTGTATTATCTGCTTCAGCAACTATTGTCATTCTGCTTAGTTTTTCAGTCCATGTTTCAGCTGCTGAGGAATGAGGATTAAGCTATCCAAACTACAAAGCTAGGAGGGGAAAAAAAAAAAAAAGAAGAAAAAAAAAGAGAGAAACAATCCACAATTAAAGCTGTCTTACATTAAACTTACCATGTAGCTGTTAATTTGTGAAAGGTAAATATTAGCCTTTCCCTTGATCTCTAACATCTACCTCCCAGTTTCCCAGTGGAAAACACACTGCTTTAGGCTTCCTCTGCTAAACCTCTTCTGATGCCAGGCAAGTGGGAATGTCTTATTTCTTTATCACAATCCTTTTGAGAGTTTTATGTGCATAAGCTTCATTGATTATTAGTTTTGTGACAAACCTTTGTGGAATCCAGGATTCTCCTTGGGAAAACTGATTTTGAAGGGAAAGCATTTGTAGAAGCATAGGCTTCTGTTTTGAAGAGAAATGAAACATTATTTTCCTATCATAATTTCAGCAAATAATTGATGTTAAGAAATTCTGGGTAAACTGTCTATGGCTTTTCAGTGAACAGTTATTACTGTAACATTTGGAGATGACAGTTTGCACTGGGAGAATGATCATGAGAAATTCCTCTGCAATGATGTATGTCATCGCTTCTCACTTAATCAATACAATTTATCATTTCAGACACTGATTCAGCACAGTTATGCTTTAGGGCATATAAACAGTACCATTAACTTCAGTAGATGTAGATGACAAAATTGTTCAAAACAAGGCAGCTAACAATAATACCACCATGCAAAGCTCATGCCAACAGAGGAAGGACCAAGGAAGCGACTCAGCAGGTGTTGATACAATAAGAGGGTTTTATCCCAGTCCTGGGTAGAGGAGGAGGTGCTCAAGGTACTCCCAGTTGCATATTAGTGCATAAACTGGTCCTTTTCCTTCCGTACCTCATGATGCAGCAAGTGCCCTGCTTCCAGTTCCATTTCTGGCCTTGGATCCTGTCCTTGTTCTGTGTCAAGTTTCTGTTCTTCATGCAGCACTGGGTTTGATCTTGGTTCTCATTCCTCTTTTTCAGCACCACCTTAATAACCAATGGGAAGTAATGAACAAATTCCTTTTTGCTTTGCTTCTGCACACAGCTTTTGCTTTTCTTATTAAACCACCTTTGTCTCAATCCATGAGCTTTTCCATCCTATTTTCTTCTCCTGTCCTGTTAAGGAGGGGGACCGAGAAAACAGCTTGGTGGAAGATAGGCAACCAGAGAAAATCGTCGCACCACATCAACCTGTAACAGCCTTGAGATCTTCAGAATGTCTTTTAAACTATGAAAGGGGTTGAAATTCCTCAGTATTCATCAGTAAGACATTTTTCATGTTTAACATTGGACATGAAAACTGCCTGAATCCCAGTGTTTAGTCATCTTATGCCTAATTCCTACAGCAGACTGTAAATTTCCGTAATCTCCCCTGCAGGAGTCTGATTTGGTGGGAGCGTCTGTGGAATGGCTACCAGATATATCCTTTCATGAAAGTTAAGGATGAATGCTGGGTGCACCACTTTTTTTCCAGTAACCTCATGGCTAAAAAGTGATAAACGTTATTTGATATGCTCTCAGGTGCCTGATTAATAGCAGGGAGTTTTACTCAAATCTTTTTTATTCTGACCTACTTGGGGGGAAATAGAAGAAAGTCTCTCCCTAGCTCAAGTGGATGCTAGTTCACTTTCTTTAAATAATACAAAGTTTACTGGACTGGAAAGATAGGAAGTGTGATTGTTTCTGAAGACTAATATACTTAAAAAAAAAAAAAAAAATAAAACCCTTTGGTTAAAGTTTCTGTCCCAGGAATAAGTCATCATTCTTAAGTGTGAAACTCATCAGCATGATTTGTGGTTGTGAATCCAAAGAAGAAGCACTAACCAAACTGCTCACATGTAGAACATCCTCTCCACTGATTTGACAGAGAGTTTATGCACTTATTTTATGAACACTGATTCACCAGACACCTGAAAAGGCAGTTGAGTGCAGTGTCAAAAATATAGACGAACAATACCTCTCTCAACGCAAGTGATTTCATTAAGACAGATTTTCCTAGTTAGATTATCAATTATAATGTAGAGAACTGTATGTCTCCATGCATTTTAATTACATTGCCAACTCCAGAGGTAAAATCTTCTCTCCAAACCTCTGACATACATTGTTGGATCTTCTCAGTGTGAAACTGCTTGTATAAAATGCGATGAAGTGGAAGGAAAGGTATGGCAATATGAAATCCATGTTATTCTTTATTATGATTATCATACAGTGACATGCCTATCTAAAGGATTTCTGGTGGTTTTTTTTCTTTTCTTTGTTCCAATCTGAAATGCTGTGAGCTTCCTTTCTATCCTGTAGACATACAGGTGAAGAATGAAGTGAGAAATTCAGGTGAAGGCATAAACCAAAAGAAAGACTATATTCCTTACCTTGTTAAAAACAAAGTAAAATATCCTTTCGGGTCACAGCCTGTGTGAGTAAGAATAATGAAGCTTATTTTCCTGATTCTAAGTCTGAATGTTCCTCGTAAGTGTTGAGGTTTAAGGTCCTTTTGGTAAGGGAGTGGATACTAGCCTTTCACTAACAAACCACTTCTTACAGTGCTAACATTTCCCTCGCATTTACCATGTGGAAAATCCACTTTTTGCTGCATTGCTAGAAATTATTATCCTATTGGACAAATTCAACATATACTAAAATATCATTTGGGAAATATAATCACATAAAAGTACTCCACAAGTTGGTTGTATGTCTATCCATCAATTTACTGTGTTTTCACAGAGAAGCTAAGGATATTTATCTGCATTTTCCAGAGGTAATACAAAGAAAGAATTTTAGATCTTTGTATGATAAAGTTTTTGCAGTATGGATGTCAATGTTTAAGAAATTAGGTCTTAAGTCTTCACCTCTTCCCTTTCTGCAGTGGAGGTTTACAACACCTCTGCTGGGATTAGATACCCATGAACAGATTTTCTGACCAAAACCTGCTGTCATTATTGTGATCTTTCCATTTTCTCTGTCTCAATACATATAGACACTCATTCGAAATATACAAGATGATGTTTCAACACATTTCATTTTTGCATATGTGCATGGACCATAGATAATTATTAAGGGAAGCTCCAGATCTTGCATAAAAGAGGTAATTGCAGGGCACCTAAGTGGGTCAGGGCAGGAGTAGGGAGCAGAGAGGGTAAGAATATGGGGCAACACAAGGCAGGGTTTGATGGAGTCTCCAGTTTTATGCTTAAAGGGAATAGAGGTGTGAAAGTTTTAGTCAACATATCATTTATCATACACCACCAAATGGGTCTTCTTGATAGGGTTTAAACCTATCTCGCCTTTCTATCAAAGATAGATGTCCACACTACCACCTACCATGTGTAGAACTTAATCATATAGACTTGGGTTAAATCTGCTCTGAATTGCTTAATGCATGCATCTTACATGTACGTAAGTGCTTATACATGTATGTTTATAGAATTACAAATGGTATTCTATCAAACTCCAATTAAATCCTGCTGCAGTAGCTTATGTTCTTTTTTAAATTTATTCTTTTCTTCAAGGACCGTGGACTTCCTCACAGATCTTTCCTTCTGTAAGACAGCAATTAATAAGATGGTATTATCTACCTCTGATTTTCATCTCTCTCTTTCTACCCTGAGATGACCCCTTCGGCAAGCTGATATGGCTAGTACAGTACCTTCTGCTGCACTATCAGTTCCCCTCTTTCCCCATCTGGCAGTCAGGAACTTTCTCAGTAAAAATGTCACAGATAGTAGTAGTAGTAGTCGTCGTGATAGAATTTGCTGGTTTTTTGTATGTGCTAAGTGCCTGCCTGGTTATAAAGACTGCTTTAGCAGTGTTTACACTGAGGGGAAGACCTTCACGTATTTTGACCTGCTGTACTTAAGCAATAACCAAATATTTTATAAAAAAAGCAATAATAGTGCCAAACACACTTTAAAGAGTCAAGAGAATAGATTAAAATTTCATCCTCTTAGGTTAAAAAAACCCAACAACAAACACAACAAATAACATTACTGTCTATATTATGAACTTGCATGGACTGCATTTTTGTCAGAAAAGCTGACTTTCAAATTTGTTCTAAAAATAAAGCCAAGAGTTTCATTATATAGCTGTTGTCCCTGACTTGTTTTTCAGGGGGGGGCGGGGGGGGAAGGTGTTATTATGTGACTGTATAATTTGTCTAAATGTGATCTTTATCACATTTAATTCAACTTTATCAGCTGTTAGAAGTAGAATAAAATTAATTTCACCTCAGTTTATACGTCTAAAAGTTAGACATCTGTAAGTATAGTCATCTTAGGTCTTCTTTCACATCCTAACAGAAAAAAAAAAAAGGCACCTCCAGAGAACAATTAATGTAATCTTTATTACCCATCCTAACATGATATGAATTACCTTCTGGAGGTGGCTAGCTGTATCTTACTGAGTGCAAAACCAACACGACATGAATCTGTTAGACATTGAACTGTTAGATGCCCAAGCCAAGATAGGTCAGAATATGAACTTTTATTTTTCAGGGTGAGATTTATCTATATCTCCTGTGTCATTTTCAGGAAATCTAAGGGGACCCTACAACCCTACACATCTTACCTGCATCACACAATTTATGTATATGGAAAAAAAAACCAACATATTTGTTTCACCTCTACCTTAAGACTCGAGGGGAATGGGAAAATAGGCTAAGGTAATAAAAGAGAATTGATACTGTCCCTTCAATGAGCCAGGCAATGCAGCTACATGGACTACTAAAGAATTCTCAGACTAGCCATAGGATATAACAGCTGCAGAAAGTAAAAAACAGCTTGAGTGTTGAGCAGAGATTAGAAGCAAAATAAGACATGTATTGCTTTAAGTAGGTACAATTTCACAATAAAGTTTTGCATCCATATATCTTGGAACAGAAAAGCTAGGACTCAATTTCTCTCATTTGTGGAGACCTGCCTAGTACTCACTTCAACAGGTTTCTATTTAAAATAAAAGCATAACACACCAGTCCTATTATTTTTTAATTCATTTCAGCCATGTTAACCAGCAGTCTAACTTAAAGCATTTTCGATTTAAGGAAAGGATAGACTATGAATATGTTAAATTTATAAAGTATGGCAGCTTGTACAGTTTCATAAATGGAACGGAAACACTGAAGTTGACAAAAGGAAAATATATAATGACTTGGATGAAAGCTGTGATCTGAATAGCTGAAGAGAATCCTAAATCCAGTTAATCATCTTTCAATGAGAGCTAACATCAGGGCAATAAAACCTCTCCAACACACCAATCAGTACTCTACATTGTAAGACATGTAATTTTAAAAAGCAGTTTTATAAAATAGTTGCAATTAATTCTCAAAATAAAGTTACAGTTCCAAGCTGACTAAAAATAAGATGTTCCTAAACCTAAGGCTAAAAAAAGAAGCCTTGTAAATCAATGTGACAGAAAAGTACTGAGGACAATTAATTTATCTGCAGTGCCATCATGATTTATTTGTATTTATGTTGTGTTTGCCTACTTATGAGTGATTCCCCACACATGATTATTAACCGAATTCCTACACTGTATTTATAACATATCCAATATTCAGGCTTTTCACAATACATAATAAAAAATTTTGAAATTGGGACTCAATATGAATGATAAGTAATAAAGAACCATCTATTGTATGTATTAGGAAAGTAAATGTGTACATGGCCACTATCTGTCCCTGGCGCGGACTCGTACAGACTAGACTGTGTTGATACTTTTAAACTCTTTTACTCTCTAAAACACGTTGATCACATCCAAACTGTTGATTTGGAATGGTCCCCTAGCCACGTTGACTGCTGAATCACACTAAGAAATTGCTTTGGAAAGTGCAAGTTGGATGTACCAAAACATGCAGGGACCATTATAGCAATTAACAGTGTTGATGATAATCTAATTCTGGTCAATAAATTCTCAAAGGGGCTTCAGTTTGAAGTTTTCACAGACCTTCTCTGTGTGTGTGTATTTTTACATTAATAATCTTTTAGATAATAAACACAAAATTAATCTATGTAAGTAAAGTCATGGAGTTATAGCTAATTGCTCACTTTATGTACAAATATAAAGTAAAAATGAGCAAGTCTTTTTTAGCAATAGTTGAAATGTAAGCTTGAACATAGGAATATAGGAAACCTGATGCATTTTGTTCCTAACTTGTAGCAAAAAGGCTGCTTTGTATTGTAGCACAATGCGTTGCTAAGGCAGATCTGTCTCATGATGTGGATATATGAATTGGCCAAAAAACCCCCCAAAACTGAACAAATTACAGAAATTATATGCCTATTCTCATGAAAGTACATTATGGAGTTGTGTTGGTTTCAGCTTCAGAGATAAAAACTGACTTCTTATCCCTAGAAAATGAAGAATTCTAAGGGAAGTGTAGTTGAATGGAGAACAGGAGAGTAAAGGAGACAGATTTTGTGGCAGAAGGATAATTTAGGAACAAAGTTAGTTCTAATGATATTACAAATCTTACTAAATTTGCAATCATGCGGCAGTGGAATGTGTGGCATTTGTGATGAGTTTGTATTGGAAAAAAGAGGCAGGGAAGAAAACAAAGGGATGTTGTTCTTTCTATCAAGAAGTTGACTAAATGCATGGAGCTTTGCTATGGCACACACAACAAGCTGATCAGCTGCTTTTGGGACTGAACTTGAGGCGAGACAGCCAGGGAGAATGTCATGGCAGGCACTCGATGGTGACCTCCTGATCAAACAGTTGACAGAATCATAGAATGAATCATAGAATGGTTTGGGTTGGAAGGGACCTCAAAGATCATCTAGTTCCAACCCCCCTGCTGTGGGCAGGGACACCCTCCACTAGACCACGTTGACCAAAGTCTCATCCAACCTGGTCTTAAACACTTCCAGGGAAGGGGCATCCAGAACCTCTCTGGGCAACCTGTTCCAGTGGCTCACCACTCGCACAGTAAAGAATTTCTTCCTAATATCTAATCTAAATCGACCCTCCTTCAGCTTAAACCCATTACCCCTTGTCCTGTCTCTATACTCCCTCATAAACAGTCCCTCACCATCTTTTCTGCAGGCTCCCTTCAGAAACTGGTAAGCCACAATGAAATGCTTCAGACCACATGAAAAACTCTCATGGTTACAATACAAGGTTATCATGGAGGACTTTGACTATCCCAGCATCTCCTGGAAGGGCAACGTGGTTGGATGCAAGCAAACCAACCAGGAGACTTCTGGAGTGTGTCAAGGACAATATTTTGATGCAGATACTGTATGGACAGAAGTTGGGAGGTCAGATCTGCCAGATCTGCTACTTGTGAATAACAACGAGTGATGTGATTGGTCAACAGCAACCTTCACTCCAGGGACCATGAGATGATGTAGTAAATATCCTCAGGAAAATGAGGAAGAGAGCCAGAATAAAGACATGGGATTCAGAAGATCAGACTTTTGCTTGTTCAGGGAATTAGTAGAAAGAATCCCTTGGATGCTGCCTTGAAGTGAAAAAGAAAAAAACCCGACAAACCGAAACCCAAGAGAGCCAGTTATCTTCAAGAACAAACTCCTCAAAGCACAAGGATGGTCCATCCTGTTGTACTGAAGTCAAACTGGCTTGGTATGAGGCCAGCATGAATAAAATCTCCTGACTGAAGTCAAATGCAAATAAGAAACATATGGAAGGAGGAAACAGACCACCTGCCAGGAGGAAAATAGAAATATTACATGAGATGCACGGATGGAATTAGGCAATTAGGCAAACTGAGGGATGTAAAAGGCAACAGGAAGGTTTCCGTGAGTACATTGGCAACAACAAGAGCAGAAACCAAAGATGACGTAGGCTTGCTATAAGTGAGGCAACGGACTTCCTGATGACGGAGAAGTGAAAGGCGCAGAAACTCATTTTCTCATTTGTGTCAGTTTGTACTTGCAATGTCTGCTGTCAGGCCTCCCATGTCTCACTAAATGAAGTACAATCTAACAGCAGAAAAATATCAAGTGAGGGACCATGTTAACAAACTGTATAAACATACAACGGGGACATACTGAAGACGTTCAAAAGTGCTGAGAGACCTGGCAGATGCCATTTCAAGGTCCCTCTCTGTCATCTTCAAAGGGTTGTACCTGTCAAAGGAGTTCCCTGTAGCCTAGAAAAAGGCAATTATTATGCCCATCTTCTAAAAGGGAAAGACAATCCAAGGTAATACAGACTGTCTGTGAAGAAAATGCTGCAAATCCTTTTGGAAGCTATTTCCAAGCAAAAACGTAGCTGGAAACAGCCAGCATGGATTCATCAAGGGCAAATCATGCCTGTTCAATATGATTGTCTTCTACATTGAATTAACTGGCTGAGTGGGCAAGTGGAGTGGGGTCATCTGTGGTATCCCTGTAGTATAATTGCAGAGAAATGGCCTAGAAAGGTGGAGAACAAGGTAGGTAAGACTGACTGGACTGATGAAAAACTTGCTCATAACTAGTCAACAGTTGAAAAGCATCTTTTTGAGTGATGTTCCTTTGGGATTAATCATAGGGGTGATCCTGTTTGAGATCTTCATCAATGACCTAGACAGTGGGAAAGAATACATTTAGTGAATTTGCAGAAGAAAGCAAATTTGGGGAATAATTAGTACACTGTCATTGAGAGACACTTCTCTGAGCTAGAGGAATGGGCTGACAGAAACTTCATGAAGTTCAAGCAATACAAACACAAAATCCTGTGCTTGGGATGCAATAACACCATGCCACAACGTAGGCGGACTCTGACTAGATGGGGAGTTATTTTGTATGAAAGGATCTGGTGGTCCTGGTTGTTGACAAGTTGAACGTGTGCCAGCAGTGAGCCTTTGTTTCAGTGAAGCCTAACCACTTACTGGTCTGCATTAGGAAGAGTATAGCCAGCAGGCAAAGTGAAGCAATTGCTCTCTTCTGTGGCACATTTGAGGCTGCACCTAAGTACTTCTTCTAGTTTGGGGCTCCCCAGTACAGGAGAAAGATTGACAAACTGGAACGACTCTTGATAGAGGGTCACTAAGATGATGAAGAGGCAGGAGGAACACATGAAATAAAGGCTGAGGAAGCCGGGTTTCTTCAACATGGAAAAGAGAAGGCTAAGAGACAATCTGTTTGCTGCATTCAACCATCTTCTGTCAGTTATAGAGGAGAGTGCCAGAGTCTTCTCAGAAGTGCAAAGGCTGAGAGGCAATGGTCAAAAGCTGCCATAATGGAAATTCCAAATGTATATATAAATTCACAGTGAGGACAGCCAAACATTGGAACAGGTTCTCCAGAGAGGCTGGATAATCTTGATCTTTGGAGATATTAAAAACTCAGCTGTACAAGACTGAGCAACCTGACCTAACTTATAGCAGGATGTGAAAACAGACGACCTTCCAACCCAAACTATCTTATGTTTATTGTAAAATATTTTTCTTAAAGTCTTTTAATACTTTGGAGAGAAAAAAAAAAGAATTTCAGCAAAAATTATTTCTGAGCATTATTTACTTCATTTTTTTTCTTTCATACTTCATTTTGTGGCATACTTTTAATGATAACATAATATAACATGTCTTATCCTGTCACATAGCCTGCTATCTATGACTATTTTTATGTGACATATGTTGAAATTTTGAAGGTTTGGGGGGTTTTGATTTTTTTTTTAGGAATTTTTGAAGAATACTTTGAAGCTGCATTGCTGCTTACACTTCCTCTGAAAGAGAAATTTTAAGTTTTTCTAGTTTTGAGACACTATACATGCCTAATGAAAAAAATGATCTTGTTTAGGAGCAGCTCAAGAATTTGGAATCAATGCAGTACAATGTGCATATACACTGTTTTTAACAAAATTAATTGCTTGTAGATTAGACTTAGTTATTCTGTAAAAGATGGAAATAACAGCTGACAAGCTCATTTTATTATTCCTTATTATATACCTGCACCCCATGTCTTGCTCATTGTTGCCTCTCAACATTAGTATTCATAGCATGTTATCTTGAAAGCAGAGATAATAAAACAATACCACTGTGGTCTTCCCCATAGCAGAGCCCTGCAAGAGATCTGGCTCTCTGAGAGTCCTCAGTGATTTACAGTCAATCTTATTCTATTGCTTTTTTTCTCTACTTCCCTCAGGGTAACAACACTAAATAAAATGATGCTTTCAAATCATACAATGAAGTTAGAAATATGTCAATAACAGATTCACTTGGTGATTCTAGAAATAAAAACACAATACCTTTTTTATAAATAAATAAGGTACAAGAGAACTATCTGTGTCTCTAGTACACGTAGGAGTACTTGCTATTAAACATTTTAATATTTCCATAATACCTAATTAGTGGCTGTTGCTTCTTTTTCAGCCAGGGAACAAAAAACTCTTTGCCAAGGAAGAACTGGAACTCATTCCAATTTACTGATGAAGAAATTAAACTTCAGAGACCAGATATGACTTCCCAAGGTCCTTATGGCAGAAAGGAGGGCAAAGAAATTATTTAACTTTGCTTTTTCCCTCTACCTCCACTGCCTTACATGTCACAGTACAAGGACTGAGAAAAACAACATAGGGGTAATCCCAGTACAAGTTCAGATATAAAAAAAGGTGCAGCCTGCAGAGCAGAATATCGCTAAGATTTTCAATAATAATGAAAAAGCCAAGATAGGCTAGATCTTCCGATAGAGAGACCTTCAGCATTATTCATATTGTACCAGCTAGCTCTCCAACTCTAGATTCAGTGTTTGGATAAGGTTGCTTGCTGTTAACCTGAGCTGGACATGCAGTGCTGTGAGAAGTCCATCTTCTCTAGGCTTTAAGAAAATTCAGGACCTCCCAGTACCTCAGAGTGATGTTCCTAGCAGTGAAGGAAGTTTTCTTACCAGCTAGAAAGTATAGATAGAAAGCAAATTTAGTCCTTGTCTCCTGTCTCACATACTGTTCAAAGCATTTGAAATTTTGATTCAGTTTCCTAACATAGCATCTTATTCTCCATTCATAAAAAGTACCAGCGGTTCTTTGGAAAAATCAGGTTACAGTATTTGCTTTTAATTAACACAGATACTCAATGAAATATAGACTCATAGAACCGTAGAATTGCCTGGGTTGGAAGGGACCTCAAAGATGATCTAGTTCCAACCCCCCTGCCATGGGCAGGGACACCCTCCACTACACCAGGTTGCCCAAAGCCCCATCCAACCTGGCCTTGAACACTTCCAGGGAGGGGGCATCCACAGCTTCTTCGGGCAACCTGTTCCAGTGCCTCACCACCCTCACATATAAATATTTGGGATAGGGATACTCTGGGAGGAGCATGATATCTACCACTTTTTGCAGTAGCTTTTGTGTAGTCACCAAACTCCTTTTTTGTGTGTTTTATTTTGTTCCCCACATTATGCCTAAGGTCTACAGATGGACAGCAAGTCTGGGACAGTCTGGAGCATGGAACTCCCTACACAGGTTTGTTAGAATCACTTCACATACATGCATTTTCTCGCCCTTGAGTACGTACTTTTGCTCAGGAACCCCTGGGTAGGTCTGTGGATACCACCACTTTAAGCATGTAGCTTTTACTTTTCAGGAGTAACAGCCATTATCATGAGAATTCTTCAGCTCTGTCATGACAGAAAAGCCAGAAAATGTATCAAGATCTGGCTCTGACTTTCTTAGTAAACGAAGAATTAGCTAACACTTGTCTATAGCATTTAGTTTTGTGCATATGATACTTAACTCAAAAATGATTAGATTATGTGTTCTGAAAAAATGTCCATGTGATATAGCTTTTACCAGTACACAAAAAAATTACAAATTTACCTAATTCCTTAAAATGTTCTTAATATTTGTACAAGAACTTGAACACAGAGAGATTTAAAATGATCAAAGAAACCGTTAATACTTTAATACCAATTTTGTACAAAAGGAATAAGAAGCTCAATAGAGAGCATACATATATGTTATTCTGGTGTTTCAGATGAAAAATCCACACTGAGACTACAAATGTTACTTCAATTTTTGCATTCACCCCTAAATAACTGCAGTACTTATCTCTGAATGACTGTGAATAGAACAGGTCACTCTATACATTTGCATGAGGATGTCAGGTACATGACAGTGGGATAATGAAAAATGCAGAAATAGAACAAAAAATGTAGCAGGCTTCAGCTCATGAATCTTGCAATAAAATTAAAGGAAAAAAAATCAAACTTGTGCAGAAAAAGCCAGTGGTAAAATCATGTGCAAACTGTAAGAAAGATTTGTTTTGTGAATACTGATTATACTGACTACTGGAATCACTCTAATCTTTATTTCAGAACTCAGCTATGAATGACAGTTCTTTTTATCCACTTCTATTAAAGAAAAAAGCCCACATATATATTTTAGTGGCATTAGCCCATTTGCCAGCTTAGGACATTAGCAAAAGCAAATACATGGTGCTTGTACTCTCCTAAATCAGCATGAAAAATACTGCATAAAAACATAGCTTAAAAATTTTATTTAGAGAATTAATCAGAAGTATTATGGTTTTGATTGAAGAAACAGGAAGTTGTTTTACACACAGATACAAAACTTCTCAAAAATAAATGAAATACTCTGAAATTTTTTTTTTATATATACATGAACTCTAGATTACTTTAACATTAAATGATAGATTACTAGACCAAAAATTATATGGCCATTTTGGACTTTGTACGACCTATTGAATAGTTGAGGATTTTCATGTTCTTTATTTTTATATATGAAACAGGATTTTTTTTCCTAAGAAACACATCTTTGTGCATATGTGTTTACCCAAATTATTAACAAATGAATAAATATGATCTGCAACATTGTTCCCACAGTTTTGACTAATAAAAAGGATGAAATAATAATATACCAATAATTAAAACCCTTTTTTTTTTTTTTACTGTGGTTGTTTAAAACCATTTTTCCTGTTTTACCTTTATTTTCTTTAGTGGTTATTACATTAACCTTATCCAGTATAATTCTTGTAATCTGATTTCTTTAGGTAAATTTTATTAGTCTCCAGAAAATGAGATACTTTTACTGGCTGTAGTCAAGATTGCATGCCACTGTAAGTATATATGACTCACGCTTTCACCAAACAAGCTACTTCATTGCCAGGTATATGCCAAGTATTTATAAAAAGATGACTAAAGCAAAGCTGAATCACCTACACATAATATAGATATGATTAACAGCTTTCAGACTTTGAGTTAGGGAATATGTATTAAGGATGCTTATTAAAGAGATTGAGGCCATTATGTCTAGATTTAATCAGCTGGACTTGGAAGATCTGCAATTCAGAGCAACTTTATCACTAATTATGTCCTGGATGATCAAGCCTGACAACAAAAGAAAAGATACTCAACTCATTGCCTCTAAGCGGCTCATATAGGCCAGAGAAACATGGGCAAAGCAGTTATTTTATGAAGTTGTTCCAGCAAGCCAGTCTTCCCATTTGCTTCCAGGCTTTAGATCAATGATATGCTTGAAACAGAAAATAAGATACTAGAACAGAACAATTCTTTAAACAGAGAAAACTGCAGGTGTCATTGTGACTCAAATTAAATAAAGACCAAACTTACCCCTCTGCAGTTTCACAAGACAGATCTTCTCTTCCACTGCTTTTTCAGTCTAAGAATTTTTGAATAGCAGAAAGAGTCACTCAGTCATCTTTGGGTACTTTGGGTAATTTCTTTCTTTTCATCATTTCTAAGGCTTCAATCTTCCTCGACACAAGAAAATGCACCCTCCTCAGGAGTTTCCTAACCTCATCATGTGCCAAAAGATCACAGTTTGCTTTATCCCTTTTACTGCTTCTGTCACTTTACTCTTCAGCAAGTTCTTCCAACAGGACATGGACAGTCGTCCATAGTTAATTTTCTCTTGATCTAAAAATCAGAAACTGAGGCAATACAAATACCTAGCCTTCTTCACTGCTGCCTAGCCAGAAAGCATGCAATATTTAGTCCTTGCACCATAAACACCTCTTCGATCTGTCACACTTTCCTTCTTGGCCCTGAGACTTAACATTGTGTAATGCTGAAGAATTGTCCCTGGTAGCAGCACAAATTTGGACATTTTTCTAGTGGCAGACAGTTGTTAGGCTTTTGTTCACCTTTCGTGGACCAAAATTCCTCCAAGGGAATTCAGAGTAGACTGGAGCAGAATTGCCAGACCAACAGAAAGGAGAACACTGGCCCAGAGACTCTCACCTTGCTTCGGATAATTCATGGAAAGTTTCCAGAGTACTGCAGTTCCAGACGCTTTAATGTGCTGCTGTGGTGGGTTGACCCTGGCTGGGGGCCAGGTGCCCACCAGAGCCGCTCTCTCACTCCCCTTATTCTCCAAACAGGGGAGAAAAGGCATAATGAAATGTTTGTAGGTCGAGATAAGGACAGGGAGAGATCACTCTCTAATTGTTGTCACGAGCAAAACAGACCAAACTTAGAGAGGGAATTCATCTAATTTATTACTAGGCAAAACAGAGTAGAGGAATGAGAAAATAAAATCAACTCTTAAAACACTTCCCCCCACCCCTCCCATCTTCCCGGGCTCGACTTCACTCCCGGCTTCAACCTTCCCCCCCCTCAGCGGCACAGGGGGACGGGGAACGGGGGTTACGGTCAGTTCATCTCATGGTGTTTCTGCCGCTTCTTCATCCTCAGGGGGAGGACTCCTCTCATCGTTCCCCTGCTCCAGCATGGAGTCCCTCTCACGGGGTGCAGACCTTCAGGAGCAAACTGCTCCAGCGTGGGGTCCCCCACGGGGCCACAAGTCCTGCCAGCAAACCTGCCCTGGCATGGGCTCCCCTCTGCACGGGTCCACCGGTCCGGCCCGGACTTGCTCCAGCGTGGGCTTCCCATGGGCCACAGCCTCCTTCAGGTGCCTCCACCTGCTCCGGCGTGGGGTCCTCCACGGGCTGCAGGTGGAATCTCTACACCCCCTCATCCTTCCTCCATGGGCTGCAGGGGGACAGCCTGCTTCACCATGGTCTTCACCACGGGCTGCAGGGGGATCTTTGCTCCGGCGCCTGGAGCTCCTCCTCCCCCTCCATCTGCACTGACCTTGGTGTCTGCAGAGTTTCTTACATCTTCTCACTCCTCTCTCCGGCTGCAAAAGCTCTCTCTCTCCAAGTGTTTTTCTACTTCTTAAATATGTTATCACAGAGGCGCTGATTGGCTTGGCCTTGGCCAGCGGCGGGCCCGTCTTGGAGCCGGCTGGCATTGGCTCTGTCAGACACAGGGGGAGCTTCTAGCAGCTTATCACAGAAGCCACCCCTGTAGCCCCCCCGCCACCAAAACCTTGCCACGCAAACCCAACACAGCTGCCTTGCCTTTAAGATTGGGATCATGCAGGCAAGTATAGCTCATGTCATTTTATCATCATCATCTTCTTCCTAGGCCAGGAAGACAGCTGCTACAGACACCAACGCTCACAGCTTAGACTTGAGCTAGAAAAGTGGCACATGACATGACGAAAGGTGGGTCAGGATTTGTCTGCCTCCCCTCCAGGACATGAGAGAGTGGTTGGAGCACCTACAGAATCCACATATATAGTTGGAGGGAGTATTCTGGTAAATTAAAAGGGAACAGCTATGGGTCTGGTAGTGGTGAGTACACAAACAAAATGGTAAGAGGCAAAATTTTAGCTTGTATATTCTCACTTTTTGTGGGGCTTTTCTTTCTCTATCCCTTATCGAACATGTTACATAAATTTTGCCTTCTTAATTCAAACATAGTTAATGTCTTAAAATGAACCTGGAGAAGTCTGCAGATATGCCGCAGGATAGTTTGGAGAAACAGTTAATTACATAATGGGTTTGAAGGAACCACCTTGCTTAATATATGTTAAAAAATATGTCAGCAAAAGTTTCAGTAAACTTCTATTTAAATGGTGAAAGCGGGACATGCTTTCTTAGAATATATTCTTATCTGTTGTGGCTACTCTGGAGACAATGCATTTACACTAAAATGATCTGGATTTTCTGGGTGACTGGGACATGTTTTCCTTTTGTCCTCTTTTGTTTTTGTTGGAACGATAAATAATGTAATATTGTTCTGGCACCTCATAGCCATAGCACCAAAAATAGCAACGCTGAAATAAAAACATAAAACCATGATAACTGAAGAACATAATGGTATTGAAAATTTTATTCTGAATCAGAGACATTAATTAGTAGGACGAGGAATAAAACTCAGATTTCCACATGCCTAATAAGTGCAGCAATTATATGATCTTCCTTTATTCAGGAAAGAACATAGTCCTGCGAAATGTAGGGCATCATACTAAATGGCTCACACAACCTGATTTTCTCTTCCTTTTGTCGATCCCAGAGAAGTGACAAGTTGCATAGCATGTTTAATTATTTCCATAATAAGAATTTTCAGTATCAATACAAAAAAACCCATGTCTGGAGTATGCGTCTAGATACTGACAGACTTACTGTGCTGTATAGGCAACATTTTTATATGAGTTAATCCATATGAACTTGGTTAGACAAAGCAGACAAATGCCACCCTCCACTTAGCATTTTCCAAATGTCATATTCTTCAAAAAAAATTTAAAATATTTATTTTAGAAACTAAGAACAACTGAAGTTATATCAGGACTGAATAATGAAGCTGGAAAATAACAGGGAGTGAGCAGAGAGTTCTAACATTAAAAAGAAACTCAGAGCTTTATTTAAAATTGATTTTGAATGAAAAGCATAAGGACGTCATATAAAAGCCAATGACTATTTTTACTTTAAAAATAAAGATGGGGAAAAAAGACATTAACTCCAGAGTGCCATTTGCCTAGTGATTACACTTGTGAGATTACCATGAAAAATACTGTTATGGCTCTTGGGAGGAGACACTGCTCGTTAGCAAAAATATAAATATAAATGCAAATGGGAGGCTTCTATTGATCTGCATAGAGACACGTTGTGAATTTAATTTAAACATGTATGTTTTTAATGTTTTGCTTTTCCTTTTGCTAGAGACTATAGGAAGATACTTTGGCTTTCAGTGTCACACTTCCAGCAAGAAATTTTGTTTAGAGGCTGCAATTAAATAATTCAGAAATAATTAATTCAGAAGACAACCCATTAAATTATAACCCTCCCCACTGGTTAACTTGGTGCCAAAATGTATTGTTTAATTTATCATTCTTAGTATTTTTAGAAGGCCTCAAGGCAGGGAATGAAGCAATAATAAATAGGGAATAGTGGATAATTAGAGAAGGAAATGTGGAACAAAATTACTAAGGGCTTTAGGTGAAGTTCATTATTACTATTTAATAGTGCCCAAGAGCATTTGATCAAATTATGGATCATGTTTAAAAGTGGGCTGAGAGAAATCCTGGTGGAGGAGAGTTTTCTCACTACTACTTTCAGAATTTCGCAGTAAGTTTTACAGAATTTTAACAAGCAGTAAAAAAGCAAAAGCATATTGACCAAACCTACCTTATCACACATGGTGCTCTAGTGAGAGTTGAAGACGACAGAGTTTCTCTGCTCTCTCAGATATTGTTCAAGCTGAGACTATTACATGATTAAGCAGTAAAGCACTTCAAGCATGAGTGATAAGGTGACATATTGTAAGTGCAACCCTCAGGGCTTTTAAGCACAAGGTGAAGCTGATTTTTTTAACTCTTCAGGGTTTTTGCTTTTTAACCTTATCTTAAAAGAACTCTATTTAACACAGGTCTTTCAAGTTGACCTGAACTTTCAGTATGGTTTTGGTGTTTTTTTAAAATTTATTCAAACATTTTCCCTATGCATTTATGTTATTTAACTATAGTATAAAAAAACAAAAACAAAACAAAACAAAAAAAAACCCCAAAACCTGAAAGTATTATTGAATACAAATACATGTGCAAAAATATAAAACTCACTTTTTCATCATGTTAGAAATCGAGAGCCTCTCTGTCTTGTTTTCAGTTGGAAGACTTAAAAAAAAAAGAGAAAGAAAAATCAGCAAATCAGAGCATTGACTTTAAAGAGTAAGAGAGTGTTTAATTTATGGAGTATTCTTTTCTATTTAAATATGTTTTCTGAAAGTCTATACCACTGAAATATAAATATATATATTTAATGTTAATGCATTAATTGTTTTCTGTATTTTTCTATGCTTTAGAAAGAAAGAAATAAAGAGAAAGAAAGAAAGAAAGAAAGAAAGAAAGAAAGAAAGAAAGAAAGAAAGAAAGAAAGAAAGAAAGAGGAAAAAACCCCCTTCTGATCGATGTTCCACTGTAACAGAATGGGGGAGTAGAAAACTTAAATATTTCTGAAAATTTCCCTTCCAGGGGAACAGCTACATTTTCAAATACATATTTAGACTCAAAGTAAAATGATATCTGTTAAATATGAAGAATTTTGTGGGATGGAAATTCCAATTACTCAACAGTTCTGATGATTAGAAAACTGAGATCTCCCTCTTTAGACATTTGATTCCATAGACAAAGAGGACTTTGGACATGTTACCTTTTTTCTCATAGACTTTGTTAAACAGCAAAAAGTCAAGGTTTACCTTTGAACTGAGTTTGTATGCCTGGCCAGGTTGTTTCATGTGTTTCATTTGATGCTTTGGAAGTTTATGAAACTACTGGCACGATTTAGTAATTCTAGTGGTAACAGTACTAGCAGTAATAGTAAGAATAAATCACTAGTCTCAGTGTACAAATTGCCCTAATTATTACTTTAAGCAGAGAAGCAGGGTGTTTACTACCTCTGTCAAAGATGGGGATGATTAAAAATGAATACTGATCTGTATCCAAAAAATGTGATTTAGTTACACAGTTTGAGGTAGCATGAAAAGGTAGTAGAAATCATCAGTAGATTTTCACTCAGTTTCACATGACAGGGGACAGAAAGCTTTTAGAACTGTGAGAGTCAGAATGTCAAAAAAAAAAAAAAAAGGTCTAAAAAGACGTCTAGTTGTCAGCCAGGGGAAAGAAGTCAATTATTTGGATAGATTTTGCACCTAGGTTCTGCGGCAATGATTACTGAACACTGTTTTAACTAATCCACAGTACGCAGAAAGACGATGGAGCAGTCTTCCTTGAGATTGTGTCCGCAGCGCAGAGAGTATCTCCTTTATGGATCCCAGGCAGACGGGCTACAGCTCAGTCGGCTGTCATTGTCTTCTGCAACTTGGACCTCCTCTCTCTGATGTATTCTCTGATTTCAGAGGCAGTTTCTGAGCTGCCTTTTGTATTCTGTAATGATATTTATGTTCATAACCTTGAAAGTAAATTATTTACTTTGAAGGTTGGTGTGTTGGGTTTTGTGTGGCAAGGTTTTGGTAGTGGGAGGGGCTACAGGGGTGGCTTCTGTGAGAAGCTGCTAGAAGCTCCCCCTGTGTCTGACAGAGCCAATGCCAGCCGGCTCCAAGATGGACCCGCCGCTGGCCAAGGCCAAGCCAATCAGCGCCTCTGTGATAACATATTTAAGAAGGAAAACAAAAGAGTTAAAAAAAGTTTTTGCAACCGGAGAGAGGAGTGAGAAGATGTCAGAAGCTCTGCAGACACCAAGGTCAGTGAGGAAGGAGGGGGAGGAGGTGCTCCAGGCGCCGGAGCAGAGATCCCCCTGCAGCCCGTGGTGAAAACCATGGTGAAGCAGGCTGTCCCCTGCAGCCCATGGAGGAAGGATGAGGGGGTGTAGAGATTCCACCTGCAGCCCGTGGAGGACCCCATGCTGGAGCAGGTGGAGGCACCTGAAGGAGGCTGTGGCCCATGGGAAGCCCACGCTGGAGCAAGTCCGGGCCGGACCGGTAGACCTGTGAAGAGGGGAGCCCATGCCAGGGCAGGTTTGCTGGCAGGACTTGTGACCCTGTGGGAGAGAGCCCACACTGGAGCAGTTTGCTCCTGAAGGTCTGCACCCTGTGGGAGAGACCCCACGCTGGAGCAGTCTGCTCCTGAAGGTCTGCACCCTGTGGGAGAGACTACGCTGGAGCAGTTTGTGAAGGACTGTAGCCCGTGGGAGAGACTCCATGTTGGAGCAGGGGAATGTTGAGAGGAGTCCTCCCCCTGAGGACAAAGAAGCGGCAGAGACAATGTGTGCTAAACTGACTGCAACCCACATTCCCTGTCCCCCTGTGCCGCTGAGGGGGGGAGGAGGTTGAAGCCGGGAGTGAAGTCGAGCCCGGGAAGATGGGAGGGGCGGGGGGAGGTGTTTTAAGACTTGATTGTATTTTCTCATTGCTCTACTCTGTTTTGCCTAGTAATAAATTAGATGAATCTCCTCTCTACATTCAGCCTGTTTTGCTCGTGACGGTAATTAGCGAGTGATCTCCCCCTGTCCTTATCTCGACCCAAGCCTTTTGTTATACTTCTCCTCTCCCATCCCGCTGGGGGAGGGGTGAGTGAGCGGCCGCGTGGCACCCAGCTACCGGCTGGGCCTAAACCACGACAGTTGGCTATGTTATCGTGTACCTAAATCCCTCTACTACACTTGCTACTGTATGTGTGGAGCTACTTGATGTCTGACTCATCACACATGGAAATTGTATCACTTAGGCACTTTTATTTCAAAATCATTCTCTTTCTAAATGGGAAGTTGAAGAAAATAGCTAAGCAGATATCTCTGAATACTACAAGGAAAAGATCAGATGAGTCAAAAAAAGCATAAAAAATATCAATACATGTTTTAACTGATTGGACTGTTTTATTTTGGTCTTTTTCATTTGCTTGACAAATTGCTCTGACACACATCTGTAATAATAGAGAGCTCCAAATGTGCTCAAAGGAAGAAATTTTCCTTGTCTTGGCAGGAGCATCAGACTTCTGTGTGAAGTGTAGCTGGGGTCATCACTGAAATTTAAATAAAGCTTTATCGATAATGTAAAAGTTTATTTTAACAATCTATTTCTTATTTTTTTTTCTCAGCTCTTCTTTTTTTTTTTTTTCTGAAAATTTGTGCAGAGAAAATCTATTTACCTCACTGTGATAATGGTGGAGATAACATTTCTTAAGGAATCAATTCTTGCTTCTTGATGCCAATTTATTCTTTCTAAAAGTTTCTCAACTCATGATTTTTCCTGTGCTAATTTTGTTTATATTCTCTAATCTTCCTTTAGTCTTACTAACCAGATCATCCTTTACTTGTCTTTTTTTTTTTTTAACCTGTTTTATTTAGGACATAATTTGTTATTAAATCTAACTGGTCTTGAACTATGAAATTCACCTATCTGTTCTTCTGTAGTCATTGACAATGTTCAGCTAGAAATCTAAGCTAAGCTGTCAGGTCAATGGCTGATTTTCTAAGAGTTTAGTGAACTCCAGAACAGATTTAAGAATACTACGACTACTATTTTGCATTTATAACATCTTTTAAATGAAGATTACAAAGGCGTTTATGATCATAAATTAAGCTTCACAATGACCTTGAAAACCTGAAATATAAATGCCTGTTCTTTTACATTTTGCAGCATAAAGATCATTAAACTGAGCAAGTAAAAAAAAAAAAAACAAACTATGATTTGCAATGGTTAAGTGAATTTTCTAATATTTTTCTGAAGGAAAAGTCACCGCTACTTTTAAAAATCAAGATGACTTTAAATATGAATTATTAATCAAAAGCTACAGTCACTTTTAGATATAATTTACATTATACATCTTAGGGTATGTAACTGTTACAGTCTTCTTAATGCTTAATAATTAGGTCAATAGAAAGACAGTTCCTTCCAGACAGGTATAGGTTTGGGTCAGCCTGTGAGGCAATTCATCAAACTTTGCATAGTGCCTCCCAGGCAAGTAGCTATTCACTTTGGTCTGGAAGAGAAGGCAGAACGCTGAGATGTCTCCCAGGCAGAAAATTAAATGGGTCAGCCTTGGAGGCAGCCCAGATAGGTGACTGTTCAGCTTTCCTTGAAAATGGATTAACATAGTAAGGTCATTCCTGAGTACATAACTATTGGCTCCTGCTAGATGACAAGCCATTATTCATGGACTTCCTTCCATCTGAAGGGCTGCTTATTGCAGCTTATCTTAAAAATAGGTTATGAGTCGATTAGCCTTTGATTCTGTTAATAAAGTCCTGTTTGTGAACATGAATGTATGTTTTACCAGAACATAAAAAAATCATTGACTCTTGGCTGTATCTTTGCTAGGGATACTAAAAGAAGTTCACTCATAATTGGTACTGTAGAAACTGAGACCACATGGTAATATATAAGAAAGATACAAAGTTTCAAACAGGGAGGCTTACATCCACATCTGCTTGTATATAAGCCTTTGGCAGGTTTGAACGTCTATTGAGCATATGCTTACCTAGAGTACATATGTTCCTGACTTGGAACACAATGTCAAGAGCTTTGGATGTTTAAACTGGCCTTTTATTCATGCCCATCTGAAAACTGAAGATACTGTATTATTTAAAGAAAACATACTGAAAAAAAGTAAATAAATTATTAAAATAGCAAAGTAACCTGTACCCTATAAAATAGAAAACATAGACGTAGGAGACTTGACCAAACAGAATAGGAAGCCTGGGAGGAGGGATGAAGAGTAACAGACTAGTACATAACAAGGTTCTTTATCCTGTTTCCTCCCAGCTGTTACCTTTCTTTTCTCATAAGCTCTTGTCAGTTTGTTCTGCATTGTGGCTGTGAGATTATAAATGGAAGCATGGTATTATTTGAGGAGAGGGAGCCAAGTGGAGAATAGAGGGCATCCAATAAATTGGAAATTCTGATAGATCTTGCTGAGTGCCAAATGGCATGTGCGTAAGTTAGCAACGCTGAAGCGGTTCTGGCAGTAGAGAAGAAATTTGGCAGGGGTGATTCAGAGAAAGGGCAGTTTTGTATCGGAAGGCCAAGAGAGACCAGGTAGCGAGCGGGGCACTTAATGGTGAGCTGCAGGATATAGAATGTGGTTGGAGAAAGTGGAAACTTTGGTTTGGGATTAATGAGGAAGATGACTATACTTACTTCCTGTGAAACCCATGCCAAAACAATATATTTTATACTGAACGCCAATGCTCTGATATACATGCTGGGATACTTTATAGTGTTACAGTCCAGGCTAGAAAAATACAGATGATCAAGAAAATGTACCACAACCACAAAAATAAAAATGAACACTAAAGGCCAAGGTGGGTGAATATCTTAAGGCAGATAGCTTACTGTAATGTCTGTTTGGATTTTATACGGTGAATGTTTAATGTAAATGCTTGACCTCTACCTGGAACAGACGACAGCTCCCTTTTCAAGTGGATTCTTTCATTACTGGTTAATATGATGTTATATATATTTTGTTCTTTGTGTGGTCCCATAAATCTCAAAACCAATCAACAGGAGGAATTTCCTATTCCTATTGTTAGTGTTATATTACTTATAATGTGTAACATGGAGGTTTTGGTACCTGATTACAGGTCTCATTTCATGCCTCAGCATTTTAAATCTAGGTTGTTTCACCAGAAAGGATGAATGTGACACAGCCATGATTGTGTGTCTTATCGGCAAAAGAGTGAATTTCCTTAGGTGGGCTTAAACTCACCATAGAGGTCTAAAGTTTACTGTCAAATTCACGATCAGGTGCCCTTTTGTAGTCAAAGAGGAGAAATAAGCACCACCAGAGTGCCTTTCATCAGCTGTATTTCAGATTCTATTTTAGAGTGAGAGGAACCACACCTTGGAAGGGCCTTGAATTTCCTAGATGACTGAAGATTTACTGGCTGGTTGAAGGTCAAATGCCAGAAACTTCTTTAGTGGGTGAAGATTTTTTTTGTTTGTTTGTTTTCCAAAAACATTCTTGGAAGTCTTAAAATCTTCTGAGAAAACACTAATCTATAATAACTGTTATTAAAAAATCTCAAAAGTATCTGAAACTGCAACTTTTCAACGTGGTAGGACATAGTTCAGAGTTCACAAGTTACCTATTCATTCTACAGATGAGGAAGCTATGCACTGACTATTATTGTCTTAAAACCTTGGCTGTCATAGCACTGGGATGGGGAAGGTCTGGTACTCAGTTACAGCGTGGATTAATTTATAACACGTTTTAACCTGAGCAGGTAAATGAATTAATCAAACACAACAAGGCTGTTGTCATGGCTATGGAACGTAATAATAACTAGTTTATTTTGGGGGCAAAATTTAGAATATGGAATGAGCAGTGTGCTGCTTGCAGGCAAAATACATTCTGTATTTTATCTGATGTGTTTTCAATTGAATTATTTTCTGTGGTTCATTTAGCTTCAAATAGAAATGAAAATATTTTATTTTAAAGAAGGTGACCTGGTATGTCATTTACTGGCAGAGATTATGTAGTTTAGCATTTCCCTTAAAGCTTTTAGGTACAACTGTCCTGGCTTTGACTGTGAGAGAGATTTTTTTTTTTTCTAAACATCTTGTTTCATCAAATGGAGATCAGACAAAAAGGTGAATATTTGATTTTTCCTGAGCAAGAGATTCCTAAATTCCAAGTATCTCCTTGAATGGCCACTGGTTTCTGCAAAGTGCTAGCTCTGTAAACCCACCCTGCCTCTGTCAGCTTTCAAAGCTTGTTGGGTAAAGACTAAGATGATAATTTGCAGCAAACAGGGCATTATATCCACATTTCCTCTCTACTCTTCAAAGTCACAGAAAGAATTATTCTTGCTTCAAGCACAGTTACTCCCAGAGTTTCTCTGGTGGAGTTTTCCTTCCTGTATTGATTCTGACACATGGTTTTCCTTGAAGATACAATAAGGAGCACAATACATGGAGGGGCTACAGTCTCCTACTCTGCTGTTTTTTAAATTCACATTATCTAATGCCTCCAGGTAATAAAGAAGTAGATAAACCTATTAATCAATAGAATTAAATTGGAAAGTAGAGGTTCTGTGGGCACAAATATCCTTACCTCTACCGACAGACTTCCTTGATAAGTAGGCACTCAGCACAAATCTGTGAGCCATTTATACTTTATATTGGCATGCCATTACAATCAGTGTTTAACTGTTTCAGTGTTGTGAAATTCATGTCTAGGTTGTCCATGTTTCTGGTGTTTCCACTGAAGTGCTAACTTTTCTTTAACAGCTTTGGCACTACAAAGAATGCTTCTGAGTTCTGCTGAAGCATTAACAGGAACAGGAATGTCAATGAATAAAGTGCTATGGGAAAAATAATAAAAGCAACAACAACAGAAAAAATAACTCTTTCAGTACTGTGTTGCCACTCTCAGAAAAAAATACCTGCTACAGTTGTAGCTGCTAAGTACTCTGCCCCTAAGTACTCTGCCCCCACATTGAAGCTTTGAGTTGGAAGCAGTTTAAAGACTCAGGCAGCTGTATCAAGAGACAAAATGTGGCACATGTAAGATCTTTTATTGAACTATTCCAGTCTGAGATGACGTAATACATTTGGGAAAACACAAGTATAAGACAAAATCAGAGCAATGAAGATCACACCCTGAAACTTAGTTTAAGATTCCTTTCCATGCCTAAATCCCATATTTGCTCTGCAAGTACAACTTTCATTAATGAAAATTGTCAGGGTCCTGTTTGAATGCTCTAATGGGCCTCACTAGAATCATAGAATTACAAGTGGCGCTGACTAGTCCTGCCCTACCCCCGGGCCTGCCTCCCCCCAACCCCTGCCCATTGGCCCAGGAGCCCCATTTCAGCCCAGCCCAGGTCCATGAGTCCCTTCCTCAGCAAAGCTGCAGGCATGCCGGTCTCCAGCTCCACCACAGCCCTGCTCTGTCCAGCCATGGGCCCTGCTGGTTTGGGCCCAACCCATGGTCTGATCTCAACTCTGCATTCCTAAGAGCTCCTTGGGATTTCTTGTCGGAGTTGTATGGTTGTCTTTGCTCTAAATTCACAACAGAGACATAGGAAGAGAACTCTGTGATGAGAGAATAATCTTTTGATATCACTACATTATTGAAAATAATTCTTTTTTGAAATAAGGAGGTTCATTGGTATCAAGTTTCAGGTTCCTTCTGTCCACTTTTAGGCAATCAACTGAGGCATCCAAGCAAGGAATACTGAGATGGATTCACCTCGTCTGACTTGAGGCAAATGCTGGGTGCCGAGTTCAGCTGTCTGGTTTGAGATGTTAGATCTGTTTGCATAGTGCTTTGAGAGTTTTATTTCTGACATTTGCCTTTGGAGAGATCCCAATTCAAGCTGGTGCTTATCTGAGAAAGTTCAACACACTGGAATAAATTTTGACCAAAGGGTGGAAGAGACTAAAATGGCCATTCAGCTTCCCCAACCCTTCAGACAAGGCAGTCATGTTATTAACATAATGATTTGTTTTTAATCTGTAACTACAGCCAAAAATGTTAATAATGAGTGAAAGTGGAAAGTGGAAAGAGCTTTATAGCTATGCTCTGCTGCAGCGTCACAAAGCACTGCTGACAGGAGGAGACACACACCCCTGCCGCATCTGTCACGGTTCAAGACCAAATGACAGTGTGGAGACTAAATTGACTTGGATACCAGAGCATTTAATCACAGATGTATGCAGTTTTACAAATTACATGACTTCCTTGCACTGCAGTAACCACGTGATCCCCCAGTCCCCCCCCCAGCTCTCACAGTCCTGCTAGGGTGACATGCCACTGTGGCCACTCAAGCTGCATTGCAGTAGCCTGAGCACCTCGTCTTGTCTCCCTGGTCATGTGTCTCAGCTGGCCTCTTGTGCAACATGTCTGACCCACTCCTACCTTTGTTGTTTAATGATTGTGATGGGGACTGTCCCCTTCAGCAGAGCCAACAAACCCCCTTGTCATTGGAGGAGGAGGAGAAAAAGGAAGACCAGATGTCTCTGTCCCAATGTTCCAGGTCCCAGTCAGGAGCACGTGGCTGCAGTGACCTTGGATATTGAGAACGCAGACCTTTTCACTTGGCAGCCACTTCCAATTTGGCACAAGCCAGCTCCACCACTGCTCTCTGTATCACAGCTCTTTTTCTTCTCTGTATCACAGTATTGGTGGGCAGTTCTCAGAGTTTCTCTTCAATTAAATTTTCAATGAACTATTTTCTAATGCAGATGTTTTGTTTTCTGGATCATCCTTCTGTTCCTCCAGTTTCTGTACTTTTTCCACTAAAATCTTGTATGCAAAGGTGCAACCTCACACTAGGGTTGCACATTTTTCCCTGTTCCCTTTATACAGGTTGAAGCCTTGCTGAAGTTGATTTCCCAATAACCCAGGACTCTCTACCTTCCCCTTCCAACAGGGGTATGCATTTGGGTCAAATGTCATGTTAAGAGGTTCTGTTCATCCTTTTATCCAGGGACGAGACCACCTTCTTTCTTGTTCCACTTCCCAGAGCTACCTGTGATTCATGTAATCATTATCTCACTTCTGACACCAATGGACAGTGCAGACAATGCACTTGGATACCAAGACATTTTAACCATAGATAAACACACACTTTTAGGATTTCCCTGTCCTGTGGGAGGTATGGCACAGTTCAGTAGGAAGGTCAGCATTGAGGTCCCTGCCATGCAGTGTGTCCTCCTGGAGCTGGGCCATGGGGTCGCCAGGCCTCTTGCTCCATTCTCTGTCTGGATACCATCACTGGTAGGATCACATAAACAAAACCTGATTCCTGATCAACCTGTTCAAGTTCCTGTGGTGCTTAACACTTGGCTGTTGCTGTCACTGGTGCTCAAAATCCACCCCCCTGGAAGGTTCTCCATATGTTCACAGTTTTCTCAGTGATTGACAGGTTGTGCATGCTGGAGATTCTCCTCCATTCTTAAAACTAGTCTACTTCCTTTTCCTAAAGTTCATTTGCTAACACTACAGTCAACCAGGCCCAACCCATGACAGCTGCTACAACTTCATCCAGAGAAACCGAGATTACAACATAAGCTTTTGAAAATGCTATGTTTCCAACAGAAGGTGTTTTCCTATATTCCTTTGCAAGTTTTTACAACGTTTTATTTATCTTACTGTTAAAAAACTGACACTGCAACTCTTGTGTGAATTTCTTAACTTCTGGTTTCAAATTTTGAATTTATTCCATCTTTTGTTTCTGATGAATTCATCACCTGTCACTGCCATAGGTATTGTCATTAATTTCTAAAACCTGCTTCTGAATAAGCTGAATATTTTCTTACATTTCTCACTATAAGAAATATTTTAGAAGACTAAAATCTCTTTTGTTCCTTTCTGGCACCATCTAGGAAAACTGGACTGAAGCAGAACAGGTGTCTTCATTAGTGTCAAAGTTCCACCCTGATTAGTTTTGAAGAAATGAGAAGAATTTCTGAATCGTATGAAGAGATTTAATGGAGTGGAAACTACACAGACATAATTACAAGGTAACATACACAATTACTTTTTTTTTTTTTGGACACTATTTATTGAATAGAAAATCTGAAGCAAGACTATGAACCATTTAACAGTTAGATTCATGGAAGATTCAGGAAGAAAAAAAGACTGCTAGGGACCAGAATTGTCCCAGTTACTTTAGTCATTCTGAGGCACAACATTTAGAGAAAAAGCTGGTTTAGGTTTTAAACAAACTTAGATTTCAAAACATGATTTAGCTCAGGTATATGTACACTGCACTCAGAAGAAAAAAAAAAAAAAACAAAACAAAAAACCAAAACCACAAACCCCCAAAAAACATTTCTTTTGTCTGAATAGAGAAATAAGGTAAATGCACTCCTAACTTTAATTTAAATATAAACAAAATAGATTTACATATAAGTGCCCTAGCAGACTTGCCAAGACTGTCAGGATACAAACTTACATAGGTCTAGACCTGCACTATTCAGCCTTGTAGGTATCACTGCGGGTAATAACCTGATCCAAGTATTATGAGCCAAACAATTTGTGATTTTGAGATACTTCTGTAACAGTTAATCTAATAGGATATGGCACGGGCCTGAGCACTGGCATGCAGTCACTTGTACTGCAAAATTGCTAGCGTAGTCCCTAGCATGTCATTGTTAAGACTGGCTAACTTTCTCCCAGAGAAAGCCTGAGCCGAGGATCATTCTCAATAGCAGTTTGAACACAGCTGGTCTATTTAGGAGGGTAAGAGAGCTTAGCTGTAAACTGCTATGCTGTGCCAATTAGCCTGAGGTCCAAAGGTTCCCTGGTCTATCTTATTTATTAACATACCCAGAGTCTTAACAGTGGAGTCTGCAGTAGTAATTTTCTACAGACTGTTTTCAATGACAGATCTTTCTCTCCTTTTCTCTTCTGAAAAAATTATAATTATTTACAACTTTTATTAAAACTATCATGAGACAAATCTTACACTTCTCACTGGGCCTTACCTGTTATTTGATTTCAGCAGTATATATGGCTGTGTTGGTCTTCTGAGAATTATGTCCTTATTAAGAAATTAGGAACCTAACTTCTCTGTCTTTGTTCAGTATTGACAGAACAGATTTCTACTCGGATAAGAATGACACTAAAGAAATATGGACAAACCCATAATCAGATAGCAAAAAAAGACGCACATAAACAAACTAAAAAAACCCCAACTCCTCAAAATTTCCTTGAATTCTCACAATTAAAATTCTGTTGTACTGAATTACATCACAGAGTCATGACAACCTTTTACAATTCAATGTAGAATATGTGTACAATTAATCGACAAAATTCACTTGCTATGGACTTCACTGATAGAAATAAATTAAACAAGAAAAAAAATTGTTTGTTTGAATCTGAATAACTTAATTAATTAATATGATATTTAAATTCTTATTCCATGAGTATCAGCAAAAGAAAAAACAGTTGAACCTGTAATCTAAACACTACAATGCATGGTATAAGCTGCTTTTCTTTATCTTTCTTCCTCTTCCTCAACCTTGACCTCAACCTCAACCTCAACCTCTTCCTTTTCCCTTCCTTCCTTCCTTCCTTCCTTCCTCCCTCCCTTCCTCCCTTTGTCCCTTCCTCCCTTCCTCCCTTCCTTCCTCTTTTCCTTCCTTCCTTCCTTCCTTCCTTCCTTCCTTCCTTCCTTCCTTCCTTCCTTCCTTCCTTCCTTCCTTCCTTCCTTCCCTTCCTTCCTTCCTTCCCTTCCTTCCTCTTTCTTTCTTTCTTTTTCTCTTTCTTTCTTTCTTTCTTTCTTTCTTTCTTTCTCTTTCTTCTCTTTCTCTCTCTTTCTCTCTCTCTTTCTTTCTCTCTCTCTTTATCTGTCTTTTGTCATTTCTCTTTCTCTTTTTCTTTCTTTCTCTCTTTCCTTTATCTTTTTTCTTTCTCCCTTTCCTTTTTTCACTCCCTTTCATTCTTTTTCACCCTCTCTTTCTCTTTCTTTCTCTCAGTGTCTTCTTCCTTCCTGCCCTGCCCTACCCTTCTGCACCTCTGCCCTTCTGCAACTTGGTGGCTCTTTGCATTAGTTTTAAGCAGAAAAATTATACAGTATTTCTCCCAGGAATTTCTCCAATACACTCATTTTCATTTTCAACCTCTGCAAAAGACAGATCTGTGTTCTGTGACCAGATGAAAATGGTCTCGGGAGCCAACCTTATGTATGCAAATAGAGAGGTGAATGTTATTGCAAGGATGCATATACTTTCACTTAAAAACCTCATAAGAAGTGGGTATTGTTCTACAGTGGCTGTCTCCTGACCTACAGATACTGAGGTATATTGTTGGTGAGCTATACACTAATGAAGTTCAGAGTGCCAATTACTGACTTGTTAATTTCTCCTTTAATGATGAGAAAATGTGTCCCAGGTGAGAATTTTGCACATTATCACACGACAAACCTAGTCATGTATTTTGTTACTGAACGTTGTTTCCAGTAAAGTACTTACTCTCAAAATATGCTATTAAATTTTAAATTACCATCAAGCTGGAGTTTCTTATTTTAAAATTGTGGGATGGTTTTGTATTAAAAATATAAAAATATCTCTCTGGGGAAATGTGGATCATTTTCCTGAAGGAACTTTAATTAATTTACTTAGATTTCATATCCACTCTTTTACTCTGGGAACCCTTGACATAACTTAAAATGCAAATATTAAAAATTCCCTTTATTATGGTGGAATTACAGACTTTTCAAAGTGTGTTACATTTCTATAACCCCAAAAGACAAACCATACAAACCAGAATGGAAATAGTTCTCATTTTCAAACAGATTACAATCCTCTTCTTTCTTCAAACACTGCAAAGATACGCTGAGTTTTAGAATTTCACCCTAAAGACAGTTAAAATGAACTATCTGTTATGAAGAAGGAAAAGACAAATAATATGGGGAGAAAAAATGCCTGAATTTCCTACAGTAGTATCACATGCAGATATGGAATGCTGCATTTGTGTCCAACAGTGTCCCACTGATGGAAACTCAAATGTTCTTAGCCTGGTCTATCCTTGACACTGGCCTAATGAACATGTAGAAGTGCAACAAGAATATGTTAAGAGAATAATTTAATTCTGGCACACAAGAATAAGTTGCTTAGTTTTTCGGAGTCACTAATCTTGAATTTCTTTCTTTTGGGTAGAATTCATTTCAACTGACTTACTGTATCTGAAAATCAGACTTCTAAGTCTGAGGCAATCACTTCCCTTTGTAATCAATAACAAGAAATAGGCACATCTGGAAAGTGATTTATCTACCTTATCTCAAGAATCAATCTTCAAGTGGGAAGGATCAACCCTCAAGATAATTGTTTGCTTGCAGTGAAAGAAAAGGAAAGTTTATTTGAACTTAGTTGTTAGAGTTAAAGGCACCTATGGATTACATCAGCGAACATGATGCCCAAATGCATAAAATCCTGACTTCTGTATGAAAGGTACAAATGTTTCCTACCTTCACCCATCAGTTCAAAAATAGTTTCCTTAAACTATCATATCAATTCACTGGATATAAAAGTAAATTACCGCCTGCTAATCTCAAACTTTCAGATGAAAATTTTTGGTTCTCCAGTTCAAAAATATTATATTTCAGGTGAAAATAAATTGCTTTCTTTGGTACCTGAACTACTAGATACCTAAATTATTTCTGCATAAAAAGAGTATATTCCTATGAAAGCAGTCACTGCCTGTGTGTCTTTTTAAATCCCCCATCTTTTTACCAATTTCAATTGACTGACCAAACAGTCTTCAAGGATGACTGGTGGAAGTAACACCAGTGATTATCCCATCAAGCTTAATGAGTGGTTGGAATAGACTGTGACGATGTGTTTGATTGATAGAGCTTTATTTAAAGATTTCTAGAAAAGCTGATACACATACAAGAGGAATATACAGCTGTTTCAAAAAACTCAGTACTATGGAAAGATGAATATATGTATGGCAATGCTTGTGTTCATAACTTAATAAGTATAATAATGGACACCTTTAGAAGGTTTGAAGATATAGAGAACGATTTTGCACTGTCTTACACTTTGTATGGTTTAACACTTTACAGTCATTTATGCCATAGCGAAAAGGACTTGAAATAACAGCAGCTATTGTAGTATTCATAGTGTTACCTGACACAAGCTGAAATTATTGGATCATGTCCCAAGTGTAGAGAATCAGCCAGATGGCTAATAACTCATACAGCGTACCCCCAAAATCAGGGGAAAAACATGTCAGTCACTGCAGTAACCTATGAATCTGAATTTCATTAAGTGATCTGAATACCTGAAGAAAAGATTTTTCTGAAAGACAAGTGTTCAACTCATGTTTGGAGCAGAAGTTCAAGTCGTCATTTGATTTTATGAAGTTTATTAGAGTTAGTCAGTGAAAACTTCTAACAACTCATTCAATTAATTCAATATTTTCCCTTTTCATGGATTATATACTATTATCTCAATTGCTTTCAATTTACCTATAAAAATGCAGTCCTCCACATCCACTGGCTTTTTTTACATCTACTTTACCTCTTTTTTTTACTTTATTTTATTTTATTTTTAAATTTTAGACTTTTTTTATTTATTTATTTTAGATCCTGGCTGTTGTGTGACCGCACTTTTTTCTGCTCAGTCTCTTTTATAATCCTATCACAAATATAAGTGTTACCAATCAGAGCATATTCTCTATTGCAGCAGTTATCCTTGCAGACTCGCTGTATATAAAGCTGTCTCAACATCATCATCAGTCTAGACATGGCTTAGAGCAGCAACCAGACTGTTCCATATGATCACTTGCGTGGAAATAATCTTCTATTTGGGGTAACCGGAACAGCAGAGATGTAAATACAGTAGGTTTCTACATGGTGTTCAGCTCTGCTACAGAAGGATATCTTAAGGTCAGAGAAGTTACCATTAATCCACTATCTTTACAGACCCTTAACTTATTGTAAAGACGACTGTAGTGGGAGAGGTCAAAAAAATCCATTAAAATACAATGTTTTGGGAGTAGTCCATGTACATTGCAGACATGCATAGTCAAAGGAACAGCATAAACTTTTTTTTTTTTTTGATAGACATATTTCCAATGGATATCTGCTCAATATTTTACTGGGGTTGGTTTGGTTCATCAGTTTTGGGGGCTTTTCTGGGGGGAGGGGTTATAAGTTTATATTTTTTAGAAAATATTAAAAAGCTGAGATTTAGGTTCTTACAGTTGCATCGTAACTAACCAATCTACTCATGTATTGAAAGAGTTACCTGATCTGAGGAACATATAAGTGAAGACAAAAACTTGTATAGTAGAAGGGATTGTGGCAGTACACATAATACATTAGTATTTTTTTGAAAAATAATACAGAAGGAAAGAGATATAGCTCATTTTTTAATCTTGTCCTTCTTTGTCTAGGCTAATATGATCTTTGCCTTATCTGAACTGGCAAAAATACTAAAAGCAAAGAACATTGCGCCATCCATGCCATAGGAAGTCAACATTCTTAAAAAAAGGAGCAGCCAATTTTTAAATGATTCAAGCTCATGAAGTCAAATCATCACTATTTCATTACTAGACAAGTTTAAAAACTGGAAAATATTTCACAACCATATGTGTTTCTTTAATATGAAGGCTTTTTTTGGCAACCAGTCACTTTTCAGGAAGCTGGTAACTATGCATCATTTAGAACTCTCCCCTACAAAAATGTGACTCTGGGTACTGAACTGTGAAAGCTCCATGTGTTACCATGGCTTGGCACCCATGGAGCCTAATGCTGGTTCAAGAACAACAGCAATACTTATACAGTGCTATTCATACAGGATGTCTCACAGTACTTTATAATGGGAAATAAAGTAACAGAAGCAAGAAGCCAAACAAACACTCTGCCAAAAGCCCATCCGAAAGGATTGGATTTCAATCTATCCATAGCAAGAGGCAGAGCTTCAGATTTTTTGATGATGAAAGACTTTCATTCTGGAAGTGTGGAAGTGCATAATGGGGAAGAAAAATTTCTTCCCTTCAATTGACTTTAAAAAAAAAAAGAGGTTGAACATTCCACAGACTCTGTTCTCTGTGGGGGCTCGAGAAGGACAATGGGGAGCTATGAATTCACAGATACTGAAACAATACAAGGCCCTCAGACAATGCAAGGGGAAAGATAAATAAATGCTCCAGGCAACCATTGTGGAAACTCCAGTGCTGAAGCAATATGCAGAACTTTTTCAGTCTTAGTAAAAAGCTTTGTGGTAGCAATTTGTATTCAGGGAAAATAACACATTGATTTTCTTAAAAAATCTTAAAAAAAAAAAAGAGAGAAAGACAAAATTGCTCAATATCACTGAGCCTGATATTTTAAACCTGTGAATCAAGAGAAAAGAAAGGGCAGGTGTGGGGAGGAAAACCTATTTTTTGAAGGTACTGAAAGGAGGATTTTTGTGGCAGGATGCTCTGGATTCTTTGAAAACGCCAGAAAGATTTCAGCTAGAATCAGTTGGAATTAAAGTTAAAGAGAAAACATTTATTTACAGTGGTTTAAGATTTGTGCCATACTAACACAAGGAAAAAGAAAAAAATCCTGCAAATTCACCTTGAAACATAGGATCTGAGTTGTTGAAATTGTATGGTTTGGGCACAAATTACTTATTTATGTCATATGTGACTGCATATTTCAATCGAATTGAAAATTTTCAATGGCATTGAATTCTTGGGACTGGATTTTCTGCTGTTGTCTATGACTGCAATTTTACTGAAGAGGAGGTTGTTTTAGCACAGCAGATTAACTGAGTAGCCACCCCTAATACCTTTTCTTTTTCTTTAAGATAGCGTACATATAGTTTCCCATTGTGTGATGTGATCAGATTGTTTGCAAGCTGGAGATGGAGTGAGACTTGTTTTGGTAATTCCCAGCTAGAGTGTGATCCCCTGGGGAAACACAGCCAACAGTCATAATTTAGAGCAATACCTAAATCATTCAAATTCATGCAAGTACAGGAACACTTAGAGTTTTCAATACCAGAAGCTGTAATCAACCTCTCGGTAACTATGTTCCCAACACACACACATACAGACCTATGAAGAACCTTCTCCCAATTATTTTATTTTTCTAAAACATAATCTTCAGTATATTATTTTTCTTCATAGAAAATAAACACTAGAGTCCTTAACTTGAAAGAAGAGCATATATTCCATGTATTGTGATGTAGATAACCTGTATTGATTTCAGATCTGTTAAAGACATGCCTAATAAGTAAACTTCTAATTGATTAATGAGTTACTAGCTGGAATTTAGCAAGCAAAACCAAAATCCACCTTTGAAAGGTAGCAAAAATAATATAACAATGTAAAGTAAGGTTCCCTTTTTTCTTATTATTGAGTTTTCTGCACTGTTCAATGTGTTAAGTAGATGCATCAGTTAGGGGGGTATCTGCTAATTCCATGTCTGTCCACCTCGAGTGACCTATTCTCATCCTAGAATCACTGTTCCTCATTCCATTCTGCTGGAATTCTCTCATGCATCATTGTCCCAATAAAACCCTTGAAAAGCTAGGTCAGGAGCAGTCTTAAATTATCTTAATTTCTAATGAAGCAGAGAATAAACAACACTCTAGGGACTGAGAAACACTGTAACAAAGAATTGAGGTCAGTGAATTCCTAAATTTCTCTGGACCTGAACAACAATACTAAGTGACAGAGCATTTGCATTGTACAGTCTTACCAAAAATTACATTGTACAGTCTTACCAAAAATTATTTTTTTCCTCTTTTTTTTTTTTCCATAAGACTAATCATAAGGGCAGTAGTAGCTTCTTGTGGGCAGCAATATTAGAAGAAAAATTTTGTCCATTTAACAATTTCTAGAGACCACAGATTTGTGTGGTTGGACACATTGTGTACCCAAACGAAGCATCAAACTGGGAAGGCAGATTTCTAGATGGATTTGTATATTTGGAGTGTTACACAGAAACACCACCATAGTTCAAGCTACTTTAAAAACTTGACGAGCACAGTAAAGGTTAGGCTCTTTTTGGTGATCCTGATTTTTGGTGAAGTTTTCTCTGATGCTTTTTATAGATAAACATACAGCAGTATGTTATCTGTATCTCTTCATGCAACCAGACTATATACAATAACTATGATTTTACCAATAACACAGCTGTCATGGGTTGACCCCAGCCAGCAGCTAAGCATCCACATGGACGCTTACTCCTTCCCTTCCCCCTTTCCATCTCTAGGATGAGAGAGAGAATAAGAGACAGAGTGATAAAACTCATTGGTCAAGATAGAGATAGTTTAATAAGTGAAAGAAAGAGACAAAAAAAAACCACAAAGGGAATCATTTACCACCTCCTGGAAGCAGACCAGTGCCTTGCCAGCGTCTGACCCACAGCCACCATGGAAAACAAACCCCTCACCTTCTTTGTCTACCCCAGTTTTTATTGCTGAACATGACATTTTATGGCATGGAATATCCCTTTGACCAATGTGGGTCAGCTGTCCCAGCTATGTCCCCATTCAGTTTCTTGACCATCCCCAGCCTATGTGAACTGGGGGGAGAGTGAGAAAAAGAAAAAGCCCTGTTTATTGAATTTTCATGGCAAGGTTTTGGTAAGGGTAGGGCTGCAGGTGTGGCTTCTGTGAGAAGATGCCAGAAGTTGCCACCATGTCAGACGGAGCCACATCAAGCCATCTCCAAGATGAACCCACCTCTGGTGAAAGCCAAGCCAATCAATGACAGTAGTGGCACCACTGAGAAAATATATTTTAAAATGGGTAAAAACTGCTGCACAACAGCAGCTGGTAGAGAGGAGTGAGAATATGTGAAAGAAAGAACTCTGCAGACACCAAGACCAGTGAAGAAGGAGGAGGAGGAGGAGGTGCTCCAGGTGCCAGAGCAGAGACTCCACTCTAGCATGTGCAGAAGACCATGGTGACTCAGATCGTCCCCCTGCAGCCCATGGAGGACCACACACCAGAGCAGGTGGGGGTTCCTGAAGGAAGCTGCATGCCATGGAGAGCCCACACTGGAGCAGACTCCTGTCAGGAGCTGCAGCCCATGCAAGAGCAGATATTCTAGCAGGGCTTGTGACTCCATGGAGGACTCATGCTGCAGCTGTCTGTTCCTGAAGGACTGCACCCTATGGAAAGGATCCACACTGGAGCAGTTTGTGAAGAACTGTAGCCCATGGGAAGGATCCACATTGGAGAAGTTTGTGAAGGACTGTCTCCTGTGGGTGGGACCCCACACTGGAGCAGAGGAAGAGTGTAAGGAGGAGAAAGCAGCAGAGGCAATGCATAATGAACTGACCACAACCTCCATTCATTGTCTTTCTGTGCTGCTGGCAGGGAGGAGGTAGAGAAAATGGAGTGTGAAGTTGAGCCCAGGAAGAAGAGAGGGGTGAGGAGAAGGTGTTTCGAAATTTGTTTTTATTTGTCATTATCCTACTCTGATTTGATTGCTAATAAATTAAATTAATTTCCCCAAGATGAGTCTGTTTTGTCTGTGATGGTAACTGCTAAGTGTCCTTATCTCAACCCTTGAGGTTTTTGTCACATTTTTCTCCCCTGTGTTTTCAATGGAGGGGCAGTGACAGAGCAGCTTGGTGGGAACCTGGCAGCCACCCAGTCAACCCAACACACCCTGACACTGTGCAAGCAGTCCACAGCAACAGCCAAACCACTGGTGTGTTATCAACTCTGTTTTAGTCACAAATCCAAGACACACCATCATACGGGCTGCTGTGAAGAAAATTGACTCCACCCTAGCCAGACCCAATACAATAGTTCAGTGGAAAAGCAATCACTTGCATTATGAAAATGTTATTGTTTCTAGGGAAATCAAATCCATCATAAGAAAAAGTTGGCATTTCAAACACAGTTGTTCTAATATAAAAAATTCTATATTCCTTCCAATGAGAATAGGACATGTTTTCCTCCACTGTATCTTTACTGCTTAGTAGAGGAGACCAACTTCAATATTTTTGACTTGAAATAATCACACTTATTCCCTATCTTCTGCTCTTTCTCTGTCCAAAAAAGAACATAAATATCAAGTAGTACTATCATATTATACAAGGGATGAAGCACTAAATCAGACCATTTTTTAACTCGGTGAATGATTTAACATTTCCAAAGACACACTGATTATAAGGCAGTATCAGTGATTCCTGAGTTTCTTCACAATGACATTGTAACCTTTATGAATGGTTAGCTCTTTGTGCTAATGATATAGGAAGTGAACAGATGCAGTTCTCTGGTGATGAGAGGTGCTACTTTGGATGGTTGCTCTTTTTATGGTTTGATCCAAAATCCATTAGTGTCAGTGGAGCTTCTTTCATACTCAAAGGTCAGCATGCTCCAAAGAGTTTGCAAGATGGGGCTGAATTGCTAGGCCAGATGTACCTTTCAGGTTATTATGAAGAATTTTATGAGCTCCTAGTAAAAAATTCTACAAAGTTTTATCAAAAGCTTTAGCTGACATTGACACCTATATTCTACAAATGCACTTCTACGTTTTCTGAATTTTTGCTTCAAAATAATATTAGAGTGTTGTTAAAGAATACTTAGGAAAAAGTGACTTTTAAAAGTATTTTACTTAAATAAAATGGTAGAAAAATATTTTAAAAATTAATAATAATGCAGTAATTTCCTTGTCAAAATGCATGAAGATTTGTGATAAAGGTGTCAACTAACCTACACACAACATAATTTTATATATCTCTTTCCTAAATTGTCATTTATCAATTTTACTTGCTTCAATTTATGCTGTGGATTTGTTCCTATGAACAATAAAACCAGAGCCATGTTAAGGAAGGAAAATATAATGAGTGAGAATCATATTTTTTCAAGATTTCCACCTCCAAAACCAACATATGGTTGGTTGTTTTGTTTAATTATTTATGTATTTACTTATTTATTTATCTTGTTGAAATTTTGAGGCTCTGAGATCCAAATATGCAAACTAGTCTGCACGATTTCCCACTGGAACAGCAAGAAGCATATGCAGTATCTGTGTTTGTATATGCCAATAGAGGAATAGAGATACACAAAAGTGTCTAGCTAAATTTCTAAGTATGGTAGCCCATATTGATTTTTAGATGGCTTTGATTAGGTTTGATTGGACACACAAGTCACGTGTTATATGATTTCATGTTTTATTTCATGAGTGGCTGACTGCGGCTCTTTATAATTAAGTTTCCAGTGTACACACTTTTTAAAATGAGCTTGTCATGAATATGCTTAATACTCAATTAAAAAAGAATGTTTCTAGGAAAGCTCCCACTGATAAACTTATTCATTAGAACAAGCACCAGAAGACTGGGAATTGGGTGTCTTAATCAAGAGAATAAAATTCTGGGTTTTTTTTATGTTTTTTCCATCGAATATTCACACTCAGTATTTTTAAGATATTTATCTATCACTACTGCAAATTCTTGTTTGATCCAGACAAGGAAGAGAACAGAGCATAATACTGAACATCCATGAAAGCACAGGAAATAGACACAATTCGTCAGAGTCTGTTTAGGACTAACAAGCTTCTCAGACTACTATAATAGCAAAACTTGCAAAAAGAGTACAGAAATGAATCTGAAGTCCCTTTTGGCTTTAACAGACTGAATGTGCTTATTTAAGTCATTTCAGTGTTCAAAAAGAACACAATTCAATGAAAAGAGTATTGTTTCTTAAAGATCCTTTCTGCATTTCATTACACTTTCCGGCTTAGTAAAATGTCTGGAAACTAAATGTGTTAATGATCTTCTTAAGTTGCTATAAATACATAAATCAAAGTACAACTGTTGTTCTTGCTTTATGATGAAATATTTTTCAGCTAAAGCCAATTATATTTGCAGTGGCTTATCACAGCAATTATATGAAGCAGCAGGCCAGTCAGTAATGACTTTTTTGTTAGGGGAGTGCTAAGAACACTTCCAGCAGAGCTCCATTACCTGGATTACAATCACAGTTTTAAATTAGGTACCAATGCAAGTAATTTAGTTTTGTTTTTGTACTTAATTGGTCATTAACTTGTTCATGCCAATAATTTTATTTCTATGCCACTCACTCATTAAATGCTCCCTGAAACATCTATCCAGAAGCATTCCTTGCTGCAAAAGAAGCAGAAATTCCTTATGAAACATTTCTATGTCTGCGTGCCACTTTTATCTCCTCATGAACAAATTTGAATGCCAAAACATTTCTTTTTCAACTGTAGTAACTGTGCAGTCATTAACATAGGTCAATAGGAGCTCAGTAATTGCTATTCTTGATCGACCAATATTTGTGTGTAGTCCAGCAACTTGCTGCTGTCAGTGACTAGAACCACATGTTCATAAAGAATTCGAAATGAAAAATAACTTTCCTGAGAAGGGAAATTTCTTCCTGTTCCCAATGGCTACTTCTTGTGTTATGTCCTGAAATAAGACAGTTTGTTACCTTTTTTTCTTTTAAAGAAATAAATTTAATTCCATGCAAATGTGAATGCTCTCATTATCCATATAAATGTTTAATCCTTTTTAAAATTCTGCTAATCTTTAAGGCCTCAGTGATATTTTTGTGGCAAGGAGCTCTCTAGGTTAATTATGCATGTGCAACAAAGTATATCCTTTTATCAGTTTTAAATTTAAATCCTGCCTATTTACTGCTACACACAGGAACTTTATAAATCTATATTGTGCAATTTTCTGCTCCAGGCATTTTCCTCAAGTGAGTTTATGCATGAATGTAATGGCTGGAGGATGCCCTAATAGGTTCTTCCCATCTCTGACTCCTCTCCTCAGTGTGTTTCTCCATAAAACTGATTTTTGGATCAGTGCATTTGGTTTGGACCTGTGTCTAAGGTAGCAAGTTAAATGCAGGCTCCTCTAAACAGTTTAGGAGGAAGGTCGAAAGAAATTATCTTTCTGGAGTGAAAACTAAGCAGATTTTTGAAGCCATACACAGACCAGCTTGCTCAGACCAGGCAGCGACCAAAGATAAATAATGAAGGAAAATATTATGTGAATATGCACGTAGCCCACAATTAGTGGGGTTTTCAGTCCCTCCATAGTGACTGCACTACAAATCATTTTTTAATCTAATCTAGCCTTAGAGCTAGGAAAGCTAGGTCATTTAGTTCAGGCAATAAGGACTCACAGCTTTTACATCCAGAGGTCCAGCTGCTCCTCCCCAAGAGACATCTATCACATTTGTTAAATTTTAAATACAAGTTGAGTTATATTCGGATATATGCTGTGTCCAAACACCAAGGGGATTTGTGCAAACAGGTTTTATATAAGAGGCACTGTTTTGAAGAATTATTAAACAACTGATTAAAATTAATGTTGTGAGCTCCTCCTGCTGACTTTTTAACATCAGCCAAATAACATTTGGATGATTAAGTAATTCTTTATTCCTGTAGAATTCTCATTGATTTGAGAGTTTCTTACCTAGAGATTTTGTAAGGCTATTTTCACTCATACTAGTTCAAAGGAAAAAATGGGGGAGAAGAAAAAGATGAAGGGAGATTATTAATAAGAATAGAGCAGCCAACTCTTGAGATAACAGGAAGATGAAAGTGAGATATTCAGGTACTGGAGTCTGAGTAGGAAGAAGAATGATAGCATAACAGGTGACGTAACATTCCATTAATGGGTCATGCAAAGGCAGTTGGTCTAGTTTCTTGGAAGACAGCAGCAGTGGTGCATGCCTGGAATCAACCAAATGTCAAGTCTTGAGAAGCAAACGGACTCCTCCATGACATTTCAAGATCAACCTAATGGAAGGAGTGGGACTTTTTGCCAAGTGAAAAAGTGCTTTTGCTCTACATCAGAAGTACATGAAACGTCCGTTTACATTCGACTAAAGGAAATGGAAGCTTAAGTTTATTTTAATAACATGAAAAGTTTCAGAGACTTTTAATCTGTATGACTGTGACAATTGTTTGGTTAGGCTGAAGGGTATTGATGTTAACTTAGGAATACACAAAAGACTCTTAGACAAGTTGGTCTTGAGGTGGATGGAACAAGAAAGGCTGAAGTTCACAGGTACCCAGCAGAACTGCATGGCTGTTGAGTGTTTATTAAGAAAAATAAGCAGTCCTGTAATTGCAGTGAATTTGGAGATTGAAAAAGTGTGCTACATGACTAAGGACTGCTGGAAAAGCTTGAGAAATCATGAATAAACTTTTCAGTTGGAAAAAATTACACTGAGAAATTTGGGATGGACTGTCAATTTATATAGTTAACATAAAAATCAGAATATGTCATACACTCATCAATGACACCCTAGAATGAATATTGTTATTGTTTTTATTATTGCTATTGTGCAAAAGAAACCAATCTGATTCCATTTAATTTCAAAGATTTGGGAGTTGGAATATGTGAGCTGGTTTGTCCCTAAGAAAGGGTGTTGTGTTAATGAGTTGGGAGGTCTTTAGAAATCTTGTTTGTTCAGAATACAAGTGAGTGAGAAAATCGAGGTATGAAATGGTCAAGTTGACTGAAGAAAATCAGTAACTAAAAACCCTATTGTCAATCATCTGAAATGATATTGGGGATTGGGTCCATGGGACTGATGAGATGCATGTGCGGGTCTTGAGGGAACTGGCAGATGAAGTGGCCAGGCCACTCTCCGTCGTATTTGAGAAGTCCTGGCAGTCTGGCAAAGTTCCCACCAACTGGAAAAGGGGAAACATAACCCCCATTTTTAAGAAGGGAAAAAAGCAAGACCCAGGGAACTACAGGCCAGTCAGTCTCACCTCCGTGCCTGGCAAGATTATGGAGCAGATCCTCCTGAAGACTATGCTCAGGCACATGGAAAATAAGGAGGTGATTGGTGACAGCCAACACGGCTTCACTAAGGGCAAATCATGCCTGACAAACTTGGTGGCTTTCTATGATGGGGTTACAGCGCTGGTGGATAAGGGAGGGGCAACTGACACCATCTACCTGGACTTGTGCAAGGCATTTGACACTGTCCCGCACGACATCCTTGTCTCTAAATTGGAGAGACATGGATTCGATGGATGGACCACTCAGTGGACAAGGAATTGGATGGATGGTCGCACTCAAAGAGTCGTGGTCAACAGCTCAATGTCCAAGTGGAGAACAGTGACGAGTGGCGTTCCTTGGCGGTCAGCACTGGGACCGGCACTGTTCAACATCCTTGTTGGCGATATGGACAGTGGGATCGAGTGCACCCTGAGCAAGTTTGCCGATGACACCAAGCTGTGTGGTGTGGTCGACACGCTGGAGGGAAGGGATGCCATCCAGAGGGACCTTGACAGGCTGGAGAGGTGGGCCCATGGGAACCGCATGAAGTTCAACAAGGCCAAGTGCAAGGTCCTGCACGTGGGTCGGCGCAATCCCAAGCACGACTATAGGCTGGGCGGAGAATGGATTGAAAGCAGCCCCGAGGAGAAGGACTTGGGGGTATTGATTGATGAGAAGCTCAACATGAGCCGGCAGCGTGCGCTTGCAGCCCAGAAAGCCAACCGTGTCCTGGGCTGCATCAAAAGAGGTGTGACCAGCAGGTCGAGGGAGGTGATCCTGCCCCTCTACTCTGCTCTTGTGAGACCCCACCTGGAGTACTGTGTCCAGCTCTGGGGGCCCCAGTACAGCAGAGACATGGAGCTGTTGGAGCGAGTCCAGAGGAGGGCCACGAAGCTGATGAGAGGGCTGGAGCACCTCTCCTATGAGGACAGGCTGAGAGAGTTGGGATTGTTCAGCCTGGAGAAAAGGTGGCTCCAGCGAGACCTAACTGCGGCTTACCAGTACCTGAAGGGGCCTACAGGAAAGATGGTGAGGGACTGTTTATGAGGGAGTGTAGTGACAGGACAAGGGGAAATGGGTTTAAGCTGAAGGAGGGTTGATTTAGATTAGGGGTTAGAAAGAAATTCTTTACTGTGAGGGTGGTGAGGCACTGGAACAGGTTGCCCAGAGAGGTTGTGGCTGCCCCCTCCCTGGAAGTGTTCAAGGCCAGGTTGGATGAGGCTTTGGTCAACGTGGTCTAGTGGAGGGTGTTCCTGCCCGTGGCAGGGGGGTTGGAACTAGATGATCTTTGAGGTCCCTTCCAACCCAAACCATTCTGTGATTCTATGATTCTATGATATTCAAAGTAATAGAAGAAAGGTCAAGAATAAAGAAGTAACTGTGCTTTTAAGCAGGAAACATGTAAAATAGTTTTACAAAGTAATTTAGATGATAATTGTGTGCAAGCAATTGACTCCAGTCAATGACTTCATTCCAATTCACCAACCGTACTTGGCTTACTTAATGCCTAGAAGTACTTTAGAGAAGAGTCAATCACAATTGTACAATTAAGGAGTAAAAAAAAAAAAAAAAATCTTTTTAAATCATGGACCCAAATAGTGCAAGATAGTTCAAAATTTATGTGTTGGAGTAGGGGTGCAATGTCATCTGAAAAACTCCAGCTATCTGAAAAAAATCATCCAAGATTCATTTGTATGGGTTTTATTTTTTCTTACTTCAGTTAACACTTTGCTATTTTTAACTTATGGTTAAACTTGAAAAGGAATGAATTTAAGGACGGATGTTTCAGAGAGAAAAAGGGAAGGAAAAAACAAGCAAACATGGCCCCTGCCCTTGGGATTAGCTGGAAATAGGACTGGGTATGTGATGGGGCATATATATTGATATTGTTGAATGGGTGTTGCTTGCTATTGCAAATTAATGGTGGTACTTTTGCCCTGCTAAAAGAGGAGACTCCAAGTAAGGAGAGGGTGTATTTCTAGTAGAGAGATACTGAATTGTCTCAGAGGCACAGTTATGGGTACCAGGAACACACCAGCTATTTCAGGACAGAGGTCATTGTGGAATAGCTGTTTTCCCTTACCCAGACACATAGAACACATGAAGCTATACAGGTGCCCACCTTCAGGGTTAAAGTGGGGCGATGACAGACAGGTGGCTTGCTACAGAACATCTGTGGAAGAGAAAGTTAGATAAAAATCTTAATTTCCAGTAGTTGCTGAGCAAGGAGATGGTGAGGACATGGAGAAAGAGGAGACTGAGAACCTAAACTTCAGTATGACAAGCTATCACTGTCTTTCCACTACTATCAAGAGCTGACTGCAGCTCATTAGGTTATCATTCTTTTCTGGGTGCAGGTTCCTCTCAGGTAATGCAATGCCCAATCTCTTCCTATCTTAAAAGATTTTTTTTTTTTAATTTAACATGAACATCAAAGGTGATCCAGTCATAGCATAATCTATTTCTTGAATGCTCTGAAATCAAAAGAAATTAATTGCGGCAACCGCCGCCCTTACATTCACAATATTTGTGACTCTACTGAGAAAGGGCTGAAGAGCTATGCCAAATAACTGATGTCCATGGATTTTTTTTTTAATTGAAAAACTTAATAATAGATGGTGTTTTCGGGTCCATTTTTCATAACTAGCAGCAGGCTTATAATAAAAGGGATGATTTTCAAGCAACCCTCAATGCAAAGCTGAACTCTATGGATATACTTGTATATTTTGGGAAAAATATAGTTCATACATTGGTTTTGGAAATTTTCTTAAGCTTAGTGCACTCCTGTAAATACTAAATATTATTAGTGCTTAATAATCAAAGAATACTGCCTAACTCTGTCAGAGAAACATGAAAAAAGTAGATTTAAGGTAAAAGACTCAAAACACAAGAATGTGCAACGGCTCAAAGGATAGGTCTTGCCACTCTTTTCAAGATGTGCATGTGACTCCTAGGCTAGGGTCTGATACTGATTTCTGGAATTCCTGTTCTGACATGGTCAGAGCTGTCTCCAGGACGGTGACAGGACTTAGGCTTTAAGTGTCTAAAGATGTTTGTGTACATGTGAGTAGGCTGGGAGAAGGAGAAAATACTTCACCTCAGTCTCCTAAACACATTGAACCTATTTGCACATATATAAACATGAAGAAATTGGTGATGTTGTTTAACAGTACCTGTTGCTGCTGCTGTTGTTGTTATTTCATTGTATTTTTTCCCTAAAAACCTTTAAGATAATTTTGAAATGTATGGTTTTGGTTTTGTAAGTAGCTATCACTATATTAATTGTTTGGGAACGTGGCATCACAATTTCAGCTGGTGTGGCTCCACTGAAGCCAGTAGAGCTTTTATTATTGTTTATCATTGTCAGTGCAGAACAGCTGAGGCTATGTAAGACATAGACTAATTGCTACTTAGGGGTATGTCAGAAGAGAACTGGGACCGTGCAGCCAATCCATCTGTCACAGGGCACTTGAGTAAAGATTAAATGCATGGTTCTACAAACTCTAGTTTATATTAGCAGAAATCTGTACCAGAATAAATGTTAAATTGCATTTGTACATGTGTGTAAACAAATAATCCAGAATCAAAGTACACTTCAGACTGGTTACACAGTCTATGTGTAGGGTCTCAAAAGGAAGCAAATATCTTTATATGAACAATGAAAATATTTAAATCAATGAAAAATCAAAGCTATATACCTAATAGCACTGTGGGGTCATTTGCCACATCCTAGTTTAAAGAATATAATGAAAAATGCATGTTGTAACATCTGAACTATTAAGGAAAACAGTGAGTGATTGCCTTAATGCCATTGCTTTTCTTTTTTTTTTCTTTTTTCTTTCTTTTTTTCTTTCTTTTTTTTTTTCTTTTTTCCCATTTTACATCACTATATGCTATTCTAACTTCCTGTCTCTCTCCCAGGTTTCACCCCAACTGGAATAAGTTTCTACATAAAATATTTCATTCTTTACAGAAAAATTACTTGAGAATATTTATCTTCAGCTTTCCTTACTATGTATATTATATCTTCCATATGCTCTATACCCATAATTAGAGTTTTGAAAAGCTAACCTTTTTAATAATAAATACAGTATGTCAAGGTAATGACATATGATTCAACTTAAAGATAATGAATAATTATGAATGATACTAATGGTTCCTTAATGTTAATGTCATTCTGCTAATTTAATACGGCAATTAATTTTGCACATGAAACACATGCAGGTGCTTTTAATCATTTTTTTTAAAAAATCTTCATTTCCTAACTCTCTTGATAGCTTTGCAAATTTAGAATTAATATTGAGTAACTTTCATAGTAATTTTTAGTTTAATACGTTATCACCATAACAACCACTTAACACTTGGAGAACAGTTTCACGTTAATACTATTTATGGTTATATCTATTAATTATATTTAGGATGATTTCTGTGGGTAAACTTACTCCACTGATGGTCTTAAATTAACAAAATCATAACTCAGCTCATTTTCTACATAAATTATGTGTCACAATCTGCTATGTTTGTGACAATAATGTCTTTGAGGACCTGGCAAACATCTTGAGGACCCATCATCAGTGTTGTTTTCATACTGAATGGGAACTGGTAGATAAAACTTCTTTATGTGGGAATGTATCCCATGTTGCAATTTGATGAACAGTGTTGTGTTCTTGTTTAAAATGAGGTCATATAAGCTATTCTCTGTAGTTAGGATTCATAGCTGTTGCTTACAACAGTATGACCCTTTAGGCCACCTAAAGAAAAAGAAGTATAAAACTCCAGTTTTAATTGAGCTTAGAAAAAGAAATTGTTGCATGGACTAGTCAAGTAGTGTCTTCTGTTCTTTTAATCAAAAGGATGGACTAAACTCCATATGCATTTACTGTCACGTGTTCACTGCACTTACTGAGTGTGTGGTGTTTAGGCCAATAAGGTGCACCTATTGGTAGACTACATAATGGAAGTTAGATATACCCCACCTGTACGTACCCATAGTCTTTCGGGGTAATACTATTGTACACATGTTAGGAAGGAACAAAATTGTCTTCAGAGATGGGATTCCTTTTCAAGATGACTTCTCAGCTCACTCTTTCTACACTCCATCTTACTTAATTGCTATACCCATAGCAACTTTAGATAGTTTAAATTAGATAGTTTTTAGATTAAGACAGAAAAAAACCCTTTATCCACTCATAGTGACTTATTTCATTTGTGCCTTTCTACATCATCCTAACAAAAACTTTTAGTATACCGAGCTTAGACTAATAAGATTTGTAAAGTGCTATCTAAAACTCTTAAAACAGGAATGGATTTCTCTTTCCATTATAAAATACCACCTTTTCTCACTCCCTGCTTTATAGCTCAACTTGGCCTTCTTTTTAGGTAAGATAGAAAGACTAGGTTCATTTTGTTTTGTTCTCCTAGAAATCATTGAGATTGGATTGTAAAAATGTTAGGACAAATTATACAGGAATAAGAAAATACTTGAAGACTATTTGTTGGCCAAGACTTTAGGAGAAAATGGAGTTCCAGGGAGGGAGGGAGGGAGGGAGGGAAGAAGGAAGGAAGGAAGGAAGGGAGGAAGGTTGTCTGAATGAAAGTTTAGTTGTCAAAAGTATAGCCTGCAAAGTATAAAGAGGAATTTGTTATTTATCCAGGGCAGCATAATGGCCACAGAAAGGCAGCTAACATAGTTGATGAGACATCCAACTATTGTTAGATTGCTCAGGTCTGTTTCTTCTGTATTCTGATTGTGTTATTGTTAAGCAAGGATTTCCGTACATCACAGGAATAATCTAAGATTCATTTTTTAATACAAAATATCTAGGATTCATATAAGAACATAGTTTTTAAAAGATTAAATCAAAAAGTTTTATTTGTTTAACACTCTTTGGCTGAAATGAAATAAAGCAATAGTTTTCAAGCAGAATGGAAATTATCTACAGAATTTATTTCTTCCAGCAATCAGAAACACTGTTGTGTTTGTTTTGGGGATTTTTGTGGTGGTTTTGTTGTGTTGTTTGTTTGGTTTTTTTTTGCAGGGGGATGGGGTTTTTTTGGGGGGGGGTGGTTCGGGGTTTTTTAATGCTGTTCTTACAGTTATTCAGGTCTAGCTGATCAAATTACTGTCTTCTCTGTAACAACATCACCTCCTAGGACACACTTAGGCATTACTGCACTGCTCACTGGAGCACCTGACCTGAGCACTATTGACCTGAGCAAATATATTCACACAGTGTAGCAACAGTCTAACTGCATACAGCAGAGCTTATTAGCTTGAAAATAGCACTCAATACTACTTGTTCTCCACAGCCTAAGCAGTCTGGCAGTCACAGATTCACAGAATGGTAGGGGTTGGAAGGGACCTCTGGAGATCATCTAGTCCAACATGTCTGCAAAAGCAGGATCACCTAGAGCAGGTTGCACAGGATGGCTTCCAGGTGGGTTTTGAATATCTCCAGAAAAGGAGACTCCACAGCCTCTCTGGGCAGCCTGTGCCAGTGCTCAGTCACCCTCAGAGTGAAGAAGTTTTTCTTCATATGCAGACAGAACTTCCTGTGTTCCAGTTTGTGACCTTTGCCCCTTGCCCTGTCACTGGGCACCATTGAGAAGAGTCTGATCCCATCCTCTCGACATCTGCCCTTTAGATATTTATAAGCATTGATGAGATCCCCTCTCAGTCTTCTCCAGGCTAAACAGACCCAGCTCTCTCAGCCTTTCCTCAGAAGAGAGATGCTCCAGTCCCCTCATCATCTTTGTAGCCCTCCGCTGGACTCTCTCCGGTAGTTCCCTGTCTTTCTTGAACTGGAGAGGCCAGACCTGGACACAGTACTCCAGATGTGGCCTCACCAGGGCAGAGTAGAGGGGGAGGATAACCTCCCTCGACCTGCTGGCCACACTCTTCTGAATGCACCCCAGGATACCATTGGCCTTCTTGGCCACGAGGGCACATTGCTGGCTCATGGAGAGCTTGTTGTCCACCAGGACTCCCAGGTCCTTCTCTGCAGAGCTGCGTCCCAGCAGGTCAGCCCCTAAGCTGTACTGGTGCTTGGGCTTATTCTTCCCTAGGTGCAGGACCCTACACTTGCCCTTACTGAATCTCATTAGTTTCCTATTTGCCCAACTCTCTACCCTGTCCAGGTCTCGCTGAGTAGTGGCGCAGCCTTCTGTTGTGTTCGCCTCTCCTCCCAGTTTTGTATCATCTGCAAACTTGCTGAGGATATGCTCTGTCCCCTGGTCCAGGTCATTGATGAATATGTTGAATAAGACTGGACCCAGAGCTGACTCTTGGGGCACACCACTAGCTACAGGTCTCCAACTAGACTTTGTGCCACTTATCACAACCCTCTGGGCCCTTCCATTCAGCCAGTTCTCAACCCACCACGCTGTCCACTCATCCAACCCACACTTCCTAAACTTGCTAACGAGGATGTTATGAGAGATGGTGTCAAAAGTCCTGCTGAAGTCAAGGTAGACAACACCCACTGCTCTCCCTTCATCCACCCAGCCAGTCATGCCATCATAGAAGGCTATCAGATTGGTCCGGCATAATTTCCTCTTGGTTTAATCCATGTTGACCACTCCTGATAACCTTCTTCTCCTCCACATGCATATTGATAACCCCCATAATAAGCTGTTCCATTACCTTTCCAGGGATGGAGGTTAGGCTGACTGGCCTGTAGTTTCCTGCATCCTCCTTCTTGCCCTTTTTGAAGACTGGAGTGACAATGACTTTCCTCCAGTCCTCAGGCACCTCTCCTGTTTTCCACAGTCTTTGAAGATGATTGAGAGTGGCCTAGCAATAACATCTGCCAGCTCCCTGAGGACTCATGGGTAAATCCCATCAGGGCCCATGGATTTGTGGATGTCGAGTTTGTTTAGATGTTCTGTGACTTGATCCTCCTCAACCAAGGGAAGGTCTTCCTTTCATAAGACTGTCTCTCTTACCTCCAGGGTCTGGGTTTCCTGAGGGCCGACCTTAGCAGTAAAGACCGAAGCAAAGGTGGTATTCAGTAACTCAGTACAGGCCTTCTCTGTATTCTCCGTCACCAGGGCACCCACCTCATTCAGCACTGGGCCCACATTTTCCCTAGTTTTCCTTTTGCTGCTGATGTACTTGAAGAAGCCCTTCTTGTTGTCCTTGACATCCCTTGTGAGATTTAATTCCAAGTGGGCCTTAGCCTTCCTCATTGCATCCCTGCATACTCTGACAATGTTCCTATATTCCTCCCCACTGGCCAGTCCCTTTTTCCACACTCAATAAACTTCTTTTTTCCCTTTAAGTTTTTCCAGGAGCGGTGCCAACTCATCTGTCCAAATTGCAACCATCAAAAGCTACCTATCTAGGATTTCTACAGTTAGCACTCCAAAATAATATACAGAAAGAGGTGATTCATTGTCCCCCACCCTATAGAGGTGCCTATAACATGTGGCATTAATTTTTCTCTCCAGTATACATCCTTTCTCTTCACTGACTTTAGGGGATGTACGTGATTTAGTAAGATTATTTTTGAAATCTAAAGTTAGATGAAAAAAATTTAGTCATGTTATTGATCTGTCCACTACTTCTATGTTGCTTCTATCTGAGAATTTGTAAGATATTGTTCATTAATATATTTATTGATTTAAATATATTAATGCTATTTATTATAATATTTATTAAATGTCAAGGCATTGATTGTAACTTTGTACTGTAAAGGATCTGGTTATATTTTATTATATTTAATAGATAAACTGATCCTAAGAAAGCAATGTTCTTAGTCATCTTTGTACCTTGTGTATCTTTAAAAAGAGATTCCTTAACTGACAGAAGGAAACAGAAGAATTGAATTATGTTCTACCTTATTTATCATCAACAAAATGATTATAAATTTAAAATCAAAGGGAAACTTGAACGTGATTTTCATATTTATGTTTGTGCTTGACTTTGAAATTTGCTGTAAAAGTCACTGTGAAAGAAGAAATAGGGAGTATCACAAGGAAAGGTTAAAATTACTCTTCTGACTCTAAAATATTCAAACGCCCTAAGGATGTAAACTTTTTTTTTTAAAACCTGAAAAAATAATTATGCAATACTGAATAACATAGGCTTTAACAAACATGCATTCAAAATCAAATAATCTGAATTGTATCCCCAAGACTGATTAAAGTCTTTGCAGATTTGGGACTACACTAGGTGATTTCTGTATTATCTAGATCACTGGACAGTGTGTTTGTAAAATTTCTTCATTGTTGAGCTTGCATTTTCATGGTAAAATTATCATTTAGCATAGACATGAAAAATCTCATGCACATGGAGGCATGACATAATTACCCATAGTATGGAGACTATCATTTAACTTAATGAACTGCACATGATTGGTTTAAGAAAAAAAAAATCCAACAGGGTTGACACAGTTTTGTCTTTAGAGCCATTAGTGGCCTATGTTATATTAAGAATAGCCTAAGTATGAGTTGCAGCCCATGCGTCGATATCACAGTCTCTTAACATTGAGACCTTATCTGGATTACATGTTATCCCACCCTTCCACCTTTATATTGCATCTATAAAAACTAAAGGAGAAGAAAAATGAAAAAAAGAAAGGAAGCCCACATCTCTGCACTTAGAGCAGAACTCTTTCATCATGCCATACGCAAACAATTAACTGTTCAGTATGGCAGCTGAACCGAAAATCAGTGGAAGACACACACATACACACCCCCTTCAGAGTTTGATTTTAATATGGATTTACTGTTCTCTTAATGATTTTTTTTTTAAAAGGGTTTTAGCATTTATTCATTTATTTGCACAAAAGATTCCAGGCATGTTTGTAAGTAAAAGAAAGGAGGGAAAGGAAGAGCTGTGGTGGGACATGTTAAATAAATTGGTTGAGAGGTGGGCGTTCATCATTTTCTGAAAGGTGAGATTTTTACACCAGCAAAGATATTAGTCTTATCTGGGGAGTGTCTCAAACATCTCCTGCTCTGTGGTAGAGTATTCTCCTGGAAGAAATATTCAGAAATGAGAAATTCTCAGAATGGCACGCTTTGATTTGCTGTTAATAAAGTCAACTTACATCAGAGATACATATCTTCAGGTAGGTTTCATTCCAATTAACTCAGATATCTGAAGCTATGTCTGAATTGTAGTTAAGAAAACTCCCATCACATTAGTGAAAAGAAACAGACCCTTCAGAGGTTGTGACTTCCCATTTTGAGAGAGACATTTAAGGTAACATGAGTCATCTTCAAATAGTGCCTGTATTGATAGTTTAACAAAAAGTGAGTATCATAGACTGGATAATTATATTTTAGTTCTCTGTGGTTAGTTGAGGTAAAACCTATAATTAGATATTTAGCCATTTGAGCAAGTGTCCTAATGTTTGTCTTACTGTTTATCTATCAATACCTACTTAATTATTTTAGATGATGCAGAACAGAGTCAGAGAAATCTGTTCAGAAGAAAAGAACAATTCAGAAGAAAATCTCTTGCACTCTCTTCCTGCATGTGTTAGAACTCTTTTGTGAAAAAAGTGATTTTGGATCTTCTGCAAATGATACCTATCTGTCACTTCAACGTATCTTGAGAGAAAACCTGAACTTGTAAATCTATGTAACATAGCAAACATGAGATGTTTTAGTTTCCTAGAAAACTTTAAATAAGTGATTCTTTTTTGTGTCTGCTCGTTCTAGATTAATAGATCATAAACTATTATAGACAGAGGCTGTGAGATCTCAGTATGGTTGAGCTATGTCTGAGGGTTGTAGGTGCTGCCACAGAGCAAATAAATAATTCTGATGCTGCAAAACACTTATTTGTTTCTGTTAGTTCTAATTTCCTTTCTGATTTGACACCTAATGGGGGAAAGAGGGGGAGAAACATATGATGTCACATTCAACATAGCATTTAAAACATGGCAAGTGACAGCAGATAGTGCTATTGTCTGAGTTCAGAACATGTCCTTGGATTAAATTTTTACTAACTGGTCCTGTTGTTATTTTCCCATAATTTTAATGGTAACATTTCAGCCAGGAATAATACAATACACCAGCAGAATAAATATATATATTTTTAAAATGTTATTTCTTGCAATAATGCAAAATATTGCCTGAACATATAATCCTATTGGGCATTGGGGCTAGTTTTGGCAAAGTAGACAAAACTAATCTTGGCAATAGTAGACAAGTCACTCTGAAATTGAAGGCTGGTATCAGAGATAAATGATAATTTGTTTAGGATTGTTTTGGTTTGGGGTTTGTTTTGCTTTTTTTGTTTGTTTGTTTGTTTGTTGCTTTTTTTTTCCAGAAAGTAATTCCTGCCTTATGTTTTACTTCTTTCATATTAATTCTTATTTCATAATAGAATACTAAAAGTGGAAATGTTTTAATCAGAAAATATTAAATATTTACTGATGTAATCAACACATCAATTTCAGGGGGGAAATCAAGCCAGTGGAACAACAGTAGACTTTTTAGTGTGTTTTGAATCTTCTGTTGTGTTTAGTGTCTCCAAATCAGCACATGGTTTTTAGAAAAAATATTATTTTTTAATTCAGTTGTTTTCAGCTGACCATGAAATATTTTTTTGGAACACACACAGAAGCAAAGAGCTTTGTTTGGTTCTGGAGTTACCCAGCTGCCCTGATTTCCCTGTATCACACTTCCAAGGAATATTCTTTGAAGATTTACAATTGTTTTCCCTATCAGCTTTACTTTTCCTATGCTGAGAAACCCATAAATTGTGAGGTTTTAACACATGTTTTTATACAGAAATACATTCAGCAGATAATTAGATACTATTTGGCAAGAATTTCTGCTCTGAAGCTATGCTATTAGGACTGCAAGCTTTCATTTGCTTTAACTGCATCACTGCTACTATAAAAGGTCAGAGTGGAGCAAAACATCTCTTCTATTGCTCCACATTCCTGACACATCATTCCATTAAAAAGCTGGCATGCAGGAGAATGCTGTTTTTCCATTATGGAACAGACCTGTTAAACGACAGAGATTACAGCTAGCCAAAACACAGTAGTTCCTCCAGTATGTCTTGGCTGTCCATGGACTACTTCTCCTTAAAGTATAAATTAACAAAGGAAAGCAGTGAAGGAGTTAAGGGTCTTAATGAGGAGGTGGGGGTTTTTTGTTTTTGTTTTTGGTTTTTGGGGGGTTTTTGTATGTGTGTGATATAGCAGCAGCTATTGTCTAGATACTTGTTGTTTGGACTGGATTTCCAAATCTCATTAAAAATAAAAGCCTCGACTTTCATGGTTTAATCATACCAAACATGTACTTAATAGACATCTAACCACCAATAGCTGTTATGAAAAGAACAATAAAATGAGAAAGTACTATAAAATCATAAAAGACAACAATGCTCACAATGAAAGCTTGAAGAGCTTTTCACTTCAAGAGAGTAGTATATCTAGCCTTTTAGGACTAATTGTATTCTTCTGTCCACAAGAATGCTTCATGTTTTACAGTTTAGCAGTATACACAGTCAGTAGTTCTGTGTGATATTTATGACCTATTAGATCCTTCTATGATATCTCTTTCTTTCCCAGCATCTGTCTTAGAATAACTTACTGAAAAGCTTACAGAGGATACAATCCCACCCAGTTTATTAAATTACATTCAGAATCAGGTCAAGATGTCCTGGAAGACACATTTCTAAGGTAATACATATATCCACCTGTTACCTAGCATATGGTATGATTTTCATATGCTTGATGACATCTGAGACTTTTTCATGGTGACGGCTGATACAGTAGGGCATCCATGAGTTACACCCTTTTGGAGACATAGCTGGAGGCGAGTCAGGAGAACCTGTGGCACTGGAAATCTATTTTTGTATCCCAACCTCCTCCAGTGCTCTGCGTTGGGCCTACACTTCACCTGGTGTAGGTGAATATAATTCCATTCAATCATCTTTATTTCAGATGAGATATCCAATTTATTTGAAAAAACTTCTATTTCACCTACTCAGAGATATGTATATGTCTAGCCTTTTTCTCAAAAGTGTAACAGGAGCAAGAAACTAAGACTGTTGGTGGGCAAGGACTGCCCTACAAAAAAAGAGGTTTCAATTTCAGAGGTCTGTTTGCATAAGGAGAGGGCTTGAGTTCTTTTGGAAACCCCTGTAAATTTGGATAATGTAGATAAGGATATATAGTTTAAGCTTTTCACGAATTTATCATGTTCTTTTCTTATTAGGTTTTGGATATACTTGGAATATGGTGGATGTTTATGCCTGGTTTGATTGTATTTCAAATCTGGAGTTCCTGGCTTTTTTGCATATTTTTAACTTTATTTTCTGGTTAATATAAAAAAAATCAGAGAAGACGTTTGATGATTTATTTACATAAAGCTGCTTTCACTATCTGAGTAGCTAGAATTTACAGATGAACTTGAAATACAATTTTAATAAAGAATTTTTATTGCTTTTTCCTTTGCCCAATAGCTGCAGCTGAATGAAATACATGTATCATATGAAATACACTCTTCATTGATATTAGACTCTAAACTACCTCATGATTTGAAGAGCAAATCCCAGCATATAGCTGCTTTATTGAAGGAAAACCAGGTCTTTCTTTGGATATTTTAACAATCATATCTTGAAAATATGCTCCTTGTACCTTAACAATCAATCATTCTGGGGGTTATAATGAAGATGAAAAGGAAGGAGTTTAGATGTAGATAAAGAGTTAATGTAAAGCACATAACTCACCTTACATAAATGGTTTGGGAGATAATACTATAATAATAGCATATCTTGAGAAGTGGCTTCTAAAATAATCTAGGTCTTCATTACTGGTCATTTCCTTCTAGCGGATGCATGTTAAGTAGTTTTACTTTGTTAGACTTTGTACAGAGTTGTTTACATCAGCTTAAATGCAGTCTTTAGTTAATAATGGCACGATCCTTCTGTGCACTATTGAAAGAGATATGGAGCTAACCTGGCATCCTGACGCGTCAATGAGGCTCAGTGAAGTCAATAAACTTTGTGATTTCTGTAGGATAAACATGTATAGAAGACAATTACATAAGGTCATTTGGAAAGGAAATGTCAGTAATATATAGTCATACACTGAGGTAGCCTTTGTCACTACTTATGTCTCTGATAACACCTATAATAAAGAATAAAGACCTCTCAATTCCACAGGGCCAAATCCAGCCATGCAGCTGCTACATCTCCTGTGGCTGTTTTGCACAACAGGTACAACTCAAGGAAGACATAAAGCTGGTTTAAATACCTTCTTTGGCTTATGGCTACTCTTCTTCACCAAAGAAGCTGGACATTTTTGGCAATATCTGGTCCATAAATTCTGTCTCATCTTTCATAACATCTCTTCAAATATTCTTTCTCCCTTTCCTAGTTATGTTAGAAATTAATTCTCCTTTCTCTTCTCTGCATTTTGTTCTTTGTAAGTGAATGCACAGCAAATGTGAAATTGTGCTGTATGAAAATTATCTCCTACAGTTATCACCATTATTTCCCACAGTTATCACCATTACCTCCTACAGTTATCACCATAGACATTTAAACCCTTCGTCTTTTCTGAATTAACATTTCTATGTCCAATTGCATTATATGTATAATAGCAGTAGTTGTTACTGACGCTATGCTTTCCATGATCTAGCAATATGATATTATAAGCTCCTAAATAGGACTTTCAAGAATCATTTACTGTCTGAATGAGAGTATTCTTCTAGGGAAAAAAAAAAATAAATTGGTCAGTTTTCTCTGTAGTTTTCTTCTTTGATAAAATCAGAACACTATGGGTCTGTTAATGTGTGGTGCCACTTTGATTTCTCATATATGTAGACCAACTCTCCAGCATATCAGAACGCTTTTTGGATCACGGAATGGACTGAACTCTCTGAGACAGTCATACCAGTACCAAGCCATGTGAAATCCCACCCTTCCTCCATTTCCCTCTGATTGTCAGTGACAAATAACATCAAGCCAAGATCTATATGTTCTCCAGTTCTTAATCCATTTAAGATGTCACATGGTGATAAGATCATAGTGATCATATTTGCTTGGCAATGAGTGAGATAACTTTCAGAAACCAAAATGTATGACATTTTGAATACCACATTTGTAGCCTTATCAAAGAATGATAGCAAATTAGTTGCCAATATTCAGTGGAATAAATTATATGGCTTTAATTCTTTACTAATTAAATAATACATAATGAAGTTTATTGTTTTGCCCAGGGCTGATATCTTATTGGCAGACACAGGTTATCCTGTTTCTTTTGTAAAGTGTTAATCCAGCATTAGCTTTCTTCTCATTCTATGATTTCCCCAGTGTTATAACACTAACTGAAAATCATTGCTAATGAGTCAGCGTGCTCCTCAGCCAGCATTTTCAGAATCCTTTTAGGTAGTTTACAGAAATTGCTGGTTTTGGAAGTACTGCTAGAAGCTGCTCTTAAATTGTTCCTTAGATACTGTTAGGGTATAAATTATTTCAGCATTGTCATTGGTATAAGTCTATTTTATATCAATATTTTTCGTAGTTACAGAACAGTGAAGTTTATGAAAAAAAACCCCAGCTTTTTTCCATTAATACTGACATTTCATTCATGTTATTAATGTAACAGACTATTTTGATTCCTTTTACTTTTAAAGTAAGGAAACACAAATGGAAAACCAGTATGCAAAATGAATTTATGTACATGTAAATATATGTGTGTATATATATGTCTATATATATACATGTATGTTGATAAATATATGTAACAAACATATATTTTACATATATACATGTAAATATGCATATAAACTTAATGTATTACACACACATATATATAGTTGCCTTCTTATTATCCTTGAATTTTGCATAGTGTCTCTTTCATATCTTACTACCCTTCAATAAACTTCTGATCTTGATTTTTGTTCATTATTGTATACCTTTCCTTTCTTTCATTTAATGAATATTTTTACATCAAAAGCTGCTTTATCAATTTCTTATAAAACAAAATTTACAAAATGTTTTTACATTTAAGATATAAGATGAGCACATTAAAAATCACAGCAACAGTGATGAAGGTCATGAAATCAATTATCTTCAGCAATTTTTAGATAATCTTTGAAAAATGAACTTTTATATTCCTACTCTTATTTCAACTAAGTTGTTTTCAAAATTATTTTAACAAAATCTTTTCCTGACTTCATATTGTTATAAAATGAATTCATATGTACTATAAAAATATAGAAGTCCAAGTGTGACAGCTTTTGAGTTTAAGATAAAGCAATTTAGTTTTCAAAAATACATAGTGCAATGTTTTGAAACTCATCTAGCCATGTCTAGACACAGAAAACAGTTTGGAGCTCTAAAACACTGAATTCCCTAATGCAAACTGTGAGAACTCGGTGAAGTTATACAAATATTAGTATTGTTTAGAGTACATTCTTGGTAGATCCAAAACATGAAAAGATTCATTTTGTGCATGAAAGCAGAACGTGAGCTAATTCTTCCTGAAATAAAAGGTTTCCTTATTATTCTGTAAGACTAAGTCCAGAAGAATGGGTTAGCACTAATATATCCTTCAAGAAGGCACCTTGTTTTGGAATATGCCTTCCTCTTTTCAAGTATTCTTACTTTTTCCATCTTTGGAAAATGCCAGGTCTGCTATTATAATAGGAAAATCCTTCTGTCTTTTCCTGTTAATGTCTTGGTAGGGAGTAATATCCTTGTTTTCCAGAAGAGAGTTATCAGCTATAGACTGATGTCTTAGACATCTAAAGCATCTTGGCAAAGTTTTTACATTCAGGAAATGATTGAAGAAGCCGTAAGGTATGTCACCTCCTTCACACTAGGTAAGATCAATGATGTTGTATAATGCCAGCCAAGCGTTTTCACTGAGTGACAGGTGACAACACCCGAATAACAACGAATATCTTGGCAAATACACGGTAATGAAATACGTGGCAAAACTCTAAATTACTACCTTTGTATGCAATGTGATTAGATAGGTATGTATTGTGAATACTTTGTGTCAGGATGGTGTGCCTAAGTGATAATTAAAAGATTAAATTGTGGCTCAATTGACTTTACTGAGTGATAAGCAATTAAGCTGGTTATCAATAAATATCCCGGCCCTATTTGGCATATGATATGGTAAGTAATGTGAATGAGTTTGGTGCAACATTTCAGATGTTACAGGTTGTACATATGGCACTTGTTTTCATCTCTACATAAACCCTCTGGCATAATGAAATAGAAAGTATTAATTCCCAAGCATTATTAATCCTTTCCTTTTCAAATAAATAAAGAGAAAAGAAAAAAGAAAAAAAAAGAAAAAAAAAAGAAGAAAATAAAAATATTATTTCCCCAAGTAGATTTCTCAATATCCCTTCCTAACCTGACACAGCATGCTCTGTAACAATGCTAAGGGTTAAAGATGTGGCAAGTCGAATCTGATTTGAAAAATAAGATGACAGCTAATACAGTGTAAGTATCTTAGTATTTCACAGAATAGCACCTAGAGAACAAATCCTAAAAGGAACTCTGGGGCAGTTATTTTAATTAGGACAGGAGAAGTTAGTTATCTGTACTTCTAATTTAACACATAATTTGTTTGATGAAAGGCTCCCAAATTATAAATCAGTTTGGGTAAAGCTAGATTCACTGACAAATCTATGCTGAATTTGACTAATTGGTTCAGCTTAATAAAAAGGAAAAGTGCCACTTTAACTAGTTAGGAAAGTGCTTTAAAAATGGTTTCTAGGAAATAGGAAACAAAGATTCAGGCCTTTGATTCCGTATGCTTCAGAAAGTGGATTTAATTTGAGGTTCCTCATATCTTAATTGGAGAGATTTTATATTTTCTTCAAGCACATCCCCACTCTAAATTAGATTCTGTAGTCTTTTATTCATTTTTCTGTAATGATGGGATTCAATTTTAGATTATCATTAACATATAATAATATGTTGAAATCTTGCTGTAGCTGTCTCCAGATGTCTTTAAGATCTTGTTATAGTTCATGGAGATAAATCCAAGTGCCCTCTGAGATACTGTAAGCTATCCAAGACATCTACATGAGGTTAGCAGGTAACAACTCAGGATTTATGAAGATCTATGCCCCTTTGCAGTGGATGATGAACTTGCGGAACATACTTCATTTAGGTGTCTGCAACACCTAAAATGATTTTGTGGGCAATACGTGATTGCCTGAAGATAGCATTCTGGTATCACTTGAAATGGCCAATGCTAATCGAGACATGTACATACCCAGAATGTCATAGCAGGACTTGTAGAAAACCTGTGCCTTTCTGGACCAGTACTTGAAGGCAGGGGAAGAGACATCCAGGAAAGGGTAGAAACTAAGGAGTGTGGTATAACAATTTTAACTTCATTATTATTCATATTAAAAATGTTTCTGCATATATGTCTTCTTTCTCTCTCTTTAATAATCACTTTTAACTAAAAATGGTTCTTGATCAAGACAAGGTCAGACAGAGCAGGCCTGAAAAGCTGTAGTCCTGAGGCCTTACAAACTCAGCAAAGAGCTGATGGCCTGTGATTAGGCTGGCGATACCATATTGCATGGCTACAGAATTATAGGTCAGAATTTTACCCATGGCCTGCCTGTTTCGAACTTCTTGTGCAGAGACTGAAAGTTGAGCCTTTCACCAATACTTATGTACTGCACTGATAGTGCAGAAAATCAAAGAACTGATCATCTACCCTTCCATGAAGGACCTGTAACTGTATTGCAAGTTGAAGAGGTTAAAGCAACCAGTCTGCTGGTAGTTCTGATTTGCACGCAGCAGACAGAATGTAAATTGCCCATATCAAACCTATGAACATAGCACACATAACTAAACATGTTTCAGGTGCTGACTCAACACTAGGTTTGTCACTGAAAAGTCAACTTGCTTCAAGAACAGATATCTAAAAGAATATATTATTTTACTTCAATTTGGCAAACAACTAAAGTGTGGGGTTAGTTAGTCTGCATTTTCCCAGATATGGCTATAGAGTAGTTTTTAGAAGGTCATTTTCTTTGGTAGTCCCAGAACACTTTACTGACACAGACCAGTACAATCACATTTGTGCAACATTATATGAGTGAAGGCACCAGATGTGTAGCAAATAAGACTCCCACTATAAAATACAGGGGGAAATTGCCTCATGTTCTGGGTTTTTTTGGTTTTGTTGTTTTTTGGGTTTTGGTTTTTTTTGGTTTTTTTTCTTTTTTATGAAGAAATGAGAACACCTATAAACATCTTGAAGTAACAAATTAAGAAAAACAGATTGCTTTATAAAATATTCATGCAGTCCTTTCATGGGAAGACAAGTCAGTGATTTAGAGAAATTAAAAGGAATTCATACTTCTGAATAAAAAAGCTAAACCTATACCTTAAGTCTTAAAATGCTTCAATACAGAAAACTGCATCACTTTCCTTTCAAAAGAGTTCAAGATACATGTAAAATAGCTATATACTATAAGAAAGAAAAATAGTCAGATCTAAAAATTATTTCAAACAACATGGTAATGAACTGAAATCTGAAGGCCAAAAGTAATACTTCTTTACTCATAGAATCACAGGAAACTATGAGAATTTAGACTACACTTAAACAGCTGTGTCTTTCATGTTGGAAATCCACTAGCTTACTATACTAATGCTTGAATTTGACAATGGAAAATCTGCTAAAAATATATATAAGAAAAGGGAAAACTTTTGAAATTAAATAATACTTGCAAACTACATTGTAGTTTCTCTATTGTGCAGATACCTTGTTACATGAATTTCCCTCCTAATGAGAAGAAAGAAGAAATTTGAACGAGAGAGGGAAGCACAGGAAATGTCCTTCTATTGTCTTATCAACCAAAACATGGAGAACACTGGCTATCATCATAAACTGTAATTCCCTCATTTTAGCTGGTGACATGCAGTCAGGTAAAGCATTGTACAAAGTCTAAAACATGTTTTGAAGCTCCCCACCCCCCCCCCACCCCCTTCTTTTTTAACAGCCTGCTGTGTAAACCAGAACATCCTGGTGTTTCTGTGGATTTCAGAATTTCTTCCCTGCCTTGGAACTGAAAAGATTTGTAGAAAAGATCTGCAGTATAACGTTCTCTTATTGTCATTAAAACTATACTAGATTAGAGAAAAGACCCGTCTGGGGTCTGATGCGTAGAAATCCCAGAGAACCCATTACAAGAACATGAGAAACATTTTCTTAGAGCTTATAGATGTTTATGCTCCAGAGACTTCCTGGGCCAGAGGAGGTGTCCTTGGATATATCTTTCAGCAGATTTTTCTTGAATGAAATTATTTACATTAAAACCACTACCAATCTCACAATTTAATATATAACAGGTGGAGGAAAATGTAGTGTGTCTGTATGGTGTGGACAGAGTTTTTCTGTCTGTGTATCTATAGGAAAGAGACATAATTTTTGTGTTTTGAAGCACCACAGAAGGAGAAAAGAATAAATAGATAAAATCAACGTCCATTTGACTAAACTTTTTTTCAGCAATGTAGCATAATGGGCAAGTACCAATCATTCAGGTTTAGTAACCAGCACATTCACAAATAAGACTAAGTTTAAAGAATAATGTTTCAGGGAAGTACGGAAAAAGAGATTTCTGTAAACAGTTAGAAGTCAGTCAATAAGGCAAAACCAAGAGAGTAGTTCACAGCTTTTCTCCATACATCTCAGAGGAACAGTGTTAAAGCCCCACACAAATAACTTCATAAAACCTGAGAATTCTGTATCATCTCATTCTTCAGTGTTCGGGAAGCTATTGAAATATAGTATAGTATGCATGATTTACCTATATGCTAAATTTCTGTGGTTTTTGTTGAGATTTTTATTCATTTTTCTAAACAATTACTTTAATAGAAATATTTACAATTCAAATTTCTCTTTTCATCATTTTTTCACTTTAGGGTGAATTTTATCAACATGCAAATCAATAATTCAGGACTTGCTAGAGACTGAAATAAAGATTTGATAAGCAAGATAAAATAAGGTAGCTTCTGGATACAGGCAGCTTTTTCTCGGCTTCTGGCTCCCATGAATATCACAATAACTCAAAATAGTACTTTAAAAGATTAATTGCATTTGCTACTGCTTTTACACCTTTCGCTTTTTTTCTATGAACCTAAATTTATTTTTGACATCTTCTTTCTGTTTAGGGCAGTGTTTTCATCCTGAATATGTCCATTAAAAATAGAATCAAACAGCTAATTGCCAGATAGTTCAAAGTGAACGGATGATTGCAGAAGCAGATGAACGTGTCACGAACTTTCCAAAAGGCCCTGTCCACTTAGCCATCAATGGAATGGATGAAAGATGCTCAGAAATCAGCCTGTAGCTGGACTAATCACATCTAATTCTGACCTCCTAACGGGAGGATGTCTGTAGTCACTGATGAAACACAAGTGTCTAGCATCGGTGGGATGATTTACCGTTATGAAAGGCTCTTATTATGGAACGACTCACTATAAAATCCCTCTTTCCTGTACTCTTTATTCTCTTTACTCTTGACTGTCTAACTGTGGTAGACTTCAGTTACCCAAACATAATTGTCAGGTGTAACGTCAAATCTGCTGGAATAGTCAAAAAGTTCACAGAGGGCCAGAAGGAGACTTTTGAGAGATCCCTTTCTGGAGAGGCAGCTGGAAGCCAGCTGAAATATGTTACACCAACTCAAATGGGTCTAGGCACTTAAGTTAGGCTGACAGAATATTCACTTTTAGAGAGGGATTCAGATCCAGATTACAGGCAGATTTGGGTACTATTTCTGAGCTCCTACTATAGTCAATGCATCTCCAATCAATATATAGGACTTGATTCAGTTGCTTTCACATGGGCATCTAGTGTTGTTTGAAATGCCTGGTGGTTCTGGGCTGTTCTCTAGATGCATGGATGTTTCACGTGTCGTTTCCAGCCCTCTCTAGGTATCTTGGATACACCATCACTGTTGAAATGGCACCAGAAGTCTAAGTTCAGTCAGTTGAGTACAGTGTCTCATAACAAACAGCAGCCTAAGAAATCTTTAAATACAACCTTAGACATAGAATCTGTGTTTAGGTCTATTGATACACGGATATATTTCAAAAGGCATTGACCATTAAAAGACTCTGATAACTTCAACTGAAGCAACTTAGTGTTCAGTATTTTTTAAAAAAAACTCGAAGGAAACTAACACATTGCACAATGATTATGTTAAATTCTGTTAATAATTATTTTGTAAAACACTCAGACACACTTTGGCAGTGTGTAAAGAGTAGTATTTTGATTTCCTAAGGGCAAATCAGCAAAACTTGTCTTAAATACCTCCATAATTAACCCTTGAAAATTCTACCTTTCCTCAATACTCTGCTAATTCTTTCTGAATGTTGGCATTTCTTTAGGAAAATCTACATGTTATTTTGCAGCCAGATGCAGGCTTTTGTCTCTGGGCCTCAAGGCAGACAGATTCTAGCCAGTTCCCAGACTGGGTAACTGCAGTTAGTTGGTCTATAGAATGATGTAGAAAGCCCCTGAGTCAGCAGTAGGAGGCTCATAACATTTAACGTAGATGTGGCAGACACCTCAATGATTATGATGGCTTGGTCCAGTAATAAAGTCTCTTTGACTTTGGTATTTGTATAGTTTTAGTCTGACCCAAACTTCTAGCCCCACATAAATGCTTGCCTTTCTACATACACACAAACAAAATTTTGAGATATACACTCCCAGCCATGAAAACTAAATGAGATCCTGATTTTTAATTTTTTTTTTTTTTATTTTCTGTCTGCAAAATATTTTTTTCAACAGATCACTGCATTGCAGTGATTGTAAGCTTTAAATATTTGGGGTTTTTTGTAAAAAAAAAAAGTCCATATTTAACAGAAATTTATTTATGCTGTATCAACATTTTAAGAAACCTTATGAAGTGGTGATGTTACCATGCAAAATTATTTATTTGAAAAATGGCCCACTTGTAGCTGTTTTGTTAAAAAACAAAAAAAAAAAAAGGCAAAACAAAACTACATTCACAAGTTCTTTCTCCTGAGCAGTTATTCCACAGAACAACATGGAAAAAAACTGCAGACAAATACATTATTCTTTATCATCTCCATGCAATACATTGGGTTAGCAAGAAATTTTTTTCTATATTAATGTCATGTGGCTGAGTGGTAGGCCTCAGGACTTTTCCCTGTGACATTAGCTGAATAGCTGAGAGGAACAAGCTTGTTCAAGTGAAAAAGGGAAAAAACATTAAAACTTATCCTTTGTTCTCTCAATCTTTCACAATGTTCTGACTGAAGACAAAGTGTGAAGAACGCAGACAGTGAGCATCTGAAGGAGGAGCAATACCAAAAGAAAGAATTACAAAGGATTTTTGAGTCATATTTCATTTCAATGTAACTTTGTTCTCTCCATGTTCTGTCTTTTTATCTGCATCAAAAATAAGAACAGGATTCAGCCACTCCAAAGGGAAAACAAAACGAAACGAAAACCTTCTCAAAAGCAGTCTGTAAAAATAACTGCTGTAATCCAAACTTTTGGTTATTGGTTATGTAAGTACATTATGCAGCATATATCGAGCATGCACAGTTCTAGAAAAGACCCTATCAACTTTAAAGTATCCTTTTATGTCTCACACAGATTTTAAGAGAATGCCTATCAGATGGGGTACTTTCCCAGAAACAGTTGTATCCCTCAATATTCCCATTTGATTTTCTTATAAGGAGACACTTCACAGATGTGAAAGGTTGTGCTTGTGGAATTATTTCACATAATGTGAAAAGAGAAAGAATAAGATCACATCATTATCCAAATAAATAGCTACATACAGTAAACCAATGAACAGTAATGGAACATGTATATCGGAGAACATAGCTTTCACCATTGTGAAATCCTAGTCACACTGAAAAACTAAAAAAAGTATAATTCATAAATATATACATACAATTTATTTATTTATTTATTTAGGACCTGTCAAATGCTAACTTCATAAGCATAGAATATAAATGACCTCTTTATGCATTCTAAATTTTATCTCCAAACAAATCCTTTCTGTGGTCATGTATATGTATATAAAAGTAGGCAAATTGGCACATTTGGTGTTATGAAGCAAATGTTAAAAAATGGTAAGACTGTACTGTCAAAGGTAAAAAGCTAAGACCATTGATTTTATAACTACTCCTAAATCGACAGAGCCATAATTTGAGTTCTGAACATCTGATGCAGACACAAAGTGGATATACAACAATTTGAAGAAGCAGACCAAAGGTTTGTTAAATGTGTACACTCCTTGCAAAGGATGAAAAATTAGAGGGTACCTTCTGAAATTATTGTCTGCATGAGTAGGGATAAATTTAGCTTTAAGCTGATGAGACTTATAAAACAGAGAAACTAATATTAAGTCTAATAATACTATGCATAACAGTGGAATTAAAAACTGAACCCTTGATGCACCAAATAGAGCTGTTATTTGTGCCACAGAAGAGTTCACGGACTGAGAAACACATTTTAAAAACAGTTAGAACTTAAAATGCCTATAAATGACAAGGGTCTTGTTCTCAATTTTGGAATTTAGTTTACACTGAAGTATCATTTACTACTCTATTGCTTGTGTCCAGAGATGGACAAAATTAATATAGATTTGACAGGGATTTTTGAGAGACTGATAGTGTGTTTCCCACAGCAATGAAAAGAACTGTCGACATTTGACTGAAGTGATTACTGATGTTTGGATTTTATTTACCATGCATAATATGTTAGTGCGGCCTTAGACATTCCTAAGTGTCATTTTATTATTTAAAATGGAAGTAAAAAAATAAATAAAAGAATCTATCATTTTAAATTAGAAATGCATTTTTTTCTAAAAGTAAGGGATTAACCAAATTTAAAAATGCCATGGAAGGTGAAAGCTGGTTAAAGGACCCTAGATATAGTCCCTTGTTGGAGGAAGTTCTGTTGCTAAGCAACAAAACATACGAAGTGTTAGGTTCATAAAATGCTGATTAATTAATATACTTAGTGAACAAAGCCATAAATTGTACTCGCAAGGTTATATTAAAGAAGCAGGTGAAACTTTTCAGGTAGCAGCTTCAACATTCACTCAAAATTGGAGTCCATGATCAAACTTCCCTTTCTTCTAGTGGGGAGATAAAAGCTGGACACTGCTGCAATTTTCAATCTAAATGTAGCTATGTTTAATATCCAATACTATGAAGGCTTACTATCTCATTAAGAAAGATAAATCTGGCTGATGTGAGTTACAAGAAATGAATGGTCACAAGAATTGCTAAGAACCTAATTAGAAATATATTACCTGATTTCTGATTATAAATAAAATAAGAAAACTAAAAAAAATTGTATTTTTATATATCTGTTCATATTCTGGTGCTGAAAAAAAGCTGAGACTGCTGGAGAATAGGAGATGAATGACTTATATTCTAATTTAATTGACTAATTACAGAAACATCATAAAAGCTTCAATCATGTAGGAGAAACTTAAATTGAGAGATCTTGAAAGATCAAAAAAATTAAATGAATTTTGGAAAAGAGAGCCTTTACGGTATCAAAAGGCACACAGAATCATGTAAAATTAACCAATCCTTATTAGAAATCCTGTACAGGTGTGATTCTGCTAAAGCTTTGCAACAATGCAAGGCCCATAATGTCAGAAGGAAGAACAAGGAAACAAAATAAACATAACAAACATAGTTGTTAGTAAGCAGAGTAATTCAAAGAACAAAACGTGAGTAGCGCAGAATGGTATGAACATGAAAATAACAATGGACAACAAGAAACCTTTGCTTGATTGAGATATGACTGCCTCGGGTGTCTGTATCTAAAAAAAAGACCCACAAAACCAAACCTATGCACAAAACATTGTTATTACTGCAGGTAGATACAATATGAGGTTTTGGAAAGGAGTCAGGTCACCAGTGCTGAAAGAAAACAAAATTGGTGACTTTTATACAGGCTTTTCCTGTAGAAGACATAAACATCCACTCAGGATAAGAGATCTAGAACTAGATTTTGTGATTGATCACCAAAAAATAGTATGAAATATCCATATCTCCTCACTACAAAAACAATGTACAAAGAAAACCATGATCAACTACACTAGTGGTCTTTATAGTCTGTGCTGTGCAAGTTTAGAAAACATCGGCAGTTCATAATTTCTTGGCAAATTTCAGAAACTGAACTAAACAGAAGTTGAGCTAAGAGGTTTGAGTTATGACATTTCAGGGCAAAGAATTAGACTCTGAATGGTATGAGACAGTTGTCCTCTGATCTGAGCTCAAAGAAGGAAGCATAAAACATGCCTAAGCATTTTCAGAGAGCTAGATAATAATAATAATTAGCACACCTTATATATGCCAATATACAATGTATCTTCAAAACATCCACTGCAACTTACCATTGACCATAAAATCACAGAATGGTTTGGGTTGGAAGGGACCTCAACGACCATCTAGTTCCAACCCCCTGCCATGGGCAGGGACACCCTCCACTAGACCACGTTGCCCAAAGTCCCATCCAACCTGGCCTTGAACACTTCCAGGGAGGGGGCATCCACAGCTTCTCTGGGCAACCTGTTCTAGCTCCTCTAATGCTTAGTAGGCATTAGCTTAGTCACTTTTTACTTATGTTGTCTTCTTTAAAACAATGCAGCATTAAAATGGGCTTATGACTGTATATGTCTATGAGTAGACTATTATAATATTTTGTTATTTTATGTAATACTGCAGTGGTGTGCAATACCCTATCAGTTTAACTATTTTATTTTTCCACCTATATTTTTAATGTAAGTTTAAAGACTATTCTAATGAAGGAAACAAATATTTGCTGTATTTTTAGGATTTGATTTGAGCTAAACAACCTGAAATACACCTGAAAATCATGGACTGTAAGTGAAAAATTGTTTGGGTTAATTAGCCACTTCATAAATCGGTGTTCCTATCATTCATTTCTTTTTCTTGACATTGAGATGTTCCTGACATTGCAATTTGGGGAACTATTCAGGACATCAGGACATGGATTTGTGAATCTCTGAGTATATGAAGCTGACAGAGTGCAGTGCTCTGTGGAGGTAAGTGAGCTTGTGATGAGAGGGGAAGCCATGCAGTTCTGCTAGGGAAGTACTCTTTCTACACTGAAATACCTTTATTTTCCTGTGATTGGAAAAACATCTACTAATACTGCTGTGTTGCACCTGATATTTGAGTATGGGTCTGTATCATTCTGTTTTCTCACCTTGATCTGCTGCTATTACAGATTATGTTTCCTACCAGAGATATTTTATTTATTGGAGGAACTATTCTCAGCAATTTTCTGGTTTATATAATGGCCTTTAACATTCATGGGAGAGCACCAATTTTATCTTTGTGTCACATGTTTATGAATAGATTCCTTCAGGTTCTTGGTGCTATTAGAATTGGATACCTAATTCTAATAAACTTCGAAGGGCAGCTGGAAGATTAACTGATTTAAATGCTTCTGAAAATCAAATACTATATATAAAATAATATGACAATATTATTTTCATTATTTATGAATTATTTTCACTTGTTTGTCTAAATTAACAACTTAAATGGAGACTGACGCAACAACATTATCTTGAGAGCAAACCGGAACCTCTGCAGCCATTTGAAGTTGTAATTTTTCCACTGTATAGAAATATCCTGAATAACATACATTGGCTGAATTGGTTGTTTCCAACTCACTAGAACTCTGTTTATTATGTGCTTGAGAGATTTGGGAGCTGAAGGGCGGTGGGGGCAGGAAAGGGGGATAGCTGTGCGTGGAGGTCAAATGTGAGATAAGCAAACCTTATATTCCCTTTCACTGGAATCTGTGCCTAGTTGCTTTGCCCTTTTGAAATAACTTCACGCTGTTCAGTTCTACAGTCCTTACTCCTGCTGAGTAGCACTTAATCGTGAGAGGAGGCTCCTGGGTAGCAATGAGACTACTCAGAAGAATAGCACTACTCAGGCAGAGTAAGGGCTGCAGCATCAAACCCGCAAGAACAAGTGCTGAAAGATGTGCTGTTAAAGCAATTAGAGCTGTAAGCCAGGTAGCTCCCCTTCCGGGATTTCAGTGTGAAAATGAAGGTCTAATAACATTCATTTTCATCATGTTGACTTGATGAGCCGGTCACAAGCAAGGTAGGCAAGACATGATCGAAAAAAAGGAAGACTAATGATAAGGCTAGGAGAACACAATGGCATATATTGCCCTGAAGCTTCTGGGAGGAAGGACACTATTGACTGAATCAAGCAGTGTGCTCTCACTACAGTTTTAATAAAAAGTACTGCTTTGTAAACATCATTTATGAGATGAAAAATAAACTGCACGTAGGGTAGTGCTTTTTTCTGGGGCATATCTCCTTACTGGTTCCATTATTTTTATTAACATATCTGATATTCCACAGTGTATATTAATGAACATAATATAGCAACTAAATACTTATTAAATAATTACTTATTCTTTCTGTGTCTTTAAATTTACTTTTTATTAGTAACATTAGTGTACTGTGTTGTGTTGCGTATTTATTAATATTCCATAAACTGAAAAAGTTGAAAAAAACACAAGTTCCACAGGGCTTGAGGCGAGGAATATCACTAGCTCTGACAGTGAAGTTTTACAAGACATTGTCTACTTTTTTTATACTGACATTATTGTTTTTATATGTATATATATAAACATGATATATATATTTTCAGAACTTAAAATACATTCAGAGACTGGTCCTCATTATACTATGCTGTGTAGAAGTAGGTGGTAAAAAGAACCTGTTTCAAAGATTGGAAGCAGAAGGTTTAAAATTCTAATTTGGCTATGGAAGCAACAGAAATAGACCACAATATCAGTTCATGGTAGCAAAGTCCAGAAAAGCTGATAATAATGATTTTGAATCATATGTTACCAATATATGAGGTCTTGCTTTCTGATTAAATGTCTGACAATCTATATCTCAGCAGCATTTTTTTGCAAATGTAACTTCTTTCAATAAATCAATGAGTGTTTGGTGGAGATTTTGTTACGTGAACCAAGCAGAATCTTAGAAAGGGAGAACAATATGTTAAAAGAAATTTGTTCTGAAAAAGGAATACTTTGATACTAGAGACAAGCAGCACAGCAGGAGCTTAAACAAACGAAAACAACCTTGGTGTTTGCTATTCTTCTCTGGTGACAGCTTTGTGGAGGGCATCTAGCTGTTAGAGAGCAATTTAAGAGAAGGATCTGGCAGCATGTAGCATCGTGGTATCACAACAAAGGAAGAAAATGAGATCTTGTTCTTTTTTTTTACATGAAATTCATACTGGTAGTCTATGTCGAATATATTTATTTGGTGCCTGTGTGTGGTGGGGTGGGGGGGATGTTTTTGCAGTAGTATGCATTGCACTTAGACTCAGGAGATGCTCCTGCCCTTCTGGAATTCTTTGTATTGGTTTAGTTTTTCCGGAGTCACTCAATAAAGAATTTGTGGTTGGAAAGATTGAAAAGGAGAGAGACATTCCCCAGTGAGGGAAAGTAGCTTCAGAGGTAGAGACACAATGTTCCTTCTTTTTCCCCTCAGGCAAGAAACAGTGGATGACTCAGGGGAAACGGTGAAAACGTGGACATACTTCTCACTGGAACACTAATAACATTCTCCCATTTTGCATCAGTCATTTGCTTGATGACAATTATTGTTTCCCCTCACGTTCTGTCAATCCTCCCCCTGCACAGGGGACATAATGTGATTCCCGGCAAGAAGTATGTCTGTTTATGAAATAGTGAGGATGAAATTTCTTCTCACCTCACAGTTTTTCATATGGTTCCTTTCCAAGGTCTTTGCCACCAGGGACCTCTAACATAATGCAATGCAGCAGTGACTTTTGTCCGTATGTTTCTGTCTCCAATAATGTTTCAGGTATGCTGCTTTGCTGCCTGAACTTTCATGTTTTTCTTTCTTTTCTTCCTTGATTTCCTTCCTAGATTGCTAGCAGCTAGGTCACACTGCCCAAAGAATCATTAATCCTGAGGAAGTATATCTTTTATTTAATAACAGATACCCCTTTCCCACTTCTATGTTATGATTAGAAAAATAAACGTCATTTGCAATAAGCAAGATGCTACTTTTGTAAAAAGAAAAAGAGAAAAACTTTTAAACAGTGCTTTGTAAGAATCCAAGACATACAAACAAATATCTTCAGTGATCCTGATGATATCAGTCCCAGTGATGCTGCTGCAAGTTTGAGAGAGTCCTTGAGTTTATTATAGGTATTGATTACATAACTGAATCTTATAATTTCTTTTCTTCCTTTTATCAAGAGTTCTTATGCATTGCTGTTTCTTTGCTTTAATTTTGTAAACTCTGGAACAATTATGATCTGAAAATTTCAGAAGAATAATAGGGGCCAGCTCCAAAATTAACAGAAAACATTAAAACTTCCCTTCATTTCAGTGAAACTCGAGTGAGGCTTTTAGAGTTATCTGTAAAAATTAGGAGATTTTAAACTGAAGGAAGCAAGAAGACACATGCAACTTAAACTTCACGTTTCTCAAACTAAAAATGTTTTTCTTTTCCATCAGATTTCAGAAGACCAAAAATAATAGAAAGATAGAGGGAAAGAAAGAGAGAGAGAAAGAAAGAAAGACAGAAAGAAAAGAAAGAAGAGACACAAGCTGTGTTGTGTTTGTTTCTCAAAATGGGCAGAAGCATAAATGTGGAAGTAGCATGTTCAAATTTTGTGTCTGGTAAGAAGAGAAGGTAAGAGAAGGCTTTATTGCAAACTGGGATGTGGCTGTAAATGTCATGAAAATGAGCATTGCATCTTAGTCATTGCCATAGTCCTATTCCCTTGCCTCCAAGCATTTTTACGTTAGTGGAGCTTTCATTGGAATTGCTTCTGGTCTGCCGAAAACACTGATATCCTTTCTTTTACTACAGAATACCCTGGAACAAGACATGATATAGTTTTCTTCCATCAAGATTTTTGTCAAATGTCTGCAGATAACTAATGGAATCAGAAGTAAAAATGGACTAACATTTTTTCTTTTATTTATCTTCATGCATTACTTTACAACACATATACTAGAAAACACTATTTTATTTTTCTTTTAATTACATTTTCTTATAAAAGCCCCACCGGTAAGTGTAGGAACTGATGAATAGGTCTATATTTAGGTATATTTAAGTATTTTTAGGTGTTTAGACCAAGATCCTGCAATCATCAGGCGTAAGTTTAGACACAATATGTAGTTTCATTAAATACAAGACTGCTAGAAAAGTTTAAAATTAAGCATGGCTATTTGATTTGGTGAGTTTAGAGGTTAGAATTTCAAGTGCATGTTGTTTTGGTTTTTTGTTGGTTTTTTTTTTTTTTCTCCAGGTTCTTTTACATGCATCTCTATGCACAAAAATAATAGTGATAAATACAAAACTAATGATTTCATTGCTCTGTAAGGTGGCTGTTATTGTTCTACTTGAATCTCTGAAAGGAAGAGAAAGCCGAAAAGTCAGAGACAAGAAAGCTTGTCCACCTGCATTTGCTCTTTTTTGGTCAGATCCAGTGTTTTTATTCAGTGAAAAAGGAACAGGATAAAGATGCCCATGGGAAACCATTTGACTGCTGAGAGCAACAAAAAAGCCAATTTAAAGATTCCTACCTGTCTCTTTTGCTATACTTTATACTCCAGATGAATCAAAAAAACCTGTCGGGTCTGGAGCATAAAACCACAAACATATGCCAGTTCATGCCTTGTAAAAGCAATGGTTGTGTAACTTTAAATCCCTTAATGCTTTCTTTTTTTTTTTTTTTAAATTGTTATATTAATTAACATTATCAGATTGAAGCGTAGAGGAGCTATTTTAGTATATTTGTATATATTTAGGTAATATTCAAAATAAATGAAATATTCAGAAATAAAGCATGGCATGTTGTAAAATGTCATTAGAAAGTGAGTAACATGATGCCCTCATGTATCTATGGAATAGAGTATGACTCTTGGAAATCTATTCATTTATCTATTTGTAGCTGTGCTGCTGCTATTTTTGCTAGTCAGGAAAAGGTTTCCAGCCTATATCGTCTTCCATTTAGAAGCCTTTCTGTTGTGGGTTATAGTCAATGATTTAGCTAGTTTGTTGTAATGCTTGGCAGAGCATTCTCAGGCTTATTTTCACAGCTAAGCAAGATTTTGCTAGATGGTCTCTGAATTCAGAGTCTTTTTCAAACAACGCAAGAGGGAAAAATGCTGATTCTTTGGAAAATGCTGCATTGTATTTATTGAGTTAAAAAAGCAATCTTCACTTAGGAAGATGTGGATAATTTATGTAACTCAACATAGCTAAATTTTTAAAAGAAAACTGTATCCTTTTTTTTTTTTTTTTTAACCCTTACATTATGACTCCAAAAGGCTATAAATAAGTTTCTATCTCCTCTGACATGGCATTAGCAATTATAAGCCAATGTTAATGTTTAAGCATTAATCACTTCTGATGCAGCTTTTAAAGCAAATTCAATAAGGCTCTGACTCCTAACAGATTTGCAAAACATAGACAGGCTCCAAGTACTATATTTGATTCTAAGTCCTGAAAGACATTCCTTCTTTATACAAAGACAATCTTATTTTGTTCTAATTCATGGCACAAGAACTGATTTTAAGTTAAATAAAAAATAATCTCTGGCAAGCTTCATTCAAATAAACGATCACATTGTAAATCCACATACTATATTTTGTTCTTTACCTGCTCTCCCACGTCATGAGTGCTCTAACCATTGTACTATAGAACAAGAGGAAAGTATCATCCCATGGAACAGTAACTCTGGAAATAGAAAAAATGAGATATAGTATGCAAAAAAAGAGAAGAAAATGGAGCAAAAGGTCCCTTATGAAGCAACAGGAAAGCTGTGCAAGAAGCCTTTGTACGTTAATCCAGTCTCAGTCCTTCTTATAAGTTAGATTAACACTGCTTTCTATGTAAAGGTTCACTCGTGAGGGATAAAATTTATTCACACTCCTTCAGAAGTAAGTTTTGGGGAAATTAAGGAAAAAGTCTAAATAGTTTTGTTTTGATTTTTTTTTTTTAAAATCCTCCCTTTAGACTATTTTTGCAACCACTGGTGGCCTGTCCAATTACAGTAACGAAGAAGAGGATGTTTTTTTCAGGATTAAAAAATCAAAGTCAACTTTAAGTTTTTTTTTGTGAAGAGCTATCTTGGTTCTTACACCATCTTCATCATTCTGCTTAATGCTGCATTTGACTCAGTTTATGTTGGTTCAGAAAAGTTCTAAAATAATCCCCTTGTGCCTTAACAGTTACCTTTATGCAAGACAGTCTCCAGCCCTTTCATTCACCAGACGTATGTGAGGCGGTAAACACATCTTCATGATTGTTCGTCAGTGTTGCAGATACATCAGGGCTTCTGTAGTCCGTCCATGAGGTGGTCTCATTTCAAGTACCTTGATGTCTGCAGGTCTGATTCCAATGAAAACCAAGGACCTTTCAGGCTAACTATTGCAGCACCCGTTGAATGGAGAGAATTAGAAGTCTGAGAAGGGAACTGAAAACAAACAAACAAACAAACAAACAAAACACCAACAAGAAAACAGATTTGCATGTTCAACTGCAGAAAACAGAAAACATGGAAGAAGCATGTATATTTCCTTACTAGTGTTTGCATACTTACCCCAGGAGTGTTTGAAAGCTGCTGCTTCTAGAAAGGATCTACAGACCAGAATCTGTCTAAAAAAGGTCATCTAGGATATTTTTATAGTCAGTACAGAGAGACTGGCACTGTTAAAGCATGAAACATCTCCTTCTAACACGATAATATGGTTTTCGCCTCAAAAAACTTCTGTGGACTATATAGTTCAGAATGTCTAATTGGACCATACAGAATGTCTAAAGAGACCACAAGGCCCTGGGGTTTTTGTTTCTCTAATAAACTCAAATTCAACTGGGTATATGTTTCTCAAAAGTTCAGGCATTTTATGAATTGATTTACGGTGACTAATCTTAAGATAATGGTTATGCACGTATCCTGTATCAACAGTAAGCTTTCATTTAAGACAGGATTTTACTACTCTGATTTACTTAGACAGTTTTTCTGTTTAGCTACAAAGGTCTAAATTCCTCTTCAAGCCTTCCAAGTCAATTATGTCATGTCAGATCTAATCCTTGACCAGTTCCTCAGTTATCTAAGGTATGTGTTTTATTCACAGTCAATGTGTCTAGAGAATGTGACAAAGTCTTTTCAATTCCACTGGTGATGGCAGAAGAACAAGATCAAGTTTTAGGTCATCACTTAAGAGTAATTTTCTACACATTCCTGTTACCTCCTCTTTTATCTTTTTGGTTTTGTGTTATAGACAGTGAATGCCTTTAAGAGAATGTAGGAGTTTGCTTTGTTTTATTTTAATCTATCGTACTTAGTATTACAAAGTAGGGGTTAAACAGCATTATTGCAAGACTATTGCCAAATCTCCTTCCCATATCAGAAATAATTCTAAAGATTGTAACCAATGTCAAGGTGAAGGAAACATTTGCCAGGATTTTACACATATATGTGTATATATATACACACATACACATACACACACACACACACACACAATTATTTTTCATAGCTCAGAAATAAAAAAAAAAAAATCTGAAATTCACTGTCCTGTTCCTCTTCCTTTGTTTTGGATTCTGTCTTCCTAAAGCCTCAGGAGTTATCCCAAAATTCTTCATTCATAAAATTTATTTTATTATTGTCTTTAAATAATCTCTTGAATTATTTTTTGGTTTTGTTTAATTTAGTTGTGGGGAGTTTTTTTGAACAATGTGCTATTCATTTCATTGCAAAAGGCACATTTTCATACATTACCAGCTTCATTTCATCAAATTTATTTTTTTAGAGGAAAATTAGGTCTTCAGTAAAGATCACCATAAGGAGTAGAGAATACAAAATTATATTGATCTTGCATATTAATGTTGTACAGTGGTTAACATCAGATGGCAAATATAACTAAAATATACTGTATCTATATTAAATTATGGGCAATAAGTCTTTTAGGGACCTGCTTCCCATTGACTTAGATGAGAAAAAGTTTTCTAAATGAATTGGTGGCTGTAGACTTCAATTTTTAAATGAGAATAAATTGTGTTATTATTTTATTAGGCAAAGCTGAGAATATCACTGAATACCTTGTGCAGTCTATGCAGCCTGCCCTACTTCTGTGATGCAGAAAGTTGCATGTAGTGGTAAATATTTTAAAAGTAATATTTATTGTTATATTATTTTTAATGAGTTGCAATATTTTTTTTTATTCCTAGACTATAACAGCATGGAGAGATATTTATTACAATTGGATAAGTATTTCATTTTTAACATTCCTCTTAACTCTGCAGATTTAACTATCATGACAGAAATTCACTAGTCAGACAGGAAAAGTAAATTGTCACAGAGAGCTCATGGATATGCAGAGGAGATATAATGTTACAAGGCATATGATTTGGGTAAGGATTAAGATTATAATGATACACAGTTAAGAGGGGGAAGTCTCAAGATCAGAGAAGCTTTCATAAATATTTAGAATTTCAGCACTGTGATTATTTGAAATGAGTATCTGAATTCTTTGAGAATTATCTATTTCCTACAAGGATCCATACTTAATTTTTCTATGAACAGTTTCTGCTAAAATTCTGGGTATTTTTGTGAATGTTCCATACTATTCCAATGCTCTGTCAGTCTTAAAAACATCTTATTTCTGAATTCCATACTGCAGACTTTTTCCTAACTGAGTTGCAGTTCTTGTTGATTTATGGAAAATTGAAGCCCATTGGTTTGTTCCATGGGTGGAACTGCAGAATTCAGGGTTCATGACACTGTTGCCCTGTTTGCCTCCAGAATCCTGTTCCCTAAAGTCCATTGAAAATTACATAAAATGGAAGTTGCTTACTATGGGATAGATTTCTTACCTACTGCTTAAAACTGTCAAAGTTTCTTCATCTATAGTTGTTTTTTTCAAATTTCACTTTAATCAATATATTAATCTCTCTATTTTTCGATAAAGACTTAAAGCTTTCTACATTTGAATTGCTTGGGCACCCTAGTGCAGATGACCACAGCTGATGATACCAAGATGACACGTGCAGATTTGAGAGACTGGCACCATTCTTCAAACATGGATAAATATACTTGCATGACTGAGGTTAATGACAGAGTAATGTTGTGAAGCCAGCCTTTCCTTTCTTTGTGATCATGGATTCATGAGCAATAAAAAGTATGTCTAAAGTATTAAAAATGCAGAAAGTGAGGTGCCTCAAACAGCACTTGTCAGTGGGAATTATTGCGTGACCTGGAAGTCATGAATGTGTTTGTGGGCCCACATTCTCTTTTAACAATACCAAAGCAACCCAATTTCCTTGAAGTCCAGAAGAAAATAATTTGGATTTTTTTTTTTTAATTATTGATAGCCTTGAAAATGTGATAGGTAAATAATAGAAGCTATTCACGCCTAAGCCAAATAAATACATCATTGCAATACAGAAAACATTTAAGAATTGGTATATCAAGGTGCAGAATCATATCACTATATCTCATCCTTATCATTCCTGTTAATAACAAAAACCAGGATTAGCTCCTCAAATATAATTAGTACTCATCTGAAGAGCTATGTTCATAGTAATAGTGAAGATCAAGCTAAAGTAACCATGGGAGATCAGTAGGTAACTTAAGATTAAATAGCCATTGCAGACAGTTTGAGGAAGTACAGATATAAAAGATACTTCAAGATAACAACATTAACAACAGGATCCAGGCAGAGATGCTGGTGCTTTGGGGATCCATGAATGTGTGTGTGCTTGTGAACCTGGAGAGTGTGGTGTGTGTGCTGCACTAGTGACCTTCTGCCTCTGCCAGCCCGAGAGGAGGGGACGTGGCTGTCTGTGTCTGTGTCTGGTGTGAGTCCTGGCTGTGGGAGCTGCTGGGGCAGCTGTGTGACTGGCCGTGACAATGTCCTACATGTGTGTGTGTGTTTCTGTGTCTGCCATCTGTGTCCATGTCCATGTCTCTGGGATACGTGCTCAGCTTTGCTACTGGTTGAACTTGAAAACAGGAAAGTGGCTGTTGCATCCCTCAGCCTGAGCAGACACCACAGGGCACTGGGCGGAAGGAGTCCTGGGCTGGACCTGCTGGAGGATGTGGCTGTTCTTAAAATCCCTTAACATCCTCATCCTGTTCTTAATCCGTTTGGTGGGTTGACCTTGGCTGGCTGACAGATGCCCACCCAGCTGTTCTCTCACTTGCATTCCTACACAGGACAGGGGAAGAAAATGAAACGAAACATTTATCGGCCAAGATAAAGACAGAGAGATCACTCACCAATTACCATAACAGGCAAAACAGAGTCGACTGAAAAATTGAATATGAGTTGGCAATATGCGCTCACAGCCCTGAAAGTCAATCGCATCTTGGGCTGCATCAAAAGAAGCTTGATCAGCAGGTCAAGGGAGGTGATTCTGCCTCTCTGCTCTGCTGTCATGACACACCACCTGGAGTACTGTGTTCAGCTTTGGGGACCCCAGCAGAAGAAGTACATGGAGCTGTTGGAGCGAGTCCAGAGGAGGGCCACAAAGGTGAGCAGAGGGCTGGAGCACCTCTCTTATGAGGACAGGCTGAGAGAGTTGGGGTTGTTCAGCCTGGAGAAGAGAAGGCTCCAGGAAGACCTTGTAGCAGCCTTCCAGTACCAAAGAGGGCCTACAGGAAAGATGGAGAGGGACTCTTTATCAGGGAGTGTAGTGATAGGACTAGGGGTAATGGGTTTAAACTGAAAGAGTGTAGATTTAGATTAGATTTAAACATGAAATTCTTTACTGTTAGAGTGGTGAGACACTGGAACAGGTTGCCCAGTGAAGCTGTGGATGCCCCCTCCCTTGAAGTGTTCAAGGCCAGGTTGGATGAGGCTTTGAGCAACCTGATCTGATGAAAGATGTCCCTGCCCATGGTAGGGTGGTTGGAACTAGATGATCTTTAAGGTCTCTTCCAACCCAAACCCTTCTACGATTCTATGATTCTGTTTCTATGATTTTATGACTTAGGGAAAATTAATTTATTGCCAACAAAAAGAGTAGGATTGTGAGAAACAAAGACAAAATTAAAACAAAACCACCATTCCTCACTCCTACCCCTTTTTCTGAAGCTCAGCTTTACTCCTTCTACCCCCAACCTGAGCAGTGGAGGGGGATGCGGAACAGGGGCTGTGACTTGTCCATAGCAGCTCCTCTCTGCAGCTCCTTCCTCCTCACACTTTCCCCCTTATCCAGCGTGGGCTTTCCATGGGCTTCAGCTTCCTTCAGGTCCTATCAACCAGCTCCAATGTGGGGTCCTCCACAGGCTGCAGGTGGACATCTGCTCCACTGTTAACCTCTGTGGGCTGCAGGGGGACAACCTGCTTTACCATGGTTCTCTCCATGGGCTGCAAGAGAATCTCTGCTCTGGCACCTGGAGCACCTCCTCCCCTCCTCCTTTTTCTTTTTCCAAATTATTACTATTTTGTTAAATGAACAGATATGTTATACTACCACTTGAATTCCTTGCATGGTGAAAAGGATTACTACTTATTGTGCATAGAGCCTATGCAACACTTGAAAAACATTACAAAATTAATCTCATTCTATTGACTTTGTGTGTTATGGTAGAGGTTAAGGATATATTACAGTATTACTTTTCTAACAGTAGCCCACAGCGAAAATGAAAATCAGTGCCTAGTGTGTCTATAATCTAAGAGGACTTCCGAATGTTTTTTAGGTAAAATATTTCTTCTTTCCATTAACATTCTTTAAATCTGAGGTCAAAGGACTTATTTATACATGTATTATGATGGAAATCAAGTAAAAAATCTAGACAATGCAGAATTTAAATACTAGGAAAAACACACTTATATGTTTTTCCTCCTGTTATCCATCGTATTACATCAGATTATTTGAGGTTTTCTCTTCTGCAGGGAAAATGATGTGCCATGTAAGAGAACATGAACTTTTAAGGAACAGCGAAAGGAACCTTGGGTCCTAAATAAATTTTACCTAACTCTGAAGACAGGTGAGCATCTGCTGTGAGGCTATTAGAGGTCTCAGATGAGTTCATTTGGGGCTGTGAATTTCTTCTTCTTATAAATTCCTTTATATCAGAAGTACATTATTTCATTAAAATAAAAAATTAGGCAGCAGAATGGTGGTCAGATAGCACAGAGAAAGCACAGAAAGCCAAATGAAATATACCGGGGAAATTTCACGCCATGTTGGAACGTGTAACTGCTAATGTTGCCTGGAAGAGCAAATAATGCACTAGAACACTGTGACCTTTGATTCTGGAAAAGGAGATTAGCAAACTTTTAAAACAACAACAAACAAACAAAGCAAACTTTCCCCGAAAATGTGAAGTATTTCAGTCTATATGTTTCTATGATATTCACCCACTCCTCTCCACCACCCATCCAGGGTGGAAAAATTGATACAAAAAAATTCAGTCAGCTCCACCAACCCACTGCTAACACACACAAAGTTGTATTGTCAATGAAAGAATAACTGTGAAAGACAGTAAGAGCTGATGCACTTGTCCCAGTGCAGGCATCTAGTACTATATGAGACACCCTAGGATATCAGAAGAATTGACATAGAGCTGGTAGGTGTGACATGAGACCTTTGGCACTGCTATGTCCTTCTCAAGTCACGGTGGAAACCATGAGACATAATCTAGGGCACACCGGATAGTACTACATATTCATGTTCAGGAAAATGAGTAATGATCCTGGTTGAAGTTTACCCTCACAAGTTGAGGGTAAAAGCATCAAATTAGAATTTTGCAAGACTGGAGAAAAGTTTATTTTACAATAGTTATTCCCAAGGTCTAGTACAGCAGTATGGATTCATCATAGCCTAAATTTTCAAGACTGGAAATCGGTACCAAACCTGATTTTTATGCCTTTGCACATTGCATGCAGAAAAATATTTTTTGTCTAATTAAGCATTTTATAGTGCAAATTTTTGTTTGACCATTTGTTTTCTGCTTTTTCTATTTTCGTACCTTTTTTCTCTTTTTATATTCCTATTTTTGGCCACATTGCACTTTGTTTTCTTCCAGAACCAGTGTAGACCTAGTCACTGATCACTACTGGAAAAGTTTTAGGGTATCAGACTTTTCTCATGAAATAATATCTTGAAATAGGCAAGGAATCTTGCATTATTCCAGTATGTTTTGAAGAATTAAAAGGTATCATTAGAACTGTCTAGCCTATGATAAAACTATAAGCTAAACAGAAAAAAATCTCAAAGCCTTTATACGCTGATTCAGACTACTTCTTTATTTTGCTAGTTGCTTTTCTTTTGTTCTGAAACTGGAATTATTCAGCATTTGCCTCTGGATATGTCTTCATTGGTATTTATACTGTGCTTTTAAAATGAATGCCTCACAAAACATTTTGGATTAGTAATGAATTATATAGACACCATATGTCAAATGCTGATTTTATTGGACAGTCAGCAACATCCTGTGTACATCTATGAATATTTGTGTTAGTGGTTGGTCTCTATTAATAGTTGGTTGCTGATGATAACAGAAAGACTTTTCCCAAAAAAATCTTCAGATCAGGTCCTGTAAGAAAATGTTGGCACACACAAAGTGACTAGTGTGCATTTTGAAATTATTCTTTTTGCCTTCACACAGAAAACATTTTTAAGGATCACTAACCATCGTTTTGAAAAAGTGATGCTAGTGCTAACTGTGCATCATATCTAATTTCATCTTGTAAACAAATATAGTAATTTGTCTGAAAATCACTTGTGAAATGCATTATAGTTAAGCACCTTCAAAAATCTTTTTTTTTTTTTTTCATAATCTGCTAGCACTAAGAGAGCAAGCATATCTAGTAGACATCACATAGGGTGTCAAGGCACTTCAAAGATGGTTAGTATACATTAACTTGGAAAAAAAACAGTTAAAACTTAGTTGTCTTAGTTTCACATCTGCAGATTGAAGACAAATATATATTTTCTGTTTATTTTGAGATCTACTTTTTACCACGCTAAGGCAGGCCTCTCTTAAACCAAAGAAACTATGAGCTTGAAAATATTTTCTAAATCATTCAAAGGACAGATTTGGGATGAGAGTAACTAATAATTTTCACAGGTAAGTAAGATCCATAAATCAAAGATGCCATAATCACAGGGGTCACTGATAGTTAGAGATAAATGTTTTCTCATGTGAATAGATATAAATTTTACTTCTCACTTCAGTTTAACATTTTTCTTAATTCAGTTATGAATAGATCACAAGGTAAAATGGAACTACAATGGTAAGACACTCTTTGGGGAAAATTCAACAATCATCGTTAGCTCACTACTGCATGTTTCTTTAATGTCCCAGAGTATTATTTAAATGATCCATTTACAATAAGATTATCATTACAGTTTTTAGATGTTATAGAGAGAATGCACTTTAAGCAGAGATTTGTATCAGAATAATTTTCAAATTTTGTTCAAGAGAATTAAGGATTCAGGAGTACAGACTTGCATGTAAACAGATTAAAAAAAGAAGAGTTATAGAGAGTAATGAAAACAATGCTTAAGTAACTAGTATAAAAAATTAATAATTAAAAAAACCCTGAAGAAACCACAAAATGTAAGGATCTTTAACATGTCAATTAATTGACTGTCTCACCCCTAAATCAGTCTTCAGCATGTTTACCTGTAAATGGTTTGCAACTGCTCCTGGTTTATAAACTGTACACATATAAACCTCATACATAGAAGGAGCTTCATTCACTAGAAGTTTTATGAGAGAAGTTTTGAAGTTAAATGGGCTAGGGTGAAAAAAAGGAGACTAGAAGTTGAGGATCATAAGTCTCATTCTGGTGTTTTAACCCTGTTACAATTCTTCTTGTATTTTGACCAAAACTCCCTATGACATGAAGACTTGAATCAAAAGTTTGAATAGTTCTGTGAGACTCCTTTTTCCTTTTTTTGTATTTTAACTTTCTGCAACTATCTTCTTATTTAAATGTTTGACAGTATAAAAGGACTTGATGATTTTCTAGTTTTCAAACCTGATATAAACCATGCATTCATTATGCAAAGCTGATTTTTCTTCCTGTTTCAGCTCACAGCTTTCATTCAAATAAAAGTACAAAGCCATAAAAATTCTAATATTTATTATGTTTTCTTGTTTAAATAAAATGAAAATTGCTTTGAAATCTAGACTCCGTAACTCTCAGCAATCAGTTGGGAAAATAATTAAAAAAAAAAAAAAAAAAGAAGAAACAGTCAAAATAGATGACATTTTATTTTCATGTTGGATCATTCCAAAGCAGACCCATGGAGAAAATATACCACTTGCTCCTTGCTCAACACTTCCAGATAGCACTGGTAGCAAAAGGCCTTCTTAACAAAATGTTGGTAATATTGATATGTTTTGTTTTTAACAAAGAATCATGTTCTGAAGAAGCAAAAAAAATTGTCAGTTAAAATGAAAAAGGTCACAAACAATGTGATTGTACTTGACAGAGATGCCCACAAGACAACATCTCCATTTAAATATTGTCTTCCTTGTAAAAGGTGGGAGGAGGACAACGAAACAAAACCAAATGCCCTTTTCCTGTGTTTGAAATGAATGGGCCACATGCTTTTTTTTTTTTTTTTTCTCCTTCAGGAACACAGATGACATGAGAAGATGGACAGGTCACTAGGCAGAAAGGATAACAGATTAAACACCAAAATACTAGGAATATACAATCAGCTTTCCTCAGAGGCACGCTGACCCCTTGAATATATATTTTTTTTTTTTTTTCTGGTCTTTCTCTACTAATATGACACTGCCATACCTTGTTTGTTATCCATAAATGACAGTAGATATCATGTCATATCCTCCAATGGCAGCATGTACAAATCACAATGTCACTTAACGTTGTGAGATCAACTTAGAAGACACTATTTATGGAGTCTGTAATATTGCTTCCTGCAGCACCTGATGTCTCCTTGGAGGTCTACTACCTGAGTGTTGACCAGACCCAAACTTACTTTCCTAATGAAATTTGACAAGGCTACAGCTCCAAGTAGTGTATCCACACTCGAGTATCTCTTTGCACAGTAAAAATTAAATGCGCAGAAAACTCATGCGAGATTGTCAGGTAAACTATGTAAGTTTTGCTGTTGTTGTTGATCTTTCCTATTAAATTTATACTATTGTCTCTATATATATTTGGAAGAAAAAGTTATAAAGAAATAGATATGAGATATTAAAAAAGGTACAGTGCTGTTCTGAGTTGTTTCAAAGGCAAAGTTTTTATGTAGTTTGCTTTAATTATATGATTGGAATTTAATTATATTATAATTATGGCTGCAATTACGGTTTTGTATGTTTCATTAAAGCTGCATACATTAATTGCACCATACTTCTGTTGATGAGCTTAACTAATATAAGCAGATGTTTACAGCAGAAAAGCCTGGTTAGCCTTCTATTGTAACATTCCTCTTGCAAGGTGACTATCTCCAGAAAGCAGGTAGCAACTGAGTATAATACTGGCAATTTTCAGTTCCTCATTTATTCTGTTTGTTATTTTACACTATATACACATATATCTATATATACAAACACACACACACTTATATACATATACATATATTTTAAAAGTAATTCTCAGTCTGTGGAATTACAATAAGAATGAATTTGGTTCAATAGTTCACATCTATATTTTAAATGGGGACAATTGCAACATTTGTTTGAATTAGGAAAGGTAAACAAAATACTTCTAAATACAAAGTAATTCCATGGGGAAAATTTCAAGGGGTCTAACTTTGCCTGAGTGCTAATATTTTCAATAAAATAAATAAAAGAAACTGTATTTCCTAACCCATAGCTATAATTCAGCATAGTGTTTTGCTAATCAGTTATGTACCATTTTCATTCATCTGTGAAAGAAAAATTGTATATACTTTTCACAAGACTAAAGTATTCTCAGCCCAGATAGGGGATAGGTACATTTTAACAGATAGGCATTATTAGTAGTAAAATATCACTCTTGCATATTGTCACAGTCAAACTGTTCAATCCATGGAGTAGTTATGTCCTAAAAGCATTGATTCTAGTGGAGGGTGTCCCTGCCCATGCAGGGGGGTTGGAACTAGATGATCTTTGAGGTCCCTTCCAACCCAAACCATTCTATCATTCTATGATTCTATGAATTTAATGTATTTTTAATGAATGCTAAAAAATAAGTAAATAATTAAAACTGTTAACCTTTATAATCTTGGTATATATCCCTGTTCATACTTTAGTTTGACAACACAGCACATTTTAATGTACGTATTTTCTTTGGACTTCAGAAATTGTTGTTGATCTAATCTGATAGCAATTCAGAATGTGCAATCCCTACTCATCATGGTATACATTTGCTTATCATATTGGCTCTGACAGAGAGAATTTAAATAAGCAAGGATGAACATGCTGTGGGGTTTTTTTATTATTATAAGATTTTAGAGTCACTGTCACGATTTTGTCTGTGTATTGATGGAAATGCAAATGGAAGATTTCTCACAGTACTTATTTACTCTGCTCATGAGTTGTCATTCATGAAGATCAGGTATTTGTGATCACAGTATTTGCTCATTTCAGAATTTTGTATCTGAACTGCAACACCCCATTTTGAACAGAACTTGAAAATGTTCATTTTACATGTGGCATCTAGAGAGTTCTGGCAATATCTTTGAGGGGAACAACATCTTGATGCTATTCTGTAATCTGGAACCCTATTGGCTGTGAAAGAAACTGACAGGCAATATCCAAAACCATTTCTCTGGCTCCTCAAAGCTGTGAATCAAAGACTTGACTCTATTTCTCCTTTGTCTCAGAGGTTTCTCTGGCCACCCACTCCTCCTTACCAAGGCACTGCAGTCTGTGACCCTTTCTACTGATGAAAAATAAGTTGAGGTGGTACTAAATTAACCCACAAAACTTGGAGTGAATGTAGGAAGATTTCTGTGGCACAAGAGTTTTGAAAATTCTCAGGCAACTAAAAAAAATCTTTTAGATGTGTGAGTGTGTGGTGGGCTGACTCTGGCTGGACACCAGGCGCCCACCAAAGCCACTCTATCACTCCCCTCCTTGGCTGGACAGGGGAGAGACAATATAACAAAAGATGGGGGGTCCTCCACGGGCTGCAGGTGGATATCTGCTCCACCATCAACCTTTATGGGCTGCAGGGGGACAGCCTGCCTCACCATGGTCTTCTCCATGGGCTGCAGAGGAATTTCTGCCCTCACACCTGAAGCACTTCCTCCCCCTCCTTCTTCACTGACCTGAATGCCTGCAGGGCTGTTCCTCTCACATCTTCTCTTTCCTCTCTTTGGCTGTAATTCCTGATATTTCTTTTTTTTTCTTTCCCTTCTTAACTCTGTGTCCTGGTTTCAGCTGAGAGGGTTGATTTTCTTCATAGTGGCTAGTATGGGGCTATGTTTTGGATTTGCATTGGAAACAGTGTTGATAATATAGAGATGTTTTTGTTGTATGGATCTGTTGTTGAGCAGTGCTTACACAGAGCCAAGGCCTTTTCTGCTTCTCATGCTGCCCTGCCAGCGGGATGGCTGGGGGTGCACAAGGAGTTGGGAGGAGACACAGACAGGACAGGTGACCCAAACTGACCAAAGGGATATTCCATACCATAGGACGTCATGTTCAGTTTGTAAGGAGCCTGGGGGAAGTGGGGGGGGGGGGCGGGGTAGCGGCGTTCAGAGTGATGTCGCTTGTCTTCCCAAGTCACCGTTATGCGTGACAGAGCCCTGCTTTCCTGGAGATGGCTGAACCCCTGCCTGCCCATGGGAAGTGGTGAAGGAATTCCTTGCTTTGCTTTACTTGTGTGCATGGCTTTTGCTTTACCTATTGAACTGTCTTTATCTCAACCCACAAGTTTTCTCACTTTAACTTTTCCAATTCTCTCCCCTATCCCGATGTGGGGGAGTGAACGAGTGGCTGTGTGGTGCTCAGCTGCTGGCTGGGGTAAAACCACGACACTCTGTTATCCCAGAAGCACTACCACTGTCGCTGATGGGCTTGACCTTGGCCAGCAGTGGGTCCATCTTGGAGCCGGCTGGCATTGGCTCTGTCAGACACAGGGGAAGCTTCTAGCAGCTTCTCACAGAAGCCACCCCTGTAGCCCCCCTGCTACCAAAACCTTGCCATGCAAACCCAACACAGAGTGTTTCTCTGTGTGTTGGGCGAGAGGGGACACAAGGCATGGGAGAGAAGCTGAGACTGTGTTTACGTGTATATAAGAGGGAGAAATCATAAACAGTCAAAGGAGAAACTAAAAGAGGTATTTTAAATTTCACTAATACAGACTGACACTGGTATAATTTACTGCACTGAGCAGAGATTTAAGCCCATTATATGGAACAGCCTGAATGTAGGAGGAGAAGAGAACTGCCAAAAACACTAGTGTGAATTCATCGTGCTGAAAACCCCCATATGTTTGTTTAAATATGTTTGTACATATACTGTATATTTATATATATTAAACAAGCAACATTAAATCAACACGAGGGATTTAGGAGTTAGCAAAACTGACAGAAGAAAAATACTGTAAAATTGAGACACTGCAATAGCAAGGTGTGGACTATGTGACCTAAAAGGTTATTTTCCATTTTTCAGTTCTTCTGTGATAAAGCAGTAACACATTTGAACAGATATTAAATGGTCCAGGAGATTTTATCTCACACTCAGTATTGTGTGCCTTTTCTTAAATAAATTAAAACCAAACCAAAACAAAAAACCCAAACAAAACTGCACAGCTTTCAACTTTAGCATGGCTAATCCTGAAATTATGTGTCAAATTACAAATACTTACTTCACTTTAGTAAAATATTTTCTTCACTGTACAGTTCAGTAGCCTATGTTGAAAATCTGGAAGATGACTATTTATGCTGTGGCCTAGTACTATTTTTACTAGATCTGTGAACAGAAGAAAAGAAGGTTTTTTTTCCCTTGTGTTTTGAAGAGATTATTAGCTTAGAAAAAATACAGAATCAATTTTCCCTAGCATAGTGTAGCTTTTAAATAGTGTCGTGGTATAATGATAGGAATTAAAAGGTTTGGAAAGAATTGCTCCAGTTCCTGTTAAATTTCAATTGTAATTAATTAAGGGCTAGGGGTGGGATTTATCTCATTTACCTTTAGTTCACCTAAAAATAAACAAACTTAATGTATTCATCTAGGCTTATTTAATTGGAAATTAAGATTAAGAGTTACCTCCATTCCAGTACCTCTGTTTTGAACACAGATGTCTAAGCCAGACAGGACAAATTGCTTTCTATTGCTTTCTGGAGGTACCCATGTGTCTTTGTTGACTAGTTTTGACAACAGGCTAGATGAGAAACTTAAATTACATGCCTAGCTTTTAAGTGATGTGAAATGACTACATAATGTTTAGATATCAATAACATAAGATTCATTTTCTGTGTCATATAATTTTGTGACTCAGTTTGTTTCCAGACCCATATTCCTATTCCATGCTGAGAATGGAGTGCCCGGATTTTGTTTTGTAGGGAACCATTCAGTGTCCTCTGATATGAAAATAAGGTCCAGTTCCAAAGGGAGTTTATTCTAGGAACAGTTCCTTCTAGGTGGTATGGATGGGAATAAATTCCCCCCACCCTGTGCAGACCTTTCACTCTCAAACACCTCGCTGTCGTGTGGCTTCCCAGGGCAGACCTCTACCCCTTTGTCACCATGCTGTAAACAAATTATTTGGGTTTCAACAACGTACTATATGAATAATTTTAGCATTTTCTGCAAATATAAAAGTAATTACTATGTATTAGGGTTACATGGCAACACAGGGAATACAGAGGAAACTTGGGCCAATTGCTTGGTTTCATTTAGTTTATTTGATTAGGTACATAGTAAAGCTGTTAAGAGCAATGGAGTTACCATAGAGCTACATGAATGAATTTGAACTCTGAGTATAACTTGCTGGCGATGTTGATGTAACAATAATTTTAATGTTTGACCTTCCTGAGGAGAAGAAGAAGAAGGAATTAGGAATAAAATATCTATCTCCAAATAAAGTCACAAAACAAAACACTAGAATCTTTATAATCCAGTTACATCCCAAACCCCAGGAGGCTGGCAGACAATCTATAAATCACTGGAAGAAATTTTTGGAGATAGTTTGGCTGGTAACATACCTGAGCTGTTAATGTGATATAAAAAAACTGGTGACAGCATTCAACAAGCCAGCTTGGGTCCATAGCATCTGGAATATGACTCATGGTGGCTTCTTAGGCTGTATTTCTAGCTTCACCAGCTGAATACGTGGTCTTGGGAAGGGCCTTGGAGCTCAAAGATTAGTTCAGGCAGCTTTTTACCTTCAAATTTATTCTCACTGTTAAGAATGCTCATACACATCTGTAATTATCTTATGTTTACATTATTAATTCTGAATAATCAATTTGTAATCTAAACAGAATGCATTTAATCTAGATTTAGACAATGCAAAAGTTTAGTCCTTAGCTACTTGCATCAGGATCCTTTTATAGTCAAGGGAAAGAGATAGACACTTTAAGCAAGTGAATTATGTTTTCCCAATGTAGACATCTAAAAAAAAAAAAAAGAAAAGATTAACCTAACTGAAAGTGTTTCCATGGATTGGCAATATTTGTGAGTTCGTTAGGTGTGACAAAGTTTGTAAGAAGCCTTGTTCTCATGACATATTAATTGCATCCTGACAATGACTTGGATGACATCTGGTGAAAGGCAAAATTTTGACTCCCTTCTGAGTGAAACTGCAAAGCCTTTTAAAGATAAACTCCTCACTAAAGAAGTGAATTCCCATCACACAGTACATAAGTCTGTCTGATTCTAGAGAGTGAGCCTTGGAAACCAAACCAGTTCTGGGCATGGGTGAAATATTTCCACAGCTGGGGCTCAAAATAAAACTGTATATTTTAGGCAGGTTTATTATCCTGAGTCAAAATATAGCATATATATAGTCATAATATTGTGTGTGCTTTCTCCTCTTGTCCCATATATCTGTTGTTGCGATGAGTTTCCATATTTCAATATTTTGCCTGAAGTCTACTATGAGTATTTTCAGACGCTAAGGGAAAATACGGATAAATTTAGCTTTTTGATACCTCTACAAAAACTTGTATAATTACTCAGCAGACAGTGAGATGCATCTTGACATTATCTCCATAACATGTATTGCAGTCATCAAGTGAAAGTCAGAAAATAAATTTTATCTTTACTACCTTGAAGAAGTAGACATTTTTGTAAGAAATTATTTTTGAAAGCACCTGCCTTTTCTTATGATGAGTATTTCTATACTCTAAGAAATCATACTGAAAAGGTTTCACTTAAATACAACTTTGTGTATGAGGAATTTTTCCTATTTTACCTCACAAACTCCTGTGAAAGTGCACCAAAGGGAGATACAGGGTGGCAATACAATGGAACAAACTGGATCACAGACTGATGACTCTGTAAAGAATGAACAATATTAAGAAAATAAATTTGCTTGCCCTTATTATCTGGCATGACTAATATGAATAGGCTTACCGTGCAGCAGCTTTAATCAAGCTACTTGTATAAAATAGCTGTGAAGACACTAAAGCATGAATGCAGCAGGTCAGCAGCCAGAGACTATTCCTCTAGTTACTAATCCATGTTCAAGACCAGGTTATTCTTCATAAATACTGTTCCCTTGCTTCCTTTTCTCACTCACTAAAAGATGGCTCTGTGGATGTCTCCTTGTGCTGCAATGACAAATTAATTTGTCTGGGTGGAGATCTATTTGAAAATATAAGACAGTCATTTAAGTAGAAAGAGTGAATTTGAGACCACAAGCATCCCCGAGGTTTTGCGTCTATGTCTGTTGTGTTGCCAGCAATAAGCCAGCAAGTAATAAGGATATTTCCCTTCATTCCGTCTCTACCCTACCTCCCCTGACAAAAAGATATACTCTTTAAAAAAAAAAAACAACAAAAAAACCCCACAACAAAAACCCAGAAACAAAACAAAAAAACCCCTTTGTTTCAAATTGAGATGATGAAATCACACTGTCTTGTCTGTATTTCTCTCTGATAGACCATTCCCCTTCTCCAGTAACAATTAAATCTTTTGGCCAGCTGCGAAATGTGAAAAAAAACCCAGATTTCAGAGTGGAAAAGCATGATGAACAAGTTTACTGAAAACATGCACAGAATAGAGACAAATTATTACCCGCATTGAAGTAAGGTTGCAATCTGTGTTCAACCATGTTACTAGAAACCTAAGGATCCTACAGGGGAGAGACTTAGGAAATGAATAAGAAAACATCCTATGGCAACAAAGCTATTTAGTTATTGTTTCCCACTCATATTGCAAATAGGTGTGCTTGGCTTTGGGGAGACACTTTCCATTTGCATGTAATAGTCCTTGAATAGATACTGTATTTGGTTGCTCTTCCTCCATTGGAAAGCTCCTATCCTTTCAAAGTAACTGATATGCTCTCATCTGTGCTGTTTATTTGGAGTTCCATTTCACTGCTCTTACCACAATGGCTATTTAGGACTGTTATTGTGATTCATATTGCATTACGAGCTTCATATCCGATTAATTCGCTGTGGCAGTACCCCTTCTTTACAAATAGATTTGAATTAAGCCATATGGTTATTTGATAATGAGTACATTTTCTAGGACAAGTATACGTTGCTTTTTGGGGTGGATATTTCTGAATTGGATAAGAAGACCTTCAACTGTTATTTTATTTTAATGAAATTATAATTCAGGTTTGTTTGATGGGGGTTTTTTGGGGGTTTTTGTTTTGCTTTGTTTTGTGTTTTGTTTGTTTTTTTTTTTTTTCTTTCCTCTAAGTCCTGGCCAAGACAGACACAGTATAAATCCAACTGCAGCAGAAGTACATATATCAGCTACCCATAATGGACGGTTTTCACATGTCATCAGAAAATCAGAGTAAACTTTTGGTTTCCTAGGCTGCCTCTTATTTTCTAGTTATCTTTGGAGAGATAGGATAAAAGTAACTTACAAAAGAGACAAATTGAAGTTCTCTGTTTCAGCACAAATAATTGGCTAACAAATGGTGAAGAGCTCATTAGGTGTAAGAACTTTGTGCACAAGTATTCAGAACTGAGGTAAAAATGCTAATTTTTATGAAAATATATTTAGCAACTGCACACATTAATGTTAAAGGAACATAGACTAATGAAGATCTGTTGGCCCTTAAGTCAATGTTCCTGGATAATTATGACTAAGTACATAATAGGTAGGTTGTTCATTTACTTCACATATTTCTGCATATCTCCAAACCCAAAATTCCTTAGTTCCTTAGAAAAAAATAAGACCAATAACAATGATAGTAACAAATTACAATGTGCCACAGCAAGAGAGCAGGAGACATCCAGGGTATGTCCTTCAATAGCAAGGGATTTTTAGATGAAAATGTCTGGATGATTGTGGGAACTAGGTCAAAGCCCACAGAACAAGGAGAACTAAAATGCCTTCAATTCACTTTATAGATTTCCCTGGGGGAAAACTCCAGACATTAGATTAAATAAACCTTGAACATGCAAATTTATTAGAACAAAAATTAAGAATTTTGAAGACTTATATTCTGTGAGAAACAAGTCTAAAGAAGAAGAAATCTGGCAGTTTAATCTAAAAATTATGTTAAAGGCATAATCACATACTCTGCAAATACTGGAAGGATAGAAAGTGTAGAGAAAGAACCAGCTTTGTTGAAGTATTGACTCTTCAGTGATTTCAATTACATGAAGGGAGTATACAGAACACAGAAAAAGAGGTTAATTATTAAGGACAAACATGCATGAAAAAAAAATCGTAAAAGACCAAGATGTAAAATGAGACAAAACTGGCAAGAGTCAATAAGAGCAACAAGAAGACATTCGGTAAACATGTTAGTATCAACTTAAAGGGAAAAGCTGATTAGGGGAAAGGAAGAACTGATGGTGATACCAAGAATGCTAAAGTGTTTAATGTTGTTTGTATCTTCAGATTTTGCTAAAAAGTTTGTCTGAGATCAGGCAGCTGACACATAATCAACAAAAAGGGAGTAAAGATTCAGTCTGGAGGATGGAAAAGTACATTAAAGAGCTCTAATGTAAGTTCGAAGTTTTACGTTGGATAGTCCAATTGGATTTTACTCAGAAAACTTTAAAGTTGTGCTGAAGCCTTATAGAATTCATAAAAGATTATGAAGTATTGGAGAGCTAGAAAAAGGAAAATCACAGTTCTCATCTTCAAAAAGGTGTGTGGTGGGTTGACCCTGGCTGAAGGCCAGGTGCCCACCAGAGCCGCTCTCTCACTCCCCTCATTCACTAGACAGGGGAGAAAAGGTATAACAAAAAGCTTGTGGGTCGAGATAAGGACAGGGAGAGATCACTCACTAATTGTTGTCACGGGCAAAACAGACCAAACTTAGAGAGGGAATTCATCTAATTTATTACTGGGCAAAACAGAGTAGAGGAATGAGAAAATAAAATCAATTCTTAAAACACCTCCCCCCACCCCTCCCATCTTCCCGGGCTCAACTTCACTCCCGGCTTCAACCTTCCCCCCCCTCAGCGGCACAGGGGGACAGGGAGTGGGGGTTACGGTCAGTTCATCACACGGTGTTTCTGCCGCTTCTTCCTCCTCAGGGGGAGGACTCCTCTCATCGTTCCCCTGCTCCAGCATGGAGTCCCTCTCACGGGGTGCAGACCTTCAGGAGCAAAATGCTCCAGCGTGGGTCCCCCACGGGGTCACAAGTCCTGCCAGGAAACCTGCCCTGGCGTGGGCTCCCCTCTTCATGGGTCCACCAGTCCAGCCAGGAACTTGCTCCAGCGTGGGCTTCCCACGGGCCACAGCCTCCTTCAGGTGCCTCCACCTGCTCCGGCGTGGGGTCTTCCACGGGCTGCAGGTGGAATCTCTACACCCCCTCATCATTCCTCCATGGGCTGCAGGGGGACAGCCTGCCTCACCATGGTCTTCACCATGGGCTGCAGGGGAATCTCTGCTCCGGCGCCTGGAGCTCCTCCTCCCCCTCCTTCTGCACTGACCTTGGTGTCTGCAGAGTTCCTTATATCTTCTCGCTCCTCTCTCCGGCTGCAAAAGCTCTCTCTAAGTGTTTTTCTTCTTCTTAAATATGTTATCACAGAGGCGCTGATTGGCTTGGCCTTGGCCAGCGGCGGGCCCGTCTTAGAGCCGGCTGGCATTGGTTCTATGAGACACAGGGGGAGCTTCTAGCAGCTTCTCACAGAAGCCACCCCTGTAGCCCCCCCGCCACCAAAACCTTGCCACGCAAACCCAACACAGGTGGAAAAGTAGGAATGAAGAATCATACATGAGTTAGATTTAGTTCCTCTTATAAAAAGCTGGAACAAATAATCAAACAATTTATAAGTGCCTGGAGATAACATAAGAGTAGAGCAACTGCCAGCACAGATTTCTTGGGAACAAAGCTCATCAGAATAATCTAATTTCCTTTCTGCGATAGGATAATGGCCTTACAGAAAAAAGAGAAGAAATGTATATGCCACGTTAGATATTTTGAATTTACAAAATCTTTTGAAACTTCTTTACATTACACTTATAAGCAAAAGATAAGAGTAAGATGATTATTATTATAATGACCAGATCAGATGTGCCCAGGAAGTCATTAACAGTGATTGGCTATCAAATCAGAAGTCAGTATTTAGACAGGTTTTGCAGAGGTCTTTCATATGTCTTGCACAGTTCTATTTTTTCATGAATAATTTAAATATTACAATACAAAATAGACTTTTTTAATTTCACAAATGATCCATTGGGGAAGTGATCAGAAAACAACGAAACAGATAAGCTGACAAAATTCAACTAAGAAAGTTTTGAATTTCTGCACTTAGGCAGGAATAATGAATGAACTGTGCAAATACAGCTTGGGAAAAAACCAACCAACCAACCGACCAACCAAAAAAACCAGCAAAAAAACCCAAACAGGCAGGAAGATGCTCTGAAGAAAAGCATCTGGTCAACATACTCGCTCCCAAATTGAACTTGAACTGAATATATTATGCTGTTCTACTATCCTGGAGTACAGAAATGGAAGTGCTGTGCATAACGTATGTAAATTAATCTTTCTGCACTGCTTGGCTCTAAGAAGGCTCCAGATGGAGTATTGGTTCAGTTTTGTACACTGAATTAAGGTGAAGATAAATCAGATGGAAAGAGATCCTAAAGTCCAGAACAGTGTAATGAGAATGGGCTTTAAAGGTATAAGAAGCTGTTGTGTATGTGGTTTTGTTCTGTCAAACACAGAACAACAAACAGAAAAACTCTTTTAGGAGGCATAATCATGAACCACACTTTTATTTACTTTCATTGCAGAATCATATTCCCACCACCAGCAAAATAAAAGTATACTGATAGACAATCAAACTTACCTTTTGTATGCACAAATCTTAGTTTGTAATCCAATGGGGAAAAAAAAATATGATTAGTTAGTTCTCAAAAACATTGTGTTCAAAAAATGTCATTCCATACATTTTATGTTGATATCTGATTTTTTTCTTGATGGGCTTTTTGTGTAGAAGGCTGACACATGACAAGCAGCAGTTTTCATTTCATGCAGAGTTCCTATCAAGCATCAACGAATGAACAGAAGATACTGTTTAGAAAAATTAACACAACTCACCTAAAGTTCCCAGATGTATATCTGTTGGTGCTGTAGACAATCAGTTCATATAATATGCTGTCCTTATTTTTCCATCTTATTTCTAGCTTGAACTACACTCTGTCTTCAACATTTAGTTTGCCACATCAAAGAAAACTCTCTACAGACACAAAAAACAATCTTTACTTATATTACTTTGTACCTTTAGGTCTTATCTTGACTATACAACAAAAGCTGAGAATTCTTGGGAATTTTATAGGAGTGTCTTTATTATGAGCTTATTCTGTTTGTGCAAATCTCTAATTTCTTGGAGACTGATACCCTTCCCCTTGACCAGCTTCATCATATAGGTAGGATGCCACCCACATCATCTGAGATGGTATGTAGAATGTGCTACTGCCACGTAAGGTATGATTGTCTCAGATGACACTACTGACGGTGGAGCTAAGGAGTGGCACAACTCTTACCTGCATTCAGAAGGCATTTGCACAGTTGGCTGTTACTGTCAGATGACCTGGGCATCAAGTGTCCCTGATAGTCCACCAGAGCCATGGCATCACTTATGACCCTGCGTTTGCTATCAGTGATCAGGTGAACCACCGCATGGGCGCGTTGTTGCTCATCTTTCTTATTGCCTCAATAAAATTTGGTTTGTAATATGTTGAGAGTCTCCATTACTGTTCAGACCACATAGGCACAGTTGTTCTCTGAATAATGTGGTGTCTCGCTTCATGTTGATTAGCAGCAGTGCTGTTGAAAAGAGATTAGGGAGCCCCATCATTAGAAAAAAAGATACTGATTATTAGTCTCAAATAAGAATACTTATCCTAAAATGTAAGATTATGTTTCATGCATTAATATTCATAGCTGGCGTTATAATTAATTCTATTTGTCTTGTATATTATTGTTTGGCTCTACATGTGAAGAGAACTCAAGTTCAAAGAGAGGCCTATCCTTCATCACAAAGAATAAATAATACCCACTAAATCCTCTGTGTCTTCAGCAGGAAAATAGGGCAAATACAGTATGAGCTTTGGTGAAACAAAGGCACAATCATGACACTCAGGACCAAGAAACAAGGACGATGATATATTTATGATCTCACTAGCACCAGCATTATAATGAGTGAAATACTGTTAGTTTCTAGTGTCTTATTGCACAAGTACTTTTTACAACATTGTCATACTAATTACAGTTACACTCAAGATGCCCTTGAATTAGTTTATGATATAGGAAAATAAACTATTTTTTTAAAAAAATCATATTTATGTAAAGACAAGCAATATAGTATGCTAGGAATGGCATAAAGATACTACAAGACAAAATTTGTCTGTCTGGTGTCATGCAAGCCAAACCAGTGGAAGATCTGATAGGATTTTTTTATGTTTCTGAACAAAAAACAGGGGAAACCAGTAAGCAAAATGTCTGTTTCAAGTCAAGTGACTTTTAATCACTTAGATTTTTTTAGAAAACTGACATATCTGGGGAAGAAAAAACACCAACCAACCAACCTAAACACATAAGAAAAGTGGAGACTGCTTTTTATTAAAACAGAGTTAAGTGATTACACTAAACAGAAAACTGAAAATGACTGTACAGAACAATACAACCAACAGGTTATGCAGGCAAGTTAGGCTGCAAATATGTTTCTACAGCCAAAATTCCTTGTGGAATAACTGAAACATATATTACATATACTGCTCTGGCACAAGTTATTAAAGGAGAAGTTGCTCTTCTCCATGCTATGTTTTTTTCTGTGGTGGTGTTCTTCAGCAAACATCCAGAAGAGGTTTAACAGGATGTCAGAGTGAAGTTCTTGTGCCTAAGGAAGCAGTTAAAATTACAAGCATGGTGACGATATATAGCCAAAGCAATGTATTTAGTGACTTGGGGAAAAAAACAGCAGGAAGACTACGAACCCAGAATGTGAGCAGAATGGGTCAAATGGTCACTCATCAACTCCCTACTAGATCCTATCTGACGACACTCAGTTATGTCTGAATCATCTCATTTGATGTAAAGTCTCTCTTCAGCAAGCTGAGAGAAGAGATTAATTTGACTACTGCCTTTCTGTGGCAGAAAGTCTTGGAGAGAGACATATTGGTCTCTTTCTTCTCCAGGTCAGCTCCTTGATCAGCCTTAAAGCCATACTAGCTATGTTTGCAGAAATTAATTTCACTGTATACCCCTTGAGGATCAGCTGATAAATGTGCCAGCAGAGAAAATGCATGCAAAAAAATCTTCAAAATCAGCTTTTTGTGCTCCTTTTGGTTTCAAAGATTGTAAGTTTTTGACACAGAATGCAGTCCAGATCTGTTTTAAGCAGGTCATATTCCAATTGAATTTCCTGGAGGCACAAAATGTGATTTTTAAATGGGTGGATATCAGGATAAGGGTAAATACATCTGCATAGATTAACTCAAATTTTTGCTTCATCTATAAAGAATTATTTGTCATTAAATGCTGCAGTGCTTTCTAGATTTTTTTTTTTCTTAAAGTGTAGTCAGATATCATATAAAAATTAGTGCTTGTCAGATTTTTTTCAGGGGTTTGTTTGGGACTTTTGTATGAAGCAAGTCTATGAAAACATCAGTACGGGACTTTCAGTGTGATACATTTTTTGAGGAAAAGGCCAATTCTTTTCTCAGTTTTGTTCATGTAGAAAAATAATTGTCACTTTTACCCTCTGAACTCACTTCTTGCTTGTAGTTCATAACCTTCTCCTGTGGACCTGTCTGAACTGTATTTTGTCTAGGAATATAATTGAGGGGGAGCAAGATTCTTTAGTCTATGCTTCATCTCACTGAGAGTCAGGTGTGAAGTGGAGTCAGAAGCTTTTGCTGTGAAGATGATTCTCTTGGGACAGTCTGAGAGAGATTCCCCAAACTGATCAAGACCAGTGAAAGAAAATTGTGCTAAAACAGAAGGGATGGCTTGTATGACACTGCTAGTTTGAAACCATATGATAGTCTGCCAAGGAGACAGAGCTTAGCTTTAAGTGCAGACAGCTTTTGAGAACATTTCCACTCCCTGTATGCCAAGACATCTTCCTCCAGTCAATGCTCAGTTATACTTTGTGATTTATTTAATCAAAAGGTGTAAAGCTTACTGTCATAATGAAAGTTTTTTATAAAAGCGTTTAATCAGATCACTATATGACCAGGCGTACCATTCAGGAGAAAAGAATCACAATCCCATCCTTAACCAATGACTAATATATACCCATATATCTGTTCTGATTTTTTTAAAAAAATATTACTATTTCCAACCATTTTTTCTGTTTTTCCTACTGTAAAAAGTCCAAGAGAATTTTTTTTCTCTTTTTTGCTTTTTTTTTTTTTCCTATGGCAATCATTTTGTGCAGGAGATGTTAGATAGAAATTAGCTCAATCTCTCTGACCTGTATATGTTTGTATACGTCTGAGTATGTCTGCATGTTTGTGCATGTTTGTTCAAGTCTGTGTACCAGGCTTGCAAAGATACAGAAATGATCATTCCTCTTTCTATTTTAAATTAAATGAGAATTATTGTTAGAGACCAAAGAATCTGTCACATTAATGTCACACAGCAGGCAGACGATGGTTTCTTTCTATATGACCCCAGTGTGATCACACCTGCAAGAATAAGTTCAGTTCTGGGAACCTCAATATCTCACATATATTAACAAATCAGAGGGAGTTCAGGAAAGTGCAACAAAAAATGATTAAGTGCTCAAAAGGAATGAAATGTAAAGAAATAATCACAACATGGCCAAGTAGTGTCTAATGTTATAACAGAGTACAACATCTGAAGGGAATAGATCTCAACAGGAGTTTTTTAAGATTGTGTCAGCTAAGGAAGTTAGAACAAATAACAAGGCATTCTGAAAGGAGAAGCTGAGGTTAAATCAACAAATATGGTATTACAAGTAGCTTTCTTATAATTTCGAAAAAATATAAGGAAAAATACAACCAAAAACTTGTTAAGATGGAAGGGACTCTGTAGGTCATCTTACCCAAGCTCCTGATTAAAGTAGGGATAACTTTGAATTTAGACTGCTGTGTTAGATTTGTTAGATTTGAGAATATTTTACAGGGATGTATATGTCACAGAATCCAATGTTCCAATGCTTGACCACCATCACCATGGAGAATTTTTTTTCTCTATATCTAATCACAATTTTCTTTGCAGTAACTTGTGTCTGTCTGTCATACTCCAGTCTTTCACTGAGCATATCTGAGGAGGTACGCTCATCATGGGTACTCTGCTGTCTCATGCTCAATTTTCTACTCTTTGAGAGCCTATCCTGTTGCATGGATTGACTCCAGTCCAGGTGCAGGACTTTACTTTTGTTTTCACTAAGTTTCACTGAATTTCTCCAGCTTGACAAAATGGCACTTCTACCTTCCAGTATATCCTCCTCTTCTCCCAGGTGCATGTCATCATTGTATTTGGTGAGGGTGCAGTCCATCTCATCATCCACATTGTGCATCAGCTCTAATACCAACTTCTGCAGAATGCCACTAATACCTAGACACCAATGGGACTTTGAAGTGATGTTTGTTAGTGTTCTTTAGCAGTCTGGCAATCTCGTCAGATTTCTATTCATCGCATAATCTGCCTATCTATAACTTTCCAATTTAGCTACATGGACACTGTGAAATATTGTGTCAAAATCATTGCTAAAGTCAAGATAAAAGACAACTACCACTCCCCTCTTGTCTGCTGAGTCAATCTTTCATCATAGAGGCTAATTGGCATGGTTACACATGAACTATGGTCATACACAACAAACAGACAATTCCCAATAACTTTTTTGTTCTTCGTGCGTCTGGAAATGACTTCCAGCAGGATTTGTTTTATCGTTCCAGAGGCAGAGGTCACACAGACTTGCCTGATGGTTTTCTTCCTTTTTGAAAATGGGAATCATGTTTGTCTTTTTCTTGTCATCAGGGATGTCTTCTATTCCCTGTTAATTTTCAAAGATGATAGAGAGCAGCCTTAAGAACGGCATCAGCCCTTTTTGATGCATCCAGTCTGGTCCCGTGGACTTGTATATGTAAAGTTTGCTCTAGTGGTCACTAAGACATCCTTAATCTAATTGGTCTTCTGCTGTCTTTGGTAGCACTTCTGGTACACTGCTACTAGGTACAGTGATTGGGCAGTCTGACAGCAAATCTTGCTGGGTAGAGAAGGCGCTGAGTACTTCGGGCTTTTCAATATCCTATATAGCTAGATGTCTGTCTCATTCAGCAGCTGGCCCACATTTTGCTCTTCCTTCCTTTTATTTCTCTACTTAACTGTAGAACTGTTTCTTACTCCCTTTCACATCTCCTGTCATTTTCAACGCCAGCTCAACTTTGATTTCCTTAACAGGCACTGTTTCTGTATTACTCCTGGGTGGACTGTTTCCAGCTCCACTCTGTATGCTTTCTTTTTGTGCTTGAGCTCATCCAGGATTTCTCCATTGACTCAGATGGCCTTCTGCCACATCTTGATTTCCCTCATATAGGGATTGATCTTCTTGTGATTTGAGGAGTTTCTTCTGTGAAGAAAACTGGATCCCCCGTCCCTTTGCTGCTCAGGTCAGCCTCCCATCGGATCTTGCTTATCAGTCCCCTAAAAAAGCTGAATTTCATTCTTATCTTCACTGCCAAATCCAAGTTTGCTATTCTGCCACACAGAAAGTGTACGGATGTATAGAAGTCATCTCATTGACAACAAAAGAGACCAGAGCAGATGCACCTTTAATCCTTGGAACTATTCCACTGGTTCTTTTTTTTTCATAAAAACTTTTTATCTATCAATCTCAATGGTACTATTAGGAAATAAAATTTATAGTCATGAAATTATAATAAAATGTAGTGACCTTGAATCTTCTCTTTGGATATTGATTCACAAATTAAATCTTAGGTAATAGATGGCACCTTTACTCAGTAATATTCATTCAAATACCAATCATAATTTAAACTATAAGAAAAAAAAAAGTACAAGTGTCATTATCAACATTCATTGGATAATATTAACTATTTTAGTATTATTATAAAATATTAACTACAGTATTACAACATTTTGAATAATGTATTCACATTTAGATATATACATAATAGAATTTCAGAAAAACAGGACTAAGAAGGCATTGAGAGGTCATCTAGTCCTTTTCCCTGCCCTAAGGCAGAATCAGCTCTCTCTATGATTCTACATAGACATTTTTCCACTTCTCTTAAAGACTTCTATGACAGAGACTCACCCAGCAATCTATGCCTGTAATTCACTACTTTACCTTTACATGTTTCCCCAGTGTCTATTCTGAATTTTCTGTGCTGCTTTTGAAGCTCATTATTTCTTGTCTGATACATCATGATTATGGAGGCCAGTTCATTTCCTTCTCTGTGGATATGGATATCCAATCTGGCTTACATCCACCCCAATGTCATTTAACTACACTTCCTCCATTTTCTTAAGAAAATGTCTTATGAAAGGGCAACAGATATGTTACAAAAATGAAACTATATGACACAAAACTTCCTTTCTATTTGTCATTTTGTAAAAGATTAGCTTGTTTATGTTGGTTCGATCTGACTTGTTCTTCACAGAGCTCCATTCTGTGTGCTGTGTACTTCATTCTTATCTCCCATATACTTGCAAATACGTTGTTTTATTATTTGTTGCTGATTTTTTCAGAAAGTTGAAGTTAGAGTAACTTATCTATTATTCTCTGTTATAGTTACCTGGTTTCCCCTCTTTTTTATTTTTTTTTTTTTTATATAGGCCTTAAGCTTCCTGTTATCTATCCATAACTCTTCAGAATGATGATTGCAAACAGTTTGTTTATACTGAGTTAACAGAAGTTATCCAGTTAATTTATGATTAACTGTACATATACCATCAATTGCATATTACCCCTTGTCCTGGTTTCAACTGAGATATAGTTAATTTTCTTTCTAGTAGCTGGTATAGTGCTGCATTTTGGATTTAGTATGAGAATAATGTTGATAACACACTGTTGTTGTTAGTTGTTGCTAGGTAGCTGTAGTGTCTACACCAAGTCAAGGATTTTTCAGCTTCTCACACCCTGCCAGGTGCACAAGGAGCTGGGAGAGCACAGCCAGGACAGCTGACCCAGACTGGCCAAAGGGAGCTTCCCTACCATAGAACATCATGTTCTATACATAACTGGGAAGCTAGCCGGGAGGCAGAATCACGGCTTGGAAATAGGGCATCAGATTGTTTTTTTCCTACGTGGTGAGCAATTGCATTTGTGCATTACTACTGATGATGATGATAATTATTTTCCTTTGTTATCCTTTTAAACTGTCTTTATCTCAACCCGCAAGGTTTTTTTCCATTCTCCTCTCCATCCTCTTGGGAGGGAGGGGTGAGTGAGCGGCTGCCTGGTGCTTAGTTACTGGCTGGGGTTAAACCACAACACACCTGCATGTCAAACTAATTATTTACTGATCATTTTTTTTAGTCATATTACTAAAGCATCCATCAAAAGTGAGAGAATCTTTCTACTGATCATTTTAGTTACAAATGAGAAAGTGCTGCTATGTCAATAAATTATCGGCACCAACAAATTCTGATTGCGTTCCTGTGAGTCATATAGAAAATGAGATGTAGTAGAAAATAACCTCATCTGTATTAAACAAAATCAAAACCGAAAACCAGAAATCCGAATAGGCATAATATTACAAGAAATAATCTAACCAATAGAAAACCACTGGGGTACATCATAATTTCACACAGCACTATTATTTGGTGGAATCAGACCTAGAGTTCAGTGTGCGCCACATTAATTCTGAAAAACACTGCCATGCCTGTTGTCAAGTGGAGTGTTCCTTTCAATTCCTAGGGAAAAGTTTTTGATACCTCATGAACCACCATTGGTCACAGCTGTTGGATTCATCCCGTTCCATTTTTGGGAACTTATCTGAAGAGTTAGGACCATAGGTCTTCTAGGAGCTGATCAAGAATAGCCAATTTCTTCCCATTGGCTACTAGGTGATTGCTATTCTCTGATGCAGTAAACAGCTAAAATCAGATTGGATGCATCTAGTCCTTAAAGACATGCTTGAGTGTAATGTTTTAAGAGAATGGATAGGTTTTATGTAATGTATATATTTGCTGTGAGAAACAAATATGGAAAGATGAAATTGTGAAAGAAACCTAGACCTGAGATGAAAGAGAAAAGTTAGGTTTGAGACTATAAATAGTATAAACAGCATGTGTTGAGACTAGTTTGGCTGTAACTACAGTAGTGCAACTGAGATTGGCTGTGGGCACTAAGTATTACAAAACTGAAAGAAAGGGAAAATTTTGGGGAAATGAATTGGCTATCAAAAGAACAACAAACAATTCAATGAAGAAATAACATCATTAGCTGGTATTAATAAAATACTTTGTCATCTTTTAATGTATGCAACCCACTGCAAAGTCAAATTATAGTCAGTGTGTTACAAATTCCTCCACTTCAGTTTCTGAGATACGTGACAATTCAATGCTTAACTTGGGATAAATTTTTGGCAAATACCACATTCTTTCAAAACCACTGCTAGTAGAATTTGAAGACATGATCATAATCTCTAAAAGACTTAATTTTGTACTTACACTGAAAGACTAATTTTAGTTCCTCAGTGAGAATCTGTCACCTGAAAGGAAACTTTGTTGTCATATGCAAACTCCAATTGCATTATGTGTGAAAAAAAGTTTGGTTTAGTTGTTCTTATATAATCCACTTGTGCATAGTCATGTATAACATTCATAAATAAAGTGATCAACATTTTTGATTTTTGTATTTATCACAAGTCTGTTTCTATGTATAAAAATAGGCCTGTATATGAACTTTTTCAAAGTTTTAAAAGAATTGTGATTTATGCACAGGAAATAAATAAACTGAGTAATGGAATGAATGCTGTCTAGAGATGCACATTTCAGACAATCCTTCCATAAAAAGGTCAGCAGATACTGGAGTGTATAATATTCCACTTGCATCTTCCCCCCCCACCCCACCCCCCGCCTCTGTATACAAGAATCTGTGACTTCCCTGGAGGTCAGAACAGCAACTTTCAGATGCATTAAATTCATTTAAACTCTAATAATCAGTGAAGAAATGAAATAGTACTGAACAATAGCAGCACTCTGTGGTGTTTACAAATACATTTGCAGGAGGTCATTCCTCCTGTGAACCCATTGTACATGCCAATTTGTTGCACTCTTCATTATAATAGAAAAAGTATGGGTAATAATGAACTGCAAACCTTATTTGGAAAACACATAACTTATAAGCATCAAAAGACAACTGGGGTCATCTCTAAAGCAGATTTCATAGTTGCCAATGAGTATTTTGCTGCTTTCATTAAATGGACTTTAAAAGGATTTTAATTGCATTTCTTATTTTGGCTAACAACTTGATTCTGAGAATATTCTGTCTTCACCTGTTCAGCTCTAAAGAACATTACTTAGGCCCAGAAAAAACCGTACCAACGCTATTGAGGTCTAGACTAAATGGTCTTTCTGAAACTGTGTAACAGACTTCTTTCAAACACTTGATTGCTAAAATTTGCTCATTTCTGTTTACACTTACCTTGTTTCCTGCATGATGCTAGGTATGCATGACTACTATCTCCTCTGAGTTTGCAAATCATATACTGCAGAAGAGACACAATATAGGAAAAAAGCCTAAGTCACTTAGGTCAGTGTGAATGCAATTTGGGCTTATTATGCACATGTTTCTGCCAGTACTGGTATTGAATGATTTACACATTGTCCAAGCCTAGGAAAAGGTAATTCCCTGTTCTGAGTAATGAAATCCAACATTAACTAAATATAGTGGAAACAGCTGATCTCATAGTCACAAATGTATGCATGCAAACTTTCAGAGATTGCTCCAGTTTTAGGCACAGGCCTAAATTTCACTTCTCTGAAAAGAGATATAGCAAATATGGGAAATCTAACTCTATATAGATAGTGGTTTTCTATGTTATTTTCCTTTGCTAATGAAAACTAGATAAATATTTTGATAGAATGCTATGGATCAATGGTATCAGCAATTCATTTGGAAGTTCCCAGAAGTGTGTTTTAAGTTGACTTAAAGAAAGAGAGGAGGAAGAACTGTTTGCTTGCTATATATGCATATGAAAAGATAAGAATAGCTGTACTCTGCTCTGTTTTCATCTGGCTTTATTATGCTGAGTCTTGATACTTCGTGTTATCATACATACAATATATAAAGCAAGGGTCAAACCAAAGTCAATGGTAATACTATATTGATGAGGGATGTGGTTGATACAGAAAATCTTTTCCAGTGTTTATCTACAATGAAATGCCATGCTAGGACTTCCTGATTTTTTTCCTTTTCCTCTGGGTTTTATTTTGGTCAGTGTGGTTGTATAGGAGGAGTAAAGTGCTGAACCACTTCATGTGGATCTTTATTTGTTGAGAATACAAAGAGTATAGGACTTAATGCAGGGAATCTAAAGGAAATGAAAAATTGCCTTAAAATGCTTTGTGTCATTCTGGTTTGGTTCTGGTTTTTTAGCTGCCTCATTGTTATCTACTACTTGAGAAAAACTCTTCAGAATGCTTTAAGGATTCCATATAAATCTGACAGTGTATCTTTGGAAGTATAAGAACCTGAATAAAATTTTATGTTTTTTCTGCATGATTCTAAAAAAAAAAAAAAAATCTGTATTTTAAGAAGGAAGGCCTAAGAATCTATCTGTCTTAATCACTGTGAAATGATACATAAATATTGATAAAATACTACTGATTTAGAAATTTCACTGTAATGTTTGGTAGATGACTGTTTATTCACAAAGAGTTAGGGTTTGACCTGTTGCTATCATTGACCTAATTCGGTCAAGAAAATAGAGATTTGAGTAAATTCTTAGTAGTACATAGGAAAGGAATCTATTCCTTTTCATAAAAGTTCCTTGATTCTTTTTTGAGAAAATTGCTTAAGTGGCATCCAAAACACATTTTACCTTACAGTTCTCTTTCTTTTCTTTGAAGACTTGATTCAGAGTTTCCATAAGAAACTTTCTAACTGAGAACGAGGAATAATTTTCCTGATTAAATAGTCTTAAGTTTAGCTTATGATAAATCAACTTCTTAGGCACATTGAAGGCAATTGGTAAAGATAAATCTATAGTAAAACCCTGTCCAAGGTATGAATATTGTCTTCTAACAGGATCTAGAAAATATAATTCAGCACCATTTTTTACACTGATCTTATTTCTTTCTGAGTTCTTCAGCATACGTAGTCTGGATTGACTTGGAGAAGTGGCTGTCTGCCATATATCTGCTGCCACTTTCCTATCTCTTCCCTTTCTGACAATATTTAAGGTAAGCTTTATCCATAAGAAGAGCCTTGCTCTGTATGTATAGCAGTTAATTTCCTCTCACCGGAATGATAAAAAGCAAAAATAGAACTCTTTGTGCTCAGTTCCTTTCTGAGAAAAAATCAATAAGAAGTCAAAGACACCTATATAAGCCATCACAGCATAGAATTGAAATAATTTGAGATTTTGCAAATCATATAATAATATTTTTTTTCAAAATAATCAATAGAAGAACTAAAACATTGTATTTAGATATTGAAGTTGAATGTTGTTAGAGCAAAGTGACATAGAATATAGCTCATCATATATAGGTTGAAAATGAAACAAAAGCAAAAAAGCCATCAAACCCTGCAAGAGGTGTTTTGACAGCTGAGGCTTGAGAAAATGCATAACATAAGCTGCTACCCTTTTCATATTAATACTGGGGCATTGTACGTTGAACTCTTTTTTAAGTATTCCAGGCAAGTCAGAAGAAAGTATTGATCAGCTTTGACATGCCCATAAACTCATCAACAGATATTGGTGACTAATTCTGAAGTACATGCAGATGTCTAAGATAATGGGCTACAGTGCAGTTTCATTGATAGATAAGATTTTTTTTAATGTGTTCATTTAGATGTTAGATGCTTTCTGAGAGATTAATAAACTAATTTCTTCCTATCTCATTTTGGTGTAAGTTTAAATGCTTAGACTGCATTAATAAAATATTGTTCCCAACTTATCCTGGGAACTTTGAGACAGAAAGGTTGCACCAAGCTTGGTAAATGATTTTTCTTGGAGCTTTTTATGTGGATATTTCATAAACTTCACATAGCTTTGCTGCTGGAACTCTGAAATAGCCTAACTCTGCACAATTATTTTCCCTCTCAGTGCACATAGAAACATTGTGATTTGTGATAATACTAAGCAAAAAAGCCAAACAAAAGCATGTGAACATCTCCCTCTAAATAATATTTTCCCACAATTTGGATGTGAATTTTCTCACCTATAGTTTACTTTCAAAATCACATGGTCTCTAATCAAATTTTAAGCTAGCTACAATAACATTTTTTACCCCTGCTGCTTACTATGGTATGTCAGGAAGGTTAAAGAACTGTCATTACAGGAAAACGAAGTTCTGTATTTGTTAGTATTGTGTGTTGGAAATAGCAATGCTAATGCTCAGCCCAGCATATTTCCAACAAAGTTTCAGTGGCTCACAGGTCTCATTTGTACTCCTGTAAAGATTATTGGAAAATTATAAAAAGGTATTTTTAAGCCTCCTAACAAGCAGACTAGTAGAAAACAAAAGTATCAAACCCACTGTCTTTACCAAGGGCCTCCTTAGGAATACATCATAAAAATAATTTGGTCTGACTGACTTAGCAGGGAATTCTCACCAAATCTCCGTGCTTGACAACATCTACGATGGTCCCTTTGGACTCATGTTCATTCTTCTGGAAGACTATAGTATGTTGCATAGGCCAATCACACAGTCACTGTTTCTTGTCTGTGTCGGTGATGATCTGACTGACAGTTGGTGACATATTGTGCATCCATGGGGACAGAAGAATGCAGACACAGGGGTTGCTGATAACCTTTCCTGAGTGCCTCTACAAGAAGCAAATATAATGGGATTATATTGACTAGACTAATGACAGAGCTGATGATGAGTTGTAATCTCCTTTAAGAGGTCATTCAGAGGGATAGTCTGCTGCTTAGTTAAAATTATTCAGCAATCTAGAATTAGCAGGAGCCTTTTCTCTTTTTCTCTTTTTCTCTTTTTCTCTTTTTTCTTTTTTTTTTTTTTTATTACAGCATATGCACAAACCTGTGTGATGAAGCTGATGACTGATGATGATGATAGTAATGATAATGGCTGCTTGATTTTTTTCTTATGCTGCTATTCACTAGTCCTATGTGCTGAAGGCATATTGTATGCACTAAGACTTCGTTAGGAATTTCTGAGATGGATGATTCCTTTTTTCACCTGAAAATATCTTTCATTTGCATTTCTGATCCTAGCTCCATTCTGTAGAAAACTTTAAATAAAAAAGGAAATTTCATGGCTGATATTATTTTTAAAATGAAACTTTAAAATAATTGACATTTGAGAAACAAGGAAAGGATCTTCTATGCTGCACATCCATCTATTAATCTACATACCATTATTGGTGAATCAAAAGAATTCTCTCGAGAGGATAATTGCGTTCTGTATATTACAGAAGGGTCTACAAGATGGTTTTCATAATGGGACAATATAAAATTAAGCAGTCTCCCAGGAAATAAACAAAAAGTTACACATTAAATATTTCTTTAATCACTGACACAATGCACTGCACAGCAATGAGTATTCTGAATTCCAGACTCTCAGGGTTAGGATCAGAGATGTAGTTCTTGTCTCTCATAAACCCTATTTATGAACACAGGAGGCTGGAAAGGTATTGATTATTAAAAAAATCCATCAGATTCAACAATCAGTCAGGACTGGTTGACTGGTCATTGGCCACTGGTATGCAGATTCTCTACTTGTGTATATGATAGTATAATATTCATTTTCCATTTCAATGATTAACCATGGACAATAAAGGTTAGAAAACACAGGAGTGCTGGGTATCTACCGAGTAATCATGTATCACAGTGAAAACATAATATGTTGAGCTGACCTTGAAATGAAGAACAGCAGAGGAGAGATAGTGTCGTTCTCTTGTCACACAAAAAGCGGAAATGAACTTCAGGTCATTCCTACTTTCTTGGCCACTGGCTGTTATCTTGGAGGTGTTGTGCTTGAGAGATTTTATCAACAATACTTCGTGATTACTGCTGGGCAATCCAGAGAACCACATTAACATTGGCCTCAAAGGAATTTTTCCACATGTCATCCCAGCCAGAGGCTAAAGGGCTAAAGAGCTACAAGAGAAGTTATGGACGACAGCTAATTAGAAAAGGGAAAGGACAATGGAATTGAGTATAAAGATTAAAAAAAAAAAAATCTATTATTTTCAAAGTTGTAATGGTATATGTCCTTGTGTGTATTTCTAGCTCCTTTCCTCTGATGCCCTATGACATTCTCACATTTTCAGTTACATTACATATTCAATCAGACAGCAAGCTTGGAGGAATATTATGCCATCACTTATTTTTTTTTCAGGAATGAAATCCTATAGTATAACTTTTTCATGAAGGTCATTACTGTAAGTTAAAAATTTGGAGACATAGATTATATGTATTTATTAAGGATGCCGAGGTGTCATAAATCATAAGATTCAAAACATTTGTGACTAGAATCTGTAACATTTAGATATGAGATGAAGAAAATTAAGGATGTTATCTGAAAGTTTGCGTGTTCATATCTTCTTTCCCTCATAATTAGACTATGACAAAAAAGTGTTGCTATTTTTTTGCACTATAGAGTTCAACAGCTTTCCAATACCTTCTGTTAGATTCCTTTACCACAGAGGACTAGCTAGAAGTCTACAGCCCTTTCAACATAGCTCATGTTTCTGATATGAATATGTACTTTGGTTCTCTTGGATGCAATTATCTTAAACATCTGCAGTTCAGGAAACCACAGATGAACTAGTCATCCAAGTCTTTATATTCAGGGACAAAAATGGTACTCTTACGACACCGTTCATTTGACTTGTTCTACATGTTTATGTTAAGATCAAATTATTTTTTTCCTAAAAATGAGTGCTTATTTCCATTCATTAGTTAACCTTGGTCAGACTGTTTAGAGGAAGACATTGATGACTTCATTGCTGAAGATGTCTATCAAGTGTATCCAGTCCCTGAAAACTAGATAATTTCAACATATTATTTTCTCAGGGGAGGAATGAGGTGAGCAGAAAACTCTGAACTTTCCTGTCCTTTTTAGGTAGGTGGACCTTCACAAACTCACATCCCTCACCTTTGCTCATGCTTTTAAAGTATTTTCTTTCCTCTGTACGCTGCTCAAATTGGAAGTAATTTCTAAAGCTCTGTGTAGTTCGGAACCTGTCACCTATGAAAAGGGCTTAGTACAGCTGTTAAGACACTGCTGTGATGCACTGAACATCGTCTTTGTAGGCTGAGCAAAATGGACTCTGTGTGGATGCCCATTGCCTTTAGAATTTGCTCCTCTGATAGCTGTCGGAGAAACCTGCCTGCCTTCAGAGTGAGACAATTATTTCATTTATTTTTCGATGAACAATGTTTCTTGATTTGCTAGACTTTTTGTTCAGATTACTACTACTGAGTTTTCTAATGATGCCTCTAAATGACATTTCTAGCAGGGACACTTGTCTTATTTAGTCTTACTAGTGAGAGTGGTACATACAGTTTATACATCTTTAATTTTTTAAACCAAAGTGTTTAGCTGCTGTGGGAACCTGTACTGTAAAAGTGAATAAAATAATGTTTTCAAAATTCCTAAAATTCTCTTATTCATGTGCTGTCCGTTGTGATAAAACTCAAGGTGGTAGGTGCTTAATAAAATGACTGACAGGCAATATAATGCAAGTTGCTAGTAGCAGCGCTAGTTCTGTAGCACACACTTCAGCCTAAGCCCCATATCTGTGAAGAATGATAATTAAAGAAGAATAAATACAAGATATTTAAAATGCCAGTTCACTGTGATTGAACAGACATACCACTGTAATTTTTTAATTCTTTTCTTTTCCCAAAAGTACTTTTTCAGTTTCTGCATATTATATATTCTGTTACCCATAAGCCTGAATACCCAGTGCTAAGACATTATTCATTTCCAAAAGTTTAAACTGTAATAACGCTTGCCTTCCTTTCTCAGTTGGCTGTAGAGCTGCATTTAAATGAGATATTTGTGATCTATACTTTTAACATTATAAATAAATCCTTCTGCTGCTGTAACTGTATATGTATGGAAAATTCTTAAAAGACAGAAAAGCCATTCAGCACATGAAAACACTTCTTTATTCCCAAATGTAGATAAAATTATAAACTTTACAGCATAATTCCTTTCAAACTTAAGTAAAACTCAAAGATTTTGTAAGATTTATACCAGCGGACTGGGAAGTGGCATGTTTCTTAAGATAAAACAAAGTTCTGTGTAGGTGTCTGTGTGTGTATAGACACCGGGTTAAAACACCTTTCCCTGTGCACTGGTAGGCCACATCGATATAGACTATCAAGCACTGAAAGTATACAGTGAAGAAACTTTCTTTTTTTCTGTTTTTCATCTCTGTTATCATTTTAAAAAGCAGTTTTACTTTATCGAATAAGGGTTGGTCTCCCACAAAAAGCTTATGACAACCTTCACAGGTTTCTGAAAAGCTTGTATTGAGATTCAGATATTATTTCTGCAAATGGGACCCAACCACATTATTCTGGTAAAGATCACAGCTGAACTAAAGGAATTTGTCTCATACAAATACCAGATGACTCCTGTATCTTAGGTAAAGCTGGAAGTGTACAAGGTATCTTTTGTATTTACAAAGTACTGGCATGTCAGTGCTGAGAAGAGAATAGGTCTGATAAATTTTTTTTTTTTTCCCCTGCTGTGTCACTGGTCTGTTTTCCCATCGTTGATCTTCCTATGAACTAATCAGAAGAGCTAAGTGGAAGAGGAAATTCACATCCTTCTAAACAAAAATAGTAGCTGCTGCTGCGTGCTTTTGGACAATTTCCTTTGAACAGTTCACCTTTGCATCCCCCATCAAAAAAAAAAAAAAAAGTGCAGTAGGGTAAGTTTCTTCTATGTAATCTCATAAAAAGTACATGGATACAGGAATTATAAAACTGCATTGTACCCTTTTTTTGATGGATCTGCATATAATTTTCAAAAGCAGACAACTAAATAGCACATCTGTAATCTGTATGTGAATATTTAGACATAGAAATTTGAGCTTTATTTTTCCTCTTAAGAAAAAATATTTGCAAAACTGATTTTTCTAGTGATGTGAAATTTTGAAATTTGTTAAAACAGCCACTTAACAAAATAAGCCATTCTATTTAGTGTCCATACGCTTTTTCAGAATGCATGTGATGAATCTCTCAACATGGCAAACACTCAGATGCATTTATAAAGCCCAGAGCGAGTGATATCATCATGTCCCTCACACCAATCAAATATTATTTAAAGTATAATAAATCAGAACAAAATTACATGTCAGGTATTCAAAGGTTATGAGCAATAGAATTACAGTACAAAGTCATTGGCAGAAGGAGAAAATCACTACTGCAATCACGCTGCAATTATCCAGTTCTAGACTTCTTTATATGAAAAGTGGAATTGTAACAGTTTAATGAAACAGTGATAATAATTGTAAGCTAGTATTTTTGTCTTCTTCATATTTGACTTTGCTAGGATGTTGTTGAGAGGCCAAAGGAACAAAATTAACAAGTGACTAAAAGCCACCTTATGTTACTGTATCAGAAAACATCTGTCATGATGTCTAAATCCATACCATTTAGTCAGAATAAAAACATCAGTGTGCAAAGTATAGTAAAAATGACTCCATTATTTTCTTTCTTCATGACATTTTGAGGATTATTAATAGTGCTTAAACATAGGCAACTGACATGGGAATTTCCAGTCATAATCAGAATATTTCAGTAAGGTTTCTGCTCTGAACCATCCTTTGAAAGAGTTTTTTCCCCCTCCCCTTTCCCCTCTCTCTCTTTGTCCTTCTTTGTTTTTCTCTTTCTTTCTCTGTTTCTCTTCCACTCCCTCCCTGGGTAATATAGAGCACCAAGGAAACTAATATTCCCCTTTTCATGCAAATTTAGAAAATACTTGTTTAGATTATTAGCATTAACTAAAGTAGAGTAAGGTAGTGCACAAGGCACAAATGTATTCTTCATGCAAATAAAACAGGTAAGTACCTCCGATTACCATGTCATAATCAGGGAAAATTTGTCTCTCTCTCTCCAGCAGAAAGTACCTCCTTGATGAATTATCAGTCTGTTTGGTTATGTGGAGATTTGGACCAAAACCAAACAAAATGCTGATGGTTCATTTTTATCCTAAATCCCTGAAGTTTAAGATAGGGCAAAATTCATTACTCTAAGATATTCTAATTTGTACCTTTCTCTCGAGTGTGTAAACTAATAACCATGAAGAAGAATTCGAAAATGAGTTCATGAGAAGTCTAGAGACCTATTATGTGGGAAATCACAAAATGATTTTTGAAGTCATAAAACCCCTTAAATGTACTGTAAATTTATTGTAAATGCTATCTGGTTGATCTTGCAGTCTTTTGGCAGGCAAAATTCTCCTTGATGCCAATGGGAGTTTTGCCATTATCAGAATTTCAAAGACGAGATCTTCTATAAACACCCTAGTAGTCTAAAACATTACATTTTATTATCTCCATGAGAACTATATTCCTTATAAACTTAATAATAGTGAATAAATTTGTTCCTGACTTGAGGCTCTGAGAAAAGTAATGCAGCTATAAGACCGTATCTAAGCCTTATTTAGGTTTATAACTAAGCAACTGGGTGCACTCTTCGTGCCTTGCTCATTCGCGGTCTGCCACATGCCCACCGAGCTGTCTGCCAGTATGCAGGTGCGTTTGCTTCTGTGGGAGCTGTGGCCCTATGTGTAACAAACTGGGAATGTGAAAAATCATTAATTTACCTTAGGTAATTTGACTTGTTAGTACATCAACTGTTAGCATCAGGATAACTCAACTTCTGTGAATTTTCTAGGCAGCTCTGTGTGATGCACAAAAGATCACAAGGATCTTTTGTCACAGGGATTTTTGTTTCGTGTAAAAACTTGCCATATGGCAAGCAACATCTTCAAACCCATGAGGCACAGGAAAACCACCGTGCTTGCAAATGTATCTGAGTATGTCACTCCCTGTCCCCTGCTGCTCAGTGAAAATGGTTTGTTTCCACACTTGCTATGAATTTCTGTGAATGAAAGGAATGTGCCTCTCTTATTTAACTGTGAACTGCAACTATATCTGTTGAGGTAAAAAACTATAGCAGAAGCTAAATATTGAGGACTAAACCCAAAGAAGGACTTCAAATGCAGAAGAACTGACAGATTCCATGGTCCTGGTTGGAATTTTGTCAGCTTAGATGTATTAAAAATTATTTTATTATTCAGTGTGAGGACAAATATGCTTGTTAAGCATGCTGAATTAACAGACATCAGACTGGGTAAAGAACTCGTCAATGTACAGTGTAATGGCAAACATTTGAAGTACTTACAGTAACCAATCCTACTGCATAGCAATCTCCCTGTTCCTCATTTCCTAGGCACTTCAAATGCTATCACACAGAATACTTCTCCACAAAAACCTCATTTCCCAGTGCTGTGTAGCTGGTGTGAAATGAGCCACTTACCCTCAAAAATAACTGTTGAAGATTGTCAGAAGGCAGTTTTATCCACTACCAATGCTCTATAAGCTGTAATAAAGTGGCAATGCTGCCGTTGCAACCCAGTCTTTACAGGATGCAGAGACGTAGCTTTTTGGACTGTGTTCTGGTCAGTCCTACAACTCATTGAGGATGACTGGACCAGGTCAGTTCTTGTAAAGCAAATTCCAAAAGAAAGCCAAGTGTACTAGAAACTATTTTGATGTTTCAAAAGGTCTTTCCTCCTAGACCAGCTCCAAACAAAAATTCCATTGTGGTTCTGATGTAGCAAGTTTTTTTCCTCTGGGTAATATGTAGGGAAGAAAAAAAATCCAAACATTAAAAGCTATAACTACTTATAGAATATTAAGGATATCTATCATAAAACGTCTGAACACCTCATCATCCTGGTCAAATGCTATTGTTTGATGATTACATGTTTTCAATAATAGTTTAATTATACTATACAGAATCAATTTCTACTTGTATTTACAAATGGAAAATTTGTACTATTTTTTCCCCATTCAATCACTGGAATAAGTTGATTCTGCATAATTTAAAAGTTGATACATTTTATCCTGTCTGTGTTGCAGATGAAAATGTATGCATTACATACACATATTTTAAATTACATTACATACACAAATTAGTAAGCACATACATAAGTTATTCCAACACTCTCTGTGGAAATCTTACATTGTTTTTGTCTGTGATTTCGAATGTGTGTTAAAAGTCAACAAGCAGTGAAAGGATAACACAAGTTGTCTGAATCTCCAGAGTCCCTTTAATTGGTTGCTTCTACCGGTCGACATCCTGGTTGTTCAGCACAGAAGATGCTGAAAGAAAAACATTGACCAAAACCTTTTCAGAAGAATTTCATAGTGGAACTAAAAATGAGGTTGTCAGTTTCTTGGAAGAAATAACTTTTCAAAGACAACTGTTTGCTATAGAGGAGACAGAAGGCAATCTGACATCAGTGGTAGTGTGGTCCAACAAAGTGGGTTTGTACTACTTTGAAAAGTAAATGGTGTTGTGAGTAAAGAGCCCTTCGGAACCACCAAAGGTCTGTTCTGATGCCCACATTACTTGGAATTTTCCATTAAGATGCAATACCTGTAGATTACTGTAGCATAATCAAAACAAGGTATCCAGTGTATTTTAGAAATTACAGTTTGTGTTTCAAGTTCAGGAAAAGGGAGTTTACTCAGCTCTATCTAGGAGAACACCAAAATACTTCCCACTACTCTGTTAGTGTTTCAGATCCGTTGCTCCTTCCTGACACCCGTATCTAAAAAGCTCTCCCAGGTGGATATTAAGCTGTGAAGTCTTCTGATTCTCTGACTTATGATAATGCTTTTGGAACTGTTTACTGTGCAGTCCTGAGCTCTGATCCCAGAACTCTGCAATGAATTCCATTATTTCTAAGCTATATTTATGTATTTATCTCTATTCTAGCAAACAGTATTTGCTACAGCATTTGCAAATATTTCTGGAGTTCTAGAAGGAATCTCTTTATTGATCTTTCTTTCTTTTAATGATTATTCACAAGAAACATAAGACTGAAACACAAGGAGCTTAAACTAGTGTACTTCAGCAGAAATTCAATTCCCAGCTGTAAAAAAGAGGTTTTATCCATACAAACCGCAAGAAAAAGGACTGAAGTTAAAACAGTTATTTTACTTTGACATTTGTATTCAAATCCTATTTGTCTAAATTACATTGCTGTAGTGCCTAATCTTTTAACTTTTAATAAGCCTCTGTATATACACACGTGCACATAAACATCTTTCTACAAAATCTGTCTCTGAATGTGTGTGTATGTATGCATTGAGGTCTGGGTGTTCTTATACATGGTTATACAGATTGTTAAATTCATTTGTATGTCTGTGTTTATACACCCATGTGTATGCAAATATATAAATATTTTTATAGCTTATTGAAAACTGATCACCTGTCTTTGGTACAGCAATGGTTAGACACTGATTTACTTCAGAGCTAATTTCTTGAAATCTACATTCAAAACTAGAAAGTCTGTTGACTTGTTCACCTTGAAAAAAATGCAATTTCATCAAAAGAAATTTTCTGTCACCTAAGACAGCACTTGGCATTCCCCTTTTTGAACTTAATGACGTTCCTCTCAGCCCATTTCTCCAACTTGTTGAGGTCCCTCTGGATGGCAGAACAACCCTCTGGCATATCAACCACTCCTCCAAGTTTTGTTTCCTCAGCAAACTTGCTGAGGTGCACTCTGCCCCATCATCCAGACCATTAATTAACATGTTAAACAGCATCAGATCCAGTACTGATCCTGGGCTACACCACTAGTCACTGGTGTCAAACTGAGCTTTGTACCACTGATCACTGTCCTCTGGACCCAGTCATTCAGCCTGTTTTCAACCCACCTCACTGTCTTCTTATCCAGCCCGTATGTCAACAGCCTGTCTGTAAGGATCTTATGTGAGACAGTGTCAAAGGTTTAACTGACCTCCAGGTAGACAATATCCACTGCTCTCCCCTTCTCTACCAAGCCAGTCATTTCACCACAAAAAGCTATCAAGTTGGTCAAGCATGACTTCCCCTTGGTGAATCCATGCTGACTACTCCTGATAACTTTCTCATTCTTTATGTGCCTGGAAATGGTTTGCAGGATTAGTTCTTCCATCATTTCCCTGGGGATTGAGGTGAGGCTGATGGTCTGTAGTTCCATGGGTCCTTCTCTGTTGCCCTTCTTGAAGATATGAGTGATGTTTGCTTTCCTCCGGTGCTCAGGTACCTCTCACAATTACCATGATTGTTTGAAGGTAATTGAAAGTGGCCTCGAAATGGCATCAGTCAGCTCTCTCAGCACTTGTGGATGCATTCCATCAGATCCAATGGAATTTTGTATGTCCAGTTTCCTTTGGTATTCCACCAAGGGTAAGTCTTCCCTGGTCCTGACTTTCTACCTAGTCTCTGAATCCTGAGATTTCTGAATGATGGTCTTAACAGTAAAGGCTGAGGTGAAGAAGGCATTTAGTATCTCAACCTGTATTCCCAGCAGGCACACAAACACAAAACCACACTAACACTCCTATATACCACAAATGTTCATATATACACATGATAGGCCACACAGAGCGACACAGACGCATTCAGCACTCACCCAAATACAAACAGCAGTAATGGCCTCATTCTGTTTCCCTCTTTAGCTGGGCAGGATAAGGATAGACACACATATGTGTAAATACAATGTGGATCCCTCCAGCAGCTGGGCTTACACCTGATCTCAGTCTCCCTAGTTGCCGGTATGTGAATATATGAGCCTCTGAGGCTGCAGCTCCACTTCAGTTGCTGGTACAGAATCACATGCAGACGTGTGTGCGTGCGCACGCGCACATACACACACACATTGTGTGTATCCTTGGATATTTTTAAGGCATGAGTGGACAAAGCCTTCGGCAACCAGGTCTGATTTCATAAATGACCCTACTCTAGGGCATGAGGTTGGATTAGAGACCTCTGGAGGCCCCTCCCAAACTCAACTATCCTGCCTTTCTATGATTCTGTAACAGAATTGAAAATGTTTCAGTTTATAACAAATAGTTGATGTAATTCAATGTATTTTTCCCCCTTCTGTGGTTCTCAAAGCATGAAGTAGTTCACTTAGTACCCACTGGCTCTTCTTTTGGAGCTTACAGAGAGAACTAGGATTCAAGAAGGCTTACCCTCCTGTACTGAGGACTAAATCGTCAATTGTATGAATTGCAGAAATTGACTTTAGGCACCGTGCTATCTGATAGAATCCTCAGCCTTTAATTTATCATCTAGATTCGCTAAAAAGCTGTGTGGAAGATGGACCAACTAAAAAGAGATTCACAAAGTTCAGTAAAGAAGAGGAGGAGCTGGATAATAGGAAAGGCCACTGAAACGTGTTCTAGCACTCCTTCTAGTCCCTGAGTTATTTCTAATTGCAAGACAAAACCAGTTTCCATTTTCATGCAAAACTGTCATTTGGGAATCATATTCCACAGCCTTTTTTTTTTTTTTTTTTTTTTTTTGGACATGCCAAAAAGGGCAACTACCATTGCCAGATGACATCTTCCCTGAGGAATCCCGTTATCAAATCTCTGTTCTGGCTGGACTGACATAAAGATATGTATGTAGGTGTCCTGCATTCTAGAAAAGTATGCTAAAATTAAGTTACTGAATATGGTGATATGGATCTTGGTCTTTAATTTGTTGAAGCTCTTTATCACTCTTTCATTGCAAATGAATATTAAATGAGTAGGAAGTTGAACCTGGTCGTCACCTTATATCAGACGGACAAGGAAATGGAATGAAGCTGTGTCAGGGGGAGTTCAGATTCGACATTAGGAAAAGGTTCTTCACTGAGAGGATGGCTGGTCAGTGGAACAGGCTCTCCCAGGGAAGTGGTCATGGCACCAATCCTGTCAGAGTTCAAGGAGCATCTGGACAATGCTCTTAGTCATATGATTTAGTTTTAGGTAATACTGTGAGCACCAGGGAGTTGGACTCAATCGTCCTTATGGATCCCTTCCAATCTGAGATATCCTATGATTCAAACAAAATCAGATAGATATGCAATTCTCACATTAATCACCTTACAATTAAAACCATAACAAACAGAGAACAAGTAATGTCTAAAAAGTCTTATCCGTCAACTACTATTTGGCAGAGACTAGTAAGCATTTTGTAGGAGTGTTTTCTTCACTAACCTTGAAGTGGAGATTTGGGGAGAAACACCAACCTGACAATTCCAGCTGGAGGTGTGGACCAGCAAAATGACACCTGGTTTTTGGTTTGCATATGCTTACAAGTAGCAAAAATTATGGTGCTGACAGTCAAGTAGCACCTGTGAAGATTATAAGGATAGTCATAGTGGATTCAAGAACAGATCCATTCAGCAGTGTGCTTGTTTACTTTCTGTCGAGCAGAGTGACTTGAGGACTCAGTTCCTTTCTCACTTAGACTCACTTTTTGGCAATGCACTTAGATTTGCTTCGTGTAGAGTCCAGACTGGGGAGAGAGAACTATGGATTAATCTGTAGCCCTCAATAGGGAAGGTGCACACACACCTTGAAATAGTTGTGTCTGTTAGTGTATAGACATAGACTTTACTAGTCTAGCTGTTAATCCTCAAAGTTCAGTGTAACACATGTGGTTTGGTGGGTTTTGGTTGTATGGAGGGTTTTGGTTATTTGTTTGTTGTTTTGGTTGTTTTTTGGTTTTTTTTTCTTGGGTGGAGGAAGAAGGCTGGAGGTTGCTTGCCTTTTTGTTACTATATGAAAGTTATACATATTTAAGAAACTTAAAGGAAAGCTAAAGAGAAGCAATTACTCTTGCATTCCTTATACAAATATATAGATGCATGACAGTAATTCGTCTTCACAGCTAGGTGTCCAGACACTGTCAGCTATTTCACATGAACTTTATTCCATTGGTCAAGAGTTTCAGAACCTCACTCGAATGTAATGCCTTGGGAGGTCAGGATCATGCAGGGAAAGACAATTTTTCTGCCAGTTAGTGCCAATCCTGTAGAGAGTCTTAATACTAGAGAAGAATCCTTGATTTGGTCTCTGAATTTCATGAGGAGATAATGGACCACTGGGGTGATGTGCTCATCATGACCTCTGCTGCTAAGCAGATGAGCTAACACGGCCTATAATACCTGAAGGTTTTTCAGGTTGCATTGCACCTGATTCAGGGCAGCAGCTTGAAGCTGGGTTTCACATCTCAGTGTAAGCATCCTACTGCAGCATTTATTTTTTTTTCTTTAAAGAATCTTTTCAGTTTGCATTGATAACTCTGTATTCAAAAGTTTACTACTCCCAAATATGAAGTGGAAGAAATCAGCGAAAGGAAAAACTAAACAGAAGGGTGTTCATGACTATTTCCCCATGCTTAGTTGTCCAAGACAGGTTTTCCAGCAGGCACTTTGTTCCATTCAGGGTATGAATGGTGGAAAAAAATTGTTAACCGTAGAAGTAGTATTCATCTGACCAGATATAAATTAATCCATTAGAATCTGTTTATAATAACTGAAAAAAATGAGTATTTTAAGATGCAGTTCATTTCATCCCTAAATAGATTTCTAAAACATGATAAATGAATTGCAGCCTGTTACTTTGTGTTGACTATAGAGATAACTAGGCAAAAATGCTTATATTGAAAGTATATAAATTTAGAGTTAATATGTAACTCTTGGATATAGGGGACAGGATATCCTGGACATATGGGAAAGGATATCAAAAAGAAATGTATGCCTTGGACCTCAATATGTCTCTGCCTATGTCTGCTATTTGAAAAATGGATGCAATCCTTGCGTTTTTTTCTCTTGCTCACAACGTAAATGAAAGAAACTAGCAAGGGCATTCTGGGATATGAACTCCTTCCTGACTGTCACAAGAAAAAACTACTCAGTTTGAATAGTTTAACCAAAATCATGAGCAAAACAGTTTATATTTTTCTTAATATCACATAATTAACTAGCAATCAGTGAGCTATACCTTTGGGATCAATATGAGTAATGCAATAGCCAAACCACAACTCTAGATGTTTACAAAATATTAATAAGCACCTACAAGTTTCTAAACACTCTCCTTTAAACAAAACCCTCTAAATTTTAATCTTCTCCCCACAATTCCTCTGCCCCTAGTCTGGAAGTCACTGGCACCCCTCTCTGGCAGTGCAGGTTCCCCACTCGCTCACCCCCTGGGGCAGATGTGAGCCCCCCAGCTCTGTGTGAGGAAGCGCCCCACAAGGTCCCCTGCACCCAGCAGTGGGGGGCCCTGGGTGCTGGCCCCATGCTGACACCCCACTGCCAGGTGCAAGCTGCTCCCGGTGCCCTGCAGTGCAGCTGTGCTACCTGGTCTGGGCTGAGGTTGGGGTTCTGGGGGGCCACTGTGGCAAGCACGAGCCCAGTGTGATTGTTGCTGCTTCTTATCTTTCCTGCCTGTAATGAATTTGTATAGTGTTTTTTGTTTGGTTGCTTTTTTAATTAATTTTTTTACATACCACTTTTCAGATTGCCTCCCCCTTTGCTTCAGAAGTCTCTGAAAATTCTTGGGTAGTGTTTAATCCAGCTGATCACTTTCTTCCTGCCTAACATCGACATTTGAGGAGGGGTGGTTCTTTCCCTCCTTAACACGATAATTTTTTGGACAAACACCATTCAGACAGTTTTGTCTATTCAATCTCCACACACACTGCATGCACTCATATTCTTATCTTAACAGGTGGTGTTATCCAGGCTATTGGCCAAGGGTGGGTGCGCACCCCCCACGCTGATTTAATGCACTAATCATTGCAGCAATGTCTTTTACAAGAAAGTCAGCATCTGCTGTATTTTTGAAGAATAGATTTTGCAGAAAACCTGGTTCATGTACACTAGAATGTCTATAATGCAGTTACTGGATCAGTCCCAGTAATAATGAACACTCAAGTATCGTTAATTCCTATATTTTAGGGAGCTGGGTAGATCCAGCTCGCTTTCTGGTCACATGGAAATCTCTAAGAAGACTCAGTTTTCCTAATAAATTTAGATACCTCCGGGGTTGGTGACATTTGATGCAGGATTTTGGTTTTAATCAGAATTTTGTAATTAGGAAGTTAGGCCTAGACTGAGACATGCATTTAGGACCCTAATTCCCAATGAAATCTTCTACCTGCTCTTATTTATTTGGATTTTAAAGTTAGCTGATATCCATTTATAGCAGTGAACTTTGTCTCTCTTCCTCTAACAGGCAACTTCAATAGGCAGGACAGGACACCCCTGGGAAAGTCATTTGGGATGGATCTACCTCAGAGTACTCAGCCTCCCAGTCTGACAAAGGCTGCTTTGCCCACATGCCAATTAGCTGTCCCACTCAGTAGGAATGCTCAGCTCTGATAAATAGCTCTCTTCAGCTGCAGACTGAACCTGAATCAACACCACTTGTGGTTACAGCGAGGACACGCATTTTCACCCTGAAAATGATAATACATAAAAATGTAAAATGCTGTTATCTAGAAACCCTTTCTAGAATGAAAAAAAAATGTTCAAATATATCTCTTTCAAGAGGTAAATAGTCCATTTTAATGAGATCTACTGTAATAATTGAAGGTTCTAATGATGTACTTGATTTTTTTGGGCATAATTATTTAGGAAGTCATTCCAGAACAAAGTAGTGCATGAATTTAAAGAGGAACCAGCAGTTGCATCTAGGCTGGGCAAGAGGGCAGGTGGCACAACATATCTGGCAATCCTGGCCTTCCGATCTTCTAAATTCAGTAACCTACCCAAACACCTTGCATTCCTTTCATCGCTGAGAGACTAAATATGCAGGAAAATTAAATAGTGGTGTAACCTCAATCCCTTACTCTAAAATACAGCTGTGATGTGGATGGGACAGGTACCAAAATTGAAGAGCCAGGAATTGTTTTCACAAACACCAGTTTAGAAGTGGACCTTCAAAGTGGATTCTGCAGATGAATAACAATATTTTTTTTTCTTCTGGATGAGGAAGGAAAACTTTAGATGTTTGTGGTCTAGACACCTCAGTACAAAAGACATCTGAATAGGACTAGCAGATGTGACCCAGGACGTGTGCAAGACTTGGAGCAGTGGCTGGAGGGCAAGTAGGATACATAAAGAAATCTCTCCTTAGGTGTCTAAATCACTACATTATTTGGGGAATGGTTACTCCAATTCCTCAATAACTATTCCAAAATGCTGCATAGAAAATCCCTAAATTAAAATTTATTTGAGCTGCAGTAACTGAAAAAATAACAAAGCATCACTATGATAAAGAGATTTTTACATACATTCTGTAATTCCTGCTTTTTTGTTTCCTCAAGGAACTATGAAAATAGCTTAGAAATAGTATTCGCAAGTATCTAAACTTCAGGCAGATACTGGCAATTATATGGAGAACTCATGGGGTTGTTCTAGCATTCCTAATTACTGTCATTAGAGCACTTTTAGCTTGATTTCATACCCCACTAATGACCTTCACAGATTCTAAAAATCCTATTTAAGAATTTCTTTTTGGTTATGTTCATTATGCTTTTTGTACAGCATATCAGCTACAGTATCTTAACCTCTGCCTACCCGAAATTTATATTACCATTCAAAAGTTTGAACAAACTTATGCAAAAATAAAGTTCTGTAACAGCCAATCATCACATCACTTTTTTTTTTCCAGAGTCTTGTGCATTGTTGTCTTTTTCTCTTCTCTACTTCTAATCTGAAAATAAAGCTGCTTTTATTTCCAGATATAAAGCTTTTGTTATTAAAAAAATATAAAATATACCTTCTACTTTAACTATTAAATATTTTACAACTATTTCTAAGTGGAAATACTTCAAGTTAGCTTTGAATCATCTGCATTGTATGTGCTGGCTACCTATATTTTAGTAAATGAAATATTTCTGAGAATCTTCTCTGTAACTGATGGCAAATAGCACTGAAACAATCATATCCACACTTTTAAAATCTAGTATATCCTTCAAAATTAAGTTATTGCCTATTGGATATGGTCTCTGGTTCAGATTAATTTAGAAATTATATTTGGGAATTGTTTGTCAGTGTATTGATTGACCCAAGCCAAGAAGATGGCTGAGATAATTGTAAAATTTTAGGAGTACTTTGTATAGACATATATACACACACACACACATATATATTGTATAGACACATATATTGTATGAAAGATTCTTCATGTGGTGGTGTTCCACAGCTCTCCTTAACTTGCTGGTAAATTAATTATATCTCAATCCAGAACAAAGTAAACATTTTAGCTTTAAACTAAAGGTACTTGGTTCTGGTAATGGCAAAAAATCAATCATGGAATCATGATGTTCAAAACAAGAAACAAAACTCACAGGAAATTGTTTTAACAAGCCCAAACTAAACCCTTGCTGTATCTGTGGCACAGATATTTCACTTCAAGAAGTGGCTGTCTATCTGTTTTGTGAGAAGGTTATCTCTTGTTTCTCCCAGTAGTCAGACTGACTGCAACTATGCTAGTAGGGAAAGGTCATGTATCTTCACCTTATATACATTCCCTATGCTTTTTGATGAGGCTATCACGCAGAATGTCTTTGGTCTTTTCCTTCAGATTCCATTTTTAAAAGTTATAAGACGTTGTTTGGTGGGTTGTTTCTTTTTCTTATATTATTATTATAGTTATAATTATGTTGTTTTTAATCCCAGCCAGTAACTAAGTATCATGCAGCTGCTTGTTCACCCCTCCCCCACCAAGGGGATGGGGGGCAGAATGGAAAAAAAAAAGATAAAAAGATAATAGAAATAACAATAATAACAACAATAACAATAATACAAGGGATGGACAAATGCAATCGCTTACCACATGCAAAAGGAAAAAAACCCAACAATCCAATGCCCAATATTTTCCCAAGCAGTGATTCTGCCTTCCGGCTAGCTTCCCAGTTATGTATGGAACATGATGTTCTATGGCAGGGAATCTCCCTTTGGCCAGTCTGGGCCAGCTGTCCTGGCTGTGCTCTCCCAGCTCCTTGTGCACCTGGCAGGGTGTGAGAAGCTGGAAAGCTCTTGACTTGGTGTAGACACCAGAACTACCTAGCAACCACTGAAAACATCAGTGTGTTATCAATATTATTCTCATCCTAAATGCAAAACACAGTATTATACCGGCTAGTAGAAAGAAAATTAACTCTACCTTAGCTGAAACCAGGACAAATTATTATTTTAAAAAAAAGAGAAGAGAAGAGAAGAGAAGAGAAGAGAAGAGAAGAGAAGAGAAGAGAAGAGAAGGATGCAGATAATTCAGTTGTGCAATAATAATAAGTGTAAGTAATAAGAAAAAGGGGTTTTATCATTGTTACATATTCTTACATATTCATTTTATTATTGGCATATTTATTACCTACTTAACAATTCCCTAATGAACCTTGAAGAAGAGACTGATGAAAGAACATGAAAAAGAAAAGGTGTTTCATTCAAGCTGTACAAGTGTCTTTCTAGTCCTTTAAGGATGATGTGAAGAAGCCTTACAGAATATATAACATCACAAAGCTCACAGCTCATCAAGTTAGTCATGATTTGAATTGTTAGATTGATGCCACACAGGTCAATGCCTAGGAGGAAGATGGAATCAGGTAGCTTCGCAGATTGTTACTGGGCTTAATACTTTTGCAACAGGGCCAGAATCCTCCTTTTCCTTACATTACGTCTTCCTTCACTACAATCTCTCTCTGAGTCCCAAGAGAAAAAACCCCTCATCTTCTCTCGCTAACTAATCAGATTCTATCAATGCAATCGGGCCCTGCTCCCCATAAATAGTACCTCAGAAAACATTCTTCCACTATGCAGTGCTATTTCTGTGATTTGCTGTGTGCAATCCCGTGTTATACTGGTCTTGAGAGTGCTGAGATCAAATTGATTTATGCGTTTGGTTAATTTTCTAAAATGTAAGGTCAATATTTTACCGCAATAGACTGACCAAATATAGGTTTGAATAGAAAATTAAATGTACTGCTGGGATGATAAAATTTAATTCCTCTACAGCTTCTGGGACATGTACTTTTTTCATGGTATTTATATGATTATATGTGAGTTCATGTCAGGCTGTATATAACCCGCAAAATAGATTTTTTTCTTCCAAGATGTGATGAATACATCTGGAAATTACACAAGAGACAGTAAACCTGAAGGGGGAAGACACTTCTCAAGAAAACAACTTAATTACATATCAAAACTAATTAAGACACACCTGTCAACATTTTGGGTTTTTTATAAGAAATTTGGTGCAATGGACTTGTTCCACTGTGGCAGCTGTCTGTAATGGTACTGCGTTTCCCAACTGAAAAGTAAGGAACAAGTAGCTCAGGGAGTGATAAAATCATCTTACACACAAGAGATTACTTTTAGCTGATCATCCTGCAGACTCATTTGCTTATACTCTGGAAATAAACTGTTGTGTGGGGGTTTTTTCCTTGTTTGGTTTGTGGTTTTTTTTAAATAAGTTCTACATTTTCCTCATTTTTAGCAGTTGTTCAGGACCATGAATTGAAATTGTGTTTTATAACTGCTTCCTTCAAAGCATTTCTCTCTCACCAGAAAGAATCCTATATAGTGACCAGGCATAGGTGAGTCTGAATGGAAGCCCTTTTCAAACAGCAATTAAGTATTCAGCTGAAATCCCCTTTTTTTTATAGAATCATAGAATCATTTAGGTAGGAAAAGACCTTTAAGATCATCAAGTCCAACTGTTAACCTAGCACTGCCAAGCCCACCACTAAACCATGTCCCTAAGCACCACGCCTACACATCTTTTAAATATCTCCAGGGATGGTGACTCAACAACTTCCCTGGGGAGCCTGTTCCAGTGCTTGATAACCCTTTCGGTGAAGAAATTTGTCGTAATATCCAATCTAAACCTCCCCTCGTGCAACTGTTGTCCTATTGCTTGTTACTTGGGAGAAGAGACCAACACCCACCTGGCTACAACCTCCTTTCAGGTAGCTGTAGAGAGCGATAAGGTCTCCTCTCAGCCTCCTTTTCTTCTCCAGACTAAACACCCCAGTTCCCTCAGCCGCTCCTCATAAGACTTGTGCTCTAGCCCCCTCACCAGTTTTGTTGCCCTTCTCTGGACATGCTCCAGCACCTCAATGTCTTTCTTGTACTGAGGGGCCCAAAACTGAACACAACACTCGAGGTGCGGCCTCACCAGTGCTGAGTGCAGGGGGACGATCACTTCCTTAGTCCTGCTGGCCACACTCTTTCTGATACGACTCAACTTCTGATACTGCTCTCAAGTAGTATTGACTCAGGTGCCAAGAATGAAACATAGTCTCCAATTCATGAGTTATTTGTTCTTAGTAATTTTCTTTACTTTTTTTTTTTTTAATTATTACAATGTTTTGGCTTTTATGTGGGTAAAATTGCACCATTTTTTCACTCAGTAGCTGCATTGATTTAAGTGCTGTATCAAAGAGATACTGTTGCCATGACACAACATACGTCCAAGTTGTACAAGAGATTGGGAAAAGTCACAGAGCTCTTCACCTCTGAAGGACAGCGACTTTCTAACATGGCTCTTTTCTTCATTCAGAGAGGATTCAGAAGATGCTGCTGGCTGGTATAGATCTTTGTGATGAATTCAGTGGTCCCTGCTCCAGCTTCTTGACCCATGCTGCTGCTGCTGATAGAGGCCCCTGAAAGAAGATCCTTTAAACTATAATCAAGTATTTCCACTAATTAACAAACTCTGGGATGTGTTCTTATTTCTTCAAAGGTATCAGGCATGGAGAAAGATTGTTCTCTGGAATGTGATAACAAGTGAAATACTAGAGCTCGGTTCAGTAACATAAAGGAAAAGGAAGAGCCGTACATTAGGAAAAACTTCCCTGTCTGCTGCTCCAGAATGGGTTCCCGTAGATCCTGCTGTCATATCTACCAGCCCATGCAGATTATTTTCATTTTATGAGGTATGGCACTAGTCTTAAGCAATTCAGTTCAGCCTCTAGTCAATGTAATGAATGGAGTTTGGAGAGCTAAGTAGAGGTATTTAGTTTATTGGTTTGGGGAGACATTTCATGTTACGCAACTCTAAAAACTCAGTTCAGAGAATGTCTGAAGGTAAGATTACAAATGGTTGAAGTAAGCAAAAAGGCAAGAAGCCAAGAAACTTTAGTTCTCTTATTTTCCAACATTGCATAAATCCTCACAACAAGGTAAAAAGATACTCTGATGTGATGATTAATATGTAAAACTCCACACAGAATGAAGTACAGAATCAATCCTTTTTTCTTGTTTTTTCTTCACACATATATTCAACAGAAAATAAGCTAATTGTCATCCTAAAACCATCTCTGATGCCACAACTTGCCCTTGTGCATTATAATGCATGGGCCCAAATCTGTGGTTCTTAATTGAGCGGAACTACCATTGAAAACAACAGGATTTCATTTGATTAAGGACTGCAAAATACATCCCCATGTGTGCACTTCTTTGTTCATGGTTAGTCAGACAGTAAGTCATGCAAAAGCTCTTTTTAATTACATTTTCAGATGGTGACATAATTGGTTGGAACAATCAATATCTTGCTTGATTCCTGAAGGTGAGACTTTCCAAATGAGACCACTGTCATACTTATTCTGAAATATAAAACCTTGAGAATAATTTTTAATAGGTTATGAATATTTATTATTACTTGCATTCAAATAAATAGAGAACACGATAAAATATTATATGTTATGGCTGTTTTGAGTTTGTCAAAATTCTCAAAATATTTGAAATACATCATAACGGTTACTTAATTTTAGTATGGTTAAAACAAAGAGATATACTCCTTTAGAAATCTAGATACTGCCACCACAGAAAAGTTGCACCTAGGACCATGCAAAATATATGTATATGTGTTCAACAAGCAGGCAGAGAATTTTCATGAATGGATTTTTTTTTTTTTTTGTGCTGGTCAGTTCACCAGGGAAAGAGAAGGAGACAATATGAAGAGAGGGACTAAGAAGGACCAGAAATCCACATAGGTAGTGACATCCCAGTGAGAAAAAGATATGAGAGAAAAAGCTTTTAGCCTAATTTTTGAAAGGATGGCAAAAAAATACTTGACTTAATCATCAGTTTCTCCTCCTAACAGAAACAACACCCTGAATTTAGCTAAGCATTTGGGTCAAAAGGGGCAATAATACACATGAATGTTTAATAGGTTTGAAAGGCAGTAAGTTAAGAAAAAGAAGCGAAGGCATCAATGTTATTCATCCATCCTTTTCTTCCCAATCTACCATGCAACCTGAAAAATGACCCATCAATTTATTCCAGCTCATACTGGGGTATAATATCTTTTATTTTAAGCTGTTTGCTATATCCAGACTGAAGTCTGGCTTCTAGTAAGTTAACTGATCTAAATCACTGTGATTTTAAGCTAGAAAAGGAAATTGGGGGGGTGGGGGAGGAGAGATTTGTGCTCATTTTAACCCTTATTCCTCCCAAGCCTCTTACAAGCAAAATTACTACTGAGATGAAAACGAAAACAGCCTCTCCACAACATTGAGGAGGTCTCTGTCATCAGCCTATGCAGTGTATTGTATGAATGCAGAGCACAAAGACTAGTATTAACACTTTTACGTATCTTGTGCTTCTTTTCTGGATAAATTCAAGGCTTTTCAAACTGAGCATATTTGACTGTTGAAAGGGGAAAATGTTTGACAATCTAATAAACAGGAATTGCAATCATTTCTGAGTAACAATCAATTTTCTGATGTGTAAATTATTTACTGTACTTAATGACTTGTGCATTGTGTTAACAATAACCACATGCTCCAGTAGAATGTCTTTTGTAATGCACATATGCTTCCAAAACTATATTTTAGCTTCTCTCCCATGTGGCTACTTAAGAAAAGCCTCATAAGAGTAGGATGGTATGGAAAATTATAAAACTGCCTTTGAAAATGGTGTATTCATTATTGATGCCACTTATTTCTCAGCATACAGCAGGACTTATGGAGCACTGTGGTTTGAAAGAATAAATATATGTTTGAAGAATAAAATCTTCCCTACCTCCCGTGCTTCCTTATGCTTAATGATAGTTGGTAAGTCCTGGTAAAGCATATGCAAGTTGAAATCTTGGTATTGTTGGACTCAGTGAAGTAACATTCTCTGACCTCAGCAGATACCATTTTTCCCCTTTAAATGAAAAGGCCATTAATATCTGTTTTTTTCTAGAATATTTAGCAGTGACTGCTGCTGCTGCAGGGTAAGTGTTTCACCAAGGTTTTTCCTCAAGATTGTGTCATCGGTTCTAATTCTGATGTTAAAATCCAAGGTAGTGAAGAGTGTCAGTGAACTTTATCTGATGCTAAAGATGATTAAGAGAGACAGAATCAGATCCATGATATGAATGGTATTTTTTGTTAGTAGCTGACCTTCCTTCTACATACTGACATGTAAAACTGCATGCTACAGTTTAATTAAGTTTTGAAAGAAGGTCTAAAAGCACAGTTTGTCAGCTATAAGTTATTTGATTCCACAGCCAAAAAGTTGGATTTGCATGGGAAAATGAAGAGCATGGGCATAAATTAAACTAAGCCCTATCCAGAAAGTAATTGGAATCAGCTTCAATTACAGTAATTAGCAGACTTAAAGAAGAAACGCAGATCCATTGCATAGCTATGCAGTTCACCCACCATCATGCTCACAGTGAGCATGTGTATTAAAATGGTACTCAGAAAATGTTTGAACTGTACTGTTTCAAAGTGAATTAACAGTTAATTTGAAGGAAATACACAGCCAAGATATAAATGTTCTCATGTGATTATACAGGACGCAGATGAGTGCCATTCTCTGCAGAGAAAGTTCATGTTAACCAAAAAAACCCAACCAAACAAAAAAGGTAGTATGGAATAAGATACAGAACAGCGATGTCTGACCAGTAAATTGAGCTTGCTCTGCCAGAGCTCAAGAAAAGAACAGGACTGAAAATGTAGCAGATAAGCAACTCTCAATACCACTGGGCTAAATTAAGGCGTATTAGCTTGGGCTCAGCACAGCTCTGAATGAAATTTCAGCAGGAGGTCCCCTGAGGTGTTGATACAATGAACTCGAGTCTGCTCATAACACACCATCCGGCACCACCACACAATAATCACCCACAAGAATTGCAGAGTGGGTCTTCAGCCTTCAGTAGATTGCCTTAAACCAATGTTAAATTCCTTTACAGTTTATGGCACATCCTCTTTATTCTACAAATGCAGAGAGTACTCTCTACAGTCAAAGTGAGAAGAAGCTTTCTGGACTGAGGGAGGGCAGTATTGCATTAGTATCGCAAACTGATCTTAAGGAACATTAAACAGCCATTAAAGGCCAGCATTATCTCGCCTAACTTTAATCTCCAAAAGTTAAGGCCTAGCCTAAAGTTACCTCCTGTCGTAGCCAGTGGAGAAAAGAAACCTGCAGAGGGCAACTCATTCCACGTACCTTAACATGCCACATAGGATGGGATGAATAGCTGGAATAACGTGTCTGAATCCACTGTTATAGATGTAATCTAAATTAATGCCATCCCCTGGATCAATTGAGCACAGGTCTGAGCCACAAGCTCTAGCCTGTTTGAGGGACTAATTCAACTTTCAGCTGTCCTCAAGAACAAGGAAAAGGTAAAAGTGGCACCATATTTGTCACCTTTCCGTACAGATACACATCTGTGCATCTGGAGATTACGCCCTGGGTGTTTAAATTTGGTATGCTGTTCTTTACACACACTGTGAAACCTCTCTGACTGTCATGTTAGGACTTGTCAGCTCAACCTCTAAGCAAGGTTCTTTGCTTTGCAATTTTCATTAACTTCAGAATCCTGAAAGAGAAAAAGCTGTTGGTCTCAGCTTTCTTGGTGAGAAAATACTTATTCTCTGGATTTACTTTTTTTAATGAATTTGCTCCAGGAAATTATAGTCAGGAATTGACTTCCATATTGCATGAGACATCACATAGACTCCCCAGCAAGCAGGAATAAGAAAGCTGACATATATATCTATCTAATTACATTTGTTATTGTTATTCTTAACACGTAGGGCCTGACTCTAATTGAATTTATTCTTATATATGAGATAAAATGCCAATGAGTTTAATTAAGTTATCCTGATATAATACTGATAACTATAAATGACAACAAAATCAGTCTCTAAGTTCATCAGCTGTAAATTATGTGACAATGTATATGTAAACCTGTGTTTCAGACAAGGTTTAAATCTCTTTCATGGCCTTCATGTCTTGTCCTGTATCTCACCAACCAATGTCATATAGGATTTTTAGAAATGTAGAAGCAGCATGAAACAGCATGAAACAGCTGTTACAAAATAGTTATTCCATGCCAGCTCCAATAGTGGATATTTTTATTTCATTTTAAAGACTTTTCTACATTACAAAGATATTGAGAAACTAATATTATGACTATACACTTTCAGTATAGCTTCTACCTGCAGAGAAGTGTTTCTGTATCCTTGCATCTTTGCTCACAGAGAAATCCTAGAATTGTTCCACTACTAATAAAGTAGAAGGGAAAATTCCTCAAATTCTCTCAACAGTGCTCTTATTTCCCTAACTGCCAAACATTTGAATCTTCCAGTAGATTTGATACCTACTGGACCAGATGAATGTCTAGCAAGAAGTTATCCATTATTTATCATAAATCATAAATCTTTATTTTAAAGTCAGTTGAAGTAACACCGCTTAGTGGTAAACACATTTTATTTTTCTTTCTTCTAAAAAGGGTTAGCAAGCATAAGGTGGTCACTGATTGAACTGACGCTGGTCTCACTCTTGACCAATGCCTCTCACACAGCAGAACAAACAAACAAGAAAGGTACTTGGAAATGAGACTGATGCACCTTTGGTTTTGGTAGGATCTAAGGAGGCAAATGTGACAGAACCAGATGAACCTTTAGGAAGAACTGGGGCTCAAGTTGCCCTTTAATAAAGTTTTCCTCCTGAATGTTCTTATGCATGTTCTCCTTTTTTTCAGGCTTTCACAGAAGTGAAGCTGCTGCTGAGTCTCCTTAAAGATTTTAGCTTGTTCTGGGGACCATATTTCTGCTGACTAAGAAGGAAGCAGGCATAGGCACACCAGCGGAGAATTTGACACTTCGCTTATCTGCTTTCCTGCTTATCTTTCTGTAATAAGTATCCCAGTATAATGCTCTTTCAAAACATTTTCCGCAAAGTATTAACTTTTTCAAGGGAGAGGTATAAGAGGCATTTTGTTCTTTTTTGTTCCCATGCCTAATGAATCATAAAAATTTCAATTAAATTTATAGAAAAGCAGTGCCCCTGTACAGCAAGTTTTCTTCTTTCTTGAACATAGTAAAATAAACAGCAACAAAAAAATAATGAAGAAAGGCCATAAGCACTTTTCCAGATTTAGTTTTGATTCAGGGTCTATGCTCAGTTGTCAGATTTGCTTAAGTCTGGTGTTAGTTATATATGGTGTGGTGTTACATAGTCCAACATTCTAGCATCTCTAGTGCTCACTCCTTTCACAAGTTAAACAAGATGAAAAAAATTGAACTGTTTTTTTAACTACTTCTTAAACAGTATATGATCAGACAATCCAAATTTTCTTTCAGGTGCTTTTGACAGTTCATACTGAAAAAAAAAAAAAAGTAAACAGCTAACTCATATTTAGGAAATATAGCTGGAGCACACAACTGTGGAGGAATGTTAGAACATACAGTCCAATTTCCTAGCAGGTAACCTAGTAGTTTAAGAATTATTAAGTTGCTTAAAGCTCATTAGGATACCTCCTTCTCACTCCTCCTGTTAGGGTATTCCAGTGCCTTATTCCATTGTATGAACCTTCTATTTCCAGAGGAAATTTATTCAGACCTAATTTATACCTGTTTGTTTCTGTGTCAATAGTATCTTTAGCTTAGCTGCTTCTTTTGGCTACCTGACACTTTACTCCACTTCCATTTTTGTAAGCAATTATGTCAATGCTCATCTTCATATTTCTGGACAAATTTTCTTGTGTATGATTGAGTATGTGTTCCTCTATCACTTTAATTCTTATTCTCCACATCCATTTAGTTTGAGCATCTTGAATGTGGATGAACAGAATGGTGTCCAGAATTTCATATAAGGTCACATCAGGGTGCTGAACAATAGTATTCACATTTCTTATTCTTTGCTGAAAGCACCTCTTGTGATTGTAGTTACTTTTCCATAATGACATTATTTTAGAGAAACATAATAATCTTGCAGCCAATTAATACACACCAGTGTCTCTCCTCCACTGTTCTTAACAACAGAGGTTTCAACTTTTGCAGAAATGCTTATTAGTTGTCATTATCCATTATTACATTTCATCTTATTTTGTCTCCACATGTAGTACTCATGTAATTTTAAGGTCAAGCCAATATATTTAATCTAAGGAGGGGGAAAAAAAAAAGCTTCCACTATCATTGATGTATTTCTTCATTCTTTTCCCACTTCTTATTTCATGGTTAGAGAACCTTTAACATTTGTTTCTTTTCAAAATCTAATAATGTAAGGTGACAGTAAAAGGGAAGTCTACTTGCAATCTAAAATATAGTGAAATGTCTGGATAATGCATAAGTAGTTTGGATGACACAACACAGTATGTGAGAAACCATGTTGATAAGGGCCTGGGGAAAGACTGTGTTTAAGTGTGTATTATTAAGGTGTCCTTTAAACTGGAATCAAGATAACAGAATGACTGAGAAATTTTGAATGGGTTAAACGTCAATTAAATAAATACATATAATTTAGTTAAATGTTGAAAATTCTGGATGTGGAGGCATCAAAAGTGTATATTTGAATATCATACTATCAATACATATATTAGTCCTTCTAAGCCTTCTGTCCAAATTCAGCTCTGACAAGATGACAGAGATCTGAAAGGTCTAATGTTCCTACAACAGCCTTGTATAATATAGTGTACAGGCTACAGATAGGATTTGTAATTTGTTTGCACTGCCAACAGTATAGGAGAAGCTTGTTCTGTTAGCATACCAGCAAACAGAAGGCAGAGGTTCACACGTACTGTTTATTCAGTATAATTGTAAATCAGATCTAGTCACAGAATCTGATTTTTTTTTTTTTTTAAGAAAGAAAAAAAGGGAAAAATAAAAGAGGGCAATGCAAGAGAAGGGAGGGCACATTTTGATGTGCCACAAAATTAAACACAGAGCCATGGGAAATTAGGCTTCCTTAGTTCTGCTTTTCATGTAACTACTTTGTTTTTTCAAATATGGCTATTTTTAATTCTTGAAATGACAGCGATTAGACTTTACATTAGAAGGGTGTGTGTATTTCAGTCTACTTAGGTTGAAACATATTTGGGTTGAAGCAGAGGGGAAGAACAGAGACCTACAACTAGTATGATATGACATCCTTCTATTGTCTTATGTGTGTCCATAATTTTATTACAGAACCAATAATAAGGGAGACATCCTCTTGGCAGCAGAATACAGTAGGAAGATTATGTTAAACTGATTGGATTTCTAGATGTATACTGTCTTATTTTCTGTTAAAAGAGAAAATAGCTCAATGGTTCTGAATGTTACATTTATATTTATTATTATATTTATTATATAAAGAAAATAAAATATAGAGGAGTCTATTGGCAAAGGTGACAATCCACAAGATATACTGCATTTAACATTTTGATCTCTCTACTTATGGAACAAGAAATCATATTGTATAAGTAGAAGTAAAATATAACAATCATCTCCATGAAATACTCACTACAAAAATTTGGGATCTCACTGAGAAGAGTAACATGCAAGGATACCCAACAGATATACTACTAAACATTTGTTCTAAAAGTGCAAAATAACTGCTGCAATCAGAAAGCTGATGAAGTGATACGAGAAAAATCAGCCATAAAAGACGACAATGATGAAGATAAAACCATTCAATAATCCAAGAGACATTAAAATTTCCTGACTAACATTCATGTGTTCATATCTGTATATGTGTGTATGCTCACATATATCTATATAATTTATTTAACATTAGCAAATATTTGTTCTGTCTTGACTTTGCTTATGAAAGTGGTGTGAGTTGCTCTCTTTTTAAAAATTCACAGCTTCCTGAGTTTTAAAGCTAATAGGACCTTCTAAATAAAGTCTTCTGACTGTGGGTAAGCAAACACAGAATTAGACCTCATTACTCCGATTTTCAGCTCAGCAAGAAGGATATTAATAAGACTATTGAAATGAGTGAGGAAGCAGCATTCACACACTTACACCCAGAGTGTGTCCGGGCATGGTCACTCACTCAGCACCACTGTTCCTGTGCTGTCTCTTTTCACTGCCCACTGTCGATGGATTCAATGGATGGACCACTCAGTGGATAAGGAATCAGCTGGATGGTCGCACTCAAAGAGTTGTGGTCAACAGCTCAATGTCCAAGTGGAGAACAGTGACGAGTGGTGTTCCTCAGGGGTTGGTACGGGGACCGGCACTGTTCAACATCTTTGTCGGCGACATGGACAGCGGGATTGAGTGCACCCTCAGCAAGTTTGCCGACGACACCAAGCTGTGTGGTGTGGTCGACATGCTGGAGGGAAGGGATGCCATCCAGAGGGACCTTAACAGGCTGGAGAGGTGGGCCCGTGCAAACCACATGAAGTTCAACAAGGCCAAGTGCAAGGTCCTGCATGTGGGTCGGCGCAATCCCAAGCACGACTGTAGGCTGTGCAGAGAATGGATTGAAAGCAGCCCTGAGGAGAAGGACTTGGGGGTGTTGGTGGACGAGAAGTTCAGCATGAGCCGGCAGTGTGTGCTTGCAGCCCAGAAAGCCAACCGTGTCCTGGGCTGCATCAAAAGCAGTGTGACCAGCAGGTCGAGGGAGGTGATCCTGCCCCTCTACTCTGCTCTTGTGAGACCCCACCTGGAGTACTGCATCCAGCTCTGGGGGCCCCAGTACAGGAGAGACATGGAGCTGTTGGAGAGAGTCCAGAGGAGGGCCATGAAGCTGATCAGAGGGCTGGAGCACCTCTCCTATGAGGACAGGCTGAGAGAGTTGGGGTTGTTCAGCCTGGAGAAGAGAAGGCTCCGGGGAGATCTAATGGCAGCTTACCAGTTTCTAAAGGGGCCTACAGGGAAGGTGGTGAGGGACTGTTTATCAGGGAGTGTAGTGATGGGACAAGGGGAAATGGGTTTAAGCTGAAGGAGGGTCGATTTAGATTAGATGTTAGAAAGAAATTCTTTACTGTGAGGGTGGTGAGGCACTGGACCAGGTTGCCCAGAGAGGTTGTGGACGCCCCATGCCTGGAAGTGTTGAAGACCAGGTTGGATGAGGCTTTGGTCAACGTGGTCTGGTGGAGGGTGTCCCTGCCTATGGCAGGGGGGTTGGAACTAGAAGATCTTTAAGGTCCCTTCCAACCCAAACCATTCTATGATTCTATGATTCTATGATTCTATGACTGTTTTCACAGTCATTTGTGATTACACATCAACAACATGATGTATTCAGGGCCAGGGAGCAAGTATATGCATGAAACACCTAATGCTGCTGACATGGCCTCTTCTTCTTCCTCACAGCTGCTCTTTGTACCCACAGTACCTTTATGATGCTCCATTAAGAGAGGAAGAGGCAAAGGACTCTAACAAGTGTATAAATATGAAAGGCAGGAGCGGAAAGAGCTCTTTAGCAACTTATATGAATAGATTTATTAACCAGGAATAAGATCACTCAGATAAATTGGTCTTATTGTCTGCTGCCCAAATACTTGTACCACAGTGAGTGACAAAGAACAGAAATCAGAAACTGTAACTGCAGATACATGTGGTACAGTAGAAAGGCAAAGATTATTTATCATAATACAGAGAAATTCACACTCAGGTAGAGGATCCCATTATGAGATCTTACTTCTCCACAGGGGGCACTGTAATCTCTTCAATAGTATCTAGGACAAAATGACTTTCAGTAAGGAAATGATGAATTGAACAGCTTGTGTGGAGGAAGGAAGAAGTTCTGAAGGTTTCACTGTCTTGGTACTTACTTTTTCATGCTCAAACACTGAACAGATTGGAAAATCCCATACTGCATTTTGGACGCGCTTACTGATTGCATTAAGGAATGAAAAGAACTTGGACGGGGATTCTGGATAGATACTTTTGCTGAGGTGAATGGACCTTCACCAAGGTAAGCCAAAACAAAAGGTGGGATTCATCTTGTTTTTCTGCCATTCGCATGGTAGGCTTTTTTTTTTTTTTAATTAGCCTTGACATTTTCCTCTCTAAGAAGGAGAGATGCAGACAACCTCTGGAATAATTCCTATATCCTAAGGTAGGTGTCCAAGACAGGTGTGATATATGGCTCTCTGGAAGTACTTATCTCTCTTCAGTGAATATAAAAGGCGTTACACAACTAGTTTAGATTTCATACCTGTTTTTAGGACTGATGAATCCTTCTTTTATTTTTTTGTTAGATTTTTCTATATGAAGAATAGCTTTTATACATACTGTCCTGGTTTTTGACTGGGGTAGAGTTAATTTTCTTTCTAATAGCTGGTATGGTGCTGTATTTTGTATTTAGTATGAGAATAATGTTGATAACAAACTGATGTTTTAGTTGTTGCTAAGAAGTCAAGGAATTTTCAGCTTCTTATACTGGCATGCTAACGAGAAGGCAGGGGGTACAGGAGAAGCTGGGAGGGGACGCAGCCAAGACAGCTGACCCAAACTGGCCAAAGGGATATTCCATACCATATGACATCATGCTCAGTATTTAAACTTGGGGAAAGCTGGCTGAGGGGACCGTCGCTGCTCGGGGACTGTCCGAGCATTGGTCAGTTGGTGGTGAACAATTGTTTTTCATTTGCATCACTTGTTTTTCTTGGGTTTTATTTGTCTCTTTTTTTGTTATTCTCCCTTTCATTACAATTTTTTGTTGTTGCTGTTGTTATAAAAATAAAGGATAGCACCTTTGCGTTCAACCAAGTCTTTGAAAATGTTTGCCTCAGCTTCCCCAGTCATGAACTGAAGCAGATATCCACATGAAGAGAAGAGAACTAGGACCAGTTAGACAGGCAAACCAGTCTGATCAGAAAAAAAATGACTAGGATAAGATTATATTCGTTAAGGCAAATAAATAACCTAAGCCCTGAAAAATATACAAAATTATATTATATGAATGCCTGTGATGATAAAACAAAAATTTTCTAATACTTTAAAATGAGAGAAGTCTTACTTTATACATGAAGCGGCTCAGCAATGTGTGTGAAGACCTAAGGTTTGTCTATTTTATACTTGCCAGATGCTTCTAGCCCCTATCATGCACCTAAGAAAACAAGGTTTAAAACAAGGGCAGTACTAAAATCAGAAGTTTCAGGTCTACTGTTCTTCCATCTTTCCAATTACACCTGTGTTTTTGCAATTTGGTGAGCCTGGGGACAGAAAAAAGGCAATCACACACACAGACAGTAAGACTGCAGGAAAATAAGGCAACAGTTCAGGAGCATCCTTCATCATCTGCTTGTTCAGACATGTTAGTGGCCCATGACATGGCATTTAACAGTGTGAGGATGAGTCAGAACCACGTATTTCACTGTAGTGTTGCGGGTCAGTGGCATAGAAGATGAGATAGCTGTGTGTTAATCAGTGTCACTGTGAGGCAAAGGTCCACAGGAACAAGGCTCCAAACTTTCATTTGAAAGAGGTCTCTAAGGCCATTTAACCCATTAACCAGGACTGTGATTTCCAGGCACTGCCTGCAGTTCAGGCATTCTCCTATTACCAGATCAAATGCCATGTTGCAGATTTTCCTGTCTTTTTCCTAAAAGTCAGCAAAGTGACTACTCTCAGGTACAGCTATTCAACACATCGTGCATGTATGGAGCAAGTCTAATAAAGCATATAGTAACTACAACCACAAATTTATTTACCGGATGTGTGACGTAGGACAGGCTTGGAAAGACTGGCAATCAGGGCTGCCAGGTCCTGCAAGATCCTTCACACAATGCATATAGGTATATAGGTACTGTTTCAGTGCATGTGTGAGCTTATGAAGAAAAGCTGAACTACCCTGCCTGCCTAGGATTACTTGTCTATATTCTATTGCCTGAACTTGCCCATCCCAATGATGTAAGGGTAAGGACTGGAGAGGTAGGAAGGCGCTGAAATCACCCTGCCTCTCTTTCTGGCTGGAAGGAATCCAGCTCTTGAAAAGCAGCTACTGAAATTTAAGTCTGCTACCGTTCTCTAATTTGGGGTTTTGTGTGTGGATTGTTTTTTAATCCTTTTTTTTTTTTTTTCCTATCAACAAAACCTGTTTTCTGCTGCTATGTTTTCTTATCCCTAATGTTAATGCAGAGTGCTGGAATCAGGCTAACTTTCACCTTGTTTAGTTTTTCCTCTTGCATTTGCTATGGATGTTAACCCCATTTCTCTTTACAACCCTTCTGGGGCACATATGAGTTTTGTTTTGCTCTCTTACCCAGCAGATGTTTTATACTTTCTTTTGCCTTTCAGTAATGTCACCATCACCATCAACTTCTAAATGTATAAGTCCACCAGGGACACAGTTCAGGCTGTCAGCAGCATATAATAGTCCTGGGCCCGATCCTGCTGCTTTTACTCAGTTAAATCCTGATTTCACAGGCAGGGCTGCCTGGATTTTGTGAGACTCTCAGTGAATGAAAGAATCGGCCTATCTAGCAGAATCTGATGCTTCCCTATACAAGTGAGGGAAACAAGAAACTGCATTTTAAAAGCACAGTAATTACACATTGTTTGGGTATGTGGGTTTGTTTGGTTAGGGTTTTTTCCTGCAGCTTTGTTACTCTTTTTGCCCTTGTGTGCAGACTGCCAGAATAACATAACTTTTCAAAGATTGATCTAGATGAGCTAAAGATCTTCTGTTATTAAGATGTTGTGGCTTCTTGAGCTCCTTTTTATGTTTAAAATGCAAAGTGGCGATAAAGATTTGTGATCAAATTTAAATTAAAGTGTTTCTAATAGGGATTAAATTTAGATTGCATTAGGCATTTTTTGTATACATCTTAAACAGCAAAGGGTTGCTACAAACATATTAATTGAGTTATAATTATAAGATAGATGTTTACATGATATGACTGCTAAGCTTTCTTGAAACTGTTTCTAGTAATGAACTAACATTCTGAGACATATTTATGAACGCTTTAACTGAGTAACAGAGTTATAAGATGAAGCAAGATATAATAATAAAAACAACCTAAACCCCTCAATTAGATACAAATTAAGCAGTCAGGCATTTCATATAACCTTTATTGTTATAATTAATTTTTCACTTGAGTCCATCTTCTGATATATAATCAAATCAACGTATATTAACTACAGCAGCTACAGTACATACATCATCCAGAGCTGAGTAATTATTAGCATTGGACAGTTAAACAATACTCATAAAAAGATTTTTAGATTCACCAGTTATATGATAAAACATGGATAGTCATACAGTAAAACACTGCTTAGTCATTAGCCCTCTCTAGGTAGCTGCTTTGCCATCACATTATATACTCTTTTCATGAAATCATTTTATCCTAGTCATTTTTTTTCCTGATGAGACTGTTTTGCATGCATAACTGGTCCTAGTTCTCTTCATGCGGATATCCACTTCAGTTCACAACTGGGGAAGCTGAGGCAAACATTTTCAAAGACTTGACTGAAGGCAAAGCGGCTATCCTCTATTTTTCAAATGAGCGCAGCAAGGTAAAATCCTGGGATCCAGAGTCATGGATGACTTAGAAGTACCGCAAGAAGATATTAGATGACAACCCAGCCAAGTGTACAACGTGTATGGGGGAGTACTGGTTCCTAGCACAGTGCTGACCCAACCCCTTAGCTGTTCACCACGAAATGGGGAAAGTTACTGCTAAAATTGTACACGCCAAGTGAGACTGCTTAATTGGATTACACTCAAATACACCTGAAGCATTAACTTGCTTTTGTTTTTACAGGATCTTTTGTTGTTTGTGAATAACAATGGATTACTATCTCACAGCCCTGTTACGACATTTGATTAATGTTTGTGAAGTGTTTTGAGACCCTTATTTGAAAGGCACTAAAAACTACAAAGTATTGTTATTATCCTTTCTCTGAATTCCCCAAAGTTCCAGGTGGCTCATAACATTTTAGGGAAAGGCTGTCAGAGTAACCCCATAGACTCCATTAAAGCAATGTATTTCATCTGTTTACCGATAATTTCCGTTTTATGCTTTTAGATTTTCCTAGGTTCTGGTTCTCTTTCCTTCGGCTGAGTAATGTATGAGACAGAATGATATGTCTGATATGATGAAAATGGAGCTGTTCCCAAGACTGGGACTTTTAGTCTTGGCAACCTGTTGATAAACTGTTTTTACAATAGGGTGTCTGAAATGAAGAAAAACAAGCAACAAAAATAAATGGCAGGTAAAAATTATAGACCACGCTAGGTATCTCTCAGAGGTTTAGTATGTACCAAATGATTTTACCAAGAAATTCCCAGCTGTACAAGTAGATCTTAATTTCTTCTAGTCTGTGCGCTTCACTTTTTCTGTATCAGTCGGGCAGCTGAGTTAGTTTTGCATTTCTGACTCAGAACTCAGATCAGGTATTTTGAAGTCAGTTCAAGGCCATACAAAGTGAGGAGTGTGGTAGTACAAAATGATTGTGCTCTGTGCGCATGTGTATCCAGATACACCACAGTTTGATATGCAATATCTAATACAATTTGAATGTTACCTTTCTCTGCATATATTGGTAACTGAATGGCTTCTGGCAAGTATTCTTCAAAGAAGTGCAGGATCTTTGTTTTGGGAAAGGTTTCTTATATAATTCAGTTGTTTTTCTAGCTGCTCAGTGCTTCAGGATGAAAATAAATCAGGACTCTGGCAGATATTTTAAAACAGAAATACAAACCAAGCTTTCTTGATGTTCCTGTCACAGAGCTGGATAGGGTACAACAGTAGGAGAGAAACACTCAGAAGCAGTCCTGCCACTGTCTACTGACCTGAATACAAACAAATCAGGAACCATGCTAGTATTTCTATTTCTGTGCCCTTTCCTTCCTCCCCCAGCCCTGAGGAAAACAAAATATATATAAAAAAAAGCAGCAAACCCCAGAAAGTTATACAATTATACCGTATTCCCTTCTCCTGCGGTATGTTTCTTTGAGCTTTAGACTAGCAGACAGCAGTGCAACAGCAGAGTTTTAGCACACAAAATGTCTCTATCAGTTAAAGCAAACCATACGATAGGAGAAACACAGTGTGCCAGAAATCCTTATGGTCAAACAGTAAAAAATATCCAGAGAGAGAAAAGAAACACAAGCATAGAGTAGTAGGAGCTTCACTATCTTGGTTAGGCTATCAAAGATGTGTGTGTGTGTGAAAGCAATATAGAGGAAAAACATGACTAAAAATCACACCTTAGATTATTCCAAAACTGAGGTAGTTTTCAACTTTTTTTTTCCCCACCCCAAATTTCTCTACTGATTCTATTGTTTTCCATTTAGATAATGGAAATGTAGCCAGGTATAGTTTTCTTTTTAGTTAAATTGTTGTCCCTTTTTGAATATCCTTTGCAATTTGTGCTCCAGAATCTAAGCTTTCATTAAAAAGTAATATTGCTAGCACAGATGGTAATGAAGATAACCATGAAAACATCAGCTGATTATAAACCAGGACAGTGATGACTTTCGTATATTGCTGACAGCTTGAAACAATAGCTCTGAATAAACCTAGTCCAGCGGGTGATCCGGCCCATTTGTCTCAACGCCTGGTTAACTCCTGCTATGTCTAAACTGAGGGACCTAAGGACACCTGCAAGCAAACAGGTCTGGATGGACATGCTGAATATGTTCTCAACCCATTGTAAGGCATGCCCAAGTCTCTCCCCTCTTCCCTTCCACACGCTCTCTACAAACAGTGACCCAGGTGTACAAGTCAGATGAGATCAGTGGTGTGCTCCAAGAAGGTCCGTGATTTTGATGATCCCGTGACAAGGCTGCAGGGAATGCACCTGTAGGACTTCTTAGAGACAGACTCTTGACCCCTCCGGTCTGATGCCCCTTATTCTCGAGGGCAAGGGAATTTTAGCTTTAAATTTTAATAAGACAAGTTTTCTATGTCAATAATAACTTTGCCCTACACAAAGGACAGTATTTTTAGTATAATTTAGATAGTGGTTTTAAATGGACACATCTAGCTCATTTACACACCGAAAGGGATTTAGTATGCAATATACAGCAACAGAGACAATGTTACAGGCATAATGAACACTGAAATCCATCCCCACCCCTCCAATAGTTGCTTTTGCAGAAGAATGTCTTCTTTTGTGTTGTGTACATTATTTCACTAACTAGAGAAGTTCCAGGAGCAACCAGGATCTCTGGGGCAATCCCTCCTCCCTACTTCAGCTCTCCTTAAGCCCTGTGATGCTCAAGAAAAGAATTACAGGGATAAGCCAGGCAAAAACTTAAACCAGGACAGCTGTTGCAGAGAGATTTTAAGGGGCAAAGAACAGAGTTCACCTCTGTTGAGTTCATCTCTCAACAGATTTTTTTTGGGGGGTGGGTCTTCTATTTTTTTCTTGCTGATTATACAGAGAATATCCTGTCCCTGAAGTAACTGGCTGTGTGGCTCGTTCCCTGCAGCCCAGAGTGTTCGGACATGACCCCAAATCTCTAACCTCTCTGTCTTTATTATTTTTCATCCCATTATCTGCCTTCTAACATTATCCCCACTAAGAAATCTAAAATAACAAATCAGGAAAGAAAAACACCAGTCAGAGAACAAAACAAAACAAAAACGTCCCAAACTCTTACAGTAAAACACAGTGGAGCTGATCTTGCTGCTTGCCTCTTTCTCTTATCTTTTTAGCTGCCTCGCCTGGATTGTAAATGCACCAGGCCTTTTATTCTACTTACACAGAGCCCAGAACAATGTGTTTTGTTTGATTCCTAAGGACTTTGATAGTTAGCGTGATAAAATAGAAACATGTAAAACTCCTTCACTGATAATCCTCTGATAAAGAATATTCATCTGATTAGATAATCCCAACAATTTGGCCTTTTGTCCATTTATTTTTATGATTAAAAAAAAAAAAATCCATCTCTATATTACAAGCAGGAGAATGCTTGTTATAAAACACCAAATCTTTCCTTCCAAAACTGGTATGTAACCCAGAAGCCAAAAGTTCCAGTTTCTCCTTAACAGCTTTACAATACAGTGATCTGTTGTCAGTACCTATATCGAACATCAGACACTCTGGGAATGACACAATTTGTGAACTTAATTTCACAAAAAAGACGATAGCATGTGGAAAACTGCACTGATTTTATTGTTTATGTATTAACTGCCATATATATGTCCACATATACCTATGTATATATCTGTATGTATATATATACATAGGCACAAAAAAAGCATGTGGGGGAGAAAGTGCTGAAGTTCAGACATATGTACATATATATAAATACATGTGTAAATATGCTATATATAATACACTGCACTGGTTTATATCTTACTTTATAAACTTACTGCTTAAAATTGCCATTTGACTTTCTTTTGCAAAGGAAAGCACAAATCTTCTTGAAAAAAGTAATTATGCATTTTGAGGTTCTCATGCTAGAAGTGAGATGCAGTGTTCAAGTTGCAAATATGTCCACTAACTAAGAAAAATAACCACAACACAAAATCACGCTGTAATAAAAGATTATTTCAACCACTAGCTATGTAAGAATGAATTGTGAACATCTCCTTGTCTTTAAAATTTTAGAAATTAAATAAGAAAATAAATAAAAAAATACATATGATAGTGACTCATAAATCAAATTAAATGTTAAAAAGGATTGGTGTCCACTTTTTTTTTTTTTGTTTTTCCTCTGTCAGCTTGGTTCCCACAACGAGCAGTGACCTGCTTAGTGCAGCTACTTGGTATAACTTCCCACAAAAAAAATGTTTGTCCTTAAGAAAGATAATGAAACTGTTTCTTCCAATAGCAACTTATTTTTATATAACTTACATGATAAGCCAAATCTGACCTGACAGTGTCCTTGTAAAGCTTCTTTGAAGTACTGAAATACAGATTATAGTTAGAGTCTGTAGGGTTTTTTTGTGAAGAAGGTATTAGGATTTTCACTTTTCATCTTTGTTTTAGAATTACTCTCTTGACAAAGTCTGTGTGAACTCTCTTCAGATGCTTCAGCGTATTTGTCAGACCACTGCACAGCAATGCAAAGCATATTAATTCTTGGCACAAGTGTTTTGTCTCCAAGGAACATCAGGACACCTTCTGTCCTGTAATTAAACTGAACCTGCTCTTGGATCTGTTTATCTGAGCTGGTGCCATCTTCTGACTGACAGTCCTGTGGTGATGTATTGGTGCAATGCATCATCAAAGTAAGACGCTGTGATGATGCATTACCGGGGTGGGGGAACAGGTTTGGTTTAATCCTGGCGCCAAAGGCAGAGCACAGGGCTTTCCCAGGGCCATGTGGGTGCGCTGATCCCACGAGCGTTTTAGCACTGCTGTCAGCAGGGTGTAGAGCAGGGTGAAGAAAGGTATGATATAATCGCTCACGGTATGAAAGTATGTACCTTTTTACAGGTAAGACAGTGTTTTTTATGAGTCACGCAAGTAAACTGGACAGTTTAAATTCCTCTAGAAGACTTTTATTGATATGAGGTTGGGAATAGGTATTAATGCAGGTAAGAAGAGAGAGATTACAGACCTTTGTTAGAGATTTCGGTAAAGGATAATCTCCATCCAATTCAAAAAAGAAACTTTATATTTGGGAGAAAAAAAAAAAAGCTACAGATTTTCTTCTAGTTTGGACATTTTGCCTCCTAGATTCCCTTCTCTCTATTTGAATCTACCACTGGATGCCAAAGACCTCTTGGGATCCAGAGATTTTCTTTTTCAGGAGCACAGCATCTTTCACTTTTCCTTTTTCTGATAGAGTGTGATTGTATTAATTGCCAATGATACATTCAACACAATACTTCGTAGAATTAAATTCAGCATTCAGGAAATCAGATCTATTTGAGGAGCAGCTTTTAAGCACATGATTGACTTTAAGCATGTGCTTAAGTCAATAAACTTTAATGAGGCAATGTTTAATGGCTTTCTTCAATCAGGGCAAAGGTAGTCTGTGTTGACAGCTTACAGCTTTAAGCTTAGACACTAACATTATTTCAAGATTTAAATATCCACTTTAAATACAGCAGTATTTAAATAGGCTTTCAGAGCCAATGCATCCTATAAGATGTGAATTTCAATGTTTTTTAATTATGCAATCAAAAAAATCAAATGTTTAAAAATGCTAAAGTAACTTTCTCATTAATAGACTTTGTGTCCAATCTCTAGTCTAAAATAAAACCCCACATACGTTTATTTTGGTGAACTGCACTTGATGATAACAGATTTTAAACCCATTTACTTACATATTTTTCACCTTCTCTCTCCTTCTCATGCATTGACTACACATTTTTTTAGAAGCATTGAAGTAGCTTAAGTCCAAGAAGACATTTTCATGCTATACCCCCATGCTGTCTTTAGACTGGCCCATGATGAAAAGAGGACTTGTATTCATGCTGAATAGGAAAAAAAACCTTCTTCACCTCACATGATATATTTAAATGAGAAATTCACAAGTTTTCAATTTTATTTTTCTTATAAGTAACAAAATTGAGTGCATTATTAAGACCTGGCAGGACAAATGAACTGTCTGATACTACACTCCATGTTTTTAAGGCCTGATTTTTTAAATCTCATTTTCTCTGCACATTTTAATTCACCATTAAAAATACCCTATACACAAATAGGAAGTGCCACTAATTTGTGTGGGATCTCCGTAAGTTATGAAAAGACAGAAACCCTTTTTTAGTGCAAAACTTAACCTTAGCTATAGCTTCGTGAATGGAATACTGATAGTAAAATTCAATGTATTAGTTTTTTGTTCTTAACATTCATTTTATTTGATTACGTTCCAGGTCTGTCACAGACATCCACACCATTTAAACACCCCTCCCCGAAATGCACTGCCTCAAACAGATCTAGTGTGACACAATGCTGGACGCCTGTCTCCCTCTCCTCAGATCTTACGCTGATATTTCATTGCAGCTTGGGGCTCCTGGAAAAAGGGCATCATGTTCAGAGGCAGTAGAACCACAGTAGCTCCTCTTTCCATTTCTTTTCTCTAACGTCTGGTACAAAGTTGTGGGACCGTACAAAACATACAGCCCTGATGAACCAGACTACCACCTCTCTCCATTTCTTTCCATTGTTGGATGATATGGGCCATGATATCTGAGGAAGTGGAAAGCTTGTCTGACTGCTTTATTCTAAAACTGCTAAAGTTTTGGTTTTTTTTAAAAAAACAGCACCATATTTTGTTTAAACTTGCAAGACAAACATTATTCTTCTGAAATGTACTGAAATAAAATCTCCAGCTGATCTGCAATTCCAGTAAGCTTTCTGGTCTATTCCTTATATCCCTTATGCAACTAAGCTTAAGCATTTTAATGAACTTTAATGTCAACCTAAATGCTTAAAGAAAATAATGCAGATGGGGAAGCCAAAACCAGTATAAAATCTTTCAGAATGAAGTACATTTATTTCGCTTTTTCCTACAAACACTCTCTGTGTAGTTTACAGGCAAATTACAGGTATATATAGGCTACAAGCAAATAGGGCCTTTCAACATACTATATGTCTGCAAAAACAATTGCTCACCTAGGGAAAACTCATTACTGGTAAACAATCCCATTTTAAGATCTCTAAGGAGGTAAACTATCCAGAAACAACACCTAGGTAATAGCTACCTATTTATCTGCTATACTGGAAACATGCTTGCTTCCCCCCCCCCTCCCCTCCCCCAACGCACTTTCTAGCTGAGCCTCATAGTTAGGTTAATTAGGAGTTAGACATGCTGCAAATTAAAATCTGACATCTGAAGCTGTTTTGAACTCTCAGATTCCCATGGACCAGGCAAGTTTGTTTATATAGGCTCTCTTTTCATTCCTCAAATGTCCTTTAGAAAAGGTTAATATTTTCCAGTTGGCAATACAGCATGTGTTGAACAGTTTCACTATTCTCTGTTCTAGGATAGAATATTTTGTGTATGATGAGCTTGGTAATTTCCTGTATTTTAATTCTGATGGCTTCGGTTTTCAGTTCACTGGAATTAGGTTTTTTCTGATCTGTAACCTTTAAGTTTAACTTATTTGCTGTTTTTATGGTGTAACCAAATGAGAGTGAGGAAAAATGCTTATCTATCTTGTTTTCTTAATAATTTTCTGAACTAAATAAAGCCAATTTAGAAGACACATGGCACATTATTGCTGTTTTAATGGTCAAGTGTTTAAATAATTTAATCAGTATATAATGGTGCATGCATGTGTGTATAAGGGACATTTTTTCCTTTGTGAATCCTCTCAAAGGAAAGTTAGCCATGGCCATGACAGTCACTATGGAAAATGCAAGATTTACTTATCCAAAAACAGTTTCCAGGGGCAAATTTGTATGTCCTTACCTTATTATTATGTTTCACAGAAGGAAAAAAAGAAAAAAAAAAAAAGGGAACAAATTTCAATTGTAATTAAAAACACAAGAAAAAAGAAACTGTCTTTGCAAGGCAAGGAATCTGCAAACAGCTTGTGAAGGAGAGAAATTACAGGCTGTGGATACAGTTTCCTCAGTCAATTTGATGTATGATAACATTGATATCAGTATAAGAGATTATTTCTAGGCATACAATTTAAGATTATTTATTACCGTCATATCCAGTGCCATGTGTATATATATATTTACGACTAATGTAAAATCTTGATGCCTGTACGTGGTACCTATACTTAACTACCTAAGAAGCAAGCAAAAAACAGGAAAAATGAGCACTGCTAATACACAATTTTTTTTTGTTTTATTTTTTTTTGGTGAACACTGAAACATTTTATATTCATAATAAGCTTCATTCCTGAGTTAAAGGTGCTTGGTAAATTGTTAGTGATTATCAGTATTTTATTTAAACCCACACTATAGCTGTAATTTTAAAGGAATCTTTTTTTAAAAAAAAAATGTGTATACGTACTTTAAAAAAGAGAGCTGATCCACCTGCTGCAGACAACCTTGACATAACTATAAATTGCAGCACAGCAGATACCTAGCCCTGGCAAAGTGTATTCATATGGTTCAGTCTAAATATTACTACCAACCCAAGGCTTCTCAAAAATATAAATTTACTTCTTCCTTCAGCATTCCTTCTCCTTTTCAGGCTCAGTCTTTTCTCTTTCCATCTTTAAATGCCTGTGGGAAAAAGAAAAAGATGAATTTTATGAAAGTCTGCTAAATAACTTAAAAAGAATTAAGCAGACACACATTTTGGCACACACAAAAATAGCACAAGGAGAAGCAGAAAAGTATTAGGAAAGAAGATGAATCTTTATTTAAAGGATTGAAAGGACGTTGCAGTCCTTGCCTTAGGAAGTATGTTTAGTTCAGCATGTCAGTCACCAGATGATTCATCAAGTTTTGCTTTGGTGTTTGAAATAGGCTAGGTGGTTAGCAAGAATAAGAGCCTGTTTGATTTCTAAAATGTATTTTCTAGGTAGCTCAGTGATGAGAACGGAGCAAGCTTCCTTCAGAACTGCAGAGACAACAGGAAAGCTTATCACTCCGTCTCTTTCTACTTGGGGTGCCTCTTGCAAGTAAGATAAAGCTAATCAAAGCCTCAAGCAGTTGTGGCAGGAGACAGTGAATTAGGCATACAGAAACCACTAGGTGGTCTTGTCTTTGTAAGCAGGAATGATTTGATGTGTGCCTTTATATTTTAATTGAATTGAAATGCACAGATACTGCGTGCAGCAAAGAGAAAGTTCGCTGTAATGAATGAATCAAATCTTGTGTGGTCTTAGATGTCTGTCTAAAATTGATAAATATTACAAAAAGGATTTTTAACTTTTGTTTCTCTTGGTTCTTACTATTTAAAATGAAACCATTTCAGTATCAATAAATAAATGTGCTTCCCAAGGCGTAAGCGATTCTCATTCACCTCCATTACACTGTCCTCTTTCACAATGGATTGGCTGACCATACAATTCTGATTTTCAAATCTGAGTTTCAAGAAGTGATATTGAGCTGCTTTGAGTTGTCATAGTAATTGCATTTCTAAAAGAGATAAGTAGGTTTCAGATTCCTAAATAGTGCTGCATCAGGAGCATTTTAGTAACTATAATGGAGCTATAGGACTCAGTATTCACAGTTGTTGTATTGGAATGATCACATCATTTATAAAAACACATACCTAGGTGTCCTTGACACAGTAATGAGAGCAAACACAGCCAACCTCAATTTAAACATGAATAAATATGAACCTTTCTGACATCAACTGTCCTTCCTTTGACAGTTTCACTATATACTGACTAAAGAAAACATACCACTATTCCAGACCAGATTTCATCTTAAAAAAACAATGTGGCTCTTTACTGTCAGCACAGAAGAGCTAAAGATGCTATAAAATAATAAACCACCTTTATTTCTTCCAGCTTTTCAGCAATTGGAAATAGTGTTGAAGCTGGCTGGTGTGTCAGGGCTTGCGACTACACTGTTGAGGAATATTGCAAAAATGGTAATTGTGTTACACACTTACCTACAGTTGCCTTATATTTAATATAGACTAAGATGCTGGCATGAATTATATCTGCATTATATGTGCGTAATCAGGCAAGTTTGCATTTCATATATAGACATCACAGAGGGAGAAGAGCCACCAGAGTCCAGCTCGACACACCTGTAGTCCGAACCATTACCTGGAAGGGTCTGCCTTTCTGCATTGACTCTGTAAGGGCCGGCTAGGTGACCAGCCTATTTACACAGGCACCTATAGCTAGATGGTTTGAATTGTCCTTTCACTTACTACAAACCCACACTCGAAGAATTGTTCTTTTGTATACCTATTTTATCTGTGTTTTCTGGGTCATTTGGAGAGCTTGTCTAATTTCACATGGCATATTGCATTGATCCATGTTAATTAGAGGTCAGCCCCCAGGTCTGTTTAAATATTCATTGAAAAGAAATTTTAGGGAGAAATATGCCACTTCAAGTTACCTTCTACTACTACTTAAGTTCCCCATTGCAGCAACGGCTTCAGCATTACCTTAACAGCGTGATATCTGTGTCAGCTTCAAACAGTAAAACTGCTGATGAGGAAATGTCTCACTCAAACCCAACTCCCCCCTGCTTTGTCATTGCATGCTGGATTCACAGCCTACGTGCTCAGGTCCCTAAAATCTTTAGACCCTGCCAAAGTTAGGTTGATCTTTGGAAGCACAGCCCCTTGGAAAACAGCTTTTTAACCCCATATTATCACCCTCCTCTTTCCTTTTCCCTGACGTGTTTGGCATCCCCTTGGCACAGAGCGAATTTATTCCTTTACAAGTTCCTAATCTGAGATAGGGTGAGTTGTAGCCTCTACTCTGTCTTTCCTCCAGCTGTATATTTAGGTCTTTCTGAAGCAGCAGGCTCAAGAGACCGTTTCCAGAAGCCTCCTGTCCTTCCCTGTGGCCATGCTCATGGGTATTTTTCATGCCTTCTCATGACAGAGGGCCTTTAAATCTTCAGTTTCTTCAGTTGCACTGGGTCAAGCTTTGGGTATCAGCAACAGATGTTAAGTTTCCACCTCCAGTGTGCTCCCCAGTGTGTAACTTCCACCTCCCACAGGTACAGCTAGCTGCCACTCCTCCCCACTACATCCATAAGTTCAAACAATTCTGAATTAGAGTTCTAACAGTGGAAACACAAACAGGTATGTGACACAACATCTTAGTTCTGCTCTGTAAAGATCATGGTTTGCATGTTTAGGTGGTTGTGTGCATAACACACGCCCAGTGCTCTAACTAATCCTTTTTTACCCTTCAATATTGGAAGTTTAGATTTCCAGGTTCTGAAGTTAATTTATGCCTTTTTCCCAAGATGAAACTGAACTAATTCCCATATTTTTGAATGCATATATTCCCTTCTAAGGTCCTGATAATTTCTGAAAGAGTCATCAAACTTTAAAGCTGCGGGTTTTTTTCTGGTTTTGGGGGGGTCTTTTTTTTTTTTTTGGGTCTTTTTTTTTTTTTTCTCCTGGCAAGGCAAACAATACTTGGCAATCAGCTTAGCATATAATGCATTTGCTACTGAAATAATTGATGTATATCAACTTTATACATAAAACATGACAAAAGCCCATCAGCTATACTTTGCAGTCAGGAGATTAAAAATAAAAAATATTGTTAAAAAGTTGATTGGCAAAAATGTCCTAGTTATTCAACTAGTTTGCATCAGTGTCTTTTCAATGACAACTAAGCTCTTTAAAAAGTCTTATTCTGTTTGATAAAAAATCTCTTTAAAGAGGAGTCTGAATGTTACACTTCCAAATCCTGTTTTTGGAGACTTTAAAAATATGTTTACTCATTTGAAACATTGCATTCAATCCAGTAATACATATAAGCTAAGCAAACAACTTAAAAAATCATACCTGTACAACAGTGAATCAAAATATCATCTTAACAGACCTGACATAAAAAACATTACCTACTAAATTCATAAAATTAAGCATGTAGAGTGCAGATGACTATATGCATGTGCGTGTGTGTATATTTAATCCCACTGTGATTTACAAATACTGAACAGTACCATACAATTTATCCTACCAGAATTATTGAGCAAACACATGAAGTAGCATCCTAATCAGTATGAACAGGCATAGCACAATAAATTTCTTAGTTATAGAATTAGCATCAATTTGGCAACATCTATAAAATGAAAACCATACTGTTCTACAGACCTGTGCTTACTTACACCCAGCTGGTAAATTGCATCCTTTTGCTTGTGTTTGGACTATTAGCACAAGAAATAATAGACATATTTCAAAAACCTATCACCTTCATGTCCATCTAGAGGTCAATATAAAAGTTGACATCTTACAGGAGTTCTTAGAAATGTACACACACTCTAGGAGTGATACACTAGAGGTGAGGTAGTTGAACAGGGACTAGAACTAGCCGGTATATAGATTAAATCATTCTTTCCTGAAGAAGTGAACCACAAACAGAACTAATTTGTCACTATGGTACCAAACTGGCCAATTTCTGAAGAGAATAGAATCATGGCAAACCAACATATTTATCAAACACAAATTCAATTTAGACTCCTAAATATTCAAAATAATATGTCCAGACAGTTAAAAAGAATCATAGAATCATAGAATACCTCAAGTTTGAAAGGACCCATAAGGATCATTGAGTCCCAACTCCCTGTTCCTCATAGAACTACCTAAAACTAAAGCACATGACTAAGAGCGTTGTCCAGATACTTCTTGAACTCTGACAGGGTTACTGCTGTGACCACTTCTCTGGGGCCTGTTCCAGTGACCGACCACCCTCTCAGGGAAGAATCTTTTTCTAATGTCCAATCTGAACTCCCTGGACACAGCTTCATTCCATTTCCTTGTGTCCTATCACTGGTCATCAGAGAGATATCAGCATCTCCCCCTCTGCTATCCCCCTTGAGGAAGCTGCAAACTTAGATGAGGTCACCCCTCAGCCTTCTCTTCTCCAAGCTGAACAGACCAAGTGACCTCAGCCGCTTCTTTTGCCCTTGAAACCTTTCACCATCTTGGTCATCCTGCTCTGGACACACTCTAGTAGTTTGATGTCCTTCTTACATCGAGGTGCCCAAACCTGCATACGGTACTTGAGATGGGGCCACACCAGTGCAGTATAGAGTGGGACAACCACCTCCTTCGACTTACTAGCGATGCTGTACTTGATGCACCCCAGGACATGGTTGGCCCTTTTGGTTGCCAGGCCACACTGTTGACTCATATTCAACTTGCCATCAACCCAGCCCCCCAGATCTCTCTACACAGGGCTGCTCTCCAGCTTCTCATCCCCCAGTTTGTACGTATAACCAGGATTATCCCTAGGTGCAGAATCTGGCACTTACTCTTGTTGAAAGAATCAAAAATTTTGAATGATCACCTCTAAGTAACATGAGTTAACATCAGACTAGATGCTGGATTTATCTTGATTATGCTCTGAGGCAAGAAGCAAAAGGAAAGTAATCTCAGAAGAAACATTCCCAGCTCTATAATGAATAATATAGCAACCTTATAAATTCAACAGCTTTATGAGCTAATCAAATAGACTAGCAATAATATTAGTTTGTTGTTACATGATGAACAGTAAGAAGAAGATTTGATTGGAGCTGTGACTTGAACCATGATTTCTCTGTTCACTCTTAAGGTTTGCTCACACTTTTGTTCCAGGATACTTGAATCATTAAGTCATAATAAATACTCTAAGAGTCCAATTCAGCAAACTCATTTTAGGCAACCACGAATTGAAAGGTACCTTCAGAATGTCTGTTTCTTAACAAAGATTCTAAAAAAAGTTTAAACATGTAGTTCATGTATAGGTCTTTACATTACAGAAGCCTAGAACTGGTTGTGACGAAACCTTGGTTTTTAGCTTCTGTTCAGATACTAAGGGAATATCAGAAATTACTTTAAGTTTGTGTCAAATTATACTACAGCCAACTTGAGATGGCAGCAGAAAAAGAAATACCAGGAATAAAAGGGATTTTTTTATAATCGAAATTAACTTTTCTCTTTACTAGTACTTAAACTTTGTTCTGCTCTTTATAAGAATGATCAGAAAACAAGGGGAAATGTTATTATTACAAGATCCGTGATCCTGTAGATTTGTATAGATTGTAGTTGTCATATATTCACTGCAGACACCAAATCCACTTATTAGGCACAATTCAGGTATGTGTTCATTTCTCTTAATCTGTACTTTGTATGAGGGGTTTTTATTGTTATTATTATTGCAACCATTGAGTCATGCAATTCAATTGTATAAAACTCCTGCAGTAAAATAAAACACAAAGGGAAGGAGGGAGGAAAGAGTATCCAAGTACAAATTTTATCCTTCTCCAGTCACTTTTTTCAGTCTTCTTCTACATTAATTGATATTAACCCCTGAGGAGGGGGGTGTTAACATCCGTCAATCCAACATGCTGCTAGATAACTAATTAATACTAATGGTGGAGCTGTGAACTCATCAGACTAAGCTATTAAAATTAAAACATCATGAGCTATCACAACCCTGAAAAAGGAATAAAACACATTTATTACCAATGGGAAAGCCAGACCTGATCCTCCCTTTCTGATTCCTAAGGAAGAGGGCAGTGTTGGATTTAATTTACCACAGGGAATAGGACTTGCTCATCTGTACACCAATCGATGAAGGAATCCCCTCTTTGAGCAACTTGGGGTCCAATGGAAATGGTAGAATAATAACTTTTATTAAACTATGGTTATTATCAGAGCACTGTTAATTCTGAGATCTCAAAAAACAGACCAAAGTTTTTGCTTTCTGCAGTGGCACCAGTGAGAAGAGCCTAAGGGAGGCCCTTTTTTGGTGGTGTTTTTAAAGAAAGCATCTGGGTTTTGTCATGTAGCAACAAAAGCAATGAATTAGGGAGGAACTATTGTTAAAAGTAATGTCTTAACCGATTTTTTCCATATCAGAAAATCAAACCAGCCAGATGGACCTCTTAAATAGTCCAATCTACAGAGTCTGACAAGTGTATCATGAGGGAAATACTCCTGTCCAAGACTTGTTCCTTCATCCAACTTACCCAAAACTCAAAACCCACTGATGTCAGTGGCAGTCTTGTTATTTTACCCGTTGCATATACAGAGCTATTACTGCATTCAAAAGTAGGGAGAGTGCAGAAGTTGCATATGCTGTGAAAACTCCAAAACTTTCACAGTGGCAAATAGTCAGGGAGAGGGATCTGAGTGGGAAGACCCAGGGGCCAGGACATGCTTATGACAGGAAATTTCTGCCCTATGAAATTTTTCAGGTAATTAATTCAGGTCATGGAGCATGATGTCACCTGAAAGCTTGGTGTATTCACACTGCTGTACTCTGAAAATTGCTATTTATGTGATAAATATCCACAAGGTCCACAGAAATAAAATGACATTCATAAATCTAAACAGGAGGTGATAAAACCACAAAGCCCAGCTTTTAATAAGTGGGGATTTCCATCTGGTAGTTCTGGTGACATTACTGGTGTGTGCAGCAGAGGCATTTATGGATGCACAATTTTACTATCCCCAGGATTTCTTCCCAGCATATACATGTATCGATTCAGAACAGAGCAAACCACCAGAAACTTGCACCAAATAATTTACCAAAAGGGTAACACTTTGACAGCACTGAAAATGCACTAGCAAAACGAGTAGAAAGAAAAAATGCACAGGTAGACCTGGACATTATATTCTGTAAGAGCTGTGGCTTTCTTAGCTTAGGCTGCTGCAAATAGTTTCTTGTATGGTCCTATTTCATTGAAATGTAAACCACATGTTCAAATTACATGCCAGAGGGATCTATAGAGTGCTCAGGTGCTGATTTATAGAAGTCTCAGTTGCAGCTTAAAACAGTAGTCAGATTTTGATGTAGCAGCAAGCATGTTAAAAACTGATGACAGGAAAGAGCTTGTAAGAAAAGGATACTTGGCAGGTGAGGTGTTCCTTTCATTGCGTCTTCACAAAAACCCTAATGGGCACAGATCAGAATATCCAAAGCCTAAATATGGGGGGGGGGGCGGGGGGGGGGGAAGAAGGACATTGAAAAAAAAAAAAATTACCCGTTTTATTTTGTGGCACAAAATTTAACTGATTGTGACTTATTTTAGATACACTTCTTGTGTCAAAATAAAAACAAGTCCTAACACCACGTTTCAAACTAAATCTGATGACTATCATAACAGAAATAGAGAACTTTTTCAAATCAGTCTTTTTCAGGCTTTTCCTTAAAAAGGACTGTTCTGAATAATAAAAAAACATATTTGTATGATATTGAAACTATTCACAGAAATGGAAATGAAAAGAAGAAACCTGAATATTGATATTTTCTAATATTGATATTATTGATATATTCTATTTTTTTTTTTTTTACAGTCTTTCAAATGACAGCTGGTAAATTAGATTGCTCTTACTTATAGACATCAAAGAACACAGTGTGTCAGAAAACCTCTGAAAAATGGCATTACATGCACTAGCTATTCTGCACAGCACCAACAGAAGACCAAGATACAATATGATATCACTGCACTGTGAAAGATCTAAGCAACCATAAAATAGGTTCAGAACACAGTTACTGAAGCTCTCCATCAGAAGTACTTAATTAATTGTCTCAATCAGCCCCAGATAAGAGACCTTTCCTATTAGCACAGACTAACCCTGACTCTGAGAAAAGAGACAGGATCATTTACAATTTTCACCAGAGCATCTCAAAGCTGTGACCAGAACTAAACTTACTAGACACAAATCTCTCAGTGTTTTAGCTTGAGTGACAATCCCCTCAAGATAGTTAGCAAGTAACTATGCTCTTGAGTGTTGGTCAAAAATAGAACACAGACTGGTTTTGATAAAGGAAATCTGTATAAAAAGATTTTTATTTTACTTAGATGTTCTGAAAGCATTGTTCAGAATTTAGTACACTTAAAAATGTTATTAGTGTGATGAGATATTACAGCATCAGTCCATTATCCTAAATTATATAACTTCCAAGACAACTTTGTGCAAGTACAGTGATGATACAAGTCTAAGGTCTACATTTACATGTACCGCCATATGTGTTTCAATAACAGCATGCCCTTCAAATGAACAAGTAAAATATTTATGCGATCTCTACACTGCATTTTTTTTTCTAAATTATTTAAATTCATACATAAGTGAGAAAAAAATAAAACAACACTCAACAACCTGATGTAATTAACAATTTAACAAAATCCATATGTGGCATTCTTGGCTAAAGTACATAGTTTCCATATAACAATGACTTTTGTTCAGGACACAGGGGAGGTTTCCATCCTATTCTTTGATAAGCCCTTTGGCCTTAATTCATGAAACAATGGGATGATTTGCAGTTTTTCTCTGGCAGGTCCTACTCAAAGTTTTTTGAAGAGGGTAGATTTAGGTTAGGTATAAGGAAGAAATTTTTGACGATGACAGTGGTGAGGCACTGGAACACGTTGCCCAGAGAGGTTGTGGAGGCCCCCTCCCTGGAAGTGTTCAAGGCCAGGTTGGATGGGGCTTTGGGCAACGTGGTCTAGAGGAGGGTGTCCCTGCCCATGGCAGGGGGGTTGGAGCTAGATAATCTTTGAGGCCCCTTCCAACCCAAACCATTCTATCATTCTATCATTCTAAGTGAAGGGAATTATTTCAATTGAGTTTAGATCAGTCCCTATGTGTGCCTTGCCATATGGCAAGCAGGGGAAGGACATAAGAAAATTACATGGTGTAATTACAAATGTTACAATTAGTACAACTACTGTAAACATTACTGACAGTTTGGAAACGGTCTCCCATTGTTCAAATAACTGTACAAAACAAATATTTTTTTATTTAATAGCTAGAATTAGATTGGGAGATATTTTACAGTATCCATCTATTCCACTGAAGCAGAGCTGCAACTTCACACATTTCTAAAAAACTTAATTACACTGACTAGAAAACTGTTTAAATGAACTTGCTATGGAACTGAACAGAGACTGGATTATTTCATATTTCACTGAGACATATGTAGTAAGCTTGTTGGTCATTGGTTGACAAACCTATCCTGGTGTCCCTATGAGGTTCTTAGCTATATTTATTTTTTTACTTCCTCTTTCTTCCAAAAAAAGTGATCTCTGGAAATCTTCTTCAACAATTCAGTTGCCTGCGACATTAGTTCTGTCAGACATTTTTCCATGACTCCTGCCTTTCCTACTGCCAGTGTTAGAATTATTCGATCCCAAATTCATAGAATCATAGAATCATAGAAAGGTTTGGGTTGGAAGGGACCTCAAAGATCATCTAGTTCCAACCCCCCCCTGTCACGGGCAGGGACACCCTCCACTAGACCACGTTGCCCAAAGCCCCATCCAAACTGGCCTTGAACACTTCCAGGGATGGGGGCCTCCACACTCTCTGGGCAACCTGTTCCAGTGCTTCACCACTCGCACAGTAAAGAATTTCTTTCTAACATCTAATCTAAATCTACCCTCTTTCAGCTTAAACCCATTACCCCCTGTCCTGTCACTACACTTCCTGATAAACAGTCCCTCACCATCTTTCCTGTAGGCCCCAAATTAACCAGAGAAAAGTAATACAAGAAAATATTCCCCTTCTTCACAAATGATTGCAGTAGTAATTCACATTAGCATGTCTACCATTCCTATCAGACTATTTTAGAGTATATAAAAGCCCTTCACAAAGTCTAATAATAAATACCTCTATTATGTAGATAAGTAGTAGTATTTTTATATGCTGATAAATGCAGGTAGCCGGTTGGGAGACTGCCCATTTTTAACAATGTAACTCAGGTTTCTCTGAGTTTTCTTGGCTGCAGCTGGTTGATTCAGAATGCTGTATGAAACACACAGCTTATTTTTAAATTTATTTAAGTGTACTTTAAGCCTCCCAGTTGTTTATGAAACAAACAAGAAGGACAAGTTAATTGGAGAGATATGTCTGAACTTCCGTCCTACTCTGGAGCTCAGCAGTGCCTAACACGCAGCCTGGTGTTCGCAGCCTGAACATGAGCCCTCCTGTTGAAGTTGTGCTTTCCTTACGTGCGAAATAGCGAAGATATTTCCTGCTGAAAATGGCTTCCTATAGGCTATATCAAAAACTGCCAGGAGTCCTGGGAAGGCAATTCAGGATGTCTGTCTCCATAAAGGGAATAATCTCTCTGAAGTTTTCTAAAAGCTCTGCAACTTGTTTAATCTTTCAACCATGCTTCCTCTTTAGTCAGTGAGGAGATAAATTTCAGTCACCAAGTGGAAGATGGCAATTAAGAGCTCCTCTCTACTTGATGGAGAGAAACTGCATTCCCAAGCCAAAGGAGGGGTCTCAAATAAGTGAGATGTCTCTGGGGGTTCTGATAACTTTCTTTTGACTCCAGAGAAATTCCAAAATACTGAGGTGGGATACTAAAATCTTCAATGTTAACTTAGAGGAGATGTATCACATTCTGTTACAAGATTTGCCCAGCAGCAGAATCTCAGTTTGTCCTAGATCTGAAGCTTCTGCTTTCTTAAAATATGTTTTCTGTACTTGGTGTACATTCAGAAGGAATAACACATGGTAACCAAGCTCTGACTCAGCTATCTCTATTACAAGAAGGGGTACAGCTGTCCCAGAGCACTGTTTCACTGAAGCAAATGTACCTGGGTTCTTTGTTCATGGAGTGGAGCCCATGGACCCTTGGAGTGTAATGGAACATCATCGCAGGCCTTGAGGCTCAAGTCAAATGTGAGACAACAGTAAACACTGCTGATAAGCAAAAGTCTGATGATCAAGCTTTCTCACTTGCACTCCATCACTCAGCCATGTTTCCTTACTGTATGCCATTTCTAAGCACTCAAAATAGTGACTTAGAACCCTCAAAAATGAGACAAAAATTAAAGAAAAAATGAAATTCATTATGTAAGCAAATAATCAAGGCCGTGAGTGTTTTTATCTGGGTTTTTTTTTTTTTTCTTCAGAGTTTTGAGGTATTAGGGTGCAAAACATGACATTGCCACAAAGATAATTGTATCCAAAAGATAAAACATTGACAAAAAAGAGAAAAAAAAATCACAAATATTTGTCACACACTTGCTACCCGCTGCAACCACTTCCAGACCAGTAAACCTGCATCTGTTTTTGCCTTTTAGGAAATGAACAACCTACAGAAAGCCATCCTTTTACTAATGATGGGGAATTTTTTTCCTTTTCCTGGTGGAAGATTGAATAATGCTTTGAGTTTTTCACTTTCCTGTCATTTTTGACAATTGCCCAAACCTGCTTTTAGAACCATTGGAAAATGACCCACTCTGTTCATGATTTAGTTTTCACCTCTCTCTCCATTATGTTGTGAAACCAAATTTTACTACCAGTTTGGTCAGCTACCAAAGTGCTAAGACAAACTTTGGGGGTTCTACATTCTCTTCTTCTATGGCTACCATGTACAATAATTTTGATATTAACTTGCAATTACCATAATGCCATATCTCATTCACCTAGCCAGGTTAGACAAGTGAGAAGACCACAAAGTACTCTGTCATTCTGAACAGGTAAAGTCTGGGAAGGCTTTCAGTTAAATCTTTGCTTGCCATTTCTTTTAAGATACTGATTTTTTTTTTTTTTTTGTGTGTGTGTGTGTGTAGCAGCCTGATATTTAAATGAAAAATAATACTGTATATACATGAATGATATTTTTGTCTAGATTTTGGTTTTTTATTTAAAATATAGTAAAATATGGTAAGTGTGAAAGTATGTTACAGTCATAAAACTTTTTATCTCAATCTCTGAGTAAGCTCCAATGGAGCTGTCATGGTCTATTATGCTCCGAAGTAGCCGTTAGGGTCTATTATGTCAATTATCATGCACATCCATGACAGATTGTTCTTTTTTGGCTTTTTTTTAATATTAACATTAAAAATAAAAAACAACAAGGGGCTGGATTGCTCAGGGTATTGAAATGCAGCAGAGAGCCTTTCACTCAGAGGTTACCCACTGAAATCTAACTCGGGTCAGTGGTAACTGAAAATTGCTGTTCAGCGATGCACATAAAAGGGGCTTAGCATCTCAAAAAACAAGTCTGAAACACTGAAGTTAATGGAAGTGCTGAAAATTACTTCAATGATTACAGAATTAGGTCCTTACCTCAGGTTCCAACAGTTCATATTGCAGCTGGACACACACTACTAATGTTGACACTAATTTGCTGTCTTCACTGGACAAGTACAAATATAGTCACATGTCCAGTGGTCCTCTCAAATGTCCTGGTGAAATTCCACAAAAGCTTTATGGTATTTCTTTCAGTTGTTACACTACTTCATATCATGGTTTTCTTACCTTTAAAAAAAGGCAGAATGACAAAATGTATATTGAAAGGTGATAAAGATGATAAGACGTATGGGACTTCTATATGAGAAAGGGTTAAAAATTACTTTTCATCATTAGAAAGCACAATCAAAATGGGTATGGTATAGTTCTATAAATCATAAAGTGAATGATAGCATTCTTTTTCCTGTAATTAGTAGTTTAAACCACGGAACTCAAATACGAAGCAGGTTGAAAGTACAAAGGTTCCATAAGGAAACAGACAAATTCAAATTTACTGATCAAGGGATTAAATCCACAGTAATCCAAATGCAACTACAGTCTCGGTATATCCCAAACAGCTTAACGTCAGAAGCTGGAGAAGTAGTTATCTATAGTTATCTACTGTAGTCTTTTGAAAGATAGGATCATGGAATAGAATAACCTTCAGTTTTGTGACTCATATGTTCTTGTAATTGTGTTGGCATAAGTAAGGGCAGATTCTCACCCCTAATCTTCCTTTCATGCCAGTCATTAATGTGCCTTGCACATTACTATGGAATTACTGAATTACTGAGCTCTCAGATATATGGAAAACTAAGGCACGGAAATGCAAGGAAAGGAAAAGCAAGGCAAGGAGACATGTCAATCTTCATAGCTGAGAATCCTGCATCTTCTAAATTTGGCTTTAGAAAAAGAAAAAAAGAAAAAAAGGAAAATAAAAAACCACAAAGAGTTACAGGGTAATAGTCATTTTATACAAAGGTAAACATCTAAAACTGATGAGAAGAATCATGACTTGGAAGTAAGTATTTTTCTCATTGATTATTATAATAGCTAGATTTAACTAGCAAAGTAAGAAATGGTTCCATTGAGAGCTTTAAGGTATCCAGGACATATTCATGAATTTAAACACATATGATACAATACATGCAGAATACTCATGACCTTTGGCATGAGTGATGGAGGTTACGTAGGATACAACAGAGCGCCTCAAATACATCAATGTATAGACAACTGAATTGACCCTAGAACATCCAAAGAGATAGGTTAAGGGTGATACTCAGTCATTTGAATGTAGGCATATAGTGACATTTTTTTGTACTTTTCTACTTTTATATCAGACCTGATGCTCAGCTGTGGTACCAGACTGTATGGGTCGTCTTAAGTTCTATGCCCTACCTAGGTGGCCTGTGTATGACTTCAATATCCTAGAAAACCTCAAGTGGCACTAAATTCCTATGTTTAGGCAACTGAATCCTGCCCCAGATGTCAACATTCGTATTGGAAATGTCTAAAGTTAGATTAAGTGAATCCAAGCACTAATGATTAAGGACAGGTGAAATAACCCCATGTTTTGAGTCACTGATCATGCATCTCCTGTGTCAATCTCCAAGGTCTTACAAAGGTAATGCATGTAGCACTTCTGTCTTGTAGGACAAAATCTTTTTGATGAAATCCTATGCCATTAACATCAACAGCAAACCTCCCTTAGATTTCAGTAGGTTGTTCTTTCTCTACCTGTCAGACCAAGCACAAGAGAACAAGCAAAACACCTCAAATACAGCTTTTTCTCTCTACGCGCCTGGCGTCAGGAAAACAACCTAATATCGTTACATAAGATAAGACAAGCACTCAAGTTCAATTTTTGCTTGTACAGCGCTGTATTAGCACTAGCAATACTACGAAAATTTTGTGAGAAGTTCATGGAAATTATGCTTCAGGTATGTCCCCAAGTCAGTCAGGTACTAGGGACATGGCAATTGAAACACCCTATAAGAGGATCCATTTGTCCACTTTATTGTTTTAATAAAATCCTCTTTTTTTGACAACCAGCCTTGCAGAAGTAGGGTAGGTGATGGTGACGTTGTTCAGTCTGTTATGCAGGTGATCACAAAGATTGCAGCTATACTCGCTACTTAGCTTAAGAGAAAAGGGTTCCTGTCCTCCCCCCGCCCCATCACTGAGAGCAAAGCATAGTTTTGTGAGCTTTGTGTTTCATTTAGTGTTGAAAATTCCCTTTCTTCTGCTTGCACATAGTGTAATGCGACAATTATGTGACACATTAAAAAAAAAATTATGACAATGCTTGCACTGTATCCAAATGTGAAGAGATCTGCAGTCATTTCAAATGGGAAACCTGCTATTAGCTCACACAATGGATTCCCCAGCTGAAAAGAAGACATAAATTGGAGTGAATCAAGCATTCACCGCCAGCAGATCTGCTGCTTGTGTTCACTGATGAGATGTAAATGTGCTTAGCAAGAGTACAGCATCAGAAGAGGACCATGAAATTATAATATAGTGACTCTAATGAGAATGGGTTAATTTGTAGCATTTCTTATTCTAATTATGGTATTTGACACATGGGAACAAAACCGTTTTCAGCCATTTTCTTTTCTTGTTACAATCCCTTATTAAAAGAATGAGAAACAAGAGCAATCTGCATGCTTTTCTATTCTGTGAAATACAGTAGCATGCTGCAATGTTTTGACCCTTTCAATATTCTGCATAGGTAATTTGAGAGAAGACAGTCCAGTTATGGTCTCAGCAAAGAGCATTTAATGAATCCTGGAAAAGTATAATTTGCATGGAAATAACCTGAATTATTTTTTTAAGTGTACAAGAATGTAATGGGGGAAAAATAAAACAACAAAATGCCAACAAAAAACCCAAAAACTAGAAAACAGAAACAGCACAACATTTCTCCATCTCTAGCACAATGATTTTAATGAGAATTAAAATTTGTGATGGGATGCTAGTTTCATCTTGCAGTGTGTAAATTATCTATGCAGACATATTCTGTTTGTAAGAGAGATGTCCAGCTGGTGAATAATATCCTGTTCCACACAATTCAGACATTAATCCATTATTTTGACAGAAAATAAGTATACAGAGGTTAAGATACTTGCCATTCAGACTAGCATTTTCAGGCCTATGGGTTCTATATTTTCTAACAATGGCTACACAATTATATCCATAAAGAACACAGAAACATGGAATTCCCATTTCAGTGAACAAACCCAAATTTTGATAACACATATATGGACAAAATATCTTTTTTAATGAAAGACTCTGACATATCCTTATAGGAGTATTGGCAATTTGGTTAAAAAATCCTCCTGCGTGTTACATGTACCTGCTTGGTAACTGTTATTTGAGGGTTATTGCATTTATGTGCAGACATGCACATTTTGGACAAGCGCAAATTAGCTCCACATTTGTGAGTTCCTTCTGGTACACAGTATCCTGTTTTGCATTTAAAATATAAATATAGAACAGAATTTTGTCCTTAAAACTCACAACCCTGAAAGTGTGAGATGGGTTAGGATAATGGAGGAAAGCAAAAAAAAAAAAAGAAAACCAGGTTTTCCTACCAAACCATCTTCAAAGAGAATGAGGAGGACACAGGCACTTTGAAGACTCTATCAGATATGAAAGGGAGAAGTGGGATCAGATTTTTAAAGGAGATTTGTAGGATGTATTAAAACTTCATTTGAGCATTTAAATCAAATGCTAAGATTCAGACTATTTTTAGGTACCTACTTGGCACGTTGAAACAGCTGAAACGAAGGAATATGTTCACAAGGTGACTCAAAAGTTGTCAATAAAGGGATTCTCACCAGGGAATTAGAATTCACGTGCTTCCTCAGTCTCTCTTTGAATCATGATGGAGCTTAGATAAAACATCAAGCATCTAACTGCTTAGCTAAAGATTTATCTAAAGATGTCTGAGCGCTTCTGTTTAGGCATATAAGGAACTCTGTGATCCAGAATGGCAGTATAAATCAATTTTAGGCTTCTCCAGCAATAATCCAGAGCCCAGGGACAAGACAACTTAATCTGTGTCTGAGAGAAGGATCCCAAATTGCCACAAGTCTGAACTTGGAATTTAGAGATTCTGAATCCTGTTTACAAATGTTCACGTCCTATTAATTTTTCCCAAGTAATTACAGAAACCTGAGTTTCTTGGATTAAAATGCTAATACAATTTGGAAATGAAATAAATTTCATTTACCTAGTAGAAAATTCATAAACCTAGTAGAATTCATAAACCTAGTAGAGAGAGGAAAGATAGCATTAAAACTGTGTTGTAGACCTACCAAAAAAGCAACTCTGAGGTACCCTAACTCCAGGGTATCACAGGACAGTGCATTCAGATTGACAAGACAGCTTATACCCACATTGGTGACAGAGAAATTCATTTCCCTTTGGGTGCTCAGTAGAGGAAATAGCCCTAAAATAGCTAACAATACAGGTTGCAGGAAGAGAATTCTCTGTTGAGAGAAATCCTTATGTAACACAAATGCATACACTATGTGCACATCCACATCCACACGTGCGTATGCACATACACACCGTTATATGAATGCCATTATCCTTAGATCCATTTCATTTACTTATCACTGGATATTTCTTACACATCACACTAAACCGAAAATGAGATATTTTGGCCTTACTAAGTTTCCCTAAATATATTCACCTATTTGAGATGCTTGCCTGGCCTCTAACTGTCACTTGCCAAGGGAATAGGCCTCCTGTAAGTCCTGTGTCCTGGATGGTAACCCAGATGTCTTCAATATATTAGAGTACCTGAAATCACAATAGACAGCTGGTTTTTGGCAACTAGCATTCAATGTTCTGGGATCAGGATTTGCCCAATATCTCTGCAGCTGTAACTACAGCAGTCACTTCAGCAAGCTTCAGGTACCAAAACGTAAGACAGACAAGGCATCATGCCCAAGGTCTAGCTGCTGATCTCCAAAAGGCTGCAGATCTTCCCCAAGTTTTGTCTCTAACCTGCCAGCTCCATTTAGGTGTATTCGCATCTGAGATGGCAGTATATACCCATGTTTATGTAGCTGAATCCTGCCCTAAGTCTCTATTAATTATAATAGAAGCATAGACATCTAGTTCTCATGTAGATAATGAGGGGAAAACTTCACTCATTACCTCTACTACTTCTTTATTAATAGCAAAAATTTGAAGGCAGCAAGATGATGAAGCCAAGATTTTTTTTTTTTCACATTTCCTTATTTTGTCTTTCTTGTAACCCACTTTTATTTAATTGTATTTAAATTGATGTTGAAGTGAACTTAATGCTATTTCTGGTGGCAGTAGCTCAAATCAGGATCTATTTCCATTTATGCCTCTTCTTCCCCCCCACTCACACCACCATTTCTGTTTTGTAACCCACTTTATTCACAAGCTGTAATAAAATATGAGGAATACAAAGAAATGGATTATTATTTTTAATTGATTTGTAAAAGTCTGTATTAATATAATTGTATGTTTCCAGTAATAAGTGGTTATGTCACAATAAATGTAAAATAATGTATCATCCATGTTTGTCAAGACCTTTTCAAGGCAAAAGTGAGTATGACTTTTATACAGTATACATAAAGTAAAAAATGAAGCTATTAAAATACTAAATGATTTAGCAGTTTCTAATAAAAACCCCCAATAATATAATTAAAATAGAATTCAAGTTTTATGAATTTTATTTTATCAGCTTCATTGTAAAAACCAAAATATTTACCTTTTAGTGAAAGTTGATACAGTTATTGATTTCTTGAGACTGCACTCATGGTATGTCTCCTTTTCTCTGCTTCCATGAATATCAAAGATGAAAACAGAAGTCGAAAATAATCTTCAATCTTCAGACCATCTGGTCAGTTCAGCTTCCCATTGTGTCCTCTTTATCTCTGGTAATTTTATAGTGGCTTAATGTTTAATTTATGATCCTTTCTTCTGCAGCTTTCTCCTCTATTCTCTCTCTTTAACAGTCACATAGATACCCATGTTGTTGCTACCTGCACATCCTCACTTTGGTCCTCGGCAAGGAACTCAGTCTTCCATCTTATGTTTGAAACTAAGTATGGAATTGTCAGTGTATTTTACTTACAGAGCATTTACTTAAAAAACCAAACAAACAAAAAAACCACAAACAAACAAAAAACCCCCTAAACCTGGAAAGACTTTCACAATAGAAAGCCATTTTTTTTCTTGGAATATATATCATAATATTTACCCTTCAAATACAGAATGACAGAAGTGAAATAAGAAATGCTTATGACAACCCCCCTCTATTCCCATGCATTCTTAGAAGATGGTTCCTTGTTTTTACACTTGGTTTCAGTTAACCTTATGAATACAGGAGTTGCAGCAAAATCAGTGCAAGCCTTTCTAGTTTTAGGAAGACTTTCTGTTACAGTGGAGACTTGCTTCCATCAGCTTCCAGCCCCTGTCAGTGTTGTCTGAGTCTCATTGCTGTGCTCTAGCCTTGCTTCTCATCCTTCCCTCACACAACCCTTATAATGTCCTCGAAGCTTTTCCCTTCCAAGCAGACTCAGTAGTCCTAAAGGGAAGGAGTAGTTTTCATTGTTAGAGGTTTTCATGTGACCTAGTCATTCCTTTTTTTAAACCACCAAAACATATAAATTAGAAACAAACAAATTAAATAGATACTCCCTATCATGACGTGGTCACATACTTCTTGTTCACTAACTGTATTCTATCCTGATAAATGAAAGAAAGCTGGGCACTAAACCCTAGTATAAAGGCCACTGGCACCACCTGTTTGGGGCTAAACTCTTCTAATGCAGTATTGTCCCGGATTGACCTAAAGAGAAGAAAGAAAGAAGCCAGGAGCTGGGTAGCAATTAAGTGGAATGGAGGTGCAGGAATCCCACACTCAGGCTTGCTGCCTGACCCTCTTGTATTTAACACTTGAAAAAGATTCTGTGTCATTAATACAGGACACACAACTAATTAGGCAGGTGGTAACAAGAAAATAGAGAGGATAGTTTTGAGACAGTAAAGGGCAGGGGGGGAGCTAATCTTAGTCTCGGAGATTAATCATCCTCAGAGAATAGTGGGGGTCTCAGTTACGTCATCTTCATCCCTTGGGGGACTCTACCGCTCTCCAGTTAACACAAGGGAAAATGAGGGGGCTGAAGGAGAGTGGCAAAAGTTGACTAAAATTATGTGGATCCTCTCCAGAGTGGTCTTGTGGATTCAAAGAACTGAAAGCTCCTACATTTAAACCAAATTCTATCCTGATTTTCTATCCTTTGAAAGAAAAGAATGTGTTTGGTTATACATTTTTGGTTACTTGATTAAAGTAAACATAAAGGAGCACAGAGGAACCCCAATAAGCTGATCGGAGAAACAAGCCCCAGCCCCAGCTGCTCCCAGGGCTGCCAAGGGACAGCAGCAGCCCCGTGAGCATCGGGTGAGACACATCAAGATCGGTCAATGGGAGATGCTTTTTGCCTCACCTCACAGGCTTATGGAGGGACATTGCCTAGGGGTATGAAACTTATTATGGGACGCCAGGGAAGATCACCTTGGGATTATATAAGACTTATTATGGGATGTTTAGGGGAAGAACCAAAGGTGCGGGAAGAGACAGATTTTCATGTTGTCTGGCCATGCCCTGTGAGTGATCAGTGCAGTCTGTCCTGTCTTATTACCAAATTGCATTTCTAGCTATTTCTAACATAAAACAGTTAGTTGCAGCGCTCGTGCAAGTGTGTGTGCACGCAAATGTGTGTGTGTGTGTGTGTGTGTGTGAGTGTGAGGGGTTCTGAGCTACCAGGAGCTAGAGGGGCACTGCTGGCTTTGGGGGGTGCCAGCAAGTGGGGAAAGCAAGATTCTAGGGCCAGTTCCTGCCCTTGGCGCATAAGTCCATGCTACCGGAAGGATCCACTTTGTACATCTGCACACTATTTATCCACTTTGTACGTCTGCACACTGTTTCCCACTAACAGACCCTTATTCTGAACGGGCAGAGAGGGGGATAAGATTAGGCAATTGTTTGTGCTATCTGTGTTTGCACATTTCTGTCTGTATTGTTCTGTGTGGCTTGCAGTGTGTATTACCAATGCTCACGTGTGTGCCTTTAGGGAATGCACGCTCAGCCTTGCTACTGGCTGGGCTTGGGAACAGAGAGCTGTAGCAGCCTCCCCTCCATCGTGCTACCAGATTCGGCAAAACTTTAACAGTCGTAGAATCATAGAGTCATAGAATCATTTAGGTTAGAAAAGACCTTTAAGGTCACTGAGTCCAACTGTATTCACCAGCACTCCCCCCCTTTAAAAGTTTGACTTTGCAAACTTATTTTTTTAAAGTTGTTTTATTTTTCATGCATTGTTTGAGTAGGTACTTTATATTAACCCACTAATAAAGCATTTCTGGGTTTTATTTTGCATTGCTTCTTGGTTCTTACGTGTCAACAGTAAAAGCTACCCACAATTTCAACTGAAGGACTGAGACTCATAAGACAGGAACCACATGGCTAATGAGAGAAAGGTATAAAGCTTTAGTAGTTGTCTCAATGGTATTCACAGTTCTGTAGAGAAGTTGCTATATCTCAATTAAAATTTATATATATGTATATTTATCTATATGTAGGTATATTGGGATAGTGATATCCGAAGTAAAGCAAATTTAGCATTTATCATCCACTGGAAGAACTGCATATCTGCGTGTAAAAAGGACCATTCCAGATGATGGTTACAAAAATGTACTCCTGGAGCATTATTCATCAAGAAGTTATTTTTTATACACTCAGTACATAAAATCTGCAAGCCTTAGATAAAATTGTCAGAATAATTAGGTTCTTTTTACCTCATCAGTGAATGAAATGTAGTGATTCCAAAGTAATAATTCTGGAGAAGGCACCAAAGAGGCTGAGGCCGATTCACAGTAGCTAATAACGTGGCACATACCCCACCCAAGCAAGCAAAAGCTAATAATAAAAATAACTTTAATGGGTAATTTCTGTGCTTTAGAATGCAGTTTCCTTGAGCTGAATACTAGAAAGAGAGAGAAGAGGTACTTTTTGACTTGAGACAGAATTAAAGTCTTGCTCCTGGTTGGGCAGTACTATCTCTGATTAGTAGGTGAAAAGGAGGATTTAGATGTAATAGACACAATTTATGGCATCCATCTTGACTTCTGCCGCTACTTTGGCAAATCTCCTTGTTTAGAAACTGCTTCAGTTGTAAGAGTTTTTAAGTATTAGTTATTCAGGGAATAATTGTAAAGAGAGCTATGGGACCTAACAGCAATATTTTCATGTCTAACTATCAACAAGGGAAAAGAGAGAGGCTGATCAAACTGACAAATATGCATCCACTCTGAATCAAATGTTGGGAAAAAAGGTTTGGCATAAATGTTATGTAGTCTGCTTGCAAAAGAAATAAACAATGGAATACAGCAAAATTAATCTGTTTATGCATACGGGCAATCTCACAGGTAGAAATGTTTCTATATGTAGAAGCTTCTTTATACATAAATAATTACTTCTATGCAGTAATTATAATGAGAGGTAGTAATAGTGTTGTAAATCCCTCTCTTTTAACAGAAACTGCACAGTCAGGATTAATCCAGCTCTGTTGCCGTAATAAAGTGTACAAAATACGTGCCCTTTCGTTCAAATGTAACCTCAGCTGAGCCCTGTACATGCATTGAGCACAATTTCCAAGAGCAGAACTCACTGCTGTCTTCAAATTCAGTTGTAGAGGGTAGCCAGCTCTTTTGAACTTCAGGCTCAAATCAGGCACCAAAAAACCCAGTCCAAAGCTGCTTTCCAAAGGTTAATCTATAGCAACATGCGGAGGTGAATGGGTACCACTTTAGCAGCGCTGGGACTGAGAAATGGAAGTTCCTTTCACATGACCTCCCCATGTTCACAGCAGCAGCGCAGCTGACAAGTTTTGTTGTGCTGTGTTTTGGCTTTGTGCAACTGCGTGACCTTTTCCTTGGCCAGGCAGTCCTGCTGTGCAGTCAGCACATGAAGCCCTCTGCCTGTCCCAGGCTGGCAACATTTAGTGGATCGCATTAAGCTCTGATCTGTGTCTTAAAGCAATTAGAACAGCTTTGGTTGGAAAAACTCCATTTTCATCTCATTAAAAAAAACTCAGGAAACTAGGAACAGAAAGGAAATAAAAAGAGAAACCATAAAGGGAATTTTGGATTCTGTTGACTTTGCTGAAAACCTGAAGAAAGCCAAATGTTTCATCCAGCCCTAATAATGAGGCTGAGACAGGCTCTGATAGCAGTCTTTGTGCCACCTATTGCAAAAGCTCCATTTATGTTCTATGTAAAATGTCCAATGAAGCATAGAAAACATGTAATTTGTATAGAGAATAGGAGTTATGCAATTTTTGCTGGCATAAACAATGCAATAACTGCTCAGAAATAGCCTTTTGCATTCATGAATGGGGGCCATTATCTGCTCTGTCTCTCTTCCTTGCTCATTCTGAGTTGGGGCATGGTAATAAAAGAAAGGCATCCTCTTTGCCTCAGAGCTTTGGTTTTCAAACAGCAAGTAGATAACAGTATATGACAGCTCATTTTTGTCTTCTGATTAAGGAGCAGCCATGTTTTACGAACACTCACTAAGTTGCCAACCAATTAAGCATTTGAATACATTTATATGTATTTAATTGGACTACCGTTGCAAATAGGGCTTTTCTGGAGTTATTGAACAGTTTAGACACTGTAAGGCAGTAGATAAGAAGCACTGAATTATTATTATTATTATTATTATTATTACTATTACTGTCATCACTAGTATTAGTGGGGATAGTTAGGGTAAATGCAAAGTAGAGTGTTTGCAAGGTAACTTTCCAGCAAAGTGCGTGTCCTACATAAACGGTTGTCTGTAAATAAAGAGCTATTAATTGTGCTTTTAATAATTTTCTCACTGTTTTTGTTTGTTGCATTTTTGGGGAGAAGAATTTACACAAAGGGGTACTGACAGGGTTGCTAAGGGCACAGCAGATGACATGATATATCTGGATTTTCAGAAAGCCTTTTGTAACATTCCACATGACAAGTTCCTGCTTAATCTCCAAGATGAAGCAAGGATTCAGGGCAGGGCATGGGCAGAGATACAGAACAGGTTGAAAAATAGCAGAGCAGTGGCTATAGATAGTTCCTGTGAAAGAAGCTATGTCAAACCAGAGAAAGCGTTATTTCGGGTCTACAGGGGCTAGTGCTTTAAAGTCTGCTGTGCACGTATGTGCTTTAATTTAGAAATACCATCAACAAACACAAAGAACAACTGCAGTCTAGTTACATTTTCTGAGGATGAAAAAATGAAAGATGATGAATGAAGGCCATACAGACAGCAAAACTTAAAAGGGATTTAGATTTGATTTGTAAATATGTTGTCACAGAGGGAATTAAATGTAATATTGACAAATACAAAGTAATAAAACTTTAGTGCTGTAAACCCCACTAAATTATAGTGTAGAACTAATGGGATTAAGCTCTAAGGGAATTTTAAAAAAGGAAACCAAACCAATAAATAAACAAAAATCCCACAAAGAAAATAAAACAAAACAAAAAAACCCTCAACACTTTTCTGGGCTGGAGAAACAGAGGAGTATTTCATGTTCCTTTTCGAAGAGCATATATTTAGCATATCTTTTTCTTGCAGTAATAATACTAATACTTGGCATTTCTAACCAGCTTTCATCAAATGAAGTAACCTGTACAAGTCCTCCAAAATATTGGTCATTACATGAATTCATATGTCAGAAAGCCTCCTATTCCCTGAGAGAAATAAGAGTAATATTAGGAGATGATGCGGGGCACAACATTTATGGTGGGGGTGGGGGTGATTATTTTGGCATTGCAAGAATCAGTTCATATCACTTATGTAACTGTTTCTCCTTTCTCCACTTCTGTTTGACAATCACATTTGGGGTAAACACCACCTCTTCACTGATCACTAACAGGATCAATAGTACGCAGTTTCTTCGCAGTCCTTCCTTTTTTCCCTTCTTCACAAAACAATCTATTTTTCTTTCATTTAAGGGGAAAAAATTCAGCAAAGTATGAAAGCAGTTTTATAAAAGAAGACCTAGCTGTTGATAATACCATGCTGCCCTTTGGCTTTCAAAAGAACTCTCATTATGCTTCAAAATTTAACCTCCATACTAATCAAAAAAGCAAGTGGATGAATATATTCCAATTAATTTTTTAAGAGGGTTTTTTTTTGTTTTGGGGGGTTGGGGGTTTTTTTGTAAAAAAAAAACAAACTTATGACATCAAACAGCACAAATTTACTCATTTGGAAACAAGAAAACTTTCAAATTTATTTTCAAATAAATACTGTTGACAGAGGGGAGAGGAGGTATTTGTAATATCTAACATTAAGCCTCACAATTCACTAACCTCTTACGCTCTTTTTAGGTGGTGTGAACTGCACTGCGAAACAACCTGCATTCCTGATATAGGGATCTGCAGCAGATGTTTCAAGTTAAACACTGTAAATGCACAGCACAGGGCATCCGACAGCTGAAGTTTCAATATTTTTATATGATCTGTGTTTTCTAGAGGATTTATAATAATTGCCAGGTACTACAGTATCCCTGAGGGTTCAGGAACAAAAATCACAAGCCTATTCACAATACTGTTTGTATAAATTCTGAGCTCTTTTTAATTTTTTACTTCCTGAAGGGAACAGCTTTGCTGGCTTAGGAAGCCTGACAGCAAAATGTGTCAGAAACAGGAATATAGAGACAACCTCTCCTAATCTGGATTGGAGTCACACACTCTCTTTAAGATTCTGCTAGACTCTGCAGTTAGATGGGTATTAACTAGTAGTCACGTGTTTGTGCTGTTTAGTTTTTATAATATGCTTCCTTCTGTCATACTTAAGTTTTAAATAAAGATATTTGTGCTTTGCAATGGCTGGCTGCTCCCGAAGAAACTGTTGTCGGCAGAGCCGCAGACACCAGACTAAGGATTGCAAAGGAGTTTACAGTAAATGTAAGGGGTATGGTCTTGCAGGGACCGCAGTCTAAAAGCCTGATTTGCAGCAAAAGTAACGCTATGACCTAGACCCCCCCAAAAAAGGTAACATGAGGAGGTGTGGCATCTAAATAGTATGGTACTGAGGAATCCAAAGATGTGCCAGCACGTTATTAGCTTGTGATCTGTGACAGCATAATTGTCATTGATGGCTCATTCCCAAAAGAGAGAAATGGTCCACAGGCAGAGAAATGATGGCAAGCTTGGCCCTAGGCCTTTTAACCTTTGTAGACCTAAACTACCTCTCCCAACTAATATGACATCAGGACAACAACTCAGGAGTTGAAAGATTGAAGGATTTTATGAACTACACTTTTTGTTTGCTTGTTCATTTGTTTGTTTGTTTGTCTGTTTTTTTTAAATAAACTTCCCTCCACCAGCACCCAAGGGAAGATTTAGGGAATAGGAACAGCAGAAACCTCTGAAATTTGAGGCTGTCTCTTCATAACTACCTTGGTATTTTACTCTTCATCCAACCCAGAGAGGAACGCACCTAACCGAAAAGGATGCAGGGACAACCAGCAGAAATACAGTCCACGTGGTTACATCTACATCAGCAATTGGTTTGGCTCAACTAAAGCTATATGTACAGTGGAGGCATTTGGTGTTGAGCTTCCAACATCCATACTGTATGCATTTCAGATGATCTTCTTTAGACTAGCTCCAGTTTGATCCAATGAACTGAAAAGCATAGTAGATGAGCATTAGGTTTAATTATATCATTCATGTTCTATAAGATTGCTCAAATATGTGAACCAAACTTCATCCTGAACACAACATCAGTGCTTCACTTCAGAAATTAATCCATAATTCAAATGAAAATATTAATGTTAATCTATGATTCTAAAAGAATACCACTCATTACAGGTCTGGAGCAGTGAAAAAATGATATGTCTCTTCAGGTTCAAAATTTTCCCATCTCATTATGACCTTTAAAATGATAAGTTCCTTTTTTTTTTTTTTAATCCATTCTTTCTCATAGAAGAGGTAAAAGATAAAAAAAGATTTTAAATCCCTCAACCAGAATGTTTCAAGATTCAGACACAAGGTTTTCTCATCTCATTTTAGGGCAAGATATTCTTTTTTGTTGCCACTTTTTTGTTTGTTTGTTTGTTTTTTGTTTCTCGTTTCAGTACCTCTCAGTGGGCAGAGAACTATTTCCTATGCAGCTGTGATTAGGAGTTCACTTGTCATTATATTGTGGCACATTAGTATTACAATACTGTGCTGGTTAAGCTCCTTTCCCCAGGCTAGTATGTCATTTACATACAGAGGAGACATCAGTCTAAGATTCAGTTGCCTGAACACAGGTGTCTGTTTTAGCTGCCTGGATGCCAGCTGTTGCCTCAGAACGATGTTGGCCTCCCACATTTGGAAGGTCCCTTATCATCTTCGACCATACTGCTGTGTTGCATACTCTAGGGCACCTATACTGGCATTAGATTGCAAATAGCAATGCCCATGTAGCTATCTCTGAACTAAAGAGAAGTATTGTATAAATGACAAATTCTTTAATATGTGTCCATAGATTTTTCAGTCTTGCACTAGCTTCTTGGCATGTTATTGGCTGACAATCTCTTAATAGCTCTATCTAGGTGGTGAGAGCGGTAGGGGCAGCGAGAGAATCTGAGGAGATATTATAGACTTTTTGTCATGTACTGAATGCTAAGACACACATTACTGTCTTCCATTTTTGGAAATTAGCCAAATTAGACTTTCTTGTTGTCTTTTATACACACTCATTTGAAAACAAACAAACAAACAAACAAACAAAAAACCCCCAACAACCCCCCCCTAAAAACCAACCAACCAAACAAACAAAAAACCAAAATCCAAAACAAAACAAACTTGTTTTTCTCTACATGCAAAACTTTTCCTGCAGCTACAGGTTTAATTGCAGATTTCTCAATAGACAGTCTACAGACAGAAGGAGATTAAATTAGAATTGATTCCTCACATATCACTTTGATATACGTTCAGATTTCAAAAGTATCAAAGGTAGAGACAGTGGATTGACTCTTGAAATATTTACCAAGTAAGTTTTATTGCCTCAAATGCAATTATTAATTTAATTTCTGACTTTTTTTTCCCCAGAAAACTTTTGAGCATTTCATTACTCTCTTCACTGAGAAAAAAAGTCCAAAACAAACAAAACATCAGCATAGGATATATCTATTAAGACCACTAATTTTTTTCAGGGACTGTCCCATGCAGAAAAATACCTACTCTGATATGAGTGATAACACTGCTAACAACATTAACCACCATATTGGGATAGAGCATTCATTTTATTCTTTTTCCTGATAGTCCAATGGAGGGTCCACTATATGTTTGGGGTGTTTTAATGCATGTAGGAAGAAACAAGATCAAGTTCTAGACCACTTGCCACACAGATCATGAGTTGGATATGTCATGGGCAAAACAGACTTGACATGGGGAATTTAATTTATTGCCAATTAATGAAAAAAGCCACCAAAAGGCAAAGAACCAACACACATTCCCCCCCACACCCCCCGATTCAGGTATTGGAAAACAAGACAAATAGTTAAACAAACAGGCAAATAATTTTTCCTTCCCCTTTCCCAGGCTCAACTTCACTCCTGGCATCTCTCCTCCCCTGTTCCTCCTCTCCACTCTCCTTGTTATCGCACAGCCTGTGCTCAGTGCTCCGTCCTTTGGTGAGGTGATAGACACTGCAGGAGGCTGTGATCATGGCATAGTGGTTTCTTTCTGCTGCGCCTCGTCCTCATTCCTTTGTCTTTTCTTCTGCTGCTCCTGCCTTCTTACTTGTTTCCTCTGCACTGCTGTGGGTCCTCCATGGGCTGCAGTCCTCCTGGGGAAGTACCTGCTCTCGTGTGGGTTACCCACGGACCGCAGGCTCTTTGGGGGTGTTACCTGCTCTGCCATGGAGCACCTCCTACTGCTCTGGCCATTTTGTTCCCTTTTTTCTCAGGGTTTTGCCCTTTCTCAATTATGCTTTCTGGAAGATACCACCAGTTTGCTGATGGGCTCAGATGTGGTCAGTGGTGGGTCTGATGCAGACCTGACTGGAATTGCCTGGAACTGGCTGTGTCCAGAACAGGGCAGCTGCTGGCCACATCTCACAGAAGCTACTTCTGCAGATCTCCCACTACTAAAACCTTGCTGCTTATGAGCAATACAGGATACCATTAGCTTACAGTGACTTTTGAGAACAACCTCCACCACCACCAAAATAGGGAATATTTCATTAGAAAGCTGCTCTTTCTAGGAGCTGAAATACTCATGAAACAAGTTAAGAATTAATGTAGAATTAAGGTAGCTTTAAACAGAGGATGTATTAAATGGAGGCACCCATAAGTACAGGACTTAAAAAGGGGATAGGAGTTACCAGGTTAAGGCTAACGTTACGAAAGCCTTTAAAGAACAGCAATGCCAGCCGAAATGAACATGCCGCCTGGAGTTCAGCCACTGTCAAAGTGGTTTGTAATAGCAGCGTGGTGAATCAAAGCGCTGAGTGCACGCACCGGCACACTGAGCAAATCACAAGTGAACAGGCTGTCATACAGGCAGACCAACAATGGAGGGATGAAAACAGTTAACTCTTCTGGTCCCAAGGTCATGAACTACTATTGTTGCAAAGTTGCCAACAAAGAAGAGACTTTGGATCAACTTTTAAAACAATTTATTTTTTTCTCCTGAAGGCACAGGCAGCCTGGCTTGATGCTTCTCTGCAATTCAAAGGCTTGTTTGTATTCTTTCAATGTTTCACCTCTTTCTAATCCAACCTCAGCCATTCTCAAAGCACTGGCTTGCTCTTACCGACAATAATGAGGAAAAACTTATGAACTTGCATTGTATCAGGATCATGCAATTTACTTTCTGTCAGCTAGCATGCATTTTTTTTTTCTTTTTTTCTTTTTTTTTTTTTCCCCTCCACAAAAAAAAGCGCAGAAATCTGGGCAGGCAACTTGGTAGGTTTAGTCTATCAATTCTGCTTTGCAGTTTGATCTATACTATATTTGCCTCTGTAGTTCCCAGGTAGGTTTCTTAAGGGTTATGTACACAAAAGGACAGAACTTGCCCTGCTCAGTTTTTAACTAGTCTTTAGATAAAATAATAGTCACTTAAAGAAAACTCTGTTCTGCAGCTGAACTCAGAACCCTTTGTGAGGATTCTCCCTTTCCCTTAGAATGTGGCAGGTAAAACTAAGCATCAGAGTGCATTGCTTATTGCTAGAAACAATCTAAAATTGGCAATGTAAGCAAGAAAAGCCCAGGCTTAAACAGTAAACCCTATTGACTGCAGAAACATTTAAGCTTCGTTCCTTTCCAAGTTCCCTGGAAAAAACCATATTCACACTTGAAAAGTGGTTTAAAAGCTGTAACATTTACTTTGGGACGCAGAAAACCATCTCTATTTCTAGATTCAGCTCTAACAAATTAGTATCCTACTTTCATTTCTGGTTGAATGGGCAAGATTAATCTGATTGAAAGTGGGATTGGAATACAACTTTTTAACTATGAATGTTTGTATTGTAATTGTATGTACACCAGTAACATGGTCAGTAATTTTTTAGTTAACAGAGGCAGTTAACAGCGGTAGTTAAAATTACTTAATAGGCACTTCTAGGGTGAAATTAATTTCATCTTAAATTAGACATCCCAAAATCAGTGAGATGACTCAAGGCTTAAAAAAATTACCCTCCATTTGTGACAAAGGGGGTCTGCAAATATATTTTCACTACAGATTTCCATGTTTAGGTGGGATGAATTATGCCTAATTTTCATCTGAATAAATTAGAGGTTGGTAAATATTAACTCATAGATGAACATCTTCAATCAGAAAAGGAAAGTAGAATTCTTATAGGATCATGGTTTTTTTACTGAATGCAGTAAAAATGAAACCTTTCTTTTTTCCCTTGTGTTTTATCTATATTATCCTTCCTTCTGTACCTTAGGAAATTTGGGCCTGAAAATCAGATAGTAAAAATAGCCCAGTTTTTTTTCCTGTCAAGATTTAGTCATTACTATATTTGTCTCACTGGTCAATCTTTATCTTTGTGAAAGTTGTAGTTAGTTAAAAAAAAACCCAACAAAAACAAAACAAAAAAACCCAAACACTACCTCATGATCCCAGAAAAGGAAGAAAAAATATCAACCAATAACAGGTATTCTACTTTCACTAAAAGTGAAAAATAATAACAATAACAATAATAATAATAATAATAATAATAGTTTTATTTCTTTTGTGCTGGCATGACCTCTTGATGGTTGTCTCAATCCATCTCAAATTACAGCAAATAGCACACCACAAGCAAGTGCAAAGCACTGCATTCTCAGTGTGTACCATACATAGGAAAAGATATTTCCTATTTCATTATTTATAAATGGATGCTGTAACTCAACCAAGTAACTTTTAAGAACTTAATTAGAGAAGAAATCATTGTACATATACATACGCTTTGACATGTCTAGGATAGAAACTGATGGCTGAAACTGTTAGAGGCTTTAGGAAAGCTTTTTCTTCTCCCTCAGGATAGTATAACCACAACAAAATTATTTATCGAAGTTTTAACAGTACAAAATAAAAAAAGGAAGGTATATATTTGTTAGAATCACAGAATCACAGGTTGGCTGAAGTTGGAAAATCTCTTTCCCTAACCTGATCCTCCTCCTCCATGGGTAAAGCTTTTATGCTACACTTTCCCACCAGTCTTGGAGGCATGGTATTCCCAAAGGCCGATCTTAATAGTAAAGACTGAAGGAAAAAATGCACTGAATACTTTGGCCTTTTCTGTGTATTTTATCACCAGGACCCCTGCTCCATGCAGCAGTGGGCCCACATTTTTTCTTGTCTTGCTTTTACTATTGATGCACCTGTAGAAGCCCTCCTTGTTGCCCTTCATGTACCTCACCAGTTTCCAGATGGGCTTTGGCTTTCCTGTCTTTATTACATTGCTTAAGTAGTGTCTCTATATCCCTTGCAGGAGAACTGACTTTGCTTCCACCTCTTGTAAGCTTCCTTTTTATGTCTGGGTTTATTCAGGAGCGCCTTGTTCATCCATGCAGGTCTCCCGTTGCCTTTGATTTTTGTGCTCATCAGGATTGACCATTCTTGAGCTTGGAGGAGGCGAACCTTGAAAATCAGCCAGCTCTTCTTAACAACTCTTCTCTCTGGGGTAGTCTCCCATGGGATTCTTCTGAGAAGACCAAAGTTTGGTATCCTAAAGTCTAGGGTTGTGATCCTGCTTTTTGCCCAGTTTCTTCCTTTGAGGATCCTGAAGTCCACCATCTCGTGATCCCTGCAGCCAAAGCTGCCCCTAGCCTTTACATCTCACACCAGATCTTTCCTGTTTGTAACCTTGAGGTCCAGCATTGCACCTTCCCTTGTTGGGAGAAGAAGATAGCAGAACTTGCCCCATAATACTCATCCTATAAGGGAATCCCACAAGGGAATCCCCGAGGGAATCCACTTCCCATATTTACCCATAAAGTACTTCCTTATCTATGTGCATACACTTGGGGTGGACACTCTGCTGCCCTGTTCTGTGTTTTTTGAAATTTCTCTTTTCCACATCACCCTGCACCCTCTGTACCTCGCTGCACCTTTTTATAGACTTGTTAGTGAAAATACAAACTAACGTATAGAAAGAGGGCAACAAACAATATGTATATAAAGTTCTACTGGTTTTGCCTGTTTTCAGTAAACAGGAACAAAAATCACTTGTAACTTAAATGCCAATAAGAATGCTGTTTATTAATTATTTAAAAAGCCATTATTTTGTGAAAAGAATATAGAGGTGGGCTATAAGATCTGGAAAAGCCTGTGAATGTAGTCCATGAAGGTATATGACTCCTTGTAGTGCAGTTTTTAGAAGGGCGTAAAATTAATCATAAAAAAAAAATTATAATATATGGTGACTTGTTTCTTTCCTCAAAAAATCATTCTAGAGCCAGATAAGAATTTGTTTCTACTTATTTTTCTTAGCTTTTCTACAGAAGTATATAGATCTGAGTTGCAGTGGAACTCACATTTTATGACAGGATAGTTAGAGTTAACTCAGAAAACAATAATGAATATTACTTTACATATACAACTGATAAAAAATACATTTGTGCTTAGAATTTATACATAGTTAAAAATACAAATTTCTTTTACCATCAGTTAATATCACAGGATTTTAGATGACTGTATGTTATAAATCATTATATAAATATTTAAGCAGAAGGAGCTATGCAGATATTTTAGATATTTTTCTGAATCCAGGTCATGAAATCTGCATAACCTGAAAGTTATACTTGCAAGACTTTTGCAGAATTAAAAAAAAAAAAACCACAAATGTAGACATGTATTATGACTTTGTAATAGCTGATCAATGTTTGTAATAAATAATGAAAATATCCAAAACTGACAATGAAAAATGATGGCAGTATAAAACTGACAATAAGGAAAACTTAACATGTAAAAAGCTTACTAAAACAAACAGATACATCTGAAAAGGATTTTTTTTCTTATTATTTTTTCTTAAGTTAATGTCTGTCTTGTGTCCAATCCAGTATATACTGACTGAAGAAAAATAACAGTGTCAAAAGTTAAACTATACCTAATATGAACAGATATGCATATTTTTATGCTTTGTAAGTTATTTGTTTACTCTCTTATATGTTATGGGCTATATTCCATTAAAATTAAGCTATTATTTCTTGAGTCTCAGTTATGCTTCTGGGAGTACTTATTTTCAGTTTTTGGAGTTTTATCACTTATTGGCCTACTATGTCAATTCTGGTAATACATTGCTAATATCTTACAGTTAATAAATTAGCCAACGTTGCCTAAATGGAAGTCATCCCATTAATTTCAAATTTATTATAGTGTTTTATATTAACCATAGATATCAAGCATTATATTATCAACACACAAATTGCTAGTCTTTTCATGTATTTTCCCTGGGCAGATCTCCTGCCATTAAAGTTACATGGGCATATGATGCTTGTCTATAAATTATAATTCTTTATAGAAATGTTTATACATTCCCTTATCCCTATTGTGCAATACATGGGTGTTTTTAGCAACTGACTGCACATTAACACATTTGTAATGAATATAAAAATAATAAGGAAAAAATTAAAGAAATATAACTTAAAAGACAGTTCACATTTCCAGAAGTTTGCATTAATAAAAAAAAAAAAAGTGAGGAAAATCTCATTAGAAATTAAGAAAAAAACCCCACAGCATACTGGAAAGAAGACAATGAAGGTATCTGAGTGAAATCTGTGTATAAAAAAAAAAAAAATCTCAATTATAGTATGGAAAAATAGATTTAGACTTTTGATTTCACCTCAAGTGTTTTCTTAGTTTCCATACAAATGAAAGGCAGTTTTTAGACGTGGAAACTTGCCAGTTCATATAAAAAAAAAAATCTGCTTTCCTGTGAAATAGAAAAATTTCACAATAAATCAAATTCACAAGTACTTGCTAAGCAAAAAATGGTAGTTTTCACAGCAAAAGAGCTGAATTGATTTTGTGGTATCACAACAAGCTATCTACACTTCCATACTTCAGCAAAGAAATAAACTAAAATTACATTTCCACTGCTACGAGCTTGTAGTTTATATTTTTCATGCATGTTCCCTAGGCGAAGTTATAAGAGGGCAGATGTTGAACGAGCACTTGCGTATATAGTAAGTGGTCACGGAGGCAGGAATGACAAGTAGCTTATTTACTCTTCATATATTTACTCGTAGGGGTTCTACTTTTACAGGCTTTTCAGCTTTATTTAGTTTATCAACCAAAATTGACTTTGATGCATGAAACAACCTTTATAATCCATGTAGCCTCGTATTTTACTAATATTGGTATTTTTTCTATGAATCACCTGCACACCAGCAATCTGACCGTGCATCGCCAAAGCCAGTGGGAAACACGCTGTTGACTTCTGTGAAAACAAAACTTAACAGGACACCGAAGCTGCCTTCCTGGTGCTGAAGCTTTTTCTCCCACAGCCTCTTTTCTCGTGTCTTCTCTGGCTTAACTGTAAAGATACATTTATATGACACAATACCGTGTCATGTAGAGAGAACCATATTGATGCAGAATAATTGAGGAACAGGTATATTAGCCTGGAATTGTGCCATACCTCATATCAGTAGCGCTTCTGGCACTTCTGCTACAATGCTGTGCCACAATACATCAGGCAAACATGTTCTCTGAGACCTAATCCTCTCCACCTACCAAACCCTTTCCTAGTGTTCCAAATCCTACCAAATAGTCATGCTTTGTTTTATTACTCCCAAAACATATTCTCACACTGTTCTGTTAATTCTCAGCAGTCATTGCTGTTACTTGACTCAACACTGTCACGTTAACTACTTATGTGATTTTCATGTGTGGCTTACATGCTTTACCAAGTAATGAATTGAACTGATGAACAAGGCTACAAGTACTAATTTGTTTCTAGCAACAATTCCTGCAATATCTGGTTTGGAAACTATACTCCCCCTTAGGGGAAAAAAAAAAAATACACAATTGGTTTCTCAATTTTTTTATTTGCTCAATTTTCTGTACCCACGGCAATTGTCCCATTTAAATCATTGTGAAATAAGTTTTTAAGCTAGTGAGGCTTAGTACCAAACTCAAATCCACCAAGTATAATACCTTTTGTTTTTTTTGGTTTTTTTTTGGTTTGGGTTTGGTGTGGGTTGGTTTGTTTTTTTTTTTTTTTTTTTTTTTTTTTGCTAACACAAAGGCTCAGGACTAAATCCAGCAAGGTTTGGGGGTCCAGACTGACCCTTACCAGAGATAGTGTGGTATTGGCACACAACCACAGCAACTGACACTCAGAAGAAAAATGTGGCTACAAGATTAACTTCTCTGACTGATTTTATTCTTCCTTCTGAAGACTGCTGTGCTCTGGAATAATGAAAATCTAAGCTGTATGTAAAGGATCTCCTAAACTGTCCCTGGTTTAGAAATCTGTAAACTATGTTTTATATGTCAACATGTTCAGATCACAGTAAGCTTTCTCTATACGTGCTGGAGACAAATAGGTACTGTCATTGATTATGTAGGGAACTGAGGTTATGTCCTTCTAATCTAAACTTTTATCTGAGTTGCCTGAAGTTAGTGAGCTTCCCAAAGTTAGGTATGATGAAACAAAATTTAACTCCTTTCATTTAATATGGAAAGCCAACAGAAATCTGAGGCAGTTCACCAAAAGGAAATGGCAAGTCCTATACTGGGGGAGGATTAACTCCAAAGTACAAGTACATGCTGGTGGAAAGAAGATGGAGCCAGGTTCTTTTCATTGGTGCCCAGTGACAGGAGCAGAGGCAATGGGCACAAATTGAAGCACAGGAGGCTCCTCCTGAACATCAGGAAACTTTTTCACTGTGAGGGTCACCGATCACTGGCACAGGTTGCCCGGGGAGGTTGTGGAGTCTCCATCTCTGGAGACATTCAGAAACTGTCTGGACATAGTCCTGCTTTAGGGGGCCCTGCTTGAGCAGGTGGGATGGACCAGATGGCTTCCAGAGGTCCTTTCCAACCTCGATATTTCTGTGATTCTGCAAATATTAAAATATCAGTTAGGTCCTCAAAATTCCTACTGAGCTGGCTATGTAGCCCTGCAGACACCTAAAGCTCCTGCCTGTTGGCATTTATACGACACTTTGAGTCTCAGTAGTGCCCTTAGACACTTAGAGCCTTAACAGCAGCAGGATTTTAAATCCAAATTTTAAATAAGGCCAGGTTGGATGGGGCTTTGAGCAACCTGGTCTAGTGCAGGGTGTCCCTGCCCATGGCAGGGGGGTTGGAAGTAGATGATCTTTAAGGTCCCTTCCAACCCGAAACATTCTATGATTCTATGATTCTGTGAAATTCTTGTCTGAACTGGAATGGGTTAGAGCCAATGGAAGTGAGCTGGCTTATATATACGACATAGTTCAGTGGTTATGACATTCACCTGGGAGACAGCAGCACTACTTTCATACCTACTCGTTTTTATAGTGTTTAAGCCCCATCTTAAGTCCCCAGCTTTCCCAAAATGATATTTGGAAGCACTCTCATGCATCTATGAAACCCACTGGGAAACCACTGTCAGAAAGGTGCTCCAACATTCATTATCTTTGGTGGATTTAGACACTCATTTTTTTAAACCATGAATTGACCCAGTTTTAGTTTCCGACTCCATTATAACTTCACATTAGTTCAAGATTTTTGCATTTTTGCTGTGGAACTCGCAGGGTCATCCCCCACACCCTAGATATGACACTGTCATAGTGTAAATTTATCCACCAGTCCTTGCATCATCATTCATCAATGTCCTGAATCACAAAACCATTTTATCTGTATGATAATTATTTGAATTAGCAAAAGAGGGAAAGGGTTGAAATAATTCACAAAAAAACCCCATGCTTTGCGGCTTAATATTTTCCTCATACTACTTTGACCAGGTTCTTTCTTTTAATATTGCAGTAGATGTCTGTGAAACAAATTAATTGACACAGCAAAATTAAATGCGGGATTAGGCACTCAGTTTCAGATAATAAGCATAGGTACCACACACCTGGCATTTTTTCAGTTCTTTTAGGTCTGCAGGGAGGTTGGGTAATTCAGTACCAATCTGGCTTTAATAATAATACTCCCTATAGTATACTTAAATAATGTTAAAGGTACAGCACAAACTGACAAAAGCAAGGCAATTCAAAGTTATGATGGATACTGCCTTTCACGTAGCCTATTGTGCGCAGTTACAGGTATTGCAGAACAAATCATTCAGTGACCTGAGAGCCTCCCTGTAATGGCTAAGTATAATGGAACAAGTCAAGCCTGGAGTATTATCCTTCACACTGATTTTCCCCTTGCTTTTGTCAGTTTCTGTCATAATTTGGCTTTTAGCCTGTTAATTTCCTCCATTTACGAAATGCTCCCCATGGAAGTAGCTGCCTGCCATGGGGATATGCAATCTGAGACTTCTTAAAATATGTATTGTGTAATTACATATTGAGGTACCACTAGAGCAGCAATTATTATTTTATATTTCAATGACTATTATACACTACACCATTTTCTACTATGACTTGCTGTCCTGGATAATCACATTGTAAAGAAATCAGAAATGAGATTTTCCATATGTTTGAAGTTATCCAGTTAGTAATCATACAGTATTGCTTGTCATAATCAATAATGTTTACCAGACTGTAAGTTAATTTTCTGAAATAAATGTCCAGTTAGTTACATTGATGACATTGGCTTTTGACACTGATTGGCAGACAGAAGTGAGTCTTTCTGGCAGAATTGAAATGTAATAGTTATCGAAAAATGTGGGCAATAAAAAGCTACAGTTCTTCTTTAAAATTTAATAAATACAGAGAAATCTATGTCTAAAATTGTGCTATCTTGTTTAGGTACTAAGGGGCTCTGAATGGAAACAAAATGGAAAAAGTGTATTGTTTATTTAGAAGGGGAAAAAAAAAAAAAGGACAAAAAATCCATGATTTTTTCCCCTGTAATACACACACTTTTTGTTCTATCCATCTGCTATGCCACCAGTTGCACTTAGTGCATATTGTATATGCAGCGTACATGAATATTAAGAAGGAACAGGTAAGAAAACGTATTAAGTGTTGTCAGTTAGCGATGGTAGGAGACAATCAGCTAACAGATTTGCAGAGACAGGCGGATCTTCTCAGGAGGATCAACGAGTTTAAGAGGAGCTGGGATGACACATGGTTGCTGTTAGCCTCAGCGGGAGTGACAGCAGAGGGGGAGGAGGGCTGGCTGTGCGCACAGCAGGTAGAGCTTGGGGCAACATGCCCGTTGTTTTTCTACACGAGATGTTGATAGCCAGACTAAAGGAAAAAAAAGAAACTGCTGCACAAAATAGTTTTGTAGCCTAATTTCATCCAAATGGCTGTGTAGCACCATGAAAGTGTAAAATAAAAATCAGTAGGGGAAACACTAAAAGCTATTTACTTGTGATGATCTAAAAGAAAAGATCCTTTGCTAGATTTCATAATTAACAGACCTTTTTCTCTGTGTAGGGCCCTTGCACCTCCTCTCTCCGTGGCTACATGACCTGAGACCAGACCTACCTAATTTGTATGAGATAATTGAAATTGTTTGTTTATTGGGTCCCTTTATAGCCTGCCCCACCTAATTCTTCTGTTTCTGTTGTTGATCTATGTAAAATAGAAGCACTTTCATGACGTGCTGACACTTGTCTGTAGTCCTTGCTTTGCAATAAAAACCCCATCAGTTAGCACATCTCCTTCATGATCACGTGGCCCTTTTTCAGCCCTGAAGGAAAAAAAAAAGAAACAAACAAAAAAAACCCCTGAAAAACCCAAAAACTTAAACAGCATGTGCAGAACACTGTAGCATTTTTTCTGATCATTGCTTAGCAACTCCAGTAAAGCCTGAGAGCTTTTAGGAACCATCTTTTACCATCTGGAAATGGTACGGCTCTACAGAACAAGACTTTAAAAACAGTTTCTCTCATTTAGATGTCCCTGCCCCAAGGATTGCTGTTCCATTTGTGATAATTTCTTTACTATGTGGATGTAGATTTGCAACTTCATTCTCCGCAGTCCCGATATCTATTCAGATTCTGTGTCGCTGGTCACAGTAACTCAGGTATAGTTCAATCTTTTTTCTAAGGCTCCTAAGTTAGAACAGTCAAATGCTATTGCTAATGGAGAGAAACAGCAACTCCAGGAGATAATTCAAGTTTTAGATACATTGAATTGTATTTCAGGGAAAACTGCTCAGTTGAAATAGTTTAAACTAAATTAGGATCAAAGCAGTTTAGTGATTTATTAACGACACGTAATTAACCAGCAATCAGCGAGCTATACATTCAGGATCAATATCAGTAATACAACAGTTAAACCACAATGCTTAGACACTTACAAAATGTTAATAAGCACCTACAAGTTTCTAAACACCCTTCCATAACTAAACCTCAGAAAATTTTCCTATCCCCCTACAGTTCCCCTGCCCCCCCAGCCAGAGGTCACTGGCACCCCTCTCTGGCAGTGCAGGTTCCCCACTTGCTCACCCCCTGGGGCAGATGTGAGCCCCCCAGCTCTGTGTGGGGAAGCCCCCCACAAGGTCCCCTGCACCCAGCAGTGGGGGGCCCTGGGTGCTGGCCCCATGCTGACACCCCACTGCTGGGTACAGGCTTTTCCCAGCATCCCATTGGGAGGCTGTGCTGCCCTGTCTGGGTGGGGGTCAGGTCCTTAACATCACCATTTTTAGTGCAAGCAGTTTTGTCTGTGTTCGATCTCCACACACACCATATGCACTCACATTCTTATTTATGAGTTATCCAGGCCAAGGGTGAGTGTGCAGGCACACTCGCAAAATGCCCATTGAAGGGTCCCATCTCTCTTGCTATTAGTGTTTGAAGAAGTGCACAGCAACTGGACTTCGCCTGTTTTAGGCACCTCAGTTATATTTGCCACAATGAATGTTGACCAATGAGCCTAATCATAGACCGGGGCTGTCACTCTCAGTAAGTTCAGCTGGAAAGGTGCCTACTTATTTCAGGATCAAAATTGATTCATGAAGAGTAAACTGACATTTTGACTCTAGAAAGTCTGATTTACAAAGCTGATGGTGCACTATAATCCTAACACTGATGTTTTATAAGAAAGCCATTCTGAAATTGTTACGCAGTATTTTCTTTGTGGTTGAAGAACCAAGACTTTAGTCCTGGCTGTGTCCCTGATTCAAAGCTTCTGACTTTTGACTTTATTGGTAATATCTGCTGAAAATGGAGAGTCTCCTCTACAGGAAAACACACTGCTGCTGAATGGATGTCACTGTCAGTCAAAGCAGTGCAAAACCAGTGAGTGCTACGAAGTAATGTGCAACCTTTTTCTTATACCCATTCATATCAATATTGCATAGGAATTTGTTCTTTCTCAGGAATATTTCAGAAAGGTTACACTTTATCTGCAGAACACAATTAAAACTTTCTTACAGTAACTGTAAAGCTAATTAACTTGGCAATATCTTCACAATTTCATAGAATCATAGAACAGTTTGGGTTGGAAGGGACCTCAAAGATTGTCTAGTTCCAACCCCCCTGCCATGGGCAGGGACACCCTCCACTAGACCACGTTGCCCAAAGCCCCATCCAACCTGGCCTTGAACACTTCCAGGGATGGGGCATCCACGGCTTCTATGGGCAACCTGTTCCAGTGCAATTTCCCAATCCAAAGCTCAGTTTTCAAATCCTCTTTGATTCAGCAGGTGAACATCAAATATCTATCCAGGACACATCAAAAGATCTTTGAACCGAAGAAGAGTCATTAATAACTTTTAGAACAGACTAAGGCCCTTCTTGAATGACAAAAAAAAAAAAAAAGACTAATGTGTTAAGATTCTTGTTTAATACATTTCTTAATTGTTATGCTGCTTGAAGTCTATGACAATGCAATATTTTGATTAAAATGAAGGGTAAAAATTATTATTATTATCAAACTGCATAAATTTATACCACTGATATAATTTTTTTTGTCTTTTTAAAAGGACATTCAGCAGAGAACCTGTTTTTAACTGTATTATTAATTGAAATTTAACCTATTTTTTTAAGCTAAAGACTTCCTTTAGTTTAAAAAAATAGAATAGGTTTAGGCATGAGTGTCTGTATTTGTTAAATCAGGATCATATAGACTAGCTCTTTAAATGTATTCTGCTTAACTATTTTCATGATTAGGTCAGTGGGATAAAATGGTTACTTAGTAGTGGTTGTCACTGTCATTGCTGGAAATGATTGCTCTTAAAAACTTTGAAAAGCCAATTTTGAACCTATTGTTATGCAAAAGCACATGTGAAGCTTAAAATCAAGATTGCACAGGACTAATAGCGCTTTTCCATTAAACTTGTCTGTTTATAATATAGAAGAGACAATATTGGTTTCTTTGGAATTCAGATGTCCCTCTCAAAACCCAGTAATGTTAAATAACTCACTTGCACAATTTTTTCTCTTCTTAGGATCAGTTGTTTCAGTAACACTAGTAAATGTCCTTCTGTCTATACGACACCTTTAATAATCTTCCTTTTTCTTGCCCAAAAACAGTGTTTGCAATGCAAATGGATTCCTGTATAAAATTAACTCATGTACATGCACTGCTGCCTCATGTTCTCAAAGACTTTTTGTCATTTCTCATATTGTCATTTACAGACAAGTTAGCCATGTGAATATATCCTATCATATCCTTTCTAGTGTCAATATTTCTTAAAGAAAAACAAGTCTGATGCTACCTACAGAAAGAAAGTCTTTTCTGCTGTAGCTGGTTGTCTAATGAACAGCAGAACCTCTGATCCTTCTTTCACAATTAATATTTTGTTTCATAAAAAAAAAAAAAAAAAAGGATGCCAAGGGCCACAATCTAAGAGAAGTCCAATAGTGACTCCTGTAGTTGTAATACTGACCTGATAGTATTCCCTAAAGAAAGTTAAGAACTTTTTTAGTTCAGAAAAAAGAAATCTGGAGAATGACTTAAGAAAAGAGTGTAGTACCATCTGTTAAAACAGAAATAAAAAATTTATGAATGTTATATATATAGTATTTTTATAATAACTGTTTCAGACGCTCCCATTTTTGAGCTGGCAGAAAAGAGCCTATTGATTAATGATTTCATAACTAATTAAATGGATTACAATAAAGTACAGAAGAGACAGATCTTAAAATGGTAAGGTCTACTAGTTCATCCTCCTCCTGGTACAATATTATTTCAAAATATGTTATTCAGTCTTGTTTTAAATGATTTAAGCAATAAAAGCTGCCCTATTACACATTTGACACAACTTTATATCTGAGCACCTCTTGCACGGTTTTCAGAAAATGTAGTTTTATTCTTTTTCCTTAATACTCTTTGCACTGCTCTAAAAATGCCCCCTTTTTGTACTCTTTGAAGCAGTATTTTGCACACTGTTACCCTATCTTTAATGAACAGTTTAATCTCTCTTTTTCTTCCAGATCCTCCTGGATGTTCTCAATATTTACAGTTCCATGACTGTCAGTTCTCTGGCTTTATGTCTCCAAATGTCTCTGTTGACATATCAAATATATAAATACTAGTGATAGCCTTTTTCTTCCTCACTATATTATACCACATATAAAGAAGTCCTTTTTTTCATCATTATTTTCAGTTTTAGGCCTTCCTAGCTGCCTTTCATGGTTGTGGTTTGAATCGTTATACTTGAAAGACAAAAGGTTCTTCTGCGTTGTACACTGATAAGGTCTTCCCAGGGCCTTCTCACTATTTTTGCTGCTCATTTGGAAGAAGAGAAAAGGAGCCGTTGGGCCTATCTTTGGGAATGTGAATAAGCAAAGAATTAAAGTAATCTGAGCCATCGTATGGCTGTTCTTTAATCACAGATTTGCAGTTACTTTCAAGCTTTCCTAGGCCTTTGATATGCGTATACGTATATATACGCATAGATATGTGTCTGTGTGTGTGTGTGTGTGTATATACATACAGGTATTCAGGAGTTCACTTGGATTCAGCTGGGAAATTGGCCTACATGCTAAGTCTTATGCCTTTTGGATAATTAAATCCACTTATTTTTATTAAGCAACTAAGTCAAAACAAAATAAATCAAAAAACAAACCCAAGAACTGTATTTAGAAACAAAGAATAAAAGTCATTAGAGGACATAGGAAAAAAAAAAAGAAAAAAAAACTAACACAGAGATGGAAGGATCTCTTTTTTTACTCTCTAGTTCATTCGTTCACTTATTGTCCTGGGAGAACAGAACTACAAACCTCCTTTTTCACCTAATCTGAAACATAGACTGGACTGAAGCTTAACTTGTCTCTTAAATAAGGTCCTTTGATTTACATTACTGTATGTTCAGAAAAGTAGAACGTGGATGCTATATGCTTCTTCCCAGTCTGTGAAGGTGCTTAATCACCAGGTTATGGAATCATTCTCTTTATCACTCACTCACATCTAAAATGTGTATATCAGGTAAAACAACTTTAGCAAGAGCAAATTAAACAGTTCCAGAGGAAAGTAATTGCAGAATGATCTAAGTTTATTTGTGAGTCTCACCTGAAAAATTTGAATGTCTTGTTCTTGAACTATTAATATATTTTAATATTTTAAGATTCTGTTTGTTTGTTCCTTTGCTTTCTCTTTCTATTTCCTTTTTCCATCTGGATTGGTGCTAAAAATTAGCTAATAGTTCTGGCTTTTGTTGCATCTGAATTGCAAGCTAGGTAGGCTTCATTCTCCAGTAACATTTGCATCCAGTTTAGAGACAGGCTAAGCCTCAAGGGCGGGTAAGCAGACCATTCCAGCACAGCCAAGAGAACTTCAGGTCAGATGATTCTAAAATCTTGTTCCCGTTGACAACAATAAGACAACCCTTATAGAAGTAGCAATACAGTTCAAGATACTGGCATGATCAACTCTTCATACCCAATTCTGAAGAAAAGTGGGGCTTTTGCAACTGAGTGAGGTTTGTTACAGTGTGACGTGCCCAGTGTAGTGGTAACCTCACCTGTGCAAGTAGTTGTGGCCAATTTTGGCTACACTCCACAAGGTTAAATTATATGAGCCCAACTGCAATGAATGGCTTTCTGTTTTCTTTAATTTGAACATATCAATGGGTATTTTCTTAAATAATCTGTTCATCATATAACCACACATTCTCAGATAAGCTGGACATCTTTCAATAATATTTTCTTAAATAACCTGTTATTCTGTAGATGACCTGTCAGGATGTTTTTCTTCAGATGCAGGTTTATAATATTTTAAGAAATTATATCTTACTGATGTTTCACCAAGTGTTATTCAAGACAGTCTTAATACACTCGAGGTCACACGTGCATTCTTACTTTAGGTTAAGACTTTTTGGGTTCTCTGTCAAGTTGCATAAAAATAATATATCATGATAGATATTTATAATACCTTTCCAACTATTTGTTATTAGCATCTTAACACCTATGTAACTATAACAATGTTAAAGGTAGTAATGAAGTTTGTTTACTGAAATTTGTTTACTTCCCTTCAGCCTGTAACACTCCTTCCATTCATCTACACCTCACTGAAAAATCATCTTTCACTGATTCTGAATGTGCCTCACTTTGTTTTGATCTCATACCCCTTTCTTTCATTTGCAAACCATACAGTTTGGTTTTCATGTTTTGCTCTGTTCCTTTCTCATTTTATTATTACTCCAGGTGGCCTCTCAATAATGTCAGCACCAAAGCTTGCAAGCTTATTTCTTGCAATCTTCTAGTCCTCTTCATGATATGTCAGAATAAGGTGTTTCCTTTAACCCACGCCACCACACGACACAGTTGTTCTCCCTTGTCTCGTCTTTTCTCTGCTTCCTGATAATTACCTCCATAAGAAACCAAGATCAGAATGGTTTTCTTAGATTATCATGATAGCACATTTTTATGTTGTGTTGTTTTTTTTTTAAATTTTCACATTTAAACAAGTGATAAAAATGGGCAATAAAAAAGAACCTTGAACATTAGAAGTGCAGCGTACGTTTTTTAGTGAAGATTTTCCCCACCAATATGTGTATTATTGCTTGTATCACTTATTTAACAGTGCTTGTCAGTAGAATTGTAGGTGTGATTCTTTTCTTGAACAGGTTACATATTTTTCAGTTTTAGTGATAGCTAAACATTCATTTTTGTAATAATGTATCTCTCTGAAAAACTGAAAATTATAGGTAAAAAAATAAACATCTCTATGGTTAATCTTAGATTAAAAAAAGCAGGTATAAATTTAGTATCTGATGAGTATTATAAGTAGAAGCAAAATTAATAGCTGCAATGGTCTTTCATATCTTGAAACACATAAACCTGGCAAATAGAAGGGAATATGCATGGTCTCTGACAAAGCTCTTAGTATGAAATAAACCCTTCTCAAAATGTATTTCAAGTGTCATATGGTAGTGTATCAATAATAATAAAAAAGAGTTGTGATTGTTAAAATGGAGAAAAGCAGATTAAAATTCTCTGTTTATATGTTCAGGTACTTATACACTTACCATAATTTCTGAAACCTGATATTATTGTATACAAACCAAATCTATGTGCGATGCCGGCAATTGTTTTTTCTTACTTCAAAGATCACATACAGACATACTGCGTAGATGGAGTAGCTTAACTAAAGACATACATTAGAGAATAAATAGGACCTGCACATGTGTCAATCTCAAATGAAGCCAAAAGCACTACTATGGATAAAACACAGAAATAGTAGTTCATGAATCCTAATCCTTGTGACAGAAGGATCACTGGCTAAAATAACTCTCAACACTTTTGGTAAAAAGTCAGGCAGTTAATTTGCAATGATGCACCTTCCCAGTGGACAAGTGAGACTCCATGCACACTGAATAGGAGTTGTCAAGTAGTCTCTGATTTGCACTATTTTAAAACTTTTTTTGAGGAACCCTAAAGGTACCCTATACAGTATCATGGAAAATAAAATTGTGTCATGGAAAACAATATGTCTAGCCAGAAGTTCATGGAAAAAATGTGTCTTGCTCGGAGAACTGTTTCTGGGATGAAATGCTGCATTACAGATAATCAAGACCACACCAAAAAATTACCCAATATGGTGCAATCCAGAGCCAAGAAAGCTCATATTCTGAAGTTAGCATGGGCAATTAAGTAGTTTAGAGTGGCCAGCTGGCCAGATTTACTATGGGTGTTAGAGCTACGGCACTTACGTAGCAGCCATTTCTCAAAGATGGCTGGTTTGTGTATCTCCTGGCCTTGTGCAGGATGTAAGCACAAAAACATTGAGCTCAGCCAAGGACACTATGTTACAGCCAGGAAGACTTCTTCACCTCAAGTAGGTATCTGTACCAGTTCAGCAGCATATTTCTGGAAAACTTTTTCAGCTGAGTTTCCAAATTCCATAGAAAATGCATTGTAGGTGTTTAGCTACTTTGTCAAGTGCCCATCTCAATGTTCTTAGCCATTAGCCAAAGAGTGCCAGGCACACAAAAGAGAGCAAAGGCTGTATAGAGAGAATTGCTAAGATTATAACACCAAGCAGACTGTTAGAATTAGTTAATATCTGATTTATTTCATGTAATACAGACCAGAGAAGCACACTTAGTGACTGTGTTGCTAACTTTCCTTTGAGGGTGGTTTTGGGGTTTTTTTCATAGTTTAATTTTGAAACTAAAAGCAATAGAGAAGTCATTGCTTTCCTAGGGAAGCTCTTCTGTTAAAATCTCTCTGAAATGACCTTTATATCTAGTCTAATTTACCTAACTTTGCCTTCAAACCACTGCATCTCATTATGCCTAATGCCACAAAGTTTCTCAATTAGGCATTTGTAGATTGTGATGCAGTCATGTCCTTGAAGAAATTCAATACTAGGAGCTTTTGCAGCTTCGCCGCATGAGGCATTTTCCCCAGCCTTCCTAATTCCAGTAATTATTTTCAAACCCTTCTAAAATTGTCAACATCTTTTCTAAAGTCCAGGCACCAGAACTTGTCATAGCAGTCAACTAATAGCTTCATTAATATCATATAGCAGTGCAGAAATAGCCCTACTTTTCTCCTTGTATAGTCAGTGATGAAGTTTGACTTCTGAATTCCATCTGGGTAATCAAATTCTGTTGGTTATCTTTGGGAGCAGTACTGACTTAAGGTTTCTCACATTTGAAGTAAAAATGGAGGTTTTGAAGCCTATGAGGACAGAAGAGGGAGGTACCAAGGGAAAGGCCAAACTAGAAATAAGGATTAGAGTGAAAAACTTGGGAGAATCATGTTAGCTGTAGCCAGTGACAGCAGCAAAGGCAGGGTTGTAGGTGACAAATGCCAGGGAGTGTAAAGGTCATCTCTCAGACTTGGCAGCTGTACCCTCTACTGTAGATTCCTCCTCCATTATTCTTCTTGGAAGCAGCAGGGGAAGAAACCAACCTCACTTTCCAATGCACAAGTAAGGGAGAAAGCAGACTTCTGCTGTTTTTCGAAGTCCATGGAGATTGCAACTTGGATAAGCATCTAGTTGTTGGATTAGCTCAAATCCTACTTGTATGATCTGATGTTTATTCTGACACAATCTTTCACCCCTTCATGTTAAAAAGTAAAGCATTAAAATGTACTTAATTCTACTAAACAATACATCTTACCTTAATGTGTTTACCTGAATTACCTCTTTATTTATTCATTGTCACTTTACCAGTTCTAGTATTTTCAGTAATTTTATTCACTGTTCATTCATATTTTCTTCTAAACTACCAATATAGACAGTGAATAACCTTGGGCTGAGATAAATTAATGTATGAAATCACAGGAAAATCCATCCATAGTGACTACTAATTTCTCATCTACAGTTTCTTATTGCAACCTAGTAGTAGAGACAATTATATGTACATTAAATATGGATATCTTCCTTTTATAATAGATCTTTTTTAAAACCAGAAAGTCATGTGACAGGAAGCCAAATACCCTACAGAAGGTTGAATATTTTATTTAGCAAACTGACCTTTATCAATTGAGCTTGTAATCTCATAAAAAACTCTAAACAGTTTGTATAACAAGGCTTATTTTCCATTAAACTCATTGGCTGACATTAATTTTGAATGTTAGTGACTCTTAATTATTTACTGATTGCGTCCAAGTCAGCTTTTTGATAACTGTCTGAGATTGATATCAACCTAGCTGTCCTTTAATTTCCTCTCGTATAACCTTTTAAAACACCAGTACAGCATTTCAGCTGTTTTCAAATCCTCTGTGAGTTTTCCATTGTTCTTGTTTGAAAACATCTGTTTTAAACAGCTCATGAACATTTCTGGATAACTCCTTGGATGTTCTTAGATTCAAGTGTTCTGGTTCTGTGTTGTAATAAATGCTTAACTTCATTAGATTTTTAATACTCTTTGTGCTAAATCTAATTATCTATAAAATCTGATACCTATTCTTTTGTTCTGAGAGGAGGTTTTTTTGTTGCTACTGCTGTTGTTTTCCTGCTGATGCAGAAAATAAATATTTATTAAATACTTCTACCTCTTCTGCATCATGATACATAATTTTGGCATCTCTGTTTAGTATCAGTCATAACACTATCAGTAAAAGTCACTAGATGTAGTTCTGATGTATATACGTTAGAACAGAAGTACATATATTTCGTATCTGTTTCTTTTAACCATATTTCTTCACTGATATTTTTTTAGCTAGCCTTATCAACTGCCTGCATTCCTTAGCTATCACAGTTTACACATTAGTTCCTCATTTTTTTAAAATTTTCTGTATTGTGGTTATTTAAAAATACAGCAACACAAAGATGCAACAAGCCCTCTTTTTAATTCAGATGTTTTTAGTAAAACAAATATTTTGTGAATAACAAATATGTGTTTGGGACACCTGACAAAGCATCTTAAACATGTTTCAATCATACTTATATATGTGTGAGTGTATTCAGTGTAACTGTGCTTATATGAATATACAAAGAAAGAGATTTTCTCCCATTTTTCTTCATCCATAACTTCTTTTCCAGTTTTTGGGTACTACATTTAAAAAATGCACCATGGTTATACAGTACTTCTTAATATGCATTCTTTTTGCATAAGAACAGTAATTAGATATTATTTATTTAACCACTCATTCTAAAGGTCCAAGCACTGTAGAAAATATTTTTCTGATCCAATAACCTAGAAGAAATAAATTGTATGGAAATAGTAAAAAATAAGTGTTTACAATAGACAGAGACTGTTCATGTAAAAAAAAAAATGTACAAATATGGCAGAGGGAATGATATACAGCAAAACTGGTGAAATTAATTTGGGCTATGGTTTGTTTGAACATTTTTTGATGTTCCAACATAAATTGCTTTTATTAAATGTCAGCAGTCTCACTTAATAAAGAAGACAGGAACCAGAAACACTAGTGACACAAGAATGTAGGGTCCCTGAACTCAATCCTATTTGCAGGTGAATTGTCTCAGTCTACCTGAATTGCCTAAATCACTTGAAAATAGTTTTAGAAATGAAACGAGAGCTCAGCCTTTGCTGAGGTGATGATAAAGCAGACTTGTAAATGTGCAATTTGGCTACTGCCTTTGTTATTCTACGTAATTTTTTCCTGACTGAATGTGAGAGAGTCTTTCATATGGGTGAGAGGGAAAATGGGAAGGGTGGGAAAAAAATTATCTGTTTTTGCGTCGTCTGTGTAGTTGCCTGTTCAAAATCTGCATTGGTGCATTCACAGAATACAGAATTTTGTCTTATATTGTAACATGACAGAAAATTAACAACTTTACATTAATTTTCCTCTAATTTAACATTAGGATTCAAATTTTTATTTCCACAATTAATTTCTACAGTCCCTGTGGTGCTTACAATTCATCTTCTCTCCTCAGAATAGTAAAGCAAAAAAACTGAGGGGAAAATGATGTGGCATATTTAAAATATCTATTTTTAATTTAAAAAAATAACTCTAGGATATTAAAAACTGTAAATAAATGTGTTTTCACAAGTACATTCAAGTAGCTTAATGTACGCAAAATTGAAGCATGTCTGTAGTACAAAAATAGCCTTCTACAACACAGTGCATCAGCAACAGTTCACTCCAAATGTTGTAGATAATTAATCTAATTTTCCCTCTGCTTCATTTTGTGTTCTATTAGTTTTCTTATTCAAACTTTCAAGTCACAAATCTAATTTAAAGCCTCTTAACTGGTCTAATGTGGTAATGTGTTCCATCTGCGTGCAGTGTCTAGCAGTGAGTGATAGGGACAGAATACTAATTTGCCTCCCAGTGTGCACAATGTTCAATAAATAAATAATATATTACCTGTGCTCACCATTACTTGACTACAGAAAGTGTCAAAAGCAACAGAAAAGATGGATGCAAGTTTAAGGCACGTAGCGGAGAATGAACTGAAGCAGGGATGGATAGGGGAGACAGAAGAAAAGAAGGAGACAGAGAGAGAAATGAACAATACAGTCTGCCACAATGGCAATTATTCTGCTAACATGGCTTACTATTTATAGCTGCACAAGTAATATATTTTGGACTACATACTGATTAATGGTTAAACATTAAATATTTCTTTGTAACAGTTTTGCTTTCTGTGTGATCTTTTATTTCTCTACAGAGAAAGGTAAAATTTCCTTATATTTAGCTTCTTTTTGTTTAATTATTCACTTTCAGAAATCTTCCTCTTCTTTTTTTTTTTTTTTTTCTTCCCCAACACATTGATTTTCTGATTTTCTTCTGTTGTATGGCTTTGCTTCCTTACTGTGTGTAGAGAGGGTTGCTTTATTTTAGGAGCTTTAGCTTTCATACAACAGAAAACTCCAGTTTAATAATTGTAAAGTTGCTGAGTTTCATTCTGATCTTCTGTACAGTCATTTAAGCTTGTGGAAACTCCACTGTGATCAGTGAAGTCACACTGGTGCAAAACTGGCATCTGGGAGATTAAATTCGGAGTGCTGGTATAAAGAAGTATGCAGGTAAGTGTGTATGTATAACAGAAAAAGAGAGGGTGTGCTGGCTATGGATGGTAAAATAAGAGTCTGAGACTAAAGTAAAGGACGGATAGATAAGGGGGCGGGAGAGAAAAAAATCCCATGACACTGGCAGTGTCCTGGATTATTAAAATATTATTTTGTATAAAATGTCATTACAATTTTGTTTAAACTTAATATAATTTACCAGACCATAAAGAACTCCTTAGAATAAATGGCTGGTTTCCAGGCACAGCTACTGTGCTGCTGATTACAATACATTCTGACATTTATGACAGTTTTATAATTCTTGTATTCTGTACCTAGCTGTGCTCTGAAGTGTCTCTACTTTGCTGAAGGCTTTCTCCTGGGAAATGGCACTAAAGTTTTGTGGACTGAAAGAACAATAAAACAGTTTGACAGAAAAACACTATTACTATAGAATGCAAGTCTGTTGCTAATTTGTGTGTAACTGTTAAAAATGAGGATTCATTTTATAAATACCAATACCTATGTAAATTTATTGACACCAAAAAAATGGCATCGACTTCTGTAGATATTCTCATATAAGTAAACCTACAAATATGAGTAAGGATTTGTCAGATGACTGCCTAGACCCTTAAGTAAAATAGTAATATTGCAAAAGTAACTCCATGGATGATTTACAAAGACCAAGATTCATAAGGAAGAGTAGGAAAAATGGCAGACCTCAATATAAGAAAAAAGAACGGGTAAGAATTAAGAGGAAGGCAGGAAAGAAATGTTACTACACAGGCTTTGACCTTTATGTAGGGCAGTATTCGGAACAGCATTTAATCATGTCTTCAAATGTTTCATGAAAATTTTAAAACAAACAAAAAAAACCCGATGCAATTCAGAGGGTGATTACTATTTTCCCTTTAGAGAAAGAAGCATTTCTATAACTATTTGGGTAATACTGGTTTAATGTTTTCAATAAAAAGATTACAAAAAGCTTTAGATTGAAAATGTTATGAAAATTGGCATAGTAACAATCAAAAACATTTTTTTCCCCTTTTTCTTTAAAAGGACACTTATTATTGAAATAACATTTCAACTGACAGCTGTTGACCAGCCCTAAGAAAAATATTTTGTATATTAGTTTGGGTTTGCCTATATGCATTTAGGGAGATCTGCAAGCAGACAGCTGAAGTTCTGGCTTAACTGTAAAACTTGAACCAAACGTGCTGTCCATTAAACAGCCACATAGCTAAAGGGAGACAGACTTAGAAAGATTCAAGTGGGCTTCAAGGTGGTGCAGAGTATTCTGCTTTGCAGGCAGCATGTTTATGCTTGCCAATATTTAGGGTCTAGAGCCCAAACTCCATTCATTCTCTGTAACTTCATGGCCCTGTCACCCTCTCCCTTCAATGGGAGAGGAAAACCTTAACACCAATGGCAAATCTACTCCCTCTTCTGCTCGGCTATCCGTGTTTACTGCAGAGGGTTATTAACGAGGTACTCCTGGCACCCCTTTGCCCCTGAACCGCCATGCTAATCAAACCATAGATTGTCCTGAAAAGGGTTTATTTCTAGAGTGTTGCTCCATTTCAGAGTGCTGGCTGAGAGAGATAATGCAATCATCCGTAGTGCTGCAGAAAAACAGGTTTAAATTGTAATCACACAAGAACCCCTAAATTAAATGAGGTCAGCCTGGTCTCTACACAGATGGAAGTAAGACCTCTGTGGACCTCTAAAGTATTTAAGGAGATATTATTAGTGAGTGATACAGTAGGTGACATTTTTTCCCTGTATTAGTACTGCCCAGGTATCATGCTATATGGAACCCTATTGCTAGAGATGTCATCTTTCAGATAAACATCAAAACAAGGTCCTGAACAAAACTGGCCATTCAAAATTGCATAGTATTTCTCATAATGTTCTCTTGGCCAAATTTGAAGTAGGTAATTACATTCTGCTTGCCTTAATTAACCCTGAAGTCTGTGAAATGCATGTTCTTCCTTCTCATTCTAACAGGTCTATAATGCAGCTTTTCTCCATACTCAGTGTTCACGGACTACAGTTACAAAAACAAAAACAAAAACAAACAAACAAAAAAATAACTGCTATATACAATTACTAATAACATACAAAATAGCTTATAACTGAGAGGTATCAGCTTTATTACAAAGAAAAAAATTGTAAACAACAACAGAGTTTTCTGTTTAAATATTTTTATTACTAGTCAGCAAACAAATTGTTTTCAAATGCAGTATGAAATAAATATTCTAGAAAATCTGAAACAGAGCTGTAATATTTAATATTTAAATATTTCAGTATAAAGCAATGGAGAAGTAAAGGCAATAGAAAATATCAGTCAGCTTCAGAGAGAAATGAATACTAAAATCTCCATGAATATCAACATACCTTGCTAGCAAGATATGGGTGAAGAGAAAGACATGTCTGCTTGCAGTCTACAAGGAGTTGGTTTGAAGAAAGTGAGATTAACAGTTCCAATGTTGCTCTCCAATTTGAATTTATTCCAAATTGGATTTTTTTTTCAAAGGGACATAGTCAAGCTCCTTGTGGCCCCTCTGAACTCTATAGTGGTAGTAGCTTGTTCAAACTGGGAAAAAAAAAAAAAAAAAAATTGAAAATTAAGAGTTTTAGCTGATGGAGGGGAAAAAAAATCTTTTACATTACACTGGAATATTTTGCATCAAAAGTATTCTTGATCAGTTTATAGCACATAATGTTAAAACCTGCTTATAATAATACAAAAGAAAAGGATGGGATAGTACATGAGGTTTTGTTCTTAGCAGGATTTTTGTCCATTCTTAATTAAGTGTGCACATCTTTTTGCATTCAGTAGGAATTCTGTGTATCTATCTATTAAGTATGTTTCAGTGTCTTGCTCAATTGTAACCACTAGACACAGAGATCATAAGAAAAAAAGCATATTCCCTTATTCAATTTTTGTACATAATCAGACGTAACTTTTATGGACAGTATCCATTTTGAGTATATTAATGCAAATAGAAGAATCTAATTATGGGCATTAGCCACATTTAGGAGATTTAAGGAAGTCACCCACAGATTCCTAATTAAACTATTTCTCAACATTGCTTGGGTCATTCAAACAACTTTCTTCTCCTGTCCATGAACACTTCAATAAGCTTCAACTAAAAATCAAGCAGAATGGGTCCAATTCACCCTTTTGGGTCTGAAATTAAAACTACACCTATGGGCTTCTGTTATAACATTTTTGGCAGTTTCCTTAAGAGTATTGCAAGACAGATTATCTGCTTTATGAAAACAGTAGGAAAGAAAAAAATCTCAAGAAAGAAGCAGAAGGGAATGGAGACAACTTGCATTGAAACACAATTGCTGAGGCAGCACTGAGGCACTCAGAGAAGTGCCCCTGTCCAAAGGAAAATGCGCTGTGTAATTCCACCTCTCAGATGCGCTCAGCGAAGAATTTCCACAAGAGCATCTCTGCTTGTCAGGCTTCTTTTTTGAACTGCTACCCACAGTTTCTGTGTTATCAGCTGATCAAGTAAAATTTAGTGGTTGAATCATATATTATTTTCCGTCTCCATTGTGGAATCCCACCACCAGTTATCTCTTGCAACATGGTGCTAAAGATCCCATCTAGCATACAAGTGAGCAACCTGCTTGAGTCAGTTGTACAGCTGAAATGTCATCTGCTCTGTTTGTTATTTAACTATGCAACCTCTCTCCTGCCTTAATGATGCATAATCATCAGACTCCATTACTGAAAACACTTCTCAGAATTCATCCTAAACATTTTGCATTTTGGAAAGTTCATGGAGTTCTTCTCACATCCATTTCTATGTCATGCTAGTGATGCAATACTTTCATCATATCTGAGAAATTTTTGAGAAAATAAAAATTTAAGAGATTCCTGTTATGGAGGAGTGTTTCACAACTTCAGTAGGCTTGAATATATACTATACTTCCATAGAAAACTCCTGTGGGTGCAAAACTCCCAGGGGCTTGAAGGCAGAAAGAGGTGGAATTTTTCTGAAGTCTACTGAAGAAAATGCTATTTTCCTAGGGAGAAGGAGAGGCATTTATATTAAAGATCAAGGGGGTTGAACCACTTGGGGACTAAATTACTATACTTATTGATTATTAAAAAAACGCCCAAAAAACCAAAAAACAAAACACCTGGAAGAGAACTAAAGAACCACAACTGCATATCAGTTAGAGTATTAGTAACACCAATCTGATCCTGTAATACTAGTTAAAAGTAGCTCCAATATTCATGTAGATTTAATTTCAGTGATGTACTTGGGAGAACAAATAACCCTCGGCAAGAGATACAATCACTTCTTAATCCCAGTTCTCTGAAAATTACAGCTAAAAATATTTTTAAATAAACATCCAATGTTAAGATCAGTGCTATGCAAAATTAATGTGCTATCAAAGCCAGATTGTCTTTGTTTTCAGAGAACACATAAAAGCCAGCTTGTGACAACTTTTGGTTGTTAAAAGCCCCATGATACTTTTGTAAGAGGCAGAGTGTTAATTTTCAATTGTTTGTCCAAATCCAGCGTGGGTACTTATATTCCTTCTATTTAAAAAAAAATCACAATTGTCCTTTTAATTGAGTACAGTATAATTTTCTTCTTCCCTTAAAAATCAAGATAGGGTATGTTCTTCAGCAGCTACCAGATTCTTATGCATGTGATTGCATTTCACTTGCAGTCAGTTTATATTTTAAGCTCAAATAATCCCATAACCTAAGGTTTAGGATGCAAACTTCACTGCATACACATGAAGATACGTTGTCCTCTCCATACATTTCCTTGGCTAACATGTAAGGAAAATATTGAATGGCATCCACAAAGCAGTATCAAACTTTGTGAGCCAAATGATATCAGAAGGAATCTTTACACTGATTTCTACTGACTTTTAGTTAGGTTCTTTTGGAATAGTAAGATAAAACAGGATGACAAGAAACAAAGATAAAATTCTGCCTCCACTGAAATTAGCAACACTTTTGTGAGTGATTTCAGTGCAGCTGGATTTTCATCCAGAGAGAGTTTTTGTTTTACTTTTTGGTTCATTTTAGGGGAGAAAGAGGAAAGGTGGTAAATAAGAACGAATAATGGTTTCTGCCATTAACAAGTACTGCCAATCTAGTTCATTTTGGCATTGGCAGAGTACGTGAAATCAAAGCAGGTACTATATAGATATAGGTTTTAAACCACGAAATAGAAAGTGACTATAATTTAAACTCTCTTTTCTGGACAGTAGGAGGGAAAGAAATATTTTCGATCTACATGTCACAGGATTAACATTTAAATGAGGGGACCAGTTCAAGGGGAACTTTAAAACAACTGCAATTCATCTCCACTAGAAAATATCAAAATTCCCAGAAAAGTTTATTGCTATAAAAGTTAATAAAAGGGCATTTAATAATCAGACAGTGCAACAGATAACAACATATAGCAACATAGTAATATATATATGAAAAATTCTTAAAACTCTCAAATGCTAATAGGGAAAATATTAGATTAATGCATAAGATTCCCCCCAAAGCACATCAGTGCTTGCAACAGAAGTGTTTAATACAACCAAAAACCTTAATGAAAATCTCATCTGACAACTCACCCCAGTTGAAAGAATAATAACAAATGCAGGAGGGACTGAAGTATTAATTCATAGTTCATATGGTATTATAAATCACAACAAAAGGACAGAGGAAACTATGGATAAATGGAATGATAACATTAGATTCTATTTTCAAGTACCTCAGGGACGCTGAGAACAGATATGTTGTGCATTAGCTCATTTGTCTACTTGTGTATACTATGTAGAAGGAAACATACTGAACCCATATTTATCTTAGTTTAAAAAAAAAAAAAATTGGAAATGTTCATTAAAAATAGCATTTCTTAACAATGTAGCACAGACCTGAAAGAAAAGAGTGGAAAGAGCTCAGGGGGATTCTTGTTAAACAATAGAAAATTCTGTTGGACAAATGCCCTTACAGCCAATCTGTTACCCTGTTCCTTGGTGTGGGGCATGTCAGGGACATGCCAGGATCAAACATGGGAAGGAGGATGGACTAGAATACGCAGAGCTCCATCCAGTCGTTAGCAGCCAGAGGAGTCCCTGCGGGAAACAGCAGAGGCAGCACAGCCCTTGCGTTGCTTTGAGTCGTGCTTGGGGTTGGTTCAGACCCAGCTGTACTGCGGGCTGGGGGAGGATGGATGATCACTTAGAGTTTGCCAGCAGCAGCTGGCACTCTAAAACACAGAAAGAAGTTCAAAACTGGAGTTTAAATACTGTCTCGCTCTTTCTCTGACTCCCTCTTTTGCAACATTATATACATAATTTATATAATATATATAATAAAGTAACTTTTTTTGCTATTAGTCCTTTTCCCAACATGCATTTTCTTTCAAAAAGTTAATGAAAAAAAAATAGGATTTCCTGTAATGTCACAGGTTGTTTTATTACTTAGGTGAGGTAATGTTACAAAACAGTCACATAAAAATTGTTAATTTCATAGTGAACAAGAAAAAATGGCTAAATTTTCTATCTGAAATAGTGTGCATGTTTAAAATGACAGCTCTTTTAAATGCTGTATTCCTCCATGTAGTTAGTACGATTTACACTTACTTATTTATGTAGAGCTGTGCTTATTATACTGATTGGATATTTACTGTTTTGTTCTTCTTAGCACCGCACTCTAGTGCTTATAAAGCTGTGAGAATATGAACTAGCTTTGGTTGTTGGTTATGTTTTTGGGTTGGTTTTTTTTTGTGCTCACAAATAATCAAGAAATTATTAACAAAGCTCCACTTGTAGAATTTAAATAGTGTCAGAATTTGACTTGCAGATCTCAGGACGAATTTGCAAGGTTGACTGTCGGAATAGGTTTTTGGTTTTTTTAAAAAAGCCTTGTCAACAGAGTACACTTAAGACAGAGTTAATGAGAGACAACACAGAGAGAATCCAATTATATATTTTTTACAGATTGCTTATTGGAGTATAAGTATGCTTTAATAGCACACACAAAGTCAAAGAGCCCACATAAGAATAGTCAAGATAATTGAGGACAAATTTATGCAGAGGATACAGAAATGAATGCATAGATCCTTACCTTAGAAGCTGCCACCTGGGAATTACTTGTAGACTAGCTAGGACACAGGGATTACAGATGGGCAAGAGGAGTGGGTGACATCAGAACTTAAAAAAGGCCCAGGAAAGCAGCATGTTGGTCTGTATGGAAAAAAAAAAAAAAAAACCAAACCCAAAACCAAACAAACCCAAACCCCCCAACAACCCAAGCTCTTAAAATACTTAATGCACTTAGGATTCTGGATTAGAAAACTGTCAGAGCACACAGTCCTTCCAATGCACTTTGGATGTCTTCCTATGGCTGTTAAGACATAGGGCTCTTATTTCAGTTTTACTATGGGTCGGGAAGACTGCAGAGACTGTGGAACAAAGGCCTTTGAGAGGTAGCTTTCCTTCTGGGAACTGGCATTTTTAACAGCTAACATTCCTCTCTTTAACAGGTGTGAAGGGGACTCTTACTCTCAATCTAATTACTTAAAAGTTTAATACTTTTTGAAGTTTGAGTCCCATCAGGCAAAGAAGCGTCTACGTTCCAGTTTAGAGAAAATAATGCAAATTTTCCCTTCCAGTCTGGAATACCGCAGGTCTCTCAAGCATAGATGTACCGTTTTGTGGTCCCTGTGTGGCTTTAACTGCAAAATATCCATTTAAATCCTTTGTTCAGCCAGGATATCGGATCTGCCCATATGTAGCAGCAAAGTTTCTGAGGTTTTGACAAGATTTCTAGGGAAAGCTACAATGTCTGTGGTCTCCCAGGCCCTAAACAGATTAGGTGGAGTAGAGAATTGTGTTTGTTCTTTTGTTTTACTTTGGATATATGTTAGGAGTTAGGTGATAGTTCAGATCTTGTCTGGGGAGTGTTAGGACTCTGATGTGATAGCTATTTTACAAACACAGCATTGGCAAACCATCCATCTCCCGAAGCATAGACACTATAATTCAAAGATGAAATACAGAAGAAGAATACAAACAATGAGGTAGAGAAGTATAAGAAAAGGGCATCATTTGGTCATCTTCATCAGCAGGTTTTTAAACAGAGGTCACAAAGATGAAGACCATCAAAGGAACATAATGAAATAGTCTTAATACATTTACATGAAGCTACCCCCAAATATTCAGAAAGGCAGTCTCTGAAAATTGAGCTAATGGGGAAGGAAGGCTGACATAATGGATAGATGGCAGGAGGATGTGACTTCTAAAATGAGAAATGATGATCAGGAGAGGATAAACAGAACAGAACTTTGAAAGTAACAACAAATATTTCATGCTTGATGTAACAAGAAAAAGTGAGGAGCAGTAAAGGGATACAAAAAGAGGTGACATTTCCAAAATAATATCACTGGGAAGGAGAATAATTCTGGATGGATATAAATAGGAATCAATTGTCAAGACAAATGAAAGTGTGATATAAAAAAACTAGTTAGGTGGGAGTTGATAAAAAACTGGACAGGAATTTTAGTTGTTTGGTTGGATAGAAAGGCAGATATTACTACAGAAAAATAGAAACATAACCTTCAGAATCCAGAAAGCAGTGAAATCACATCCAGGTTGTGGGTCTGAGTGACAGGCTGGAGGCTATGTTATCCACAAAATTCAGGAAAGGAAGTAGAAGATAGTGTTTTGGGAGGGGAAAGTAAGGGCTGTCTTTCAGGTATGAACTTGAGTTGATAGATGTTCGTGAAGGGATGTCAGGCAGGTTGACCAATATTTTGGTGTGAAGTAGTAATAAAGAAGTTTTGTGAATCATAAATACGTAAAAGATGACTGAATTTTTGATGGCATTCAAACATCAGCACATATAGTTTTCAAGCATCAGCACATATAGTTGGTAGGTCATGCAAGCTGTTTGTCATTTTTGTTATGCATATTGGAAACAAAGCACCAAAATAATCTTTGACATAAGTGGTAAACAATTAAAAAATGAAAAAAAAAAAAACAAAAACAAAACCAACAAACCAAAAAAACAACAACCCAAAACATCTGTACTCATTGGCATCACAGCAAATCTCCGTTCTGGAGGAAGCCTCATGCCACAACTAGGTAATCAAAAACTTAGACAAGTGAAGGCCACCATGCAGGAACTACAAAAAATTTTGAAAGCTGGATATGAATCTGCTATAGAGCTGGACATATCATCAGGCTCATTCTAACACCAAAATTTATTCACTGCATTTTCTTTGGTCTGGAGACACCTCCTTTAACTTGACTTTAAAAGTCCTCTCCTGGAATTAGATACCTTTAATAAACCTCTTTAATAAACAAGCACCAAATGGCAATTCCAAGAGCGATTAGTGTTTCTGTTTGAGACAAGGGAGAACCAGTCTGCATTGGGACCCCAGGCTTCCCTTGTCTCTGGAGAGTGTGGACGTCCTGTGTTCAGCTCCCTTTTTTTCTTGAGATCCTACAAATCCTTCCATTTTCCAGAAGAGCGCACAGTTTCTAGGGAGCTACGCAGGTGACTGTGCTGAACTTTTCTAGTAGAAGTAATTGCTGTCCGTGGAAAAGTTCAATATTTGTTGGCTCAAACATATGCAGGTGGGATTTTGTAGCTGACAGCACTCATACAGAACACAGGGTGCTTCACTGGCACTGTAGAACAGTGAGGTTTTGTTTTGGTTTTGTTTTACAGTTGTGTCTAATGCTTCTGGGGTAAGGCTTATGATCTGAATATCTCAAAAGATAAATTTTGAAGCTAAAATAAATTCACTGAACATTTTTCTCCACACGTAGATAAATAATGTAAGTTCTATGGAAGAGGGGGTATTTGTTTGGGGGTTTTTTATTATTATTATTTGTTTGGTTTTGTTTGGTGTTTTTTTACTGTTATTTTGACTTTTTGATCACATGCAAGGGTCTTATATTAATAATTGAGTAAATCTGCAGAAGTTTACACAACTAAAAGTTTTGTGTACAAACCTATAAAGTGTATAGGTTTGCATAAGTAACATAGGTTTAGAACCTATGCAAAGAATATCTAGATACTAATCTGTGTCAGAATCCACCCAACAAGGTACTTCATGTTGCTCATAATGATATTACACAGAGAGAGACATTTAGTGATTTTTTTTTTCCTTTTGTCTCCCTACCCAAGTTCAATGATTGAGTTTCAAATACATTTTTACTTCTTCCATATATATGGCCCAGTACATACCATTCCTCATTGCCAGGCAATCTCTCACCCTGGGCTACTCCTCCCTCTCATTTGACAAATATGCATACAAACTGCATCAAGTTCTTCCATCTTAACTTTTCAGAGCTGTGCCTTTTTATTTTTATCTTTTAAAAAACTCTCACAACCTTATCAACAAAACCCACCCCCATTGTTTTAATTTCTTCTTTCCAGTTTCTCTAAGAATGAAATTGGAGCATATATATCCACTTAGCATTCAGTCCATATTACAGTATTATTCTCAGGCTAACTTGATGAATAAATACAAAACTTCTAAGAAAAAAAAAAGTCACTATTAAGGAAATTGTTCATTAGTAATGATAATAGTCACCATAATGATGAATTGGCTTGGTCTCAATCTATGTATCTATTTGTCTACTTTTGCTATTGTAGAGATGGTGGCTTTTAATAACTGAATCTTTCAAGCCTGCAGTGATCCTAAGGATCCTATTGTGTTGTCAATATTAAAATTATAAGCAGTGTGCTTGGTTAGTCGTTGCAGATGCCACAGAATGACGAGTGAGTCATGACCATTTGGTGGAAATGTCCAAATATCAAGCAGGTTTTGAAACAGTAGTACAGATCACACCTGAAAGAAACTCACTGAAGAGTACACAGCTACTGGTTTGCCAATTACTGGAATGTGTAAGTGAAAGACAAAAATAATCAATCAATCACATGCACATTAATCTTAGTATGATATACTTTAGCAACAACAAGGATCTTATGACTAAGTGCATGGATGAATAAACTTGGAGAAATAATGGAAACTGAGTGACATGTTTGTAAAATAATAAGGCCATAAGCTAAAGGGGTTTGCTGCTACTTATAAGATTTTCAGAATCAAAGCAATGAAGAATTGTTAGAAGTATGACTAGAATGAGTGTTGAAATTTCTGAAATTTCATGTGGGTTAGAAAGATAACTCTGTCCTGGCAGAAGTGCAGACGGGTAATTAGGGTTCTTAGGTCCAGACAGTTCTGAAGATTATTATAAACTCTGATAAATGGCCATGCGTTACCTCAAATTACCTCCGTCATACGATTCAGTGCAGCGAGCAGAAGCTCAATTTCTTCTCAATAAGAGGCCTACTAACTAAGCCTACTGCTAAATAGAAAAAAAGTACCACAGACTGATCGAGAGCCATGAGATCAAGTTGCATTGATGGGTTCAGCCCATGTTGCTAAGGCCCCCCTCTCCCTGTAGCAAGTATGATGTCTTGGACAAACTAACTGGGGCAATGCAACACAGGGGAAAGGCACAGGAGAACAGTGAAGTAAGTAAGATATTTTGGACTCCAGTGCTTTAGTTTATCTGAGTCAAGATGAATCTGAGATGGATTGTAACTACTGTACAATCAATATTCCCAGAATATCAGATAAATGTGTTTTAAACCGTGACTCGCATAAAATTTTGAAATCTATAATGATTATTTATAAAATATTTATATGTTAGTAATCAATTACTTCAATGAATAGACAACTATTAAAATTTAAAATGAGATTTAACTCTAATGTTTGCATTTTATGATGCCATGGAAACCATTTTTTTTCCCAGAAATTGAAGGTACAAGGTAGATGTTAATTTTTAGTTTAGAATTAACTTCTTTTGTTTATAAATATGTTCTAAATAACCAAGGATTTCATTATTATAACCTTTCGTAGAATATATGGTTAAGTTTATTTAAAAAATCCATGCTATCTGTATGTCTTGAAAGGTTTTAGTGAAGACATATGTTTTGCTTCAATGTTTTGACATAAAGATAGTAACAAGTTAATTAATTACAACTTGCATATTTGTTGTGAGAAAGTTGCTCTGCTAAATTAAAAACCTAGGACCTTTATCATGTCAATCATAATAGGATTTCTGCACAGAAACAATTTAAAATATTAGGATCACTGACTATTAAAGTTTTTTTCTGGTACATGTTCTTTAAATGCCTCTACTATTTGTGATATATATGATATAAAATAAGGGCTAGATTTATTCAACTGGCTTAGATCAAATAATTAAATTGGACCTAGACCAGTCTCTAAGCCTTCCTTACTCCAGACTTTTCCTTGTCTCTGGGGCCTTGGCTTTCCAGAGAACACTTTTACTGGTGAAGGTTGGGGTAAAGGTGGCAGTCAGTACCTCAGCCTTTTCCACGGACTGTGTCACCCGGGCCCCTGCCCCACTCAACAGGGGGTCCACATTTTCCCTAGTCATCGTTTTGCTGTTTATATACTTTTAGCAGTACTTTATGTACTAGAGAAGCCTTTTTATGCTCAACTTCCCTTGCCAGCTTCAGCTCCAACATTAATGTTTATCTTGGCTTTAATGGACTTACTTTAATCAAATAAGTAATATTTTTAAGTTACTGGCACAAAAATTCTCTAAACTTTATCAAAAATGCATAGAGCAAAATCCTATAAAATTGGGCAATAAAATTCCCTACCAGCTTCTTCTATTCAGTCGTCAGGTGGTTAAAGCAACCATTCCTTTAATCATTCTATGTTTTGGTGGAAGAAGGTGCTGAAATGGCAACAGCTTCAGGATCGAGTCCATACTGAATAATTTCAGTAATTGCAATGTATGGACCTGCCCACTGATCTGTTTACAGGTGGAGTTACAGGAAAGGAGAACCTGGTAGTCATCAGATATGTTTCAAAAGGTTAGTTATCAGCTAAATCCAACCATAAACTTATATAAAGGTAAAAGAACAATGCATAGCCATGAGCAATGTTCTGTAGAAAATGGTAGTGTTCAGTATCTACTCCAGGTCAATTTACATTACATTTAGCCTGAGGAAATGAGAATGGCGTAGGAAATTAGTGGTGGATGCTGAACATGATCCTGTCATCAAAACTCTTTTGGCTGGAAAGACACACCACCTCTTACTCTGTATAATGTTGGTGATGATATGTATATTCTGTTGGATACTGCCACTGGTATCATTTCACATGTATAATCTTAACAGGAATCACAATTTGTTTTTCTATGTTTAACATTGAAATGGGCAGTAGAGTCTGTTGTCTTTTTTTTTTGTTTGTTATATTTAATTAGCATCTTAACTTTAAAACTAATTATCTTTTTCAACCTCTCTTCTGAAGTAGCCCTGAAGCTCAATTTTAAGCATATGCTAAATTTTCTTTGATTCCAATGACCTCTGCATCACTCTAAATACACTTAATGCAGCAGAAATTATCTCCTTTTCTTTTCTCTGCTGATGACATAAAATTTGCATTTTTCGTAATGTTCATAGTCTGTTTTTTGCATACTCTCATTAGTGTTCTTATTAGTGGATTTGCTGATGTAATTCTATTAATTTTGTATGGGCAATGCAAGGTACTGTTATGGTTTTACAGGAGAGTAGGGATCCAATTCTGCTAAATCCTGGAGACTCAGAAGAGATAAACCCTAGAAGAGAGGGAGAGGCATATATTTTAACTAATATTCCATAATGTATCAGGTACTAAATACAAAATAAGCATCAACACCCTCTAACATCTAGAAATCTTGTGTAGTTTCTCAATCTTCCTTTAAAACAAAGTTCTATAAATTCTCCTCTGCTATTGGATTTGGGGTCTGGTCTTAGTAAGAGTGAACCATGAAGTCTCTACATTGCCTGGAACAGCTTTGTTAAATTATAGTTGTTAATGGCTCTAGGCAAGCATTATTTATTTATTTATTTATTTATTATTTTGTGGGAACGAGATAAAAATATAATTAGTGTTTCATTTCTCCAGAATTGTGGTAGCTGTAAACCACATAGAACTGGAAAAGTTCCTGATTGGGATGGTGGTTTAAGATATACTATTTGCCTTTCTAACAAACTAAAAAAAATAAAAAAAATAAAAATTAAAAAAAAAAATGTTATGTCCATGCTGAAAGTAAGTAAAACATTATTTGGTTTATTTATAAAACAAGAAAAATAAAATCTCACCTTCCTTATAAGTACATGTTATTTAATGCACAGAAGAGCAACACAAATTTTGGCAGTAGAAGATCTAATCTAGTATTAATACTAGCCAGTAAAACTTCCCCCAAAATCAGTGAGGTTTATGCAGTTAGTAATTCAGTTCTAAGATGTTTGCATTTTTTGTAAGTGTTTTCACTTCTTTGAATTCATGAGGTCCTCTGTTGCAGTCATGAGATTGCAATGACTGTACAGCGGAACAGCCTCTTAACCTTTTTAGACTGTAGCTGGATCCAGCCTGAGAACTGGTCATGTTCTGTCTGTGAAAGTTTGTCTGTATGAGAAGAAAAGATAAAAAACATGAGCAAAGTGCTGAAACTTTGTATAAAATGTACTGAAGTTGCAGAAGGATGTAGCTGTGAGACAGGCCATCTCAAACTGCACTACAGACCTGAAATAAATCCCTTGTCTGTGAGGATAGTTACTTTGTCCGTCAGGACTATTATGAGACAAAAGTCCTATCTATAACTATATAGTTTATTCTTCTTTATACAGTACTCATATCACTCTTATCACCATAAGGTTAGCGAAAGTGTATGGGAATTTCATTTAAGGCATTTTCATTTGAGACAGCAATCCTAGTCACTCTTTCGGAGATTAATAGGTGCTTTAAGGACAGAATTCACTTCCTCAAATAGATATCTAAAGTAGGTCAGATGATTCATACACTCTGTGTGCCTGTTTCCCTTTGTGTAGTTAAAAAGGGACCGTATGCCATTCAGCATATCCATATTGGCATAACAATTACTTGTCTGGATAATACCTGAACTACGTAGGGACGTGACAGGGGAACTCTTCCTAAACCAAGGCAGCAAAGACCCTACCTCAGAAGGGAAATGGGTTGAACAGTTATTCCGTGCTCACACTGTTATAGTACCTTTCTACTCTGAACTGATATTGTAAAACTGACAAGGATCGGTCTACGGGAGCTTCGATCCTGAAGAAACTGAGACGTCTGCTATAAAGTCATAGAAAAGGGTTGTGAAAGAATTTGTTACATGGCATCTTAGTCTACTGCTTGTAGCCTAATAAAGGTTTAATATGCCTATAACATTCCTGACAGGTATTTATTTAGCCTGCTTTAAAAATTATTCTATTGTGGCTATTCATGAGAGAAATTCACGGTTTTCCCAAGAAGCCTGTTGTTCCTGTGCTTTACTAGCCTTATCAATAGAAACATGTTTGTTTTGCTATACTTTAACCCCTTTGCTTTTGGCTCTAATCTTAAAGGATAGGACCTGGACCACAGTTTATTCTCTTCTTCCCTGCAACTACTTTCACATGTGTTTGAAGACTCCTCTCAGTATTTTTTCTCAAGATTAGTCCCAGTACTTTTAATTTTTTTCTTGTATGTGATGTTTCTTAAACCTCTAATCAACAAGAACTTTCAAGAAGGCTTGTCCCGGTGAGGAAAGAAATTTCTCCTGAAGTCATACTGAACTGTGCAGCTCTGAACTCTACTTTACCTGGGATGAAAAATATACAAAGGATCTCAGGAAAACAATCAGCTGAAATTTCCTCTCTCTTCTTGAAGTAATTTCTTGCCTGAGATAGAAGGGGAAAAAGAAGTTATTTAAAAGTTCCAAGTACATCTTCTGCAAATCATGGGTAAATTTAAACACAGTTTATAGAAAAATTGTGCTGCTCTTACAAAAAGATGAAAGATTGTCTTGAAGAAACCTTTGACTTTTTGCCACTTTCAGACACTTCTGAGTATCACTATTTATAAGCACAATTAACAGAAAAAAAATTATAAACTCTGTTTTTACTTAGGTGCTGTCATTATTTAAAAGTAAGAATTTCAAAAGATGAACAGTAAACTCCTCTTTTATATTTTGTTTGTTTGGTTGGGTTTTTATTTCTTTTTTCAGTGATGCATAGTCCCCAGCATACAAGGATATGATCACAGAATTTTAACTCCTAAATTCTCCTGTAATGTCAGTGCTTAAATAACAACTGTCACACCATTAGCTGAATGTCCCTGCCCATGGTAGGGATTGGACTAGATGATCTTTGAAGGTTCCTTCTAACCCAAACCATTTTATGATTCTATGAAAATGTCCTTCTCCTGTAAGGATACCTGCATCATATAGAGAAATTTAATCAATATACTCTGAAAGGTCCAAGATGTCCATTGACAGATACTCCTCAGGATATCTCCTAGGGTTTCTCTATCTTTACCATCAAAAAGGTTTTCACAATGTTTTCCTTGCTGCACTCAAGTCTGTTTTATTTTATTTTTTTTAGTTGTCTACCCTGGACTTGTAAAACAGGTCAGTCAATTTCTCTTCGTAGCAGTCTTTTATGGACTTGAAGTCTGTCATCATGTTCTTTTCTTAAGAATAACAGTAGTTATGGTTAGGATGGTACATAAGCTCTTTGACAGTTTTGAATAAATCTCCTGTATTGGTAATCTTGGGCATTTCAAAGTGCAACTGATCAGCGAACCCTTACAATGGAAGAAGGCACAGAGGAGATGGGCAAAGGTGATGTGTTCATGAAGCTCAGGGAATGATACATGGAGTGAACACAGCTGCTGTAAGGAAGGCTGAACTCATGTTAGCACAAAGAGGACCAGAGGGTGACCTATGCTTTAGCTAAACGGTTTTATCTGCTGTGTGGATCAACTGGCTGTGTAAATGGCCTTCCCTGAATTAATCTAAAAAACCGTTAACATCTTCCTGAGGTAGCCTGACCAGCCAACATAGAGGAAGTATATACATGGCTCAGGCCAACAAAAATTATAAAAACTGAGCAACCAACAAAATGATCTTTGAAGAGGGCAAGAAGACTGAGATTACTTCAACCCATGCATTCTTTCCAGGCAATTGAGGACACCTAGTATGGTGATGGGAAGTATACAGAGATGGAAAATGGGAATAAAATTTATATTGTGATCCAATTTTATACTGCAATTGCTATATCATGCTTACATTGTGATTTTACTACGTTGCTGTATCACTCTGTTAAATCAAAATCCCATGTAAACATCAAGTATCTTCAAATAAGTAAATCTGATATTAAAATATTAAACTGTTCTCATGTGGAATATCTATGTGATGGGTAGATGTTGGCTGGCTGCCAGGTGCCTACCACCTGCTCTCACACTTCCCCTCCTCAGCAGGACAGGGGGAGAAAATAAGACGAAAGGTCGAGATAAAGGTAGTTTAATGATGAAAAGCCAAGGCCACATGCAGAAGCAAAGGGGAAAAAAAAAAAATTATTCTCTACTTCTTATCAGCAGATGATGTCCAACCACTTCCTGTGAAGCAGGGCCTCAAGTTTCATAACAGTTGCTTAGGAAGATAAATGCCTTAATAATAAATGGCTTTTCCCCACACACCCTTTTCTCTTAGCTTTTATTTCTCAGCATGACATCATATGGCATGGAACATCCCTTCAGTCTGTTTGGATCAGCTGTCCTGGCTGTGTCCCCTCCCAACCTCTTGCCTCTTGCCCATCGTCAGCCTACTGACCTTTGGGAGGGTGTGAGGGAGGGCGTGTTGTGGGTTGTAGAGACAGCCTTGATGCTGTGTGAGCACTGCTCAGCAGTAGCCAAAACACCGGTGTGTTATCAACACTGTTCTAACTACAAACACAAAGCACAGCGCTATATGAGCTGCTATGAGGAAGTTAATTCCATCCTAGCCAGACCTAGTAGAATCTAAAATAACCTGGTCAGACATGACACGTATAAACTGGAGAATTAAAAGATATTTTTATTGTCACATTACTAATGAGATTTAATTATGTCTAATGGACAGGATTTAAGTATGAGGTTATTTAACACCAAATGTCTCTAAATCCACAGTGGTGGTTTCTCACTAAACCAGCCATTGATTGGACTGAAGGATTAGTTCTGAGTCATTCTCTCCTAATTTATCTTTCTTTTTTCTAATTGTCAGATTGTGATAGAACACAAGTTTGAAGTTAGATGTGGAGGAGGCTTCTGAGTTTATGTTAGGAATGATATAAGTATTCAGAAAAATAATATCCTTATGAGTCTGAAGGTGCCAGGCAGAATTTGTTGGAAATGAGTCCTGGATTGGATCAGATAGTTAGCCAAAATGAGAAATACAAGATTTGCAGCAGAAAAGGGTAGAAAAAGATCTGTGAACATTAGTAACATGTAACTGATAATATGTTGTGCGTTACAAGATTCGCAAGAAGTGTTCTGTTTACATCAGAACCACTTGCCAGGTTTTTGCAAGATGCAACTTGGCTGATACATAAGAAGAAAATGTGATGAGGAAAAGGATGGACAGGCAAAAAGAGGAGCTGAATGCAAGTGAGTGCTAACTGAAAATATTAAAGAATATGCTGAGAAAATAAAAGAAAATGCAAGGAGACAAAAAAAATGAACAGAGAAAAAGAACAGAAAATTAATAAGTGGAAAAATTAGGAGATAAAATATAATTAGAAGGTCTAAAGACCTAAGATAAGAAGAAGAAAGAAAAAAAAACCCTACTGAAAGGAGTAACTAGAGAAAGAAAGGAAAAACTGAAAACAACTGTGAATGTAAAATAAACTAACAGCAAGGTGATGATGCTGAATAAGTAAGAGATCGAGAGATCTGAGAGATGCTTATATTTTATGATGTAATTGACTGAAATATAATTTTAAAGATTTTTTTTGTTCTGTCGTAATATTTGTATTGATTCTCCCAAGCTAATGAGGAATAGCCTGGCTACTAGAATGCTGAATCAGAGGACACATTTAAGTCAGAAGATGTCAAGAAGAAAATATGGCACATTATTACTCTCTTAGGTCCAGAGTACTGCTGGGTGGAAGGAAGGCAATGAAACCAAAAAAAGCCCTTGGATAGTTTTCCTATCAATAATGTAGTTTCATTCCTCTTCTTTTATACTGCAGACCTAATCCAATGCTTAGGGGGGAAAAAAAAAAAAAAAGAAAAACGTTTATTTTTCATTAAAAATATAATCATAAATTATATCCTGTATTATTCAAGTTATTACTTGTTATTCCACATTCTTGCAGCTGCTGAACATTTGTGCAAATGTTCTCAATTCCAAAAGTTTCACAGATATTAGCACGAGTTATTTGTTTTAAAAATCTTACCAGAGTGCATAAATTATTTACTATTCATTATTCACTATTCAACATTTGTTATTCATTATTCTTTCATATACTACAGCAATGAGCTGCTCCATTATAAGAATGTAAATGGATAGATGCTATAGCTTAAATAGTTTCAGTCTGTCAATTAGATAGAAGAAGTAATATCATGATGATGTAGATGACTAATCACACATCATGAATATTCAACAGTGAAAAGTCTAAATTAACATTTTGGAAACAGCCAGTGGACCAGAAGTTGTTTGTCCAAACTATTTGTCCAATACTTACAAACAACTAGACATCAGGATTGGCTTCTGAATGATTCATGAACAGAAAACAAGGCTAAAGGCCGATTTCAAACCCCTTTAAAATCAATGGAAAGATCCCCACTGGCTTCACATAACTTTCGGATAAGTTCTCCAAATGTGCAATTGGTATTATTTACAGTAAGTATTCCAGCCACACAGTGCCTCATCATACATTGTTGATAAGAATCTTGCGCTTTAGGGGAAAAGGTAAAAGATACAGTTATATTTCCTCCCAGAGATATCATTTAGCAAAACTCTGGCACAGTGTCTTTTTCCTTATACCTTTCCTGTCCACTAATGAAAAAAAAAAAAAAAAAGGGGGGGGTGGAGGGGAAAAGCAAGTTGTGCTATCACGGAGGAAAAAAAAATACCCTGCCTTTTTAAAATCAAAGAGAAGACAAACTACTTTTGCCTATGTAACACTGAAAATAAAAATGTGACGTTTTAAAAGAGCATCTAACACCTGTGCATTCACCTTGATCCACAGGACTGATGATGGCTAGTTTAGTCTGGATGCAATTTGCATAGTCAAGCAGTGAAAGTAGTTCACTGGTTTTGATCTTTCCATAATCTGAGACAAACATGTCAATTACAGTTTGTTTTCTTGAAGCCAAAACGGTGGTGCTTTGCATTGTTTAGTACAATAAACACCGAAAGAATCTGATGTTTGTTCTGAAGAGCTTATGATCTAATTGATCTTCACATGAGGAAAATGAAAAGGTCTTGCACTGAAGTTTATGGAACTCCTACACTGATTAGAGTCCAATTCAAGATCTAGGATGAAAGCTTTCCTTTTGATCTGTACACCAAAAAGATTATTCAGAAGCAGAGTGATATCTAAGAGACTAAGTGTTTTTGCTAAACTGTGTCAACAACTTTTCTTTAAAGCTTAGAGAAAATGAAATAGTGGATAGGAGTCATCCTCAAGCACCAGTAACAGCTCTGGATATTTGTATGTTGTCTATTTAAAGCACAGAGCAGCAGAAAAGCACAAATTAATAGCAACCGCCAAAAGATTTAAAACAAAACTTGAGAACTTAAGTACCCACCAATCTTTTGATGACCTCCCAGTTTTTTTTATAGATGTACACGTAGTACTTCATACAGTTAACATAAATCATATTACCAAGAAACATTTTTTTTTTTTCACTCTTGCTTCCATCTTTTTCAAAACTTGGTGAATCATGAAGCAGTTCTTGAATCTCATTAAGATGAACATGCATTGCTTAGGAGCTGCCCTCATTAAATAAAAATGACCTATTTTCATAGGAATGAACTTAATTTACCAAGCTCATGATTTTCTTCTGAAATCAAAAGATGTTACTATTGGAAAACAAACTCCTGCAGTGAATTTCAAAGCTTTTGTTCAGATTTCCTTTTTAGGTCGATCACACTATTAGGGCTCATCAGAACTGTTTTCCAAGTTACTCTTTATATACAATTTTCCATCATGTGGGAATCAGGAACAATCATCAATGGAAATACAATGCAAAGCTATACTTTTTCTCTAATACTTGCTGAAACTTCTGAGCACAGCTTTGCAAATGTTTTGGATTGATCTGAAACAAACAAACAAACAAACAAACAAACCAGCCGGGGTCATTCAACCAAAAGACAGGCAGGTAGCAGGTCAGTGAAAGAATGAGTTCACAAACACAGGTTTGATATTTCTTCACTATCTCAAATATCCACTGATTTTTACACGGCAGTTCACTGAGAAAGCAGGACCAACGGTATCAAATAAAATCAGTATACGGGCAAGTTCCTTTGTATCCTTTAACAGTGTGCTTATTTTAGATCGACATTTAATTCACAAGGCTATAGCAGACACTGTATTTTGGTGTAAAACTGATCCTTGGGGAAAATAGATGTTTGTCTCAGAGTGAAGAGGTGAGAGGATGCATTAGAAATAACAGTGGGAGTCACAGACTACAGGCTATGCTGTTTTGAAGAGTGAGGGTCTATTAACAGGCTGGAATATGGCAGGCTTGTGTTGCAGCCTGTGTAAGACTTCAAAGGAAGCAAAAGCTGCTTGCGTGGGAATAGAAAAGGAACGTATTTAATTTCAAGACAAGCCCTCACAAAAGAAAGAAATACTCCAGTTGCCTCACTTGTCCACTTTTAATCATTAATGTAGAAAAGATGTTTGAAGCAATGCACAAAACGGGTGATACCAGAATATTTCAGTCTTCACCTGTGCTTTTTCATACATAAACAATATTAAATTCTCCCTCAAGTTATAAAGAATGATAAAAGGGCGGTTGAAGATGTATTTTATCAGATGATGAAAAAATAACCCTCATTTGGAAAATTCAGGGTGAAAAAGCTATTGTTTTTGAGATCAGAATGTCCTTTGAGATATTTTTCATGTGTAACCGATAGGTATTTAAAAGCATCGAATGACAATTTTCTTAATTTTATTCATTCGATTGCTTGTTGACTTAAAAATATAAGAGTTTAATTTATGACCTTGCTACATGGGGAACAGGAACTGAGACAGTAGGAAAAACCTTACAAAACAGCAAGATACCTGGAATTCATCCTGAAATATTAATTATACATCTGGCACTACAAAAAGCCTGATTCATAGCCCATTGAAATAAATTAATTATGTATCTGGCAGACTCCAAAATCCACTGAAGCCAAAGGAAGTCTTAGGAGTCTTTGACTCCATTGGGCTCTGGATCAAACTGCAGGAGGACGGGCAGAATTAGGCAGAGAGGAGCAGATCACCAGCCCTGCTGGGAGCAGAGCAAACTCAGATCAAGGAGACGAAAGCAGCAGGTGGCAGTGTGTAAACACCCTCAGGTCCTCAGAAATGTCTCTCTAACACGGGATGGAAGGGGAGGGAGTCTGCCTGCCACTGAATTTGTAAGTGACCTATGTATTTTCATTCTCTGTAAATCTCAGTGAGAGGTGATTAAGGATTTTGAAACAAATAGCTTCCCGGTGAAAGTATAAAGATACAAAACCTCATCTTAGTTGCTGGGGTATGATCACACCTAGGTTTCAGCAGGAATTTCCCCAACCATGTACCCTCCAAAACTCTCATTAGGACTCTCCCTAGGTCTCCTGGGTAGTAAGCAGTCTACCCTAATTTGAATGACGACAGCTAAAAGCTGAGCGTCTTTCTGGTTTCTTACATTACTGACAAGCTCATACCAGACTGGAGAAGTTCCTTTTGGAGAGATGTCTTGTCTTTGAGCCACCCTAGTAGTTGTAACCTGTTCGGCCGTTGTTAAAACACGTTTTGAACAGTAAAATTTAAATCTGCTGGACACTCCTGTGGGATGAAGTGGAGGTTAGAACTAGAAATGTCTTCAGGCGGAAGAAAACAAGAGAATTAATATGAGCACAAACACAACCAAGCTTTTTCTGTGCTTTCCTGCTTGTGCACAGCTTGCACATAATTCTCCTTCTTTGCTGAATAATGAGCAAAGAAGCTCCTTTGCTCCGTACCTCTGAAAGTCAAATGGAGATTTTCCTTTTTTAATATTGTTTTACCAACGTGAAGCACAGTATAATGTCTTTTCAGTATTCAACCTCTGAGATGTTTGCAAAACAAGGAAAGTACTGAAAACCTGAGTAGTGTTTCATTCAGTGGCTCCCACCACAATGTATAAAGACTGGTTTATGTTTGGTTTTGGTTTTGTTTTTATTTAATTTTGTGTGTGTGTGCTTCTGTATATAGACAAGAGATACCTACATATAGTCATTTTTTTTTACATCTACACATTGATACACTCTCACAAGGGACAGTTATAAACCCCTAAAATATACATGTGGAAATACAGGAGAACAAAACAAAATTAACAACCAAACAAGACCATAAATATCTCTGACCTGACAGTATATTGTCTAGGAAAGAGTTAATTTTCTTCAAAGTAGCTTACATAGGGCTATCTTTGAGATTTGTGATGACATCACGCTCAGCAATAAAAGCTGACGGAAGAAGAAGAAAGAGAGGAAGTTCAGAGTGATGGCGTTTGTCTTCCCAAGTAACTGTTAAGCATGACGGAGCCCTGCTTTCCTGGAGATGGCTGAACACCTGCCTGCCCATGGGAAGTGGTGAATGAATTCCTTGTCTTGCTTTGCTTGAATGCGCAGCTTTTGCTTTACCTATTAAACCGTCTTTATCTCAACCCACGAGTTTCCTCCCTTTCACCCTTCCAATTCTCTCCTCCATCCCATCGGGGCAGAGTGAGCGAGTGGCTGCGTGGTGCTTAGCTGCCGGCTGGGGCAAAACCACGACACACAGTTAGTGCAGAAAGTAGAACTAAATTAAATTGATAATGTATAATTTGATGTGTCCCTGTGCCTCCCATATCCATGGATGGAGAATGGGTCACAACTTTACTCAGGACAAGTGTGATCCTGGCAACCCTCTCGCCTTTTTGTACAACAGCAGCAGCAGAAATGAAGGGAAAGCAGTGATTCTCAGAAGTGGGAGGGATGGAGTCTGAATTGCTCGGTGCCCACTTCAGCAGGAAAAGCTTACAAGATGAGCCTTTAATTTCATGGTAGAGAACAGATATTTCTTAGAATGTTATACACACAGCACTGTGAAAGAAAAGAAAAAGAAAAGAAAAGAAAAGAAAAGAAAAGAAAAGAAAAGAAAAGAAAAGAAAAGAAAAGAAAAGAAAAGAAAAGAAAAGAAAAGAAAAGAAAAGAAAAGAAAAGAAAAGAAAAGAAAAGAAAAGAAAAGAAAAGAAAAGAAAAGAAAAGAAAAGAAAAGAAAAGAAAAGAAAAGAAAAGAAAAGAGAAGAAGGTAAAAAAACCCCAGTTTTAAGGTTCGTGCCAATGACTACAAAAAATAGGAAGCTTCCAGGAGGATTTGTAACAGTGAAACAGAGTAAGAAAAATTGATGGAGATCGACCATGACCTCAGCAAGATTGGGAGATTACTAACAGGGAAAGCCTATAGTAATTACTATTTAGGGTGGTTGTTCTGTGTTTCTGAAGATGGATATTTTCTGTTTTGTCTTAAGAAAAATAAAAACCTAAATCTGCTGTGTTATTGACTCTGGTTTGTAGGGGTTTTGTTGTTGGGTTGTTTTTTTTGGGGGGATGGTGATACGAATTAGTCATCCTATATGATTATATGCTTAAACTCATTATTGGAAGTGTTACAAATGTGCAAATGAAAACTTTCTTTGTTGAATAAAGGTTACATTAGAAACTTATAAAAACAGGAAAAAATTATATTGGGAGGAAAAAATGTGGTGGCATTGTCGGTGGTTTAAAATAAATACTGTTAATGTTTATAATTTTTTTTCCTTGGAATGTACACAGATGGTATATACACATCAGTATAAGCTCAACATGAGCCGGCAGTGTGCGCTTGCAGCCCAGAAAGCCAACCGTGTCCTGGGCTGCATCAAAAGAGGTGTGACCAGCAGGTTGAGGGAGGTGATCCTGCCCCTCTACTCCGCTCACATAAGACCCCACCTGGGGTACTGCGTCCAGCTCTGGGGGCCCCAGTACAGGAGAAACATGGAGCTGTTGGAGCGAGTCCAGAGGAGGGCCACGAAGCTGATCAGAGGGCTGGAGCACCTCTCCTATGAGGACAGGCTGAGAGAGTTGGGGTTGTTCAGCCTGGAGAAGAGAAGGCTCCGGGGAGATCTAATTGCAGCCTTCCAGTACCTGAAGGGGCCTGCAGAAAAGCTGGAGAGGGACTGTTTATGAGGGAGTGTAGTGACAGGACAAGGGGTAATGGGTTTAAGCTGAAGGTGGGTAGATTTAGGTTAGATGTTAAAAAGAAATTCTTTACTGTGAGGGTGGTGAGGCACTGGACCAGGTTGCCCAGAGAGGTTGTGGACGCCCCATCCCTGGAAGTGTTGAAGACCAGGTTGAATGGGGCTCTGGTCAACGTGGTCTAGTGGAGGGTGTCCCTGCCCATGGCAGGGGGGTTGGAACTAGATGATCTTTAAGGTCCCTTCCAACCCAAACCATTCTATGATTCTATGTTTCTATGATCAATTATCATAAATACTTCAGTTTTATAATGCTACTTGTTTAAACATAAATACATATGCATTGTCATACTTATAGTCTTGACTCAACAGACTCAGATTTCTGAAATTTTCAAAAATATGTTTTGAGCAGTTTTACCTCCTTATATAACTGAAGACTGTGACAGACCCTTATCTTCATTAATATTATTTATCAGTGACATAACTACACATAAATAAATGAAACTGGATGATATCAGAATTGAACTAATACAGTGATAATGCTACTTACCTGCACCTAAACACTATAATTGTTCAGTTTCTCTGAGGCTGAGATTAAACATAATCTGAGGAAAGTTTTCAGAAGGATTTTAGCCAACAATATTATAAGTGTGAAGATCCTTAAGTTCTGTTTTAGATCTCCCCCCAAAACCAATCCTTGAAATTTTTCATATGAGAGCAATGTGCAATGTATGTATAAGGGGTGTCTAGGAAATAGCTTTTCTTTATAGATCTGTCTTATTAATTTTTACATTTTCTGAAACAGGTCATGACCTTGCTCTGCTCAGTACTACTTATCCTGCTGCAGAATGACTTCTATGTATTTTATATAAAAAGGTACTTTTAAAAATCTGAGTGCAGCTGAGAACTCAGTCAGGTTCTGACTTCTCTTGGAAACATAGCAAAGTTTTAATTCCAAGGATTTTATGCTAAAATGCTATGTTCTAATCGTCCATTAATTATATCACCTCGTTATTCACTATATTTTATGACTGTTGCTTCATTTTTCATTATATGTGTTATGAATTAACACAGAAAAATAGAAATAACTGAATACCAAGAGAAATATAAAATCTATTAAAGAACTAACTTATAAACATGAATCTGTTGAATATTGAAAAGTTATGAGATCTAATTTAGCAAATGCCAGAACCAATATTAAAACAGTATTGGTTTCCATCACTTCTATGTATTGGTTCACTGTGAGTATTGTAAATATAAATGTAAATGCTGTGCTAATGATTTTAAATAAAGCTAAAATCAAAGAAGAAATCACAGGAATAACTTACACTAACCAAACAAGAAATTATAACAAATAACACCATGTCAATGCTCCAGTGCTGTAATGATTTTAAATTAGAAAAGCAACATTTACAGAACAGGTTGCTCATTTAACATTTTTAGGATCTGTCAATAAGATCACTTCTGGCGTGAAACAGCCTATTTATTTTGATTAAAGGAAAATCTCTCAATGAAAATACTCTTGAGGAAATACCAGGAGGGTTTCTTGACTTGTTCAATGCCTAGAGCATTCCCGCATATCACAAGGGTTTGAGAAAGAAGCAAATAGTGCTTGAGGGTCTGAAAAAATGTCAATGCAGTTTGTAGATAGCCTGTTGAGGTTACTAAAGAATATTGTTCCAACAAAGGGTGGGAAGCTAGAGATCTGATTAACTCCTTGGCTGCACTGTTTGTAGTTATTTATTGCGTGCCACTTGGACTGTAAGAATGCTCTCTCTTACTGGAATAAACTTTCTAATGAGTCATTCATGCTGAGTAAAGCACATAACAAATAATGCTTAACAAAGATTAGCTGTCTGCCAGGGTTTTTTTTGGGGGGGGGTTGGGGGTTTTTGTTGTTGTTGTTGTTTGTTTGTTTTGGTTTGGGGTTTTTTTCTGTGAAAAACAGTCATATCTATGAAGGGCTCTGTGCGCAAGTCAAGTTTCTTCCACTCTGATGCGCACATTGTGTCTTTGGAGACATTTGCAGGTGAGAGAAATATAATTCATATCAGTGATGACTACAGGAATACAGCATTACAGTCTGATAGGTACTACTCTACTAAGTATCACTGTGTGTACAAGTTGCTATTTTCATTTACTTTGGCTGATACGAAGTCTCTAAGCTGACCTTGAAAGGATGTAGGGTGTCATCTGGATGAGGAGCCTATCCCTTCAGAGACAATGAGGGCATAAAGTACTTTGTGTAGTTACTTTTATTCTAGAAGCTAAAAAAACATAAAAATCTTATATAAAAAATAAATGACATCAAGGAAAATATGAAGAACCATAGCATCATATTACTTAGTATCACATTAAAAATAGAATATGGTTGTAAAGGTCATGTGGGTTTTGTTGGGTTTTTTTGTTTGGGTTTTTTGGGGGTTTTTGGGTTTTTTTTTTTCCCAGAAAATCATGAACGTACTAATACCAAGGTCATCTTTCTGAATAAAAGTTTATTTTGCTTGGGGCATTTGTTGGTTCTGTTTTTCAGCTGTAAGCCAAGCACTTCAGTTTGGAAATGTGAAAATATCCAAATATTTATTTAATTCAATATAATATAAATATAAAAGATATAATTTGGCCAGTAGGTATAACCTGAAGAGAAAATAGGAAATTAAGATAACCAGATTATAGACCCAAGTCATGGTAACGCCTGAGACAGATCCAATTTTATGCAAGTCCAGAAGGGAAGCAGGAAGTCCTTGTCATTATGCAAGTATTTGACCTACAATGTCTTGTATTTTTAGGACACTTGAAACAGTTGAGTTGAAAGTAACTATTTCTATTCACACTGTTTAATGGATGGATTGAATAATAACTCTAACATAGCTTATAACTTGTACTTTAAAAAACTTATTTGTTTCAACCAATTTCAATCAATGCTTGCACATTGATTGCCCAGTAAAAGGAACAAGCTAGTCTGCAGATCAAGTGGAATATTGTCTTTATTTGCACTGACATCTTGATAACTCATTTTTTGGATCGTGGGCACACAAGCTTCCAATAAAGGTTCATTTGCCATTGTAAAACAATTATCCTTGATTACATGGAATTTGTTCCAGTCAGCAAGATTTTTTCAACAATTTGCAATAAAATACTCAGAAAATAATTCACAAGAGTGAAGAAAAGTTGATGTGCATGCTGGAAACAGATTATATCAGTATTATTTTCCTAAAATAGGACACAAAGAACAAGGTATATAATATTAGAGAGACCATTCCTAGTTAGCTAGATTTTCAAGAGATACCAACATCTAAGTTTTCTTCACCACAGTGTAAATCACTAAAAGGGCTTGAGAGCTGATGATAGCTACAGTCTGGCATACTGGATATGATAGTTATGCCTTTAGTTCCCTGCCACACCAATATACTTATGGCTAAAAATGCAACTTACATTATGCCTCCTGTGGGTGATTGTATTTTTCTAACATAGATTTTTGCAGAAACTTTTTGTTTGCACTTGTGAAAGAATCTGTTCTGAGTGTATTTGATAATCAAGTTCTGGAAATAAAAGTATCTGATTTATCTGACCAGTCACACAAGAGGCAATTCAAATTGCAACATTTGCCAATAATTTAAAGCGTAAATAACATCAATATCAACTATGTGTTTAGTAAATCTAAGGAAAATTTAAATATTATCTAAATGTAATGACAACGTACATTTCAGTGTTATATTTGAAGTATATACAGAATGTGAATATACTGACAACATACAGTTCTGAATATTATTTTCATTGTAAGGATATTATCACAATAAATTCTTTAAACATTTAAACATTGATGTGCTGTGCATGGATCTCTCATATCTATACGATATTACGTAATACAAAGTAGCTCTGATCATACACTGGCTAGAGGTCCCAAGTGTCAATGTTCCTAGGACTCACATGCTAAGAGTTCCCATATAATTAACGTGTTCCTTGTTTTCCTCAGCAGAAGTGTATGCACTGTCTTACAGTTATCTTTATACTCCCAAATACTTTATCTTTTGATCTTCCTCTGCTACTTCAATTTTCTAGTGTTCTTGCTTTGCTCAGAAATACCTACATCAGTAGAAACACACTCATTTTCAGAAATGCATTTGTATATAATATTCTTCTCCACTAGCTAAGCAGATCTCTGACTTGTCTAGCCCATCTGCTCTTTCTTATTTCTGCTTCAATGTTTCTCTTATTATTCCCACCCCATCTTCTCACCTCACAGCTCACAATTTTTTTATAGTCCAAACCAGACCTTATTGTAGTTCTGTCACTTATTGTCAAAGAGATTATGCAAATGTATCTCTGGCCCTATATGAAGCTTCGCTTTCTTCAAAGCAATATGACAGATGTGCTTATGGCTGGCAGCCATACCCTTAAGCCAAAGTAGTGATTGTTCCTGCCTGAACTCTTTGGCCTTTTACCTGTATTGTGTTTTCACAAGTTTTTAGAAGGGAATTGGAGCCAGGTCTTAAGCAGGAGAGCAAATGAGCACCAGCAGCAGATGAAGATGAATATCGTCTATGGATTTACATGTGTCAGAAGGCAAGAACTGGAATCAGGGAACAGGTGGCCAGAGAAGTTGATGATTAAAAAAAAAAGAAATACAGTGGAAAAAATTATGTTAATTTACCTTCAATTAAAAAAAAATGCATTCATTTTTATTTCCAACGATGTACTTCTAATGCTGTGTTGTTTTTGGGTTTTGGTTTGTTTTTTGTTTGTTTGTTTTTTTCCCAGACTGTTATATTTATGTACTTATATATCATTTTACATGTATAAATGCTCAAATACCAATATCAAGTCCCTTAAGGGAGTTGAGTTTAACAATATAGCAAATTTACTAAATATATAAAGAGTCAAAAAGAATTAGTAGTGACACAGCACAATTACTGTCTTTAATTTGAGCTAGCTTGGTGTTCTTCCACAGCTATCTTTGATTTTTACAAAGGTTCAGTAACCTAGTGGCTACCACTCTGTGGCTGTGAGTGTTTATATACTTTGGTCTTTCACTACTGCTAATTTAAGATGCTTTCTGCTTAGGAGCCCCTATCAAGTTGTGCACAGAGCTTTACATCTGACATGATAATGTCTTGCATCTAGGGGTTATGGTCAGCTAAAATCTGTCTTTCTTACTCTTATTTCCTACCCACCTTAGTCAAATGCAAGTCTTCCTCCTTTTTGTTAGGACATATTCTGTTTTGCATAGCTTTTCAGGTCTTCTGAGGAGCTAGTACCGCACTGCATGTCTACTCTACACATGCACTAAAACTGTAGTGTGAAAAGTCCCATTGTGAGTGAACCTCAGAATTTCTTATTGAAGCGTAGATTTTAGTTTTAATATTTGTATAACTTGGGTAGAAAGAAATTCTGCTTAATCTCACACTGCAGCTTAGTTCATGGTCTCTTGGTTTTCAAGTTAAGTTTATCATTTTTCCGTATGAAGTAATTCTGACTATCCAGAATAAAAAATATGAAACCTCCATAATCTGAGACCGTCAATACTATTGTTTTTCATTTTATGTCAGTGGTGCAGATAAATCCAGAGCAGATTTATTTGTGTAGGCAATAGAAGAGAGATTTATCTCCTGCATTGAATCTGTGTGTTGATGCAAGACCCCAAATGAGGCAAAAGACACAAGCTCTGTAGAAAGATAAGAAAGAATATTCTCTCCCTTAAAGAGAGTGCCAGGGGACAAGGCTGTTTAAAATAGACAAGAAGAGTTAGAGAAAGGAAATATTACTTTTTTATGACTAACAGAAATGTAACTGAGCTTGTAACTGAGACTCAAATTCTTCTGAAAATTTTAACCTAAATGATTTGCCCTAGAACACATACAGCATTTCTGGCATAGCTAAACCCAGATTTCCTGAGAACTCTCAGTAGAAGAATTCCTCTAGTTTAAAAACATCCTGATTTATCTTCTGAAAATCCAGCTGCTAAGAAACCACTTCTTAATGTCCTTCTGAAAATCCAGCCGCAGATCTTACTTGCTCTGTTTTACATCTACATATTTCACAGATGAGTGCAAAATCCTTTTCTTTAGCCCATGTAATACGGTGCTTTTTTTCTAGACAGTAGCCTCTGCCAGTGAATATTATCAGTCCTGAGTTCATTACTGCGTTTCACTCCTGCGGACTGAACTCTGAAAGCCAGTTTTCAGCTCATAAGCTTCTTCTCTCCAAATCCTTTTCAGCGTGTTTGCTCTGTTATTCCACATTTGACACAACTGAGGAAAATTTAAGGCAGCTTTAGTTGTGGACAGGTTTAAAATGTTATCCTGGTGAAGATCATCTGTGAAGTAAGCAAATCAAAATGATCTTAACGCAGATACAGAGAAGCATTTCCTACCTGACATCACATCTGTGATACCCTCATTTTGCTTAATGAAACAGTGAGATATGATTTATCTCTAGTCTCTGTCTGTTAATAACTGCAATCTTAATTTAAGTTGTTTATAAATTTTTATTTTTATTTTAAAAGACATGAAATAAACTCTACTTTACCTCTTTAGAGTTTTGGGGGAAATAAGGATAAGAGACAGAGGTGATTTGTTTTTTGAACTCTGCCTGTAAAGAAGATTTTTTATTAGGTTGTTTTTTGTTGTGCTGGTTTTCTTTGCCTTTTTTTTTTTTTTTAAGAAACAGAAAAAGCAAGTAAAAGCACTATATGACAGCCTTTCTTGTCATGTAGGAGGGGATTCATATCACAAAAATCTCAGGTAAATAATCTCAACTAGTTTTCCATTCTTTCTCTATAACCACTGAAGAGCAAGGTAACTCTGGAGGACAATTTTCCCTAAATATTTTGCCCCATGGGTTTGTTACCAGCAGAAGCTGACAGAAACCTATATTTCCACTGGAAGCTGTGATCCTGCATTTTTTGCACTCCACCCTTTGGACAGTCTTTTTTTCTCTCTCTCCTGGGTTTTGGATATAACACTCACTGACTTGTGGAGTGAATTGAACAATTTGGTGATCTTACCCCCCACACATGTATTTCTCCCAGCCACCTTCCTGCCTCCACAAGACCACCACTCAGTATTAAGGAAGCAGTAGGAAACATGGCAAACGTCAGAAGGAGAGTGGGGGGGAAAAAAAAAAATCACTGTCAGAAACAGCCTGATCTTAAATCAACCCAATTAACAAAATAGATTAATTAAGTGACTATGCCATAAATTTTTAAGCCAGCCTGACTGAGGGCTTCTGCCAAAAAGTGGGCAGTCTTACACTTACCTCTGGCTTCAGAATCAAGTCTCACTGCTGCAGGGAAAAGGTTCAGCTTAAACCTAACCCAGCAGAACAGTGATCAGTTTTCAAGCTGCTCAGTCAAACTGGCTGCTTTTTCCTTTTGCTGGCACAGGAAAGAGGAACCCACAGGGAAAGGTGGGAAGAGATGGAAGAACGCCTTTCACTAGTAGCTTGTTCATAGGTTCCACTCAAGTGATAGTGAAACTTAGCCTGAAGCATCTCTGCTGGAGTCAAAAGAATTATGCTCCAGAAAGACTCTCCACTAACTCTCTCAGAAGAGAGAAACTATAGAACTTGTTTAGATTAGGTGCATAGCTGTTAAATAAGCAGAGTGTGGTGAGATGAATTTCAGTCTTTAGCCATTCCCATTTAATTCAGTGACTCAGATGCCACTATCCAGGGTTGCAGATGTTAATCTAGTTCTTAATATTAACAATTCAAGATCCAAATGGGATTATTCATATCCTTAAGTTAATATGGGCAGGAGTTCTGACAGGACTGCATCCTCTGAGATTGATTTGTTCCTCTTTTTTTGCTTTGAAAATAGGGTATAAACTGTAAGCTTCTTAGAGGGGGGTATTATTGATGTTTCGGTATTCCCAGTGGAATTCACTGGTTCCTTTGCATAAACAAAGTGACCCAGCTGCAATGAGCAACTTGAAATATCAGGGCTTAATCAATTATCTGGATACAATCAGATGACCTTGTACTTTCTACTCTGTCTTTCAGGAATGTATTAAATCTGCTCTTAAATAGGCAGTTTAATATCAACCCGAGTCTTTTATTATTATTTTTCTTTCATTTATTCGGTTTTATAGCTTCTATAGAATATTGCAGATGTCATGTTTTCTCGAACCAAAATCTAAATCTTTATGGATAATGTGAAATAATTCAGTGATATCAGAAAATTATTCAGATCTGGGAATTATAAAAAACATAATGTTGAGGTGTAGTGTATTTTTATGACTTGTACTCTAAGAGGTCATCATGCAAAGAAACCAATTTTTTACTTAAGAGACTTGAGTTTCATTCAAATTGTAATTGGTCTGAAAGTCCATTTTTTATTGTGTAAAGGGAGCTAGCTATTGTGTGTTCACTGTGCTGCGAAAAAAAGTAAACTATATAAATGGGATGGTAATAGGATAGATCTTTGTACATGTTATGGTACTTCATAAGAACATATGTTACATGTATTGAATAATATTACATTGAGTACAGTTAAAGTGGGGTTGCAGACTAAGCAATTAATATTCATGTCAGTGTTTGGGTTTTTTAAAGACTATAGTAAATGGATTTTTTTTAAATAGGCTTATGTAGCTGGGAAAAAAGTATTTCTACTTTTGAGAAAAACCTTTTAACAAATTAGTCATTATTTTCTAAGTTTCAGTTTTTCATCAGAACTTTGCTAATGCTTTGAGAACGTGGTGGGTTTAAATGGGTGGCAGAAAAGCCTCCACCCAGCCACTCATGCACTCCTCCCAAAGGGATGGGGGAGAGAATCAGAAGGGCAAAAGCAAGAAAACTTGTAGGTCAAGATGAAGATAAAATGAAAGAGAAAGAAACAAATGATGTAAAAGCAATCACTCGCCACCAGCAGACTGATGCCCACCCAGTCTCCAAGCAACAGACACTTTAGGAAAACTCTCCTCCCAGTTTTATTGCTGAGCGTGACATTATATGGTATGGAATATACCTTTGGTCAGTTGGGATCAGCTGTCCCAGCTGTGTCCACCCCCATCCCCTCAATCACCCCCAGCCTACTCTCTGGGAGAGCAGAGAGGGAAACAAAGGCCCTGAAGCTGTGTAAGCACTGTTCTGCAGTAGCTAAAACATTGGCATGTTATCAACACTGTTTTGGTCACCGATCTAAAACACACCACCATATGAGATGCCAGACCAGCCAGACCCAATACAGAGAGATTAGAAGATAGTGCTGAGATTTATATATTCACATATCCCTCAAAATCTACTTAGATAATTAAGAGGGATGATGAATGAAATATATAATTTTAAAGTGACAAAAATTACTTAGGCTTTTTACCTCTGTAAGGATATAAGACCAATATTAATACAGTTCCTTTATATTTAATGTAGATAAATATGAATCTTTAGAGGGAAAATTGTATCCTCTCAAAATGGATCTATGGTTAGCATCTCCAAAAAGTTTAATATGGCCAATCTTAGATATATGTCTCATGAAATACATTGCTCTTTGAAGGTATCTATTTCTCTCCAATGTGTATAAAGGGAGCCTGCGGCAAGGTAGGGTATCTATAAGTTAGTTTTTGTTAGCTGTATCCCATTTTATGTATGCATAAGGCTTCAAAAGCAACAAAAGGACAAGTCAGGGAGGAGAAAAGTTTACTGCTGCTTGCAGCTGGGCCTTGAATCGGAAAAGCTTGTTCCTGTGCATTTCAGCCCCTGGCTCAGCCACAAGCACTCCATCCCATCACTGTGGAGATGATCATTTAGTGCTGTCACCACAAATAACTTCAGTTTCAGAAGCATGGGGGATGATCTCCTCTCCTATGCATTTTGCTACTTTGAAATGCTTTCAATATCGCTGGTTACAGATGAAATGATTAAAAAAAAAAAAAAAAAAAAAAGTCCCTCTTTCTGTAAGCACAGGTTTTCAAACTATGGCCTTGACAACTGGATGGATCATGAGGAATGAAATGGCCAATGCTTCTAGCCCCTGTGAATGGGCAACAGCAATCTGCTCCTTCTGCTAATCACAGAAAACACATACATATTCTGATAATTGAAGTCATTTACTTATCTCATATGAGACTTGAACACTCAGCAGAAAGCAAATGGTAATTCTTATTAACAATCATGATTTACAATGATATTGGCTGAGAAAGTATCATTAAAAAGAGGAACATAATTTGGCCTTTGTTTCCTTAAATTAACAGCTATTTGCTATAAGTTTCTATATAGACCTCATTAGCTTCTCTGTTGAGGTAATTACTCCTTTTAGCAAAGAGTTGTATTTACATAGGTAAATCCTGAAGCTGGATGGAAAGCATCGAGATGATCTGCACTGGTGAGCAAAATGAGCAGATTACACAGGTGGAGGGCAAGTATAATTGACTCGGAAAAGTAGACTAGAAAAATAAACTAGCCACATTATTTTTTAGATATCATACCTGACACACTGGCCCTTCTTATCATCAGATCAATGTGTACTGTAATATTATTGTGTGAGGCTCATTAGATTTGTTAAGGACTCCTTTGTGTTGCAACTGAGAAGTCGTCATTGTCTGGGACTCAGAAGTGACACTTCAGGACAGTGAGAAGCTAAGCCATCTGCCTGTCTCCTCTTTTGTTTTGGACTTACCTTGTGCCAAACATAAGCCTGATCAGAAAATCTTTCTGTGCTCAGAATTGGATTAAAGATTTATCTCTTTGCATATTTTTTTTTTTTTTACTGTCAGGAAAAGTTCAGTATGGGCAGGCAGGGATTGAAGAAGAAAGGAATAATGAGAAGAAGCAGGCAGTGACAGAAGGAGAGAGAAAGAGATGAAAAGATAATTTTAACAAACATTTCAATTTCTTTTATAAGGAAAAGTAAGAAATATATTATTCTTTATGTAGCAGCATAGGTAATTTTACCTGTGTGGGGTATCACAATGGTGGGTATGTCATTTACTGTTACATTAGTTACATGAAAACGTGTACACTTTTTTTTTTTTTTTGGTAGAAGTTTATATTTCTCTCACATCAAAGTGATGAGATTCCCTTTGTATTTTCCTTTTATTTTTATCCCAGTATGAGACTGCATTAAACTATCTCATCTCTTTTGATTTTCTGAAGTATATTTTGAACTTCTGCTTCAAATTGCATTCTGATTTCACAAAATGATTGTTAGTTTAATTTGAATTTTTGTTCTTCAGCATTTATACTAAAGTTACAAGATTACTGAGGATTTGACCCAAGGAAAAAAATGCATTTCCACCATGTAATTCAGATAATTTCAGAGACATATCTCAGCAAAGCCATTAGCTCAAGTGGGACCAGACTTTGAAACACACACTCATTTCACAGTCCAGTTTATTTTACGAGGAGTCCAGTAGAAATGAATGGACATGATTTTGATACACTTTTCTTTGTGTGCTGAATAATAAATTACTCTGTCAGTTTTATATGCCTGGGTCCTAGAATAAAATAATTCAGTGTTTCATGGAAACCTGCTTGAGTGAAAATCAAATACGTCATTTTTCTGTTCTGCTCTTCATTGATCTGGAAAACAACTAGTTGCTGTCCTCTCAGTAGCTATCCTTTATGCATTTGAAAACTGGTATTATGGTCTAAATCAGAATTCAGTTTTCTAGATCAAACAATTCCAGTTTTTTTATTATTTTTATCGGTGTCATTTTATAAGCAAATCAGATTTGTCTTCTTTTACTATAGCATCCAAGTATCCTATAATTTTTTTGTAGTTTCTCTAATTGCTTCAAGTTGGGTTTGTTGGTTTTGTTTTGTTTTCTTTTCTTTTGTTTTTTTAAAGGGCTCCAAAACAAAATGAGACTGTTAAAAGGTTTACCTTCCACATATCCTTGAGATACAATTCAGAGCACCTTTGTTTTCTTTTCTTTATCATATGAGAAGGGAAAATAGTTTCTGAGGGTAATGGATACTTTTTAAGAAAAAGACTTTATGGAGATTACAAGTAATTGCCAGGTTTTGTTTCAAGGATTTATTGTTAAGGGGAGAGAAAATACTTGGCTTCCTTGTTTACAGGCATTTTCTTAATATATTTCAAAATGAGATTTATTTTTTTTTATTAACCTCATGTTTTTATTCAGGCTCAGCTTGATTCATCTATATCTCCATTTTAGATTTCCACATTTGATTTCTTCTTCTTAATGCTGTATTTCTCCTACTTTTATATTGAATTTACTTTTATCATTTGCAGCCCATTTCTCCAACTGATCATGATAATTCTAAATTCTAATCCTATTCTTTATATATTTTATAATCCTGCCAAGGTTGGTGACAGCCCACATATTTGTGTTTGGGTTTTGGGTTTTTTTTCCCCATCATATAAGACATTAATGTAAACAATGAATACTATTTTTTTTTTCCGGGACAAGTTCATTAGATATACAGTGTAATGCAGTACTAGATAGACATACTGCTATTAGCTTTGAGTAAATTATGTTCAAAATCAGAACAGGTGTATCTGTAAAGCAAGTAATCAACACTGGAGAGGCTGCATTCCTGAGAATGCCTTTGAATAGTATTGCATTAGCTTAGCTATCTGTAACAAAGCACTGCACTGTGGAGTGGAGGATGCCCCGGGAGACCTCACTTGAAATATTTTCCAGTTTGAAAAGATAGCTATTCATGAAGGGGATTTTTTAGTATTTATTTATGTATGTATTTATTTATTTATTTTGTTTTCAACTGGCTGTGCATCCACTTTATAATCATGACATCTAGAACACATTTCTCTGGTTTGCTTATGAGTTTATGCCAACAGCTTTTACTAAATAAAGATTCCTGTGGATTTCTATCAAGTCTATCCCATCCTTCTCATCTCTCAAACAAATGCAATGGAGATAGTTCTACATAGTTTGCTGCTGAAAAATCTGTAATTTCTGATTCTTATTTAATTATTGTACTCAAGCACACCCTCAGTAAATTTGCAGATGTGTGGGTAGGAAGGCTCTACAGAGGGGTCTGGACAGGCTGGATCCATGGGCCAAGGCCAACTGTATGAGGTTCAACAAGGCCAAGTGCCGGGTCCTGCACTTGGGTCACAACAACCCCATGCAATGCTACAGACTTGGGAAAAAGTGGTTGGAAAGCTGCCTTGTGGAAAAGGACTTGGGGGTGTTGGTCGACTGCCAGCTCACTATGAGCCAGCAGTGTGCCCAGGTGGCCAAGAAGACCAACAGGCTTGTATCAGACATAGTGTGGCCAGCAGGACTAGGGAAGTGACTGTCCCCCTGTACTCTGCACTGGTGAGGCCGCACCTCGAGTCTTGTGTTCATTTTTGGGCCCCTCACTACAAGAAGGACATAGAGGTGCTGGAGCATGTCCAGAGAAGGCAACAAAGCTGGTGAATGGTCTAGAGCACAAGTCTGATGAGGAATGGCTGAGGGAACTGGTGTTGTTTAGTCTGGAGAAAAGGAGGCTGAGGGGAGACCTTATTGCTCTCTACAGCTACCTGAAAGGAGGTTGTAGCCAGGTGGGTGTTGGTCTCTTCTCCCAACTAAAATGTGACAGAAGAGCAAATGGCTTCAAGTTGTGGAGGGTAGGTTTAGATTAGTTATTAGGAAAAATTTCTTCAACGAAAATGTTGTCACGCACTGGAACAGGCTGCTCAGGGAAGTGGTTGAGTCACTGTGCCTGGAGGTATTTAGAAGATGCATAGATGTGGTGCTTAGGGACATGGTTTAGAGATTGGACTTGGCAGTGTTAGGTTAATGGATGGACTTGATGATCTTGAAGGCCTTTTCCTACCTAAATGATTCTATGATTCCATGATTCTATGACTGTATTCTTTGTACCTACACACTGGTTTTTTTTAATAATTAGCTAGCAGCATCTTTGCGTTGTTTTTATGTTCATTATACAGTTTTTCACAAGTTCCTCTTTTCCCCTTTATTGAAAGCTGACTTAACTGAAGGGTATCATTCACTAGCTCTCTAATACCTAAACCAAGTCTCCTCACTTCTCAAAGATTATAACTAGCAGTTGAGAGCTAATGATGAGAAGTCCTGTAATTGCTCTAGTATAAATTTCCTCAAGCCCTGCAGTCTTATATATTTCTAGCTTTAGCTAAATACTCTTTAAACTACTGTTCTCTCTCGCCATTCTTGCCTATATCTGTACCTACATGTTGTTAATTTTAGTTGCATTGAGCCTCTGGCCACAATCAACCTTTTTCATGAAGTCTCTGGGGGAAAAAAAAAAAAAAAGGAGGGAGAGGGGAAGAAAATTTCAGTCTTATGTATTACCTGTTATATCTGCTATAGTTCAGTCAGCATTAGATTTAGGACGTTGCAGGAAGATGCACTATGCCTCATAGCACTCTGTAAGGCAGTAGCTCAATACTGACCAAGTAAGGAAATAACTAGACTACTTTTAAAGTTAGGAATAAAATTTTCTTGAGTTCAATGGAAATCTTTGCAGGGACTTCAGCAGAGTTTGGAATAAGAATTTAGGACAAGGTACTGGACCAGTCTTTAAGTACAAAATGTATATCAAAATTCCAGCTGTCAACTTGCTTCTGGCTTTGAAAGCATCAATTATTGATGATTTCTAAATTTTCCATGGCTACGTTTACTGAATCTCCCAATGAACCTTTCTTTACAACCCCCTCTCCCTCATACACACATCTCCCAACCTAAAACAAGGAGCCACGGGAAACAGCAGCAACAGAAATAGCAACCAAACTTGCATTCTCAGGGCTGCTCCAGAGTCAAACTGTACTGAATGAAGGCCACACAAGGAAGACTGTTGCTTCTTGATGGCAACATGATGGCAACCACTGTCAATTTCAAGAAATAAAGTTGTACGGACAATGCAACTTCTGCACAGCATCGCATCCTAATCCCAGCAGCAGAGCTGTCAAAGAAGCACCAACAACAGCATGACTCTGTGTTGGATTGTGAGAGGCTGGATAAGTGGATATGTTTGAATGTTAAGATAAGGATTATTGATCAGACTGTTTTTCCCATCTTTTCTAAGATACCGTGTACACTAGACGGAATCAGCCTGAGGACAAGGGACAGATCAGGTAACCAATCAGTCCAAACTGATGCATAATCTGATTACTATGGCCTTCTGATGGTTTATGGAGCTTTGGATCTGCTTTGACAAAGAGAAACAACGAGTTTATACCAGCTAGGTAGTGTAGATATAAAGAATTACTGTAGATATATGGAGCAGCAATGGAAACTCTTTTCTGTCTTGGTGGAAAAAATATATTTCATATTCTCTTAATTTTGAAAGAAATTAGATGTAGAATTCCAGAAATACAGGGCTTTACATTTAAAAAGCAGGAAATTGTGTCTGCAGCTAGGACATACATTCCTTAAGGAAACTTAAGTACTAGTAAGCCATGTTTTGCCAGGGAGCATTCTCATCTACTGAGCTCAGCTCTCTGTACTGTTAATTTCTAGAATAATCACTCTTAAGCTTTTGGGCCAAGTAAATGTTTCCTCTCCTAAACAATTTCTGTGCATACTTCATGTGTTAGCACAGAGGTAATTATTTCTAACAGGTATTTTAGATGTGACCACTATGTTTGGAGGATCAGAGAATGCAACAGTAAGGATGCAGGTTATTCCATGCTGGTTGGCATTAGTGTCGGAGATGTTTATAGGCATTGTTTCTTCCAGTACTATAGGTGTGGCCCTACAGCTCCATTAATGGAGACACAAAGCTTCCTCCAACATCACATCTCAAAACTTTGCCTTAGTTCAACTAATTTCACTTACTCATTCTCTCTAGTCTTCTTATAGAAACCTAAACTCTCTTCCATTTTTCAGTGAGCCTACTGATGTTAACTGTCTAATCACAATTGACCCATTCATTTCAGACTGGAACAAAAAAGACATCAAACAAATGTATCTTTTCAGTGCAAATGATTGACAGCAACCCTCTTTTGCTTAATAGCTGAATCCTCTTTCACTATTCTTCATATATAATAGTAATTAAAAATAATAAAAAAAAACCCCTCAACAAACCAACATCAAAACCTGTGTTTCCCTGGTTGGTAGACTGTTACACTACTGCTGAGTAAAATTCTCTTGTAATGGAGAAGATTACAGTATATGAATGCAAGTATTATGAATCTTTTTATACGAAATAGTAACAGTCTTTTGAAATGATAAGAAAAAGAAAAACAACACAAGAAAATATAATTCCTAATTCTCAGTTTCCAAAAGCAAAGTATGTATTGAGAGGGGGAAAAACCAAAACAACAACAACAACAGAACCTCTCAGCAAGTCTATGAAGAACTCCAAGGAACAGATTCATCCCAGATTCCACCCAAATTTCTTTTTCCTTTCTTTCTCATCATTTCTCCTTAAAGCTGATTTTCAGTTTAACCCTTTGGCTACTGTTTTTGCTGTAGCTTCAGAGCTGAACAAAACATAGAATCATAGAATCATAGAATGGTTTGGGTTGGAAGCGACCTCAAAGATCATCTAGTTCCAACCTCCCTGCTGTGGGCAGGGACACCCTCCACTAGACCACGTTGCCCGAAGTCCTCTAACTCAGCAGTCCTCCAGTTTATAATTGTTATAACATATACTATTTAACAGACATTTACTATGCCAAGTACATGACACAATACTGTAAATTTTTATTTTTATTCTTATACTTGCTATTGCGGAAACTGGTGAAGCAAGCTCATAACATGAGGTGAGTAATACCTATTCCATGTAACCTTTTCTTTTATATAGTAATAGTATATTTAGACATGGAACCAAATAACTATCTTTATATCATTGGTAGGAAACCCCAATATTGCCTACACAGAGTGAGAGATACCTTTTCTGGCAATTTTACTGTCACATGGCCTTACAAGCAGCAAGGTAGGCATAGAAACTAATGGAAGAGAGACAGTAGTGTTGGAAAGGTATTATATGTGAAGATAAAATGGGTCTTTGTGTGAAAATCAAAGATATTTTTCATGCCTGGGGAAAATGCAGTAGAAGAAATTCAGACTCTCGTTTGGGCCTGGTTTATATGACTGCATCTTGTGAAGATGCCCATACAAAGACATACTTTTATATTTTTTCTCTAGCTTTCGATGGTTGAAAGCATAATCTAAGAAACCACAGTTTACTCTCTGACCATGAGGCAGAATGATGAATAAGAAGAAAATAACAGAATGTGCTTCAGCATACTCCAGGTCTGTCATGAAAATGAACAGTTGGGAGGTAAGTATTGGTTGAGATCTGCTGGGTCTGTGAGGCAAGCTGACAGGGAGAATTGTGTGCCTCAGGGAGCGCTGACAAAATTCCTGCAAGATGGACAATGCCTGGAGTGGCAAACCGGGGTGTAACTGCATCATTACCTGAATGTAAAAGGAAAAAGATGGGGGAGATAAGGAAAGCAAAGGTAAGAAAACCTAAAGGTAACAATTGAAAAAGTTAACACGTATGAAATAAAATAAAATCATCCAATAAATGTCAGACTGTGTGGACCAGATATCAGAAATAAAATATAACTCAATAACTGAAATATATATTTTAACAGAGATGGCTTCATGCTGTAAGAATCAGTTCAGGGGTGTGAAGGTATGGGGTTTTGGTTTACCTTGTCAGATACAAGTATCATCTTCAGAGAGGATGGCTTTATTGTGGCAATAAATATAAATAACTAATATAATTAAAGAGTAACTCCATTGAAAATAACTGATTTACATCACTATAGTATAACTACTCATGAGAATAAAAGCAGAGTTCTGTAATCTATATTGGGGTTTGGATTCTGAGTCACAGTGAACAACAGCATGTAAGGGCTTAATGCCAGCTTTCGGTTGAGGCTTACATGTATTAGTTAGCCTATTTATTATCGTTTCACTGAGTTATACATAGAGTAAAGAAGTCATTTCAAAACCAGAAACTGTGTTTAAGACCCTTCTCTTTTAACAATATCTTTGCAGATATATTTCTGTGTGCACATGTATCCCTAATGACTACTCGATGATTCTTAGGGGTTTTTTGGTTAAATATACATGCGGATCTCATTTCAGAACAGAAGTGTTTGTATGCAAAATCACACAGTATTTCAAAATCATTTCTCCTTTCTATCCTTGGGGGAAAAAAAGACAATAATGGTAAGAAAATGATTGGTAACATTGATTTAGAAAAAGTGGTAGACTGCATGCTACAACAAGTAAAAGTTATCCGCATGTATCCCCAGTAGGAAGTTGGCTGAGTATGGAGACTTAACTTTCCTCTTAACTTCTCAGTTGGGAATGTAATACATTGATGAGACAATATAAGGAAGTTGTCAGTTCTTGCTCTTTCCATCCTGTAGTTAAATAGAAAGCTTTATTCACCACTTTGTGTCTAGAACCCTACATACATCATGAACTAAAAACAAATAAAGAAAGAATTTAAGCAGCATACTGGCCTAGAATGTCCAACAAGGCAACCACTTCCTGTTTCCAACTCCATTCCCCAGTGTACAGACATAGTGCATTCTGTTTTGCAGAAACAAAAAGCTTATTTTTGGAGCTGACACAATGCTTTCCTTTCACTAGGCATGGAATCATATACAACAATAATTTGGGCTAGAAGGTTCATTTGGTCAAGACTACTGTAGTCCAGCAAGTTTGATTTCAGGACCCCTAAAACATTGGTTATGAATGGGTGTCAAACCCTAACCTTGAGTACCACTACTGAGACCAATTCCACTTCACCTCCTGCAAGTCAGTCTTTTGTCTATTAGCATAGCTTTTCAGTTTTTCCTAATATTTAATCCAAAATTCTCTTCTGCAACTGGAGCCCATTACTCCTCTTTCTGTTCTTACTGGCTAAGGGGAGTGAGTAATTGGTCCCTGTCTTCCTTAAAATACAGCCTTTTGGATTCAAAGTCATTTATATGCCTTTTCAGTCGTCTTTGGCTGTAGAATGAACATGCCCAGTTCATTTAGCCTTTTCTCAAATGTTTTCTTTTTCAAAACTTTTATTATTTCTTTGTCTCTCCTCTGAACTCTCTCCAATTATTATTTTTTTTTTAAATCTGCTGCCCAGTACTACATGTAGAATTCCAGCTCAGTCCAGACTAGCGTGGAGTATTTCATAATCATTTCTTCTCCTCTATTTTTATACACTTCTTTTAAGAGGACTTAAAAAGGATAGGGGAAAAGTGATGCTAGTTCTCTGACCTCTACCTTTTAGTGATATAAGAAAAAGAGAATACTCATGTGTACTGGATTCACATGCCTAGGTGTTGGTAGTGGGGGGTTGCGGGGGTGGCCTCAAGGCAAATTTCTTTTGCCCACAATGGTAATTGATAAGCTATCTCCCTGTCTTGATCTTCACCCATGAACTTCATTGCTCCTGTTCTTCCTACTTTTTTTCCCTATTCCCTTGGCGGGGGGGGGGGGGGGGGCAAATGAGCAGCTGGGCGGGCATTTAGCTGTTTGCCAAGTCTAACCCAGCACATCACGGTATATTTTTTAGGTTAAATTATGTGTATTTTTCTGTATTTCTCATGTTTGGATTCTTTCAAATGAGAAATAATTATACCTAAACCCAACAAAATGTTCATAACACACAGCAAAAAAAAAAGATGGCTTGAGTGACAGCTCATAAATGTATCTTATTTATTAAAATTAAAAGAAAAATAAAGAAAAAGAAAAACAATTGAATAGGCTTCATCACTTTATATAGTGAGGAAAAAAAATAAGTATTGTGAATATAACTCATATTTTGACAGCTACTTGAATCTGTCACTGTAACCAAAGAAGAAATTGCTTGTCCGTACATCTACATCAGTATTTTATTTTGGATCAGAGGAATACTTCTGCAGTAAATCTCCTGATCATATCCACTTCCTGTACTTAGGTTCTCTTTCTGGAGAATGCACATTTAATCCATTCAGATAAAAATAAGCTCAAAACTATGTTCCAGGAGCTTAATGTGCTCCTACTCCAGGATAATCTCCAGTCCAGGAGACCAGACAAGAGCTAATTTGAAGTAAAGCATCCAAACCGTATATAGTGCAGGTATTAGGTCCTCAGCATCATTTGTTTTGCCCAGGACATCTGCTCCTGTTATGCTTCACTACTTGCTAATATCCCTATAACTCTTACTAAGAGAATATTTTGGTTCTTCCTTTCCTTTAATAGTTCAGTCCAAAGAGAGGCAAAGAGCTTTATTCATAAGACATACTGATGATCTTTCAAAGTAAATGTCCAGAATGGAGAACAAAATGACACCCTCAGAATGGGAAATTAATAAATTGCTGGCTGCTGGCTGCTGATTTTTGATTATTATATACCCTCTATACTCTTGATTCTGTAAATGCAGTTCCATCTAATGGGAAGAAATATATAGTGGTTTTGATAAAACACTGATGTTTTGTTTAGTTTTGGTTTGGTTTGGTGTTTGGTTTTCGTTTTGTTTTGTTTCATTTTTTCAGGAAATGTTACCTGTTAGGTTACTTGGAGCTGGTCCTCCAAGAACTATGACACCAAAGAAGGTTCGCATATAGACTTCAATCTAGGGACTTCAGCTTCTACACTTGAATTACCTGATGTATGGAGTGCCTGAAAGTCAAGGGAACACTGAGGCTATCTGCCAAAACAGATGCATAAAACAATTAACAAAGCATTCAGCAAAGACTGAGAATTTCAGAGACTGGAATCGTGTTGTTCCCTCTGTCAGGTTCTAATCATCATTTGGGTCAAACCTACTGGTGGACAATAAAATTACCTGTATCTCTGAGGTTTATGCAGACTTGCTTATTGTGGTCTACTTGTGTGCCTTTCCAAATCTGAAGGACTATTAGGTAGTGACTAATATTCGCTGATTCCTGCAGATGTGATCTGGTGCAACCACTTCTGATCGCTCTTTCTATCATTACCTAGTAGATATCCTCTTCTGTTATGCACATATGTAAAACTGATCACATAATAGCCTGTAGAACTTATAATGTGCAGCAAGAAGCTTCATTTGCACATTTTTACTTCAGTGAATTAAATATGTGGTGCCATACTTGTTTTACTTATACCTTCACTTATTTTACTTAATTCAGTTGTTAAAGCCCTTCTAGGCATTGTCATGCATGTTATATTGTTGCTCGACTTACTTACACTTGAATTATCTCATGTATCACATATACTGACTAACAATCCTGAATTTCTGCTTAGCATCAGAGATGAGAAAATAAAAAGATTATTAGCTCATATGGCAGATTTAGTTTCGATGAGGTAACAAGCTTGCTTCTGTTTTATTCTGATCAGGATTTCTGAGAGACTCAGCAAGGGTTGAGAGGGCTGCCCCAGGAGTAGGATATGTCATGGTTTTTCTTTTGGCCTGTGTAATATTCCCACTTAAGGGAATATTAACATGTTAGATCCTTTGTACAACATTTCTCTTTGTCAGCATCTTGCTTTGAGACTTCTGTCCTTATCCTCAAAAAATGACACTTGGCATATGACTACAGTGGCTTGGGGATTCAATGGATTCATCTTCTGTTTGTCATTCAGTAACAGATTCGCATTGAATCCTCCACATGCCTAAATATAATACTGAAGTGGAAAAATTCTTTTTGACATTGTAGGTCCTTTATTTGTAAAATTTCATATCTGATACTCACTGGTCCATGTTTTTCCAATTTTGATATTCAACATTTAACTGTTATTTTAATTCCATGTGACCACTAGTCCTAAACATAGAGGGTTCTGGAACAGGTACTGCTTTTATTTCCCCACAGATTTGTATAACTTGAAAAGAACCAAGGATAACCCATACTAATAGTATTACCATGATTATATACATTTTAATGACAAATTACTAAAGAAATATTAATAATAACACACACATATATATGTGTATACACAGATACACACACAGATACAGATTGTCTTTTAATAAACCATTTATATACTGTATATCATGTGTGATAAAAATTTGTTGAGATTGCCAGGAACCCACATATGAGAATTGGGGACCATCTGCTGAAGGATTTCCAATATACCATCAAAAGATGCTATCAGTGGCCTTGAAAATGAAAGCAAAAATGGGCTATCAACACAGATGGCCACTTTTTGAGGAGTTTGAATGCCTTCTTGAGAGGAACTAATGGCATAGTTTGCATAGGGGTGACATATAGTTTTATCATGGACAGAACTGTGTATCAACCTATGAAAACTGCCCATAATTGACCAGTAGTTTTCACTAGATGATTGCATATGTAAATTCAGACCCAAAACAACTAGTTCCACTGACTATGTACTTCAGAATGGGGAATGGAGAAATGAAGATGCTGATATCTTCTCCTGTACTGTTTTTTATGTAAGTCTTATTATGAGTAATACTAAGTTCCATGGGGGGGGGGGAAGCCAAAACAAAACCAAACATTAATAAAAATATCGTTTTGTCTTAAAGCACCTTCTGTTCCCGAGGATCAAAGCTTTGTGCAAAACCAAAGGACTATAACCTGTTCAATGGAAGGAACAGAGAGATTAATCCCTTTACAAGAACAATACAAGGGTTAGGGAAGTGGCTTGTGTTTAGAAGATAAATATTGTTATGAGTCATACATAGTTTGAAAAAAGTAGAAAGCAAGAGAATCTGAAGCTTCTCTTTCTCCAGAATGTATACTTTTCAGTGTGGGTGCACCATAGGGAATAATGACTGGTACACAGCTTTTTTAATCCAACTTTGTAAAAAGGTGCTGATTCAAGGAGAAGTCTTGCTGGAAGAATACCTAGTGTGTTATATGTCAGCATTCATCTCCAGTGGAAATGAAGACTACAAAAATTGACCTAATTGTTTCATTCTAGTTGTGGTCATATTATTAGCCTTAGGTAATTTTAATGTACCTAGAATTTTGGAAGTTACTCTGGCTCCTGTTTCCAGTATGTTTCCAAGGTGTAACTTCATTGAATGGAGACCTAATGATACATGATAGGTGTTGCTGGTTAACAAGCTCTGTCCCCTCTACAAGGGAGAGCTTTTAATGTGTTGTATGCATCCAGCTGAAGATTTCCAAATCTGTCCATATGTACTTGAAGAGCAGTTAAGAATTCATCAAATGACTGAAACACCATATTAAAACTACAGTACATTTCACCAGTGTTTAGAGTTCATAGAACCATAGAATCGTAGAATGGTTTGGGTTGGAAGGGACCTCAAAGATCATCTAGTTCCAACCCCCCTACCATGGGCAGGGACACCCTCCACTAGACCAGGTTGTCCAAAGCCCCATCCAACCTGGCCTTGAACACTTCCAGGGAGGGGGCACCCACAACTTCACTGGGCAACCTGTTCCAGTGCCTCACCTCCCTCCTTTAATGGACTATCTCTCACGAATATCATCAGAAGAGACATAATATCATTGAGGATTTTATATGATAAATGGGATAGAGTGAAAAGAGATATGATAAGTATAAAAAAAAGGAAGCCTCACCATCTTTGTAATTGTTAGATTATTTTAAGAATTCTACCTGCTTACTATTATCAGAACTCTCTTTATAGATAATAAAAATACATTCACAGCAGACATTTTCTGGAATTATCGTATCTGTAATATGTCTGAAACACAAACAAATCTAAGAACAGAGCTTGTCAATCAAAGGACACTATGCTTTCTCCTAGGCAGGAATCATAATTATAAATCATTTCTAATGCTGATATACAACATAGAGTTAGAATAATCAGGCTTTCTGATCCGTACGCCTGATGAATATCTAATCAATGCATTGCCCACAGGCCATTTGATATACCAGAGACAACACAAAACAATGCAGTTTCTGGAAGAAATTTTACTTAAACACAATAAAAAAACTTTTAACAGAAGCCTTTGGCACTGTCTCCCATAAGATCCTCACAAAAAGCTGATGCTGTACGGGCTGGATAAACAGACAATGAGAAATTGTATACTTGCCTACTTTAAAAGGAATGTATGAGAGAAGAGGGGAAATTATTATTCTCCTCTATATGGTGCTATGGAGACCACATTTAGAGTATTGCATGCTTTTGGGTTAGTCCAGTTGAAGATGGATGTGGAGAAGATCCAAGGACTGCTATCAAAATGGTGAAGGCACACTACATGCCCTGAGAAGAGAGATTAAAGGAGGTAATATTTTTCAGCGTAGTGATGAGAAGAGTAAGAGACAATCTAAATGTGTCACAACTATTTTAATGGCAGCTTACAAAGATGATGGAGCCAGGTCTTCTCATTGGTACCAGACAATGCAAAAAGGGGCAGAGGACACAAATTTGCAAGCAACTTTACAAGACTTGAAACATAGTACTAAAGATAATGTCTAAGAGAAATATTTCAAAGTGTGCATGGAAAATTAAAAAGTGTTGAAGTCATGGAGTTATACAAGTGATAATGAACTTCTCCATTTTATGTTTCCAAATTAGAAAATTCCCAATATATTTAAGGAAAACACATTGATCCTCATCTTTATGGATATTTAAGATTATAGTTATACCTAAAGTTTGAGTGAAATGGCTGGAGAATTTTTCTCTTAAAAATTTCATGAGAACTTGAAGTATCAAAAAAGTGAGAACCAATGCAAGTTTCTGCCAGAAGAATCAACAGATAAATATTTGTGGCCTGAATATTATAGTACATGCAAGTAAGTTCAGCTAGAATGTTCACATTTGGTGTTTTGAGAATTGACAGTTCATTCCCTACAGTTTAGACCATCATAAATATGAAAGTAACACCACAGTAGTGAGATGAAACTGCAGAAACAACATTTGCATTAAGAACCAACACATTGATTTCTGGTTTTGATGACAATAAAAACCTTGCTGCTGGAGATCACATGAGAAACTCCAAGGGAAATATTTTTTTCATAAATTTCAGTATGGCAGGCTGCCAAGAGGACAATCCAGAAAGGATTTTTGAATGATGGAGGGCTGTGTCGGTTTACAGTTTGGTGATTTTTTTTTTGGTCAACTGAGAAAACACAGGTCATACATGTCTTATGGAGAAGAATAACATGGGATGATACAGAATTTAAATTTGTACAACTATTCAGATACACTAATCATTATTGAACAAAAGTTTTCTATGTCTACAGTTTATACTAAAGGAAATATGTAAGTTATGTAAACTTGAAATTGCTATACGAACTGTTTTGTATATATCCATGTAGACATCTCTTCTTCTTACTGAACACTCTTGACTGCAGCAGACTGATCCTGCTGTGGGCAAAATAAAAATGCTGTTTCTTCCTCCTTCACTGTTACTATCACAGCTAATCTGATATATGGCAGTAGGTCACCAGTCAAAGGCTATATTACTGCAGGCAATGAAGACAATACCTGACATCACTGTCCAAGCTTCACTGAGCTTGCTATGCAGTGCATACAATTTTGAAGTGAAAGGGATATTTCATACTAAGGATCTTATGACAACGTAGAGATCTTTATAACCTCAGTTGTCTTATAATGAGATAAACCACACAGAACAACGTCTAAGGATGCCCAATATTGTTGCTGGATAGAAGACTGCTAATTTCAAACCTGGGCTATGAATGAACACCAATTCAAGCACCAATATTGTCTAATATTTCTGCATGGAGTTTTGGCACAAGATGAAAAGTTCTCATTCTGATTCTGAATTACCTTATTTTGAATAGTCTTCATGCAGCTCCCACTGGGTCATACAGATCTGAACCAGCTCATAATGGACTGTTAGACTTTGGTTAGGACCAGGATTATTCATTTCTTTTTTCAAATAGCACTATATAGTCTTTTCATAGTAATGACTAAGAGAAACGTGACATTTTGAAAATGTGACTGTATTTTGCCAAAAGATGTATAAGTGCAGAAATTTGTCCCAGAAAATTTATAGTATTAAATTAATTTTGGCTATGCATTGCTAGGGGAACAATTAATTTAAGACTTACTCAGATCACCCATCGTATCAAGCACCATTTCATCCCAAGAGTCCCCTAACAATTATCAGTGCGTCCATCTCTTTCGGCTGTTAAGGTGATGCTCTGGTCTCCATTTCTCTGTCTTCCTCCCCCATTTCTGGGCTATCTTCCCTTGAACAGTTTCATGTTTCTAAAAATAGAGATTAATTATATGGATGATTTTTTAACAGCAGGTAAAATTACCACTCCAAAGTGCATGATCTAAAATAACATTTATAACTAAATATTAATTCATATTTCCTTTATAAATTTTCCCCCAAAACTACACTGTCTGTATTTCCAGTGGTTATACTGTACACTCTCATGACTATTAATGATGTGCTTCTATTAGTGATGATAGGTGCAGTGCTTATTAATTCGTTATTCCTCCAATCTCACCCCCTCTAATCACACAGGCAGCTGAAATGGTTTTGCCTATGCTTCCAATGGAGTAAGTGAAACTCTTAGTTTCTATTTCATGGGCAGTTTCATGTTCCACTATATTAACATTTTTATGTAACCATGAGGAAAATAAAAAAGTAAAGCATATGTGAATTTAGGCAGCAGCAAAGAACTTCCAAAACGACTACCTCTACCTACCCTAATCAATCATTTTTCAACTTTACTTTTGACCTTTGCAGAGCTCCTAGAACATTCTGGACACTTAGACCAATATGAATTGAAATTTGGATGGACAGTAACTTGCTGCTGTTGGCTAGTCAGGAGCACAGTTAAAGATTCAAAAAATTTGATTGAAATCCAGAGGAAAGAACAGGTGAATCTACAAAAGATGCTGTGCTTTGAAAGATCAACTATTCACAGGATATGCCATGGAAAGTGGGAATGATTAAAACAGTTCCTGTAGAGCTCACAGTTTGTACAAGACTGGAAGCTCAAGAAATTAATGTGATCAAAACATATTTTGATGCCTACTATTCAGTGTTTCCATGCTGCAGTACTTCTAGGTAAATGTAAGAGACTGCGAGGAAAAGTATGAAAATGGTGTGGACTGGGGTCCTGAAAGTGGGAGAAATGAAGGTTGTGATTTAGAAATATCCCCAGCCATGACTGTAATGTTTTAAAAATTGTATGTGTCCTTGGTTGTACTCCTAATCCATAACTCTTTCCAGTGGTTTACAAGGATTAAATTAGGAGAAATGTAATGCAAATCTCTAAAATAGGAGAGAAGCCTGCAGAAATTTCTTCCCAGGAAACTAGTATCTATTCTAAGAGTATACTTGTTTTGAAAGATTGTTTCTCTGAACTGTTTTTGTTCTGGCTAAATAGTACCATGCTGTACAAAACCTGTTGTGTAGCTGATATTGCTCTCTCAGATCTGAAGTGAATGGGCATTCACCCAGGTGAATTAAAATTAACTTTGACCTGCTGAGATGACTGGTGCCAGGGAAACATTTGTTAGGGAGTTTAGGACAGGTACTAATCTAAACTAATAAAAACATTTGCTACCATCCTGAGAAAGGTGGTGGGTGGATGAAACTGAACTGTTCTTCGTGAGTCTATAAGAGTCAGAAGGAATCCACAAAATATTTAAGGTTTATTTTTTTGAACAGAACCTCTATGAATACCCTTTAATATTTTCTTTATTAGAGGTTTTTGATTTTTTTTTAATATTTTGAAATGGTAAAAAAAAAAATTCTATCCAATCTTTCCAGAAACAATTTATCTTAATAAATAAATAAATAAATAAAAGCTTAAAGAAAAAAAAACTTGAGAGAAAAGAGGAGAAAGAAAGCATTGAGAGGCAATCTACTGTCAAGCTGACTCTTCAATATCCCTTTCTAGCACATATTCATTAATTACCCAGCAGCACAGTCTCTGAGAGATGTTTTCTGTGAGAATATTTTCAATGACAGATCCTATAATACTGTGCTGCACTTGTTCAGTCATAACATCATTCAGCAATTGTTTTTAAGTTATTAAAGAAAATGCAGTGTTATCAACAAAAAAACCCTCCCACTGCCAACAAAAGTTTCAAAATTCATCTATTTACTGGGTTAAGTACTTCAAAGGTATATATTTTTTGGAGGTGAAAAACAGTTTTATTGATATATACATTTGGAATAACTATAATTATTACTGTTATAATGCTTTCTTTTTCCATTCAGCATTCTGAGAGAGACAGTATATACACTGCATAATTACTAATCTAGATGTGAATGCATGGACTTTGTTATTGCCTCATGTTTTAGAGGTACCTATCCAAAACACTTTTTGGAAAGACCCACAATCTAACAATGGAATTCATTTCTACTATATTGAATGGTCTTGGATCCCTGTAATGAGATCAAAATCTTGTGCCATACTTGAAGCTGGAAATGGTGTTTATTTTTGCAATGCTTCAGTTTTTCTGCAGTTCCTGCTGTAACTATTCTTACATCAGGTCATTCTTGCATTTTCAGTCAAACACTTCCATCAAATGGGAAAGTTCACAAGGAAGCTCTTGCCTTGTATTTAGTTTTTGTAAGTTTTGTTTGTTTGTTTTTAGCAGCTACTATGTATGATTTCCTAACATACACTTCATGAAGAGCAATCACTGAAAATTCTTAAGGCTTTTATTCTCCACAGCATTCTCTATCTTATGACGATACTACTTTTTACTTATTTGCAGCCGATATTTTTTTCTAAACTGTCAGTGCTCAGGCATGTCAACATTATTACACCATATTTTATGCTTATTTATAGGCACCTTGGTACAACTGTTTACAATCTGTATGGTATTCTTTTTGTGTCCTTTTGGGTAATAGTAGTAATAACATTCCTGTCATATCTAGAGGTGTCAACATTTTAGGAATCTATTTTCCTAGTAATCATAGTGTTTGTAAAAACAAAGCCTTGCTTAAAATAGTTCATAATCCAAAACAAATAAATGGAAGGAACAAACAATGGACTGAAGAGATTTACGTAATGCCATACAGCTTGCGAACAGAAGATAAAAAATAGTTTCTTGTACATGAGAACGGTCTTGCTATTCTTTTAATTTAAGGAACTAAAGAGAAGTCACTATTCAGAAGCTTTGGTCTTCTGATGGTCATGTCTCACTGTGGCTGCATTTTGAATTTTGGAGATCCTGCTGAGCCATGGGATGAAGCATTCTCAGTACTGGGAGCCATTAGAGGTTTCATATCTGTTCAGATTTGGCTGGGCTGGGGTTTCTTTTATTTATTTCATTTGGTGCAAATGATCTTTTTTTATTGCAGATGATTATGTAGTAGGTGATGATTGATGTTATTGTGATGACAGCTTTCTGCATAATCCAAACTAAAAGGTGGAAGAAGAAAGAAGAAAAAATAATAGAACATTTTGTTTTCCTTTCTTTTATTGTTGTCAGGATAAGAATATTAGCCATATATTAAACACCATTATAATAGTATCAGCAATGATCATAAAAATGAGAAACAAAAATTAGCACACTAGAAGGAGTATGGAACTCAAGGAAATAAGACAGTTTTGGCATGCCACTTTAGTTACTCATGTTTGGTGTACAGGGAAAATGGCTGAACTGTGGGATCAAAAGCTGTTTTAGTCAATTAATCGTGGGCCTATTTAACATGTTCACTAGAGCAAGAAGTTTATTATTTGGCAAATCATTACTCACTCTGTTATTTAAGCCTATGCAATGCAGACATTTGTGAAATTTGATAATGTAAGGCACTGACATGAGAATGTGCTTGGAGGGTTTAGCATTATAGAGAAAAATTTAGAATCTCTGTATTACCAAATGCTATTTATTTCTGTCCTTTCCTTTTTTAAGCATGAGAAGAATATGCACCAGACACAGAAACACTCAGGGATATAGCTCCCATTTTTGTCACAAAAAAAAAAAAAAAAAAAAAGAATTAACTACAATGTTTGCAGATGCTGCTGTACGTACATCATGATTTATTGATATAGTTTAGGCAAACAGCCAAGCTATATGATTTTTGGCTTACAATAACAAAACAAAACAAAACAAAACAAAAAAAGAAGAAAGATCTAATAGATACTTCTCTCTTTCAATGTGACTTTCCAAGATTCCTCAGGAAATTAGTGCCAAGTCCCTTATATAGAGGCCTCAGTTATGACTCCTCACCCATACGTGCCCTTTTTAGTTCCACTGTGCTTCACCATACATAAGTGCAGAAATTATGTCTATTTTAGCTAACTTAGAGGAACTAAAAAGCATCTCATTTACCTTTCAAATTCCCTGAATAATTGGGTATCCCAGATACTTGCTTCTAGTTTTCCTACAGTGACTCTTGTGGAAGAGGTCCGATGCTCTTTTGAAGTCTCTGCATTTAAATACTGGTTTCTGACCCATAGTAATAAACAAGACTAATTGAGGACAGGTCAGACCATGTTTTATTGTTTTTCTTAGATAAACCTGATAGTTGCTTTCTTTTCTCCTTTGCCTAGGAAGCTAAAGCATATGTGTCTGATTCCATAAAGCTACGCCATTCAATAATATTCTTGCAAGTATAAAAACTACGGGATAAAATTTCACAGAATCAAGCAACACTGTGTTTGGCATGTGTGCCTGTGTGTGGAAGTCTTAGGTATGCATCAGAAAATCTCTACAGACACACGCAAAGAATGCAAAAGCCCATTGGCTTTCCCTGCAGTAGTTTTCCTCAAATCTCTGAGACAGAAGCCTCTATAATTACTCTTATGGGCTGTTACCATCTGAGCTGCAGTATGAAATTGTGAAAAAGGTTCCAAAATTATTAACAGTCTCATTGTAATTGTATGTATTTGAATTTTAAATATGCTTATTGGTCTGAATCATGAGTTTTATTAGGGCCAGACTGGAACATTTAATTGCAGTAAATGGAGGCTGTCCCTGTCATGTTTGCAAAAAAGTCCCTTAACCCAAGCAGGCAGCAGCTGTTTCCACTGCTGCTGGACACAACCTTTTCTGCACCGTCAATTCTTATGCCTGTAGGAGCCGATCACTGGCTGGTGATGCCCTCCTTTTTCACCCCCCACCCCAAAAAGCTATTGGAGCAAACCTTTAACTCAAACTGTGAACAATGATAACAGCTTCGGTTCAGAAAACAGTTGGAACCAGGAAGAATCATAGATTCTTCTTTTGTACTAAAATTCAATCATGCGGACAAACTTTATGTACTAAAAGCCAAATTCCAAATCAGTGGCAGATTGATTCTGATATTTTTATTAATAAAGAGTTTCTTTATTTGCCTAAAGCATTTCCATTTCATAAAGAAAAGGGTGCATTAGGATCCCTATGTTAGATGGATACATTAATACATAGAAGTATTATATTCATACAGAAGTGAGGGGGGGTTTGGGGGGTTTTGGTTTTTGTTTGTTTTTAATAGGGATATATTTCTTACAATTGGGGCTAAAGTATAGAGCTTTTTATGATTGATACTTGCTGCTTGATTGAGATAATGTACCACTATACCAGAGCTCATCACATGCAAAGTTTCAAAAATGATTTAAAAAACAGCTGGGGGGGAAAAAAAAGGAAATACAAATAAAAAGGCAAATGTAATAAATGTTTCCTGGGAATTTTCCCTTTTGTTTGTCTATTAAATTGAGCGAGTAAAGTCCAGACTGCTTTCCTATTTATCACTACTGAAAAGGAAGGAACATTACAAAAAGACCAAAAAAAAAAAAAAAAAAGAGAAAAAAAACCCAGGAAAAAAATACAAAGACCAGTGTAGTCTTATAAGTAGTAGGCAAAGATGTATTTTTCTTTCAGAGTGCACTGAACTTATATTTTGTTTACTTTTCTCTGAAATGAGATGTCTGCTGAGAGCAATGCAGTTACTTGTATGTTGCTTTAATCCCATACCAAAAGTGCATCATATTCAAAATGTCTTCTTGCTGCTGAACTAGACTATATGCCATCATAATTAATATTATTTTAAAACCTGCATAACAGCTTGCTATAATAGGAAGGAGGGCAGGAGGGTAGGAAGGCAGGAGGGTAGGAAGGCAGGAACACAGGGACCAAGCGAGAGAAGACATGATGGAAGAACAATCCTTCAGGTAAATTAATGTAAGTAACTAAAGGTTAGTAAAACTGCTTAGTTATCTACAGTGACCACATTGTCATTTTCTCTTAGTAAAAGGAAATCATTATTATGATGATGCCAGTTCTAATAAATATTTTATAGATGGACAGAAATACACTACGTGAGATTCAGCTGTTAGTGTCCTAATGTAAATCGCAGCCCAAACACCTAGCCATCACAGTATTCTGGGTATATTCAAACCCAAAGTAAACCAAACCAAAACAACAAAAGTAACCCCTAAACCAAAGCAACAACAACCAAACAAAGCAAAACAGAAGAAAACAAACTAAACAAAAACCCCCAACAAAAACAAACCCAAAAACTCACAGAGTTTGAGATCAGAAAATGGTTGACAGTGTCAAGGTGGAGAGTTAACGTTTCTAACAAGAGCTTGATTAAACTCAAGACAAGGGGCTGATTAGCAATCAGATGGAGTCAAGATAGTCCAAACTCATTCTACCTTTTTTAAGCTCTTTAATGAGTTGTTTAAGAATTTAGGCTCCATCATTTAGGCTTCCCCAAGATGGAAAAAAATTTCCCCACCCCCCAAAATTGCTTAACTCCGTGGAAGCATGCCCACTCCTGTATACTCCTGTCTCTATTCCCTGACTGTTGGGCAAGTCTAACAATATCCAGATTGCAAAGTAAAAACAGGTTGTGAAGCAAACTGCCTTGTGATCAAGGGGCACAGGATGTGTTGCATCATGCTGCTGAGAAGCAGCAGCATTCTTAGAAGAAAATAGAGCCTTCCAAAACAGAGCCGGGAAGTCAGCTGGCAGATTAATAATGTTTAATTAAACAATTTTCTCCATAGTTCTCTGTCATTTACCAATATAGTTAAATAACTGTACTCTAGATTCAACTTGTACTCTGAAGGACAGCTCTTCTGACTGAGATATGTTTCTGATGTAGAAAAAGGTTGGCAGTACTCAGGGAGCTAAACAGAAAATGAAGGAAGAGCATATACCTGAAAGACAGCAAGGAAATTTTACTCAGAAACAAAGAAAACTATCTATCTAAACTAGAATTCTGAAAGAAGTGTACAGAAAGATGGAGTGTGTGGTGGATGGAGTAATAAAACACTCATGAAATTATCCTTAAAGTCACCTACCCTTATTATTTCTGATTTTAACTTGAAGTTCTATGAGTATCAGCTAAGCACTTTTCACTGCTTAATTTTTCCTCTCTGTTGGCTTTAATTAAGGTTGCCCTTGGGGCAGCCTCTTCAAACTGACAAGTTTCAAAGTACACTTTTTAAACAAGTGAACTTTTCTCATAAGAGAACAGGTATTCCTGATACCATATATTTCATGCGAAGGGCAAGAATATTATTATGTATTTCTTAGCAATATGTTTGCATGCAAGTAAATTCAGGAAAACTGAGAAGATGTGGGGGAAAATACTTAAGAAGAAATGAAAACAAAAGATGTAGGTAGCTACTGGGTACTTATCATGATGCTAATCTCTTAATTGGCTCTGAAAATAACTGAGAGCTTATATTACTTTTGACTAATGTTAGTCTAACCCAAGGAGAATGAGAATAATATCTTTTTGCTAAGGCAGAACTGGAAAACTAAGAGAAGAAAACTAGTTTGCCAATGATACAGAATGTCAGTACTGCAATTAATAAGCCAGTTTTCAGAATCAAGCACATCACCGGGATATTAGGCATCTCCTATCACAACATTCAAAATGACACAGTAAGTTAGAAACACAAAGCAATTTTACCTATCACATAGCATTTCTTGTTATCTTAAGAACCTTAATACATTCTGACAGTCTGTCATCAAGCAATCCAGTTTTCAGGATAGCTTTTCTGGCTTAAGCTTTCACAGCAGCTGGAGTCCTACACAAGGAACACCCACTGCACTAAAATCACTATTCTTCCTGTTAATGTACTCCGCAGCTTACCTACATGAAAAGCAGTTACACTTTTTCACTTTAAGAGTCTGATTAAACTATCACATACCATTTGTATGATGAAAAACTTGTTTAAAAAGAATCTGCTTCATCACTCCTTTGTTTTCACTGTGTTCACGTTATAGGAAATCAATGAGATGTGTGTCAAAACCTTTGCTTTCACATATTCTTCATTGTGCTTAAAAATTAATGTAATTAAGAGCTAACTGGAGCAAGTTTGTCATTTAGTGGCATGCTTTTATTTCTTTTTTCATTTCCCATGCTACAGTTCCAAAGCCTTTGGTTTCTGTCTTCTGTGTGAAATACACTTCAAGCTATCTGGTTGGATTTCACTCCAGATTAAGAGACAATTTTTTTCTTCATACAGGTGGACTAGGTGGCAAAACTCCCGGGACAGTTAGTTATGTAGTCATCACAGTAAAGGAAATCTGTACATCTACTCAGCTCCCTGTAGATATATACACGGAGTCAGCTAACCAGCTCTGAGTTCAATAGCCCACACATAGGCAAGAAGTGCCATTTCAGCTAGTTTACGAAGAATGAGTCATCTTCAGTACTGGGGCCCCAGTACAGGAGAGACAAGGAATGGTTGGAGCAAGTCCAGAGGAGGGCCACGAAGCTGATCAGAGGGCTGCAGCACCTCTCCTATGAGGACAGGCTGAGAGAGTTGGGATTGTTCAGCCTGGAGAAGAGAAGGCTCCGGGGAGATCTAATTGCAGCCTTCCAGTACCTGAAGGGGCCTACAGGAAAGATGGAGAGGGACTGTTTATCAGGGAGTGTAGTGACAGGACAAGGGGTAATGGGTTTAAGCTGAAAGAGGGTCGATTTAGATTAGATGTTAGAAAGAAATTCTTTACTGTTAGAGTGGTGAGGCACTGGAACAGGTTGCCCAGAGAGGTTGTGGAGGCCCCCTCTCTGGAAGTGTTGAAGACCGGGTTGGATGAGGCTTTGGGCAATGTGGTCTAGTGGAGGGTGTCCCTGCCCGCAGCAGGGGGGTTGGAACTAGATGGTCTTTGAGGTCCCTTCCAACCCAAACCATTCTATGATTCTATGATTCTATGATTCTACGATTCAGGGGTTTGCATGTATCACAGAGGACCTATAGAAGACCTGTTTGTGTGGTAGATGGAGACCAGACAGGAATCTCTAGATCAGGTACAACAACAAGCACATTCAATGTGCACAATTAGAGTGTCATGTGTGACATACTCATTTCATCTGAATTGAGTCTCCATTGAGCATAATGACAACAGAAATTTAGGCAAGTTAACATGTCGACACTTGCATCTAAACTCCTAAATTTAGATGCCTTCAAGCTGAAGCTAAATTCCAGTTGATGTATTCTAGTTATATTGTAAAACAATAACATTTTCTATAGAATGTAACTAATTCAATTATAGTTAAACGTTCCACATGTCTTTCTGTTACTTTTACCTAGTTTTAAATCTTGAGGTCTCACCTCTTCTCTCCTAGTACCATCCTTTTCTCCATCAATATTTTTTCCAAAATTTTTCATTTTGTCATAATTCTTCATGCCTACAAATCTTCATCTTATCTCTTAGAAGAGTTTCATACAGGGGGTTTTGGGGGTTTTTTGGGGGTGTGGGGTGTGTGGGGGGTGTGTGTCTTTTTTTTTTTTTCAAATTCCAAAAACTCATCTGTCTTGAAAAACAATTGTATTCCAGCTGTCATTAATTTCCTCCTTAGTTATTTTCTAAATGCCTTCTGTTGTTTGCACCTAAACTTCCTAGTATACCCTAGGAACTATATATATTGTTACTACACCTGTACAGATAAATATGAATTAGTTTAATATGATAGGCAAAATAATAAATTTCATCCTTAAAATAATTGCTTAGGGGCTCCAGTCATCTTCTACTTCATAGTTTTTGCAGTAATAGAACTGTTTGCTTTTGGTTGTTGGTTTGGGTTTGGTTTTTGTTTTGTTGGGGTTTTTTTTGTTGTGTTTTTTTCTCTCCATAAGCTAAAAGAAATTAAATTATATGGCAGATCTTATGGGGTGGATAATAATATACTGAATTACATTTTCAAGTAACATGAATAGGCTTTGAACCTGTGTAGCAAATGTAACTTTTCATAACAAAATTTGTTCTGAGGCAAAGATACCAAACTGAAATCTAGATTTTGAGAAAGTTTCATTCTGGATGTAATTTTAGGAATTCAGGTCTGATTCTGCTTTATGTAGGTGGAGCAGAAATCCACTTTTTGCTTCAATGATAGAAGAGAACAGATGTGGACAATGCTGAAAGAAGCATCCAACCATGAACATCAGTGTAAATGAGACTTTATCAGCAAAAATGTGAAATAATTTCTCTCCCTTATTAGAAAATACTCTTATTTTCATATAAAAAGCAAGCTAGGAGTATTTGCAAGACTCCTCACTATTCACTCAAGTATTCCTTTGTTACTTTTTATTTTGTTTTCAGGCATCCATCTAGAGACTATAAAATTGGCCAACACACAGTAAATAACTGCATGTTATTTAGCTCAACAATTTGATAAATACTTGAAAAATGCACAGTAAAAGCTAGCATTAAAAGATTCACAAAAAGAAGAATATCATTGATAATATGGAACATATTTGACAGCTTTGGTCAATGTGGGGGAAAAAAATATATTACACTAAGTACAAAACTTTCAGAAGTGTACAAATAGCTTATGATCAGAATAAAGAAATCATAGAATATTTTAGGTTGGGAGGCACATCTGAAGGCCACCTAGACCACCTCTGCACTCACAGTAAGCCACCTTCAACGCTGGGCTCTTTAGCAACAAAAGGGTACAGATTTTGCAGCAAGAGCTCATACAGATTTTGCAAAAGGAACCTGAAAACTTCTTTGTAATTTCAAATTAGTACATTTAATTTAGTCCAAATTCCTAACCCAAATGCAAACAGTACACAGCTATAAATCTTAGCCTATAACAAAAATTAGTGTGAATTGACAGAATTGACAGGAATTTTAAAGATATATAGGAATTAAGTGTAAGTATGTGTAGCATACAAAACTGGAAATGTTGGACTCATCTCACTTAATTTAGGCTCCAATACCCTGCAAACTCATTTTTTTAAAAAAAATCTTTCATATTCAATATCATTATTTTATGCAAATTAAGATAAAATGTGGGACCATGCTTATTTTCCCCCTGTTTTCTAATCTTCGCAGGGAAAAAAAAGCTTCAGTTTTCTTTTTTGTTTGTTTGGTTTTAATAGTTTAGAGGTTTTTCACTATTTATCCTTAGTTGTCCTTGAAAGTCAAGCTCCAATTAACTTTCAGTAACACTTTATATTTTCTGATACACACAAAAACTGAGAAAGCAGAAGAATTTCTGACCTGATATGAGAAACACAGGAAGCAATAAATCTACATTAAAAAAGTTTTATTTTCTATATACTTTATATGTATGTATGTATATATGCCTAATTTCATAGAAGTATAATTAAAGATCATCTTTGGAAACAGTATTACACTTAGAAAAAAGTGGCAAATTCTGCTTCCTTGGAAATAAGGAGTCTTGGAGGTTGAGAGAGAGATGAATGGGGCAACTCATACATCTCAGAGACTTTGTTCTGGTTTTCTACTTGCCTCGGGCAGAAGACAGTTCATCAGTTTACAGTGTCTTCATGTGTTTGAGCTTATATCTCTTGGAACTATAGAGGACAGAAATACAATAAAAAAGTAAAAGTTTAGGATCATGAAAAACAAATTTTTAGGGAGTGTTGAATTTCAGAGTCATGGGAAACACACAGCTCTATTTACACCAAAATATACAGGCATGCATCTAGGGGACTTATACCTAGAAATGGCTTTATAATTCTTCCAAAGAGTGTAGGAGCATGACAAAAAAACACTGAGTTATACTCAGCACCCAATTTTTTGTTGTAAATCTATTCCTGGAATGTGTTGATGATAACTTTCTCCTCCAAGTGACAGAGGAGCCCACGAGGAGAGGTGCCATGCTGGACCTTATTCTCACCAATAAGGAGGGCCTGGTAGGGGATGTGAAGCTCAAGGGCAGCCTTGGCTGCAGTGACCACGAAATGGTGGAATTCAAGATCCTCAGGGCAGAGAGGAGGGCGCACAGCAAGCTCACTACCCTGGACTTCAGCAGAGCAGACTTTGGCCTCTTCAGGGAGCTGCGTGGTAGAGTACCATGGGACAAAGCCCTGGAAGGAAGAGGGGCCCAAGACAGCTGGCTAATACTCAAGGGTCACCTCCTCCAAGCTCAGGAGTGATGCATCCCAACAAAGAGGAATACTCAAGGGTCACCTCCTCCAAGCTCAGGAGCGATGCATCCCAACAAAGAGGAAGTCAGGCAAAAACACCAAGAGGCCCCTGTGGATGAACAAGGAGCTCCTGGGCAAAGTCAAACAAAAAAAGGAAGCCTCCAGAGGGTGAAAGCAAGGGCAGGTAGCCTGGGAAGAATACAGAGAAACTGTCCGAGCAGCCAGAGATCAGGTTAGGAAAGCCAATGCCCTGACAGAAATTAGTCTGGCCAGGGATGTCAAGGACAACAAGGAAAGCTTCTATAGGTATGTTAGTGATAAAAGGAGGACGAGGGAAAATGTGGGTCCCCTCCGGAATGAAACAGGCAACCTGGTTACCCAGGATATGGAGAAGGCTGAGGTACTCAACGACTTCTTTGCCTGAGTCTTCACTGGCAAGTGCTTGAGCCACACTGTCCAGGTCACAGAAGGCAGGGACTGGGAGAATGCAGAACCGCCCACTGTAGGAGAAGATCAGGTTCAAGAATATCTAAGGAACCTGAAGGTGCACAAGTCCATGGGACCTGCTGAGATGCATCTGCGGGTCCTGAGGGAACTGGCAGATGAAGTGGCCAGGCCACTCTCCATCATATTTGAGAAGTCCTGGCAGTCCAGTGAAGTTCCCACCGACTGGAAAAGGGGAAAACATAACCCCCATTTTTAAGAAAGGTAAAAAGGAAGACCCAGGGAACTACAGGCCAGTCAGTCTCACCTCCGTGCCTGGCAAGATCATGGAGCAGATCCTCCTGGAGACTATGCTCAGGCACATGGAAAATAAGGAGGTGATTGGTGACAGCCAACATGGCTTCACTAAAGGCAAATTGTGCCTGACAAACTTGGTGGCCTTCTATGATGGGGTTACAGTGTTGGTGGATAAGGGAAGGGCAACTGACGTCATCTACCTGGACTTGTGCAAGGCATTTGACACTGTCCCGCACAACATCCTTGTCTCTAAATTGGAGAGACATGGATTCGATGGATGGACCACTCGGTGGATAAGGAATTGGCTGGATGCTCACACTCAAAGAGTCATGGTCAATGGCTCGATATCCAAGTGGAGATCAATGACGAGTGGTGTTCCTCAGGGGTCGGTACTGGGACCGGCACTGTTCAATGTCTTTGTCGGTGACATGGACAACGGGATCGAGTGCACCCTCAGCAAGTTTGCTGACGACACCAAGCTGAGTGGTGTGGTCAACACGCTGGAGGGAAGGGATGCCATCCAGAGGGACCTTGACAGGCTGGAGAGGTGGGCCCACATGAACATCATGATGTTCAACAAGGCCAAGTGCAAGGTCCTGCATGTGGGTCGGCGCAATCCCAAGCACGACTATAGGCTGGGCAAGGAATGGATTGAAAGCAGCTCCGAGGAGAAGGACTTGGGGGTAGTGATTGATGAGAAGCTCCACATGAGCCGGCAGTGTGCGCTTGCAGCCCAGAAAGCCAACCGTGTCCTCGGCTGCATCAAAAGAGGTGTGACCAGCAGGTCGAGGGAGGTGATCCTGCCCCTCTACTCTGCTCTTGTGAGACCCCACCTGGGGTACTGCGTCCAGCTCTGGGGGCCCCAGTACAAGAGAGACATGGAGCTGTTGGGGCGAGTCCAGAGGAGGGCCACGAAGCTGATCAGAGGGCTGGAGCAGCTCTCCTATGAGGACAGGCTGAGAGAGTTGGGGTGGTTCAGCCTGGAGAAGAGAAGGCTCCGGGGAGATCTAATTGTGGCTTACCAATACCTGAAGGGGCCTACAGGAAAGCTGGTGAGGGACTGTTTATGAGGGAGTGTAGTGACAGGACAAGGGGTAATGGGTTTAAGCTGAAAGAGGGTCGATTTAGATTAGATGTTAGAAAGAAATTCTTTACTGTTAGAGTGGTGAGGCACTGGAACAGGTTGCCCAGAGAAGTTGTGGAGGCCCCCTCCCTGGAAGTGTTGAAGACCAGGTTGGATGAGGCTTTGGTCAGTGTGGTCTAGTGGAGGGTGTCCCTGCCTGCAGCAGGGGGGTTGGAACTAGATGATCTTTGAGGTCTCTTCCAACCCAAACCATTCTGTGATTCTATGATTCTACTGCAGCCTCTTTCAATCCATTTCACTTATTAACTGATCTTTCTTTGTTTTAAATGTTTATCTTTTTTAAGACCATAAACCAGCAAAAAGCAATAATCAAATTGTATAGAGTAAATATTATTGAAAAATTGAAAATGCCAGGCAAAAAGGATTTTGCTTTTAAGGACTAAAGTACAGGCACTATCACGTCTGTGACTATCTTCAACATAATAGTCTGTGACTCAAAAGTAATATGCAATGAGTGTGATGTAGAGGTTGTTGTGGTTTCAGGGGCTTCTATGACTTTTACTGAATGTAAAATCCAAACAAATGTGTTAGACGTGATGCTAGAGCTATAACTCACAGAATGATATAGTCACCCTATATAGTGCAAATATGTATGTATGTGTGTACCTTTGTATTAAAACCAAACCATTTAACCCTCCCATACGAAGCAAGATAATCTTGATTTCTATATGTGTTCAGAATTCAGAATAATTGTGCTAACATAACAAAATATTTTTTTCATTTAGTACCACATATAATTGTCTTATACAATGGCCACGTAGTTTAGGAAGTTATGCAACCATTACTATAATAAATGTTTTTGCTAAACAGTAGAGAAATATTTACAATTTCATTTTAAAGGAACATTTTGAATGTTAGAGACTGTATGTATGCTATTGGTATTCAATGGGAGTTGGGTGCCTAACTGCCATCTATGCTTTTGAAAGTTTCTCTTTTTTTCTCCTGGATGTTCTAAGTAAATCAAAGTCAATGTTTCAAATCAAAATAAGTTTCTCATTTGGGTAAGGGATGCTTAGATCAGGCCATAAAGACTTGAATTTGTTCCCACTGGTGACAACATCAAATTCCATTGACTTCTGGCTTCAGGACAAGTCCCTAAAGTGCCTTTCTTCTCATATCATGCACCATTTCCTTTAATACATTCATTTTCCACAAAATGCCCACAGTTCATATTTGTATAGTTTACCTGTAAATAAACTATATTTTTCCGATGAATTCATCATCACTATTACCACAGAATTCTAGATTATCTCATTGCATCTTTAATGTTTAATTTAGCATTAGGGTAGTTTTCCTTGAATTCACTACATAGATTATTCTAGTGCACAAAATAGTCTTCCCCACCTGCCACCCCTCCCTATAACATGATTGCCATAAAGTCATAGAATATTTTTTTAATAACTTTCCTTCTCCTAGATGTCTTGCATTACACTCTGCAGGAAAAGTAAGAAGGAAAAACCTGAAACATAAAATGAAGGAAACATACAATGAAAATCCATGTTTAACACTATGAAGTATTTGACTCCTTTCCCACAAAAAAAATGCCCCTTTCACTCTTCAATATTGACTGTATGTTCCTGAAATAACAAAACCAAGGACTGTGTTTGAAATGATTGCTATTCTTCAGCCCTTCCTCTCCTTACTTACTGTTCTGTGTCAAATTGCTTGATTATCTTATCATTCAGGGAAGAAAATACTCAGTTCCAGATGAATAAAACTGATTTTTCAGTCAATGGCATTACAAGACTTTAATATTCATACTAATTGGATTGAGCAAGAGGCTGAATGAAAATGATACCAAAAATATAATTCAGAATTTTTGTTTAAAAGTGGTTTTTTATAAGTATGTGTTGATTCTTTGGTAAAGGGTAACAGCAGCAGCATTTTGTTTCTTGCTACTAGCTCTACATTTATGAACTAAAAATATATTTCTGAGGGCCCTCAGCAGTTTCTGAAAATAATATTTATATAATCTAAAAATATTTTAACAAATAAAAAAACCTATGTAGTAGTTAAAAACAGTAGTTAAAAACAATAGTTAAAAGCAATTATCATTCAAAACTAACGAGATGATGGGTAATCAGAGCACAAAAATTACAGACCTCATATCTGACTTTCAGGTAACTCTCTTTTTATATAATATCCATTGTATGTTGTAAAAATCAATATTAAAGTATTATCATTTATCATTGTTATAAGAGCTTAAACATCATAAACTTCAGAAGTGAGTAGCTCTGTATTTCCTTTGGATTTTGCATTCTTTTTTGAGTTACTCTTAAAAAGATTTTGGGAAAGGGTATCACAAGGATTACCTTGTGTTGTTTATATTTGGAGAACTAAATAATAACAATAATCTGCAAAATTTAGACATGTCAGAAGTGTGCTCTCTGCCCAGGCCTGTCCTGAGAAGCGGTAGGTGTCAGTCTTCTCAAATTTATGATTTAGTCCTGAATGCAACTGTTGTCCTCAGGCCAGTGAGATATATGGGGTTTGTGCCTCCTCATGTCATTGGGTACACATTTTAAATCACAGAATTATAGAAAACGTAAGGTTAGAAGGGACCTCATGAAGCCATCTAGTCCAGTCATTCCCTCCAAACACAGCACAGACGGACAACTTCCTCCTTGGTTTCACTGTTAAAGAAGGCATAGCCAGCAGTTGAAAAGAAGTGATTATTACACCATATGGTTGTTGTGAAATGGGGTATTTTTTTTGGTTTGGGGGCTCTCCCATACAAGACAGACATTGACAAACTGGAGCAAGCCACTGGAGAGCCACAAGATTGTGAAATCGCCAGAGTACACAGTATTACAAGGAAAGGCTGAGTGAACAGGCTTTTTTCAGTTCAGAAAATAGATGGCTAAGGGGTCAACTTGTCTTCCACTATTGAATGTGTATTTATACAGAAGATCTAACCAGATTTTTCTCAATGATGCACAGCAAAGCAATGAGAAGAATGGGTGCAAGTTACGTCAAGGAAAATTTCCTCTGACTATTAAGAAAACAACAGTAACGACAACACTGGGACAACTTTCCCCCCAGAGATTCTGAACTCTTCTTGCTCAGAGGTTTTCAGAGCTCTGCTGGGCAATGCTTGGAGAAAATTAATTTAAAGTAGAAGTTTTTGCTGATTTGACAAGGTGGCTTATGGTCCCTTCCAGCCTAAATTGTTCTATGGTTTCACGTTTTAATACATGTGACAGATGATGAGAGAGGAACCATAGCCATTCAACTCAGGCATAGCTGTCATGGTTTAGCCCCAATCCACCTAAAACAACTACACAGCCATTCGTTTACCCACCGCCCCTCCCAGTGGGATGAGGGAGAGAGTTGAAAAGAAAAAAAAAAGGTAAAAATTGTGGGTTGAGATAAAGACAGTTTAATAGGACAGGAAAGGAAGACAATAATAATAATAATAATAATAATAATAATAATAATAATAATAATAATAATAATATAAAGAACAAGTGATGCACAGCACAATTGCTCACCACCCAAAGCCGATACTCAGTTCTCGAGCCAAATTGCCTCCTAGCACACCTCCCAGTTATATACGGAGCATGACATCATATTGTATGGAATATCCCATTGACCACTTTGGTCAGCTGTCCTGGCTGTGTCCCCTTCCAGCTTCTTGGGCACCACCCCACTTTCTCGTTGGCAGGCCAGTATGAGAAGCTGAAAAGTCCTTCACTGCTCAGCAACAACTAAAAACATCAGTGTGTTATCAACATTATTGTGATACTAAATCCAAACCACAGCACTATGCAGCTACTAGGAAGAAAATTAACTCTATTTTAGCTGAAACCAGGACAGTACCAAAATCTTCACGGACTCCGGAGAAAGATAGCACAAACCATACATCCTGCTGGACTGATGACAGCGGTGGGATTCAGGAGCTATGTACAAACAGGAGGTAGCAGCCACTTACTGACTGTCTCAGTGCTTCTCTGTAACAATTGCCTGGGATGACTGTGGTCAGTTTTACGGCAATCCCCAATAGCTTGCCCTGGACAAAATGCACCAGATGATTTCCACAGGTTTCCACTCTTATGCCAAAGACTAGACAAAGGTTGGTGAGACAAAAGGAAATCTAACTAAGGGGTGAAATTCAACTTGTTCAGTTTATATTATATTATATTATATTATTTTCGTAAAAAAAAAATAAATTTAGCTGAGTTGGTATACTGTTATGTAATGTGCCATTTTAATCCCACATCCCATTCCTCTGATTAAACGTATAAATGTTAGCTTGCTCTTGTACACTGTTGTGGAATAAAATTGCTGGTTTCCTCCAAAACAGAGTCAGATGTAATTCTAAGGATAGTTCTTGTGTAAGCTTCTGAAAGTGTTTATTTCTGTCATTGACTATAGAAACGATCCCGGCTTTTTAGCTCAGATGTTATTGATACCAGTGTTAGCAGAGATTAATACCATCCAAAATGACTGCTTCAAACATACTCTTTCTATATGATGGACACTGCCATTATAAACAGTAAGATGTCTCCAGCAGTAGAAAAAATTTGTGACTGTGATACAAGAAAGGATTTATCAAGAATTTATTTATCTCTCTGTGTTCTAGATAAGGTCTATTTGTTTTCTCAATTACTTTGAGTACAGTCAGGAGCTTGAAGGAATATAAGTGACTAAGCAAACATGAATTACAGTAAATTACTTTTAGAATATATGGAAAATTTTGACAAGTGATTATTTACCAATACAGTGTTTCCTTTCCTTTTTTCCTTTCCTTTTTCCTTTCCTCTTCCTTCGCCTTGCCTCCCTTTCTCTTGTATTTTTGTGTGAGGTGGTTCTTTATGAGTGAAAATGATTCTTCTTTTCATTTTTTAAGCAGAGCAATTCTTAAGTCTGTTAGTACTTGTATATGGAGCCATATGGATTTCCATATGGCATTTCTTTTGATGACTGTGCCATATTCAATATCTTACCCATGTGCATGTCTGTGTAATCAAGTGTTTTATCTTTAATTTCCTGCACTGATTTGTAGAAGATAACTCTGAGTGTATTAGCACATTTCTGCTTTATCTGTCTATCATTAGATTGGAGGATAGCATGTTCACACATTCTTTAATTGGGTAGTTAATTCATCTAAGAGAAGATGTGGCAATATGAAATGTCTTCTGTCATGAGCAGTATGAAAATCTTCTCCTTCGTACTGACCATTTTATTGCCATAAATAAACAAATTGAAATTTGTCTTAAAGAATTTAAAGAACTAAATTGGAGAATGATAAAAACTACATGAAGAAAAAAATAAGGGAGATTTTTGATTTCTGATATTGTTTACATGACTCAGGAATGTCACAAAATAAGAAAATTATGTGTTTAGAGTGCTATAAGCAGAGAGGATGCATCTTTTTTTGATGAAATAAGCATGACTTCCAACAAGGCATTAATAGAAAAAAGTAGTCTGACATACTTGTGAAGATGTAAACCTCATAATGTCAAGTATTTCAGTTCAGCCAAAATTCATTACTTGCTACGAGTAGATGCAGTTACGATTTCATATCATGACATTCCTCTACCAAAGGAAACAAAGGAAAGTTCTAATTTTCAATGAGGCCAGATGAAATTAAAGAATATGAAATAAATATGCATATGTAAATGAGAACTAGAACTATTGTCTTGTATTTACAATGCATAAGGCTTGATTATTTAGTATTTTTTGTCTTATAAGACAGTTTGGTTCCCTTTTACAAAGCCTTCAGGTGTGTAAGGTAGATTTTTCTTTTAGAAATCTGTTATAGAGAGTAGTGATTCTTGGTTTGGAAAGATCATAGATATTTGTGGGAAAAAGAACTATTTGCAAAATTAAAACTGATTATATTCCCAGTGTGATTTTTTTTTTAATGGTATCCAAATTTTAAATTAAATTATTTAAAAAATCTTATTCTATTTGAAAGGAAAAGAAGAAAAATGGTATCATTATTCATATTTTCCTGAGATTCTATAATAATTTAACCATTTACAAGGAAAATTAAAGAGTTAAGTATGACTCATAGACAGAGTCTTTTGCCTTTTTATTCTGAAGATGTGCAAATGGTGCAGTGTTAGTAGCAGGCAAAAGCTGTTTGACAGCCACCTTTTCCTCTGAGTAGGGAACAGTTTCTTCAAGGGAGATTAGTATTACAGTTTAATTTTGAGGATAGGAGCTATGATGTGTTCTTTATTTAAGTTTGCTTTCAGAGTTTGAACAGAAAAAGAAATTTTTCCAGTTATAGAAATACTTCAATACTTTGAAAAAAATATTTTAAAGCATTGCTTAAAAATTAATTTATTAGGGGCTACTAGGAAGCATGGAAGATAGTATTTTGCTCAAGGGATAAAGACAAAAAAAAGAGGGGGGAAAAGTGAGAGAAAGAAAAACAGTTATGTTAAAAAAAAGTTTGGGAAAATTTGGTTTGGAAATATTTGGAAAACCTCATGCACATGCACACTTTGTAAAGCTGAATTTTTCATGCATGAAGATTGCTTACTGTGCATGTACATGCTCAATAAAGTTTTATTGTATCAGTTTCAATTTTGTATGCAGTGCATCAGTTTACTGCCCAGTACTGCATTGATCCACACAGGAATACTGAATACATATTTATGATTAGAGAAGGTTAATGGTCTTCTAAAACTCCCACTTTGTTTTAATCTTTAATTAATTCAGTAGAAGGGATAATATACAACTGTGTTTTTTTTTTTCTTTTGTTTGGGGTTTGTTTGGTTTGGTTTGTTTTTTTCTCTCTGTGTTTATAGGAACACACAGGAATAAAATCTCAACAATATGTTTTCTCAAGTACTTCATTTGTATAAATATTAGCCCATTAATATATAAAATTTCATTGTTCCCTACCAAACACAATAGCTCCCCTTGTCAAAATTTAACAGCTACATAGAAGGTCTGCTGCAGTAAAAGACATTAATGATAATAGTATAGTTTGGACCTGCTATTGTGAAGCTCTTTCTACTAAATAAAAGCAAAAAACATCCATACACATATCAACAATTTTATAGGCAGAGCTGACAAGCTTTTCTCAAGCCTTTTGATTTTTACAGTGTCTTTTCTTTATCTGATTCTGGTTTCCACATAGTTTACCAAAATAGATTCACCAAAGTACTAGCACAAGTAAATGTTTGCCTAGTGGTGTATATAAAAGTTCATACATATTAAAATATGCACATACAAAAAAGGGTATATGTCCAATGACTGTGCTGATGGAAGAAGTTGTATAATCAGTCACCTTATGAAAAATATCACACATCCCTCCTTCTGAAGTACTAAGCTATGCAGTAGGTAATGACCATTGGTATTCTCTACAGTGTAGCTATATGAGCACCAAACCTAAGGAAGATCATCATATTTTAAAATGATCACTAATACGTAAAAAGAGATACGGTTCTGATATAACTGTCTTGAAAGAAGCCAGGAAAAAGAAACAAAACAAAATAAAACAAAAATCCAAAACCACAAAACCATATTGCTTCATCTATACTGATTAGTAAGCTTTTCATCTGGTGTTATGTTTTATTATATTGTATCAAGTTGCAAGAACATTTCAAGATACTAAAAATGTAGGTTACCTTAAAAGAAGAAAAAACCCACATACCTTAAAACATTTGGAATGGGAATTTGTATGTATTGACTTGTATATTAATTACCCTGTTTTTCCTTCATAATGAATTCTATTTAGTATTTATGAGAGGAGAAAGACCATGAAAGATGCTCGTGTTGTGTGCATACAAAAAATATAAGATCCTGAAGTTCTTTAAAGGCCAACAAAACAAATTGGAGCTCTCTTGCTTGCTTTTCACACTGCCTCTAATGCTTTTCAATTACTTAGCCAATAGGGGTGTTTAATTATCCAAGATCTGCAGTCAGTTCTGTTTTAAAAAAAACAAAACAACAACAACAACAAAACCCTGTATAGATGAATCATAGAATGATAGAATGGTTTGGGTTGGAAGGGACCTCAAAGATCATCTAGTTCCAACCCCCCTGCTGTAGGCAGGGACACCCTCCAATAGACCACATTGCCCAAAGCCTCATCCAACCTGGTCTAAACACTTCCAGAGAGGGGGCCTCCACAACCTCTCTGGGCAACCTGTTCCAGTACCTCACCACTCTAACAGTAAAGAATTTCTTTCTAACATCTAATCTAAATCGACCCTCCTTCAGCTTAAACCCATTACCCCTTGTCCTGTCACTACACTCCCTGATAAACACTCCCTCACCAGCTTTCCTGTAGGCCCCTTCAGGTATTGGTAAGCTGCAATTAGATCTCCCCGGAGCCTTCTCTTCTCCAGGCTGAACAATCCCAACTCTCTCAGCCTGTCCTCATAGGAGAGGTGCTCCAGCCCTCCGATAAGTTTCATGGCCCTCCTCTGGACTCGCCCCAACAGCTCCATGTCTCTCTTGTACTGGGGCCCCCAGAGCTGGACGCAGTACTCCAGGTGGGGTCTCACAAGAGCAGAGTAGAGGGGCAGGATCACCTCCCTCGACCTGCTGGTCACACCTCTTTTGATGCAGCCGAGGACACGGTTGGCTTTCTGGGCTGCAAGCGCACACTGCCGGCTCATGTGGAGCTTCTCATCAATCAATACCCCCAAGTCCTTCTCCTCGGGGCTGCTTTCAATCCATTCCTTGCCCAGCCTATAGTCGTGCTTGGGATTGTGCCGACCCACATGCAGGACCTTGCACTTGGCCTTGTTGAACTTCATGATGTTCATGTGGGCCCACCTCTCCAGCCTGTCAAGGTCCCTCTGGATGGCATCCCTTCCCTCCAGCGTGTTGACCACACCACTCAGCTTGGTGTCGTCAGCAAACTTGCTGAGGGTGCACTCGATCCCGTTGTCCATGTCACCGACAAAGACATTGAACAGTGCCGGTCCCAGTACCGACCCCTGAGGAACACCACTCGTCACTGTTCTCCACTTGGACATCGAGCCATTGACCATGACTCTTTGAGTGTGAGCATCCAGCCAATTCCTTATCCACCGAGTGGTCCATCCATCGAATCCATGTCTCTCCAATTTAGAGACAAGGATGTTGTGCGGGACAGTGACAGTATAGTATGGGAATGAGATCCGGTCCAAATACTGCAGATTCCATCTGAATTTAAATTTATGGGTTTTTTTCCCTTTCCCTTCCCTTCCCTTCCCTTCCCTTCCCTTCCCTTCCCTTCCCTTTCCTTTTTTCTCTATTTTTGCTAGGAGGAAGGAGGGGAAATGGAAGTGGGGAAAGTTAGAGAGAATGAGGGAGAAAGAGAGCAGGTGGCACTATAAATTTATAACCTTTTATTCAGTTTTTATCGGAAAAAGAAATGTCCTTACTGCAGTGCTTGCAGCCTGAAATGCACTCCATCATTTTACTCTGAAACTCTGATAAGTCCAGATGTGTGATGGCCTTCAGCTCTAAATCAGGCTGTGCACTTCTAACATGACCTTCCCCTAGGCACCACAATGATATCTCCGTCTCTGACTTCCTATGTGCAAATTGAATCAAGGTATTTCAGACACGACTTCCTTAGCAATTTTACATATTGTATGGAATAACGGACATCAAAGATTTTTCAATTTCTGACTTACCCATTTCCCAACTTGGATTGTAATGGTAATGATGTGTTTATTCTCTAGATCTGAACAATGAAAGGACTAAAATACAATAGAAGAATAAAGTATTGTGCATTCCAGGCATGGAAACTGAATAAATAGCATACAAACTTCAGAAAATTCTTTTGCTGCATTTATAATCTCATTCAAGGTACAAAATAAATTATGATAAAATAGCAGTAGCATACTATTCTTTCCACAAGCTTCTTGATTATTTTTTTTTTAACTTCATTGTCTTTTCTATTGTACTGCAGTATTTTTAAAATTCATAACCTGTATAGTTCTGGCAAAAGTAATAAGAAAGTTTACAAGGTTTAGAGGCTGCTGCTTCTTCAGTACCCAAGAAATTTTAAAATCAGCATTAATTTTTTTTTTAAAACAAAGAGTTAATGCTCATACCTAGTGTCAAGAATTCAGTTAAAAGCAAGCACCATGGGAACATAACTGGAGATTTTCATCATAGGTGTCAGCAGCCTTCATTGCATAAATTCCCAAAACTTCCAAGATGAAGGCATGGATAGAAAATAAAGGTTCTTGAGATGGCAATGATCCCTGACTAGATGCTTGTGTTCACCTCCACCTGAGTCAATGGGAAACATTCTGTGGTAAATGGTGTTCCCTACCACGTCCATCTAGATCAAATTTCTGTGCTTTAATCTGATGCTTGAATTAATTTAAAATTTTATGCAACAAACAGTGACAGGAAGATTTGCTCACAGGAGCACTGGTATTTCAGTGAAATTTCCATGGCTTTTGTCATTTTAGCTTCAGGATAGAACTGCTAATTAAAAACCCAAACATTCCTCAAAAAAACTGAGACCGTTATGTCTCAAAATTCAGTAGCTGAGGAGACCTGAAGTCACTTTACCAAATGCCTGAGCAAAGTCCAAGTTTCAAAGCTCTTAACAGAAATAAAAATTAAACCTGGATATTTTTATTTCTCCCTAACTGATTTGAATTCCAAACTGGGGGGGGGGGGAGAAGAAAAAGAAAAAAAAAAAAAACAGAAAGAAAAAAAAAAAGCTTTTCAATTTCTTAAAGTGGATTCAATTTTTTTTTTTTTTTTTAAATACTTCTACCCACTGGGTTGCAAAATAACAAACCGTCTTTATAGCCTGATGACTGGACTCTCAGTCATGAGAAAAAAAACTCAAGACAAAGCCATAGCAGTGTATTTATTCCACAATAATACAAGGCAGAATACTTTCTTCTGGAGAGAGCAAGCTTGAGCTCTTCCTTCTCCTTCCTCTCCTCCTACCCTTCAGAAAAGAAGCACTATCAGAAAACTGATTGTTTGATCTTTCTCCTTTGTCAAAAATCGGAAAGTTAGTGCTAAAATTTAAGACAAGAGGCTCAGAAAAATCTTTCGTTAGTTGACTAGTCTAGTGCCTTGTTTGTTGTAAGACACTTCAAAAGGTCTTTGTTTTACCTGACTGCAGAGCAAGAACATTTATAAAACTTTACAGATGTTCTGTAGAAAAAAGCCCAACATTTCTTGCCACACTTTTAATTGCTGCACAAAGCTGTATAGGCAGTACAATACAATATTGGTTCCTAGTGCCTCTGAGTACTGCTTGTTCTGTATTTTTTAATTTATTCCCTCCAGGTCTCACAGCAGATCAAAAGACTATAAGGTTTATAACTGTTACCCTAATTTCAAATTATGGTGGCTAATTCCTTCTCATAGTTAGATTTCAGCCACTTGAGTCCTGTTCTGTAAACACCAATCATGAATTTATTGAATATTAGCCACTTCAAATAGCATATGGCTTTACATAGTCACACATGTTACTATAATATAATGTGTGGGAATGAAGCAGTAATTTTTGCATACCTTCATTCGAGGCATATGCTATGACCAAATACTAAAATATTATTGCATATACGGTTTATGTACATTACTAATATTAAAAAATTATGTAGCTAGGTTCTCCCTAGACTGTAATATTACTTCTCAAATTCATATACAATGAACATACAATCTTGACAGATTTATTAAAGACAAGTGATGTATTAAAACCCGAAAAGTTATATTTTTACTTAAAAGTTAATTAAAACAATAAATTTAATATGTGCACAGGTGAGCCCAGTCTTTGCAAACAATAATCACTTGCTGTTTAATTTTTCTGGGCTGGATTGCTTCATAACTTGATCTGATGAGCCATTTCGGCTATCTTCTCTACCCCCATATGCTTGACATTTTGTTCATTAGGATTGCCTTTCCTGATTGTCACAATACAAGATAAACTGTTTTATTAAGAGGAAATGATGGTGTCGCGTCTCCATAATTGAATCTGGAAGATGTATCTGCTGTTCTTTAGAATGACATATTCGGGAAGCCAAATAATCAACCTCAAGGGAACAGCTTTCTGTGCCTGAGAGATTCAGGTCGCGTAATACTTCACCAGTGGTTTTTGCAGAAAATGTGAAGCTTTTGTCAAAACAACCAGCTCACCTGATAAATAATCATGTCATATAGAAATATATGTTTTTGCTAAAAATGCTTTAAAAATAAGGTTTAAGGTGCTAATTCAGAGAGAATGGGATATAGAATGGTCTATTCATCACTCTCTGTTGTCTTGCAAAGGCTATGTTCCAGGACTAAACTTCAAGTGCTCTTTTGTTTTGCTTTGTTTTCCCCTTCTAACAGATAAGGACCATAAAAGAAATGATACTTAAAATCAGTGTTTAGAAAGCAAGTCCTTATGTAAAAATACAGCGGGATTTTTTTTTTTTTAAGTATATATAAAACAAATACTTTTTGTAGCATCTTTCTATAGCAAAGGATCAAGTACATCCAGACAGGATTATCTCCATCCCAAATTCTCCAGCTTTGAAAAAGTATGGTAATGATGCCAATGACAGTAACTGATCAGAAACGTATAACACAATCTTCATATAATTAGAGAGCACAATTAGAATTTCTCTTAATTTCCATGTCAATAAGGGCATATACACAAAAGCTCTAGTAGTTTGTTTTGTTTTGTTTTGTTTTGTGGAGTTTTTTTGTGGATTTTTTTTTTTTTTTCAAATTCATATTTGGTTATTCAGGAATATGTAGGTTTTAGCTATTACATTCTGGATTTCTTTATACTTCCTTTGTAGTAAATTTAAAACTGCACAAGTGTTAACAATTTTCAACTTTTCATGTTTCCTAAAGTGTCTTTCCTCTCAAAATTTAATTGTTACCTGTATAAACAAAGGAAAAATGTGTGATTTGACACTAAAAACTTTTATCGTAATATAAAGCATGAAAAAAAATTCTTCATAATCTATTTATAGACTAAAATATGAAAAAAAATATTCTGAATTCATGTTATACCACAATATCACAAATGGAGATTTTCAGGAAAAGCTACTACTTTTTGCTCTGTGACCTCTGGAAGACAATCAGTTAGAAATCAGTCATTTTTTACCTAGATTTCCTCCTTTACTAATATATACATAGCTACCTTCTTTATTAGATATTATGATAGATATTCAATTTCATTTTTCTCACTCTACTTCTCTTTCTCATCACAATAAACTGGACAGTGTGCAAAATAAGTACATTGCTCAATCAGGACACTGTAAAAACTTACCTGTGAACTATTCAGAGGATACCATTTTTGTTTCACAGCAAGAATCTCTGTTACATTTCATACTCAGTCTCTTGCTCTCTGTCTCTCTTTTTCACTCATTTTTTCCTACTTATTTTATCCCTTTGTCATAAGATGTTGTCCTATTATGATTATTTTTCTTGTCCTTTTTCTTCTCTTTAAAAAGATCTTGGGTTTCCCCTTTTCAAATGCATCATCATTCGATACATTCAGAAACTTCTTGGGAAAGAAATTTTATTGTGATAAAAAAGTCCCAACTAAAATAACTGTTACTTTGAGCTGAAAACAAAGGAATCTAGTCTTGCAAAGTTGTAGTCCTAGTCCAACAAATAAAGTCTATTCAAAGTCAAAAGTGAACATCTGTAAGACTGACAGGTCTATAAGGCAGAACTTTGTGGTATGTAATCTTATTTTTGCTAGCCTAAAAACTGTTTCATATATCTTACACATTGCCCCTTTTCAGATTCTTTGACAATAATATTCAGCTGATGTTCAAAGGAGTGAGAAAATCCAATTCTTTTTATACATCATGGCTTCACAGAGCCACAGAATCACAGAATCACAGAATGGCTGAGGATGGAAGGGCCTTCTGGAGAGTCTTCTGGTCCAATCTTCTTGCTCAATCAGGTCCACCTGCAACCAGTTCCCCAGGACCGCATCCAGACAACTTTTCAATATGTCCAAGGATGGACACTCCATAACCTCTGCAGACAACCTGCCACCCTCACAGTGACACTACATGTCACCTTCACGGTGAAAAAGTGAGTCTTCTTTTCTTCAGGCTGAACAGTCCCAACTGTCTCAGTCTTTTCTTGTAGGAAAGATGTTAATGTCCCTTCATCATCTTTGTGGCCCTTTGTTGGACTCTCTCCAGTATGTCCATGCCACTCTTATTCTGAGGAGCCCAGAGCTGGACACAGGACTCCAAGTGTGGCCTCACCAGTGCTGAATAAAGGGAAGAATCACTTGCCTCGACCTGCTGGCAATATTTTGCCTAATGCAGCCCGGGATATTGTTGGCTGCCTTTGCAGCAAGGGCACCTTGCTGTCACCTGCTCAACTTGGTGTCCACCCAGACACCCAGAGCCTTTTCTGCCAAGCTGCTTTTCATCTGTGTGGCTCCTAGCATATATTGCTACCTGGGGTTGTTCCTCCCCAGGTACAGAACTTTGCACTTCTCCTTGTTGAACTTCATGAGGTTCCTCTCAGCCCACTTCTCCAGCTTTTCAAGGTCCCTCTGGATGACACCACGGCTCTCTGGTGTATCCAACACTCCTCTGAGTTTTGTGTCAACAGCAAACTTTCTGAGGTCCACTCTGTCCCAATATCTAGATCAGTAAAGGAGATGTTAAACAGGACTGGACCCAGTATTGATCCTGGGAGTACACTGCTAGTCACTGGCCTCCAACTAGACTTTGTGCCATTGATTGTCTGCCTCTGGGCCTGGACATTCAGCCAGTTTTTAACTCACTTCACTGTCTGCTCATCTATCCCAGACTTCAACAGCTTGTCTAGGATGATTTTATGGGAGACAGGGTGTGTTGGGTTTGCGTGGCAAGTTTTTGGTAGCAGGGGGGTGCTATAGGGGTGGCTTCTGTGAGAAGGTGCTAGGAGCTTCCCCTGTGTCTGACAGAGCCAATGCCAGCCGGCTCCAAGACGGACCCGCCCCTGGCCAAGGCCAAGCCAATCAGCGCCTCTGTGATAACATATTTAAGAAGGAAAAAAAAAACACTTAGAGAGAGCTTTTGCAGCCAGAGAGAGGACCCCATGCCAGAGCAGGTTTGCTGGCAGGACTTGTGACCCCGTGGGGGACTCACGCTGAAGCAGTTTGCTCCTGAAGGTCTGCACCCCGTGGGAGAGACCCACACGGGAGCAGTTCGTGAAGGACTGTAGCCCATGGGAGAGACTCACGTTGGAGAAGTTCATGAAGGGCTGCCTCCCGTGGGAGAGACTCCATGCTGGAGCAGGGGAACGATGAGAGGAGTCCTCCCCCTGAGGAGGAAGAAGCGGCAGAAACAACGTGTGATGAACTGACCATAACCCCCATTCCCAATCCCCCTGTGCCGCTGAGGGGGGAGGAGGTTGAAGCCGGGAGTGAAGTTGAGCCCGGGAAGATGGTAGGGGTGGGGGGAGGTGTTTTAAGATTTGATTTTATTTCTCATTCCTCTACTCTGTTTTGCCTAGTAATAAATTAGATGAATTTCCTCTCTAAGTTCCGTCTGTTTTGCTCGTGACGATAATTAGTGAGTGATCTCTCCCTGTCCTTATCTCGACCCACAAGCGTTTTGTTATACCTTTTCTCCCCTGTCTAGTGAATGAGGGGAGTAATAGAGAGTGGCTCTGGTGGGCACCTGGCCCCCAGCCAGGGTCAACCCACCACAAGGGTCTCAGGCCTTAATGAAGCCTCGGTAGACAATGTCCACTGCTCTCCCCTCATATACCAAGTCAGACACTTCATCACAGTTTATCAAGTTGGTCAAGCATGACTTCCCCCTTGGTGAAGCCTTGCTGACTACTTCTGATGATTTTCCTCTCCTTCATGTGCCTGAAAGTGGTTTCCAGGATTAGTTGCTGCATCACCTCCACAGGTTTATAACAAGACTGTTTTGAAGAAAAAGACAATGCTGCCGTCTTGAATGACTACCAGTTAGAAGTCTCAGAATTTTGTCTCTGACTCCAACAATGATGTATTTCGTGTTGGGAGGAAGATGTAAGACAGCTAAACTCTCTATATATCACTTTCTATGTCCATGGCAGGTAGCTAGATAACAATACTGGCAGATACACAGGGCTTCGTTGATGACTCAATTTACACTAAAACTGAAAAAAAATCCTGTGTGTAACTTGAGCATTTCAAAGCCATTCTGTTGATACCAAATCACTTAGAATGCAGAAATTTTGATTCTGCCACTTGTTTGTTTACCTTGATAACTACCTGTTGCATACTCCTTCTGGCTCAATATATGAAAAGATCTTCAGTTAAATCAAATAATAAGTTTTGAGTAATTGGAAACCTATAAAAATCATATTAAAATACTTTGCAGATCATGCTTTTAACTAATGAAATCTAAAAATTCAAAATGGAAGTGTTTATCTTGGCCATAATACCTAACCATAGAGGCAATGAATCACCCAAAGACAGGAATGTTTGGCAGAGCTGTTTTCACATGAAATTTAAAAGCTATTTCTATCAGAGTTATTTTTAAGGCATGATTTCTAGTTCTAGTGCATATTTTATACTTTTACTGTGTTCCACACCTAAAGATTTTAATGACTGGTGAAATACTTTGCCCACACCAGATTTAACCATCTGCTTTGTTATCCTCCTAGTCTTTTCAGGTAAAAGGGAGACATTACATGAGATTTTTTTTTTTTTTTTTTAAAAAAGGAAGTTAATGCAAATAAGGTGCAAAAAGTGAAAAAGATTCACTCTTCTTAAATCCAAAAGCTTCTTTTTTTTTTTTTTTTTAAATCTGTTTTATGTGGGGGGAAGGAGGAATGAATGAAATGTCTTCACACACTTTTACATTGGATCATGAAGGAGCCTGGAATAATGGAGAAATAAATTGCTTTGGCGTTTGTATTATATGGCTAAGCATATGACTGTGCCATGAATGTAGTCTCTTATAAAGAATAATTTCCTGTATTGTCATAAAAAAGTATGATAGTCCATTAATATCCATTCACATCTCTGCCTTTCTGATGCGGATACCCTAATGTGTTCGCAGGATTTTTGAATAACCATGTTAAAGAGGATAGATATGCTAAATAAAGGCTTTCCAAAGGGAACTTTATCCGATATTTGTTCCAAGTGTTCCAGGTACTTTCTTTCTGAAATGTATTGACCATTATCAGTGACAAGGTATTACAGGATATACGCCAGTACACTGATCTTTAATCTTAAATTCTCATGAATGTCATCCAAAGCTGAATGACATGTGATGTACTAGGCTTTCTTCCTTTCTGTGAAATACAAACTTTCTCTTTGTACACTGTCTCTCCTCACATTTTTTTATCCCAGTTTTCACTTGGTTTTAGTCTCAAATAACCCAATTAGATCATATTTGTCTTTAAAGCATGATTATTTTTTTAGCATCTTTTGTAGAACTTGTTGAAACTTTAAAAGAAAAAAAAATACACCACAAACAAGCAACAAAACCAATCAAAACAAATCAAAAAACTATTGTTGGTAAATCAGATATCAAATAAAGTAATTATTATTGTATAATAATAAATAATACACAATGTTTCAAGTAAGTAAAAGTAAGAAAATCAAAATACTTTTAGCTTGTAAAATAAATGTGATAGCCTATTGGAAATACGTGACTTGAATATTGAAACCTGCTGCGCTGGACTGACCTTGACTGGCTACCAGATACCCACCAAGCTGCTGTCTCACTTCCCCTCCTCAACAGGACAGGGAGAGAAAAAAATAAGACACTTGTGGGTCAGAATAAAGGCAGGGAGATTACCTACAATTTATTGTCATGGGCAAAAGAGACTCAGTATAGGGAAAAATGATTTAATTTTTCCCTAATCATCAATTAAAGTAGATTTGGATAGTGAGAAACAAAGAAAAAAATAAAAAAGCAACTTCCCCCCACCCCTTTTCTAGGCTCAACTTCACTCCTTCCTTACTGACCCCTCTACATCCTCCCTGATGAGCAGCACAGGGGGATGGAGAATGGAAGCTGTGTTCAGCCCATAACAGCTCCTGTCTGCCACTCCTTCCTGCTCACACTTTTCCATTTCTCCAGTGTGGGGTCCTCCATAGTCTGCAGAGTGGATACCTACTCTGTCATGGTCTCCTCCGTGGGCTGCAGAGCAATCTGGGCCCTGGAATCTGGAGCACTTCTTCCTTCTTCATCTTCTCCAACCTTGGTGTCCACAGGGAGGTCTCTCACACTTTTTTCCCCTCACTCCTCACTGCTGTGCAGTGTTTTGCCCTTCCTTAAGTATGTTTTCCCCAAGGTGCTTCGCTGTTGATGTCACAAGTGTTTTGCAGTGTGTCCTTTGAATCTGGCTGGAACTGGCCAGAACCGTCTGTGTCCAGTTCCAGCCCGCAGCCTCTGGCCTCACCTTGCAGAGATCACCTGTTGCTTTTTTGCTGCCAACACCTTAACACCCAATACACTGGCAACACTTATTACAGGCAGCTCCAGATAGCATAATAGTAACTTTAGAAAAACCTTATTGTGCTCTATTTTAGTTATCTTTCATGTTGTCATATATTCACTTTTCTAAAACCTTGTTTCTTTACTTAAAATATCACAAATATTGTTATTACAAGAAATCCATTTTAAATAGGTAACCTATCTACTTCATATCAGGTATCCTGGGAATAGTGTAGGGATGTTGCCCTTTTGTGTAGGGATGAGGCCAGCAAGGCCCTCACAGCTGTTCCCTCACTCCTCCCCATCCCAGTGGGATGGGGGAAAGAATTGAAAATGGGAAAGAAAAAAAAAGTAAAACTTGTGGGTTGAAATAAAGACAGCTTAATAGGACAAAAAAAGGAAGATAACAACAACAACAACAATAATAAAAGATACAAAACAAGTGGCGCACAGCACAATTGCTAACCACTTGAAGTTGACGCTCTGCAAGACCCTGAGCTGCCCTGCCTCCCAGCCCACCCCGTAGTTATATACGGAACATGACATCATATGGTATGGAATATCCATTTGATCAGTTTGGGTCAGCCATCCTGGCTGTGTCCCCTCCCAGCTTCTTGGGCGTCCCCCCGCCTTCTTGTTGGCAGGCCAGTACGAGAAGCTGAAAAGTCCTTGACTGCTTGGCAACAACTAAAAACATCAGCATGTTATCAACATTATTGTCATACTAAATCCAAAAGACAGCACTATACCAGCTGCTAGGAAGAAAATTAATTCTGTCCCTCATGAAACCAGGATAGTCAGCCAGAAAAGGAAGGTCAAAGAAAGTCTACCTCCACTGATGAACATAACTGGCAAACAAGTAACAAGAGATGAGGAGAAGGCTGATGTACTCAACAACTTTTTTGCTTCAGTCTTCACTGGCAATCTCTCTTCCTACAGCTCTCAAGTGGATGGACCTCAAGGCATGGACTGGGTGAGCAAAGTCTCTCCCACTGTAAGAGAAGATCAGGTTCGAGGCCACTTGAGGAACCTGAACATACATAAGTCTATGGGACCTGATGGGATGCACCCCAGAGTCCTGAGGGAACTGGCTGATGTAGTTGCCAAGTCACTCTTCATGATATTTGAAAAGTCATGGCAGTCAGGTGAAATCCCCAGTGCCTGGAAAAAGGGAAACATTGCACCCATTTTTAAAAAGGGAAGAAAGGAGGACCCTGGGAACTACTGACCTCTCAGCCTCACCTCTGTGACTGGGAAGATCATGGAACTGATCCTCCTAGAAGCTATGCTAAGGCACATGGAGGACAGGGAGGTTATTCGAGACAGCCAGCATGGGTTCACCAAGAGCAAGTCCTGCCTGATCAACCTAGTGGCCTTTTATGAGAGTGACTATCTCAGTGGACAAGGGAAGAGCTACAAATGTCATATATCTGGACTTCTGTAAGGTCTTCGACATGGTCCCCCACAACATCCTTCTCTCTAAATTGGAGAGATATGGATTTGATGGATGAACTATTTGGTGGATAAGGAATTGGCTGGATTGTCATATGGTCAATGATACAATGATCCAATGGAGATCAGTGATGAGTGGTGTCCCTCAGGAATCCGTATTGGGACCAGTAGTGTTTAATATCTTCATCAAGGACATAGGCAGTAGGATTGAGTGCACCCTCAGCAAATTTGCAGATGACACCAAGCTGAGTGGTGTGGTTCACACACGTGAGGGATGGGATGTCATTGAGAGGGACCTGGGCAAGCTCAAGAAGTGGGCCCATGTGAACCTAATGAGGTTCAACAAGGCCAAGCACAAAGTCCTGCACCTGGGTCAGGTAGTCATAGAATCATAGAATCATAGAATTGTTTAGGTTGGAAAAGACCTTTAAGATCATCAAGTCCAACCGCTAACTTAGCATGCCATTAACCTGGCGTGCTCCTGCACCTTTAAGATTTCCTTCATGAAGAATGTCCAGTCTTCCTGGACTCCTTTGCCCTTCAAGTCTGTCTCCCAAGTGATTCTGTCATCCAGTCTCCTAAACAGACCAAAGTCTGCCCTCCAGAAGTCCAAGGTAGCAGTTCTGCTGACCCCTCTGCTTCTCCAAGAATTGAAAACTGTCATTTCATGATCACTATGCCCAAGATGGCCTCCAATTGTCACATCACCCACAAGTCATTCTCTGTTTGCAAACCACAGGACCAGTGGGGTGCCTCCCCTAGTTGGCTCATTCACCATCTGTGTCAGGAAGTTATCTTCCACACACTCCAGGAACCGCCTAGACTGTTTCCTCTCTGCTGTACAGTATTTCCAGCAGACATCTGGTAAATTGAAGTCCCCAATGAGAACAAGGGCTAGTGATTGTGAGACTTCTCCCAACTGCTTATAGTATATTTTGTCTGCCTCTTCATTCTGTTTGGGTGATCTATAACAGACTCCCACCATGATATCTGCTTTATTGGCCTTTCCCCTGATTCTCACTCATAAACATTCAACCCTATCATCACCGTGGTCAAGCTCTAAACAATCAAAACACTTCTTAACATACAGGGCCACCCCACTACCTCTCCTTCCTTGCCTATCCCCTCTGAAGAGTTTATAGCCATCCAGCACTCCAGTTGCGTGAGTCATCCCACCATGTTTCTGTGATGGCAACTACATCATAGGTTTCCTGCTGCACAATGGCTTCAAGTTCCTCCTGTTTGTTGCCCATGCTGGATGCATTGGTGTAGATGCACTTCATTTGGGCTACTGATCCTGTCACCTTTTTGAGGGGAGAAACCCTAATTCCTACCTATCCTTCTGAGTTTCTAATCCATCAATAACCCTTATGTCTTCGCTGTCGCATGGCTCTCCATCTCCTACCTTCACTGACATGGCAGCCCAACGCACCTCAATATCACACTGTCCCACAAATATTGGTGTACCACCTCCAGGTTTATCTCTAGTGAGCCTGCTTTTATCCCCTTCCTCCTTCAAATCTAGTTTAAAGCTCTTTCAATGACCCCTGCTAACTCCTGTGCAAAAATCCTTTTCCCTCTTTAAGACAGGCGTACCCTATCTGTTGCCAACAGGCCTAGTGTCATGTAGATTGCCCCATGATCAAAAAACCCCAAATCCTACTGGTGACACCAGGCTTGGAGCCAGTTATTGATCTGCTGGCTCTTCCTGCTTCTCCCCTCATAATACCCTGCAACTGTAGGGATAAAGGACAACACTACTTGTGCTCCTGATTCCTTCACCAGTTGTCCCGAGGTCCTGAAGTCTCACTTGATTGTTGTCAGACTTCTTGTTGCAACTTCATCGCTGCCTACCTGAAAAATCAACAATGGATAATAATCTGAGGGCTGTACCAGAGTAGGAAGCTTTCTCTTCACGTCTTTATCTTAAGCCCCAGGGAGACAGTAGACTTCCCTTAGAAGTGGGTCCAGTCTGGATATTGGGCTCTCTGTTCCCTTCAGAAGGGAGTCTCCTATGACAGTCTTTTTTAATTTATGGAAGCAGTTGTGATGCAGGGCATAGTCCGACAACCTCGGCGACACCTCCAAGCTAGACGAACCATCATCCTCCTTATTGTTTAGTTCCATTTGCAGAGTTTTGTACCTGTTTGTGACAATTACACACAGGAGGTTAAAAAGACCAGTGTCTGCTTATCTCTTATACAAACATTGTGGATGGAGATCCACAAGGTTGGTATGAGAAGCAGCCAAAGGAGGGAGTCTCACAGCAACAAGACAGCCCTGTTTTGCTAGAGAATGTAGAATAAACAGATAGAATCATCTGTATTATGCGTCCTGCCTGCCTGTTGGGCCTGTCCCAGGGAAGGTAGGGTGTGATTCCAGTAGTCTATCTCTCTCTTGCACTTCCTGATACTCCTCAATCCACTCACCTCCTCCCAGAGCTCTGTCACTAAGTGGAGGAGTTCCTCTACCTGGGCACATCTCCCAGAGGTGTGCTCACTGCTGCTGCCCAGTACTGACGTAAGAGCAGGGCACACTCTGCAGCCTGACACCTGAGTGGCTGCATGTTCCCACCAGAGCTCTGTCTGGGAAGCTGTGTCAGTCGTGGTGGGTGCAGAGCTTACAAAGGCCATGGCTTTTTGCTGGGTGGATACCATTGCGCCCTGGTCGAGCTGGCAGAGCTTCAGTGCCCCTCCTGCATGCTCTTCCATGTGAACTACCAGGCAAACTGCCATGTCACGCCCCTTCTGATGTGCCATGCCCTGTTTGCCACCCTGTTCACGGTGCTCCTGGTCGCCGGCACTCCCTAAGGACTTTTTTTGTATGGGAGTGGGGGGACTGGGCCACTGTTGCTTCTGGCCCTGCCGAGGTCTCGTCAGCCACTGTTGCATGATCTGTGGGCTCCTGGCAGCTCTCTCATCTCTCCCTGGGGATCGCCCATTTTGGGAAATTCCCCTGTGTACTGCACTAGAGTGCCCCATGCGTGCCAGCACCAGAGCTGCTTGCCTCAGCGACAGTATCAGCGCAGACTGGAGGATGAATGGATTGAGAGCAGCCCTGAGGAGAAGGACTTGAGGATACAGCTGGATGAAAAGGTGGACATGAGCCAGCAATATGCTCTTGCATCCCAGAAAGCCAACCGTGTCCTGGGCTGCATCAAAAGAGGTGTGACCAGCAGGTTGAGGGAGGTGATCCTGCCCCTCTACTCCGCTCTTGTGAGACCCCACCTGGAGTACTGCATCCAGCTCTGGGGGCCCCAGTACAGGAGAGACATGGAGCTGTTGGAGCGAGTCCAGAGGAGGGCCACGAAGCTGATCAGAGGGCTGGAGCACCTCTCCTATGAGGACAGGCTGAGAGAGTTGGGATCTTCAGCCTGGAGAAGAGAAAGCTCCAGGGAGACCTTACTGCAGCCTTTCAATACTTAAAGGAGGCTTATAAAAAGATGGGCACAAACTTTTTAGCAGGGCCTGTTGTGATAGGGCAAGGGGTAATGGTTTTAAACTAGAAGAGGGTAGATTCAGACTAGATTTAAGGAAGAAATTTTTGATGATGAGGGTGATGAAACACTGGCACAGGTTGCCTGGAGAGGTTGTAGATGGCCCATCCCTGGAAACATTAAAGATCAGGTTGGATGGGGCTCTGAGCAATCTGATCTGGTTGAAGATGTCCCTGCTTGTTACGGAGGGGTTGGAGTAGATGACCGTTAATGGTCCCTTCCAACCCTAACCATTTCATGTTTATGTGACTCTAAATAAAGCAATTAGAAAATCTTTTCCCCCAAAGAAAATATAATATTTTTCATTTTGATATAAATAAAAGTAGATTTTGAAATTAGTTACATATGACAAAAATATGTAAGTTAAACCTTTAAATACAGTAATAACAATTTTTATTTAAAAAAAAATCTTCAAACAATGTGCCAAAACAGTACAAGATGAAACATTAAATAATGAACAGTGTGTATCAAACATTAAATATTTTAGTTGGAACAATGTCTAAAAGCAGCTGGAATTTAATGCACTTGAGAAATGGGTGGATATGCATCTAAACATTACACAAAGACAATGTAGTCAGCATCAACCTGTGTTAATTTTATCTTGCTAATTACATGTATCATGTCATATCATTTTTTACATGTCAATCACTGTAAATGTATAAACCAGAAAAACACACACACAGAGAAAGTAAGAATGCTTTGGAAACCAACCACCCATCAGCTTTTTTTTTTTTTCAAATACCAACAAGAGTATAAATTATATACAGCTTATAGAGGGGTTCATTAGAACAAATGAAAAATTAAATAGCTATATACAATTAAAGTAAATTATAAATATGAAATGGGGAAAAATCATGAAAAGCAGTATAGCTATGAATCCACTCAATAAAGCATAATCCTTTTTGTGGTTTGGCATCCCACCTAATACATTTAAGCTTATTAGCCCATCCCTCTCTCCCAAAAGCAAATGTCATATTGGCACATTTTGTAACTATGGTGCATGCATGAATGTGCATATTTGGTATGCAGAACATTAACATTTCCTTATGGTTATCCAGACTTTTGTCAATTTGGGGGATCACTGCACTCCTGATAGCTCCTACTAAGTTAAAATAATTTCCAGACCAGTATTTCATGCTGAGTGCTTATACTATCTTCATTTGACTTCATTCTGTGCCAAAACAAGTCATTTCCAAATTCTCATTCAAGGAAATAAAAAACCTGGAGATTTTATCAGAGAAACATAAGCAACAGTGATGCTTCTCATGTTTTTCAATAATTTAGACATGGCTTTGATGAAACTGGTACTATTAGAAGATACATGAACTTGGAAGAGAGCAGGCAGTGATACATGTACCTTTTCATCATTCCTTTCTTAATTTGGTTTTGCTTGCTTGTTTGTTTATCTGTAAGGGTTGGCATATTTTCCATTCATTACCACATTTTCTTTCTCTTTTCTCTTTCTCTTGTCCCTAGTTGTGAAGAGGTAAGAATTCACATTGACTGAGGCACTGGAACTTACTCTGTCGACTAGTGCCAGTATTACATGAATGGGCCCATATTGGTGCCAGACATCCAGTCTTTTATGTTGTGTTACCAGAGTGCAGGTAGAAGTACTTTTAACTTCTTCCAAGGGGGGAAACAGCAAGGCATTCTTGGTTTAGAATCACTGGGCTAAAAGTTGTTGTATCTGAGACCCCTACAGTACCTGAGGCATCCACACGGAGTATGACACCTCTGATCTCAAATTGATTTCAAATTGATCTCAAGTTTCAAATTGCAACAGAGTCAACCTTATAGACAGTGACACTCAAAGAGCTGCCAAATATAAGTGTCAATATTAGGAGGAACTGGACAAACATCATTGGCTCTCTTGACTACAATTAATATTTAGTTGCCTGAAATTGGAGTCTAGTGCTATTTCAGATGCTCTAGGCTTCTGTCTGTCATACCAGACAGGCCTCCTGTAGATCTTCTGTCATATCTGCCACTCCCATGGCCAGGTTGCCAGCTCTATGACAACTTGAATGGTGTTAGACACCTAGTGTGTTGGCAACTGATCTCACTCAAGATCATCATTAGCTCTTAATGCATTGTACACATACCTTGCATGTCAAAATCCTCATTTAAAATCTTTTAGGCACTGAGTCCTATTTTTATATTCTGGATGATGAGGCTATTTAAGCATCTATAAAGTATACAATAGAGCAACCCTGGGATTCACAATAAGTGTAATTTTCTGCTGACCTTTAGTAATAACAAGTTACTACCCCTTTCTCATTACTCACCTCATCTACTTCCTAACTGCCTGTAGGAAAGAGGAAACTACGAGGGACAAACTCTCTACCCTTGTTAAAAACCTCGGCATACAATATATCTTCAGGTGGGGTGGAAAATAGAAAGAGCATGTAGAGCACTTTTACCCTCTGCAAAAAGCAGTTCCTCACATTACAGATTCTGAGAATGAAATTACTTGGTAGGTTATTTCAGATGTAATAAATGCTCAAAATCTTGTAACTTGGCTGCATCCTTAGCTTTGATGTTCATGAAGTAATGCTTTTAAATTTAATTTTCTATTTTCATTTAAACATTTTTGTAATGTATAGATCATTATAGCTTCTTAAAGTTCATTTGTGTTTTAATAATCCATACAAATCCATAAGAGTTCTTGGCATCTATGTAGCAGGATCATGCTGTGAAATCTTAATTCTTATGCTATTATGAAAAACTAGTTTTGTTCACTTAAAAAATCTCATTTTGTTTCTTTATAAATGCTTTTTCCCTTAATCACTGAAAGATCTCAAGGCAGATTATATCAAATTGCCTTACTTTTCTCACTAATACAGGCAAAGAATAACTAAAATTGCACAGTATTTATTTACGTTACTTCCTATGCAAAACATTCAGCACCTTCAAAACAGAATTAAGGGAAAAAGCAATGGACTGAATCATGTTAGAAACACATACACACTAAATCTACGTTGCATAAACTTAGATAATAGAAGCTTGTTATTGGATACATTTTAAAGCAGGCTCTGCCAAAGCTTTCAACTGAAGGAACTGTGCTGAATTTGTGTACTGTTCAATGCACCAGATAGTAAATTCAGTTTGCAGTACACAAAGCAATAGAAAATAAAAAGAAGTATTCAGCACTCAAGAAAATTCTCTATCAATCAAATTTGTAGACTGACTTCTTACCAGATACATATACATATCATTCTACGTGAGCTCAAGCTTAGATTGTGCCTAACGGTTTCTTGCGATAAAACATAGAATAAAAATAAAACCTAAAAAACATTGACTAGCAAACATTTTGGTGAAAAGAGAAGTTGTGAAAGGAAATGATGTATGAATATCAGTTACAAGCGAGTTCCCCAGAACAATTCTTATAAGCAGTTATATTACTATAAGAAGGGATCTAAATTCACAAAGTCTAAAGTAACAAGATTTAAAGTCACAAGCAAGTCATCTATGCTAATGTTGGGTTCTTCATGAAATAAAATCTTTAAAGCTCTTGAAAGACTGAAATTTGGCTTCCTACAGTCATGTTTTTGTGCTGGACAGAAGAAGAAATTTTTCATTAATTGTGCTGTATTTTACCCACAATGTAATGTTTTTGTCATGATAGTGATAAATGAATGAATGAATGAATGAATGAATGAATAAATAAATAATAATCAGATAAAACATTAGCACTCAGTCTAAACAAAAATACAGGGAAGTACCAGGAAAAGCTGGTTTCTTGGTCATAAGAAACCTGAAAGGAATACCTAGCACTTAGATTTGTCTCTATGTATGGAGATATAGTAAAATTTTTTATTTGTATCTTGAGTTCACTCCACTTGCTTGATCAGAGACTAACATGTCATTGTTATAAGAACAGCACAATTCATTATGAGGAAGATAGTTCTTATCAAATATTTTACAATTGAGCAAAATGAATGAAACAACTAAAAAGAGACAAGGGAAAAAAAAAAGAAAAAAAGAAAGAACAAGATGAACAGCATATCTTGGCATGGTAATAGCCATAAAATATATTAGAATATGAATACTCAGATTCACTGATGTTGAAATTAGACCTTTGAGTCAGGATTAATCTCACTTAATAGCAGCCACCAGAATAGATATTTAGGTTAGTTAGGCATCGAACAACTAGTAAGACTTTTTGCTAATCAAGGTCTTACTTGTAATCAACATAACAAGAGGGGTCAGCTTTAAGGGGTGAGTCATCTCATCTCTCTGAATTGCTTTTTTTCTTTCTGTCTTTCTTCCATAAACTGCACAAGCAGCCTGTGTGATGAGTTTGCTTTTTAAGGTTTTAACTTTTAAATAGCTATTGATAAAAGCAATGAATCTTATCCTTTCCCCTTGTTGATTAACTAGCCTCTAACTGGGTACTTTTACTGGGGCTATCATTACATTAGATCTATTTTAACAGAACTGAAAAAGCAGAGAAGAAATTAATTTGTCAATGGGATCCAGTTTGACTGTAATCCAAATTTTGTCCTGTTTGGCCATCATAGTATCAATGTCCTATCTTATTTTTTTGTCTAGTCTTAGATTTTTATAAGTTATTTTTTCACTTTAATATGTTGATTGTACCAGGTGCAGGTGCCCAGGTGCTGGCAGTGGGGGCTGCAGGGGCCTCTGTGAGGAGAGGCCAGGGCTGCCCCATGCTGGACACAGCCAGTTCCAGCCAGTTCCAGCAGGCTCCAACCACAGGGCACGGCTCAGCCCTCAGCCAAGATGGTGGCACATCCAGGGAAAACACATATGAGAACAGGCGAAACACTGCATGGCAATGAGCGGGGGTCGAAATAGCATAAGAAAGTGCCCTGTGGTCAGAGCAGGAGGGGGACAAGGTGCTCCAGGTGTCAGAGCAGACATTCCTCTGCAGTCCCTGGAGAGGATCCACACTGCAGCCCATGGAGCATCCTGTGCTGGAGCAGGTAGATGTTTCCTGAAGGACTGCAGCCTGTGGGAAGGACCCATGCTGGAGCAGAGGAAACATGTGAGGAGGAAGGAGAGGCAGAGAGGAACTATTATGGATTGACCCCAAACCCCCATTTCCCATCCCTCTGCACTGCCCATGGGGGAGGAGGTAGAGGGTTTAGGAAGGAAGGAGTGAGGCTGAGCCTGGAAAAGGGGTGGGGAGAAGGTGTGGTTTTACTTTTTGCTTTGTTCTCACTATCTTTCTTTTCTTGTTCTCACTATCTTTTTTTTTCTTTTTGTTCTCACTATACTCTTAACTGGCAATAAATGAAATTCTTTTTCCACAGGCTAAGTCCGTTTTGCCCATGTGGTAAGCAACGTCCCTCTCTTTTTCTAAACTCACAAGCTTTTTCATCTTATCTTCTCCCACTGTCCTGTTGAGGATAGGGAGTGAGAAAGCAGCTGGGTGGGCATCTGGCAGCCAATCAAGGTCAACCCACCACAATGATAAAAAGAAAAGAAAGAAAGCAGCAACTACCAAGAACAAGGTAAGCTTAGGAAGCGTGGGTTAGATGAGTGGACAGTGAGGTGGACTGACAACTGGCTGAATGGCAGAGCCCAGAGGGTTGTGATAAGTTGCACAAAGTCTAGTTGGAGGCCTGTAGCTAGTGGTGCGCCCCAGGAGTCAGTACCCTGGGGGGCACAGTACTGGGTCCGGTCTTATTCAACATATTCAGCAATCACCTGGACGAGGGGACAGAGCATACTTTCAGCAAGTTTGCTGGGAGGAGTAGCCGACACACTGGAAGGCTGCGCTGCCATTCAGCGATACCTGGACAGACTAGAGAGTTGGGCGGAGAGGAGCCATATGAAATTCAATAAGGGCAAGTGTAGGGTCCTTCACCTAGGGAAGAACAACCCCAAGCACCAGTACAGGTTAGAGGTTGACCTGCTGGGAAGCAGCTCTGCAGAGAAGGACCTGGGAGACCTGGTGGACAACAAGCTCTCCATGAGCCAGCAATGTGCTCTTGCGGCCAAGAAGGCCAATGGTATCCTGGGGTGCATTAAGACGAGTGTGGCCAGCAGGTCAGGGAGGTGTATCCTCCTCATCTACTCTGCCATAGTGAGGTCACATCTGGAGTACTGTGTTCATTTCTCGGCTCCCCTGTTCAAGAAAGACAGGGAGCTACTGGAGAGAGTCCAGCGGAGGGCTACAAAGGTGATGAGGGGACTGGAGTATCTCTCTCCTGAGGAAAGGCTGAGAGAGCTGGGTCTGTTTAGCCTGGAGAAGAGAAGACTGAGAGGGGATCTGTGTTGGGTTTGTGTGGCAAGGATTTGGTAGTGGGAGGGGGCTACAGGAGTGGCTTCTGTGAGAAGCTGCTAGAAGCTCCCCCTGTGTCTGATAGAGCCAATACCAGCCGGCTCCAAGACGGACCCACCGCTGGCCAAGGCCAAGCCAATCAGCGCCTCCGTGATAACATATTTAAGAAGGTGTCCTGGTTCTGGCAAGGATAGAGTTAATTTCACAAAGAGCCAAGACAGGTGAGCCAAGCTGGCTGGGGGCTATTCCATACCATGTGACATCATGCTCACCATAAAAGGGGGCTAGTCGGGCAGGGGCGGGTTCGGTGTGGCTCCGGGACAGGCTGAGCGTTGGGTCGGTCGGTTGGTCGGTCGTGGGATCGGTAAATTGTTCTTTGTTATCACCCATTGTGAATATCTGTTATCAGCACTGTTGTTGATTGTTTCCCTCTCCCTTGCTGTCCCAGTAAACTGCCCTTATCCCAACCCTCGAGGCTTTGCCGTTGTTTTTTCCATTCTCCTCCCCAGCCTGCCGGGGGAGGGGTGAGTGAGTGGTGCGTGGCACCCAGCTACCGGCTGGGGCTAAACCATGTCAGTCCTTTTTGGCGCCCAACGTGGGGCACGAAGGGTTGTGATAACGACAAGTTTGAAACAACAAAGTTGTTATAAGCATCTATAATGTTATTGAAACAGTTGCTGGTCATAATGATGTTCTGTTTGGTCACATGGCTCTGGTTTGTAAACCCGTGTTTACTCTATGTAATCCCTGCGGTGCTGTTTATCATCTCTGGGAGAGGGGTGTATGTTCTCATGTTGTTGTATTGTGTGATAATGACTTATGATAAGATATCATCGACGGTCATGAGTCTGAGCTGGTACTTGTATGTAGCATTTCTGTCAGGCCCGTACCTCGGTCAGTATCTTTCAGAACTGATTAATAATTGCACCCAATCTATGGGAAAGACGGGGGGGGATACCTTCTCTCACTCTTTCACCTCCCCTTTTCCCTTTTGGTTGGTTACAACAATTTTTGAGAATTTTGAATACCCTTGGAATGTTCAGGCCAGTATATTCCTATTGCTATGTCTCCTGCATGCTTTCCAACTCCTGTTCAGGGTTAGCAAAAATTGTTTCAAGAATACCACCCAAGGATCTTCCCCAAGGCTGAATGGTCAGGGCTGGCATGGCATGTGGGAGACTATGGGTGGGTATCTAGAGACCTTCTCACCCCCAATGGTTTGGAGCTTCACTCCCGAACAACTGCAAGACCCTGATAAAATGGTAGAATATTTGAAAGGAAAATGCTGTGGGGATTCTAAGGAGACACAACTTACTGCACTGTGCTGGGCCCTGGCCACAATCTATCAAACACTGCTTGAGAGTAGACAGCACCACCCGGAGTGAGAGAGCGGCTCTGGTGGGCACCTGGCCCCCAGCCAGGCTCAACCCACCACAGAAGGAAAAAAAAAAAAACAGTTAGAGGGAGCTTTTGCAGCCGGAGAGAGGAGTGAGAAGATGTAAGAAACTCTGCAGACACCAAGGTCAGTGAAGAAGGAGGGAAGAGGTGCTCCAGGCGCCGGAGCAAAGATCCCCCTGCAGCCCGTGGTGAAGACCATGGTGAAGCAGGTGGAGGCACCTGAAGGAGGCTGTGGCCCGTGGGAAGCCCACGCTGGAGCAAGCTCCTGGCAGGACCTGTGGACCCATGGAGAGAGGAGCCCACGCCAGGGCAGGTTTCCTGGCAGGACTTGTGACCCCGTGGGGGACCCACGCTGGAGCAGTTTGCTCCTGAAGGTCTGCACCCCGGAGGAGAAACCACGCTGGAGCAGTTCGTGAAGGACTGTAGCCCATGGGAGAGACTCACGTTGGAGAAGTTCATGAAGGTCTGCCTCCCGTGAGAGGGACTCCATGCTGGAGCAGGGGAACAATGAGAGGAGTCCTCCCCCTGAGGATGAAGAAGTGGCAGAAACAACGTGTGATGAACTGACCATAACCCCCATTCCCAATCCCCCTGTGCCACTGGGGCGGGCGGAGGTTGAAGCCGGGAGTGAAGTTGAGCCCGGGAAGATGGTAGGGGTGGGGGGAGGTGTTTTAAGATTTGATTTTATTTCTCATTCCTCTACTCTGTTTTGCCTAGTAATAAATTAGATGAATTTCCTCTCTAAGTTCCGTCTGTTTTGCTCGTGACAACAATTAGTGAGTGATCTCTCCCTGTCCTTATCTTGACCCATAAGCTTTTCATTATACCTTTTCTCCCCTGTCTAGTGAATGAGGGGAGTGATAGAGCGGCTCTGGTGGGCACCTGGCCCCCAGCCAGGGTCAACCCACTACAGGATCTCATCAATGCTTATAAATATCTAAGGGTGGACATCAAGAGGATGGGGCCAGACTCTTCAGTGGTGCCCAGTGACAGGACAAGGGGCAATAGGCACAAACTGGAACACAAGAAGTTCCATCTGCATATGAGGAAAAACTTCTTCACTTTGAGTGTGACTGAGCACTGGAACAAGTTGACCAGAGAGGTTGTGCAGTCTCCTTCTCTGGAGATATTCAAAACCCACCTGGATGCCATCCTGTGCAACCTGCTGTAGGGGGGTTGGACTAGATGATCTACAGAGGTCCTTCCAATCCCTACCATTCTGTGATTCTGTGATTTGCTCAGCTTTTTTTTTTTTTTCTTCTTTTTTTCCTGAGTGCAAAATGAAAGACTCGGAATCTAAATTAATGAAACCAAGATAGACAAATTAAATTGAGAAATTCTTATATTAGTCTGATAACTTATATAACAGTAGAAAAGAAATTACCTAGTGATGTATATGCAGTGTGAACTTTCAAAGCTTCAGTTCAGGTACTGAGTCTACACTAATTTAGTTGTAACCTTGGACAACCTTTTTTTTTTGCAACAAGTTTTCAGAATTGTTCAGTCTTTGAAACTAGACTGTTATGTAAATATAGTTGTAATATTCTTTCAAATGCGTAACTTTCATAGACCCTACTAGACAGAATGAAACACAATATTGCAGAATGTTACATGGGTATATTCTTTCTTATAACCCACCCCCCCAAAGTATAGAACTACTATTGTGTTGTCTGAGAAATACTTCAAGGTAATGTAAATTCAAGCTGGGTTGTAACTTAAAGGCTGGTAGGTTCATAAGCTTGCTTGCTGCAAATGCCAGACTGTTTAACCATAATGTACTCTTAACATGGTTATTTTCCTCCAAATGTCCAAGGATTTTCTAGGTTTGTTTTTCATTTGTTCTGTATTATTTAGAAGAACTAAGAGAACAAAAAGCATAAAGAAGAAATTTACCTGGTTGCATTCCTAATTCCTGCATTTGTAAAGACAGCAAATAAAAAATCATATATATCATCAGTGCATACAAAATCTAAATATCATCTACCTTGGTATTGCTCACAACATTGGGACTAACTAAATGTGATACAAAGGATTCAGCATGTATGCAATGTAATTTAATAAGGACCATATTGACTGAAATCTAAACTGTTGTTCTGAGAAATCTCAAAAAGTACTTCCTCATAAGCATCCATGACTAACTCCAGCACCACATGAGCTCCTCACTGGTGGTTACAGTGTACGAATACAGAAAAATACATTTCTAACAAGGGCAGTTGTTTTTCTTTGGATTCATAAACAGTTTAACTTGATGGATTGATCAAAGTGTTTTAAAATATAAAATTTCCCTTAGAGCTCAGTACAATGCAGAGATAATGAAAACATAAATTCAGTAATTTAAAAGTCAAACTCATCTTATGTCAGTAATCTGAATGTCAAATCCACCTTTTCCTAAATTTTTTCCTTTCTTTTTCCTCCTAGTTATATTTGCCCTTTCACTTCAGCCATTTCCTTTCTTGCAGTATGATTTCTCCATAGTTTGTTACTTCTCTCATCTTCTATCACTTTCTTTCAGGTAGAAGAACAACAGACTGAAAGAGGGTAGATTTAGATTAGGTACTAGGAAGAAATTCTTTACTGTTGTGTTCGGTTTGCATGGCAAGGTTTTGGGGGGTGGGGGGGTGGTGTGGCTACAGGGGTGGCTTCTGTGAGAAGCTGCTAGAAGCTTCCCCTGTGTCTCATAGAGCCAATGCCAGCCGGCTCCAAGATGGATCCGCCCCTGGCCAAGGCCAAGCCAATCAGCGCCTCTGTGATAACATATTTAAGAAGGAAAACAAAGGAGTTGAAAAAGCTTTTGCAACCGGAGAGAGGAGTGAGAAGATGTAAGGAACTCTGCAGACACCAAAGTCAGTGCAGAAGGAGGGGGAGGAGGTGCTCCAGACACCGGAGCAGAGATTCCCCTGCAGCCCGTGGTGAAGACCATGGTGGGGCAGGCTGTCCCCCTGCAGCCCATGGAGGAAGGATGAGGGGGTGTAGAGATTCCACCTGCAGCCCGTGGAGGACCCCACGCCGGAGCAGGTGGAGGCACCTGAAGGAGGCTGTGGCCCGTGGGAAGCCCACGCTGGAGCAAGTTCCTGGCCGGACCTGTGGACCCGTGAAGAGGGGAGCCCACGCCAGGGCAGGTTTCCTGGCAGGACTTGTGACCCCGTGGGGGACCCCACGCTGGAGCAGTTTGCTCCTGAGGGTCTGCACCCCGTGGGAGGGACTCCATGCTGGAGCAGTTCGTGAAGGACTGTAGCCTGTGGGAGAGACTCACGTTGGAGCAGGGGAACGTTGAGAGGAGTCCTCCCCCTGAGGACAAAGAAGCGGCAGAAACACCGTGTGATGAACTGACCGTAACCCCCATTCCCTGTCCCCCTGTGCCGCTGAGGGGGGAGGAGGTTGAAGCCGGGAGGGAAGTTGAGCCCGGGAAGATGGGAGGGGTGGGGGGAGGTGTTTTAAGACTTGATTGTATTTTCTCATTGCTCTACTCTGTTTTGCTTGGTAATATATTAGATGAATCTCTTCTCTACGTTCAGTCTGTTTTGCTCGTGATGATAATTAGTGAGTGATTTGTCCCTGCCCTTATCTCGACCCAAGCCTTTTGTTATACTTCTCCTCCCCATCCCGCTGGGGGAGGGGTGAGTGAGCGGCCGTGTGGCACCCAGCTGCCGGCTGGGCCTAAAACACGACAACTGTGAGGGTGGTGAGGCACTGGAACAGGTTGCCCAGAGAAGTTGTGGATGCCCCATCCCTGGAAGTGTTGGAGGCCACATTCGATGGGGCTTTGGGCAACCTGGTCTAGTAGAGGGTGTCCCTGCCCGCAGCAGGGGGGTTGGAACTAGATGGTCTTTAAGGACCCTTCCAACCCAAACCGTTCTGTAATTCTATGAATAAGACTTCTCTTTTTCAGCTTTTTTTTTTCCCTGAAAGGAACAGGAAATATTGTCTAGACAGTATAGAGTCTAGACAGATGTCATGGTTTAATCCCAGACAGTAACTAAGCACCATGCAGCCACTCACTCACCCCTCCTCCTGCCAAGGGAATGGCAACAAGAAGGTAAAAAACCCCACAAAACTCATGGGTTGAGATAAAAACAGTTTAATAGGATAACAAAGGAAGACAATAATAGTAATAATAGGCTAACAATAATAATAATACAAGTGATGCACAAATGCAATTGCTAACCACATGCAAAAGGAAAATAAAACAATCCGATGCCCAGTCTGTTTCTGAGCAGTGAATCTGCCTCCCTGCTAGCTTCCTCTGTTATATATGGAGCAGGCATATGTTCTATGGCAGGGAATCTCCCTTTGGCCAGTCTGGGCCAGCTGTCCTGGCTGTGCTCTCCCAGCTTCTGGTGCACCAGGCAGGGAGTGAGAAGCTGAAAAATCCTTGACTTAGTGTAGACACTACAACTACCTAGCAACTGAAAGCATCAGTGTGTTATCAACGTTATTCTCATACTAAATCCAAAACACAGCACTATACTGGCTACTAGAAAGAAAATTAACTTTATCTCAGCTGAAACCAGGACAACAGAATACAGTCAAGTATTTTTGTCCATTCCTGAAATCATCCCAAGTGTTTTTAGTTTTTATTCTGTTTTCATTAGCTCCTATATTCAGTAGCTTATCTCTTCATTTGCCCTTCTGCTTGTTTTGAACTTTTCCTTATTTTTCAGTATACTTTCCCTTCCAAGACCTGCAGGTAAGACAGAATAACTTGCAACACTACAAGTCACTTAACTTGACTTAAAATTATGTGGAAAGCAGAGAAAAGGGAAAACAAAAAAACAAACAATATAGTTGTTTGAGTTGCTAGGAAGATATACTGGAATAGTTGAAGCCATCCAGAGGGACCTTGACAGGCTGGAGAGGTGGGCCTGTGCGAACCGCATGAAGTTCAACAAGGCCAAGTGCAAGATCCTGCACGTGGGTCGGCACGATCCCAAGCACGACTATAGGCTGGGTGAGGAATGGATTGAGAGGAGCCCTGAGGAGAAGGACTTGGGGGTATTGATTGATGAGAAGCTCAGCATGAGCCGGCAGTGTGCGTTTGCGGCCCAGAAAGCCAACCGTGTCCTGGGCTGCATCAAAAGAGGTGTGACCAGCAGGTCGAGGGAGGTGATCCTGCCCCTCTACTCCGCTCTTGTGAGACCCCACCTGGAGTACTGTGTCCAGCTCTGGGGGCCCCAGTACAAGAGAGATATGGAGCTGTTGGGGCGAGTCCAGAAGAGGGCCACGAAGCTGATCAGAGGGCTGCAGCACCTCTCCTATGAGGACAGGCTGAGAGAGTTGGGATTGTTCAGCCTGGAGAAGAGAAGGCTCCGGGGAGATCTAATTGTGCCCTTCCAGTACCTGAAGGGCCTACAGGAAAGCTGGTCAGGGACTGTTTATGAGGGAGTGTAGTGACAGGACAAGGGGTAATGGGTTTAAGCTGAAGGAGGGTCGATTTGGATTAGATGTTAGAAAGAAATTCTTTACTGTTAGAGTGGTGAGGTACTGGAACAGGTTGCCCAGAGAGGTTGTGGAGGCCCCCTCCCTGGAAGTGTTTAAGACCGGGTTGGATGAGGCTTTGGTCAGTGTGGTCTAGTGGAGGGTGTCCCTGCCTGCAGCAGGGGAGTTGGAACTAGATGATCTTTGAGGTCCCTTCCAACCCTAACCATTGTGCGATTCTATGATTAAGCTGAATGGGTTGGAAGTGTATCGCTGGCTAGCATGGAGACTTGTAGCCACCCAGAAATGCTGGAATATGTAGGACATTATGATCACGAAGGAATACAGGCATATTCTGAAAAGAATGCAGTGAACTGTGTTTTTGTGCTTGAAACAAACAAGTTTTCACTATCAGTGTGAGGTTTCCAAAGCTCTTCTCTTATTATCTGTATTTCTCAGGCTGAATTTCATCCAGTTATTCTTCATTCAGGAAACCATTTCCTGCAAATGGAATGACAAGTCTGTCAATCTCCTATTTCCTTCTCAAAGGAAATGTTGAATGCAGTCCACAGTGCAGTCCAAATAGACATACAGACTGAGTTCAAACTAATGTATGAACAGAGTGGATAGTCAGGAGATGAGAAAACTGTGGAAAAACATGGATCAAAGCAATCTAAAATCATTGGCTGAGTGTAAATTGGAGCTCGTATGTATGCCATGGTATACAACACAGACCCGGGGTTCAACACTTCCCAGTTTTACATCAACTGAAGACAAGGATTAAACCTGGATGTGTACTTTCTTTTGGAAAACATCCACTGTGAGCTGTGGGGGAAGGAGCCTTTGGGAAGGAGCCATTGGAAAGGAACAATATTGTGAAAAGTACCTGTGCTGGTTTTGGCTGGGAGAGAGTTAGTTTTCTTCACAGTAGCTAGTATGGGGCTGTGTTTTGGATTTGTGTTGGAAACAGTGTTGATAACACAGGCATATTTTCATTACTGGTGAGCAGTGCTTACACAGAGTCAAGGCCTTTTCTGCCAGGAGACCCTGCCCCACCAGTGAGTAGACTTGCAGGTGCAGAAGAAGCTGGGAGGGGACAGAGACAGGACAGCTGACCCCAACTGACCAAAGGGATATTCCATACCTTATGACATCATACTTAACCTATAAAGCTGGGGGAAGAAGAAAGAAGGGTGAGATGTTGAGAGTGATGACATTTGTCTTCCCAAGTAACCGTTACACATGATGGAGCCCTGCCTTCCTGGAGACAGCTGAACACCTCCCTGCCAATGGGAAGTGGTGAATGAATTCCTGGATTTGCTTTGCTTGTGTGTGTGGCTTTTGCTTTACCTATTAAACTGTCTTTATCTCAACCCACGAGTTTTCTTACTTTTACTCTTCTGACTTTCTCCCCTATCCCACTTGGGGGGAGTGAATGAGCAGCTGCGTGGCGCTTAGTTGCCAGCTGTGGCAAAATCACGACAGTACCCTGGCTGGATGATCAGAGAACCAAAACTGTAAGGCACAAAGAAAATTACACACTTTTCCCACAGTGTAGACACAACTACTGAACCCAAAAATAAATCAAATAATATTAATATTCTCCTTCGAACTTGACACTTCTCTTAAATGAGCTAGCAATCACAATGTCAGATATTGCTGAGAGATCCACAAGCATAAAAATGGATGAGTATCCTCTATGTATTCACAGTATGAATCATCTATTAGTGCCATTAATTTTTTCATCTGAATTCAGATCATGCCGTCCCAACTATTAGCTTCTGTTGCACACTGTTAACGTATAAGTTTGCTTTAAAATAAGCAGTTTTTCAACTAAGTGGTATTTAGCTTTTTTAGAATCTTCAGTGAAGGTTGAATTGTGTTGTGTTCATAAAGAGGATGGAATGAGACTTTTAGTGTCTTGAAATAGTGGCAAAATTTCTACATATATGTCTCACCACACTGTAAATAATATTTATTGAGATTTTGTTTAATCTTGTATATTTTTATTATGTTCTTTTTTAAAAGAAAAACAATTTCTATTTATCGTGTAGTTACTGCTAGCTTAGCATACCTCTAATGCACTGGTCAGATCTCAATGTTTATTAGAAGCCATTTTTAGCTCTGTACCTGCCTTTGTGAAATGGAAGATGCCTGTTAAACCATAAAACAAAACAATTACATTCCAATCCTGTCAGCTCCTTGTTCATATAAGCTCCCTTCCATTCTTTCTGTGCTCTCAGAAAAGATAAGAAAGATGAATAAAGGGCTTTGAATAAATAGTTAAAATGCTACATTAACAGCATTGGAAGATTTTATCCTCTGATTCAAAAATTTAAAAAAAAAAAATTAGATCTAATACTTGCCATCAACGTTCCAACCTGTCTTGTTTGTATAAACATCTCTCTAAACCGACTAAAAATATTTTTGAGGTTTTAAGATTTATTTCAACTTATTCTAATTGGTCATACCCCCATCATCATGAAAATTGCCGTTGACTACTATTATTTTCTTGGCAAGACAGGTGTTCTTGCACAGTATGCAGCAGAGCAAGAGATGTAATTCCAAGGAGGATTTCAAGTGACTAATTCCAAGAGCAAAAGGCAAAGGAGGCATTGCATCAAATGAAATGGTGACAAAATGAAGTTTTGTTTGTTGCAAGTTAGAGTGGAAATATAATAGAATGCAGAGCAGTCAGAGGTACATACTCCACGCACAAAGGAATATATTACTTTATGAGCAAATTATAGTCATTTGTATTCTCAGCAAGCAGCAGTGTTAATTGATATGAATTAACAAGAAATTAAAATAGGTGTCATGGAAATTCTTTTTATTTCACATCTTCTTTCCTGTGCTTGTCATATATTCTGTAAACTGCAAAGGTCTCCTTTCATGTAGCAGTTCAGACTGCACGAAAGGTTCAGGGTCCTGCTTTGCAAATGACTGTCTAATGTTTGTCAAAATTCTGCTGGTGTGTGCTTTCTGGAATTAGGCAGCACACAGAGAACTAAATCCTTGTTCACCTTCTTCATTTTTTCAAGTGAGCCTATTTTTAATAAAGATTGGGGATCGAAAATTGTTTGGAGCATTGTCTTCTTTATGTTTGTTGAACTCCACAAAGTCAAGACTAGCATTTTCTCATGACACAGTTCCTCATCCCTTTCTGTCAGTATGACACACACATCTCCTTAGCTGTTCATTGCCAATTACACACTGCCCCCTTTTTTAGCCCTCCATTCTACTAAGAAAAAAAAAAAAAAAATCTTTGGTGCTGCATTGTAAACTAGGTCAGAGAAATGATCTGGTATAAACTAACTAAAATAAAAAGAAGAGGGATAGCATGAAAGGAAGGGAGGACACATTTCAAGATAGCATGAAAAGGTATACAAGAAGCATTATGAAGCTTCAGGAACACAAAGTTCTGATACAATCTTTACTTCCATCAAATTTCTGTGCTCTTTAGCCATTTAAAATAGAATAATATAGCTGTGAAATGTTATACAAAATAGGAATAATACTTCTAATACTCTTTTCATAGAGGAAAAGAAATGTTCAAAAGCAAAATACAAAGGCTCAAGGTCACCTGTAGAAATTTTATTTCCTTATATGTCATTTTGCAGCCTAGTTTTTGCGACAAGTTCTGCAACCCATATTGACAAAAACGTGTTTCTGAATATCCTGGCCAGGGGCTGTTGTCATAAGCATTTCCAAATTACTGTATCTACAAAGCACTGAATTAATTAGGCATGATATATTTTTGGCATGTGACTGCATAGAATGTAACATAATGTCATGAAATCTACCAGCCTGAACTGCACTGTTTGCAGAGGTGACAGTCTCATGGGAATATTTTCAGCTCTGAATGCAAGCAATTTACCTTGAAAGTAAACTGCTAGCTCTTACTAATGCAACCTCTCTTTTCTCTCCCTCTTTTTCAATAGCCACGCCTGATGGGCTGGCTTTTTTTTCTTTCTTTCTCTTTCTTTCTTTCTTTCTTTCTTTCTTTCTTTCTTTCTTTCTTTCTTTCTATCGGATCACACTTTGCTGCACAACTTAATAAGAAAGAAACAAATAAGAATGTCCCAGCTAAACTCCCAGCATCTAGGTAAGAATTAGAAAAGAATCCGAGATAGCTATAGCTTAGTAAACAAAAATGGCTTGAAAATTTAATTTAATTTCATTGTATGCTAGCTTGAAAATATCGCACATGTGATATGCACATGTATACATACCTGTATGTATGTATGTGTTTCACATACGTATGTTTGTGGTCCTGCAAACGATTTTTTTCCTCTTTATGGACCTGCTAAAGTACTTAATGTGTAATGATCTTTATGAAACAAATGACAGTGTGTGCAATGATTAGATGAAAGAATGAATCTAGTTTGTTTCAGAGCATACTTCTATAGTGTTAACAATTGCTGTTTCAAGATGGTGATCTCAATAACGTCACCCCTTAATTTGAAAACTAATTTTTCAGCTGATGAGCTGCTTCAGGTTGTGACCCCATGACCACTGTACAGAATCAATGGTGTATTTAACTGAAGTACTAAATTTCACACTAATTGTTCCGTAAAACTTTACCTAAAAGACATCATTCCCGTACAGAAGTGTATATAAATGTTCAGCTCAAGAAAATAAAAAATTTCTCCAAATTGTTTCTTTATCTAAGTTAATATTAAATTTTGTTAAATGATATTTTGGTTTTGGTTTTTTATTATTATTTTTTACTAAACAGGTACACAATAGTCCACTTTTCTATCAAAAGATTTTGTCAGAATATGTTCATTTCAGATACATTCAGGAAAGAAAATTATCAAAAAGTAAATTGTTTTATGATCCCAATTTGAAATGGTAAATGTTTCTTTTTAAGGAAATAAAAATGCATCACTTAACGGTATTGTTCCATATTATTTTATACAGTAGGTAACATTTAATATTCTCTATATCATATTTTTACTATATTATAATATTTTAACACAGAATGTGAATCATTCATGTTTCAAGCTGAGACAGATGTTGAAGTAATGGCATTTTTCTAAAGAATGGTTATTTTGTTTTCCTACCTACTAAATTGCAGTTTCCTTCTTCTAAGCTACAATGGTACCAGGACTTGAAAGGTATCAAGGTGAAGCATATCTTATTTCATACTTTGAATCATACTAAACAATGAGGCTTATAACGTCACTTCACATACTTACCGTTGTTGTTATGATTACTATTAATAACAGGAATGGTGAGCAGCAATAGCATAAGTACACGATTTTGTGCTATTGTAATGAAACATGGCAAAATGATGGCCTTTGCAAGAAGAGAGTAAGAGATAAATAGATGCAGCAGATCAACAATGTTTACACAAGTAAACAACTTGATAATACTGTTTAGCATGTAATAGTCTAGGTTAGTAATAGTCTTATTAGGTCCACTTCCTATCTGTTGCCAAGGCTTTCATGTGTCTTTTAAACAAACTTTTTTGTTATACATTATAATAAACTGTTTCAGTAGACATGTACAGATGTTTCAATGAACAATAGGTGAAAATAAAAAAGATCTTTGAAAAGTTAATGAGAAAGCAATAAAGATACAGCAAAGGTAAGTGTTAATATCTTTATTCCGTACAGCAAATGGTAAGTTCTCTTCATGGGAAATGGGTAGTTTGCTTACAATGTATTGGAGAACAAGAAGCCAAGGCTGTAGGAAGAATGATATTAACTAAGTAATACTGTGAAAAATAAAATTTTAAAGCATGTAGGTAGTGCAAGAGTGTCAGGGTCAAAGAAGAAGGACAGCAGTCATAAAGACACAAAATACTTGATTATATTAGCTGTATGAAACCAGAAAACTCTATGTTATAGTTGTTATGAATGTTGAATGTGTTATGAATATAGAACGTATAGACTCAGATGGATTTGCAAATCTAGAATAAGGGCCAAGTCATATATTTTTCACAGTATCCAGGCTTCTGTGACAGGAGATGAGTTACAGTTCTTCACAGTTATTAGAACTACAGTGGGAATCAGTGCCTGCTTCTATACATGCAACATCCAAAAATTATATTAAATCCCACTGGACTGCAGGTGTTGCAGGATTAGAAATATTCACTTTTGCAAATCTAAAAATCTACTTGCTAAAGATCATCAGGACAAAGTATACTTTGTCAAGCTTGACATCTGCTAAAAGAAAGTCTGTAATGTTATTTCTCTATAGTTTATCCTCTCTGAATCCATTAAGCTAAATTCTTTTTTTTTTTTTTTGTACCGATATATGAAACTTGAATGCATTACAGAAGGTGATATGTAACTGCTAAAGGACTCCGATGTTAAAAAAATTGAAAATAAAAAAAGGAGAGTCTTTGTTGCTTCTAAGTAAAAAGATTTTGTCACAGTTGTGAATGGACAGGCAGGGAGGGAGATGAAATAAAATGGCACATTTGATGAAAATATACATACAAATCAGGATGAACTATCAAAATTCTACAAGGCCTACTCTAAAAATGATACTGATTCAATAAACATGCATGCTACTCATTATTTATTTTTAAAACAAATATTAGAGATTTAATCATGTACAGAACATCATACATAAGTTTAAAAACCCTTCGAAAGGGTATTTTTTTCAGGGAATACCTCTAGGCACATTGTCCTTGTGACTCAGAAGACACTGAAGTATGAGACACTTCCATTTTTACCTGTGGGTATCCAAAGGAAGTATTTTTCCAGTGTATGGTGCAAAAAAGAACCAACTGAGCCTTAAGGAGGCTGAAGAGGAGGGAGTGGATAATAATCACTCTAGTGCAGTGAATCTGAGTGACAGACCAAATGGCTCTCTGTTAGTATGAGTAGAACAGGGAGGAAGAAAATGGAGTATGGTTGGGAAAAAAGAGAAAAAGCTCAAGTTTTCAAATGATGAGTCTTGACAATTAAATGCACAGTCCAGATAATGTGCCAGGAAATAGACGATGTAAATGAAATCAGGGTTGAAGACATAGATTTGCGAGTCATCATCACTGTAGAAGCCATATAGCTTAAGATGGTGATAAGGCAGAGAGAAGAAAAAATGAAGCTCTGAGGGACAAAATCTCAGTAAGACAGACAAGGGGAAAAGAACAGCCAAACAGTATTTTGAAGGAGAAGCTGGAGCATGGGGTAACAGAAGCCAATTAATGATTTCAGTGCTTTGCTAACTCTCTTTTGTTGGCTAGGATTACTATTTCAGTGCAATCTGGTTTTAACAGCCTGGGAATCACAGGTTTATCAAATTAATGAGTATTAATATTGACATAAATCTGGACAAGAAAAAACCATTGTCAAGGAAAGTTGAGCTGGCAAGCAGGGAATGTATGCTATTTCTGCCTAATAATAACAAGTTTTTAAAATCCTGCTTTTCTTGGGATTTACTTTTTGTTTTGAAATATATACCTATATGCTCATTGGTATCTCCCCTTTCTGCTGCCATGTGCTGCCTGCTGCTACATGGATTCACTTTTGGCACGTGGTTGTTAATACTTTATGCAGTTGTCATGGTTTGAAACCAAATTGAGACGTGGAGACTAACTAGCCTTGGCTACCAAACCACATTTAGTCACAGATATATTCGACACGTACAAGATCTCCCTGCTCCATGTTAGTCATAACGGTTGGGTACAGAATACCTGCTTCTGATTGGCTGAAATTCCCACAATGCCTGGCGATTGGATGTCGCTGTCACTGTGGCAACCATGTTGCCATTCTCATGTTAGCTGTAGGGTAGCCATTTAAGCATAAACAGAGTTTAGCCAGGCCCAATCCTCTGCCAAACTACCACCATGGCCTGTCTTGCACTGTGCTTCTGCCAAGATCAGGGGTCTCTTATGGTACGGTTTTGGTCATTTGGCTTCATATCTATCTCCTTTCCAGATTTTTGTAGCTGGTCCACTTAAAATATACATTGTCTACAACGGACATCATATCCCCAAACAGCAAAATAGAGACCTTCCAGCCTGCCTTGAGACCTGAGGTACTAGTACAACATAAAAAAGTGAGTAGTGTAGTGACCATAGGCTGCTTATGAAAGATGCAGACCAGCCTGACCATTCCCTGGTCCCATGCTGCAGACATTCTCATGTTAATTATCTGCAAGGACAGTTCTCTTCCACGCTGGAGTTCATTGAGTTATCTGTTCTTTTTCAGTGTAATTCAGTGTATTCTGCTTTGTCACTGGGTGTTGTCTTCATCCTTATGCCATTGCTGGATTAAGCAAAACATGAGGTCAAATGTCTTAGAAAAATGACACATGGAGCCGTGGTTTTACCCTGTTAATACTAGAATGTTAGATTCCTCCTGTTAAATTTTATTCTAGAGTTATACCAAGGATGCTGGTTTATCACTAATCACTGACCTTAGTTAAAACTGCATCAAACAAAACTTGTATTGAAGGATTATTTATTGTGCTTCGGACAGTTTCAAATCTGGCAGGAATTAGAGGAGTATGCACCTTCAAGTGCTGACAGAGCTGCAGCAAGCAAGGAAGAAAATAGTCAATCTCAGTTGAGAACTCTGCCTTCTCTACAGAGAAGGAACATTTATACTGCAAATAGCAGTAGCTCATCACAGTCATCGGTTTTCTGGTTCTGTAGCCATTTATCTGCAAATAAAACTTTGACATTCACTAAAAGGCAGTAAAGAAAATGGGGCAGGTAGGAAACATAAAGGAAGACCCTAAAGGACAATGTAAAGAAAGGTACAGTAGTTGACAAAGATAGCTTGGGCTCTTGATATGACTGCAATCAATTCTCCCAAAGGCCAAAATGACTTCAGTTCCTGGAATAACCTTGAAGGGTTCATGTTTACATCCTGCTACTGAGGAGATACTAAAAACTGAGTTGTCAGTGTCGGTTGTTTGTCTTCCAATTCACTTAGGAATAGTTCTTAATAAAGTAAAAAATAGTGTCCCATAACAGATTAGAGAGATGCCACCCTTTAAATATTTAAGTTAGATGTGCAGAAGCCCAGGCCTCTAATATAATTGAAATATATGGAGATACTTCTATACTTGGTGATTCTGTTCCTTTTAAAATTCAGTCCTTTGTGGTCCCTGTTTTGTATCAACTGCAAAGGAGCTTGGGTATCTTTATTCTTCACTTAGATATTTCTATTAAATGGGTTGGAACTGGACTGGAAGGGTCTGATTTTTTTATGTGATAGGTTAATTTTCTTTATTTTTAAACTCAATTTAGATTTTAAAGGAAAGTTTAGAGAGAGAAAGATGTTTTTGCATATGCCTATGTTTGTATATTCTTTATAATAAAATAAATTCTTTATAGTAAAAATATATGTTCTTTCTGTTAAAGATTGGTAATAGGAGCCCTATTTTTGTCTTCTCTCCTTGGAGATTTTAAGCTATGACTTTATGATTTCTTAGCAGTCCCTTTATTGTTTTAATTATATTTCTACTTAAATCAGCATGAGAACTTAGGCTAGCAAGGAACGTTTCAAAAACTCTCCACCTAAAGTCACACCTAAATTTAAAGCTCTGTAAGAAAACCATTATTAAGAGACCTTAGTCAGGGGAAAAAAAAAAAAAAAACCTTCTAAAAATTACTGCTGAGAAGGCTTGTAAAGATCATGCTGAGCAGTAGGTCAAACAGCCCAACCCATCGACAACTGCTAGAGTTAGGGAATTCACTTATCCTGGTAGGTGGCTTCTTCACTTCACTCACCCCTTTTGACATTGCTCTCTTATGTCATTTGGACATATTCAGTAAGGTGATATAAGGGGCAGACTTTTCCTGTACTTATCTGTATGTGGGGGAGGTATGGAGACTTGTCACTGCTTAATAGGCTACTTTATTTGCATTTACCGAACAAGCTCGGCATCATATAAAGTGAAGTGCGGGGTGAGAAGGGACTCATACCAACTACGTAAATTCTGTTTGGAATACTTCCTTTATAACCTGCACAGCCCTACTGAAAGAAGTAATGTATCATTCAAGCCTTGTCCAGGCTCTTGTCCTTCCATGGTCTGGCATTTTTGAAGATAGAGCTGGAACCCATTTAAGTTATGTTTTCTGAAGCTTGTATAGATGACATATAGTTAAAACTAGCACACAGGAGGTCCATACAAGAAAGATGTTCTCCTAAGACAAAACTGAATCAAACCAGCTTCTTGCCTAGTCACAGTAATGAAAGCAAAGTAATATAAGATGAAAACACAGCCATTAACTTGTCAGTAACTTGACTGATGAGCCACTGCAAATACCTGAAATCCAGGTGAGAACCCATGTAAAGAATCAGTTGTCTAAGAGCCAGCAACACATGTTGAAAAACTGACAAGATATCTCAATCATATGATTTTCAGGAATAAAGGAGGAAATCTAACCTAAGCTGTGGATACATCTGACTTTTTACTATAGTCGGTAAAACAGAGTGTTTATAGTTATGTAATTATAACTGATATAAAACTTTCTAGGAAGTCATAATCCAAGGTTAAGATAGACACATGATGCATTCATGTCTCTGCTTTGAATTCAATGGAGATGGTGAGACTGACTTTGTAATGTCTTAGGGAGCTGTGGCCTAATATAGTTATTTAACTTAATAGCTTGTAATCATTGACCTGAATGTGCTTTCAATAAGCCCATATTTTCATGTTGCCTACTGATTTTGTTCAAGTTCTCACATGTGCCTGTATGGCTGCACAACCTCCCTGCTGGACCTCAAGCTGGGTTTGCTAGCAGCTATGGCAGTAGTTACAAGGTAAAAAAAAAAAAAAAAAAAAAAGCACTTTCCTAGATAGATAGATAGATAGATAGATACTACAGAACTACAGAGGTAGATTGTGGAGTTAGAGAGCTGACAATGTGCCCATTATTTAGATATGTTTTGTGACTTGCATAATCAGAAGTCCAGGACCTGGAAAGTGCATGTGCCCTTCTCACATTGTTTTAAAGTTGTATTATCAGCCCAACTGTATTCAACAATTACAATGTTAATTGAGCCTGAAGTGAACAAACTCATCTACTGTTTCATTAAAGAATTAACTTTTCAATTAAAGTTTAGCTTTCTTTAGTCCATTTACATAGACATCATCCTAAAGCAAATAGAAGAACAATTTATCACCGTTACAGCTTTCTGAAACATAATCACGATGAGCTTATCCAGTGTCAGAGTTACTGAAATAAAACTATTATAACAAAATTGATTAGACAGATTTAAGGAAAAAAAAGAAGTTCAGCATTATTTTTATAATGAGATACTCAATAGTCAAGTTACAAAACAATTTGCAGTCACGAAAATGTTGATCTTTCAATAGTCATTGTCTAGGAAAGTCAAGTGTATATATATATTAAATGAATTTTATTATAGAGCACATATCTCTGCGTGCCTTTGTAAAATACACTAAGACCTCAAGTTTTCTGTATTTATGCTGCTGATAATTAAACAGTAAATATGGATGAAACATTTTTTAACTTATAATTTCCATAAAATCTTCACCTTACTCAATTAAAGAAGAAATGACAGTGATGCTAACCGTACAGCTCTGACTAATAAGCCACAAAATGCAAACTGTAGGACACAATTATTACGTTAGTGGAAAAGTGTTACATAGAAGCTTACAAGGCTCTAAGCGATACCAAATAAAGGTTTACTCAGTGAGAGGTACTTTATCTTATTTATTCATCTTTGCCACATATGAGAGTATGAAGTTTAGCAGACAGTGATGAATTTTGGAGAATCCATGTGGGAACAGTGATACTGAGCAGTTACTGTAGAAATGTTCTATTAGGTAACCCTTATCTATCTATCTTTATATTGCCCTATCACAATAATATCTGAATGCCACAGAAGACTCACCTTTATAACACCCTTGTGAAGTGTCAATAGTCTCATTTTAAAGGTGGGAAATAAGAGGTAGAAAAATAAATATTTTTTTACCATAGATTACTTAGGTAAAATATGACAGTTAGATTGAATTTTTATCTCCCAAGACTTCAGTTTGTTACTTAACCAGTAGTTCATCCTTCCTTACATAGTTATTTATAATTAGATATAGATCAAAGCATAAATGAGATGATTGAAAGTGAGACTGTTTTTTTCATTTTGTAGAAAGGTTGAATAAAGCATTCTTGCACCAGGTTCAACAGCTATAACTGTGATTCTACTGTAGATCTGGGAAAAGCGGCTCTCAATTTTATTAATGTGGATTCCAGTCAACTCCCTTCTTTTGTTCCTCAATGTCTAACTTAGAAATAGAAATCACAACTGAATCAGAAGAGTTGGAGCTTCGAAAAAGCTCTCCTGTTTTTGGGGCTTTTTTTTGGTGTTTTTTTGTTTCGTTTTTTTTTTTTCCCTTATGGAAAACTTTGAAAATTCTTTCTTTTTCTGAAAAAGATCTTTATTTTTGCTAACACTTTCATATTTGCTTCAGCTTCCCTCTATGTTGCCATTTTTCATCCAAGTGTTCTGCATTTCAATATAAAGAAATCTTTTTATTGCTCAAAAAACCTCCCAACATAGCTTCTCTGTCACCATTTTTGAAAGTTTCAATAACATCTAGGCATTCAGAAAAGTCTAGCAATTTCTCAGAGTGGCAATTCTTCCAGTTCTAGATCATGACATTAAAATTCACCTTTGTTTTGACAACCTTATTTCTCTCTACTGAGAGTTTAAATCCATCATAGTAAGGAATAGATGCGCAGAATTATCTTGTCTCATAACTGCATTGGGACCTTATAGGAGAAATCAGAAGTATACATGGTTCAGAATACATGGCTTATTTTACTGGAAGCTTATCAAAATAGCTAGAAAGGGGTTTGATAGTGGGAAAATCTGTATTACTGAAGTGTTTATAAATTTCTGTCCTCTCTCTTTCCTCACAGCAGTCTGGTGAGGCAAATAAGCACTATTTTTCCCATTATACAATTACAGAACAAAGCACTGAAAGTAGGATTATTTTCTTTTTGGACATCTAAAATTTAGGTATCTAAATCTGAACTATTAACCTAGACTTCCTATATCAGTACAGATACTGAGTCAACATTAAACATATTAGTAGGGCTTTTATCTGCCTGCCTCTGATTTCACCATGACGTGAATTGTACTTTGGGAATACCTGCTTGACTTCAGTGAGAACAGATGACTTTTTGAAATCAAACTCAATATTAAGAATTGTACATTTAGGTGACTAAGACAGAGGGATGAATGCCAGCCTAAATCTGAAGCTCACTCTGAGAGCTAGGCCAGTGTCCTAAGATGAGTAGTTCTGCGTATATTAGTAATTGCTGCAGTGAACCTCTTTTGTTCTCAATCTAGGTTGAGGGGAAAAAAAAACAAACAAGAAACCACCCCTCCCCCAAATCCCAGAAGTCTAATAGGTAATTACCACTGAGGAACAAGTAAAAAATATTGTGTGTGCAATTTCATAGAAAGAAAAATCCACCAATGCAGTCAAAGTTCAGTTACTAAGGCCGACATTCATTTCACAAACTTTAGAAACTTAACTGAGACTCCTTGAAGCTTGATGTTTCTACTCCATTTTTCTCTTATAACTTTCTGTATATCACTGAAGCTCCTCATTTAGCAGTCATGTTGCCATAAGGTCAACAGAGTGAAAAAAACATCTTCAGATGTCAGTCAGACCAGCTAAATTCTGAAGTAATTTTCTAGATGAGCCTCTTTCTCTTTCTACTGACTACAGAAAGAGTTAAGGAAACTACAGTCTCAGCTTATAGTGAGACACGTGTCCTTTATCATAGGTGTCTAGAAGCTAGATGTTTAGGTCTGAGATAATCAATTCAGAGTCCTTCTCTAGCCACTGCAGAGTGGTGTGCTCTTTTTCAAGGCAATTAATCTTATACTAAAAAAGGACATCTAAAACAGGTCTGACAAATCAGCCTCTTAACGTGCCTTTTTCTTGTCACTGAATAGGAAGGGAGCCTATGGTGACTAGTCCAAAGTTAAAATTATAGATGTAGAAAATTACGTTAAACAAATTGCCCTTCTTTTAGGTGGCTAAAACCGTGTAACTATATAAGATAAATTGCTGTATTGCACCTGGCTGGGATGGAGTTAATGTTCCCCCCAGCAGCCCTCACAGTGCTGTGCTGTGCATTGGTAGCCAGCAAGGTGTTGGTAACACACCGGTGTTGTGGCTGCTGCTGAGCAGTGCTGGCACAGCACCAAGGCTGTCTCTGCAACCTAAGGCTGGTAGACTGGGGGTGGGCAAGAGGCTGGGAGGACACACAGCCAGGACAGCTGATCCAAACTGGCCAAAGAGATATTCCGTAGCATATGACATCATGCTCAGCAATGAAAGCTAAGAGAAAGGCAAGGGTGGGTCTGACGATGACGACAACATTCATTACTAAGGCGTTTTTCTTCTGAAGCAACCATTATGTGTACTGAGGCCTTGCTTCCCAGGAAGTGACCGGACATTACCTGCTAATGGCAACCAGAGAATAATTAATCTATTTTTTTTTTCTTTCCCCTTTGCTTCCATGTGTCGCCTCTGCTTTTTTTTATTAAACTGTCTTTATGTCGACCCGTGAGTTTTTCATCTTATTTTGTCCCCCTGTCCCACTCAGGAAGAGGAGTGATGGAACAGCTTGGTGGGCACCTAGCAGCCAGCCAATGTCGACCCACCACAATTGGCACCCAATTTTTTTATCCAGTTCCCTTTATAATAAATTAAAATCTCTTCACTGTCTTCAGTAATTTTCAGGTCTGGCCTCAAAGTATTTAGAATGTTATTTATTGCAGTGCTTGTTCACTGCTGACTGCAGACACAGTTGCATGTAATGTGCACAGAGTGCTTGTGCTTTATCTAATAGCTAACACACTTTAAGCTGTTAGGCTGATCCATATAATTGAAATTGAGGAACGTTATTGTTTGTAATGTGGTACTTGCCATTATTTTTGATAGCCATTGTAAACCAGATATAAATAAAAGTCACAAATTACTGAAACATTTATTGCCAGCATTGCTAGATAAAGGGGAAAAGTGATGTATTCACTATTTATGTGGTGAGTGACTGAAAAGATATAGTAAAAGCAGTATCATTAAGGACAAAGACAGCAACAGGTGAGGCATCTTTTTCTTAGAAAGTTGAATTAACACTGGTGGGGTTACAAAATATGGAAATTTATTTTCCAATAACATTTTCAGTCAATCAGTCTTATTACATATCTCAGAATCAGGAGGCTGAACTACAGAAATGTAAGCTACTGCATTAAAAGAATGAACTAAAGCATAGTATGCTTTCACCACAAGCTTGAATTAAAATCAGTGAAAATACATTTTAGATGTGAAAATAATAGGGTTTTTTTCCTCCTTTTTATTACCTTTCAGTTTTGCATTGTTCTGTACTTCATATTTTAGCTTGGAACATAAGTAAAAAAGAAAATACTGTCAGGAGATATTGAAACGTACAAAAGAATATTTCTGGCCTTCCTATACAGACAGAAGCTCTTTGGATAATTTGAATAAGTTTCAGATAAGCAGCCATATTTTTGGGTGCTCATTAGAGCTTGGTGAATAATTTATAACAAATAATTTAGTTGATGAATTTTAACTCTCTTCGGCTCACAAATTGTCCATGAACAGATTGTGATTTTCCTAAATTATCTCATTATTCACAATCATTCAGTGAATAATTCCTGTGAATAATTCTTTCTCTGTATCTAGTTTGTGGCCAGTTGTAAACAGTTAACTTCCAAGCTGTTTTGGTCTGACACAGAAACCCTGTAGAATATTTCTACTTAACTGTAATGTTTGAAATCAAATTACCAGGAATAATAACAATTACAATAATAATAAAATCCTATATAATACACACACTTTCCACCCTAAGAGTCAGTTCTGTGTCTATCACTGTAATATTTAGGAAGATGTCCTGCAAAATCAAGTTAATTTTCTCATACAACCAAAGAGAGACAAATCCTTGTATATTCAAAAGATCTTGAGAAGTTTCTGAAAATGTTGTTAATTCCTTGGCTTCCTCTGATTTGGTGTTTACCTATTCATTGTGAGTGGGCTACAACAGCCAGAATCATGAAATGTGAAAGCAAAGGGAGTATTCATGCAGCAGCAGTAAAATCTTTTAAATGTTTAAGGATATTGATGGAGTAGTTTTCCAAGCTCAAGTAATAAATTGTATCAAAGTTTTTGAGTTTGGCTTGTCTTTTGTCATCTTGATGTTGGATTTTATTACATAAGGCAAATGCTGCATGAATAACCCCTTTTAATTTTTTTAAAAAAACGTATTTTTTTTTCTTATGTTTTTGCTTCTTCTTTCCATTATTCCATTAAATCTCTATTTAGTTTGAATGCTTTGTCAAAATTTTGTCGCATATCAATATTTTCTTTATTAGGAGAAATGATGAAATATTAAGATATGTTTCTAAGCAAATCAGGAATATTATTTATTTGCAATGAATGTACAAGGTGAATTCTCTAAACGCAGGCATAATTAAGCAAAAGGAAACAGTTCAACAACAGGAGGGCTCTTTAAGCAAACAATCAACCAAAATCCTTCTTTCTTAGCTTCTTTTAGGAGCACTGATGCTTTTGAAGCTTCTTTGCTGCTTTCTCTATCAGCTTCTGTCTCACAGACACCAAGAAAAATGATCTCTCTTCAGATACTAAGAAGAACTTTAATTTGATATATGTTTGCCCTGAAAAAATGGTAGAGGTCGGAAGTCTCTGTTTGTCCCTGTGCTCTGGATCTCAAATTGGTTTAGATATTGCATTACATGGAAAAGGTTAATAAATGAAACCTTCTTAAAGAAAAGTTAGCTGTAAAGAAATGACTACATACTGTAACAGATTCCACAACACTGTTCGGATTTTTCCAAGGCGTGATTGCTGAAATTAATTGGACTTTGATTTGAATAACAATTGCAAGATCAAGTCTCCAGTTCTAAGTGGTATTTTTGCATACAATAGGCTTTTCATCCATTGCTATATTTAATCACAAACATAAGCATGCCACACTGTCAGTATAAAAAGCTACATTTTAATTTGTGCACGTTTATTTTTCACATCCAAAAAGTTCGTGTTGTACATTATCTCATACTCAGTAACGATCAGCTACAGAAAACTCAGTGCTGTAGCATTCGCTGTCACTTCTTACTACCCACAAGTACTTGCTTTGTTTTCTGTGCAAAACCTCTGCTCTATAGCTGTGTAGTTTTCAGTACCTAATATTCCTTCTATTAAAAGGGATGTTTTAGCATGGATTATCACTCAGAAACTTTCAACAAGTTATTACACAAAACTTTATCCAAAAAAGAGGGTTTTTTTCAGAAAAGCATCAGCAATCCCAGAAAACCTGAATCACAAAAAGAAATGAGTCATTCACAAAGACCGTAAAGCAATACTGATAGAATGTATTTTTCAGAAATTATTTTAAACAAATGTTCTTGAAATGAATTACCTGAATTTTATGTTTCATCTTGAATATTTGGTTTTGATTATTATTATTTAGGTTTTTTAATCTGTATTTCTATTAAAAATGTCCCCTATGTTCCTAAGCTCAAAAATAATGTCTAAAAACTTTTTTGTGAGAATTCTGCTGTGGGATGCTGTATTGCAATGATGTGAACCATGAAGTCCCAGTTTTCTGTGTAGATTATGTCCAAAACAGTACCCCAAAGAACAGAAATTCCACTTATTTGTGAATAAGTGTATAATGAGGGTCCTAAACCTTCACTGATGCAGCCTGAAAGAAAAGAAAAAGAAAAAAGGAAAGAGACAAGTCAATAAGGTTTTGGAGAGAGCAAAACATATATATCCACTCAGAAATATGAGCCTATGGAGTCTGCTTACTTTATAGAACTATTTCCCTAGCCTGAGTAAAGGCATATATTTTTAAAACATGTACTGAAGGGATGACAGGAAGTCAACGAGTTTTTAAGTAGTATACTTAAATAAGAATCTACACTCCCTGAAGTCAACAAATATTTCAAACAATGAATGAGTGCATATTCCACGCTTGTGTCATTGCAAAAGGGGGAAAAGAACCAAATAAGAACATGAAGAAAAATTAGTTGTCAGGTTAGTTCTCAGGGCATGGAAATCAATGATTTGTTTTGTACTTTTGCCTTGAATCTTTTAGCAGAAACGCTTGCTTTCTCCCCATGAATCGGAGTTAGCTGGTATTATTGACATATCCACAGAAAGGCTGTAATTTAAAAAATGTATAATACTTGGCAATGAGTTTATTTAGGGGAGCTTTTGAATGTCAAGGACATTTGAGACAGTTTGCTCATTGTAGGCCATAGAATTTCAAGATATGAAAGGCTGGGAATAGATATACATATTTTTTGTGTCTAGCACAATAGACCTATTTTAATTCCTTTTTCTTCTTAAATTTCTATGCCTCATAGTATTCAGCAAACCTGTCCTCAGAAAGTCCCATACTGTACAGAAGAGCTACAGTCTGTGGTAGCCACTGAATCTTCAACTTCCAAGTCTTCGGCATAGTATCAAATTCATTATTATATAGTAACTTGCTCTAACAGCACAGTATATTAGATACCAAGTGCTATCCTCAATTATGTATATATTCTCTTTTGTTTATAGCAACAGGGCTGTTTTCCCCAAAACATACATTGGCCCTTCCTGTGTGCCAGCGGAATGATTAAGAGGTAAAAATGAACCATGTCTTTAACATGAAATAAAGGAATTACAAGAAGTACACCCTTCAGTGTATCCAAGATTTAGTAGGATCCAATGAAAAGAAGTCAGTGGAAAGAATGACTGATTTAATATATTATGAATCTCTGTAAAAGATTTCATCTTTAGGTTTCAAGGCTATAGGAAAAGCTGACACTCTGGACTCCAGAAAAGCCAGACAGCTGTGATTTGTTCAACAGGAGATGTGAAGTATAGCTGCTCACATTCTCTACCTGGCTAAGACATGGTGTAGTTTGAAGTCACAGACTAAAGTCAGGTTTTCATAATGTATTTTTTCAAGTTGCTAAGGAAAGCCAAGAGCATCTCCTATAGGCCTGTTCCAAGCTGTTGCTCTACAGCCAGGATCTTTCTGGGAGCATGTTTTATCAGTCAGGTTCTTTATTTTCCTAGCAACAATGTCCAAACAACTATTAAATCCTATTAACTTGTAAAGATTACTGATTCCCATTAATAAAAGCTTTTCATTTGTGCAATTGTAAAAGTTTTACTGTATACAATATTTCTTAGAGCTGTTTTAGAAAATTTAATAAAAGAAATACTTTTCTCTTCATTATCTGAATATGTTCATTAACATTCCTTTGAAATACCCGCTATTGTTGATACCCCGGTGATCCAGAGAGTCTCACTAGTGTCAGAATCACTCTATTGACTACAAGAAAGAGCAACCTATTTCCCTTCCCAAAGCTATTTCCCTTCCCAAAACTCTCAGTCTATGACTAACCAAAGGGGTTTGTTTTTCTCAGGTGAGCACCTGTCTAGTGAGCTAATGCAGCAAAAGACTGTTAGCCAGCTTGTAGCTATTCTCGCGATTCAGAGGATACCATAGGATGTACGCGTCACCACTTGGCACGTCCCTCATTTCTCATCAAATCCAAGAAGGAATGCTTGATTAGATCCAGACAGTTGCGAGCAGGGACACATTTGGTTGCCATCATTCAGTGCAGGTATCAGCATAACTGTTATCTGCTATGAAGTTAGGAGAATTTTTTTGTAACAGTGCACTTCCAATGCAGCTTTAATTTGTGTGCCCAATATTAGATTGAAACTAAATTACTATATTTGTTGTGAATAGTATCAATTCCTAATATTCTTCTCATTTACTGTATCCAGGGCCCAGTGTTCTGCAAAGGAGGTGATATAAATCACTGATAGATTGCTTTACCTGAGACAGCAGAGAAAAAAGTCTGAATTCAACCTTTGTTCATGGAAAGTAAATTACTTGAATATAGACTGAATTGCACCATAAGTCTGAAGTTTTTAGGGAATTACATAAATGCAGTTGGACTGACTTAGAGTATATTTTGTTTGCTGCACTGATGGAACTATCTGTTTTCTGAAGAGCTGAATTCACCCACAGTTTGAAGACTGATCAGAAGAAAGTTGCACAAGTTCTTGAAAACGTAACTCTCTTTAATCTCCCTACTCTCTCTAAGTAGCTACAATTGTCATAATCAGTCTGTTTGCTTTTGTGCCATCAAATTTCAGGCATGGATAATACAGCTACAAATACAAATGGAAACCAGCAATCCTTCCTATAGTATCTACTAGTAAAAATGCTTCTGGAAAAATCATCAAAGACACACAAGTAAGCATTCCTTTAGAAGAACTAAATATAATTTTCAAAACGTATTACACAGGTGTATATCTTTCTATCTTCCTCTTGAAAGAATTACATTATATGAAGTTTTACTCATAGCAGATTTGTTTTATTCAATGTAGTATTTCTCACATTTCTTTGTGTAAAATATATGTACAGTCTTCTAAAAAAATCTTATATGATCTTTGACTATAATATCCTGGCATAATGTGTTCTGTAGGAGGACTTCTTATAAACCTTATAAGAAAGTATAATATAGTGATAAAGGATTTATTTATAATTTGCGTTCCTATTGGAATCTGTGTAATCAACAATATTCCCACATATCTATAATAGTCTCTTTCTGTATGTAATTGATTTTAGGAAGCTAACTCTTCAATGTTGCTTTGAGTGCCTTAGGCATTGAAAAAAGAATGAAAGCAGTAATTTCCTACTAGTTATGCTCTCTGCTTTTACCCGAGAATTAAAGAACAATTCACCCTACTGTCGAGATTTTAACTTATGGCATGGCTTTGTTGTTTGTTTCTTCTAGTTTAACTGCTATGCTATTACTATGCTATTAAACACTTCAAGTTAAATTCTGGGATTAATTCAGGAAAAATCAGCACATTAGCTCTGGAAAGTAAAAAAAAAAAAGGTAAAAATTACATGGCCTTTGCCTTTCCCGTGAAGGCTACAGGCATTGACCTGTATGTGCAAGGTCAAGAGCTACTTGTGTGAGCCGTTCTATCTATGTGTCTTCTCACAAGTGTGGGTACGATAGCAGAGCTCCAGGTATACCCCTATACAGCTGAAGTGCCATAGCAGAGAAAATATCTATATAAGAGTAAGACAGTTTACTTCCCCCCTCTGTTTTTCCCCATCTTGGACTCTGTGAGAAAATTTGGCCATTGGTTTACTCTTTTAATGAGTTTGAAGGAGTTTGTACGGAAATGCTTGTAGACAGGCTAAGGAGGAATTGAAACATGAAATGCTACTGAGTAAAGAATAATAAAATTCCCATTTGAGATGGCAGAATTCATCCCATGGTGTACTAAGCATATACATAACCATATGAATCTTAATAAGTAATGCCCATTGATTTCACTTTGTGTGTCTGTGTTGAAATTTCTGCCTTCGTGTTCTTTTTATTTGGTAAATCAACTTTCTTTTGAATAAAGAAACTGCTGATCTGCTTTCAGAAAAGCACTCCATAGAGATGGACAGAAATAAGGAAAATCTTCATGAAACATTGAAATATTTAAGCTGATTATATTTTTCAATGTTTGAAGTGAAACACCATTTTCCTTTCTTGTGATTCTTTTACTCTTTCCCAAAGGAATCAATAGCTCTGTGATTTATATGCATTCTTTCTTTCAATTTTCCTCCTTTTTACCACAGAGTAAATCATAATAAATGATATGTAGAACTCATTATTCACTTATCGGTAGACAGAATTGCTACTCTTAAAATGTTTAAAATTTCTACCGTGTTGGAAAATTACAAAGCTGCAAACAGAAAATAAAAAAGCCACACAAAAATGGAAAAAAAAAAAATCCTAAAAACGTATTTTCAGATAACAATTTCTATTGCATTGAATGAGTGAAAGAAATAAAGAGACAATGAGTAAAACAAAGATTTGGTGAGGTGTTTTTTTCTTTGTCACCATTCAAATATGCCAGATTTACAAGTGGCTTTAACTGTTCCAAATGAAGTGAAGTCCTAATTCCATTTTGCTGAACTAATCATTACAGGGTTAGGAACAGTTGGAAGTTTGCTTATTGGTTTGGATTATGGTGCTAAAACTAATGAAACCAAAGTTTCAAACTGGTTTGTTTTTAACAAGGACAAAAAGCCAGAATATTTTTATAATTTATTTTGCAAAGAAGAGAGGAAATAAGAAAAGACACCTCATAGTGTCTGAATAAAATGTTTTAGAAGGAAAGCTTTTGATAATTTCTACACTAATATTCTTAATATTCTTTAATTGATATACCCCATGTAACCCCTTCTGATTCTATGATAAGAAATCTTACTTTTGTATAACCTCCTTTCCTACTTTTAGTTATCTATCTTGTTCTTCTCCAGTGAGTAGTAATTTTTTTCTAATGACCATCAGTTTCAGAGTAAGAACATCATTCATTTTGCATAGGGCACTGAAGAACTATCAAATCGTAATGATTTTCAGTCATTGCAGACCTGGGCCGGATTCAAGCCTAGTGACTCAGTGATGAAAGCCCCCGAATACTATTAGCAATTCCCTGAACTGCTCAGTTCCCATTAAATAAATGCACAATGTATTTGTCGTTAAGATTCCTATCTTCTCATTCTAATTCTCTATATTAGAAGCTGTTGGTCTAAAAATAAAAATGTATTTGCATCCATCAGGTAATTTTTTCCTCTAGTTACAATGTTACATTAATATATCCACAGTTATGGTCAGTTAAGTTTTCCACTGCAAATGAGTGGTTGGAGGATTCCTATCTTCATTATTTTGTTCTAAATTCTAAGCAGTTTCTAGGTGTGATATTCATTTTATGAGAAAACATATTACAAAAATCAAAGAAAAAGTCAAACAGAAAAAAATATTTTCAACATGATCCAGTAAAAATAGATAGCAATAATGGTCCAAACTAATTATAATCAAGGATTATCTGACATTTCTTTTGTGAACTCCATAATTCAAAAGTATACCTTAGCTGTTTTAATTAACACTGGCACAGAAGTTGTTAGTCAGATGCATTGTTTTGTAAAAAAAAAAAAAAATAAAAAAATAAAAAAATCTTAATTATTTAAGCCATTGTTTAATGACCATATAACCACAAAATAACCATCTAGTTATTTTTCCATATAAACTGAAAGCCTTATTACAGAACCTGAGAGCAAGTTATAAGGTAATTGCTTTTGAACTACTTGGTAACTTCAGGTATAATTGCTAAGTAATTTGCAAAATATGTAATTACAGTGGGCCATATGTTCTTATGTCTTGTGTGCCGCACAATGTGAAGTTTGTCACAAAAGTGACTCAGAATACGTAAACCAGAGTATAAGTATTAATGTTAAAGTACCTTGAAAAGAAATCTGAGCACAATCTACAGTGCTTTTACTGATAAGCAACAGAAGTCATTGCTATTGGAGAGGTGGGAGGAGCCATCTAGGAAGTATTTTGTACCATATGTCTGCTTCACAACCCACTGAAGAAATGTCAGAAGAACATTGCAAGTTAATATTGCCTGAGACAGTGATAACTTACAATGCACTGACAACACAGATTGCAGATGGCCAAATTACCACTACAAACACCTTCTGGCACCTGACAGCTCACCAGATGCTGGTGGGTGTCATTTGCTACTTAATCATGTACCTGAGGAGAGATTATGGAGTTCCTATCCAGGATCCTGTGGTATCCGTGTTGGTAAACAATAGATGGTCCTTCGTCAAGGAATTCAACACAGCGCCAGGGTAAATAGTGTCATGCATGTGTGTAGATGCCCTGATGAACTACCTCTACTGCCTTACGGAAAATGCAAGACTGGCTAAACTGATTGCTTTGCAATAGTAACCTTATTAACAAAAAGGTTAAAGAAAGCTCAAAATGCTGAATAACACATTTATAAAGTTGCAGAATAGCAAATTAAAAGCTTTTCTCACATTATAAGGAAATATCCTCATAAGTTGGAGACTTGTATTCCTTCGTACAGTAATAGTCATAATGTATTTGCATGTGGTCATGTAATTGGGGTTGTTTGTCAGTTTTAGATTTTTAATGTAAGCAAATTCTGACTACTGAATAAACATTCTTCAAGAAACCTGAGAGTGAGCATGTTCCAAAGTATCCTGGGAATTATACGTGTGTTTGCTTTTCCTTTTCTATTTTAATATTTTATCCAAGCTTTTAAAATTATTTTAATCCTGTCTCCCAGTTGTGAGGTTATTCAAGATTTTGCCTGCCTTTAGCCATAAAATAAAATAAAAAAAAAAAAAGCTCTTCAGACTTCATGGAAACCAAATCACATAGCAACAGATCACCAAGGTTTTCATGAGCCTTAGTGCTTTCAATATGTACTCTCTACTGAGTTTATTTTATAGGTATTTACATAGACTATTTTAATACATGACTTAAAAGGCTTCAGAATTATTATCCAGTTGCCAGGGTAAAAATAATGCATAATGAACTCTGAGAATTTAGTCATACACATTTTTGTGGTTCACAGATTCTTTTTCCTTTCCCCACTCAAAATTCCTAAGTGACTACTATACTCTTTTCATTCACATCGCATTGAATACAACAAGGGAAATTTGGAATCCCAGCATCAATGCTTACTTAGCTGCCAGACTAGAAATTAAGAATGAAAGTTTTATCTGTAATAAACATATATGACCTGTATTTAGATTAATACAGTATTAGTATAGACCACACCAAGACAGCTTGAAAGCTGCAAAAAAGCAGGAAGAAGGACAGAGTCATAGTCAAATGCAAAAAATGAGAAATAAAGTTAGCGTTGTGGTAGACATGACAGAACCTCTATCTGGACAACAGATACTGAATTTACATAGCAACGGGGAACTATATAGAAGAAAAGATGAAGGTATGAGAGTGGTGATAATAACAGAAGACAGAAGGTCCTGCTCAATTAACAGCAAGAAACAACACAGAAGCTGAGAAAGAGCACAGGGATCCAGACTCCACTGCAGTTACACATAATATTTAAATAGCTTTGCTTAATTGCAGCTTTGTGTATTTAGACTCTTCATAAAGTTAGTACAACCTGTAGGGTTTTATAAGAAAATCATACACCTAGTGACTGGTGACCTGGTGTCACTGTATTTGCTCTTTAGAGTACCACTTTAAGATGGAATAGTGATATATTCTCATTGCGAAAATGTACTTGCCTAGCTATTTTAAGCTACCAATTGTTAAATGGACTAGTAAACTGAATGGTGAGTTTACTGAAAGTGTTCCCTTAATCAGCTTGTCTGCTTATTAGGTGATAAGTTATCTCCCAGTCAGACAGTCAGGGCTGGCCCAGTTGGTGATCGGTGAGCTTTTGCACAATCGACTGCCCAGGTTACTGAGGGCTAACAGCACTTGATCGATGTGTATCAAAAGGTAGCACAAATCTGGCAGTGTAAATCATTTATGGGAAGTAGGATATGTGTAATCATAGGGAAGGCCACACAATATAAAAGTGATTAAAAATCACACATAAAAATCAATGAAATAATCTGAACTAATGAGCTGGAGGCAAAATTGAGAGGAAATTGTAGCTGGTCATGGAACTAATGCAGAGTGTGTCTGTATATTAGACACTTCTTGCAGTTCTTGTTAGCCCATCTTTAGTCCTCCTAGAACTTAAAGTAGAAAATGCAGTGAGGATTACTTGGTATGTGAGATGGATTCTCTTTGAAGAAACAACTGGTATTATAACTGCACATCTTGCAAAGGAGGCAAAGAGTAGAGCTGATCTAATCAAGAATGGCACATAAAAGATGAATTGGAAATGATCATTCTGAATTTCGATTACTGCAGAACTAGGGATACTATGTGGAATTTTTAGTCAGAATGCTTAGAAATATTTTCCACAACACCTGCAATTATAACATTTACTTTCCAAAGAAGTAAAAAAAAAAAAAATCCCTGAGTTCAACAGGGAATTAGACAAATTGCTGAAAGATCAGTCTACAGATTACACATTATCATCCAGATGAAACTTTGGGCTCATGAAGTTCCTACATCACTGATCGCAGAAAGCAAGGAGAGGGAAACAGTCATTTAATACTTGCCCTGCTCCTTTTACCCTTTCCCTAACCATCTGTTCTAAGCTGCTGTTGGAGATGGTATACTTGGCTAGATGGGCCTTCAGCCTCATCTAGTACAGCTGTTCTTACATTCTTTCGTATTTATATACATGGTTGGTGTTGAATAATGAGTAACAAGGGGACAAATATATGGTAGAACAAGCAGATGTCCAGATTTAAACTGAATGTTCATGAACTGTTACCAGAATCATAGTTTCTAAGGCCTGTGAGACTATTGTATGGAGTTAGGAAACCGACACCAGTTTTTCACAAAATCTATATTGCTGTTATAAACCAGTAAATTATGATGATGAAGTGTAAAAATGTCTTCCCATGGCATGATAGATGTTTGAGTTCTTTTAGTTATTCCTGCTAGATTTTTGGGTTTTAACATTTGGCCACATAATGATTTACCAAAAAATTTTGGGGTTGTTGTTTATTATGTGGGCCAATCTAATGTAGAGTAATTAAAATCATTCTATATTAATGTCTAAGAAGAATATTTTCTAATTTTATTTTCTAGGCCAATAAATACTACATTATATCTTTTCTTCCATGAGTAATAGAATCATAGAATCTTTAAGGTTGGAAAAGACCTCTAAGATCACCAAGTCCAACCGTCAACCCAACACCACCATGTCTGCTAAACCATGTCCCGAAGTGCCACGTCTACACGTTTTTTGAACACCTCCAGGGATGGTGACTCCACCACCTCTCTGGGCAGCCTGTTCCGATGCTTGACCACTGTTTTGGTGAGGAAGATTTTCCTAATACGCATTGAAGTAATAGAAGAAGCAGTTTCATATATTAATATCAGTGATTCCCCCAGAATCCATACATCTGGACATGCAGGATAATTCACTTTCATAGGCTACATTCGTTTGAATCTGATTTTGAACTAGAGTGTGCTGGGCTGTTGCAGAGCATTTGTCCAGAACAAGGTAGAGACCCTTCACAGAATCACAGAAAGGCTGAGGTTGGAAAGGACCTCTGGAGGCCATCTGGTCCCACCCCCCCCCTACTCAAGCAAAGTCACCTACACCCAGGTGCCCAAGACCATGTCCAGACAGCTTTTCAATATCTCCAAGGATGGGGACTCCATACCTTCCTGGAAAATCTGTGCCAGCACTCAGTCACTCTCACAGTGAAAAAGTGTTTCCTGATGTTCAGACAGAATCTCCTGTGTTTCGCTTTGTGCCCGTTGCCTCTGGTCCTGTCACTGGGCACCACTGAAAAGAGCCTGGCTCCATCTTCTTTGCATCCTCCCTTCGGGTATTTATAAACGCTGATAATATCCCCCTGAGCCTTCTCCAGGCTGAACAGTTCCAGTCCTCTCAGCTTTTCTTTGTCTGTGAGCTACTCTTGTCCCTCAATCATCCATGTGGCCCTTTGTTGGACTCTTCCCACTATTTCCATGTCTGTTCTGTACTGAGGAGCCCAGAAACTGGACACAGGACTCCAGGTATGTCCTCACCAGTGCTGAATAAAGGGGAAGGATCACTTCCCTCAACCTCTGGCAATACTTTGGCTAATGCAGCCTAGGATACTATTAGCCTTCCTTGCAGCAAGGAGCATTGCTGGGTCATGTTCAATATGGTGTCCACTAAGACACACAGGTTATTTTCTGCCAAGCCACTTTCCAGCTGGTCATCCCCAAGCATGTGCTGGTGCCTGGGGTTGTTCCTCCCCAGGTACAGGACTTTGCATTTCCACTTGTTGAACTTCATGAGTTTCCTCTCAGCCCATTTCTCCAGCCTGTCGAGGTACCTCCGGATGGCAGCACAACCCTCTGGCTATCAACTACTTCTCCCAGTTTTATCAGCAAACTTCCTGAGGTTTACTCTGACCCATCATCCAGATCATTAAAGAAGATGTAAAACAGGACTGGAACCAGTCCCTAGGGTACACCACTAGTCACTGGCCTCCAACTACACTGCCCATCGCAGACTACGCTCTGGGCCCAGCCCTTCAGCCAGTTTTCAGTCCACCTCACTGATTGCTCATCCAGCCTATATACCATCAGCTTCTCTATGAGGGTCTTACAGGACACACGGTCAGAGGCCTTAACGAAGTCCAGGTAGACAATATCCACTCTTGTCCCCTCATATACCAAGGCAGCCAAACCTTGTTTACAGGTTACAGGACCAGCTGCAGAAACAAGCCAGTTGTAGTGAGATTGAATAGACAGGTAGCTATTACCTCTGATTTCCTTTTCCTCGCTCTTTCTTCAAACTTATAAGCAGTTAGTGGTAAGTTCTTATGAACTCTTTATTGTGCCAGATTATCCAGCTTTAGAAGGGCAGAGTTTAAAAGCTGTAGTTTCTCTGAAGGACAAAACCGACAGGTTTCACAGCTCTGGAGTGAACCTTCGGAGACTTTCGCTGCTCTGTTCAGCTGATGCCATACGCTGCATTCCTTCACAGCAGTAGAGCTCTGAGTAGTACTATATTCTCTCTAACTCCCTCAGTGAAAACCAGTAAAAGCAGTTAACATTAAAACCATCATTTCTTACTCACCTAACAATCTTCTAATTGCAATATATAAATTATCCTTATGCCTACTGCCACGTCTTGCCAATTAAATTTCATTTCTTTTTTCTGTCTTCCTTTCCACATCTTCAAATTTATTTCTTCTGACTGGCTTTTTTTACTTCTCACTGAATTAAATAAATTATCAACCAAATAAATGCATACATTTATATATTAGAGACAGAAATCAGAATCACCATATCATTTAGGTTGGAAGGGACCTCTTAATGTTACCTAGTCCAACTACCCCTGTTCAAAGCAAGGGCAGCTAGAGCAGGTTGTCTGGCACCATGTCCAATTGGGTTTTTTACTGTCTCCAAGGCTAGAGACACTACAACCTCTGGCTGGACACAGGTGCCCCCCAAAGCTGCTCTATCACTCCCCTCCTCAGCTGCACAGGGGAGAGAAAATATAACAAAAGGCTTGTGGGTCTAGATAAGGACAGGGAAAGATCACTCCATGGGCTGCAGGGGGACAGCCTGCCTCACCGTGGTCTTCTCCATGGGCTGCAGGGGAATTTCTGCTCTGGCATCTGGAGCACCTCCTCCCCCTCCTTCTTCACTGACCTTGGTGTCTGCAGAGTGTTTTCTCCCACATATTCTCACAGCAGTTGCTGTTCCCCAGCAGTATTTTTTCCCCTCCTTGACTATGTTATCCCAGAGGCGCTACCACCATGTCTGATGGGCTTGGCCTTGGCCAGCGGCAGGTCCGTCTTGGAGCTGGCTGGCATTGGCTCTATTGGACATGGGGGAGCTTCTAGCAGCTTCTCACAGAAGCCACCCCTGTAGCCCCCCTGCTACCAAAACCTTGCCACGCAAACCCAGTACAATGGGGTTATTCTTGCCCAGATGCAGGACTTGGCATATACCCTTGTTGAAATTCACAAGGCTCCTCTCCAGCCTTTTTTAAGTCCCTTTGAATAGCGGCACAGCCATCTGGTGTATAAACCACTCCTCTCAGTGTTTTATCATCTTTGTATCAACTTGCTGAGACTTTACTCCATCCCATCATCCAAGTCATGAGTGAAGAAGTTGAAGACTATTGGACCCAGGATTGACCCCTGGGCATGGCTAGCAACTGCCTCCAGTGGGACTTTGTGCCACTGATCACAGGCTTCTGGGCCCAGTCATTCAGTTAGTCCTTAACCTATCTCACTGTCCACTTATCTAAACCTTACTTTGTTAGTGTGTCTATGATGATATGCAAAACAGTGTCAAAGGCTTTTCTGAAGTCAAGGTAAACAATATCTTCTGCTCTGCCCTCATCCACCAAGCTATTCACATCATTGCAGAAGTCTATCAAGTTGGTCAAGCATGATTTTTGCCTTCATAAATCCATGCTACTTACTCCCAGTTACCTTCTTGTCCTTCATGTGTTCGGAAAAGCTTTCAAGGAGGTTTTGCTCCATCATCTTCCCAGGGACTGAGGTGAGGCTGACTGGTCTGTAGTTCCCCAAAACTTCCTTGTACTCTTCTTGAGTTTAGGAATTATATTTGTTCTATTCTAGTCTTCAGGTATCTCTCCCTATCACTATGACCATTCAAAGATAAGCAAGACATCAACTAGCTCCCATCAGGCCTCATTGACTTACGTACATCCAGTCAATTTAAGTGCTCCCTGACTTGGTCATCCTCTGCCAACAGTAAATCTTCATATTCTTTACAGTAGAAACAGTATAGATAAATCTGTATGACCACGTAATAACGTTTACAACTCCTTTCTCCTAACCAATGGATATGGATCCTATCACTATTTTTTGTCATATGGTAGGAGAACTTTTGAGTTCTTTTCATTATAATGAACTATCTGAAGGTGGTAAATATTCTGTGTAGTTCTCAGAATTACTTCTCTTTTCTTCTGTCTAAGAATGCCCATGCCTAAATTAGCACCCCTGGAAGTCCAACAGCTATTAGGATATTATCTAAATGTAAAGTGTTATAAAGAGGCTGAAGTAAAACACGAGGCTTTGGCAACGTGGTCTAGTGGAGGGTGTCCCTGCCCGCAGCAGGCGGGTTGGAACTAGATGATCTTTAAGGTCCCTTCCAACCCAAACCATTCTATGATTTATGAAGCAGAAAATACGACATCTTACATAGTGTCAGAAAGTGACTAAGGTCAGGATCAGCCTAGAGATGAAAAGAACATTAGAGGAGAGCAATCAGGCTCTGAAACAAGTGCTGCATTCGGAGTCAAAACCAAATCCAAAGATTTCCATTCCATAGCCAAGAGCCTTTGAATACATCTGGTACCCAACATCTGACCTGCTATGATTCTGACCAAGTAGCTATCACAAAGAAATCAATCTTTCTTTATTAGTGAGAAGTGTGGCAGGTGTTTAATTCACTACATTTCTCTAATCAGTAACTGGAAAACATTTTTTTCTCATAATTGGGACTTGGTGTTTTCAGTTATGATCAAAGCTCCTTTGTTTGTATTCCTTGCCTAACAGAGTTGGTATGTTACTTCTGTATGCATTTGTGTCCAAAAAAAAAAAAAAAAAAGGCAGCATTTTGCCTCTTCTGGCTCTGTTAGCTAACTAAACTGATATTTCTAACTACAGCACGACTGCTGTCTCACACTCAGATGACATGGACTTCACTGAGTTCTGGATTTCTTTGATAGAATGAGTGATTGTCCTATAAAAAGACTTTGATGCTTAATAAATTCAGCGACTTCTAAAGCAAACATAATTAAAAAAAAAAAAAAATCTTTCCATTGCCAGGAATAAAACCACTATTATATTATAATATGGTACAGTTGCCTTGTACAAACTACAACTATCTTGTAAGATTTCATTGTCTTACATACTAACTAAAATTTATAGTCTTGTGTGGAAAAAATAAAATTACAAATTACTTTTTAACTTTGCTTATTGTATTTTGAATCAAAGCTACCTACTGCTTTACTGAATGCCCTACTGACTACTACGCAGTTCAGCTTCATGTGCATTCCTTTGAAAGTCAAAAGGCTTGAGGTAGATTCTGTGATGATCATACATCAACTGGAAAAACTGGAATTATTTTTCAAACATATAATCTTTGTTTCTTTTCAGGATGAACAAGGCAATAAGGAAAGCAGCTGGATTTTTGCATTCCACATTACATTTACTTTAAAACAGCATCTTTCCAGTGTAAACTAAGCAAATAGTCCCTTTAAGACCAGAAGCTATATCAAATATGAAAATCTAAATTTTAATGTGATATCTTCACCATTGGAAGATTCAAATTAAAGTCCTCCTCAGTGTTTAATGGGAGCATTAAACCCTACGAGGCCTGAGATCTTTTAGAAATTTGTCTCTGAGTTCTAGCTTGTCATTTTTCTGAGAAGAATCTCACTTAGGAGGGATTCATTTGGACTTGATTTATAAGGTAGTGTGATGACAGAGGCTTGACAGAAAGATGAGTTAAGAAGTTAAGCCATTAGTCTCAAATTTCATCCTTGTCACTCCCTGCTCTAAAGAGCAGCTTTCACTTTATAAAATGTACTTTTTGCAGAATAATTCCATTTAGCTTTTCTTTAGTTTGTCATTTCAAACACAAGACATTAAAATATTAACCTCTGAACAGATCTTTCTCTGCTATGACCTGTATACTCTGTCCCTCTATCTCTTTCAAACTTATCTATAGTTGTATCTTGTACTTACACATGCTTTATGATAAACCCTGGAAAACAGAGACTGCTAATGGAAAAAGCGAAAGATAGTGTTCCTGACAAAAAGCCTACCTCAACTGAAAAAAATTCCGCTTGCTGCAACATAAGGGGAGTCAGTCTGTGAGCATTTGGAATCCATTCTTAACACATATTAACAGCTAATCCTCAAAGGGTGTTTACAGATCTCTTAACCTCTATAGGGGGATTTTCCTTTCCTACTTTCCCACAATAGGAGAGGTTTAGGAATTTAAAGACTAGGATGCACTAATAATTGCTTGACCTTACTTTCCCTTTAGCAATTATATGCTCTTTTGTTTAACTTTTACATGTCATATAGGAGCTGAGTAAATTTCGTCTTTTATCAGAAATTGATTGTAGCCAAAAAATGTTATGGCTTTAGTATTTAAAGGTAGCTGCTTCAGTCTATATATAGAGGTTCATGTAAAAACACCTAGATTTTCCAGAGGTTTCTATCATCAGCATTCTCTTGTTGACTCATGCTTATGTGCTTAATATCCTGGGGGTGTGTGTGGGAGGGGGAGTCAGCATCTTTAAGGGTAGGTATATCTAAACCATTTTTAGATATCAGACAAATTAGATAAGATACAAGGTCACCAAATGCAAAATCATAAACCTCAGAACATAAAGGACAAAAACATGCAACAATATTCGAAAACTTTTAATACAAACTCTCCCTTTTACAGACGTTGCCAGTTTTATAAAACTGAAATATTTGTAAAAGCCCATGTAAACAGTAAAATAAAGATATGAAATCCTATTTAGGTCAGGTCTTCTCTCATTATATTTCTGATACATCAATCACAAAGACATAAAAAAGAAAGTACAGTCCTATCGCTAAGGTACTAATCAAGCATTTCTTTGTTCTGTCTGGGATGACAACGATGCTATTTTGCCATTACACATCCTCTTCCCCTGATGCCTCTGCTAGTCTCCCTCCTTGGCTGTCTTGCTCTGACTCCTGGAAGGAAGTTTGCCTAACTGCAGACCAAAATCCTCTCACATAAGGATGGGCCACAATGAGCTGGCAACCTTTGTTATGTGAAAATGGTTTCAGTTTGGAAGGCTTCTGGAGATATCTAGCCTCAGGTGGTTTATTATGAGACGTGGCAGATTTCCCTTGGTATGTCCCCCAGGTACCTTAACCACTACTGACAGTAGCTCTGATAGATCTGCTTCTCATGCTGCAGAATAAGCCTTTGTTCCAGATATCTCTTTCCTGCTACTTTTTTTTTTCTTTTTTTTTTTTTCAAAATTGTACTCAGATGCTCATCCCTATGACTTCTGACCATAGGAGCTTTTCAGACAGAGTAATGCCTGGACACCAGGGTCTTCTGAAGGTTTCTCGAAAACCACAGGGGTCTCTCATCACTGGGCCAAGGTAGTTATGGTTCATGATATACTGAACAGAGGCATAGGCCCCAAAAGTTTAAAAAAAAAACAGAGACCTTTGTTTTCAGCCACTGTTTGAGCAGTCCTGAGAACTGCTGTACTTGGCTGTGGTTGGAACCAGCTGCACTGGCTCACAAATGTACTGCCTGCATGTCCTAAGGGCTCTGAAGTTTCTCCTTCCAGTCACTCCAGAAGTTTTCCTCCCACTCTCAGTTGATAATGCTGCCCAAACTAGGGAATGTGTACTTCTAGTCACAGCTAGGCAATCGTTTATGAAGAATCCCAGCATCCCACACAAGCGTGACTGCACAACACAACCTGATGGGACTGAGTTGTGCTGCAGTCCGTGAAGATGTCCTAGAACGTTATGTAGTGCCAGGACCAAGTGGGCCCAAGTAGCAGGACATCCAATTCAGACTGATCTCTACAATCTCTGATTTTAGTTTTCAACCTAATTCTCATTTGACTTCTCATCACACAACTGGCATCAAGTATTAAAAACAAACAAACAAAAAAAAAACCCAAAAACCCCAAACCACAAAATAAACCAAAAAACCCCACAACAACCATCCCCGAAAACCCCCAAACAGGTTTAGGATATGAGATCTGTATGGCTCATAGAAATCAAGATCTGTCATAAAATGCACACTGCTTGATTCACACCCTGTTCCCATTCCCTGGGAATTTAATCCCAGCTGATTAAATTCCTCTCAAAATAATGCCTTTCTTTATACTCCATATCCCTTACCCTGCCATCTTATATAGCATTTGAGAAGGCATTAAACCCTAGTCCTGCCTAAAAACAGAGCAAAGCTCAACAGCCCAAGTAGGCCATGTGAAAAGCTGATGTTCAACAGAGCCTACACAGGAAGGTTGCTTGAAGGTTCTCTTTGGCCTGTTTCCTCTGTCTCTGCACAGGAACAGAGGATGTCAATGTTCATCTATCAAATGTGGTATTCTTTACTTTCCTACAGACTCCTGTATTTTTAAACTTCTAAATACATCTTGAAATGTGGTCTTTAGTTCCTATGTCTTAGTTCATTCTGTGCAAACTGGGATGAGAATACATTCATGGATAAATACTATGAAGATTCAGAGGTGTTAAGACATTATGGTAATGGAGCCATTGACAATTTTCCTATCAACTCTGTTATTTTGACCTTGCAGAAGAGGCAGGAGTGCCACACTGGGTTAGTGATACAGAATAGTATATTAATAATAGATTTTTGTCCCATATTCTCATTCCCTCTGAAAGGCTTCCGCTTAGGAGAACTAAACAACTTCTTCATGTTGCTAGCTTTCTTCTTAATATATTAACAAGATCAGATCTTGAAGAATACTAAAAAAAAAATGCACCACTCTTCATTTGAATTTTTAAATTAATTCACTTTGACTGATTTTGAATCCCTGCAGTGTGTGCTTTCCACGTGTATTTTAGCAAATAGGTTAACAGGAATACACATCCAGTTAAATAGTTAGTGTTCAGGAACAGTTTTAGAATATATACAGAAATGCACAAATTCACAGTTGTTCAAACAGGAAGCAATCCTACATTGACTATAAATATTATGCTTATCCAGTAAGGGAATAGAATACATATGATATGAAATACTGAGATGATCTGATAGACCTAGAGCACTTCACAAAAGATGCTGTTGTATACCTCCCACAGAGCTCCTTCAGAGGATTTTGAGAACTTGACAAAATATCATGTAAGATACCATTTACTTCTTCTGGAATAAAAGCATATATCATTTTTGATTCCTCTTAACTGCAAGACCCCCACTATCAAGGTGGTGTCAATGGCTCTTACATCTATTTTAAGGCCTCTTTGCAATTCAGAATCATAGAAAAATGACAACAGTATAAATGAGATTTGGATAACAGCATACAAAGCTGAAGTGAGTTCCTGAATCCTGGAAAGGGCTCAGGTGTGTTATACATTGAGAATGTGTAAAATATACATTTATGACCCAATAAGACCTGCATGCAAAATTAGTTCTAGTTTATTCAAAATGCATGCTATTCAGTTTTTGCTTATTCCAAGTGTGTTTAGTAAACAAGAGTCACTTGTGAATGATATCTTCTAAAATCAAATTTAAGGGTAAACTTAATTATGTCCACAGATGGTGAAGCATAATTGATGACAGTATGTCAATGTAAACTGGAACTGGCTGTGTCTAAAAACATATCATCACTATCAACAACAGAACAACATTATGAATATTTTAAATGACTTCTTTATTAAAAGGATGTGCTGGCTAATTCTGGTTGTCTCCATACAGGGCCTAGTGTATGTCAACTATTTTTCTTTATGTGAGTTTCTTTTTAATTCAGTACTACACATCCTGCTTTTATTATTCTGCAAAGAATCAACAGGGGAAATATTTTGGTAGGAAAAGGAAAATACATTGACTACACTTTTCATGAAACAATAATTGGGGCACTGCCACCTGAATTTCACGGGAATTAAGCAAGAAAAATAAAGAACATAACCTTCTTTCTGCATGATTTACCATCACCAACAGTGAAATTCTTTGTTGTTATTATTTCATTTGATAGCAGCCACTTCCCATTTACATAAGACAGAGTGAATGTAACAGTAGAAGAGCATAGGCATCTCCAAAGGGAAGGCAGAACATTTGTTCATTATATGACCACAGTCCTTACAGGTGAAATTGCATTTCAGTGGGCTGAACATTATGTATGATTACCAGGCTTACATGTTTCCAAAGAAACTCTCCCTATGTTGTTCATTTATTATAAAGCTGTGAAACTTGGAAAGCTTTATTACTATTTGGTTTTGTTTTCTTTCTTTTAAATATAGATTTCTTTTCTAATGATGAGTGTATTTTAGCATTTGACTGAAGACTGGTAGAGGACGAGAACACTCATGCTCAGGTAGCCTTCTGTATAACTAGTCGGGGTGTGGGCATGGCCTAAGGTACTTGTCAAGAAACTTTAATGTCACCCTTCTTTAGCTCCCCAGGAATAGCTTTAAAGTGTTAAATATTCTTAATCTCAGATTACTCTTGTCTGCTCAGGAGGTGCTTGTGAAAAGTGAGTAGCTGCTTACCATATTTGTATAAAGTCCCTTCTAATTCAGAGAAATCAGAGGGAAAATGGAACCTTTACAAATCTTATGTTCCTTGTTCACATCCTCTCAAATAAATAACTAAACAAAGCAGTGATTTGCTCCGTAAGGAGTCCACATGAGGAAAGTCCATAATAATGGCATAGACTGGAAAATATGAAATATAAGAAACTAACAAGGATATACTCTTATCTTTGAAAACCTATCTATATCCATCACTTCTCCCAAGGCCAGCTTCTAATTGGCCCTGTTGCCAATACAAAAGATGTTTGTTAGTATTAACGTGTCAGTGCTTTGGTGCTATGTAGCTCTGAAGCAGCTGTTGCTGTTCCCAGGTGGACAGTACGGTACATGATAGGGAAAATGTTGCTGTGGAAATGTTGTTTGTAAGCTGCCATTGCCCTTGCAAGTTGTTACAAAGAGCCGATTACCATAGTAGCATCCCTGCACCCCTGCATTTCCATTTGCTGGGGCCTTACCTTCCCTGAGAATGAAACAGGAAAAATTGGGTGGATTCTCTGGCATACAGCAAGGCTTCCATAATGGCCTCCTCCAAATGCAGAAGAGACCGTGGGATTAGTTTGTACTGTTAATGCATAAATGTTCTTAGGAAAATAATGTTTTAATTTAAATAGACTTTATGCTTTTTTTTATTATTAATAGTATGCTTTTATTTATGTTATATTTGTTTCCTGCCAGAGGAAAATTTAGATTTCATGAAGCAATTACAAGAAACACTCAGGTAGAAATAGGTTAACAACAAAGTGGAACAACTTTACAACTCTGAATACGTGAATAATTAAAAAAAAAAAAAGGGAAAAGAATAATGCTTATGCTATGAAAATATGAGAACTCTGGGAAAACCATTGAAGAAAACATTCCACTACTAGAAGAAATTCAATAGGCTAGTGCAATTTCCTCTGAACAAAGCATGTCCAATGGATGCTATAGCCATTCAAGCATATCCCTGAGACTTCTGTGAATATAAGTTTATGCATCCTTGGATTTTTTTCTAGGGCTGCAAAAGAGCAGGAGATCAAAACAGCTATCTCATATGTTCTACTTGTGTTATGCTATGACTATATCAGCTGTGATTAAAAAAATAAACTGAATAAAATTTAATTTAACATCCATTATGAAATCTATGTTTAAAATGAAGACATCACAACATAAAATATCTAAGTCCACTTTTATTACCCTACATTCCCCATTTAAAGGGCATTATGGTTTGATGCTAACTTATGTCAGAAGTAGAGCCATAAGACTTGCTCTAAAGTTCAGATGAAAGCACGTTTTCAAATGTTTATGGATGTACTGATTTTATATGTCAAGGTTTTGGTAGCAGAGGGAGCTGCGGAGATAACCTCTATGAGAAGAGACCAAGAGCTGCCTCCGTGTCCAACAGAGCTGCCTCCAAAATGGACCCACTGCTGGCCAAAGCTGAGCTGGTGGCACTTCTGTGATAATGTATTTCAGTAACGGTAGAATGTTGCACGCAGCTGTGAGAGAGGAGTGAGAAAAATGTGAGAGAAACAACCCTGCAGACACCAAGGGGAAGAAGGAGGAGGGAGCAGGATGGGGGGAAGGAGGTACCAGAGCAGAGATTCCTCTGCAGCCCTTGATGAAGACCGTGGTGATGCAGGTTTGTTCCCTTGTGACCTATGGAAAACCGCAGCGGAGGAGGTATCCACACTGCAGCTTGTGGAAGATCCCACACCAGAGTAGGTAGAGATGCCCTGAAGGAAGCTGTAGACCATGGAGAGCACACAAAAGAGAAAGCTCCTGGCAGGACCTGTGACACATGGAAAGGAGCCCATGCTGCAGCAGGTTTTCTGGCAGGACCTGTGGCTCCATGGGGAACCCACACTGGAGCAGTCTGCTCCTGAAGAACTGCACCCCATGGAAAGGGCCCATGCTGGGGCAGTTCGTGAAGAGCTGCAGCCTGCAGGATGACCCCACACTGGAGCAGTGGAAAAGTGTGAGGAAGGAGTGGCAGAGATGAAGTGTTATGAACTGATCACAGCCCCCATTCCCCATCCCCTTTGTGCCACTCGAGGTGGAGAAGGACACAGATGAGTCAGGAACAGAACGAAGGAGTGAAGATGAGCTTGGGGAGAAGGGTGGGGAGTGGGGAGAAGGTATTTTTAGTGTTTTCTTTGTTTTCTCATCATTCTACCATATTTTTAGTTTGCAATAAATTACATTAATATTCCCCAAATCAAGCTTTTTTTCCCTTGATGGTAATGGGTAAGTGATCACCTTATCTTTATCTCAGACCACAAGCTTTTTCATTTTATTTTCTCTCCCTGTCCTGGTGAGGAGGGAGAGTTAGAGAGTGGCTTGGTGGACATATGGCAGCCAGCCAAGTTTAACCCACCATGATGGATCATCTTTTGAAAGCAATACCTCTGATGTCACGTATATGATCAAAAAGTCCATTTCCTGCAGTTTCACTTCTCTGTCTCATTGCAAATTCATGTCACTCATATATGTTGGGATTGGCTGAATTATCTTTTAGAGCTTCTTAGAACTCTACTGACTTTACAGGGCACGTACAGTGACAAGCTTAGACTAGACTCTCTTTCTAAATGATTGAAGTTGCAAGGAAAATTTGCTGACTCTTACAGATTCTTTGTAGAATTGAATAGAATTGCTTTTAAATGACTCCTATCTCTTAGGGTACTATTGGATATTTTTCTAAAAGGCTGTCTTCTGGAGGGTGCAGTAGTGCTTTATTCTGTCAGATCTCTTATTTTGCCTGACAGCCACAGGTGCATGGATGATCAGAAAGCCTGAGATGGGAATTCAGCAAGGACTAGCTTAGTGAGGATCAATTCAAACAGAAGTTTAGGGAAGTGAATTTCATCCCTATGTATGAGATATCACATCCAACATTCATGATAAGGATTTGCAGTAAGAAGTCCAGCTTATTCTGTCTATCCTGACTACTTCTAAATGTTCATTCAGCGTCGTGAGCTCACCTGGGAAAGGGAGCATTATCTTTACTACTGACATCCAGTAAGTTAAGCACCCTATACTTTGTGTGCTTCAGGCAAGGCATGAGGAACAATGTGGCCCACTGGAGTTAGTATAGGGTTAGGAGTTCCTGACTTCAAATTCCAGCTCTCTTAAAGGCTTGATCTGTGTCCTGCAACAACATGCCTAACATTGTCATTTTCTCAATAAGAAAATTCTCTGAAAGGGATAGTTACATTATTTTTCTCTTCCCAAGAATGATATGAGGATATATCACTTGTAATTTTCAAAGCATTCTGAAATTAAAAATCTATACTTTGTGGATAGAAGTATGACTACTAAAACTGTTAGTAGCATATAATTCCTTTATTATGAATTCACTAATAGAAATCTGGATTTTGCTGAGATCTCACACATCCACTTTAGTAGACAATCATCTACTCTGAAGTGAGTGACAGGATACTGGGAGAAATTTTCATTACTAGATTCTCATACCTATCTAAAATCAAGTTATTCTATGTAAAAATTTTGAGTAAATTTAAGCAAATTGAAGCTGAAAAGGATAAGTGTACCAAGAAGGTTCTTGATGAATGGTTAGTTGTGACACTGTGGAAGAAACAGTTATTGACAATATGGGAACTTAAACAGATAGAACTTTAAAAAATCTCCAAAAATTAATGAATTTTCTAAGATTCTATTGCATGATTTTAAAAAATTGCAGGTTCCAAAGTACACATTTTTTATCTTTGTCATCTCAGATCGCCACATTTCTTTTATAACTGCCATTGACTTTGGCAGTCCTGCTTCATTTACAAGCCATTATATAATACCTAGCTTTTGATAAAGTATCATTTCATGCTTTTTGAGATAACTGGAGTAACTGGCAAAGAAAAAAGAAAAGGTACTCTGTCATCATAAGTGATGTATACATACTATTCCACAAGCACAGAGAAAATAACAAATAAAACAACAGAAGAAATGTTTCTTTTCCTGTTCTGGTAATTTAAATTGTCAAATGTATTAGAACATCGTAACTGAAGCTTACCACTGAAATGCTGAGTCGATTACAAAATTCTGCAAAGCAACAGAAGCTTTCAACCACCTGATTTTTCCTGTTTTGTAGACATTGGATCTATAGGCCTGGAAATTGTCACTTACTAGACTAGCTTTGTTAGAAGAACATTATGTTTATACTATTAATTTCTATCCTAGACAAATCTCTTAGAAATTTACTGAGGAAGCAATTCAGCATTCCTGTTAATTAAACTATAGAATTTATTTTAAGCAAATTTCTTATATCCAATCAAAGACATGGCAAAATTTGCACAGTTTATCTTGTGTGATCTGGATTCAACTTACTTGCATGCATCCAGAGGAAAATGGCCAGTATCTTAACTAATTGTACTGTCCCATCTTTTCTGGCAGATGCATTCTGTTTTTCTGGTTCACCTATTACTGTTCTATTCTGGGTTCATGTCTGCCTTTAATGTTCAATGCAAAAGCTAATTATTGTGCTAAGCAGCTTTTCTAAAGGCTTTGCTTTGCATCTTTGATGCTTCATGAACAGAATGGCAAATTAAAACATAGATAAATGATCGAAAATTGAAAACAATTGTTCTACTTATCATTTAATAATAAACACAAGGCTTTTTTTAAGAGAACATATATATTCAAAGACATTTACAAGTCTGCTATTCTACAACTCATGCATCACCTCCTCACAGATTTTTTTTGCAGTAATAGCTACATAATGAGTCTGTTTAGCATACATCTTACTAAATGGTTCTAATCTATATAGGTTCTCATACCACACTCATCACCATAGTATCTGAGCGCCTTCCAGTAGTGCATTAAGCAATGTGACTAACATCTGTCGCATATTTTGCGCTCTCATCATTTCCCCAGAGGGAGAAGTGGAGTGTTTTCTTTTGGATTTATTTATTTTTTAAGCAGTCCATGACTTGGGGGTTATTTAGTCCACAGAGGGTCACACAAACTAAGTAAAGATTATTGTGAATCACAGAATGGTCACAGCAAAATGTAAACAGGGATGAAACATTTACCTTAAACTGAGGTGTTGAAATGAATGTCCCAAACATTCAAGTGTATCTATTGATAATTTTTCACCTGCACATACCCAAAAACTTCTTTCTGCAGCATCACCTTAAGAAATTATACAATATTTTACTCCTATCAGGTGGATGAAACCTAATCTTTTAGACTAAGCAAACCACAATATACACCTGGAGCTTTTGTATTTCACATATCTGAGAGCTGATCTAGACATTTTACCTGTGTCTTGTCTAAAAATAATTTGCAATTAACTTAAGCAGCTAGCTTGGATTATACTGCAAAGATAGGGGCCTAAGTCAGAACCACACTGACAGAGTGTTTTATGTTCTTTTCCATTCACGACCACATATAAACTTAACTATTGGCTTTCTCATTTGAAGACAATAAACGTAAAGCAGATGCCTGCAAGTAAGCATGTGTTTAAGTACTCTCTTGTTTCCATGAATCAGGGCATAAAGACAGTAAAAGACGTATTTACATCCTTTATCCCATTTCTCAGTCCATGTGCAGTTCACATATGCTTCCCTCATGGCAGATTTGATAGGAATTTTTTTTTTTTTTTTCTTTTCCAGTTGTTCAAAGTGGTTCAAAGTAAGGTTCAGTTGCTTCCTCACAGCACAGTTGCATAGCTTAGCTGATCTTAGCTGGCTGACTGTTCCGAGTTCATTCTTACTCTTCTTGGCCTCTTCTTTGTTTCCTTCTGTGATAAAGCAACAATTCTTAAGACAATAAATTATTTTTCCATCTCGGGCAGGGAGGGAAATTTAAGGTGAGGAGCCACTTGGACGCGTAAGTTAGAAGGCTAAGCTCTTGACAGTCAGTCAGTGTCACCAGAAGTCAGGCAGGGCAGGAGTTACCTTCCAAGGTCTAATCAGGGCATCGAAGAATGTCAGTCCATTCTTTGTGAGAATGAGTAAGAGTTTCTCACAACTGCCTTCTCAGATGATCTGTTTACCTCTTTATTCTGAGTGATAGAAGCATTCTTTGGCTTATGTATTTATTTCACTTGTTTCTGAAAAAAAGTTTATTCCTTCTCTTTCCCTTGGCTAATCTGAGACTTCATTTGCAGATGGCTTTCTCACTGCCATGTTCCCTGTTTAAGTGTTCCAGAATCACATATCTGACTCTTTTCCTAAGTGCTGTTGTGCCTTTGTGCTTTCTAAACCATGGAAGGGCAGAACAAAGGGCAAAGAAGGATTTGAGTGTGATACTTATTTGAAAAGATACTTGGCAAATTTCTGGACATGCATACAGCAAATTAGAAGAGTGAAGAAAATAGAGTCTTTTGAATCTAATGATTATTTAAGATGTGCTCCATTGTACATACTAATAAAGCATCATTGTTTGTATTAGTTTAAGTAAAACTTATGGCATCACTGATGATATTTATCAGCATGATACTGCTATGGAAATTTAGCTAATAAGAAAAATAATGAACCCCTGTGCAGTTTCAAATTACTTAGTAGAAAGGATGTATTGTAAAATTTCAAATTTGTTTTCAAGCAAGATAATGTAAAATGTGCAAAATCTTTCTTATACTGATTCACATTTGTATGCTTTAGCAATGTGTGTTGGAAAGTCCAGACTCATTAATACATCACTTAAACAGGAAGAAAAGCACATCAAATAATTAATTTTAATGCTATTAATCAAAATAAACAGGGTAATTGCAGATATCAAAGGCACCCATCAGGCACTGAAGTTTGGATACCTAAGAAATCCAGGAGTGAATTAGACATGTTCAGGGAGGTGTCTATTTATTATTTATTTTTACTAGTCAAAACCAACAGAATTGCCACTATTTTTTACTGCAGGTGTAAATGTAAATTTCAAATGAAATCCATTTTAATCAAAGCTATCCAGAATTGCACTGTGATGCAATGTGAAGTGCCTAAAAAAGATGGAATTGGAATATTCCATAAGCATCAAAGGAAACTGTCAGCTTGCCCAGATGAATACCTAGAAGGAGTGGACGAAAGCCTCAAGAAAGTGAGCGCCAAACAGTCGGATGTGCTATATATACCTTGGAAGAGAGAAACACAGGAGAGGGAAAGACAACAAATCATCAGAAATTCTTTGTGCAGTGAATATCTTGTTTCTCACGTAAATTTGTCCCTATTTCTCTGTTAAGTATACTATATATATCTATATATGTTTGTGCATATGTATATATACATGCATGTGTGTATATCTGTATAAATGTGCTAGGCTATATTCTAAGGTTTTTGTGAGATATCACCAAAAATCTCTCTGAAGAATGTCATCTCCTTAGGAAATTTCATTTTTGTCCTTGCTCATGATTGTCTCTTGTTATTATTTTATCAGTCATCATCTTAACTTAAATGTTAGCATTTTATAAAAATACTAGTTTTGAGATGACCATTCAGAGAGTTACAGTTGGTGAAAACAGCATTAAAATTTTCTTAGCTGCTTGATTATGCTTAATCAAGCTTTAAACTCAAATGTGATCTGCAGTGTTTTCACTGAGCGTTGGTATGGTGTGAGGAAAGTGTTCCTGATGACATGCTGTCACAATAATCATCACTGTTATTAGAACAGGGGAAATGTTTTATGATGGAACAATGTTCTGTCAAAAATATCAATTCAATACATCAAAAATTTCACAGAAATAGAGTGATTTTGTTTAATTTTAATGGAAAATGTGTTTCTGGTGTAAAATTCAAAATTATTTTAATGTAGGGTTTTTTTTATTATGTGTCCTGCAATATTTATAGTGTAACACAGTTCAAAAGTAGTGTTATAAATTAATAAACACAGTGATGAAAATCCTCAAATAAGCTGAGGTTTTTCATCCAATCTTATGCACATATAACAGATTAATACCAGGAAATATTAGTATTTATACTTATTTAGCACTTTTACATTAAAGTTATTGCATTTTGATTTATTTCAAAAGTTTCTCAATATTTTGATTTTTTAACTCAATCATGGGAAAAGAAAAAGTTTTTCCTACAGTATTAATCTAAATGTTCTCATAGTATGTTGTTCAACATACAATAAAAAAACAGAGTTCCTTGCTACTATTTGTTTAGATGTGTTACAGAGGTATGTGAAAAATTTACTTTTCTCCCCTCAAGACTGTCTAAGGTGGTTTCCCTATGTTCTGATCTATTATTTGCAATTATGCTGATGAAGAAAATTGAGAGAAACAGATATAATGACCTGTCAAATTTTTACTAGTTCTGGAAAAAAAAAAATCATAGACAATGTGCCTAATATATGTCTTTTTATTTAGATAATAAACTCTTTTATTATGTATTTGCACAATGTATAATGAGGCTTCATATTATACTTACATGAAACTGCAATATCTTTTGTTTAATAATGACTAGAAGAGAATAATAATTCTATTAACTGCAATGCTGTATTTAATTATTTCAGTTTTTAAAAACTTAGTCTAGTTAATTGCAGAGACCAAGAACTATTTTTCCTTCTTCATGTTTGCAAATCGACCTCTATTTTCGTGTCAGTTATTGCTATTGTGCTGTTTGGGGATTTTGCAATATATACATTTAGATTTCCTCATAAATCTTTCACAGGTAAAGAGATGCACTCAGTAATATACACTCATGCTTTTAGTGGTAGTCAGAACTCCTTGCGATTCCTTTTAGGTGTTGATTCCTGCAGTTCATTATTAGTTGCTTCTAAATGTGATGCAAGTATTTATCTACATACTGTATTGCAGATGACTTAAAAGGGAGGTTACATGCTATTGGCCAACATGTGTCACTTTCCCTCCCTTTCCCTTTCTTTTTCCCATTTTACTGAAATATATTTTAATATTTGGAAAATACTGGCAAATTTACTACACTTCCTTTAGTGTATCACTTCCTTGAGTGATAATAATTTCACTAGCAGGGATCATATGCCATGTATTGAGGTCCAAATGCATTATTTTCCACACAGACCTGATTTGCTGTCATTTGTTAACAAAAGGAAAGGTAGAATAATGAAGTTTAGATACAGAGATCTAAAGCAATACCATTTTAATATAAAAACAATTCCAACTGTAATAATTTTGCATAGAAGTTACTTTAGGAAAATTCAGGCTTGATCAGGGGGGAAAAAAAAAAAGAAAGAAAAAACAGTTTAATTTTCAGCATATCATACAATCATAGAATACCAAGTTGGACAGGAACTCAAGGATCATCTGGTCCAACCTTTCTTGGCAAAAGCACTCTCTACGCAAGATGTCCCAGCACCCTGTCCAGATGAATCTTAAAAGTGTCCAATGTTGAGGAATCTGCCACTTCCCCGGGGAGATTATTCCAGTGGCTGATTGCTCTCATTGTCAAAAATTTTCCTCTTGTGTCCAACTGGAATCTCCCCAGGATTAACTTGTACCCATTACCCCTTGTCTTTTCCATGTGACTCCTTGTGAAAAGGGAGTCTCCATCTTCTTTGTAGCTCCCCTGTAAATACTGGAACATGGTGATGAGGTCTCCCCTGAGCCTGCTTTTCTCAAGGCCAAATATAGTGCGCTCAGCCTTTCCTCATATGGCAGGCTTCCCAGTCTTTTGATCATCTTGGTGGCCCTTCTCTGGACCCTCTCCAGCCTGTCAACATCTTTATTGTAGTGTTAGTATATGCATTAGTTGGGCAGCTTTGAGACTGCACTCTCATTATTTGACTTCAGAAAACTGCAGAAATAGTGTCTCATGAAGCTCAGTATGTCAAAGGAGTGATTCAGCATCACAGTATGTTCCTGGCAAACAAGAGTTTTCTACTACTCTGCATGTTCTCAGTTTGCATCTTGAGTACGGATGGTATTATTAGCATATACAAAGATGCTTTTCTTATCTCAGGTAATGTTCAGCACTCCACTTTAAAGAGGGCTCTGACGCCTTTCTATTTATACAATATATCTCTCCTTCTATCTTGCACCTCAAAGGGTGAGGCTGACAAGAAACACTGTGTATGATTAAGTAATTTCATACCTCTAGAAGCTCATGACACATTCTCTGTACAAAAAAAAAAAAAAAAAAACCAAAAAAAACCCCCACCAAACACCAAAAACCTAACAAAATAAAGAAAAGCAAAACCAACCTCCCTGTCCAGAAAACAGGTGAAGGTCTCACTTGTGAAAATACCTCACTGTTAGCAAGATAGCTAGCAAACGGAAGCTGAAACATTTGTATAAGATTATGTGTTACTGTGCTAAACATCACAATTTCTTACCAGGCTCTGTTGGATATAAAAAAAGCATCCGATAAGACAGAGAATGTAAGTAAGTTGTTTATGATTTCTCTGAGTATGCAAGGTTAGGGGAGCTTCCTCGTGACTCTGTCTGCTCTGGTCCTATCCCTTAGGATTCCCATAGCATTAGGAAGAGACTGTATTTGTGTTCCCTTCCCGGTTCTGTCTTGCTTGCCAAGCAAAATGACAATGTGGGAGAAGGTATCATGAAAACAAAACAAAGCCAGAAAAAAATCCACCCTATAAAAAGGTGTAACAGTAAGTATGTTCTCCCTGCGAAGGAGCTAAATGTGGCATTCAGCTTCTCTGAGGCAGACAGTCTTCCTATCCAGTCACAGGATTAAAAGATGCATGACTTGATTAAGTTCCAGATGGTATACCATGGAAGACTTCTCTATTTTGTCATTCTTCATACATTTACTTGCCTTCTTGCCTTTTCCTTTCTTTCTCTCAACTCATTAACTTAATGTTGGTGCAAAATTTGCTGGAATTTTACTGACTTCTAGCTGCTTAGTACATTTTGGATGGACCAAGCAGAAACTTTTTGGTTTAATGTTTGGTTAATAATTTTTTTTCAGAATGGAAAACTGTGCACGCAGTCTCAAATGACTACTGATCAAGCTAACTCTGGGACTAGCTCATGGAGAACAATTCATTCAATTCAACTCCGTACAGTATCAAAACTAATCTGAATTAGGATTATGACAGGCAAAGTTTACAAACTGAGGCATAGGGCCATGCTATGATAGCCATGCTGATTTTCTGAAGTAAGCTACATTGTGCCATATGGCTGAAATTTTCTTTACAAATACTAAATCAGAGATATCTGTTTTATACTCCATCTCAGTAGCTGGCATTCTGTGGCATTCATCAGTCTGCCTCTTTATACCATGTCAGCTTTTACTGCTGCAGGAATGATAATGCTCATCCCATTCATATGTGTGAATTTCTCCTGGACACAGGAGCTTCGTTTCCTCTCTTTACTCTGTCCCAGGCTTCTGCAGATGTATTTGACAGTTACAATGACACTGAACAGAAGTGTGAAATTGGGTAGCTCACCCCAAAGAAAGATCTGGGGGCTTTTCCTTAGCCATCCTGAGTTGCTGCTCCTTGTCTTTGATTACTTTTCTGGAAGTGATATTTATTTTCATTCAGGAATTCATAGGGGAAAAAAAAACCCAAGAGATTGAGGTGTTTTATTTAGGATTTCTTCCCAAATGTAAAATTGTTTTCTGCAGTGTATGTTGGATGATTTTTTTTGTCTTTTTTTTCTTTTTTTTAAAAATTTGTGTGTGTGTGGTTTCATTTATACATAGTCATCAGGAGGCCTAAGTGGTCCTGCTGAATTATGGCAGGCATCCAGTATAGAGGCTGAAGTTTACAAAGCCCAGGTGGCATACTGACAGATGAATTGTGATGGCAGCTTGAGGGCTTGGTATACTAAAAATGATGAGCGGGTGGGTGAGGAATGAGGGTCTTTGTGGATTAGCACATCCTTCATCTGATCCCTTAAGCTTTCCAAGAGCAAAATTCATTAGGGAGATTAAGTGCAAGACCAAATGTCTGATGAGACAAGAGAATGCAGTTGGATTTCTTCCCATTTGCCCAGCTCTGATACCTCAGTATTAAATTGATGAGGTCACAGGAATGGCCTTATGGAACTTGTAAACTATTTAAAGCTCCAGCTTGGACACAGGGCATTCAGTATTGAAATGTGCAGCCAGCCTTCAGAAGATCAGTCTGCATCTGCTAAAGTACCACTTGTCTGGCTGACACCAAATCTTTGAAGAGTGCTTGCTTAAATGGTCTAGGTAGTACGTGCTAGATAATTATCTTTTGAACCTACTTGAAACAATACTGTAGCATCTGATCCTGCACAAGACTTGAGTCTTCTGAACCCCCTCAAGGCTGATTCCATGCTGTTTGATTCTAATTAGTGGATTAAAAGTGAATAAAGCAGCAGACTTTTTTAAGTATTCTGCTCTTTTCCCATGTTTCATTCCACATGCACCCCAATTTAAATACAATCTGTAAGCTAACACAACTCTAGGCAGATATGTCGATTATGGGATAGATGCAACATCTGTCTTGAAAATATTAGCAATGCTGAGACCAATCTCTTACTTCTAGAAAGCAATCTGTAAGACCATGTTCTGTTTATACACAGGTAAAAAATATTTATTCCAAATGTGTCCATCTGAAGCTTTCACAGGCTAGGTAATGGAATGCATCATGTTTGATCCTGAGCATGATATCTCTTATTTCTCTCTTTCCTAATTGTACCCTGCATGGATCTTTAACAATGTACCATATCTTTGAAGCAGGCTAGTTTCCTGGAGATAAAATGACTCTTCATATCAGTTCTGAAGGAAGAAATTAAATAGATGCACTTCATCTGTATGGGAAGCACTATTATGTTTGGCTAGATATGCATGGCTTTTATGCAAGAATAATTGGAGATAAAACTCATGTAAGGGCACTGAGCATTTCAGGTGTAAAAAAAAAAACCACATCAAAAGAAAATAGAGACTGGCAGTTTATGGGTAGCATGATAGCACTGACTTGTTTCTTAGGTTGTTGGTTCATTCCAGTTTTCATTTATTAGAGGCTAAGATTCATTTGACTCTGGTTTAATAGATTTCCAACCACAGCAGCACTGAGGAACAGCCTTCTGAGGTGCTTACTGAGGTCATCAGCAAGACCTTTGAAGAGCGTGTCTTAAATTATAAGTGCTATCTGCAGAACTGAAATAAAAAAGGTCGTAGTAAATGTAGATACTGAGATGATCTTATTAAAGCAAAGTAAACTATGAAAGAGGGGACCGAAGACGTTAACCTATGTGACAGGGGGGACTGTGACCACTGTGATGCTCAAGATTCTGCTTCAAGGGTTGTATTGGCACATATTTAATAAGTTATATTGTCAGGTGAGAAGTAGTAAAGCACCTCGGCTTTGCGAAGTGGGTGGCTTCAGTGTTAAAGAGACACTGACTATTTGCCATTTCTTTGGTATTGCGTTGAGGGCAAAAAGGAAGGAAGAGGTGTCAGAGCACAGTCTCAGCCTTATTTCTGTTGTTAGTCTTTTGTCATTAACGTGCTGTCTGGAGCAGCCAGTGGGGTGCACTGCTTATTTCAGTACTAGGATGGAGTCACTGTGGAGGAAGAGAGTTTTGACCCCATTCTGTGGCAATGTCTTACATCATCTGCTCTTCGCTTGGTGAAGTTAAAGGTCCTCTGTCTTAGAATATTTTGTTTGTCAAAGTTCTAATTTCGTTTTCAGCTATTTCTATTAGTTTGACTCTAATTTGTGTAAGCCGTCTGAATGTTTCAAACATCATTTGAAATATGGGGCATTTGAAAAAAAGGTTGGACAACTGATGGACTTAGATAAACTAAATTGTGATAGAGGGATTTTTGAACTACGAATACAGAATACAAACTAGGGTGAATGGCTTCTGACATACTAATCAGTAGTCTGAGTAGTGAAAATATAGGCCAGTGAGGTTCAAGTGGATTAGTGTCCTCTCCCAGTGATACCAGTCAGTGTGATATTTTCCCTTGCTTCACATGACACTTTAAATTCAGATAGCAGATGTATCTGCACCTGTACAGCCATTTATCTGGTGAATAGAACATTATTTTAGGTAATATCTATTTGTTATTTGTAAAAGTGTCTGTAACACTGTTTACAGTAACTGTGCTAGTCAGATCCTTTGGTGGACAAAGAAGTTCAACTGTTAAAGGAATTTCAGCAGAGGTATTTTAAAATTAAGATTCATGAGGAGGGTTATACTTTTTCTGTGTCTTGTTCAGGTGACAAGCCTGAAGGAAGCTAGGTTATCTCCAGTAGGGAAACCTCACTATCTCAGAAAAAGAGCATTCCATTTGTGCTGAAACGATGATCTTATTTGAATGTGAGGGCATTTTCACATAACTGAAGTAATTCTGTTTCTTCAGTCACTTTGTTCTCATATTTGAGTAGTTTTATCAGGTTGCTGACTGCTGTAAACATATACTTGTTATCGCCTATGGAAAGGGGTGGTGGCACAGGGGACAAGACTCTTTAGATACAGCCCAGGGTAACAATAAGACATTTGTTCAATCACTAAAGAATTTCAATGAGTTGTTCTAGTGTCAAAAGCATGTTGTACTTAGGCAATCAAACTAATTTATTTGCTAACCCTCCATAACTTCTGAAATGGAATGCTAAGTTAAAACATATATATTACTCTTCTGAAAATTAAAGCAAATAAAAGTTTGCCATATTTTCTGAGTGTAGGACAACCTCCAAAACAGCTGTAAGTATGAATTGCTTTGCTTTCCACTTACCTCTAGTCTGCGCAACTGCACCTAGATATTTAGACATATCTAGCAGGACATTAAGCCACTAGATATACAGAACCTATGTCCTATGCAAGTAGATGCCAGCTGTGCTATAACACCTGTGGATTATACAACTTGGGTATGTGGTATCCAGAATACCTCAGAGCTGCCCTCAGTAGACAGTATAGATACAATGAAATTAAAAATATTTTCCCTGAAAGAGCATCCCCATTTTGTTTTCATTCTTTTATAATCAATTTAACTAGAATAATCATGACACCCCACAGCAGAAAATAATATTGATTCAAAAGCTTTAAATTTCACTTGAAAACTCGGGGAGGTAAACTATGCCCAAGACACCATTGCCCAGTACTTACTAATGAACTGCTGTAGGGTTTGCTTTGTATTTGTTTTGTGTTAGAAGTCAGGTTTGTTTCACTCAGACAACTGTTGATAGCTATCACCAGTGTTTCATTTCAGTATCTTCAAGTAGCACATCTCCTGCCATGCTCTGAATTCAGTGTACTGAGCTAACAATAAAGCATACCTTTATATGACATGCATTTGCTATTGAATTGTCACAGTTAAAGGATTTGTGTGATTATATGAGCAAAACTGGAAATCTGAGCAGCACTCCTTTTTAAATGTATGCTCTGTTGATTATTTTTATTTTATTTTATTTTTTGAACAAATATCTGTTTTAGGCATAACATCTGATCTAAAGTGACACTGCTATATCTTTAGTTAACTCAGGGAAAAATGCTAAGTATTCCTTAAGCAAAATCAGAAAAATTGTGGACACTTCTGTTCAGAAATATAAATCACAGTTGCATAATTAAAACAGGTAGTTATGTGCCCAAATGGTGATTTATTTAGTTTACTCGGTTTGCTTCTTAAAATGTACCTGTTCATGAGCACACATAAAAACACTAGAACATTTTCTAGATAGAATGTTTATTAAACTGATTACACTGATAATCATGTTAAAGATTAAGAAGTACTTCTTATGAAATTTTAATGTCTAGAAGGATGGATAGTTGCAAAGAACTTCACATACTGACATAACTTACTGGCACAACCCCAAACGTTTAAAAACTCTGAGGTAAACACTAGATGTCCAGCTACTCTGGCCCTAATGGCTTTCTGAAATAGACAATAGTGAATCTAGTGGTCATCTGGCATAATTTACAATTTTATTTAATCTCTAACAACATAGTCATGAGATGCTCTGCAAGATTTAATATTCCTAAATTTAGATGCAAGTATTTTACACTTCCAACATTTCCAGTCTCCATAGTGGAAGTTCATAAACCTGTCTCACATGTAAATATGAATGTGTATCTTGCACTGAATCCCATCCAATAAGACTTGTTACATAATCCCCAGCTACTTTGCAACTTTAAATTGTCTCAAGAAAAGGAAAACATAACTGAGAAACCAAGAAGCAAAACCGCTTGATAAAATCATTTTATACTAAAGAATATTTTCAAGCAATTGATGCTTCTTTAGAAATCTGAGTCACTAATCTGTGCTGACCTTTAAAAACATATATACGTGTCCTGTAGGCAGTATTCTTCATTAACATGTTTGCAGTGCTTTCTTAGCTAAAACCTTCATTCAAATATGGCATTCCTACTTACAAAGCAAAGGCAGAACTGGAAGCCTATTTCTTAACTATCACAGCCTTTTCTGTTATGTTTGTCTATGCAGAATCTGAAGGCAGGCTTCATCTGTCTAAATGTCGACATCTCCTTCTGAATATCTATGCCAAAACTAATTTCCCTAAGCATTCTTAATATATTCCTTTATGCTCCTATAGAGAGAGAAAGAACCACTTGTAGGGAACAATTAATCTCAGCTTAAAATAGAAAGAACAAATTGCTTCCTAAAGATGCCTCTTTGCTTCACTTGGAGGAACTATAAAGAGATTTTAGGGAGAGTGTCTCAGATGTAGACTTCCACATTATAGACAACTAAAGTTAGGTGAGATGATTTTCACTCTAAGTATCAATATAAATAGCTGCATCACCATTTATATGAATAGCTGTGCACACAGAGCCAGTATACTTAAGTTTAGGTACATTAAAGACCCACATCATGAAATTATAGCATTTAGATGAGAAAGCTATGGCAGTTTCATAGCAAAGCAACTTTCTAAATTACTTTGATGTGAAGTTGTAAAAGTACAGTTTTGGTTCTAACCCTGAAATTTTGTTTCGGCTTTCGTAATCCACATTGTTTATAGCTGTCATGGGAAAAGATAGGAGTGGAATGTCAGTGCAGTGACTTTTCTGAACTAAATAGCCACTCGGTCCTGGTCTGTAGCTAAATATAAATATACACATCACACGTACACCTACACCCATACCCACACACCCCCTCATGCACACATACAAACAACAAAAAAAGTATACATGCATTCCAAGGCAATACTTATTGCAGTGCAGAGGCCTCACCTATAAATCCTTAATTGCTAATGAAGGCTTTCAGAAGCCGTTAGAGGCATAATCAAAGACAGAATCAAAACTAATAATGTTGAATGGACAAAATTATAGTTGTTTAGCAATACTAAACAGTTTTGATGGTCTGAGTTTTTTCAAATTTTTACCCAATTCCTAAATATCCTAAGTGTCTGAAACTTTCTCCTCCCCCTCCTTCCTCCCTCCCCCTCCATCTCTTTTTTTTCTATAGAATTCATGAGAACTTTGAAAAGTTTTGATGGTTTTAAACCTTAATCTCATATTTCTTAAATATAACCAGATTTGACTGTTGTCTGTATTTAGTTGTATAGAAACTTATATGTGGACCCAAGTCTCTCAAAGTACCAGTCATTCTCACACCCCACCTACTCATTCTAGCACAACATTAATTTGTTATCGGAGCTCTCAGTGAGCTTAGTGTAACTGTTTTGTCCCCATGATTGCTTTCATGACCATCATTCTCTCTTGTCCTAAAGGAAAACATGTCAGAGGTGGTATCTGATTTTATTGTTTCACATTTTCCTATACTTTTGCTCATCTTTATTTTGTCTCATTTTCCTCTTTTAATCTTACCAAGGCTTGTCTTTCTCATTCTTTGTGCAAATTCTGCTTTTCTTATTCTGCTTGCTGTTTAGGTTGGTTGTTTTGTTTTGTTTTCTTTGCTTCTTTTGTCTGTGAATATTACTATGCATTATTTTGTTGTGATTTTTTTCCTGTAATCTCCACACGCATGACTTACTTAAAAAGTTTGACTACTTTGAGTACATAAACAAGAATTTAATAATTTCATAGATGGGCAGAAGAAGTTAGAGTGAATTCTCCACCAAAGCAAGGATACTTATATAGGTTATGTTAATAGGTATGCAGGTATTATGTAGGCATTGTGTTAATGATTACTTTTTTATAAACACATTTTAAATCCAGAGCTCCCTGCATATGAATACATAGAGGTCTCTGTACTGCTATGAACTGATGAGTTTTTTATTTCAAAGGAGTGTCCTTTTGCTTATTTCCTTAGTACTGTTCTGACCAGGGAGAATGTTTACTGTGAATAAAGACATGCATAAAGCTATGAAAGTGGATGATTTCTGAAAGACCGCCATTTCTCGGAATCTGTGTACAGGTATATTGTAGAGAATTTTAGAATAAGACACTGACTCACCTGCCAATACCACATCTTTTTGTAGGTGCTGCTTTTCTTGATAATCCACTGCCCTGCTGCACTAACCAATGATCTATTGTGCTGCTTTTTAGATGTCCAAAAATCCTGCAAAATGGCAGAATGACATCCTCAGCAATTCTTCAGTAAGCAGCACATGTTCAGTCAGTTTTATTTGTCCTCAAAGCAACAGATTCACTGTACATGTGATATAGAACCATATTGTGCAGGCACAGTATATCTCACAGGTATAAAACATTTCCAACTTAGTGTCTGCACAGCAGATTTGTGATGACATGCTTACAGCTCTTATTGGCAGTCCTGTATTGGTCACAGGTTATATATTTTGTTGCTATTATTGCTATTAAAATTTAAGTGATTTAAGTGATCTGACAAAAATTTAGGTAGGTTAATGTCAAATAAGATTCCTAATGGTGATGTAGTTTCAATTTTAATTATGAAGTCATGGTTTTATCTCTATTCCAAGGATGATTAGTTTTGGTGACACTAAACAGCTTATCATCAAAAGTGTGGGCTTCATTTTAGTAGTGAAGTTGACAATATGGAGCTGAGGACATGAATTTTCACCTGAAAATATCAAACATAAGAGAGATGGGGTTCAAACATAGAATGGATAATAGCCAAAGCAGACTGCTGATAGGAAATGTCCGATAAACTGTTCCTCTCCTGAAGCTGAGTGCCTACATTTCAGGTTTACAGGTAGATGCCTCTATGAAACAAAAATGCAAAGATAAAAAACCTCTTCAACTTTTAGAAAAAAAGGCAAAATTTTTGTTTAAACATAGGTCTTGCCTCTTCCACAATAGCTTGTATGTCTTTTTTACCCAATGACTGTTCATGGTAAAATTCATAGAGTTCAGGAATGGGACTACTGGTGCCCCTTTCCCTTACCAGAAAGACAACTCTGTTTTCAAGTCTGAACAGTCAAGTTTCTTCTAATCTGTTGTCCTTCCTGCCCTGTGATTTTATTGCTTTCCTCTACAAGGTTTTTCAAATTTGATTATTTTACCTTCTGTTGTTGGCAGCAGACAAATAAAATAGGGTATAGATCTTTTTAAATGTTTCCATTTACAACTGCTCTACTTTTCATGGAATAAATAAAAATTCATTGGTTTACAGAGAGGGAAAATGAACGTCACTCTATAATCTCATGGCACATGAGTGTAGTCTCGCTTCTAGACTAATTTTCAATGCTGATTAGTTTCAGTGGAGATGAGGGCTTTTGAAAATACTCTCAGGGCCTCTCTAATATTTTAGGCATCTACCCACACTTTAAAATCTGACTTATGATTTCAATTTCTCTGAAAGACCCAGGATTCTGATATTGCAAAATAAAAAAAAAAAAAAAAAAAGGCTACATGAAATAGTAGACCACAATTAGGTAAGTTAGTTATTAGATATAAATCTAGACTAGTTCTGCTGAGGATGATTAAGTTTTTTCTGAATTTACAGTGCTTTTTTTTTTTGCTTTTAAATCTTCAGAAATAATTATTTTCTACAAATATCACAAGTTTTATATTATAGAAATATCAGATGTATAAGAAACTAATTTTTTTTTTTTTTTTTTGAGAAGACCTTTAACCTTACTTGCACAGGTACTTTGTATTAAAGCTGGATATCTTATGGGAGTACCACATGTTAGTGTAACTCTAGGCAGTAATGACATTACTGGCATCTTTGGCATATTAAGGGAAGAATTAAAAATAGATTAAATTGATAGCTTAGAGGAAATAGATGATAAAACTATGCATGTTCATAATTTTTACTCATAATTACATTTTAAACTGTTATATCTTAATGTTGACTTAATCTCTAACGTAAAGGGAATTTCAATGTAAAAGAAGTACATGATTTTTCGTAGCACCACACAAATCTTATAATATAGATTAAAAGCCCTTGCTAAGCAGCAAGGAAAATGTGTCACACTGCATTGGCTGTGGAAAGAAATTTCTACCATGCAAGAGTGGACTGACAAGAATAAAGAGATATGGCAGACAGAAAGAATCACAGCTGTCTTGAACTTTCAAATTAACTCCTTTACAGCAGAATGGTTTCCATGGCACTTCACTGTTACTCTGCACACATTTTTCTTTCTTCTTCTCTTTTTCTTTTTAACTTTTTAATTACTAACCAGAACTGATTTTTGACTCTTTGTTAACATAGAACCGGATTCTAAAAAGTCCGGAGCAAGCTATTGCTGACAAAAATTGAGAATGCTCGAGTCTGCGCAGACAAAGGGAATGCATTACAGTTGAAATGGACAAAACCTATTTTCTAGCATTTTCATCATACTGAAAATATAGTGGAACCTGATTTAAGCCAGACTGTTCCACTTTTACTCCAGTGAAAGTGCACTACATTTATAGTTAGAATAATAGAGTGATGAATCAGACCTTTCAATGTTAGAAACAAAACTAGTGCAGGAGGCCAGTGATTCCCGAATTTATGAACAGTTGAATATGCTGAATGTGAGAGTTATACCAACTTAAAAATGTAACAGTACACCTGTGAATTAAGCAAAAAATTCACCTTACATTAGTTTAAATTCATATTCAAAGTACAAATCTGCCTTTTGCATTGTACTTTTCTACTTTATGTCATTTCTGCCAATGCCTATTAGTAATCTTTTTTCTTTTTTTTTTTTTTCCTGATTTTTTGTTTTCTTTTTTCCCTTAGCAGTCAGCCCCATGGCCTGCCGAGTACACATCAGTATCACAGTGCTCCAGCCCTTAATTCCACCTTCTTGCCCTGGCCTAGCATGGCTGCCCCCTGTAGACAGGAGGCAATGCTGAAGCCTTCTAGCCAGAGGTGCTGCAGAGAGGTTCTTCCTGTGCCTCGGAGAACATTGGGAGATTTATTTATGTGTTTTACTCCAAGGAGGTACGGTACTTCACGGAGCCCCTGCTGGGGTAATGAACTACACAGTATGTGTTTTAGGGCTCAGCCAGCTGATACCCTTTCCTCTAAAGCAAAATCTAGAAATAAACAAACAGATCAGCCCCCCCCCCCCCCCAAAAAAAAAAAAAGGTCCTGTTAAAAGCATTTTTTCCTCTTCAGGGAACAGATTACTGTAAATTTCCCAGCCTGGCTTCTCATTGTTGTGAAGCATCCTGCCAGGCTTTGTCAGGTGAAGTATGCAAGGTGACTGATGGTAAGCAGCATGATTCTCATCACAACAATGAATGTGGCAGGTCAGGAAATTCCAGACTGAATAAATCCCTCATTCAGTCAAAAATATTAACTAGAGTTATAAATACTGATGGCACTGGATGGATTCTACTTCCAGACAACCTTGTTCTGTTTTAGTGAACATATGCAGATTGGATCAAACCCTTGTTTTCAGTGAAGTGAACAGTAAAATTCCCCTTGACTTTAGAAAAATTACATTATGTCTTCTCCTCTCATAACTCAAAGATACTGCACAAAGTCCAAGAGTTCTAAATATCTACTAGAAATTCTTTGTAATATTGGGAGATATTATGATAATAGTTAAGTAAGTGGTACTTGTCTGTGAACAACTATTATTCTTCTAGTGTTTCTGCCATCTTATTTCAGCCCAGGTAATCTTTTCCCTTTCTCTCATGCATACCCTGAAGAGCAATATTAGCAACCACAGACACAAGACTATTTGTTAGTAGTTTGTATGTGTATGTGTGTAGTCTATTTGTTTGTAGTTTATCCTGTTTCCACCACATTCCATTTTCCTTTCTCTCCCTTTAGAAAACCAGAGTAATAACATGGCAGTAGAAATGTCAGAATATTCTGCATCTGCAGCTATTTTCCTAAGGTATTTATTTTACCTCTGCTTCACTCAATTTTATTGCATGGATATGCCAAAGTTTGTTGGAAAAATAATATAAACTAATGAAGAATGTTTTTGTTTCACCATTTTCCTTTTCTTCCTTCTTTCAGGTGTTCGAAGGATGTTGTGGAAGAAGAATGTTTTTCTTCATGCACAAGTGCAAAAGTTTGCTTAGATCCTCACTTAGCATTTTTAAATAATTGCGGTAATTCGGGTGTTTAAAAAGAGATGAGTGGGCTTTCTCTGGGTACTGTTCCACCAAGTTAATAGATAGTTTTATATGGTTGCTCTTTGCTAAATCCTTGACAAGATGTGGTGACTCTTTTTAGAAGATTACAAAGAAGTACAGTAAATCAGAATTTTGTTAGCATAAATTCTTTTAAAATTAACTTTTTTTTTTCAGATCAATGAACCATTTTTTTAATCAATGAAAAGTGGAAATATTCAATTAAAGCTCAATTCCATTCATGTTTACATTAAAACCAGCAAATAAGTATCATCTTACCTATCAAGTAAAAATATTTTGATTTCTTTTTTCAAGGTAAAGGTAATTATAAAATTATTTAACAAGCAGAAATTTTGACTTACATAACCTCAGGCACTTGAAAATTTCATGTTAATGAAATTTCAATGAAGTTGGAGGAGGAGGAAATCCATATACCAAATCTGATTCGATACAATTTTTTTATGGTCTCCTAATTTACATTGAGTGAATATAACTGTTTTTCTCAAAAGTTTTTCAGATCTATAAAAACAGTCTGCTATAAAGTGTGTCCATTATGTTAGGTTAAAAATGTTCTTTAATTTTTCTCTATATATAAAATACCGAACTTATTTTTCTAATTTGCTATTTTTACAGAAGTTATGAGTTATTTTTCAAAACTGTATGAATTATATCATCTGTCTGTTTCAGATGTACTGTTTTCAGGTTGATATGTCAGAGGACTTTTTGTCTTTTAGCTGTTTCATAATGAATGGACCATATATCAAACAAGAAAATACCCACAGAAAACAATCTTTTAAAATTAAAGAAAAACATTTCTATTATTTTTTATCTCATATATATATTACTATTTTGCAATAATTTAGTTATCTTTAAAGAACAATCAACAAACCCATTTTATTGCATTTATGCTTCTGATTTGACTGCTAGTGTGACAGACGATTTAATCTGTCTGTAATTCATATTAGGTATGTTCTTAACATAGTCTAAAAATACTTTAAAAGTGAATGTAGAACTATATGATCTTTTTTAGCCTCTAGTAGTATGACTTCATGATAATACCTCAAGAGTAAAAAAAAAGTTAAATACTATGAAACTGAAAGGAGATTTTAGATGGAAGTGTTTTGGAATACGTTGAAAAAGAAAACGGGAGTGGACAGTCTTTTTATTAAGGGAAGACTTGAAGAATAATGCTTTGCAGAAATTAGAAAAATAATAGCAGAAGGTGATTGTAGAAAAAAAATCAAAAGTATCGAATGAAAAAAGATAGATATGTAGAAATTAAAATTACTTGTTTTATTATTTCAGTAGAAGATAATAATATCAAAGTTCCATGAAGAAGATGGCACCCCTGAGGGAACACTGCTCCAGCACACTCCCACAAGAACAAGTCTAAGCATACTGTTGTCAGAAATAACCAGAAGAATATAAAGAGGAGGAAGACTTATGCATTAATGCACAAAAGCAATTTATAAACATGAAGAAGAGTAATTTCCTTCAGAATTAACTTTCCTTGTAAAAACTAAAGTAAGCACTCTTATTGAATGGATGAGGGAAAAGCTGTGGATGTTGTCTACCTGGACTTTAGTAAAGCCTTTGACACCATTTCCCACAGCATTCTCCTGGAGAAACTGGCTGCTCATGGCTTGGATGGGTGTATGCTTCACTAAGTAAAACACTGGCTGGATGGCCAGGCCCAAAGAGACGTGGTGAATGGAGTTAAATCCAGTTGGCAGCCGGTCACAAGTGGTGGTCCTCAGGGCTCAGTACTGGGGCGAGTTCTCTTTAATATCTTTATCAATGATCTGGATAAGGGGATCTCACTAAGTTTGCAGTTGACACCAAGCTGTGCGGGAGTGTTGATCTGCTTGGGGGTAGGAAGGCTCTACAGAGGGATCTGGACAGGCTGGATCCATGGGCCAAAGCCAACTGTATGAGGTTCAACAAGGCCAAGTGCTGGGTCCTGCACTTGGGTCACAAGAACCCCATGCTTCTTGGGGAAGAGTGGCAGTAAAGCTGCCCAGCAGAAAAGGACCTGGGGGTGTTGGTGGACAGCTGGCTGAATATGAGCCAGCAGTGTGCCCCAGTGGCCAAGAAGGCGCACAGCATCCTGGGTTGTCAGCAATAGTGTGGCCAGCAGGACTGGGGAAGTGATCGTCCCCCTGTACTTGGCACTGGTGAGGCTGCACCTCATGTACTTTGTTCAGTTTTGGGCCCCTCACTAAAAGAAAGACATTGAGGTGAAGGGCAATGAAGCTGGTGAAGGGTCTAGAGCACAAGTCTTATGAAAAGTGGCTGAGGGAACTGCGGTTATTTAGCCTGGAGAAAAGGAGGCTGAGGGGAGACCTTATTGCTCTCTACAACTACCTGAAAGGAGGTTTGTAGCCAGGTGGGCGTTGGTCTCTTCTCCCAAGTAACAAGCAATAGGACAAGAGGAAACAGTCTCAAGTTGTGCCAGGGGAGGTTTAGATTGGATATTAGGAAAAAATTCTTCACCGAAAGGGTTGTCAATTATTGGAACAGGTTGCCCAGGGAAGTTGAGTCACCATCCCTGGAGGTATTTAAAATATGCATAGATGTGGTGCTCAGGGACATGGTTTAGTGGTTGGACTTAGCAGTGCTATGTTTACGGTTGGACTTGATGATCTTAAAGGTCTTTTCCAACCAAAATGATTCTATGATTCTATGATTCTATGTAGTGTTTTGAAATGAAGAACTGAGAAAGGCAAGTGAATGACATGGCTCTAACTGAAGCTAGTACAGGAGTTTTACACAAATGGCCAAGCACGTGTTCTGATCAGTAAAAGAGCAGTTAAACATGGTCTGAGATTTTGAAAACTTTATTTAGGTATCACTGAAACCAGTGGAAACTGAAAATCCAAATGAGTCTTAGTTCATGGAATTCAATAAATTCTGTTCATTGCAGTGAGCATATCACTTATTTATCACTATTTTTCTAAGGCTAATGTGGAAAATCAGGAAGGAGAAAAATGTTAACAGAGTTATCTACAAGTTAAGATGATAGAGGTATGCCTGTCAGCACATCTTGGATATTAAAGGTACTTGTATCTTAGGAAGTCTGTAAAAGGATGGTGATATGAAATAACTTGAACATATGAGTATCACTTGAACATTCCTGGCATCTCCCAACTTTTTAGCAGGTGAGGTTTTCATAATTCTTTAACTCTCTTATGGTCATTCAGTGTTATCTTAATTTCCAGGACAAAGATCCTACAATATTTATCACATCTGATGAATATAGATACTGGGAAACTCAGGTGTACCTTCCATTAAAATGTATATGACAGTCTCTAGTAATACAATGTGTGGTTATGTGCTTTGACTGGCATTTTTGTCTGTCAGTGTCTATTTTTTCATTTTTTCCAAATCCAAGGGATACTTGTACTGATAGGATAGAGCTAATCTTTAAAATACCCATAATCTTCAGTTTTCATGCCTAACACTTTTCAGAAATTGTGATCTAGTTAAATAGAAAGTCAGAAGTCACATCTTGAAATCCAGCAGTAAAAAAGGAAAATTACAGTGCAATCTTCATACACAGCAAAATATCTGAGTCCCTTCTTTAAGCAGAAAAATTAGCTCAACCTTAACAAAAGCATGTAATAACTTCTGAAATGTGGGTTTTCTATTGAGTTTTTAAAAGAGAATAAATTTTTATTATGTTCATATCCTTTGGGGGATAAGGTTCAAGACCGTCTTGAAGGAACCATCTAAGGAACTGTGTAAAGAACCTGAAGGTGCACAAGTCCACGGGACCTGATGAGATGAATCTGCAGGTCCTGAGAGAACTGGCGGATGAAGTTGCTAAGCCACTTTCCATCATATATAAGAAGTTGTGGCAGTACAGTGAAGTTCTCACTGACTGGAAAAGGAGGAAACTTTATTAAAAAGGGAAAAAGGAAGACCCAAGGAACTACAGGCTGGTCAGTCTCACTTCTGTGCCCAGTAAGATCATGGAGCAGATCCTCCTGGAAACTATGCTCAGGCACATGGAAAATAAGGAGGTGATTGGTGACAGCCAACATGGCTTCACTAAGGGCAAATCGTGCCTGACAAATTTGGTGGCCTTCTATGATGGGGTTACAGTGTTGGTGGATAAGGGAAGAGTGAATGACATCATCTCTCTTGACTTGTGCAAAGCATTTGGCACTGTCCTGCATGACATCCTTGTCTCTAAATTGGAGAGACATGGATATGACGGATGGAAAACTAGATTGATAAGTTGTGGTGGATGATTGCACTCAAAGAGTTGTGGTCAACAGCTCGATGTCCAAGTGGAGATCAGTGACGAGTGGTGTTCCTCAGGGGTCGGGACTGGGACCAGCACTGTTTAACCTCTTTGTCAGTGACATGGGCAGTGGGATCGAGTGCAGCCTCAGCAAGTTTGTAGTTCCTATTTGTGGACGAGAAGCTCAGTATGAGTTGGAAATGTGCATTTGCAGTCCAGATAGCCAATCGTATCCTGGGATGCATCAAAAGAAGCGTGACCAGCAGGTCAAGGGAGGTGATTCTCCACTCTGCTCTTGTGAGACCCCACCTGGAGTACTGCGTCCAGCTCTGGGGGCCCCAACATAAGAAGGACATGGAGCTGTTGGAGGAAGTCCAGAGGAGGCCACAAAGATGATCAGAGGGCTGGAGCACCTCTCCTATGAGGACAGGCTGAGAGAGTTGGGGTGGTTCAGCCTGGAGAAGAGAAGGCTCTGGGGAGACCTTACAGCAGCCTTCAGTAGCTGAAGGGGGCTTACAGGAAAGCTGGAGAGGGACTGTTTACAAGGGCATGTAGTGATAGGATGAGGGATAATGATTTTAAACTGAAAGTTGTGGATTCCCCCTCCCTGGAAGTGTTCAAGGCCAGGTTGGATGGGGCTTTGAGAAACCTGGTCTCGTGGAGGGTGTTCCTGCCCATGGCAGGGTGGTTGGAACTAGATGATCTTTAAGGTACCTTTTTATCCCAACTAATCTATGATTCTGTGAATTCTGACTGTAATTAATAGCTGGAATAGCTTGAGGATTGCATTTTCCCCTGCATTCAGTTCTAGGTTAGAGCCCACAATAGTATGCCCCTTTTAGCAAGCACAACATACTCTTTACTCATACATACACCTAAGGTCTCTCAGTGGTGCAGTTTCTGAGAGAAATAGGTCAGAAGGGAAGCAGAGGGTGAAAATTGGTCCTAGTGATTTATATGTTTCAGTCACTGTTGCTATGAAGTGTTTGAGTTGGGAAAGACAAGATACTATTTTCTGGATGTGTCAGACTAATTATTATCATTTAATACTCCTTTCCCTGAGGTCTCTTCTGTGGAACAAAGGGCATTGACTCTTGTGAACAGTAATAATCGATACGGTGTACTCTATTCAGAGCAATTTCAGTGGCTAATAAGGTTACTGCTATCCATATTTCAGTACTGTTTTTGCCTGTGTTAGTAACACTTATCTGCATGATTAAACAAGCCCTTTGTTTGCCTCCCTCTCTCCAGATGGGTACTTGGCTCAGTATGACCCAAAAACAATTAGGTAAGTGATGTTACTATGCTATTTGCATCTGACCTTAGATGCCAGATATCCTGTATGCCAACACTGAGCTCAGATGAGCCTACACACATTGTGTGTGGACCCTGAACTCTCTCAACTACACCTCTGATTTCCCCTATGAAGTAACTAAGGTCTTGTTTGCCCTTTCAAATAATTTAGTTTTACTGCCAGACCTGACTTTTACATGCCTGTGAAGAATTACTCAGGAAGGCAATAAGGTTCTGCTCTGAGAACATGGGAGATGCACATGAAAGTTCTGGTTAATTGAACCCAAACCTCTAATTAAATCTGCAGGAGCTGGATCACTGACAACTAAAGTGAGTCCAACTGCCAGGTTTAATTCAGCAGTCTCTTATGAACCACTCACTTCACGTGTGTGCAGCTCCTACACGTCATCCGGATAACACATGTTATCTATGGAGTTGAGTAACCCTTGTGCAGCCTTAAATCTGCTTTGCCGAAAGTTTGGATTCTCAGCTATACTTTCTGATGGACATATGAAAGTGAAATACATCTTCAAGTAAATTGTTTCATCGACTCTTCTGTGCTCACAAAACACTTCCTACAAGAAACATAAACTGAGTGCAGGTTTTCAAACAATTAATGAGGAAATGATTTAAATCTACAGTGACAAGTTCTAGAAGTGAAACTTTATACTTAACTTTGGAGCCAGTCCCTTAGGAACAGCAGATCTTAAAATGTTGGAAGTCCCTCAAAGGCTTTGACTTCTGTGAAAAACTTTACTCTGTGAAAACCATACTACAGATCTTTTTTCCTTAAAATGTACTTTGATCTAACCTTTTAATTTGGTTTTCCTGGTAGTTTTAATAGCTTCATGCATGACATATAATATTTTTCTCTCTTTTTTCCTGTGTTTTCCTTTATGCTTTTTTCTGTCTTTCCTCATTCTGTCACAAACTACAATACAGTTCAACTACTGTATTGAAAAAAGAATGCTACAAAACACCACATTACAGTCTACTAATGTTCGCTTCCCTTTTCAGTCATGCTGCTGTAACATTATGTGTAACAGCAACAAGCCCCGATATCTGTGTTGAGGAAGATACTTACCTTCCCCTGAAGGATAGACTACATAACAGGGAAAATGGCAATCATCTTCATATAGGAAAATTTTCTTGTACCAAGGCCAATGTTAAACAATATATGATCTACCACGTAGGTTTTTTTCCACTGCATATTTTAATGCTTACATTTATTTAAGACAGAATGAAGTCAAATAAATAAAAGGTCTCTCAATTGTGCAAACAGAAAAAAAGACAACTTTTTTTTAATAATAGTGATTCCATCTGGTCTGCTGTTTTTCATGAGAGAAGAATCTTCAATGGCTTGTTGTTAACTTCTGATCCCAGAGGAACCAACTTCATCTTACTTCTTTCCTTAATCCGTGGCGATTGAATTTCGGATAAGAAGGAGACTATCTCCTTGTGACCCATATTTAGCAAGAATAAATCGGTTTTATAAAGAACATGCAAGAAATCTCATTACAGTTCTTGGATTATGATCTGTTGCAATGTCTCTTGTTTCTCAAACTGAAAAAAAAAAAGTTTCCCTTTCTCTTTCCATTCCAATCATATGCAAATAATTTGTCGGATTTATTCCCCTTTTCATAGTACATTTGTTCATTAAGCTTTAACACATTGTCTGTGTTATTCACCACAAAGCATTTAGTTTCCCTCTGTTTAATCAAAAGTTGGAGGGTCCTAGGGTACCTGCTTTTTATGTTGCTTTTTTCATCTCATTAACTTCCTTTTCTAATTTACACTGGTACTCAAGATATACTTTTTGTACTGCTGCTGCAGCTAAGCAAATTATTCTACCCCTCATGACTGCTTTGGCAGCTTCCCACAAAACACCCAGGCTAGTTTCTTGGTTTTTATTGATATTAATTTATTCTGAAATAGTCTTCATCTGTTGCACAAATGCTGCAGCTTTAATTAGAGAGTTGTTAAATCTCCATACTTCAGATCTCCTATAATTCAGTATACCATCCAGAGACATAGACACCAGAAAATTATCAGGCAAAGCTGGATTTCAAATACCAGATGGTTACACATTACAATGTATCCTCATAAATAAATAAGAAGAATCCCAGTTTAAATGTAGTGGAACTAAAGTATAAAAGATACTGGATTGCCTGTTTCAGTGTTGCTGTCGGTACGGATCAATGAGGACTAAATCTTTTCTATACCCTTTGCTCACTTCACTTTCAAATTGTTATTTTACTAACAAAGGTCAAATCTCACATTCCCATTTCAAAGTAGAGAATAACTAAAATCTTCATCTATTACAGCTCCTGGAAACATCTGCCGTTAGGTAAGAAAGGATCAAGAAATAAACAAAGATTGTGAACTGCGGGGGACGTACAGATTTGCAATTTTAACAGGGCTACTGTCATAATCTTTTGCATTATTCCCTTTTTATAATAAACTCATTGATCAAAAGAAAAAGAGATCCTTTACCTCAATACCACTTTTTAAATTAGAAATTGCACTAAAAGTAATGGACCTTTTATAATGTAGCAAATTTGACACAAATAAGCAAGACAACAATCAAACAGAAGGACAATCAAAACATATAAACTTTATGTAATCTAAAAACCTCAATGACAGTTGTACTGTTAGATGTGTTTTACCATGTGTTATACTTTTTATTCTTATTTTAAAATTTCTCAGCAGTAACATACTGTGCAATCTTAATTCAGTTTCAAAGTGCAGATTAAAAAAACCCCTAGACTAAACCATCATTTTTGTTATTTTAAAAATATAAATAAATAAAATATAGAAAAACAAGTGAAATTAATTAAGATATTTGTGAAATGTTCTGAGGCTAATGGTAAACAGAGGAGGTGCATCAAAATGTAGGAAATAATTGTAAGAAATACTCACATTTGCACTTCCGAAACTATTTTAAGTATTTTAATCCTATAGTATTAGTAGTATAATTAGAATACTACTTCAGAACAAGGGTAATTAGAGAAACACATTTTAAATATCAATAATAATAAATGAAAAGATCTTTATAAACTACTGAATAATCACGTCACATAGATTTTTTCACACATACTTTGTATTTAAGCATATGTTATTTTTTTAAAAAAAGCTTTTATGCTCTCATGTAGTTTCTTCATCATTTCGGTTAGGGAGGAGAGAATAGGGCTCTGTAATATTTTTATACACAGACCAGTTTGGAATAATGCCTACCTGAAGTGTGGCGAATAACAGTATGAGCATATATACTGGGAACAGATAACAGTGTGAACAAAACATGCTAACATTTCAGGGGAGAAGTGTTGTCATTGGCCAGCAAGAGTAAAGCCTGAACTTCAAGTTTTCATGAGTGTTGTTACAGAAATGTTGACCCTTTGTATACACAGTCAATATTTCACAATTGCTGTGGTACCTTCTCACCCAATTTTGGCTTTCTAGAAGCTGCTCATCAAGCCTAATTTGTTAACCAAGTAGCTTTTCTTGTCAGTAGAAGGAAAAATGTACCTCCAGAAGATAATTCTTCCTCTGCTGTGATAAGAGACAGGGCTCCTGCATGTAGCTATCTCTTTTGACCTGTTAAGTTTTTGTTCAGTAACTATTTAGGAAACTCAGACCCAAATTCAGCTGGCTGTTCACAGGTATCTAAGACCATTTGAGATATTGTAAGGTATTCAGGACATCTTCAGGGAGCTGACGCAGAATCCCCTTGTAAGACACCAAAGCTTCCAAGGATATCACAAATGGCACCATGCACCCACATGAGGGCAGTTCAGTAGTGTTCTTGGAGACTTAACTCAGATGGGATGTCTAACGTTTGGATGGTTTAAATTACATGCAATGAAGCCCACCCAAGAAGAAAATTGGAATATACTACGTGCCTTAAGGAAAATGTAGACCGTAAACTAAATTAATTTGAATTTGAACAGAGTCAATTGACAAATCCATTTTTACAACAATCTTCTATTTTATTAGTCTTCAGAAATTTGGGACTTGAACTTAACATCCATCGTACGCAGGTGCATGACATCTGCTGTGCATGACCATGGCTATGAGTGGCTGTTTGCATTCTTGAACAGTGTTATGAATTGTCAAAGTGCAACAAATGCTTAAAATAGCAGTTTTAGGTACTCCTTACATTTACCACCTCTTTCCAATATAAATCTGGTACTATAACTACCAAATGTATCACTATGGATACTGAAGAAATAATTTGTCCTGGATATTCTTTTGCATGGAGATCCTCTTGGTTCTTAATCTATCAATTTGGTAACTATTCATTCCCCCTCGTGTTTTACTAGCATTTTCTGTTTCACAACTGCAGGGGCGAAGGATGACCTAATCTGAAAAAGTTTATTTCTTGGGAAGCTCTTCATACTCTGGGGTGTACTCTTTTGAAAGGGAGTGAACCACTGACCACAGAAGGCAAGCTTAAATTAGTGCATATCCTCAGGGCAAACCTCCTGTTCTCTGCACTTGCCTGAAGCCAACACAGTTCTCCTGTTTTACTTAGTGGTGCAAACTAACCCAATTTCCATCCTCATGTATCTAAATAGCATCTAGGTGAAGACACTTTCCCAAACTTAATGTTTAAAACTTTAGCTAATATGTAGAAGCCTGTCCACCACTGTGCCACCAGACTGATTTTGGCTTGACCTTAACATAATCAGTTGATACTAACAGACATTTACAATATTAACCTTTATGTTTTAACAGTAAACTATTAGCAATTTTTTATATATATATATATATACACACATGGAAATAGAATACTGTGAAATGTGGGGTTAGTGCTAGGTTTGGTTTGTTTCTCCAAAAGAGCTTTCATCCTCCCAAGATATTTTTGAAGTATTTTCTTATGTATGTAAAAAAAGGAGAAAAAAAAAAAAAAAGCAGCACTAATTATAAACTACTTCTTAAAAGTTTGGGGTTTTTTTCCAAGTCTGATAGGTCATCTGGTATCTTTTCATTGATTCTGAAATGATTTCACTGATTTCAGGCTATTGGATTAATGTAGGAAATCTCTCTCTCTCTCTTTTTTTTTTTTTTTTTCCCCCCAAATGGAATGAATAAATAGCAGTTCCAGTTGAAAAAGGTCTACAATTGAGAAATAACATAATTCTGTGACAATCGACAAATATTTTTGATAATAGCTGCATACCTATAGATAGCAAACACTTCCTCTATTTCAAAGTGAGCTGCTTTTCTAATTTATATAGACTTGGTTTCTTTCTCTTCCTTCCTTCCTTCCTTCCTTCCTTCCTTCCTTCCTTCCTTCCTTCCTTCCTTCCTTCCTTCCTTTCTCCCTCCCTCCCTCCCTCCTTCCCTCCCTTCCCTTCCCTTCCCTTCCCTTCCCTTCCCTTCCCTTCCCTTCCCTTCCCTTCCCTTCCCTTCCCTTCCCTTCCCTTCCCATTCTATTTTATTTGTCTTTTAATGCATTGATAATAAAACTGTGTCCCTGATAATATTTTCTTTTGACTCATAGAACCAAGATGGCAGAGGCAACAACAGTATGATCTTCTTCATTGTCCCATTATTTTCCTTAAAAATTCCTCAGAGAGAATGCAAAAAGTACCCCAAACCAGGATAAAAAAATGTAAGTATGGATCTAAAGTGAGACATCAGAGGAATTTATGTACCCAAACTGTGGTTCTTTAGATTCTCCATAGGTTCCTGGAAAGTTCCTGACAAATTCCTGAAAAGCCTCAGTTGCAACTATGAATTTCACTACATAGACAGGTTCTGCTTATGCACACACTTGGAAATACCTTTGTCTCATAACTAATGCTAAGCAGTGTGTGAATCATATTGCTATTGAAAGACTTGCTAGGAGAGGGAAAGGAGGAGTTTCTAGTCAAGTCATACTTAACACGTGAGAATGGACTAAACCAAACTTCTCCCTACATTGGACAAAAGAACCAAGTTCTAGTGAGTAGACTTGGGGACAGGGGGGGAATTGCTTGGACTAACCAAGTTTCAATTATTTAAATAACAGAGGAGCAGCTGGGAGAAGCAGGATGAAAAGTTGCAAAACTCTGGTATAAGAAAGCATGAGAGTTGGACTATGTGTACAGAAGAAAATAGGGGAATTGTGTCCCTGATAATTCTTCATAGTTAGTATACCAGCTTTGGAGACCGTGTCTGATGAAACTACTCAGTAGAAAGCTTGGTGGGGTCTACTGCTTGTGACAATGTCACTGCATCATTGAAAACTATACTACTCCTGTTTCAATTGGGTTTGGTTTTTTGGCTGATTTGTTGGGGTTTTTTAGGTCTGAACCTTAAACACCTTAAAAAAATTCTGGACCAGATTTTGAGTGGAGGTTACTGTTCATACTGCCCAAGTCTGTTATGTGGATTGGGTAACTCATGCCAGTAATGAGTGATGAAACAGCCCTCAGAGAGCAGCCTATGGTGGTCTTTATTGATTTTTAGGATTCATGCAAATTTTCTGAAAATTTAACTTAAAACCTCTCACATAATAAACTTATATTGTTCAAGAAAATTGTCACAATTATATGATTCAGCTCCACATCGTAGAAACTTAAAATTAGGTATTCAGATGGTGGTTTCTGTGCATTAATGAGGGTGTCAATTTCTAGAAAAATTGTCAAGATTTATTCATACGGGTTCTTGGTCAGTTACCTAAACAGAGACATCCAAAATCATGTAAGACATCAAAGGGCAGGTATCCAGGACATCTGTATGTGTTTGGAAGTACCTCGATGAACCTAAAAGATAGCCAAAACATTTAGAACTCCACTTGGAGGTCAAGTAGGATACCTTAAAGCATCTAAGATAGACAGGGTACATGGAAGTAACTGAATTGAGCCTGATAAAGTAAATGTATTCTAGAAAGCTATTCAGCTCACAAAACATAGGTGTCTTATATCAGGGAGAGTTGAATAGCTCGCAAGACTCCATAAACTGTGTCGACTAGACTGCACTAGAAACAGACACCTGAACAGAGTCCGTAAGTAACATAGGCATCTGCACTTAACTTCATTTAGATATCAGTACTCTGGAGTTAAATGCCATCCTTCCTGTCTCCACAGGAAAACTCTCAGGAGAAAATGACAGAAATTCCTCCACAGAAAGATTTCATTTCTGAAATTCTCTTTTATGTGAGCCTGATGAGGGCTTCAAGTAGCATCAAATTTAAGAAATTAAATATTTAATTATTCAGACTTTTCACTCACTGAAAAATCCATCGTTCCCTAGTATTTAACTAACTACATAGTAATCTCTGCAGAGGAAATTCCAAGGACTTCTCACATTTTCATTTTTTCATGTTATAAAATATAATGAAAATGTAAAATCAAACAGAAAATTGAAATGTGTACTCAGGAAGGAGATAAGGCTTACAGCAATGCTATTTATTCATTTATCTGAAGGGTGAAAAGCTAACACATTTAGTAAGCCTTTAAAAAAAAAAAAAAAAACAAACCACAAACCGAAACAAACAAAAACCCAAACCAACCCTATTATTCATTTGCTGAAAGAACAAGGATAAAGGTATAGAGTGCAGATGGAAGATGTAAGCAAACCCCCAAACTATTCTTTTTCTCTTTATCTGACTCATTTCTCCAGTATCAATTAACTCGGGAATTACTCTGGAAAGATATTAGTCATGCACTACTGGAACAATTGACCAAACAGGCTCTTCACAAGAAAACCAGCAGAATTACACACTTAGGCATAAAGCTGACCCAGTATCTACTGCAGTCATAAAACTCCAGAACATAAGACTTTTCTTTTTTTTTTTTTTTTTCTTCTTCAGAACTGAACAGCAAGAGGCAATAAAAAAAAATTCTCAGGAGGATGGAGAATCCCAAATGTGCCTTGCACAGAGAGGCAGCATCCCACTCTTTCCTTGAAGTTCAGCACTGTCAGCCAAAGTTACATGTTTGAGAGGCAGTTCTATTCTGGGAAGTATTCCAGATTCATTTATGAGAAAGTGAATCATTCTATGACCAGCATATGCTAAACAATCTATTGTGCACAGGGTAAGGGATATTCTTCCATTTAAGACATCACTTCATAACCTCAAATGAATAAATACGCACCATGTACAGAGAAAATACCACTCAAATACCACATTGTAACACTGAATCTGCTCTCTCACTAAACATCAGCTGGTAAGTCAGCCAAGTTTAGAGCAGGGTTGAGGGTTTTTTGGGTTTTTTTGGTTGGTTGGTTTTGTTTTGTTTTGTTTTTTCCCAGTGCTGGTCACAGTGGACTCTTCATTTATTGATACATTAAAGGATTTTCCCTGACACTACTAAATCTTTTATGAGAGATGTATGATAAAGAAGTAATGTGACTGAGTGAAAAGAGCAGCCCATCTTTGATCTAATGATAGAAGGTTCAGGCTATTCATATGCTCAATTGCACTCATAAATTATAAACTAATACTGAGTCACTTGGATGGTCACAGTAACTATCACACCCTCCTTGCTTGTCTTACACTTAATGTCCAGAAACTTGCACATATTTTCCTTCAATCTTATCCGTACAGTGCACATCCTCAAGAATAAAGGACATATATTCTCATCAAATTTTACTATTTCAGTTCTTGCTGATTTGTTCCAACACATCTTAAGTCAAGGACACCCTATGCAGTTCAACTCCAAGAAAACATATTAAATACATATTAAATGCACTGAAAATTTTTATGACAACTCTTCAACTTTGTTTCTGTTAGGAAAAAGACAGTTACTTCACAAGTCTTTTGATGATTACAGGTGTGTGGATCCTCTTTGTTTCCTTGTAATTGAAGGTCAAAGCCACAGATCGATCGATCGATCGATCGATCGATCTATCTATCTATCTATCTATCTATTTTAAAATTGATGAGGTTCACAGCATCATTCCAGTTATTTTCCTTCCTAAATTCAGCTATTACTGTCACAGTACAGACAGTCTCTTTAAGGTATACTTTTTGCGGTACTATAAAAACTGGTAAAACAGTAGCAAACCATTGATTCAGCTGCTTTCTTCCCTGCAGCCCACTAAAATCCTCTTAAGGGTTTTATGCTGCCAAAAATCACTATAATATCCAGCTGCCTTCCATTACTCTATCTAGGAAAAGGGATTTTTTAATGACTTGGTTGATTTTCCAGGGGTGAAGAATATTTTGGGTAAATATGAGACAGAAAAAGATTATAAAGACAGGTACTTAATAATAACTTAATTCTCATTATAATGAGAAAAAATGATTGTAAAAAGGGTCTTAAAGTGATTTCTAAACATAAATTTGCCTGTTACACACCTTGAACTCTTTCAGCTCTTGCATACAAATCACATTCAGACGTTAGTAAATCAAAGCAAGTCAACAAAACAAATGCATTTCACCTTGACTTTAAAACTAGTGATAAGATGGTCAGTTTATATTTAAGCTATCTGCCTGTGAGAATTGCCCATAAGAGGTTAAAAACACAGGTGTCCGCTTGTGTCTTGTACAAACACTGGGGATGGAGATTCACAAGGCTGGCACGAGGAGCAGCCGCAGGAGGGCATCTAACAGTGGCAAAATGGCCCTGTTTTGGCTAAAGAATGTGGAATAAGATAAACACTTTCCACACAGAATCTTGAAGGCCACAGTGCCCGGAGTGAGACATTTTGCTTAATTATCCGTGAAATTAATATTAAAGTTGACACCCCTAAGTATGATAATGAGCTAAAAGGAGTACATGCTAAACATATATGACTACAGTAGTCAACTCTCCACCCAAATCATGTTAAACGTCACCCCAGGGAGGGGAACAGCTAAAGTTAGAGTATAAAGGATATTGAGGAAAATACCCCTGTGGAGGGAGAGAAGAGATTGAAGACCTGGAAGAGGCCCTTGATGGTCTGTGCTCCTTCTCCTCCACCCAAGGTAGGGATGCATTCTTGGTAAGCATTGTGACTTCACCTTTTTGGTGAAGAATACCTGGGACAGCATTTTGCTGGTATTATAATCATATATGAACGCTATTGCAGTAAGTGTATTTATCAATGGCAATTCTGAGCTCTTTATATCTGTCACTTTAATAAAATTTCTATTAGTTTCAACTTTGCGAAACTGTTTCAGTGAAAGTCCTTTAGGGGACTCTGACAGGCAAACGTTGACTCTGATAAGTGGCTACACACATAATCCTTTAGACATAAAGCATTGACCAAGCCTGGGACTAAGACTGGACATAGCCGCACCTAGACTCCTCTCTAGGAAGGAGTTCAGAAAGCAAGGGGGTCCTTTCTGAACCTCATGACTCAACGGCCTCCCTCAGCCACACATCAGACTCACACCCTTTTACGCAACACTGACCCCTTTCTCTTCATTCTAGGTTTGAAAGCAAAATCTAGAACTGTAATTAAATAATAATTTTGGATAAAGAAAAAAAGGCATGATGGTACTTCTTCATTAATTTTAATTACAGCAAAGAAATAGTAAGAAATGTGTTATATCACATAGTATGAAAAAGACTAAAGAAAGATATTGGGAGTGTTGTGTCTTTTCCAGAACAGTTCAAAAGCAAGGAAAAGCAACATAGCATGAGTTAGGCAAAGTTAAGATCATTCATGTGATGTTACTTATCAAAATGTCAAGCATAACCTGAAAACTTCCTGTCAGCAGTCCCAAAATGTCACAAAAAGAGAAGCTTGCCAGGCAATGCAGAACCTTTTCCTTTAGACAGAGGTGTGATTTGAGTTCAGGCCTGTGAGCAAAGAAACAGTGTTTTAACGCAAGCTTTGAGACCAAATACCCTTTGTAGTATTGGACAGAACCCTTAATACTCTGTAGTATTTCCTCCAGACCAATATGAAAAGAATAATATTTGCCTGAAAATACTGTTACCCAGTAACCAGATCACTTATCTAGTGGGACAAAATAATTGTAAGGCTAAGCAAGCAGAATTCCATTAATGTGAGTACAACTACACTTGCTTACCGCAGAACTGAATTTAAAATTGTATGGAAAAATGCCTTGGATAAGTAAATAAATAAAAAAAAATAGATAAATAAATAAATGTTAAGTTTTATTGTTTCATCCTTATGTGATGCATTTAGACAAATGCAGTTCAAAACACTGACTCTAGTCACAATGAATATACAAGATACAAATCAGAGGCATGGAATTTTTTATTTAACAAACTTTGCTGGCATTATTTTCCTTGTTTCTGAATTGCTTGCAAAAATAAATCAGAATTTCTTGGCATTTATTGTCTTGAATTATTTCTATAAATAATTCTTATTCTCTTGGTTTAGTATGATGACTTGATTTCATATATCATCAAGTCTGATGATGATACTGAGCCATTTTTCTTGGTCTCATTACTCTTTCATGATATTGCTTCTATTCCTTACCTGGATAATGAAACATTAGGAAAATAAAAACATAAAAACCTTTTTATGCATTTATAGATGAGGTAATATTGACTACCATGTCATCTGCTACCTTAAATATCTGGAAGTTGTGGTTATAAGCCAAGGTAGACATCTTAGTCATCTTATTTGCTCAGTGAAGAGATATAGCAACCATAATGGGCAGTTCCTCTGACAGGCCTTAAGGTAATACAGTCAGATGAATTGTCTTCATTGACTAATTGAATCCGCAACACATGTACACACCTGTTTAATCCCCTTCAGATGCCATGCCTCTTGTGCTCTACTTGGCTAGTCCAGAACAGCACAAATGTTTCTCACATACCACATCTGGCCAAGCCATGAGAAAATAGCACTATGGAACCTATTTCTGGCCTGGTGTGATTAATTCTGTTGCAAACATCAAACTTAAAGAAACCCAAAATGGGGCTGATGATTTGGGAAGATATAACATTTTATTTAAATATGTATTCACTAAACTGGAGGGGAAAAAAAAAAACACACCACCACCACCACCAAACCACAAATCAAACTCAAAATTTAGTCCAATGCCTATTTAAATAAAAACTGCTGAAAGGCAATATTAATACATTAATCCAACTTGAGGTGAAGTATGAGCTTTGATAAGATATATTGATAAGAAGATGCATTATGATACACACTATGCAGTGTGAAGTTAATTAATGGACTACACTAGTCTAGCATAGTTTTACCTTTTAACATCAGTTCTAAAAATCATAAATCCCCAGTCCCTGAAGATTAAAAGCTCAATTACAAATGTTTATCCCACATTGAAGAATATATACTTCATTACAATCTCTACAAGATTCTAGATTGAGAACAGCACATGGTAATAAGTTAGGTTTGTATAAAACATAAACCATAGCTCTTGTAAAGTTTATTATCAACTTCATGGAACTCTGGAAATAATTGAGAAATACATTGCACTGCTTAGAAAAGCAAGAACAAGTAATGACCACCAAGAATTTCATTTGACAAAAACTGTAAATCTTAAGGGATGGTGTTTGGGAAAATGGTGTATTTTTTGTATTCCACATTTCTCTGTGAAAGCAGAGCATTCTCATATGCCCTTTATTCCTCTACTTGCTTAATGTATTCCTGGCAATGGATTGTTGCAATAAATTCTGTCTCTCTCAGGTGCTACTGTTCCATGAAGAAGTGAAAAAACACATTAGCTTTGTTCGTTCTTCTAGACCAGAGAATAAAAACTTTGACCACTGGAAGTGGATGTGGAAAGTACTCATCAGTTTACTTTCTCTTTTTATGGACAGTATCTCATTGGGCACTAAACATTTTAATGCTGCATGAAATATACAGGAGGAATTAGCATCTAAAGCAGCCTGATTTCTATTTCTATTTCTAATTTTGCTAATTGCTTATTAACAATTTTAATTATACAGGAGTATTTGAGGGGAAATCAGCCCATGTGTTCTTTAAGCACTGTCCCCATACTGATAAGCAATGGAAGACTCTAGGTTATTATTTCCTTGACAACACTGGACTGAAGTCATGATGGGGACTAGCTGACAGTGCAGCAGGGACATTTATAATCAGATGCATAAAGCCTGGAGGGATGGCTTGGGCACTCAAGCCCCTCCAATATTTACGTTTGGTATTAAACACTTCAAGTGAAGATAATGATTTTGGCTCATTGCCCTTTCCCAATATTTTGAAACAGCCATGCACCCATGGTCATAATAAAGGCAAAATTAACTCCATTGCAAATAGAGAGGAACAGTTGCAATCAAAAAAAAAAAAAAAAGAAAAAAGAAAAAAAAGAAAAAAAAGAAATGTCACACAACAGCTATGTTGACACTATTTTTTAAGGAACATTTTTCAAACATTGAAGTCAATCTTCTGCTCAGCGGATAAGCAGATAAATTAATGTGATCTTTCTGATCTTCCAATAACTCTGCCAAAAGTTGGTAAAAGGCCCTCACTAAACACAAATGTCAAGTTTCTCAGTAAGGGCAATAGCAAGCATAGCTCCACATTTTGGTGGTTTCTAAGTTAGCTGCTAATGAATAAAAGTACTATGACTTATCTCAGAGCAATGCTGATTTCATTGTTAAGGTTGTAATTAGATATTTTAAAAACAATGAGAAACTGCTTGGTCATTGCTTTTTCCCCCCATTATCAACTGCTGATAACCATGGTGCAGATAATCTACCGCCTTATGAAAGCTATTAAACAAATTATCTTGACTAGTACAAAGTAAGATTTGCTACATAAAGAATTAAGAAATATCCCTCTGAAAGCAGAAACATTTTTAAAAACTACACTGAATGTTTTACAGACTGAACTTGAGGTGAAGCTGCCAAGGAACATAGCATTGTAAAAGTAATGATGTCCTTTATGACATAATCTTAATAAATCAGGATGTGTGATGAGAGGAGTTGTTTAGTTTATAAGCAAGAAGCTGACTTCCACTAATACTTTTTCCCCTCATAGACAGTGCTAGCAACTCCTTTTGTGGAGTTGTAGTCTGATTCACTGCAGAGACTGCAAAAAGAGAAAGAATCCCTAGAAATGTTGAAACATTGACCTTTGCAGTAAGAGAAACAATTATGTACTTTGTATACCTTTCTAGAATTAATTAATTAATAACAAATTAATTAATATTGTTATTTCTTGTATAACAGCCTGCAACACCAAATTTTCTAGTTTTGATTTCCTGAATTATAAACTCTGTGACAAAATGTAACTTCTCATTGTTAAAAAAAAATAAGTAAATAAAATTAATTAAATAAAAACATTTAACTAAATCAGTTACAGGCACGACAAGAAAACTACCTTGATATCTGTGTGACCTTTACAGTTGATTAGTACCAAACAGGAAAAAATATAATAACATTGTCCAAAAGGTAAGTTTTATTCTCCTGTCTCAGAAAGCAGGGAAGCTGAAGGATTTCTGAACCAAAACTGATGCAAAGAGAAGTTCTCCCATAGTTTACAATTAGTCATTGTTATAAAACTGTGACTATTATCAAAAATTTAATATGTTTTTTATTATTACTATTTTTAAAGGATATTTAATGTGGATGGTGTGCAAAACCTTAGGATGCAGACTGTCAGCTTCTATTAGGTGTTAAAACTCATTGGTAAAGACTCTATACAGCAAGGAAATTTGCACCTTCTTTTAAACCAGTGAGGGCAGGTCAGTGTCAGTGATAAAATATTGAAGCAGATAGATTTCAGATGTAATCTTACGTAACAGCTCATAGATTCCTTAAAACTCACATTTAGAACCTAAAACCTGCTTCTTTCTCGTCGTCATTTACCTGCCTTAATAAGATCTGGAAATACTACTGGATCTTTTAAAAAATTCTAAATCACAAAACTCTGCTGGAGCGGTCAAGGCTTGAACTGAGCATATAAACCCTCTGCAATTGCACTGCAGTCTCAACACTACCTCCTAAGTCTACCAATACAAGCTTCGCAGATAAAGCAGTAAGATCAACTCCTATATTCCCCAGATGTTGCTATGCTGAAGTAAAAGAGGCATGAGGAGGTGAAACGGTTAATTTGTAATGAATACAAACAGATCCCAACATAGAGACAATTTCATCGTCTTAGAAGAGTGTCTTTTCCAAGGTATCATTGTTCTGTGATGTTTTTACCAGCTCTAGGTAAAAATAAGAGAAAAAACAACCTTAACTACAGGAAAAAATGTTTTGAAAGATCAATTAAGTATTATTTTAATTGAAAATATCAAGTTCCAAATCAATTACCAACTGGTTTAAAGCCAAAGTCTGATTTCCTAAATTGCATCAATAAAAACACACATTTAGTTTGGAACAAAGTCAAAACAATTGGTTTTATTTGGTTCTTTCGAAGAGTATTTCTGAACTGTACAGGAGTAATTTTATCACTTCTGATTGGAAAGGAAACAAGACCATGTTCAAAACAGAAACAAAGCTGTCTTCACTGCAGGCCTCTGGAGAGTGTTTGGTTTGGTCTATGTTAAATATTTATCTTAGGATGAGAAAACTCGTAACTCTCAATATTTCTTTTTTCATCTCCATTAACTATAGAGAGAAGGAAGTTAGTGATGAACTCAGTCACAGATGTCTAAGTTTCAGAAGTTTAGAGTTAAATGAGATGAATCCTGTCCAAGATGCACATTTTAGGTAGGATTCATTTAGTGAATCATAGATAACCTAGAGTGTAGACATCTGTGTGTAAGCTAACTGACTAGCTGTCTGCATAAAACATTGCTCTGCACCTACAAACTTAAACAGAAGGAAAATCTTCTTATGCAGGCTACAAAATTTAGGTTTGTGCAGTTACTTGCTAGATACCTAGAACAAGGAACAAGCATATGGTTATCATATCTCAAATTGAAACTAAGACTATTTCTGCAAGAACCTTCTGGTACTGTTCACTGTGGTTACAACAAAAGTTCATATTGCAATAGTTTGCAATGGGGAAAATCCCATCTGTCTCTTTGGCTTACCCTTTGAATTTTTATTTTTGAGTGTTTAAAAATATTTTGAACTGGTAAGATGCTAAAAACTCTGACTGCTGCAAAACTAAGGTGGAAGAACTTTGTACCTGAAATTATATTTTTTACTTTTCTGACATTAGACTTCCATGTCACATGTTAGTAGAAATTTCTAAACATAAAGTCATTAGTCATTTTGAAACCTCAAGAAGAGACTAATCAATTCAATTGCATGAGCTGACTTGCTAAACTTCCGTTTTGCTTATATAAAAAAGAGAATAAAAATTGAGCCACTCTAATAACCAAGATACTCAGAAAGGAAATATATGCAATATTATACTTCATTCCTGTGCATTTCAATTCACTTTCACAAGGTAAGCAGTGTCAAATATATTGGATGGGCCCACTAGAACTGACTGTGCAACCTAATGTTCCATTAGTTTCATAGAATATCAATTAAGAAAGGTTACCACAGAAATTACGAGAGAAAAAACTCAAGTGAGTTAGTTAATCATATTTACAAATGGCCCTGTCATATAATAGCTCAGTTTGGCCTTGGTTTCTTTGCATTTAAAAAGAGCCATCACATTAAACCATTGATTCACTGGACTTTTCAAAAACCTTTTACTGTATTTTACGACTTTATATTACACACATTTCCTTATAAGCACTTTTCTTACAAGTCTGTATGACCTTCTCCCGTTTTAAAATCCCCTTTGGGGATATTGTGTATCTTATCTCAAGTTTATAGGAAAGTATACACTTATCTGCATGAGTACTTTTCTGTATGTTTTGCATCCACTGACTTACGTCAGTGTGTCGGCCATAAAATAATCAACTTGGCCGCTGGTTCTCCAACTGGAATATCATGCTCTCCAAGACCCAAAGCACCTCGGTTCTTTAGATCAGTATTCCCAAGACAAATCTCTTCCCTTCCCCTTCCCATCGTCTTCCCTTCTCCCTTATTCACAGAACAAGTTTTCTCAAAGCTGTGTCTTTCTCACAGATTAGTTAAAAGGGTAGAGGTGTCCAAGGTACCACAGAAACATTTTCAAATTGTCTCATTGCTGACGTGGAGAAAAGTGATAAAGTTGGAGTTGCACTGGTCATGAAACATCTTCTCCTCTGCCATCTGGGATTCATTTCAACTCATCATATATTTCTCCCTTTCATTTTTATTTATATTGTGAAAGGAATGGCTGGTGAGTACTTTTTTTGTCACTATGGTTTGGGTTTTTTTAATTATTATTAAAAAAGCAAATATTGTGGAGAACAAATGATACTAGATACACCCTAGTACAGTCGACCAGCTGTCATTGCATTGTGAATTTCTATCCAGAGTTCTGAATTTCATTTAATAGTTAATTAAAATGGGAATTAGGCCTTGCCTCCTTCCCAGATTGTGGTGAATAACAGAGTTTTGTTTTGGGGCCAGTTATGTACTTGGCTTTCACTTGTCCAGCATATCACCTTGGACAGACAATTTGTGTACCACTGTGTTACTGAGCCTTTAAAATTAACAAACAAATGGAAGTAATAAATACGTAAATAAAAGCATATGAAAGCAAACAAAGGAAACAAATCTGCATTATTTAGCTGTGTTAAGAAGATGGTCTTTTTTTAAGGTAAATTTGATACATCAACAGGAGGCCTGAGTTACAACGTAGACACATACTGTAGCAGTTAAAGTTCAAGCCAGGATGGTGCTCTGAAATGTATGAGGATATTGGAAATGTCCCACATTTTGTAGCTTTTCTGGGCATATTGCAGGAACAGCTGAATGGTTCATCATGCTGATTTTGGACTGCTGAGGATGAGAGACTGGAACCAGAAGCCAGGGTCTCTCACCTGTATATGGGTCTCTTCAGCACCTGGCAAAAGGGAAACCAAAATCCTTCCAGAAAAGTTTCAAGGGAGCAGCTTTCAGCTGCCATGTAGCCCCTGTGTGTTGAGAGTATCGAAGTATTTAATATCTACATAATGCAGGCAAGAAAAAAAAAAGTGTTTGATTCATACACATTTTATAGATGTGACACATTACTTGACACACTAAAACTTTTATTCTATATAGGTTAGGCCTAATAATAGCTTCTAAGATCATTAGTCATACCTGGGTTAAGAGAAACAAGTCTGACCAAAACTGATGTCCAAAGTAATATTCACCTGGAGGTGGAAGGCAGAGAGAAACATACCTTGCTTTTCCTACATTGCAAAAGTTGCGCCATCACTCTGTCTCATTCTTGGACTTCTACCACATATGCTCCAAGACAAACATGCATGCTATGTCTTGAGAATATTTATTTACTTATTTGTTTACATCTATTTTTATTTGAAGAGAAGCCAGGCTGGGAGACAAGTAGGGCCACTCAGAACAACCAGGAAGACACTGTTGAGTTATATTAAGCAATGATATAAATAATGATGCTGTTTTAACCCAGGTAAATACATCTTTAAAAAAAAAAACACCACAAAACAAAACCAAAAAAGAATAATTTAAATTCTAAATTCAGAATGTATGACATCCTAAATCCACTACTATTTTTGATTTCTTTATGTCATTTCTAGAGGTCTTTGAATTTGGACATAGAAAAGTAGAACTTCATGTGTTTCTAAATCATTCCATTGGCTGCATTTCTTATTTCACATTTTTCCTTAAGAAAATTGATTTAATTTATTCTTACATTGACTAACATCATATTCACAACAAATAATATTGTTACAGGAAGTTTTAGATGCTTGCATGCAAAGCTGTTCACTTCAGGTTTGTAGAAAGCCTTATTCGTCACTGGCATGATCAAAATGAAAAAAAATATAAACAAACTTCTAATAATGTGATGTGAAAAATATTCATATTGCCATTGTTTTATGAAACTTTTTATTCCTTTTGTCTGCGCTATGTAACTTAATTTTTTTAATAAATAACTCATAATAAATACTTTTTTCTTTAAACTTGTTTTCAAATTTTATTAGTAACAATACCTGAGAGAAAGTCTCTTCTTTATGCATGAACTTCTAAGAACTAAAAACCACAAAGACGTCAGCAGTCATAATCAATAACAAAAAGATGGTACTTGTTCATTACAGCTACTTAGAAAGTTAACTAGAACAATACTGGTTGGCTGCTTTTTTTTTTTTTTTTTTTTTTTTTTTTTTACCTAGGGTAAAAGGTTTTGCTTAGCAGAGGAAAAAAAATGAGTCTCACAGTTGAGCTATGAGATCTGAGGACTATGGTAAATGTCTGCCTAAGTACATGAGAGAACACACACAGCTCTGTTTCACTTGGCTCAACCACCTACTGTGTCAGTGGCTTAAAGTTAAAGAAAAAAGGAAATGTATCGAAAGAAGATGATGTTAGCCTACAAAGGGAAAGACTTTCTCTCTCACTGAAATACTGGAAGAGCAATCTGTAAAAAGTCATAAATATAGACTGACACAGCTGTAGACACTCCTGATCTCCAGTAAGGCAACAGTCATATTATTATAGCAGGATCATTGCACAAAGACCTGGGTTTGCTTTTCTGTAATATTTCTGAAGAGCAGAAAAACCTTTTCTTAATGTTGCCTATTATTCTAAAGACCACCACCTTTGATTAAATGGTACCTTTCATTTCTGAATACCAGCAAGCAGATTGGTTCTCTCAATTCAGCTGGTGTTCTTTCAGAAAGCAGGTGTAGGAAGACAGTAAGAATGTTATTTCAGATATTAAAACATTTTCTGGCTATAATGTGAGAGGAAGCGAGCAAAAATTCCAGCCACTTTACAGTGCAGGAGAAGTATTAGCATTCTGTCAGCTTGTTCCATTACTTTTTTTTGAGCTATTAGCCATTCTGTAAACATCAGTTCATTATCATATAAGACATTAAGTAACCCAAACAATCCAGTTATTCTCAGCCATACAGCACAAATTCTACATAATCTATTTACTCATATGGCTTCTACTTTCCGTGCTGTTAGAAATACGTTACATTTTTCTCCAGTAAGTCATCATGCCACTGACTCCTTACCATCATGTTTGACTTTTGTGTTTGCAACTGTAGCTGAAGTAGCAAAAGTGGTAGTTTAGTTTTCAAACTCACACTTGAAGTTTTAGCTTTGCAAATATAAAATTATCCCAGGCATCTGTTGGGGATTTATGACATGAAAACTCTTGACTGTTTTTTCAACACAGTTGTGTGCATAAAATCTACTTACTGTAACTCCATTGGGTTAGAAATATGATACAATGGTAATCACACAATAAGTTTACAAGTTGAATTTAACTGGATGATGAACAAACAGACAGTGCCAAGTCTGCCTTTTTCTCCGGAAGTGAATGGCAGACACTTCTATATTTTCCTTAAACTGTAGAGTTGGACAGTGAGCTGGTAAACTGACAGCATCTCTGAATAGCCCATTGAGCAGGAAGTAAATGAGTAAGAAAGTGGCAGTGCTTAAGAGAAACGTCTGTCCACCACTAGTCAGGTGTGAATTCACAGATCACTTTTCCATGTAATCTATGAAAGATCAAATCAAAGCTTCATTTTAGTCAAATCAGTAGTGTAGGAGGCAAAAGTTTTACTGAATAGCAAAAGCTTATTTATCCTCTTCTACTAACTAGTCATATCAAATTGCTCTTCTTCTGTTACAAAACTCTGTTTTCAGTTGTAAATCAGCCTTTATACCCAGCAAGGAGGACAGGTACACTATAATATTCAATATTCTGTGAATTTTCCTATTAGATTTCCTGAAACTAATTAAAGGATGAAATTGTGTCTTCAAGCTATACAGCCTAAAACATTCATATCCCTCACCTTGTCTGCTCAAAAATTAAGTGTCTGTATGAGGGACAGATGGTGGGAAATGGGAAAGAATGCATACGTACATGCAATGCATGTACAGAAGGAAAGAAATGGACCATCGAGTGCTTTGAACTACCGCTTGATTGGGTTGGGCGTGCTACATTATCTACATTTTTTTCAACTCTGAAATATGACCTTTTTCATCAGAGTCATGACTGAGTTTAACCTGAAATCTAACCAAATTAAATTCCTTAGTCCCAAGAAAATAGCAAGCCTGCATTATGGATACACCATATCAGTGCATTTAGTAATTTTTAGCACAAACCACTAATTTACTAGCACTGGAAAAAGGCAGTTCTTTCCCAATTTCAAAGATAAGATCAATAAATTAGAGTTGTGTCAGCTGTTAGGTACAGAACAGTTGGAAAACCAAAGTACCAGAAAACCATGCAGTTAACTATGAAATAATTTTCATTCTCATATTAATATCACAGTACCTCTATATAAGAAGCATATGATTTTCTTTTTTGCTTTTAAATAGGTTTTTATTTGTTTCTTTGATATTTTTTTTTTCCTGGCCTAAAACTCGACATGTGACAACTGGCAAGAATGAGGAATTGTAACTTTCTCAAATTTCCCACAAATGCTAATCAATGTTACATCACGTCACAGAGGGATAGGGGAAATTCCCAGCGAAGTCAACTACTGAAGAAAGAAGAACAGTTGCAAGGAACACAGATTACACAAATTCAGAGTGCCAGAATATAAGACACTCTATGTTATATCAATAGTGACGGTTGGAAAACATGACTTATGTCCTGCATGCAAGGAAAATAATGGTGACGGGAAAGATACAATTTCACATCCTTACTTGAAATCAGGCACAACACTGTTCAATTGCTTGCAGTGGAACTTGCTGGGGTGGCTTGCGTAGGTAGTGGAAGGAAATTTTTTGTGCCAAACTGAAAACAAGCAGTACATTTGGCATGGCCAGTATAGTCTTGGCTAAAAGAAGTTCATAAACTGCAAAGGAAAAGGTGCAAGAGTGTTCCAGTCAAGCAGAATAAGAACTTGATCCATATTTTCGTATGCTGTACTTAAATGGCTTAGTTGTTTGTTGATCTCATTATTGCTTTGCTACAATGGGGGTCTTTTCTCATGCAGAAAAGCAATCCCAAATCTAATTAATCTAATATCAATGTCATCTTTACTTAAATTTAATTGGAAAAGTTTTCTTTCAAAGATTTGGAATTTTCTGATAGAAGATGTATTTTTTTGGGAAAAAAAAAAAAAAAATCCACAGCCAGCTCTATGTTTCTAGTACCTCCACTACTTTCTGTAGATATCCAATAACAATTATTTTTATCCTCAGATAGAGCTTATTTTTCCCAAAATAATTGTTTTATATTCACAGTTCCACTCTGTCAACACACTTGATAATAAAATAAAAAGAAAAAAGTAATGCTTAGCTCAATTTCCTACATTATTCTAGCAGTGTCCTTTTGTAAAGGAAAGGGCAAGTGTGAGGTGTGTATTCACACACAGATATGTACATATGAACAAAGGAAAAATATTACTATTATTCAAATACCTTTGAATCAGGGATGTGTAATTAATTTCTTCTTCCCCTGTGCCTGATTCTCTTTTGTGTCTTTATTTCTTCCACATGAATCCTACAACTGCAAATGGTCCTCTAAAATGGCAGTCACTACAAACAAAATCTCAACTGTGAGCTCCTTAGGTCCATGATTGCAGCTTTACTTAATTTTCTGGTCACTGTTGGAGCTGTGGCTCAGCGTCCAGGGAGCAATCTAGGGGAGGGGGAAGGGCACTGGGTATATTCTTCAGCAGAATTTGTGAGTTTTCGCCTCTGGCATTCAGGTTGGAATGTCCCTTCTGATTATGATCTGCTGCAAAACTCCTGAGGATGTGACTGTACATTTCAAAAAGCAGAGAAAGTGGATGTTACTTCAGATTACTTCTCCACATTTTGAGTTAAATGTAAGGTAGAATAATGAAGGAAGCTGAATTAAACATCTTTTCTTTTTATTTTAACACTAATTCGATAAGCCAAAGTAGCACAGGGAATATAAAATATCATTAAAAAAACCCACACCAACAACCCTTAGCTTCGATAAGTATAAAAATGCTTTTAAAAAACTTCTAAGAATGCAATTTCTTCATTTTTGTTAGGCATTTTGAGCAAGATTTCTTTCACCTGAGTCTGAAAACCTTAATGAGCTGGGATAATTTTTACTTTCTTAGTTTACATTTCTTCCTAGTGCTAGTGTGTAGCAATAGTGCCATATTTCCACTGTTTATTAGAAGTAATTTCAAGATCCTGCATGTTTCCTGATTATTGTCATATCTTGATAATTATATCAGGCCAGTTAAGCAAAGACACTTTGACATTTTCCATTTCAGCTACAATTCTATTAAAAAATAGACATTGTTTCCTTCTTATATTTTTCAGTTTAGAACAACAATATCAGTTTCGCCACCTACACTCCCATATGTATTATTTTATAAGTGTCTGTGACAATTCAAAGCTACCTTGTAATGCACCCTTTGGGAAAATAGATGTCAATTGAAAAAATGTTTCCACTAAATTTAAAAAATATCATCCATTACCCAGCTTCCAGAAAAGAACCTTGAAAATCTAAGAAATGTTAGCCTTTGGAGATTGTGGGGTACATATTCATTTATGTTAACATCTTTTTCTAGTGCTCAAATAATTTTAAGGAAATTTAAAACATGAAAAAAAAAAAAGTATCCTGAATCTAAATTCTTTTGACTACTCCATTTATAGACATCTTAATGTAAATGGAATTTGGAAATCTTGCTGCCATTCTAAAAGAAACTCAGAGTTAAGCTACTTCTGAATTTTAAGATATCTAACAGAGCTTGTACCTCTTGGTCTCTTATGAGCAAAATGGTCTTGTTTTACAGGTAAATGATACTTCTGTCTTCCTATAGATAACACAGTGTTCACAAGGGAAGACATATTATATGTTGCTGTAACCATTCTCGTCATGAAGAATTTTGTGGTAGTGTTTTTCAAGAATTCTTGTACCAAGAGGGAGCCTAAGGGAACTGTGTGGGCACTGAGAACTAAATGACCTGCAGGTAACAAATGCTGTTACATATATATTACTTTTCTGTGTGCAGTGAAAATGAGCCACCTAAAAACATAGCCTCTTGTTGTTTTGGTAGTGGCTGTTATTTTCAGTGGAAACCAGCCCTTGTAACATAAACAAATTACTGACTACTATTCAGCATGCTACCTGTCGACAAAATGCCTGTAGAATTTGCTTTAGCTGAAGATATAATAATCCTTCTGTCTTGCAAAAGAAAGCCCATGCAATCACATAAGAGTAGTTTAATATTTCCCATTAAAAGAGTTTGTGAACACTTCTTATCTCATAAAGACAGAATGCAAATATGAAGCTGATCCCACCGTTCTTACGCAAAATCCCTTTAAATTCAATGGGAGTTTTGTATGAGAGAAGACTGCAAGCTTAGACCAACGCTAGTAATGTTCAGTGATCTAAACAGATAGTGAAGCTGTTCAGGATTTTTGTTTTAAGTAGAGTAAACATAGAGCATGCTCAGCAGACAGAAACCTGTAGGTTTTCACTATAAACACCTGCAAGGCAGGACAGCAGTTAACCTTGCAGATTAAAAAGAAAGAAGGAGCTACAGGAGGGTAGTTGATCCATTCTGTCAAAATGCCAGATGGCTGTAACTCTTTGCTTTTGTATATTAAAACTTGCCCCAAGGCTATTTTTCTCTTTTATTTCCTCCTCTCCTTGTCTAAAACAACATGCTGGCTCCACTGTTGGAAAAATGCAGCTTCCTACTCCTACAACAATAAACAAACAAACAAACAAACAAAAAGGCTTTTATGGTAAGACTAACATCTGGTGTCAATAAGATTTTGAAGAGAATATCACTCTTGGAGAGCATCTCTTCACCTTTTCTCTCCAGGTTAATTTAACAGATAGCCCATATGCTTGAACTCTCTTAAATCTGCCAGAGTGTGTTTAGTCTCAAATTTACATTTGTCTTAGAAAATACAATATAAAAGGAAAAAGCAGGTTTGCTAGTACAAAATATGTGTATGTATTTTTGTGGCCACAATATTGATAGACATAGGATGAGATTCCTGAGATGAAAATTTTTAGACAACAAACCTGTTTCTGCAGGATAATAAATATGTTTTAAGATGAAAACAAAAGATAAAAATAATCTTTCTCTTAGCAATTCCCCTTAGTAAAGCCAGTTTGTCATCTACTTTGCTACTTTTTCTCCTAGTATGTGGTCCAATATGTGGACATGCTGGAATATACAAAATGAAGGAGAGCTATTTGTTAGCTCTGAAAAATCTACACAATTAGTGTGCATATGATGTCATTTTTAAGGTGAAATAAGATGTTAATAATCTTTCTCTGAATGTGTACTGATTGTTAGCATTGCTTATATTTTGAAACAAGGTAAAATCTTTCTCAGGAAGTGCAGCCCACTCACGCCCCCTCAGAAGTTGATGATGCCTTCTATAGACAGCTGAAAGTAGCCTCATGATCACACGTCCCCATTGTCATGGGGGACTTCAACCACCCTGATACTTGCTGGAAAGGCAACACAGACAGGCACACACAGTCCTGAAGGCTCCTGTAGAGCATTGACGACCACTTTTTGACACAGGTGATGGAGAAGCCCACGAGGACAGGGGTGCTGCTGGACCTTGAAGTAACAAAGAAAGAAGGATTGGTTGAGGATGTGAAGGTTGGGGGCAGCCTTGGCTGCAGTGACCATGAGATGGTGGAGTTCAGAATCCTGCATGGAAGAAGCAGGGGAATAAGTAGGATTACAACCCTGGACTTCAGGAGACCTAACTTTAGCTTTTTCAAAGACCTGCTTGGGAGAATCCCATGGGTTAGGGCTCTAGAAGGTGGGGCCGTGCAAGAGATCTGGTCAATATTCAAGCTCCACTTCCTCTGAACTCAAGATCGGTGCATTCCAAAGAGTAAGAAGTCAAGCAAAAGAGGCAGAAGACCAGCAGAGATGAGCAAGGAGCTCCTGGAAAACCTCAAAGGGAAGAAGGAAGTTTACAGAATGTGGGAAAAGGGACTGGCCGCTTGGGAGGAATATAGAAATGTAGGGATGTAATGAGGAAGGCTAAGGCCCACTTGGAATTAAACCTGACAAGGGATGTCAAGGACAACAAGAAGGGCTTCTTCAAGTACATCAGCAGCAAAAGGAAGACTAGGGAAAATGTGAGCTTGCTGCTGAATGAGGGGGGTGCCCTGGCAATGGAAGATACAGAGAAGGCCTGTTACTGAATGGCTTCTTTGCTTCAGTCTTTACTGCTAAGGCCAGCCCTCAGGAATCCCAGATCCTGGAGGTAAGAGAGAAAGTCCGGAGAAAGGAAGACTTTTCCTCAGTCAAGGAGGATTGGGTTAGAGAACATTTAGGCAAACTCAGCACCCAGAAATCCCTGATGGGATGCACCCATGAGTCCTCAGAGAGCTGGCAGATGTTATTGCTAGGCCACTCTCAATCATCTTTGAAAGGTCATGGAGAACAGGAGAGGTGCCTGAGGACTGGAGGAAAGTCAATGTCACTCTGGTCTTCAAAAAGGGCAAGAAAGAGGATGCAGGAAACTACAGGCCAGTCAGCCTCACCTCTATCCCTGGAAAGGTGATGGAACAGGTCACTCTGGGGGTCATCAAAAAGCATGCGGAGGAAAAGTTATTGGGAATGGTCAACATGGATTCATCAAGGGGAAATCATGCTTGACTAATCTGATAATAGCCTTCTATGATGGCATGACTGGCTGGGTGTATGAGGGGAGAGAAGTGGATGTTGTCTACCTTGACTTTAGCAAGGGGGTCCTGCTTTAGCAGGGGGGGTGGACTAGATGATCTCCAGAGGTCCCTTCCAATCCCTACATTCCGTGATTCTGTGCTCCTGTGATGTTGGAGGTGAAAATTCTAGGATCAGATGAGCTGTTTATCTCAATCTTAAAATAAACCTGACCTAACATAGAAGGAAATATGAAGGCATTTCTTCCAATTGATTATGTCAGTGGGAGCTGAAGACACTAGACTGCAGTACTTGAAGTAATTTACTAGCCATCTCTGAAGAGCTGGTTATCATCTTTTCTATGCTGTCCACAGACATAGCGAAAACACAGTCTGACTTTGAAAAGCTTTTTCAGGTGATAATGCATCTTCCTTCATGCAAATAAATGAAACATTATCCAGTTCTGAAGAAATACATGATTGATCTGTGTAGTTTGTGTCAAAATTCCTTTTTACCTCATCATAAGAACATTTTCAGTACAGAGTTTTAAAGGAAAACTAATAACAATTTTCATCACTGATCACTTTCAAAATAAAAACAGTATTATCAGCAGTGAATTCAGATAACATAGATATCAAGCAGAATATTAAACTTGAATATCTCCTAATCTGTCATCAATCTTACTGATAATATTTATTTTTTTTCCTTCCACAGCCCAGTCTGAAGTGCCCATGGGTGATTAGCCTGGTGGGATAGGTTAAACACTAATCAAGTGTGATATTAAATAATAAATAAAGAAATTTCCATAAAACATGTACTGAAAATTAAAAAAAAAAAAAAATCTCTTCAATGTTAAGTCTGACTGATGAAAATCACACTTGCTACTTAAGGGAACTATGGAGGAACAGTTACTGTATGGGACCTATGCTAAGAGGGTTTTTCTTATTCTGGCTTTAAGACATAGCTTACAACCAATTTTAACTTTTTCACATGATACATATTTTATAAATCCTGAAAAAAATCCTTATTTTTTATAATTTTTCATTTTAAAAATATTTCATTTCTAATATATCGGCTAGAATTTAAAATGAACTTAAAACTATTCAGTATAATACTTCCCCTAATAGCTGCTAAAATGTAATTTCAAGGAATTTCTTGAAAAAGTTTATAAAAGTTTCAGCTTATCTAACCAATTTTTCCTCTATTTTTAATTTTGACCTCCAACAATTGGCAATATAAAACCAAATATTTTCCCACAAGTTGTTCGACATTAGCCAGGTGTCTGTGAAAAATGAGCAGAACATTGGCTTTCTCTTTTCACATATAAAGGATACACAGCTGGGGCCATTTTCTGTAAACCAGAAAAACGAAGGAAATGTAAGCCGGGTACAAAGTATCCTACTCCTTGGTGGTACTTTGGAGTTACGCTTTCAGCTATTAAATAGTTCAGCAGACTACTGTGCTACACCAGAAGGCATATGAGAAAGTTTAGACTTTTAATGAATGATACCAACTCTTGTAACTTAATTTTGTGAGGTTATATTCCAGATTTTTTTTTTATCTATTTGTATGTGTGTTCTTATTTACACGGATGGTTCATGATTCAAATTAAATAGTATTCAGATTTATTTTAGCGAGGTGATAGCATTTCTTTTTCTTATATATTGTTCATATGCATTAGAAATTTAATGCTTTCTTTCTCTTCTTTTTTTTTTTTTTTTTTTTTTTTTAAGAGACTGTTAGAGAAACAGTAGCATTTCTCATGGGATTGCATTTCCATCTAAAATCTAAATAAGAAGCCTTTTGAGAGATGGCTGTCCTCATGAGAATTTTATCTCAATATTTTGACTAAGTAGAATTGGCTAACTTTGTATAAAGTAGTGAAGTTCTGAGATGATTATTCTTGCCAATATTGTGACCTAGAATTAATACTAGGACTTTTTTTTTTCTTTTGTTTTTTTCAACTGGTATGACAGTAGACAGCTATGTTTTCTTTAGCAACTAATTTAAGACGTAACTGTTTTAAAAGAATACTTAGAATATTATACAAAAAATAATGGTATTCTGACTGGTGCAAAGTTTGTATTTCAGTTGTGGTTTTAAATAGAATGTAAGCTGACTAAAATACATTGTAAGTTTATTTCTTTATAGCTGTGTACTAATTCTTTTGCACATTCTCCTACTCTCCCTTCAAAAGATAGGACTAAGCACAGAAAGACAAAATGGAAGAGGAGGAAGAACTTTAAATTGTAAGTTCTTACTCACTTATCTTGGTCTTCCTTTTGTGTATTTGCTGTTTTTTCATCTATAATGCCACCCACATAGCCTGTAAGGTTGAAATGTTTACATTATTATGGCTAAATTTGTCAATAATCCTAAAACTGAGAGACTTTCTGAATGTATTTTGTGGAAGAGCTTTTGGTATAGTTCTAACTGCTGTTGTCAAAAGCATTTTTCTAATTACGCAGTCTCAAATAGTATTCTGACTATTAGTTTCTGAGTAAGGGATATTGAGTTCAGTGATTTCCATTGAAATATATCATAACACACATTTCATTGGAATATGAGATAGCATTGTGGCAAAACATTTTATTTCGGAAAATAAATTATATGTGAATAACAGTTAATGAAATAAAAATATTATAAGAGCAAAATCATTCAGTTCTGAATTAATTTATTACATTTTATTTTGTTAAATGCAGTTTGGAATTAGTTTTAACTTCATAGACTAGTACCATTTCAGGTAATATTTTTTTGAGAAAGAAAATCTATAGCAAATTTGCTCGTAAATTAAAAACATGGTAGATCTTCTTTTATGGATGAATAGGAAAGGTTTCTTTATGATACAGTGATTGCACTGTCCTACTTTATCTATTTGAATCTTGAAAATGTGAAAGAAAGCCACAGAGAGTTCTAAGAGCAGTGAATCACATTCATCCAATTATTATGTTTTTTCAATCAATGTGTATCACGTGATGCTACAGAGAAACTTATTTTTTGGTGCAGTTTCCTAAGAGGATGCCAAATGCTGTTAGTAAGTATAATATTAGCTGAATATCAGCTCAGACTCCTTGCTCTTGCTGTCTGGATTTGTGCACCTTGTCTTATTACAGTTCTTCTAAGAAAAGCTCATGTACATGCCTTATTATTTATTTTTTAAATTGTTATTCCAATAAAATGAGTTAAATATCACCTTTTAAAAAAAAATGAAATTATATATGCTATAGGAGTGGAAAGCTCAAAATAATATTTTTATTACTTAACATTCTTTATTGATATAAATATTTCATTCTTACATTTTCCTTTCCACAGACTCCATAGTTTCATTAACAAAATTCTACCTTTTTTTCTGCAATTATCCTGGAAATATGTATGAGTAATGTACCTTCCCTGTTAACCCAGTGTAGCAGGAACCTGCCTTAATCCAAGCACAAAGTATGGGGTTTTTTTGGTTTTGTTTTTATTTTTATGAAAACATTACCTACACTGACAAAAAAAAGCACATTTCTCTGTTTGGAGCTTGTATTGGTTCTGGCTGTGATGGAGTTTCCCCACAGCAGCCCATATATTGCTGTGCTTTGCACTCGTGCCCTGAAAGTTCTTGATAACACATCAATGTTTTGGTTCTTGTTGAGCAGCACTCACGCAGCATCAAGGCTGTCTCTCCAACCCAGGGCCCACAGGCTGGGACTGGGCAAGAGGCTGGGAGGAGACACAACCAGGACAGCGGACCCAACCTGGCCAAAGGGGTATTCCATACTGTATGACGTCACGCTCAGCAATAGCAGCTAAGAGAAAGGAGGATGGGTGCGGGGGAGAGGCAAATATTAATTATTAAGGACTTTGTCCTGTTGAGGAAGGGGAGTGAGAGAATTGCTTGTTGGGCACCAGGCAGCCAGCCAAGGTCCACCCACCAAAGAGTTACAGCCAGAAAAGATGTAGTCATTTATGCTAATGAACATATATTAATTATACCTCATTTTAACTGTCATTCTACAAGAAAGACAAATGGATATTTTCCTTTGAGTTTGACCACTATAATATTTATCTGAACCACACATGCTTTGTTGTATTTTTTGCATAATATTTTCTATTCATTTTATTAAACCAGCACTTACAGATGGAAAGACAGTATTCATATGAAAAACTCCCAACTGCTCTATTCATATATGATATCTTGATTTGTTGCAAGATTACATGAAATTGAATAAACAAAAAATATAGGCTATTTTGCATGCTACCTGAGGACTGCTACCTTCACTAATTGACTGAGGACATGCTACTTGTACTGTTTCTCACTGCTATTGTTCAATTTTATGCTTTATTTGGTGATATAATGCCATTTGTTCATTTTAGGACTTTTTCTTTATTTTCTTCTTCCAGTGCAGTATCCTGTTATTTACCGTGTATAAACTCCCGGTTGCTAAGCAGAATTTTCTTTTACTTAATTGAGACCTTAAGGTCTTCACAGGGTCTGCAGTAGGGGCTTAACTCTCAACTTTATATTCCTTCCAACTCATAGTCTACAAAACTCTCTGAGTGTAGTTTATGTTATGACTAAATCAAATTCAGTCAACATTATGCATTTGTTAGAGATCTACTTTTTCCCCACTTCCAAACTTACCATCTTGTAGCTAAGTAGTTCCTAAAGCCTGCAATACCATCTGAAGAAAGACTAAATTAGGCAAAACATGTCCTGAAATACTTGTAGAAATCTCCAAATTATGTAGTCACTTGCATTTTATATGTTATTTGAAGGATACTACATTCATATCAGAGGATGATGAAATATTTTCCCTTGCAACTGTAACTATGGAAGATATTAAAGAGTATCTGTTAATTTAAACAAGCTTACATATGTGAGTCTAAGTTGCATCTTATAACGATAAAAGAGGAGTCCGATTAGACCCTTGGACCATCTGTCTTATTACATACTCCATACCACATATTTTTTAAAAATATTTAACTGAAGGGAAAATACGACAATTTCCTAAGTTGCTAGGGTAAATTAAATAGAGGATGATCACTGTTACTAAAATATTTTGAGCATTTGGTGGATTTCACGCAAATGAATTCTGCACTTTAGTATAACCATGTAAAAATCAGATGTCTAGGAGCAAAGAAAGAGGACAATTACTGTCATAAACCATGCGTAGCAGATAGACAGGTGAATAGAATCATAGAAACATTTAGGTTGGAAAAGACCTTTAAGATCATCAAGTCTAACCTTAAACCTAGCACTGCCAAGTCCACCACTAAACCATGTCCCTAAGCACCACATCTACACATCTTTTAAATAACTCCAGGGACGGTGACTCAACCACTTGCCTGGGCAGCCTGTTCCAATGATTGACAACCCTTTCAGTGAAGAAATTTTTCATAATATCCAACCTAAACCCTACCTGGTGCAACTTGAGGCTATTTCCTCTTCTATCACTTGTTACTTGGGAAAAGAGACCAACAAAACTAACTCTATCCCAGCTGAAACCAAGACATACCTGTGATTATGACTGTGATATGTGTGACTAATAAAAAGCGGGCTATGGGGAAGCTAAACTGTAGGAAGGAGATTGCTTTGTAAATTCTCCTGCACTATCTTCAATCTATAATCAATTATTCTGGAGATTTTTTGAATCATTTTATATGATCTACAAAGGTAACTAAGAATATTAAGTCACTAAACTTAGAATAACGTACAGGAACAACCAATACAGAGTGTTAAGATTTTTGAGAGTGTCAAGAGTTATGAGACCACATTCTCACCCTATCAAGGAGGAAATCCGCATGTTACAGAGAATTCAGAATAGAAATATCAAATTGAGTAGTGACTGAAAAATGAAAGATCTATGCAAGAGTTGAGAACTGTCTGTTTAGTTTAACATGAGAAGGCTTAAATAGCAATTTTAGCATCGTGTTGAAGTATATATAAGGGAAATAAAAAGAAGATCAACCAGTCTAATGGGTGTGAATAGATTAGTTTCTATGACAGACACTGGGCTTTTTTGTACTACTAGAAATGTTAAAATAATTTCAGATTTTTTATAACTCTACCTTTTTTCTGTGGCTGTATTTGCATGAGCAAATGCAAAAAATCTACAGTCAGTCACAGCCAGCAAAGAACATATGTTTGGTAAGATGAATCCAAGTTATTTGGTGTCCTGATTTCAGCTGAGGTAGAGTTTGTTTTCTTCATAGCAGCTAGTATGGGGCTGTGTTTCAGATTTGCATTGGAAAGAGTGTTGATCATATAGAGATGTTTTTGTTATATAGAGATGTTTTTGTTGTTGTTGAGCAATGCTTAAACAGAGCCAAGGCCTTTTCTACTTCTCATACTGTCCTGCAAGCGGGACAGCTGGGTGTGCACAGGAAGTTGGGAGGGGACACAGACAGGACAGCTGACCCAAACTGACCAAGGGAATATTCCATACCATATGACATCATGCTCAGCTTATAAGGGGCTTAGGGAAGGGGAAGAATAGTGGGGCGGCGGTGTTCGAAGTGATACCATTTTTCTTCCCAAGTAACTGTCACGCGTGATGGAGCCCTGCTTTCCTGGAGATGGCTGAACACCTGCCTGCCCATGGGAAGTGGTGAATGAATTCCTTGTCTTGCTTTGCTTGTGTGCATGGCTTTTGCTTTACCTATTAAACCGTCTTTATCTCAACCCACGAGTTTTCTCACATTCACTCTTCCAATTCTCTCCCCCATCCCAACGGGGAGAAGTGAGTGAGTGGCTGCATGGTGCTTAGCTGCCAGGTGGGATAAAACCACGACATTGGTTATTGTATTTGCAAATCAGAATCACAAATTCTTGGCATTTCTTGCAGTTATATGCATATATGCACCTATAGGTACACAGAGAAGTCTCATAATGCACAGTGTTTAACTTTACTGTGGGTAAAGTGAAAAACAAATGTCTGAAACTGCAGTCCTGTAAACATTGTACCTATTATCTCCATTCAAATTTATTTTTTCCAAAGTTATTGAGAAAATAGTAATTTATTTCTATGGCTTTGAGGTTTTCTTTGTTTTGTTTTGTTTGTTTGTGGGTTTTTTTATTTTAATTACATGTCTTCAAGCATGCATAACAGAGATAAGATAAAGGAAGAGGCCTTGCTAATCCACAGTCATAGATCAGCTCCCACCTATTCAGTTAGTCATCTAGCTCTATTATTGGAATGACTCCTTTTTCAGGTAGCCTGTGACCCTTTATCTGCAGTATTTTTAGTGGTAAACTATTTTCCATACTGTGTTTATGATGTAAAACATAAAAACTATGGTGTCTCCTCTTTTCATCATGCAGTATTGGCACTCAGCATTTTCAGCCGAGAGAGATGTAAAGCAGAACATTGCAGGTGAACCATTCCTCAAAAGTCTTCTTTAAGCTACCTTCACTGACCACTGTGTTCTTCTAATTACTGAAGGGCAGGAAAAAAAAATATTTGAACAATCAACAGAAAAAGCTAAAAGACTGAAGCAGGAGTCCCTTTGCCTGATATTACAGCATGCTTCTTGCTTCTCAGTTGTGAGAGCTGTGTTTCAAATCCAAATTAACATGTTCCACAATCCAAATTTCTGCCACAGATGCAAATTGCACTGAGTGAAAATACTGGTTACTTTGTATGTAGTCCTCTTTATAATGGAGCATTAATTTCCTGTTTTATTTGTCAAGTATTTGTTGAACATACACTGAAGTATGGAATTAATGAGATTAAAGGACATAAAAACCTGATTTTTAATAGAATCATATAATTAGGAAAGAATCTGTTCTTCACATTTTGAATGTCTGTTACTAGTTTATAATAATGGTATGGTTTATAATAATGGTAGTGGTTTATAATAATGTAATTTTAAACACTAGAGGATGACTTTAGCATGTAAAAATCTAAAGAAAAATGTGTTAAAATGTATGTCAAAAGAAACAGCATAATTTATCCAAGAAAATGAGTTTTCCTTTTTTTTCCCTCCTTTTTTTTTTTTCTTGCTCTTTGCTACTATAAAGATGTGATTATGTGCTATGAACTATTCCTTGCCCATATGGCATGCGTCTATCACATAGTATGTTCCATATTATGTCTGCAACAGCTGATTATTGGATTGAAGATAGTTCTTGACTCCAAACTGATCCTACTTGAAAACTTCGGAACATGCTTCTTTTGATTACTCATCTCAGAACAAGATCTTATCAATGACTCTTTCATTCCTATATCGTTGTTTTCTACATCAATCATTAATTCATACATTTATTAATATTTTCAGTCATTGTGATATCTGGCATCAAAGTTAAGAGTTAATCATGATTCTGTAGCTAAGAAATTACAGATAGTTCTTCATAGTTCCATAGTTAGGAATATCACATATAATTTTGCAAATGGTTGCTAGGTACTGCTAAGGATGGCTATTGTACAGTTCTACCATTATGTTAGATAATATTCACCCAGACAATGTATCACTTAAGACGTGATTGTTAAGAGGAAGAAGAAATCGTTAGTCTGATCAACAGACCCTGAAGAACCATTTGGAAGTGCCAGAAATATTGGGAAACTAGGGGAAAGATGACTTGGGTCACGGTCTCCATGACCACCAACCCATAAGCCCCCTACCCAAATTATACCACTGACCCGAAAGATAAAGGTGGAGAGAAGAACTGAGCATGCGTTCTAGTTTTCATACTAGGCGAAGAAATATGAACCAATCATCGTAACTGGGAGTGTACTAATTTGTAACTTTTGTGTAGAAATATGACAAGAGAACCGGTGTTAGGTGTGCTTGATTTGTCGAAATCCACCGAGCATGCAGGCCTGAATAAAAAGCAATATCTCTCCTGTGTGTGTGAGAATTGACTTATTGCACACCAGGCAACAAATCTGCTTTTTGGACAACAATTGTGTATGTGTGAATAATACTTATTCCAAAAGCCCCATTAGGATATTGTCATGGTTTAACCCCAGCCAGCAACTATGCACCACACAGCCACTTGTTCATGGGGATGGTGGAGAGATTCGGAAAGGTAAAAATGCAAAAACTCGCGGGTTGAGATAAACACAGTATAATACATATAGCAAAAGCTGTGCACGCAAGCAAAGCAAGACAAGGAATTCATTCACTACTTCCCATGGACAGGCAGGTGTTCAGCCTTCTGCAGGAAAGCAGGGCTCCATCATGCTCAGTGGTTACTTGTGAAGACAAACACCATGACTCTGAACATCCTCTTCTTCCTTCTTCCCCCAGTTTACATGCTGAGCATGACATCATATGGTATTGAATATGCCTTTCCTCGGTGGAGTCAGCTTTCCTGGCTGTGTCCCATCCCAATTTCTTGTGCACTCCCAGCCTAATTGCTGGTGGTGTGCTGTAAGAAGCAGAAAAGGCCTTGACTCTGTGTAAGCACTGCTCAGCAGTAGATATAATCATAGAATCATAGAATGGTTTGGGTTGGAAGGGACATCAAAGACTGTCTAGTTCCAATCCCCCTGCCATGGGCAGGGACACCCTCCACTAGACCAGGTTGCCCAAAGCCCCATCCAACCTGGCCTTGAACACTTCTAGAGGGGGTATATCCACAACCTCCCTGTTCCAGTGCCTCACCACCCTCACAGTAAAGAATTTCTTCCTAATGACTAATCTAAATTTAACCTCTTTCACTTTAAAACCATTACTCCTCATCCTGTCACTCCATGCCCTTGTAAACAGTCCTTCTCCAGATTTCCTGTAGGCCCCCTTCAGGTACTGGAAGGATGCAATAAGGTCTCCCTGGAGCCTTCTCTTCTTTAGGCTGAACAGCCCCAACTCTCTCAGCCTGCCCTCACAGGAGAGGTGCTCCAGCCCTCTGATCAGCTTCATGGCCCTCCTCTGGACTCATTCTAACAGCTCCATATCCTTCTAATGTTGGGACCCCCAGAGCTGGATGCAGTACATCAGGTGGGGTCTCACAAGAGCGGAGTAGAGAGGCAGAATCATCTCCCTCGACCTGCTGGTCACAGTTATTCAACATAACTCTAGGGCTGTATATTAAAGTGTGGTAGTTGGCACATAGAGCCATGCCTTATAAAGTGCTTAGACATCAGTGGAAGACACAACAGAGATTGATTCTGAAATCATTAGGGAAGCATGCCATAATGCCTGACAATGGAGAAAAGGTTTAGGTTTGGGGCAGTGTGAGATTGCTAACTATAAGGAAGAGTGGGCAATTCTTCATTGTCCCAGTCCCTGTCTTTGCCTTCTGCAACTTGGGTGGTGTGGCTAGAGTACTTGCTGCTGGAAGACTGAGGCAAAAAAGTTGCTGAGTACCTCAGTGTTCTTCGTATCCCAAGTAACCAGGTCTCCTGTATCATTCCAGAGGTGGCCCACATTTTCTTTCATCTTCCTTTTATCTCTGACGTACCTATAGAAGCTTTTCTTGTTGCCCTTGATGTCTCTGGCCAGATTTAATTCTATCAGGGCTTTAGCTTAGTAACTAAAACATCCCGGTATTATCAACACTGTTTTCAGCACAAATCCAAAACATAGTCTTATACTAGCTACTATGAAGAAAATTAACTCCATTCCAGCCAAAACCAGCACAGTTTCCACCCCTTATTCCATACCACATGTCATGATCGGGTCTCACACTATCCAACACACCCTCATTATCCACCATCCCCCTTTCCACTCTTTGGTATAGTACAGAGATATCACTCCCTTAGTCTATGAAGCACCCTTGTGAATGTCCACAAAATGTCCACAAAATGTCCATGGACTTCATTTAGTCCATGTCCGTGGGCTGCATGTCTTACGGTGGTCACTCAGGACAGGAGAGGTGGTGTGTTGCACTGAGTTATTTGGCATCAAAGCCAGCTCAGATTGGGTCACTGCTACACTTGCACTGCTTCTTGTAAAGCTTGTCCTCCATTGGTCAGGTAGTTCCTGCTACGGTAATTCCTATAACATGCAACTCAAATCATGGTTTATAACAATTTAAAGGTATGTCCATTACAATCTCCACCTCTGATCCCTTTGAGCCATGTTATAAGGTTTAACATTTGTTATCGAAGAAATTTGATTTAACTGTATTCTTCTCTCTGAATAATCTCATTTAGCATTAATAGCTTAGCACTAGCAGCTAAAGTAGCTGAAGCCTTAGGCCTCAAGACCTGACCAAGAGTAAACTTTTGGTAAAACTAATGCTGCTGACACAGAACTAGCTGAATCCAGCAGATACGAGTGGAATGAAGAAGATAAGGACCAAGGAATTCCAAGAGAATTCCAAGAGAATGAAGTAGCTTCAGAAGGCCAGCCCAGCAACAGTGAAAGCCAATAAGAAATCAAGAGACCACAGACTGGAATTAAGTGATTGGACTTGAGGATCAAGTGCTGGGTGGTCTAAGTATAATTGAGGGGTGCAATCTGGTGTAGGGGTCCCTCTCTGGAGGTACCCAGCTTGAGCTGTAACCTGAGAACTAACAAAAGAGGAACTGGAAACCTTCACTCAGACTTTACATTAATCAGCGAGTTCCTAGGGCCAGACCTTGTTATGGTGGCCAGTGTGTGTAAATCCATTACACATTGCAATGAATTTCTCCCCTTGCTTCTAGCCTGGCTAGCAACAAGGGGTTCCTGCTATAGTAATTCCCATAACATGCAACTCCAATCCTGGGTTACAACAATTTAAAGGTATTTCCATTACAATCTCCACCTGTGATCCCTTTGGACCAGATCATTGGGTTTAACATTGCAATGAACTCCTCACCTTGCCCCTGCTCTGGCTTGCACTTATCCATCAACTGCAGTCCCTTAGAGGTGTACCTGTTCCAAGTGGAGCCTTATGTAAGCGTCACAGTCTCTCCAGGGGAATACCTGCTACAGCATAGGCTTATCCACAGCCACAGTCACTTTGAGGTGCACCTGTTCCAGCGTGGCCTTCTCCATGGGCCACAATGTCTTCAGAAATATATCTGTTCCAGCGTGGCCTTGCCCACAGCCACAGTCCCTTCAGGAGTGAACCTGCTCCAACATGGCCTTACCCTTGGCTGCAGTCCCTCCAGGGGTGTACCTGCCTTGCCATAGGCTTATCCATGGCCACACACTTTGAGGTGCTCCAGCCCAACCTCATGCACAGCGACAGATGCTTCAAGGTGTATCTTCTCCAGCATGGACCTATCCTTGGACCATAATCCCTTCAGAGGTATACTTGCTGCAGCACAGACATAACCACGGCCACAGACGCTTTGAGATCTACCTGCTCTGGTGTGGCCTTATTCATGGCTACAGACACTTTGGCATGTCCTGCTCCTATGTGGACTCATCCACAGGTCACAGCCCCTTCAACTCAAGTTCACATTGGAGTTTCAGCCTGTCCAGTGCAGCAGCACAGAAAACAGTGATGCTCTGGCCACATAGATAAGTTTTTTTATGCAACTGAAGGAATATCCATAATTATTATCTATGTCAAAATAATAAAATATCTGTAAAGGAACAGATTTGGAAAAACCAGATAGTAGATGAATGCTTGGTTCTTTGAATGTCTTAGCTTACCTGGACACTTGTATTCCTTAAAAGACTATGAGTACAGGATGTCCCCTTCCCAGTCTTTTGCTCTACTGACTACAAAAGGCACTTTACAGACGAGTTAGTACAGTATTTTATGGGGAGGGGATGCTCTAAAGGGATATAAAAGTTACAGAAAAGAGGGTTTCATTTTTAAAGGCCAAGTTGTGCCAAAGGAAAGTATTTTTTGAAGAAGTGTAAGTGTATACTTCATCATATTTTACAAACAAAACAAAATGAGATTTTCAAAGATTTCCTGTGGATAGTAATAATTACAACAGATTCAGCTGCATATTTTTTCTTAGGGCACAAAAGTGTTTTAAACTAATAACATGTATATTCTAAAGGACTAATGGAAAAGAAGGAAAAATAAAAATAATAATTTAAAATATATAATTTTCTTTGTAAAGAATGTTTTTCTTCTTTGGACTACTGATGAGTATTGAGATGTATCATTTTAGCATAGTGTGCTTCATTATTTCTCACATTTGTTCATGCCCTACTTAATCATATCTTTCATTATAGATCTGTTCATTTTCTTTCTTTTGTGATGAGTCATGGCAAGAGTGGCACCAAATGTCCTGTATTCTTTGTTCTGTGGAGCCGTTGTAACAGAAACTGGATCCTTGCATCATTATTTTATTACTTCACATCATGAAATAAATGCCATAAAGAAATGGGCTTACGCAGTGGGTAGTATTTCTAGAGAAATAGTAAGTACTCAAGGAAGACAAGGATTTCTTTTCCAACAGAGGCAAACTATTGGAACTACCACAGATGGAGCTGTGTTTGTTGCCAACAGATCTTCACCACCTGAAGCAAGTATGTTGATCCTGTAATCCTCCTCCCAGGGTTTCCGCTGCCTGTGATCTAAAATGTGGTTTGGGTACAGTACAGCTGTGTAACTTTTGCGTAGACTTCAGAGAAGATGGAGATGAGAAAAAGCAGAGAGAAAGTATACAAGCTAGAGCAGTGAAAAACAACGAGTAAAAATGTGGATAAAGATGAGATTTTGTTTAGATATTAATAACAAATATTTAAATGCTCCAAAATAAAAAAAAATGCTAGAATCAAAAGTGTTAAAATCCTAAGGGAATCAGAAGAGCTTCTCACCCACAAAATGGATCAGCCTGTTTGAACCCCTTCATTGTCTGCCTGACCAAAGCAAGCCTTCAGTGTCTTGTTGGAGGGTAAAAAGATTAACATTTAACCTAGCAGCTTGTTAGTCTTGCCTGTCTCATCTATGTATCAGCTAGCGAGGAAGTGTCTTATAATGTTAACTGGTATATATCTTGGTTATGGCATGTGTTTGGATACTGTTGATTGAAAAGAAGTGACACAGAAAGGGATGGTGACAGAAAGATAAAACATATGCTTTTGTTAGTGTGCTTCTTAATATGGCCAGTGATTAAGCTATAGATATTTTCTTCTATTTTAGAATGTTTCTTAGTTCCTGTGTTACAACTCATACTCTTAAACAAGTATCCACTTCTCAGTAGTGTGTTGTAATGTTATCACAAACTTGTGGCTAACTGTTTACTACCTAGTTTACTGTTAGAATGCAACTTTTTTTTTTTTTTTTTTTTAATACTATTGATTTGCGTGCTCAGAAAAACACTGGTTTTGGTATATTTCTATGTATCAGAAAAAATACAGTTTTTATGCTACCAGACTAGCACTTGCATTAATGCTGGTGCAATTCAGTAGCCTTCAAGGCAAAGTCTCATGAATTCTGACAAAAGAAAATAGGATGTGTCCTATAAATTGAAACTCGCAGTTACACATTTATAAAAGGTATGCATTCCACTAATGTGTTACAAGGATATATTTCACTTGCATACATATTTCATTCTGTACAGCTATATTAGTATTGTTTCATTATGAAGCATTGCATGCTACATTGCTGTTTTGTGGTTCATGTAAACTATTGCCTTCTTTCATGTCTTATTTCATTGAAGTTTTAATGAGTTTTAATGATAACTTTGGTATAAATAAAAAAAGGAAAGTTGCAAGAGATTAGGAAGGAAGCCAACCTGGTCCAGTTTTAGTGCATGTCACTTATAGCAGCAATCAGAATGCTGCTGGCTAGGGAGTAAAACCTATCATTTCCGAAGCAGTCATAGACAATAGAAAACTGGTTTTGATGCACTACTTTAGTTTTCCTCCTTGCAAACAATAGGAGTTGCTAAAATTCTGTATAGGCAATAGAAATCATGGCAGCATAAGCTTATGTTCTCATTTAAAAAGTAAAAGCAATTCATGTCCCTCTGTTGGGAGCGTACATTGTAAACCAAATTGAACTATAGTTGATTTGGCACCATCTGAACCTGATGTGAGGCTGCAGTGGAGCTGCCTGGAGAAATTATTCATGGGTGGGTTTTTTAACACTTTCTGCATTGTATTTTTATTTCATCATCTCATTGATTTTGTTCACATCATAATGCTACATTAAGAAAATGTTCTGGAGATTTCAGGCCTGTAAATAAGACTTTGTTTACCTAAAACATATCTATGACAAATAATTGAATTTAGGAAAGAAAAAACACATGGGCATCCAACTAGAGAACAGAAATAGTATTTGGTATTCTAGGTCATCAGACATAGAACTGAAAAGATTAATTCTGGATATCTTTTACACCATAAACACTTTTTAAAAAATCTACAATTCTAGACATACCATTACTCAGTGAATAACCTATGTGTCTTTTAGCTTCATTAAGTAGTTACTGTTAGGATGTCATTGCAGCAAATCAGCTCTGGATTTGTTAAACTTGATAGATATTGTGAACAATTAGCAAAGCTGTTCTAATATCTTACATTTCTCACTCTCTTGTATTTTCAGGTCCAGACTGACAGTTGCATGTACTGCCTTAGGAATTAGTTGAAACTTACACAAATGGATAAAACATATAAATGCTATAGTTTATAAGGAATATATAGTCTCATGTACTAGATGAGTATTAAGGTAAAATTTCATCCTTAAAAAGTGTGACTTGCTTCCGTCTAGAAAACAAAAATCTGTTTTAGACACCAGAGTAATCTCCCTAGCTGTTACTAATAGTCCACTGCTTATAAAGAACACTCTTTTGTATAATTTATTTCATGCTACTTTCTTAACTTTTCTGCCATGCCTCCATTTCTGCTGGCTTTGTGAATATGTAAGAGAGAACTGAAATCTCTTGTCTGACACTTCCTGCTCCACCTCTTCAACTCTTCCCTCGGTACACCTATGCTATGCAAAAACATTAGATTTCTTTACTTATACTTGCTAATCCCTTCCTCTCTGTGTTTTTAAATACTGATGTGATACTTGGAGTTTAAGAGGCTAAATATATTTCCCTAGCCAATTTTCATTGCTTTTCTTACTGTCTGAAAAGTACAAAAATGAGGTAGTCACTGGGTTCACGGGAAAGCAAGCAACCTCCTGCATAGCGTATGGATATCCATACTAGGCATAGCTAGCAAACTTTGGAAAGTGAAAAGAACTTAGAGACTAGATGATTAATCTTTCAACTGCTGAATGATGTGCCATATACAATGCATCAATGAAATGTGCTTCTCTAGTGCAGCCTGACATACCTGGTGTACTTTGACATTTCCTTCAAATGCATGGACGTTCATTTGAAAACTATTGCCAGAGGTAGAACTGTAGCTTTCAGGTTTAGATTGGTGATGGGTGTGACTCAGAAGGTTTGGAATTCTGGTTTGATTGAGAAGAGCATCTAAATGTTCACAGGCTTAGCTGAAGCTTATTAGGACTACATGAGCCCCCTGAGTCTGCAAAATTGGGGCAGAAATATGAAAAGAGGTTTTCTTGTCAGATTTTTTAGCAGTCTCAGTCTTAGAAGAAAATGCCATGAGAACAGCTTTTCACAATATTTTGGCACCTCTGCTTCCAGACCCAGACATAACATGGCATAGAAAGAGCACATAGAAGCATAACCTGACTGAATTAAAAAAAGAAAATTCTTTGAGTTTAAGAAGTGAGACAATCTTTGCCAATCTCTGGGAATTTTTTTCCCTCTTTTGAACTCATTATCTGCTCTTTAGCCAGGCTCTAGAGAAAAAAGATGCACACATATTAGCATATTTCATTATGTAAAAGGTAGTAATTGTTTTAGTCCTTGAGTAAACTCATCTTTTAATGTGATGAACAGCTACAGCTTTATCCTGCAGTTATTTCTTTAAGAGTAGGCGACAGTACGAATTAGTGGGACAGTCATGTTTTTCTCAAACAGCCATGCCGCCGTAAACATTTATGCTAAAATGTCAAGAAGACATTTCATTTTCAATATTTTTTAATGTTCCACTTCAATTGCTAAGTCAAAAACAGGAAACAATGAATATTTCACTCATCTCTTCTTCACCCAGATCTAGTTACTTTTCAATCAAGTAAAAATAATTAAAACCAAAGCCAATGGTTTGAATTTCAAAAGACATGATTAACTTTGACTAGGTTTTAGGGATGTGGATTATGCATTCACCATCACATAGCATTCAAAGAGAAAGGACTTAATTCTGAGCCCCACAACTAAGAGATTTCCAGCAAATGCCTTCCTGTGGTCTGTAGGATTCCTTTATATACCTGGACCATCTCACCTCTGCTCTGCATTGTTTTTTGTATGTGCTCAAACATATCTCTGTAGTAATTTTTTATTAATATTATCATATAATTTAATACCATAGGAGTTATAGAAAATAATAAATTGATTTGAAAGTTGTATTTTGTTCACTAAAGCCACAGAGATAAATTATATAGTAGCTTGGATTTGAAGGAAAAAAAAAAAATCAAAAAACCAAAAAGAGCTATATCCTCCATGTCCTTAGAGCCCTTAAAAAGAACACTCCCAGTTGAATCATGCAAATAGTTGAAGGCAGTGGGGGGAAAAAAAAAAAAAGAAAGAAAAAAAATCTGATCTGCAATAGTCAGATATGAAAAGCTAGCATTTAGTTTAGAAAGTATTTTTTATCTTATTAGCATCTAATGAGTAACTTCATTTATTACAATTTCATATATAATAGTACTGAACATGGTGCCATGTGAATCATAAACAGATTAAAAAAAACCAACCAACAAAATTTTATGTTAGGTTACTTTGTATTTCATTATGAAACATGTAGCAGTAATGGCAAAATATCAAGATTTTTGTTAAGACTGTGTTATGCAGTTTATCTAAAACCTTGTGGCATAAATTCACAACCACTGCTTCACAGCATATTCAAAATTTTATGTCCCTATCTAGGAAAGAATATATGCAGCATAGTGTAACAAGTGCAGGCTAGAAGAAAAAGAGGTCATACAGACATTTGAAAAAAAGATAGATAGATTCTTTTAGAAAGTAAGGAGCCAGTTGCCTGTGAGAAAATCCTAATATGTAACAACAAAGGAACGAACTAAAAGGGATTTATCATACTCATGTAAGTAAAGGAAACCAATGTTTCCAAACAAGTAAAGAGGAAACACACAAAACATTCAAAAGAACTGATTTGTTTTGACAAAAAATGGGGGGTTTTTTAAGTCCTTTTCCTTCACTGAAATACACTGTTCATCAAGAAAAGACTATATATATTGTGCTGAAAATCTGGGTTTAAAGAACTTTCTGTTTGACTAAGAGGACATCTTGCCATGCTGTATAACTAGATACTGTATCCAAAGTATTAGGTTTGAAAAAAAACCCTATTTGCTTTTCATATATACATTCTATACTTATATATGTATGTAATTATACATTTCTTTCTTCTTGTACTGAAGCAGAGAAGAAGCTATGTACATCATCTGAACATTGTACTAAATGAAGATAACCTTTCTTTGGTCAGACTTAGGTGTGGAACAATGAGTAGTAAAAAGGAAGAAAGAAGCTATTGCTTGACTCTGTATGAGATACTGAGAAGAAATTTAGGTAATTCTTCAGACAATCAGAAAATTGTTCATCATAGTGCTTCAGAAAATCCTTTATTATATTTTATGACCAGGAAAATAAACATCCCTGAATGTTTAAATTTCCTTTTTTTAAAATTATTTTTTACTTTTTGCCTTCATTATAACTATGACGTTAGAAATTAGAAATATACATGAAATAAAAACATGATGAGTACTGCAAAAAAGAAAGACACAAGTATGGCTGCAGGCTAATACTGGTTGCAGACTCACTACTTATGGTAATGGTTTGAAATTAGGCATTTTTCTCACCAAATGAAAGTTATGAAATGGATGGAAATTAAAAACAAACCAACAACAACAAAACAAAACAGAAAGAAAGAAAAGAAAGAACACACAGCAACTCTTTCATTATTTACAATAGGAAGAGTCATTAAGTGCACTCTCAGACAATTCTGGTCTTTAGAAACAGTTCAGAAGTATTTTCAGCAAGTAAAATTTGTCATAATCTTAATGTACCATTTAAAAAGTGATTCTTCATTCAAAAGGAAAAGAAAAGCTGACCGATATATTGTCAAATCTTTTAAGAATTAATTAAATCAAAGGGGGGGGAGGGGAGAAAAGAACGTAGCTTGCACAAGAATGTTCAGACACTCTGCACTTCTTTTAGCAAGACTTACAGATCCGCACAAGGATAGTTTTTAGAATAATTTCTCAAGAGGGAATGTAATGTGATCAACCAAAAAGCTGATTCTCCCATAACAGAGAAAGGAGCAAAAGAAGAAAAATATCTCCAATAAAGTTTTTAGATACATAAAAACTCACCAAAGCTAGTTCTTAACTGTTCCCTTCTTAAACACACTAATTCAACTGAAGAATCCATCTAATTTGATTTCTGAGTTAATCCTAAGAATACTGGTAGTAGCTTTCATGCACATGCCTGAATTTTTGCAGGAAGATCAGACAGTATGGAGCAAATAAGGTGTCAGAAATGCAAAACCACAAAGAAAAAAAAACGAACTGTTGTATGTCATTTCGAAGATAAGCATGGGGAAAAAATGGTGAAGGACTTGGAGACAAAAACTGCTGTTACGTTTGCTCACGATTTTTCCTAATAAGATTGTATATCAGAAAAGAAAACTGCAACTGAAGAATACTGCAATGTCTTGCTATCTCTAAACTGTATTATTGTCTAATTTCAAACTATAAGCTGTCTCATTTCAAACTTTTGGAAACTCAACTTCAGTATTCCAAAAGGTGTTAGAAGAAAGAGCTTGAGTTAATGCTACCAGTTACTGTGTATTCAAGTTTTAATTTCTTTGGTCCATCTAAGTTTTTCTTCTTTTTGAAGTACATGTCTAGAGGCCACTCTACATTCAAGGCAGGGGTCACTTAGACCAGGTTGCTCAGTTTGTTTTTCAGTCTGAGTATCTGCAAAGAAGGAGATTTCACTGCCTCTCTGAGCAACCTGTTTCTTTTGACTTCATTTTTTGGGATTTTTTTCCCCCCCTAATGAGGATTTCTCTTGGTCTAGCTTGGGTCCATTGAATGTCCCTCTGTCATTGTGCATCCCTGAGAAGATTCTGACTGTCTTCCCTGATGAGGTAGATGAATTCAGTAATGTACAACAGTGTTATCCAGAGATGCAACGTGGCTTTCATTAGACAAGTAAAAGGACCTGAATCTATCCTAGAAATGCAAAGTTGATTATGAATCAAGACTATGTGAGATATATGTGTCACTGACTATACATGCACATCTACTGCATATACTGATTCTAGAAAAGAAACTTGCGTGTGGTTGCAATACTGCAAATCAATACACATGAGAAGTTGGGAAATACATGAGAATTTACAAGCAGAAAGTGGAAAGAGAATTGGAGTGCTCCATTCCTCACCAGCCCTGGAACAAAATAGGAGTGGCTCCTTTGACTACAATTGACAAAGCCACCTCATTATGCAGACTACTCCTCAGGCACATGACAGCTAGATGATTTGTCAGACTTGATCAATGCAAAGAAGCATTTCATTGGATATGGCATATGAAAGGAGGAATAAGTTGCATATAATAAATTTCAGGTTACTTATGCCAATCAAGTCAAAGTTATTTTCCATCACCATCTACCACCCCAAGTAAAGGGAAAAACTGAAGCAGCAGGTAAATTTACTAAGATTCAGTTAAAGAAAGAACAGAAAATAGTGTATGACAAAGAATTCTTAAATCAGTCTTACAGATTATGTCAGTAGGAGCATGTTACAATTCCTGATGTCAAAAGACAGATATGCACTGATGCTGGTTGCCTTAGCATTATTAGACATGTCAGGTTTGGAAGGAGAAACAGACAAGTGTGCAAAGGCCAAAGCCTGGACAAAGTTCAGGTCTCCTCACTCTCAGATTACTTCTTTATAACTGTTTATTTGGGAGCAAGATACTTGTGTTGACTGGAAAAATATCTATTTCATAATGGAACACTGGTTAGACTTCTATTTCATTGTTGCTCAAAATAGCCTTTTACTAATAAACAACAAATCTGTGAATGTAGTCAAATTTCTACTTGGACGTGTTCTGCTCAGATAAAATGACCAGGATAGTCATGTAACAGGCTGACAAATGACTAATAGAGATCAGAACATGATCTTAAAATGCTACCATGGCCTTCATAGGAGACTAAACTGCAAGACAGACTCCTGACTTAACTCTAAGCAATTGAACTCATGGGAAAAAAAAAAACAAAACAACAACAACAAACCAAACAAACAAAAATCCTAAACTACATGGTACCAAGTTTTTGTTTTGTTTTGGTTTTTTCTTTTATAAATGCAATAATAAATAAATTCCCCACAGGGGCATTGTAGTATGATTAGAGCATCATGTGTACTAGTTTAGAGAACTACATTTCCAGCTGATAGTTGCTGGGAGAAAAGATTATACTGACAAAAAGTCAAAACATAAACATTTTAGTGTTTTGAATCTTTTCTTTTATATCTTTGACAAAAAAAAAAAAAAAAGAGAAAATGTAATTGTTAAACAACATAGGATATAAGCATAAGTAGCAAATGTTGTCAGCTGAAAATATAGTGTTAATTAGTAAAAAATTACTAATACTTTAGGAATATCGAATGTTAATGGATGATGACCTTCAATTGTTATGTCTAAATTAGCTGAGACAAGAGGAGGGGAAAGGAAAGGAAACGTGAAACACCTAGAAAAATATAACATGATAACACAAGCCAACATGAAGATTGTGAAAAAGGAAGTGAGGGTTCTCTAATTTCTGGGCCTCCATAATGTTTATAGAATTTTATCACTCATTTACCTAAAAGCAGACATAATAACTTATTTTTTTATTGTCAGAAAAAAAATAGACAATGAGAAAGAAATAATGCAATGTATTTTCTTTTTCATGTAGTCTTGAACAAATGCACTTAAAATGGCTTCTAAGAAAGTTAGAGTCAAATCATTTTCATAGATTAGAAATTACCTAACAGAAAGCTATATGTAGTTCATTTTCTCTTTGCAAATAGTCTTATAGTGATGGATCTCAATAATCTCTTTTAATGGTATATTTGTAATGTTTTAATGGTAGTATTAAGAATTTTAAAAAAGAGAATTACACATTTTGATCATGACACAGCCCTTCATTTTAATCAAGACTTGAGCACTCTGAGTATAAGGGAACATTTTGTTGGTAATTGTGAATCAAAGTATGTTGGAGATCAGAGTTTCAACTTGAGAGTCAGCATGAAAGTAGGTGGAATCTTATTGTGGAGAATTCAGGGAACACATTAAAAACATGGCACAGTGAAAAAATAATAAATAGTGTGTAAATTGAATTGGAAGGACAGACCTTTTTTGCTTCTACCACGTCCACATGCTCACCTGGTATTTCTCAATCTACCACTACATCATAACTTCAGAGTCATCCAAACCTTGCAACATGCTGATACTACTTCCTCAGCATCAAAATATATGGAAGTTTCAAAAAACTTTTCTTGAAGAGGTGAACTGAAGAAAGAACCATCTTTTTCCAGGAGGCAGTATTTGATCTGGAAGAGGATGAAGATAAGCAGAACCATCCAGCCCTGAGACTTGTGTTGATGGCATGAGGGAATCTAAGGCTACATCTTCATTAGCAATTTAGGGCACAAGAGAGGTTCTTTTTCTTGCAGATTAACTTTGCATTCACACTTCAAGTATAAAGGTGTGGAACCAAGGTAGCAGTGTAAACTGGGAAGCTATCAAGACCAGCCCCTTGCAGTGGGGCTAATAGGTCCTCCAGGCTTCTGCTCGTACAGAGGGTTCTTTTACTTGTAGCATTTGATTTGAACTTCACTGTCAGTAAGAGGCAATGCAGACCTGCAGTTCTAAAATCATAACAAATGACTTCTAATCAAATCCCTTTCTTTCCCCTTTTGCAGTATATCACTAAGTAGTGCACAAATACTTTATGAGTACCTACAGTAGATAAACAAAACTGGATAATACAAGTAATATCTATAATGAGCAAGTTTGTACGGTAAGACTTGACACACTATGTTATCCAAGTGCATTATTCAAGGATACTAAGGGCATAATTCAGCATCAAAAAGGTTAATACTTTTGTGTACAATCTTTATTATGTTGTTAATGAAATATAATTAGCTGAGTCTTTGGAACACAAAACTTGCTGAATCTTCAAAAAAATATCACGAGGGGCAGAGCATGACTGGAAGAAAATGAGCTCCAGGGTCATGGAAAAAACATGCGAATTATAGAAGAAAAGTATTTCATTGCAGTTATCAACATGTGAGAACAATGATCTGACTATCAGTAACGTAATAAAACATCAAAAGTTCATATATAAAAAAGCAATAAAAGTCTGTATAAAAATAAACATTTTATAGCATTTAAAGCACTTTTATTATGATTAGAAATATGCAGGTGTTAAAATATTCATAAGTTTTGACATTGTGTTACTACTGTTTAAGAGAAGCTTTAGAAGCCTCAGATTTTCTGGGCTGATGCCGAGAAGATTGAATGTCTGCCATGTACATTAAAGATTAGTCCCTGTGACAGGCTCAAAGTTAAAAATATCACGTATACTGAATCTTCTCAAATGTCCATCAAGAAATCTCACTAAGTCTGCAGTTAGATTTTGATTTAGATAAAATTTCATTGGATAACCCTTTGCTCAAGACAGATCTTTAACACCGGATTTTTAAGAACCCCATCCATTTTCCCTATATCATACATGTTCTCAGTAGCTGGCAATTTTTCACTACGGCCCATGCTAACAATTCATGAGTTTTGATATTAAAAAGTGATTAAATAAGTGAACTGGTTCAGAATAATAGAAGTAGTACTTTCAGAACTACTTATTAATATCTATTACTAATACTTCAGGTATTTATGACTTACATATGCAATGTTTTATACATTTTTTTATTATTATTTAATGCAGATAGATCAATCCTTCAGTTACAGACAAGGTTTTTTTTTTTTTTTTTATCAAGCAGATAAAGCACCCAGAGATAGTGTCTGCCCTGATCAGAACTACACTACCCATATGGAGAAAGTCCCCATGTCTGCAATACACCTACACAGGTTCCTCAGAGGAGACTGTGGCATGCTATTAATTCAGAAGCTAACCAGCGAAGACAGAGAGACAAGTGACCAGTTCGTCTCTTTCATTTCATACCAAATCATCCATTAAGGGCTGCTGGTGGTAAGCCACAGGTAAGAAAAATATGGTCTTGACACATCATCTTATAACAAGGCAACGTTACCTAATGAATACCTACAAAAGGCTGAAAAGGAGGTCAGGAAAATGAAACAATTCTGAAATATTAATGGTTCTACAGAAAGATTGGTTTCAGCTTTCACTAAGCCCGTATAGACCACATTCATCAAAACGGTTTAGAAACATAATTTTTGACTCATCTCTAAGCTTCTGTAAACTTGTTATGTTTGTGAACACACCTAATTTTACCCTCATGGTACCAACAAACTTGATTCTTTTTTTTCACATGGATTCTAGCCACTTAAAGTTATGTCTTTACCACCTTACAACTCAATCACTGGAATTTGCTAGACTGCACCTGAATGTGAAGGACTCAGAATCAGGACTCAGAATGCAGCTGTTTATATACAATCCAAAGACAGAATAGAATGAAAACAAACTGGTAAGGACAGAAAAAAAACAAAAACCAAAAAACAACAACAAGAAGAGTACCTGAGTATAGTAGAAAATATGTATTATTTCCCAGAGCATATATTTTCCCTTAATTGGAAATGGATTTCCAATCTGAATGTATTTGCTATGTAAGCAAATGCATGTAAAATGAAATCCCCATGCTCACACAGGAGATAATATAATTTATCTTTGAGTTATGTAATCAGTATGTTGTTACCTGTTTCATCTGCCCAAGGTAACCAAATATGTTTTACAAGGAACATTTGTTTAAGGCATGTATGGGCACAGCATAGCACAGCACATTTAGTTGTCATGAATTAATGGCATCCCATATAGTACATCTTTCTATACATTGCTATATGGAAGAGCTGTATAACTTAATACAAAGTTTTATGTTTATCCTACAGAATAAACCAGCTGTTCTCAGGGCCCTTAAGGTTTTGGATTAGTTGTGTATTCTTTCCTTCCTTGGTATGTTTTCTGAAATATATTGTGTATGATTTGTATCAAAACCTTGGGTCTTATATTGATTTTATTCAAGGATTATGGTTCATCCAACTTCAAAGTTGTTATCTTGGGTCTCTAAAATTTCTGAAATAACTTGCCAAGTTTTGGGGAAAAAAAAAAAAGCAGCATAATCTCAGATCAGACAGTCTCGTGTGTACTGCTCTGCAAGGAAATTGAATGCTTGCGGAATGCTGGTAATTTAACCAAGTCTCAGAATAAACATTTCTAAAAGTAATAATGACTTATAACAAAACAGTTTGTTAAATAAAAATGCAATTTTTGTTGTTAGTTTGTTCAATTTTTATCTTTCCCTGCCTTTCTCTTTTCTGCTGAAATAAAACCACTTCTAAGCTTGGATGTTTTATTTTCATGTTTAAACAGATGGCTAAGAAAAGCTTATGCAACTCAAACATCTCACCTAACCATTAATCTTCATTTCAGAGCAAGTGCTGCACATTAGTTGACACTATTCTATAGGGACTTTGTGAAAGAAAATCCCAGATACATCCTCTCCTTTAACTTGTAAAGTTTACTTTTACTTTGTCCTACTGCAGCCTTACTTTTCAAAAACAAAGTAGAAAAGGAAGACTAGGAAGGGGGTAGGAGGAGGCAGGCAGTAGAGGAAGAATAGTTGGAGCTGAAGCAAAAAATGCCAGGGTACTAACACCGATTCTGACTTTTAATTTGTTGTGAAGTATACAAAATATATTTTTTTTTTCTTTTCATTACAGTGAAGTTCCTGGTAGGAAATAATACTATCTACAAATCTGATAAAGCTTTGCAACTTGCAAATAGTAATGACAGGAACAAAAAGCCTTCTGGCACCCATTTCTACACTATAAATATGTGTTTTGAGGTTAAAACACTTAAGTATGGCATTTGGATAAGACAGTAATAAATTAAGCTTACTAGTTCTGGGGGTCAGAATGAAAAAGAAGTGATTGTAAAAAAAGCCTGTAACTAAAATCTGAGGAAATGAATAACCTTTTCTTGTCTGAACAAAAGGCATACTTCACATATTCTTATTTTTCGTTTTCTGTGCTGAAAAAACAGTGCTTGGGGAATTACAGACAGCATTTCCTGATTTTCTTTTTCATTTTTGGATCTCACATAGGACTCTGCTGCTAAGCAGGACTTGGCAGATTATTTTGATTAAATTCTTCATTCATTATTACTTTACTATAGTGTTAACATTTTTTCCCAATTAATTAATTTCTTTCTCCACAACAAATGGAATAGGCACTTCAGAGTTCATGTTTGTGCAGCCTAAGCTCAAGGCTCATTAACTAACAGATCACTAATAATGGCCTTTTTCTCCATTTCTTGTTATGTAATGTAGGATGTCTTCAAATCTTGGTGTGCTCCACAGAAACCAAAACCTATTTAGCATCGCAGATTAGCAAGTCACAGAAGACTGACAGACCTTATACCAACCCTGCAGGTATACAGCTATAAGAAGAAAGCAGCAAGACAAGGGCTAGAGAAAAGACTTTCTGTATTTGGATAATCCAGAAATTCAAAGTCTGGCTTTGAGATTATTAAATGTTAATGCAAGAGATGTGGGTCTTCCAGCAGCTCAGCATTTCAGCTCATGGCTGAAACAGTCTTTTGGCTTTCATCAAACAGTAAATGTGACACTCAGACTACAAAGTTACACATGATTCAATTCCTGTTTGTACTCTTCAGAAGGAATAATAGGTTCACATCTTTTGTTATAGATTTCCCAGAAGTCCCTCTTCAGCTGCTTTGCCACAGTCTGCAGCATAGAAGAATGTATTCTAGCTGTCCCTTGATAATGTCATCCATAGGGATAATATTGAAGAAATCAAAGGGTTCTACTGACTTTGATCTGACCCAGGCCTAGAAAATGAAAACACAGCCCAAAAATTATGTATTGCCAGGTTTTTATTTCTTCTTCTTGTCTGGGATATTTTCTGTAGATATGCTTTTGCTTTAGAGAGTGAAAGAGGGCACTGATAAAGGTGAAATACTGTTTGATAGCAGATCTTCCAAAATTGGGAGAAGGCAATCCAGTCTTTGGAGTATCTGCATATTTATACTGATATCTGCTTATTTCTTATAAAGAATCAGTGGTGAAAGTTAATCAATCCTACTCTTTCTTGAAGACTGTTGTCTAAATATTAATTAAATATAAGGCTTGTTTAGCTGGTACTTTGAAGTTCTTATCAACTCATGGAATCAGAGCCCAACTAGAAAATAAAAATAAAAATCATACTTTGTTGAGGGTTTTGTTTGGGGGTTTTTTATTATTTTTGCAAGGAATATACATTATTGTAGCCTCATTTTGGCTTCCTGACAAATGTAACAGTAAAGAAAATAAATTAAAATAGATATTCATTGGCAGCTAACTTTTTTAAAACTTGAAAGATATCAGCTTGATGATCTCCAGAAAGCATTTTTGGTAGCAATATATGAGTAGAAATACTGTTTTGTGCCACTGTGTATGTGGGAAAATCTTAAGTATTAACATACTATAGTTTCAAAAAATATAAATTTGTTACTAAAGCAAAACATTAGTGCTATACAGTGCTTAATATAAAATTCACTGTGTAAATTTCTCCATTAAGCAGTATGTTGATGGAGGTGTGATGCTCAGAAAGAGGTACAGTTTGTTTCCCATTAGATGCTATTCAGAAGGCACTCTGATTTTAATACATTCTTCTGATCCCCATTTCTAGATTTATGCTTCCATCCATGACTTTAATTTGGAGTGATTTGTATCCCACAGTCTGCAGATTTAAATGCACTACATTTGCAAAATTGTTGTATTATGACAAACCAGCTACCAGAGATGGGTAAATTAATTCCCCCTGTTTTGTTGATGTTGTTGTTTTAATATCTGATGTGGAACTTAACTCTGACATATTACATGACTGCTTGTCTAAAAATCTACTTCTATTAATATCATAGCATTGTTCTACATTATAAAAATGTGATTTAAGAACACATTTGGCTTTCATCACATTTTTCCACTTCCTTTTGAAATTAAACTTAAAAAATCAATAAGTAGATAGCCTGAGTAAAGATGAATCCTATGCATTTTGTTAACCTAATTATTTTTGTTTAATTATGCAAGTTTCTTGCATACTCATTCTTATGCTTGTAATCTTTCAAGTTATCAAGGGACCTGAACTAGCGTTTCCTGAAGCAAGATAGATGTCTACCATTGCTGTGAAACTATGGAGGCATTTAACAGATCAGCCATTGTGTGGATAAGAATAAGTAGATCCTCTCTGTTTGCAAGACTGATGAGTAAAAAATGAATTAATGTACTTCTCTGAATGGCTGTCCTTTAGCAGTATCTAATTATTTAACTTGGTCACTTAAATAAGTTCTGGCTAATTATATTAATTTGTTTATGAATATTCAAGAGAAACAAAAACAAAACATGACCGATTTTTTTTTTCCCTTAAATCTAAATCTTTACTAAAATTGCTTGCTAACAACAGCAATGAAATTAAAATGTGCCTTTTATATGTGGGTGTATATATTTATATATATTAAAAAATCACTGAAGAAAAAGTTTATTGAAATAATTTTCTTGTTTCAGAACTGCACTATAGACGTAACCCCTTCCATTTCTTACAATTACAATGACCTATCTGAACCCTGGAAAAAACAGTCGAGGTACAAGCAGGGACTAATTCTTACACGTACTCAATGGTATCAGCGGGCTATTTGTTAAGTTACAAAACTGTAAAGCCTTGAGATGTGATAAAAATGCAGATACTTGGTATTTACTGAGAAATGCAGAATCAGCACTTTTCATGGAAATGCAAATATCCCCCAATAGACGACATACAGTTTTATACTTTCGCAATATATGAATTTCATCTTCAAGTAGGATGTTCTCAATAACCAGGATTATGGATCTCATGCCATGGATCATATATGCCATACCATAAGCAATGTTGCAAAGGTCATTTAATTGGGGTGCTGCGGTGAGAACAAAGCATTTGTGATGAAGAATTCTGGGAGGCAGGATGTGTTATGACTGACATTCCTGTGTGGAGTGGGCTTTGCCAATGGTTTGATTTTATTGCTGTCTTTCATTTGTTTTCTTTTTGTGACTCTTTTAAGTATCCGTGAGACTTTTTATAATATTATCAGTAAATTAGATTCTGAGCAGCAGAGCTTTCATGGAAGGTATGTGTGTACTGTAAATGGATATGTATGATTAATAAAATTATGATCATGGTGTCAGGACCCAAAGTACACCCACAGGCTCTACAACTCCTTTCCATTCTCTCAGGAAGTTTTTCTGATCTTCGCTCCAAAATGCTCCAAGTTTTGAAAATCTTTCTGAATGCTACTCAAAAAGAATTAAAAGCACTGACAAAACATTCAGCATTTAATCAGAATAAACCTTTCCTCTGATCCCACTACAAAACATAGAAATTGTTTCAGAACACATTTTTCACAAGTCTGAGGACTGAAGTTTCAAAATCACTGGCCTTTATGTTAGTTAATGTTTTCAGTTTGCTTGTGGACAAGCACTCTCAGCAGAAACACCATCACAATTGGCAATCTTGATGACTGCCTCAGCAGGATAGCCAGAGAGTTAATGAACATGAAAGCTGAAATGGTTCAAGTTGAGATGCACAGCTCTATCCTGTTGGTAGAGCACTTCTGTTTTTTCAAAGTGCTACAGATGGAATCTTTTATTAGAGTTACAGAGAAGAGCTTGTTCCTTGGTTTTGTCTTAACCAGGGAAAATCAGCAATTGTAGGGACAGGAAATGAGTTTTCTGGCTACTGTTTTTCTGTGGTAAATGATATATTACTAATGTAATTGCTAAACCCTAAAGTCTTTTGGAATGATAGCCTATGGCATACAATATGATAGATTTGGATAATAAGAAGCTGTGTTAACTCCTTTTATATACCACAAATCTCATATAGTCAGAAGTTAAAAAGTAGTCATAAAATGTAGCACAAACAAGAGAACAAGAACATTTTATAAAGTAATTTGATGTAGTTTTCCATGTCACAGTAGGTCTGAACATAAGCCTTCTCTGTGCAACCCAGAAGCTTTAAGCAGAAAAGCTTGATGTGTGTGGGGGGCAGCTGAAGGCAAAACATATAGTGCCTGAGGCAATCAGCAGTATCTCTGAATCCTCTTGAATATTTCTGAAAATGCAGTAATTCAAAAGTATGTTATGAAAACTTATATGAACTTCATTCCAGTTAGAAGAGTAAAAGGTGGTGTTACCTCATTTCTGCATGATACTCAGAATTATATTCGTCACCCAGTGGACACAGGAATTCTTTAAAGCAATCTCATGCCTCAGATGAAATATCTGGGAAGGAAAAATATTTATCATCTCTGTTACTTCTACACCAGACAAGAGTTCAGAACACATTACTGAAAAAGAAGTCCCTTAGTATTGCTTTTCTTCTTCACAAAGCACTCCCAAAAATTAGTCAAGGAGCCAATAAATGGATTTATGGTTCTCTGTTCTGTAGTGCAACATAAGGCTGACCACTGAAATTGCTTTTAGAAATGAACAGGATCCTGAATAGCAGAGATTTTGTCTTCCTTCCTTCCTTCCTTCCTTCCTTCCTTCCTTCCTTCCTTCCCTCCCTCCCTCCCTCCCTCCCTCCCTTTCTCTCTTCTCGCTCTTCCCTCTCTTCCCTCTCTTTGTGCTGGACCTCAAGAGACAAGGCCACTGCCTCCAGCAGCTTCAGCCCAGGACCCTCCTGCCCAGCTGCTGCAGCTGAGCCCCGTGCCCTGGTACCTGGCGGTCTTTGCCCAGGCTGAGGGACATGGCTGCTACTCTCCTGTTTGCAGATTCGATCAGTAGAGAAGCTACTGACCAAGTGTGACTGAAGATGTTTTTTTCTGACTGTTGTTTTTGTTAAGACTAATTGCTCAGGTTTTATGTATCTGTGTGTTTGTCTCCCTCCTTTTCCTTATCCTCCCAACTGAGAAAATAAACATTCTCAGGCTCCAGGTATACATACCAATTAGTACAAATGACCAGGTTTGTTCTTCTCAGGACCTCCCTTATCATGTGTCGGTCAGGTTTGTCTCTGTGTGTTCTTGTTTATGGCTCCATTGATCAGAGACCCTTAATGGAGCAGATATTCTCCATCCGCATACCCTTACACTATCCACTTCAGAAGGAAGCTCCCATGAGCCACCAACAGGAATTTCTACTCTCCAAAAACTGATGGAAACATCACCGAAAACAAATTCCAAGGCATTGGCAAAAAGATCAAGGAACACAAATACACAGAAAACAACCCAAAAAAACCTTCTTGGTGTAAACAAGATAAGGGAAAAATTAAAGAGAAAAGTTAATTTCCCACACACTGGTATGTTACTGTAAAAGAATGATATTAGAAAGAAACTATAGCTATTTTAGTTGCTTTAAGGTGACAGTAATGAAATTCCCATGCAAATAAATTTATAGCTTTTTATTTTTCCTCAGTAATTACCTTAAACATTGAAATTAACCAATCTGACCAAGTTGGTAAGAAAACAGAAGCATAAACATATTGTGTTTGTCCAGGACTTTCAGATAGCTGATAGATAGCATGACAAAGAACTGTCTCTGTGCTGGATTCTAAGCTCTGTCCACTACGTCACTCTTAATTGGTGTCACCTCCGTTTTTCTGGAACAAGCAAACACTATGCTTTTCTCTGTTAGAAGCTCGCTATCTTGCTTTTCCATATGTTATGACTGAAACATAGCTCACTCTGATTCAGCAGTGATAAAACGCAAATACACCTGTAAGACTAGATATTCTTTGTATAAGATGTTTTTGAATTGAGAGAAGATTGTCAGAAGGAAATAAAAAAAAATAATTTAAATCCTGTGGTTTCTTGCTTAGTTTTTTACTCATTTAGTAGCTAAGCTAAATTGTAAAGGGAGAGGGAGAGGTGAAGAGGAGGCAGGGCAAGGTGAAACAAAGCTAGGCAAAACAGAAAAAAAAGGAGAAGCAGAAAGGAAAGGAGAGAAGAGAAGAGAGAGAAGCAAGAAAAGAGAACAGAAGGAAAATGTCTTATATTCCAAACCAGGTCTTGCTGTAATCAGCTGTAATTTTAGAACTGAATCCCATTGGTTTCCAGCAATATCCCATCGAGGGCAAACAGTAGAAGGGAGGAACTCAGGATAGGAATTAATTATTGAAAAACTAGAATCCACTGAAACCATTCAGTTTCTACAAGCAGAAAAGAGATATCAGTATATCTGCAAATAAGAGATTTCAAGATGGTAAATGATGATTAAAGAAGAGTTTTCAGGAATATGTGAGATGTAACAGAAGTACAGATAATGGTTTTATTGTAAGTATCTTGTACACTGTTTCTTTAATAGAATTCACAATAAAAATAAAAGAGCATCTAAAACTGATAAGCATAAACCCCCTACTTATTGGCATTTTGTACTTTTGGACCCTGTAATAACTTGTTCAAAACTGTGCAAGTATTTTAAATATGTTTTTGGTGTCTCTTCCTTCTCTAAAAATTATCACACAGATCAATCTCCTTTACCTTTCAGCTAAAAAGTAAGACAGAAGTAAAACTATTGCAGCAGAAGATCGAACAACGTTAAGGGGCTGAAGACAGGTATGTATAACTTCAGTCACAGCTGAAACACACGTGACCAAGATATACAAAACCTTTCCCAGCAAATCATAATTTTGTCAGAAATGGAGAAAAGTGCAAATTGCTTGTATGCAAAATAGATTACGGTGTTGAATTACATAGAGAGCATTTTCAGGTCCAAGAGTCAGCAAGTGCTTTTTCTTAGATATTTAAGTAATACTAAAAGTATCATTAAACAGATAGCAAAACCATAAGAATTGGACTTTGTCCCTGATGTCAAGAATGGAAGTCCTAACTGTTAGTTTACAGCTCTGTTCAGATGTTTTAACAACCTTTATGGATGTGATAATCGTTTCCTGATAAGAAGTTATGTGAATATGAGCAGCGTTGATTAAGAACTTCTAAGCTCTTGATAAAGAATTTCAAAATTCTTTTGATATATTTTCAATATGTATATTTTCCAAAGGATTGTTCTCTCTTGTTAGATTCATTCCTTCCTCACAAAGAGAAAAAAAATTAAGTTGCCATACTAACATACTGCATTAACATTAGTTCTCAAATGCAAGTCCATAATTACTCAGAGCATGACAAAAAAGACAAGAAGCCATATAGTGTTTACAGAAATCAAATCCAACAAGCAAAATGAGCATGAAGTTTGGAAACGTGCTCTGAAAGACAGTTTTTCACTACTGAAGAGGCCATTACTGTCAATATTTACAACAATAAGAAATGGCATAAGATTTTCCAAAGAAGAATTCCAGTTTTCACCTCAAGGCTTAGAGTTTTCAAAGTGTCAAAGATTTCTGGGTTTGTTTTGTTTTGTTTTGTTTTACTTTTCATGCCAGAACATCTAATTTTCCTTTTCCTCTTCCATGTTAGAACCAGACCTGTAAGGAACCTTTCTGGAAAATACAAATTTTTCACATAAAGTTCACCATGCAGGATTTTAGGCTAAGTGAAGGAATGAAGAACTTAACAATCACAAGTAACAGGGTCTTATGGGGAAATATCAAGAAACATTAGTAACTGCTGGCACAGTTATTTGGTCTTTACTATAGTAAAATCTTTTAAGTAGTGGCTGTTCCTAAGTATGTATTTGTGCAGTGTTTGCACAATAGATCCCTTTCATTATTGGAGTCTGAATAAATTTCTGTAATACAATAAACAAACAAATAATAACAAATGAGGAGTGTTCAGGGAGGAAAACAAATATAAAGTCCTGTGATGTTATTTTTAATCCTGTGATATCTAAAATTGCTTTTTAAACAATGCTGTAACATTCAGGAAATGTACAGAAATCATTTAAAGGCTGATGAGATTCTCAAGGGTGAATTGTACGCAAGTGTTCTGTTTGCTGTGGGAGAATTCATCAAAGACTCTGCAAGCATATTTAAACTTGCAAGGTGAAAAATAACAATATCCTGTGCAAATGAGCTTACAATACTTAAATTCAGTTTTAATGGTAGTATATAATTGAACACTATTTTCTGTATTTTAGTTGCATTGCTGATGATCCTCAATGACCACTTATGGCATAGATTAGGTTTCCTATAACGGATGAGCATCTGAAATTAAGTCAGCAATATCAAATGCTGTAATTTAGCTTTATCCCATTATTAAAGCTATAACGAGGGTTATATTATCATAGAATCATGGAATCATTTAGTTTGGAACAGACCTTTAAGAACATCAAGTCCAACCGTTAACCTAGCACTGCCAAGTCCACCACTAAACCACATGTCCTCGTTTAGGCTGAGATAGAGTTCGTTTTCTTTCTAGTAGCCAGTATAGTGCTGTGGTTTGGATTTAGTATGAGAATAATATTGATAACACAATGATGTTTTTAATTGTTGCTAGGTAGTTGTTGTGTCAACACTAAGTCAAGGAGTTTTCAGCCCTGCCAGGTGCACAAGGAGCTGTGAGAGGACAGCCAGAACAGCTGACCCAGACTAACAATAAGGATTTTTCCTACCATGTACCATCATGCTCTGTATATAACTGGGGAAGCTGGCCAGGAGGCAGAATTGCTGCTTGGGAAAAGATTGGGCATTAGATGGTTTTATTTTCTTTTCACATGTGGTGAGCAATTGCATTTGTGCATCACCTGTATTATTGTTATTTTTGTTATTATTGTTATTACTATTATTATTATTATTCTCTTCCTTTGTTATCCTATTAAACTGTCTTCATCTCAACCCACGAGTTTTTTTTTTCCATTCTGCTCCCCATTCCCTTGGTGGGGGGAGGGGTGAGCAAGCGGCTGTGTGGTGCTGAGTTAGCAGCTGGGGTTAAACCACAACACCATGTCCCCAAGTGCCACTTCTACACATCCCCCAGGGATGGTGACTCTATCACTTCCCTGGGCAGCCTGTTCCAATGCCTGATAACCCTTTCCGTGAAGAAATTTTTCTTAATATCCAATCTAAACCTCCCCTGGCACAACTTGAGGCTGTTTCCTCTTCTCCTATCACTTGTTACTTGAGGGAAGAGACCAACACCCACCTGGCTACAACCTCCTTTCAGGTAGTTGTAGAGAGCAATAAGGTCTCCCCTCAGCCTCCTTTTCTCCAGACTAAACAACCCCAGTTCCCTCAGCTGCTCCTCATAAGGCTTGTGCTCTAGACCCTTCACCAGCTTCGTTGCTCTTCTTTGGACATGCTCCAGCACCTCAATGTCCTTCTTGTAGTGAGGGGCTCAAAACTGAACACAGTACTTGAGATGCAGCCTCACCGATGCTGAGTACAGAGGGACAATCGCTTCCTTAGTCCTGCTGGCCACACTATTTCTGATACAAGCCAGGATGCTGTTGGCCTTCTTGGCCACCTGGGCACACTGCTGGCTCATATTCAGCTAGTTGTCAACCAACACCTCCAGGTTCTTTTCTGCCAGGCAGCTTTCCAGCCACTCTTCCCCAAGCCTGTAGCGTTGCATGGGGTTGTTGTGACCCAAGTGCAGGACCCGGCACTTGGCCTTGTTGAACCTCATACAGTTGGCCTCAGCCCATTGATCCAGCCTGTCCAGATCCCTCTGCAGAGCCTTTCTACCCTCAAGCAGATCGACACTCCCACCCAACTTGGTGTCATCTGCAAACTTATTGAGGGTGCATTCAATCCCCTCATCTAGATCATTAATAAAGACATTAAACAAGACTGGCCCCAATACTGAGCCCTGGGGAACACTGCTTGTGACTGGCCACTAACTGGATTTAACTCTGTTCACCACAACTCTCGGGGCTTGGCCTTCCAGCCAGTTTTTTACCCAGCAAAGAGTGCACCTGTCTAAGCCATGAGCTGCCAGCTTCTCTAGGAGAATGCTATGGGGAACTGTGTCAAAGGCTTTACTAAAGTCCAGGCAGACAACATCCACAGCCTTGACCTCATCCACTAAGTGGTTCACCTTGTCATAGAAGGAGATCAGGTTAGTCAAGCAGGACCTGCCTTTCATAAACCCATGCTGACTGGGCCTGATCACCTGGTTGTCCTGTATGTACTCTCTGATGGCATTCAAGATGATCTGCTCCATAATCTTCCCCGGCACCAAGGTCAGACTGACAGGCCTGTAGTTCTTCAGATCCTTCTTCCAGCCCTTCTTGTAGATGGGTGTCACACTGGCTAACCTCCAGTCAACTGGGACCTCCCTGGTTAGTCAGGACTGCTGGTAAATGATGGAAAGTGGCTTGGTAAGCACTTCCACCAGCTCCCTCAGTACGCTCAGTCAGTGGATCCCATCCAACCTCATAGACCTGTGTGTGTTTAAGTGGTGTAGCAGGACACTAATCATTTTCCCTTGGATTATGGGGGCTTCATTCTGCTCCCCATACCTGTTGTCCAGCTCAGGGGGGTGGGTACCCAGAGAACAACTGGTCTTACTGCTAAAGACTGAGACAAAGAAGGCATTAAGTACCTCAGCCTTTTCCTCATCCTTTGTCACTATGTTTCCCCCTGCATCCAATAAAGGATGGAGATTCTCCTTAGTCCTCCTTCTGCTGTTAATGTATTTATAGAAACATCTTTTATTGTCTTTAACTACAGTAGCTAGGTTAAATTCTACTTGGGCTTTGGCCCTTCTACTTTTCCCCCTGCATAGCCCAACAACATCCTTGTAGGCCTCCTGAGCTGTCTGCCCCTTCTTCCAAAGGCGATAAACTCTCCTTTTTTTCCTAACTTCCAGCCAGAGCTCTCTGCTCAGCCAGGCCGGTGTTCTTCCCTGCTGGCTTGTCTTTTGACACATAGGGACGACATGCTCCTGTGATTTTAAGATTTCCTTCTTGAAGAATGTCCAGTCTTCCTGGACTCCTTTGCCCTTCAGGACTGCCTCCCAAGGGACTCTGCCAACCAGACTCCTAAATAGGCCAAAGTCTGCCCTCCAGATGTCCAAGGTACCCCTCTCCTTACTCCTCCAAGAATTGAAAACTCTAACATTTCATGATCACTATGCCCAAGACAGCCTCCAACTGTCACATGAGCCACAAGTTCTTCTCTGTTTGCAAACCACAGGACCGGTGGGATGCCTTCCCTAGTTGGCTCATTCACCATCTGTGTCAGGAAGTTATCTTCCATGCACTCCAGGAATCTACTAGACTGTTTCCTCTCTGCTGTATAGTATTTCCAGCAGATGTCTGGTAAGTTGAAGTCCCCCACAAGAACAAGGGCTAGCGATTGTGAGACTTCTCCCAGCTGCTTACAGAATATTTCATCTGCCTCTTCATCCTGTTTGGGTGGTCTAAAACAGAATTGCACCATGATAGGTGGACTTGTTACAATAGTCAAACTCTAGATAATCAAAACACTCCCTAACATACAGGGCCACCTCATTACCTCTCCTTCCTTGCCTATCCCTCCTGAAGGGTTTCCATTGCAGCAGCCCAATTGTGTAAGTTGTCACATCGTGTTTCTGTGATGACAACTATATCATAGGTTTCCCACTGCACAATGGCTTCCAGTTCCTCCTGTTTGTTGTCCATGCTGCATATATTGGTGCAGATGCACTGCAGTTGGGCTATTGATCCTGCAACATCTTTTTTGAAAAGACCTAGTTCCTATGTGACTGTTTTCAGGTGCTTCCATGGTTTCTAACACATCAACAACCCTTGCATCTTTGCTGCTGCATGGATCTCCATCCCCTACCTCCACTGAGATGGCAGCCTGAAGGACCTCACTATCACACTGTCCCGTAAACATTGGTGTGGTGCCCCAGGCTTATCTCTAGTGAGTCTGTTTTTAACCCTTTTCCCCTTCAAATCTAGTTTAAAGCTCTTTCAATGAGCCTTGCTTACTCCTCTGCAAAGACGCTTTTCCCTCTTTGAGTTAGGTGTACCTATCTGTCACCAGCAGGCCTGGTGTCATGTAGACCACCCCATGATCACAAAGCCCCAAATCCTGCCAGTGACACCAGGTTTGGAGCCAGTTACTGATCTGCTGGCTCCTCCTATTTCTCTCCTTATCATTCCCTGCAATTGGAAGGATAGAGGAGAACACTACTTGTGTTCTTGATTCCTTAACCAGTTGTTGTAAGGCCCTGAAGTCTCTCTTGATTGACCTTGGACATCTTGTTGCAACTTCATCACCGCCTACCTGAAAAATCAATAATAGATAATAATCTGATGGCCATACCAGGGTAGGAAGCTTTCTCCTCCCATCTTTAATCTGGGCCTCAGGGAGACAGCAGACTTCCCTAAGTGGGTCCTGTCTGCATATTGCACCTTCTGTTCCCTTCAGAAGGGAATCTCCTATGATAATGACCCTTTTCTTTTTTTCTTTAGGGAATCAGTTTTGACGCAGAGTGTAGGCCGACAGCCTCAGTGACACCTCCAAGCTAGACGAACCATCATCCTCATTAAGGTTCAGTTCCACTTGCAGAGCCTCGTACCTATTATGCAAGGGTACCTAGGAAGGTGGGGTAGTCACAGAGGAGGTTTGCCTGCTGTGCCAGGCAGGAACTTGTCTTCATTGCCCCCTACCCCTTAAGTCACTGCGTTCTGCTGGGTGGAGAGAGGATAGGGAATCGTCCGTTATCATGTGTCCTGCCTGCCTGTTGGGCCTGTCCCAGAGAAGGTAGGGTGTGATTCCAGTAGTCTATCTCTCTCTCGCACTCCCTGATACTCCTCAATCCACTCACCTCCTCCCAGAGCTCTGTCACTAAGTGGAGGAGTTCCTCTACCTGGGCACATCTCCCAGAGGTGTGCTCACTGCTGCTGCCCAGTACTGACGTAAGAGTAGGGCACACTCTGCAGCCTGACACCTGAGTGGCTGCATGTTCCCACCAGAGCTCTGTCTGGGAAGCTGTGTCAGTCATGGTGGGTGCAGAGCTTACAAAGGCCATGGCTTTTTGCTGGGTGGATACCATTGCGCCCTGGTCGAGCTGGCAGAGCTTCAGCGCGCTTCCTGCACACCCTTCCACATGAACTGCCATGCAAACTGCCACGCCATGGCCTTGCTGCTGTGCCATGCCCTGTTTGCCCGCCCTGTTGGCAGTTCTCCTGGTCACCAGCGCTCCCCTAAGGGCTTCTTTTGTACGGGGGGAGGGGCTTGGCCGCTGTTGCTGCTGGCCTTGCCCAGGTCTCGTCAGCTGCTCCTGTGTGAGCTGTGGGCTCCTGGCAGCTCTCTCGGCTTCCCCTGAGGGTTCCCCATTTCAGGAAACCACCCTGTGTACTGCTCTAGAGCGCTCTGCCGCTCTTCGTGCCAGCACCGAAGCTGCTCGCCTTGGCAGAGCAATGCTGTTACCGCTTTATGTCATGTTATAGAACATTACGTTCCATCAGTGCACGAGTTATCTCTATCAGGAAAGGACATAGTAATGGTAATATATAGATGGGCAAGCAACCAGCTTTGGGAATTTCTTGAAGGCCAAAACTGTATGAAGAAATTTTTGACAGCTGGAAAAATATAACAGAAATGTTCAAGTATATATAACAGCAAACAATTTTCCTCATTTACCTCATTATTTGAAAGGGGAACAAAAGACACCTTTCATAGATTCAAACGTTGGGTTTGTTTTTATCCTACAAAACATTTTATAGAGGCACAGAATGCAGAACTGAGCTAATGAAATGTTTTAACTGACTCCTCAGTTGGGTCCTTCTCTTACACTTTTTGAAATGTGCTCTTACCAACACCCTGCCGTGCCAGGATACTATTAAATCACTGAAAGAAACGACACATACTGGGAAAAGAGAAATGGAAGGGAAAAGGAAAGGGAAATTTAATGTAAAATGAATGAAAATAAAGATGGCTTTGTGAGATGCACATTACCAAAACAACTCCATTTGGAACCGAATCCTGCAATGCAAATGCAGTTAAAGGATGAACTCTGACAAGGAAATATTTGACAACTTCCTGCATATAATATATGACTTTATAAATAGTGTTTGTATTTAGAGATACAAAGTTAGAAATTACTTTGATGAGAGTTATCTGTGTTAGAAAACAAAAAATATATCTTTAAGCTGAAAAATATGAATACCTTCATTATCACTAACTTTGTGAATAACTAGATGGCTAGAAATACAAGCTTTAGGTTCGTAGTGATTAAGTTTTCATTTGATAAAAGACAGCTTAACCTTAACTGTTTATAGAGCTCTTTCTCACTGGAGATATTCAAAATTAATATAAAGAAAACAGATTACATATATTAATAAGCTACCAGTCTTCAAATCTGTCAGAACTATGACTAGGAACTAGGAATAACAATTACCGTAGGTACCAGCCCCAGGGACAAAGAGTCAGCATTTAATATAACTGAGCTTAAACAGGATCTAATATTTTAACCTTTCTTATATTTATGCTTACAACAAAAGTTTGAGGAATTATTGGACAAGATTTGACACAGAACAGGCAGGGGCTGAAGTAATGCCCAGGCGTATGTCAAATGGCACTGATTGGACACGGGGGTTTTTTGCCCTCTTGTTTACTATACTGAGCTTTATTTACTGAGTAAAATTAGATATTTAGTGCCATTTTGGACTTGCTACAATAGCCAAGTCTTTTTTATGTGGCTGACAGCTATGTCTCAGGTCCTTCAGGAGACACACTTGAGGAGTGGCAGCCAAAGGCCAGATGGGGTACTCCGGATTTAGACAACTGAGCCAAGTCCATAAGTTGCAAGTGGAAACCTACAACTTGCTACAACCTGGAACTGAATTTCACCCCTGCTAGTCTTTCTGTCTCTTACAGCTACTAGGAGGTTACTGAAGATAGACCCTAAGAAACATGATAGCATTTAGAGAGTTATCAAGAACTCTATTGCTCTAAAAATGTTCATAAACAGGGATTTTTCTACTAATATAACTGAAACATAGCTTACCTGAAAGTAAAATTATGCAAGAATATAATTAAATTATATAAAGTATAAGAGAAAAGATGTGGAAGAGAAGGATCAGGAAGTCACTTTGAGCAAAGAATTTCAAAAACTAACCACAGGAGTCTCTAAAGAGGCCATAATATTAACAAAACTGAGGTCCGTAGAGAAAGATTAAAATTCAGATAGATAGTTGCTATAGAAAGGGGAGCAAGGGAGAAAAAGGTAAAGCAAACTACATGATTGGAGCTATTCAGCAGCCATCCCACCAAACAGACCTGCCCCTGATCAAAACAGTCTGGAGCAGCAAAATAAACCTGTTCTATTAACCCTACTAAATTGTGCTTGACTTGCCCTGGTGTTGGCAAGGGGACATCTTGAAGGAGGCAGTGGACAGATTAAACTTTTTATAACAAAGCCGCCTTCTTTTTTTTTTTTTTTAATCCTTAGAGAAAAGGATAAAAGGAAAAAAAATACTAGATTTGTAAAGACTGTGAGTTGAAATACAACCACTAACAGGTTGCTAAAGAAAGAAAAGTCAAATCCAACCAGTATGGTAAAAAAACCCAACTGCTCAGGCATAGCTGTAGTTTTTTTTAAAAAAGATTAATCTTTCTGTGTGAGGAAAGTAAGGGAAGAGACCTGCTGCTTGAGAGGTTTCATTCAGAGAGATGAGGAAGTTCACAGGTGCAAATATCTCTGTAACTATGACAACAGTCAGAAGCTCATTTGGGGAAGTAGGAAGCCAGGAGCTTGGCTACCTATCACTGCCTCCAGCAAAATTAGTCTCAAAGCTGAGTGAAGAACTGATTTTAAAAAAAAAAAAAAAAAATTGTTGCACATCCAAAAGCACTTCAAGCCAATTCAAAGGAAAAATTAATCAAAATTTTGGTGAAAAGACTAGGGAAAAATGCTTTAGGTCAATTGTCTTTTTTTTCTTTTTTTTTTTTTTTTAATCAAAGGAAACATTTTCGCTTGATCTTGACTATTTGAATATTCTTGAAAATAAAAAGAAAGAAAAATAATGCACATACACAAAAATTCTAAATATCGTGTGGTTTGTTGGTTTTGGTTGGGTTTTTTTTTGGGGGGGGGGGCGGTTTGTTTGTTTGGGTTTTTTTTGCGGAGGCATTTTTTTCCTGGTATAAAGAAGTCTATATGCATTTGGAAAGTGTTACTTTTCATTTTGTAAAAGCTACATTTTTCAGGAGAAAAAAAAGTTTTCTTCAGAGGTTTTCATGTACTTCTAGCCTGAAGTGTATTTGTAGTTCACAAAATTACAGAAAGAAATTATCCCTGCCACTCCCCAATAAAAAATAACTGATTTTTAAATCATTATTTGTCCACTTTCAGCTCATGTAACATAAAATGGATTTAGTGATAGTCAGACAAAAGGAGTCAAAAATAATGCAATTTACTTTTGACTTCACAGGTCTGCAACTGGAAAGTAACAACTAAGTATATACATTAAAATAGCCTGATTCATCATCTTCAAAGAGACTAGTTGCAAAGAGAGACAGAGTAAATTGTAAGTTTCCTTATAACTATGATTTTATGTTTCCTAAGCTGTGCTTTAGATTTTGCTATATGTTAACAATTCTACTTTGTATGTCTGTGATGAATATGCATCTGTTATCAAATTTTAGAAAGCCAGTATTCTATCTTATTACAATTGAAAGCTGTAGAAAAAGGACTGTTTTCCTAATGACAGGTAACCTGTTTTATGATAATTTATTAACTTAAGGGTTTCTTTTAACCTTTTATTTTAAACAACAAGAAAAAACATTTATTTAATGAAAAGTTCACTGGGCATTTAATGAAAATGCCTTTTGGTCTACGCAAAGAAAATTGTGCAAGTCATGATACGAATATATGTGTGTACACATAACATAAAAACTATAATAAGTACCAAAACCTTCCATCAAGAAATGTATTTTGCTATTTTAACAGTAAAAATAACTTTTAAAAACCCCACAAAACTAGTGGCTTTTTTTTAAAAAGTTTTCTTCCTATTTAGAAACCTTTCATGAACAAAGGCAGTCAAATTGTGTAGCTTGCCTGCAGTAAATAATTGACCTTGTTGTGTGTAATCAATAAGCAAGATAGTAATCAGTATGCCTAAACATCATGAAAGCTATTTCATCATTAGGGTTAAGATCATGAGCTCTTATTGCTTGAACTAAAGGCCTAGGCCCATAAATTTGCAGGATTAGAAGCCTCTGATTAAATTTGCAGCCCAGTCGGTTGATGGGGATAGGAACTCATTCCATAGAGATGAGGGTCTCAAAACAAAACTTAGTCTCTGTGAAGACTATAAATATCATCATGGCTAATGTACAGATAGGCATGTACCTATATATTTCTTAATACCTTTCTGTATGGAGGAACCGGTAAGTTTTTCAGTAACTGCAGTTTGTTTCAAAACATGTCCCAATTAGATTAATATTGAATCATATAGCTAATCTTTTGATATAATGTACAGTGTAATGCTTCATTCCCCCTTTTTCCCTCCTTCTCCTACCCCTAACTGTGAGACAAGATTTAAAAGACAGATAATCAATCTTGTCAAAACCAAACATTTTTTGTAGTACTGTAAGTTCCTTCAGTAATAGTCATCTCCAAACAGTTGTTTGTTTCAACAGACAGAGTTTTCAACTCTGGACTTTTAACATTTCACTTTTTCTTTCATGGGTTTTTCTTTTCTCTTGAATGTAGAATTCTTTTCTTGTGAGGCATACTGCCACTCGTTTGCCTGTTTTAAGCACTCAGCAAATCTGAAGAGGCACACAATACAAGGGTATTCATACTTTTCAATTCATATTTTCTTTTCATTCTACTTACATTTCACATTTTTCAGTTCAAATCTAATATGATTCATTCCTCAGCATACGTTCCCTTCATTCTTTGTACTGGTAATAATCTTTTTCAGTTTGCACATGTAGGGGCTGTTTTATGGATCTGGTTCTCAAGATGCATTTCTCAAGGTGTGCAACCTCACGGTGTATTCTCAAAAGTGGTTTACTGTGAAAGGAGAGATTTTATTTTAATTTCATGAAACTGGCACTACAATTGTAGCTATAACAGATATAATATGTAAAATGTACATAAAATGTATAAAAAGTTTAAAGATGGTACCTGGGGTTGTTCCTCCCCAGGTGCAGGAGTTTGCAATTCTCCTTGTTGACCTACATGAGGTTCCTCTCAGCCCATTTCTCCGTCCTGTTGAGGTCTCTCTGCATGGCAGCATGACCCCCTAGTGTATCAACCATTCCTCCCAGCTTTGTGTCATCAGCAAATTTGCTGAGGTTTACTCTGTCCCTTCATCCAGATCATGTAATAATGTGTTTGATAAAGTTTTCAACCATTTGAACAATGTTTTTTCTTTATATTTCCTGACAAATATAAAATTTTTAGATATTTGGTTTAAGGCATACAAAAGACATTAAAAAAAAAAAAATTGAAGGTGGGGAGAGTTGTATTTGTTTATTTCACAGTATTACAAATTCACTATTATGCCAAAAGAAACAGAAATTATTGTCCTTGCCATGTAGAAATCAATGTGAAGTAAAAGTCATGTGGTTCCATGATGACATGATGTATTCATTGTTCAGCTTCAGGATAGTGGATAACTTACCTTCCAAAACAACGATGCAAGACCAATTTTCTTCATTACACAGCCTTTCTCTACATATACCTTGAGACCACATTGTTGAAAGCATCCATGAGGAAAAAAAAAAAAAAGGAAATAAGATCTGATGATTTAACATGTCTTTTTGCTGTATTTTAAGGTGTTTATCATTATTATAGAAAATGAAAAGCTGCAAAGTACAGAAGACAGTTAGAAGGAAAGAAATAGTGGGAAGTGAGACCTATCTAAAAAAGAATTTAAGGGGGGATAATGGGTACTGCTTTTAGAGAAAAACAGGCTTGGAAAAATGGATGAAAATGGTGTGCAGAAACAGAAAGCGTTATGAAAAGAGATGATGTATTAGCAGCAAGAAAGATAAACAGGTATGTGATGATCCCAAGAGAAGACGGAAAAGGGAAGTCTAAAGACCTTTGTTCCCTGTAAGGGCAACTAATGGAATTCTGGAAACTTGTTCTCCAGGATCAAAACTAGATCTTAATTTGATTTGATTTGATGTGACTTTCCTCAGAGGCCAAATTCACTGTTACATTCCAGCTTTGCTTCTTGATGGGTAAAACTGGATATATGAATACTTTTCATTATCATTGTAAAGCAGGCTAGTAAAAAAAAATACCACTGGTATCTTCATTATGATCATTCATTTTGTTCAAAGATGTACTGAAACCAATTTATTTAAATATTCAACCTTCTTACCTTTTTCAAACTGAATATTAAACAATAGGACAAATTTAACACTCATCAACTCTTCATATATAGCTCTATTAATCTTGCCATCTTCAACGGGATATGCAGAATGCAAATCAGATATGATTTTGGCTTAATGGAGAAAGTCCTATAATTCTTCAGGGAAAGTTCCAGTCCTTCATGTGGAAATGTTCTTTGCAAGCTCTTGCTCCTTTAACTGTTCATAGCAAGAATGAAATGGAGAGAGTAAGCCTTACAATCTATAAGAGTTAATTTATTACATTTAAGCACTTTTTATTGTATGTGCTCTATGTTTTGTTAAAGAATCCCTTAGAATCTCCTACCAAGGGGAAAATCTCTTTTTCTTTCTAGATATTACAAATAATCACTCCTCTAGAAAGTCTGCAGTCACAATAGACCTGCATACAGACAACTAGCAAAGAAATGCCTTAAAAGCAAGGCATTTAAAATCTGATATATTTTTATTCTTTCTTTAAATATTTCTACAAACTATTTCCTGACATTACTTTCAGTATGAGTACTTCACAGATGTAAAGAAAGAATCAGCTCTTAGATAATCCTAAAAGAAATCTTTCAAGGCACTGAAAATTTTACCATATTATCGTCAGGTCTTTTTGCTTTGAAAAACTATTTGAACTCCTTTCTTATTTTTGTGTCATTCCAATAATCCACTGGTTATTTTAGATTGCATATTGTCATTTTACTCCTTTCTACTGAGGTTTACAAGGATTTTAAAAATCTTTAATAGCATTTAATTAAAATGACAAAGGTTAATTTAATTAGCATAAAGCTTAAAGTTCATGTATCAAAGGGGTATTAAAAATATCGCGGTTTAGTCTGAGCATTTACATTTAAATAAGAGGGACAAATCCAAACGTCCTGTATTTCTCTCAGGTTGGAATATAGGCAGAGCTGAGATCCCAAGACCTCAGGCAGAAATTTAGACTTCCTGCCAGACAATGAAGGCATTAAAAAAATCAAGAGGCCCTTCCTTTGGTAAGTGAAAATGTTCTTTGAGACCACTAAAAATATGTATTATTGCATCCTTTTCTATTTTTTTTTTTCTTCTCCTGAGGAGCCTATCTCACTCTCACACTCGATTACAATCTATATTTAGTCAGAGACTTTCTTAGACATTGATTGCATCTGCAGTATAGCCTGAATCACTAGTCTTACTCTAAGCATGATGAACGCAAATATGATTGCACTGAAACTCATTAAAAGTAGAGATGGCCACTTTTTTTTTTTTTTTTTTTTTTTTTGCATAATAAGCTCATGATTAAAGCATTTGCCCCTCAGTCAGAAAAGTGAATGCCTGTAGAACAAAATATCCACCACGCTGCAGGACATATTAGAAAGAAAAATTTTCCTGCTGTAGTTATGTCTCTGTTCAACCAGGACTCCAGTATCCATAAAGCCAGAAGGAGAAAAGGTCATAGGTTAGGGCCATGAGAAAAAAAGACAAGAAAGTTCTTCTGTTCTGATTCCTCTTCTAGAATGATACCGATTCCCAACCAGTGCTGGTCCATTGTGGGGTGTATAAAATATTGTTTGGTAGAACAGAATGGTAATGAAAAACCTCCTGCAGTTTTGAAAAGCAGTAGAAACCATCCAACTTGTATAGATGCTTATTTTATGCATTGAAAATTTAAGTTGTCTTTTGTAATATTTTTCAGGTGTTTTCATGTTATGTATTTTACAATTATTTATTATTATTTATTTCTAATTTATTTGTTTGGAAAACTATTTTCCATGCCCAGAATCCTTTGAAAAGGTTGGATATTATTCTATGACACAGCATCATGTGCATGCACACACACACAAATTCCCCCCCACACACAAACCCACATGTATTAAGAACTAGAGAGGAGTCTATGTGTTTACATCAACCTACTTAAATGCATATATATATAATGTTGGGGTAGCTAAGTTTGGCCAGCTACTGGAGCATCCAGTCCCATAGTGGGGAGTCCTCCTGTCACAGTCCTGTAGATACAAGGTTGCTTTGGCTCCGTGTGCTCAGATACAGTCAACAGTGAGGCTGAGCACGTATTCCCATGACTCTTTTTGGAGACTATAACTCCAGAGGCAATGGCCTGGTCACTCTTCTTGATTTTATTAGGAGTAACAGAGTCAGTGTAGTCTGTTCTTCACAGATTAGGTTTCTTGGTTCCTCTGGTAAGCGTTGTTCATTTGATTCTCATGAAGTCTTTCTAGTTATTTTCTTTAGCTTTTAGTCAGATAGCCTATATATATAAAAAAAATAAACCATAGATGCATAATACACACATAGATGTAAACCTTCAAAAACTCTGTGTATTATCTTGGATTCAAAAGGTATAAAAAATGTTAACAAAAGTGATCATATATATGCAATAGCTTCTGTAGAAGGAATGATTAAGTAGACAAAGAGTTTTCAGCAAGAGAAGACTATGAGGATAACCTCATAGATAAATTTATGAATGTCATGGAAGAGTTGAATAGAGAGAAATTGCTCACTTCCTTTAAAACAAGTAGTAAATATCAATTGAATATGACAGGTGGCAGGTTCAAAAGATGCAGAAATGGGTACTTCCATGTGCAATGTCTAGTTAAGTTACAGAGCTCAGAGCTGTAGATAGTAAAAGTTTATGTGGATTCAGAAAAGAACTGGGCAAAATCATAGAAGAAACCCAACAGCTGTTAAACACAAATATACTGAGCTGCTGGAGGCTGGAAAGGTGTTTTGGGAAACAATCACCCAACACTTGCCCTGCTCGTTTACTCTTTTCAGATGTTCTTACCTTCTTTTATCAAGTACTTGAACTCTGCTACTGACACAGTACTGGTCTAGATGGGTATTTCATGTCACTCAGGTTACTGTTTCTATGTTTTTAAATGTATTTCAAAATTGAGACATAAATTAACTTTACACATTATGTTGTTTTTGTGAACATTGAATATGCACTAAAAATATGCAACCAAATGTTTTATTTGATTCTTTTTATGTTAACCAAAATTATGTGGTACATCCACATTACCAGGAACAAGACTTCTACAATAACTTATCAAGCTGTATTAAAATATATTTATTTAAATAATTTAATATTTTGCATCATTTTAGATAAATAATTCCACAAAATAACTTTCTTAATAATCAATTTAAAGATGACTGTTACAATATAGTTTTGGTTTTAGATTCAAATTGGATTATATAATAATGGCATTAACAAAAAGAGTTTGCAAGTGTTTGAAATATGATATCAATACTCAACAAATTAAAAAATGAGGTGGAGGTGAAGCACTATGTTCCTGTTGCATTAGTTTTTCCATTTTTCCCATCTTTCTGTTTCTCACACACATATAAATCATATAAAGCTGTTTGCTCAGTTGTTGCACAGTCTGTAAGAAATAACCCCTCAACTCTAGAACAGAAGTTCTAGGGAAAAAAACTCAAAAAAACTAGAACAGCTAGAACAAAAATCCCATATGATGTTAATAATGAACTGTGAAATAAAAGGTAATACTTGCCCCCCACTGTCATCTTGCTTCCTTTCTGTAAGTGGTGACTGCCCTCTGTTAAATTGATGGTAGCTGTGATTACATATGATGCCGAGGCACAACAAAGCATGTTTAGTTGCAGAAGTTTATTAGAGCATGTTCAATGACTTACTGTGATTATATCTAAAGGTATAGATCATGCCCAAAGCATTACTGAAAATATCCAAAGGCATAAATCATCTTGCAGGTTTTGAAGGTCATCGTATATGATCCATGATCCCTAAAGATATTTATTTTTAGGTAATTTTTACTGCTTAGTTTGGTTCTTTTTCTCCAGCTTCCCCCCCCCCCCCCCCTTTTTTTTTCCTTAAACGTGCTTGTCTCTCTGGAAAACCAAACAGTTAATGATGAAGTCAGAGTCTGTACACTGCTAACACTGATTTAAAGATCAAGCTTCCTAGTTTCACTGAAGGGAACACCTAGTTTTACATCCGAAAATCTGAATCAATTAGATAAATGTTTAGGTTATTTAGCTGTCTACAAGTGATGTATCTTCTTTTTTCCTTTTGTCTGAACTGAACTGCACAGTTGTGTAAAGATTGAAAATCATGCCCATGTTTTATGTGCAGCTTCTGAAAGGCTTTCTGTTCTGATGTGTGGACTAGACTAAACATGTATTAAATCCTTCTTAATGGGCATAAAACCATTGCAGGGACAAACCTACACAGTTTATTAGGCTAAAATCAGTGGTATTTCATGAGAATCTAATAACGTCTTATGAAAGGTTAGGAATTCCTGAGCCTTACCAAAAGTTCACACACTGGGATAAAATTACAGTAGGAAATTATTTTTTAATAAATGCAGTGGTATTCATGTGTTCCATGGTACACATGTACAAGCTACGGGTATATTATGGGCTTGGGCACAAGTGATACTAATTAGGTAGGAAGACTAAAAGATCATAAATCTTTTTTCCTGGCTTCTTATTTCAAATACCACGTAGTAGAGGTTGCTGCTGTAGCTCATTGTAATTGTGTCTTTTTTGAGAAATGCAAAACTCTAGGAAAACTAATTATAGGTTCTATTCTACTGATTGTTGTAACTGAATATGTGTCTTTGTTTTATACAAATTAAGGAACTAGAGATCACTGTGACAAGAATCTTCAGAAGACTGACAAGTCAGGCCAGTTTTAAACTTTAAAACAGAACTTTGCTAAATTGATTCATTAACAGCACCCTTCGTGCCAATAATTACTTCCTATATGTCATTAATAATTATTACTATGCAGATGAAATTATTAGTATTTAACATCTCAGATTACCTGTGAGTACAAAATGCCACAGAGGTGATGCTGCATAGTTGATGCTGATGACTGCAGTCCTTGGTGGTCCTTTGTCACTGAGGTCAGGGTGATCAGACTTGAGAACTCATTGACGAGAGAAGCCGGAACTGAAGTGACCTTGTCTTCTTTGTTCTCTGCTTTTCCTTCTTTATGCCTGTTGGGTTTTTGCTATTCGCTGTCCTAGCCCTGCCAAAAAAAATAAAGGGAGGGCTCATTTGCTCCTGATGCTGCTTATGCTGTTTGTGTTTTTGTCAGTCAATATCCTAATGTATTTGGAAGGATGTTCTACACATTCTCAGTCTCTCATACTCATATTGTCCTATGTCTGGTAATGTTTTAACACTTGGGAGGGAACATTTTAAAACTTGAGAGTCTCTTTCATTTGACCACATGTATCTTTCTTTGCCCCTTTAGCAGTGAAATCATTCACATACTTCTGCCAAATGCTTATATGTTGTATCAGTATTCCTCAGGGGTCGGTACTGGGACCGCACTGTTCAACGTCTTTGTCAGCGACATGGACAGTGGGATCGAGTGCACCCTCAGCAAGTTTGCTGACGACACCAAGCTCTGTGGTGTGGTCGACATGCTGGAGGGAAGGGATGCCATCCAGAGGGACCTTGACAGGCTGGAGAGGTGGGCCTGTGCGAACTGCATGAAGTTCAACAAGGCCAAGCACAAGGTCCTGCACGTGGGTCGGCACAATCCCAAGCACGACTACAGGCTGGGCGAGGAATGGATTGAAAGCAGCCCCGAGGAGAAGGACTTGGGGGTACTGATTGATGAGAAGCTCAACATGAGCCGGCAGTGTGTGCTTGCAGCCCAGAAAGCCAACCGTGTCCTGGGCTGCATCAAAAGAGGCGTGACCAGCAGGTCGAGGGAGGTGATCCTGCCCCTCTACTCCGCTCTTGTGAGACCCCACCTGGAGTACTGCGTCCAGCTCTGGGGGCCCCAGTACAAGAGAGACATGGAGCTGTTGGAGATAGTCCAGAAGAGGGCCACGAAGCTGATCAGAGGGCTGGATCACCTCTCCTGTGAGGACAGGCTGAGAGAGTTGGGGCTGTTCAGCCTGGAGAAGAGAAGGCTCCGGGGAGATCTAATTGCGGCTTACCAGTACCTGAAGGGGCCTACAGGAAAGATGGAGAGGGACTGTTTATGAGGGAGTGTAGTGACAGGACAAGAGGTAATGGGTTTAAGCTGAAGGAGGCTTTGGACAACCTGGTCTAGTGGAGGGTGTCCCTGCCCATGGCAGTGGGGTTGGAACTAAATGGTCTTTGATGTCCCTTCCAACCCAAACCATTCTATGATTCTATGATATTTTGTTAGTTACACTATTCTAGTACACGTATATATAGATCCAAGATAAGCTAATATTAATTATACTCTGATTAACACATTTAAAATGTGTTAGGGCCACAGGCCTCTGATCTGGTTACGTGATACTTTTTGTATCTGTCCAACTTCCTTCTCAAGGTTCTTCCAGGATGCAGCAACATCAATGTTTTAATCCAGATCAGGAGTATGTCGCTGAAATGAGTATTCAAATTATTTGGATTTTTCTGGTTTCGTTCACACAAGGAAGCAATCTAACATGCATGAACAGGACTGCTTTCAGACAAAACAAATATGAAAGTGCATTCCACATACTGTAGTTGGAAATGGTCACTCAGTCCCTCAGACCTGGCTAGCATAGTGTGATACAGGATGGAGAGGACCTCTGGATGTCATCTGGTCCAGAACCCTGCTCAAAGCAGGAGGAACTTAGATCAGGTTGTTCAGTGCATTGTCCAGTGAATATCTATAAGGATGGAGAACCCAATCTGTTTCAGAGTAGGACTATCCTTGGGAGGTGTGTGTATGTGTGAGAGAGAGAAATCCTTAATAACCAATCAATCGGAATTACTGTTGTCACATCTTGTGCCTTTTGCCTCCTGTGCTATCATTATTAACCTCTGTGCAGGGATTTGGCTCTTTTCTATGCTCTCCCATTAAATAGTTGAAAACAACAATGAGATTTCCCTAGTCTTTTCTTAAGAATGAATGAATACAGTTGTCTCAGCTTTTCCTTGCATGCACTAGAGGTAATCAAACTGATAGATTTGGATTTTAGATCATTTACACCAAAAGTTTTGCTCTGCAGAGCCTTACCTTCTTGGTTTATACTGCCTATTTCAAGAACCCGGTCTGGACCTAGACCTTAGAATTTTTGAAGGATGTAGCTACACTTCTTGCACTAAAGGGTTTTAAATTTTAAATTCCAAAATACCTAATGGGGTAGAGAAGGATCATGAACAATCTTCTACCACTACACTCTGACTTAATTTGAAGGGCCTTTCTCCAGCAATACCAAGTTCTGAAACAGAGTCATTTCAGAGTTCTTTAAGAATGTAGTACAACTGCTCATTAGTATTTGAGTTCTTTTTCACCTTTTTGCTACTATTTTTTTTCTTGAAATCAGTAAAATGATATTATTTGAAAAAAAAAAAATATTGCTGCAGGATACACCCCCAGTTAGTTAGATGGTTTTTATTCAGTTTTTGGTTCTACTGGAAATAGATCAGAGCTACAGGAATGACCACAGAAAAAGAGAAAACTTTGACAGCTTCTTATGTTCAGCCTTCCTTCCTGTACCTCTGATTTTCAAAAGAAAGCTAAATTAATAAGTGCAATGCGATTAAAATTATTTATTACAATTCATGAATAATAAATATCTGGGAGGATTTGTCATTCATTTGGATATGCTAAGAAATCTGGTGCACAAACTAGTGTCTTCTAAAGCATGAGTAATAAAGCCAAAGGCCAGCTATTTGTAACCGCTCCAAGATGAACTGGTAATGAATTAGTGTACGAGCAAAACCTTTCCCATGTCCTGACCTGTGTATCTATGTGCAGTACTGCCACAGGTAAAGTCAATTCATCAGCACAATAAATTATTTTTAATTGTAAAGACAGTTAACCATTGTCTCATCTTTCAAAAGGATGTGATAAATTTTGCATGCCTAAAAACCTCTGAATCACAAACAGATACATTTCTATAAGACTGCCTAAGGAGCAGATTGTCACTGGTTAAAAAGTCACAAAAGGCAATCTTTCTGTCAGTTTAAAATTGTGGGATTTGGAGGTTTTATGGTTGGTTGTTTCCATATCCCCAAAATCACCATTTCAGTACTGTGAATAAAAGCTTGTTCCCAACATACTGACTTTAGTTTCACTTTGGGAAAGGGAATTCATGAGACTTAATTGTGGTTTTAAATTAAAATACAACAGTTAGTTTTCCTGTAAAAATATTCAATGTAAAAATTTACAAAGGGATACAGACTTTTTCAAGCTAAAGATCAACATCAAGCATGAAGGATGGACACTGAATTGCATGACTACATCATTAAAGGAAAGAAAATGTTACTATACTTAAAATATAGTAACAATAAGAGGAATTAACTGAGAGATATGAGCCTTGATCACTTTGACAAAAAACACTAATTAACCTCTAAGTTAAGCCCTCAGTTGTAGTACTCTTTTGCCATATTTATATTCTGACTTTCAAGAAATAACTTATTTTATAAGGTGCCAAGTTTCTTTAATGAATGATTATTTAAACAAGATATTTAAGAGTTTTAATAAGCTTGTCAAACTTGGTACTCTTCTCTGTTTCTACTACATAATGAAGTCTTTCCTGTGACTGCAGCACACACAAGCAGAATTTTTAAATGAGACCTAATTTTGGCAGGTCTAGGTCTAAGTCCCCTGGTTCTCAGGAGTCTTCTTTATTTCAGGTTCTATTAGCAATGTACAATGCTAACTCATGTCCAAGCATATCCCAGAAATCCCTCCTGAGATATTTAGCCATGTCACTTTGAAGAATACTGAAATGAGCAAGAACAGGGCCTTTCTGTATTTTTTCTTTGATTCTTTTAAATTCGTTGTTCTGACATAACCTTTGAAATAGATATAGCCATATGAAGGGATTGAAGAAAAAAATAGGCAAGTTTTATGAAAAAAATGAAAGCAATGACAATTATATTCAAATCCTGCTAAGAATGAAATCCCACTGATTTTAATGGGATCAGAATTGGGCCCCACATTTTATCTAGTTAAACCTCAATATTGCAACAAAGAACAGTCATTGTTTTGAGACCGGTTTAATACTTGAAGTGGGGTCATGCATGCATAGCATGATGAGCTTCATTTTAAGCTCTGAATTTCTTTGCATTAAAAGTCAGGTAATTTACGGTATTTGAACTGTTTCTGCAGTTGAAATGAATCTATCTTTTTAACATTTAAATGAACAGTAGGAAAAGAAATAGCTAGGTACTGAAGAATGTACAGTAAACTGTTGAGCAAAGGATAGAAATGAGAGAATAAATGGGTTTTTCAAACTGATCCTTTAATCTAATGAAGGATTTAAAAATATAAAATAAAGGAAAATTTTCCATATATTCACGTGGCTCATAATCACTGACTGAATTCCTCTTCACGTTCCTTCCACATTGTTCTGTAGAAAAAAATACCATCACTGGAGTTGCATCAGAAACAAGTGGCTGGGTGCTAGGAGGTGAGATGAGGAAGTACAACTTGATAAAGAAGCAGTCAAATTATCTTGATGTACCAGCGAAGTCACACGAAGTAGTAGGGTTGCATACAGACGTGCTTTCTGCCTCCTGAGAAGACAGGTGTTGCTCCAGCATCTTTTATTTTGGATTTCACAAACATCACTTGAAAGAAGAGCTCTACAGATAAACTTGATTTATTCCCTTGTGTTCTCATAGTTGAGATTAAACCAAGATGGGCAGATGAGTATTGAGCAAGAGTCTTCCAATTCAGTTTCATCTGAACATGTCCTTTAATAAACTTCACACACAGACACACATAATTCTGGCTCTGCCAGTCTAGACTGTGAATGATAATGGTGCTACGAAACATTGAGACCTCTAGAAGCAAATGGGAAAATGATGTATGTGGAGAACAGCTGTGAACATGGAAATAAAAGTGATGATATGCATCAGTGTTTTTCACTTACTTAAATTATTTCTTGTTCTACTACCACACACAAACAACACTGTTTAGGATGGAGCTGCCTAAATCGAGTGGCAGGGGAGAAAGAAAAAGAAAAGGAATAAGAGAAGGTGCTTCCAGAGATTTTCAAAGGCAAATGGAGTGTTTAATTATTCAAGGTAAAACCATTGTGTTATTTTGTCTTGATGCTGCCATCAACAAGGTGTTTTGTCTTGAAATATGCTTAGTTAGGCTGTCATAGTTTACACATTACCTTTGTATTCAGGTGGTAGATTTTATCTTGCATGAGGAGTAATGATAGTTTTAAGCCATTTTTAGGATGGTATTTAGCAATTTTTATTTTAGTGTTTTAAAGAAAAAACATTCTAATGAAAATTAACGTAAGAGAATTGATAAGATGGAAAGGGATAGTCATCGTCATTGTGGATAACTTCACTCATGTTTATTCTCCATGAAATCAATAGGATAAAGTAACTAGCATGCATAACCATTTGCTAGATATAAGTTGTAGTTAGCAACCTTGATGCTAAAAAGAAGTGTTGCTATCACAGGAATATTTGTGTGAGTTAGAATTAAACTTTAGAGCATTAAAAATTATCTTACAAATACATTTCCTAATATTACCCTCCTTCAGAAACTCTGCAGTGTTAGTGATTATAATTTTATTTGAATGTATGAGACTGGAAATAATAACTGTGACTCGCATACACAGTCAATAACAAAATGGAACTTCTAGGAGAGCTTCAACTCCTAATGGACATCTCAGATCTTATCAAGATAAATAGCAGAGGTTAGAATGTGCATCCAAACATGTTTTAATAGTTCACTTTTCATCCTTCTTATCCATCACATAGATTTACACATTTGCTAGTATAGAGTTTTTATAGCCAATAAATAATAACGGTTCAAAAAGCTTTATTTCAGAGGTTTTAATGTGTTATTGACAAAGAAAAAACTTTGAAGTGTTTTCTATGATGATGTGTTAGAGCGCAGTCTTCTAAGACAGTGAACACTAGGAATTGAGGGTGTTCTTTTTTAACTCAAATATTAATGGTTATATTTTCTGAAGCAGAAAGCTACACATTCTGTTCCTCATGATGAATTAAGGTTGTTCAAAAGATCACTGTGCAGGATGCATAGATGTTGTCATGGATCATTACAGCAGTCTATCATGTGAATGTGGGTTTAAATAAGTTTTACAACAATTTATTTAGCAGGTTATAGCAAATAATGAACCTTATGGACCTTGTATGAGACATTACACTATTAATGACTTACTTATATTTATAGAAAACTGGAACCTATTTCAATAAAAGCTCAATTCAGTATTTTTAAGGTTCTAGTTTCTAAACTACAAATATTACTTAATTACTTCCTATTAATAACAGAATTTGGTGATTAGCCTGAAATATTTATTATTAAACTTCTTCCTAGGTTTAATGCATAAATGCTCTAGAATATGTAAATACAAGGATTTCTCTACTAACTCTTATCTACATCAGCCAATAATGTGAAATTGTTATGCTTACTGTAATCTTGATATTAGCTGTTGAATACGGTTGCTACAGCAATAGTAATTTTTCTGTTTAGTTAGTGAGAAGTAAGGGAAATTGTTTGCTTTTCCTATTTTCTGCCCCCACTAATCCACAGTTTTAATCAGGTTTTAGCTAAATTATTAACATATATCTACAAAAGGTGTGTCCCTTTCTTTTCATAATGACACATTTTAACAGACTTAGACTTAGATAAGCAAAACTTCAGTGCAGTTTTTGAGGAATTTTCAAAATGAAAATGCATCTAGAAATGCGTAAATATTATTTAATTACTATTTTCATTTATGTAATAATATAATTCAAATGCATTACTGCCAAATTCCTACAATGATTTCAAGTAGATCCCAAGTGGACATGCACTATGTTCCACCTGTAATGTCTTAGCTTCCTTCTATCTATTATTTCATCTTAAAATCTAAAAATTAATCTATATTGTTTATAATATAATATTTATTTGTAATATAATGCTGATAACTGTATTTGGGGAAAAAGGCAAAATAATTTAGTGCTATGATGTGTGCTGCTTAGGCAGAGCCCCAGAGAAGTCATCAGGGTTCAGAATGGGTAAATGAACATGCTCGTATACAGCCTTAGGACTCTGGAAGATTATTTGCTAAGTATATTATATTAAAATTCTGGCAAGTATCAGTTCTTTAACATATCAGCATCAGAGTTCCATAAAAGTTCATAATTTATCTCTTGGGGGGAGTCATTTTAGACTATAGCAATGTATTTCATCATCATTATCATAAATGAATATTTCATTCCCGCCAAATTATTGTATAATTTATGAGAGTAAGATACCACCAAGTGCACATCTACATGTACTAACTCATACTTCAAAGTGTCCCATTTATTACATTGGGTTCTAAGTCTGTCAAGATAAATAAAAATAATACGCTTTAACCTCACACATACTGCTCTATCTATATCCAAAGTAAAGAAAAAACCCCATATTTATTTTTATAATTCTATTTTTTTGCACATAGTAAGTAATGAAATCACTTCATATACTATGAATGACATAAGCCTTACCAAATCATCCCAAGACTTCAAAACAAGCTGATTTTTTTAGGTTATAAATCACCAAGGCTGCTCTCATTTATAGGTAAGCAACACACAAGTAGTCTTTGTGTTCTGCTTATGCTTACATTAGTGCTGTCCAGTTATTCATGATGAGGTGACATATGAAAAGTTGTTGGCCTTCAGCTGGAATTTCAGGTCACTTCTGCTGCTACAGATAGAGCTCTCAATATGATTGGAATGTTTTCTTACCTTGATCAGGGATGACAGTATTTAAAATGTATGTACAAATATATGTTTGCATCTTTCAACACTGAAAACAAAACATTAAAAAAATATTGTCTAGGTGTGATCCCACTGGAAACTGATAGAGGTTGTTAACGGAAAGGAGAATAAATATTGTTGCAGTTTCTCAGTGCTCCACAGATACTAGAAACCTAAGGATAGAAAATGCAGCTGGCTTGTGGGCTGATGAGAATGTTGTGCCCAGTTTACATTATAGAGCATTTGTTAACTTTTAAATGATAGCAATATAGCACTGACAGTTGGCTAAATAACACAAACAACTTCTTCCACACATAACAACAATATATAATGAGGCAGTTGGAAAAACATTCCTTTTTTTTTCCTTTGTTTTTCTTAAAGCTTTTGGAAATAGAATGATAACTTTAATCTGTTCCACAAATCAAAGCAATCAAGTAATAATGTGGTTCTTTATCAAACTTTTCTTATAGCAGCACAGGATTCATGTTTTGGGGAACTGTTTTAATCCTTTTTTATACCACTATCAAGGAGAATATTTATTATGGATAAGATTTCGAAGCAATTGATGCTGAACCTACCAGATCTGTGATTCTGTTTATCTTCTCTTTCTGTTCTCTCTTGGTTTTAACAACAATAAAGTCTCTCTATTATTCAGCCACTGATATTTTTTACCATTTTTTTGGCACTCATGGAATTGTAAGCACATCATCTCTTTAATATCACAAATAATTCATTTAGTAGTAATAGCCAGCTTTTCTGCACTTTTTTTTTCTTTTTTTTTTTTTCCAAAATCATTAGACAATTTACCACACATCTTAGACATTCCCTTGGAAATCTGGTTAGAGACAGAATGTATTTCATTTGGACAACATTTATTATCTAATGTCCTCTATTTTTACTCAGTTTATTTTGCATCCTTTGAGAGCACTGAAAAGTATCCAACATCTTTACTGTTTCTTAACAGTGAGGGTGGAAATGTCACTAATAGTAATGTAATATTTCAGTGTTTGTGTAATTTCTCATCTTTTTTACTACTTGTAGTTTTCTAATTTCTAAGTCATTCCTTTATTTTCCTGCCAGAGCCTTGACTAGCAAAATATGTAGAAGCATAGACAAGGGACATCCATGTTCTTTATCTCATATGAAGGTATTAGTGTATGTAATTTCCCTGAAATTGCTAGTGTGTGTTAATTCTGTCTAGCACATTAAAAAAGAAAAACCTGTCTCATAACACTGTGAAAGCTTTTCAGGACCCTATTGATGCAACACAACTAACCAGAAAACAACCCAGGCCTCCATGAGATGGTTGCACAGCATTTGAATATTTCATATTCCTATTAATATAGTCTAAAAGCACTGTACATAATAGCCAAGATATAGCTTAAATTTATACAATGATAGTTCTGAAATTTGTTTAAACCGTTATAAATAAAATCTGGGTTTGATTATTTAAGCTACTTCACAAGTATATTTGCAGGGTTTTATGAGTTTTGTTAGCTTAAGCTCTATATATTTGTGGCTGTGCTTTTCTCTCTGTTTCTGCACAAATCGTTGTACCTCACTTGCTGCCATTCTATTTGATTGAAAGCATAAATTTGCTATTCCATAAATAAAAGTTTCTTTGCTATTTAGAAACTATTACATACACACAATATTATATGGCACTGGATAGATTTTTAAGGGACTTGACCTCATCCAGCATAAGGAAAATATAAAGTAAACAGAACATTTCCTGAGACTTTATGGTGAATTATTTCAACATGCTTTTCTATTCTAGGAAAGAATAGGAAATATTTTTCAAATGCATTTAAAATGTGTCCCCCTCCTCTTTTGCTTCTCTCTTTTCATGCCACTTTATGAGGCCATGAACAGCGACTTGTTTGTTTGTTGTGGGTTTGATTTGGTTTTGTTTTACCCTAAGTGTTTCCTATGCTAACTTAACGCTTTGTGGCTTATGCTGGAGAATTTGCAAACCTTCATGACCTTCAATATAGGGGATAACAGTTAGGGAGCACTGTACAGAAAAATGGTAGTAGTGTTTCTATTTAACAAGCACTGTACTGCAAAACACAGTTTTCAAAATAAAGGGGAAAAAGATACAATATTATTTTTCTCTTAAATGCTATTTAAATTCATAGTACAATAATGATTTGTAATGTAAAATCTACTCCTAGTATCCTTTAGAGTATGTAATTTTTTTTTTTTTTTAAAAAGATTAATTGAGGGTCTTTCTATGATGATTGAGTAACTTTTTTAACTTTAAGCACATGAATTTCCCAGTTGGGATTTAAGATAAGCCCATGCATAAGTCTTTTTACAGAAAGAGCATTAAGTGACTCTGTGAAATAAGTAAGCATTGCTATGCCTGTATTACTGCTAGAGAGACTCATACAGAAATTGAATAAATGACCTGTCTGAGGAGGTTCCTGAAATAGACCCCTCTTTCCACTTCGAGTCCTGTATTCCAGCTACAACACTATCTTACCTCTGCAGGAAAGAAAACACTATTTTGAGCAAAATATAGTTAACTTGTGAAATTCACTGCTGTAGAAGACTGACCCAAATAGCTTACTGAAATTCAGAATGAGACTGGACACTAACAAGACAGAGGCCATCAGCATTGATCCTCTTGTTCCATTTTCTTTTAGCAGAATACCAGTGGTTAGTGCCTTAGGTGCCTAAACCTCCTCTTGAGTTTCCAAGAGCAACTCAAGCTGCTTACTTTCTAGCACTGTTTCACCCTCAAAGTAATTAAATATATTGAGGATGGTATTCAGATTGACATTAAGAAATTACATTCAGCTGCTCACAGTGCCTTTTGAGAAACTTCAGAGTATCCTAAATATCCTAGTTGAGCTGACAGATGTGACAAAAAATGTGTAGGAGATCTGTGTCTTTCAGGAGTGTTCTTTAGAGTCTTCTCGGATATTTTAGGTATCTCAAATGCCAATAGACATCAGTGCATTGGGTGTCTAAATGTAGAAGTCTACTGTGTGTTGGTGTTTACTGTATGTCAATGTCTTCCTGTAAATGAGGTGTCTAAATTTCTGTTATAGTCAGTGTAAATCTAGAACTCCAAGAGTAGTTGTTCCAGGAGGTGATGAGATCCTCATGAGTCCCCTGTCATGTCTTCCTGGCCTGTGTGGATGGCCTGATAGCCTAGGTTGCTTCAAATTACATGATGTGCCACAGTATAGGAACACAGATGAAGTCCTGGATGTTTTCTCTGATGGTTTGAAAATCTCCGGGGTGTGTAACTTCAGTAATCTATACATATACAGGCACTTGTCTTCTACCAAGCACTCCTTTGCCATGGAGTTTAAGTTTCTTTCTCCTTGTTACCTTTTCCAGCTACTCTTGCATTCCTGTTTTTTACAGTGGCGTCCAGCTTTGAAGATGCCCTAAAGCACATAGGTTCAGACCACCTTAGGATGGGAGTGACCTGGAAACTCACATATTATACTGAATGGACAAGTGTTTGGTTCACATCTGTATTGCGCAAACACTATACAGGATGCTGCTTATGCTATCTTCTGTTTCAACACATTTCTGTCATCCAAAATATATGGGAAAACTGGTTTTGAGTGGAAGTTGGTATTTAGTATTTCTCTGCACAGGCAGTGAGGAGGAATGAATATATACTGTGGATGGTTTTCTGTCCATAGAGGTACTTCTTTCCATTTTCCTTATCGCCAGTGTAGAAGCTTGTACCACCTTAAAACACGTATCATTTCGCTATTGTTAGATAGTTAATTTAGACATATCTGTATTCTTTTAAAGCTGGCATGGTAAGTCTCATACAAGTTTTTTACATTTCATCAGCTATAATTAGCATTGAAAAAAATGATAGGTGGATAGTTGGCTCAGTTTTAAAAGTGAAAAACCCCATCCTTACCTTATTTAACAGCTAGATTACTGTATTGTACAGATGACACTAGTTACCCTGGACTGCATTATTTCAATGACATGACCTTTAGATTCTTCATCCTCTTTGAAAGGATCTTCCAAAGAGCAATGAAACATATTACTGTCTACTGCTCTGTCTCCAAGGGAAAAATGAGTTTCTTTAATTTATTGAGATCAGTTTCTTTGTGAGGCTCTCATGGTAAGTTTCTGTTCCTTTGTAAAAATGTATTTGTTCTTGATTAATTGCAATTTGGGGAATAAAGTCATGTACTCTGTTCTGCTGGTTCTAAATTCTGATTCTGGTACTTAAATCCACAGATGCATTGTATCTACATGGACACTAGGATTCTTAATTTTATTTTTGTGTGTAGAGATTTTGCCATTTTTTTTTTCTTTCTATATAATAAAGTGACGTGATTTTCTTAGAATTATTTTTTTTTTAAATATTATTCTCTAAATTATTTTGCCCTAAGACTATACAGCAAGCATGACTGATGACTAAAGACATTATCTGGGTATATACAGCTGTGACTTAACTTTGATATTAGTTCTTTTTTATACATTAGCCCTTTTTACTTCACTTCTGTGATACACTGTTTGGAAAAAAAATTTGCCACTACTAAATTTTCACATTTTAGTAGAACTGATCTATTGTGAATATTCTGAAGGGTTCTGTTTTTCAATTTTGCTTGCAGGTAAGAAGTAGAACTCACATACCATGGCAATACTGTTGTAATTCAGAAATTACGTCTGTGACTGCTATATCTTTTTAATTAATAAGGGAAAGGGAGCATCCTGCCTATTTTATTTATACCTGTACATCAACTTCTTTACTTTTAGAGTTATAATCATCATTAATTTAAACTGGAAATATTCTGTTCTTAATTTTCATTTAATTGTTTTTCTATCTATATTTTATCAAAACTGATTTTACTATAAACATAACTAAATCAGACAAATAGGAGTGAAGAAAAGAGGTTATGTATGTCTGCAATTACATGTAGGAGTATTCCTTTGCCGTGTCTAGTCCTGTGACGGAAGCGTACCTTCAAGCTGGAATACATGAAAAGACATTGAGCATTAATTGGAAAAAGGATTAATTGTCCAGCCACAAAGTATTGCTAAAGCTTCTTCAAATCCTTAATCTGAAATTCAGAGTTGAAAATTAATTTAAAAAGAAACCAACAGGGAAACAAACCAAACATTGACCCTAGCCAAGCAAAACCAACCAACCAACCAAACAAACAAACAAAACCAACAACCAAACCCCAAATCACTGTTATTTTCTAAGAGTGGATCAGGAAATGTTAATACATTACTAGTCCAGAAGGCTAATAATCTTCTTCCCCAATCTTATTTGCCTTTGCTTTGCTAAATCTGTACCAGAATACAATTTGGTACTAGAAGAAAAAAAAAAAAAAAAAAAAAATTGGAAAGGAAAATCTTTGGAAAAGAGGAAAGCAAAATAAAAATATGTCCTTAGAAGTGACTAAAGTTAAGTTCCATCTGCTTGTTTTTATGTAATTGAAAGCTGTAAAAGACATTGTTTGAATATAAACAAAGGTGGTTTTCTGAAGCCACCTGGAATAGTAATTTTGATCTACTGACACAAACTGTGACACTTTCCCTTGTACAAGGGTGATTGTATGATACTTTAATTTAGATTTTAAAGGTAAAAAGTTAGTCTCTTTTGAGTTAAGATTTATGAAATTACTGATTGAATAACATGAACAGTTCTTTTGGATGTTGTTTGTTTTCTCCAGTTCTTTCCCCACCTAAAAATGAGAAATTGAACTTTGTGATTCCTTATCCTTCCTAATTTTTTGTAACATGTGTCCTCTTTAATTACCTGTCCTTGTTTAAGGGAATAGTTGTCAAGGAAATGTCTAAAATTTCAGTCTTACTTCACAAATATTTTCTTATCCTGTCCATCATATCATTGTCTCTACAAACTGGTAAACCTTTCATAAAATACTCCTGACTAGTGCCTCAAAATCCTGCAAAATAAATAAATAAATAAATAAATAAATAAATAAATAAATTAAATTAAATAAAATAAAACAAGTCATGCAAAAGAAATAATAAATATGTCGTCAAGCCTCTTGCTGCCACAGAAAAAAAGATGTTGTGTTATTATCAGACTATTGCAGTCATTGGCTAGTGGAGCTGAATAATGCCAGCAGTCTACATGTAACATATCAGATTTTAGACTTGATTTTAAAGCTAGCAAGAGACATTGATGTATAGTAGGGAATAAAAACTTGAGTGAGAGGGAATAATATACAGCTCAAAGAAGGTTTAGAAAGATCAAAGGACCCATTACTGGCCCAGCATTCAAACAGCAGGAAGGGAAATACGGTGTTCGTAATTCTCCCAGATATTGTGGAAAAGCCAGTGAAGGGATTTATAATGCAAAGCAAAAATCTTAAAATCAATAGGATGCTTTACTGGTATTCACAGTAGTGCCTGTAAAGTATGGGGTGGAGAGGTTAATTAATCCATTTAAGAGTCTGTATTTTGAATTCATTTGAGGTTTTCTGCACTAAGCTGGAAGACCAGTTTACAAATCTCTGTTTGGGAGATAACAGAAGCAGGTATCAATAGCTTTGAACTGGTGCATAAGTGGATCAATTACTATCTGGAAATCTGCTTTTAGTGACAGTCAGGAAACTTTGGTGATATTATTTAAATTCTTTTGAATGGCTGAATAGATTCAGATATGTCTTATCAACCTAATATAGCACTTCAGAATTACACTGATTTGAAACAAAATAAAAAACGAAAGAAAAGATTGGGAAAATACTTTTATGTTAATTTTAAACATTTCAGCCACCCTTTAAATGCAAGAAGTTATTTTAGAATTTATAAATCTACCATAGCATAAGTAATGTATATTTGTATAATGCACTGACACGCTATACATGTTTATTCATATTTTTCAATAAATAAAATAGTTTTATCTGAAATTCTTAATAAACTACAAATATACCAACAAAAGTTATATTCAAATAGCCACCAAGAAACCTTCATAGTAATCACTCAAGAGAGCAATGATCATAGTTTGATAATAATAATGCCATTTAATTACTGTTTGCATTCTGTCTGAAATGATCAAGCATGAAATATGTCACTTGTTCAGGTGATTAAAAATATTCTAAGCCTGGATTTACCACAATGGATAGAGGGATTCTCTCTCACGAGTAAATGCTTTCCTGGACAGCCTTTTCCATTTATGAGAAAGGGATTCCTATTCACATAAATCAGCATGTCAGAGGGAGACACTGCAACCTAAACCTGCTGTTGTGCACTAAGAGACACAGTGAGATGCTGAATCTGTCTTTTTATTTGTTTGTGAGTGTGTATCAAGAGGTAGGGGTGTACAGCATTTCTGCTCAACACCCACACCAGAAAATCATGAAATAAGATAACAGAAGAGACTGCAAATAAAAAAAAAAAAAAAAAAAAAGTGGATGGAAATCTGTCTTTGTCTTGAGAGACCAAACATTTTCAATCTAAGTGATTCACATTTTCAACTATTTCTTTGCAGTTTTGGGGGGTGAGGAAATTTGTTCCTTTTCAGAACAAGCTAAGTTTTCACTGGAGGTTTCAGCAAAATATTTTTGAAAAGTCTCCCAGACTCTTAGATTCACCAAACAATATATGGCAACAAGTGGTTAGGGAGCAATTAGTACAAGGAGAAAACTTTGTTCTATTTTACAGGCTAAATCCTGACCATGCCATTTCAAAAATTTCTTCAGCCCTAAGATTTCTTTAATCATACTGAGAAGCACCCAGCAGGAATCTAAAAGACACTGTAAAAACCTTCGTTTGTTCTTTTCTTTTGTGTTTGTTTGTATGAATGTTAATAATATTTTGCTATATTAGTGCTAGCTTACCTCCCTTCCCTTCCTGGTCACTCTCTGCTATCTGAAATATCTAAATAATGTCAGGTCCTTCAAGATTTTGTTAAACTTCTACTTGTTTTTTCCTTTTAAAAATAACAGTGTCATCCCAGGCTGCTCTTTAAGGAAATAAAAATTCGTTTCCATTTTTCTGATAAATTACAGATTTGAGTGAATTTATTTACTGAGTGAATAAGACAATAGGTGTTACAGATTTTATTTTTGCAGACAGAGAAGAACAAGCTGAGGTTCGGGCAGGGTCTTTTGCCTGTACTAGAAGTAGTGGGATACATTCTTTCAAACGGACAAATTCTCCCTTCTTGCATAAAACCACAGTAAAATGCTTTCAGAAGAATTTCTCTGTAGAGGTCAAAATACATGGATTCATCCATCCTGAAGCTGTGGAGTGCCAAAAGAACTGATTACAAAATGTCATGGCAGTCCTTGGGTTTTCACAGCCTGCACAACTGCTGCTCCATACTGTTTTCAGAGGGCTTGATTAGTGAATAAATTCATAGATTTGTTTTCTATTTCATAATAGTCTTCCACTCTTTATCTCAAATTAGAAATGAGTTCATGTGTACATGAATTATGGAATGGGGAGAAGCCAAGGCAATTACTTTTGCACGGCACTGCATTCTTGAAATGGTGATTTTGTACTGTTTCTAAAGCAGAAGGAGTGCTGAAAGTCAATAAAGCAGAGTGAGTAAAAACCCAAAAAACCCTCCACTTTTCCTAAAGGTTTCCAGTTTCATTTACATGTGCAGCTCTATTAGTTCTAATGAACTCCATACAGATGTGAGCATCAGCATCAGTATCAGTCAGAGGAGCAAAATGATTATCAGGACAGTAAACATCGAGTCTCTGATCAACTGCTCTGCCAGCGGCTTGCAACTGAACACAGCCAAAACATAACAAACAGGAACGATCATTAGGACACGTTCCTCTGAGCATGCAGATGGCAAGCACAGAGGTCACAGAGCAGTGAAGTCTGACTTCTTACTGTCCAGATCAAAGAGAAAGGCAAGCAAATATATACGGAATGCAACTGCCCAAGCTCTTGGTCAGCGGTGGCATTAGTACGGAAGCTATTAGAGATCAACAAACCCTCCAAATTTTCTGAAACTTTAAAAAAAATTGGTTTATGCTTAGCAGAAAATTACGTAGAGAAGTGAGGACTCGAGGTAGATCAGTTTGGAAAAATGCACTGATTTGTTTTCTCTGAGGAAAATATAAAAATTAGTTAGTGTATTATTATTGCATGAGGTGTAGGAAATAGTAACTAATACAAATAATCTTCACTCCTTTAGAAGTTTAATTTCAAAAACTATGAAGTAGTAAGGGTTATGCACTATCTTCAGCTTACCTGGTGTTCATTTTCACAGAATGAATATTGCTTTTGTCTTTCATTAATTCTATGCTTTGTTTGCTTCGATTTTTGAGGAGATAACTTTGGAGTAATTGTGTAAGGTAGAGATATAACTTTTCTTCCTCACTGATAACATGAAGCAGAAACTGAAATGGCACCACATTTGGTTTTATGTTTACCAAACTATTCCACATGGAGTTTTCAAAATGTTCTATTTTCTGCTTTGCTACCAGTTTGAGCACAGAAACCATACTGTAGGAATAGTTAAGCAGGAGTACACGGAAATTCTTCAGGGGAATTTGAAGGTTTTAGAATATCTCTAACATACCTGCAAGCTAACCTGTGGCTCAGTATTTACAGTAATATTTACTGTTCTGAGAAATATTTTTTTTTCAAACAAAATTTGTTGAGTAAGAAAAATTATTTACTGTAAAACATTTTTAGGACTATGTTCAAAGATTACCAAACAGGGCATGCATATATGGGGAGGCAAATGTAAACCAAAGTAGATTTTTTGTTCTGTGGTGAATTGTAGTAATAACACTCTCATGGGCATACGATGTGCATTTGGGAAGTAGCATTATACAGTAGTAAGGACAGTAATGTTGTAGTCCCAGGTTCCCAAATAGCAAAGAAATAGCTGCATTTGAATCTTTCTTGTACTGACAGACATTGCCTAAGGCTGAGACAAAACTTTGACATTCAGGCTACTATTCTGTTTTTTGTAATAGCTACCCATTTGTTTTCCTGTAACTTTATTTTTCTTTCTGTGAATATAGATTATTGGCATATTTCTAAACCCTTCCTCTTGCTTCTATAGCTCGAGGGTCAAGGAACTGGTTTTCATTAACATGAAAACATATTTAATTACCTTCTTATATGGCAAAGAGACTTAGAGAAGGTATTGTAGCCACCTTACCAGATGATCAGCATCATCATCTTTTTCTCATAACAGACCTCAAAACCATTCCTAAGACTGTAAATAAGATTGACATTTTTTCATTTTTTTCCTTCCAAAATTCTGTTTCACAAGATGGATGTCCCTACTTTTGGAAGCACAAGACAAACTCTCCATCCACCTGCATATCCAGGACTGGGTGTAGTATTGCCTCAGCCTTCCTACTGGAAATTATTCCAAACCAATGGGACTGATTTCTGAGATCTGAGACAGCAAAGCTGTTTGCTGAATTACATGTGCAATGGGAGTATTTCCTGCACTCCAACATACCCTCTATAACTTTTTTAAAACTGGGAAATATCTACATACTTTCAAGATGGAGAAAATCTAGCACTGTTCCAGAATGCAAGATACTCTGGAAAACAGCAGATTTTTGAGGCAGACCTACACCAGCATCTTCCTCTTCTTCATCATCATCATCATCATCATCGTCATCATCCTCTTCACTAATATTGTCACATCCTCTTCCTAGAGTAACTAATTACCTGACCCCAGTTCAGATTTCTCTCTTCATTATCACATTCACATGACGAAAATTCAGAGCAAGCTTTCCTATTTCCTTTCTCCAGCTTTTTTTCATCAGAAAACAGCTTGTAAGCAGCCTTATACTGAGATGTCCCAGCCTTGGTATAGTTCTTAGAATGAAAATTTAGAAAAGGTATCATCACCTTAATGTTTTCATGAGTAATATCAAGAACAGAGTTTGTCTTGTTGTCTTTGTTTTTCTTTTTTCTTTTTTTCCTTTTTCTTTTTTCTTTTTATTTTTTATTTTGGGGACTGGACAAGTGCTATATCCCAGGATGAGCGGATAGAAAGGGAGATGGTTATTACAAGGATGAAGTGAAACTTATGTATAATTGCTGCCTCATAAAAATATTACAGCCAGCCAGTGCAAGGACTCTGAGGGAGATAGCCTGACTGCCCAGCCGTGCTAGACAAATTCTCCAAAGGCTGCTGCTTTCTATGTGCTTTCATGGAAGATGGGTGTCATGCTTTAACCCCAACTGGCAACTAAGCACAACACAGCTGATTGCTCACTTATTGGAAGGGTAAAGGTAAGAAAACTTGTGGGTTGAGATAAGAGCAGTTTAATAATGGAAATAAAATATAATAATAATAATAATAATAATAATAATAATAATGAAAAGGAAAATAACAAAGAGAGAGAAATAAACCCCAAGAAAGACAGGTGATGCAAATGAAAACAATTGCCTACCACCAACTGACTGATGCCCAGCCAGTCCCTGAGCAGCAGCCCCCTGGCCAACCTTCCCCCTAGTTTTATTACTGAGCGTGACATAATATGACATGGAATATGGTCAGTTGGGGTCAACTGTCCCAGCTGTGTCCCCTCCCAACTCCTTGTGCACCCCCGAGCCCACCCACTGGTGGGGTGTTGTGAGAAACAGAAAAGGCCTTGGCTCTGTGTAAGCACTGCTCAGCAATAAGAAAAACATCTCTGTGTTATCAACACTGTTTTCAGCACAAATCCGAAACATAGCCTCATACTACCTACTATGAAGAAAATTAACTTTATCCCAGCCAAAACCAGCACAATGAGTAATGCCCTGGTCAGGGACTGATGACAACATCAAACAGACAAACAGAAGTTCAGTCACACAGAGAAGTCAGCATGAACTCTGACTTCAAAGGTGACACTCATCTCACCTACTTGAGCTATCTGAAAGTTGGACCACTGGACTAAGACAGCTCTGTGAATTCCATCAAAAGTTAGCAGAAATTGAGTGAACTGAATCAGTCATATACAATGAATGAACACTTTTCCACACATGGGAGAAACTGAATTTTTCAACTCCAGCCTAAAATTAGACAGTCATGCTAAGTCTGTAAGATACATGTGAAATAAGATTGTTTCTTTAATTTCTAAGACATGAATAAAACTATGAAAAATATTTTTCAGAAATGTTTATGCAGTTGGTAAAGATTCAAAAAAGGGGTTTTTTTATATGAGCAAACACATATTTTCTTTAGAAAAAATATTTCTTAAATAATTTTAAATTATTTTTCACTACATCTATTTGTAATTGCTAATGCTTTTAATTACATCTTCAGTTTTGAAAAGTAAAAGAAAGGGTTAATTTTCTATATATCAGAAGCATTAAGTATGAACTGAAAATATCACATGTAATAAAGCAAAGATGACAATTATAACTTGTTTCTCTAAGTGTAAATTGTTGTATAAGTATTTTTTCATCTCAGACATTTTTATTTTATTTTTTAAGATACAAAGTACAGCAGTTTATCCTCCATCATCATTCTATGCTCTTTTAGATTAAGTTTGTAAAACATGGAGGGTTTTAACAACAACAGAGTTCAGTAACTATTACTGAGATAGCCAAAATAAGTAGTAGTGGCAAAATTCAAGCTAAAAATAAAGAAATTTCTTGGTGGTATTGGAGATAAAGATGAATTGAAATAGACTGTGAGGGAGATGGGCAAAGCGACTGGGGACTTCTCACCTATCCAGAACAGTTTGGTAGACATGATCCTGCTTTGGGGCTTGGGGATGGAAAAAATGACCGGTCAAGATCACATCTAAACTTATTTTTTGTTATTCTATTTTTAACAAGGGGCAAGTAAGAACTTTCTTGTCCTCTCCTTAACCCCTCCTCCTCCTCCCTGAAAATTCATATTCTGGAAATGTGTTCTTCCAGTGCCTGGAGTCACTGGTGGATATTTAAGCTCAAAAGATTAGACACACAATGGAAGAGTCAAGAGTTAAATATGGATAAAGACTCTCAAACAGAGGCTGAATGGACAAGTCATTTGAGAAACTACTTTCACTAAGCAAACATCCAGGTACTGTTTGGTGTACTGGATTGATTGGGATTAGAAGTTAAGGTGGCCAGACTGAGCTACAGCCTAATGGCTAATAGCAAACATTCATATTCACTGTGATCGTAGGAACAGAGGAAACATCAGAATCCAAAAGAAGCTACTTGAAAGTGTCTTGTGTATGTCTTTGACCTCTGTGTAGCAGTAAGTGGAGAATCCACAGTGGCGTATTTAGATATCAAATAATCACATTCAGTTACTGTTTACAATACAAGAGTCAGTTGTGAACACGCACTGCTGCCTGCATAGAGCCTGACAGCTTCAGCACTTATCTAGCCCTCTGTTCCTGACTTGCAACGTGAGGATTTAAAGATGGAAGAGATACTGCTTGGATCATCTAATTTGTCTGCACTCATTACAAATTTCTTTTTCTGCCTCTGAAAGCACTCAGTCCATTTTAAAAAGGGAATCTTTGAAGCACTGAGGCTTATCAAGGAGACTAAAGCAACATCCCTCAGTAGTTGTAATCCCTCAGTTCTGCATCCTTCCCTTTAAACTAACCAGTAGAGCTCATTCTTGCTCAGGTGACAAATTAATGAATATACAGTTCTATTTTTCAACAGCGTAGCTGCATCTGTTACCTTTTGTAGGTATGTATATACTTTCTTAATATAAATTACAGTTTATTTATATGTATTCACTGTAAATACATATTGTATATGTTTCTGTATAAATGGAAGGTTAAATGTAAATCTGAGGTCATAACTTAATAGGTATATTGGGTCATTTTTTTCCAGATAGCCAGATTAACATTAATAGCTTCACACTTCTTACACTTCAAACAGAGCATCTGATATTTTGAGTGCAAGTTTGCATATCCTGGAAGGTCATGGTCAGAACAGAATGCTGAATAATGGTTCTTTTATTACTACTGTCCAAGGAAGGAAGGAAAGAAAGAAGGAAGGAAGGAATACACAAGCTTAAGTAATGCAGAAAGCTTTGCATTAGATCTATGTAGTAAAGGTGAAATTTTGTTTTATTATCATGGGTTAACAATTTTCCACACAAAAAAATCTATTTGATATTTTGATACATGTTCTCTTATTTACTGTCACCATTAGTAGTTTGTGTAAAATGTATCTTTTTAAACATTATTTTTCTGACATAATATACATTTTTAAGGAAGCCACTATCAGTAATATTTTGATACTTATTGCTTTAATCTTCTTAACATTAATTAGCTCATGTCTAAATGCTTCAGAGATGGAAATAACTAAAAAATTGCTAATTACTGATAACTGCTCTTGACAAAACAACTTTCTTCCTTATGTTTGGGGGCTTGGTTTTGCTTCAATTATTTATACTTGCCAACACATATGAGTAGTTCACACAAAAAAGAGGAAAAGAAGACTGATGTGCTAGCTACAAGGTCAAATAAATGGGTGAAAATACGTGTTTTCTGACAGACAGCTGCACAAAACACTCTTACCTTAGCACTGTTAATATGGAACTAATGGGCAAGAGTTTTGAGTAGGTAAATCCAGTGCAGTTCTGTTGACTTATGTGTCTGGACAAACACTATTTATTTTTTACCCCTCTTTATAGTATACAAACAGTGATGCAATTAGAGGTGCAGACACTGATAACTCAGATCTGACTGCATATGCCAGCATCATGCCTGGAAGTGCTGGGAGGCTTAGTGCAGGCCTTCTGACTGTCTTCATGTTGACCAGCTCAGATACTGTCCCACAGAAATACCTGTCAGGGCCTGTCTGACATAAAACTGTGCTTGTGAGAGCAAATTAAGAAGCTCAGAGAGCTTCAGATGGTGCACTTTTTCACGGAGACCTCACTGTTGACTTCAAGGCTTCTGGATATACGGTTGCACAGCGTATACAGGCCCATCAGCTCTAGGCTTCTTCTTGCCTATTTTATCCATTCAGTTAATGGGGCAGATTGTGGGAATTAGCATTTCTCGGCTATGTCAAAACAAGTCATGACTGAAGAGAACCTGGGAGCATCAGGAGTTGGAGAGCAGAAAGAAGAGAGGTTTAAAGAAGACTCAGAGGTTTATTTTAAAGTCTGCCTTAAAAAGAACAGATGTTAGTAATTTTCAACAAAAAAAAAGCCTTTCATACTTTATATACACATTCCCAAATCTTGTACCTAGTAACATAAAGTTTTAAACTTGCTACACAAAATACCTTGTCTGTTAGTTATTGTAATTTTAATAATTTGTGGTCTTTCTTGATTTCTCTGATAATAAGATATAAATGGTTAACTGAATGACAAGGATTTAAAAGTTTCAGTGCACTTGAAAAAATCCTGTAATAACCTCACACAGACAGTTAAAGCTATAAAACAGACTTTTTTGATAAAAACTTTCTTGAGAATCGATGCTTTTACAAAGTCCATAAAGTCACTTTGCTGCTCTTCCCCCCAGAGAATGATGAATGAAAAGTCCCTTTGAATTCTGCTCTTTTGTATTCCCTATCACCAATCAGCAAATGGAGGCAATCTAAATTAGCTATTCATGAACAGCTATTCCAGAATAACTATTCCTGAACAAACACATGTGAAAACATTTCTTATTCTAGAATAGCTGTACTTTATTTCTACTTGAAATAATCTGCCTTTGATCTAAACGGGAACAAATCACTCATGCTGAAATAAATTCTATGGCTTGGACTGTTTGAAAATTGTTACTGAGCTTTACAACTTAATGGGAAGCATCTTTAAACATAAACATGTTAATATTGCAATAGCTGTAGGTGGTGTATTAGCCCAATAGCATACAGATCCAAAGCAGTGAAAAGGTTCAAAGCTGGAGAGCAGTTATAGCATACGCAGTTTCTAATCAATGTAAATGAGTTCAAACTGTGGTCCAAAAATGGTAATCAGAATGTAAAAGAAAGGAAAAAGGAACAAATTTCAGACTCTAGGACATTCAGTTTTACACAGTTTACCAGACCCTAGACCAGCGAAGCCAATGACCCTCTGTATAAAGAGCGTCAAAGCCATATTATTTATCATACAACATTAATTCAGAACATATTGGACTGACCACAAGACAACTTTCTCAGTCTGACTTTTTTACTTGCAATTTCAAACAACCAAATTGAACTAAAGCTGTCATTTTTCATGTTCGTATTCATTCCTAGTGGCTAACAAAAAGGGGTAATACTTTTTAAGTCACCCATATACCCCCAGATCAATTATCTCTTTTTCTCCAAAGTATGTGGAACAGTATCAGAATTACACTATCGATACTTTTAAGATAAACCATTAAAAATAGTTGAGCAAGAGAAATATATGAACTTTACATATTCTAGTGTGTTAAGAATCAGTCAAAGTGATGCCTGATTAATTAGATTTCTAAATTTCCTTTCACATTAGCTGTCTTTGTGACTAATCTATGTCCAGCGAGCAACAGGGAGTCTGTGAAGTTGAGGTTATTTTCTTTAAAGTAAATAAAATAAAATAAAATAAAATAAAATAAAATAAAATAAATAAAATAATAAAAAGACCTTTCTTTCAGAAAACAAAATTGCCCTCATCTGCATAATCATCCCTCTAGGTAGTCAGCTATTACTTCTAACTGTGGAACCACATTATGTCTTGGTAATACAAATACTCATTTTCTTGATTCAGAAGTCCTCTGATTGCAACTACCAAAGCCTGCCTGTGTTAGGTCAAGAGTTGGCATCACTTCATATTACCCTGCAGTTTGATTCTCGTCTCAAGAAATAGCTTGGAACCTTCTAAATTATTTGAACTTTTTTATTATTACTTTAAAGCATCAAAACCGTACATGATTGAACTGATCTGTTATAAAAGAGCTGTTAACTTTTGTGTTTGACCTCTCCCTGTTGTACCTTCACTTTAAAACATATCAATATATTGTAAAAGATAATAGCCCCAAGGTAGAACAACATTGGAAAGATCTATGCTTATCAAACTACAGTAAAACAAGGAAAATTACCTGCTATTTACATAAAAGAAATTGGATTAAGAGATTTGATATGGTCCATTTTGTTTAGAGAAAGCAGTTACTGGGAAATAAACCAGGTTAAGTTCAAAAATAGTGAAAACAAAGGCAAAGATAGCTCCAATACAATTTAAAACGGCGGAGATTGAAAAAAAAAGAAATCCCATAAAGTTTCATGAAGTTAAGTTTTGCATTTGAAGTTGATGAAGTATTTAAAGAACATTAGAAATCTAAAGGCTCGGGGTATTCATCAATAAATATACTTTTTGGCCTTTCTGAAGTTTAATCTCTGACTATTTGGTTATTTTCTTCTGTAACCTCTGTGCTAGATAGAGTTTCCAAAGAAATAATCAGAGATCTTTAATGGGTGTGATGAAAGAATGGGGGAATGAAAGTTGTTATATTGAATACTAGATGGTGTAATTTTCAATGAGAATGAGCTAACTTTCTCCCTCAGATCCCACCGCTCACTAGTATCTTTCAGAGAGCCCACAGACAGAACACAGTATGCACTGTGATAGATACCTTTTTGCCCGTAAGAGGGACACTGCTATTAATTTAGAACTGACAACAATGCACCTGATTAGGCTCTTGGAAACCTTTTGAGAGGAGACAAAACTTTTTTTTTTTTTTTGTGTTCCTCCAACTAGTTCTTTTACATGACTTTACTTTTATTAACATTATAGTCTTTTTGCTCAAAGTCTTTATGTAAGCATACTGGTTTCATTAAGGGGTTTTTATCCCTTTTTTTTCTTATTTTTTCTTTTTTTTATTTTTTTTTTTTTATTTCTCCCCATAATACATGCTTTCAACAAAGTCTGAATTCTGAATTACTGGATAAGATTTTGTGCACAATCATGCTGGAATAATTTTCTCTTGTAAGGATGCCATCACAGTTAGTATAGAAAAATAATCAATACAGAATACAGAGCAAAACTCCATCATGAAGTTTAGCAGTAGAGAAGAGTTATTACCAGAGAGGAGAAATTTGGTTGAATAGCTGATCTTCCATAATAGGGGGGGGGAAAAAAAAAAAAGTTCAATCACCTCAAAATTGCATAAATGTGTAAAAAGTAGCTAGGACAAATCTGTGCAAATAATAAGATTTAAAATGGTTTATGGGCAAAATTAAATAACAGATGTGGATGAATCCCCAATCTTTACTTTATCCTAACAACTCAGAATTACAAAAGCCCATATAGTACAGTGTATGATGGCCATGATTTCAAAGATTACTTGCTTCTCTTTAGGAAGACTGAGCAAGCTGCAAAAGACAGAACAATCCAGAGAGTAGACTTCCATTCAGACTGACATCCAAGGATATGGGGTACACGTCTCTGAGTGTTCTTCTGCCACAGTAGGAGAGGGATAATAACTGGAGTCACCTCTCTGGCTTATTGATTTATGACATATTATAAACTCCATGGAAGTTCTGAAGTGTTACTGACTTGCACATCAAAAAAAATCATCTAGTAATTTTGCTCTATTTAAGTTAGTTCTCTTATGCAATTAACTTTTATTTTCACAGTGCTTTTCCTGCCTTTAATGAAGAAATCTTAATTCACAACAGCAGAGTCTGAACTTACATCTGAGTCCTATTTCCTTCAGAATTCTTAGTTATCGTGTCATTGCTGACATTTAATTTCTAGGAATGATTGGGATAAAATTCAAAAGATGTCCTGGTTTAGACCAGCTCCAGAAAAAACAATGAAGAGCAGTGCCATGGACCAATTGATAGAGAATTAGATGCGTAATTTTTGAAAAGCTATGCTTTTCTTCTGCTGAATCTTTTTTTTCCCCCTTTCTTCTAAAATAACAGACAAACCCTCCCAAATTATCATACAGAAATTCCTGTGTAAACCACCACTGAAAAAGTACATTTTCTTGTTATTCATAATGCACTGATGCATGGTTACACAATAAGATTTTAAAAACCAATAAGAAATACATTCCAAATTACTTTTTAGCTCCATGTGTATGCATTGTAACTTTTACGAAAGTAAAGATGACAATAATTTTGGGATTGATTTTCTGTATTTTGATAAGAAAATCATAAAAAAGAGATTTCAGCCACTTAAAAATCTCCAGTAGTTTATATACGTACACATTACCCCAAAGCTAACTACATAAATGGTATTGTGTGTATCTTAGCCAATAAAACCCCCCAAAACAACAACGACAACAACAACAACAACAAAAAACAACCACACACAAAAAAACAACTCTTGATCTGTTTGGACTAACAAGGAGACACCACAGGGTCCTTACATAGAGCCATACCCCAAACCTTTGTGAGCTAAATCAGTCTTAGTGAAAGAAGGATGGTGCATAGCTAGTCTTCTCCATGATTTTTTTTTTTTTTCTGGGTTCTTCTGTCAGCAGCTCACTTAAAATACAACTCATCAGGTTACAACACATCTTTATAAACAAAGACACAATCTGCATTTGTGCTCTTGGTCTCTGTGCATAGGTAACAGAGTACTCATGAGATCTGGAAAATTTTGTGCAACAACAGGAAATAAAAATAAAATAAAAAGTTGAAACTGAAGATGACAGGGACTGTAGAGTTACCAGTGTTGCACAGTACAATTACCAGTAGGAAGAGGATTTTGTGCTAACCTAATTAGACAATAGAGTAACTATAAATCTTTGTACTGATATATACTTGGGAGCATAGTTCTGACTAAAAAAGGAAAGTAAAACACTTAATTTTTCAACCTTTTCATATTTATGTGTAAATTATAAACGACTTGAGAAGACATAGGTCCATGACTTCCTCATATTTGTAAGCAGTATAGATAGGATTTGGAAAAGAAAGAGTTTGAACAAGAGATTTAAAGAATTCTTTACCAATTTTTCCCCCACTGTCTGCAAGAATAAAGAAGGCATTTGACGGAGTGGATTGTGTTTAAGTTTATGAGCAACATTAGACACAATCAAATGATTATGTATAAAACATCCTATGTATAGCTAATGTATTGAAATATCTTTCAAAATTTTCTAATGTGTAGATTGTACTCCCCCCCGCCCCCCTGCCCCAGCTGCCCCACCTCCCCAGTCTTCATGAGAGGCTCTTTATTAATTTGGGATTCAGAAATATGTTTTGCTAATAAGTGGAAAAATTAATGTAATTGATGAAGGACTTTAAGACAGGAATAAGAAAAAAGAAAATAGTTTGATATGATAACAAACTCTTTGTTTTTCCAGGAAAAAAACAATGAGCTTGCCATGTATTCCAGGAATGATACTGCAGTCTGTTCCAGGCAGATGGATCCCTGTTGGCTAGATCAGAATTTTGATGCCTAAATATGTAAGGATGATATTGATTTTTTTTTTTAATACCACTGAATTAATTAGCAAAAATAATAAAATATTGCTTTACTATTATCAGCAGTCATGAGGTCTTCTAAACTAAGTAAATTTCTGCAATTAATTGTATGCTATATGCAGGGAATCTCCTTAATAAACACTCAAAATTATTATGAAAGACAATATTTACCCCCTTGTACTACTGCTGTGAAACAGCATAATAAATTGGAACAGGTTGCAGTTCACTAGGTGAGGTAGACTGAAAATCCATTAGATTAATTACTTCTCATAAGTATAATTATGTTTACAGTATGCTACATTTCTAGATGTCTAATGGGCTTCAAAGAAGTGCAAGGTATAATTAAAAACTTTATCTGGGAACGCAAATCATTAAGCTTAAAAAGAAAAATTCTTCCAGCCAAAACAGGCAACAGTAGGCTTCATTTTCCCTGATTTCTAACTGTGTTATTTAAATAAAGAGCTCCCATTCTGGAAACCATAGCTAACAGTGAAATCACACTATGGTTTAACAGTGAAAAATATGTGTTTGAGAAAATCGATAATCCTTTAAAATGGACAGTTTCTTAGTGGGTCTAAGCTGAGGCTGCTATTGTTGTTTATACTGAGTAAATATCTGACCAGAATTTTTAGCCAACTGAAAGTAGAATGATATATGCTATTGAGTTTATATGTAGTGAGCAGTCATGACGAGTAGATAGACTTGCATTGAAGGACAAAATATAAGTTTGAGTAATCCGGAAAATTGATTTAAAATAGCATAAAAATATAAAACAGAGCTAGAAGTGAGTTTGAGAGGTCATCTAGAGAAGGAGGCTTACTCTGCCTTAAGTTTAATGTCTAAAATTTCATAATCTGAATTACGTATGCTAAACTCCCTCTGTAATTAGCAGAATGAAATATATATTTACAATGCATTATATTCTAAGAAAAAAAAATGGGTAGATAATATGTATGTAATGTATGTAATATGTATGTATCTCCATCTCATTAAAGCTGTTTCTCCTCAGGGTGACTGTATTTTAGATATTAAACATTAAACAATATGTATGTCACCTCTAAAAATCACATCTAATCATACTGTGGACAAAATATGTCAAAATATTTCTTATGGAATCATAGACTGGTCTGGGTTGGAAGGGACCTCAAAGATCATCTAGTTCCAACCCCCCTGCCATGGGCAGGGACACCCTCCACTAGACCATGCTGTCCAAAGCCCCATTTTTTGTCAGATATTTTTCTAAACTTTCCTTAAAAATCTCCATTTCTTTCTAACTTGCAATAATGGTATAATGGTTCTAGTACTTTAGATAAAAGTTCTATTACTTTAGACCAACTCATTTTGTTTCTTCAGCTCTGTCCACTGGGAAATACCATTTAAAGATTCTGGTGTACTCAGATCCACTCACACATAGAGACTCCAAAATCTTTCTCAGAAATCCCTTTTCTAATCTTTTTAATCTCCCATTTACACTATTTTTTCATAGGATCTAGTTTAATTGTCCTTAGAGTTTGCAGTTGTCTACATGTTTCATATCTGATAGATTCACTTCACTGGATGAAGCTGGAGTTCAGCTCACTAGATCTGGATCAAGAGAGAGAGGACCTTTGCATACAGTGACACAAGATATTATCAGCTCTACAAATTTTGTCATACTTGAGATGATAGTTTCCCTGAAGTTGCAGAGGAGTCACTGCCTTATTCTGGAAAAACAGGACAGGAAACAGGAAATCCTGACTTCCAGTGATGGCAGATTGTTCTAGAAGCCAATGAAGACTACTCTGTACAGATCCACATCTAAATTATGGGATCCAGGAGCATGTCTGATCTCCAGGAAACAAGTGATTACAACTGTAGTGGGTTCACCCTGGCTGGGGGCCAGGTGCCCAGCAGAGCCGCTCTATCACTCCCCTCATTCACCAAACAGGGGAGAAAAGGCATAACGAAATGCTTGTAGGTTGAGATAAGGACAGGGAGAGATCACTCACTAATTGTTGTCACGAGCAAAACAGACCAAACTTAGAGAGGGAATTCATCTAATTTATTACTGGGCAAAACAGAGTAGAGGAATGAGAAATAAAATAAAATCTTAAAACACCTCCCCCCGCCCCTCCCATCTTCCTGGTCTCAACTTCACTCCCGGCTTCAACCTCCTCCCCCCTCAGGGGCACAGGGGGACAGGGAATGGGGGTTATGGTCAGTTCATCTCACGGTGTTTCTGCCGCTTCTTCATCCTCAGGGGGAGGAGTCCTCTCATCATGCTCCAGCATGGAGTCCCTCTCACGGGAGACAGTCCTTCACGAACACTTCCCATGGGCTGCAGTTCTTCACGAACTGCTCCAGCGTGGTCTCTCCCACAGGGTGCAGACCTTCAGGAGATGACTGGTCCAGTGCGGGTCCCCATGGGGCCACAGATCCTGCCAGGAGCTTGCCCCAGTGCGGGCTTCCCATGGGGCCACAGCCTCCTTCAGGTGCCTCCACCTGCTCCGGCGTGGGGTCCTCCACGGGCTGCAGGTGGAATCTCTACACCCCCTCATCCTTCCTCCATGGGCTGCAGGGGGACAGCCTGCTTCACCATGGCCTTCACCACGGGCTGCAGGGGGATCTCTGCTCCGGCGCCTGGAGCACCTCCTCCCCCTCCTTCTGCACTGACCTTGGTGTCTGCAGAGTTTCTTACATCTTCTCACTCCTCTCTCCGGCTGCAAAAGCTCTCTCTAACTGTTTTTTTTTCTTCTTAAATATGTTATCACAGAGGCGCTGATTGGCTTGGCCTTGGCCAGCACTGGGTCTGTCTTAGAGCCGGCTGGCATTGGCTCTGTCAGACACAGGGGGAGCTTCTAGCAGCTTCTCACAGAAGCCACCCCTGTAGTGCCCCCCACTACCAAAACCTTGCCATGCAAACCCAACACAACAACAAAAGAATCCTTAGTATTTTTCAAAGGGAATTTGTTCCTCTCTGTACTTTTCCATCCCCAGTCTCCTTACACTGATTTCTACTGGAAGAAAAATAAAAGTGAAAGGGCAAGTAAGTAGGTGTTATTTGCTCCAGCTGGTGCATTGATGTAGAAGATTGGATGGAGAAGTTGGACTGTAGGATACATTACAGATCATATTGTTTCTCAAGTTAGATGCAACCTTCTAATTTTATTTTAAGATCTTTGCAACTGCAAATACAAAAGGACACGTGCAAAATGATCAAAGACTTTCTTAGATCTGGCAAACAAGATCTTACTGCTTTGCAATTTTAAGTCTTGGAACATAAACTAGAATAATCCAGAGAGCAAGATCAGGAAACCTAGGTTTCACTGTGCCAAATCAATCTTTAATCAATATACTATTTTTCAGTGACAGTCACAAGTACAGTGATATTTCTGAATGCAATCCATGTAATCTCATATTTTAGCTTGACAGCATTTTTGAAGTTGTGTAGTTACTTGTCTTTTTATTCACATCTTTTTATTCAGATTCCTGGCTCCCCTTACAGAATACTGCTGTAAAAAGAGGTTGGAGATGAGGTATTTGTTGAGGAAAAAAATAATCCAAACTAGAGGTAACTTCTTTTTTTTCTTTCTTTCTTTACAAATACTTAACAGATGACTGAAAAGCAGACAGACTGAAAGTAAAACAAAAAGCAAAACCAAAACACAAGCAGACAAAAAAACCCAAAAAACAGACACACGAAGAAAGACCTGTTCAGGTGGCGTTTATTTCTAAACTTATCACTATACTTCTCGCCATTCTCCTTAGCCTTTAATGGGAGTATGATAACATTCAATGAATTTGGTATTATAATCAGGCCATTCTCTTGTTTAGAGCTGCTGAATGTGTTTGTATTCTGAAAATAAATTTATCAATTTAATTTAACTAGAGACAAAGCAGGCCATTGATGCTGCTCCTTCTCATAAAACTGTCTGTTAGTAGCAGTCTAAATTGACAAGTAATTGACCTCCTTGTGTCCCTCTCAGGAAAAATGTGAAAACTGACTTAACCAGGTTAAGATATGCAATCATATTGATGTGGGGGTATGTTTTATCATCTGATTGCACATAAATGTCAGATGCATTTAGGATAAGCATCAAAAGATAAAAGATACAGAAAAAGAACATCCTTCCTATAGAAAATATTTGTTATTCTTAGAGCCTCAAAGTCAGAAAAAGAATGCTGCAGAAAAAGTATCAGGGTGTACTTCTTGGCAAAATACTGCTGTAGCCTCAGTTCATTAAAATATGCCAACTTCATCATTGATGAAACAAACATACAAATCATTCCAAATTCTCCTAAGACCCCTCCCTAGGATATTTTCATAAGAAACAATAGTGTCTTAGATTCTTCTGGTGCCTTGTCTCCATAGATATCTTTCAAGTAGAATCTGCTCCAAGCAAAATTAAGGGATATATACTAATACTGATTTAGGTTTATTATGTCAGGTTGTGGGGTCTGTTGCTATTGAGAATATGCCTTTTCAGTAATGAGGAACCTTTAATAAGAAACCAATGATGGCATGGTCATTTCATATTTAGATATTAGTATTCTAATTTATTATCCTTAACTTTGGAAACAAGCATTTGAAGGTGGTTATGGTTAACTTCAGTATAAGACATGGATCATAGAATAAAAGCCATTGGTATAAATTGAGAGAAAGTCTTTTGACTGGCTGGTTATACTGTGTTTGATGCACCCCAGGATGTGGCTTGCCCTCTTGGCTGCCAGGGCACACTGCTGACTCATGTTGAGCCGCCGTCAACCAGCACCCCCAGATCCCTTTCTGCAGAGCTGCTCTCCAGTCACTCCTCCCTCAATTTATACTTGTGTCCAGCGTTACTCCATCCTAGGTGCAGAATTTGACATTTGGACTTGTTGAATTTCATCCCATTAATCATAGCCCAATGCTGCAACCTATCTAGCTCCCTCTGCAAGGCATCTTGTCACTCCAGAGAGTCAACAGCATGTCCCAGTTTGGTATCATCAGCAAACTTGCAAATGGTGCATTCAACTCCTGTATCTAGATCAAACAGGACTGGCTTAGAATTGAATCCTGAGGAACACTGCTGGTGACTGGTCACCAGCCAGATGTAGCCCCATTCACTACAACCCTTTGAGCTCTGCCCTTTAGCCAGTTCTTCACCCAGTGCACCGTGAACCCACTCATCGCATAGTTGGACAACTTGTCCAGAAGGATGCTGTGAGGGACAGCAGTCGTATTAAAATCCAGAAAAACTACATCCAACACCTTCCCATCATCCACTAGGTGAGTGACCTTCTCATAGAAGGATACAAAATTACTTAAATAGGACTTTCCTTTTGTGAACCCATTGACTGTGCTTGATGACTGCATTATTCTTTAAATGTCTTTCAATAGTACCCAGTATAAACTTCAGAATTTTTCCAGGAACTGAGGTTAAACTCACAGGTCTGTAGTTTTCTGGGTCTTCCCTCAAGGCCTTTTTGTAAATTGGAATAACATTGGCTAGCTTCCAGTCAGCAGGCACCTCCCCAGACTCCCAGGACCTTTGGTAGATGATCAAGAAGGGTCCTGCCATAACATCCACTAGCTCCTTCAGCACTTTGGGATGGATCTTATCATGCCCCATGGACTTGTGAACATTAACTCATACAACTGCTCCCTGACAATTTCAGTGTCCACAAATGGAAAGCCACTGTTCCCACACTCATGGTCCTCTGAGTCAGGGAACCAGGCAGCCCAAGGTCTATCAATACTGTTAAAGACTCAGGCAAAAATAGCACTGAATGCCTCCACTTTTTCTTCATCCTTATTAGTCACATGACCATCTTCAACAAGTATTGGTCCAATGTTTTCTTTAGGCCTCCTCTTGCTACTAACATACTTTAAAAAGCCCTTGTTATCTTACACAATACTGGCCAGTTTCAACTTCAGTTGAGCTTTGGCCTTTCATGTCTTTCATGCGTATACAAACCATGGGCTCTGTAATCTTCCTGCAAAGCCTGATGTCACTTCCAGAGATCACACAATTTCTTTTACGTCTTGAGCTCCATGAGTTCCCTGTTCAGCCAAACTGGTCTTCTGCCCCACTTGCTTGACTTACAACACAGTGGAATTACCTGCTTACACAGTGGGGTTGCCTGATAGACAAAAGTAGAACTTTGTGAATAAAAGACTACTTTTGGTCATCTCTTCCACACACTGGCCAGGGTTCAGATTGCTTAGGCTTCCTTGGTTCATATGGCCACAAAATATTTTTCCCAAAATAAAGGACACTGTTAAAAATTAATATACTTTATAGTCAAATAATAAGTGCTGTGACCTGCTACTCTCAGGATATCTGAAGTGCTTTGTAAATATGCTGACCACTACTTGCGTGAGTAAGGTCAATAGAACTGTTTTGTTGTCAAGATGGAAGAAAGACACAGGAAGGGAATATGAATGTTACAATTAAGACTGTCAAATATATGCAAAAAAGTTTAAAACCAATTTAGATATGCATTTTTTCCTTTTAGTTGAAAAACTCCTTTCTTAAGTAATGCATCTAGAATTATAGTATTGCTGAGAAAGGCATAGAATACAAAGCATTTAAGATCTGGGTTTTTTAACCACACACATTTTCAAGAGACTTCACTGTAGTCCTTATCAAATGGCATCATAATTTCCTTCAGACTCTTTAAAAAGACTGTCTTAGTCTTGTTTGTTTTGTACTGGTTTATCATCTTGCAGTATAAAACAAAATATTGTGATTTTCTAATTATAAAATTAATTCTCACAAAGTAAAGGACCTAGACTTTAGCTCTTGAGCTATTTCTGTAGGTGTAGAGCACAAAACAATTCACTATCTAATCTCAACCCCAAACTGTGCATTTGAGAACAGGGACCTCCCCTTACTGGCCTAATTATAAAGTTTTACAAAATGTAAAAATAACTCTAATTTTTTTTAATATAGATATAGAATTCCTGCATGTCTTTCAGGGTTTTGTTCATTATTTTAATAAAGAAAATAATTAACATGTGTCTTGCTCATATATAAATTTTTTATTAATGCAACCACAGATTTGAATGTTTTGTCCTCAAAATGATAATAGTAAAACAGTAGTGAGAGTTGTTGAGTTGTTGTATTTTGGGTTTGTTGTGCTTTCTAATAATTTTGTCACTTTTTGTCTCTTTTTTTTTTTTTAAGTTGCAAGGGCTTGGTTATATTTTCAAAAAATACAAAGCCCTATTAATGTCACACTTGATCAATACGTGCAATGCAGAAAGCTCTTCTTTTGCTGTCTGGAAATGTACAGTTTGATATTCTTTTTCATAATGTCCCTGCCCTTGCTTTCTTCTCCTTCACTGACTATTCACTTTATAACTTTGCTTTTACACTGTTTTAGATTTTATAATTGAGTCTGTGAACGATGTTGGATTAATAAATGCCTTGGAGACAGAAGGCTATTTTTTTCCAGAAGAGTAGTATATCCTCCGTGTACAGTTTTTATGGGATTACTGTAATCTTTCTTCTCCCTTTATTTCCTTGTTTTATTCTCTGAAAATCACTTTAAGGAGTCTGTAGAGATTACCTCTTCGCACAAATATCAGGAATATTTCTTAACACTTGACATCACCTGTTCTAAATGAGGCACACTGAAATCTACACATAGAAACCTAGACACCTCTGAGTAGTACTCAACAAGAAAAAAATTGGGGGGAGAAGAAACCTGAGAATATGTGTTGATAGTAACTTGCTTAGTTAATTATTTTTAATTAAAAAAAATCTGTCATTTTAAGGAGAAATACATGAAATTTGAAAAATGTAGTTTTTTTGAAAAAACAATGGAATGGGAGGAAAATGGCTGGATTGATAAAAGAATGACATGTAAGGAAGCCACACAAATATATGGTTCTATACAAATAGCAAGTTTTGGTCTCCTTTTTAGCTTTTCTAAACAATGTAAAAATAGTTGGAATGAGCAGTCTTGCACATCAGAAGACGACTGAAGATTACAATTGTTTAAATAATACAAACATGGAGTAATTTGCAATATATTTCTGAGAAAAGGGTGAGAAAAGTTGAAAGAGAATAGTGATAAGTGGTGCAAAGAAGTAGTAAAACCTGCCTTGGCTATAAAATACAGCTTTTATGACCTACAAATTTTCCTATTCTAAAAGTCAGTTATAGAAAACTCCCACAATACCAACTTTTTATAAAGCCTGGTAAAACACAAACATAAAAACTTAATTTTCTTTTTGTTATATTTTCAGTGAAATACAGGAAGAAGAAAAAAAACTAAAAGGTTTGGAGTTTTATTATTTTGGTTTTCCTAGTAAATGATTTAGTTGTTTGGTCATTTTCTGTATTTCTACTTTAAAAAAAGAAAAGTATATTTGGAAAGCAGAATCTGCTGAAATGTCAAACTCTTTAGATTTATTAAGTAATTTGAAAAAGATGTGCTGCAGTCATGACATTTGTGTTTGATGAGCAAAGACAACATAATCCATTATCACATTCTGTTAAGAAGGATTAAATGTTATTACATAGAGAAGGTGGTCAAACAATTTACAAGAACTTCTGTTTACTTCTGTGCAGGTGAAAAGTGTTATTTTGAAACTAAATATTTAAAATAAGATAAGAGAGAACCTTTCTCAGTAGCAGCTGTTTCCATTCCTTTGCTTCTACTCTGTGTTTAAGAAATGACTACAGCTGTTTACAGCTTCAGTTTTAGACACCCAAGTCACTAAGGAACTTCTAACTGTAAGTCATTTCTCTGTATAGATTTACTCAAAGCTTAATCTATAGATGGGCAAAAGCGAACAGCTGGGGCATAATTTTTAGACCACTTAGGAGAAAGGTAAAGTAAAACTAGCTAAAGCAAAACCACTGTTGAGAAAGAAGCCCTCAAGTTTAACAGGAGCCAAAGTATGGCTTCCATAGCCATACAAGAAACAGGTAGAAATCAGAAATTATCACAGTGAAAAGCATTTCTTTCCGTACTCTAATTCAGATAAGCATATATCATATAGTAAAACATGTAATTGAACTGGAAACACAAAGGAGGAACAAAGTGAGATGGAAAAAATATATATGTACTGAAGAAGATAAGATTAGTTGTATAGACCATAATTTTATATCAAAAAAGGTTGATTTGAGAGTGGCACATCCCAGCCTGATCACATCACAGTACTTGAGATGGTCAATAAGACCTGTTATTTGGGTGACCTAAACATTATTTTATGTCATCTGAAAGATTCTACTCCCTATTTCAATTTTGTTTAGAAAATAATAGGCAAAAGTGCATAGCAGTGTCAGCATATTGTTAGAGAATAAAACTTCTGACCAAAAACTAAAACATATTCTATTCAATAGTGATCCTGAGGTACACTTACCTTTTGCATCCATCTACAACTTTCATGAACATCCTTTGCTTATATAATGTAGAAAAAATTAAAAAAAAAAAAATTAAAAAAAAATAGGAGAGGCAGGGGAAGTAGGAGCCATCATTCAATGTTGCAATATCTACAGTGAAGAGGTAAAACCTGGACTCAAAGAATAACATGCTTCAGACTCTTCAGAGCAATCAGATGGCAGAAAAGAGATGTCATTTGGAGTGAGTTGGAACATTTTGTAACTTACTCTCTCTCAATCACCTAACCACCACCTAGTGCCTGCTTTCAGGGTACTGGAGAGGCTGAGATGGGGGTATGAAATAGGCAGCCTGAATTGAACTTAAATTTCAAGATGGAGATTTCTGTTCCCATGGAATTTAACAGCTTCTAATATCACCAAATGAGAAATTAAAGCTAAGCCCGTTTTTTCACTTGAAACTATCACAGAAATCATAAAAGAAGAAAGATAAAGCATAAAACATAAAACAATAGAAAAAAAAGTGCCAAAATAAATTAGTATGTTAAGGTCAGATGAACATTCAGAAGTTCATTTTTAAGCCAAAATTTTGATCTGGAGAAATACCATGGATGCCAGTGTACAAGCCTACATCTCTACAGTCAGTTTAAACAAGACATATTCTAGTAATTCCCCTGTCTTAATGCACTGTTTCCAATAAGAACAGTTTCAACAGTATTATACTACTAAAATACCACAATGTATTAAAAAAAAAAAAATGTTCCTTTCAAGCACTTCATGATATCACTTTAAAAAAAAAACCCACACAAAAAACCCTCAAGAACCCTTCACAGTCTCTAATCCACTCCACAGAAAGAAAGTAATGGGATTAGATCACTATCAGAGTTTCTTTCACCGAGTTAAATGAGCTGAGTGTTACTGAAAAGGACTCTGCTCTTCAATACAGCAGAACATGGAAACACTTTTGTTGGTGTTAGTTAGATGTCCTCATTGTGCTCATTGTGTTTAGTCCTGTCATTATCAAAACCTTTCCTTCACCTAGACTCAAAAATCCTAGTATTAACAGCTGCTTAAGACTATATAAAGAACTGGCAGTCTGAACTAATTTTCTGTCTGGAATTTTAAATTGTTGGCTTCATTATTAAATTATAGCCTCTAATTTTGATCCGCATTTCACAGCAGTGTTTCCACTATATCTGAGAAAGTTCTTTTATGTCTTCATTTTAGAGTTCAGCCATTTCATGGATATGCAGTTCATCTGGTTTAGATGTCCACTGCTGCACAGTGACAATACATAATACATCAAAATGTGTTAAATCTAGTAGGATTACTTCAAGTATATGAAAGGATTTATTAATTCATTTCTAGAAGGATAATTTATCTTTAATCTGATTAAAACAGAACATTTAAATAAATCACATTAGCTTTAGGCACATCTATTCTTTGTGGTTTAGTTTAAGCTTATAGTTTTATCATACATATAGGATCTTTGAAAATGTAATATGGCAGGATTTTTTATTGAAAAAGAAGATTCAACAACATGGAAAAAAGCTCCCATTGAAAAGCTGATGATCTCAAGTCTAAGCTTTCACTTTATACACCATTTACATATATATCTACATATAAGAAGTCATAAACATACTCTTTCACATTAATTTATAATGAAAGTGATAATTTTAATCACAAGCTAAAAAACCCCCAGATACTTAAATAATATTTTTGTAGATTATTTTAAAATACACTTCTCTTTCTGTGTAAACTTCCTCCAAGTGTTTCTGCAAGATTCTTCTTTTTTATTTTACAAAGACTTTTAGGAAGGGATTTAGATTTGACTGAGCCTCTCCTAATGGTCTTAATGTGTGCTGAGAATATCAAAATTAAATATTATAATCTTTATATAAAATCCTCCTTATTTATCTACATTGACTTTACATTTCCTACAAATTGCATTTCCTGCAGTGTCATGGCTCTCCTCCTTTGCTTAGTTCCTCAAAGGTGACAGTTGAAAGTAAATTTTATTGGGTACTAATATAGCTAGAAAACAGAATATCTATGGTTCAACCTCTACTGGTTTACAGTTTTCTCTATTGGGTACTAGAAAATTTTAGATATCATGTTGCCAAAAAAATAGCAACAAATTGGCAGAAGTCAAGGAAAAGAAGAAAAAGAGATATTGGGAGCTGGAGGGAATGACTTCAGAGTAATGATGAATAGAGCTAAAAATAAAAGAGTTTGGCTAAACAGTAACTAAGGGGGATGAGAGAGACAGAGAGGGAGAGAGGGAGAGAAAAGAAGAGAAATTATTTTATATGGAAAACAGGCTATTCTAGAAGTAATGAGGTGAGATTAACAAATGGAAAATTTAGACTGAATATCGGTAGATATCCTGACAGGGAGATATATTAGGATTTGGAATAGTCTCCTAAGGGTAGTGGTAGAAGATTCATCATTTGGCGTTTTCAACACTAGACAGGACAAAGCACAAGAAAAAATATAGTTGGAGAAAATCCTGCCTTGACAGAGAGATGAAATGAATAATCTAATAGGCCTTTTCCATCTCTAACTTGTTGCTATGAAACTGCCAGAAAAGACTAAATTTAATCTTCTCAGTGTCTTTTATTCTTTTATACATAAATTATCTTAATCTTTTCTGCGCATTTTCCGCCTCTTCTGTCTCCTTTAAGACAGATTTAGAAGGGGTATTTAAAATGTTTTCATTCCATTTCCTCTTCTGCTACTGTTGCAGGTTAATTTTAGCTCTCATGTGAACGAAACATGAAAATTAATAGTGGTTAGCTGGGTATTAGAGATGAGCAGGAATTTTTAATTTAAATGTTTTCTCTTTGAATTGTCAGGATTTTCACTAAGTTTTGTAAAATTTTCCAATTCAGACAAAATTAAAAATAATCTCTAATCATCTGCCATGTTTTGAACATTTTATTTAGAAATTATAGCAAAAACATGGTTCAGGCAAACATTTTAAAAAAATCCAAGAGTGATACTGCTGAAGGAAATATAAATGTCACTGAAATCTTTCAGGCAGCACATTTTACAGTTCTTTTACTGTTCTTGATTTTGTTTGCATTTATACGTGCTGCTTTCTTTCAGCAAAGGAGAATGGCAATGGATGCTTTATTCTCAACAGATCATACAGACACGTGTCACAGTGAAGTTACCAATCAAGTGTACCATCTCTTCTCTGAAATAGTCCTCAGAGAGCCAAGTGCCACACGAGGTTTGGAAGTGACATGCCACAAGAGACAGACCACAGCTTTCAGAGAAGGTACTGTGAGAATCATAGCTTTGTCACTCATGTCAAAATGGAAAAGCAGAAGGAGAGGAAAAAAAATATTGTTGTGATGTGCCAGATACACAAGTGGAATTAACAGTGCAATTCATGAAAAAAAGCCCTACAGTGCGGTTTCATTAATTGCTTTTAATTACTTAATTTTCTGAAAAACTCTAGTTGCTCTTGGGGACCAGAAAGCCAGGTGAGCTTGGCAGGTTTTTCTGCTGATTTACTGAGGCTGAGATAAGCAAAGGTCATAATCCATGGAGGGATTAATTATTGTTAAATTGATGATACTCTGATTTATTGCAAGACTGACAGTACTCTTTTATTTACACAAATTTTAAAGTTCAAAAATGGAAATTTTCCTTTTGTTTTTCTTTAAACAGCAATAATAAGAAGAATTAAAATCTGGTTTTCTAATAAATTAAGGAGTATTTGTGGTTTACCATTTCAGTTCGTGCCATTGTTTAATAGCTAGGAGAGCCAAACAAAATCTGAATTGACTTAGGAGTTGTCTCTTCACTTTTTCGCTATATTTTGAATAGTTAACAATTTGTTCAAAAGATTGTGTCTAACATGCTGTCTAAATCTTTTAGCTCCGGCAAGACATACTTCTTTCTACATACCAAAAAAAAAGAAAAATAAAAAAAATCAAAAAACCCCAAACCCAAACCAAAAACCTGAAAGCTGTGGATTTGATGTGATGTTTTATAATTTATTTTATTATTGTAATTGAATAACAGAATTCCAAATCTCTTTAAGAACTTAGATAATATCAACATGACATATTTTAAAATATTCTCCAGGCATGAGGAAGGATGAATAGACACAGTACTGTTTATAGGTTTAAGAATTTGCAGCCGTTTGTAATGGCTACATTCACAGCAGAAAATAAAATACAGTAGAACGTTTTCTCTGCGCCTGAAGACAAGTGGCAGAGCATTTCTCTCTAATTGCTACCTACAGTTAAACTCTTTTCTCCCCTTAAATAGAATTACTACTGTACTGACACTTGGGAACAATATGGCTCATCCATGGCTGTCCCCTAGCCTGTCCCTAAGCAGCGTCTAGAGGGCATTAGCTGTCATGAAACAAAACTTACAAAGTTGCCAGGGAGTGTGCTTGATTACTTTCCACTATGCAGATGTTCAAGGTGTCCTACATTTTGGGGTAACCAGCTTGAAATACCTTCACTGTTACTGGGATTTTGGAAATATTAAGCAATGGAACGCTCACCTCTTTAGGATTATCCTCAGGATTATTCAGTTTGGGCGCCTAAAATCAGTCAGTTCTCTGAAAGTTGTTTTCCTTTTCATTTGATGGTTTTTAACACATATCTACATTTTCTCCCAAAGACAATAATTTGATATGCCTTTTCTTTCAAATAAAAAACTAGAATACAACAGAGAAAAAGGAGGTTTTTAAATAAATAAATAAAAAGCAAAGCATGAACATCAGAGAAAAATCTCAAAAGAATGCCTGCTGTAATAATACTCGACACTCAATTACTCTGTAATTCTAGGAGATCCACTACTGCATCACTATCTACACATATGCATAAGTAGCTACTCTGATTAATGTTAGCACATGAATACGAAACGAAATAATGATGATTTGTAACTTGTTATAAAGGCCTGCCATAGAAACTTGAAAAAATATATGAAAACTGCTGGTTGTTTAAGTGAGGATGGCACTTTAAAATGATAGCCTAATCATTATTAATTCTTTTGATATTTACTCTATTATCATTAATCCAAAATAATTCTTTTTGAATTAGTGAAGATATCATACAAATTTCTAACATTAATTCAACATTAATTAATTGGAGCATTTCTAACAAATAAAATTAAGAATGCAGCATTGTGTTTCAAATTTCAGTGCATGTTGTGATTATAAGTAATGAGAAATACTTTGTTTCTTTTGGAAGTAGTAGGAAAATGAGTAGGAAGCTATATGGGAATAGTACTAAAGCTCTAGGCTACAGAAAGTCTGAGTCATGTCCTCTTTATTAGTAAAATGTTCAGAATGGTGTTATGAGATCTCCAAGCGTGCTGTTAGTAACTCTACGTCTCTTGTCCAAATACTTCATTCCTGCTTTAACTAGGTACACTAGTGCAGGGAGGCTGTAAAAGTTCTGGCAGCTTTTCTTGAATAATGATAGATACAAAGACTGATTCAGGAATACAGATGTGATTTCCCAGTTGTGGTTATCTTGCTATTAGCATATATGTGACTGCTCTGAAGTTCTTTTTAAGGAAGATAGGCACAGACCTCATCCCAGGATGCTGGGATGAAGTCTCATATCAGCCTTTTACCCTGGGGTGGCTTTCATTCAGAAAGACTTTATCAAATGGCCAAATTCTTGATATTTTCACACAGAAAAGTCTAGACATTTAAAGTGATGCAGCTTTGCCTTCAGGTACTCACCTCATTCACAAGAGGATTCGCACTCATAATTTGCATGTTATCTTACATGGAAAGAAAAGCAGCTAAAATAGCTGAGAATTTTCTGTTGGTTTGGAAATATACCTTGAAATTCATATGATTGTGTAAGGGCACTAAAAACAATAAAACCCCATTTAAAAATTAGTAACTATCAATTTGTTACAGAACTTTTTCGGATGTATAACAAAGATTAACAAGAAAATAATGAATCCTGTTTTATTCAGCACCTATTATTTTGTGTAAAAAGCAAGATGTTTTCCTGAATCCAGTCTTAAAGCTTTTATTGAATTAGCAGTATGGGGGCGGGGGGAACCAACACAAAAAAAACAAACAACAAGCAAACAAAAAACCCCAGCACCAACCATACCGTACTGCAAAGAATAGAATGCTCATGACATTATTAATGACTCAGAGCGATAAATACTGTGTTGAATCTCTAACTTCTTAGTAATAAACAGGAAATTAATAGCTTTTAAATTAAAACAAACAAACAAACAAAACAACCAAACAAAAAATGGATAGTGCAAAAGAAAAGAATGACCATAGTGGTCAAAGCTAGAAAAACACTCCATGGAACAAAGTATAATTATGAACTAAATACCATGACTACTATACATGGCTAACGCACACCAGTGAGAGTTTTGATGTTAGCTTTTTGTTTGTGAATAAAATGTTACTGGAATCTTCATTAAATCAAATACATAGTAATATTAAATCCATGAGATATAGAATCATAGAATGATAGAAGGGTTTGGATTGGAAAAGACCTTAAAGATCATCTAGTTCCAACTCCCCTGCCATGGGCAGGGACACCCTTCACTAGACCGGGTTGCCCAAAGCCCCATCCAACCTGGCCTTGAACACTTCCAGGGAGGGGAATATCATAGAATCATAGAATCATAGAATATCCTGAGTTGGAAGGCACCCATAAGGATCATCAAGTCCAACTCCTGGCTCCACACAGGACCAGCCGAATCAGAGCATATGACTGAGAGCGTTGTCCAGATGCTTCTTGAACTCAGTCAAGCTCAGTGCTGTTGACCACTTCCCTGGGGAGCCTGTTCCAGTGCCCGACCACCCTCTCAGTGAAGAACCTTTTCCTGAAATCCAACCTAAACCTCCCCCATCGCAGCTTCATTCCATTCCCACAGGTTCTATCACTGGTCACCAGAGGGAGGAGATCAGCGCCTGCCCCTTTGCTCCCCCTCGTGAGGAAGCTGTAGGCCACGATGAGGTCTCCCCTCAGTCTCCTCTTCTCTAGGCTGAACAAACCAAGGGACTTCAGCCTCTCCTCATACGTCTTCCTCTCTAGACCCTTCACCATCTTTGTTGCCCTCCTCTGGACACTCTCCAATAGTTTTATGTCCTTTTTGTACTGTGGTGCCCAAAACTGCACACAGTACTCGAGGTGAGGCCGCACCAGCACAGTGTAGAGTGGGACAATCACTTCCCTAGACCAGCTAGCAATGCTGTGCTTGATTCACCCCAGGGTACGGTTGGCCATATGACAGGGTATGAAGGGTACGACAGGTTATGAAGTAAAACTCTTGTCTTTAGTATGTTGTCTGTGTTTTGTATAACTTATCAAAGGCAGGGAACATTTCAGATGCAATAATCTGACTAAACAATGTTCATATTCCAATTTTTGATCTGTGGTCTAATTCTGTCAAGTAAGTAATAGCAAAATACTGCAGCTGCTGAGATTTTTCTGATGACATATCCCTTCATTTATCTTGTCCTGCACTTTAGTCTCTCAAATAAATTTTGTTTCATGTGTTTGAATCTTATTCTTTCTTTTAGATTTTTTTTTTACTTGCATCTAGTATAATTTTAAATAGTATTGTCCTGATGAATCTATGGAAGGCAGTCATATTTGAAAGTGTACAAAATATTATTTCATACAACAGTAAATGTGTTGCAAGTCTATACAGTATTATTTATATTGTTCAAAATTTTCAGTTGGGTCATTAAAGCTGAAGATCACTAGTGTAAAATTCTGAAGCTCTTGTTTCATCTGCAGGTATTGAATGCTTAGTGTGACAATGTCCACAATTATGGTTGGTTTTCACTTCTAACTGAAAACAGCACAAAATAGCTGATCAGTTGCAAAATATCTGCTTCCAAGTAAAACTGTACTTATAAAGAAGAAAACTGAGATAGATGGATTCACCTTGAAATTAAGATAACTAAACATAGATGTCTAAAGGTATGTTTGAATGCTTGAACTAAGGATCTAATGTCCTATTTAAATCAATTGACTGCAATCTTAGGATACAGTTGTCTAAATAAAGATGACCATGCTCTCTGAGATCATGTAGAGTAGTCAAGACACTTCTATGGACCTGGCATTAATAAAATAGGACTCAATTTTTGATGAGGCAGCTGAAGACTAGTAGGTACCCCACAACACCTAAAAATACCACTGAAAATGTATGTTTACTCAATTAATCCTGGCCATAGTCATAACTTGGAGAGAAATTCAGTTCATGGTATAATAGACATTGAGGACCCAAGTCCATACAAGCATATAGAGTCATCTGAAATGCCCCAAGGTAGCTCAGATATTTTGATGGAGTTGACAGAGATGGCATCCAATACGAAATATTCAGGACCTTCTGGAGTGGCAAATGGAAGACAATGCAGAGCACTCTAAGACTTCCCAAATGGCACTAGACTCATTGTATTGGGTTTGTGTGGCAAGGTTTTGGTAGCGGGGGGGCTACAGGGGTGGCTTCTGTGAGAAGCTACTAGAAGCTTCCCCTATATCCAATGGGGCCAATGCCAGCCGGCTCCAAGACAGACCTGTCGCTGGCCAAGGCCAAGCCAATCAGCACCTCTGTGATAACATATTTAAGAAGGAAAAAGACAACTTAGAGCTTTTCCAGCCAGAGAGAGAAGTGAGAAGGTGTAAGAAGCTCTGCAGACACCAAGGTCAGTGAGGAAGGAGGGGGAGGAGGTGCTCCAGGTGCCGGAGCAGAGATCCCCCTGCAGCCCGTGGTGAAGACCATGGTGAAGCAGGCTGTCCCCCTGCAGCCCATGGAGGAAGGATGAGGGGGTGTAGAGATTCCACCTGAAGCCCGTGGAGGACCCCACGCCGGAGCAGGTGGAGACACCCGAAGGAGGCTGTGACCCCATGGGAAGCCCATGCTGGAGCAAGCTCCTGGCAGGACCTGTGGCCCTGTGGAGAGAGGAGCCCACACCAGAGCAGGTTTGCTGGCAGAACTTGTGACCCCGTGGGGGGACCTGCGCTGGAGCAGTTTGCTCCTGAAGGTCTGCATCCCGTGGGAGAGACCACGCTGGAGCAGTTTGTGAAGGACTGTAGCCAGTGAGGACCCCAGGCTGGAGCAGGGGAAGAGTGTGATGAGTCCTCCCCCTGAGGAGGAAGTGGCAGAAACAACGTGTGATGAACAGACCATAACGCCCATTCCCCGCCCCCCTGTGCCGCTGAGAGGGGAGGAGGTTGAAGCCCGGAGTGAAGTTGAGCCCGGGAAGATGGGAGGGGTGGGGGGAGGTGTTTTAAGAGTTGATTTTATTTCTCATTCCTCTACTCTGTTTTGCTTAGTAATAAATTAGATGAGTTTTCCTCTAATTTCAGTCTGTTTTTCCCATGACGATAATTAGTGAGTGATCTCTCCCTGTCGTTATCTCGACCCACAAGCGTTTTGTTATACCTTTTCTCCCCTGTGTAGTTAAGGAGGGGAGTGATAGAGTGGCTCTGGTGGGCATCTGGCCTCCAGACAGGGTCAACCTACCACTCAGGTATGCGTGTTGACAGAAGAATCTACTTCCTGCTGTCTGGTCAGCTGAATCTTATTCTAACCTTTTTGACTGTTTTGTCAAGTCACTCAGTGAAGTTGGCTAAATATAGAGATTTACTGCCATCTCATATATTGTATCTTCTGCCACCTAACCTCCAGTAATATGAGATCTATATGAGATCTATTAATTTATCAATTGCTTTATCCTCAGTCATATGCTTTCATTACAATTCGGGGGGGGTGGTGGTGTATTTTTTTTTTTACTTACAAGAAACAAAAGAGATTATGGAAGTAGTTGGAATTTATATATTTATTTTTAACTTCTTTTTTTCCCACATTCCCTTTAACTTCACTGTCTCCTGTATAGAGCTTAACTGTCTTTTCAGATGCACTTATAAGAGGTGTAAAAAGTTCATTTGGAAAGAAATAGAAAAATAGTCAGTGGAAATGACCCTGTCTGATCTAAAATGTTAAAACCAGATCTTAATTTTTTAAGAACAGTACAGGCAAACTCTCTCAAGGATAGAAAGGGCAAGGAAGGCATAAAACACAGCCTTTGACACCAACCTTCTTTATAGCCCAAGAGACAAAACCAGTGACCTAACACACGTAACACAATTTGTGCTCGCAAACTCGTAGGACCTTTCTGAGCCAAGATCTGCCATTCTTAGGAAACCCAACTGTATTTACACATAAATCATGTGGAGATGTGTTAAATTTTATAAATTTTTGTCCCTTATAAAACAACGAATAGAATCTGAAAATATTTCTGGAACTACAACCATACAGCATTTAATCTGAAAATATTGAGGGTGTTTCTTAGATAACACAGGCTCATTGGAATTCCTGACCCACTTGCCACACTACAGGACAGCCACCTATTTGAGGAGTACTAGTAACAAGTGACAGGAGTTGGTGTGACTTCTGAGATTTTTATGGCTGTTTACCTCTAATTGCTGAATTAATAGAATCTATTTTTCCTCAGCCCTCATCATAGAAGCAGCTGTGGGGTGCAGAATACCTGGAAATCTAGTTTACTGAAGCTTGTCTACGGAGCTGAGCTATTCCCAGAGGATGTATAAATCACAGACATTGTAAAACAGAGCTGAGAGCCTGGAACTTGGAAACTGGGTATCCTATTATTTACTTTTTCCCAGACTACAAGCCAGAGAGCTTTAAGATTTCCTTTTTAATTAGGAGTTCAGAAGCTGGCTGAGCAAAAAGCCAGAAAACAGGAGAGCCAGTTGGCTGTGGGAGTCTAGAAACTTTCCTAATCTAAAGAAACTTAGATAATGTGGAATTGCAGCAATATACATCATGGCAGCTGAACACTTAGGTAACTTATAAGAGAGTAATTTTGGCAGCTACTTCAGAAACACTTGAAAATTAAAAATTCCTAGTAAATAAAAATCTATTTGAATGAAAAGTCCCAAAACATGGTAAGTATTTTCCATTAATACTATTCTAGTAAAATATATGTGACAATTTCATCTGTAAATATTTCCAGGTTTACATTTGGTTTATGTCATGCTAACCTGTGATTTTACTAGGAAGAAGAGTGTGTCTTTTTACAAAACTTTTAACTTAAATATACTAGAGTGTACTACCTTTTCTTACAGTTTTTAAATACTTCTACACATAATTTTAAATACAAGGACTGAATTAGACGATTGGTCATTAAAAAGATGAGATCTTTGTCCAGCTGCCATTCACTTTTATATGTGACAAAATCTAGAGCAAATACATTTGGTTAAATTATTTGCTGGGAAGAACAGTATTCTGCTAGTGTAGTTTGCCAAAGAACAGTGCATGAAATAGCATAAAATAAACCCAAAGCTGTGCTGATGTTATAACTTTTTTCATGTACTATTGTGTTTTGAAAGTATTTAAACACAGTTTTAGAGAAGACAAGACCTGACACGGCCATGTCACTATATCCTATGATGTCACTATATTCTTTTCTTGACCTCACTTATTGACAGGGAAAATGATATTGCCAGACAATCATTTTGCATCTGGAGATACTGAACTAGTTCAAGTTGATGTAATCCATTTCATATATCTTCAAGCATATGAAAAGCAGAGAAAAGAGATTATTCTGCTGTTTGGTCTCTAAAGAAAATCTCAATTTTTAAAGACATAAATAGCTCAAAAAATATGTGATAAGATTTTCTGTAAAAAAATGCCACTTCCTGGCTTGATTAGTAACACAGAAATCATAGTAAATATCTATGAAACAATTATCTTCAAAATAGAGATCATGAGACAAATGTTGAACCATCAAACAACCTGTGGAGATTCATTAACAAAAATTGACGAAGTTGAGTGGAGACACTTCTATCAGTTTTAACAATCTAAAAGTTAGACTTTGGACTGATCTGCCTAGGTCTTCTCTATCACCACGAAGGAAAAATAGAATTTATAAGAAAAATAATGTATTCAGTCCTAAGATAAAGTGTGTAAGATGTGCTGAAGCATGTTGCACGCATACTTTTTTTCTTTCTAATAATTAGAAAACAAGTCTGTATGAGTAGAGCAGGCTCCTGACAGTTGGATAGTTAAAGATATATGACACAAATCTTACACTTCATCCAAAATGCTTTCAAACTTTTTTTGAGCACGAATATTTTGGAGTACCCAAAAGAAGCTATGAGTGGACAGTACATTACTGCTGATCGAAAGATGGAGAGTGTCCTCTTTAAACTTGATATACACATCATTTTGTCAACTTACTTAAGTGTAAGATGATCCATCAGAAGATCAGGCTGGGTGATGAGTGGATTGAGAGCAGCCCTGAGGAGGACTTGGGAATGTTGGTGGACGAGAAGCTCAACATGACCTGGCAATGCGTGCTCACAGCCCAGAAAGTCCCCCCCAGAGGAGGGCCACAAAGATGATCAGAAGGTTGGAGCACCTCTCTTATGAGGACAGGCTGAGAGAGTTGGGGCTGTTCAGCCTGGAGAAAAGAAGGCTCTGGGGAGATCTAATTGCGGCTTACCAGTTTCTGAAGGGGCCTACAGGAAAGACAGTGAGGGACTGTTTATCAGGGAGTGTAGTGACAGGACAAGGGGTAATGGGTTTAAGCTGAAGGTGGGTAGATTTAAATTAGATACTAGGAAGAAATTCTTTACTGTGAGGGTGGTGAGGCACTGGAACAGGTTGCCCAGAGAGGTTGTGGATGCCCCATTCCTGGAAGTGTTTAAGACCAGGTTGGATGAGGCTTTGGGCAATGTGGTCTAGTGGAGGGTGTCCCTGCCCACAGCAGGGGGGTTGGAACTAGGCAATCTTTAAGATCTCTTCCAACCCAAACCATTCTATCATTCTGTGATTCTATGATTTCTTCTCTTGATTCAGCAGGCAAGCATTAAGAAGTAATTTTAACATATTGTTTAATATACAGTATGGAGATAATTTGGATCCTGGATTCCATCATCAGTGAAATGAAAATAACTATTGACAGTACTTTACCCAGTGAGTACTCATGTATGAAATCTCTGAGCTTGTGTACTTAAATGAGTGAAGTGATTGTGATAAGAGTGTTGAAACCAGTAGGTCTGCAAAAAAAAAAAAAAGGTTCACAGTACAGCCTGTTTCCCTTTAATATGGTTGCCGCTGAAAGAGACACTCCCATTCTGCCCTTCTATCCCTAGCTACGTGCTCTTAGTGCCTTTGCTATGCAGATTTGAGTATTTGGATGGCCTTGAGAGGAGCAAGAGAGAATTGATTTGCTTGAGAAGTAACTATGGTTTTTGCATTATGTGTCTTAGGATAGATTCCCTGACTCATCACCATTCTGCCTCATGATTGCAGAGAAAGCAGAGGGAGTGTGCGATGAGGGAAGAGAGGGAAAGAAGCCACCTCTTTTCCTGGTAGTCTACACTCATACCAGGTTAACTGATGATGCAGCTATAACCTAAAATTAATAATCCAGATCTAGTTCCATGCATATCTTCATCTTACCTGATACTTTTAGAACACAAATGTCTCAAGATTTAAAGTATTAAGTGCTGAGTAGTCTCAGGAGGATGGTGAAAAAGGCTAAAAAAGTAAGTTGGGAACCTGGAGACAAACAGTAGGTAATTGGGAGAGATTAACGGGAAAAATTGCAATATGTCCATTAGCTGAGCCTTTCAAGTGAGCCCTTTTGCACTGTCATTGTGTCAATTAATTTAGGCAGATGTGAGAAGGATGGAAAGGAAGAAAGGGGAAAACGCCAGCAGTTTAAAGGACTGAAGGTACCTGTTGTTTTTAACAAGGGCTAACAAAGAAATAAGAAGCACCTAGTAGATAGCTGGTGACAAACCCAAATTACCCAGCAGCTGGGAATGTGGGTTAACAGGAAGCAGGTCCAGAAGATACCGGACCAAGTCCTACTGCACAGTAACAAGAATAGATTTGGGGATTACTTGAGGACCAGCTAATAATAAATGAAGGCTTCCTGAGCCTTTGGATGATTTTCACCAGAGCAGCATGAAACTTTTTGGAAGGCTCTCAGTAGCTTTGAGTTTCGAAGGGTTTTGGACATCTATTTTGTACTAGATAAGAGTGGCCTAAATCACAGGATTGCACACTATTAGCTGTAGTCCTTAAGAGTTTCACAAAGAAATATCTTTGAGTACTAAACATCAGAAGTGTTTCTGTGTTCTGTTACTATTTAGTTCATCAGTTTATATGTTCATCTTGTTGAAATGTTCATATGAACAAAAAAAAGACCTTCTCAGACTTCTGGTTTCAAGTTGGTAAGTAAAAAAAAAATTGCTTAATCTCTCATGTTATTAATGTTATATGAAGTTTGCACAGTAGTAGTTTGTGGATTTTAACCAAATCCTGGTGAGTTGAGGGCAAAGGTATAATGCTTTTAATGTCAGCAGGACAGACTTTATTTTTCTAATGGAAACCAATTAAAAATAGTAAGACATCAAAAATTCTCAGCTACTAGATAACTGTGTTGGGTTTGCGTGGCAAGGTTTTGGTAGCGGGGGTGCTACAGGGGTGGCTTCTGTGAGAAGCTGCTAGAAGCTTCCCCTGTGTCTGACAGAGCCAATGCCAGCTGGCTCCAAGATGGACCTGTCGCTGGCCAAGGCCAAGCCAATCAGCGCCTCTGTGATAACATATTTAAGAAGGAAAAAAACAGTTAGAGAGAGCTTTTGCAGCCAGAGAGAGGAGTGAGAAGATGTAAGAAACTCTGCAGACACCAAGGTCAGTGAAGAAGGAGGGGGAGGAGGTGCTCCAGGCGCCGGAGCAGAGATCTCCCTGCAGCCCGTGGTGAAGACCATGGTGAAGCAGGCTGTCCCCCTGCAGCCCATGGAGGAAGGATGAGGGGGTGTAGAGATTCCACCTGCAGCCTGTGGAGGACCCCACGCCGGAGCAGGTGGAGGCACCTGAAGGAGGCTGTGGCCCATGGGAAGCCCACGCTGGAGCAAGCTCCTGGCAGGACCTGTGGCCCTGTGGAGAGAGGAGCCCACACCAGAGCAGGTTTGCTGGCAGGACTTGTGACCTCGTGGGGGACCCACGCTGGAGCAATTTGCTCCTGAAGGTCTGCATCCCGTGGGAGAGACCCATGCTGGAGCAGTTCGTGAAGGACTGTAGCCCATGGGAGAGACTCCATGTTGGAGCAGGGGAACGATGAGAGGAGTCCTCCCCCTGAGGAGGAAGCAGCAGCAGAAACAACGTGTGATGAACTGACCGTAACCCCCATTCCCTGTCCCCCTGTGCCGCTGAGGGGGAGGAGGTTGAAGGCGGGAGTGAAGTTGAGCCCGAGAAGATGGGAGGGATGGGGGGAGGTGTTTTAAGAGTTGATTTTATTTCTCATTCCTCTACTCTGTTTTGCTTGGTAATAAATTAGATGAATTCCCTCTCTAAGTTCAGTCTGTTTTGCTCGTGACGATAATTAGTGAGTGATCTCTCCCTGTCCTTATCTCAACCCACAAGCTTTTCGTTGTACTTTTTCTCCCCTGTCTAGTAAATGAGGGGAGTGATAGAGCGGCTCTGCTGGGCACCTGGTCCCCAGCCAGGGTCAACCCACCTCAATAACATATTGCCAAACCAGATAATTAGTGTCAAGCAGTTTCAGGCAGATTTGAAAGGCTAAAGAAAGCCATGGTGAATCAAACATCAGATTTCCTGCCACTTAGGAAAGTACAATGTATGAAGCACTGAAGGCAAGATGACACACTTCAATCACAGATAAACACTTTTTTTTTCAGATGTACCAGAACAGAATAATGTTGTTTTGTTTTTGTTTTTGTTTTTTTAAATTATTCCAATTCTAAGTTACTTACATAGAAAGAGTTAGAAAATTACAGAATAAGCCACCAAAGACCAAGTGTGGTTGCACTTTTTGTGGATGCGGCAGTTAACTGTTTTCTTCATAATAGGAAGAGGAATATGTAAGACAGTTGGATAGGTAAGATTATTTCAGAACACTTTTGGAAGTACACTGCTGGAATTCACTGACCAGTTTGAAGAATAGTTAGTGCTATGAATAATAACATCAGTTTATTCTTGAAATTTGGAAGACATGAGTTCCACATAAAGAAAGATTTTCGTTTTTAGTTAATGGAAATAATTACCTTTTCCTGAAGCTTTCCTCCTAACATCAGACCTTAAAAACAAGGAAGATGATAGATTTCACCCTAAGTGCTATGATGAAGAGGCATTTTCTAGCACGTTTTCTGCACATCTTCTGCAGAAGATTTTTCTCTCTTCTCCTGATACTCTTGTGAGTCTGTGTGTGCTCTTTATTCACAGCAAATTTCAGTTTCAGGTTGTGGCAGTATACACTATTCCCCATTAGTACATTTTTTTAGACAGTTTGGGAGCATGAATTAATACGTGTTGTTATTTAAAAATATCTACCATGACATCTGAAACATTTGTTTATAGTCTTAGTGACTTGGCATGCCCTGCTTTTCAGGAGGATGAAATTACTTGCATAGTTTATTTTCCAGTGTTTTAGTAGGAAAAAAAAAAAAAAGGTAATTTCTTCAAGCTCTAAATAATCTTTCACTGCAGAATTTTCATTATCCATACAATCCTTCCCTCTTACTAAAACACATTGCATCACAAGAGTCACTGATTCTTTCACTGACAGGAAAAAGTGTTCTAATTTATACAATAAAAGCTTATTTATTTATTAGATTATTGAAATTAAGGGATGCTATGCTATGTTAAGAAATTCAGACATGATATTTTTCTCTTTGATTTTAATAATTACCTGTGTATATCTATCTATTAGGCATAGCCCATCCTTAGTGGTGAAGATCCTAAACTTTTTCCCGTTGCTACAAATCAGTCCTTTTTTTTTTTCCATTCTCCATTAATAATCCTGATTTAGACTTCTCTGAAGACAAGGCATTCACTTTTACTACTCCATTAGCCTAATTTGTAAAATGATCTCCTACCAAATCTCCAGTTATGAATATCACATTCTGAATTTAAGTTTCTTTTAAATATGTAGCTATTCAGTCATCCATTTAATGATGTACAATTGCCTACATTATTGAGTTAGAATCTGAAATCTCTGTTTAAAGGGTTTTTTAGATTTTTATTTTTAATATATTTACTTTGCATCCCATGCTGTGATAACTTAATTGAATAGGCTAAATAATTTGTGAAGTAATATAGTGTGTGAAACAAAAGCGTCACAGGAAAATATTTTCTTTAAATGACAGGCAGTTAACTATCAAAACAATTTATGCCTAGAAGAATAAAGGGAAAGATTACCAAAGGCAAATCACATTACCTTTCTCTGCATATAACGAAATAGTTTGCATGCAGCTAGGAAGATATTCCCTAAAGTATCAAAGATACTGAAACTACAGAGAGTAACATCAAAGACATTACAAGTAATTTTTATTGCCATATAGAAGCTGAAGGAAAGAGTAATAGTCAAGTCTTCCAATACCACCCTCGTCTTTCAAATAATAAATAACCCATTCTTCTCTTTTGAGAATTACACTCAGGAGAGATGAAAGCTTAAATAAAGCATCTTTCCTGCTAACAGAAGTATTTTTTTGTATAAAAATCAACCTTAAAAAAGAATGTGCATGCATTTTATTTCTAATGCACTATGTAGATTTGAATATTAGAGATTGTTACTGAGCTATAAAGTAGTATTAAGAGCAGTGTTATCAATAATAAAAGGAAATAATTGGATAGGTTGACCACAGAGCCTAGGCTTAACACTTAAAAGAAAAGATAACAGGAAAAATCACAAGTATTAATATTAATTATGGGAAAGTTTTTCTTAAATGGGATCTAAATATCCTAAAACTTCTCATATTAATATGATAAATATGGATTAATTTTAACTTCATGTATTGAGTCTTATAGTAGCAGGAATGAATGCTCTGTTATTTGCTTGAGCATCCACTGGATAGGATTGTCTTTATAATCTCTTTCATTATTATTACAAAGCATGGACAATGTGCTTGGCAGTAGATTTGATCTAAAAATCTGTTTAGTCATTTAAAGTCTTTTCATTGACCTAAAACTGACCTTTTAAAGGACAAAACAAATACAGTCCTTGTTCAAAAGATTTTACCATCTAAAATGCAAGAATAGACAGGAAAGATTACTGGTTACAAGACTAATTTCATTAATTAACTTGAATTTCAGGGCAGGGTGGAGATCCAGCCAGAGAATCATGGGACTCAGTATGCTTTCATATACTCATATGTATGGTGTCATAGTATGGTCTTTCTGGGTGTGTTTTTCAGAACAGGTATATCAAAAGCCTGACCTAAATGGTGAAAGTTCCCCTGGTCTGTCTAAAATATTTGTCAGCCCACAGACATCATTCAAATACTGGAAGGATGTAAATTCAGTCTTTAAGCACAGCTAGAGTGCAATTTCTACGGTATGCAGGGTCTCATGTTCATACACTGCTGCTTGGGCACTGAAGTAGTCAAGTCTTTTCATAGATGATCATTTTATAATTGACACCCCATATAGTTTAACACTTTTTTTTTTTCTATATTTTTATCTTATTCCAACTAATCTTTTCACTGACAATGACTGATACAGGCATTGTTTTCAGTCAGTAGTATGGCTACTTGTTTGTAGAGGAGGAAATATTTATTCTAAACTGTTCCGGACTGAGCCTTTTTATGCCATTTAGTCTTACAGCTGGAGAACACAGCCTCTTTTAATTTACAAGTACAGATCTAGGCTTAGATAACCAAATGCTATTCAATATTAAAGTGAGGTGGAAAGCATTTGAATTTATGGAAATTAATCTGTTCCCATGACTTCATAATAAGATTGATAAGAAATGTGCTGAGAATAATTCAAATGAATTTTAGAAATAACTGGAAGGTGTAAAATTCAAATTATTATAGTAATTCAAACTATAGTAACTCTCAAGGAAATCTCATTTTAGACTGAACTTTTAATTTTTACCACTTATCACATTTTAGTGCTGAAGTTTTTAAGTACTTACTATTGGCTTAAACTCATCTCTGGAAGTCAATGCAAATTTTACTTTTTTACATCATGAGAAAGTCAGGAACAATCTGGAACACTCTTGACAATTCCATTCTAAACATATCCTTAAACCTGTTCACACCATGAGTATTTTCTTGCTCAAACAATAAAATCCTTAAGGCAGCAAACAACCTGGTTTTGTAAAATTTCTTTCTGGAGCCAGGGCCCAGAAGCATGTTTGATCAAATTTCTGAATATATAATTCATAATTTGGATAAACCCATTCCATCTGTGAGCACAGATTAGCAATAATCTGAAAGACTCAATATTCATTAATCTTAATTATCTGTCAGTTCTTTCTTCAGGTTAAATATACCACCAATTTCTTTAAACCACTACTCTGACTTTCTTTGCCCAGTTGGAAATAGAAAAGAATTATGCTTGTTTTACCAGGATATATGTTTGTGTATGTACAGATAAGGAAATAATCCAAAAACACATCTGCAGTGGAAATCATGTCTTAGATGCAAATGTCCACATCTAAACTAGCCATCTTTAGTTTCCTAGTCTGCAGACAAAACCAGGAACTTTTACAGCAAGGGTCTTTTAGTCCTGAAGTAGTTTTCTGAACTAAGTCTTACGAATAGTTGCCCTAAATTTACTTATTTCTCTCCATCTGCCTGGTCAGAATGTTTGGGATACCCATCACATACCCTTCTATGTTGTAGCCATGTAAAGGTTGAATCCTACCACTCTTGTAATGCAAATATTTTTCAGTATACTCTTAAATTGACTAAGGTTTCTGAAAACTCAAAAATAGTGAATATTACATTATTTAATGCTAGTATTGTTACCCTGTTGCTTAAAATTATTTTCAACACATTGATACCTGTTTAGAGCTAGGTTAGCTATGTCTGCGCTAATTTGTACTGTGCAATGTGGGCCTGCTCTGAGTGAAGAGGTAGATTTTTAGAATACCATTTGCTTGGATAAGGCCAAAGGTGAAAACCAGATGTTAGTATTGTAAAAATAGTGTAATTCTTTGAGCAGATGAAAACAGAAAGTGGCCTATGCTCAGTTTGTTAGTCCAAAACTCTGAAAACCTAGTATGACCACCATCATGAGATGTTATAACATGTGGGCTATGCTTATAGGCAGAAGCAGTCAGTGCTCCCAGCTCTGCTAATCTAGGTGGCACAAAGGAAAATTGTCATGTCTGAATCCTCAGAGGTTTTGCCTCAGATCTCACTGTCCCAGCTCCATCATCTTTCTCCCTCCTTAGACAGGTATGGCCAGCTACCTTAGCCAGGAGTGCAGAAACATTCGGCTTTGGCTGTGATGACCTGCCTGGGGTTACCCAGCCTGCGGGTGAGGAGAGACCTGGCCCTGGGTTCACAGGACTCCATAACACACATCAACACAGAGCAGTTTACCTTTAAATTTCTCCACTTTATTACAGTATGTGCAGCATGGGAAGTTCTCAGAGAGAGAAAGTCCATTTTGGGCAAAAATTAAGTCATTTTTATATCACAGAGACATAAAAGGGCATTGAACACCATGACTTCAAGCAGCGAATACATGCTGTTAATTCCTATTTTTCACCTAGGCCAGCCAATAGATTATGGTGTTTTCTATTCTCTCAGGCTGATTTTTATGTTTCCAGGCTGTTTACCTGTTCTTGCAGTTACGGCAGTTACAGACTCTTACTTTCTCAGGATATTTTCCCCTTTTTCTGAACTATTTTACCCCCTTCTCAGAGGGTAAATGGTCCTTATAGCTCCTTCTTTTTATGCTTACTGATGTTATCCCAGGATCTCTCTAGTTTCTAGGTACCCAGCTGTACTTCAAAGACGCCAGCTGCACTTTTCAAGGATGGTTCTGGTTCACAGGCCTAGTTCCCAGACTGGCAGGCATTTTCTCTGTTAGTATTTCAACAGACATTTTATTCTGTTCAGTAACTTTCCCCTTCTAACCAGGTCATCTTTCTGGCTGTTCACATCCATAGCTTTAAAGTCTTGGTCGAGTTATACTGAAACAGAGGTTTCACCTGTTGTTTCTTAACACCTGTACAGAAGTACAGAGGACCTGGGCACAGCTGACAAATAAATCTGTAGGAGGATATATGACTCTATATAATTTCTGTTCCAAATAGGCTGACTTGCAAAGCCTTAAGCTCTTCTTGCCATTCAGCAAAGAAGTAAAAGTGTGCTGGCTCAGGAAAGAATGTGAAGAACGGTGCATAAATTTATGTCATTCTCATTTAAGTAGTTTTGAGGAAGAATCGTGCCTCAGAAAGACATAACGGAGTTCTACTCCAGAGAGGAGCCTTTATCAGTGTGTTGGGTTTGCGTGGCAAGGTTTTGGTAGCGGGGGGGGCTACAGGGGTGGCTTCTGTGAGAAGCTGCTAGAAGCTCCCCCTGTGTCTGACAGAGCCAATGCCAGCCGGTTCCAAGATGGACCCGCCGCTGGCCAAGGCCAAGCCAATCAGCGCCTCTGTGATAACATATTTAAGAAGAAGAAAAACACTTAGAGAGAGCTTTTGCAGCCGGAGAGAGGAGTGAGAAGATGTAAGAAACTCTGCAGACACCAAGGTCAGTGAAGAAGGAGGGGGAGGAGGTGCTCCAGGCGCCGGAGCAGAGATCTCCCTGCAGCCCGTGGTGAAGGCCATGGTGAAGCAGGCTGTCCCCCTGCAGCCCATGGAGGAAGGATGAGGGGGTGTAGAGATTCCACCTGCAGCCCGTGGAGGACCCCACGCTGGAGCAGGTGGAGGCACCTGAAGGAGGCTGTGGCCCGTGGGAAGCCCACGCTGGAGCAAGTTCCAGGCCGGACCGGTGGACCCGTGCAGAGGGGAGCCCACGCCAGGGCAGGTTTGCTGGCAGGACTTGTGACCTCGTGGGGGACCCCATGCTGGAGCAGTTTGCTCCTGAAGGTCTCCACCCCATGAGAGGGACTCCATGATGGAGCAGGGGAACGATGAGAGGAGTCCTCCCCCTGAGGATGAAGAAGCCGCAGAGACAATGTGTGATGAACTGACCGTAACCCCCACTCCCCGTCCCCCTGTGCCGCTGAGGGGGGGGAAGGTTGAAGCCAGGAGTGAAGTTGAGCCTGGGAAGATGGGAGGGGTGGGGGGAAGTGTTTTAAGAGTTGATTTTATTTTCTCATTCCTCTACTCTGTTTTGCCTAGTAATAAATTAGATGAATTCCCTCTCTAAGTTCGGTCTGTTTTGCTCGTGACGATAATTAGTGAGTGATCTCTCCCTGTCCTTATCTCGACCTACAAGCATTTCGTTATACCTTTTCTCCCCTGTTTAGTGAATGAGGGGAGTGAGAGAGCGGCTCTGGTGGGCACCTGGCCCCCAGCCAGGCTCAACCCACCACAATCAGGAGGCAAGAATTTGTTTGCCTCATGGCAAATTATGTTCATTTCCCACTGTGCTTAGGTCAGACCAGGCTGTGCCCACACTCTGCTCTTTTGCTGCCCACAGGTATAGGAAAGGAAGAAAGGAAGAGTTATTACTTCCCTTGGGCCACTGCTCTCCGAGGCAAAACCTGGTCTGTAAGGTGAATGGTCCTCAGTCCTCACTTTCAAATACTAAAGCCAACAAATTTCAACACCCAGAAGGATCAAAGTTTTCCATCAATATTAAGAAGAAATTATCATCATTTGATAATATCAGCTTGAGCTGTTCCATGAATCTGACAGGAAAAAAAGAAATAAGTAAACTTCAGCACTTCATACCAATGCAACAAATAAATAAAAAATAGTATATTCACTGGTTAATTCCAGAAACCATGCATATATAACATTTCATAAAAAGCAGGCAAAATATCCCAATGATATTTTGTTATGCTCCATGACAAAAGGGTTTTAAGTGTGTCCTTTAGGTACAGGTTTATTTTAGTTGATAATAATAATGATAATAAAGCACAGCAACCTCTGCTATCAAAGTAAAACACAATAGGAAAAAAAAAAAAAAGACCTCACGTTTTCAGTGGTGCACTTTTTGCAGTCTTTTCCTTTTAGTATGTAAATTCAATACAGTATTTCAGTACCCTTCAATATCCTTGCAACTACTAAAATATTAAAACTCAGTTTAAAATAGCTGTTATTCATAATAGCTTTTATGATCAAGACACTTGATCATTAGAAAATGATCACACCTAAAACAAGCTAAAATCAGCTCAGGCCAAAACAAGCCACCCAAAAGTCCTGAGTATGCCACATAAACATGAAGCCTGTGCCCTTTTGTAAGTAATGGCAAACTTCTAATTAAAGGACTTCAAAAGAAAAGTGTCTATTGCCATTTGAGGAGTCTATGACAGGGTTGGCAGAAATTACATAGACTCCTTTCTGGAGTGTGTCAGAATCCATACAAGATACACCAGCATGCCCAATATGGCTAAACATCTCTGTTGAAACAATTGAATGTCACCTTTACATTTGTTCAGCTGAGTCTATGCTCCATGATATCATAGCACCATACTCAGAAGGTGAAAAAATAGCAGAATTTTTTGTGCTTTATTATCATTATCATTATCAAATAAAGTCCAGTGACTTGGACTTTGCTTGTAACTGGAGCTTTTGAATACCAAGCTTGCATCTAGACTTCTATAACAGGTGCCTAAATGCAAGTATTCTCTTTTCAAACAGAATTACATTACTGAACTTAGAGTAACTACTAATGCTCCAACATCTGTTGCTGTCTCACAAGTACTGTGTCATGTTCCCTAGCTCTGTGGAGAAGTCTTGTAAATTCGTGGCAGTTCTATTGCTGCAGTCTAAAGCAGGCAAACTAGATCCTACACATTATGTCTAGCAAAGATTTCAACCTATCTTTGACAAGTAGATTATTGTCAAATTGAAAGAGGCCAAACATGTAAAACGAAGAATCTTTAAAAGTTCTATATCGTTGTGATTTAACCTCAGCAGGTTGCACCACGCAGCCACTTGATCACCCCTCCCCCACCCTGAGTGGGAGGGGAAGGAGAATGGAAGAAAAATTAGTGGGTTGAGATAAAGATAGTTTAATAGGATAACAAAGGAAAAGAATACTAATAATAGTAACAATAACAACAACAATATATAAAACAAGTGATGCACAAATGCAATTACCCACCACATGCAGAAGGGAAAAATCAACTTGATGGTCAGTCTATTTCCGAGCAGTGATTCCACCTCCCAGCTAGCTTCCCAGTTACATAGAGAGCATGATGCTATATGGCAGGGAATCTCCCTTTGGCCAGGCTGGGCCAGCTGTCCTGGCTGTGCTCTCCCAGCTCCTTGTGCACCTGGCAGGGCATGGGAAGCTGAAAATTCCTTGACTTAGTGTAGACACTACAACTACTTAGCAACAACTAAAATCATCAGTGTGTTATCAATATTATTCTCATACTAAATCCCAAACACAGCACTATACTGCCTACTAGAAAGAAAATTAACTCTATCTCAGCCGAAACCAGGACACTGCCCCTTCCCTGTGTACAGGCCACCAGAAGGAGCAGAGGGAGCCTGGGTGACCCAGCTGCACTCCATAAAGCAACTTGTGAAGGAGCTGAGCCATCGCAATGATGTGAGTGTCTCTCTTGTCTCCACTCTGCCACCAGATGCTTCTCCAGCCCAGCATCAGGTGCATAGCTTCTCACCTTCTGTTTTTTTTCCCCTTGCCCAGGCAACAACACTACACAACAGCAGCCTGGAGAGGCTGGTTGAGGGCCAGGTAAAGGTGAGGATTGCTTGGGCTGCTTTTGTATGAGGTCCCCATGTCCCAGCTTCCCCCAGCACTGGCGTCCTGGCCCACTGGGCACATTCTGGGTCTCTGGCTGCAGAAAAGCCTCTCGGCCTTCCCCATCACTGACCACAGCCCCTCCCCATCGCCAGGGGTCAATGCAGCTCATCAGGCGTCCTTTCTGCTGCGGGGCCGTTCGGTGAGCACAGCACATTTCTGGCAGGCTGGTGCAGAACAGCAGCCACCACTGGCCCCATCTGGCAGTGAAGGTGGACTTGGCCAGTTGGCAGGTGTGATTGGAGAAGACAGGTAGAGCAGCCCTTCTACCCTCCTCCTGCAGGCAGGCACCTGTGCTCCACGGGCTGCTGCAGCCCTTCCCACAGGGCATGTCCATCCCCATTGCTTTGCGGCAGGAGAGGGCTGAGCCCCTAGGGGCCCCTGGTTCCCAAATAGTGTCTTTCTCTTGTGCTCAGCGGCAGAGGACAGTGCTAAGAGGCTCCAGGAGTGCTCACCTGGGGGTTCTCATCAAGGGGTTTTGCTCTGGTTTCCTTGGCAGCAGGCAGGATGTGGAGGATGAGGAGGAGGGGGCTACTGAGGCCCTTAGCACGTCAAGGGAGCTCGGCCCCTGCAGAGGTGCCTGGGCAATTGGGGTCTGATGGCATGGGGGCTCTGTTTGGCTGGCCCTTGGCAGATCTCTGCAGCCAGGACGACACACTGCCCCAGCCCATCCAGGTAAGCAAACCCAGCCAGGGTGTCCCCATCCCTTTGGCTTCTCCTGAGAGCTGCTGTCCCCAGCAGAGGGACCCCGGGGGGGGTCTGGGGACAAAGCTGGCTCCTCCCCACATCATCTACCCACAGCCACCCTCCATCCTGCCCCAGTGAAAGCAAAGCTGTCTACACTTGCTCCTGTCTCTGAGGCAAGTTCACCTGCTCCAGGGCTTGTCTTCAGCCAAGCAACTGTCCTCCCATGTCACCTGCAGGACCTGGTGGCTCTCCTGGAAGAGCAACAACCCTCCATGGAGGGGATATAATGGCTTGCAGCCGGAGAGTACGTCTCAAGGTTGCTGAGGGAGGCCCTTGACAGTGGTGTGTAAATAAACCTGTAAAGCCAGCCTGCACACCTCCTGGCTGTCATCTTGCAGGTGAATTCTCCAGACCTGGAACCTAGCAGCTCCCTGCTCTCTCAGTGCTGATGGCTACCTGTGAGAATAGAGAGCTGAAACCCAGCCACCTGTTCACGAGCCAGAGTGTCAGGGATGCTGCCTGTGCTCCCAGAAGGAGTGTTCAAAGCCTCACCTGGAGCCCTTGGCATCGCAGGACTTCCTGCAAACATCTCTGCCAAGCTCCTTGATATAGAGCTTACGAGGAGTGGATGAGTGCCCTGCAGAAGACCAGCAGGCAGGAGAAGGTGACAGGAGACGGTGAGCAGCCTGCCTGCTCCACAGGGACTGGCTGTGCCTTGTAGAGGCAAAGCGATGGCTTCCTTGAAAAAGCCAGGTTTCCTGCCAGCCACCTCTTGCTGCTGTGGAGTCGGATTTTGGGAAAAAAGGCAGAGAAAAGCATTTCTCTCCTTGGAGCACTTCCTGAAGGCATTGGAGGTTGCTCCACAAAGTGACTCTTGCCAGAAGGGCAGGGAGGGAGGTGGCAGTATCTCGGTGAAGGCAATGCCTCTGTGGCAGACCTGGTGTGGCCAGGGAGCCTTCCCTCGAGGGGCTGGGGTGAGATCACCCTGGGCGACAAGTGTTGACAACATCTACTTTATTAACGTTGTGTTCCTGTTCCCTCAGGGTGGCCAACAAGTTGCCCCATACCAACCTCCTCCTACTGAAACACTTGCTTGGCCTGCTGCTTAATATCAGCAAAAACTCTGCAGCCAGCAGGATGACTGCTAGCAACCTGGCCATCTGTGTGGGGCCAAACCTACTCAGCCTGGCTGAGGAGCACACGCTCCTCCTGGAAGTGCTGGTGCAGGTGATGGGGCATTTACCACCTGGCTACAGCCTTCTGGGCCCACCTGAGCTTTGCTGTTCAAAGGTACATGGCTGCCTCCTCTCCTGAATAAACACTCATGGGGTAGCTGCCAGTAAGAGCAGCCCCATAGCTGCAGCTTTCTGTACAAAAGCAAGGGTCAGGAGTGGAAAAGGCTGTTTGATCTGGTTTTAGCCACCTGGACTGAACTCAATGGTTTGATGTGTGCAGGTGATAGGCCTGGTTCCTCACTGAGAACAGACAGAAACTCTTTGGAGAGGAGATGGCTCCAATTTCCAGCACACCAGACGAGGAGTCAGCAGCACCGTCAGTTGAAACAGAAACAGCAGAGGTATGTCAGGTCCCCAAATGCTGTGGCAACATGGCTCATGCATGAGACTATAGTTCCTGATGGAAAGCTGACACTGTACAGGGTCTTCTCCTCACCAGAAATAGAGATCCTATGCATTTATGTCTATCAAGAAAGGACTTCCTTCTTGCTGTGGACTCAGACCCTATGAAGGGGAAAGCAAGGTCATCCATCAGCCTGCAGGTCTGCCAAAGTTGAGAGTAAGGCTGACGCAGGTTGGCTTTCGCACTTTGTGCGATGATCCCATTAGCTTTTTCTCAGCTGAGCTGTCCTGTCAGTAGCTGTCACCTTCAGAAAAACTGAGCTGAGATCCTCCTTCTTCAGAGTTTCATCAAGTCTATTTTGGAGTGGGGGACTGTGTGAAATCTGGACAATGCAGATCAATCAAAGTGATCTGCTTTTAAGCACCCAGGTAGCTATTTGGCAAACAGTAGCTTCCAGGTAGGTCCTTATCACCTGTTCACTTCTACATGTCCATTGTAGGTGCCTGTGCAGCATTTTTGTGTGATAAATATCTTGCTAGATAGAAAAAAGGAAAAAAAAAAAGTGCTTATGTACCCTGAAGAGTAAGGACTACAAGTAATACAGAACATGAGTACTTTAACCTGTGGTAACATCGTGTGTTGAGCTCAGCTGGACACAAGGTGTCCACCAAGCTGCTCTATCACTCCCCTCCTCAGCAGGACAAGGGGGGAGAAAATAAGATTGAAAATAAGATTGAAAAACCCCTTGTGGGTGAAGATAAAGGCAGTTTAATAAAAGCAAATCAAAGGTCTCACGCAGAGGCAAAGGGAAAAAAAAATTATTCTGTACTTCCCATCAGCAGGTGATGTCCAGCAGCTTCTCAGGAAGCAGAGCTTCAGTACGTGCAGTGGTTGCTCCAGAAGACAAATGTCATAATAACGAATACCCCCCACTTCCTTTCTTTCCGATTTTTATTGCTGAGCAGACATCATATGGTATGGAATATCCCTTTGGCCAGTTTGGGTCAGCTGTCCTGGCTGTGTCCACTCCCAAGATCTCGCCCACCCCCAGCCTACTGGTGAGGCGGGGAGAAATGTCATAGAGACAGCCTTGGTGCTGTGCCAGCACTGCTCAGCAGCAGCCACAACACCGGTGTGTTACCAACACCTTGCTGGCTACCAATGCACAGCACAGCACTGTGAGGGCTGCTGAGGAGACTAACTCCAGCTCAGCCAGACTCAATACAGGCAGTTATCCAGTCATATTTGAGGTTTGTTGTACTTCCATGCAATGCACAAGAAACAAAAAAGCTACAAATTTATTGTGTTGTGACATAACTACTGTGGGTTAAATATGAGCTATATAGAACACTAAAATACCTATATATTGCAAAATAGAGCTTGCAAAAGCAGTAACAACCATTGCTAATTATTCAACAGTCCATACAAAAATTGTCACATAAGCAGTCTCTGCTGACAGACTAATCTCTTTAAAGATTTAAAAAAAAAAAAAAAGTAAAAAAAAAAAAAACAAAACCAAGAAAAAAGTAAGCTGATGCTATTCAATATTCTCCTGGAAATCTTTCGTCTTGAAAAGTGGAGGAAGGAGCGTTGACCACAGAACAGACATTAACAGTCAAACATCAATGTACATAAATCCTCTGTGAAAATACCAACATGTTAGATTCCCTATTATACTTCCAAGGACTTCATCCTAAAATTGTTAGCATACTGCATAAGTTAGTCTATATTTTCAGTAACTAGTGCCCTGTTCACCTGTGAAAATTGGATTGAATTTCCCCCTCCTCCCCCCAATATGATTGGAAAGATATTCTGGGGCAAAAAATATTGACGTATATTGATTGTTTCAGAATTCATAAAGAAATCTATTAGGATGCTTTCAGTATTCTTAGCTTCCAAAATAATCTTCCACTTTCTTTACAGCAAGGTTGCCAGTTTTGTCATTGAACTTTGTCAGTACTACAATGCAATTGTAATTGCAAGATACTGAGAAATAAATGACAGCTGTATCAGGAGATCAGCAAACTGCTCCTCCAACAGCTTCTGTGGCACTTCCATTGATGTACCAAATTTAGACAGAAAAATCTCACATATAGTCCTGGCTAGAGAGTCAAGCTGCTGATGACAGTTTAGTTACAGAACAGGAGTGTGAGGGGCATTAACTTCCTTCTGACCTTGGTGTTGCCTATCGTTGGCGTGGCGACCTGGTTCAGGAACGGCACAACGACCAATCCCAGGTCGTTCGGTCCATCAGCTCGCGGACACCAATGTGGTGGACGGCAAATGGCGTTTATTGGTGGGCGACATAGCATTATATAGCTTGGGTTTACAACATCACATCCGTCTGCTTACGTCGTAAATTAAACACTATTGGCTATTAGGAGAGGGGTCTTATCTTTCCGTACAGCGCGACATCTTCCGGCCGCCAGGCCCTAGCTATCTACACCTTGGCACCTCAAGATCAAAGTACAGACTTCTCTTTTTGGAAGCCTAGACAGAATATTATTCACATCCTAATATTGATCCTGTGGCTCTAGGTCTGTTTATTTAAAGGAAGACTTTATTTTTAAATAAACATAAACCTAATAACTTATTTGTCTTTCTCTTTTCCCTTTCTCTCTACTCTCTGGAGGAAAAAAAAATAAAATTCTTTTTTTCTGCACGTGTTTTACTTGAGATTGAAAGAGAATGATACATCAAACCCATGAGGATTGATAGTTTGTTGGGGTTTTCTTTGAAATGGAAAAGTAAAGCCATTTTTGTTATGAGAAGTGTCTAGTCTTGACTCAGTTACTCTGTAAATATTTTTTCTCAGTTATAAGCAGTCATCAGGATTGGTCTCGCAGACTTATCTTAGTATTATAAAGGTAGACAGTCTGGCTGTACCATGTACCCTTGTGTCACGGTATTTATTCACCCAAACTGAAGAACTGAGCAAAGTGCAAAAAACTGTCTTCCAGCTCATACTCACTGTTTTCTTAGTTCAGAAATCATGATATGCAGTGAAGTGAAGGGAGGGTGCTGCTGTAGCCATGGACTTGCCACGGGATTGAGCTGAGACATTCAAAGCTAAGAATTCAGAAGTGCCTCATATCCTACAGTAAAGGCCTGCCCATAAATAACTTTGAACCTCAGACTAGTGACCTTGAAACGGAAACTCTGCTTAAAGGGTAATAGACATGCATAATGCTCCCTAACTTGATGTCCTGCACAATGTCTTCTACCCCTTACTGTTTGCTTCAGAGGGAACGGGTTTGTGTTAGTGATCTGGTATAAATCTGAAGCTGCCACTACAGAGGCAACAAAGGATTGATAATATGATTCACAGACTGGCTCTATGAACTGCAAACTAAACTGGGGATTGACCTTCAATACTACGGAATATAAAATCGCTTTTTTTGGCCCCTAGCTAAAATAAAATAAATTAAAAAAAAAAAAAAAAGAAGAAAAAAAGAAGCAAGAAAATCAAAGAAAGAGAGAGGGAGAGCTAGCTGCATTTCTGAAAGATTCAAAGCAAAAGTAGTGGTGGAAGCAAAGACAGATTTGTGAGATTATGGAAGAAGTGGTATGATCTGGGCTTCTACAAAAACATCTCCCTTTGGGCATTCCATTTGTATGCATGAGCACTATTTTATTTTCAGTAGCAGACAGGTGTCTAATAGAACATTTTAATAATTTCTAAGAACATGAATTCTGCAACTGATTGAAAATAGAACCTTTTACATTAGTAGTGTTGTGACATGCCAGTAAAATCAATAGAAAATGTGAGTTTTATAAATACAGGAGTGATTATGAATGTATTTGAACAAGATCCCAATACTAAGCAAACTATGCAAAATAAATCTGTTGCAAATACGCATGAAGTAGAAAACTATCACCAGTTCAGCCATCCTCTCCACATGCTTTACTTTTCATACAGATCAATTTACATCACACATAACATATGATTTTGGACTACCAATTGTTCATTTGCAGAACTGTCAGTTCTATAGGTCTTGAAAGCTGATATCTCACAAAAAATACTTATGAGGAAAACTCCATTAGGGATCTTACATCTTTATCCAAAAAATTAGTTCCTTTTACATGACTGATCAAAATAGCAGACAGTTTATCTACTAGTTTTCTAACTTGTCTACTAGCTTTCCTCATTATTTTTTGCTGTTGTAAGGAAACCAAACAGTTCTGAGAAGTGACTGATGAGCAACAGAAACTTGCACAAGTGCGAAAATTCATGATCATAAGATTAGGCACTGGGAGGAGGTGTGATGGAGTGTAGGACCAAGATCTTCCCCTTTTCAGTTGAGGTTTTTTTTTTTTTTTTTGTCAGCATGATGTGAGTACACCCCATCTGATGTGACTAATCTAAAGGTAAATTGAGTAGAGATCTGTGAAAATTCCCTCTCTTTCACACAAACAGATCAAACAGATAAACACTGACTTTGCAGTGAAATGGTTACTGCAAGGCATCTGAGTTAATGCTTGAGTGCTCTGAGGATTGAGGATTACTTTTAGTCTTGTGATACATATGCATCCTTTCATGTCACTAATAACAGACATATTAAAAGTAGTATATGAAAAAAGAAGCAATAAAATTAGTTTTGATCAGTAAGGAAGCCTTTTGATGACACAGGGACATGTGCAGCAATATTAGTTCATCCTCCTTTCACATCAAAGTGGAGATGCCCTGCAGGTCATAAAGTTGGATCACTAGTGAAGACTTAACTCCTAACTTTGGGGAGAGTTGAAGCTTAGAGATGAATGCATTTTCTCTGTCTGATCTACTTAAACTATTGATAATTCTTGGCTTCTCCCAATCAGGTGCCTCTTGCACAGAGTTGTTTTGAAATTGCAGGTTTCTTTCGTTCATGAAGATTTTTCCTCCAGAATTTTTGTGTGGTCATTATTTTCTGATATGCATGCCAACAGTATATAGTCTTAAGTCCAACTTGTCAACACTGAGGTCAAGAAAATGCAGCTGTTGTGTCTCACAGGTGATTAAATATTTAATGGAGATTACATCTCAAATCTACTCTGATGCTGGTTGTTGGCAGTATGTTGACAAACCAGAAATTTTTCCTAATATCCAATCTAAACCTCCCCTGGTGCAACTCGAGGCCATCTCCTCTTCTCCTATCGCTTGTTACTTGGGAGAAGAGACCAACGCCCACCTGGCTACAACCTCCTTTCAGGTAGCTGTAGAGAGCAATAAGGTCTCCCCTCAGCCTCCTTTTCTCCAGGCTAAACCACCCCAGTTCCCTCAGCTGCTCCTCACAGGACTCGTGCTCTAGACCCTTCACCAGCTTTGTTGCCCTTCTATGAAGCAAGTTTTGTGTTTGCCAGGTTGAAACTGAGCAAACAAACATGAAGCTATTGCTATTTTGAAGGCTACAGAACAATAACTGTTGTGGTTATATGGTAAATCATTAACCTTTTGGCTAACAAGCTGTATTTTCCTATATTGTGAAATGTGTAAATAACTTAACAAATTACTCCAAACAACATTCTAATTTTGAAGATACTTTAAATGTCAGTAGTTTCAGAACAGCTCTGACTACTGACATCTCCTTTCAGCCTTTTAGAAAAAAATAAAAATATTATTGTCACCATGCACTGTGATTTTTTCATTGGTGTTGCTAATTGTTTCACTTGTGCCCAAAGACATTTATTCTGTTTCATCCACACTGTGACAACCAAGCAAGTTTATAAAACAGTACTTTGAATTTTACACAATACTGAAAATAAAGAGACAATGTATTCTTCTCTGAAGAAAATACATTCCCAAGTCAGAAGTGAAACTACTATTTAATTTATTAAACACTTAAAAACATATGGAAAAAATAAATGATAATAGCCTTGAGATTTGTAGAAGTACTCTTCTAAGAGAAGTGTCTATCTAAGACAAAAAAAAAAGTAAAAAATTCAGCTACATTAATAAGAAATCAGAAATTCAGAATTTCCATGGTAAAGCAGGAAGCCTTCAAATCATCAGCTAGCAGTAAGCTTTGAGTCCTTAATGTTCTGTTTTACATTCCCATGAGGTCAATGTTATACAAAGTTTAAAAACCGTAAGAGTGGCAGTTTATATAAAGTCTGTTACTGTAGATTTTAATTTTCTGTTTGATCCACACAAATTTAATCTTCCCTTTCAGTTCAGCATTTTAGTACTCCAGTAAAAGCATATTAACTGAACATTATAATCCTAGACTCAATATGAATAGTGATACTTATATAATTAGAAATTGCAATAAATCAGTAGTCTAACTCTTGAACAGCTTCTGACCAGAAGCACTATAAATTAAGTGAATTGTATTCATATTTGTCTTGTCAGCTCTTCAGCTTGGATGCCAAAACTTAGGTAAACATGATCTCCCTTTAGTGACCTCTCAGGGAATCAACCTCTCCCTGCAGATTGTGGGGACTTAAATAGTTATCTCAGGATAGTTGGATCTTAACCTTAAAACGGTATTTATATTCAGCTTCAGGTTGGTATTAAAAAAGTTTATTTGAATCCAGAAATTAGGATAGCACCTTCAGTTACTAAAAATGTACTTTTTTTATACCCTATGTCCTTTTGCAGGTTCTAGCACTATTGTGCTCAGTGTTCCTATTAAAGCCCAATAGGCTAAGAACCTCTCCTCTCAAAACTGTATGTCACTAACCACTGCTTTTTATTAAAACAAACAAACAATCAATCAAACAAACAAAAAACCCACTGTAATAATAATGGTCTAATGCATTCACAATGCAATTCAAACTTGTAATAATGCATCCAATTCATAGTGGATGGTTTTGGTTTTGAAAACATGCTTAAAAGCTTATTCAGAATTCCTAGTCCAGATACTCACCTGAGGAATCACAATAGCTGAGAAGTGAGCATTAAAGTGTTAAATTTATTGGCTAACTACTTACTCATGCAAAGATATTTAATGGTAGCACACTGCACCATAAAGTCTACTGCTAAAACATGCAGTTTATAGAAATGTATCTGAAAACCATCAGGTCTATTCACTCAGGACATACCTATTAATACCAGTTATGAACCTGCTGCACTGAAATCCTGTAACAGTGTCCCAACTTTGATGTGATACTCTTACATTTCTGCTACAGTTGAGACATTAAGCAGAAAGAAATGGAAGAATGAGGATTACATATCACCTTTGCTTGAAAGAATCTACGGCTAAAACATGCAGAGGAACCTGCAGAGAGTGGAACCTGAACTCAGAAAATTTCCCTGACAAAGGTTGCTTTCACTTATTTTCAATCTGTGCCTGGAAAAACAAACAAACAAACAAACAAACAAACAAACAAACAACCCCCCAACCAACCAACCAAAAAAACCCAAGCAACCAAACAGAAAAGATTCAAGATAACTGGAAAAGTGATTGCTTGATTTGGACCAGATTGGTTTGGGGGTTTTTTTGTGTTTTGGTTTTTTTTTTTTTTTTTTGTGAATTGTCGTTGTTAAGAAATGAATAAACCTGATTTTTTACTCCAATATCACTCTTAAAATAAAAACTTATTGTTTGGGGTTTGTATTGGGGATGTAATTGGAGGGTGTAGACATTTGGTTTTTGAGGAAATATTTTAATTGCTCATTAGTAAACATATCCACAATGAAATAGACGTTCACTCAAAAGACGAAAGTCTCTTTTTTCCAAAATCAGTGAATTTTTTTGAGAATCAGCCTTAAAATTAATTGCAAACACATATTTTAAGCATGCAAAGGACCAATGGAGAGAATTTAAGGGTGAAACTAAGTTTTGCTGCCAAAAAATTTTGTTTATGTGCTAAACAGGACAGCAAAAATTTAACAAGACTTGTTTGAATGATCATTACCCACACCTTTGAAATCAATTTGAAGATCTTTTTATTTTATTCCCCCAAATGGTACATTTGCATTCAAAGAAGGAACTAACTAGATAAAATTTTATAATCAGTGCTATACAGGCAGAAATAAACTATTTTATAGCTTTATAAACTGTCCATCTCTCTTCTGAGATTCTAAAGATCACCATCTTATTTCTACCTGAAGGAAATGCAACCTAAGATACCTTTCATGAAAATAAGAATAGAGCCTACATGTTCTGTGCCCTAAAATTATATATTGCCTTCTTGAATATAAAATTAAATTCCATTATTTCTCTCTCTGAGCATTTTAAAATATTTGTTAAATGAATATAGAAGAGAGGTCTATAGACTAGCATGATGGTGAGATGTCTGGTCTTTTGCTTTGACAGTATACCTAAGTTAAAAGAAGGCTGAGGGGAGACCTTATCGCTTTCTACAACTACCTGAAAGGAGGTTTGTAGCCAGGTGGGTGTTGATCTCTTCTCCCAAGTAGAAGCGATAGGATGAGAGGAAACGGCCTCAAGTTGCGCCAGGGGAGGTTTAGATTGGATATTAGGAAAAAATTCTTCACTGAAAGGGTTATCAAGCATTGGAACAGGCTGCCCAGGGAAATGGTTGAGTTACCATGCCTGGAGGTATTTGGAAGACACGTAGATGTGGTGCTTAGGGACGTGGTTTAGTGGTTGGACTTGGCAGTGCTAGGTTAACAGTTGGACTTGATCTTAAAGGTCTTTTCCAACCTAAAAATTCTATGATTCTATTCTATGATTCTAAATAAAATCATTGACGAAAGTGGTCTGTCAAAAGACACCACATTGCTAAATCATTGCTGCATTTAACATTGCCATACTGAAGTGATTGATATGTGATAGACAAAATAATTTTATTTTAAGACTATTTAAAAGACTTGATAAAACATAAAAGACAAAGAATTACTTTATTTTCTTATAACATCCTGGGGACTCTTAACTCATTTTAGCAGGGCATATCCTACACAGGATATAAACAATAGAGGAAGTCTGCTTCGTCATTTCTGGGAAGTTGTCAGTAACTGATCATAGCACATACATTAAAAAAATCCTACTTCCAAAATTAAATATTTGTAATATCGTTAAGGGTTGGGGGGTTTTGTTGGGGTTTTTTGTTTGTTTGTTTTGGGGTTTTTTTGGTTTTTTGGTTTTTTTGGTCAGAATTCAGTTTCTGTGGATTTTTGCAGTATGGAGCCTCTGGTGGCTTTCCATAATTCTGCTCCAATGGAGCTTAATCCTGACATTATTTAACACATTGCTTTACATTAAATACTTGGTAGTCAGGTGCAGAAAACTAAAATTAAAAAATTACTGTGTTAAACACGGGAACCTAAAACATATTTTTTGCTTTAGCTAAACTTTTCTTAATAAAAAACAAAGACTATAGAAGAATGTCTTTTGTCTGGAAAATAGTAATTGTAGTAGAAATGGAAAAAAAAATCAAGTCAAGACATAACGTGTATTTTCTCCTCCTTGCATAGTTAGTAAACTTCACAAAACATTACTAAAAGAGTAAAAGATGAAAAATATTTTAATATGCTTTTAATATATTGTCCTAAGCTACAAAAGCAAAAAATGTTTTTGGATCACTTCATAGGTCTTCAGAATGTTTAAGTGTTAAGAAATCCTATATCAATGCATTGCAAAATTCCAGTCCCCTTCTGCTCTGACTCATCTCTCTTAAGCATGTTGATGCCTTTTGAACCACCTTGTATGGTCATGTGAGTAATTTCCAGAAAGGGATTGCAAATAACCTAAGTATAAGGAGGTAAGTAGATAAGATAGTGCTTCTGATGACTCCTGCTCATTACCCCTGTTTGCTTGGCTCTTGGCTTTGAGATACCTGTGATATATTGGCTCTTCCTACTTGTTAGAGAAGATTAGCAACTGGCTCAGTATTTTTTTTCTATATTGCTTTTGGCTTGGGAGGAATTTATGTTTTCTGTGTCTTTCCTGCCCACCATGAAACTGCCTTACTTTATGTCAAAGTCAGTTGCTAACTCCTTGGAAGGCTACATTTATGATTCATTGTCATTTCATTGTAGTTGCTTATAGACCAAACTTCTACCTTGCCTAGTCTAGGAATATTACTTGTGGGGAAGACAGATGAAAAATGAGCGTACATTCTCTTTTGGCCACAATGGATGTTTTAGGTGGGAGATCACAATGCATTTTCTAGGGCAGCTTCAACACACATTATTGCCTGCTTATAAAGAAGAAACCATTTCCCTGAACCACATTTGAAATGTCATCACCATAACCACAGAAGATCTCTAAGTTTCAGGCCTCTCTATGCTATAATGCAATATGCTGAAGTCACTCTGCCTAACATGTTTACAAGAAGGTGCCACAACTTCTACCATCTTCCTTATATCCTTTGCAGCCTCATGAAAGAAGATGTGGGATGACTTTTTGTTGGTATGCAGGACACAAGAAAGTATTCTACATGCAAGCTTCATACCAGATCAGTGCCTCACTTTGCATTACTTCTCCATGTGAAATGAAAGGCCTGTGATTTGCCTAAAAATAATTAAAAAAAAATAAAATCTTTCTTAGCTTTAAAGAAACTCGAACCTTAAAAAAAAATACCAACAACCAAACCCCAAAACTTTATTATAGTAAAATTTGCAGCTTATTAAATCTGATACTAGATTTTGAAGTTGACATAGGGAAATGATAGCATAACAGACAATTCTGGCTGTGATTCTGGTTTACAGATATGCTTTTTTTCCATTTATTTCTTTCAGTTAGCAGACTTTTAGGTCACATAGTTTGATAACGTTGGGATTCAGATTGGTTCTGAATACAAATAAGTTTCATTGCATAGTTGTTTGTGATTTGCAAACAAATAATTTTGGAATTTATTCCAAACATACATACATAGTAATTGGCACAATGTATGTAGTTCATTAGCAGTTCTCAATAAAGGTTATGACAGATACTTTTCTGATTAACAATGTGTTAGAAATGACCCCAAAATACAAGTGGCTGGAATGAGAATAGTGCACCTGATTCCTTTTTTGTATCCATATACTTCTCATTCTGCTTGGCCTTTGTGCATCAGACCAGCCTGTTAATAATTGGTTTTCTTTTCCTCTCACACAATGCAAGGATGTTAGTTAAGCCATTGGACTTACCACAAAGATGTCTGATTGAAATCTCTTGAAATCAAAGTGCCTCCCTCTCACAGTACAAGTACACAAGTACTCCCTCTCACAAGTACAAAAAAGAAAAATGATAAAATAGAATGCAACACATTTCTTTGTAAGGATTTTCATTCATTTCTATTTCCAAGATCTCTCTCCTCGCTTTAAAGAGTTTGGCTGCTGAAAAACTTAAGTGCTCCATCTTAATGGTCAGCACACAGTTGTGATTCCATAAGCCCTGGGAAAAAATGCTGTTACCAGTCAGAAAAGAGAGAGATCTTCCCTTGTCCATATTTCACTAGTCAGTCACTATCGCTTGTGATGCAACATTTCTACTATTGCTCAGGATGTAGCATTTGTTCCAAAATTCTTTTTCAAGTTCAAAGACAGACATATAAATGCAATGGTTTGGTATGATTATACACCTATCAAGTGTCAACTGTACTTCACATTGTTTGTGCCAACTATTTTCCATACAAAAAGGTACATATATGCATATGTCTGCAAATATACATACACACAAACACAAATAAAAACATAGTATACATATTAATTGGAAATATTCAGAATAATTAAAAAAAAAGAAAATATCATAGACTAGTGCAGCTTCAATTAGTAGTTTCGCAAAATGTGAAAAGTGCAGCTCTATCACCTAGTTGAGCAGGGTCTCAAAGATCCCAAGGGTCAGGTTTGTTCACAGGGTGGTTTCTCAGGTTTAGATTGTATTTGGCAGTTTAGCAATCAGAAATTGATCCCTAACTCTCCTTCCAGCATGTTTTGGACCGGAAGAGTCAAGCTGCTGTAAGTAATAGAGATATATCAGCAGACCTACTTGGGAAAGCCTGTATAGCCTCTTTCTTCCATGCACCTGGCCCAGCTCAGGCTATTACTGCCTATTGATTCCCTTCATAAGCAGTACATTTCATCAAAATCATCCCCATGCATGAAATCGGTACAACACACAAGGAACATTTATTGTACAGTCTATTATTGTCCCAGCTCAGTCAACCATTAAGAATGAAGTGAATCACTGAAGCAAAGCGAGCTGAACTAGAAAATCCTGAAATTAGTAAAAAAATGAAAAGATGTTTAGGCTGAGGGATTTTTATTTAATTTTTCTAGAAGTCCTCTCTTTTGTGATGCCTTTGAGTAATAGCAAATAATTTTTCTGCACTTTCTTCACTTTCACCTTATCTTTATATTTTTAACGTTTGGATTGCTTGTGTATTTCGGACTCTCTCCAAAGCTTATTACAGGGTTTCTGCTCTGTTTTGATGTGTGTAGTGTTACAAAACAGATTATCTTGATTATCAACAACAGGTGGAATAGGCCAGGACGTGGCTGTACTCACTCTAGGGAGCTGACTGCCATGGCAGCGCACCGGCTGGAGGCTCCCTGAGGGAGGGAAGGCTGGGAGGGGGACACTCCCCATGAGGTCTGACAGGGGCAGGGCCTCCAGCCAGGGCTGTCCCACCACCCCAGCCAGGATCAAGGCAGCTGGCAGGGGTACCGGGGCAGCTCCAGCCCCAGGCATCAGGCACTTCCATGGGGATGGGGACAGGCCAAGGCCGGGGCCCGCGGGTGGGGGATCAGGCTGGGCAAAGCCATGGCTGCAACATGGCAGGGCCAGAAGCTCAGGTGGACACAGAGCACATAAGCTTCAGCTTAAAAGCGTCTCCCAAGGAAGGAGGGGGAGCCCCTCTGAGGCTTCCTAGCAGAGATATTTGGGGAAGCCCCCGGTGAAACACCTCCTAGTTGGCTCTTTCATGGCTGCCAGCAACACTGTCTCTAGTTTGGTGCTGAGCCCAGGCAGCTGTACCCTGGGGAGGAGGGGACTCAGGGATATGGCACTGACCCTTATTTCTAGAAAAATGAAAACATCTTGCTTTTACGAGTAGGCTGACCACAAAGCAGCTGAAAACAGAAATTCTGGATGATCAAATGAGTTTAAGAGGAGTGCAGCCTCTAATGGCTCCATTAAAAAACTTCCAAAGCAGTAAAAGCTTAAATAATACATGAACTCCACAGCATCAAATATGTAAATATATAAAACTCTATTTAGCACTCACCACAAGCTAATTTAGTATAATTTACCATAAAGCTGATAAACGAGTTCAGAAATAATTTACGAAGGACTTGAGTATGAGCTGCAAGCCATGTATATGGCCAGAAAGGTGAAGCAAACTGCCCAAGGTATAAGATGTAGCTAGCGGATCAGAAAAAGATCCCATGTGAAATGAAATAAACGGAGATAATCTCTGGTATGGTGAAAGGAGTGTTAAGAGAATGCAGTAGATATGCTTTCCACACCTTGAATGAGAGACGCTGAAGGATTTTTCTAATCAGACACTCACTCTCTTGCTTCCAATTCTCAAAATAATGTGTGGATATCAGGACTTTATTATTTATTGTAAAGGGAAAATAGTACTTGTGTTACTAGCAAAAGTCTCAGAGGCAAAGTTTAAGTCTAGTGTCCCAAAGGCTGCAAGTGTAGAAGAGTAGTATAGAAACTACAAGAGTCACAAAGAGAATAATGTTGGAAAGAATACGTTTAGGGTGTTTTGTGCAACATGGGACAGATAGCATCATATATGTGATCTGGGGATGCCATAGATGAACTCATAAAACTGAAGCTGAACACAAGGCAAAAAAGGCCAGGCAGAACATTGTAAAAAAAAAAAACAAAAAAAAAAACCCCCAACAACAACAAAAAACCCCCCACATCAGTTGAATCAGAAAAGAAAAAGGGAAAAAAATCATCCTCCGTGTGGCAATCTGAATCAAAAGCAATCAGGAAATGCAAGTACTTACCAATCAGTACATTGCAGTTGAACAGTGAAAGAGAACTTTTGGCAGGTAAATGCTTCAGTCTCCTCTACAAGGACTTAGTAACCTCACATCAAGCTCTTCCACCCTTCCTCAATGCTGAGCATCATTCTCCACTACAAATAAAACATGATTCTTTGTAGGTCAGAATGGCAGAATGGGAATCTGAATGATTTGTGATGCTGAAACAAAGAACACTTTATCCTAGTCACCGGTGGAAATACTGTTCAAGTAATCATGGTTTGTTACAAGAAAAATCAGTTGAACTCGAATTGATCAGATTTAAATGTAAGCTTTTCAAAGTTAGGTGTCTATTGTTAGCGACTTACTGGAGGTGTCTTTACAGACGATACAGAAAAGCAAGCACCTCCAGAGGGTGATTCTTTCACCTTTTTTAGACATCCATGTTAAAGCAGATTAATCACTCTGTGATGATGCCAGTTCCTCCACTGATGCTAGAAAGAAACTATATGATGACTGTAGACTAAAATGAATGACTTTTAGATGCTCTCAAGTTAGTGAGATGAATCCTACATTAGATTAGCAAATTAAAAGAATAGGAATTTTGCCCTCTCCCTCTGCACATAAAGTGAGTTAATGGATAAGCCAGATAATCACTAAGTGAAAGTAACTAAATCTTCAGGAAAGATCTTTGAAAATAAATGTGCTGGCTTTCTTAAAAAGTCATTAAAAATAAAGATTTTTCTTTTTCTACCATGTCCTCTCAAAGCTTTCTTCTTACGTTTATTTTGGGATGATCTCTCTCCCATGAACTTAAGATGCTTTGCATGTGACAGAAATATTGATACAAACAATATTGTTCATTCAGGAATCAGCTTTTGCCCTGGTGGAATAATTTAATGGTGATACAAGGAGATTGTCTAGACATTTGCGTGCATACATTTCTGTATTTCTCTGTCAGTTGTCTGTAGTAATGTTTTTAACTGGATTATTAATTTAGGCCAAATCTGACGATGGTGGTCTCTTTTATTTATACAGCTAAATAAAAAAAGAGCTAGAATTCAATCCCTTGCTGTAAGACCAAGTGGCCCTGGCTCATGTATACAGTGTTTATTACTAACCTCATCAAGAGCAGATCTGTATAGCAGGGAGATCTAGTTGGAGCAATGCAAACCAGAGCCTGTGGGAGAGCTAATATTTAACTAATCAGGGATCCAATACTTGAACATATTCCCAGCAGCTTCTTTTAATTACAAGTATAGACTTGAAGTTCCTAAAGATTTTATGAAAGGAAGCATCTATTCAAGGAGAGACCTAAATCAGTGTTTTTAGTGACAGAAAACTTTTAATACAAACTTTAAAAGCTGGAAAGTCACAGGATATAAGCCTTCACATATTCTGTTTCTCATAGAAATACTTGGTTTATTTGATGACTGATCATGTTTTCTGCACACATCTTAGGCTTATTGGGTTTATTAGCCCTTCTCAGATTCAGTGAAAGACTAATAAAAAATAAATATGCTCTGATAATAACGTGGTGTAACTTTATTCACATCTCACATTTTTGTCCGTGCTGAGGTTGTATTTTATTTGAATAGTCCCTGAGATTTCAGATGGGACAAACTGCTTTACAGTACCATCATTTTTATCCATAGATCTCAAAATACTTTTCGAGGGGTAAAATGATTGTCAGTTTGGCTAAACTTCTCACACTGATTGTTTATGTGACTTGTCCAGAGTCAGTAATACCAACAACAACATCAATGGCCTCTCAGTAACAGTAAATCCACTGGGAGAAACACATTGGAGTCCGGATGATCTATTCAGTGAGTGTCTCCTCTACATCAGAAATGCCAGGGGTGGCCTGCTATGTATGTGTCTATGAATAGATCTATACATGTGCATGAATGCTGTATAGTATAGTAATAAATAAATATACATGCACAACATTAATTGCCACCTTATAAGTAATTTCAAGTAGACATAAAGTGAAGCCTTGCTGTGGATCTGAGTCTGCTTGCTTTTCTGGGTTTTGTTCAAACCCTTAGTGTATGCTAAGCACAGGAGGTTTTTTGTAGCTCAGTGTGCTGGAGTTACCGCTAAAGCTTCTTACAAAACAAAGAATCAAAACAGAAATGCCTAGGGAGAGGAACAACAGCCAGAAGGTGAGACAAAGACAGAACATGAGAAGTAATCTCAATTGGCAGGTCTAGCCAGCCACAACAGAGTGTTAGTGTGGAAATTTGTTGAGAGAGATTTTCAGGACACTGCTGTCCACACAGAAAACAGGGTACGCATTATTCAGTTCAAAGCACAGCCCTCTACGTTACTGCTGCTCTCAAATGCCTATGCATGACAGCAATAGTTTGCCCTCATGTCATTTATACTTCTATCTAAACAGTAGCCAGCCATCTTTATACACTTAAAATCTGCTGGAAGGGGAGGACTGTGTTTTTAAACATAGTTGCTTTCGTCGCTTGCAGTACTTTCCAAATGGTAAATAAATCTAACATTCTCGTTAGTGACATAAGTTACCACCGTTTGTTTGACATGAGCTTTCAAGAGTGAGGGGTGAAATGTTTTCACAGAAATATTTTCATTTGTCCAAGTGGAGGTTGTATAAAAAGCAAACCAAAACGAGTGAGGAGTAACAGATAGCTGATTTACAGCAGTGGATGTTGTGTATGTGCCATTGTGCAGGGTTCCAGGAAGCTGCTTCAGCACCGAACAGGACTTGGATCTACATCAATTTGCAGAGGTGTATGTGCTTATTGTGTGCACTTTGGCCCTCTTCCTAAAGAGAGTTTTGGGGCCTAAATTCATTGAAAGAAATGGAAGCTAGATGTATAAATACCTTTGAAGACCTAGCTTTGTCTAATTATATCCTATGAAAACTCTGAAGTTATAACCATACTAGGAAATTAAGCAATGCCAGGCAATGTTCCCAGGTACTGAAACATAATCGTTTATACTCTTAAATTTTTAACTTAGTCTCTAATATGATTTTGTCCTGTGCCAAAGGATTCTTGGCTGTGGCTCATGAGTTTGCATGGAAGTAGGATCATTCTCAGGATGTAGTTTGGATACAGGCACCTTGTTCTGGAGTGTAAAAGAGTTTATTAGTGGGGACATAGGCTCTTTCAAGCCAACCGGCAACAGTGCCAGAAAGAGTAGTCCTGCACATGTTTCATAGATGTAGCCTGAATGGCTCTGGGAGAGGTTAAAGCTCAGAGCTGAAGGCTCAGGGCTACCTTTGAAACAAAAGAGGAACTCCCTAGGGAACAGAAAATTCACAACATTTCTAAACAGGAATGAGAGAAAGACAGACTGGGAAAAATCATGTGCACCCCATAGTAAATCTTTTGCGGCAAAGTACAAATCCACTCAAATTCATGATTTAATTTGAAATGACCATCCGTTAGCTTACAGATACTTGGGTGATAACAATGAAAGTGTATGCGCCTTTCAGGAGGGCACTGAACCATGATGAAATATTTTGGCAATGACAGAGCCAGGGGGAATACCACACAGTACTGTGCATGTCAGAATCCTACTGGACCAGAATTAGTTGCACTGCTGAATCTGGCATCTTATTGACTATTCTGTGTATATATATTACGATACAATATAGAAAATGTATCTAGTAAGTTATCCATAATAAAAAAATATAGGCCACGCTGGTTTGGTTTTTGTGCTCCTCGTTATTAATCCTAACACAGTCCCTAACAAAAGCTGTTGTTTACTCTTGAAGTCCCCTGAAGTATATGCACCTTCTATGATTTTTCTAGGGCTTTTATGAAATGTTCTTTTGTATTTTGATAATTTATTGTATGCTGAACTGAAAATTGTTTTGGGATATATATAATCTTTTTTACAGAGATTGTTCAACTGGTTTATCTTTATCTTTTTTATAACATTGCACATACAATAAACATATGGCATGTTTATTCCCAGATTTACTTATGTTGGTTTTGTGTGTGGTGGGTTTTTTTGTTTGGTTTTTTTGTTTGTTTGTTTTTTATGATAATGTTTTCAGAGTATATTAAAGAAATAGAGGAGAAAAGCTTGTGTTTTATGGGTTAGAATATTTTCAATTTCCAGATACATCCTTTGTACAGGTAGAAATTTCTAGACCAATGATGTTGGCAAATATTGACTTCTATTACAGCATTCCCTCAATATTTTTTTTTCATTTTTCAGTACAGAAATTAAAGGCATAATCCTACTGAGATTAATGACAGAGCTTTAATTTATGTTATAGTTGTGTATAGGCACAGTTTATTCTGTAATAGCCCATCAGTAAGCATAATTTCCCACAAACTATTTAACCATGGCAATGTATGGTAATCTCCACATTAGTTATTTCTGAATATAATTTTCTAAGGTAAAATTGATCATACAAAAATGATCACCTCTGATCTTTAATCAATTAATGTTGAAATATTTTGACTTCCATTCAGACTATGGAAAATTATGTTATAATCCAATTTACATGGACATTGTACATTAGAAGCAGATTTTAAAGCTCTGAAAATATATATTTATATATATTTCACTTTATATATAGAGAGAGTGAAAAAATGTCACTTTCTGCTTTTTCATTCAGGAAAGGGTATGGAAGTCTGAGATCTCTGCCAAAGAAGTTCGAGGAATCTATAAAGGCTGTTTTAAGACAATACTTTTACCTGTAATGATTTCAAGAGTTCCAATCTTATTTGAAAGTTTCAAAATATCTGTATGTTTTATTATAAATTTATTAAGAATGTGGTGCAGTAAAAGATTGTTTTAACATGTGTTTTTATCTGAAAAAGAATCTTTTCAATTCAAATAGATTTGTCTACTCTAGTAATAATATTATTTCCATAGTTAGCCTGACAAGTCCCCAAGATCAATACATTTTTGGGAAGTTAACTAAATTGTTTTCCATGTTTAAACATGAGAAGTATCATGGTGTTTTCTTCTCCATTAATATATTTTTCCTTTAAAAGAGATTGACAGAACATATATTTTTCTTCACAAGGATTGCTAGTATTATGATTTCTAAGAAAAGGTCTCTCTTTCCGCGACCGTTCAAAATCTTGTAATGTTTTAAGATCATTTTGACAGAGTGCACGGAACACTACAACAGGTCAAAGACTTCCACCATACAGCCCTATTCCTTGTTCAGGTGGTTAATAAAACCTATTTGCACTGTAAATGGCCAGCTAAAATTACCTTGCACTGTAAACTGAAGTGATGACAGTTCTGCATGCTGTTCTGCACCCCGTGATTTCTGTTCTTATTTGTCTTCAGTTACTTTATTTTTTATTCTTATAGATAATATATTCACGACGAAGGAATTTATCCCTTTGTGATAACTGGCTTTCCAAACTATTTTCGTCATGTGCTTTTGTAGGAATCTATTAGCTGCTCTACCACTTATGTGCTGCTGTCTGCCTAACAGATTTTCCATTGTCTTCTATCTTTTGCCAAGAATAAGAAACAATAAAGGATACCAATGTTTAAAAAAACAAAACAGAAAGTTTCTTTAATGTCCAATTGCTATTCTCCAGGTTCTAGGAAATGTCATTTAACTTTCTGTGTTTAATGTGGTGACTACCCAGGAGCTTGGTGAGCCTGGCAGCCTTGGCAGGCATTCTTGACAGCTTGTCAAGCCCGAGGCTACTGCATGTTGTCTTTCCTCTCAATAATTAATAATTAATTAGAAGCCATGATTTTTTAATGATGGACTGATTTAAATGTACTGGTTTTGGGGGGTTTGTATTTTTTAAAAACATTCATTTTTTGAAAGCAAGAAAGACAAGTAAGAGGAATGATGTACATGCTTTCAAACAAGTCAGACAAAATCACTGGAGGAATAAAGGCCTACCATACACATACATTCATACACGTATATAAGGATGCATTTGCATACAAGGAATCTAGTCCCTGCTGGCCAAACACAAGTGACTAAACACCTTTTTGCAAGCCCAGAAAATCAAACACAGCCTGAAGCACCTCATTTAAGGATTTCCCATGCATACAAAGCACAAATCCCAAAGCAGTATTTTTTTTTCTTAATCAGTTGATATGTTCTGAAGAAAAGTAGGAAAATTATGGTCCTAATTTTCAAAGACACTACAAGGAGCAGAGAAGGGAAAAGGATGCCAATTGATGTGAATCCAGCATTCTCCTGATATACTTGATTTCCATGTTTATTATATATTACATATTATACAGTACATATTATATATAACACATTGCACACTGTGTACTATATACTGTATATTGTATGCTGTATACTGTACACTAATCTCTATTTCTATTTTGTATAGTTCCCCCTACATTTCATTTAGCCTTTTGTTCCCTTCTTGCAGAGATCCAAGTTCAGTGAAGACTCTGGATGTTGCTAACTAGTGGCAGAGGTCCACAATTGTCCTTGGAGCATAATCTCCAGCCTTTAAATTGAACATATGTTCTCCACACCTGGTGCCTAAGGAACACCTTTCAGAACAACAAGAGGCTAGCCCAAATACACCCAACAGGGAAATGTTTGGAACAGCTCTGGCTGAAGTCCCTTCCTCTGTAAACATTAGATATTTGTGCCAAAACACGTGTGCCTATATTCAAGATTCAGAAACTGATCCTACAAAGGGGTACCTGCATGTTTCACCAAGACAAAATCTCAGCTTGGTTTCCAGGAACAGTTCATCCACACAGCAACAGAGCTTCTCCTGGGGTGATATTGTTCCCTTGTATCTAGATGATAAAATATCAACAGAAGATAAGTGATTTCACACTATGCACAACAGCAGCATGACAGCTCCATACCCAGCTGCAGTCCTTGTTTTACTAAGCCTCCCTGAGTGAAACTATTGTCTAGTAAATGCAACTCTGTTTCTACTATTCTTGGGGGGTGGGAATAAATCATCAGTATTAATTGGTATATTTATTAACTTTCAGACACCAGTACCTTTTTGTAACTATTTAGCATTTGTGAAAGTTTCTCTGTTTAACTGATATTAACAAATAGTACTACATATATAAACATCCTCTCTCACACCTTCAGACTTGCCAGCACTGACACTAATAACCACCTAAAGGGCTATCCAACCACAAACAGAGGCATTTCCACAAACTTATAGTCTGTAACGTGAGACTAACTGTGCTAATCATCAGGCAGTGTTCTAACAGAAAAGTTCAACATGGGAGCAGAAGTGTTGTCTTTTAGGTTATTTTGGTCCTTCTCTTACTATTGTTAGGTGGTAAATATCACCAGATGATGATGGTATAGAAACTGTGATCTCTTAGTTCTTTGGAGAGGCAACCTACAGAGAGGAAAATGTATCTGCACAAAAGGAGTACCCAGTTTGTCTTAGTCTCTAATTTCTGTCTCTGAAGCTGAATTCCTTTTGAGGACAAAGACTCAGTTGATGGACTGAAATTTCTGAGGCAAATTAATTCCTGGTTGGATCAGTCTAGCATGTTTTCTATTTCATGTAGAAATAAATCTCAAGATCTATCCAAACTCCAGTGCTGTTTCCTCTTATAAAAATTTAAGGACTCAGTTTCCAATATCTTGTTACAGTCATTGGTGAAATGATGGCACAACTATGAGGAACATAGAAATACCATTTTCCGATGAAAAAAGGATGGGAATAGTTCTTGACAGGTTGACTAGATTATTTCTGCCCAAAGTCACTAGCTACTGTGCCAATGTTTTTCTGGACAGTTGCTTTTATCAATCTGTTCTCAAAAACTTCCAGTGATGGGGATCAGACACGACTCTAGATGATCTGAGATTTCTGGTTTTGTGTGTGTAACCTCAATCTGCCTTTCACATCATTCCTTAAGTTGATGTCACAGTGGTGTCAAAAAATAGATCAAAACGTCTCAGAGAAAATGCTTTCCTACACCTCTGGCCAACATTGTCTAGAACTTCCTGAAAAATGATGGCATGTTATTTTTAAAATTGTAGCCTGCATATTTGTACAGTTGTTTGAGTCTAATACATGGATTGTGTAAGGATGTATACGTGATGATCTTATACAGATGCTATGCATTATACTATGTGTGTGATCCATTTCAATGCAAAATAATAATAAGAAATACACAGATTTTATAGCCCAAGGGATATGTCGTATCTGGCAGGTTAATTAATTGAACAGTAATCCAGAAGGAAATGTATTCCAGTGGAGGCAGTGGAACACTCTCTCTTTCCAATTGATCATATTTAGTTAAGAAGATTGGCAGTAGTCTGCAATTCACTCAGGTGCTGCTTTGGGCAGGGCCTGTGTTACTTAATCTAATAGTTCTTTTTCTGCTTTGATGTTGATAAAGGCACCTGAAACTCATCTTCCTTAATTGTATTATAATAGAAAGAGTGCCCTAGGGACAATAAAAAAGGAAGAAATCCCAAAAGACCGAATCCATTTGCTACAATTGGATTGTGTTAGGTTATGTGATAAAAGCTCATCTGCACACCCATAAATGATCAGAGAGAGACAATGGCAGGTGGGGACCAGAATAATACCCTGCCAGACTACTCCCAGGCCCATCACAGGAGCCATCAGCCCATCAAAAAGCCCATCTCTACAGAGGATCACAGGAGTACAATGACACACGCGGAGAACTCAAATTAGAGACTCAGAGGAATGGATAGTCTGTCCGGGCTTCTCCGAGGGCTATCCCAGGAGACCCTCAGACACTGTCCAGGGATGAAACCCATCAAGCTGGGTGAACACCAGAGCACCTTTTGGACTGGGGCGGGGGGGGGAGGTCACGACCTAACAGTATAAGACACATTATGGAGAACAGAAGAAGAACATTTAGGGATCCCACGGGACTTCTTATGGGCTGTTGTGGCCTTTTGATAGTTAAAGGGGGTTTATAAGAACAGACTTTTCAATAGGGCTTGTAGCGATAGGACAAGGGGTAATGGTTTTAAACTAAAACAGATTCAGACAAGATATAGGGAAGAAATTTTTTACAATGAGGATGGTGAGACACTGGAACAGGTTGCCCAGAGAGGTGGTAGATACCCTGTCCCTGGAAGCATTCAAGGCTGGGTTGGAAGGGGCTTTGAGAAACCTGATCTAGTTGAAGATGTCCCTGCTCATTGCAATGGGGTTGAACTAGATGACCTTTAAAGGTCCCTTCCAACCCAAACTATTCTATGATTGTGCAAGCACTTCAGCAATTGCTGAAACATAGGTGTGTTATCAACACTCTTTTGAGCACAAGTGCAAAGCTCAGCACCATACAGGCTCCTACAAAGGAAATTAACTCCATCCCATCCAGATCAAGTCCAGAAAGGGAAGATGAAGCTAGACTATCTGGTAAGCAAAGTGGCCTGTGAGCCAAGGGTGACTGTAAGGGTGAGACCACAGGAGAAGCTGGCTATCGGTGGGACTAGAGGAGTCCTGACCAGAGACACTGCAGGGTCTGGGGGGTACCAGGAGTGAGAGGGGTGTGTGTCTGTGTGTGTGTGTCTGTGTGTGTCTGTCTGTGTGTGTCTCAGAGTGAGATCAGTAGGGGCTGGCTAATGGGGACCGGGGAGTTCCCAGTGAGCTCTGCAAGTGTGTGTGTGCATGTGTGGAGTTGAATGAGGCAGTCTGTACCAGCAATTGGGGTGAGGCTGCTGCCCCTGGCATTTGTATACCCAGGTGCCAGCAACTGGGGAGACTGGGATCCAGGGACAGCTACTGGGCAGACTGAGGTTCTGAGCCCAGCTGCTGGAGGGACTCATGCTGTACGTATGGATGTATATATTCTCACCAGTTGACCTTCAGACTGCTCAGACAGTGGGGGGAGCCGTTGGGGTTGTCTGTGTTTGAATGAGTGCTGAATGTGTACGTCTGTGTTGATCTGTGTTACCAGACATGTACATATGTGTATCTGTGGTGTACTCGTGTGTTTGTGCCTACTGGGAAAACATGCTCAGCCTAACTACTGGTTGGATTTTGGCACATGAAGCTATGGCAGGCTCACCTCTCTTGGGCTGCCAAATCCATGCCTATTCCCTTAAGAAATTACTTCTTTCTACCTGATGGAAACATGCTGAAGAAAGGCCTGTGAAGTTTTCATGGTCATACAGATATTTGCTGAAGTAGTTTCTGTCAGCTTTTCCAAGGACATAAGTCAATGGAAAAAACACGTGTACAATAAACAATAGAGAATACCTCCAGAGGATCAGATAGGTACATATCCTTGTTAATTGAAATCAGGAACTTTTCTTCATTTGTTATAACATAAAGAACACACCAAGGAGAAGTTGAAAGCTGTGTAACAGCTCTTGAATATTACATCCATGAGCAAGAGCAAAAAATACATCATAGCTGTATAACAGGCAAAAGGCTAAGATTGCAAATAAATTCTTGTATATGTTTTTTAAACTGTTTAGCCACAGTCACACAGAAAAGGTGAATTATGTGTTATTGATAAGGTTACCAATCTTCTACCCACATAACTAGAAAATTATTATCTTTTATTTTGATAAAAAATCATGACATTTTAATTCAGAAGGTTTCAGGCAATGTTATGTTTTTCTTTTCTCAGCTCAAACTTTTGTTTAAAGGTACAGCTGATATTGAACCACGTGCTTATCCCTGCTGGTACTCCTTCATCACTGTTCCCACCTTCTCAGCAGGTAGTGTAGCCCCCTGTTGACTTTAGCAGACAAGCAGGGAATTTCTGAGACAAGCATAAGAGGGTGGAAGGATGTTAGAAGCTGGAGGAGGAAGAGAGAGGATAAAAATGGAGAAAAGTATTGTCCCTAACCCAAAAACATCCCTCATATCCCCACACTGAACTTGCTCTGCCCAAACCTTTCATACTTGTTTTGATCCTCCTCCTGACCTTGCCTCTCTGTTTCTGAGTCTCAGTCCTGAGCTTCCCAGCCACATTCTTGGCCTCACTTCCAAGCTGTCTGCCTTTGGGGCTGTTTGTTAGCCAATGCTTAGCCTATTCATAGTGGCTATGAATAGTCTGAAGCTATTCACAATGAACGCGTGCCTGACAAATACCTAGTGGACAAATATTTAGAAGTAATAGTAGTAGTAGTAGTAGTAGTAGTAATTATTATTACTACTACTACTACTACTACTACTACAATCTTGTGACTCCATGTTCTAAGATATACCTGATTAACATTTTTAGTGTCTCTCCAACCACACTTAGTAGAAATCTACTTCTGTTTTTAAATGTAAGTCTAGTAATTCAGAATTAAATAGAAGGTAAAAATAAACATCGGAACACAAAGATGGCAATATCAAGGGATACCCAGTCAACACAAGTTCAATGCCAGAGTCAAAATCAATATTTAGATTTGTACAAATGGAATTAAAGGTTTATTTTCTTTAACCTTAACCAAATCTCTGATTTGCCAGACTAGCTAGATAAACATCAGCATAGAATGCATGCCAAAACAGTCTCAATAGAAAGACGACAGGATTCCTTAGACTAGTTCTCCAGCATACAGATGTGGAAACACATCCATCTGAAGTATCTTACCATTATTACTCTACAGGAATTCTTTTTAGTCAGCAACAAATAATATCAAATACTGCCTTCACTGAATCTAGAAAACTAGTATAAAGCAACCCTGACTGAAATCAAGCCAACTGGGCAGAATAGCAGGATGCTGCCTGAAGAAGTCTTATGTTGGAAAGGAATACAAGATAAACTTGGAATAGGCTTCCCATAGAAGACATTGACCCTAAATGTTCCCAGATTAATAGTTTTTAGACAAGCAAGGATGGAGAATGTCTGGTTCTTCATTTTGCTTTTCCACCTCTCCCAAATATATGATTCCTAACTTCCATAGAAAAGGAAAGGAAAGAGAGCTGTGCTCCACCATTCTGAAGCCTGAGGGATTCCCATACTCTTTACCTTGTAAAACAAAACTTCACTGGTTGACATAGTGGGTCTGTAATTAACGTACAAATAAGATAAAGCAGAAGTCTCAGTAAAAAAGTGAAAGGTTCTGACTTTTTTTAAAAAAGCAGTCATAAGGCTTTGGTGACAAGAGTGAGCCAGCACTTGGCAGATCAGTTAGTGTGTCAGTAACAACAAACTAGCAGGTGCAATATTAATAAAAGGCACAAGAGGACCCAGAGCTCTGTGCGCCATATCATCAATTCTCTGGATTGTGCTGGATATTGATCATAAATAAATAATTGTTCCATTCTGCTGTTGATTAAAATGTTAGTAAAAGTACAATGTTACAGGATCAGAATCTAAAACTGTACCAGAACTACGAAAAATCCATAAAAGAGTCAAAGCATTTTTCCCTTCTGCTCAGTCTTTACCAGCTCCTTGTCATACAGCATTTCAGAAGGATAACATGTCTGAAAGATGATATTTTCATTTTCTATCTACAAGTGGCAAAACATTCTTGTTGAGCATTTGTATTATATTGTATATACATTTGGGTTTACTTTAGTATAAGAGAAAACATACAGCAAAGTTTATATAAATCATATGTAAGTTTACTTATATAAAAATTTAAAGGAGGTAAAAATGGCTTTATCAGTGATAAGTCACTGGACCAGATTTACTGTGCACTTTACTTCCCTTTGTAACTAACAAAAAATTAGAAGGATAAGGCAGATTTTTTTTTGTGGTTCCTAAATACTGAAATACTTTTTACTTCCTCTCTCTCAAGGTTCAGAATATCTTCCCTACAATGGATGTTGTTATGGCCTTTATTTCAATGAGCAACTGGCAGATTGATCCTCTTAAAGTCTGTTCAGACTTTACATGAAACTGTACAGCACTATACTGAAGCCAGCTGGCTGTTATGTGAGGTGATAACATCCAGCTGAGAGGTGGCAATAAGTAACTGGTGGGCAGTGACATCTTAAAATGACAGCCCTTTCTGCAATAACACATTGCCATCATTCAGCAGGATTTATTAGCTCTTGTTTAGAGAAGCACCTGCATGGTTAAAGAAGTTTTGGATCAGAACTAGCTTGCGCCTGCTCACTTGGCATGTGGCTCACTTGGTATGCTGTTTTTCACTGCTTAAATAACTAACGTAAAAGCTAGTTATTGCAACAACTATCTTTTGAATTCCGAAGTCCTTTTCCAGAGTTATTCTTTCGTACTAAGAATAATTCTTATTTGTTACAGAAAAAATAATTCCTGTTATAGCAATTAAATCCACGAACTTAAATAAAATAGGCATTTTAAAAAGGAATTCATACAGAATCGTTTTTATTTTAAAATAAATAATATATTGATATGTAAATTAAATGGGGAAAAAGTGTTTCTGGATAAATATTCATTATGTAAAGTGCCTATCACCAGAGTATCTGGGTGCTCATTTAAAAAGGAAAGAAGAAAAAAAAAGAGGAAAGAGTATGGATTCACACTGTACACAACATACAAACTGAAATGCAAACTTTTTTGTCATTGTGTGGGGAACGTAGATTGTTTTCCTAGCCAGTCAAAAACAAAAGGCACATTTTGTGTTGTTTTGACTGAGACAAAAGCAAACAATAAAAAAAAACCCAAACCCTTATAAGTCTTCCTTGAATACAGTAAAAGAATGATACTTTCCTAGAAAAATTGCATCAATTGAAGTTTTATTTATTTTAATCTTTTTTTTTTTTGAGGGGTGCGTCTCTAAAACTTGTCAAGAAAGGGATGTATCACCATAAAAATGTGAAAACTTAAAGGACGCTGTAAAATGAAATACTAACAAGTATTTCTTTTACTTTAAAAAATGTTTTCCTTGTATGGAGTACCGTTAGAAATGGGGGAAAAGATGTTGCGTAGCACTGTCTTCTTGATTTCTCTTTTCTATTCTTCTCATACATGTTAACATCACAGCTGCAGCTCAGCTCTCCAAGATTTTGACCACTTGCCTTTGATTTCAGCACTCCTCAGCTGCCTCAACCAAAAGGCCAAAAATGTGGTCTGCAGTTTGAGGTAAGGAACAGCTACTTTGGTCTAAGCCTTGTGTTTTGTCACATGAACTGGTGGAGTGCATTCCTGATACATAGTCACTCATTTTCCTCATTTGCCAAATGGGATGGATGAGATCCGAGATCCACCTAGCAGCAGTCAACAAATTGCAAAATAGTGACTGCAGCTTGCTGGCTGAGAGAGAAGAGGAACTTTGGTTGTCAACACAGGAAAGAAAAGGAACTGTTACAAGCAACCTTCACGGAAATTGAGCTTTAAAAGCATGAAAACAGTAGATGACCCACATTACGTGGGGAAAGAGGAAGTAAAAAAATCACAGAATAGATGGCTACAACAAAGAAGGAATGTTTTGTTTATTTATTTATTTATTTATGTGCATGTGGGTTTTGGCATCTGCGAAAGGTCTGAGTAGCACATGCAAAGAGATAGGGTAAGCTGGGATTCAGCTCAAATACTGACTGGAATTTAGAGAAAACACCAAAAGAAAGGTCTCCTAGTATTTCACTGATTGTTCCTATGTTCCTTTATGGTTTCATTGGACTGTTAATTTGTTTGTTTTACAACAGTGGAGATGACAATTTTTCTTCTGTCTTTTGGGAAAGGAGGAATTCTTCTCCAGCAAATGTTGACATCTCGGTTTATCTATCTTGACTATGTCACAAAAAAAGAAATAAAAAGAAAAAAACCCCAATAACACACATTTAGCAACAATCTTTAAAATCAAAGTAGGCTTGAGGCAATCACAAAGACTGACAAATTTACATGAATGACAGCAACATTTGCATTCATTTACAGCATTTCTCCCCTACTACATCCATTTTAAACTTTAAAAAAATGACAGTTGTTATGAACATGTTCTTCTTATCACATAATCTATTTCTGATAATAAGAGTTTTTTAAGCTTCATATGACTTCCATCAGAAAATGAATGAATAGGACTTTTGTAATATATATGATCTGTACTTGCTACAAGGCTTTATTTCTTGAACAAGATACTGAATTTACTCCTTCGGAAGATATGATTCATATGTCCTGAAGACACTCTACCTTGTAGAATAATTATCATATGAATTTACTAAAAGTTCACTGTCATATCTTTTTTGTGTTTGAAGCAGTGATGTGAATTACCAAGTAAAAGACATTACCAATAGTGAAATCTATTGGGTAAAAATGTAGTTCTTTCTCCCTGGAAAAGTTCTTTGCTACCTCTCCATGATTCTCATTCTCATTCATACAGTCTTTGAAACAAGCCTGTAAAGCAGGAGGCAGAAATTACACTATGGGAAAATATATGTTCTACAAAAAACGCAATTAATTCTATGTCATGGTTGATCAAATGCATTAATTAACATAGCCACCACCCCCCCCAAATCAAGGGAAAACTTTCCATATCAGCATAGAAGAGACATAACGCAAAATTCCTCTTTCTAATTTTTCTGAATCGTATTCAGATTATTCAACATTAAATACAGTGTAAAAGAATCCAAACTATTAAGAAACCTAATATCTTTGCTAAGAAATTAAAAGAAAAGAAGACCTCTAAATTAAGTCGATGTAGGTAGGAAAAAGGAACTGGACAAGGGCTCCTAAATCATCACATCCAGTACTCTGATGTGATTATCATGCAAATATAGGGATATGTGCCATACCAAATAATGTCATATCAAACATAAGTATTAAAAAAAAAAAAATCGGTCCACATTAAGTCATACTCAGATCATGCTATTTGTAAACATGAATTATGCAGGGGAAAAAAAAGAGGAAAAAGAAAACTTAGGGTATTATAATATGTGACTGCAAGAGTGGTATTCACCTCTGGAGTGTGGACATTTTCGGTCATAACATTTGTCTGTCCAAGTGTCATTATAGTCAGTGGAGATTTAGTAAGTATAACAGATGAATTCTAAAGACTTGATTGAGTGCCCTCAACATAGGCACCCAGTGCTATTTCAGATGACCTGTAGTATCCTATCCAGTGTCCAGCTGATGCTCAGGGACTTGAGTCTTCCGCATGTGCTATGTCAACTCTGACAGCTATTATGACATATCATGTCTGTGACAGCCTAGGGTAGTCAAATAGCACTAGACATCCAGCACTAGACAATTCAATTGATCTGTAGGTGTCTATTCTCTTGACCTGAATCTTATTCTAAGACTTCAGGTTTCAAGAAAAATACTAAACATCAGGATCATACCGACAAATAATACGGCAACATGCACATGTGTAGAATGTATAGGCTGCTTATAATATAGATATGCCACCTCTTTGAGCTGGCAGGGGGATACACCCTTGAAGTATGATACTTAAACTGTTACATATGATAAATATGTGAAAGAATGTAGATGTATTTTATTTATTTATACTCCTGTTCTTCCTCACCTCAGCCCCACATTCACAATAGAATAACAGCCAATTAACAAAACCGAAGATTAGTAGAAGTCTAGCAGCTAAATTCCCATTTCTCAGTATATTTCTCAGTAATATGTTTAACTTATGCCCTAGTACCTGTGGGGAAGGCAATCCAATGGTTGGAATTCTCTTTTTTCTTCAGCTGGAAAATTGCAACATATGTTGTATAGATCCCTTTGCAAAACAGGATTCCAGCTGATATCCAGAAAAGATGCAACAATAAATAAATGATTAAATTGTCCACCATTAGGTGTGCTCAACTAATGATACCAGAGAGGATGTCATAATAAATTGCCAGTGGGTGGCAAATACTACAAGACATCTGCCTCCCAGTAAGCCCTGGGAGGCAAATCATATTTGGGCAGATGAACAGTGCAGGAAGAAATGTGTGAAAAAGTTTCAAAAGGGCAAGGTAAACTCACACTCTGCTGTTTGAAATGCTCTTTATGCCACATTTGCAACCAACTAGAGAGGTAAAATTTCAAATTATTAGGAACTGGGGAAACCTTTGAAATAGCCTATAAGGGAAGGATGAGTTCCATCTAAAGCAAATAAAACTCAAACCTAAAATAAAGTTTTTGGGGAAGTTTTAAACTAAAGGCTGAGGAAAATCCAACAGGTGTACAAGGGTGAAGTAATAAAATCTCTGCAGTATTACAAAACCTGACAGAACAGAAGTCAATAACACTCAGTAAGGTAATAGATAGGAGCAATCTCTATAAATAAGATTCTATTGAAGTAGAGCACATAAAAACTGACAACCAGAACAGGGCCAAATATGTAAGTGGTTCTATACAAATTACAGAAATTTAAAGAATTAGCTGGCCAAGATGAAAGTTCTGGTTTTAAATAAGGGTATTGTCATAGTAGGGATTGAAGAAATATGGTGGAAGGCTGATAACGTGTGCAGCACCGTAGCTTGAATGCTAGCATAAAATTTACGTTAGGAATGACAGTTGTATGTGTGGAGGAGTGGCACTGTATGTTAAAAGAAAGATTGGATTGAAATGCAGAAATACACAGAGCAAATTAACTACTGACAAGGAACATGAAATTTCTTTGTATTGCAAACCTGTGCCCAAATAGAATAGCATAACAGCAGGACTGTACTATCAACACCTTGGAATGCTTAGATATGAAATAGTGGAGAAAAATATTTTTACAGGTGTAAGTGATGACTGCTAAATCTATTAAATTTCATTAATGGAGTCAAATAACATATGGCTTTGTGTTATCAGGTTATTTACTGTATGTGGAATTCCAGAAAGCTTTCTGGAAAGATTCTTGAAAAAGTCACTACTGTGTTTCATAGTAACAAAGGGAAGTTGTACAGATGGATTAATAACTGCATAAAAGAGGCAACAAAGAACTAGATATATTGTCTTTCCTCTGCTTAGTCCAAGAATAGGAGAATTAACAGTGAAATTTCAGAGTCATTTCTGCTAAGACTTGTGCTGGTCAATATATTCAGAGAATGAGTAGTTAGGTGATAAAGCTTACTGATGATGTGCAATTACTGAGAGCTATAAAAAAATAAGTCTGTCTACAAAGAGTTGCAGAAGGATCTTACACCACTAAGTGTCTGGGAAATAAAATGGCAGACAAAATTCTGTGTTGACAGGTGAAAAAAGTACACGTGGAAGAACAACAGAAACTGCATGTACATAATTATTTGCTCTAAATTAGCCATTACCACTTACGAAAGAGATCTTGCAGTCATTGCAAATCAATTTATTAAAAAAAACCCAACCCAAAACGTATCAGCTTGAAGCTAAGCAGTGGCCAAAAATACAATTAGAATGCTGTGAATCATTAGCAAAGGAACAAAACAGAAATCATAATTACCTAACTGCATAAATCTAAGATGGCTTCACACAACATCTACCAATTATAATAAAGACTTTCCTGCCTCAAAAAAGGCTATGGTAGAACAAAAATAATGTGGGCAGAAAACACAAGTTGTCTATAATTATGGAGCTTACATGTGAAGAGAGATTGCATAAACTAGGATTCTCCAATATGGGGGGGGGGGGGGGGAAGACAAATGTAATTATTATGTGTATCTGCTAAAAAAATGAAATCCCTAGAGAACTAAAGAAATGTTTAAAATAAAATAAAATAAAATAAAATAAAATAAAATAAAATAAAATAAAAACCTTAGAAGTTCTGGAGAAAGAATAGCCAACCACACAATGAGGAAAAAAAAAAAAAAAAAGCTTTGTTTTGTTTTAAATAAAGGAAATTCGTATTCACTTTTCATGCCCTGCAGACACCAACAGGCTTTGCAGCCTTCTCCCCTCTCCTTAGGATTTTGGCTGCCTGTGCTCCAGCCCAGTTCTGATATGGTGCCACTACGACCTTGGGTCATACTACTGGGAAAAGAGCTGTGTGAGAAGAAGCTGTGAGAAGCATTAATTGCATTCCCCCATCCCTTGCTTCAGAACTGCATTTAAGCTCACAGCCTTGCCCTTGCCTGGTGTACGTTGCAGGTGTACCTGCACCTGGCCACGTGCCTCGCTGATGCTGACCCACTAACTCAGCTGGCTCGCTTGGTTATGGTCCTGCTTTAACCGAGTTTGGGCTTGCTTGTCAGTCATGACTGAAACTGGTTATTGCCACATTCTCCGCTCAGCCTGTTTAGGTAAAGTGGGATGACCCCCTCCATGAGGCCACTGTCCCTTGCCTTGCTGTCCTCCTCAGCTCTTGGCTCACATATAGAAAAATAATATCACAGGTGTCCGGGCAGAAAAAGACCCATGCCTAAGCACAGTGTTGTGTCAATATGAACAGTTCCTCTGTTTATGGCAAAGGATTAATTCTGATAGTGCTTTGTATAAACATTGGTCTGCTTTCTGCAGAGGACTGGGACCAAACCATTTTCATGGCCAAGGTCTACAAACCCTTGCCTAATTGGTAAATACTCTCTATTTATGTTTTCTGTTGATGTATTTGGTTTTGGCAAAAGGTGATTTAATCTATCTATCTATCTATCTATCTATCTATCTATCTATCTACCTACCTACCTACCTGCCTACCTACCTACCTATGTACCTATCTACATATATATACATACACACACATAAATATATGTACAATACCAATTGTGATTATTCTCCATTATGTGCAGTATTTCTTGATACCATTTAGTGAAGTTTTACAACTTTAATGCATTTTTCATATGGTTTCACATACTCCAAAAGCTTCCTCCAATTATTCTGCAGTTGTACATTGCAAATTCTTCTATGTTCAAATGCAATTTCATAAAACGGACTTGTATCTGACCAGGAAGATAAACATAATGACCTGCTATGTGTAATTTTGTTATTTTTTTAATAGTTCTTCAGTAACAAAGAAATAGTAAAAAACAGATGAAAGAAAATACTGTAGGTGACCATTTTCTTGGGAGAGAGAAGTTGTTTTTTTAGAGCAAAACTGTGAACTCTGGAAATAAACAATAAACATTAGGGAAAAAACATGCATGTACACTTTGGTAAATGTAACTACAATTTTGTTAGCAGGAAATTCACATACTGTGGCATCCAGTACCGTATGGGGATTTGAACCCAGTTCTTTTGGCTCTGGTCTGAAATCTTGAAATAATACATTATTGGACATTATGGAGAAAAGGTCTGTATTTCAACAAGTGGAGACTTACACTTGAAAAACTTTTTCTATGCAATTGTTGCAATCCAGAAAAATATTTTTAAATGTTTCATTTTTCTTAATTCAGTCTTTTCCAAAACAAGAAAACCAGGACTACTTGATTGGATTATTTTTGGCCAGTAATAGGTTGGGTTTTGGGTTTTGGTTTGGTTTTTTCTTCTTTTTTTTTTGGGGGGGGGGGGAAGGAGGGGGTTTGGGTTGTTTGGTTTTTTGAGTTTTTTGTGGGTTTGGTTTTTTTTTGAAATAAGTAATATTTAACCTTATTGTATAAATAAATAAATATATTTTGTATAAATTTGACATCATGCAATAAACATTATAATCATATACAAAATTCATGCAGCACTGCACTTGTCATTAAGAATATTTTCTGACATATGACTGTTCATGACAGCAATTGTTAAAGAGCAACCTTACACCTTTTTTAAATTCAGATTTTTGAAACACCTGTTCAGAAGAATGGGTTAACAGTAGTAGGATAACATATGTCTGGAAAGTATGGCTTAGTGAGCCTTTGCAAAAGATGAAAACTTCTCATATAAAGTATTTCTGTGGGGGAGGGTCGCTTAGTTTTTTAAAAAAATCTGCTTACTTTTTCTAACTTAAAATGACTGATTCACATTACTGTTGATAGACTAACACAGAGGTTAATATTGAGAACTGCCTGTATACATGGCCTTCATTATCACCTTATAATTATACTGAGATTTCTTGAGCTTGACTTGTCAGATAAGATCTTATCTAGATGAATGGTTTTTCTTGCTTTGAATGCTTGAATGAATCTGAGAGTCATTTGGCACTTGGCAGCCTACATTATGACATGTTATCAGCCAAGTAGTGCAAAGAAAAAATTAATTATTTCAAAGAAGGAATACATGATAGAAATATTTTAAAATGTAACAATAGCTGTGTTGGCTCTAAGGAGAGGAAAAAAAATTACAAAGCGGAGACAAGTCCAGTGAAGAAGAACATCTTTCTTCAGAAACTTGCAACAAGGTTACCTATCAGTGAACACAGCTGTCAACCATCAATCCCCTGCTGGAACATTATTTGGAGAAAGAAAGTTAAAGTAATTCATGAAATGTTTCATTGTCCTCCTCCCCATAAATTAATGCAACCACTTTTGCTGTTATTGTCATTGTCTTGAGGCTATTTCTTGACATACTTTCTCTCAAGGGAAGTCAGAAGACAAATTGCATGTTGAGATAAAATTCTGGAATGCCATTTTTTTTCTATTCCACCTTAATTTCACCCTCATTCTGTGGCTATCTCATTCACCAGGTTACCTGGTGTTGGGCAGCCTCCGTATAGCACAGAAATGCAGTTGTTTTATAAGAAAGCTAACTTACAGGAGTTTGGCCACTGTTTATAGAAGAATTATGTTTAAATCTAGTTCAGCGATACCAGAGTAAGTGACTGCCTTTGTGTATAAAAGCACATAACTGAGATTTGAAGGATTCATTTGTTGATTTGCTGTAGGCACTTTGTAAAAAAATTACCGTGTCTGCCCTTTAAAGTTTTCTGAACATAAAGCACAGATTTCTTTTTTTTTTTTTTTTTTTTTTTGGTAACTGTACTTATATCAATGGACTGCTTACTATACATGCAGTTATGTCTCTAAAACATTCTTATACCAATTTAACATGTTTTTTCTATCCTTGATATTAATGCAGATTCAAATATAATATGAATTAAAACCACAATACCTGCTTCTAAATAGCTCCTTATCTAGTCACTCTGACTACCTTTAAAACAAGAAAATAAAACAGTCCAGGCCGTTTTGTCATCCATGAGTACAGATGGTATAACAAGGGTCCCATATGTACAGCTAATCTTTCTTCCCACTCAAACCAGGCACTGACAGTCACACTGCATGTTAGGACTAGCACCTGGCTGGTATATCCCCTGAACCATGCCTGGCTGATGTTTGGAGACTGCAAGTTGCTACAGAGCACAGCTATGCCCAGCTGTGTGCCATCAACTGAGGAGTCAGGACAATCAAGGACCAGCACGCAAACTTGTGCTTCAGTTCGTGTAGCTTTGCAACCCTGCTCTTCTGGAATATGCTCCTTTCTTATTCTCCTCTGGGCAGTCCTAGTGATCACTGTTAGGATCCTGACTAGGGATCCTTCTCCTGAACTAACGTGGCTATTATTATGCTGGTAACAGTGCTTTGTTTGTCTACCCTACAAACCTAGCTTGAGAACTTCATGCTGCACTGTTTTTCCCCTTCAGCTCTACTCTGTCAGTATCCTTCTGTCAGCCTCTGACTATAAAGTCTCTGCTGCCTCACTGGTGCCCATGTTAAGGACGTCACTAGGAAACCCCCCAGCCTGGTACGGCCCTTGCACTATTACCCACTACTGCTCTTCCGTGTGGGGGGCGATGAAGCTGCAATGTGTAGTCCAAGAGCGATCAAAAGAGACTTCAGAGCCTTGGTGTGGTTGGTGAGGGAATCTGGTACACAGGTTATTTTTTCTTCTTTCCTTAGAGGCAGGCAGTGACACTGGCAGAAACAGATGGACCCAGTCTATGAATATGTGGCTCTGTGACTGGTGTCACCTCTACAGTATGAGGTTTTTTGATAATAGGATGGCCTACCTGGCACCAGGCTTGCTGGTATGAGATAGGATTCACCTTTCTTAAAGGGCAAAGAGGGTCTTTGCCCAGGAGCTTGCAGGGCTCATTGACAGGGCTTTAAACTAGGCTTGAAGGGGGAAGGGGATAATATCAGGCTTGCCTGTGACAAGCTGTATCGCCACAAGTTAGAGGGACAGGGTGCCAGTGAGGACCCTCAGTCTGTTGCCCAGAGACGTGCTGGCTACACTGCAGCACACTGGAAGTCTAACAGAGATGAGCCAGGGGTTCCCGAAGTAATAGGAACCAACAGGGAAACACTGGTAAAGTACCTCAAAGGAACTCCAACCACTCCAGCCAGTAAGTCAAATTAATAGGGGGCCCAACTGAAATGCCTCTATGCAAACACACATAGCACAGGGAATAAACAAAAGGAATTAGAGATGTGTGCACGCCTGCAGGGCTATAACCTTATTGGCATCACGGAGATGTGGTTGGATGGCTCCTATGACTGGAACGTTGGAATGGAAGGATACAGGCTCTTTAGGAAGGACAGGCAGGGGTGTCACCCTTTATGTCAATGCCCATCTGGAGCGCATGGAGCTCTGCCTGGGAACGGATGAGGAACCGAGAGCTTATGGGTCAGGATTAAAGGGAGGGCAGGGACAGGGAACATTATAATGGTGGTCTTCTACAGGTCAAGTGACCGAGAGGATGAGGACCTCCGTAGACAGACAGGAGCAGCCTCACATTCACAAGCCCTGGTCCTCATGTGAGATTTCAACCACCCCCATATCTGTTGGAGGGACAACACAGCAGGGCATAACCAATCCAGGATGTTCCTGGAATGCATTGATGATAACTTCCTCCTCCAAGTGGTAGAGGAGCCCACGAGAAGAGGTGCCATGCTGGACCTTGTTGTCATCAACAAGGAGGGGCTGGTGGGGAATGTGAAGCTCAAGAGCATCCTTGGCTGCAGTGACCATGAAGTGGTGGAGTTCAAGATCCTCAGGGCAGTAAGGAGGGCACACAGCAAGCTTGCTACCCTGGACTTCAGGAGAGCAGACTCTGGCCTCTTCAGGGACCTGCTTGGTAGAGTACCATGGGATAAAGCCCTTAAAGGAAGAGGGCCTGAGGAAAGCTAGTTAGTATTGAAGGATCACGTCCTCCAAGCTCAGAGGTGATGCATCCCAACAAAGAGGAAGTCAAGCAAAAACACCAGGAGGCCTGCATGGATGAACAAGGAGCTCCTGGACAAACTCAAACACAAGGGTGGAAGCAAGGGCAGAGACCCTGGGAGAAATACAGAGAAACTGTCTGAGCAGGTTAGGAAAGCTAAAGTGCTGATAGAATTAGATCTGGTCAGGGACATCAAGGGCAACAAGAAAACCTTCTGTAGGCACGTCAGTGATAGAAGGAAGATGAGGGAAAATGTGGGCCTCCTCTGGAATGATTCGGGAGACCTGGTTACCTGGATATGGGGAAGGCCGAGATACTCAACAACTTTTTTTTGCCTCAGTCTTCAACAGCGAGTGTTCTAGCCACACTGCCCAGATCACAGAAGGCAAAGGCAGGGACTCAGAGAATGAAGAACCGTCCACTGTAGGAGAAGATCAGGTTCGAGAATATCTAAGGAACTTGAAGGTGCACAAGTCCATGGCACCTGAGGAGATGTGTCCATGGGACCTGAGGAGATGCATCCACAGATCCTGAGGGAACTGGCAGATGAAATGGTTAAGCCACTTTCCGTCATATTTGAGAAGTCCTGGCAGTCTAGTGAAGTTCCCGCTTCCTGGAAAAGGGGAAACATAACCCCCATCTTTAAAAAGGAAAAAAAGGAAGACCCAGGGAACTACAGGCTGGTCAGTCTCACCTCCATGCCTAGCAAGATCATGGAGCAGATCCTCCTGGAAACTGTGCTCAGGCACATGGAAAATAAGGAGGTGATTGGTGACAGCCAACACAGCTTCACTAAGGGCTAATCATGCCTGAAAAACTTGGTGGCCTTCTATGATGGGGTTACAGAGTCGGTGGGTAAGGGAAGAGTGAATGATGTCATCTACCTGGACTTGTGCAAGGCATTTGACACTGTCCCGCACGACATCCTTGTCTCTAAATTGGAGAGACATGGATTCGATGGATGGACCACTCGGTGAATAAGGAATTGGCTGGATGGTGGCACTCAAAGAGTCGTGGTCAATGGCTCGATGTCGAAGTGGAGACCAGTGATGAGTGGCATTCCTCACAGGTCAGTATTGGGACCAGCGCCATTTAACATCATTGTCGGCGACATGGAGAGTGGGATCGAGTGCACCCTCAGCAAGTTTGCCGACGACACCAAGCTGTGTGGCATGGTCGACACGCTGGAGGGAAGGGATGCCATCCAGAGGAGCCTTGACAGGCTGGAGAGGTGGGCCTGTGTGAACCACATGAAGTTCAACAAGGCCAAGTGCAAGGTCCTGCACGTGGGTCGGTGCAATCCCAAGCACGACTATAGGCTGGGAGAGGAATGGATTGAAAGCAGCCCCGAGGAGATGGACCTAGGGGTTTTGGTGGACAAGAAGCTCAACATGAGCCAGCAATCTGTGCATTTGCAGCCCAGAAAGCCAACCGTATCCTGGGCTGCATCAAAAGAGGCATGAACAGCAACAGGTCGAGGGAGGTGATTCTCCCCCTATATTCCTCTCTCATGAAACTCCACCTGGAGTACTGTGTCCAGCTCTGGGGTTCCCAACATAAGAAGGACATGGAGGTGTTGGAATGAGTCCAGAGGAGGGCCACGAAGATGATCAGGGGGCTGGAGCACTTCTGTGAAGACAGGCTGAGAGAGTTGGGGTTGTTCAGCCTGCAGAAGAGAAGGCTCCAGGGAGACCTTACTGCAGCCTTCCAGTACCTGAAGGGGGCCTACAGGAAAGATGGTCAGGGACTGTTTACAAGGATGTGTAGTGATAGGACAGCCTTAAGCTGAAAGAGGGTCGATTTAGATTAGATATTAGGAAGAAATTCTTTACTGTGAGGGTGGTGAGGCACTGGAGCAGGTTGCCCTGAGAAGCTGTGGATGCCCCCTCCCTGGAAGTGTTCAAGGCCAGGTTGGGTGGGGCTTTGGGCAATGTGGTCTAGTGGAGGGTGTCCCTGCCCATGGCAGGGAGGGGTTGGAACTAGATGATCTTTAAGGTCCCTTCCAACCCAAACCATTCTATGATTCTATGATTATAAATTTTAGAGAACATGCATATGACAGTGTACAGCAGTCAGATTTCTTCCAGGCTTGAGGTCTATTCCTAACTACTCGGTTTCTGTTTGTGATCATGATCCCTAATTTTGGAACTTCTGGGCTAAACAAAATCAGAGAATACTCTTCTCAGAAAGAAAACCAAAACTATATTAATTTGCAAAATGAGTTGATTGGGAGCAATTCTATGATGCCTGAAACTGTTTCTTTAGATACCAGGATCACAGGAAGTTAAATATTTCTACCATCTGGTTCTTGCTGTAACTCTTTAGAGACAGTTAAAGCAGCAAAACTTTTAAGTATGAACAATCCTAATTTTTTAATTTTTTCCACATAAAAAAATGTACTGCAAAATCTTTCTCCATATCCTCTCTCAGTCTTCACTGAATGTAAACTTTTTAGGACAGGGACTAGTTTATACCCTGTCTTACTCAGGAGTCCAGCTCAAAAGGGGAAACAAGCATCTGTTGAGAATTCAAAGTACTAGAACAGTCTAAAATATACAAATATTTTAAGGCTTTAAAAGCCCAAGAAAAGGATAGATTAAATTTTTAGTGCTAGCAGTCTGCAATGTGTGTCCAATAAGGACCTGCCCATATACAACAATCTTATCTCTAAACTTATAACTACAGTCAAAATAGTCACAAATGTAATTTGATAATCTGTCATCATACGGTTATTTCAAATTTGAAAATTACACGTTTCCTACTATTATTATTTAGCCTTTAGGTTAATTGCTTATGAATGATATACTCAGACTAAACCACTAGACCTTATCCTCTTGAGAGGATTCTAATGTCCTTTTGTCATTTAATTTAATGCAATGTTTCTTTTGGTTTTAAAGAAACAAACACCATAACAAAAAAATAGTCTATTAATTTGTGTGTACCTTAAAATTGTGTTAATTCTCATAACTCTGTGGCAAGCTAAACTAATCATCAAAGAGAAAAACTGAAGATGCTGGTTGAACCTTTTCTCTCTATGTTGAATTTTCCTTATCCGCAAAAAAACAACAGCTGTCCACTGTAGTGATTTCCCCATCTCTCCTTGCATTTCCTCGGAACTTCTGACCTAGACCAAATTTATAGATTCTTGTCACAAGCGTAAAAGCACTGATTTTTTTTTTCAAATTTGTGTCATTGCTAGGGTAAGTTTTGTTGGGTTTTTTTCATTGTTTGGGTTTTTTTAAGAATCTTTTGAAAAGGGAAAGTAATGTGTACACAGTATTGGCTATAGCAAACATTTAGAGAACTATTATGGTAAAGGTCTGTGAACATAAGAATAGTTTCACAGATATAAAATAGATCATTCATATAAGTAATGATGATTTAAATATGTACATTTTCATGACTAGCATGTGAGTTAATGCCATCCTGAAGGATATGGGAAAAATATTCTGTTGGATACATCAGACTCTCCGTTTTTAATTTATCTTTCATTAATATTTGTTTCCTTACTGTTCCATTATTTTACTTTGGATGCAAATTATTGTACTGGAAAGAAATTGCGAGGAAATAATTATGAAATGACAACAAATAAGTTTTTACAATAATTAATTTCTGCAATGGCATAAACCTAGACAGCTCGCTCTGATTGATCTGAGAAGACAAAATGATAAAATTGAAGTAATGTGAAGTCAGCTAAAGAAACATTAATGACATTATAAATATGAACTTCAGCTCTAATTCAAAATAAAATATGACACGCTTCATATTTTAATATATCATTCTATCTATATCATATCTATTTTAACAGATATTGAATATAGGTTATGCTTTTATGTTATTTTAATATTCTGAGGAGTTTTTATATATTTGTTACTTCTTGAAAAAGCCAGATGCATCCAAAAAGAGAGACAAAGATATACTGAGATCTCAAAAAAATATTTATTTAGTGTAATTCATAGTCCCCTTTCTCAAAGACCAGTTTCACAAAATTTTTTCCGTAACTAAGAAGGATTTAATCTCTCAAGATAAGATAAAGTTGAAGATTTCAAAACCCAAGACAGATAAAACTAATGGATTTTTCTGGTAAGGAAAACTGAGATTTCCATTTTTTTGGTAGAAATCAGCTAAAACCCCCAACCACCATAATTTTTACATTTTTCAAAATTTTCTTTTGATTATTCTTACATACTTTGGCTAATTCAAGTGAACTCTTCATAGTATATAATTTACTGAGTGAATTTAAGTTTACTTTTTCACTCATTTAGTGAGTATTTTGGAATTACTTGACAACCTACCTTTTATTACATGACTCCATAACTTATTTGGAAAATAATCCGATATGTCAATTTTTGTGGAAGTGTTGTAGTTGGCATGTTTTCTTTGATTATACCTTATTTTTTACCTCATAATTAAATATTCATAACTCAGAGTGTGTAATATCAGTATGATACTGATTCTGATTTTGGAGATTGGTTGAGAAATGTTAAAGCAAGATGAGAAAATAAAGGGGTTTGCAAAATAACTATGTGAATAAATGGAGAAAAAAAGAGGTTTACAACTTTGTTCTTTACATTCGTAGAACATTTTGGATACATTAAAAAAGTACTCAATATGCTTTTAAAATTTTGTTTGTTTGTTTAGTTTATTTTGAACTATGCATAGCCTGAAGTTATCTCTATGATGACAACACAAGTCAGGTAGATAAGTAAATATTACAGATGTACATGATCAAGTGAACATGGAATCTTGAGTTATCTCAGAAAAATAACTAAAGAAAATGAAGACAAGAAATTGCTTAATAGCATGGATATCCTTTTTTTTTTTTTTTTTTAATAAAAAACCAACTATAACAGACATATATTTTCAGTACCGACAGAGATTAGCTGTGTTGTCCAAAACTTATGTCTCATTAAAAAACACCCCACAACTACATGAACTATATCAAATAATTAGTGAAGTAAAAGAAAAGTAGCATATTATATGGCAAGATCCAAAATGAAATGGATTCTTTGTTTTTTGTCTTTTTTTTTGTGCTTGACCATCTTTTACGGACTATTTGTCATTAGTTTCCCTCTTCTTTGGATGAAGGGTAAGAGGACAGAAAAACAGGGAAACAGCATATTCTTTCTGGTCTGTCCTGGTTTCGTCTGAGATAGAGTTAATCTTTCTAGTAGCTGGTATAGTGCTATGGTTTGGATTTAATATGAGAATAATGTTGATAACACACTGATGGTTGTAGTTGCTACCAAGCAGTTGTAGCGTCTACACTAAGTCAAGGACTTTTCAGCTTCCCATGCCCTGCCAGGTGCACAAGGAGCTGGGAGAGCACAGCCAGGACAGCTGGCCCAGGCTGGCCAAAGGGAGATTCCCTACCACATAAAGTCATGCTCTGTATAGAACTGGGGAAGCTAACTGGGAAGTAGATTCATGGCTCAGAAACAGATTGTTTTATTTTCCTTTTTCAAGCCGTAAGCAATTACATTATTTTTATTATTGTTATTACTATTATTGTTGTTATTGTTATTTTCTTCGTTATCCTATTAAACTGTCTTCATCTCAACCCATGAGTTGTTTTTTCTTCCATTTTTCTCCCCATCCCACTGGGAGGGGAGGGCTGAGTGAGTAGCTGCATGATGCTTAGCTACCAGCTGGGTTTAAACCACAACGTGGTAAAATCCAGAACTTTGAAAATTATTGTAAAATGTCACTTACCTGATTTACTGTAAAAAAAAAAAAAAAGGAACATGGCAAATGAAAATAAAGTAGTATTTTTACACGAAGAAATAGATAGTGCACTTCATCTTATACTTTTGAGGAACAGTCCAGGGTTATATAAACGGCCTTCTGTGCCTCAGGTTTGAGTGAACACAACGGCATACACAGATTCATAGAGAAAAAAAGGTCAGATCTATTTTGACCATGTAGTACAAACTCCTCAACCGACTTCAAGGTTGTTTTTTTTTTTTTCCTTTGTTTTTACATATATGGTTTTCAGAGTTTTTTATTATTTTACACACAATTTTATTTTAGGAATATTTTCTTATGGTAGAAAATTATATTAACTGAAAAGAAAACATACAAATGCATAAAAATTTTGGTTTGGTTCAACTTTTCTTGTTCTTTTCTTTCCATTCATGACTGTGCTCACTCTCCCTTGATTCACAAAGTGTAAGAGTAAATTTTGCAATCTAATTCTTCCAGGTAATATAGTATGTTACTTGTAAGAAATATTATTTTCTTAAAAAAAATCTGTTTTGCTTTCTTACACTGTCCAATGGAAAGCCAATTTCCAGATCTAGGAATCAATAACTAAAAATCAGTTTCTTCATTCAACTAATCAATTTATTTTTTTCTACTGAGACTTTCAGGTAATAGTTTGTTACAATATAATTACCTGTAATAATCTAATTGTTTGCTATATAATATAATGGTGTTTTATCTGATTGTTTAACAGCTAATTGGATGCTGCGCTACACTTAAAGAATACAGGACCCAAATGTCTCTATAGTGCTCTGGAGATATGCTCCATATCTCCAGCATCTGGTCATAATTCAAAACCAGAATTGTTACTTAAATTAGGAAACTTCTAAAATATGTATTTCTTAAATCAGTGAGAAAACATGGTTAGTTTTGACTACATGTAACTCTAAGATGTCACTCGCTTCAAAATACCCCTGCTTCCTATTAAGTTTAATAAGTACTTTATAAATGTCTCCAGCTCCTACAAGGCTGAATGACTGGTACATGGAGAGCGAGTATGATCATTCATATTTATAAAGTGCTTCAAAACAGGAGAGAGGTATTGAACAATTACCATGGTTACAAGTTCAATTATTACCATCCAAACCAACAATTCAAACTAAAAATCCAATTATTAATGAATTGTTAATGAATATCTATGCATTATGCAGGCTAACAATACATTTAATAATAATAATAATAATAATAATAATAATGAAATGTAAGCTACTATTATAAATGTCCTGAAATCCCACATGCGTCATGCAGAAATCAAAAGAACCAGATTCTCAATTACAAAATGCTTAACAATAGATGGAAAGCTGACATTAAAGTTGAAAATGTCATGAGTTATCATCCATACCTCTGCTCTACATATGTTTGAAAAACAAAAATAAAAACAAACAAGAAGACCCCACAACACCACAACAACAAAAGCCACCCGAATACTCCAAAGAAAAATCAAGTTATCTGGAAATCATGAAGGTAAAAAATATGATTTGGAGGTGGAAAATCCATTGCAGATAGTTTAGGCAAGTCAGTGGTAATAACAGGCAAGGGGGCAACTGGACACATTTAGATTATAGGCAGGGTCAATGTCTTGATTCTAGTTAGAAGAGACTGAGGCATACTAGAACTACGTACAAGCCAATATCTTCTGTTGGTTGAGCTACTACACCTGACTTAGTTCCTACTTTAAATTTCATTTAAACATAAGAAAGATTTTTTTTATGCTAAAGATGATCAAATATAGGAAAAAGTTTCCTAGAAAAGTTGTGGGATTTCCATCCTTGGAGATACTCAGATGTCAACTTGACACACTACTGAGCAACCTGCTCTAACTGACCCTGCTCTGAGCAAGGCAGTTGGACTAGATGACATCTGGAGGTCCTTTCCAACCTCAGCCATTCTTTTATTCTGTGCAGTTTTAAGGCCTCTCCAAGGAAAGAGATTGTGGCTGCTGGAGTCACTGACTTCACAAAATGCTTGATATAATGTACCGGTTCTGGCTAGGATAGAGTTCTTTTTCTTTATAGCAGCCCATATGGTGCTATGTTTTGGATTTGTGATCAAAAGTGTTTTGATAACACAGGGATGTTTTAGTTATTGCTGAACAATGCTCACGCAGTATCAAGGCCTTTTCTGCAAGTTAAGCAAAGGTTTTCTGGATCTTTCATTTACAATAGACAAATTCCACAGAAGCCACATTTTAGGTTCTTAAGGTGTCTTTTGGGATCTCATCATAAATTGTTACTAGTTATCATTCGCTTTTACTTTTCTCTACACGTTACCAGGTCACAGGAAATTATTCATGACATTTAATGCTTTTGGAGCATTAGAAAGACAGAAATGTCTGTTCTTCTGTTTCTACCATCCAAACCCATTTGAATGGATTCCCACACATAATTTATGTCTTCAAAATAGAAAACATAAACCAGACTCTTTGGTATCTGGAAGAACTCTAAGGCACATCTTTATGTTCCTAAGCAGAAAAAAAAAGACAAAAAAAAAAAAAAAAAGCACCTGTAAATAAATAAAACAACTCTGAAGTTTTAGAACATTTTGTATGTTTATTATACATAAAAAATGTATTTATTTTTGAGACTAGTACCATGACTAAAAGAGTCCCCTATCTACTGTACCCTTTATAGGACAGATTACTATGAAAGATCTCTAAATAGACTAAACCCCACATTTAGCCAATATCCATTGTTAGAATGTCTTTAAATGGGTCTCCAGCATACTCTCTGGACAACGATAAAGTGAATGTGACATGATTATGTGAAATATCATATAATGTTAAAATATACTTTTCTTAATATTCTTCATGACAAAAGATAGATATATTTGAAAGGTAAAATTAGTACTTTTATCTGTGAATAACAAATTTCACTTAGAAGACACCTTCTCATCTAGTTGTAGTAGTCAACTTTATAACAAGGTAGTCAACTCTATAACAAGTGATCCAAAGAACATCCCCTGGTTGAATATCAGAGATGTTGAAAGGCAAGACAGAAGAAAAGAAAAAAAAAAAGCTTTATTTTCTATTTGAAATATTTTTTAACAAGTCTTCCTCTATAGATCTGTATTAAAATATAAAGTATATATCTAGAAGCAGTTTAAAGTATTTTTCATTAAGTTATAACTAGATAGCACACTATGATTTCTAGACAAAAATACCATTGTTACATAACAATTCAATGATGAAAATTATAGATAAAAGTTAAACTGTGTGCCTGTGCATAGCAGACATATATTTGGCCACACTATTAGTATAGAAGAAATATACTACTACTCCTCTTTTCTATCTTCTAGCAACATCAAAATGGCCTAAGTTGCATAAAACAACAAACAGTATAAAATGAAATAGGCAATTTCATATCAACATTTGCAGGAAATAAGCTATTCTGCTCTAATACTCATATTTACATGGAGAATAATTAATATTTTCAATGAACTAGCAAGGAATCTTATGGAAGCTTAATTCATAACTGTATTAATGTATTTAATTGGGTGCTTCATTGTTAAAATGAATAGGTATTAATTAGATGATAGATCTGAAACTGGACAAGAGACTTTCTTGGATTCCCAGAATAGCTTATGAGATTTTTGGTGTCAGAAAAGTAAAAGAGAGTTTACAAAGGAGTATGCAGAAAATTAAGAATTACTAAATGGTTTTGCACAAGATCTAGGATGTCATTTCTCAGCACTACAGACAACAAGCAAACAACAGGACACATAGAATTTAGACCTTGGCCAAATAAACATTATTTTAAAAATATTAGTTGTTTTATTAGATTAAATACCAGTGTCAATTAAACTCTAAAGTTTGCTTAACTGTTGTTATAAATATTAAAGGACGGAAATCTTATGAGGCTTGGGTTTACAAGCAGGGCACTAAGATACTAGGTTGAAACAGCTGTGGAATTTGCAACCTGAAGTTGTAGGATCAGTACACTGTGAAAAAGTTGAGAAAGACTGGTACTAAGGTAGTCATTAGAAAATGCTAAGAAGACAGCAAAGATTAAGTCCTGCCCTAGTGGAAATTTCTCTTTCCTCTTTCATGAGCACTCAGGTACCTTGAACATGTAAACCAGACCATTGCATTCTTGTAGGACTAGCTGGAGGAGCTTCCTTCTAATATCCAATAGATAAGTGATTAAAGCACTCAGTGGTGATGTGGAGTGTATACATGCAAATTAAGTATTTAATGGACTAAAGAGATGGACGGTAACTGCCACAGCACATCAGCACGCTCACACACAGGTCTCTGTCAAAGCCATGTGTTTCTAAACAAAACTGAACATATTTCAAAGGATAAGCACAGATCGATCCATATTTAATCACAAACTATCTGGTGACCTGGGTGACCTCTTAGAAAGAGAAGAAGTGGAGACAGATCCCAGCTTGCAAAGAGGAATGAAAGGGACTGGAAGTGCAAAGTCTTCTTCACAAATAAGTAGGTATTTGAAGAAATCCTTTAAAACTAGCTCTGAAGTTGCAGATATTGTAAAATGGAAACTGACAATATTTTTTGAGCATATTAAGATTACTATTTTTTTAGAATAGGTTAGGAAATTGGTATTTTATTCAGAATAATAATGAACACCTAGAAATCAGATGCTATTTTTTTCACAATCATTTGTTATGATGCCACACTTTGTCATGAGTAACCTTTCCTTCATACCATAAACCGGTCAATATTTTTTTGTGCTCCTTAATTGCATATTTGAGCTCCACAGGAGCTCACTCAGTAAGCAGTTTAGAATTATCTTTCTGAATAGTCTGCTTTTAGTCTCCATTATCTCAAGTTTGAGGATATTAAAACAAAAAAAAAAAAAGAGAAGAGAAACAGAAACAGAAATATTTCATTCATTTTGAATCTTCTTACATTTTTTATGTGTCCTGACACTGCAGGTTGACTCCTGCAGTATGTGGAGGAATCAGCTGTGGATACATCTAACAGCAAACATTCCTGGTCACCAGAGTTTGTATATTAATCCCATTGTATTGGGAAGAAATTAATTGGAAGAAATTTGAGGGGGGATATTTTTGCCACAAATCTGAAAACATCACTGCTTTTCCACTTGTGCTGCAGGATTTACCTTTGTGGGCAGCGTTTCACTGCTACAGCAGTCACTCCCACAGGATAGTAATACTTTTCTGCTACAAGGTAGCCCAGAAACAGTAGACAAAGTACAAGATGGCTTTGGCTTTATCCCAGGGATGTATGAATTATTGCTGATACGGTACATATATTTCTACCCCTGCAAAATCGAGAAACTGCAGAATGAACTCTGATCATTGGATTCACCTACAACATTTAGATTTGCTCTTAGTTCTACAGAGGTACACACTGTACCTTAATGTAGGTTAACTACTGTGTCATGCTCTAGATGTGAGTTTTCTCCGCCTTAATAAATTAGAGAAGGATATGTCTGTCCACATGTCCTGAGAACATCTTGCCAAGATTTTTCCTTATAGTAAAAGAAGATTTATAGATTTTGATAACTCCCTGCCTTTCAACTGGATTCTAAAAATTACCAGTGAAGCAAAAATTTTTGCTTGTAAAGTTCTGAGTTTGTGTATAAATATAATTGTCTAAAATTCAATGTTATTGGGATGTCATACCTGAGTGGTACATAAATCTGAATATTTGGTACAAAGTAAAACCTTTTTTTGATCTAATTCCATGGGCTATCTGAATATGTCAATGGACTCAGAGCGATGCCCCCCCTCTCAAGAAGATGCATATTTTGTTTGGGTTTTTTTGTGTTGTTTTTTTTTTTTTTTCCCCAGTCTTGGACCACAAGTTGCTATACTAGGATAATTAAAAGAAGAGTTTATTCAGTAGGGAAAGACTAAGGCAGGAATGTTGTCAGCTGGAGTTGCTGTCAGAGAAGTTGTGTTGTGAGGCCATATCTGAAGTTTTTAATGTTAAATATTTTTTGAGACTAATGTACTTAGAAAAGACTCTGAAGGAGCATAAGCAGTTCTGAAGTGCATTTCTAAGTATAGTTTTGACTTTTTAAAGAGAGAAGGAATGAGGAGTCTAATCTGAATTACATGGTTAGCCTTCTTATAGAAAATATCTGTTGACTGGGCCATAATATTTCCTTTCAAGCTATATTCAATTATCTGCTAAAACCAGCTTGTACATGGCAAGTGTATTATAGTATTCTGATGGTCACAGACTTAAAATGACTATGCTAAATGGTCCTCTTAAAGGACAATACATGGGTTTTTTTCAGAAAAGAAATAAATGGTAGAGCCATCCCACAGCAAGATCTACTCATGTTTGCAGGCAACAAATTAAAATTCTCATATGAATGATTATGTTCCTTGTTGGTTTTATGACCTAGTTAAAATGATCGGAAATGGCATAACTGACACACTGTTGTGGCTTAACCCTAGCTGGTAACTAAAGCACCATGCAATCAATTGCTGACCCCTTCCCCTCACCCCCTCACTGGGATGGGAAGCAGAATGAAAAGAAAAAAAAAATGGGATGAGATAAAGACCGTTCAATAGGATAACAAAGGAAGATGATGATGATGATGATGATAACAATTATAAATATAAATATAAATATAAAACAAGTGATGCACAAATGCAATTGCTCACCACATGCAGAAAAAACCCACCTGATTCCGAGTCTCTTTCCAGGCAGTGATTCTGCCTTCCGGCTAGCTTCCCCAGTTCTATATGGAACATGACGTTCTATGGCAGGGAATCTCCCTTTGGCCAGTCTGGGTCAGCTGTCCTGGCTGTGCTCTCCCAGCTCCTTGTGCACCTGGCAGGGTGTGGGAAGCTGAAAATTCCTTGTCTTAGTGTAGACACTACAACTGCTTGGCAACAACTACAACCATCAGTGTGTTATCAACATTATTCTCATCCTAAATCCCAAACACAGCACTATACCAGCTACGAGAAAGAAAATTAACTCTATCTCAGATGAAACCAGGACAGTATCCACCTATCTGCATCATGCCCAGGTCCTATATTTCCCAATACATTCCAATTAATCACCATCACTTATCCTGTGTTTTGATATGTATACAGAGATATCATTCCCCTAGTCTATGGGCCATCCCTCTAAAATGTCCATTGAGTTCATTTAGTCCATGACTTTGGGCTCCATCTGTCATAACAGTCTCTCAGGGGAGGGGAGATGGATTGTTGCATGCTGCATCTGGAGCTCACAGCTGATGTATCTGGCAATGCCCATGCTCATGGTCTGCAAGTTGAAGATGTCAATCTTGAGGAAGTTACTGGGCGCTCGTTGATGAAGCCATTTCTGGCTTCATCACCTCTGCACCTTGCTCAGTTTCATCAAAGATCATTCTTAATTAATCAGTGTGATATTTACTGTAATACCTTTGTTGTGGCATACAGAAATCATAGTAGTGATAACATGTATTATTATATAGAAATTAACATCTTAAAATTTAAATAATTGGCTGTTCTCACCCAAAATCAAATCCCCTCAAGGTACACATTGGACTGCCCCGTCCTTCCATATTCCTACTCACCAAGTGCACCCAGGTCCTTGAGCAAAAGCAATCCCATGGATGGGTTTGTCTTTGCGTGAGGCAGGAGTAACCCAAACTGTCTTCCCCAACATATTCTTCATGTGCACTACAGGAACTTTATCCCCTTCTACAGTATGTAAAATCTTTGATTGGGCAGGGTCAGCTCAATTGGTAGATCCCCTAGTGTTAACTAACCAGGTGGCCTTTGCTAAATATGTATCCCAATGTTTGAAGGTCCCACCACCCATTGCTCTCAGTGTAGTCTTTAGCAGTCCACTGTAGCGTTCTTTTTACCTGGAGGCTGGTACATGGTAAGAGATGTGATACACCCACTCAATGCCATGTTCTTTGGCCCAGGTGTCTATGAGGTTGTTTTGAAAATGAGTCCCGTTGTCCGACTCAATTCTTTCTGGCTTGCCATGTCACCATAAGACTTGCTTTTCAAGGCTCAGGATAATATTCTGGATGGTGGCCTGGGGCATGGGATATGTTTCCAGCCATGCAATGGTTGCTTCCACCATTGTAACTACATAGCGCTTGCCCTGGTGGGTTTGTGGGGTTTAATCAATCTGCCAGGCCTCCCCATATTTATATTTCACCCATCCTCCTCCATATCACAGAGGCTTTAGCTGCTTGGCTTTTTTGATTGCAGCACGTTTCACATTCATGGATAACCTGTCCAATAGTGTCCATGGTCAAGTCCACCCCTTGATCATGAGCCCATCTATATGTTGCATCTCTTCGTTGATGGTCTGAGGTGTCATGACCCCATCAAACTATAAATAATTCACCCGCATGTTGTCAGTCCAGATCTACCTGAGCCACTTCAATCTTAGCAGCCTGACCCACCTGCTGTTTGTTTTTATGTTCCTCAGTGACCTGACTTTTGGGTACGTGGGCATCTATGTGACGTACTTTTACAATTAGGTTCTCTAGCCGGGCAGCAATATCTTACCATGACGGGGCAGCCCAGATGGGTTTGCCTCTGTGCTGCCAGTTGCTCTGCTACCATTGCTGTAACCACCCCCACAGGGCATGGGCCACCATCCATGAGTCAGTATGGAGATAGAGCACCGGCCACTCTTCTCATTCAGGAGTATCTAAAGCCAGCTGGATGGCTTTCACCTCTGCAAACTGGCTCAATTCTCCTTCTGCAGCTTCTGCAACTTGTCATGTAGGACTCCATCCAGCGGCCTTCCACCTCTGATGCTTTCCCACGATGCAACAGGACCCATCGGTGAACAGGGCATACGGCTTCTGATTTTCTGGTAGTTTATTATATGGTGGTGTCTCTTTAGCATGCATCACCTCCTCTTCCGGTGGTAACTTGACACACAAGTCAGAACTATTTAGTTAGATGATAGAGAACTTAAGTAAGTTGGTTGTTAGGATAATTTGGATTCAGAAAGGTTTTGCTTGAGTAGATATGTGAATGTCAACTATGTTGTTTCCAAGCAAAATCAGAAAGTGTTATCCCTGGACAGCTTTTTACCTTGTGGAAAATCTGAAAAATTCCAAATATTTTGAACAAAGTAGGAGAGACACTCAGATTCCAGAATAAGGAGATCATTCAGAAACTCACCGAAGATACAGAAGACAGGATTTCTTATTGGATCATGTATTTGAACCCAAATATCTACACAGCCTAGTACACTTATTTTTACTTATCATCTGGGGGTGCAGGCTTCTCTTTTTTTCCTCAGAAATGGCTAGAGAGATCAGAAGTTTGTTCCACCGAAAATAACACTGCAGGGTCTTCTAGTGGAGGTGCAGATGATGATAAAATACAGTTCAAGAATATTTTCTTTTTCATTCACTGACAACTTGTACCATCAGAAGGAGTCAGTGATACTAACAAGTAGGTGAAAAACAAGCAAATATTTAATTTTTGTACACTGAAATAACACTGGTAATAGGAAAGATGGTAGCACAAATAGAGAATACTAATTATATCTTTTTTTAGAATCTGCATATTAAAAGATCAAATGTAAAGGCAGAATTAATGCACAGATTAATGCACAGATTGTGGCTAAACAGCAGAATACATTTAGTTATCTTCTGTAAATTTCCTATATTGGATACATATCTTTCTGGAGCAGGAGGTACCTACAGAAAAAGAGCTCTCACTTCCAGAGACTGAGGAGCTCGGCATCCACAAACATAAAATAGAGGGTGGGGAACAGGAATTAACATTAACTAGAAAAAAAAGGCCTTAGGAAAACTCTTGATAGACTAGCATATACCGCACACCAACAACCTAAAACTCACCTAAACAACTACTAGTAGAACTGAAATCTGATCATGAGCATTTTATCACTGTTGCAAAAGTAAATTCTACCTTTTCTAATTGCTTTCTAATTTTCTTATGTTGAAGAGGCAGGAGGGAAATATGCTAAGGACCACTCCCATATAACTGGCTGTTCTGAATAAAAAGTACAATATGTTGTGGATAAAGATCTCATGTGCTGACATCTTTACCTGCATGACTTTGTCTAAGAGTAAATGATTATTATTTGCAAGGGAAATTTCCATCTTCAGAGTTGTTAGAGTATATCCATATATGTATGGGTGTTCTGGGATTGTGCTGGTCCACAAGAGATTATATGTTCCATACTTAAAGGTGAAAAAGTAGTGTCTTTTGGGGGAAAAAAAAAAAAAGAAAAAAAAAAAAAAAAAGGCCCTGTCTAGGGCTTCTCATTTTGGATAAGTGAAAATTTTCTGCCACATGCAGGTACAGTAGTTGCCTTCCTCTTGCTTTCAGCAAAATAATAAGCTGGTAAACAGGAGGAAAGGAGTAGTTATATTCAGAGAGTTATACATGTATATGTGTATCAGCTACATGTATAGAATGAGAATAATGACTGTTTCATGCTGAGAAAATCATCTGTGCTAAAAAGCAAAGAGGTAAAGAAATCTTCTTGAGTGTAAGCACAATGGAAATTTCTTAGAAAGACAAAGCTTATTGCTGAAAGAGGCAATGTTAAAGTATATGAAGGTCTTCCAGTTATAACTGATGGAAGTTTTTCCTTCCTAATGAACTATTTGAATCTTTAAGGAGCATTTATCACCACCGATCGTAATGTTATTCCAGTCTTATTACTGTCTGTTGTGGGCATGGTGTCCAAGGATGGCTGGAGATGGTCAGTCTCCTGTTTATCTTGCATAAAAAATAGCACTCTTGGGTGACTGCTCTTATTTAGATTTAGGTATGATGAGAAATATTTGTATATTGTATAATAGTGCCTTTTTTTCTAGCGTGCTTTATTACTTTTACAGGGAGATGAAATATAGTTTCTTTTTCTCTCCCCCCCACGTTAATGAGCTGCGTAAGTTAATGGTAGCCAAAGTGGGCAAGGGAATGTGGTAGTCTGGATGCTATGATTTATCTGCTCTTCTCTCTGTGTATAGCTACAGCCCCTGCCTTGCAGCAGACTTTGTTCTTCCTGGGAGACCATATATGAGGCAACATGTGTTAAGGCTGCCTACAGGGTGGCTATGACCGTGAGTTCTGACGGCTAATAAAATGTTCGCTCTACTCTTATATCTAAGGTTTTTCGTAGCAAAGATAAGTGGATTGCAGTAATCCTGTATAGGAAGTTATGTTTGGGGTTTCTTTTTTAATGGAAAATAGGAAATTTGTTCTTTCAATTGAAACAGAATTAATATAGTCTTTTTGAATAGTGTCTTTATTAGTAAGCAAATGAAAGATTTTGGGAGGGGGGAAAAAAAAAAATCACAGTAATTTCTAGCAATTCAAGGCCAGGGAAGAAAAAACTGAAAGCGTGACATGGAAAATACCAGTCTGAATGTACGTAAGTAATTAAGCTGAACCTACTACTTTGAGAAGACTGAAAATTATGAACAACAGGATTTAAAAGTGATGAAAACGTGAATAGACTATAAATACTGGCACATCTCACAGGTCCTTATTCTCATGTTTTTTAACATTAGACTTTGGTGATCAATACCAAGGTCTCCAGAGAAGTAACCTTACAAAAGTCTGAAGGGCCTCTGCGTCACTTCCAGAGATGGCCCAATCCCAACAAGCTTTGAAAAATCTCTCATGCCATGACTGCTGTAGTAGGAAGGACTTCATTTTAGTATTTCTGAGGTTGTTTCCCTGTCCTTATTTCTCTGTCTGCCACTTCCCATTCCCTGTTTTTTTCCTCTTCTCCATTCCCTTTCTCTCTTGGCTTCTGACCTAAGACTGAAATCAATTGTATCTTGCAGCATATGGCACTAACACATTGAGATGAGACAGCTCATCCACCCCTGACCAAACTAAAGAGAACCAGGAAGAGAAAGACACCTGCCAAACTCATCCAGATGGTATCCCAGACCAGGGAAGCATGCCAGGGCCCAGAGCTGCACCTGTTATGCCAACTTGCCTACTCAAGGCTTGCAGATATACCTGACCTACAGTGATCCCAGTGGAGAGTAAATAGAAAGTGCATTTTCTGAATCGTTCTCATTCTGTTTTTCTATTGTTTCTTTTTTAAAAACAAACATAACTCTCAAAAATAGCATGTCCATATTCAGTGGAGGAATTTTATCCTTTTAGTGTAAAAGAAAATAATTTAATAAAATAAGAGAATCTGAGGTCCAATCTCTGAAACAAACCCAGTGTTTCTTACAAACATTGTGTGTTCAATATCTATTCCAGTTTAAATACTTTTATTTTATTTTATTTTATTTATTTTATTTTATTTTTGTGCAAAGACAGAATGAGTTAATGCTTTTACTATGCTGGGTCCACTCAGCCCATCAAATAACAGTATATTCAGCAACTACCTTTTCTACTGCTTTTTTTTTTTTCCTTAGTAGAGATGAGTACAAGGTGAAGGTGGTAAAAACCAAGTGTCATTTTTTAGTGTATGTGTTAGGAAATGATCTGAAAGTTAATGGATCTGGAGAGCTTGAGGGTTCACATTTGACCTGCTTATAGCTATTGGTTCAGTACTTTCACAGTCATGTAGCTGTTGAAATTCAACAGTTATTCTCAGTTTCTGGTAGAGTCAGCATCTATTTTTCCACCTACCAGTTTAATCATAGGTTTTCAGGAGTCTGGATCCATAAAGAGACTTAAGTATCACAATGCTGACTATTGCGGAAAACCTAACTTTTAGACTTCCTGCTAAACAGTAGAATCCGCAGCCTCAAGTCAGATTTACAGGTTCTCTATCCAATACATAGAGAGAATCAGGCATATAAAACTGGCTTTACAGAAACCAGTATTCTCAGTAGGAGGCTGCTTAATCCATCTTTTGCAAAATACGAAGGCCAACACATTATATACATGTGTCCTTACTCCTTTCAAAATTAGGTGTCTTCCTTACCTCAGACGTTTATCTGTGAATTTTATCTTAGATTAGTACATGCATAATTGGTCTTAGTTAGCTTTATTTGAGATCAAATCTGAGAAAGAGAAACAAGTGGGTGTGTGGAAAAGTGCATCTTTTTTGGTGGCTAGAGGAATTTAGTGGCTAGAGATTTGGTTGTGAGGTACATAGTGTAAATCCTTCCTATTTGCTTCAGTCAGCTCTCATACCAGGACTCATTTCTTACTCAAAGGACCAGTTATGAAAGTATTATGTGATAACATTCTATCATGCTGAAGAGTTGTGCCAATGTATAAAATAGTTTATCATATCACTGGGAGAGTCACAAGACTCTTATCTGGTGACCAGGACACTCTCTTCTGAATCCCAAGTTCTATTACCTGCTCCAATAAACAGCTGTTAATTTTATACACTGTAGCATGACTGCAAAAGGACATTTCCAAAAGGGGTGAAGTTCAAATAAATTTAATTCTTCAAAGGAAGAGAAAACCCTAGGATACCCAACAAGTGAAAGGTGAGAGGTGGACTCGAGTGCGCTATGAACTGCGTGAACTATGGAAATTTCAATGAAATGTTACAGTAAACAGTTTTTTAAGAGCGATTGGTCTTTGCAGATGGATAGGTAAAATGAAGAGGTCAGAGTATTGAAGTACCTTTTACAGAACAGACACTAACCAGTGGAAGCTGAAGACAGCCATAATTGTTACTAGAGATGTGTGTCTATTATTAATGAGAAAGTGTACAGAGAAACATGGCACAGAGCATGTGCCTCATTCAATCACTACAAGACAACAGGCAGCTATTGATGGGCCCTTAAGTAAGTACAACCAATTTGATATGAGATTAATTAAAGTAACTGAACAGTCAGGAATTAAATAATTCTCACATTTCAGTGTTTCAGGAGCTCTTAGGAGAGAAAGAAAGAGATAAAAAAACTTGAGGAAAACTTTGGTAGATCACCTAGGAAAACATTGCTAGACCCATTCCATTCCTTTCTCATTAGTCACCTAATTTAGTTATCAAGCCCTGAATAAAAGGCAATGTCCAGTATCAAACACAAAGGCACCAGTGTGTGACTCAGAGGTCTACAACTTGCCGTATTTGTTTCAAAAGAATTTCACTGCCTTTAAATTGTCACTTTAGAGCTTAAGGTGCGTAGGAAAGAGGATGAAGGAAGTAAAACCTCTCTGACAGTCTCCCTAGTATTACTGCAATGAAGGATTCAAGTGTAGTCCTGAATAGGACCACTCAAAATAATGATCCTCTAAAAACAGCCATCATTAAAGGCAACAGTAAGAGCACTCATGGTCACAGCTTGTGGCACATGTAGAGCAAAGCGGACACTTATTGTTAGGCTGCAACTATATATCCATGGTAATTCAAATGCAAGACACTGTTCTTCGACTGACCCAGGGTACATGTATCTTTCACTAGGGTTAATGTCTACGACAGCTTAACCTAGGTCTTCCTCTTGCCTTGGGCAAAGTACTTACTTTCTGTAATTAGGTGTCTACTTTGGAACATGAGCAGAGACACTGCTCGTCTCTAAAATAAAAAGTTTACTTTTTGCTGAAAAAAAGGGCTACCTCTAGTTAACTCTTCTCAAGGAGATCCCTCAGTTTTAATAAACTAGAAGATGGACAGAATAGCCATTATCTATTAACCTTTTAGTGTAGGATTACCTGCAGAGATTTTCTAGTCTTGCAACAGATTTTCTCCATGCTGCTGTAGAAGGCTGGCAGTTATATCGGAGGCCTGCCATTCAAACTTAGTTGACAGTTATTGAGGCAACTCTGTTTTTCACATTTAGAACAACTGTGTGATATTTTTCATGTCTGCTAAGACAACCAAGCCCATCCTCAGTCTTAAACTTTCTTCTAGACTTTCTTTGATTTTCCACATGTAATGTTTTTCCAGTATCAGTATATTCTCCTTCAAAAAACAGGCATATGCCATCCAGTTTCTGTATTTGTTTCTTATGTTCTAGAAGGATGATTAAAACAAGCGAGAAAACAAGGTTATCCACTTTTTTTCTGCTAGAGGATAAACTGGATTACTTCTTTCCATGTGGTGTTCAAGATGGAGAGGAGATGGAACCTTTCTTAATGAAGGCACATCTGCTTCACCATTGATTGAATGACCTAACGAGATTACTGCTGGAGCCTATTCCTTCCTTAAAAGTTAGTTTGCCCAGACTGATAGAAGCATAGACCAGCTTTCCAGTTCTGTGATCTATTGCAGATGTCTTAGTTTTCCCTATGGACAAAACGCAAACACAAATCTGTGTAGTGTTATTGTGATTCAGTGTTGTGCATGTAATGATGTTCTAAGAGAAATACATGTACACTCTTATACATCTAATGTATACTTTCATACATCTCCGATGTTTGTATCTACATATTTTCTTGAAGTAAACTTGCCTCTACTGCAGTGATACCAGTAAACTGGTAGACATGTAATTCACCGTGTTAAGTCTATATTGATTCATGCAGTTCTTTAACATACCTCTCAGGTTCTTGTATCTGAAATCAAGCATAAATATTTTTTTAAACCATAGAGGAATGATTTTAAGACAATTACATAATGACATAATGTCTATGGCGTGCATCCAGTCCTAAAAAAAAAAAAATAAAATAAAATAAAATTAAAGCTATTAATGTGGATGTTGCAGCTGCCAGAGTCTCTATAGAACAAAATATTTGTAAGTAGTCTGAATGGTTACTTAATAAATTTCAGTTTCTGTTGTCTGGAGCATCTGCAGAGCCATATTATCTTTTTGTTAAAAAAGGGTTTGCAAGAACTTTAGCTTTGCTCAAGACAAAAATAAACAATTTTTCATTGCTGCTCTAAAGCTGTTAAGACCATTACAATCAGTAGTGCATTCTGATGCCAGAAAGGACCCTATCCTCTTATATGAATCTTCACCCTATGAGGCTGGTGCAGTACTATCACAGAGTACAAAGATGACTGCTGAACAAATGATTGGTTTTATGTCCAGAACCATCTCCTGCAGAGAGGGCGTGTATTTCACTTGCTAACAAAAGTTGGGTGAAGTCATCTGGAGAGCAAAATGGTTCATTACTGCTTATTTAACTTCCACTACACTGTACCTACAGGTCAGAAAATGCTCCAGGTTCTTTATGCAAAGGGTGTAAAAAGATCCATCTTATGTTAAGACAGGTCATTATGATTTTATTTGACTGTTACTTTTACAAATAGACACATACTAATGCGTAAAAGATCATTTTATTGTAACAACTAACTTACAAGTGAAGAACTGTCAGAATGAAGATTTCTTGGTTAGATATTGAATTTCTGAGTGCTGCTTTGGCCAATAAGCCATACCTGTTGGGCTAACCAGGTACTGCAAGATTTGGGAGGCAAATATGGTCATCTATCATATGGTGAATTTAGGTCTAACTGATAGTGACTGAAGTTCAAGCCTTGTGTGTCTGACAGAGAAAATGCAGAGGTGTGTCACTAGATAGCAGAAAACAGAATGGGACTCCTTTAGTGGTCCTGTAAATCTTATTCCTGAGAACAGAGTTGTCCTGAACTAAACGTATTTGAGGAGTGCCTCTTTGCTCCAATTTAGTCAGAAGGGAAGATGGTGCCTGCGTTTCACTGGGATGGTGCACTGAGGCTTTCCAGCTTTAAAGTTGTCATGCTGTGGGAGCCTGCAGAGGCTCTACAGATAAAGCTATGTAAGTCTGACATTTACTGAATATAGTCCTTAATGATCACACTAGATCTCTCTGAAGTCATTTGTGATCTGAAAGCTGAAAAAAACCTGTTAAGGGAAAAAGTAAAAAGCTGTAATGAAGATAAGAGGCACTCAGCAATTCACATTCTGCATTTCTTGCAAGAAAGTTGTTGTCTGTGATCGCAAAGAACTGTTATGTCAGCTTAACTGAATAATTTTACAGAAAAAAATAACAGAGTTATGTTTGCCAATTTAAATTCCATCTCATATTCCATTATCTTCTCAATATATAGACAAACACCAAGATGAAGGCCAGTTATCTTGTGAATCTTACACTGCTTGGACCACAGCTGCCTCTTTACCTGGAAAAGAGCAAAGAAAGAAAGACAGGAGAAATGGAAAAGTAATGCTTGCATCTCCATTTCTAAAGCATTTCTAAAAGACAGAATTAGGGCAAAGACATGGGTAAAAAGTATTTATGCTCACTGTAGCTGTGGTACAAGAGAATAGTTCCTTGGATGTCCAAATGAAATGAAAAAGAATTTGAGCAAGGAATTTGGGGGGGGGGGGGGGGGGGGGGGTGTGTGTGTGGGGGGGTGTGTGTGTGTCTGGTTTTTAAAAGGGATGAAAAAAGAATATGGGAGTATCAGGTCTTAGCTAAATGATTCATGGTGAATATTAAATTCCTGATGCAGCTTCTATTAGCTGTTGAATCATTTGTGGCAGATTTTTGCAGAAACATTGCTTCTTTCAAAAATGGAAAGTATTATGTCAGGAAAAGCATCTGAATAGTATTACTCATGATTTTATTTGCTTCTCTTCAGTTTATGTATTTGTTATTGTTTTCTTACCCTATGTCTTTTCAGAGTACTGTGCTGAGACAAATGGGTATGCTTTCCTTTTAAGTGTGTTTTTCTTCCTCAAAGACTTGTTTTGTTTTGTTTTGTCTGCCTGAGAGCAGCAAAAGAAACAACTTGTATTTGAGCACAGAGCAATAATAAAACCATTGTACTGTTAGATGTGGTATTCTTCAAGGAGATGATACTACTGCATGTTTGTGATGTTTGGGACCATACCTAGAGAAAGGCCATTCAGATTTTTTAGATCAAAATAAGAATAACTAAAACTGAGAGAAGGGGATCATCTGAGACAAAGATGTACTAAAAGTATGCGTGCTGCATGTCTTAATGACGCTAAAAGGACAATGTTTCAAAGAAATGTTGATATAACAATATACTTTTCAATGCCATATCACCATCTCAGCAGCAGCAGCAGTGAGATTTACTTCGTATCATCTCTTTTAGGTGTCAGATTTAGCTTCACTGTTCAGCAAAAAGGAAAACTAACTTTTCCATCCCACCTCTCTATACATACCTGCAAGTCTCTGTGGGCTTCCTTCTATATTGTAACCACTGAAAAAGCCACTTCACTGCTTGATGATTTCTATACAGGCTATGTGGAGGATTCAAACAAAACATCAGCATTTTAGTTCAGAGCAGTAGAGCAGTTCTGAAGCGAGTTCCCTGGTCATACCACAAAAAGAATATTTGTTTGATACACACACGGAGTATTTTTAGCAAGTGCAACCAAGATTCCTTCTGGAAGAAAGTAAACTGGGATCTCCATTCCAGTTGCTTACCATATGTTCATCACAGATTCACGTGTCTGTACCAACTGCTCCACACTACCATGAGTTTTTTTCAACACATATGTCCCATTTCACATATGCTATTGCCCACTACTTCTCAGCAATTTGATTAATGAACCTTCTTTGTTTATCCAGACTTCCCTTGGCTCAAATTTGTTTTTGTCATCTTCTTTTGTTTGCTGTTCATTAATATCTTGCATATTCTGTCTCCCTTTTTCTTATTATTGCCCCTTTATTATTTCTGTCTTTTGAAAAGGCAAAGATTCAACAAGATGCCAGCTCGGTTCCCAAGGAAAAGACAGCGTTCATTCCTAAGGAAATGACAGTGTCAAAAATTTATGTGTCAGCAGGATAATCTTGTGGGAGTATCTAACTGTTGTTGGGTACCAAGAGGGTAGGCAAATAATGCCTCAATTCATATGATAAATGACGACTCTATTTTTGAAGACTTAGGACAACAACCACACTTTGGGTGTAACGCAGAAGATACTCATCGATTACAGAGCTCTTAAACTAATGTTCAGGTGAGAAGGTACCAACACAACTGCTGTTGACTGTATGCTCACACCTGAGGTCCTGAGATCATCATATAGAAAATTTTTAGGAGCCTATCTAGCACTGCTTTATCATTCCCATTTCTCACTGAGGACAAGAGCACATCTACAGATACCTTTCCAGCTTGCTCTCTGCCACAGATTGTATCAGGAACCCCCTGTGTGAGCACTCTAGTTTCCAACCTGAAAAAAAATGTTGATATTCTGTATCTGTCATTATTACACATGCAGAAGGAAGGAGGAATGACAGCTCTGGTCTCAGAGCTGCACACAGCACTCAATCATAAAGGCTGTTTTGTCTTTGAAAGCTGACCTGAGGCTCTGAGCCGTGAGGGAATCTTCTGCCTGGCATTTAGGTATGTCAGAAAATGCCCGCCCAGCCTGCGCCCTGTGTAAGTCTATTTCAGCCCCAGTACTAACCAAGCCATAGTAACGCAGTCACCACAGGCTCCTCTAAAGACCTAAGCACATGGGTCTTTCCCTTTTTCAAAAGCAGTAGTTTATGAGCTGATGATGTGATCAAAGAGCCACACTTAGGCACGGTTTTATGTCATATGGCTTTTTGAATCTCCTCGTACAAACTAGAATGACAAGCAGGGGAGAGGGTCTTTTTATTCAGGATACAGAGCAGTTAGCGGTAGAGTTAATGTTTGTTGGTTGTAATGCTCCTTCCTTCCTTCCTTCCTTCCTTCCTTCCTTCCTTCCTTCCTTCCTTCCTTCTCATTTGTAAAGTCTCAGAGGATGCTCCAGCCCGCAGAGGGCTACTGAGAGTAAGCAGTGGCAGAGCAAACCTGATCCTGGGACTTCACTGGGTCATGGATTTCTCTATGTGGTTTTGAGTAGCTGCTTCAGGCTCAGATGGCTAACGATTTGCAGGAACAACATCAGGTGCAGGTTTTCATCTCTAGTTTTACTAGGCAGTCTGGAGGTAGAGGGGCTCAGTTGTGAGCTTCCTTGCAGTCAGGTGAAGAGGAAGGCATGTTTTGTCATATTTGCAGACACATTATCACTTCAAATGGAAGACAGTCTCACTGCATGCTCTGTTGTTACTTGGTTTGAAATCAGAAACAGCAAACTTTATTATCAGTAAGAACTCCAGGCTGTTGATTCTGAAAAGGGCATCATTGTGGTGTTTTGCACAGTCTTTACTGCTGTCCTGGTTCTGGCAAGGATAGAGTTAATTTCACAAGGAGCCAGGACAGGTGACCCAAGCTGGCCAGGGGCTATTCCATACCATGTGACATCACGCTCACCATAAACGGGGGCTAGTCGGGCAGGGGTGGGTGTGGTGTGACTCTGGGATGGGCTGAGCATCTGATTGTTGTAGGATTGGTAAATTGTTTTCTGTTATCACCCATTGTGACTATCTGTTATCAGTACTGTTGTTGATTGTTTCCCTCTCCCTTGCTGTCCCAGTAAACTGCCCTTATCCCAGCCCTCGAGGCTTTGCCCTTGTTTTTCTGTTCTCCTCCCCATCCCGCCAGGGGAGAGGTGAGCAAGCGGTGCATGGTGCTCAGCTGGGGCTGAACCATTGTCAACAGCACACATCCCAGACCTGGATGGGCAATTACAGGGTATGGAGCAGAGTCACAGAAAACATGGACTGGGTGATGCTGCTACCTTCTAAGACCTCAACCACTGTATGTGGGAGTACTCAGAGCAAGAGATTTTTTTTTTTGACTTTTTTTTTTTTTAATATGTGTGTAGTCTTCTTATGGACTAAGCTAAACAAATAAAGTAAGAGATTATCATTACCATGGGCATTGCTTTATTTTATAGAAAGTATCATATTTTTGAAGGCACTTGGAGTATCCTGCTCAACCCCCAGTTTGTCACACAGCCCCCACTACCTTAGATTTAGACACCAAAGGTACAGTCCATGTTCACCCCATTAAGGTTTCTATCTTCCTTGTCCAGGTACAACCTAGGACCTGTTAGTGTGGAGAAAAGATAGGATTTCCCAGTGAGCCAGCAGAAACCAAATACAGTGAATTACTGTGTTGATCCTTTCAAAGAAATTACTAAAATCCCCACAAATTTGAGATAGGAATGTGTAATTAACCACATAGAAATAATTCACAAATTTATCAGTGGATAATTCAATAGATAGATGTCACATAGTTTAAAAACCCATGGAAACCAAAGCCTCAAAATTTTTCTTGAGGTTACCCATGTTATTCAAACACAAAGGTTTGGAGAATGACATCTAAAGTCTTGACCATTATTTTGCCCACAGTAACAGTTTTTCTGACCTTAAACTGGTCAGGCCACTGATCAGTAGGGGTTCAGTGTTGCGGTGCTTCATATGAGGGAAGAAGAGGTAGTCACTCACTTTAACATAGGTATGCCTTTCTGAAATGCTAAGCCATGATAGTGAAGTAGTAGTAGCTCACGGTGTTGTCAAGTCACAGAAGAAGCCTACGCTCCCCCTGCAAAAAGAGTTTTACATTCATTGCTAGTCATCCCATATCCCCAAGACAATTGAATGCTGGTGTGTTAATTGGCCATGAGCAGGAATGGAAACAGGCAAGAACATAGGCAGGAACAGAAACTAGGTTGGTTTCCATTTGTGAGGTTTTATTTGAGCCGTGTTGGAGTGGGCTATGATATGCTACTATAATTTGCCTGACACATAAAAAAGGCCAGTATGACACTTTGTAGTACGGTGAGGGTTTGTGGAATACCTTTACTTTTTACAGCTTTATATCACATGTAAGATGGAAATATTAGGTCTAGGAGATAGAACTAATCTATCCTGAAGTAAAACCCCAGACCACATAGCGTGTGCTGTAAAGTCAGAACTTCAGTTTATTCACTCCTCCTATTGTACCATTAGCAAGTAATTACTTGCTAATGTAGACCTAACCAATGAAGCCTGGAGGCTGTGTTAAATTTCCTCTTTGGAAATCCTCTCCATAGCCCTATCTTCAAACCATCTAACTTCATATGGTTCTTTGGACATGAAGAATGATCCCTGTCACACTAGAAAGGGTTAGCAGTGGTAATGCAGAAAAGGCATGTCAGATTAGTTATATTCATGGAGAGGGCCACTCTCTGAAGGACAGTGAGAGTAACCAGCAGGGAAAAATATAACTAAAGAAATCCTTTTGCAGTCCCCTTTGCTTTTCTCTTTAGTCAATGGAATGGGAAATTCATAACATTTCTATTCTTAGACATACCACCAGAGTAGTCTCTGCCATTAATAAAAATTATTTACCTGTGTCTAACGGTAGCTTTGTTTTTCTGCCCTTCATGATAGCGTCCAAATGTTGTGCAGTTTAATAAGAGCTTTGTAATGAGGACCATAACAGATATATGAAGACATAACTTCAGAGAAAAGCTGTGTCTTTCCTATTACATTTTGACAGGTAAGAAAAACCAAAACCAACCAAACAAAAAAAATCCCAAAATGTTAGGGGACAAAATCTGTTCTCCAGTAAGCTTGCAGGTCTGTCTCTCACTGAAGTTAAGAGTCACAGGTGCACATAGCAGGGTAAAGAGATGAGATCCAATCTATATATAGCCCTTCTTGAATAAAACTGCTGTCATGTATTTAAGATGTCCTCTTTCCAATGTTTATTCAGAATGTATTTTTGGTGCAGCTGTGAATATTATACTAACAAATAAGCAAGCCCGAGTAATGAGAATGTAGCACAGCTGATATTCTTAAAGGTAAATATGAGCATTTGTATCACTTCTGGTACAAATGCAGATATAGCTCCCAACACTGATGTGTGATGAGTGACTAATGTCAGCTCAACATGAAAGACTGTGAAGGCAGAGGAAGTTCTCTGATCATGAATCCTCCCAGGATATCATATCAACACTTAAAAGCCTTGGAGTTTCTGACTAGAAGATGACTGGCTAATGGTCAGTTATATATTTATTTATTGACAAATGTTCTGAGGATTTCAAAGCAAAGCTATAGTAAATATTTTTCTAATATTCTCATTTTCTCTGCAGTAAATTATGATTTAATAACACATTTTATGAACAGAAATGTGTAGCCTACTAATAGGTGTGGGGAAGGCCCACATCATAAAGCATGAAGTGAATTTGTTCAGACTATGAAACACTAATGTTAAGAACAAAGTGGTTAAACAACATGCAGAAAACATGGTTAAGTTCTTCCACTTGTTATGATTGGAATCTGGAGCATTTCCCGTGACTCTTTAAAATATTCCAGAATTAAACATAAAAGGAGAGAAAAAAAAAGGCGTTATATCTAACCATTGGTCCATGGAGGAGGGAGACCAGATCTGGTACCAGCTTGACATTGGTATAAATCTGGGAATTACTTCAATGAAGTTCAAGAGAAAAATTTACATCTGGGTATATCAACACATCGGACGTCTAAAGCTCTGATCTCTAGTCTAAATAAGTTTTTGACTTGGACTGCACCAATTTACTGTGAATGAAGACACAGTAAGAACCCTCTTTAAATATCGCAGTAGGCAACAGTTCTTGGTCAGAATATGCAGATTTGAATCAATTATATTCATCCTGTTAACTTATCTTGATCACATGGAGGAAGAGAGTGAAGGAATGAGAAGACACCATGTTCAGTGGTTTCCCCATAATCCTGTATGCTGGAGTTAATAAGGAAACTGTAGTGACCATCAGGTAATTTAGAACAGAAGTAATTTGTTTCCTTGGGGGAAGAAGTGAATGCAAACAAATTTGTATTCTCCATCATTGTTTTGGGCAGGGCTGAAAGTAGACAATCTGCATATCCAGGAAATGAAAAGTTTTCAACATTTTTAATGAGCTTGTTACCCTCTATCTTTTCCTAGACTGTGTTCTGGTCCCTGTTTCCATTTTAATTAATGTAAAAATTAAAATTTGCTGTAAGAATATGGTTATTTTGCATCTCTAGGTCCTCTTATGGTTTGTTTTTGGTTGGGTTTTTTGAGTTCCACTCTTCCTTTCTCACTGAAATGTTATAGCTACTTCAATTTGTATCATACACATATTCTTAAATTACAAGGTATTTGCTCATCAAGGCAGACTTGCAGAAATTTGCAAAGCTTCGGAATATTCCCAAATACCCAAATGGATTTTGTGGCTTTGACAACAGAACTATGTGTGCATAGAGCTATGAGTAAAACTGAATTTTTTTAATGATACATAACAAATCAACGAAGAAATACTTTTACGATATGGGACCATGACATGTTGCTCAATTTATAATTCATTATGCCATGAAACTGAAGTTTTATGATGTCATTAAAATGCATATAAAGTAATAAGAAATAAACAATTATTGGAAAAATAATGATTTGAAAACAGCCTTGTAATAAGGCAAATAAATAAATAAAACCTATCATTTTTATATCGGTACAGTAACAATAAAAGGCAATGTCTGAGGTAAACACAACAAAACAATGAAAAGAAAAAGGCCCTATAATCATGTCCTTAATTATAGAAGAATTGTAACAGCTCCAATTTTTCTAAACTGATTTTAAAATCTACTTTTAGGGTTTAATTCATACAAAGTTATTTGGTACTTGAAGCGCATAAAGTATATATTGGTATTTGCTTGTCATTCAGTGCTGCATTTAAATACTATTCTCTAAAAAAGAACTGAGGATAAATTCAAGCTGTTAGTTTAGTGCCTGTCAGGTTTTGTGAATATTATCTATCTAAACATTTTGAATGGAGTACTGACAACACAACACACAATTCTGCCATCCTTCCTCACACATAGAAAGAACTTGATCCATTAAAAGTTCCACTAGTTCCAGACTGGCTTCTCACAGAATAAAATGATCCTTAGCATATTTAAAATTGGGAAGAAAAAAAGAATCAGAGCTACTCACAGTGCAGATTAAAAGGGGCATTTCTAAAGACCACAGAACAAAACAACTATGTGTGCTCTATATAACCAGAGAAATTCTGTAAAACTGATGTTTAACACATTTTTACTCCCCCCACCCCCCAGTAACCCATATTAAGGACTCATATGTCATTTAACTAAGCATGTGGTGTAGGTATGACTTTCACAGAATCACGGAATGGTAGGGATTGGAAGGGACCTCTGGAGATTGTCTAATCCAACCCCCCTGCTAGAGCAGGATCACCTAGAACACGTTGCACAGGATGGCGTCCAGACAGGTTTTGAACATTTCCAGAGAAGGAGACTCCACAACCTCTCTGGGCAGCCTGTGCCAGTGCTCGGTCACCCTCAGAGTGAAGAAGTTTTTTCTCAAATGCAGATGGAACTTCCTGTGTTCCAGTTTGTGCCCATTGCCCCTTGTCCTGTCACTGGGCACCATTGAGAAGAGTCTGGCCCCTTCCTCTAGACATCCACCCTTTAGATATTTATAAGCATTGATGAGATCCCCTCTCAGTCTTCTCCAGGCTCAACAGCCCCAGCTCTCTCAGCCTTTCCTCAGGAGAGAGATGTTCCAGTCCCCTCATCACCTTTGTAGCCCTCCCCTGGACTCTCTCCAGAATGTCCATGTCTTTCTTGAACTGGGGAGCCCAGACCTGGACACAGTACTCCAGATGTGGCCTCACCAGGGCAGAGTAGAGGGGGAGGATAACCTCCCTTCAAATTAAACTGGAAGGTTCATTACCCATTGATACAAAATAACTTTTTTCCCCTCTATGAAATCTTAAAACAAAGATTAACAGAGGGATTAATTTCCAGATCCATGTAACAAAAGTCAGGTGTCTCACACAGATATCTGTGTGAAAGGTGGGTATCTAATACTTTAAGCATTGCAGTCAGTAATAATTGGAGAGCAATTTAGTTAACTAGCTGTCTACTTGCGGGGAGATGTAAAACTCCTTAGAATCCATTCTTTGTATTGACTAGATCTTCAAGCAGGGATTCAGTTTCTCAAACACAGGCATTTTGAGTGTCATCTCATCTTACTTCAACCCTTTACATTTTGTTGTATATATAGTGGTCTTTTAACACAGAAACTAAATTTTCGAATTATAGTAACAGTAACCCAAAACATTATTTCTTTTTCTTATTTTTTTTTCTACATATAGATCTGCCAGATCTTGCTTTTGAGAGCCCTGAACTATGATGCTGCCACTCAGCATCAATAAGAGGATCACTTCCTGTAACTCTCACCTAATACTGTTCTCAGGGGACTGTTTTGCATACAATAAAAAAGTTGCCGGTTACTGTATCCTATTATTATGAGTCATTAATCAGACATTTCTGACAGTTGAAAGTATTGGTCTTCATATCAAAGCAAATATTTCTGTAGCTTCTTGTTGGAATTCTGTCTCAGTATGTGAATTAGAGGATTTCAGGCTGCATATTGGGGTGAGTAAAGACAAATATTGCATTGAAGAATGTGATGGAGAAACCTCAGCCATGTATCAAGTTGTGTAACCCCCTAGATACCATAATTAATGTTTTATTATACTGAGATAAGCATGAATAAATGATAAGCTTTACTTAACACACTGAGCTGAGAGAAGGGTCAGGAGTTTGAAGGAAAGTATCAGGACTCTAAATGGAGGAGGAGGAGAATTGATGAATAATCAAATTAATCTCTGAGAAGAGATATATGTGGTGAGTAATCTCATATTTCTTTTTTTCTGCTGTGCTAGGATATTAGGGCTGTCTTTCAGGCCCAGGAAGATTACCCCCAATGGTAGTGGAAAAGATAATGTAAAAATATATAAATATTATAGCCATAATGTAAAACTATACAATTTTATGGCCATTTCAAGGTCAGAAAATGGACCAAGGAGGAGGCTAATTTTTTTACTGCCTCTTTCTTCTCTCTAATGCACAGACAGCCATGTGCAGATTACTCTAAGCACACTACTTCAAACTCTGCTTTACAGATGGCAGGGCAGAGAATGATATCAAAATAGATCACTGCATCATGAAATGATACCCCAGTGAAACGACAAGAAGTTATGCATTAATTACAGTTCTGGTGGTATGGGTAACAACCAATTAAGATATGAGCTCAGTTTTAATGCATATTTTATATTCAGAAAGAAAAGGGTACCAAAAAAACCTCAAAAATTATGCCTCTCAGCTAAATAATATGAAGCTTTGAGGCAAGGCAAATTCTGTGTTCCATTACACAAAGGGAGGGGAAAGCTTTTCAATACTACTATTTATTTGAATGTCTAAAATATAATGTGTGGCTAATAAAACATTCAGGAGCAATCACACTACAAAACAATGCAACAGTACATCTTTATCTTCAGGGACATCATCCATAGACACAGATGTGCACTGTGCATCCATTAAAGTAACTTTGTTTTCCTTTCTGATTGAGTTTACATGCTGAAAGCTGTTACCCCAACCAGGTCATTAGTGTCAAGCAAGGAGTTTGAAATGACTTTTTTTTTCACTATTTTTTCTCATATTTTTTTTCTACAGTGCTCACAGAGTTTGCAATATATTGCTGTTTTATCTGCAACATTATAAAGAATTTATACCTTATGTAGTTTTAGGCCCTTTGTAATGATAAAATTTCTTTAAAAAATCACTGCCTTGTGTTCTCTGAGTTAGAAATGAAAAAGATCTATGTTAGCTTAGGGTAAAAAGATATCTCAGGATATTTCAAAATATCACGAGATGATTACATTTTTACTGACAATGATTATGTGAAAGCAATTCCTGAAGTTTAGATAATCACACGCTTGTTTTGTGCCTATTTTCACAGCATATGGTTCCAAAGCTTTAGTTAAAGCCGGTCTGACGACTGGCCTGCTAGCACATGGCACTACCAAGGGGAAAGATTTACGTTAGTACCTCAGGCTTACTAGCACAATCAAAGAGCTAAAGTTAACTGACAGTGGGATTGTACCATCGGTGTGATTTACTTAAAAAAAGAAAGAAGATAAGTAACATTGTAAGGAAAGCTTTGTCTCAAAATGAAGGGCTCACCAGAAATTCAACAGTCCCAGACGTCCTGTATTTTTTAATTTCCAGCAAATTTAGACTTTTACTGGTTACTGCAAAGAACAAACTTGTTCCGAGGCTTCTCAACAAAATAGCTGAATTTTGCCACTCTGACTTTCCAGGGTGAGGGAGAGCCAAAACTTGAATGCTCCTCTCCAGAGAAAAGGGAGGGAGAAAAGAAAAGGGTGGAAGATGTGGGACAAATAGAGAAGCAGGAGGAGGGACAGAAAGGAGTGCCAAAAACCCATCATACTTTTCCTACTATTGCCATGGAAGGATAAAGACAACAAATGATGCTTAAACCACAGAGCATCTGCCACCTTCTGTTTCCCTACCACGTTTTTGGTAGCAGCAACCAGCTTGACTTTCTAGGGGTCTGGCACAGGCAGAGGAGGGAAATGACTTGTTTGTCCATCCCCAACGATGTGATCCCTTAAGCAGCTGATCACTCCAGCAGTGCCTAAAGGTGTCATTGGCGAGGTGTGTGTCGTAAAAGGAGTGAAAATATCCTTCCCACCAATTAACAAATAGGAGAGGCATAAAAATACGTGAAACAAAACGCCATAATTTTCAGATGTGACAGTTTCACATAGTTGGGACCTTTTTCCAGTAGTGAAATTGATACAGTAGAAATCACATGCCATGTGAAGGATCTGATTTCATATTTTTGCCTAGTCCACCTCTAGGATTCTAGAGCCAGGAACTTAGGTCATCTTAAAGCATGTCTGACTGAGCCCTATGCAACCCGTTGCCCATCAGCTTTGGCTAACTTTTAACATAAATGACAGCGGAAAAGAGTTCTATATAGAGTAAAGCCAAAGACTGTTTTGACCACAGTACAAGGATCTCTGACTTTTACTAATGAGCAAGTAGTGCAGTTATAGACATATAGAATCAAGTCCAATAAAAATGCAGTCATTTGTACAGAGTGGAACAGCCTTAAAGAGCGCAATTGAGAGATTCTTCCAGTCTCCAGAGAGTAACAGAGATTTTAACCACTCACTGTATGTCCCAAGTGAGAGCTGTAATATCTCTGAGATGGGAACTGTTGCTTTGGTCTGTATTTATACAGTCTACCACACAACCCTGTTAATTTATAAGTAGTACAATAATATGCTACCCTCGTACAAGTAAGTATAAGAATAGCTACCACAATGCAGATGCACGGATACCTTTCTTATTATGTGTGACTGCCTATCTTTTGGTGAGTTTGAAGGAAGGTTTTTGGAGTTTTTTGGAGTTTTTTGGAGCAGTACAAACAACTCGCTTCCTACTGGACAGGTCAGTACTTACAGCAGTAAAGCTGATTGGCGTGAAAAGATGTTTCTGTAGGATACACCTAGGGGAACTTGGACCTGTAAAATAGGATCTGTACACATGGATGGGACCAAACACATCCATACACACTCGCTGGTCATCCATGATATCGAGGCATGAGCCCACTTTTGTCCAGAAACCTTTTAACAGCTGTGTTAGAATGACAGAGTCCCTCGCTCTGGGCGCAGCTCTGTGCTGAGCTCTGCGTGTGGCCAGCTTGGGATCCGTACGCTCGCACCCACGCACTTTGACTCCTAAGGAAGTGAGTATCACACAGATATTTTTGCATTCATGTGATATTTTTTTTCCTTGTATTTAGATACAGAAAGAAATGATAAAATGCAAGAAGAGGAAGTAAACTAAACCAAAGCAAAGTAAAATAAAATAAACCAAAAATACAATAAAGCAGAATTAATATTAAGGCCTGTTTTTTTCAGTAATTCATCTACCCCTTTAGGAAACAATGCGTGATGCACCTTTAATAATGTAATCCTCATCGGAACATTAAATGTTTCTGAAAATATGACTCAAAAACATTTTAAATCAGGCCTCTTTCTTGCCTTTCTCTTGCCTTCCCCATACTTTATACCTCTTTGGGAGTAATACAAAGCATTAGGAGTAATGCAAAAAGATAAATGGAGTAGAAATATATTATGAAAGCAATTGCTTACTTTCATCCATAATTTAATTAGAAAAGTTCCTTAAAAATCTAAGGGATCCACTGAGGTATTAGAACTTCTAAGGTACCTGACCTTGGAGAATTCTTTTCTTTTCTTATTTTTTTCTGATTTTCCAGATGGAGTTCTTCATCCTCTTTTTGCTTTCATACTTATTTAGCTGTCAGAAAACTACATCTCTATCATGTTAATGATAAATTGTTATGGTCTTTTTGTATACCACAAGCTTTTCATTCGTATTTCTACTTAATTTCTAAGACATTTTGAGATATTAAATTAGACATTTTGAGATTTCTGAAGGGCTTTGATTATTTGTTTATATATCTGTTTTTAAGAAATACTTGTATTTTTAAGGATAGCTCAATCAGTGAAAAGAAAATTACTCATGACTCTCAGTGAGCTGTTAAAAGCCTACCCAGTTCTGATGATAATGTGGCATAAACATTTAAAGTGCCAAAATAGTGATCTTCCTTTATTACATGAGATGCTGCCTGAGAATCATGGTAAGATGATATACCCGTGGATGAGGACCTTACTGTTTAGAGGTAAGTAAATAATGTAGAATCTTCTGTAGCAGTTAAATAATTTTGGAGATTTTTTTCTGTTGCTTTTATTTCTGATTTCCATTCACAGAATTAGATTTTAAAATTAAGCCATTTTGAATTAAGTTCCAAAGTATGAATTTATAAAAGATTGTTTCCATAAAATCCAGATAAGGCATTTATCATTCCTACATTAATTTTGTGGATTCCCTGATATTAAAACTGGTATTTTCAGGTTGATATGACTGTTGACTGTTGACAGTGAAAGGAAGAAATACACCTATGAGGAGGACATAATTTGGAAGAAGTACCTACAAAAGTTTACAGGAGCAATGTGGGAAGAAAATTTTGGAAAAAAAAAATACATGTTTGAGTCAAAGCTAGAAATACTTCCAAACTGGAATGGGGGGGGGAAGTACAAGGGTAACAGGGAGATGAATGAAGACAAACAGGACCAAACAGGACCTTTTGGCAAGTACTATTTCTTTTGTGTATGTATTAGTCAAATCTAGTCTTATGGCCTTGATCCTGTTTCTTAAGCTTTCCTGACAGTTGTTGTTTAGGCTATTCATAGGCTACTCATAGGCTACTCATAGTCAAAATGAATTAATTATGATAATATTTACATTTCAGGAGAGAGATATATATATAGTTACGTTTGGAAATAAAAACCCAAAGCATTCTCTACAGAGGTAAAAAAGGCATGTAAGTCACTTCTTATATGGTTTGGATATTTTAAATTAACCATTGCATTTTACATATGTGCTTGTTTAGGGTTTTTTTATTTTGGTTGTTTTTGTTTGTTTGGTGGGTTTTTTAATATCAGTAAAGTCCTGAGCTCATTCATTCATAATTTCATTCTTTCTTTACTTCCAATCAAGGACGAGGGGTGGGGGATGGGGAGAAGGGAACTGAATTAGTACTATTTGTTCCATTGGCACAGTCATATTAGCAATCTTTATCTCAATTTCCTTTTGATATAACTTGGATAAGTATACTTTTCTTTTTTAAAAAAATCCATATCGACTTAATTTCTTTGCTGAATAACTATGAAAGTCTGTTTTCTGAAAATGGACTCTTCAGACACCGATTTGCATCTTTGTTTCAATTGGAATGCCTTTGGCCAGAAATTTGTAGTAATTTGGCTCCTTGCATACAAGCATATGACTCTAAATATTTGGCTGGGAGCTGGCATTTCATTATTCTGGGGCACTGTGACATTATGGTGTGCTACACGATATAATGACCTTATGTTCTGACATGATGAATAGTTCACTCCCTGTAGAAAAAGTAAAGGCTTTTAGTTTGTGCTGATTATAAACCGGCCATTTGCTCTGTACATTGGTATTTTACTGCTATTACTCAGAAAATGCATTGTTTAAGCAGCTTCATGTGTTTGGCCAGTCCTGCTTCTGAGCTTTAATAGCAACTTTGTAATTCAAGCATTATGAACTTGCATGCAATTCAAAACAAGTTTACCTTCGGTCATAAGTCTATAGGATCTTCTCTTCAGCCACTGCTTCTGTTGGCTAGTTCTATTAAAGAGTACAGAAATACCTAATATTTTTAATTAATTTGACTTTAGCATGCTAATTCCCCAAACAGTTATTCAAAAAAGAAATAAATAAAAAGGGAGATAATTTAAATTTAAGCATGTATTTCTTAAAATTCTTTTTATCAGACTGTGGAAAAGCAATATGAGTTTAATCTGTGACCTTCATAGAAACAGCTTGTTCCAGAAGTGAGCTGGATTTCAACCTCTCGCACAAAAAAAAAAAAAAAAAAAAAAAAAAAAAAAAAGTAAGTGCTTTATCTAAACTCATAGAAGGCAACAGGAGTTTTCAGCTGGCTTTGGATCAAGTTCACAGTTCTGTTAGCTGATGGTTTTTACACTACTGTTAATAGAACAAACTTAGCAATGATATGTAGGAATTCAGTAAAACCATTTAAACCATTAGCGTGGTCTCTACTACTCCTCACTGTTTTCTGCAGTAGTGACCACACAAAGCAAGCCACAGTATGTGTAAGTGCATCTAAGCCTTTGAGCGTGAGTATTTTTATGCATCCTTGTGGTTAACTATTACTATTGTGCAAAGGACATAAGATAAAATAGTTAATCTAAATAGTGAATTAATTTTTATTTTTTGTCTTTTGTTTCTTAACCCAAGGAAAGTGTTTACTGTCTTTCTATGTTTCCTAGCATACCCAGAATCCTATTGCACTCTCCTGGTTCCTCTCTTTTATTAGGCTGTTAATCAATATTGATTTCAAATCCATGTTCTGTGAGAGAATTATTATACTTTTAAATATGCACGTGATCTTGCTGACAGCCACACAATAAAGTAAAAAAGAAAAATTCTACAGGTTATTTTTCATTATGTAAAGATAGAAAATTATAGGGAGATTGCAACTTTTCTATAATTAAAACTAATTTTTACTGTTAGGCAAATTTTGGCTCTCATCAAAATCCCCCCAAACAGGAGGGTATTACTGGTTCCCAAAAAGAAGTTTCCTCACCCTATTAATTTAAAATAATTCAAAGAAACTTTTTTTTTTTAAATATTGAATATAACCAGAATTTTTTGTTTGTTTGTTTGTTTTTGGCCACATATTATCTGGAAAAAAACCCAAACCAAACTAAAAGTCTGCTTGTTTTAGAAAACTCTAATTTTTTTTTTCTACTAATTTTTTTTTTTTTCACAGGTTTATTCCACAAAGATGTGCTCTGTGGAGAAAAAAAAAAAAAAGAATAAAAAAGGCTTCTATGCCTGGGTCAAGGAGCCACACACCACGGTGTTTATTGAATTAGCTATTATAATATAACATGTGTTGACTGGTCTTCATAACTTCAGAGGGAGCAGGATATCAGTTCTGATTTTAAACATTTCTCTGTCACTGGCTAAACATATAATATTGTCTCTGGGTTTCCTTTTTCCGTAGAGCAGTCCAGATTGTGATGCTTTACAGGTGGTGGGGATGCCTCTTGCTGAGGGATACCGCGCAGGCAAAAGCGCAGCACCCTTCCCATCCCTGCGTAGGCCCTGTCTGGTGTGTGACACTGTTTGGCTTTGTGCTTTCATGTGCACTCTCTGTGCTTAGCACTGGAGGGAATAAAAGCTCACAAAGATTTTACTGAGGGTTATAAAATTCTGATGGGAATGGATCCTAACACCCCCAAGGCAAGAGCTGCCCTTGCTTTTGAGTAAGAATTATAAATGTCTTCCAGCAAGGATAAAGTCTGCCTGTCACTTTGGCAATCAAACAGTAGTTCTGCGAGGCATTTGGAAACACGTAAAGTGTTGTGCCTCCTCCTCTCTCATCTGAATCAGTGGGAACTTTCCTACCAGTTCCAAAAGCACAACAACATGGATGATCGGTACTATTTATAAAGCCATCCTAATTAATGCTTATATTTAGACAATATCAAGTCTTTGAGGATTTTTCTTTCCCCTTAGAATTTATTTCATGATTTATTTATTTTTCTCCCCAAGGTAAGGAGTAACAGGCTTTTTGGTAGGAATTTCTAGGATTATTATATTTGTCATTTTTAAAAGAGTAGTGTCATCCCTGGATTTTTTCCAGTCTCTTTTTTTTTTAGTCCTCTGATACCTGCCCCAATGTCCATGACTTTTCAGAATAATTATTAACAGTGGCTCAGTGAGCTAATTAGCTAATTCCCTGTGGGAAGCCTGAAGAAGGCCAAAAGATTCAAATGTTGGTTACCTAGAAACAAGAAAAAATGTATTAAAGTAAGTTTTATAATACTGTATGAGTTTTCTGAAGATAGAATTTGTGTGCTTTTGTAAAAAAAAAAAAAAAATCAGCCTTACTTTTTAATTATGATCAACTTTCTGCATATCTCTACTTTATACTCTGTACAGAGATCATTTTGACAAGCATAAACATACATTTTCTTGATGAAAATAATTTTCTTTTCATGATTACACTCGCTGACTCCTCATTACTTAAACTGCTAGAAAGGGATCTCAAGGGAGTGGCTTAGTCTATTCCCTTAAGGTCAAGAGCTTCACAAGTGGATGTAAGTAATTGAGTTATAGGGCAAAGATGAGTAAAGCTTTTAGGAAGTTAGGAAGAAAAATCCTCTTGATAAAGAAATGAATCTAATTTACAGAGTGTTATTTTAGTACATAAATTGTCTAATTATATTGTATCTCACAGGCAAATTTCCTATTAATTACTAAAAATGAGGGACCAATTCTGAGCCAGTTCCAGGAATTCTTTTATCACAGAGTAGAGGAATTAGATGTTCAATAAAAGTCAGTGTGTCCTGAAAATGAGTTTTGAATCCTGTACAAGCTTGCTTACTAATGTTTTGTCATGTAAGTATAGCCAAGTAGTTGGGATGGCAGAGAGCTGTGGTTTTCTAGGGAGAGTACTTGCAGTGTTCTGGGTGGCAATTTTTCAGAACAGGTGTAGAAATGTGTTTACATCTACATCTCAACTAGTCGTAGGGAAATCACAGTAGGAAAATTGGCACTTTTAGGTCAGCACTCATTCCACCATAAAGTACTTGTGTAAAATAGATCAGATGAATCCTGCCCTATAGCTGCTTCTGATTTTAAAGGAAACTCAAAACAACTAGCCTCATGTGGTCGTATCTGTGTGGGATCTTCACAATGAAGGTTTAATTTAGTTACATTAAACAGGGGTATATAACGCCAGCCAGGTTCATCAAGGGATTTTGAGACTTCTGTATGGGAAAGACAATTACGAGCGCAGCCTACACTATGTCTGTTCTTCTCTGGACAATCATCTGGATGTCAGGTGGCATATCTAGGGTATCTCTAAGGAGACTATGTCTAGGTGACCATATTGACCTGATAACATTAAATGAAACGTAAACACCCTCTCCTTATACTGGGAGTTCTTACGTTATTTACTTATATTACTGGCACATTTGCATCATATCCTTTATTGTCTTTGAGTCTTCTGATTCAAACCTCTTAGAAGTCCTTACGGTCTGTAGTTCTGCCCCACCTGTAATCATGATGCTTGAGATAGGAGAAAGGTTTGTGCTTTTTGTCCCAGCTCATAATAGAGCCATCTGAATAGCATTGCCCTGCTACAATAAAGATAGCCTGAAAGGAGACTAAATATGAAGGAAAGAATTTTTATGGAAATGAGCAACCAAAACAATATCATCTTTGAAAATCAGCTCCTTGGGAATTTATCTCTAAGCCTGATGATGCTGTCTTTGTCATTGTCTAATGTGCCAGTCACTACAGAACTAAAGAGCTTTCCCAGGACTAGGTAGGCTTATCTGGAAGCTAACCCTTCGACACTAATTGCCAGGTCATTGCTTTCTGCTTTCTCTGATTCAAGAGTGGAAGCTGACTGATATTCTAAGTGTATTATTACTGCAAATTACAGTGTTAAGGAGCCTTCATCTTGAAAAAGGTTCCTCTGAGGTAAATGACAAAAAATACACAATGAAAGATCAAATTTATTTCAGAAAACATAGTTTTTCCTTGTTACTTACACTGCTCTCACCAAACATTTCAAACATATGAATTCTTAGTGAATATTTACCAAGATAGGAACTTTTACCACTGGCGACTGTCTAGGTTTATTTATCCAGTTAAAGGTCCTGTTGCTAACAATATAAGTTGTACCTGAGTTACTGTTTCGGGTTTTGAATCTTATGAATATTTTTGTTTATTCTCTAAAAATGTGTTGCTTTCCCTTAAATGTAAAATTTCTAAAAAATAGTTAGAAAGAAAAAAATACTTTAAAAAATTAAGTTATTTGCTAGAGAACAGAAAAGAAATACTTATGAAAATGTGCAGTTTTACTCACAGAAGTCAGTGGGACTACCCAAAAGACAATTACTCAGTTTCTTAAATAGTCAATATTGCCTCATGAGTGGGATAGTATCAGAGTATTAACAAATGTTTTAACTGCAGGAATGCAAAGGAGAGACAAGATTATAGGGATGTGGTAGATAAAGAAGTGCCAAGCCATATAAATTCACTATATAGGAGCGGTAAGAAACAGTAAAGTCTTAGAAATGTTAGGGCTTACTGATTTAGGCCAAAGGAAGATTTCACAGTTTTTCACCATGACACAGAAAGCAAGCAAAGGAAGGAAATATAGGTGTTAGTGAGATTGAAGAATTTAGTTTTAATACGTTCTTGCTGATCCTTTCTCTTCCATCATGAATCTAGACAAGAGGTAGTAAATAGTTTCAGTTTGTTGGCCATCTAGTTTGACTTGATATATACAATTCATTGTACATTATTCAGAGACAGAAATACAGGGCCAGAAGGGATCATCAGATCATCTTGTTAGACCTATGTTACAACCCCATAGAATTTTACACAGCTGAGACCTGTAATTTATGCTTGAACAATATATAAAATAATGTTTCTCCTACAGTTTTTTCCCAAATCTTCTGAGAAACTGATAGCTTCCTTAAAGAATTTTCTGAATTCCTGAGAGAACTGGAAAACCCACATACTGCCAAAACCTTACCATCAGTCCTGAATAGCTATGGCTAACTAATCCAAGGTGAAAATTATTTTGATTATTTTTGATATAATTATTCCTGTGTGCAGCATTCAGAGGATTATCTCTTTGCTCAGTGAAATGTAATCTGACCTTGTAGTGATCCAGTGCAGCAGACCATAATGAGGAGACAGTGATTTCAAGCAGAATTTAGGCAGAGTTTAACCATAGGCTTTGGTTATAAAGACCCGTATGTTAGCACGAGCGACTGCGCATAACCTGAGCACATACCATGGCTGCCTTTAACAACACCACCTCTATGTACCACTTGTAAGAGCTCATTTCTATGGAGATGGGTAGGAGCGTATCACTCTCAGTGAATCTTGGTGTGCCATCTAGAAAGTTCAGTATTTTACAGGTAACAGATTCTTAACTTTATTCACTTGAAGGAATATTCTAGAAGTGCTAAGAATAGTGAGGCCATCGAACTTCACCATGGATGGTAACTCTGTACAGCATGCCATAGTCAAGGAGGAGGAGTTCATCAGATATTCCAGGAACATCACAAAAGATGAAGATTTTATCACTTTCTGAGGTTGGTTGACCCTGGCTGGGGGCCAGGTGCCCACCAGAGCTGCTCTATCACTCCCCTCATTCACTAGACAGGGGAGAAAACGTGTAACGAAAAGCTTGTGGGTCGAGATAAGGACAGAGAGAGATCACTCACTAATTATCGTCATCAGCAAAACAGACCGAACTTAGGGAATTCATCTAATTTATTACTAAGCAAAACACAGTAGAGGAATGAGAAATAAACTCAACTCTTAAAACACCTCCCCCCCGCCCCTCCCATCTTCCCGGGCTCAACTTCACTCCTGGCTTCAACCTCCTCCCCCCTCAGCGGCACAGGGGGACGGGGAATGGGGGTTGCAGTCAGTTTAGCACACATTGTCTCTGCCGCTTCTTTGTCCTCAGGGGGAGGACTCCTCTCATCATTCCCCTGCTCCAGCATGGAGTCTCTCCCACAGGAGACAGGCCTTTCCGAACTTCTCCAACGTGAGTCTCTCCCATGGGCTACAGTCCTTCATGAACTGCTCCAGCGTGGGTCTCTCCCACGGGGTGCAGACCTTCAGGAGCAAACTGCTCCAGCGTGGGGTCCCCCACGAGGTCACAAGTCCTGCCAGCAAACCTGCCCTGGCGTGGGCTCCTCTCTCCACAGGGCCACATGTCCTGCCAGGAGCTTGCTCCAGCCTGGGCTTCCCATGGGGTCACAGCCTCCTTCAGGTGCCTCCACCTGCTCCAGCGTGGGGTCCTCCACGGGCTGCAGGTGGAATCTCTACACCCCCTCATCCTTCCTCCATGGGCTGCAGGGGGACAGCCTGCTTCACCATGGCCTTCACCACGGGCTGCAGGGGGATCTCTGCTCCGGCGCCTGGAGCACCTCCTCCCCCTCCTTCTTCACTGACCTTGGTGTCTGCAGAGTTTCTCACATCTTCTCACTCCTCTCTCCTTCTTAAATATGTTATCACAGAGGTGCTGATTGGCTCAGCCTTGGCCAGGGGCGGGTCCATCTTGGAGCCGGCTGGCATTGGCTCTGTCAGACACAGGGGGAGCTTCTAGCAGCTTCTCACAGAAGCCACCCCTGTAGCCCCCCCTGCTACCAAAACCTTGGCATGTAAACCCAACACACTTTCCTACCAGTTTCTGGTTTTAAAAAATAAATCATTAATTAGGCTTGCATATCTGTGCCTTTCTTACTGAGATGCCAAAGGAGTCAGCACTACCTGCGCGTTAAAAAAAGACCTTCACAACACACACATTATTCTTCAAAGTTTATCCAAAATTGTATTAAAAACTTCACATAACCATTATGGACACATATATCCCTCTTCCAAAAACAACTTATCAACCTTTCTACATTTTCTTCTATGTCAGTCCTTTGCTCATCTTCCACAGTTCATCCTCCTCTGTCCTTGTTTTACTAGTCATGTCGTTGCTTTCTCATGTATATAATTTTGATTTGTTCTTCTATGCAGAACTCTTTATCTTCCTCTAGTTTCTTGTCAAACAATTTTGTCATAGTTTTGAAACCTTTATTGTTGATCTTTTCTTCTCAAAATAGCAGCACGAATTACCACAGTACTGGCAATTTCAGAGAAATTAAAAGCAGTAATGTGTTTAAATGTCATTACATATAAATCTGAAAACATATAAATAAGGGAAAAAAAAGGTTGGTTTTCTACTGAACTTTCAAACCTTTTATTTTACAGTTTTTATACTCTACATTTACCTATTTGATGATGGTTAATAGATTGGAACTGAGAAGTAATGCTCTCATCCATGTATAGTTTAAAATTGTCTTTTTTTTCTCAGATTACAAAAGTAGTACTCTATATGGGAACTGAGGAAGCAAAGAAAAAAAATGATCAAATTAATTTATCTCTTTGAATGATCCACAAATATTTTACATGGAATGATAGTAATGATAGCTAATTTATATTACAAAGTATGTCATTTTGGACTGGGGAAAAACTGAAAAATAAAACCTCTTTTTTTTTTTTTTTAAATTAATAGGCTCATTGTATTAGGCCTTTTGCTTAAAGAAAACTACATTGTCTAATTATTTTTTAAATGTCCAAAATTTAAGACAAGTATTAGTGAAGAACTTGCTTGGTAAATCTTGCTATACAACAGAACAACCCTATTGTCTTCTATATACATTACCTTTTGAGAAAATTTAGTTATAAATAATGGTATCCTACAAATTTTGAGATGAAGCAAAGCCAGAATTCTGTTCATATTATTCATGCATGACTTGTGATGCACAGAACTGTAACAATGAAAGCCATTTCACAAAGTCTTTTAACGTTGACCTGGCAGGACCAGTTTCTCAAGGGCTTTTCCATGCCAGCTCAATCCTTGATCTCCTTTGTGTAGAAAAGCCAAGAATACAAACTTTTGTTTATGAGTTCTAATAGATATTATTTTCCAGTGGAGAGCAAGTCTGAAAAGAGCGTGTCCCCTCGAATTATCTGTCTCTTGCAACTCTTACCATGATACTGAAACATCAGAAATAATTAAACAAAATTATATTGTAAATCCCAAGATAAAAGTGTGACTAATGATTAATTCTTTGGTATTTTGTCAAAGCCCTCCTCATAATTTCAAAGCTCTAGTCAATATTCATGTAGCTAATTCTCCCTAAGTAGATTTTTCTTTCCACTACTAAAATGTTTGTGTGCTTATTAATAAATAATTTCTTGAAGTTCTAAGAATATGGTTTTAATAGTTATTTTTCTTTAATATTTTGATCCAAGCTATGTTTTTTCAAAAGTATATTTATTTTGAGATTCACACTAATAAATTAAATTTTTATATACATATATATATATATATATATATGTATTTCATTCTTGTCCCAAGAAGATGAATAAGACTTACTTTCCATAAAGGTATAAAAATCCAATGCTGCATTTTGCATAGCCTTGAGTAACACTTCCGCTAAAAAGCAGGTTTTGTTCATAAAAAGAGTTTTCAGAAGAACTTTGTATCTTAAACTATATGTGCACAAAGAAAACAGATACAGCAAATGCAAATTTTAAATCTGCTTTTCCCATGTATACTTATTACACATTAAACTATTACCTTGCTGACTTTTCAAATCCCCAACAATTCTTACATCTCATGCACGATGTATCTATTGCTCTATCCATAGCTTTGAATTCATACCACAAAAATAAGCAGTTTAATTCAACATATTTATTTGGCTGTAATACTTTCAGCTAAGCAGGGCTTTTAGTGATCCATATAGTAACAACAATCATTGGGTATTTTTTTGGAAATTTTTTATCTATCTTGAATTTTCTTCCCTCTGATAGTTTTAAGTGACTGTATTTGACAGTCAAGTTCCAACACACCCTCCTTTTTTAATAATTAGAATTTTCAATATGTATGAGATGTCAAAGACACTGAAATTGTTCAGCCTTTCAACAACTATCAAAAATTAAATTTAACATTTAATTCTTTGCACTGCAACATGAAATCGGAATTTAATTTTATTCCTTCAGATATGTGAATTATTAGCTTAATTTACGCCATTCTGTTATTTTCAAAATGCACTTATTTTCTGGACAGGTCGATAAAAATGTAAAACAACTCACAGTATTCAGTGACCACTGTGAACAAGCAAACAAGAGGGACCGAATCATGTTATTTTGCATGCACTTCAAGATGTTAAAATGTGCTATTATAGTTCTGCTGAGATTGAGGCAGAGGTAAGACCACAAGAATAGCTAGATACATAATGCAATTTCTTGCCTATTTGTTTAGACCTCAATCTAAAATTTATAAGCAAGGAATCATATTCTAAGTGACAAGGAAGTTTTAAGTTTTCAAGAAGAGCACATATGAAATGAATTGTATTATCACAACGTAGTATTTCAAATGAGTTCGCATGAGAAACCTGTAGACTGTGTGTAGCTGGAAGTCCCAGTGCTGAAGAAGAATGTGAATTTCTACCTTTAAGAGGTGAAAGCCAGTGTGGGATTCTTCTTGTTCAGCCTTAGAGATCTACCATACACAAATATTTGATTGAATTGCTCCCAATAATCTCTTTTCCTAATTAGAAAGGAAGAGGAATAGACACTTCTAGGGAATGAAAGTGGGATTCTATTTCAGACATCAACATTAAGATAAGATAAACTTTGCCATTGAAGTTCCTGTTTTTCTCCGGGGGAAAGATCAGATGTAGATGCCTAAATAATAGACATCTCACTTCCAAGGCCCAGAGACCTTAGAAGGTACCTTTCAGAAAACTGTAATTAATTTGGGTGCATAACAAATTGTTCCTTTACCACATTTACTCATTTAGAATTTTTCTCTAATCCTACTTTGATTGAAGTGGCTTTTGATTTATTCCATAGCACCACCCTTGGCAAGCTATAACACAGCTCACTTTATCTCAGGAATGTTGAATAAAAAAGAAAAAAAAAAGAAGAAACAAAACCAAACACCTAAGTAGTGATTAATTTGTAGAGACGTGGGGATGTAGAAAAGAGCTGGAGCATGTCCTATGTATTGTATATATGGTCAGTCTAGAAGGGATTAGCCCTACACGCAAGTCATTCTGTATCTGGAGGCCAGGACTGATCCTGGCATTAATGCCTTAGGCAGTGTAGAGGTCACCAGATTAGTACATAAGTATTAAGCAGAGATGGGTACCTAGAGAGAAATTCTGTCTGCCTATGTTTAGACACCTGTCAGGACAACAGATTTGTACAGCTCAGCAGCAAACTATCTCTTTTTACGAACTTTATAGAGAACTTCTGGAAAAATTATTCAGATTAAGATTTAAATGCGTGTTATGAAAGTATACATCTATATATTTGCATAGCTCTGCTACACATCTTCTAGTGTCTGCTAATACAGATTCTGTCACTTACAACCCTGTTAGTGTGTAGGTTTAGGTCAAAGAAAAGTGAGATTTGTTTATTTTGATTACTGGGAATTTCTAAGCTATTTGTGCTTCTTCAAACCTCATGTCCATCTGTCATGAATGTCTGCCATTTATCCCTTATTTGTCGCAGTCCTCCAAAATCTCTAAGTATTTAGTTATACAGACAGGTGTCTAGAGGTACTTTCAGAAATGCTAGGAAATTTAGTTTCTATTTTATTCATTGAGAATTTGGTGTTTTGAAAATCCTGTCAAACATCCCCCCCAAATCTTAGTAAGGATAACAGAATCAGTTCATGATCAATGGTGTTGGTCTTTAGCTAGACAACATCCTCCTGCGAAAAAAAAAAGCAGTTTTTTTTTCAAATTCTTCACAAATGTCCACAGAAATAAGTCCCTGAAGGTGAACCTGCACCTCATACTAGAGAACAACATATTCAGAGATACTCTTTGTTTCCAAATCTAGTTCCAGCCCTGAAACCAATATTCAGAATATGCATAGATAGCCATCTGGGAATATCCTAGAATAGAATTATGACAATCATAAAATTTTGAGACCCAAAGAGCTGTGTAAGTGTCAAATCCAAAAGATTTTGGCTTCTTCACTTCTCTTCCTAAAAAAAGCTGATTTGCAAGTGGAAAATTTATCCCAAGAAATACGTAATTTTGGGCCATTTTCTGAGGACCAGTCTTGCAGCATTTACACAGACAAGAGTTTCACTTCCTTTATTGGTGTTCATCTAGTCACACATCACTATCTCTGGCAAGTATGCTCTTGATGATGATGATGATTGTTATTGCTATTACTGGCAGAATTCAGGTTTTGTTATGAAGTTATTTGAAATAAATCCCCAAAGCCAAGTAACCTAAGCTTTGGTGACATCTACATTCAAACTCATAGTTAACATTACATACACTTTGTGTATGCTTTTTATCTGAAAAAAATACATAATTCATTTCCTTTTTTATCCTTTCCATTAAAAATAATTAGTGTATACTTATATATACTATCATAAGACAGACATAGCAGAGACTTTTTTCTGCAGTGTCTCTTAAACCCATATAGAAACTATGGAACTTTCGGAATTGCAGGAACTATCCTAAGGCTCTTTATCATCTCTTCTTTCCAGCAGAAATTTAAAAAAAAATTATTATGATGTCTAGGGTATATTTATTCCTATCCTCAGTTCTAATGAATATTTCAAGCAGTAAACTCCTTATAATTATCAATATTGAACATTTATATTTGAAATCAACACATCATAGCACATGCTTTTACAGAAAAACTTTTTGAAATTTCACTTTCAAACTCAGGGTTTTTTTAAAGAACTCTGCAGGTTTTTGGTTTTGGTTTGTTGGTTTGTGGGTTTTTTTTTTCTTCACACTTTCTTCTTGAGCTTTTAAATCTGAGCATCATATGAGAGAAAAGATAATGGGATTTTATTGACACCAAAATGTCTCTCCCAGTGCAAAAGGCATAATCTGTCCCCCAGTAAAAGGAAAATATATGGTAATGATTCTGTGTTTATAACCAGCTCTTGTTTTATAATTCAATTCCTCTAGAATGGGCACAGAAATATTCGAGGGATTAGTTATAAAATATATTCTGTTTCTTATGAAATCTGTTCAGTTTTATAGGTATGAAAAGAGACATCAGACATAAATAAAGCAAGGAATGAAGAGTTTTGCAAATGCAGCATATCAACTACAATAGCAATATTCTATTTGTGCCCATCTGCAACTCCTCTGTTAAATGTCAGGCTCTGGACTCTAACTCAGTATAAGGCTACCTGATAAGAAACATACGTAGAGGGAAGAGAAAGCAGGCATTTGGTGGTTCCTGGAAACACCACCACTGCATTTCCTTTATTTCCCTCCCAAGTGAGTAAATCACTTTAACTGCTAAAACGTCACCAGATAGAAAACTAGAAACATGGCGCCTGTCTTCAGGCGCCCCTAAATTAGGAATTGTAGTTTAGAATATAAAGTTAAGCTCCCTGTATAGTGAAGAAGGAGGCAGAGTCCTCTGGCTAATGATAATACACAATATCTAACTACACAATATCTCAGTAATAATCTTAAGGTGCCAGACTTACAGTCACAGATGATGTTTAGGTTCCTAAAGTACCATGTCATTTACATTGGTAAGTTTGTAGTAAAGAAGTTGTACCTCAAAGAGTTTCCTGCTAGTAGCTAAGGATGAAATACAAAGAGCTGATGTGGCTGATCTATAACTCAGCTGAGATCTGAAATCCAAACTGAGCAACCTAATGAACATTCACTTAATGGCTTAGAAGTCTGCAAGTTTGTATGCCAATCTGTTGTTACCATGGAATCTACTTAGAACATTATATTTATAAACTTGCCAAAATCCTGAGAGATCTGAACATCTAAGCGTTATCTTGTGCTTGAGAACTTGCATAAATAGAATTCCATGTACCTTATTCAATCCTGAATGAATTAGAAAACAAAACAAAACAAAACAAAACAAACAAACAAAAAAACCCCCAAAATTATTCTGTAGCTCAATGATGAATGAACTCATAGGGTGCATTTTCTCTATGCCATTTCTTATTGGTTGACTTAGGTATTTTCCTATGCAGCATATTCCCTACTAGAAAATCAGCTCATAGAGCCTCTTTACAGAAGAGAGATCCATGGGTGTGTTTTCCTTACAGAATACCACAGGATATAAATCTTCTCTGCACTGTTCCAAAAGTAACATTCTAGTCACATGACAGGGCAGTAATGTGCAGAGATGCTACTGCATTATTCAAAATGATACAGGTTCATGAACTCTACTTGGCATGGGTTATTAGCTTGAATATTTCACTGCATTCTTGATGAACAGATACTGACTCCATGTCTAGAATTTATCTGGGCAACAGTAGATTAGAACTGCTTGCCCATATTGCACTGCATGATGCAGAAAGGCATTGATGTGCAATTTGGGAATGTGGTTTCAGTCTCAAAGCCCTGGCATTTAAATTTACCTTTCTTTTTAGGACCTGGCTTTTATTATTTAGGAAGCTGAACAGTTAGCAGCCTTCTATCTTTTAGCACACAGACCATGAGAAGCAATGATACATTAATATTGGGACAAGCCACAAAAGTCATTATGAAATTCAGTAGAAAGTAAAGAATAGCAGTCTAAAATGTTAGTACTGTGTTGGATAGCATGCAGTATGCTCTCTAATATTCAGTACTTAAAGATAGCACCTAATTGAGATGGACACCAAAAAGTAGGCTGAGCAATATGCCTTTTTTTTCCTCCTCTTTTTTGGTAACTAAGCAAACAATACCTCTTGATTATAGAAGTTCTACAACATAAGTATTAAGTAGTCTTTTGCATGTTAATAAAGTATCACTTGGTATTAAAATGAGATTTTATTAGCAGACATCAAACTTATATGTCAAGATATAATTTTAAAAAATGCAAAAAATCTAATACAATTCATGCGATGTATTGCCAATTTTGCGCCCAGACTGAAACAAGTCTTCAGAGACACATTTCATTTGCTACTCACTAGCTGGCTATTTTTTTTTTTTTTTCATTTTAACAGTGTATGTAATGAAAAAGAAAAGCAAAACATCTCCTTGTAGATGGTCGAAGCGCTGTGTGTGAAGTGAGGCTATTACTGATCGTATAGTAATGTGCCCATCTCTGTTTAAGCACATTGAGGAAGATGAAGCAATCACTTATGGAAATAATTTGTTAGCAATTAACAATGAGGTTAAGTTCCTCCAGATAACTTTTAAAATGTGCAGTATTATTTGTTTTGTGGTGAGTTTTTGTTTGTTTTGTTTTGAAATATGACTATGAGAAAATTATACCTCTTCTTTTATAATTTACTCTTTTACTTGAGCAAGCTCTCGAGTTACATTTTGTAGCTGTTGTGTATCTTAGTTTGGAAAGAGAACATATCTTAGGGAATGAATTGTGTGAATTCCTTCTTTGAAATAATGTCAAAAGAGTATTTAGGAGAGTTCTAACAAATTATATATCCATAAGCCAACTGGAGTCAGTAAGATTACTGAAGTATCTTGAGGGGATAACCTGAAGACCTCTGCTGACAGTGCAGCCTTTTGTTGTGACAGAATGTAAAGTCTACAGTTGATCTGTAGATCTATTTGTATTTGGAAATGATCCTATGTATTTTTAAAATCAGTTTTCAGATAACAGGCTTAAGTAATCTCATCCATTTGATTAAGGGAATTTAGGGCACTGTTGAAACTGTTCTTCTGAATAATTATTACCTGACAGCACACACAAATTCTGGTCTTCTCAAGTATTTTTTATCCAACCTCTGCTACTCTCAAAGTGCCTACATATGCTTCAGGAATTAAACTTCTGAATGCAGTGCAGCATTTTTCCTTTGCCTTGTTATCTAGTTACCCAACAGCTTAATTGTTTAAAATAAACTATAATTCTTTACTTGGAAAACAACCAGGAACTGAATAGATCCAGCACTACAGAATGGTCTGGGAACTTCCAACATTTTCCTTATGAGCACCTGACATATTTTGCTGTAGATAAATCCTCCCTCATATTTTAGGAAAATAGCAAATGAGCAGATGTTCAGATACAAGTGTAATAAAGCACCTGGATATTAGTTGCTTTTATTCTCGATCTTTACTAAGAAAGAAGTTTAAATGACAGCCTTTTCAAGGGGACGGATCACAGGCAAACACAAATTTGATTTTGAATGGATGTCACTCCCATCTGAAAGCCTGAGACTAATGCCATGTATTAGGAACTCAAATATCATGCATTTTATAAGAAGCTAGAATCAAAGCACATGATCCATCCTAAAAGAATTTGTCTGCTATTAAAAAGGATGCTTTCAAGAGTCAGTAGCTTCAGTTCCTTCAGCAGTTTGCACAGCTTCTAAAAATTCTACAAGCCAGCAACCATGGAAACTTACAGCTTTTTCTTCCACAATAAGCCAATATTTTCTTCATCTGTTTGCTCCATGGCAATTTAAATGAAAATCATCTTCTTATTACCTTTATCTCATTTCTTTATAAATGGTATTAGGTGTGTTTTTTAAAGATTTCTTTTCAATGACATCTAAAACTATCTCCCCATATAAAAGATCTGAAATTATTAGGCAAGGCTGTGTACACACATCAATAATTTCTTTCTTTATTTCTGCTTATTATATTTGGACACTTTTAATGAAAATTATACATTATTTATATTTATTTCTAAATTAATTACTAAATGTTTATTCTACATTGTTTTCTGAAGAGGTCAAAAAATCTATAATCTATTAAATATTTCCTTATAAAAATATTTTTGAAAGAATTCTTAAATTCTCCTATGAGTTACAATGTAACAGTTTGTTTTCTTTTTAATTCTCATCTACATCACAACAAAGCAACTTGAGGTGCATTCCTGGCTGAAATTGGCTAGCATCTCTTATTTGGAAGGACAAGAACTTCACTGAAATCCACAAATTAAACACTTGGACTTTCAGGAGAGAGTAAAACTGAATGGATTTCCTGACTATCTCTTGTAGGCATAGATCTCTTCTTACTTGCAATCAAGTAAGATTTCAAAAAAACCAACATAATCTAGTGCAATTGTTTGAAAGACTTGTAAAGGAAGTGTTAGCCTTGCTCTTTCATACAGCATGACTTGTCTTAAGGTAAGTAACTTACTTCCCTCTGCTACAGACTCCTTGAATGTATCATTTAAATGTGGGATGATTTTCTGATGATATATAATCAACATAATAGTTGCTGTGCAACTTCCACTGCAAAGAAGTGTACATGTAGCACATGGCTAGAGCACACAGCTCCACTAAATCCAGTAATCATCAAGTTGCTATACTGAGTTTCTGGAAGAGCCAAGGAGCGGGAAATGCATTTTTCTTTCATTGAACAGAATAGAAAGGAGTAAGGCAGCTCAGCACTCCAATTTTCTGTTTCTGTTGTGCACCCCTCAGTGTAGTAAAGTATCTTCAATGTTCTTTTTGAAAGTATGCTTGAAATGATTTTTTTAATAGGCACAGCACAAATAATTGAGAATTTTAACAGACAAAAAGACAGTTGTTAGCTGAAACATTGCTTTAATATATACTACCTCAGTTAGCTAAAGCCCTATAGGTTCGCAAAAGGATATCACAAATTTTGAATTATTCAGATCCCTGGGTAGAGTTAACTGCTTCCAGAGTCCTGTGGTTAGTGAAATATTCACTATCATAAACTATCTGTGGATAATAGAAGTTGCTCATATTCAGCAGAGATACAATCCCTTGAAAATTATGCTAGTACTTTGTATTTCTCCAGTTCTGACAGAATTAATAGCCATCCAACATCCAAGAAAAAAAAGTAGATGTCTTTATAATTGTGATGATATACAGAGGATCAAAAGTGAATAGACCATGGGGTTTTTCAGTTTGGTGGTTTTTTTTTTTTCTTTCAGACTAGATTCCTTTATTCAAGTAGAAAGCAAGATTTTGAAATAAATGCTGTGGATTAAAGCATAGTGATTGAAATATTGATTTCCTTACTACACTGTCTATAAATTGATGAGTTTTAGTAACCTGGAATAAACTTTTGTCAGAAATGTGAGGTTTTGGTGGGGTTTTTTTCTTATATCATCAAGTCTGTGGCTGCAAAGACATGATCAGAATAAGTTGGAAAAAATTCATCTATTTCAAGAAAAGAAAAAAAAAACCAAACCACAACCCCAAACAAACAAAGAAACAAAAAAACTCACAGAAAAAAGGTGATTTGAACCAAGTGAGGAAACATTGGAATGGGATGACAACCAAAGGGAAGACAAAAGAGACTTCGTACTCAGCAATGCAGGGTTGAAAGTGGCCCATCCCAAGAGTATACATGTAAATAAGAACGTGCCTGTAGAACAACATTATAGGGGAAGCTCTTGTACCTTTTCTGGAAAGTCTGCATGACTGGGTGCCTCCCTAAAGTTCCTGTACACAGCATGGGAAACAAAAAGAAGGAATTAATTAGAGGTCTGCATGCAGTTGAAGGGCTATGATCTCAGTGGGGTCATGGAGATGTAGTGAGGTAGCTAAGATAAATGAGTGATGCCATGGATGAATATGATATCTTTAGGAAGGACAGTGAGGAGAGGCAGCAGCCCTTTTGTGAGAAAGCAGTGTGAGTGCACGAAGCTCTGCTGAGGAACAGGTAATGAACAATCTGAGAGGTTATGGGTCAGGATTAGAGGCCAGAACAATGTGGGTATATTCATTGTGGGTGTCTTCCAACTAATGGAGAAAGCATCGCATTTGCAGAATCTAGTCCTCATGGTAGAGTTTAACCATCCTGATATCTGCTGGAAGGGGAGCACTGCAGAGGAGAAGCAATCAAGGAGGTTTCCAGTAGTGTATTTATGACAACTTCCTGACAGAGGAAATTGAAGAAGCAAAGAGGGGAGATACTTTGCTGGACTTGATACTTACAAATAAGGAGGGACTGGTCAGGAACGTGAAGGTCAAGAGCAGCCTTGGCTGCAGTGGTCATGAGTTCATGGAGTTCAAGATCCTGAGAGAAGGAAACTAAGCAAAAAGCAGGATCACAACCCTGGACTTCAGGATAGCAGAATTTCACCTGTTCAGAGATCTACTTGGAAGAGTCGCGTGGGATATGGTCACAAAGAGAAGAGTGGTCCAGGAGATCTGGTTGATTTGCAAAGAATTCCCTCCTCCAAGCTCAAGAACAAGCAGTCCTGATAAGTAGGAAATCAAGTAAAGGCAGATGGAGGCCTGCACGGATGAACAAGGAGCTCCAGAATAAACTCACACATAAAGAGGAGGCCTACAAGAGGTGGAAGCAGGTTCACGTAGCCCAGGAGGAATTCAGAGACACCGTCAATGCAATGCAGGGATGAGGTTAGGAAAGCCAAAGCCTAACTGGAGTAGAAACTTATGCGAGATATGAAGGGCGGCAAGAAAGGTTTCCTAGAAGTTTATCAGCAGCAAAAGGAAGATAGGGAAAATGTGGGTCAGCTACTGAATGGGACAGGGGACTTGGTGACAAAGGAAACAGAGATAGTCAATGCCTCCTTTGCCTTGATCTTTACTAAGAAGATGGGCTTCAGGGATCCCAGGCTTCTGTGACCAGTGGGAAAGTCTGGAGCAGTGAAGACTTTCCTTTGGTGGAGGAGGCTCAGATTAGGGAACATTTACACAAATTGGACATATGTAAATCCACAGCATCTGATGAGATGCACCCATAAATATAGATGTAGCTGGCTGATGTAATCTGGTATACCAGACAGTTGTGCTGCCATTCAGAGGGACCTGGACAGGATGGAAAATTAGGCCGAGAGGAATCTCATCGAGTTCCACAAGGGGAAATACAAAGTCCTGTGCCCATGGAGGAATTTCCCCAGGCACCAATACAGTCTAAGGGCTGACTGTCTGGAAAGCAGCTCAGCAGAAATGGACTCAGGGATCCTGGTGGACAACAAGCTGATCATAAGCCAGCAATAACCCTTTGCAGCAAAGAAGCTGCATTAAGAGAGTTGCCAGTAGGTCAAGGGAGGTGATCCTTCCCCTCTGATCAGCACTAGTGAGACACAATTGGAGTGCTGGGTCTAGTTCTGGGCTCTGAAATGTCTCACTACTCTCATCATAAATAATTTATTCCTACCAAGAAGGAGTAATTTCTTTCTTAGAAAAAGTAGTGACTTATGAGAATATTTTTTCATCTAATACAGAGAAAAACTTGTGTCTATAGTTAATCCCTTTATTTCGCTCTCTCAGTTTGAACCCCAGTCATAGAATAATAGAATCATAGAATGGTTTGGGCTAGAGAGGACCTTAAAGATTATCTAGTTCCACCCCCCACACACCCCCACCCCACCATGGGCAGGGACACCTTCCTGTAGACCAGGTTGCCCAAAGCCCCATCCAACGTGGCCTTCAACGCTTCCAGGGAGGGAGTATCCACAACTTCTTCTGGGGAACCTGTTCCAGTGCCTCATCACCATTATAGTGAAGAATTTCTTCCTTATATTCCTCCTTCAGTTCAAAGCCATTACCCCTTGTCCTATCACTACATGCCCTTGAAACAGCCCCTCTCCAGATTTCAGGTACTGGAAGGCTGCTATAAGATTTCCCTGAAGGCTTCTCTTGTTGCTCAACCCCAACTCTCTCAGCCTGTCCTCATAGGAGAGGTGCCCCAGCCCTCTGATCAGCTTCGTGGCCCTCCTCTGGACTCACTCCATGTCCTTCTTATGTTGTGGGCCTCGGAACTGGACACAGTACTCCAGGTGGGGGTCTCATGAGAGTGGAGTAGAGGGGGAGAATCACATCTGTTGACCTGCTGATCACACTGGTTTTGATGCAGCCCAGGACACGGTTGGCTTTCTGGGCTGCAAATGCACATTGCCGGCTCATGTTGAGCTTCTCGTCCACCAACACCCCCAAGTCCTTCTCCTCAGGGCTGCTCTCAATTCACTCTCTGCCCAGCCTCTAGTTGTGCTTGGGATTGCGCCAACCCATGCGCAGGACCTTGCACTTGACCTTGTTGAACATCATGCAATTCACACAGACCCACCTCTCAAGCCTGGCAAGGTCCCTCCAGACAGCATCTCTTCCCTCCAGCGTGTCGACCACACCACACAGCTTGTCGTCATTCGCAAACCTGCTGAGGGTGCACTTCATCCCACCATCCATGTCGCCGACAAAGACATTGAACAGTGCCGGTCCCAGTACCGACCCCTGAGGAACACCACTCATCACCGTTCACCACTTGGACATTGAGCCATTGATTGCAACTCTTTGAATGCGACCATCCAGCTGATTCCTTATCCACCGAGTGGTCCATCTGTCAAATCCATGTCTCTCCAATTTAGAGACAAGGATGTCATGCGGGACAGTGTCAAATACTTTGTACAAGTCCAGCAATCCATTGCTAAGGGCCTCATAGGCAGAGCCATGTAACCAGGAGCAACCCCATTGACTTCTGTTAGTGCCTATAGTTACCAAGGTTCATCTTTTTCAGAATTTTGTGCAACGTTACATCATTAGTATTAATTATAAGAAAAACTATTTGGTTTAAACAGCAAAATTGCTAAGAGACAGGGCATTAAAAAAGTCCACTTATTTCCAATTACTAAAGTATTTTTCAAAGTTCTGTGCAAGGTAGGTTCTTCCTGGCAATAAAAATTAGATTTAATAACAATTTCAAATATATTATTTTTAATTAATAACAGAGACTTGAATAAACATACAACATAAGCAAAACACTCTTCTAGAAATAATCAAGGCAAAATGTAAAATGATCTTCATAGCCATTGACAAGTAAATCTCTGATCTGTAAACCACATGAAATCTTTTTACTGCAACATTGTTAGCAATTTCCTCATATGGCTATCAGTATAACAGCAGAATAAACAATCTCCGGAAACCTTTTGCAAATATTTATGAGTGATCATGTTAGTTTTGTCCGTGGATAAATTCACCTGACTTTCTGTTTACCTTTTCACAAAGATGCCTCCTGGCTGGAAGAATGGTAATGTCACCTTAATTATGTTCTTGCTTTGGTAGCATAAATTATTTATGCTTTAACATATTTATATTTAGCCTTCTCAAGCTTTCATTTCTGTCCTCTGGTGTGCGAGTTCTGTGTAACTATTAAAGGAAGCACAGCGTTAAGGTGTATGACCTGGCAACGTTTACTTGGGTTTTTCCCCTGTCATATCTGTTTGTAACATAGATCGTTGACTCTGAGCACCTATGTTAGCCAGCCCAAGAAGATGTAAAGGGGAAACTGTTCTCAGTTGCTCAAAGTGGATTAAGATTTTATGCATATCAAGAAGGTCATTCCAGCTGTTGCATCTACTTTACCATAACTGTACAGCTCTGGAGATTGTCAACAGGCAATATGTAGCTTGTCAGAGCTAGATCATTAAAATGAAAATTGTCTTCATGGGATCGAGTGTCTTAGGCATACCAAAAATCATAACGTGTCTCTCCCCATCAGCTGTAGGAACTACGAGCAGGCAGTACTTCAGTGAATGACAAGACTGTTTTCCAAACTGGTGATCCGGTACTTGAAAAAACAATTTCTTCTGCTGTGCCCTTTTCCCTGAGTCAATATTAACTGCATCAGCCACTCAACTGTAATGTCCTGTGTTAGGAATCAGAAAGTTACAGAATTCATCTAATTCTGGAGCCGTGGAAAGCATGCATTACCACCAGCAGCAGATCCAGCTTACTTTTTGGACTGATACTGTTGACACTTTGGAGACATCAGTTACTGAAATTTGTTTCCATCCAGTGCACAGTAGCTCCTGTAAAACTGTTGATAGCTGTGCCCCCACTTCAACTTTCTGGACAGTAGTTTCAACACCAGAAACTTGTGAGAGAAGTGATATCACTTCAGAGAAGAACGAGACCACATACACCACACAGACACACAGAGACAGACATATCCACCCTTGCCCCCAGACACGTGCACACACAATGGCCCTCGCCTACTGCTGTTCAAAAGCTAAACTTCTGCTTCTGAACTTCTCCTCTGCTTTCCCTGCTTGCCCTCTGAACTGGTTACAACACTGTCAGCAGTGAGGAATAGCCATCTTCAGAAGGAAAGTCATCCTGTCTTAAATGCCTCTTTAGGATGACTAGACATAACGTCTCAGGATTGTATTACCACTTCCATGTAGGTGACCAGCTCACACACCTAATTTGCTGAAGTCTTCACTTAGGGCACATGAATTCGATCCATGGCCACCTTGCTGCGAAAGGACATCTTCTCCAGACTTTTCAGTGGAAACTTTTTCAACATGCACCACCAGCGACTCACACTTTTGTCAGTAATGTGCCTTTATGCACAGTTTGCAAACAGGGACTGCAAGTGTTGTAACGTGCAGCTGAATGGCCAGTCACAGTCAACAGGAATGGGGACGGATAGCTAATGTGCATGTTTTCAAGTTGTAATTTGATACAAATCTTATTAAATCAGTAAAATGGTTGCATTTCTTCAAAATATTAAATTTTCTTATAATTAAAGTGGGTGTATCAAGAAATTATATATCTACTACAAATCTAGAAATGCCCACAGTTTCTTCCATTGTCTGTATGCTTTCAAATAGAGTTCTCTGCATTCTCAACAGAGCTTCACATTGTACATTGCTCTTTTTTTTGAAGGAGAAACTATCCTAATTTATTGTAGGCTAATCTATCCACCTTTAAGCTGATGAGTTTGTATGGAAAAGAATAAAAATCAGTGTTCTATGGCAAGTAAATAGGGGAATTATTTTATTTACATTTTAAACCTTGATCATAGAGGTTGAATATTGGTTGTAACTGCAATAGTTTTGGAGGACTTCTGTTTCTTGTGGGTTAGTTGTTAGGGTGTTTTTTCCCACTTTTGAATGTAGAGAAAAAACACTCTTTTTAGTAAAATCTTATGAACTGCTGAAATCTGAATTAATAAACAACACAATTGAATAGAAAAAAACAATCCATCAGTATATGTACATATGATGTTAAGCTCAAAGGAGGGAGCAAGAAATGAATGTGTCAGGTCAGATATGTCCCAGTTTTGAGGGAGTCAATATTTTGGTTGTCATGGTTTCTCATGGCAGTGAAACAACAGTTTTCCTACACTGACTTCAGTTGCAATGTCATGCAAAATTGCACACAAGTCCATGCCAAGGAAATTATCTTTATTTTGACTATATGTTATTTCTGGTTTTTCTTGAAAGCATCCTTATGAAATATACACTTGATTAGAAATAAATATAGCATGGCCTCATAGTTAGAAAGAAAAACATAAAAACATGCATTGTTACAGTAATAACACCTACTAAACTATTAACTGGCTTTAGACCTAATAACAATGCCTGAATAGTTCTCAAAGATTGCCTGATTCCTTTCAATAAAAAATCTTGAGATTCAGAAATAATTCAATTTCTTTGGTTAATTGCCTTCCAAGATGCATCCTTGATCAAACATCACAGCAAATCATTTCTAGAGATGCATCAAATCAACAGGTATACAAGTCATGTGCACATGCTCTCCTACCCTGAGGCAATGCATTTTGAGACCGTAAAGAAAGAGCTGTAAACTCAGTATGCTATGCACATAATGAGCATATTTTTCTCTCTCTTTAAACAAACATGCTTTCAATATATCACATAGCATCATTTCTCAGCTTCAAGAACTTTCTTTTATCTCCCTCTCCTTAACTCTTTTCTTAAACACTGTAACTCACAAACTTCACTGCACTGATCTTGCAGTGTATCTCTGTCATGACATCTATAAGAAAACCGTTATTTATGACTTCTAATTCAATAGTAAGTTGGGATCATTTGTCCTTACTCTGTTTAATCTTTAAATATAGCATCTTTAAAGTTACAGTAAGCATTTTTCTGTGGTTTTTTATAACATTCTTTTTCATTGAGCCTTTTGGAGCTTGTCAAAGAGTACGCAGAGGCAGTGTAATCTTAGTTATTGGTTTAGTCTAGAAAAATGACTTAGACATTGTGAACAGAGAGTTATGTTGAACATTGGTTCCTATGTCTAAAATTAAAATCTTGCTCTAGCATCTGCTCCACTGTCAGCTACCTCTGCAAACACTTCTGCCTCTAAAAGACTTTTTTTTTTTAATTTAAAATCTCACAAGCAAACTGAAATTTGACTCTCAACACATTTTCATAATTTCCTCAGTCTTTTTTAACTCTTCAGTATTTCAGTCATTTTTTTCCTTTCTAGGCCAAGGTCTTCTAAAAATCTCAGTCCAAGTTAGGCATACTAATTTCTAACATTTACTGGATTGGCTCAATAGCAAGTGTGGCTGGCACTTCCTCTTCCAAAGACAGTTGAAAGAAAAGATGTTAGAAGTTACCAGAAATTAGTCCTCGGTGTAAAGCATAAAAACAGTCTGTGGGTAGAAGGCGTCCCTAGTAATTGGTAGAGATACTATGCTGTATTTGGTCTTTCCTTTTATCCCAAATATTTTTTTCAGAAATGACATGAATTTAGCATGATGTATGGACAGAAAGACTGTTACAAGTGTTGAGATGAAAAGAAGCCATACTCTGTTACTAACTGAACCGGTCACTTAATTCAGTCCTAACAAAGGTAGGCATAAACTGTATGGTGATTTTGAATTGCCAGTCATCTGTGTTCTCATTAAAAAACAATCAAACGAACAAACAAAAAAAACCCAAAACACAAAACCAAACAAAAAACCCCCACAACAAAAACCCCCACACTCAAAACAAACAAACAAACAAAACCCCAACCCCCCCCCCCCCATAAAAAAAAAAACAAACAAAGCACAAGGTATGGGGGACAAGAGGAGACAGAACACTAGAGTAACACAATATCTTGTGCATTAAAAGTCTTCTTAATAATTTTAATTTCACTTCAAAGAAAGAACCAAGACCTGGGTGATTAGGAAACAATGTAGACAGGAAAATTATATAGGCTGAAATGCCCTTGGAAAAAGCATGACAGGTTCTGGAAACAGGTCTCATTTTCTGGGCAAAATTTCTGACAGCTTTGTAAAAACACAACATTTATAATAAAATATAATGTCAGCATGAAGAACATCGACTGAATTTCCTCTTCTGGACATGTTTTCAAAAATAGTATCTTCATTTACTTTGAAAGAATGATTGAAAGTGCTTTTTAACTTGCATAAATGAAAGCGCTTCTTAGCGGTCTGGAGCAAAGATACTTCAGTAAAAGACTTACAAAACAAAACACAAACCAAACCAAAACAAAAAAAAACCAAATTATTTCTCCTCAGTTGTTGTCATGGTCTTTTTCTAATCAGCTACAATCTGGAAAAGCTGATTTTAGATTTCTTCCTTTACCCTATGCTTCTGTTATTATTATTCTTATTCTTAAAGATGTTAACTATCAACACACAGGAAGAAGTCAGCCATACCACCTAAGTCTTTGCCTAAATCTAGCTTGTAGGTATTGAACTAATAAGAGTAAAGAGCACAATGGTGCTGTGTTCTTAGATATAATGACAACCATCAGCCTAATTAGATTGAAAAAGCTATTTAAATTTTTGGATAGAAATGAAACCTCACATTGGTTTTTTGGGGTTTTTTTTTCCCATTAACATTAGATACTCAGGTAGTTTCTCCTAATATATTTTATTAATTGACTGTGGGATATTTTAATATTAAAATGTGATACCACTGAATCTCATAAATGCAACAGGTTCTGCTCACAGATTTATTCTACTGAAATTGTTTAAGCTTGTTGAACTATTTGTTAGGGAGAACAAGATGAACAGAATTTTATTGAAGTGCCATCTCAACCCTTCCTCAGTGAAAGCCTTCCTGCAGTGAAACTCAGTTTCAATTTGGCTTTTGAATCTTCTGTTTTTCTTTGGTCAAGTTCTGATTTCTGTGTTCAAATGTCCATCTTAAGCTTAGCTGGTTTATGTATTTGCTCCTGTTCAAATAAAACTTGGCATTCCTTCTCAAATTTCTTTCTTCTGGTGTGAATTATCATTATCAAAGGATTCATTCTTAAAAACCTGACAAAGCTTTTCTGGATTAATTTGTCCCTTTCCCTTCCCCTTCCCTTACCAAAGATGCTTTTACTTAGATCTGGAGTATCTCAGACCCAGAGCTTTAAGACACCTGACTCTGAAGGCAGCTATCCAGAAGTCCTCAGTTCCTCAGCTGGCATGAAAACAAATGGATCTTCAGTTTGGAAATCTTGAAAGCAGTGTATGAGGAGAGCTGAGGAATGTGATAAATGTGCCCAGGACAGCTCTTAGAGACTGAGACCAATCAGCATGGAATAACCACCTCTGTACAATAAACTTCCCCAGGACTCCTCCAAGAACATCTATTGGGAACAGTCTCCAGGTTGTGACAACTCCCAAACAGCAACTGGTAATTTTCTGAGGAGTACTAATTGGCACATCCTAAACCATAACAGAGACTGTTCTAACAATTTAATGGTTTAGGCAACAAAGTTCCTGTGTTCATGAACACTCCCTGGCACAGTTTTATTTAGTAGAATATATATGGGTTTTGAGTCCAGTGCAACACTGTCACAGGAAACCCCTGGCCCTTGTCCAAAGGGTGCCTGAGCATTCTGGCGTGTCTAGCCATCAACAGTTAAAATACATTATGTCTGGGTTTACTTTATAATCACTTTAGGAATACAGAAAACGAATGGAATTTGCTGCACAACCTGCACTTCGGAAAATCAGGATAAATCAGGCTATGATTCCTGTGTGGATATCCAGGGCATAGGCAGCTGTTCTTAAGAATTTGAAAGTAATAGAAAAACAAAATATAATTTAAATACTTTTTTTTTTTTTTTTGCGGGGGGGGGGGGAACTGTGTTGTTATATACACTGTCAGCAGTTTCTCAGACATTTGATTGCTCTTTTATTAACAAACAATTCTCTTCACCTTTAACTCTACAGTAAACTTGTCAAACACTTCAGCAAAATTTTTTATTTGACCTTTAGGCTTTAACTAATGCCTGAGTTGATATTCATACCCTACTTGGATGTCAATGTTCTCCAAAATATAACTGAGCAATTTGTTTATAGCACATATGTAGTAATTTTGACCAATTTGGTGGACCATACATAACAAGCTATTGAATTGAAGGTATAGATTACCTTGTATACAGTTATGTTGTTTCTTCTGAAAATGAACCTGGGAGGCAAGAATAACTCTCTAAAAAAAAAATCCCAAACCCAAACCTACATTCATATTCTTGTTTTCTATCTTTGTGTTTCAAAATAGTAAAGATACAGACAGTGGAAATTACTACCCCACTCATATTCTGATTCCTAACACAAGTTGGGAAATCAGTTATTCCAACAGTTTTTCAGGACAATGGATAAAATCAATGAACTAGGATTAAGCTCATCAATATTCATAATAATTTCAGCCTCATCTTATGCAGAGTTCCTAAACAATGCTTGCAGGAGTTTGGGAAAGCTACCCCTGCTAGTCACTAAGAATTCTGAAGATTGTTTTGATTATCACATCTAAACAGGACTTTCCTGGAAGCAGTTTCAGTTTCTAACACTTTATATTCCAATGTAAAATGATTATAAAATACAAAGGAATTTTACAGCAGAATCTATTTGTAATCTTTTAATAGAGACATCATTTGGCTTAACCTATAAAAATATTCTGTCTTTCATTTGTGAAAGGGGAAATGAAGAGTAGATAAGAAGAGAAGGAAAGGCGGGAAAAGGTGTGTATATAGCATATGCCCTGAGATGGTGCCTGGGCGAGACATATTAACATGACATTAAACTTGAACATCTTGAAGAATTAAGCAATAAATCTTCACTTGAACACTAAGAAGAATCTATGGATTCTGTAATCCAGATGTAGACCTAATTTTCTCTCTTTTGCCACTGTAGCTTTGACTTCACCACAAAAAAAGCAAACAAATGAAAACTAGAACTACCTATAACATCATGCTCCAAAGATATAATGAAGAATTCTGGACTGAAGCTTGATGACAGCAATGTCTGAAGTTATTCCATTACACGAGTAAGCTTCACAGCTATGGACCATTTCCTGAGATGATGCCTCCCACGCTTCTGAGTCACACTGTTGCAGTTGACATTTGCATTCTTTCTCTAAGAATAATTCTATAGCAGAAACAAGAGTTAAGCATAGCTAGTTCTGCTGATTAGAACAAGTTTGAGTAAATAAGGGTCAAAAGCAAGATTCTGCAAAATATGAAGATTACAGTTATGGAACTCATTCACAAACTTTTTTTTTTTTTATTCATCCTAAGTTTCATATACACAGAATGTTAAAGACAAGCTATTTTCTTATCACAAAGTTAATAGCATGTCAGATATTATACTTGAAATTTGAGCAGTAAAATTATTTTCCTGATCATATGATTATCTTTTTGATTACTGACTGATGACTGAAACTTCAGAAGCAGAGGAAGACCTCTAAGAATGACAATAAAAATATATTCTAACTAGGAATGTGTATCCATGTACTAACAGTCATGGATAATTCCATTCTGTTATAATTTCTTCAGACTTTCAGTGTTTGTGGATAGTTCATGAATATATTAGTCATTGCTCAATTATTCATAAATAGTCACAAATTGTAGAGAATAAAATTCAAGTTCATTAGCATCTAGAAATGTCTCATTGTCTGACAATTTGTCGTGAAGTTTTAGTCTGGGCTGTGGTTTAACCCATTGTGTGGTGGGGAACCAAACAATCACTGAAGCAGTGTGCTTATTATTTACTGTACATTGATTCTCAAAGTACCTCTCATGTCTTTCACTCAAACAAAAAGAAAATGTAAGTAAGTTGCTTAAAAGTTGCTTAAAAAAAAAAAAGTTAAAAGTACTTAAAGGCTAGACCTAAGTAAAAATGTAGGTCTGAAAACAAACAAACAAAGTGTCTAAGCATCTGTGTGATCTGCAAGTTCTCAAAGACCAAGGCTCAGGGTGTATAAATTTCAGTAGTGGTCTTCTCTCCCTTTTAAAATGCATACCACTGCACTCAGTGAGAAGTCAGGAGCCTCCAGTAAGACTTTGGAGGTGATACAGTCCTGGCAGGGCCTATGCAAGATACAGAAACTAAGTAGAGTGATGTTTTGGCTCCCTGACAGGCCCAGACCAATATGCTGTTATAAGAACATGATATAGTCACTGAATCAGGCCTCTTAAAAAAAAAAAAAAAAAAAAGAGGTGACCTAATTTTTCAAATACAGCCAATAGAGGAAATGCTGCTTACATTTTATATCATGGTGTCTACACAACAGGAGACTACAGCACTTCCTTTCACCATTTGTGAAACACAGTGCAACTGTTTTATTGTGATTTGTTCTTCCACTGAGCATAATCTAACAATCACACTTGATGGAAATATTAAACATTTAGACTCTTCATCAACTTCTTAGGTCTTTGTGGAGAAGTTCAATAGCAATTAACCACTTCAACATGACAATAGTTTGGAAGTGACTGACCTTGATGCTTGTTCTTCTATGTGTAGCCTAACAGCAAAAGGCTTAGCAGAACAGTTATGGCTATATTCTCAAGTTGCTTCAAAGGGAGACAGAAAAATACAATTCATCCTATCAATCAGCTCTGGAGAAGATAGGATATACAAATACAGGAATGTTTGCTTCAAAATCCTTGACCTTATAGGTCAATAGTAGTATGTTGGTTATACAGTCACTATGCAGTGCTGATACATGGGTTATAGCCTGTCAGCTATAACCTCGCAGTGCTCCAGTGTAGTCTAGTTCTATACCCAAGTTAGCTCTCAGTGAGAGGTTTTCCTGGAATCAATTGTACCTATTCAAGACGGTCAGCAATTTAGTGCTAACCAACAGTGACTGTAACAGCCAAATCCTGAGAGAAGGTCAGTATTTTTCCTGCCAAGATAAATTGTGAATTTTGCCGACTAACCTGAGGAAAGTGCTAAAGGCATTTGCATTATAATATATTGTAATAAAACATGGTGCTGCAAAAACAGATGGTGCTACCCTTATAAGTCTCTTAACCCTTATAAAATAAACTGTCTTAGAAGATATGCTGCTGAGGTGTCTTCCCCTGAGCAAGGTAGTGTGGGAACAAAGCTATATGAATAAGAGCTAGGAAGCAGGGACACAGCCAGAAATGTGTGCACAATTGACTCATTTCCATGATGAAAAATCTAATAATCTGGTGTCTCTTATAAAAAGTCCCTGGGTCTACTGTCCATCTGTTTTACTTGTGTGCACTTTACAATGAGGGCATCGTCCTATTGCGTCTTACAACTGCTGCTGGGGTGATATTCAGACTCTTTTGAAACCCATGGTGTTACTCAGTAAGGGCAGAACTTCAAACGGTGGTTTGAAGAACCACTGTTCCCTTCTACTGCAAGGGAAGCCCACTAGTGATCAGAGCGTGACTACTTATTGCCCCAAAGACCACTGAAAGCAATGGGACTTTTAGGGTCCAGGTGTCCAGTTTGAAAATAACAGCCAGCTGCCACTGGGCAGCAAATCTGATGAATCAACCTTATCGCACATGCAGAGTTCCCTGTGCGTGTCAGGTCTGCTCTTCCAAAACTTGGTTTGACCTGCCTGCAGCTTTGTTTCACTTGGTTTATCTGTAACACCAATTTCCCTTATAGACCAGGTATTTCTGGCTAATTTATTTTACTTTTGTTGTCTTTGTATGGTAAAAACATTATTTTATATATATAGCAGTTATAAGTTATTTTATGTAGAACGAGAGGTTTATGATTCTAACGTAATGATGTAGAGCAGAGGAATAGAGGCCTGGTACAATAATGTCCTTGAGAGGTGGGAATTCAGGATGTGTCAGAGTACAGGAATGGAATTACAAGGGGTGGGGTACAGGCTGGCATTGGAGACTTCACAACTACAAAAGAGCTCAGTAATGGACAGTTACAGAAACACAGACCTGGAGCAAAACTGGTTTTGGTAGTAAAAAGAGAACAAGAACATATTTTTTTCATATGACATACATAAAGGGCATCATATATATATTAGTTTTTTATACGACATGGAACTGTAAATTATTGAAGAAACAGAAAAAGTGTAACAGTGTGTTAACGGACACATAAAAAGGACCACAAGTGGAACCTACAGTGAGGAAGAAGAAACCATGAACACAAGCACTACATGCTTCATAGCAAAGGACTCCAGCTGCTGATGACTCACCATAGCATCCCCAACATCACTACCGTTATGAACCCACCAAGGCACAGGGAGAGAGTGAGCATGACACCAGGAATAGGAGTAGAAAGTAAGGAGTGTATGAACAACAATTTGAACTTTTTATTTTTCTGTAATAATCAGATCTAGACTAACAATGATCTTTGAATTAGACTGTTAAGATTTCAATGACATCAACAATAAATCCCTGGATTTATTTGTAAGATGTGTTTCCTTCATGCCCATTCACAAGACTTTGAGCATAACAAGAGGACATAAGGAAACAGTCTGTTCAGATTCAGTAGTATCTACCTCAGAGAGCTCCAAGTATTCAATAAAATCTAGTGAATTAAATAATAATAATGTTATTAACCTTTAACAGAGGTGATATTACTGATTGAATAATAGAAAGATAGATAAAGCTGTATTAGTAATTACCATAGTATATTTCCCATGAAATAAAATTTAATAAAACATGGGCCCCGACCCTACTCACAGTGTTTTGTAATAATTAAGTTGCTACCACACTTACTGCTTTTAATGATATTTTATGAACTTTAATATCTATCTAGAAATTGAATATTTTCTTCTCTCAAGGAATAAAAGTAAAATGACTTGTTTTTGTTTTAAGCCTTATAGTGTACTTAATGAAGGTCAGAATCCAAGAGATTTGCTAAAAATAAATTGCCTAAATTAAAAAAAAAAAATACACATTGTAATATATGTAGAATCTTGTGCGCTTTAAAATTTTTCTTTTCTACATAATGAAGTACATGTACAGAATGTGGAAACCTTGTACTGAAACAAATATTACGTATGCCCATAAATTAATGTGTCCCCTTAGGAAAATGAAATTTCACAATGTAATTACCCCATTTCTTCACTGAAGACATAAAGGAATTTATGGAACTAATTACCCTGATAATGGAGAGGGATTTTTTTTTTCTGTTTCATTGCAATCCCACCTAGAAGCACGATATAGGAAGATGTAATTCACTGAACTCCACAGTGGCTCTGCTGTTATATATTTATTAGAAGAAACTGAGTCATTTTAATAGTTTTGTGTCAACCTTAAACATAAACTTCCCATATACCAATAAATATAACCTTCCAATATAATACTGGAGATGTTGGAATGGCATTCTCCTACTGCTTCAAGTTTTCTTCTGCTACTTTTCCAGATAAAAGTACTATTAAATGAAAAATATCCCATGTTTAAATGAGTATTTTTCTAAGTCTTCTATTCCACAACTGTTTGTAATACAGTGTATGAAGTGCCACATTTAATAATACTCTTCAGCATAAGAAAGGTTTCATTGAAGGTTTTTATGGTTATCCTTAGGATTATCCTTAAAGACAGAAAAGTTTGCATGTAAACATTGAAATATGGATTTTTTTTTCTTAATTAGTGAGTATCTTTCCTCTCATGACCTCAAAATTCTTTGCAAATTGGAACTATGTCAATTTTCTAGAGGCAATATACACTCTTTCATACTTTAGAGTACATATCATATGGCTAACTAGACAGAGAGACAATTGTAAATTTAAGAAATGTCATGCCCAAGAAATCTTGTCAACTAAAATAAACAAAACAAACAAAAAAGATTAATAAAAGATTAAAGAAAAGCATTACAGCTTAGAAGTGTTATCCTTCCCCAAAAAAAGTTCCCAAGCCAATATTTGGGGTGGGGTATCTCTCTTTTGTATGTGTGAGTGATTATGGTTTTGGTTTTAATAAACACAGTTTAAAAATGGTAGCAAGAATAGAAGAGTTAATAAAATATCTTACATCAACTGGAAAAAAATTTATGATGATTTTTTTTTCCCCTTAAGTGAAGCCTTAAAATTACCAACAACCCGCAAACTTGAGAAATTCTGATGATGTTTCCTAACAATTTAGGCACTGTTTGAAACATCAGTGGGTAAATAGTCATAACCTTCGAGAGTATCCAAAAGCCACTGGACACAGAAGATCTTGCTGATGCCCAAGATCTTGTTGCAAACTGTAGTATTTACTGTTGTCCTGATTTCATCTTAGATAGAGTTAATTTTCTTTCTAGTAGCTGGTATAGTGCTATGTTTTGGATTTAGTATGAGAATAATATTGACAACACATTGATATTTTTAGTTGTTGCTAAGTACATGTAGCGTCTACACTAAGTCAAGGACTTTTCAGCTTCCCACACCCTGCCAGGTGCACCAGAAGCTGGGAGAGCACAGCCAGGAAGGCTGGCCCAGACTGGCCAAAGGGAGATTCCCTGCCATAGAACATCATGCTCCATATATAATAGAGGAAGCTAGCAGGGAGGCAGTTTCGCTGCTCAGAAACAGACTGGGCATTGAATTGTTTTATTTTCCTTTTGCATGCAGTGAGAAATTGCATTTGTGCATCACTTGTATTATTGCTATTATTGTTGTTGTTGTTATTGTTGTTGTTATTATTATTATTATTATTCTCTTCCTCTGCTATCCTATTAAATAACCCACAAGTTCTTTTTCCATTCTCCTCCCCGTCCCCTTGGTGGGAGAAGGGTGAGCAGGTGGCTGCATGGTGCTCAGTTACAGGCTGGGGTTAAACCATGACAACTGTGCAAACTGTTGTGTTGTCTTTGACATCAGTCTTGACCAGGACTAATGTGTTATTTTGTGGCACTTAGAATTACAGTCCCTTTTTCACCACCAACCAAATAGTTGGCACCAGGTTTACATGTATAATATATGTAAATGTTTCCCTCATAGCTATACTAAGTGATATAGCGGTGTTCAAAGGTGAACACAGGGTCTAAAAGTGTTTCACAAATTCTTAATCCCTTATATAGACCCGTATGATGACAAAAACCTGTCACCTTAAGAAAATTAATTAAAAAAAGAAAGACTTTTCTGTCTATACAATAACGCCAACATTATTCTCATAATCCATGCCCTACCCATTATATAACTCCCAGCACTATTATAAATAAATAAATAGAATTAAAATTTCTACCTCATTGAATGCTATTTGTCAAAGTTAACAGCAAGAAAAAAAAACCCACCAAAAACATTCACTCATTTGTGACACCATGATTCACTTATCATACCTCTCCTCACTCTACCTACACTGACAGCCCATGAAAACTAAAAATACATGAAGCTTTACAATGATTTCAGCTTGTGGGATAAAGGCCACACAAACACTATTTCAGATACAAAGCTAATGACGTTAATAGAACACATCTGGAGGCAAACTAGTAAGGTAGATTCTGTCAATTATTGCAATATTTTTTAAAGTTTAATCTTATATTAATACTCTTCCTTCCTCTAACAGTCAGGTTCTCTGAGATGTGAAAGCAGAAGTCCAAATTCATGAGATTTTTCTTTTTCAATAGATGCTTGTATGTATTGTCGGTGTGTATATGCAGTAACAATTGTGATTTACTTCTATAAATAGACAGATTTTCACAGCCTCTATATGTTGTTTTTAAAACAACTTTAGGACTCACTCAGGCAAAACACCAAGGACTTTCACAGGAGTTTGGCTTCATTAAGAGTTGCATGGTTTCAGCTTGAAGACTAGTGTGTGCAGTCTATCATTTTGTGATCTAATATGACCGATTCCACCAGCTGTAGTTCCAGGTGCAATATCCCTTTTAATGCATATACCTCTGTAAGATATGTACAATGAAAATACATTTCAGTAGGATAAATATGAATGTGACAGGTGGCTTCATGATTTGATTTGGTCACAGTTCATGAAGATTGCCTTAGCGAAGGATGGACTGATTTGTACAAGTACAAGCTGCAAAAGAGGCAATTAGCATAATATGCGATGCAGAGCTTTAAAATGTTGGAATGGTTTATCATTTTATTTGTTAAGGGCTGTCCTGAAGAAGACTGAAAGCATATGGAAGTGTATGTGTACCATTGGTCCAGCTGAATGCCCAGCAACTTCCCAACTCCTTGCTAGGGGGTGTCTCAGCTATATATGCAGTTCCATTCATGTTCCTGTTATTCCCTGGTTTCCAAAGAAAGAAAATCCAGTCGTAGACAAGGCAAAAGTCATGGTGCCTCTGAATAGTATCAAAACGGCATGATTATTAAGTAAGGATCCTGACAAACTTCAGAAGGAAAGCATAAAAATAACAGCAATGAACACAGCAGAAAATGGCTATGGACAGGGATTTTCAGCAATTATATATGTATTTTTTAAAAACTAAAATTCATATGGCTTTTTTTCTCTTAATTTTGTGTTGTGGCTTTTTTATTCTAGTTTTTTTTTCTAAATTCTAATATTTTCTCACCTGTCATTTTCGTTTCTTGTTTCCTTTACTAGACCTTCTATTCATCTTGATTTTTGTCTGTGTGTCTATTCTATGATTTTTTTTCTATTATTTTCAGTGTTTTATTTAATTTTGTATTTTGATTGCATGCTGAAATTCAGTTGGACACCTTTGCTTGATCTATACTGACAGTCACGGACATTATTAATCTGAAAAGAAAAAAATAGATTCGTGTCTGATTTTTCTACTAAGAATATTCATTAGCACTTTTAAGCAGTAGTATCACACTTAGAACATATCCTTTTTAGGTTAAAGGTATATAAATAAGTATATATGCAAGTAAAAAAGATGAGCAGAGATATAGCACTTCTTTTATTTTTTCCTTAAAATGGGGAATTTTCTTTCATTTACATATGATATTTACCTTTGATCTAAAGACTGGACTTCAAGAGATTAAAATCTAGGCAGGTCTCAATTTCCCCTCATTTTCTGGACACATACAAATAGCTGAATTTTTATGAATTTTAAAATGAATGTCTACTGCATTTATTATGTGCTGTGAATTATTTTTTTCTCATCTCTGTTAAAGCATGTTTTCAACTTTCTATATAAAGACTGCCAAAGCAAGAACAACTAGGTTTGGTGGATTTTTGTTCAAAAGCCTCATAGATGCACATATTTTTTTCCATGTGGCTCTGAAATGAAAACAATTATACAAGACAACACAGTAGGAAAAGATATTCAAAAGCAAGAAAAGATGCAAATATAGTTACTTTGCATAGCGCATGTAGAAAAGAGGAAAGACAATATGTGAAAAGGAGATCCAACATAAACACTAAAAGGAAGGGTCTGCTTTGACTCATTCTTCAAGGCAAGCTATTGTATAGATTCAACATCACAGTGGATGAGATGCACCACAATAAGTGGCATTCATCTGTATTTAGTGTCTGCATGAACTGCTATACGACTCCTGCAAACCTCAAAAATCACCAGGCATGGCATGATGCTGTTCTGCTTGCAAGTGCAGAAAGGATTTAAGAGGAAAACTTTTAAGCAGTACTGTTCTTCCCCTCATGCTAATCAGAGGTGTTAATCTCTGTCCTTTTTTTTTTTCCTGTGTGTGTGTTATTTGCTACTCCTTATCCAAAATCCCTGCAGTTCATTGTTTACTGAGTATATGAATTCATCTCTGCATTATTCAGGTAGTAATACTCATAATTGTCTTTCATGCCAATCACTGGAAAATAAATGGTCTAATTAGTGCTTGTAGTAATCTGACTTAAATATCTTACAATTTTGGATAGTTCCGTAAATCATATAGAGAACTGAAAATACTGTAACAGAAAGACAAATGAAAAAGTCTCCTCTGATAAAACCAGCGTAACGGATGTGCAGCACACACATGCTGTTTAACAATGCAGTAAAATGTAACATCTGACCTCAGCAGAGAGGAAAATCAGAAAGCCTATGTTGGCATGTATTTTAAAATAGAAAGCCTGCAAGCCTTCCACCTAATAGCTCATGTATTATTTTCTATTTTTGTAGGTATAGTGTGCCTGTGTATTGATTTTATTTGAATAGCCATTTATGTGACGTTAACACTCCTACTGAGTTTTGAATAAAACTCTGAACCTACAATTTGTAGGCAATATTTTGAGTCCTCTGTGATAAACTGAATTCTTTAATAATCACCTTTCGGTGCCTCAAATGAACACAACGTATACAGGGTACAAGTTTAAGAAGAGTAGGTGTACAAGAAAAATCTTATTTAGACAACAAATGCATGAACTGGAAACGACAGATGAGCAGAGCATCTAGTGTTTCAATTTGAACAGGAGAGACATCTTGTACTTCTGGGATCTAGTCTCCAGGCAACTAGAGATCAGAATAAAACATTCATTTACTTCCTGTTCTACAACAATAGTCTCTGAATAATATGAGTGAAAAGCAAGAAAAAAGGAGAATGTGGCAGGCAGGACAAAGTTTTGTTATAAAATATGTGGTAGGGAGAAGTCTACTTCGAGTGTGACATTTCTGTATCTGATCCAATGGTCATAATTTCAAGTATATCATAAAAACCAGTCACAGTTCTAGACAGTTACGGAAGTCATCTTTACATTTCAACTTTTCAAGAGTAGTGACCAGCTCCTATGGAATCATTACCATGTAAAATATTAAAGGAAGTTGGTATTTTCACAGGGAAAAATGTACAGTCATAATGCACAAGATTTGGGAACACCCATATTAAATTAACTTGTCAATATATTCGATACTCACTGTAATGTATCTACAACTATCACACAACACAGTGAGCCTGATCTCCCCACCAAGACTATGCTTTCTTTACATTAAGGACTAAATATATTTGCAAAGTTGTCCCATTTCAGTATGTGCTTTATTAGTAGCCTACAATCTGACGCACTTTGCAAGACTCCAAGAAACACCATAATAAATTATGAAAGATGTCTTTCTAATACATTAAAATTATTTCATTGATTTGATGGACACTCTCATTTACATGTGTGTAGGGGAGAAGACCCTATGTTCTCTATATTCATATGTATATTTATGTACATATGAATGTCTTTTTATAAATTTTCTAATATACACATATTCCCTCTTCTTTCTCTTCTCTTCTCTTCTCTTCTCTTCTCTTCTCTTCTCTTCTCTTCTCTTCTCTTCTCTTCTCTTCTCTTCTCTCTCTCTTCTCTTCTCTTTTCTCTTCTCTTCTCTTCTCTTCTCTTCTCTTTTCTCTTCTCTCTTCTCTTCTCTTCTCTTCTCTTCTCTTCTCTTCTCTTCTCTTCTCTCTCCTCTCCTCTCCTCTCCTCTCCTCTCCTCTCCTCTCCTCTCCTCTCCTCTCCTCTCCTCTCCTCTTCTCTCCTCTCCTCTCCTCTCCTCTCCCCTTCTTCCCGTACATTCTTGTACATTCCCTTCCCTTCCTGTACATTCCCTGCAGACCTATCTGATTTTCTAAGTATGCCCTGCACCATGCATTCTCCATCATCTGTACAATGACTTGTAAGAATGCTGGTGCATCTTCAGCACATCAGAATCACTTCAGAGGAATCATATATGTCTTCTTGTACTCTCCTACTGAGGAAATCCCACACAGAAATAGGGAGCCCTGGATATCGCTGTAACCTTGTTCTTTTCCTCTTTGGCATTTCTATACTGTATTTATTTATTTATTTATTTTTAAAGAAAGCCAAAATTACAACAATCAAAAGAGTGAGCCTTCAAAGACATTTAGCATCCCCTACTCTTACTGAATTGTAAGGACTAGTTATTATATCAAAGTGCAGACAGTTGTAAATGAAATGTCAGGTAGGACTGGTTTGCCTGAACATCAGTGCTTTAAAATTCAATGCCTAGTCTGTGCTACTCATCTTTGGCTTGTGTTATCGTCAATGAAGAGAAGTAGGCATCTCCAGAGAGAGATTAATCTCATCCTATGAAAGGCAACCAAATTAGATCAAAGCAGTCACCCTCTGGAAATGCATATTTATCTTCAACAACCATAAATGAAGCCTGAGGTGAACAGCTCAGACTTAGATGTCTAACGCATAAATGTTAGGTGAAATGAACTTCTAACATTTAGAACTGAAAGCTCTAGACAATATTAACTCCATGTCTTCCTCAACTTCTCTTATTTAGCATACAGCAGAAGTTTCATACAAGAGTTTATAAACGGAAGACCTAAAGAACAACAGATGAAAAAGTTTTGCAGTGAGAGAGGAAGTCACACATTCTACAGGGCATCAAATATATTCTGAGGCATTAATTCCCATAGCAGGGAACTTGAGCAAAAATGTCCAATTAATCCTGAGAAGTAGATTGCAGTTCCCAAAGGAAACGTCAAATACTAAAATTAAATGTAAGCTGTTGCTACCAATCTCCCCAGAAGAAAAAAATCTTTTTTTGACCTAGAATCTGGTGTTAAAATGAATGTTTGACTAATATTTTCTAGCTGGGCTCCTGATAACAGAAAAGCTAGTGTTGAAATTTCCAGCATTTACAAGGAAGGCAAAGAAAAAGGAAGGAAGGAAGGAAGGAAGGAAGGAAGGAAGGAAGGAAGGAAGGAAGGAAGGAAGGAAGGAAGGAAGGAAAAGACTTTTCCCTCTCTTCTCCAGACACATCCAGAAACAGTGGAAATATGGCCTAGGAGGAAAGACTGACACGAGTATAAATTTAAGTGCCTGACACTGAAAGGATCAATTTTTAATAGGTGTGTAATTAATAGAAACAATCTAAACTTTTGAGTTTACTGAGGTCTTTTTTCACTTTTGACCAGTAACTTTAAAATGTACCTTTACGTAAGTCACAAAGGAATTTTATTTTAAACTTAATACCAAGTTACATCATTGAAGGTGTTATTAAAAGAGTTAATAGAGTCCTATTAACAGTGTTGCAAAAGGTAACTTCAAAGACAATCTACATAGCTCAAGCAATGCTCAAGTAACTGAAAATATTAAAAACCCCAACAAACCAAGAAACTAAAACAAACCACCCCAAACTAATAAATACTTATAAAATTTTATAGATATATTTGTGACTTGAAGTAGAATAAGTTGCAAAAAAATTGGACAGTAGCTTGAAACCAAGAAAAAAAGAAAAAAAAATACAATTAAACCACATTTCTCAGAAAATTGTACTAGATTTATTCTAATTTATACTAATTTAGATACATATTCCTTCATTTCTACTAATGGAAAAACTTATTAGAAAGTCTATGTAACGAATGATGTGTTTCTATAAATATTGAATCTCTGACGCCAATCCAAAACAATTAACATATATATTGATCATAAATAATATTTTAATTTGTCCTGATGTTTGACATCATTCAGACATTTGGTCTGAATTACTTAAAAGATTTCCTTGGGCATGACTTCCCCTTGAAAGCTACATTTCAATATAAAAAGGAAATTTCTGACTAATTAAAAGCCCTGCTGTTTTTATGTAAACTAGGCAAAAATCTTGGAGCTTATTACCATATTTATCTAGGCAGGTGGAGAAATGGTTTTTGGCTGGGTGGGTTTTTTTTTTCCTCTCTGCAGAGCTGATAGTTTAGAAGGAGACAGAAAGGTAAAAAATGACAGATACAAAGTTAACAGTCATGCAGAGAAATAAAAGCAGAAACAAGAGTCAGTTTCTAAACTTGAAAAGATGACAGGAAAGAGTATATGATTTTCCATAGTAAAAATAATTGCAAAGGAAAGGATGAGGCTTCAAAATTTAAAGAAAAAAGTTGTTCTTAAACATCTAACAGATGAAGGCAAGTTTAATAAAATTAGAGAGAATTCCAAAATGCTGTTTATGGACAGGAAATAAATTTAGTGGTTGTACCTTACTCATTCAGAAATTTTCAAAAGAAGAGGAGAAAAAATTGGGCAGTAGTGGTGATGGAAGTGAGCCACTATTTTTCAGTTACAGAGAAAATGGAAAGTTTCTTTATTTAAGGCTAAAATAATGAGAGATTTGTACGAAATTGCAAAATAAGATTTAACTGACTTTGGTACTTTGAAAGATTTTATATCTTCAGACAATATTTTATTGCAGCTACATTGTTGCAAATCAATTTCTAATCCCTTAAGATTCCCAAGCAGAAGAGATATTTGTTGGATAAATTGTTGATTTTGAATAGTTTGTCCAGCTCTTCTATTTAGTAGATGTGGCCTTTACAACTGTTTGCTCAAATATTATGTCTAAATTAACTGCTGTGTCCTAAATTTTCATGGAATATAATCATAGAATCATAGAATAATAGGGACATCTTCAACTAGATAAGCTTTGCCCCCTTTGGCCTTCTTTCATTCAATCCCTAATATTTCGAACATTTCAGGGAGGGGAGGAGGGGTATAATTCTACCTTATCTGCATTCCATCTTACACCAAATCTAATTAAAAAGAAAAGCTTGTCCTCATTTCCCTTTTAATTCCTTCACCCTCCCACTATCTCCATTATTGACTTTGTGACTGAATGCTTTAATTTAAATTGCATTCATCATCTGTTTTTACACCAGTATATGCACAATTTATTCCATATACTTTTCTGATCTTGCATTATTTAATTCTGTTATGTGTGTTGGGAATAGAATATACTTTCTCAAAATTAGTTGTATCGTAATGGTTGCAGAAAAACATGCTGTATATGCTGAATTAATCCATAGGTCCTAAAGAGGTATTGTTGTTCTGAAAGGAATAATTTTCCAAATTTTTTATGAAAAAAAATGTTGATGTATACTTCTACTCAGTTAATATTTTATATAATGACTATTTGTGTATTAATATGATTACAACCAATCATGATCAGTTTTGTGAAAAATAACTCATAGTAAACATAGCTTAGAGATACCATCTAATTATTTGATGGATATTGTTCAGAAAATTCTTCTTTGGCCTGGCTTGAATACTACCGTCGAAGTTTCAAAGGATCAGCAGCCAGATGGATAGATAGATTGAACAAGCTTAGATTTTACTTTCTGTCAAGTGGGATAGAAAGTCCCATCTGGGGGACAGGGGAGCAGGAGCCAAACTTTCTGATATGAGAAGCAAAAGGAAAAGGAGACTAGAGGGAGAAGAATGAAATCTTAAAAGTGTTAAAGGATATCTGCCTGGGGCAAACTACAGGAAGCAAATAGATGATAGGTGACTGGGACTGAAACAGAAACTTTGTGGGAGACAAGACGGGATACAGTGGGCAGAAAAATAAGACAGAAGAGCACATATAAGGCAATAGAAGAGCATGATAAAGAACAATGCATAGCAAAATGTGAGGAAGTACAGGCATGTAAAGATCAGAGCAAGAAACAGGAGATCATGGGAAGTAACAAAACTGAACTGTGATTCAGATGGCACTGGTAGGAAAAGGCAGAAGTGGAAGGAACTATAACAATGAGATATTTAAATTATATTACCTTCATGGTGGCAGATTAGATTCAAATGTATAACTACAATATTGAACAGTAATCCTTTCAAGATGGTCCAAATAAGCAGTCCTAGAAACAACATGTTATAAAAATTGATTAGTGAAAAGTTCCAGTGCTATTGAATTAACACTTTTCAATGCAAAAAAAAAAAAAAAAAAAAAAAAAATCCTGCAAAAAAACCTGTAAATCCAGGTCTACCAACAAAGTACATATTATCATGTATTGGCACTTCCTTCAAGAGAAACCATTTTAAAACTGTCCTAATTAGTTGTTAAAGCTGACTTTATTGTTATTATTTCTATCTTAGAGATAAGTCCATAGTTCTTTATTTGACTTCCCCCTCCCCCCCAATCTATTTTGATTATTAATGGAAATTACATCTGTTTAGATTATATAATTGTTGTTGCAAGAAGATGGTCTCCTGCGGTTACATAAATGACAGGCAATGCCAATGAAATTATAGAAAACAGATACAACAGGAAAAATGAAATTCTTTAAATTGCAGCCAGGCAGATTCTATCTCCTTTGTGTTACTCTGGAGAGCAGCCAACAATCTTCTATGTGCCAAGAGTGTAAGGAACAGAGGGGTGCAGCTTGGAAAGTACTCTCCAGAGATATGTTGCCGTGGGGTAACAATGAAATACTGGAGAACTTGGATAACCCATAAGGCTGTCAGGTAGGAAAAGAGATTGAGAGAAATTCTCTCATGCTCTGTGTACTCAGGAAAACAATGATTCAGCAGAATACCTTCTGAAGATAGAGTTTTCCATTTAACTTTCACATTCAAGATGGTAGGTTGGAAAAAAACTTTTTATGTGGTAGCAATATTTCACATGACTATGAGTCCAGTAAGTCATTATTGATTAAGCTAAGCTTTCTGTGTCTTTTAAGGAACAGAACTATTCCATCACACTTTATCTTACTCCTAAAATTTTGAGTATTAAAGTTTTTCTTCTTTAAAACTTCTGGATTAGCTGAATTTTCTTTTTTTTTTTTTTTTTTTTTATTTTCCATTCTATTCAGTGAACAATCATTTGCCAGCCAACAATGCATCCCCTTACAGGGAGGTGGAATAGCTGCCTACCTTGCTGAGGTTCTGTGAGAATTAAGTAGCTAATGCTGGTAGTAAGTGCTTTGCAGATAAAAATTGCTAAGTAAGTGCTAAACATAATTACTGTTATTATTAGAGACACATTCGAACCCAAACGTTTCTTTGATTTTATAGTTGACATAGATTCCATTTGGTATAATATGCAAAAATGGCCTTTTTAAGTGTGGTCAGGTAATAAAAGTTCCTGTGATGTGTCTTGCTGAGCAGTTCATGACAATTTGCAAGCCAAGAATCAAATGTACTTTTAAACAAACAAATAGTCTTGCTGTTTTTAATGGAAACGCTTGCAAAGTAAAGTAGTATTCTGCATGAGTCAAAATAGCATGAACAGGCCCTCAGATTTGAAAAATAATCCCAACAGGGACCATGTCCTGACTGATATGTTTGTGAAGATAAAGCTCTTCCCCTTTGCACAACCACACAAGCATCAGAAGTGTTAGTGTAAAAGGATTTATCTGTGTGCCTAAATGCCATGCCAGTTAGTAAATTTCAATGGTTGGGGCACTAGTCAGATCCACAAAACTTACCAATCTGTTCTTTTATCTTTAAGAATATGTAAATTTATGCTTGAAGAATCCCTAAGCAACCATGTTTCTTCCAATGAGCATAAAAATGGTCATCAAACCTTCATGACACCTAAGTACTTGAAGCTCGTATTCACTTCAGAGCCCCTGTAAAATTTAAGATTATAAATTCCCATCTGTCTCTGTTGCAGCACATGGTGTGATACACTTTCTTAATGCACTCCTACTAGATTTATCAGTGCTTAAAGGACATCTGGGAATGATGAGAGCTAGATGAGAAATAGCCACTGAGGCAGTGAATTCCACTCCCTACCTGACTTAGGTATTACTTACAATGCTGCTAGAATACAGGTTTCTTTGGCTTCCTTCGTCTTCAATAGGTATACATGTTTATTTATAGGAAGGTCTGGTCTGCAGTGTAAGCAGTCCCCATCTGTATTATAGTTGCTTCACCAAAAGTAAGCAAACTTTGCTTTTCACTAACAAAATTACTTGTTCATTTTTTACAGGGTACCTGTATTTACATCACATAAACATAACCATGTGAGTTTAGTTGGCAAAAAAAAAGAAGGAGAAAGAGTACACATGGAACATTTTTTATTTACTGTGCAGGAAATAAAATGTGTCTATTTACTTGTATAGAAGTAACATACGTATCTTAAGGTTTCTGTCATGCTACACTGAGAATCTTGGTCTTTACCTGCTGTGCTGGGGATTATAGTCATCTAAAAATAAGATATTCTAATAGAATCATAGGATCATTTAGGTTGGAAAAGACCTTTAAGATCATCGAGTCCAACCATTAACCTAGCACTGCCAAGTCCAACCACTAAACCATGTCCCTAAGCACCACATCTACATGTCTTTTAAATACCTCCAGAGAAGGATGGTGGCTGAACCACTTCCTTGGGCAGCCTGTTTCAACGATTGACAACCCTTTCTGTAAAGATTTATTTCCTAATATCCAGTCTAAACTTCCCCTGGCGCAACTTGAGGCTGTTTCCTCTCATCCTATCACTTGTTACTTGGGAGAAGAGACCAACACCCACCTGGCTACAGCCTCCTTTCAGGCAGTTGTAGAGAGCAATAAGGTCTCCCCTCAGCCTCCTTTTCTCCAGGCTAAACAGCCCCAGTTCCCTCAGCAGCTCCTCATCAGACTTGTGCTCTAGACCCTTCACCAGCTTCATTGCCCTTCTTTGGACACGTTCCAGCACCTCTATGTCCTTCTTGTCCTTCTGGGCCTGATCACCTGGTTGTCCTGTACATGCCGCGTGATGGCACTCAAGATGATCTACTCCATAACCTTCCCTGGGACTGAGGTCAGAGTACTGAGATAATTAAGACCTGTTGTGGAAATAATTATGTGTGAAAGTCTTGTTGTTATGCATCACGGGCGCATGAAATATAGCCTATCAAATGGGGAGGACCACAAAGGTCCATGAGGCATTATCAGTACAAATATCTCATGGCTGATGCCAGTCAGATTTCACTTCTTTAGGTCTATTCATAAGACCCTATGGGAAATCTAAAGAAAATTGAGTATCCAGCCAAGAAGCTCAATCTTCTGGGAAAAAAAAGGAAGAAAAAAGAAAGAGAGAAGAGAATTGAAAGCAGCTTTTTATGGTTATCTTTTTATTCAAGCAAGGGTCTAGCTACATCCAATGTAAGGTACTACTAGAATAATAAAAGCCACTGTTCCAGAAGTCATTATTATTAAAATTTAAAAAATGTAAGCGATATAACATATTTATCAGAATTAACATTACTAATAACAATGCATTAATAATACTACAACTATTTCCCCAAGCAGTAAGACTATTGCTATTCATTATAAGAATCTCTTTAATTCTTATACTGTAGTAGCAATCATTGATTTCTGTAATTCCTTCCAATAACAAAACTTGACTCCAAAGCCTGTAAAGATGGGGTGAGAGGCTTTGAAAGCATATAAATGGGATGAATTACCTTGATCTTTTGAGATGTCACTGTCTTCTATGGACACAAGGTATCCAGAGGGCACATGGAGACACTTTCACCTTTGCTGCTGCTACACAGCTTCTTACAAACTTGTGTAGTAGATGCATCAGCATGACTTGCTCAGAAGAAATCTGTTTAACAGAAAAATGATTCCTCCTGGGAATTATAGCTGTCCCTCAGCATTCATTGATGGCATCAAGGTCACAGTCTAATATGAAACTAAGCACTTTTTTGACTCTTTATTCTAACGATTCAGTGGACAATCAATATCACCTCTTATTTCCTGGGTAAGCAACAAACATTTTTAAGGAGGTATAGTTTTAAGCACTATTTAAAAACAGAAGTGGAAATAACATCCTATCTTTTGTTAAATTTTATTATAAATATGTTTGTTACTATTACAGTTACTGGTTTTTGCTCTTTTTTGTTTGTTTAGATTTGTTGTGTTAGTTTGTTTTGTTTTATCCTAAAATGAGTCTAGCAGCAATCTTTGAGTTTTGCACCAAAATACCAACTTCAGCATGGCCCCAGTGAACTTATGTCAATTTACACAGGGACCAAAGAAGAATTTTAGTAGAGAGTGCTACAAGATCTGAGCCACAAACTGAAATTAACATGCAAGTGTAATTGTGTCTGTTTCCTTCTTTTTCATTAAAGATATAATTACATTTTCATTAATGATTATTAATGAAGTGTTCTGAACAACACTATTCAAAGTCATTTCAGTCTCTGAAATGTGATCACATTGCTACAATTCAAAGTGCAACAGACTGCAGCAACTGACAATGTTGATCTTAGCTAACACCTAAAGGAGTTGAGCTTTACAGTTTGCCAAGTTACCATAATTTTACATGCGAAGTCTCAGGTGGGTCCTAATTGTGGTCTTGGCTACGGTATGGCAAAATATCATCTTCATTGACATGACCATAATGTACACAACCTGAATTTAGCCCATTTCCTAATCATATACCAGAAGATGGTAAAAGTTATATCTACACTATATGACCCAATTAAAAATCTTACTGTCCCCATCTTTATCTTGATTATGATGAACTCTCTCTCTCTCAACTAGCATTTGTTCAAAGCTGAAGAGGATAAGAGGCCACTTTCATTAGCTGGTTCAACCTATTTTTGTAGGATAGTCATTTAGAAACAAGCTGTCTACAGCTTTCAAACAAATCAGCCAGTGTTTTTGGCGAGAGGAAATTCAGTTATAATGAACCAATAGACATAATAAAGGCTAGCTTCATTTGCAGGATCAGTATCAAAACAGCTTGACTCCCCCTGAAAAGAATTATGGGTACTTCGTAACAAACATTTCAATGTTATTTTTTGTTTACTCTTACCAATAATATCAATGTTTACTTCTTAATCTGCAATCTGTTATCTTTCAGCACCTTTAAGAAACAAAAATCCTCATGTATTTCACCTTCCAAACCAATACATGTATGAACAGTCCCCTATACTTTTTACTGACAAAAAGTATATTGACATATTTATATATTTAACATACTTACATTTTATACTCACTTTTATGTTAATATTTCCATTTTATTTAAAAGTCCTCAGATGTTTCTTTAAAAAAAAATAACTTAATATTTCTGTATAGTTGGGGGTTTTTAGCATGTTTGCTATCTGTGCAATGCTGTATGTCACTAGGACTTAAAGTGTGACATGGTCTCTTAGATAAATAGTGTGTATCTAAAACCAAACCAACCAAATAACAAAAGCAATGCTAAATATATTTTTTGATGATAGACTTCAATGGTCTAAAGAAATTTAAAGTCTATAGATATATTTAACTTTTGCTACTAAAACCATAGAAAAATACAACTTTCATACAAATTTCACACTTTAGTAATGAAATTCAACAAAAATCCCCCAAACATTTTATTTTATGTTCTCTCACATATCAAAGATTTCTAGCAAACTAATTTTTATTTATCACAGTAAATACATGTGAAGTTAAGCTACTCTATGGCAAGATTAAAGTTTTACACCAGTAATCTCAAACAGGTGCCTACATAATCAGGTCTGTCTAAACACTCACATCTGAATCTTTGAATAATTGTTCATATTCTGCAATTTCTACCTGACTTGAAACCTAAATGACTAAAAAGTTTATATTACAGTAACTTAAACACAAAAATATGTTCTAATCCTGCATTGTTTTTAAACTCTTTTTGACTCTAGTTATTTTATTCCTACCTTAGTTTTTGCCCTTTGCCATTTGAGAAAATAGATCCACACAGTTTATTTTTGATTTGTTTTTATATAACACAAACCAAAACAATTCTTCCTGGGTTATTATAGTCTAATTGGTCTACAAATTACTGATGGTCCACACTACTATGAGCAGTGGTTTGCAGTTCATTTGTAATCCACAGTATGTTGTCATTTCAGTACAGACTGCCATTAAATGTTTGATGATGGGAATGTGTGATTTGATGGTGAATTGCTATAAATGTTTATTTCTGTTGTTTACTTGACAATAACCAGTGTCTACTATGTGTGCCTCTGTGTGTGTGTGTGTGTGTGCGCATGAGTGTGTGTGTGTACAAACTTTTGCTCAGCTACATCTTCCTACTGAAAGAGTAGATGGAGAAGTTACATGAAATCAGACCTCAGCAGTGATGCCAAATGAAAGTCAGACGTACTCAGATTGGACTCCTCCTGTTAACAGGAACAGCTCTCAGGAAGCTTCCTCCTGTCCTGTCCTGAATTTCACCCTCGAAATGCTCACCTCTGCGTAAACACCACAGCTCTAAATAAAAGGCAGTAGTATGAAGTCTCATATTAATGATATTTTAGACAGTAACTCTGTATTTCACTTAGCATATTCTTTTGCTGTTGTTAATTGATATCATTAGCACAAATGTCACGGTTACTTAATTTAATTAGTTCTTACTCATACATAATACTAATTTTCTCTTTCAGAAAGCCAAATGAAGAAAAGCAAGTAAAAACAGTGTTTTAGTTTGCTTTGCTTTTTGTGTAGTGTAGGTCTTCTACGTAACTGATTTTAAGGAAATAGTTCTTAGGTTTTTTAACAAGCAATAGCTTTACTTCAATGGAAATAGCTTCTGGAGATTTCCTACCATATTCACATCTTTTTGTCTATAAACCATTTGTCTGTACTCATCAGACACTAATTCACTTCAACACTGAATCATACATTTATCTTTGAATGTCTAAATCTTTTCATGGAATCTAATAGGACTATTTGTGAAATTAATTGCTGGATTCTACAGCAAAAATCTAGATTGCAGTCTTAAGATATTTCTGATTTTATTATATATACATACATAACATAGAAATCATTATTTGAAAGTATTTACTGTGGAATGAAAATAAGATGCTACTAGTCACTCATTTTTAATTATCTATGGAAGCTGCAAAAAGTTTCCCCCATACTCTGTCACTTTTTATTTTCAAATATATAATAAGTATAGTGTTATATATAGGTGATTCTATGATAGCAATTCCTTATAGTAAATGAAGTGTTAAGTATGGATTTTTCTATTATACTAACTTCTTAAAGTAAAAAATTACAATATACATTTCAATGTCTCCAGACCACTGCTGACATTAATAGAGCTGAAGACTGTGACCTGCTTTTGGAAATGACCTCTGCCTAGAAAATGTGTCAAACTAAACACTCCAAAATACAGTGAGGAAAACCAGAATTGCTTAAGGTCACAGGGCAAATAAATGAACAAGACAAGTAAAGAACTGAGGGACTCTTCCTTATAGTTAGCAATCTCACACTGCCCCAAACCTAAACCTTTTCTCCATTGTCAGGCATTATAGCATGCTTCCCTAATGATTTCAGAATCAATCTCTGTTGTGTCTTCCACTGATGTCCAAACACTTTATAAGGCATGGCTCTATGTGCCAACTACCACACTTTAATATACAGCCCTAGAGTTATGTTGAATAACTGTGACCAGCAGGTCGAGGGAGGTGATCCTGCCCCTCTACTCCGCTCTTGTGAGACCCCACCTGATGTACTGCATCCAGCTCTGGGGAACCCAACATTAGAAGGATATGGAGCTGTTAGAACGAGTCCAGAGGAGGGCCATGAAGCTGATCAGAGGGCTGGAGCACCTCTCCTATGAGGACAGGCTGAGAGAGTTGGGATTGTTCAGCCTGGAGAAGAGAAAGCTCCAGTATCTGAAGGGTGCCTACAAGAAATCTGGAGAGGGACTGTTTACAAGGGCATGTAGCAACAGGACAAGGGGTAAAAAGGGTTTAAGCTAAAAGCGGGCAGATTTAGATTACGTATTAAGAAGAAATTCTTCACTGTGAGGGTGGTGAGGCACTGGAACAGTTGCCCAGAGAAACCGTGAATGTCCCATCCCTGGAAGTGTCCAAGGCCAGGTTGGATGGGGCTTTGGGCAACCTGGCTTAGTGGAGGGTGTCCCTGCCCATGGCGGGGGGGTTGGAACTAGATCATCTTTAAGGTCCCTTCCAACCCAAACCATTTTATGATTCTATGATTCTGTGATTCTATGAATAATAGGTAAAAAGTACTGCAGATTTTCTTGCAAAACAAAATTCAAGTGGCAACTTTATAAAGGTTCATACTGGTGCTTTCTTTTGCACACCAGGAGCAGTGGAAGCCAGTAGAGCTCAATGAGAAGTCATGAAATGACATAATTTAAGCACTTACACCTCTCTATATAGCAAGATTATGGATTTAAACAGTATTCAATGCCTATGTTATAATAAATAAAATGAGGTACTGAAGTATTCATGATGCTACAGATTAAACAAGGGAAGAGATCAACTTTAATGATCACAAGAAGGAAGTTAGACAAATTTTACTAGTTATTTGAACACAATTGGCTGTGGAGGAGATATAGTAGCCTTTGTGAATGTACGACTCTCATCTGATAGCTTACAGGTATGCTGATGATTCATACAAAATGTCAGAATTTAATTTACTGTATAAATTAAATTGAACCTTCAATTTTGGTAATTTTCATAGCAAGAAAAAAGATCTAATAAAATCAAGCAAGTTTCTTATAATGTTAGACTAGAGGATTTGTGTTTACCCTGAAGCCTTTTTAAAATACAGTACATTTATTATGTGATATTCAAAGTAATATAGTTTGCTTTTTCATCTATAATAATTTTATTTAAAATAATGTAAACAGATAAACCCTAAAAAGCCCTAAAAGCTGGAGAAAATTAAATCTGATTTGTTGGCAGTAAAAATTACTTTCATACTTTAGCTCCATTCACAGTTATATAAAAAGATTTTTAGGAAACATTAAGAAATACCTGCCATTATCACATTTATGTGGAGAATATTTTTACTGTCAAAGTAAGTATTCATGATAATTTCTTATTTGTTAACTGATGGCCTGTATTATGAGTCAGATCTCTCAGATGATATATGGATTCACACTTCAAACATTTAATGCTTATTTCACCATATTTAGGATAACCTGAACATGGCTTGATTATTTTCCTGTGAATAAAATTTTATCAATATGAACATGTTGGACTGCATGTTGGAAATTTCTGAAGACGTGACAGATAAGTCATTTCTTTTCCCCTCTCTCTTCCACCTTTCCTGCCACTGCCTACATAGTTTTGTAAAACGAGATGTTTGTGCATCTGCACATCTGTTCAACTGCAGTGTAGGAAAAACTTCAGAACTTCAGCAGGTTTATGTTTGGATACACAGTGGATGATCTTATCTGGAGATGAAACACAAAATGCATAGTTAGAGTACTTTGGAACATGATTTAAACCCTCCAGATAAAAGCTTAGTCAAGCAAGGTATAAGTGTTTACTTTATACATGTCGTTTCCTAGTTTATCTTTTGGGTTTTTTTCCCTTTATATTCCTTCTCTGTGTTCTATTTTATTCTGCAAGAGAAGTTGTAATACTAGATATTAATTATTTATACTATGAGTTCTGTGAGGTCATGTCATAGTTTTCACTGTAGAATTTGTGACGAACAAGCAAACTTAGTGAATGAAGTACGTTAAACAAAATGTTACAGTTATGTTGGTAAGAAATTAATTTTGGCAGCGAAGTGTGTGATGGTAGTGAAATTTGATCTTCCACTTTTCTTAAAACAGAAAATATATCAAAAACTTGCCTTTGTTAAGTTTTTCTGTGAGGATATATACAAAAGAAAATTGCATTTCAAACAACATTATAATATTTTTCTTTTTGTTTGTTTTATTTAACTATTTCTTTGTCTTCTGAGAACTACATATCTCCATGTTTCTTTGGGGTTTTTTTGGGGGGGAAAGCCCTGCTTTGTGCTTCATAAACATAGACCTTTTTGAAGAATGTTTTAGAGAGAAAAAATAAACTCTAAGATCCCTAAAGAGACAAAGGTAGATGAAAAGCCCCCAAGTCCATAAAAGAAATACACTGTGAATTCAGCTGCCAAGCCTGGTGAAAATTTCAGCACCAATTCTGTTATAATAATTCATTTATTATAGGCTTTGCAAAGGAAAAGGTAATAAATTGTTTGGTAGAAAAAAATAAAGGTCACAGCATAACCTGGATCCTTAGGCTTCAAAAATGAGTTTTTAGCACACAGAAAAGAAGTACTAGATTCTCAAAAAATTCAGTGTTATACATGTACAAAGGTTAAAGACATCATTTTCTTGTAAGCAGCAGAGAGAATTTTGTTTTGAAATGTGTGAGTAGTAACATAACCTGGACAATGACATTTGCCACACGTAGTCTAACACAACAGAAGAACAGCTATCTAGAAAAATTCCAAACATTCATTTTTCTTTCAGAGAAACTTTTTAACAAGCTTCATTTTGGACTTTGAATTTATGAGTTTCATTTTCATACATAAATGGCACATAATGGTCCAAATGAAGAGAAAGACATTTTTTTTGCAATTCAGAATCCAAAACAAAAAAGCATGTATGTTCTCTTTCTCTTAGAATTGTTCATCTTCATCCTCTCCACTCACTTCTGCACAGCAAAAATTATAAAAGGGTTAGAGGAGAGAAATGTCTTCCAATTATGCCAGTACCACAGTGCAGTATTAGCATCAGTTATCCTCATTGCACAGTCACGAACAGTAGTTTGTTAAAAAAACTTATTTATTGGCATCTTTTGCATAAAGTAATACTCATATTGGCAAGCAAACCTTTCAAACGGGATGGTCAGCTGCTCTCTGGATGGTAATGAGAGTCTCTGTTGCACCCTCAGCTGAAGCTGCTCTCTTCTCTTCTCATGACCCATCCGATCCATGGGCCTATGTTGCTGGGTCTTGTCCAATCTAGCAGCCCATCGGTGCTGAGGCTGCTGCAACTCCATGCCCCCAGGTCCAACTAGTAGCAAGACTGAGCATGTACATCTAGTAGGCACAGGCAAAAAAATGCAAACGACATACATAAAAGCATATATACACGTACTTATTGGTGGCCACACAGATCAAGACAGACAGACAGGTACAGTCCACACTCACACACACACGGCAGTGGTCCCATTCTACTCCTCTCTGTGGCTGATCAGGGTGACTGTCTGCTAGTGCAAAATCTTTATATATATATAAAAGTTATATTATATATATCTCATAGAATATCTAAAGGTGGAAGGGACCCATAAGAATCATCAAGTCCAAATCCCTGCTCTTCACAGCACTACATAAAACTAAACCATATGACTAAGAGTGCTGTCCAGATGCTCCTTGAGCTCTAACAGGCTTGGTGCCGTGACCACTTCCCTGGGGAGTCTGTTCCAGTGACCGACCACCCCCTCAGTGAAGAACTTTTTCCTGAAGTCCAATCTGAACTTCCCCTGACACAGCTTAATTCCACTTCCTCATGTCCTATCAGTGGTCACCAGATTTCTATCTATCATAGAATCATAGAATGGTTTGACTTGGAAGGTACCTCAAAGATGATCTAGTCCCAACCCCCCTGCCATGGGCAGGGACACCCTCCACTAAGCCAGGTTGCTCAAAGCCCCATCCAACTTGGCGTTGAACATTTCCCAGGACAGTACATCCACAACCTCCCTGGGCAACCTATTCCAGTGCCTCACCACCCTCATAGTAAAGAATTTATTCCTAGTATCTAATCTAAATCGACCCTTCATCATCTTAAGGCCATGACCCCTTGTCCTGCCGCTACATGCCTTGTAAACAGTCCCTCTCCAGATTTCTTGTAGGTCCCTTCAGGTACTGAAAGGCTGCTATAAGGTCCTCCTGGAGCCTTCTCTTCTCCGGGCTGCACAAGCCCAACTCTCTCAGCCTGTCCTCATAGGAGAGGTGCTCCAGCCCTCTGATCATCTTCATGGCCCTCCTCTGGACTCTCTCCAGCAGCTCCATGTCCTTCTTATGTTGGGGGCCCCAGAGCTGGACACAATACTCCAGGTGGGGGTCTCATGAGAGTGGAGTAGAGAGGCAGAATCACCTCTCTCACCCTGTTGCTTGTGCTTCTTTTGATGCAGCCCAGGATACGATTGGCGCATTGTTGGCTCATGTTGAGCTTATCATGCACTAACACCCCCAAGTCCTTCTCCTCAGGGCTGCTTTCAACCCACTCCCTGCCCAATCTGTAGTTCTGCTTGGGATTGCCTTGACCCATGTGCAGGACCTTGCACTTGGCCTTGTTGAACTTCATGTGGTTTCCACAGGCTCACCTCTCAAGCCTGTCAAGGTCCCTCTGGATGGCATCCCTTCCCTCCAGCATGTCGACTGCACCACACAGCTTGGTTTTGTTGGTAAACTTGCTGAGGGTGAACTCAATCCCACCATCCATGTCACCAACAAAGATGTTAAACAGTGCCGATACCAATATCGATCCCTGAGGAATACCACTCATCACTGGTCTCTACTTGGATATTGAGCCATTGACTGCTACCCTTTGAGTGCGACCATCCAGTCAATTCCTTATCTGAGTGGTCCATCTGTCAAATCCATGTCTCTGCATTTGAGAGACAAGGACATCATGTGGGAGAGTGTCAAATGCTTCACACAAGTCCAGGTAGATGATGTCAGTCATTCTTTCTTTATCCACCAACACTGTAACCTCATTGTAGAAAACCACCAAATTTGCCAGGCATGATTAGTGAAGTCTTGTTGACTGTCACCAATCACCTTCTTATTTTCCATGTGCCATCTATCTATAAAAACTTATAAATAAAAATATATATGTGCAATGCGGATCCCTCCATCAGCTGGACTCAGACACTCCATCTGCCCAGTAACTGCCTCTGGATCCCAATCTCCCCCATTGCTGCAGGGTATATGAGTCCCCAAGGGCACAGTTCCATTCCAGCTGTTGGTACAGACTCCTTTGCACACACTAATATACACACTGAGACACACACAGATAAGCAGTGGATTCATTCAATAACTGAACAAGGACACATTCAATAACAGGTCTTAGACACACAGTTCAAACGGTATTCAGCCCTGGTTTGTTGCTCTCCCTAGTTGCTTCCCATACTGTGAGAAACCGGACTGTAAGAACTTTTGTCTCAAAGATCGCTTTGCTTAAGCAGGAAACCCCTCCAGCTACTGAGTGCGATAAGGATGATAAGGACGATTGCCGGGTCGTAGAGACTTTCAACCTGCGAAAAACGCCTTGCTGGGTCATGCACCACGGAGTCAGATAACAGTCGCGTGAAGAACGGGGCTGGAACCATGGAGCCGTGTCGTACGTGCCATCGTGAAGACCGCCACCAGTATAAAAGGGGACTGCCAAGATGAAGGTGGTGCACCTTTTGCCCACCACCGCAGAACGAGAGAGATTTGGACACCCCCACCCTCTCCCCGAGACACTGTGGATCCGTGGCGGTGACTGTTCTTGCGATTCTATCCCAGAGCCTTGCTTGGTTTTCTGCCTTTCTTTTCTGCCCAGTCCTATCGCTCTTATCGGTTACCTTTACCTTTTCTTTTTTTACTCTTTTCATAATAAAACTCTTTCTGGTATACAGCATTTGACCTCGTTTGTATCTTAATCTCGCTCTTGGGATCATATCGAAACCTCCCCGACATTGGATTGGGACACATACACACATGTACCCACAAATGGGTTTGTTGTGGTTTAACCCCAGCTGGCAGCTAGGCACCACACAGCCACTCTCTCACTCTCCCCCATGATGGGATGGGGGAGAGGATTGGAAGGGTAAAAGTGAGAAAATTTGTGGGTTGAGATAAAGACAGTTTACTAGGTAAAGCAAAAGCCATGAACACAAGCAAAGCAAGACAAGGAATTCATTCACCACTTCCCATGGGCAGACAGGTGTTTATCCATCTCCGAGAAAGCAGGGCTCCATCACGCATAATGGTTACTTGGGAAGACAAATGCCATCACTCTAAATGTCCTCCTCTTCCTTCTTTTTCCCCCATCTGTATATGCTGAGTAGCATGTCATATGGTTTGGCATATCCCTTTGGTCAGTTGGGGTCAGCTGTCCCGGCTGTGTCCCATCCCAACTTCTTTTACACCCCCAGCCTACTTGCTAGTGGAGTGGTGTGAGAAGCAGAAAAGGCCTTTACTTAGTGTAGACACAACTACCTAGCAAGAACTAAATACATCAGTATGTTATCAATATTATCCTCATATTAAATCCAAAACACAGCACTATACCAACTATTAGAAAGAAAATTAACTCTAACTCAGCTGAAACCAGCACAGGGTTCCAGCTGACACCTGCCTATGGTCCCTCCAGTAAGCAGCTCTTCAGGAGTTCACCTCACCCAGAATTTCCCCTTGTTCCCAAGTCGTTCACCTACTCACCAGCCAGTGCAGCTGGATCCTCACTAGCCATCACCACACTGCCTCACACACCCACACTCACTCCAGGTTCTGCACCACGGACACGTGGGTCCCAGGGACCTGACGTCCCACGTCAGCTGCTGAAACTTAGATGCCCACACATACACAAACCAGAGAGTCCCTCACCCAGACAAAATAGTCAGAAATAGAGTTTAGTAAGATGATAGCACAGACTGCACGAATCAAGCACAGGGCATGGCCAGACAAGTGTATTGACCGCCCCTTTTATCTCCTCATCCCTCTTTTTGGTTATGTTCATTCCTCCCCAAATCATCTAGATTCCCTTTCTCCATTTTTGGTTCTTCCACTAAATATCCTATAAATAGTCTTGCTATCCTAGGTAATTGTTCCTGATTCTGCAGGAACTGCTTCTACTCTTTAAAATTTTCTGTGTAAAGCTTGGTTAATTCTACAGCAGAATCTGACTGGGGGAATGTTGTGATTTAAACCTGGCCGGCAAGAGAGTCAATGAGATGGCCAAGTCTCTCACCCAGGATGTTAACCAGCTCACAGACACACAGACAAGCACAAATGGTGCTTGTCCAGTGACCTATGAACAGCAGGAGCTGCATGGGGGAATCTCTTGGACAATCTGAGAGTCCCACCTGGAGAGCTCTTGAAGGATTAGTCAAATGCTTTGTTACAAAGGCAGTTATGGCATTCAGTCAAACACCTGGTCTCAGGTTGGTCTATTGTCTCATCTAGCCAGAGACTAATGGGGTAGTTGCTGGACCTGATACACCGGTGCACCACAATTACTATTACAGGACAAGCCTGTTTCATCCTTATAACACATCCTTATATATTCTAATTTCAATACCTAGCCTCACCCCATGCTTATCTCCAAACTCTCTTAGTAACTGCGTTCTGTGACTGGCTGAGATGAGGTGAGCTGGTCTGTGTTTCGCTGAATGGTCATACTGTTCTCCACCTCTAACAACAACTTCTGCGCAGTAGATATGCTGCATGAAAAAAAAAGAAAAAAACAAACCAGCTTAGCTTGTGACCTGACTGCTGACTCTGCCCTGGAAAATCAAACAGTACGGTTTTTTACTAAGGATAGAAGGGGTAATGCGCTTTCACAGCTTATTTCTTTTTTTTTAAAGTATATTAAATTTTGAGCTTAAAGAGGACCTGACAGATGAACATGTGGGAACAATGAGCTTTTAAAGTGCTTCTTGGGGCAAAATGTTGATGAAATGGAAAAAAACCCAAAAACAACCACATCATGGGTAAACCAATACAAAATTAATAGTCATGATTAGTTTGTCATTGACCTACCAGAACATTAATTCTTAATGATTCTTAACAATCCTTTATGAGATCATTTTGTATTATAGGTAAAAGTTTTCAAGAAAGTTAATTTTTCAAAGATCATGATCACATTAAAAAATATATATTTTGTGTTTCAGAAAAAAATATTCAAAAATATTCAATATTTGGGAATAATTCACTTGATTAGGCATCTCTTGTTTCACAAAATAAAAAACCCACATCTTTTATGTATTTTTTGTCCTTTGTGGGAAATGGACAAAAGGAAATAATTTCAAAGACCATAGATAACCTGTGTAGTTGCTTGCTTCTGGTGCTGTGTGAGAGGGAATATATATTGAAAGTACATAAAAAATGTGCCATGTATATGTAGCAGCCTGAAAATCAAGAAGAAAAGAAAGCCACTGAAGCATTTCCATATGAAGAAAAAAATTGCCTAGGAAGATCAATTTACAGTAGCTGAAGTATTCAGCTTCAAATAATACAGAATCCAGCACCACCAGACTCAGTTATACTAGTTAAGGCTGTAGCAATAGATTGTCCTTTGAGCTTACTACAAAATCACAAGCTGCAAAAAATAAATGGTATGCAATGACAGGCTTCCAACATTGTGGAGTCTTTTAGGGTCAAAATCACAGGGACTACTTTCAAGTGAACTCCATGCTTGTGGATATTTTTTTTGTTGCCATGGATACATCAAAAAAGTTAGATAACAAGCTGTTCTTATTAGTTATGTAGTAGTCCTCGAGAAAGCAAGGACTTGAGCAAGATTTTCTTGACTTTTTTTTTTTTTTAATGAAGATGACAATGAAATAAGTAAAGCAATAACGGACATCATTAAGGGGAGATGATTGAGTCTAGAATTCATTTCATTGTAGGCTTTTAATAACAAATTTCTATTTTGAGATAGTGAAATAGTTTAACCAGAGAGTACTAAAATGATCCATATTTGTTCAAATTGCTCTAACATCTAGATCTGAGTTGTTCAAGAGACCTACATGCCTAACTTCTCCCAGCTCTTGAAATTTTATATTTATAGGCTGCAACTCACAGTACCTTAATATTAGACATTATGTGGGGATGTCCTGAAAATTCTTTGTTCCAAGTAACTTGCTTTGTCTCAAGTGGCAGGTAATATTTGAAAATCAAATGTGGTGCTGGGGGGTTAGGAGCACAATAATGCAAGACCATATAATTTCTTTCTTCTTCTTCTCCCCCCCCGACAGAAATACTGAGTTTTCCATCTGAAAATTTGCAGGGACATTTATACGTGAAACTCATATAATCAAGTACATGAATAAGGTATTGGTGTACCATAATTCCTCTTCATACTGTCAAGTTAAAAAGCAGAGGCTCCCTTGTTTCTATGATTGCACATCTGTCATAACCAATTGACTTTTCTGGCATTAACTTGTTTATACTTTCTAAAGGTAAAAAACAATTTATGTTCTAGTTAGTACAGACCATGGCGAAACAAGCTCTTGATTAATACCGAAACACAGACAGGAAATAATGCCAAATAATAATTCACAAAAATAAAAATAAAAATTTTTTTTAAGCTGCAATGACTTTCTTACTATGGAGTGTAGATTAGAACCTCTCACTCTCTGCCATTGTTCTCAGAATGTACTCTGAAACTTTGTTTTGCTGATTTTTAAACTTGTAATATTTTAAATACTTACAAATATGTAAGATTATGAGGTGGTGATAACTTGTCCTCCAGTCTACAGATATACAGAAATATCTTGAATTATTTTACTTGAGTGGACCAATAATTCTTCACTGTTTTAACAGACAAATCTCTCTGGTGATTTGATTCTAGCACATCAAAACGTTTTTAACATTATATGGTGTCAAAATCTTCTATTGTTTCTTAACTTCTAGAACCTCCACATTTGCTTGTGAGAACTTCTTCTTTGTATGAACTGTTATGGTTGCAAATGATATCCACATACACTTCTTGACAAATTGGAATTGAAAGATAATACCATCCAAAACTGTAAGAATTCCATAAATAATAATTCTATAGTCATCAGGAAACTTATTAATCAGGTAGTTCCAAGGTTGTTCTTTCAGAATAGCATCATAGAATTGTTTAGGTTGGAAAAGATCTTTAAGATCATCAAGTCCAACCATTGGCCTAACACTGCCAAGTCCAACCACTAAACCATGTCCCTAAGCACCACATCTACATGTCTTTTAAATACCTCCAGGGATGGTGACTCAACCACTTCCTTGGGCAGCCTGTTCCTATGATTGATAACCCTTTCAGTAAAGAATTTTTTCCTAATATCGAATCTAAACTTCCCCTGGCACAACTTGAGGCCGTTTCCTCTTCTCCTATCACTTGTTACTTGGAAGAAGAGACCAACACCCACCTGACTACAACCTCCTTTCAGGTAGTTGTAGAGAGCAATAAGGTGTCCTTTCAGCCTCCTCTTCTCCAGGCTAAACAACCCCAGTTCCCTCAGCCATTCCTCATAAGACTTGTGCTCCAGACCCTTCACCGGCTTCATTGGTCTTCTCTGGACATGCTCCAGCACCTCAATGTCTTTCTCGTAGTGAGGGGCCCAAAACTGAACACAGGACTTGAGGTGCAGCCTCACCAGTGCTGAGTACAGGGGGATGATCACTTCCCTAGTCCTGCTGGCCACACTCTTTCTGATACAAGCCAGGATGCTGTTGGCCTTCTTGGCCACCTGGGCACACTGTTGGCTCATAATCAGCTATATTTTGCCTGATTATAGCATCACGTTGCCATTTAAAAGACAGGAAATTGAGGATGAAAGCAGAAATTCATTTGGTCAAAGCCCAAAGTCAATCATCAATCCAACAACAGAGCTGGAAACAGAAGCTACATCTATGATTCCCAGCCCTGGCTACAGCTAGTAGGTTAGAAATTGTCTTGCACAGTTTTATTTTCTTTAATTATTGTAAAAGTTAATCTATATTATTACTTTTATCTATATTATTGATCTGTTTCTTTGATAACCCACTGAAGATGCCTACAAACTCTGAAAGAGTGAATAAGCATAGCCACCTACATACTGAGAACACTAGTCTTGTAGGTAGTCATCATCTACGTGTTTTTCCACATCTATGATTCACAAAATTTGCATTGGCTGGATGTTTTTGAGCTTGACTGGAGCTCTGAAATAAAAGTTTCATTTTTGCAATGAATCTTTGCATATCTGTTTAGTCAGAGGGGAAGCAAGACTGCACAGTACCTAGTGGTTACAACATTCACTCAGATTGGAAGGACAATTAATTTTCGTTCCTGTTGTCCCATTATTTCTTAGTCTAAAATGTTTGTGAATTTAATGGAACTAGATTTTCCTTATCCTATGGTATCTCTATGCTACAGAATCATGTTTGCTAATTTTCTCCAGCTGACTGAATATTTATGTTATCAAAATGGAATCATCTTCAGGTAGTCCATGAGCAAGCCCCACTCAGAAAGCCTCATAGCTTGTAGCGGAGGTTATTACAGCTGGACACCTAAAACTGATGAGATAGCGGAGCTTGGATTCTTCCTCAGTGCACCAAGACACTTCCTTTTCCTGCCTACTATAAATTATACCTTAAGTCTTTGATGCCTGCAAAAGGTGGTTGTAAATTCTAAATGCAGGGAAACATTTCTCTGTAGCCCAGATACTGAAAGTACCTAGAGGGATGATATTTAGGACAAATCTTCTAATCAGTTTTTCTTGTAGATTAGATGTAAAGGTGACCCACATGGAACAATGGAAAAGTCTCTTCCCTGCCCTAACAAGCAATGCAATTCTATTCAGGACTTGTGCCTGTGCTCTCCAGAGACCCCTGCCAACCTCAAAAACTCTATGATTGTACAGTTCTTTGACTTAACCAAACAAGTACCAAGGAAGAGAAAATATGGGGCAAATAATTGTCCTATACGAACCTTTCCTTTGAGATACAGGATTTGAAACCATAATACAGGAAAGCCTAGCTTTTATAAAAGAATTGATAACCCTACACAAGTTAAGGTCTTTAGATCTGGCTAGTGTTCAAGGGATTTGAAGTTCTCCTTTTTTAAAATCCAGCTGACTGCTAGGCATTTCTTGACAAACAGTTCTTCACCCATAGAATAAAGGTATTTCTCACTGACAGGAGTTACTAATCTCTTTCTTAAGGCTCTGATCTGCAATATTTCAATATGAGTTAAAACTTAAAATAAAATACATCCGAAAGAGGCTAAACTTTCTCAAGATAAGTCAGTAACTTACCCTGAGCAGAACTTTATGTTTCCCTTTAAGAATTACTTGTATCACACTGACTAACAGCAGAAATGGCTTCAGTCTCAACTTTACACTGGTTTTGAGAGGGCACTTACTTCCATCTCTTCTCTTACTCACCTGCTGAAAACATTTAGTCAGACCACAGAATCTGGCCTGACATTTTTTAGCATAATTGACTACACTATGATATCCAAGTATATTTATTGTAATTCACTTCACACCTTAAAGGAATTATTATCTTCTATGCTGAAAGGAGAGTTGTTTTTATTTCACTTATGGTAATACAGTTTACCATTTCAAATTATTTGACAGGAGTTGAATCAGAGTTATAAAAAAGAGATTTCTTTCAATTTGTTGTATTTTATGTAATTTTAAAACTGTACTTCATCAGCTAGTAGGAACACTTTTTGACAATTCCTTATGTCATGTTTGTTTTGATTGTCTGATCTTTTTTTCTTTATTTTTTCCCCACTTTTTTTTTTATATATATATTTTAATTGAGACTTCAGAAACCATTTAACTTTCTTTAGCTTTTCACAAGCAGATCTTGGAATTGTAGAGACTGCTTTGAGGAGTAAGCCTCTGAGTGAAACTTTAGCTCTGCTGGGAATTTTTCAATAACATCCTGATGCCTGCTTCTGGCAATCCACATTTCATTGTTTGAGAGCAAATACTTTCTGTTTACAAATGAGATATACAGAGATTTAATTTGGTTTCCCCAAAATACAGATTCCTGTTGAAGAAGTAGTCTGAAAGACATGAAGTCCTGATGCCATGTATCTTTTAGTCATTCTACTCCATCTTCTATTTCTAAATTATGTGAAATTTAGGCTTAAAAAGGTGATAGATGGGTCACTTACAGCACAATCTTGTAGTTAGCCAGACATCAATTCATCATAACAGAACTGATTTACTGAGAGAAGAGCAAAATATTTACTGAGAGCAGGTAAAGCAGCCTCATGAAAACAGAAGAAATTAGTCAGAATACTATTAATTTTACAGGTTTGATGCCAGTGATAGTAGTTATTGTGAAAATACTAAGCAAAAAGCATTGCTTTTAACTCCCAAACTAAAGCATGTTATAAAAATTTGTTAGGACTAAAACTAAATGACAAAAGTGGATTGAAGGATTTGTGTTAGGGTAGTTTTAGAAGCATATGGAAAATTTCTTCTACTTTACAGAAAATATACCCTTTTTCAGGTTTTCCTTTTACTGGGAAAAAAGTTCTCTTTTTGCTGTTTCCAAAGAGTTCACTTTGATATATTTTCATATAGACTAGCTGTGAGATGTGAGTTTTTTTAATACAGTCCTAGGACTCTAACCAACTTAATCAAAGCATTAATTCAAATATAGTTGTAGCTGTTAAGAGCATACAAGCCTTAGGGAAAAAAAAAGTGACGATATTCAAAGGACAACTGTTTTCAACTGCTCGGTAGATGCAGGAAGAAATGGGCAGGGAAGGGTGGAGAAATGAGCAGGGTTTTGCTTGTGGTATTTCGTTGGGAAATGAACAAGGGAGCTTCATCATACTACACAAAGTGTAATGCTAATTACAGTAACATCAGTCCTTTGCAAAAGAAAGGGAGAAAGTTAGAGGTTAAATGTGATTGAATCACAACCTGATTCTCATTCTATACCTGGAGGGTTATGGTAGAGCCATGACTGAATGGTAGTGAGGGTCCATGAAGTGATTTCTCACTGAATCAATCATAGAATCATAGCATACCAGATTGGAAGGGAACTCAAGGATCATCTGGTCCAACCTTTCTTGGCAAAAGCACGCTCTACGCAAGATAGCCCAGCACCCTTTCCAGGTGAATCTTAAAAGTGTCCAATGTTGAGGAATCTGCCACTTCCCTGGGGACATTATTCCAATGGCTGATTGCTCTCATTGTCAAAAATTTTCCTCTTGGTTCCAATGGGAATCTCCTCAGAAGTAACTTGTACCCATTACCCCTTGTCTTTTCCATGTGACTCCTTGTAAAAAGGGAGTCTCCATCTTCTTTGTAGCCACCCTTTAAATACTGGAACATGGTGATAAGGTCTCCCCTAAGCCTTCTTTTGTCAAGGCTGAACAAACGTAGTACTCTCAGCCTTTCCTCATATGGCAGGCTTCCCAGTCCTTTGATCACCCTGGTGGCCCTCCTCTGGACCCTCTCCGGCCTGTACACATCTTTTTTTGTATAGTGGGGACCAAAACTGAACACAGTATTCCAGGTATGGCCTGACAAGCACTGAGTAGAGTGGGATAATGACTTCTTTATCTCTGCTGGAGATGCCCTTGATGCAGCCCAGCATCCTGTTGGCTTTCTTTGCCGCCGCAGCACACTGTTCACTCATATTAAGCTTGCTGTCCACCAGGACGCCCAGGTCCTTTTCCACAGAGCTGCTCCCCAGCCGGGTAGATCCCAGCCTGTGCTGAACTCCTGGATTATATTTTCTCGGGTGCAAGAGTTACACCTGTCCTTGCTGAATGTCATATGGTTCTTGTTAGCCCACTCTTCCAGCCTATCTAGGTCTTCCTGCAGGGTGGCTCTCCCTCCCAAAGCGTCCACTTCTCTACTTAGTTTGGTATCATTGGCAAACTTCATCAGGGTGCACTTGATCCCGTCATCCAGACAGCTTATGACGATATTAAACAGTGTTGGGCCCAGTTTCGATCCCTGGGGGACCCCACGTGTGACAGGTTGCCAGTTTGAAAAGGAGCTATTTACCACCAACCCCCTGGGTACGGCCTGTCAGCCAGTTCCCCACCCACCGCACGGACCGCTTGTCTAGACCATAACACATCAGCTTCTCTAGGAGGAGGCTGTGGGGAACTGTATCGAAAGCCTTGGAGAAATCCAGGTAGACAATGTCCACTGCTCGCTCCATGACAACTGAGCAGGGTAATTTGTTGTAGAAGGCAATCAGGTTTTTCAAGGACAATTTGCCCCGAATCAATCACTATTGTATAAAATGAATGTATCTTACATATGTAGAAATATCCTAAAATCTCTTTTTGAATGAATGACTATTGATTATCAGTACTCCACTCAGTCAGGGTGCTGAATTCCTGCAACTGAAATTGAATTGAGAAAACTTAGCTTTTCATATGACCTTAGTCTCAATTAACAGGCTAAAAAAAAAATTTCAGACATGACTACAATTCTGACCTTATGCTACATATAAATAGCGTATTATTAGGCACAGGTTAGGACCCAGTTCTAGAGCCAGGAAGCTGGTTATCTAAGCTGCCATCAAAACTGCTGATCATGAGCATCTGGTGTCATTTAAGATGCTGTAGAGTATAACAACTTGCCTCCAGACAATGCTCCAGCTGACCACATTTTTCCTGCAAGTTGAGTATTGTATCTACCTGATTTAAGTCCATATCTCAGATATCCCAAAGCATCACAAATAACTCTAGCCACCTACCCTTCAGAAACTAAATCCTGCCATCCAGTGACTTTGCTGAGCAGTGACTTGAATCATCACTTATATAATTATTTAGGAACTAGTGCCATTTATGAGGCTCTAGGAGGTCTGGGATAATTGCACAGGCTTAACAGGTATAGCATGATCTTCAGAAGAACCATGATAACTTGAGTTAGAGGTCAGGTAGAATACTAAAGTACATATTTGGCACCAGAGACTTATTTGTAGGCAACTGAAATCTGCTCATTATGTTAATTATTTTACAGAAATCTGTGCTGACATAAGTGTCCTTCTCTGTTTTGGAGAGGGTTTTAGAGGTTGTAGAAATTTTAATTAGGAAATCCTATGTCTAAGCCCCTCCAAAATTTTGCACCAAATATCTAATCTAAATATGAATAACAACAGTAGTATACTGCTAACTGGAAAGATGCCGTACTTTCCTTCCTGAACAAAAAAGGCAACAGTCACAAACATAAATATTTCTTATTTGTGAGGAAGTAGATGAGACCATAGATGTAGCAAAAATCTTCTTTGTGTGAGTAACAATGACACAACAGGATCCTGTATATTAAACGTTTCTTACACAATTTAAACATTCGTAAAATATATTATTGATGCATGTACATCCTGTTATATAAATTTAATATCCTTCAAAAGGACAAAAATTATATCTAGAAATAAATAAATTAATCCTTCCATTTAAAAAGATATCAAAATGTTAAATATGTGCTTTAGGGGTACCTAATAAATTTATTTCATATTTGGTTTTGATAAAGTTCTCATTCAAAATACAGTTGTAACAATTGGCAACTTTCAAAAGATTTAGAAATAATAATCTTGAATTCTTGCCAGCATCAAATCCTTTTTTCATCATTAGTTTTAATACCATTTGTTAAATGCAGCACATTAATTTATGGTACATTCAGTACAGTTAGACAAATTATAATTAAGAGGCTATCTTGTTTACATTAAGTCAAAACTAGCACATTGAGACTATTAATGGGCAATTCACTCACACAAAATACTATTATACACCTCACAGGAAAATAAAATGCAGTTATTATCACTTGTCGATTTGTGGGTCAGTTTCTAAAATTAAATTTCAATAATTGTTACAGTGTAACTCAGATAATACATGGATCAGCTGCACTCAGGCGAGTTAGAATGTTTATTGCATTAACTAATGCTGAAGGAAAGCTTCATCTGAATGTGGTTACCATGGCCCTAGTCATTCCAACTGGGCTTTCAACCTGGGCTAATACAACACAAATTTTATATTGATTCAAAATGATCACTCCACCTTCTTTATTCCTTTTCTTTTGCTCATTGACACATAATTAGCATGATCTTAACTTTTCCATAACAAAATGTTCATCCTATAGGTTTTTACTTTCAGTGACTGTGTCTGGTGGTACTGAAGAAGGAACTGTATTATGTTCTGCTGTAAAAGTTTTAAAAACTATTTTGAAGAGGAATTTTTTCAGAGCTAGAATTGAACTTTACACAATGTTTTAGTAGTGCTACCTACAGTTAATATAGCCAGAGCCCTAAGAGCACTACATTATCAGAATAAGCCCCCTCAACAGATGTTCCACTTGAGAAACCCAGGGGAGAGATGGTCAGAGAGACTGGATTACAAAAGCTTCAGCTGTAAGTATAGATTTAGATGGTATGATCTCCTCTTCATCTTTTTCATATATATATGAGATGTATTATAGACCACAGGCAATTCAAAGACCATGTTTTCTTTAGGTTTGTAGCAGACCTTTACATGCATGTAAAACATATGCTATTGAAGCAGCTCCTTCAAATATTAAACATTTCTTTGTGTCTTACTATTCCTGTCTATGTGGAACATTACCATGTCTTCATGAATAGAATAATGTATGCTCAGAAATTTATTTGCAGTTAAACTCAAAAATGTTGCCTTCTGGTCTAAATGACTGCTGGGTGGGGTAAATTTCAACCTTTACCAGACAGCATACTATTATAAATTTTTACTTCAACCCATCAACCTCTGTTAATTACTTTTTGTTTGCTTTATGGTTGTCCAGTGATGTGGAAGGTATCAAAATTTTAACTGTTGTAGTGATGCCAAATAACCACTGAGTACTGCAGGGGAGAATAAAGTACACTGAGATCCATATAGCAACTGATTAAATAACAGCAAGGTCAGTATTAAAGCATGCTTATATTATACCTAATTGTGAAAATTTAGAAAACACAGTGAGACTTAAATTGTTGAAGGCTTTAAGGAATCATGTTGTCATGGTTTAGGCCCAGCCGGCAGCTGAGCACCACATGGCCGCTCACTCACCCCTCCCCCAGCGGGATGCGGAGAAGTATAACAAAAGGCTTGGGTCGAGATAAGGACAGGGAGAGATCACTCACTAATTATCGTCACGAGCAAAACAGACTGAACGTAGAGAAGAGATTCATCTAATTTATTACCAAGCAAAACAGAGTAGAGGAATAAGAAATAAAATCAACTCTTAAAACACCTCCCCCCACCCCTTCCATCTTCCCGGGCTCAACTTCACTCCCGGCTTCAACCTTCCCCCCCTCAGCGGCACAGGGGGACAGGGAATGGGGGTTACGGTCAGTTCAGCACACATTGTCTCTGCCGCTTCTTTGTCCTCAGGGGGAGGACTCCTCTCATCGTTCCCCTGCTCCAGCATGGAGTCTCTCCCACGGGAGACAGTCCTTCACAAACTGCTCCGGCGTGGTCTCTTCCATGGGGTGCAGACCTTCAGGAGCAAACTGCTCCAGCATGGGTCCCCCACGAGGTCACAAGTCCTGCCAGCAAACATGCTCTGGCGTGGGCTCCTCTCTCCACGGGTCCACAGGTCCTGCCAGGAGCTTGCTCCAGCATGGGCTTCCCATGGGGTCACAGCCTCCTTCAGGTGCCTCCACCTGCTCCAGCATGGGGTCCTCCACGGGCTGCAGGTGGAATCTCTACACCCCCTCATCCTTCCTCCATGGGCTGCAGGGGGACAGCCTGCTTCACCATGGCCTTCACCACAGGCTGCAGGGGGATCTCTGCTCCGGCGCCTGGAGCACCTCCTCCCCCTCCTTCCTCACTGACCTTGGTGTCTGCAGAGTTTCTTACATCTTCTCACTCCTCTCTCCGGCTGCAAAAGCTCTGGGTTTTTTTTTTTTTCTTCTTAAATATGTTATCACAGAGGCGCTGATTGGCTTGGCCTTGGCCAGCGGCGGGCCCGTCTTAGAGCCGGCTGGCATTGGCTCTATCAGACACAGGGGGAGCTTCTAGCAGCTTCTCACAGAAGCCACCCCTGTAGCCCCCCTCTGCTACCAAAACCTTGCCAGCAAACCCAACGCACACGTTTAAGAAGATTCAGAGATAAACCAACTGTTCTGATGAAAATCAGAATTTGAAAGTGGTGTTTTCTTAATCAACAATGCAAATAAAGCACAGCCCAACAACGAAGTTTCATAGTCATTCTGTAAAAACAAATTTTCCAGTAGTTGACTTTAATTATACATACAAGTCAGTACAGCTGCAGAATTAGTAGCTAGGTGAGATAAATTTAAAAGGTTTTCCTTTTGTTCTGCTAAAATCTTATTTTTTTATAATGATTAGAAAGTAGTTGCATGTTCAGAATTCAGACCTATTACTGAAATCAGTGTAATATTTTCCTGTTCTTTAACAATTGCTAGTTTCTGTTATTGTATAACTGATACATAATGGTCAAAACTACTGAGACAAATAACAAAATGCTTATTTCACTTCCTAAACAAAAATTAGCTTTTATATTTAAATCTTCAAGTACTAGAGCATAATTTTCCAATTTTTTCTACCTGTAATATTTTGCTTTGTCAAAGTCTTCGAAAGGGTTCCTTGAGCTTTCACATATGTCTGTGTAAAATAATAAAAAGATTTCCACAACTCTATGATCAGCAAATGCATTACATAAGATTTTTTCTTTTACTTATTTCACACTTTAATTAACGTTGGAAAAAAAAGCCATGTTATTTCAAATAAGTGTGTACATAGAGGTGGGCCTGTGCAAACTGCATGAAGTTCAACAAGGCCAAGTGCAAGGTCCTGCACGTGGGTCGGCGCAATCCCAAGCACAACTACAGGCTGGGTGGTGAATGGATTGAAAGCAGCCCCGAGGAGAAGGACTTGGGGGTATTGATTGATGAGAAGCTCAACATGAGCCGGCAGTGTGCGCTTGTGGCCCAGAAAGCCAACCGTGTCCTGGGCTGCATCAAAAGAGGCGTGACCAGCAGGTCGAGGGAGGTGATCCTGCCCCTCTACTCCGCTCTTGTGAGACCCCACCTGGAGTACTGCATCCAGCTCTGGGGGGCCCAGTACAGGAGAGACATGGAGCTGTTGCGGTGAGTCCAGAGGAGGGCCACGAAGCTGATCAGAGGGCTGGAGCACCTCTCCTATGAGGACAGGCTGAGAGAGTTGGGATTGTTCAGCCTGGAGAAGAGAAGTCTCTGGGGAGATCTAATTGCAGCTTACCAATACCTGAAGGGGCCTACAGGAAAGATGGTGAGGGACTGTTTATCAGGGAGTGTAGTGACAGGACAAGGGGTAATGGGTTTAAGCTGAAGGAGGGTCGATTTAGATTAGATGTTAGAAAGAAATTCTTTACTGTTAGAGTGGTGAGGCACTGGAACAGGTTGCCCAAAGAGGTTGTGGAGGCCCCCTCCCTGGAAGTGTTCAAGGCCAGGTTGGATGAGGCTTTGGGCAACCTGGTCTAGTGGAGGGTGTCCCTGCCCATGGCAGGGGTGTTGGAACTAGATGATCTTTGAGGTCCCTTACAACCCAAAGCATTCTATGATTCTAAACAAATAGAATTTTTCCAGCCTGCTAAGACTACTATAACCTACTTGGAGAAAACAGAGGGGTAAGAAAGAAAGAAAGAAAGTTGCATTTGGAAATTAATAACCACTTTTCTAGATGATTAAATCATTTGTCAATTGATACAATCAGAGAAAAAAAATTTACATTTTCTCCTAAAAATATCTTTATGTTTGTTGTATTCTTCTAGTTTCTAGGTGTCCAGCTAGCTTGTTCTGTGAGCAAATCTAAATAGTTGCATTATGCTAAAAAAACTGCATCTGAGCAAAGTTCTGGGTTGTAGGGGCTGAAGCTATAGGTGTAGTATCCCACAGTCATAAACTAAGTGATAATCAAGATCCATAGTGAGCCCATGGTTAACCAGATTTCCAACAAGAGATAGAATAGAAGAAAGGATAAAAATGTTTGAGATTTACTAATTGAAAAAGAATGGTTTCAAGACAGGGACTCCACAAGAACCCTGGGTAACCTGTTTCAGAGTTTGAACATCCTCACAGGTAAAAAAGAAAAAAAAAAAAAAAAAAGGTTTTCTTGCATTCCGGTGGAATTTCATGTGATTTAATTTGTGCCTAGTGCCTCTTTTCCTTTCACTGGACACTACTGAGAAGAGTCTGGCTGCCTCTTCTTCAGTCCTTCCCATCAGGTATTTTTTCATTTTGATAAGATTCCCTCTCAGCCTTCTCTTCTCCAGGCTGAATATTCTCAGGTCTCAGCCCCTCCTCCTACAAGAGATGCTCCAGTCCCTTCATCAGCTTTGTGGCCTTTCTCTGGACTTGCTCCTCTAAATCCATGCCTCTCTTGTACTGGGGAGCCCAGAACTGAACACAGAACTTCGGTCCTCAGTAGAGGAGAAGGATCACCTTCCTTGACCTGCTGCAATGCAGCAGAGCAATATCAGAACATGGACCTTTAACAGGAGTCAGTCAAAATTAACTCCAACTCATATATCAGTTAGGGGTAATATATCAGTTAGAGATAACTACCATTCATTGACATGTGTTGATGATTGAGAAAAAAAAATCACAACTTGCCAATCAGACCATCTTTGGCCAGCTAATTGAGAGCATATCTGCTTTTCATGAGTTAGACTAGAAGACTGAAGGGGCACTTGCAGTCAGTCCATATACTGGTGTGTAAAGGAGGTGGGCAATGATATCCTCAGAGTAAGAGTGAATAGGTATTCTGACTTACTGTGAAACTCTAAAGTGCACGTCATTCATGTGTCAACAAGTGTGGGACATTCTTACTCCATACTACAGGAAGTAATAAATCTATTTAACATAAACTTCAAATATACAAGACCATAGTTAAATGAGATTGATCAGATTTTACAAACTATTTCAGGGAATCTGTGTCCCTGTCATTTCATGATGTCGTCAGAACCTTCTTCATTCTGCTTTCATTTCCATTTCTCCACCCTCGTTTTCCCTTACAGACACCTACTTTTTTATGGATAAATAACTTTCCTTGTACAAGTAGCAGTTTTAGTCGTCTTCACACTGCCAACATTTATTTCTCTCTTCTTGTCACACCACCCATTCTTTATTCCTTTTATTAATATATTTTTCAAGAAGTTCTTCATTACTACTGGTTAATATTGGGTTAAATTGGATGCAAGTCAAATATGCCTTTCTAGAGTTAGCTTTTACTTTCACTTCCTTTTCTGAAAGGTTTCCAGCTGAGTTGTTCGGGGACCTAAAACTGCCATTCCTATTGTCATTACTTTTGTGGGTACAAATAAAACAGATAGGGAGGTACGTATTTTTTCCTAAGGTAAACATAGCTTAAAAGGAGTCAGTGAGTTAAAATTAAAACCACAGTGTGCCATCAGGGGTAAGCAGACAAATATATATCTCTGAGATGGATATTTCTGGAATTTGAGTGGTTGCTATGTTCGGTGAGAGGGTACAGAACATATAACTTCTGGACATCTTATGTACAGTAAAGAGTGCCTGAAAAGCAGTTTCTATAGACAAAGACTCTATGACAAACAAATAAACAAACAAAAATGCATGCTTTGAGTACTTACTGTATTATACTTGTGTTAAAAATTTTGGTCCACTACTTAAAGCATTTTAAAATGATATGTGAACTTTTTAGGCAAGTACAAAAGATAGTATAAGTGTTATTCAGTAAATATGTGGTTAGGTTATTTGTATATGGATCTGACATTGAAAAATTATCAGTAGGGATAATTTCAATGACATCTACAAGTGGAAACTAATTTAACTATCATAAAAGGTTTCCAAGTTCTACTTACTTCTGATGGTATTTTAGACTTCCGGATTATTATTCTCCTTAGTTGCTGTGTATGTCTTAAATTCATTTTCTAAGCACTCCATTCTGCAATTTTGCACTGAACTTAGAGATTTCCTGTATTTTGTTTTATTTTCTAATGCATAAGTCCCCAGCCTGTGACATTAATTGTGCATCATTCCTTCTTACTGAGCAGCAATTCAGTTGTAACTCCTCTTTCACCTTATTCCATTATGACCCTGAATTTATTTTTGGAACTAGAAGCAAGTAGGTGCTCATGATGAAGCCACATGTCTAGAGAAGACAGCATCCTCAGTTTTTGAGACCTGCAAAGGGGAAACATGGTGGCTGTGGCCCTGTTTTGAAAAAATAGATTGGGTATGGCGCATATATAGTTCTTCTTGTTTGCTACAGGTTTGCTTTCTTTGCTTACCTCACATACAGAGTGAATCAATTGATGTCAGGAATGTGGGCTGTATCCATGCATTTGATAATGTGAGTATTTTTCTTAAGAATTGTATAATGTTATGAGCTGGCAATGCAGAAACAGCAACTATTATCTTAAGTGAGACTAGGGGAAATTTTAAAACCTGAAGATAAAATTCCGAATTTTCAAGTCAAATGTTATTTACATATTAACATAAAGATGTAAAACCTTGATTTCCCTCTCAGTATGCAAAGACATTGGAATGTCTTCAAAAGTTAATGCCTTAATAAGAATGTTAGAATTTATAACAAATTACAAAATTAATAAGATTCAACAATTTTATTCTCTCTAAATTTATCCAGAAAAGGAGATGGAAACATTTGGGACATTTGTTAAAAGACAAGCAAGACCATCTGCTATGGGAGACATGTCATTGTGCAGATCAATGGGAGGATAGCTTTAAGGGACATTCAAAAGAATTTTTACATCGAACTGAGTAATGACTCACAAAGAAAAAACTCGTGGGGTTTAAACAAGGGGGAATGTGTGCAAAGTTAGGCCTAGGAGAGAAAGGAGTGAGAGTTTTGTTTGTTCCCTGATGCTGAACAAACCGAGAGTTTCATTACACTGGGAGGAAGGATTGATTCTATTTCAGATTTTTTTCCCTTTCACATGTTCCCTTAAGACATTTTCCATGCTTCAGTGAAAGTTTTTTTGTTTGTATCAAACCAAAATTAAAAAGTAGTATCTCTTGAAACTATTATTTAAGCACTGCAAACTGTACACCAAAAACTGTTGCTGGTTTTCCATATGTGCACCTAGTTGTGCAAAATGTTATAAATAGGTTTTAAATAGTTAACTATGGGGCGATTTTCATCTCTGTGATTTGTATCTGTTACCTGGTTTTACCAAGAGAAAAGGGTCTAATGCAAGAATAGCAGTATCCTTTTCAGTATTCTTTTAACCAGTATGTCAAACTTCCAAACATGCGTCCAAGCAGCATCACAATAAATGAAATGAACTGCAACACATCAATAACTGTTACCAAAATAAAGACAGACATTTAATATTTCAGAATACCTCAGTGGTTTATTATGAAATAGGGATTTCATGGCATGAAAAAATGTCTTCAAAAGAGCCATCAGGTCAGTTCAGGACCCCGATTTCTGTATTTTAGTGGCAGAATCCATCAGGAAGAAGGAGAAGTGTCACTGGCTTCTGTTGCCTTGGCAACCTGTGTTGCCAAACAACAGGCTGAGTACCTTCTAGCAGGTTTAAACTTTCAGGCTGCTAAGAGACTGACTGCAATGACAGCAGAAACAATAGCTTTTTCTGGATGTTTTCCTGATAGCAAAACAAGATAATATTTTGCATATTTTTTCACCACCCTCGATGCTCTTTCCCGTTTGCTTTGTGTTATGCTTGTTGGTAGCATTAGCTGTAATTAATCTGAACTCTAAATCCTGCTCCAAGTCTCTTTCTTTGGCTGCATAACATTTTCTCAAATCCCCTCTTGATAGTGCTTTTTTCCACACATGGTCTTTTGCACAATGGCAAATTTTGGTGGGATGGCTGAAAAGAACAAGTGACTAATTTTTCATTTACTTATTTGTTTAATTTTGTTGATTTAATCTGTTCGCACTTTCTCTGCTTGTGGGTGCTACTGTTTTAAAATATTTGTAATAATAATAATATAACTGGGTGGGATTAGGTACCTCTAGCTACAGGGAAAATTTAAGGATAAATACAGATGTTTCTATAATTGGCGTGCCAATAAAGGCTGCCTCTGGTGGGGTTGGAGCTTTAGACAAGCCTGTCTGGAGCAGATGGTGCAGAGCTTGTCTCTGATCTAAGACACACTATTATCTACAGACACCCAGGTGGGAGTCCTCTGATCAAATGTAGATGCCTGAATTTAAACTAGTTGCCCTAGGTTCTTTTTATTGCCAATAAAGAGAAATAGATGCTGTTAGGAAGAAAGTTGTTTCAACCTAATGTAGACTAATAAACTAGGAAAGATGAACTGTGCCCTATATGTTCGCATTTCACTCCTTTGGATAGAAAAGAAATTTAGTGCCTAGCTCAGGCACAGAGATCTACTCACTGTCTAAAAATGGGTGAGCCGAATCCACTTTATTTAAGGTTTATGGAGACCCCAGTTATCATTGCCCTGGCCATTAACTGAGTCTCGTTTTGTGACTCTCCTGGCCATACCTTTTCTGTTCTCAATTAGATTAGTAGATTTATTAGTCACTCTCAGCCATGGATTAAGTTAATCACAAGTCATTCAGATTGCTTTAAACTAGCAGACATCTGGTTTGGGTCAAATTGCTCTATGGGAAGGCACTTCTATGCTATTCTTTCCAAACATCTGTACTATTTTCTTTGAATTCCTCTTAGCACTGTGTTTAAGTTGTGTTTGGGCATTAAATCAAGATGCAAATGCACAAATAAATTTATGTCCAATGCAACTGTCTGCATGTGAGCCGAGTTTCTATATTCTGATTATAATTGATGGAGATTAGGACTCAATGCAGTTGTCAACCTGTGAGCCATTTCAGACTCCACAGGGTAAGAGAAACATCAACACGTGGTTGGCAGATATGGCACAAGAGCAATGGAAGACCTGTACCATGTTGATCCATTTGGAGGCCAAGTGATATATCTACCTTAGGATATCTAAAATTATTTTATATTGGAAATTATGACACTGGACACCAACTGAATTTTTCTCCTAAGTAAGGTGTTCAGTTGACCAATTGTAGATGTATACTTTCAAGTGAACAAAACAGCACGCTCTGCTCCCACAACATCATACAACAGTACCTTGACAACAGGTAAAAAGGATAAGGCAATATAATTCAGGACAAGCTATAAAGCAAATTATCGTGTCCAATGGTTAAAGTTTTAAATAGTTTTTGTTGTGAACAATTTTATCCAGATGGGTATGGTGACAGTGTTTGGAAAGGAGGTGAAGGAACCCTTTGCAATAAATTACAAAATCAGGTTATTAATTGTTTAGCTGGAGGTCTGTTTTCCAGAATTCTGGCTATTCTGGAAACAGTCAACTGCTGCTAAAATCAGTGAGGGTGCAAAGACTGTGCATGGTAAGAACTGACCCTAAAGGACTGTAATCTCCTCATTTTCTACTATATTGTTTATGGAAGATTTGATGTGTGTCTGGTTGAAAGTCACAAATAGATGAATGTACATCTGTTGAAACTGGTTCTGTTATTTCCTATAAATTGGTTAATTATGTGAATTCTGTCCTGCATGGATGTACTACAGTTGCTGTAATGCACTTCAACTGTTTCTGTAGGAACCTGGCGAGGAGCAAAGTTAGTTAGTTCTGTATGTTTTCAATGTGCCCTCAAGTGAATTCCATTTCCTTAATTTTCCTTCTGTTTTCTGGGACACCTGGGTCATTTCTTCCCCCTCTAGCAACCTTGGAACCTCAGTTGATGTAAATTGGCAGAGATCTGTTGATTTCATTGGCACTGTATTAATCTACTTGAGTTTAGAGTAGCTCCAGAGTTGTAGGAAGTGACTGTATAGAACAAGACACCTTCAGTATATATTCAGGACATCAGACTCCTATGTCAAAGATATAGATGCAGCTTTCTCCTCCGGGAGAAGGACTCACCAAATATGCACAGTGTATCGCACATATATTTCAAAAATGCTGTCAAAAGTATTGTGCCTGGTCCCTCTGGGTTCGGAGTACTGACATTTATGCAATCCTTTTCCTTTATCAGTCAGTGATCATGCAATTATTTAGAGCATTAATTGTGTCTTTTTTCTTTCACTCAAAAGTAATCTTCTTTTTCCTTCTTTTTTCATTTTTTTTTTAATAACCCAGGTTTACTTCTTTAATCTCACTCTTCTATTTCTCCTTATAAATCAAACACCTGCTTATAAACATCTTCACTGCTTCTGATGGGAAGTGAATCCAAACTAAAAGATAAAATAAATCATGGCTTGGGATTTGTCTCTAGAATGGCAAGCAGAGAGGATTCTGCTTTATGAAAATTAAATAATTTTCTCTGCAAGTTCCAACTGTCCCATTCTACTGCCACTGTTACCAACATGTATGTTTTGGACAGTGAAAGTATTTCATACTGCATTTCTGTAAGATCCCAAACAGGAAACTATAGATTTCTCCTAAGCATTCAAAGTTTTTTTGTCTTAAAATCCTTTTACCTTTCTTGCAAAGAAATGAAAGAAAAGTGGATAAGACTAAAAATGCATGGAATCATTCTCAATTTATGTAATCTATATGCCTGTTGAGAAAGAATGCAACAATATCTCTGGTTATTGTTAAAGCCATCAGTAGAACATTGGTCCAAATATACTGTAGTAAGGATATATTCTTTGTCTTACACCTGGAAGTGAATTGCAAGGAAATTAGTAGAAGTTATTTAAATTATTTATTAATATAAATAATAATATTCTTAATTAATAATATTAATAATTATTATTAGTAGTATAAAACCAAAAACTTCTCAGGAAGATACAAAAAAAGAATGTATAATAAAAATAATAATGACATCCTTAAAAAGTGTGCTTTCATGAAAATCTAACCAATTTGCTAGCATGGGTTGATTTTGTTTAATTTTTAATGTGAAAAAGATCTAAATTCTTCCTTCCTCTTTCTATACTAATAAAACAAGGAAAAAAGAAAAAGAAAACACATCCCATTTTGGATTTCCCATTTTGCTTAACCTGTTTCTTATTAAATTCTGTCAAAATATCTTATATGATATCTGCTAAAATAATCATAAAATGTGCCAGAGGTATATGGTGCTTGTTCACAGTTTACTACGTGAGTACTGTATGCTTTATAGAAAATGAGTGATTGGGAAGTGCATACCATTTGCCTTGGTTTGGGTAATGTAGCTGGGGGAAGCAGGTTCTTATGCCAAGGATGGTAGATTACTTTGGTGTTTCCTCTAGAGCACCTCTGCCTTCTCACTGAAGGGATGATGTTTTCGGGGTGCAGTATAGGGCAAATAGAGAGAAATCTGTCCATCAGAAGATCCTGCAGCATGGCTTCAGACTTGCAGATTCCTCAGGCTGTGATTAGTCTGAACTGAGGCTGGATGCGCTGAATGCAGCTGCCTGCAGTTACCTGGCCCCTCAGTGAGACACAAGTGCTTGCTGAGTGGACTGAAAATTAATCTTGTTGCAAAAGAGCAGTTAGTATGAGACAAGTCTGTAAGGCTGCAGATGGAGAGGACAAGACAGAAGAAGAGGAAAAGCTTTCAGCAGCACCGAAGTGACATCGCATTTGAAAGCCTCCTGAAAACATAAGATGTTAGCAGCAGGAGGGCTGTCCAGAAGCATGGATCAAACCCACAGCTAAGCCTGACCGGTGACAGAGAATTTTTTTTTTTTTTTAGAAATCACTGGACTAGCAAGCTGTGTAGAGGAAAGCATTTCTAAATGACATCGTCGACAGTCATTTTTAAGCCTTTTTGTTTAATCTGTTTCTCCCGAGAGTCTAGAATTTTCTCCTTTTTTATAGTCTACTTGTTCTTCCTGCGATGAAATGAAAAAGTAGCTGAAGTGCCTAGATTTGTCTGTGTATTCACGTTCTGGAAGAAGTTGGGTAGTTTCCCTTCAAAGCTCTGATGAAGACTTTTTTTAGACAGCTGTCCCAGATTCATTTTACACAATTTTGAGGTAGCAGCTATTTAAAATTTATTAACACTGTTATGGTACATCACAAAATTAGATTGTATGATATTTAATGATGTTCAATTATCAGCCAATTAAAAAAATAATTTAACACAATTTGTTCCATTCAAAATTTTGCAACTTAGTTAAAGATTAAAAAATGGCAAGGTTGACGCGTGAGCCATGACAGAGTTTTCTAAATCAAATCACATGCATATAAGCACAAACACACACCGATACAGACACAAATACAGATATAGAGGTTAACCTATGATGATTTTTCTCTCTTTGCGAACTGTATCACTATTTACAGGATTGTGAGATGATTTACTTTGGTCAGCGGATTGGTCGTTGGGGTTTTTTGTGTTGTTTTTTTTTTTTTTTTCTTTTTTCATTTAGGCCATAAATCTTGTCAGGTAATTCTGGTACCTTCCAGATCAGGCTACGAGATCAGACCACGATGCAGGCAGCAGGAGTTTCAGGTACGGTTAGGGAGCACCTGGTCGTCCCAACTCACTGCACCTGAAACCAAGATAAGAAAGTGCCAGGTCGTCCCAACTCACTGCGCTCGTAACCAAAACAAGAACACGATGTTGGGATCACAAAGTGGTTCAGGTGGGGGGGTGGGCGGTCGCACCATCACAAATGAGCTGGAAATTTGTATACTTACTTTAAAGAGAGAGAAAGTAAGATGAGGCTTTGGGCAATGTGGTCTAGTGGAGGGTGTCCCTGCCCATGGCAGGGGGGTTGGAACTAGATGGTCTTTGAGGTCCCTTCCAACCCAAACCATTCTATGATTCTATGAAAGGAAGAAAAAGGAAGAAAAAGGAAGAAAGGAAGATCACTTCCTTCCTCTCTGTCCTCTGCTAAAGTTGGAACTTCAGAATAAATTAATTGTTTTTACATTGACATTAAACGTACTTTTGCTGGTTGTTTAACCTGACATTATGCAAGTCATGTTTCCAGCTGAGGTTTTAATACAGGATAACTTAATAGGTTATAATTATAAAGATACAGCATTTACAGAACTCAGGGCTATTAACAAGTCTCACTGTTTAGGTGCATTTTCTCTCTGCCATGAAAACTGAGAGCTTTGATTTTCAATAGAAAGACAAATCAGGAGGATTCTGTATTTTTCAGTACAATACTAAAAAACCATAATGGGTTAGTGTAATACAAAAATCATTCTTACAGCACCCAGAGTAGAAAAAGGCTAGTGAACTTTGACATATTTCAGTTATTACTTATAACTCAATAGGGAATGTCATAAAAATAAAAATAAAAAAAAAAAAAGAAAAAGAAAAATAAGAAGAAAAAAAAAGAGACAGGTAAAATAGAATAGCACAGAGCCTCTTAAATGACTTTTTTAATGTGTGCTGATTAAAGGACAGAGGTGGTTGAAATATTTTCAGTGAATGAAATTAACCAAAGAAAAACTATTTATCTCTTTGTGAGCAGTGAACTATGATTTTAATTCATAAGAAATAAAAAATTAAGTGATTGACCATTTTGGATCCACTTTTTAATTTTAGTCTCAACAAAAGCAGGAGAAAGAAAAGCTGTGTACAAGATTATTATGAATTGGAAGAACTGGTAGAAGTTAAGGATGGGAAAGAGAAGAAAATAATGTAGAACCTCATGTTCCTGAAGAACATAAGAATAAGAAATTATGGAAGGAGAATAGTAAATTTTATAGAATATCTAATGAGAAGGAAGAAAAGAATTAAATGTAAGTACTATTATGTTAGAAAATAAATATGTTATAAAACAGTTTTTTTCTGCTACCTTAAAGCATATTTTTAAACATATGTCTCTGATAACCAAACTCCCTTCTGATTTCTAAATACAATAGTATTTGTCATCTTTCACAACACTTGCAAAAGATTAATACTGACAAGGAGAGAAACTTTCTGAAAAATACAGTATGAATACAGGAAATATGGCACTTGAAGAATCAAGACAGTTTCAGTCAAAATAAGTATGACTTACCATGCAAGATTGTTAAGAAACTAATGAGACTATTCATTTTGCATTTGCTGTTATAATGTTCATAACTCTTAACATAAGGTGTTGCCATCTTTTTTTTTTTTTGATTATTTTGTTTTGGGCATATTTAACCATGCTCGAAGAGGCTCTGCAAGCAGCATATATGCACTAAAGGCATAAAGCAATTATTTAGTGGATAATACATGAAAAATGTAGCCAGGTTTAATGAGTTCCTAGGTTAAACATTAGTGTACACACCATCCCCAAGAAGGCACTGAAAAGTTTTTCCTTCCCAGAAAGGCAATCATGAGAAGGGAAAGGATCAGCCTCAACTGCTCCCTAAACGTTAAGTGTTGCTTAGTTGCTGATCCCTCATTCTCACTAAAGTGCCATCCCCATGGAGACCATTAACATCAGGAACAGACTGACATTAGTGACACCAACCAGCTCCTTGGGTTGTTATGTACGTTTCTTTTTTTCTTTTTTTAATGACAACCAAGTTGGTGGTTTTCATCTTGAATCTTTAAGCTACTAACACTCCCTATATCCATAATTGTACTTCTGTCTGTAATCTTCCCTTTCTTATCCTTCTCAGCTCCACTCTTTATACTTTCTCATAGCTCTTTATCACCACTTAGCAATTTCCTCAAAAGACTGAACCAAGGTTATGCTTCTGAGCTACATCAGAGCTGGGTCAGGGGTGGCTGTAACATAGATGACCATGCCCAAAGGAGGCAGGGGAGGTTACAGCAGAGCTTACAGTGAGAACAGCTTTTACAAGGGTTGAATTTCCACGGCTGGCCTGGACACATGGAATAGAATTGATGGCACGGCAACTCAGCTTCAGCCCACTTTGCAGCACTGCATAAGTTAGGTGCCTAATTACTGGAAGCTTCCCTCCTGTCAGGAGAGACAGAGAAGCTTCTCCAGGCAGAGAATTAGACCTTAATGGACTAAATAAATATCTGTAGATGCCATCCTTTACCTCCTAACTCTCTCTCCCTAGAGGGAGTTTTGTCCAACAACCCAAATTAGATAATTTAGGAAGGAAAGTATCTGTACTCCCTGGGATGAATCCAGGTCTTTACTCCCAATAATTTCTTATTGAAAAAAACCAAGTATTTTCCCAACATTTACTGATAAATAATTGATCCTCAAACTCTTACTCATGTGAATAATTTTTACTCCTGAGTAGTTCTGCTGAAATCATTCAGACCATTTACATAAGTAAGAAGTGTTGCATAAATGCATCTGAGCCACTTTTAAAAAGGTTAAAACACACTCTGCTTGCTCTGGGCTCAGAATCCAATGCTCTTGCTGACATTTTGTGAAGCACAGAGCTGACTCAGGGCTTCTCAGATGCATAGGCATGGGAAGGAGAGGGGTCAAGGGCTGGAGACAGGCTGTGACACAAACCTAGGACTGAAACTCTTGTCTCAGTTCAGAACTAGGGACCTTGGAAAGTCAAACTTACAGTCCTGTTACTGCTGTTGAGATGTGAAGGTTACTGACAACTGGTGACAATGTTGCTGAGAGAAGCCATAACATGGTCTTGATAAGTAGTTGCAACCCACACAACAAAGCATCACATATGACAGCAAGGGCTCAAGTAGCTTTTTGCCATCAGCCTGAGAGGTCGTCTTTGAACCTCTTTGACCTGCTTGTCTTCTGCCAGATGCTCCTCACGGCTTAGAATTACTTGGAAGAGATCAGGTCCTCCACACCAACAAAAGGAGAGATCTTCTAGCCAAACCTTGCCACATAACCCCTGTGTGGAAGTGGTGGGGTCCCCCTCAGTGTACCAAGGATGGTCATGACAGGCAGAAGGAGGTTGTCCCTGTGCTGCTTGCACATGGGGTGGTCTGTCTACTGCATTCCCCCACAATCAGCTCCAGGAAGTAAAGGACACTTTGAATATAGGAATCCTCTCCTATTTTGTACATGACCTGAAGGAGGATATATCATTCTTACCCACCACTATGTCTTCCCAGAACTCTTCCCTGTGTGTCTAGCCTCCCTGCACAGCCCCTCCACATGCCTGAAGAGGCTGCATAACATCCAGTCAGGCCATGAAATCACCATGAAAATGCCTTTGCAAGCTCACACGTCATCGGTGTCATGTCCTGCCCACATCCAAGGTAAAAAAACCCCAAACTTTTACTATTTGAAGAGAGGGTAAGAACCTAGTGGTCCACCTTGTGTTCAGATCTGATTCTCTGATCAGCACATCAGCGGGAAACTACATAACCAAGTGGTGAGCATGGGTGTGTTCATGGTATGTTATTTTGTTAGGTTCCCCAACTATTTCCCTCTGCAACATGAAGGAAAGTCAGGCACAAAGGTCCTCCAAGTGTGTCAGGATCCTGCCCCCGTCATCAAAGTGGTAGCTGCACTTTCTTCTTACCTTTTTATTCACACCTTCATGTTCTAAGTCCTCACTGAGTTGCAAAGCCTCCTCACCCAGTCCTCTGACCCCATCCGAATTGGTTCACCCTATCGAGAAAAGGAATCTTGATAGAGGAGTATGTGTGGTGTGGGGAGTCACAGCTACTGTTGGGCCTTTTTTCCTTCCTGGGTAGTGTCAAATGTCAGGACAGATCACCCATAGGCAACTCCTTGGATATCTTCAGGAAAAGGTGTGTGCTCTTGGGGTGCTGTGCTTAGTGTTTCTTGCTTTATACTTTTGATCCTGTGACACACACATACCCTTCTTCCTTTTCTCCTATTTTGTCACATAGTTAGTTTCTCTTTGGTTTTGGTTTTTTTTTTTTCCTTTATCCTTTTCCCTCCTCAGGAAGACCTCAGGATTTGTTAAAAAGTTCTGAATACAACATTAGGAGCCACCCTTGTTCAGGAGGGCTCTGGCACAAAGAGAGCATATCTGAGCCACTTTGGCTACAGCCAGGTGTCTTCTGGGCCACACAACCGCCTAATTTACCCATGGCTGCTCCGTCAAGCTAAGTTGCAATTAGTTTCCTAAAGCCTTACTCAGTTATATGTTTATGAGCTTCATTTACTGCTGAACAGGCATACTGTCTGTAAATCTTACTCATGCAAAAGGTCTGAATGATTGCAATCACAAGTAAAAATTATGCGGATGAGTAAGGGTTGCAGGATCAGACCATTAATTAATAAATGTCAGTAAAGTACTTATGATGAAAGATGTTGTGGGAGTAGAGCGTATTCTAATTAAAACATCAGATTTATTTCCGCAAGTTAGTCATGGACTTTATAAAAGATCAGTGTTTCCAGAACTTAAAAAACTTGAGAAATATTTCTTTTTCATATAAACTTTTTTTTTTATATTGAAAATTTGTATTCCATGTATTAAACAAAGGTAAAGCAAAATATCGAAAAATGTTAACTGATGGCTTAAGGCTGCCTGGAGGAGACCTACTTTGCAGTCTATCCTTTTACATTGCAATTTACTGTGCGCGCTGTGTTGAAAGACATTTATTTGTGACTCACAGAAGATTCCAAGTAGTGAGCAGTGCTGTAAACCTTCTCCAAAAAATAATAAAAATTAAATCCCTTCCATTCAATGCGTTATTTTGTAGTCAGATTTTTGGAGAAGAGATATTTTAAAGATTAATTAATCACATCTGATTCCACTTAGCTAAATAAGCACAAAGAAGGGAAAAGAAACATCAGGAACTACTGTTTTTCTTCTGGTTGTCAGTACCAGTTATACAGATGTGATTTCTGTGTATGCTGGCATAAAAACAGAAAGTAAAAGGACCATGGTTTAAGCATTCCCCCTGGATAAAAAAAATAAAACATTATTTTGCCACAAAATCACAGCATTTGCAAAATATTAGGCTTGGTGAAACATTCAGATTCCCAAAAGGATATTTTAAGTGCTTGTGCAGAAAATGTTTTCCACTTCTCTTCCAGCATTAGGAAGAAAGATTGTCAGATTAATAGAATAGAAGGAGGAGGAGTACTTGATACACTTTTCTGATGCTAATAAATAAATGCAACAGGGTTTTTTTTGTCACTAGAAACTTCCTTTGTGTCTAAAATAGTACATTTTATTATCCATCTTTCTAAAGCAGTTCTGCAATTTGTACTTTTTCCTCATCGTTTTCCTTTTTCTTTTTTTTTTTTTCTCCCCTATTTTAAATAAATGATTGTATATCTGGAGCTCATACTAGGTAACACCTATTCCACAAATAGTGACACCACTATCAGCAGGTCTATTTTAAGAATGAAGTGCTACTTAAGGATCTAAGTGGAAGAGCATTATTTTTATTACTATTTATTTATTCTTTTTTTAAGGAGAAAAATAATATGTGCATGCCAGGTGGGGTTTTAGAAGCTCTCAGAGCTTTATTCTACATTTCTCATTATACAAGGATAGTTCCCATGGTAACTATTACATCATTTGGCACACATGCTACCTGAGGAAAACAGAACAATTCAATAAAAAAACCACACATTCACCATGGTGTGATGTGAATTGATTTACTCATTGCCTAATTATGTTTCCTAAAAACAGGAGACTGCACCAGCTTTCTATGTCAGCATGACCACTTGCCTGTCAAAATTAACATTTCTGCTCCCAGTTCGTTGCAGGTACAAACAACCCTTTGCCATTCACTTCTTAGAAATCTTGACACTGCTCAACTATTCTAGAAAAACTAAACCTCTCACTCTACCTCTGCCATTTCTTACTGCCTGCTCTTTATTCTTCTAATGCTGAATTTTCTTTAAAAAATAAAAATTAAAAAAATTCAGTTCCAATCCTAGAGATGATTGGTTTTGCTGAGAATATCTGCTTAAAAATTATTTTCACAAATCTAGCTAGCTGCTTGCAAGACAATTTGGATACAGATAACCCTTATAGGACTATGCAAGGGACATCTATTTTTGTGTGTTTGTCCTCTACATAAGAACCACTTATGAATTCTACACGTGTAGTACCAATGACTAACACAGTAAAGATCTGTAAGCAAGAGCTGATGTTATCCAATATGCAACTTTTCCTATTGGTCAAATTTTTTTTCTCCTCCCACTTGTTTTCAACATTCTGTGTATTTTCATTTCATTTCTGCCTCTGAAACTAGAATCTCTCTTGAGTACCTGTCTCAGTTCTTTGGAATTTTAAAAACCTAATTCTTTCTTCCTTTCCTAACAATTAATTATTATCACCTATTATCTATGCCTAAGCTTGAAGTAATTCTCTTGACTCCTTCTTCTTAATTTTTTTGTTGCTGCATGGGACTCCGCTTTTTGATAAAACAAGAAAATCCTTCTGTCCTTCTGATTTATAATTTCTCTAGTGGTTATTTGAATTCTGTCTTTCTTTTACTAAATAAAGTTGGATGTATACTAGGACATGTCTGTGCTCGTCAATTTGGAACAAATGTAGGGTGGCTATTTAACTGCATTAACCTTCATGAGTCAGACCAAAAAAAAAAAAAATATTTTTTTTTTTCACACTTATACCAGGGCACACATTTTCTAAAGATTTAAACCACAGTGTTGAAAGACTAAAATGGCCACACAATCTGCCCACAAACAATGTAACCCTGAAAAACACTGCACCAATTCCACTGCTGTCTCCTTAAGATAAGTGCTATGTAAATTCATTCATTTCCTGGGAAATGATTTTCTGATTTATCAAGGTAAATAGGTACTGAGGGATGCAAAATTAATCAAGAAAAAGGAAATGAGGTCTTTTTTATGTTGCTTTCCATCAAAGACAGGTCTCATTATTACAGCGGACTAAAGTGAAGTCAAGTGGCCAAACATAAGTGGAGAAACAGAACTTAGAAGATGTCAGAAAAGGGCTTGGCTGGATAGCTGTACTCTAAGACAGAGAAGGAGAGGGTAATCTTTTGTGGGTGACTGAATTTCACAAACATGAATGGTAAGGCATTGTGCAGAAAGTTTTTTTCTTTTTGTCCTCTATATGGGAATTGCAAAAGAAACAGAGTCAAAAAATTCCTTAGAATTAAGGATGTAATTCCTTAGCTTTTCAGAGGGGATTATGTACCTGAGATCTTCAGGTGCATTGAAAATCTTCCTTCTCAGCACTAGTTACGTAGAGAGTTAAGGCAGCTCAGTTTTACAAAACTGCCACTGTTTTGTTCAAGCCCGTATATGATTATGTACTCCTAAATATCTGACCAGGTTCTACTTCCTGATTCATACAGCTCCTTTACATCCCCCTTCAATTTTAGTCAAGGCAATGCCTTAATTTCGAGGGCTTTTATTTTCCTTGACATTTTTGCATAGTTAAAAACACTTGGTGATCTTTTTCAATTTCATAAGGAGGTTTATAGTAGGCAATTTCCTCATAATACTCCTCATTTTGCTGTGTAGTCCCTCATATTCCCCAGTTCTTACTCATGACCTTTCATGCTGGAAAGAGATTACGCCTAAACAGACAACACCTCAGTCTTCAGAGAAGACTTTCACCTCAAAGAGACAAAATAGAAGTAAAAGTGGAGGCAACTTAGGACTTTCATTACTTTCAAAGGTCTGCAAGTCTCTGGTGCTTTCTTAACAGAAAAAGTGTCTGCTGAAATTCCTGGTCATGCACTCACGTGACCTTGGTGGCACTCTTTTCTTTTCAAATAACAAGATCCATTTGTTACTTAGGAACATTGCTTAACTCAGATGTTATTAATCCCAGTATGTATGCTGACACTTGAAAGCTTGCCTCTGTTGCAGGCACTGAATACTACGATGTTTAATTTTTCCTCTGGCTTTAGCCCCAGGAGCCTGAGGACCCTTGTATCTTATGAGAGGAGTTGAAGAGGGAATGTGTGTCAGTGAGATCCTCTCAGCCCATAAAAGGGGTACCTGCAACTGCTGAGTGACTGACAAGGTAATAGGATGCTGACTCCATGATTACTCTGTCACTCTAACCCACCATAAATCTGCCCTGCAGTTTAAAGAAGCTGTCTGATTCCCATATCTGCAGAGTAAGAGCATTTTTCCAGCCGGGTGGCCAAAAACCAGATCATGTCACTAATACTGTGCAAAACTTCTTGTTTGTTTGTTTTCCTGATTTGTATGTTGGGTAGATCAATTTGCATTGCTGCATGAATTCTTGTGCTGATAAATGGGAATGTGTAGCTGGGGGCAAGAAGAAAGGTATGACCGTCCAAATTACTATGTAGCTGTGATCCGACTCAGGCAACTAGGTCATGACAACTTCTATACACCCCTCCTCAAAACTTCACCTGTTCTTTTCGTCCTGAGAGAAGATTAAAGGATTGACTTCTGAGAGGGAACATCTTCTCTCCTGCAGTTAGCCTCCCTAAAACCTGGGAGGGCAGGACTTTCAGTTGCCATCCCATAGACTGTATGAAGCCAGCTCTCTTCAACATAAGCCATTGGTTTTATTCATCCAAATGTAAGTGAGGCAACTAAGAGAGTACACAGTAACACTGCACTTCTTAAGCTTCTGTCACCCAAGCTGCTGCTCTGAATACTATGCTATTCAAAGAGTTAGTAAACTGAACTCATACTTCAGTTTAAAAGAGCTAGAGAAAATCTAAAGTGAAATTCAATGTGCAAAACATTCAATCAAAAACTAAATTGCAACCTCAATTGTGGAGCAATTCCAAGAAAATGCAAGGCAGTGTGATAACAAGAATGCAGAGTGATGCAGGCTCAACAATTTATTTTTCTTCTTAAGGGATAAATGAAAATTATGTTCTCAGTGCCAGGCACGTTCTATTACAAGCATAATTAAGGCATTGATTCTGATCTAAATTAGAAACACAAGGAAAATTGGAGAATAGGAGATTTACCTTTGGCTTCAATGCAGTAATTCACCCTTAAATTTTATCTTTGTTATTATTATTAGTAGTAGTAGTTTAGGGTACAGCACTCTTTCTCCCACAGCCTTACAATACAAGAAACACAACCTGAAGCATTTTCAGGTGAATTTCAGCATTAATTGGAAGTACTGAAGAAGTGCATGAGCCTCCATTGTTACTTTGGTGGTGTGGGACTCAAGAGCGTTTCCCATATCTCTAGTCTGTACACACTCTGGCTTCATTTTGACAGAATGGTGGAATAAGACTTAGATGAATAACAGTCAGCCAACACATGCTAAAGAGAAGTCTGTGTGCAGGGGCAGAGGTGGAGCTGGAGTGTGCTCCAGCAGACCCACTCTGACAAGATGTGCACATCTTCCACACGGTGCAGGTGCCTGTGTGACCCAAATCCTGGACTTATGTGAAGAGCTTTAAAATCTCAGTCTGTGAGTGAGTAAATATCTCTGTTGAAAACCTGTTAAGGTTGCATCTTAATTCCTGTCCCTGAATCATGATTTATTGGTGCAGAATCAGAGACCTGCAGGGTATCCCATTCCATAGGTTTGCAGATAAGCACAGAGATCATATGGAGTTGGTGGATACCAGTGCAAGAGCTTCAATCACCTCTAGTTATACTTTTTTGTTGTTTTAATTTTTATCTTGTTATCACAACCATAATAACTTTTAACTTGTTTTTGAATATTTTTTTTCAGCATCAAGCATACTGAGTTTTTAAAGAAGTACCGTTGGCCTATCTGAGACTGATTCCCTATGTTTTTCTTCTCATATGACTTCTCAGCCAGGTGAATTCAACTGAACAACTCTGAATTTCTCATTTTGTGTACTATGAAAGCAAGATAAAGTATTCACATAATGTAGTCTTGATACTAAAGCATAGAGAATAAAAGAAAAACATAGGCAAATATTTATTTGCATTATTTAATGGACTTGCTTTGGCCATGATCTCTGTTCTTTGTTATTTACTTTCCATGTTCATTCGAAAAAACAGATTTTATTGGAACAAATGCTCTCAGAAAATGAAGGTAAAAGTCATGAGTATTTGCAGAGGACGAAGATTTAATTCAGACAAACATATTCATGATAGAAATGCTTTCTCACTTACTGTGTGAGAGATCACCATAAAATGTACATAAGAACCCTACAAAACAAGGCAATATTTGACTGACTTGAAGTCATAAGTACCGAAGAGTACATACATTTAAAAGAATGTACATTCAAAGACATTATGATTTGTCTGATAGAATACATAAAAGAACAGAGCTGACAGTCAGTGATGTATGGAATTCATAAAAGAGAACTAAGATTAGTCAAAAAATTTTGTTGAAACTAAATTTTGAAGGAAAACTGTGTTTTCAACTGTTTTTTGAGTACACCTTGAAATGTTTTATTTCTGCTTATTTCACCAAGAGATATGAATGTTATGAGCTAAGTTTTCAGCTCTAAGTTTTTAGTTGTTAGCTGATATATTCTTGACAAGGACAATATATTTTGATTTTGGAATGAAAAATTTTAGTAATCTGTATTGCTCTTTAAGTTTGATATTTTCCTCAGGGGAAAAACAAACAAAAAAACCACACACACAAAACCCCCAACAAAATAGTCCTAATGAAATATGATGAGAAGAACGTCCTTTAGAACTGTTATTTCACTTTCTTTCTCAGTATTTTTATAAGCAGACCAAGCTTCTCTTCTTGCCAAGCTTGTCTCTTGAGTGGGAGAGCAGATGACTATTGATTCAGTTCATAAATATAGGTTTGTGGTCCTAAAAAATTAAGCTTTGTCATTTAGTACAATCCAATTCTGTGATGTATTTTTTAAAATTTTTTTTCAGAGCAAACGATTTGCTCTGAAGTAATCTAGACAAAATCTAAATCTTTCACCTTAGCAAGCAATGATAAATAATAATAATAGTATCAGTAGAAGAAAACTTGTGCATTTTCCTGGTTTTATGTTTCTTTTAAAACATTTTTTGTAGAGCTCTTTTCAAGATCTCCTATACTTTAAATTCTCCAAACAATTTTTATGTGGCTTTTGTTTCATTTTCTTTTCTGTCACCTCAGGTCCACTACAGAAAAGCTTTCACAGAATCATACACTCAGAAGTCATGCACATGGATATGATGGAAACAAATCGTAATTGATTGTGCTTGATCTCTGAAAGTGCTTCTTTCCCCATTTTTAAGAGTAATTGAAAACTCAGTCTCATGAACTGGCAAGGTGATTGACTTGTATATAAAGATGAGCTGGGTAGCTAACTAAATGTCTGTACAAAACAAATATCTGTAATTCAGGCTCTGACTCTGTTGTTGTTGTTCCTTTTTTATCCTTTTATAAAGAAACATATTTATTTAACCATATTTTTCTAGGTATGTAACAAATCCTATTTTATGCCAGTGAAAATTTTAAAGACCATACAACATGTAGATACCATGTACATTAGCTTAGCATTGTAAGCAGGAGAAAGTTAGATCACTTTTGAAATTGCTGACTTGATTAGAGAGGAACTGAAACTGAGTTTTAAGTCTTTATTTTCTCTTATCAGTTGTCTTAAAACAGGAGTTCAGTTTTGAGATGTGATTTTTTTAAAAAAATAGTATTATTTGCTGAAATGACACAGGATTTGTTAGGTGTTCCAATGATTTGATGTGTTTATTGCTCTCGTGTCTTGTTGAGCACCTGCAGGCAATATGTAATTGGAATACACATTTTGATCTTTTAGGACTTTTTCTATATCTCAGGATTGGATCATCTGTTGATTTGCTATTGATGTATTTGGCTTTTAAGGACTTTATTTTTCCTTTTATTTTGGTCATTTGCCGTTACCTCCTGAAGGCTCTGTAAGTTACATCAATAACCAGTCTCCTGCAACTCAGACCCTGAGCATCTGAAACAGGACACACTCACAGGGTAGAAATCCACATCTTTAAAAAGTGGTGTTCTAGGAGCGGCAATTAGATGTGCATGATTACCTTGTAACCTGCTAAATGGCTGGTTCAGATCTCCTGCTGTCAGTAAACAACTGGGGGCTGATTAAAAGTCTTGTTATCATTCCAAAACCCTTTGATGTATGCATGTGCCAGTTTTGACCTCTTTTTTCAATTCTATGTGTGTTTCTGGAGTAGGTTATCAATTTCAATAGTGGAAAGAAAAGAGTAATTCAGCGTGCCTGACCTACAATGGAATATCCCAGCTGAATATAAAAGACTCAGTGTCTTACCTGGCATTACTTCATAAACCTTTTTTCAATGCCCACAATATGCTTACTTTCACTGTATCTCACTGTGAATCCCTAAATGTACTTTTTTTTCCTTTTTCTTTAAGCAATACTAGTATTTATAACAGAGAATAGCCACTATCATAAGTAGAAACAGCCACAAAGCATCCATACAGGAAAGGCTGTGGAAGTTGTCTACCTGGACTTCAGTAAAGCCTTTGACACAGTCTCCCACAGCATTCTCGTAGAGAATCTTTATTAATGATCTAGACGAGGGGATTGAATGCACCCTCAGCAAGTTTGCAATGACACCAAGTTGGGTGGGAGTGTCGATCTGCTTGAGGGTAGAAAGGCTCTGCAGAGGGATCTGGATAGGCTGGATCGATGGGGCGAGGCCAACTGTATGAGGTTCAACAAGGCCAAGTGCCGGGTCCTGCACTTGGGTCCCAACAACCCCGTGCAACGCTACAAGGTTGGGGAAGAGTGGCTGGAAAGCTGCCTGGAGGAAAAGGACCTGGGGTGCTGGTTGACAGCTGGCTGAATATGAGCCAGCAGTGTGCCCAGGTGGCCAAGAAGACCAACAGCATCCTGGCTTGTATCAGAAATAGTGTGGCCAGCAGGACTAGGGAAGTGATCGTCTCCCATAGTCAGCTCTGGTGAGGCTGCACCTCAAGTACTGTGTTCATTTTTGGGCTTCTCACTACAAGAAGGACATTGAGGTGCTGGAGTGTGTCCAGAGAAAGGCAACAAAGCCGGTGAAGGGTCTAGAGCACAAGTCTTATGAGGAGTGGCTGAGGGAACTGGGGTTGTTTAGCCTGGAGAAAAGGAGGCTGAGGGGAGACCTTATTGCTCTCTACAACTACCTGAAAGGAGGTTGTAGCCAGGTGGGTGTTGGTCTCTTCTCCCAAGTAACAAGTGATAGGACAAGAGGAAACGGCCTCAGATTGCTCCAGGGGAGGTTTAGGTTGGATATTAGGAAAAATTTCTTCACTGAAAGGGTGGTCAGACATTGGAACAGGCTCCCCAGAGAGGTGGTGACGTCACCGTCCCTGGACGTGTTCAAAAAGCATGTAGACATGGCACTTCAGGACATGATCTAGTAGACATGGTGGTGCTGGGTTGACAGTCGGACTTGATGATCCTAGAGGTCTTTTCCAACCTTAAAGATTCTATGATTCTATGATAACATTGCAACAGGAATAAGGTTCTTCATGTTGCCTAAATAGCACCTTAGCTCTGCTCTTAAGAGAGTTGCATTCTGAAGCAGATGCTAGTCCAGTTCTATTTGTTTTCCAGCTAGATGATTGTTGTGTGATGTATATCTTGTATCTTATGGAGTAAACAGAAATCATCAGTTAAGTTCTCATTATCCACCCTGGAGCTTATAGGTTGTAAAGTTTCTGATTAATAACAGCATAGGCTAGATTTGAAACAATGACCTACATGGAAATTTTTTCTGTTTTAATATCAGTTTTCTATACCTGTTGGTCTGATAATAACTTCCAGTTTAGTGAGAATCTGATCAAAATACTTTAAGTTGTTGTTGATAACTGTTGAGACAAGAAGTTAGCAGCAGAGGTTGATGACAATTGTTAAGGAATCTCCAGAGAAACTTGAATGAGGAAAGCAAGAGTCCGTTTTCTGTAGTTCTTCAAAGATATACATACTCCTCAAGGACAGTTTACATCTAATAAGCTCTATTGATTTTGTGTGAAAGAGAGGTATTCTGGTACATCTCCATCCAACAAGCATTACACCTTTGGAAAGATCACATGTTTACAGTCACATGTTTTACAGTTCAGAGTCCTGCTCAGTTTCATCTAATGTTTAGAATTGATCCTAAGGACATAAGAAATACCCTGCCGGGTGAGGCTAGCCCAGGTTCATCCAGCCCAGGAGACTTTATTTAGGGAAAACATGAAAGTCTTGCCATTTTTTGAAGTCCAGTGTCCTTGCACTCCCCCAGCACGCAGAACAGTTCTATGAGACATGTTCAAAAGTACATCCTTGCCCAGTTCTTTTAACATCCATCAACACACCTTCTGCCTGTGAATTTATCTAATCTCTTCCTGAACTTGCTGATGCTGTCTGCTTCCCCAGCTTCCTGGGGCAAAATCTCTAGAAGTTCACTACTGTCTGTATGAAGATGTGTTTAAAATTAACATCCTGTCACCTTTAGAGAATATCGCCTAGTTCTGTACTGTAAGTCTGTGGTTAAGAGACATCAAAGTAAAAAAATGGCTAAACTCAGACATAGCTTCTGTGAATTTCTGTTTGGAAAAGGAACGCTGCCTTTGTCATGTGCTGAGCTGCATCAGTTAAAATCTGCAGACGCAGGAAGCATAGTGGCAGCTGTAGAGAGGATTATTTATCTGATATAAGGACAACACGAAGGAGGATAATTACCCTCCGTGACAGCCTATCTGTGACCATGACAGTGACCAACCAATGAAGTGGAGAGGTGAAATTTCGTGAATGGAAAGCAAGAGGACGGCACTCGGAACTCCTCAGCCCACAGCCACAGGCTGCGGTTATGTCTCCACAGAAATACAGGTCAATGCCTCCTCGTACTGTTACAACATCAGGTCTGCCTCTTATTCTTTGTGCTATCCGAGGAAGTTTTAATTAGGGTTCTTATGAAGGCAGAATCCAGAATACTAAAATACATAAAGCAAATAAATAAAATACAATCCAAGAACTAGAATGAAGTATCTTGGTGGTGACTGTCCTTTTTCTGGCATGGTGATAATCTTCATAACTGGAGCAAAGCTCATTGTGCAGGAGGCAAAGTTCTTCAGGGCTAATCTCAGTGTGGTAAAAATTCTCCTAGAAACTGAGAATCTTCATGGTTTTGAATGCAGGGCACATTTCTTTGACCTTGATTTCTTTAACATAAACACACAGCAGTATTTGAAAAAGAAGAAGAAAAAATCCCAAAGGACAAAAAAAAAAAAAACTTTCAAAACAAAATACTACATTCCATGTACTGCTCATGAAGGAGAGACAATGAAAGAACAATCAGTACTTGATAGATGTTAGTCAAGTGTTGGATGTTAGTCAAGTTGCTTAGATATGATGACAAGTATGAAATAAGAATCCATTTACAATTGAATAGCTTCTCCAGTCCCTGAGTGTTAGACACAATGATAAGTTCCTCTTCATCACTCGCTAACACGAGAAAACTTGTGACAGATGTGCAACTCAAAAACCCAAGAGCTCCGATGGCATAGCTTGATAGTCAACAGGATAATTCCTCACAGAAAATACCCTTGGGTGTACATTCAAACAATTTAGCAGTTAAGTTCTGTTTGGATCTAACACAACCTCTGCAAAGTTGTTTTGCACCTCTTTCACTGATTCATTTATCTTTATTCATTTCTCACACTCTGACTTCTGCAATAATCCAGAACTTTCTCCATCTGCTCAGTAAGAAATCTAAATTATAAACTTCACATTATACATTAATAGCAATCATTCTTAAATTAATGTCTTTCAGTGACTTAAATTCTCCCCTCCAGCCACTAGAGATTTTGTGGATAATCTTTCTAATGTGGTCTTTCTACTTGGTACTCACTCTTCATATTGACACTTGTCTCTTCAGAACTCCTGCCCAGTGAATTGAAGTTTGTGTTGCTCTATGTGTTTAAAAAAAAAAAAAAAGAAAAAAAGTAATTGTGCTTCAGAGGCTGTAGTAGTATGTTTTGAGGTCCAAAGCACAAAATGGTGACCATTAAATGAGTCAACGAGGCAAACCAATCATTTCTTAAAACAGGAAGAAAATAAATGGCTATTAGAAGATATGGATGAAATATCAGTTTTTGTAGGTGAATGTATTCTCTGGTGTAGATAAGATGCCAAAAAAATTGTATCTTCATTGTCGTAAGAAAAAACAAGTATCCTTCTTAGCCAATTCTGATAACTTTAAACATATTTCACCATGATCCTTATTTAATCTGAATATTTAAAAATTAACATTTGAAACTGAATTTCAGGCAAGTACTAATTTTTCACACTGAGTGGAAGTTTCCTTTTTTAAAAACCACATAAAGTTAGAAATAAACAGTACTCAAGAGCAACTTGGAACTGAGTCGACAGAAAACAGAGAAGCCATCAGCTCTTCTGCGCTTATCACACCTGAAGTATATTGATGGGATGGTCTACTGAAAAAAGTAGGTCATCAATACACAGCTTTAGATAGAAAATTAAGGTTCAGGGAGAGATATTGACAGTCTGAGAGGGAACAGTGGAGGTTAGAAAGAAAAATTAGTGTTTGCAGAAAAATGAGTAGATTTGAACCCTAAGGAAGACATTATGGGTTTAAAAAATGACACTAAGAAGGGCCTTGTTCCCAAATGAAAACAAAAATCCAAGCGTAGATGCTGCTATGAAAGCAGGTTGGGATTTCCTAGATGAAGTAGCAGTAAACTCTGCAAGTATTACTTCACTTCCTGACATAAACCTGAACCGGAAATATTATGTCGTGGTCTTAACATAACAGTTTATTTTTTTTCTCATAAATCCAAAATGAAACAAAGCAGACTTATGCTATAACAGTCTTTTTCTCCTGGCAGATGTTATGTGCTTTGTGTTTTCCAAAGCCCCTCTACATGCAGGAGAGAAAGGTTGGCAAATTCTGATCAATCTATTATCAGTACCTAACCCATGTACAATTTAACTTTATAGTAAAAGAAAAGGTTGCAAAAAGAAAGGTGTGGGGGGAGGGGGAAGGTAATTTTCTGGCCTGTAGAAATGTGAGGAACAACAACCAGATGGGAAGGAAGAAAACTAAACAAAAGAAGAAATTCAGAGCATCAGAAGAAAAGAGGGCATAATGTGGATGATACAGACCAGCATTTCTGGAGTTAACAACTCAGGACTTTCTTTTATGGTGTGTACCTCTGTGTTCTGTAGCTAAAGGCACTGTATTCTGTCCCCTGATATTGCATATATGCAGCTCAGCTAAGAGCTGACATGACTGTATAATTATTTTGATATTGTCCCTTCCTTCCATTGCAGCTGATCATTTTTACTGAGCTTTGGCCAGAAATAGCCCATGTTATGGCCTGTTACTGTCCTAAATGTTAATCGACAGATTAAACGTATTACTGTGCTTGTATTTCATTTCTATGAATACTTGGGAGTGGAGAATTCTTTTAGGACGTTACCAGGTCATGTATTGATGCTTTTATTATTTTGCAGTAAACTGTGTAACTTAATTGATAACTGAGGATATGATTATGTACATCCACACTAATGTTTCACTGAATCCCTATGGCAATTATAAAATTTCTTAATATAGTTAACGTGAAAGTATGGCACAAACTGGCTTGCCTTGCTGTTGACTTCAGCTCTAAAACCAGAACTTCACTGTTGTGATTTTCAAAAGTGACCTCTATGTTTTAGGTATCTGTGCACGTTTAGCTGGGGACAAGGCGTTAGGTTTATTTTTCACTTTTTGAATATTCTGTTCTTTCTGAACATCAAGTCCTCTAAGGTTTCTCAAGTTGGATACTCAGAATTCTCAGGTGCTTTTCTAAACCATGGCCCTACTCTCAGTAGATATTTGCTAAGCTCAAGTTATCATTACTCTTTCTAGCTTCACGTTCACAAATTAAAATGGGTATGACCCAGTTCTTACAAATGGGGCACTTGAGATTTACACCCCTCTGCAGAGCTGTCTTTGTACAAAAGAGCAGCAGATCCAAGAGAGAGGATATTTCTGCCAGGAAACTTTTATGACTGGCAACAATTTGGGGAGGGTTATTACTTTTCATTACCTTGTATTATGTTTTATATATTTCTATTACTTTTTTTTTTTTCAATATATCTATTACTGTTATTTAGAAAGACAAAGTCAGAGCAATCACAAGGTAAAATGCTGCTTGACTCATTCTCTCCGGTAATGTCATTAGGGACCAAAATGCCTGCTTTAACACAGAAATCTTTGTTGCCTCCTCACACTGAGCCACACTACACCTGCCAGTCTCCCAATCATCCTTTTTCTAGATTCTTTTTTTAAAACTAAGCTGAAGTATCTAATTAAGTTTAAAATAGAATGGCCCTGGGAAGAACTCTTCTGAAAGCTGCAGTAGAGATAGCAGCTCATCTTAACTGGAGGCTAAGACTTGCAATACTGCATTCTTTCATGAAATCACGAGAGCTTTATGCAAACAAAAGTGAGACTTTTGCAAAGTCAGCGAGCACAAAGCAGCCGTGTAACTGAAGAAAATAAGCCAATCTACACACAGAGGAGAAATTAACTTTGGGGAAGAATGAGTGCCAGGTGAAATGCAAATGGACAGATGAGCAGTATTTGTGCTGGCGTGAAGTTCCCAAGCCTGGTTTGGCACCAACATGGTCAAAGGGAGAAAAAGAATTTTTAAATAGAGTTCAGCAACATGTTCTGAAAAATTCAGCTTGGCTTAATGGCAAAATCTTCACTGTAGTTATCACAGTCATGTAAAACCCTAGGCCCTTGTTTCAAGGAAGCCTTCAGCATCAGAAACTGTTAGGTGCCTGAGGAATAAGCTGAGATGAGGAACTATGACTGAATTTTTGTGCGTGTATGAACTACCAAAACCAGCTGCAGCCGCATCTAGAAGGCCTGATTCTGAATGCCTCTAGTATCAGTTGAATTAATTAACTTCAGTCAACAATCCACTGAGGGTCAAATTCTGATTTTGAGGTACGGACCAAAACCATGAACAGTATGAAAACTACAGTAGCTAAGAAAGCCCAAGGAATGCAATTCCCTTTTCTTCAGCTCCTTCTTATACGCAGTGGAAGAAAAGAGCAATTTACTTGTGCTATATATTGTTGTCTTCACACTTTCTCAGCTGCACTAGCAAGATAGAGAAGTGAAGGAAAAAGGCCTAAAGTTAAGACCCTTACTATCCCCTGAGTCAGCTGTAGGAATCAAAAAGATGTAGCCTGTTCATATACACCTGCATGAAAATCCTGCATTATTTTTACAACAGTTTACGGAATCATTTCTCTTCTTTATGGTCATACACTGGCTGTAATCCAGTTAACAACCTAGCCCCAAATTGTCACTGTTTCAAAAGTTACTGTCACAATGCATAAAAATCAAAGATCATTCTGCGAAATCTCATTTAAAATGAACAGTATGTTGACCTTCTACTCCAAAAATTATGCCTTTTGTAATATTTAAACATGTATACGTTATACTTTAGCAGATTACTGTGCACTTTAATATTCATTCAAATGTTTAAAAAAATCTTCACTTTGACTTCTGAAAATCTAGTATTTAATTTTCATAAAGCAATGTTATAACAGAAAGAGTACTTTCTAAGCACCCTTCAAAAACAGAACTCTTGAATCCCCACCAAAAGGCTTATCTTCTGAAATGCTGATTTTGTTGAAGGTACCAGGGTTATGCTTCCTAGGTTTTTTTATTTCCAATATTTTTTTTTTGTAGCCAGAGATATTGAACTAAATCAATAGGTGTTTACAGAAATCCTTGAGAGTTAAAACCAATTCATTTATTTTTACAATTATTAATAGAAATATTTTTTTTTCCCTGAAATTTAACCTTGTATAGAGAAAATTTATTTAGTAGTAAGAAGAGGAAGCATAATCAAATACCTACAGTGACAGTTGACCAGTTTCTCCCTTTAAGTTTGAGAACTTGTATTAATATGATGAGATATATGTGTTGTTTGATATTCCTTCACTAAGACAGCATCGCTAAATGTATGGAAATCTTTTCTAGCAGTTACATGGTCTGTTGGATGTAGAAGAACTGTTCATTGGCACAGTTGAAATCTCTTGCTTTGGCTCCTCGGGTTCTTTCATTAAAAGCTAAAGTATCCTCCTTTCTACCCCATAACTATATTAATCATCAAGGAGTATTCAGAGAATGTAGAGGAGAGATAAGTACCCACTTTGGAACAAGTCTCAAGAAAGGATCTTGTTAAATCACAGTTTTGCAGGATGGTGCCAACAGTAAATAACAAAGGGAAAAAAGATGGGATTTGCAAGAGTTAGGAACAGACTATCCAGATATAATCTACCTTGACAACAACAGGCCTACTTATTTGCTTTCCAGAGCTATCCTTGTAAAAGACAGAGGAGGTATCATTTTAAGTTATGTTCCCAAGACAAGCATATTCAAGAAACTTTACAGGAAGATGATCCACCAACAATTGATATAGCCTGTAAGATCTCTGTTAAGACAGTTGTCTTGCCTATGTAATATAGATGTCAGCTTGACAGAAAAGAATAATCTCTTTTTAAAGTGTTTTCCTGACAAACATTAATGCTTCAAAGCATGGAATATGAGAATGCTAAAGTGAAAAGCCCCTAGTGCAATAACTACTGTGTTTTTTAATGCCCCAGAGACTGGGGTGCTGGACTGCACCTAGATGCAGTTGTACAATATAATTTCAGACTGTATGGCTTTGACGTTCATGTTACAAAAGTTTTAAAACTACAAAATTATTACCCACATATGGAAAATAATTTGCTATATATCTTTCCCAAATACCCTCTTGACGTGGTTTAGAAAACAGAGCCATGTGACCAAACAGAACATCATCATGACCAGCGACTGTTTCAATAACATTATAAATGCTTATAACAACTTTGTTTTAACACACTTGGGTCAAACTTGTCGTTATCACAACCCTTCGAGCCCCACGTTGGGCGCCAAAAAGGACTGTGGTGGGTTGACCCTGGCTGGGGGCCAGGTGCCCACCAGAGCCGCTCTGTCACTCCCCTCATTTGCTAGACAGGGGAGAAAAGGCATAACGAAATGCTTGTAGGTCGAGATAAGGACAGGGAGAGATCACTCACTAATTATCGTCACGAGCAAAACAGACCGAACTTAGAGAGGGAATTCGTCTAATTTATTACTAGGCAAAACAGAGTAGAGGAATGAGAAATAAAATCAACTCTTAAAACACCTCCCCCCACCCCTTCCATCTTCCCGGGCTCAACTTCACTCCCGGCTTCAACCTTCCCCCCCTCAGCGGCACAGGGGGACGGGGAATGGGGGTTACGGTCAGTTCATCTCACGGTGTTTCTGCCGCCTCTTCATCCTCAGGGGGAGGACTCCTCTCATCGTTCCCCTGCTCCAGCATGGAGTCCCTCTCACGGGGTGCAGACCCTCAGGAGCAAACTGATCCAGCATGGGGTCCCCCACGGGGTCACAAGTCCTGCCAGCAAACCTGCTCTGGTGTGGGCTCCTCTCTCCACGGGACCACGGGTCCTGCCAGGAGCTTGCTCCAGCGTGGGCTTCCCATGGGGTCACAGCCTCCTTCAGGTGCCTCCACCTGCTCCGGCGTGGGGTCCTCCACGGGCTGCAGGTGGAATCTCTACACCCCCTCATCCTTCCTCCATGGGCTGCAGGGGGACAGCCTGCTTCACCATGGCCTTCACCACGGGCTGCAGGGGGGATCTCTGCTCCTGCGCCTGGAGCACCTCCTCCCCCTCCTTCTGCACTGACCTTGGTGTCTGCACCGTTTCTCATATCTTCTCACTCCTCTCTCTGGCTGCAAAAGCTCTGGTTTTTTCCTTCTTAAATATGTTATCACAGAGGCGCTGACTGGCTTGGCCTTGGCCAGCGGCGGGCCTGTCTTAGAGCCGGCTGGCATTGGCTCTATCAGACACAGGGGAAGCTTGTAGCAGCTTCTCACAGAAGCCACCCCTGTAGCTCCCCTGCTACCAAAACCTTGCCACGCAAACCCAACACACCTCTCCTTACAATTCTTACTCCCTATTGGGTAGAAATTTGTGATTAGTTGTTTCTCCTGTGTTGGCAATTGACAGTGGTGACAGCAATGTTTCCAGTGACAATATCTCCTTCTTTCACTGTTCCCTTTTTTCTTAAGGGACGATTGGGAAATGGGAGGAGGAGAGAATAACATATATAAGACAACAACAGTATGTTCTGTTTTCCTTACATCTACTTGTGACTTACGGCACTGTCATATTCCTCTCTTTATAATAGGATTTCTTTTTTTATAATTCCACTCCCCAGAGAGAATTATTGTAAGGAGTCTTTTCCCATATTTGTGCCTAGACATAAAAGTAAATTCTGGGGGTATGTTTAGAAAATACACTCCCAGAACACTATTAATACTCAATGTTGGATGTTGTGAGGGAAAAAAGACATGGTAACCACTCCTGGAGGCTGCTTTAAGACATTCATTAACAAAACATCTCACCTGGAGAGCTTTCAAATGAATCCTTAAAACTAGCAATCCTTCATTAGCAATCTGCCTTATAGGAAATACAAACATTGTATAATGCTATCATGTAAAAAAATATTTTATTTTATTTTATTTTATTTTATTTTATTTATTTTTATTTTCTGTTCCCCTCCCCTTTTAGTTTCTACAGCTTTTCTAGAAATGACTCCCGATGTAGAAGATCCCCCTCACATCAGTGTGCTATCAGTGTTTATACCCCTGGAGCACTGCGCTTCACAGTGATCTGGCTCAGATCAGCCAGGTGCTGCCCTAGATAGCGGTCTTTCCCTGTGGGCACACCCTTGTTTGTAATGTAGGCATGCAACCTACTTTAAAAATTCCCACCCACATGAACAGACACACTCATATGGAGTTAGCCTTTTCATTGCTGAAAGCAAGACTTCAAGGAAATACCCACACTGAAGTATTCACATTTCTATTTGATAAGTAAACCAGTACCAGGGGAGCATGTAATTTGGCTTAGTGTGACCTAGCTCTCAGATATGCAGCCAGGAATGTTTTTGTTGTTTTTTTGTTTTGTTTTGTTTTACCAAACAATAGTCATTCTGTGATTTTTATTTAATAAGCAAACCTCTGACTCATTAAAATATTCCTCTTTCCAAACTTTCCAAGAGGCAGCACAGTTCAGCTGATGTGGGAATTTGCAGCCCACATATAGAGCAGCCCATAGAATACCGCTATACTGGAGCTTTATTTAGAAAGATAAGTACAGAGGAAAAACAAACAAACAAACAAACAAAAAAAAAACCCAAACCCACCAAACACTCCTATGAAAAGCTAAAGTGAACTTTGACTCCAGATCGCAAAGAGTATGTAGTCAGCCATAGTTTAATAGCAATGTGAGTCTAGTTCTGAATGTTACTAAATGCTTTAAAAATCCTTACAAAAATCAGAGGGAATTATGGAAGCTCCATATCCTAACAATAGGTTTCAGAATAAAAGTTATGTTTAATATATCCTGCCAGTCAGCAAACAGCCTGCAAAAAGGCCGTAGTTTAAGTAGGACATAGGTAGTGTACAGGCCTTCAATGCTTCCGACCTCCCTACAGAGCAGTGAATTTCCTTCTACATCCCTAATCTTATACAATCCAAATCTCTGTAACAATGCCAATTTTATTGTTTTGATCATTTTCTTGGCAGCAATGTTAGAGCTGGTTAGCTGCAAATTACTCTGTCTGAGCCTCCAAACATGAATACGTTTATGAACTATAAATTATGTTCAAAGACATGTCACTCCTGCCTTCCAAGCACTATACAAAGAAGTCCATTAAACTGTATATAATATGGGCTTAATGCTATTTACTTTGATGTCAATAGAAGAAACGCTGACCATGTGTTCATCACATTGGTTAGATTTTGATGAGCTGGGTGTACAGTCTGACTGCTACAGTGTCTTCCCATGCAATCCAGGGAAAGTCAGTAAGAAAAATATCATGCAACCTTACAAGTTCTGAATGCAAAAATATGCAAGTTTGGTGGAGTGAGGTGAAACTGCTAAGTTTTTCCTAGCTGCAGTTTTGAGCCTTCTTCTCCTATGCATTTTATTGTAGGGGAATAGCAGCATTACCACCTCTAGCTACATGTAAAGGAAAAGTTCCGACTCCCCTTTATTAACCCTTTTAGGCTTTGAAGCTTTATTACAAGTCTCTGCTTCCCAGTAGCTCTGAAGGAGGTGTCTCAACCCTGGAGAAAAATGAGACAGAATGCAACCAGTGAGGGGAACTTATCTCATCTAGCTTAGACTGATGTATTCATTACTGCCTTTATAGGCTATGGAGGAAAAAACCCAAACATTTTAGTATATAATTCATCTAATCGATTTTGGATGTTTTCTTTAGGATGCTATGACATTTACCACAGATAAGGGCATTTCTTTCCATAGGAGCCTAGCTTAGATGTAGCCGTCTGCAGATGTCTATAGCCAGTATCATGGACCTTGTCCAATGTGGTTCCAAATGCTCCTATTGGCAAAGGTAGATAAACCTCCATTCAGCTAACTTGTGTTTCAGATACCCACTCCTAACCCTCAGCCTCTGAGGACACAACCTGTGGGGCACGGGACTCTCAGATCTCCTGGAGGAGCCAGGAACTGAGCAACAATTTGTACTGGTGTTGGTCTTCCATCATTACAGCTTCTGAAGTTGCATATATATTGTTGTCTTAAATCATGATTTAAGCTCATACTTAATTTGTAACTCTGATCATCAATGATGTCTGAAGACTAGATCAAGCCAGTTGGATCTCTTAGCTAGAAAATACAGGCAGATGGGCCAAGATATTTATGCTTGAACAGAAAACATTCTCAAGAGACCTGTTCCCATTTATTAAAATACTTTTTAGAGATGTAGTTTTTGTCTATGATCACTATGATAATTTATAAAACTTTTTTTTTTTTCAAATACTCATTTATAAAGCAGAGGAATTAATACATCCTTTCTCTCATTTTCTTGCCTTCCCTTAACACAGAAAAATGTCTATTGCAATACACAGTTTCTGGACTTATTCTTGTATATTGGGTTCCTGATCTTGTTTAGGAAAAGAAGGTGATTTGGGAGTCCATGATACTAATTATCTTTTATAGTAATTTTTTTTCATTGATAATAGAAGTTCTCTGTCTTTTCCAAAGTATTAACATTTTAAAAGTTGGTATTCATCAGAAAAAAACCCAAACCTCACATACCATTTATAGCTGCCATACAATACAAGATGGTTCCCCCACTACACAAAGAAGGCATACTTGGAGACCATAGTAACTGCAGGTCTTTGAGACCGCCCCTCTCCCCTTCGAGGGTAGAGGTCCTTCTCCCCTTCTGCAAACTCCAGCCCCAATGAATCTTTCCTTGATATTTATTTCATATAAGTAAGTCACCATCAAAGTTGTTTTCAAACTAAATTGGGTGATATCTCTGAGCTGTTCAGCACAGACTCCAGACTGCTGAAGCCCCAGAAGTTCAATACTGAAGCCTATCTGAGCTGTGCTCCGTTACCACCTTGGAATTCCACCTGTCTAGAAGAGTGCTAGAAGCATTTAATTATATTTTTAACAATGTGTTCTACTTTACATGAGTGCTCTATTCTTAGCATTTGGAAAGGATTTCTGAAATCTAAAAATTCTTCTATGATGGCAAAAAAATGCTATTTATCTGAAGTCTTTGTGTGTCCTTCTAGCTACCATCTGCCTATGTATTGTTTTATTTCCAAAACAAAGGATAAACAGATGATATTGTTTCTTCTACAATGTTTGTTTACATAGGTGGGGCTTGCATTATAAAACTGAATGCTCCAAGCATCCTGTAACGCACACACAGCTTGGTTCTTACTGCCAAGTCTGACTATGACTCTTCCTAAGAAATCTAAGTTACAATAAAATAAAATATTTAGCAGATGATTTTAAATACCAGATTTTCTGAATGTTTTAATGTTTCACAGCAGGTCTCAGTGCCATAAAAGAGTGTGCAAACTGGTTATTTGCACACACAAATATGCATAGTCAGCTGTTGATGTTCTTGGCTGTAGGACCACAAAGGCACGTTTAATGCATATTTATGGTATGGTGTCTGAAATTATACTGATGTATAAATACTTTAGATTTAGATTCCAACCTAGCTATGTAGAAATATATTGTCTGCTTGAGCAAGTTGCCTAGATCTTGGCTTTGGATATACATGGACGTGGTCTTATTTATCTGACTTCTAGAACAGGTTAATAAAGTGTAAACAGGTCCAAAACAGTGGGTAGAACTTTGGGTCTATTACTTCAAGCCCATGAATTAAATACAGGGAAAGGGAAATAAGTAGGCAGTAATACTGAGATTTCAACTTTCTTCTTTCTGTCCCTGAAAATCATACAGCTATGAAATGATGTATACAAATTCATTGTATAGTTCTAGATACCATGTGGGCCGTGTCCTATGGATCTGCAAAAGGTAATTTGTAGCAGAAAGTGTATCATAGTATATAGCAATGTATACATATATACAAAATTTCTAAAGGTATATGCCCTTACACTGGGAAATTTGTACAGACTACAGAAAAAAAAATAAAATTGAAAACCGCTCTTCTGATCAGTAGCATAAACAAGCAACCTTTTTGGAGGGAAACTCATATTTGCTCAAGAAGGTGACACTGATACCAGATGAGGCATTTCTGTGCTACTGGAAGATTAATATTTTTGGCGGGTTTTTTTATTACTCTGTGCCATGTAGTGGTATACTACAATTAAAACTTTGCAATATTGAACAACATATTACAAATTTGACATATGTTGAATACGTGTATTATTTTGGTTATATTTAAGATATAGAACATTTTTTATTATTGTTATTATTTATTTCCAAATTTTAGAACACTGCATAAATGGAAGCATTGCAAAAATACCAGTATCAGCCCCAGCTCCCTGACAGCTTTTATGATTCCCTGCCCTTAATTTTAATACTGACAGACATTTTTCAGTTGTTTACCTTCGTTTGACTTTCAAATAATCACAATGTACCTTTTGCCCATTTCTTCAAATAAACACTTCTCAGTTTTTTGTGTGTTTATTTACAGTCTGCCCATAATGCTGCAAATTGTGAGCTTACAGATTGTTCACATTTCAAAGTGCAATTTCAACTCCATCATCGTAGATGTTCAGCCTCAAATCACCAGTTCTTTATATTTCAGTATCAACAAATGGTCAAAAAACAATCAGTCCAATTCCATAAGCAATATAACCTCCTCTATGTCTCCCCTACATCTACACAGATGCAAACACACACATTGCTTATGCCAATGACTTTTGCTCTTTTTCCTTCTGGAAGCTAAGAAGAAAGCTCTTTATAAAAATTATCCCCATTGCCACAGCATTCCTTCTGATGCATACCATCAAATCTCGTGATAACTTGGCCACCATTTTTGACCCTCGAGATCCTCTAGAGTCACAGGGCACTTTAGTACTCGGCTGTTTTCTCAAATATACAATAAAGTACTGTGGCTGTAAAATGTCTGATCTTTAGTATTCCATTCTGAAGACATTATCTAAGCTGTATATTAACATTTTGCTAAATAGTTATGTGATAGCTAGCTAAATAATTTCTTCACTCTGCTCCACAGCTGCTATCTAAGAGGACTGCCAACCCACAACCATGAAAATCAATAAAGTAGAAACAGTAGTCAGCCTTATCTTTTTAATACCAGAACTGCATATTCACCCTTATCTTATCACACAAATGCTAGAGAGGGTTTGAAGCAAGTTATTATTATTATTATTACTACTACTATTATTATTATTATTATTTTTCCTGAAATATTAATGGACAATGTGTTCTTTACCCCTTCATGTAAAGTGCAACAACATACTGTTATGTAGTTATTGCCTCTGATGCGGCCTATTTTCAGCAGCAAATTAAGTGATTATAGCTTATGGCTTCTATTAAAGCTTGTTAATAGTTAAAACTTAAGTTTCAACTCATCAAAATGAAAGACACTTGTGAAATCCTGGTCACAGTGAAATCAATAGCAATAACCTCATTGACATAAGTGATGTCAGGTTTTCAACCACTATGACATGCAAAATGGCTTTCATTAAAACTTCAATAATTATAAGGCTGTTGATGATACCAAGTCCTAAATTCTTTATTCAGTTGGGTTGAAATCTAAAGTAAAGACCTAATAAGACTAATTATTTCAGAATCCAGACTAGGAAAAAAAAAATATAATAACAAAAAATATATTGCATTTACATCTATACTTTCCGACTTTAACCACAGGCTATTGTAAGAATAATGAGAGCCACAAGTAGTAGTTTAATGTCCCCGTTTCTTGATAGAATGGTGAAGAAACAGACAGATAAACACAAACTCACAGAAAGCTCCGCTGATCAATTTTCCAACCAGCAGACATTCGTTAAGCGAGTGTCCTCGTTCCAGTGTGCAGACTCTGGGAGCAGACCCCTGGAGGGCATTTCAAAAGCCAAACAGACTTGGTGGAATGGCTGATAGAACTATACAGAAACCAGCAGGCGATCCATAACTTGGAATAACTCCAAGATTTCTTCTCCACGGGACAATGGAACTTAGGAACATGGCAATTAATAATTTCTACCTGAAGGGATATCTGGAATGGATGAAAACAAAACATTATTTTCTTCTTTTTTTGATCATGACTCTGTGGTTTTCTACCAGCACAGTAACTTTTTCTTTAGTTTTGATTTCACTTCTGTCCTGCCACAAGTGGACAACAGTGCGTTCCTTCTTTCAGATATGAGTTATGACTGTTCATATTCAGGAGTGTGAAACTCTAGCTATGTTTATCTGAAGTTGCTGACATTCCCACTTCTTTAAGGACTAAGCTCTGCAGTCCACAATGGTATTTTCTCCTGCATACATGTTCCTTACTATACTGCAGACTGCATAGATATGATACTGAAGAGTGATCAAAATGCCTTTTTCTCTGGACAGAGGCCTTTTTCTCTGTACTTTCAAATTCCTCCTTAAAAGTCACCTCTATGGGAATGCATAAAATCCCCCTGCATTCCGATAATGGCTAAGCAGGTGGTGACTTGTAATTACTGTGATTACTGCTATTGACTGGCTACAAATTGTGCACACAGTGTGTCTGCGCTAAAACATCCTATTATTCTTGTTATCCCTTCCTCTTGACATCCCACACTTGTTCTTTTTTAAGTCCTCCTATAATGTCATATCTTTAAATTTTTAAGGCCTGTAGAGCAAGGGAGTTTTACGCATGGGTCTGCAAGTACACTACCATTCTGGTACCGATTAATACCCTTTATCACAAGAACAGATTCAGCAGGGCCCCTTGTGAAATAATTGGTAGTCTGCAAAATTCAAGATATTCCCTCCTGTCACATGCATGCCTCTTTCATATACATAACAATGCATGTGCGCATGTGCGTTCATGTGAGTGTAATTGTACACGCAGACACACAGGCACACATGTTAGTCTCAACAAAGCTGATTCTTCTAAATCCTCTTGCAAGAAAAGTGATAAAAGATGATAATAATGATCTCACAGGAAGTCAAAACTCTTATCAGTCCAAAAACTCTTTTGAAAATCTTTACTGAATGACTGAATTCTTGGAGTTCATTCTGGCCTTTCCCAACCAAAACACCTGACTAAATTCAAATGTGCTTATATATATTTCTTGATATAGAACTATTCCTTCTCTAGGTTGAAATCCCTTTATTCCCATTGTCAAGGAGTTACAAATATGAATATTGCTAATATAATTATAGAAATAAGGAGCTCGTGATTTGAGTCAAATAACAATCGATTTTATTTTCATTTCTATTTTCTTACAACTCCATCCTGTGATATTCCATCACACATTTCTGTCCAGTGGCAGCAAAGTATTGCATGAGGCATCTAATTAGTCATGACTTCATGTAAACTGCATTAAAAACAATAAAGTGGAATGCAACATACTAGAAATAATTCCATCCCTTAAGCTATAGCTATCATTTAATGTAGCATATGGCTAACAGGATTGGAGTAAAATGCTAATTTTCCCTCTGTTGACTTTTTACAGAATAACAGAGACTGCAATAACCTATATTCAGAGAACACAAGGGGCCAAAGTCTTTGGTGGTGTATCTCTGCTTGGATGAGTCAAAATGAAGTCAGAGCTGCAAGTGATATGGGAAGATGGGTGAAGGAAGAAAAACTATTAGTTTTCAAATCTGCAAATATTCCTTTTTAACAACTAACTTTATAATCATTATATGATAAATGTCATCTGTCTGTCTAGAGATTCTCTCTTTTTTTTTTTTTTTTTAAGACAGTGATATACAAAATGTGATAGTTTTGTTCTGAAGTACACTATAAAGACATTTCTTTGCTTCTATTGCCCTCCTGTTCTTCTGGATTTCACTTCAGTTTTTTCAGTTAAAGAAGTACATTGATTGTGAGTTAAATTTACTTTAAGGTGATGCCTTTCATCTGATTTTATGATAAGTATTGATTTTTATTTAGCATCTACTGTGTGGTTTCAATAAAACTAATAATGAATGTTGTTGATGCATGTTATTTACCATTTGATCTGAGTTTTATAGCTTGGAGACTTTCTTGAAGGCATGTGCTATGTTAGTAAAAATCCTGACTTGCTCATCCAGTTCAGTTGCAAGGTATGGAGAAGTTCCTGTTACTGCCAGAGTAACTTTAAGATTACATCTTTATGCTGGAGGGTGCAGGTACTTTAAAATAGAATATTTTTGTTTATCTGCTGTTTGACTTTTACAAGTGGCATATTAATCCTCTGCATTTATTTATCTTGTTTTTATTTTAGCATATGACTGCACAATCACATGCACCAGGTAGATCATGTGGATACGTGCAACTCCCTTCAGGAGTGCTCTCACTTTGCACACTCACTTCATCACATCTATATAGTTGCGCCATAAGACCATGAATGAAGGGAGTTGCACATATCCACATGGTCTACCTGTTCAATATCTTTCAGCCTGAATTTGTGGCCATCCAGCTGCTAGGAGGAAAATCTGAGATAAGCACTGCTTTCTCTAGTCTTCTCCCAGATGCACACAGCTGATCTGTTTTCCCTTCTGATGGCATCTCATGACTGAAAGGAATCTTTCCTGGAAGGTTCTAACATTATCTGCCTCAGGGACAGAGAGGTGATCTTTTTAAATCAGGAATTGTGAGGAATAACATCTCAAGAGGTCCCTTGCTTTTTGGATTCTCCCAAACCCTACATATGAGATACCATGATGGTATGATTTAACCAAATAAGATTTCTATAGGATTTCTATCTATTCTATCTTATAAAAATCATATTATAACAACACATGCTGTATCACTGCTCTCAGGTTTCTTTATCCAGGAAGCCCACATAAGTTCATGTGAGTCTAAATTCTGCTCTCAGCATTTTAGTGTGAATCACAGTTTCACTGAAATGTCAGTCCAATTATGATTAACAGGTATTGTAAACATAAGAACTGTTCATAAACTAAGTTTTGAAAAAAATCTTAAGCCTTTTTGATATATTGTGAACAAATATATTATAAAAGGTATTGGTTCAGTGTTCACATTAATTACTCATAATTTTTTTTTTTTTTTAAAGATTTATTTGAACCATGATTAGGCAAGGTTTATAAATCAGAAAGTACTATTTCTCCCTCCTTATGCAAGAATGAATTCTTTTAGACCAGATACCAGAGAATGCCAGCATCTGAGCATATAAATTTTCAGGTTAAAAAAAATTTAGTAAAAAATACTGACCATTTAAGATTTTGCATAAACTGCCATTTTTAGGTTACATCCTTGGAACAAGATGACTCAAGAATAAGGATAAAAGTAATTTTTTGAAAATTCACCATAAGCTACTTCAACATATTTGATCAACTTGTTTTATTGATAAAATTATCCTATTAATATATGGCTAAATGTATAAATTTGTAAGCTTTGTAAAATTGTGTTAGTAACAAAATGGACATTGCATTAGAAGAATTAAGACTCAAATAAAACTATGCCTGTTGATATAAATGAATTTATTTGAAAGACAAAGCTGAGTTTAATATATCCAGACTATACTTAAATAAAACAAATGGCAAAAAGAAAAGATATAACTGGGGCATTTGTTTGTTTGTTTGTTTGTTTGAAGCTGTTTGACCTAATTGTCACTATTTTCATTACTTTTTTTTTGGCTTAAAGGACTGCTCTTTATTTTGAAGTCTTTCCCTGTTTAGAATCCAGAGTTCTAGAGGTCACTTATGATGAAAGAATCTCTGAACATCCATTATCTGCAGGCACTGAAAGATTAGAACTGTCATTTCCAGAAGTACATATTGACAGAAAACTGCTATGTTTTAGTCTAATTTTGTTTTGAGAAACTGTTTAATACAGCACTGTCCATCAAGGGGGTATAGAAGGCCTAAATATGAAAGATAATTTGAAAACAGTGTCAGTGTTATGTCACCTATGAATTACGGTATATTGAAAGCATTCTGAATGACATATGTTCATATTTTATCCACAAAGATACTATATACAGCAATATGTATCTGATGAACAGTTCTTACCCTCATTTTCTAAGAAAACAAGTTTCATGTAATGATCTGTATTCATATGTTTATGTCTGTCTGTCTGTCTGTGTCTCCTTCTGTATGTCATCTATGAAAAACATTTTTGAGCTCACTGGCATATTTGAACCAATAAAAACAAAAAGGTACAAAGATAATGAAGTTTTCTGAAGTTTTGTGGAAACAGACAGTGGGGCAAAGAAAAGAAATACACTGAGTTCTTCAGCTTTATAGTAAACAACAGACAGCTCATTTTATAAATGCCCCAATCACTGGACAGAGCATCAGTCAGTGCTTGCACAAATCTGAAAAAATAACCCAGACTTCACTAGTTCCATACCCACAGAACATTTTTTTAATAGCTTTTGTCAATACTGTTCTGTGAGGAATATTGCATTTGCATTACTGTTGTGACTGTAGTTTGTTAAATGCCTTGTTCTTAATTTTCCAGCAAAAGAAATATATGTGAAGCAAAGTATACATATATGAGAATAATATATACAGACATACAGTAACATGCATGCACATGTCAATGTAAAACTTGGAGCTGTACATTTTTTTGCTTCCAATTTGTATTCCAACATTTCTGTATTACTTTAATGTTGCATATAAGTCTTGTGGTTGCATAATTTCTATTTTTATTATCATAACACTCATGGAAACAAATTATTCCAGAAAAAAAAACAGCTTCCCCAAATACTGATCTGCACAATTTCATTTTTTTTCTCCTTCTTTTGTTTTTATTTTTTTTTTCCAATTACAAAGTAATGATCTGATTGTATGATGTGCATTCCTTTAGTCCTTTGTGAGCACACAAACTAAATATGAAGCCACCTGAAACAGAGTAGCCAATGCAATAGTCTTGTCAGATGAAAAAAAAAAAAAAGAAAAAAAGGTTTGAATTAAACAAATTAATCATTTATAACTATTTCAATAGAATCTTCACTCAGCCTTGAAGTGCAGTTCAGCATAATAAAAGGGGTATGATGTCTCAAAGGAATTTAATCTGATTCTTTTTCAACACTGAAACTATTGTGGAAAATTTTAACGGGGGTAGTAGAAGTTTCATTTCAGATCAAACCAGGTAAAACACTAAATCTCCTTTTCTGCAGTAAAGGAACAATCCAGAAGGAGGATTTCTAAGACATTCAATCCCTATACAAATAAATAAAGGGATAAGCATATATATATATAAACATATACATAGAAATTTAAAGTATATTGTCAGTAACTGAATGACTATTCAATATTGTTAGCAAATTATCATTATTCTAGGTTAAATCTTACAAAATACTCAGTAACCATTGTTCTCAAGTGAGGTATTTGGAATTTAGCACTTGTAGAAGTGCAGTCACTATGCTAAATGATTTTTTTCTGAAAAACTAGCCAATTATTTAAATCCTTCAGTGGAGGTGAGAACTTTTGAGAATCTGACACTATTATTCAGAAACATATTTTACAGTTTTTCAGCACAAGGATCTTCAAAAGTATTAAAGGCCTAACTCTTTTTTGAAGGCCAGATAAGTTGTGTCAGGTTCAGTTAAAGACCATAGGAACATTTAAAAACCTACACACAGTTTGGTGTCTTAGCTTTATAGTAATCAACAAATACCTGATCAATAAAGTTTGATTTAGTTGCCACACGAAAATATCTAAAGCTGTTTGAGATGCAATGGGGTGTAGCTACCCTGTCTGCCACTCCAGAAGAGTGATATAATTGGATCTCTCAGTCACATGAAGAAATAAGATTTTGATTCCTAAATTTGGTTTTCTACTGTTTGGAAGAGAATCTCACCCCTAACAGCTTGATAGAATTCACTTGCAGTATTAGGTGTTCAAAGAAATTGTACTGATCTCTATCAACTATATCAACTTTGCCAAGAGCTAACACCATCTGAATTACCTCAGAGTAGTTGACCAATGTGGTGGGATTCATTTCTCTATTTCAGATATTAAAATTTTAGACATCTGCATGTGAGTTAGTCACAATAGTGTCAGTAAGTACTTTAAGGTACAATTCATTTTATCAACAGAAGCATCTATATTAAGGCCCGTGTCTTAGAAGTTCTTTTTTTTATCATTGGACTATTTTGATAGGGTAGCAAACTCATTTGTAGACATCTAAGAGATGTCTGATGGATCCTACCTACAGCAATTTTTTACTCTGCAGTGATTTATATGTATGTCTTAGTCCTAATATTTTTATGCTCAAAATGGTAGGTGCCTATGTCAACTGTAGGTTTGAATGTTCCGTTCACCAAAACTTATGTTTTAACAGGAATTAGAGCCCTAGTTTGAAATTACTGGGAGATAGCTGACTATGCCTTAAAGCATTGACTACTAAAATCTCTTTTATACATAGAACCTGGAAGACAAGCACAGAATAAGGAATCATTGGCTATGTCTCACTCAGTCGACCTGAGGCAGAATTGATGATATCTGCAACTGCTAAATAAAAGAGAACTGGGGACCTATCTATCTCTGCTCCTCATGCCAGGTGTCAGGAAGTGACTTAAGAAGTCGTATTGCTTAGGGACATACCTCTTCAGAACTGACAAGGGAAAACTGGGGAGGAAACTCAAGTCCTTGACATCTCACTATATACACTGCTTTTTGTTATTTCATGATAATATGTTGTGAATTTCTGCAGCATTCTCTTTCTCTCTACAGGCCTAGCCATTAGCTAGACAAGTGTGGATATAAACTAGTTGATAACTACTTGGCCTCAAGGAGAGAGGTTGGTCTTTGACTCTCTTTTATTAAGCAGTGTAGGCAAAGAGCCATTTATGTCTTTAATCCATTGATTTTTAATATAGACTAGGACATTAGTAAGACAGCAGCTCCTACCAACCTTCTCGATGAACGAAATGTCTCCAGGGAAAAAGACTGAAAACAATCTTCTACTTTTTTAATAGTTACAGAAGGTTATACTTACAAAATGTTTATGTAATTGCACAAAATATGAGATTCTAATTTTTCTTTCTCTTTCACTGATGACTTTACTTGACAACTTTGCTAGCTTCCAGGGAAATTTTCTCAGCAAATTTCACCAGCATATTTGTGAGGAGAATCAAAAGGCTGAACAGCATAATATTTGAATATAAATTACAAGAAACAATCTATTATTTTTTCCAGATCTTTTGCTTATAATTTGAAATTCAGTACTTACACCATAATTCTGCAGATGTATTACAAAGTTGCTTTCTCATCATTATGAGCTGTTATCCAGCAATTGTGCTATGACAGTTTAAAGTAATTTCTTTAATCAAATCTTGTTGTTTCTTACTATCTTTTGTTTTCTGATACAATAGTTATATATATTTGTGACCTATGTTCTCCACATCAATGACCTCATTGTCATTAAACTTGTTTAATTTATTAATACAACTATAAGAGTTGTTGTCTCACTACTTGCAAAATACAGTGGACTCAGTTTCCTGCCATTTCTCAGTCCTTCCCTTTGCTATACTTGCTTTCTGCTTCGCTTAAAGCTGTTCTTACATCTGTTCCTACCCCCAAAAAATGTAATTTCAGGTATTAAACACCACATATTTTATTAGTTGATATGATATGACAAGTGCTTTAGGTTGGCACATTCTTTAAAATATGAGCAAATGCATTTTGTAGAAAAGGACTGAGTACTTAAGTAGTAGAAGTTGTAGCTACTGTATTAGATACTGAAATGATTCAGTAGCAAATAAAAATAAAAGCACATTCTTTGTTGTCTCAGGTTATGAAGAGCTTCCAGTCTGAGTACATAGAGATAGGAGAAAATATAACTTAGGATAAATAAAGAATGTGGCAACGGCAAAAATACAGGGTTTGTTTGTTTGTTTGTTTGTTTTCCTAGCAGGGGATGAATACCTGGAGGAAAAAAAAATGAAAATAAAAAAACACTGAATGGAAGTAGAAAATGGAGACTATGTGGAAAAGAAGAAAAATCATGTAATAAAGTTGATCTGAAGAGACTGAGAGAAAAATGCCAAGTCACTACAGCACTAGGAGCCCGTGTCTACACAAAACAGTGGCCTCTCACTGTTGGGTTTCATGAAATGTTGGGGCTCATTCAAGGGGTACTGCTACCTGTTCTGTCTTAGATTATACTTGGTGATGTATCAAACTAACAAGCAAACAGTTCCAGTCACTGTGTATCTTCCACAGGTTACTGACATGCAGCAGAGAGAAGGTGTAAACTCAGTTCTAGATAGCCATCTCATTCTCATTGCACAAAGAGAGTCACAAATTATTTGTTTTAGTATTTACCCATTGCCTGATCCAGGTAGAAACTTTCACATTTGGGTTTATGTAAAATGTAACTAGAACAAGTAGCATTACTTTCCTTTTGCAGTGTCCAGAACACTCAATTTGGTCAAGAAAGACAAGGTAGAAGTCCTTCCTCTATTTTTGTGAGTCTTAAAATGCATTTTCTATAAAGTCCATAAAGAAAATGCTATTAATACTGGACTGTAGAACAGCTCTTATTTTTTTCCTCCGTACCATTCGTATGTACAAAGTAGAACAATTTTAACTAGAGAAAGAATAAGTTCATATTCATCTCTAAGTATTATATCTATTAGGATTTTCTTTTGGAGATATGGCTTAAGTATCTTCAAACAGAGGAAGAACTGCAATATGAATATCCAATATAATTGCTGAATCCTCTATCTAGTAGGCTATGAGAGCAGAGGAAGGTACTACTTCCTCTTTCTGACTGGTTTAAGCGCCTAATCCCAGCGTGATATTCAAGGCTATGAACCCAGTAGAACCCCTAATAGCTTTATAGAGTCTTAAGCTAAACTGCATTTTTATCAGCATTCTGTATTTCTTACATTAGGTGGCTTGTACTTCTTTATGTTATATTTTGTATGTCTCATTCTAAAGAAGTCTCGAATTTTGCAGAGCGCCTGAGCTTGCTGTAGAGAAATCAGCAGACACAAAGATTTTGAAAGTTTGGCTCATTGCTCAAATACCAAATCCACTTAACCTCAAATTCTGAGAAAATGGGTGTGCAGAAGGCACAGTTAAAAGCACCTATCAATAATATGACTAATATAATAATTTATAAAGGTTTCTTCATACATGCAATAAAATACAACATGTTTCAGCCTCACTTAATTAATATGTACTGCAAATTCATTTTCACGAGCTTTCTTTTCATCACTGATTTAGCAATGTGCAAGTGTGTGGTACCTCTGCATAATTACAGGTGTCTGTTTCATTTTTACTAGACAAGGTATAATTAATATGTAAATTCTTTTCTTTTTCTGTGGGAGACGGGCATGTTGGTATTTTAAAGAGCAACGTGTGAGCTATGGGACGGTGACAGGATAAATATACGGAGAGTTCATTTGTGTATGTGCTGAGGGAAGTAAATTACAAGCTTCTCTGTCCCTTACTACTACGAAAATTGTGCAAAGACATGCATCAGAAGGCAGCTTCAGAAACAGCAGAAACTGAGGTGTAAATAGAAGGAGGACATGGGAATCAAAATACAAATGTTTGCCCTGTAGGCAGGCACAGTAGCCAAATCATACAAGAGGGAGAGGGAAAAAAATCTGAGGAAAAATATCAGATGGGAAACAAAGGCAACAATGGAGTTTGTTCTGAACTACATTTACATAGATGTACATCAAGAGTAAAAATAATGTTACTATTTTCAGTGTAAAAGACACCAAATGGGAGGTGAGTTTGAAAAATTATGTGAGAAATTTCTCATGTCCATGACTGTGAGATACTGTCAGCACCAATTTTGCCTTTTCTGAAATGTTTTCTACTCATTCACAACTTCAATGTAGTCCTTTTGAGAATCTACAAACAAATAAAGATTAGGACATAAAAAAATAACATTATAACAAATATTACCCTTATTTTTTTCCCTATTAGGAAAGCTCAGTTTAGCTGTTATCCAAGACCTAACCAGACATTGTCAATATAGAATGTAAATTATATTCTCATGTGATCTAACCAGGTGCTAAAACTAAGATTTCCTTCTCACTGCTGAAGGAATCTGAGAGTTGAATGCTACTGCCTTACACCTTGTCATTTTCCTCCATTCACATTTCTGTACCCATGAGATGTGATGATTAACGATAGAGCCTTACATGGCCTTGCTGGACAATGTGAAACTCCAGTGGCTTCAGGGCTATGTGTCCACCAAACTCAGCAACTTGAAGATTGTCAGTCGGTTTAATGCTTTGTTAATGTAAGCAGCCATGCTAAGTGATATCTTTCAGACTCTGTTTTAAAATCAGTTGGATGCTTTGCCCGTTGCTCCTACTGGAATGCTATTCCAGGAAACTTTTTTCCTAATTTTCAGACAGTTTACAGATATTTGCTTTTTTGATAACATTGTCTTTTAGCTCAAATAAAACTCTTTCTTCCTGATATTTACCCCTGGTGGGTTTAATATCGTTTGTCCTCTCTGACTTAGGTTTCAAGATCTTTTAATCTCTTCTTTGCATGAAAAGTTGTCTATTCCCTAATCATCTCAGCCTGCACCTATTCCACCATTTCCATGAGAACTCTTACCATAGTCCAGGGTACTTTGGCTACATAGCCATCAAGCCCTGACTCATGAAAGAATACCTTGTGTGTCATACCAAAAGTTTTTATTTACCTTCCTGGTTTATATGTTCATATTCACTCCCTCAAATATGAACACATTTTGAAACTATTTCATTAATATATGGATATTTCAACTGTTTATTACTGATTGTACCATATTTTCTAGATAATCTGTACATTATATTCAGTCTTTTTAATAACTATGTGAGATTTTTTTTTTTTTTCCAAACTACCAAATAAATCAACTTTATTGTTCCTCAATATCCATTCCATTCTCTAGTATACCATTCTTGCCTTTTCTTGTGTTTTAAAGCTGGGAACAGGAACAAAAGGAATTACAGGTCTAACCTGAGATTCCCATACTAGTTTTGACCTCAAAAGAAGGAAGAAAAACTTTAATGTGATACATTTCATATGATTTGTATTAACTTTACAAAGGCAAGTACTCTCTGGCATAGATACAGAACAAATAATGCTTGATCACAGTCGTAATGTTTATACTATTCTGATAGATTCGGACACTAGTAGAAGACATTAGTTATTACAGAAGTATTAAAATTTGAGCTACATTCCTGACTCAGAGTTTGGGGGTTTGGGGGTATGGGTGATATTACAAAAGAGCATTTGAACATTATTTTCTGTGATATTTAATTGTGTTCTTATTCTTGCTATCTTAACAATTTGAACAGAAAACTATAGAACCTTGTCTTAAGTATGCCAGTTGAACAAGTTTTTAAAAGTGTATACTTCTAAAGGTCATACGGTTCTTAGCTTTTGAGTCAAATCTGCTACATGATTGCTGGACACTTCATTCTTCTATGATATAAGTGCCATTCTCCTGAGATAAGTGCAGTTTCATGTCTCCATTCTGCAGGAAACTCCACTTAGTTGGACTCCTGTGCCCACATAAAGCCAAAGGTCTGATGAAAGTCTCGGTTAAGGAAATTGCCCTGAAGCTAGGAGGGGCAAATTGAATTGCTGGTATGAAAGAATTTGGTTATGAGAGCTTTTGCTTAAGCCACTTGGGCCTGTCAGGGTTAGCTATCAGAGATATCAAGGTTTTAGGGGATTTAATGTCATACAAACCCTGTATATGACTGAAGCTTTCAAACCTTTTGCTCAGCCACAATCTTGTTTCTACAGATATGAATGTTTTTTATAAGCAGAGAATATCTTCTAGTTGTGGGGCTTCATTACTGAGCGTACAGCTCAGAGCGGCCTGGTGAAAAAAACAGCTGCTTCACAGGATTACCGTACAAATTACCCAGAATAAATATTACTTTATTGCAAAGACTGGGAAAAACTTATGAGTGTTTAAGCTTCGCTATATAACCAATCATTCTCAAATATCCTTTTAAGAGAAGACTCCTAGGACATGGCTCGACTAAAAACTAGTAGCACCATGAATCCACTGGGAACACTTTCTTATGCATTGGGGAAGAGAGGGTGTTTTGAAACCTGTGGAAAAGCACAAATCTGCCTCTAGGTCTTCACTAGATCACATTGCTTCTCAGGGAATAAAATCATAGAATCATAGAATGGTTTGGGTTGGAAGGGACCTCAAAGATCATCTAGTTCCAACCCCCCTGCTGCGGGCAGGGACACCCTCCACTAGAACATGTTGCCCAAAGCCCCATCCAACCTGGTCTTAAAAACTTCCAGGGATGGGGGCATCCACCACCTCTCTGGGCAACCTGTTCCAGTGCCTCACCACCCTCACAGTAAAGAATTTCTTTCTAACGTCTAATCTTCAGCTTAAACCCATTACCCCTTGTCCTGTCACTACAGGTGACAGTACTCCAGGTGGGGTCTCACAAGAGCAGAGTAGAGGGGCAGGATCACCTCCCTCGACCTGCTGGTCACGCCGCTTTTGATGCAGCCCAGGACACGGTTGGCTTTCTGGGCTGCAAGCGCATACTGCCGGCTCATGTTGAGCTTCTCATCAATCAGTACCCCCAAGTCCTTCTCCTCGGGGCTGCTTTCAATCCATTCTTCGCCCAGCCTACAGTCATGCTTGGGATTGCGCCGACCCACGTGCAGGACCTTGCACTTGGCCTTGTTGAACTTCATGCGGTTCACACTGGCTCACCTCTCCAGCCTGTCAAGGTCCCTCTGGATGGCATCCCTTCCCTCCAGCGTGTCGACCACACCACACAGCTTGGTGTCATTGGCAAACCTGCTGAGGGTGCACTCAATCCCACTGTCCATGTCACCAGCAAAGATGTTGAACAGTGCTGGTCCCAGTACCGACCCCTGAGGAACACCGGTCGTCACCGTTCTCCACTTGGACATTGAGTCGTTGACCACAACTCTTTGAGTGCCACCATCCAGCCAATTCCTTATCCACCGAATGGTCCACCCATCGAATCCATGTCTCTCCAATTTAGAGACAAGGATGTCGTGCGGGACAGTGTCAAATGCCTTGCACAAGTCCACGTAGATGACGTCAGTTGCCCTTCCCGATGCTGTAACCCCATCATAGAAGGCCACCAAGTTTGTCAGGCACGATTTGCCCTTTGTGAAGCCATGTTGGCTGTCACCAATCACCTCCTTATTTTCCATGTGCCTGAGCATAGTCTCCAGGAGGGTCTGCTCCATGATTTTGCCAGGCACAGAAGTGAGACTGACCGGCCTGTAGTTCCTTGGGTCTTCCTTTTTTCCCTTCTTAAAAATGGGGGTTATGTTTCCCCTTTTCTAGTCGGTGGGAACTTCACTGGACTGCCAGAACTTCTCAAATATGATGGAGAGTGGCCTGGCCACTTCATCCACCAGTTCCCTCGGGACCCGTGGATGCAACTCATCAGGTCCCATGGACTTGTGCACCTTCAGGTTCCTTAGATATTCTCAAACCTGATCTTCTCCTACAGTGGGCGGTTCTGCATTCTCCCAGTCCCTGCCTGCTGTGACCTGGGCAGTGTGGCTCAAGCACTTGCCAGTGAAGACTCAGGCAAAGAAGTCGTTGAGTACCTCAGCCTTCTCCATATCCTGGGTAACTGGGTCACCCGTTTCATTCTGGAGGGGACCCACATTTTCCCTCGTCCTCCTTTTATCACTAATGTACCTATAGAAGCTTTCCTTGTCGTCCTTGACATCCCTGGCCAGACTAATTTCTATCAGGGCTTTGGCTTTCCTAACCTGATCTCTGGCTGCTCAGACAGTTTCTCTGTATTCTTCCCAGGCTACCTGCCCTTGCTTCCACCCTCTGGAGGCTTCCTTTTTTTGTTTGACTTTGCCCAGGAGCTCCTTGTTCATCCATGGGGCCTCTTGGTGTTTTTGCTTGACTTCCTCTTTGTTGGGATGCATCGCTCCTGAGCCTGGAGGAGGTGACCCTTGAATATTAGCCAGCTGTCTTGGGCCCCTCTTCCTTCCAGGGCTTTGTCCCATGGTATTCTACCAAGCAGGTCCCTGAAGAGGCCAAAGTCTGCTCTCCTGAAGTCCAGGGTAGTGAGCTTGCTGTGTGCCCTCCTCGCTGCCCTGAGGATCTTGAATTGCACCATTTCATGGTCACTGCAGCCAAGGCTGCCCTTGAGATTGGTGTCCCCTACCAGGCCTTCCTTATTGGTGAGAATAAGGTCCAGCATGGCACCTCTCCTCGTGGCTCCTCTGTCACTTGGAGGAGAAAGTTGTCATCAACACATTCCAGGAACTTCCTGGATTGCTTGCACTCAGCTGCGTTGTCCCTCCAGCAGATGTCAGGGTGGTTGAAGTCCCCCATAAGGACCAGGGCTTGTGAGCGTGAGGGTGCTCCTATCTGCCTATAGAGGGCTTCATCTGCTCGGTCCCCCCGGTCAGGTGGCCTGTAGCAGACCCCCGCTATGATGTCCCCTGCCCCAGCCCTCCCTTTAATCCTGACCCATAGGCTCTCGGTGGACTCCTCATCCATCCCCCGATGGAGCTCCATGCACTCCAGCTGGTCATTGACATAGAGGGTGATGCCCCCTCCTCGCCTGCCCTGCCTGTCCTTCCTAAAGAGCCTGTACCCTTCCATCCCAACGCTCCAGTCACAGGAGCTGTCCCACCACGTCTCTGTAATGCCAATAAGGTCATAGCCTTGCAGGCACACACACATCTCCAGCTCCCCTTGTTTGTTCCCCATGCTCCATGTGTTCCCGTAGAGGCATTTCAGTTGTGCCCTCAGTGAGGCTGACCTATTGGCTGGGGTGGCTGGAGTTCTTTTGATGTGTCTTCCCAGTGTTACCCTGATGATTCCTGTTGCATCCGGAGCCCCTGGCCCGTCTCCTTTAGGCTTCGAGCGTGCTGTAGCGCATCCAGCACGTCTCCGAGCAGTAGGCCGAGGGCCCTTGCCAGCACCCCGTCCCTCCAACCTGGGCACATCATCCCATGTCGCTGGCAAGCCTGATGTTATTCCCCTCCCCCTTCGAGCCTAGTTTAAAGCTCTGTCAATGAGCCCCGCTAGTTCCTGGGCAAAGATCCTCTTCCCTCTTTGGGAGAGATGAATCCCATCAGGGTTCATCAGGCCCGGTGCCGTGTAGGCTGCCCCATTGTCAAAGAACCCAAAGTTGTGGCATTGACACCAGCTGCGGACCCATGCATTTATGATAAAATGATCAGTATTCAGGCTGACCACTTTGATAAGCAACAAATTCTTGAGGGTTCTGGGGTTTCAGAAGTGCTCCTGAATACCTTGCTGCAAAAATGATATGCCTTTCTGATTACACTGATTACTAGAAAACACTTCTTTGACACCTTAGATATCACCGCTTTACCTGGACTGTGCAGCTTCTAAGGATTCATATGCTGTTACTCTTTGAGTACCTGAGATGTGTCCTAAGGAGCTGGAAAATCGTAGAGGCTCCCAGTGCCCTGTTTGTTTATTTGTCAAACCCTTGGGTAAAGAGCACTTAGTTGTTATCGATTACCCCCCAAAAAAGACTAAAAGAATTGCTTAGTTGGGAATATAAAACCCACTGTCATGTCTATGACTGTAATCAAAAGCAGATGAGTAGGTATGAGTACAGAGAATCAGACAACCATATGTGATATTTCCACCACACCTTTTCCTAGCCTTCAAGTATTTGCAATACAAGAGTTTCTTGACCCAAAAACTGTTTTCATGTTTTGAGTAATCCTCAGTGGATTTCTTCTGTATGAATTTGTTCAGTTTCTCTTGAAAGATATGAAAAAATTTAGCATCTTGTAACAGGGAATTTTATACTTCAACAACACATTTTGTAAAGAACCTAGCAACTATTAACCCGGACCAGGCTGAAATAAGTAAGTAAATAAGATAAATAAAGGTATTTATACACAAAGAAACACTGTGATATTTTGCTACACATCACCGTAGAAAAGTAGAGGCATAGGTGAGGAAGCGAAGGAAAAACACAGTTAATCTACTAGACTAAGATTAAATAGGAAATTCTTCCTCCATCCAACTGATAGTTTGTAACCTTTCCTGAAACAAACCTTTCAAAAATATCCTTTTTATATACCTTACATCTCAGAGAGATCATCATCCTGAGGGACAAAGTCTCCTCTTCAGAGTTCTTCCAGGTGTCTGTATGCATTTAATATTTTTCTCCAAAGCAAGTTTACTTCTTACTTATCTTAGAGACAGTTCACCCATTTTCCTTAATTAAAATGCGTACTGACTCACTTCCTCACTCTCTTAGAAAGGTGGAAGTCTCTTTGTTAGAACAGGTGTCATCTCTTTACCAGTTAACCTCAAGTTATAAAACTCTTCCCCTTGGTGCCATGATGTAGTGTAAGTGTTCCATTATGACTTTAATTCTGCCTCTTATTTCTCATTCTCAAAGCTAACCCCAGATATTTTATTGCTGGTCTTCATCTGACATCAGACACACCAAGTATTTATAATGACTAACTTTCTTCAAGTTTTCTGTAGCAAAATTTAAAATGCATTTGGGGGGGATTTTAACATCTAGATGTACAGACTGTTTACATTCTCCATTACAACATGACACTGAAGGACTATAAATCCTGCCACTTGATTCAAAAATTTCCCAAGTACCATTAAAGAGGGGTTACAGTACATGTTAAGATCACCTTAGTTTCTGCTTTCATGGCTATGGCTCTAGCTGCTCTACAGCAACTTGGAGCTTCTTAAACTGGTGTATAATTAAGTCATACACACTGATAGTGAGAATGTCATGCATCCAAAGTAAATTGATTTGAAATGTAAACCAACATATCCTAGAGTGTAAAAGAACCACTTCCTGATGTAGTTAGAAAAATATTTCTCTGTTTTGCTGTAATTCCCTTCTGCAAGAAGGGACTACATTTTCAAAAATATTTTGCAGTTACAATTGCAGGTAATTTCTCCAAGGTCCTTTTTTGTTTGTTTTGCTTTTCTTTCCTATACATATATTTAGTATCATCATTGAGTACCAGAATTTGTAGAATTCTTTCCCAATGGATCCTTTAACAGGTAGAGAGCTGAGCTCCTTTCCAAATCTGTCTCCATATTTAGAATTTTCAATTTTGGATGCTATAGTTTTTTTAAGAATCTTTCATGAAATATCATGCAATGTTATTGTTGACAACCTATTTGAAAAAAAAAATCTAGCAAGTTGAACTGATAAAGGCAGTCTTTGAAGTCTAATATGAATCAGTACAATTTTGATACTTATTTCAGGTAAAACATATTTTGTGGACAACATCCTTCTGAACATGAAAATCTCTAATTTATAGTATTCAAAAAGATGTTTGTCTCCTCATCTGATTTTTTTTTTTTAACAAAAATGGGCAAAATAAATTGGTTCTTTTTCCTTGATTTTTTTTTATTTCCCCACTTTCCTTCTCTATTCGCTATTATTAACCAAAATTGAATGAAGAAAAAGAGAGAAGTGAAAACATAAAATATGGAAATTGAATAAAAGAAGGGTGGGGTTTTTTAATGAGAAACACTCAGAAATCATATTAGTAGAAATTAATTAAATCTGCCAAAAGATTCTTTAAAAAGAATCAAAATCTTCCATAAATTTTTCTCATTATTAAAGTCACATTAATTGCATTGCTGGGTAGAACTAAAACTAAAGATATACACTGTTTAAATCAGGTTCTGAATGCACCTTGATCTGTATGAGAGTAACATAACTGTTAGAATACAATGACAGATTTGTTTTCAGGTAGTGACAATACTGGCATACAAGGTGTGCAGCCCTTGTATGTATGTAAGCTCATATGACAAAATACATCCCCTCCTCCTCCAAAGGCTGATTCTGAGGAAATAGCCCCTCCACAATCCTTCTCCATGATTTTTCCATCATCTTAAGGCTGTGCTTTCCTCTGATGTCTGATATGTGTCGTAGAAGCCAATGAAGTTTAACTAGAACAAAATTAGAATAAAATATCAATAAAAGGCTTCCAGAACATGCATACTAGTTTTTAAAGCATATCACCTCATCTGTACTCAGAGACAACCCAGTGAAAACTAGCACAAGTTCAAAAAGAAAGTTCCTCCCTGTCATACGAGGCATTGGCCAAGATCTTAAGAAATTTCTACTTAGTTACTTTCATAAGTAATAAAATCTTGAATAAGAATTTATCTTGAACAATCATAGCAATATCTAATCATGGGTATACATGGAGATTTCTGGAGCATTTTAACCTGGTCAGTATCTGAAAATGCCCAAACTGGAGAATTGTAAACTAAAATATCATGAAAATGAAAAACATTTTAGCTGTATCAGGTAACATCAACAAGTATACTCAGCAAGTCTCTTACTAAAAATGGATTATTTTAAGTGAGTATGAGGAAGTAACTACCATTTGAATAATGTATGGATTCTGTTTATTGCACAAGATCCACCTTTCATTGTCCAGGGTAATTTAAGCATGTGGCATAAAATATAAAAAAAGCAATTGAAATTACTGGCATCTACAGCAACCTAATTTTAACTCAGAAAAACCACAAACAAACAAACAAACAAACAACAACAACAAAACCCAAACCACAAAACCCCCCCAAAACCCACACTAAAACACAAAGAATACCGGTTTTCATATAGTACATGTGATACTTTATTGAGGTATCAAAGAAAAAGATAAAGACCAGAAACGATAACATGGAAATAAGGAAACCCTTTTTAATGCAAATAACACAAGTAACTCATATCCTGTATAAAACAGATTACTATGTAGTTTAGGAAATTAAAATCAAAATACCTGAATCATTTTTTTCTCCACATACTTTATTGCACCCATGACAAGAGACAAAACAAATGTCATTAAATGTTCTAAATGTTCTTATTGAGACAAATTATTATACAATTAATACACAAATTCTTATACAATAATCCACAATCTACTTTACTGATAAGTCCTTTGATATCTCTCCATTGAATCTAATCTTATGTAGTTCAGTTTGATCTACATAGTATACAGAAACTCTAAATAGCAAACTTAAGGGTAAAAATGACCCCAAGAGAGAAACTTTGTTCTTTTATATAAGGTCACTGATTTCAAACACAATCTGTCTGGGTTTACCTACCTTTTTTAAAGTTCTCTTCCTAATATTTTTCAGAAGACAGTGACTCACTTTCTTAAAGGTATTATTCAGTACATAAGTATTCTAATATTTCATCTATAAATATGTTCTATTAATATACTAAAATGTTATAATATTTTTATATAAATGTGTTCTATTAATATACTAGAATAATTTATTAAAATCACAAAAGCAAAATATGAATTAATTTTTGGTAATGTAGCAGAATACATTACAGGGAGTGTTAGAGAAACAAAACCATATTTTGAGTAAATGAAGTTTGCTATCAACTGTTTTGTTTGTTTGGCTGGGTTTTTTTTCCCAAAGGGAAATTTATAATCCTATATCTCTAAGATGTGAACTGGAGGGATATACACGTTTAGGTGGGAGTTCTTCTGTCTCTGTGTATAATAAACCAAGATTTTCAGCTACTAGAAGCTTACAATTAATTCATTTTGTTGCTTAGCATTTTTTGAATTCATGCTATCTCTTTAAATTCATAAACACAAATTTAAGATATTAATTGTGGGCATTTATTTCTGAAAACAATGAAAATTTTCTTGAACAAAGGAGGTAGGCAGTTGGGGATCATGTTCCTGTCTATATAGGAAAAGTAGTTCCCATTAGGGGATCATCTAATCAGCTGAATCTCTTTCACTGAGTTTATAAGGACCAAACTGACAACACCAAGCTTTTTTTTCTTCAGTGTGTTCAACTGCTGCCTAAGAACAAAATGCTAACAGAAGCAGAGCATGAGCAAGGACGTGTGTCCAAGCATTTACACAATTTATAGAGCATTATCTCAGAAGCAGAAATCTTACAGTTGGAACTCTAGAGACAGTTTGCAGATATAAACTCTAAGAATTATATCCAAGTCTATGCAGACTTGAAATCAGCTCCCCACAGGCACAAGGGGTCTTGCCCATCATGCCATGAAATACCCTGCAAGGAAACATTTTCTACCTTTCTGTTGGAGGTGAGCTATCGGCCAAGAAAGCAAGCTACTCAGCTAAAGACTAACTCTGTCCAGAAGGTAATGGGTGGAACTGTGAGATTCTGCTCTTTGTCTCAGAGTTAGTTTTATTGCTTCTGGTTTTAAATCTGAAAATAGTCTAATGTAAAATGCAGGTAAGGGAAGTAGAGCTATGTCCAAAACTTAAGTTCTGCTCCTTTTGCTCCTGAGTCAGATTTCCTGTCACTAGCTCCTCACTTCATTCTGTAATTCTGCTATATCTGGCTATATAATCTCAAGAGGAAAGATGGCATTAGTTTTGGCCAAGGTGTATGTTTATTTCATCATACTCTCTTCAAATGTGTATTTAATCTTTTCTATGCCTATCTTCCAATCCCCAGAAAACAGTACTCATTTATGAAAAAAGTTTATTAGTATGTTCCCCTTTTTGGCAGACATTAGCCAGACCAAATGCAAAGCGGATAAAGGCACCTCACATTTCTTATCTAATTACTTATAGTCAATGGAAGACTCCTGGACATGATGATTATGACATTCCTCAGATGTGTAAAGGGAGCTGACCAGTTTTTTCTCTCCCTGACAAATTAAAAACCTTAAAGCAGCCTTTTCCTTCTACTTCACTCATTTCCAGAGAAGAGCCACTTGATCAGCTACTGAAAAAGTTGGGGGGGAATCATGCATCGAAACAGTCAGAGGAAGTGATTCAGTTGAGAAGTAATGAAGCTCTCTCCATGGCTAGATAATTTTTTGTATCATTACAACTGAAAGAGCAATGCTGGAAGGAAGGGTAAGATAATCTACTTAAGGCAGCACCAAGACCAATCTACATATATATGTACATGTTTCTCAAACTAGCTCCTAAATGGATTGTATTATTCTCTGTCCATCCTCAGAGACACCAGATCACTTATTTGGTGACCAGGCACTTAAAGTTTTAGAAAGACAGTAAAATTTCAGTGCAAATAGTACCATAATAGGTGGGACTGTAATATACTCTGAATTTCTGTCAAATTTCTGACTTCAATTTTATGTGTTCAGTCCAAGAAATAATTTCACCTTCTTCAAGTGACTGCATGCATTTTCCAGTAAATATATGGCTATATGTCAGAAAAGAAAAAACCCAGAAAACATAAAGAGACAGAGATTTCTGAGCTAAAACTGCAGACTGTTTTTCAAGCATGTTCACGAAGTTCCTTTTTCTATTTTCTGAACTTCTTCTGTGGGTTTCCCTGTAGGAAGAAGTGAGCAAATCCTGTGCTTTCTGTGTACATCCCACTTAAATCTATAATTAAAGTTCATTCTTTAAGTATATGGCAGTTTTAAGATAAGCTTATAATAGATCTTCAAAATGTTGTTGAGTATCAATCATTTGGTGAAAAACAATTGGAATTACTCGGTTATTTTAGTAATTTATATCTGGAATCAATTATTTTAAGCATTTTTTAAATATATCGTCTTGTCCTTCTGAAAAAACTCTTCTTTATTGGTAGCTATATTTGGTGCTATAAAATGGATTCCTAACAGAAAAAAATCTAGCATGAATTCTTTTAGCAGGTGCAGGTACCCAGGTGTGCCTGGACAGACACGGCCTGTTCCAACTGGCTCTAATGGACCCACCACAGGGCACAGCTGAGCTCCTCAGCTAAGATGGTGGTGCCTCAGGGAAAATGTATTTAAGAAAGGGCAAAATGCTGCATGGGAGTGAGGAAAAATTGTGAGAGAAGCAGTCCTGTGAGCATCAAGGTGAGAGACGAAAGAGGGGGAGGATGTGCTTCAAGTGCCGGAGCAGAGATTCTCCTGGAGGCTGTGGAGGACCCCATGCCAAAGTGTCTCTATTTTGACCCACGAGCTTTCTCATCCTATTTTCTCCTCCTGTGCTGCTGAGGAGGAGGAGGACTGAGTGAGCAGCTGGGTGAGAGTATGGCTGTTGACAAAGGCTAACCCACCACAATTCTTCACGTTTGTCTTTTGACACATTGATATAAAAAAGTAATAACTACCATCCCTTGTTTTTCTTTTACACTTTGCTATTAAGTTTTAATTCATATAGACATATTTCAGTATTTCCTTTTATGTTATTTATGTTCATTTTCAAGTTATGATCCTTTTCCAAACTTAATTCTAAATTGTATGTACATACAAATCCTTACAGTGTTAGATAAATCTAAACTGGAAGCATTTAAACAATTTTAGAACAGTTCTTGAAGGATCTGATAACCCTTATATTTATAGGAAACTGACAGAATGGCACAAATTCTAAAACAAAACAGCTTTCCAGGCTCCTCTTTGTGTAACTCTATATAAAGATATATTCATCTGAACTTAACAGACTAGAATTACTTTATTGCTTTCAAGTTGGTAATAATTGCACAAATTATCCCTGAGCTGAAAGCTCTACATTCACTATACAAACAACAGTATAATTCATACCTTGCTGAACAAGAACACCCTCAAAAGTATATTTGTAACATCATAATATATTGAAAGATTTATCTTATATCCAATTCTTTATTTTTGTTATTGTTGGTTTTGTACTACAGAAGACAATGTCACTATGTGATCAGTCTGAGTACAGGAATCTGGAAAGTCATAGAACTATAACCACCAGACTAGTGAGCTTCTGGAGCAGCTTTCCACTATACATAAAATTTAAAATAATAATATATATAAATAATAATTAGCATGTTATCTGGATGGTGTATGAAAAGACTTATTTAAAAGATGTCTGTTCAAGACAACAAAGCTTGGACTTAATGGTTCAAAGGTTTCTTTCTTTTCAACTCCTTTTCTTTTGTGTTCATAATTTTTTTTTGGGAAATTCATAAGTTCTTAATGTACACTGGCACATATTCAGTACTGGTGAATATGACACCCAAGAGAAGGGGTTCACAATCTGTCCTTAATTAATTTTTAAAACAGATTATTCCATCGTTAACAAAGGTTGCTCTCCATTCAATCTCAGATCAGTATGCAAATTGTATTACACTTTTTTTTTTTTCCTTTAAACCATAATGCCTTCATTTAGCTAAACTTCAAGAAAATAGATTTATTCTCCTGGAAGGAAGATGGATAATTAAATCTTCCATGAAAATGATTAAGTCTTATTGAAAAAAAATCTAGTGAGAAACATTTAATTGCAATTGACTGAAAGAGTGCTGCATTAAGAGAATATAGATCAAAACATTTGGCATGCACAACTGAGATGGGCTAAACCAGAAAAATCTAGTACTTAAATAAGAGGCAGACACCCACACAGAATAAGTCACCTCTACTCTGTTGTATGTCTTCAAGCACATGACAACAAATATCACTAGGAATGACACTACAAAATCACCATGCCCCTATAATTCCAGTTTTCACATGAGGTGTGACTTCTATTACCGCTTCCCTTAAAATAAGTATAAAAAACAGGAGAAGAAAAAAAAATCAAAATTATTATTTTCATGATTTCTCTAAGATCTCCTATTAAAATGCCCTTCTGTTTCTATGGCATACTAATAATATACTGAGTCTCCTACACTCATTTTTATCCCCTTCTTTGCCTTTGCTGTTGGGCAGTGTCAGGGTACTGCTGCTCTGGGAATTAGCTTACAAAAGCTGCTTTATTGCTCTTCACTGAGCACCTTCCCACAGGGACCTTTAGTGTCACCTCGGTAATGCAACTAGCTGCCTCCAGTCCAGTGCCTGGAATCCAACATTTATTTTTACCTTTGATTTGATTTCATTTTCTCATGATGTCAGAAAACATTTGCAAAAGCTTGCCTTGAATTCTAATTTTTGTAACATTATATATTCTGACTGTCATCAATGGAAGTTTTGGTGATGGGGAAGAAACAGAAAGAGGGAGTCTCTAAAAGAAAAAAAAAATACTGATGTGTTGTCAAAAAACTACTATGTTTACTTTTAAAATCAACAAGTATTTAGTTAAAGTAATAGTGTGCAGACTTCTAAATAAAGCTACAAGTTATAACACACAAGGCAAAAAGCATATCAGTTCCCTCATTATTGCACATTGAGAGGGAAGCAGAGCTAAGTAAGGGAAGCATAGAAGGATCCTTTTAAATTTAATTCTGAGTACAATCTGTATCAATTTTAAACCACTGAATTTAAACAATCAACATGGGGATCCAGCACTGGATTGAAACTGGTTATTTATTCCATAATACAGATAGGCATACATATTCTTGGTCAAGTTTTTGGATCAGTTGCAATTAGTCTCTTGATCATGTCAGAAGGCAGATACTAGATTTGATTTTGATTTGGATACTGATATTCAGACAAATCTACATTTGAATTAAAGATGGCAAAATACTTCTATTTGTCATGCAAGCTATTAATTTGAGACTCACTAATGGAAGATGCTTCACTGTAGAAAGAAGCTAGATCAATCTTGGTAAGACTGAGTCAGGAGAGGTAAAGGCTTTATGACCTTACAGTGTTGTTGGTTTGGGTTTTTTTCCACCCCTGACGTGGTTTAGGCCCAGCCGGTAGCTGGGTGCCACGCACCACTCACTCACCCCTCCCCCGGCGGGCTGGGGAGGAGAACGGAAAAACAACGGCAAAGCCTCGAGGGTTGGGATAAGGGCAGTTTACTGGGACAGCAAGGGAGAGGGAAACAATCAACAACAGTAATGATAACAGATATTCACAATGGGTGATAACAAAGAACAATTTACCGATCCCACGACCGACCGGACGCTCAGCCTGTCCCGGAGCCACACCGAACCCACCCCTGCCCGACTGGCCCCCGTTTATGGTGAGCGTGATGTCACATGGTATGGAATAGCCCCCAGCCAGCTTGGCTCACCTGTCCTGGCTCTTTGTGAAATTAACTCTAGCCTTGCCAGAACCAGGACAACCCCTTTGGGTTGTTCATTTACTAGATTTAGATTAATCTGATTTCAAATCATTTTTATGGGAATACATTGCATTGTACAGTATAACCAATGTCTATACACGTATTATTCACTCCCAGTGGTCCATAAAAGTTAGTGACCATTAAAGAAACACTTCACTGCAATATTGCCTGGCATTTTTGATATTTAGAATAAGTGATGCCAGTACTGTATTTTTGTGTCTGAATAAGGATCAGATTTTCTCTCCCTTCCTCAGTTTGAGGGTACCTTAATATGGCCGTAACTTCAGTAAGACTGTGGCAGCTGCACAGCCACTTTCCCTGTCGCAGTGTCCTTTGTTTCAGAGGGGCACACCAGCAAATGTTTTCATAGCTTTTTTGGACCTGCTCCATTCTACTCTGCATAGTAAAATTCAGGGCTTTCCTTACCCTTTCCATAACCTTTACCCACTTTATTTCCAGTTATGTGATATAGAGCATCATGCAATGTCCTGGTTTTCTCTCCATTTGCTACAGCTGAAATGAGAATTAAGAGGGCAGGGGAATTATATTCATTATTCCACATGTCCAAGCCAAGGCGGAGACAAGTTAAGCACCTCTCTGCATTCAGAAAATACTCTCAGAGTAAGCTCTTACTTCTAGGATACCCAAGGGTAGAATTCATCTCACTTAAATTTAAACACCTAATGTATGGAGACTGCGTGTGATCTTGATATGTAGCCTCCTCTTACAGTTAATGAAGAGGAACAGGCACTTATAGGGTGCAGTTCATCTCATTCAGAAGTAGTTGACTAAAATAGGGCAGACAAACCATGCCTTAGAGTAACCTATTTCTCTGTTTATTTTTGACTATTAAAAAGTTGAGGATTTCTACATCTAAATAATTCCAGTTTTAGGGCAGATGAAACTCACCTTCATTCTTTTGGTCATAGTTTTCTTCACCGAAGCCAAAAGGAAATTTGTCAAATGTATAAATATTGCATCCTTTTCTTTCAGTGAGACATAGTCCACATGCAATTCCGTAATGAAATGGTACTTACATAGTAATGGGGTTTTGTTAAGCACATAGTTATTGACCATTTTGGTGTTTGAGAAAAACAAAACCAATATATTTACCTTTTTTTTTTTTTTCCTGTTGTCTTTAATGCAGACACTACAACAACATAACCCTACTCTGTAAATCTGTTTTAGAATTTTTCATTCCATTTGTGGTAACAACAGTTGAACAGTCTACAGGAATGTCTATTATTCTGTTTTAGTACAGACAAAAATGCCCATCTTTTGTATTTAGTCTGAAAAGTGTTGCTTTGGAGTTATAGCACAATATAAAAAAAGGAATAATTTACAGAGGTGTTTTGTTCCTGTGTAGTAGAGAACATGTCACTTCAGCCCCTGATATGCAAAGTTCTAAAAGGTCACTTCTTTCCCTATACATGCAAGTTCCTCGTAAAGCTAACATTTTTTTCTGAATTCCATTAGCTTTTTTTTTTTATCAAAGGCTTGCAAGTGTTTTGATGTATTCAACAAAAGATCTATTTAGCAGGCATAGTGGCTGCAAACATTAGGAGGGATTGAGAACAAAATTACTGAAGATGTGCTTCAGTGCATCCTTTGCTTCAATATATTCAATGCTTAACTGTGTATATGTTGCTTTTTCAATTCACAGAAGTATTAATTAACACCTAATGGATCTTTCATGTTACATGGAAACCTCACATATGTTTGTTGTACGATTTTATTTGCATAATAATGCATGAATTCATTTTACATTGACCTCAGCAATAACCAAAATGTGATTGCTCATTTCCATTAAGTCAAACCGCCTAGGTACTAAAGAAGTCTAATGCTACAGACTTATTTTATATGATTTATTAATGAGCTATTTATATACCAGGGGTGTTCTTAGGAGCAGTTTTGTCAGCCTGTGAAGCTGGGTCAGCCTGATATTAATGTAATGTTTGTGATTTACTTAGCAAACAACCTAACTTTTCTGAGCAGCATTATCAAATTACATATTTATGCAAAATTTCAAGACATCTAAACTCATCATTTTCCCCCTGATTGCTTTCCAGAACACATCAAATAAATTTAGTATACATGAGGAGCACATATTATCTAAGTACTCCATAAAGATCAATACCTGCAACATGACTATTTAGAGCCATCTCTTCCTCTCAGGCTCATATAAATCTGCTTATTACAGTGGAATTGTTTCTAATTAAATCCTGAGAAGAATCAAAACCTTAATGTGCACATTAAAAAAGGAATGCACAAGTAATTAATAATCTGCAATCTGTTTAAGCTCTGGCTATTAACTTCATTGTAAATACATGGAATATACTTACTTATGTGAGGTGTACACATGTAAAAAGTAATAACCAATACAGATTTGCAGTGAAAAAGAAGGATTCAGGGCTTTGAAGATAATGCAAAAATGACAAATTATAATTTTTTAAAAATATAATTCATTCAAGTTTGAAACAAGTTTTAAAAATGTGGGTAGCATGTATTAGGACTCAGTTCTATGTTCTACCAAGTCTGGTTTTGACAACATTTTTGAAACACTAGATATAAGTGATAGGACTTCATATATTTAATGGCTAAAAGGACTGAGTAATTAAAAATTAATTTGACTTTTCTAATAGCAGACAACTTTCCTGCAATAAGTGTAACAGGCTTGTGTTTGAAATAAAGAATATCTACTGGACATGGAGCTTATGCCATGTTTCCTCACAATCTGCTATAATTACTGATTATCCAGTTTAAAAATCTACAAGTATTGTAGTTCATTTTCTTTTATTTAATTTTCTTCTGCTTCAGCTACCAGCACTGGTTCTAGTTAGGCTTTCTCTGCTACATTAAAAGCCCTCTTGTGTCAGATATCAACTTCCTCAAGTAACATGCTTAGGTCATATTTTCATATGCTTTTAAAATAATATATATATATATTTATATCACATTTTTGTTGTTTCCAACACCAGCATTTTAAAAACCTGTCCAGATTATCTTAAAAGTTGAACAAGGAAGTTAGAGATCACTGTGTAAACAATAGTGATAATATATCATACAGAATAATAAGGAAAGTAATTTGTCTCTGAACGAACTGAATTTGAGAATTTAAGGTTTTTGTAGAATGGATCAGACTCCTCCTCAAAATAGTTTTTCTAAAAGAAATTCTTTCTTTTATACTTCTTAGCAAAAGAATTAAGGGATTTGATTTTCAAATTATTTGATTTATAAGTATTTTCATGGTATTTAGTAGGTGGTATGTTTCTATATGATTCTTGGGCCCTATATTATCTAGTTGGATTATGTTTCCGAGAAGCACTATAAATCTTGACAGAGCTTAAGAGGAGATGATTCCAAATGCTTATTGGAAAATGTGTGCAAACAAAAGTTTGGAAGACAATGGGGCTTGATTCACATGATCACATATAGGTGTTTAAAGTTATTTAAGATTGTGACCTTCCTCTACTACTCCAGATGGATATTAGTATTCTGTTGATTTTGTGTGATATCTTCTAATCCCACATGATATCTCGGATTCATCTAAAATGGATTAGATACCTATATTTGGGTAACCAAAGTGTTGAACTTCTAAATGGCTACAGATTGATAAGAAGATTCCAAATATCTTTGATACATATTGTAGTATTTTCTATTTCATAGACTAGAAATCTTAGAAAGTAAGATGAGACTCTAAATATGAATTTGACAGCATTCTAATATGAAGATAAATATTGCTTAGAGTAGTTATTAATATGCTACATCCTCTCAAATCTTGACATTAATCACTGAGAAAACTACTGTGAATTACTGCACTTTGAAAGTGAGTCAACAGACTAGTAACAATAAAAAATACATCAGAAACTCACCTTTGTAAGTTGTCATTTTGTCTTTAGTGTTTATAATAATAGATTTTAATTATGATTCAAGATATTATACATGAAGAATCAAGCACTAGTAATAAGAAGTCTAACTTGCTGTGTTGATTATTAACTATGTGATGATTTGAAGGGTGACATTATACAGGTTTGTCGAATTTTAAAAGACGCGGATCAATATGTTGCTCAGAGACATGGTCTGTTGCTTTTTCAGGTTTCTGTAAAAATATAAATGTATTAAATATTTATAAATATATAATGTATATATGTATAAATGTAAAAAATATTTCCACTTAAGGTAATTTTTTTCCTTTCATTCATGCTATACAGAAAGGTGAGGAAGTTATGCAGTCACACTGAGCAATACATTGCTATTAAAATATGAACATTGAACAGGTTTGTAAGTTTTTTCTTGTGGCTGCTACAAAGTTTTATCTTAAAAGAGATCTTTTATTCTGACAAATAACCGCCCCCCCCCCCAAAAAAAAAAAAAAAACCAAACAAAAAAACCACAACCATGAAACCAGGAAAAAATATGAAGGTGTTTAAAAAGAAAAAGAAAAACGTTGTTCAAAGGGGATGAGAAGTACCAGCTGTAAGTCATGTAAAATGACTGACAGTTCATGAAATCTTATTAAGCAGAAAATCTCATAAGAAATAAGGCATTTTGTAATCCACCTCCTAGCTTCCTAAGTAGTGAAGGGATTGACTGGGTGAAGCCTAATGATTCAAAAGCTGTTTCTTTACTTTTTCTCAAGGCTAATTACTTTTTCCAGAACTGAGTTTATTCTGGTTTTGGTTCAATTGTCTTAAAAGAATATTGAACACAACATCCAAGAATCCAACTGTCTCCTCAACAAAATGTGATGTTTCTCAAGTCCAAGGTTGAAATAGAGTGTAAGTAAAACATCCCAAACTGAACCCTATAAAAGTACTTGGCCACACTATATTGATCTTGTTTCTAACTACAATAATTAAAACTCAAAAATCACATCTAGGCATCATAAAAAAGCTTCAGACAGATATAGTAAAAAGGCCTTGCACAGTTTTCCAAAAGTCTTGGACAAGAACAGACATCTGAATTAAAAAAAAAAAAAAATTAAAAAAACCCCACACCAAACCAACAAACCCCAAAACCCAAAGGATAACAGGAATACAGCATTTTAGCATGAATAAGTGTGTACTTTAGACTAAAGGTTTTTCTGCAATTTCATTGGAACAAGATTTCGTATACACATAATTTTAAGTTCCACAGAGTCATGAAGAAAAAAAAAAGGAAAAGGAAAAAAAAGGAAAAAGGTTTCATTGGCTTATTGTCCTTTTTCAAACTTTTAAAGGTTTCTACAATGGAAAAAAGATGCATGATGGAAGATGAGAACTATTTAAAAAAATAATAATATCTTGTTTCCCCCCCAAAACCAGAAAAAATCCCAAAGAACTGCTATGCACAGTAGATGAAGTTCCAGAGATGAAAGGATTATTTACTACTAATAATAACTGAATTGTTTCACAATAGTACCACTGTTCATTTTCAAAGCACCCACAGACATTTGACCTTGATTTTCCAATGACCATTTGAGTTTCAAAAGAAACACTTTGAAAAAATTCAGAAAGTATCATCACCAAGAACACATTTTCCCTCACTGAGAAAAGTGATTTCAAATGTGACTAACTAAAAGTATTTATCATCTTTCTGCTCTCACCCTTTTTTATCCTTAACTGCAATGCAATCATTTTAGTGGCTAATGTCTTCAAATAATGTGTTTAACTTCGTCACATGACTAAAAATGAGTTAAAAGTACTTAGTAGATAAAAATGCTTCACTGAATGTTAGAATATTATAATGTGATATATTATGTGCATTCTTTTATAATGTTTGTCAAAAGACATATTAATTTTTTCTTGAAATACATCTGTTAAATAAGTTCAAATATACTAACCTGTACAGAATACCTGCAAGTAGTATATGTAACATAGTATTTCAGTATCATCATAAGTAAAGGTTTTAAGGAGTAAAGGTTTTAAAATATTAATGAAATGGTTAATGCCCAAACAACGCCATTAACCTCTATTAGGACTGAAGTGGCCTACGTATAGGCCACTTCCAGAGAACAGCTTTCGCTCCTGGATAGTTCTTTCCATTTTATTATTTTTTTTAATATAAATCACTTTATAGCCATAGCACATTTAGTATCCAGGAAAAATCTTAACTTTCCTTTATTTGACCATTGTTGAAAAAAAATAGGACTAGAAGCTCTCTTATTGAATCAGAAATTCTAATCAAAATTCATTATCAACATGTGAATGTAACAGGATGTGGACAATGAAAAAGTTATCTTGGTAAATGTTACAGAAAAGAAGTTGAAATTTGCAATTTTGTCTAAAAACCAAAGCCGATGTTTGATCTTGACTGCATCTCTTTCTAGGAGCCACCTTCACTGAGGAGTGGAAGTTAGGTAAGTATTTTAATAGGATCTATTTAGAATGTAAACAAAATTAAGAAGCAATTTATATGGACTGTGTGCCAGATTTAATTAGTATTATTTTGCAGAAGATATGGGAATTCAAATTTGATGCAACAGAATACAGAAATTAATACACAGAAGTGAAATCATTTATTTAAAAGGACTGAATAACTAACACAAGAAGTTTCCCAGGCAAAGAGGTGACCAAAGTATGTGTGGTACAATTACCAACTCTCTTTACAAAAACTATGGGAATTCAAATGAACTTATCCAATTGCAAATTGAAAACAGATAGAGAGAATTACTCCCTTTCCAATGGGTATCTCCTACTGCAGGATACTGGGGGGGGGAATCTGTTTTCAAAAAGGAACTAGAAAAGTTCATAAAAGAATTATTAAATAAAGATTATTAATTACATAGAAACCATATTAAGAAGTCCTTGAAACAAAACCTGTCTGACCTCGGAGAACATTCTGGGCATTATCACTACATATTTGTCCTATTACACACGTGTAGATGTGGCTCTAAGGAACATGGTTTAGTGGTTAGACTTGGCAATGCCAGGTTAATGGTTGGACTGATGATCTTAAAGGTCTTTTCCAAACTAAATGATTCTATGATTCTATGATTCTTCACCAAACATCCACTTTTGGCCACTGTAAGAACCAGGATATAAACCTACATGGACCTGCTATTTAATGTGGTTTAGTTGCAGTGTTAGCAGCAGTGGCAAAGCAAAGTCCATCTATTACTTATTTTCCATCTCATACTAGATTAACCCTGTCAGTAAGTGCTGGGAAGATGTAATCAAGGTCTTCAGTCAGAGGAGTGTTTTACTACATGCTTTGCCCATGACACTAATTCAACCTGAATTCATACATACGTTCAAAATTATCACACAAGAAGTTAAACCAAGATAACTGGAATGATTTTTTCTCAAAGTTTAATCAATTCATGAAAAAGTTCATAAAGTTCACTACATTCATTGATTCAGGGTGTTCTTTCTAATCATATGTTCCCGACATGTTCCTATTTTTAAAAATGGAATTTTAAATTACATATTTTAATTATATTGGTTTTATTATGTTATAAAACAAATATATTGAGAAATGGATTAGTGGGAGCTATGGAACTTGTAGTACTCCATAGTGTGGTCAATCCTATACTCTCATCAGTCAGAGATATATATTAAAGACAGCTCTATCAGAGAAATATAGAAATATTTCTTTTATCATGTATGGATTTACCACCAGGAACTAAAGAGACTTTAACCTTCAGAAAAACCATTAATGACATTCTGAATTCTGTGATGCAGTCTACACCCTAGAGTGTCCTTCTTTTCGGTCTGCCTTTAGTCTGTAGTATCCCAGGATTTCATCTCATAACAACCATATCCAGTCAATCGGTTGAGATAATTTTTTATCTTGTTAAGTAGTATAACAAATCTCCAGTACAAAACTCCCAGCAGAGGTGTATGAAGTTCATCCATGTAGCACTGAGTGATCATAGTTCTGCCAAAAATAATATATATGTATATGTATCATATATATATTAAAAAAAAAAAAAAAAGACAACAAGTTGAGTGAGAGTGTTGATCTGCTGGATGGTAGAAAGGCTCTACAGAGGGACCTGGACAGGCTGGATCAATGGGCTGAGGCCAACTGTATGAGGTTCAACAAGGCTCAGTGCTGGGTCCTGCACTTGGGTCACAACAACCCCATGCAACGCTACAGGCTTGGGGAAGAGTGGCTGGAAAGCAGCCCCTGTGGAAAAGGACCTCGTAGTACTGGTCAACAGACAGCTCACTATGAGCCAGCAGTGTGCCCAGGTGGCCAAGAAGGCCAACAGCATTCTGGCTTGTATCAGACATAGTGTGGCCAGCAGGACTAGGGAAGTGATTGTCCCCTTGTACTCAGCACTGGTGAGGCTGCACCTTGAGTCCTGTGTTCAGTTTTGGGCCCCTCACTATGAGAAAGACATTGAGGTGCTGGAGCGCGTCCAAAGAAGGGCAACAAAGCTGGTGAAGGGCCTAGAGAACAGGTCTTATGAGGAATGGCTGAGGGAACTGGGGTTGCTTAGCCTGGAGAAGAAGAGGCTGAGGGGAGACCTTATTGCTCTCTACAACTACCTGAAAGGAGGTTGTAGCCAGGTGGGTGTTGGTCTCTTCTCCCAAGTAACAAGCGAGGAAACAGCCTCAAGTTGCACCAGGGGAGGTTTAGATTGGATATTAGGAAAAATTTTTTCACCAAAAGGTTATCAATCACTGGAACAGGCTGCCCAAGGAAGTGGTTGAGTCACCATCCCCGGAGGTATTTAAAAGATGCATAGATGTGATTCTGAGGGACCCGGTTCAGTGGTTGAACTTGGCAGTGTTAGGTTAACAGTTGGACTTGATGATCTTAAAAGTCTTTTGCAACCAAAACGATTCCATGATTCTATGATTCTATATTTATACTAATTATCATTAACTCCATAATTCCAAATGTCTAATTTTGATTGTTTAGTAGACCACAAAATTATTAAATCAAGTGACTAATGTCTCCTTAACCAAGTTTTATTGTGACGAGTCCCTAAACCACCAAGCACTAATAACTGTAGCATAGATGCACTGTGCGTCCAAGTATCCCAATAAGCTTTTCAAGGTATTCCCCCAGGTTTGTTTTTGGTATTGTCTGTTTGGTTTTGGTCAAGTAAGTACTCAAAACTTCAGAAATACATTCTCTCCAGTATTTATGCCTTTTACCTCCATTCTGCTCTCACAGAGATGAACAGATTTCCATGACTTCTACTGTAAGATGCCAACTTCTAATTGATGCATGCTGAGAGGGTAGATATAACAACCATTTCTCATACAGTTCTGCTGCTTCTCTCCACTGAGTTGCCCATGTCTATTTTGCCCTTGACTGTGTTCAAGCAAGTTCTCAAGTTACCCTCTATTAGTAACTAGTAACAGTATTGATTCAGTCAAACCAGGATCTTTTCACCCAGTGTTTTTTTCATAATTGTAGGGAAGTAACTCTGGAAGGTTTATTAACAGAGGAAGAGGAATCTCTTATGAGAGACAAATATATCTATATTAATTTTCTCCATAAAGTGGACTCGCTCTTCCTATTTTATTCATGCGCAGATATTAATTATGTTGAATTAAATGACAATGGAAGTATTCAAAGAGGTATAATGGTAAAAGGTATTAAAACCCCTAACTGAACAAAGGTAGAGGGTTTTTGCTTTGTTTTGTTTTCCAAAAACAAACTAGATTATCTTAAGTAAAAAAGGTAGCTTTTTCCTTTGGAGATGGAAGTTGAGAATACTAAGTCCATGAGCAACTCATTAAAAATATAAAAATATAATAAACAGTCCAATTCATCAAACATTGTTATTTTAAGTGTAAATAAATATACATTTTTTCAATTAATTTCTAGAAATAATTAAAAATACATGGAATCTACATATACGCAAAATTAAATACCTTCTGTTTACCATATAAATCAAGAAAGTGACATTTTATATACTGCAGACCCTCTAAAAGATAGAAAACTTAACTCAGGGGTAAAAAGAACTATTAGGTTTTTCTTGTTCTTGCTTGTATCATATATATATTATACTTATTGCATTTCATTCATATTGTACACCATTTTGACATTCCAGTCTCTAGCTACCTACTTTTTTCTATCATCTCTGACACTACAATGAGAAATTCGCAGCCATTCTCTTGTCCAAAATAGGCCATTTCAAGTCGAAACAAGAGAATAGTTATAACAGTAGTAACAGTCATAATAATAAATGGTTAACAACTCCTTCCAAAATCTAGACACCAAAGTTGACCTCTTCAATTTTTCCACATTTCCTGGGAGCCTTTTACTTGACATTTTTGTGGGGGTTGGTGGGGCTTTTTGACCCTTTTTTTTTCTTTTTTCCAAATGATATTTCCTGTGGAGTTTTGGAAATAACAACTCAGGAATAAAAGTAATAATAACTATGAAATTATTTTGTGAACTTTCTCAAATAGTTTCTAATGTTTTATACAATTTAAAAGAAACCGGGGCATTACAGAATAAGCCCATATTTAAGAGTTTAGTACTTTCAGTTCAGTATTTTCCTATAGAAAACTATTTAAGGTGTTCATCACAAAACTAGAAGTCTATGACTTTTGCTTTCACAATGGCATTTTCTCCAACAAACATTTTATTGAAGGTGATAAGTTCTGGGATATGAAATAAATTCGTATAATTAAAAATCAAAGCCAATACTTAATAAATTCCTTGCATCATTCTCTCTCTCTCTTTCTTTCTCCCCCTTCCTCTCTCTTCCTCCCTCCCAAGAGATCCTGTTCAATATCTGTAAAAAAATTAAAAATTCCCTGAGCAAGACAAACACATTAAACAATATGGAATCCATATGGAAAATATATTTCTTTTTCTAACAATACATAAATAATCATGTAGGTTATTTTATTCTAGAACAACTAGTACAAATATTATTCAATCATTGGAAAAGCAGACAAAATTTATTTCTGTGAAATAGTTTTTCTTTAAATTGTACAACCTGATAACAGGCACAGAAGATGTATGAACTGACCATGATGAACCAAAATGTTTTATTTTTTCATAGTTAGTGTTTATTTGCTTTCTTTTATTTTAAGATGGATTAATTAATTACTTTTAGCAGCTAGATCTCCAGAGTATAACTTGGAAAACCAAATCTTAAAAATTATTTGCCAATTTTTCTTATAAATTGGTAAACAAATACATAAAATTTTATAGTCATATACATATACAAAATAAGCAACTTACCAAATTATTTGAGAAATGTGGATTTCATGAGAAACAGATCTTCTGTAAAACTGAAACTATTCACAAATTCTGTACAAAATCAGTGAAAAGCCTTGGTAGAAAAAAAAGTGAAAGATAATATAATAATATCAAAATATATTCATTTGATATTTATAAATTAAATACATTAAATATGGAATTTCAGAAATATCGGAGAAGCTCATGCAACATTCTCAAAATTTATTTTTTCCATGTATAATATTCCACGTTTATTTCTAATTGATTATTCTTCAAAGAGAGTAATGGGACTTTAAATTGCTCAGTAAAACTATACAAGCAGACTCGAGTTTGTGCTTACATATGTTCATATTATTCATTCACATCATCTAAAAAGTGGGAAAAAAATCTCAAAATGTAATTTTTATATAAATTATGTTTTTCTCTAGTACTTCATTTTGGTCACAAAATTGAAACATACATTCTTTGAGTAGATGGGACCTGAAATGGAATTATCCTATTGCTACAGTTAGGCATGCTGCTAAGAAATTATTTTTAAGTTTCTTATTGAGTTCACACCTTTTATCGCATTAGTAGTTTCAGGAAATATAAAAAAAAAAATACTGCTTTATTATCATCCAATTCTTAGCAATTAACTACATGCAACAACTGTATGAATAAATTAGTGAACTGATTCATAGGTCATACAATGAAAAATATCAGAAAGTGTGTGTGGTTTTTGACATAAAAATAATTAAAAGTTTTAAAATAACACCATAAAATATAACTTTTTTCTGCTCTATTAATGTTACAAATATATATATAAAATATACTTGTTCCTCTCACACTACCTAATCATCCAATCAAATTTATTTTATATATAGACAATGTGAATATTATATTTGTATGTATATGTGCTGTGTCTTTACACAAATATGTGTGTTTACATAAATGACAAAATTTTATCAGTGTATTGCATAAGATTTTGTATTATATATATAAATATATGAGATATATATGTATGTAGCATTTGATTTTAAATTAAATTTAAACTAACTCTTCTTCCAAATGTTTAAAATACCCACTATGCACATAAGAGGAACAATTGCATAAGCATCCAATATGCAGACATATTGTGCAAGTAATTTTGCAAGAGGGAATGCTAACATTTAAAAATCTGTTTCATGTTTTACAAGGACCAACCCAATGAGAATTTTGTTATACACATGTATAAATCATGGAAAATAAGGATAGACAATGAAAACACAGGAAGACCTTTAACACCAAAGTGAAGTTTGATTTTAGCTAACATTTACTTCCAAATTTAGGAAATGGCTTGACTCCATTCCAGAATAGGTGACATGTTTATATTACCTTGTGCCCTCCTGTTCCCCAGTAGTCTTTGACTTACCATATTGTGACCTTTATAATAGCTTTATAGAGGATCAATCAGGTCAAGACAGAACTGTAATACAAAGAAGTATTCATTATTTTATATTGGCTTAAACTAATAGGCGTGACAAGTAAAACACGCGTGATTGATTTCCTGACCTTTAAAGTGTTTTATATGTAAAGTGCATAAGTTCCAGCCGTACAAGGTATTTAATGTTAAAAATGAATTTTAATGTTTAACTATATTTGTTATATGCTGCCAGTGGAACTCATGTTTCCTGACAGCAAAATCTACTATTACATCTCTTTGCAAAGACTCTTTTCATGAACTTCTCTGATACCTTTCCAGTTCTTTAAAATATAATATGAATATCCAAAGAATAAGATCTCTTTTAATAGCTATTCATTTGTTATGACTATATACTGAATTGGAATCAAGACAAAATCAAGTTCAGGAATTTTTCAGAGGCTAACTTTCCAAACAGCTACATAAACTACTAATGTATCTTTGGGACTGAATATAAAATGACAGCAATAGAAGTTGTGTGGGAGAGGGAGAAATAGGTGAAAAATGCATGTTTTCCTGTTTTGACAAAAATCAGAACCCATTTCTGAAAGATATTAATGATCTAACATAAAGAATTCTTTGAATCTTTATACATTTGTTCTCTACAGAAAGTGAGTTTTGAGCACCTACTCATAACTTGTTTATAGGAGACTTAGCTAAGATTTTCTAGAGCCCACTATGGATTGAAGTATGTAAAATGTTGGGGATCAATTTTGAGATGTGAATCAAGGGATCTAATTTTCAATTACAATAGAAAGGTACTAACCTTAAAATGAAACATATTTTTAGGGTGTCCTGTCAGATCCTCTTAAGTTCAAGTGTGTCTTTTATAGTAGTCTTCTGTTTGAAGATATCAATTCTAAGAATGATATTAACCTAAAATCACAGTTAACGGAAGCAACTGTTAAACCATCTGTTTCAAATCTATATTTCAGTGTTCTTTGCATGTACTTCTTTTACTCACTTCTATACCCCATGAATCTTAACTTTAATGATGTTTAGTGCTTTGAAAAATCTGTAATTGGCCCAACATATATTTACCTTGTTTCCACTTAGAGACCAGAACATGGATCTCATTATCAAGCAAAAAACAATTATCCTCATTTGCTCTTTAGGGTCTTCATAGTCAGAGAATTAAGTTTTGAATTTTTTTCTACTACTTCTGTGAATCTTAATGGAATCACATTGATACATATATTACTTTTTTAATACATGCATTTCAAAGTTTGTCTTTTTTTTTTTTTTTTTTTTCACTAGCTAGTGTCATCAACTCTTTATCCTTTTGATGTTTTCACTAAACCAGAGGAGCCTTTCTTTTGCTAAAAATACAGCAGGGTCATAGGAACAGCTGTGGTGGGTCATTTCAACACATCTATTCAAACACCACCAAAAATTGTTGTTATATGTCCACTGGCTAGAATAGGTTCTCCTAGCCTATATACATATATATATACACACATGTGTGTGCACACAAATTGGAGTTGTACATACACACATAGTCATACTTATTATGTATACCTTTTTACATGCTTCTACAATTCCTATTTTTATCTATTGTCAAAGCCTAGGTGTCAAAAAAAATCAGACTAGATTTTTTTCTCAAGATTTCTCACAGCCCAGCTTCTTCTGATTCAAATGCCTTATTTAAGAGTCTCAGACTTCACATTCTTTGTAATATCAGGGGTTTTAGTTGTAATTCTACAGATACTAGTATTGGATTTCTCTCTTTACGAGGTTTATTATTATTTTTATTTTAATACATTTTAAGTCATGCAAAATGAATTTTACAAACCTGTAAAAATTCACTCATTATTGATTAAAAATATTACTACCAGTTACCTTTGGAGAAAAATAATTTTGAGGAAAAGTTGGAGAATAACTTCAGCCAGTGATTTTTTAAAATATTTTTATTACACATGTCATGTTGGAAATAGCTATTCACTGTATCTGAAACATAAGTTTTGTGGAAAAAAGACCGAGAACACCCTCCTGAATTTCAAGGCAAAGATTAAGATAGAATTTTCAGATAAAACTATTACTTATATTTGAAATACAGCTTATTTTATAACTTTAAAAGACAGCATGCGCCAATTGTGTAGTTTATGGCAATCAAACCATTGGAAATAAATACTGAATTTCTTGAAGGTCTTTCATCTGTCTTTCTCTAAAGCATTAACTACAATAAATAATTAAACAAAGTAACTATATCTAAACATTCACAGATAAAGCTAAAATCAAAATTCATCTTTCTGCTAACAGTATTATTTCAGTTGAGAAAAGCATTTAAGTAAGATGAATTAGTTAGTCATTCAAGAAAGCAATAAGTAGAAAAAAAATGCAGTATTGGAACAGAATGGTCTACCCAAAATCATGTATAAGGGTGACATTGATCTGATTAAAAGGAGGGGGGGGAAAGAGTTTTAGTGGTTGGCTGTGCCTGAGCTAATCAGGATAGGCTCCATTCACAGTCAACGGAGAAAAATAGACACTTCCAGGTATGATTCATTTCATCCCAAATGAAATGTCTAAAATTGGTCAGATTAGCTGTGCCCTAAAATAGCCTTTTTCCTCCACTAATCAAGAAGGGCACATACAGAGACTGGCTTAGCTCCCAGTGTGTACAATGTGGATGGTCAAATATAACTAAAGCGTAACTCCTCACATTTCTGTAGTACATTTGCACTGTTTTCTGTATATCTAGTCAGATTCTATTTTCAATAATGTTTTAATAGTAGTAACAAGATTGAACAATTTAAATTGAGTTGAACGGACCTAGATGAATAAATCCTAATGAAGTCTGCAAAGCTGTAAGCCTGTCTCCTTAGAAAAGCTCAGCTTAAAAAGTAAAAGAAATCATACAGTAATTTTGAGTATTTGAATCTAATTCTCAGCCCTTGTAAAAAGGTAAACACAGCAATAAGAGACTTAAGCAACTGAATACAAGTTTAACAGAGATTAAGTCTCTCAGACTGACTAAAATGGCATTTTAAATTTACAAAGTTGTACCCAAGACACTGTCTTAAGAATATGCCATATGTTTAGTCACATAACGTAACTGACATTTACAGCAAGCAAAGGTATACTGATTTCAACAGATACTCTAATAAACTGCATTTAAGAACACTCAAGTGTGCCACAGTTTGCCAGAGAATTGAGTTATTTCATTAACTGTTTGGGGGGGGGAGCTGGTGTTTGGGTTTGGGGGTTTTTTCTGGGGTTTTTTTTTTCCTGCTGTTAGCAAGATATTATCTTTCTTGGTGTCTGTGTCTATCTAGAAGTTATCACCATGATATGAGTGTACTAGAATAATAAGGAACCACTGATTTATAGTACAATGTAGATATCAAAAATGTTACTAATTCATTTTCAAAACTGAGTTTATCCTCAACATGCCTGAAATTTCCAGCCTTTGAAACTGGATATATACAGAAGTTGTCCTTCAAAGACACAGGGCACAAATGAAAATTAGACTAGCTGTAGAAAATGTTATATTAATTTAAAGTCTGGCTTAACTCCAGATATTTTAGAATTTTATTGTATTAGAAAATGGTAAGGGGGGAAAAAGCCTCTTCAGGTACTACGTAAGTCCTGCTTTGTTCATCTTTTTTAGCCTGGTTGTCACAGTAAATACCGGCTGGGCTAGTTTCAGTCATGTAAACATAAGTTTATAGGGCTGTTAATGACTGCTTAGAAATTCTTGTGGCTTCCAGCTGCTGCTACTGAAATCTGTGGGCTTGCTTAATTCACACTTGTCACATTTGCCCAGCCCCATGTCTTAGATCACTGTAAATATCTGTGAATCAAGCTGCATAGAAAAAAATCTGGTTTAAGCAAAGGTTACCATCTAAAGTCAGGCATCTGTGGGATGCCGGACTTGTCCATGCTTGTTGGTGCCAAATACAGGGCCATTATGACCCAGCAAAAGGGGCCCGGGGGGGGGGGTCCGACTTGGGCAAGAGCAGGAATTGGGCAACTTGCTCATCTTGTACTGATAAGCACCGGACCTGAACAGGGGCAGGAGACGAGCAATTTGTTCATCTTAACAAGATGCAGTGCCTGATGGTCTACTCCTCAATCAACTAAGTGACGCCTGGGGTGAGGGGGAGCCTTCACAGCTTGACATTACTTCGGTAAAACTAAACAGACCACCGCTCCTCTGTACTGAACGCCTTTGTTCTCTGCCACTTCCCCCCCCAGCCCCGATCAACTGCACAACAAGCCTTGTTAAGGGCCAGTAGGCACACAATACCTGACTTAGTCCCACCTCGCCAAAAGTATAAATCTGGCATTTAGAATCCTCTTTTTTGAGGACGAGAACTCCAACTATCTGGATGGGTCGACGGGCCTGGACCTCTCTCCTTCCCAAGCAGGGACGCCTCTTTGGTAAGACTTGCGCCTCCGATTATGTCAGATGTTACCCTGGGAAAAGCTATCATTAACAAAAACGCTGAACTATTAACTTGAGCTCAAAATTATTGCAGTAAGTGCATTTATCAACGGCAATTCTGAACTTTTTATATCTGTCGTCTCAATAAATTACCTATTTTTTTCAACTTTGCGAAACTGTTTCAGTGAAAGTCCTTAGTGGGGCTCTGACAGGCAAACATTGACTCTGATAAGTGGCTACACACATAATCCTTTGGACATAAACCATTGACCAAGTCTGGGACTAAGACTGGACCTAGCCGCACCTAGGCTCCTCTCTGAGAAGGAGTTTAGAAAGCAAGGGGGTCCTTTCTGAACTTCGTGACTCAACGGGAGGGCCTCCCTCAGCCACACATCAGACTTGTACCCTTTTGCGCGACAGCATCTAGTCTTGGTTTATCACCACAAAGAGAATTTAACTGAGCAAATTGTTAATCATCAAAATCTTGGTTACGGGCAAGAAGGAATCGCCTTATATATACAATTGATAATTTATTGTTAGTATAATTGAAATCTTAACAGTCTAATCCAAGAATCATTACTTGTTCAGATCCCATTGTTACAGAGAAAGAAAGAGTAGTTCTATAGAGAAGAAGTCTCAATAAATGCCCATGGCTTACAGTTTTGGGGTTTCCAGTGTTTGCCTATACCCCATCCCCTATCATCTCTCAGCCGCAGTCCTCTATGACACATCCCGTGTCCCTACTTCTCAAGGCCTCTGCTGTAGTACCAGACTTCTATTTCTTTATGTTATCATCAGGTTAGCATCATAAAATGTTGATGGCATTGTTTATAAGATATGCAAAACCAACCCAACTTGTCTGGTCAATTAGAAAACCAAGTGAAACAAAGCTGCAGGCAGGTCAAGAAAAGATCAGACAGAGCAGGTCTGACAAGCCTGAGTCCTGAGGCTTTGTGCAAAGCATGTGCCCTATTACTAGAAGTCACGATACCATATTTCAAGCTACAGGGTAACAAAACTCAGGTTTCTAGCGCTATTTCAGGTACTAATGCACATTCTGCCTTCCTCCAGCTGTCCATTTCAGATGCCCTAGGATGTCTGAAAATGGAGATTTGGAGGCCAGTTAGAATACTGATGACAACAGATATGACACAATCTGCATAAGATCCGTGTTCTGGAGAGGCAGCTGGAGGCCATGGAGAGTTCCCTAAGGCAGCTAGGATGGCATAAAGTGCTTACGTCAAAGCTGTAACATGTACAATCAATGAAGAGAGAAAGCTCTTCTGAGATGGCAATTCATCCCAACTGGAGATAAATTTAATGTGAGGAAGTGACTTATGACAATCTGCTCTCTTCTAATTTTAATGGGAGAATACACAGCTAACTTAGACTGGGAAACCTAAATTTAAGACAACAAATAAATGAGAAGAAATAATAATTTGTGCTGCAATAGCAGAAAACATTTCTGAGTTGTCCTTGATTTTGTGTTAGCTCCACCAGTATTCCTTCAGGGTAAGAGATTTCTCTGTTTCTGAAGTCACATACCTATGCCAAAATGGCAAGACTTGCTAACATAGCACAATACCATTTATTGTGGTTTATCTCCAGCCGGCAGCTAAGCCCATCTGCCACTCCCCTCCTGTGGCATGGGGAAGAGGATCAGAAGACTAAAAGTGAGAAAACTCATGGGTTGAAATAAAGACAGTTTAGTAGGTAAAGAAAAAGCTGTGCACTCAAGCAAAGCAACACAAGGAATTCATTCACCACTTCCCATGGGCAAGCAGGTGTTCAGCCATCTCCAGGAAAGCAGGGCTCCATCATGTGTAATGGTTACTTGGGAAGACAAATGACATCACTCTGAACGCCCTCCTCTTTGTCCCTCTTCCCCCAACTTTATATGCTGAGCATGACATCATATGGTATGCAATATCCCTTTGGTCAGTTGGGGTCAGCTGTCCCGGCTGTGTCCCCTCCCAACTCCTTGTGCATCCCCAGCCTACTCGCTGGTGGGGTGGTGTGAGAAGCAGAAAAGGCCTTGGCTCTGTGTATGCGCTGCTCAGCAGTAACTAAAACATCCCCGTGTTACCACCACCATTTTCAGCACAAATCCAAAACATAGCCCCAGACTAACTAGTATGAAGCAAATAAACTCTATCCCAGCCAAAACCAGCACACCATGCTACTAAGTCTACTGGTCTTCAAGGTCTTCCAGAAATAGCCTATATGCCTTGTTGACTACTGTCTGTATGAACAGACTACTGTCTGTATAAGCATACCCTCTCTTTTTAAATCTAAAAAACCCTCACTGATTACATTTTACTTTTAAACATAAACCAAAAAGTGTGAAATGCAGACTTTAACTGTCACACCTTTTAATTAATTTTCCTCTTTCATGCTTTATGAAACAACTTGTTTCAGTCCTAACTCCCTACTGTTCCTCACTTCAAAGTGCTTCTCTCCTTAGAAAATAAAACAAGTTCTTAGATAGGTGGAGTAGTTAAACTGAATCATACTATATGGATTCAGATAATGACATTCAAAGAATTTCCTCTGTAATCATGCCTAAATGGCTGATCAGGGAGTATATATGGAGGGGAACTGATTAAATAATGAAAGCTATCCTTCAGCTAGTATAGTTAGCTAAACTGAATTAATCATAAATATTCTTTTTGAGTTCAGTAAAGGTACTGGGTAGAGAGCTTGCATCAAAGATCAGCATGCTTTTTGAGCTCTCTGAAGTCCATTTATTGTGTTATGTTTCTGAATTGCTTGCTAACTCTCTTTTAACTGTAATGAGGATGAATTCTGGTTGCTCTAAAGTAGGTTTTGGGTGGATTTTTAAATTGTTGTTATGGGATCCTGAATTGCCATCATCAAGAACACATACAAGCTTTAAAAAAAAAAAAAAAAAAAAAAGACATTTAGTGACTGCAAGACATATTTTGAGTGTCTTGAAGATTCTCACTGCAGTAATTAGTTGTATTTGATATAATGAACCAAGTGGCTACTTTCTGTCCTGCACTACTTTTTTTGTAGCTTTATAACCTCAAGGGATCCTGAGAGACTTAACCTGTGGAAATTTTATCTTAAAGTGTTCTTCTTTTCTGAGCAACCAGTATTGTATTCTGACCTCAGTAACACCTCCAGAAAATGGATTAATAGTCTCCAATTTATTAAAGACCTCATGCTCGCCCTTTGTTTTATTCATCTGATACCTAAAAGAATCACTCCTAGATATGCTGACTCACTCTTTCCCATCTAGCATTGTATCCAGTACACCTAACTCTTGCCTAATTTCGGGTTTATGTATGGAAACTCGTTTATGCCTCTAGTGAAAACCTAAACTAGTAGGTAGGCTCCTTCTAGGCTTTACTGACACTAATAGTTATGTTCAAAAGGCATCTCCCCGGTTTTCTTGGAAGTTTCCTAAGAACATAACTTCAGATACTCATATGCCATGTTATTATGTGGAGAAAGGCACAGGAATAATAATTTACATTCTAACCCAGCAGTAGATATTGCCACGGAAGTCAGAGAAAGTGGTTGTACATCTACTTCAATCTAAAGGAGCTTGAAAACACTTGTTTCATGTCCTAAGAAAGTGCCACAACCACCTTATCATAGGATATCCTTGGTGGCAGCATGCTCTATTCCTCCTTCTGAAAGCAAACCATTGTGCAGCTAAGAATGCAAAAGTTCAAAGAACGAATATTTTTATAACAACTGATTGGAGGAGAAGAAGAAAGATATTTTGTATCAATTATTTTAAGGTTCTGTGTGCAGTGTTGGTTTTATTTGCTTGTTCAATTTATGAATATTCTAGTATTTAATATATATGAATATAAAATAGTTAAATGACACTTAAAGGAAGTAGATAGGGAGGAACCTTTTGAGGCTGAGGTGAGCGTGATATTGGTTTCTCAGAAAGTGCACATTTCAGAGAAAAGAGGTGGTTAAAACAGAAAGTAAACTGAGACAAAGAGTTAACATTCAGCATGATAATAGAGGATTCAAATGCATAAGTACTTTGTCTGGCAGCTGGGTGATCTTTCCAAGGCTGATAACCGAATTCTGAACGCTTTGTACTTCTAAAAGATTTGCCTTATAGAATGAAGCAATCAGTAATATCTGACTTATATACTCCAACTAACTGTATCAGGTATTGAGGAGGGCAAGATCTACAACAGAAAATGAGAACTAGTCTATCTTAATATAAGTTAATCAGTCACTGAAAAACAATGTTAATGGGGCATGCAACTTTTCATTTTTTTAAATATAATTTGATATTTCCCTACTTTTTTTTTTTTTTAAATCTGTGACATTACACTTGGAGAAAAGAGGAATTGAGAACAGAAGTGTTGGATAAGGCAGTCTATTCAGGATATTGATGAAAGCCAACTTCATTTCCTTTTTGAAATTTCCTTTTCTTAATTTCCTTTCCTCTCATCTTCCACATCTTCCTCTCTCACTGTGAATTTATGTTCCATATAACACAGCACGACTTTCTGTCAAATTTCAGAATAGGATAAAGATATTCCAAATTACAAAAGTCACAAAATCATACATAAAAAATTCTTGTGAAAGAAATATATGGTACTTCTGAGTTAATTTCTTTAAAGTATGCTGCTTTCTGAAATGCCTCCTTTTGGTGATCTATGTTTTGTTTAAATTTTCTATGGTAAAAGAGGACACCAGGTTTCCTGGAAAACAAATAGCATTGAGACTGTTGCAAGTGATTTTCTTAAATATCACCAAACAGTGAGGTGAAAATTATTCTGATGAGAATGAACTTTCTGAAGTAAAACTTTTGGAGTCAATACTTTTTTAAAATGTTTTCCACCTGGTAGGGCAAGGTATGATCCATGGTTACCAGAACACCCAATAGGAAAAAAAAAAAAAAAAGTCTGCTGAGTTCATACAACATATAAATGTTTTACAAAACTGTATTTTGTTGAAAAAATGGACCTTCAGAGATATTCATCAGTTCATACAGGGATATGACTCAAATACTTTTCTAATAAAATATTTTTATATGAAAAAAATTCTCAAATATAGTGTATGTACCATTTCAGAAGCAAAGGTTAAACTCACAAAGAAAATCGAACATCAAGAGGTCAAAATGTTAGAGACAGATGCTCATGTCTTGTGGCGATCTCCATGGGAGGCAGAAATCCTTCTCCTCCAGGAGTTTAACAGCTTTGTAGTTTCTTTCTGGCTATTCAGCACTGAGGGTGAATCTTTGCTCTTACCTTCAAGCTCCTGGCTTATCATATGTGGAACTTTTCTTCTGCTTACCTCAATTATATTTTGGCAAATTCCTCTGCACATTCCACTCTGCATAAGGAACTGTTCCAGAGCAAAGTCATGGTCCTGTTCCTTATGTTGGTCTCTAAATTTTCCTCCTCAATTTAGAGGATTTAGAGTGCTCAAGGGTACGTTATGATTTTTCTAAGCTGGTGGGAAGACAAGTCTTTGCCCCGTAACAGAAAAACTAAATAAATTTAATGGGAAAATATGGGCTGAATTTTTCAATACATACAGGTATTGCTAAGAAGTGGCTTTTATTAGGCAACAGTTGTCACATTTGAATACAAGCACAGCATGTAAGAGGAAGAACACAGAAGAAATGCAAAAAAGATAAAAGGAATGTATTGTGTATCAAAACAATTCTTTTAAACATGCTGTGGACTGACTCTTTCACTAGTGTGTCCCCACACAAACTTTACTAGAGATCAAACCTATAACATATACCATGTGGCAGTAGTGATGTGTGGGTAGCACCCAGATGCTTCCACTGATTTCAGAGAGCAAAAAATTTGTCTGTGTTTAATGCATTTTACAGATGTAGTGACCTAACCTTTAATGAAGTATATATTGACTTTTCATCTTCATTAAAACTGTAAATATTCCTGAAGATGCAACATAATGAGTGGTGAGTGACTTAAATTATACAAAACCATTTTGAGTTTCTTAATGAAAGGAAGAGCTTTCCTTTATTTATGAGAACACATATATACCATCAAAACTGGTCTTCAGCTTAATGGTGTCCACCTGAATGGTAGTGGCATAAGTTCAGAATATGTTATGGTTTGCAACATAAGAAAGAAGTATGAATTTCCTTTCCCATATTTTGTCTTTAAATGTTATTCCAGAAGCAGAAAAGAAAATATGAGGTTTGTGACATACCTAAATGACCAGAAAATAATAGCTGTCATAGACATGAATGTTTTCTATTAAACTTTGGGCTAATGAAGAAAAGGAAACATTGTTGCAAAATACAGTATGGCACTTGCTGAATAAACAGCTTAATTTTTCTGCTTCTACTTTTTTCTCTTTATATCCTTGTGCTGGTTTTGGCTAGGGTAGAGTTAATTTTCTTCATAGTAGCCAGTATGAGGCTATGTTTTGGATTTGTACTGAAACAGTGTTGATAACACAGGGACATTTTAGTTACTGCTGAGCAATGCTTACACAGAGTCAAGGTCTTTTCTGCTTCTCACACCACCCCACCAGCGAGTAGACTGAGGTTGCACAAGAAGTTGGGAGGGGACACAGCCAGGACAGCTGACCCCAACTGACCAAAGGGATATTCCATACCATATGGCATCATGCTAAGCATTGTATTGGGTTTGCGTGACAGGGTTTTGGTAGGGGGGGACTACAGGGATGGCTTCTGCGAGAATATGCTAGAAGCTTCCCCAATATCTGATAGAGCCAATGCCAGTTGACTCCAAGACAGACCTGCTGCTGGCCAAGGCTGAGCCCATCAGTGACAGTGGTAGCGCCTCTGTGATACCATATTTAAGAAGAAAAAACCAAAAATCAGGAGTTTTTGCAGCCAAAGAGAGGAGTGAGAAGACGTGAGAAACTCTGCAGACACCAAGGTCAGTGCAGAAGGATGAGGAGGAGGTGCTCCAGGTGCCAGAGCAGAGATTCCCCTGCAGCCTGTGGAGAAGATCATGGTGAGGCAGGCTGTGCCCCTGCAGCCCATGGAGGTTGATGGTAGAGCAGAGATTCCACCTGTAACCCATGCAGGACCCCACAGTGGAGGAGGTGGATGCCTGAAAGAGGCTGTGACCCCGTGGGAAGCTCACTCTGGAACATGGTCCTCGCAGGACCCGTGAACCCGTGGAGAGAGAAGCCCACACCAGAGCAGGTTTGCTGGCAGGACCTGTGACCCTGTGGGGGACCCACGCTGGAGCAGTTTGCTCCTGAAGGTCTGCACCCCATGGGAGAGACCCATGCTGGAGCATTTTGTGAAGAACTGCAGCCCATGGGAAGGACTCACATTGGAGAAGTTCATGAAGAACTGTCTCCTGTGGGAGGGACCCCATGCTGGAGCAGGGGAAGAGTGTGAAGAGTCCTCCCCCTGAGGAGGAAGTAGCGGCAGAAACAACGTGTGATGAACTGACCACCACCTCCATTCCCCGTCCCCTTCTGCCGCTGAGAGGGGAGGAGGTAGAGAATTCGGGAGTGAAGTTGAGCCTGGGGTAGAAGGGAGGGGTGGAGGGAAGGTGTTTTATGATTTGGTTTCATTTCTCATTACTCAACTTTGATTTGATTGGTAATAAACTAAATTAATTTTTCTAAGTTGAGTCTGTTTTGCCCATGACAGTAATTGGTAAGTGATCTCTCCCTGTCCTTATCTCGACCCACGAGCATTTTGTTATATTTTTTCTCCTCTGTCCAGCTGAGGAGGGGAGTGATAGAGCGGCTTTGGGAGGCACCTGGCCTCCTGCCAGTGTCAAGCCACCAAAAGCTTACAAAGCTGGGGGAAGAAGGAAAAAGAGGGGATGTTCAGAGTGATGGCGTCTGTCTTCCCAAGTAACCACTATGCATGATGGAGCCCTGCTTTCCTGGAGGTGGCTGAACACCTGCCTGCCCATGGGAAGTGGTGAATGAATTCCTTGTCTTGCTTTGCTTGTGTGCACAGCTTTTGCTTTACCTATTAAATTGTCTTTATCTCAACTCATGAGTTTTCTCACTTTTACTCTTCTGATTGTCTCCCCCATCCCACCAGGGAGGAGTGAGAAAGTGGCTGTGTGGTGCTTAGCTGCCGGCTGGGGTTGAACCATGACAATCCTTAGAGACAAAGTTTGGCCTGATCCCACAGAACTCATTATGTCTCCATAAGTATACATAAGAGTACTATGACAACAAAAATAATTTAATTTAGAAATGCGGTTAAAAAAAATTCTAATCATCTTGGTCTGGTTTAAATTAAATAGACCTTTTTGTCAATTTTAATTTTGAGATATGGTACACCCAATGTTACAGAGACTTGATTGTCTCTTAATAGTCACAGGTTTCAGCACCTGATGACTTCAGCTTGACTGCCGTCAATCATTTGAACTGGATACATGACTTTCTTTTTTAGATTCCTCATCATCTAAGGCTTTTGTATAAACAACTGTATATCAACATCTACTAGCAGAATATGTAATTTCAATGAGTTGAAGAGTCTTCTCCTAAGCTAACTTTGAAAATTTATATCATATAAGATTTTCCACATCCAGATAGTGTTAAAAAGCCTGAAAACATTTTTAGAAAATAGGATATGAATTCTGGGCTCAAAGTCATAAAATATTCACATTTTAGCCACTATGATCTACTCCCTCAAATGCAAATGCTAATACTGCTGTAAGCAAGACAGTTGAAGGATGTGAGACAAGGTTTGTACAGAAAGATAATATCCTTGATTAGACAAAAGTGTTATGAGTGGAAAAAACAAGCTTTTTCATATACCATTTTTTATTCATGCCACCATCTCTCAAGTATTTCATGAGACATGGCTTGTGAGAAGAGATAGCGCCTTTAGGAAAAAAAGCATACTGCAAAGGCAAGCACCAAGCCTTTCCGGCATGTAGTTCTTGTCTCAGTCCACAGAAAGCTTATTTTATTTTTTCCTAAAGGCACTATCTCTTCTCACAAGCCATGTCTCATGAAATATGTGAGAGACGGTGGTAGAGCTGTCTCTGTTATAGCATGAAAAGTTATGATATGTTGATGGTGTAACATACAGTAATGTTGCAAGGTGACGGATTCAACATACTGCTTTTATGTTGCAGAAATCAGTCAGGTTTCATGTCCAGGGACTTAACTGTAGTGTACAATAAGCCTGTGTAGGGTCTACCCTTCTCCCTTCTTTGAAGTACAGAGTTATTCGCAAAGACCTAGAAGCATCAACCACAATGATTTTCATATACTTCTGACCATTAAGCAAAGATTGAAAAGAACACATTGCCTAGTTACTACCTTCGTTTGTAACCACATGAATTATGAATCAGTGCCAGTGAAACAGACAGCCAGCAGGTTTGCCAAGCTGTCCATCTGAAGGGCTGTCTTTTCATTCCAGGTTTAGATGTACTTGTTGTGTCTTTATCGTAAACTCAGGTATCCAGCTTTTAATATTCTAGTTGTTCTGTTGTAAGGTGCTTTTGGAAAGTAAAAAGAACCAAGAGGGAACCAGCTAAGAAATCATAGACTTGAATACTATGAAAATTTCCTGTCGCCAATGATAGCCTTAGTCTCTCATGCGTCTGAAGGTCTACTTCCCTGATATTGTTTCATATCAAGTTACCACATATGCAAAATTTTATTTTCTGCACAACTTTCCCTTGATGATTTGGTCTTATTAATTTTTTAAAGTTAATAGTAGCCTTTTTGTTCACTTAAACAGACCTTCCACAAATTAGACTGAGCACAGGCACAAAAAGGACAAGAAAGTCATCGGGAGTAGTCAGCATGGACTAGGCAAGGGGAAGTCATGCTTGACCAACTTGATAAACTTCTGTGATGAAATGCCTAGCCTTGTATATGAGGGAGGAGCTGTAGATATTGTCTACCTGGACTTTGGAAAGACCTTTTACACTGTCTCCTGTAAGATCCTCATAGACATGTATGTTGATGTACGATCAGTGACATGAAGTCTGGTTGGAGTCTGGTAACTAGCAGTATACCCCATGGGTCAGTACTGGGTCCAGTCCTGTTTAATATCCTCATTAACAATCCAGATGATGGGTCAGAGTGTACTCCTCAGCATGTTTACTGACAACACAAAACTGGGAGGAATGGCTCATAGGCATCATGATGCTGTCCAGAGGGATCTTGACAAGCTGGAGAAATTAGTTGACTAGAAACTCATGGAGTTCAACAAAGGGAAGTGCAAAGTCCTGCACTTAGGAAGGAACAACCCCATGCACTAATAGATGCTGGGGGCTGCCCAACTGGAAAGCAGTTTGGCAGAAAAGGCCCCAGAGGTCCTGGTGGACACAAACTTGAACAGGAACCAGCAATGTGCCCTTGCTGCAAAGAATGCAAATGGTATCCTGGGCTGCATTAGACAAAGTATTGACAACAGATTGAGCAAGGCGATCCTTTCCCTCTACTAAGAACTGGTGAGGCCACATCTGAAGTCCTGTGACCAATTCTGGGATCCTCAGTACAAGAGAGACATGGACATATTGGAGAGAGTGCAATGAAGGGCACGTGGATAAGGAGAAAAGGGCAGCTCACATATGGAGAAAGGATGAGAGGGCTGGGACAGTTCATTCTGAAGAAGAGAAGGCTCAAGGGGATCTCATCAATGTCTATGAATACCTGAAAGGAGATTCTAAAGAAGACAGAACCAAGCTCCTCTCAGTGGTGCCCGGTGACAGGAACAGAGGCAATGGACACAAAGTGAAACATAGGAGGTTTCATCTGAATGTCAGGAAACACTTTTTTCCTGTGAGAGTGACTGATCACTGGCACAGGTTGCCCAGAGAGGTTGTGGATTCTGATATTGAAAAGTTGTCTAGACATGGTCCTGGGCACGCAGCTCTAGATGGCCCTGCTTGAGCCAGGGGGTTGGACAAGATGACCTCCAGAGGCTCCTTCCAACCTCAACCATTCCGTGATTCTGTGGTGTAAAATCAGTATTAAATACAGAAAATTGCCATCGACCTTTTGTTAGCATGTAAAAGATTATGCAAATATACTGTAAAATATTGTTATGAGTAGTACAAAATGGATCGAAGGTTTGCATGTAGACATAAAGAAATACAAGTGTTATTTTATTATTAAAATTTCACCCTTGAAATATACCTGTTTATCACCTCATCTCAAAATTCTGTCATCTGTGTTCATTGAAATGGACAGTAATTAAATTCACAGTATTGTCTGTCTTTTATGGGTGGATTTTTTTTTCTCATGTAAAGTTCAGGAAAACAAAATACTAATATCACTCACATAGTTCCAGAAGAAGACTGTAATGATATTGCTAGATTTTAATTACTCCTTATTATTTCATAGTTTTGCATAAGAAGACAATAACTCTGTACTGCTATCTATTCTCATTAGAAGCCTTTCATATGAAATAGATATCATGATTTCCATTTTTGTATGATATGTAAATTAAATTAACGTGACCCACAACTATACACTGTCCCTGGTAGCTGTCTGCATTTTGATCAGCTGGACATTTCTTGTTTATACCTTGGTAACCTGTTGGGAAAAAACAGAATTGGCTAAGCAATTAAAATTCAAGATAGGTCATAGTAGTAAAATACATGAACATACTACCTGATTTCACATAATGGACTAGACATTGAAAAATTCCAATACCTCATTTTTGGACACAGATGTTAATGAGAACAGAAACTGGCACAATATAAATCAGTATGACATGATTTCATGAAAATAAGGGGGATAGGAGAAGTGAAATATTAAAATCTCAAGATGTTCTCATTAGTCTGAAGACTGAAAAACTATGATTGTATTGGGTCACTATAATCTAATCCAAGAAGAAAGAACCCTCTCAATTTTTCAAGCACTTTGAATAATAAATTACTCCTTTGCAGAGAAATGCAGAGGTTTTTTTTTTTTTTTTTTTTTACATTACTTAAGTGAGACACAAACATTCCGTCTTAACAGTTTTCATTTCCAGTGCCCTGACCTGGAATGAAATCTATGTCCTTGAGCAACACATCTGGATGGTCTGAGCAATACATAGAGTAAGGTAACTGATTAATGTTCCTATGTTAGTAGTAAATAGTTTGTTTATTTGAATCTCTAACAAATAGAACAAAAAATGAGGAAATTGCTAATAAAACATTATCTCTGATAAAGAATAAGAGACATTTAACACACTTCATTCTTACTAACAGGAGAATTGTCTTCTCTTGTGGTTCTACAAAATAATTTATTTTAAAATATTTTACTAGAACACATTAAAATTATCTAACTATCATTACATTATGCTTATAAAAAGCTGATATCTATTTTGGTTATTTATAGTAATATTCATTAATTGGCATGAATTCTATCAGTAGGGTTGTGCCAGTGATCGTTCTTTCTTTAATACCTTAATGGAATAAAATGTATTGGAAATGAACATAATTTTGAGACGCATATAATTTCTTTTGAGTAGTAATTGATGATTTTCAGGCAGAGATTATGTAATGATATGTGAAATTTGTTTTATTAATGTTGAGATTCCTGTTGCATTGCTAAAGTGGTAACAGACCCTCACTAACATTACCCATTGTTTCTGAGTATGATAATTCATCCTTTTCTGTTGTTTGTTCTTTAAGTTATTTGTCCTTTTCAGCTCTTCTTAAGATCTCTTGGTTCTGTTCAATAAGAGATTGTAATGAATCTCTTTTTCAGTTGCTTAAAATTGTTTAATATTTCCTAACCCAGATGACTTTATGCTGAGATTGTTTGTTTGTCTGTTTGTTTTCTGCAAATGTAAATTCAGGTAAAATGTTATGGTGTTTATACGAAATATATTTTGTCTAGTCCAAATCACTTATTAAAGACATGTATCTCCATTGACAACAGGGAATGCCTAACATGGTAATACTGCTCGATTTAGGAGCAACATTTAAATTTTTAAAGTTAGAGGGAATGAAGCCAAAGCCAAAAGGCTCAGAGAGACAATGAAGTTATGTTTTAACTAGCTATTGAGTATTAGCTGAACAATCAAATTCATTTTATTTCCTTGGCACCACAACAAAATAGTTTTAAAATGAATTCTGCCAGTTAGAATTTGAATTGACTAAGAGCAGAAAAATAATTATTATAGTTCAGTCCTTATTTGAGACTGACTGTTAAACTATTTAAAGCTACAGTGTAGACTGTCTCTGCATTATTTGAGATGGTAAAGAAGCTTTTATTTAAAGTGTGGTTTCCAACTTTATAGGGTGGATTAACAATACACACCACAAGTGACAGATGGAAGCGGAAATCTTCTGTGCTTTCAGTAATGGTCTTCCAATCAGTACTTAGGAGAATCAAGGAGAAGAAAGGGAAAGGTGAGAAGATGAAATAGTTCAGGACAGTCCTTGATATACTATTTATATAATCTTTAAGCATAACTTAAATTAGGAACAAAATAAAGGTATGCCAGAATATTGTGTTATTTAATTCAGTATTTTAAAATTTATAAATTACTAGATTAGCAATAGGAGATCACCATATTTTCTTAATTTAAAATGTAATTTATTTTTTAAGAATAATTTTATAAACCATTATTTTCTAATTAATAATTAATAATACTGTAGAAACAGTCTGAAACATATTAAAAAACCAAACCAAAACAGTAACAATGAAAATAGAAATATAACTTTAACATTCAACTAAATATCATCTTTAAAATTTGTAGTTGTGCAAGTAATCCAACTGGCTTGAGCACAATTATAACAAGTATTTGCAAAAGCAGTCACTATGTACTCTTTTTATAATTCTGCATCTTGAAGAAAATTTGCCTTGAAGAGAAAGTGTCACTATAATCCACTTTATTTATCTTTTTCAGTTCTTCTTAATATTTTTCAGTTCTGTGTAACAATTTTTTTCATATCAACTTTTTGACTTTTTTTTTCCTTTTTCAGATATAGATATAGTATTAAACCTCTATAATCAAGCACAGGTATTTCCATACTGTCAAAAGAGAGGTTATGGGAGTTGGTCTTCTTTAGTCTTGTGAAGAGAAGAAATCTGATAAACTCTTACAGCAATATCAAGTGAAGTTAAAAAGATGAGTGAGCCTTTTTTTTTTCCTTATAGTTGTGGCAGACAACTGTGGCCATTTATTGTGGCATAGGAGATTCAGACCAGACATTTAAAAAAAAAAAAAAATTAGCAAACTTGTACAGAACTGGAGCAGCTTTCCGCGAGGTTTATGGAATCTGTACCTTTGCAGGTTTTCAAGGCTTAGTAGCCAATGTCACGGCCTGATGTAGTGGCAGTTGGAAGTAGGATGTAGTTGAGACCTGGGTCCCTTCTATGATTTTAAAAAGGTCCTGTTATCTAGACCAAGCCACATACTGTCAGGAGACCATTCACAATGCATATACCTTAGCTTATTATTTAGGTTTGATTTTCTAACAAACCAGCTTATTCCAAAATGAAACTAGAGTCCATCAATGGTGACAGTATGATATTCTGAATGCTGGGAATGATATTGCATGACTTCTAACCCCTTTTATTCCATAAAGCTCTTTCAAACTATCTTGTCAGGTTTTGAACTCTCAAGATGGCTTTACCAGCAACATCGTAATGTGTCTCTTTAAGATGAGTAAATCTTTTTATAAATCTCCTTGTCATCATGTAACACAGACAGCATACTAGTACCCGCTACCCCTCCCACATATTATTTCAGGAGCTTTAACTAAAAAGCAGAGTAGTTATCATCATGTCTTAGCTATATAAGAAGGCTAAATGTGGCCTGTTAGAGCCTTAGTTCAAGTGATTCAAAGTGGCTATAACTGAGTTACTTTAGAGAGGATTAGTTTTAAGCTGAGTAGGTGGAATTCATTCCAAATCAATTGGTTTTGAAGATAGGAATTATTTTTCTGAATGGATACTGTTAACAAGGTAGGTATAGAGTACACCTTATATTGTATAAAAATAGCATAAACTGAGTTTATGGACATAAAGTAATCAGAAACTTCCAGCATCATTCCACTTAATAGATAGTTCATATGCTTACTTATACACATTTTAACTAAAATAAGTTAACAAGCAGTGCTGTCACTAAATGCTTCAAATGGTCAGAAAGGGACTCACCTCAGCTAATCAGTTAAGGCACATATTAACTGATATATATTTAGAGAACAAGACTAGGAAGAACCTTGCTTATTGTTTGCCTATTTCTCTCTGATAACCAGAAAGGGAACTTGGGATGTTTACCGTAGATGCTGAATCTAGAGGTTACCATTAAGGTTTTAGTTGCTTCATCTTTAGCATCTAACGCTGAGATACCCCAGATAACTGTAAAAGGCTGGCTGATACAAAAAAGACCCTTTGGGAAACATAGATGATTCCTTGCCTAGTATTACCTGAAAGTTAGGTGTGATACTTACGGTATGGCAAATGTCACTAGATGCTGGCCAGCTGAGCTGATCGCCTAGGAGGCATTCATCTTGCTTATTGTAGGTCACTACAATGTAGAAGTTTAAATTACCATTGTAATAAATGAAAATCCAGTTGATACAGTCAATGGAACCTGGAAAGCAATTGATATCATCCTAAAGCAGACAACCATGTTTGGTCAGATGAATCAGTTACCTTAGGTGAGATATGAATCACTCTCTAGACTCCACTGACTCCATTGACTAGTTTTCTATTACCTATAAAGTCTAGACACCTTTCTTGGATGTAGCTGTCTATACCTAAAATTAGATATGATGAATCCCACCCTAAATTTAGGTGAGATAAATCCCATCATCAATAACTGAAAGTAAAATTCCTCTTGGTAAGCATTTGAAACTTAGGTATTATACTTCTTGATATAGAATATGATTAACCAAAAAAAAAAAAAAAAAAAGTTGCTTCTGATGGCTATACTGTTTTTTTTATATACTGTTGCTATTTACTAGATGAAGTTTCATGACAGTATTTCTGAATTGTGATAGACATCTGTAAGGCCCTGATAACAAGTGAATGTCGCAAACACCCGTCTTGACATGGACAGGGATGGGCTGATGATGACCAGGGAGTGTTGAAGAAGGACGGAGCCTGCGGAGGCAGGATAACGTCTTGTGAGACCACTCCTCTGTTCCTGAAACACGTAAACAATGACCATCTGTGCCCTGTGCACCATGTGCCTGTGACAGATCACTACTCACTTGGTCAGCCCTGAAGTGGGGGGGCAGTGAGACCCCCAGGACCCCCAGAACCCACTGACTCATTTCTAGAACATTTCTGAACGTTCCTGAGCACATACTGCGCCTGCTCAGTGACGACAGACCCCCGCCTATGGGGCAGGCACATCGGGTTATAAAAAGGGAAAACATAAGTTTTCAACATGCGCCCACCACCTGAAGACTACAGCTATAAGCTGAGAACATCGCTGGATCCAAGGGTGGTGATATCTTTTCTCTCTCTCTTTTCTTTCTCTCTTTCTTTTCCTCTCTATAACTCTGTCTCTAACTTAATTTTTGGCACATTAGGGTAATATCGTCACAAATTTTGCTAAACCCTTACCTTTCATAGTGCTGCTAAATTTTGAGCATTGTTATGACCTTTGCCAAGCCTCTATCTTTTGTAGTTCCACTGAGTTTTAAGTAAATTTATGATTGGTTTGAACCTCTACAGTAATTGTCATTACTTCTGATTACCGCGCAGGGAATTAAAAAGTTAACCTCACCCTCACCCCCTGAGTGGGACGGGACAACATCTTCTGAAAAATCCAGAAGTGAAAATGTAAGCTGTTATCAATCTTTGCATGTGATAGTTTGGAATATGAACCATATATTCTAGAATATGAACTAACATGCAAATGCATATTTTCACAAAGAGAAAAGAAAAGAAATAAATGAAATACAGGTATATGTCTTATTCTGCCAAGTGTTCTAAAAGGATAGTAATGTCTGAGAGATCAATAGGTGTGATGGGAAAAAGCAATAATACCATAGCTAGATTTATCAGATGATATCTGTAAAAGCTCTGAGAGTATAATGCTTGCACTGTTTTCACATAAGAGAAGTTGCCATTACTGACAACTGAACAACTGAGTCTTCTGCCTATGCCTACACTCTTCTTTCTGTGCTGCACTTTATTTTGTTGTCAAAGTTGTACCTAAAGGCTTAAATTCCTTATTTTTTTTAAAAGAAAGAAAGAAAGAAAGAAAGAAAGAAAGAAAGAAAGAAAGAAAGAAAGAAAGAAAGAAAGAAAGAAAGAAAGAAAGAAAGAAAGAAAGAAAGAAAGAAAGAATAACAGCAAAAGAAAGAGAAAGAGAGAAAGAGAAAGGGTAGAAGAGAGAGAGATGGGAGGGAGGGAGGAAGGAAGGAGCTTGGTTACCTGTGTTACAGAGAACAGTTTTTAAATGGTTATCAAAATCAAACATAAGACTAGGACAGATATTATTCCATGCTTAGTAGCCTATGATCCTGCTTAGTTTCATAGCATTTAATAAATATGCACATAGATATATGCATAGATATTCACTGACATAACATATATACAGTAAAGAAACAATTCCTGTCTAGATGGTAGTTTGAATTCTGAAACTTACTTGTATGTAGTACAATTGGCTTATTCCAAAGGCCAGAAAAATATGTGGGCATCTTCCAAAGCTCTTGAAAAGTGTGTTGGGTTTTGTGTGGCAAGGTTTTGGTAGCTGGAGGGGCTACAGGGGTGGATTCTGTGAGAAGCTGCTAGAAGCTTCCCCTGTGTCTGATAGAGCCAATGCCAGCTGGCTCCAAGATGGATCCGCCCCTGGCCAAGGCCAAGCCAATCAGCGCCTCTGTGATAACATATTTAAGAAGGAAAACAAAAGAGTTAAAGAAAACTTTTGCAACCGGAGAGAGGAGTGAGAAGAGGTAAGAAGCTCTGCAGACACCAAGGTCAGTGAGGAAGGAGGGGGAGGAGGTGCTCCAGACACCAGAGCAAAGATCCCCCTGCAGCCCGTGGTGAAGTCCATGGTGAAGCAGGCTGTCCCCTGCAGCCCATGGAGGAAGGATGAGGGGGTGTAGAGATTCCACCTGCAGCCTGTGGAGGACCCCACGCTGGAGCAGGTGGAGGCACCTGAAGGAGGCTGTGGCCCGTGGGAAGCCCACGCTGGAGCAAGTCCGGGCCGGACCGGTAGACCCGTGCAGAGGGGAGCTCACGCCAGGGCAGGTTTGCTGGCAGGACTTGTGACCCTGTGGGGGACCCCACGCTGGAGCAGTCTGCTCCTGAAGGTCTGCACCCTGTGGGAGAGACCCCACGCTGGAGCAGTCTGCTCCTGAAGGTCTGCACCCTGTGGGAGAGACCCCACGCTGGAGCAGTCTGCTCCTGAAGGTCTGCACCCTGTGGGAGAGACCCCACGCTGGAGCAGTTTGTGAAGGACTGTAGCCCGTGGGAGAGACTCCATGTTGGAGCAGGGGAATGTTGAGAGGAGTCCTCCCCCTGAGGACAAAGAAGCAGCAGAGACAATGTGTGCTGAACTGACCGCAACCCCCATTCCCTGCCCCCTTGTGCCGCTGAGGGGGGAGGAGGTTGAAGCCGGGAGTGAAGTTGAGCCTGGGAAGATGGGAGGGGTGGGGGGAGGTGTTTTAAGACTTGATTGTATTTTCTTATTGCTCTACTCTGTTTTGCCTAGTAATAAATTAGATGAATCTCCTCTCTACATTCAGCCTGTTTTGCTCGTGACGGTAATTAGTGAGTGATCTCCCCCTGTCCTTATCTCGACCCAAGCCTTTTGTTATACTTCTCCTCTCCCATCCCGCTGGGGGAGGGGTGAGTGAGCGGCCGCGTGGCACCCAGCTACCGGCTGGGCCTAAACCACGACAAAAGCCATTTAATAAGGGGTTTTTTTAATACTGAAAATGTAAAATATTTTTCAGTTATCTGTCTGGGAGAAGTCTCTTGTACCAGCATTACTTGAAACTAGGTCTATTTGTACCTCAAAGTAATCTGCAAAGCAGAATTGCTTTTCCAATTATCTCAAATTGTATCTCCTCTGTCATGAAAAAAACAGAGTTTTAACAAAAGCCAAAACAATAGCAGTAACTACATTAAGTTCTAAAAGTAAAATATAACTTCAGCAAAAAGGTTGATTTCATGATACGAGAAAACCAACATAGATTAAATAATATGTGTTAAGAGAGCCTTGAAAAATTTGTAAAACAAAGCAACTGGAAGCCAGACTTGATAGCCTAGTCCTTCTCAAGTGGCATTACAAGTTCATGTATGTATATCTGAATGACAGAGCAAGAGTTCCTCGTGTACATCAGGACAGTGCCTCTGAGTTAATTGGCCTAAAAAATATAATCTCAGCATGTGTTCAATGCTTATATCTTATAATACTGCCTAATACTTTTTCCTTATGAGAAAAATATAATGTTTTTTCCTTTATAAGTTTGAGAAGTCTTGTTCACTCGAACTTACAAACAATTTTGTCTCATAAATATATAGAAATATAAAGCTGGAAACATTATTTATGAAGGCATCTTTAAGGCATCCAGGAATTCATTTAGACAGTCAAGACAGAGTTTACTAGCATTTGTTACTGCCTCTTTCTTTTCTAATATAAAATTTAAATGTTCTATTACAAGTTAAGCTGGAAACTTCTGGTCACCTCAAAACACGTTGATCAACCTCCCTGTTTATCTGTTTGCTTTAAAATGGTTGAATATTTCTTTCCTGTATTCCAAACTCTAGACATCAAAAAACCAGTTCTTTCAAGCTATCTTCACTCTGCTTGTTTTCTGAACCTAATAATTCTCATTACACTTTCATGGAATTTCAACAGTATTTCCACACTTGATTTAAATAAGGCCTCATCTGATGGCCTCCTGACTGTTGAGGAGTGTGCAAAAGTTACATTCAAAATATTTTAGAATGATCTGCAACAGAAATCACTTTGCAACAAAACATCTAAGATGACAGACTTAATCATGTGGGAGACTGGAAATGGTCTGGTGTACCCAAGATGATTACTGAAATATGTGATACCAGATGTTCTACCAGGTTAACAGCTGGAGGTCGGAAGAGAATACTGCATGTATGTCTTGCAACTACATCCTGTCTTTACTTCAGAAGGATTAGCAACAAAATTTTAGGTGCCTAATAGAATTAAACTGAACTTCACCTAAACACTGCAACGTTTGGATGTATAAGTACATATCTGAAATTAAGAAAGATAACCAAGGCAAAGAGAGTGAGAGTGTCAGTGAAGAGGAAAGAGAACTGTTATTCTTTGCTGGATAGAGACAAGTGGTGCAGACATGGTCCTTATCACTCCAAGTAAATCTAGTATTCAAACAAAAAAGGAGCTATGCCGTCCCAGAACCAAGAGAGTAAATCAGATCTCAGTATCTGTGGAGGAATGCGACAAAGGCTTAGATGCTCATAGTTAGAATACCCAGAAGAAACAGATGGCCAATGGTTGAATGGTCAAAGACTTTCTTTGGAAGGAAACACAAGCATGCAGATGGCAGTTTGACTAGGCTGAATTTGATTCACATAAACAGTGAGAACTATTTAAGACTTTGCATACAGAAAGCAAATTAGAGTGAATCACTTGCAAACTAGTAAAATAAAATATCTAAAAGAAAGAAGGTAAGAAAGCTACAGACTAGTGAGAATGGCCCTAAAATGTAAATTTCAACAAACTCGATGGCTTGCCAAATAAAGTCCATTGGGAATTATTTCTAAGCAAAAAAAGAGAGCTAGCAGCTCCTAAATGCAAAGGCACAGATAGAGTTGTCCTAGCACTTTGTAAAGACAGAAAGAAGTAAAGATAAAAGAAACCAATATGGCTACATTTGGAGAACTTCAGTAAGTCAGAATCTGAAAAGAGAATAATTCAGAAGTGGAATTTGGACATGCTGATAGAAATGACAGAAATCTTAGATGTAAAATCACCGAAGTAAAAGCATGAAATAAGATGCAACTATCAAACAGCCTAATTGAAAATATAATGGTTCTATAAATACATTAAATTATAAAGACATTATTACATGGACACTCTGCATCTTCTTACTCTAAAAGTGGTGATTATGATAGATAGTAAAATAATTACATTTGCAAAGAATTATAAGGAAAAATGGTATACAGTATGTGCATAAGTCAACAGAGACATGAGGAAAGAACTGCCTGGGAGGAAAACCACTAGACATTTACTGTATAAGTTGCGAGAAATTTTACTACAAGTGTTTAAGAAACAAGTAGAAGCAATATCTAGTGATTAAGAAATTGCTGAGGATGGAAGAGGTCCCAGAAGAATAAAAAGCAAACATAGTACCTATCTATGAAAAGAGTGAAAGGACTCATAAAGCTGTAAAACAATGAGCCTAACTCTGATTTCTAGAATGTAGTACAAGAAATTCTTAAGCAACTATTACAAGCATCTATATAGTAATAAAGTGATACAAAATCATCTGGTAGGAATTTGTGAAGAATAGATTGTGTCAAACTGATTTTCCATCTTTGACAAGGTAACCGGTATAGTGGATAAGGGGAAGAAGTAGATGTGTCATATATTAAGTTTATTAAGGTTTTTTAACAGATGTTGCAAAATCATATTTTTGTAAGAAACTGGAAAATATGTACCAGACAAAATTACAGAAATATTATTAAAAAACTAGTTGGAAAAGAGACTTCAGATATCACTTAGAAGGATTATTTCTGTTCCTCCATTTCCAAAATTATTTAGAAGCAATGTAAAAGAATTCTTTACTTTATACTCACTTGATCGATACTCACTGTGCCTTAGTCAACTCAGCAGAGGTCTGAGCATGTGCTGTAAGTTGCAAAATGGACATGCTGAAAAATGCAAAATGGATACCTTTAGTGATATATCAGCCACTGTATCATGGTTGTTTACATTTCCTTTCTTCTTCTTCCTCATCTTCTTCTTCTTTCCCTAAATTGCAATACCAAAAATTATCTCTTCATTGAGATAAAAACCTCAAAACATCTACTCATACCAACAAGGTAAAATTCACTTTTTTGAGACTTCAATTATTTACAATTAATTTTAAATAAAATATCTATTAAAAAAAAAAAGTAAAATAAATGAGCTGTTCCCTATTCAGTGACAATACATAAACTGCTCTTTTCTTTCTCCTCTTTCTCATTTAAAGGATAATTCTTTTTTATCATTGGTATATTGGTGTTTTCCCTATACCATGCCAGTTATATTACTGACTATTCTCATGGAGGTAGAACTCATGTTCATTCATTTTGTGAACTTTTCTGCTGTTTTCCACAGTTATCTGTATTGTGACAGGAATACCTGTCAGAAATGTTTTGTTCTTTTATTTATCTTAGATCTAGTTCCTGTCCCTTGGTGTTATTTAGCTTTTTTACTGTTTTGCCTTTTTTCTTCTTCCTGACAGTCGTCAAGGCGCTCAGCTTCTCAGTTCCAGTAAGTTCCAGGTGTCTTTAAAAAGTCTGATAGGGTCATAACGGATAGCTGATCTCATTCTAGCCTTGGCCCACCACGTCTTTTGCCTCTCTGGGCATCTAGAAACATCAACTTCTCACTGAGTTTTTTGTTTTATTTTAGAAAATAATTGTGGTGGGAGGGGTGTTGAGATCTTTTTCCCCTCTGAATTTCCTTCATAGCAGTAAATTCAGCTGCCATAAGAAAATAAAAGGGATTATATGAATTGGAGCACATAGCTGATGAGGCTGGGTCAAACTCTTAACGGGAATATATTTATTATTTTTAAATATTAAAAAAAAATATGGATAAGGCATAGAAAAAGGAAAAGCATTATAGAAATGAAGAGCTAAAAAGCCAGAGCTTGGATTATTTGATTATAAAAAAGCAGCTGGTACCATCTGAGGTGCCTTTGTGACCTGAGACATCCCTAAGCTAGTTGATATGACAGAGTACGTACAAGAGAAAATTAAGGTACTGCAGGGATCCTTAAACAGTTTTAGATGCTCAGAGTGAGGTGGTCAGACTGAGGCCATAGCTTCCACAGAAACCAAACCCAGAACCCATATTGCTGAGCATTTTGCAGACGTCATAGACCATTACCGCGCTGTCTCTGATATCTGCGTGTTCACCTTGAAGTTCAAAAGACCAGTTATTTGAGCCAGTTCAATACATTTAGGGGAAAAGATAACATCTGAATTTTATCTCTTCTCTTCCTCCTTCTTTCCTCTCAACTGTAAATAAGGAAGGAAACAATACATACAATGGGTTAAAAATGAGGGAGTTTGGGTCTGAGTGTGAGCATTAGCCCAGTCTACCATGAAGACAAGTGCAAAAGAGATGTTTGAGAGGAAAATATTCTTTTTTTTTTTTTTTCCCCCCCTATCTTTCCCCTTCACACTGGAAAATGAACAAAGAAAACCTACCCATCTGATTACCCATTTGGACTGGATAAGTAAAAATGGGGACAGTTCAGTGCCACTTACTCAACTCTTTACCCAACTTCCAAAACCTGTTAACAGAAAACTTACTTTGTTGTTACTGTTTTTGAGGAAATAGGAATAAAAATGAATTCTTTTTCAGCTCTGCTGTCTCCTGGTTGCAATAAGTGATTTAAATTGGCTTCCTGCTATGGGAAACCTAAACGGAAGCTAACGTGGCTTATATATTTGTGCTTCTTTAACTTTAACCTGAATGGGTGTGTATAACACTCAGCAGGAATATGTCTTGTTTTTACCAGCAGGCAAAGGCTGTTTATAAAATGACATTTTCAGGTCTGATTAGAAATTAAGGTTTTTAGAAATAAGAAAAAGCAGTTAAGAGTAAACTGCAGGTTATATTAATGTAGTCATTTAAGGAGTACATTTCTTGACAGAGTGTTACTGTTCCTGCTCACAGCAGGCTGACAGACTAGATGTAGAGAGAATAATAAAGTTTTTTGTCTATGTTTATGTCCAGTATATAAGACAGCTAGACTGAATAGAAAGAGAAAATGATGTGCCACTAATCCTCAAAAGAAATGCTAGTACAGATATAAGCTGTCAGGAAATTGTCCCCTTTACAACAGTGAGGCTTACTCCTCTAATAATCTACCTGTACTCTATGTAGTACTTGTCCAGGAATCATGGCTATTCTATATATTGCATTTCATAATTCATAAAGCAGTGAATTCTCCTCTCTCTCTTGGTCTCCCTTTCACCATATGTATTCATACATTAATTTCTATGTCTGTTACAAAGCTAAAATTGTCCTATTGTTTAAGTTTACAGTTTCTGAGCAGGATACGTAGCATGCTGAGTAACCAGGGATTCAAAAAAGAGTAACATGGCAAGCATAACCTCTAGGCATCATTTTGTCTCTGTTTACAATGATGCATGCTGGAAGCAACCTAGCCTTTGTTTCAAGTCCTGAACAATGTTGAAATTCGTGTCTTTGGATCTCTAGTTGAGAATCTAACAATTACTGAGCTGTATACCTGTAAATATCTCTGTCTATCTATCTGCCTATCTATCAATATATTTTTATGTGTATACAGACACACAAACATACATAATTTGTGTTTATATGTATTATGTGTATGTATGGATGCATGCTTGACTCACGAATAGTGGTATGTGATACACTGTGCCTTTGTTTCCTGGGATCTGTTCATTTACAGATTGGTGCTTTCCAGCTAAGCAGAAAAATAGGCTTGATTTTCTAGGATTTTCTAGGACACTCACTGGAAATATTTTTGTTTTCTTACATTCATTTACTTTGAGCTTGTTCAAAGCCGAGATGTTTACAGATGTATGTCTTGTTCTAGGAAGGCATTATGTCAGTGCCGGTCCTCATTGCAATTTCATCTAATAATGAACTATAGCTCTCTCCTGCTTGCCATGCTACTGAATGTAGCTGTGTAACAAAGTAATTATTTATTATTATCTCAAATTAACATGTATTTATGATATGCATATATTTTATTACAGCTGGTCTTTTGTCTTATTTAACTGCAGTGCAGATACATAGCTAGTAGACCGGAATATATTTTTCCCAATATCATGATACATTGGTTTGGGTTCTGGGACTTTCTCATGGGGAATTTGTCTGAATTTACTTCTATATCTAATGCTGCATTACAATATGTGAATGAAATATTTATACCCCCTTCATGAACTTAGCTCATATTTATGAAATAAACTGTTTCCCTGGTGTCCATAAAATTTCCCAGTGCTGTAAGTCCAGTAATAGAAAACCATAGAGTTTATTTTTGGTAATGGCTATATAGGAGTCAATAGAATTAAAAGTGCTAAGGTCTAAGTTTAGCTTAATGAGTTTAGATCTTTCATAATGAAGCCAGGTATCTAAATTAAAAGTAGAAATTAATCGTAAAGTACTGAACCAAAGACTGTACAAGTAAGAGCTGGTCAGATATCTGAAGACATTGTATTAACCAGGTGTAGATCCCACTGGCATGTTAGAGTGTCTCAGAGAAGACAAGCATACTGGCATGCTATTAAATACTTAGTTTTGCATGAGTTACTGCGATTGTACGTAGAACTGAATGCCATTTTATAAACCCCTTGAGCACTTTTTTAGATATGCAGAGGGTGTAGCCAGAATTAACTCACAGGGTTCAACCAGAAGAGGTAGTCTATAATTTTAAGTAGTTTAACTTCTGGCAGGACTGGGGTGTGTGTAATCTTTTTACAGCTTATTTTCTTTCTGAAGATTGCTGGTAACATTACACTAGCATCTTTTGCTATGCTTTAGTGATATGGTGCTATGTTAAATGTTACATCGCATTATGTCACAGTGCTTTGCACTATCCTATCAATGGCTGATACAACGTGAAACCAGAAGGACTACTTTTACACATTTTCTTCAAATTAAGAATTGTCAGTGGAGGAGCTCAGTAAAACATGTAACAGTAAGAAATATAACATAATGATATGATTCCAATGTAAAAAATATTTTTGAAAATTAATTTTTTCCTGAATGTATTTGACATGGTATAATTACAAATTTAATCTCACAGGCCTTACACTGCTGCTATAATAAAGTTACTCATTTTCAGAGCCATTAAGTTAACCACCCTCCTGCTATAATGAGAAAGTCAAAGTGACCTTATATCAGACAAAAGGTGAAGTACATTGAGTTATCATTTTCTACTTTAAGACATATCCTATAGCATTTCTTCAGGTTATATGAGTCAACTAAGTTTTTACTGATGGAAGCAGCATTCAACTACTATTCTGGACAATGTGAAATATATAGTCACATGATATTTGTGACAAAACATTTCAGAAATACGGATGTTCTTGATAGTATTGCATCCATTTGGAGGTTTTTTGTTTGGGTTTTTTGTGTTTGATTGTTTGGGGTTTTTTTAATGTCTAGGAATACGTTTCTGCTGCCTACAGCAAAATATCTAATTCATATTGCAACCGTATATGGAAGGTCTGAGCATTAGCTTCATTCAGGTTATCTGATAAAGAACGTTTTCCATTCAAAATGGGATAAGTAAAGGGGGGAGTGAAAAACAACACACAGGGACAGAAAAACAGTAGACAAGGGCTAATAGAGGCAACCCCCCCCCAAAGTTTCCCATCACTAACTGATGAGCCATTAAGAAACTGTAGGCACAGTTTTGCATAGGGCCAGCCTGGACTTGGTAGCTGATACAAAAGGAAGAAACAGGAGGAACATGAGGAACTGGGACATCCCGGGGAGGGCTGTGAGACTAGGCAAGAATTAGTAAGGAAGGTTTAGGTGAAAGAGACTGAGAAGGAATAAATGGGAGGAATAGACAGGGGTATAAAAGGGACAGGTCAGGTGTAAAACAGTGCTGGTCAGCACACTTGTCTGGTGGAGCCCTGCACTTCATCAGCTCAGTCTGTCCTGTCTTCTTATTAAACCTTCTCTTAATGACCTCTCTGAGTAATGTCACTCCCTATCCCACATGTGTTGGTGCTACAGGGACTCAGTGACAGCTGCTGGGGGGATTGGTGTGAGGGGACTGAGTGCCAGCTCCTGGAGTCAGACCCCCGCTCTGACTGTGAGCGTCCCTGGCCCATGGTCTTTAACCTCCAGCCACAGTGGTGGGAATGGTGTGTGTCCCAAAAAACAGCTACTGGGGGGATGGGTGTGAGGGGCTCAGGGCCAGCAGCTGGAGCAGAACCATGGGTCACAGCCTGTGTGCCAGGTGCCGGCTGCTGGGGGCAAGTGTCTGTACCTGCCCCAAACCGGTGTGTGTGGGGTGTGCGTGTGGATTCGCTGACAACTCCAATCCGGAGTAGGAGGCCTGGAGTCCAAGCAGGGGTATTGGCAAGCGGAGGATCTGTTCTGGCATTCAGGAGGACCCACGAGCGTGGGGTGCCTGTGGGATGAGTGAGTGCTGCGTGTTTGCAGCGAGCACCCAGCTGGACCAGCCGGCAAGTTGGGGACCCGTGTGGTGGGTAAGGGGTGCCAGGATCCGGGCAGGGGTGCCAGGTGGGCAGCCCTCAGAGGGTCCGTGAATGTGTGTGTGCTTGTGAACCTGGAGAGTGCGGTGTGTGTGCTGCACTAGTGACCTTCTGCCTCTGCCAGCCCGAGAGGAGGAGGGGACGTGGCTGTCTGTGCCTGTGTCTGGTGTGAGTCCTGGGTGTGGGAGCTGCTGGGGCAGCGCCTGGTCTGTATGACCGGCTGTGTCTGTGTCTTCTGTCTGTCTGTGGGATACACATTCAGCCTCACTGCTGGTTGAACCTGCAAGCAGGAAAGCAGCAGCTGTGTCCATTGGCCTTGGATGGAGACCTCGAGGTCTCAGGGCTGGACACAGTGGCTGGGCAAGAGGAATCCCCAGGCCTGGAGCTGCTGGAGGCAGCAGATGCTTGTAACATCCTTTAACACATCCAGATAGAAATTACAAAATTTGTATCTATTATTACCTTACACTAGATTGCTACATACTGTACATCAATGTTTGTCAGGTTTTTGTTGCATCTGTTATGTATTGGCTGATTGCACTCAGAAGTCACAGGATAGGAATATCATGTTAGGTATTGAAAAGTTCAGAAAACATTCTACATATGCAAAACTAGACTATAAATTTCATAAAAATCACATGTAATCATAGATTACAAACCAGAACGTTTTTTAATCAACTTGTACTAAATGGAGAATTCCATCTGAACTGAACAGAGGATTTTCATTACACAATGATTTGATGTGGAAAAGCAGCGTTATCTGCCTTGTAGAGAGTTATAAGAGAGATTATAAATCGTGACTGTTACCTCCTTTCTAAGCTACTGTTAACATTTTTAGTATTAATATTCCTTTTTCTGTTATTTTATGCTCATCTGAAATATACTCTCACCATTCCACAGCCTAAAACAGATATAGAGCTTTTTAGTCTGTTTGGCTAACTGGAATCAATTAATTTTGTATAGAGCAAATCTGTACTAATGGGATTCATCTCCACAACCCTTTTTATTTCTCTATGAGGCTTTACTAAGTACCAATCACCTCCTCTACCAGTTTACTTTTCAACTATAAATTGCTACAAGGCTAAAAATTTTGCAGGTAAATTTGGCTACTTTACTACAGTAGGCTAATCAAGTTATATGAGGTTCAATCTAAATAGTCTAAAATAATTTAGTTCTTTCTTTCTGGTCCATGTGAGCAATTGATACAGACACTTTCATACTGATGAAAATTGATATATTGCTCTTCCAAAAATCAAATTATTTAACGTGATAAACAAAGTTCTTATATGAAAATGCTACTTCTAAATACACAGTGACATTTTGTGTAAATGAACATGAAAATCAAATTCTAATAATGTCCCCACCCTGAAATGACCTTAGCTTGTTTCAGAGGTAAATCACATGTGTTGTTTGTGACGAAAAGAGCATTTCACCTTCTGAAGTGACAAACATTTGCCAGACACTGATTTTGAATGATCATTCACACCGCCATGGGAAGCAGAACCAAGGGCTAGCCCTGGGTTGGACATGAAGGCCAGCGTCCTGCTGCACCTGCACTGGTTTTCATGAAGTGCATTCTTCCCAAGAGGAATTCTCTTGATACATAACTCACCCTATTAAAATGCTGGTTTTAAAGTGCATATTTCTCTGCCAACACAGCACTTTCATCCTTCACTTTCCTAACTTCCAACCCAGCTCCATACATGAGTCCAGATAAACTTCATCTAATGACATTGATTTTATGCTACTAGCACATCCACAAATGGACTTATATGAATAACTTTAAAATGAATATCATAACTACCGAATTAATTTTTCAGTCTTGACTTTTTTTACCTGAAAAGCTGTCTAAACTTACTCTGGAAGATGTAGAGTTATATTTTATGGTGCCTGTATGATTGATTTTACTTGAATCTAATTTATTTTTTTTTCCCTTTGTTGGGTGGAATTTGTTGCATCTTTTAGGGAAAAAAATTTAGCAACAAATCTAAGTGAAACATTGTAATTTCCTTTATCATCAGAGGAGGGAGAGAGGCACCTGGAAAGGGCAGTTAATCCCACCACAGATACATATCTTTCTTTGAGAAATAACCCACTTGTAATTACATCGTATTTACTATGTTGCAGTCACTGTTACACAGGTTCTGCTCATGGCACCGGTGTTTAACTCATTGCTAATGAGGCATGGCAAAAAGTGTAGGATGGTGTAGCCACCAGTGAAAGAGAAACTGGCTACCTCAAATTGCTCTACTGGTCTATGCTGTCCCTCTTGCCGGTTGTATCAAATCCTTTGCAACGTGCCAGAACTGTGCATTACTCCCATGTAGTTTGTTAGGCACACAAGTGTGTAAAACAAGCCAAAATACTCAACCCTGAAAAGCTGTGTGGATTTTAGCAACTATGTGAGCTGTGAAGAAGAAAATAAAGGAAGAAAATAAAGGAAATGAGGAAATGGGGGCTTTGTTTACAATTTTTTTTTTTTTTACCAACTCTGAAAATTAATAGAATCATGTTACAATTCTCTTGGATGTGGGTAAATACAATAACTGTTGTGAATGGTGACTGCTCATTTCAGTGTTCAAATCAGTATCTGTCTAAAAAGATTTCATTGTATTGTAAATAATTTTCTCTAGCAGTGTAGATCACTAATTTCCTTTGGAAGAGCACCAGCCGACATGTTATTCAGGACACACCTGGAGGGCAATTTGCTTGACTCAAGTTTTGTGAAACAGAAATGACACAATGTTAATTTGCTTTTAAACTGCTTGCCATGACTAAGAATTAAATAAGTAATTGGACAAGACCAAACTGAATTCATTGAGATATCAGCCATGCAGTTCACTTATTTTGCCTGATTGTGATAGAAAAGCTTTTTATAGCAGTTAACATGTTCACATTTTCCACACTTGGCCTTTTCAGAAATCCCAGTGACAAATTCTTTGCTGATTTATATTCCACTCTGCATTTGAAGAAAATATGCCCATGGAGTTTAGCTTAAAATGTTTTAGATGTTTTTGTCTCTGTATTGTTACTGTTTTTATTACTTTACATCATGGCTTAGTCTATGTGTGGCATTGGGGGAATATATAGCTCTATAGGGAGATGTATTTGCAAATAAAGTCTGTAACAACACTCAAGCTCAGGATCCGATTAATTTATGTGTTTACAAACATTTATACTCCAATATTAACATGTAAATTATTACTATTAATTTATTAATTGATCAATTAATACATGGCAGCTATTTGCATAAATAGGATCTCATTCTCTATCGGCAATACTGCTAGAATCAACTGTAATCATAATATTTATCCTACATTTCAGTTAAGCTTAACTCAATTGATTTGGATGATTGGAACAGCCTCTGGAATGGCTTATCTCTCTCCAATCTTTCGTCATAGAGGATTTCAGTGCAAAAGTTAGCAGTCTAAATTTATCTAGGGTACACACATACCAGATTATTTTCGAAAAGCCACTATCTTAATGATAAGAGATAAGAGGCCACTACCCCCAGCATCTCCAGGCCAAGGACTCCTCCTGCCCATTCTGGTGCCCAGAGCAGCTCCCCAGCTGCCCCCAGCAGCTCCCACATCCAGGACTCCCCGAGCACCAGCACGGCCACTCTGCCCGCCTGGCACCCCTGTTGACACACAAAATATGAATCAAACTGAAAGACAGCAGTGCAAACCATAACAGGGAAAAAGTTTCTGCTGAATTCGCTGTATTACATTATGTAATGATCTAACATATGGACTTACTATATGCTTCTGGATGACAGACAGCTGTTGAACAAGCTGGATGACTGGGATGGTGGAGGAAGAGTCCCGTTTCTACAGGTTATACAGGAGGCAGGAACGGGTCTGGACATGTTCATCAATCTGGCGCAGAGGATGGATCGTGATCTGATGCTAATTGTCCAGGGACAAACCCAGGATCTTTCTCATGTCTCTGTTAAGATTCAATATAGCCACTTGATACAACAGCTGCCCCCTAATACATCAGAATCTTGGCAGGAGGCAGGATGGAGTAAGTTCATTTGCAGATTAAACAATAGCAATTGAGTTATAAGGTATTTCCTGGGGCTCATTGATCACAAGGAAGGAAATAAATGCAGCTAGTCATTATTCCCAGGAAACTGTTCTGATTATTTTATTCTTTTCTACACATTTCTAAATGCTTCATGACAAGGTCGGATAATAAGTACATGCATATCAGGACGATAAGCATCTTAGAAATGCTTATGGTAGAGACCCTGAAGGTTGTTATTACTATTATAAGGTGAGAGCGAAAAAATAATCTCTAAGGTGCGTACCTTTGCGATGGCTATTACTATTTCATTGGTATGTATAAGGCCTTTCTGGAAAATTAATGTACCATTTACTAAGCAACCAGTTTCCGTGAACTATCTCTCTACATTCCATTCAGCATGTAATTAATATTTAAACATCTTTGTCCTCCTCTTTATTTTTGTATTGTTTCTGAATGACAAATATTTTTACAGCTTGAATAAACATTAACCAGGGTCCTTAAATTAATGTTTGTGTATATTTTCTGTTTAGTTTATGTACTGAATGTCTGACTATATCTGTTTCTACCCTTAGGTGCATGCCAAGTACCACATATTATTTCTCCTGCTTGCAGAAACATGATTTATTCATTGATTGAGGCATAACCCAAAATTATCAGTAGTGGCAGGTAAGAACTGAAAGATCATTTCAATATTCTTGGATTCTGAAGACAAAAAAACCCCAAACTTATACTCTTAGTAAGTTCTTGATCCAAAACCTTTCAATGCAATAGAAAACCTTCATTGCTGTTAACAGAAAGGACAGTAAACTTAAATGCTTTACAGGGTGTTCTACCAGAAAAAACAAACAAAAAAATGAAGTCCAAATGGAATCTCTTTCCCATTTAAAATCTAGAGATGTTGTAACTCTTTGAAAATTAAATTGAGTATGTGGCTTTGTATATCCGTTTTTATATCGGAACTTGTGATGGGTTGATTCCTTTTAAATTTAACTTATTCTGTGTTACATTTAGCTGAAACACTATTGGCAAATACACTGTTCATAAATAGGCTACAGTAGAATCATATTTAGGCATATCTGAGCACAACATTAAAACCATATTTGTTTGCTTTGTCTCTGGGAGATTGAGTTGGAATCACATTTAACAGCCATTGACAGAACTGTTTGCTATTAATGTTCTTCTAAAATCTTAAACACTATATTACTCAGGCAATGGGGTCCATAATTTAATTATATATTGTTTCAAATCTGTTGAATATTCCTATGACTGGATATTCTCTAGTTCTCTTTTTTTATGGCAAATACTGAATAATCATCCCTTATTCATCATCTGTACCATGCCAATCATGATTTTGTAGGCCTTTCTCATAGCTCCCCTTAGTCATACCTTTTTCAAACTAAAGAGCTCTTTGGCTGTTTAATCTTTCTTCATACAGAGACCAAGATCCAAAAATGGGGAGACAGAGGCTGAGATGGATATTATTCGTGCTTTAAATGAAAAATGCAATTAAAACTGACATAAAGCTGATCTCAATGGGAGGAAAGACGTTTTTGCAAAGAATCACCCAGAAATTACAACATTCATGGATTCTGGAAGACTGCCTGTCTGATTTATTTTCTCCGAGACTTTTGTAATCCAGCTAAGTACATTTGAGTTGGGATGATCAGAAAGGAATTCAGTATTCAACATTTGGATTTATACTGTAGTACAATGGAGTTTTCAACTTGTTCCCAAACCCTTTGCTAGTAATTCTAATATCCTCTCTGTTTTGTTTTTTCTCTACTGAGTACAGAGCAGACAATTTTGGAGGATGATCCACAGATCATACACATCATTTCACATCTACATGGACTCCAGTATCACTTTCCTGAAGGTATAGCAGCTAATTTAAAGTATATTACTCAATAAGAATGCACCTACATTGTACAAAACAAGACATGAAGATCCTCAGGTTAATGGAAATCTAACAGGAAGTACCAGAGCTGTGATATCATAGAGAATGTTTGCCCAGTGTTAGATTCAGTACATTTGTATACCCTAGCTGTGAAGTAATACTTGAGAAGGTCAACCAGAGCAGGGCCTACAGTCAGTCTTACAACCTTAGGTCCAACGTTGAAAGTTTTACTGGTTTTCAACTAGATTTAGAGCCTCTGAACAGTGTTATCCTTGGGATACATGAAGTTAGTAGCTAGAATTTCTATAGTCCTGTCTGCTGAGATGACTCCTAATTAGACCTTTTCACTTAGAATCCCACAGAATTCTGTTTTAACTTCTGAAAATGAACCAGGCACAATCCTTGGTTTGGAGCTGGCTTATGTGCTGGCTTTTTTTTAAGATACATGAAGCTGAGAAACGTGAGCACCCACTTGTTAACCAGGGAAAGCATCACCAAGAAAGAAGGAAGGAAAAAGTCCTTAAAGTTAGCAAAAGTTGATTTACTGAATTTTAACAATACATTTCTAATGAAGGGCTTTTAATTGGTTTGACTTTGGGTTTTGCTTTGTTTGTTTCATGTTATTTTATAAAATAAGAAGGTTCATCAGAGCAATGATGACTCCTACGCTGGCAACTGGGCCCAGAAATGCCATAAAAGCAAATTTCTCTGACACTTAGGGAAAGTTCATGAAACCTCAGGGTCATCTAAATTTCCTGCAGCTTTCTTGTAATTTGAAAAAGCAGCTGTAAAAGGAGGGATTCGGTCCTGCTCTTATCTTCGTCTGTATACTTTGAATGGGGAAAATTGATCCTAGAGGCCTAAAAGAATGCCTAAAAAAAAAGACAGTAAATCAAAGGAACATATTTCCATACAGGGAAAACTTCCTATGGAATCCTGTGGTGCAAGGCATTATATATTATTGCTATTATGTAAAAATCTTTATTTATAATTATGTATATACAGACATATATAATTATATAAAACATTAATAATTCAATTCTATTGTATAATATATAATATTCAATGTAATATAATTATGTGTATTGTATATAATTGTATTTATAATTATAATTATAATCATTATTATATTGAAATATTGCATCCGTTATTGCAAAAAGTCAAAATATTCACCAATCCATCATTATTCAAATACCATTTCTTACTGGTCCATCATCTTGTGTATTAATCTGAACAAATATTAAAGAACTTTTAAATTCTGGGCCAAAATGAGAATTGAATAGTAAGAGGGCAATACTAGTTTTTCCACGGTATGAACTGCAGGGCTTTGTTTTTACTGAGTGTACTGTTGTGATGGTGCAGCCCCCCAGGACACTTTGTGATCTCAACTTCGTGTTCTTGTTTTGGTTACGAGCGCAGTGAGTTGGGACGACCTGGCACTTTCTTATCTTGGTTTCAGGTGCAGTGAGTTGGGACGACCAGGCGCTCCCTAACCATACCTGAAACTCCTGCTGCCTGCATCGTGGTCTGATCTCGTAGCCTGATCTGGAAGGTACCAGAATTACCTGACAAGATTTATGGCCTGAAAGAAACACTGACCAAAGTAAATCACCCCGCAGTCCTATGAATAGTGATCCTACATGAGACCCTTTGAGCTCTCCGGGATGGTAGCGGGCTGTGACCCAGTATCTCCCCCTGAGCTGGGAAGCCTCTCAGGGTAGATTTCGTGAGGATTGAAAGATCATCCACTGATAGGTGCCGACAAAGGAAATGGGTTGAAGAATTGTCTGCTGACATATACAGATGAAGGAGAAAGTGAGTAATTCACTACAAATTGTGAAGAGAGAAAAGTCTTCATAGGTAAACCTCTATATCTGTATTTGTGTCTGTATCTGTATTTGTGTTTGTGCGTGTGTTTGTGTTTATGTGTATGTGATTTGATTTATAAAACTCTAAGTCTCATGCAAACCTTCCATTTTTGAATCTTTAACTAAGCCGCAAAATTTTGAATATAACAAACTGTGTTAAATCTTTTTTGTTTAAGTGGCTGATAATTGAGTATCATTAAATATCATATAATATAATTCTGTGATTTACCATAACAGTGTTAATAAATCTTAAATTGCTGTTACCTCAAAATTGCCTAAAATCAATTTGCAACAAATCTCAGGATCCTAAATCTCTATTTGCGACAACTGTAAAAAGCTCTTCTTGGGCTTTCATAGTGTATTCTGCCAATGATTTTCACCCTGAGGATTTAATAGCCCTGTGTGGCATTTATGGTCTTTTTACATCAATTTCTTGATACATTGTGTTTATTCTGTGTATTGCAGACTCAGTGGTAGAGTTTATTGCAGCCATCATTTTACATGTCCTTGAAGTGTTTCAGGTCCTTCTTCCTAAGTATGATAAGAAAATATATATATTTAACATATAGATTCTTGACTCCTGCCATGGGTTTGTTTGACACAGCCAACTGCAAAAGATCTTTTGCAATAGGATATTTGTGCTGTGCAATTAAATTCATTTGTGTCAATGATTATATCGGGAATATGTAATCTATGGAGTCACGCTTTCTTACTATTGAGAATAAATTACCTACTAAACCATTAACTATTGAGACAATACATTGATGTGAAACGCTGATTACTAATGTATCTCAACATGAATGTTAACACATTAGTCCATAGCAATAATTGCTGCCAAGGCACATACCTTCTTGAAGCAAATCCAAATATTAAATTTCACATAGCAATTTTGCTGATTATAATACTCAATTCATGTCCAGTATCTTCTTTAAAATGAAATAGCTCGTTAGTTTCCTTTTTGTTTCTTTTTCCAAAATAGTAAAAGCAATTACAGTGGTTGTCATTCTTATAGAATAATTGCCTGTCAAATTTAATTTGAAAAAGAAGTCATTTTAACTCATGCAATTCTTACATAGTTTTAAAATCCCAACACCTCCTTTGTAAGTCTTTTTTAATTAAAAATAGTGAGATTTTCCTAATGTATTTTTTTATCTGAATTTTATCTGAATGCAAGGTATTGACTTTCAAAATTAAAAGATTTGATCTTGAGAAATTAAGATATTCAAAATATACCACTTCACCATCCCATGTAACCTCCTGTTTTTTCTATAGAGCTATCTTTCGGTAGGCGTACTGGAAGTGTTTTTCCTAAGACTGGAAGAGTGAAGTATGCAACTGTATAATTCATATGTATTGTACTGTCACTCTGAGAGAGCTGATAGGAGATATCCAAAATCTGTACAACAGAGACCTATCTGAACACTTTGCTATTCCAGAAATAATGGATTTATGTCTGTGGACTGCCTAAAGTACAAGGATTGGGAACACTATCAATCTGCCATATGGCTGTGTTGCAGAATGTTGCTACACCAAGATGTTTTCAATTCCCTTTATTCTTTTAAGAATCACCACCTGTTAATGTATTTTGCATGCAATTGAATATTGCTTATGCTCTTCTCCATCTTCACTCTGATAAGAAAAAAACCATCAGCACAGATTTACAATGATTAACGATGGTTGAATTTGCCATCGCTGTTTTCTTCTTGAGTGAGAATCTGTATTATTAATCTGGTGGGGTATAGCAAAGAAAGCAGCAATGCCTAGAAAAACATGGGGGTTGTGATCTGTATCTTCAAACAGGTGGCAAAATTTGTTTGCTGAATATATGCACCTTCTCCTTACCCAATATTATTTACTGTCATATTGTCTGTATTTTCACAAATATTACTCAATGTAGCATGTATGCTAAGAATGTTTAAATTGAGACTAAAATGAACACCTCTTTACAGGTACCTCAGCAGTCTCTCTCCAAGAGGAATGCCATACAAATTCTTTAGAATCATGTGTTAGGAGCTTTATGAAATATTATTACAAATTAATTGCTCAAACATCTTCTTAATGATTTTCAATTTGTTGATGGATTGTGTCCTGACGCGTATAATTCCTGGAGCAAATAATTTCAAAAATGCTGCTTTTATTCTCTCTCCCTAGGTATTTTCATTGTCTGTGTGTAGTAGGTTGAGCCTAGCCAGCAGCCAAGCACCCACCTAGTCATTCTCTCAGCCCCTTGTCCCCCAGTGGGAGAGAAATGGAAGAGCAAAAGCTGAAAATATGTGGGTTGAGATTAAGACAGCTTAATAGGTGAAGCACAAAGTTGCACAGACAAGCAAAGCAAAATAAGGAATTGTTGTGGTTTTGCCCCAGCCAGCAGCTGAGTACTGTGCAGCCGCTTGCTCACTCCTCCCTCCCCCACCCCCTGCCCCCAAGGGGATGGGGATGAGATTGGGAAATAAAAACCACAAACTCATGGGTCAAGGTAAAGACAGTTTAATAGGAGAGCAAAGGAAGATAATGACAACAACAACAATAATAATACAAGTGATGCACTAATACAATTGCTCACCACATGCAAAAGGAAAATAAAACAATCCGACACCCAGTCTGTTTCTGAGAAGTCAATCTGCCTCCTGGATAGCCTCCCCAGTTACATATATATAGCAAGCATGACATTCTGTGGTAGGGAATCTCCCTTTGGCCATCTGGGTCAGCTGTCCTGGCTGTGCTCTCCCAGCTCCTTGTGCACCTGGCAGGTTGTGAGAAGCTGAACAGTCCTTGACTTAGTGTAGACACTACAGCTACCTAGCAACAACTAAAAACATCAGTGTGCTATCAACATTATTCTCATCCTAAATCCAAAACACAGCACTGTACCAGCTACTAGGAAGAAAAAATAATTCTATCATCTCAGCTGAAACCAGGACAGGAGTTCAGTCACCACTTCCCATCAGCAGGCAGATATTTAGCCACTTGCTGGAAAGCATGACCTCGGTGGTTACTTGGGAAGACAAACACTGTCACCACAAACATCCTCCCTTCCTTCTTCTTTACCTGAGCTTTTTTGCTGAGTACAACACCATATGCTGTGGGATATCCCTTTGGGCAGCTAGAGTCTGCTGCCCTGGCTGTGTCCCCTCGCAACTTGTTGTGTACCCCCAGCCCACTGGCTTGGTGGTGGGGTCAGAGTGAGAAAAAGAGAAAGCCTTGATCCAAATCTAAAACATAGCACCATAATTTTGCCCCAGCCAGAGCCAGCAGACCGTGTTAACAGCTCACTCTTCTTGGAGTCCCACTACCTCGCTATAACCAAAACAAATATAAATATTTTAAGCTTTTTGTTTATTTTCTTTTATGCATTTTATCTGTCATGAAGGTGTTTGCAGAGAGAGAAAATCTGGGTCAGCACATCTGCGCTTGTCTTAATGCGAAATCCTGTTTCCATAGAAAGATTCCGTGACAGGTTACTTGCTAATGTATGCATTCATACAGACATATACATATATATGTATAAATGTACATGTATATATACACAATACATGTATATTTTTATATAACAAACATTGTTTGCTTTTAGTTAGGGGTCTGGAGTGATTGTTTTTTTACCATCAACTAGGTTATACCAGGAGAGGAACGGAAAGTAAACAAGGACAAATTTATTAAATGGCACTCAAAATTCTCCATTATTTTCAATATTTTATACTTTGTAGAGGTAAGAATTTATATGAACTGAAAATTTTTGAAGCCCACAGACTCTTCCAGCTATAACTGCTTCTCCACTTAAAGAACTTTTTTCCCTCTGTATGTTAGTGGTAACTGCACTGTGAGTGAAAGGAATTTTTACTTTTATTAGGTGATATAAATAAGCTTTGCAAAATCACCTGACCTAAACCATCCATGGCATAATTGCTAATTGATTTAGCTGCCTCTTGCAATATCTCTACTTTTGTTAGAAGTTGTAGTCCACACATTATTTTGTGAGGAGATGCACTGAATTTCTGTGGTAAACTCTGCAGAATATGATGTAATATACATGAATAATTCAAGTTCAGACACATGGTTCTGCATTCCATGAAACCTGAATTAATACAATAAAAATGTATATTCTTCAAGTAGGTTTTAGTGATAAACTGCAACAATTTAAAAGTACTGTCAAATCTGCTTAAAACTGTTGCAGTCTTTGGTTGTGTAATTGTCTCTTTATTTCTCAGCGGAGGGGCTGTAAAGCCGTTGTGATCCAGAATATGTATGTGCAAAGAATACGCCCAGGCAGAAGCTTTGCACAAAGTGACCTGTACTGATTGAAAATGCAGCTGATCCATATTTACAGCTGAATCTTTACACTCTTAGTCACAAGAAAACAGACATATTGATAACTGTCAAACTCGCTGGTAACTTTGCAGGTTGGAAAGGTTCTGGTTTTGATGCAGAATGGGTGTGTTCCACATTAACCAATAGTGATGTTTTTGGGTCTGATTCAACCCCATTGACAGTGAAAGAGGGAATAAATTCTCAGGCTTATTTCAACCACAGTAGGGACACATGATATCTCTGGAAACAAGATATTTTTTTCTGGTTTTCTAATTTTTTCCTTGCTTTCTGTTGGTTTTGTGGGTTTTCTTCTTGTATTTTTTAAAAAGTTGTTGATGAAAGCAATTCACCATATTTTTAAGAGTTTTCACAACCTAAAATCACAAACCATTTGCAAGTTACAGGCAAAAAATACAATGATAATTGTTTAATCAGCTATTTCAAACGTTTTATACTAATCTTATATGCACATTCACACTTATAAGCTTATATTACTGGGTAGACTGAGAGCATTCTGTGGATCATCTTTTTACAATAAAGTGCATAGAGTTTCTATCACATTCGTTTAAATTAACCTAAAAGTACAATAACATAGATTTGTCAGAATATGGGCATGAAATCCAGGCCTAGGTACCAGAGGCAAGTATTTTATATGATCATCTTCACCTTGAAACTAAGGGCTTTTTTCACGTTATTCTTTTGTTGGCAACCTGTTCTTTCAGTGTTCTCTCATATGAGCTGTCTTTCTCATAAGCTTATCTTTGTGGACATGTCTTAATAGTAAGTCATGTTTTAGGGTCAATAATCTCTTATCTAGTTTGAAAGCAAGGCCCATATTATTAAGTTCACTAAAATCTATAAGCTGATAGACTTACATGGAAACCCTAACCAGGCTAGGGTGTACAAGCAGTCACGTGGTTGTGTTTATAGTAAGTTGAAATAGCTCCTCATAATAAATTTGGTTGCACTAAATAAAACTATATAGCTATAAATAATGAAGAAACAAGTAAAATTTTGCACTAGTCACCAAGTGAAGTGTGTGTCTAAGCTCAGACTTTATAATTAACTGCATTAAAGGGGTACATGCTTAACTTTTTTTTTTTTTCCAAAAAAATAGATGGCCTTATTTGATTATCGGAAATGGCATTTTTTACATCTTGCATTTGTTCATAATTAATATAATTAGAGTCAGGCACTGAAAGAACTTCTGTGGCTCATAATTGATTCCCTGCTCATTCCAGTTGCATCTGTAATTTTTAAAAATTTTACCACAGACATCTGTGAAATAATAACTGTGTGTTCATTCTAAGGCAGTCTGTCCTAAAGTACAAATCCAAGCTGACTCATTGAGATCGCCATATGAACTTACAAAATTATTCTCTTGGAATGTAGCATTAGGAAATGTCAGAGCAAACTAGCTTGCTCACATGTTAACTACACTTATATATTAAATATAGGTGAGGAGGCAGTGCTTAGATACAAATGGGGTTTATATTACCATTTGGGGTTCACTGATGCCAAGCTTCTTTAATCAGATTTTACCACCATATGGCAAGCATCAGTTTTATCTGGTGGTAATCTGACCTTCTTGCACCAAATCTCCAGTGAATACAAATAGAAACTGAAAGAGTGTCATCTGTTTTTGGATCCAAAATAGAACTGAGTCAGACTAATGCTGAAATTTTACCTTTTTGCTAATATGTACTGCAAGGCAATTGTTACAGCAAAATTGATGGGGAAGAAAGGTTACTTGAATCCCAGGCTAGGAAACCTAACAGTTCATATTCCCCAGGACAGAACACAAAGTGTCTTGGCTGTTGGAAGATTTCTTATGAGGAAAAAAGTACTAAATCGCACTGATTCCTTTCCAGGGACAAAATCTGGGTTTCCATTAAGATCTGAGAGTCTCACCCAAACACCTGACAGTTTTCCTGCTGCTGGTGATGCGCCATGTACTGCCACGGTCAGATCAGAAGACATCATAACACCTTGGGTAATAAGGGAAGGAATATTAGTGCATGGCTGCTCTCACATCTATCAGCTAAAAGTTTAGGCTCAGGCAGATACTAATGAATAGGGAACAAACGTACTGCTGCAAAAGACAGCACTAACGGTTTCAGATTTCTTGGTCACAACAGTATTCTACTAAAACTATTTTTTGCTTTATAAAGCAAAGGGGCTGGTAGGGGAAAATGCTATTTTAGAATTAGTTCTAACCCATATAGAAATACTGACTGAGAATCTACAGGTATAACAGGAGTTGAATAAAAATTACTTAAAAGTGAACAATGATGACTTTTCTAAGGAATTGATGGCAGAAGAAAAGAAGTGTAAAGGTAATGCGATTCAGAAAAGCCAACATGGGCAACTCAGGGAACTAAGAGACAAGGTGCTTCAGAAAGAGAGAGTTTAAGGTATGAAGGAATATGAGATAACTAGCAGTAATGGGAAAAGAGAGATTATATTCATAATGGCAGACTATCCCATTGCACAAGAAAGATAGGAAGCATGTTAAGACAGAAACACAGGATCATAAATTCTTCAAGGACATGAAAATAAATATTAGACAAATAAATGAAGAATGGAAACAAGAGTAGATGTCTAAGAGTGTACCTAAAGGAGAGAAAAATGTATTGGGATAAAATCAGAGAGAATAAGGTGCAAAATGAGTTTCCATTAGCAAGGAACAGAAGAGCCCTAGGAGAAGGAAATTATAAATAAGACAAAAAAGAAGCAAGGATACAAAACAAACATTGGATTAAACAAAGATTGAGTCAAATTGTGCCTTCTTTGCTTTACAAAAACCAAATAAATTAACAAGCCTCCCAAAACCTTGTTTTAACTACGTATATAAAGAAATAAACCTTATGAAGTATAGAAAAAAATACAGAGAGAACACACTACAGTGTATCTTTTTATAGAGTAGGGTGTGCAAATTCAAGTTGTGCAGCTTGGCTAAATTAATCTTTTTACAAAAGGAATTAATTTAACAAAATGTCTAGACCACTGGAAAATTATTTTTAGGAAGTTATGGAATCCAGAGTTCTAACAGGAATAAGCTTAATATCTGAGCTCATAAAAGAAGTTGGGAAAACAAAAACAAAACCAAAACAAACCCCAGAGCATTATAGCTGTGTTAGTCTAACTCCAATTTCTGGCAAGATTCTGTAAAAAATTATTAAGAAATCAGTTTATAAGTACCTCAGAGATAATAAGGTGATAAAAATGGACAGCATGAGTTTGTCAAGAACTGATCATGTCAAACTAATCTAATTTCTTTCTCTGACAGGCTAACAGGCCAAGTGAATAAAGGAGAAGCAGTAGATTTGGTACAGCTTGACTTTCTTAAGTTTTTTGACACTGCCATGCGTGACATTCTTATAAGCAAGCTAAGAAAATGCAGTTAAGGTATAATCACTCATTTAAAACTTACTCTGAAGAAATAGTTATTAATGGTTTACCTATATCCTAGAAGTGTGTTTCAAGTGTCATTCCTCATGTATCTGCCCTGGACCTAGTTGTATTTGATATTTTCATTAATAGTTGGAATGGATGAAATATGTAAATGGATGATATTACAGTAGAAGAGGTGGCAGTCATTTTCAATGACAGGTTAAGACTATAAGGTGATTTTGACAAATTCCTATAAAATTCAAGAAATTGAAATTCAGATAATTTCAAATTTCGATTTACTTTTCAATATTCATAAAACACATTGTCTCGCTGCCTATTATGAATGAACTGAAATTCAGAGAATTTCAATCAGAGAATACAGAGAAATGCAATGATTATATTAAAACCCAAGGTGTAAATTAAAAATGAGGGATTACTGACTATGCAATATCTTTTTTTTTTTTTTTTAAAAAGAAACAAAACAAAAAAGTAAACATGGATCTTATCTTTATAATGGATTTGAAACCAACTGTGAGTCAGTTACATGAAACAAAAAGAGGAACCCTAATTCTGGAATATATTAAGGCAGTATTTCATGTGTAAGACATCATGGTGGTAATAATACTGCTCTCTGCAGCATAGGGGAAGCTCTGGCTGGAATCTGTGTGCTTCTTAAGACCCACAGATAGTCCTCCACAAATCTACAAAACCAAATCTTCAAAACTGCATTCAGACAGAAGACCTTTGATCTCCTGTTAATTGCTTGTTGGTTGGTTGGGGTTTTTTTCACAGCAGTAATAAACAATATCACCTCTATGATATGCATCATGACTCAATAAATGGATTTAAGAACATCAATTCTAGTATGTTATTTTTAAAAATTGCAGCCAGCATGGTGAGGTGCTTATGAATAATGTTGTTACATTTCACTAAGCTAGAAACCCTTTCTCCCAGCAAGGGTGCCTAATTTGAGATTCCATAAACTCATAGTATGCAGTGAGACAATGTGTTCTACACATATTGAAAAGTAAAGCTGTGTACAGGACACATGCTGACTCAGAAAGACCTTCCAGCTTATGAAGCCAGAGAAAATGAAATATATCTTCTTCCATTTCTCAGTGCTATCATTCATGTTCTCACTTACTAAGTCTCAGGCTAAATAGAGGAGTGAGAGCATTATTGTAGAGCGTTAAGAAGCTTTAGTGCACAGACATACTTATTTCACTCCAGCTATTTAAAGGACTGGCTAAGCATTTGCATGATGTTCTTTAAATTCTAAAATAACTATAATCAATCCATGCATTCAATGTACTTTGTAATAGCTCATCTGCCATGTTGCACTTATATTCCAATAATGAAGTTTATAAATTTTCAAACAATTCTACTGCATTTTAAACATTAGTTTATCCTGGGAATTGAACAGTCATTCAACTTCTAGAGCTCAGCTGACAAGGCAAACCCAAGGCATGTAGTCATTGAATGGCTTATTAAACTTCAATCATAACCAATTAGTAAGGATTGTACTGTTTCCCACCCCCATTGGTAAATACTCATTTATTTTCTTGTCTCATTTACTTTCTTGTATATCCTTATTAATAAGCTTTCTCCCCTGCATAAAGCAACATGCCTGCAAAAACTGATGAAAGGAAACAATGAAGTTCTTGTAGATTACACATGCCGACATTTAAGGTTTTGTAAAATTTTACTCACAGGGGCTCTGGCCTTGCACTGTCTTGCATGGCAGAAAGAATTAAAAGACTACACACTTTCCAGTAAGTACAGGGAGGAAGATGCAAGGTGGAGAAAAATACTATAGGGACAAAAATCATTCCTGTCTCTGAAAACTTCAAGTTTTGTCCTTACGCACAGTTAGAAAATATAAAGGGCATGCATGCTAAGAACTGAAACAGCAGTCAAAAAAAAAAAAAAAAGTTTTTGTTTGAATTGGTGGTCTGTGCTCCACACTGCAGAGAAAAAATAATGTCTCCATTTATTCTTTGAAGACATCTGCTCCTGCATATTGAGAACAGTCATTGCAGTGATGCTGAAAGAGATCCTATAAGAAGGATGTGCATGAATTCTGATACCCCTTTCAAATATGTCTTGAATCTAGAGCCCACATGCAGACATCGATGTCATTTGATTTGCCCTGAGGTCTAGCCTCCAAAACCTGCTCCAGATGTGGGGATACTCTAAGGCTTCGCAGCCCCATATAAATAAATGTCTGAGGCATCAAGGGTGTTTGAAATGGTACTATATGACTATGACTATGCATATGCCTATGCCTAAGTAACTCAATCATGCCTAACTCTTTTCCAGATCTCACCTTGCTTGTACCAACAAGCAAGAAAATATAGTTTCCTGGATGAGGCAAATATATGGCACAATTATGACACCTAATCATTGAATCACATCAGTGTCATGGCAAATTGGATTCTTGTGTAAAAGTTATTTAGGAATGTTCTGCCATGAAGGCTGTCTTTTGAAAACATGAATTATTTAGGATAGAATAGAATATTTCAGGATTATTTAAGTTTGCCCATTCTCTTCATTGAGGAAGTATTCTGTTTTGATAGGAAGGTATTCTATTAAAGTGTTTCCAAAATCATGGTGCAAATTCCAGTAAAAACACAGAAAAATATGGAGGGCAGACTAGGGTTGTTAAAAGGTTGTGAATGTTTGTTAGACTCAAGTCCTTAACCTTATCATTTCATAAAAGGGCTCAAGTTTCAATGTCCTGTTTTAAAAGGATCTGGTTTAGCACCATTGGGTATCTCTAGCCAGGACTCTCCCACTGGTGTCTGTTGGAATGGTTGCACTCTGTACAAATGAACAAACATACTGAGAAAGTCCTACCAAAATGCCCACTCTCCTAACATTCTTATTAGCATAACATATTTATTTTTTTTACATAAATAATCCAATAGGACGGTCTAATGGCTTGGGTATTGCAACATGGTATGGGAGATAGGAACTTAACAGCAGTTATATTGAGTTACAGTAGAGGTCCAGGTTGTTGACAAGTACAAGATTTTGAAATATAAGATAAGGGCGACTGCAGTGCATTCCTTCCATGTGTACTTCTTCACCATCTACAATCTGTGGTTTAGAGTTGGAAGGTATGTCGGTATTAATATGTTTAAATGCATTTCATGAGCCTTTTTTCTATGCATTCCTTTGATCAGGTTTTGAAAGAAAAATACCCTGACAATAAACTTGTGGTTTAATTAAGCAATGTGTTAAAAATCACATTACTTCTTTGGGATTTACCACGTTAATTTCTTTTATTTGATGAACTCCGGCTCCTGTGCTTTGAGAAAAAAAGCATTCTTTATTCACTTAATAATGTAATTAATGACTCTTCCTTCACTGTTTCTTTTATGAAGTGAAGAAACTTAGAGCAAGATTCAGTTCAGGATCAGGACTCATAAATGGAAGGGTCTACATATATGAGTTACCACTAAACTAGGTGTCTAAACGGAGTGGAGATCTATGTATGGCTCAATGTAACTGCACACACAAGCATTAAGCACTACTTGAGATGCCTTGGGGTTTCTCACTTGGCTTCCAGCTGCTGGCTGGCTCAATTCAGTTGCTTGAACTTAGGCTTCTGCTGCTATTTCAGATGCCATAGGGTATTTCTCAGATATTCTCAACATGCTGGCAGACATGATGCAGGATTACAGATGTTTATAGTAGTCCTGTGCTTCATAGTAGAAGTTTAGATATTTAGCTTAAAAGTGGACACTAATGTGAAGACATCTAAATATGTCTTAATCTCAAACTAGGCTATCCTCATAGACTGTTTAATCACTCCTAATAGGCACTACTCCCTCTTCAGTGAAACACAAGTTCAGATCTTGGCATTATAGACAGGGGCATCAATATCAGAACTTTTTTTTTTTTTTTCCCTATACGTCAACTAAGCAACTAAACAGTGGTCAGTCACTTGGGGTTTTCTGCTTGGTCGACTGAGAAATAAACCCAAGAAAAACCTATCTTGTAAATGTTTTCAGATGAATGAACTCTTAACTCTGCATTTGGTGTCACTGGAATGTTTTATGTATATTGCATACATTCTGGAGCCAAAAATCAAACATTTAATTTGAGATGAAAATTTAAATGTTACTTCAGCAAGTTGTCAACACATTGACTATATTTTCAAGGCTACTAACATTTGAGTTGAACAGAGATTTTATTTTTTTTTTTTAGATATGTATTATACATTTACTTAATCACTAAATACATCTAAAAAAATAATAAATACGTTTAACCTAGAATTAGGATGCCTAAATTCATAGCTGTCAGTGTAATTATTTTAAACACCAAACTCCTTTAGTTTAAAAAGCTTTTTTTCTTCTGTGCTTCTGATTTTCAGTGTAAATTGTTTCATTTTCTGGAACTACTTACATCACAGTATTAATTCATCCTGACTGTTATAAATAGTGCAAAACACAGAGAAATTATGATAAATGTTAACTTACTGTTTAGCTTAACTGAAAAATAAACATCCTTCAGTGTCTCACTATGGATAATAGCTAATGAGATTTTTATTGTATGCTGCAACTTAATTGCATAAAGTTGCTCTTTTTGAAAGCTCTCTGTCTATATGCACTTACATGGGGGGAAAAAAAAAAGAAAAAAAGAAAAAATTTGTGTGTCAGCCTGAAAGTGATCTGTAAAATTATAATCATAACATTTAAAAAAATTAAACAAAAAATCCAATAACAACCCAAACAAACTAATATTTTACCATATTTTCTGTAGAGATCACTGTTTAAATTTCAAGGTATCTTACCCATTCAAGTACAGTGATATTTTGAGTATACAGCAGAATTGCAAGCCACAAGGTCTGGTGAACTGCACAGTCTTGGTTTGAATTCAATTGACTGTTACCAAGTTTATGCAAAAAATTTAACATTATTGCCATTTAATTTAATTCAATTCATTTGCTTGAGTCCCAATTTTGCCCTCACATACTAGGTACAAGGTACATTTAAAGATCAGGAGAGTTAATATTTCACTGTTCATATGATACTAGTGGATAATAATAATAAAAAAAGAAAAAAGAGATAGGTGTTAGGTTGTCTTCAGCTGTCTTCAACTAATCTTAAACAGTAATCTTCCTACATTGTGTATACTGAAGCAAAATCAATGATATATGTGAAAAAATCCTGGACTATTTTTTCTTCTCAAGAAGAAACATTCCAGTAATTTCTCTGCAGTATTAACAGGCTATTTCTGATTATCATTATTCATTTGTACACAGGTAGCTGAAAAACAGCCTGTCTATACCCCTTCATTCTTGCAACAACCTTCTCTTCCTCTGTACTTCTTGCAGAGGCCTTAGTGTATGACGTAGTTGGGAAGAGGGAGGAAGGCAACATAGCTAGCATCACACAGAGCAAAGATTAAAAACTGCTTCAATAACAGTGAGGTCCTTTGGTCTGCTCCATGTTATGCTGAGTACACTGGAGGACATTTGAAATGTCCCTATACTGATGCATGCAGCACCCTTAGCATCTCAGTGGAGGTAGGAGATGGAGATCCATGTAGCAGCAAAGACACAAGGGTTGTTGATGGGATAGAAACCACAGAAGTGCCTCAGAACAGTCACATAGGGACTAGGGCTTCTCCCCCCAAAAAGGTGGCAGGATCAATAGCCCAGCTGAAGTGCATCTACACCAATGCACACAGCATGGGCAACAAATGGGAGTTGGAAGCCATTGTGCATCTGGAAAACTATAATATAGTTGCTGTCACAGAAACATGGTGGGAGTGCTGCAGTGGATGGCTGTAAACTCTTCTGGAGGGACAGGTAAAGAAGGAGAAGCAGTGGAGTAGCCCTGTATGTTAGGGAGTGCTTTGACTGTCTACAGCTTGATGATGGTGATGATAAGTCAAGTGTTTATGGGTAAGAATCAGGGGAAAGGTCAACAAAGCAGAAATCACAGTGGGATTCTGTTATAGACTGCTCAACCAGGACGAAGAGGCAGATGAAATATTCTATAAGCAGCTGTGAGAAGTCTCACAATTGCTAGTCCTTTTTGTCATGGGGGACTTCAACTTTCCAGACATTTGTTGGAAATACAATACAACGGAGAGGAAACAGTCTAGGAGGTTCCTGGAGTATATGGAAGATAACTTCCTGACACAGCTGGTGAGTGAGCCAAGGAGGAAAGGCGCCCCACTGGACCTGCTGTTTGTGAAGGACTTGTAGGTAATGTGACAGTTGGAGGCCATCTTAAGCATAGTAATCATGAAATGATAGATCTTTTGATTCTTGGAGAAGGGGGGGAGAGTAGCAGAACCTGGACCTCCAGAGGGCAGACTTTGACCTGTTTAGGTTGACAGAGTCCCTTGCGAGGCAGTCCTGAGGGGCAAAGGAGTCCAGGAAGACTGGACATTCTTCAAGAAGAAAATCCTAAAGGCACGAGAGCAGGCTATGCCCATGTGCTGAAAGACAAGCTGATGGAGAAGACGACCGGCCTGGCTGAACTCTGACTGGAACTCAGGAAAAATAGAGAGTTTAGGCAACTCAGGAGGACTACAAGGATGTAGTTAAGCTATGCAGGGAGAAAATTAGAGAGGCTAAAGGCCATCTAGAACTTAACCTGGCTACTGCAGTTAAAGACAATAAAAAACTTTTCTATAAGTACGTTAGCAACAAAAAGAGAGCTAAGGAGAATCTCCATCATTTATTGGATGCAGGGGAAACATAGTGACAAAGGATGAGGCAAAGGCTGATGCTTTCTTTGCCTCAGTCTTTAATAGTAAGACCAGTTATTCTCCCTCTGAGCTGGAAAACAGGAACAGAATGAAGCCCCCATAATCCAAGGAGAAAGGGTTAGTGACCTGCTGCACCACTTAGATACACACAAGTCTATAGTGCCAGATGGGATCCACCCAAGAGTACTGAGGGAGCTGGTGGAAGTGCTGACCAAGCCACTTTCTATCATTTATCAGCAGTCCTGGGTAACTGGGGAGGTCCCAGTTGACTGGAGGCTAGCAAACATGACACCCATCTACAAGAAGGGTTGGAAGGAGGATCTGGGGAACTACAGGGCTGTCTGTCTTACCTCGGTGCCAGATGGAGCAGATCATCTTGAATGCCATCATGCAGTACATACAGGACAGGCAGGCGATGAGGCCCAGTCAGCATGGGTTTATGAAAAGCAAATCCTACTTGACTAACATGATCTCATTCAATACAAGGTGACCTGCCTAGTGGATGCGGGAAAGGCTGTGGATGTTATTTACCTCGACTTTAGTAAAGCCTTCGACACTAATTCCCACAGCATTGTCCTGGAGAAACTGGGTGCTCGTGGCTTGGATGAGTGTATTCTTTGCTGGGTAAAAAACTGTCTGGATGGCCAAGCCCAAAGACTTGTGGTGAATGGAGTTAAATCCAGCTGGTGGCCAGTCACAAGTGGTGTTCCCCAGGGCTTTAATAGTGGGGCCAGTTCTGTTTCATATTTTTATCAATGATCTCAATGAGGGGATTGAGTGGACCCTCAGTAAGTTTGCAGATAACACCGAGTTGTGTGGGAGTGTTGATCTGCTTGAGGGTAGGAAGGCTCTGCAGAGGGATCTGGACAAGCTGGAGCAATGGGCAAAGGCCAACTGTATGAGGTTCAACAAGGCTCAGTGCCGGGTCCTGCACTTGGTCACCACAACCCCATGCAATGCTACAGGCTTGGGGAAGAGTGGCTGGAAAGCAGCCTCAGCGGAAAAGGACCTGGTGGTATTTGTCAACAGTTGGCTGAATATGAGCCAACAGTGTACCCAAGAAGGCCAACAGCATCCTGGCTTGTATCAGAAAGAGTGTGGCCAGTAGGACTAGGGAAGTGATCATCCCCCTGTACTCGGCACTGGTGAGGCTGTACCTTAAATACTGTGTTCAGTTTTGGGCCCCTCACTACAAGAAAGACATGGAGGTGCTGGAGTGTGTCCAAAGAAGACCAATGAAGCTGGTGAAGGGTCTGGAGCACAAGTCTTATGAGGAGTGGCTGAGGGAACTGGGGTTGTTTAGCCTGGAGAAAAGGAGGCTGAGGGGAGACCTTATTGCTCTCTACAACTACCTGAAAGGAGGTTGTAGCCAAGTGGGTGTTGGTCTCTTCTTCCAAGTAACAAGTGATAGGACAAGAGGAAATGGCCTCAAGTTGCACCAGGGGAGGTTTAGATTGGATATTAGGAGAAATGTCTTCACCAAAAGGGTTGTCAATCACTCGAACAGGCTGCCCAGGGAAGTTGTTGAGTCACCGTCCCTGGAGATATTTAAAAGTTGCATAGACGTGGTGCTTAGGTACATGGTTTAGTGGTTGGACAGTGCTAGGTTAACAGTTGGACTTGATGATCTTAAAAGTCTTTTTCAACCAAAATTATTCTATGATTCTATGAATTGACCAGTTTGGCCCAGTGACCCTACTTACAAGAGATTAATGTTCTTATTACATACCATCCTTTAACTTTGTAATGAAAGAAAAAAACAAACCAACAGTATGAAAGAAAGCAAGGACAAAGATAAATAGCATGCAAGAAAAAGAAAATAAGTTGTTTTTAAAAAATAGAGAAAATAAAACCAAAACAGATGTTTGAAATCTTCACCTTTTGCACTTAATCCACAAACATAATTTTCTCTTATATTTGAATTACTTTACTTTCCAGAAAATCTTCCCTGATAGTCAAAAATGTTGTCATATTAGTATTAAGTTGATACATTGGCTCTTCCTAAGATACTATCTCTCCCACATATAGAGGAACTAATCCTAACCCATAGATTGATGTTGATTTCATTATTTTAGAGATACTTGTATTTGTGGGTAAGTTTTATGCTGTATTGGCTCTTTGTATAGCTGGAAGCCATAAGAAAAACCCTAACCCCATGTTACATATCTAGCAGGCACTATTTTCTGTCATTTAGTTGTAGGAACAGACTTTCATCATGAAGATATCATTAGTGTTTGAATGACTTTTTTATTTCAACTCCAGAAAACATTTGGGAAGCTGCCAAAAAGATGGAAAAACAAAATTAAATTGAGCTTTTACATGGATAATAAATGAACTAAGTGTGGAAGAATGCTCTACTATTCCTAACAGTGCAAGCCTGGGGTACTATATAGTGAGTGCAGTGGAGACAGTCATCAGGTTTGTGAGGTCACCCTAAATCACCTGTCCTTTTGCCAGTGCTGAAGATAGGATACTGGAGGGGAAAGACCATTGACATGTAGGACATGTAGTAGGGTACTTCTTATATCCTTAAGCCATAAGGGTCCTCAAACCAGAGTAAAGATGGTGAAGTTGAGAGTGTTTAAGACAAGATACTGAGGAGGCAGAAAACCAGGACACTGGTGGGACAGCTAATCCTGGAAACCTGATGAGAAAATCATCAGTAGTCAGCATGGATTCACCAAGGGGAAGTCCTTGCAAAGTCCTGCACCGGCACCTGCATGGAGGAACAACCCCATGCACCAATGAGATATGCTGGGGGTTGCCCAGATGGAAAGCTGTTTGGCAGAAAAGGCCCTGGTGGTTCTAGTAAACACCAACTTGACCAGGACCCAGCAATGTGTCCTTGCTGCAAAGAATGCAAATGGTATCCTGTGCTGCATTAGGCAGTGTTGCCAGCAGGTCAGACTGCCAGAGATTTTTAGAAATTTCTCACTTGTCTTTACAGCGTACGATATGGGCTACTTCTTAGAATGGATATTTTTTCTAACGAAGTGCAAGAACAGTAGACATTAACAATCATCTTTATATCTTTCCTTCCTATTTAATGGAGATTTCCTGGTTTTCCTGTTTTACATAGTGGTATGATTTTTTGTAGGATGTTCATGGAAGTGTTTTGTGGGTTGAAATATAGAAATGAACATCTGTGAACCTTCCTGGATTTCTATGGCATTACACATTGACTGTGATTGATTGCAAGAAATGGGATTAGAAGAGAATTGACCTCAATGAAAACTCCAGTTCTTCATTCTTATATTGACTTTGTGTTGAAATACCAAACCTTGAGGCAGCAGACCAATGGTTTATGAAGCTAGAATAAAGAGAAACAATATGTCTGCATTTTTAGAAGGCCTTAGACACTTAAACTTGTGCTGGGATGCATTAATTTGTTTTCCTGATTGAACAATACATGATTATTGGGGGAGGGGTGAAAGATAAAACCACTTGCTGAAGGAATACATTTTACATTCTTAAAATATTTTCTTTGACTATAATTGATGGTTTTGGCTCCTCTCTCTAAAAAACAAAACAAAACAAAACAAAACAAAACAAAACAAAACAAAACAAAACAAAACAAACAAACAAACAAACACATACCCCCCCACAACCCAAAACCACCAAGAACAGGACAACCCCACACTACCAGTGCCAAACTGTTCCCCACCCCCCCAAAAAAAAGTCAACTAATTTCCCTTTGGTGGAATCTGGAATTTTTCCATGTCAAGTATTTGTTCTTTGCATTTATAAGTCAGAGATCACAAATATCACTGCGAGGAGAGTTTAGTAGTATCTGAAGACAGGAATGAGCTTCAGCAAAACACAGAATTTCCCCTAGTTATCTGGTCACTGCTAAAGCTCATAAAAAACATTTGCAGCTTGCTTCTAAAGCTGTATGAATAGTTAAGTGAGGGAGAGGCAGGCACAGTAGCTCTATTTGAAAAACTAAAGCTACTAGATTTATTTCAGTTTTGTACAAAGTAAATTTGTCTCTTTTTTTTTCTGATAGAATAAACATCCTACAGTACTCTTTCAATTAGATTAAAAGTTCTATTTTAAAATATTTATTAAAATAAGTATAATTATAATTTATTTCAAATATTTCAACATAAACATGAATTCATTTCTATTTGGCAATAATAGAACAGAGTGTTCAAACTTTTAGGATTGTCCATTTTAAGGAGAGAGAGATTCAAAACTGATTGATGAATGTAAGATGAGCAGTTTGTGTTACAGAGCACTTGAACTCTCATATTCTAATGAATTAATTAATATCTTCCCCTTCTAGTATTACCCAGTTCAGCTTCTAGCAGTCATCATAGCTTAATACTTCTTTTCTCCTCATATATAAAAACAAAACAAACAAACAAACAAAAAACAAAGCAAAAAGAAAGTTCAGAGAGACAAGACTGATACACTTCATAAAAAAATGTGAGAGTCTAAATACATAGGATATCTGCAATGAAAAAATACTGGAATATAAGAGCAAAAATAAAGAAAACTGAATTTACTGGATATATGAATATCTTGCATTCTCTGCCCTGTAAGTTATGTCTCTTCTTTCATTTCATTTGAGTGTCTCTATTCTTTTTTTCCCCCCCTCAGTCTGGGTTTTTGATCTTCAACAGCTAGAGACCGGAGAAGACTTTGAATCTTTACCTCACATTTAAGGTCTTCTTTCATAAAAATAAAGCAAGCATGGAACCTGGAATAGAACACTGTTTGGAAAGGAGAGAGGTTAAATGGATATTGTTTGCTTTGTTTTTACAGAAAATAAACAAACAAAATCCCTTTGTTTTCAATTGAAATACAAAGATTGCTTGTAAATCTAAACAAAACTAACATATTTGAGAGTAGTATCTGTGTGAATTCCTTAAAATTACCTCCTATGTGATAGCAGCCTGTTGCATGTGTGTAAAATAAAGGCTCATTTGGAAGCTTTTTGGTCCATCAGCATCAGACTAGCATTTAAATGCAATAAAAAGCAGTGAAAAGATTTGTGGCACCTTTTTGATATTCTCACCTCTAGCAGGAGCTAGATGGAAATGTGTTTTCTGCACTGCAACAGCTAAGATTTTGCATTAACGATAAGGTAGAAGTTAAACACTAACTGAAGCAGTGCTCTGTTATTCCTTGATTTGGAGCACAGTTATAGAGGAGAAATTAGGAAAACAGCTTTATTGAAAATCTAGGGCAACTACAATCTCCAGCAGTTTTGAAACTCCCGAAATAAAGAGGACTCTGAAGAACATTTTATGCAATATATGTTAGCAGTGGGCAGTGACAACAACAGGAATGTTTGGAAAGGTAACACTAACAATAATAATAATATTAAATTCACAGAAAAATGCTTGCTTAAAAATGCAAGTTGCAGCTCTTTCAAAATTTGAAACTAAACTATTAATCTATCTGTAATAGATAAATTCAGCGACAGAAGGAGAAAGTTGTTATAGAGGGTAATTATAATTTCCCAAGCAGAAAAGATCACCCATTCTTACCACCAGTGATTGATAAATTGGGGGGGAGGGGAAAGAATAAAAAAAGGAAAAAATCAGAACTGACAATTATGAACTTAATTTCATTAAAGGAATATATGAATTATACATATGAGCAAATGAATCTGTACAACATATAATGTGCCGGTATTGGATGATTTTTCATATTAAAAGTAATTTTATTGAAATGAAAATGTTTCATACCCTGCACCTAATCAAGAGCACATTCACTGCAAAGAATCAGGTAATGTTACACCTGAGGCACTGTCTGAAGAAGTCTTCCAAACATCAAGAAATACAGCAATCTAGAAGAGTAGTGAATAAGGCTAAATGTCTCGTATTTCATGACCTTGCCACTGTTCCTCTGTGTAAGGTTGGAATGAGAATACTGCTCTGGAAATCGCTGTGTATCAAACTACTAGAATGCATATAGCTGTTGACTGTTGTAGGAAAAATTGTCAGAATTGACAAATTTTTGACAGAATTGTCAGCTTGTGAACAAAAAACCAAAAGAATTAAGTATGTTTGTTAAGATTTTCTTCTGCTTTCAAAGGGGAGATGTTCAGGAGGTGATGGCTGATGCCAAACATGTATATTTTTTATGCTTCATACATCACCAGGGTTATGCTAGCTGCCCTTAGAAAAACAGAGGATATGTTTGTGCACATTCAACAGCCCCTTTGGGAAACACTTTCTCAAACTGCCATTTGGGCTATGTTCAGTACACAAGGTGTTTTACCAAAAAATGCAACGCATTTTTCATGTCATATAGGTTACTGAGGTCTACACAGATGACATTTCGATCTGGGGAAAAGACAGTAGAAGAGCATGACCAGAGACTCTAAGCAGCATTTGAATGAAACAAAAAACCCCAAAGCAAACGAAAGAAAAATGTAAATTGTGGGAAACTGAAATAACATAAAAGGAAGAGAAATTAACAGAACAAACCTACAGATTTAAACCAGTAAACTGCAGCTGCTAAAAAAGTCTGATTCAAAAAGTAAGGAAGAAATATAAAGATGTTTTGGGTTGTGAACTATGGAAGGAAATATGTGTACAATCCAGCTACCCCAGAAAGAAAAAACGAGTACTAAACAATCAGAGGAAATCAGTTTTTACAAGAAATCTGTAAACAAAAGAAATTTAAAAGGCTCTAACAGTGATGTCCTATGAAAGTACATCCAAAACTAATTTTTTCACTGATATGTCCAAGAAAATAGTACAATCAGAACTAGTGGTGTTTCTGTTAAAGGCTGAAAATGACATTAATAATTCACACAACACATCTAGCAGCACAAGCAAATTCCAGAATAAATTGAACATTGTTATTTACTTCAGATGCTAGACTGACATTAAATTTAATTACTTGATCTAACTTACTTTAATAATTGAATGTAATTAAGTTCAATACAAAACATTTTTATTGTTAATTTATTACGGCTAGTTTTATCAAAACTAGCGTGTTGGGAACCTTATGCTGCATAAAGTTTTCTAATGAGCTTTTGGGAACCAACCAACCAAGTTAGGTAAGTACAGGTTATACAAGGGTGATCACCTGGAATGCAGGCGCCCAGTGAAGCAGACCTTTATTTGTCTCTTTGAGTGATTAGTGAACAAGAAGACGTCCGAGCTTACTGCATTGCTTACCTCTACCACAGAATCATTTCTATTAATTCCATTGCTTTGGAAAACACCTGATGTTCAATCTGGCTGAGAGAACTAAGGTATTTCTGAACTGACTTCAACAATCTTTCTTTTTGACAGCTGGCTTGCAATGAATGAAGCTGCATAATCAGCCACTCATGTTTGAAATAGGAGCTGTACACCTGAAACACCTCTTGAACTTGTATTTCAGCTACGTTTGGAGCTATGAGTATGTTAAGATTTTGCATAATTTTAGAGACACTTCTCAAATCTTGATTGAATGCTGAACTTTCTACAATCAATTACATTGAAGAAGATATATTTATAACATTTTCTTGCTGATAATGGAAGCTGTTCAACTATTTTCATTTGCATTTTCTTGAGAACATCTCTTCCTCTGGACTAAGTGCATTTCACCATTACCCTCCTTATGATCGGTTTACCTCAGGAGTTCAGGTTTTATCATTTTGAGGGACTGAGTGAATAGCATTTCCCTGACAGTGTTTATATTGCTGAAGCACTCAGCTACTGCCATTACCAATTATTCTAGTCATTTCTGCAGAGCATGGGTTCTGGACTGATCTAAGGGGCCACAAACTGTAATTATTATTATTTTTTTAAACCAAGCCCATTTTCAATAGACTTTCATTAGTTTCGAGTGAGCTATGTCTGCAGTGCAAAATATGCTTGGTCTGTAGATTGAAAAGATTTGAAAACTACTTGTCTATCCTGTGTGAATCTTTCCACATGAACAAACACCTTACTGCTGGCATAATCTATGTGGGGTTGGCTTTTCCTTATTATTTTGAAACTTTTGTTTAATAATTGTAAGATAACTCTTAGATTATTTTATTTTTAAAAGACACTGTAAAAAGCAAACCCAGGAGGAAAAAATATGACACTTTTTATTCATGTTGTTTCAATCTAGTTGACACAAGCCAGTCATGCGTAAGTGATCATCATAAAATTAGTGAAAGTTGTTTAAATTCTGTAATTGCCAACAAAAGGAACATTTCCATCACAGGTGATGCATTATGGAAACCAGTGAAACCTTCACATGTGTTCTTGCTAGCATCCAAACTCAAAGGCATAAAATGACTTATTGTGCTGCAAAAATTGCTTCTTATGCCTATAAAGTCACGATGATGACTTTTTATTAGATACTCTCCTCCAATTTCATTATTTTAGTTAAAATAAATGGATTTCTGAATGTGTCTTATTTTATCCCCACTAGCTCTCATGTTTGAATGGGAAATAAAACATACAAAAGAACTGTAGTAGTCATTTCTAGTTAAGAGCACAGTGGCACAGTATCTATGTGTTTTATTTATTTGCTGTAAGTTTCCTGTGTGGATTATGTAAACATTAGTAAAAAGGTGACAAGAAAAGAGATGTCTGGTCACTTGCTTGTCCTGACAGATTCACTCTGGATCATGTGGAGTGCCAGAAGAGCATAAATGTTTCCTCTCCCAGTGGCATCTGAATGTGCTCAGCCAGGAGGTAGTTCTGGACTTGAAGGCAGGATAGGTACAAGGGTGGAGTGAGAGAAAAAGGAAGAGAGGGGTTGCAAATAGAAAACTTGATGAAAAAAACAGAGGAAAGGATTTCATCTGAAGAAATGCAGACGTCTGTGATATTTAACTAATCATGAAGACTCCTTTTACAGTCAAAGGAAAGAAATTAATCAGAATGTCCAAAAGTAGACATCAAAATAATTTTATGATTCATTCTGTAGAGATCTGTTTCTTTCCATTGACTGAATATAGAGCTTAGGGTGACTAATTGAGATATATGCAGGACTTTATAGATATATAGGTGTTATGACTACCAGTCTAAGAGATGCCTAAGAATAGAAGAAAGCAGATACACTGTAAAATCTGATGTGACAAAATTATTTTCGCAGAGACCAAGAGGAAATAGTATAGAGTTTGTTGCTTGAAGCACCCACATATTTCTATTAGAGAAAAAGGCTGCAGGGAAAGGTCTCACATGTAATGATTCAATGAGTATAAGGGAAACTGTTTGTCAGCCCCTTTTCTTAATCTGTCTCACCCAAAAGATTTCTGTTTAATTATTTAAATTTTACTTCTTTTCTTTTTTAATGTTCTGGTAAAACAAAGCATTAAATATAGAAAATGCTTTAGGAAATTTCCAGGCACATTTTCAAACTGTTCATTGTAATAGACTTGTAACACAAGCTCTTCTTTAGCTAACTACTATAGTTAGTATCATCATTATATATTCTCTCTACTTTTTTTTTTTTCCCCCCCTGAGAAAAATGAAAACTTATTACATTACTACATGCTTTGTGATCTTTTAAGAAAATCAGTTGCTTCAGGTACCAGGAGGAAACTGATAGCTTTCAGATATGTATCTAGCCTTTTCCAATTTGTAAATCCACATCAAGTATATGCTTTGTCTGTGTACTTTGTCTGAAGTAGCTTGGCATGAAAGTCTGTGGAGCAATAGTAATAAAGAATTCCCTCCCTAGTTTTAAAATAATGATAAATAATGATACCCTATCAAACATCAAACTAGAGCATCCAAGGTTTCAATAAAGACTTGTTTGATGAAATAGAGAGCATGATTATTACTGCAGATGACATGAAACGGGGATGGGCATTTAGGATGCTGAAAGACAGGATTAGAATTTCAAATTATTTCCCTAAATTGGAGAAATGGACTGAAAAATAGGGATAAAATTAAGTAGGGACATGTGCATTTTCATAAGCTTAGACAGAATAATTATCTATTCAAATACTACACTATTGATTAGGTAGTTAGCAGAAAGAGGCAACCATTCTAAGACATCTATTAGGATGTATGAAGAGTGTTTTATCATGTTAAACATAAGAGGTAAAACTTCCAACAGTTTGAGCATTACATTTTAAGAAAGATATGAAGAGAAGACAATCCCAAGAAAAATTTCAGGAGTGATCTAGTAAATATGAGGTACAAAAAAAGATGGAAAGAACTGGCACCATCCCTAGAAAACTAGGGAAGGACACAATAAACCATATTCACATTCATAGAAAGCTGAAGGGAATAATCTGTTTTTCAAGTGTAGGATTTAAGAAAAGAAGATAAAGGCTGAAATTGCTGTAAGGAAGTTTGGTTAGACACAAACTTTGTAATGTTAAAAATAGTGATACTCCTCCTTCACATGCAGCTGGAACAACTTGAGGTTATAGAAACAGACTTGATTAATTGTGTGGTTCTCTGAGTATGTGTGCTGTATAATTAATAATTAGAGTTTTCACTGAGTGGATAAATTAGTCTAGTGGCCAAAACTTTGCCATCAACCAGCATTTTCTCCTGGATGATTTTTTTTTTTTTTCCCCCTAGGGGATGTTTTTTTCAATACTGTCAATCTTAGTAATTCAAAATGATTGACAATTTTGAATATTTCAGTTCTGTGTGCCAAAATTCAGATGTTTTAAGGGAGCCTTAGTTTGTCGTGCTATATATGTATTTCGTAAAACCTTGAAATCATTAAGGCTTGCAAATTTGGCATCTAAAAGTTTACATACCAAAATCACTATTGCAACAATTAACAGAATTCTCTAAAACTACAGAGGGCAGACAACCCCAAAATACAGTTCTTCAGCCAATTTACTTTCATATACAGCTAAATTTAGTACCTGTGGAAGTTGTGAGGTTTTCCCCAGTGGGAGTCTTTAAAAACAGTTTGAAAAAAACTTCCATGAGCAGTGATGAATGGTCTGGTGTTTGAAAGCTGGGCTCATTCTTTTGGTTTGCTCTAATTAGTCTATTTATTATAAAGTTGTCTAAAACGTGAGGGAAAGATGAAACAGAAGGGTCTATATGTGAGATATTGAGTGTACAGAAACCATTTTTGTATATTATGATGTTGCAAAAAGACTAGCAATGATTATGAGATCTTCTTCTGTAAAGAAGGGAGTTATCCAGGGCTAGGGGAATGGGAGAACCATCCCAGAAGAACGTATAAAGTGTTTGTGCTCAGAGAAAGGCTTGGATGATCAGCTGTTTCATGAGTAGGAGAGGGAAAGGGCCAATCTGATTGAAGAAAGAAAGAAAGAACAAGAAGCTCAGATAGTCATGCCAAATTCCTCTTTACAAACTAGTTCAACCAATTTGTTGAGAAAGACAAAACAGAAATAAGAGACAATGATGAGAAACATCTTTACCAGATTCTAACTGTCAAATGTTATCTGAACTTGGGGGTACGAGACTTCAAGCAAAAGAGACGATCCTTCTGGATGGAAAGGTGAATGTCCTAAGTGCAATAACAGATGGTGTACAGGTTATATTCAACACCTTTGTATTTTATAATCTTATTTTTTTATATTTTATTGAAAGGAAGAGTGTCTTATTATTTTTACATTCATTTCCATATGTGGCTCTCATTCCCTTTTGTTTCCATGTTAATTGTTTTCCCTCCTTTTGTCTTAACTTTCATCTGCTTCACTTATTTTTTTTCCTCTCATATGCAATTTTATGATTTTGATGCTCTACCTCTTCAGCTCTCACCTTTGCTCTTAATATTTTGTTTCCTTAGCCTTTGTCTAAATATTCTTTAAAAATCTGTTTCTCCTGTCTCCTCATCCTTTATTTATCATACTCAGTCTGATGATGAGTGCCATGCCTTTTATGTTCTTACTTACATAATACACTCCACAGTGCTCTTTGCCCTTTATGTTTTCCACGCACCCCTCTGTTTCAACCACTCTTGTTACTCAGATGTTTTTCCTCAGTTCGTTACTTCAGCCATTGATGTTTTATTTGTTGCTTGTATTTCAGGATTTCTTTTCTATTGCTACCCTATCTACTTTTCCTTAAATCTTCGAGGTATTTTCCAAAACTGTTCTTCACACCTGGAATATCCTTTTACTTCACCCCAAAAGGATTTTTCTCTTTCATATTCTTCCTTAAGACACATTTGTATTTAATATCTATAAAAACAATTAATCTGTAGGATCACAGAACTTTATGTCTATATATATTTAAACAGAAACAAAAGCACACTTTAAGCTAAACAATCTGGTTCCCATAAGTAAGTGTGCATATTTTATGTACTCTCAGACATCTCGGGTTTCTTCTTTTCTTACTATACAAATTAATGCATTGATTGAAATGAGGTTACATATTCTTTGGTAGAGGGATCATGAAAGATCATGATCTGTCTTGTGTTCACTCACAGATGCTATTTTTGCTCCAGCCCAGATAGCTGTCACAGTAGGACAGAAACTAATTCAAGTGGAGGCATGAGCACCTGCTAGTTAGTCTAGTGCAGCTGCTTAGAACTGAGTCTCTCAAAAGCTTTAATTATAAAAAATACTAAAAACATAAGTGACTCAGAAAATCACTGGAGCTTACTTGGTATGTCTGATTCAGAAAATTCTTGGCACAGAAAATGCCAAATCCAACCTGTGTTTTAATTTTAGAATACAATTTGGGCTTAGATCAGAAAAGCCCATCTCAAAAATCACCCACAGGGTGAATACTACTGTGAATCCTCCACAAGTACTCCCAGTCAACAAAGAAAGGAATAAAGCTGGAGTATTTTTTTAGATTACTGAACTTTAATTTTTCACGCCTCCTTCACATACAGCTGGGGTGGCTTGAAGAGTTAGTAATAGGCTTGATTAATTGCTTGGCTTTTTGATGCAGGAATTCATACTATATAATTAGAGTTTTCACTGAAGTGGGTAAATTATTTCAAATCTTACGTAGATGGGGGAGGCTTTCACTTCAAAGATTTCTCACCAACAGCCATTTCCCCCTGGAAAATCATTTTCTTTGGGGCAGACATCTTCTAATTCAATAATACCTGGGTTTACAGTTCAAAGTAACAAGTCATTTTTGATGCTTCAGTTTTATGTACTCAACTTGAGATACCTTAGGCAGTACTGATTTTCTGATGTGCTAAGACCCTGGTTGTGAAAATGTTTCCTGGGCAGGGCACCAAATGTTGAACACTGAAATCACACAGGTGAAAATAATGGATGTCTTCAGCACTGTCAGTAGGGAACAAGGTGGATTTGGTACTTTCACAGAAACACAGAGTGGTTGAGCTTGGAAAACACCTCTGGAGATATTCCCATCCAATCCCCCTGCTCAAGCAGGGCCACCTAGAGCCAGATGCCCAGGACCATGTCCAAACAGTTTTTTAATATCTCCAAGGTAGGAGATTCCACATCCTCTCTGGACAACCTGTGTCAGTGATCAGTCACCCTCGCAGTAAAAGTGTTTCCTGACATTCAGATGAAACCTCCTGTGTTTCAGTGTACGCCCATTACCTCTGGTCCTGTCACTGGGCACCACCGGAAAGAGTGTGGCTCCGTCTTCTTTACACCATCCCTTCAGGTATTTATGTACATTGCTAAGATGCCGACTTGAGCCTTCTCTTCTTCAGGCTAAACAGTCTCAGCCCTGTCAGACTTTTCTCACAATAGATGCTCCAGGCCCTTCATTGGACTCTCTCCAGTACGTCTGTCTCGTACTGAGGATCCCAGGACTGGACAAGTATTCCATGTGTGGCCTCACCAGTGCTTAGTAGAGGGGAAGGATCACCTCCCTCAACCTGCTGGCAACACTTTGCCTAGTGCAGCTCTGGATAATATTGGTCTTGGTATTAACCAAAGCAGAGCAGGTGGGTATTTCTTGAAGGAACTATGGCCCTTGGAAAGGACCCACGCTGGAGCAGGGGAAGTGTGAGGAGGAAGGAGAGGCAGAGAGAACTGACCACAGTTCAGTTCTGAACTGACCACAGCCCTCCACTCCCCATGCTCCTTCACCACTTTGTGGGGGCACACGGAAGAGGAGTTGGGAATGAAAGAGAGAAGTTGAGCCTGGGGAATAAGGGAGGTGAGGGGAAGGTGTTGTTTTAATTTGTCTTTGTTTCTCACCATTTTAAATGGTAATAAATTGCATCATTTTCCCCAAGTGGAGTCTGTTTAGTAAGTGATGGTAATTGGTATGTGATCTCCCCATCTTTATTTCAACACATGAGCTTTTCTATCATATTTTGTTCTTTGAGGGTGAGTGAGAGAGAAGCTTGATATGCTTCTAGTAACCAGAAAAGGTCAACCCACTACATCTCTATGTCATAATTAGTCCCTATTTATTCTTGGGGAAAATTAATTTGCTAAAACTTGTAAATAATTACTCATTTTAAAATATATGACTTTCATATATTCCATGTATTAAGGTTAGGGAAGCTAAAGACTGTAGCAAGCAGTTGAGAGAAATGATCATTTTCAATATCATACAAAGCAAGTTAGCCCTAAGTCACAGTAATGGCATATTCCCATCTTCACTGAGTTCAGTCACAAATATATGTTTCTTGGTACTTCTTGTTGATTACCTTTAATCAGTTATGGTGAAGCCATAGGGTAAAATGTCTCACTAATAATGATTAATGAGAAGAAAAATAGAAAGAAATATCTTGTGGGAAGCAATGCCTCTAGAAGAGGTCCCTTTCCTGACGCTGACATTATGTTTGGTAGGTCAAACTCCAAACCTACCATTTGTAAAATGTTTATCTTCCTAGTCAGTATTCTAACAGGAAGATTTATGATTCACCATGAATTCATTCAGCACCTCGAATACTGTGTTCAGTTTTGGGCCCCTCAGTGCAAGACATTGAGGTGCTGAAATGTGTCCAAAGAAGAGCAACAAAACTGGTGAATGATCTAGACAATAAGTCCTGTGAGGAGTGGCTGAGGAAACTGGGTTTTTTTAGCCTGGAGAAAAGGAGGTTGAGGGGAGACCTTATTGCTCTCTACAACTTCCTGAAAGGAGGTTGTAGCCAGGTGGGTATCAGTCTCTTCTCTGAGATAACAAGTGAGAGGGCAAGAGGACATGGTCTCAAGTTGCATCATGGGAGGTTTAGATTGGATAAATTTCTTCATCAAAGGTTTACCAATCATTAGAACAGGCTGCCCAGGGAAGCGATTCAGTCACCATCCCTGGAGATATTTAAAAGACATGTAGATGTGGTGCTTAGGGACATGATTTAGTGGTGGACTTGGTAGTGTTACGTTTACAGTTGGACTTGATGATTTTAAAGGTCTTTTCCAACCTAAATGATTCTATGACTCTATGATCTTGCATGTTCAATGACACTTTGGTGTTGCGAGGCAACTCTTCTCAAGTTCATATTCTCTAAAGTACGCAGAGGAGCGAACACTTTTTTACTTCAGCCCATAAGACACACAGTGTATAATATCACATTCATTGATTCTATGAAGAAATAAAACCCTAATAAAAGGATGGCAAGAAAGCTAGACGTGATTTTGGCAGATTGACAAATCCTGAAGAAGTTACTGCTTACAGAGTTATCCTTCAAAGACCGGAAAAATACACACATTTATTTTACTTTTATGTCTTGTTGCAACTCTTCACAATACTTAATTTAGCTTTTACTTTGATATAATCTTATTGATTAAGCAGGTGCTTTGTTTGAACGCCAATGTTTCCATGGAGACTGCAGGGCAGGAAGGCATATTTCTGAGATGCCACACATCTGACACAAATTATAGGATTTCTCTGGGTGTATAGCACACTTTATGTCATGCCACATGGAATAGGTTGGAGACCAGTGGTCTTACTAGAAAATCTATGAAGATCAACCTCTTCTCTGGTTGCCATTAACTCCTTACTAACTAGCAAGATAGATGCACGGGGGGGAAAAGGAAAAAAAAAAAAAAGGAAAACCAAATGACTATTGGAACTTTGCACTCCAAGTAAATTTTGACTTTACCTGTCTTGAAGAGTTTAATATCTCAAATTACACCATGGTATTATTTACTTATTCCCTTAATTTTCTAATCAGGAAGCTAGAACTCACTTTTTCTATGTGCTGAGTATTCTGGCAAGGTTGATAATAAGTTCCAACAATTTCTGTTGACATTGAGCTTGACCTGTAGCCCACCGAACTCAGTCAAAAATAGTATTCCTTTTGTTTAAAGGGGCATGCTCAGAGGTGGTAGCTGTGGCACTTACTAGGTTGTTGTAAAAACACAGTTCTGTCACAATTATTTCAAGCAAAAGCAAAATGAATGGTTACTGGCATTATTATCTGAATCCTTCAAAAAGAGCTTTATTCTCGCATTTTTGGCAGGGGGTTGCTTCTTTGTTTTGTTATTGTTGTTTGGGTTTTTTCCAGGAACCTAGTTTAAAAGTAAAACAAAACAAAACAAAACCAAAAACAAACCACACAAAAAACCCCCAACCAAACAAGACACTGTCAAAGAGGAGAGGAGAGGAGAGGAGAGGAGAGGAGAGGAGAGGAGAGGAGAGGAGAGGAGAGGAGAGGAGAGGAGAGGAGAGGAGAGGAGAGGAGAGGAGAGGAGAGGAGAGGAGAGGAGCATTGAACTTTTTTCTTATGGTGTCTTTTCCTATCATTTCTATAACACAAAGATTTTAAGACTGGTATTAACATACTAGATGTATTACTTAACATATTAAGTATAAGAAAATAATATTTATGTGTGTGAAATCCTTGCTTGGAACACAATACAAAACAAGAAGCCCTTAGGGATACATTTTCAAGTAGTTTCTATTCATAAGCCTTTAACCATTCACTCCTTTAAAAGGATAAATTCTAGCTCCTGCATACCGCTAAAGGAAATGATCTATATGCAGCGAGGTTTAATCAGAAGAGCTACACCCTAAAATGTAGCATGGCAATGGAAATTGTCTATCAAAGATCTTTCCTCAGGAGGGGTCTGAAACTGGATAAGGGGGTCTTGGAATCTCCTGGTCATGTCCTTCCTTCTTCAACAAAATTATTCTCTGGTCCAGCCAAAGTTGCAAGGCTGTCATGAACTACAGCGCACCACAGAAAAATCACAGTATACTCTGAACAATAGAATTTTAATAGTTTCACTATCTCTCAGGGCTTCAAGAGGTTAAGCAACTTTTTTTTTTTTTTTCCAAATTTATCTTTTTTAATAATGAAGGAATATATGAAAAAGGAAAATAAATTCTACTGACATGTGAATAGAACACATGTGATTATGCCCAAAGCCTCATCAAAGTGAAATAAGAATCTTAGAAAACTGATTTCTGAGAAGTAAAAGCATATGGTCAGTGATTTAGGTTTTCAAAGATGGGATTATAACATCTGCTGAATGTATTTCAGAAAAAGAAAACAAACAAAAAACCACTAAAGAAACAATAACCCACACTTAAAGGAATAAAATAGTGTTGAAGTAGGGAAGTGAGTTATTCTGCAAATGTAGAGAGTTACACTAGAGATCTTGATAATTAAATCATCTTTTCTGATCTTACAGTGTGTATTCTTCTGCATATATATATATATGTACACATGTATACGCATATGTTTGAATGGTAGTGAATTGTGGCAGACAAACGGAACGGGAAGGTCTGGCATGAGCCCGTTAGCACTTAGTGTGAATGGATATTTCGTTACTGAGCAACTGAGAAGCAAAAACACAGGGCTGAACAGAGAAAACAAAGCAGATAATTGAAAGCACTAAAACATGTTTGTTGTTTGTTTGTTTCCTTTGTGGTTTTTTTAGGGTTTTTTTGTTTTGTTTTCTGGGGCACTGTCTGAAAGTCAGAATTTATAACTACTTCTGGAAGAGAAAGCTTATAAATTAAAAGAATGAAAAATACAGCTTTCAGAAACTCAGAGGTTTCTTTTTCCTCAGCACAGTTCTCTGCAGCTTTTATAAACTTTTGAAGCAAGCCATTTTCTAAAACCAAAAATTATCTTATTTTTATCAGAGTGCAGATACAGTGATTTTTGGTTGTTTTGGAGTCTTTTTGTTTAATTTTTTTTTTGTTTGGTTTGGTTTGGGTTTGGTTTTTGTGGCATTTTTTGTGGGGGGTGTTTGGTTTTGGGTTTTTGTTTTTGTTTTTTTTCAGTTAGAGAAACATTATTATGCTGGGCTTCAGCTGAAAGTCAGCTTTGTCCCAAATGCAACAGAGTCCTAATAGTTTTAGATTTGAAATGTTGACACAAATACAGATCCATGAAAGAGAAAACACCTCTCCTTACTGTAGCCCTCTGTTTTTAATCCCATCTTTTACAGTATACAGACTTCCATCATTGTATAGGTAAAGAAAACGGATCATAATTTTGTGTGAATTTATTTACTCGCTTCCAGGAGACAGTAAGTAGATGCTCCTTTCCCTCACAGTTATTCTATAATAAAGCTCCTTTAAAGGTAATTTTATTTTATTGAAACATGTATTTATACCTGCATTATAGCAACAGAATATTGTGTTTTCTGATGTTTGTAAGTATAAATCACACCGGTGCCCTTTACCTACCCACACATACTTAGACACACGCAATCCTTGTTTTCTCTCCTCTTCCTTCTTCCTTCCATGCGCTGTATCGGACCAAGTATTGTGAGATGGGATGTATCAGTGCACTGCCAGGAGCAATCATTCTTTCATGCCTTTCTCCGAAGAGACATTGTTCCTCATAATGAAAGGGAAAAATGGGAACTGAAGACTAATAAGCCTTTATGAAAAGATATTTTTTTTAAAGCTTCTAAGACAGGTAAACTTAATAAACCTAATAAAATACTGCATTTTTTTGCTTGCTGTGCTTTTATCTAATCTAGTAATACAAGATATTTTTATCACTTTGATGGGAGTAAGGTACTGTACTTAGTGACTAAAGGTGTTACACAATGACACTCAGAGCACGTTGTAATCAACAAAATAATCCTTCTGGTTTGTAGCCTTCCTTTGAAGGCCTGTTACAGCACAAGGACATTTTGTCTATTCCATCTTAATACTATTTTGCCCTGGCTTTCATCTCTTCTGTAAACCACAAAACATAATGGTAAATGGCTTAAACAAATGGACATAAATGTTAGTACCATTATTTTACCTTTGAGGGCCAAACTATCACAGCAGGGCTGCTGAATGAAGCACAGTGATGTAACAACGTGCGTAGCTGTACACAGAATAGGCGACTGTGAAAAGGATATGGAAAAACATGATGACAAGTATCAGGATAATAAGGGGAACAGAATATGAAAGGTTGGCTGGTAATCTGTTCTGATCAGAGCTGTACCATGTTTTAACTGTCAGCAGCAAAACTTGAACTCAATAGACTTCAAAGGAAACGAAACCCCGCAAAGGACGTAAAGAATTATCCAAAGGTTGCAATTTTATTTGTTTTCTGGGACACTCTATGTTGAGCAACTTTTTTGTCTTTAATTAAAACAAAATGCAGCCTAAGAGAAGAAAGATTTCCATTACAGAGCAAGAAAACAAACCTACACTCATAGTGAATAGATCTACTGATACACAGTAAACTGTGAATTCACCTTTAAATTATAAGCATCTTGGTAATTCCCTTGGAAACTAATCTAATGTGTGTGAAGTAAAAAAGCTATTGTTTGATGCTTTGCTTAACAAGAACACTAATTAAAATTTTTTCAATGCTGATAACTATATGTACTTGTACTATACAATGATGGGTAGAGTACATGCAATAAAGTCACTGGTTTATATTGTTTCATAGTGAAATAATCTTTTTTCTTAATGGGAAATAAAAATATAATGTTTTGTTTTTTCATTTTCTCACTGCAGGGGTCACTTTTTTGTTTCATTACTACTGTGTTGCTTATACAAGCTCTATGACAAGATGTAGCTATGCATGTTTTTGAGGAAAGAAGAAAAACAAAACCTAACAACTAGTTTATAATATGCAGCACTGTATAACGTCAAAGAACAGACAAAAAAGAATATTATTTTCAGCTGAAACTGCAAAGGAAATACACTTTAACTTGAGAGTTTACTTTCATGAGCATGCTTAAGTCATAGGCCTTTCAAAAAGCTGTCTTTGACATTTCAGCAAAAAGAAGCAAAACTGTGAAGGGCAGACAAGGTCTACCAATGCCAGACTCCAAATATATATAGAAATTGCTGTAGTGTGTACAGTCTTTAAACTGCTTTCTAATTCCAGTTGAATTCAGTAAATTCAATTTTCTTAAGCTGGATTTTCCTGATCCTGCCCCAAAATTGAATTCACAGAGCTGGAGGAAGAAATTATTATGTTGGTCTGCTCCTTTTGTCCAACAGCTCAGGTACCCTGTAGTGTCCAGGGTACACTGCAAGATGTTAGTTAGTTTTCCAGAGGTGTGAGACAATATAAGCCATCTCTTTCCCTTGATTCAGCTGAAGAGTTCATTTAAGTTTTGAGATTCTCCACCTGCACGAAAGTTGTCTCACTACCATAGCAAAGGGCATTTTGAATTACTGTTTCTTCATGACAGAACTGCTTCGCTTTGTATATTATAAATGCTGAAATAGTAATTTATCCAGAGAGCAAGCACATAAGAATTATTATTTAGCTTGAAGGTTCAGACCCTCACCTAAAACATAATTAAAAAAATAAAAATACTGACTTCCCCTGAAAATTGTATTTGCCGATTCATAAAAAAGTGGAAGTCTATCAACAGAAATCATAGAAGTGTCTTGATTTTCCAGTATTCACTTTTTTTCTTCCTTCATTAAAGGTCCATATTCTCAATAACAATACCTGGTTTTGATGAGAAGTGTACTCTTAAAACAGGAGGAAGACTTGATCCAAAGTTGTCTGCAGGTAAGTCTGTATTCTTACAGAGTGTATAAGAACAACAGTCATACAGTCAAACAGAACAACTTCATACTTTTTAAGAAATTAGTATTTTATTGCTTTTCCTTTTCCTCCATAATTAATCCTAAATAACCAATGTGGGTGACATGCAAAATTTTTTTTTTTCTTGTACAGAAAATAATCAAAATACTAAATTTATTTGGCATTCAGATATTCTTTTCTAACTGTTTTCATCTATTTAACTGAAAGACCAGATTTACCTACCATTAGGAGATGTTAGTTAAAACCAGTAGTCCTTACCTGTACTGAGAGGCAATCATATTTAACAGTGTGATTCTTAGTATGCCTAATAATACGATGGTGTTTAATGGTTTGGACTACCTTATCATACACAAACCTTCAATTGCAGCAAGTTAGTCCAGTGAAAATAGGTAATTTATTTTAAAATGATGTAATTTTGGATTAAAAAATACAGGTTTAGTATCCTGAGAAGTACTGAATACAGAAAACTGCACGTGAATGGATGGTGTATTCATTGCCTCTAAAATCTTGGTACCCTTGACATTGCCTTGCTCAGTGTATCTTCCAGGATGAAGTTAGGAATGGCTGCAGCAGATAAACTATTGAGCTGACTGAACATTTGCTTACAAATTCTTGGCTTTTAAAGATCAAGCAGGCTGCCTTGTGCATGGCTACCTGGTCTCTCTGGGCTTGTTACAGCTGAAGTGAATGCAAAAGATTTTGCTCCTTCTCATGATACTTATCCCTGCATCCACTGAATGCAATGGTGGTTGTTTCATTCACTTTGTTAGCATGTGGATCCAGCAACTCCGATCCATAGAAAGCTAAGTGTTCCCAGCCATGCCATTTTGCACAACCTCATTCAGCTTCTGATCCCCAGTTCCATTTCCCCTGTGAACCCCAAACTGTTGGGGGTTTTTTAGTTAATTTTGAACTATCATACCACATCACTCACAGTAACTTCCCTCCTGGGCATTTCCTTAAAACTCTCTGCATAAAAGTTTACTTGGTTTATCCTTTGCTCTCTGCACATAAACAAAAATTATCTGCATGTTCTCTGTGTTTAAGAAGGCTTATGTGTACGTGAAAATTAGGGTACTAAACAGGCAATTGGATTTTTCTGGCATGCAATCTTCTAGTCTGCATCTACAAATGCTTGCAGATGATTATGGCAATATTCTAGACTCAATTAAAAGTAATCTATTAAAAACATTTTTCTTGGTTATAGATGTAATAATATATTTATGTGTATTATTTGAAGAAGTGGAAACTACTTACTGCTCATAATACTTGCATTTATTGTGGGAGTTCTGACTCTAAGTATAGGATATACTGCAAATAAAAAGTGTAGGAAATAGCACAAGGTAGGAAACACTGAGGTTTTTAACATCTACTGTTCTAACTGAAGAAAAACTGATTATAGGTCAGAATAAAATCTATGATTCTGATCATCCAGCTATTCAATACAGACAACTCCTGCTGAAGTCGCAGTGGGAGTTTTGTATTCTGAAAGATTGCAAGATGATCCCTTTGAATTTGCCTTTATTTCTTTACATTTCTTTTGATGAGGTGATCCCACTGGCTTTAAGTGCCTTTATAACATCCAATATATTCAAATTGCAAGCAGTAAGACACAGGAAATAAACAATCAGATGCCCCATACAGAAATTCCCCACATTCATGCCATACGTTACATACATCAGCCAAAAGATTACTTTCTTCCTATCATTCTTAATGCTGTACATTAACTAAACCTTTCATAAAAGTAATTAGGCTTCCATAGAGATTAACAAAACTGATCTATGTCTGTCCACCTTAAGGACTAAGAACTCAGAGAACCAAGAAGAGAAAAAAAAAAATAGCATTCTCTCTTTTGATTCAGGAGATTGTTCAGTAGGATACTGTCACTATTTGTAGCTACAGAGATGTACAAGAAGAGATATTAACTTAAAAGCCATCAGGTACAAAACAGTACTTATAAGCTATTGAGGAATCATTATCAATCAGAAATCGGTAAAGAGCAGTGATGCGTTGGGCCTTCCTCAGAGCAGACTCGAAATGTCTGCTACAGCATCTGCTCATCTCAGCCTCCACAGAATAACAAGGTTTCCAGTGGGCTGTATTGCAGCTGGTGGTGGGTTCAAAATCCAGTGGCAGCATTTTTCAGTTCTTTCTGCAGTGAGCATTAGCTATCAGTATGATGAAAAGAGGTTGCCTTGTCTCACTCTTCGTTGTTTATCTTTAAAGTATCTTCTAGAAGGTTGGAGCTGTGTATGTGAACCAGCTCAAGGAACTGCACCTTAGTTTCTCCTCTCCTGGGTAAGTCCAAGCGTGGAACGAGGCATCCCGTGGAGCTTGTGGAAGGGATTCCCATGATGAGATTTGGCAGAAGCTGCATGCCAAGATACTGAGTTTACACAAAATGGTGACACATCTGAAATGTTCACTAAAAGGGTATTAGGTATATCAGTTACCTAACAGTAACTGCAATGATCGTGCCACTGCTGGTACTTATCTCTGTATGGACAGCTTTATCTTAATAACCTTAAGATGAGCAAAGTTAAGTGATATTAATAATTGAGCTTCATTTCCTTTTATTAAATGTGTGTAAAAGTTTATCTTTACAGAATGTCATGAGCATAAATTAATTAGTGCCTGTGAGAAGATTTGATACTGGTTTAAGTACCATTAATAACTCAAATATGTGTTTAATACAATTCTCATTATTCCGAAGTTTATCATACTGTTTCAGTATTGTCTATCCTGAATCTCTCCTGCTTAAATTGGAATGTGTATTTTATAAAAAACTGAATATTTTCCTTGAAAATGTTTTGTTATAAATTATTGTCACCAAACATTTTGCCAACACATTCTATGACATCTCATGGTAGTAGTCTATGGGATTAAGAAGATGTGACTCACGCAAAACTTGAGGGGTTTTTTTTCATAAAAAATTCTCACTGATTTCAGTGAGAATTACATTGAGATTATACGAATAATGGAGAGCACATTTTGTTTCACTATTTAACTACACACTAGCCTCACAACACGCAGACAGGAAAAAGAAAAAAAGGAATTGTTATTCTCCAAATCACAGTTCATTCTCTGATATTCCTGTATTCTAGTAATGCAAGGAAATAAATTTCTTCCCTGTCACCCATCCTGTTGGCTGGTACAAAAGGACACATGCAATGAGGTGAGTTGGGATCTATTGAGATTCTTTTCCTTCCTCTTCTCATTGCCTGCTCATTTGGTCCAAAAAAGGTGCATTGCGGTTTGCGCTTTCCCCACCCTCTCACACGTTGTTCAGTTATTTGATCAGCCCATAAAGATTGAAGGTACCTTAAATCAGGTAGCTGCTTAATCCATATCATTCAGTCTTGCAGCAGAAATGTTCATTAACAAAAATTGTTTCAGCTAATGAAAAAAAAAATCTATTCATTGTCAAAATAAGTGATAATAATAGGGATAAAACTCTGCTTCTGCTGGTAAATCAGTCTTTGAAAGTCTGAAAGGCACAATGTACCTGTTGTTTGAGTTGTAGCCAATCCATACAAGGTAGGGTAATGATAGCAGTGCAAGCTGCTGTCAATTTACTGCATCAACATCTATCACATGAAGTTATTAAATATACATCTATCATTTGGTGTATTAGAAATAAAGTCATTGTAATAGAATTTTGTCATAAGATCAATAACTTAGAAAATAAATGTCTTGGCTTCACCTCAGTTTTTACAGTGTTTGGTAGCAGGAGACCATTATCTTTTGACAATGTTCTATAGTGGTGGCAATATCTTTTAATTTTAAGACCAAGTACAGTATATGTCCTTTATTTCTTATATTATTTATAGATTTTTACATTAAATTTGCTATGAGAAGGTACAATGAAACACCATTTGTTTTAGTCCGTCTTTACTTTATTGCAAACCTGACTGATCACACACTTGCATTAAATTGTTTCATACTCCTGGCTTATCTCTTCACTGAAAATGTAATACACAAAACATGCAATAGTATGTATTTATTAAATGTATACCAAGCCTGCTGCCTGGCTTCAGCTGATATGTAGAATGGGTGTAGGAGTTAGTGACACAAGAAGTTTTTCTTTGGATTTAGCCAAGCATCAGTGTAACTCCTTTAGCTAACGAACTTTTCTTGTTGATTTACAACTGGCACAGATGAGAGAGAAGTGTATATCTGTCAATATTTGTCATGGCTTTTAGATAAAGCCTATGTCTTTCAGACTATATGGATATTTTTTTTTTTATTTTGCCCTTACAGGTTTTTAAATTATTTAAAACAATTACATATTCCCATACTGGAAATGAAGAACTTGACTTACAGTAAAGCAATGATCGTTTGATTTTTTTTGCACAATATCTGTTATCAAATGTCAACATTATCATTAATTTCTGTTGAATACTGATAGAAATGACAAAACCCTCCTGAATTTCAGCTCTACTTGGGAAAAACTCCAGTGACTGGTGAGTGTCACTAACACGACAAAAACACATCTCTCCTCACCCATATGCTTCAATCTCTGGGTACAGTACCACCACTCTCTTCATAGAAGAAATAAGATAAAATCCAAAGGCAGAAACAGTTTTTCAGTGATTTTGTGACTATCAGGAAGACTCTTCCTTTCTCTTTTCTATGCAACCCGGGCAAAATGAAGAGTAATCCTGGAACTACAGTACCCCACTCAGTAGTCTAGATGATGTCTTATTCATGTTTTATTGAATGTTACTCATGATCACCGTCCTCTGTTGGAAGTGTAACACCTGATGCAACTTTATACTGTATTTGTCCCAGTAAATTTATATCTTGTCTTTCCTGTCATCTACCAAACTGATGTGCTCTCAATGCACAACAGAAATTTTCAGAAAACGTCTTAGACTTTTTTGTGCTGAATTGAATACTGGTTCCGTTAGTCCATCTTTGAGATCATATAGAAATTCCCATATGATGTATTGATACATTCTATTATGGAAACATCTCTCACTTTGTCCTACTAATCAAAGTTCTGTAAAATAGTCTTATATTTATTTCCAGTGTTAATAACAAAATTGAGACTGATTCCCCATTAGTAAGTCTTCCTTAGTTCATCTATATATTATAATTACTATCTTCACTTTAAGCTAGCAATTTACTTAACTTGCAAAGCTTATGCTTATGCTAGTTCCACAAATTTAACTGATAATTTCACAGCAGAAACCATGAAAAATGTTTTATAGCAACAGTTGTATAAGATCTATTATATTTTCTTTCTAAAAAAAAATACTTTTATCAAAAAAAAAAAAAAGGTTTCCAGTTTCCTCTGCTAAATTTCTTATATAAGATTCTTTTTTTTTCCTCCCCCCCTCCCCCAGTATGTCTTCACTTAGTCTTGTCTTCTTAGCAAATCTAGAAAGCACTGATTTGGAAAGCAAGCAGAGAAAATGCAGCTGGACACAAACAGATCAAAAAATCAAAGGAAACTGAACACTGAAATATGTTCAAAAATAAATAAAAATAAAAATTCTCCTTAAAGAAGCTCATGACTTTTGGATATGCCAGAACTCCTGAGCTAATCAAGGCTATGTGTGAAGAACACAGTTAGTAGGAAATCATCTGGATAAACTGTAGTTTAAACTGTATTGCAACAAAAGATTTATCTTTTATAATATTCATGGAAAGATTTTTGGAATTAAATCCTGCTTCTATTTGTCTTTGGAGATCATGAATATCTCTATATGTACAAATACACACACACACATATATATCACTCACATAAAAAAATCAAAACTACTCTGAAGGTTTACTCATATACGTTCCTTAAAGCAAACTTGAGGAAAAGCCAATGAAGGGATGTGACTATACATGCATTGAACTTTAATTTCATTGTAAATGCTACCATTTTCATAAAGTACGTATGACAACCATATTTTAAGATCAGGCAGCATTTTATTAGAGTTTTAGAAGAGATATAAAAATTATCTTTTGGATCATATTGGTTAATCAAATGCAGAATTGCTCCTTGCTATAATTCATACCTGAGGAACAGAACTTGATGGAAAATATGAAAATATTTTAAACCAAGTCTAAGAACAGCCAGGTATGAAATATACTGTATTTACTTTACCTTCTGGTAATAACTTATAAACATTCTTAGTCTGTGTTGACTTTCTTGCTGTCAGTCCAGTCTAGGCTGTACTTAATCTGCAGCAAATGACTCTGAATAGGTATATATCCCAGGCACTTTTTACTTTTATCTTTCTAATATATAGAAAAATTTATAGCCAAACAAACAAACAAAAAAATTATGTGTCCTTAGACTCTCATCTTTGATTGACTGTATGTATTTCTTTTCATAACTTATAATGAGCTTCTAAAATAAATAACTTATTCTTAGATATTAATTTTAGATGCCAAAATTAGAGCAGATTAATCACTCAGAGGCTCCTATTTTTATTAATATTTATGTTTTAAAACATTTTACTGTGACTAAAGTTGATCAAAATATAAGGAAATAAACACAATACATAAATTAAAAACTAAAAATATTATAGACTAACCAAAAGCTGGGATGAATCTCTAGTATGCATTGATGTCATTGTTATTATCCTGATTTATACTAATTAAAGATTTATTAATATTCTGGGTAAAATTCTGTTATCACTGTTTTACTGGACCCTGCAATACAAAGCTTTATTTTCCCCTGCCTTTCAATGTCTATTAGTCTTATTTTGTTGAACTTCAAGTAGGTTTGGACCTATTCTTGGCAAGGTAACTGTCAAAATGTTTAAAATGTGTTAGTGAAGGAAAGATTATCAAATAGTATTTCAAACAGCCTAATTTTTCATCTTTTTCATGGATATTCACAGAATAGAGAGGCTTATGCTGTGTAGTTGTCTCCTCTTTGCGATAGCAGTAGTACAGACTTAAGACAAAATTACTTCCCCATTCTGTCAATAAAATTCGTAAAAGTTTGTGCAGTTGCATCTAATGAAACTACTACTGTCAGCAACATGGGTAGAAAATAACAGGAATAAAAGCAGAGCAGCACATTATGACTGGTAGTTGCATTGTTTACTGTACCAAAATCATTTCTATATTGACCCAAAAGAGCATTCCTGTGCTATTTGGAAATTCTGGGAAAATAGTATGAGCCTTGTTAATTCAGAACAGTAAGACATTCTCAGCCTGGTATATACTTCAAGCATGTGTTTGCCACTAAAGCTGAACAGAAAACCAGTTGGAATGTTTTTCTCAACTGCAAGAAGTTGAACCGTGTCCTGGGCTGCATCAAAAGAGGTGTGACCAGCAGGTCGGAGGGAGGTGATCCTGCCCCTCTACTCTGCTCTTGTGAGACCCCCCCTGGAGTACTGCGTCCAGCTCTGGGGGCCCCAGGACAGGAGAGACATGGAGCTGTTGGAGCGAGTCCAGAGGAGGGCCACGAAACTGATCAGAGGGCGGAAGCATGTGTCCTATGAAGACAGGCTGAGAGAGTTGGGATTGTTCAGCCTGGAGAAGAGAAACCTTATAGCAGCCTTTTGACAATGACGGTGGTGAGGCACTGGCACAGGTTGCCCAGAGAGGTTGTGGCAGCCCCATTCCTGGAAGTGTCAAGGCCAGGTTGGATGGGGCTTTGGGCAACGTGGTCTAGTGGAGGGTGTCCCTGCCCATGGCAGGGGGGTTGGAACTAGATGATCTCTGAGGTCCCTTTCAACCAAAAACACTCTATGATTCTATAATTCTATGATATGAAGTGTTCAACCAATCAGCAATAATGCAAAGTATTTCCACCTTTTAGAAATGGACACTACAAGTGAAAACTGGTAAATTTGAACTAGCTCTTGATAGCTCCCATTTCAACAACTAAATAACTGATCTGTCAAGAGTTCAGTCCTAATTAGGAGCCTACATGGGTAAATTTTGAAAATATGTCCACTTTTTATGATACTGAAACTGGAGCTGAATTTTTTTGTTTGTTTGTTTGTTTGTTATCATTTTCAGGCACAGTGATGCAAGAAAATGGAGAATCACATGTTCAGTCCCCTGGGCTTTTTTCATTGTAGAGGGTTCTGCTACACCCAGTAAAGTGGTTACATGGTGAATGTAAAAAAAAAGGACTATATTATCATATCTTAAAGTCAATAATCAGGTTTTAAGTAGTCTTTACCAAAACTTTCACTGACAACAGTAGGTATCAGTGTACATACTGCCAATATAAAATACTGATGAAATTGATAAAAAAGCATTTATAGTCACGAATACACAGCGTAATGCAACACAGCGTGGGAGATCCCCAAACTAGCTCTGAAGTGACACACTGTCAAGCAGAGAGATGTTAGCTCAGATCCTGAAACACCATTGAAGTGTCAGCCTTATATAGCATCATAAGAAAATATCTCAAAGGTAGGAGGAATTAGCTTCTTGCAGCTCTGCTAAAGTGACTATAATAATTACAGGTTTACAGGTAATTCCTTCTCTGATAAGTTGGGAAATCTCCGCACCACTCTTGCAGTATAGACAATCATAGGATTTATCCTAAGGCCAGCACACATCAGAGAAAGAAAAAAAAAAAAAAAAAAAAGATACTATTGCAAAAAATTATACTCCTATTTCAGAATCCAGAAAAATGTATAATTATTAACATTATATAACGTGGTAAAATAGTTAATATCACTTGGTGGCAACACATAAAGTTGCTGAAAAAAACCCCAGTTACTTCATAACCTGCAGTTTTTGGTCTCTTGATAATGCCTAAGCTTAGAAGGAATAAACTAATCACATAATTGCTCTCACATTATACAGTTGTTCCCACATAAAGTAGTTGGCACTCAACTAACTAATCAGGTTTGATTACAACTGCAGTATTTGTGAATACTTAAAAAAGAAATCTTCCTATAAATTGTAGGAAATGAAAGGCAATATGACTGTAGCAAAGAAAATAACATGTAATAAACATTTATGACAAGCAACAAGTCCGAAAGATAACGTTTGGATTCCAAGATAGAGTGGTGTAAACAATGGATTATTTTAAAATCCAGTGCTCAGGTGGAATCAAAGACTTGTAAAATAAAGAAACTTGCCAGGAGAACTGAAATAGAAATATATCAGGTTTTGATCATAAAGAAAAAAAAGAAATATAAAAATACGTATTTTAAACATCTCCTCCTACTCAATATGAAATTCTCTGTTTAATTTTTCTGAGTACTTAACTTTTTTTCAGTTTTGGACCTTTTTTGCTCACATGTAGATGAATCTGAAAATGAAAAATATTTAAGATGAAAAAAGAGATTTTTTTGTAAGGTAAATAAAACAGAGTTTCTACAATCTTTGTTATAAAATTGTGGAAATGTGCCAGCATGTTTTGAATTCCTGAACTCCAATATTTTGACTGAAATTATTCATTGAATTCTAATCAAGTATAGCAATAGTTACCACCCCTGATTCATTCCACATAGTGAGCTGAAGAAAATGCAGCTTTCCTAACAGTAACACAGAGATCAAAACCACTACCAATAAATTCTCATACCTACTCAGCAGACTTTAATGTGATACATTAACACTCTGTGCCTCTGTCTCTTTGATTCCTTCCATGTTTTCATCCACAGAAATTGCAGGCTACTCACAGAAAGTACACAGTGTCCATGTGAATGAAGAGTGTGGAACTTTACATTCGACTCCTCTCCCCGCAGCCCCTCACAGCTCCCATCTTCAAATGCCATTTGGCCTTGAGATTCTCTGCGAGGTACTATAATGTAATTTATTTGAATGCATCAAGTCTAGTGTGTAAGTTAACCAAATATTTATTTGAAGTTACCAGTATTTCTAAAGAGGTACTCTTTCCCAGAAGCACAGATTTTAGGCATGACAGTTTTTAAAAATGTACATGTGCCACACATTTATTTAATTTAAATATTTGCATAAATTGTAGCAAACCACCACGTTGTTTCAGAAGGAATTCATAAACGTTACTACCTTTAGTTACCTGCATGCCTATTAATAATAGCTGTCCAACGGACCTGTGTTAAGGTTCACTCAGCATCAAAACGTCAGGATCTTACCAATATGTACCTAGGCATTTGTAAGCATTCCCAAATCCAGGAAACTCAGGCAAAAATTTCAAAAGAAAATAAGAAATGCACAGATAAAACATCAACTATTATGACTTTTTTAATTTTATTTTGCTGAGTATTATACAGAAAAAGACAGGTATTCTCAAGCATACATAGTATTTCGATCCCACAGTCATGGGGAGTGTGGTGGGTAATTTTAATGTGAACAGTTTCCCTTGTACACTATAGTTAGTCATGGCCATAAGAAAACACATTAGGTTTGCGCATAATATTTATATCTTTTCCATGCCTAATTCTCACAGAAGCTAATTACTTAAAAAATATTGGGGTGTGGTGGTGTGTTGGGGTTTTTTCAATGATATTGTATAGAAAAGGAAAAAAAATACAAACCCATGAAAAGCTATGAAGGCTAGAAGATTAAAGATACAGTATGGTACATTATAGGGGGAAAAAAAAAAAAAAAAAAAGGAACTTTATGGAATTCCACACATAATGAAGAACAGAGTCCTAGCCAGGACTGTTGAAAATCAGCACAACATGATTTAAAAGTTACTCATAGTAAAATTAATCACAGTATTTAGATTATCCTCAGCAGAGATTCCATACATCTTTATATAAATCTACACAGTGTGTAACGTAATGTCAGTTGCAGCAACAGCAACAAGAACTTTTTACTTGATCCCTCATCAAATATTTTACCACTACTGTATGACATAATCAACCTAAATCTTGGGTAGGAAAAGGAATATTTAATGTACTTTCTGGTAAATAAAAGTGAGTAGTTTACACACTTCTGTGCCTGATCTAGAACAGGAAAGTTTATTGTCTTTTATTTTGTTATTTACACTAGTGCAACCACAGGTAAATAAACAATAACAAAAAAGCACAGAACAACAACTACTTTTTTTTTTCTTTTTCTTTTTCAGAGGGGAAAAAAAATAGGGTGGAGGATTATTAATCTGATCTTCATTAACACACAGTGCAGGCTGCTAAAATGAATGATCATCTTCCCTCTGAAATCATGATTTTATATTTTTTTAAAGATATTGTCTAAAGTGTCCTGACTTCAGAGAAAATGTGAAACTCTTCAGTTTACCAACAGCTGGTTTGAATTGGTTCTGTTAAACAGAATTATCCCATTTTAGGTTCTAATTGCCCATGTGAAAAGTTTATAATAAAATGTAAGGATGAAATTAATCTGCTGGAATTCAACCAGAAGGTTGATTGGGAGGCTAGGTAATGCCAAACCTCCAAGCTCCCTCTTTAAGCCCTTCAAATCATCTAAGAATAAAGTCTCAGTTATGACTGGGGGCGGGTGAGGGGGAATAATTTTAAAATGTCTTTGTCGTCTTTTAGATTGTGTGTAGTTACTAAAGCAGTGACTTGCCTTTTTTGTATGTTTGTTTGTTCACTTACAGACTTGAGTTGCTAGAAAACATTTAATGTAATTAAAGTATTGAAAACATTCCATAGCTACTCATATTTTTTTATAGTGAAGGAGAGGTCTTCTAAAGTGCTTACGTGACAAATGTTCATTCTGGGATTGCCATACTCTGGAAAACTCCAACTCCCATAGATGTAGAGGCACATAGTTTGTCAAACTGAGTTCATGCAAGTTTATTTTTCAAATGAATTCATGCAACTTATGTTTCTGAAGCTGTCTTAGAAAACCACAGGGAAAGATTTATAGAGTAGCAGCTTCTGAGGAGAGAAGGAGATACTTTGTTATCTAGTGAAACTTCCTATATAAAACCAATGCACTTTCCAGAATCAGTCCTTTTCCAAAGACAGCACTTTTTTTTTTTTTTTCCCCTCTAAGGAAGGGGCAAACAATGATCAAAGGCCCTTCTCCCTCTTACTGTGTCTTTGTCTGTTAATTTGGAAGATTCTTTACACTTTTGTCAAGAAGATCCCACCTCTTCTAAGCAGTCCTTGATCTTCAAAGAGGGTCCAACCCCTATTATTGACACCAATCCAACAAACAGATGTTGACCCACAGGATCTGTTCGCTCCTTCTCAAGCCTTTCCACCTCACCAGCAGCATCAAAGAAAAAGAACACATGGTCCCCTATGTCCTTGACAATTTCCCCCACGTGTCAGAGAGAGAGAGAAAGCAGGAGAACATCCAACTTTCTCCTGGAAGCATAAGCACTGGATTTAAAACTTTATTGTCTGGAAAGTCAATGCATTTTGCATTTTGTATAAAAAGAAGAGCTATTCCTGAGATCTGGAATCAGAAAACTAATTCTTCAATTTTCAGCAAGGATAGTCTCATGCTGTTCTTGCATGATATAATTTTAGGTCTCATTCTTTGCTCGTGACTCACACTCACCTGGGATACTTGGTTGTCTCTGCACAGAATCACAGAATCACAGAATGGTAGGAGTTGGAAGGGACCTCTGGAGATCATTGAGTCCAACTCCCCTGCTAAAGCAGGATCACCTAGGGCAGGTTGCACAGGATGGTGTCCAGGTGGGTTTTGAATATCTCCAGAGAAGGAGACTCCACAACCTCTCTGGGCAGCCTGTGCCAGTGCTCGGTCATCCTCAAAGTGAAGAAGTTTTTCCTCATATTCAAATGGAACTTCCTGTGTTCCAGTTTGTGCCCATTGCCCTTTGTCTTGTTGTTGGGCCCCACCACGTTGACATCCACCCTTTAGATATTTATAAGCATTGACGAGATCCCCTCTCAGTCTTCTCTTCTCCAGGCTAAACAGACCCAGCTCTCTCAGCCTTTCCTCAGAAGAGATGCTCCAGTCCCCTCATCATCCTCTGCCATTCTTGGTCAGGCCTGCAGCTTCAATCCCCCTCAGACTGCAAATGGCCTAAAATAAAGTTTGCAGTTTTGAGTGAGTATTTTAGTCAGAAGGCTATTATGCAAAAAATGGGTCTCCTTCTCCCCATAAAGGCACTGTAGAAGCAAGCTTGACAGTTTCTGCATCTGCACATTAGGCACAATTGGAAAGCAGGTGTTTTGACTTGATCATGTATTTAATGATTGATTCTAGCAGGCTGAATCTTTACGACTCACCTTCAGCTTAGATTGACTAGATCTTAGCCCAGCTCTTCCTAGGTGTTAACCGTTTTCCAGACTGGAGTGTCTCACCTTTTAAATATAATTTAATTTATTTGCATCTAAATGCATGATTTCCCTTTTGGCCATATTGAACTAGATATTGTTTGATTACGTTCAGTTTGTCAAATGATCCAGATAAGTCTATAGAGTAATACATCCTCTTTATTATTTACTATTCTCTCAATTTCCAAGCCATCTACACATTTCATTAGTAATGATTTTATCATTTCTTTTAGGTCATTGATAAAAGTAGTCCACAGCATGAAGCCAAGAGCTGAACCCAATGACACTTTACAGAAAAGAAGAGCTCTGATATTTTTAATTTGTGGGCAATTTCAAAACCAGTAAGACTTAAAAGATGTTTTCTCTTGCATGGAGTATTTTAAAAAATAAATAAGTAAATTATTTTCCTTTTATTTATAATGTAAAATACTATGGATAATCTAAATTTAATTATTGAAACAATGACATTACTAAACAATGAACATAAATATTTTTTTAAAATATTGCCAGGTATTTGTAGTTCTTCAGACAGTGCATTAATGAAGCTTTCCATAGTTTGTGTTTATTTTAAATTAGAAAGCAAGTATGGGTGAATAGGAAAGAGAAAAACAAGGCACAATTTTAAAGTATGAATTTTACTTGCTTAAGAATTGAATATCTCAGTTTTGGGTTTGCTTTGTTTTTAAACATAAAACATATTGGATTTGAATTAACAAAGACGTTTTAAACAGTATTTCATAGTTCATTTGTATTACATATACTGTTACCCTGAAAAAGACACTGAGAATTTAAAAATCTCAAATGCCTCTTTCTTCAACAGCAGAATAGATAAAATAAAAATTATCTATTCCAAGCCAAAATTGTGAGTTCATAAGTAGGCAGATAAATGTGAAAAAAGAATGAAACATTAAAAGTACTTCCTAAAAATCATAATATTTTATTAAATGATAACATGTCACAACCACATCACTTGTTTATTTGTAGTAATTACAATGAATAAATCTTAAAATATAAATGTACGTAGGATCTGATGAAACTCTAGCAGCACTTTTGACAATTTTGCATTATTCATTAAGTTTCATTGCGTTAAAATGTTTTCTTCCTAGGACCTTGAACTGCTTCACTCCATATGCAGTTATCAACCTTCAGGTGGAAAGAAAATGTTCTTGGTTTCTACCTCTTTTTAATCTTTTTGAAAGTACCATATTTTCAATTTTACCACTAGCTAAATCAGAAGGGATATTATCCCTATCTAAAAATTAAGGAGGATTAGTTTTCACTGGTTTAATTTGTGTCAAACTAATGCATAACAACTACAGAAGGTAATACAGAAGTAAGAAATAACAGAGATCTATTTATTTCCCGTAATTATCCATCTGGTGGCAAAATTCTACTGTTTTATTTTTGCTAATTTAAAAATAGTTTGGGTGTGATGAAAGTCTCAGGATTGTCATCACTTTTTCATGGCTTTATAGTAGTTGATTTCATTTAAAATAGTTAAATAGTTCTCTGACAAAGTGCGCACGTGTTTTTTTTCTCTCACTTCCTACCCAGTTACGTCTAAGGCCAAATTTCAGTCACCTGAATTTGGCATAGTAAATTCAGTGAAAGTCCTGATTTAGAGAACTCTTTACATTTAATTTAGTTGTCCATCCTCAATAAATCACAAGGCAAACTATCAGCTTTTTCACCAGCACCTGTACATAACCACATGTATTACCTTATGATGATGCATGCATAATCCTTGACCTTTCTTCTTACATAAACATTAAAGTTTCCCAAAAGCAGAATATTATAGGAGATGTTATTTAGCTACGAATTATAGTTCACTCAATGCTTGTTTTTTGAAACTTTGTATCTCCCTGGGAACATAAAAATTCCGTATAATTCATAAAGATAAAACATCATTCAATGCAATTCCATACAACTTTTAACAGATGGAATAATACAAGTTAAAATACTCTGATGCCCTCTTAAGACAAAATGTCACTTTTTCCTAAAAATTAAGTTAATCAAGATGCATCAGCATGCATGTAATAAGTCTGCTCACATGTGTCAGTTTAGGTACATACTTAAACATTTCCAAAGGCTGGAAACAATGGCTCCTTTAATTTCTTTTTTCAGGCTACGTAATCAGCAGATTTATAAAACCAGAAATACAAGTTCCTCCAGTACATTTATGCTAAACTTTTGCAATTATGTTGTTACATGAATAAGCTTTCAACTCTGAGAGCAGTCTGTATATCAACTTAGTCATCTAATTAGACCATGGAAACACTTCAACAAACCTTAAGGAATGTTCAGTAACACCTGGTTTAAAGAAGCCTTCCTTGTCATCTGAAGATGCATTTGAGGTTTCCACTGTATTAGACTGCCTGAGATCTAAGACAAAGGGCTTTAAATAAAGTGAGCCAAACTCATTTCTAAACGAATTCATTCAAGACAGCCTGTCAATATTCCTAAATTTAATCAGATAACAGTACTTTGTACAGAGAGGGCTATACTTGAAAAGGTACAAGGTTCTTTCACTTGCGGTCTCACAGTTGCTCTGCAAATGCCAATTCAACACTAATGCACACAGTATTTAGCTGGGAATTGGTAGGATGTCAGCAGCTCCCTTGGTCGAGTTTGAACATTTGAACTACTTGATAGGTAATTAAGGTTTCCCTCAATAGTCTGTAGCTTTAGCTAAACCCTAAAGTCTGTGTCAACTGATTTTTTTTTTTTTTTCTATACATATAGTCAGTCCTCTCCCCTCTGCAAAGTACCTCAATGAGATCTGATTTAGTACATGTGGACATTAGATGTCACTGAAAAGTGCCTGCTAATGAAGTTAGAGAAGAAAAACCAGACTACAGTTCTGTTGGAAACATCCCAGGTAGGCAGCATTCACCAACTGTGCCTGCAGAATAGTTTGGTTTATACATGGTAAGTCTGAGGCATTCAGAATGTATTGGGTTTACTGCACATGGAAACTTAGGCAGTGATTGCATAAGACATGTGCTGCATCCTGGAAACACTCATCTTGCCATTGAGAAAAATTCTGAAGGAAAGAAAAAATCCACTTGGGTATTTACTTAAAATTGAAGTTTTATCATGTCTGAGGCTGAAGGGTGTTATTGATCTCTGATACTTTGAACTGTGTCCGTGGTACATACATGCATTTAAATGCTGACCGTGGTGATGGCAGTGACACTACTGAAAGCTCAAGAAAAGCACTAAACATCAAGTGAAGAAAAGAACAAAACATAACCCTTATACACCGCAAAAAGACTGTTAAAAGAAATGGAGCTAACATTACCAAAAAAAAAAAAAAAGCAATAAATACTTTAAATACAAAGAAGAAGGCAGGCTTCATTAGAGCCCAATGACCTGCACTAAGATGAGTTAAAATAGCAGTTTCTTATGGAAAAAGGAGCATTGATAGAACAAGTAATTTGCTTGAATTTTGGTAGCAATTAAGAGGTTTTTGAGACCTGAGCTTTTTTCATTAGTGAAACTAAATTCCCAATGCCCCCCTTTTTTATGATTACAATTTGTGTGAAACTAAGAGATTTTTGAACTTAAAAGAACAAAGATTCATCATAAAATATCACTGAATGGTGATTAATAAATATTAAGAGATACTAGTGGATATTAGTGGATCCTATATAATAGGACTATAAAAGGACTATAATAGGACTGGGTTAACACTTGAGAAAAAAATAAGTGAAAGGACTAGGAGAAAGTTGCAAGAAAATCCTGCTGAATTTCTGTCATCTATGACCAGAACTTCTGAAGTCCCTGCAGCCACAAAAACTGAAGCAGTTTCCCCCATCCAAATGTGTTTTAGAAGACAGAGTACCATACTCTGCCTCTTAGTCTTGTGGTCACAACTACCATTGACCTCACATGAGCTATTGTGATAGCTTGCAGTGATCACGTGTTTGGCTTCCTATGTGCATCTCAATGACTCGGCAGAGTCCCTCACTAACTTCACATCATGCTCTTGCTGTATCCATGGGTCAGACTCCAGCATGCAATTTCAACTTGCCCTTTCTTTCCCTGCTGAGCCTTTGTGACTGCAGGTTTTTTTCACCCTTTTCTTCTAATCATCACACAAAACCAGGTCTCCATTGTGCTGGATAGTAAATTCTCCGTATGCCTCAAAAAGCTCATTTCATTATGGACAATGTCAGAATAAAGGGTGGCAATTCTCCATTACTCTAAACTACCATGGGAATTTTTTTAAACTGAGTTTGTTATATACTTGCATTATGCTACTGTCAAATGTATCTATAACATCTAAAATAATACCAAAAAGGTAAAATGAATGTCTCTCCCTTGCTAAGACTGCATATCCTGTGTGAAATTTAAGGCTGCAGCAATTTGGTACACTAGTTATAAATCCATGAAAAGTATGGTTTATGATGAAAACTTTGACAAACCTAGCTATAACTGCACAAACACATCACCAACATGAGAAAAAATGATGTTTTTCCAGTAACAAAATGTGTTATTGCTCTTGTAAATTTACAGTCTTCAACTGTATAGGGAAGTAATATAGGAAATTATAATACAATTATTACTTCTTGCAAATGTTAGAGATTATGATCATAACATTGACACTTTATGGCTAGAGGTAAATTTATGTGAAGGCAGTAAGGGCAATAAAGCTTCAAAATTATTATCTTTGATGATTGTTTATAATTAGAGCAGAAAGGGTTAACCTTTCCTGAAAATTAATAACAACACTGGGGAAATAACAAAGAAAATACTTTCATTTCTCTTGCAATGATTCCATATATAAAAAACATTAAATTCCCAGTTTATTTAAGAAGATAAGTAGCATGTGATCAGTAAGATTCTGCAGAAGCCTTCTGCTGAGGACTTAAATAATCCAATGGATTGCCAAGGCTTTGAATTGGCATCTCTGCTAAGAATAATTTTCATTCCTCTTAAAGTCAAATATGAAAGCATGTGGTGTACTTGGCATCCCATTTTTTTTTCCTTCTTAATGCTTCAGTCCATGAAGGTGCAAAATTAATTTTGATTCAGTTTGTAAATCTTTTTTTCCCTGTAGCAAAACTATGCCTTCTCCAGCACTGTTTGCTGAGGCAATTTCCTAAAAGAGAAACAGATTTGTACAAGAGCTAAGGATGTACATTTGGAAAATTGTTTCTGTGTTTTCCCATTTGAGGTTTACCTCCTCCAAGTTAAAGTAATTGCTATATTTGTAACCTGAAATACCCATTGCTGATTATTTTTTTTTTCCTTTTGAGTATATGGCACATTTATACAGATTCTTAAGCCTGAAGGCAGCTTCTTGAAACATATTTATATTGAAGCAGTTAAGTCTGCAAAAGACAGACAAACAGGTTTTTTTATCCTCTCCAATTAAAAGATAATGATGTTAGTGCAAATTCTCACGTGGATAAGAACAGAACGAGGCCACATTTGTGTCTGCACTAAAGGTTTGGCTTCGTGGCTTCTGTGATGTGGTTAGCTATCTTCTATCCGAAATGTTGCCACTAATGGAAAGTAAAAGTCTGGAATTTTGTGGTTAGGACTCAAGTCCATCAGATCTTTTGAGTGCAACTGCTTCCTTTTCCCCTTCTACAATTTATTTTTTCTTTAAAGTGAAAATATCAAAAGACACTGAAGGACTGAAAGCTTATTATCTCTTACACCAGTGCTTGCCTGGAATACTAAAATAACACACAAGCCCAGGGTAAGACTTTACACGGAGAGAATGCCAATCTGTTGGTACGAAAGGTTTGATGTTTTGAGAACAAATGCAGATCCTGGGTCTTGAAGAACAAATATTTTACTCCAAACCTTCCAAGCAGAACTCAGACCAACACCTTCTAGAGGCTTTCTGGGTTAGGCGCTCTTCACCAAATCCCTATTTAAAAAGATTTCTGCCCACTGTCACCTCAGAGGCTTCACCGTGGATGAATTAACTCCCTACCATAGGCATGTCCCTGGCAAAGTCCAGGGTCTTTCAGACTCTGGATGCTGCCAGACATCCACTCCCAGGTTCACCAAGTCTGGTCATGTTCAGAAGGTTTCAGAGGCAATGCTCTCTCCCTCTGTCTCCAAATGGCTCCTCCCAACCCAAAGTGCAGCAGCCATATCAAGACAAACAAGCAGCTTTCCTCCTTCCTCCCCAGCCTCCAATCTTTTAACAACATGTATTGGACTTAGAAAGTAAACTGGAAACAGGCAGATTAAATACTTCTACCATCTGTCACAAAGCAATTGCAACAGATTTGCATATCTTACACTGCCATAACAGTGGTAATGAATGCCTTAGCTTTTAGTAGTAAATAAAAAATAAAAATAAAAAAAATCAATATATCATGGACTGAGTGGCACTTCTTTTTCCTGACCTTTTCACTTTTTTACAGACTCATAAGCAAATATTTGCATTTCATAGTACTGTTAGGGGAAAAAAAAAAAAGAAAGAAGGAATTTACCTATGCATTAGTACACTGTGTGTCTGATATTTGAGTTATCAAACTTAGAAGTATTCTGTTTAATTCAGTGGCTTGGAGTTAATGAATTATCATTGCCACAGATGAAAGAAAAAGAAAGAAAAAAATAGAGTTCAAAGTATGTCATGAGTGGGAACCAACATAATTAATAGGACATGACTGGTTTTCACAGTAACTGTATTAAGACATGGCCCTGTTCAAAATGTTATATTTACAGATAGGAAGTGAACCTTGCAAGGCTGTTTCTCCCAGAGAGGCAAAAACAGAAACAAGAAGAAAATGAATTGATATCCTGATTTCTGCACTAGGGATTTCACACAGATAGGTTAGTTTTTCCATTGACTACCAGAACACACTAAGTGATACACAGTCAGCGAGGTATTCTTTCTGTCACCACCTGAATGACTTCTGGATAGTTCACTGTATCTCCAGCTAGAATCTCGCTTTGGCATGCACTGAATCGTATTAACACCTGAATGAAATATATTGCTGAAATCAATACTGCATTTTCCACAGCTTACAGGAAAATTATGAAATGTTCAGTATAATATGCGCATGTAATTGTTCCACTGCTTTAAGTTTTCACATCTTATTTAGCAAATACAAATGTGATAATTGTTCAAGAGTGTAAAATGCCTGTCAACAGAATCATATTTCTAAATTAAAACTTACCTCAATTGTTTGCAATAATAAGCAATGCTGCCCACACCCTGACATACACTTTCCAATGTCTTAGTGACTTGCCTAGATCATGTTAACATTTCTGCCATGTAACAATATTGTAGCTCTCAAGGCAGAATCATTCCTTTGTTAAGAATGGCATTTTCATTAAAATCTGTACTTAAAGGTACTGTGTTAGATTATGCTTTTGGTTTTTTAGAGACAGTCATAAATTATTCCCTTCTTTCTTAGTATCTGTTACTAAATACTGAAAAATGCATGAAAATGTGGAGAGAAAAAAAATAAATTACACTGTCTTGTAGAAAAGTCCAGAGATGTCAGTGAATTAATTGACATGCTACAACAAGAACAGTATCAGTTCACTAGGAACTTTTCTTATGTAAAAAAACCAAACAAAAAAAAAAAAAAAACCAAAAAACAAACCCTGCCTGCAGTAGCCATGTTTTGTGTGGACAAAACACAGAGAGATGATGATCTTTTGAAATTACAACCTGTATTTTTCTTATTGTATTTTAAGGTATCAGGTTTTAATGCCATGGGAGAAGGAAATGCACAGAGGAATGACTACACTTATTTATTGTCTAACACTACAATGTGAATGATTTCACAGAATCACAGAGCGGTAGGGGTTGGAAGGGACTTCTGGAAATCATCTAGCCCAACCCCCTCTCCTAAAGCAGGATCACGTAGAGCAGGTTGCATAGGATTGTGTTCAGGCGGGTTTTGAATATCTCCAGAGAAGGAGACTCCACAACCGCTCTGGGCAACCTCTTCCAGTGCTCAGTCACCCTCAAAGTGAAGAAGTTTTTCTTCATATTCAGATGGAACTTCCTGTGTTCCAGTTTGTGCCCATTGCCCCTTGCCCTGTCACTGGGCACCATCAAAGAGTCTAGCCCCATCCTCTTGACATCTGCCCTTTAGATATTTGTAAGTATTGATGAGATCCCCTCTCAGTCTTCTCTTCTCCAGGCTAAACAGACCCAGCTCTCTCAGCCTTTCCTCATATGAGAGATGCTCCAGTCCCCTCATCACCTTTGTAGCCCTCCGCTGGACTCTCTCTGGTAGTTCCCTGTCTTTCTTGAGCTGGGGAGCCCAGAGCTGGACACAATACTCCAGATGTGGCCTCACCAGGGCAGAGTAGAGGGGGAGGATAACCTGCCTCGACCTGTTGGCCACACTCCTCTTAATGCACCCCAGGATACCATTGGCCTTCTTGGCCATGAGGGCACATTGCTGGCTCATGAAGAGCTTGTTGTCCATCAGGACTCCCAGGTCCTTCTCTGCAGCGCTGCTTCCCAGCAGGTCAACCTCTAACCTGTGCAGGTGCTTGGGGTTATTCCTCCCTATGTGCAGTGCCCTACACTTGCCCTTGTTGAATTTCATTTTGTTCTTCTCAACCCACTTCTCTAGTCTGTCCAGGTCCCGCTGAATAGTGGCGCAGCCTTCTGTTGTGTTGGCCACTCCTCCCAGTTTTGTATTGTCAGCAAACTGGCTAAGGGTACACTCTGTCCCCTGGTCCAGGTCATTGATGAATATGTTGAATAAGACGGACACAGAACTGATCCCCAGGGCACACCACTAGCTACAGGCCTCCAACTAGACTCTGTGCTGCTTATTACAACCCTTTAAGCCCTGCGATTCAGCCAGTTCTCAATCCATCTCGCTGTCCACTCATCCAGCCAACACTTCTTAAGCTTGCCTATGAGGATGTTATGGGACACAGTGGCAGAAGCCTTATTGAAGTCAAGGTAGACAACAACTGCTCTCCCCTCATCCACCCACCAAGTCACGCAATCACAGAAGGCTATTATCAGACTGGTCAAGCATGATTTCCCTTTGGTGAGTCCATGTTGACCACTCCTGATAACCTGCTTTTCCTTTACATGAAACGACCCATTACCTTCCAGGGATGGAAATAAAGGTGACTGACCTGTAGTTTCCTGGGTCATCCTTCTTGCCCTTTTTGAAGACCAGAGTGACATTGGATTTTCTCCAGTCCTCAAGCATGTCTCCTGTTCTCCATGACCTTTCAAAGATGATGGAGACTGGCCTAGCAATAACGTCTGCCAACTCCCTCAACACTCGTGGGTGAATCCCATGGATTTGTGGTTGCTGAATTCGACTAAATGTTCTCTAATCCTATCCTCCTCAACCAAGGGAAGATCTTCCTTTCGCAAGACTTTCTCTCTTACCTCCAGGGTCTGGGTTTCCTGAAGGACAGCCTTAGCAGTAAAGACTAAAGCAAAGGCAACATTCAGTAACTCCTCCTCCTCTGTATCCTCCATCACCAGGGCACCCACCTCATTCAGCAGTGGGCCCACATTTTCCCAAGTATTCCTTTTGCTGCTGAGGTACTTGAAGAAGCCCTTCTTGTTGTCCTTGACATCCCTTGCCAGATTTAATTCCAAGTGGGCCTTACCCTTCTTCATTGCATCCCTACATACTCTGACTACATTTCTATATTCCTTCCAAGTGGTAAGTCTCTTTTTCCACATACTGTAAACTTCTTTCTTCCCTTTGAGTTTTTCCAGGAGCTCCTTGCTCATCTCTGCAAGTCTCCTTCCTCCTTTGCTTGATTTCCTACTTTTCAGGATGCACTGTTTTTGAGCTTGGAGGAAGCGGTCCCCATTTTTCCCCAGAAGTGCTATTTCTATAATGCTGCCTGCGTATAATAAAACATTAGAATAGAATCATTTGTTCCACTTTGCCATGAATCAACTCATAGTAGTGGCAGAGTGCCTCAAAGGGAAGACAGAAAAAATCCCTCTCTGCTTTTTTTTACAAGACAAAATTCTTAGTGAAACCAATGGGTGGAGGAAGACCTCCAGACTCAGTTTGGGAAGAGCAATCCCTGAGCTAGGTAATGAGCATAATCTTGCAGTGTTGCAGAGGAAAGTGGAAGAAAAGAAGAGATGGAGCAGTGCTGCTTGAGACACCCCATTCTGAAGACATGAATGCTTGATTTCTGCTCTTAGCACTCCATTATGCCTGGCTCGGTTGAAAAGAGCAGGAGATTTTCAATAAGGTTAAGCAATTCTGCCTTGGAGCTTAGAGCTGCCCCATTTATATGAGCAAGACAAGATGGAAACTTGACTAGGGTACCTGATGAGAATACCAGTATAGTTGTTTCCCAGGTACATGTCACTGTAAGAGTCCCACCATGCTCAAGCCCCAAAGAAAACCTGCTGCCATTGGTGGAAATGCAGACAGGGAAGGCTTGGCTGCCTTTCTATTAATGAAAGTTTCTTGCATCTTGTTACATGGTAAAGTTTTATACTTTCAGATATAAAGAAATTTTGGAAAGACAGAGAAGTGCCAACAAAGAAATGAGTGACTGATTTGAAGAAATTATGAAACATGAAGCAGGGCTCCTATGAGGAAAAAATGTTAAACTTCCTTTTGTGTTACCTGGCAATGTATACATCCTGCAACGAAGTTGACTTTGCTGTTATTGATACTGCACTTATTGCATAAATTTGTGGTGAGCTGCATGTGTGGAAGTATAATTAAAAATTTTAGTAAAATAAGAGGAATTGTAGACAATTTATTTCTTCCTGCCTGTACCAAATAATAAATAAATATATATGTAGCTTAAGCCTTCCCATTAATTCACTCCGTTCTGCACGCTGCGGTCTAAATTCCTACAGGTAGCAGCAGCACAGAAATTCTGGATTCAGTAAAGTCCCCTGTAGTGCATGCTACCATCTGGGCCACACTGGGATACGAGTAGTTTTGCAGAATACTTAACAGTGGGAGATTACTTACATGAATGGTAATTGCAGAATATAAGGCAAAGATGCTGGTTAGCCTAAATTACTGGCATAGAGATTTCAGTTTTTCACCAAAACATGGTACACTGAAAGAGGATCTGTGAATAGGACAGGCAGCAGAATGGGGCTGAAGAAAATGGAAAAGGATCATATCTTCACAATATGTTATGCTGTCATAAAAATTATATTAGTAATGTGCCTGACATATTGATGTTTTACAGCTGAATGCCATTTTTTACTAGAGCTGGCTAAACAGATGCCCCGTGAAATCTATCTTTTCCTTTTGAAGCTTCCTGTGCGTTTCGTCTCTTCTTTTTTTTTTCTCTTAAACCCTGTAATTCATACTAGCAATTCTAAAATGCTTTACTTCTACACCTCCAGAGGTAAAGCTTTTTAAATTGTTTTCTTTTGCATATTTAGAAACAGTCAAAATCCCCAAAGCAGGAAAAAAAGGAGAATAAAATTTGACCATAGTCCATAATCTTTATAAATACCAGCATTGCCATCTAAAGAAACAGTTATTTAAATGTTATTTATGCAGTAATTTACACCACTATTTCAGAGGAGTTTAGAATTTTGTATTGTGTAAAAATTAGTTTGGGTTTCTGTTTACGATAAGGCTGCTTTGCTTTTTTTCTACTACACCTATTTGAGACAGTATCTCTTTTTAAAAATCTTATTTCGAACTATGTAAATATTATCTTAGAAAGAGCTAAATTGTCATTCCAGTTAATCTGTGTTCTGATTTTCCCATCAGAAATACCACAAATGCAGTGGTGGGGTCATAAAAATAGAAGATAAGATAGCATCTTTATTTGCCATATCTGATCAATACACGAGAATAAACTACATGAGAAATTTACTTCTCTGCTTTAGAGAAAAGACTCAACGCAATGAATACAGCATCATAAAACTAAAACATTTCCTCATAGGCATATTTAAAACCTTGCTTACACATAAACTTGTGTGAGTTCAGTTAATACAGTTTAGCTGTTGCTGATACTTTTTTTAAACTTCGAATATTTTTTCTAGTTAGCCAAAATCCATTTTTATTAGCCTAAAATTGACCTGAAATATGACTTCTCTGCCTGTAAATTACTGTTTTAGCATGCCGTAATATTAAAATGACATAGCCTACCTCATATTAGAAAACAGACAAGACTGTGGCTGTCTTTATAGTAGTATAAACTTTACCTTGATCTACTTCAACTAAAATTGTAAAAGTACGTGCACTCAAGTTCAATTATTATACATACACAAATTTGAACAAATCCAGTGATTTAAGTCTCAGTAACAGCTGTTTTGACACTGTCCCTTAAAAACTATATAAAAGCACTGAAAATCCCCAGACCTTGCTCCAAAGAAATGCCAGTACCTTAAAAAACCCATAAATTTCTTTATCAGTAGTGCAGATCTGGCAACTTTACACAACGTGGGTCATGTAAAAGGATCTGTGAATCATCCAGCTGCAAATAACCAGCTATGTTGGGTTTGCGTGGCAAGGTTTTGGTAGCGGGCGGGCTACAGGGGTGGCTTCTGTGAGAAGCTGCTAGAAGCTTCCCCTGTGTCTGACAGAGCCAATGCCAGCCGGCTCTAAGATGGATCCGCCCCTGGCCAAGGCCAAGCCAATCAGCGCCTCTGTGATAACATATTTAAGAAGTAGAAAAACACTTAGAGCTCTTTCAGCCGGAGAGAGGAGCAAGAAGGTGTAAGAAACTCTGCAGACACCAAGGTCAGTGCAGAAGGAGGGGGAGGAGGTGCTCCAGGCGCCGGAGCAGAGATCCCCCTGCAGCCCATGGTGAAGTCCATGGTGAAGCAGGCTGTCCCCCTGCAGCCCATGGAGGAAGGATGAGGGGGTGTAGAGATTCCACCTGCAGCCCGTGGAGGACCCCACGCCGGAGCAGGTGGAGGCACCTGAAGGAGGCTGTGACCCCGTGGGAAGCCCGCACTGGAGCAAGCTCCTGGCAGGACCTGTGGACCCATGGAGAGAGGAGCCCACGCCAGGGCAGGTTTGCTGGCAGGACTTGTGACCCTGTGGGGGACCCCACGCTGGAGCAGTTTGCTCCTGAAGGTCTGCACCCCATGGGAGAGACCCACGCTGGAGCAGTTCATGAAGAACTGTAGCCAGTGGGAAGGACTCACGTTGGAGAAGTTCGTGAAGGACTGACTCGCATGAGAGGGACTCCGTGCTGGAGCAGGGGAACGATGAGAGGAGTCCTCCCCCTGAGGATGAAGAAGTGGCAGAAACAACGTGTGCTGAACTGACTGTAACTCCCTTTCCCCGTCCCCCTGTGCCGCTGAGGGGGGGAAGGTTGAAGCCGGGAGTGAAGTTGAGCCCAGGAAGATGGGAGGGGTGGGGGGAGGTGTTTTAAGAGTTGATTTTATTTCTCATTCCTCTACTCTGTTTTGTTTAGTAATAAATTAGATGAATTTCCTCTCTCAGGTCTGTTTTGCCTCTGATGATAATTAGTGAGTGATCTCTCCCTGTCCTTATCTTGACCCATAAGCTTTTTGTTATACTTTTTCTCCCCTGTTTGGTGAATGAGGGGAGTGACAGAGTGGCTCTGGTGGGCACCTGGCCCCAGCCAGGGTCAACACACCACACCAGCAAAGAGTCAGGAGTCCCAGGAGCTCCTCTAATAACTCAGCCCAGCCCAGCCTGGGAGTCTTCACCAGCCTCCTGTGGCTTCCGCATTCTTGGCTTAAGGATGGTATCCAGACAGGACTACCTGTGCTGGTGATGCTATGCTGCACGACCGTGAGCCGCTGCCCTGAGCAGCTCAGGGCTGGGACTCCACCTCTGGAGGCTAGAACTGGCCCTGCCTCTACCCTCCCATCGCTCTGCCCTGATGAGGAGAGCTCGGTCTCTGTAATACCATCTCAAAACCTCAGGAACGTGACTTTTGTAATCACCTTCATGTACAGAAATTTTCTCTGTGTGATTTTTGGTTGGGTTTTTTTCAGGTTTTATGTGTGCATTAAATTGTTCTGAATGAAAAAGTTAAATGTGTGGGCTTTCGTCCACATCCATTGGCTTCTGGTTTATGAGACATGTATGTGATTTTTTTTTTTCCTTACAACCTTAAGATGTTGCTCTGAAAGAAGGAGAGCAAGATGTGAATGTGAGATTCTGACTTTTTTTTTTCTTGTTAACCTACAATAAAGACGGTTACAGTTGTAGGTTCTTTTAAGCAATCATGAATGATGCATTTATGAGTAAGACAAGTACATGCTAGGAAAAAATGACATTGATTTTACTACAAAGCTACTGGTTTCACTGGTATACACTAATTGCTCTCCTGTAGAAAGATGATAACACTTTCTTTAATGACACTTCTGTGTTGTAAAGTATGTAATGCAATTAAGTATCATGGAAAGCACAGCATAATATGTAATATCAGACACAAGCACAGTTTTTAAATTTCATTTCACTCTGAAAATGTTTAGGGACAAATATACATTGCTTATTGTACATGAATTTTATTTTATTTTTTTCACCTCAGAAAACAGATGGATAGAATATGTTCTTAAAATGTATTTGCACAAGACAGTTTCCTGTACTAAACATGAACAAAAAGATGTTAATAGAAAAATAAACAGTATTAGGAATAACACCACCATATTCAGTCCTTGGGAAGAAACTGAGCCCAAAGTTCTGCATGCATAGCAGCAAAATGCGTTCATGATAAACCTGTCCTATTTCTGAAAGTAAATTGCAATGCTGGTAGCTGTTATCTAGTACAGGAAAGCATTATCCTTTTAATAGCTATTTGCATATTAGGATTTTGGTTCTGAGTGTTGCTATTTGTTGATTTGTTTGTTGCAGCTTTTTTTTTCCCCTCCCCTCACTGTCTCTGCACAATTAGCCATAAGTGCTTCTCTGCTATCTGTGTTCTTGTTTCTCCTTGGCTATTTGCACTTGTTTTTCTTTCCTTTCTTCTTCTTCTCATTCCTATCCTTTTCTTCAGCTGTTTCCTATGTTATCTAACAAACATTAACATGGCTTTTAATTAGTTAGCATTACTGTTAATGATATAAAGCTTGTAGTTATCATTTATTTCATTTTAGGGGTTATCCTTCCCATAAGAAGGCCATAGCACAATTAAGGAACAGCATGTTTTCCTTTTTTCTGGTTTAACATTATTGTTCTTTCAAGCTATGATAGATGCTGAATACTAATGAGGTGACAGCCAGTCCAGCGAAAGGCATCGGAGGGTCATTAGTCTGAGCACCATACACTTGACTTAGTTTTTCAAGTGCCAGATGAATCAGGCTGCTCATGAATATTCGGGGTATCCTCAAGTATCAGGTTTTTCAGCTCTGGACTATGTGTGGTTTTTTTACCTAGCACAATTTATATGCAAAAGGTGTGTCGTATAACTTTCCAGTGGAACTTAGACAGAAATTGAGCATAAATGGAGCATAAGTTATTCATGAATAGAAATTGTAAGATTGTTGACAAAAGCGGATCTATTCTTTTTACATTTGTTGTCATCCATATGGATGCATTTCAGCCTAAATGCAATTATATAGTACTTACTTTCTTAAATTATTTTCATGAGAATGAGATATCTGAATTTTTTGGTGTTAACAGAGACTTGGAACATAAGGAAATTCAGATTAAATTAGAAATTTATTTCTAAATCTGTCAGCATATTCAGAATGCAGAGAGAGAGGGGAAAAAAAGAAACAAAAAAAACCCAGAAAAAAACCCCAAACTTGCTCTCCCAGTTCTCATTACCACTTGTTCCTAAGATGATATTTACTCTTTTTTTTCATATATGTAGCTGAGAAATTCTTAATGATAATGTAGCAAATATGTTCAGACACTTCATTAAATATGTGATTACTGCATTACATATGAGCATGTTATTATGTTTTTTTGGTCTTATTAGAAAAGGTAGGTATTAGCCAATGAGGACAAGAACACAAGAAGGTCCAAATCTGATAGAAGAACTGATAATCCACAAAGTTTCGAAGGAGTGTTCCAGGTTTTCTTCTGACTCAATTTCAAACTACTGTTATTGCTGTTATTATCACCTTTATTATCATTATTTATTATTATTGCACTTCTTGCAGCATTATGAATATCTGTCTGTCTAGCTGCAGAGTTTAGTGCAGACCTCAACAACTTTTATTTAAAACCTTTACAGAACCAAGTGCATGTGCAAAATAAGCATATTTAATCAGACATCATAATAGCACATAAATAGCATTATCATAGAATCATAGAATTATTATAGAATCATAGAATTATCACAGAATCATAGAGTGGTTCGGGTTGGAAGGGACCTTAAAGATCATCTAGTTCCAACCACTCTGCCATGAGAGTGCACTCAATCGCATTGTCCATGTCGCCGATAAAGATGTTAAACAGCACCGGTCCCAGCACTGACCCCCGAGGAACACCACTCATCTCTGGTCTCCACTTGGACATCGAGCCGTTGACCACAACTCTTTCAGTGTGACCATCTAGCCAATTCCTTATCCATTATCATTGAAAGACATTAAAGGATGCTAAATGCACACACATACAGTATTATCTACAAATAAAAGTATGTTACCTGTATACGAGGAAGACAGATAAATCTTTCTGGACTGAACTGATCCTATTTATTGAGGAAATATTATGTATTAACTTGTTTTAAAGCAGAACCCACTTAATGTTGATGCAGTCTGAAGTAATTTCTTAAATTCCAGGAGACAGTCCAAATGACTTCTTTTATCTGAGTTAAGTGGTACTTGATCAGTAAAATAGCTTCGATGGCTTCAAACACAGTCTGTTTTCAAACAAAGGAAAGAGAAGGTAAAAAAAAAAAACAAAAACCCTTGATTTGATGAAATTATGATGAACATATGAAATCAGAAAAATTTCCTGATTCTGATGAACAAGTGTAATAACATTAGTGACTCCAATGGTATCAATGTTGGCCTCTGGAAATAAGAGGTATAAAAGCTAGCCCTACAACACAAAATCACTTTTGAAAACCTTGTTTTCCATCACTGACTACATGGCAAGTTTCATGTCCAATCTAAACCGCAAAGCAGGATCCTTCTACTTAATCTAATTACCCATCAAAAGTCAAACCTGCAGACACAGTGAGACATGGGGTTCTGGTTTGGCCCTTTATGCATGTTTTAGTGTCATTTATCATCTTTACAATGGCATATATGGTAGTAAAGTTGTTTACTACAAATAGACCTTTCCAATAAATACAGATCCAGTGGAAGATGTGCTGGAACAGTAGCAGGGTTTCTAGGGTCATACTTACAGGAATCTAAAGAAATGAATGCATTTTTAAAAGCATAATTTTCTGTTTAAATAAACTAACCTTTTTAAAAGGCACAAAAAATTTATCTTCCTGAATATTTTATTAATTATAATCATATGTAAATATTGCTGATCTTTAGCTAAATGTACAGGAAAAAATGGCTTAAAATACATTTATGATGAGCAAGGGTAGCACAGTTTCATGCACTTTTGATGACTATCTGCCTGTTACAAACGTGAATAATTTAAAGCATTTGTATATAGGAACTGTCATAAAGTAGTCTATGGTTTAGTAGATTATTCTATATAAATGTTTTAATTAAGAAAAAAAGACAGTAGGTGCATGAAAGTCAATAACAGCATCCTTAAATTATAAGAAATGCATACAGTACCTTGCTGTAAATCATACAGCAGTCTTTAGGAGCTGAGAGAAGGAATCAGATAAAAAAGAAATAGAATGACTACTAGTGCTTAAGTCAAAGGGAGTAGCCTATGAACTACCTAATTGAAGAGTGCACTTAATGTTAAAAAGCACAATAAAATAACAGCAACTAAGAGAGATTTTGAGGAAGATTTAGCTTATCTATCACTGACATTTAAAAAGAAGGATGAGGGCAAAATATTTAGCACAATATCAAGCCTATGAAATCTTTTTTACAAGACACTTAATTTCTTTTAAATTCAACTCTTGGGCAAGCTGTGTGAGACTGATTATATGCACAGATCAATATACTTGTCATCTTGTAATATAGGTTCCTGACTCTATCATGAATCCCATTTCCTTGAATCAGAATATGCTGAATTTCAACACGGGAGAAGGACCTGAACCAACCCATCTAACGTTAGACATCTAACTAAAAGCTTAATTAAGGTACCTTGTCATTTTAGTTTCTCTCTTGTCACTGGGCAGAAATACTTACCAGAGTTTGTTCAGTATACCTAAGATCTAGACATAAGGTGCCTACTTCCTTTCACTAATGCAACAGAATTTTGAATCATGGCTGTCAACTTATTTGCGCACTTATTTCTAATAAGTGCACACTTTTAGGTGGGGTAAATCTGCACTGTAATTGAATTTCAAGCTGTGAATTAAGACCAGAATCGTATAACTGAGGCCAAGATTTAAATATTTACTCTCTCACAGTGTATGTTAGTTTGGATTAGTATTTAAGTCTTTATAGAAAGCAATAAAAGCAGTAATGCTCAGATCACAATTGAAATACAGATATTTGTGAAGAGATTTAGGCCTGTTGTTCTGGTTCTTGTTTAACTTTATTAGCAGTGTGTTTTGTTTAATTCAGAATGTGAAATGCATTCTGTACAATTCAGGAATAAACATTTTCCCAAAATGCTGGCATTCAAAGTAAAAAGAAAATACAGTAGGCAGGATGAACTGGAAAGCCCGGCTTTCTACATGAACCATGAGAAAATGCATGGTTACTTTTAAAATGAATAGACCTTCACGCTTTGAGGTATGTACCTGAAATGAGAAAAAATTTCTGCATGGACAGATTTTTCCATTACATGTTTCCTTGTATCTTCTTCCAAAACATCCTTGGTCAGATAGATGTGCAACATGTCACACTGTGCACTGGGTCAAGTATTACTCTGATATGATGTGGTTCTATGTGTATGTGAATAAATATATCTTACAATTTTTTCACTTTTGCAACCTGTATCACTGGAAAAAAAAAAAAAGTTCTTTTCCATAAAATACACAAACTCTAAGTATCGTTATGAATGCAGATAAGTATATAGAAAATAATACACATATAAGTGTTTTGCTGAGTCAGTGCCTCAAGGCATGCTGCTACTATTGTTGTTGTTGCTACTCTGGTAATTATTAAAAACCTTACAAAAAAAAAAAAAAATTAAGCTTCAGGACCAAAACCACCTGAACCAAGGTACTTATACTTCTGCACGTTCTAAGCAAAGTGCTTGACAAAATTTGAAAGCTCTAAGTCAGGGAATTTGGGAAGTAAGGCAGTGAGACCAACTGTTAAATTCTTTGAAATATACTGTCTTGGGAGACATCTTTGTGAGGATAAAGTGAAGGGAAATACTGAATAATCAGTATTTGTGCTGGCTAAATAGTGGCAATTGGGCATGTATGCTACCATGATCTGCTGTGACACTGAGCGAAGAGATTGTGAATCCCGCAGGCTGTTAAGAACTCTTCATTAAAGCCATTATCTTTGTAGGGATTTTGCATAGCATCCAGAAGTTAATTTCTTTTTCCTTAGCAAATAATTTTTAAATTAGCCACATAGCATATACCCTTGTGCATAGTTCACCTTCGGGCTTAGTTAATGCAATAAACGTGAAGTTTTAGACCAAGCTGGTTTTGAGATAAGCAGTGGAAGCAGAAGTAAAAGAGCCTGTGCAACTTTTCTTACACAGAGTTTCTATGTTTAAGTACAAGTTTCTGGGCAGCAGGCAGGAATTAGAAGGGAAAATTCTGTGCCTTATCTATCATAGAAGATTAGGCTGGATGAGCATAACCTCAAACTAAAATGAGGATCTGTTTGCTAGACCGGTGAATATTATCATTCTAGTAAGACTTGAAACTTGTATCTGAACTGGTTACCAGACCTTAAGGTAATGTGTTTAAATGTTATAAAGAATCCTGTATTCACAGGAAAAAAAGAAAAAAAATATTTCTTGGACTAAAACTACTGTAGTGATTTTTTTTTTTTACATTGTATTAGCTTTTACCTAATCAAAACCAGGTAGTATATGACACAATGAAAAGTTGTAAAAGACTACTCCCTGAAAATACTACCTTAATTATATCACTATTATACCTTACTGTCTCTGCCAGTATCTGGGATGCCACTTAAATAAGTGCTTCCTGTTTTGGGGGGAACATCGTCTAAGATGGATGGTGATGATGGAGTTACTGAAGAAATTTATCTAGACTAGATAGCTAGGAAAGAGATTTAGGAAAAAAAAAATACCCTCAGTATGTAGTTAAAAACCGTAATAGGTGATTATTTCCAATTATGAAAGTAATTATATTATCTGTATACTCATTCACCCATATGACCAGTCTGATAGCTTGTTAATAGTAACATCATCTGCCCTTTTCTGATCTGTTGTTTTCTGGATTGGCAGGACCTGAGGAAACTGTACACAGCTCTTGGGATAAAAAGCATGTTTTATTCACTCAGCAATGAACTTTCTGGCCAATATATCAGTGCTGACAGTCTCGCAAGAATACCTGTGTGGACTTTTACCTAAAGTACAGTTAGCTGGAAGTTATAGGTAGAAAAGCTTTACAATTTTTTAGTATAAATAGACTGGTGTTTTTCTAGAGGTAAGGAGCAGATCACATTCTCATAGAAAAGGAGTAATAAGACATAAAAATAAACAGTCTCCTGATCACGCTACATCCTAAATAATCCATGTTCCTGGTTGCAGTTTGAGATACACGCTAGCTGCTCTCCTGCCTCCCTGGAGGAGGCTGTCAGTGGACAGGGTGGGTGAGGAGGTGATGTCGGTCACGTCCCACATGTGCTGCTGAGAACGGATGAGCTGAGATGGTGACTGAGCAGTTCCACCCACTGGCATGAAGCAAACTACCAGCTCCCAGGTTCCAGGAAATTAAGAAAGTAGGAAAAATATGCCTAAAAAAAGTGCTTTTGAGAGGCAGTGTCTTTCCAGGCCACATGTCCAACACCTAGGTCCAGAATTGACATCTACCTTTAAATTAGATTGCTTCTTTATGAAGAATATTTTATATTTAAGATGTTTCTAAAGTATAGGTACTTAATATTTATTGGTTTTACAACCGAGGCAGAATTTGCACTGACAATGGCTAATAACATTAGGCAAGCTTAGCAGGTGGGTTTTCTCACCTTTGCTTTCAAGTTTCACATTATCACCAGGACAACATCTGTAAGTGTTCCTGGGTGACCAATCAATATTTCCACCTCGATCTGGCATACTGAGAGACTGTGTAGGTGTCTTGTTACTGTAGTCTAAAAACTACATCTAAAAGTTTTCTTTGATAAAATTAGTTTTTTAACATAAGGACAAGTAAGTAATGCAAGAGAAAACAAGTCTGCAAAACCAAGGAAAATAATCCCCTCTGAAGTGACTTATTTTCTCTCCCCATTTTAAATTTTAAAGGCACATCCTTCAGCAGACTTTTTGGATAAGAAAGCTGATTTTCACTTTGTTTTTCAAGCTGTAGATGCTCAGGACCTGATCATTATGATTATTGTTGTTGTTGTTATAAAATATGGCAATTCATCTGCAAAACCATTTTGGGTTTGGAATTTCAAAAGAACTTGCAGGTAATATTACTCCACTACTGAGTCATTGACAACTTACAGCTTTGTGCTTTGCCTGTGACATCTCTAACAGTAAAAATATACAGTAGTCATGCTAATTTCATTCACAAGATCAGCAATCAGGTACAGTCTCCAGGGGAAGGAGATCAACTACTCAGCTAGTCAAATACTGCCATCAGCACAAAGTGTAATCGTAACACAGATGTTATGTGGCGACCATCTTTAAGTGTTGTTCTTAAAGAGTGACAATTTTGTTCTGTTTTGCATCTTATTTTATATAGTGTACATTTACAGAGAAACTTCCTTCTTTACCATCTTCACCTAATCCCACTCTCTGTCAAATGCTGTCACAAAACTTAACCTTTTGTTATGAGTAAGAGTGAATCACTTCTTCAAAACTGAATTCAAGTTCTCAGATTCACAGCCTGGATGAGGAGATAGAGCTGTCACGCCTCCATTACGCATTCAGCCTCGCAGAAACTAAAATAAACAGCCTTGCAGCTGTTACTCCATTTTCACGTTAGGTTTGACAATTCAGTTGTATGCGTGAAAGTCTACAGGGCATTTTCGCATTCACTCCAAACAGTCCCAGCAAATCAGTGAAGGGGATTTTGGACTACCCGCCATAAAGCATCTGAAGTGGTCCAAAGCTTACTCTACTAGTTGTGATCTTAACTAACCGCTGATCATCAAACAAGACCCGGAAAGTATATAACACCAAATCCATTCACTTAGATTGTCAATATTTGGCTTTATGTTTGTGTCTTAATAGGGCAGTGGTCTAATTACCAGTAATTTATTTGTATTGGTTAGTAAATTAAGTTGTTTTCCCCGTAACAAGAGAGTCAGTGGAATCACAGCTGGCATTTCCATTATTTCATTTTCTAATTCCAAAAGCAACCGATGAAACCTTAATGAGGTAGAGGTTTTTAAGCTGTCATTAATCTCTGTCTAAAATTCTTTAATAGGATTATTAGCCTCAAAAAAATATCCTAAAACCAAAACCAACCCAAACCCCCTAAACCAAACAAACAAACACCACCCCCACCCCCTCAAGTAAACAATCAATTATCAGTCTAAGGACTTTCTTCCTGAATGATATGAAGCATCCCTCCTCTTTTGTAAACAAAATTTGGGGCCTGGAGGAAATATCCCTTTAATAGAATAAATAAGCATATCCAAAGTGAGTGGATATCACTTGGGAGGAAAATCTCTGTTTGCCTATGTTTTGTCTAGCTGTAGTAATGGGAATGCCAATTAGCAATCACACTGAAAAAGTGACATTTTCATCATGCATTTCTGCAGGAATATATGCAGTGACAATAAAACATCCAAGATGTAAAAGCTTGAGCTGTTTTGTAGAATTTGATGAAAGTGTGGTGTCGGGCTGGGCGAGCCAGAGAGATAGATGAAGAAGGCTGCTATGCACTGTAAGTTTGCAAGAGAGAACATTTGCTTACCGCATGTTGTGATGAATAGTTCTAAATAATTTGCATAATATATATTCTGTTGCTTTTGGTGCTATTGAAAATACACAGTAGACACTAGTTTTAAACTTGCCTGTAATGAACTTGCTACAGGGTTGAATATGTTTATTTATTTTATTTATTTACTGTTTCAATGAAAAAAAACCCAAACCTGGCATCAAAACCTGATTGCTTCCAGCTACTGAATTTATAAAATATCACTTGTAAAAACAAACTTTTCTCTTAAACAAGAGTTAAAATTTAAAGCAAGATGGTGTATGTAAAATCTGTAAATATGAAAGTATAACAGAAGGTGTTATCCTTTAAAAAACTATTTAAAAACCCAGCAAAAATGAATTATTTTTTTAAATGCACACATCTGTTAACAAAAGTTTCATAATGGAGGCTTCCATTGAGGATCTTATTCATTTGCTTCTGTTTCTGAAAGGTGCACATTTGTCTATGTGATCTTTAAAAATTAATACAGTCATACATAAGGAAAAATCAATGCTACGTGTCAGCATGCATATATTATGTCTGAGCTTACTGTAGAATGAAAGATATCCTGTATGGGTTTGTGTACTATTTGAAATCTGTAGTCTTTCAAATACTTTGTAATCCAGACTGCATTACTGTATGAAATATTTATGCTGTATTTAAATATCTTTTAGCTTTTTCTTTTTTTTTCTTTTTTTTTTTTTTTTTTCCCCCTAGTTCACCAGTATGTGTCACATTCTATTTAAAAGCTGGGCCGTATTGATTTTTATTTCTATTTGAGTATGTGATTACATGTGGAAAATTCACCATGTTTTCTAGTCAAAATTGAGTAGACATTATGTTCTATATAAAGTTAACAAGCTGCATTATTTTCTTGCTTGATCTGTGTAGTAGTAAACCTGGTTTTTGAATGTCAGCAACTGTATATGGCCATTTGTACAAGGCTAGAATTTGGCTACAAATATGAATGTAGTATGCAATAAATTTTCACTTTCTTATGAAGGATGGTCTGTGGGAAGGTTACAACCTGTTCCTGTTGTTTATTCGTAGTAGCATTTGTTTTAACGTAACCTGAAAATTGTAAGATTAGATGTTTTCAATTTCCTTTTGCATTTTTTAATCTTCCTTCCTTTTTTCTTCCTTACCCCCTCTTTCCTGAAAGTGATTAAATTTCAGTTCATGTTGTTTCAACAGCTGTCTGAGATCCTTTGGGATCCTCTACCTGGAAAACCAACCAAACCAACCAAAAAAAGCCCAAATCCTAAAACCTCAAGCGAACAAACAAACAAACAAAACAAAAAAACCAAACCACTTTTTCCTACTTTTTCCTACATGTTTCATCACTTAATCTTGTGGAAAAAAAAAAACGCACTAGCCAAAATTCGAGAAAATCCTACATAATTAAGCCAAATGACAAATAAAATTGGCAATTATGGCACTCGTGCAATTGCGTGTCCGCTCACTGCGCCCTCTAGCGGCAGCAGTCGGGCCGCCGCTGCGGGCCAGGCCGCTGTTTCAGTGCGGCTGCATAAGGAACGTCTGCAGAACTCGGGTCCTAAAAGGTGTATTGCGCTGCCGTGCCAACAAAAGCTAGACGAAGGCTTTAGTTTCCTCACCTCAGATGCCACAAACGTTTGAGTTTTCGCAGTTTGCAAGATTCTTCTTCTAACCTGACAGAAATTAACGTTTTGTCTAGTAACTGGATTACGTGGTGGGTTGACCCTGGCAGGAGGCCAGGTGCCCCCCAGAGCCGCTCTGTCACTGCCCTCCTCAGCTGGGCAGGGGAGAGAAAATATAACGAAAGGCTCCTGGGTCGAGATAAGGACAGGGAGAGATCACTCACCAATTCCCATCACGGGCAAAACAGACTCGACTCTGGAAATTTATTTAATTTATTGCCAGTCAAATCAGAGAAGGGTAAAGAGAAATAAAACCAAATCTTAATAGACCTTTCCGCCACCCCTCCCTTTTTCCTGGGCTCAACTTCACTCCTGATTTCTCTCCCTCCTCCCCCCAGCGGCACAGGGGGACGGGGAATGGGGGTTGTGGTCAGTTCATCACACATTGTCTCTGCCGCTCCTTCCTCCTCAGGGGGAGGACTCCTCACACTCTTCCTCTGCTCCAGCATGGGTTCCCTCCCACAGGAGACGGTCCTCCATGAGCTTCTCCAACGTGAGTCCTTCCCACGGGCTGTAGTTCTGCATCAACTGCTCCAGCGGGGGTCCCTTCCACGAGGTGCAGACCTCCAGGACCAGACTGCTCCAGCATGGGTCTCCCATGGTCCACAGGTGCTGCCAAGAGCCTGCTCCAGCGTGAGCTTCCCACGGGGTCACAGCCTCCTTTGGGTGCATCCACTTGCTCCAGTGTGGGGTCCTCCATGGGCTGCAGGTGGATATCTGCTCCACCGTTAACGTCCACAGGCTGCAGGGGGACAGCCTGCCCCACCATGGTCTTCTCCATGGGCTGCAGGGGAATCTCTGCTCCGGCGCCTGGAGCACCTCCTCTCCCTCCTTCTTCACTGACCTTGGTGTCTGCAGGGCTGTTCCTCTCACATCTTCTCTTTCCTCTCTTTGGCTGCAATTCTTGATATTTTTTTTCTTTCCCTTCTTAACTATGTTATCCCAGAGGCACTACCACCATGGCTGATTGGCTCGGCCTTGGCCAGGGGCGGGTCCATCTTGTAGCCAGCTGGCATTGGCTCTGTCTGACATGGGGGAAGTTTCTAGCAGTTTCTCGCAGAAGCCACCCCTGTAGCCCCCCCACTACCACAACCTTGCCACGCAACCCCCTTCTCCTTCTAGTGTACAGAGTGTCATGACATTTTGTTGGTTTGCATATGTGATAAATGCCACTGAATCCAATGATTGTTTATCAAGGAAATTATGAATGCTTATATGGTAAGCCATAAAAAAACCCCTTTAGAAATTACTCTCTTAGATTTCCCAGTCAAACATGTTTGACTTCAAATACTCGAACATAACAATGTACTTTTTCAATATCACTGGCATATAAAATGTGAGCTTGCTGGAGGACATTATTTTGTTTAGAAATGGTACTGGATTATTTACAAAAATCCCTGGTTGGCAAGCGTGTTCTTGGTTGGCTTTGGACTTCTGTTAGCTTGTAGACTAAGGGAAAGGAAAGAAAATTGGAAGCTCCAGGGATCAAACCTTAAAGTCTGCAAAACTGAGAAATTTGGAAAAACCAGGAAGCTACAACAAGCCCAAGGTTTCAAAACTGCAGTAGTCTTAGGTAAGAGTATGAATATCCACTGGAGGTAATCAGCAGAGCAAGCCAACATTACCATTGGAGCTGTGTCTCATCAGCTCAGCAGGGTGGGATGCACTAGAGAGGAAGTGGCAGCTGCTGCAGCGTGCCTAAGCTCCATACTTCCCAAGCAGAAGGTCTTTCTTAAGAGACATCAAAAAACACCAGTATCTCACGAGGCGTAGAATACTGCCAATGCTATAATGATATACGGGCAAAATAATGAAACATTGAGAAAGCAAGAACAAACTCAAACTTTTCTGAAGTTTCAGAAAGGTTTATTTTCACTCCAAATCAAAACTGTTTCTTACAATACTTCCAAATATGGCACTGCTCTGGGGAGCTAACCTATTCCTCCCCTCTTGTAAAGGTCTTCTCTTTGTGTTTAATAAACTGAAACCTGGTCTTCCCTTCACTGGTTTTTAATAAATTCCTCATCTTTACGTGAAGATGTTCTGTGTCTGGCCTGCTAACCTACCTCTCACCTTCTGACATAGCAAGTGGATTTAGCAATATAACTGAAGAATATTTTAAACCTGAAATAATGCTCAGGCTACTGTCTGATCCAAACCCCACAGGATACCATGCAATTCTTAGTTCCTCTTGGGTGAACAAAACCTTCCATCTTTCACTGTGAACAGCTCATTTAACACATTAGAAGGTATCTTCTTGCCTTGTAAAGTGCAGGGAAAAAAAAAAAAGAAAAAAAAAGAAAAAAAAAGAAAAAAAAAGAAACAACTGAGGCATTGCTGCAGCTCAAGGGTGTCTTACCTGTACTGGAGAGGCCATTGGGCTATTCATCTTGATCAGAAAAAGAGATGGTTCCAGGAAAAGACACTGAGAACACCTTTATCTTTTCCCTCTAACAGTAAGAAAACAAGACAGCCACAGGTATGATCTTACAGCTGTACCCATAGCTCAGGAACAGTGAATGTCATCCTTGGCTGTGTCACAGACTTCCTCTGGGATCTTTTGCAGTCATTTCCATCCAGACTGTTTAGATGCTTAAATCTTCACCCATGATTAAAGGAACATTTGAGAATCTGTGCTGTGGATTTTCAGGGTCTCAGTTTCCTGATTCAAAATATGAATGACAAAGGCTTTCTACAGTCTCCCACAGTACAGTTTTCATCAGTGTTAAAGGAAGATGTTCCAGTGACTGAGATGATGTAATTATAATTTAGATCAGCTCATGAGATCCATGTAAATCTGCATGTTGTGTGTTTGTGTGAAGAACTACTAAGTCTAGTGGCGGGGGGGCAGGGGGAGAAACAAACACCTAATGTATTTGAGTCAGCTGGATACTGGACAGGAGTCCAGAATGTTTTATTCTTGTCTTATCTTTCAATCTTTTAAAGTATGCATACTGTTAATTGTAATGTAAAACGTACCTTAACTTCTTAGGTTTTGCAAAGCCTAAGCATCTTGGGTTCAGACACCAATCTGAACACCTTTGCCATTTCTTCTTTTTTTTTTTTTTTTTTTTTTAACCTGCTGTACTGTGTCTGTCTGGGATGGAGTTAACTTTATTTACAGCAGCATGTATGGTGCTGTGGTTTAGACTAGTGGCCAAAACTGTATTGATAACACACCAGTGTTTTAGCTGTTGCTGAACAGGCTTTCTGCTTCTCATGCTGCCCTCCTTCAGGCAAGAGGCTGGGAGTGGGCAAGAGGTTGGGAGGTGACACAGCTGGGACAGCTGACTCAAGCTGACCAAGGAGATATTCTATACCATACAATATCACTCTCGGCAATAAAATGAGAGAGTCTTTGCAAGGTAGCTGTTGCTTGGAGACTGGCTGGGCATTGGTCTGCTGGTGAGAGGTGGTGAGTGATTGCCTTTGCATCACCCATTGTTTCTATTGTAGGAGGTTTTTTCCCCTTCACTTATAAAACTGTCTTTATCATGACCTGTGAGCTTCTCTTGCTTTTGCCCTTCCAATTCTCTCCCCCATTCCACTGCAGGGAGAGTGAACAAGCAGCTGGTGGGTGCTTAGTTGCTGGACAGGGTCAAACCATCACACCTGGTGTTTATTCAGTACCATTCAACTACTTGCCTCAATGATCAGCTTCTGATTCTCATAAGGATTTTCATTTTCAGGACTCAGGGTATTATCTTTATGGATATCACAAAAATCTGACAGGATCATTTTTAACTGCTTTTTTTTTTTTTTTTTTTATAGTGTGAGATAAATATTTTACAGGGTCCCAGATAGGGTATAAATCACTGTAGCACTGATTCCAAACTGGTGAACTACTTCTGCCTAGGACTGTTGGGGTTTTTTTAATTACTGTTGGAACATGAGCATCAATTTTAAACTATTGCTGCCAGTGTTTTCCAGAAAATATTTTTTAAAAGTAAATAGTGAAATCATACATGAAAAATGGATCTTTCAAAGTCTTTTAACAATATCTACAATTTACTTCCTTAGAATGCATGTCTGAAGAAATTATGTTTAAAGTATTGTTAGGAATGAATAAATATTGCTAAGTATTTCTTAGAACTATGTTCTTATTAGCATTCCGATCTGATGCTCAAAAGTACGTTCTTATTGGCATTCAGACCTGATCAACTTGTTAATAAGATTCTAGGGAAACAAAAAGAAAGTCCCAAAAATAATACTCAGCATATGACTTTTAAGTGACTTGTTGTTTTAACATGTCGAAGATGCCTGAGAAGTAGAATCAACACAATGGCCCTATAAGTGGAAAATCTGTGTATAAGTCCCATTGCTGACAGTATGCATTCATTTGAAAACCCGAATTAAGCTTTTAATATGGAACAACAGATAAAACACGGTCTGTTTTTACTGATGACGCCTTTCCTGTTGTCCAAAAGCTCGTCTCATATTCAGCACCATGAACTTCAGATTGGGAAAGGTATTCACATGTCATTCTGAAAGAAATCAGATTCCATCAAGAAAGGAGTTGAGATATAAACTACTCAAAACAAAATTCTCAAATTTTACTTTGAAATCCTTAGATTTCTATCTTAACATTCCTTTCAGTGTAATTTCTATGGTCTGCATCCATACTGTTCCTGCTAGTTTAGACTATTAAAGCTTATTCAGTCACACCTGTATGAGCTGTTTGTTTAATGAAATATGGTGCCTTGAAAAACTTAAGGTCAGAAGGGAGTTATTAAAGTAGAATTAAAAGAAGGATTTCACACATTGTTTGCAAGGCAGAGGATTCATCTACCAGACTTTTCTTTTCCTCTCTCTACAGACTTTTGCCTTTTAATCCTTCATAAAGATTATTTGATCGGAATTATATTAAAAAGTGTAAGCATTTGTTCTAACAACACTCTTGTAACCATCATTGGAAAATGTATTAAAGCTGCTGTCAAGCTGGCTAACTGATGTGAAAAATCCTTCTTCGATCCAATGAGGGATGAGTTTCATCAAAGTTTAGCTTTATGATGAATGCTGAAGAAAGCATATAAAAATTAACAGGAGTCTTAGGAGAAAATAAGAAAATTGGCTTGAAAATATTTTAACAAAAATAAATTTTAAATTTCCAGTAATACAGAAAAAGTTTTAAAGCTTAAAGCTGGTAGGTCAATGATGCTCAGCTACTTATAAAAGCAGTGCATTTTAAAAAATATCAGCAAGAGTATTTGCATCATACAGTTTAAATAAGATTAAATATCATCAGTGCTGTGATGAAACCACATGTAGCATTAGAGGAGACAAAAACATATAAGCAATAAAACTAGAATTAGACTGAAAAGCAAACTTTTTCTTTTTTTTAATTTTTTGGCAGTTTTGTGGGGCTTTTTTTGTTTGTTTGGGTTTTTGTTGTTGTTATTTTGTGGGTTTTTTTAAAGACAAAATATGAAAATGTGTAAGGAGGATAGTCTAGGCATGCAGTTGGGTAACAAGTTGCTGTGCCAGACTGTCATACTAAAACAGATTAATGATCCATCTACTCCAAAATACCTCCTCAAACACTGATAAGTACTGCAAACTGCAGAGATAGGATGCAATACAACTTTTTGATCATATCATCCACTTGATGATTTTTGGCCTGAACATGCAAATCTTTACATTCTCTTAACTTTTTAAATGTATGTAGTGTAACTGTGAAATGTTTGAAAGGGGACTGTGGATAGATACACAATTAGTTGATACAGGCTAATGTTAGAAGCTTTGGTACAGTAATATATAGCTGAAGTGACATTTCTAAGTCACTTATGACCTGAAGGAGCAAGACTAATAAGTGATGGACCTATAGCCCCAACTTTACACACGGCCTTAAACTTTAAGAAGTATTAAGGATTTTATGTTTTTCTAATTGTGACAGGTTAAAATCACATAAAGACCTTCTTTTTGAGGTTCTTAATGTTTTTGAAGATAAAACCTTTAAAAATAGTTTTAGCAAAAATAGTGTTCTCTTTTGAAAAATTTGGAATAAATTAGTTTGTCAACTGAAAAGACAAAACCAATGTTATAAAACTTAAAGGATGCAAAACCAAATTTTATGATTTACCTGAAAGCAAATAAACATGCAAAAATATCACATGTATTGGAAAATAAATCCTGCAATTAAGATACACTGCAGATATAAGCATTACACCCTAGTAAACTGATTATTCCATACCTCTGATGCTCCCCCTTTTTTATAAAGTTCAAGCAATAAATCAATTCTTTGGTTTCAATATATATATATGACAAGTCTCTAAAGACATAAATGAAAGCATTGACAATGTAAGATTTTAAAATCAAACCGTTACATCCCTAATTGGCTTTTCCAAGGTAAAGTTCTGCATGGAGACCAGGGCAATAAGAACAGAGAAAGGATGTAAGGATTCACCCCATTAGGTCTGAGGAAAACAAGAATATGTATCCCTGTTACAAAAGAAAAGAAATAATGCACCCAGTAGACTGGAGAAACTGGAAGCCTGAAAAGAATTACTGTCTTAACAATGCCAAGATCAGCGTCTGCACATGTCATTTGCCATATTATCAACTGTCTTTATTGGAAATTTTCTCAGTGTTGCGCTGATGAGCTGGTACACAGCAAGGTCTGTGCCAGATTGTCCCCTTTCTCTTCACTCCATTTGGGACTTACTCAACCCCAGAAAGTACTAGCTAAATGTGCCATTAACCTGCGAGTAACGGCTGTTGATTAAAATCTGTTTTGTATGAGGGAATGGGGTAAAGAATGTTTTTTGTTGCAAGCTCGTCTTCAATAATATAATTTTTTATTTAAGACCTTTTGTGCCTAGGCTTCTGGGTCTGTCTTCACCATCAAATCAGGCAGCTATCATTATAATGCTTCTAAAAACAGTTCCTGTCATATATGAAATAGATTTTTTATGATATGGAGATAAAATGCCAGTTAATGGACTCATTGACCTTAAAATATGAATGAAAAATTTTAAAAGAGAAATTATTCCTTTTTTTCCCAGCACAATAATATGAAAGTTCACATGGAGAAAAACATTACGATATACTGGCTTTGAGTTGTATTTCAAAGTGAAGTTTGGGGTTTTTTAAACTGACATTTCTGAGCTAACTGCTTATGGTAATCATCTTACAAATTATGTCATGTCCCTGCAACACTAGCATAATATGAATGAAAGATACTGTAAAGCCGATCTTTATCCAGCCTTTATGCAAATTTACAATCAGAATAGGAATTTTAATGTTTAAAAATTAAAGATCTTGTTTAAAAATTAAAACATTTGAAGTCTTCCTTCTGATTATTTTTAAAAAGCACAAAATATAGAAAGAAAACTAGTTAGCAGTCTTTTTTTTTTTTTTTTTTTTACTTCTAAAGATATTAGTATCACAAGTGATGTCACTTTCAGCAAGGTGATTCTGACCAGCAATTACCTGAGAAATATCTCTTGCAATTTATATTATATTTAAATTTTTCAGTTTCTTCACTGTAGATAGTATTTCTCATACCTCAAACTTATGGAAAACCAAGTTAAAGACAGCAACAAAGATGCTTATGAAACTGGTGTGAAATTAGAACACAAAGTTCAGATACAAATTTGGAAAAAGTTTAGATTAGTACTCAAGGGTAAATCATGGTTCTGTGATGGACTTTATATTTTACAAACTTTAAAAACCAATATTACAGGTAAATAACGTAAATTCAACTGTAGGCTGAGACCATAATTATCAGTAAGCATTCCTGTGAGGTTTTTGCTGAATTTGAACTGGTATCAGAATACAGTCTTTTTCAAGTTAATGTTTGATCTGGAGGTAAAATATGATGGGGTCAAATATTATCTGGAAAAACCCTCAGAACTCAGAGAGTTTAAATTTCCAGTGGTCTCCTCTGATTCAGATCCAGTATCATTTTTTAGGGATGAGTTCTCTGAACAGAAACCTCTAATGCCATTTGAAATTCCCTAGATTATCCCAAGTAGCCTCCTACTGATAGTCCAGAAGGGAATGTGGGTCATTCATAGGTTTTATGTCATACTTGCCAACTTCTTACAGATATCTTGGATACCCTAGGGCTTCTCAGATGCCACTAAGTGTTTTTGCATCTGGGGAACTAAGATTACACTTATTGCTTTTCTCTCAGTAATCAGTTTTGAAAGAGGAAGCAATAAGCAGCTGTAGCAATCTAGAAGGCTTTTACCACTCTTTTTTCCTTTCAGTTCAGACTTTATTCAATATTATTATGTTAAAAATATTGTTTGAGGGAAAGGAGGAAACATAATTTATTGTTAGCGTAGTGGCTATTTTAACAATCTAATCAAGGAAGCATTATTAGTTCGGGTCAAATTATTACAGAAAAGGAAACAATACTTCTCTATAGAAAAAAAGTCTCAGTAATAGCAGTAATGCAATTAAAACTGTTACAGACACATTTAGTTTTTATGCTTTTCCTGGCGTTATCCCTCCTCCTGCTCCTCTGAGTCCTGGAGTGGTTTTCATTCTGATGGTGTTAGAGGGGGTGCTACAGTGAGGGGGTGCAGCAGGAGTCCTTCACTGGGAGGAATATGGCTGGTGTTCATGTTGATGGTTTCTTCTTCCTCACTCTGGAATTCATTAAGAATAATTTTTATATGTTTGCTAAAATGATTTTTACAACTTTCTTCATTGTTCTGCAGCTGCGTATTATATCTGACTATAATATCTATGATAGCTTTTAGATATGTTAGATACTCTTTTTTTTTTTTCTTTGTTACCCCTAAATTCAATTTTGTCGCTCTCCAGATCTCCATTTCTGTAACTGACCGTTATAACCTGAGTTATTTACAGCCATGGGGTCTCCAGTGTCAGCCTGTACTCCATCCCTTACCACCCCACTCCTGTGCTCTTCTGTGCTGCATCCCCACTTCTCACAGATTCTGCTGTCAGACCAGGTCTGTATTTCTCTACTCTACATCATTATCTTAGAACCATAAATATCATTCTGCATAGAAAAAACTACTTGTCACTACTGTCTCTATAAATATAACGTACCATAAAATGATAAACAAAACAAATTAGCCACAAACACCTGATTAGAAGAAAAATTGCTGTTACAGCTAAACCAAATAAAGACAAAACTGCAGGCAGGTCAAGAAAAGTTCAGACAAAGCAATCCTGACAAACCTCCGTCCTAAGACCTTGCAAGCTTGTTGCAAAGCCTGTGGCCTTTACTAGGTGTGGGTATATTGTATTATAGGCTGCAGGATTACAGTACTTTGTGGAGAAGGAAGTATTATCTCATGTATTACATCAATTTTAGACTCATGAAACTTCATCTAGTACAAATAAAATTCAAATTTTAATTTCTTTATTTTTAAAATGAAGCAGTGAATTCCACACTTATGACTGGACCCGAAATCATTCATCAAAGAGAAGCAAATATCCAGATTATGTAACTTAAAGAACCTGTCTTCTGAATCTGGGAAATGGACAAACAATGGAGACTGCTCCTATCCTGGGCTGAGTCCACCACCAGAACTGAAAAGACTGTGAGATGGCTATTGCAGATGCCTTGGGTGTGCTAGTTTTGTTGGTTGGTTTTGTTTGTTCGTTTGTTTGTTTTACCTCAGCTGTGTATAGGGAGTTAGTATCTGGCAGGTTGTGAAACCAGTCTGTATAGCTTACTTGAATCTAAGCGCTGTAATATTTTATATTGATTAAGTTCAGTGAAGATGCCATGGCAGGACGTCAGAATATGGCTCAAAGTAATGCTTTGCTTATTTCTGAGGTATGTAAAGATCTTTCACATAAAAAATCTATGCATTTTTTTTCTCCTAATGCATGGTCATTTAATAGGAAATCTTGTGCTGTTTTTCCATTGTATTTTTGAGGCCTTAAGCAACTAACAGAAAACGGTATTGTGTTAAGACTACTGAATCTGTAATGGAGGGCACTGGACAGCTCAGGAGCAATTTCTTTATTGAATTTCCCGTGAATGGTCTCAGGGAAAATGGCTTAGTAGATGTGGGACGCATCTATCAAAGCTCACTGCTATGAAAGGACAGCAGGCATGATTTTGTGTTACTCTTGTCTACCTTTTTAATCCTCTTGTCACAAGTAAGTAATGAAATAAGTGTTTATTGAGCATTCCATTAACGGAAGGAATTCTGGTAAAACCTTGTATAAACATGTCAGAAGACAGATGACGTAGCTCCAAACTTCTCTGGCTGTACCTACAATACAAAGCCTGAAATAGACTTCAGAACAGGCTTATAATAGATAAATTTTGGCTCTGTTTAAGTTGATAAATAAAGGCAGCCCAGGGATTAATTCCTGGCCCTGGAGTCATCTGGAAGAAATTTGTGTTAGACCCACATTCACTCACTAGATCAGATTTGTCTTGAATAGATCTAGTTGGCGTAAACCAAACCTGAGCTATGGACCAACATAATAATTAAGCAGAATGAACAACAGCACTTCATGTGCTGCATGATTTTGTGCCAGGGACTGTTTTTTGGCCCTAAGCCTGAGTAGCATGGCATGGCTTATAGACATAGACCTAACCCTCCTACCCTCCCAATCAGGCTACCCACAATGCATTGCCTATTGCATATAGTTCTTAGCCCATCTGAATGACCAAATCATGGTCAAGCACTGGTGTAGATTGGTGGCTGGCACAGACTAAGTGATGGGATGTACTTTCCTAACACTTTAACACTGCAGGTTTAATTGCGTGCCTGTACCCATGACATATCCCTTTTAACTTTCCTGGAATAGGTATAGACTTGCAGATTCAATGCTCAAGGTTTCTTCTTGTCCCTCTTTTATTTAGTAATATAGATGTACACTAAGACCCATGCACTTTTTGCCTGCATTGTTTACTGTTGAATTGTTTCTAGCTTGGATTGAAGTGTTCACATTATTCTTAGACAAACTGATGTACTGCTGCATATGACATCAATTTTTTACTGACCTAGCAGACTGCAAGACTGAGCAACTGAGTGCACATTAAGACGGTGAGTACACTGAGAATCTGCCTTCTAAAAGGGATCAGAGCTCAACCCTATGCTCTAAATGGAGCCCAAGCTTACAGATAAACAGTACAGAAAGTAATTGAGCTTTAGACTCACATGTGACTGACAGTATGACAAACTTTCTGTGTTTAATCTTTGCTTAACACAGAAGAGTTTTCAACAGTGAGGTTATAATTGTAACATGAAGCCGCCATGAGCAGAATACTCATTTGCTTCAGATGGATGACTGATGATCCAGTTGTGGTCTCTCCCCTTTCATAGATGTCTGTCTGCATCATAAAGGCACCATGTGGCTTTTCAGACATCTGGTAATGGCTGATCACACTCAGGACAAGGGCAGCAGGACTTCTGTTTGGCCAGATTGCTACACAGCACTAAAACAGCAATGAAGAATCTTGCATTTTACTTGACTCTATTGAGTATTATCAGCCTCCTCCTTTCAGGAGCATTCAAGTATTAAATGAAAACCAGAGCCCATTTATGAATACATTGTTCCAGTTCTATATATGCTGTACAATTAAAGAGCTATTACACCAGTAACTGATTACCCAAAACGACTGCAGTCAACCGTAAGGGAACACACAAAACTGTATTCACCATTTGTTTAGTAATTTAAAAAATAATAATAAAATATAAAAAAAGTCCAACCAAGTCTAAGGGTGAAGAGAAGGTCAAATTTCAGTGGATTTTATTGATTAGATTTTGTTTACTGCTATAGGGCACACTCTTATGAAACGTGCTATACAGAAAAAGAATTAAACCAAGCTAGAATGGCTCAGGGGCCTCCCAGGGCTTTTAAAGCAATGCTTTAAAATTATGTCTGGAAAGGGTAGCATGGGACTCAGTGTACACCTGTAGGCTGTGGCAAATTTAGGCCTAATAGCTCTAAAACAATGTAAGCAAGCCAGTGCAGATAATGAATCTGCCATTTGAACATGTGCTAGCAACAGATTTTCTAATGTATGGATAATGTAAATATATGTATGGTTAATAAAAAGAATAAAATTAAGAGGCTGAATTTAAGTATTAACAGCATATCAGATGACATTAAGTACCATCTGTCTGTTCAAGAGCAAAATATTTTCTGCTTGGTGTATTGGCTATCCTTGGAGAATTAGGGTTAAGACTTTCTTAGTATTTAAACAAATAAGGCACCACTCCTCAATTGCCCCCAAGTACTTTTCTCACAAACCTATAACAAATTGTGGTGGATTAATAAACTGGGATTCTGTAAACACTTTGAGAATCTGTGGTTTAGTGCCCAGTCTTAAATAAGTTTAAAATGTTATTGTTGACTTCTACCCATTTAAGCACTAAATACAGATACAAATAGTATCTAGTATAAACATATAACAGACTAGAAAACTAGTTTTGTTCATTACAAAATCACAAGGCTGAATTTCAAAGGAGGGATGTTTTGACTAAGTACTAAACTGCATTTCTGTGAAAACTTGAGTCACTCTCTGAATTGTAAGTAACTTTAGAAGTTAATCCTCTCAGATTCAAGGAGGCTTAAACAGTTCTAACCATTTTCCATTAGTACGAAGAATTCTGCTGAAATAGTTTGGGTCTGGTTTGGGTTTTAGGGGGGGGGGGGTTGTTGTTTTTTTTTTTTTTATTAAATTTACCCATAGATAGAAAATGACACTTAGTGAGTGTGCAAGTAATTTACAGACTACTCCAACCCTCAGCTAAGCCAATGAAAGTTTCGCTATTGCTTTCAGTAGCACAGGATCAGGGATATTGCATTAAGTGTGCAATAGGAATTAAAGCACAGTCTTAATGTTTCAATACAAGCTCCAGCTGTGCAAGGCATTGTGCTGGTTCACTACATCCTTTAGGTCCCCTTACATGACTCCAAATAAAATGTACATTCATCTTTGTTGACCAGCAATTTCATGTTAAGACACTGAGAGTAGGAATGGATCTCTATTAAAAAAGGCACTGCTGATATAAAATTGTCCCTATTTCTGGCAGTTTTAATTAAAAGAAAGCAAAACCTTTGCTTCATGGCCTCAGAATTACTTTTAGCTGTATGAGGTTCTGTTAAACTGTCAGAGTGTTCATGGGAAAACTGAAACTTATTGAAAAACCTAAACTGCATATATCATTACTAGGCTAAAATAACACCCTGTTGTATAGTGGCATTCTGGTTTAACTGCAATGGGCTAAGGACATCAGCAGGATAAAGTTTATAAGGAGATGTACCATCTTCCATTAGTCACCTGGAATTGCCAGAAAAATTAGACAGGTTTTTTTGGCATGCAAACGCTACTTGCAAACCTTGTCCTGTCCTTTTTATAAAGAATAATTCATCCTGAAGGGCTCCAGAAATATATACACAGATGTGAAGACATTCTCTTAGTGGCTAAAAGATTACTGAAGTGTATTTTTAGCCTTTAAGACCCCAGTATGCTTGTACTTTTTCTCATGATGCATACACATTAATTCCACAGTGTGTTCTGTCCAAGTACCTATCTGAAAAGCATTAGTCCATTTTCAAAGAAATAACTTGCTTGTTTTGATAATATTGTTACTTTTAAAAGTTTCAGTGCCTGAGAGTAAGTTCTTTGATAATCCACATCTTCAGAAAACTCCTCAAATTGGCAGAAAGGTAACCAGAAGCAAAGAAACAGAAGCCACTGGTGTGCAATCCCACTAGTGGAAGGAAAAGAGTGAGAGAGAGAAAGCTGTGCAATTCACTCCTTTGCTCTACCTTTGTAACATGCAATGTGGTTGAAATACAAGTGATAGTTATTTAGTATAAAACTCTTCATTTGAAACATCTATTTTCATCTCTTTTCTGAAATCATGCTAAGGTAAGACATTTCAGACAAGTTGAAAACAAAAGAATTCAATATTTAATTACTGCTATGACATAGAATCATTGAATCATAGCATACCAGATTGGAAGGGAACTCAAGGATCATCTGGTCCAACCTTTCTTGGCAAAAGCACGCTCTACGCAAGATAGCCCAGCACCCTGTCCAGGTGAATCTTGAAAGTGTCCAATGTTGAGGAATCTACCACTTCCCTGGGGACATTATTCTAGTGGCTGATTGTTCTCATTGTCAAAAATTTTCCTCTTGGTTCCAATGGGAATCTCCCCAGGAGTAACTTGTACCCATTACCCCTTGTCTTTTCCATGTGACTCCTTGTAAAAAGGGAGTCTCCATCTTCTTTGTAGCCACCCTTTAAATACTGGAACATGGTGATAAGGTCTCCCCTAAGCCTTCTTTTGTCAAGGTTGAACAAACGTAGTGCTCTCAGCCTTTCCTCATATGGCAGGCTTCCCAGTCCTTTGATCACCCTGGTGGCCCTCCTCTGGACCCTCTCCGGCCTGTACACATCTTTTTTTGTATAGTGGGGACCAAAACTGAACACAGTATTCCAGGTATGGCCTGACAAGCACTGAGTAGAGTGGGATAATGACTTCTTTATCTCTGCTGGAGATGCCCTGGTTGATGCAGCCCAGCATCCTGTTGGCTTTGTTTGCTGCTGCAGCACACTGTTCACTCATATTGAGCTTGCTGTCCACTAGAACCCCCAGGTCCCTTTCCACAGAGCTGTTCCCCAGCCAGATGAATCCCAGCCTGTGCTGCACTCCTGATTATGTTTTCCTAGGTGCAAGACCTTACATTTGTCTTTGTTGAACTTCATAAGGTTCTTGTTAGCCCACTCTTCCAGCCTATCTAGGTCTTCCCACAGGGTGGCTCTTCCTTCCAAGGTGTCCACTTCTCTACTTAGTTTGGTATCATTGGCAAACTTCATCAGGGTGCACTTGATCCCATCATCCAGATCACTTATGAAGATATTAAACAGCGTTGGGACCAGTATTGATCCTCGGAGATCCCCATGTGTGACAGGTTGCCAGTTTGAAAAGGAGCTATTTACCACCACCCCCCTGGGTACGGCCTGTCAGCCAGTTCCCCACCCACCGCACGGACCGCTTGTCTAGACCATAACACATCAGCTTCTCTAGGAGGAGGCTGTGGGGAACTGTATCGAAAGCCTTGGAGAAATCCAGGTAGACAATGTCAACTGCTCTCCCCACATCAATCGAGCAGGTTACTTTGTTGTAGGAGGCAATCAGGTTTGTCAGGAACGATTTGCCCTTGGCGAATCCATGCTGGCTTTTCTGAATCACATGCTTCATTTGACTTGTGATAGCCCCCAGGAGGATTCCTTCCATAACTTTCCCGGGGACTGAAGTAAGACTAATGAACCTATAACTGCTTGGATCCTCCTTTAAGCCCTTCTTGTAGATGGGGTGACATTAGCCTTCTTCCAGTCTTCTGGGATGTCCCCTGATCTCTACAGCTTCTCAAAGATTACGGAGAGTGGCCTCACAATGACATCAGCCAGCTCTCTTAACACCCTCAGGTGGATATTGTCAGGGCCCATTGAGGTATAGGAGTCAAGCTCCTGTAATAGTTCACAAACAAACTCTTCCTTCAGTTACAGTGGGTCTGTGTTTGCATCAATCTGAGTTTTTGTTCCCAAGGCCTGGGTCCCAGCAGTCCTGGTAAAGACAGAAGTGAAGAAAGTGTTGAGAACCTCTGCCTTTTCAGTGTTGTTGGTGACTAATTCACCTCTCCTGTTTAACAGTGGGTCAATATTTTCCTTCTGTTTCTGCTTGTTGTTTATGTACCTGAAAACCCTTTCTTGTAGTTTTTGACATCTCTGACCAATTTCAATTCAAGATGATATTTTGCTTTTCTAACTGCATCTCTACATACCCCTCCAGTGACCTTGTAGTTCTCAACAGATATTTGTCCACTTTTCCATCTCTGGTATGCTTCTCTTTTGGTTTTAAGCTCTGCCTACTTCCCTTACCTTTAATGAGGATGAACTGGTTTTGTGCTTCCAGGATAGCGTTCTTGAAAAACTCACAGCGCTTGCTAGTTCCTTTATCCTCCATGGAAGCTTCCCATGGAATCCCTCCCAGCTGAGCTCTGAGCTTGCTGAAATTTGCTCTTCTAAATTCTAAAAACTTTCTCTTAGTACTAACCTTCAGTGTGCTCAGCAGGATCCCAAACTCCATAATATTGTGATCACTGCAGCCAAGGCTGTCACTAACCGAGATATTACAAAGCAGGTTTTCTTGATTTGTGAGTAGCAAGTCCAGCAGTGCTTCATTCCTGGTTCACATGTCTAACATTTGTATGAAGAAACAGTCCTCTATGCATCCCAGGAACTTGATGGATGACATGTGAGTTGCTGTATTGTTCTTCCAACAGATGTCAGGGTACTTGAAGTCAACCTTAAGAACCAGGTACTGTTGACCCGAAGCTTGCTTAAGAGACCCCAAAATTGCTTCTTTAGCTGTATCGTCTTCATTTGGAGGTTGGTAGCAGATGCCTACTGTAAGATCGCCCTTGGAGACAATCCCTCTCATCTTGACCCAGAGGCATTCAATAGGGCTTCCACAGTTGCCTTAATTGACTTATATACATTCAAGGTTCTCCTTAACATAAAATGTGACTACTCCTCCTCTTCTTCCCGATCTGTCTTTATGAAACAGCCTATAGCCATTGCCATGGTTTAACTCGGCTGGCAGCTAAAACAACCACATAGCTGTTCACTCACTCCCTACGCCCACCCACAGTGGGATGGGGGAGAGAATTGAAAATGAAAAAGAAAAAAACCCAAAAAACTCATGGCTTGGGATAAAGACAGTTTAATAGGAAAGAAGAAGGAGAAGGAGAAGGAGAAGGAGAAGGAGAAGAAAAGAAGAAGAAGAAGAAGAAGAAGAAGAAGAAGAAGAAGAAGAAGAAGAAGAAGAAGAAGAAGAGGAAGAAGAAGAAGAAGAAGGAGAAGATAACAACAACAACAATAAAATAATATACAAAACAAGTGATGAACAGCACAATTTCTCACCACCCAAAGTTGATGCTCCGCAAGACCGTGGGCTGTCCTGCCTTCCAGCCTACTCCCCAGTTATACATGGAACATTACATCATATGCTATGGAGTATCCCTTTGGCCAGTTTGGGTCAGCTGTCCTGGCTGTGTTCTTTGGGCACCCCTTGTGTTCTTGTTGGCAGGGCAGTATGAGAAGCTGAAAAGTCCTTGACTGCTTGATAACAACAAAAATATTAGTGTGTTATCAACATTATTCTCATCCTAAATCCAAGACACAGCACTATACCAGCTTCTAGGAAGAAAATTAACTCTATCTCTGCCAAAACCAGGACATCATCCATTGTGATCCTTCAGTCATGTGAGTTGTCCCACCATATGATATGATATGATATGATATGATATGATACCATAACTTTCTGACTGGGCACGGAGCTCCAGTTCCTCCTGTTTGTTCCCCAGGCTGCGTGTGTTGGTATACATACACTTGAGATGGTTGGTCTTCTGGTTCTCATCTTGGTTGACCTGGCTTATTCCCCAGTTGGATGCAATGGCATGAGCATTGCCACTTTGGACCTTGCCCCCGAGTCCTTCAGTTTAAAGCCCGCCTCACCAAGTTGGCCAGCCTTAATAGAGAGTCACCCACTACGAGCACCCGCAGTTTCTTTTTGTGGTACCCACTGTGTGCTGCTGGTACATTTTCTTCCTGCAGACTTTGCTTGTGGGTGTCTACAGCTGTTAAACCTTCATATCTGTTTTTGGTTGTAATGCTGGGCACTCGCTGCAACCTACCACCTGTACTGAAGTCTCCTTCCTTACCAGTTCCATCTGGGTGGACGTATCAGATATCTCAAGGACTTTCTCAGTAGCAGCACTGATTTAAACTCTGATGCGAGTGCCCATCGTTATGGCAGAGACCTAGATCACATCCCTGAGCTGCGTGCCTACACGCAGCATGTATGGCCCTTCTCACGTGCTCTTCTGTGTGAACTGCTGTGCAAACCGCTGCGCTCTGTCGATCCCTGCTTGCACGCCCTGTCACAGCGCTCCAGGTCACTGGCACTCGCTGGCACCATTTAAATCTCCCGCGGTTGCTCTGTCAATGCCCAGGCCATGTCACCTCTTGCGAGAGCTGCCGGCTCCTGGCGGGTCTCTGCTCTACCTCAGGTTTCCCCGGCTCTGGGAACCCCGCTGTGCACCTTGATCTAGCGCTCACCAACAGAACTTACCATTGCCATAGCTGCATGCCTACAGGCCGTTCTGTTCCAATGGGAGAATCAAACTTTATGCCTATATAAAAATAAAGACTTCTATTTTTAAATGCTGACATTAGCAGGCTTACAAAAAATCAATATTACAGCATATTTTAAGAATACTACACTTTAATAATATCCAAGGGTTGTAAGCTTCCTTTTTGAAAATAATTCCCACTACCTCAAATAAATCCAAGTGAAAAAAGAGTATTACATGAACAGTTAAAAAAAGAAATTATAGAAAAATTAAACAATATTTCTCAGACTTCTAATGTCCCCTCTCCCCAAATCTCAACAACATCAGTATATCTGTAAAAGTTTAACATAAGATGAAAAGCATAGGCTGTCTTACAGATGAGAAGAAATATTTTTCAGAGATAAGTATATTTCATTTCAATGTTTTAAATAAATATAATATTCTTTATGGTAGTATTCTTTTTACTGTACTGTATTTTTGAATATGAAATACAAAATGTTATAGGAGATGATCCTTGACCTTCAGTATTTTATTTTATTTTATTTTATTTTATTTTATTTTATTTTATTTTATTTTATTTTATTTTATTTTACATAGGCATGAGAAATGAGAGATTATAGGGGAATGAAGTGACAGGATTAAGTGACTCACCTGAGTTCATAAGGTCACAACAACTGTGACAACGTATTGCATATTGCATTGCAATATAACTGTATTGACTTCTAGTCAGGACTGGACCTTTAAATAGTTGCTATCTTACTATCCAACAACAATTGTGTATATAATATGCAGGTACAAATGTGCATATAAGAACCACAAATAGATGGGCAAACATTGTCATATGCAGTTGTATTTAAACTTATTCACCCTGAATTTAGCATTAGAGTAAGAAATATTTTGAAATACACTATATTCTTTGTATGTGTCTCATAAACTGACGGAGAGCTATTTAAAGACTGTTTTAGACGTCTTAAATATTTTAGTGGAGTTTTTCATTTTTTTCCCACCTTTTAAGCCAGGTGCCACAGTCTTTGCGAACCCAGATGTCCACAGCTCAGAAGGAGCTGTAAAGTTTCTGATAATGTGCTAAAACAGTGACTATGTGCATTAAAATGCTAAGTCTTTAATACGAGGACAATGGTATTACTTTGTAAATATACAGCATATATAAAATACAGGTTATGTATTGATGGAGTAAAATCTGGGGTTCTTTCAGTGTAATAACTAAACACATACATTAATGAGCTTCATTTTATTAAGTCAAGATCATTACCCATTTAATTTTGTTTTGATGGTAAGCTGTTTGGCCAGTTTGCTTTGTAGTGCTCTCACAGCAGCACACAGCAGTTCTGCTTGAAGAAATAAGTCCTCATTTGCCAATGTACATATGTTTGTATATGTTTATTATATATGGGAGTATATATGTACTTATAAACCTCTGTGTGTGTGTGTATCTCTGTATTTGTAAACTTATGTATACATATGTATATATATGTAAGCAGAAGTTTATAAATACCTAGATTCATATAGATACACGTACATAACACATTGCGAATATTTAAATGTTCTAGATCTGCAGTGAACATAATCTTTCAGAATATCTAGTATTGCTCTGTGGTTCATATAAAAATTGCTGTTGGTCTTAGTCTGTAATGTACTGAAGCAGTGTCTATGACTTACACACTCAAAAACAACGGTATTGACACCCTTGTTAGTAGTCTCATAAAAAAAATACTTGTTCGAAAAGAATTACAAACCGAATGCAGCCTGTGTAACCTTAGGCCACTGAGACATGAGCCTGGGGCACTTACCTGTCATGTATCCCTTTACACCTCTAAATCCCCACAGTAACAGACCATCTGCACCCGTAATCAGATGGCCAGACTTTAGAGCCATACACCTTGTTTATAAAGGGCAATTCTAATTTACAACCAACTCTATTTTGGGAGGTACTCTGGGAGAAAACCTCTGATGCTTTCAGACTGGCCATCTGTCTCTGCTCTTGCCAAGTTACCTCTAGGTTATGCTCTTTCCCCTCTGCAGCATATTATCCTGTCTTGCACACTCACATAGACGGAAGATCAAGAGAAAGAGCAGTTTAGCAAGTAGGACAAGGAAGAATAGTCCTACAGTATATGTTTACACACTCTTCTAAGCAGATAAGGTTTCAACGATGGGATGAGGGAGCTTTAGACACTTTCTACTGTGGTATTTGCTGCTTCTTGTGGCCCTGCTTTTCAAGGGAAGAGTGGGTGGTACAGGGACAGGCCCTTTGCACAGCCTAAAAGCATCAGCACTGCCCACCTAGGTCCGTGCTGTGTGGCTCTCGGGGCTGGAACATCCCTGGGTGATCCTGGGCATCTCTGCACAAACCCATCCCACCACCCGCAAGTGGCTCTCCAGAAGAAATTAGCTTTCTTCCCTTGCAAGCTGCAGTTACATTCGCCTGTTGAAGAATGGTCTACCAGATAAGTTTGCTGCCAGCTTTACTAGTTCGCAAAGTGGCTTATCCTGAAGACAAACTCAGTTTACATCAAGCTAATTGGTACACAGAAGTGTAGTCATTAAGCAAATCCAGCACTTTGGACCACAGTTGTGCTTACTTAAAGGTGTTCACTTGTAAAGTCCCTAAGCCATGGCAGGCTGCTCATTGTCCCGGCTGCCTTTATGTGTGCTGATTTGTCGCAGAAGTGCAGCAAGTTTTGCGCAGATCACACAAGCTAAATTACTTCTGGGAAGAAGCCGAAGTGGGATCGAGATTTCAGCAGATCTCCAAACAGCACACCATTTCGCTGCTCTAAGCACATATGCCATCCATCAGTGAGAGCAGCCACAAGCACCAGAATCTCTGCTACACTAGAAAGAATGTTAGCACTCATGTTTCTGGGAAGAAAAACAGGAAGGCAGGAATAAAATATAGAGGTTTAGGGAGAAGATAGCTAGATCAAGTATTTTGTTACTTGCAAAGAGGCATGAAAAGATTTTTGCTGTCTTCCTTCAGCAGATTGATAGACCGTGACCGTTGTAAAGCTAGCTCCAATACAATCCACACAGCTATGCTGAGAATCTGTCAGTCTCAAGAGTAGCACAGTTAGCAAATTTCATGTTTGCTAAATTCACATTTGTATCAGCTGCATAATGCAACAACCTAAGGAAAAAAAAAAAGAAAAAAGCAAAAAAGAAAAAGAAAAAGAAAAGTTGAAAAATACCTTTAAGAACAGCTACAGTGAGTGGATTTAGCAGTCTGAATACTATTGATAGAATGTTGTAAAAATAGAAGTCAGCATAATCACGTCAGCTCTGGGAATATCTATCATCTTTGTTTAAATAGCCACTAAATCTCTATAGAGAAATTCTGTGAAATGGTACCTGGGCAACCTAAAATTTGTTTTGAATAAAATATTACAAGTCTTCTTGAGGAAATACCTAAATATTTATAGTTATGTTATTAGGTATTTGAAGTATTCAGATAAGCTTGGTTTTGCTTCATGCAATCCCTGCATCATCCAATTCCTGCATCAAATACTGTCTTCTTTACTATAGTGTCAAGATATGCTGAAAAGAGTACCAGCAGAATTGGCCTTTCAGCATCTGTTTTACATAATTTTCTAGAGAAACATGCCTAGTCCCGGTATAACTAAAGCTTCATGAATGCATACCCATTATATCAACATTATCACTTTGATTATGGGTGTGACTTTCTAATGGTGCTATTATAGAAGTATAACTTGTAATGAAGAAAAAAGTAGTGTTGACATAGCTTATTTCTGGATAGGGAAATAGATGTTCATTCCTGGATGCAGCGACTAGATTTGCTGTCTCCCTCACAGATTCCACCCACACCTTCCTGTTGAAACCACTCGTGGATTAGTGTTGCTCTGGTCTGCTTCTGTCTAAATGAAATAGGTTTGCAAAAAGCTGTTACTTAAATGGTTCAGGGCTATGGACAGATATCCTCAACACACCTACACTGTTGAGACATATCACCACACAGCATAGCTTGCTATTTATTGCCATTTCTCAACCAGACTTGATTTAGAACTGTTAAAATGTTCCCAAAGCTTAGTAAAAATGAGCCAGGTGAAGTCAGACCTTGTATTTAAAATGCTTGAGCTGATCTGACCAGGCAAGGAATACATTCTTCATTATTTTCAGCATCTAAATTTCAGACACTTCTCACTTTCCATTGCAGAATTTTGGTTCCTTTAACAAGAGTGAATGAAAACAGTCTTTTTGATTCTTTTTTTTTTTCTTTGAAAATAATGGAACTTTTTTATTTACTATTATTTATCTCTTTGTTAAACACTCCTGAAAAATTTGAGATTTTGCTGTAAGGAAAATTTCTCATTTCAAGGAAGTGGGAACTTATATTAAAACATGCAGTAAATGACTATGAAAGTTGCATTTAATTATAAGTAAGTGAGTAGAACATTCCCGGTCAACATACTTTCACTCTGTTAAGAACGTGAATAGAGCTCATATGATTGCTGAAGGGGAGATAGTTTCAGAATGAGAGTAAAGAAAGTCAGGGTTGGGTTTTTTTGAAACATTGATGCAATTCATGTCCCAAACTGTTTCTGCATGCCACAATATAATTCTCTGAAGTCTCATTTTTTTTGGTATCAGTGAACCAGTTGAGTCAAAAATGAGACTTCTCTAACCTTTGTCTACTTTTAGTGTCACATTCTGTTTAAATCTTTCTGAGGTGCTTAAACACTTAGATAAATATGATTTCTCTTCCATTTTCAGGAAGCTGGAATTGGAAGTGCCAAAACATTATGATATAAGTTGTTCTTCAGGGATTTTGGCTTAAAAGTGCTATTGGCAAAGTAGAAAATATCTGAAAACCTGTTTTCATGTAATTTTCTCTCCTGTTTCAGTGGTCAGGGATCAGGAATTCAAATATTTCAGATACATTTGATATCACTGTGTAAATTTTAGTATTTTTAGAACCTTAAAAATAATGTTTTTGAGGTACAGGAGTCTAAGTTTGAACAGTATCTTGTAGAAATATTCTGGACTATCACACTTCCACCAATTATTACATTGCGTCAAGTATTAGTCTAGTTCTTATTGGTTTAGTCTGTCCTTATCTTTTTTTGCTGCCAGGACTGAGGTTCAGATGTATATTTCATCTTGAAGCAAAACTCTTATTGCCTATATATCATAATAGGCTATACAGAGTGAAAGGAAAATCAGCTAGCTAATTGATTCCAAAGTCACTTATCAGCATACCAAAAGCTGGGACCTGTTTCCACATTTATTTTTTTTCAGCTATAGATCAAAATAATAGATGCAATGCTGGTTCTGTGAGGATTTCTGTATTGATTACTTACTTAAGCAACACATATCTATTATGATCATCTATCTATCTATCTATCTATCTATCTATCTATCTATCTACCAACATTTATATATAAAAAACCAAAAAAACCAGATATGCATATAAACATATATAATAAAGGTATACAATGTAATAAGGGTTTCTGTTTAAAGTTTCTCTTTATTTCATTACACAAATGCTCTATTATACAAGAGCACATCAATCAATATGCATTGCATAGTTCAAGTGCCACATATAAGTTAGTATTCTATATGCAAAAATTGACAAAGTGTCAAGTATTATCATCTTCTGTGATATATAATGACTGTACAAGCATTTGTCCCCGAATCATAAACTCTTGCTGTCATATTTTATATTGAAAAAGCTGGAAAGCTGCAGTTTATGAGAAGCAACGTGCTATGGCATATGTGTAGAGAACATACATCCTTTATCCTTTGAATTATTAATTAGAAAATTTGATTTTTTAATATATGTTTTTCCATTAATTGCAATTTTGCCAAAGCTTCAGGTTCTGAAGGAATGATTCATGACCCTGAAATCTTTAGATTCGTTCTAGTTTCAGAGATCTAAAATACTGAATGGCAGAATATAATTTGCCTTCCTTTATTTGTGTCTTTACAAATAAAGTTATCGTGTTTCCCCCTCTAACAATAGAATCAACAGCATTTCTTTATGTTTGGGGTTTTTTTTAAGAGAATGTTGAGATATGTTATTCTTGCGAGGCTGTAAAAACACCACTGAATTTGGATAAACACACACAAAAAAAAGCCTACTTCATTCTGGAAGCTGACCAGGTTGGGATTTGAAACATAAAGAGCCCACTGTCGATCTCCCCCCTTGCTTGCTGAATAAAAGCAACAGGAATCATCCATGCGTTAGATCAAGGAAATAAAAAATCAGACAGATTTACACGATAGGCACGGAACACAGACTTTACAGGCATCTCTCTGACTATAGGAGCCAGCTGACAGCCATGGCATACATAGGCTGAATTGCTCATAGATTTAAGCCAACACTGTGAAAGGCTGAATGCTTTATCTTGCCAACAATTGCAGGTCTGTTTATTGCTTGCATCTATAGCCGTCATCATTTTAAGCAACTTTCTTCCATTCCCTGGAAAAGCCCACTTTATTTCTTTTTTTTTTTTTTTTCCAAATGCATATTAGTTTTGCATTACAGGCTGAGCCCCTCCTGAACATGTGTAACCTGCAATTTTCCAAGGTTTGCAGCTTAGCTGAATTCCACAGAGCTTTCTCAGAGATGGTGAAAGAGAGTATTCCAGATAGCAGGGCAAGCATGCTGCCAAATTTAAAATTGTTCCTCCAAGGCATGGACAAGCTACAGCTTTCTGCCAAATGACTGTATGATTAACACAAAGCAAGGAATGTATTTTTTCTCTAGACTCATGCTGAAATTTATCCTTTCCTGTCTGTCAAAACACAAATCCAAACAACTGAAAATAGTTTAAGACAGACACATGAAAAACACATCAGGAAAAAAAGGATTAAATGGTTGCCCAAATTTTTATAGAAAGTCCCAAAAATAAAGACTTACAAAATCTGAAATAATGTGGGCATAGACAGTTCTGTCATTCATCAACTTCTCCTCAAAATTTGAATTTTAGTGGGACCATTTCTTTTTTATTGTTTTCTTTCTCTAAATTATTAGAATGTTTCTTTAGCGAAAGGAGCAAGGTGAGGAAGAAATAGAAAACAGAAAAGTATGTAATTTTTGAATCATCACAGATAATACAAAGAAGGCAGCATATTATGACAAGGTTTTCATCTCATCACAGATATGTTCACATGCAGATGGGTCCATTCCTGTTAGATATTCTGTACAATCAATTTTTTTTAAAAAAGAAGTAAATGTCCCTGTAAATGTATCTCAGGTTTATGCTTAATCTGAAGTTTCTTCATATACTTTATCTAATACTAACAAAATATTGCAAAGAAAAAGTGATTCATTTCCACCAAAGAATGACTGTTTCATTTGCAATGATTAATTTAAAAGCAGAGCCAGCCTCCATTAGGTGAATAAATCTCTGCTTCATTTAAAAAACAAAAAAACCCCAAAAAACCCCCAACCAACCAAAAAAACCCAAACCAACAAAAACCAAACAAAACCCAGAGAAATAAAGAAGCTCAGATCCTGTTAGTAAGGAGCTAAAAAAAAAAAAACAAACCAAAAAAACCCACACACAAACAAACTGTGAGTATTTAGAGCTTGTAAAAGATATTCTTTCTCCCATTCTTTTATGATTTATTTTCCATAAGCTGTGTTCAGGCACAATACAATTTTTGCTATTGTTTTAATAAATGAGAAGTATCACTTCATGTCAACGCTGATTTACCAAAACTCACAAGCTCTTCAGGTTTGAACCTAATGACTATGTTCCTATCAGTAAAGTAAATAGAACCAGGACAGAGATTTAAACCCAGGGCATTTTCTTTACTCTTTAACAGTGAGCTCTCGCCTCTGGCATGGTTTTGGCTTATGTGAACTAGCACTCTTCCAGGTAATGTTTAGGCCATTGATGGTTCCCAGCAGGCAGGATGGAAAAAGCCACTGTATTCTGGTGAGAAAGAGAGCTGTGACGTGCCAGCAATCCTTGATGCCAGACAATCAGCCTATATTTGATTTAATAATATAGATGTATCCAGTGAAATTCTGGATGCTCACAGTAACTCTGTCTATAGTAACTTACCATCCTGGACATAAATCTAGAAGCAGATTAGCTCTTATTTCTAACTCTATCAGAAATACTGTAGAGGTCATAAGTTTTACTGAACACTCATGTCCTTACGGGTCCTTAACTTTCCCTTGTGCAGTTTTCTTGGGACTTGAGGAACCAAAGAGCCAAGAAGTAGCCATAAACATAGCATTTCCCATAATCCACTCACACCTTTGCCGCACAGAAGCCTCAGACAGTCGGTGTTCATAAGTGCCTAGTGGTAAACTACCCACCTAATTGCACACTGGTGCCCTACTTTACCTCTAGGGCCTCCACAGAAACCATCTCAGCTGCTTGTGGCCTTCAGTCATGCCCAGGTTCTTGCTTCTTATTTTGTGGTTTGAATTAAAAGGAAGTCTCAGAGCTCAGAGCTGACTGAGCGATCTCTTGGAAGAATCAACTGGATGTATCCAAAGTTTTCAGTATTTAACAGAGTGTAAGCAAATAACTTTAAACTTAATCATTAAAACTCGCCAAAATAGTTAAGTTCATTAGTTGGTATTGACAACATCAAATGAACAAAAATTGGGGTTCTGGTACTTTTGAAAGGTTATAATCAATAGAAATAATAATAATTAAAAAACCAACCAACCAACCAAAAACAAAACAAAAAAAAGCAAACAAATCAACACACCCTTAAATGGTAATAACTTAGCTTCATACTCTTGTTTCTGATGTTTTCAGTCAAATTATCATCTGACATTCCTCTGAACCTTTGCTTTAGTAGAAGGGTTTAGGAGGCAATTTAGGCAAAATTGCTCTGTTCTGAAGCAGTTATAAATGTGGGTTTTTTTAAATAAGCCAATATTTGGAAACTAGTAATGACTTAACTTTGTCTACATCCATTGTTCAAGAATATATTTAAGTAAGTCTTACTTAACACCTACTTACACTTAGAAGTGTACACTTTGAAGTGTATTATGCTTAGAAGTGTAATATGCATTGTACTATATTTTTCTGTTTGATTGTAGTACTCATAATCTGTACCTTTGGGAAACAATACCTTTAACATCAGTCAGGACCATAACTTTACAAGCTGTAAAAAAAAAAAAAAAAAAAAAATCATTGTCAATTTATTCCTAGGAGAGTCACCATAAAAAATAAACAAGGCTTTTTTAATGTTTTCCCACCTGTCTTTTTGCTGCCAGCTGACTCTACAGATATCACATATATTGTTTTCATTTCTGTACATTGTAACCCACCTGAGAGTTCATAAAACATGTGCATGTTCCTTGTGATTCGGCAAACTCAGTAAATGGTAGAAATATATTAAGTTTGCACATCCCTAGTAGAACTATTAGGGAATAAGAAACAATGACCCGTACAAGAAGTCAGAATTCAATAGGGATATAAAGTAGATTGATCATAGTAAAAGAAACCTACCAGAAGAAAATAATACAGTATTCAACTTTCTCTGGTCTCAAGGTAGCTGCCTAGGCAGTTGAAACTGCAACCACAGCTACTTTTTATTATTATTATTTTTATTTAAATACATATTTAAATAAACTTTGTGACAGAAATTTTTTCTCATGGACAGTAAGAGTTGCAACAAACTTTTTTCCAAGTATCTGCTAGTATCTAGACAAATGCCACAAGAAATGAAATCCATTTCATGTGTGAGATTCATTTTGGAGTCATCCAATCTCTACATGGGGAATATAGACATAGGAAAATATTTTACTGATTTAGATGCCTCTGTCAGGTGCATAAAGGTAGGTGAAATGGACTTTGGCTATAATGGCACTTTGCCTTTTTCCAGGTGAGACTGAAGAGATACAGATCAACATTATGGTCGTCTTTTCATTTTCTCCCCAAAGCGTAGCAGGGTGAATAGCCATTGCCATAACATCAAATCTGATCCTTTCCTGAAGTACATACAGATTTTTTAATTACCTGGTTCTTTGTTCTGTGCTTAGTTCTACATGGAAGAACTTGCACTATATGAATAAATATTTTAAATTTATAGCAACATTTTCTTCCCTACCACATTCTTGTATTAAAAAATAATTCTGACAAGATTTTCATCTAACCCTGTCACTAGTGATTCTCTCTGTGATTCTAGGCCTTTAAAGGTGTCTAGCTAGAAGAAAACACTAGCTGTGGGGATGAAGGTGATTCTTAGATGAGCTGAATCTCAGTCTGTGAAGTCTAATCTTAGATTTTTATATCCAGTAGCACTGATTTTCAGAAGAGCTAAATTCCAAGCAGTCCCTGTGGATAATGTTTGATAATATTGAAGCACCATTAAAACCAATCAAATATGACATTAATGTTTTAACAACACAGAGACAAAAAAATTCTGTGGTATTGGACTTTTAGATAGTTAAGAAATAGTCTGGAGGTACTCTGCACTAGATGCATTAATACGTCCCAATTTTCTGTCCATCATTGCTGATATATGCCCATATCTGTTTAAGTACATTAAATTAGTCATCAATAGTAACTGCAAGAACTTATTAAGATCCAGGTCTTTAATCATCATTTTGGCTTATAAGATTTCATGAAACCTTGAGATAAAACTACTCAGCCTGTCAGCATACTGATAAATACTTAACTTATTTACTGTTTTTTTCACATCACTTTAGGAAGGAGTAAACATCATTATATCCTTTGACAAGCAAGGTAGAATGACTGGCTGAGCAACAACCAACAAGTGAGAATTCAGTGTCTCCCAAAACAAACGTAGTACTCAATCTAGAAGATGACAGCGATGCTGTTCCCATTTGCCTAGAAGGAGTTGTTATTTACATGCAAATTAAAATTTGGCTCAGTAATTCTGGTTCACAAGCAAGTTGGATAGAAAGTATTAAGCTTGGTATATTCACTGCCTTTGCCCAGCCCTGTTCCTGGGATCATGTCACCTGGGTCCTACCAGATATGTCTGAGCTGTTGAATAAAGGACAGTCATGAAGCAAGTTTGATCCCTTAAGTGCACACTACTTAATTGTCAGCTCACTGCATCTGGGACTGCTCGAACTTACATTCCTTAAGATAATATCTGGACATTGCAGGGAATAGTTTACTTCCTAAACCTCTCCTAAAGGCAGTGGGGTGAGCACTACACCATGTTTGGTACCTTGCAACCTCTGCAATGTTCTTATTCCCCTCCAGAAGACAATCTTTGCAGCCTCAGTCCTCCCACGTTCTTTCATGTGCATCCCACGGCATGTGGCACATATACTTCCAATTTTATTCTGCCATTGTTGAGGAGAACAATATAACCCAAACTTTTTGTTTTAGACATACAGAGCTGACAAAATAGAATAAACAACTAGGACATAAGGAAATCCCATTAGACTCAGAATATCTAGGACAAAAGATAAGGCAAATCCATTTTAGGAAGGGCTTAATCAATGTGCCAAGGATTGGACCCTGCTCTTTTTTTTTTAACAGCATACACATAGCCAAAGACTCCTAAATGAAAACTGCTGATCAGAGAGACACTAATGAAGATACAAAGGAGGTTTTAACTCCCTTACTTGGGTGAAAAATGATAAATTATAATCTTGGATTTTATCAAATGTGAATAATCCTGCATTACTCATTTAGTTACCAATATATAATGTTTATAGTGAACAATTGTACTTAAAGAAAAACTATCGCTGCTTAGCAAAAGCCAAGCAAAAAACATCCCATGTAATTATCTTGTTATATACTTACTTTATATGGGGAAGACAGACACTTCCTCTCTTTTTAATGACTTTTCTCTATTACAAATATTTGTCAAGATAAAAGAACAGCAAAATTTTTACCACCTTCCCATTCAGTGTTCAACACCTATAGAATCAGTTTTTGCATCTTACCTCAAAGTCAGGATGAAGGTCCTACCTCCCCCTTTGACTAGACTTGAAATTTTACACTGAGCCTCTAAATGCCTTGTTAGCTAATCTGTAGGATATTGGACTGTTGTGGGCCTAAATGAATAATCAATTTCAAGAATAAATTACTTAGGACTTGAAGAGTATAGTCCAAAAAATTTAGTGGTGTGCTGCACTACCATACCAAAGGCCTGATACTGTAACGTACAATGAGGAATTCAGTATTTATTCTTAATTTTTCTGCAGTGTGACTTATTGTCTATGTTCTGCCATTCAATTTGCTGGGGGTTTTGGGTCCACTTGTCAAACCCTCAGGGTGAAATATTTAACAGTCACATGCAAACACTTCTATAAATTCCTTTGAAGATTTTTATATTGTGAGGGATTAAAATAAAGCAGCCTGTATCTTCTCTTGGGTGAGGACAGATGAAGTTGACATTATAGTGGGTGCCTATTATAAGCCGTCTGACCAGGAAGAACAAGGGGATCAGGCTCTGTGCAGACAAATAGGAGTTAGTACAAAAATGAACTGTGCAATACATTAGGAAATCCTTGATCAAGACTCTTTAACAAGGCATGGCACTGAGTGATCTCTGTTATAACATTTGCAGAACTAACCCAAATTTCCAGGATTCTCATATGTTATAAAATCAGAGATGCCTAAATCAAAGTTTTGAGGTCCCAGATGTAGTGCAGGGAAGAAATGTGACCGGTCTAGCTTTTTTGATCAGTTGTCTCTCTGAAAATCTTTGGTCAATAATAGTGCAATTAACTTTAAAGTGGGGAAGGGAGAGGGTAGGAAGGAAGATGGAGGAAAAAGCTCTCTACTTTTTTAGATATTTATTTATTTTTATATGTTGCCTTCAGATGAGAATGCTCTTAGTCAGCATGAGGTTTAAGAATACCTTTTCATTTGTGATGATGAAATGTGTCAAGCACTTAATGGCTGTCTTTGAACTTTGCAATTGAGAGAGACATACCTTTTCGTGCATTTGACACAGAAAGCCTCTTATTCCTGTTTAAGAAAGAATCAGTTCCATCTTTCCTGGCTCGCAATGATATGCTACACAGTTTTACTGACTATTAAATCTTCCACATCAGCTCACTGAGTCATAAAACATCTGACAGGAGGTAGCTCTCAACTTTTGCTTCTCCTTATTTTTCTCTTTCTAACCTTCTTACAACACAGCATTTATGAAGCCTCTTCATGGCTTTTTCTGCATGTGATATGAATTAATAGTTTGTGTCTTATTTCTTTTTCTTAATATTTGTAAAAATAAATCTGTACTTATTGATCTTTTTTTTTTCTTTTTTCACTTGCAATGTAAGAAACATAAAAGACTGAAAATTCTATAAGAATACAAGGTAACCAAAGAGAGATGTAAAATGTTAAAGTTTTATAACCATTGCTATTAGCGGCATAGAAAAAGATGGAGCAAAGTTGATTATTTCTCTCTATCCTTAGGGTATTGACAAACATTTAAAAGCACTCTGAAATTTTTATTTTCAATGAAATTATGTGATTTTCTTTTTTTTTTTTTAGCAAGAATCTATTTAGTTTAAAAACAAAACAAAACAAAACCCCAAACCTTAAGGGGTGTGTGTGTGTGGTTTTTTGATTTTGTTTTTCCTGCCAATCCACATCACTTTTCTATTTTTTTGGCTTGGAAAATTGGGAAGCCAAACAAGCAAACAGATTTTTTTTATATAATTATTGGGGTTTTTCTGCAGGATTTTGAAATATACTTAGAGGAAAACTAATGTAAATAGTGGATTCAGCTGCCAAACCAGCTAGGTTTCCCTGACTGAAAACTGATTCTGCTAAGCCTTCTCCCTCTTTTTTATGAGTGAGTCTGAAAGTAAGAAAATACATTTATAATTTTTTGTTGATTTGTTTTATAGATGAGAAATGGAAAATATTAAAGGAAAAAAAAATTACTGCTGAGCAGACAGATATCAATATCATGATTTAAGTCAATATATCCCTACATTTGACAATTTTGAAAGCAAATGCAGCTTTAAAATATCCATGAAATTCATAGAAATTGATTTGCAAATGTGAATGTTTATTATTGCTGAAACAATGTGATTTTTTTTTTTTTTTTAAAGTACTGTTTGGACAAGTAGAAAAAGTACTGTTCGGACAAACTGAAAAGAAGAACCGAAATTACCAACAATTTTTAGAGATGTTGACTGGTAACATTTAAAATACAGAAACAGGTCTGGATTTCTTAATTCAAAATATTTATAGATTAGAAAGGAATAGCTATAATAAAATTTAAATTTGTTAAGTTTATCCTAGGTACTTACTGTGTTATTCAGAAATAATCTTACATACAACAGTAGTTTGTGCTTCGGGGCATATATGGGCTGAAATCTAGAGTTTGCTTAGAATTCAGGTTAAAACACTTACAAATTTAGCTCAAGAAAATAACATATCTTTTATTTTTACTATCAGGTTTTTTTCTCCCCTCTCAGCCCTTTCTTTACATGTACATACTCACTCACACACACTCACATGCACACAGAGTACATGGGCAGTCAGAGTTTAGTTACAGTTGGTAATTCAGTGTATTTAGAAGTTATTTTGAATGCTGTGGATCAGTTTCCAAAGAAATCAAATGAGTGTCACATAGTTTTCATCTTCAGAACTCAGTCCTTTTAAAACCCCTGAAATCTGAATTTCCTCTGTGGCAACTGTTAACTTTAGCAACATCAAAACACATTCAGAACGAAAAATTGCTAAATACGCCTTTACAATATTATGGTGAAATGTAATATTGAAAAAGTTATCTGAAACCATAAAGCTCAGGGCTTAACAAAGTGTTGAATTTGGCTAATAGTTTCTTAGGAAGCATAGAGATTAAAACCAAGACTGATCGAAACACGTTTGAGTTGGACTCCTTACGGATCCCTTCCAACTTGAGAAATTCTATTCTGTGTATAGACTTGAAATATTTCGTAATGATTGAAGTGGAAATGAATTGTGGCATAACTGAAAGAAGTTATTCTCAAAATTCTAGGTACATAGCTTAAGAGTCAATTATTTGTAACCTGTTAAATGGAGCTAGGGACTACGTGGAAATGTTGTTGCACATAACAAAGAAAATTAAATATTATAAATAGAAAATGTGCTAGTTTGGCAAAAATTACATACCCTCTGAGAGACTAGTGGCATTTTTCATTCATTTAGACTTATCACTTGACTACAGATTTATCAAAAATCTGTTATTTTAAGTGTACATTAAATTTATGATTGCTAAAATTTTTTAAGCTATTGATTTTTTTAGGTTTGTCCCCTGAAAATCCAAACTCAAATTTAAAGTAGGCAGCAAATCTGCATATGAAGAATCCAATAACAAATGAAATGTGAGCTACCTTTGTTGCTAGAATCAAAATTAATTCCAAAATTAGGCAAGCATTCTCACACTTGCCATTCTGCAAGACAGAAACAAGATGAATGGCAATTCTTCTGACATCACCTTGAGAAAGAAGTCAAACAAGTAATTCTTTAATATAATTTTTATCTTCAAATTGTCTAATTTGCATATTAATTAATTAAGTATAGATGGTTCATATCCCCCACAATAAACTTACGATACCATATTCCATTAGCTTAAGGTAGTTTTATTGGCATTTACACTGAAGTGGCTTTAAATCATAACAGTATTCAACAAGCACATGTTTAAAAATTTGTAAATTTGCCTAAGCAACTACCCTTATAAAATATATGCATTCCAAGTATTAAAACAACCTTTCCTTCTACTCAGTCAAAATACATTCCAGTCCTAGGAAATACATACATCACATTTTTGTCCTACTACTTCATTAGCAAAAAACCCAAACACTTTCTATGCCAAAAATCAAATTGCTTTGCATTGAGTTTGTCACCATTATTTAAAGTTTTTCTCCAAGTTACAAACCAAAATTCTTTCCTTGCTTTTAGGTTTACTTTCCTTAATATTAAGTTACCAGTACAAACAAAAAGATACATATGGTATGGTATTTCCAAGCTGCACCATTGTTCTTGTCACTGGAGTGAGATGAAATACGAAGAAGAAAACTGTCATCTTCTAAATTACCAGTACCATTATTTTCATATCCAAATTCTTGCTGGAGACCTTTTTTGGGTACTTCTAATTGGGAACAACATGGTTTTAGCTGGTGGAATGCAATGAGAGTATAAACTTGTGTTATGGCTGAAGATGCAGAAATAAGGTCATTAGCATATAGATGCAATAAATTTTACATCAAGGGCAAATCAGCTTTCAGATGGCTGTTTTACCCTGTTAAAACATTCTCCCCAGGATCCAGATTACTCAATATTCTTGACACTTAATCAAGGTTGGCCAGCATACAGCGAGAAAGCCTAAGTGAAATATGTATCCCAGCAATATTTTAGCTTAACACTATCTTCTGCTAGCTTCAGCTTTTCAGTCTCTCAGTTTTTCCAGGTTACAGGCAGTATTTGATCATTTTCGGCATATTTCCATATCCTTTTTTTTTTTTTTTAAAATACTTTCATAGTAAATTAAATAAGGTATAGCATTAGGTCCAACCAGAATATCAAATAGAGCGCAACCTGTCACAAAACAGTAATTTTTAAAAATGAAGTGAAAGAAGATCCTGTACATTATGTGGAAATAAATCCCTTTGAATTCAAATTAAAAAAGGAAGAAGAAGAAAAGGCAGACAATAAGAGTTTCATAATCCCCAGGTAAAAGACGACGTGATTGTTACCACACAAAAAATGCCGGATCACAGCAGGAACTAGAAATCAGGCTAAAAATTCATTGAGGAACCTGCTTGAGTTTTACCTATAATTAATATTGCACAGATACATTATTAATTTTCATGTTTTTTCATCACAATATGAATAAGAACTTTGCAAGACCATGGGCATGTCTATAGTATGCAATGGTGTATAGTGCTGAGACTTTTGAGAGGGTACTGTAGCTGTGTGTACACAGTGCAGCATGATCTAAAGGTGATAACACAGTTCCCTACAGCAGTGCAGTATTAATACTGCTTTATTTACTTTGAGATTAAATAGCTCAGAATATTCGGCTTCTAATTCTAAAAGTACTGGTGGCATTCCATCAGGATTGTGAATTATAGACAGACACACAAAAAAACCCCAACCAGAAAACAAAGTGATCTCTTCCTCTCTTCCTACTGCATTCAGCTAGGTTTTTTGGCTGTTCTTGTTGTTTTGTTGTTGTTTTGTTAATCAAGTCAATGTCTCTAACAAGAAGGAGACAGTTTCATGCCCATTTCTATAGGCACTTCTCTGTCCTTTCACTAGGTTTTCACCCAAGTCTACAGTCCTTCTAACTTTTATTTTCCTCACAGATATTTGGTACAGCTTGGCTGTATTTTGCGCACTCCCAGACTAGAGCTCTTCCAGCTCCTCATTTGCTTTCCCCATTTCAGAAGAATTATAGAGAGGAAAAGGAACTAGTGCACCATTATTACTTTCACAGGTCAGTATTCTGGGACAATACATTTGATGATAATAGCAATGGTCAACTAAACAATCAGGCTATAGAGAAAGTAAATTTTCATTGTGCTAATAATATTTTGATCTGAAATGGTAAACAGACAGATGAGTCCACCATTATTCATCAGAATTTTGCCTTAAATTTAATGTCTCAATTTTCCACATAGGAAATTCCTCTTTATCAAAATTTTAAAGTGTTTCAGAAAGTTTATACTCCAATATATGTCTACAGAAAAAAAAATGTCAGCAGAAATTCTCTGCTGTTTCTCCAAAGCTAATAAAAAGTATGATGAAAATGATTCTTAATAAAACTTTAGACAGAAGAAGTCAATGAAAACTTGTATCTGTTCAACAAGTCTAGAAGATCACTAAAAAACCTGCAGTTAACAAGAAAACTTCATCCAAAGTTGTAATCTGGTTTAATTTCTTCCAAAATTAAAGATGGTGCTTCTTGACCAAGAACTCCTCTTTTTGTTTTCCCTTTTGTTCTCCAGTTCAAAAGCATTAGATCTACAGAATCTAGAACTTAACTTCCTCTCAAAGAGTTTGATTTTATCTTAAATGCACTTTGCTTAAAGATGATGCATAGTGTAAATATTTAAATTACATTTACAATTCAAGTTCTGATTTCATTGCACTCATACTTTCCAATACAGAGATCTACTATAAGGCTCTTCAAATGTTCCATTTTTCAAACAGCAGAAAGAGGGATCAGGGTAGGAAACAGGCATTTAAGACTTAATACATAAAAAGTACAGAAATGTTTGTACTGAAGCTGAGCCCACATGCTAATTTCTATCTTAATATGTTTTTGTAAGAATGTATGTCTTCATAATCTATAATCAGTCTCATGTAATTTTTTATTTATGTGTAAAATCTTATATGACTTGACTTTCAGCTTTGAATTTATTAATGTTGAGATTAGATATTTTCCATTTTTATATGTGTTTTGATCCAGTCAACTTGCTAAGATAGTCTTGCTAATTTAAAGTAAAATAAAATAAAATAAAATAAAAAATCCTTCCAAAAAGCAATACTTTATCTGTAAAAAGTAGGCAAAAAACCTCCCCAAAAAACCCAAAAACCAAAACATACAACAAACTGACCTCTTCATTTTTTGTTGTTTGTTTGGTTTGGAGTTTTGGGTTGTGTGGGGGTTTGGTTGGTTGGTTGGTTGGTTGGTTTGGTTTGGTTTTGGTTTTTGGTTTTTTTTAATGGGTAGGAGCCATATTACACAGCTATAGCCAAATCTTTCCTCTCAGAAATGCGAGTATTTTGCTATTGGGAACCATTATTGTGGCTGCAGACAGCAGTTGGTATCTTCAGACTTGGTTGTGTGTTAGCTTTACAACGAATCATGCTGAAAATATTTTAATATGGCTATGTGTAATTCATGGTTTAATTTTGGAAGATAAAGGTGAAAAAATGTAACTCCTCTGTGCATAAACAATATTCCAGCTGTTATGCCACTGATGTTTTGGGTATTTTCATGTAAATTTATGTTTAGATTTTGAATGACAGCAGAAATCTTCACAGATGGCTAGGTCTCTTACTTTCCTCACCTTGTTTAAGACAAGACCTTAGTTCTAGACATAAAACAGTTTAATTCCTCTAGAAATAAGATGCATATTTACATGTGATTTAAAAAATACAAGCATTGGAGTACTGAAATGCAGAGCATCATATTTCTCTAAAGTCTTACAGTTAGTCCATTCAGGGGACAGATCTCTAATCCTTATCTCTGTTGTGACAGTACCAAAGTTTTATCTTTTAGGTCTTTTATCATTTAATGGAATCTGTCACCCAGAGTTAAGTACTTAGGATCCCTGGACAAATCATAATTCCTAGTGATCAAAGGCAGTAGCCAGAAAAACTAAGTTGATGAACGAAGACATCACCTAAAGCAGAGTAGGAGGATCTGGAGGAAAAGGAATGGGAGATATCCTTGCAATCCAGCCCTCCTTCCCTGCCCTCCTTCAGGACTTAGATGTCATATTCTGGGCAACCTTCTCTTAGTTCAAAAATTGTACCAGACTAATGAAATCACTTCCGGTGCCATCTGAGGATCCCACAGGGAACCCAAGAGGGCTACAGGGTAGAGGTACGTACAACCTGAGGTTAAAAACAATTTAACATTATAAAAAAATGGCATTCCAGTTTGTAAGAAAATTTCCAGGCACTTTTTAATTTTTATTTTCTAGTTTGGATGTCACCTTGTAGTCTAAAAAAATGAATAGTATTAAAAATATATTACATTACTACTTAATGTAAGAGAGCAATTTTTTCAGCTAAGAGGACTGGAAAAGAAATAACAAGATTTTGATGCAAATGCCACCTTCGTTCCCTCTGATCTGAAAAAAAAAAAAAGTTAAAAATAACATTGGTGGTATTACTATAGAAAACACTTAGGTCATCTCAACATGAAAACAGGGAACTGTTTGAACTTAGACAGAAAATTCTGTCTCATTTCCCAAAAAGACAGATTAGTAGCTACTTGTGCTCAACAGCTCAACAGAGCATTGATCTGCAGACAAGTTGTCATAGATATTTGCTAATTTGGACTGAAAAAAAAAAAAAAAAAAAAAAAGAAGGAAAAAAACCCCAGAACAGAGGATGGGAATCTTAGTATAAACAGTGGCTCAAGGCAACCACCTGCATTTTATTTTTTTTTTCTTTCCAAAACTGCATTCTCTGCAGTTTAAGAAGATTCAATTGTACCATAACACCTGCTTCCTCTCCATAGTCTGACTCAATCAGTTTTAAGGTAAGATTTTTGGAGTCTACTTTCCCTCATGTTGACCAAGGTTGATGGTTCGAAGCAAGGCTTCTGAAAACGGTACAAGGGAGTTTTTTCAGAGACTAACATTATACTAACATATAAAACCTAGTCTTTCAATTCTTTGCATAATAGTTACTGCTAGTGTTCCTGATATTTAATCTGCTTAAATCTTTCCCTCTTCTTTGTTTTTTTGGGGGGTTTTGGGATGTTTGTTGTTTGTTTGGGGGTTTTTTGGTTTGTTTTTTTTTTTTTTTGTGGTCTGGGCCAAGCTGTAGCAGATTTACGCTCTAGTTACTCAACGGAGAAATATTTGGTGTAATTCCTGGCATCAGTTTCTGGGCCGTTACATAGCAACAATTTGAAGGCCTGACTTTTCTGGCTGGGAGATAACTGATAGAAAGGTCAAATGGCAGGTGCTGCGCGTGGTAGCATCAGACCCAGTGTCAATACAAAGACCCTAAGCACCAAAATATCCCAGCTGAGGAGTAACAGATTCAAGGTCAGCTCCTCCTGTCGTAGGAAACCCAGCGTGAGACTGTAGCTGACAACAGAGATATACTAGCCCAGAGGAACTGTCAGAGCAGAGTTTGGTCCTCAGTAGATCTCTTAAGTCAAACAAATAACTAAATGAAAGATTTTCATGTAACAAATATGCAAGGTTAGGAGGTTATAGCAATCTCTCCTACTTCTCCCCCTCTCCTTGTGAATAAGCAACGGTGCAAAGAAATCTCTTTTGGCTTTCAATATTTTCACCTTAAGCGAAATGGAGATTTCAATCATAAAATACTTGAAATTAATTTTTTGTAGTTGACTCAAAAATAAAACCTATATAGTCCCAGGATACTTTTATGATCTTGGGAATTCACTTCATTGGTATGTGCTTTTTTTTTTTTTTTCTTTCATCTATGGAATGGGAAACATGCTCACCTTTCTCAAGGATTCTAATATTGAAAAGCATGAAAAGTGCCATATAAGCAATAAATATTCTTAGACCAATACTGCATTATGTGATCGGTGCAAAACAGTGTGGAAAAAAGAGGATCTATATTGTGATTTTTATAATTTATACTTAGGCATCAATGTGTTCTACAAGTCTTTAAAAATTATCTATATTGTGATTTTTGTCATTTATACTTAGGCATCAATGTATTCTACAAGTCTTTAAAAATTACCATGTTTATTTCTGTTCTGCAATCATGTAAATTAATCAATTTAATTAGAAAATGTTAGCATTCTGAATAATTTGCTATAAATAAACAAATTTTGTTTTTCAGTTGAAAATGTTGATTTCTTTTACTAGATCTACCAGAAGTATTATTATTAATGTTAGTACTTAAGGATATATAATTACATGCTTTGGCTTATGAGGGATGTGGCTTTGCTTGGGATTTTACATTAACCTTCTATTTTTCATGGGTTTTTTTCTGTCACTTCTTTTTCTGATTATTAGTATGTCTAATTGCCATACTTATTACATATTGATGTTCTTGATCAATTAACTACATTAGATGATATAACTTGGTGATATGTTCCACAAATACTTGCAAGGACTTGTTCCACAGAGTGCACTGTCTACACCCTCTTTTGGGCTTCTTAAACTTTTAATTTTGGGTTTGGTTTGTTTTTTCCCCCCCTGAATGGGTCAATTTCAGAAGGATATGAAGATGCAGAAGCTGGCATTGCATGTTGTATTTACATTTGTGTACATCTGAGCTAGGTACCTTTGTTTCTGAGAAGATCAATAGGCAGATATAAGATCTTCTAGGATATTGTTCCTCTCTTTTTAATAAAGACATTTAGAATAAGCCACATGAAACATGCCTTAAATGTTTCCATTTCTTTACACAGAATATAATGAGGAACCATTTCAGATATAAACATCTAGTCATACAGGGTGAATTTTAAGGTAGATGTAATCCTTAGCTTTTCTTACTAGTTAAGAAAGCTGTTGCTTTCTGCTATGTCTTTGTTTTCTTTCATAATTTAGGCACATTATAGGGAGTAGATTCTAACAGGAGTGTGAAGTACCTAGATCCACACTATGAAAATTCTATTCAGTTAACATTATATTTCAGTTTAAAAAATTAAAATTAATTGCACAGGTCTAGGCAGTGCTGCTGGCAGTAAAATAGTTAAAGAAGGGCTCCATGATTTTCACTATTAGATTTCCATTTTGTTACCTAACGTATAATCCATTGCAAAAGAATTTCTTCTTATGAAAACATACACATTGGAAAATGCTTGTCTTCTTACAAAAATTTTTGCTCATTACTTCATCTGGTGTTGTAAGATAAGAGTGTCTACCATTTTGCAGTAGTCTGTAGAGCTTTATCCCTACACAGATTGACAGTTTTTCTAATCATCTCTTTATGACAAGAAATTAACAGTTATCTTCAACACTTAATCAGATGTTATTTCCAAGGTACTAACAGCAAGAGGCAATTTAGTTCTAGTGAGGAAAAATAAGTAAATAACTAAATAGACATTTAGTATTCACTGATTATTGACAATATCAGGTCCCTTTCCTGTAAGTGTGCGGCTCTGTATGAGTTTTCCTTACATAAATGATTATGCATAGTTATTGGAAGTATGGCCATAGTGGATGAGATGTTTCGTGTGTCCCAGCATCTTGCTCCCCAGAAGCAAATAGCAGCAGATATGCAGGGAGTGTAAATAGCAAATAGATCAAGCAAACCCTACAATCCACCTGGAGCAAACAGCATAGAGACTTCTATATTGATGTGTTTTTCCAAATCATCATATTTAGCCACCAATGAATGTACTTCCATAATTTTGTTCAACTTCTGTTTGAAAAAAAATCTAATTTTAAATTTATGACCTGTGCTATGATCTTTGACAGTAAGTCAGACTCTATTTAAGCATTTATTTTTTATTTTAAGTGCTGATGCTTGCAAAATTTATTGATGTCCTCTATTCTTTTTTTAACATGGAATGAATACTAATTCTGAATTAAGTGTCTCCATATCATTCATAATTTTACAGATCTCTCGTATATGCCTTTGGTTGTCTCAGTACATTACTCTTGAGATGATAGAAAACTTCACATTACTTATTATACCAAATGATAAATTTCTATCATTGAAGTTTTCACTCTATAGACTAAAATATCATAAGAATTTTTTTCTCATATTATTTTAACCTGGTAAAATGAATTAAAATTACTTTAACAAACCTTCAGGAAACTTAATTACTAGAAATTGCTTACATATTCAGTAAGTATAAATTAATTAGAAATGGGGTTTGCATTTTAAAATGTTTGACATACATACAGAAATATTTCAGAGTGAACAGAACTCTGTTCTTCTGAGTTTAACTTTGTTTTATCAAAAAATGGATCACTTCCTTTTCTGGAGAAGAACATCACTTTCTGTCTCCAGCCCTTCATCCACTCCCCATTCTAATTGTGTTCCTTTAGTATTTCAATCAGATATTCAGTTGTAGGCCCTGGTTGTAGGGAAAAAAAAAATAAGAAAAAAGAAAGAAAAAAAAAAGTAGTTATTTGAAATTACAGTGTTGAGGGGATTTTTTAATAAAAATATCTACTTGGAATTTCCAAATTCATCCAGTCAGCAAAGAGTGGAAAGAAGATTGCTGAGCAAAAAAACCCCCCACCTCCTCATCTTGAAGGTGAACTACATAGATAGAAGAAAATCCTCCCAGTGACTCTGTCCCTCTCCACCATCCACTTTCCCCATCTTATTCTCCAAAGACAGCGTCACTAACTCTGGGAGGCAGGAATAAAGTGGGAAAGGTCCCAGTTTCTGAAATGTGTAAACCTGTTTCACCTATTTGTAGATGCCATGAGGCAGAATATAACACATTTAGACTAGAGTGCTTCATGGAGTAGGCAATCAAGATACTTAAAATCTCTTGTACAGCAAACTGTCCCTAATCAAGTAAAGTTGCATAAATTATTTTCATAACTCAGTTCTAAGGAAAAAAATGGAAATCATTTTATTGCGATTGATTGACATTGTCCTAGAGTGTCACAAAGAATAGGTCTTCATTTCTAGACCACAGGTAAAGAACATTCTCATGAACAATCAAGAAAGCAAAAGAAAACAATGAAAAGAGAAGGAGGCAAAGGATTGGTAGATTATAATGATACTTGAGAAATTTAAACATTAAGTATGCATAAATGAATAACAAGGATCAAGTATCACAGTGCATTTTCAATAAGAATAATAGTACATACAAATTAGGAAGAAAAAAGATGGTTCTGTTAAGAGCAGATGACAATTGTACGTCAAAAGAAAAGCAAGCAGCATAATCCAATCACTTTTCATTTAGTCAAACAAAATCAGAAGTGCATGTGTTTAATTCAGCATTCCTTTTTTTGTAAGAATAGAATGAAATACATGCATATCGCTGAATAATTTTCATGATTTTGCATGAGGATAAGAATAATATTCATATTTAACTTGCACTGGGGAAGAAATGGATCAACATTTAAATATTAACACAAACAGTAGAAACTACAGACCTGATAAAAAAATCATCAGTATTATTTTGTGTATGAAAAGATATGTCTGGAAGAAACAGGTTGTATTACTTTTCCTGTTAATAACTACTGTGTTATCTGAAATCACACTTTCCTAATCTTATAGCGTAATTTTTGAGACAACACTGCATATTTAGGGTAACTTCTATGTTTAGATAATTAGTTGGCTAGCTCTCTTACTCCATTAGAGCTTTATTTCAGTGGTGCTCCTCAAGACAGTCTGTTATTCAATGCTCTTTGCAAAACTGGGGCTATGAAATTACAAAGTTTCCAAGTGGCTTTCCAGATTTGACTTTCCTAGCTGATATGATTTGAACTTTGGGAAAGGTTCAGTTTTATTTGAAAAGAAAAATAAATTAGTTAAAATGTCATAGTCCAGCTTCCACCTGTTACATCAGTGGAAGGTACAAGGAAAATGGCAAATGTCCTATCTGGCAACAGAATGAGTTTGCAAATATCAATGTATAAATTCCTGCTGACACAAATAAATTCACTCACTATAATAATGAATTCCAGGTTTTCAATTTCTTTCAGGAATTTATACCAATAAAAAAATGGGGATATTAACCAAAGTATAATTTAAATTCAGAGACCAAAATGTCTGACACATTTTGACAATGAGACTTTGGGAAATATGCAAAACATGTTCTTAACTGTTGTACAGAAATTAATTTCATCATATTGGTCCAAAAAAGCTAATTGACTGAAATGGTCTAAATCACCACAGTACAGCCATCACTTTGCTAGAAAACCCAAAGAGAAACTGAAAATAAAGAATGATGATGATATGGCTTATCTTTTTGTCAAAATATTGAAATAACTTGTGATGTAAATATAACATATTGTCTTACCTAAATAAATGAAAGTTCTTAGAAATATAGATGCTAAGAACAAGCTTATTGAATCCATTTACACAAGTAATGCAATAGTTTTCCAATAAACAAGATAGCATATTTTGATTCTTTCTGCTAAGATAACAAATGGAGAGTGTGGTCAATTACAACAGATTTCAGTTGTGCAGGCAATACCAATAAATGTTGATTGCAATGTATATATTTTTTCTTTCCTATTACATTGGCTTTATTTTCCTTCCTATGTTTTCCTTTTGGAATATAGGTAAACTTGCTGATGTGTTTTTCTGCACTCTTATTTTATTAACTCTGTTTTATAATGATGTAATGTCTCTCCAATCAATTTGAAAATCTAGAACTAAGAGGAGAGAAGATAAAAATCTTGACCATTAGGTATGTACTGTTAAGTACAATTTGAGAAATTAATGATGTCAGAAGTCAAACAGTAAAGAATAAATCAGTAAGTGCTAAGTGGGCAAACCTTTGGCATACTGATATAGACAAGACTTGAGTTTTATTGCTGGAAAAATATCTATCAGTACCTGTATTCAGTACCAAGGTTACAGTGAACAAGGCGAAGATGATGGACAGTGTTGTTAAAGAAATAGGATATAAATCCAGCAAAGTGGTATAACTGTGATTGTATACTGCAGTATTTATATGTTGCATTGAGTAGTGTATATAATGCTGGTTATCATAGCAAAGCAAGAAATACAGTAGCTATGCTTGAAAGTGGCAGGTATTAAAGATTTATAAGAAGCTGAAGAAACTGATTCTGTTTTGATAGACAAAATGTCCTAAGTGGAGTTATTAGGATTATGAAGTGCAATGATGAAAAAGATCCCAATAACTTTTGAATAACACTGACAATGCATCTGTATATAAATATGTATACTTACATATGTGACCCTGAATGTGATGATTTTACTATCTACCAACTCCAGACAGCCTCATCTCTGCTGCTTTACACTGTCTCAGTCTCAGTTCACCCTTAAAAACTTTGCTCAACTATTGATCCACATTGGCTCAAAACAAGAACTAATAAATTTAGCTGTCTTGTCTGTTAGAATAGAAGCCTTGCATTTGGATACATTTCATTTGATGCTTTTCCTTTTTTGCCTCTATCAATATATTTCCTGCATAGTGATACCTTATAAGGAGCCAGAAAAGCAATATATGGAATTAGTAATTCCTTTAATGTTGTTGAAGTAGAATTTAGCAACATTACCATAACTTTATTTGTATAGTAAAAAAGATGGTATCAGATTAATATAGAATATATAATTAACATACAATAGATGATAGTCTATAAATAATATTTAATTAGGTCATAGTTTCAAAATAAAATTAGAAATATATATATATACATGCACATAGAAGTACTATGGAAAGTTTTATTAACATTGAAATAAATCTTATTCTGCATGGGAGAATCTGAGATAAAATATTATATTTCAGAAGTTTTATTTAGGTATGTGAGTAAAATTCTTTGTTTTCACAGTAAATCCGTTCATGGAGTGAAAATTGAGGGGTTCACAGGATTTTAGTTCTGAATATCTGGTTAGACAGTTATTAGAGCACAGAGTACACTAGCGCTCATCTAATAAGTAGCTACCTAAGTTTCAATTTCAGTGTTCCTTTATTTTAAGTTTTCTTTTTTTAGATTTTAAGACTTTGGGATTTCTCATTTAATCTTGAGCATTTTAGAACTTTCTTAGAACAATATGCCTAATTACAGTGCTATATAACTAAATTATAAATGACTTTTTTTATTAAATAAGAGAACATGAAATGCCTATTTTAAAAAGTTTAATGTATTTTTAAATATAAAATGAGAAATCCAGCAAATAAAAGGTGAAAAATGAGATATAGCCTTTCTCCCATAACAGGAAAAGGGAACAGATCCTTGACCTCATAATTTTTCACTGCTGTGACAGCAAAGGGCTTAGCCAATATCTTGAGGGGTAATACAATGCAGAAGGAATCCTTGAATAGACAGCTGTTGAATCAATCAAAGCCTCGCCTCCCATCACTAATGAGATTATTGTCTGGAATTAAATATTTTTTTCTTCTTTTTAAAGAGAAGCAACCCACTTCACTGCAGACACCTAGCTATCCTTTTCTTCTATTTTAGCATGATCACAGGTGTAGCTGGATGAAGTCAAGGGCTGACATGGACATGCTCCTTTGGTGAGTCCTATCTGTGAATTTGGGAGCAGTGGAAATGACAGTTTTCTAGCTGTTAGAGAGCTTCTGCTCTTCTAAAAGAACACGGTGTTGATGAAAGTGTGTTCTTGTCTCATACCACTTTCAATCCTCCTTTAGTGGTAAAAGAGTTACAGAATCACAGAATGGTTGAGTTTGGAAGAGAACCTCTCGAAATCATCTGATTGAAACCCCCTGGCTGAGGAGGGCCACCTAGAGCCAGGTGCCCAGGACCATGTCCAAGCAGGTTTTGAATATCTCCAAGGTAGGAGATTCCACATCCTCCTTGAGCAACCTGTGCTAGTGATCAGTCACCCTCACAGTACAAAAAGTGTTTCCTGACATTCAGATGGAGCCTCCTGTGTTTCAGTTTGTGCCCATTGCCTCTGGTCCTGTCACTGGGCACCACCGGAAAGACCGTGGCCGCATCTTCTTTACACCATCCCTTCAGGTATTTATGTACATTGTTAAGATGCCCCCTGAGCCTTCCCTTCTCCAGGCTAAACAGTCCCGGTCACCTCAGCCTTTTCTCATATGTGAGCTGCTCCAGTCCCTTCATTATTTTTGTGGCCCTTCATTGGACACTCTGCAGTATGTCCATGTCTCTCTTGCACTGCAGAGCCCAAGACTGGACACAGGACTCCAGGTGTGACCTCATCAGTACTGAGTGGAGGGGAAGGATCATCCCTTAATTATTTTTTGGGATGGACCACTCTTGAGCTTGGAGGAGATGATCCTTGAATATTAAGCAGCTTTCTTGTACCCCTCTTCCTTCCAGGGCCTTATCCCACTGGACACATCCAAGCAGACCTTTGAGCAAGCCAAAGTCTGGTCTCCTGAATTTCAGGGTTGCGAGCTTGCTCTTCACCCTCTCCCTGCCCTCAGGATCCTGGACTCCACCATCTCATAGTCACTGCAAGCTAGGCTGCTTTCAACCTTGAAATCCCCAACAAGCCCTTCCTCGCTTGTGAGTATGAGGTCCATCAGGGCACCTCTTCTCGTTGGCTCCTCCATCACTCGGATGATGATCAGTGATCTCCAGGAACCTTCTGGACTGCTTATGCCCTGCTATGCTGTCCTTTCGTCAAATAGTAGGGTGATTAAATTTCCCAATGAGGATAAGGGTCTGTGAACACGAGGCTACTCCTATCTGTCTGTATAGGGTCTCATCTATTTGTTCTTCCTGGTCAGATGTTCTATAGCTATCACCCACTTCGATGTCATATATATTGGTCTGCTCTATTCTATGGTAGTATCGCAAAGCTCATTTCCAGATGCAACTTGACCCACATCTCTCTCTGGGAACAGTACAAGGAAAGTAAACTGGGACAGTTGTGGGAAAAGTGCATTTTTGACTAAAATGAGCGTACTGGGTAAGGGAAGAAAAGTGTGGCCAAAAACCTACTGAGGAGTATTTAAAGCAAAATAGACAACTATTAGGGTATAATTTTCTTCTTGTCAAGTGAGACTTTTCAGATTATTTAGTTGTTAGACTGGATTTATCTGGGAAACAAGAAACTGTAAGACATGAGACCTGTAAACAATTTTTAGAGGCAGAAAGATCATTGCTTTCAACTCTCAGCCACCACTCAGTTACAAGTTTCTAAAATATAGGTGAATTCTCTAAGTCCTATTTAGAATGATAACATGGACTCCTTAGGTACTAACACCTATCTTTAAACTCCTTTGTTTTCTTATCTTTTACTTTGGAGTAAATGGTAAGTAACCCTACTATAAGTAAATGAATATACACGAGGAGTCTGTGCTGTCATCTTTTAATTAAAATGCAGTAAAAGGTATTAATTGGTACGTGGTGGTAGGTGCTTGAAAACATCCTGGCTACCCCTCTGCTAGTGGTGGACTTGGCAGTGCTAGGATAAAGGTTGGACTTGATCTTAAAGGTCTTTTCCAACCTAAATGATGCTATGATTCTATACCATTGCCTGCTTACAGACTGTTGTCATCAGAGTCACTGCTGTACAGTAAGGGGCTTTCCCCCTTTATTGCCTAACCTAGAAAGAGGCTTCAGGTTTGGAAAAGACTTTCCATAGAAAGAAGACACTTTGTCAGAAGTTACATCAGGAGACATTACTGTAATGTAAGTTACTTAAAGTCTTATTATTGCAATAAATTTCTCCTCAGCTTCCCAAGTGAGTGCTTTATTCCTGAATATTCCTCCCAGTTCTCTTTTATTCAGAGAACAACAGAAGTGAATGAGTAAGTCAACTGAAGATCCTAAACTGACAGGCTTAGTCATTGGTGCTAACCTTTATGAACCCTATAGACTCCTGTTTAAATAACAGCTCCTTAAGGAGACATAAGCCAAAGTTATGATCCCTTTTAGAAGGGACTATTTACTACAGACATTGGAAGAGTATTTTTTTTCAGTGTTTGGGAATATCTCATGCAATACTATTAGCTTAGACCGACAGAAAAATAAACACATTCATCAATTTTATTATCAAATGTGTCAACTTGGGTTGCTAAAGATAGACTTTTAAATATGTATATAGAAAGGAAATTAATTACTGCAATTCCCTTCGGCTTTGGGTGATGGGGGTTTTTTTGTTGGTTTAGTTTTTTTTATCATAACCTTTTCTATATACAGAATATTTAGACTAGTGTGCCCACGTATAGATATAATTTGTCTAGCTTTCAGAGACTCATGTCTGAAAGTCTTTCCCATCAGTCCATTAAAAATTGAGTCCATCCTCCATTCATGTTTGCTTATAGACATGTTTTTTAAACTTGTGCATTTTTCTTGTTAAATATGATTGCAAGAACCATTTTTAAATGAAAATATATAGATGGCTATAAACATATTCAGAGTTCATATTTAAAATTTTAAACTATATTTAAATGTATCAAACAATAATTAATCTTTAAAACCATCAAAAGGAATTTCATGCATGTTGGTATCCACTTCTACAGGTAAATTACAGCTATTTGCCATAGTTCATTAGACGGATCTTTTTTTTTTTTTTTTCCCTTCAGTGTGAAACAGTAGTTCCTCCGCACAGAAGCTTTACACGTTTGTCATTAATTTCAGTTTTAATAGGACTGTCAAAGTTAGTTCATAAAAATTCATTCATGAGTCGGAAACCTAAACCTCTGAAACTATATCTTAAGTTCAAAATCTTTTCCCTGGAGAATGTATGATGATCCATAACTGGTGTTCTTCCTTCTACACAAATGTACTAAACTCCCAGTTATATGTCCCAGTTGGCTATTACAGATATTTTATTTAACATCTTAATTTCAGTCAATGGCTATTTTCATCCTAGGCCCTCCTTTAAATGTAGAGGGATAAATGACATCCTTCATTCCTCAGTTAGGGGAACATGACAATGCTCTAGGATTTTATTGTCTTTCTGTGAATACCTGCAGATACCTCCTGAGGTGATCTAAATGTTCTAACATTCATCCCTTTTCCATAGAGATTTTTTTTTTTCAGACAATCTCATGCTTTTTTATTCTTTCTTTCCATATAGATCCCTTGGAGGAGTGGGTAGATAAAATGAGAAAGCTGACTGAATATTTGCAGTTTGTTTGAAAGTAAGAAATCATTTCTGCCATATACTTGTGATGAGTTAAATAACATATTTATAGTCCTCTACTTTTATGCAATCTTTCACCAATATAAATCCATGTCTTACTAAGCACTGGCTTAGATTTTTTTTTCAGAGCATTTTTTCAATGGTAGTAAGATGTTATTACAGAAGGTATACAAACAATGGCATTACAATAAAATTGTGTATTTTGATAAATCATTTACATGTGTCATTTGCTAAACATGGAAACATGCTATATACCCTGGTTTTGATGTCAGTTGTATCAAGACAACTCTGCTAGTTTCAACAGCAGTTATTTCAGGTTTATATTATCAAAAAAATTGATAAATTACAAAAAATATATTTTCTCATACAGGAGTAGGAATAATGAAGAAAGAAATTGGTGACAATTAGGTAAATTCATTTGATGAGATAACTTGGTCCATTATTAGCAAAAATAATAGGATTAAGACACACTACACAAGTGACTTAAGAAAAAATGTATAATTATAAATTATAGTTATTGATTTTAAAGCTAATAAGTGAATTATTGATCATGATGTGAAACATCTGAGCTGAATTTTTGCATGCTAAGAAAACTAGTCAATGAATTTAAGACTCACTTTTATGAATTTCTGAGTATGTATAATGACACATATCCTAAAATTAATTGCAATAATCAAGTGACTCGGCCAAACTCACTGTAAAAATTCTGATTTAGGTAAATTCAAAATCTAGCCACAACAATGGAGAATAAATAAATGCAGTTTGAGCTCCTGGGAGACATTCCTGAAAGAATATTGCATGTTGGTTGAATAATGTTGAAATGCCGTGATGATCTCACTTTTTTACAGAAATTTTAGGAAAAAGAATCCTGAGAGGAAAAAAAGAATTACTTACTGTTTTCTTCTGTTCTCTGAACACACTGCCTCATATACAATGTGGTTCTCTGGGGGTGATTTTCTCTTATTAGTGGCAGATTAAAATGTTCCTGCAGTTTCTTAGCCACAGTTCTTTGAGGGAAAAAAACAATTGTGGATTCTTCCTCCCAACCACACCCAGCCGTTCTCTGTTAATTTTCTATTGTCCATGGAAATTATACTTAAAGTAACAATGCAGAACAGTAGGTGGAGGAGGCAGAGTCAACACATCTTCAGCAACTGCTATTTTTTGAGTATAGTCAGAGGACAAAAATAAAAAAGTTTTAAGTAACCCATTTTTATACTTAACAACATTTCTTCCAGAGAGCTTCACTTTTTACAACCAGGCTGAAAACCCCCTGAGGAGACAGACTGAATGAAGTGTATATTTAGTTGAATGCGGACTGAAGCACTTGCTTTCCCAGTATTTCCCATTGGTACTGCAAGGACAGGGGAGGAGGAATTCATGAGGCTGTGCACTAAACTTAATGCAGAAATCTAAGAGATTGCAAGGAATGCCATAGAGGTTAGATATTTGAAAAATGTAAGAAATACAGCATCAACCAAGTGTGTAGCTTTTACCTCTTTGAGATCAAACTGCCTCAGGGTATGAAATCAGACACTGCTTGGCATAATGGAATGGCATGGATAGTAGTTATTTGCTGGTTTAGCTGCCAGACATACCGAGGCCCATGCACTTTAGATAGTTTTGGTAGTTATAATAAGGACAGTGAAAGAAATTGATTTATTTCAGTAATGTATTTTATGTTTCTACTTAAGTCTGAAGACTACTTTAAATTTATTAACGACGTTAAAAAGTGAGAGATCTGTAATGCCTGTAGTGCAAAGCTCTCCTAATCACTACAAAGGTTATGATGATACTAAAAGACAGCAAGAACTGGTGAGGCAAGTTGGTCTCTCCATGAGTTTCTGTTAGCACAAAATCTTAGTGTGAGTGTCACCAGGCATCTGGATGGACTTTTGAAAGGACCTTCTGAAACTGTTTTGCAAGGAAGAAATGAGCATTGTGCAGTATGTCATAAAGAAATGGCTAAAAGGCTAAATAACATCATCTGAACCACAGACAGGGAGTCTGCTAGGAATCTTCAAGAGGAAGAAGAAATGAAGGAGAGTTACAACCAGCAAAATTTCCTGAAGCAAAGGAGTTGTACCATGATAGTATGTATCCCAGTACATATAATTTATCCCTATTATGATAGTCCATAGGTCATAAAAAATAATTCCTATACAAGGAAAAAAAAGACATTTATTTCATAAATTTGAAAATAAAAGACATTCCTAGACTGTGTAAGACTCAATCAGACATGTAAAGTGTTCCAGTTTGCCAATGATGCAGAAGGTACAACATAGCTAATAGAAGCAGCCCCGATCCAAGATTTAGAATTTTTTCATAAGCTTCAATAGGCTGCTTATAAATAAAGTGGGAACTTTATGGGAATTGTGACTAGCCTGGAAGGTAATAACTGTTACCAACACAATCATTTTCCATCGTCATTTGCAGAAATTTCATTCAAAAAGATGTAAGAGTTCTGCCTATTGACAGCAGAGAACAGAAATGATGTTGGGCAGAGAAAACATGCAGAATGTATGTTCTCTTAAGCTAAAATAGCAAACTACAAAAAGTATGCTATAGAGATCTATAGCCATTTGAACTCTATCAAAATGTTCACTGTTTCTTCAGGCCTGAAGATACCTTCTTCTCCATTACTCTCATAATAGAAAATATAAATATTAAGAAATCCCAGGCAAGCTTTAAATTCTGATTATTTAAAATATTCTTAAAAATCATATGTTGTAGCAAATCTATACTTGATGCATGCTCCTGCCAAAGTTACTCAGGAATTACTTTGATTACTTTGATTACTTGGTTTTTACAGAATCACAGAATGGTAGAGGTTGGAAGGGACCTCTGGAGATCATCTAGTCCAACATGCAAAAGCAGGATCACCTAGAGCAGGTTGCACAGGATTGTGTCTAGGTGGGTTTTGAATATCTCCAGAGAAGGAGACTCCACAACCGCTCTGGGCAACCTCTTCCAGTGCTCAGTCACCCTCAAAGTGAAGTTTTTCTTCATATTCAGATGGAACTTCCTGTGTTCCAGTTTGTGACCTTTGCCCCTTGTCCTGTTACTGGGCACCACTGAAAAGTGTCTGGCCCCTTCCTATAGACATCCACCCTTTAGATATTTATAAGTATTGATGAGATCCCCTCTCAGTCTTGTCTTCTGCAGGCTCAACAGCCCCAGCTCTCTCAGCCTTTCCTCATATAAGAGACGCTCCAGTCCCCTCATCACCTTTGTAGCCCTCCGCTGGACTCTCTCCAGTAGTTCCCTGTCTTTCTTGAACTGAGGAGGTGAGACCTGGACACAGTACTCCAGATGTGGCCTCACCAGGGCAGAGTAGAGGGGGAGGATAACCTGCCTCGACCTGCTGGCCACACTCCTCTTAATGTACCCCAGGATACCATTGGCCTTCTTGGCCACGAGGGCACATTGCTGGCTCATGGAGAGCTTGTTGTTCACCAGGACTCCCAGGTCCTTCTCTGCAGCGCTGCTTCCCAGCAGGTCAACCCCTAACCTGTGCAGGTGCTTGGGGTTATTCCTCCCTATGTGCAGTGCCCTACACTTGCCCTTGTTGAATTTCATTTGGTTCCTCTCTGCCCAGCTGTCTAGCCTGTCCTGGTCTCGCTGAATAGTGGTGCAGCTGTCTGGTGTGTTGGCCACTCCTCCCAGGTTTGGATCGTCAGCAAACTGGCTGAGGGTACACTCTGTCCCCTCGTCCAGGTCACTGATGAATATGTTAATGTCCTTAAAGTTAAAAGCCCTTCTGAAATTGTTTCTGGTGTAGCATATGTCTGCTGTGCTCTCAGGAGCAAGTCTGTGCCAAAAGACCTTAACATAACCTAGGCTGTTCACCTTAGTCAATATTTAGTCAAGCTGTACATATTTAGCTCTTTTCATCTTCACTCATAAATTGGTCTGGTTGGTTTTTGCTGCTCATATGTAAACTCCTTATTTGTTAATATCTTTCTGGTAATATGGTATCCAGAATGAATACAAGGGGTTTAAATAGCTTTCAATTTAATAATAATAATAATAATAATAATAATAATAAATAATAATAACAACAACAACAACAACAACTACTACTACTACTACTACGACTACTACTACAACAACCACTTTATATTACAAATATACCCTTAGAGCCAAAAATTTAATAATAGAATTTGATTTGGCATCCACAATCAGTTGCAAGATGAATCTATTGTAGACACATTTGTCACCATTAAATACTTAGCGCAGGGTTACCCTTGCCTAATGACCTGTAAATTAGGTACCTAGGTGAAACTTCTTTATGAGAAAAGACCTCTGAAATTATGCCTTGATATGTCTGGATTGCCTTTTGATTCATATGAAACCAAACATGAGCAGAAGAACAGACTAGAAATGAGAAAGTCACAGCAGATAGTTTTAGAGCTGCCAGTATTGTGAAACAGAGCACTCAGGAAACATCTACAAAAGTATTTTACAAAGGCATTTTTAACACCTTTCATACTAATATGTTTAGGATGTGACAGATGTGAAATCTCTTTGACTCAAAGAGTATTTCAGTGACTTTGGAAGTCCTTGAAAGCTGTAAGAACAGCCATGAGCCTGGCATGATTTAATTTTTCTTTGCATCTGCTCTACAGGCAAGCTGCAGACAGCTTCTAGGAGTGCCTGGCAATGCAATGAGAGTCCTATACATCCTCTAGCAAGCCCTTTGAAAGCATTCAAGACATTTTCTGTTTTTTTCAGGAAAATCGTATTCTCATGACTCACCGGTGCATTGAGTATACATTCCGGGTAATAGGCCTTCCAAAATCCTTTTATGAAAAATTCATGTGAAGTACACAAAAGTTGGTAGAACATTAATTGGAAAGAACATTTATGACTACTGTTGTTACTGCCCTTTTGTTTTTAAGATTTAAGCAAGAGATTTAGCTGATCAGTTCCCTCCTCTAGGGAACAGTTGTGGTACTTGTATTCTAACAGTTTGGGAAAGTGTCACAGCACCAGCTGGTAAATGGGTAAATACCAAATGTGAGGGAGAGTCCTACAGGTCAATATGATAAACAGCGCTCCTCTGCAAGCAGTTAGCATGAAAAGTATTGCTATATAAGCATAGCAAAGATACACAATGAAGCCTAACACTACCTAAACCGCTGTATGGTGCAATTTGTCTTGAAAATGTTTCTGTAAGCATATAAGCTGACAATTCCTGAAGAAAGGTTTGTTGCAAGGCATTGAAGGTATAAAGTGAATGAGTCTGTGAAAGTGAGATATAACAGAACATTATGTTCTGAGAACAGTAGACGCAGGTAGTCTTAGCATCACTAAGATCACCAAACAGAGCCTTCAAGATAACAAACATTAAAACCACATGCATATAAAATTATTGTTAGTTGAAGAATTTCTGAAATAGTTGGGTCACAGATCCTCTAGTGTTCAGTGTTCCATCAAAAAAGAAGAGAAAATTGCTTTGAACATTATTCAATGTATGGTATGAAAGGTGCTTCTGGTTCTTTTCACAAACTGTTGCAAATCAAAAGCAACACTGTTAAAGCTGGTGCAGTTAGACACTGAGGAAAAGAAAACAAAAACTGTTTAATGAGAATCCAGCCCCAAGTATTGAGGTTTTACAGAACCTTTACTGTATGTCGGTACCTAGAAAATATAAACAAATTTAACTATGATAAAATCAGTGACAGGAAAGCACGAGTTTATGGAGTACGTGGTACAAGAGGTCACGACATTCCTGCCCGTTGATGTACACTGCAAGTAAAACTGAGGTAAGAGTTTTCAGAACTGGCATTTTCTCAGAGTTTAATGTAAAGCTGAATCTCAGAGATGAAAAAACACTTATCAAGATGTTCTGTTCTTCTGAATTTAAGCTGATCCCATTCCCAATAATCCAGATCAATCAAGGTACATACTGTTTCTGGAATTACAGATGGGGATTTCAGTGAGACTTTTTCATTTGAAAAATATAGTTTGAATACTAGATGATCTGATATTAGCTAATCTGAAATGCAATTAGCATTTACTTGTAATTAGGTGCATATGTCAGCACTAATGGCTCCAAGTTCGATTACTTTTCATGAAGAGTTGTGATTATATGTGGCTATCCACTGTTACTTTGTGATGTGATGTAATAGGAATGCCCATAAAGGAATTTTATCCATAAGCTTACTCCTTCCTGCCCTGTATGTAGGCATAAAGAAAGACTATAGACAAAGCACACAATGGAAGACTGATTGCATTGACTAGGAAAGAGCAATTTAAGATATTTCAACATGGCAAAATTGTCTCATAATCAACTAACAATTTCTTCACACATTATTTACTGATGAGATTTTTTTTTTCCTCAGGATGACAATATTTGTAAAAAAAAAAAAGGATTGTAAAACTTCTTTTTTCACAGGTAAGCTTGATGGGGGTCGATAAAAAAAATCTGAAGATATTTATCCTTGGTTTGGGGGTTTTTGTTAATGAATACTTCACATTTTATTCTTATTTATTCAAAAGTCAAGACAAACACTATTTAACTTGAAGCATGTGAATGCCCCCTTTGATGTGAGTGCATGAAGTTAATCACATGCTCTATTGGATTAGATCATGAATATATATTGACTTCACTGGGTTACCAGGAAAGGAAAGAAGTTGCAGTCAAAGCCAAGAAGTATAGCTTTATAGTTGTGTATGAGTTTTTTGTGTCAATGTATATAAACCTGAGTGGAAAGTATATTAACCCGGCATAGTGCAGTGATGAAATGAGAAAAAAAAAAAAGTGCCATAGGGGTTAATGACATATTCAAGAACATTTACATCTCTTCTGTAGTCTTGCCAATTGCAAGCAGACCTGTAACATCACAGGATAATTAAGAAATTGTTAAAACGAGGATAACCAAATATTTATATATGAAGTCACTGAACGTCAGTGATTTTCTGTTTCTAGATCCAGTACTATATATTAAAATAAGTTTCATATTCCTTTACCTTTGTTCTTGGACTTTAATATCAATTCTCAATAAACCAGTCCCATCAGTTAAGAGTAATATCTGCCTTTAAGTAAGATTTAAGGTTAGAACATATTTAGGAGCTTGTCATTTTCTCATTTCTCATTCTTAAAAACACATACATCTTTCTGACCCATGGTCAGGTTTATAGTGATCTCATCATAACAATACCTTTGTCTTATCTGAATCCATCCAAGGGAAAGGACTTTCTAAAAATAACTCTACTATTGGATAAAGCCAATGTTTATATGAAAGCCGATGTTTATATGAAAACGAAAATACAGGATTTTTTTCATATTGCTACTTGCTCACTGTCCTGTCACTCTTTGAAATTTCACAAGCAATTTTAAAAACAATTTTTGTAGTATAAATCATCTCCTGTGACTGTAGTTAAAAAGAAATATGTAGCTCAGGATTAATATTTAGAGATTTAACAGTTGATAACGTGCTAGTAGAGTTGTGGAAGTTAAGCTTGTAGTCTGGAATACCAAATCCATGGTGTGGATTTAATCTTCACTTATAGAAGAAATCAAACAACAAAGAACAAGTTGGATCTCTTAACATGATCTGGAGAGTATTATACTCTATCTGTACTGACTACAGTGATGAAAACAAAATTAAAAAAATTAGGAAGGTAGCTCAGATGAAGTGCAAATATATGCATGTTGTTGTTCCAACAGAGGAAGAAGGAAGATTTTTTTTTTTCTAAACAGTTTAAGTAATTTCTTTCTTTTACAGTTTTGATATTCAAACACTGTTTCTGTGTTTTTATTTTCTTGTAAAAGGAGCAGAGATGTTTGCACTTCTTCTTTGTGTCATCATGAATGAACTGACAGACAAAAGGCCCAGCATTAAAGGTTTAAGTTATATGGTACCTCTGCTTCAGAAATAAATATATACATACATAAGAAGAATATATATGGATATGTATTTCCATGTTCATAAGCAGGATCTTACCGATAAGTGGGACATTGTTACAGATAGCAGGAAGCTTTGCTGGGAGATGCACTGCATGCTTTTGTAGAAGGATACAGAAAAGATAAGAGAGTCCAGAAGATAAAGAATATCCTTGGCATGTTTAAGAAGATAAGAGTAAACATGAAACAACCAATTTCTAAATTGTACTATGTTGTCATTTAATGCTCCCCCTCAGACTAAAAAAAAAAAAAAAAAATAAAAAATGCAGTCTCATGTATAACAACTTGTTGCCATTGGTAAATGGTCATTGCAATGTTTCTTTGCAGTCTGCCCTTTTGACATCCCTGTAAAATACACTGTTGAGGTTAGAGAAGTAAAAATTCATACACTGGATACATTGCTGACCTAAGAATACATAACCTAAGCAAAAAGAAGAAAAAGTCATAATCTTAATGACTTTCTTATGGAACATGCATAGCACAGATAATTATAGATTCATTTGAAAAAAATCACAGTGGGTACATACAGAGTCTAGCTTTTTCCAATAAATAGAACTAACTGAATAGAAAGCAATAGCTTCCATATAGTTTTTAGTAAGTCATCCTGTAGAATTTGTCATTAACTGCTTACAAAGCTTAAATAAGTCTATAGAAAGACTATAACTGCTTATTATTTTCTGTGACTTCTAAATAGTTTTCCTATAAAAGTGTACTACATTGTTGTTAATTTGTGCCTGACTTGCCCGTAAACATATGCTCCAGAGTAAGAACATTTGTGATATTGTAGTCTAGATGGACGAATTACATGAGAGGTAAAAAGCGCAAAAGCATAATAAATTGGATCAACTTTTAAAGCTCTATTCTTTTTTTTTTGTCATCAGATGATTAAAAATTAGCACCTGAAATATTATATGGACAGACGTTACATAGTGCCTCACTTCAGCAGTCTCCCAATCAAGAGATGATATGAAAGGTTTCTAAACCAGAAAATTGTATAAACACAACTAGAAATTTTGTAGCAGTCCTTCAAATACACAATCTGGCTGCTCAGGAGAGCAGAGTGACCAAGCTAATAGGGACCGATCAGAGTAATTTCCATGCCGTACCTGAAAATGAGAATTCTGGTGCTGTGCAGTAAGTCTTAAAAAAAGTTAGTGATCAGCTTTTAGTCTCCAGACTAGAATGAATTTTGGTTCGAGATGTAGATATCGTAAGCTGTCAATATAGTTCATGAGCTTACTTCCCATATTTGCTTTAACTACTATTTTTTGTTTTGTAAATAGATAGCGACACCCTGTCCGTATTTTACTGTCTTTCCTGTCCTCTGCTGGAAGTCTTTAAAAAAATCCATCAGGAATTTATGTTCTTTCTTCCATAGGAAATGGATTTCAGTGACGAATTCATTAACTAAACACAAACTTTATATTTGTAATTTTTTTTTTTCTGGAATCAATTCATTAATTATGCCAACATTATGCTATAGCATGTCAGGAAGGAAAGTAATAAATAAGATAGAAAATAAGATGGAGAAGTTTCAGCCTTTTAGATGGCTCACTCCCAAGGCTGTTCGGCACTTTTCCTCATAAAGAGTGCACCATGTTTGCTTTGGTGTATTATCTCTCAGACTCTCTTTAATATTTACTGCAGTCATTTATTTAAAGGCATGTTTTTATATTGGAATTCATACTGGAGTTTCACTTCATATGGTTGACTCATGCAGCACTGTGCATGTTTAAAATTGTTGTAGAATATTTGGGGTTTAACGATGATATTACATGTCTGTTCTTTCATATACTACTCTTGAGTTTTTCTTCAAAAGGCTTAGTTCCCTAGTGACCAGGTTTGGTTTTTAAAGATGACTTCAGTTTCTAATGACATAATTTTGCACGTGGAAGTACTAAATCTGCATTTTCCACCTCCACAAACCTATCTCTTGCTTTCCAAAAGTCATAGGATAAAACATACTAGTAAACTCAAACATAAAAGACACATTATAATGAAGTTGTAAAAGTGGAAGTCAGCTCAAGGTAAAATAGCAACATTAAGATATATGCTTTTAAGACTCAGAACTGAGAAAACATTTATTCAAAGACAAAATACACTGAATAGTTTAAAGAGGAAGCCTATAGTCCACATTCCTCTGTCTGGGGAGGGAAGAAGAGGTTGAATATTGTTACAATTAGGACAAATGATTTTTTTAATTTAATTCAAATTCTTATAGATTTTTTTATTAACTTTAGCTCATACCTTCAGATTAAATAGCATAGCAGCCATTTCAATCTTATTTTTTCAGACTTGAAAAGCTTGAACCAGTATCTGTTAGAAGTTTTCAGAGCTAACTGAACTATGTTGAATCATAACAGTTGAGTCTCTTGCCTTTTTTTTAGTTAGCTAATTATTATTGCTCAGATTATTATTGGGTTTTTTATTTAGAAGAGTAGAGAGTTTATGTGTTGGCAATAACTTCAGCTAAAAAGAATCTAAGAACTTTGAGATTTGTTATGACACTGATTCTACTTGGGGCTGACTATGGATTTAAATATTTTTATACATTTGGTCTGTGGTGGCTGGGCCCATGATTCAGAAGGAAACATTGCAGTCTTTCATCCCTTCCCTGTATTTAGTTTCTTCTGAGGAACCTGTGCTGATTCACTCACTGACCATTTCACTCACTTTTATTCAATAGCAAACCAGTTTTTACAACCACAATACAAAACAAGTAAGTCAAGGAGATGAAAAATGAGGGAGGATGAAGTGGTTTGGGGGGAGAAAAGCTTTCACTTGTGGTGAGGCCTGCAAAGTGGGAATTCACCCACCTCTCCAAACCCTGAGACAGAACACCAGTTCTTGCAGCACATGGACCAGGCATCATGTCAGAAAACATGTCCACCTCCTTGTGTCCACACATTCCTTCCTCCTTTTCTTCACCTTCCTTTCTCCCTCCTACAACCCAGAATTCACACTCCTCTTCCCCCTGAATCAGAATCCCTCCCCACTTCAGAAAATCCTATCTATGCTGCTGAGAAAGGTATCACTAATAAACAATTACGACAACAACCATGCCCATCACAAGGCCCTTTTTTGGAAGTTGCCCTTTTTTGGAAGTTACCCCTTCCAGTCATTTCTTTCTTCGTGGAGTAATTTTCCAACTATTTTTTTTTCCTATTTATGCTGCTTCTCTTCTTTTCTAGAAATACTTCCATCGAACTTACCTTATTCATATCATCTCACTTAAAGTAGGAAGTACCTTTTATATAATTCTACGAACACTGTGCAATTGTCATATTTTTCCTCATACGATTTAAAAGACATCTGTCATGCTGTGTTATATTATCTTTATTCCCATGGTTTCCTTTTCTGGGTCTCAATAATTCTTGATCTATTCCTCTATCAACCTTTTGCAAAAGGTTAGCATAAGCATTATGAAATTACCTGTGGATATGTTTACACTGTGGTTCCCCTACATACTTCTGAAACACTTTAGCAACATTTATGACTGTGTTGGTCACCTATTTTCCAAACTGCTCATCCAGAAGTATTGCTAACTGCTTTCTTAATTAATAAATAGTTAGACAGAAATTTCTTCTGTCTAGGCATCATCAACATTTCAAATGCTGGTTTCAAGCCTAAAGCTAAAGTGTTTCCTGGAATGGGGACAATATGTCGAGCCGTACCCCTGCCACCACTGGCAGGAGTCCGTGTTGCTCTTTCCTCAGTCAGATATCTGTCTCTCTTTAAGGCCTGCTATTTCTTTTACTTCTTCCTTGAGACTCTCTAGACTTCTTTTTTGGGTTGTATGACTCTCTCATATCACTCTCCCTAACATAAGATTGCTTTTTTTTTTTCTGGAGAAACACAAAATGTCCATGAGATATTCTGACTTTGAAATTGTTTTTGTAATAATAATATTTCATTGCATAGAATAATGCAATGTCTTATAAACGCAGTCACTTGAGGATCACGTATAGTCCATATCAGTACAAAATAAAAGCACTCTGCTCCCCTTCTTTTCTCTGTAACGTAGAGTGTGGGTAGCAGGCGGCAGGCTGCCACATGCAATGTAGACAGACAAATGATTGACAATGCTGAGAACTCACAGCATGTTTTTAATATCATCACCTCAAACACTAGAGCAAAGCAATGCATTTTTCTTTTTTTTTTTTTTCCTTCTTTTTTTTTTTTCTTGCAGTCCTCTCCCACAGGGTATTTTGGAAGCAGTAGTGGAGGCTTTCAGTAAAATCAACTAACAGGAATTTCTGTTCAGACTGTGGCTGCTTATAAGGTTCTCTGAATACTAAAGCAGTTAACATGGTTGGGATGGAAAATTAGAATAGAGAGCTAAGGGACACCAGCTGCTAACTAAGAAAAGTGCAAGAAACTGGAACTGGCACTTAATTATCTTTGAGACCTCTACTACTCTGTCAAATCTGGCTAAAATCAATAGATTCAAAAGCTACAGGAACAGGGAACAGACATACACATGCACAGACAAATGCACACACGGACCTTGCTCCCATAGCGAACGTTGCTACAAAGCCAATTTGGCTTACGTGTGCAAGGGATGTTCCATGCTGCTCAAAGGGACAGCACACACAGTGATGAGTGACCACATCTGTGTGAAGCCGTAAGGACTCTCGCTTGGCTTGCACCGAGACATCCCTCATTTGTAGTCTGGATGCTGCACAGATGCTTTGCAGTGCTGCCAGAAACACACACAAGTCACAAACAGGTTAAGGAAACAAAGTCAAAGGTTATTCCATCTAAATGTTCCCCAGTTTATTGGGCTGCTCAGGAGAAAATATGTCTCCATAAGGCACACCTATTTCCCCAATACTCCATGGGCTGGAACAGATGGTCAATACCAATCTCTGCTTGAATCAAAGGTAAATGCTGTCAGATTGTTCTCTGTGGTGTCTAAGAACGGCATCTCAGCCGCCATGTTTTCCCTTTGACTGACCTTAAAACCCCAAAAAACTCAACCCCGAGGTATCAGTGGACTGGATGAAATTGGGAAAAAAAGCAGACAGAAATAAGTTGGTAGGAGTGAACTGTGTAAATGTCATGGATAAGACAGGATAGTTACGAGGGTAATGAGGGGAGAGAGACATATGGAAACTGTCTTTAACCGTTCACTGAATGCCTGATTAAGAAGTGGACTTATATTTTCTGACTTCTTGAAATCATGTCTAACAGCTCAAAATCTGATTAATTACCAATCCTCTACTGAAAACACTTTTTATCATATCTACATATATATGTATGTATGTATGCACGTATGTGCTTATATTATTCCAGTTTAAGTTTTTCTGAGTTTAAAATAATCTTTTTATGGCATTGAATTTTGTCTCTAACTTCATACATAAAGGATTAGATTGACCTGGGTCTAGATCTTCAGAGAATTTTTCTTTCCATTTCAATCTATACCAAGGTGAAAGTAAGTACTATTTTCCCCTTCTTGGTGTATTTTTCTCTCACTCTTTTATGTTAAAAAGATTTCCCTTTTTGAATGTTTACTTCCTGACATTTAAAACACAAATCATCTCATAAGCATGTCTAACTAACCCCAGCAATGTAACAGTAAAGGAATACTTTGATGGATTGGGTTTTATTTGTCTTCATCTGTGTCAAAATTGAAATTCTGTTTATTATGTGAGATGATGATGATGATGATAGTGATGTCACTCTTTCATGCTTACCCATTTGTCCATTTTCCTGCACATTAGAATGGAGTTTCCAGAGCATATCAAGACATAGTTGAAAAAGTACCTAAGGTCTCCTATTCAAAACAAGACTATACTATGGGCGTTGAGCTACTAATGTCCATTTTAATGGTTCATCCAGTAACCAAGCAATTGATCACTTCAAACTATTTATTTTGAATCACCACCATGACTCCTGAGTGCATTTTTTTAAAGGAAGTCTCTTTCATGAGCTGACTCAAGGATGGACGGGTCAATTTGTCTAACTACTCATCCATGGGAAAAATCCTGAGATGAGAAATAAAGTAAGTAATACAGAAAAAGAAGCAGAATCTTCAATATGGGAAAGACACTGAGCATATTTCAAAACGTTTTTCAATGACAACTGATGAATGTAGATTGTATTTTTATTTTTCCAAGTGTTTTCTACTGTTCAAAATTAAAGGATTTTTTTTCCCTGAGTTCTGTCTACTCTGCTTTGCTTTCACCATGACAGATGCCATAAGCTAGGTGTAGAAGGGTGCAGAGTGGAGACAAACATTACTAGAAGTGAGAAATTATTCAAGAGGCAGCAGGGGAGGACTAGAACTTTTTCAGTGGATAGGCAATTGGATACTTCTGCAGTGAAGGCAGAAGACAGAAACAAAGTCATGGCTAAACCTTGCCCAGATACAGCTCTCTAGAGAGATAAGGATATATAAGTCACAGATCCAATATAAACTTCCTGGAGACTGTTCACCAAAGGCAAGTGATCAGAAGTTGTGAAAGAACATATATTTATAGTTAATTTATACATACATATAGAGTAAGGTACATAATGGATAGATATTTCTGTATCCATAACTCTGGGTTCCTGTGGTCCTTGATTTTATTTATTTATTTATTTATTTATTTATTTATTTATTTATTTATTTATTTTTCTGGTGGAAAATTCAAGAAACATTTTTAATGCATACCCTGGAACATACAGGACAGTCTGATGGCTATGAAAATATGATTATCAACTTATTTTCATGATACAAAATAAAATGCTATTTCAAATGATTAAACCTCAGAGTATTGTGCATGTGCATTATTATAATAAACAATCAATGTTAAACTAATTATCCATTTAGGTGCTCTTATAAAATGTACGTGTGTGTGCCTCCGTGAGTTACAAGACAGTTACTTAAACTAGTCTTAGTGTACTAGTTGCTCAGTTCTGAGCCAGTCTGTGGTGGGTTAGCCTTGGCTAACAGCCAGATTGCCCCCCAGCTGCTCGCTCACTCCACACACCCCAGTGGGGCAGGGGAACAAACTAGGAACAACAGGAGTAGGAAAGGTCATGGATCAAGATAAAGACAGTGCAATTGCTTATTGGTTAATGTTGTGGGCAAAAAAAGTCTTGACTTGGGGAAAAATAACAAAGTAGTATGTTAAAATAAATATGTAATGACTTATTTAGGTAGCGGGAAACAAAAGATAAACATTTAAACCAACACTTTTTATCCTCCTTTCCCAGGCTCAGCTTACCTCTTTCATGCCAGACTCCTCTACGTCCTACCTGAGGGATGCAGAGGGATGGGGAATGAGGTGGTCAGCAAGTCTTTTTTTTCTTTTCTTTTCTTTTTTCTTTTCTTTCTTTTCTTTTCTTTTCCTTCCTTCCTTCCTTTCCCTTTCCCTTTCCCTTTCCCTTTCCCTTTCCCTTTCCCTTTCCCTTTCCCTTTCCCTTTCCCTTTCCCTTTCCCTTTCCCTTTCCCTTTCCCTCGTCTGCCTGTGTGGCATTTTTTACTCTTTCTTAATTATGTTTTCCCTGAGGCACCACCATCTTGGCTGAGGGGCTCAATGATGAGTCCGTTGGAGCTGGCTGGAACCATCTGGCGTTGGGGCAGCCCCTGACCCCTCCTCACAGATGCCACCCCTGTAACCCCCCCCACCTCCACCACTAAAACTTTACATGTAAACCCATGAACTACATATGACAGTGAATAATATCTATGGCACTGTGAAAAGAAGAGATATATTTGCAAGTCTGACACACATGAAGAGCCAGCATCTGTTCTGTGCAGCCCTCTGAAAGCTCTGAAAGCATGATTCTCAGCACACCCTCCTCAAGAACATATTTTTACTTTTTTTTACCAGAAAAATAAACCAATACATGTAAAGTCATGTCTTTTTTCATTTGCCCACATCTACTTCCTCTGCTCATAAGGCACATATTGACAAGAGGTTACATAACTAAAGAATTAAACCTGACTTTATGGATTTTGGAACTATTTGGGATTGTGTATGAGTATGGAATATTTTTCATTCTATGTAAAAAAAAAAAAAGGAAAAGAAAAAATTGTGAAACATTGATCTATTATCATTGCTGAAGGATAAGGGCAGGGTAAAGATTGTAGTTGTTTGTTTTAATAAGTTAAAAATATCTGCAATAGAAAGCTGCAATTTGTTTTTCAGTTGCGCTTGCATTTTTCAGTTGTTTCAATAAACAGAAATTCCTGACTAGCAAAAGTCAGGCATTGAAATGTAAATGTAAATGTTGGTTTAAACATTTATACTAATTGTACGTGCCTATATGTAGGCAGTCTTTAATTTGTCCATTGTGTACAATAGTTCCTTGACCAAGTTGCATAATTTTTCATTTAAAAAGTTTCACAGCAAAAGGGGAAGGAGAAGGAGGAGGAGGAGGGGAAAGGGAATGGGAAGGGAAAGGAAAAACACCTCAGGTTGCTTTTAGAAGCTACTTGCAATCCTCTGCAAGCATTGAGGCAATTTACATCAATGCAGAAGTATGGATTTCGATAATCCTATATTAGCCTGACAGTGCTGGTTTCCTTTACACAGAAGACTGACTGGTTGATATATTAAAAAAAAAACAAAAACCCAAAAACCCACACACAACCAAACCACAAAAACAAACAAACTAACAAACAAAAAACCAAACCACAACACCAAAAACCAAAATGAAACCAAACCAAACTTTTTTTCCCTCTTTCACCATCAGTATTGAGGCAGTGGTTGGCATCACTCTCAGAGATCCCAACATATGGAGATAAGTTATCATAGTTCTAGGAGTGTGCACACCAGTAGGGAGATCAAATATTGGTACACTGTAATTATACATACGTTAGCAACAAGAAAGGACTAATAGAAGATGATCTCTAAAGCCAAAGAATTGGTGCTGAGAAACTGTTTAGACAATGCCCATACAAGGTGGGTCCCCCCCACCTCCCCTTTTCTTTTACTTGCGTAAAAACTAGCTTTAGTCTCGTCCCTGAGAGGGAATGCTCACCTGCAGCTGGAAGGCATTAAGTGTGTCCCTGAAGGACATCCTCCAACAGTTTCATCTGAAAGAAATCCAACTGTGTGCCCCAACAGTTTCTCAGATACGAACTGAAGCAAAATGAGTGGGAACCATTGAGAAATTAGTTGAAAAGCACATTTCTGATTCAAACTAAAACACTGATGAAGTTCAGCCAGTAAATTAATTCTACTTGCTTGCATTAAAGAAAATCACTTACTTACCAATGCAAAATCATGTTACAGTGATTTAAATATTACAAAAAGGGCAAACAGAGAGACAAAAATGGTCTGTTTCATGACATTTAATCTAACTAAGAATTTCAACGATTTCTTTGAAAATTTTGATTACTATTTCTAAGTATATAAACAGTTCTTCATTCGCATTTACACTGTTCATTGGTGTTAACATTGTGAACTTCTGAAGCCCATTCATATGTGTAATGATATCTGGGATATAATCCAAAATTTCTAACCTAATTATTGTAATTATGAAGAGGGGAAAAAAAAAATAAAAGAGAAGGAAGATAGGAGAAAATAATAACTCTTTTTCCCCCACACTTTGTCTCTCCAGATTGCTAGTCTTTCAGAGGCTTTTTAAATGTACGAACTGTAATTAGCACAACTGAGCCCTGATCTCAGGTCTCTACTTCCATAGCATCAGCAGGAGCAGGCGAGCAAAAGATTTCTGTGGTACTACTCCTACACTTAAAGTTATGGATGTACTTAAGTGCTTTGCTGATTTTGACCTAGATGAGGAGCTGGGAGGGAACTTGCTACTTGAGCCGTGCACAGTAGTTGTTGAGTGTCTGTAAATTCCACCTCATTGATCAGCATATTTCAAGAAGCCATATTATCTCACCACTTACTAATTGATATTCACCCTCCAGTGATGGAGAAAAAAGCTTTAGATGCAATTTTGTTGTTGTTGCTGTTGTCATTTTTTACAGTTTTGCTAATTAATCTTCACCATATTTTAGATATCAACATTACAATAAATGTTGGGCAACCCAGACATTTGGCTGATAAACTCTTAACTGTTTCCTCCAGAAACTGAATTTTCTTCAAGTTTAGTAAATTGGGTGTATATTTAAGATGGCCAGCACTCAAACACTTCACTAATAGAGTTGCATGCTTTACTGGTCTTAACAGTTGAATGGTATATTTCATTTGTGTTCATTTGCATAATTTGCTGATTAAACTACATGTTTAATCTCTTGACCTTTACTCTGTACTTAGCCCACGTTTACAGAGATGTAATCAATGTGCAGACTTTACTGAATGCAGCTGCCATCCCAAAGTTTACTTACCCCTTGGAAATTGCATTTAAAGCTATCAGCACACTGTCTCATTGCTGTTTGTTGGTGTTCCTTCTCTTCCTCCCTAAGGCACACTGATTGGAAAATCAAAGTAATCCATGTAGATAATAAAGAAACAGTATCCATATTTACCACAGACTATATCTAGCCCTGGACTGAAGGGTGCAAAAACATTGAGCCCCAAATTGCCAAGTAAGGTTGTAAAATCAGCAAAACCAGATCCAATAAGGAAAGAGTGAACAGACATGGGTTCTTATCTTGGGAGGGGTAAAAGGGAATAAAAGGTAAAAGCAATCATGTGACCAGAGCTTTTGGGGGGCAGTTGTTAAGCAGAATGGCATCTGATGAAATCCATCTGGACCAGGAAAATAAACCTGCTGTTCTTACCATAACATGCATATCTGACTTGTTTCTGTGAGAACTGGCTCCTGAAATGCTTCTCCCAACGCTGATGATGAGACATTTTGGTGGGGACAAGGGCTGGATGAAGCATCCCTTACAATTTATTTGCTGAGAAAGAACTAGAGTTCACCTGAAAAGTGAGTTCTGGCAGAAAGCCCTCCACCCTCTCTCTCTCATTTTGGTCTCCATCTGGGACAAAAATGCAAGAGCAAGAAAGAAATTTTTGGCAAGAGCTATATCCAAATCAGTGTTTGTGGATCGGTCAAGGATTGACAATTTTTACAAAATAACTGTTTCATCCTTGACACACTTTATTATCTTCTTTTGCTATCTTCCTATAATCAAAGACTGAAGTGTTCAGAAGTCTCCATTCTCAACACCGGTAAACCCAATGCCAATTTTTTTCCTGCTATTTGTCACTTAGTAAGTGAGGAACAACTTCTTGATGCTGAAGGCCACATTAATTCAGAGAGAAAACAATGAGCATGAGGGAGCTGCCTGGTATTTAAGAAGAGCAGCATGAATCACATTCTTGGTACATCTGAGGATGACAGTTCATGTTCTACATATTTCAGAGAAGCTCTGGCTGCAGTTGCAATAGATCTTCAGGGATTTCATTGATTGCCCGAAGACTGGGTCATGGAGTTGGGTCCAAGACAACATTGTTGTGTTATCTTCAGAATGTCATCTGCCAACCTGGCTAGTACCGTCCTGCTGCAAGTCACATAATGACTTCTAGTGTGGGAGTCATAAATGCTGGGGAGCTGCCTGCAGCTGGAAAGCCACAGACTGTCTACCACTAAGTGTAAAAAATGAACCTTTTTGTCAGTTATGGTGGGCATAATTATATTGTTGATGAGATTTATCCCTTTTTTCAGTCAATTTGAATCATGGCCTGTCTCTGACACTGGTGAGAATTTGCTTTTCTGTTCAAGCAGAGAAATTGCTAGCATAAAAATACAAGCTTATGCCTCTTTTAGAGAATGAGGTGGACATTTGCAGAAGAAAGCCATGGTAAATGTTTCAATTTGTTCAGCTGCAGAATCCACTTTGGTTTTGCACATCTATATTCCATCTGGGACTAAGGTTGTATAGGGAACACTATAAACCTGGAAGCAGATACTGTAAGCCCATCTGAATAAGGTAAGCTAGCCTGTGGGGCGCTTTTTGAGAATTTAGTAAAAGTGAACATGAAGAGCTTTGAGAGAGGAGCATACACTGTATTGGAGAAAACCTCAAGGAATTCATATCATAGCTGAAGCAGCATGACCAGGGGGAAAAAGAGATTGCTGAAACAAATTCAGTCCCAGATGTGCAGCCCAAGGCTGGCCCAGTCGGTAGCAATCTGGATACCCGAGGGCTATTAGCACAAATCACAATGTAGCAGAAGCAACTGGAATAAAAGCTGAAGAAACAGAATCAGGAGGTGGCCCGAAAAAATATCTGGAAGTTGCTGAAATGGAGACCCAGAGGCAGCCAAAACTGATGAAAATGGAAAATGTTCCTGAACTGCTATGGAGGCAAGGCAATGAACAAGATCCCAGGAGCCTCCACCAGCTGCAATCCCCATCTTTGACAAATAGCATCCACCTTTAGAAGAAGTTTCATGTCTTAGTCATTTTTTTTATGCCTACTGAAAGTCTGTACAATTGGCTGTCGTGGTTTAGGCCCAGCCGGTAGCTGGGTGCCACGCGGCCGCTCGCTCACCCCTCCCCCAGCGGGACGGGGAGGAGAAATATAACAAAAGGCTTGGGTCGAGATAAGGACAGGGAGAGATCACTCACTAATTACCGTCACGAGCAAAACAGGCTGAATGTAGAGAGGAGATTCATCTAATTTATTACTAGGCAAAACAGAGTAGAGCAATGAGAAAATACAATCAAGTCTTAAAACACCTCCCCCCACCCCTCCCATCTTCTCGGGCTCAACTTCACTCCCGGCTTCAACCTCCTCCCCCCTCAGTGGCACAAGGGGGCAGGGAATGAGGGTTGCGGTCAGTTCAGCACACGTTGTCTCTGCTGCTTCTTCATCCTCAGGGGGAGGACTCCTCTCAACATTCCCCTGCTCCAACATGGAGTCCCAACATGGAGTCTCTCCCACGGGCTACAGTCCTTCATGAACTGCTCCAGCGTGGGCTCTCTCCCACAGGGTGCAGACCTTCAGGAGCAGACTGCTCCAGCGTAGTCTCTCCTACAGGGTGCAGACCTTCAGGAGCAGACTGCTCCAGCGTGGGCTCTCTCCCACAGGGTCACAAGTCCTGCCAGCAAACCTGCCCTGGCGTGGGCTCCCCTCTTCACGGGTCCACCGGTCCGGCCAGGAACTTGCTCCAGCGTGGGCTTCCCACGGGCCGCAGCCTCCTTCAGGTGCCTCCACCTGCTCCAGCATGGGGTCCTCCACGGGCTGCAGGTGGAATCTCTACACCCCCTCATCCTTCCTCCATGGGCTGCAGGGGACAGCCTGCTTCACCATGGTCTTCACCACAGGCTGCAGGGGGATCTCTGCTCTGGTGTCTGGAGCACCTCCTCCCCCTCCATCTGCACTGACCTTGGTGTCTGCAGAATTTCTTACATCTTCTCGCTCCTCTCTCCAGTTGCAAAAGCTTCCTTTAAGTCCTTTGTTTTCCTTCTTAAATATGTTATCACAGAGGCGCTGATTGGCTTGGCCTTGGCCAGGGGCGGATCCATCTTGTAGCCGGCTGGCATTGGCTCTATCAGACACAGGGGAAGCTTCTAGCAACTTCTCACAGAAGCCACCCCTGTAGCCCCTCCCGCTACCAAAACCTTGCCACACAAAACCCAACACATTGGCATAAAGCAGCAAAAGACTGTAAAGTATCCTTTTAACTGTCCAAGCAGGAGGGACAAAGCCTATTTGTTTTCAGCACCTAATTTCTTTCCATATGAAATTTTTATATTACAATCTGCATAGGGAAAGCTTTATTTAGCAAGTTCAGTATCACTCTGGTATTGTACCACCAGTAATTATGGAACTTGCAGAAGCACAACGGAATGAGCTTTAGGAAAATATCTATCAATTATCTACTTTGATATGATAAAAAAGAGGAACCAGTGGTCAACGATGCGTTACTGATTTTTTCACCTCTTAGGTAGTTCTGTACCATGAAAAAACTGAAAGAGAGAAATTTAAAGAACTCTCAAACATTGAAGAAATAAATACAAAGCTTCCTTACCTATAAGCTTTTAGAAACTAATTTTCAGGAGCAGAAAACAGGAAAAATATAGAAACTTCACTATGCGTAAAGAAAGAGAAGAAAACTAGAACTAATCACACATGAGCTTATGTTTCATCTCCAAAGTCATACAATACCCAGCATTTGTGTGGATCAGCAAAGCTTCTGGAGCCATAATGCCCTATGCTGATAAAAAGTGAATCTGAACCTCAGATTGTCCAGCCAAATGCACAAGAGAAACCACAGTAAATTATAAGTATGCTTAAGGTGGAGGGAGTCAGATATTTCTTATCTAAAGAGACGTAATCCCAGGTGAAGTAGTAAGAGTCATTGCTGTGAAAGAAATAGAAACACCAGTACTGACAGCAAGATAGCAAGAAGGTATAAAAACCCGCTTCAAAGTAAGAATGACTGTGAACTATGTGGTGAGTTAAATTATAGTGATAACTGTGCGAATTTCATAAGCTACAGTGGTACAAATACTCAGTTAAAACCTTAGTATTAAGGATATGGAGGAAAGAGTTTTTGGAAGAAATTTGGAAGAAAAAGAAGTCAATGAGTTTTATCCATTTAGGGAGGCAGCAAGAAAAAGACTATGTGATAAGTGACTGCACCTGATGCATCCCACTTATTCTCGCTAATGTATTTCATAATCTTTGCCTAAAGTAACTTTGAAAACAGGAGTCTGTAGAGGGACATCCACATGTGGAAAGTTGTGTTGCCAGTGGAGATCCACAAGTTGTATGTGCTAAGTACCGAGCTAAAGCACATCTACCCTTCTGCAGGTTCTCTAGCGATATAGAAAATTTATGATTAGTTTAAGAAACATTTTTACTAGTCTAATAGGCAGAGTGAAGTAAAAGACTATTGCAGACTGTGATATATTTCAGAAGTAGAAAAGGACTGTAGAGATTTGTTTCTTTTTATTAAGGAACAGTTCTCTGGAGCTGAAATGGATATACTTGATCCATTCTGAAGTGTGACCAAAGCAGGGAAATGTACATGTCTCTGGTTCCCTTTTCCCTCTTGATATATGTCTCTCATATAACATTTACACTGATATTGTCTATATGTGAATTGTAAAAACATACAGCAAACTGTAAATACATATTCCATTTTAAGGTGTGGTAATTCTTAAAAAACAACCCCTTTGTTCACTGTTGTAGTGCACAGAATCCCAATATAACAGAATTCCTAAACATAAAAGAGAATTTTCTCCATTTGTGGAATACTTAAGAGACACCATTAATATACCCTGGATAAATTAAATAAATCCAGAAGTCTTGTAAATTCTGTGCCTAAGAAAGACCAGAAAGTCTTCTGGTAGCCTGTATTGCCTACAAAGAGCTTGGCAAAGAGTAGAATACTAGACAGCCTGCCTGAATCCAGATGCCTCCCAACATATATATGACAAAATGATGCTGTGTTGTCATTGTATTTTCACTATAACTAAGAACATTTTCTCAACTTACCTAAAACCTCTGGGTGTGATATTCCATATTACGAAAAAAAATACCAGGTTTTAGGTTTGGGGTTTATTTTTTAGTTTGTTTCCTCAAACTAATTATCATAACAGTCATCAGTTTAATTAACATAGAACACAGTGTGACTACCAATTTTATTGAAAATCAAGAATCCAACTGAATCATCAGAGTGTGCAGCTGGATACATAAAATATCTAATTGGAACATCAGACTACGTACTGCAACACATAGACTATAGTTGTACGTTTTTAGGCACTAAAATCTGCAGCTGAATCAATAAAATATTGTTTATCAGGAGGGGATATGAAAAAAAACAATGAAAATGTGCAAGTGAATCACAAAGATGTTAAATGTGAACAGTAAAAAAGGTCAGGCGTTATGTAAACACTGTAAGTACTATAGTGTAAGTTGAGCAACAAAATACATGAAAGCAAAACTAACAACATTTGCAAGATAGTGTTTCAGAACACTATGCCAAGCAAAAAATAGCCTAGCAGGAATTTAACTTTGAATGGCATTTCTTTGCTGACTGTCTATGAAGTGTGGCTGCAATGATGCGTTTTGGCTATTGCTAACAAAAATCATAAAAAGGAGATAAAGAAAAGGATGGCTCTTTTTAATGGAACCTTTAGTGATGCCAGGTGTTATGTTTGTTTTTCATGGCGTAGCTCACCTTGTCTTGGCAGCTCACGAGGACAGTCATTATTTAGCAAAATAATGACTAGAAGTGACAACTGCTTTTGAGTTATTGTCCTACTAGACACTGCTGTTGACTGTCATCAGTACATTGTCTCTATTCATAACTTCACAAACCAGGATCTGAGGCTAGATCTGAAATTGATGTAAGTCATATGTAAGTCAGTCCAGCTCCACTGAACTCATGATTTACACTAGTAAAGGATTTATGTCAACTGTGGGTCTGGTCTTCCTGATGTAAATCTGAGACATTTCTATGAAGTTTTGCTTCCTGCATCAATTTGCATCAGATAAGGGGCAGATGTGAGTGCTCCAACTGCTGCGCAGTGATGCAAAGCAGTTATAAACCCAGCTTCGCCTGCCAGGTTTGTGGCTACGTTGGCATGCTGGAAGAGTGCAAAGGAAGGAGAGTGTATCCATGAATGTAGACTCATGCCTCCAACAGCTATGTCATTTTGATTTAAAGTTGCTTACCCATTCATGCCTTCAAATTTGCTATGTATGTATAGCATGATTTCCTACTTTACCCCACAAATCCTTTTTCTTTTTTTTTTTTTTCTGAATATGCACAATGAATGTAGAACTTCCTTTAGATTACAGATGAAGAGAAATCATACAGGCTTTACAGGTGTGGGGGAGAGAAAATATAATGAAAGGCTCATGGGTCAAGATAAGGACAGGAAGATATTACTCACCAATTACTGTCATGGGCAAAACAGACTTGACTTGGGGAAAATTAATTTAATTTATTACCAATCAAATCAGAGAAAGGTAACGACAAATAAAATCAAATCTTAAAACACCTTTCCCCCACCCCTCCCTTCTTCCGGGGCTTAACTTTACTCTCAATTTCTCTACCTCCTCCCCTCTCAGCGGCACAGGGGGACGGGGCATGAGGGTTGTGGTCAATTCCTCACACACTGTCTCTGCTGCTCCTTCCTCCTCAGGGGGAGGACTCCTCGCACTCTTCCCCTGCTACAGCATGGAGTCTTTCCCACGGGAGACAGTCCTCCATGAGCTTCTCCAATGTGAGTCCTTCCCACAGGCTGCAGTTCTTCATGAACTCCGTGGGCCGCAGGTCCTGCCAGGAGCCTGCTCCAGCACGGGCTTCCCACAGGGTCACAGCCTCCTTTGGGCATCCACCTGCTCCACCCTGGGGTCCTCCATGGGCTGCAGGTGGATATCTGCTCCACCATGGACCTCCATGGGCTGCAGGGGGACAACCTGCTTCATCATGGTCTTCTCCATGGGCTGCTGAGGAATCATTGCTCTGATGTCTGGAGCACCTCCTGCCCCCTCTTCTTCACTGACCTGAGTGTCTGCAGAGTTGTTCCTCCCACATCTTGTCACTCCCCTCTCCAGCTGCAATTTCCCAGGTTATTTCCTCCCCCCCTTCTTAACTCTGTTATCCCAGAGGCACTACCACTGTCACTGATTGGCTCGGCCTTGGCCAGCGGTGGGTCTGTCTTGTAGCCGGCTGGCATTGGCTCTATCAGACATGGGGGAAGCTTCTGGCATCTTCTTACAGAAGCCACCTCTGTGACCCCCTCACTACCAAAACTTGGCCACGCAAACCCAATACAACAGACTATTCTTGTACAGGAATAAATCCAGGAATAACTCCATTGAAAGAATAACTCCGTTAAAGTCAATGGATTACAGCAATGAAACTATAATATAGTTACAGAACAGGTACATAAACATCAGCATGGAAATAAAAGCATCTATCCACAAAACAGGAACTGCACAGACTAAAATGAAAGGTATTGAATCTTTTCATAGAATGATAGAATGGTTTGGGTTGGAAGGGACCTCAAAGATCATCTAGTTCCAACCCCCCTGCTATGGGTAGGGACACCCTCCACTAGACCACATTGCCCAAAGCCCCATCCCACCTGGCCTTAAACACTTCCAGGGAGGGGGCCTCCACAGCTGCTCTGGGCAACCTGTTCCAGTGCCTCACCACCCTCACAGTAAAGAATTTCTTCCTAATATCTAATCTAAATCTACCCTCTTTTAGTTCAAAACCATTACCCCTCATCCTATCAGTTCATGTGCTTGTAAAAAGTCCTGCTTCAGCTTTCTTTTAGATGTAGATTTACTGTTAATAGGTTGTATCTATATGGCGGACCAGAATGTAGGTTTTAAAATGTTTTATGTTGCTTCTTAGATCTAGGTGACTAGAAAACATAAAATTTATAAAACAAGCTTTAGATTAATTGCTTTGGCAGATTTCTGTCAGCATGCACTTTCTCTTAAAAAATTAACAGCTTTTGTCTGAGTATTCTTGTAATCCACAAGCTCTGCATACTGATACAGAATTCTTGATTTTTATAATTTTTTTTAACTTTAATTTAAAGAAGCTAAAATAATTTAAAAATGCTTATTTATCATCAAGAAATAATAAAGTGTTATTATATCATAATTTCAGTGAAACTTGTTGAAAAGATATTATTATTATTATTAAGCAATTTACATAAGAAAGAGACATGCTTTGGCATCTATTTTAGAAATCTACCTTAGAATGAGATAAATCATGTCTTAAAACCTCCTACTTTTGCCACCGACAAGGGAATTACAGTGGCTAGCCCAGGTGAAGCTGTATACATTATAAAGATCCAAGGTTCAGTGAAGTTAGTGCCAGAGTCCTAAAAAGAAGATACTTTCTGCCATTTGGTTTTTCACTGGGATAACCATTAAAAGTCTTCCTCTGACCAAGTTACTACGCCTGAACATTTTGTTCAGCCTTCCATTGCCCTTTAGGAAATATTTTCTGTCCGCACGGGTGGTTCATTGGCACCAGGATTTCTGTGGAAAATAATCTGAAGATCTTATCCCCTCAGTGGCTGTAACTACATCTAAAGGGTGATACACAGATTCTTTTTCAGATAATTTTGTCTATTATTTCCAAGTCCCCTGGAAGAAATTACCCTAACTCAACCAGTCAAAGCATTCCTGGCTCTGTCCTCATCCTCTCCCTCTGAAGATCCATTTGGATGGAGCTTTCACTAACTGCAGTTCATACATGTATCATCCAGGGTGCTGATGACACATGGACATTCTGCCAGTGTGCACATATACTACATGAGGATGTGTACCTCATATTCTTAATTTTTCCAAGTGTTTGAGCCTAGCTGTAAAGTACATCAGTTATTAGTGTGAGCTTTAGTCTTGTGGTTCTTCACACTATGAAAGTTATTAACTACTTGCATTTTATATTTATTATATTTTATAGTTGAAGTTTAAGAACTAGACAGTTCCCAGTAAAGTGCCTGTTTAAATCAAGGATATTATAAGTTCTGTTTCACAAACATCTATTCTTTTCCTGTCTTGACTGGTATGACAGCACTTCTCAGTGGTCACAATCTCTATTTGCACTACCAGACTTTGTTGGCCATCAAGCTGGCACAACATTTCCTTACCACCTACTTCACATTGCTATTCCTGTTCTTTCTGTATCTCATTTACTATGCTTCTCCACTTACCTATTTTTCCATTATATCATTCTTCCCATCTTTTCATCTTATTGGTATTTTAACATATATGTCTCAAAGCAGATCTTCTGTTTGCCTATTTTTAATTTTTGCCTTTTTCTAGTAGTTTGTGGATTCCTGACAATCCTCCTGCTGTTGACTCCTGAAATTTTACAGTCATCTTCTACTTTCATTCTTCATCTTTAGGAGTTTTTAACATTACTCTTTCACCTCTTCTCCCATCTGACTCACTGTTCTTTCAGAATACAAGAAAATTCCCTGTGACTCCACTTCTGCCCTTAACTATCAAGCATTCACAGATGGTCCTTGTAACATGAAAAAAAAAAAAAAAGTTATATGCTCTGATACATTTTTAAATACTATGGAATTTTGCCCCCAAATTGGCTAAATAATGTGATTGGAAACTGGAGGTAATGTGACCCTTTCAAAATAAACCCAACAAAATCCTCTTTCGTGATGATTATCTAAAGGGTATAAAAATATGAAGACATAGGTGTATCAGATTAAATAATTAAATCCCTTGCAAAGTAGGGTGGTCAAAAAGATGTGGAAAACCTTCCTCAGAAAAAGAAGAAAAGTTTCCACCACGAAGGGTTTTCTCCTTTGACAGGACATACTGACCTTGGTAGTATTATGACAACTAAGATCTATGCCAGCTTTTAGTTAGTGAGAAGAGGGCAATATACCTACATATAGGTGAAGGCTAGGGATTATGAACTGGGGACTTCAGTTATAACCTTTTATTCAAAATTTCCTATTCCTAACTTATAAGAAATACTCAGTATTTCCTAATGGCTTTTGTGAGCCACTCAATTCTTTGCAGACATGATACAGAAAACTTTAAGGCTTTAATTCACTAGGAAGTAAGAGATATAAAGCTGAGGCACTGCAACAGCTTTAATATTTGAGGAGGAGAGAGAAAAGAAGCTACCATTCAGTCCTGATTTAAAGATTTGCAGGTTAAGGGAAATAGAGAGAAAAAGGTATTTTATTTTACACCAGAAGAAAGCCTACTTGGTAAAAATAAATAAATAAATAAAAATCCAATTAGTAAGTGAGGAAATTAAATTAATGGAGAACTCAAAAGAGCCTAATTGCTATGTATTTCTAAAATCTATCACTAAGAGGTAATAGATAGCAAAGAATAACAAGACTGTCAATACCAACAGGACTATCAGTACAATTACTGGTGAACTTGCTAAGGGGACATTCAGAAAATGTAGACGTATCAATAGGAGAGTGACTAAAACTAGGCACAGGCCCTGGTCCAGTCATTACTGAAGCTGATGGCGATATGACAAAAGGTCCCAAGGATTCCATTATTTAAAGGCCACGTGTGTCAACTCTCTGCAGAACCACCAGATCTTTCTGCTATATTCCACACTCTCGCGCTGCTTCCCTACCTTGGCTCTGTAATATTTACTGAGCTATCACATATCTTTACTGCATCAATAGATTACTTCTCAGTGCATTCACTCTTTTCTGTAAGAAAATAAGTACATAGATCACATCGTGCTATAGCAGGAAACTAAGAGGTATATAGAATAATATTCAAATAGTTGATGTTCCATAAAAACAGTGTTTTATAGCGAAGAAAGCACTGTGAATAAGTGACTGTCCAGATATGCGGTAAAGTGATTTCACACATTTTGTAAGCCCAGTTCCTGTTGTCTGTCAGCACTCAGCATACAACACTAAGCAATAAAGCTTATCTGATAAAGAGTGAGCAATATGAAGTGTTATTGTTATTATTATTATTGTCATTCTAAAATATTGCCCCTGTATTAGCAAGGGTAGAATGCTAGCAATATCGTACTTGGAGTTTAAAGCAGGGACTAGTGAAGGACAAGATTAGCATATTGTATAAAAGATGAATACAATATATGAAACACATAAAGGAGAATGGAAGGAGAATACTAAAAATTATTAGATGAATGGAGTAGGAGGAAGGAAAAAGCTGAAGAGGTGTTAGTTAACCCCTTAAGGGATCTGAATCTTTCCAAGCAAAAGAATGCCATCTGCATTAAATTGTGTTATATTAATTTCATGTTTATGTTGTTCCATTACTCTATATCAGTACCTATAGTGCTATATTTGCAATCTCTAAACACGAGTTCTTGCTTAAAGGTGGTTTACCCCCCCAATTTATTACTAAATCTTCTCAGAATGACTGGCTTGTCCCTGGGCACATCATTTAGGATAATCCAATGTTTCTCCAAAATCACAAGTTTCTTTCATGGAAAACTGTTACAAACTCAGGGTCCAGACCAGACAACATGCAACAGGCAAAGAGAAAGCAAAGATGACTTCAGGGCAATAGTAGCCTAGCATGTGTAAGCATAAATACAGCTACTATATATGTTCCTCAGATCATCCCATTCATATCTTAGAAGAAATATTCTTTGGGTAAAAGCAAAAATAAATAAATGAAAATAAGAAGAAAATAAGATGCCATAATACCTTGCTTCAGAAAACAAATTTATCCAAAACAGCAGCTACATAACTTCCCTAAGAGTGTTTTTTCTGAGTAATCTTCTCTTCCACTGATAAAAATGGCATTGCCAGTTTATTGCATAAGCAATTGGCATTTCCTATTTAATCCCAAAGCTACCCAGAAGAGTTTCAACAAGGACAGAAGTCTCTTGCAGCAGGAAAGATGCAAATTTGAACATTAAACATATATATTTTTCCCCTCAAAAATACATTATGTCTGTTTCTATCTGTCACAGTCAAGAAAATCACTTCCAAATGATTGCATTTTAAAAGTAGTATTTAGATATTTGGCGGTGTAAATAATTCTAACTTAAACTGACTTGCTAAAATTAGCCCTGAAAATGGATCCCAAAGAGAAGTGGACCATACAATGGAAGATCAGAAAAATATCCTTGGCAACTAATTTCTCCTTTGTATTTTACATTTCTTTCTTTCCTTCATTTTTAGCTCTCCTTTCAGTAAAGCTGAAGCTCCGAATTCAATAGGATGTAACTTTCATGATGTGCTTACATGAATTGTCTAAACTAGAACAAGTTCCTGAATCAGTTCTTAGTCTTTAATACAAATGGAGGAGAACACAGGTCTTCCTTTCACATGACAATTTAATATATTTGTGGGTAGGTTTTTTCCTTCCCATTAAATCTTTATTCTCTGTTTTTGACATCAAAATTATTTGTACAGAAGCTAATGGTTATGTCACAAATATTATATCAAGTAGTGAATAAATAAGATGACATCTGTTAGCTTTGGGGACCATCTGTTAGGCTGGGGAATTATGGATGTGATGTTAAATTTAAATTATATTAATTGTAAGCGCAATAGTATGGTGTAATAGGCAGTATAACAGACTAGTAACTTTCTGATTTCTCTTGTGAAAAGTGGGAAGTGTGGCTGTAGCCAAGGGAATTTCAACAACAACAACAACCAAAAAAAAAAAACCCAACCAAAAACAAGCAAACAAAAACCCCACATAAGGGACAGGTTATATTTGGGAAGCACAGAAAAATAAAAAGAAAAGAAACTTTTGCATAGTCATGAGTATTGGATTATGTAAATACTTGTAGCTCTCATTTAAGAAGGCATTGAAGCACATGCTGGACTAGAAGTACAAACTCAAATGTCAGGTAAATTACTGAAATCTGAGAGAGATTTCAAGAAATGGAAACCTCGTAGCAGAAACCTTTCCCTCAAGAGACTCTGCTTTCTTAGAGTCTGGCACTTTCACTCTTATTAGGTGCTTTTGATCCCAGAATTATATCATAAGTAATTCTTGTCATAGGTAAACATAATGGACAGATTTATGCACAATCTAAATCTTGCAATCAAGAGTATTGGGGGCAGAATTTTCAAAGAAAATACTGTTGCAGAGTCACGTTATACATGAATGCGTGTATTATATAATATATGTTATTATGTGTTATATATTGTATATATTCACATATAACTTGTGTCTGAGTTTGAAGGACATCCATCCTGCATGTTTTGAACAGATACAAAGTACTTAGTTTGATTCATGAAGCTGATTTTTTTCCTCTTCCTAAATTCACAGCAATTTATCCGAATAGGAAGTGTGACTTGCCAAACAACCTCAGTTCTGGTTAGTTACCTGAAATGTGTTTTAGTAGTCTTCCTCTTTCTCTCTGCTCCCTTGAAAGGCATCAGGTATGCTGGTTAAGTATTTTCACTGCTTTGACTTAAGCTTTGTAAGAAATTTAAGTTCCTGTATGTTTTTTGCAATCCATGTTTTACACAATCTCTCTCTTTCTTACCTCATATATGCTCTCATATGTTTTTCCTTATATTTCTTTGTTGTTTCAGGCAATTACACAATTAATTCCATTTTTTAGTCTCTACAATTGAATTCTTCCCTGTATCTTCCTGCATAATAACTATACATTTATGACTTTACCTCAGCTCTTCTCACTTAGATATCTCTTTCTGAATTTACTTTTTTTACAGAACCCATTGAACTCTATTGACTCTCCCTTCCTGTTGAATTTAGCAATGGTAAAAAGGCAGGAGAGAGGGTATTTGTGAGAAAAGCAAGGTTAAAATAGCTAATAAAACATCATCTCAGTCATTGTCTTGAATTCCATTTCATCCACACTTTCTTCATTCAGTCATTGTCAAATCCATTTGCAGATTCTTCAGAGCAGAATAGCGCTTTTTCTCATTCTTAAGACATTCTAACATAGTGGAAATGCCCTGTAAATAATTATAAAAGATATTGGGAATACAATGATTTTCTATGCCTTGATTAATATTGTAGTCAGAAGCTGGGGCAAGATAAGATTCAACCCATATCCCAGTTCACTGAGACCTAGACTGGTGACTTCATTTCATTTTTTTCATTGTGATTGAATCAGGGAGTTGGATCTCACAATTATTTTTTAATTTTTTTTTTTTTGTACTTGTCAGATATTCTAATGAAAAACATTCATAATAAAAAAGTAATTGACAGGAAAGAATCCCAAACAGTTCCAACTATGCTCTACTAATTAATTTCATTTCTGTTTACATGAAACCAAATCAAACTGAAAATGTTTTTGTTTTAACAGATGACAGTAACATTTTGAAAAAAAACCCAAACATTTTCGTACAAAGATTTTTACCTCTATTGAAAGCTTTCCAATAAATATTTGCATTTAGATTTAGTCCTAATACAGGACCTTAAAGAAAAATTCTAAATACAAGTAATTTTTTATCTCTTGTGTCCCAGAAATTTTGGATTATTCCTATCACCTACAAGCTTCCTTCTAATGTCAGCATTTCTACATATCTTTCATTGCTATTTCATGTAATCTGTTGTAGTTTATTGGACATTATTGTTAAACAGACACTGTATTTTAAAGCTGCCTGAAGTAACTTCCAATTGTAATTTCTAAGGAAATTTTACAGAAACTTGAACAACAGAGCAATATAAGATGACATCCTCCTGTCTTTGTATTTGCTTTCGAATCTTCTTGGAAAATATTAGGAAGGGCCACACTTGAATAATTCTATGTGTTCTGAGTCTTCAAAACTTCACTCATTTTAAAAATATCTTTCATATTGCAACAATGCCTCGTTCTTAGAAGTTCTGGCTGATCCCAAACCTATCATGAAATATTGCCAGCTTATAGACAGTGACACCAGTCCACAAGGTTGTGATATGAATTAATACATTCTTATTAATAATAATAATAATCTAACTGAACAATATAATTTCTAGCAGCCTGGGTAACTAGCTTCCAGAAGGTCTTTACAGCTTTTAGAATTAATTAAATCATCCAGAGGCAAAAACAAAACAAAAAAATCTTCAGCCATCAGTATTATATGAACCATGCTGAGAAGCCTTCAGGCTAGGATAAAAGAACTTGACATATAAATATATATTAAAAAAAAAAAAAAGATAGAAAAGTACTGCAATGAAGTATACGGGAATGAATGAGAAATAATTCTAACCCTCAGTTGCACCTCTTAAATTAATATACACTACATTGTAAATCAATCCTAGATTTTTAATTCCTAAGCTGTACAAAAAGTGAGGATAAACCATGCCACAGCTTTTAAGAATATCATGTGGTCTTACGAGTTTATTTTTGGTGGGAGTATTTTGTTAAGTGTCACATTAAAGATTAAGCTGTGTCATCTTTGGCAAAGGTATGTTATATAGACAAAATGAAGATCAAGAAGTGAGATGATAGCGTGCTAGTACAAAAGCAGAAGATATCTCTCAGCATTCCTGCTGCATCACATCACTATTGCTTCTTGGCCCCTTAACCTTTCAGTGCTCACTGTGGTGAAACATTAAACTCCCACATGCTTCTGCTGTCCCACTGATGTTTTCCCTTCTACATGTGAGAACTTCAATGGCTGCTGAGCTTCACTTAGTCTTTCACTATGAAATTTCCATTTCTATTATATTCCATAGCCATAGTCTCACTACAGGAAGATATTGTGGGCTTCCCAAATATAATTCACTCCTGATCCACTGAAAAGGAGACTGTTCAAAGTTTGAATATAACTTGGTATTAAGTAAGTAAAATAGAAGAATGGTGCTTTTTGAGACCCAAGATATTTTATTTTTATTTCAACTCTTCCATACAGTTGACAATAAAAGCATGATTTCTTCTTTATCAAATATGAAAAGTAAATGAACTCTCTGGTTCTAACTTCCCCAAAGAGGAGGAGTGACAATTCATTCATTGTTTCATGAATGAGTTTCATTCAGATTGCTATTAGTTCTTTATTGTAAAAATGACTTCAGAATTCTTTCAGGCCTGGATTCAGCTTCCATCTGCTGCAAGATATCACCCTTCCCTCAAAAGAAGGTTTTGAAGTTGAATAACCAAAAAAAGATTAAGACCCTATTTAAGTGTAGCTATGCAAAGGGTGAAGATTTATACAAATGTGCAAGAAAAAGAAAGAACACTAACAGGAAAAGAAGAAAGAAAAAAAGAAAAGCCCAATGTTTAATGACATGCTTTTGGGATGACTTTTTACTAAGTGGAAGTACACCAACATTGAATAGTGCACTTTGTAACTCTATGTATTAGCAGTTCTGCCTGAGAGCTTTATAAAAACCCTGCCTTTGTTATCACAGTGCCAAGTCAACAGTGTATGTCTCAAGGAAATTTCTATCAGAAATAGCAGGGAGGTAATCACCTACAGAAACATTAAAGGCAGTTAAGTGCCTTCCCAAGAAAATCATTAAATCAAAAATTTTAATGTCAGCATGCACAATATGAATGGTCTTTAGCATCCATCCTGAAAGAATTATCTGTTTAAAAGGTACGTAATGCATTTCTTATGGTTTAATTTTTCTCAAACAGTATTTTGACAGTACTAAATGTTACAGGTCTGTGCCATAAAAGCAAGTGAGATGGGAATATTCTATACTTAGTTCATTGTCAAGGTTTTATGACCCTAACAAATTAATTTCTATCTAGTTGGCTAAATTAGGTTAATATCTACAGAAAAACAGATTACTTATTTTTTTCCCCCTCCATAAGTCTAAATGTTAAAAGACAAAGGATCAAGTCCATGAATCAAGAATGGATTCAGCAATCTTAATTTATTGTGACTGAAAAATGTCAATTAGAAATCTAAACATAAAAAGAGGAAAGGGTCATTTTCATATTATGTACAGCCATCACATTTGTGGCTTTTTAAAAACATCCATAATAGTGTTTGCAATAAACATAAATTCCAAGGGCTCCTATTCTCACACAATATTCTGTGAGACAAGTGTATAAAAACAGTTTGAAATGGAAAATGTTCAATCTAATTTTTTTCCCCAGGGTTTCTCCACTGTTTGATTAGAGAATGGCTGCATTCAAACATATTACCATTCTGTCAGCAGCACTCACAGACTTGTACTTTCACTGCATGATAAATGAAGTTTACACAGTTTATGTTGTGTGAGGACAGAGTCTAGTGATTCAGTGACATGCATGAGATTTGCAAGTGTCTGGTTTGGTTAATTATTAAACACCACATAGTCTTAAGGTTTCAAGAATTCTGTGCAAACATGGAAACCAGATGGACAAGATCCTTGGGTGATGTAAATCATCCTAGTACCAAGGAAGGAAGGACAGGAAAATATACCAGCTTCTACCACCAATGATCTGGCTGGTGGAAATTTTTTTCCACTTATATATGTTAAAATACAGATTCCTATTTAAAATTAATCCAGTGTTTAAACAGGGTTTTTTTGTTGACACATCAGTCATAGATACTTTACCCTTACACTGTTGCTTGGCAAGCAGTACACATACAAGAAGTGTACAAATTATATGGCTGCTACTTTTTTTTTTTTTTTTTAACATAAACTGTTCATCCATTCTACAAGCTGATGGATCAGTTTAGTGATATCTGCTAAAGGTCTGCATCATGGTGAAGAAATATAGAAGGTTTGTCTTCTCAGTTTTTAAAGGGGAAGATAAGTGATGACTTGTTCATAGTCTAAAAATACGTAAAAAAGAAGATAGTCCTGATAGTAGAAGGCTGTTCCATTTGCCAAGTAAAGAACATAATCAGTCAACAGCTAGACACTGACATTAGAAACACTTACATGAGAAATATCATGCAGTATTGTAATAAAAAGCTAGGGTAGATTCTCCATTCTCCATTTAATCCAACTTACATTAAAGCTGGATGTGATTCTAAACATTTTGATATGATTCAAAGTAACCATGGCTTGACAGCTGCAGGTCTTTTGGGTTAGGAAAAATTCCAGACTAGATGATCCCAATAGTCCCTCTTAGTGTTAAAATACATAAATACAAAGAACTACTTTTGGAGGATGGAGAAAAAAAGAGAAGGAAAGTCCTCATGCTTCAGGTCATGCGCTAGACTTAACTACCATAGTCAGCAGAAATAACTTTCAAGTGATAGATCACTCCTAGGTGGTCTGTTGCACTTTGCCATGGTGCTGCTCACAGGCAGAGTCAAAGAACTTGACTAACACCACCTTCTTCCATAATTGTATGGTACCAGCACCCAGCCTGTAGTCTCAGAGCTCCAATCTGCCTATGACCCCTAGGGCATAGGCTCAAGGTTTCAGTGCCCTTGACTTTATGGAAATACACATTTATTGACTGAGGGAATAAAACCATGTAGTTTGCTCTATCTGTATGTTTATCTTAATATGAGATCTACCCTCAGGCAAATATTCTAAGTGTCCAAATACCATCTTCAGCTATATAAATATCTCTTACATAGAAAATCATCATTGTTTTCAGACAGTTAATGTCATAGATAAGTGTAATAGGTCACCCTGACAGGAAACTTATCCAAGGAACTCTACTTTTCATCTTGGGTACAAGACATGAGTGTATATTGGTGAGCATATCCTATGAATGATCTACCACAAATAAAATCTACAGATTTTTGAATCCCTTTCTCATTAACTTGACGTATTGGGGATCCTAAAACAGTCATAAAAACAAGGTAAAGAAATGTGCCATAAGTGAGTCATACCCTTCCTTTTTACTCCATAAGTAACATTCTTATTTTCAGACAAAGTACTGCTTTTTGTTTTGGTTTGGTTTGTTCTCTTTTTCCTCTATATCGAGCAGAAAAGTAGAGTCATGGTTAAAAGCAGAAGGGATATTTCCTTTTCAGAACACCTTTAAATGTAAATAAGCCCAGAAACAATGTATGTATTTACAAGGTGCTTTCTTTCATGCTCTTGTTTATATTTAGTTCTGGAATAATTTGTACATGTATTTCCAAAATGTTTTATCATAAAGTTTTCAACTCACACTTGTTAACCTTCTCTCGGGCTCTCAGCAGGCACAAATGAGCCCGGTTTGAGCACTGTAAGTGTTCTGTTTCAGTTCAGTTTGTACTCTTTTCTGTTAAAGTACTGAGCTGCTGGGTTTGGAGTGGGCACCTTTCTTATGACAGGGTGATTACACACAGCAAAGAAGTATCTTCAGATGAATACTGATGCAAACAAATAAATGAACATCTCGAAAGCAATCAAGATGTCAGTATTGCCTTCATATCAACAAAATTGTACTAAATGTAATGAAACATCAGTTATCCATACAGATGTTCCATACAAGTTTACAGTTCTCAGCAGCCAAATCCCCTTTCCCCAAAATTGCTGTGTTCTGTCCTCCATGTATGGTTTCTATCCTTATGTCACATTTCTTTTCTGGTCATCTTTGCAGACAATGCTATTTTCCTTTCCTTTCCTTTCCCTTCCCCTCCCTTCCCTTCCCTTCCCTTCCCTTCCCTTCCCTTCCCTTCCCTTCCCTTCCTCTTTTCTACGCTTACTTTCATGCTCCGTTCTTGGCTCTAACAAGTTTAGAATTAATACTGAAAAAACCTCAAAAATAATGGAGAGCTAAACTCTGTTTTGCCACCTTCCAGAATCAAGATTCTTTCCAGTCATTGCAATTGTTTTCTTTTTTCCTTATTCTCCATCTGCCCTGGATATTTAGGAACTGATCTACGAAACATGTAATTTCATTACTCTGACTAAAATAAGTGGGCCTTACTCAAAAAGCAAAACAGCTTTAAAGCATTAAATAGCATTATGGCCTTGTTGAACAGATATAGAAGTAAGTGTATATTTAAATGAATGTATTGCTGACTTAGGTCCATAGTTTTCAAATCAACAGATTGCTTGGGCCATAAATAAGAAAAAAAATCATAATGCTTAAGGAATTATTTGTTCTCCTGTAGGACGGATCAGCAACTAGGAGTAACTTTAATGTATTGCTTACTGTAATAGGAAGAGGCAGCATGTGCAGAATATTTTATTTAAATGTATTGATCTTTTGACATATGGTTAAAAAAAGAGAAGACATTCCAGGAGATCTGATGAAAAAAATCTCGAGTTATGTTTTACAGAAGCTTTGCATATAACAAAAGACAATACTAAAACAAAACTCTTTACAAATACATTAATCCTGGAGCCACCCATTTATCATATAAGTCTCAGACAAGACTCATAAGACTCATTCATGTATTGTTGATGAAGGTCACAGAAAGGCAGACTTTCAAATGACCTTCTCTCTCCCTAGATTACTGCAATGAAACTGTGAAATGAACAAGTGAAGAATACTATATGATTTCCAGTGGCATACACTCTGAGTAAGCAATCCTTTCACATCAAATGCAAACTACCAGATGTGAAAGTCTGTCCTGGGCTGCTCTATCCATTAATTTTTATACCTGCTCAGATGAGGCAGAAAATGGCTCTGCTGTATCTTTTAGGTCCTCCAAAAGGTAAACAAGTTGGGTGTTCAGCACTTAACAGGTTCTGTAAAGAGCTGTGGGACATATCAGTTGGTGTAATCATTACTGCAAGTAAATAAGGTGTCTTTTCTGCCTCATCCAATCAAACATGTTGCTGTGAAGCCTAAAACCTACCATACACTGGCTTGCGGTGTCTGTTCACCTGAACCAATAGAGAACAGAGATGATCTCCCTGAGAAATTTGGTGCTCCTAAGGAGAGAACATTCAAGGGATTATCCCAGAAGCCATATGTATGCACCTGGACAGACACACGTATGCTGGCTCTATTTGGAAGGTGGTGACCATATATTGGCCCTGGGTTTTGTGCAATCTTTAAACTGTCTCATAATGAATTGATACTCCTTGGACAAACTAGGACACCACTAGCAAGTGAAATGGGATAACTGAATTCTAAAGTTTCATAAGTAAATGTTTCAGAACCTTCTTAAAAACACAACTCCTCCTGACAGAGAACTTCCATCTTTGCCTGGAGAAGGAAGTTCTCATATTTTCTGTACATTTTTTATGTCACCTTCTCAAATATTTATGTTTAAAGTTGCAAGTTGTCACGCTTATCCTCTGCAGAGCATTGATTCTCTTACCTAGGAGATTATGCACAATTGCTTTTGCAGTTTTGAGCATGAAAAGAGTAAAATACTAATGCCACTTTTCTCATGAAACAGCAAATAACATTTATACTCATGAGTCACTGCTTCAAGAAAACTGAACAGGGAGAAAAAGATAAACAACAAAAGGCAAATATTCTTACCAGAACTGTTCACTCTATCTAAATTCAGGAACCTCCATGTTTCCTCCTTCCCTACACCCTCTTTCCCCCTCTGCTTCCTCCAGTGCATGAACACCATGTATCTGTTCAACAGCACAGACGACATAGAGGGGACTGTAAGAATGGAAAGGCCAAAGTGTGAAATTAAAGCTTGGCTGTACAAATTAGTAAGCATTTTCTAAGTAATATCAGTAGGTATATAAGACAATTCTACCTTGCTGGGCATAACTGAGCTAATAATTATGGATTAAATTAAGAATAAATTAAAAAAAAAAAAAAGAGAGAGAAAAACATAATAATATGCCTGGTTTGACAGCTGCAGATCTAATACCATCAGTACAGAAAAGAAACTTAAAGAAGAGCTACAGCAAAGTTATGATTAAGAACTTCTTAGCTATTTATCACCTTTCTTATTTAGTGTTCCCATGTTTCTGGATGGTTGGGTATGCGTTTATGCCTGATGCATGTAGTATATCAACTGTTTTCACAGTGTATTTATAAAATACTTCTAATGGCTTATAATGGAATATTTTGCTTTTTGATAAAAAGAATAATCCATCAACGCAACAGGGAGAATGGAAATAAGAGAAAACATTTGTTCAGAAAGCTTTTAAATGATGCTGTTTGTTCATGTTAGCATTTTTTTCCTATCTCTATGTCTACCCTTCTTCCAGGAGGACCAAATCAAGCAATTACATAGAGAAGAAAAAAAAAAGAAAAAAAGAATACATTGCTTCACAGTTCGCATATTACCAGAGGAACTGGCAGGGGATGATTTGCAAAATTGCTGAGCTCACGTAACAACAAATGAAGTCCACAATTGCTGTACCTTGAACACATGGAAAGCTGTACTGTAGTAAAGATTCTAAAAACCAGTGTTGTCAGCATACCAAATAAGGTACCTCAAATTAGAAACTTTTAGCCTTTCTCTGCTTCAACTACCCATTCGTAAGATGGGATAATACAGGAATACAGTGAAAATACATGTATTATTGTCTAAGGCGTACTTGGTTACCATACTGATAGGTACTATAATTCTCCACAAGATAATTAATAGTTCAGTGTCCCAGACAAGTTTTCAAATAGCATGCAGAAACTGTGATGATCAACAGAATGTAGCACAGCTTCTTACTGATGTTCATCCATCCATTCAGGAGGCAGGAGATGTGGGAAAATGGTCTGAGGACAGTTTTTTGCATATACACAACTTTAAGTTTCATAGATGGCTTTAAGCTCTTAAACAATTTTGCAATAACTAATGCAGCAATAACAATGAGGGGAAACTGAAGGACAGAGCAAAGGGATCTTACAAATTGTATAGAAGGAGCAGGAACAGTTGAAAAAAGAAAGGAGAAAAGCTGGATGATACTGTGTGCTTAGTGGTAAGTGAAACTGCACTCAGTAGGCATAATCATGAAGCCCACAGAGTTCTCCATACATAATTATAAAAGTAGAATAAAATGGGGTCCAGAATGTAGCTCTTTAAAATACCAATAATACATTACTTTAGGCAAGTCTTTGTGCCAGACTCTCCTCACCAGTAAAAAGTGATCAGTGATACCTACTTTGGTACAGCTCTGCGTATTCATTATTAAAATGCTGTAGGAGTGAAACTTTAAAATGAAATATGTACGTCAGACCACCAATAGTTACTTGGTCTGTGAAGATATCAGGACAAAACAAAACTAGTTCTTTCTTTTCAGGAGTGTAGAGGTGGGTGAGCCAGATTACATCTGGCATCTTTAACTTGCAATTTTAGAACAATTTTTCTGAACAAGATTCAAATAGTTGTCCCTGAATTCCCAAGAATTTTAACATATTGTGCCAGCATGACACCAAATTCATTAATATTTCACTCTTAAAGATCTAAGAAAACATTATTTAATATTAATGAACGTACGGGGTATTATTATACATATGCCCCATGGTACAGTATTTGCCTTTTGTAATGCTGTTTGGAAGCGCTCTGCCCTGTGGACAGATGTGACTATCAAATTCAACGCCTGCAGCACATTTGCTGACCTTCAGCAAGCTCTGACTTTTTTATGCTGCAACATTATTTTGTTTTATTATTTTACCCAAAGAGAGCAGTCTGTGATCAGCAGAGATGCTTTTTTTCTTAATCATTGATCCCATATTCATAAATATTCAGATTTTCAGTCTCCTGGGAACACTGTTCACTATTTCTTGGTATCGGAAAAAAGCAATGAAATCATTTCAACCAAAACTCAACACACTAAAGCTGATAGTCCAGTTGTATTAGTAGCATAAGACCATTTTTGTTTGTGCTCATTTAATTCTGTACAATTCTAAGCCTGCAGTCTACAAAGCTTTCACATTAGGCGTAGCTCCATTTAATTCAAGAGGAATACTTACAAAGTGTCAGACCTTGAATTTGCAAAATCTGGAGGGAAGCATTTTCTTTATTCTTACTACCAGATTCTGGTAGAGTTGGCCTGTGATTAAACTTGTCAGGGACCTAGAAACAAGTCAATACATTAAATTAAAAAAAAAAAAAAAAAATCAGACTGAAGCCTGACACCAATATAAAATGGGAATAATATCATTAAATTTAATGGATTAAAACTGGTACTTAGAAACAATCTGTCCATAGTGTCTTAGCAGTGAAGAGAGGAAATTAAAATACTTTTGAATCATCTCTGTAGAAGACACAAGTAAGGAAATGATCTTTATGATGCAGTCAGTTCAGCAAGTTATCTTAATTCCTTCAGGTCAGAGGCCTTCAGTTTAGCATGTTCATAGAATAAGCTACATATATTTTTTGTAAACATATGTACATTAGAGTGAGAATACCTGAAACATAATGATGACTATGAGTTTGATAATCTCTTGCAGAGAGAACAAATGACACATTTTTGTAATTTCTTCTTTCTTTGTACATAAGTCTCACAAAAATATTAGGAAGAAAAGCAACCAAAAACTTAAACAGAAACAAAGCAGCCTAATTTTTCTTATCATTATATATGTATATATAATTATACATGTAATTTTATTATAATTTATTTTAAATTTAATTTATGAGGACACTCCATTGTCAAGTACTGGTGAAGAGAAAAAGGAGGATTTACATTCTTAAATTTGGGCTTTTCAGGTTATGCAGTCACTTGAATACCAGGACACTGCCTGAAGTAAGAATATTGTGCTTATCTCTACTCTGGTTTAAGATATTCCTGTAGTTGTACAATTTTAGACCAGGATAAACCTACAAAATATCTGTCTGAATCACATGGTCTTGACAAACATAAAATTTTGGAGATTGGGAGAGAGAAGGAAAGGATGTATCACACTACAAAGACTTTGAATCTTTCATGTTTTATTTCTAAATGCTATTATATGTAATTCATATAAGTAATACTTTTCCTCCATTAAAAGTTGTGTGAGAAGGATTATAAAGTTTAAAATATTAAGGTTGTACGTATGCTAAGTATCTTAAGTATCTGAAGTAAAGGATTTGTGCCCTCTGAATAATATATTTGACAGTTGGGAGCAAAGTAGATTTTGTCAAGTAATTAATAAAGCATATTGTTAATAAAAACAAAAACTTTGTTTGAACACTAAGAATAAGCCTTGTACTGAGTGATCCAATAGTGGTCCATAACATAATTTATCTGCCAGTATCCCAAAATAAATAATCTTCTTTTATTAGGAGATTATTATTTATTTTTTTATCAGTAAGTGTCTTTTGCCAGTGAAGCCGAAAGAATCTAGGGAATAGTTCTCCTAGCAGTATTCATAATAGGGAAAAAAATCTTAGGTGTGTATTATGTGATCTGCAAAGGAATATCTGCTACCACCTTGAAGAACAGAGTGCTGAACTGCAGTTTGCCCCAAGAAAGCAAAACATTCTCTCTTTAGTCTGATATAATTATTAGCATTTTCAAATCACTTTAGAAATAATTAAAAAAGAGTTATTTTTTGCAAAATACGCCTCCTTTCTAACACAATGACATGCACCACCCTAGGAGAGGTAGTGATAGGACAGGGGGTAATGGCTTTAAACTAAAAGAAGGCAAATTTAGATTAGATGTTAGGAAAAAAATTCTTCAGTGTGGGGGTGGTGAGGCACTGGAACAGGTTGCCCAGAGAGGTTGTGGAGGCCCCCTCCCTGGAACTGTTCAAGGCCAGGTTGGATGAGGCTTTGGGCAACCTGGTCTAGTGGAGGGTGTCCCTGCCCATGGCAGGGGGGTTGGAACTGGATAATCTTTGAGGTCCCTTCCAACCCAAACCATTCTATGATTCTATGATTCTACGAATGAAGTGTCCTCATAACTTCAATTGTAAAGTTATTATCTCATTTTATTATGGATTGCTTGGATCCAATGCATATACGTAGCAACAGTTTTGCAGGTAATATTGATATGATTTACTCAGTCACAACCAACTTTGTTCATCAATATTTTTTTACAATGGAATTTTACAAAACACACAGAGGCATCTGGATACAGGGCGAAAGGGCCACACAGTGCTTGCATATTTAAATATTTTCACTCTGTTCATTTTGCTATCGCTGAAGCAATAGCTTAGAAACTGTGTCTGACATTGCTACAACTATCTGGGAATTTGGAGACGAGCACGTGGGAAAAAGGAGGTGAACTGTAATGAGAGCAGCTGAGGCAAATACTGTGTAAATCTCTATGAGAGAGAAAAAGAGCTCTCACCCTTAAGTCTTTGCTACTGTAAATGTGCTCTAAATTGATGTTAGTATGATGCTATCTGATTCGCCAACGAGAGACCCACATCTGGGACTGTATGGAGGCCATGCTTTGCTAGCCAGCAAATAGCTAAAAAGGTCTGATAGTTAGTCTGCTTCTGTACCTCATTTCCTTCATTATGCATTTGCACCATGACTTTGCAAACATAATATGGAAAATGTAGGGGGGGGGGGGGGAGAAGGAAAAAAAAGAGGGAGAGGGACAAAGATTACATTCTCACACTCAGGGGTAGTACTAGGAAAGGAAAAAAAAGTATTTTTGGTGGCTATTTGTCCAATGACTTGCTCAATCCAAGAAAATGAAGTTTTCAGTCCATAAAGAAGTTTTTTTCTCATGAAGAAAACAGTAACAGAATGATAATATTAAAATTAGCAGCACTAATGAAGTTGTTTCTGATTGCCTAATTTTTCACCAGCAGAGTTTACCAACTGCCCAGGTAATGAATATGGAGCTTATTCTGGACATGTCCTGTTTTATGTTCATTCATTGGACCTATTTTTCAACTTTCTCAGGAACTAGCAAGGCAACCAAAATAACTACAAATATCTCAGCTTTCCCCAAATTATGTTAATATCTTTATTAACAAAATTCATTATACTGTTTGCATATAGTTGATGCCCCTGCTTATGTGTGAAACAAAACCCGAGTGCTAATGACTTTCTACAATAGAAAAATGCAAAAATGCTCTTAAAATAGATAATTTTTCACTTAGGATAACTGATATACAACATTTTACAGTGAAAAATAAGGTACGTGAAATAGCGTTTTACCTACCTAATCTTATAGTATATATAATCATTGGCATAATATCTGAAAGCTATATAACCCTTATGATTTTTTTTAATCCTCATAATGTCTCTTGGATGCAATAGACAGGGATGGAAGAAAAAAACCCCATTTTACAGATGAAAGAAAGAAGCACAAAGTAGATTATCACTTACCTAAACTGACACAACTGATGTGTAGTTACACTGGGAACTATAAAAGTCTTAATGGTATGGTCCCTTTTATGGATAAAAACTTCTATAGATTGCTTTTCCTAATTCATAAATATGGCATATGAAAATAAATTATGATATTGCAAATAGAACTAAATAAACACAGCAAGAAAGGAAGCAAATATAAATGCTTGATTCGTGTATAGTGCAGATTTTATACAATTTCATTATCATATAAATAGCTCACATATATAATCTTTCGTGTGTTAATTCTGATAAATGTTACAGTAAAAATTAAGATTAATTGAGGTTGCTTTGAAAGATTTGCTAGGAGTTATATCTGCAGTACTTTTTAGCCTAGTTACATTATGTTCTGAAAAGTTTCAGTATTCTATTAGTGATTTACAATATCTGCTTACTCGTATTTTTATAGACTGCTAAACTGTGTAAAATTGCTTTTTTCAGTCTTAACTTTTGATGCTTAGAATTCTTCTTTGCTTTTTTTTTTTTTTTAAAGCTTGAATCTTCAGAATATACGGAGATCTTCTAGAAGACTGAATTGCTAAGTGCTTTGGAAATTAATACATGATAGCTGAGAAGAAGCATTAAATCTGCATAAACCTACAAAGGTTCACAGCTAAAATGGGTTACAAAAAGAAATTGAAGGGCAAACATTATTTGTTGTCATTGAAGGACACTAAGTTTTCTCACAGTCACAAAGGTATCTAGGGATATATTAATTCTTCCTTTGGATCTTACACATACAGAAGTACTGCATACCCTTCTGTGTAGGTAGAGATTCAAATAAGGCAGTTGAGAGCAGGAAAGAACTTGATCTGGCATATTTAATGAAATACGCAGTGAAACACTAGGAGTCTGATTTTTTTACTGACTTACACCTGGTGCAGATATTTTTGTCTTTAAAAACTGAATGAAAAATGGATTTAAAACATAACCACAGCCGAATGTCAACATTTTATACTCACTTTGCACAGATTTACAAAACTACCTGTTATATATGATAAACTAGGAAAAGCATATTTCAGTATGAGAGCCTCTCATTTCACGGATGTACCAAACACAACCTTTCATTTCAGAACCCATAAAAAGCTTTTTGTCACACTACTGCATCCTGAAAACCCATGACACAAACTGCATTTTGGGGTATCTCTACTTCCGTTAGTGGATTGTATCGGAATCTTGTTGTATCCCATTGTCTTTCAGCTGCAGTTCAGCATTTGCAAATTTTCACGACAGGAATTAAATTAACTTAGATCACCTCTCTCTCACTTTTACCCTTTCTTCTCCTGCATACTGCCAGTTTTCCTTTGAATGTCATCCATGCTGTTAGGTTAGAGTCCTACAAGCAAACCAGATTTTCTTGTATGGTATTAACCACCCTGCTGCTTTGGTACTCTATCCAAAATAAATGGGCATAGTGGATCTTCAGTCAGTAGTGCCAGGCTTAGCAATGCTCAGCAATGAAATTCCCCAGAAAACTTAACAAAATATGAAAAGCATTTATCCCATTTTCAGTGAATAAATGCCATGTCCCAAAGTTAGTGTCATACTTTAAAAACACACAATAGCATATTAATGAATTCTTTATTCTTTGCTGTTACTTTGCACTCCTCAAAATTCTATAATGCATATCATGCAAGTGTTCCTCTGGGATGAAACAGCAATAAATCTTTAATAAACTATGAACAACATTTCAGTCTGAGTGACAAACACTTCGCTACAAAAGTGTTACTGGATAAATTATATTAAAAATAAACAAACGAGGAGATATTATTAAAAGTTTGCCTCTTTTTCCAGATATGTGTCTCATATTTGAGTTTGCTTGGAATTAAACACCAGTAAATCTTTAATGAGATATGAATGAATATACCAATCACTTGAGAGTTATTGACACATCAATATCCATAGAATAGTATCTTATTAAACTATTGCAGTTCCTTCCTTGATAGGCATTATATATTCAATATTAATAATGCATGAACATTTTTAATTCATTTCTGTTGTTACACCCTGTCTTTACTCCTGCAGCAACATTATTAAAACTGATTTTATAAATACCATTTTTTAAGATACATATGTTAAGTATGACTGGTACTGAAGAGTTGTAAATGTAGCTGAGCTTAAAATTCCTAATTTATTACTGATAAATAATACATGGCTTAACAAACAGAATAGCGTTATACTTAAACTGTTCTTTCTACCAGATTGACCCAGAAAGAACGAGAAAGCTCTTTTACAAGTCTGACCTATATTTGTAAATTACTAATTTGCAAAGATCAGAGAGCTATGTAGGTGTGAATGCTGATCTTTCCACTTTGACATCTGGCTTCTGAGGATTCTCACTGCAGTGCCATCCACATCTTTCTTACACTTCCACGTGTCAGTTGCTGCTATGCTGATGTCACAGTCCTAATCTGATTCAGAGTACAGCATCGCTCTGAAGATGGGGAAAACTCTATTTTTTTGGCTTCTGTCTTCACCTGACACAGTGCCACTTACAATTGTTTTCTACCAGACCAAAACACTGAAAGGTTCTGCAGTGACATCGCCCTGCTGTCCTCCCAAGTCAGTCGGACAAGCACATAAAGCAGCACTGGTTAGAAATGAAATAGGGTGAGAACTGCATTTTGTAAATGAAGATTTAAACCTTTTAGTAGAATTTAAGGTTCTGCAAAATGTGTGCTTTTACATGTAAACAAGCGGTTGTGCATTTTCCCACCTGCTTTCTTTGCTTCTCTGTGTGCATTTACCTGTATTACACTTTGTTGTAAAGAATTGTCAAAGAGTAGTTTCTGGTAAAACCAAAGTAGAATGTCAGTACCAAGAGTTCATATTGACTTGAGATCCTATTTTAAAAGGCTATACAGATACATACACAGATAGGAAAGATCCCCAGCCCAGATTATTTGTTTAAAGCACTAAAGAGCAAATAATATTCATCACAAAAATCACTATATCAACAGTATAAATCTGGTCACATCTTAATGGTCTCAGATCATCCTAATACTGAGTTACTTTAACACCAACTATCCTGAACAACTGTTCATCCAAGCCACCATTTATTTCATTGACATATTGTGGACATCAGAACAAAAAGCAGTCATTGAAAAGGAATGTGAAACAAGAAAAAGTATGGAGTGGATGCAGACGAATTTGGGAAAGATGTCTTAAGGCAATGTAAGCAGAAGGGGAATATCTAAAGAGTTACAGAAATATTTTTACAAGGCCAGCATTACAGATGGATGGAAGATAAAAGAAAGAAAAAATAGAAAGGGTCAGAGTTGTGTGGGATGTTAAGGAGAAGTGTGAAGTAAAACACAAGGAGCCAGTACAATGATTAAAAGGTTAGAGAGGTGATGACAGACAGCAATGAGCAAGTAAGACAATCCTAGCAGCTATGCTTTTTACAGGTTAGAGTAGGGCCATGAGGATGTCAGACGGCAGACCAGAAGATGTTGCAGTAGTTAAGAATGATGGCTCTGAGAGTCAGCAAAAAAGAAAATGCCAGGCAGTCGAAACATTGTACAAGAAAAGTGAATAGATTAGGGAAGGGTTACAATCCATGAGCTGTGTAAGAGGAACAAGCTGAGGATTAATCCCAGTTTATGCAACTGAGTGACAACGAGGGGGACACTGTTGTCAACATTGATGGGCGATGGGAAGGAAGAATGGCTTGAAAGGAAAAGCAAACAGCTCAGTTTTGTTGTATGCATTAAGTCTAGCTTGGTGGCAACATGTCATCCAGGAACAGATGTCCGAAAGACAGGCTGAAAGACAGGTTGGGGTAGAGAGACAAAGAAGGGAAGGGAAGGGCAACAGGGGAAAGGGAAAAGGTAACGGAAAGGGAATTATGATTTTTGAGCTTAATCTTCTGATTGTGTTCCTTCCACTGGGAACAAGAGCAACATATGTGATAGATTATTTTTATTTCATGACAAAACATGATTTCATTTCTATTGTTATATACCTAACATATAAAGTTTAAATTAGAAAGTTCATAAGAAGTGGAAATCACCTAGGTATCACAACAATAAGTTTAGTCAATACTTCTGGATTAGAACTTAAATAATTGATGACATTAAAGATGGATATTGAAAACTCTTGATAATGATTCTCATTTATTTCTTGTGGTCTTCACATACTTCCTGTGCCGTTGCACAGCTGAAATGTTTCTTCTTCTACTTTTCTATCTTTCTTTTCCTTTTTTTTTATTCTCTTAGGAAATTAAAAATATACTATCTTGCCTGAGTGTGAGCCCAACTGAGTTTACAATGACATTGTTTATACCAGAAGACATTTCCCCTTGTACGAAAAATCTACAGTAAAGAACAAATTATCACTAGGAATAATTTCTTTGACTATGTGACATCACATTAGCAATGAAAACTGGGTGACTAGACAGCATCTAAATGTAGAGTGCTAGGTTTAGTTGCTAAGATCTAGACCTTGCCTGCATGTGGATACCTAAAAAGTGAGATAATTTAAGAGACATACAAAGATATGTGTTTGACTGCATACAATGGGTTAAGGGCTTTGACAGACAAAATATGGTGTGTACCCAAGGGGAAAAAAAAAAGAAAAAGAAAAAGAAAAAAAAAAAGAGGAAGAGAAAGACTGAAATTATTCAGATCCTCATTTTGTCCAAATGCAAAAATGGGCCACAGTAGGTGCAGGCTCTTAACTAGAGATACAGCAGAAGAGGCAAGCTGAGTTGGTTTGATGAAAGGGATAGAAAATATAAACCCATATGTCTGTCAAAATCAAAACTAGCCAGTATCAATTCACAGTGTATATGTCAAAAGAGAGATAAATTAAACCCTAGAAATGTCTAATTGTCATTAGTTATTACGGAAGTCTGAAGTTATGCACTAAGGTATACATTTGTATATCTTAGCTTAATACCATTTTGATGTAGAAGATGTCTGGGTGCGAGGTGCACATAATGACACGCACATGTAAAAATACAAGTGATACTATGTTTGCTGCTTACCCTGTGTAGTTCCTGACCCACCCTGGTTCAAATCTGGCTTGGAACTGCTCTTCCTGAGCATGATGAGGAGGACCAGGACCACCAATGAAACACAGCTTCTGTAGCTTTTGGCCTGCAGGGTGGGTCTCAGCTGCTGAGCATCAATGATATGAAGCAGCATATACTGAGAGAAGCAAACAGGTCTTTGGGTGTTTGCTAAGACCTTTTAAATGAAAAACAGATTGGAACTAGGAAGCATTCAGGTCATGAAAACATGCCTGGACAAAATCAAAGCAGCTTTGAGATCTCTAGGGGTTTTCTCAGAGCCAACTCCATCCCCAGCACTTATTCAGCATTACATTCCACCCTGTTATGTGCTGACAGCATAGAACAAGTTTAAATTCATTATCCATTGGATTAAGACAAATAAAACACAAAAATTTAGTGAACCAGACAATTTTATTGAATTTATTGGTTGCAAGCACTATTGGCAGACAGCTTTCTGTACAATTGTCTTTGGTAGCTCATAGGGGAGAAAGAGGAGGAAGCATTAACTCATGCTTTGATCTTTTCCTTATCCTCCTCTGTCACCAGAAGCCTCCAATTGTGAAAGCCATTCCTGCTAGCTCTGATACTTTGAAGGATTATGTCCTTCCCTTTTGTCACTTCAAAACTGACTTTGTCCTGGAAGGTTTGGACAAAGATTAATCCTTCCTAGGAGAAAGACTGCATATGTTTTTAGCAAGCCACTTGACTCCAGGAAAGATCTTGGTCTTGGCTTTTTCTCCCACTGAAAAGGATCAGGCTCAGCTGGATGAGCTCCAAGAGCTCTGGTACAACTGCCATGGTTGCCTGCAATTGATCATCTGTGGCCGTTTCCTTTTGTTAGGTCCCTAGAAACATCAAGGTATTTAAAAGTCCCCTAAAAGAGATCAAAACAGAGCATGGATTTTAGGAGTCTTGGCACCATTAAACTGTACAACTGCTATCTTGCATGATGTGTATTCTTACTGTGGTTATACACTTTTCCTGGTTTATTAAGCTCCTTTACAGCTGGCTTGAACGCCCAGCCAGTCTTCTGGTGCATTTAGGACCCCTCTCACCACCCACACATTCAGAAGCCTGTAAATAGCCTGTGGAGCAATAAGAGCTCTGACCTTATGATTCCCTTTGGACACTAACATAAAATAAATAACCCACTGCAACAGCAGGATAAGTATTTATGAGTCCTGTGAGGGAGTCATACTCAGCACAGAGAACAGTATTTCAGTGAAACACTTCAGATCACACATACTTTGTTTTATTTCCTTCCTAATCTTACAAATAAGCAAATCCTTTTTTGTTATGTTCACACTGTATTACAATTTGAAAAACATTGAGCTAACTTAGGGAAAGCTCAAGCTGCTCCTGAAACATTTCTTTTGGTCTAAAGTTTGGATATTCTCTCACTTGTTTAATCAAATGTCTATCAGTCAAACCTCTCACAGTTTAACTTAATCTTATTCAAAATATGTCTGCTTTTCACTCTGTTTTCACTCAGCCTGCATTAAGCCTCATGTAGTAGTCTGCCGGCCACATTTGTAATATACATGTCTTATTTCAAGTCTCTCCTATATTCCCAGCAGCTGTCATAGTTTTCCCTTTCTATTAGAGTAATATTTGTCTTGCTTTAGTGATTTGTTTTATTATATCCAGTTGGTGTACCTATACTTCACTGTTTTCCTATTCCCTCACTACTATCTTTGTTATTTTGCCTTCTTCTCCCCAATATTTACCTTACGTACTTATATCTTTCTTCTGTTAATATGTGCTTCCACCAGAATTTGTCTTCATTTTTGTTTCCTTATATTTTTCTCCTCTGGGATTTACCTTATTACTCTTTCCAGGTATTTACATCACACTCACTGGTTGTCTCTTTTATGTGTTAGTTGTAATATTTATTTTGTCTTGTCTTTTCCCTTCATGATAAATCCAATAATGTCTCTCTCTGCTTCTCATATTGAAATGTATCTCACCACAGTATGTAGGAAGTTTATAGTGTTGACATGGCAACTAATAGCTCAAACTCGTTGCTCCTTTAAACTAAAACAATGACAAAGTTAAGGGTTTCAGAAACAAAAGAGCAACTGTCTGTACCACAGTCTTGCTATCTTCAGTTTTATTGTTTTTAAATACATCTGAAACCTGAGGTCTTTAGCAGAGTGATCTCTTTGTATGTCAATACATAGGGAAAAGTGATAGGATGAGTACATTCAGGGAAGAGAAGAGCTACCTCCATTAGAAACTCCGAGGTTCTTCTCTTAATAGCAGGTTCCTCCACAATCTCCTTTCCTGTAGTCCCTATTCTCTTACAGCCCCAAAAGAGTAGAGAACATTTCCTTCTTAATGAACAGACTGGCAGGCTTGGACCTTGTTCTGACTGGATAAAGGTGTTTTATGCTTTCTCATGGCTACCGCAGTTAAACTAATCCCAGTAATTAACTAATAAAGCTTAGTGATGGTGCACTTGTAGAGATATGTAGGGCTAAACCACAATTTAATCTATAAACTGCAATATTTGCCTAACTTGTAGAGGAGAGGTGGGGTAATTTTCTTCTTTTCATAGGTCTTCTATGTCTATTGTCTTCATTACAAAATAGCACTTACCCCTTCAACCTTACATTCCATTTATGTACACAGGGAAAAGATCATATTATGTTCTCCTTTGCTATTCTCCTTATTTCTTTCATTAATTCACTCTTCATTCTCAGTCACTCTTGCTTTCTTCGCCTCCTTTCTCTATTTTCAGAATGCCAATAGAAATCTTACTACTGTGAGAGAACTGTCAGACTGCTAATAGGTTCAGAACTCTGCATCAGTCAGTCAAAATGTTCTACCTCTTCACAATGACTCAGGAGGTCACCACTGCATCTCCAAATATCACCAGTTTCAAGAAACTTTTAAATAAAGAACAGCTCATTTGAGAAAAGGAGTTAGAAGATTTTTAAAAGCTGAAGAAGTATGAGAGTTCATTTTGTACTGGAGTTTACAGATGGGTTATGGAGAAACCTGAGATTCAAGTCAGTTCTACAACAACTTTTTATTTACTGCCAGTGGAAAATTGTACAACTTGAACTATGTGCTGTCCCAAATCAATTGCATATTCTTCTTTCAAAAGCAGTCTCATTTTCATTTTGCAGGTGTCAGAGGGAAATATTCCTGAAAACATTCATAATGTGTTTCACAAAACAAGACTGACTAAACTTTGCCCCAAGTCTCAAGTGTGTACTTGCCACCCAAATTCTGAACTTACAAAGACGGTATGTTCACCTCTATGTCCCTGTATTGCCTTCTACTTAGGCTGCAGTACACTTTGACAGCTCAACTCCAAAAAAGAGTGATTCAGGGGCTTTACTGCTAGTTCAAGTCAAATCAAAATAGTCCAGTTTTGTTTTATACTACAAGAGGACGAAATGGTGGAACAAAAGTAACCTGCAGTTACTGTACTTTGAATGTGAAGAGGAAGGTAATGCCAAGATTAACAGAATGTGGAACAGGATTCTGCAATCCATCACTACCTCCCTCTCAGCTGGAGGTGGGGTTGTCGAACAGATGTGTCGGGATTTCTGCAGAGAAAGGAAAAAGAACCTGGACAAACACAAAAGGAAAGCATGCTCCATTGAAGGGTGTCTTGAGAGAGGGTGGGTTGAGAAGGACTCTGCTATGCCACTCAAACTATCCCCAGTCAATCAGTCCCTGGGACATTATCTACTCATGTTCTTCTATTTGGCACAAGGTACAAAGTATCTGAGGGAAGCATCACAACAGAAGGCATTTTATCCTTCTGTGTATCAAGTCTGTCTACAAAGCAAAACGAAAAGTGGTCTGATTCCCAGTATTTTAAGACGTTTTTATCTCTGATTTTGATGCGTGACACACACCCTTCACACTGATTGTAGATTTCTGTTTAGTCCCATGGATATAAGTAGGCCAACAAGGTTTTATGAACCGTGTCACTGTAAACTCAGAAAGAAACTATGTATGCAGAGCGTATAGAACAAGCTCACAGAAACATCTCAAGGCTTCCTCTGTCAAGCTCAAAGATTTTTTTTTTTTTTTTTTTTTACTTGAAGGCAACATGCCTTCAGAACTAGGGAACTTAAGAAGTAGCAGGTCAAGGTTAACACGGCAAGGCACTGCTAAAGAATTAGAAGACCAACTTCCAATGTATTGGACAAATTGGTATGGTAGGTTTCATATATTGATTACATATATTGCTATGTCTGGAGTCAAAGATTATTCAGGAAGTTGATTAGAAAATGTACCTTTCAGCCATATTGCTTTCAGCTTATCTAAGCCTGACACTTCAAGCCATGACTATGCATAATGAGGCAGAAAAGTATTTCTGGCGGATTTTATTAATTTGCTTCAGATAGATGAGTTTAACTAAAAAATAAAATGTTCAAATATACACCATCTTGGTCATTGCTGTTTGCACTTTTCAAGCACTTGGTATGTCTTTCCTTTCAGAGGCTTGTCATTTCTGGGTGTCAAAGAAATATGAACATACAAAACTTGGTGAAAAATTGTGAGTAATTATTAGGAGTGGAAGTTGGGAAGGGGGAATTTAATATCACTTCTGTATTTTCTTTCAGAATATGAAAGGGACAAATGACAGCAAATGAAAGCCGCCTCTCTTGCTGGAGTGGTAATAACAGTCCCAGTGGGGCATAGACTCAGCAATTTGAAAACTCTGAAAAAGCAGAGTTCAAAATCTGCGTATTACAATATTTCAGATTAGGCTATTCATTTCCTGTCTGAAAGTCAGTATTTCTTTCTGCCTGGCTCCTTGATATGGAGTACTTTCCAAATAGTATCCATCTGATTAATGATAGGATTTTTTCATCAATGTGAATAACCAAATTAATTGTGAAAGCAGGATCGTTGTTATCTTCAGGTAGTAGTGGAATTGGATATATTACTGTTTGCACATCTCTAGAACCAATCCCATTATGTATAAATTGGAATTTGATTTAAGCATCTAATTTATAAATATAAGACTTTAAACCAAGACTTTGGTTTAAATTTTCAAGCCATGATTAATAAATCTGCCTAGTAAATCAGTCTTTTTTAACAAATAAACTGGTTTCATAAAATACATCTTAATACCCAGAGTATATGAAGTCCTGACTTATAAATCACAGATATGACTTAAAATCAGTCATATTGCTTATAAATCAGCAACGCTACTTTTAAAAGTGCCATGCTTCTGAAAAAGGTGCGAGACAAATATTCCTTACTTTATATATGTATATTTAATTTAGGTATTTAAAGTGAAAGCAATTATAAAGCTGCTTCTAAAATGGTTATTTGAAAAACAGCACCTTAAAGAGATGATAGAGCAGAGGGGAAATTTTATTGGTATTCATAAATGCGCACCTTGCCATTTGTAACTGTCTTTGTACTCTCCCCTCTGCACAGGCTGCCTATCAGAGTTGTAGTATGCTGTCAAGATTGTTGCAGGGCTGATGCTTGTTTTTCTCCTGTTTGCTTTTTTCAAATATGCCGTTGCCAGTCTTAGTAACAAGAGATGGACTGCTTTAGTTTATTCATTCCCACACACTATTTTAGACGTTGGGGCTAAACCACAGTTTACAACCTCCAACTTTGAGTAAATGGAAAAAGCGAGAGGAAGAGATTAATAGATTCTTAAAAATACTAACAGTAAGAAATTTTTCTAATATTCTTCAGTGAGTTTCTGCTTTTCTTGGTTTTAGTAGGAGCATTTATGAATGATCCCTTACCCTTCAGTCAGCTACTCAAAGAATAAGTAAAATACCAACAGAGTTGACTGCAGTGTACATAGGAAAACTCAGTCAATTCTTTCACTAAAGTTCTTAAACATTTGGGTTTGGAGTGATTTGGGTTTGCATTTTGGGTGATGGCTTTTTTGTGTTTGGTTTTGTTTGTTTGTTTTTGAGGAAAAGAGAGCTGCTTTTTCACTTAGTAGGAAGTAAGTGTATGAAGTACCACATAAAACTATAATTTAAAATTACTTCAAGTTAAGATTGTATGAGCTAAATATAATCTTTAAAATGCTTTCACTACTCTTCCTTACAGTTCTGTATACTAGTTTTCCACTCTCAAATGTTGTAAAACTTTCCATATACAGAAGCAGAGACTTTCTTTTCTTCTCTCCCATCTAAACTCACAACATCTCCTGCAAAGCTCAAAACTGATGAATTTTTCATTTGAGATGGGAAAGACAGGTTCTCATCTTCATTCTTTCTTCATGTCTCCCATGCTGGACCAGCACCCTGACCAGAAGGCTGCTAGAGGAAGTAGCAGAGAGAAATAAATGCTTTTCAGTTTTCCCTGCTTTACTTTGCATAGATATTATATTAGTATATATTTACATATTAATTAAATGTATAAATTAAGGTATTACATTAAAATATATATTTATATTTAAAATATATCCTCTGACAACAGCAGATCTTTGGGACAGACACATATGGTGTGCTCTAGCTTTCTCTTTCTCTCATTTCAATAAAAATTCTAAAGCACCATTTCTTCCTTTCTGTAACTAGTGTTCTCAATTGAAAAGTTTAAATTAATTGAGAATTTCTGCCAAAAAAAATTTGCCAAGAAAACTCACATCCTAACAAGCTTTTCTTTAAAGCATGTTCCTGCTCACAGATTTTTTTTCTTCCTTTCATATAACTAAAAATAAAAACTAAAAACAAAAAAAGGCTTCTAATTTTGGTAGATTTTTGCTACAGTATTTAATCTGTCAGCTTTAGCTCTTCATATCCTTCCTTCCTTCCTTCCTTCCTTCCTTCCTTCCTTCCTTCCTTCCTTCCTTCCTTCAACTTTTTATAATGACAGTGAGGAGTCTAATAGCAAAGTTCTCAGTTTACCTTGGTCAGTAATTCTCTTTTTTTGTAGGCACATTTGTTGGTGTAATATTTTTCCTGCAATTATTATCTGGGAGACCAGGTGCAAAGCTGATATTACTATCAACTTGGAACTAAAGAAATGGAATTGAATAGACAAAGTTTAACCATTAATTTTGTCTATTTAGTGTGATGATATAGTCCTGTCACTTTCACTGTGATGGTGCAAGGATATAAACAAATCTAAGTTTTTAAGAGAGCTCATAAACCCAGCAGAGATCTATACTGACAGAACATCTTTCCTGTTTTTCCATGATCCTGTTGCCAAGGCACTCACAAAATACCATAAATCTGGTGGTGGTGGCGGGGTGTGTGTATGTGTGTATGATCCATGTCTTTCTGGTTACTATGCTTATCCTCCCTATGCCTCAGTATCTCCTTTGTAAAATGTAGATTATAATGATGTTATGTCTTTATTTTTTTCCCCTCCAGGCTTTATTTTATCCATCTTGAGTTTTTTACGATCAGGTTTTGGCAATATCCAAAATATCTTGCCCAGGTCCCAGACATATTGGGCACATTGCCTTATAAAGGGGATTCCTGGTCACAGCTGCATCTCTGGTTTCTACAGGAGAGACAATAAATAGCAATAATCCTACACTGTTGGGTATTTTTTAATGAATTTTGTGTTATTGCGGTCAGAAATCATTTCCTATATCAATACACCATACAACAAAAATAAATATTGCGAACTTGGGAAGTAAGAGAGAGGAGCAAACACAAAACCAATATATGACAAGTTCACTGCTAAGGTACTTTGTAGGGTATGTCTGTGTTACAACACTGGTGCTAAGGGACAAAAGCTGAAGGGTGAAGGAGCTGCTGGGAGGAACTTGACTTTGATGCTGTAAACGTTTTGGGAGGCTTACTTTGGACTGAAGGTTTTATATCCCACAGGCTGAATGCACATCAGCAGGTAGGGCCTGTTGGGTGCACTCCTGCCGCTCAACTTCACTTGTTCTTTCACCCAGAAGGAATGAGCTTCATGTGTTCTGAGATCAACCCTCTGGTGCTAATCAAGGCATGACATGTAGGGAAGGTGAGAGATCCACTTTCAAAAGCAAATACTGAGTATTTGGCTGAGTAACGACCTCCTGATCAAACTGAAAGAGGGAAGTGAGTAGGTAGTGGAAGCAGGGGCACACATCCTGGGAAGAATGTAAAGATACTGTCTGGGAGTGTAGGGATGGGATCAGGAAAGCTAAGGCACAGCTGGAGCTCTATTTTGGCAAGGGATGTGAAGAATACTAAGAAGGGCTTCTATAGATATGTTAATCAGAAAAGGAAGACAAAAGAAAATGTACACACGCACCCCAGATAAGTGAGATCAGATCTGGTGACAACTAACAAGAAGTTTGAAGAACTTAACAACCTTTTTGCCTCAGTTTTCACTGGCAATTTCTCTTCCCACATCTCTGAAGTCCCTGAATCTCAAGGCAGGGACTGGTGAAATGAAGTCCCGCCCTTTGTAGGAGAAGATAAGGTTCAAGACCATCTGAGGAACCTGAACATACACATGCCCATGGGACCTGATGAGATGAAACCAAGGGGCCTAAGGGAATTGGCTGAGGCAGTTGCCAAGGTATTCTTCACCATATTTGAAAAGTCATGGCAGTCATGCAAAGTCCCCAGTGACTGGAAAAAGAGGCAACATCACACCCAATTTTTAAAAGGGTAAAAAGGAGGACTTTGGGAACTACTATTCAGCCTCACCTTTGTATGAACAGTACTGTTCAATATCTTTATTAATGATATAGTCAGTGGGATTGAACACACTTTCCCTGATGCCATCCAGAGGGAACTTGACAGGCTGAAAAGTGGGCCCATATGAACTTCATGAAGTTCAACAAGGCCAAATGCAAGGTCCTGCACCTGGGTCAACATAGTCATCAGTATAAGTACAGACTGGAGAATGAATGGATTGAGAGCAGTTCTGTGGAGAAGAACCTGTGCATATTGGTAGATGAAAAATTTGAATATGAGTAGGCCAATGTGTGCTCGCAGCCCAGAAAGTCAATTGTATCCTGAGGCGCATAAAAAGAAGCATGGCCAGCAGGTTGTGGGAGGTGATTTTCCCCTTCTACTACACTGGTGAGACGTCACTTGGAGTACTGCATCTAACTGTGGGGCCCCCAGCACAAGAAAACTATGGACCTATTAGAGAACGTCTGGTGAAGGGCCACAGAAACGGCTGGGACACCTTTTCTATGAACAAAGACTGAGAGAGTTGGGATTGTTCAGCCTGGAGAAGAGAAGGCTCTGGGGAGACCTTGGAGCAGCCTTTCATTATACATAAAAGGCTTAATAGGAAAAATGTAGAGAGCCTTTTTACCAGACTGAATGGAATGGGTGTGTATTGGCAGGACAACTGGCAATGGTTTTAAACTGAAAGAAGGTAGGTTTAGATTGGATATGAGGAAGAAATGCTTTACGAGGAGGGTGGTGAGACACTGGCATAGGTTACTCAGAGAACTGTGGTTGCCCCGTCATTGGAAGTGTTCAAGATCAGACTGGATGGGGCAAGGAGGTGATTCTGCCTCTCTGCTCTCATGAGACCCAACCTGGAGTACTGCGTCCGGATCTGGGGCCCCCAGTACAGGAGAGACATGGAGCTGTTGGAGCAAGTCCAGAGGAGGGTCACAAAGCTGATCAGAGGGCTGGAGCACCTCTCCTATGAGGACAGGCTGAGAGAGTTGGGATTGTTCAGCCTGCAGAAGAGAAGACTCCAGGGAGACCTTATAGCAGCCTTCCAGTGCCTAAAGGGTGCCTACAAGAAATCTGGAGAGGGACTGTTTACAAGGGCATGGAGTGATAGGACAAGGGGTAATGGCCTTAAGATGAAAGATGGTAGGTTTATATTAGACATAAGGAAGAAATTCTTTACTGTGAGGGTGGCGAGGCACTGGAACAGGTTGCCCAGAGAAGCTGTGGCTGCCCCCTCCCTGGAAGTGTTCAGGGCCAGGTTGGATGGGGCTTTGGGCAACCTGGCTTAGTGGAGGGTGTCCCCGTCCACGGCAGGGGGGTTGGAACTAGATGATCTTTGAGGTCCCTTCCAACACACACCACTCTATGATTCTATATTGGAAAAAGTCATGTATCTTTGAAAACATTTCTCTGATTCTTTATCATCAGCAACAGCAAGTTAATACTTCACACATTATTTTAATGCTGTGGGAACAGTCTCAGCATCAAAGCTGAAATGCAGCACCTTGAAACTAAAGGAGACCCTTCACTCAATAAATTGCAATTTCATGATTTCTCTAGATATCTATGAGAAGTATTTAAGACATGAATGTCATAAAAAAATAGGAACACCATACAAAATAGGGGCCTTTCATTAGAGCAGGAAGCTTACTGACTAGTACTTCATACCCTTTGTTCTCCCACTTTTTTAGTCAAAAGGTTCTGACCAATCTGTCAGAGAGGAACTGGTGTTTCTACAGATGACTCTGACTCTAGCTCGCTGTTTTCCATTTTTGTTTTGGTTTGTGGGTTTTTGGTTTTTTTGGTTTTTTTCCACTGAGCAGTTTTAAGGCTCGAGAAAAAATGTTGTGATGTCCTCTTTTAAATATCAGTATGGCCATTTGTATTGTATTTTGTCATTGAGGATTGTCCTGGGTTTTGGCTGGGATAGGGTTAATTTTCACAAGATGCTGGGATGGGACACAGCCAGGACAAGTGACCCAAACTAGCTAAAGGGGTGTTCTGTATGTAATGCCCAGCATATAAGGGGCTAGCCAGGGAGGAGCAGCTAGGCGTCCACTGAGTGTCCGGTGGGTCGTCAGGTGACAGATTGTATTGTATATCACCTGCTTTGTATATTCTAAGTACAGTTGTTGTTCTTTCCCTCTTCTTTTGCTGTTCTAGTAAACTATCTTTATCCCAACTCATGAGTTTTACCTTTTTCTTCCGATTCTCCTCCCCATCCCACCGGGGGGGAGGGGTGGAGGGGGGTAGGGAAATGAGCGAGCAGCTGCATGATGCTCAGCTGCTGGCTGGGGCTAAACCATGACAAGGATGGTACACTGTCAAAACTGCTCCTTGGCTTTAGATGATTAGTGAACCCGTACTCTGTACTTACCGAATTTCTACAAATATTCTGTAGAGAAAAGTAGTTGGCTTGGAATAAATCTAGAGCGTGGTTTTACCTAACTAGGTGTCTAATTTTCAGAATTATGGATGGTTGTCTCCTATTTAATCATATAGGAGGTATTCACTTTAGAAAAATGGAATAAACAGCAGCCTAAAACATTGTCACATGCCATATGTTTGGGATAGACAGATTCCCTTTTCTCTCATGCTTTTAAGACCTGGTCATCTACCTGCATGAGTGAAAGTTTAAAAGAAATTGCATGTTGAAAATCTGATTTCTGGGTTCTTTACTTACTAATTTTGGATACACTGCACTGTTAGAGTCTCGTCTCCTGCACTCTTCTCTCAAGAGAGACAGAGCAAGTGATAGCTTATAGTGGCTCTGGATACCCTGATTTATTTAAAAAACAATGAGATTAGAGCTACTCGATTACCTCAGACACTTACTAACCCACAGCATTGCATTCAGTAGGACTCAGCTTCTTTTCCCTGCAGGGAGGTCGTTGCTGGGCTGGGAAAGTTGGGCAGCACGTGCTATCAGTTCATGCCATGCCTGCTCTCAAAGTTACCAGTCTTGGGCATCACTGCCCAGGGTGCCTCCCTGGGGGTCTCCCAGCTTTCATCTCCATGCACCTCTGTGAACTCTGTGATCTTTCATCACTTCCAGGATCTTTCCTTCAGCCAGAGCAAAGCCAAGATCTTCACCATCACCTTTCTGAGGCCACTTCTTTCCAAGGCCATTTCTTCTTTTTGTGAACCCTGTCTTTCAGCACCAGCTCTTCTATTTGGCATTCTAAGTCCTCAGTTTTCCCTACCTAAACAGTATGTGTGCAAACGCACGTGTTCAGCTTCCTAACTGGTGGTTCTCTCTCATGTCTTTTTATTAACTGAAAGATTCGCAATGTGCTAAGTTTGTTTAGTTCAGGTGTTACAAAAATTTACAACCAGCCCATGCCAGTTCCACCTAGCAAATAGCAGGCTTCTTATTGGGAGTTCGAAAGTTCAGTTTTGAATACACACACTCACATAGATATATCCAATTATCCACCTCCTGTTAGTGTTCACAGTTTAAGGCCTACGACACAAGTATTCCACCGAATAGAATTCACTTTAGCATCATTTCAAGGAATGATACAAGTAAGTATCTTTTAACAATGGGAATAATTCAGTTCCCAAGTGAATGAAGAAAAAGTCACTGAAGGTCAAATAGCTGACTCCACAAGTGGAGTAAGATTATTGTTTGGGGGAAAAAAAGTACTGTGGCATAAAAATGATAACAGTCATAAATCAGAAGATGAGCTTTGGGTAAATGTTTGAAATGCACGTATTTATGCTGTGAGAACAACACAGAAGATAACACGTATGAATGAGATAGAAAAAGAGTGCTTCAAGGTGAGCCAAAAAACATTTTGCTGAAAATTTAAAGCCCCAGAAAGTTTTAAGAAAGAAGAAGAAAGGATGGATAAAATGTAATTATCATTGTGCTTTTGTGTTTCTTGTGTCAATTTTCATTTCACATTGGTCCCAAAACAACTGAGACAATGACTGCTTGTTTACAGAAGATTGATTGCTGTCAAGAATAGAAATTTGGCATGAGAAGTAAGAAAAAAGTATAAAATCCTTTATCTAATATCTATGCTTCTTCATATCACAGAGTAATATTTGCAAAATGTTTCATTTGGTTTGAAACTGCACATGAACTACTCATATTTGATTTTTGAAAATATTTATTTTTTATTAATTATTTTATCTACCATAGTTGGTTTTAATATATATAATGAGAAAAAAGACAGACTTTTTAAAACAGCGATGGTTACCTGTATATGATTTTAGATTTCATACACTTCAGTGGGACACCTGTCCTTGCAAATTTCATGTCAACAGAATTCAGTGAAAAATGGAAAGTTTATCAGAATTCAAATTCACCAAAGGCAATTACAGTTTTATATAATATTAACTCCTGCTGTATGATCACTGACAAAAGTTTCAGTTCTGTGTTTATAAATGTGTAAATTTGTTATTTTGAAATGTAAAAGCTGCCTCAGTTAGATGATTGATTAAAAAGGGACAAATCAAAACCCCAACCATAATGGAAAACAATAATTAACCTCAATAAGAAAAGTCAAATCTAAGCAGATGGAGGAACATATGCTGACTAAAACGTAGATGTAATTCGCTGTGTGAAGAGAAATCAGTAAGACCTATTTTAGATTTTCTTTTTGTTTGTCTGTTTTACCTTAAATAAATTGCAAAATGTTAAGTTACAAATATGAGCACGAATGCACCCCGTACCCTAGTAGTGAAACGATGTAATAGGTCCAGGTAGATAAGGCCACAGCTACAATGAGCCTTAAATGATGTCTTAAGTGTATTGCTGAACTGACAAAAGAAGGTAGAAAAGATGTTTGCTGTAGCTAATTAGCCTGTCCTGCCTACCAATCTCCTATTCATCAATATTTCAATTCAAACACATTCACTATTATTTTCAGCAATTGCTACTTCTAGAGTATTGCAAAAAATAATTTTTGTCCAACTTGATCGACTTTGCAGCCACTGGTACAATATTAAGCAAGCAAAATGGGTCGGGGGCGGGAAGAAAATGCCACACCAAGAAAATCCACAAACAAAAAAAAAAAAAAACAAAAACACCAAAAAACCCCAAACCACATCAATTTTCTGCTCATTTTGAACAAGTTTTTCACTAATTCTCTGTTGTTCTGGGGATTGGAATGATATGGTTCATCACTACTCAAGGTACAGGGTCCAAGTTTGATCCCACTAAGATGAACAGAAAGGGGTTTGTTGGGGTTTTTTGTCTGTTTTTCAGTCTGTATTTTCTAAACTACTGAATCTGTTGAAAGAGAGGGAGGAGACCAAAACAAATGAACAATTAGTCAAAATTTCACCTGTATCTTGGCAAAGATTTTGGATGTAGATTGGTGTGTGAGAAGGAGGGGATCATAAAACACTTTTCACTCTCATCAGTTGCAAAAGCTTAGAGGAGCAAGAAATACTGGGTATGTTAATTCTTGTAATTTAATTAACACTACTGATTTCCATTACCATCCTCCTCACACTTAGCAGCTACGCATTTGTCTCTCACCTCCAATGAGAAATGGATACCTTTAGGAAAACGATTAAAAAGTCAAGAGTTGGAGCCCTGCAGCCCATAGTTATGGGCCCATGCTGATTTCAATGAGCAATTAGAAACTGTCTCTGTTATGTTACCCTGTGTACACATTTTTATGAAGTGTATAAATCTTACTTCAAGAGATTCACAGTGAAATTATTTGTGTGGAGTATTTCTTCTCCAAAGCTAGCTTCATTGTTCTATTAAATAAGTATTGAAAATTCCTTTGCAAAGGGTCATAAAACCTTAGCATGATATAGTGTTATAAACAAAAGTACCAGAATGTGCAGTTCTGAAACTACTCAAAATCGAAGAAATTCAGTATTAATCAATAAAGTTAAGAGCCCTGTACAAGAGAGTTTCAAACATGTTTCTCCTGTGTGAAACAACAGAGCTGACACCACTCCTTATATCAGGGTAATTTAATCTCTGTGAACAAGCCAGATAAACACACTTTTCTTCTTTTTCTTCTTCTTTAATCTTTGTGAATTGAAGCATAAAGCCACTCTCAGACATAATACTATTTCCCTCTACCTAATATTTTACTTTATGGGACAAACATATGGAATTGGAAGGGGCTTCATGGCTTAACAATTTCAGACCTTTGGTATCACAGATAATTATATCATACAATCTATTCATAAAATAATCAATTTTAAGAATAATTAGTAGCTTGTTTCACACCACTACTGCTAGAAAGCTATTCCAAATCCCTGTTCCTCTGTTTCTCTGTTTAGCCTTAATGCTGGGACTGCTTTTGAATGCTTTCAAATAACATGCAAAAGGTTAACTTGATGTTGATGAAGCAACTTATTCTATTTCTCTTTTACCTCTATTTGGTGGTGATTTTTGATTATTCTTTCTTTCAAAAATTGGCTTTAAAGCCTTCTGTAATCCAGCTGTTTTTCTGCCATTTGGTATCATCATTGACTCCACAGAATTATAAAAAAAAGAATTACTGGCAGGACAGAAATGGTATGACTCATGTATGCTGGGGATTAGAATGTTGTATCTGATTTAGGCACCTGGTAGTCTATGAGGTTTTGTCTCAGCTGGCATAATTCATATATTTCTCTAGAAATATTGGTCAATCCACGCTGTACCCATGTTTGACATTCTAAATGCAGAATGATACAATAGATGTAGCTCCTTATTCTGTTCTTTTATATGAAAAATATAAACCACTAAATCAATTTTTGCACTGACCAGCAGCCCCAGTCAGAGTTTACATTTCAGCTTAGATGAATGTTGGCTAAGCCAAAATCTACTACATCTACATAACCACAGTATTCTCTTCAGAACCTCTCAGACACCTGATATTAAAAGGGACTCTTTCCAAAACAGTGTTCCTGTATTATACAGCTCCAGGCACAGCTATGCATTTGCATGGACATCTCTCATAAACACCATTGACAAATTTCCAATTATGTCAATGAGATTTTTAGTCTTAAAGGACTGCAGTCAGCTCTCCTAACAGCTAAGCAACATGATCTTCATCTCCTTAACAGAGTACAGAATTTTATGGCCTAAAATACCTATAAATTCCATCAATCCATCAATCTGAGCATTATTTTTCTTGTATAAACGGGTTTGAGAAATGCATTTTAGTTTGGTTTATATTTAGAAGTCTTCATGTACTGGAACTCAACTTCAACTTCTCTTACCATCTAAAAGTCAACAGGGACATACAAGTGTTTCAGAAAAAAGCAAAGTCTGAAAAAAATAGTGTCATTGTGACTCTATTGAGAAGTCTGTAAAAAAAAAAAGACATAAATATAAATTCACGTCTTTAAATATATTCCAGTGGTTAATTGCCTTCATTTTAGAAAATGTATTTATGTCATCTCATTTAAATTTTCTAGCTACACCTTTTATCCAGTGATTCTTGTTCCTCCTTTGTCAAGCAGATCAAAGAACTCTCTGGCATTCAGTACTTTCTTTTTGCAAAGGTGCTTAAACATTGTACTCAAGACACCTTTCAATCTTGTCTTTGCTAAGACAAATAGACAATATTTTTTTAATTTTTACAACATAGGTATTTTCTCCAGCTTGAATGACTTGAAAGGTTTTGTTTGTTTGTTTTTGTTTTTGTTTTTGTTTTTGTTTTTGTTTTTGTTTTTGGTTTTGGTTTTGGTTTTGGTTTTGTTTTTGTTTTACTTGCTAGCTGTACCCTCTCCAATTTGTCAACCACCTTTAAGAGCCATCATATTACAAGTGTATGCAGAAATCTGGTACTAATCTCACTTATTCTGTATGTTGAGTTAAAAGTTTTTTGTTGCTCCCTAAATTTTATTCTTAAAGAATGGGCTAGCTTTTCAGCACAACATTATCCTGGCAATTCATTTTCAATTCTTTGTACAATATCACCTTTAAAAGCATTTTTAAGATGCCACTTTCCAAGATACAACCCCTACTCATTGAGTTGTTTGGTATATTGGGCTTTCAATGATTCATAGTGGTTAAAGTTTAATTTGCTGCCACAATCTTTCCAGACTAAACTAGAGAGTTACCTCCAAAGGAAAACATGGGTGTGATTCTTGAAAGTTTGCTCTACAAACTAGCCCCAAAAGGTAGTATAGATTAAACTGTACCACAACTGGCTGCTTTGTCCTATGCAGTGCTATAGCATCCGTTAACTCACCCGTGTGATATCATGCACATATATATCTTCAGTTTCATGCAATAAAAATATTAGCCTGACAGTATGCAGTAGAGCTCTTACATTGGTTAAAACTGAAGGAAACATACACAAAAAGAATCATTTTACCAGTCCCTATAATGTGAGGACCATCTAAGTGGACAACTTCTAAACAGTTTAAGGATTGCTAACTGGACAGGACATAGTTAACATCTGCCTTAGGAGTGCTTTTTTTCTCATGTTTGCCATGGATAAAGATATGAAAAGGCAATTGGATTTTCCTAGAGAAACTCCATCGAGAAGGAGTTCAAGGATGTTTCCCCATTTGAAATTACTTTTCTGAGAAGTGCTTTTCATTCATTCATTAATTCATATATTGTATGCTACATTGATATTATATAGTATTAATTTTAAAATTAGAATGTCATGTCATGCTGTCAAATATCTTATAAATGTCTAATATTATTAGATATATACTTCTAACTTTATCAACAAAATTTTGGCTAGCATTCAGGAAAGAAAGAAAGTTTGACAAGACCCATTTTCCATAAAAATGCATTTGCACATAATTATATTCATGTACTTTATTCCTCAATCAATTTAATCCCATTGACGCTTTTTAATTGTTTTCCTTTGGATTGCTCTCAGGCTAAATGTTACATTTACCTGCTCATGTTACTTGTTTTGTTCATTTGTTTTTAACTGGCATAGTAAAAGACCTCTTTGATTTTCTTGATATACTCATATATTCAGAACAAAGATAGACAGACTATAGATCTCCTTAAGTTACCTTTACTTGGTCTCTGACAGTAAGGTAGACTTTAATCAAAGTTGTTCTCTCCTTGGCCATGGAAGTAACCTGTTTTGTCTATACAAAGATTCATTTTAAATAAAGCATATTTTTTTTTTTGTTTGTATTTTTCTGGTTTTATTTTTCAATCCTTTGCTTAGCATTTTGATTAATTCTAGGAAATTAAACCTTCTGAAAAGCAAAGTAGATATATGTGAGCAGATTATTGCTTGAAACTATCTTGTGTATTAAAGTCAAGCCATGATCTTGTTCCCATGTACAGACTAATGACTTTTATTCATTTCCCCATCCTCTCAGGCTTTGCTGAACAAGTTGCAATTTATAGTCTGAACATTCCAATCACTCACATCACCTCTCCAGATTCCAGCAATACCACTCACATCAAATTTCTTCTAATTAATAAGGAATTCCAGTTCCTCATGCATGTTTTCCAGATCCCTAAAACTCTGAAATAAGCAAGAGAAAAACTTCATTTTCTTGGACAAATTGCTTCAATTTGCTCACAGCAGGCAGAGGTTGCATCTGCCCCTCATATTTAACTTTAAATTAAAGGCAATGAGTAGATTTTATTTCCACTTAGGATCAAACCTGCTATTTTAACCTGATGATATCTAGTCTTTAATTGGTACACATTTCTCCTATGTCCATATATATGTATATGTAGGTGGATTAGCTGGCTGTGACATGACCTGAAAACTCAGAGTTACCCTTCAAGTACAGCAATATAAATTCAATATAAGCCAGCAAACTAAATTGTTTTGGTTTTTTGGCTTTTTTTTTTTTTTCTCCAATGTCACCATATTCATCTCTTTATATCTCCTATTTCAACAGATAGCAAGCACAGGATAGACATTTAAAACATAAACTTTCATCTTCAATTCACAAAGTTTCTCTTTGAAATTATGCCACATATGGAATGTGTGCAAGCTACATCCTGATCTGAGGCTCCAGCAAACCAACAACCTACATTTCACTGAAGCAAATTGACTATTTTAATTGAAGATTTCTTTTTTCTTTTTTTCTTTTTTTCCTTTTTTTTTTTTTTTTAATGAAGATGAGGGAATGACGAATATTTGCTGTTAAAACTGCATAAAACCCTCAGAACTTTGAAACCTCATTCCTTCAAGGTTTCACACAGTGCTCTGGACCGCTGAGGATGGCACAGCTGATGGAAGTTAAAGCCGTCTCTGTGTAATCCACTAGTCTTTTTGTGCTGTGATCTTTTCCTAAACTCAATCCAAAGGGAATGTGAGAAATTCTCACTCCCAACCACAGAGCCTGTCTTCTTAAATTAAACTGCAGAGAATTGTGCTTCCAGCTCACAAAGTCCCCCATGTATCCACCATGGCAAAAGCAAGGGGCTGTAAAACACTTACTTCTCATCAGAGGAATGGGCAGGCAAGGGTGGGTGGCAGAGCCGAGGAGTGGCTGACGCACAGGCTCTGTAGGTGTCTCTGCCAGAGAAGAATTTCAGCTGCAGTTCCAACTTAGGCAGGCGGGAACAAAATGCAAAGATAAAAGTAGAAGGAAAATTTGAAAGCAGCACCTAGGTGGGAATCTTGTGTGCAGTCAAGAAAAGAAGTACACTAAGCAGAAATGAAAGTACAGCCTTGATGGGGAAGACAAGAACCTTGAACATGACTAAAGGGATGGTAAGCAGTGAAAGAATTTTAATTGGGGAGTTTCATGGCCTGAGCTTCAGGAGATAAAACTGACTTTCACAGCAGCATTCTGGAAGGATTTAAGGGGAACAAAGCAAATAGCCTGGCTTTTATCATAACCTGTGCAATGGTTAAATGGAGTTTTATGTATGTCTGTTATCCTTAGCTTTATAATGATTTTTTAAAAGAATTGGGGAGGGGTCAAAAAAAAAAAAAAGTAAGTTTCTTCTGTGTTATGTGAAGGATATATTCTGGGGCACAGAAGGTTGTCTTTCTAAGCTGACCATCAGAGCTAAACATATTCAAGATTTGAAAACACTGTCCAGCACACAAATGAGGGCCTGAGTAAACAAAAAAAGCTCAGCATGGACCATAATAACCTCCTTCCAAATTGTATCACGATCACAGTAGATCATGATCTTGTTTTATAAATCTAGTCATGCAAAAAACACACTAAAAATGGATCCAGTTTGCTAAAGTTATTCTATTACTGACAACTTAAATAAACTCCTGAATTTGTTCCCCGAAAGCCTATATATAGTGCATTTGTCATTTAAAAATACACATTACTTTTTACACTGTAATACTAATGTGTATTATACAATTAAAGAAAAAACTTCTCTACTTGTGACAATACACAGATGTAATAGTCTATAATGACTACGAAACAAAGGCAATACTGGAATTTCAAGTTAATTAATAGTCTTCAGGTAGTTCACTGACTGAATCTTACAATTATCATATTAACACACCCTGTAGTTAAGGACCTCTGCTGTAACACATGTGACTTCCTAATTCATAGCTTCCACAAGCATGCTCATGTTTCAACCTAGAGCAATTTTACTACGGATGATTTGTTAAAATCAAAAGGCATTTGAAAAATAAATTCTGGAATTATCTTAACCATGACAATGCAATCCGGAAAAAATAATAATAATAATAAAATGCTACGTTATCAGTATAGAGCAGCTGAGGTCATAAAAGGTATCTTACACTGCTATCCATTTAAAGAAGACAACATTTTGTAAATATTATGTCTATGGCTGCCTCTGTTATAAAAATGACCACTGAATGTCTTGCCTGAAGTTGTTATCAGTTTCAAAATTGGATGAAATGTTTGGATTCCTCCTTTAGCTCCTCAAAATGATGTTGTGTTGCCAAGCTGCTAGAATTCAGAAGACTCTTCCCTAAAGAATAATAATTTCCCTTTTCCTCTTACAATGACAGTAATAATAATTTTAGTATTAACAGAATAAAAAAGAGAGAGACCTGATCTATGACAAAGATCCTCTTATGCTAGTCCTTCACAGGAAGCTGTTCACCATCAACGTGACACCATAATCTCTGACTCATCCCATCACTACTATATGACAGTTAAATAAGGTAAGTACAGCAGAATTGCTAGAAGGAACTGAAGTGTTATTAACCGATTTCTTGTTATATTAACCATAATAGTCATTCCTGAAGGATTATGTATATTACAGCCATTATGTGAGACATTAACACCCTCTTCTTGATGGAGAATTCTCAGTTGTGTCTGCTGCATGCTCCCCTCCCCATCATTAGACATCACTAACTGCTTCCCTTCCATCTTTGTCCTTCTTTCTTCTACATATCAACAAAACACACTTCATTTGCAACAGAAATATCTCTCTCCTAATTGAAGTTTCCAGGGAAGCAAAGTGAGATAATTTAATTACACTCCAAATAGCTACTCTACCTCAAACTGTTCAAATCTCTTTAAATCAAACCTCACATAACGGATGGAGTGCACATAATTTTACAAATGTAAATAAGTATCATGGGCAATATATATCTCAGACTAAGCTTGACAAATTAAATAAAAATTAGCTTTATAGTTCAATTGTTTACATGCAGAGCCAAACATAACATTCATGATCTCAGAAACAGGAAGAATATCCTAAGGACAAAACTGTGTCCAGCTACTTTGAAGGCTAGAGGATGCACCAAAGTAGTTCAGCCACTTTTGGTCACTTCAGAAAAGGAACAAGTCTGACAGCATATAAATTGTACTTTGCCAGAATTAGACTAATCAGCCTTCTTCCAGGCAATTAGCAGGTGTTTCTGTCTATCTGCATACTTACATGCCCTCTATTAGCACACTCTCTGAGCATTTCGCAAACTTTAATGAGCTTGTCTAATGCAGATGTAGAACCTGTGCTGCATCTCATCAGTCCAAGATAAGCGAGGTGAGGCTAAGAATGGTCCTTGATGGAACATCAATGTTGAAGGGCTCAACAGAGGGCACAGAAGTTTAAAAGTCTTGATCACTCATGGCTATTCAAGCTCCCTGGGTTTTTCCTCACACAACTAGAATGATAGTAAAGGGAAAAGAGACCCGAGTTTGTTTCTAAGTAAATTCTTTATGAGATTAAGTTAGCATACAGATCACCATGATCTTGAAAGTTCAGTGGCACTAGGAACACAGTTCTGTCTCTGTTTTTGCAGTTGTACAGAAGAAGCATATCTACATGAGATGCTTAGCTCATGCTACATCAGATACGATCTGGCATAATGTTCTGCCTACAAAAGGAAGTTAAGCAGATTGAGGAGACAGGCTGGAAAGATTGAATTAGTGTTATTTGAAAAGAAAAGATTTTTCCCCCAGATTTTGACACTTATATAAATTAATGAAAGTTTGTTGCCAAATAGATTTGCTGTTATATTCTCTTTAGTTCTTTGCTGTGTTTGAATATGAGCACTTCCGTGACCTTTGAGTGAAAACTATTTCTTTCCGTGGCAATTATAAATAAGAGCCTCCTAATGGCTGAATGATTATGCAGAATTTGGTGACCTCCAGGCTAGATTGCAACTATGCGTTGCACTTAAATACCTGTAACCACACACTTTCAGCAATGCAGGTAGGGAGAACAGCATCTTCTGTGGACTGGCAAAGGGTATTTCTGAATTCATCTGTCACTGAAAAGTAGGAAATACTTTATAGGAATTTGTTTCTATTACCTTTAGTAGAAGTTTCTGAAGGCTGACAATATCCCACAGGATGAGACACTGTATGGACATACAACAAAGAGATGTAAGAGAGAAGACCTAAGGCCATCGTGGCAACATATAACAAAGGACAGTTTCACAAGATAACCTCTCAGAAGCATAAAGATAAATTATTTCCTAAAGAAAGACTGAAGAAACTTTCCAGCCAAATGAAAAATGAGACATGGTGCCAAAAACGTGAAAGCAGAAAAGGTCTTTCCTGAATACTTCTCCTTTTTCAAATAAATCCTGTCATATAATGAGGGTAAAAGATGGTAGATGCAGAAGGTAACAGCAACCAGAAAACAGTAATGGTTCACACTAGAGAAAGAATAAGAACAAGAACCTGAACTAGGATGCACTGATGAAACTGTCATTGATAGGCAGGCAAAAATTAAGGAAAACTGAAGCAAATGAAGATGACGTAAATAACATCATTTACATCTCTGGGAACAGAAAGAAGAACAATAAGTTAAAATTGGAGGGCATGTCAGGAAGCAAGAAGAAATGAAAAATTGTCAAGCCTGAAACAGAATGCAATTAAGGAACCATTAACAACAGACCAATCTGAAAAAGTGATTACTAAAAGGGCACACAGAAGTTTGTTTCCTATGTCTGCAATGGGTAGGATTCCCAGAGATACAGTTGTCAAAATCCATTACTATCAGCTAGAAAGCCTCCCCCTCTTTTGGGATAAGGAGATATTTTTTCTCATGGATATATAAAATACGAATCTTCTGGAAACTCTTAAGTGACATTTGAGCAGAAAAAAGAGATGAAGAATAAAAGTAATGTGGCATTATTTAGACAGAGGTGACACCTCCCTTTAAATTTTATTTGCTTTTGACGGTTTTACCTTTTACAGTTTTTACCTGTTGCCTTTTACCTATTATATAAAATAGGAGGTGCTCATGAATGGCAAAAGAAAATGGCTATTACACAAGAAAGAAGTGACAATAAAGATATGTTTTGAGGTTTGTTCCTTTTTCATAATTCCACTTTAAAGCAATCAACAAAGGAGAAAGGAAAAAAGCAAAGGTCTTGAATCACTGTAAGCCTGCAATACTGCAAACCCAGAAGGAAGATGCAGTCCCATCAATCTTTTGCCTAGAGATGCGCTGTGAAGGGTCAGGAAGCAGAAGGGAGAACTCATCTGAGGGTAACTATTTGAAACAAACTCCTACGGCGTCTATGCTTCCCAGAGTTAACCTAATAAGTAAGAGTTCTCAACCCATTCATTTTAGGTAAACTCCTGAAGATGCATTTTTTTTTAATATGGAAAACTGCAAATACAAATATAGATGAAATGTAGATCAGATGATGGGATGTTGTAAATTAATTTTAAGTTCACGTCACATTGGGTCTCTGAAGCTCAACAATATGAAAAGCTTGACTGTAACCACATAGGTATTTTACCTGGTTGATATGCCACATACTTTTGCGGTACTTCCCTCAAAAGTCCATCAGACAGGTTATAAAATATAGAACAGCGAACCCACTGTAGTAGTACTCACAACAAAGGAGGGAACAAAACAGACCTTGATATATAGCAAAGAACATGACAATAATGTCTATACTTTTCAGTGTTGAACATCCTTTCTGTAGGATGGTAAAAAATAAAAGCTAGTGAAAAAAATCCATAATGAGAGTGTTTCAGAATATTGCTTGGGAAAATAGACTGGAATTTAAAAAAAAGCAGACATAGATATAGTGATTAAAATTACTAAGAACAGAAGTATTAAAGCCTGTGAGAAAAAGATATGTTGAGAAATGGCACAAGTACAAAAAGCGAGTTCTTTGCAGTCTGGGTAATTGTTAATTTTTTGACAATGGTACAGCAGAAACATGGTTTTTACCAGAGCACTCTTTTTGAAAGAAATAGGATTATATTTTATTACAACATATATCAAGATATACCTCTACAAGTAAGAACAGTGACTATGAATAACCTCATTAAATTAATCTGCATTAATGTAAAAGACCTTAACAGTAAAATAAGGAGGAAAGAGTAGAAAAAAACTTGCAATGTTCCCAGCAGACATCAGGAGGCACAGTTCAGAGACGCAATAACCATTATTCAGAGAAAAATTGTTTAATCAGGCTTCTTTCTTCTTGTACCCTTCTAAAAAGAAAGAAAAAGGTGTAACACTAGACAAACATAACTCACTTATCAAAAAAGAAAAAAAAAGAAAAAAGAAAAGAAAAGGAAAAAAAAAAGAAAAGAAAAAAAAAAGGAATAGGACTTAACAGTCCCGTTTTGACCTCAAGGATTACTATCGGATCAGACAATGCCTCAAGCCAGTACAAGCAGACTTTTACAGCGGTTTCAGGTGTAGCAAAGTTTGGCTCCAGAGCTTTCACATTCTGCTTGCAAAGCAGAATTCTGCAGCATCTGGTGCAGCTGTTGTTCTCCAGATGTCTACAGGCAGACTTGGGTGGGATTCATCTGCCTGACTTAGATGTTTAGTAGTTAGATAATCTAAATTTTAAACATAAACATAAACCCCTAACTTACCACTTTAATCCCTTTTTATTATCAATCAGAAGGAAGAGGAGTCTCCAGAGTGCTATTTATCTCCTCTTGGAGTGGTTATGTCACACAGGCCATGAGAGTACCTTAGATGTAGATTACTAATTTACTTGTATACATTTAGGACAGATGAGTCCCAGTGATCATTGTAATTTGACTATTTTCAGGATAGCAAAACTCTAAAGGCATTTCAAAGAACATTATTTTGGTTGACAGAACTGACTTGGGCAAAACTTGCTCTTTGTTATGATTCCTGTGCTTTTAGGGTTTTAGTAACTTTATGATAAATTCTTTCTTAAATACGCCACAAGCTAGTTTACTAAGACTCCTTCTCCAGCTCTTTCTGCATTGCAAAAATGTATTCCTGGCCTTCTTTTTGGCCTTTTTGGGCTTCTTAAACAAATATTGATTCAATAAATAGGACCCGCTAGTCCTGTTTCCAGTAAGTACATCATTCTTTTTCTTCTTGTGAAATTGAAAGAACTTTGACTTCTTCCTCTTACCTACAAAGAAGTAATCTGTATTTATTTCCTTATCAGTTCAAGCAGCCTAATGTGTACTTTGCTGGGGATGCTCTGTGAACTACCATTCCCAGAATGCTTTCCTGGTGCCATGCCACATATCTGTCCAAGTGAACTCAAAACAACTTTTGAATGTGTAAACTGGATAACTCAATTTCCTGCCATCCAATTTGCACTTGCAAATGTCAGTTTGCCTGTAGAAACGCGGATTCTTACTCATGTAATATTTGCATCTACACGTTTTGAAAATTTGCCTCTAGGCAGACAATCACATTAACCCAGAGCAAATTGTTCCTTTTCTTAAAAGCAAAAAAGTTACCAAACCTTCAGATGAAAGAGACACTTCAGCTAAAGGTCAGGAAATCCAGCTGTAATTTGGCTTTAACTAATGCTTTAGATCTCAACTTTAAATTCTAATTAAAGATTGAGGTAGAAGTATGAAATTCTAATGAGGAAGCTGTAGGCTATATTTTTCAGTGTTACATCATGTCCTCTGTTATTTCTAAAAGCAGAATATAATTTTTGTATACTTAGCATAATTTTAGGGCTTGTTTTTCTTGCAGAGAGGAATGCGGAAGTTCTGTGAATAATACCTGACTACTGATAGACAGGAAAAAACAAATCAGCATATTCTCTTATTTAATTATATTTGTTATGCATTTTCATTTTTAAACCAGTTTTTGGAAATTCTAGGAACTGACTTTTATTTTTAGTCATAGTTCTTTTCTGAAGGCAGAGGAATCTGATCTCAATGTCCTGTTGAGATTCTTCCTGTTTCATGCCCTACATGCTGGCTAGTAATCAGGAAAAAAAAAAAAAAAAAAAAAGGCTAAATTTGCCATTAAAACTTGGCTCTATGCTAAGAAAAATAATTACAAAACTGTTAGCTGGCATTTCAGCATTTCATTACACACTGACCGAGCCTGACTAATGCTGGCCACTTTGTCCAAGGCTCATGCAGATTGTCATTTATTCCTTCTATTGGCTTTTGGTTTTGTATCTTTTGTTTAGGCACCTGTTGACTTGATAACAATGCAGTCTACATTCTGCAATTCATCAGTCTCTGAAATGCATTATATAATCTAATGACAGAGAAGTTGCATCATTTAACATTTCTATGTAAAGAAAGACCTTTGTTCTACTTTTGCCACCAGCCTTTGTCGTATAGCCAAATTTGCTTTCTTATTCTTTCCAAATATTCAAGGGCAGGTACCATTCATTCAAATTCCCAATTGCTGTAGCAGTTTTTAAATGATGCTTAAATGATTTGTAGCTTCTTATACTCATGCATCATATCAAGAAAGCCACATTTTGCCACACTCACTTTCAATATCTTAAATACATTTCCTTCTTGGAAACTGAAGGACTAGCTTACTTCACCACATCATTCTCTCGTATTTCACTCTGTCTCAGAAGCAAGATGGTATGACTTGAGCCATAAAATCCTCTATTTTGAATTACCGTAATCTTGAAGAATTTCATATTGTTCCAATCATACTAACAACTGGGCTTTATTTTCTGACTTAGCAGTTTAATTCTTTGCTTTGCCCCAGATGTACCTGGGCAAGGAATATGTCTTCTTAATATTCTATCAGTTCTTTGATTCACTGAAATTAGCACATAATTCTCTTGCTACAAAATCCCAGTTTATGCTGCCAGTGTTAGGCCTTTATTCCTTATGATCTGACCAGTACAGGATAAAATCTGGTTTTTGCCCTGTTTCACCTCTTTCTTCCTTGTGATTTATTTGGAACCCTCATGAAATATTGGGCACCCCTTCAAAGAGGAAAAATAAAGCTGTAGGATATTGACAGACTCTGTTCTCTTAGGTTATGAGTTACTTTCATCCATGTCTGATATCTTTGCCACCAGAAATGATTTTCCTGAACACAAAACATCCTGCTGCTGGAGTCTTGATGATATTCATTGTAGTTCTTTGAAAATACTCAACACTGGCTTCTTCACAATGATTGCCAAGGCTCTGTAATCAGATTGCATGTCCAGCTTGTGCCTGGAGCTGAACGGCTTGAATTTTTCTGTTCAAAGAAGCACAGCTAGTAGTTGTTTCTCTACCTAAACTTTTGGTTGTTCTGTGCTTGCTATTACTCCACTTGCCAATCACCGCTGCTTGGCCTCCTTAAAAGACACAATTTTATAACTTCAGATGATTCAGGTGCTTAGAAATTAATGAATAAATTCCTGTAAAAATGTTTTCTTGCTTCTTTAATTTTTATTTTTCCTGAATTCAGCATTGTGTTATTGCTGCTATGATCACAACAGTTCACAGGATTTTAGAGATGTGAGAAGACTCCAAGGGGCTACAGAACATAGCAGGTCAGAGGAACATCCCCAGTTTCACCAACAAGATCTGCCACGCCTTTGTGATTACTGAAAGACTTCAAAGAAGATAATAACTACTAGCAGTGGATGAAGGTCAAAGTCAGGGATTCCTTGAGGGAGCATGATCTATGAGACCTGATAGACTGCATCCAAGAGTGCTGACAGAACTGGCTGATGTTCTAGCAAACCCACTTATTATCATCTTTGAATGGTCGTAGAGATCTGGGGAGGTCCTGTATTGAGAGGTTTGCAGAAGATGTCATATTTGGACGGTTAGTGATCTTGAGCAAACCATGTCTGCTGTACTGGGCCTTGTACTTAACGCTTAAGAAGCTCATATGTTGGCATGAGTAGCTGCTGTAAGGGAATTTGCTGAAGTGCCCAGTGTCAGCCCGTGCTGTGCCTTGGTGGATGTTATGAAACAGATAACATTCCAACCTGTCAGGAAAAGATACACAGTTTTGTTTGTTGTGTAAGGTAAAAGGCACCATGGTAGGAGAGGGACACTGAGCCATCCATAGATGGGAGCTGTGCAGCATGCTGTGGGAAAATGTGGGTCCAATGCTGCATGAAAGCAGGGTTTACAGCATCTGAAAGGATGTAAGATTTACTTGCTATCCACATTTCTAGTCTATCTTATTAAAACAGCTATTTTATGATGCCACTCGTTGCCTTGCTTTTCTTACTGAGATTCGGAAAGAACCCTGCACCCCACCTCCCATCCCAGTGCAGGAAAATCCCCAACAGCTACAGCATGGCACATGCTGCATACATTTGAAAAAGGCCAAAGGGTCAAAACATTCAGGTCAGCCTCACTTTGGTCCCTGGGGAAATAAGTGGAGTGAATCCTCCAGGAATACATTTATGAGCACATGGAAGTAACTAGGAACAGTCAGTAAGGATTTACCAAAGGTTTGTCTTCTACGATAAAATGGATGAATTTGTAAATGAGGGGAAAACAGTGGATATCATTCATCTTCACTTTAGCAAGGTTTTAAACATTATTTTCCAGTGTATCCAAACTGAGACTTTATGGTCTGAATGAGTATTCAACTAGGTGAATAAAAAATTGATTACATAGGCAGGCTCAGAAGGTAGAGGTTAAATGGCTGCACTATTCCTGGGGCCAGTAACAAGTTTAGTCCTGTGAGGATCTACCTTGAGACGTCTTGTACATCCCATCTTCACTGGAGATAACAGAGGAACAGACAACAGGGTGGACTCATCACATTTGACACCAAACTATGTTGGACAAGTTGACCTATTTGAGAGCAGAATGGCCATTTGAAAGGACTTAGACAGACTAGAGGGAGGTCTGGGTTGATTGGAACCTCCTGACATTAAACAAAACAAATGCAAAGTCATGTATTTGGGAAGTAATAACCTTTGCAGCAATACAGGCTGGGGACTGTCTTACTATGGAGCAGCTCTGCTGAAATGGACTCTGCTGAAAAAGAACATGAGCCACCACTGTGTCCTGGTGACAAAGATCCTCAGCTGTATTAACAGAAGCACAGCCAGTAGAGTGAGGGAAACGGTCATCCCCTTGCACTTAGTACTAGTTAGGCCACGTGTAGAATATTGCAGTTTTGGCCCTCCAATACAAAAAAGACACTAATAAACTGGAATGAGATCTGCAGAGCAGCACCAAAATGCTCAGGGCCTGGAGCACTTGCCCAGTAAGCAGAAGCCAAAGGAACAGGGCTTGTTCAGCCTGGAGAAGACAGCTTTGGAGCAGACCTAACAGCTCCCCTTCAGTACCCATGGGTAGGTTATTGAGAAGACAAAGCCAGGCTATGGATGGGAGGATAAGAGACAAGGAGCATGAGTTTAAACAAAGAGTGTTCAGACTGGATGTAAGGAAAAACCTTTTCACCTTGAGGACAGTCCACCTATGGAGCAGGCTGCTCAGAGAGGTTGTGCAATCTCTATCGTTGGATATTTTAAAGACTTAACTGGATAGCCACATGATCTCATCTCATAACTGACTCTGCTTTGAAGAGCAGGTTGGAATAGAGATCTCCTGAGGTCCCTTCCAACCTGAATTATCCTATGATCCTATGAAAACTCTACCTCTGTTAATGTTCCTCCATCTGGGGACTTCTGTAAAGGTTTCAAGTTTCTCAGTTCTCAACTTTTTTTCAGGTACTTCAATATTCTGTTCCTGATACCTCTTTAGGGCTATTCACAGCTTGTTCCTGATTCGATGATGCCAATTTCCTGACACTTTCTCCTGCGAAATAATGTATCAGCCATAATCATGCTATTACATAAAAGAGCAAATTGTAGGCTTTGAATGGACTTCAGGCCAGGAGAACCTAGAGTGATTCAGATGACCAGCAAAAAAAAAAAAAAAAAAAAAAAAAAAATCCAATCATATGTCTAAACTTGTAGGATTTGAGATGGCCTAGGCTTTCCCAATTAGCATTGTACTATGCTCCAGAAAATCACAGGTCTTCAATAATCCTGTCTGCTGATCCTAGGGGATGCCTTAGATACCCTGTACTACTCATCTGTGTTTATCCAACTAAATCGAGCTGTAGTTCTCATGAACGATAACAGGAACTTAGACATCTTTTTTGCATTTGAACATTTGCATGTATGCATTAAATTTAAGTGTCTCCATGTGAATCTGACTCCCAGAATTTTCACCAGATCAAGGTCTTACTATTGCACTAGTCATATCCCAAATGCCTACAAGCTTTTTGTATACCACATATACTTTACCAGTAATTCTTCTAACATAATATTTTAATGTTTAAATGATGAATGAGGAAAGTAAGAAACTTGCTGTGTATCTTTGGATCCTGTATTGGGTTTGCGTGGCAAGATTTTGGTAGCAAAGGGGAGGGTCCAGGGGTGGCTTCTGTGAGAAGCTGCTAGAAGCTTCCCCTGTGTCTGATAGAGCCAATGCCAGCCGGTTCCAAGACGGACCCGCCGCTGGCCAAGGCCAAGCCAATCAGCGCCTCTGTGATAACATATTTAAGAAGGAAAAAAACAGAGCTTTTGCAGCCAGAGAGAGGAGTGAGAAGATGTGAGAAACTCTGCAGACACTAAGGTCAGTGCAGATGGAGGGGGAGGAGGTGTTCCAGGCACCGGAGCAGAGATCCCCCTGCAGCCCGTGGTGAAGACCATGGTGAAGCAGGCTGTCCCCCTGCAGCCCATGGAGGAAGGATGAGGGGGTGTAGAGATTCCACCTGCAGCCCGTGGAGGACCCCACGCTGGAGCAGGTGGAGGCACCTGAAGGAGGCTGTGACCCCATGGGAAGCCCGCACTGGAGCAAGCCCTTGGCCGGACCGGTGGACCCGTGGAGAGGGGAGCCCACGCCAGGGCAGGTTTGCTGGCAGGACTTGTGACCCCGTGGGGGACCCACGCTGGAGCAGTTTGCTCCTGAAGGTCTGCACCCCATGGGAGAGACCACGCTGGAGCAGTTTCTGAAGGACTGTAGCCCATGGGAGAGACTCACATTGGAGAAGTTCGTGAAGGACTTTTTCCCATGAGAGGGACTCCATGCTGGAGCAGGGGAACGATGAGAGGAGTCCTCCCCCTGAGGATGAAGAAGTGGCAGAAACAACGTGTGATGAACTGACCATAACCCCCATTCCCCGTCCCCCTGTGCCGCTGAGGGGGGAGGAGGTTGAAGCCAGGAGTGAAGTTGAGCCTGGGAAGATGGGAGGGGTGGGGGGAGGTGTTCTAAGATTTTTGATTTTATTTCTCATTCCTCTACTCTGTTTTGCTTAGTAATAAATTAGATGAATTCCCTCTCTAAGTTCGGTCTGTTTTGCCCGTGATGATAATTAGTGAATGATCTCTCCCTGTCCTTATCTCGACCCACAAGCTTTTCGTTATGCCTTTTCTCCCCTGTTTGGTGAATGAGGGCAGTGACAGAGCGGCTCTGGTGGGCACCTGGCCCCCAGCCAGGGTCAACCCACCATGGATCCTGATAGATTTTTTTTTATAATTATGGGATTTTTTTCCTAAGTTTATGTCTGCACAAGGTACGGACCACAGTGCAGAGCCTGCACTTGTTTGAAGCTGGTATGTTCGCATTACCACAGTGCTGCATCCATCCAAAAGACTAAAAGTCATCTAAATTGCTTTCAAGGCCCAAGTGAACACTGTGCTACCTGGATGTAGTAGTTTAATGCAGTGAAAGCTTTGGGGAAAGCATTGACACTATAAATCATCTCGGATCTGCAGCTAGTATAGTGCCCTTTTCACAATACAAGTAAAAGAACTGTGGAGGGGAAGGCAGATAATTTCTGAGATGTTACTGATGCTCATGTCAACAGGTGAAAGACTTTAAATGCATTTTTTCATGCAAAAGCCAGATATGAAACAAAGCCTCCCTAGATGAAAACCAGCAGAATTTAGAGTCGCAACTATGGTCTATACGCTTTGCACTTCAATAAAGTAGGCCAGAAATTATTTAAATATTGTTAAAAGAACCAAAATGATTTCTATGAACATTTGAAACATAATTTTGTAATTGTCTGCTAGCATTACCAAATTACATTGACATACTAGAATGAATCCAGTGGAGACCCACCAAAACAGTTAAGGAGCACATAAAGTACAAGAAGGGTCAAAGAGAATTAGGTTTCACACATACAATCACATAGAATCAAGGTTTGTTCAACCTTTGGAAGGCAAAGGGGAAATTCTATTACTGTCTAAGACTACTGTCTAAGAGGGTGTAGATAAGATGGGGTTGGATTCTTCTCAGAAGTACACAGAATAGAATCATAGAATCATTTACATTCTAAAAGACCTTTAAGATCATTGAATCCAACTGTAAACCTAATACTGCTAAGTCCACCACTAAACCATGTCCCTAAGTTCCACATCTATGTGTGTTTTAAATACCTCCAGGGATGGTGACTCAAGAACTTCCCTGGGCAGCCTGTTCCAATAACTGATAACCCTTTCAGTGAAGAAATTGTTCCTAATATCCAATCTAAACCTCCCCTTGCACAACTTGAGGGAATTTCCTCTTCTTCTATTGCTTGTTACTTGGGAGAAGAGACCAACACCCTCCTGGCTGCAACCTCCTTTCAGGTAGTCGTAGAGAGCAATGTCTCCCTTCAGGTTCCTTTTCTCCAGGCTAAACAACCCCAGCTCCCTCAGCCGCTCCTCACAGGACTTGCTCCTAGACCCTTCACCAACTTCATTGCTCTTCTTTGGACATGCTCCAGCACCTCTTTGAGGGGCCCAACACTGAACACAGTATTTAAGGTACAGCCTCACCAGTGTCGAGTACAAGGGGACAATCATTTCCCTAGTTCTGCTGGCCACACTATGTCTGATACAAGCCAGAATGCTGTTGGCCTTCTTGGCCACCTGGGCACACTGTTGGCTCATATTCAGACAGCTGCCAACCAGCACCCCCAGGTCCTTTCTCACCAGGTATCTTTCCAGCCACTCTTCCCCAAGTCTGTAGCGTTGCATGGGGTTGTTGTGACCCGAGTGCAGAACCCAGCACTTGGCCTTGGGATGGATAGATCAAGAAACAATGGACATAGCTGCAGCATGAGAAATTCTGACTCAATATAAAGAAGAATGGTCTTACCGTGAGGGTGGACAAATATTTTAATATGTTGTCCACATAGACTGTGATATTTCTATCCATGAAGAAATTCAAAAGTCTGGACAAGTTCCTTAATAATCTCTTCTAACTGGACATGTTTTGACTAAATGATGTCTATAGATACTTTTGAACCTATACTATTCAATAATTTTATGAAATTTGTGGCTTAGTTCACAGTGCAGTAGGAAGTATTCCCAGGCTCAAATTTGGTTGTTGTAGTCAATTGCAAAATGTGTGATAGCTGCTAGGAAATGAGAATAACACTAGCATCCCAGCGAAACACTGAAAACTGAGAAAAGGAACTGATTTTAGAAATGTACTGAAAAGCTCTCCAAGGCTAATCACTAATTTGTGGCTCTAATATTTATTTGTCCCAGAAATGCCTCTTACAAATGCAGTATATATCAATTTCTAGCAGATACAAATTAAAAAAGCACTTTTGATCATATGGTATTAATAAATTTTACAAAAAAAATAGTGTTCCTTCATTTGAAGATGTATTTGAGACACAGCACAGCAGTATATTTTTCCATTTTAAAATGAAGTGTTTGCATTTGGTTTTTGGTTTTGTTGTTCTTTGTATATGTTCCCCCTCCCTCCATATTTTACATAATCATTTTGACACCTGAAGGAGCAATCAAGTTTTATTGAGAAGTGTCCTTAGAGTTCAACACATATTTCATGGCATTAACTTTCCTTCAACTTTGGTAAGTTGTAACTCTGGTTTGGGTCTCTTTATTTTGTTTAAATGTAAGGAACATGCTCAGAGGAGGTTTCCAAAGAAGCACAGAGAACTTTGGAAAAAGTGTTTTGTTTTTTTTTTTTTAATGACTGGGCATGTCCTCAAAGCCCTTTGTGGAAAAATTAAACGTGAAAAAGCCAGGAAGGTGTATCTTGGAGAAAACAGGTGCCCTCATTAATTTATGGAACATTTGTAGGTACTTATTACTATTTTTTCATCAAAAAACACACAGTCTGCTGGTTTTTAGCCCTGAAGATTATAGAAGTTGAGAATGCTTGTTTCCATTAAGATGGAAAGGTGATCTTCACTTCCTATAGTTATTTCCTCCTTTAACAGTGATTAGCACTGCATAAAAGTTTTGTGATACCTGAAGCAATAGAAAAGGAAAAAATGGTTTTGAAGCAGAGGAAAAAAAAAGTCCTGACTACAGGAGACAGTAATTGCTGTCATAATTATTTTTCTTTTCCTGCCCTCACTCAATTGTCTATTTCTGATAGTAGCTGCAGGTTTAGTAGCAAGTAGCTCCTAAAAGTTCAAAAACCCCCTAAGACTCTTCTTGTAAAAACATCAGGTTTATTCTCCAATTATGCAAAACTCTCATTGCTTCTTAGAGGAACACAAGTGAAACTTTAGTAACTTCAAAGATGGGGAAGTTTTGCACAGAGGTAAATTTTTCCAGACTTGTATCCTAATTTTTGTTTTAAATCTGAAATCCAACCTGGTAGATGTACTAATTGATGGGTGAGAAGAGTAACTCTATCTTTTTTGGTTTGGATTTCCCCCCCCCCGCCCCCGCCATTACAGCAATTGGCATCTAGACAAATAGCTCCCACTGAATTCTCTCCAGGACTGGATAATGCAGTTTCTCCACTCTAAGTAATGTGTTTCATTTTATACTTTAGAATCACAGAGAAAGAGAACATCAGCTGGACATCCACTTGCCTCCAGGTAAGATCAGCTGCATCTAACCTGTTCTTCACAGGTGTTTGTCTCATCTGTTCTTAAAAAATTCCAGACATGATGATTCCGCACTTCCATGGATGATATTTTCCAATATTTACACATCCTTACTTTTATACATTTCTTATTCTAAAATATTAACTGAATATTTCAGATGCAATTTAGACCCATCCACAGTGAAGACGGAGAACAAGAGAATATAATCATCTTTGCACATAACTTTGTCATATTGAGTATCTTTTATGTCCCTTTGTTCTCCCCTAGACTTAGAGTGAACAGAACATTAGCAAAAATGAGGAATTTGATAGTATGGAAGATTTTGAATATGTCCCTGTACAAGTCATTATTGTTTTTTCACTAGTTTGGCAGTAAGGAAAGTCAAGGGATATGCTGGACACCAAATAATTTTAATTTTTGGTGGAAGAGTTGAAATATGAGGTGTAGCTTTTACAGGACCACTAAAACACTATTCGTATTTTATTTTTATTCCCTTATTTAGGAATGTCTGTGTCTTCTCAGCTTCTATCACTTCCTTTCTTTTTTTCCCTCCATTTGGGTTTCCTGCTTAGCAGCATCTCTCTTCCCAGTCTCTTTCTTTGACCTGCCCTCAGTCCCGGTTACCTTTTTGTTTGCTAAACATAGAAACTCTTTCTTTGTCAATTTTTCGTCTACTTCCCTTCAGCTTCTTTTTCCAGCAATTCTTATTCCTTTAAATTCTCCTGCAGGTGGTTTTGGTGTTGTTTTTTGCCTTTTTTGTTTGTTTTTTTCCCCCCGCCTCTCTGCATGTCTTCTTCATATCTTTTCTTCTCACACACGTATACTCGCTCCCTTGAAGGCTAAGGTAAACAGAAGAGGTCATGGTTGTGGGGGCATGTGGAATATAAGAGCATCTGGTTCATTAAGGTCATCAGATGAAGAAGCTTTTCAGGTCAAAGGGAATAATAACAAAGAAAGTGATAAACAAAACACAGACACAGAAACCTGATAAGCGAACAAATAAGGGAGACAATAAAGGATACCAAAACTCCTCAAGCACTAAATGATGGGTCATTAAGAAAGTATGGGTACAGCTTTGAAGAGGGACAACCCGGGCTTTGTAACTGATAAGAAGAGTGAAACAAGATGAACATGATCATTATGGATATTTCAGGGGGATCTGGGGGGCTATGCAAAACCATTAAGGAATGCATAGGGGAAAGGTCATAGGTGAGGAAAAGGGAAGCATCAGTGAGGGAAAAGGAGGGGGAACAGGAGGAAGGATAAAAGGTTTGACAGTATTTAAGCACTGACCAGTCCTCTTGTCTGCCTGAGCCCTGTGCCTGATCAATGCAGTCTATTCTATCTTCCTCTTCAGTTCTTTCTTCACCATTTTCTGTGTAATTTCCCTCTCTATCCCATGCCTGAGTGCTGCAAGGTCTAGGTGCTAGAATATGGAGAAGGAGCCACGGGTGACAGGGCTCACAGGTCTGTATGCCAGTGACTGGAGGGACTAAAACATTAGTCTCTGCATGCGAGTTATAAGGGTCAGTAGCTCTGGAGGGATATCAGTGTGTGTATATTTTCCCCTAATGAATTTAAGATGATGTCCATGGATGTGTATATGTAATTCACTAGGAAATTTGAAGCTGGACTACCCAGTGAGAAGGAGGAAAACATGCATCCGGAAAGATTAAAAATCTTTATAAGGGAGTGCAGGTCCTTTATATCAGGGCAGGGGTATCAGGCAGGTGGAGGGTCCGTGCTGGTATCCAGGGGGACCTGCAAGTGTGGGGTGCCTGTGGGACGAGTGTGTGAGTGCTCCATGTTTGCAGCAAGCCCCCAGCTGGACCAGCTGGTGAGTTTGGGACCCTTGGGGCGGGTAATGGGGGTCAGGATCCGGGCAGAGGTGCTGGGCGGGCAGAGGTGCTGGGCAGGCAGAGAGGCTGTGCTGGTGCTCAGAGGGTTCACGAATGTGTGTGTGCTTGTGAACCTGGAGAGTGTGGTGTGTGTGCTGCACTAGTGACCTTCTGCCTCTGCCAGCCCAAGAGGAGGAGGGGATGTGGCAGTCTATACTTTTATGTGAGTTTTATGTTTGTTTAATGTGTGTGAGTCCTGGCAGTGCTATTACATGGATGCTGTTGAAGGCACTGCCCTGTGTGTGGCAGTCCGTGCAACAGTCTACTTAAGTGACTTCTGCAGCATACGTGCGTGCACGCACCTCTCAGGGGTGCATGCTCAGCCATGCTACTGGCCAAGCCTGCAAACAGGAAAGCAGCAGCCGTGAGAGTCAGCCTAGGATGGAGAGACCCAGGTCTGCAGCACACCTGGCTGGGCTCCATCATCCGGGAGGAGAAAGCCTTGAGTCCACTGCAGGCCATGGCTTCACAAAGACCTTTGGGTAGCACCTGAAGACCCAGTGTCTGGATCTATGTTCCTTGATCCCTCCAGTTTAGAAATGGCAGCAGCCAGGAAAGCACGTGACTGCAAAAGCACCCCTTACAACAGAGCTTTCTCAATAAACTTTGAACCTTCCAACCTGAATGTCTGGAGCATTATGACAGTTTAGGGGGAATAAGAAAAAAAAAGAAAAAAAAAGAAAGAAAAAAAAAAGGACTAACTTCAGTTTCTGGTGAAAGGCGCCTGTAGATATTCTGCAATTATTGTCAACAGTGACAGTGCCTTGTTTTTCTTTTGCACTTCCACCACATACTGACTAGGGTGATTGTTTCAGTGATTTCTGTTTTGCAATAAATCTGAAATTATTTTCCTTGTCAGCATGCTGGCAGAAACAGCATGATGATACAGAAACAGTGACAAAACAAATTGGCAACAGACACTTCAGGTACCTTTGTCAGATATGAAATATGCAGTATCCAGCAAATAAATCTATTAGTTTTTAGTAACAACAACAACCGACAGTAAGACTAAAAAAAATCAGGCTTCTTGAATAGGTGGGCAAAGCTTTCCGAAGGATCTGCAGAAAACATTGTCTGCCTTTTGCCTTGGGCTGGACATGGCAGCAAATATGCATAATGAATACAGGATGCAGGATTATTTATTCCATTACATGGAGTCTTCAGGTCAATTTGCAAACAAACTCAGGCGTTAGAGTTGCTGCAGGAATATTTCTGATATTTTCAACAATGCAAGTCTTGAGTAGAGCTACATATATCTTACAGATTTTTGCTGGACTTTGTCTATCATAAAATATGAATAGATGTGACCCTGATTAGTATGGCAATGGTAACAGTAGCCCACAGTATGCATCAATGCATTGACATAACTTGTTTTGTTTAGAAAGTCCTCATCTGATACAATTGTGTGTGAAGTAAGGATGTTTTGTAATTACTGAGAAGACGTAAATCTCAAAAATACAAACAGATTCCTTGACATTTCCTTATCAACACATAGTGGATACAGACCAAAGGACATTTAGAAGGAAAGGATATATTAACACAAGTGAAACTTTTCTGCATTTTTTGTGGAAGGATGGCAGCTAGCAAGAGATGAACACAAGTAATATAGTTTCAGTCTATTTTGTTGGGGCACGGTGATCCAACATGCTTACAATGCAAGTAACTGAAAATCTGGAACTTACTGCCTTAAAAACTTCTTAATACTCTTTTATTCAATATATTTGTGCCTAGTGGTACAGGACTTATCTGGGATCTAACTGTGATCTGTAATTATTTATAATATTCCCTTTAAGGTAGCAATCTAAATTAAAATTACTAGCCAGAAGGTTTTTTAAAAGAGCAACCCTAACCTCCTTAGAAAATCACAGGCATATTGATATAACTAGTTCATCATACATTTTCTAGCACCCTAAGGCATACCAAAGTCTTTTTTCTTTTTCTTTTTTTTCCTGTTCCATTTTCATATAGGATATCATTGAGCTTCAAATTGCAAGCTTCTATATCAATTTTATTTTCTTGTTTATTGATCTCTTACTTTATGTAAAGGCAATGAAATGCGAATTTTGGGAAGCCACAGCACACTGGTAAATTTTTATATAATGTTGCTCACAACATTGACGCATTTATTCCCTTATTAACATGAAGTTTTTCTTTATTATCACTTGTAGAAAGGAGTATGATGAAAATCTGTTGCGAATCTCTAGTCTGGTTTGTCACTCAGCAGGGAAATAAATAAATGTCTCCAATAACTTTATCCAAAGCATTTTCTTTGGTAAACACAATAAAGTACACGTAGATACATGCAAGCAATGAAATACCAGAACATCTGGTGAACTGCAGGTGGGCCAGGAATATGAAGTCGAAACAGGTGCAGAGAAGCAGGTTTTCTGATTCTGAAATTGTATTAGATGCCAGTAGGTTTCTATATATGTGAGGCAATGACCTGCATGGTTTCCACGTAGATTAGAAACAGTCACGTGTCATGTTCAAGAACATATTTCATGAGAGGATACAGCTGCAAAGAAAACAACTATTACATAGAGCTTTTAACTTTAATATATATTTTAATTACAATGTCTGTGGATGTCCAAATCTCTTCATTCCTTCCCTCTGTTTTGTTCCCAAAATACCAATGCTTTTATAAAAGTTAAATCTGGTGTTAAAAAATTAGTGTTTCTTAAGTAAAACTACTGTTACCTAAGGTGTGTCTACTCTTCCCTTAATAGTACAGTTTGGGGTTTTTTTAAATACTACTCAGTTACAAGTGTGGGGGGAAAACCAGATAATTCTTAGTAAAAAGGATGTTTCAAAAATCCAGTAATATTTTTAAGATCCCAAAATAGGAGCTAATGCTTCCTAATCTCTTTGGCAAATCTGACCACCAAAATTTATCTGAATCCTTTAGGATTGCAAAATAGGGCTGTAAAATATTTCAGGATGTGGTGAGTTGACCCTGTCTGGAGGCCAGGTGCCCCCCAAAGCTGCTCTATCACCCCCCTCCTTAACTACACAGGGGAGAAAAAGTGTAACAAAAGGCTCGTGGGTCAAGATAAGGACAGGGAAAGATCACTCACCAATTACCCTCACGAGCAAAACAGACTTAGAGAGGGAATTCATCTAATTTATTACTAAGCAAAACAGAGTAGAGGAATGAGAAAATAAAATCAACTCTTAAAACACTTCCCCCCACCCCTCCCATCTTCCCGGGCTCAACTTCACTCCCGGCTTCAACCTTCCCCCCCTCAGTGGCACAGGGGGACAGGGAATGGGGGTTATGGTCAGTTCATCACACGGTGTTTCTGCCACTTCTTCATCCTCAGGGGGAGGACTCCTCACACTCTGCCCCTGCTCCAGCATGGAGTCTCTCCCACAGGAGACAGTCCTCCACCAACTTCTGCAACATGAGTCCTTCCCATGGGCTACAGTCCTTCACGAACTGCTCCCGCATGGGTCTCTCCCACGGGGTGCAGACCTTCAGGAGCAAACTGATCCAGCATGGGGTCCCCCACGGGGTCACAAGTCCTGCCAGCAAACCTGCTCTGGTGTGGGCTCCTCTCTCCACGGGACCACGGGTCCTGCCAGGAGCTTGCTCCAGCGTGGGCTTCCCACGGGGTCACAGCCTCCTTCAGGTGCCTCCACCTGCTCCGGCGTGGGGTCCTTCACGGGCTGCAGGTGGAATCTCTACACCCCCTCATCCTTCCTCCATGGGCTGCAGGGGGACAGCCTGCTTCACCATGGTCTTCACCACGGGCTGCAGGGGGATCTCTGCTCCGGTGCCTGGAGCTCCTCCTCCCCCTCCTTCTGCACTGACCTTGGTGTCTGCAGAGTTTCTTACATCTTCTCACTCCTCTCTCCGGCTGCAAAAGCTCTCTCTAAGTGTTTTTTTTCCTTCTTAAATATGTTATCACAGAGGCGCTGATTGGCTTGGCCTTGGCCAGGGGCGGGTCCATCTTGGAGCTGGCTGGCATTGGCTCTGTCAGACACAGGGGGAGCTTCTAGCAGCTTCTCACAGAAGCCACCCCTGTAGCCCCCCTTTTGCTACCAAAACCTTGCCACGCAAACCCAATACACAGGAATAAGGTACTTCATTTCGTGTTGTGTATTTTAACCTCATCTAGAACTCTAAGGAGCAAGGTCTTTTCCATGACTCCTTATGTTGTTTTACTTCTACTAGGGTCTGTAACTTGGCGAAGGAAGTTTAAAATGTTAATGTATCTCACTTGAATTCATTTGGATCTCATTTGAATTTATTATTTGTTATTTACCTTGTATATCATAGACAATACATACATCCAGATACAGTCTGGCCACCTCTGGTACAAAGATAGCCACTGCTTTATGTGTTTCTGTCTGTGCTCATCATGCTATGTACATTGCTCCAAGCAGTTGAGTGAGAATAAAGCACACAGAGATATTTCTATACCACATCCCTGGTGTTTGTATGGAGAAGCAGATTTCAAACTCAAGGTTTAAATTCAATCAAAAAAATCCAGAAAACAAACATATGAATTCAAAATGCAAAAAAAACCCCACCCCGCAACCAACCCAACCCAACCCAACCTGTATTTACTTAACTTAGTCACTGTTAATTACATGTTAATTACATGTTAATTACCAGTTACATGTGCTAGACCAACCACTATAATCAAAGAAACTTGACTGTCTATTGTATGACTGCCTTTTGCTTACTGACTTTGCAGGTAGAGGCTTTTAATTTTTTGCGTACCTTATCAAACAGTAAATCTGTAGACTGTCTTAATACATACAGTTATGCCACTGGTTTCTAATTCAGTTCTGCTTTAAATTTCTTTCATTCTACCATTTGGAAAATAATATTTGCATCTCTGCTGTAACCCTCAAGCTGTTTTATGTTCCTCAAAAAGGACATAAGCATGCCCTGACTGCCAAAGGAAGCCTGGAGATATTTTTGCATTACCTCTTCCTAAGGATTATGTTTTCCTCTTGCCTGCCAACAGTCGATATTACAGCCTCATCTGCCTGATGCTAATAGCCCAAGTTATCCCAAATCTGCTGAGTTTACCAACTAACTCATCTTTAAGTTGATGCACCTACAGTAGCTATTAAATAGGCTGCACAGTTGAAGTGGGAACTATCAGAATGGCTACCTTTGCCCTTCCACTATTTGTAGGCCATAAACTGAGCATAATTTGACCTATTTTCAAATAACTGCACATGTATCCGCTATGCACACAAAGCTTGCAGACCAGCTTTATTATGTAGCACACTTGAAAAATGATGAACACCAAAACAATCATCAGCAAAACCACTGAACAGTGATCTTATCAACATGTTCACCCTGAAAGTCTATTCCAGCCTTAGCATCCCACTAAGAACAATGAAAACAGACCAATAATTATTATTTATGGCAGTCATGAGCCAAAATACATGTTATTTTATGTTGCACATTAGCATTTAAACTAGTTCACTTCTTAAAATACACTTATGGGCCCAAACTTGAATCAGAGGTACAGCTGTTAAACATGCTTTTGGGTTTTCAAGGGAGGAGGGGATCCCTGTCAGCACACTCCACAAACAATAACAAAGGGAAAAGGAAAAGATCACCCTTCCTGCTTGTGGCATTTTTACTTTGCCCGCTATGTTACTGCTACTTCCATTCGCATTTAAGAATTGCTTTGAAGATTTTTATACCTTAACATCCTACAGTATTTCCTTCCCTTCTTTCAGGACACACACCAGCCCCAGTGTGCCCATGTAGTCTCCTATGAATCGGACGCATACCCCAGCTGGTGTGACTGCTGCCTCCTGGAAGGCAGTGTGAAGGTACACGAGTCAACCCAGGCATCTACACGCAGTAGCAGAAAGACCTCTGGGTGCAAGTTTTCCTTGCAGGGTGGTTGCATTGCACGTCTACATCCAACAGTTGTGGCAGTTCCAGGCTGTACTGAACTATGTGGTGCAGAAACACAAGCTTGATTGCTTCTTTTATCAGCTGTTTTCCAGTTAACTGTGGGAGAAACACTCTCTTTGATCTTTCTTTTCCTCTCACAGACTGTGTTAGTTTTCCATTCTATTCTGGAGGAGTTTATCTATACATTCACTAAGCAGGGAGCCTAAGAAAACCTTCTTTAAATCTATATCATCATAGAGAATACTTGTTTGGGGTTCTAATTCTTACCTAATTTAGATCAAATCTATCCAAAATAAACCCAGGGATTTAAATGGAGTTACTTCTCATTTAAACTTATGCAACTCACAGGTACATCAGGCAGATCAAAATCAAAATCATTGTTACTTTAAATGCACAGATGGTTATTTTCTTTAGTGACCTGGGGGGCTGTTTTCTTGGGTTAGTAACTGTTGTAGCTGCTGATAGTCCTACTTAAGATTCCTGATGGCAGCACTTTGCTGTGCAAGTCACTGACACCTCCACATTTCTCTCAGTGACACAAGGTCATAACTCCACGGATACAAATCAAGGTGTTTGCTATAATTGCAGAAGTTCTGATCATTATGCACATCTCTGCCAGGAATTATTTTCATTGTTGTGTCTAAAAATCTGATTATCTAATGGCTTAAAGAATGCAAAATTGTTCAGAGCTATTAGTTTTTAACATAGATAACTTCACTCATGAGTCTGACTCTAGTCCATTGCACAGGTCTTACATGCGATTGGACTTCAGCTGTACCATTTTTTGGCTGAAAAGACTAAAGTTTACCTTTTCTCTTCCATCTTTCCGTCCTTCCATCCTTCCTCTGTTTACAATATTGTGCTTGTTCTAAATGCTAAAGGATATTATATCAAGGATAATTATAAAGAAATTGTAGGCAATTATAGGGACATTTGTATGAAAGCCAATGTACAACAGCACTTTAGGAAACAGAATGTTTTCAAAGGGATAGGATCCTAAAAATCTATCTTGCAGTATCATAATAAGGTAAATAAAGATCTTTCTTACACTTAGAAAACTATTTCATTACTGCCTCTCCTCACCCCCCATGGCACACCCAAAGATGTATGCCGTGTTATCCTATGAAAGGTGGGAATTTACCATTCTAGATGAGACCACAGTTCCAGCCCAATGTGCTCTAACTGGTACTGACCACTGGTGGCTACTCCAGGTCACAGCATAAGAAATAGGGACATGGTAACTGAATACACAAGTCAGAATACCAGAATACTGGCTCCAGAGGGTCTGCCCTTCTTATCAGTACACTGCAAAAATAACCAAGTATTGCATCCATACAGGAAACTGCTCATCTTTGAGCTTGAACCTTGAGGAACATAAACTATTCCTGGTAACTCGTCTGAACATTTTCCTACCAAATGCTCTTTGAGCAAGAATATAGTACCTTTGCAAAGAGATATTTGAAATGGCTCTGTTGAAACATGCATGGCAATAAGAGTTAGAGAATATACATTCTAGAAGAGGAGCTGTAAAAGCAAAAAAACTTAATATCATGGAATTCATCTTGAACATCAGACATAACAGCTAGGTATGCAAATATTTTCCAGAAGCTAACTGGAAATATATTTTAATTTAAAGTATCAATTGACCAAACAAACAATTGAAAAATCTAGTCCTCCAAAAGACAGGAATTGTTCTTATAAAATTGCTCTCAATTAGACTATTAAAATAAAAATTCCAGATAAAGAGTTTTAACATTAAGTTAAAACTAGGACTTTCTTTCCTATTAAACTTTAGATACAAAGAGAAAAATGTTCATAAGTTATTCATTAAGTAAATTAAATATATATATTTTAGATACAGATCATATTATTTATTAATCAAGTGGATATAATATATACACATATATAAATATTGTAATGATAATTCTAAGAAGACTTGTAAACTTCCCATGAATATTCTGCAAACAGTAATCACTTTTTCCACTGTAATTATAAAGAAACTCTGATGTCTTTTCTGGCTCCCAGCTATCAGAGCATATGAACACCTTCCAATGTTTAATGATTTTAATTTCAAAACACTGATCTGGGAAGAAAATGCTATGCTTATGTTAGAGAGGGAGTAAAGGAAGACTAGGGCATAGCATCTTTAAAAGAGTGGCATGGCTTTGTCCCCAGCCACACTGGAAATCTTGTGAAGCAGCCCTCCATCCTTTATAATGACTAATCACTGGACCACATTTTTGTCTCCATCTCTTGGCTTAATGACCGCATCTCTCTTAGAGCTGGGCTCTCTCTGAGGTGAGGATGGACCCCAGAATGTATCGTCATTGCCAGCCTGCTCAGGAGATAACCAGAGCTGAGACAGCATGCCGAGCGCCGCCGAAGACCTATCTGCGCTGATAGGCACACGAGGAAACACTTTCGCAGTGTCTGTCTAAATTACAGCAGGGTCTAGCCCACAGTATTAATTTCTCACTTCTACGGGAATGAAGAGGTCAGTAAATCTTTCAGTGAAACTGGAAATAGCGCAACTCTGTTCTACATAAATGTGTGAAGTAGAAGTTCAAAGGTTATCCCTGAATCACGGCCTTATATAAAATCAGCCTGCCACCATGTCAGCATCATATGGTAACACTTTAAACACTTTATTTAAGGATTTCATTTAGGAAACAATTACTGTATGTTTTTGTCTAATATAATTAATAGGTCAAGCAGCACTTATTAAGTCTTTAGGCATTAATTAACATTTAAAAATTATCACATATGACACATTAATTAGATATCAATCACTTATTAGAATTACTGACATTTAATAAGCATTTTAATTTATACCAAACTATCCTGCTGCACATATCTTTCCAAACTACAAGTACCTGCAAATAGTACTTTAGGAGTTTAGCATGTTATGTCCTATTTTGTCTTTGTATTTAGCATGTATATAAAAACCTGATTAATACCTTATATACTTTAGTCATAAAAAGATATCTACATCTTTTCAGTTCACTAATAAATGACAACACATTGAATAAAATGCATAACTTGCACATTAAAATAATTTTTAAGACATCATAGAAATTAACAATGTCTTTGTCCTGTTTCTGTGTCAGATTTGAACTTAAATCCTCTTCTGATTCTACTGTCCTGTCCTGAGGAAAGAAATACAAATGTCCAAGTGTTAATTGCTGACCTCTGTCACCCATTAATTATGCATTCTTGTATCTTCTTTGATACTTCCCTTGCATAGCTATCTCCTATTGTCAAAATCTTGCCATTAGACACTTCACAGGCGTGATCTCTCTCTTGACCTAATTGCACTTATTATCAGTCAATTTTTATAATACTAACTAGGTACTTAGGATGACATATAAAAACCCTACGGGGTGCCCAAAATTTACAAGACTAATGTCCATGTTGGCAACCTGACAAGAACCAGAGCGCTATGTTTCTTCTGCACATACTTTTGCATACTTTTTCCCACTAATATATGTACCAACCCATAAGATTCTTACATATTTGCAACTTTTCTGAACAAATACCTGTTTATTCATTAGATGTTTCCTGTCCAATCTAGACCTACATAATAAATTAAGGTGGGTTTTTAGAGTGCAAATATGGAGGCATGGGCTACTTTAAACATGCACTTCCATGAGTTAACAACATCCTCCTTTATCTGGCTGCTTCTGTCCTGCTCAGTGAACAGCAGCATCTGGTAGTGAGACGTACTTTACAATGTTATCCATGTGAAGCTGCAGCCAGAGCCACACAAAAATGTGAGAGTGTGAGTCAACCATGAGTTTCACCCACAATGCATGAGACTTGACAGATCTGTAGCACACCTGTGATGGCTTAATTGGGCTAGAACAGATAACAAGAAGTAGTGAAAGTAAGCTCTCCAGATGTTCTGGGAATAGACATGTGAGTACCCATACTGTTTTCTTTCATTACAGATGTTAGCTGGATTAAGATACCAAATGTAGGATAACATGCTACATTTTCACCTTTTCCTTGTAGTTTTGACCAAGCCTAAAGGTAATTAACTGGCTTCATGCACGCGCTACACAGTTGTTCTGATGAGAGTAAGAATCAGACCAATAAGGAATGAAAACACTACATTTTTTTTTTTTTCAACGTGGAAAATGAAAAGGCAGTTGAGTTGAAGGCTAGATCGCAAGGACACCTTGCAACACTGAGCCTCACAACACATACATTCTTTAGCCATGTCAAACATGGGGATCTAAAGTAAACTAGTTTCCTGGGATCTCTCAGTAGTCCACTGAGAATGACAGGCATCACCAATGAATAGTTCAGAGCAGAAACAAAACTCTTTTCTCAAGTACAATCCATAGCCTTCAGTTAAATACCTTAACTCTCTATACAATGCACGAAGAGGATTAAACGGGATTCACAACAGACAGCATGCTGTGCAAGTTTTATATAACAGAGAAGGTCAAGACTTAAATCCTGCACTTATGTCAGACCAGGTTTACAACTCAGAAACCTCTCCTGTACTAATGCACTTGTGTCCCTCCTTTCAAAATAACAGGCACCTCTTTCTTGTAAAACACAGAGGTCAGGGGATGGTGTTCCTACTATTGAAATGGGATTCAGACTGAAGGGATTCAAATCCACATAACTATATGGCTCTGAGATGCTGAGGAATCTTCATTTTAGCACTGTGCTACTTCGCAGAAATGAATGCAGAACTCATTGGGCCAGAGAGGAAAGTGGAATCCCAGTGACTGCAGTCATCTGCTGAAGGAGAGGACACCTGCCTCTTGACCCCATCTCCAAGGACTGCTATACTGCTTTATAAATCAAAAAGTGAACGAAGACATAAGCAGGCTTAGCAGCCAAGAACAAAATCATCTTTTTAAATTTTAACCCCCACTGAAATGTCACTTAGGGTGCTTGCTCTTTCCACTGTCATGCATCTGCCTGGCGGAACTTATTGTCTCTTGACATCAGGAGATCCCTATTTTCTTCTTTTTAAGCCTACATTTAAGACTGATTTTTTTTTCATTGACTTTTAACTGACATTAGCTAATTATTAACTCTGCAGGATAGATTAAATTTTAATTTTAATGTCATTGTAAAACACCATGAGCTGCCTCAGCATGATAAGATGCTATAAAAGTTTAAACTGTTGTTATAAGTTAGCCACCTGTTCAAAACGTTAAAAATCTACACATTTAAATCAATCACAGTGCACTGGATGCCCCATCAAGGCTAATGTTGATAAATTATACTCTTAGCTCTAGTTGATATAGAATCATTATTCTCCAGAATGGTAGTATATATTGGACTTTATTTTGTAGAGTTTTACTTGGGATTGCAGTGTCATTTTTCAAAATCCTAAATACACTCCAATGCGTATTTTCCAATCTGCTAAATTGCTCAGAGATTATCCTGGCTAAACAGTACCTTTGAGGTTCTGTCTGGGGTATGAGACATACACTGGAGATGTACTGTTCCAGGAGTTCCTGGAAGTACCGTGAATTGGTAGAAAGGCCTATCTTCATACAATTCTTGCTATCTCTGGGCCAAATCAGAAGAATTGGATAAAATTATGTATAGAAAAAACCCTATACCCTTCTGTCTCAGGAGATAACATATGAATCTGCAGGCTGGAGCAAATGAGATTTCTGTCTTAGGCATGGTATATACAGGAAAAAAAAAATCACTTATTCTGGATTTTCTACCTATAAAACAGGGCTAATATTTTTCCCATGCCTATCTTGTCTCTTCACATGGTAGGTTCACTTGGGTAAGTACTATTTCTTATTGAAAGCAAGAGGGTTATTTCTGTAGCTCCAATAAAGAAATGCAGCACACTGAGGCTGCATATTTTAGTAGACTCAGTTCTGCAGTCAGGGAACTGACTTTACTACCTCTTGTTCTTCTTGTGCTCAGGGAAAAAGTTTGTAAGTAAACCAAAAGGTACGGACTTCATCATTTTATTATAACTGAAACAATCTTCAGCAGCCCTGAAGCTCTTGGGCCCTAAACAATCTTCAGCATCCCTGCAGCTAAATGACCTGTTCAGCTCATTCATTATTTTTATTTAGATGAATATAAATTCTTTCTAACACCACACAAAAAAGCTATATTTTCTGAGACAGGTGACAGCAGACCTTTTAGTTTCCTTTTGTATACATTCCTGCCGATTCCTACAGTAGGAGTCTCCCCAAAGAGACACATTTTTAACTTTATTATTGGGGGGGTGGGAGGCAGGGAGAAAGGTAAAAGACGACTTAGCCGATTGCATGAGGCTTAACGTGAGCTTACCAGCCGTACCTATCTAGGGCTGTGCTTCTTGCAGTCAATGTCTGTGCATAGGACACGAAGAATCTGTGCCCTGACAGTGATTACTGGTATGAATGTAGCTCCTGGATGACAGAGGGACAGGGGACCATACATAGGTCCTGATGTTAAGAGGCACAAACTGGCTCGCACCCGTGCTGCTGAAAGCCAGCTTGCTCTAGAGCTTGCTCCCTGTGCCCACATGCCATAGCTCTTCACCCTGCATCTCTCAAGGATCTGTGTGTTGTTCCTATGAACACAATGTGTAATTACTATGTCTGTGACTTTTCAGTTCAAAGTGGTTTTTTTTTAAGAAAAGTGAAGGCCATGATACATCTTTCTTCCTCAGAATGCTGTTCAAACATTTTAACATGTGTGAATATATGTGGCACATCATGAGATGTCCTATGAGTTGTTCAAGCGTTATCTTGGAGAGAGTGAATTGCAATGACCCAGAACATGGCAAAGAATAGAACAAACAAGGAGAAAAGAAAATAAAATTCTAGTGTCCAAGCTTTCTCTCTGGGGCTCTTATTCACCAATTTAAGACTTTCCTAATTCTTACCAAAAATCAAGGAAGTTAAGCTTATATATGATTTAGACAATGTCTAGATTGTGGGGCAGGGGAAATTCCTTGCTTTTGAAACACACTATTTTCCTAATACAGACAAGTCCTTTGGAGCTTTGAAAAATTGTAGCGTATCTTTTTTTTAGAGCTCTAATTGTTGTTTGTCTCTTTCTGTTTTGAATTTCTTTAGTAACTTAGTAATGGAAAGCTGAAATGCTGTTTGGCAGTTTTTCCACAGATGTGTGTGGAGTGTTTCTGTCCTAGCATTTCTCCACAAAACAATTTTGTGTAGGTTACAAGAGATACCACAACAAAGGGGGTTACAGAGACCTGACATACTGTGTCACCTGTCATTTCTGACAAATGTAAATGCAAGAATATAATACTAGGTAGAAAATAAGAACATATGAGTCAGGGTTGAGTGAAAGGGCATCAAAGCCTCTGTTTCCAGACTCTTTTTCTTTACCTCTGTTGCTCTTCCTGATTTATCTGCATAGTGTATTTCTTATTCTGAGTTGTCCTTGCATGTAAATTTACCTACCTTTTAAAAGAAACAATACAGACCAGCAGTGGTTTTGAAATGTCTGCTAGTACAGAAAATTCATATTAAGTTGTGGAGGGCTGTTTCTGTTAGAGGGAAATATATCCAACAGCCCAGGAGAGGCAAGGCGGACACCGCTCCATGTCTCCAGGTCTGATTGGTAGTGAGTCTGCAGATGTGTTCTCAGCAGGCACAGAAACCAAGCACACATATACACCACATATATCCATACACACATGGCCAGCCACACGGATCACAGACAGTAACACACATGCAACACCCACACAGAGACAGCACCAATGGCCTCATTCTGCTCACCTCTCTGGCTAAGCAAGATAGAGGTCCACAAATGAGAAAATATATATATATATATATATATGTACAATGTGGATCCCTCCAGCAGCTGGGCTCAGACACGGTCTGTCCAGTAGCTGCCCCTGGATCCCAGTCTCACCAGTTGCTGGCAACTGGACATTCAAGCCCCCAAGGCCACTATCCCACTCCTGTTGCTAGTACAGACCATTGAACAAACACAGTTGGCAAGGACTTCCCTGGTCCCAGTAGCTGATTCCCCTGTGCTCCTGTCCCTAGACATATGTGGTGACCCTCAGAAACTGATCCACCCCCACGCTCCCAGTCACTTCACCTACCCACCACATAGTTTGGCTTGATCCTCGCTAGTGATCACACACGCCCTTGCACACACGCACTCACTCCAGTTGCTGCACCACAGACATATGGGCATCTGTGACCCCTGGTTTGACTGCGGTTGCTGCACTCTCACTCTTGTACATCTACCCCCCCCCCCCCCGCCCATATATACACATTGAGTAGAGAGCGCTAACCCAGGAAAGAGTTAGAAAGGAATTTAATAAGAAGAAAGGACAAACTGCACTGGTCAGGCACAGACCTAGCCAGACAAGTGTACTGACTAGCCAGATGTTTACATGCAACCAGCCCTTTTTATCCCCTTAACCCTCTATTTCCCACACCTTTTCCTCCCAAAATCACCTAAATCCCTCCCTTGTCCTCCCCTTCCCCTTCCTCCTCTAAACTTCCCATAATAAGTCCTGAGCCATGCTGAACAGCTCTTCCCCTGCATCCCAAAATGCATCCCACAGCCCTGTGCAGCAAGGCCATTAGTTTGAATAGTTATCTAGAGAGCTCTTCCTGATGACTTTTCAGGATGGATTCCATGCCTGGACGATGGGGCTGAGGTTCTGCTGGGCCAACCCTGGGAGGGGCCTGGACAGGATATTTGTAGCTCAGGAGTCCTTGTTATGGGTTCCCACTTGCCATTGTGCATCCTAGTGCTCCTCTGTTTTCTGCATATGGGCCTTTGATGAGCCAATGGCCCCTTGTGAGGCACCTTGGAGTAGTGCAGCAGGGTATTATTTGGGCTCCCCCTCCTGCTGTTGTCTTTCTGAGCTCCTTTGTGGGTGGGCAGATGAGTTTTATTGCATAGCATAACAGTTTTAGCCCCCTACATTAACTTAGTGCTTGCTGGAGACCTTATACCCTCAGCTTTCAAAATTTCATTTGATTTAATCAAGTAGCTTCAGTCTCAGTATTTAATTGGGAATAACTGGTTTACTCTCATTCTCTGAAAAAGAGGTATAAATGTCTTCCCTAGCTATGAAGAAACCTTTAAAGTGGTGACCAGAATTAAATTAATTTTTATAACTATGCATTCAGAATCCATATAGTTCTTATCTCTTCAGTATCCAAGCATCATGCTGAGTACTCTTTAATATAATTTTCTTGTCTGAGGTAGAATAATTTATGCCCAAGAACTTCTGCAGAGGTGATAAGAAATGGCTACTCTCATCCTCCAGCAGAGATTCAAATGCAGCGGCTTGCCCTGTGCTCACCAAATGTATACCTTGAGCTCAGGCAGGCGCTGGATACATATCTCTGATATCTGAGTGCAGTGGATATTCTCCCTTTCAATCTGTAGTACCCAGCAGAAATATTTATCTCCATTCAGACCAAGGAAACATCAGCATCTGTAAAACAATTGACTCTATATTTGCCAAACCTTTGGGCAGTAAGTAACTCTCCATGTCGGCACACGCTCCCCATATATCTTTCAAAAAATGTTTCACCTAGACTACAAGCAGCAGAATTTCACAGTCTCGTTGGCATCTTGGCTTTTTTGTTTGTACTATTCTTTAATGATTATATTAATTGGTTTTTGCTTTGACAGACACAGCCTTGGTCCTCTATGTAGTGTACCCATTATCTTTAGAAAAGCACTCACACTTTCAGAAGGTAAAAAGCAGACAAGAAATACACTGAGAAATCTATAAAAAATAATTTGGCAATATACATCTGAACAAGACTTTGGGATGAGTAAAATATGTTTTCTATTGACACTTGCAGAACAACCTGTGTAGAAATGAAAAACTGAAAATAATTATATGCTATGCAGCAAACTTTGGAAGAACTTTTAGAAAATTATCCATTGAGAATGTAAAAAATTTCTAACGTGTCTGTGTTGCTAGATGAAATCCCTCTCTTATCTGGGTGGTTTGCTGTCTGCTGCTTTTGCAGCAGCACAGAACAAAATACAAATGAACCTGCATTGTCAAAGGGCACTAGAAAGTTTAAAATTTATATTTAAATAAACAGAATGAAAAACAGTTCTTTAGTAAAACTGTGTGTCTATCAGGGATAATGTTTTCTTTTTATTTTTTGATAGACCAGAAATCTTCTGAGTAACATATTATAACTGTATAAAATTGAGCTGCAAAAAAAATATGTTTCAAGGGTCACCTATTCTGAAGTTTATTTAACCTGTTCTTAAAAAAAAATCACTATTACAAATAAATAGCTGTCTGCCTAATCAAGTAAGAAAGAATTTTCCTAAGGGGAATGACTTCTTACCTGAATTGTTGGGGTCTACTATGTAGGGATCTGCATCTGATTTGAGTGATTAAACCTTTATTATCCCCCAAGTGAGCTAAATGATTAAGCTGAGAGAGTGATCCATCTCACCCTACATTTTACTTCTGCATATGGTCAGTATAGATGCAGCCTGGGCTCAATTCAAATGCCACGTGTAGGTATTCAAGATACTATGAACTATATTCCTGTGGGGCTAGCAAATATGACATGGTACTTACAGGAAAGGTGTGACTGTAGACAAAGAACTGAAGGTCTTGTGAAGGCATCCAAAAGGTATTCTTGAACGTCTGAGAAGGCATTAGACACCTATGCTTAGGCAACTTTAAAAAAATCCTCTCATTTAAGCCTTGGATGAAACTCATCTGAGTCATCCTAGTACATAGACTATTACCATGCTGTATGCTGTGTCCTGATACGTATTAAATCCTTTTTCCCTCTGCTCTTAAAGAAATAAAATTGTAAATGAGATACATGAAGTAAACTTTTCCTCTCTATTCAGCACTGATAAGGGGCTCAGCCAGAGTACTCTTTCCAGTTTCAGGCAAGATACTTTAAGGATAAAGAAAAACTGAACAGAGCCCAGTGGACAGCCACAAGAATGCTGTGGTCCATGGGAAATTTATATAAAAGGAAAGTTTTATGAAGAAAAAAAAATAAAATGAACAGAAATACATAAAAGTAGCTTCTCACTAAAGCATTTTTTCCCCATAGATTCCATTGTGCTTCATGGACACTGGAACGAAGATAAATTGGCTTAATTTTTAGTGAAGAAGTTTTAAATTAGAATTTAGGACTTTTGAAACAGTAAGATTTCGTGCACAAAAATGGCCTCCCAAGGAAGATAATGAGATCTCTTCCACTGGGCATTTTAAAGTATAGTACTAAAAAAACCACTAACAGATATTTGAGGTGTTTTTGATTCTAGCCAAATACGTCTCATTCAGTTTTTAAAGAGATGATCAGATGGGTGTTTGAGGTCCTTACAATTCATATTTCTGTAGTTTGTTAAGTGATTACTTAGCTTTAGCCAGCTTGAAACTAGGTTCCTAGTTTAAGCTAATCCTCTAAACTCCCCTGACAGTGAATGGCAAGAGAAAGGTAAATCCTGGGAGTGATTCAATCCGCCCGATGACGGGCTAGGTAAATCACTGTCTGGAAGTAGCTGTGGCTATAACTAGCTTCGCCTGCTGGGATGTCAGGTGTTAAAGAGGTGAATGGGGAGATCATGATCAGATACAGGGCAGGGCTGTGTCCCAGGGGTGTATCTAGCCCCAGAAAATGGGAGTACTCCACAAGCAGATGATACAGGTGTAGCCTATATCTGTCTGTTGATTTTAAGGGAGCCCAGACAATTAGCTTAGCCTAAATTCTGAAGGTGAGATGAACCTTACATTTTCTGAGTGTAGGGACTTTGCCAGATCAATGTCTTTGATAAACCTGGCTTTGTGAAACTGGAAAAAAGCTCCCGATTTCCCGGAAGAACTGAGGACATAGTTTACAGCCATCGGTCACTTTCATAGGACACCAACAAGCAAACTCAGAGAAATTATTTTTAGAGAAAAAACAGGAATGTGAGATTTCTTAATTTTTGAATAAGTTTATAAAATTGAGGATGTATGAATTCAGGATAGAAAATTCTTTGCATCATTTTTTCATAAAGCACACATGTTCTTATGATGATACAATCTTGACTTGACCCTAGCTGTTAGACAGTGTCATAATATGAATGCTCATAGGCTATTGTATCTTATGTTTCAACATTAGAAAATGCTATTTTTAGAGCTATCTTCATTTAGCTTTCTAGAATTTTTACTTTTAAATTCATTTTTTATTAATGAAATCTAATAAGGTGTAGATTTTGAGTATTCACTATAGCCTAAACTATCTGAAATTTAATAAAAGTCCTCGTACAGTTAATTGAACAATTAAAACTATTTAGCTAATCTGTGTCTGATAATATGCACACTTCACATATAGTCACGCATGAATTCGAGTTGGGACTTTTTCAAAAGCAGCTTTCAAATAATACTAGTAATTGAGCTTTTGCTACTAGATTTCATTTTGTAAGCACAGGGAGCATTTTGAATGTACGGACTACTTTATTTGAGAATCATTAATCATTCCTACAATTATCTAGATATCTCATATACTGAGACTAAGCTTTAAAAACCCAGGTAGCCTTGGCTTCCAGGAATTTCTGTCACAGAGACAAAGAGAAAACTATTTCTTCTTCTAAATAATAGAGGCAATTCTTGAGTCAGTTTTTCTAATGCCCTGGCACAGTGGCTCAGATGATAATGTCTGGAAACCACATAGTAACTCTCTGGAATGCACATGAAGACATTTCAGAGCCAGAGGAAAACTATGAAAATAAAACCATAATTTTCTGTTACTTCCTAGCATAGATGATGGAAGAAATAACAAATAAATGTTCAGTGTATCTGAAATACATGCCAGCTGGCTTTACGACAAAAGAGTGGCAATTTCTGCCTTTAGAAACAAACAAACAAAAAGCAGACTTATAAGGGTGGCTGTCCAGTTTCCTTGATTGCACACATAACATAAGACTAAGATTAAACCTGAATTTACTGGTACAATGAATTCAGTCATGTAATTTAATAGATTCTCAACTATTGCTGCCATTACGTATATTCATACACGTGGTGGCCATTCCAGAGAAGTATTGTACATTGCTCTAAGTAAAATCTACCCTGGATATCTATTGCCCCTGCTGAAGTCTTAGCACTCCAGTAATAGACCTAAAATGGCAGCTAATTTATATTTATGTGCTTTTGCATGCAAAATTTCATGAACAGCTGCACTTCAGATAAAGACATTTTGTCAATAGGTAACATTCTAGATTTTGAACCCCAGGAGGAGAACACCAAAGGAAAGTTTATGACAGGTGAGACATATCTTTGATTAGTTTAGTATTAAACATATGGAACATAAATGAAATTCTGCAGCCTGAGGATTAAAGGAATGTATAACTAAGAGGGTTCTTTACTGAATATTTCATCCTTTGGTGTACATAACTATCTCTGATGTTACTTCAGAGGAAGACCCCCACAAGTTGCAAAGAAGAAATGTGAGCCAAAGGAAAGACAAAAGCATTCCAGACTATTTTGGTATTCTGAAACATTCTGGCTGGTGGTGGTTTGGTTGGGGTTTTTTTTTGGGGGGGTGTTGGGGTTTTTTTGTTTGTTGGGGTTTTTTTGGTTTTGGTTGGTTGGTTGGTTGGTTTTTTTTTCCCAAACACGTCAGTCAGAGCTTTACATTTGTTGCTTTAGAGCAACCAGAAATAAAAGCTGTCAGAGTGTTCTAGCTGCGTTTGTTCTTAAGATATTGACTATAGAATCATGGCATTCTAGTTAAATCTGATGGTTCAAATAGCATAAATCTCCCTTAGAATACTGCACATATAGGAAGAATGAACAGGAGAAGGAGTGTATCATCTGTGACCTGTGATTCTCTAGTGTTCTGGCTGATAATGCAGTGGAGTTCCTTCAAGGTGTGTAGATTGAGAGAAGGTGAATGGATGACACTTTGCTTCATGACCAGTTGGTGTCAAATTATGGAAAGTACCAAACTAACATCAGCAGAGATGCTTTAGCTCTAAACATGCAGACATAAGTGAAAAGGTGATACCAGTAAAGGTTTTACAGTCTAACAGCATTCTTCCACAAAGAATTCTTATTTAATAAGAGGCAAACATAAATCCTGAGTCTTGCTGATATTTAGTAGTGTTTGGTTCTTCTGCATTTACTGTGTGAGCTTGTCCCTGGACCTCTATTTCCAAGATAGAAATATACAGATGAAAAAGTACTATGCAAATGCAAATGATAAGTTAATAGGATTCTTGGTGTCCAAGAGCATCCACAAGTAAAAAGAAAATGTTTTTTAGCATTTAACATTTTTGTTTAGTAGTTTTTTTACTTCCTTTCTCTTCTACACATCAACATATTGTACCAATTATTTTAAAAGCTGTTTCCCAGTATTTTCATTGCTATTTAGTAACAAAGGTTACAATTTTCTCTTGCCCCCTCCTTATTTTCTACAGAGGAAGCAATGTCAAATAACAGTTTAATGAGTATCCTACTATCTGAGACCTTTGCCTAACCCAGGAGCTGTGTAAAACCAATTAGAATTGTACATTTGCAAATTGGATGCATACAAGCATGACCAATGCCCCTCCCCCTTCCCCCCAAAAAACAGGACTTGATTGTAGCTAAACCAGTTTGAAAGCAAGGTTTGAAGAGTCTTTTGATGATATATATGTTGCTAAAGTCTTAATATCTATTTTTTTTTCTTTTTTTCAAGTAGACACACTCATGTATTTGCTCCTTAAACCATATACACTTCAAATGTCCAGGCAGATGATCTTATGGAATTACTTTTTTTTTTTTTTTAAATTTGCTACAGATTTTGTTTGTTTGTTTGTTTTTCACACGAAGCCTTCTGTGAAGCATCTGAATAGATGGAATGGTCAGACTATGCATTTTAAGGAACACAGAAATTTTTCTTTCACTGAATACTGGACAGGCTCAGTTTCCCACACATGAGAGTTCCACAGGAGACGCCCAAATCTATTCTATTCAGCATCCAGGTGCCACTACAAAAGGGCATGTGTTCTCAGTCATATCTGTGAGCCATATGTAGATGTGCTGTTGTTTAACTCTGGACTGGCAACACAGCCCCATGCAACTGCATGCTCAGTCCCCGGCAGTGGGATGTAGGAGAGAATTGGAAGGGTGAAAATGGGTAGTCAATTGAACGAAATCCATGCCCATCTAAAAAGATAGGCTGTAATAAAAAAGATACTATAGTGTGAGCAAAAAATAATGAAATTTCAACTAGCTTTTACAATAAAAATATACTTTATAAGAGGCATGTCAAGCAAAAGGACAGGCTTCTCCTCCCCTCAGTATTTTTTCATTGGTGCAATATACTATATAATCTTTTATGCTATCGTATCTCAATTCTCTTAGAACAGAACATATAACCTGCAGCTATTTGTATCACTGATACTTGAAACTGCTTTTTAAAGAGAGAGAGAGAGAGAGAGAGAATTAAGCCAGGGTAAATCATTTGGTAAAATCCAAATGCTGCCACTGTTTTGCAAAGACATTTCTCCAGAATAAGTTTAGGGATTTGCATCTGGATGGTCCGACTCTGAATGTTTCAGGTTGTGATCTAAGCCAAAGAACCCATCACCAGGCTAGTCTTGAAGATGCAGAAGGCCCAGATAAGAGCTCTTTAATTTAAAAATTAATAAATAAATAAATAAATAAATAAAATTACAGTAAGCCCTTTCTTTCCATGGAGGGGTGAGGAATTAAAAAAGCAACCAAACACACACCTCAGAAGAGTTAGTTATAAATCTCCTTTTGGACTGTATCTACAAGCACACACTGTTTTCAGTCCTGAACCTTAGCAATGGGGGTAGCAGAGGACACCCAAGCTAAATTTGCACTTGGAAGTGCAACTGTTAAAACAGGTAATTCTCCATTTTGTGAGAAAAAAAAAAAATAGTCTTGGCAGTTGCTCAGTTCTTCACAACATGAAGTTAAAGGTCAGTATTAGTAATACTGAGGCAGCTAATACTGCTAAGTGCTAGTAAGTGGCCATAATGCACTCCAGTACACGTAAAATAACCTCATGCGTTCCATACAGGTATAATCAGCAGGTCCATTAAGTGGCATATTAAATATAAACCATAAAACAAACAGAAGAACATCAGCTCTTTAATGATATCAAACAACAATCAAATCTTTAGGTCAAAATCATTGTCCATGTAATAAGACAAAGTGTCCTTTTTAATCCAAGTCCTTTTTTATGTCATCCATCCTCCAGGGCAGAACCCTTTACTCATACAGAATTCTTCTGAGAGAGATGCGATTTGCTCTAAAATGAGAATATTTGCTTTTGAAGAAGTAGTAAGAGCTTGGCTGACCTGGACATTCCTACCTCAGAATACATCCCAGGTTCAATATGAAGAAAATGTTCAATCTTAGATCTGATAATGGATTGGTATTCTTTTTTAATTATTATTATTTTCCCCAACAATAACCTTTTTTTTTTAGCAGTAAATTCCAGACTAGCCTCAGGACTGGAAAGTGTAGGCTGTTATGCTCTCTTGCTTTTATAATGAGAGATCATTTGTCCACACTTCTGCTTAACTAAGAACACTGTCTGCATCAATAGTTTTTCCTTACTCTTGATAATTATCGCTATTTGCAAGTTACCTCACATCTGTCATTATGTTACAGTGTAAGTTTTAAAAAAAACTAAAACAAACCCAGAAGTGCTCATGAACTTAAAGGAATATAGTTTTTATTTCTCACGTTCACTGCACTGGCACAGTGTTAGCCCTATCCCTCCTCCATATTCTAGATTTCATTATTTAATGTCACGTCCAAGGCAGAGAACAAATGTTCTCTAAGCTGCCCACGTGCCCCACTGAAAGTGTCTGGGATCAAATCCAGTCAGATATGTAACTTACATCTACATGATAGCTCTTCATTTCAGGCAGTCCTAGAATAATAAATATTTAACACTTAAATCTGCAGTCAATAAAAAATATTAAATGCTTTTAATAATTTGAGGGGGAGGGATGCCAAATAATAGGCAAGGTCAGAAGGACTGAATAGCATCTCTGGTTACCTATTTCAGAAGTTAATCTGTCTGGTCTTTTAGTTCTGGTTACCAATTGCAATAATCACTTAAAATTGTAAGAACAGTTGCATCAAGTCACGCATCCCATTTTCAACCATGGCCATAGGCAGATAGCTAAGGAACAATCAATGAGTTGAGTGGATCAACTCGTAGTGTGCTTCTCCCTCAGTTCACTGAAAGAGCGTAAACATCTCCCCGAGCTAGCGTGGGGCTAGTGAATGCATGAATCAGCCCAATACAGAGTATAGAAACTGAGCAACTAACAAAAGAATTTCAAAGAGCTGACTTCAACCCACATATTCCTTCCTGGAGACTGGGGACACTCAGTGTTGTGATGATGAGAATTTTATAGACGCCAGCAATGGGAATCACATTGATGTTGTGATTGAACTGTGTGTTGCAATTGCTATATACATATTTTGCTAAGTGTAACTTACATTTATGTTGTGTTATGTGATATTTTGTATCACCATGCCAAATAATAAATCACGTGTAACATCAACTATCTTTAAATAAGTACATTTTATATTAAACAATACAATCTCTACTCTCAGAATATCTACAAGAACCTGGTCAGAGAGTATTGGGCTGTGACACTAACAGGCCTTCAGTCCACAAGACTTGATCAGAGATAAATTAAACATTAGTGCATATAGCATCAACATCAGCTTCTCAGAAGTAATAATTTTATCCTATCCATCCAACCTCATGGACTATAACAGTTGCTAATGTATTTATTTTCCATAAATTTCTTAGCTCTTTACTTCATCTCAGGTAAACTATAAGTATCCAAATGAGCACTGCACTTCCTCTGGCAAAAGAAATTATTTCATATCTTAATATAAATATAGTGGCATGTTCTAGTCAACAGCTATGGCTATAAAGCAAAGAAAGTATGCTTTCTCTAAAAGCTGTGATTATGGAATGTCCTTCACTCCATACAGGATTCTCACAGAAAATCCTGCTGAGATTCTGTAGTGCAACTTGGAAAGTGAGTAAATCTGGTCATGAGGACAGCCATGGCATGTACTGAAACTTATGCAAGTGTCCTTAACCAATGAAGTATGCACTAGTGTGAAGGTCTGCCTCTACAAATTCCCATGAGGTATCTAGGGCTTATTGTATACTGTAATCTCCTCAAAGGAGTGAATATATACAGCTATTTGACCTACAGTGCTCAGGGAGCCATAGACATGTTTCAGTAGCAATCACACAGCCTTCTGTGTCTGCACGCACAAACAACATCAGAAGGAAACCTTGTTTTGCTGTTTGCTGACAACTCTAAGGTCACAGTAAGCACCATCTTCTTAGTCCTGTGATATGAAGCCTCAAAAAGCGCTCTTTATGTTAATGGTAAATAAAAATTAATTCTATATGTGAATGGCTTCTGAAAATTCAAAGCAACTGCTGTAAATCCCAAACAGTCACTTTACCCACAAAGCTGAAACCCATGTCTTTCTGAGATCAGAACTTTTAAATAATTATACATGACGTGATTTTTAAGAAGTTATTTAGTACTAATGATAAAAATGTAAGGCCAGAATATTAAAATTGAAGGGCCAACAGCTCATAACCTATAGCTTTACTTAGGCACTTAAATAATTGTAAGCCCCAGGCATAAAAAAGTTGACCAGAGTTCTTACTATTTGATTCAATGTTTTCAATTAACTTCAAGCGATTCTCAATAAAACATAAAATACAAAGCTAAAGTATTTTTAAGGGCTAATATATCTTCAGAGGATGAAAAGTCCTCTCTTGCACTTATTCATAAAGTAAGGCCACAGAGCCTACATCACAGATTTTATTTTCATCTTAAAAAAAAAAAAATTTCTACTCTGGTTGTTCAGAACATAAGAAGGAAAATATTGTTTTCCTGATTGTTAAAACAGATACCTTTGATGTCTTTGACTCTTATTCAAAACCAATTGAAATGTTATTTACAAATGAATTTTTCTGAGTATAGGAAACTTTATTCATAAATGGATTTTTTACAAATAAATTTTGAAAAATATCTCAGAACTTGTTTAGCATGAAATGTTTTGTGAATTCTAAAGGAACCAGTAAAATCGACATGAGTCAGATGCTTTTGTTTGCTTGTTTTGTCCCTAAAAAAAAATCAAGGACGGCAACAGGATTAATAGATGCTGCAACTGGAGGTGGAAACAGACTGGATTGTGTCCCAGGTTCCCACATTAGGAGACAGGAAGGTCAATGAACACATTCTGTTCTGTATCATAAGAATGAATTTATGTCATGTATTACAAGGAAAGAAGACTCAAACCCAGAAGTTAAGAAAGAGCAGAACCTTATGATGATCCTATAAAGATCCAAGACTTCTCTAGGAATTCAGAGACAATTTAATGGAAAAGTATATATGCCAGGATAGCATCCTCCTACTCCAAACCAGAGGTTTTCAATTACTTGGGTCTTTCATAGGTATCTCAATTTTTTCCTGCCCAAGCACACCAGTAAGGCTGGTTTCTTTTGTAAGTAAGTGGCACGCGCACAGTGAGAATCTGGGCCACCATTTCAGCCTTTTTATTACAGAGAAAGTAATTTAATCACATCTGAATTTAAGTTATATACACTACCTGAACCAGCAATCTATCTGTATCTGAACTAGCAATACTACTTTTGTACTGTCAGAAGAAGGGGGCAATTTTAGGGCCCGGTTGTTCAGCAGAATCTCTTAAATTGCCCCTTTTTTTTCCATTGGTTATAAAAGGATCTTGGGGTGACTAGCACAGATGCTGCTGTCTGTATGTAGCCAGATGAACTTCAAAGAATGTACATGGCAGGTTTTCCACATCTGCAAAAAGAAATTTCATATTTCAGTAACATTTCATATTTCATCTATCATTTTTTTGAAAGTTGTTTTTATAGTGGCCTACAATGATCTCTTTTCAGTTTGTATCTGTGTACTTGATTTACCTGGAGAGGAGATCACCAGCGACTTTGTAGAGCTGGCCAGAATTTCAAAGGCTATATCTATACCTCTAGATTAAAAGATTAAAAAGAAATTTTGCAGATGTTATGTAGAACTGCACTTAAGAGCTGTTACTTTTGGTTTTCTGTTTTAAACAATAATGACAGTTCCTTAAAAATACTCTAAATCAATACAGATAATTATACAAAGGATATTTGGAATATAGAATGGATTTAGATCCATAAATTATAACCTTTTTATTATTGTCAATTTTTCATAAATAGGCTAAGTGTATTGAATACAGGATGGTGTAAATAATCTGGAAGGACATACATTCATAATAATTTTTTGCTGTTCAAAGAGTTTACATAGTTTAGATTTCTTTTTACATGGTTTGTGTCTCAAAATCACTTTAGTATCTTGCAATGTTTTCAGTTTTTTATGACAGAGTTGAAAGGGAAAAGAACTTTTAGAAAAATCTTGTTTCTGAATGTGTGAAAGATTTTTTGATAAAATTGTTCAGTTAGCTATTTGATATTACAGAGGAAACTTTAGATGAAATGACAGTGATTTTTTTATTAAATATGAATAGACACAAGTAAACTATTTATGTTGGATATCAACATCTAATATGTTCTAATGAACATAGATGGAATATAACCTTGTATTCATAATATTTTCAAAGCCACTGATGAATCCTATGGAGGATGGTCCAGCTCCAAATAAAAGGAATAAGAAACACAGAAATCTAGATAATCTTAGGGTTACCTGGAAAGCTTATATTATTTTTAGATGAAATTATAGCTTCTTTGAACTTCATAGGATTTTTTTGGTTACTGATCTTACTGGGGTAACAATATCCCATTTTGTATTTTGCATAAATATACAATGAGTGTTCCTTTTACTAGTTGAGCTGAAACAAATTTTGTGTGTGAGAAGTTTCTTTTAGTTGAATTTGTATTCCTTGCAAACTGAATGACAATCTCCAGCTTTGAAGTTTTGTGAGTTCTATTCAATAAGAAATCAGATTCACTAATATTCCAACTAAGCTCAGTTTTATTTCAATCTTTCTGGTTAATATTGCTGTGAGAAAGAGAAACGGAATTCTGACAGTCATTTAACAGTTATGACTGATGTCACAGAACCAAAATATTTCTATTGAAAGATCATCATGGTCTTGATTTATGATTTTCATTTCAATTGTCTCCATGGGAGTAATGAATTAAACTGCAATTTCAAATTCAATAACTTTGAATCTTTTTAGAAGAGTTGCTAAGAACAGAAATATTTCTGTGCTAAAGGCCAAACAACTTAGATCTTTTCTTATCCTATCCTATCCTATGCAACTCAAGGCAGTTAAAAATTGAAAGACACTTAGGGAAACACTGAGGAAATACTCTTCATAATTACAGACAGCGTAATCATAAGCCTGACTGTTCTCTACATATTGGGGTTTTTTTTACAAATTTAATGACAGGTATCTCTAAGAAGAGATCTGAAGTATGTTCCAGGAGAACAGATCTATATTTTAACTTTCAGGTCACTGAAGATGTCATCAGTAACATTTCATATTTCATCTATCATTTTTTTGAAAGTTGTTTTTATAATGGCCTACAATGATCTCTTTTCAGTTTGCATCTGTGTACTTGATTTACCTGGAGAGGAGATCACCAGCGACTTTGTGGAGCTGGCCAGAATTTCAAAGGCTATATCTATACCTCTAGATTAAAGGATATTGTGGATGAATCCCCAGCCTGTTAACGACAGAAACGTCCAAACTGCATAATCAGATAATAAAAATCAAAGAACTTACACCAAGTATAACCAATCATTTCCTCACTACCTGGGTCATTGTAATGATATGTAATATTTTGTATTGTCTTTTTATAGATGTCATATTAAAGAACCTTTAATAGTGATTGAAATCACTATTCAATCTCATAGACTACCTTTCTTTTTGTAAAGTAGAAGAAAATGCATTTAAATGGACCAACTTCAAATGGTAAAATATGTCCACTTATAGAGTAGAAGACAGACACTTTTTTTAGATTATAATTTCACAGCAAATACAGAAAATGAGGAATGTAAGTACTGTGAAATGTCAGCAAATTTTGGATATAAAATAGAGGTCACTGAGACAATTTGACTGCCGTTCTTGCCGTCTAAAACAAAAACCTGTTTTTCAAATGAGTTCATAGACTTGTAAGGCCAGAAGTAACTATTCAAATAATGTCATCAGATCTCTTGCATAAAATAAGTAATAGATTTTTTATATGTGTTTTTTCCACCCCATCCATATTTCTGGTTTAGGTAAACTACCACTTAGGAAGACTTCAGGCATCTGAGCATTCCAAGATACTGAATGGCAATGGAAAAAACTTATCTCTAGTTTAACTGAGTTTTTCAACAGTTGTGTTAATCATTCTAGTTTGAGTATGTCTAGCTTCAGCTTCCAGCCATCTGACCTCATTACCTGCACGTGAATGAGATTTAAAACTACTACTTTCCAAAAATTCATCATTAAAACAATTAGTGAGTATATTCACATAAATTTTTATTTCATAAATTATCTAGAAGGACTTTCATTTCACCTGACTTTTGACAAAACAGATATCTAGGTTTCCTCTATGATCAAAGGAAAGAGGTAAATATGCTAACAAGATGTTTTGTCCCATCTTAAAATCAGTGCCAAAGGAAGTGACAGTTTCACTGAATAGTCTCTAGGCCAGATGCTTAACTTTTAAAATAGTAAAGATTAGTGAGAAAATTAAAAATTGACTGCTGGAAAACCTAAGATGTTTCAGAAACATCTGCACTGTTATTCAGATGAAATTTGAACTCTTGCAAAATAAGCCTTTATTATTGATCTGTATCTTTAGAGTGCTGACATCAAAACTGAAGATCCCTGTAATGAGCTCATTATCATGATGCATTTATAAGAATACCACCTGTTTTTACTCTGTGTATTTGTTATGCATCAAAAGACCAGTTTACAGGCTTAGCCACTGTATCTTGTGTGGATCTTGTTTTCCCATAATTGAACAGTGATATTTCCAGGATGTACGTTGTCCTCAAAAAAAAAAGGTTTTATAAGTGATTTAATCCTCAGGGTTCACTAGTCAAAGAGAAAGAAAAAATGAAAAAATGCTGCCTTACAAATTAATCCCCTCCTGCAACAGTGGGAGAAGAGATCTCCAAAACAAAATCACAAACAGAAGTTACTTACTCAGCTCTGCTAAGCTTGTGACATTTGAACTGACCTCTTGTTTCTAGATTTCAATGACATATGTTTTCATGAAAAGGCAATCAGATATTTTAATCATAGATAAATTTAAAATTACACAGTTACAAAGAGAGTGAATGAAGTCCAGATCTGTGAAAGAACTTGAAGAACTTAGTTCTAAACACACAAAAGGCTATGGGATTATTAATATATTTTATTAGCTTGGATATCAAGTACCAGTCACACATGTAAATAAACCTAAGCACTCGAGCAAAGATGCAAGACTTAACTGTAAATATTTCAGTAAATGGCAGAATCTTGTCCCAAAACCTCAAAATAACATCTGTCTGTAATTTAACTGGAATTCAAACACAAATTCCTAATTCAACATGTAAAGTACTTCTGGAAGAATGCCTCTGCTCCTCTCTGTGCTAATGCAACTCAGTATCTGCCAGTCCAGTGATCAAGTGGCTCAAGGTCTGATATAGCAATACAAAGTTAATCTTCTGTGTCTTTAGTAAAACATATGTACATACATATATGAAATATTTTCTATCATAATTATATCACAATATACATATACAATTATGAAATATTTTCTATCATAATTATAATTATATCACAATATACATACACATACAGAGAGAGATATATATGGACTTCAATTTCTAGCACAAGTATCGTGTACATCAAAGTTTTTGTTGCTGAACATACTCAGTTACTTCTTACCCATTCTTTTTGCTTCTCTAACTTCTTAGTGAGTGGGATATTTGTGTAGCCAGGTTCTAAAGTGAATGAACATCATAAAGATGAGACATTCTCCATCCTGGATGAAGTGTGAGGATTTCAACAGATGCCCATGGGATAAAAGTAGTGGTTTCAAAATTCTGGGTGTTCTCTACATGAGGCAGGTGTGGAAATGTGCTGCTTTATAATGATACTGCCCAGGAGAAGCAGGGTTCATAAAGCTAGTCATTGGCTGGCTCTCCGGAGAATGACTTCTCTTTGCTGTGGTGATTAATTTGAATGGTCTGCTGTAAAGCACACCTACAGAGAAGAGAAACCAACATATACTGTTTGCCTGAAAATTAACACGGCACCACTGAAAGGCAAAATCCCGTGGAATACTATAATGAGTAGTTATAAATTGTAAGTCTTATGAAAAAAGCCATAGGACAACTTTTCAATTTTAACAAATACAAACTTAAAAATTTATAGAGTTTTAGGAGCCCATATTTTAAGTTCTTGCCAAGTAGATCTAAGCAAAACTATTTTTTCAGTTAGGTATTTGTAGTTCAGCATTAAGATACATGCATTCAGATGGTTCCTAATGACATTGAAGCATTTTGACATTTGGTGCACTGAAAATTCAATGCAGAAAATGTACAAAAAATACCAGCAAGGGCTTTTTACACACATATTTTCACATATATGGGAAAACATGACTGACATCCCCTTAAAATTAAGGCCTAAAATACTCTGTGGGCATGAATGTTCATTCTTATTTTACACTCTTACTTCTTTTATAATTTATTCTCTTCTTTTTCAATTTCTCCCATAGTTTCCTCATTTTTCTTCAAATGCAAAAAAAAATGCATATTTGCTCAAACCTGTTCTTTTCTATTATGTCAAGAACTTACATATATTTCTTCTCTATTTTTCTTTCAGTATAAAAAGAAAATAAAAACATCACTTTCAAAATGTTTCGGTTTTTCAAAGCAAAATATTTAGACTCTTTCCACACTAAAGTACTGTCAGAAAGTTTTGCTGAAACTGACATATTTTTGTAGATGTTAAAATTTCATCTAAATTGCTTTTTTGACAGAAAGCTGCTCAGTCAAAAAAAAAAAAAAATCCACCATGTCTAGTATTTCTCAACAGCTTGTATTTGTTCTCCTGTATATCAAACACAGCACTGGAACTGGAGATCGAACCATAGAATTACTTCTCCTCAGGGATGTCCCTCTCTCACTACCGAATTTGCTTTTCTTGTGATTATTTTTTATGTCTCTGACCTCATAAATCTTTCATTCTAGCTTACACTGTGCCCTACTGCAACAGGGTGGACAAAAGGATTACTTTACAGTCCACTGTTTATGGTGCTTTGCTCCAGCATAAGAGTTTTGCAGCCTGTAAAAACACAATGTCTCATCATATGTTGCCTATCAGCTAACCATAAACAGGTCCTTAGTTCAATGTTTGGAAGCACTGAATGACCAGAGCAACTTATGTAGTCAATATCAAATGTAAAGAGATTTCTCGTATTTTTTTATTTTTAAATTAAATTTTGGTTTCCTCCAGTGGCACTAAGTCATCTCCATTGATGGAACAGGGTGGGCTTCTCTGTGTAGGTCTGTATTATTCACAAGCCCTGGTCCTTATGGGGGACTTCAACCACCCTGACATCTGCTGGAGGGACAACGCAGCTGAGCACAAGCAATCCAGGAAGTTCCTGGATTGTGTCGATGACAACTTTCTCCTCCAAGTGACAAAGGAGCCCACGAGGAGAGGTGCCATGCTGGACCTTATTCTCACCAATAAGGAGGGCCTGGTAGGGGGCACCAATCTCAAGGGCAGCCTTGGCTGCAGTGACCATGAAATGGTGCAATTCAAGATCCTCAGGGCAACGAGGAGGGCACACAGCAAGCTCACTACCCTGGACTTCAGGAGAGCAGACTTTGGCCTCTTCAGGGATCTGCTTGGTAGAATACCATGGGACAAAGCCCTGGAAGGAAGAGGGGCCCAAGACAGCTGGCTAATATTCAAGGGTCACCTCCTTCAAGCTCAAGAGTGATGCATCCCAACAAAGAGGAAGTCAAGCAAAAACACCAAGAGGCCCCCATCGATGAACAAGGAGCTCCTGGGCAAAGTCAAACAAAAAAAGGAAGCCTCCAGAGGGTGGAAGCAAGGGCAGGTAGCCTGGGAAGAATACAGAGAAACTGTCCGAGCAGCCAGGGATCAGGTTAGGAAAGCCAAAGCCCTGATAGAAATTAGTCTGGCCAGGGATGTCAAGGACAACAAAGAAAGCTTCTATAGGTATGTTAGTGATAAAAGGAGGACGAGGGAAAATGTGGGTCCCCTCCAGAATGAAACGGGTGACCTGGTTACCCAGGATATGGAGAAGGCTGAGGTACTCAACGACTTCTTTGCCTGAGTCTTCACTGGCAAGTGCTTGAGCCACACTGCCCAGGTCACAAAAGGCAAAGGCAGGGACTGGGAGAATGCAGAACCGCCCACTGTAGGAGAAGATCAGGTTCGAGAATATCTAAGGAACCTGAAGGTGCACAAGTCCATGGGACCTGATGAGTTGCATCTGCGGGTCTTGAGGGAACTGGCGGATGAAGTGGCCAGGCCACTCGCCATCATATTTGAGAAGTCCTGGCAGTCCAGTGAAGTTCCCGCCGACTGGAAGAGGGGGAACATAACCCCCATTTTTAAGAAGGGAAAAAAGGAAGACCCAGGGAACTACAGGCCAGTCAGTCTGATCTCCGTGCCTGGCAAGATTATGGAGCACATCCTCCTGGAGACTATGCTCAGGCACATGGAAAATAAGGAGGTGATTGGTGACAGCCAACACGGCTTCACTAAGGGCAAATCGTGCCTGACAAACTTGGTGACCTTCTATGATGGGGCTACAGCATTGGTGGATAAGGGAAGGGCAACTGACGTCATCTACCTGGACTTGTGCAAGGCATTTGACACTGTCCCGCACGACATCCTTGTCTCTAAATTGGAGAGACATAGATTAGATGGATGAACCATTCAGTGGATAAGGAATTGGCCGGATGGTCGCACTCAAAGAGTCGTGGTCTATGGTTCAATGTCTAAGTGGAGACCAGTGACGAGTGGTGTTCCTCAGGGGTCTGTACAGGGACCGGCACTGTTCAACATCTTTGCTGGTGACATGGACAGTGGGATCGAGTGCACCCTGAGCAAGTTTGCTGACGACACCAAGCTGTGTGGTGTGGTCAACACGCTGGAGGGAAGGGATGCCATTCAGAGGGACCTTGACAGGCTGGAGAGGTGGGCCCGTGCGAACCGCATGAAGTTCAACAAGGCCAAGTGCAAGGTCCTGCATGTGGGTCGGCGCAATCCCAAGCACAGCTATAGGCTGGGCGAGGAATGGATTGAAAGCAGCCCTGAGGAGAAGGACTTGGGGGTAGTGATTGATGAGAAGCTCCACATGAGCCGGCAGTGTGCGCTTGCAGCCCAGAAAGCCAACCATGTCCTGGGCTGCATCAAAAGAGGCATAACCATCAGGTCGAGGGAGGTGATCCTGCCCCTCTACTCCGCTCTTGTGAGACCCCCCTGGAGTACTGTGTCCAGCTCTGGGGGCCCCAGTACAGGAGAGACATGGAGCTGTTGGAGCGAGTCCAGAGGAGGGCCATGAAGCTGATCAGAGGGCTGGAGCACCTCTCCTATGAGGACAGGCTGAGAGAGCTGGGGTTGTTCAGCCTGGAGAAAAGAAGGCTCCAGGGAGATCTAATTGCAGCTTACCAGTACCTGAAGGGGCCTACAGGAAAGATGGTGAGGGACTGTTTATCAGGGAGTGTAGTGACAGGACAAGGGGTAATGGCCTTAATCTGAAGGAGGGTCGATTTAGATTAGATGTTAGAAAGAAATTCTTTACTGTGAGGGTGGTGAGGCACTGGAACAGGTTGCCCAGAGAGGTTGTGGAGGCCCCCTCCCTGGAAGTGCTGAAGGCCAGGTTGGATGAGGCTTTGGGCAACCTGGTCTAGTGGAGGGTGTCCCTGCCCATGGCAGGGTGGTTGGAACTAGATGATCTTTGAGGTCCCTTCCAACCCAAAGCATTCTGTGATTCTATGATTAATAAAGTCACAAATGCTTGGGATGTAGAGACAGTTGATCATCTGTACCATTTATGTGTTAGATCCGTGCCTGGAATTGTTTGGCTTAGGCCAGTTCATCTTCTCCCAAATTATTCACAGGATGGTTGGCTGGTTCTCACGGGAAGGGATGCGGCTAGTCCACCTCTCTGTCCCATCTCCTGTTTTGGAAGCAAAAAGATTTCAGAAGTTTGGCATGTCCAACCAGACTTGTCAGTTGGCTTTAGTGTTGAAGAACCATCCCTGGCACTCTTTAGTTGATTATTAACCTCTGAATCAACCTCCTAGGACAGCCAGACACTTATTCTTTGATATTTCACAGACTTAATTAGATATCTTGGTTCATCTGCTCTGATGTTTGCAATTAATTATTTTCAAGCCTGCTCACAGCCAGTCACTGAAACAGCATCAGGGCAGTCTTACAAAGAGGTACTGGCATGAGTAAATAGGTAACAGGTTAGCTGAACACATTCATCACAGCAAGAGAAAGCAGAGAAAGGAAAAGTAGCCCAGAGGAAATGTTGGTCAATTAGGAGAAATACAGTTTGGAACCAGAAATACCGAGTGGTATACCCAGATTTTATTTTTTGTTTATTTTTTTCAGAGGTATTTGTACTTCTGGAGGCCAAGTTTGGAGTAACTGTTTTGTAGACTACTGTATTCAGTGGAATTAATAAAAAATATAGGTGCTAAATCAGTCCTATTTCTGCAATATTGACTCGTCACCTTAAAAGAGAGGAAAAAAAATCAATTTAAAAAAATTACAGTGAGCAGTTGCACATTTTCTCAGCCTTTGTTTTTTCAGAATATGACTAAGTTATATATAAATGTACAGTAAACAGATCATCCTGGATCTATGTAATAAAATTTTAAAAGTCAAAACGAGTCAGATGAGCATCATGTTTCATCGTAATGGTTACTTCATCGGTAACCTTTAAAGTAGAAAACTGACAGTATTTCATAAAATAACTTTAGAGATGACTATACTCCTCACTCTAAGTAGATTCCAGCTAGTGCCCATATAAGCCCATGGAAAAAAGATCTGCATTGCCCCAAGCAAGGAAAATTTGATTCCTAAATTTCACAATAGTTTCATCTCATATATTAAACTTACTGTAAGATATACTGTTTGTTTTGTGGGTTTTTTGGGTTTTTTGGGTTTTGGTTTTTTTGCATACTCAGGCTGCCTAAAGCTTTTAGCTTTAGAAGTTTATGCATTAACCTTCAAATAAATAAATAAATAAATAAATATCATGATGGAAATGCACTCAGTCCTGCAAGAGTGTTATTTCATCTGACTTAAAACATTTTATAAAAATTTTATTTTCCCTCCTCCTTTCTCTCCTGTCTTGGAAATATTTACTATCATGCTGTTTATTATCAGGTACTACAAATAGTGTTAAGCAAATAAGGCTGTTAACAGCTGACATATACAAATTTGAATATATGTCTTCATGGAACCAGATCGATGATTCTCATCCAAACATCAAAATTCTTAGGGTCACTAGCACCAAGGAAACATTGTAATTTTAGGATGCAAAACTGCTATTTATTGCAATGTTTAAAATATAATCTGAACATCTAAATAATTTCCTTAATATTAAATAGATGAAGCAAATAAAATTTAACTTTCTCTTCTGTCAGAGAAAAAATATAGTTTTCAGTACAACTGTTTTGTTTCCGGCCCCCTACCAGCAATATACTGAGGATCTCAGCTACCCTGTACAATTTCTCTACGGTGAGCACAAAAATGGCCTCAATAACTAACTCCAGTGTGGATGTCTATACAATAGATGGTAAGTGTTAGGTGAAGTGAATCCCACCTGGGAAATAAGAGATAAATTTATGTACAAAGTAAAAATGTGAACTTCTACAAAAAGTCTTCATCTATATAAAATTTAACCTTTCTACAGTTATTCCAATATGAAATATGGTTATCCAACTTTGAAATCACTATTGCTAATTAACGTCTACAATCTTAGTGTATAAAAGTGGGTCTGGAATGGGCCTAGAAAAAACATTTAGTGTGTTCCACTATTATGTACATTATTCTGTAATTTTATTTTTGTGCATCAAATAATGAGGAATAAGTAAAGAAAAACTGAACGTAGTTCTACCATGAAGTCAAGCTTCTAAGCTAGTTAGGGCAGAGATAAACCTTCTCAATGGAGACTACTACACAAAGTCTAGACAATACTAATTATACCCACTTTCTTCCTCTCCCTCTTTCCCTTCTGTCGATAGCAAATGTCTAGGACATATGACTGGAGTTCAACAAGAAATTATCTCTCTTAAAAAAATGCCTTATAAATTAAGATTATTGCTGTTATAGATACCAGTGATGGAGAACAGATGTGCTTATTTCTGGGGTTTTAAGTTTAGATAGACTATCCTTCTTGTGAGAATTTACCTGCCTGAATCTCACCTTAGTTGCAATTATTTTTATATGTCATAGATGTGTGAGTCTTAAGGATTATATTTTTAATTGGAAATATCTAAGCAGAAACAGATTTTATGTTGTTAAGTGCAAAACCCATGTATTTTGCTTCTGTGTTGAATTTTAATCTGGTCAAATTCATTGCATAAATATATGGGAAGTATATGAAATGTCAATCTTTTCCATATGTAAAGCCTACCCACTTTCTCTATTTTGTTCACATATGGTTAAGATTTATATGAGCCAAAAAAAGAACCCAATTAGCATCTCATTGAAAACTGCAGTACCTAGCATTCAACAATACTGGTGTAACAGGATTCCAGATCAGGACTGAATACAATTTCTGTCCCAAAATCAGATAAATAAACCATATGTGGCTCAAAAATTACATCAGTTACAAACTCCAGTCTGTTGAAAATTATAGCCTTCGTTGGTTCCTAGCAAAGTTTTCACCATTGTGCTTAATTTTATGCTGAATGTTGTTTCAGAGATGAATTCTTCATAACTCCTCAAATACTATATTAACCTCCTTCAAGTTAATTGTCCATTTTCTAGTTTGAATCTATATTAATAAGAGAACAATTTCTTGAAATTTATATGCTTTAGTTTAGCTTCCAATTTAGGTTTCAGTGTGGGAAAGGAGCTCAAACTTATATTAAATTCTGAAATTAGATTGAGGAATCTGAGTCATGGCAGTCCAAGAATATCCTTTTTAGTACATAACAATATTGTTGTTTGCTCCAAAGTGAAATAAAATATTTATGGACTGAAAAAGGACAAAAAAAAAATATGCAAATTACCATCATGGGCATTACTTACTGGTATGTTTGTGGAAGACATAAGAAAAAAGACAGGATGGATAATTTACAGATGCTTTTCTTGGGTTTCTTTTCACAACAAAGATTATGAGAATCTCACAATGAAAATAATGAGAGTTTAGATTCTTGTTAGACTGAGAGTCCTACTTTATGCTTTGGTATTTGAACAGTCTCTTGGCCTCACGCTCATTAATATCAGAATAATTTTAATTTATTTAGCCTTGCACCTCTCTTGATTTTAGTCTTATTTTCAGTCGGTGATTCACTTGGTTTATGTTGTTACCATTAAAACTTAACATCAGTAAATTTCAATGGTGTTACTATGATATTTCATTCATATCAAGAAGTTTTCTACTAGCTTTAGCAAGTTTTCTACTAGCTTTAGCTTATGCTAACCTAAAATAACTAAAGCTTAAATAATAGTTGATGATAAATATAACTCCTTTAGCCTGTGTTGTAACTGCTTATATAGCAGTCTTCTGAATCATATCTTTTACTTATGCCTATAACTAGTATATTCAAGGGAGGTTTAGGTACAAAGCTTTCCTTACTATGGACTACCTGCTGTGTTGGTTCACATCTTTTGATAGAAAGGGTATACTCTTGTGGCTAACTGTAAACAAGACATTTTCCTACTGTATCAAGACCTCTTTCTTCAAGATTCCTTCACAAGAACATTTATCTCTTTTTTTCTTTTTTTCTTTTTTTTTTCTTTTTTCTTTCCCCTTAAGACTGCCTATCTTCTATTTGTTGTTTTTGCTTCCCACCTTAAATTTGTATTTGAAGCTTTATTGTCAGGCACCATCTTTTTTTCTGCTTATACAGCACTCACCTGGTCTCCTCTCGTGATTAGAGCTTTCAGACACTTAGAGATAATGTCTCTTTTTAGCTGCCAACAGAACTATTTCTATGGTAAATATCATTTTAGACACTGCATAACAAGAGGACTTCTCAGTTACATTTTGTCCTTCTAGCCTGTTATTAACGAGCAATTACTCACTTGCTATATGATACAAAGGATAGAACATTCACGCAGCAGATAAAAGTTGAAATCTATTTGAAAGCATTTAACACTTAGACAAGTCTGTCTTTATGGAACTTAGGTCACAAATAACACTTTTGTGAGGCTGTAAAATTATCAAGGTTTTTTTGTCTTTTATAAATTTATCTTTCCTCGATTGTGTACATACTCACCTATCAAGTTTTTGGCAAAACTTGAGTCTGACTTCTGCAGTTCTGAAAAAGAACAGCTTCTCGAGCCTAACTAATTGTTCATAGATCCATCATTATAAAGTATGACCTTGTCCAGTTGGAGGACAGATACCTTTTCTTTCTGTAAATGATATTTCTTCACACAAAAAATAATCAGTATCGAATGCCCCACTTATAGAAGTTATTCTTTTTTTTATCCTTAGATGACATTAGTACTGCCTCTGGATTTGTATTTTGTTCTTCAGAAATGTACCTAGAATGAACAGTCCTGGTTAGTGGTTTATATCCTGAATTTTTTAGATAGAGACACCAGGCCATTGGATTTCATGTGCTATGTAACAAAGCTAAAATTAAATACATTTATATAATTTTAATTTCATTTTTCCCACATATCTCTCAGTCTTCATTGATATGACATTCTCATTCCCTGAATAAGAATGCCTATGCCTGCTGAGTTCCATTTTAATTCAGGTGGAAATTCAAAGTTAACATATTTCTTTGGCCACTTCGTTCCCCATTCAGGTGTTTTCATTTCCATCATAGGAGTACTCAGAAATGGATTTTCACCATCAGAAAAATTATCATGCATAAATAAAAGAAATTATTTCTACCCATCACTAATATTGAAATTGAGACAAATATGTAAAACATAAAATTTCTGTAAGTTTTATTACTATGGAAATTTCTAAATATTCGTGTAAATCTCACTGTCTCTGTTAGTATTCTCTACCTCTCAGACACCATTTGTCTATGTCTTTTTCTGTTCAAATGCAACAAGAATATCTCACACTTTCAGAATGGATTTCATCTTTTCCTTCTATTGTTTAAACTTAACTAGTTGCTTAGTAGTAGTAAATGATGAATGAGGAAGAATTTCATTTGACTATGAATTTTTCTCCTACACCACCCCCCCCCCCCTCCCAGTTTCTGTACTACATATATATTTCATAAGTCTTTCTTGAAAATAAGTAATGGTTCTACTTTCATGGTATATTACTGAGCCAATAGTGTTATAGCAAAATAAAAGTGGGATGAAGATAAAAATTAATTAATATTTTGGAAGTAATTATAGCAACAGCTTACTGGTGACATAGATTGCAGTTATATAAGTTTCTTGCTAGGCAACAAACTACCCACAGAGCTCTAACTCATGAAAATTTCACAGAATACATCTTGGGATTTTCAAATGCCTTATTGAAAACTTTCTAACCACTTAAATGCCAGACATGTAAGAGTGCACATAGTGAGAAAGAGACAGAAATAATACATCTGGGCAAGATCCTCCGATGCTTTGCACCTTGTTACAATCATCTACTTCCTTGCAAATAGCATGTAAACTGCTGCCAATCTGAATGGCTAAATCATTCTCATGCATGTCTATGAACATTGAAAATACTGCATAAAAGACCAAGATACTGGAAAATTTAGTTTCAGTCATTTGTTGTTGATAGATTCTATCTGGCAAAAAGAAAACCATTTCAGTGGGATTTAAGTATTGTTCTCGTGAATGGGGCTGGTGCTGAATCACAAATGTTAGTTCACACCTTAGCATTGCAGTAAGTTCTCTTTGTTTGCTGTAGAAGCCTGAGAGTCAAAAAACAATCATTCCACTTCATGGTTATGTGGTTCTTCATGGTAATATGTTGTGTATACAGCTACTAGTTTATAACACTTTTATATAGGAGGTCGCATGAGCACAGGATTCACATTCTGATGCTGACCTTGAACTACCCTCAATCAGATTTTACTATTATTGTTATTACAAATCTGATGACTAACATGAGTGAACAAGAACTCTGGTTCAGAGATTTTTTGCATTCTGACTTTATTAGTGCAGATACCAGTGGTTACAGTCACTGATGAGCCAGCTCCTTTGCCTCAGTTCCTTAAACTAAAACTAAACTCTTCTGAAACATATGAATTCTCATTATGTGCAAAGAAGTAAAAAATTATCAAGGGATAAAAAGAAAAAAGAATCCTGCTCGTTATCTATACTTATGAACATCAGACTAGATCTTGTTTCCTGATCAGTATCAGAAGACCAATGTAACCATTTTATTATCCTAAAAATATAATCTGTATGAAAGTAGTAGTAAACAGCAGAGATGATCATGTTAGTATTTTTTGTCCTTTAGTATTGAATGTTTGGGGTTTCCTACCACTTTCCCCCCTTGAAGTCTGAAGAGATTTGAGGAAACAGAACATTTCCTGTCATCTGTCATGTAGACAAACTAGATCCCAAATTTTGGAAGAACAAAATGAGAAATAAACCTTATATGTCTTAGCAGCTTTACAATAATTTTTACCCTGGTGCTTTCCAAGTTAAAAAGATAGCATTAAAATAAGTTATATATGATCTTCTATTGAAATTTTAAATTTAGAATATTAGAAATGTATTAGATTCTTTAGCAGATTAAATGAAATAATATATTTTCCAAAAAGAATCAAGGGTGTCTGTGGAGATCTTTTCTTAAAAAAGACACAGATTGTGGTTCTATTGTTCTATTAAAAATCTATTTGAGATTCAATATTTTCCAACATTCAATTAAATTGGCACTGCCTATCAGCCACTGAATCAAGAAAGTACAAATTTCTCAGTACACAAACTGCTTTTTTTATTATTATTTTTTTATTTTATTTTTCCCTTGTTAGGCAGTTAGAAAATTCTGGTGCATAAAGCTGAGGTTTTGTGTAGCCACACATGAAATTCCAGTTCCTGGGGAAAGATCTATGCCATCTATTAATACTTCCAGCTGTAATATATAACAGGATGAATATACAGCCATCCCGTTGCACAAGCATCCTTCCCACTATGTTCATAATGTGATTACAACAGGGTAAAATTAGCACGCTCCTCCACACTATTATCTTCATTATAAAAAGCAGGTATTTTCTATGTGAAACAGAGATAACTTGCACTTTAGTGTCCTTTCCATGTGCTTAATCAGTCTGAATTGCAATTACTAGACTGAACCTCAAAACTTCTAGCTTGGACTAAGATATTCTTTCAATGGAGTATTTTATGGCTGTTTAGCACCTGATATATTTTAAATACTGTCTCTCACCAGCTCTGAATTTAGGGCTAAATAATGAACATCCATAGAAATTGGCTCAATTACATGATTGCCAGAGGTAAATGAAAGCTTCAGAATATGACTTGCAATAAACAGGGTAAGAAAGATCATTTTCTTCTCAGCACTGTTGAGGCAACAGCATTAAGGTAGCATTTCTAAGCTCCTAGGATTTTAAACCAGACTCCTGGGTCTAAAGAAGATTTATAACTAATAGTGTAAGGGACCCAAAGAGATTGTGATTACAGCAACCACTGAGATGTTATGTTGCAGAACAGAGCCCAGAGACACTTTTGTTCTCCTACTCCTCTTTAATCAGGTCTCTGTATTTCCCTAAGACAAAGTAAATAAAGGAAGCACTTGCATTTCATTCGTCCCCTCCAGGTAAGCCACACATGATATAAAAGTGGCAGAGGGATGCTAGGCATTGTTTTTTTCCAACAAGAAACTTAACTGGTCTAAGAAATTTACCAGAATAGGGTAAACAATATTATCCTCAAAGTTATATTTTTATTCTCATTCTCTACTTCATGGTAGCACTAATTCCATAGCCCTTAGCCTCTTTGCCTTCAACCTTAACAGATTTTTAAAAGAATAGGGAAAATAGTATGTCTATGCTGAGACATGATACAGATATACACAGATGTGTTGGGTTTGTGTGGCAAGGTTTTGGTGGCGGGGGGGCTACAGGGGTGGCTTCTGTGAGAAGCTGCTAGAAGCTCCCCCTGTGTCTGATAGAGCCAATGCCAGCCGGCTCTAAGACGGGCCCGCCGCTGGCCAAGGCCAAGCCAATCAGCGCCTCTGTGATAACATATTTAAGAAGAAGAAAAACACTTAGAGAGGGAGAGCTTTTGCAGCCGGAGAGAGGAGTGAGAAGATGTAAGAAACTCTGCAGACACCAAGGTCAGTGCAGAAGGAGGGGGAGGAGGAGCTCCAGGCGCCGGAGCGGAGATCCCCCTGCAGCCCGTGGTGAAGGCCATGGTGAGGCAGGCTGTCCCCCTGCAGCCCATGGAGGACCCCACGCCGGAGCAGGTGGAGGCACCTGAAGGAGGCTGTGGCCCGTGGGAAGCCCACGCTGGAGCAAGTTCCTGGCCGGACCGGTGGACCCGTGAAGAGGGGAGCCCATGCCAGGGCAGGTTTGCTGGCAGGACTTGTGACCCCGTGGGGGACCCCATGCTGGAGCAGTCTGCTCCTGAAGGTCTGCACCCCGTGAGAGGGACTCCATGCTGGAGAAGGGGAACGATGAGAGGAGTCCTCCCCCTGAGGATGAAGAAGCGGCAGAGACAGTGTGTGCTGAACTGACCGTAACCCCCATTCCCCGTCCCCCTGTGCCGCTGAGGGGGGAGGAGGTTTGAAGCTGGGAATGAAGTTGAGCCTGGGAAGATGGGAGGGGTGGGGGGAAGTGTTTTAAGAGTTGATTTTATTTCTCATTCCTCTACTCTGTTTTGCCTAGTAATAAATTAGATGAATTCCCTCTCTAAGTTTGGTCTGTTTTGCTCATGACGATAATTAGTGAGTGATCTCTCCCTGTCCTTATCTCGACCTAAAAGTGTTTCGTTATGCCTTTTCTCCCCTGTTTAGTGAATGAGGGGAGTGAGAGAGCGGCTCTGGTGGGCACCTGGTCCCCAGCCAGGCTCAACCCACCACAACAGACTAGCTGTAAACAAGCTTCTCAGTGAGAAGGAAATAAAAAGAAATTAGCATGTGGAGTCCTACACTGCTGTGGCTAGACTATTTTCAGTCCCTAAACTAGCTTATTTAGACAGGCAAAGTCTGATGAAAGGGACATTTTTCCAAATGGTTACTAAGTCGGATGGCATTTGCAAGCGAAGTGGAGGTAAAGGCCGCTGAGGAGCCAATTACCCAATCATATGGAAGCCAGAAGCCAGAAAGAAATTAGAAGTTACTAATACAATCGACAACTAACAGAACTGCCCAGTATTCATTTGCATACTTGGGGGCACTGACACTTGAAAAGCCCAGTGATGCTAAACTCATGATATGAACCAACTTTGATCTATGGAAAATAAGCAGTGCTGAAAGGAAGAAAGTGTGCACTGGAGAAATTATATAGCCTATTCATCAGCCAGGTAATATAGACAACATAAAAAATCGATTTCATGCAGAATCAGGGCATTTTGCATATTAATGTCTATTTCTTATGATAAATTATATTTTTAATATGTTGAGAGTGAACTTCATTGAAAAGTATTTAAAAAAACCCATATTATGATAAAGAAATAGACTTAATCTTGAACAATACTTCTAGTGAATAGGTATGAGGAAATTTAGATTCTCACAGTGATAATGATATTTCCTATAGCTACTACGTGAACAAGATGTATTATTTTTCTTTTGGCTAAGCATAATGTATAGGAAAGGCACAGTCACAATGAACTTGCCGAATTGTTTGAAGCCAGAAAGACCCATTTGGGACTTCCGTTTCAACCAAGACTAAAACTGGATTTTGGGGTAAAAGCAACCATAATGACTGCACAGAGTGTATAAGTAATTAGAAATAAGATCATAGCATAGTGTCCAACATTGTTGGTGCTTTCAAGATCCTCATATGTGAGGCATTTGAAGGCAGTATTAGGGAAAAGGACCTATGGGTATCAAAAAGCGGAGATTAGGGCAGTTGATTTAGCCCTTGACTACTATTGTGTTCCCCAAACATAAGACTGAGAAAAATGTCGTCCAATGCAAGGCTGAACTGTGCTTCTAGGGTGTTTCCATGATGCAGCTTCTCTAATATACAAGATAACTGTAAGAAGGTAGTTAATCACATTTTGAAAGCTGGCCCAGCTAAGCAATCTACACAACATTCGAACATCCTCATCGCAATTAAAAAAAATAATAAATCTAATGGTAAGTAAATGATTATGCTGACTACAGAAAACTTCAGTCAATTGAAGGCATCTACCCATTTCCACACTTAGCTGATCAACTCATTAAAGTGTCAGGAGGAAAATATTTCAGTAGTGTGTTTTTGGCATTTGGATGTCACCAGATTAAACTAACACTTGCAGATAAAGGAAGAGCTCCTTTTGTGACACCCACAGGGGTTTCGGACCCAAGGAATGCCTTTGTGAGTCATGAGTGCCCCGGGGATGTTTCAGTAGGTAGTAAATGATCTATTACGAATTCTGAGATGTGAAGATAACTTCATAACTTAGATGACTCCATTTGTTTCCATGAAACCTGGAAAGAACATCTGGTAGGAGTGAAAAGGAATTTTAAAGTGAGGAAAACGAGTGTTGTTTTGCAAAAAGGTACTTCATCTTTTTCAGATACACAGCTGATGAAGATGGTTTTTTCAAGCATCAGAAAGCCAGCATTATGAGAAAATACAAAAGGCAAAGTGATTTGCAAGTTCCACAGAAGATCTCTCTGAAAGTTTACATTGCAAGCAAAACTATATTTCCCAAATGACTTTGTCCAAACTGAAGAACTTCTAAACCTTCTGTAGCACGGCAAGCTGTAGGCAATCCATGAGACTCCTGGAGTGCATTATGGATAACTTCTTAAGCCAGATAATAGACAGTCGTATCAGAGGGGATGCGTTACTGGACCTGTTGGTCACCAACACAAGTCACCTAATCAGTGATGCTGAGATTGGAGGCAGCCTGGGCTCCGGTGATAATGCACTGGTGGACTTTGCAGTCCTGAGGGATATGGGTCAGGTGAAGAGTAAAGTCAGGACCCTGAATTTTGGGAAAGCAAACTTCCAGCTGTTCAAGGAGCTGGTCAATAGGACCCCCTGGGAAATTGCTCTCAGGGACAAGGAAGCAGAACAGAGCTGGTAGATCTTTAAGGACACTTTCCATAGAGCACAAGAGCTCTTGATCCCAAGGTGTAAGAAATCAGGAAAGGAAGGCAAGAGACCAGCATGGATGAAACAAAACCTGCTGGTAAAACTAAAAGGCAAGAAGGAAATGCACAGGCAGTGGAAGCAGGGACAGGTAACCTGCAAAGAGTATAGGGATGTTGTCTAGTTGTGTAGGGATGGGATCAGGAAGACCAAGGCACAGCTGGAGCTGAACTTGGTAAAGAACACAAAGAATAATAACAAAGGCTTCTATTGGTGTGTCAGCCAGAAAAGGAAGGTCAAAGAATGTATACTCCCACTGATGAACATGACCAGCAAACTGATAACAACAGATGAGGAGAAGGCTGAGGTACTCAACAACTTTTTTGCCTCAGTATTCATTGGAAATCTCTCTTCCCACACCTCTCAAGTGGATGGATCACAAGAGAGGGAGTGGGGAAACAAAGTCCCTCCCACTGTAAGAGAAGATCAGGTTTGAGACCACCTGAGGAACCTGAACATACATAAGTCTATGGGACCTGACGAGATGCATCCCAAAGTCCTGAGTTTTGCTGATGTAGTTGCCAATCGACTCTTCATGATATTTAAAAAGTCATGGTAGTCAGGTGAAGTCCCTGGTGACTGGAAAAAAAAGGAGACATTGTACCCATTTTTAAAAAGGGTAGAAAGGAGGACCCTGGGAACTACTGACCTCTCAGCCTCACCTCTGTGCCTGGGAAGATCATGAAATAGATCCTCCTATGCTATGGCACATGGAAGACAGGGAAGTTATTCAAGACAGTCAGCATGACTTCACCAAGGGTAAATCCTGTCTGACCAACCTAGTGGCCTTCTATGATGGAGTGACTACATCAGTGGACAAGGGAAGAGCTACAGATGTCATCTACCTTGAATTCTGTAAGGCATTTGACATGGTCCCCCACAACATCCTTCTCTTGGAATTGGAGAGGTACGGATTTGATGGATGGACTGTTTGATGGATAAGAAAATGGACCAATGATCGCTAGCAGAGAGTAGTGGTCAACAGCTCAATGTCTGGATGGAGATTGGTGACAAGTCGTGTCCCTCAGGTGTACGTATTTGGGCCAGTACTGTTTAATATCTTCATCGAGGACATAGACAGTGAGGGATGGGATGCCATCCAGAGGGACCTGGACAAGCTTAAGAAGTGGGCCCACATGAACCTCATGAGGTTCAACAAGGCCAAGTACAGGGTCCTGTACCTGGGTTGGGGCAACCCCCGGCTGGGGGGATGAAGGGATTGAGAGCAGCCCTGCAGGGAAGGATTTGGGAGTACTGGTGGATGAAAAGCTGGACATGGGCCAGCAATGCATGCTCACAGCCCAGAAAGTGAACCATATCTTGGGCTGCATGAAAATCAGTGTGGCTAGCATGTTGAGGGAAGTAATTCTGCCCCTCTACTCCGCTCTGGTGAGATCTCACCTAGAATACTGCATCCAGCTCTGGAGTCCTCAATACAAGAAAGACATGAACCTGTTGGAGTGAGTCCAGAGGGCCATGAAGGTGATCAGAGGGCTGGAGCACCTCTCCTATGAGGAAGGGCTGAGAAAGTTGGGATTGTTCAGCCTGGAGAAGAGAAGGCTTTGGGGAAAACTTATTGTGGCCTTTCAATATTTAAAGGGGGCTTATAAGAAAAATGGGGACACGCTTTTTAGTAGGGCTTGTGCAATAGGACATGGGGTAATAGTTTTAAACTAAAAGACAGTAGATTCAGACTAGATATAAGTAAGAAATTTTACACAACCAGGGTGGTGAAACACTGGAACAGGTTGCCCAGAGAGGTTGTAGATGCCCCATCCCTGGAAGCATTCAAGGCCAGGTTGGACTGGGCTCTGAGCAGCCTGATCTAGTTGAAGATGTCCCTGCTTACTGCAGGGGAGTTGACCTAGATGACCTTTAAAGGTCCTTTCCAACCCAAACCGTTCTATCATTCTGGAATCATTGAAGAAAGGATCTCTAGGCCATATTGTGTCAGGTATGTCAGCGAGTCTAACATAGTCACCCTAGGCTATTTCTGTTGTCAAGTAAGTGATATGAGTCCTTTAAACTGCTAGCTTCTTCTCTCCTGTTTAGAAGGATACATGATTACCTGAAAGAAAAGATTTTTATCTCTCCTAATTACAGGTGTCTACAGGTACCTTTGAACATCTAAATGCACACTTTGTAGAAAGTACCTTTGGTCACATGGTTTTCAGCAGTGGTGCTACACTCCCTCTATTCTCTAGAGGGAGATCAAATTACTAAGCATGGTGTTTAAGTTTTGGATGGTTAAATTTAGATAAGATGAATCTCACACTTGTATTTCTTATTGTACACATATATTAGGTATGGATTTCACAGCATATTGTGGCCTTACTGAGATATAATAGCTCCTTATGAAGTGATATTATCTGGGGTAATATTGATATGGATTTTCTCTTTTGCTGAATGTTCCATTCTTCATTAGTTTGGCAGGCTGGTAAGCAAAACTAGGTTGTTACAGTTCTCATTTGGGAGAGTGATAACATTCAAATGAGGCTTGTGAAACAGGAAACAAGAACATTACAAGGGCTTGGGCTACTTGTAGTAATAAAAAAAAAATCTAGATAAGTTTGATACTGAAAAAGATCATAAAATCCATAAATGAATGTCCATTGCTCCAGCTATCACCCTGCTTTGGGACTAATACCTACTACATTGCTGGTGGGAACAGCATGCTCAGCTATGACATCAAAGAGCTGTAGGCAGCATCCTCTAGACTAACCATGGAGTGTGAGGAGAGCCATCTGAGACCTGTCTGGAGGCAGATTGCCTGTATTTGAATGAATTGCAGGACACAGCTATTTCTAAAGCCTATGTATGCGTTTCTAAAACCTACCCCTGTGTTTCTAAAGCTTACTCATATGTTAATGAATTTATGAGTGAATTTTGCAATCTTGTCAGCCTTCTAAGCCCTGATAATTCTCAAACAGACTGACATCATGAACTCCAAAGGTGAAAATTCTAGTTGGAAATCAGTATTTGTTGATAGCACCGCTGAAAAAAAATCTGCAATGTGCTCTAATATTCCCTTCCTCTTCAAATGAGGAAAGCATGTCTCTGTATTGGTTTTGTATCAGTATCAGGTATTTTCAAAAGACTGTGATGTTTTGCTGTACATTTATGCAATGTCACCAGAAGTGGAGATAATTATCTAGGTAAAACAGATTCCCTTCCCATACAGATTTGGCATAACTCTCAGGGAAGAATAGTGAAGCAGTACAACTTTTTTAGTGCATATTCAGCTTTAGATTTTAAAGAGCATGGCCTTTTTTGGGGAAAGGTTAGGTATGAATTGCTTCAATATATTATCATACCAAGAAACAGCAAATGTTCCAATGAATATTTAGGTGGTGGTATTTCAATAGCTTTGACTACTTTTTTTCTCTTCTCTCAACCCACCAATGATCAATTGTAAGTCCTAGAAAAATGCAGCTGGACTTGTCAAAGCACCCTCCTTAATTCTGGTCCGGAAGGTTTTGTCCCCTTTAGAATTTGTTGTAAAAAACTGCTTGCCCCTTAAAATGTCATTCCTCTCATTCCCCTCTAGGCCTTGCAGTAGCTCACTTGCTTCATTTTAGATTTCTGTGGCACTTGTAATACCAAGTGGGAGGTCACAAGAGGAACATATTTCCAAGTGACATTTTTAAAAAAAATGCCGGATTGATGCTGTGAGGGCAGAGCAGGACATATAAGTAAATCCACTGAAACCACTATTGTATCTAGGAAGGATAACACCACTTAGAAACTGGGATTCTCTGGGTTTGATATTGGGGATTATCACACTTTCTCATCCTTACTGCCTTATACACAAACACCAGTGAGCTCCCTAGAAGTTCATAGGAACCACAGAGGAGTGATATGAACCAGTACAATATGCAGCTTATATTTCATCGGTGTGTCTTTTTACACCATTCTTTCCCAACCTATACAGTTCTCTGATCTGGCCTTCTGTGCGGTTTAAGAGATAAAATGTCCCTATTTCTTCCACCAAGCAGCATTCCTTTCCCTCTCCCCAATATTTAGATTTCTCTAAATCCTCAATGTAGAGAGTCATATTTCTACCAATTATGTTTCTCACAGAAATGGACAATCTTCAGAAACTTCATGCATACCTACCTGAGCAAATATTTAACATGAGTTGTTTGGGCTTTTCCCCACATTTTTTGTCACTTTTTTAAAAGCTTTAGGCAAAAGTATTACTGAAGTAATTTATAAACAGTGATTTTAAAATAAATTCTTATTGCAAAACAAACATTTTGTAAGCATGAACTGTTGTAGTCTATTCTTACTCATAGAGGTACATAAGGCTGTACAAAAGTCAGTTACACAAAATCATACATATTTAATTCTGCTTTCTTAGACTTTCGAACTTATGTAGTAAATATTAAACATCTTACAAAAATAATGCCTTTTTACATTATACATTATTACACCTAACAAAAATAATGTTCCAAAATAACTTCTTGAGGAAAGAACTTAGAATGTTTCTTGATTTTTTTTTTTAATTTTTTTTTTTTTTAATTTGGGATGTAGCCAGATGCTGGTTTATAGAACAGCTGGAGCTATTCCACAGATGACAGCTCCATAGCTGTTAGTTATCACTCCTCAGTTGAGATGTGATAACTGGATGCATGACTACTGCTGGCCCATTTCAGGCCAAATAAACCATATTGTTTTAAGGAAGCAGTGCAAGTCATTTAGGCAAACTCAATTTACTTAGACTGAACTGAACTAAGAATGAACCCAGAAACATACCCACATTTATCCTGCCTAATTCCACTACAATGCCAAAACAAAAAGCCCAGGACTCCTATACAGACACTGAAGAGAAAGAGACACACCTCTAGAAGGTGATTCTTTCCATCAGACACTGTGTGGAAGTACTTCATTCTCTTTATCAACTATCAAGAAAGTTTGAGCTACTAATTTAGATTAAACACCCCATTAGGGCATACAAGTTGACGCCTATAGTTAGAGAGGATAAATCAAAGTGTCGAATTCTGCTTCACATATCTGGGTGATATGTGAGGTATTTAGTGGACGATGATTCCTTCTTAAACAACAGCAGCTGTTTTGCAGGGAAGGTTTTTTTAAGTGATGTATTAACTTGCAACAATCCCAGACAGCTTTATCAGTTCTCCAAAGTCAACTACCTGCCAAAATGAAAAACCAAAGGTATCATTGGTCTACTGGGAAGCACCTAAAGTTGTCTTTCTATGAGCTGCAGAGCTAGATTAGATTAATAGCTCATTGATGCCAAAATTTGTAGGGAACGTTGCTCCTCCATCTTTCCTTGCTGCAGTCTGGATTCTTGTTGGATTGTCCATTCACCAGTCCAAAAGACTGGTTTGTTTTCTGCAAAATTAGTCAGTTAAACTAGATCATGGTCTTTCAGACAGGGCAACACAAATAGTAGATGTATCCTGCCAATACTGGAAGAGAAGAGAAGAGAGAAGAGGGAAGAGGGAAGAGGGAAGAGAGAAAAAAAACCACATCAGAAAAACAAGAACAGAAAGAAAAAGAGGAAAAAAGGGACATGCTAATGATGCTGACCTGTTACTGTACCAGTAAGCATAGAGGTAACTCTGTACAGGATTGCTTTTAAGCCCTCTCTTGTCATCTGTCAGACTGTACATCGATGTGATGGAAAAGAGCTCTAGAAAAGAATAAGCATAAGCCTAGAAGCTCCAAACCAGTTATCTGTGTACTACATTTAGGTATGTTACCTCCAGTTCTTATTTCTAGTAGATTTTACAACAGAAAAACTATTTCTTATCCTGGATTTACAAGAAACAGAACAATTCTCTCTTTCCATTTTCCCCCTTAAAAGTCCAGTACATGCATAATACAAACTTCTTAGTAGAAGGAATTAGCTTTATCTGACATTCACTGTGTCAAAACGGGACACTGATGATCATTACTTTTTAGGAAAATTACTTGAACACGAGAGAGTGAGAGTCATGACTCCTCTATAGTGATATTCCAACCAGTCTGAAAACATATAACTTGTATTTGTAAAAGCAACCATAAATTTCAATCTCTTTCCCCCCTTAGATCAACCATTTCTGCTCTGTCTTATAAGTGTCAACTCATGTAATTAGGTGTAAAGAGGCATGTGGTGCCAATATGTAATACTGGCACAGAATTAAGAATTCCTGGAGAAAAGTGACATTTGCAGGGTAATGCCAACTGTCCGCATAAACCTACCATTGCTTGACTTCTGTGCTGACTTGTGAGTAGGCAAAATGCCATCCAAACAGACGTTCAAGACTTCAGAGAGGCAAAATACCATGTATGTATACTAATGTATTTGCAGGGAGCACAGTTCCTACCAAGAATATCAACTCATCCATCTGTCATGAAAATCCAGACCCACAGTTATGGGAATGAGCCACAAATGACCCATCAATAATTTGGATTAGTTTCTAACAAGGTTCTTCTTTAACAGAGAGAATAATTTTGGCCTACTACCCCCTGTCTAGGATTACAAATAATCATTTTAACAAAGCCTTTAGTGTCTCTAGTCTCCGTAAAGTTATACATGATAGAACACGGTGACTATGCACCTGCTGCAATGCCCTGCCAGCACGCTTTGTGCTTCGTCTTTCACACAAACTAGTTCCTAAAATGACTAATGGCATTAGACTGGGAAATGCAATGTCTAGAGGAAAAAACAGCAGCAGAAGTCACACATTTTAACTAGGTTAGAAGATACAAACCAGCCAAGTTTTGCAAGGTGGTTGCTGCAACTCAGATTTCTGATGATTTTACTCTGCCGAGTATATGAGAGCGCAGATCGCTTGTTGGCCCAACCACCATTGCTCTGGAACCAAATACAACGTGTCCCTCACCATGGAGCTCCGCCTTAACCAATTAGCCCTGCTGAGAATTCAGCTAATTATCTTCGGCGTAGTGCCCTACTTAAGGAAAGGTATCATATGTGTGTATGTTCTTGGATTATCATCCTTTAAGAAGTCATTGGGATACATGGAACCTTCCAGAAATTAAAACCACCACCACCACCAACAACAACCAAACTGAAAAACAAAACCAAAAAAAGAGGGGTGGAAATATGTGGGTGAGATTAAGTGAGCATGCCCAAACAGAAAAGTCCTGAAAGACACATAGAAAGATGTGGAAGTTTACATTTTGTGCATGGGCTGTGAATCCACTTTGGAGAAGGAGTCAGCTAGAGGACAGAGAGAACTAGAAATAAGTGAATATAGTTTCTCATAATTAACCCCCCCCCCCCTAATTTTCAGTGGCTGGACTGAGCCAGGGCGCAGCTGGCAGAAGAAAAGTAGTTTCTAATGCCTTCCCCCCTCCCCTGCTTTTATTATGCTTTCCTAATCACGTTCACTACATTTAAACTGGCAAACAAAATGCTCCTTAAACTGTTCTTCAGCACGGAATGGCCCATGACCATACTATTATACTTTCTTATCTTCCAAAACAGGGTGTCTGAATGCATGCTGCCTTTTGAGAAAGGTGCCTGACTTGCACTGAATCCAAACTTTGCTAGGGCCCTCACAGGGCATCTGCTTATTCTCCTGGGCCAAAAGCATGCTAGAGACCTCTCTTACAATTTAATAGTACAGGTAATGAAGTTCCAGTGCCCAGGAGATCTCTCTGGCAGCATTTATTTCACTACTGCAAGAAAACTAGGTTTTCTTTATTCGGAGAGTTATATATTCTAAATTTTAGTCTACTAAACAGATTTACCTCAAAACCCTGGCTGATTTTGAGTCCTGTCACACCAAAGTCATACAATTATATTAATTTCAGCACCTGCAGGTCAACAATCTGGTTGTGCAGCTGGTGACGTTGACAGGAATTTGGCTTTTACAACCATGGGACCCACTTTGAGGATGGAGGACTGGAAGGGAGAAAGGGGATGCTCCTGACAAAGTGGGCCCAAGATAATCTTTGCAAAAGGCTGACCAAACTGATGAGGAGAGCTTTAAACTAAAACAATACAACTCTCAATAAACTGCAGTAGAGGTCAACAGTGCTGGAAAGCAAAGGTGCAGGATGATGGGAACAAGACAGACCTCAGAAATGATAAAACAAGGCAAAAGGAAATTCACCTCAGGCGTATGCAGCCTAGGAAACAAGTATTAGGAAGTGGAGTGTGGTGGGTTGACCCTGAGTGGGGGTCAGGTGCCCACCAGAGCCGCTCTGTCACTCCCCTCATTCGCTAAATAGGGGAGAAAAGGTATAATGAAAATCTTATGGGTTGAGATAAGGACAGGGAGAGATCACTCACTAATTATCATCACGAGCAAAACAGACTGAACTGAGAGAGGAAATTCATCTAATTTATTACCAAGCAAAACAGAGTAGAGGAATGAGAAATAAAATCAAAAATCTTAGAACACCTCCCCCCACCCCTCCCATCTTCCTGGGCTCAACTTCACTCCTGGCTTCAACCTTCCTCCCCTCAGCGGCACAGGGGGACGGGGAATGGGGGTTACGGTCAGTTCATCACACGTTGTTTCTGCCGCTTCTTCATCCTCAGGGGGAGGACTCCTCTCATCGTTCCCCTTCTCCAGCATGGAGTCTCTCCCACAGGAGACAGTCCTTCACGAACTTCTCCAACGTGAGTCTCTCCCATGGGCTACAGTCCTTCATGAACTGCTCCAGCGTGGTCTCTCCCACGGGGTGCAGACCTTCAGGAGCAAACTGCTCCAGCATGGGTCCCCCACGGGGTCACAAGTCCTGCCAGCAAACCTGCCCTGGTGTGGGCTCCCCTCTTCACGGGTCCACCGGTCCGGCCAGGAACTTGCTCCAGCGTGGGCTTCCCACGGGCCACAGCCTCCTTCAGGTGGCTCCACCTGCTCCGGCGTGGGGTCCTCCACGGGCTGCAGGTGGAATCTCTACACCCCCTCATCCTTCCTCCATGGGCTGCAGGGGGACAGCCTGCCTCACCATGGCCTTCACCACGGGCTGCAGGGGGATCTCTGCTCCGGTGCCTGGAGCACCTCCTCCCCCTCCTTCTGCACTGACCTTGGTGTCTGCAGAGTTTCTTACATCTTCTCACTCCTCTCTCCGGCTGCAAAAGCTCTCTCTAACTATTTTTTTCCTTCTTAAATGTGTTATCACAGAGGCGCTGATTGGCTTGGCCTTGGCCAGCGGTGGGTCGTCTTTACCCTGCTGAAAAGAGCAGAGCTGCAGCTGAGATGAAGTCAGAGAAGAACCCAACAAGACTATGACCCCAAATCTCTTCAGCTTCTCTGTGTTTTTTCAGTGCTGTGAGAAATAAACATATCAGTGAGAGAATCCTCTCATATGCACACACAGCGAAAAATAATAATAATTGGATAAGACTATAATTGGCGATTATACAACATTGAGCTAAATATAATAAACTGAATTACATTTTTAAAATACCATAAGATGCCCCTAACTCATCCATAAGAAAAACTTGAGAAAGAGGTTAGCTCTCTACTTTCTAACTTTGACTTAACACACTTGAAAATCAACAGATAAAAGGAAGCAAATTGCTAGGGTACCACAGTGAAGCTTTCTGAGAGAAAAGCAATTGGGGAATGAAAGTGAGACCTTTAATAGTAGTTCTTAACTTGGGCATGGGGATTCGAGAAAGAGAGAGAGAGAGAGGCAATTTCTCAGGTATCTGAGACCCAATTATGTGACTGCAACTTGAACTGCATGTGTAAGTGGAGAGAGAAGCACTTCTGGCTTTAAAGAGCTGGCATAATATTTTCTCTGTTGTCAGCTTTGCTAAACAAGGGAGTGCTGTGGCATTTCGATTTCAAACTGCATATGTGCATTCTAGATGTTGTATAACGTGAAGGAAGAAGAAAGTTTCAACAAGATTTCATTTTGATGTAGAGTTAATATTTTCCTAGGATGTCAAGCTATTCCCAAACACTTTACACTCATGCATAGTTTTTGTGAAGAATTACAGTTAAGGGTAGACAAAAATAAAGGATTTCTTTACCTATCTGTAAACATAACATTTTAGTATTCCTTTCTGAAAAAGAGAGAAAATATTGGAAAAAGAAAAATGAAAATATTTCCTAGTCTTTCAAATTGGGTATTTTTGCATTAAAGAAATAGCTTATGAAAAAAAAAATGAAGGCCTGAGGCTTAGCTAGAGGCAATTTTTAAACAAAACTTTTAGAAAATAATACAACTTCCACATATGTGAGATAGTTATGTGAATGTGTAAATTCATACTCAAAAAGAAAAAAATAAGACTACTTTTTTTCTGACCTGAATCTCCAAATGTACCTTCTTTTTTTTTTTTTTTTTTTTCTGTTGTGTTTGGGTTGTTGGGGTTTTTTTTGTGAGGGGGTGGATGAGTGGTTTTTTTGTGTCAAGGAATCAGAAAAATTACAAAACAAAAGCGAGCTGTTCATTTGCATCATTTCAGTCACGTGGCTGTTTCCCCTGTAGTTGTATTCTCACCTACAAATCTATTCTTGGCCAACGCCAAGATGGACCTTTGATCCAATGACGTTTTATGTTCTTACAGTAGCCATGCATTTTAAGGTGACAGCCACCCTCTTCAGTCTATTTGGCACACTGATACTACATAACTGACCCGTAATGGTCCAGTAAGGAGGTGGTGGTGAACATCCAAAGCTACAGTAAAGGCCAAGTAGTTTTCAAAATTTCTATGCAGAATTTTAAGAAAAATCAAATTATACATGCTAGCAAGAAAAGTTTAGAAAAGCCCATACTTTTGCACAAATACTTGCTCAAGCTTCATAAAAAAGCAATTGAATCAACTGGAACTCAGATAAAGAGTTATGTATACTCAGATGAATAACTTCAACCCAATGAAAACCAGAAATTTGCTGGATCTTTAATATTAGCATGCCATTTGGTACTTATGGTATTAGGCTATTGTGATACAACAAAACTCCAATGAGTGCTGTCTCGTTTCTGTAACTTTTTGTAAATTTTTTAGTAGAGACAAACCATTGCAGAGTTTCCGCATTACATAATGTATCTTACTTGATGTGTAGAACAATAACGAATGCAAAAGTTTTGAAAGTATCACCAGAGGCACCAAGCAAAGACAGTAAGGAGGTGAGAGAAAGGGATGTAGAAGAGATATGTCTTCAATTTCATGTTATTAAGCATAAAGGAATTAACAGAGCTAGTGATATATTAAATCCTATTACCTGTGGCAATTCTAGTGTTTTTTAGCTGGTGGGGATTTCAATAGAATATTTTGCAGTAGAATTTTCTCTGCGTGTGTACGTACATGTGGATATGTATGCATGTAACACAGAGGAGGTCTAGAAGAACAACATTATAGAAAGCAAGAAATGTATTTGTTATTCATTATTAATATAATACTAACAAGACAAGAATATTTAGCTGCTAGACATTGGAAGACAGAAAAAAAGGGCCGTTAGTCTTGTACATTGTTTGCCACAAGGAAATTTCAGTGGGGTGGCTGCAAGAACAAAACTACACCACTCGGTGACAAATGTATTTGCTCAGCAGGATGGGTATAGTGAGTGGATAGCAATCTTGTATTTGAAGATTTGTATTCTGAGACGTGCATGCACACACACACACATTTCACACTGACACTGCGCAAGGTCCCAGCTCCTCTGGGCTTGTTCATCATGAACACATGATGCCTACTTCTGGCTGGCAGCCAGGGAAACTCCTACTGAGGACTACTGTGCAGGCATTCTGTTGAGAAGCAAGCTCACTGTTCCTGCATGTTGTGGTGTCAGGCTTGATGCACACCATCAGCCATTAACACAAGAGGTAAATACAACTCAGAAAGATTTTATTGAGTTTTATCAAGTCCTTGTGGGGATGGTCCCCGTTACCCTCAAGCTGCTCCTGCCCATTCCTGAATATTAAAGGTAAGCAACCAATTCATTGTCCAGCTGATTTTCCCATAAATGACCTTCAAAAAATACATTTTCTAACAAGAACAGCTTATAGAAAATTTATTAAACATTTTATATTTTAACTTGGAAATCATCTTCATTGGTATCACACAGTACAATTTTTATTTACTAGTTGACTATTTCTGTAATTAATTTTTGTACTCTGCACATTGGATCAAGTATCAGATATAGATTAAAATTTGATTCCAACAAATATTTATGCATTTTAATGTCAAATTTTGATAATATTTTTACTATACTGTTCAATCAGATAGACATGGTATTTTTAAATAAAAAACCCATGACATATACTTATTCCCAGCAGTTACTCATATCAATTTAAAAAGAAAATTATCATTTTGGCAGCATCTTTAAAATTGAAAGAAGTAAGCTCTCACTTGAGAAGTGGTGTTAAGTGATAAGACTCCTAAAGACATCAGATGCAGTTTAACTCAAAATGTTAAATTGCAGACGTAAATTCACATTTTTTGAAGGATTTTGTGAGTGTATATGCACATAGACATACACATATATGTATGCTTTAGTGATACTGCAGGATTTGTATAAAATTTTATTGCAGTCAGGTATGTAAAATCATAGAATCATGGAATGGTTTGGGTTGGAAAGGACATCACAGATGATCTAGTTCCAACCCCCCCCTGCCATGGGCAGGGACACCCTCCACTAGACCACGTTGCCCAAAGCCCCATCCAACCTGGCCTTAAACACTTCCAGGGATGGGGCCTCCACAACCTCTCTGGGCAACCTGTTCCAGTGCCTCACCACCCTCACAGTAAAGAATTTCTTCCTAATATCTAATCTAAATCTACTCTCTTTTAGTTTAAAACCATTACCCCTTGCCCCATCACTACAGGCCCTGGTAAAAACTTTACTGAATGATTAATGAATTTCTAATAAATGGCAAAATGCATTTAAAAGAGAATAACTAAAATTACTGTTCTGAATAACTGTAGAATATTTTACTACCTTTTATTTTTGTTCCTTTTCTCCCCATAAAGATTCTGATCTGAAATAGTTGGTATTTCAGTTTCCCAATACCCAGTAATTGTTGGGTTTCTTAACTGCTGTATGGAAAGCTATCTTACATTTTAATTTTCATTTTGTGTCTTCAGTGTCACTATAAACTCATGGTAGTTGTCTGATTAGATAGAGGCAATGTACCAGTCTACTGTATTTTCCCATGGCTACTATTTAATTTATTTGGGGGGATTTTTTGAGTGCTAAAAAGACTATGGTGTCCCCTTTATTCTCCTCTGCAATACATGTTGGACTATGCAGAGACAAAGAAGTTCAATTCCAGTGCGTCCTGTACTTATCCATTACTTTACTCTTTGTAAGTAATAATCCCTTTCAGTTACTGTTTCAATCAGTGAATCCTGTGAGGCTGAGCCCTATGCGTATTATACTGAGCTACGATGGGATGCTTGGCCAATACATCAGGTGGGTTTCTTGGTAGTTTAAAACTTACTTTCTGTTGTGGACAAAGACACAATGCAAGTTTTAGGGTTTAAGCTAGAAGTTGTGAAATACACTGCATTTCTAAATGTTATTTTCTGACTAAAAGTAGAAGTAAATCCTTGAAAAATTAGGACTATATTTTGGCACAAAATGAAAGCAAATACATAAAACATTGACTAAAATAACGGAAGATTCCTGAATACAGTCCATTATGCCCCAAGTCATTTTCTGGGTGAAAAAATATGCTTCACACTCAAAACATTTATTTTTCATGTCTAGTAATAAGCAAGCTCTAAGCGCAGTTCACTGTGTGATAGATTTCCTTCCACGAAGTTTAGCCTCCCTCAGTCCCAACCCGTTGACAGAGTTCCTTCGAGAAATTTATCAGCAAGGGCCAATGACAGAGAGGGCACAACTGCTGATACATCTCATACATTTTTACATGGAATAATTGCCCTCTGAAAAAGAAGACATCTGCAAACATACAGGAAACTCCAAGAAAATATTAATTTACCTAGAATAAAGAGTAAATGTTGACAATCATACAGGAGCTCTATCACTTCAATCAGAATCTAATTCTTAAATCTGTTTAGAAAAAGAAAGTTAGAAACTAATATTTTACCAGAAGGTGATTGTATAAGATTTTGAAGTGTACCAACTTATCTGGTACACGGAAAAATAAGGCAAATAACTCCCACTGTAAATCTGCATTAATTCATAGTTCATTTCACTGTCTAACCAAAATTCCTTTCATTGAATGCAAGAGAGAAGAATAACATAGAAAGACATCTAATGACACATTAAGAAACTCACTTCTAGACAGCATCACTAATAGAGTAGTATTTTTTTGCAGTTTCTGGAAAATTATTTAATTAGATAAAAAGAATACCTGAAACAAAGTTATTGTGGTATCTCGTTCCCCATTTGGTTACTTCAAGACACTGATTTACGAATAGCTATATCTCTGATATTTGGTTATCAATGTCCAGGTTATTATTCACACAGCATTAATAAACTTTCTCTGAAATCCTAGTAATTGATCTTTCACGTAACAAAGTATATGCCTGTTTATTGATAAACCAGTGGGCACTTCTTGCTGACCTTCTGCTGTTGCCTCTCAGCTCTGGTGCATGTCGTTTTATGACATCCAAGGAGTCATGTGCATTACAGCACTCTCTGTTTGTTCCCATCTGTGAAGGGCAGTTTGCTAGCATGGCAATTAACTCGTGTTTGTCTATTTTGATAAATAATTGAAGCTCAAGAGTTACCGACTGAAATCAAGGTCATATGACCAGATGCAGCTGTTTGCTAAGTGAACATCTACCTCTGAGCTACTTATTTCTGTCAGAATGACTAACTCAGACACAGGTGTAGGTACTTGGACTTCTAAACTTAAACTAGAGTAAGAGTAAGATTCAGATCTTGGTACCCAAAGAGTTATGTCATGAATAAATATTACTGTGAAGGGGGAAACAGTGTAAACAACTTAATCTTGGAGTCAGTAGTATGACAGAAGTCTCTGAAGTCAGGAATTCAGTGTTTTTCTTTAGTGTTCTGATCACTTAATTTACCACACTGCTTGTGCTTTGCTGTAAAGAAAAGATTGTTTTAACACAAATGTATGCATATATACATATATACATGTGCATGATAATATGACAGACATGTGTACACACGCATATATATGCACAATATATTTTTAAATTAGAGACCTGTCTCTAGTAGTTACTGTTAGAGCAGTTAACCAAAAACTGGGATCTGGCCAAACATTTCCTGATACCATCTAAGCTTAAGCCATGAGCGTAAGTACTGCAGGACTGAATGAAAGAGGAGGAGGTAGAACTTATTGCAAGGTGATTAGGTAGCCCCTGCTTCACTGTATCTCCTGATGGAGCCTTCCTTAGTTTTTAGTGGGAAAACATGAAGAGAAAGAAGGACTATTAGGGAGGAAAGCCAGTTTAAAAAAAAAAAAAAAGCCGTGTATTGACTCATGCAATAGTTAAAGACTATCAGTTCCTGGGTTATCCTAGTAACAGGCAAAAAAGTACTAGTAGTATGTCATTGTCAGATTATTTCCATTAAAAGGATAATTCATTATATCATTGTTATCTCTGCTAAAATTTCCTTGTTCACAGTGACTTAACTGGCCTAACTGTTCATAAAAGTGTCTTAAACTTAGACAGTTAGCTTCTAGACATCTATCTAAGTTAGGGCAGCTGAATCCTGCCTGTGGCTGGGATTCTCAGCTTTGTAGACAATAGAGATAAACAGGTACTTCCAGAAGGAAGCTCTTATCTATCTTAGCTGAGATAGCTGGAATGAGCTATCAATTTTATATCCCTATTTATATAAAAAGCTAAGCAACTAGTTTAGACAAGATGCTCAGCTTCTAGATGTTGCAATAATATTATCCTCAATTTATTTTTTATCCCTGGCTTCTATTGTTTTAGCTATTCCTACATAAAAGAAACATTATACTGTTCTTTCATTTAGACTCAGTGAAGGTAGTTCACATATTAACTGTAACCAGGTTTGTGATTGATGGCAGCCATTAATATCCTCTAACACAGCACTATATACACAGATATATGCACATGTTATATTTAGGTTCATTAATCTAAGTGGTTCAAGGAGAGTGCTTCTTTATCAGATTTTCATAAAACAATTAATTTATGAAAATTTACCTTCTGTTCTGCACCATGTGGCTTTGAAGGTTCATAAGATTCAATACTGGAACTCAATAATGAAAGTTAATTTCACAATTTCATCATTATAACTGGGAGTTGTATACTCATGAGCCTAACTCTACAGTTTTCCTGTTGTGGTTTTTTTTTTTGTTTGTTTGTTTTTCAAAATAACTAATGTGGAATAAATCTTGCCCTTTCCAAGGAGATTATAATCAGAAGAGATTGGAAAGCTAGAAACATGAGTTTTAAATGTTTGTGTCCCATCTGCTTTGTATTCTAACTTTTACATTCAGTACATAATGCCTGATAGTTTGTCAGGCAGTTTATATACAGCATAGATGTATAAAGATCCACAGATGTTGCACATTTCACTTCCCTCCTTCCAGCCTATTGAAGCTTTTGATTAGTTACAGTGTTGTGATTAATTCCTTACCTTCACAGAACATTTCTTCACCTTTATATGCTCCACCAATGTACCTCCCCAAAAAAGGTGTAAAACAGGGAAGACATAAATATTTTAGGAAAGGCACATTTGGAATAAGATACAATGATTCAGTGTCTCAGAAAAGATGCTGAAAATAGTTAAAAATATACTGACTGTAATAAGCAGAGTCTGGCAGGAAACTTATCCCAGTGTTGACAGCATATAGATCCACAGTGAGGAAGCTAGTAGGGAAAAGAGTACCAGCATCAGATACTACATAGAAGTCCCACTTTTATACTGAGACAAAGTAAGGTATTTCATCAGTGTTTTAGACAAGTTACTATTGAATATAAAAAAAGGTGCAACAACTAAATACTTGACAAAAGATTTCCATGCTGATCCCAAAAATTTCTTACAGTGCATTTCGTACATGGATTCTTCTTGTGCAAGTCTGAAAGATCAAGAAAGACCACTCTCACTTATTTCGGACATGTATTTCTTCATAACAATTTCTGCTCTCCTTAAACACAGCTTCAGGGCAAAGATGTTATAAACGTATCTTTCCTTTAAAAAAAAAAAAATCATAAATTGAGGTGATAAAACAAACAAAAATGCACAGAGATTTGTTTTATAAAGCCATAATAGAAAAGAGAAGGAAAGGCTCACATAGAATTATCTACTATTTAGAGCATCAGTGTGAGCAATGGAAGATATAAATTAATCTCTTCCATTCTGTTTGTCCTTTTCTGATCCGGGACTTCGATTTATGGTTCTGCTGTCTAAATTATTTATGAACATATAATGGAGTATTCTTGTGTGATGCACTTCCCCCCCCCCCCCCCAAGAGACAACAGTACTTAAAAGGTCTAGAGTCCACACTTCAGTGAGGGGAGAGATCAAGTTTTGAAATCTGAAATTTTTTATAAAACACAATTTTTATCTCTTGGCCATTCCAAGGTATGACATTTATTCTAAGTAATCTACTCATTATAACAAAGGTGAAGACAGAAGCTGCATGCACAATAGTTAGCTGTCCACAAAAAATCTCATATAAAAATTAGACACTTTCTTTAATTATTTGTAATGAAATGAATGAATTAATTATTTATTTGCATTATGTTATGCCTAATCAGTTATTTTAGCAGTCATTGTTTGGAGGAGACTAATTCACCAATCGATGTCCAGCTTCACACATTTGTGACAGCAACCAGAATTTCAGAGTGACTATGACCTGGCACTCTTGCAATTTGATATAAAGTTTGTTTCAGAGAAGCCAATGACACCTTGTCCTATCATGAAGTCTCTACAAAGGAGGGCCAGTCCTGAAGTCTTAAATTAAATGAAAAAGGTTGTGCAGCAATTTTCAAACTAGTTGTTATGAGAAGAACTGGCTGGTCACAGCTTTCAGCTTTCAACTCATCTGCCCCGCAGGTTGCCTAGAACTGAAAACTTCAGGTGGAATTGCTTCCCAGTCAGATTTCTATCAAATTAGCAGAAGGTGATGCTCCCTCTCACAGCGACCTTCTCTCCTGGCATCGCTCCAGAAGATGTGTTTCACAAAGCCCTCTTCGAACTGAAACTCTAGATTCCTGGATGAATCCCTAGATGGCCTCCCTACAAATAAGTCATTAAGAAAGTGGTTATCCTTCTTCCTGTTTCCCAGGCCCACCATAGTTTGCCAGGGTTTTTTAGATTTTTTGCCTTTCATCCATGGCAAGAGTTTCCTTACTCTGACTTGACCCAGTTGCATTTGTGCCTCCCTGGAAGACATGTGAATTATTCCATGTACAATTTCTCTGTTGTTGTAAATATCTGGAAGGGCCATACCAGCTACTCAGTTTGTGCAGCCCCGTCCTCTTCAAATGTAGATCAAGTGACGCTAGTCTATGCTGATGCAACTGGAGAATCATTTCCAATTGTGGTGATATTCTCATACATTCCCTAATGTCTCTTCAAGTTCTTCTATTAATGATTGCAATAACATTTTTTTAGAAACTCAGGAACAGACTCAAGTTTGATGTCTGTAAGTATATGTGGAACACAAGGATGTGTGGACACCTGGAATGTAAGGACATCTGGTTTGTGAGGATATATGACTAACAGCTATTCAACGTAAAAAAAAAATCCAAATAAAAATAAACAAAAAAACAAACCATGCAAAAACAAAAGACAGGAAAAGTAATAAATTAACCACTCAGATACGTAAACCCAGGTACATGAACAGGAGATAATGGAGAAATAACAAGGACTAGGACTCTCAGGTCAACAGGTTACTGAGAGGCTCAACTGGAACTTTGTAACTGATATGAGGGAGGATAATGGGATTATCATGGGTCTCATGGGAAAGAACAAATTTACAAGGGGGTATTTGGTGGGATTCTGTCAAACTTATGGAATGTTTTAAGGGGATTGTAGCAATATGCACAAGTTATTCCAGGATGTTTAGGAAAAGGGCTAAAGTTGGGGAAAAGGGAGGGATCAAAGTATGATACCTAGAAGCATGGAAAGATGGAGAGGAAGAAGTGATTGACACTTCTTTGGCCAAACTCTGCATCTGATCACTTATCTTATTTTTAAATCCTGTTCCTTACTATTTCTTCCCATTGCTCTCCATTTGATGTGTATTGGGGGGTGATTCCCTAGTGAACGTCAAGTTGCACTAACCACTGTGTAGGAGGCCACTAACCTCTGACCAGAACCCGAGGTCTGAGCTGATGACTGGGTAAGGGTCCCAGGGTCTGGGTGTGGATGTCAGACTTAATGCCCATGCTACTGTTTGAGGTGGTTTTGGGAATCAAGAGAGTGAGGGTATGTGCATGTTTCACTGGTTAGCTTCAAACCTGATGAGACACACAGGAGGAAGAAAGCTGGGCTGTCTGTGTTCAGGTGTATGAGAGCACTGTTGATGTTTATGTGGGTGCTGGCACAGGCCATGCTATCTGTTTTGGCATGTGTGGCCAGCCACATGCCAATTGTGCTTGTATCTTTGGGACACATGTACCACCTTGCTACTGGCTGGACCTGGAAATGAGAACAGCAGCAAGCAGACTGAGAGGAGAAATCTCTTGGGTCTATGAGTACTAATTCAGCCTGCCCTTAGCAAGGTCATCTCTATTTCATGCATATGAAGGTTATCTGTAAAATATGTCACAGTGCTACTTCCTGAAGGAAGGGCAATAACTTCTTTCTAAAGGTAACTGACATTCTGCTCCCTCAAGTGCTGGGGAACAGGCTAGTCAAAATAATCACCTGATCTAAGTCCCTTCTCTGAAGACAAGGATTTCCTTTATTTCTCCCATCTGGTCTATTCCATGACAGAGTAACTAAAATGAATCCCTAGAGCAAGCTCTCTCCAACTATTGTCTTGGTGTCTTCTCAACAAGAGTAAATATTTGGTGGTATTCGAGAGTTATGGAGGAGGACTAGAAAAATACTGTTTAAATATCTACTAACATAAATATTTTTTCTCTAACATTTTAACTCAATAGTTTTACCTTTAGTTCACAAAGGATCAAATTATCCAAATCACACAGTGACAAAAGCTTTCTCACAGGATTTATTAAGCTTTATATTGGTATTTGTCTTTTAGTGAATATGAAGTTTTACCAATATAGAAAAAACAAAATTCTTTCAGTTCTCCTGTCCTTAGGCTTTGCTGCACACTGTTCACCCTCTAAAATCTTCCAGGTTCTGCAGAATGTGTAATCACATTATATTTTTTAAAAATGATAAATGTGAACATGCATGTACTTATGCATCAACTAATATAAGCCCCAAAAACTTATCTGTTTTTACATTTGACATTATCAATATAATCTGGTTAACAATACATTTGAAGTTAATGAACCAATTATTTTTAGACTAAGCAAGAAGCACACATACTCATTTTATTGTGCAAATAACTGCTTACTGTCAGTGGCCTCTGTATTGCTGTTTGCACCTCTAAATCAGTCTTGAACAATTACAAATAATATCTCAAGGAATGTTTCCATCGATGGTTTCTAAAACTGACTGGTACTCTAAGGAAGTGAAAAGTTTTGCTGAAGAATATTTTTATTAATTCAATATATATGTGTCCATAACCTGATATTACAGAAATTTCAGCAACCTAATAGCATTATATGGAAATTTCTGCAATAACTACAAATAGATGTTAGTGTTTACCTAATAGAGTATTCCTTAATCTGGGTAAATACAGAAAGGCTTGGCATAATGATAGCAGTGTGAGATTCACAGCTAAATACTTGGTTTGGTGAAGATGAGAGAAGCCACAAGAAAGAGTATGCAAACTGTACCACAGATTCATGTTCCAGAATATTTTATGGCTTACTGTTATAGAAAGAACTTGCCAAAAAGGCTTTTTTTGGGGGGTTTTGTTGTTGGTGGTGTTGCATTGTACAAATAGGAAATTATGTTTTCTTTCATCTGAGTCAACTGTGCCATTCCTGTTATTCCTGACAGAAAGAAGACAGAGCACCCCTGGTATTGGCAAGTGAGTTGTGCAGCTGTAAGATTTTAAAGTAGCAGTTAAAAAAAAAAATATTGTGAATAGCCAACATCAAATGTCATGTAAACATGCTTCAGAGGTAACATAGGTATTTGTTCCTGTGAACAAATCAGATAATCAGATAATGCTCCTGTAGAACTGTACCTGTGTTTGTGGCGGCTGTATTCAAATCTATCTGGAGACATTGCTGCATCCCATGTGTCAACATATTCCAGGCTTTATACAGCATGGACCCAAAATGTGTCAAATGCCAACCAGAAATGGATTCCAAGGTGGACAATGTCTTTTTGTGCAGATGCAGCATTACTCTCCCATTCACAACAAGCCACTGTTTGAATCAGGACTTTTTCATTAAATATGTCCTAAAAATATGTGTCAGTGGGGAGGCATCTGTGCTGATCATGCAAGGAAAAGTGTTTGGGGACATGAAATCACACATAGGGCTTGCTTTAAAGCTCACAATGGACAGGCATTCTGCATACAATTTGTGTCTAGGCTACCACCCGCAGCTCACTTGTAGCTGACCACAATCATTCATTTGTTAGAGTCTGCCTCCACTCAGTCCCTGATTCTGAAGACACTTCAATCAAAACAAATTGGGTTACTTTAAAATGTGCAAATAGGAAGTCTTCTTTATTCCAGATCATTTTGATTGATGCAAATTACAGAGTACTTGTAACAGCACTTCTGTAAGAAGATCTAATAGGGAGAATAATCTCAGGCAGAAGGAAAAGGGACACCAGGGCTAAACTAGCAGTGGTAACCTTTTCTTTTAAAACAGATGAATCACAAAAAGGCTGTTTATCCACAGGATAGAGGTACCAACAACAAGTATGCAACACCAGAAGTGGGCAAGTGATACCAGTTGTGACAGGTTACGACATAAATATCTGTAGCAAGGCAATCCAGAGATCAGCAGTGATAAAAAGCTGAATAATGAAACTCAAGCAGAGGCAGATTCATGAAGAGTTCCAGTATTTTTGCCAGAATCCATATTCCCTTGCTATGAACAGATATCACATTATCAGATATAGCCGGCTCAGCAAGATGTCAAGGGTGGAGAAAGTCATTGCTGCGTTTTAGCACGTTTTAGACAGCCATAGGTTTAACTGTACCAGATGGGCAAACCTGTGGCATCTGAACAGTTCAAGTGTGGATCCGTTGCAGAAACTGTGATGTGAATGGCTGCAGGCAAGCTCTCCTGGTGGAAAGCCTTCTGGATCTGCACCAGAAGTGAGGAAATGAGCCAGCACTGGCTGTTTAAGCCAACATCAGCAGGTCTCTCAGGACTCAGCTGTCTGCTCATCCCACTCTCAGTCCGCAATAAAGTGTTGCATAAATAACTGTCTAAGGAACACAGGTATCTCTGTCTGTGGACTGCTCTTGACTCCTCTGCCATAGGATATGTGTGACTTTGGGCTATAGGAAGATTTTTCAGTATTGAGATCCTTGCAAGAAAAGATTAGCCATGCCTGAATTACGTAACATACACTATTGATCATTTAAAAAAAGAATATAACAGCATCTCTCATTGTGTTGTAATAATCAGTGTCCAACTGAAAGCAGAAATCAATGATACAGCAGGTTTTTTTAGTGTCAGTGGTATAAATCTTCTTTCACTGAATAAAGGTAGCAATAGACATATAAACCACTTTCACAGAAAATTCAGGTCAGAGAATTTCTTAAGAACTTCCTCATTTCATTGTTCCCTCTCTGTGGTTTCTGCTCAGAAGTGAAGATGGTCTCAGCAGTTAGCAGCCCTAGAACTTCACACTGCAGCAATGCCTCCACCTCAGTGCTGTTGAATGAAGTAGTCCACTGCAAGTGAAAAGTCAAAACCAGATACCCAGATTATGTTCAGAGGTTTTTTTCCTGCTTTTCATGGAAAGTATGATTTTACTTCTCTTTTTAAAATTTTTGGTCTTGAATTTTTATTTTTCATAGAAAAAAACCCCCACCAGTTTTACTTAAAAATACACAAAAGCCTCAAACAACTGGTGAGTCAATTTGATAAGACACACACTTGTTGCCGCTGTTGTTGTTATGGAAGTATTCATCAATCTAAACTCAGTTTTGAGTCAATAGAAAGTACCAAGAAAAATTTCAGAGCATCCTTATAACTCAAAGCGTTTAGGCTCCCCAACAAGACAGGAGGCTGTGTTCATTGCATTAACGTTTGATTCAAGGGGTTCTATGAGTGTTCCTAAATCAGTGACTCCTTAAACTTCCTGGCTTTACCTGTTAGTTTTGGAGTCCATTGCACCTTAAATGTATGATGACTAAAGTTTATATCTACTGACGCACAATGCCTTCTTTGTGTCCTCCTAATGATAAAGCATTGCCATGAGTTTGTAGCCAAATAAGGTAGATTTATTGCTGCCTTTGTGCTGGTGAGGTTGAAGGCATCTGGATTATATCACCAAAACTCGTTTTCAATCTCTCCCCTGGAAACTAGGCAGAAAATGCTACAGAAAAAGCAGCTGCCCAGAATGGCTAGGAATTATAGTTTGCACAGATTTTACTGTTTGGTTTCTTTATTACTGGTAGTATTAGGTTTGGCTTTTAAACTCTTCGGTGCTGTGTACTGGTATCTGAATGGTTGTAAGAAAAAATCTGTGAAACAATATAATTTTAAGGTAGCTGGCTAGAGCTTGAATTTTGTTGTTGTTGGTGGTGGGTTTAGAGTTATTTATATTTGTAGTAGCCAAGAACCCAGCAAATTCTCAGAATAAACTGCATGGACCTCACTACACCCAACTGCCCATGGCTTAAACAAAGTGTTACAGTCTTTCAGTGGCACCCATAGCTGCCAGAAAACGATGATTCACTGCCAGTATAATGTGCAGATGTTAGTAATCATGAATTCAGTGTTGGGCATAAAGGAATGTTTAGAGAGGAATGCCATACTGGCCAGCAACATTGCATGTGGCCAGAATTTTTCACTGACTTCACATGTGTGCTGCAATACTGTTTGTGCACCTTCTGTCCAGATATATTTGAACACACTAGGGAGTAAGTTCCTCATCAGCTGTTACCTGATGTCCATCTGTATCCCAAATACCATGAGCCCTTTGTAAAATTTACTAATATTTGCTTGTGACTCATTAATTTTATTGTATGCAGTTTTTTATTATATGCTGTTTTGTAAAATAATAGACATCCACTAAAGGTGGTATTCATGTCACCTAATCTTAGGCTTCTGAAACTCTGATGCTTACTTAGACTGCAATATCCGTTCCCTCTACAGTTAAATGAAAGTCAGGCATCTATGAATGAAGTTTCATCCCTTTCTCAGAGAGCTCTAGAACAATGGTGGTGAACTCTTCTCTGAAGGCAATTCTCTCCTCTGAATACAGAGAGGATCAAATATCACTGTTTTAGATGCTGAAGTTAGATGATACTAACCTACAAGAAAGATTAATATTAATCTGACTAAATGTAGTTGCCTATAACCTCGGCCTTTTTTTTTATAATCCTTCAAGAGAAACATGTCCAGTGCATCTCATTCTATAGTTAAATGTCTAAAGCAAGTGAGCGAAATCACATACTAGAGCTATGCCTTCTTCTGTAATGACTATGGTCAGGTACATCGAGTCACTACTACAGACGTTGTTGAGATGTATCCCACCACAGGTAACGTCCTTTACAGAAGGTTTAATAATGATGTCTTTGTATAAAGACCACTTATCAGACTTGTGTGCTGTGAATAGTTACTTTTCCCTGTGCCGAACAGATATTACATGAAGAAATACTCCACATGCAAATATTTATTCCCTAAATTCTTGTTACTGCATTTAAGACTTGACATTCAGGTCCTACTCAGCCTGAAATCCACTGACAATTCCCATTGATTTAAATCAAGTTAGGAAAACAATGTAACTTACTAGAGAGCATCGTGTGTTTGTTTGTTGGTTGTGGGTTTTTTGGGGGTTTTGTTTTGTTTTGTTTTTTTCTTTTTCTTTTCCAAAAGAAGAAATACATACTGCAGTCAGGGTTCTTCACATCTTAAATGCATGAAGACCAAGGTACAAGTCTCCTGGTAGATTGTAGCTTCTTTGTGTTTCCATAATAGTGTACCATTACCTTGAGATTGTGAACAAAGCAGGAGCAGCAGTTAGATCAGGAAGGGAAAACAAGCTAGAAGTGGGAAAGGGTGCTTTTTTTGCTTGTTTGGGGCTTTTTTCAAGAAATGACATCTAACTTTAAGGTAGCAAACTCTTATTTTGTCACTCAGTCATGACTAATTTCTAGAAGTGGTCAGCACTCAGGAATTGTCACCAAAAGTCAATGTTTCATAAGCAATTCTATCAAAAGAAAAGCAACCATTATTTGTTCCTGTGGACAAAGCATTTTTTCTTGAGTAAATCAAGTGTGAATTTCTTACACCTCCCCTCTGCATGCATCCTCAGAGGGTATGAACTTTTAGACCCTACCAGCTACACCACATGGCTACGTAGCTCAACTTGTTGCATCACTTTATTTTAGCCCTCAAAATCCTCAGGGAAAAAGCCAAGAGTGCTATCAGAGTCGTAATAAATGAGTGAAAGATTCTCACTGGCTCTAAAGGACATTGGATTAGATTCTGTATTAGCTCATGTACCAAAAATTATAAAACTTACAAATATTGGTACACGTTTCCTTTTAAAATCATTGGGATAACATACTTGTTACTTAGATTGACTGAAAATAAAATAAAATAAAATAATAACATCTCTCTCCCTCTCCCATGTGTTTCTCTCCAAGCTTACCTCTCCCCCAAAACTCAAAATGGAAAAAAATGAAGGGAAACTTTCTGTAGCCCAAGCATTAAGGGGATAAAAGCTAATATGTCTGTCAGCCTGGCAAGTAATAGCGGCTGCACTAGAGACAGTTGACCACCAAATGGTATCCTAGCAACATACAGTAGCATCGTTATACATAGTGCTATCAAGCCAAATTTATCCTTTTCAATATCTTAGCTTCAAGAGAGCAGGGATGAATATAGAGCAAAGGATGAAAATGGTGTCTATGGGAAAGACAACATGGGGGTTTAATTTACGCAGAGGTTATATGGAATGTCTGTGTAAAATGAATAAAGAGCATCGCATTTTTGTGACAAGGAAAGATACCTACGAGTGGTAAGGCACTCTCAGACAATTATGATTCAATTTGCTTTCAGAATACTAATTCTGTGTATATTTCAGCTTGCAATAAAATTTGCAGTACAACTTCTCTTTAATGCCATTTAAATGTTTCCATTTAATTAGGGAGGGGCAAGGGAAAATTTATTTTAATTACTCAACATTTCTAAATCTTTAAAAATTCTCTAGGCAAATCCACCTATAAATTGTGGCTTTCAAAAACAATTATAGCTTTCATTGTTTCTAATATTAAATTGGATAATTACAGCTCTGTTGATAAACTCTCAAAATTGAGCAGTTTCCTCTTTTTAGACCATAAATTGCCTTCTATTCTCCTGTTATATTTAGAGCCATTGATCTTACACTGTCCATATAATTTACCAATGTGCATAATGATCATGACTGTAAATAGCCTTGTCAAAGCCAGGACAAATGAACCTATGTGCAGATTAATTACAGGATGTATCTTTTCTTCAGTTTTGAGCAAAGATTAGAAGAACCCACTAAGCATCTAGACCTTACGTACCAGAAGAGCTGGACTGTCCTGTCCCGCATAAATTAGTATGGTTTTACTGATCCTAGTTGAAATGAGGGCACCTGACCTCAGCTGGTGGTTTGGCTGAATGCAACAAGACTACTGATAATACAGACAGAATTAAAGGCAGGTAGGATAGTAATTTTAGTAAAAGTTACTCCTGCAAACATGACCTCAAGCAGAAGGTAAAACTGTCTCTTCAGTAGCAGATGTACTGCCAAGTAAGCAGTTCGTTGCAAATATCAGGACAGTGTGCCAAGCTACTGATCACTGATCATTTTTAACTTATAGTCCAAACATTATCCTTGCAGAGGATACACACCACAGGGAATGGGTTTACAAGGCTATGTTTTATGATATACTAAGCATTTTTGTATGCACCAGAAAATCTGTGTGAAAAAGATTTCCACATGACACTCTGCAGTAGAGGGCTCTTTGGAGACTTAGCTGGGGGGGGAAAAAAAAAAAAATTATGCATTTTTAAAAATGGCATAATTGAAACAAGTTTTTAATCCCACATTCAGTCTCTCCCTTAATTTGTATTTCTAATTCCTTTCAATAATCTGTTTTGGAACAAGCTATTTAGCTTCCTGTCTTTTGTTATTTATGCAGATGACAGCAATCCCCTTTCTTCTTCAACTGTTCTGGCAATCTCTAGTGCCCAGTGGTAGTACTTCTTCATCACATCAGTTGATATCTTTTTTAGCTTCCAAGGAAAGAGTCTGCCCGTAGGCATATTTTAACCTAGTAGAATAATTTATCCTACTCTATCCAGTTCCAAGGTTACCTTCTACTCTGCCCCGAAATGTCTATGCATTCATGTGGCCAATCACAGGGAAAAAAAAAAATATAATCACCCAAACAACAGACACATTTGCTTCTTGTAATCTGGCTGCCACTATGCAGACTGTATGTTTCTGATTAGTGTTCCCTGAGCAATATATCAAAAGAATACTGGACAAGAAAGAGCCTGAAAGCTGACAGGAAAGCTGCCCTCTGTTAGCCAGCAGCCACATTGACTGAGACCTGTAACATATGTCCTGAATATTTGTCTGTGAAACAAATACATCTTCAGTAGCTTAGGCTATATCAGCAGGACAACAGGCCAGACGTATTCTAAAAATGCCTTAGATATAGTCAATAAGGCAAGTTATAACTTGCTGTATACACATGAATACGTATGAAGAGATATTAAAAGTTTCTGTAGTCTACCAAAGCAAGCGTGCATCTCAAAAAGTTGTGTGGATTTTCAGTGCATGTAATTTCTGCTCTAATTTATTTCACTAGTCTGATATTTGATAAAAGAGTAGCTAAGGACACAGTAATCCTGTTCACAAGAAAGAGAATACCATCATCAGTAAGAAGCTAAAACAATCCTCAGTTTTACCACCTTCTTGACTAAAATGTTAAAGGAAACGGATAAGTCTTTGGAACCATGGGGCAATATGGTTAATGCAGAGCGATTAAACAGAATTCATAGAGAGGAATCAGAGTAAGCCTATGAGTTTTTATGTGACACTAAATTAATGTTCCAGGGATATTAACAACTTGGCAGCTATGTAAGCAGAGCTACTTCAGAGAAATCATATCAAAAAAGTGCTGGAGCAATCCAGCTTGGTTGATTAGTGTAGGAATTTATGAAGGCATTATATGACTTGTTTTCTTGTAATAGTAAAAACTGGATTTAGTGACTTGGGTGGTCATTTCCATTTCTAGAATTCCATGTTCACCTAAATTTCTTTTAAATTCTGAGGATACTAGTGACATAAGTGAAATTCCTGTAAGAATTTTGTGCAAATTCCTAGGCACTTCAACCTTGAGAATTTTGAAAGTGGAAGAGAAGCACATCTCCTTCAAGACTGTCTTGTATCTGTATCACGCATCAGGAAAAGTCTGCACTTTATAAATCAGATACAGTAAAGCAAATGTCCTATCTTTCGTGGGCAGAGTGGGATTAAAAAAAAAAAAAAAGGCAAAACAAAACGAATACAATTTTAGCTACAATTCTAGTTTGCTTGGCAAAGGAAGTTCCACTCATCGACAGGCAGGCCTTCTGCCATCTGTGTTAAGTGGGTGCATTGCAAGCACCTGGAGCTACAAGGAATACTTTCCTTTTTAATTCTTTCTTCTGAAACAGATGGGAAAATGCACAACTAGTAGTGTTATGCTGTGTTTAAATATGAGAAGACTGTCATCTAGTCTCACTGTTGCCTTTCAGCCAGATACCTTTATATTTGGTCTCCCAGGTTTTAACCAGCAGAAGTGTGTCCGTGCTCAAGAGACCGCGGTGTTGTGTGTTACTAGCAAACGGGAGAGAAGCCACAGTGACCTAGTACTTATGCAATGGCAGTATAGTGATTAGAGGAGATTATAGTTTTCTGAATGCAAAGCTCTAGTTTAATGAGCATTTTAAGGGCAATGCAAGAAATCATGTTATCTCTAAGCCCTGTGAAGGTATGGGACAAATGGGAGGATTCACAGATGCACAAATTCAAATGTCAAAAAGGGACAATTATAGCCTTGCAAAGCTGTTTCTTATACACATGGGTAGGGTTTCTCCTAAAAAACAGACAAAAGTTTATAAAGCCTCATTTTCACAAAGGCTTGAAGGAGAATAAAGTACTTATGAAGTGGAATTAGGAGCCTTAAACTGAAAAGAGCAATCCTGCCCAACGCGCTGAAGCAGCTGAGATTCTATAGGGATCTAAGGGTTTCTGGCCAACGGTTCTAATTCAGGTAACTGTGCATGCAGTAGGCTAAGTGCTTCTTCTGAAATAACAATAATCAGTTTGGGACACAAAAGATTAGTATTCTTATGCTCAGCAGCTTTGAATAGATAAAATAAATAGGTGTGCTCAAATCAAGCCTAACAGAGTTGGAATATTGCAGCTCTCATCTTTTTGCAAAGGGGAGAGGGGATATAGATGTGATCTAGAAGTTTTTCAAGGAAGAAGTAGCCCAGTCTGCAAATGAGGGCTAGAGTAAGCAACTGGGAGGAGAGCAAGCAGTTTGTTTTTCCTTGGTTATTTCTATCCTTGCTATCCAGTGATAATCTAAAGTAAAATGCAGGAGGAGCGATGCTTGTACTGCAGATACGATGGCTAAGGTATAATGCTGAGATGTGAAACCTGTAAATTTTAAACCTCCACAGTCTTAAGATGGCCTTAAACACAATTCTTCTGGATAATTGCTCTACCAGTAAGTAATCATGCAAAAGGTGCCATGGCACAGAAAAGGCTTCGGGTTCTGAATTCTAGCTTCACAGAGATACTTTTCTGCATATATGAGGCAATTGTTTATATTCATGCAACAAAGACAATCAGATACAGCCCACACTATTTGGCATTTCCTATTGGCTTGATTAAGCACCCCATCAGCTGGCTATTTTAAACCCCATTGCAGGAGTAATGGGATTCCTCCCATTCTAACCACATTGTGCTTTTCACTGCTGAAGTTGAGCATGCAAACTTTATTGGTCACAGCACTGAACACTGTAATATTTAAGTCTTTGGTTCTTTTTATGTCGCTGATATGAAGACTAGAATTCCCACGCCAAAGCAAGTTTTCTTCCTTATCTTTTTCTTCTTTCCATTCGCTCTTCACTCATTTCTTCGCTAAGATGATTAAATTGAGTTCTGTAAATCTCAGTTTGATTTCCAACCTCTTGAGTAGTCCAAGTGCGGACATGAGTAGTGGAAATAGTAGTCTAAGAGTTATCTTATTAACGTAGAATACAGAGCCAAATTACTCCTTTTTGTATGTGAAAGAGTCTTTTTGTCATAGTGTTGTATCAGTAGCTTTGACTGAGGGAAAAAGTTAGTCTGAAGTCTTGATTGACTGATGTCCTTCTTGCATCTGCCTGCATTAAGATGCATTTTGTTGAATTAAAGCCATTAAAGCAAACCGTTTTGATCCCGCTATAATAGTATCCTATACTCTTCGCTATTTAGTCTTTAGGCAATTTTTGCACCTCTGCGTATTTCATCGCGCTAAGGCTTTATAGTTCATATTAACAGATCCCAGTCTGTGATCTGAAGACTTTCATGAACCGCAGAGCTCCGTGGAACTCTACCCTTTTTTAATATTGATTATTTAAAGTTGATTGTGAAGGGTGCATTATAGCTCACAAGAAAAGTCAATGGGGCCTGTCTGTAGCCAAAAAAAAAAAAAAAAAAAAAAAAAAGAGAACAGAGAATTACTGTTTTAGATTATCGGTAAAAGTATTAACAGCTCCAGATCAAACAAAGAATCCTTGGCAAGGCTATTAAGAACTGACTTGCAATAGGTCATAATCTGTCAATAAGCCAGTTATAGGCATTTGGTGTATTTCTGATTCATTACAAGTAAGCTGGACAGTAGATGACATTCATTCAAGATAATCCATGAACAACACTTGTCATAAATCTCATCCCTTCTAGCTATCTCCACTCTTTTTTCCCCCATTTACCTAGAATGTCCAAATTAAAACCCTTCTTAGTACTTAAAATCTGCTAGTGATCAAAAGCTGCTGAATGAAATACCCTGATACGTCTTTAAACTCATAATTTCGTGAAGATGTCAAGGTAACAGGCTGAACAGATGAAACAAATGTGTCTTCATCCGGATTATCTTCCAACCCAATTTTCTGGAATTAGAGAAAAACACAACAGCAATCAAAATTTAGGAAGAACTCTAAAAACACTTCCTACTCTTTTGTATTCAGTTTCCCCACTATTGGAAGACAGGAAGGAAGGAAGGAAGGAAGGAAGGAAGGAAGGAAGGAAGGAAGGAAGGAAGGAAGTAATAACTTTTCATCTTTCCTTCAGAATCACAGGGGAGGAGCCAGGGATTGATTTATTTTTTTAAAGTAAAAGTTAAGATTTCTGTGGAATAAGTAGGTGGGAATTGGACGACAAAACTTGGATTTTAAAAGCTTTTTTCACTTAAGAAATGAGAAATCCAGTTACACCTGAGAAAGCTGGTCTGTTTCCTTACTATTGTCTTTAGGCTTTTAAAAGTGTCTTGTTCAGAGTTATACAGCCTACGTTTGGAAAAGATATAAACTGTATAATGGACGACACATAGATTCAGTAACATATTATTTCTAAATCAACAAAGTTTATTGTTGTAGCAGTAGACTAATTGATAATTATAACATTATTTTAAAGAGAAATTTACAATATATTGTAGGAACATAGGAAACCATTACATCTGGAGTTACTTTATAAAAACAAGTAATGTAGTAATTTACTAAAGGAAATTTCATTTTTCAGAGTGCTGAATTTAGCTTTTGAGAGGTTATTTCATAATCACTGTGGTCATGAAAGAAGACTTTCATAAAAAAACCATCAGAAGCCAGCTGATGTGAAGAGAAATCATCTCTTTAAATCAACAGTTTCATAAGTTTTATATCCCATCTGTTTTTATGTAGTTAAGAAAAACTGAGATTCAGTATTCTTCCTGTGCAAAGAAAAGAGATTAATATTTATGAATTATGACTCAGATTAAGATTTATGTATTCCTTCCACAAAAGTAGGCTTACTGAATCACCATCTCTCCCCACCTGTATTGCAGGTACCTCTTGCTTGGAAGGAAACTGAATTTATAAATATATATTGTGCAGTGGGCATACTAAGGTTTAAAACACACTTGCTGATAGCTGAGTGGCAGTGAATGGCAATTACCACATTTGTAAGTAGATTTTCTCTCAGGAATAATTTCCCCTCCAAAAACTGAACTTGAAATAACAATGACAAAATTTTAGGAAGTTCAACATAATTTTATAATTTTCCTTCTTCTTAAGCACAGTGTGTTCTCATTTATCATTATCATTGTTATTATTATTAAATATTTGTTTAAAAAGTGGAGCTAAAACCAGGAGACAAGACAAAATACTGGACTGTTTAGTTCTAAAATAACTTGTTACTTTTTCTTTCTGCTGATGATTTGCATGACTATCTGTGCTTTCTTCAGTGTGTCTGATTTTTCAGCATTGGTATCTAAATGCCTGAGCTGGTTTATACTACTGCAACTTAATAAAACAGCTTTGATTTAAAGAAGAATGTTAGTGAGTAATAACAAATGTTTAATAAATCACATTTAGTTCACAGTTGCTGAATTTATTTTTATTATTACCTGATGTATTCCTTAGTTATTTTCATTATTTATCATGCATATGCACCCCTCAGAAAATCAGGAATCCAGTGAAGCCCAAAAGCTCCGAGCCCTGTGAAAATAAAGCCAGGTTAAAGAAAGATAAAGATAAGACTTTTGAGAATCACAGAAATTCTGAAAAATAGTGTTATTTTTTCCATTTAACTTTTTGATTATTTCTTAATAGCTGTGTAGGATATGCAGGATATATAATTTTTATAAAATATGTATTGGGTTAGTTTAGTCAGAACTCTTTTTGTGGGGTTTTTGGGTTGGCTTTTTTTGGTGGTTTTTCTTTTTTTTAAATATAAATATTTCACATATTTTGAATACTGTATGTCAACATTTACTAGTGAAAGATGGGCAGGCTACTCCATTTTCATGGGCAGTAGCATATTCAAATTTCATTCATTATGACTAAATAAATGTGAGTATAAAATGGAACTATTTGCAATACTGATAATCGCAAGTATAGGCCCTTGTGAAATATTGCTCTTTCTTTTGCTTTGCTTTTTAAACAATGGAAATTGTAGCTTCGAGAATCGTGATATCTATTTTTTGTGCAGTATTACATGTTGCCATGGCCAACTGGTAGGAATCAAGAGTAAGAAGGGAAATGGAAGTTGTCATCCTAAACACCATGTCAGTATTTCAATTAGCTCTGAAATATTGTAAGTCAGGATGCATCTGTCTATAATTGGTAGTGCATTTAGAATATTTCAGGATCTAACTTTTTCAAAGTGTCATTATATGCAACATAGTTCTTTAATACAGCTTTATCTCTGTGTAAGAGGGGACTTATTTTCTGGAGAGTTAATGTATTTGAAATTTATATTGAATAACCCTTCATTCTTTTAAGACATTCTACTTTAAAATATGTGTTAGATCACTGAATAATAAAAAGTAATTAAATTTTTGCTAATTTTTCCAAAATCATGTTTTTCTATTAAAGTTTTTTTCTTCCCTTCATCATTGAGACATTTTAATGATGCCAAATAAAATAAAGCTGTTTTGTCTTATAATTCATAATGAAAATGAGAGAAAAACTAGAGCTCTTTAGGAAAATTTAGGCAACAAATTAAAATGGGATATCCAAATAATAAGGCAAAGCATCTCTGCAATCTATTATAAACTGACTGTGTGCTACAGCTTTTCTCATCAGCAGCGTATCATTGACTCACATGCAGCACGGCTTACTGTGGAAGGGCTTGAGTTTGAATGTGGCTGGTTTGGCATAGGTTACCCAGATTCAGGGTCTGAAAGGCTGGTTTCTCCCACAGCAGAAAACATCAGTTGCAAATGGAGAATCTTCGGCCACTGTCAGTAGCTGACCTGCCACTTGATTTTTGGCACAGTCATAGAATTGAAACATGGTTAAAAAATACTCTTTGAAACAATCACTGCTACAAAATTCCAAAAATTAAACTCTCATATGGAAAAAAACAAAACCAAACAAAAAACCAAACACCACCACCCCCCAAAACCACCAAACCAAAACAAAAAACCCCCACAAACACAAAAACCACAAACCAAACTAAGCAAACAAGCAACCCTGAAAATAGCTTTTCACTAGAATTTTCCTCATTAATCCACATGAACTTTAGGCTTATTCCTTCCTTGTTCCTGATAAGATTAACTGGAAAACAAGCTTTCAATTTGAATAATTATTTCAAGGTTTCAGAGTTTAGTTTAATTTCAAATTTAAATAAAAATGATACTTTCAAAAATTTGCATGATTAAACATAAGGAGGTGTTGAAAGTGGATAGTTTAACCACATCATGTTCTGTAACTCTTTCACTCTGTAAATTAATGTTCCTTTAAAGATATTAGTAATCAGGCTGTCATTCGAGATGTGGAAACTGAATTCTTGGTAACAGTTTAAACATGGATTTTTTGTATCCTGAGATTTTGGTTATTCAGTTAGACATTTTTCTTTTCTTTCTGAATCCAAAACGTATTTCAGCTTACATTGAACTTATAAAAAATGTTGTGGTTTGGAGGGAAACAACACTTTCTAATGAAAAAGATAAATTTAAAAATGTTGATCACTTACAAGCGTTAATTCCTGAGAAAGTCTGCATTTTCAATACTCAAGACAAGGTACTACCTAACATATGAACCTAAGATTGCAAAGTTAAAAAAAGAACAGTAGGAGGATGTTATTTTGGGACTGAGAGCTGGCCAAAGTCTGATGAAAATCAGGTGATTGTGGAAAAAATATTACACACTGTGTCATTATTTAAATTAAAATTGGTTTATTATAATCTGAAATTCTTCAGGATTGTTTGCCTGTGGAATTTCTTTTGCAATCCATTTCCTATACAAAATTCTGCTTCAGAATGTAGTCCCTCGTAGTCACAATATCCCTTTGAATACATGAAATACGGTAAAGAATCTGAGCATCTGGAAACAAACTCAGTCATATTGTTTAATGCATTTGGAAAGTTATCACTGACTATCATAATAGACATTTTGTGTCTGAATGTTATTGATTATCTGATCAATATTTAGCGAATTAATATTTTTCTTTTTTTTCCCCACAGTTTTTTTGCAATAAATGGGACAGAGAATTCCCCTAGATGAAACAGTAAATAATCTCATAGCTGTTGTATCAGATAAATATATGGATATATGGGCTATAATTTTCTTTGGCAGAGGAGTGAATTGAGTGCAGCAGAATCCTAACTATTACATAGTAAACAAAACAAAACAAAACAAAAAAAAACAACAAAGAAACAAAAAATTTTACCATCATCCACTTTTTCTGGTTGTATCAAAAAAACCCAACAACCCCAAAAAACCCCAGCAACAGCAGCATTTTGAGGGAATCAGGGTCATCTTAATTCATGATGGATATATTCTCAGAAAGCCTAGCAGATCAGATTCAAAGAGGGTTTAGGCAGAGAAATGCGTAGTTTCAAGATTCCAATGAACATAGTGGTAAGGTAATAAAGATTTTCAGTGTTGCAACGTAAATTTTGAATATCTTTCTTTTATTACCCATTGCTTCTGCATACATTTCAAAGTCCTGTTCTGAATTTAGCTTATAGAAATTTATGTAATGTGTCTATGGTGACATAGCGTGTCAGTGTCACAGCTGGATCCGCTGTTTTCTAGTCCTGTATATTATCTTCTATGCTATGACATAGAGGAGGAGAAATGCGAACAGAGATTTTTTTTTTCCCCTTTTGCTCCTTAAAATATCTTACTTCTTGATATTATTGTTACAGCAATTCATATCATTGAAATTCATAGTAAATTGCTGTGATTTCAGTTTTATTCTTGGATCACATAGTTGCAGATCCTGTCCAGTTTAGATAAATCATTAATACATCCTTAAACCTCTTGACGGGTAAGAACTGAAAAGTGCCAGTGAAAAGGCACTTGGTATAAATTTGGACACATACTCAATGTTTTAATTTTGGAATAATTCCGAAACTAAGATATTCTTCTCTTAGGTATACATGCATTTATTATAATGAAAGTAGTAGAACTTGCACAGATTTATATGAAAGCATTTTTTGTTTAATTCATACTGTACAAACACCCAGGAAGGAGTCAAATTATTCATAGTTCTTGCTAGTAGTAATTAGGTACATTATCTGCTTAATGCAAACATACTTAACTGTATGAACTGGAAATAAATAGTCAAATATTAATCAGTTTTCAAACCTGTCTAGTGTTGAATTACTCTTTTCTTTATACAATACCAGAGGTTAAAGAAAATCCACACTCTTACTAAGGAACCTGCCTATTAAAACATTATGCAAACATCTTTTATTTAGCCTCTTTTTTTTTACTTCAGTCTCATTAATAGGGTCATCACTCTTCCTCTATGAGGCTGGCATGTCTTCAAACACAGCAAAGTTTACTTTTCCCAGCATTTCAATTCTTATCCCCTTTTCAGAAAGAATAACTCCTTCATAGAAGAGTTAGAAGCCCAATATTTTCATTAGGTAAAGAATTTACCTATTTTACCCTCAGATTTAAATAAATAAATAAATAAAATAAAATAAGATAAAAGCTGACAAATATGAAAAGCATAGAACAGTTTTTGCAGAAGTACTTAGTAGGCCTTATTATTCAAGCATTAAACCTGGCCCCGAAAATATGAGTGGAGCTTGATTCTACTGTATGCTATTGCAACATTTATGTGAAAAGTATAATGGACCCTCTGTTGTTTCCCATGCAACATAAGGCACAGATCTACAGCAGCATGTACAAAGCTGTGGACACCACTTGTCTCAAAGATGTCTATTTGCTCCACATAACGTTTCATTATGATGATAAGCAAAATGCTGTGTGCTACTTTCATCTTCTTAAGGAAGTTTACCTATTGAAAACAAGGTCCCAGATACTGGTTTTATCTCTAGCAGTTCTGTTGTAAAGACCTATAAGCCATCATAGCTTACAAATACATCATAGCTCTTACAAATTACTTTTGTATCAGTACACTAAAGCCACCGGTGTTGTTCTATACTAGCTGAAACTCCTATTATTCATTATTTTGGGTGGACATGTAATATAACTGAACACAAGCTCTGGCTGTTCCCAGTTGCCAGACTCATCCCTCATTGGCTCCAGAATATGAGGACTATCCATGTAGCATATAGCTATTATTTCTCTCCATCTCAGTGACCTGTCCAAAGTACAAATTGAATAAAGATTGGAATACAGCTGAGTCATATTTTAGCAATTCAGGAACTGTATTTAGTGTTCTGTGCATGCACTTTGACCATTACAATCTTAAATTAAGCACTAACTCTCATTACTGACTCTTGCCAATCTTTGTAATTCAAAAGTAACTGGAGAACTGCTCTTTAAGTCAAGAAGATAAATTCAAGACCTTTTGTTTCCTTCAAATTAAACTCTAATAATTACTACAAGTTATTCAGGGACAGTCTGTCATATTGATCCCACAGCTTTGTAAAAGTATTTTGCACTGACTATATGCAGTACACTGATCATAAGTAGTTTTTTATTTGTGAATGTCTTCAGGTTTTTAACTAATTATAAAAAATAAAAAAAAAAGAGAAAATAAAGTTCTGAGTAGTAATATCATAGAAGGATTAAACACATGTAAAATGAGTATGAGTAGACATGAAAGTTTTTATTAATATATACATGCAATATACAGAAAGAAAAGTACTTCTGCTACCAAGAAAACTTGATTCCTACTGAACGAAAGAACTTTTTTTCTGGCATCTCTTACATTTAAATACTGTTCCTTAACTAAACTATTATATAAGAGAAATATTGCAGCCTCCAAGGATTATCCTGGCAGATTGTTCCTGGAACAATCCCCCAAACTCAATAGCCTAGTTTAGTTTTAGGCAGCTAATTAAAGCAATGAGTTTAGCAGTGTACATTCCTTCTACAGTCAGGGGAGACAACAAGGAGAATATGGTGGGCTGAATAATTTCTGCAAGTGACATATTTTCTTTCACCATTAACCATATTGAGGATAGGATGAGAATGTTCCTTTCTTAAGCAATCATTTTGGGTGCTTAAGGTTAGCCATGGTGTCTTCACACAGGGAATAAAGTAATGGGTATGGTACAAAGATCCACTCTCAGCAGAAAGTTCTCACTTGTTCTATTTTTTTTTTTTTTAATAATTTTTATCTTTTTCCTATCTGCTGAGAAGTCTTTCTGATTACATGTCCAAACTGTAGGGACAGTTAAAACTGAAAGAAAAGATGGTTAGAATCATGTGTTACAGTTGCCTTGGTGACATCAAGAATAAAGAAATAAATAAAAACTCTTTACAGGTTCTACTCAACCCACTTTAAATTCTTTCCTTAAATAATGTTTCCAGGTGTTTTTATTACTACAAGGTTTTCTGTTGGCTGAACAGGCTGGTTAAGTAAATCTCCTAATGTAAAAAAAAGTAGTTAGTCACTTTGTTGCTATATAGAAAAAATACCTTCCAACTTTTCCCTGGATTGCTTTTATTAATGATAAACTCACAACTTTTCCCTTACAAAAATATATTAAGAATTGAACAGCATTACCTAAAACTCGGCATTCTATTAAACAATAATAATTTAATATGGATTGAGTTACATACAATCTGTGTTATGTGATTCAGAAGCTCTTGCTGCTTAAGTACATGCAGGTATTTTGATCACAACAGTTCAGAAAAATCTTGTCTAGATTTCATGGTTCAGGCAGAAGTTCCTTACCTGTTAGAAAATGAAGAGATCATAGTAGCAGGGCTTTTTCACTGTGTAATATACGGTTAGATTCCTTACTTAGGAGGCTAAACCCCAATGTCCATTTATGTCCGATTATGACCAATATTGTCATTATGTCCAATTCACACACAACAGATTTGAATTTATTATTTTATGACATAGCATCTAAATGACAGCTTGCAAAACATTCCAAGTAAAAGACTTTCCAGTACTATTTCAATTCCCAGTTCCTTCCTGAAACTGAAACATGTTCAGTCAAGGAAGCAGGATCATCAAACCACAAGTCCAGACAGAAAAAGGGATCCTGGCTCTGTAGCCCAATTTTCACACATTTAGTGGAGAGCAGAGACCTGAGGTTTCCCCTATATTTGGCTGTGCCTATGTTTCTGAGCAGCATGGACCAACAAACGTGGGCCTTCAGAGCAAAACAGTCGCACAAACTGTAAACATTTCAGTGGATTTTACATCAAGCAGGATCTAGTCTAGTGGCATGGAGTGAATACTCATGAGCTACTCTCCACTAACCCATCTTCCAGTCCAGTTTAACATCAAAATTAATGCAGGTCACAAACTTCGTAGCACTGTACAATACACCCCAATGTGTGGCAAGTGGGAAAATTAAAAATCATTCCTGATCTGGATTAAAACACTAATACAGGAGATTATTTATATTTTCATAATATGCAGTTAATGAATAGAAAAAAAGGAAATGATCCAAGGAACAAACGCCATGATGCTTTTCCAAGACTTAGTACAGAAAGCTGCTTCAGACTGTAAAACTGTTTCATGGAGACATACTCACCTGCTGCCCTGAGAGAGACACTGCTTAACAGGTTACTAATTGTGTAAGCACTGTATAAGCTATGCTGTACAGGTCTTGTGAAACTCAGGTGCCTACCTAGTCTTGAATTCCAGGCCTTCAACCAGATGTCTGATCCTGGAGTATTGAAGACCTGGATGTCCTGATGCCTTAGTTAAATGCCTGCTTTAACACACACCTTATGGGTATGAATGACACATAAGATCAGACCTCTGTGGACTAGTTTCCCACTGAAATTTCAGCCAGAGAGCTTTGCAGGACCAGATCTTTGATGACTAATAGTAAGGCACAGTCAGTTAAAGAGTACAGGCTTTTCTGTGCATAGACACCCTGGCAAAATTATACTGAGGCCTTCTTTAAAAGTAGCAATCTACCACACAACTTGCTGCAAAAGTAGTACCAGATAAAACACATTTCTGTAATATAGCCTACAGGTCACAGTGGTATTGAATATGAACAGAGACTATTAGATAAGGTTTCTTGTTTTGTAAATTATTCATATTTCAATTTTAAGAGGTGGATTTTTTTTAATGTTATTGAAATCTCCCTGCCCTGGAGCAAGTTTCAAATACCATAAGTTAATATACTTGCCTACCACCTTCATAGGGTCTGCGTTTAAACCTGGCTTCGGTCACAAGCGAAATTAGCTTAATGGTCTCAAATTAGTCCTTAGTAGGCATTTGTCCATCTCACAAAACTACTATTGTACATAATTTGGCAGTAGAGTGCAATTGTAGCGTACTATTCTCCCAGGAACCGAGAAATGGAATAAAAGGGACATTACAGGGCAGGTTTGGTTTTGGCAATGAAAATTGGATCAAGCTCATACAAATGATTTCTTACTTTCATGAGAATCATTATTCAGCAAATTGGTTAACACGATGAAGTTGTCTAAATAAATGACCTGTCACTTTTCAATAGATCAAATGACAGGAAAATCGTGTTTCACAGTACCACGACATTTTGGACAGTAACAGTCCAAGATGCACTTTGATTCATCTATTTATGGCAATAGGCAAAAATTACTGTAGGTAGTGATTGTATGGGAAACCAACACTTTTAGTTGTTTGTTTTGAAGTATGATGATAATTAGAACATGAAACAACCAGGCAAGCTGTAATTACAGGTTCAAATGAAAACAACATCATCAACATCATTCAACTATACATAGTTAAACTAAATTAAATAATATACTGACCTTTATGTGACCAGCTTTATCTAGCATAATAATGAAAAAGGGGGAAAAAAAAAGTAGAAGAAAAATTTCAAATAAATTAATTGATGTAAATTATTCCACTAGTTGTGCTAATAATGCAAAGAATGTGGTAAATGTCCAATATTGCCTTTCATACATTTTTGAGACTGAGTCACTGAAATTCCACTAACTTAAATGTAATCAAGAGGGGGAAAAAAAAAAAGTAGTATTCCTGCTTACATAAGCAAATGGACATTCTTAATTGAACTGAGCTTTTTTAGGATAACGGTCTAGTTGTTCAGCAGTTCCACAAAAGATGCTTCATTAAAATTAGTTCATTAGTAGTGTAAGAAATATAAGACAACATAGGAATAAAAAGTCATACTTGGGCTAGAAACCACTTTAGAAAAGTCATCCTGTCTTCTTTAATGCCTGTCACTACTTAAGCATGTTGCTCCATAAAAAGTATCGAACAAGATCAGACTCTTCAGATTCACAAAGAAGTGAAACTGTAAGGCTCGCCTCACAACTGCTTTTGCTCTGCTCCTGTACCATAGAGATGAGTCCTGGTACATATGGATACATATGTATATGTATGTATTTACATATGCACACACATTATACAAATATTTAAAATGAAAGGTAATTACTTGAATGAGGATTTAACAGATTACTCCATGAGGATTTAACAGATTAAATATTTGAAAATCAAGATTTCAAGATCACAGTCTTGCTGTTTGTGTGGCGAAAGATTGTTTTGTTTTGGTTTTGATATTTTGGTTTATTAAACTTTCATGTGGAAATAAACCCCACAACAACATAGTGGAACATTAAGAAGTAAGCACAAGCACTGAATAATTAAGAAATCAATAAACAATTCAGCATTTCTTTGATGTTCAAATGACCTTCCTGAATTAGAAGCTAAGACACTGTATGCAATGTGAAATCTTTAGCTAGCTAATGTACCAAGTAAATTTGAGTAGGCTGGTAAATTTTGATTTAACTATCTTAACTGCTTTGATAGGTTAACTCTAAAGATCATTGAATCAGTCAGATATTAGTTCAGCAAAAGCCAAATAAAAGACAAACTTAGAAAGTAATACACACGCAGAGAAAATGCCAGTGAGTTGTGGGAGGTAGGTGGTAAGAGGACACCCTATAATGATGCTCCTTCTTTCCAAAATCCGTGATACAACCTCCTACTGCTGAAGGCTGAGGTCAGGCAAAGCCTAAGGAAAGCTAACAATACTTTTTTTTTTTTTAATATATTAATAGAAATATCGTTTAGTTCAGAGTTCATGTGAACAGCTAAAAAAATCTTACGTGTCTGGGGCTGAGGAAGGCAGGAAGGAATATGGCAATCCCACCTTTGTCCTGCAGCAAAACCAGACCAGCCTCGCTGGAGCGAGCTGGCCTCGCCGGGGTCTGAGAATGGCTTGAACATAGACTACCACTGGGGAAGGTGAAAGGGGAGGTTACAGGTTCTTTTTTGCAGCAAACCACCCGTCTTTTTGTCAGAGGTACTTTATATGCAGCAGTACCCTGTAGATGAGTACATATACAACAGCTGGAAGCTGATTTTTGAGACTGGGGTCAAAAATGTCTGCCTCTACTGAATGAATCTTCTCCTCTCACACCATCTACCTGCAGCAATCTTGTTAGGGTCACTCTGTGGAGCAGCTTTGCTGCCTCCTCACTTATGTATTCCAGCCTAAATCTAGCCCGGCTATTCTTCTGTAGCTGGACATAATATTAAAGATTCAGCTCAAGGACTCTGAGGCTCTATAAATTGCTGAGTGCCTTTGGCATGTGGGCACTCTCAGCTCTTCACAGAACAAACCCAGCTCCCCCAGGAGTATAAATGAAATCACCCCAAATACCTCACCATGTATACAAAGTCTGTCATTCACTCCATGTATCAGCCCTTTAAATGAGTCGGTGCTCCTCATACACAAAAATAATCTTTCTGAGATGGTGGCAATAGATTTTTCCGAGATAAAGGGTAGCGCTGAGAATCTGTGTTCACCTTTTATCTGCCCTCTTCGTGCTGGTTGTGTTGATGAGGTCTACAAAGCAGCCTGAATTGAAAGTCTGCTTGATAATTTGTATCTTGCTCTCTTACCTATCATTATAGTTCATCATTATCTTCTAAAAGATTTTCCATTGCTTCTGAAACAAGTGAAGTCAGCACTCTCTCTCTCTCTCTCTCTCCTTGGGAAGCGGTACAGCTGTCAGTATGCCAATCTGCCCACAACATGTTACATCCATTTAGCAGTTCGGAAGAAGAACTAAATGGATTTAGCTGTACTTGATCAAATTTAAGTTTATTTTTATGTTAGTTCAAATCATTAAGAACTTGAGCAATAAATGAGTAAATGGAAAATATCACTAAAAACTGATGTTATATGAAATTAATCATGAGGATTATCAGGATTTTTAAGGACACTATGTTCATTATCAGCTCTAGGAGTACTGAAGATTATCTTTTTTTTTTTTTTTCCCTTCTCAAGCCAATCAAATATTTTAGCACATAGGATGCTTCAGACAATAGAGTAAACAGAGGCAAAATGGATTACCTACAATGTACCTGTTTGGCCTAGGAAGTCTGAGTACAAACCATGGCTGCGAGCTACTCATTACTGAGAACTCCCTAACGGTTCATTGATTATGTAATCAATTTCAATAGAGATTGATTGTATAAGTAATATGCCCCCAAACCTACATGCCATTTACACCTTTTATTCAGTATCTCTTAAAATTAAAACCAAATATTAATATAAGTCATAAATCAAGAACTCAGAAGTCAATAAGAATTCTCTGCTCATGGCAGAGAAATAGCTAGAAGTCCCTAGAAACCTAACACAAATTTACTTAAGCTTAAAACACTAACAGCATTTTGAAACTTCCTTAAGAATTATTGTGAATTTATTTAAACTCAAGTTCAATTCTGGTATCATTGATCTTTTGTAGAAAAAAAATCCTTTAATTCTTACGTTTGTCCCCCAAAAGACGAGAATTTCAGCAACATATCAAAAAAACCCTTGTGTGTAAATGGCAAAGTCTGAGTCATGCATCAGATGCAATAATGGAGAGACATGCCTGTGAAAATTGGCCAGCAGTTATTTCCAACTATGCACAGAATGAAAATCCCAACAGTAGTGCAAGTGTATGAGCTGTGTACTCAGGCAGTCAGTTCATAAACAATCTGCTTTGTTGGCAGTACAAGTAAGAGCATAACAATAAAAAAAAAGTATAACAAAGCCAGACTGCAGTGGAAGATGAGCTTCTGACTTACCAGCATTTGTCCAGAACACTGTAAACATCAACGCTCCAGCCTCTGCTCACTGTCAGAAATTTCCATCCTTGTCCCTGCCTTGTATTTCCACCTTTTGACCACATAATGAGGTTGACTGGAGCAAATTACATTTGACAGAGAATTTTCTCTGACTTTGGAAAATACAGAAAAGGTTATATTATCCACAGTGACCCTAGAAATCTTTGATTCTGGCTTTTGACCTAAACTTTTCGATACCAAAGAGAGATGCATTAGGAACACTGATGAATATGAAAATAATGGTATAGGTTAGTACTGCTATTAAGTAAGATATTGGCTGGTGTTAATTAGATCTGTGATGACATTTTCTATAGTGATGAGTTCCAGCTCCCATGAAACAAATGTCCAAGGATTTTGTTAGAGCATTCGCAGTTGGTGTCCAGCTCTCTCCTCTTGATTGCCAAGGCACACTCAACACATCTTCTGCCACAGCTCAGCTGTATTCATGTGAACAGACCACTGTTTATTGCTTTCCCAACAGGTGACTGAACCTGGAAGCTCTAAATCAAGAATTTCTTTGGATTTTGAGCATCATAGCCAGCCAACCTCCATCTTATTCACATAGCTTTGAGCCTTATTTTGCTCACCATTATTCCATTGTCTTCATTTCCAGGACAAATACCCAGATCATAGCTCTACATTGGCCACTTCCACTCAGCTGATACGTGTTGTAAGCCAAATCTGACATTGTAATGTTTATTTTCATTAAAGAAAAAAGGTTCAGATTTCCACTAATGTATTCTTTCTTCTCTGAGTCACTGTTCTTCCTACTTTAATTTAAGTGTAAAGGGTTACATAAAGAAGTACTGGAAGTCTAGCAATGAAGTTATAAAATGACAGAATCAATTTGCATTTTAAGACATAAATCATGATGTAGATTGGTATTAACAATGTTACCACAGGTTTTGAGGAGTTGCTAATATCTAGTAATAACTTTTCACACATTTTTCAATAAATAGTCATAATTAATATTGAGGTTGTAAGTCTCCACCTGAAGGATGTCAAAGAAAAAAAACGACAAAACAAACAAACAAACAAAAACCCCAAACAACCGGAAGATCCTGAATAAGCAGGCAGCTGACATACAGGATGTTATTCCTTTCTGAAGAAATAAAATGTTTAAAGATACAACAGCAGAAAAGCTAATGACTATGAAAAATGTTGTGATTTTTTCAGACATGCCTACTTATCTTTGTTATCAGATCTTTGGACTAGGACTTGTGCCATACACCTATATTGGAATAGCCCATTTGCCATAAGAGGATTAAAGACAGAGATTTCTGTTCTTGTGGTATTAGGCACTTAGAGTCCGTGTGGTGTTTAGATATTCTCAATCTGAACTCCACTGCAGCAAGATGATGGACTTCTCTTCTTAGGTGGCTCAAAATTTCTAAGAGACAATAGTTTAATTTCAATGAACTCATTGTTCATCCTTACATTAAGAATTTAAGAATTCACAACCACTTTTAGACACAAGCCAGGGTTTAAATAATGAAAAGTCAAAGAAAAACATGATCTGTTAATAGCAACAAAATGAATTTGCCATCTCTCTTCATGAAAATGAAGAAAACCTGCAAATTGCTTTCTGGTCTATTAAAAAACCTCATTATAATCAACCATGCTACTCACTTCTTGTAAGCAGCAAGAAAGTCTAATGAAATATTATGCCCCAAACAGACAGAACTTTCATAGAAACCCAACAGAGAGAAGGGAGAGTGGAAAGACATAACTGATAGTTGTCAAGACCACTGGTTCTTCCATACGACTGGAGAACAAAGAAGAGACAAGAAGCATTTTTGCTATCAGATACTCATTTAACAATTCTAGCAAAGAGCAATTCTCATTCACGTCATCTGCTTCTGCTGTGAGAGTGGCTCTGAGGGAGGCATGTTTTGATCAAGTCCGCTGCTTTCCCCTTCAAAGCGAATGAGATAATGTAGCTGTGGAACAGCACCTTTTAATCAGATCAGCGGGATTCCATTGAAATGAAGTACAATGCAGCTGCAAGTTAGTATTTCCCTAAAACAGGTGTACACTTCTCCCTTTGAAATGGTGAACACAGCCCTCATCCCTGTATCCCAAACTAGGCTTCAGCAGAACGGCGCTCAGCATTGCCTTTTCCTTTTTTGCCCTTTTGTCACATTTTCTTTCTGTGCAAAGGAGATTTATATACGTGACAAAAATACCTTTAACTAGCATAAGTCAAATGAGTTTTGGGTATGTTTTGCAAAAGAGGAAAGCAAGTCGAAAGTAAAATCAATTCCTTGCCTTATTTGCCCTTATAGTTAGTTTCACCTTTATGCCTGAACTTAAAAGAAAACATGGTAGTGGATTGTGTCATCAAGTAGGAGATGATCAGAAGTAGGTATTTTGGGAAAAAATGGACTGATGGACTGATGTCAACCCCTACGCAGGCCTATACTCTCTGTTGCTAGTTAGTAAATACTGCACTGTTAGCTATGTTCCTCCCCTCCCTTTCATGTACACTGCATATCCGATTAATTAGCTGTAGCTGATGCAGTTGCGGACAGTATAATGATCACAGAGTGTAGCACACAGCTTCTAGAAGTCTGCCTAGGAATAAGAAAGTAGTAGTTACTGAGAGAAAACAGAGAAAAATCCAGAGATGTCTACCAGGTTGAACACAACCAGGGGAAAGAAGGATGGACACACTGTCTTAGTCTCTTTTAGAGAGCTGATTTTTGAGATTCCCTTTTAGGGAATGGAAACAGAAGGGACCTTTCAGATGTTATGGGGCTAAACTCAGGTGACGTAAATACATCTTCTGCTCATTTGTCTTGTCCAAGGAAGTTTCACATGATGCATCCCTCTGTGCGTGCAGAGGGTGACTTACTGCACAGCTGGTGATTTCTGCAGTCCTTCAGGTATGAAACACAGGCTGAGGCTTGGAATTGCAGAATCAAAGGAGTAGGAACCAGTGTGTATCATTTCCATTGTTGTATGAAGGGCAGGTCAGTAATTTCTCATCTCTGTAGAATGACAAACACCTTGCAATAGCCTTGCCTGAGTTTCACACCCCCAGCAGCAGAAAATGGCTCTTTACCTTAAAAAAAAATTAACAGTGTGAGAGTTTTATCTCGAGAGCTATAAACTCCAGTTGTGCTTCCACTTAAATTTATGGCCAAAAGTTTAGAGACTAATAGAATGGAAAACATGAGTGTCTCAAACTTAAATTAGAGAGCTGGCCTTCGCAGCTGGGAGTTCAGAAAAATCTCTATCCAACAAGCACAGCAATGACATATAACATACTCTTGTACTGGGTACTCATCATCTCATTAAATAGAAACTTAGAATGAGCAAGCTATTGCAAAATAGTGAGAAAATAAGTCAGTGGTGTGCAGTCATTGTAATATGTTTTTTTCAATTCCTCATTGAAATTACTGAAAAATAGGAAAGTAGAACACACTCATAGAAAGCATAACATAGTTGAATGGTCGTTTCCTCCTTTCTTTATCACTCCCAGGTGAAGGAACACTGGAGGTGGACATTGGTCAGATCTTCTTGAGAAACACGTAGATTATAAAATCTTTGGAGCCAGGAAAGTTAATACGTTCACTACTGCCCATAAAACTACATTTTCAGTTAAATGGAAGCATCTGTTGAACATTTTTTATTAAAAGGAGCGAGGAGGGATGGCAGTGGGAGTGTATTAAAAATGAAATAAATGGTCTCTAGTGAAAAGGCAGAGCCTGGGACTCTCTTATGGGAGTGTAAGAGCTTAGAAACTTGTGTTAGATAGTGGTTGCTTCAGCCCACACATGGGATCTTAGCCTCATCCAGATATTCCATAAAAGGGGATGCCTAACTTGAGATACCAGCTCAATATACCCACAACAGACCCACAGGTAATAGCTGTCAGTTTTAAAGCTCTGTTTGCCTTGAAGCAGGGTTTCGAAAAGAATACTTATTTCTTATAAAGCTTATATTGGAATTTTATATGTTAAATTAACATTATTCCTCAGGGATTTTTAATTTAAGAGCTTACATCCTCTGTTTTTTTTTTTTAATATTATTATTATTTTTTATTAGACTCCTGGTTTACTTTGCCTTCACTGCACCTCTGAGGCTCAGATGCTGACTGTTATTTGAAGCTTCTCCACCAATGTAAATGATTTTATGGCACAAGAGTAAGAAATAAGTAGAAACTCAAAATGAAAACGACTTAGCAGAAGACATCTAAAAGATAACAGATGGGAAGATAATAGGTAAAATTAAATGTAAAAAATATGAGGCTCCAAATCAGCCAAAGCAAGAATAAGTTTAGTTAAAGAAAGTAACTACTTATAATAAAAGAAAAGAGGAAAGATATATCTGACTGAGCTTCATACAAAAGTTTCAGCTAGTAAGTCTAGTCTCTTACAGTTAATGGGAAGAAACAGACAACTCTGGAGGGCAATACATGTAGCATATTTTAAATGCATATCTCAAGATGATTGTCATCTTCATGTGCAGATTTTTCTTAATCAATTATAAAGAAAGTCTGGGGGGCTAGCTGAGATTTAGGTGTGTAATTTTTCAGTGCCTACATTAAGACAGATAAAGTGTGTCCAAGCCATTCAAATATATGTTAATGACGAAGTGGGAAATTTAGTACAAGACACTTTCAGAATATGTTTTAGAGAACCATAGAGTATACTGGGTGGATATCTAGACTAAAACATATTGACTCTGAGGATCTGATTCAAAAATGTACTGTCATCAGTAAAAAGATCTGAAATAGCACTGTCTTCAGGCAAATGACAAGTAAAACTCTTCTCTGTTTCACAAGACATTTAGAAACAACCTTTCAACTCCCAGCAGAAATTAGGTCTGAGTCCTACTAGACTTAGTTGTTGTCTAAGGACTTCTATTTCCACCCTTTTATTCTCTTCTCCTCCCCACTCACAGATGGATTGTTTTATATTCGCTTTTTCAGTCCTCTGCTTTTGGCTGTACCCACTCAACCATATCATATCCTGTTTTCTTGCCCCTTCCTTTCTTCTTTATTTATTGTTTAAAAATACTATTTTGCTTCTGTTCCTTAATTATTTTTTGCTTCATTTACTAATTTCCAAATCAATTTAGAGGAAGCCAAAAAATTTTAGCTTGGATTTACTCCAACAGTTCCATCATCTCTTAATCACATAATTCCGCTAAGGCCTTTATCTCATTTTATTTATTTTTTTTTTAATCTATGCAGTAAACAGCCTTCACATAGATGCACACACTGTGCAGGCACAGATAGTTTTTAAATTCTGTCACTTACGCAGTCACTAGGTTTTTCACTTTAAATATGGAAACAACAGAAATTTCAAGCATGCCTTTAAAACCAAGCTACTTTCAGGACTTATTTTAGTACTCCAAAGCTAATTCCTTTGCATCCAAAGACCCTTTCCAGTTCAATTTGAGAAGGACAGATTACCCCCCCCCCCCCCCCCCCCCCCCCCCACACACAGAGACACGCAAAGATGTCCACCTTTTCCTTCCTCCAGAAAACAAACCTGCAGTGTAATGGGACCAAGCAGGCAGAGAAATCATGGGATGTAATTTATTTCTAGGTGAGAGTCCAAAAGATGGGCAAACATAAGTCTATTAGGTGCACTGCAACCAATCATCTGCTCGCTGCAGTACAGCAAGGGAGCTTTTCAAATACCTACTACTGCTTTATATATTTCTATAGGAATTCCAGGAAACACAAAGCAGTCAATTTCCAATAAATTTCTACTTTCCACCCTCTCCCCCTCCACTTTTTCTGCATGATTTCTTTTCTTAAAAGAAAAACATGCTAACAGCTGACAAACAAGCATTTCCTGTTATTTTTTCAGAGGACTGAATTAATTTTGTGATAATGGAGTGAACAATAAGATCCTTCCTACACACACGCTCTAGCATATCTGATCTTTTTATAGCTAATGGATTGGTCCAGTACTCTAACACATGGGGAGCAAAGGGCAGACCTCCCAGTTTCACATAACAATAACATAAGATGGGCAAGATATATCCATAGAAGTGTGTTTTGAATTATTGGTTAATAGATAGATTTTAAGAATGTTTATAAGAAATGTAGATTTTCAAAAGCAAATGTAGTGCTTAATAAAGTGACAATTTACTGCCCTGTGATGTCCTCTCTTTATTCACATAAAACTACAGCATTCAAAAATCAGATGAAATTAAGCTTCCCGTAAAGGTAACAGTTCAACACTTGAGTTTAGGTATCCTAGATTACTTGGCTGAGATTTCCAAAATATATGTTAAATAGCAATAGCTATAATGTTTCTTTTCATGAGTCAGCAGCCTTATATCGCCAAGCTCATTTCACACAGACCAAAGCAATTCACTGCTCTCTGAGGTCTAGTTTGAAATAGTCATCTAGAAAAGAAGGATCCTAAACCTGTTGTGATACCGCTGAACCCACAGACGTCAAGAAATTTTACATTGAATTGTTAGATCTAGTCAAGAACAGTTACTCACTGAGACAGAACAACAAAGTCATCCAACCTGGGGAATAAGCCTCAAAACTGACAGCACTTTTTCATATAGTTTTGACACTGTTTCATATTTTCTGGCTTGACTAAGTAGGGATTACAAGGTCTCCACGAAGTTATTAAATGTGGTACATACCATAGGTTTAGTTTATACAATGAAACATTACTTTTCGTATTTTTTTTATATATATAATTACAGTTGTATTCAGATAAACAACTTTCACCAATCTTCTGGTATGGGCTCTGTAATTAGTCAAATATCTCATACCTATTAAACTAGAGAAACATATAGAAGCCTCCCTCTTCAAGGATGAACAGGTGAGCACAAATAAGAATGTTCTCCTCATTTATCTTCATGTGAACCTACCACGAGATCAAAATTCCAGATTCCTCAGTTTGCAGCTCCAAACTCAGCACTAATGTCCGGAACATGAACAAATTTGTATAAAATGCTTTGCAATGGCTTGCATGTTTTATCTTCGAACATATGGTTAATATATCTTTGGACTTTGAGTTCCAGAGCAGGATGATTTATTAATTTATTTAGTTAGTAGCTCAATAAAACATTCAAATGGCAGGTCTACACTTATCACAGGTGGGCAGTTTGTAAAGATTGACATGATTCTAAGGCTTTCAATTCTCAAATTTACTTTGTGCTAGCCACAGGTGTATAAGAACTGCAATTTGTGTAAGCCCCAAGAGATCTAATTATGTGTTAAGAAGAATGCACATTTTACTGTGTAGCATACAACACAGAAAAATTACTATGCATCAGGCTTTTGAGAGCCAGAAGAACTTTAGGCAGGTAATAGGTATAGTTGTGCATGGATTTATTCTAAAGTGAACTCCCTTGAAGGCTTATCAAAACTAAAGCTTTTTCTTTTTTTTTTTCATTTAAATATATCTACTTCATAGTTTAGGGTATTGCCTCTGAAAATGCTCTGAATCCAACTACCATATGAAAGTCTTTTACAAAATCTCAAGCTTCAACAGACAATTATTTTTGTTCCTTGTACTAGCAATGGTAGGCAAAGGTTAATTTTACAAGAAGTCAACTGTTCTTTACTGCAAAGCCTGTGTCCAATGACGCTAAGAGAGACTAACTGGCTATTTGGAATATCTTCATGTACAAAATTAGTACAGAATGTCATATTACAGTAACACATGAGATGAAAAGTTGAATTAATATTGTCAATACTCATGTGATCATTACTGCTATAAATAAGCATAATTTAAATGTATGACAATTATGGCTTCAGGAACCAGCATTGCACACGACTGGATTTGTTAGGCAGTCTTCTTCCATTGTCTTTTGCTTGTATTTTGCATCGATGTGTGTAAAGGTATATTTTTTACTTGCATGGGAGATCTGAATTACAGATCTTAGAGAGATTTGGCTGCTTTCACCAAAAGTCTGTGAATGATGTAGAAATGGCATGTTGATGCACACAGTTTGGAAGCAAAAATGTATAATATAGTCCATTGTAGTGAAGCTACATGAAGGAAAAAACACATCAATTTAAAAATAGCCTGTTTGTCAGAAAACGCTTTTGTGGAAACTAATTCAGAACAAAAGTGTTTTTTCTTTCTCTTACTTACTCTCCGCAAGAACACTTGGCTGCAGCATGGTCAGTTAGATGATCTTTGATGCTAAAAACACATCCTTAAGCCAGAGGTTAATGTGTTGTGACAGTAGACACAAAACAGGATCTGCTATACAATAGGAAAATGGTCTATAGTTTTGGAAATGCACATTAGGAAGGAGCAAGAAAGAGAAATCTGAATCTAGTTCATGGGGTTGCAGAAACGCTGAAAGGTTTTCATGTCATTGAAACACGTTCTTGAAATCCATGTCAATGTATTCTTGTTTCCTGTCTGAAGGACTGTGGTGGCTTTCTCATTTTAGCATATAAAAGTCTATGGCAACCACAAGTCCATCATCTGAGTCTAAGGCCTTTTACGGAATACCATCCTCAGAGGTCCTAGACAGATAATCTCTTTCTATGTCTTTCCTGTAAAAGCAAGGTTTATCTAACAAGGTGTTTTCTTTATATATTTTTAGTGAAGATGTGCTCTAGGTTAATTTATTAACTGATCTAGCTCAGACTTTCTTACTAGGAAGTTTTGGGTGTACTGAGGAACACTGAATACTAACATGTAGCCTATGTAAGTAGGCTTACTTGTGGCTGCAGTTGAATAGAAATTGGTCATTCTGATGCTTGTCCTAAAACCTGGAGCTGAAGCCATGAAAGTTCACTTTGGAAGGTATTCTGATGAAGAGATTGACATTTGACTGGCTGGGTGGATGAAGGCAGAGCAGTGGATGCTGTCTACCTTGATTTCAGCAAGACTTTTGACACCATCTCTCACAACATCCTCGTTAGCAAGTTTAGGAATTGTGGGCTGGATGAGTCGTAAGTGAGGTGGGTTGAGAATTGGCTGAATGGCAGGGCCCAGAGGGTTGTGATAAGTGGCACAAAGTCTATTTGGAGGCCTGTAGCTAGTGGTGTGCCCCAGGGGTCAGTACTGGGTCCGGTCTTATTCAACATATTCATCAATGACCTGGACGAAGTGACAGAGTGTACCCTCAGCCAGTTTGCTGACAATACAAAACTGGGAGGAGTGGCCAACACACCAGGAGGCTGCGCTGCCATTCAGCGAGACCTGGACAGGCTAGAGAGTTGGGCAGAGAGGAACCAAATGAAATTCAGCAAGGGCAAGTGTAGGGCACTGCACATAGGGAGGAATAACCCCAAGCACCAGTACAGGTTAGGGGTTGACCTGCTGGGAAGCAGCGCTGCAGAGAAAGACCTGGGAGTCCTGGTGAACAAGAAGCTCTTCATGAGCCAGCAATGTACCCTCATGGCCAAGAAGGCCAGTGGTATCCTGGGGTGCATTAAGAGGAGTGTGGCCAGCAGGTCGAGGGAGGTTATCCTCCCCCTCTACTCTGCCCTGGTGAGGCCACATCTGGAGTACTGTGTCCAGTTCTGGACAAGAAAGACAGGGAGCTACTGGAGAGAGTCCAGGGGAGGGCTACAAAGATGATGAGGGGACTGGAGCGTCTCTTATATGAGGAAAGGCTGAGAGAGCTGGGGCTGTTGAGCCTGCAGAAGACAAGACTGAGAGGGGATCTCATCAATACTTATAAATATCTAAAGGGTGGATGTCTATAGGAAGGGGTCAGACTTTTCTCAATGGTGCACAGTGACAGGACAAGGGGCAATGGGCACAAACTGGAACACAGGAAGTTCCATCTCAATATGAGGAAAAACTTCTTTACTTTGAGGGTGACCAAGCATCGGAACAGGTTGCCCAGAGAGGTTGTGGAGTCTCCTTCTCTGGAGATGTTCAAAACCCACCTGGATGTGATCCTGTGCAACCTGCCCTAGGTGATCCTGCTCTAGCAGCAGGGTTGGAATAGATGATCTCCAAAGGTCCCTTCCAACTCCTGCCAATCTGTGATTCTGTGATTAAGACCAACAGTACCCAGCTGTACAGAAGAACTGAAGATGTTATAGTTGGTGATGTCTGGAAATGACTTCAAATACAAGGTCTTAAATACAGAGATAACTCTACCACCTAAAAACATCCATTCAGAAACCTAGGGAAATTAAGTACTTCCTTTCACATGCCTTTACCAGTCTATCCTTCTCCTGAACATACTGAGTTCATGTGTGAAACAGAAAACATTCCTATCAGTAAAAGAAAGCAGGTCATGCATTCAAGTAATATGACAATAATCTCCCTGGACATTTTCTGGGGCCGTAGCTCTTTATCTCATTTGCCGTATTTGTCAGGATGGGTGTATAAAGAACAAATGTTCCTGTGCTTCATCACAGCCCTGCTTTCTCTTCTGGAACACCCTGCCTGGAAGGCATACCTCTGTTTCTACCACCAGTCCTAGTAGGCTATTACGTCCTGAAAAATAGTAGGTTCAGATGTTCAAGGTTCAAACTCAGCTACAACTGTAGCTAGGGCTACAATAGCCTTAGAGGCACTTATTCCAACAATTTCCTGGAGTTCAGTTTACTCTGCATTAAAGAAGCAAAATATAAGATCCTTTATACTCAATCCCAGATATGAACACTGCCCCTGCAAAGTAGGAAACCATTTCCTCTTTTCTTCTGCCACAAAGTCAGCCATGCAGCCATTCAAGAGTTTTCATCACTGACAAATTTTCAAGCCCCTGACCAAGTTCACTGCCTTTTTTCCTGAGAGCAGGGATAACAACATTTTATTACTTTCTTCTTTTGAATATATATGTAGTTATTAAACACGTGTCCTCACCTGGGTTTATAAGTATGTCTCATGAGGCTGATACTTGGTATGCCTATCCCCCAGTTCATCAGCAGATACTGGGAATACCCTCCCCTGTGATTCTGCAATTTTTACTCTCACCTTATTCCACTTATACAACACATATTCAAATCAGATCCTTGCTATGTCAGTGCAATAAGCAAATGCCTTCAGAGAAAACTCAAAATATCTTCTGAATCTTTTGAGAATTAGAAAGACTAGTAAAATGACATTTTATTCGTGCTTAACCCCCATAAGTGATTTTGACCTTTCATGGTGGATTTGCTTAAGTGAGCCTGAGTCATATCTCGAGCTGTACATCGTTCTGCAGTTTCACAGTGCGAGGGTTGATGCAAACATTTTCTTCACCTTCAGTGCACACAAATTTTCATCTACAGTTTTTTGTCCTTGAGTCCCAGGTTACAACCAAAACAAATGTTTAAAACAAAAATGCATAGATCTGAGTTACCCAGGATTCCTGATACCAAGCTGCCTATTCTGATGCAAAAGCAAACAACTAAAAAACACCTATAGCTGAGTCACTGAATGCAGGCTAATCTCATGTTTTTTTCAGCATGATACTGCTCAAAACACAGAAACTGGTATATTACAGGTATCATGGCAAAACAGAAAAGTCCAGTTTATCAAAGGTAAAGCTGAGGTCACAATTCGTATCAAATAATTTTAATAGAAGAGTTTAGCTTCTGTTTTCTGTTTATGAGTTAATTAAGAGCTATATCTAATTTTCTCCATATATCTTTAGGTGGTGTTGTAACATACAGTTTCTAAGAACAATTACTTGTGAGCCATTTGTTAAGTACTTGAAATTCAAAACAGGAATCATATTGAATTAAAGTTATGTTGACACTGCTGTTTTTGCCTGACTGGATATGTGAATTATGTTAGTGAACTCACTTTATATGACTATTCTTTTCTGTTAGCTTAGTATTATCTATTTCCACAAAAAATCCTGCCAGAAAATGTCATACTTGCAGATAGTGAAGACATGTTACAAAGGGAAAACACAGACACTGCTGAAGCCAATCGCCTTCTTAAAGCAGGTATGTGTTATCATCTCAAAGTTTTGTTTTATTTTTTCAGCTGCAGTTTCAACCATACTTCACACAATTCTAGTTACAGCTGCAGGATTCCAAAAACATCTGAAATAAAAAGAGGGACAACCAACAGCGGAAACATTTTTTCTAACACCTTGCATATATACATTTCATTCCAGCATTGTAAAATTATGATTCACATGTTGTGGCTAATTTGATATTTTTTAATGTTTCTTCAGATTTCAGTTAATGTTTCTTCAGATTTCAGTTAATGTTTTCCCATGTCAAGAAAGCAGGTGCTCAGCAAATAAACTCTTCTGAATACACTGGTATTAATTCCCTCTCTGCATTCTTTCTGGGATCAAAAGATGGACTTCAGCCACTCTGTTCAGTTCCAGCCTTCTAAATTTGGAAGGAGATCACACTTTTTACTGTAATATGAAGTTGATGACATTCATACTGTAATCCATTAGAGGCTGAGCTGAACCATCAAATTCATTTCGATTGTAATCCCAAGCACTTCAAATCCAGTTCTCCATAAAAGAAATTTAAATACATTAAGTCAGTCAAGAGCTACAGCTCTTCATGTGTTGTTAAGAGATCTCAAAAAAAAAAAAAAAAAAAAAAGAAAAAAATGTTAGAGAGAACACATGACATTTTTACCAGGTAAGAATTAATTTGAATATCTGGTTGAAATGCATTACAGCTATTTTGTAAGTTTTTACAGTTCTTCACTTTACACAACATAATATAAACATTCATCTTTTTTATTGTTTTTTTCCCATTGATTTTTTTTCCCCTGCAAACACATGGGCTCTTGGTTAACATTTTACGTTAGTATCCCTAATTACACTGTTCCGATCAGCATGTAATTATTCTGTGTATAAATGCAAATATGGTTTTCTGACATTTAACTTTGTGCACTAGTGAAGTTAAAGCAGCTATTTATTTACAATAGCATGGCACACATTATGCCAGGAAATCTAAATCACACTCAAGTTCAAATGTTAACAACGGATTAGAAATATTCATTAAATGTGCTGGAATGGAGGGTAATTCAAGGTGGTATTGTAAACTCCTTCAACACAGAAATACAGGAAATATTGCTTAATGATTGTGAGATAATCATTTAGACATAATTTAAATGTCCAAACTTAAGATCTCCCAAGGCATAAGAACCTGAATGGTTAGTAGGGCGATTATTATTAAGAGCTTGCTATTATGAATGCTGGAGGTTCATTTAGAACATGTGAAGGTCATTGAAATTCAGAACTACGTATACTTGTTGAAATAGTTTTTTGTCACTATACCATATTTAAGAGTATTTTTATTCTTCTCCCAAGTGTCTACCAGCACTAGATTTATGATCTGGAAGTTACAGGATTCTCAAAGCCATCTACAGAAAAAAACAGAGTTTAAGCATAAATCACCTGTAAGTCAACAGCATATTTGTGTTCATGTTTTCCCTATTTCTTTGGATTTCAACTGGGCTGAGTTTTTAAGGGTATTTTAAGAGTTTTTAATGATGATTTTCCCCCACCACCACCACCTTTTATGTCAGTTTAATTTATTTAAGTCTAGCTGCTCCCTTTCCATTCACCAATTCATAATACTGCTGAAATCACAGGTCATAATCCTGACAGACTAATTTCTCTCCACTCTATTCTTACTGAGAAAACAAAAAAAAAACCAAACAAAAACCAAACAAAAACCTTCCTCATGATTTCACATGTATGAAAACCGAGAGCACTTTTCTTGCTGTCTGGAGTGGATGTTCAAGATGAAGCAGAGAGGTGCAAAGGGGTGAGTCACTGTATTGTGTGGGATCTTGTATGTTAATTTTCTGCTTTCATATACCAGGAATTTGCCTGAGAAGTTAGCTCCAGTGACACCAGCTACTCCAAAAAGAAGAAAAGTACATCTAATTCCTCCTTTCTGCTCTCATCTTTACAATGAGAAGAAGAGAGCATGTCTTAGAATTTAGTTCAAACATAGCAGCTACAGCCCTCATGTCCCTGAGTTCAACAAAGGCTCCCGGAACTCTTAGTTCAATAGAAATTTGCACAAATAAAGTAGTTCACTCACATTTCAAACTGGACAACAGTCTTTAATGTATAAATCCCTAAGGAGGTTCCCCTTTTGCAGTCTCCCAGCCTCTGTGGCACCATGAGAAGTTTTGGTGCCTTAAGAAAAATCATTATCTTTTATATGGTTCTTCAGAGCTAACCGTGCCTGTTGGTTTTTCACAAAAGATTGAGCGAAGCAGTAGGGAGAAATAGCAGCAATTGTGTCTATACTAATAAATTAATTGAATCCACAGAGCTTTCCCCTGCTCTGGAATCCAATCATCTCTTGCATTGAAATTGGGAACGTAGTCCCTTGAACGGTGTAGCCTGGAACATTTATGCTATGTCCATGTTAGGAAGCTAGCAGAGACCTGGGGTTATTCTCAACAAGCAGTCTGGCTGTAGTCACCCAGTTTTAGAAAGTAAGAGCTTAGCAGTTCAGACTTGAGCATTTCCAAGGCAGTTATTCCTGTTTCCAGAGAACAGTCAAACACAGCTTTAATTTACTAAAGCAGATATAGCTCCTCTTGGGCTGTGACAATCTGGGTCAGATGAAACTCTCTGAAAAAAAAGGGTGCATCTTCCCAAGGAGCAATGTGGCACACTTAGTTTGGGAAACATTATGGAGTACATGGTGAACCCAAAATACATAACTGCGACATGCCAAACAGGACCCATCAAGTATGAGTATGATTCCAAGAAGAGCAGAGAAAAAGCATTGAGCAGCCTTGGAAATGGCAGAATGGAGTGTTTTGGGATGATGTCTTTAAGGAAAAGGTGGAAGAAGATCAGCTTTATAACTGTCTTCACCTTGGGGGTTCCACCACTTATGAGTTAGTAGTAATTCTTTCTATAGACATAATTTATTTGTTTGTTTCTTTTTAATCTCTCAGAATGTAAGGAAGTCTAACTAGTAATATTAATAACAGCATTAGGTGACTCTCTCATTCTCATAACTGTCATTTCAGTGTTATAACTTAAATTAAGAACTTTATTACCTTAATATTTCTCATTTAGCACAGACTGCTATACAAACATACAAGCTAGGAAAGGCAGAAACAAATCATGCCAAAGAATTCTTCTAAGATCTTTTCCCAAGACTGATATTTTTTCTTTTTTTTTTTTAAAAAAAAAAACCAAACAAACAAAACCCTAAGCAAATTAGTTGAAATTGCTGAATATCTACATGAGACTTTCCCAGCTTCAATATTTAACAAGAAAACAACAACATTCCTTTTATAATCCTGCACAGAAAAATATCAAGACATACCAATTATGCAACTAATTTTGGAAGGCAAAAATATGATACTTTTTAGGATGGTGAGGTGTCATTTTAGGGCCAGATTTTTCAAGGTACTTGGAATCCATCTGCCCTGCCTATAGTGTTGAACAGCAGCATGAGGAACATTAGAAGGGCAATCCAAAGAACCACCTTCTGAGGTAGCCACTGACCAAAAGGATATATTGGAGGCCAGTTCAGGGGTAGGATCTGAGATCCTACTTCTTTTTGGAAATGATTTTCAGGATCTAAGGCTCAGAAGCCTCTTCAGAGTTGCCACACAGAGACTGGAACAGAACAATAACCTGGTGGCCTACTAAGAGTGCCTGTTTAGGAAATGGCACTCTCTTAATCTTCTATACCCTGCCTCAGGGACTGTTTTATTACATTTTTATTTAAAAATAAATTTATAAAATGCCTTAACATTCTTGGTAGCTGAGTGCAAAACCCAGGACTTTCAGTCTGGGTTTTAAGGCTTAAGGTTTTAAGGCCTTGTTTTCTCATGATTCTTGTAATTTTTTTACTTTTCCTATCTAGTACAATGAATCTTTTAAAATGTCTTCGCATTTTTCAGAGTGGAATTATTTTATCACTTTTGCCTATTCCTTTTTCCAGCACTTTCTGTTGCATACTGTCCTATGTTTGGTACTGAGGAAACTTCCAAGGTGATTGGAGTATAAAGTTTTACAGTCATTCCAGCTGAAGGAAATATTAATCTGTTACATGAGAGATGAAAGATGAGAGCAACCACCACAATTATGTTTTCCTTGCTTTTAAGGAAATGGTCCCTGCTAAACTTGTGTGGAAAGTCCATATTTGTTGATGCATGGTAGATATGTCTGGGAGTTCTTTCCAGATTTGATCCCTCAATCAAAAGATCACACAGGGGAGAGTTAATTTGACTAAATACAGGCTCCTTATGCTACCTGAGATGCACTCTGCCAGCATGTATGTCAAAGAATTCTAGCGAGCCACATCTGTCTCTAGCACATGGGATTCATTTGGTAAAAGGAAGATGTCGACATCTGAATTGACCTTCAAAGGCTGCCTTATACAGCCTCTTGGAAGAAATGGGCACTTCTGAAGCCTGATTCATGACATTCTAAGGTAAACATCTAGATCAGCTTGACAGATCAGCTTAAACACATCCTGAGAGTGGATTTGATTTTGTGGGGCTTTTTTCTCCCCAGTTTATGTTTAAGAAGCCATATATCACAGGCTTCCTTGTGCAACTCTACAGTGTGCATGCCTACATCTGTAAATGGGACAAACTCCAGCCCTGGCTTCCTGGCTTCTGGAGCTGGTTCTTCAGCAGGAGGATGCCAAGTGCCCGGGCTTGGATGTGTGCAGAAGAAGACCTCTAGCAATATATAGAGTCAAGCCTAGAGGAACCTGCATAATCACTGTAGCAACTGGCCCAGACAGTTTCTGACAATTCAAGATTTCTGAGTTAGGGGACCTCAGGTTACCTAACTTTCATTTTAGATACATAAGTCTTTCACCGTACATACCCTATATATGTTCCCATGAAACCTGATCACAGAATCCATAAAGCTGGTCTTTAAGTGCTAGAAAAGATACAGCTGATTTCATCTACCCCAAACCAACATATTTTTGTGGAGGCTTTCTCATATCTTTGATTAAAGGTATATTGCTGTTCATTTGCAAGATGATCTGAATTATCCTCCTCTCCAAACTGCACTGAAGAAAGGAGGCTTTAGGAGTTACCAACTCAGTACTCACTTTTTAGTTTATTATTTGCAGATCATGGAACCAGCAGATGTTGACAACTTTGTCAGAGACATTACAGGAAATCATGCAAAATTATAAAAGTTCTAAGTGCTTTTACTGAGAGGAATAAATATATAATTAGAGTGTTATTAAAATTCAGATGTTCCAATTTTTTATTTCACAGCTATTATGACCTAACTGTTTCTGGTTTACTTAGAGATACTTGAGTTCACAGACCATTGACTGAATGGCCTGCAACAGCCGCTCAGAAATCATTATGGTCTTTTATGTTAAACTGGTTTCCACATAAAAGCATTAAGACACATTTGGAAGTGGAACAGGGCCAGCTAGGGCCAACAAAGATGGCTGAAATACATGGCAGAATTTACATGTAATAAAAACATGCAAAAGGTTGAATTATTTAGTCAGGAAAAGAGAAATATTGAAAGGGAAATGACTCAGGTTATATATAAAAGAATCAGGTTAATATATAAATTCATTTCTATGTAAATGAATCAGGTCAATATAAAACATACACACACACACACACAAAAAAAAAAAAAAAGAAGAAAAAAATAGTTCCTGTCATCTGGCCTGTCCCACAGTATATTAAAAAAACACAACATCATAAAATGAAGTAAAAAGAAGATAAATATCTAGTGTTTTATAAAAGATACTTCTACACCAAATAGTCTCAACAAATAGAGTTAGTATTGTAGAAAATCATGAGACAATATATTTCAACTAGGTCTTAAAAAAAAAGATGGATAATTTTATACCCACTAATAACATTTGTAACTATGGTAGCTAAGATAACGATCAGGCTAATCAGATCTCTTGTTGTAGGGTATACTCTGATACCGTGCTGCAGTCAGGAAGGAATTATTTGTATCCTGTGTAAACTATAATTTAATGTAGCTGGTTACACGTCCTATGGAGGAAGTTTCTGCTAAAACACTAGGTGAAGGCAATACTAGAACGACTCCTTTGCACAGTGACTGTGATCTAGAATAACCAGTCTTAGCAGTGACATCTAAATTTAGTTATGGGTGAGACTGTTAAACACATTAGTGAGAATAACAGTGTAGATTATTTTTCCTTGAAAAATACACTATTTTACTTATAAAATTGTTAAAAGAGAAATTGTTTTAATTTTAGTTTGCTTGACTTTTATGTCTTAAATTTAGTCTTTTACATAAAATTTGTAGAAAAACAGTAAAATGCAAAGTAGCTATGGAGAAGTCGCATAAAACAGGAAAGATTTCAGGCCTATGCACATTTTTTACCTCACACCCATTGTAAAACCATGGTTTCCTGGGATTTCTTATAAATATGGCGACAGTAATAGCAGCATAAAAAATACTATGTTGATAACATGCAAAAATGTGGAAACTGAACTGATACTGAAGGTAGGATTTCTACACACTTTTTCTTTGATTAAATTATGTTGTAAGTCAGATTCCAGAAATCTAGTTAATCTATCCTTTTAGTTTAGGTGCTCTTTCAAGTTGTCAAACTTACAACCATTCTTAATTAGTTTGCTTTTTCTCTCATTGCTGAGAAATAAAGGGGGTTTACTGCCTTTAGGGTAGAGGAGAAAAACATGATACCTTTTTTTTTGCAATTTTGTAAAATTCAGTATCACAGGCTGAACAGATATAATCATTCAGAAAATACTTAGTAGCTTTCTCTGGTGCATATAAGACTGAACTTGACATGCTATTGATCTGCAGAATAACAAAAGCTAGCACTTTATCAAAGCTTTCAACAAAAATGTGAGGGTGTCAGTCTTTTTACAAACTGAAAAACTGAAGCACGGGGTGGTGAAATGACTTGCCAAGGTAATCGGACAGACCGAGAGCAGGAATGTCCCTAGAGTTCAGACCTCCCGGGTCCTGCTCCTCTAGGATACACACTTGAAGAGTCTTCTCTGCTTAGAAGATAAAGTTGTCAGACAATTGGTCCTACTGAACATGTAATTTCAATCATGGGTTTTAAGCAAACATTTGTAAAGAAACATGTTATTTTTATCTTATTGCACTTCAGTGACAATAGGGTTACACAGGAATGGGTGTAATTATCAGGGAAGAAAAGTTAAAATTAGGTCTCTAGAAGCAGTTTCATGGTCTATGAAGAAGGTGAAGGTGGAACAGGCATTTAGGTAACTATATAAATGTCTTTGCTTTGCAAAGTAAGCCAGTAGTTACTATGCTTGTAAATATTCTGTGTCACTTAGGCAAAATATGTGGAAAACATAGTGAGTCAAACTGGGACTTCTCCTTTGCAAGGAGAAACAGAATATATGTGCAAAACATATTGCTTTTTCTGAATAGCTCCATAAATATGAATCTGTTTAAAACCATGGGGAGAAAGCTTAGCCCAGACCAGCATCAACTCAGACTTATATGCCCTGTACAGAGCATCTTGGGATGAAAACCTTTCTGTGGAAGAAGCTGCTCTACCTCAGCAATAAGGCTATTTTAGCTACAAAACATTTTCTATTTTCTCCTTGGGGCAGTGGGGGGAAGGGTTCTGTTTCTTCCATACACACACTCAAATTATTTGGTGATAGACAAACTTACATTAAAATAGGTAGGCTGGAGTTAGTACAACTCCACTTACATGTTGTGTGACTACTGATCACAGTGGGATCACAGTGTGACCTAATGTGACATTATGATCACCTCTTCAGCAAATAAATATAACGTCACAAGCATATGTAGTCAGAACAAGGAAAAGCAGAAGCAGTCACATCTATCAAAATCTAAATTCAGTACTTATATGATAATAGCATTGACATAAAAGGAAAAACATCATCTAAAATTCTGAATGGATGAGGAAATACAGGAGTCTGAACAGAGGTGTTTGATGCTATTTCAGACACCCTAAAGTATTTTGTCTGGCCTCCTGATGGCCCTCCGAAGAATAGAAGTCGCAGTTAGGTCCTGTATCATACTTACCACTCCTGTGCGAATGTTTTATACACTGTACGGCATCTAAAAAAGACACCAGACACCCATGTTAGGCACCTGAATTGCTTCTCAGATTTCTGTGCTGTGCCCTGGAGAACATGCAGTCAAAATATATGGAGCAAAAAAATCTATCTACATTTAATGTGGAGTTCAGTAAGTAAGGCTGCATCTAAATTGCTTGGTAAGTGTCTCTGTGGCAGGCTAGCAAGTCCTGGTCCCCTTATCATTCAAGTCAGAGACCTGTTAGCAGTGCAGAGCGGCACCTTTCCAGCCTGCACACCTGAGTTCCCTTTCCATAAAATAAATTGTTCATTTTTTCAAAGGAATACATTACTAAATTTAAGTTCTTGCCAGGGAAGGTCTGGGCAAAACGTCTTTTTACTTCATACTGAGAATGTGGCAACTGAAGTAGACTTCATAATCCAGTCCGATTTTTAAGAAAACTGTAGGAAAAAGGTGAGCAATAAGACTTGCCTGTGTGTAACATGCATGAAATTGGTATTCATTATCCCAGACTGTCTGTTGCACAAAAAGACACTGATCTAATATGTGTCAGGCCATAATAGAGAGAATGGAAGATTGCTTGTGCTTTCCTCTTCATGGCTGCTTTCTCTGCACTTTCAATCAGATTTTCTGGCAGCAACTTAAGCAGCAATAAAAGTGTAACACAAATTTCTCTTCATTTCAAACTGTTACAATAACAGATTAAAATTCCACACTTTGTCAGCAGTCAAATAAAGCACATAAACCTAGGTAGTACGAAAACATTGAAAGGTATGTGAACATTAGACTGAATAAAGTATAAAATACATAATCTAAATAAAGGTAATTCATCAGTTAACTGTAGCATGTGTCTTATGTAATCATTAATTTCTAATTGTTTAGATAAACCACAAACTTCAACATATTTATCATCATGTAATTTAAACACAAATAAGAAATTACAAAAATTAAATTAAGGATATTATATATTGCTAGCAAAAGTTAATTGATGAATTTAGCAAGTGATGCTAAAATGTATCAAGAAATAATAAATAAAATAATAATAAATTCCATTCATATTATAGGGTGCTACATTTATTCTAAATTTCTTGTGCAGTTAATCTTGAATCCCAACAGAAAATTGTGCTTCCTTTGCATGTCTTCATTAATCAATAAGTCCAGATTTATGCTGATCAAAGCAATCAAAGAACGTCAATCAGAAGTGCAGCAGAGTCCAACCATCAGTAAGATAGGTACATAAACAACTATTGAATTAATTAAATGTCTATTTCATTAAAAGTTTCTTTCCTATATGTTGGTATTATACTGTTGAACTTTTTTCATTTGTTCCATATGCAGACATAAGATGTCACAGGAAAACAACGGAAGGAAGGAAGGAAGGAAGGAAGGAAGGAAGGAAGGAAGGAAGGAAGGAAGGAAGGAAGGAAGGAAGGAAGGAAGGAGAGAGAAAGAAAGAGAGAGAGAAAGAGAGAAAGAGAGAAAGAGAGAAAGAGAGAAAGAGAGAAAGAGAGAAAGAAAAAGCATGTGCTTAAAACTAAACTCCTCCTAATTTATATTGAAATTCCCTGATGGTATAAGTACAGATAATGTGCGATCCTCTTCTTGATTTACAAACAATTTTTATGTTATCCTAGCAAAATGATGAAACAATAATAATCATTGCACCCTATAAATCCTACTGTTATTTTAAGCTCCTTTCTGTGTGAAAGTCTTTATCTTGGGGGCTGCAAAAAACAATGCATTAGCTGAAAAAGTTTATTCTTGGCATACTTGCACTCTTCCTTAGAGCACAGCTCCTGTTAGGACAAGAGCTATGTTGAAGTAGCTGAATGAATTTTCTGATCTCAGAAATAGGGTGAGCTGGAGAATGACAATTCCATTTTGCAAAAACTTGTAATATTTAACATGTTTATATTTCTATACTGGACCAAACCCTAGATATTTTGATATTTTGTTGGGGTTTTTTAACAAAACAAAAAAGTGCCAAAATGTATGTTTTTAAAGGAGATCAGTCTTTAAAGGGATCAGTTCAGCTTTACATCTTCCTGTTTCTCTCCCTCTCTTCCATGGGCTGGTTTCTATTTCTTTGTCACCATTTTGTCATAAATGACTGGAAAGCTTGGGAACTAAAAATATCATTATAAATACTTTCCCACACTAATTTTTCCCCACAAATGTTACGGCTCAAATGAAAGAATGTATTGTAAAGAAATGAAAGTGTTCTGATTAGTGTTTACAGTCTCTGTCTTTTAAAACTAAATAAACCATGAAAACAGTAGAAAGTTTTTTAATGAAACTCTAAAGTAATTTATAGTTTCAAGTTCCAAAAAAATGCTCTTTCAAAAATAATTAATGTAAAATAACCAAATGATCACATGGGTACAAGAAGATCGATTCTTTGTTATTTATCCACTAAAACATTGATTTGGTGAATTTTTCAGTTCCTTGAAAAGTTCACAGTACCTGATCGTTCAGTCTAAATAAAATTTCAGATTTCATTCAGGACAATATTACACATCTCATTCTTCTCTTTTTCCCCAGGGATTAAAACCTTGAGACATACTGAGTAGTTTATCTACTTAAGTTCTTAAGTATTATAGCAGATAGGACCGATACAGAATGGGAAGCAAGCTCTTCCAGTGCATTCCAACACCTTATGGTAAATCGCACACAGTCTGCCTCTTGCTGTTTACCCAGAAGTTTTGGACTAACTTCAGCAGGTTGTTTCTGACAACATAACATGCAAATCCCTTAATTTGCCTCTGAACTGAAATCACTTGCGGGTGATTCCTTCCTTAAGAAGGAAATATATCCATGATATGTATCCATCAGGGTGCCAAAGTTTGCTCAGAAATGCAACATTTTCAAATTATGTAATATTTATATGTAATACAAAGTTTCTTTGAATTTCTTTTCTCTGTATTCATATCCAAATGTGGCAGAAGGATTCCTTTTTTACTAAGATGTTTCCTGAGGTATTTATGCAGCAAGAGTTAATAAGCTGTTTCTTGTTTTCTGCATACTGAAATTCTAAAGTATATATAATCATGACTCAGCTTTTCCTTTGAAATTGCAGAAGCTTGTTTTTGTTTATGATCTGTCTCAAGTCTGTATAACAGACTGTCCAGGCCGTACAACAGTTTGTTTTCCAGTCTGTTTAGATGATGTAGTATTATCTGCAGTTGTTTGTTTATTTGTATTTCATCTTTAGGAGAATCTGCTATGCACCAGACAGCTTTGCCCTGATAAAACCATCTTATTAGTGCTTGGCATTCCTGTCTGAGTTTCTCCTTGTGCTTTCATTTTCTTTGTTCCACAGAAAACTAAAGCCTGGCCCAGCCTTAACATTGCTTTAGTTTTATGTATAAAATGTTTCTTATTGTTTACAAGCTTGTTGTTTTAGAACATTGCTACAGAAAATACTTTTAACATGTTAGATATTTCCTTCAATACTTCGCTTGTAATGTATAAGGAGCTTTGGTTTATGTTTAAAAACATTGTTCAACTGTTAGCAATATTAATATTATTAATCAAGTTTATAAACATCTGTCTTTCTTACAAAAAAAAATAAGAATAAAACAATAAACCATCTTTCTTTCAGGCCTATTTTAGATTCTGTCTTTCCTTACTGTTTGTCCAATGACAGTATTTACATGGGGGGGGGGAAGTCTTAAAACCCCCCTTTATGTAAAAAAGCCTCAAATGAAGTTCAAATATTTGAGAAGTTAAAGTAATATCCTGCTGGTTTGTAAATTACTCTTCTAGACCTAGTGAAATTTACCCTGAGGTACTTAGACTTCAACCTAGTGAAGCAATAAAACATATTAGTGCAGGACAGTTAAGTTTCCAGATTATGAAGAAGGCAAACACAAAGCTTACCTATAAGAAGGAATAGCCAGAATATTACAGGGCTATCACCATACTTTCAAACTCAGAAAACTGCTGGGACAGACTTTGTGTTGGTAAGGATAGAGAAGATAGCAAGAGGCTAAGTAACAGTCAACATGGATTTGTCAAGAATGAATTATGTGATTCTGAAAAAACTTCTATCTCTAGTGAGGGAGAAAAGGATTTTTTGTAATATACCATAATGTAAGTAATATATGTGACACTGCCACACATCATGTTCTCGCTACAAAATGAGTGAAAATTCATCTAGATCAAAATATTGTGAGTTGCATATACAATTAGCTGAAGATCCATAGTGAAAGAGCAGGTATCATGGTGCAGTGTCAAAATAGAAAGCTGTGTCAAGTGGTGTTCCACAGAAGTCTGTTCTGAAACTAGCACTATTTAATATTTTCATTAATTGTCTGGACAGTGGAATAGAGGCAATGTTTATTAAATTTACAGATGATACCAAACTCTAGAGCAGATGCAAGCATATTGAAGCACAGGGTTAGAATTCAAAATGATTTACAAAAGGGAAAAGAATAGCATAAAGTAAATAGAGAGCAATTCAAAATGAGGCAAGAGCAAAATATCAGTTTATAGTGTGTTGGGTTTCCATGGCAAGGTTTTGGTAGCAGCGGGGGGGCTACAGGGGTGGCTTCTGTGAGAAGCTGCTAGAAGCTCCCCCTGTGTCTGATAGAGCCAATGCCAGCCGGCTCCAAGATGGATCCGCCCCTGGCCAAGGCCGAGCCAATCAGCGCCTCTGTGATAACATATTTAAGAAGAAGAAAAACACTTAGAGAGAGAGCTTTTGCAGCCGGAGAGAGGAGTGAGAGGATGTAAGAAACTCTGCAGACACCAAGGTCAGTGAGGAAGGAGGGGGGAGGAGGAGCTCCAGGCGCCAGAGCAGAGATCCCCCTGCAGCCCGTGGTGAAGACCACGGTGAAGCAGGCTGTCCCCCTGCAGCCCATGGAGGAAGGATGAGGGGGTGTAGAGATTCCACCTGCAGCCTGTGGAGGACCCCACGCCGGAGCAGGTGGAGGCACCTGAAGGAGGCTGTGACCCCATGGGAAGCCCACGTTGGAGCAAGCTCCTGGCAGGACCTGTGGTCCCGTGGAGAGAGGAGCCCATGCCAGGGCAGGTTTGCTGGCAGGACTTGTGACCCCGTGGGGGACCCCACGCTGGAGCAGTTTGCTCCTGAAGGTCTGCACCCCGTGGGAGAGACCCACGCTGGAGCAGTTCATGAAGGACTGTAGCCCATGGGAGAGACTCACATTGGAGAAGTTCATGAAGGACTGTCTCCTGTGGGAGAGACTCCATGTTGGAGCAGGGGAACGATGAGAGGAGTCCTCCCCCTGAGGATGAAGAAGCGGCAGAAACAATGTGTGCTAAACTGACTGCAACCCACATTCCCCATCCCTCTGTGCCGCTGAGGGGGGAGGAGGTTGAAGCCAGGAGTGAATTTGAGCCCGGGAAGATGGGAGGGGTGGGGGGAGGTGTTTTAAGAGTTGATTTTATTTCTCATTCCTCTACTCTGTTTTGCTTGGTAATAAATTAGATGAATTCCCTCTCTAAGTTCGGTCTGTTTTGCTCATGACGATAATTAGTGAGTGATCTCTCCCTGTCCTTATCTCGACCCACAAGCGTTTCGTTATACCTTTTCTCCCCTGTTTAGTGAATGAGGGGAGTGAGAGAGTGGCTCTGGTGGGCACCTGGCCTCCAGCCAGGGTCAACCCACCATAAGTAGATATAAATTACCACAAGTACAACATCGAAATCAATGACAGCAGTGCTACTGAAAAATATTGAGGCACTGGCTGGCTTAGTTACACACAGTGGGCATCTAGCACAGTTTGATATACTCTGTGGTATTGTGCCTGCCCTCCAGTGGCCCCTCCAGAAAAGCACATCACTGTTGGCCTTGTGTCATACCTTGGGGTCACATCTCCATGTCTTAGGTACGCTAAGGCATCTCAAATGACCCATGGGATCTGCATGTGTGGGTAACCGAACCGAGTCTTAAATACAGCCAATGGAGGCCAGAGGGCTATTTGCTCACCTGAAAGTAGGCATATACACGTGGTCAAATTAAAAGCTCTCCAGGCTACATTGGACTTGATTCAGTGATACCTAGATGCCATTTCAGAAACGCACAAGTTTCTTACTGCTGGTGTGTCATACCTGGCAGTTCCATCTGGACCTTTCAGACACATAGGGTACCTCAGATGACATTAGGCACCTATGTGTGGGCAGCTAAATCAGGCCTTACATTTCCAGTGGCTATTCAGGATTCACAGATGCTGTATATGTCTAAATACAGCATTTAGGCTGTGTATGTCAAAGACCTGACAGACAAGTTTAGACATTAAGGCTTACACAGTCTGAGATTAATTCCATCCTGATTGGATGAAAAGAAGCCATTTGGTTACCTCATCAGGACTGAGCTAATATATAAGAAAAGAAGAATCTAGAGAAATTTGTTACACAAAAATTTTTCAGTCCCAAAATATAGGAAAGGTTGCTAACAAAGGCTGATTTCCATGTCCATGTAGCAAGGACAAGAAGTACTGCTCCTAAATTGTAGAAAGTTAGATATAGTTTAGGCATGAGTACAAACTTTTGATCTGTACAGATGGTGAAGATTGTCTTGGAATATTGTGGAATTTCTATCAGTGGAAGTTTCCAAAAACAAGTTAGAGAAATAGCTACCATGAATGATTTAAGTCTAGTTTATCCTGTCTTAAGGACAAAGTATTAGACTGCTCAAAATGCTGTTCAATCTGCTTCTGTGAGTCTATAATCTTAAAGTATAATTAGGATCATTTCTCTTCCTTCTTTTATGCTTTAGTCTTGATATTGTTGACATCTAAATTATCATTATTTAGGTTTTGTGTTACCATTCTAACTAAAATATGACAGGTCAAACCTCTTACAGCTGTACTTATGAGATGGCCATAGCCAGACAAATAGCACTTCACAACTCTCTACTTTTATCAGTTTGACAGAGGAAGAATCTAAACATCTTTGAGGGAGTAGGGGAGGGTGCAGGGGGCAAGTCTTCCGGGTTTTACAGGAGTAATTACACCTGCACAGATATTTTCAAACCATGCAAAAGAGTAAATAACAAAAGTTAAGTCTATAAAATATAGACTTTGTCGGGACAGACCTAACTTAAGCTTTCTTGAAGATTAGTGTCAGAGTGTGAATAACTGCAAAAATACATTTTGAATTATTCAGTTGGATAAATTCACAGAAAGACAACTGGAAATGTGTGACTACAATGTTATTCTAAAAACATTAAAGATAAAAGACATCAATAATAGGTACAGATAGGAGAAAATAAAAAGAAAGCGCATGAGAGAATTTTCCACTTTAAATTTTATTTACAAGCATTTATATTAAACAGTGCCCAAGTTGGGAAAATTATTAGCTTTTACTGCCTCACTTTCTGTCCAATGATTTTATGGTCCACCATTTCATTTGGTTTACAGGGATCTTTGGAAGTCCATAACACCAATGTCTTCCACAGTGTATTGGAGGCACATTTCTGCACATGGAAAATTGATGGGACATTACAGTTCTGCACTGGAATGCTAACATCAGATCATTACAGAGATTTATTCTCCTGTCTGCCTGAGTATGATGAAGCAAACATCTGGTCACTGTGGCTGAAGAGGTCTGACTCAAAGGACAAGTAAGTCTATTCTCATGTCTTGGGGAGCATACTTAGGGCACTACGTACTCAGCTCCAGCACTCCGCACTCATGAACGTCAAATAACAACAAATAACAACTGCACTTTGGGCCAAGTTCTGTGATCCTGATGGATTCTTGCTGTTTTCCACATTAACCCTTGGTTGCCAGACTTTATCACTGTTTTCCTATAATCAGTTACTCTTCTCCAGTTTCTTCGCTGTCAAGTGTCTTCACTTCTAAGTCCTTCCTCTGGGGTGCCTCAGACAGGGCCCTTAGGAGGACCACAAATCACTTCTGAGTGGGTTTAATATTTCCTCTTCCTCAAATAAAATGTTAAACTTCCTTTTCTAGATTGAGTCTGAAAAAATAATAGGATAGGAAGAAAAGGAAAAGGAAAGGAAAGGAAAAAAGAAAATTTCAGTTGGAAGGAACCCACGATGATCATCTAGTCTAACTGAATTCAGGGCTGACCAAAAGCTGAAGCATGTTATTAAGGGCACTGTCCAAATGCCTCTTGAACACTGACAGGCTTGGGGCATTGACCACCTCTCTAGGAAGCCTGTTCCAGTGTTTGACCACCCTCTCAGTAAAGAAATGCTTCCTAATGTCCAGTCTAAACCTCCCCTGGCCCAGCGTTGAACCATTCCCATGCGTTCTGTCACTGGATCCCAGGGAGAAGAGCTCAGCACCTCCCTCTCCACTTCCCCTCCTCAGGAAGCTGCAGAGAGCCATGAGGTCGCGCCTCAGCCCCCTTCTCTCCAAACCAGACAAGCCCAAAGTGCTTAACTACTCCTCACAGGACATTCCTTCCAGCCCTTTCACCAGCTTTGTTTCCCTCCTCTGGATGCATTCAAGGCCCTTCACATCCTTCTTAAATTGTGGGGCCCAGAACGGCACATAATACTCAAGGTGAGGCTGTACCAAAGTTGTCTGTTCTGGAAAAAAGCTAGCTGAAACACTAGATGACATCCTGAAGAGAAGCCCAGCATCATTGCCAAGAAACAGCTGGCTACTTTAAAAAAAATCCTGGACTGGGTGTAAAAATGTCAAGTGCCATATAGTAACAGTTTATTATAACTTGTGTATTACACAGACAACAACTGAACCAGAGCTCCACCTTATATGACTCTGTATCATTTTTCAAAGTCCAATTTGTAACGTGATATTCCTACATTTTAGCTAAGATTTAGGAGCAGCTGTGTATTTTTAGAGAACTTGCTCCTCCTTCTGAAAAATAACTTTCAGAATTCACTTTGGGATCATATTTTTGAGAGTAGTATCACTGTTTGGGACTAATTAGTTGTCCCTTATGCCAAAGATCAGCGTGGTCTGCACAAGACTGCGTTTGCTTCTTCGAACCTGTAGCTGTCATTTGTTTTCTTTATGGAATCATCACCTACCTCTGAAGCAAGATCCCTTCTGAACCAACAGCTTCACAGTCTGTCTCTGTCTCTTACAAGTATTTGCTAAACTGTAGCTGCTAAGGAATGTGGGCTCGCTGAGCTGAGCATCTGCCAGGAGCTATTTGGCATACGGTCAGGATGAGGCTGCTACTGAGGCAACATCAATAGACAAACCAACTTCTGTGGTAAATGTGCAGCCTTTGCCTTGTTTATACGCTGTGTCTATGTGAATTTTACATGTAATCTGGCCAGCAAAAATAGAGAGAGGGTTTTCCCTATTGTCTGACTCTTTGTTGAGATTCTTTCTCCAGCAGATCTTGGCAGATCTTCCCACAGACTTTGTTCTAAGTACCATGCCCGCATCTTCCTGCGCAGATAAAAGGGAAAATTTCAATGCGCTGGCCTCTAAAGGCACTACAGAGCACTCCAGTTAAATCCAAAGGTAGTCCTTGTCTCTGGATAAGTGTAGTGCAAGACTCTGTAAAACATTTCCAGGAAGTTTACGCTGTCAGTGAACCCACCCTTCTGCTATGCTGCCTTCAGAATAGAACAGATGATGAAAAAATTGAGTTTTAAAAGTACATTCAAATTCTTTGGCTGAGTTCAACCACTGAATGTATATTGCTTTTCTCATGATTAATATAAAATAAATATTTATTCTAATATCGATCTTCATCCACAATCGAAGTCTAACTTTCCACAAGCCAAAATATCTGAGAAATGCTTCCCTTTTTTAATTGTGGTGACCATTCTTTATGTCTTCATTTAAATATTTCTTCAACATACAATAGTCTTTGGAAATTTCAGTTTATCCAAGAAAAAAACTGTGAGTTTACAATAAAATATTTAATATAATTTCTGATGTAAAAGTACAGCAGTAATAACCTGACTATTGTTTCTACCCCAGTTAGTTAGAAGAGGAATATCTCTGTTGCACTCCTGTCCTAGACTGTAATTTCTCTGCTTGAAACATCTGAATCAGATTAAGGAGTTGACATCAGGTCCCTCCCATGAAAGGCAGAAAGCAAAAGTGAGCAGTCATTAGAGAGGCCTGACATCGCTCTCTTTATTCAGGAGTGTCGTGGTTTAACCCCAGGCATTAACTGAGCACCGCGCAGCCACCTGCTGACCCTTCCCCCACTCAGTGGGATGGGGAGGAGAATGGAAAAAAAAACTCGTGGGTTGAGTTAAAGACAGTTTAATAGGATAACAAAGGAAGAGAATAATAATAGTAATAACGACAGCTATGATTATAATTATATAAAACTAGTGATGCACAAACAAAATTGCTCACCACATGTGGAAAGGAGAAAAACCCCCAATGGCCAGTCTGTTTCCAGGCAGCAAATCTTCCTCCCGGCTAGCTTCCCCAGTTACATATATAGCGAGCATGACGTTATAAGGTGGGGAATGTCCCTTTGGCCAGCCGTCCTGGCTGTGCTCTCCCAGCTTCTTGTGCACCTGGCAGGACGTGGGAAGCTGAAAAGTCCTTAACTTAGTGTAGACACTACAACTACCTAACAACAACTAAAAACATCACTGTGTTATCAATATTATTCTCATATTACATCCCAAACACAGCACTAGACCAGCTACTAGAAGGAAAATTAACTCTATCTCAGACAAAACCAGGACAAGGAGGAAGAGCCAAAAAAAAAAACCAACACCAACAAAAACAAAACAAACAAAAAAACCCCCAAAAAACCCCCACCTAAGAAAACTAGAAAAGAATGTGGGGCTTTTTTGTGGGTTTGTTTGTTGTTTTTTTTTTTTTTTCTTTCTATGGAGCCATTAATTTTTATCTCAGAAGTGAGATACTCCATGAGAGTATCTGGGGTCCTTTCTGGAGCTCTTCTGGAAGATTTATGACATTTCTCATCAAAATTTTAGACAACACATTAGATCTGAGGGAAGTTGTCTGAATCTACACACTAAAATGTCAGGAAAATAAATGCCAAATACTGGAAGGTATTGCTGTATCCATCAGTCAAGACTATAATTTGACATTAAGGAACAATAAACCAGCATGATGCCCTGCTATTCTCAAATCAACTCTTGGCCCATAACACACTTCTGAAACCCCTTCTGCACAGCCCACTTAGGCACATATGTCCTCTTCCCCCATCTGCTCAGCGTTTCACCACTACCTCCAATGTCTGTGTGTCTAACTGCATGATTGGATTTTCCATGCATAGCAGCATTTAAGTATCTTAAAACTCCTACTCAGATTTTTTTTTTTTTCAAATACAGTTATTTATCATAAAAAACTCAAGGTGCTTAAGTTCTGAAAGTCTGTTTGTTATGCTTTAATGAAAGCTTAGATGCCTGAGCCTTCAAAGATGAGAGCCTTCACAGATATTGGTTTGCTGGGCAACTGCCAGCTATCCAAATTCTAGTCATAATCATAACTAGTAGAGGGCAAGGTTCATTCTGCTAATAGGAGGTAATGGAGTCTCATATATTTATACAAGCCCTCAAATAAGCTCATAAATTACAAGAAAATACAGTATTTTATTTCCTTACAGGTTCTTTTGATGACTTAATGGTGTGAAAAGGAGACTAAGTATGGGCTATGAAAGCAATTCTAATCATTCCTGAAGAAACCTGAAACTAAAATCTGTACGTACAGCTGAATCCATTTTTCTCCTCATAAAAATACACAGGCACATTTCCTATTAGAGGCTTGCCCCAGAGGTTAAGGTATATTGAATGAAATTCCTTTTCAAAAATAGGATAGAGAAGTTGAGAGAAAAATATCAATAACAAAGATAAGGAGCAAGTAATGCAAAATTTTAATTTGACCCTGCAGACAGGCCCTTAAAGAAAAGAAACAGAAGTTTAAATTGGAAATCTCTTTATATTAAATTCTGTGTTGAATTAGCAAAAATGAAAAACTAAACACACAACTAATTGTCACAGGTTCCATTTCAATAAGTTGTGTAGGGGAAGAAGGTGGAATTGGAGCAGGGCAATGGGCAATACAGTGTGTTAGAAATAGGGAAGTGGACAAGAGTGAAAATGCAACCACAGGAATGTATAGGTGCAAAGGTAAGTACGGCATGAATGATGGAGCTGATTCATCCCTTCACCAGCTGATGGTTCCCGTGGTACTCTCAGGATCACGCCTGGCACTCTCAGGATCATTGTGGAGAGGAATGCGGGAACCGCAAAGATGGAAAGGACAGGTCACAGTAGTTCCCCATGTATCCTGAAATATCTACAGATTCCTGGTCATAGTGGGCCTGAGCAAGAAAGAACTGCTGTCACAATCCTGAAGGGGGAAAAAAGGGACTCCTGGCCTGCAGCAAGCTATGCCAGGGACAGGGAAAACTGGAAGGGAAAGAATTGGAGAGCAGATGTTTGACACTCAGTACCAGAGAGGAAACCTATACTGTGGCTGTTGAAATGGAGAGATCCCCTGTGAGAACCACGTCTCAGAAAGCAGCTGCCAAGCCAAATAGACATTAAATCTCAGCAGAAACAAACATCGTCGCACTATGCTGTGTCTCTTTAGTAGACCAAACAGCAGTTCACACTGGGTTAGTATCAATTGTACCATACTAAGCCTGGACAAAAACACAGGTCAGAGTGACAAAAGCATGCACTTTTAATTAAGCAGTTTGAAATGAAATGAAAAATGTACTGGAAAAAATGAATTAAAAAGCTAGAAAGTTAGCTTGTGAATTGCACCTGTATTCTTTGTTATGGGTAATACTGTATTACTCTGCCTTGGTGTAAAATCCAGTCTCCGCATTGCTCTGAGGAGCATTTAAATTACATTCTAGTAGTAGTAGTAGTAGTAGTAGTAGTAGTGCTAAGTATGTCTTCCAGTTTGGAATAGTGGGAATTTTTCCCATCCCCAGTCCCTTCTCAGTTGCTCCTGAATACCTGTACAAGAGAGTATGACATGACTTCATGGACGTGGTCATTCTCTGTGTGCAGAGAAACCCTGTCAGAAAGTTAGGGAAACGAGAAATGCACAAAGCTTCATTCCACAGAAGGCACCTGTTACATATTTGGCTGGGAGAGAGAAAAAGGCTAATTATCTGTGGTGGGTTGACCCCGGCTGGAGGCCAGGTGCCCACCAGAGCCGCTCTCTCACTCCCCTCATTCACCAAACAGGGGAGAAAAGGCATAACGAAATGCTTGTAGGTCGAGATAAGGACAGGGAGAGATCACTCACTAATTATCATCACGAGCAAAACAGACTGAACTGAGAGAGGGAATTCATCTAATTTATCACTAGGCAAAACAGAGTAGAGGAATGAGAAAATAAAATCAACTCTTAAAACACCTCCCCCCACCCCTCCCATCTTCCTGGACTCAAATTCACTCCCGGCTTCAACCTTCCCCCCCTCAGCGGCACAGGGGGACGGGGAGTGGGGGTTATGGTCAGTTCATCTCACGGTGTTTCTGCCGCTTCTTCATCCTCAGGGGGAGGACTCCTCTCATCATTCCCCTGCTCCAGCATGGAGTCCCTCCCACGGGGTGCAGACCTTCAGGAGCAAACTGCTCCAGCGTGGGGTCCCCCACAGGGTCACAAGTCCTGCCAGCAAACCTGCCCTGGCATGGGCTCCCCTCTTCACGGGTCCACCGGTCCGGCCAGGAACTTGCTCCAGCGTGGGCTTCCCACGGTGTCACAGCCTCCTTCAGGTGCCTCCACCTGCTCCAGCGTGGGGTCCTCCACGGGCTGCAGGTGGAATCTCTACACCCCCTCATCCTTCCTCCATGGGCTGCAGGGGGACAGCCTGCTTCACCATGGCCTTCACCACGGGCTGCAGGGGGATCTCTGCTCCGGCGCCTGGAGCTCCTCCTCCCCCTCCATCTGCACTGACCTTGGTGTCTACAGCGTTTCTTACATCTTCTCACTCCTCTCTCCGGCTGCAAAAGCTCTCTCTAGCTTGTTTTGTTTTCCTTCTTAAATATGTTATCACAGAGGCGCTGACTGGCTTGGCCTTGGCCAGGGGTGGGTCCATCTTGGAGCCGGCTGGCATTGGCTCTATCAGACACAGGGGGAGCTTCTAGCAGCTTCTCACAGAAGCCACCCCTGTAGCCCCCCCGCCACCAAAACCCTGCCACGCAAACCCAACACATTATCCCAAGGCACACAGGTGTCTAATTTCAGTCTGGTAACCAGCAAGTGGTACAGAGTAGTAGGAGGGCAATTGACTACTACATCAATTCAGCTGATAACTAGAAAAATAAAAGCAGCTCTGTAAATGTAGATAATTTCCTTTTCTATGTCAGAACAGAGAAGTGAAGACCAAGTTAAAATGGAAAGAGAAGGTTCAGGTTTTGGACAGTGCAGGAAAGTGGGAAGAAAAAGGAAGACAGCTGTAATAGCAAAAAGGGAAGATGTGCTGCTGCTGTAATAACATGTCTTCAAAGACTTTTCAGCTCAGATATGCAAAATACATTGTCCAATTACAAAAACCTCCATACTTAAAACAGCCCAAACACCCCCCATCCCAAAAAAAACCCAACCCCCCAAAAACCCAAAACCTCAAACCAAAAAAACCCCATACACTAAAACCCCACATCTACCTTTTCCCTTCCCTAGTAATCCAGGATCTTCATACTGCCTGCCAGTGTTGATCAGGTTTCTACCCTGCATCTTCTATCTAGTATGTCTTCCTATTCAGTTGTGTGGAAAGAGAAGGCAGGGTCCCACTGATGACAGTTCTGCATTGCTATTGCAGACAATCCCTTTTTCTTGGCTGGCTATTAAGTGGAGGCATTAAGTTCTCTTTCTCCAGCAGGAAACAAGAAGGAGATCAAGTGTACTTGAAATGCCATGACCATGACGATAGACAACCATAGCAGTTAACTTGATGTAGGCCATTTATTCATGCTGATTTCTGATAAGCTGTCCTAGAGAAAGTTGTATAAGAAGATCCAGGATTGAGAAACCAACTAGATCTTGCTGTAATCACTGGACAGGTAGAAAGTAAAAGGACTAATAACTCTGTGATTGATAGATTTGAGGGAAATAGTCCTAGGGGTAAGAGACAATGGAATTGGAGAAGTTTTAATGATAAAAGAATATGGAAATGATGGTTCCTTTGAGACAGGAACAAGGAACTGATGAATTGTTGAAGAAGGACGGGAAGAAATTGACAGACCTTGGAGAGAAGAGACATAGTAAGGAATTTATAGATATCCTTTGGGTGCGTATTATGCTGAGGGCAAATCATGTATTGCTGATTGAGGCTACACATATTTTAAGGAGCCAATGCATTACTTGGTTTGAATATAAAGGACATATTCTCAGTAAAAAATTGCATGAATCGCATATAATATAAAAGTAAGTGTAATTTGGATAGATGCATACATAAGGGCAAAGTGAGAACAAGCAAGGAAAATGCTAAGGCCTGGATCCAACAAAATATTTATGCTTTCAACTTCTGACTGCTAACATTATATGGTAAAAGCTTTCACAGCAGGTAAGATCATAAATCATTTGTTAAATCTAAGCCTAAGGCTGTTGCATGTTAATCCAATGATTTTAAAAGTAAGGTTTACCAAGCATATTTGCAAATTTTCAAAATTCAGTTAATCATATCAAAGATATATGAGCATAGGCTGTGCGAACTGTACTTGTTCAGTCTGAAGAGATGCCTTTGGGAAGAGCAGCCCTCCCTTACCTGTGAGGAAGTTAATCAAGAGGATGGAGCCAGGATCTTCACAGCCATGCATGATGGGAGGACAAAAGAGAATGGGGATAAGTTTAAATAAGAGAGAATCAGACTGGATATAAGGAAAAACTTTTTCATTATGAAGACGATCAAGTGGGGAAACAGGTTGTCCAGAGAAGTCATGCATCCATCCTTGGTGATTTTCAAGAATCAACTAGGCAAAATCCTGAGTAACCTGGTCTGACCTTACAGCTGACCCTGCTTTGAGCAGAAGGGTGGAATAAGTGACTTCCTGAGATCCCTTTCAAACTCAATTATCATACAATCCTATGATCTTGTGCTGGTTTTGGCTGGGATAGAGTTAATTTTCTTCATAGTAGCTCATGGGATGTTTTAGTTACGCTGAACAGTGCTTACACAATGTCAAGGTTTTTTCTGCTTCTCACACCACACTACCAGAGAGTAGGTTGGGGGTGCACAAGAAGTTGGGAGGGGAGACAGCTGGGGCAGCTGACCAAAGGGTTATCCCATACCATATGACGTCATGCTCAGCATATAAAGCTGGAGGAAGAAGAAGGAAGTGGGGGACATTCAGAGTGATGGTGTTGGTCTTCCCAACTAACCTTTACGCATGATGGAGCCCTGCTTTCCTGGAGATGGTTGAACACCTGCCTGCCCATGGGAAGTGGTGAATGAATTCCTTGCTTTGCTTTGCTTGCGTGCATGGCTTGTGCTTTACCTATTAAACTGTCTTTAGCTCAACCCACAAGTTTTCTCACTTTTAGTCTTCTGATTCTCTCCCCCATCCCACTGGGGGTGAGTGAGCAAGTGGCTGTATGTTGCTTAGTTGCTGGCTGGGGCAAAACTGTGACAGATCCCATTAAAAGATTTTCACAACTTCAGTGTGCAATTGCTTTTTTTTTTTTTTTTTTTACCTCAGAAAAATGTTAATGCTATCTTTTTGATCGCAGAATCATAGAACTATAGAATAGTTTGGATTGGAAGGGACCTTTAAAGGTCATCTAGGCCAACCCCTCTGCAATGAGCGGGGACATCTTCAACTAGATCAGGTTGCTCAAAGCCCTGTCCAACCTGACCTTGAATTTTTCCAGGGATGGGGCATCTACAACCTCTCTGGACAACCTGTTCCAGTATTTCACCACCCTCATTGTAAAAAATTTCTTCCTTCTATCTAGTCTGAATCTACCTTCTTTTACGTCCTGTTGCTACAGGTCCTACTAAAAAGTGTGTCTTTGTCTTTCTTAAAAGCCCTCTTCATATATTGAAAGGCTGCAAGAAGTTCTCCTCGGAGCCTTCTCCTCTCCAGGCTGGACAATCCCAACTCTCTCAGCCTGTCCTCATAAGAGAGGTGCTCCAGCCCTCTGATCAGCTTTGTGGCCCTCCTCTGGACTCGCTCCAACAGCTCCATGTCTCTCCTGTACTGGGGCCCCCAGATCTGGACGCAGTACTCCAGGTGGGGTCTCACAAGAGCAGAGTAGAGGGGCAGGATCACCTCCCTCAACCTGCTGGCCTAACTTCTTTTGATGGAGCCCAGGATACAGTTGGCTTTCTGGGCTGCAAGCGCACGTTGCTGGCTCGTATTCAAATTTTAGTCCACCAATAACCCCAAGTCCTTCTCCTCGGGGCTGCTCTCAATCTCTTCACCCTCCAGCCTGTATTTATATCAGGGGTTGCCCCAACCCAGGTACAAGACCTTGCACTTGGCCGTGTTGAACCTCATGAGGTTCGCATGGGCCTATTTCTTGAGCTTGTCCAGATCCCTCTAAATGATATGCTGAAGGTATGTGGCTATGTGTGTTTGCCCCTACTTAGATATGCATTTTCATGAGATAGGCTATTTGGTAATTTTTAGGACACAAAAGGACATAAAAGGAAGTGGAAAGTAGTCAAGTATTTTTCAGTGAGCCTGTATGTACTGTAGTGTAGTAACTGTCAAAGTAAAGAAAGGTCAGAATAGATTAAAAAGGAAAAGTTAATAATAAATTAGAATGAAAGTCCAGATTTATAAAATGTTCCACATTCATGTGAAGAACACACAATACTGTGGAATTAAATTGGCATGCAGTAGTAGAAATGTTAATGTCTAATAATCCATCACCAAAAATGTAAGCCTCTAAGACATTGAAAAGCAAAGACACCTAAAAGGCCCTAGGTTAGTGAGCAAGAATTTTCTGGACTATTTCCCTGCACATGGCCATTTAAAATCCACCTAACCTACACATTAAAAGAGCCAATATGATTTCTGGAGGTTGACAACTTGGATTTTATGTGATATAAATTTCAAAAAATGTGGAAATGAGCAACAATTTCAGACAGTGATTGTGTCATGTCACTGTGAGCAATAGCTGGTGCCATGAATAAAACATAGGTATTTCATGCACATAATAACTGAAAAGTGGACATAAATATTCTGAATCAGCTATAGACCTAACAAGATGATTTTCTGATATTGATATTTTTTCTTCTGTATTGATGCATTATAAGCTAAGTTAGTAACTACTCCCAGAATGTGCAACAGCTTTTTAGGAGCCATTACAGCATATTGAACTAATGACCCATGGATAATCAAAGTGTCTTATTCACTTAATGATGGATCCTTCATTCTAGTTCCTTTGAACATATTACATTTGCTTTTCTTTTTGGTAATAAAGAGTAGGCATTAATTATGTCTCAAATACTATAAAAATCCTATTGAACACCTTCATTATCAAAATATTCTATTTCATTTTTATTGTTTCAGAAGATTTTGATAAAATAAAAAGCATTATTTGCCTTGCCTTACCTTGCCTTGCCTTGCCTTGCCTTTTTTGTTAGAGAAGAGCCTATTTCTTTGTCCTCATATACTTAAGTATTAAATATTTTAGTTGTAATTTATATCACCTTTCAGTTCAGTGTCATCATCATTAAAGAATTAGCAATCTCGTGTCATGGATTCAAGGCCAAACAGATCCTTGTCAATGAAGATGTAAGAAAAATAGAGGTGTTGCCTTCAGATATTGACTTCTAAAAACTTTGCTCACCAGCAAAAATATTTAAGTGAGGCTGCTGAATTGAGTGTTGAGCAGTATCACTGAAAAACCTGATGATAATCAACCAGACATCTACTCTTCTTCCATGCACTTTCTAAAGCTAATCAACACCAGATTGTCCTCCTGATCAGTCTTGCACAAAAAAAAAAAAAGCCAAAAAACCCACCAAAGAAACCCCCCAAAAACCCAGCCAGTCATGTCCCCCCCCCGCATTACCATACAAAAGAGCTGAAGAAAAAAAAATTTAAAATACCAGGGACAAAGGCGGGATGAAATAAAGTTAACAGATGGACAGTGAAATACTTATGACTATTCCTAGATTACATAGAAGATTTGTTGCAAAATCAAGGAATCTGAATTTCAAATACGGTGTGTTGCCCAAGCAACCAGCTCTCTGTGGCTAAACAATTGAAACCTACGAATCTATGACTCTATGAAAAATAATGTTAAGAGATATCATCACACTTTTTATGTTAGGTGGTGGTTGTTTTTTTTCCCCATTGCTTCCCAGTGCAAGAATGAAAAAAGAAAAAATTAGTACGCAACTAAAGCATTTTATAGCCATTACTTCTGAATCTGGATATTAAAACTGGCTATCCAAAACAGTACTAGAGCAATGAAGACCATATGGAACAGCTCTGGTTCTGACTCTTATAACTTGTTGCTTTATCTCCTTCTACTTGCATACAGTCAGTGTCTGTTACATTCAAAATCTTTATGGGTAGAGTAGGCATAACTAATACACATATAAAACCAAGAACTTATTTTTAGTATAATTGAAATCTTAACATTCTAATCATTATTAGTCCAGATTGAATTGAATAGAAAAAGAAAGACTAATAATGCAATTAAAATTGCTGTACAAGCACTTTATTCCTATCCCTTTTTCTGGTGTTACGCTCACTCTTGCCCTGCTCCTTTGGATCTTAGGGTCAGTGTTTTATTTCTTGGAGGATGTGTGTGGGTATTCTTACCGTGAATTGTCAGCATCTGGAGTCCTGCACTGGGAGGAATACGATGTTTATGTTGATGGTTTCTTCTTTACCACTCTAGCGTTCACATAGGGTCATTTTAATGTTTACTAACTTGCTTTTACACCTCTGCTGTTTTTTTGCTGGTCTGCAACTCCACATTACATCCAGATGTATTATGTGTGGTACTCGTTACATACGGGAAGAAATTACTTCTTTGTTCTCTTTTTTATCCCTAAATCCAGTTTTGCCAAGATCTGTGTTTCTGTAACTGACCATGGTGGAGTTGTTTATAACCGTGGGGTCTGAAGTGCCATCCTGTGACCCATCCCTTATCACCTCATGCCCATCCCTATGCCATATCCTGTGCCTCCGCTTCTCAAGCCCTCTGCTGTTACAGGCTGGTATTTCTCTACCATGTGTCATTACCTTAGTACCATAAATACTTCGTTCTGCATAGAACAGCTGCTTGTTTCCTCTTTCTGTATAAAACAATGGTTTCACCATACACAGACAACAGAAATAAAACAAAATTAGCTGTGGACACCTAGTCAATTAGAGAACTTGTTATGACAGCTAAACCGAGTGAAGAGAAGTTCATGCAGAGCAGGTGTGACAGACCTCAGTCCGGAGGCTGTGCAGAGCCAGTGCAAAGCTTATGGCCTGCTACTAGCAATGGCAATGCCTTGTTACAGGGCTGCATGCCTGCATATTTTGTTGAACATGTATTGTGGTTTAACATAAAAGACACTTGCTTAAGGATTCCAGGCCCCTGCAATATCAAAACACAAAGGTCCAAGTTAAAGATGGAATGAAAAGTCTGAACTCTGAATTTCCTGTCTTTTTTAAGCTTAAGTCAGACCTTATCTCTGCTTATTAATAGCAGGATTTATTAAATATCAGCTAATAGTGGGAAAAGTAATAAAGGTACTGTGCAGTGCATATTCAGTGATATATTCATTTTGCGAAATAAACCCTTATTCTAGAGTTTTAAGATGTTTTAAATTTTAAGGGGTTGTCCATACTACTACATTGCACACGTCTTACAAGGAGCGGCTGAGGGAATTGGGGTTGTTTAGCCTGGAGAAGAGGAGGCTGAGGGGAGACCTTATTGCTCTCTACAACTATCTGAAAGGAGGTTGTAGCCAGGTGGGTGATGGTCTCTTCTCCCAAGTAAGAAGTGATAGGACAAGAGGAAATGCCCTCAAGTTGTGCCAGGGGAGGTTTAGATTGGATATTAGGAAAAATTTCTTCACCGAAAGGGTTGTCAATCATTGGAACAGGCTGCCCAGGGAAGTGGTTGAGTCACCATCCCTGGAGGTATTTAAAAGACATGTAGATGTGGTGCTTAGGGACATGGTTTAGTGATTAGACTTGGCAGTTCTAGGTTGGACTCCACAACCTGAAAGGTCTTTTTGAACCTAAATGATTCCATGATTCTACAATTAAAGTAGACATTTCCTGGTAAATAACTGGGAAATTATTCTTTCTTCCACCCCCCACTAAGCACATATAATTAAGTTCCTGGATGACACCATGAACTCCTCTGCTTCTTTATTTTAACTCCATGTTTTAGATGGGAGGCAATCCCATTTTATAATGGGAAATGACTAGTTGTGATGACTCTGCATTTTTTTTTTTCAACAGAGTTCTTGATCTTGCTAGCCCTACAGTTTAACAGCACTGAATTTGCTGATCTTAAAATCATGCTACAAAGCCTGTCTGTTTATCCAGCCTTTCTCCAAGGAGGCTGTATCAAAGAAGGCCCATAAGAACTTGCCTATGGCAAATGAATGTGCTTTCTTCAGTATCTGCAGTATGTCTTACTCTTCTCCCCACTTCTTAGAGGGACAAATGCAGGAATGCTGTGACATTTAAGGCAGCTTATGTTGTTTTCTAAAGAAATTGGCAAGGTTTTGTAAAAACAATCAGTTTAGATGATATATTTGCTTAAAAACCAACCAACCAAACAAAAAAACCAAAAAAAACCCCAACCCACCAGCAAGTTTTCCTTTTGTACTGTTAAATTTCTGATCTTTATCACTGAATCAATATTTATTTTAGAATTTCTGCTCAAAAATTATCATATTTGCCCCCAAACAACAATCTGTTTCAATGGAAAGAGAAGGAGTACCTTTCCTCTTACAGGGGTGGTTTGCCTTCTTTCAGCATTGTCAAATATTTATTTTACCCAAAAAAGTTTCTAGGCATGATTCTCTTGCCTAACAGTTGTGAAAAAGTAGAAACCTTAGTTCCAGTCGCAGATCCAAAATCATGTGCATGTGCTATATTAACCAGCTATTAAAAGGAGGAATATTTTTCTCTCTTAGTACCATGCAAAACAGAACAGTTTCAAAAGGTGGAGATAAGAACATAACCCTCAGGATCAGCATTTATGTATCCCATCTGAATATAAACACATGCATCAATTTTTATTTCACTTCATACAGGCTGCTAGTTATTATATTAAACATGAAGACTTACTGCATGGGTCCCAAATTCCTGCAGATAGAAGATAAGAAGTCAAACAAGTTCCTGTGGAGATCCTTTGGATGCTGCTAAATAGTGATAAAATTGTTTTATTGGGGTACTTACACATCAAAAAAATTAAACAGAATTATGCATGAATAATACTGTAGTTAATGGGAATTATGCTGCAAAAAAAAGCTGGATTTTCTCTTTCCTTCTTGTAGGTAGAGTGGAAAGTTCCATACTTCTGTGTTTGAGGATCCATTTTTTCTTGTGAATGAGCCTCAACCCAACTCTAATTTTCCACACAAATATTTGTTCTTCCTGAAACTTGAAAAATAATTATACTATTCTCTTACCCATCCTCCCTAAATGAAAATTACTAACCTCTTTGCCTAAAAAAAAAGACACAGTAACTTATTTATTTCAGCCAAGTTATTTTAGAACTTAGGGTTTCAAAGGAGAAATATCATTTTAGCTGAAAAAAAAAGCACACAGACTTCCTGCAAAAAGATTTCTATTTGCCAGCTGTACAGGCTACTACAACAAGTGTCTAAACCTGAAAAAATAAAATATTGTACAGCATTTCAGAGCTTTTATACTGTGATTGTAAAATATCTGGGAGGTTTGCCAGACTCAGTCAAAAGAAGAACACAGCATTTTCTCATCACTAATAACAATGACCTGAAGTCACGTTGAAGATTGTAAGGTCAATTTCCCTCTTAAATCGAAAAAAGAAAATAGGAGAACAGATGTGGGTAGTTGCTTCTGTATTTATAAATTGCATGACAGCTGGGTTAGGCTATATGATCTCTAGTTTCTATGCATTTAAGGTGTTTTTATTGAATCATTCATACTAATCAGATGAGAGTGTTAAGGTGCATTTTTAAGGTTTTATACAACATAGACGAAGCAGCCAATTTCATAGTGTACATTTAAAAGTGAACATTTTTCTTCATTAAATATGTTCAGATAAGTTTACCAGGTGGAATGCAGATTTCAAGGAGTATTTCCTGGGTTTGAATGATCAGTTCTGAATTGACACAGCATACAGGCATGTGATGATAAAATTAGTACATTTTAAATGAATATATAAATTACATAAAATGTTAATTAAAACTACCTGCTACCAGATATTTGTTTGTCTGGGGGAGTCGGGTTTTGTTGTTTGGTTTTTTTAGTTTATAATTGCAGCAACAGTAGCTGTATAACCAACATCCTGATAACATTTATTCCAGCATTTTAGCAGCGTATAATTCTAGAAATAGGAATCTTTACGCATACAGAAATTCTCAGTCTGCATTATTTCATATATTAAATTGACCATTTTATCAGATACATCATTGCTTGTTACTGACTCATTATGTCTATGTGCTGATACACGATTTTCACAGGCTACGCACCAATATTTTTGGCTACTATTTCTTTACATTAAAATGCCAACCATCTGCTTGTGGATGACAGCATCTAGGCAACTCTTTCCTTTAAATCCCAGCATTTTATTTGTAATCCCTTATTGGGTGAAGCATGCAAATCACATTCCACCTCTTTACACTGTGCAATTCATTTCATCTAACCTACACATTTTAGCGTTAGACATAGTAACCTACTGAGCCTCGATCTATGAGAAGAAAAAGGAACCTCATGAGAGTAGTTTACCTGAAACATCTTAAATGTCTATCACAGAATGAGATAAATCTTTGATGATGCCTTCTGTCTCCTTGACATAAGGAGAGACTAGGTGAATAGTTAGACTTAAAGGATTAACTTCTAACACTTACATTGCAGTACCAAGCAAGAGCTTAGAAGAGAGGTCTCAATTAACTAAGACTGAGAGCTAGACCGTTTTCTAATCTTCAGCAAGCACAGCTAAGCATTTGATCCATAGTTGTTTCTCTAACCTATGTCATGCATAGAGCAATTATTTCAGAAAAAATATTTTGCTGAATACAGTAAAATACTTCTAGTGTTTACCAAACAGCAATGGACAGAGTGTTTGGTAGCTTACTCAGAAAGAGTGAAGAGAAAAATAAGGGAAGTACAATGAATCAGTTTAACATACAGTATTCTCTCCCTCTTGAGTTTTAGAAAAATTGGCGAGATAAGTTAAAGCAGCCCTCAGGCAGCTTAAACTTGTGCAATCAGCCTTTACACAGCAGATTGTCCTAAGTCTCTCTGACCTTGGCAATTTTACAAGGGTCACATTTACATGTGGGTGACCTGCTTCTGAATGACAACTGAAATACTTAGAATTTAGACAAGAAAAAATACATATATTTGTCTTCACAGCACTCTCTACAATATAGTACTCATCTTTGATAAGGTCCATTGCAATAATGAGTTCTTATTTATTAGGGACAGTGAAGGAAAGGACTCCCATGCCACAGACAGATCAAAGTTCCCAGGTGCAGCACCATGAGCACAGAGCCCTTGACCCTACCAAGAATCATAGCTTTGCTCCCTCTCTCCATCGCAGCAGCTGCAGCCTCTACAGGAGATGGAAGGCAACGGGAGATCCTTGGGTCCCTTGGTAAGACCAGCAGGGGCATTTCCTCCTCCTGCAGCCCTGTCAGCCTCCCAGCTGTGCTGCATTGGCTCAGCATTCCTATCAGGGCCTCTGGGCACTACAGTAAATAGTGAGCATTAAGGGATATAACATGCTGCAAAGTCTAACAGTGTTCATGCGTCACTAATTACCATAATGAGAAACTTGCGGCACATCAGCCAAGAAGAATTTGCATTGATTGTTTTTTTCCCGTTCTCCAGCTAGAGAAGGAAGAATTCCCATGGCTCTGCACTTGACCTTGAAGGCTTCTTCTGCTCCTTCTGTGTGTACCTATTCCTTACAGGTGCGCACAAGGTGGATGAATAAAGAGAAATGCTTAGTCTCCTTATAGGAGACTCCTACTGCATGTATATACAAATTCTAGTTGTGACCAACAGAGAAGGAAATGTTGAAATTTTATCTGATTTCAGCCGGCACAGACACGCTGAAGAGCAACATGCTGCCCCTAAGTCACTGTAGGGTCCTGCTGCATATTAGCTATTGATTTTAGACACTTCTGTTGTTGGTTACAGTGACTCATGAAGCCTGGATTCCTACTCCACTAATACAGGGTTTATATTAGAATTACTTGAAGATTAAACATTCCCAAAGTACCACTATTAGCTAGAACAACTTCTAAACAATAAGGTGTTTTGTTGAAACTTGTCTTCTGGGCTGAACCTATGTTTGCTGGAGACAAGGCAACAAAGAAGATTTCCTGAGCACAAGATGTTATACTGAAAGGCCTCCCAGGTCATTGATTCCTATCCCCTGCTCTATGCAGGCATTTTCTGCATCCTATAATTCCATTCAAAAATGTATTAAGCTCCACTTTAAAGCTACTTAAGTTGTTTCCCTCTGTTATTCTTATTGGAAGGCAGTTCCAGACAGGTGGAAGGTGGCTAGACAGTTGTATTGATCTCTAAATTCCCTGGAAATTCTATTTATAAAATGTTAAGCATTTCGTTAAGGATTTCCAAGTGGGTGTTTCTGATTGCTCAATACATAACAATTGTTCTGCTGATAACAATCCTCTGTGTGTTTCATTTATAATGATCCGTTTTATTTTCCTTGTAATAATAGCATATTGCCATTTCATGCAGCTGTTACATGCACTTTATGAGTGTTCCACTGGTTTTTTAACAAAATTGACTCAGTCCTTTGAGTTGCCAAGCACCTTATGGCTGATTTCAGTGAAAGAGCCTTAAGCAATACCCTAAGGTAAGCACTGTATCCAAGGACCGTGTTTCAGGTAGGCATGCTTCTTTTTTTAGTCATGTATTTGAAGTGCTCTGTCTCTGTGCATAGATCTGATTAATAGAAAGTACTCAGTATAGCATTTGACCACCATGCGTTTGGTTTTATTGCATCTTTAACAATTATAGCTTTTTTTTTTTTTTGAAAAGTTTTACCCGTAACTATGAAGGCCACGTTCTGGTTTCAGTTATCTGAGTTTAAATCTGGATTAAAAAGTGGAAAATAAATTATTCTGGAATTTGTTTCCATTTAAAGAGAAGTAAAAATTTAGCCTTGCTTTTTTAAAAAAAGCCTGAACATAAGAGGGAAACTAAATAGTACGTATGGTAGCAATGTGTTCGCTTCCTGTAGTCACACTTGCTGTCATGACTCATTTGACTTTGCTCGTTGACTCTGAAGTGTGGTTACAATGATGACGTGTAATCCACAGAGATCTCCACTCCAGCTTCCCTATGAAAGCAGGTTCTTAGTGCTCTGTTGCGTCTTAGCTTTAAGGATCAAAACTGATCCAGCATTTGGTCTGGCCTCCTGTTTGAAGGAAGCAATACTCTTACGCACAATCTTTTTTTTTTTTAAGAGAAGAAGAAAAAAAAAGTTAAGAATGCTGTTGGGAAACAACTAAACCTACATATCAAACTTCTGTGTGGGTACATTCTGCACCTCACGGGCATATAGAATACCTGATGATTTTGACTGTTCCCTTTCTATATCTGTCTCTGACACTGCTACCATTATGCGTTATTAAGTGAAAACCTGACCCCTTTGAAGTTAATGGAAAAAACCTTCCTACTTTTAATGTGAGTTATTAACTTTCAGTAAGGTTACTGCATGGATGGAATCTTTGTGATACCAGCAAGCGCCGTCCCTTGACTTGAAAAGGACTCTGCAAACATGTAGATGTTCTTGTCATTATATCCTGCTGAAGGATATGAACATTTTACTTTAAAAATAGCCTTAAAAAAATAATAGCTAGTAATATATCTCATTGGACTGCTGTGAGATCATTTGTACAGTACAAATTAATATTTGTACTGTGAAGCACCTTTGGATCTTTGGATGAAAGATGATGTGTTTAAATGCAAAGTATTAAAATTCATCTCTGCATGGAATGTTTTGAGAAAAAAAAAGGTGAGCAATTCAGTTTAATTAGTCAACTAATAAAAAAATTAAAAATGCTTAACAATCTGCAATTTACATTTCTCAATGGAAACCAATATTATGCTTAGATTATAGTCAGGATAATATTATTAGTAGAATGACTGACTCAAATTAATCATGACTGAAAATCTGATTACCACAAGGGATCATGCTGCTATCATAGACTTCACATACCTTTCCTTTTATCTTCTTATTACAGCACGAAATTTCTCCCTCTCTGCAGAGAGTGTACAGGATTTTCAGTTCCCAGTGTCTTAAAACCGCTGCTTTGATATTATAATGCACATCTTGTGAATGATGGGCCTCAAATTAATTTTATTCTTACAAAGAAGAAACTACTGACAAGGACAACTGTTTTTAATAATATTATTTACAAGGTGCTAATATGCAATTTGTTACTTGTCAAAACAGTGGGAATTATGTTCTCATTCCATGTTAAATGTAATTAGCTAATACTTTCCAAAGGATATGCAGGCAGAAGAGGTATCTCATATTTTTAGCTTTGTTGCAAATTTCATTATTTGCCTTCAATTGTTCTCTCTCTCAGAATGCAAAAGTTTAAGTTATGCCTCCAGTAGGCTCAAAAGAAATCCATTATAAAGAAGTTGGGTTTCTTCATTTTCAAGGGTATTCATGTTCTGTGTGTGTACATATCCATAAAGATCTTTTCAAGGAAATAATTATGAATTAAATTGTGTACAATGAATTATTACATAAATTTTCTTCTGAGATTTTAAAAAAAAAAGCAGCACTTTCTAGCCTTTGTATCTTTAAAACCATTTTCCCCCAACAAATTATGCATAATACATTATAAATATGTTTCTTTTGGCTAACTAACTAAATTAGTTTACAGCTTATTTAGTTGAGATACTGAAATGCATTATTTTTATGGTCTTCCTTAATCAAAAGGGGCTCTACAAGCCTATAGCAAAAATAAGCCCTACCCCAAAGAGTTTACAATAAAATGGCAAGATGAGAAAGGTACTTGAAATGAAAAGTAGAAAAAGAAGGGCAGGAGAACAGCCTGATGACATGCAACATTTTCTAGTACGGAAAAGTTGCGGCTACAATTTGTAGCAAATCAGACTACATCTACTCCTCTAACTGCATCCACCCCAGGGAGGGATGCTTGGCAGCCAGCCTCAGAAGCGGTCTCCTCTAGGGTAGATTAGCTGGTTTTGCATGAGCGGTTCTTGGCCTTAGATCCTTTCTGGGCCTTGTATAGTTTATACAAAGGTCCATTTGTAAGTATATATACATAGGTGCATGTGCATATATAAAATATGTATTTATATATATTTTTGTCAGTTTGTGTGTGTGTGTGTCCATGTGCACGTATGTGTGTATGTATGTGTGTATATGTATTTATTGATGGGAGGGATGAGGAAAGGACTTTAACATGTCTGAAATGATGAGACAATTGTGTTGCAGCCCACCTGGAAGGTTTTTTATAGCATGAAAATGTCACAATATGTCACATATCTTGAGGGGGTGACCAAGGACATAGGGGAGTGTAGGAAAGTCCTCAGTCTGGTTGATAATAATGGAGGACTGCTCAGGGCAGGGGGAGAAAACCCCCTCTCATCTGTAATGCCTATTGAAAGCATTTGTTGGGGTTTGCAATCCATTGAACCATGCTTGGATTTAATTTAGGAGGGAAGTGCTTGGGTCAGAAGAGAACTTAGGAACATTTATAAATCATGGGCAGTGAGTAAGCTAAGACCAAAACTGAGCTGGAGAGAGAAATTACTTGCTACCCAAATAACACTAATGAGCTCCAAGAAACACACTGAAATCAGACATTTCTCTAAGGATTTGCTGATACTAAGATAATTTATACACCATAAATACAAAAAATTAAATGCCTTTTTAATATGTGTAGAATTCACCTCGCTTAAATTCAAATCTCTAATAATCTTCAAACTTATCTTTTGTATTTTTATAATTTTAAAACCTGATTTAACTATCTAGATTGACTATAAAGTCTCTCTGGAGACTCTTTCTCTCCAGAGAGGGAAGTTGTCTCTGGAGAAGCCTGCTTTGCTGTACTAACTATAGAGCAACCCAAGGCACCTTCAGTCTTAATAATTAAGTAAGTCCTTTGTTTTAGGTATCTATAGATGGTTGGGTAGCTAAGTGAGGTGATTATGGGCTACAACTCTCATTTTTTCTTCTCTTTACATCTCAGGGATCATAACATCATCCAGATTGCAATTCATAGCAATGAAAATTGTTTCAGGGGGAAAAAAAACCCACCACCACCACCAAAACAAAACTACAAAAGAAAACAACACAAAAGAAAACAAAACAAATAAACAAACAAAAAAGCCACAAAAAAAACAGAGTCAGGAGGTGAGGCAGCAGAAGGAAATGGAGGAGAGGGTTCATATCACTTTTATCCAGGCAATACAGATCCTACCATTTAGGCATTTATCTTTCAGATTACAGAGCATGTGGGAATGCAAAATAAGAAAGGGAACCCACCACATCAGCTGCTGAAATATATATAGCCAAGATTACAAGAATCATGGTGGAAGGAAATAAGGCAAGAGTAAATCTGATATTGCAGTTTAAAGGCCAGAGCATAGACCTGAGATACAATAATTATAAAAAAAAAATATTGAAGTTTTTATGAATTTTACATTAGATCCCAGTGGATTGAATGCTGAAGCAGTCCAGGGAAAAGCTAAAAGCCAGGCTTGTCCTGACAGTGCCTAGGATGATAGAAATAAGGATGCATGCCCAGGTTTCTTCTCCCTTACTTTTCTTCTGATGCCATGATGCTTCTATTCTTGAGTATAAAATACACAAGAGGCTTAATGGCAAGGGACCCCCACATTCATCACCTAGCTCCTCCTGTTCCAAGACACAGGGTTAGAGTTCCTCTGGGCTAACATGACAGACGAATTGCTTCTTGGAAAAGTGATTTAGTCATTACGATACGGTACAAAAGTATCTACATCTGTGACTGCTGTGATCTGTGCCAGACTAAATGTTAGTCATAAATCTTGGGCAGAAAGGATATGCTAGATATTCAGCACAACTAAGATGGTGAATCTCCTCAGCATGTGTAGTAACAGGATATTAAATTAAAAAAATAATTTATCTTAAATGGAGAAAACTACAGTGCCTGCCATCCTGCCATTTTCCGAGATGGAAACGTCTGAGTTCTGCCCACTTTGTTTTCTAGACTCCTGAATGCCTTTAAAGATCTTACTTTCAGTTTCTTTGTGCCTTAGTTTTCTGTGTTTTCTCTCTTTTGACAATAATTATGTTTCCCTGGAAAAGTAAAGGAATTTTCACATTTGTAAACTGCTTAGACACCCATGTAAGGCAGACTACACAAGTACTTAGATAAAAAGGTTAAAAACTAAATGCAATGATATTTCCTGTACTCCACTCCCTCCATTTACTAAAGCAGAGAGTATAATAAGAACTAGCAGACAGAGCTTTCTGGAAAACCTCTTACTGCCTAAAATAATGAGGAAGTTGTTCGATCATGCTAGAAATATTACTCAAATAATTCTGTCAAGGTCAGATTCTGGCAAGTGTCATTTTCTATTTGCTACATGAAGTACTATGTGTTCAAGTTGCTGTGGAACTACCCCAGGGCTTGCAGAGTCGTTGCATGTAACTTTTCAGAATCATTTTGTCTAACATTTTTACCTACTTTTGTTGCTCCTTTGTTCCAGCTCTACCTGCGTTTTTTCTAATTCTCCATTTCAATTTATTTTTGCCCAGTCTCGTTCCAAGGAAGTTCACTGTGCTTAAAGACACATATGTTAATACCTGTTAAAGTATACTGGAGAGACTCAAAGCCATACAATCATTCTGTGTATGATACAGTGTGCAAATGAAGACAGGCAGGAGAGTATATAATTTACAAATAAGATTCCAAGGGGTGTATCCCAAATGTATGTTAAAGGATACAAAGCATGTCTATCAAATAAAAAAAAAAAAGAGAGAAAACTTTTCTATTTTCAAATAGTCCATATATACTGACTCACGGCGATATTCTAGAGTGAAAATTATCTGCATTTCCAAGGTGAAAGGTCAGCTTAAAAGCTTGTATATAATATCACTCAATATTTTACTGTTATGTCCTAATATGGGAGAAGTCTTGTAATGGAAAAGATACTTTATGTTCATTGGTGGAATCTAGAAAAAATATATAGCTTTATATCCCCGTCTTCTACTTTTTCAGGAAAATAGTACTTTCATGACATAAAAGCATCCAGCTTTCACTATACATTTTACAAACTTCTCCCTTACAGCCTATGAGCTGAATTTCTCACTTGTGATGATATTGCTATCACAAAACCGCTGCACAACACTAAAGTACAACCGCTGATGAATTAGCTGTGTTCTACCATTCAGTTGCTATTTATTTTCCCATTTCAAAGATCACATTTAAAAACCAAGAAAGCATTGGCACCCCTACATAGGGACAGAACTCTGACCTTAATGAGGTGTAGTCCTTTTGCAGCTGTTACTGTTTTAATCTTCCGTAAAGAGAAGACAGTTAACCTGCCTGCCGGCCAGGTCCCCTCCCTTTGACAATGGCCGAGGGTGATAACGTCCTAGAGCCCTAACGCACCGACGCTCTGCCAAGGCATGATGCGCTGCAGAATGTGGGGCACTGCAAAGCTAAAGTGAGAGCAAAGGTCGTGGATTAGAATGAATTAAGCAAACATGGATTAAGAAAGATCAATGAGCAGGGACACAGACTCATCAGACTCTGTTTAGATAATCTGCTTGCTCCAACTAACATTTTCTTCCAATGTTACGGCTGAATGTACTTGAAGCTCGCTCTTGTCAGCTCCTGAGAAACTATCAGCACATCACGCAGACAAGATAGTGCCCTGAAATGTAAAAACTCTGCCAAGGACTGATATTGACCCTGATCCCCAGATACCAAGTACCGTGACCGAAAAGACAGGTCTGCAATCCCAGATGATGAAACCATCAGGTCAGTTACTCTGGCTCAGTCAGTGCATTACTGAGGGAGAAGAGAGACAAGCAACAAATGATACTGTAGTAAACTGAGGAAAAGGGCAATCATAAAAATCAGAAGGGCATTCTCCAACATTGTGCATTACTAGTGATGACAGAAATGTTGGCAGAAGAGACCTGTCATTTCAGAGGAAATAACTTGTAGAAAAATATAATCCTACAAACTGATCAGAGAAACTCTCAGGGTCACAAAAGCTGTGGGAGAAAGTTGAAATGAGTGAAGTTCCCATAAGCCACATGGTGAGTAGGGACATGAAAAGTGTGAGCAGAAGTATTAGGACATTTACTGACTAAAAGAAGTCTTATAAAGAATTGGATCTGTCAGTCAGTAGAAAAAACAATGTCCTGACTTATGTGCGTAAGGTCAAAGTTGTTGGAAAAATAACAAGGAAGTGTTACCAAATCTCCCACACATGAGATCTATTTTTTATTGTGTGCATACTCCACTAGCTTGGAAAGTTAAAAAACAGAAAAGAAAAATCTGCCGAAGACCTGAAAAGAAAATATTGTAGACATCATGCTATAGGAAGCATCTCAGAAATGATGGCATGTGTGCTGAACACATCTCACTCTGTTGCATCTCATAAGATCTCAGATCCTAATCTCAACCCTCTTTTGCTTCATTAAGTGACACCTGGAGAAGGATTATTCTATAGCATTTAGAAATAGAAGAACCTTGTATAGTCAAATTGCTTTTTTCTCTGTCATTGCAGGATCCTTCTCAGTGGTACATTTTAACTGATTTGCCACACTAGCTATGTCACAAAGGTGCTAAAGAATTTTACAGATAAACCAATCAGATTTTTGCTTAGGTAACAGTGTACAGCCAGAAACAATAAAATTAGGACAAGGGTTGATTTCTCGCAAACTTATTTTCCTGTCAGGGAAGAAGATCTTAGAAACTGCAACAGGGAAAAAAAAATATATTTAACTTTCAGTCATCTGTTCACAATTCCATAGGACAGGGATGGTTCTAGCACACAAATGAACTGCAGGATATATGAATAAGTTATTAAAAACAGAAAACAAGTCAAAACAATTCTTTATTCACATAATTAATAAAGGATTGAAATTGTCCCTTATAGCCTGTCAGAATAGAAAGTGACTTGCTTATCTCTAAAAAGTCACAGTCTAAGAAGAATAAATAATGTAATGTAATTATTCATGTTTGCCTCACACTTGGCTTGCTTTTGTATTTTTCCAGAACAAAAAAAAAAAAACCCAAACCACAAACAAAGAACAAAAAAAGCCAAACAAAAACCGAAGCCAAACTTAGTAAATGGGTTTTGTTTCCTTGTTTTCCCATGTTTCGGTATCCAGTGAAAGACCCAGGAAACAACTAACTCAGTGCTGGATCTGAATTCAGTCCAACGTAAATAAAAACAGCAAATCGAATCAGGACAAGGATTCATCTGTCCCAGCATCCTTCCTCCAGCAGACACGTGTATGGGGAGCGGGCATGCCTGGAGTGACCCTTTCTCCTGGCACGCTCTTGCAGCAGTACCAGTCTGAGGGACTTCCTGAGACGAAGGCTCCAGACTTCTGTGTTCGATAGAGAAGATGGGCCTGTCCTCAGTCCTTTTAAGAATCTAATTACACTTTTGGCTTCTGCAACATCTTGTGGCAATGAGTTCCACAATTTAATTACAGGCGTGATCTGACAAAGTACTTCCTTTGTTTATTTCAGAACTGCTGCATGAAACTTGTGTTGAGTGCTCTCTAGATTTGCATTGTGAGAAATGATGAACAGTTAGACAGTTTGCCATATATCTGACATAAAGAGCAAATTGTCATCCTTCAAAAAACTTGAGCTAGCTGGTTTCTCATTAGGATCACTTAGAACAGAATACACTGAAAAAATACATAAATATACAAAAACCAGATTTGTGTGAAAATCACAGTATCCTGAAAGGAGAGGGAGAGACAGTTATAGCAGTTATTTGTTCACAGTTTGGGTGTTTGGGGTTTTTGGGGGTTTTTTTGGTTTTTTTTTTTGTTTTTGTTTTACATTGACTAAGGAAGCCTTGCTTTTAACCATTTGCACAAGTAGATTTTAAATTATCTAGCCCTTGGAATGCTCTAAGATATATGCATTTTTAAACAGTATACTGTTAATGTAAGGGTAGAATGATTCCTGAAAGTACAAAGTTCATAATGTATATGATTAAAAATTCCTTTTGCAATCTGTGTACTGCCTTATTCACTCCCTGATATTTAAGGGCACTTACGGAGGGAATGTAAGTGTTATTACAGTGAGTGACATACCATATGGCAAGCAGGATCAGCTGCAGCTTTGCACGCTGTTGTCATTTTTCCCCTTGTACTACAGTTTTACATGATGCAATGTTTTTCTGTGATTGTTCAACATTCTACCATTTAAGCCTGCCATATTATAAAATGTCATTTTAGGGGGTTGCAGCTGAACCTGCTCACCATAAGTCTGCATTTATTTCACAGATGTCTATCACACTGTCATCCCACAGGTGCACTCAAACTTTAAATTTTTCCTGTGCCTCAGCTTCTAATGTAAGAAAAATGTATTATGCAAGATGAGGAAATGGCAGCCAAAAAAGTAAATGCTGCTAAATGTCATGTTACAATACAACATGGGCATGCAAATGCAAGTAACCTTATAGGGTGATAATATTTGCACTCTCAGTAAAATGTGATGTGCAAATGATAGTGTAAGGGCCAGGTCCTGAAACGTAAAGGCCCTCTCCAGGGTAAAAGTAAGAAATATAAATGTGGTGGGGTGTCCATTAGTACGGGAGAAAAAATATTTTTTCTGTGCTTCTGCTCAATTGTCATCAATGAAAATTTTCTAAAACGGAATTAATCTGGAGGTTATTTTCTGTTTTAAGTGGAGTTGCAGCTGGTTTAAATGTAGTCCCATTGCTCCATTCTCAAAGAATGTTATAAAATAAGCAATGTGAAATGTATAGCTAAAAAAAAAAAGGAAGTAAGTAAGTTAAATAATAATGTAACAGTTAAGTGTAATCATACATTTAAGGAAAAAACAGGTTTCTATGACCATTCCTGCAAAGTTCATACAACTATGGAGGATGTTCTCTTCTCTCTTCATTTCGCTTCACCTCACCTTTTCTCTTTCCTCTTTTCACGTCAACATGCCATGCCTTTTTTCTATCTGTAGATCATCAGCAAAGTTGTGATCTAAGATTCTAATTCAAGGTCAAACTCTGCTGCATATCTACATGAGTGAGCCATTGAATTCAGCTAGGCTGCTAACATAGACAGACACACTGGGAGGAAGACAATGGAAAAATAACTAAAGAAAAATTTGTCCAGCAGGAAGTGCCATTGGTCCAATTAAAAAAAAAAAAAAATCTAAGTTTGAGGTTTAGATCTCCATTAGAAACCTAGTTTTATTTATGTACCAATTAAGAAATCTGTAAAAAACAATAACTAACAAATCCTTCAGTTACAAATTATTAAAAACCACCCACTTTTCTGAATTAGAACAGTGTTGTTAAAAATATTTTCAGTATGCAACAATAAAGATAGATTCAAAACCAGTGGTATTTCTATACTCAAATAAGACTTTTTGATTCTGACATTTTTAAAATTAAAAACTGGGTAGATGTGAAAATAACAAAAGACAAATTAAAATGTAAAGGAAAGGACAAAATACAACCAAACTTTTAATTAAATAAATCACCATAATTTGTCCATAATTTTGGAGTACATGTCAATATAGCTCAATACATATAATCCTATATTCTGAGACCATATTGGTTTGGGTGCCAGCACAGAGTTACAAAAAAATTAATGTCTTGTTGATTGTTAAATTGCTTAAGATTAGATATGGCCTAATACTTTTAGGAAATTCTTCTCTGATGTGTCATTCTGAAATTGTAACAAGAAAACATGGATTTACTGCGGCCAAAATAATAGAAAACATTGGTATCGTTTTATAACTGCAGTTGAAGTTGCTGTTTTATATTGAGGCCTTTACTACTTGCTTTACCTTGCCTGTTTTACCAGAACTGGAAGACAGGGTAGCCTGGTAACAAAAAGCACTGCAACAAGAAAAGTTAGAACCCCTTCTCTCGCTAATATGTGTATTTCATGTCTTATTTAATCATTTACCAGATGTTTTCTGAGTCTATCTGGTTAATAACTAGCAAGCAGCACTGAAATAAGTGCTTAAAAATCACATCTGAATTTTTCTTTGCAAACAACAAATATGATTATTACAATCTTTCTTGGCAATAGAGGTATCTCTAATTAAACACCTCAAATAAATTTTACTGATGTCAAAAAACCACCTAAGGCCTACTTATGTTTCTTTTTTTTCCACTTGGAAATCTGAAAGTCTGTTAAAGGAAAAGATTTTTAGAGAAATCAGTCTTTAGTTAGAATTCTGTTAATTTTCTACAGTTATTGTCACTTCCTTCTTTTACATAATTTTGTATTCATTTCCTATCGAAGTATTTCAATAACAGCAGCTGTCAAGATTTATGGCTTAAGATATTGACACAAATATAATAGAAAGGTACTGAAATGTCTATTGCAATTGAATGAGGTTGGGTAAAAATTGCACTTCCCTCTTAAAGATTTTAGTTCCACTGGTGAGCTTACTTGTTCTTTGTTAAGGAAACAGAAACAATTTCTCTTTACAAGCTTCGCCCTCATGTTTGCAATGCCAGCTGCAGATACTGTCCCAGCTGAGACAGAACAGGGTAATTCTTTTTGTTCACTCTGATTCTGCAATTCAGTGAAACTTAGCAAAGTTGGGAAACAAGGAAAAAAAGAGCTATAGAGCAAAAAAAGTAAATGTGATTCTAAAGAAAGCAAAGTATTGAAAAGAAAGTGATTACTGCAGGCTACTGAAAAAGCAAATATACTGCGATATGCTAGAAAACTCCAGAAAAATAATATTTTCCATTTTCTTTCAATGCTTACAAAGTAAGTTTGTTCTTTTTCTACATGATCATTAATCAACAGATCTCATTATGTTGCAATCTCTATTGAAAATATATTTTATTAAAAATACAATTTTCTAGTAATTTGCTATTAATAAGCAGTTTCTCTCATTTGCTCTTCATCCAGCTTTTAAGAAGTGATTTACTTTTATATGAAATTAATACTTTCTTAGTATTCACTGAATTGCCAAAAATATTTTTAGGTTAAAAAAATATTTTTATAGTTTGTGTTTTGTTACACAAAATAATGCAATCTATGAAAAGTTTAAACTAATATTTTTCCCAATTAATGACTGAGCTATAAAAATAACCATTTTAATGGAAGGACCAAATAGTTCTGCCATGTAGCCTTATGAACTACAGAGTATAATAGATATACATTTTCACAGAATAAAAGTATTACAATAGCTGAAAATAACTAGCAATAAAAAATTCAGCAACATAATATATTTATACCATAGCATTTAAGTAAGTGGTCAGGAGACGTCTCACCTAATGTTAGAGGTCTACAAGACATCTGCATATTTACCAGTCACTTTCAATTTTTTTATATCCAATGGAGATCAATAGGCAGTAAAGGATGAAATTTATGTCACCAACTATAGACATCTACTTTAGGATTATATGAATCACAGACTGAGTGCCTGTTCCCACTACTATTAAAAGAAGCCTACGCAAATAGCTCAGATGTAGGTGTCTACTTAATACAGAGGTAAAGGTAAATTAAAAGAAACATCTTTATTTACTACTTTCTTTATCTTATATGGCTCAGATGACTAGTTTTCCATAACAGTAGATTCAGATGGTGGATTATTTGCAAGGATTATAATTGAAAGTACATATTCTATATTTGTGTGACAATAGAGATTAAGTTTCCTTTACAAAATTTGCCTCCAGAGAAAACCTATTTCATGCAACACTTAATTACTAAGAAATATAACATTCCCAGTAGCTGATGTCTCAATATACAATCATTCTCAACATCAGTTTGAATCTATGTTTTATGGGAAAATTTCCACAACACGTATAGATTATATTATATCTTGCCAGTAATGCCAAGTGCTTTTGGAAACTTACTTGTCTCTACATTTGCAATAAAAGCTTGGTTGTGTTAGGTAATATACAAGATTTGATACGCAACATGCCATATTCAGATATGGTCATTTAACAATCATTATTCATGAAAAATTACACTTCTCTATCAGAAAGTTGATCGAGTTTAGAATGGGAAGTCTGATGAAGATTATGGCAAACACAATAAATAGCAACACTTAAACAGATATAAATGCTGCCATTACCAGAAATGTAGTGTTGCGTTTTCTGATGAGCAGTGGAAAGCGTAAGGCAAATTAGGTGAAAGAGTAAAAGTAGAAAACAGATTGGTAAATATGAAAAGATGATGCAAAACAGAATAGGAAAGGAACAGAATAAATTAATTCAAACAATGTAGTGGTGGATGTGGGAAAGACTTCATTATATAAAAAGATATTGCTAATCATTGAGAAAACTAACTGAATTAAGTAGTTCAACACTTAACAGCAATGTATGACAAAAAGTCATATGGAATCATCTAGAGTCATACAGTTTCCCTTACAAAACCGTCCGGTGGTACGTTCCTATGCAGTGAGATGATATGCATGGCCAAAGGACAGGAAAAGCTTCTGCTCATAGTTTTGAACTACAGATGATTAGCAATACATTTTGGAGCTTGTAAAAGAAAAAAATACTAAAAGGTACAAGAAAAAACTCAAATGCTTACCACTGATGTGACAAAACTTAACAAAGAAGACATCAAATCCCAGACAGATTTTTTAGTAGACTTGTATCAGTTCAACATCAGTTAGAATTAAAAGCCATTTTAAATTAAGAATTCCTTATAAAAACAGGACAAATATTTTTACCATCTAGAATTCCTTTTCATAGCAGCTCTATTAATAAGTGGCAAAGACATTTAAGCAAGCTGAAATATTAATAATTTAATGGTATTTTTTTATAGTTTGTATCACAAAAGAAAATAATTGAAACACTATTATTTAATGAGTACTTTATGTCATTTGTGTAGTTTCTGTTTAGTGATAGTATTTGTCAGTGCACAATGTTTATGTGGACTTCAAATATATTTCATAAATTCTCATGTTCAACTATCATGATTGATCTTGCCATTACCTCCAGTTGTAGAAATCCCAATAATTTAAACTCAAGTGTTTGCTGCTAGTTAGCCTAGTAAATTTAGTCTGCTTCTGAAAAGATTAAGTTACTAAATTTTTATCTTTCTAAAAAGACCTACTTATTTTCTGTGAAACGATTAGGGAACTTGTTACTCCATCTGTAATAGTATATAGATTCCTCTGCAAAGAAACCTATCAAATCTGGGGAAACTGGCTGTTTGCTCAAACAGCTGACTGAGTGAACCATTAAAATGGCTCATAGAAGCTCCAGAGTTTCGACTTCTCTTTTGATTATATATTGTGTCAGCGTGTTCTAGAAAAATGCAGAGCTCCTCTGTCTCAGGGACTGAGCTGGGAAAATGCGTAAACAATTTTTTTCTATAGCTCTCTTCATCTCAGGAATTTCACGTAACTCGGAAATTATTAAAAAGGGGGGAAAAAAAAAAGATATACCACAAAATGTGAATATTAGATTAAATATTTCACAAGTTCAGAAGCTAGAACAGAGGAAAATAGAACAAAAATTTCTAATATGGATTCTTTAATACCCTTTCTGAAAAGATATGTTCTTCAGTTTTCCATATAATGTAGAAGACAACATATTTTGGACCAAAGCGTGGTTCTGTATCTAAGTGTCTAGGATGTTCAGCTGTGGATTGAGTCCCAGACAGTTCCAGACACAGTGTCTGTATCTCATATTTAGCACTAATTGGAGAATAACTGGAGAATACCAGTATGTAAGTGTTAATTTACCCAGGCAGGTACTAGGGTATACTGTCATTTTCTCTCCTCTTGATGGAGACTCTAAAAGGATTTTGCATGAGAAACTTCTGGCTTTTGGATCAAAACCACGATCAGAAACAAGTTCAGTCCCGACCTCAGCATCGGTATGTTCAGTGCTAGACAGCCAGAGTATACACATCTACTCAAAGAACCTGAGAAGCAGTTTTGCTGGGATTTAAAGAATTGTGAATATGGACCAAGGCACCTACATATCACTGAATACATTTAAATCCCCTCCTCCTTTTTGCTTTCTAGCCTCTTTTTCCTGCTTTCCCAAAGCAGACCATTGTTTTCAACTGGTATACTGTGAAAGAAAAGATCCGGGCCAGAACTCAGTGAGGAAGACTAATAGAAAAATGCACAGCAAAATCAACAGAATGTCAGCCCATTTTAATTAGTTATCTTCTTATTGTAATTTAGTCTGATGTGCAAAAAATAACTGTGAAAGCATTACTTCTTTATATATCTAAATACTAACATAAAAAAATCATTAAAAAATCTTTTAGTGACTTTCTATTATGTCTCATAATTGAAGTAATGGTTGCTCTACAATGCATCTACTGTGCTAGTACACATTAAGCAAACATTAGTAAAGCCAGAGAAATTTCAATGGAATGGAACAGTGTTATATTCTGATTATTTTTTATTTTTTTTTTCTGCAGTGTATCTTTCAGCCTGATAACAGCATTGAGTATATTTCAAATTCTCACTAGCCCTGAAAGATGTCACAAGAATTGTCCAGCCTGGTGAAAATCTCACACCACTTTATACCCCAGCACCATACCTCAGCATCCTTGCCCTCAATTTTGGTGACCCATTGCTGCTCAAGAAGAACTCCAAACAACTTTTCAAAAAAAAAATCTCACTTCTGAACTTAACTACATCTCTTATGTACACCAGTTTCTGCTCATGTGTTTGTCCTACCACAGGCAACTTTCCCCTGATGGAGCTTCCTTCCCAGCATACAATCTTCTCCACTTTACTCTCATAGGAACTTATCTCCATACTGAAATCTCCTCATCACTTGGGAATACATCAGTGTTGCCAAAATGTTTTGGATGCACTGGCTGCTTCCGTGTGTGGCTTTAGCTCCATCTCACTCCTGCTGGTACTCCTTCTGTCTCCTGTGTAGATTATACCGTAATGATCATTTGCTCCCCTCCTCCTTTCCATTTTTCCTCCACCTGATAACAATAAGTGTCCATTAGTGGTGCTGAAATTACCTTTGGATAACGAAGAGGTGTCTTTTTTATTAAATAAGCTTCAGTTGGAGCAGAGACATAAGCATGTGTCTAACTTCATCAATTGAAACAGACTCATTAGTTTCATGGAATTATTTACATATGCAAATTCTATTAATTACTGTTTAAGAATGGTTGGTAGGGTTGTACCCAAAAAGCATCAAACATACCAATGATATCCAGTTTGGGGGGTTTGTTGTGGTCTCTCTTTTCCACATTCCCTTTCCAGCTAACAAACACTGCTGCACTACTCTTAGAAATTTTGCTTACAGAAATACTTCAGAAACTTAGCATTAGCAGCTTCTTATTCTTTACTTCTCTCACCTCCCTTGAGAAAAACTGTGCAGAGAAGAGCATTTGGTAACGAAGTATTTCCCACTATCTTTCCAGTGTGTTTTACACTAAGGAGAGCCAGGCTGGTGAAATAATAGCTGCTCTTTTATCTCTGAAGACAGAGAGTAAAGGGAAAATATTTAAAAAAAAAAAATCAGCTTTTGAAATGACATAGAGAAAGACCATTGAAATTAGAAGATTGGAGATGTGATTCTCTGCCCTCTAACTTGAAGGAGTCAACAGAAGTCTGAAACCAGAGTTAAGCCCCCCCAAGTGCAGGCGCATGGGTAATTGCATAATAAGCTGTTTAGAGAACACTGAAAAGAAGATATTCAGAAAAAAAAAAAAAAAAGAAAAAGGCTAATTTAGCTTTTACCTTCTATGATGACTTTTAAAAAAAATATTTTCTTTTAAGTATAAGTAAAGAACAAAACTCAGGTTTGATAGCAGTCATGAAAACTTCTCCAGAAAATTTCATGGTACAAATCCCCAAACATTTTTTTAGACAAAGCTTCATCGTGGTGGGTTGACCTTGGCTGGCTGCCAGGTGCCCACCCAGCCACTCTCTCGCTCGCCCTCCTCAGTGGGACAAGCAAGAAAATAAGATGAAAAAGCTTGTGGGTCAAGATGAGGACAGGGAGATCACTCACCAATTACTGTCACAGACAAAATAGACTGAACTTGGGGAAGATTAATTTATTGCCAATTAAAAAAGAATATGATAGTCAGAAACAAAAACCAAATTAAAACCCATTCCCTCCACCCCATCTTTCTTCCGAGGCTCAACTTCACTGTTTCATTACTGACTCCTCTACCTCCTCCCCACGCTGAGCAGTGCAGGCGGATGGGGAATGGAGGGTTGGGGTGAGTCTGTAACAACTCATCTCTGCCGCTCCGTCCTCCTCACGCTGTTCCCCTGCTCCAGTGCAAGCTCTCCACCAGCTGTAGCTTCCTCCAGGGCACACCCACCTTCTCTGGTGTGGGGTCTTCCATCAGCTGCAGTGTGAATATTTGTTCCACTGTGGTCCTTCGTGGGCTGTAGGGGGACAACCTGCTTCACCATGGTCTTCTCCAGGGACTGCAGGGGAATCTCTGCTGTGGCATTTGGAGCACCTCCTCCCCCTCCATCCCTGACCCTGGCGTCTGCAAGGTTGTTTCTCTCACATTTTTCTCACTCCTTTCTCACAAAGCTGCTCTGCAGCGTTTGTTACCCTTTCTTAAATACACTTTACCAGAGGCACCACAATCTTGGCTGAGGGGCTCAGCCGTTCCCTGCGGTGGGTCCAATGAAGCCGGCTGGAACCAGCTGTGCCCAGCATGGCGCAGCCCTGGCATCTCCAACCCTGCAGTGTCCCACTACCAACGCCTTGCCATGGACACCCAATAAATTAATTCATATAGAAAATAATTTTGGTTTAACTTGGTTTAGTTATAAAACAAAGCAAATAAACCTTGAGACTAGCTTTCTCCTGGTGTATGCTGTGTTCATGGATTCCAATCAATTTAATTAAAATAGACATTTTCTCACAAATTCTATTGATTTGGATGAAGTCCCATTTCTCCATGAAATACTTTTCTCATTAAAAAATATCAACCAGCCAATTATTATTAATGTTTTAAGCCAACCTCAGCAGGCTAACTAAGCTTCTTTAATAACAGAAAAGGTTTAGAAAACAATCTGCCACAGAAATTTTAAAATTCAAATCAACCCCCAAAATTTCATATGAATTTTAATATTTAAATGCAATTGAGAAAGACGCTTAGCAGCTTTATAGTTTAGTCTCTCCCATAGCATATTCAGTGTTTATATCCTACCTAACACATGAAATTACACGTGAAAATGGATAAGAACATTTTCTTCACAGTTCAGAGAGAGATGAGTCCTAGGATGATCATTTTGATGACATTGCTAGAGGAAGGCGAAAATGAGAAATGCCCTGGATTTGGGGTTCTGAGGGTAACAATAACTGGGCTTTTTTGTGCAACAGTATTTCCCACCATGTCCCCAGTCTCAGCAAATGACATCCTTATGAGCACCCTTTTGAAGAGGCAGATGAAGAACTGGGTGCTGTGCCTCTGTGTAAGTGGACTCTTTTAAGGAAGTTCTTCGCCTTTTGAAAAATAAAGATGAAATAACAATAGTACATATTATAATTAATAATGATCACTTTCAGAATACTTTACCACTTCAAAGCACTATAGAACCATCAAGTAATTAGTGTTTGCTTAATGAAATTAACATAATTCAATATGCAACGACACTGAAACAACAGAAGGGTTTTAAAACGCACAAGCCAAATCCTGGAGCCCACCTGAGAAGCTGTGCAACTTTGTAGTCAGGTTCTACACGATCCTTGATGTGCCATGTATGCACAGTGTCCAATGGCAGCAGATTAGATCAGCAGAATAAATCACTTGGAAAACAATAAAGTCTCAAAGGAGAGTCAAGCTTTTAGATGGCTCTCCAGGGGGTCAAAATCACATACCTTGATGTTCAAGCTATTCATGCTACTAGTAGACAGGAAAGAATTGTCCAGATAAAGGTTTGGTGGGGGTTTTTTTGTGAACAGTATAAGATTTTATTGCTAATTGATTCTTACAGCTTATTCGCAGTACGATTCTGCATTTTTATATACTTAGAGGTTCCATTGACTTAAATAGGAGTAGTGAGTGCACAAGGAATGGAGAATAAGGCCTTTGAAGTTCAGTATCATTATTTAGATTTCAGGCATGCCTGGAGACAGCACTCTAGATTAATAAAATGCTTTGCTTCAATTAGCTCTGTGTCTCCTGCATCCCTCCCCAATTCCCTCTGCCCTTGTTTAACATACTCCCTTATCCCTTCGCATTATCCAGACAGGTGCTCTCCGCTACCGCAGACTGCTTCAAGTTTCACGGAGGAGATTCAGTGTGGGGAGGAGGAGGATGTATATTGGTTTCTTGGCTCTGATGCAGGAAAGGAGAATGTGTGAATCTGTATATGAGTCTGATTTGTTATCCCTGAGTATTGTTTCAGAGATCCTTTAAAAACATCTCTGAAAAAAAAATAAAGATCTGAGAAGATCTCTTAATCAGATATGCTTACTTCTATGTATGGCAAGCACATTTTCACAATCTAGCACAGAAAATGTAAATCAAAGGAGTATTACTTCTAGCTGATTAATTTTGGGAGAGAGAGAAGCCAATATAAAAGAAAAAGATATTCTTTTGTATATATGAAAGAAATCTTTATTGTGGTGGAACTCAGATTTCTGCCATGATTTTCTCTGGTTTTCCACTGTAATAAGCCCCCTCATTTCAGATTTCCTTGAAAGAGGCTTAGGAGCATAATCCAACGGCCACTGAAAACTGACGCATCCCGCAAAGTGGGGGCAGGAAATTATAAGTTTCACATTGAGTTCAACGGGAAAGTCATAAGGCCCTGCTCCTTCTCCCTTGGGGTATTTTCCTATTTTATTGTCAGTACTATAATGGGCAATCAGTTCCTGAAATGGTGCCCTGCTGTCTAGATGAAGCATTTATAGGTTTTTTAAGCAGTCCATTTGAACACTGCAGAATGAAAAAGTCAGCCCTTGTAAGTTCAGATTTTAGGGCCCTGATTCTGCACTGAACTATGTGTCGGCAAACCTCCTGCCCACTTGGAATTCAGTGCAGGATCAGGATCTCGATTTCTACATTTTTTGCTGCAATTCAGACCTTTATTTATCACAGCTGGAAACAACATTACAAATAAAAATGCTTCTAAAAACCAAAGTGTCTGTCCCTTTTAAAAGTTAACTTTCCTAGATTTATGCACATATATTTACATAGTAATCCTCTGAATGGAGATGCTGCTTCTAATGAATTAGAGGATTATTACAAAAATATATAAATCATCACAGATGTTTTCTATGCAGAAACAAAAGGAAAAGAGTCTTTTTGAGGGCCTAAAATCACAAACCAGATCCAAGAAAGACCTTATGGGCCAGATCCAATATAAGATTTAGGCCTAAAATGAAACTAAGAACTTAGGGATCATGTAAGTTCAGTCTAAATTGGGATTTAGAAGCCCAAACTTCACTACAGCCTGGACCATTAGGTCATCTCTTTTCAGCACTGCTTAATCCTTACAATACTTAAATCTAAAAAGTGCCTTCCTGTGTGGCTTAAAGTTTGCTACTGCTGAAAGTGGCCATACTTGTTCAGACCCAGCTACTGAATACATATGCCCATTGCCCAGATAAAGTCCAGGTTTAATCGGAAGATTGTAAGTCAATGAGCTATCTACTTCTCCAGAAAATATTGCTATGTCTTTTTTTTCACATCTGCTTAAAGCTCAGAACTCTTCTTCACAGGAGCTGGAGGCCCATTGCCAGCCCTGAGACAGCATTGGCCATAACCTTAATGGCAGCCACGGGAAAGGGCATGTTCCACCCACCTACTGAGGTGGGACCTTTCTGAAGCAGGAGTCATGGTATTAGAAGAGATAGCAAGTTTATGAATGACTGTCTCCTAGTTGTTATGGCATTTAGTAGGAAAGAGGTAAATCTGATTTTTTTTTTCAGGTCTTTACTCCCAGGACTATTGTCCTTCTAAGAAAATGGCATAGGAAGTGCATATCTATTCTGAGACAGAGCAAGAATATGATTTCTATCCCGCTCGAAGGACAGTAAGAGAACCCTTTCTATGGTCACTCGACTGTTCTGGATAGAACGGCTTAACTGCAAGAGCAAAGGCAAACATTTAAGATCAGCTCTCCCCACCAACTTGCTGCTCATGTCTCAGGAGTTCACAGAGCCTGGTGATTAAGGCCATTGCTGTATAGGGGAAGAGGAGGCATCAATTGCTTCAAGATTTGAAAATCTGCTTACTGGATGAATGGTTTAACTGCCAGCCTACAGTTCAAAAGACAGGGAGTGCAATTTATCACCACTTTTCAAACTCATTCCCTTTGGTGCCTATTCCCCCAAGGTGTGTAGGCTCTCAAAATCAGCATCTCACTCTTTTCATCTGAGTTCTTTCACATCAGAGCAAGAATTTATTCATGGGAACTAGCTACTTGCTCTCAGCTGAGTGACATATATCTCAGTTCACCATACCATTTTCATTCTGGGGCTCAATTAACCTTGTCTCATGTAAAATGAAAAAGAAGGATGATAGCATGAGCAGGACTGAATTTTCCATGAAGACTTTTTTTCTTAGATACATTGAAAGACTGCAGACATGGCTCCATAGGTAGATATAAAGATTCATATGGCAACCTATCCCAAATTTCAGCTGGCCAGCTGTAAGCTGACTCCAGTTCCAAGTCTGGGTGGTAGTGTTAATATGGCACTAAGCCCAAGTTAACCAAGCATCAGGACACTCGTGAGAAAATGAGAACATTGGCAACTTTGCAGTTTTGAAAGGCTTGAGACTGTGTTTTAGTCACTCCCTCAGACTCAATGAATAGTCCTATTCAGTAGCGGGTGATTATCCTTAAGAGCAGGACCTACATGCACTCTGATAGAGAGCTAGTAGAGACACCCTACTGTGACTGGGTTTTTTTTGGCAAGCCTCACCAGAGACTTTGGCAGCCTCTCTTCCTCTAAAGTGCTACTGTGCTTTTGCATGGTTGCATTCTTCATGCAAACAAATATCAAAGCCAACCCTAAGAACATGAAGAACTGATAATAATTATTGTTTTCACTGCTGGATAGCAGAGAACAACTGCAACATCGAGAAATGTCATGCTTTCTGAACATTTTTTTTAGAAAATGTATCTATTTCCTTTAGCTTAAGTAATAAAATCCAGTTATCTGACAACATATTTGAATTGTGCTTTCATTATATGGATGTACATTTTGCAATTGATTACAATTTTTAATTAAGGTCCTATGTTAGTTATCAGAATAATCAGTAACTTCCAATAACAATTTTATGTTAATATTTGTGAAATAATATATTAGACAATTTTAGAGCAAAATAAAATAAATTAAAATGTGGAATATCTTAAAGAACACACTATTTGAGTCCAAACAAAATATTTCTTTTATTAATTTTCTTTTTTACTCCATTCCATATTTGGCAATGTATTGTTGGTAGATATATGGCCATATCATTTCCAAGCTGGAAAATATTTACTTGCTTGGATTGAAAATATCTCCTTACAGTATTTCTAATGCTCTCTTAACCTCACCTCCTCTGGACTACTTTATGAAGTTTTAATTCTAGGAAGAGGGGCAAAACAATGTCCACAAAAAATTGTGATAAAGGAAAAAGATGAAAGGGAAAGAAATGCAAATGGAAAGAGACATAAAAGGGCAAATGTTTTTAGAAATTGATTAAGAGCGATAGATCATCTATTCACAATGTTAGCAGTGAAAATTATTTCCAGCTTTTGTAACAATGGTCTATCGTTCGTATGAAACATAATAGTCTAAAAAATCACTTAGGGCAGCTGTCTGCCTAACTTCTAGTGTTAACAGCTGTTGGGGTGGGAATAAGCAGTTTTATTGCTTGTCCACTTACTTACAGGCTGCAGCTTTTTGCAACACACCCCCTTCATAAACCGTGTTGGCCAAAATCGGGGAACAATAAGACCTGTTCACAAGGGGGAAAGTCCCCTATCTCATAAAAAGACAAAATGCTCTTGGCAAGATGACTCCAAAGGTTTCTCTGAGACACTGAAAATTTGTGCTGGCCAGAAGGCTTTGCTCTGCCAAGCAAGCACAATTTATTCTGTCTTGTGAGGAATGCCACAGTGAGTATGCAGGGAGCAGTGAGGTTTCTGCTGGGCAAGGTGAGAGTTCCCATCTCCTAGAGCTCTGGGTTGTGATACAGGAACAGTTTAGACTGCCAGCAATATGTGTGTTAATGATTAGTCTTGCTTCCAAGATCTTAGCAGCAAATGACCCGTCTCATGCATCACAGTACCTCCTAACCTCTTGATACTGGCTATATGCTAGACAGACTAGAGACCTATTGGAGAAAAATGTTATTACACAGCTCTGAATTATGCCATATTCTAAATGCACCGAGGCTGACATAGCCATGTAAGTGGAAGATGTCATTCCTACTATATACACCCCCATTACTGAAATTCGCACACTAGCTCTTTTTGACTCCAAGTCATTTGTTTACAAACTATCTCTAATTTGACAATTAATTCTCACACTAGGTATTTTTAACTGTGTCTTTTGTTTACTTGTAGTTGGCGTGCAGGGATTTTTGGGTCTAAGGGCCAAGAGACAAGAAGTAAGCAAACAATGACATAAAACCTAAGCACTATTTATGTTCATTTTTGGTGGCCGTCTCCTGCATGTAACCAGCATATGTATGTTTATTTTTTATTACAGTTTTAAATTATTTGGGCCAGCAGCTGGAAAGCAAAGTAGCATGCCGATATTTTCTGTCAGTGGTTCTCTTGTCATCCCTTTGACTCTAGCACAAGGTATGTGGGTTTTATTTATCTTTAACAATCTACTGATCAAATATCTATCCTCCTAGCTGTCTTATTCTGATGGAGGAATGCCATTGGTATTTCCATGGGAAATTCTACTTCTTCTAAAGGAACAGAAGACAAAAATTTTCATTATCCCAATGACAGGATGTATGATCTTAAAATTTTCTGTTTGTTAACACCTTCTCCCCCACAATCTCTCCAAATACCTTTTCTCTCAGATGGTGTAAATGAATAATGTCACCAAATTAAACTCAGTGCTGTTGTCTTCAAACTAATTTAAATTTGAATGTTGATATTTCTATTTCAACACTGTAGAGGTTTACATGTGTGCCTTTAAGTTTACCGGTTATGAGTTAATCTATTGTACGGCATCACCTCCTTCATATCTAGTCTCACTTACTCAGCAAGAAAGGTCTTTTTTGCAAGACCTTTTGCCGCTATCTAATACTGGCAAAAAACTTAGAAGTAAAGGGATAGAAAAGGGACCCAAAAAGTTTTGTCCGACAAGTCTCCCAAGACTTTTCTACTTCTCAGAAAAAGGAATCCTACAAAATGTGCATGTCTTAGAACAGAGGAATATTTTCAGCAGTTCAGAAGATTTCAATAAAAAGTAAAATTTCAAACACAGAGTTCCTTGTATGGAGACATTATTATTTTTCTGTTTCTGCTGTTTCTGCTGAAGTAATCTTACCTGATACATACTAGGGTTGTAATTGCCTTTTGAGGGAGCTGCTTCACGAGGGAGTGTTGTTCCCTGATAGACTATTACAGCTAGTTCTTACTTCTTTTTTTCACTCCCATCAGATTTAACTCCCAGTTTATTGCTCTCTAAGATAATGATACTGCACTCGACACAAATACATTTCATTCTGCCTCTACACTACAGATGCCCATGTCATACATTTTTTCTCATATCATGATCTTCCATTGAACTGATGATCCTCCAATGCTTCATAGTTCATGACATTTATGATGAGGTTATCAATAAAATATCAATAAATTCCCATCAGTGATGTTCCTGAATCTTTGTATTTTTTCTTTCCAATACAAAACTTTTTCTCTAATGAATTAATCCTTGTTGTTTTCATTCAAACAAATATATTCAAAGTATTTTCAGATGTTGTCAGACAATGATTCAAATTGCAGTAGAGATTGTCTTCAGGGAAAAAAACCTCTTCAGATGTGTAAACAGGTGGCAGCTCTGATATGTCACTGCCTAGATGTCACTGAGATATCCTGTTTATTCAGTTGTACCTGACGCCAATTTAGCAGCTTAAGAAAGGAAAAAAATACCTGACACCAATTTAGCAGCTTAAGAAAGGAAAAAAAATGTACTACTATTTTTTTTTTTAAGAAAAGATCCCAAACCAGTAGCAGCCCACGAACAATACTAGAAAATCTAACTACTTTAGAATAGTTTGATGGAAGACTACGATAGGGGTGAATCTGTGGAGCAAAACCATTAATTCAAGTGATCTGTCCTCTGCAGTAGAAGCATTTTAGATGGGGTACTTTAGAAAAGCTGCAGTCTTGTCTTATGCTGAAGTGCAGGCGGTGTGCTCCTATGGCACAACTCTTCATCTATCTTCCATGTAGACCATATAAGGCATTAAAAGGTATTCTTCAGCCATCCCCTCAATAATTACAAAGACTGGCAGAAATATAGGGTGAAAAATCTCCCTAGAGATAACGTGACTTACTGTGTACTGACTTTGACATGTAATGAGAGACATCAAAGTAAATCTACATCTACGAACTCTCCATTTTTACCAAAGATATACCAGTTACACCCACAACTCTTATCCTGAAAAAGAATTGTCTTTACATTTGTGTTAGCTACTTATATAAGTTAGGAGAACCAACGTATCTCTTTCTTTTCACAGAGTCTTATATAAATTTGAATTTTGAATGTTTTTTATTTGACATCTTTCATATAATTACTATCTTGTTTAAATATCACTGTGCTATTGCCTGAGGTAAATGCAGTAGAAAATCACTATGTTCAATGTTACTGCCTTATAGTTTCATCCCCTCTGTCAAACTGAGAACTTTTCTTAATTCTGCAGGGGAATTTTTATTTCATTTGCTTGTTCATTCCTAATATGGATGAATAAGTTGCTGGCTATCTACTTACAGCGATGGAATATTTCCTGTGTCAGTTAGCCAAGCTTAAAATGGATCTGTGCATTTTGTCATTATCACAGATACTTTTTTACCCACTGCACAATAATGAAATGTAGAAAAAACACACATTAACTTTTTAAAAAAAAATATGTAAATGATTGATAGTCAAATCAACTGCTGTTCGTTCTAAGTCTGATTCTCAAACTTAATTCAGGCTAACTTTAGGAAAGAACTGAGCACATACTTAAATCAAACTTTTGCTTCAGAAGATCTTGGAGTAAATTCAAAAGGTGGGTGTCAAGCAGGAATTCTACATTTATGTACAACAGCTGCAGAACTATACAGCACAGTGCTTGAAGTACCCAACAGCAGGGAGAACTGGGCACTGGCTTCCCTACCCAGTTTACATTAAACTGCCATTAGACAAAAAACTTATGGTGATGGCAAGAGTATGGACCAGAATGCAAATCTGGCTCTTCTCTATTCAGTGTGGTACCTTATGAGATAGGAGAAATAGATTTTATTCCAAATCTCCAGCTTCTGTGGCAATTGCTCTAACCACCAAGCCACTGTGTGAAAGGCAAACTTCTAAATGAGGTCCAGCCTCATACAGGCAGCTAATTGCATCTCAGAGTTAGGTTCTCAAATCGGAAGGTAAAGGGTGTTTAGACACCTATTTTTATCATTTCTAGTTGTCTGATCTTGAAATCACCCTGCTCAGTACTCCCACGTTTGTATATTCTGTTCTTAGGTGCCTAAGTCAGCAAAATTCAGTTCCTGGGATACAGCAAATAACCTAGACTAGCGCACAAGCTTTCCTTTGGGGCTGGTCCTTAGGCTACAACTACTGCTTTAGGTATCTACATCTGAAGGTTTTGTACCAGTGACATTTGCAAATCTCTGATATCACTTAGGAGGTGACTAACATTTCCACTGGTAATATCCCCACTATAACTAAGCTATTGCCAGAGGCCATGCATATTAACACCAAACTTCTGACAGTATGAAATTGGTAGGTGTCTAGATCATTAGATTCAAAATTCATAAAATAGACATTACTCAGTGTACTCCATAGCAAAGCCTGAAAGGCATTCTGAGTATTTCAGCTATACTGGAATATCTACAAGAGCTTTGGCAGGAGCCCAAATCTTTGAGGTGGACCAGTCTAGATCTTTTCCCTAGAGTGACCTCTCTAAAGGAAACTGAAAACACAGAAAATCCAGGCTTTAACAGTCTTTCAAATAGGATAGCTAATTATGGTTTTAGACAGAAAAACTCAAAGTTATTAGGACAGACAAATGAATAAACAATTAGTTAATTAATTTATAAACCATTTTCCACCAACCCAGTTCCTCCATGATCTTAAAGGCAGGTCCTTGCTTCTACACTTTATTTCAGTCAACCTGGCACTTTCCCAGCTGGAGCAAATGGCACTTTACTCTGCAGTTAGTAGGCACCTTGCTTCTGTCATCCCTGAAGCCTCTAACAAAGCTTTCAATTTGCCCAAGACCTACAGGATCCCAATTCATTGCTGTACCTGTCAATGCCTCCTACTCCTTTTCTGTCACCCTTGGCAATCTCCAGAACTTCCTACCTCTGTACTTGCTCAGATGCTCTCCAGAAAAGGTCCAAACTGCCCTACAGAAGGAATCCACATGGCCCACTCCTTTTGGAGGAATATAAACATAATTTTCAACAGTGAATTAAAAAAGAAAAAAATTCTCTCAAGTATTTACAGTTGTGAACCTTACCTTAAGAAAGTGATCTTTACAGCAGGCAAGAAAATGCCTAGATCATTCCATTTCTTCATGGCACTCTTACTCATCATCTCCTCGTTCAGCGTATCGCAGGCCTATCAGTCCAACACACCCTCACACTGCAGACCAAGGATAGCATCTAACTCTGCAACACTGCAACAACAGTCAAGGGCTGCAATATTCATTTGTAACCCTGCTGGCTCTCTTAAGAATGATGCCCGGAAACCTGGAGTGCCTAAAGAAAAATTTTTTGAGACACAAATTAAGCAAAGCTCAATTTGAAACTATATTCAAACTGGTTTGGTTAGTTAGTTAGTTAGTTTGGTTTTTTTTTTTCAAATTTAGTACTGCTAACAACATTTACAGGATTGGTTTCATAATGGGAATTTGAAGCTATTGATTTCATACGGGCATTACTGGATCTCATAGGAGCAATAAAAAAAAAAATAAGATTCTATGCAGAAATGTTTATCCATTGGTATTCGTCTCTTAAAGCTTTCTGTACTCTGTGATAACATGACCTTTGTATTTTCTATTGACCACCAGACTTGTATTCCATATAATACTGTATTTAAATATTAATGTATTAAAGCATATAACTGTATCATATGTTACCTTTTTGTTCCATTTCTCTCTTAACTTATACTAGAGGGTTTAGATTTGAAAAAAATGTGAAATATGTCCTTGAAAACTTGTAACTAGATCTTTATAAATATTACAAAAACAATAATTTTGCATCAGTATGGTGAACAAGTAGCAAAGTGCCTGAAGAATATAAATTGAATGTTCTCTAGAAGAATCGGTAAAGGTTAAAATTCATCATTTTAACTGATAGGCTTTCTTTGGGAAATAACTGATGCAGTGAATACAAAATGCTATGATAATTTTGTGTTTCTCCTCAGTGGCTGTTTTCTTCCTTGAAAAACAATATCTCTTCAATAATAAAGCATACCTTTTCCATTCATTCTACAAGTAAAGTTTCCTGTAATGCTTGTCTTCATACACACTTGATAGGTTGGGGTTTGTTTTTTGTTTGGTTTTTTTTTCACTTAAAATGGAAACTTTTTATCAGAATGGAGTGAACACTTCTGTCCTTTTCAGGAGAGGCTGCAATCCTATAGGAAATACACTGTGACTTAGATCTTTTTAGGAAAACATTTAACCTAGACATGATATGAAGACTGGTTGCTAAATACCACATTTACTACCACAGTTTCCATAGTGATTTTCAGACTGTAGCAGGCTGGAGGCTAAACTAGAAAAATAGGCATAAATACAATTTATGCTAGAAATAACAGCAGTATTTAGAAGCACCTGTTTGTCTCAGGCACTGCACCAATGCCGGTAACAGATATCTTTTCTTTTCAAAGTGATACTGACTACTAAGCGAAGTAGAAACATACGGCCATCTTTCTATAGTTAGAAAAGTGAATTACAAAGAAATTGAATGACGTTTTTTTTTTTCCCAGGAAGACTGTCACAGAAATGAACTCAGGTCTGTCAAGCTTCAGTCCAGATTACAAACAGGACTTCAGTTTTCCATCAAGTAACTTTACTCCCTTTAACTATTGTTCAAACTGCAGCTTAACCTCCTGTGCTGATGGCCCGAAGCAGCTGATTTGCATGTAAATCAGGTATCAATTTGTGGAGATTAGCTAATTCCAAGTAATATTATTTCTTTCCATTATGTCAATACTTCCACCCACAAAAGGCTCTCAGTACAAATGTTAATTTGAGGTGCAAAACAGGTTTTTAATTGCTTTGCCGATTTAAAACTTACTAGTATGATGAGACTGTGGTAAAACAGGGGCATACAGGGTCCTGATTTGTACTTAGCACTGCTGGCTGGTGATCTGACTATCATTAGTTTAAACATTTCCAAACTTTCTCCATGAGATAATCATTGCCCACCCTGAGTGTCAGGCATCCCATGATCCCCAAGAAGCAGCTCTGTGGTGGACAGACCCGGTCTCTTGGCACGGAGCACTGTTTCGGCAGGCGAAGAAAGGAGCTGCAGGTACGTGTACGCAAGCCCCAGGTGCAGAAACTGTGCTGTAGCGCTGCGGGTTAGGGACACATTTTTCTTTCTTAATTCACCTTCAGACAGACATATCCCCCCCGCTCAAATCTCTCTAAAAGTTCACCACAAAAGGCACAATGACTCCGAGTGTGTGTTTGTGTGAAGTTCACCCCTAATCTTTACATGAGCTAAGAATTATTCCTGCTCCCTTTATATCTTTGTCTTTTTTTTTTTCCCTTTTCTTTCTGCAGGCTATTCAGATAAGGATTTTCATTGTCACTGTTCCCACTTTACTCTGAATAAGTGGAGTGTATGAAAAAGCAAAACTCACAAAAGAATGACTCGCAAACACTGATGCCACCGCTGGACTTGAATTCAAAGCTATCACACAAGGACACTGTTAACATTTATCCTCCTCTCTGTAGGCTGACAAATTAAAATATTACTTGAAGTCTTGGATCAGTTTCTGCCACAGCGTTTCATTTTGATTGATGTCCTCTATTAATATCAGTGATGCTAGTTAGCTTTAAGACACCCCAAAGGGTAGTCAACTAGTTAAAACTCCAAATGAACCTCATGCCAGCTGTTTAGCCCCTTGAAAGTTTTGCTGAACATTGACAGAAGACCTTATCAATCATTACAACTAAGTGCTTTCAGACTGTCCCTTCTAAGGAGAGTCAGTTGAAGTACCATCTGCTATTCTGCTTTTAAAACTCACTGGTCTCCTTCTCTAAGGCAGCCGTTTCACTTTTGAAATGATGTTTCTTTTGCAAGAGAGTGATGGGCTGATGAAGAAAAGTTTTTGTTTTAATAATCAGCAGTTTCTATGATGTGACATAATTTTTGCAGTGCTCAGGGCCTTTTACAAATCAAAAGGAATCCAACTAAAACAGTAATTAATGTCACATACGGCCTATTTAATTAAAAATTTCTAATCTTTGATTAAACCTCCTCACACATTCTTGTGACTGCAAACTGTTGTCTGAAAAGAGAAAGTAATTGGGTACATAATCTATTGCATCTTCTAACTGACACCTGCTAATTGTCTCAGCAGCAAATGGCAACAATAATTTAGAAAGTTAAAAAGTGTATCTTAAATATTCAACAGATTTTTTTCTGTATTATGTATTCCTTTACTACACTACGAAGATCTCTTCCTGAATTTATCCCTTTAAGAATTTTCTGCTCTCTAAGAAAATTATTCCAGTGTTTTTTAACAACATGCTTTCCTACAGAGAACACAAAACATATGATTTACTGGTTCATTCTTTTAATGTGCAGTTAATGTTTTAAATGTTACTATTCATCTCTAATTATATTTTTTTTCTAAAAAATATTGACTAATCTGCACATTGCAAACAGGTTTCTATGCCCATAGCTTACAGGAAGAAAACCAGGAGGAATGAGCCACAGAAATTACCTCCACAGGAATTCTGACTAATTCTGAATTTCAGCTGGGGAAAAACTGGCAGGTATAACCACTTTCAGCTCTACGGTGATGGACCTGCCCCCTCTTCATCATCCTCTTGGGATCTTAGCTTCAGCACTAGCAGTACAAAGAAGACTGTTAAGGCAAGAGTGCCTTGGAGGAAATAATACATCTTTTTTTTTTTTTTTTTTTTCTTCTTTTCATCAGTGCAGAGTCTAACTCTGTGATTTAGCAAAAATTGTAGTCGCTATTCTGTCTGTGTTTACTGCTGAGGTGCTCTTGCTTCCTAGGCTTATGGCTAATCTACCAGCTAGATTTTTTTTTCCTGTCTTCTATGGCACGATCATTTGTTGTTTGCAGTTTTTCTGAACTAGAATTGTGACACTCCAAATATATTGGTACTCCCAACTGAAATTCCCAATAAGTATTTTGTCTGCTTTATATCTTATTTTACCAATATTTTAAAACGTCCTTTGACACATTGAATGAAACATTCTCAGGGAAAAATACCACCACTGTCTTTTGATAGCACATGTTTCAAAGACATGCATAATCCCCCAAGCCAACTGGAAGGTGAAGTGTGTCTGCAAATATTTTTTTTGTTATGATGGCTTCAGACACAGCTGAGCTCTCAGACCTCCAGTCAAGGTGGGTACAGTACTACCTACTTGGGTACAGTCATTTTCAACTTTCTTGCAACCCCAAACACATCCAGACCCACCCCAATATCCGAAACTGGTATGCTGCAACCATAAAGGAATCGTTGCACCCCAGTGGTGGTTGTGAAGGTGTCCACGTGGGATGGTCCAGAGACTTCTAACCAAGCTCTACAGAGAATTCTATGTCCACTGAACTGTATCTATCCTTTTTCATCAAGAAATGTACAAAGAAAGGAAAGAACTGTTTTCCCTGTTTTACAGGTGGAGAAACTGTAGCACAGCAAACAGAAAGAACCTGTCCAAGATCACAGGGCCAATCAGTGGTAGAGTCAGCAAAATAAACTTGTGTCACTTGATTTCCATATTGCTTCTCTACAGTCAAAATAACAAAATAGCTATCTATCAATACATGTGAATGTGTAGAGACAGATAAAGATATAGATGATCTAGATAGCTTTGTGACTGTTACTACAGCAAGTTGGCTGCAGGATGCTAATAGAATAATAAATCAATACAGCAGAAGCCTTGAATACATTTTTTTTTTTTACATAATCATAGACTTTCAAATGTCCAAATTTGGGCTGCTTGGACAAATCACATATTTTCTCCATCTACAGTATCTTCAGTTATTCATCTTTTTTTTCCTCCCTGCTTCCTGCCTTCATTATCTCTCACCTGCTGTGACCTCTTAGCCACTGTAACCTTCTTCCCTCTAATCTCCCTCCTCCAGTCCACTCCAAACACTGCGGCCAAGGTTATCTTTCTTGTTCACCACTCTGATCATGTCAAGTCATGTCTCAGTCCCTCAGGTGGTTTTCTGTCTCATTACACTACAAGGTCAAATTTCTCCTCTGTAATTGCAAGGCTTTGCAAGAATCTGCAAGAATATTTCTCTTCTCTATCATGCCAACCAACCTCACTTTCCTCTTTCAGGTCTCTTTACACATTCTGTGTAAATTTGGTTATGAGTGCTTTGGGGCAAGAGTCTTGGTTTTGAAAATACGAGGCATTTGTGAAGTTGCAGATATAACAATGACATTGAAGAAATAATAATTATGAAATTTACTTTGTTATCTTGCACCACACTGTAAATAAACATACAAAATAGCATTTAAGTATTTAGGACTAAGTAAAAAATAGAAATGTCTCCAATTCTCTTTTTCTCCGGATTTATACTCAACCAAAGGAAAATGAATAGTGGTTACTATGTGTGAGTCAGATATACTTGACAAATCTGATTCCCTCACCAGATTGCCTTTCCTTTGAAGGTTGACCATAATCAGTTGATACATATTTAAACCAAATCTTGGACTTTACCATAGAGTAAAGAATACTTTTGATTCTTATTAAGACAAGACCCCTGACAGCATGCTATGAGCTCTGTGACTTTCTCAAAAGACATTTGAGCCATAGTTAATTCTGAAATAAATACGCTGTCTTTCAACCAAACAGCTCCTACTGCAAAAAGATAAGTAGACCTAAATCTGTAAAACAAAAAAGAGGAAAGTGGATTACGGGGGGGGAATCACAGGCAAGGCTTATGTCAATTCAAAATGTTGGGAAAAAACTCTCTCTCCTCTCTCTCTCTCAAAAAAAAAAAAAAAAAAAAAAAATTGGGAAAGAAAGAAAAAAAGCCACAGACATAACAGAACCTTTTATTCCCAGGAGTTCCCTCAGGCAAGGGGCATTTCAGCTTGTTTATCATACAAATCTTTCACATAATTCAGCTATTAGGCAACAAGACTCTATAATCTATTGTCAGTTAAATTAATGTCTGTAAATCTTTACTGCTGATGATATTATAGTATCAGAAACATCTAAGGGCAACTGCTTTCAGTTTTATTGACAGAAGCAGTAGGAAATGGAAGCAAAAACTTGCAGCAGCAGAGCAGTAACTCTTTCTAAAGCAAATGTGGTGTATGTGATCCATTTCTTTTAGCTTAGCTATGAAAAAAACTAACAGAAGAATTAAAATTTAAAAAAAAAAAAAAAAAGCCTGGCCACACAAGGTTTACATCTTGATATGCAATTAACTTGATTAATTAGCAGTGTGCTTCTTAAAACATAAAGTGTAGATGAGTTAAGTGAGAAAAAAAAATCCACTACAAATTTCTGTATCTGATACTACTGTGGGAAAACAATCCCCCTCCCCAATTTATCAAAGTAATTGAAACAGCAAAAGAGATAAAAATGTATCATCATAAAGTGATATAGAAATTAATCTACTTGAGAGCTCAACATGTTACGCTGATCACTAGCTGCCTAAATTCAAACATGCATTCACATTATTTGTGATATATACTCCACACAGGTAGAGACATAGACTATAAGGCGTGCCAACTCTTCATCTTTATCTGCTCTAACAATGTTGATAGAAGTTTGCTTACTACTCTTTCTTTGAAATACTGCAACAATGCTAGAAACATCGACATCTACAATTAAAACATATCTTGTTAAATTTGATCACACCTGTTAATGTCAGGTGTGATTGCACTAGTCCTAGTAAAAATGTACCAGAGACTCTACTCTCCACTTTGTGGTGCTAGTGAGTCAATGTTGATAATGAGTAAGTCTAAATATTTGATTGAAATTATCTTATTTGGAGGAAAAAAAAAAAAAAAAAAGGAAAATCAAAATCCACTGGAACAGACTACAGTTTCTTTTTCAGAATATCTCTGAACCAAATTAGAGCAATATTTCAGTGTGGCAGCCAAGCATGTTTACATATTTAATTTTAAATAATTTACATTACCTTTTACTGGGATAGTTTTACTCTGGCTGTTATGGTAGAAATCTTATAAATTATTGATTGCTTACTAAATCATTGTTGTGCTCACCTATATTAAGATTAAAAAAAAAAAATCATTTTCAGTATCGTAGTGTGTATTTTTACTGCCATGGTAATCAATGGCAAAATTCTATCTGATTTCAGAAGGATGATGATAATTCTCCATGTTTAAACCTGGCTATCTGTCTCCTAGACTTTCCTTTCTAATAAAATGAACAGATTTATTCAATGCAAATTACTCAAAGTTATTTATTTGACTGCAGATAAACAACATATAATTGGAAGTGAATGCTCATTTATGTTTTTCCAAAAAGTGTTCTATGGACAGAAGCAATGATGTAAAGAGATTGTGATACTTTTACTTAAAAAAGGAAGGAGGGAAGGAAGGAAGGAAGGAAGGAAGGAAGGAAGGAAGGAAGGAATATGCTTTTGTTTGGGATCTGCCAATAGCCATCACTGAGTTTTAGTTCACGGTTCTCAGTTTTCTTCTTGTTGTGGAACACAGCCTCTTTCCATTTAACATTCTAGTTTTGTCCCTGTGTGATTTTCAGTGCTGTGGTACTTAGAAAGGATGACAAAACTTCAATACTTGTTTATTCTTCAGGTCAATATTGAAATAATTGTCCCGATACATTAGAAATGTTAGCTGTGTTATTGTTGTTCTTGACACCTGCTATTTACCCCACAGAAGGGAAAAAGAACATATCTTTATCATCTTTTTTTTTTTCCTAATTAATTGCATAAATATGCTTAATACCAGAAAAGACCTGTTAAACCCAATGAGAATTTGTTCTTCTATTTAGTAGGGTAAGAGTTAGGCCTTGGCTATACTGTAGCCAACTATGAAATGATTTACTAATTTTAAATTCATGCCAGTCATACACAACAGGAAGCCCCCAAAGTATTAGTATTTGCCTAACTCTGTTTATTAACCATCTTTGTTCCCTTTATGTGATTAGGTGTGAACACTAATTATTGTCATTTTTCTTTTTGGTCCGCTGACTGGAAGGAGAATATGTGTATTAGAATCTGCCAGAGGGCATCCTCAGCTTCAACTCTAAATGAGCAAACTGAAGAAGAATACTTTCACCAGACAGAATAAAGAGATTAAATATTAATCTGTAGATGAGCTTTAGTTTCTTAGTAGAGGCTGTACACTTTGTATATGTGGACATTTAGTAATAGAATCGTTTTGATTGGAAAAGACCTGTGATGTATTGCTTAGGTCTGCCAGCCGTAGCTTTGTATTATTTCTTATTTTAAACACGTTGAACTAGACAGCATAGACAACATTTTGGTCTCTTTGAGGTCTTTCAAAATCCTCCTGCGAATCTACTCTGTATTTTTGACAATTTTTCTTTTATGCACTTACCGTATGATAAGTGGCTGTTCAGAGGTTTGGGCCCAATTCCCAGGGTACTGTAGCCAGTTGTTTGAGGCAGTTGCTGTTTACTACAAGACAGTAAACAATGGCCCCTGTTTGTGAACTCTTTCCCATAAAGTCTGTAAACGAAAGAGCTTGTTTTATGAAATGCTTAAGAATAGTCACAAGCTAAAAACTAGAATTCTCCTCGATCATTGGTTAAAAAACCCAAACAAACAAAAAACCTGAAAGAAGTTGTGATTCAAAGTTCATTAATTAATGAAATGCGTTTCTCTCTAACTTCAGTTACTTCAGGACTTCTTTGCTTTTTGCACCACACTGGCCAAATGATAACAAGATGATCATGTAGGTGAAGGCTAGAAGCTGGGTGTGCTTTGATGAGCTTTTAGTAGGAAAACTCAACAAGTAGCTACTTGGTAAAGTTCTGCAAGAGAGCGGAATCAGGATTACAGCCATTATACCGTAGAGACAATTTACCTCTGCTGAGGAAGTGAATGCTATACTAACATGACTACAGCCTTTAAAGATCAGAGACAATGATCAGGAACACCACTTTCTCTTAGAGAAGAAAATAACAAAGCAATTTAAAATGCACTTACAGTTTTCTATATGATTATGTCTTGTAATAAGAGCTCAATAACATCTGAATTCAGACATTTTGGTGACCTAATATATTTCATACAGCTTAGGGCCCTGACACCATCAGCAGTGATTTTATCTTTCTTTTGGTCATGTGTGGTCTTTTCCAATATACAGGTTTTTGATAGACATTCATCACTGTAGCATGAGAACATCTAATACTAGTGTACCAAGCAGTACAAATTAATCTATTTTAATTTTGTTCTGCCATCCTTGCTTCAAAGAGAAAAGTGTAAACTGTTTCATCTTAGTAAATTAAAGTTACCTACATATAAATTTTGCTATATATTTCCATTAAAGCAAGCTAAGTAAAGAGAAAAGTCTTGCACCTAAACCAGAAACTTGCTGAGGTGTAAAATAGTCATTGTTTCTCATGGGATTTCATCCTGCTGTTGCGGGTCTGTCCACCAAAGATCTCAGGTCCTTCTTCAGATAAAGTATATTTATGGCAGACTGTTCTGCTGGGAAAAAAAGAAAAATTGTCAACTACAGTCTTCACAAAGGACCTGCTCTTTTCAATACATTGAATCATTAAGTACCTTCAGATAAGGGTGAGATATTGAATTTGACTGATACGCCCCAAGACAGGCTTCGTGCTCTCACACGGGAGGTGGCAGCCAGTGTTACAGAGGAGTTGCACTGCAGCACCGTGTCAGCTGGAGTTTCTTGTGCAATGAGGACGTATGGCCTCGCCATTACAGAAATGAGGATATAACTGATGCCAGGTCATCATTCACCATTAAAAAAATGGCATGTTCTTGTGCCCCAGAGATGTTTACATACCTTTAATTTGACATGTAAATTAAGTAGTTAATTAAAAAGTAAATTTTACTTCTTCAGTAAAACTTTAAATAGCAATCCTCCAGAAAGTATTTAATTTAGGTTTAATAGGAGTCACTACACATTAAACAGGAACTAGTTATTAAGAGATACAGAAGTAAAAATAGGATAAAAATAAATTATATATTCCCTACCTCTGTACAAATATATTTAAAAAAACTATCCTATTTTAGTAACATAACTGACTCATTAGATCCAAATTAAACACCTGTAGTGTAAAACAAATCTTAATTTAAAACATTACCCATCTTAATATAGTAGACTCGCCTTTACACACTACAGTAGACACATGTAGTGGAACAGGCAAATGGCACAAGTTAGCCATTTAAATACTTAATGACTGTGCACGTTAAATAAAAACTGTCTGCAACATATATTTTGTAGTGATTTATTTGCAATTCAGATGTTATGTCTAGATGTATGTAAAGCCATTAAGTCTGCTAAAAATTTAAGATATTATAATAAACCAGAAAATTGTAGCAATTCATATATGTTAATTTCTTGACATCATTATAAATTCCTCACAGCAGCAGCCATGAATACACTTTCCTGTATAAAACTAAAAACTATTTTGGTACCTAACAGATAAAACTCAACAACAGAAATACTAAAGATATTTATATTTGCATGGATTTCTTTTCTGTTTCTCTTTTTCTATTTTTTTCCATAGGTAATCCAACAAAATGTGCTTTTTTTTAAGATTTTCAGAGTAACAAATGATTTTATGTACTGATCAATAAAATGCCCTAAAGGACCTAATTTCCAGGACATGGATACTTTGCAATTTAATAATAATAATAATAATAATAATAATAATAATAATAATAATAAATCAAGTCTCTTTAAAATGTCTTTCATAAAGACAGATAAATGCACTAAGCAATTTTAGTGGTCCAAGGATACAGTATTTCATATTTTAATTTTAGGATCTGGTTTTGGTTTTGCAGCAGGTTATAGGATTTTTTAAACATTAATTTTGCACCTTGGGTATTACATTGGGTTCTATTTTTTTTATAGCGCTGGATTCTGACTAATCACTTGTGACAAGACTGTAAGACAACAGTTTGCCTGCAGAAAGGGGGATGCGTAGCAGCGCCATCCCAGGAGCGAACGGAGAAGGGAATTATGACTTTTAGAAACCTAATTTCCTCTCTGGCTTGCCCCTGGCTCTAAGGGGGGGCACAAACTCCTACTGCTCTGTGCTGGCAGCCAACTGTCAGGTCAGCTTATCTCAGATGGCCAATGTGTTGAGGGGACGTAGCCAAAACCCCGCGTGTCCCTGAGCGCCGGCTGCCAATGCCCCATCAGGACAGGGACCGGTGGCCTCACGCAGGCTGCTGTCATCACTCTCCAGTTTTCGCTGTGACCTGCAGTCCCACTAGCCCATGCCAGGAAGCAAGATCTCAAGCGTCCCTTATTTTCCTGCGCACTGGGGATAAGAGCATTTGACAAGCTTATTTAGCGATTACGCCACTGAAACCAGTATTGAGGCCTGAATTTGGTAGGCAAACAAGGCGAAGCAATCATCTGCTACCCCATTATCCAGTTTTAGCTGTACTGGACACATCAGGCAAAGAACGTCAGCTTGCAATGCCCGTGAGCCCTTGCAAATTCATCAGAGGTGGGGCTGTCCCTAGAACCTCACTCGCCATCAGAAAATGAAAGGGAACTTCATACAAATAAATGGGTTGTGTTGCGTCTACAGACATGTCAAGCTTTGAAAACCTCATGCTCCAGACAGCCTTGCCTCGCTGCTAATTGGTATGTTTTTCTTTAAAAAGTGAAGATTCTAACCTTTTACTTGACAGATATGTGGGTAAAATGCCACATAACATTTTGAAAGCTTATCTATAGTCCGCTGTTTACGAGTCTTGTTTATGTTGGAGCTCACACAGCAGTATACAAATGAAAAGGGTTAGCAGGAACAAAACTGAATGGTTGGCTTCAAATAGATGTGTAAACTAGCGAAGAAAGGTTTTCACCTACAGAAAGTCTAAAGATGTTGCTCCCTTTTAAAAGGCAACCATACAAATGTGACACTTGACTCAACAGATTTTTTTTATTATCATTATTTATTTGCAGTTGTGTCCCTGGACTTTTGGGGTGGAGAGTAGAGACAATTTCATTACCTGTTCTTTTGGTTTGTTTTCTTTCTTTCTTTCTCTCTAATCTTACGAAATTGCAGCTAGGAGAGGGTAAATGGGATTCCATTTCTCTGCGAGATTTAGCAACAGAATTGTTTACAGTGTTGCAATCAGTCATGTTTAAAGTAGAGCTACTAACTGCATAACTGAATAAGGGAATACTTTGGAAATAAAAGGGTTGCATAACAGGCAAATTTAGCTTGTAGAATCTTTAGTATGCAATGTATAAGAAATTTCATAAACCCTAGGGAGACTTTGCAATTTTGTCAGTGGGTGCAAAATGCTAACTTAGAAAAACTAAAATGACAAAAATAAGGAAATAACTGACAATCAAAAAGCTCACTTAATTATTTTTTGTTGTTATTTTTGGTTTTGTTTCCAGTAGGAACTTTATCTCCTGCAAATTTATACACACAGATTACGTTGCATTTATAGTTCAGGCTTATTCTCTTCAGAAAACTAAGCACTGCACTTGGAAACCAAAAGACCATGACATCTTCATCCCACCTGGTGAATAACTGTAAGAATACCGGCAGAGGTGAATTTCTGTGGCTCAGGAATATGTAGTATATTACATCTAAATTATTGCGGAGTCTTTCTCAATCCTCTGCTTCCTGCCACTACTTAGAGATGGCAGCACCAGACCTGAATTTCCACAAAGACATTGGTCTTGCCTTCTCAAGTAAACTGATGGCCTGTCTGACTGATGTTACAGCTTTCAACCTCTAAGTAGTTGTTCGAGAGGAAAAAGTGATGCATTGAACTCTGCAACGATTCCTTGGCTACTGCCAGTAAACATTAGCTCTGAAGCAACTGTAATACTGAAATACTACAAGAGAGTGAACAATAAAAACCTACCATCCCATAAGAAGCAGTGCCTGGATGCTTAAAATTTGGGAAAATGTTCTAAGTAAGTGACGCAAACCTACTGCAGCTTGAAGGTGTGAAATGTGGGAAGCCTGCGATGTTCCAGTTAAAAACCTTCCTGGCTCTGCTATGCTAGCCAGAGATTCAACTTGACTCAACAACAATATCAGCCTGATCTCAATAATATTGTAACTTACAAAATGCAGTTATTTTCTTCTTAAAGGAGGTCAAGTGAAACACTAAACTGAGATTTCCGTGAATTCCAAAATATTAATTATTAATAATATTAATATAATATCTTAATATTATTGGGGACATTCCTGCATAAGAAACATGAGAAATATCCAGCAGCTTCCTCAGAATCTGTCGGGTCAGTAATCTTGTTTGTTTAGTCTTTTTGTTTGGTTACTTTTTTAATGATGAGAAGTGAAAAGATGCATTCCATATCTGACCTCACTGAGCATAACCTCGAAGTCTTCTTGGTAGAGCCTCTTTCTTACAGTTCCATGCAGCAGATGCTTTTTCCTGTAGAATGCTCTCATGAAATACATTTGTCAAGACTTGTGTCAGGGCCCCCATTTTCTTTGACTTTTCTGACCTTTCATATCATCAGATATGGTCTTCTTGAAATGTTGCTTTAATTTTGGTTTCTCCAACTTTGTCCTCTAGCAGTACTCTACCAGTACTTCTATCTGCACAACTGAAGTCGCTCAGCCAGATCTTTGAGCTGGATCTGCTTCTATCTTTTCCTTATAGTGAGCACTACCAGCACCCCCAGAAAAGTTTTAAAGCCCAAAGATGAGATTTTACTCCAAAACAAAGCTTCATAAAACATCCAAAGTGAGACAGAAAAGGTGCAGATGAACATTCCCTGGCTCACGTTGCTGTGAGACGGCAGGTCTGCTTGTCCGTCCACGTACAGTCTCTGTTCCACAGGTTTGCAGCGAATTACGCATAGTTCCCTCTCCAAGCCCAAGAGAACATTTTCTTTCCTTCCCCTCTGAGACTTGAACAGCAGTTCTCTTCCCCGCTTTTCTCAGCACTTTCCAGAGTTTCTGCTCACTCTTGTCTTTTTTTTTTTTTTTTCTCTCCCTTCCACCTTTTCCTTTTTTATCCTGCACTTCCATAAGTTTCTTCACTTGTGCATTCGCAGGGAAGGCACAATCTCCCCCCGCTTTCTGGAGTGAAGCCTAAGCCAGAGGGGAACAAGAAGACAAACATCTGTCCTGTCCTGCCACATAATCTTTAAAGGACATAAGAGACATTAACCTACAATAACTGCAGACAAACTAAACACCATCTACTAAACCAAATATTTAATAAATTTTAATGACATTTATAAATTCCTAAACAAATATTAAATCATTATAATAATAAAGGGTGTATGTGTTCTAATCTCTAACAAACTTGTCACAAATAATTCACAAAACAGATTTTCATCAGTAAAGTACTTCACTATTCAGTGAAACAAAATATATTGCTGATCTCTATAGGGTTTAATGCAATTTTTTATTAAAAAAATTGCCAGGTTTAAGAAAAATCCATAAAATATTTGCTTCAGAAAAGTTTCTAAATGCTTCAGAGAATATCCTTTCTTTGAAAATGCAAATATTTTCTATTCTATGTTACAAAATCTAATGTCTATATTTACACAGTATATTCCTATCTCACTGCTAATATCAGTGCATGCATTATGACAACATGCCAAGTCATACATTTGTTGATATTACTGTGCCATATCGTACCCCTAGGATTAGCACCATGTTATAATAAAATGGCTAAAAAGTTTTAATTTTTAATATTCTAGGTATTTTTAAAGGAGGCTATGTAAGTAAACAAACAGTCCACTTGACCATTAACTGAGCATCTGTCTCTCTGCCTCTCTGTCATTCTGCCCAGTAACTTTGTGACTTACTGGATAATTTCAGTCAATTTTGCAAATGGGACATTGTGGTGGGTTGACCTTGGCTGGACACCAGGTGTCCACCAAGCCGCTCTATCATTCCCCTTCTCAGCAGGACGGGGAGAAGGGTAGGTGGGTGGGGAAGAGAAAATAAGAAGGGAAAAAACCTCATGAGTCAAGACAAAGGCAGTTTAGTAAAGCAAAAGCAAAGGTGACAAGCGGAAGCAAAAGAAAACCAAAAGCTTTATTCTCTACTTCCCATCAGCAGGTGATGTCCAGCCACTTCCCAGGAAGTAGGCCTTCAGTACGTGCAGTGGTTGCTCTGAAAGACAAACGTCATAGATAACAAATGCCCCCCGTTCTTCCTCCTTTCTCTTAGCCTTTATTGCTGAGCAGACGCCATATGGTATGGAAAATCCCTTTGGCCAGTTTGGGTCAGCTGTCCTGGCTGTGTCCCCTCCCAAGATCTTGCCCACCCCCAGCCCAAAGGTGAGGGGGGGACACAAATGTCGTAGAGACAGCCTTGGTGCTGTGCCAGCACTGCTCAGCAGCAGCCACAACACCGGTGTGTTACCAACACCTTGCTGGCTACCAATGCACAGCACAGCACTGTGAGGGCTGCTGGGGGGGAAAACTAACTCCAGCTCAGCCAGATCCGATACAGATAGACATTTCAAAGGTGATCGTAGTTTAAATTTCATTCCAGTTGGTGGTTATGTATGGGAGATAAAATGATACCCTAAATGAGAGAAGGAAAATTAGCCGTTGTACCTCTCCAGGCAGTTGCTGCCTGGGCCAGCAGCACGTGCCTCTCAGTTAGCCACTCACGTCTGCAGGGTAACCATCACTGAAGACACAGGAGGAAGCTGGTGGTACTGGTAGTGGGGAAATTAAAAGACACACCTGTAGGAAACAGGTTTTCATGAGTTTGATTGCTCTTAAATAATTGCTTTATTTTTTAAAATCATTAAGTAAACTTCTACTTAGTCTGAAACACGCTGGGTTGATTTCGATGTGTCCTGCTTTCACTCTAATAATAATAATAATAATAAATGTTTCTACATTCTGTGCTCAACAGTCATTAAATAACATGCCTGAAAAGAAGCATGAGAATCCAAGTCCTAAGCCACTTACCTGTGGCCTAACAAGTCACCCTTTCTGTAAGCCTAATGAATCTTTGTGTGTGTTTGTTTCCAAAACGACACAGGTACAACTGTAAATGTAATACTTCCCAGCTAGATAGAAGAAGTAGGTCTCAACTGTTTCAGTGACAATCTCAGGTTTATCTCCTACTTGCTAATTCTCTTTGCCTGAAGTCTTTTTAAATAGCCCTATGTCCTACTTCAGCACCCTTTTCCTGTTTGTCTCTCTTCTCGGCCCCTGCCCCTCCATTTCACCACTAACATCATTTGCAGGCACTTACCTGCCTTTACCTACTATACTGTTATTTCTTGTTCTCTTTCTCAGCAACCATCCTCTCTTCTACATGTCTTGCTGGTGTGGACTCACATTTAAATTGACATAAAACTGCTCACATACAGAGTGTCAAATGTAATTTTATCTATTGTTCTATTGCTACTTTGAAACAATACTAATAAATGGAAGAAATGTCCTTTTAATCTATGTAAGTTGTGCTGCTTTGCTATTATGGGAATATCAAATCAGTGGAAAGGTTCCTATTGATTTAATTGAGTTTCTGGACAGTACTTCTCTTACATTTCTCTAGATGACATATAATTCCTATTTTTAATTGTCATTTTAACTAATTTCCCTAGTACTAAAAGTAAAGCTTGACACAGCGTAATTCCTTCATCACACTTTTAGTCCTTTTAAAAGACAAACAGATTTTGTACCTTTTAATCCTCACACATAGTAACCGATCTTAATGACTGCATATTTTTAACAGTTCATTTACTTCATTTTCAGATTCTGTAAGAACGCTTGATGACTACCATTTAGTTAGATGCTTTTTGCTCTTTAAGAATCTCTCTGTTGACACCTCAGTACACACCCACATCTCATCTTTGTTACTAAAAAAAAAGTTGACCTAAGGAAATGTATTCATTTGCTATGACTACTAGAGTACAGAAATTTAATTTTCTGCAATACTTTTATAGCTGGCCAACTAATAGGTCCATCAGTTCTGTCGTGGCTTCCTCGTACTGGTAAAGCATATGTTTGGTTTTTAGCAGGTAATTCATTCTCTTATATACGGATCCTTTGCTCCTCAGATTCCCTCCTTGGCCTTTCTAATTTTACTTCTTTGTATTGTTTTCAAGATGATTGGATTTGGGCTTTCCCAATGATACATTTTAGGCTCAAATAACTTAAATATTGAACCTTGACATTTAACTACATTGATCTTTTCCTTGCCTTCCTATTTTCTTTTATTTGTTTAGGGATATTTGTTCTGAGACTTTTGTGCTATGCTTAAGTACCCTCCATGCTGAGACTAAAGATTTTCATTTCAACACTTCTGATTGAGGATATTTCTCATTTATTTCCTTTTTTTTTGAAAGTAGCAAGGTTTACCTGTCTTTGCTGAGGACAGAATAATAAACTACTAGATTTTGTTAAGAACATTTCCCAAACAAAAACTCTGAATACTGTTGTATTACGTTCATCATTAATCAGCATTTTTTAAAAAGTTGGTTTTGAGATGTGTCCTGTTACTATCAGTCATTTTGGCTGATGTCAGACTACAGCTTCCAATAAACAAACACTTCAAGTACCAAGAAGTAGTCTTCTATATGTGTATTCCTATTCTTAAGGATTGGCATTTTGTCTATGTATTAGTCTCTCCACAGTACAGCTTTCTCACTCAGCTGCTAATAAGCATTTTTTAATTTTGTTTTTATTTTGTTTCATTTTTTCCCCAATAAATACACACTATATATTCAATATATAGTGATGTGGCACAACACACAGGTATTACTGGCACACATTGGCATTGCCTTCATACATTTTATTTATGCCTTTTCTATATGAAAAATGCAGCAATTTCCTGATGAATGTATAGAAAATTATGATGCCAGTCTAAGCTATCAAATATGTAGTGTTTGCTACAAATTTGACAGAAAAAGCATTTTAGATATACTGTAAAATCATCGAACAAATAAAATATTCATTACTTGCACAGGTGGATTAAAATCAATAAATGCCATTTTGTTGTTATAAACTGTCTGATGTAACAAACATCAGCCTGGTAGAGGCATATATTCATATGCAGGCATAATTTTTTATCTGGCTTTTTCCAGTTAGACACCTAAGTCTCTATTGGGTATAAAAGCCACAATTTCTAAAGATGTCAAGATGATATGATTTCAAATAAATCATTAGAAATTGCTAATAATCAGTCATATCTGAAAATGAGTATTAAAAAGTAGCTCTGTTGAAGTTAACACTAAATCCACAGTGACTTGTAGGGCAAGGGGTAAGTGTTTCATTTATGATCATCACCTGGTAGTCAGTCATAGGTTTGAGGATCTAGTGCAAGTGATTCAGATTTTATTTTTCCTCTAAGTATTCTGTGCATGTCTTTGGTATCAATGGGATGTTGTAAGCTGCAAGACGTTTGATAAAAAAGGCAGATTTTACAAGCAAAGACTCCAGTTACTTGAATAAAGGGTTATATAGTTTTTCCCTTAATTCAGAGTCTCGAGTACCTGTTTTACAAACTGCAGAGTGCCCTAAAATGTATTTACTTCATCATGGAGTCAGAGTATTTATTGTGTAATGCTGAGTCATATAAAAAAGGAAAGGCATTCACTAGGCTGGAGAAAAAAGTATGGAGACACTATCCTGCTGAAAAAAAAAAAAGTTAAATTCATCTTGGGTTTTGTGGGGTTTTTTAACATAAGTAAACCATGAGAAACATTGTCATAAACATATTACTTAGTATACGGCAGTGTAATAGTGAAATCATTGTTTTATCCGGCTGGCGCTCTCCTGCTCCTTCAGAAAGGAAACTAGAGTTACGGTGTGTGTACACACTCAGGCACACACTCACACCCACACACACAGCGTATATACCCCAAATGCAGCAGTATCTCTAGCACGCTAGAGGGAGCTATGACATAATTGCAATGACCCTGATTTTTTCCCCAATTAGGAGAACATGCATAGAAAATTTCTGGACATCCTGCAAGTTTGGCATACGCTACGGAGTAAGGAAAAGAAAGCACAGGACTCGAGTTACAGTGAAACGAGGTCTCCTGATAGCTCAGGGGCTTACTCTGGTGTTTGTTCCATTTTTAAAATTGTGCTGCTCCTATAGGGGACTTCTCCAAATAAGTGACTTAGCCGAATACACCGACTTTCGTCAGCCAATCTGAAGCCCTCATTCAGAAAGCAAAGCCCATTTTGTAAACATATCCTTTTTTTTTGTCTGTCTGTCGCTCTCGCACAGAAAGCTGGCACATCCGAGGGTAGTGATTTTTACGCTGCCACTAATGTATGTATAGTTTATTTATATACTGCATTTTAACACAGCATTACTTTTATAATGGTTACTAGCAGACTCGTTCTGCATGGCAAACTATCCGTTTCAAAGCTACAAAGAGGTCTTCAGGACGGGAGATGGGTCTAGGAAGAACACTTATTTGAATTTATAAATTTGTAAGACTTTCTCCAAGTCAAATTATATTTATGGACATAATAACTCAGAAAGGGCTGAAGGTTATCCTATTGAGCAAGGCGAAAGAGCAGCTTTCTTAACTGAATCTTTTAAAAGCAGCTCCTAAAATAATTGTCAGGAGCGTCTTATAATTGCTCCAGAGTTGATTTTCCTTTTTTTTTCTTTTCTTTTATTCTTTCTTTCTTTTTTTTTTTTCTTTTCCCCCTACATGATTCATGCTACTTACACGCTCGTCACTCACAACTCACAAATGGCAGCTTCATTTCGGTACGCGCGGGTCGAGACCGGCGCTCCGGCAATCCGAGCACTCACCTTTCCAGCCTCAGTTCTCCCCCCGCGCCCGCCGCCCCCGGCCGAGAGCCTCCCGCCGCGGCGGGGGCGGAGGCGGGCACCGCGCCGTGCCGCGCCGGGCGGGGAGGGGAGGGCAGGGGAGGGCGCTGCTGTGGCCCCGAGCCCCGGCACCGCGGGGCTGCCGCCGCGCCCGAGCCCCGCTCCCCCGCACCGCAGCCCCGCGGGCAGGAGGGATGCTCCGGTGCTGGGGACCTGCCCCTCGGGGAGGGCGAGACCCGTTCGGGGAGGCTCCCGCAGGGCTGGGGCGGGGGGCGGGGGGGGGGGGGGAAGGTCCCTATCCACCCGCCCCCCGCGCTGTGCATCCCCGGGGCGGAGGGGGGGTGGTGGTGGGGGAGTGGTGCGCCGAGTCCCCGGGTACTCGGGGACCGTACCGCGGAGTCAAGTCCTCGCCCTCGCAGTGCTTTGGAGGAGTGCGGGGGTGTCGCGTCCCCCCTCCTTTCCCACCCGTCATCACGGAAGGCTTGTTAATATGTCTTAAAAATAAATAAATAAGGCGGAGGGGGTATAAATAAATAAATATAACGCGAAGCCGGGAGCAGCCGGGGGGGGCCGGGGGCGCGGCGCTGCGGTGCGGTGCGCGGCGACGAGACACCGCAGCCCGCCCGCCCGCCCGAGCCCTTCACACGTTGCGCGTCTCCCACCGAACCGATCTAATCAATGACACCCAGCGCTCGCCGAGGCTCCACCCCCCCGCCCGCCCGCCTTCTTCTATTGGCGGGTGGGCGTCGGGGCCGGTCGCCGCCGCCGTCGCCGATTGGCTGGCGGGGAATCCGTATCAATGTTTAAGCCGCGGCGTGAGGTGAATAGAGGCAGTCGGCGAGCGGCGCTGGGCGAGCGCGGCGCGGCGGCCCCGCGAGTGCTGCAGTGAGGGAGGCGAGGCGGAGAGGAGGGGGGGAGAGAGAGAGAGAGAGAGGCAGAGAGCGGCTCCAACTGTTGAATTTTCGCTGAATTCTCCACTTACCTGCGGGCGGCTGGTGAAATGGATCTGGTTTATCGGGGATCGGCGTTCCTTTCGCGTGCTGTCTGGCTAAGACTGGCGACCGTCTGTTTGAAAGGGGCCACCCATCAATGAGGCAGAGAAGAATATTTATTTTTTCTTCTTTTTCTTTTGAAAGCCTCTCTACCACAGGTTGCAGAATTAACTGTGTACTTTGGGTCCGGACTCAAATAAAGGAGAGAAAACAGTGCAGAACTGAGACTCGGAACTAGATCTGTAAGCTATGTATTGGGAACCTATGTTTTGGTTGGTTTTTTTTCTTTTATTATGAAAAATCTCTGATTTATTTCACACATAACACTGAGGAAAGGTGGTTAAAAACACTCAGCAAAGCAGGAGACAGACGCGCCTCTGTGCCAGTGAGTGGATAACAGCCTTGTTTTCCTGATCCTCAGTCTCCCGGAGAAAGAGGTATAGTAAAAGTGTAGCTGGATCCGACACCCCCCCTTCTCTTTTTTTTTTCCTCTCCCCCTCCCCCCACCCCTCCAAAATATAAATCTGATTAATTTTTTTCCTGTCTATAGAGTGAGTCAGAGAAGCGTTAGGAAGAAGCTGCAACTAATGTCTGTGAAGGGAGGAACATGAGGCGATAGTGAATGTGATTTGTTCCGCTGGATCTGACTCATCCAGCAGACTGAAACACCTGCATTTCTGGATGTGCTATTCATTTATTTCTGGTTGTTAAAAGAACCTGAAATAAAATTTAGTTACCTTTCCCCAATATTTACCTATACACCGTATCGCTGGGAAAGGTGTATCAGAGGGGGGGAACGCATCTGGCGTTGCCGCCGCTCTTCTCCCTTATACCAGGGTGCCCAGAGAGACTGTTAAAGCTTGAAAGGACTGCAAAAAATGCATCACACCAATCGCGGAACTGCATAGGTTTTAATATAAGTGAATTAGTCGTTTAAAAGATCTCCCACTTTATTGATGGCCAGGATTGTTTTCCCTCTTCTTCTCCCCTCCCCTAAATGAAGAGGACTAGGCGGCAGTGTCATTGGAAGGAGATGCTGAATAGAAAGAAAAGAGAGGCACTTGACAGCGCAGCCCTGTGAATACAGAGACTGTTTCCCTTTTAGCGAGAGACTAAGAGAGAGAGTGTGTGTGTGGTGGCTTTTCTTTCTTTCTCTCCCTCCCCCCCTTCCTTTCTCTCTCGCTTTTTTCTTTTTTTCTTTTTTTTTTTTTTTTTTTTTAAATCTATGCGTCCAGCCATGGGTTGCCTGTTGATTTCCTCTCGGCTGGAGAAAAAAGCAAACTGGAATTAAACTGCATCGAGAAAAGTGCATCTCCTCAGACACGCATACGCACACACGCATAGACACACGGAGAGAAAGGATGTGGTGGTGGCGGCGGCTACTGGCCTGTCTTAAAGAAACCCAAGTGTGCATCTGATTGAGCACAGCCTGTGATTTCTCTTAAAATGTATATTTACTGCTACTGATGACAGTCAGCTGGTGGGTTTCTTAATGTTTTTCCCCACAAAAGGACGAGTGTGAGGCTGGTAGTAGAGGGAGAGAAAGGAAACTACAAATCCGAACACTAGTTTTCGCTGGGTGGTTGGGGTTTTTTTTGTGTGTGTGTGTGTGTCTTGTTTTCCCCTCTTGCCCTGCAATCCTCATTCCCTCGCCTTCTGATTCGGGAAGGAAACAGTGAGGGTGTACGAGACAGAGAGGGGGGAAATACCCATGGCAGCGAGATGCAGCTCTCCGCCGCAAGCAATGCAAGATTAGATCTCTAAATGCAGCAAAACACTCCCTGAAAACCAACAACCCCGCGGTGCAATCAGACATTTCACTGCCTCTCACTGCACACGAAGAGGGCTTCAACAACAAGCTGAGACTTTTTTTTCCCCTTCTGTCTCTCTCCCACCCCTCCACTCCATCAATCGCATCACAAGCGATGAGTAGCAAATAAGCTTTTCTCCCCCTGCTTACAGACCTGTGGCCACCCCCCTTTCCTATGTATATATTAATACACATATTTAAAAAATCTTTTTGATGGTTTTTAGAAAAACAACCACTGCCACCGATTTTTTATTATTGTTATTATTTTTATTATCCTTTGTACATCTACGGGGATTCAAGGATCGGGAACGCTTCGCCTGCCCGGAGGAGAAGATCTTTTGCAAATTTTCTGATTTTTTAAACACTCCCACTGCCGAAGTTGGACAGCCGAAGTAACTGCGAGGGGACTGCAAGCACGGCAAGCGCTTGCTGAAACGCTGCCGAAGCTGCTCCCTCCTCTTCCGACCCCCCCGATTGCTCCCTCCCTCTGAGCTACATGGTCCATTTGCTGCCTCTCATCCTGTGTCTCTGCAGATGTTTTAGAGCAACAGGTTCAGGAACTTAAAATATAAGGGTGGGGAAAGAGAAGGGAAAAAAAAAAAAGAAAAAAGAGAGAGCCGACGGAGGAGGAGAAAGAACAAACCCAGTGCGGGAGGCAGAGAAGACGGGGACAGCCCTGGTCGCCGCTGCAGCTGCTGCCACCCCCACCCCTGCTCGGGGATGTACCTTTCCATTTGTTGCTTCTTCCTCTGCTGGGCTCCCGCCCTGTCACTGAAGAATCTGAATTATTCGGTGCCGGAGGAGCAGGGAGCGGGCACGGTCATCGGGAACATCGGCCGCGATGCGCGGCTGGCGGCGGGCGCGGCGGGAGGCGGGACGCTGCCCGCGGAGCGCGGCGCTCCCGGCGGCAGCCCCGGCGGCGGCCGCGGCCCCAAGTCCACCTTCCGGGTGCTGGAAAACTCGGCCCCGCACCTCCTGGACGTGGACGGGGAGAGTGGACTGCTCTACACCAAGCAGCGCATCGACCGCGAGGCACTGTGCCGGCGCAACGCCAAGTGCCAGTTGTCCCTCGAGGTGTTCGCCAACGACCAGGAGATCTGCATGATCAAGGTGGAGATCCAGGACCTGAACGACAATGCACCGGCATTCCCCTCTGACCAGGTGGACATGGACATCTCAGAAAATGCTGCGCCAGGCACCCGCTTCCCCCTCACCAGCGCTCATGATCCAGACGCCGGGGACAACGGGCTGCGCACCTACCTGCTCACCCGTGATGACTATGGCCTCTTCTCCCTTGATGTGAAGTCCCGTGGTGACGGCACAAAGTTTCCAGAGCTGGTCATCCAGAAGCCATTAGACCGTGAGGAGCAAAGTCACCACACCCTGGTGTTGACGGCACTGGACGGTGGTGACCCACCACGCTCGGGCACGGTGCAGATCAATGTGCGCCTCATTGACTCCAATGACAACAGCCCAGTTTTCGAGGCAGCCTCCTACGTGGTAGAACTGCCAGAGAACGCACCACTGGGCACTGCCGTCATCGACCTTAATGCCACCGATGCCGACGAGGGTACCAATGGAGAGGTGCTCTACTCCTTCAGTGGCTACGCACCCGATCGAGTCCGTGACCTGTTTAGCATCGACCCACAGAGTGGCCTCATCCGTGTCAAGGGCAACCTGGACTATGAGGAGAGCGGCCTCATTGAGATCGATGTCCAGGCTCGGGACCTGGGGCCCAATCCCATCCCCGCTCACTGCAAAGTCACTGTCCGCCTCATTGATCGCAATGACAATGCCCCCACCATTGGCTTTGTCTCTGTTCGCCAGGGAGCACTGAGTGAGGCTGCCCCACCGGGTACTGTCATTGCCCTCGTGCGGGTCACTGACCGTGACTCAGGCAAGAACGGGCAGCTCCAGTGCCGGGTGTTGGGTGGTGGTGGTGGGCCTGGAGCCGTCCCTTTCACCCTGGAGGAGAACTATGACAACTTCTACACTGTGGTCACTGACCGGCCCCTGGACCGTGAGGCACAGGACGAGTACAATGTGACCATTGTGGCACGTGACGGGGGCAACCCCCCACTCAACTCCACCAAGTCATTTTCCGTCCGTATCCTCGATGAGAATGACAACCCACCCCGCTTCAGCAAGAACCTCTATGTGTTACAGGTGCCCGAGAACAACATCCCTGGAGAGTACCTGGGCTCCGTCTTGGCCCAGGACCCGGATCTGGGCCAAAATGGGACAGTCTCTTACTCCATTCTGCCTGGGCATGTGGGTGACGTCTCCATCTACACCTATGTCTCCGTCAACCCCACTAATGGTGCTATCTACGCCCTGAGGAGCTTCAACTACGAGCAGACAAAGCACTTTGAGTTTCGTGTGCTGGCCAAAGACTCGGGTTCACCCCACCGCGAAAGCAATGCCACAGTGCGTGTCACTGTGCTTGATGTCAACGACAATGCTCCCCTCATTGTCCTGCCTGCCCTCATCAATGACACCGCCGAGCTGCAGGTGCCACGCAATGCTGGGGTGGGCTACCCCGTGGGTACTGTCCGCGCCCTGGACAGTGACTTTGGGGAGAGCGGGCGCCTCACGTATGAGATCGTGGAAGGCAATGAGGAGCACCTCTTTGAGATGGACCCCACTAGCGGTGAGATACGCACCTTGCACCCCTACTGGGAGGAGCTCAGCCCTGTGGCTGAACTGGTGGTAAAAGTCAGTGACCATGGCAAGCCCAGCCTCTCCGCAGTGGCCAAGCTCATTGTCAGGGCCTTGGCGGGGCCCCTGCCCGAGGCTGGCGAGCCACAGGTGAATGGCGAGCAGCATCGGCGACCACACTGGGACTTGTCGCTGCCCCTGATCGTGACGCTGAGCACTGTCTCCATCATCTTGCTGGCTGCCATGATCACTATTGCGGTGAAGTGCAAGCGAGAGAACAAGGAGATCCGCACCTATAATTGTCGCATTGCCGAGTATAGCCACCCTCAGCTGGGAGGAGGGGGAGGCAGTGGCGGGGGAGGAGGAGGCAGTGGCAGTGGAGGGGGCAAGGGCAAGAAGAAGAAGATCAGCAAGAATGACATTATGCTGGTGCCCAGTGAGGGCGAGGACAGCCGGGGCCCCCTCAATGTCATGAACGTGGTGAGCAGCCCATCCCTGGCCACCTCACCTATGTACTTTGACTACCAGACCCGCCTGCCCCTCAGCTCTCCCAGATCTGAGGTGATGTACCTGAAGCCCGCCTCCAACAACCTGACTGTACCCCAGGGACATGTGGGCTGCCACACCAGCTTCACAGGGCAAGGGACTAACGCCAGCGAGGCTCCCCCGAGCCGGATGTCCATAATTCAGGTAGGAGACTTTTAGAATACCCTGGACCTCACTTTAGACGCTGGTTTAACTTTACCTTTTGTCTGCAGTGAAATCTGCTGTAAGGCACCACTGAAGGGACCAACACAAGCCACTAAAGAGAGGTGGACTTAATGAAAGTGGAACCAGACCACACCTGGTGGGTCTGGTTCTGCTGTCACACTGGTGTTTCCCGTGTGATTCAAAAGTAACTACCCAGTGCAACAAACAGTTACGGCAGCGTAAAAGAGGTGCGTGTGAGAGTGCAGGCAGGTGCTTAGCACGTTTGGGGCACGCTGGGGTATTTTCCCAGAAGACTGTCAGTCAGAGGTGGGCGCTTCCACAAGTTTCATTTTGCTTTGGGTTGGGGTGGAGAAGCGGGAGGGTGTTTCTGAAGCAGTCATATCATCTGCAGTAACTAATAGGACGTGGGAGAAACTCTACACACTGAGGACATCTATTGCAACAGTGTATAATAGCCCTCCAATCCTGTATGTAAATATGAGCGATCTTTCCAAGGTGTATGTTTTTATTTTTTTTTTAAATTTCCTTCTTTAGAATATATATACCTAAATATTTATTTTTTCTGACACAGTACAACATCATTGGGGCCCCATTGCCTCCTCCTCTCCCCATAAACAACCAAACCTTCAGTGTTGAAAATTCTACTTAGTCAAATAGAAAGAAAATGTATGTGGTGATTCCCTCCTACCCCCAAATGTTAACAAAACTCACATCCTGTCATAAAACAGCAAAACAACTAGTCAGATTTCCAGTAGCCTGAGTCAATATTGATGATTGCTTTATAGTGAGAGACTTACATGCTCTGTCTTCTACCAAAGCTCATTTAGAAATTACGGTTGGGCTGCATTCTGCTGCCAGTTATATCCACACTGTCCTCTACCGACTTTTGTGAGTGTGAGAAAGGGCAGAATTTGGACCATTGGATATAGGGTGCTGCTAATCAAAGAATGACTGAATTTGTAGCAGGTAGTTTAAAGTCCAAACTCAGAAAATATATTCCAGAGCAGTGAACTCACAGTGTGAAGGTGAGGGCAGAATTTGGCTCCAGTCGATTTAATTTAAAGTATTACTTCATGATTAATGCAGCTTAATGTTCAAATACTACAGGTATGTTCCAAAGTGATTTTTAACTTTTGGATTGAAAGCAGGCTCTGGATAATGACTATTAAATATATTTGAAATGTCATATCTGTTTTATCCTGTGGTTCTCCTAATATGCTGTTCTGAGTCATAGGGGAATGAGCTGAGTGTATGAGAAGTGACACAGACTCATTTTGTGTATGCAGCTAGTGGGAAAGAAGTTGCACTGTAGACACTCGATGTACCAAAAGAAAATTCATAATACCTTCAAGTTATCGTACCCTGCAGTCTGTGAACAGTGAATGTTCTAGTTGCCAGCTGCATCTAATGTTTTAAACTAAATAGAAGTGGCCATCGGTAATTGGCAGGTTAAGTAACCAAAATTCCAGTAACTGATGGCCTGTAAATTGAATATTTATAACTGGGGGGGGGAAGAAAAGAAAAAAAAAAGAAAAAAGGCTGTCTGTACAAGGTCACTGTGAACTAATCCTCAACCCACTATTGAGTTGTGTCACAGAAACAATTTCATTTTATGCCTATCATGAATTTGTGTTGCTATCAATTAGGTGAGTGGAACAATACTTAAAATCTGAAATTGATTTTAACAAAAAGTGACACTTCAGGAAAGAGTTTAGGTTAGGGCACAACTGGAGATAATTTGATTTATAATTCATGCTTTAAAAAACAAATAACTTTCAATGACACTTGTTTAAGTAATGTCAACTTTTTTACTGTAAAATGGAGTTGTCAGAATGCTAAAAAAAACCCAACAAACCAACACTTTTTTCCTACTGACAAGTGTAATAGTTACTAAAAGACAGAAAATTATACTTTCCTACAATCATGTAATGTCTATATAAAGCAATTAATTCATGTATTGATGCTACTGAGTAGTAAAGATTCAATTGTAGTGTAAAATCCCTATGGAAAATATGATTCCTTTTTTTACAGTGTTCACTGTATAATATCAATCATGATTTTTTTTTTTTCTGAGATCTATATAAAGCTAAAAGAGGAATTTCCTCCCTTAAAAAGGTGTGTTGTGGTTTCTGTAAGAGTTTTCATTACAGCAACTGTGGGAAATGTTAACCGTAACTCTTCATAGCACATACTGGTATATCTAATAGTTTTTTTTTGCTTTCCCTGAATATCTACACAGAGTGTTTTGGATGTTTAGATGGTCCAGCCAGCAGATTAGGAAACATTCATTTTACCCTAGTGAACAAGCTGTTCAAACTTACTTATTGATACTATATTTTGTAGTTGTATTGACAAAACAAATACATAGTATGAAATAGTAGTTGGCTTCTATTTAGGAAAAGCCCAGAATTAATGTAGCTAGATGGGAAAATCTGATCCTCTTCACTATAATTTTGCAGTACTAAAATACATTTTATATTCTACATCTTCACATCCCTGGAGTAAATTTTATATAAAATTTGCATTTAGAATGTAGACTCTACTTTGTGTCTGGTCCTGTATTTCTGCCTCATGTAAAATTCAAAACGCAAACTTAGGGAGAAATAGCAAAGGATCAGCCCTCTCTTTGGATCTACTATATCCTTAATCACTCTAGGAAACCTGTGTCTGGAAAAGTAAATTGCGCAGTTAGGAATCAAAGGTATAGCCAGTGGAAAAAAAGATACAGAATCCAAACAGCTGCTTTATCATCTCCTTTTATTAGTCAATTCCAAAAAACCAGTTTTCTTTGTTACCTAAGGGAAAGGCAAACAATTGTGTAAGTGTTCTCTAGCTAATATTCACTTCAGTTTTTCCAGATAAATTGATGAACTACAGTAATCTCACACTATATAATTCATACAATGAGACTGCTTTTCTTCAGTCTCATTTTCTTGGCAAGTGTTTAATGGCAGAATTCTCTAGCAGGAGCCTGTTATTAAAACTTTATATATATATATGTACAGACATATATCTATGGATATATGTACACATACTAAATATTATATTATTACTTAGTACATCCAATTGAGTCTATAAATATTTAAAATCAAATAAATAATTTCTTTATCAGTAAGATCTAAACTTTCTCACTCTTATTAGGAGTGCATAACTTTTTTTTTTTTTTTTTTTGCTTTGCAGTAAGAGCTAGTAAAGTCAATAGGCTTTATGATTCCCTTATTTCTCATGAATAGTATTTTATTCTACAGATGGCCCAATTTCTATCAATGAATACCTGTGAAGAAAAGTGTTACTTAGTGACTATGGGTTTCAGACTGACCCAAAATGACCAGCAGTTGAAGAAAATACTGCCTGATACATGTAAGGGCGGTGTAATCTTGCCTCTCATTTAGTGACTTCTGTTATACATTAGTCACACGGTTTAACAACAACTTGTGTGTTTACTCACTACTCTGTAGCATCCAGCTATGTGCCATGGTTGCATGTGCTACTTATATGAATCAATGAACTTCTTCAGTACCATAAAAATCAAATAATTTCAACATGCATATATATATATAACATTTTGGATGGATGCAGTATACTCCCAGCTTTTATTGGTGCAAGAGAATTGCAAGTGCTTAGGGCCTCTGAAAATAGACCATTTGTGATTTGATGCACACATGAGGTTATGTGTATGAAGAATAGTGTTTCGTGATATATTGGGAAGTTAGAATAGTTACACTTTAGCATGTTTCATTGCTTTTAACTTCAGCAATCATATTCTAAACCTACTTTATAAACAGTACTTTCAAAGGGCAAGTCAGTTAAAAATATTTAAATATAGGGCAGTGCTATACAATTCTCATTGCCAGATTCAAAATTCCAGTGTGACCTTTGAATCACTTAAGGTCCAAACTATTCGTTTTTATTGGGGAGAAAAAAGAGGAAAGTAGGAGAAAATGGGAACTCTACATGGCTGAAAGAAGATTTCTGTTCACTCTAGACCTTAAAGACTACTGGGCAAATTCTGTTTGTCTCATTCTGATGAGTAAATCCAAAGCTGACCTACTCACCTGACTAAGAGAAACAGGATTTACTTTATTTTGAAGAGCAGGCATTAGAAAAATAAATATCATGTACAAACATACACATATATGTTCGTGTCTCCCCTACCAAAAAGTTCTGAGTTAATCAGTTCACCTTTCCCTGGGTGAACAAGTCACAATTTCATCTTGCCAGTTTCCAGTAGATAAAAAAGTGGATGGATAAAGGGAAACAAATAGTTTCTTTAAACAAACAGGTTCTGGATATAGGTTCTTCAAAGTGACTTAACAGTAGTGTCGAAAACTACATATGCAAGGAGTGTTGATCATCCTAGAGATTATTTATTATTACACTTGTGGTGCAACTTGGAGAGGTTTGTAAATATATCAGGAATGAGACAGGAGTGAATAAAGAAAACTGGTCACAGCTTTTGGTAAACAACAGCTAAGAACTAATGACTGCGCTGCAAGTGGCTCTCAAGCTGGGAATCACTGCAGCTGCTCTACTAGGCAGTCCTGTAACATTTTAAGATAAAGTACAGATCATTCTTAATACTTGATGGTTATGATGTGCCAACAGATTACTGTCAAGTCCCAGTGCAGCTTCATCACCAGGTGTTTAGTAGTACCTTAGAAGAGTCTTCAGCGGAAAGAAAAAAAACATAAGCTATGTTAGTGCTGCTCTGTCTTTAGATATACTATTCCATGCTTTACTTTGAGACACTTCATTTCAGAAATTTCAAGATTACAAAAAGAAGTCTGCAGCTGCTGCAGTGTAAGGAGAAGCAGCTTTCCTCACAGAAGTTGCATTCGTTCTCAGTGGTTTAAATTCCTATCTGAAAACAGAAGTATTAAATTTTTATTTTTATATCTTCTGCTGAAAATGAGCAATATTATTCTCTCTCACTAGAGCTAGTAGAAGTTAACATTTGGCACCAAGAGGATACTAGGGCGGTTCTACACATTTGCAAGTTTGCAGGTTCATACCCTATAATTCCCAAAATTTCGCAGCTGCATGTTCTAGGGCTGTGTCTAAGGACACTAAATTGTCATCAGATGAAACTTCAGAACTACCTGGCTAAGATGCATTATGGTAGTTTTTACAATGTCTTACAAGGTTAGATGTCTTGCAGAATAACTCCAGTGAATGTTTGCATTGTGTAAATACAGTCTGCAGTTAGGATGATTTTGTGTAACGTTGTTCTGTAGCTTTAGCTTTACTTATTCAAGTGCAGTCGATACCAGGGTTGGCTGTGTAAGAATTTCAGGACAGGATCTTTTCTATATTTTCATGAAGCATTATTTCATTTTTCGTCAAGATACACTGCATGGTACTGTGCCACAAAGTGCATATATTTTCAGACCAGATCTGGCAACAAACTGCTCACTTTGTCATCTGCCCTGGCTGCTGAAATAGGCAGAGGAGGCAGAACTGGGCTCCTGTTCTGCGTTACATCTGCTCTGGTCTTGATCTTGAGCTCCTTGTTGGTGTTGTTTACAGCAATATTATTTCAAAAGGATCATTCCTGACATATAGGTACATATGAGATCTAAAGAACTTTCCAAGATGAAATGCTATGATATAGAACAATAAACATAATAGAGAAAAAGACAATTTAAGAGTCTGAAGTAGAATACTGGTATCATGAGAATGCAAATAATATTGCCAGAACAGAAATTCTTATTAACCACTAAATTAAGATTAATAATGTCTCTGTGGAACTTGCTGTTTTATAAAGTATAAGAGTTGAAGAAAGTTAGTGCAGTTGAAATAAAAGACATGAAGCAAATCGTGCAGGATTTACTGGATCACAGCACTCAATGGCTCTTAAAGTTGCCTGAGCTTTCCTCATCTCGGTGCTCACTGTCACTCCCTCATCTTAAATGGGAAAATCCACACAAATTTGTCATTACTAGTGCAATTTTGACGACTGATCCTTCGAAGAGTTATCTTTTAACAATAGATTTGGTTAGGTTTCTGTTATCCTTGCACACGTTGATGAAAAGGCTTGTTCTTATTCATATTTCAGTCAATAGCATAATTTTGACTTCATCAATTTCAGTGGTTCAAGAGTAAATTGTGACTAAAAGCCTGACAGAGCGCAGCTAAGAATAGTATGACTGAGTCCTTTATTTTTAGATTGCAGCCTTTTGTAATGTTTTCTTACAGCTTCTTTACAAACAATTAAGGAGACTGGAACTTAGATGATTTTTAAGCTATGATGTGAACTGTAACATAATTAGGTGTGGAGCTAAAAGAAGAAATCAAAGACTCAATGGAACACATTGCTGAACATGTATTTTCACATATTTTCTTTTTTTTTTTTTTTTGGAAAGTGTGCATAATATAGCATTATTCTCAAAATTCAGCAAATATTGTTACATGGAAAATTATCATTAGGTACATGTAAAATATTTGCAAATATAACTTGGTATTAAGAAAGCATAGATGCAACCTGACTTCTCTAATGAGGCAAAAATGTGATTAAAAAAACAGTTTTTTCCCAAGTCACAACATTTGGCTGTAAACAAGTTGGGATTTTGTTTTCAAATTAAAAACAAATATATATTTTTTATTTTTTGCCCAGCATTTTTTCTTCCTTTTCACTACCTTCCTCCTTAGGAAATATTAATATACTGGGTAATATTTACACATACATTTTGATTTCTCTTTCTTTTGTTGCTTCTACAAAAGTTAAAATGCCTTGTCAAATTAGTTTTAGGTTTCACTATGCGAGACACTCATTCTACGTATAAAAAGGGTATGCATATGGGTGGTTTTTTTCTTTCTGAAGAAAACATATAAGACACATGGCAGAGGTCTTGAGATACCTCTTCAGGACTGAGGAGTGCCTGCACATATAAAGAAAAGACATTTTGACACTAGTACTAGTATTTTCCAACAGGTAAGAATTTTCTGTGAAAAGAACTTAAACAATGATTTGTTGACCGGAGCAGAAACACAGCTCTGTTTTTATCTTTAAAAGTATAGAAGCAATCCTTTGATGTCAAAAGGTCAGAGTATAACAGTTGGGACAAATTTTTGCAGCAGATAGCCTGAGAGCTTTATACTTTCAATTGTATCTCTACTGCAGCTGTAAGAAGAGAAGTGGTGAAATTAATGCTAAAGGGTTCAAAAATATAGGAAACAAGTGAAACTCTCAGGGGACTGCAGGCTCTTACCTAAATAGAAAAAAAAAAAAAAAAAGAAAAAAAGAAAAAAAAGGAAAAAGGAAAAGATACTAGGAAGAGAATGCCACAATGATTTTAGGAAAAGTTCCTTGAGTTTAAGGATTTCATTTGTTATGTTTTTAAGGGGGAAACAAGGAGATTAACTAGTTGTTACTGCTTTTGCTGATATGATGAGATGAAATGGAGTAGTGTACAGCCTGCCATAAATCTTAGCTAGGGTGCGTTCTAAGCCCTAGTAATACATTTATCATGGTCTTTTTAGTGCAACCTTTGTTTTTCAGTCTGCTGTAGACTGTGGGGTTTTTTTCCAAGCAAAAGAAGATTCTAGATTAATTACTGTAAATCCTATGAGAAGGAAAAAAATAGATAAATTATTAAGCATTTTAGATAAAATACCCAGTATTAAATACTACATTGAAGAACAAGCAAATTCATATGAATGTCCCTGTTAATTAGGATATTAGGCAGTGCTTTAAATAACCTCCTTGAGCAGCCATATATTTTCTAGCTAAATCCCAAAGGCTGCTCTTACAATTTCTGCTTATTAAGGTCACATGAGAAGCATCTCTTTCTTCTGCTGAATTACTTCCACTAGTTAGCATTGTAACCTGTACAGAAAGAACAGCATAAGATCAATTCATCTCACTTGCTTGAGATGAGCTCCTTTTTTGGTCTGATGATGTGTCTTAAAAATTGAGGAGTCCCTCTACCTCTAAAGATATTAGTGCGTAGTTTCAACCAATTATTAACGTTACTTGTACAGGACAGCATAAAAATCAGTTTGCATCTCACCACTTCAGGCGGTGAGAAGATATCTCCTCTTTCAGCCCTCAAGGCAATCGGTCTCATGCAGATGTATTTTCAATTTAGTACGCTATAAGCGATACAGGCAAGTAAAATCCTTCATTTTATTCTAGCCATAGACTTTTCCACTGGCTTTGTGATGTATGCGTCAGATCAGAGTTCCTCTGGTTCATAAAATACTTTTCCCCACAACAGCAAAGTTTCTAATGGCATCCTGTTCCCTGCTGGGTGGTTGCGTGCTGCAGTCTCCAGGGCACGCCAAAGGAGGACTGTAAAGGGGAAAGGAAAAGTCTTGTTGCAAGATACAAATGCATAATTTCAGCTGTGTGGGTGGGACCTCTGATCGATGCATTGTAAGTTCTTGTGGTGACAGACATGCGAAATTAGTTTCAGGCAGTGTTTCAGACCATCTATTGATATATGTGTGACACGCTTGTATTTGCCTGTACTAGTTCTAGTGACACTATGATTACTGGTATTTGCAGTCCTTGCCCTGGAACACTTCCAGGCAGTTTTATTGTATTGAAATGGCTCTTACAGTTCATTGAGCATCCAGCATAACACTGCTGAATATGATTGGCGCGTTTGCATATATTTATTCAAAAAAAATCAGGCAGTTAAACTGCATAATTATGGGAAAACGAATCATAACAATAAAAGACCATTTAAGTTAACAAGCTTTGTGATCAAAGGATAAATACAGGTTGGATAAATGAGACTCTAGATGTAACTAATCTGCATAAATAGGCTTTGGTCTGATTAGAGGAAAGGAATATATTAAAATAATCTAAAGGTATTAAAAAAGCGTTTTACTTCAGTACTTTTATAACGTCTAGTTTTATTTCATCATATTTTTAACATTTCTACTCAATAAAAATAGCTCCTTCAGTGATAAACTACTTTTATTTGTTTTTATTTCTTGATTAACAGTGTTTACAGTGCAAAGAAAGTCTAAACTAACGTAAGTGAACAAAAGTAACATCATAAGTTTTCATTCTAGTTGGAATGCGTCGTGTGTCAAAAACCTTAAACATTTTTTAATGTCTTAATTTTAAAATTTTTAATGTTGCAATGTTTTTGATTGATTTTTAATTAAAGAAAAACATTAAAGGGAACATTTAAAGGACAATTTCTTGTTTACTGTCTTTATCAGCAGAGAGCAGCCTTTGTAGTGTTTGAAAGCTGGTGCATTAAAAATCAATTTCAAGTCTTCAAAGCTATAAACTCTTGCTTGCTTTGTAGATATATACTGTTTTTAAAATCATTGGAAGCACACTTGACAATTGAATTAAAAACAAAAGGTAAATAATGGCTTCATCAAAATTTGAAGGTTTTTAATGTATTTTTAATAAAAGCTAAGGGATTTTTTATACAGAGCAGACATGTGAATCACAATTTGTAGCTTTTAAATGCATAATTTGGTCCTAAAGACAGTTATATGTATTCTTTTATTAATAGAATTTTGTTTTAAACTTCTGTTGGTGTTATGCTGTTGTTAAAGAATGCCACGCTTCAAACACAGAACATGTCAGTCAGTTTCTTTACTTACCATATTTCTATCTCGTTCTTTGCTGATTGCTAAGCAACCACTTATGGTTAAGGTTGTTTAGCTACAACTCAGTTTTGGAAAAAAAAAAAAAAAGGTGAGCTGAAGTGGGCTAAACAAATTTTCATTAATTCTTAATGAAAATATTTAAATTCTATAAAATTTTAAAGGTGACAAAGAAAAGAACATCATTTTAATAATGTACCTCAGATTCAGCACTTGGGCTTTGTTCCTACTGATATTGAGGAAAAGACTTGTTTTTCCACAAGTCTAGAAAGAGCAGGAGCGTGTCCTTAACCAGTGCATAAGTAATTTCAAGGCCTATGGAAACTAAGTTACATGTATATAATTACATTAGTATTATGTCTTTCAAGGCATAATCCTTAAAACACTTATTCAGTGAATATTTTAATTTAGGTCAATAGAACCATTGAATTAAATAGATCGCTTACAGGAGTGGAGTTGCTGATGTGCGTAAGCATATGCAGAATTCAGTCCGGAATCTGTGAGTCTGTGTTAGCTGAACTGTTCCCTGTTGCTTCTCTCCTTTGCTTTAAAAACATTGCAAAGCTGCAAAGCTGTTCGTTTCACTTAGCCTCCAACTGCATTCTCTAGTACTCTATTGAGATAGTCCTGATGTCTGAATATTTGATATTTTTTGCTTTTTCGCATAGACTTGTGTAATTTGATATGCAGATTTGAAGATCATAAAAACAATCCTGCTTTGATGATCATAAGCAAGATTATCCAGCCACAGCTGTAAAGTACCAAGTGTGTTCTTTTCTGATCTCTTCATCATTTCAGTGGATCAAATGACAATAAGAATATAGTGGAACTTAGAGTCCTTGGGAAATAATGAATTTAAAAGTCTTTTAAAAATGGCAGCCACGAAACCTTAGAAACTATTAAAATTTCTAGACTATGTGTATGAATGCATATGTGGAGATACATAGATATGAGAGCAGCATGGATTCAAAAGAAATATCTAGCTGGATAAAAGACATTATTAAAGACCAATGTGCATCTTTTTTTTTTTTTTTTTTTTTTTAACATTGTGTATGATCTGTACAGAGCTTTGTAAGTGTTTTGGAAGATTCTGTCAATCTGCACCTTTTGCTGCAACCTAGAAAGCATCAAGTTTAGAGATAAATGCTGTTGTCATTTTTTTCCCGAGGCAAGAGTATAGGTAAGGAAGAACCTAATTTTCCACTTCATGGTGGAAGTTATACATCTTGCTTAAAACTGTGTATCCCGCTATCAGACTTCAGGATTGAGAGTAATGATGAAAAGGAGGTGTAAGTCATGTGACACGTGAGAATAATCAGCACTCAATTGCTTCCATCAACTGTGTTAGGTATTAAAAAGCACATGATAATTTGCATCTCGTAGCTCCGAGGCGAGGAACCTATCAGTCAGCTTTGTAGCCATCACGTGAAAAAGAGGGGAAAACGAAATGTTTTACATTATTTCTTTTAATGCATAGTGTTCATTTTGTCTAAATCTGTAAATGTATTCCGTCTGTTTAAACCACCTGTAGCTTCTTTTCAGGCCTAACAGGATATAGTATTGCAAGGGGCAGAAGTAACTGGATGAATTTATTTTATTATTTATTGGCCACCATATATATGATCTTTCCCAACAGTATGCATCTCATTATCGCAATAAGGTGATGGTAATGAAATAATAATTCCTTCAAGCGTGAAATAACTAATCTTAAGTACATTCTGTGCCCATTTGTTTCAAACAGGTTTCCAGACTTTTAAGAAAACTTTAATTTCAGTTCATTTAAAATATATGGAGATCACACACACTCATTTCTTCATCCCCTCATTCTGGCAAGGAAACCTTAGGAACAAGTAGCAGGATTTCCAGATTTTGACCTACCTGTCATTCTACTTTACTTGAATAAATGTAAAGCAAGAGAAAGCTGTTTCTAATAAGCAAATGTGAGCATCAGGAATTTTGGTTAGCATTGGCAAAGATCTTTAGATAAAGATAAATTACTTAGAGTCATACTGGTCTTGCTGATACCAGTGAATGAAGACATAGGCATACATGTTGAATAGCCGTGGGAGGAGACGACTTTATTTAAAGGAAAGGTTTTGTTCTGATTTAAATTTTGAGCCATAGGTTTTCTATAGTATTCTATAATAAAGACAATTACATAGTAATTTGGGTTAGAATGCATGCCCAGTTCCCCATCTCAAAACCCAATTTGTTACTACCTGTGGCTATTTCTATTAAAAAAGAAACATAATTATTATGAGTCTCAGCAGTCTAAGAGTAAATTTTTTGCAATTACAATACCTCCCTTGGGCAGATGTGTGAAAATGGCAGATTAATTCCTGCCACTTTCTGTCTATTTCTGGCACATTCTTCAGGTAGCTGGTAGCTTGGATTATCATTACATTGGTGCTGTTTGTTATGCTGTGGTTAAGGTTAAAGCAGCAATCCTGTTATAAATCTTTAGGAGTAGGGCTCTATACCATTACCTTGGAAAGTCTCTATGCTGAAATTTGATACATAAAGTCCTAGGAGTACAATCCTAATTCTATTTTCATGGAAAGTGAATGAGTTCGCTCTTGATCTTAGCATATTTTAGAAGGGCATTTTGTATTTTATTACTTTATGCCTGAAGAGATTTAAACAAAAACAATGAACGAACCCAAGTTTACTCATTTTTAGGATTTTACAGTGACGTTAATAAAGTTGAACGTGAACTGAAGACCATATAGTAGTGCCTTAGTATTGTATGGCTTTTATTTTATCCCCAATGGCACAATGGCGTGTTTATTTAGAAAGAAGGACCAGTAAGTTAAGATGGCCTTGAAATTATGTAAATGAATAACTTTCCATGGAAATAGTCTAGTTCATCTCCTAATGAGCTTTTCTACCTGAAAACAAGTTTTGAGGCCTTATGTGTAGAAGAATTGCATGCAAAGGCTCTGCTCCTGGAGATCACTCTCTGCAGCTAGGCACATAACTCCATGTTGAATTCCAGTGAAGTTGGAAGTTGGTTTGGCTTCATGTGGACTCATGATCTACCTGCAGGGAGCAGCATTAGTCTGTGTTACACATTATCTGTTTTGAATATTTGGGAAGAGCAGTATGAACAATCTTAAGTTTTTTTTTTTTTCCCCTTTGCATGAGTTTCTGTTTGGAATTTCTTGTGCTGTACCTGTCGTATTTTCATTTCTTTCCCCATTTTGAAAGAGACTTACACACACACACTCTTCTGAATGTTGGCTTGGGGACCTTTGTGATGTGGACATTATTTAGAGAGGGTTGCGTTAAGTACTTTCTTTGAAAGTTCATGGCTAAAGAAATAATAAAAAAAAGTATATATGCATCCTTCAGTTGCTGTTGGATGCATTCATTTTTGAAAAAAATGCTCACATGCTGGGTGAGCATCCTGCTAATTAGGTACGGAGGCAAATCCATAATTTAATCACTGTATTCTAGCTAGCTCCTCGGTCAAATATTAGCATTCATGTTCAGTCTCTCTGTCCCTGGTGAAACTTGCAGCAGTGTCCTAGATGTTGACAAACCAACACTGGTTTGGAACAGAAAGAAGACTTTTCCTAATCCTGGAGACTTTGCAGAGAGTATTTCTGTGTGGATCGTCTTTATTTTAACAGCAAAATCTGATTTCGGAGTCTTAATACAGCAAGCTGTAATGAGAGGGGTAATCCAGAACATTTTTTTCCCAGGCTGTTAAGAATTTAGAGGTCAAAGTCAGCCCTTAAATATCTACAAGTTTATAGATTACCTCTGGCAATTCCTATGTAAGTGAGTGTTGTGTTTTAAATGAGGTGATCCTATAAAGAAAGATAACTATTTTTTTTGCTTGTTCTGAATCAACTTAACATAGAGTCCTGTATGAAGATATTGCAGTAGGTTAACATTGAAGTGACAGAGTTGTGGATGGTTATACAAAGCCCTACGATAGCCAAAAGGCCTTATTTTTTCTGTCCAAGCCTACTTGACCACTGCTACTGTATTCATGGTGTATTCGATCAAACTTTCCATTTTATGAGGTGCTTCATCATAGGCACATGACTGTTATGGCTTTAAAGTATATTTAGGGACAGAACATCTTGCTAAACTTGTGCAAGCCTAAATTGTTTATCTTATGTCACAAATAGTAAATCAACTCATCACCATTTCACAGTTGAAAATCTCCTTGCACAGGCATGTGAGGCTGTAAAGTTTGATGATCTACTATTCTGTCATAAATTCAGCCATTATTTTGGCAGCATATTTAGTGGTGTCCCTTTTTCTAGTCCTAAGAGGAAATAATTATGCCAAGGTTTTGGTGGGAAAGTAGGGCTTTGTATCCTGTCACAAAATGTTTATAGAATACCTTGTTGGGGATTTTTAACAAAATGTTGAAATAAGGAGTTGCATGACCTAAATAACAAGTTAGACAGAAGGTAATAATGTAAGTTTTAACATCTGTGATTTTCTTCCTAATTCCTAAGGAATTTAAGGGAATCATTGCTTTTCTGGTGAAGGATTTTAGGAAGAGAAAGGGGGTAAGGTTACAGCTTTAAAGGAAAGGAGGCGATCTAGATTTACCTCTGTTCCTCTGACCGTCACCTAGGAAGAAAGCTTCACTGTTCCTCTTTATGTGTGTTTTATGTGCAGGCAGTGTGGCTTCAGAACCAAGGCCTGTTTTATCTACATTGCTAATTTTTTTTTTTTTTTTTTTTTTTCCACTCTGTAAGGAAGAAACATAGAACTGGAGTCTTGTGCCACATACAGTGTTTGCTGCCTAGCTAATCACCTTTCCCTGTCACTGCCATTACAAATCTGTTTAAATGCCGTCCATAGAGAAGACCATATGCTGGGATAAAGGAATATCATGTTTAAGAGTTTCTTCTCATTTTCTATCACTATTGTAATCTTCTTCCTGCTCCTTTGCAGCTTTCTTCAGCGTACAACATATGTATCTGTGGGAATGTAGCATGCTATGTAAAGACTCGCTTATCCCATAATTGAAGTAAGCAGACCGATCCAAGGGCTATTGAAACCAATTTGAAAACATCCATTGATTTCAGCGGACCTCAGGTCATGGCTTGTGGGAGTTTTATTGTTGCCTTTAGTGAGAGTATGGGTTGGACAGAAGAAGGTAAACATAGCGGATGGATGTTAACACAAACTTAACAGATTTAAAATATCCAGTGTCTCTGTTTCCCCTTACTAAATATTATGAGTACGAAACATTTGTCAGTGTTAAAGGCCATAATTTGATCTCCTTCTCTGCCATATAGTGCTGCAGTGTTTATAAGCTTTTATCTGTTCAGAAAACATTTCTGATATGTTGCTCTTAGAAACAGGAAAACAGCAGTGGTAAGAATAGGACAAATTCTACAACACTTACTGGCTTCACTAGGAATTCCTGCTGAGTAAGAGCTTTCAGATATGTCTCAAAATTAAAAACAAAAGGCCAGGAGCTCACAATTGCACTGCAGAATCTGTGTGCATGAAAGAAAGAAAGAAAAGATAAGGTTGTTTTCATAAAAAAAAAAAAGGGGGGGGTTCTAAATACAAGGAGAGAATAATATTTTTGAAATTATAACAAATAATTTGATCATCTTAAATTTCAAGGTACTATTTTTTAAAGTTTCCCTCTAATTTTAATGTCTCAACTTCTAGACTTGTTATTTAACATGTAGATTGGAAAGAAAAATCAAAAAACCCCACAAATGCTGTCAAAGTTACACTCCCAAATGTATTGTTATTTTGAGTTTATGGTATGATATTCTTAGAATAAGCTGGATATTGTGATAAGTGCAGATTTCATTCTAGTTAGCTAATTGTAGTTGAGTCTCTTATGCAGTAAACATAATATCTGTTAGGAATACTAAGGTAGATTCAACATGGTGGGAGCCATAGATAAAAGGTGCATTAAAGCGTTTCAAATTCAATCATTAGGTTTCATTGCACCCATCTGCTACCAGAAAATATAATTGGCAACTTGATTCATTGACCTTTAACTGTCATTTTGGACCATGTTTTTTTAAATCCATATTTTTAAGTTAGACCTAGAGAGTTAATTTGATAAGAGAATGCCCTGTACATTTTAATGCAATTACTTTTTTTTTCTTTTTTTTTTTTTAAGCAAAAGATTTTTTTAATATAATCAGGTTTAATGGTCTGTTGTATATTCTGCTAATCCAGTCAAAGTAGTTATTTAATATTGAATGTGGTTAAAAGCAACTAATGTTCAACTTCATTAAGGCTTCTATTAAATAGAAGGCTTGCTGAACTTCTGGGTTTTTTTATGCACGAACTGCTACCTCTTATTAATTATTTCCAGGGGTTTCTGTAACACTAGAATTGTACTTACAAGCTTCAGTTCCACCAAGATTATACAGCACAGCACAAGGGCTAAATAAGTATTGAAATTGTGCAGTGCTTCATGTTTTGTTCCTAAAACGTGTTTTATCTCTTTTATTTTCTGGAGTAGATATTATCTTGTGCAGGTGGACTAGAGGGCATATATCTCTTAGCAGTTCTATATCGTGGCACACAAGTACACTGTCTTACAACAGCGTTACTTAGAGCAAACGGAAAACATAATATCATGAATGAAGATTATTTAATGTTTTCTCAGCAATGGTAAACAATTATACTATTCTGTCATCTGAAGTTTATGCAAAATTATGAAAAAAATTATGACACGTGTTTCTTTACACAACAGGATACAATTCTTGAAATATTTATGTAATATAGAGACAGATGTATGTAACCTAACCTTATAATCCCATTTCACAGCTTTCCCAAATACTGGGGAGCTCGATAAATAGGAAGCCGATTACATTGGCAGTATAACTCCATTAATAGGATTCAGATTTGCCTTATTGACAAGCCAGTACTGTTAATATGATCCAGTATATTAAATTGACAGGAAAACTGGAGTAATAGAATGTATCTGCAGCCTAATTGACAGGGAAGCTCTTTCAAAAGGTTCTTAATGTGGTTTTTATTGACAGAGTAGCTTCAGTAAGTACATATCATTGGTGAACAGTGTAAATATATCGGATGCAACTGTACTAGCAGATTGAGGTGAAGTAGTTATTGTTCTGTTTTCCCATACTTTCATCTTTACTTTGATGTAAGTCGTATCAAGCTCTCGTAAGGTCTTCACAGATGCCTCTTAAAGCACCAGACTAACTGCACTGCTTACAGCCATTTGACAAGTTGTGAACTATTTTAAATGTGTTCATCATTTTTAAATGAATATGGGCAATACAGAGCAAAGCAATAATGTGTCATGAATTTAATTATGTTTATTTATTGATGCTGTGATAGCAGAAACAGAGTTATTGTACTTTCAGCTCGAGCTCTTTATGTGATGTGATGTTTGGCATCTCTTCCTATGTTCTGATCCTGCACCTTCTCCAAAAAGCAGTTCATCTTAAGAACTCATTTTACAATTACTTTTTCCTAGTCCCGTTTGACAACTTTCCACATTCTCTTCCCAGACCGTGATAATTTCATTAGATGCTTACATTTCATGTTTCTCCAGTACAAAATAAAATGAGGCTCAGAAACCTGAAACCACTGTGAAACAAACAGCATTTTGAGTTTGGTCTGGAAAACCTTCTTGATTCCCTTTTCAGTAGAAGAAAGTTTTGGGTTCAACTTCCACACTTTTTCCTAATCCCACCTTTCTTAGAGAGAGAGAAGTCTGAATTTAAAAATATATCCTGCACCTGCTCTGGCAGAGGAGTTGAAGACTTTTGTTAAGCTGACTTCCCTGCTGATGGAGAGGCAAACTTGTTCCTGAAAGACTTAAATCTTTTATTTCATGTAAAAAAAATCTGACCAGGGTCTGGTCTCACCCTATCTTTTGATTGTCTTTCAAGTCTGCTTTTTTACCAGGATCACTTAAAAATATGTTTCTCTGTAGTAATTTTTTTAGTTTCTTCAGTCTTCAGACTTGGTGCAGCCATCAATGAGGTGAGAGGAAACTTTACTAGACCTCGTGACTTCTAATCCTTGCGCTGTGTTAAATCCCTACAGTTTAGGCTTCTGTCTTTTGTGTCTTGTGCATTGCAGAGTAAACTCTTGTAAAAATTTAAGAAATAATTGTTTTCATTGAGCCAGTAGTACAAACACAACTGAAATATCTGTCATATCTTAATACAAATGCTTAAGCAATAAATTAACAATATTTTTTGGGGGTAACAAATATGGTACTTGCTAAGAAAAAATAGTACATAGACTAGGTATTTATATGGGGAAAATCTGAATTTCTTCACTTACAGGAAAGGATGGCAGTCTCTGTCGCCAGAGTCTCACTTTTCAGAAGTCACTGAAATTTGACTGAATAGCTCAGGACCTCTTTCTCTCGCAGTTTTGCTTTTCTTATTCAAGAGAAAGAGACATCACGAGCCACCAACACTCTTCAGTAAAGAGTACAGCAGCCTGGTGAAAGATATTGCTTTGTGCATCTGACTGTTTTTGTTGCCCTGTGTTTTTAATGTGCTTTTCAAGAAAGTTGCATATGTCAAAAATTCACATAAACACACTGTAGGTCTTGTAACACCAAAATACACATTTTGCAGCAAGTGTGAAACTTCCCGAATATGTACATGTCATATAAATTATGTCTCAAAAACATTTTCAAAAGAATGAGAGTGGAGACCACATATTAGGACAAGATTTTTTAAAACAGCCTATTTAATTCTGTCCTTCAAAAAGGTAGAATAAATTATACGAAATTTATGCCCGGTTGGGGTTCTGGGGGGGTTTTTTGTTTGGTTGGGTTTTGGGTTTTTGGTTGGGTTTTGGGGTTTTTTGGGGTTTTTTTTTTTGCTATTGACTAATACATTTTCTTAATGAAGTAAGTCTTGCAAAATCAAAACCTACTACTTCAGGCTAAATATATACACTCACTGACAGTCTTATACTGAGAAGTCTTTGTCAAAAATTGTACTATGTTGAATCCAAACTGTTCCTAACAAAATGAAGACAATTGTCTGCTCTTTCGAAACTAGATTTGGCAGAACACAATTCTTTGTCTTCAAAACTGATTGCCATTATAGAAGATCTTTGTTTCATGGGACAAGGGTGAATACTTGGAATTAAGCTTTTCAAGAAAAAGACACAGAAGATGCTTGAGTTAGATATTAAGTGGCAGTCTGATAAAGGGGAGAGGTGTTTCATTTCATTTTTGCATTTAATGTTTAATTAAAAAGAAGTTAGAGTCAGCAAAGACATTTTGCTTTATTATAGTTCCAGATACGAACACCTACATAAAATGGAATTGCATTGGATTTCTGAAAATGTGATACTTGTTCCTGTAATTCTGAGAAAAAATTATGAATATTTTAGTACTCTAATAATCATATAATCATAAATCTGATTAATGTTTAAGTTTTTTTTTTTTTAACATTTTAGAATACATCTTTCCCTAATATGACAATTATTTCCTGGAATAATTTGTCAAGAATACTTAAATATTGCATTTCTCTCTCTCTCTTCCTCTCTTTTGCTCTCTCACTTTCTCCGTCTTTTTCTTTGTAGTCATGTTGAATTTAAGATTTTTTTTTTTTTAGGAGAGAGACCTGTCGAATTGAAAACCTTTTCTTTTATTTTTCTCTAATTTTATTCAAACAGTATGGAATACTCCAAAGACTGCTAGAAATCTTCAGAATTGTGGCATAACAAAGATTTTGATTAAAAAGAAAAAATTAAAAGGAAAATTCTTTAATTTTTAATAGACAGCCTGCTTTTTATACAAATTTGTGAAAGCAAGCCTCGTGAAATCCTCTACTTGTGTCTTACTCAGCAATAGTAGAATCCCTGAAATCTAATTGATTAATATGGGGATGTAATTTTAATCCTGACTTTTTTTTTTTTTTAAAAATATATATATGTGTACAGAGTCACAGTGGAACTCCTTTTTATTTATGAAAATATCAAAACATGCCAACAGAAGTAAACATATATACCTGGGGAACATGTACTTATGGAAAGAAAAAAAAAAAAATAAATGTAGTCCCTCGCTAAAAATATTCTCCATAATTCATTGTGTAATGCTTTGCCCAGGCTGGTTCAAACTGTTTCCAGTGATGAAGCTTTCACTGCCTCCCCCCTCCCTCCCCTCCCCTCCCTTATGAGATTATTTAAGGTTAATGGATCCAATGAGGAATTTGTTTCTGATGCTCTATTCTTGGCCATAATTTTTCATTTTCCTTTCTCGAAATGAAACTTTTGGGAATCATAGCCAGTCTAGGATTAATTAGTAAAACCTTAACAGTTGACTTTCAAACTTCTGAATGGTTTTATTTTGAATTCGTAAAATTCAGTATTCCAAATTCACCATATGAGAGCAATATTTAGAAACAATCTGAGTTTATCTAGGCCCCTGTGTGGTCTTAATCTGCAAGCTCTAACACGCATAGTAGAACGAATGATTTTATATAGTTGACGATAGCACTTGAAGGAGGTTTTACATGTTTTTCATGCAAATACTGACCAGTAAATGATTCTTCAAGTAACATTATTAGACTGAAGTAATTGTATTGTCACATCTGAAACTCCATACCAGTAAAAGTGTATTTTGCACAGGTTTAATTTCCCTGTTCTTTTACTGTCCTCCTCCTCAACTCCCCAGTGAAAAAGGTAATGTAATCAAACTGTAAGATATTTTCTGAAAGGTAGTAACCCTCTTTTTAAAACTTTGGCAGCTTTTGAAAGGTTTATAAGCATTCTTATCTCTTTCAAAATGGCATTTTTATGAGCTTCATCCTTCTGAGAAAGCTTTATTAAATGTGTGTACAGAAATCCTCAGGATTTTTTCTGCAGCATTGCAGTAATAGCAGTGTTCCTAAAATTTCAAATTCACTCTAGGGTCACATATTAGGACAGATAGATGGAAGAAAGTGTCTTTAAGGGGCCATTGTAACAACTGTGAAAAAGTATATCTGTTGAATGTTTAACAGCATACTCTCATTGGAAATGAACTGGTTCCACTAATCTGTGAAAATGAGCCATAAACCCAGGACTTCTTCTCTAGGGGAGCTGTGGACAGTCAGGTTGACATCACAGACTTTTTAATTCTCTGGTATATAACCAGGGCGTGGATAGTTCTGCTTTTGCTTTACTTTTAGAGACCATTTGTCCCAGTATGTTTTCTTCCTACTGAAGAACTTGTGTCTTTGCAATCGGTGACCTAATTGATACTCCAGCCCTCAACCTTGAATCACAGAGATGGAAAAGATGTGTTAACTATTTAACTCCATTGACTTTTAGAGATGGATTGTTTCTGAGGATTTTCTTGGGGGAGAGTAAGGGTGGAGCTTGTTTTATTCTGTTATTCAGAAGGTTAATGGTGCTGGCATTTGAGAGATTTTTGTTTATTCATCAGGAGACTGTAGTTCCATGTGATTCACTTTGATACAATGCATCTTACTTAGCTTTAGCTATTACACTGAACATCTTCCTCATCATCTAGATTCCCCTATAGTTATTGATGAAAATAATTTCCAGGAGCAGTACATACCTAAGGCAAGATGCCCAAAATGGGAAGAATTATCTTGTATGTCTCTAATGCTTACAGAGGGATCTTAGCTGATTAGCTTAGAGTAGGTGACTAGCTTTTAGATGGTTATCTGCAGGTGAACTGAAACCTACCTTAAAGCTGGAGGCAAACAGGGAGGCACTGTGGTTCTGATTTCCTAGAAAGGGCTGTATACCCGGAGAAGAACAAAGAGTTTATTTGCTGTTGATAGATTTTTAAAGTAGCACTCATTTCTTAGAGTTACAGCTATGCAGTGTAAAGAGGTATGATTAATGCATGAGCTGAAATGTGTAATACCACTTCCATAGATGTTAAAGTGTAAAAATTTTAAGTATATGACCTCTCACTTCAACTGGGATTTTAAAAAAAAAAAAAAAAGTGTTTAAGGGAGTTAGACATTCATATCTGTCTGTAATCCATTCTGAAACAGATACTTGCCTTTCTAAGATTTGTCTAAACTGCCTACCCTTAAAATTAAATGTTTATTATCCCAATTTTTGTATAGATATTATCATACATAAAGCAATTCTCTCTTTGCTGCCTGTATCTTAGAGTGCTCTGTTACAGCTCAACACAAGCATCATACTTTCATAGTTCATAGGAGAAGGTCTAATGCTTGTAGAGCACAAGGAAAAGAATTCAACTCTGAGCTCTGTGGCTGTATATGGTTATCACATATTTACATTTGTTCTTTTGCAGTAATGAATTCACTGTAACATGGCACCCAACTGTTTGTGTTACTGCAAAATACAATATGAAGGAAATTGGTCAAATTATTATTGAGTTAAAAGTCATTAATGATTACCAGAAATACTGAATTTCTCAGAAGCAGCTCATATTTTTAGGACGGCACCTAAGATGTGGTCATAACTTCCATTTTAAAATTATATCTTGGCTAGTCCAGCATGTGCTAAATGCTTTTTTTTTTTTTTTTTTGCTATGAAAAAACACAAACAAAAAGTATGACCAGTTCTTACTGTGGTCCAGCTTATACATAAGTTCTTAGCACCACCTTTAAGGAGGTGCTATAATTAATTCCAGGGCAAAAGTCTGACCGTTCTAATGACAGAGAATTGATGAAAAGGCAGTTTATAGTAGGCATTTTGCCTGACAATGACATGAAAAATGGAAACGTTGATTCTAGTAGCAGCTGTGTTTAGGAGGAGGCAGATTTCTTATGTAAGTAAAAGCATAAGGTCAGTTTTCCTGGGCATCTATAGTTGAGATATTAGACCTAGAAAATAGACATGAGTATTGCAATTGTAAAGGTTTATTTAGGTTGAGAAGTATTTGGCTCTGTGAGTGTCGTAATGATTATATGTGTATATATATATGAGGTAGATTTGCTGCGCACAAGAGAGATACTAGCTTAGAATTTGCAACAAGAAAAGAATAAATGGCAGAATTAAGGCTGCTTGCAATATATGATGTGCTACATTTAAGAGAGTACATATAAGAATGCTGAAATATTTATTTCTACGCTTACATTTCTTCCTTTTTTTTTTCAGTGTTTGCTTTTAGAATTCGAAACATGCTAAAAGATAAGCTTTTATTCTAATTTCATGTATTAAAACCAGGATCTTGTCTGTTTTTAAGCACAAAGCACTAAACTGCCCCCTAATTGAAGTGACCAGATTTTAAAAAGTTTGGATGCCTGTAGCTGAAAACATCAGCTTCTGAAACACTGACTTGGAAAAGCAGTGACACAACACTGAGTTTTATGTCCCAGATCTTCAGAATTCTCCTAAATATAGTGTATTGTTTGCATTTCTTTGGCAGTATTTAAGAACTTGCATAAGCCCATCTTTTATTAATGCTGCTGAAGAACAAGTCTCTAGTTGGACATAAACACCCAGATTTCCAAATTATGTGCAATTTTGATATGATAAAAATAACTTAGAATTATAATTATAGGTGCTTTATGCTATGTTTTGAAAACAGATGAGTAAAAACTGATTCTGTCATAGTTTATCATAAAAGAAAATCCACTGATAAAACTTCAGATGATTTTTGTAATGAGATATACAAGGCTAGGTACTCCACAGCTTAAATTAGAAACAGCTTCAAAATGTGAACACAATGTGTGTTATAATCCTAATTTTTGAACCAAACGATTTAACTAGAAACAAGAAGAAAGTGCAGTGTAAATTGACTTCCTACATGCCAAACAGAAGATAATTCTTTATCTTCCATCCCTTCCCTAAATCACGTGAGATATCCATGGTATACAAGCACATCTATTTCACATGTACCAAGAGCATGGCAGGTGGTTACCTATTTTCTGTTGCAAACAGCAGTGACTGTTAAATTTCAGATGTAACTTCACGCATCTTTTCCAAGCTCCAATATTCCAACCATACAAGCAGTAGCAAATATTTCTAATTACCACCTACCTCTAAAACCAAAACAAAGCTAAGAAAATGGGGTGGGGGTGTGCCAGGGAAAGCCAAATATCTCAGAGACCAGTCACTTGTGTAAACACTTGTGCGACATTAAACCTTACCTTGGGCCTTCTGCTCCATTAATTAGCGCTGCCTGCGTTACCGATACTTATACGCTAGACGCTGTTGCAAAACTCATAGCTGCTGCGAAGCGTAGTGGTGTGATATGAAGTGATGCAGAAAACAGTAGAAGCTCTGTCACTAGGTCAGCTGCAAGAAGAGGTGACGTGTGTGAATGTACAGTATATGGAGTTTTGTGAAAGATGCAGTCTCTCTCCCAAAGAACTTCGGCTGATGATACAAGGGGAATTCAGTTCCCTTTGGCAGGACTCCATGTTGGTCTGGATGCTGTAAATACTTCTGCTTCTACAGTTACTTAGCTCATGCTGCTAAAAATGTAGTCATGACAGACTTAATGAAAGTATCTTTTTTAAAAAAACCCTACTTGTCTACAACAATCGTTTAATGTTCTTGTCTGCATGTGTGGTTCTCATTAATCTGACATAGCTATTAATACTGATGAAAATTAAAGAGAGAAAATCCAAATATTTTCATGCTTGCAGTTTTCTAGTAGCATTTAAGAAACCCCATGGCTAATCAGCTGTAATTTCTTTTTTTTTTTTTTCCAATTCAAGAGGAATATAGCAATATATGAAATTGTACTATAAGAGTAAGGGCTTCAGAATCCCAGTAGATGATGTAATTATGACTAAAAATTAGTATTATTGAATAATTCACTTTTGTAATATGCAAAAGTAATTTTTTCCTCTCATTTTCAATAATCATCAGTCTTAATATCTAACTAATGAAAAAACATAAACAGTGTCATCTGTCAGGTTACTAACAGAGAATGCCACTTATTGGAGCCTCATTGTTTACTTTAGCAGGTAATTTATGGACTGGAATCATTTAATTGTTCTGAGCACATAATTACATGCCAGCATTTTCCAATTTAATTAAAATGTACAAATCTGAAGATTAAGGGAATTTTTGAATTATTAATCATTTTTCCTCTAGGAAATCTTGTTGCTCTGCAGGAGATTTGTCCAGTGTACAACTATACGTATTTTTTTCCTTCTCTTTCACAGACAGACAATTTTCCCGCAGAGCCCAATTACATGGGCAGCAGGCAGCAGTTTGTTCAAAGGTAAGGCCTATTAAATAACTTTCTCGGCTTCCCCATTTGCATTCTTGTCAAAATTGCTTTGCCAGAGAGTACAATTCAACTTAGAACAAGTAAACACAACTCTCTCTCTCTTCTCTCTCTCTCTCTTTTTTTTTTTTTTTTTTTTTTTAATATGTATTTCAGTAGCTCCACGTTCAAGGATCCAGAAAGAGCCAGCTTGAGGGACAGCGGGCATGGGGACAGTGATCAGGCTGACAGTGACCAAGACACTAACAAAGGCTCCTGCTGTGACATGTCTGTTAGGGAGGCACTCAAGATGAAAACTACTTCAACTAAAAGCCAGCCACTTGAACAAGGTGAGTGACGCCTCCAATGCTTACAAAAGCGTAAAGTTTAAGCCGTCATTATAAACCTATTAGTATTGCAGTTGCGGTTTATCAAGGTGGAATAGCCCACTGATAATACTATCAGAGAAAACAGTAAATCTTGTAGCTAGCCCAGAGCAAAGAACGCTCAGTATCTTTCAGAATGAACATGAAATGAAACCGCAAGTATCCAAAGTAGATTAAAAAAAAAAAAAAATTAGTACTTTTCTAAAATGATTAGAATATACTTTATCTCCACTGGCATTGCCTGTGATATATACAGTCCTTCTGCCAAAGCGTGATTTGGAAATTCAAACTAGACGTGACTGCAACAGATAAAAGAACGCCAGTCATTTACATTCCTCACGTAGTTTGGGGAAGAGGAAAAAAAGGAGGCTTGGGATATCAGACAAGAGTAAAAATGGATCAGAAGATGTTTTCATTTCATGGATGTATTTTCCTATTTGTAATGTTGATTTTAAAATTAATAGTGATGTGAGAAGTCTCAAATAATAACATAATCTGATTTTCAGTATAATTTCACTCACATCCTCTGAAGGCACCAAAGATGAGCGTCTGTGAAACAGCTAAAATCACTTATATCAGGACAATGACAGTGCTCTCTGCAAGCATTCATTCTGACAAACAACCATGTTTATTTCCTCAAACTCTGTGTCAAATTCGGTTTTTTCCAGATGTGTTTTATCTAATCACGAGGTCTTTTATTTCAAGAGAGATGTTTTTTTTCTGTTTTTTTTTTTTTTTTTTAAAAGCATCAGACAGAGTACTCCAGCATTGTATGTGTTTGTGTTTTGCTTCTAGGCTGTAAGCAATCAGGAAGTGCACCACTACATTATTTTTAAATGTTTTGTATGTTTGCTATTATTTTAGTTTGTTGTGGGGAAGATGATTCAGTGTTAAAGACAGTTAAAAGATTATTAAATAAGTCAATCTTAATAAGGAGCTATATTTACAATTAAGCAGAAATATATTATAAGCTCTTTATTAATTGTTAGTTAATTGGAACTAGTCTTTTTGCCTCCTAGACTGGTCTGGCCCATAGTACAGTCATCGGGAAATACAAGTTCAACTTCATTTTTCTGATTATGTTGAGATTGCACTATTATTTTTGCTGTGTAGCATACTTAGAATGCTGCAGTATAATTTATTCTGTATATATTTGAAGGTTGACCTCATATATGACCTTATTTTCCAAGTAATAAATGCCAGAAAGATTATTTTTTCCTGACCTTTTGCCACAGCAACTCTCTGCTTATAATTGGACATTGATCTGTATAAAGATGCAGTACTGGACCTTTTTTTTTTTTTTTTTTTTTTTAAGAAGCTGTTTCACTGTGTGTCTAATTTTCTCAGTTTTCTGTAAGAAAAATACAAAGTCTCCGGATTTCTATCAAGTCATGAAAGAGTTCAAAAATATTAAAAGTTCCATTAGGAAAATTATTTACTGCTCAAATTAAAAATATGTGTTGCTTTAGAAAAAGATTGTATGGTCAGAGTTCATAATATTGCAGTTTCTCCAATGGCATCAAGCCTGATACTGGCCAAAACATAAAAACTTTAGTAACCAGAATAAGCCAAACATTCCTGTTGCTTATTTTCATTATAGTGCAACGAGTTATTATGGAGGTTTGCTTTTGCCATTATATCTAGATGAGGGGCCTTATTCATCAAGAAACTACTTATTCCAATGGCTCATATGATTTTCTCACATTCTTATTAAGCATATATTGAACTCTGAATGTTAAGTACTGTCAGCCGCTGAACTGCAGTAGCAGGTGTTTATGTGAATTTTCTTACTGAGGAAAAAGAAAAAAAAAAGATAGATGATAGATAGATAGATAGATAGATAGATAGATAAACTACTTTTGTTTTCTTTTTTGTTTGTTTGTTTTCTTCCCCCTCCCCCCCAAATATAATTATAAATGGTAATGATATCCATTTGTTTATTTGTACAAACTCTTCTGTCTCAAGTGTGCTGGAATAAAATCACTGGCATATTACGGAAACCGAACCTGCAGTGAGCACCTTATGGGGTTACAGATCACTGCAGTAACAAATGTGGTGCAATGCGATGTTCCCAATGAAATCAACAATTGCTTGTCATTGAGCTTAGCACGATTAGGGCTCTTAGCCCAAAGTAACTTTTCTCTTTTGAAAGAAGATAAACAAAATTGCTTTTTCTAGTCATAAGCCAAGTTGAAGGAGGGTGAGAAATACGATATATGTGATTAGGATAGAAAAAGGATCACATTTTCTTTAGAGAAAAACAGGTTTTCCGGGAAGAGATGGACAGCTTGCTGGAAACAATTGTCTACGGCAGCGCCTGAAGCAGTATCAGAAGTTGTGGTTCTGTCATCATTCTGGGTTGCGTACAGGGATGGGAATTCACTATTTTGTAGCAAAGTTTCAAGCTTGATCATTATTGCTTAAAGATATTTAAAATAGTTTAACTTCTGCTGTTAGAACAGTACTAATTATTGAATCATCTGGCATCACAATCACAATTTACTGTGAATTCAGGATCTTGACTTGAGATTCCTAATTTAAAAATAAGTTAAGTTGGAGTTTGACATCCTCTGTATGTTATTCCAAACACTGTTTTCACAGGTTCAATTCTACCCATGGCGGTAATAAGAATGTTAGCAGTACCAGTATTTTAACTACAGTTTTGAGCAAATCTAGCCTAGACAGCTTGAAAATTAAATTTTTGTACAGAGACAAAAAAATGTGTCAGTAGCATTATAGCAGTTATGCTTCTATCAGTAATAGAGAAGTAGGAAATTTTATGAAAAAATAATTTTTGTAGACAAGACATCTTCTGATTACAGGATGGGATGGAAGGCAATCAAGATTACTTTATGATTTACATTAAAATAATGAAAACTGTGGATGGTAAAACCTCAGTAAGTTTACTATTAGAATATTTGGTTTCAAGGAAAATATCTCCAGATAGGAAGTTTTGTCTGGTAGTGATTGTAAACAATCACACAAGTGGAAAAGATAATACAAATTAGATATCATTATGAAATGTTTATGAAAGCTCATCACTTGGCCTTAATGTGAAGAAAGGGATAAAAGACCCCAAACCTATAAAAGCTGTCAGGACAGTGAGTCTTGTGTTAAGATAAGCACGTCCCATTTTAGTTGTCTCAACCTTATATCCTCTTGCTGTGAATTATCCGTTCTGCATAAAAATATCTAGTTGTCTCTTAAGCTTACTTATGCTATCTGAATCAGCTGTCTTACTAAGCATCTTCTTCCGTACGCCTGCTACTCTTTCAATAGAATGGGTTTAGATAGATTTGTTTTCTTTACCTCTCTTTTTTTTTCCACTTCTATTGCTGAGACTTAAAACCCCATCACTATTTTGGACAGTTTGAGATCACCTTACTTCGAAGTCTTACAAGAATTAATAGTTTTGAATACATCTGTCAAGTTACCTTTTTGTTCCACCTGAAGTAGCATATATTATTCACATTTTATATTTAAATAACAGAATAATCTTTTTGTTTGCTATGGTTTAGGTATAACAGCAATAATTTCTATTTCTTGAAAAGATATCCAAAGCTGAAAATGATATTGTAAAGCATAAATGATATCTACAAGGAAGTAGGACAACAGCAAGATGTCCATTTTATACTTTTCTTAGTGAATTATGGTTGTGTTTACCTTATAATCAGTAAAAGAATACAGAGTTGTGGACTTTTTTTGTAGTTACTCATAAATGACTGTCTTTGTTAGATTTTTCCCAGGAATTTTTCCTTCCTTTTACTTTTTTCTGTCTATGTTTTCTTTCTGTAACATAAATCTACATTTTCATGTCGTTGTCAGAAAAATCCAAGGGATTAAGTATCTCCAAATTTGGGAGCTTTGTTGCTGAGTTTTTACTTTATCACTGTGCCTTGCATCTTTCTTTCAACACGTTTGCTTGCCGTTCACACCTGCATCCCATGGAGGGGGCATTTCTGCATGTGCCTTTGCCTCACTAACAGTAGCACAGGTCCTGAGAATAAACAAAAAAAAGGAGGCACCTCCTTGGAGGAAGGGTAAAAGAAAACTCTTCAGCATTAGTGTCTGAGACTCCTCCAGGACCTGTATTGCTCGCCAAGCTTCTCTGTAGAACATTACCGTTGTAATCTAAGGTATAGGTGACTAGTATAAAAAGGATTGGGATGTATCTTTGGGAATAAAAAAAAAGAGATATTAAATATAACTTAAAAATACAATACTTCTTTCTTCATTGTCACAACAAAAAAAACATATGCATCACAACTGATGCAATCCTGCATGCAACAGTCTTAGCAATTACATCACTGTTATAGAATCTCTATGAATACTGTAAATTCTTGAGTTTGTCTACTGAACACATTCACAGAACAAGTCTGTAGCAACTTGTACATTTATATACTCAATTTCTAAACGAGAATGATCCCTGAAATAGAGTATCCTGCATTATCCATTTGCAGCAGAGCAGAAATTATCAGAATTTTTTTACCAAGATTTTTTCTGAACTATCCATTGATTTTCTTGCCATAATCTTGCTTGAGTCTGTAGGATAATTAAAATCCGTTCTGTTTAACTGAGTGAGAATCAGTCTAGACCGATAAGTGCAGAAAGTTCATCAAGCAAATTTCTGCTGTCTGACATCATCACCAATGCTTTCCATGCCATTGGGGATGATGGGTTCTTTTATGAGTACATCAGCTTAATGAGATAATGGAAAAAGAAGATTGTGGGGAAATATTTCTTTTCAAAGTTCTCAGAGCTGGTGATGGCCTCTGCTGAGAAACTGATAGAAACTGCGAGTGCCCCCAGAGCTGACACAACCTGTGGAATATTTTGTTCAACATTGCTTCCTCCCCTAGGATTTTTCCCCTGGACAGAACATCTCCTATCACATTCTCTCTGTGCCCAGAATGTGAATAGCTGTCAGACTGCACTACTTGTTCTGATACCACCTAAGAGTCTTTATGTCCAGGGCTGTCGTCCCTTCTAACTCATCCCTAACATGGTCAGGTAAAGACGCTAACTTGCTATTGTATGTCAGGACTTGTATGCAATACCCATTCTTCCTTTTCATCTGATTAATTGTTATCCAGGCAAGCTACAAGAGCAAATTAATTGAGAATTTCTTTCCTTTTCTTAGTATGACTTAGTAGTGTCTGTTTCTAGAAATGTAAATTCTGGAAATGGTTAGGTGAAACCACCAAAAATGACACCCCCACCCTGTCATTTGTTCCTTTCCAGGTATTTCTCTCTCCTTTTTTTTTTTTTGTCTTCTGTGCATTATGCAAGATGAAGACTAGCATAGGACAAAGACTAACTTATTTATTCTGTAACCGCTTCTGATTGACTCAATTTGTTATCAGTGCCCTGGAGATATTTGATTTTGGCCTCATTCTAATAGTGGGATTTTTAATTTAAGATTGAAAATTTATGTAGAATTATAGGCTTTTATGAAGAATAAGGCCATGTTTATATTCGTTCAATGTCCACCCCAGTGCATTTATAACAAATTCATTATGACTTTTAAGCCACTGCCAGCACTAGCACTTCCTTCCCACTTTTCTGCTGTGAGTACATTGTTTGATGAAACAGTACTTCTGAATTTAAAAGAATTAGCAGCGTTATTATTAGTATCATCCTTCTTATGAAGTCCTTGGTGAATGGGAGTATTGAAACTCCTATTGGTACTAAACTTTTAGATTAATATATTTCACTTTTAGTTAGAGAAGGCCATGCAAATGTTCTGTAATGTCCTTTTTTGAGAGATCAGAATAATATTCTCCCTTTGAACCTAAGTTAATGAGCTAGACAGAGAAATACAGGTTAGTTGCCTTTGCTTTACAGATGATTGTCATAACCTTTCTCATGTTAATACCCAGTAATCTATGACATATCTGTTGCTGTATTATGTATTAAGCAAATTATATGATGGATCTGGGCAAAATAAAGACAAAACTATCTACCAACCTTTATGTGCCCAGAGTATTAAAGATTTATTATTTTTTTTTCCTCTGTTGCACTTATGTTGGATACCTTTCTGCTATTAAGTTTTATTTTTAGACCACCTACTAGTCTACCAGTCAATTTAGGTTCACTTTTTACATTTTAGTTATTTCAGTACTGACTCTAGATTCCTGAGTGTCACTGTGTGACATCAGGTTGACTGTTAATCAGATGTGCTTCGAAACAGAGTCCAGTTTCTTTGGTGCTTCCTCATTAGAGACGAGAGTGTTCCCAAGCACAGCTTCCCTCTGCAGTGTGCTCTTCTCGTAAGAATATGAGCAGCTTTGGATTTCAGGCAAGGCTATCCAGGTGAGGAAGAAGTTTGTGGAAGCAGGTGTTTGTCCTAAAAGAAGTCAGAAAAGGAAGTGAAGTGGCATCCTAATGGAGAAGGGATGGATTAGGTTAATACCTTGACTACTTACTTATCTGCCTGCATTTATACGAAATAGAAAAGCAGTGCAAATATTCTGGCAGCTGAAGTGACAGTGAATACACTTTGCATGAGAGTATCTTAGCCTATTATTGCCGCCTGTTATTGCCTATTATCCTGCTTTTCAACTGGAGTTGAGTTCTGCCAAACCAGGTTTTTAATCAGGTGCATGTTTCAGCATCTGGCAGATTATTATCTTCGTGTATCTAGTAGCAATGAAGTTTTATGAATAGCATATCCCACATTTAATTAATGTATTTAGCCACAAATTAGGGGGGGAATTTCTAGAACTGATTTTCAAAACATGCAGAAAGAACTTTCTGCATCTGTACACACACAAAATATGTCACTGGGACACAAAGAAGGGATTATAGCCATTCAGCACAGCTTCATCTATGCACCATTTGGTGCATTATGCTACATTTTTCAGGTAATTTCATTTCTCTTCCCCCTCCCCCTCCTTATTTCTACTTATTTTATAATTACAAATTAATTCAGTGCTTGAAAATTATCTATATTTTTGCCCCATATTTTGTTTTCATTGGAATCTTCACCACCAAATCAATTTAGATATATTATTACCAACACCTTAAAAGGTTTCAACTGTACCAATAAAAGTATTAATAAATTTTAGAGTTTTATTTACAAATTAATGCATCACATGCACTTTAAGATCACAAGTCTGTTTCCATAAGTCTCATTTCTGAGATGTGAGTGCAAATTCTAACATCTGGGTGCTGTAGCTCTTGGTGCTCGTTTTGTCATGCTTTCCTTTAGAGGCAACAAAGCAGAATATCCCTGCCCTGTCACTAGCGTAAATCTCATTCATTACTTCCTTTTTACCCTTTCTGTTTCGACACCACCTTTCCGAGGGCTGAGCACAGTCATTGTACTGCAGCTTGTTCTTGGGAGGCTTGGAATCCATAAGATATCTTTTTGCTTTATTCCCACTAGAAGAGCAAGAGAAGGATTTGCAGTTCTCAGTAGGATGAGGCCCTTCTATGTCAAAATCATTATCTTCAGCTAACGTTTCTTCTTTTCAGATTCTTCTTATAAATTGAAAGAAAAGTGGGGGCATAGAAAAATCAACAACTTTGGAACAAGGAAATCAGAAAATAGGTAGTTTTCTTCGTTTCAGGCTTTATGCATTTCCCTGGGTGGTAAATGGATGTTCTCTGCCTGTGCTTACTTTTGCTAATGAAAATTTTAGGGCATATATTCATATATTGGATGGATACTTAATATCATGAAAACTGTTGTAATGGGACTAGAGAGCCTATTCCTGCCCCTTAGTCTGTGTCTGAAAACGTCCTTGTATGGTGTATTTACAATTTTCTTTTAATTAAGCTTACATAGAATTCTAGTTTAAAAGCCATATATATATGTATGAGAGTGTCTGTGTTTATTCAGTTATAAAAAGGAGACAACTAAAATAAATACAACATCTTCTTCTCTCTTTCTCATTTTAAATCAACATTTTTTGATTGTATCTCCTCTTACTGAGTCAGAAGAAAATACAGATATGATAAACAGTGATATTAATCAAGTTTTGACACAAACCCATTCCAGCCACATTCTTATTACCAAAAAGAAGGAGTATTCTGCAGATGGAGTTACTGTAAAGCTAATGCGTATTAGTTGGAAATCTGAACTTGGACTGTAGTTATCAATAGGTTTATGTTCAGCTGGGGAAAACATCACAGAAGTGTCTTAAATAAGAGATGGGAGTTAATTATCCCCATTCAGCAATGCTTCAGCTGGAATAATACTAACTGTATTTTGTTCTTCTGGAACAAAGAGTATCTCCTAATTTCTGTACACAGTAATCCAGTCTGTCCTTTTCCTGGCCCTTTTTCTGTGTACATACTACTTTCCTCCTATGCCCTGGTTTCCAGAGGGAGAAAAGTGGTATAAATTAATTTGGGCCAGAGTTGCAACACAGTCTAATTAGTGACACAACCTCTGTACTCAGTTTGTAGGGATATTTTTAAGGAAGATCTGGACAAATTCAGACTCAACAAGGAGGTAGAATAACAGCAGAAAATAGAGGCTTACGAAGCATGGCCTACGGGTGAAGTTTAAAAGAAGTGTTTGTTTAGAATTTGTGTTTGTTTAAATGAACAAAGTCTGGGGGAGAAACATAATAAAAGTCTTTGTGTATATAAAAAGTTGTTATAAATAGGATGGTGATTGCTTTTTCTTTCCCTTTCTTTTTGTTTAATTTGCTGGGAGAGCTATTTAGGTTACATATGAGGGAGAACTTTGCTATAAAGATAGCTAGACACTGAGGCAGGCTACCCATGTAAGTTAAAGAATCCCCCTTCCTGGCAGTTTTTAAAACAGGTTAAATACACATTTGTCAGCAGTAACCTAGATTTATTTTAACCTACCTAGGGCCAGAGGATCCACTCCAGCTCTGCTTTTTATGATGCCATAATTAAACGCGAGGATGCAATATACTGTCTAGTCCTGAGTAAAACACACTGAAAGGGAACACTTGCAGCCTTTTGTCTGCGAACATCCGCTTTTACAGGAAAGCTCACCATGTTAGAATGGCGGGGAACTTGGATTATGCAGCGCTTCACAACAAGAAACCCTAATACAATATAATAGTACTTAGCATTTAACATGGACTTTGCTCAGAGGCAGAGCTGCAGCGTGATTAACTGATCACTGCTCAGTGAAACTTTCTCTGCTCTCTGTACATCAGTGCTATACGCATGCCGTGCATCAACTTCTGTGCACCTACTGCCCATCCTGATTTCCAGAATGGCAGAACAGCTGGTTTCCATTCCCCGCTGCTGCTTTCTCCTATTCCAGCTGCCGCACTCAAATAACCTCCCTTCCCCAAGTGGGCTTCGTATGGTTTGAAAGGGACTTAATGTACCTCAGTGCATAGGGAACTTTGATGCATATTTCATCATGTTTCAGTTCTTTCTACAGGGAACACTGCATGTATAACAGATGTTCCCCTGACTACTACCCTTTCCTGAAGGTGACATGCCCTTTTTTTGTGTTTCATCTCTAATGTATATGGAGCTGGTAGTGCCTGCATGGTACTAAAAAAATACTGCTCCATGGCTGCTCCTGTGCTGTATGCCAAGCTATATTTAATTCCATCTGCTCCCTTCTGCAGCATGAAATGGAGAGGAGCATATGCCCAATATAACCAAGTCATACTGTGGCACAGAAAAAAACCAATCCTTTATTTAAGACAAGTAAATGTATTTTTTTTTAAATTTAGGGCCATATTCTTCCAGCTTTTTACACATAAACTGTCTCATATAAATCAGTGGGGATGTTCATGTGAATACATGTGAAAAAAATCTTCTCAATATTTCTTTTAATATCAATAGTGTATCTGTATATGTAGTATGTGCGTGTTTATATATGTACACATACACATGCACAAATACATAAAGAAGACATTATTAACTGATATCCCTGAAAATTTGATTTTGTAATCTATATAAATCCGTATCTTAACAGTATGGAAAATTGAAAGCGTTAAAACATTGTATGCTTGTTTTAAAACTGCAAATATGAGAACAATTCACAATTTTTTTTACATAAAACTCTACTTTCATCATAAAGCTTGTTTTGCAAAAGTATAATACTAAGGCAAAACCTGTCAATTTAAAAAATAGTATACAGTTGAAAAGCTGCATTTAAAAAATGAAGTTTTTTATATATAGTTAATAATGTATATGACTGTATGTATAACATCAATACATGTATATATAACATTATATCTATAACAATATAATTGCAGTGTCTGCTTAAATATTATAGGGATGTGCACCTTGGATTTTTAGAGGGTAGCCTATCAACTCTTTCTCAGAGTTTGGAATTAAATTCTTCATACATAATTTTATTATCTGACCCAATTTTTGCTTGAACAAATTAATGTAGTTCTTACATAAAAAGTGCAATTGAGGTTGCACTCTAGGCAGTTACACAGTCCAAACAACCTTCCAAGCTCTGCGCCAAACATGCAGATTAAGAATAATAGAAACACAAGTGGAATTGTCTCTGTTCTGATACTGCAGAAAGACTTTTGCAGCACACCCGTAATCTGCGTGGCCTAGGGAAGTGTATACCGGATCCGTGCGCACTACTGAATATGAATCATCCTGCACTTCATGTCTGTGATTAGTTTTACCAGGTGGTATTTCTTTTCTACTTTACTAGTTTGATTTGAAGCGAGGATTCTGTCCCTTACCCCTGCAGTGTTTTGTTGTTGTAAGCAAAGTTCACATGACAACAGTGTAGGTCTATATGTTTATCCAAAATTACTTCTAATTTAAAGAAGAAATAACTTTTCTTTTTCTTCCCCCCCACCCCCCGCCCTGAGGTATATAAAATTCATACTGCCCCTTTATAGTAATTTCAGAAATTACCAGCTTCACATCTCTTCTATAGGAATACTTTACTTACAGTAGATATTTTGCACATGTAATGTGGGAAATCATTTTATGTGGCCCTAAAAATGTGTAATTTTTGGGTGGCTACTCCTAAAAAGGACAGGTTTTTTTCCTCTATGAAACAAATGCAAAATAGTCTATGAAATCAATTACTGTCAAATTTTCAGCCTGATTTCTTTTATAGACTGAGTATTTGCCCATAGGCAAATAATTAAAAAAAAAAAACAAACAAAAAAAATTAAACAGTTTGAATAAAATATTTGTAACATTTGTGTCTATGCTAGAAAACACTAAAATTGACTGTGACCCTGAGTTACATTAGGTAACCCTTTCTTTTCTCTCTTTTTCTCTCTTGTTTGTGCCCCAACAATACCTGGGTGCATAGGAAAGGCAGGCATTTTTGAGGAAAAGTGCATTGAGTAGAGAGGGATGGAGAAAAAACACTATGTTGAATACTTCAGCCACTGCTGTGAGAAAAGCTTTAAGCTCAGCTTAACTTGCCAGTGTGCTGTGGCTGTTTTTTGCTTCTTAAGAGCACCGTAAAGTAGCCAGAGCACACTACTGAATCACACCATGAAAATTAAAATAAAAAAGATCATGTAAAGTTGATACTGCATATCTTTAAATCACTGGAAATACCATATAATAACATAAAATATTTTTTCTTTGTCATTTAGGTTTATAATAAACAAATAAGGACATTCTCAAAACATATATTTGGATGGAATTACACTAGAAAGTTCACATAGTAATGTGTGGTAAAATATATCACAGCTTGCAACTACCCTCAAAGCAAGCACTATACATTAACTCAAGACACTTACTTTTAACATTTATTACAATTTAATAATAATAATAATAATAATGATGATGATGTAAATTTTGAACACAAATATCAAAAACTTTGAAGCATGTAGTAAAACTATCATCTCAACTATCGTATGGTTATTTCAAGATAACAGAATTTAAATAGTTTGGACTTCTGAAATAAGTCTTATCTCAAAGTTTTTTGATTTCATGATATTTATTGTGAAAATAAAATCCCTCAAGATGTTTAAGCCTAGTTATTGATATATAGTTATAAAAGTTGTAAATTTTGCTTATGGATACCTTTTCTTTATATGCAACTATTGATAATATCCATATTTTTGTTACATTCAGAGTCTGTTTATTCATTCTTTATTATTAATGTTTAATTTTATTCCTTTATTTTTAATTTTATGTGTTTTATTTTGCATACAATCACATTTTTTCTAAGTATATGGAGAATAGCAGAAATATAGATGTTGCTAGAATTTTGACACAAGAGAGTCGCTCAAAGACAGGTCAGATAATCAGTGGAAACAGGGAACCCACCTTCCTCTTGTTTTTAAGAAATCTTACCCCATCGGTAATTCACCAGTGGTCTTCAGTGATCCCAGAGATACGTAACCTCTAAGTAAGACAAAATATGTTACTATTTAAAGCCTAAAAATTTCTTTGCTATTTGAAACCTAAATATTTATTTAAATTCTTTAAAGACATAGCTTCAGATGTCAGTAGAATTACAGATCATTGTAAATTTATTACATTTCTGCAGCTTTTCACGGGTATACATGACAACAGTAGCTGGCTTATTGTTTATTAAAAAGAAGACTCTTATATTTAAACTTTTTACAAGCACATTTGAAAGATAAGTACCATACAGCTGCTTTTCTTATTGTAAATTTGATTCTTTTTCTGACATGCAGAAGTACAAACAGAGAGAGAAAGAGTTACAGGAAGAAGAAAGAAAAGGAAAAAAAAAAAGAAGTTTAAGGTGTGGGAAGACAACATGTCACACAGAGGAGTAAAAAAGCAAGTAATCAAAACACACTCAGATTTCTTAAGAAACAAGAAAGTGCCCTACTGTTAGAGGTAGTGTGCTTTTGTTGAAATTAATTCTCTGCCAAAAGTGATCAAATTTTGTATTTTTTTGAAACACTATCTGCAATGAAATAATCCTAAACTGGAAGACATTCCATATCAGGGAGGTGCTTGCAGTTTCCCAGTGGAGGTTTGTCAGACTCAGCAGAGCTGTACCACCTTGCCCATTTTGAACCAACACAGTATGATATTTATTTATTGTTATAAATCAACAAAACATAACTTTTTATTTTTAATCCAATGTCAGGTAACATCATTCTTTTGCATAAGCTTTTGTAGCAAGAAAATACAAAAAGCAAGAAATACAAAGATAAAATACTTCCTCAAAATATAGACAATGATATTTTTACTTAGGGCTTTAGTGCCTTTTCTTCAGTTTACTGGCAAGATTTGGGAACAGAGCACTCTGGAAAATATAAAAAAAAAGTAAAAACTTGTTAAGTTCAAGACAGCTAAAAATACTCTTCACAAACTTAATGAAATTCAGAAAATACAAGTTTATGGTATCTTCATTTAGAATGAATTTTACCTTTACAGAATAGGTTCAGATTAAGGATCAGATTTTCTCCTAGATATTTAGTCCTTTATAAGTACAAGGAAGTTGGAAAACCCAGACCTCACAGTCTAGAAAAGAAAAAGAAAGTTTAACATCCCAAACCTCTACATTTTCAAACCTGTTGAAGAACAGAACAGTCCACAAGTTCTCAAGCACTTTATCCCTACCATTTCACTACCATCTTACCTGCCTCTGAGCTAGTTACCCCAAATTTTTATAGTTAATTAATTGACTAGCACTTTAGAATTAACGAGGAGAGCAATAGATACTTCTGGAGAATGATTCATTTGACCTATTTTAGATGAATCACACCCTCAAATGCTCATTCCTCTCTGCTGTCAGTGAAAGATGACTTACTCAGATGTAGTTCGATAATTGTAGATATCTGAAATTATGAAAGATGAATTGCAGTTCAGTGTTTTTGCAGGAACCAGCTTTTTGCACGCTAGCCATTGTTTATCCCAACTTTTTGGCTTCTGTATGTCTTATTCATGTTATAAGGGTTAATGTTTCCAGCCCAAGTTCATTCTGTAGTCATCATCGTTAATTTATTCAGCAAATCCTTCTCATTTCATCACAGTCATGATATGGAGGTGGTGAATTTCTCTTCCACGTAAGAAATACGACTTCTGTTTGCACAGCCGTTGTTCCCTCTTCCATGTATTTGCAGCTGGGAACTGTTTCTTCACTCACAAAATTAGGTACCTGTGTAACATTTATAGGCTTTGATCCTTTGCTTAAATATGCATCTATTTGGCTTTTATTTTGAATTCTTATGGCCAAATTGCTGGCGCCAGAAGAAATAAAAAATAGTGTGTTGGAGGTTTAAAATTAGAATCTGAGATCAACCTGTACTTTGGCTTCTAAAAAGCCCTATATGATGAAATGTTTTACTGAAATGACTCACAGAAAAGGAAAGGGATGGTCTTAGATTACAGGGACCTCTACTTAAAATAAAAATAAATTAACATATTTATCTGACCACTGGAACTATGATAATTTAAGTTAATTAAATACTAAGGGTTGAATAAAAACCATTAATTTAAGGATTAACCTCTATATAAGATATCTGTACCTTACATAGTGTTAATCAGTAAATTTTTATCATTTGGTGAGTTGAAGTAATTCATGATCTTATTAAAGCTGACTTCTTATTACATCTAAGGCAGTTTTTGTATGTTCATTAAATAGCAATGGATTCTGGAACAGCTGTTAATCCCTGGCAAATACATTTAAGAATCAACTAGTATTTCATAAACATACAGTAACAATCCTATTAAATCTAAGTAAATATTTATTTAAGATACTTGGGGTCTATCCTGTTGTATCACACCCTCTCTAGTATGTGCCGTTATTGGTGGTAAGGTGAGGTTTATCTTCAGGAGTACACTTGCCACTCTCATCTCAACTCCACCACCAGACCCAGCTGCTATAGATGTTGCAGATGCTGGCAAAGAGGTCTTCTTCTAACCTTTCTGCACTCTGTCCCTGAAAGAGATAAACTAGACTAAATATGTATTCATATAGCTATGTGAATGTCAGAGTTTGCTGCCAAATAGCTGTGTGAACTAGGGTTGTCATTTTTTTTCCACACTTGTAGATGACATAGGTTTGCCAGCAATACTTCGCAATATAGATCTGGTCTCACAAGTTGCTATTCAGCATCAGTGTTATTGATAGTGAACATAGGCTGCTTTCTTGCAAGGCTCAAACGGATAAAGATTGAACTGCATTTTGAAGGATTGTGAAGAATGTGTTACATAGCTTCTCGTGTTCAGAGTAACCCTAATAACGACTATTTAACTCTGTAAGTGCCCCTCAGAACCATCTCAGAGAGTAAATCTTATGTACTGTACGTCTTTTGCTTTTCTGTTTGCTCTTTCAACTTTGTTAACTGATAAACAAGTAGAGGAGTAAACACCTCATCTGGATTCCCACCTCCCCACTCCCCAAGTTTACTTTGGGAAATTTGACTACTTCTGATGGTTCAGTTTCCTTTTTTCTATTCCACAACACAACCTTTCCTTTTTTTTTTTTTTAAAAAAAAAAACCCTCAAACAACCCATAAACCAAAAAAAACCCAAAACCAACACAAAACCCCCCAAACTTTTACAGGGGAAGAGAAGATGGAGAATACATTTATAACAAAACCAACCAACCAAACTCCACCCATTCTATATAAATGAATATATATATAAATGAAAATCCCAAGATTTTTTGCAACCCTTACGTACGAACAAACCCCACCCATTTTATAATTGAAAACTTTAAGACTTTCGTGAAACACTTAAGTAGACAGATTTAATAATTATAAATTTCTATTTCAGAAATTATGGGAAATCTAATTAAGATCCTATTATACTAATCTATGCTTTGCTATTCACAGTTAAATTTACAGTTCACAAAATGTTCCAAGTTTATCTAGCTTACAGAATGAGAAGGCAAAAGTGTGCGTTACTGGAAGTAGTATCAAACTTTCTTTAATTTACAGCTTTACACAACTTCTTATATCTCTGTATGTTGTCTTGTGCCATTATACATCAATAGAATCAATAATGACCAATTTAGTCCCTTAACTAACCATTGCTTCTGATTTGGGCTTTAGACCCCTCAGCTGTTTGCAAGTTGACTCAGTTTTTTATTTCCTATGAAAAGAATCAGAAAACTTCATTCTAATAAATGTAAGAATTAAATATTATGATTATTCGATTGCTGAAAACAATAGATCAGGTTTTGAAAAGGAAGGAAGTTCATCTTAAAACAATAATATAGTAATAATAGTGATCGCGTTAAAAAAAAACTATTGAAAGGGTAGTCAAATTTTCTATTGTACATTTGAAATTTTTAACTGTATACTTTCTGCAACTTTCATAATCCTGGTCCCATCTGTCTTTTTCTATATCACTATTCTAGTGTAGACTGTAAAAAGTTACTCCTGTAAAATGTATCTTCTCTAGAGAAGTCATGCAGTTAGCTACATATGCATTTGATTTTATGAAACTAAATTCTTAATAAGGAATTCTTTTAATTTCTCTCATGCCGATATTTTAATATCTTTTATTAAACTGAACTAAGCTGGTACTTAAAAATAGCTCCCTGACATTCAGAATAATGGATATGAAAGCAAGAGTAATAAAAATTGCTGGGAAGGTGCAGTGCAAGCACTGATTCAGCGACTACCACACTGATTTAAACATTTTCTTTAGTGTGTAAGATATTAATCTGTAGGAATTTAAAAATGTATGAAAACAACCCTGTCTAGTAAGGGTTGAGACAGGGAAGTTACTGTGAGGTAACAAAGTACAGCTCATCATGCAATCTAGGGCCACTGTACTATATGTATGTCCTTCACTTACATCAGTTGCAGGTAATTCAGTCATCCACCTAGATGTAACATCTGAGGAATTTCCTGTCACTCTCCAAGGACTGCAAAAAAGACTTTAGGACAATTACACCCCTGTGCAATTAAGAGTCTAAAGAAACTAATGCAAGAAAATAAAAAAAAGATTTTTCTCCGTCAAACCTGGGTGTTTTTTTGTCTAATTGTGTTATGGATCCTTGGCATCCACAACGCCCTGCACAATGATCTCCACAACTTACTTAGGTGCACATATAAACAACTCTGTTGATTGAAACCTGCCGCCCGATAATTTCATTGGCAGTGCCTGGTTCTTGCTTTAGGAGAAACAGTAAATAATTGTTTCCTATTAGTCTTCTCAGTGACAATCATGATTCAAAAATCTTTTCATATTTTCCCTTTGTTGTGTTTTCTCCAAGCTAAAAAATCTTAGTCTATTTAATCTCTTCTCTTACGAAAGCCTTTTCATAACTTTGATCATCTTTGTTGCCCTTATTTATCTGTTCAGTTCTATTATATTCTTCTGAACACGGCATGAGCAGAACTGCATACAGAAGTCTAGACACTGCAGCTGTGGATTTAAACAGAGTAATGTTTTGTGGTTTAACCTCTATTCCTTTCCCAAAATTTCTTCTTATTTGACCTGATGTCTTGATAAGCTATGAGCTGACATCTTCATTTAACTGTCCAGGTTAATACACAGAACTGTTTTGGAGTCCATAGTTTGTATATTGAGCGTTGTTACTGTTTTCCATCATGTACTTTACCTGCATTTGTTGACACTGAGTCTCATGTACCATTTTATTGTAGTCATTCAATAGCATGACATCTATCTGCAGCTCTTCGTAATCACTCAGATTTTACTACTCACATTTGTTTGGTACCAAAGCTAATTTAAGTGATAGTGTTACAATGCTCCAATTTCATATTTGGGTTCCATATGGTCTGCTGATTTGTTAGGAGCCATTTTACCCATTTTCTCTAAAATTTAGTCTATTAATCTTTCAGTTGCAGGCAGTTTTCATGACTCATTTCTATCCTCAAAATAACTGCATTGTGGGAATCTCCTTAGGCTTCTTCTTTTCAAACCTTTTTTCCTTTTATTTTCTCTCTCTTTTTTTTTTTTTTTTGGGGGGGGCGGCAGTACTTGTGATCTTACCTTCTTTCAGTGTTGTATCATATGCCGATTTTCTGTCAGCCCTACTGATCCACTGATTCTCTAGAAGGTTTTTTCTGTTGTTTTTTTTGGGGTTTTTTTTGTAAAAATTCTCCTCATTACTTGCTATGTCATGAACAAATTATCTCCAAAATCTTTTCCTTCCTTCTCTGCAATACTGTAACATTTTATTTGTTTGACTTTATGCATTTTTCTCTTCCTGATTTGCACACAATTCCCACTTCTTTAAGGGTATTTTTTTTACTTCTAATGGCCTCCTTTACTCTGCTGTTTCACCATGCTGGATATTTTTCTGTCCTCTAAAAGTGTTTTTGATAAGTGGTATACAGTTACTCTGAACTCCCAATATAGTATCTCTACGCAGTCTGTCATGCTATCTGCAAGCATTTAGTATTTTAGTTGTCCTTTTCAATTTCCTTTTAAAAAGCTTTGTCATGTTCAGGTAGTTCCCATTTTTTAAGTTAAATGTTACTATAGTAAATTTTTTTGCCTTTTTCCTTTCTACAGAGACATTGAATTTGAGTGCTTTATGGCCAACATTACAGTGTAGCACGTAGATAATTATATTTTCAACCTGGCCTGTTGCATGCTAAAAAATAAATCAAGTAAGCGATGTTTATCCTCTTATGAACTCTTCTACTAGTTGTTTTAAGTACAATGTTCTTCATCATTCCTATATAATTTGTTTCTTGGCATTATAATTACACTGGGTTCCACTGGGTATTTTCTTTCTGCTGCCTCTGTGAGGTATCAGTTATATCGCATTCCTCACTTAGAACCAGCAGCTGCAGTTCTTATTTTTTAGATTTAACAAATGTATAGACTCAAGTAAATGTTTCAGTTTGGTCTGGTTACCAATTTTTATGTATTCTGTTCAACTGGGATTTTATCTACTGAAGTTTTTCTTTGCCATTCCCTCTCCAAATACGGTTAACTTTCACTCTAGCCTTTTTTTTTTCCTTTTTGAGTGTACAGTTTGTAACTTCACTCTAGCTGACATGTTATCTGAGATTACGTGCTTTTCTATGCCTGTCACTTGTCTTTAATTTAAAAGTGCTGTCTTATAACCAATTCAAATGTCACCTGCCTTTTTTCATGCTGGCTTGCATGATGCTTACCCTTCTTGGATGTGTTCCATTCATTGCAAACATTTCCTTGGTTACTAATTAAAATATATCCTCCTCTCATCTAAGTCAATTTTCAACCCAAAAATTGTATATGAGCTTTAGTGTCAAAAATCAGAAAGTAGAAACAGAATTTCTGCAGAAATGTGGAAATGTTGCAGAAGTGTGATGTAATTTTCAATTCTTTCTTAGTCCATAAGAGAAAGACAGAAAAAAAAAAAGAAAAAAAAAAGAAAAAAAGAAAAAGGAAAAAAAAGGAAAAAAAGATGCATTAATTCCAAAACAATTATGAAAGATCCATAGCTGTCTCATTTTCATCTTGAATTTTATCTTTCACTTGTGATTCAATTGACTCAAGTCTGCCTCTTCACAATGATTTTTTACAAGAGACTTGGTAGTTATACCTGTTACTAACATTCAAGTAAAAATGCAATGTTTTGCTTCTTTTTTATGGAAACCCCCAACATTATATTGGTATTCTCCAATGACTGGCACTAATTTCCTATTTTCATCTCCTTCTGATTTTTATTTTCACACTTCCTGGGAGTTTTGGCAAATAGGAATAACATTTTTAAGTACGTGTAGTAGCAATATCCATTTTTGCTTGGCATATAGTACTAATGCATATCAACGACAATATTTTAATGATATTTTTATTGTTCCTTTGTTACACAAAGGCCAAATGCCTATTTTAGGCGTCGTCTTTACTGTTGTCATTTTGACATTCCTCATCCTTGGAAAAATACTTGTAGAGATCTTTCACAGGTTATTGTTGCAGAATTTCACTCAAGAATGAAAACATCCATTATTATTACTATTTTTCTCATTCTAGCACAAGTCTTGAAGTTTTTTGTCTTTTTCTACACTGGAACAGCTGTGAAAAATTGTTCATATTAACATTAAAGGTGGATTAGTGAAATCACTTTATATCTCTGTATAGATATCTTTTTGTGGGCTTAAAATACATTTACTTTGGCTGAGCTTAAATCAGTTCCAAAATGAATGAGAGTAAACCAGGAGCATTTTAGTTTTAAATAGGAATAAGAATAAAAATAAGGAAAAGAATAAGAGTAAAACAATAAGAACATAAGAATATCCACACAGTGGTTTAATGCGATTGAACAAATCTTTAAATTCACCTGTTTAATTGATAAGGATTAATTTTCCAGAGTGTTTCAGTGTAGCCTCAGACAGAAGTGCACGTGATCTTACGTGCTCTGGTGTTCACCAGTGCGCTGTGGAGGTCTTTAATCAAATCAATATCTTAGGCTTCTTGTCCACCCGACATCCACGCCTGCTTTATGGACTGTGGTAGGATCTGTTTGGGTTGCTGTGACTCCTAACTAGGCTGCCATAGCTTCATGGGGTTTGCTGCAGCTTCATGGCTGGTTCTGGTAACGGGAGAGTCAGAAGACATGAAAGAAGCATACAGGTAACACATCTTTATTCACCGTTGCTCAGGTCTTGTCAGGTAACACCCTCATAGCCTTACTTTGTTTATTTGCTTGGTGCAAATAAACCACAGGGACTCTGACTGCAAGGGTTCTCTGACCCTGAAACCAAGCTCCATGATCCAGCCACAGACATACTTATAGTTTCTTTTACACTGCAGCACAGAAAAGTCACCTGCTTTTGTCATTACTGAGACTCTCTTTCACACAGAATTTTTGTGAAGGTCCAAGGTGAAATCCAAGAAGAGCATAATGCTAAGCAGAAGGATCACACGGCCATGATTCCTGACTATGCTGGCTTCTGAATCATGCCTGAAACAGCCTGGCAGAATCATAGCTGGTCCAGGCCAAAGGTGTGCCTGGTATCCTTCCAGCCGTATGGACATTATAGGTAGACAGACACACAGTATAGACAGTTTCCTGCTGTGGCACTTCTACATTTACTAACCCAGATCCAGCCAAAGAATCCATAGAGAAGGAATCAACATTTGGAGCTCCACAGAGCGTTGCTCACCTCTTCTTAGACAAGGATAGAAGTGTCTCAGTTTATCTGAGATGTTTTACATTTTTATCTTAGATTCTTATTCAATTGCAATATATATTTATTTTAAATTCCTTCATCTGGAACCATAGGAAAAGCAAACTTCTTTCCATTTCTGTTTTAAAAAGAGGTTAGAATAAAACCTGAAACTTGTGGAATATTTGACCCAGTCATGTTCTGTTAATAGCTTGCTTGCTGCTTCAAACAAGCAACACCATCAATCCTGTATTCAGGATTTCCTTACTGAAAAGAACAAAACAGGTCTGAATGTAAAGCTATGGTACACTGCACTGTCAGGTTGAACAGCTCAAAGGTAGACAAGGATACCTGCAACTCTGTTCAGCTAAGCTTGAATTCCACCCTCATGCATGCTGAGAATTAGCATTATATGCTTTATTTTCAGTGGTGACTGCCAACCGTGTAATTCTTCAAGCATATCCTGCCATTTTTCTATCCAGCAGTAATGGGTTTGATTCCAAAGTAGCTCTTCCAGCTATTTCATAGGAATAGTGTGCAAGGAGAGTGAGTTTGGGAAAATAATAAATAAAAACTGACAGTAGCGTTATATGAAGGGAAACAAAATGACTTCCGTTTCCTTGTAAAACACATGAGGATGTAAAAAATGTTAAAGTCATATTTCTAGTGAAAAGACAAAGATACAGCACATTCATTTTGTTACGTACAGTATGCTAAGGTCCACAGGATTCAGATCTTACCAACCTCTTAGTCACATTTCCAGGTGCCTCTTATCACAGCTTGTGAGAACCAACACCCTCAATCATTTAGACACCAACATGACCAAACTGTGAGACTTGCTTGTGCTCAACTCCTTACTGGGACAAAGTCCAGGATGGGACCTCACACTTCTATTGAATTCATTTTTGTCTCATTGAACCCTGGTTTCCATTAGAAGAATGGGAATTAGGTATGTGGATGGGGAGCCGGAAACAATAGGTACATCCCAGTAGATCCGCACCTCGCAAGTTTGATGTAGCCATGGAGGTGTTAATGACAGGCTTGGCTTTCCAACCCTTAGCTTACAGACGTGGCAGGTTTTATTTACCGCTGTTTAGCTTCTGGTTTTGTTTACTTTCATTACTATTGTTGGCTTTGATTACTTCCTCGGTGTAGGAGAATCTGACTGGAGTCCCTGTTTATTTCTTGTGATGTGTCTTTTCTATCAGATGACAGCCATCAGCTGAGAACGTTTTATTTCTAGTCTTGAGAGCTTCACGCTCATGAGAGTGGCCTAGAGGTACACAGCTGTCTCATTGTGCAGTGAACAGAGATTTATTCTCAGATGCATCCTGCTCAGCAAAAGCCTTAAATATTATGGCCAGGTTCTTGAACTGGCATTGAAAGTAAATTGAGAACCAGTGGAAAATATGAATTGTTGATATGATATGTGGCAGTAGCATTATACATAATGTTAATTACAACAGTACGAACAGGAAGAGATTATCATCACAGCAATGGTTGCTATCAAATCCAACTTAAAAAAAGAAAAAAAAGGCAATATTTATTGAGGTAAAAATGAGGAATTCCTGTTCCTTTCTCTGTATGTCTAATGAGATCTTGAGACTTGTACTGAGTAAGCATACAGTATATAATTAAGGAAATAGAAGAGATTCCTAGCATATAGATAATGAGAATGTTCTTTTTTCCCCATCATCATATCCTTCTTCAGCTGGCTGACCTTGAATCAGCTATTTTTTACTCTTTAGATTTTGTGACACCCTTGTGATGACATTACTTCAGAAGCAGATGTAAGGCTAGAGTCTATCAATTTGTGACTCATCGCAGCTATACTTATACTGTCTTTGCCATGCATGTGGCAAGCACGTAACTTGTGGTCCCAGGTTGCTTCGGGAGACTCATGTCCCCACCGTGAAGGATTCGCATCCTAGGAATGTCTTCTGTGACCAGCTTTCTTTGGCAGTGGAAGCAGCTGGCATCTAGGAAGGACAATTTCTAAGAATGCATCAATGTGTTTAAAATGAGAAGGAAACCTTTAACATTAAAGGGGGGATAAAAATGTAAGTGACTGTTTATGACAAGTATTGGCTCCTGATGAGCATGTGGTCTCTGCAATGTTAGAAAGTTACTTTCTGTGAAGGCACAGTTTCACAGTTTTACAACTGTAAGCACACAGTTTCACAGTTTTAACTGGCCTAAATCAGTTAAATAGTCCTGGTCCCATCAACACCGTACACTCCCCTTTCTCCAGCTGGGGATTTTCAAGAAGAGAGGGCTCATGTGGTCCTGCAGCAAGCCAGGTCAGGAAGGTGAACTGACAGAAAAATATTTGCTTTTTCATTCCCCCCCCCGCCATTCTTTTAGCCACCTGAACCTACTCACCGTAACATTAAAACAGGGTAGAAACACATTCAGACTGGGTACCAGGCAGGACTAATCTGGCTTAGCTTTACGTATTGTGGAACCAGAGCCTAAACAAAGGGGAAGCTTGCTTCTGTCCGAACCATGTTTTTTCTAACGAAGTTTGCTAGCCCAAAAGGTCAGGAATCCACACTGCAAAGTTTCTTAAAGCAAAACAAAAATATGGCAACCATAGTTTTTTTACACCTCTGCGTAAAAATTTTTTTTTTTTTGACCAAATGAAGAAATGGACAGTTACTTTAGCCTGTTGCAGTTTATGCAGTTTTCTGGAATTAGGCACACCCTAGCACAGAATTTTGTATGTACATTTTCACAGATGCTGCAACATGAAAAAAAAAAGTCTTTATTTGTCTTCTAAAAAAATCACATCCTTTGAGTAAGAGTTCCTGCTAGATATAAGCAAAATGTGGCATGATAGTATCAAACTATTTACAATATCTGTTCCTGCAATTTTGTCCTATTTTATTTTATCTTTTTAATATAAGCTATTTGTTTTGCTTGCAGCATGAATGAATGGCCTTTCTGAGTATGCAAAAAAATTTAGCTCTTAAAGTTGAAGCAGTATGTTAGATTTTCAAATTATCAAACCAGAATTACAGCAAAACGGCAACTATCATTGTGTAAAGTATAAGACATCAAACTCTTAAACTGACTGCATTTATATTACAACATATTTTGAAGGAGACATCTTAATTATAAATCATATTTACAGATAAGAGCTTAAAAGTTCCACTTTTTTTTTTTTTTTTTTAATGTTTGTATTACAGGCCTAAGCAGATTACAAGTCCCATTTTGCTAGTAACTACCCAAGCAAATGTGTACTTTCACCATTCTGGACTGAGAAAATAGTGCAGAATTTTGTTCAGTTTTAACATCTGTTCAGAGTAAGGACTTTACGCTTTCCCATCTTAAATTGGACAATTATAAGAAGGATATCAAAGAATAATGTCTTTTACTTTCAAGCCATGAATGGCTATTGTGAAATAATTCCTTTCCCAACAGAAAGTTCAAATTTGTACTACAAACAATGAAATTTAAAAGAATTTTAAAGATTCTATATTATCTATAACAGTCAGATTTTGCAAATATAAATGCAGATACAATGTACCTAGTTAAATGTGTTAAAAATCCCAAGGTGCTAATAGCAAACTTGAAAATTATTTTTATTGAATTAGTCTAGGTAAAGAAGGTAGACAGTACACTTATAGAGCATGAGGTTTCTTATCATCTCTAGTATGAGAGGAGATATTTTATGAAAGAATTATAAACGGAAATCTACATTGGTAAGAATTTCTAGTTCCAATGGGGTGCAAGATCAATATTTTCCCCTTAGTAGAGCAAGAAGAAAAAATCAGGCATGAAGACTGCCAGTACTTACATGTGTTTAAATTCTTCCCACATCTCCAGTTGATTGACATCTTCAATAAGCTGCTAATGATCCACTCCATTTGCTTTAAATGAGCCTTAAATTTTTAGATCTGGTGTAGTTTGGTAGGAAGTGGGAATTAAGTAGATCTAATTGCCTTTTTTCAGTTTTTGTTTTTGTAATTCATCATTCAAAGGAACGGTATGCTTTGCCATTGTAACAAAGTTTCTCAGTAGTCTTTTCTTTGATTTGAGTTCTAGATGTAAAACTATGTACTAGTTATAATGAATCAGTATTCTTACCCAAGCTATGCTGTGTGTGTTAGGTACCAGTTATTCATAAAATAAGAGCTTTTTTCATGCTGGCTTTTGGTGTTTTAAAGTAGTAATTTAGCAGCTGTCTTGGATAGAGCTGTGAGCATGTTTGAAATCAAAGGTGACTCTGGTTCTGTTCATGAGATAGGTTGGTACTGCATTTTTATTAGCATATTTGCTTTCCTTGTACTTTGATAGTTTTAGTCCCTGGGGCACAGAGCTGAGAAATATAGATTGTAACTATCATGCCAGATAAGGAAAACAGTGTAAGTGATGATGCAAAATGTATTGTCTCTGACAGTGAACAAGCAGAGACTGGCTTGTGTAAAACAAATTTTTACAGTCTGACTGTGATGGGCTATTCTCACCACAGTGATACCTGCTGAGGAGCTGTGTTATATTTAGTTCCATTGTAATAGCATTTCTTTCAAGAAATGAATTACATATCTGTAGAGAAGTGATGGTAGAGGCAACCATGGCTGTTAGTATGCAGTCAGCATTTTATATTCAGGCATGGACATCTATACTGGTGCCAGACTTTAGCTAATCTCTGATTGTGATAGAAGAAAAATATTAACAAGAGGACTGGGAAGTGGGGAGCTGGACATCAAAGTGCCTATCAACGTAAGACTTTCTTGCTTTGAAATGAATAGCATGTGATCTTTCCCCAGTAGGAATGAATAAAAACTAAGAAGACATGAGAAATAGTGAGTTATTCCATTCGTGTTGGACATTCATATGGGCAGTACTTCACGATATGAAATCTGAACTCAGTCTTCTGATGCAGGCTTATTAATAGTATAGTCCCTGAATCCATATGCAATGAACTTTCCACAAATATTTATGCTCCATCGTATTCGCATAAGGCGCAGTGTATACAACTGCAAATTTTACATATGTGATATGGGGAATGGTAGTCCATATGATCTCCAGTCTTGAGCAGAGAACGGATCCCCTGTGCCTGTCTGAATAACCTCTGCAGTCTGTACCTCCCTTCAGAAGGAGGATAGTTATGGATTGCACTTATCTGGTAGACCACACTTTAGCCACTGCACTTTGGAGGGAAGGGAGTATGCCATTAGCCGAGTTAAAAAGAAATACAATATCTGGTATAAAGTAGTCACCGTGCTCTCTGTGACCTCATCCCTGCAAGGCAGCAGCTAATCAGCGTTATCTGGTGGGGTCTTTCTGTTATGTCCCCTCTCTTACAATTCCTATCTGCTCAACAAATGACATATGATCTTTCATCCGCCTTTGTGCCTCCAATAAGCATAAAGTCTGACGAGGGGGCAGGAGGAGAAGGAGACTAACCTTTTCAGCTCGATTACAGAAAGAACAATTTGTTTTTGTAATTAGAGCTCAGCAGTGATCTCTGTTTATTTCACTGATACTCAGCTCGGTGTAAACAGAACTCAATTTTGACAACTGTTTAGCTCACGGCACAGTTTTAAAGTATTAAAGGATAATGGAAGACTTATTAGATTAGCTTTTGCCATGATCTTTTAGTGTCCCAGATAATTGTTATTTGTGATACAGCTGAACGGTTTAGGCTTGTATTATTATTATGCATGCATTTCTGTGTAATACTTTATGCACTGTTGATGGGCACTAAAATATGCATTAGGAAGTATACATTTAGTCAGATTGAACAGATATTAGCAGTATTTTCAAGTGGCTCAAATTGTTCTTTTTGAGAATTTTATGTCATTTCCTTCATATCGGTTCTTAGTTCCTGACTTTTCTTTTTAAAACAAATCAGTTCAATCATCATTTTCATCATTATTATTACTCTTAATCATTCATGGTAACACTTGTGTGACTTCTACCACACTCCTTTGATCCAATCATTACATTACATTTCTCCCTCAGCATTTTACTTTTATCATTGCCTGTGTTTCATGTGTTTTGGTGTTCTTGCATATTTTTGCTTGCACTATCACCTTTTCTATCTTTCTTATTTAGTATTTTAGATCATTCCTGCTAGTCATATACTGTTTTTTCGCCTTGCTATTTGATTTTTCCTCTTATTACCTCTTAATTATGGTATGTTGCTTCTATCTCTGATCTTATAATTAGTTTTTACCTTTTGATCACCTTTTTTTCCTATTTTGTGTAAGGCATGTCTTTTTAATCTTTTCACCACTTTTCCCTACACTGTTTTTCCTTTCTTATTCTTTTTTCTGGCTAACCTCATTCTATTAGTTTGACTCCCTCTGATCAGAAACATTGCTCCTAATCTTATATTTTATTTCTAGTACAAATTTTGTGTACTCTTTTTTCCTTGTTTACAGCTAGGTAATTTTCTTTTTTTAGAAGTCTGAGTTTGCAACTTCTTGGCAGTTCTGTATAGAATGGGGCAATACATTTGAAGGTGATTACATGATTATCCTGGACATCCAGCCTAAATTACTGGAATACATGAGCAAGAAAAAATTTATATGGAGTTTTCACATTTGAATAATTGCACTTTCTCTTAAGGTGCATCGGGAAAGTGAGTCTATGTCAGTGACTAAGTGGGTACATTTAACAAAACATGAGTACTAGTCCATGGGCAAAATACAGTTGTGTTTTCGTCTAAGTCTCCAAATGAACATTGGTGGCTGATGTTATGAAAGCACAAAGATTGCTCAGGGCAAAGAGAGCTCTGTTAAGGTTAATGGGCCCAAATCCTTCCTGCCATAAACATCTTTTAATGTGGTTTCTTTCAGATTATTTTTTAAATTTGCTCCTCAGAACAAGAGTCCAACAGGAAAAAAGTGTAATAGTAACTCCACTCTATGATCCACCTCACCATTTATCTTTTATATATTAACCTTTATGCTACACTCATTCCAGCGTGCTACCATCAAGCAGGATGGTTTGTTGCTAGTTTTATTCATGTTAGTTATTTCATGCTTATGATTAGTATTCTTGTTTGTTCAGGCAAAATGTAGTAACTTAAAAGCATCCAGGCCTTTCAGCCATATTTTCAATTTGGAAGTGAAAGGCATGTATTCCTTTCGGAAGAAATCAGGCTTGTCAAATAGGCATACCACAAAAGGGAAGATCACTATCATCTTCACTGTGTGGTAGGAAAATAGAAGGATTATAAATATATATGCATGCCTTGCACATATGCTGCCATTTCCCACATTGCTTTTATTATGTATCAGTTATTCCTATTCATTCTGTTGATACTCGTCACAGCAGTATCTGAGTACCTCCCAGTGGTACATTAAACCCTTGACTTAAGATCTCTTATTTTCTCTTCAGAAGGAGAAAACAGCTGAGTGCCTCAACTTTAATTTAATGCATTTTTGGTAGCCTATAGAATCATAGTATCATAGAATGGTTTGGGTTGGAAGGGACCTTAAAGATCATCTAGTTCCAACCACCCTACTATGGGCAGGGACACCCTCCACTAGACCAGGTTGCTCAAAGCCCCATCCAACCTGGTCTTGAACACTTCCAGGGAGGGGACATCCACAACTTCTCTGGACAACCTGTTCTCGTGCCTTACCACCCTTATAGTGAAGAATTTCTTCCTTATACCTAATCTAAATCTAACCTCTTTCAGCTTAAGGCCATTACCCCTTGTCCTATCACTTGGAGAAGGAAGTTATTATCAACACATTCCATGAACCTCCTGGATTGCTTATGCCCTGCTGTGTTGTTCCTCCAACAGATATTGGGGTGGTTGAAGTCCTCCACGAGGACCAGGCCTTGTGAACACAAGACCTTGTCCACTCGATCTTCCTAGTCAGGTGGCCTGTAGCAGACCCCTACTACAGTGTCCCCTGTCCCTGCCCTTCCTTTAATCCTGACCCATAAACTCTCAGTTGGCTCCTCATCCATCCCCAGGTGGAGCTCCATGCACTCCATAGAGGAGATGTAGAGAGCGACAACCCCTCCTCGTCTCCCCTGCCTGTCCTTTCTATAGAGCCTGTATCCTTCCATTCCAACGCTCCAGTCATAGGAGCCATCCCACCACATCTCCGTGATGCCAAGAAGATCATAGCCCTGCAGGTGTGTGCATGTCTCCAACTTCTCCTGTTTATTCCCCACACTACATATGTTTGCATAAAGACATTTCAGTTGGGCCTCTGATGAAGCTGACTTACTGGCTGGAATTCCTTTGTGCCGCACTTCAGGTGCTCTCCTGCTGACCTGTGATCCTTCTCCTGGCTCTGGGCATCTATTGCTGGCACTGGCATCAAACTGGTAGGAGTGGGATGGATTGAGGTTCCCTTTCCCCGGCAACTTTGGCTTAAAGGCCTCTTCACCACCTTGGCAAGCCTATGGCCGAAGATGGTCTTCCCCTGCTCTGACAGATGCACCCCATCAGCCCCCAGCAGACTGGGTTTCTCAAAGTCAGTCCCACGATCTAAGTAGCTGAAACCCTCGCTGTGGCACCAGTCCTGTAAATATTAGTTGACTCACCAGATTTGACTGGCCCTTTCAAATCCTTTTCCTTTGACAGGGAGGATCAACGGATCATGCCCAACCCATGTGCAGGACCTTGCACTTGGCCTTGTTGAACCTTGAAGAAGGTTAACGACTCTTCTTCCTCGTTTTTGGTAGCCAAATGAGAGCTTACTCCAAAAGTATTTTAGTCTCTATATGAAGAATTTAACCTGAATTTCTCTCTGAAAGAGACTCTCTTTTTCCATTGAGCAGGTAGGGAGCATAAAAAGGCTAAATTCTCAATTTACATATCTAAGCAATGTAGTCTTCCCGGAACAGAGATTATTTTATTCTTTATAGTGGTACAGTTTAAGCCCCAGGAGACTACAGTATAGCTGTGAGAGCTTCACAATACTTCTTTGAGTCTTTCAGAACCATTTACTCTGCTGAACTAGTAAATATTCTTTCATAAGCTGATCTTGTCCATGTATCACCCTGGTGAAGGTGGCAACATTTTCCTGAGATAGAGGGAGGTAAAGCTCTCTGCTACATGCAAGCTGTTGGGTTTTCAGTCCATATCATGTGAAATATATCACCTAATATATATGATATATCATCTAATTGTGATATATAGATAGGACTTGAAAATACACTGATAATTATGCTGTTCACCACAAGTGTAGGTCGTAGTTGTGGAGGATAGGTTCTATTATTGCTCATTTCTGACAAAAAGGTATAGCGCATTCTCCCTAGATCAAAAAAGCTACACAGATCTCATGGCTGACAGAATTAAATAATGCAGAGATACAGGAGTATAAGAATAATGAATATCTTATCTTTCTCTTTAGATCAACCACCAGTGTACTGTCAATTCTATGCTGTGACCAAAGCCCAGACTGAATTTTCAAGAATATTAAACTTGCTTAGATTTTTTTGTTAATTAACATCTTCCTGAGCCTGCTCAGGATTTAGGTGATTAGATAGTGAATGTCAGTTTGTTATAGTTGGTGAATCTCTTAGCATTTATTAGAATACTGGTTTTGCAAAGAAAGAAAAGATTACTTATTTGACTGTCTGTTCTAGTTAGGATCAGTACCAGCCATCTTCCAGTTGTCATTGATTGTTTTCCTAAGCTGCAAAGGGCATAATTCAGATTTTGTGCATCGTCATTTTCTTAGGTTATGATACTTTTTTTTTGGTGAATAGCTATATTGAATCTTTGGTAGACATATAGCTCGCACTTATTGTTGAAGTATATCCAACAGTCTAGGAAGCCTTCTGAGTATGAACTATGTCTTTAACAAAAGTTCTTTACAGTTATTTAGATCACTGACTACAGTTCAGCTATGTACGGTAGGCATTGGATTGATTATGGAGTTCATCACTTTGATTGGTGACTTGAGGTGAGATATGACAGGCTTGGTAAATGCTGATGGAAATAAATCAAAAGTAGTTCTTAGTCAGCCAAAAAACCCAAGGGAATCTCTGGAGCTGATGAAAAGTAAGAGGTTATCTGAAGGAGAGACTGTCAGTGGCTGAGGCTCAGATATAAAGATTTGCTATGGCTTCATCTGGTGACCAACCACCTTTTTTTTCTCAAATGGACTATGGACTTTCTTAGACAGCTATGGATTTATTTTTTATTTAAATCAAGAACATTTTTTTTGTGGGTTTTTTTTTTTTGTTGGTTGGTTGGTTGGTTGGTTGGCTTTTTCTTTCTGGAAGTTGAGAATTATTTCATCACCACCATAATAAGTATAGTCAATCCAAGGCATTTGCAGGTTAGTAACCTCTGTCTTGATACGGAAGGCCAAAGGTCAGGGCAAGACAATCTAATGAAATGGCTCATGCAGGAAGGCAAGGATAATGCTAGATAATGACCATATTTATGTCCAAAAGCCTCAAACCCATGATTTTTTCTATTCCATTATAAACAAGGTATCAGCAAACTGTTCTTTCAATTCTTTAATAAAAGATCTGTAAAAAGGCACTATTATTGTAAGTTGTCATATCAGAAGAGTTTGTTCTGTGTATAAATATATATTATATAACATTAACATCATAGATGAAGAGTTGCACAGAATTGTATATTTACAAGACTAGGGAGTCAAGCAGCAGATACCAGATAAAACTTATTTCCTGAGAACTTTGACAACAATGTCAGAAAACTCTAAGGTGATGAAATCTGCAGATAAGAATACAAAACAGATCTCATGATGAGGAAGACAATTATCATAATATGTAAAACAGGACAAATATTGAAAACAGAAAAGAATTTAAATGAAATATCAGAAAACAAAGAAAAAATAATAATATAATATAATATTATTATGTATTATAATATAATATAATAATTATATAATAATATAATTCAGGAGAAATTTCACCATGTGAAATATCAGTCTGCCAGTGTACACCATGTGGGTATCGAAGGAAACAAGAAGGAAATCTTTCTTTTAGAGGCCTCTAGTGAACTGCAAGCTTAGTATAGAGCAGCTGGCAGATGGAAGAAGAAACCAAAAATATTGGTGTGTCTAACTGAGGCTTGTCAACTTTGTAAATAACATATTTAAAAGCCAGGAAAATTTCCCTCTGCAAAGATATGAGGACATTACTTTCTTCTGACAGCTATCATGTCTTAGTAGAACCTTGAAGTGATGTTTTGTATATGTAGTAATCATATCTTTACTGCTGCACATGAAACAGTACTTAACAGCAATTACAAAATCTCTGTTATTGATGAATAGTATGAAAAAATCTTGAATTTCATATAAAAAAAGGATTTTTTTCTTCTAACGAGATAACTGTTCTCTGCTCTTGTACTTTAAATCTCAGAAGAATTGGTTTTGCATAAAATTATTTCCCCAAAATTACCCTAACACACATGCAAAGAGTATGTGAGGTTTAACAAGTGGACATCCACTGTAAGTAGCAGTATTATGCATTGTTCCTCCTGATGTCATGAAGTCATGTCCTCAAGATGTCTTGATGTCAGGAATCTGGTGGTATTAATCATTTTAAGAAGATGCAATTGTGCGTATTTCTCAGATCAGCATAGTGAGCAGTAGGCCCAATATTACAAAACTGCAAATTAAATCATTGTAGTAACTTACTATAGTACTCAATTTAGTAGAATTCCCATCAGTAAATGCAGAAACTAAAGAAAGTTTTATGATGCTTGGAAGAGGTTATGTGAACCTAACTGAGGATGATGTAATTTGCAGTACAATACAGTATTGCAGTACTTTTTTTTTCATATAAACTATGATGGTGTGCAGAAAAACTCTACCATAAACCATAGCACAGTTATATCAATCTTTTATATAAGAGCATTGTGTATTTGTATTGAAGATGGTGTTGTATTCAGCTTTATTTTTTTCTTTTTTTTTTCCTTTTTTTTACTCGTCCCACCAACCCACCCACTGATAATCTAATAACCTTCACTTTAAATTGCAGTCTGACTGGATCAATTCCAAGAATCTCAATTTTCTAGGCACACATGAGTGCACCATAAGTAGCAACACACTACCTGTCAGGTAGTTGTAAGCAGACTTCCAAGGTAATTTCGGGATATACCAGATGCAGGGTGTCTTTCAGTTTCTTCTCACATGCTTTAGCGTTTCCTGCCTGCTTCCAGACTGCCTCTTCTGCTTTGATTCCTTTGCTGGGAGCAGGCGAGGACAGTGCGGAACAAAAAGAGTTTTCTGCAACTTCGATAATTTAGAAGTGAAACTATAAAGATAGTCCTTTCAAGCATATGCTGAAGAACTTCATGGAAATATTATGTTTTTGCAAAGTAAAATTTTGCATTACAAAAGAATTTTTCTGTTACATATGCACATATTTATGGCTAAGTTGACTGGGCACATTACAAAAGCTATCCATGGAATCTTTCATTATTAAAGCAGCTTCTAGCACTAGATAAAAATAAAAAAATCAAATGCTTTTTCTTACCTTATTACTAAGGGAGATTTGAAATTGGAGTTTGGTTTTGGTTGTTTTCTGGTGGGGTTTTTTTTGTTGTTTTTTTCATTTGAAAATGGTTTTTAACCTTCTGCCTGGGAGGAAAACCAGACATCTTTCAGAAAAGCAAAGGAAAATGAAAAAATCTCATAATCTGAAACTATGCTACATGTAATTTTGCCCGAAGAAAAAATATTAATCTTACAGATTTTTTTTTTTAAATTCATATTTAGTTAAGAAACACTCTTTTATTAATCTGTGTCAAACCTACCTTACTACTACAATGGCATAATTTCTCTTTTACTTTAAACCCTGCAGGTTACAAGCTGCAGTTTTGCAACCCTCTTAAAGAACAAATGTTTCATAGATAAACTAGGAATTTACATGTGTCTTCTGTGCTAATTTTTAACTATTCATCACCTCTTGTGAGACAAATGAAAGCAGTTAATGTTTTTCCTCCAGCAGGAACCATCAGATGACATGGTGTCTCATTAATAAAGGCTAGTATCTCATCCAACTATAACATAATAAATATGTGAGTGAAACTCCACATAAATGTAAAAATTTCATGCAGCAGGCAGGCTGGAAAAATATTAAAATGAACATTTTTTGCACAAATCTGCCAGAAAAGATGGAAAATATACAATAGTTGCCTCATATACCAAGAATAGAAAAATAAACCAGTGACAATATGAAAAAAACTCAGTTTATTCAGTCCTCAGAATGCAAACATGAGGAGGAGTTATACACTACTAAACCCATGGGGAAAAAGTTCACCTTTATCAGGTGTGTTTGGATTCATCTTTTATAAACCAATTCAACATTCATGGAATAATTCTAGTTAAGGTATTTATGCAAACCTGAAGATAGAATCCTCTAATTACAATAGGTTGTACATTTAATTGCACTTACTGTTCTTTGTTTGTTCACGTGTGTCACATAAAATCCATTCTATTTCTGCATAGTATTGTCTTTTGTAGTTTTTATCTTTCTTTTTTCTGGTGTGAACTAAAGTGAAGATTTACTAGTTGTGTTGGGTTTGCGTGGCAGGGTTTTGGTGGCGGGGGGGCTACAGGGGTGGCTTCTGTGAGAAGCTGCTAGAAGCTTCCCCTGTGTCTGATAGAGCCAATGCCAGCCGGCTCTAAGACGGACCCGCCGCTGGCCAAGGCCAAGCCAATCAGCGCCTCTGTGATAACATATTTAAGAAGAAGAAAAACACTTAGAGAGCGAGCTTTTGCAGCCGGAGAGAGGAGTGAGAAGATGTAAGAAACTCTGCAGACACCAAGGTCAGTGCAGATGGAGGGGGAGGAGGAGCTCCAGGCGCCGGAGCAGAGATCCCCCTGCAGCCCGTGGTGAAGGCCATGGTGAAGCAGGCTGTCCCCCTGCAGCCCATGGAGGAAGGATGAGGGGGTGTAGCGATTCCACCTGCAGCCCGTGGAGGACCCCACGCCGGAGCAGGTGGAGGCACCTGAAGGAGGCTGTGACCCTGTGGGAAGCCCACGCTGGAGCAAGTTCCAGGCCGGACCGGTGGACCCGTGCAGAGGGGAGCCCACGCCAGGGCAGGTTTGCTGGCAGGACTTGTGACCCCGTGGGGGACCCCACGCTGGAGCAGTTTGCTCCTGAAGGTCTGCACCCCGTGAGAGGGACTCCATGCTGGAGCAGGGGAACGATGAGAGGAGTCCTCCCCCTGAGGATGAAGAAGCGGCAGAAACACCGTGAGATGAACTGACCATAACCCCCATTCCCCGTCCCCCTGTGCCGCTGAGGGGGGGAAGGTTGAAGCCGGGAGTGAAGTTGAGCCCGGGAAGATGGGAGGGGTGGGGGGAAGTGTTTTAAGAGTTGATTTTATTTTCTCATTCCTCTACTCTGTTTTGCCTAGTAATAAATTAGATGAATTCCCTCTCTAAGTTCGGTCTGTTTTGCTCGTGATGATAACTAGTGAGTGATCTCTCCCTGTCCTTATCTCGACCTACAAGCATTTCGTTATGCCTTTTCTCCCCTGTTTAGTGAATGAGGGGAGTGAGAGAGCGGCTCTGGTGGGCACCTGGCCCCAGTCAGGCTCAACCCACCACAGTCTTTTTGGCGCCCAACGTGGGGCAGGAGAAAATCGAGATAAGGACAGTAATTGGAAGAGGTAATGAGCAAAACATTGACTGAACGTAGATTGAGAGTGAAATAGCGGTGAAGGGACGAGAGGTGGATTCTGTGTGTATTGTCTACTCTTGTTTAGTGTTGTGATAGTGTTGCTTTGATTCTGGTGGGGGGAATTTTTTTTCTTTTTCCTTGTTGATGTGATTAGTGTGTGTGTAGTTTTTCTGTTGAATGTATGTTTTAATAATTCTTAAATATGTGATTCACAGAGGCGAGGGGTGGAATGTGTTGGGTTTGCGTGGCAGGGTTTTGGTGGCGGGGGGGCTACAGGGGTGGCTTCTGTGAGAAGCTGCTAGAAGCTTCCCCTGTGTCTGATAGAGCCAATGCCAGCCGGCTCTAAGACGGACCCGCCGCTGGCCAAGGCCAAGCCAATCAGCGCCTCTGTGATAACATATTTAAGAAGAAGAAAAACACTTAGAGAGCGAGCTTTTGCAGCCGGAGAGAGGAGTGAGAAGATGTAAGAAACTCTGCAGACACCAAGGTCAGTGCAGATGGAGGGGGAGGAGGAGCTCCAGGCGCCGGAGCAGAGATCCCCCTGCAGCCCGTGGTGAAGGCCATGGTGAAGCAGGCTGTCCCCCTGCAGCCCATGGAGGAAGGATGAGGGGGTGTAGCGATTCCACCTGCAGCCCGTGGAGGACCCCACGCCGGAGCAGGTGGAGGCACCTGAAGGAGGCTGTGACCCTGTGGGAAGCCCACGCTGGAGCAAGTTCCAGGCCGGACCGGTGGACCCGTGCAGAGGGGAGCCCACGCCAGGGCAGGTTTGCTGGCAGGACTTGTGACCCCGTGGGGGACCCCACGCTGGAGCAGTTTGCTCCTGAAGGTCTGCACCCCGTGAGAGGGACTCCATGCTGGAGCAGGGGAACGATGAGAGGAGTCCTCCCCCTGAGGATGAAGAAGCGGCAGAAACACCGTGAGATGAACTGACCATAACCCCCATTCCCCGTCCCCCTGTGCCGCTGAGGGGGGGAAGGTTGAAGCCGGGAGTGAAGTTGAGCCCGGGAAGATGGGAGGGGTGGGGGGAAGTGTTTTAAGAGTTGATTTTATTTTCTCATTCCTCTACTCTGTTTTGCCTAGTAATAAATTAGATGAATTCCCTCTCTAAGTTCGGTCTGTTTTGCTCGTGATGATAACTAGTGAGTGATCTCTCCCTGTCCTTATCTCGACCTACAAGCATTTCGTTATGCCTTTTCTCCCCTGTTTAGTGAATGAGGGGAGTGAGAGAGCGGCTCTGGTGGGCACCTGGCCCCAGTCAGGCTCAACCCACCACACTAGTCTTCTAGTACTTTTTTTTCCCAGTTAACCCTGACTGTTTTAAACATTTTTCCAGATGAATTAAGATCCTTTATTTATCTTAACCAGTGAACTCTTCGGGAATTCAGGGGAAAATAGCATCTTGTACCTGTTTCTGCATGGAGGAACTCTTATATTTTAGTGGACCTTTTGAACATCTGTCAGTATAACATTTTTCCATTTCTTTTAGGCTAAATGTCAAGTGCTAATTACTGAAATTAAGTATTGCAAAATGAAGAGTATTTATCATGGAGCCATGATTACTTTTGAGATGCGTAGTGAGTTTATATTGAATATAGAACAGCAAAGTGAACTTATTTTCAAGAAAAGAAAACATATGTATAGATGTATATTGAAAGACTCTCAACCTTTATACAGAATGTCTTTAAAAGATCTGGAAGTCTTTCTGGAGTGGATGTGGTGAGAGACTCTCTCTAATCAAATTCCTTCTGCTTTAGCTGGACAAACTGAATTTCTCTCTCTCCCTTTAAATGTGCTACCTATCACAATAAGAGCATTTCCCAGACTTATTTGCAGGTGATTCCATATGTTGTGAGAGCATACTTCAAGACTAGGAAAGTAACGTATACAAATTAAATGAGAAGCCAAAGGGAAAAGAGAAAAAGAAAGAAACATCTGCAGGGCTTCAGTGTGAAAAAATGTTTAAGCTGCCTGTTATTAACTGCTCAACCTGTTTTATGCTGGATTTCTGCATAATTATGTTACAGAGGAGGGGGGAAAGAACAGATGTTGAATAAAGATTGAAAATAAGAAAATGAGACTGTTAAAAAAAAAAAAGTAGTTGTGGTTGCTCTCAGCTAGAAATTTTTTGGCAAGACTTTTAGACAGCAATCTATTTCTCAAATTCATTGCCCATTTCTGCAAGATTAATGTAAAACAAAATGTTTCTTTTTAAGTCTGATCAGTTGAACAATTATACAGCTCCAATAATCCCCAAGTCAGTCTTTCAGAAAGCAGCTGAATGTTTCCTCAAGCAGTTTCATAAATTAGATTAAATGAATATGATATCAGGTCAGAAACCCTATAAGCTCTTTCCATGGGAAGTTGTTGATAGCTCATGTAATTAGCTGGGTTTTTTCATGCTTTGCAAATACCCAAATAATCCAAAGAACATACATTTTTCACAATCTTTATGGAATAAATGCCATTAAACTATACTTGTGTGTTTTTCTGTCCCCTTTTCTTACACTTGCATCATGCTTTAGAGAAAACTGAACTATCATTTTTTAAGAATGTCTCATTTTTTTTTTTTTCTCCATTTAGTTGATACTTTCTGGCACTGGGTTTGAAAATGTTATGAAATTATTTTCAGGATAGAGCTATCTAAAAAAGGAGACTGAAACTAAATGCGGTTACTACACTAAACCATGTGCATCACCAATCCACTGTACATTCCCTTCTACCATGAGTAGAATATTTATCTCAATGGCAGTTATTCCTGAATATGCTCTGCAGTGGCCCTTAACTGAAAGAATTGTGTGCTTTAATGCAACTGCTACTGCAGCTGGTTAATATAAGGTTAAGATAAAAATCAGACACCATTTTGTGATGGGGATTCAGATGTGAAATGAATCCTTTCCCCATAGTTTTAATTTTCTTCTTGTTAACTAAAAATATTTTATTTTTCAAGCATTCCCGACTTTGCTTTCCTTTGCTATCCTCACCCTACATACCATCACAAGTAGACTTCAGTCTGTTGAACTGCTTCTTTCAGGTGAGCAAATACTTCATCTGCTAGCTGTCTTCTCTTGTGATCCAAAATTTACATGTGAGATTATAAAGCTGTGTAGGGTTTGTGTAAGGTTTGTTTTTTGAAAAGTTGCAGCTTGAAAAGTCACAGCTGAGAACTGGGTAGACTTTGTTATTTCTTGAAGAGCTTACAAGTACTTTGATGAAGAAACCGCATATTTGTATACATTTTGTATTCAAAGGATTTGGACTGAAATTTCCTCTAAAAAAAGTACTCAAAATTATGTCTCTGTCTTTTCTATTTGCTCTTGTCCTAATAGAGCTTCTAAAAGAAAGTATGCCATTTGGAAGAAGTATAGATGTGAATAAAAATGACCACGTGAACTTGTATTCCTTTGGGCGTGTGGAGCGTGCATGCACGTTTTCTAGGTACATTCTTATTACCGATCCTTACTGTAATTGCAAGTGACTAGCCGTAGCTCAACGTTACAGTATATTTAATACCGCAACTCGCCATTACCACCAATCTCTACAGGAAAGCATAGTTCACGGGTACCAGCAGGTTGATGGATCTGTCTGTGGAATCAAAACAAATCTTTCTTATGATTCATTTTTGCCACAGATAAGCCATAAAACAAGGACAGAGGATTGATGGAGGTTTAGGTTTTTTGCTCTTGTTTTAAACAGTAGATGTAGAACAGGTTCTTCTATTTTATAGCCTGAAGCTGAACTGTCAACATAAAAGATGTACGGACTTAATACCTGAGAGCTGGGCAGAAGTATTTCTTCCCACTTTTTTTAGAGCAGATTAAACACCGTACAATATAGCTCATTACTGCCTAGTATAAATTTATTGAAAAGGAAGTTTTTGCTAAAGCATGAAATACTTTATCTTATTATTACCTGCTTTACTGCAAGACACATATTTCAGCTGAGAATGAAAAAGTTTTTCATTTATAATCTGCCTGTCCATATTGTGAGAATTTCTATACCTTGAAAATACTATTTTTGCTTTTTGATGGTGTGAGTGCATGCGACTGACTCCGTGTCTCACTTGGTGTCATGTAACTGCAGTTAGTATGCAATTAGGAGTTTATTAAATATGTACTTCATGGGGAAAAAAAAAAAGAACTAATCATCATATGTAAAGTAAAATAACAAAAGGTGATAACCATTCAGGTTTTGTTCAACTGAGGAGAATAATTCTGTGGCTTATTTTTAGATCTGAATATTTTTATTCAATGAAAAAGTAAAATTGTGGACAGTTCAGAAAACCCTATGTCAGTATCAAAAGAGCATTGCATTACGTGGTTTGAAGGAGGAACAGAGGAAGAGAAACATGAACAGACAAACAGAAAAACAAGATGAGAAACAAAAGACTGAAAAATAAAAAAGAAAAAGAATCGTTAAATAATATATTGCTTTACATATATTCACATGGCAATAGTTTATATTTCATGAAAGTAAACATCTTTCAGAAGGTATTTCTCCTGTTCATCACTACAAATATAGATAAATAATTCTAAAAGGAGATCCTCTAGATGTACATCGGCTAAAAAGTCCCGCTATCTTCATTTCAATTAACCTCCTTTTGGGTAAAACTCTGGAGGTGTGGAAGAACTTGAGTTAGGGTTTAGCTAGAGTCCAGGTTTGGATGTCTTTTAAAATTAATCGCATTTCTTTTTCCCACAAAGCAAAAATTCTTAATTTTAGATTATGGAATTGGTTACAATTACATATATTTTCTATTTATTTATAACAGAACCAATACTGGTAAAACAGTCTTCAAGTAAAAATGTTGTGCTAAAATGCATTCAGGTGTAGATCTTACTGGAGACAAAATTTATTTTGTGTTACATAACTTTTTTTTCCAGTTTTGCTTAATATGAGTTAAAAGGGGGGGGGGGGGGGGGAAGTAAACGAAGCCACACCTAATACAGCTGAGCTTAACCACAACCATTGAAATAAACTAAAAGTTAGACTTGAAGGGATTTGTGACTAAGTGACAAAACCAAACTGGTTTAAAAGGTAGACTGGGAGTTTTTTATAATCACTGATTTTACTGTGATTTTATTTTGGTTTTAATAGGATTTTGCCTCTGAGCAATGCAGGTATATACCAGACATTCCCTGCATGTTCGCCAACATGTATTAGGTGCATACCTGTACATTTTTGTTTGTGCTTTAAATTCTTCAGAATCACCTATTGATAAATGTTCCATTTTAAAAGATTTTTTTTCTACTTGTGTAGAAAATTGCATGCTTAAGCTTGCTAGATTTAAAGCTTATAGTCATAAATTTCCCTTCTTTGTGTGAACTGATCTTGGATGCTACTTAAAACTGTATCCAAATAAGTGATATTTATTGTGGACTGATGGTTTATAATATAGTGCGTGCTGGAGAATGGTAAGTCTGAACTTGCAATTCTGATTTAGAGAAACAGTTGTCAGCAGAAGTATTGCCTCAGCTTTTTGCTTTTTTCCTCCTAATCTTTATATTTGGATCTGATAGGAATACGTTGGCCTCCTATGGTTAATTTTGTCCTGTAATCTCTTGAAACTTCTCCTTTGTTGTCCTTTTCTCAAAGTGTAAGAAGCTAATCTGCTTGATTTTTAAAAGTAGCACTAGAAGATCTTTATCCTTATGGAAGGGGAAGCAAGTTAACTTAAATGAGTTCTTTCTTGACTGGTGTAGGATGATATGGTTTTCATTAATCATTTGTGAGCGCGTTGTTGTGTGATGTAACACAGCTGGGCATGACAAGCTGGAACGTGTCTTCCAAGAAATTTTAGAACAGCTTTCTTGAAAACTGCTGTGAAAGAAATAGCACGTTTTTGTAGCAAGGCTGATGAATCAGAATAGGCCTTTCCTAACGCAGAAACAAAAAGAATCCAATTAGATGTCAGTTCTGCAGCTCTGCTCATAATCACTGCCAAGATTCTGTGCAAAGTGTCTTGTTATAGAAGACTAATAATACTGTATTTAGGGTAGGGAACCAAGTATTTTCAAATATTTCTGCCTACAGATGGTAACCTACATCTATATTTAGATATTTGGAGAGCAATTTTGGTCCACACTCATACAGTTAATTAACAATGGGATTCAGATCAACTGTAAATATCTACCTTAGTGTGCACATTGTGTTGACTCTCTTAAGGAGGTCTCCATGTACTATAATGGGAAGTTAGACACCTATCTGGTATATGGAGTCCTTTCTTGGAGGCACACAAGTGTCAGAACCTGGGGCTACATCCCATATACATTCCTTAGTTAGGTGTAAATGTATGTACCTGTCTGTGTGAACAGCACAAAGTAGTACTGCACTCTGAGTGGAAGTGTCTGAGTTAGTTCAGTGTCAGAATCAATCTGGACACATTAGTGAACCTTTTTAATCAGGCTAATCTGCCTCTCTATGAGAACTCATTTAAATATATTTTACATTGATTTGGCCAGAAAGTGATATTTGAAAAACCTAGCCAATAAGTAGTTTATGGAGGCATTCATGATCTCCTAGGTGCCTTCCAAATATTCAAGAAAAAAAAAAAAAAAGAAATCCTGTGTAGGGAAATCAGTCTTTCAACAACAGTTATGGAAAAAAGAATTGTATTTTTTAGATACATTTTCAAGGTTTTTTAGAACTAACTCCATGAAATTGCAATCTGTGTCTGCCTGTTTACCTGATTACCTGTAACTTCTATTGGTATCTATCCAAGGACACAGGCCTCAAAAATAAGTTTCCACAAATTTTGTTGATATAGACAGCTGTAATAGATTATCTAAGTGCCCAATATAAGTGAAAAACTGATGTCACAGATTATTAGACACTGAAGACTCTTGATTAAAGTCATTAATAATGCCTCAGTTACCGAGAAAGTTTCAAGCAGACTGTGCCTTCCAAGACATGTTAGTCAATAATAATGCAAAAATTTGCAGAAAAGAAGCTTTAATTAGTTCCATTGGTCATGGAACTACGTATTATTGTTAGCATGTTACCTTTGTAGACAGTGCAGCAGAAACAGGTCTAGCGAACAGAATTAAGCACAGGGAGACTAACAGCCCTGAGGAGAAGCTCAAGGAGGACAAAGCTATCATGACCAGGAATATTAGTGGAACAAAGACGATGGAAGGCCAGTGAATGTCCAAAACTATTCAGAGTTCTGAAAAAGTTTAAATTTCCTTTGGTGGTAGATGGAAAGTCAGAAGGTGGAATTGTCAGTGAAATGACACTCCAAAAATCAGGGACAAGCAATCTGACTTCTGAGGCTCTTGAGAGGCTGGGAAGAGGTTTCATTTGCAAATACACTTAATGCAAGGGGGAGCTGTCTTTTTCTTTCCTTTCTCATATTCTTTAAGCAGAATAAATTAGAGACACCTGATAGCTCCTCAGCTTCTCCTGATCTGCTCCCAGGTTCACTTTACTGAGCAATGGATTCTGCATGCCTCTGGGAGGTCTCCATATGAGAGAAGGAAAAATGTTTTGAGAATGCTACAGATTTTGCTGTGCATGTGAGATAACAGGTGGTTCTTGATATAATTATTAATTACTCACAGTTATCACCAGTTGTATTCATGGGACAGGATACACTTCTGTGATAGAATACAATATATGTCCTTTCTAATGCCTTCTACCATTTTGTTAAATTATCCTCTGTTTGTGATTCTTTACCTGCTTCTACTCAAGTATCTCTAAAGCTGCTTGTTAAGAGAAAGCATTTTAACAGATGTCCTTGTGCTCTGGGATGAATGCATTATGGATGTAGAACTGTCTTCACACTTCTTACAATCACCTCTTTTCGCCTCTTCATGCAGTGAACACCTCCAGCTTGTTGTCACTGCACTTGATTGCAGCATAGGAGGTTTACAGGGTCAAAGCTAGTCTTGTATCTTTTGTTCTGTCATGCAAGTCTTGCGAGCTTTACTTTCATACTTTCAATTTTAACATGGCTTTTTGTACTTTTATAATTACCTGTATAATTATTAATAGGCTAATTAAGTATTTTTCATACATTGGTGCAACAAATGTATGAAAATGTATATACTGTAGACACAGCTTTGTCTCTATGGTATATATTCAACAATATCCTTGTGAACATTTATGTTTATGTACGTATATGAAGGTGATCTCTGACAAAGTGTCAGTGGGAAACAGTAAACTGCCTTTGTGCTGTAAATTTGCCACTCACCTGCCTCCAACCCACTAGTCTCTTTTGCCAGGATCTATTCTACAATTCCAAACCTATATGTACATCGAAAAGACACAATTAAAAAATGAAAATAAATTGTCAGATAATTATCTTGCAAAATTTTGGGCAAGGATGAATTTTCACAGATTAAATTAATGTCTGCACTAATAGCTTTTCTGTGTAAGCAAGTGTCACTATTATATACCCTAGTTCAGGAAGATGATCCATTCATGTTTGATTTTAACCATGTGTGATCCCACTGAAAATGAGGGAAATAAATTGTATATTCTTTCTGAAAACTTATAAAAAGTGAAAGATTAAAATATATACTGTAAACAGTTGAACAACAAATTTCGTACAACTCACCCTAGTGAGCACCCAGCACACCTGAAGACTTTGAAAGAGGACACAGAATAAATAAGATGTTTTAAAATAATTTTGTCTTTTTCCTGCCCCAAACATTTGATATTTCCCATAATTTTCATAGGTAGAGAGAGGCTTTAGACAGGCAAAAAAATAATCTTAAATTCAGGTGTGTTTTAGCACCCAGGCTATTACTACATTTTAAGATAATCACATGGCATGAGTTAAGGATTTTATCTATATTACAGATCTGTTCTCAGAAGGCTTTACATTCCCCATTGCAGCCTTTGATAATTCAATTAGTCTCTCAAAAAGTTGGGAGTAGCTGATAAATTCACTTTAATGTTAAATCAAGTACCCCAGCAGATTTCTCTTAAAATGATCGCTTCTCAGGGAGCTTAGCTCTAGAGGTGATACCTCCCAAACGCAACTTTCTGTAAGGAATATGTGGGTTTTCAGAGCAGATTAAAAGAACTGTCTGTACCAACTTAGCTTCTCACCATTAATAAAGTTACTTCAGATCATGACAGTGATCTCATTCACTTGGATAGCTGTCCATCTAGTTGAATTTAATTTAACTGGCAGCCTTAGGTTCCTCCATGGAACAGATTCCATGAATATGATGAATGATCCCAGGAACAGAGAATGTCATTAAACAAGCTGAATTTAACCCTTCCCTTTAAACATTGTCTTTTGGGATTTCCAAATCCTATTGGCAGACACAGATTGCTGAATAATAAGTAGGAGGGGATTAGCTAGATCTGCATTGACTATGTCTTTGGAGAACGCTAACAATAACGCCAGTTCTGTTTGTCTACCTCTAGGAAATGAACAAAGAACATGTTAGACGGAAAAGATGAACAACGGGATTTAGTGTGGTAAATAGATGCATGTCCCTGCAGAGATCAGATAGCAAAGCAGAGAGAGAAAATATTCTAACAAGAAAATGCTGCTTACTACTTACAAACAGTTGGCCTTAATAGGCAGGTTGTCATTGACCTTCTGTACAGGATTACAGTTTTGCTAGAAGGAAGACTTCAATTTTAGATATATTCATCCATGCCATCAAAGATGCATGTTGTCATCATAGTTAGAGCGGGCTATCTGTGACACTGAAAGCTTACAGAAAATGCTGTATTTTCCTCTCCAAAGGTAGAAAATGAAAAGTGACAGAAATATACATATCCCTCTCTGTTTGAAATGCTTTATTTTGTATTTTTACTCCACTTTGATTTCCTGTTTGAAATTAAACAGGCAATTATATTCAAGGATAACATTTGATGATGGTTTTATAAAACAGATTCTTACAGTAAGCAAAATAAATATATTACTTTAGATATGATTTTTTTTCAAAGACAGATTGCAAAATAATCATAGAATCATAGAATGGTTTGGGTTGGAAGGGACCTCAAAGATCATCTAGTTCCAACCCCCCTGCCATGGGCAGGGACACCCTCCACTAGACCAGGTTGCCCAAAGCCCCGTCCAACCTGGCCTTGAACGCTTCCAGGGAGGGGGCATCCACAGCTTCTCTGGGCAACCTCACCACCTCTCTAGTGCCTCACCACCCTCACAATAAAGAATTTTTTTCATCATATCTAATGTAAATCTACCTTCTTTCAGTTTGACTTTTAATGAATTAAGCCTAGGAAACCTTAAGGAAGATCTTTTACATAAACATATGGATTTAATATATGATTTCTTTTTTTTTTGGGGGGGGGGGTGTTTGTTTGGGTTTTTTTACTTGAAAATCAGACTTACATAGTAATTTCTTTTTATTCAGAGTGGTTAACCTATTAAAAAATTGACCTTTCTTTTCCTGTGCTAGTTTTATATTTTTTCATATATTTTTTTATTATGATTATTTTCTGTTTAATAGCCCTTATCTCTTTTATACTGGGAAAAAGTATGCTCTAAACCTGAAAATATCTACCCCAATATATGTTATATCCCAATACATGTTGTGAATATTAGCCTTGCTACTCTGTCCAGTATGGCTCTGAAATACTTTTTGAAGTTATACAGTTGCAATGAACTGTGGATGAAAATGTTGAATGTAGTTTTTAACATCAAGCTGCAATTGAATTTATTTGTCTATTGTGTAGACGAGTAGGCTGTAGTGGCTAAATGTAGCTATGGTAATATATCATGGGAACATTTGATACTGCAGATGCACTCTACAGGATTACCATCATTGGTTTTCCACTTGATTATGTTTAAAGAAAAATTAACTGCTAAATGTGTCAGTTTTACAGAGGACTGTGAGTGATGTTTTATGAATAAAGTTATTGATAGTTTGGGAATTCTTGTTTATCATCCCAGTGTGACTCTCTGAGAAATACCAGTTCAACATTGTTGAGTCAAAAAACACATGCCAAATTTAAACTGAGAATTTATTTAAAGAAGGAGTATTTGGGTTCATGTTGAGAACCACAGACTTAATGAATGGAAGAGCTCAGTCCTACTCAACCTTTAAAATAAGAATTTTGAGATCAGAATTGTTTCTGAGAATGGAATCAGTGACTGGTGAGAATTCCATGTATGCTGCTCTATATAAATAAATTGTATTTTGTCCTTGGAAAGGAGAGAAGTGACATACTATGATTTACTTTTGGGCATCTCAGATAACTTAAAGTCCAACTCCAAAATCCATGCCTAGTAATTCTGTACTCTCAGGACAGGCAGGTAGGCATGAAAAATCTGGTACATATATATGGGTTATGATTTGTGAAGTTCCCGTCCTTTTATTTTCCTAGTTAAGCAAAAGCTAAACATATGCTTTTGTAATATTTGCAGAAGATCTGTAGGTTTGAACTGTAGATGAAAGGGGAAATTGGAATTTAGCATCTTTGCAAGGTATCGTATTCTGCTGTGTTTAGGATTCAGCTAGATCTGTGAGCCAACGGAGCCTGGGCTGCAAAAGCAAGGTACAGCTGGGCAGGAGAGTTGGCGAGAAGAACGTTGGCTCTCATCCACCTCTGACTCTAAATTCCAGCAGGAGCTAGGATGATGTTCTGGTCATACCTAATGTGCCAACTCGCTCTGTAGACAAAATATAGTTGATCAACTGATCTGGATTTCTCTTGAAATTTCTGGAAATAAAATTTCCAACTTGAAATATTCTATAATTCTGTGATAGGTAGGTCTATCTGGGAAGTATTGTAGATCTGGAGCCTATCACTGACATACTGAATGGCTCTTTGAATCTGTACTTCTCCATTGCCTCTAGAGACAGCATAAGAATTCTAGCCTAATTTTAATTGCCAGAAATTAGATTATGTGGCTGTCTCTGTTTCTTGAATGAGATTATTCTCTCTCTTATAGTTGCTGTTAGGCGTCTGATGAAACTAATATTCAGTGTCTGAGTCTACTTCCTGTGAGGGTTTTTTCAGTCCCTTGACTGACAAGAACTCTCCCTTAAATAGCAGATTAGATGGAAGCTCTTGCTGGTTTGCCTCCCTTTTGCAGGATAGTAAAGCTAAAGCAGGAGGGTTGAAAAAGCTACGGCCTGTCCTCCTGCTCACTAGGATTTAGTGTACATGGTAGGAGGAAATCAGGCTCTTTGGAAGACCTCAACTGTAGGAATGCCTTTTCCCTGAATCCTAAATAGACTTACAGTTGCCCTAGGAAAAGCCCATGCTTTACAGCCTTGCTCAAAGAAATAAATCTTAGTAAAAGAAGCACCTTGAACATATTTCATGTTTGCTATCATGAAGTCAGGTGTCAAATCACCAGCAATTTTTCATCTTACTTCACAGGAAGAACTCATTTCTGTATGTTTTCCCAATTAGAATAATTTTTTTACTTTGCTGGGGGGGAGTGGGGTTGGTGCTGTGTTGAGATGAACATTGACATGAAGGTTAAAATAACTTCAAAAGGCCTTCAATTTAGTATTAGTTCTATGCAGCTACCTCCATCTTTTAGAGTATTACTGTTCTGCGTGGTCTGCCTAACCAAAGAACAGGATTTGCCATGCTCTTTGATCTTTTCAAAATATATTGAAATCTGAAATCAAGTGCTTTGCCTGAGTCTTGACTTTGCTGGCAACAGTGAGCTGAATAATGTACTAACATGTAGAGTCTCCCTAACATCACCTAAAAAAAAAAAGACATATCTTCAGAATCGGTCCAGCTATGTCTATCAAATGATTAAATGCTCTGCGGATAAAAGAAGGAGGATCAACAATCAAGAAAGAAAAGGAAAAAAAAAAAAAGACAATAAATTGAAAAAGGAATTCCAGCTAAAACAACCCCATTTGATTAAGAGGCTGAACAAAGTGCCAAATGTCATGCTAAGAAATGAGCACAATCTCTATTTAAAGTTATTCAGAAGGTAGAGCTGAAATATTTTGCTGATAGCTGTAGTGCAGAGCTCTTTCCATATCTTGCCAGTAACACAAAAATAATTCTACAAAATCACATGTATCCTTTCATTTATTTCTTTTGCATTAACCATCTAGGTTAGAGGTTTTTTTACATAGTAATACTAGGGACAATTAAGTCTGTTTAACACAGAGACAGATGCCAGATGTATGCATGTAACAGTTACAGAGGAAGCATATGCATAGTATCAACTCTACAAATAGTCGGGCTCCCTAGGCACTCGACAGATTTGAAGCTAAGGGAGGGAATGTTTTTATGTTATAACATTTTCCCTTGGTGGTAGCAAATTAGCTGCCTTGTATCCATCTTCAGCTAGAACTGCAAAGAGTCACTTGAGAGCTTGCAAATAAGTTTAGAGCTCTGCTAAACTGCGTCTTAGGTACCTGAGAAGTGGGATACATACCATGCATGTGCTGTAACAGGTGGACTTAAAAAAAAGCCTGATTTTTTTTTTTTTTTCCCATAAGGCAATTTTTTCTTACCTTAATTCCTTACAGAATTTGTTCAAGGTCAGACTGCTTTCAGATATGGTGCTTCACACACAATTTCTATCTCCTTGGGAATTAAAACAATTCTTTTTCTTAAAGAAAAACAAAGTAAAGCTACCTTTTTATTAGGAAACCCAGAGGCTTTTTTTGGGGGGGGGAAACTCCCACAAAACCCACCAAAAAACCCACAAAACACACCCCCCCCCCCAACCACAAAACAATAGATATTGGGGCTCAGTTTTCTTTGTTTCCATTATCTATGATACTAAGAATTCAAGCCAATAATAACTGTACAGGTCTCATGCTTTTTCTTTCCAACAAAAAGGCTGAGAGGAGGGGGATTCATTAAAATCAAGTCATGGTGGAAAGCATACATGAAACTGAATCAAATAAATATTATAGTGATAAGTTCCAGTAAAAGAAAAGGTCTTTTTGAATACCCTGAGAAAGCTGATCATGATCCATGTCTAGAATAGGGTTTACTGCATTTTATAGCATGTCTGCCCCATTTCTAGGGGTGTAGTATCTTCATCATCTCTACAGAGTAAAGATTTTCTTAAAGGAAGTCAATAGATTAACACCGACTGACATATTTTGAATCCTTCAGCAGTTTTAAAGGTAGCAGCTGCATCTTTTACTTGCTTTGCCAGAACAGTGTTTAACTTATCTAGTGCCTCACTGTTGGATTTCCTTTGTAGGGTGCTCAGATAAGTAAACTGAGGGCATAGCTAAGAGAAATTACCCTGACTGCATCTTACATTGTGGTGATGTTTGTAACCAGCCTTTAAGTCTATCTGCAGGACTAAAATACAATTTTTATAAGAACTTGGCTCACATGAGGGGTTGCTAGAGACCAGAAAGATAGCTTCTAACAGTTAGCGAGCTTAAAAAGTGAAGATATTAGTGAAAACAATGAACACATAATGAAAACGTCTTTGGAAATAGTTCCCAAATTACCAATTTTTCTTAAAGACATATTTTGTCACATCACAGTACTCTGACATCAATACAGAAGTTGAAGCTATAACAAATGCAAAGATGACAAGTAAAAACGTGAATCGCAGTTGAGCAGCTCAGGTGCTGCAAATAAAAGTAACTAGTAGGAGAGATTTTCTGCATTAGTGTTGTTAATATCTATAATCTCCTCAATCCTTGAAATGTAAGAAAGTGATCTGGAACGTAAGGTTCTTGATGAAGGATCTGGAAAAAGGAAGATGTGAATATTCTGAAGTCATCTTCAGTGTTTTTTAGAATTTCATTTAGACTTCATGGAGAACCTGAAAATATGGTATTGAATCTGTTTACATGTACAATTCTTTTTTGCCAAACTAGTTATATTTAGAGTCAGATTTCAAAAATGCATCTTTAATTATTCTTTCCGATTGATCTAATTGGAGCGCTACCCAGGCAGAGAGCTAAGTAGGATAGCATTATGAAACTCAAATTCCTAAGAGAATGTGGGTGCTTCATAAATTGGCATAAGGGTAATCCCATTCTGCAAATCTCTTTTGAAGGTGGTAATAAAACACAACACCAGCAATCTGCTAAACAATAGTCTAGGGCACCATCTAATCAAACAATAATGAATATGCTACTTATCATAGCATAGGGGACACTCTATATGAAACTCTTAAATCATTTCTTATTTCCTAAGAAGGTATTTCTGTATTTGTATGCCCAAGTGAGAGTTCCTTAAGATGCCTGGACAATTTAAGGGCTTTTCTGAGAGCAGCAATATGAAAAGTGTTTTTCCTCCTGTTGTGTCAGATGCACTGTACCTCCCATGAAGTCCAAAGTGACATCAACCCGTATATGACATCAACCTTTTGAAGCAGAGAATGATACCCAGTGGGCTTTTCCATCTATCAGCATAAAACAGACATGGTCTCTTTATGTCTGGTAAAGGAGATTTTGAATGTAAATCCAGACATGCTGGCAGAAACGTGGAGGATACTCTCTTTCACCAAAGTGGCCAGATTTTTAATGGTTCAGCATCCATATAGCCTTTAGACATTTTTTTGAGACTTTGTAAAGGAAAGCAGAGAGCATTTCAAAAGCTTTACTGCACTGATTCTGTTTTGGACAAAATCATGCTCCTACACAGAACCTGACAGACTTCCATTCAAGAGAGTCTACCTGTAGTCAGATGTAAACAGAGACATCAAAAGGACATGGAAACAGATTTCTTCAGAAGCCTGTCATGTCTCTTTCCTCAGTGGCACCCTCATCAGTCAATGTCTGTAAACAAGTTGTCATATCTAAATTTGAGACAAGCTTACAAAGCAAAAAGCTTGGTGCCTTCTAATTAAAGATTTGTATAGTGAGATAATTGGCAACCGGTGAGGAAGGCTCAGTGGTGTAATATATAGCTAATCGTTGGTGGCTTGGCAGTGTGACAGATGGGGATAGCTTCTTTAAATTATGGAGCTTTTATATTGGTATTTTCAGGAAATGTCAACAGCATGATTATATTTTCATTAATGTTGTCTTTCCTTCCCATTTGTTGCTTTTGTTAGTCATAATGACTTGTTACCTCTTGTCTCTTACTGTACAATCTATTAATATTTGTATAGAATGCCACACAATTGGTCTGGTTAATGACTGGATTCCTGAACATTGCTATAGTACAATATTAGCACGTAGTACAATAGTGTTAGTATTTACTAAATATTACAAATTAGATATGGAAATCATTGATTTTATAATTATGACTAGCTCACAATCAAGTTAGTAAAAAAGAATGTGAATATCATGCAAATTCTGCAAATGATTACACAAATTCATTTAGGTTTCAGATTTAAGTTTCATTGCATTTTTAGGTGCCAGTACTGAAACAATCCCACTGTAAAATCTGTAAAACTGCCTTGATCAACAGTAGGAAAATGTGTTATATTAAAATGTTCCTTCTAACAGATCCACAAACCTGCTCTCTTCTGTTAATTACTGCAGATCTGTTTCTCTTCTTTTCCAGGAAACAGCTTTTGGGCTCTACAACAAAGATTTACTGTTTTAAACTATGAATATGTCAGATTACTAAAGCTTCCCTGCAGCTTCTCAGTTAAAGGCAGGGCTGGCACAGCTAGCCCTTGTACGTTTCCTCCCTGCAGCCCTGGGCTAGGAAGAGTTTTTTATGGTGGGATGGGGAAGAGCCCAAAATATCTTTTCAGGACAGTCGTATGGTCTTTTTGCTACAAATTAGAGTAGGTGCCAGTCTGACTTACAGGCAAACGCTGGAAACCAACGCTGGGTGTCCATTCTCAGCCTCTCCTCTTTCTCCTCTGGTAAGAAGAAATGAGACACCCTTTTTACTAGTCAGATACTTTCAGTTCACTGCCAACTATAAACTTCTGTGTTTGTACCTTTGACAAGCATAGTGAAAAAAATTCAAGGGCTGTGAGCTGTGCCTGGGCCACAGATGGAAATTGTTTTTCTGCTGTGGAAGTTTTGACATTGTTGTGAATTTTGGAAGCAGAGCCTATCCCTGTCTGTGACTCACAGGTCTGATTTGCCTCCAGAACAGCAAGGCAGAGGCCAAAGACCCATTGTTGGGATCTGTGGACCAGCCCGCTGTGAGGATGGAAAATTTTCAGGTAACAGAAATGTTTTCTTGCTCTTATGCTGTCTTTAAATAAAAATATGTGATTGCCATGAAATCATACACATGAATTTAAAGCATACTTCCCTAAGAAAAATGTTAAATATTCTGTAGTGGTCCATGTAATCCTGCAATATTCCTCCAATATTTATGGTTTGGGACAAATATGAATTAAATCCATAGGTCCATCAGCTTTTTATTGCTTTTGAAATGTTTTATGCCATGTCAGTACAAAAATTATATTCTCTGTCCTGTGTCCAGAAAACAAGCAAACAAAAAAAACCCCAACCACCACCCCCAAACCCAACAATGGCAAAACTCTGTGTAAGGATTGTAGACCTCAAAATAATATAGAATCATAGAATTGTTTAGGTTGGAAAAGACCTTTAAGATCATCAAGTCCAACCATAAACCTAACACTGCCAAGCCCACCACTAAACCATGTCTCTAAGCGCCTACATGTCTTTGAAGTACCTCCAGGGATGGTGACTCAACCACTTCCCTGGGCAGCCTCTTCCAATGATTGACAACCCTTTCAGTGAAGAAATTTTTCCTACTATCCAATCTAAACCTCCCCTTATCAGGAAAATACCACGAGATCCAAGAGGTTTTAAAAAGTGGCAGTCCATTCTCATTTTACTGCCAGTCATTTTGCTAATCTGAGCTACATAATTGCTTCGCCTATCTGAAAGAAGCCTTTAAACAGACAAGCCAATATAAATACTCAGATTGGAGACAGTTCTGTTTAATAACAACAAGCATGTGTATAGAAGTATTTGTTTACCTCTGCTCAATTTATGTCAAAATCAATAGTAATTAAACAGGAATCCCGGCACAGTAGTGCTTTAGCTGATTGTTCTCATCAGAAGTGTCATACAGCCTCAGTGTTTAGGACATGTCAAAGCAGCCCATTATTTTTCTCCTGTAATAAATACCTACTTACAGTCTTTTCAGTTCTTTAGTAAAGGCAATTGCCTGTTTCAAATAAAGAAAGACAGACACATTTTCATATCAATTCTGGGAGGTTTTCTGGTCATATTACAGGAATTACTGAAGTTCTGAAAGGTAGAGTTATTTATATTCTCTATTAGACATTAGATGCTATTTATTGTCCATCTGTTTACACATATGTACAGAAAATACAGAGCTTTCACATCTATTCAAAGTATTAAAATATATAAAACAAAACCGTATTTTATTAGTCTAAAGCAAGTACTGATGGGTTCTTTTTATGCTGTGTGTTTGTGGTTAGACCAGAGAAATATAAGATATAGAGGATTTTACACCTTGTTTCATTATTGAGTGAATTCTAAATGGAAATATTTTCAATAATGAACACAAATTCACAACATCAAGGGTGAAATGAATCTATCTCCTAGGGAAGTCAGTGTGAACTCCATGCGTGCATTCAAAGGCAGATCTTTTTCTTTGTAATGTGAAACAAGGGTCAGAAGACATGTGCATTACTGTTCACTCTGTAATGCAATGAAGAATAGAACATTTCAAGAGTGAAGGTAGATCGTATCAGCAGTGTGAAATTGCGTGCTTCAAAAAGAAGATATACATTTTCAAATGGGTCCTCCAGTGTATTTTTCATTTGGAGCTGTTAGTTGATAGCCATTCCAGTCAACTGAGTCAGCCAGTGAGCCATCCCTGACAATCAATGATTATTTCTTAGCTTCCATATTTCTAGCAAAGAATTTTTTAAAAAGTCAATTAGAAGGAGGTGTTTATGCAATAGTAAAAACAAGGCATCACCTGTTGAAAGAGAAAAAAAAGATTAAATATCTGTCAGATAGGCTATTTGTCTATTTTCATTTGTCCTAGGACAATAAAAATAACAAAAGCTACTGACGTTTTAAAATATTCAGTGTTATTCATGTACTTATCTAGCCATATTCTTATTTAGCCTTCATTGATAAACATATGATATAACAAAGCTACATTTTTTTGTGAGTAAAAAGTTCTTAGAAAACAATGCACTTGAATGACCATTTACCAGGTCAAATCCTTTAAATTATAATGATGAAAACTCTGTCTGCCTTGTTTAACTTTAAATACAATTTGGTAGCATCATTTACAGGTTTTGGGAGGAATATGATTATCTAGGTCTAGGTCTTGGTCTAGGTCTAGGTAGACTTGTGTATAGGGGAAATGGGATTTTAAATATATGTTTATATACATATATTTACATACATATATACATATATATAAGTGTGTGTATATATATATTTAAAGTCTGATTTCCCCTATACACAAGCCTGGACACTTACTATTATATTGAGTACTTTGATACAGAGTATAGTGTTCTGCATCTTATAGTACATGAAATATTTCTTGAAAATGTTTGTAAGTTGATGGTTTATGTACATGGATTGTTTACTTTTCATTTGCTTTTCTGCTTTTTGTGTGTGTATGTGTAATTTAAATAATTAAGGTGCAATTAAATTAGGAAAAAAAATTGTATTTTTTAACTCAGTTTGGCTACATTGAGTCACTGTTTAAAAAAAAATCTTGAGTTTCTTCTTTGTTATCATTATGCAAATTTAATATAATTAGTGACTCAAACGAAGGTATCTCAGTTTTAGCCATTGAAAGAAGCCAGCTACCTAAAGCATTAATTAATTAGCTTTATAGTGCAATATATTTAGGGTGAAATCAGTACCCATATTTAATTCTGTTCACAATATTTATGAGGAAAGCATAGGAAATTACAGATAGCACAATAAAAGTATCTTTTGCTTTAAGCTTGCCACAGAAGGCAGATGTTAAGTATAGTTCCTCTGGTAATATTGAATAAAATACAGAAGATATGTCTTATGTTGCACCAAAATACATACCTTGCATTGCATTTTATATGTTGCCAACATAACTTTCATCCTACACCATCTTAAATTTCTACCCAGTACACATTTCCTATCTAGGTGACTGTTGTTTCCAGATAGCTTGTTTCCTTTTCTTTCCATGTCTGATAATTTAGCAGTTCTATTTTAGCGTATGTTCTCCCCTAAGTGCATAAAGCACTTCTGATTGTTTACCCTTAAAGCTCCAGAGAGTTAGGAAAACCTCTAGGCTGCTTCTGTTTATTGTACACACTTGCACCGTTAAGGGTTTATTTTCAACAGGAGGGAGACAAGTATACAGATAAAGACCGATGGTGCATATCGCACTATCAGCCCATCTTGCTGTATAGCACAGTGTATGACCTATTTTACATATATATATATATATATATTTACCTTTCGATTGATTCTATTTTCTCATTTATACTAATTTGGCCCTTGATGGTGATAGTTCACTTCATGTTTATAATTTCTGCTGCTAGTACAAAAGTGCCTGTTCGATTTTCTTCAGTGTCTGCTAGCTGTAGCAGTCAAAATTACAGGCTAATGGTGAGACGAGCAGCTTATAATGTATGATAATCAATACTCAAAATCCGTTTCCTATGATGTGACATAAAAGAGTGAAGTGAAAAGACACAGATTTTTAAGACTAGAGCACCAAAGCTCATGCAATGCAGGTGGTTTTCACTTCAAGGTCATTCAGTATTTGTTTCTTCTTCTTTTTTGGCTTCATATTTAATTCAGTCACTGCTAGGATGCCCAGGGAGCAGAAATGGAAAGTTAGTCGATACTGTGAGTATGAATGCAAGTATAAAAACTGCTTTAGCAAATGCAGGAAATGAGAAGGGGAAGGGATATATGGCATGCAATATATATAACATATATATGCTATATGATATATACCTCTTTTTCTTAGAGATTGCCAGCAAACGTGGTTTTTTTATTGGCACTAATGAATAATGCAAATACTGTGTAAGAGTTATCCTCATACCCAGTGTATGTGTTTGCACGTGCATAAGAGATAAGAATTTAAAATCTCAGAACATAACTTGGTTCTAACAAAATGAACCTAATCAGTCTTGAAAATCTCAAAGCATTGTTTTTGGCACAGTACTGAATACCTAGTGTAGTTAACTTATTTCCTGTGGCTGAGAACTTCTCTGATCTTTACCTTTCATCTAAATTTTGTTCATTGCAATCTCAGTTCAGGGAATATTTTTATTTTTTTTTTAAACAAATACAATTCAGCCAAGTTTTAGAATAAGAGACAGTGTCAAAATAGAATTCCCCAGTTGTATATTTCATGTGCATATATATATGTTGTCAATGTAGATAGCATAAAATTGTATATAAAAATATGAACAAATATTTAATGTATTTTAAGACAGTATGACACAGAACTACTTACTACCTGAGAGGCAGAAAGAGTTTCCCTTCTAGAGATGATCTTTCTGTGGTTTAATGAAATAGGCTGTGATGTATTGAAATCTTCCCAGTTGTGTTCACTGATGGTCTCCCATCACACTATGAGCTCTTGACACATTAAATATGGCTAGAAAGTTTTACAGGAAGCGCTATGATTTTTTCTGTGAGAAAGAAAGGAGCAAAGAGGAATGCTGCTTTGATGGAATAATTGAAAAAAGAGACAGCAGCAGAGAGAAGTATTGGTCCATTGATTGTGCAGTTCTGAGCATTTTATGGGAGCTAACATGCTGCATGTTCTTATTTTCATCTTTTGTTAAATATTTACAAAAATTCATACAAAGGATGGTCACGTTTATGAAATAAAATAGTTAGTTGGAAAGCTGATTAATTGCTTAGGGAAACGTTTAAAAGTGCCAGAAAATTTTCACTCAGTATTGTCATGAATTCCATATAAGAGAAAAATAAATTTACATTTGGCTAGAGAAAATCCTAAACAAAACACCTATTATTTCCCCTTACTATATAGGTCCACTCTTAAAGCCAGAGGCTGAGTTTGCCATAAATCTACTCTGTAGGATTAGAAGGAAAAGAAAAATAACAAAATAAATTAATTACAAACATTTGCAAAATCTGAAGTTCTAGAATTAACATTGAAAGGTTTTGTTTGGGGCATTATTATTTATTTATTTATTTATTTTAAATTTCTGTTGGATTTCTGTGATAAAATGTAATCAAACCTGGCTAGTATTAACTATTGCCCATCTCGTGGAAGCTTGGAACCTTCCTCTCCAATGTTCTTGTCTCATGTGTCTTTTAAAATATTTTGATCTTGTTTGTTTTGTGGAGTTTTATGTTTTCCTTTTTTTGTGTGAGAGAGAAACAATTTCACTTGACTGTTTGACCTGGTTTTGGCAGGGACAGAGTTAATTTTGTTCCTAGCAGCTGGTATAGTGCTGTGTTTTGGATTTAGGATGAGAATAATGTTGATAACACACTGATGTTTTAGTTGTTGCCAAGCAGTCAAGGACTTTTCAGCTTCTCTTACTGGCCTGCCAACAAGAAGGTGAGGGGTGCCCAAGAAGCTGGGAAGGGACACAGCCAGGACAACTGACCCAAAATGACAAAAGGGTATTCCATACCATATGATGTCATGCTCAGTATATAACTGGGGGTTGGCTAGGAGGTAGTGTGGCTCAGGAACTAGCCGAGCATCAGCTTCAGGTGGTGAGCAATTGTGAGCAATTGTAAGCAAGAATAAGAATAAGAATAAGAATAAGAATAAGAATAAGAATAAGAATAAGAATAAGAATATTGTCTTCCTTTTCTGTCATATTAAACTGTCTTTATAACAACCCACGAGTTTTATCTTTTTTCTTTTCAATTCTTTCCCCCATCCCACTAGGGGAGTGGGGAGTGAACTGTGTGGTTGTTTTAGCTGCCTGCCAGGTTAAACCACAACTTTGTTTTAAGCAGTTGGTTGATGCTGTAGAAGCTCTGGAAATCTAGATACAGAGAACTTTAGTGGAGGTGAACTAGTAGGTGGAATGAGGTGTATAGCAATGTCCTTTATTTGTATGGCTCCCTTTTCATTAGGCAATTGTCACCACATATGTTGTGTCTATGGTTATGCATACCAATGCCATCTCATTCAAGTGAAGCAAAATCAAACATGACAATCTTAAATGTCTGCCTTAAACTCCTCCCAGTTCAGTCACTGTCTTACAGTCCCAGGGTTAGGGTTGTCTTTTACTCTTGCTTTTCGTTATGATAATTCTAATTTTTATTGTACACTAAAACCAGTGTGCAGCTTACTTTTCCTTAGACATCATGGAATCATAGAGTAGTTTGGGTTGGAAGGGACCTTGAAAGGTCATCTAGTGCAACCCCCTTGCCACGGGCAGGAATATCTTTCACTAGATCAGGTTGCTCAAAGCCCTGTTCAACCTGACTTTGATATCTTCCAATGATGGAGCATCCACCTGTTCCAGTGTCTCACCACCCTCAAATTAAAGAGTTTCTTCCTCATGTAAAATCTAAATCTACCCTCTTTCAGTTTACACAGCCCAGGATACAATTGACTTTCTGGGCTGCAAGCGCACATTGCTGGCTCATGTCCAATTTTTCATCCACCAGTATCCCCAAGTCCTTCTCCACAGGGCTACTCTCAAACCATTCATTCCCCAGTCTGTATTGATATTGGTGATTTCCCTGACCCAGATGCAGGACCTTGCACTTGGCCTTGTTGAACTTCATGGCCTTCATCAGGTTTGCATGGGCTCACTCCTGAAGCCTGTCAAGGTCCCTCTGGATGGCAGCCCTTTCCTCTGGCAAATCAACTCCACCACTCAGCTTGGTGTAACCTGCAGACTTGCTGAGGGTGCACTCATTCCCACCATCTAAGTCATTGATGCAGATATTAAATAATACTGGTCAATTATGGACCTTTGGGGGACACTACTCATTACTGGTTTCCACTTCAACATTGAGCCATTGACTGCAACTCCTTGGATGGGGCCATCCAGCCAATTCCTTATCCATCTTGCAGTGCATCCATCAAACCCATATCACTCCAATTTAGCAGCAAGAATGTTGTGGGAGACAGTACCAAAGGCCTTACAAAATCTAGGTAGATGACATCTCTAGTTCTTCCCTTGTTTGCTGATACCGTCAGTCCATCGTAGAAAGCCACTACATTAGTTGTACATAATCTGCCCTTGGTGAAGCCACGTTGTCTGTCTCTAACTACCTCCTTGTCTTCCATATGTTTTGATATATCTTCCAGGAAGATCTGTTCCATGATCTTACTGGGCGCAGAGGTGAGGCTGACTCACCTCTATGAATTTTATATTTAAAGTGTTTTGGTTACATGCTTTTCCTCAAAAATCACTCTATGTTCTCATCTCTCTGTACCTCATTCTCTCTTGCTTTTGTTATTTTTTTAGAGCTTACAGCAGTCTTACATTTTAAACGCTTCAAGGAAAGGGGCACGTATACAGAATGACACTTTTTCATACAACTGTATGATTAAGAAGTATCAGTTCTGAGTAAATTATCTCACTACAATTTAACTGATCATTGTGACATAACACAATTTTATCTAAATTTAAGTCACAATTATTCATGTCTTTTTAGAAATGTGGACAGTCAAAACTGTTTACCATATTGGATTCTCATAGATCACCTTTGGTGTTTCTTCTGTGTCAGGTTTCTGCAGTGCAACTGTCTATGAATCTGGTGGTTATATTATAAGATTACTATGAATTTATTTTCTAATTTAGAAAGATGATGATCACTTAATTTTTCCCCATCTTTGGGTCAATAAGTTTGTTCTGCTTTTCTGAAGACCTGTTGTGCATGTTTCTCTGTGTGTGTTTCACCCTTACATGTAAAGGTAATACTCATATTTTTTTGTCTAACTGGAATTCCAGGCATTTTTAAAATACTAAATTCCTCAAATAAAATTAACATTTGAACTCATCTGCCCATTTTATGGAAGAAAATGCTTAATAGCTAAAGCTCAGTGCATAGCTGATTGAAACCTACAGATGATAAAAGGATTTATTCTATCAGTATTGACTAGAGAGTACAAAGAAGAAGAAAAAGAAAGCAACTTGGATCAGAGTTGTGTTTTTCTAAAAAACAGATTTAAGGGGTATTTCTGGAATTGTCCTTAACCCTGACATTGGATTAGTGTCATGTGTATAATTATAAAATGGCAAATGGTGGCCCAAATATATTCTATTAGTGTAAAATGCCAGGCAAGCTAAAGTTTTTAAAGCAGAAATTTTTCTTTATGTCTTTGAATTGTAGAACCTGAAGTATCAAAATCTATGTTCTAAAAATGTAGTGAATAAAAAAAATCTCATGTCTATATTCTTTGAAAGAAATAAGAATATAGAAATCGTATCTGAAAACATTATCAGTTCAAATAGCGTGCCACGGTTTGTCATTCTTCCAAATTGTATGCATTGAGCAAATCCATTTTCACTTACTTGCACCAAAACAAAAAAGGGGAAAACTGATTGCATGATCCATACTCATGTCTAATAAAATTGCAATATGCACTTTTTGACAAGCTTATATTTAATGCATACTGATGGAAAATTCTAGTTCTCTGTTCTCAGCAGGAAAAGTAGGCTTTTTAAGAAAACCTTTTTATTTTGTGACTGTCACACAACATAACAATTATAAACGAAATGGAGGTGACAAAAATGAAAAGCCAGCTTGCTGATTTTTATGAAGTGTTTGTATTTCCAGAAAGGCAGTCATTGCTCAGTTATTTGATTTGAAAAATTAATCCTGATAATGCCTTTTGAGTTCCTTAAGTACTGTTCACTCTTTTCTAGGATGAGTTTTACAGAACAAAGCCTAACAGATTTCTACAGCAGATTAGTTTACAGATGAAGCTCAGTTCCACTGAGAATGGTTCTCTAATGACCCCTTTATACTTCCATTGGGCTGTGTGAATGCTTTAATACCTAGAGAACAGAGTTAAATAAATCTATTGTCTCAACTAGCAGGTTTATGCAATCCTTCTGAAATATTTTAATTATAGCTTCTTCTGTTTCTCCATAATTAAGAAACCAGATGTCAAGTAAGCCCATCACGTGTTGATCATAACCTATCCATTAGTTTAAAGAAATCCAGTTATAATTAGAGTTTTTTCTCTTTCTTCTTTGTTTTACAGAGCAAGAAGAATGTGTTAACTGCACAGATGAATGCAGAGTGCTTGGTCATTCTGACAGGTGTTGGATGCCACAGTTCCCTGCAGCCAGTCAGGCTGAGAATGCAGATTATCGCACAAATCTCTTTGTACCCACAGTTGAAGCTAATGTTGAGACTGAGACATACGAAACTGTGAATCCCACCGGGAAAAAGACTTTTTGTACATTTGGGAAAGACAAGAGAGAGCACACTATTCTCATTGCCAATGTTAAACCTTACTTAAAAGCCAAACGTGCCCTGAGTCCTCTGCTTCAGGAGGTTCCCTCAGCATCGAGCAGCCCAACCAAGACATGCATTGAGCCTTGCACCTCAACAAAAGGACCACTGGATGGTTGTGAAGTGAAATCAGGAGCCTTGGCTGAACCAAGCAGCCAGTACTTGTCAACTGACAGTCAGTATCTATCGCCTAGTAAACAGTCAAAAGACGCTCCCTTCATTGCATCAGATCAGATGGCTAGGGCCTTTGCAGATGTGCATTCCCGAGTGAGCCGAGACTCGAGTGAGATGGACTCTGTTCTGGAGCAGTTAGACCGTTCGGCCCGGGATCTAGGCAGGGAGTCGGTGGATGCCGAGGAAGTTGTGAGAGAAATAGACAAGCTCTTGCAGGACTGTCGGGGAAGCGACCCTGTGGCCGTCAGAAAGTGAGGGGGAAAATAAGGACAGGCTGGCAGTTATGTTCCTCTTCTGCTGATTAAAAGTAAACAAATAAATAAATCCCCTGGTTGTAACAGATTTACAGGAATGAAGGAAGACCAATGCTGCTTTAAGGCTTTTAGTGAACATCTGAAGTGCCCACAAGTATGTTCTTTTCACTGCTCTTTCTTTTTGACAGATAACACTGGTTTCATTTTGACCAAACTTTCATTAGGACAGAGTCAAGTATGCTAAGAACATAACGCAAGACGGAAAGACAGTGCCATTTTGACAATCTGATAGGAAGGTGTGAGAAAGGTGGAATGGAAATACGTCTGATACTTTAAGACTGTCCTCAATAGCTGATGCTGACTTTACTGTTTACGTATAAACCCCAAGAAAAACAGGGTTGAATAACTCTGATCTGTGGTGGATTTCCAGCAGTCACCGCAGGCTTCTACTGAAAGTCCTAAAAAGAGTTCTCGTAGTAGTCCAAGTGACACCAAACATTAACATTCATTTGTGGTAAACATTTATGTACAAAGTTATTTGCCACAAATATGAAAAAAAAAAAAAACCAAGAAAACAAAAAAACCCCATTCCAGATCATTATTCAACAGAACATATCCTGATCATTAGTAAAACACTTCATATCATATTAAGGTTAAATGTAAAATGATATAGTCCATCTTGTCCTGCACACACATAAACTAATTCACTTGATCAAAAAGAAAAGATTTTAATATCTATTTAGCGTTTTAGTGTCCAACAAAACTATAAATAGTTAGCGGTAAGTTTTAAAAAAAAACCTGAAAAAAAAATAGTTACCTTTAAGGGTAATACACAAAAGAAATTAACATTATTAACACTTTTTTATTCATTTGTGGACACTAAAATAGCTCAGGAAAGTGAAAATGTCTTAGACATCCACACAAATCACATGATCATTTAAATGTGCAAATGTAAGAAGATTCAGTGTGTTTACATCAAATGACATATTTTTATTGATTTATTGCAGATTCAGTGCATATGAGCCAAATTGTTGAGTGTATAAGAGCTATATTGTGTATTTTATTAAATTAATATATAGTTGTGTTGCAAAAATATTTGGGCTTATATTGTAAATGGCAAGTGTTGCCTCGGTAGCTGTCGAACTCTATGAGTTTTGTTTTTTCCTGCTTCCTTTTCCCCATGGATTGTGGGAAGCAGCGCCTCAGAGCAAAGTCTCTTGTTTAATGTATGGTCTACGAAGTACTGCAGTACATAATCTGTTCAAAATGTGTTTGAGTGAGCTGATGGAGCTAACTGAACGGCCTACAAATACATCCATCAGTCATGGTTATGTGCAAGTCCTTGTAGAAGCTTCTATTGCAAACCCATGTTTAATAACAAAAATTACACTCGAACCAACATCTGGAACCTCCTTGGGTTTTTTTCCAAACACATGCAGCCAGCCTGTTTAATGTAGGATATTTGACTGACTACTTAAGAGGTACCACCATTTTCAAAATTTTGCTATTAAGTACATAGAGCTGAAAAACACATCAGTAACAAAGTGGCATGGGCAGTATTTTATTGGATTCTTGAGAACGTGCACTTGCTTACTGCAACTCTAGATATACACTGTTTATTTTTGGGGGGTTGTTTTTAGTTTGATTTTCATTTGTTCTGACAAGTATTTGCAGAATAACTTGGGATATAGTTTCTACTTTTTAATTATTTTTTCTAAGGGTGTCTTTATTGCATTTGAAAAATTCAAAATTGTCTTCACATGAAAGATAAAAAACAATCCGCATTCAAAATGAGCTTGCACAGAATGAGAAGAAGAAGAAGAATAAAAAGTTTAGTTCAGGATTTGTCCCTTATATACTTCAGATACTCTGTTGGAAATACTACTATGGTGCATTGTTTAAAAATGGTGTATTGGGTTTATTAAATTTAATCTGTACTGTACAAACATATATAAAAGAAATTGGCAATCGCAAATGCCACAAAGCCATAGTTTTCATCAGTTCAAGAAAGGAAGTTGACCCAACATCCTGGTTTGATATTAGGACTGCTGTTAAATGGTGATTTTAGTTAGTCAGCCCTATAATGAATTTTGTCTGGGAGACGACCATTCTGACAGTTTGCTTTTAGCTCCTGCTGTTAAAAAAGTCTACAATTATATGTAAAAAAAAAAGGATCTTGTACATGTTTTATCAAGCTACTCTCCATGTTTTGGACAATTTATGTATCTAAAATGTGGTGTTGTCTGTGTTATATAATTTTTTTTTTCTTTTTGGCCAGGAGACCCAAGATTGGTTTTGCTTGATAGCTTGATAGCTTGAAATTCCATAGTGGAGAGGATTTCTTATTGTTTGATCAGTCTCTTATACGTATTTCCATGGTGCCCATCACTTCAGTGTCTGTGCACCAAGTCTTTAGCTCTGCCGGTGAGATCCATTATTCAGCAAAATCTAAGCCAGTATGTAAATGCAGTCAAGTGATGGAGATTTGTGTATTTTATAAATGATTTTAACACTGAGTAACCAATTGTACAATTCATCGTATGTTTCTGAAGACATAAAACCACAACATTCTCAGAAAGGGCTGTGCCAATGTAAGAGGAATTTACCTTAAGGCTCTCTGTCACTAGTGATTTACTAGCTTTAGCTGTTTAACACATTATCTGTATTTAGTAGTGATTATTTATTTACCACTCTGAGGTAATTCAGAATTCATGACTCATAGCTTTATAGAAGAGTTTAGGAAATCTTGCTTTTATTTAATTTGGCTGACAACTGCCTTGTGTTGTAGATCTCTGGCATACTGCTTCCAGTAAGGATATCCCAGGTTAAAAAAATCTGTTTCACAATTTAGAATGGATACATAATGAATGAATAAACCAGCAGAGCTTATACAATGTGAGTTTTGCTGGTTCAGTCAAAATTAGCATGATTGTGTGAGAAGGAAGTACTACACACAAAAGAATTTAAAAAGTATTTTTTCTCTGTGGTATCTCTACTATCACCACTGGAGAAAGAGGCAGCAATGAAAGATAAATTTTATGAGTTATTTCTCTCATTACTTACATACATGTTTTATAAGACTGAAAGAAAATATCTACCACACAATTACAATGAGAATGGCTGAGTTAAGGGAGGCAAGTTAAGTAACTAATACAATTGTACTGTACACTGTGAATAGTGAATAAGGCATTCTGTATCTTTTTTTTATTAATGAAAGCCAGCAACTGGGAGTTCCTTAAACAATTGGCCAATCAAATCAGGACTCAAAATCAGACCTTTTTTTCTGTTTTTTGTTTGTTTGTTTGTTTCTTGGCATATTTATCAGGAAAGAGATTCTCCTGAACTGTGATTTGCCACTTGAGAATACAGGCTTCCCAGTCCAAGTTACCCCTAGAAGTCAAACATTGCTCATAGTCGAGCAGGGTACATCATTCAAACAAACTTTCAAGCTGCTTGCTGTCCAATGGAAGGGAAATTGCTCAAGTCAAGGAGGAGTCTGAAGCCTAGCATAATATACGCCCAGTCATTATTGTTTAATTACTTTCTTTTGACATCAGGCAGTGGTTATTATTGCATTAATTCAAATGGGAGTTTTGGCTATCAAGATTTGTTGATTTGAAGTGTAATTGAATGAAACCTGATTAAGGTTTTGACTTCTCTGGCCCAGTTGTGATACAGGTTGGCATTCGCATTTATCAGCCCCTGTCTCCCCATATGGCTCAAAGTTGCACCAATGACTGGTGAATGACACAAAAACCAAACAAAAGCAGCATACATTGTATGGATTATCTCAACCGCTATTGTTTAATGGCTGTGTTTAATGTGACCTATCTGGAAAATGAGGACTACGAATAAAAAGCAATTACTAATAGTGGTGTTGCCTGCTTCTGCATTCATTAACACAGAAGAAATGTGTTAAACACTGCATACCACAGGGAGCCTGATGGTAATTACTTTGGAAAAGCAACTTGTGGCAATGCGGCTGTTACAGCTAGTTATCAGTTTGCCAAAAAAATGACAGTTCCTGCTTCATTTATTAGAAATGTGTAACCGTTTTCTCTCAACAGGAAGGTGGTGAAGAGTTTTCATCAAGCTGGGTAGGTTTATCTTTTAAGCAGCTGATGTGCTGAATCCCTACAGGCTGTTATTTGCTCATAGAAACATGGAGCTGAATAAAGGATAGTTTGGTTTAGTACACTGGTGTGAGTTCACCAAAAGCATTATAAATGAGGGTAGAAGTTCTCAAAGACTGTCAGCCCAACATGAAAGATCAAAACACTGCTTGAGTATACAAATGGAGAGAAAAAATCTGAAGAATGTAAAAGGTTGGGATTTTTGCTTTGTGGTGGTTTTTATTTTGTTTGGGTTTTATTTTGTTTGTTTGTTTGTTTTAAAGTGTCTTTCTTAACAGCCTGAGTAATAGAGGTAAATAGTTTCATTCATGTTGCTGTAAACATCATGACAAAATGCTGGGAAAATATGTCTATGTCTGGTTGTTTGAGTTTGTTGTTACAATTTAACACTTTCCTTAACGTCTTTTTTTTTGGTTGGGTTTTTTGATGTTTGATGCATCATGATCAGTCCCTCAGAATTTGTGGCTCTTTCTGTCTGCTCCTGTGTGATTGGAGCAATGACATACCAAATAGTGAAAAACATCCACAACATACTTTGGGTGTTTTGGGGTGTTTGGTTTGGGATTTGTTTGTTTGTTTGTTTGTGGGTTTTAACCAATAATTAAGTAAATAGGCATTGATTTTGACAGCTAATCGGAATTTTAGTTTGCTCAGACTACTACAGGTATTATGAAGATATGTGCTAGTCCTGCAGGCAGAATTACCTTTTACCCATTGTATGTTTTCTGCAAGTCTCTTTGCAAAAGAAGTGCAAAAAACCACCACAAACCAAAACCAGTCTGCATCTAGTTAGCTGGCTATCCTAGGCACAGAAATGCCCCATTCTTTTCTTCCCTTTTTCCTGCTACATATATTTGTCTTTCTACAGGCTCAATTAAAAAATCTAGCAAGCCACTGTCTGTGCAAAGTCCTGCCAGAATGTCCCTTATGCTGCTGAAGGCCTCACTGGGCACGGGATGTTGCTCTTACTGTCTTCAAATGCGTGTAATTCAGAGCTTGGCTGAATCCACAGTATATGTAGAACAAGTCATAAACCATCCTGGTTTTTCTTTACCCAGAATACAGAGTCATTGATTTCTCATTTGGAAAGTGGCCAGTCTGTCAGAGATTCTTAGATCTCCTTTAAGCCAACCACGTATAACTGCTTCAGGGTGTTCACTCATGGGCTAAATATCCTATCCTTATCCTTTATTGAGTCCAAGACATGAAAGCAGCTGAAAGCTTATTTCTTCACTTAGTAATGTTTCCCTAAAAATGAAATTTCTCCACTAGAAAGAAGGGACGGCTCTCTGCTGTATGTATAGCTTGATTTGTGAAAGGTCACCTTAGTATCAGTAGTGCATGCAGAAATGGATCAGGGAATTAATGAGCCATCTAAGAATTTTCTGAGATGTATATTCCATAATGCATATGTTATGATTCAGGGGAGAGAGAGCACAGTATATTGCTTTATTTATTGCTGATGGTTCCCGATAATGCCTGGCTCACAAAAAACATTTAGTTCAAGTTTTGGGAAAACATTTTTCTCTGATTGGGAGACCAATTCCTTTTTAATATTTTTTTTTTAAGTTTTTATTTTATTTTTTTTCCTAAGTATCTGCTGGTCAAATTGTGGGCCCTTTGTTAGTTTTAAAAATGAAAATAGTGTTCTGACATAGTTCCGTCCTTTAGGTTCTTTGGGCTAGAGATAATAGCTTGTATTTGGGCAAGACTCTAAAATGTCCATAAACATTCTGTGATTTATCCTGGTAAGAAGTAAGAGTATAGACATGGATTGAAACATAGATTATTGGACAACAGATTTAGATTTTGACCTACTGAGAAATGGAATAATTAAAATTCTCTTTCTGAAAACATGTTGTGTTTAGAACCTTGAACACTAAATCTACGGAAATCTTATTAAAGTGCATGTACTCAGCTGTTGCCAGAAAACTAGGGGATCAGCCAGTTATCCTCAACTTTTTCCAAGTTAAAACCTACACTGAAGTTGTATGTTGGAATCAGTTTGCTAGTGAAGTACAGCAAACATATTTGTAATATGTTTGCAAGAAGAAATACTCTTTAACAAATTTGCAATTACATTTTGTAATAGCTGCAAATTTTCCATCATTTTAGTGACAATCACATACAGAACCTTTTCAGTGGTTTGATTTGAGAGTGATAAAAAATGAATCACTGTGCTGGCATCAACATTAAAATGGAAACACCATATCTCTCTGACCATCAGAAAATGACATTTATCTATTTCTGTTATTACTGTCTTTAGGAAAATGTTCCATGCATCTATTTTTTTAACCCTTTTAAAACAGACATCTTTTATGATGCCACGTCCTATAATGATTTCTGCAAATGCCCCTTTTATTAGTCACCACTCTCACCTTTTCATATGTCCATTTAAAATACTTTACACTGCAAATTTATCTCATGTAGAGAATTTAGAGCAGATTTCTCATCTTTCATCAAAGATGTTTCACACTTTGTACCACCATATAATTAAAAAATATTAATCATATTTGTAGAGAAGACTTCCATTTATTTGTTAAGATTCTTTGGTTTAAAATTTTATCATATTAACATTGCTAAAACATATTAAAACAATATTTTTATTTTCCACTTAAAACGCTTATCTTTTTATGAACAAATTCTTCATTTGCTATTTTGAGTTCAGTGGGAGATCCTGTTAAGACGAGTATCACGCTTAATGAACTAGCCATCTCTAAATCAGGATGTTTCCTTGATAACTAAACATACAGCTATTTCATCTTTAGTGAAAATTATTTCTTTTTAGATTTTTTTTTACTGAAATTATGAGAAAAAAGTAAACTGATATGTATATTCTGGATAAATACCAAATGCATTTAATATTTTCTAACTATAATAGGGTTCATAACAATGTATTTCATTATGGCTACATGTTTAGGGACTGTCTTTCTCTACAGAGAAATTGTATTTACTCTGAATACCCTTTGAGTTTCTATGCTTAAAGTCATATCGGCTATAGGAATGATTTTCTATTCCCTTGTGTCTCATTCTAAATCGAGAACAAAATGAATATAAGCCACTGCTATATCATTGAATAAAGATTTGTATAACACCAAGTGAATATAGCAAATACAGCAGAACAGAATACATGTGAAACTATTTTAATAGCATTACGGTTCCATTGTGTTATAAGAGATTTAGAATAGAGATTAGCAACTGTTAATAAGCCTTTATCTTTGACCACAAGATAAGCTGCTTAAAAACATTGAAGCTTTGCCTCAGTTCCTAGTCTGTAGTAGTGGAAAGCTCCAGAATAAGGGCACTGTCCAGACTCTGGGCTTCTTTCCAGACTCCAGAGGTTGGTAATTATGCTGCCACAACGACTTTTTCACCTCCATGCACCAGTGTAAGAGAACCAAGCTCCCTGGTATATACCAGCTCACTGCCACTCAGCACTCCAATGCTACCTTAGCGGAGTCTGTTTAGTTGACTTGTTTTGGGATGCAATATGGATAGAAAATGGATTTGTTTAGTTGACTTAATCTTTTTGTATATGTCAAAATAAGACACAGCAATCCTTTAAAATGAAAAGAACACTTACCTTTTCAAAAAGTAAATGTCTTTGTCTTTGAAAAATAGTCTCCAGAACTCAAAAGGAAAAAGCAAGCAAGCAAACAAACAAACAAACAAAACCCCAGGAAAAATGGCAAATACAATCTTGTTCACGGACACTTTTTCCACCACAACTCAGTTGAGTAACACTGTTAATGACTATAAATCCACCGCCATTCTTTTCTAAATACACCTGTTTCAGTGAACTAAAATAGGAGAGAGGAACAGAAGATCTAGAAACCCAGGTAAAGCCTGTATAATGCTAGTAAGTATATTCAATGCTTTAATTTCCAAAGAAATCACCTTTTTTAAAAGATTCATTCTCCAGCACTTTTATTAATAATCTTCTCTGGACTGCTAAATCTTGAAACCACTGCAACAGGAAAAGTTATTGTGGCTGGAGGCAGAAACCAAGATAGAGGAGGAAAAGGAATATGATGCTCTGGGCAGATTTTCAGTTCCTATTACTTCTTATCCCCTTTAGCAGAGGTGAAATGTCAGGGACCCACCATATTAACTGCAACAGTAGGAGAAGTAGGAACAATTGGAGGATGTCTGAATTAAACCCTCTTGTTCAAAAAGCTTTCATGGAGATTTGCCAAGCTTACTGTGGCATCAAGAATGTAAACCTGAGATAGCTCTGCTGATAACCAGTAATTCCTGTAGTCTAAGGTGCTATTCACATCACCTCCTGCCTGGAAGAAATTCAAGCTACTATGGGCAATGACAACACTCAACTGCAAGGAGCCACCTGGTGCAGCTGCCAAATCTTGAATCCCTTAGCTTCTTGTAAGTGGATGCCAGCCCTTCTCATTCACTTTCTTTATTTCCTTCATCCTGACTATTTGTAAGGCATACTAGCAAATGCTAGTCCGCATTTCCAAGCCTTGAAGGGTGGTCTGGAGAAAGACCAATCCTTTTTCAATGCATGTGTTGGTTAGCATAGAATGCATTTTTGCAGCCGGATAAAATTCAGTTAGCACTGTATTTGAAGAACCACCTGTTTGCTCAGTTTGGGAATTTCTTTAATTATTATTTTTGTTTCATTTTATAAATAATCCAGAAAATCTTCAACATCAATGAAGCTAAAAGCATGCTCGTTTTTAACCGCAGCATAAATGTTAATCACAACCACCAGTCCAGACCGAGGATTTTATTTCGCATAACATGCACAACTATGCAACAATTATGTAAAAATGGAAGTTATTATGAGCTGTAATTAATATACTGTGTTACCAGCCAACTCAAAGCACTTTGCTCAGCATTCTTAGCTTTAAAGACTGCATCAGAACAGTGGTAAAATGTGTACTAGATTCAGTAAAGCACATCAGCAGCCCTAGGATTTCTCCTAGCTCCCGACTAGCATTACGATCTACAACATGTGTTGCAGACTTGCTGGATTTTATTTGTGTTGAAATCTTGCTATTTAAAAAGAAGAAAGAAAAAAAAAGCAGCAGTATAATTGCTGATTTACCACCACTGCTTAATCTAATTCAGTTCTTAATGGTCCATTTGCATAACAGAATTTGCATTTTATTTCACAGAAAATGTTATGACTCCACCTGCCTTAGTTCAGATAATGTATCAGAAAGGGGAAACAATGGTACAAGAAAAGGAGTGACAAATCACTTACCTTTACTAAAACAAATTAAATATTGAAGGGGAAGGGAGTACAGGTGTACCATCTCTGCAGGTGACCCAAAATTGCACCAACCCCCCCACCTCCCTCAGTTTCATCCCTCAGTTTCCATTTTATTGGGTTTCCACAGTTCAGAAGAAGTAATTTTCAAATGTGCTGCTATCACATGCCACTATCCTCATAAAATTTTATTCATTGCGAAGACTGTGACAGAGAATGTGCAAAGATATATGCAGGCATATAGTTCCTTATCAAACTGTAACATCACTAAACATAACTATCTTCTTATTGACTTGGACCTAATCCAGACACTAGAGATCGCAGACAAATTACAAGCTATTACACCCTGCCCACAGTGAGGTGATCAAAATAATAACAAATTAAGGATATTTTTTGATCGACGGTTTATATATGTTTCATTATATTTTTGCACTTCCTTCAAGGCTCAAATCCTACGGGTGACAGCTGTCATTTTAAAGGTGACTCATTACATTCATTTACAGAGTCCCCTAACAGATGGAAAGGTCTTTGTTTCCCAGGGAACACTGACAGGTTATGATTTGCAGAGCTTTTAATCATTTTAACAAAACTTATACACATCTGTCAATTACTCTATTCAGTGATGTTAATAATACAGCAATCTGAGAATGACAAAGAACACTTTCCTTTTCTTGAAACCACAACTTTTCCATCATGACTGGAAGAGTGGAACAAAAATACTTTCAAAGAGCTGTTTTCTTCCGGAAAAATGAATATAAGTACCAATATTTATAATAACAGTAAAATTTTATTTTCATGGTACCTGTCCACAAAGCTTTTTTCCTCTCCTCCCTAGCTATAGTGAAGCTATAAATCATTAAAACATACAACAGATAAATCACATGAATAATTAAAACCAAAGTCACTGTGCAGAACTGATAATTTTGGTCAGGTACAGAATAAGGGCCTTCACTTTGGTGCTTCTTCTGGTCCTGATAGCAAGCACTTCAAGCTCCCAAGGCTTCAGAACAGAGACAGCAGATGTTTGTGTACCAGAAGATGTGGTGGCTCTGCCTCATGACTAAAACACAGCTCATTCATTCCTTATAGACCTGAGGCCACAGTCCCCTTACATAAACCAGATATTTTTTTGCAATGATATTACAGGACATCCACATAGCAGTTACACAGTCTTTACAGAGCAATGACACTGGGTTTCTTTTTGAGATCTATATTGTTCAATATCCGCAGACACCTGGGCATCTAAATAAAAACTTTTTAGCAAAAACTAGAACACTTTTTATTAAAAATATTTTCACAACATCTTATATTTTTATTTGTTTTAGAATTAGAGGGGCTTTGTTTGTTTGTTTGTTTGTTTGTTTTTAAATTCTGGTACCTACTGCAAAAACTAAAATAGCCATAATCCTTTGCAATGTAACCACAACTTAACTGCACTTTAGTAACAGAACCCTTCCAGCTTTCAAAGAAGCTACATTTTTAAGATCTCTCAATGGGAGATTTTTGTGTCATCAGGCAGTTCTTAGTACTATGTAATATCATTACAATAGAATTTGAAGACCCTAGAGAGAGATTCACAGCTTCTTTTTAAGCACTACTGATAAGTAGTGACATATTTCGTATTGCAAAGGTAATACAGAAGTAAAGCAAAACAAAACAAAATAAAACAATACAATGCTTTGGACAGAGAAAGTCTTATTATCTCCAAACCACTCACAGCTGGAGTAATAAGACCAAGAATTTATAGGTTATGGTCTGCAGAGGCAATATGTGCTGGAGCCAGGAATTTAACCTTCATTTCCCTAGAAGTCTAATCCAGACCTTGAACTACTACAGCCACATTTTTATCTTCTTCTGGAAGCCCAGATAGGTTATGGATCAGAAAGGTAGTTGCTAGAATTTAACCATGTTCCAGAAGAGTTTAACCCCAGCTTTTAACCTCTTCACTGTATATTCTGTATAATCTCCCTGACATTCTTCCAGTGACAAAATAGTCAGAAAGGAATGTTTCCCAACATTTTCTCAGGGGCCTCAGACTTCTAAGGTTCTTGACATCTCTGTATATATTCTCTTGGAAAGAGTATGGACTACATTCAAGTGCTATTCTGTAAAGTAAAATAAGTGGCAGCTGGCACCATACAGTTTTGTTATAATGAAAACATGAGGTGGTTGCCATTACACAGTCCTGCACTAATGAGAACAGTAGGAGTCTAGCATTACAATGGTCTAATGAAAACAGGAAATGGCTGGCATTAGATTGGTATAATGAAAACAGGAGGTGGCTGGCATTACACTTATAGAATAAATAAATTAAGATTTCTGGCCCTACCAATCTCATCTACATTATATATGATTCGAGTGTGCAAGAGAGAGACTTATGCAAATTCAGGGCCAGTGCCAGTACAGAGCATTCTTTGTTACAACACTTCACAATCAGAAGGGTATCATTTTCTCGTTTTTTTTTTTTTTCATTTCTTTTTGGTGGCCGTGCATCAGTGAAGTAGGGATATGGTTTTAAAAATCGATACTTAATGTATACAGATTCTTCCTTTTATTTAAAAAATAATCCAACCCAGTATATTTTCTACTACCTGTCCTGCTAGAATGCGAAAGGGTAAAAGTAGCTTCTTGAAAGTGAAATTCAATATGACAGGACTTTTTTAACTAGCCTCCCACTTAATAAATAGTTTGGGGTGTTTCATGTAATGTAGAGAATGAGACCAAGAGGAGAGGAAAAGGAAAAAAAAAAAAAAAGTGAAGCACAAAAGCAATAAAACAATCATTCACCTAATGGGCTTTTTTCTAGGAACCAAAAGGTCAGGTGTTTTTGTTTCTTGGTTTTTTTTCAAGCTAACCTCTCTGGTTGAGCCTCTTTAATTATTACTGCAAGAGAGGGTCTTCTGTGTAGCTCTTAGACAATAAATACACAACCATCTTCCCTTTTAATGTGACTTTTAGAGCCATCAGAAACTGATTGATTCTCACTCTCCTTAATCTGGCTGAATTCACCACCAAGTTCGTATAGTTCAAGGCCAGTACATTAAGACACTGCATCAATCTACTTGTGTGGTACCTTTCAGCCCCTCAGTCTCCCATTTCTCATCTTCAAGCTCAACCACATCGTTTCTGGACATTTTCCATCAAAACCAAGAGACGAAATGAAGCAAGAAAATGTTTGGAGTATGATTTTCAGAGCAGCAATTAGTGTGCTGGAATGTTCCAGCATAAAACGCTGTTCTTCCTGCAGCCTGGTATTCTGCCGATAGCTTCAGTTTCCACGCTCAGATTGCAGTGAAAATATTCCAGTCAGGTAGCTCTGAGTGAAACAGCAGTGTGATGCAAATAAGGAACAGATAATCAAATCAAACTTTCTAATCGAGTTTTGCTATGCTGACTCTCTTATTTCTCTCTAGTCTGCAGTTTGCATGTTGTTTTACAACACTGCAGAATTAGCTTAAAGAGTAAATACTTGTGAGTTTATAGAATCCTGTCATGTCTCGCATATACTGAAGAACGAAGGAAGGAAAATAATCTTCCTATGCTGCTTCTACTATTACTTTAATTTCTTTGCGTGTTTGGTGTCGTACAGATTGAATCCTTTGGAAGGAGGGGAATAGGAGATGAAGAAGAAACCAGAGGGGTAAAACAGGGTGAGTGCTGTTAACAAATTTTTGCTTTCCTTTTCTTTTGGTTTTATTTCTTCATCAAACAACTAAAGAAAAAAGAAAACAAGTAATCATACCTTACGGACCAGATTTTAAACTAAGACGTATGGCAGTGGAAGCAGCATATGCCTTAGAAAATCTGCTGTAATGCGTTGTGTGTGCAAGCCACAGACGTGGCTTAATCGAGATAGGAGGCGACACGTGCCGTGCATCTGAGATTAGTGTCTGGCCTTCAGCCACTAATGCTGGCATCCCAGGAACCAACTCAGTCCTCTGCCAAACTTCTGCTGGGATTTGGATTCACTGAATCCGACTCACAGTCTTTAATCCCCCCAAGCAATATCTCTTTGAATTGTGGCGTTTGCAAAACATCCAGGTGGTGGTCCAGCCATGACAGTGCCTGCATGAGCTCAAGAAGCGGCATGCTCTGTTTAAGAGTTTTACTACACAGAAAGCTTCTAGCATTCCACCATATGAATCTGAATCTTCTTTTTCTTGCGTTCATTATACTGCAGAGACAACAGGCATATCATCCATTGCATAAGCCTTCCAATCTTTTTGAAATATTTGAGATCTTACAAACGTCGTATGCTATAAATCTCCCTGATGGGTCTCATCATTCCGTAAGCAATATTTTTCATTAGCTTTGCAATAAAATGGCATTTTGCCCTATTTTCAAACTAACAAATTTTGTCAGGGTTGGCATCTTTATTGCATTACCAAATATATCAGTCAATACCACCTGGTGTAATTGAGTCTTGTTATATGATTCAGATAGTTGCTTAAACTATGGATTTTTCAAAGTCAAATTTTCTGGCAGAAAGAATATTGTTTTAATAGAATTTTAGATAAATAGGTAGTGTATCACTGTAACTACTAGTCCTGATTTAAGATAATGAATTGACCTCTCCATGTATAATATTCAAGATCATTTATAATTGTGTTGCACCAAAAAATCTGTATAAAAGCCATTTGATTATGCTTGATTTCTATTTCATGCTGCCTACCAAAACAAGCACCTGACACTCACAGTAGAACATGAATGAGTGTGACAGTGAAGTCCCTATATAAGCCAAGGTTTTTAAGTTGTTTTAAATAATAATAGGGAATATGGTCCCTTCTGGGTTTCTAAGCAAGTAAGGAAAATGGCATCATGAAAAAGGTGCCTATCTTTTAATGGAATGCAGAAATTAAAGTTTAAAAAGTCGAGCAACACACACACAGAAGGAGAAGAATCACAGGAAAGTAAAAGATTTAAAACTGAACCACACAGATTCAACTAAACTACATTCTGAGCCCAAACTTTTTCCTAGATGTATTCACTTATAACAAAGGAGTAATTCTGTATTACTACACAGGTAATTAAAAGTTTTCCATTTTCATGTGCATCTGTAATCTCATTTTGGAGAGTCCATTAAATAACAAATATTGAAATGGCATCTAGACATTATTTATTTCCCTGTGATTGTTTTCTGCTTATATTTGCAGATTGAAGAAATACTTGTAAAATCTAGATAAGTATTTAGAATGCCCTTATCTTAACCAAATACAAAGACTGGATTATAATTAGCACTTCCACATAACAGAACACTTCCTGTCTTTTTTCTTGGTACTAATTCAGTATAATTTGTAAATTATTCTCACACATTACATTCTTATAACTTTCCTGCCATTCCCAGGGCAAATAAAATACAGAGTTATGTACTTTAAGGCACTATAACTTCTTTGTTGATAGACACGGAAAATTTGTAAACTATATATGATCATGAGAGCTTTACAGCTTAGATATAGCCTGAATTTTCAGTGTACACAAAACCTATTTTACTACAGTAAGTAGTTGTGCCAGATCCAATCAACTAAGTGGAGCTCACCCAGCCAATTCTTGGGACATCTCCAAGGAAAACATAGTGAGATTTACTAAGTAAACTGGACTGTTTACCAGGTGATACTCTCCTTTGCTTTTAAGCCAATGTTAAACTAATGAATATTAATCTAAATTATTTCATCTGATAAGTTCCCTGCCTTTTCAGAGCTTATAGCAGGAGCTCTGCTTTCATTCTCCCCCTTCTTATCCTATGATAAATTGAAAATTTTGTACTAAGGTTATATGGACCATTTCCAAATGTTCTGTCACCTGTGGTATTCCATGGCCCCGAACACCTATTACATGGCTTCCAGAGGCAGTAGAAACTGAAACTGGTGCTCTGAGTGAGCTCATCCAAAGCCACATTTCTATTGGCATCCTGGTTTTGGGAGGAATGGAGAGCTTGTCTTGCCTTGAGCTTCTTCTTTTTGGATTGGAGGTAAAAACCATGGCATTGATTATTGATGGGTCAATGCCAGTTCTTGCAGATAAACTATATTTACTCATGGGGATTTTTGGACCAGACTTCAGTTGGGATTATTATATTAACCAAGGAAATATTTCATATCCTTGGGGGAAAATCAAAGCTCTCCAGGAATGGTGGTGGTGTAGTTCTACCACCGTAGAAAAAAAAAAAAAAAAAAATTATTCTGATTCTCTGATTGACACTGATTCTGTCCATGCAGGTAGTTTCATTATAACTAATATTTGTGCAGTTACTATATGAATGAAAATTATTTACAGAATATTACAAAGTAGGCACAGATTTTTCTAGAATTACAAGAGTAAAATAACAAGCTTTACAAACAAATGAACACACAAACAAAATTCACAGTTCTGCACTTTAAATTCCTCCAAATCAATCTAAAGATAAGTCTAACTCATCAAATGTTTTCCAAACTGATTTGCACTAAACTGATGTGGAATAATCCCTCCTCCTCTTGATTGCTCATAATCAAAAATAAAAACAGCACCATGGCCTAAAAACATCTGAAATCCAGGACCCCGCGTTTGGCTATGGTGTGGTAAAGACCACAGCAATTTGAAAGGACAGCACCTCTGGTTGGAACACATTTACAGGTGGATGCAGCCTACTTGGGAAGAACAGAGGGAAGGGGGAATGATACTCTGTGTTAAGGATCTCCTTTATACAAAATTCAAGTACGAAACTAGAGGCCTGCCTGTTGTGAGCATCTCTTTCAAGATCAGAGGGGGAAAGAACGCTGGGGATGTGGGGATAACACCCAAGAGGGTGTAGTGAATAAGACTTTCACCCTCATCCCACCTAGCAAAGGTGTCCCACTCAGATATTCCTGTCCTTATGGGGTATTTCAATGAGCTGGGCATCTGCTGGGAGGGAAACACAGCATCAGGCAGGAAGTCCAGGAGGTTCTTACACTACTCTGGTAGCAATCTCCTAATGCAAGTGCTGGCAGGGATGACCAGGGGTGGTGCTCTACTTATAAATAGGGAAGACCTGGTGGCAGCCTCAGAGGGTGGCTTGGGTTGCACTGTTGCTGAGATGATTAAGTTAAAGACCTGGAGGTGAAGTGGGAAGGCAAGCAGTAAATTTTGGTTTCTGGACTTTACAGCTGCATATTTCATCTTACTCAGGATGTTGCTTGGGAACTCTTTGGGAAGCTGCCATAGAAGGAGAAGGAAGTGAAGGAGAGTTAGCTCATTTTTGAAGAGATCTTAAAGACAACTCAGGAATTAATCATAGAATCACATAATCATAGTATGGTTTGAGTTGGAAGGGGCCTTCAAAGGTCATCTCAACCAACCTCCCGACAACGAGCCAGGGCATCTTCAACTAGATCAGGTTGCTCAGACCCCCGTCTAACCTATCCTTGAATATTTCCAGGGATGGATCTTTACCACCTCTCTGGGCAACCTGTACCAGTGTTTCATCACCCTCATCGTAAAAAAAAAATTCTTCCTTGTATCTAGTCTAAATCTACCCTCCTTTAGTTTAAAATCATTACCTCTTGTCCTATCACTACAGGCCCTACTAAAAAGTCTGTCCCCAGTCTTCTGTGCAGGAACATTTGTAATTTTGGGAAACTACTTTCTCGGCTAAGTGTGCAACTCTCCAACAAACTTAAAGAAACGAAGGGAGTCCACAAGAGCTGGAAAAAAAAAAAAGGCAATAAGACAACAAGGCAACAAAGAAGAAGTATGGAAAAATTTCTTAGGTACCTAGAGACAATAACAGAAAAGCAGAAGTCCAGCTGCAGCTAAGACTGGTGAAACACATAAAGGTAAACAGGTAGAGATTGTATAGTTATGCCAGTTGCAAAGAAAATGTCAGGGAAAATGAAAGGAAGCTAATGGAGGGGAAAGACAGCCTAGTCATGGACAATACTGAACACACTGAAGGACTCAGCCGACCCCTGTATGTACCAGTAAAGTTTGGGAAGGAGAAGAGATTCTCATTTTTAAAATAAAAGTTTGTAGAAGTTAGGTGTACCCCATATCATGGGGCTGATAAGGTTTATTAACAGATGCTGAATGAGTTGATTTGTGTGTTTGTGAGGTTGCTGCCTATCATGTTGTCTGGAAAAAACAAAACAAAACAAAGCAAAACAAAATGAAACATTAATCTTGAAGACAGGCAAAAAGGAGAATCAAAGAAACTCTTGGCTGGTCAGTCTCTCCTCGATATCTGGGAAGATCAAGAAGCACATGCACTTCCAAGCAAGTGAAAGACAAGAAAAATAATCAGGAATACTCAACACAGACTTTCCAACAGTAAAGCGTGCACAGCAAACCTATTATCTTTGTGCAATTTAATGGCTGGGTATATGACAAGAGAAAGTGATGTATGGAATTTGCCTTGACTTTAGTGAGGTTTTTGGCATTCTCCCACAGCTGAGGAAATATGTGCTGGGAAAAGAGTTAGATGAGTTAGTTATGTGGGTTGAAAATTAGCTGAATTCAACCACAACAATGATCAATGGTTAAATGTCCCTCTGGAGACCAGTGAGAAGTTCAGTATGGTAGAATTCCATGCTGGGACCCATAATGTTCAACATCTTCAACGACTTGAATAAAAGCACAAACTACACTTAGAACATTTGCAGATGAAACAAACTGGAAGAAGCAACTGTGGCCATGATAAATGTCACAACTCTACCCAAAGAGAATGTAATAAACTTTAGCACTAGACCAAAAGAAAGCTCATGAGGTTCCATAAGAAAAAGGGAAAAGTTCTGGACCTAGGGAGAAATGATTCCACGCATCAATACAAGTTAGGAAGTGACTAGCTGAGTTAAAGCCCTGCTGAAAAGAGCTTGAGAGTAATGGTGTACACTAGGTTGGAGATAAGCCAACGATGCTCTTTCTTCTTGAATAATCAAACTATATACTGAGCTATATTAAGAGACTCTGGCCACAAGATCAAGGGAAATGATTCTTCCCTTCTACTTAGCACCAATGAGGTTGTACGTAAAATACTGCATCCAGTTTGGGACTTCGCAGTTCAAGAGAGATAAGAAGAAACTGGAGAGGATCCAATGGAGGTCTACAAAGATGATCAACACCACAGAATATTTACCTTGAATGGCACCTGAGGAAACTGAGGATATATATGCTGGTGAAGAAGAAACTAAGGGCTTCTGCTTATATCTATTTTAAGGGTGATGCAAAGGTGATGTAGCCAAAGTCTCCTTGGTACTGCTGGATGATATAACAAGGGACAGTGGCCACAAGTTGTAGCTTGGGAAAAGAAAATTGTACATGAAGAAAAAATACTGGAGGAGGGTAGTGCTGCACTTGGCCCAGTTGTCCGAGGAGGTTGTGGAATCTCCACCAAGGAGTGGGTTGGACTAGATGGCTGCCTGAGGCCCTTTCCAACCAACATTTCTGTGGTTCTATGAAATTCTCTGTGCATTACAAAGAAGAGCTGGCTGAAACGTGAATGTTGGTAAAGTGAGTCCAGCAAAACTTCTGAGCTAAAGCTGGGACTTGGGGCTAGAGTTGTATTATATGGGTAGGTAATAGTTATGTCATGGGGATCACCCTGAGTTTTGCATTTGGTGGGGGCAGTAATGGGCCATGTTTGGTGATGTGCTGCCCCGTCAGCCCCCATGGATCCTGATGCCCTGCTGGGACACAGTGCTCTTAGGATCAATCTCAGATGCATCAGAAGATTCAAAGGGGTAATATACTTTCTACTTGTTGCCAAAATCACTATCTGGTAACATCCTGTTTGATAAACTGTTCACAGCCTTTCATTCTGTCTTCCCTCTCCTATACCTCTGTGGGAAACATTTGTACAAATTTGTAAGAGTTTGCCTCTCATCATAACAAATAAACAATTACCGGGTTTATTTCTGCTGTTCTGCATCCTTATAACAAACTTTCTTCTTTGTCACAGATTTCATTTTCAAAAACCAATACATGTAAACTGGGAACAATAGCATTAGAGTCTCATTGTCAACAAAGAGAGAGGATAACCGATAGCAGAAACTTTCCAATCCTCACAATTCCTCCCCAAAACAAAACTCAGATAAAAATTAGACATGAAATTTTATTTTAAACATGAAATGACTAAACATACCTATTTGTATTTTACATTCAGTGATTACTCTCAACTCTCAAGTATTCAGCACTATCTCAGATGTCCTGTAGCGTTGTCTAATGGTTACCTTTTTCCTCTGTCAGTTTTTTCTCCCAACGTGATGTTCAATAGTTTTTTAAGACAATGGGAAGAATGAAGGGAGGTTCCACAGAGAAAGACTACCAGATTTTCTTTCCCAAAAATATATTTTGGTAACATTTCAGCCTGACATTTTTAGTTTCAATAGCTTTAGAACTCAGCCAACTTAATAATTTACCAAACCATGCCAACTGCAAAGAGAAGAAACAAGATATGTGGGAGGCCTTGGATTTTTATCTGTATAGGATAAAACCTTTCATTTTTTTTTCTAAAGCTGTTTGTCTCCTTTGCTGAGAGAATGAAAGGGGAAGCAATTTCCACTCAGAGTATCTCAAAGTGGATCTCTGTGTCTATTATGCTTTCCCAAGATTTATCTAAGTCACCTGATAATATATGACCACACTCAACAAGGACCTGCACAGCTTAGAAATGCAATTTGCATTCAGTGTAACACAGAGTTTCATACACATTTTTACAAAACCATTGTATTCTAATGCATGTGCTTTCTGTGGATGCCTCCTATATAAAGTCTTTCAGCAATTATTACCATCTGCTTCTTAGCCCCACTCAGCTGTACTGCTTTAGAGCCACCTGCAGCAGAATACATAGAGAGATGAGCAATCAGAAGACCAAAAAAAAAAAAAAAAAAGTACTTCTTTCTATAAGAACAAGAGGAACAAGAGTTTTTAGAAACATGACATCTCCCTATCTACCTTTCATTCTTTATGTTCAATGGAGACTAAAGAAGGAATTGGAGAGTGGACATGAGTGATCAAGCCCTTTCCATCTTGTTTACTATACAATTGAACAGGTAAGATGCATCTTTGACCCCTCAGGACTTCAGTGGCCAAAATTATGTTTCCAGGCATAGTGGAATACTTGTAAAACTGACAGGGAAATACACAAAGGAGCAACACACAATTCATTTACTGTGTGAATGAATTGATATCTTTATTATGGTAAGAGGACTTCAAGTGGGTTTTGTAACTAGAATGGTAACTGAATTTTGCAAGACCAAGGGATGGTGTTCCCGCTAAAGGATAATCAAAAAAATTACACCTTGCTAATGTGTCTTGTTAGTGCCAAAGGCAAACTTTTTCAGTTCCTTGAATTGCATTGCGTAAGGGCAGAACTGGGAAAGAAAGTGAAACTTCTAAAGCAGACAGTTGTTCTATGAAGGTGTTTCTACTAGCTGTATAGCATATACATATGTTGACAAACTAAGGAACAGCTGCTTTATTGGCAATATTCAATGATAAGAAATTGATGCTGAGCCTTACAGAGGGAACTTTTCTTGTAGCAAACTACAGCTAAATGCAACATCTCATCCTGCTTGAACCCTAAAGAAAACAAAGCAGGTATCCACATTGCATTTTAAATTATCAAATTGGAGTGCAAGAGCAGCATATATTACAGGGTTTAGCACAATTCTCCATCCAAGGTAATCTACTTTTTCTTTTTTTTCTTTTTCTTTTTCTTTTTTTTTTTAAACTAGATTAGGCATCTCTCAAAAGATCAGCGGGTTTGTACAGCACAAACACACTTATAGGAAGGTTAGAGCTAGCAACTTCCACATGAACCTGTGCATTCTTCTAGCTTGGCAAAATTCCTAACAAGGATGTACGAAGAGTCATGAAGTGCCTTGTTCTCACCTTGATGAGTACTTAAAATGTAATTTACTGTTGCTCTCAATTATTGAAGATTCCACAAGTGTTTACTATTTTTGGCACCCTGGAACCTCACAGCCAAATGATGATGAATGAATGTAATGATTTGTTCTGTTTTAACAGAAATCTGGTGGTAAGGCAAAATAAGATATTTAGGCTAATCTGCATGACTACTTCTTGAAACTTTAATAAACTGTCAAAAAGATGTGCTAACATTATGGTGAAAAAGATGCTCCAGAATGACAGAGTTTTTTCCAGGGAATAAGTTATTTCTTTAAAAAAAAAAAAAAAAAAAAAAAAAAAGGAGAAAGTGGCATGTTTTGCAAATGTGTTAATTGTATTAATTATGTAGAAAGTCTTCTTTAGTTGTGCAATTACATTTCCATCTAGCATCCAAGGAAGGGGTTCAAATGCTTAGGAATTTGACAACTGCTGTCTGCCTTACTTATTAGCATCAAATTTCTTTCTTCTGTAGGCAAAAGCTACAAAAGACCTTCAGCACCTTTTTATTGACCTTTCAGATTTTTTAACCATTTTTTTCCTTTCTTTTCTTCCATCCTTCTTTTCTGTTTTGCTCTTTGGCCATAAAGGGAAACAGTTACTATGAAATGAAATGTTCACTTCTTCCTTTCTGTAGTCTTTTTTTTTTTTTTTTTTTTATTGTATCACTTCCAGGCTAGTCCTAGATCCAGAATGTGGCTAAATATGCACTTCATAGTTTCCTACAGGGTAATACTTGGTCCTGATGCAAACCCCCAGAAAAAAGAAAAATCATATTAACTCCTTTGTATGGCACTATATGGGGCCTAATATGCTGTGTGGGATGAACTGAACCTTTATGTCCTGCAACATTTTACTACCGATAGAAATGGACTGTGAACAAAATAAATTTAATATCCAACAGCACAATGTGTATTTTCATTTTGTCTAATGCTCTCAGAGTATATCCTGTCAGCAAATGAAGAGATATTTTTCAGCATAGGCTTTATCAGAAACAGACTGCCTTTTGGTCCTTCCTTTCAGACTCCTGACCCAAGTCTTAGATCCATATGGGATGTTTTCACCTTTTTTCAGGAAGAAATCTTCCATTCTGACAGATGGTGTTGCAGACTGCAGGAATATGGCATTTTAAAAATAATTTTGGGGAGATGGATTAGCTTCTGGAAATTTTCTGTGCAGAAATGTAAATGGCATAGATTTTCCTGAATAAATACCCTCTAGGCTTGCAAGACAATCAGTCACTTTTGAAAATTTGTGTTCATAATGTACATTCAGTGGGAGCATTCAGTGAACATTAAGAAGACAATATTAGAATGATAATTAAAATAATAATGATGAAATAGTTATTCAATCATACAGATCACTGTTCTTTAACAATAGTCAACTCCAATAAAACAGTTTAACTCATTTATGTAGATAAAGAAATTTTTACCTTTCTACTAAATAGGATAAAAATTACAAAAACTGGTAATTTGGTTATGCTATTTATTGACCTGATAGAGAAATTAGGGAGAAAAATTATCTGCAATACGCAGAAGGTCAAACTAGATTATTTATAGTAATGCTTTCCAGCCCTAGCATTGATGAATCTATGAAATCCTCATACCTCAGAACACACTATGATTTCCAAATGATGGCAGTCAAGAGGAAACCTCTTTAAATGAGCAGCTTACTCCATAACTTTCCATTCTAGGGAACTATTGCACCTTCCACTAAAATATTTGGCGCTGGACATGTCAGAACAGACATCATGTTGAATAGACTCCTTCTCTGATCCAGAATGTCAGTAGGTTCACAGATTCGTACAATCAGAATGCTACTGGAAGGATTCTTGGCACTGTTTTGTTTTAACAAAGATTCTGGATGGGCTCATTTACTCTGTTCATAAATATTTGACAACTATATTTGCTTATGCAACACAAATGCATCATTATTTAAACTAATCCTTAGGGATCATTTTTTTGCAGTTGCTATGTTTTTTATAGTACCATGCTCTTTGTATAATTTTGGTTTTGAACGTCTGTTATCACCAACAGTTTAAGGCTGTACAAAGAGTATATAAACAAACAGATGTCAAAGAGAACATTTAGGCATTTTGTGGGTTTTTTGTGGTGGTTTTTTTTTTTTTTTCATTCTGATGTTTTAAAAATTCACCTTAAAAATGTAATATTCTCTCATGATGTGCTAGGGCATAATATCAAACAGTGGGTAAAGGATGCCATTTGAGGCTATTGCCATCTAATACTATAGAAAATTTGTTCCTCTTTAAATGCACTTGTGTGTATGTCCCCTAACCCAGACCATACAGACTATGTATACAGTGCTAAAGAAGTAAAGTTGAGGCCAGTCCTGCACCCTAAGGAACAGATTGGCTCACATTCACATTTTTCAAAGCTAGCTGTCTCCTTCCAGAGTAGACTATGTAGTCTCATGGGACAAAAATCCCTCAGCGCTGGTGTACTGCGTTTGCGTGGCAAAATTTTGGTAGCGGGGAGGCTACAGAGGTGGCTTCTCCTAGAAGCTGCTGGAAGCTTCCTCTAGGTCTGATAGAGCCAATGCCAGCTGGCTCCAAGACAGACTCGCATCTGGCCAAGACCGAGCCCATCAGCGATGGTGGTAGAGCCTCTAGCATAACATAGTTAAGAAGGTGGAAAAAAATGCTGCAGAAAACAGCAGCAGACACATTGCAGACACTCAGGTCAGTGAAGAAGGAGAGGGAGGAGGTGCTCCAGGTGCCAGAGCAGAGATTCCCCTGCAGCCCATGGAAGATGGTGGTGGAGCAGATATCCATCTGCAGCCTGTGGAGGACCCCATGCTGGAGCAGGTGGAGACACCTGAAGGAGGCTGTGACCCCATGGGAAGCCCGCACTGGAGCGGGCTCCTGGCAGGACCTGTGGCCCCATGGAGAGAGGAGCCCACGCTGGAGTAGGGGTGCTGGCAGGACTTGTGACCCCATGGGGGACCCACGCTGGAGCAGTTCATGAAGAACTGCAGCATGTGGGAAGAACTCACGTTGGAGCAGAGGAAAAGTATGGGAACTCCTCCCACTGAGGAGGAAGGAGCGGCAGAGGCAACGTGTGATGAACTGACCACAACCCCCATTCCCCATCCCCCTGTGCCACTGGAGGGGAGGAGGTAGAGAAAATTGGGAGTGAAGTTGAGCCCAGGAAGAAGGCGGGCTGGGGGGGAAGATATTTTAAGATTTGGTTTTAGTTCTCATTTTCCTACTCTGATTAGATTGGTAATAAATTAAATTAATTTCCCAAAGTCAAGTCTGTTTTGCCTGTGATGATAAAATTGGTAAGTGATCTCTCCCCATCCTTATCTCGACCCACGAGCCTTTTGTTAGATTTTCTCTCCCCTGTCCAGCTGAGGAGGGCAGTGATAGAGTGGCTTTGGGGGACACCTGGCCTCCTGCCAGGGTCAACCCACCACACCTGGGTCTCCTCTAGAACCTGTGTGATGCCCTTTGGGTCCCACAACATAATTAATTAGTGTGTGTCTATGAATGGGGGTGTGTTAATTAAAAATGCTTGAAGTAACATGTTAGAGGATACCCTACACTGCAAATTCAAGAACATAATATTTTTGAATCCAGGCTGATAAGAAGTAAGAGGATTGTGAGGACAAGATGCTTCACAGAAACCAGAAGGTGCACAATTTGCAGAACAGCTTTAGAGTTTGAAAGGCATACTTGTTAAGGGTTGTACTATATTCTTTCAAGCTGCTGTACTCTATTTCACCTTGTGAATAATTAGTCTTATGTCTAGTGCCACCTGCAGTAGTCATGCTGTCAGTCAGGTTCCTCTTCTTAAGCAATATTGACAGCATGTGTTTCTCCTTGCCTTGACCAGCTATGACAAAACTTATCAAAGGGGTTCCATTCTGGAGGTTTGAAGGAATGCATACTCCATCCCTACCTCATGGAAGTCTTTGATCTGTATGCTAAAAGTGCTCATTAGTGATGATGGATATGGATTCAGAAGAAACCTGACCATCATTGCTTTCCTTTGATGATGTAAGGAGTCTAGATAACTATTTTTGTTTTTAAAAAGTTCATTTCTGTGAAAGATTTATCTTTAACAGCTGCAAGTCCTCAAAGAGGTAAACTATATTCCAGGATACCCACAATACTCTGGGAAAAACTCTGAAACTGCAAATTCGGTGTAAGCTGCAAGCTCCAGCACAGCTGCATTACTGAGTCTCAGAAGAACATCTTAAAAACAGAATTGCAACCCTGAGTGTGTGTATGGGGATCTGGAAAGAGCCCTAGTGCCCACACTCTTCAGGGTCAGAAAAATGATGGCTTTCTCTGATTGTTATGAATTGTTATGTTATGCTATCTCAAGATGGCAAGCAACTGTCTTGAGAGAGGTAGTTCAAATCAGAGAAAAGTTCAGTCTCTGGAGATACGTGCTATAGAATATCTCAGTCAGATTTTGAAAGTTAGGTTTTATAAATGCCCCTCTAAAAGAACATGGGAAAAATATCATCCACAGTAATCGTAAACTGATGGGTATCCAGAAAAGATGATTTAGAAAATGAAGACAACCAGTAAAAAAATCTCAAAACAGCCCCACCCCCCCCCCAAAAAAAAAGAAAAAAGAAAGAGAAAAAGGAAGAATACACTAAAATCATAAAAAATATAGAGTAAATGAATGAGGAACTTTTATTCACTATTTTTCATAACTCAAGATCTAAAGAGCACCTCAGGAGATGAACAGGCAGTAGCTTTATAATGATCAAAAAGAAGTACCTTTTTCAGACAGTGTGCAATTAAAAAGTGAATTTTATTTTCATAGGAAGTTGATAAATCTCAGAAAGTACCAAAAAAAAAAAAAATTCAGAAAGTGAAAGTTCTGTAGTTATTAAAGAGAGTGGCCTGGCTGAAATTTCCAGTTCAGGAAGCCCCAGGCAGTTGATGCCTGGAACAGGGAAGTAAGACCAGAGAAAGTGTCACTTCATCCTTGCCCTCCTTGTCATCTTCCCCTAATCATTCACTGTAGCCTCCAGGATGTTGGGCTAAATGAGTCCTCTCTTGTTTTCTGCTATGGACACTCTAATGTTCTTAGAGAGCTGTAGGATTTTCACAAATGCCACCTTATAGACTGAATTCGGTACTGAACTTGATCATCTCCCACTTGAGCTAGATTTATTTTGAACCTTTGAATTTCTTTAAAGAAATATAATCTAATAAACCATGTTCTCTTACACAGTCTCCACGTAAATCGCTTAAATGAAAACTAACTCAACTTTTGTGATGTTTTGAGTGATCCCTGGTCTCCAGGGCCCAGTACAGTGACTTGTGTCCAAACTCTTCAGAGCGAGTCCCTTCTACATATGGTTTGCCATATTCTTACAGCATAGCATTTGGCTCAGTGTCTCCTCTGAGCTCCATGTCAAGATATAAGTATGAGTTAACTTTTGCATGTATATATTTATTTTTTTAAAGTTGAAACTGTCTGAAATAATGCGAGGGCTGTATTTCAGCCTACTAGACTGGTGTTCCCATAGTCTAAATCTGAGTACATGCCTCTAGTGGGTAGGTTCATTTTAAGGTGTTCAGATTGTTGTGATTTCGGAAAACTGGGACAGGAACTCAGACTCGTTCAGTATCATCTACACTGCTTTTTGGGAGTGGTCTTTTCCCAAACGACATTTGAGTTTTTTGGCTAAGGTATACTAATTCACCCACTCAGAAAGAATTGAAAATAAATGAGAGATCTTTGCAGGAATGAGAAAGTAATTACTCAGTCTTTCGCTATAAATTAAAACATAAACTTAAACCACCATTTTTTGTGAGGAAGATGTCTCCTTTCTTCCTATAGCTGCAACCTTTATAATGTCTTGTTTCTGTTTTTCCCAACAGTCAAAAAGTAAATGTGCTCTAGTCAGCATAATAAAGCCAAGGTGACTAGTTGAGTCTTGCCAGTCCAGTGATGTCTAGAGTGATACCCAAAGAGATTCATTGCTCATCCTGCACAGTAATGAGCACTCAAAGATGCAGCTTTTAATAGAAGCAACTTAACCTTAAAATCTGCAATTAAGAGTGTGGTTTCCACGGAGACAGCTGTGAAAGATGCAATAGAGTTGTAAAATAAACAAGTTGAAGAGTGTCAGAAACATAAACTAGCCTAAAAATAAAAGAAAAAGCCAGGAGCAAACAAGCTATGAATTGTTTCCTGCACTGTAACTCCTCACATGACCTTAATGTTTTGCTATAAATGTAAGCAATTCAGAAAAAGCAGCCATAGAGGATCATATTTACAAGAAGTGTTACATTTCATCAAGAGATAAGCATATGAAGCTAGGGAAAAAAAAAATAAATCTAATGCATTATGTGATGGTATTAGCAATGGCTGGAATTCTTCCTTACTGTACAATAATAGTAAGAAGAAATCTGTTTCACTTTTAGAATTCAATTCAGAATGTTAACAGATAATGGTTCATCTGCATACAGAATATGTTGTAGGAAAAAATGTATCTGAAATATAATCATTAAGGATGAAAAAAATCAAACAATACAAAGGTATAAAATGTTAGTAATGAGGTTGCTTTAATTCAGTTTTATATTTAGATGTCTAAACATAAGTGGAAAGAAACTTTCCCTGGATGTTCTCAAGGACACTCAATTTATCCGTTTATAAAACACTAATTTCAGAAGAACTGAATCACTAAACACCCAAAGCTAATGCACAAGCTGCATCTGTCATTTAAAGCTATTGGAACACATCCTGTGACACTTTCCTCATTGACATAATCAACTGTGTCACTCACTTAGTACTCTCTAGTTGGGGAGGATGCTCATTTATATTCTCATTATTCAAAATGTATGATGTTAAAGCCTTGTTTAGTGCATACTTTTCAGACCCTGCTCTGGACACTGAGTTATTAATTTTATCACAGACTGTTTCTTCTCTAGAGTCTCAAACACTATACAACAAACATGTCTTCACCGCTGCCAGGCTGTGTTAATGGGATACTATTTTACAGGTGAAAACCTGCAGAACAAGAATGTTATAGTCAAATGCCCAATTTGAGACAGCTAGTATCTGATTATTCAAAGTACTTGGTATTAAACCTGGTTTATGTGTTCAGAGCACAACTTCCAGCACTACTGCAAATCAGACACACAGATCTTGAATTAGGTAAGTAGAAAAGAGGCAAAAGATGCTACAGTCTAGGATGATTGAGTTTTCCCAGGATAATTTCAGGGTTTTATTCAATGGCTGTAATGTAAAATGCAGAAGTATGCTAATGTCACAATCTATGTCTTTTACTCAAAATGTTGCTTTAATGCAAAGTTAAAATCTTTCCATTCATTGAGTGCCACAGGGTCCACCTTCAACAGAAGTTCAAAAGTAACTTTCTTTCCGAAACTGTAGGAATTGTTCAAATTCTTCTCCCCTGCTTGAGATAGGGACCAAAACTTTCTGTTTCCTGCACAAGTAACAGCATGCTATTATGAAGAAGGCAGTAAACATCAGTTCATTTTCAAATGAAAATGTCTGTATTTTGTACAGAACTCATTACTATGCATGTACGTTAGGTATTTTCAGGACATATCTGGAAGATCTATTTATACTTACTCTTTATTTATGCATCCCAAATGGGTTTGGGTGAAAGCTACGTAGAAGTTCAGGTCAGCCAGCCAAGACAATGACAGTTCCAGATGTTTTCCACAGTAGGACTTCAGGTGAATAAGCATGTTTTGTAGAAGAAATGAGGACTTTTAGGTTACTTTTGCTATTTTGAAGTTGGATACCTAAAGATGCACTTTCCAGCTGAACAAGGAACTGCAGCAGGCTGCTTCCTGAGGGGATACCAGCCAGGGGTGACCCCAAACTGGTCAGTGCAATGCAATCCTACAGGGTCTGAGCGCAGTGGGCAGAGCTGGGGGCTGGTAGCAAGGTCCATCAACAGCTCCCAACATGGCAAGCAATAGGTCAGGTCCAGAATACATCCAGGGGATCCTATCAGTTGTCAGCAAGATGCAGGGACAGAGACAGGGCCAGACGCAAGCTGCAGAGTACGTCCAAGGGATCCATTTATGAGGCAAGCTACCCACAGCATAGGGATGAGATCCATCCAGGAGGCAGGATTGCAGACAGGTACCCCTATAATGTAGCCCAGGTACTGTCTGAAGGCTCAAGGTTGAACTGGAATTTGGCTCCCGGGCCTGTGGGCAGAGTGCCAGTGCAGCAGCCAAGAGAGGCTGCTCCAGGCAATTAAAATCTATTAGTGCAGCCATGACACAAATTGAATATTTAAGATAATTCTGTGCTGGTTTTGGATCTTGTCCTCTCTCTAGCAAACTTACTTTTTCAGCTATGCCTTTATGATAGTGAGATTTTTTTTCTGAGTTCAGGAGTTCCTGAGTTCCAGTTGGGACCCAAACAGATCCCCAGCCACAGAATGTGCTGCAGCACATTCTTCGTATTTCCACCAGTATATCCTCTGTCTTTCCATCCTTTTCCATCATGTTATCTGAGCCCTCTAGGAGTGCATCTGTTTCTAAACAACCTGACAATTGGTTTAGGTAGTTTTGAATCAATTATCATCTGTGAATCCAAAAGCTGTAAAACTGGATAGCAGGTAGTTTTGTTTTCCTAATGTTCTTCATAGTACCTTCTGGTCTTGATTGACAACTTTGTGTCATCTTTCCACCTCACTGCACAATCCTCTCTTCCAGATCATTAATAGAATGCATTAAAAAGCAAGGAGTTTAATGTGAAACCTTGGAGAACCTCTCTGTTAATGTGCTGGCATTTTTTTTAAATCCTCCCATTTTCTGTTTCTTTTCCAATTCTGCCAGTTTTATCTCCTTTAATATTAAAAATAATTTGTGCTACACGTACCACCTATAATTTTCCAAGTTTTTCTTTTTTCTCATTAGAACATCTTTCACCTGGTTTAACAGAAACAACTACAATAGTCTAGATGCTGATATTGATCTAATCAATGAAAAGATGCTAAGCAGCCTCATGTTACTGATGCCTCGTGTTGGAGAAAATTGTATGAAAAAAGCTGGTGTAAGTGTAAGTGACATATAATAAATACTGTCTGTGCCAATGAATCTTGAATTTCTTCCTGATCAGTGTCAGCAGTAAGAATGTCTGTACCAATATTTCAGATAGACTATATCCCATTAGTTAAGGACTTTGGGGTGGATTATGACAGAATTGTGTTAGAAAGCTAACAGATTTGAAAGAATTTGAGCCCACATGCCTTGTTTGTTAGGGAAAGGAGGTGTACTAGTATTTAGCCCATTATAAACTAAGACTGGAGCTCTGACAGTACCTTTTGGGACAAAATCAGTCCTGAAGGGATACATTACGTGTGCTCCATAGACAGCTTCTCAATTGAACTTTTTTTGGAACATAATAGGAAAGACTTCTAACATCTGAATCCCAGCCCTGAGGTGTGATGATTTTTTCAGCCACATTGAAACTGGTCTGTTTTAATGCAGAGAACCTAAAACTTGCCTCATTTTCTGTGGGTATCTATATGTCTCCACCTTATAAACAGGGCATCTAAGGTGAGTAGGTACTTAATTTTAGTGTCTGGAAGTAGGTAGGATGAACCTGTCTCTAGATAAACAGGAAAGTTTAGAACCTAACAGTGGACCATCTATAGATGTTGGGTCACTTCTGAAATCAGATGCGAGCTGAACTGTGATTGCAGTTTTAGTATCTAAAGTTTAACCCACATCCCACTTTAGGCACTTAGGTTCTAGTTTGGATTTGGCTGGTTGAGAGTATAGGACAAAACGTAAACTGAAGTAAACTGGTGTAACTGTACCAGATAATGGACATAATCCCAGTTCCTCTAGCAACTCAAAGCTCAGTCTGTACCTTATGGATTCATTATTCTACTCCCTTCACAAGCAGCAGTGCACCAAAATCACCCTGAATATAGACAGGCAAATCTAGTTTTCATATTACAGCAAGAAGATTTGACCTCGATGCTGTGAGGGAGGTTTACAGAGGCTCTCGCTGTTCTTCCGCTTCCTTTCCCTTCAGTTTCTTCAATTATCCTGCAAGGTCTCCCTCCAATATTACTTTGCAAACTACCTCCCTTTCTGACATGGAAATTATATATTTGAGGACATAACTGAATACATTTCTAACAGGTCTTAAAAGGCATTTTTAGGCAAGATTCTAAAGCCTAGGAATCCTTCCTCCTTGTCTGAGGTGTGCCCCTTTTGATGTGACCTATGAGGAACTTCCAGACTGCTTGGTGCCTCGAAGACTATAAATTTGTTTTCTTTGATTATATCATTCTTCATTACCAAAGGTTCAGAAGTTCATTGGCACACCAGTTCTTTCGATATTTTTCAGAAGATCCTAAGCAGCTTATTAAAAAGCAATAATAGTATAGGTATACAATTATGAGGATAGCTATATTAAGAAGTTATAGAATTCATTAAATGTTATTATATGTCTAAATTCAAACCTGCAGTCTATATTTGTGACAGTTTTGACTAATTGCAGTTCGTGACACTATTTGACTTTCTCATTCCTGACTTTATGCATAGCCTTAAACTCTTGGATTTATTTCAGTCTGAGAGTCACTTAATGTTAAGCGATCCAGCCTCAGGCTCTGAAGATTGCTGGGGTTGTCTCCTCCAGCTCTTGCCAGCTGCAGATCTGCCCAAAAGTATCTAGGAAAGTGAAAAAAGGAAAAAAAAAAAAGAAAAAAAAAGAAAAGAAAGAAAAGAGAAAAGAAAAGAGAAAAGAAAAGAGAAGAGAAGAGAAGAGAAGAGAAGAGAAGAGAAGAGAAGAGAAGAGAAGAGAAGAGAAGAGAAGAGAAGAAAAGAGGAGAAGAGAAGAGAAGAGAAGAGAAGAGAAGAGAAGAGAAGAGAAGAAAAGAAAAGAAAAGAAAAGAAAAGAAAAGAGAAGAAAAGAGAAGAAAAGAAAAAAAAAGAAAAAAGAAAAGAAAAGAAAAGAAAAGAAAAGAAAAGAAAAGAAAAGAGAAGAAAAGAAAAGAAAAGAAAAGAAAAGAAAAGAAAAGAAAAGAGAAGAAAAGAAAAGAAAAGAAAAGAAAAGAAAAGAAAAGAAAAGAAAAGAAAAGAAAAGAAAAGAAAAGAAAAGAAAAGAAAAGAAAAGAAAAGAGCAGCCTAGCATGATGTAATCCTATTTATTTATTTAGTGAATTAATGTCAACAGAAGAAGCTAACTGAAACCAAAGATGAAATTAATGTTATGTTCTCTCAGAACATTTTTTTTTTTTTTTACCTTGATTGTACAGATTATATTTTAGTATCTGTAATGGTCCTCAGAATCAGTTTTGCATGAGATTAAGATGCTCATATGTTTTTGAGACTTGAGCCATAATCTCTTCTAACACTTACAATGTAAGAGCTGCCTGCTCTGCCTGGGCTAATGATAACTACGTACAGGACTCTTCTGAACTTGCATAGTAGCACACTCAAAACTTCTTAGCAGTTTGTCAATGTAATACCTTAAGGTAAAAATGCTCTAGGTAAAAATATATATAAGAACATATCAGAAGTGGATGACACCAGCTGATTTGCCTATGTATTATAGAATATTGAATGCCCTATTGCTGGTTCTTCTTTTCATAATGGTGTTAGAAATATTTTGGCACTGAAATCAGTTTGTCTTCTCCTTTGTGGAACCAGTTTCACACTCACTGGATCTGTAGCACAGCACTCATTCCCCATCTTTCCACTTCACAAATGAAAACAGTCCAAATCCTAACATTTTTTTTAAGCTATGAGACTTATGAACAGAAAAAAACCCAGAATGTTTCTATGTCATAATTTACGTCTCGTTGTAGCCCTGGTTATTTAAATCAGAAGACTGAGAAAAAGGTAACATACAGTTGTGTTCAATGAAGAACTAATCACTGTGAAAAGTACATGTTCAAACCTAACCTCCTAGTCACGTTATCTTCTCATATGTAATGTTAGAATGGTGAGACTTAACAGCCTACATTGTTGAAGAGATGGCTTCCTCTCATCAAGAAATGTCCATAATTACATTTAAACAGAAAAATGGACGTCATGTTACCAGGCCTTGTGAAAGTAATTTTGGTTCCATGTTATAGAAATTGAGGGGTTCTTTGGTGGATTTTTACTGTGATTATAATTAGTCCTTTAACTGTCTTAGTTTAGTATTATGATTTACCCTGACCACTGTTTTACTGATATAATAACTTTGCAGAATTAATTATTCATTTATTTTATTTTAGTCATGCAACTGGCTGAAAATCTGTAGCAGTCATTTGGTCAAAGTCTAAACACTACAAAAAAGTGTCTGCTCTGAATTAAGGACAGATTAGAGCAAATAATCTGGTTGTGTGTTTCCTTTTAGCTAAATCTAGACTTCAAAGCAAGCAAAGAGATCAGCACAACTCATAATTCTTTTAAAGAAAGTTCTTTTCTACGTGGGGATTTGAGATTGTGGCTTTGAAAAATGAAGTTGGGAAAAAAAAAAAAAGAAAGAAAAAAGATATTAAATGCTTGAAAGCCATAAACTGTAAAGACAGAAGCTCATATTTAATTTAGGAGGTTTGGCAAGTGTTGTATTCATTGATTTTTTGGTTATTTTCTGTCCTTTTTTTAAAAGTTAAAATGTCACAAGGAGTACTGTAAAGCATAACACAAGTCCTTTGCATTCTCTGGTGTGGATATATTCTGCTTTTTAGGCATCCTTTCACTGTCAATACTTACATCTGTTGCTTAAAATGCTATTCCTGGTACAATTGTTTTTTAAATGCAAACCCATATGTGTGATCTCAAGAGAAACTGGTAAATTTTACCAAATGGGCATCCCTAAATTACATGCCATCTGCAGCTAGTGATGAGAGGACTAAACCCAGTCAGCTGTGATCTTCCACCACTGCATCTATCATTTTGATTGGCTCTAGGGAAATCAACAGCTTTTGGCTTGAACTTTTCCCACCCCAACAGGTTATTATGGACTGGTTGAGATGTACTGGCTAAAAAATGATCTCTTTTATCTGCAGCTAGGCCTCAAACTGTTTTCTTGCAGAAAGCTCCAAAATTCAGCTAAGAAAAAGCAGGCGCATACTCTAACACTGATTCAGATTTTATGGGGTATAAGTGTGCAGCCTTATTAACTCAGAAAGATTGTTGAAATATGTAAAATATGGAAGAAAAATTTAAGAAACATTATTATCGCCTATGTAATTGTAAATTAATAGTACTAGAAAAAACAATGAACTTTTCAGAACAGCATGTTCGTATTCTGAGGAGATAATTGTCAAAGTGGGAATTACTGTATTATAACATGTGCCTTTAGGATCGTGTAAGAGAGAGAGGAAAAAAAAAAGTAGGAAAATAATACATAGATGATACTTCACTAAGGAAAAAGTCCTCTGAAATTCCATTTACGTTACTGATCTTCCACTATTAAATGCCCCCCCCCACTCCTACCTTATCGCATATTCCTTTAAAGTAATAAAAGTTATTGTGACCTAATTAAAACTGCAGTTTAAAAAATGTAACTGGAAATATACTGAGATGCACCTTGCTCTCACCAACAAAACGCTTGGCAAATTGTAAGTGCTTAAACTCCATTAGCCTAACTGAACAATTAATAATTTGTTTTTATTTACTTCCTAACTAGATGAACTAATAAAGTCAGGAAACAAGATTTGAGGGCCAGCTCTGAAAAGAAACCAACCAAAACACCCCAGAACCAACCATATCTCTGTTCCTCATCTACAGAGCTGCAAATGCCAAGTATAGCATGAATTCATTTTCACCCATAAACTTGCTGTAGCATTTAAATGGTTAGGTTTGTAGGAATGAAAGGCATAACATCCAGCATGCTAGGGAGCAGGATGAATGAGGTACACCCTGGGAGACATTGAAAGAAGGGAACGTCTGAAATCCCACCTCTCTTTTGATCTGAGATACATGCGTGTCACTGGGATTCAAGATTCAGAACCCTTTTTGAAAGACAGTTGTAGGTATCTGTGTGCAGAAAAGCAATCTGAGCTGAGCACCCCAGTGCGAGTGATCAGGTCCTTGTAACAGGTGGGATGGCAAATCCCCTTGTTTATCTGTTGGCTATTTTCATATGGCACTGTATTAGACAAACAAGATGCTGGAAAGATTGGACTCCACCTGACTGCAGTCACTTTGTTAGGGTTTGGATACCTCTTCGTGAATTAGGCATCAAAAATTTAAGGCATGCAAATTCCCAGTGTTTAAATTAATCTTTTGGTCTTTCAGCTACGTTTGTTTTCAAGTTCTGTCCTCTACGCTAGAATTTTAATATGTGCATTTGGCATGCTCTGTGAGTGTCTGTAAGATCAAATCCCACAGGAAATTTAAGCAAAGGAATGGTTGGTGTCTCTAAATAGCTTTATTTAATGGCTAGGTGCTGAGTTGCTCAAACCTGTTAGAGGTTAGGTGCCTGAAGTACGTATGCTACAATTCACCTGCAGTTACCTGGGGAGATTATTTAAGGACACCAAATAAAGTATTGCTGGAATTTGGGAATTTCTAAGATATGCTGAATGGGAGTGTTAAGGATAACAATTTTGGGATTTTGATTTCTAAATTACATGTGTATTCCAAGTTAAATGCCTGAGTTATATTTTTGGTCTATTCATTAGCTTCTCATTGCTTTAGTTTCCCATGTGTGAAATGTAAAATATATCTTTCTTCCATAGCAGAGTGCTGTGAAAGAAAATACTTTAAAGATTGTATACCCTCATCTACAGGAGCCCAGTTGGTAGGATAAATACTTCAAGTTTGAGATAAGATAATGTTTAAGATTTTAAGACATACTATGAAAGAAAAGGGAAGAAAACCAGAAGATGGAATTAACAAGATAAAAGAACTGAGAGGTAAGTCATCATGAAAATATTTTTTTCTGACTTTTTATGGTCCTCCTATTCACTGATTTTCTTAAAAGGTTTTGCACAAAGACTCAAAGGTAGTCCAGCACTAATCATATTTCCATTCCATTTGATGCCTTAGGAAATTAGAAATCTAAATATCTTTTAATTATTTTTTACCTCCCATAAGTGGCTCAAGATTCAAAATTGAGAAGTTCTGAACTTTTGTAAAACGCTTTGCATGACATTTTTCCGCTGAAGCCAATATACATTATGAGTCGTCTCACTCCACCTCATTGCTCAGTGGTGTAGCATCAGTTTCAGTATCATTAAAAGCATTAATGTTTTAACAAAGGTGTAATTTTTGGGGAAAAATGAAGATCAACTACAACCAAAATGATAAAAGAAACAAATAGGGAGATAAAATTGGTAATTATGTGAGGCTAACTTGCTGTATAAACTCCTTGATTTATTGTAACAATTAAAGATGGAACAAACCCCCAAAATTAATACTGTGAGGCAAGAGAAAACAGAGTCACTAGCAGAGAGCAGCAAACTCATTTGTAATAGTTTATGCACAGTTTGCTATCTCCAGTGTACTTTACTAAAAATATATGAACTGATGGCAGACTGTGACTACAAAATCCATCAAGCATTTGCTGTAAGTGCTTAAACATGACTCTATAAGCAACAGAAAACAGGAAAAGGCCTTTAGATTTTGAAAAATCTGCTGCAAAATAAGGTATATTATTTTATTCCCCCACTTGAAAGAGCCACAGGACTGTCACGATGACTTTTCCAAATTATGTACTTTCTCTCCAAAGTATTGCTCACTTAGATGTCTGAAGAAAGGCGAGACCTTTCTATTGATTTTTTTTTCAAGTGTTTTTTGCTAGTCTACTTTCCTCAAGACTAATGTTAGGACCCTCTCACAGCTTTGCACCATTACCTTTATTTATTACATTTACCAGAAACGTTTCCGCTTTGATGTCCAGTACCCAAGATTCTGAATAGCTGCAACAGCTAGAAAAAGATCAACACTCTAGCGCTACCAAGTAAAGCTTGCAATAGGTGACATGAAATAATTCTCTAAGTCAATGCTAAGAAATGTTTATTAGTATCTATTTTTATATAAAGAAGAGAGATTAATGGTAGAAATGTCAAGTGATTTTCAAACAGTTTCATATTGTCAAAGGACAAAAAAATCCCTCCTGTGATGTCAGCAAGGACTTTTGTTATTGACTTTGGTGAAGATAGGATTTCACTCGTAATACTGTTGTTTCATAAGGAGAGATGGAGGGAAAAGAATGAGGAAGAAGGCTTTCAATTATATTTTATTTGAACTCTCTGCAGCTGTAGAATCCGTAAAACTTGCCTACACATGCAAAGGATGAAGGCTGGTTCCTAACTAAGCAGGAAATTGCATCCAATCTATCACAGAAGATGGGTAAGATGGTAAATTTTAGCTAAATGAAAATTTTCTGCTTATGAAAAATCCCTTTGTGTCCCCAGTGTTCATGCAGAGAAGCCAGGAGCTGTCAGGGTTTCACGTCATAGTCCTGTAGCCCCATGCTACATGAAACTCAGCTGTACTTGAGAGCAATGATGGATGAATTGACACTACAAGCACTTGAACAATGATCTTGAAGGAATCTGAGTATTTTAAACTCTCATTTATTGCATCATTTTTCTGCCTTACAAGCCTGACTATACTTAGGATAAGTATTTACCTTTCAGCTTCTATTTGAAAGCAATTCAACAAACCTACTTTTTTGTAGGTAAACGCTAGCAACTACAGGAAAATGGTGCTTTCAAGATTGTATGGAGATGGACTTCTTACCCCTAGTACCCTTCCTATCAATATGAATATCCTGAGCTTTTATAGTATTTTATTGTGACAACATAGAGTGAAACCTTTCCTTTAGCTGTATTTTTGAAAAAAACGTATTGAGGAAGAACAATAGTTTTCTCTCTATAACCATTTCCTTTCTCTTCTAATTGTGTATCTACCAGATAAAAAGATTAAAATATAGAAAATAAAGGAGCAACTTTCACAAAAAATAAAACCTACAAGTTTTCTTAAAATTTTGAAACACAGAGAATGGGAGTGTATGATTTTATGAAAAGTATGACTGTGATTTTTTTGTTTGTCTCTAAATTTTTTTCTCTTTTCTTTGGTGGCACATCAGGTAAAATTTAATTTGCATAATTTATTGTGTGTATACATAAAAAATACATACACAAGTTGTTTCCATACTTGTGATGCACTGCATCAGGGTTGCTCCTCTGAGACAAGGAAAACTTGCCTTGTCTCCCTAGCCTACCATCAAAGAGGAGATCATTATGCAGATTCTGTGGTACACTGATCTTTGTTTGGGGCACACACAGAAGGGAAGCAGTGAGAACTATGGAGCGTGGAAATCCTTTTCCACTCACTTTCATAGAGAAGATGGACAATGGAGAGCCTTTTATAGAGTGGACGAAGTGAAGAGCCAGCAGGGTGAATACATAACACAGAGAATATAAGAAAGAAAACTGCAGGAGGGGAGGGAAAGAGACACTGGCTGCCAACTCCCACTGCTTTGTCTTCACTCTCTCAACTTTGTCCACTATAATCTGGATTTTGCCTTTATTCTTGTCATTGAATATGCCCTTTGGAGTGACCCAATCACAGTGACCCTTTTGGAGTCTGCAAGCACAGCAGACGCCAGCTTGTGCTGCATAATAGAAGGGTACGTTCTCATTGTTGGATTCTAAAGAGACTGTTCTTGCTGGTTCAAATAAAATGAGAACCGAACATAGTCTTCACCTCCATCCAAATGAAATAATATTGTCATTGTTTGTTTAAGTGTAATTTTTCATAATGTAGCTCCATCTCTGATTTTTCTGGCTACCTGTACTCATAAATTGAGTTCCAGTGCATCTGTAGACATTGCAGGTAAATTAATTGTGAATTGTTCAGGAAAAGTGCTAGATGGAGAAGACCGAACTCATGCCAGAGAATGTTCTAAAATTTAGTACCATAAATGATAACGACCAGCACCCAGACATATTACCAGATAGGGACAAAGTGACTGGGATAGACAGTCACTGGTTCCCCTTCTAACAGTTCTGATCTGTGATGTGAAGTAACTTCCCTAGAAAAATCTTTCCTTATATATTAGTATCACTTCTAAGTATGAGATTTGTGATCTTTTTCTCAGCCCAGACAGAATAGGGTGAAGCACTATATCAGCAAGGTCTAAGAAAAAAGGAATACCTTTTGGCTGAATTAACTTTTGGTCTTGAAGCACTTTATAGCTTCAAAATATTTGCACTAGGAATCACCTTACCCACCTTGAGATATCTACAATGTGAATATGTACATGTGACCTACTATCTGAAAAATTCTTCAGTGACAAAGGAGAAATAGGCACACTCTTAGGTGTACTTTAACTGGCCAATTTTAGCTGTCTGCTTCAGGCTGACTGGACTCAAGCTCTGAAAGTGCCTGCTTTTTTTCACTGACTATTTCAGACACAGCAGCAAGCCAAGATGCAATTTACTGATTGAAGAGACAAATACAGCTAAACCACAGTCTGATTAACTCTCTCTGTCTTCATGTTTGAACAAAAGGCTTACTGAGAAGTAAGAAACTAGCCCAGGTGAAGAAATCTACCTTTGATCATATTAATCCTACACTCAGTAAGACGTATGGACTTGGAATGTATGATTCCTTCTAAAAATAAAGAAACAAAAAACCATAAAAAATAATCAAATGTTTTTGTTTTTTTTTACTCTGAGTAGGTAAATTCCCTTCCACAATGGTTTCACAGAGTTTATGCTGTGGGATTGCCATGCTGATTCAGCTGTGATTGCACTTTCCACACTCATTGGAGCAGAATGAATCAGGTTTTGTCAGTATTTAGTCCAAATTGTATTTGTTCATATAGTCTAGTCATGTTGTCCTTGTTTTCAAAAAGGTTTCAGCTCCATCTGGAAATATTTCTCCCATCCTTTTTTGCAACTCTTTTTAGAAATCTCAAGGGGATACTTCCAGGTCTTGGAGTTCTGTTAAGCTTCAGATGTTCTAATTCCTTGATCACCTGTTCTGGCTGAATCTTACCTCCTTCAGTATTTTTTCTTGCTCTCCTGGGAAATTTATGTCTGTTTCTGACATCTGTCCCCAAATCTTCTGTGTGAACACAGAGGCAAAGAATTCATTTGATTGTGCTTTAGTTATGTCTGTCTCTCCAGTCAGTAAATTACCTAGGCCAGCTCTTAGAATTTCCACTGTCTCTTCCAATGACCTCTTGTTCAATATGCTCTTGAAAAAAAGAAAACTTTGTTATTTATCTTAACCTCTTCTGCAATTTTCCTTTCATTTCTCATCTTTACTATTCCTAGCAGATTGCTATGTTTATTACTATTTTATGTCATCTCTTCAGTTATCTTCATTCTTTTAATACCTTACATCAGCCTCTTTGTGGTCTTTCAATAACTTTTGTCCTGAGTCTTTCAAGTTTTCCTTTCAGAAGCTGGTTTATTGGTTGGATAATTCCAGCAATGACAGAGCACACAGTCTGAGCACCGTGCGCAGTTCTAGGCCTCACAGTTTAAGAAGGATGTGAAGGTCCTTGAATGCATCCAGAGGAGGGAAACAAAGCTGGTGAAAGGGCTGGAAGGAACGTCCTGTGAGGAGCAGCCAAGGGCTTTGGGCTTGGCTACCTTGGAGAGAAGGAGGCTGAGGGGCAACCTCATGGCTCTCTGCAGCTTCCTGAGGAGAGGAAGTGGAGAGGGAGGTGCTGAGCTCTTCTCCCTGGGATCCAGTGATAGAATGCATGGGAATGGTTCAACGCTGGGCCAGGGGAGGCTTAGACTGGACATTAGGAAGCATTTCTTTACTGAGAGGGTGGTCAAACAGTGGAACAGGCTTCCTAGAGAGGTAGTCAGTAACCCATGCTTCTCAGTGTTTAAGAGGCATTTGGACAGTGCCCTTAATAACAGGCTTTAGCTTTTGGTGAGCCCTGAGTTGGTCAGGCAGATGAACTAGGTGATCACTGTAGGTCCCTTCCAACTGAAATGATTCTGTTCTATTCTATTCTATTCTATTCTACTCTGTAATTTATTCATCAGTGCTTTCCACTCCCTCGTTGTTATTTTTTCTATTGTTTTATTTCATTTGATTACACAAAACACACTAGAAATGTTAAAATGTGCATGATGGAAATTTCAAGATATGTGTATCTGATGTTTAAGCATACAGGAGGATATTTCTAGCTTCACCACTGAGTTGCTATGATCTTGTGGCTAGATATAAGCCAGACTATACATCTGTGAGTGGCAAAGTGGTAAAAGTGAGAGTGTGGGCTGGCAGACTTGGGTCACATAAAATGGTAGTTCATGGCAGTCATTGCACCTCAGTCTCTCAGAGCCATGGGATGAGGTGCTACAATCCCTAACAGAGAAACATGCATAGCACGTTTTATAAAACTGAAGGATGATTCCCAGATGCTCTGGAGGTATTTAGGGTGAGTCACTATAATCAAGTTGACCACCACCACTGGTCTCCATCTATAAAACTATAAGGAATTTTTCTAATACCTTAAATAACTATCTGGAAGTTGTGCTTATGAGAAAATGAAAAATGGTTCTGAGTATGAAATAGTGGCTCTACACCTGGTTTATCACTTCTGTTCTTATGCAGCATAGTCAGAAATGCACAAGAGCCTCCCAGAGCTTCATTCCAAGGAAAGGGGAAACTTGGACCACAACGGAAGATACAATTTGAACACCAAGCACAGTTCACACAAGAGAAGTGGAGAATGAGGGGTTACAGATATGACTCCCATCAAAATGTACAGCAGCATTTTTGAATGAAGAGGTTTTGTTTCAAGTTAAAAGTTTGTAGTTTGGAGTCTTTTGAGTTTTTAATTTTTCAGAGAGAAGTCAACGTTTTCCACAGGGAAAGAAACAAAATAACATAATCTTCCAACTAGTTTTGGTTGTAACAAATGTATGTTTTTGTAAAGTGCTTTTAGACCATCAGATAAAGGTCACTGGGGAAGTGGAAAATGTCATTAAGAAATTCACTGACTTGATTTTCCACAGGTTTAGGCTTCATTTCCCAGCTAAATACTACGCTTCTTTGTCTACAGTGAAGTCTGCTACAAGATTCAAAATGAAATTAGATTGCATATTCTAGTTTTCTGTTGGTATTAAGGTCATACCAAACTACATCTATAAATTACCCAGCCACAGTCAGTTCTTAATTCAGCCCCTAAGGACACTCCAGTGCAGTGGTGTGAAGAGAGGATTTGTCTGGCTTAGCATTAGGTATAATCGTTCCAGGCCACGCTTTCCCCTGAGCAGTCTTACAATACCCCCAAAATTGAGGACAATCCACCTGATGCAATTCTTCCAAGACCCTGACTTGCAACAGCTGCTGGAACTCTTGACGAGTCCAGCCTGCTTCCTTGCCCTCCCTGCGATAGCTCTCAGGCTGTTCGTACCCCTTCCACCCTCTGAAACTCCTTTGAAACAGACCCTTTACAGTGGTTCTTCTCTTTCCTATGATGGAGATAAACCCATCTGCTGAGTATGGGAGGTATATATCGCTAGTAACCACTAAGGTGTGAACGAGTTTGAAACATTTATTACTACATCATGTCTGAAGGCCGGGCAAGTATTGCCAATCCCTGCTAAATACAGAGGGATTCGGTTATGGGGGACTTACTCTCAGGGGTAGCAGCTAAGTGAGAACTTGCACAGGAAATTAACTAAAACCAGCCTCGACGGTGTTCTGGCACTGACAGTAAAAACATGAGGTTATTTTGGTCTTGAAGCTGCCCTGAGAAGCTCTGAATAGTATAGTAAATGGATCTAGGAAGGTTGGATTTAGGAGTCAGGCACGTAAATACTTCTTAAGAGCTTTTCTGAGAAACTCACTGCTGATAATATATGAAGTAGAGTAGGAATCTGAAACCCGAGCTAGTGCTGTAAATGCTGAGGTATTCCACAAACAACTGGTGTATTCTTTATGAATAGTCCTTGATGCTGCAAGTCACATGTTCTTGCTTAATGCTCTGAAGAAAAACACACTAGGAGTTTCGCAGTGAAAAAGGCTTTTATTAGGAAATGTCAATTCATGAACCTCTTCCAGTGCTGGCTGGATTTTATGGTGAAATAGAGATTCACTTTCAAACATCCAGTAATCAAAGTATCTAGGCATTTATCTGCAATGTGAGAAATTCAAGTTAAAGCCATTTTTTTCCTACATTTTTTCCACAGCTCAGTGATCACTTCAGCCAGATTTTTATTAGCTATTTTGGGGTTGCTATCCCCTGTTCATTTATACTAGCTTGTTCCTTTCTGTATGGATAATTAAATAATCATTGGAATGGAACTACAGTTTTGGCAATACAGAGCTTTCTGAAAATTCACTGACAAATTCCACCCAGCTCTAATAGTCCCAGTATATTAAACTGGCCAACTCTCACAGCTCAAGTGCAACTATGTGCCAGGCTGGGGCCTCTTTTGTGTTGGTGACAGTGAATGTTGGGGTAGGTTGGAATCAATTTCTTATGTGTTATCATCTTTGTTTCAGCCCTGGGATTTTCTTGATTACTTGATTTATTTTACAGTACAGGAATTCTTCTTATTTTTATGCTGTTTGCTTAATTCAGAGTCTGACATAATTCTTCACTGGGATAATCAATAGCAAATTTCTAACACCAGTTTCCTCCATTATCTTCAAAATACTTCATTGTAAGCAGATCAGATTTAGCCCAGCTTCATCTCTGTTAAGGTCCTCTGTGTCTTTTTCTTTTTAGCTACACTTGGAGAAAATACCAAGCACTCTTAACTACTGTGTGCACTTGGAAATTACTTCACTGACACTTCTCTGGGAACACAGAAGAAACACAACCTAACTGATCCATAAAGGTGAAAAAAAAGGGCTGTGTAATGCAAAATATATTTTTTATGGTAAAAGGAATTGGAAATGCAAAACACATTAAAAATCTGAAGAAGGAAACATATATTTTTGCAAAGATAAGAATGATATTTAAAGTCTAGAGAACTGGGAAAATCAGAATGATAGGTGGCAGCCACTATCCTGCTGTCCCTTAGATAAAGTCTTCAACTTACCCCAAGTGAATTGAAGAGTTACAATGTCTGGAGCTTAATAATGGAAAGAGGTTAAATGTATACTACTGTAAATAATTAATACACAACTTGTTTTACAAAGTCCAGAGGAACTGTCATAATCCTTATTCTTCCAGCCTTGTGATCGCATTAAAATAACTGTGCCTATTGCAATCAAGAGGCAGAATTTACTTGAAAAAGCCAGATTTATTAAACTTGCTGATGACTTACTGATGACAGAGCACAGATCATGCTGTGGCTCTCTGGGACCCATACCCACCAACTAACACAAGCCAGAATTGCATGGGACAGGGACTACAATTGTGCATAAAGGCTATTAAAGCTTGTGATGAGGAAAGGAATCTTTTTAATGAGGAATCAGTGGCATATTAGCACTGCACAAGAGACAAAATGGATGGCATTTCTGACAAGATTGACTGTGGAGGGGGGAAAGATCTCTGGACTTGTCAGATTCTTACTCTCAGTTCACCATTTTAAGTATTTTGACAGTATAGTGCTGTGTTGGGTTTGCATGGCAAGGTTTTGGTAGCGGGGGGGCTGCAAGGGTGGCTTCTGTGAGAAGCTGCTAGAAGCTTCCCCTGTGTCTGACAGAACCAATGCCAGCCAGCTCCAAGACGGGCCCGCCCCTGGCCAAGGCCAAGCCAATCAGCACCTCTGTGATAACATATTTAAGAAGGGAAAAAACAAGTTAGAGAGAGTTTTTTCAGCCAGAGAGAGGAGTGAGAAGATGTAAGAAACTCTGCAGACACCAAGGTTAGTGCAGAAGGAGGGGGAGGAGGTGCTCCAGACACTGGAGCAGAGATCCCCCTGCAGCCCGTGGTGAAGGCCATGGTGAAGCAGGCTGTCCCCTGCAGCCCATGGAGGAAGGATGAGGGGGTGTAGAGATTCCACCTGCAGCCTGTGGAGGACCCCACGCCAGAGCAGGTGGAGGCACCTGAAGGAGGCTGTGGCCCGTGGGAAGCCCACGTTGGAGCAAGCTCCTGGCAGGACCTGTGGACTCATGGAGAGAGGAGCCCACGCCAGGGCAGGTTTGCTGGCAGGACTTGTGACCCTGTGGGGGACCCCATGGTGGAGCAGTTTGCTCCTGAAGGTCTGCACCCCGTGGGAGAGACTCACATTGGAGAAGTTCGTGAAGGACTGTAGCCCATGGGAGGGACTCCATGTTGGAGCAGGGGAACGATGAGAGGAGTCCTCCCCCTGAGGATGAAGAAGCGGCAGAGACAATGTGTGATGAACTGACTGCAACCCCCATTCCCCATCCCCCTGTGCCTCTGAGAGGGGAGGACGTTGAATCTGGGAGTGAAGTTGAGCCCAGGAAGATGGGAGGGGTGGGGGGAGGTGTTTTAAGAGTTGATTTTATTTCTCATTCCTCTACTCTGTTTTGCTTAGTAATAAATTAGACGAATTCCCTCTCTAAGTTCAGTCTGTTTTGCTCATGACGATTATTAGTGAGTGATCTCCCCCTGTCCTTATCTCGACCCACAAGCTTTTCGTTACACCTTTTCTCCCCTGTCTAGTGAATGAGGGGAGTGACAGAGCGGCTCTGGTGGGCATCTGGCCCCCAGCCAGGGTCAACCCACCACAATTGCTAAGCATCAATTTGCAATAACAACAAAAATTCACCCAAACCAATTTTTAATCCTTTTTTTCTTGGGTTTTTGTTTGTTTGTTTGTTTTTTGGGGGGTGGTGGTGTTGGTTTTTTTTTGTTCTACTAGCTTATGGATAACTGTATTGTGTGTTGATGGCAAAGTGTTGGCAGCAGGGGGGCTGCAGGGGCCTCTGTGAGGAGAGGCCGGGGCTGCCCCATGCTAGACACAGCCGGTTCCAGCCGGCTCCAACCCACCCACCGCAGGGCACGGCTCAGCCCCCAGCCAAGGTCGGCGGCAGCTCAGGGAAAAGACATGTAAGAAAGGGCAAGATGTCACACAGGCAGTGAGGAGTGAAGAAAAATGTGTGAGAAACAGCCCTGCAGACACCCAGGTCAATGAAGAAGGAAGAGGAGGAGGTGCTCCAGGTACCAGAGCAGAGATTTCGCTGCAGCCATTGGAGGAGACCATGGTGACCCAGGTTGTCCCCCCGCAGCCCATGAAAAGGATCATGTTGGATCACATATTCACACTGCAGCCTGTGGATGACCCTACACCAGAGCAGGCTGATTTTCCTTGAAGGACCCACAGCCCGTGGAGAGCCCATGCAAGAGAGAGGACAAAGTGTGACGAGCAGCAGAGAGGAACTGTTATGGGCTGACCTCATTTCTCATCCCTCTCTGTTGCTCATAGGAGAAGAAGGTAGAGGAGTCAGGAAGGAAGGAGTGAGGTTGAGCCTGTGAAAAACAGGAGGAGGCAGGGAGTCTGGAAAAAAAAGGAAGAGGAGGGGGAGAGGGGGGAGAGAGATGTTTTAATTTTTGTCTTTGTTTCTCACCATCTAACTCTATTTTTGACAATAAATTGAATTCATTTTCCCCGAATTGAGTTTGTTTTGCCTGTGATGGTAATTGATAAGTGATCTCCCTGTCCTCATCTCAGCCTACGAGCTTTAAAATCTTATTTTCTCCCCCTATCTTGTTGACAAAGGGGCGTGAGAGAGCAGCTGGGTGGGCATCTGGCAGTCAACCAAGATCAACCCACCACAATAGCTTGTAATACAATTTGTAATAATGTACTTTGCTCTTTTTGTACCTTCATCTCTAAATATTTCTCACAGGAAAATTTAAGTGCTCAGGTGGCAATATGATCCTGGAATCTTCAGTGCCACTGAAACAGGAATGTACGTCTTGGGGTCTCACCCAACATAATATTACTTTGGGAATTTAACTTAGTTTAAGAGATCCAATTACTCATTTTTATATCTGTGCTTATCTCTTCTCTTTTAACCAAGGTTATTCAATTTACTCCAATTATATTTCAGTACCACAAAAAGTGGTACTGATATCATGACTGAAAGAATAGTAGATAGAAGGCAGGAACAAACCACTGGAAGAAGGAAATCTTAAGCTCATCTTTACTGCAGCAGCAAATGTATGTAGAACAGGACCTGGTTCTCTGTGGCAGCCTCGAGCTCCCTCATCTAATTATTGTAGGTTGACTCTCTGTAACAGCATTCTGTGTAATTTAAATTGCAAATGACTGTGAAATCTACCTTCAACCCTTCAACCTAGAAGATAATCCTGGGTGTGAAATACATGTATTACCTATTGAAGAGCAGCGGCATTCTTCTTTATAAATTCCTACACAAGTAGACAATACAAAGTGTCAAGAGGTTCTTTAAACTAGCAGAGAAATTTTTAGCAAGAACTAAAGCCTGAAGGTAACACTAAACAAATTAAAGGGAAAAAAAAGAACATTTAAACATTTCAACAATTCTTTCAGATGTCATTCAATACTAAAAAGTCTGTTTCTGGGAGTCTATATGAGAAAAACTTCAGTAATGACAGCCTCAGTCTTTACCAAGAAAAGTAGGACGATAGAGTAGAATTTTTTTTTTTTTTTTTTTTTTTTTGTCCCCAAGAAGGAAAGTATTTCTTTATCCACAAGAAATAATAGTGATGCATTCTAAAAGCCAAACTTTTCTGGGAAGAAAAGGCATATAGTAAAATAAAAGCACATTTGGAAAAGATTAATAAAAATTGACAGTAGGCAAGGGTATCACCTGCGGTCTGTCTTGGCAACAATATGTCTGTTGAGAATGAGGTACTCAGCTGCTCATCTTTCCTGCTGGTGAGATCTCTTTCTCTGTTGAGTATCCACGTCATCAGGACATTTCTGAACTGTTGTGTGGGCTCATCTGTTCTCTTTATGAGAGCACCCCCCGGAGGTTTGGCTCCCTCTCCTAGGAAAGGAAATGTCTATGGATGTATGAAGAGAGCTGATGTTCTATATGGATGCTATTGGTGTAGGGCCTGGTCTAGGCTCCTGTTTGTTGTTTTCTCACACGTTTTCATTGTCATAACGGCCTCCGTACTGCATTCACTCTTGCTCGGATAACAAAACCATATTTTTAACACTATTTCTTGTAACTGCTGCCCTGTAAGATACACTGCTTCCATTCCTGTATTTATCTGAAAGATGTTTCTGAAGTGCACTTGGGAGAGGAATCATGATATATGGGACCAGAACTGAGCCCTTATCACTAAGGCCTTACCGCTCCGTTCCTGAATGAAGACATTTGTTCTTTTCTTTGCCTTTCCTCATCTCAATACTATGGATTGCTGTAGTGACGTGGGTCACCACGTTCTGGGAAGGAACACCACTCCAACATTTCATGATGTTTTGACCAAAATGTTCCAAACTACAAAATATCATAAAACACTTATGTAAATATGACCTAGCACAACTTGATGGACAAGTCTGTGGATTCACCCCTCTGTTGGACACAACAGCAATGCATGTAGTATTTTTCACAGCTGTCTCATAGATGTATATTTGTCTGATGCCACACTAAGTACCTGTTCTCTAGCCATATCCTTGTCCTTACCAACTGACTTCGCTATGGGTATAGAGGCCTGCAAAGCAAATCCATCAGATCTCAAGGCAAGACAGCAAGAAGAAAAACAGGAAAATCTTATGACTAGCATCCACAGAACTACCCAAAGGAAAAAGGAAAGAGTCTCTCAGAAAACCCTTTAATGTAGAAGTCAAGTTAAATATAATGCTCTAGATTTTCTTAATAACAACATTGTCCACAATACACTAAATGAGATTCTTCTTGTATTTATCTTGGTGAAGATTCTTTGACTGAAGTGGTGTAGATGTAACTGCGGACAAATCGTTGTCCAATAACTCCTGTAGAATACATATTGCCATAAAATAGTCATGTAAAAAAATTCCCAGAACATAGTAACATACTATGTTGCAAATGAGTGGGAACGGTTACAAATGACCTGGTATACAGTGGCTATGGAAAAGCACTTGTCTTTGAATGAAAGTTATCGACAATTTATTGTTCCCTGGCTACTCACATACAAGTAAATTAGACAGAAAAGAGCAGCATTTTAAATAGAAATATAATATTTGAATAGAAATTTGTTGTTACAAACATATCTGTAGTCATAAATGCAGCCTTTCTAACTGTTCAATACAAGGATTCTGCAAATATTGATCTATACATAATAGCTACTATAATATATATTTTTTTTAATTGTCCATAATATATATTTGATACTTGCTTTGCTATTTTTTTAATCTTTGTTTTCACAGGAGGTGCACTTCTTAAGGCTTGAACTCACAGGGACAGGCCCTGAGGCTAGAGTTTGCAGAGCCAGCACGAAGAAGGTGCAATCATGAAAATGCATCAGGCCTACTCTACATGCACCACACAGCTGGGCTGAGCATGCATCAAGAAATTCTTCATCATTCTCACTGCAGTTGTGCTGGTGCTCTGTCTGTTGCTTAGTAATCTGCTGCAATGGGCTTGCATGACTTCTTTTCTGCTTTGTTTAAATGTCTTTTACCATGATCAACCTCTGACAAATCCATAGCAAAATCACTGGGGAGTTTTGCTGAAACACAGCTCTCTACTGCTTTATGAAATCCTTTGTGCTCACCTCATTTTAATAGTCTGTGAGTTTAAATGATAACCCCTTCCTTAGGATGGAAGGACATGTCATGTGTGCCTCTGCTTTCATACTTCTGCTTTCATACAGTGCACAACCTATAGCTCCAGGGCTTGATCCCATGAGCTCATTCATGCCTTGGGCAGAACCAGTTTCATGAACCTAGTGTCTAACTTAGAGAGCTAATCTGACAAGGCTCCCTGCAGTACCAGTGAAGAGAGATTAGTTCCTCCAGAGCAACTGCACTAGACTGCCACTCTGATTTTTTCCTCAGGAGAAGCTCATTTTCAACTGCAAGAGAATCGTTACTGTATTTACCTTGAGTTACCTAGTTGTATACTTATAGTTACCATAGTACTTACCTATAGTCTGAACATATTGAATCCCTGAAGATGTAAAATTACTAAGAGAAAGTAATGAAAATGCAGGTTTGATGGCTTCGTTTCCCTAATAACATGCTAAAATATCTTTAAATAAACACTCAGAAAAAATGTGCTCTAAATCATATTTATCCAGAGAGCTGCATGGTCAGAAAGTCTCCTTAAAGCGTGGGGGTTTTTTTTGGTTTTTTTTGGGGGGTTGGCTTTTTTTTGCGGGGGGGGGGGGTTGGGGGGGGTTGTTTTTTTTCTTGTATTCAGGTATTTTATTTCTTAGAAACTCTGGGATAACACAGAAGAATGAATAGGAGGAAAAAAAAATATGGTATTTTTATTCCACTGCTGGAAGCAAAGAGAAAAAACAAAAGGTGTTGAGAAAGTGACAGGGGAAACAGAGATTAGATGGTGAAGATTCAGGATATGGGGAGCAAGGAAAGAGAAGGAAATAGAGCAGATGGGAGTGAGAGATTAAACAATGAACAGAATCAGACAGTATGACTAACTTGTTCTGTAAGGACAAAACACTTATTATAGCTCAATTTCATCTTAGCTTGGTTAACATGCTTTATCCCTGTAAGCAATTTCTACAGTTGTCCTAGGGTTGTTATTGATCGCAGCTAAGGAAAGTGTTCATTAGACAATCACCTTCTGAAAATACGGTCTGCATATTGGGAAAATTTAAGCCAAAATTTAAAATTTAAGACGCTTGCTATTGATAAAATAATGGGCTCAGAAACTATACTACCGTGAGTGAAACAGAAATAGCTGTAAGTAAAAAGAAGCACAGATGGCTGTGCTGGAGATGGGGATCTCTGCAAGATTCCCCTCACCGGGTTTTCTCTGAATCAGTCTCTCATGAGAATGGGCAAGTTGCATTTTTTTCTCTGTCACACTTTTCTCAACATCTCTATCCTTTCCCAGAAATAAATGACCAAACTTTTGATCAACAGTTCTACAGGTTTAACATGTCTGTCAGCAGTCATACACTTTTTGTACTCAGCTGGTTCATTGTGAATGCCTTATCTCCGTGGTAAAGAATTTGTTGCAGTTAGACAGCTAGGATGTGCTTTTGCTAGAATTTTTTCTTGGAGTGGTGAGAAGGAACATTATCAGGAAGAGTGTGTATATGCAAAACTTCTGCAAGTTTAGGTTTAAGCCCAAATACATCGACTGAAATGTAAGAATTTCCAAACTTATTTGCTTTTTTAAAGCAAATAAAAATTAAAGAAAACAGCAATTTTTACAATACTTGAATTCTCATTAGAGATACAGATTCTCTATGTCCCTGCAGGTCTTGTTACATGAAGGAAAAAGAAACTGTCAGAATCATTTGGGGGATAACTGGAGAATCTCCTTTGAGTGTGGGTGTCCCTTTGACATCACAGTCGGCTCCTGTGTCTCTTTCTACCCCACAATATGGAGAAAGAGTTCACATCAGGGCCATGGATTGCCAGGCAATAGATAGGGCCAGAGAGAATGGCAGTCCTTTTGAGACTCTTACACATGGTTTGCTCAAAAGTCTGCCATCAAAAACAAAGGTAAAATTAATCAGCTATATTTGACTCTGGAATGGTTTGGTAGAGGACAAAGACAACCTGATTCCACACATTGATTTTTTTGTACTCTTTTTTTTTTTTTTTATTTCTATGAAGAGTTATTATTTTTGTTTTTGTTACCATTATTTATTCTTTGCTATTGTTTACAGGTGTGACTAAATCAATGGATTTTCTTTTATTGCAAGTGAGATTTACTAATATGTTTAAATCTTCAATATGAAAAAAGCACTGATGAGATAAAATCTCTTCCCAGGAATTTTTTAACTCTAGAATACAAATAAAACTCTAGGCAAAAGTATCTTTAAATGAGCAGTGGCGGGGGTTTTATGTTTAGAGAAGTATTTTCTATATCTGCTTTATAGCTTTTTGGGAAGCTCTCCTGACAATTTGCCTATTTAAGGTAACTATATAGAAAAATTTGCTACACATTTCTGTACTGTTGTATAGTGAATCCTTATTTGTAAAATAAGTGTTTGTAAGTTCTAGTCATTGTGACTCTGAATGCAGCATTCACTCTTCCAGACTGTGTTTCTCAACCTGCAAAAAGCTATGAGACTGAGAAATGTTTCACAGAAGTTAGTGGAGAGTCTGACAAACTGTAAAGATAAGCATACACCCAAATACACAAAACTGATTTCCACTTGCCTAAGAGTTTGTAACCAGGTGAGAGAAAACCCAGTTAATAAGCCTGAAGGGTCACAGTTAAAGTTTCTGTGGAAACTTCTGTTCTCAGTTTCCTTTGGGTATAAGTTTTCTTCATCTGGTTGTGGTGAGGCTGGAAAGAATATAGGCAAATAAAATAAAATAAAATAAAATAAAATAAAATAAAATAAAATAAAAGTAGGAAATGAGGCTATTTTTGTGCCTATCAATGTGCAGGGCAGTGATGCGCGTATATGGAACAGGGAAGATTTGGGGTAATTCGAGGGGCAGAACTGAGAATAATAGCTTCAGACATTTCTAAAATCTAGAATCATTTATTGTTTTGTAAATGCTTGAACATTGAAGTAAAAAAATTTTTTAAGCCTCTCTGCACACATAAAAGAATTGTCTCCTGCTCTGGTACATTTTACTCAACATGCATTCTCAATTTTGCTGCAGTTGTTACATAAACAACTTCCATTTTGTTTTGATGTCTCTATGGCTTTGCATAACATGCTTATTTTAGCTTATGTTTTTATGGTGAACTATTAAAAAAATAAAAGCATTACACTAAAATCTAAAGAAAAAACATTGTTTCTGTGAGGGTGTGGCATTCACCTTTCTGAACAGCTACTGCCAGTTGAAATAAAGATGTCTCAAGCCTTAATTCACTCCTATTTTTATTACATCTTCAGTTTTGCCTTTCTCTATCGCAGCTTTACACCGTAGTGGCCATGGGAATGTAATGGTGCAGTAAAGCCTAGCTAACATGGAGAAACACAGCTTTGTGATATCTGAATTATTTTGGTGGCTCAAGACTGGTTCAGTGTTAAAACTCTTTTGAATGAAGTACTTTAATCTGGCAAGCATTTTTATTTTACAGATAAAATATTTGTATTTTTTTCATGATAAAAATTAATGTTTTCAGCTCCAGATTTAATCTAGCACATTTCTGGTGTTTTATCTGAGCTGTAAGAGGCCAAGCTAGTTACCGCAGGTACAGCATTATTCTGCTTTGGGGACCCAATTTGGCATTGCTATCTGCTTCAGCTCTGCACTATGTGGACTTTTGGACACTCTGGAAGCTGGTTTGGAGTGATCTCCATCGCACTCAGTTGCACGCTATAGTCAAGCTGTGCTGTCTTATGCCAGATTTTAATACAAAAGTATTGCAAAGCTTTACTTCTAATGCAGATGTTTGAATCTTAGACAGAAATACACCGTCCTCCCTATTGCATTATGCTGTCAACAGTTGGACATCATTGTCTGCTAAGCATCAAGTTAAAATCTCTGTGAATTTTTAGTCTTTCCAATGCCTTTGGGAGGGCTCTTTACGTACAGCATGTACATTATTTGTTTTTTGGTTTTTTTTCTTCCCTGTTCTTTGAGGTTGTCTGTGTCAAGCCAGTAAAAACTTATCACTTCTTTTCATCCCTCTCAGTGCTCAGAAAAGGGCACAGCTCTCTGTAGAGCTTCCATATAAAGGTGTCTAAAATAGAGTTGATAAAAAGAACAGGAGGCAGAATCCCTGCTATCAGCCATAACTTTTTTTTTTTTTTTTAAAGATGATAGTAGCAAGCAAGTAGTTCAAGCAGGAAGTTTTACCTTGTTCTTTTTGTTCAGTTTCCATTTTTTAGTTTTTCTTTTTAACTATAATTTATACATGTCCACATCAGAAAATCTATAGCAGTTGGCAAATGATTTCTAATACAGCCATCATCACATAATCAAATGTATTGTACATAAGAATTGATAGCAGTATTATCACAGTCTGGTTTCAACTATAGCCTGTAGTTCCTCCTATGATACAATGACTTCTTTGTAAGTTCATTTCTTCATCTGTATTATAGAAAATATGCACTTAGACTTCTGTATTATATTCAGAAATAGAAAGAAGAAAAAAAAAAGCTTTATTACAAAGACATGTAGGTGGAAAAAATAGCTATACCAGATATTAATCTCATTCCTAGTAACTAATTCTAAAAACCACTATGACTGATCTTTTACTTTTTTAATACAAAAGCAATTTTAATGCAACAAAAAATCTATTTGCGAACAACAGCATAAAAAAGGAAAAAAACTAACTTCTACTTCTGAATTCTGTTTTATTTTTTACACCAGTTCAAATTCATTCATCCATAACAATTATTGCTAGCTATTGAGCAGAAATTCAGAACTTTTATTTCACAACTGTTTAAATAAACAGTTGTACAACTTTGGTTAGGAGTCTGAGCTCAGTTTATGTGCTCACAGGTAATTCGAACTATGAAATGCTCAGGTATTTAGTTAAAACTAGTCATTTAGCCTTGCCACAGTCCATGAAGAGAGATAGGTGCCTTTCTAATCTCAGAGACACCTCTCATATTGGGAATTGTTCTCTGCAGAAGCTGTGAGAAAAGTGATTACGTATGCACAGATACATACATGTATGTATTTAGACAGAGAAAGAGAGGGGAAGAGAGAGAAATATTTTTATAAATACACACTTCACATGCAGTCACAGAGTAGACTATAAATTGACATATACATTTTTTCCAACCTGACAGTGCCACCTTAAAAGCCAGGAATACTGGGAGACTTGCTGCAGTAGTGTATAAAGGGAAGTCTACTTTGATATTTCACATCGGTGTGATGCCTAGAATTGTGTGGACCAGACTCTCCCTCTGGGTGTCCTTGTTCTACTGTTTCTTTCCCCTCAGCTGTCTTTCTTCCTCTTGTACATCTACCTGTCCTCTTCCTCCAGGTGCCTTTTTCTTTTATCTTGAACTTTCTAAAGCACAACGAGACAAACTGTGTTGTTACTCAGTTTGATATTGCTCACTATATCATGCACTCCTGTTCCACTGTGGAGTTAACAGCACAATATAAAACTTTTTGGGGGCTAGAACTACAGCACTGAAGTTATGAGAAGCTGACAATGTATTACCCATTTGCAGGGCTAATGAACATGTCTAAAGGGATTTCCTCCCCCATGAAAATCCATCCTCTGCTCACATCAAGCTAGGCAGGACAGTGCTTATTCCCAGGATGCATAACATAGCGAAGTCTGGATGCTTTTACTGATGTAGGCTGGAACTGTATCAGCCTGGTGTTAAGAGATCCCACGGTTCATGAATCGGCCTCATCATACCATGAAATCTTCCAGAAGCAAAAACACTGAAGTATTTCCAAAAAATTTCAAGACTTGGCAATGCTGCAGAAAGCAGTGTAATGAGTATATACGAGTGCTTGCATATGTGTTGCACCGACACAAGTGAAAATGTTTTTTGTTAGTCTGTAACAGCCTGAGAATGTCTTTGTGGTTAATACTGTAGTCTGTGGTAAGTAGATACACAAATATGCTTTAAGTGTTATTCATATGTTAAATTCAATCTTAGAAGCTTGACTAAAATAGTATATGCTGTTGAAATCATTGTTAAACAGAGGTTTCTCAGTTGAGAATTGGTAGTATTTTGCATTGTCCCACTGAAAATATTATACTGAACATACTTTTCCTCCCATGCAAGTATGAGGACCAGAATTTTCTCTTCTGCTGGGAATAATATTCATAAGCTTTCATGTTGAGATTACATTCATTTTGTTAGTATAATGATATGATTGATATGTTCTGTGTTGCCCTCTGCAACCTCACTGCTCAAATTCCTATTTCTTCCATCTTGTGATGTTTCTGAGATATCTATAAACTGTTTCATTTTTATCACATTGAGTGTTTATGTCCTTGAAAACTTACCTTCTCATACAGCTTTATGGACAAAGATTCCACCACTCTATGTGAAACTAGAATGTTTTATGTCTAAGAAAGATAAGACTTTACTAGCTGATGAAACACTGTTCTTTGAACAGTTGTCCATGTATGTCTGCAAATATTTGTGCCTCTGACCATAGCGCTGGCTAGTATCCAAATGAAATTAGCCCAATGATTTAGCAAAAAGAGGTTTCCCAAATTTACACAATTTCTATAAAAGCACAGGTATCCTTATGCTTGTTAAAAAAAAAAAAAAAGCTCATATAATTCTCAAAGCAAGAAGAAAATGCCCTTTAAATTCAGAATATGAACACTATCATTCAAAACACACTGAAACTAAAATTGTTAACCCCTGGGGGAAGTGGCTGAATGGGCAAAGACTACTTGGCATAGCAGTTGGATACATGAAGCATGAAAACATGACATGATATTAATTAGAAGGACAACACCAACTAGTCAAAAGCACAATGATCTTGAATTGCTGATTTTTTTAATCTTGTGTCTATTACTTTTAATTAGCATTACAGAATGTTCAGGATTTGTTGTTGCTTTGTTTCTCTTAATTATGTAAAAAAGAATGTAAGATATGCTTAACAGCATTTGCTTTGCAGAATAGAAGACTGCCTGTGCAGTCTTTCTCTGACATTCATGCCCCTAGGAATACATTAGTGATGGATTTAGGCACTATTTGTTGACATGGGTTGTAAACTACTGTATTATTGTTGCAGACTATTTGATGTGTAACGTATTTTTCTTGGAGGTGGTGAGCCAGATATCATGCAATATTAATATTTTCACATACAGGAAAACCATGCAAACTGGTTGAGACATACCAAACACAGAAAAAAATAAGGCATAATTTTTTTTTAAACATATTTATATAAAAAAAATCTTCTTGTATATGGCAGAAAGTATCAGTGCCTTTTGAATAAATATCTGTAGCAAGTTATATGTATATAAAATAATGATGATAATGTCAATAATCATTAGCAGTACCAATAGTTTTCGTAAAGCATGACTTTACCCCCAGTACTTCAAAAACCTATAATAAATGATAAAAAACTATTATAAAAAACACCCTTATAAAGCACCCTAAATGAATGGAGGGGATATAATAATAGAAGAAACAGGGCAGAATAAAAGTAATAAACATTTATGTCAAGAGCGGCTGGTCTGAAAATATTTATTAGGAAAAGAACAGAAAAGATGGCATAAATAAACCTAATGAATGTCAGAGGAGAATGGGTCAATCACAAAAAGTATCTAATTGCCTTCTCAGCTGAAGTACACCAACAAAGTCATAAGAAACAATTAGCAACTGCACATAGATACTCATCAAGAGAAGGTTCAAAGTAGAGCATTCAGCCAGTATGAATCAACGAAAAAATGTGTAAGGTGCATTCTGTTTTACAAGAGCAGACAGAATTCTGACTGATTCATTAGACAAAAAAGTCCCACTGACTTTGATGTTGAATGATTGAAATCCTTATATTTTGATAAACTTCACTTTCATTTATATACAGATAAACTCATTAAATTCGGCTGGAATTTGTATGACAGGTCATGCCAGAAATGGCCCAATAACCTCACTATTTTTTTCATGAGGAAAAGAGGAAAGCCCCAACATCCTCTTCTCGTAAAGTTAAAAGTTCTTGTTCAGACACTTTAGATGACTGGTATTCTCCTAATCTTAAATACATTGCATAATCAAATATTAATTTTAATTTATTAAGTGAGGAACATTTTCTTTGGTATGTGCTGTTGCATTCAGAGATAGCAGAAGACCTTCCAAGGAAAAGTTGCACCATCATCTGTCTTTCAAATACAACCCAACATAGAACACTTATTATAAACAATGGATTTCCATGTGATTCTATGTGAGGATTTGATTAACATCAGTACTGAGACTATGAGGGAGCATCTGACGGTCACCTGAAAGAAACCAGATACAGATTTTGTGCTTTAAATTTTATTTTTCTCTGGTGTAATAGAGGATGTCTGGCAAGCTATTTTGAGGAGAAGAGCTTGAATAGAAAGGCTTTTACAAATCAGGAATAAGCCATATTGGCAGGCTTGTGCTGGGAGCTTGCACAGTGCCTGCTTGCATTATGTCTGTCTTTAGCCTGTGCTGCTCTTTTGACGGAATTTTAAAACAGGACTTTATCTGACATTTCATCCAAAGGCCAATGACTGTCCTTGGAAGAGTGAGCTAACTGATCCTAGAAAGCAGCAGACTGCAGGGCTATCGCAGGTTTTGAGTCACAGTTGTTGATCTAGAGGATCAGTTTCTAGTCTTTCCAACTCTCTGCAAACAAAGAGTCAACCGGGGTTCACAGAATATTGTGTGGCAGATCACCTCTTCTCTGAGCAGTGTTTCTGGCCACCAGCATCCTTCCCAGAAGGTGAGAAATCAGTGACTGCGTGGTTTCCCTGTTCCACTTCTACCTTTTTCTCTCCCTGCTAAACTGTACTGACATACAGGAATTGTTAACTTAGCTTTCAACCATTTGCTGGATGACCTACAAAAATATTTTGAAAAATGGAAATTAGGTTATAAACTCTGGCTCTTATCACAGTGTGTCATGCTGGTAATTTATTACAGGATGGAACAAGCAGTATGCTGGAATTTCTCTTTGGAAATAGCTTCAGGGTTTTCAGTCCTGTGTCCAAACTTCAGTTTTATCTTTATTGGTTCTCTGGAGAATTTTTCATTTATAATTGAGAAAACTTTCCCTTCCCTCTAATAACAACAACAACAACAATAATAATAATAACAATAACAAAGTGTAATTTAATGAAAGGAAACGTGAGATTTATTGCTGAAAGTATTGAAATAGGACTGAAACTCATGAACTCTAACTATAGGTCTGTATTGATTTGCTGCACTAATTTGTCTGTGGCATTGAGCAAATTAATTGTTATTTTTGTGCCTCAGTTTGCTGATTTGTAAAACAGGAATTTTAAAACTATTTACTTCATGGGAACTTTTTGGAAGGTTTAATTACGAGTTTTAATGGCCCTTAGGTGCATTGGATGGTAGATGCTGTGTAAGTTGCAGCACACTATTGTTCCCATTTGTCTTCTCTGTCATGGGAGTTTCTCTGCTCTCAAAGTCTTACAAATGTGAATTATCTTTAACAGTAACCAGACCCTTACACTGGATGCAGTCTGAGGAAATATACTGTAACAGTTGTTTCCAAGAGCTATATTTTATGTCACTGGATAGATTTAGATCTAGAAATCTGGAATAAACCCAAAAGTTTTCTTCATAACAGAATAAGAATAGTGAATACTGTATTTTATTTCTGCAGGTGTAAGAAGCTGGCTGTAATAATTTAGCATTCTGTGGCATAGCCATATAGTCATAGAAATGGAAGAATGTAATTTATGATATTCAGTTCAAGATAAAGTATCATCTAGATATGTCACTGAGGTAATTTTTACGAAATGGTTTTATGTTAAATATTCTGAAGGCCAAAGCCATTAAATCTGCAATCTTAATTATCTTGTCCAGCACTGGTGTAGATCTCTTCTGAGATCATTAACTAATGTTTATAATGCACTATTGAATATTATAAACAGTTTTCTTTTTCAAGGGATGACTCATTTTCCATCCTTTTTCATGAATGAATCATCTTGCAAATCCTATATATTTGTTCGTCAGGAGACACATTAAATGGGCATATGGGTGCAGTCAGTTGCCTCTGTAACATTAGAAAAATCTAGCAATCCTAACAAATCATTTTCATGTGTTGCCGGTGCTGCATATTAGAAAAAAATATGTACTTTGATGTTCTTTAATTAAAGTTTCAATTTCTTTAGTTATTATTCAGAAAAGAACTGAATTAGAAATTATACTACTGAGTGTCCTGTGAAGTCAGAAAATATTGATGGCCACTAGGTCAGTGCTACTAATATCTGTACCTGCACATGTGTGATACATGAGTGTCATGTGCTGTTCTAAGTCAAACTTCACAGTTTACAAGGCTCAAAGCTTCCTCCTCACCACAGAACATCCTCTTTAAGTAATCCTTTTCTTCTCTTTCTGCTTAATCTTCTTTCTTTCCTTTGTTGAGTCTGTCTTGCTTTGCGCATTATGAGCTATTTCAATAGACTGAAATGACCTCAGTGAGAATAAGCTTAAATTGGATAAACACTTACATCGACAGCAACATACTCAATTTTGTGTCCATCATCTGCGGATGAAATTGATATTGTTACACCACCTTGTTCATAGATAATGCAGGGACTTAAAACTTTAATGCCAAAACCAAGCAAGGTAAACATCTTCATGGCAAGATGGCAACTATACAAATGTGTTGGTATTACCTATAATACCCCTTTACAAAAGGGTGTTATATTGGTGGGAATTCACATTGGCAGAAAAAGCTAGGACTAAATGGCTTAATAATAATTCATGATTACCATGATTTTTTTTTTTTTTCATTTGGGGCTTATTAGCACCTAAGTCTTGGTACATCAATGTACTTTTCATATTAATAATATAATTCGTAGAATCATAGAATCATAGAATATCTCACGTTAGAAAGGACCCATAAGGATCATCGAGTCCAACTCCCTGCTCCTCACATTACTACCTAAAACTGAATCATATGATTAAGAGCATTGTCCAGACACTCCTTGAACTCTGACAGGCTCGGTGCCGTGACCACTTCCCTGGGGAGCCTGTTCCAGTGACCGACCACCCTCTCAGCGAAGAGCCTTTTCCTAACGTCCAGTCTGAACTCCCCCTGACACAGCTTCGTTCCATTTCCTCATGAACTGTCACTGGCCACCAGAGAGAGGAGATCAGCACCTCCCCCTCCACTGCTCCCCTCGAGGAAGTTGTTGAGTGAGATGAGGTCACCCCTCGGCCTTCTCTTCTCCAAGCTGAACAAACTATGTAACCTCAGCCACTCCTCTGAAGTCTTGCCCCTTGAGACCTTTCACCATCTTGGTCGCCCTTCTCTGGACACACTCTAGTAGTTTGACATCCTTCTCATATTGAGCTGCCCAAACCTGCACGCAGTACTCAAGGTGGGGCCGCACCAGTGCAGTGCAGAGTAAGACAATCACCTCCCTCGACCAGCTAGCTATGCTGTACTTGATGCACCCCAGGACACAGTTGGCCCTTTTGGCTGCCAGGCCACACTGTTGACTCATATTCAACTTGCCGTCAATCCAAACCCCCAGACCTCTTTCTGTGAGATTGCTCTCCAGCCTCTTGTCCCCCAGTTTGAACGTATAACCAGGATTACCCCATGGCAGGTGCAGAATATGGCACTTGCTCTTGTTCTTGTTAAATTTCATATGGTTGGTGGTTGTTGAGCTCTCTAGTTTATCCAGATCTCCCTGTAAGGCCTTTCTAACCTCAATGAAGTCCACAGTTCCTCCTAATTTAGTATCATCAGCAAACTTAATGTACATTTTATTCCTGTGTACAGATCATTTATAAAAACATTAGAGCACTGGCCCTAAAATTGAGCCCTAGGGAACCCCACTGATGACTGGCTGCCAGCCTGATGTAACCCCATTCATTATAACTCTTTAATCCTGACCCATCAGCCAATTGCTCACCTAACATTTTATGGACTTGTCTAGCTGTATGCTGGACGTTTTATCCAGAAGGATACTGTGAGAGACAGTATCAAAAGCTTTGCTAAAATCCAAACCCACCACATCTGCTGATTTCCCTTGGTCAACTGGATGGGTGACCTTGTTATAAAAGGAAATTAGATTGGTTAAGCTTGAATTTCCACTTGTGAACCCATGCTGGCTATGACCAATGACTGCATTTGCTCTAATATATTTTTCAGTAACTTCCAGAATAACTTTCTCCATGATTTTACCAGACACTACAGTAAGACTGACAGGTTTGTAATTACCAGGCTCTTCCTTCATGCCCTTCTTGAAAATTGGGACAACATTTGCCAGCTTCCAGTTGACTGGGACCTCTCCAGACTCCCAAGACCATTGAAAAATAATGTAGAGAGGTCCCATGATAACATCGGCCAGCTCTTTCAGTACGCTGGGATGAATGCCATCGGTCCCAAAGATTTATGTGCATCCAGCTGGAGTAGCAAGTCTCGAACAAGTTCAGGGGCAGCTGGGAGTTTATCGTCCCCTCAGCTCCAGATGTCCCAGGGCCCATCATCAGTGTTAAAGACAGAGGCGAAAAAGGCATTAAACATCTTTGCTTTGTCTACATCCCTATTTGTGAGGTCATCGGACTCATTAAGGAATGGACCAATGTTACCTCTAATCCTCCTTTTGCTGTTAACATATTTAAAAATTCTTGAAAGAATTCTTGAAAGAATTCTTGAAAGAAAATAGGAAACTGGATTACTTTCCATTATTGCTTAACCAATTGATAGATGTAAATATTCACATTAAAGTGTTAATTCAATGAAGGAATTTAGGGGCTTATTTGTTCTTTTACAAGCCAAAATCCAACCCATAGGAACATCTAACATCCCCATAACCTCTATGCAGCTACAGTCCAATGTCCAGTTGAGCTGTATCCACTTCCATTCTCATAAGAGATTTTGGTGTAGAAAATCTATTTTCAGGTTCTTGTTCTGCAGCAGGTCTAGTGGCAACTGTAAGAAGACTTCTGCTCGGCCAGGGCAGCTGGGGCTGAAATGGGGGTCCTGGGAAATGGGCAGGGTGGGGGGAAACCCTGAGAGTGTCTGGAGATGGACAATAAGACTCGTGAGTGCTCTCAAGGCCCAGACACTCTCTCTGCTATCAAATTGAGGGAGAGTCTCAGGAATGACTTTGGCCAGTTGACACCATTCCCTGTATTTTCACCGGGCTGGGGAATTAGAGTGGCCTAAGGGTTGCAGGTTATTTGCATGTGGTCAGTCTGTTTAGAAAGTAACACTGTAGTTATATGGACAATAGCGTAAAAACTAGAGTTGTCCCAGGCCAGTTGCCTCAGTGCTGGAGAACAGGTTCAGAGACATTTAACTTATCAGTGTAGATAAAGCACAGTGGTGTTAGGATACGTCTGAACCGGTGATGGCAGTGCTCTGTACAGGCAATGGTGCTCATTCAGGTGTTGAAAGCAGTTCAGCTGAAACACTGTGGAGCCAGCTAACTCTTAACATGGATTTGTCAGACTAAAGGCCTTTATCTCTCTCCTTCACTTTTCACTAAAACCACCCAGTGCAGAGTAAATACTTCTGATTTTGTGGTGTTTTAGTGGTTTCACAGCAGCGCTCCTTTCCCCACAGCTGGACTGGATTGACCCTGCAGTGGAACCTACCATTTAAAAGTACTGATAGCTTGACAGTGTGGATGAGATTAATCTGGCCTGATGAATACGTCTGCATCCAGAGCAGTCACCGTCAACTTCATTTGTAGTCACTAGAAGGAAATAGAAACTCTTGGATGCAATTCATCTCACAGTAAAGTAATTGTCTAAAATAGGTCAGGAGACTAGTGCTCAGTAAATCCTCTTTTTTTCCACTTGATATATATAAAAGACTCAAGTGTGACTAGAGCAGAACTAGATGCACAATGCAGCTATCTAAATTTTGGTTAGATGGCTTTCACACTTTTTTTTCTGTTGGCTTATTCCTAAATCTTTATTTTTAAATGTAACTCTCATTACCTGAGTTCCAAAGCAGATCTGCATTTCTGTAATAAATATAATTATTATGATAATTATTTCCAATCTCCACTAAAGTTAGAATGCTGTATAATAATGCAGAGAAAGAGGAGGTCACCAGCTGTCTATGCTTCTGAAAACAAGAAGAATTCACTCACTTCCATGCTAAAGGATCTTCTGGAGTGTTACGAAAATATAACAGTAACTGAAATATATTCTAGGCTGTTTCTCTGCACCAGGAGACCATTATCATGATAATTTAACACCTGTATCACTGATTTTTGGTAGTGCAACCTGTAATCAGAGTCTGAAGCGATCCCTGAAGCAGTTATAATTTAGATTACAGTTTAATATACAACAGTATTGGTTCTGAGCATTTGGATCACAGAATGTGGAACACCTTACTAAGCGATGATTGCAGTAAGTAGGATTTACCATAAAGGAGGGCAATATCATAATTCTATAGTCTTGAAATGTAGCCAGGCTTGACTGAGCTTGTATCTTGAGCAGGATAGCCCATTTTTGGCAGTGTGATACCGTACAAGATGCTTTCATGAAACATCTTTCTGGTAGTTTTGTTTAGAGTAGTCCCAGCAGGCACTGCTAATTTACCTTCAGGTCATGGTTTTGAAGGGCAGTCAGTATAACTCAGGAAACAGAGTAGTCCCGCAAAAAGAAAGTTTTATCAATGAGACATCTCAGGTATTACACATGGGGAAAAATAACACAGCCAAGCAGAGCTGTCAACACTCTGCTGTGTATTTTCCACCTCTACTGTCTTACCAGTACTGACAAAGTCTGGAGGACAGTAGGCACAGCATAGATGCCTATAAAGCTTTCTGTCACGAGTGATAAGGAGTGAGAAGGTGCCTAAGCTATCCCCCCTGCTTATTCCTTTGGAGCTGGTTAGGAAAGGAAAATTAAGCCAAATCTCCCAAAATCATTATTTGTGTCTGTGCTGACAATGTTACCAGCAATGTTGGTTTTGGGGCTGCTGTAATGTGATCTGTGCTCCTATTTTAGACAAAACATTGGGTTTTTTGGTTCTTTTTTTGCTTTCCTCCTTAATGAAACTGCTCCCTATGCAATTTTTTCAGGTCCATAAAGCCCTAGGACTGGCTAGACAGACTGGCAACTGAACTATGAGTTAGGTTCAGGTAAAAAAAAGTCTTGGCCATTGCACTTATTCATTGTGATAGGTTCCATGCCAACCATCATGTAGCATCTCTACCACAAGATAATACAAGAGGAAAGGTAAACAGATCTTGGGGTTTTTTTCTGGACGGAACTGAATGCTTGAAATGGAAACACTGTGTGAAATTTGATTTCTTTTGGCCTTCCTGCTTGACTTTTGAATAGCTTAGGAAAAGATAAGGAATGTAGCCACATTTACGTAGCCCTGGGTGAAGGTTTCAAGCATCATTGTCATTGTTCAAAGGTGGTCCTGTCATGTTGCAGATCCTTCAGCACAGCTGACACATGACTTCTGCTGAGACCAATGACATTCAGACCCCTAAATAATCTGAAGGTTCTGGACCTGAATAACCTGTCTTAGGCCTCTTCCATTGCTCAGTGAAGCCAGAGGACATTTGTCACTGAAATTTAATAACGGTTCAGATACATTCTTGAGGAGGCAGTTCTAAACTTGCTGGGCTAGACAAAGACCCAAGGCATAGTATAAAGAGGGGCCCTATAGGTATAGCAGACATTTAGAGTAGTGTCATATTGTTGGATTTCTTAAAGTAGGACATAAAGAGTAGTAATATAAAACTTCCTTAAACTCTCAAATAACATTTCCAGTTATGGCTAAGGCATTTCACTGTCACTTGAATACCGTCAAATCTCTGTTCTGTACTGGAACAGGTTGCCCAGAGAGGTTGTGGATGCCCTATCCCTGGAAATGTTTAACACCAGGTTGCATGGGGCTTTGGGCAACGTGGTCTAGTGGAGGGTGTCCCTGCCCACAGCAGGGGGGTTGGAACTAGATGATCTCTGAGGTCCCTTTCAACCCAAACCATTCTATGATTCTATGATTCTTTCCACAAAATCCGTCTTCACCTGTGACTGTAGGCAAGCTGAAATGTTGTTTTGTCTAGCTTTCCAGTGATAACACTGACTGCAGGTTCAGGTTTGTGCTAAAGCTGTGGGGAATCAACTAGCCAAGTCCTGACATTACTGAGTCATTCTGAGCTGAAGTTCACTCTGAAGTTCTGAGGCAATTTTCATGATAATTATCTTGCTTCCAACAGAGCCTTCTGTGATTGATACACTGAAAGAAAAGACTGCCTGCCCTATTAGGCTTCACATGAAAGCTCTCAAGAAGGAGCAACGTTGAGCATTCATTTGTGATATGAGCATCCCATGATTAAATCTCTCATTTGGCTAAAAAGAGATAAAATTGACTTAAGAGCCTGATACCCCCATTGACTGAGGGTTTCAGGGAAGCTGTGTTGTAATCATAACCTTAAATGATGCAGTTGAGGAATAATCTAAGCATCTTTAAATGCTGAGTCACTGGATGTGGAACTAGTTCTGTTCTTGGTCCAACATGAATTTTTAGACCATATCCATTCAATCAGTCTAGCAGGCTCCCCTGGACTGTGTCAGTCCCACTGTGGTCTAAGCACTCAATATTTTTCATGACATTAGAAGCCTGGCAATAGAAATTCTTACTGACAAAAATTATGTAGACAGTTTAGGGACCGCCAAAATTAGGTGGTAGCTGATAAGAGGTTTGCAAATTATGAATAGTCTGAACTAAGGTCCCTAAAGTTTTATGGTTTGTGGATCTGGCAGCTGATGTGCCTGAATCCCATAGATTTTTGTGCTTAACTCTTGTCATGCCATTTCAAATGAGAACAAACAAAAGCAACGATGGGTTCATAAAGATTTTGGTATTTGTACATTATGATGAGGCTTTGGGCAATGTGGTCTAGTGGAGGGTGTCCCTGCCCATGGCAGGGTGGTTGGAACTAGATGATCTTTCAGGTCCCTTCCAACCCTAACCATTCTATGATTCTATGATTCTATATTAGTGTCTTGCTCAATTAGGAAAAGCACTCCTTTTATAATTTCTACTGATAAGCAGCTTGAACCCATCTCTGATGAATGCAGAAAAGAGCTGTTTTGTGCATCATATTATCAGCAAAGTAGTAACAAATAGCCCAATTTTTTTTCAGACTTTTCCAAATAAATCCCAAAATAAATATTTTGGAGTTTGAAATGACTTCAGCAAAGCTTGACATGGTAATAATGGCTCAGACTTGTGCTAGTTATTCCCTAACCGGGCCCTTAGCCATATTATTTGCATTTTGTCTTTGCTCACAACTATCCTTCTTATGTTCTTGTCAAAGCTATTACACTTGCTGTTGCAAAGAAAGGAGGCTATCTGTATTCCCAACATTCTGGGACAGAATAAAGGACCAAACACTTCTGCACAAAGCTCCTTTGAGCTATTTAATATACTTTCTGACAAAAGGAAAGATGACATTGAGCACTCAACAAAGAACAAAAATTATTTCTTAAAACATGAAATACAAATGATAATTCAATCATTGAGAAAAATTCTATTAAGTTCAGTAAAATTCCATTATGCCTTCTTCATTACAGACTGTGAACTAGCCATTGTTGTACTGGGGTGCAAAAGTTATGTTAAATTTTGGTTTTGGTTTGTTTACAAACAAAAAAATCTGCTTAAAAATGTAGATACAAACTTCCCTTCTTCCTTCTGTTTTATTAATAATAATTAGAAAAAGCCCTTGGCTCAGGAACAAATTGGAAATTTTCAGTGGGAACAAACCAGAACAAAGCTGTTATTCCTACTCTACCGAAAACTTGTACCCTCCCTTTATTTTTATATATTTTAATAATCCATTATTTCCTATTAATAAAGATGACACCATATTGAAAGTAAGTGAGTTAAAACAATGAGTGATGACTAACAAAAGCCTGGAGGGTCTGACTTTTTACGTTCTTTAAATACTAATTTTTCTAAATGCAGCCACACTTGGTGCTATTTGTTAGAAAAAAAAAATGTAGGTGCAGGTTTTATTTGACTGGAAGTCTGAGGATGGACAATTTGGATTTATGAGAGCAATAAAGAGACCAGGTAGATCACACAATGGCATATTCTAACAGGTAAGCTTAGATGTGGCCTTAATGTTTGTAGTTAGGTGACATTTGAACAATAAAGTTGTAGGATACAAAGCTGAAATATTCTACCAATATTTTTGTGCTGATCACATAAAGGTTCAAAGTAAACCTTGGAGAGTTTCAGTTATCAGTTCCTCACCACATCACCTAACAGAATTAATAGGAAGCAATATTGACATCTGTATTAAAAAAAAAAAACAGAAAACAAAACAACAACAACAACAAAAAACAAAAAAAACCCCCACAGCTTTCAACATAAGTGCAACCTCAATGGCCACAAACTACACAGATTATCTTGCACACACATAGACTGAGTTATATGAAAGGTTTCTTTCCTGACAGATATTACTACATGAAATAAGTGACTCATGACCTTCACCTGTGTTAATTTGAATCTGTCCTTTCATAGAAACAGGAGAAAAGGAAAAGTGGAGAGTGAGGAAATCTATTGTGTGTTGCTATGCTTCAACATTTTATTGAGTGGAAATCTAATTTGAGAGACATATGACATAGTTTCAAAATACTTTCATCCACATAAATTCTTGTTTGGTGGGGAGAGTGTCACTAAAAACTAAACAGACCCCACTTGTTGCAGAGTGAATGGAACAGATTGCCTTTGCTAGCATTTTGTTTTTATTAGCTAGAAGTAGAGACAGACTTCTCTGTAATAGACAATTCCCTGTAACATTTAGATGCACATTAATATGTCCTTATATTGAATTGTAGGAAAGATTAGAAGTAAAAGTGATCAGTCTTCACTCGTATGATAGATGTGTCTTCTATGTACTGGTGATTGTGGCACTCATGCACAGGAGGTGTAATACCCTCTTGTAAAATTTCTAAGAAATGCTTCTGATCTTCCAGTCCAAAACAGTACTAACTTGAGTTAACTCTGCAGACACGGCACTTAGTGTGTGACCATTATACACCAGCTAAAACATTCTTCTGATGAGTGTCCTTAGCTTTGCAATAGTTGTGCAATCTGCTTACCTAGCATAACATTTATTTAACTAATGTATACTGTGAGTCAGCAGTATTTAAAATATTAGAATATTTAAAATATTTAGAGTGGGTGACCAGGTCATGAGAGTTTTCTTCATTGATAGGATTTAGAGACAGAATTTCAGGTGAGATGGAGCTGAGAGTATGGGACTAGAAGAAGGGAAAATCTGAGTCTGTGAAGGTGACTGGAAGACTAGGTAGCAAGATAGATAAATGCTGAAGGGGAAGGCATCTGCAAGCTTCATCAAACCCTGCGTTTTGGGATTTCAGGCCCTGTCTATCTTGAGAAATAGGTCCCTCCTCCTGCTCTTCCATGCAAACTGATATCCGGGGAGTTTGTTGCATCCTCCTTGTTTCATGTGTCTCCAGGGTATCATGCATGTTTTCTGAGGTACTCTGTCCACCTTACATGAATTGGAATACTTGCGTCTCAGAAAGCAGGACTTGGAAGATGAGGGAGGTTACCATTTCAGTCCACACTCCCCAGGCTTGGCTATGGAGAAACAGGCGTGGATGAAACAGTTTTCCTATGTTCTGTCTTCAGTACTGGGATGCTTCAAGTCAGACTTCATCGCCTGCTTGGATTGTCTTGATTTAGTATTCTTCACAAGGATTTGGGCCCATTCAGTGATCCACATCTGGCTTAATTTAAAGACTTCTAGGTTTTTAAAGATGTAAGTCCAGTCTGCCTTTTCTTTGCATCATTCTTGAAATGATACAAAGTAAAATACGTTTATTCCATTTGACAAACAGAAACTAATGTTTTAAGTTTGTTTAAGGTACAGAGTGTGAGAAGAATTAAAAATGGTTATATATACTTGAGTTCCCAAAACTTGAGAACTGAAGGGTATCTCATGTTCAAGGGAAAGTTAAGAAACATTTTGTTCCTTTGATTTTTTTCTGTGTGAATGCAGGTTCTGAGATAAATACATGCCTGCTTAGTCTAGCGTTAACAGAAACTTAATCTCCTCACACATCCCTCTCCTTCTTCCCCATCCTACCTCAACTAGAGCATTTTCTGTAGAAACTTTATGTGTGGAGTTCAGGGTCGATTAAGACAGCTACACTTAAGTGTAGATGTAGATGTCTGAACTAGCTGTCTAAGCCATCATTGTGGTACATATGACGAGTGGCGTTCCTCAGGGGTCGGTACTGGGACCAGCACTGTTTAACATCTTTGTCTGCGACATGGACAGTGGGATCGAGTGCACCCTCAGCAAGTATGCTGATGACACCAAGTTGTGTGGTGTGGTCGACATGCTGGAGGGAAGGGATGCCATCCAGAGGGACCTTGACAGGCTGGAGAGGTGGACCCATGCAAACCACATGAAGTTCAACAAGGCCAAGTGCAAGGTCCTGCACATGGGTTGGCACAATCCCAAGCACGACTATAGGCTGGGCGAGGAATGGATTGAAAGCAGCCCCGAGGAGAAGGACTTGGGGGTATTGATTGATGAGAAGCTCAACATGAGCTGGCAATGTGCGCTTGCAGCCCAGAAAGCCAACCGTGTCCTGGGCTGCATCAAAAGAGGCATGACCAGCAGGTCAAGGGAGGTGATCCTGCCCCTCTACTCTGCTCTTGTGAGACCCCACCTGGAGTACTGCATCCAGCTCTAGGAGTCCCAGTACAAGAGAGACATCAAGCTGTTGGAGCAAGTCCAGAGGAGGGCCACGAAACTTATCGGAGGGCTGGAGCACCTCTCCTATGAGGACAGGCTGAGAGAGTTGGGGTTGTTCAGCCTGGAGAAAAGAAGACTCCGGGGAGATCTAATTGCGGCTTACCAGTACCTGAAGGGGCCTACAGGAAAGATGGTGAGGGACTGTTTATCAGGGAGTGTAGTGACAGGACAAGGGGTAATGGGTTTAAGCTGAAGGAGGGTCGATTTAGATTAGATGTTAGAAAGAAATTCTTCACTGTGAGGGTGGTGAGGCACTGGAACAGGTTGCCCAGAGAGGTTGTGGATGCCCCCTCCCTGGAAGTGTTGAAGGCCAGGTTGGATGAGGCTTTGGGCAACGTGGTCTAGTGGAGGGTGTCCCTGCCCGCGGCAGGGGCGTTGGAACTAGATGATCTTTAAGGTCCCTTCCAACCCAAACCATTCTATGATTCTATGATTCTATACATGAAGACCAAGAATGGGACTTGCTTGTCCAAACATAGACACTTCCTCTGAGATGCACTAGGGTTATCTGAAACATCCTGAATGGGTTGGTGGAGATGACATACAACCTTAGGAAGACATGTTTTTCCATGCTCAGTTTGCGGTAGACAACTTTTCTGAATGTCATCCTTGTGACTGTTTAGATGACTCACTCTCTTGATTTCATTAATTGTATTGAGCAAGAGAAAGTGTCTTAACCTTGAAAAGAATGACACCTTCAAATTCTTGATTTAGTAGCCCAGACTATATAACAAGTACCATTTGAGAGGATATATTGGAGACTTATGACCTTCTGGAGAAACACTTGGAGGTCAGACAGCATACCTTAGATATTCTTAAGTGGCATATGTCAGGATTACTAACTGGATATATTTTTTTGAAGTTAAGAGTTAAACTTCCCTGTAGTATCTCATCACCTCTCAGAACATTCCAAATTTATTTTGAAAAATAATGCTAAAAATAGGGAAAAAACTGGAATAGCTTTAGCTCTGCTTTCTTCACACTGTCCCAACATGCCCCAAACAAGTGTATGTACATTCTGCTGTGTTATTGCACTGAACAAGGGTTACTATTGCTTGTGCATAATATACATTTGGCTAACAAAGTTAATGAAAATATATATCTGATAATGTTTGCAAGCTCACACCTGGTTTTACAATCAGTTCACTCTGTCACATGAACAATACTCTCACCCATCACTAAGCCAACAACCGCATTTGTCTCTCCCAAAATTATTATTCTTCTCCATAGCAAGATCTACAATTTCCTTTCCTATTCTTTCTTTACTGAACTACATATCATTCCAAGGACGAAGACTTCAAACAGAAATATGGAAGAAAGGTAAAAAGTTTTTTCCCTTATCTGGGAGTCCATCACAACTCTTCCAAAGCACTCCAGTGAATCCCTCTGCCATTTAACTCTTGAATACAGTTAGGCTACTTAAAGCTAATTTACTTCTCCAGGGGACAGAGGTAAGACGATCTGAGTATATACTATAAACATTTATTTGCTAATATTCATATGACTGGAAGAACTTAGATATCTCTTTTGTATTTTCAGAGGTATTAATGGTTTTGAATCCACATTCACAGTACAAATTCATGTCAGTGAACTTATATTTAATTGATATTGTATTTGTTAGTAATATTTTAAGTACCTTATCCAACCTAGAAACTACAGATTTATTTTCTATCATCTCATCATCTTTTTCAACTTGATGGCGAGGTAGTTTTTTTTTCTTTTCATTTTGCAGAATGAGTTGTTGGTATTTCTGAAGATAATATGATTTTAGTTCTTGCAGCAGTGAGTCCCGCAGTGAAGCATAATAACTGAGACAGTTAATTCTGTTGCACTCATGAACCACTCTCTTTTGGCTAATACGAGAGACTAACATTCCATTTCCTATAGGAATGCATCTGACACAACAGACCAAGTCAAAAAAATTACTGCAATATTTGAAACAGTGATCCAAGACTCTTCAACAAGGCAGAACAACTGAATGTGAGACAACATTTACTTAATGACCTGAAAATATAGTAATTTTAAACTGCAGTACTGTAAAATTTTACTTAGAAATCTTATAAATATTTCAATTGTTTTAAGTATAAGGACCAGAGCACTGATATCAAATGCCAGTACCATGGGTACTGCAAACTCAGCAGTTACTCCAGTGACATAACAAGTTGCATTTTTTAAAATAAGTGTGCTTTCCATGCTTATGGTTAATACTGAACCAGAAAGCATAAAATAAGTGTTTTAAATAATCTCCCTATTGAAAATCAATAATTTGTTCACTTATTATGAGCACAGTATGTGACTTAAAAATAGAATAAAATTTGCATTACATTTTCTTCAAGGACTCTTTAAGGAGTCACAAACAGTGGAGAATCATTTTCTCCCCTACATCTTTTGTGAACAACATGAAAGCTGTAAGTCTTTCAAAACCATGTCCATACGCGAACTGCATACATTTTGTATTTATTTTTACCGTGACAGTGTAGGAAACAGTGGTGTGGTGGGCAAGTGCAGTATGTGGAAATAAGCAACTAGAAGCTCTGTAACCGGGGAGATTAAACTGTAATTGCTACTTTTGTCTTTTTCATTCTTTAATATAATATTTTGCTCCCATTTAATGTTTGACAAAAGGGTTAATATAGGATTATTGTCAGCCTTTGAAAAGTCTGTTTAGGGCCTATAATTAAGAAGATGGAGAGAAGGCCACACTGAAAGCATTACTTTTTTTTTTATTTTAGTTTTTGGACTGTATTTAACCTTTTCAAATACTGAATGCTATTTTAACTAGCACTATAAATTATATACAGCTTGATTTTGCTCAGAAGGAATTAATTAAAAAAGTTTGGATTCATTTTGGTTTAGAAGTTTTGTTATCAAAAAAGATGTTAATGACAAAGCAAATTATTTCTTTTGTCAAATGACAAAGGTAGCTTCGATTAATTTTGGACTACTTCTGGAAAAATATATTTTATAAAAGGGCCATATTACAAAAAGTTTCTGTTGCTCCACTGTTGCTTTTCTACACGCCACCATTAAAAAGAGACTGAACTACTTCTACAAGCCTGGTTATAGGGAGTTGTCAACTTCCAATTGGAAAACCATATAACTGAATTAATAAGGCACTGTCTTCTAGTTAGTAAACAGAGATTTTCAGCAATGGTTTCCACACAGACACCTTTTGTTGTATCAAAAGAAAATGTCACTTGTATCAATTTGGGGACCAGATTTATTCTCAGAATAACTTTAGTAACACGAACGGAGCAGTGAGTTTTGCAAAGTATTTTGTACGCATTTCTCTGCTTCATAGACTTTTCTGGTTTTCTGATGTATAATTTATAATGTTAAAAAGGTAATGAATAGTTATTTTTAAAAATATATTTTCACCCTGATTATCCACTGTCTTAATCATGCACAAACTGCTCACAGATTATAACCAAATGAACTATGAAAGTATTTTTCACCCACTTTGCAGATATGTAAATGACGTTAGATAGCAGAAGGTGAAGGAAAACTAGATCTCATTGTGAAATATCCTTTGAGAAGGGGGGGGGGGGGGGAAGATAAACTGTCCATGCAAAAAAAACCCCAAACCCAACCAACCAACCAAAAACCTCAAACCAAACCCAACACCCCCTCCAAAAAAACCCAAAACAAACAAACAAAAAAAAAGGCGAAGAATAATTCTACCTCACTTCACATGAAGACTTATATGAGTAGAATGAAAATATCAATTAGTGTTTATTGTGTGTTTTTTTTCCATTATCAGAAAGGAAACATTCACTTTGAAAAAATCACTGGTGTTTACTACAACATGACAAGATTTTTTTATGTGCTATTTCCGTATACTTGAAGAACTTCAGGCTGTCAGGTAAGTGATTCATTTTCCTGTCTTCAATGTCACTGAATATTATTCCATATTGACAGAAACTTGTGGAATTTGTCCCTTACAGCAATCTTCTGTAAGAGTTGTTATAAAGAATAGCATTGGTAATGGCTCTTGCTCTGGCTATGAGGAAGAACCATCTAACCATTTTATGTTTGTTGACTTTTGCCTACAGTAGCATAGATTTCAGAAAGCTTCAGAGGTGACTAGACATTTGGGAATACTGAGTAAAAACTAAAAAATTAGGAACTCCACATAAGGCATCTGTGGAGAGACTGAACATTGAGACTTCAACAGTTCTTTTAAAACCAGATTGTATTGAAGGAGTTTGTGTTGGCAACCTATGGTGAGTTTACACTTTGCTAATTAGCAATACCTTGGTGAAAACTGTCTGCATCTCCCCACAAAGGGAGGAAAAAGGAGATGCGTAACAGTGTCTCATCCTGAATCAGCTCCGTGTTTTACTAGCCAATCTACCCAGAACCAAAGAACATCAAATGCAATCCCCAGACACGTGGATTGTATTAGGGATGGAATAAGAAGCCTTAACTCTGTAGTTCCTGGCTTTTGTTGGATTATTTTTACACAGCTTTTGTATTTAGGAAGGATTATGGCACACATGGTCAATAAGATCACACAGTCCTTTTAGACCCCTATAATACTTCAAGGTGCAATGAACTGAGTTAAATATGGAGAGAAAAGCCAGTCTGAGTCTCATGGCTTTCAGAGTTTTAAATGAAAACTTGTTGCACATTTTAACAAGGATCTTTCCATAATTTTTAACAGAAAAAAAAATGTAGAAGAGAATAAAGAAGATCTCATACTAAAAGATCTGGTCTGATTACAGTGACAATTATTATCCACTTCATCCATGGTGATCATAGGAGACCCTTTAGAGCTATTACGGTTTTGGCTGAAGTGCATGGGACACTGCTACCTAATTTCCATGAGATCTTAATGTAACTGTTATGATTCCTCCATCAAAAGTATAATCATACATCCTACGGTTGTCATGGTGTATTGTGCCAATAAATACTACTAAGGAAATTCTTCATGCACAGCTCATTGACATAATAGACTATAATGTTTTTTTTAGTGCTGCTATGGTCTACTGTATCAATGCCTACTGAGGGAGACTTTAAAGCACTCATCCAAGCACATAGGGTAACTATACATAATAAAAATCTTTATGAAATTTTTGGAAATAAGCAATTATTCTGCACTGCACTGTTCATTTTATTTATAAGTGCCAAAATCATTAGCATACACAAGGGACAGATGTGGTATTCAAATTTTCCCTTAAAGATTGAACTAACTTCACTTTCACAGGCTTCAAGAACCTTCAAGAAAGTATTTTTTGTGTTGTCTTTCTCCTAATGTTAAAGTGCAAAAACACAAAGGAAAAACTTAACTCTCTCACTTAATTCTTCTCTATCCTTTTTTTAAGAAAAGGTAATAATTGCTTCATCTTCCTATCTGAAAGCTATGCCTCTAATCTGAAACACTTGTCTAAATTTTCTCTCTATGAAATGGACAGAGAGAAGTACCTCCAGAGAACAATTTGGAGGAACATTTATAAACCAGGTACCTAAAACAAGTGGGACGAATGACTGACTGAAAAATTTAACCTAACTTCATAGCAAATACATGCCACTTCGTCCTTATGCAGAAAATAGCAATACTATTTTCAGCATTTCAACTAATCTAGATGAAAAAGGATTGGTTTAGGACAACAAAGAAGTCTTTTCATACTAAATAGGATGCAGTGCTGAATAGCTACCACTTTCTGACATGAGTACTGAGCAACTCAACAGAAGTTCAAGAAACCATGTAGCTGTCACTGATACATTAATTTTGCTAGAGGGCTGTGAGGAAAGTTTAATCGCCACCCCCAGAGATGTACTAGAGTATGCTCTAGATCATCAAAAAACTCTTATTTTTCTCTTTATTATAGCGTATTGTTGTGGATTGACCTTGGCTGGTCACCAGGTGCCCACCAAAGCATTATCACTCCCCCTACATCAACAGGACAGGAGAAAAAATATGATGAACAGCTCATGGGTTGAAATAAGGACAGGGAGATCACTCAGCATTTACTGTTATGGGCAAAACAGACTCAGCTTGGGGAAATTAATTTAATTTATTGTCAGTTAAACAGAGTAGGATAATAAGAAATAAGAAAAAATCTAAAACACCCTTGACCTCCATCTCTCACTTCTCTTCCAGGCTCAACTTCACTCCAGACTCTTCTATCTCCTCCTTCTGAGCAGCACAGATGGGGAATGGGGTTTGTGGTCAGTCCATAACACTTTGTGTCCGCTGCTCCTTCCTCTTCATGCTCTTTGCTGGTCCAGCTTAGCGTCTCTCCCACAGGATGCACTCCTTCAGGAACTACTTCTTTTCCTTCTATGAAAAGGTTACCTGCCTAGTGGATGAAGAGAAGGTGGTGGATGTAGATTTCTGGATTTTAGTAAGGCTTTTGATACTGTCCTTCAGATCATCCTTCTGGACAAGTTGTCCAGCTGTAGGATGAGTGAGTTCATGGTGCGCTGGGTGAAGAACAGGCTGTAAGGAAGAGCTCAAAGTGTTGTAGTGAATGGGGCTACATCTGCCTGGTGACCAGTCACCAGCGGTGTTCCTCAGGGTTCAATTTTAGGCTAGTCCTGTTTGATGTATTTATCAATGATCTGGATGCAGGAGTTGAATGCACCATTAGCAAGTTTGCTGATGATACCAAACCGGAAGGTGCTGTTGACCCTCTTGAGGGGCAAGAGGCCTTGCAGAGGGATCTAGATAGATTGGAGCATTGGGCTATGATTAATGGGATGAAATTTAACAAGTCAAAATGCTGGATTCTGCATCTAGTACAGAGTAATGCTGGGCACAAGTATAAATTGGAAGAGGGGTGGCTGGAGAGCAGCCCTGCAGAAAGGGACCTGGGGGTGCTGGTCAACAGCAGGCTTAATATGAGTCAGCAGCGTGCCCTGGCAACCAAGATGGCAAACAGCATCCTGGGGTACAGCAAACACAGTGTAACCAACCAGTCAAAAGAGGTGATTATCCTGCTGTATTCAATGTTGGTGCAGCCTCACCTTGAGTACTGTGTGTGCAGTTCTGGGCCCCACAATTTAAGAAGGATGTGAAGGGCCTTGAATGCATCCAGAGGAGGGAAAGAAAGCTGGTGAAAGGGCTGGAAGGAATGTCCTGTGAGGAGCAGCCAAGGGCTTTGGGCTTGGCTACCTTGGAGAGAAGGAGGCTGAGGGGCGACCTCATGGCTCTCTGCAGCTTCCTGAGGAGGGGAAGTGGAGAGGGAGGTGCTGAGCTCTTCTCCCTGGGATCCAGTGATAGAACGCATGGGAATGGTTCAATGCTGGGCCAGGGGAGGCTTAGACTGGACATTAGGAAGCCTTTCTTTACTGAGAGGGTGGTCAAATAAACTTTCTAGAGAAGTGGTCAATGCCCCAAGCCTGTCAGTGTTTAAGAGGCATTTGGACCATGCCCCTAATAACATGCTTTAGCTTTTGGTCAGCCCTGAATTGGTCAGGCAGTTGGACTAGATGATCCTTGTAGGTCCCTTCCAACTGAAATATTCTATTCTGTTCTGTTCTCCAACATGGGTCCTTCCCAGAGGCTGCAGTTCTTCAATAACTGCTCCAGCATGGGTCCTTTCCACAGGAACGGGCTGCTTCAGTATGGGTCTCCCATGGGCCACAATTCCTGTTCTAGCACAAACTCTCCATGGCCTGCAGCTTCCTTCAGGGCACATTCGCCTGTTACGGCATACAGTCCTCTATGGGCTGCAGTGCGGATATCTGCTCTGACGTGGTCCCCCATGAGCTGCAGAGGGACAACCTTAGCAACCATGATTTTCTTCACAAGCTGCAGGGGAATCTCTGCTCTGGCACCTGGAGCACCTCCTCTCCCTCCTTCTTCACTGACCTTGGTGTCTGCAGAGTTGTTTCTTTCACATATTCCCACTCCTCTCCCAGCTGCTGTTGCACAGCATTTTTCATCCTTTCTTAAATATGCTGTCACAGAGTTGTTACCAACATTGCTGATTGGCTCAGCTTTGGCCAGCTTCAGGTCCATTTTGGAGCAAGGTGAAACTGGCTCTGTCTGACATGTAGGAAGCTTCTGGCATCTTCTCACAGAAGCCACCGCTGCAGCAATCTTCACCCCCTGCCTCCCCCACTACCAAAACCTTGCCACATAAATCCAATAGAAATATAAAACATATTTCTTAAAAAAAATACATCTTTTCCTTTTTTCCTTCTCCTTTTTTCCCCTTTTCTCTTTTCATTTTTTTTCCCATCTCCTTCTTTCTCCTCCTTCTCCTTCTCCTTTTCCTTCTCCTTCTCTTTTTCCTTTTCCTCCTTCTCCTTTCTTCTTTATCTTCTTTTTCCTTTCCGGGTTTTAATCGTAAATAACTGATATACAGTCAATGGTGACATGATATTGTTTAATTGTGATGAGATAAAAAATGGACTCTGTTTGTTTGGGTTTTTTCTTTGGGTGGCTGTGCAAATTGCAGCCTGAGGAAATTTCAGTAGGGTTCTGGCCTGCATGATACAAGCTAAAAGTTTCGAACTCAACACTTAGTAGCCACAAACATTGGTATGATGGATCTTTGAAAATGTCCTCACTAGTAAAATTTGAGTCCATAAGCGTTCACCAAAGGTAAATGAAAAAAGGATGCAAATTTTGGCAATGTAATAGCATAAGTTGATGCAAGTATTAATAGGAAATATTAACTTTTTTTGTAACAGATTTCTCTCCTAACGCCTAACATGTCCAAACCTGAAAAAGGACCTGTAAGACAAATTTGGACAGTTTCTTAGCTATTTTATTACAGAGGCCCCCATGAATGCAAAATAATTCCAACACATGTTTCTATGGCCCACTTCGTAGCAAAGGTCAAGCATTAGATTGATTTATGATTAAATGAGCTTCATGGTTATGTGATCTTTCGGAATATCTGTTATCTGTACTCAGGTTCTCTAGTCACTCCTAAATAATTTGAAGGTGCCTAACATAGATAAATCACATAAAAGAAAGTGAAATATGAGACTAGAAAATATGGAGGCTGTAACATAAGTAAAAATAATCCCCACTGTTTTTAAAACTCATGAAGGTATGCCTTTCATCTTCTTTACTGAAAGCATGATCTGGTCATGGAGTGCTTTGCCACAGTCTCCAATAATAACATGTCAGACTTTAGCCTTTGTTTTTCATGGCAAATGACCCTGTATTGGGCCACTTTCACTTCTTGCTCCTTGGTTTCTGTGAAAGGGAGTTGATGTATGTGGAGCAGGAGCTATGAGTGCCCAGCAATGCAGACTGAATGCTCACTATAGACACAACTAAGAAAGATGTCATATGAAGAATTGAGACTCTGATGTACTTTTCAGTTTCCTTAGAATGTGCCAGTATTTTTATGAGATGTTTGCTTTTGCTACAGAACATTTTATGTGAGAAAGGAGAAGGAGTAGTTAAATTAAGTCCATCTTTTCCAACAGAAGGGGTTTTTCTACCAATGACTTTCTATTAGCAATGAAGTTTCAGTCTCAGTGAAGTCTTCCTTTAGTGAAATAGGGTTTTCCACTGTTGCAGTGTTCAGTCCAGTTAGAAACCAAGCCAAAGCTACACAGGTGCAGATCGTGTTTTAAACCAAGAAAATACACTGTACATCAGTGCAACCATACCTGTAGAAGAAAATCCATAATGTCGACAGTACTTTTGGCAATATTCTGTTCTTGATCATTTGCAATATAAAGATAACACTCTAAACAAGCCCTTTGGCTCAATAACCATACCATACTAGTAGGGAGTAGTGATAGTTGTGTACTTGAGCCAATATTCCAGCTTCTGTTCAAGGTTAGATATATGGATTGTCTTCACACACAATGTATTATTTTAGATCCAGTAAAATGTAGAGAGCAATCAGCATATAAATGCATGGCATACAAAAGACCAAGAGTAGTTCAGAGTCTGGGAAAAAAGTTCATGATAGTCAAACTAAAGTTTAATAGAAATACACTTTTGGGAATGTCTTTTGCTGTCAAATGAATCTGAGTGAAAATAACAACAATTTTAAAATATCTAATATATATAATAAATAATATTGTTGTATGTGATAAATCATGACATAATAATAGATTATGTATAGTATATCACATGTGATAATATAATAGTTTAATAACATATTTTGCTATAATTTCTATTATAACTATAGTATTTAATTTACTTCGTAAAGTGTATAAGGTAAAATTTCTTTGGAAATGTCAGTTTGCTGATAGCATAAGCAGTGTTTTATTATGGAGGTGTACAAAACACTAGTCACTATTTCTAAGTAAGCGATTAAATGAACATACTGAAGATCAATAACTACCCAAGTGTTAAGTCCCTCTATTTACTCAATATAGTAATCTTTCCCTGTAAAACAAACAAATAAATCTTCAGTAAATTCAACCAAAACATCAGGCAAAAAGACTGACCAAAAGGCTAACCACATAAATGCTGTATACAGCACACTGAAGTCAAACAGAGGTTGATCAGAGTTTATTATCAGCCAAACTCTGGAGAATGAAAGGCAAAGGCATCATCTGGAAACTCCTGTAACTGAGAAGTAGGATTCATTCCCTGAGGCTGAGCTCTCTGCTGATATGTTTACCTGTTACAGCTCCCAGATTAGTTAAAAGCTAGTTTGGGTATGTTGACAGTTGAGTATTAACAGTAGCATAAATGATCCAAAGAACGTCCTACTTTTTGTCTTGTTCTACCTGAAAATGTTTTCAGTCACTTTCCATTCTTGTTGCATAAGTCTGTTATGATTCTAACTTGCTTGAGGCTTTAAAGATATTCGGGAATAAGCTGATCTGCACATAGTTGATGACACGGAGACAGTGCAGAGGTTTGTGCACCACTACTATTTGAACATATCTGTTCTTTTCACTGAGGAAATCCATAGCTGTTCATGTTGAAATTTTCAGCTTTCACATGTAGTCTGAGGAGGAGCGGTTGCAAAATCTTGGTGTCTTAAAATGATAAGAAGCATTATGAACCTTATTTCCTATCTGAAAATCCAAGGCTGTCAAGAGTAACAGTAAGACTTCTGTAGCCAATGAGTGAAAGGTGAATATACATGTATGCCAACACAGGTTCAGGCTAGGAGTTTCTTACCTCAGCAAGTATTTTGTCAATGAATCATGTCTAGTTTTCTTTCACTCAGATTGTGCTTTGATTCATATATTGTGAATGTACTGAAACTCTGGAATCTAAATATAATGAAAAGGTAAACATAGACCCTAAATGACTTCAAGAAGGGATAGGTAATGCCCAGTCTTCTACGATTTGCCTCAACGATGCACACAGATACTCATTGAGAGAGGCAGTTGTGAATTACTCGACCATACTTTGTGTTCCTTTTGCCCAGCAATATTCATCAGTCTAGATAAGATTTCATTAGGAGGATTTTTCACATGAAAAAAATGGTGAAACTCAAGAGAAGTTCAGCCCTGAGCAATCATTATTTAGAATCAAAAAGGAATTGAAGAGTAGGTTCTAGTCTTTACTTTCTTTCAAAAATTCAAGTAAAATATACAATGATTATGAATCTCTTAGGCCATGAGTGTATATTTTAGCCCCTGAACTAGAGAAGCAAGCCAGATAGAATGTATCGAAAAGCTGGATTTTACAGTCCTGAGGTTTGAACATTTGCCTGAAATATGAAAGACACACATTCTTATACTTATTCAGTGGTTCAGCTTGACCCTTCTGTTTCTCACTGCAGCGTCTAAACACAGAGCTAGTGGCAGGCCTATCTTGGATACATTGGTCTCTCTATCTTGGAAGATAGGTCTCTGGTACATTGTTTAAAAATATTAATTTTGTTCCATCACTGAATTACAATTAAACTTAGAAACCTTAAACTTTTTTAAAAAAGGAATTTTTAAAAATTATTATTTCTGTTCATATCTTAAAACATGAAACATTATGAGATTGAAATATCCTGCACCCTATATGTGAGCTGTCATCAGTAAAATCATTGGTTATGAAACAGAGTTCTCTGAGGTCCCTCTGGAAGTAAGTAATAGAGATGATGGAAACATGGTCACCTCTCATAATACTTCCCATTTCTTTGTCAGGACTTACCACACAGGGAAATACAATATGAAGGAATGGAATCTTTCCTGGTGGCAAACCTGATATTTCCTTATCATGCTCAAAGCGGACTCTGAAACAACAACTGACAAAGAAAGAGATGAACCAGTTTGAGCACCTCACCAGCCTCTAAGAGAGAAATGTGTCAGTAGGTTGTGATATGTGATCCTATTACTAACTTAGGACCCTGAATTTAGGGGTTTTTTCCTTCTTCCAGGCAAAGACTGATGAGCAATATTAACAGGGAGTTGTCATCACAGCAGTGTTTTGTAATTTCTAAAAATCTCTGGAAAAATGGTCTGGGAATCTTAACTTCTGAGAAAGAACTGCCTGCTAGTCCTGTTTATTTTATTTACATTTACATGAAATTACTTTCTTATACAAATCCAAATAACATAATTTCAAAGCAATAGGTTCCAAAGCACCAAGAATGTGTCCTATTCAGTTACATGCATGCATGAACATGCACAAACATACTCATACAGAGACACACTTTTTTCTACTACATAAGGACTTGCATAGTGTTATGAAATTCTTTAGATGCTTAGAAATAAATTATGCAGTGATAGGGACATTATAGTTATACAGAAATGTATATTCTCCCTCTTTGCTTATTCTTACTCACTCTTTGTTTCACGTGATATCATGACTAAACTGATTGGCATTGATATTTTTAATGGCTATCTCTGAAAGCAAAGATGAGATTGATCAAAGTTTGAGTCTTTCAAATCCAAAGTCTTACAAAAAAAGACACCAATAGTCTATTCTATTAGGTTTGATAACACCAAACTTATGCAACTTTATTTCTAGGAAATCATCAACAGACACTGTAAAGACAATATGTGATCCATTTATAGTTTACAGACAGATTGATATAAATGAAATCTATGGCATCCATGTGTAACTAAGCCTGACTCCTGCACTGCTAAATTTATAAGACTTAAGAGGCTAAGCTCTGCTAGGAGGATTGATTGATAAGATTAGAATTGTCTGTGGGTTTTGGATCTATCAGGGTAAAGAGTATAAAAAGTGATGACACAAAGCTCTATATAGAAGTTTTTAAGCAATAAGTGGGTCAAAACCACAAAGATCATGTTTATTTGTACCAAAGACTTATTATGTAACCATTGATATTTCCTAAGAACAATATAAATACTGTAGACTAATTCTAGCCCAAATGCTTCATTCAGCATCTGCGTATAGCTCTCATTGCCACTAATTTCCATGTGTTGTTATAGTTATTAATTCTTAATATTTTATTAATTTTCATTGCCTCTGTAAATATCTGGTTAGTCAAACAGGTAACACAGAAAACAGTCCCTGTTATAAAAGAACATCTTCGTGGTAATAGGAAAACCACAGGTGAATGAAATGGTAAAATGGCGCTTCCAGTGAAAGGATGACTCAATTATAAAACAAAGTTCACTCAGTAGCTTGAGCACACAATAGAAGTAGTAATTTCCAGATATTATAGATACTATTATAAACCAATAATGATTTAACTGCCACAAAACCTCTTGTGAGGTGAAAAAGGGTTATAGCCCATATTTTACAGATGAAGAAAATGATGCACAGTAATTTTATACGCCTCCATCTTGATGTGCCAAAGCTAAAACACTTGTGCTTTGATTTCACAGTTGATGAACACCTACAGCTCTAAGTGAAGTTAATCACGAAACACAGAGTTGTATCTGGAAGCACTATGAACACATTTTTTTCAGTCAAGATTGAAAGGGTGATTTTTATTTTTATTTTATAATATTTAAACTATTCTTCATCCACTTTTATGTTTCCAAGATTAGATCTTGGCTTTTGTAGTGAAAGATGCTTTTTGTCATATTATGTTTGGTATTTTATAGTTTCCACTATACTGCCTGGAAGGAACATTCAGCCTGAAAGTCTTTATTTAGTCTTTTGTAAGTCTCTCCCTAACAACTTGCTTTTTATGTCTTCCTTTCTATTATGATTAATAGTTTACATTTGTATTTAGAATGCTTCAAGCTACAATCATGGCAATCCCTTTTACAAAATCCTTCTATGTCTTCTGACACTACATGAATATTTGTGTTTGATCATTTTTTCTTATGGGTATGCAGTGAAGATAGTATGTAGGTGTGGTTTCTCAGTATATTTTATAGTAAATGTTTTGCTTCTTTCAGGGGCACAGAAGCCTCTGCCTACAGAGTACAGTGTGCTGGACCCAATGACTAGAAATACTTTCAGACCTCAGAAATCACTCACAAACACACACACACACACACAAACAAACCATTGGGATTCTCCTTTCCACAGGCTTTCTTTAGTACTTAGATCTATCACATGGGTATTATGGCTGATCTAATCTAATTGGCCCACCAATCACCAGTCCACCCTTTGACACCAAAACAAAATACATTTTTTAGCAATATTTAATCTTTCAGAGCTAAGACTTCTTAATGTAAAACAAGGGTTCTGAGGAACTGAGGTACGGTGATGAAGATAAAATCCTCCTCTGTAACAATATGTTACATCAGCACAAGTCACACATGGCTCCTCTTTCAGAGTTTTCTAGTATAGCTCACTGACATTGAAATGTGATCAATTGTTAAGTTAAAACATATAAAATAGTTCTCTTAATGAAGAAATTTTAAGAAATGAATAAAAAATATATGTGTAAAGCAACAATAACTTTGGAAAAGGATTTACTACACTGTTAAAAAACCCCAAAACAATAGCTTAGAAAAGTCAGTAGTTGTACCAAATACCATACAGAACAGTATCAGTGACTGTAGTTTTACGGTGCCTCTGAAACATAATACACCTTGAGAACATCCTTAATGGGATGAGTGACTTCCCCTCTGGACTTATAAATGGAAGTCTCAGTGTAGTACAAAATTCCTTTTACCCTGTATGCTGATATCTCTATTTCTAAGAATATACCTGCGACCAGGCTTTTTAAAGCATTTAGACTAAACTCACCTTAAATTCCTTTGCCTAATCAAAGGCAATAGAGAAGTCCTTTGAAGAGATTTCTGAAGAGCAATATAGAGGGCCTTAGAAAGAGGCTGACTGAGGATTTACTGGGAACCAGGAAATGGATTTGAGTTAGCACAATACTAGGTGTAAGATAAACTGTCTAATCTGGTCCTTTCCTAAAGTTACTGAGGAACATATACAGTTTTTCTCATATGAGATTTCAGAATTTCTAATAAATAATGTGAAAAATAAATCTTGTTCCTCCTAGGATCATGAACTCTGAAAGTTTATCATTACAATTGGAAAAAACAGTTGGATAAGGAAAGTGGAGCACATGTAAATTCTACATAAAATATCCTCTTAGGGGCCTAATGTATCTCACCTAACTTACTTGCACCTGCTCTGTTGTGTCTACTTATAGACACAATTCATCCTGTTATAATGGCAATTTATAAATTTTCTGTACAGTTAATTTCAGGACAAGTTGTGTTGTAAAGTGTCTCGGTAGTAGTAAATTAGTCTTGTCTGTTGCTCTGTGCCAAGACTAATAATATATGTCAGTACCTGGAAGCTTGGATGAAGCTTTTTAATGTTGCCTTAATCTGTTGTAAGTTATTGTGGGGGGTTAGCCTTGGCCAGCAACCCCACCCAGCTGCTCACTCGCTCCCCATCCTCAACAGGACAGGGCAAGATAATAGGAATGAGAAAGCTTATGGATCAAGACAGTAAGGGAGGTCACTCACCAATTACTGTCACGGGGAGAACTGACTCAACACGGGGAAAATCAATTTAATTTATTGCCAATCAAAAATAGACTTGCATGATGAGAAACAAATTAAAAAAAATAAAACAATACTTCCCACTCTCCCCTTTCGAGGCTCAACTTCACTCCTTCACCCCCACCTCCTACTTTCCCCCAGCCCCCTCCACCTGAGGCTACACGAGCAGCACAGTGGGATGGGGAATGGCAGTTGGGATCAGTCCATAATAGTTCCTTTATGCTCCTCCTTCCTGCTCCAGACTGGGCTCTCCACAGGCTGCACATTCATTTAAGTAATATCTACGTGCTTTGGCATGGGGTCCTCCATGTGCTGCAGTGTGAATATCTGCTCCACCATGGTTCTCCAGGGGCTGCAAGGGGACCTCATCACCATGATCTTCTCCATGGGCTGCAGGGGAATCTGTGCTCCAGCACTTGGCTGAGAGAGCTGGATCTGTTTAGTCTGGAGAAGACCGAGAGGGGATCTTATCAACACTTATAAATATCTAAAGGGTGGATGTCTAGAGGAAGGGGCCAGACTCTTCTCAATGGTGCCCAGTGACGGGACAAGGGGCAAAGGTCACAAACTGGAACACAGGAAGTTCCATCTGAATATAAGGAAAAACTTCTTTACTTTGAGGGTGACCGAGCGCTGGAACAGGTTGCCCAGAGAGGTTGTGGAGTCTCGTTCTCTGGAGATATTCGAAACCCGCCTGGGCACAATTCTGTGCAACCTGCTGTAGGTGATCCTGCTCTAGCAGGGGGGTTAGGCTAGATGATCTCTAGAGGTCCCTTCCAATTCCTACCATTCTGTGAATCTCTGAATCTGTGAGCACATCCTCCTCCGTCTCTCACCTCACTGTCTGCAGGGCTGTCTTCTCATACTTTCTTCCTCTCTCTTCGCTGCCTGTGTAGCATTTTGCCCTTTCTTAAATACATTTTTCCAGAGGTGCCTCCATCTTGGCTGAGGGGCTCAGCTGTATCCTGCGGTGGGTCTGCCGGAGCTGGCTCACAGAGGCCACCCCTGCAGCCCCCTGCCTGCAAAAGTGTTGTCATTTACTCCCAACATAGTTATCCGGAGAAACTGCTGAGATAATTTGCTATCAATAATATAGTGAACTCAAAGCTGGTGGGGGTTTTTTTGTTCCTTTCATGAATTAGCAACAAGTAACATGAGGTTTTCACTCATCTGTGGTTTTCCCATTTCCTGATGTCTAGTTTGTGGTAGGACATTATTTTAATGTCACACTTACTTTCCTTGAGCTAGGGCTGTGTTGTTATTGTTATAAAAGTTGTATGTTTTTAAGACATAAGATACTATTTCTTGTGAGTGATTGGAAGACAAGGTTTTACAACACTAATATTCTTTTCTTCCTTTGAAGGTATGTTAGCAAAGCTAAGAATAATGAATATATGTTGCATATATGTAAAAATTCATTATAGTAAATAATAGATAGTGGTAGTAGAGCTGCATAGTTAAATTTTCATTACATTTTCCATTATAAAATCTGTCTGCAGTTGTTTATAGCTTTTCTAAACTCATACAGTTGGAATAACAGAGAACTCATGCAGAGTGCTTACATGCCCAAAAGCTTGCCATTTTTCTACGAGTTGTATCAGTTGGTCTAATAAAAATATTACGTCCCTCTTATAAGCACACCTGGTTTCTATTTTTAGACCACTGCCATGGTATACATGACATACTAATTCACTCTGCTTTATTTCTTTGCTCTATTTCTGTACAAGATACAAGATGCAGAAAACCCCTTTCTGAACTAGTGTCTCAGCATGGCGCTGAGCTGTGCCTTGTGGACGGACTAGCTCTAGCACTGCCCTGTACTGCCCAGTGCAAGCATAACTCACTGATTAGTATCCGACTCTGGCACAGATCTGCTGTCTGAGCTTGTTAAAGCATTCTCACTATCCACTATATGGTAATTTTCACATAACAATAGAAAACAGATGTTTTGAATAGATAATGAAATTACAATTCTGAAGTAAATAAGTGCAACATTTTTCAGCTTCATTGAACTGAGGTACTGTGAATGGATTTATCTCACCTAATGTGTGTATCTAAAAGTTAGATTAAGATTCCTTATTTGCTGGCAATATTGCCTTAAAGTATTTCTCTCCCCTGCAGACCCATATTTTTTCTGCCTCAATCTGTATTGCACTATTTACCCCCCTGGTTTATAGAAACGTATAAGCAACTGGACTGAGAAACTTAAGTCAACAAATTGCCAACTACATACTTCTGAAATTGCAAATGAAGTCTCTGAATTTCAGCTCATCATTTCAGTTCTACTTTATAGTCAAAGTAAAAAAAAATAGGCATCCCTGAAAGGTGTCTATTTTTCCTCAGTGGTATAAAGGGATCCAACTTTGACTTAGACAAGTAACTTTTAGACAACTGAAGCTGGATGAGATGAATCACATGCAGCATGAATGCAGCTTTAAGTACTGAAAATGAATCTGAGCTTTGCTACAGAAACAATAGGCATACTGCTTACTTGTCCTTAATTCTTTTTGAAAGTGATTTGGAAGATCTGTTAAAAATCCCACAAGAGCTAAAATTTTTAGGTGTTGGAGAACCCAATTCACATGAGTCATAAATTATTATAAATACCTAAGCCCTCTTTGACTGTCAGTAGTCTTACTTTCTTTTTGAATGCGAAAGGTTTTTTTCTTGTTACCTCATACTAGTACATGGGCTGTGCATGGATCAGAGGTTATCTGTTCTCTAACTTTCCTTTACTACTCTTGCCATAAGTTCTGAACCCTCTAGTTCAAGCTTTAGTTTACGGTGCTCTATTTCTTATAAGGACAGCATCCTGTAAAGAAAGGAGGAGATAGTTCTCCTTGCTCAGAAATTTGCATGTGAACGCTAGCTACAAAGCAAGTAAATGCACATTCACCATGAGCACAGTTCATGGAGTGATGAGGACACAAAGAGCCTCAGAGGGAATGATTGTTTCACAACAAGGAGCTCATGCATTTCAAATTGCTCAGCACCTGGGCTTGAAATGAGTCCATGCTCCTGTTGCTTAATACTGTTGCACAGTAGTTTTGGCAACAAGACTGACAGCTTGAAGGGTTATTCTCAAAATCATACAGCATGTTAAATTCTGGTAATGTATTTTTTTCCCTTCCCTGGCAAAATTACAAGAAAAAATTGGCCGGATCTTTATAGATGTGCATCTGGCTGAATGGCAAAGCCTGGCTATCAATTTTATCACTATTAATTTATTATTTCCTGTTTTTTGCACTTTACTTAGCTGACATAAAACTTAAGAACTTAAAAAAAAATCACTTTTTTTCCCACCTAAGGGATGAGTACATGTGCTCGTGATTTTCAGACACTGTTTCAATTAACTTTTGACTGCTTTAGTGGCATTGAGAATCTAAAATTTGTAGAAATATGAAAGCTGATAGCTACCTGCAAAGCCATATGCTCTCTGTATGAATGCCCATAGAAGGTCAGACTGAATGTCCGTTTAGCCCAGTACTTCTTCTTTGTAAATTTGTGATGGATACATAGGGAAAGAATAAGAAACTAGGCAAATGTAGTATTGTTCTGCCCTCATATTCCATCCTGTCTTTAACTTGAGGCCTTCCTTAACCATTTCATGCTGCAGAAGAATGGGGAAAAGTTTTAGAGTGGTAGGGTGAATCAGAGGGATGTTCTGTTAACCAAGAGAGAGTTCCAGCACAAAGTCTGGTCATGAATTCTTGCTTGGAACTGCCATACTATTACACTTGTGATGTTCTTACACTTCTGTGTAGTCAGCCACCATTGATTCCTGTCAGAAACAGGATACTGGACGAAGCGTACAGTTAGTCTGACTGATAAGGAGCTTTATAAAAATGTATAAAAAAATAATAGAATCACAGAATGATAGAACATTGCAGGCTGGAAGGTAATTCAGGCACTTTCTAGTTCAGCATCAAACCAGCTTCAGCTATGAGATCAGACCAGGTTACTCAAGTTTTTGTCCAGTTGGGTCTTGAAAACCTCCAAGGATGGAAACTACATAGTCTCTCTGGGAAACTGTTCCACCGCTTGACTGTCATCATAATAAAAAAGGTTTCTCCTTATAACCAGTATGTCATATTCTGCTTATGTCTTTTAATTTATGACCGTTGTTTCTTGTCCTCCCACCCTGCACCACTGTGAAGGATCTGGCTCCACCTTTTTGATGAAGAAGTTGAGCTCACTCCAGTTGATTGATGTTTTCTTTTCCTTGTCCTTGACAGGGGTGGAGAGGAATGTCAGGGGCAAACTGGCCCTGTGGTCTAATGCATAACAAGCATAGAGGAACAATCACTTCTCTTGACCTACTGGCCATGATGTTGTTCATAGAGCTTAGGTTCTTGTTGACCATCTTGCTGCCAGAACACACTGCTGTCTCACATTGAGCTCGTGGTCCATTGGAGGCCCTATGTCCTCTTCAGCAGAGCTGCTCCCCAGCCCATCAGTCCCCAACCTGCAATAAGTTCTTCCCTTCCAGGTGCAGGACTTTGCATTTGTCCTTGTTGATTTTCATAAGGTTGACCTATTCCTCCAGCCTGTGCCTAGTCTCTCTGTACAGCAGCCCTGACCTCGAGCATATTGATTGATCCTCCACAGTGTGGTGACATCTGCAAACTCTGTGAGAACACACTCCTTTGTCTCCTGCAGGCCACCGATAAAGATGTTAAACAGGACAGACTGGAGGATAGACCCATGCGGTACTCTGCTTGTTACCAGCCTCCAGGTAGAATATAACAAATTAACCACAATAAGAGGAGGCTGCATGCATGGACCAAAGATGCCAGTTCTACAGGCTTGCCATGCCTTTTGATGATCAAAAATTTGGGAAACCTTCAAAAGGGAAAATAGGGTGAGACTGAATGTTTGTACTACGGCACCATACTGTACTGCTGATAAATCACTTGTATGCTACTTTGTGCCTAAGAAGCAAAGAGTAACCAAATTAGGGCACCTTTCAGAACTTCTGTATTATCTTTATTCTTTCCTGTACATACACAAGAAAATATGAAAGAAAGATTAACAAAATTGATAATGTTCTTCATGTGAAGACTAGCTGCTTCTAAGCATCTGGAATGTCTAATATACAACAAGCTGTGTTTTATTGGGCTGAGCATACAACCGTAAGTAGCACTCTAGTGCTGTTTTCGAGTACATCACGTTTGTGTTTTTTTTTTTTTAATTTGTATTATTACCTTAATGAAAGAAATACTAAAAGTTATATATTTGTGAAAGACATAAAATACATGCTTAAAAATCACAAAAATAGAAGATACTGTTTAGCTATTTATTGTTGTTACTATTTATTATTTCTTTATTATAAACTGCTTGCAGACCAGAAAAGTGTCTCAGCATCTTTCAGTATTTTTTATTAAATTATTAATATATTTTCTTTTTAGAAGTTACAGATTTCAAAAGTACTGTACTTTGTGGATTTTTTTTTTTTTAACAGGCAGAAAGTTGAAAGTATTGCAATACTCTTATCTCAAATTGTTATTAGAATGGAAACAAAATAATGTAATTAAGATATAAGTCTTTGATATCTCCCTTTGTTGTTATTTAGGATGGGGGAGTCCTGTTTTTCTGAGTGCCTGTTCCAGATGAACAGTGCTTTGCCAGATTCTTGATAGCTATCTGGGCTTTGGTCTTTCAGTTTTGAGGTCAGAGCATTAACACATTTGCATTATAAAAAGAAAGAAAACTTGTTGGGAATCCCAATATATATTTCATCTGGTTTAAAGCCTTAATCCTGGATTCTGAGTGCTGTGTGGTTTTAAGAGTATTAGTACAGATTTATACAAAATGGCTTGATACTGCATGTGTAAGCACTTTCCACCAACATCAGAAAGTTAAATAAAAAAAATAAACCTCGATCAGGGTTAACAGGGTCTAATTGCTGGAGCCCTGGGAAGACCAGATGGCTGTGTGAAACAACTATATTGCTTTCTTGCTGTTGTTCTGGAGATAGCTTTTCAATCAAGGACCTTTTATCTTTATTTTTAATAAAAATACAAAAAGAATCTGTGTCAAAGACTTTTTAAAAAGTTTTGTGGTGGGGGTTTTTATAAAACTTTCTGTAGCTGTTGATTCACTCTGAACACCAGCCACTGTCTTACTTTTGTCCTTAGAGCCTACTTCTGCTACATGCCTGTTTCAGGGCAGATGGGAATAGTTGGCACAGCAACTGGCCAAAATTCAGATACTCTATTTTGTGTAATAAAACCTACATAATGATATTTCTATATTTGGTTTTGAACCAAATCATGCAGAAACCAAATTTGCTAAATTTCCCATGAACAGAAATTCTAAAGAAGAAAAAAAAAAAGGCATTTTCCCCTACCACTCTCTGTTTCCATCAAGTAAAATAAATATACTGGGACCTGCAGCTGCTAAGCGAAAATCACATTCTTTAGGGGATCAAGAGGCTGGGGAATGAGTCAGCTCAAGAGTCAGGACATCTTAGAATCTTTGGCCAAAGGACAATCTGCCCAGTGAGGCTTCCTATGGTCACACCCCATTGATCTCCAGCAGCTGCTACAGTGGAATTAACATTCTTGTCAAGTTGACTGCTGCTAGCCCTGTGAAATTGTCACAACTGTCCATTTCAACATTTCCATGCCAAGAAACCTGGAAAACCCAAGAACCCAGATTTGGTATAAAGCTCTCAAGGCTGCTAGGCTCTTCCTGCAGAGCCAAGAGCTGACCCCTGTTTAAAGGTGGAGCTCAGCAATTGGGATCCGAGAGTGTGAAAACCTTGCCATAATAAACTGTCCTAGCACCAGGGATAATGAGATTTCATTCACAGGAGAAAAACACATCATATATAAAATACTATACTCTTCAGAACCTTGGATTCCCAGTCACTAATAGCAGATAAGAATTCTGTCAGGTTTTCCTCATAGAGTCATGTTTCTGATTTGGTAGAAATTCCTTGAATTCAAGATCTTTAAAGAGAAATATTTTAGGTACAATGAAGATTTTTTTTTTCTGCTAAAGCTTCATTTTACTGAAAAAAATCTGAATAGATTAAATTTGCTCTTTATTCAAATTAGAAGTTATAACAAAAAGGTAACTTTCTGCATCTACATATTGATTGGCATCCAGTGTCCTTCAGTTTTCATATTTCACCTTACTTCCTAAAGCATTTGATGCTCCCAAATCTGAGGTGTCCTCAAAACAAGCAATTTGGATAGCAGGGCATCTAAGTTAAGTCTTAGGAAAATACTGAGAACAACCTGACTGTTGTCACTCAGGATATTGGGATTATGTCCCATTCCAAGAAAAAAAAGACCTCATTGCTAATGTCATTAAAAAACAAGACAAAATAAAAATTACCCAACTGTTAGGAAATGCTAAAACTAGAATAGGGAATTAAACTGAAATCATAATTATGTCACTATTTCAATCTGTTGTCGACATCTTAAATACTCTGCAGTTCTTGTCTTTCCATCCCAGGACTGCATAGAGGACTGTAAAAAAGTTCAGAAAGCAACAAAGATGATCAAAGATATAGAGTGAGTTTTAACAAAATTTTTGAGGGAAAAAAAAAAAAGCAAAGCTGTTTAGTTTGCAAAATAAAAGATAGGGAAGGGAGGTGTAATAAAGATGTACAAAATCCCAGGTGTCATGGAAAGGATAAAAAGTTGTTAAAGGCTCATTTTTCCCACCAGTATAAGAGCAAAGGGGTAAAAAATCAAGCTAGTTGAAGCCAGATACAAGAGAGAAGTCACTAACAAGACATTTGAGTCGGAGCTTGCTTCCAGAGGATGCTGTGGGAACTAATGAAACTGAGTTTTGAAAGCAAAATCTACTGAAGTTTTTGTGAGGGTGCAGAGCAGGCTTTCTGTGATGGTGCTGGAGCCATGGGGGCTCCCCAGAGGGTCCCTCAGGGCAGGGCCTGGCAGCCCAGGCCTGTGCCAGGGCAGACAGGGACACCAGGACAGCCCCAGCCCTGGCCCTGGGCACCCCCCTGGGGACAGGGACAGGCTGCAGCTTGGCCAGGATGAGGGCCCATGGCTGGGCAGGGCAGGGCAGTTGGGAGCTTGAGACTGGCCCTCGCACATCAGGGGCTGACATTGGTTCCTGGGTCAAGGGTATGGTGGAGGGAGCTGTGCGGCAGGGACAGTGAGGCCTGTGAATGCCCCAAGGGCCCGAACAGGTTGCCAAACACTCTCAGAACATCCTAGATCTGTAAAAAAACTAGAGCCTGGAAGGTACCAGCAGGAATTATGATGCTTTTCCTGGTTTTATACTCTTCCTCAACATTCATTTTTTTGGTCACTGCCATGATGGCTTCTTCATCTAGGGTCAGGACCTTTGTTCTGAACCAATACAACCATGTTTTATATTTGTACACAAATTACACAAGAGTAGGTAGATAATTAAATTCAGGTCTAAATCATAATTCAAAAAAGGAAAATCTCTCTAGTTTTAGGTGCATAGCTGTTTGACATGAATCTGGTTTGTTTTGTGTTGAGTACCATTTAATTCCTGTTGAGACATCTCTATCGTATTTGGTCAGAGTGACACCACAATCAATAATCTATGGGATCTGGTTTTACTTGCACTTTCCAACACATACTGTCATTACCTGGATAAATGAATATTTAATTATTCTATGCTTTTTCTACACTGTGGACTAAAAGAACTCTTTTCTTTCCATCCTTTTTATCTCTGTCCCTTCCCGTACACCAGTTTCTATGACCACAGTTACAACTGGCATCTGGAAGATAAAAAATGTCAGTTCTGGAGCCATTTTAAGGTGTGGATCCCTGAGATGCACTCTCTAGATCTCCAGTTGAAAAGGTGCTGACACCCAGTACTCAACACCTGTTGCATATCCACTGTGCAGTCATTTTGCACATCTGCTTAAGACACTGGCAGACCTACATACTTGTAAGACAGATCAGGTGATATCATGTCCCTGAAGATATAGAGAAATATTAAATACAGGTCTCCTCTATGCCTTAATATCTGAACCTTAACATAAAAGGAATAAGAACCCATATCATTGTGTTTTCTGAATAAATGCTAGCAAGGTCAAAATCCCTCCAGAAAAAAGATTAAGAGTGTGATTTGGGCTTATTTTTACTGCTATTTTAAATTTAAGAAACATGTTTGAAAAAGCAGTTCTTTTTCTATTCTGTGTGCCACTTTGGAGAAAAAAGGGAATATGTGCCCATGAAATTAATTTATTTTTATTGTCAAAAAACAATGGTATCTTGAACACACATTACAGATCTAAAAAGAATTGTTTATTTACCTTTAGGAACAGGCCCCAAAATTGTATATGAACTACCTACATAAAGCCAAAGTGTCATGATAATCCAAGCAACCATGAAACAAGATTTATCTTTGTGAAATCCTCTAATATGCTGACCTAAACATTCATAATGCAAGAATATTTCTTCATTTTTGGTCTAGTCTGCTTAGCTTAGGAAGCAAACTAGAATTTAACAGAGTTGTAATCATGCAGTAAGAACAAATGCAGGAGATTTTACCAGTTCTCCTCCTTAGTACAAAGCCTTGCTACTGGAAAGACAATGTAGTTTTCAGACTTGAACTTTTATAACATTAAAAGCTTTTCATAGTTTCCTTAATAACAAACTGTTAAAATCACTTTGGAGTTGTATATGTTACAGTTTCTGAATCATGACCTATATGATCTTTTTATTATTTTTATCTGTGGGCTGCATCATCTATAAAGCCTTTACTTACAGTAACCCATTTACCCCCATCTTTACTTTTTAAAAACATATATTTCATTAATATTTTCATTAAAAGCCCCCAGATTACTTGCCTCAGGAGTCCAGCTTTATTTTATGAATGGTGAACAAGATCAACATATAGATCATAAACAATGGTGTTATTCAGTTTGAAGATATATGGGATTTTAATTGCATTGTAGAGAAGAAACTTAAATTTCCTGTCATCTGTTACAAATATTTCATTCTATTGTTCTTTTGAAAGGTCAAATCTAGAATGTCACATCTGCAAGGACACCCGTGACCCTTCTTGGCATTCAAGGTCTTGGAAGATGGAAGCAGGAAGACTGAAGAATGCTTCCCTGAGTATCCAAAATAGATTATTAAAAACTTATTCCAACAGCTGAGTTCCCTAAGGCATCAGTGTTATGTACACATATACACAAAAGGTTTAGCATTTAAAAATATCAGGGAGCATTTCCAAATCAGTCCCCAATGACTCTTACAGCTTCTTTCCTTTGTTTGTTGCTGGTTTGTTGGATTTTATGGTTTGGAGTTGGGGGGGGGGGGGGGGGGGGGGGGGGGGGGAGAGGGGATTGCCTTTAATTATTATTATTTTAACTTTTTAGAATTCCTCAGAAACAAAAGAAAGATGATTTATCTGAATACCAGTAGCCCTGGGAATTTTCTCTGATGAAAAAAACTATATCTATTTTATGCATATCTCATCTTTACAAGCCCCTTGTTTATGAATACTAATACTAATGGCATTCCTTAACTCTGGACCTTAATGGGAAAAAAAGTAGCAGGGGAATTTCTTTAGGGAATTCTGATATTTAACTACTTCCTTTTTATTAAATAAGTTTCAAAACAAATATCCAACAAAATAAGGAAACTTTTCACCAAACGAAGAAAAAAAAGTTAAAATGGGAGACTGGAAGCCTTTTCTTTTATGTTCACTAATCTTTGAGAGTTGTACTTCAAGTTCCTCAACTCCACCTTTTTTCTGAAATCCTTGTTGCTGGTCAGACTGCATCTTTTTCTCATGTATCATGGCCATTCAATTCTCTGCAATGCAATTAAAATCCCATCTTTCTTGAAACTGATTAAATCTTGCAACATCTGTGAGGGAAGAAAAGAAGGTATAAACATTCTCTTTTCCTTTACACAGATGGGAGGCACAGACCAACAGAATGTAAAATACTCAAGTGGTTGCTAGATGTTAAGTCCTATTCAAATAAAAAATGTGGGTTTGTGTTTTACTGCTTTGAGTTCTAAGGGATTTGATTAAGATCACTGATCAAGTCACTGTTAAGAGCCAGAATAAACACAAGTCTTTAGACTTCCAATGCCAAAGTGGATCACTCTACATGCATTTAAAAAGACACAAGACAACAGGGAGATGAGCTGTAATTAAAGGGGCCAAATATTTTCTGGGAAAGAGTAGAAGGTTTCTCACCACCTCAGGAAAAAGGTTTTCATAATCACTTTGGCTTTAAACTAAGAAGTCCAGATGATGTTTCAAGCAAAATTAAAGATTAGTTATGAAAGAACACATGGAAATAGAATTTAAAACATTTTTCCCCCTTCATTCTAGTTTGAATCACAGACCTAAAACTGTGTTAATTCCAGCAGTCACAAGACACTCAGCTGCTATTTCATAAAGGGTTTATATCAAAGCAAAAATTACACTTTTGAGAGTGTGCTTTTCTTTAAAAAGGGAAATATCACTTAAAAGTCACCTATGTTTTGCCAGAGAGCTGTGAAAATTTGACAATGTGAGCTCTCTAATTCCACACAAATGATGCCTTGCTCTCCTAGGTGACAGATTCTGTCAGGGAGAAAGTCTTTTATTACGTACTTTTTATGCTGTAAACTTGCCTGGGAGGACAGACTTTTAAAATTCTTTTATTTTTTGTTGATTTCTAAAATGATTATGTAAGTTCTTTATTTTTACTCATTCTAAGATAGTAGTACTGGAAGGTAGCACAGAGGACTCATAGACTGTCTCGTGCAAGTTGAAACATATCTTGAACTTAATAAGCAATTACTGTGGCAGGGCTTTGCATTTTTCAGTCTGTGAATTTCTTTAAGCTTTTTTCAGTGACGGAAAGCAAAACACTTGACCCCATGAAACTTACAGAAATTATGTCCTATAGAAGTTTATTATTTCTCTTCCCCTTAATTGCTTGTGCTTATTCACTGAAACATATCTCATATTATACTTTGGATTAATGAGAGATGTTGGGCTCTTGTTACATACCTTTATACCTCGGTAATGAAATCCTTGGTGCCTTTGTGAGATCCATGCTCCTGATATCATTGGAATATGTAAGAGACAATCGCTGCTGTCCACAAAAATTGTAAGTGCATACATTTCAGCAGCATTCTTTCTTGTTAAAGAAGAGAGAATTACTGTAGTGACACACCTCCATGTGCGTAATGCAGCTGAGATTACAGGATTTGATGCAAGGCTTTGTGTATAATGTTTCTGCTTTTATCTGTGCTTCAACCAGAAGCAGCTGGAGCAATAACTTTGTCACATTGGATCCTTACAGAAGCAAAGTTTCCTCTGGTTTAGCTGTCTTAAATTTCAGGGTACAAATAAAACTTTTCCTCTAAACTACATTTTTTGCTCTCAGCATGATCCTGATGCAGTTCAAACAACATCTATCAGATTTTTCTTTGAGATTACATACTTTTATATTTTCTTCACACATAGCCCTGTGTCCAGAATGAGGCTAAAAAACTCTATGCTTCTTTTTCTGTGTGGTTGTTCATTGTGCCAAGAAAATGAGACATGTAGAGCTGATTTAAATAACAATATTTTAGTTTTCATTCAACTCTGGATATAACAATGAGAAGAGATCCATTATCTGTATCACCGTCACAGAAGAATTATGTCCTGCAGAGTGCATGTGTCTTGCTTGAAAGTTTGCTAAGCTCCTATTTCAAGACATTTTTCCACATAAGTGATTGCTGTGTTTGCCAGAGGGATGTAGAGCAAATGAGACAGGAGGTGATATGTGTGTAAATTAAAGTTGCTTACACTCAGAGAGAAAACCAGATCTTTCTTTAAAGCAATGGGGATCAAATTTTTTCTTAAAAAGGGTCATCATTAAAGGGGGAAACTGTTATATGAACAGTTCCTTTCCATTCAAGATTGTAAGAAGATCCACTTTTCTTCCTGTTTACTTTGGTAAAAGAGACCCCTGACAAATGCTTCAATGCTAAATTAATTTTGCATGAGACAGTCTTTATTTTTAATATCTTTTACTAATATAAAAGGTTGAGATCAGACAACAATCAGAATCATACACCAGCCAGCTCTTCCAGAAGCCCCACCAAGCAGATCGCTTATTATGTTACAAAACCTGATTTTTTAAATTGATTTTTCATAGAGCCACACAATATTTTGATTAAAGATTTACCATTATTTGGAATTAAAAGGTCCAGTCCACAGCATGTAACTTGAAAATTTTCTTTCCCAATAATCTTAAATGTAATTCTTAATGGATACATTCGCACTGTCAAATAATTCAGTTCCCCTCATCATTGCCATATCTGGTCTCCTGATTGTACTGCACAGATATTTAAACTTCTTTTTGAAGAGAACAAAATAGCTCCCTCTGAAACACAACCTGAAAGCATTTCTGGGAACAGCTTCTTTGACAGATATCTTCCAAAAGGCTGAAGGGATAAGACAACAGTAGGCTTGTTACTGTGTGCTCTACACAGTTCTCCAATACTTTCTGAATGTGCTCTTGATCCACAAGTTCCTGAATATACCATGATAGACATTTCAAGCTATAATAATATGGGTCTGACAGTCTCCAATAAAGCCTTCACATCATTAGTTACATTTTCAACTAAAACCCAAAATGAAACAAAACCACAAAAACAATAGTTATGTCTTGTACAAAGGATCAGTGTGTGGGACTAAAAGCAAAGTCAGCGTCAGCCTCTGCCTAGTGTGAATGCAGCTAGTTTGCCCTAGACTAACCTTGAATAACATGGATGTGAACCACCCTACAAAACTTGATCTGGAAGCCAAAGGTAACTGCATGAGATAAATGTATTAAGCAGCCAATATGTGCAGCCAGTGCATAGGTATCAGTGGAGTAGTAGGGACAGTCCACTTAGAACCAAATCTCAGTCTATTCCTGCATCTATGATAATGATGTAAAAATATTTATTAGCAAGTTTTGCAGAAGACAGGCTTTGGTGGGATAATAAATGAAGAAAAGGAGAGGTTATTTCTGTATGATTGGCATAATCTGGGTGAATGACCAGAGTGGGAGCCATTCACCAAGACTGACTATGGTCTAGTGTGGTTAATCTCCCCCTCTGAGATTAATTAGTCTCCTACTCTGAACTGTTCTCCGGAGGATACTATCATACTATCTGCCTCTACTGACTACAAGATACTCTAGGGAAATTAGCCTTTATAGACAAAAATTAGCCTTTGGAAATACATTTCCTTTCCCTGGTCTGACAAATATCTACATATCTAGGATGTGAATAATGCATATGCTTGTAAAGCTTCTTGAAAGTACCACTTGGGAAAAAAAAGAAAAAAAAAAAAAAAAAGGACTCTGTTGACTGCTGTTGCACACAAAATATGCCTGTTTTGGAATAAGCTACTCTCCAGTCTAAGGCATAACTGTGAAATGCTCTAAAAAGGGAAATCAACAGGATGAACAAGATCCAAGGAAAACTATCACAAGAAAATGCTGGTCATTGATGGTGCTTTACTTCTGTGCTTGGAAGAAGCCTGTTTGTGAGGTCCTACATTTACACATATAATTAGTGCTGCTTCAGTTTTTCCTATCGAATAAGTAAAACATGCCATCTAATACTACATAGTCACAATGCGTATGAACTCTTTCACTATAAACCCCCTTTGTCAGAGGCCCGGTGCCTTTAACATAATGGACAGACATTGTTTTTCCAGAAAAAGCAAGACCCATCATCTTTTATGAAGTTTTGCGTCTGTGGCTAGTACATGCAGTGTTCCCAGATTATTCCACAGAACAATCAAGTGAGTTTTTTCTTTTACATCCTACAGTCATTTCAGAATTTACTTTTTCCCTAACAGATCTAAGATCATTAAACTGCAAATCTTTTTGAAATAAGGTAATGCAGATTCCAACATACTTTCTTATACCAAACGCGAATTCTTTGCATTTGGAACATGGAACAATGTTTTATCATGGATTTTAAAACCTTTAACAATAGAGAATTAAGAAGCAAGTAGTGACTAAACAACTACATAGGGTGATGTCAATACCAAAATTTGGGGAAGTGAAGTTCTTTTTACTCACTGATATATTTGGCTAAATTACAGCTTTCCTAAACAAAACATCTAGGTCCTGAACTGAAATAAAAGAAATTAAAAAAAATATAAAATTAGTGTGGTCATTTAGTACGTAGCATAGCATAACATATTGCTTGCAAATGAAGTAACTTTCTTTTAAGCTCATTCCTCCAAGATATGTCTCTTGAAATAATATCTGTCTAGAATTTTTTAGATACAGACATCACTAATTTATCTGCTTCACAAATGCAGGGATTGCCCAAGAAAAAAATTAGAGGACAGCATACATGCAAACAAACACAAATTCCTTCTTATTATTTTATTGCTTATAAAATGAATTATATAAAGATCCTTATTTTGCTTTAAGATAAAATTTCCAAGCATATGGTAAATATTTAGTAAAACTGTGACGTACTTTCTCCTTCTAACATGGAAATGACATACACAGGAATATATTAAGGAGAAGAATGTACATCATATCCCAGTCCAGACATAGGGATGGTGCCTCTGTGATGTCCAGACGTCTGTTTCTTCAGAAATGGTCCTCTGCAGAATACACAGGCATTTCTGAAAAGTTCATAGGAAGCACAGATTTCATTTACTAAGTTTTCTGAACAGAAGTAATAATGTAGTTTTATATTATTTAAACATAGTGCCCCAAATAGAAGAACATGTCTGCAGATGGATAACAATAGTTATAATTCCAGAGAAAGACTGCCTGCTAGAGTAATAAGTATGTTTTGGTTTTATGATAATCTTGCCTGGATTCTGAATTACCTCAACAGGAGTTTTCTGAAGCAAAGTAAGCCTTAAAGCTAAATAAGAATTTAGTTGCCTAAGGTTGGGCTTTTGACTTTTAAAAATGTTGTTCCTAGATACTTGAGTAAAACTTCCTGATATGATGTCATAAGGTAAATATTGACAGAAAATTTCAAATCTTATTGTTAAGTGTTTGCCAAACCTGCTAATAATTGTCTTTTCCCTCCATAGATTTTTTCCCATAGAATCAGGGTACATAATTTAGAGACTTGATGTGGAAGTTACAGATTTGATACCTGCATTAAATTGGTCTAATTACCCAGCCCTTGATTTCACTAGCATATAACTAGCAGAACAAGACAGCATCATATTATCTTTGCTAATCTCTACTCTGCAACTGGAGGTTTCACATGGTTATAAACAAAGAGGTCAGAAGAGCTGACAGGAAATGCCCTAAATGAAAGTCTCATGGTTTTCTCCTATATCTTTTTTCCCCTTAGAATCCCAACATAGGTAAGCTTTTGTTATTCTTGAAAATCAGATATGCTGACAGGCGTCTAACTTAAGACTTCTCTTTTTACAGTTTAAATTGTGACATCTTAGGGGCTTTTCCTCCAGTGTGCCTATTTAGGACAAGAAACGTGCAGCCTATGTAGTGCTGCTTTGCTAGTGTTAGAGAGGAGACGGTGACATCAGGAGCTGGGCAGTTACATTACTATATCAAAAGGCAAGTAACTGTAAATTCAGACTCATTTTTGTGGTAGTTCTGTGTTACATATTGCCATGGAGACTCATTCCTGTCTGTCTTAAAGTCCAATCCTCTAAAGAGTTAAGTTATTCTCTTCAATAAGAACTGAGGGCATTCATCAGCTCACAGGTTCCTGTAAGGCATCTCAGTCTGGTATTTTTTTCTCTGCTAGCTTCTGTGTCAGTCAAACAAGGCAAAGTTGAATTTTGAAGAGGAAAAACAAAATCTATGGATCAGAAAACAAAATGGCTATCCACCATAATCTGCAGTGTATAAAACAGGTTAATGTAACTTGCGATCAGAGTAGTGGCATGGTTTAATGTACCATTAAAAAAATAATTCACATCCAACACAAATCACCTCTGTACAACTGTGCATTCGATTTCATAAAGCAAGCCAGAGACACAGCATGAGGTTAACCATATCTAAATATTAGTAAATTACACACATAATTAAACACAGATTTGACTTCAATTACCCTTATTTTTTAAGACATACAATACTCAAGAGAAAGTAATATTCAGAAATAGGGAAAATAGGAAAAAAAAAATCCATCCCACAATCAAAATAGCAGGTTTTCTGACTTCGGGAGCTTCCCATTCAGAAACAACCATCTTGGAAATGTTGAGCTAGGCTATATCATTCAGGGTTTTTGTGACATTGTCTATTTAAAGAGACTCATGCTTATAAAATGGTCTAAGTGAAACATATCAGGAACAGCCTTCAGTAAATCATGATGCTTGCTCTCTATAACCTTCCTATACTTCAAATGGTCACAGTGTCTTCTCAATTTACTAATACACGTTAAGAGGATTCTGGAAATGCCAAGGAAAAAGGAGTATCTCTTTGTCTTTTATGAACTGATTGACTTGCCTTAAGAAAGCTTTATTTTATGCAAAGATAGAAAAGGATTGCATTGAGGATGTGAAGTATTTTGGAGAATATTGAGCCACTATTAACCAAACTTCCCCTTACTCTAGTCACACAGTCATAGTGTATTTCCACTTTGCAATGTGCTTTACTGACAGTGTTTTTATGCTGACATACATGGCTGTTTTAAAACAGCAGTTCCTATGTCTGTCAATACATACAGAGAGATTAATATTTTTCAGGTATTAGCTTTCAAGATTTCTCCTATTCGATCTGTATGATGATGTCATCTGAATTTTCTTCCCTTTCTACTTTTCTATATATAGCTGTATGTTCATTCATGTTTTGGCTGTCTTTTCAAAATTATGAAGCCATAATATCCCCTTAAGAAGAATGTTAAAGCTTGATTATGACAGTATAATTAAAACTAGAGACTTCATCGCAAATGCAATGGGTTGGATTTTAATGGGACTACTTACAGAGTAGCATCACTTCCTAGGTCGAGCAGTATGTTACACCATATATTGCTGGACTGAAATTGATGAAGTTATGCAGGAAGTAATGCACTACTTCTGAAACAAAGTAATCACATCTTGACTATTATTAAGAGAACCTGGCATCTGACAAGGCCAGTATTCTCACTCAAAGTCCTGGCAAAAGGAGGCTCAAGAAGGCTCAAAGGGAGATTTTGAAGTGCAGTGTTATGCTATCCACATGGGTTAACTTATTTTTGTCATCCATGATTTAGTTTTTATGCTGAAGTAAGATTTATCTACACCATTTGGCAGGACGAAGATGATACTTGGACTGTAACATCCAGAATTTGTCATTGCAGCAAACAGTTTAAGAAGATGCATAAGGACTACACACAGAACAGTGGTGCAAGCTTTCCACTCCATAATTACTTCACTCTTTCTGCAAAATATCTTAACCTTCCAGAGGATGCTTCCTCTTCCATAAATATTGCTGACACAGCAGAAAACAGCTGGGATTTTCTGTAAATATAAAACTCAGACAATTAACTCATGTACAACACACACGTCATCATATTCATTTGCCATTTTCATGGTGGCTTGTCCTTTCTACATTTTATTATTCATTTATGATAGCTATTATATGCCTTTCAGAGTCTATCTGGCTCTCCTGAGGAATATTTATGACTATTATAGGGCTCTTATGAGAAGACCCAACGATACTTATTGCGGAAACTCTGTGAAATGCTACATTAGTGCAGAGATATGCTGGTAGTAAAATACCTGAACTTGTTTGAAAGTATCCCTTGATGGAAATTAAAAGACAGGCTTCTTCTGGTGAGGTTCTGTATCTCCTCTAACCCTGTCACCTCAGAGAACTGAGTAGTTCTGATTGGGAGTTTAGTATTCAGTGGTTGCAGCTGGTGCCTGAAAACAAGAGACTTTGGAAAAGCTTCCAATGGAAAGAAACAAGAAAAAGATGATTTTAAAAGGTATTTGCTGCAGCAGTAACACAGCAGAAATAAAAATGGAAAGAACATAGATGAAAAGAGAAGTCCTAAAGGTGTACCTTCTGACACTCAGGGACACCTCTATTATCCTTTACCCTTCTATCTCTTCCTATTTTAAAGAAGGAAAGGTGGTGTCTTGAAGTGAATCTGAATACTGCAGTACTGCAACACCTTCTGGGAGGGAGAGATTCTGGAAGGAAGGGAAAGAAATTGGGGCAGGAGGGAGAAGCACATAGTTTCACTAGTTGGTTTTTTTTTTTTTTTTTTTTTTTAATCAGTGTCTAATTTTGTCCCGGCATCAGTAAATAACCATGAAGCAAACTGCTGAATCATTTTTGTTTAATCCATGGCTATTAAAATATTTTCTATGTTTCTAATTTATTTTGGCCTCTCTGTGTAAAGAACAAGTAGCCATTTAATTTAGAACTTGGAGATTTTCTAGCATGTAAGTGGGTGCTATAGGAGCAAATATGCTACTGTGCCTGGGAAGTAATTTGGGGTAGCATCTTGGGTGGAAGGTGAAAAAAGAGAATTTATCAGGCCAGAAAAATTAAAGGAAAAAAAAATAATCAACAAAGTGAGAAGATCAAAAGAAATGTGAAAACAAAGGCTTGGTAACACATGGAAAAAATATAAATATAAAACTTTCCAGTTTGGGTGCAAATATTAACTTCACCTTATATAGAACATAAATTCCTGTGATGGGTTCAGGTCCTGTGAATGCAAGAAATAGATTCCATTATGCAGGCACTTTATCACAGCTGCTTAATACATTTGTTCCAGTGAAATCTGTGGTACAAGTTACACAATATCCTTATTTTCTTTTCAGAACATAAGCAGAACTTAGTTTTTGTACAGTGCCTGAAAATTTTTATTTATTTATGTTGGCTGAGCTTTAAGCAGTTTATAGAAGATAGCTGTGCATTGTCTTAGAATGCAGTTTAATGCCATATTGGACCACTCCAGCATTTATCTTGTGTAGAAAGTCCTTTGGCTATTTGAGGGAAGCTAAAGAGAGGTATTTGCAAAGACTAATCTTACAACAGGAAAGCTAGTCTCCACAGGTAACTTCTTTAATCAAAGGAGAGGAGCAGGTTCCACAAAGATGTTTCATGACAAGAGGCTCTTAATCATCACTGAAGGTGTCCTCCTGCACTGAGGATGCCTAAGAAGATTCTCCTTCATAGGTAAAAGTCAGTTGTTTTGACTAACCCTTCGAAGGCTTATCACACTTCATTACCAGAAGATCCTTTTAAAATATTTCTTGCCATGAAGTGTGTTTTAGTGTTTGGGGCTCTACATTTCCATTTCTTTCTCCTTAGTGGCATATTTTCCTCTACCTTCTACTCCCAGTTACAGGTCATTGCTTTTATTCAAATTATTAGTAAAAAATGTTATTTTTATTCTAGGTTGATCATCACACCACAGGAACAAAATATTATCCCCATTTTCTTGTACCCCTGACCATAGGCTACCTGGAACAGGGATTACTTTTTGCTTCTGATTCTTAGGCAAAACCCAGAAGATTGCCCATACTTAGCCAACATCAAACGAAAAGCCCCAACAAACCAACCAAACAAACAAACAAAAAAATCCAAACCAAAACACATAATGACTTAGTAAATAAATTAATTGAAGTCACTATTGTCAGTTTACTTTAGCTGAGGATCTGGCCCTGAGTATTTGTTAAGTGTGGGATTAAGTGTAAATAAATCATATTGCACTGTTGGAGTGTATGGTAATTGGGTTATTTTGTTTTCTGAATTCCCTGTCTTTTGCTCTTCTGGTTTACTTTAATTAACAAACAGCATGAAGCTTTTCAAACCTGTCCTTGATGTTCATTGAGGAAGAGGGAGAGCAAATGCCAAACTTTAACCTACAATTCATCACAAACAGTGAGATACCTTATAGGAGGTAGCAGAAAATATATTCATTCACATTTAAATTAAGTGTTTCAAATAATGATTTAATTGAGAATTAATAAGCCAGTTATTGCAGGTTAATTAAATGCCACTTGATGATTAAAAACATATTATTTATTCAGATTAACAACTATTAGGCAGTAGTGTAGCCCCACACCCTGCTGTGACTTATTACGTTAAAAGACTCCGTCAATGTATTTCTCTTTTTCAGGCTTCTTTTTTTTTTTTTTTTTTTTTTTACTCTATTGCTTTTTATAACACCTTGAAATCACTGTGAGAAAATAACCCAGAATTCTTAGCATAAGATTGTTTTCTCCTAACATAAACTATTTGTGTATTTTTGGTATGAGTGTTTCTCAAAGTTCAGCTACAGTAATTGTAAGGAAAACACCACTGAAATATTGCAAGTGCTATACATATGCATGTTTATATAAAACAAAGAGGGACTACAAAATAACAGAAATAAACAGAATTTAACAGAAATTAAGTAAGTCAAATATTGAATCTGTAACTTTCCAAAGGACTCCATTGATTTACCACATGGGCCATACCCAGTTAATTTTCAGTAGAGCTGTATGGCCATATATATGCTACCTGCATTAGGATGTAATGTGTGAATACTGCCTTGGGATGGTCAGGAGTGGATGTTTGAAAAATAAGCTGCAATAACTTTTGTTTGTCATCTATATTACAATCTTTTTTTAACCACATATTTTTTATGAAGGCCTTTTAAACAGCGTGTTAATGCTTATGTTGTGCTGTGTTGATAGGTTATTTAGAATTCCTTGTAGATGAAAGATTACCATAATAGAGCAGACTTTTCATCCATATTAATGCACAGTATGAGCACCATCTTTTCCTGTCGTAAATCCAAAACAACATTAAATCAAAGCAAGTGTACAAATCAGTTTTGCATGCACTGCAGGACAGAAGGGTTCACCCACCTTCAGTTTGGACAAGAAACTGCAGCCTGGCAGGTAGCCTGTTACAATTATTTCAGTTGGGAAATATTACACAACTTCCATGAGGTGAGGGAAGTGGCAAAGTCATGTATGTGTATATTGGTTCTTTGCCGCTTTTGCTGATGTGATTCTCATCTTCCTCAACAAACTACTACTGCACAGAAAATTTTATAATACAGAATATGAGCATAAAGTTTCCTCCTGCCTCTTCACAACATCGCTTAGTCTTGTTACAACACCTCTTTTTACCTGCAGTAAAAGATTTGCTTCTGATTTTCCATACAAAATACTTCCGAGAGGTTCCAGTAACAATACATACATATTTTTATTTAAGTGCTTTCTGGATCCCAATTTCATGGTCAGAATTTAGAAATTGGAAAAGTAATTTTCTGTATTACTTTTAGAAAGATAAAAGATATTATAAACTTTTGGGATTTAGGGGTAGCTTCACCTAGATATAAAATTTCTGTGCAGCAGCAAGCTTGAGAAATATTTGACAACCTCTCCCTTATAGTCAGCTATCTTAACATAGAATTTCATAGAATCACAGAACCATAGAATGATTTGGGGTGGAAGAGACCTCAAAGATCATCTAGTTCCAACCCCCCTGCCATGGGCAGGGACACCCTCCACTAGACCACATTGCGCAAAGCCCCATCCAGCCTGGCCTTGAACACTTCCAGGGATGGGGCCTCCACAACCTCTCTGGGCAACCTGTTCCAGTGCCTCACCACCCTCACAGTGAAGAATTTCTTCCCAACATCTAATCTAAATCGACCCTCCTTCAGCTTAAACCCATTACCCCTTGTCCTGTCACTACACCCCCTGATAAACAGTCCCTCACCATCTTTCCTGTAGGCCCCTTCAGGTACTGGTAAGCCACAATTAGATCTCCCCGGAGCCTTCTCTTCTCCAGGCTGAACAGCCCCAACTCTCTCAGCCTGTCCTCATAGGAGAGGTGCTCCATCCCTCCAATCATCTTCGTGGCCCTCCTCTGGACTCAAATTTTATTTGTCCTGTCCTGACATGAACATAGTATCTTAGCCCAGCTTAAGTTTAAAAGATAATGAAGATGAGAACCAATCAAAGGATTAATTTATTGTGATTTATATCAAAGTTCTTCACTGAAAATGAGGCAGACAAAAGCATTCTATGAGCTGGTTTACAACTATTGTGTAAAGTGACATGTCGAAAGCATGAAACAGTTTCTTTTCACCGCTGTGAACTGCATTGCCATTCCTGCTCTGTACAATAAATAAATAAATATGTAAAAACACATCATCAAAGACAGTAGAAATGGTGTCATGTTGACTGGAAAACATTTTACACCAGTATACACAGCTGTTATGACTTCTGAGAGGGCAATGAAAAAAACAGCCAAGTCCCCTTCCAATCTTCTCTAAAGACAAGGATGACTAGCATTTTGTTGGCACCAGCGGTTTTATAAAAAGTCCTCTTAACAGTATAGTAGTTGAGTTTAACGTTATTTTGCAGAAACAAAATCTTCCTAATCTATCCCAGGCATTCAGGGAAAGACAAACTTACAACAACAGGGTCTTGAGAAAAGAATCAATTACACTAGCTTATGTTCCCTCAAACTCACTGACTCTTAATCTAGAAGAAGAGACAGTTAATAAGTTTGTTTTCACAGCAGTTGGGTGTATAAGTGCTTTCTCCAGGGGTCAGGAAGGCCAGTCTTTCCTAAGCATAACAGGCAATAGAGAAAGTGTGAGCTACCATGCTGAACAAGACAGAAGACCTTTTCTTGATGAAAAAGTCAGCAAGAACAGAGGAGAATGTAGTCTCACTTATTTTGCTTTTCTTTCAGACTGCTCTAGCAGATAGTTTCAGCAACTTCTCTGGTCTCTGGAGTACTCATGAAAGTGACATAAGACTGTGAGAGGATTCAAGTGGTAGGTGTCAATAGGTGTCAGGATTTTCATATTGTTTGGATTAAACAACTGAAGGTATTTTAATATAAGGGTATTGAAACATTTAAGGTATGTCCATTTCTAGACATAAAAGATTGGATATTGTTATAGTGCCATTTGGTGTAGCTGTATGTGCCATACAGTTGTTGTGGATCTGACTCTCATGTTCTTCGTCAACTTTCCGAAACTCACTGCAAACTATAAATTGCAATCAGGTTTCCAGCAGCTTGGTATACCTCAGAGCATCCTCTGCAAACCTCAGCTTGTCCTACAACTACCGCAAGAGACATTAAAATGAAGGAGCAATTAGTACACAGATCACTCGTAAAATGCATTGTCTCAGTTTTATTAAAATGTCAGTGGATAAGGATGAGGATGGTGGTAGAAACAGAGGACAGAAGTATTCAAATAATTGAAAATAGATTATCGTATATTCTTTCTGTATCACTTACATACCATTAATGATTGAAATCAATGCTGTTTGAAAGCTGTGAGGTTGTATAAAGATAAAAATAGCTTTCAGCCCTAAAGCAGCACATATTAAAAGATACTAAAACATCCATACCTTTTATTACCATTTAATTCAAATAAAATGATTGAATTTTACATATAATATTCACATTATTTATATTGCCTTTCCATTTTATATTTCTCTTAGTACAAAGGATAATTACCAATCAGTCACTTAGATTTTAATCATTCCTATTTTCTTGTTTTCATATACTTAAAAGAGATTCCAATATATTCAGTGTTTCCAACACTTAAACAAAATACTGAAATTCAAAGGAAACAATTCATGTGGGTTTAGAATTTTTTTAATAACATGGGTGTGTTGCTGACAGCTAATATAAAAGGAGCAATTTTAGACTTCTGTAATTTCAAAAGTACCCCATTACATTATATTCATAGGGTCTTTTTGCCTTCCTTCTTTTTTTTGTTTGTTTTTTTTAACCGTTTTTCTACAGCTTTCTCTCAAATTTTCTCAAATTGTGCTACACATAGCAAAATCAACCTTATTTATTTATTTTTAAGAATGCTGTAAGTCTTTCTTAAGTTGATACTGTTTTAAAAATACTCAGATTAAAAGAAAAGTGAAAATGAGAGAGAACTCCATGAGATACAGAACTAAAGAATTCCTGTCCCTGATAGCTATGTGACTCTTGACCATTTTATTCTTTAATGAACTCAAGGTGTTTTGTGTCTGCAGTAGATACCATAGGTAATGAAGCATCAGCTCTTGCTTCATATCAGCCAGTTTGCCTCTCAGTCCTTTCTTGCCTTGGTGTTTCAGGTCATACGGAAAAGGAAAACTTGCGTTATGCTATGTACTAGGAACATCAGTACATCTGATGGGGAAGGTAAATCTCATGACATGGAAGAAACAAAGTCATGGTAAAGTGTTGCAATCTTTTGCTTTATTGGGTTCCTTTTGAATATGAAGCCCTTCAAAGCACACTCCTCCTCCTTCAGACACCCCATCCTCTCCAGTAAGAGGTACATCACGGGTGACCAATTCACACATCAGATCAGGAGCGTGAAGGAGTCAGGAAGTGGAATCAGTGCTGCAGGGCTGGAGCTGTGTGAAATGTTGTCCTTCTGTATGTTGCTATGTAGCCTTGGAGACTTCTCTGTGATACAGCTGCACCTGAAACACTCTGATTAGTGAACCGCAGAGATCAGAGGCAGATGGTCAGGAGATGAGCATCTCATCTCATTGCAGGAATAATGAGAAGAACAAAATGTCAAAAAATACAGGGAGGTTAATGTACAGGAGATAAACGGGCTTTAGGGTCTGCAGGAGGCAGGAATGACAGAGAATCTCTAACCACAGTGTATGGAGGGAATCAGGAAGCTGCACATAGGTCTTTGCTTTCTTAAAAGATGAACAAAGAAACAGAGTGTGGGAATGTAGTTGAGGAGATATGAGAAGCATTTCACTTCAGTAGGGGAAAATGCAGAGGGTGGGTAATGACTTTAGCCCACATGAAAAAGCGGTATGCAGGAAGGACAGGACTTCCCATAGCATGTGTAGTTCCCTTTCATTTCCCTGGAACCCACGTTCTACAGAGATTTTGGCAGAGACTGCAGCAACTGCATGAGAAGTTAAGAAAATCTTGAGAGGCAAAGTTGTGAATGCTTCAGTCACAGTCTTTCCTTTTCATGACAACCTATTTTTGTAAAATGGTAGGACCATTCAAGGTGTTTGTAAAATGCAGTTGAAACTCACCAACGGGCTGAAGTGCTGGTGTGACTGTGCTTGGAAGAGAGACATAACCAAAGCCACATACTGTGAACCCATACACCTTGTGTGTTAAGAAACCAAGATAAAGAGGAATGGATGAACTCACAGCCCCCAAAGTAAATGCCATTTTAAAAAATTATTATTATAATATTCAGCCCTAAGAAATTTTATGAGACAGAACTACAGTAAAAATATTTTTTAAACTGGAAAGATAAATTAAAATTTCAATTTGCAGCAAAAATAAATTTTCTTTTTCAAATGCTTCCATCAAAATGTGTTAGATACAACAATATTTTATTGAAAAAATATTTTTTGGAAGACACCTTCAGGCAGAATTTCTCCATTCAAAACATTTCTGTCAGCTCTAGTGGAAGTTTTTCTATTAATATTTTGTTTGAAATTTTGGGTAATCAATTTATATGTAGATTTCTGTTTAAGTTTTTAGCAATTTGAGTATTGTTATTTGAAACTGATTAATTAGGGAGGCTTAGATTCTCCACTAAGAACACTGGAACTGCATATCAGTATTAAATCCCTAGTTGATTGTTTTTCAGCCTAAGGATTAAAAGTTGCTCCTGTCCTCCCATGATCACTAAGGCAGATTGGTAAAGTATCCACTAGACCTACCTAACTGGAGTACAGCTCACAGAGAGGCTGCATGGCCAAACAAAAATGTCCAAAGGAGGTGGCAATTCAAAAATGATTGTTCAAAATGTTACTGTATTGCTACAAAAAGATCTGCTACCAGCAGAATGCTTTGACCCAGAGCAACAGATATTTTGCATATGTAGGCAAGAATACATTTTCTGTGTGAAACAAATCCGGTGACCTGACTGACATCTTCCAGTACAAATCCATCCACTCATTTTCCTACTGACACAGTTTTGTTCTTGAGCTTAATTGAATCTCATGTCTGCAGCCTTGGCTGCTTTTCTGCTCCTTCAGACCTTTTTTCTCCTGACTCTAATTTTCTCTCTGCATACGTTTTCTCACAACTTTCTGCACTTTCTCCTTCCCAGTGGCTCACCCTTTTCTCTCTGTAATTCTCCTGCTTCTCCATCAGGGGAGAAGTTCCTTAATTGCTGTCCTCGAGTGCAGCAGCACACTGTGGTGATTCCCTCTCACCCCAGCAGCACTTGACCATACTCATCTTCCTTGCAGTAACATTTCCATTCATAGAAGAGTGTTTACAATAATACCAAATTGTTATTGTATATTTCAATGAACTCTCACGAAGAAAAAAAAAATCATTGTACAATAAATGTTATACTTCAGTGCTTTCCGGATTAAACAGTTTCATCTTTTAAAGCATTTTTCTTTAAAGATTTCCTTTGATTTCATTTCAGACTTACAAAGTCAAAATAAATTAAAATTCTACATTTTTGTTCTTTGTTTAATTCTTTTGTTTTAAGCTAACAATAATACTCAACCTATTACTTTTTAGCATATTTTTAAATAGTAGCAACTAATAGTTGTGGTTTAAAAGTAAAAGTTTGCTTCTCATTTTTTTGTCACAATGTATAGAAAGCTGAACACTCCTATGATGGATTTGTGAGGGGAAGAAGGGAGGAAAAAAGCAGTCATTAACTTTTCTAGCAGTCTGTTTGCCACTCCTTTTCTATGGCCAAGAAAAGCATGAGTTGCAGTACAGGTCCTGCTATACTTTTGCTAATCTCAGCTGCCAGACTGAAGTGACAGAAAGGATCTGTGCTGCTGTGCTGTGAACATCAATAGTTCTAGTACTATGGCAGGGTCTGGGAAATTAATTAAAAAAGAACCCTGCCATCTGGAATGTTATATGGTCCAGGAGGGTCCTTAACTTACATGGGTGAAGGGATAAGGGGTAGAAAAGGGGAATGCTCCATTAACATAGGTCGGCCATTGGAAGAAAATCACTTGCCTCCCTCTGTTGGTCATCCATTGAGATCTTCATGTCAAATCTAAGGCTACATTTTGCAAATCCTTTTGATTTAGGGTCTTATTTATGACTTTTTCCATATATGTATATGGTTGAATGTGTTATTCAGATTCATGGTATCTGTTTGTCATCACAAAATCCCTTTTTTTAGCCTTGACAATTACAATCTTTCCCTGCTTATACCCAGAATGGTATTTCAGAGATCATTTTTGTGTCCTGTTCCTTTATGCATGAAACTAAGTTCTTTCATGACTTTTCCCTTATCCGTCACATTGTATATAAAATATTTTAAATTCTAGACTTAATTTTCAAGTATTTAAACATGTTATTTTCATTCTAGCTTTCAAATAACTACTTTGAAATGTCTCTCTTCATTCTTGCAGTTCTTTCTTCTACTTCTTCTTCATGATTCTCCTGGTTCTGGCAAGGATAGAGTTAATTTCACAGGCCCAACTCTTGGGTATTCAAAATTCTCAAAAATTGTTGTAACCAACCAAGCGGGTAAAGCCTCTGTGGTATGGAGGCCAATGGTTGAAATATAAATATGGGGAAGCATGGCCTTCACCACGGGCTGCAGGGGGATCTCTGCTCCAGTGCCTGGAGCACCTCCTCCATGGAGGACCCCACGCCAGAGCAGGTGGAGGCACCTGAAGGAGGCTGCAGGTGCCGGAGCAGAGATCCCCCTGCAGCCCGTGGTGAAGGCCATGGTGAAGCAGGCTGTCCCCCTGCAGCCCATGGAGGAAGGATGAGGGGGTGTAGAGATTCCATGGGCCCTGTAGCCCCCCCGCTACCAAAACCTTGCCACGCAAACCCAACACATTGATACCCTTGGCAAACTTGACAATGGTCAAACAATTCTGAACAGTGCTCTAGTCTGATGTCTAAGACTGTCATGGTTTTCCTGTATTTCCTTTATAGCTGTTTTGTTTTAGTGTCCCTTGTCTTAGCCTTTGGTTTTAAGCTTTCAGGGAAACTATCTATTCTGATTGAACAATACCTAGAAGCAAAAATTCCTCACAAGGGGTCTTAATTTGTGAACTGAGAATGCTAGAAAAACAACAGCTTCAAGTCAGAATGAATAAATCTAGCAAGCAAGAGATTCTCCAAGGTATCTACTCTTAATACTGCCTTTTAATTAGTATCTCATAAAACATGACTTACATTGTGTTGGGCTAAAGACATCTGTATAACATCTTTGACCTAAAGTGTCATCAAGGTCTTTTTTAAGTTCCTTTCTATGTAAGGATTAACTTTTCATCATGGCCAACCATTTTAGCACTGTGGTTCAAATAACTGACCAGTTGTCTTATCCCAAACTTCCTTGATGTATTTCTCTCTCTTCTATTAGATTGTCAAAAACATTTCTTCAAATTCTTCTTGAAGGAACAGGGTACAAAATATTTTAATGCCACCATATAAATACATATACTGCTGGCATATCATAACACTAATAATAGTGTTGGGTGTTTACAGCTGTGGCAGAGGAAGGCAATAACCCTGAGCAACATAAATGTTCAAATAGAGAATCCCTTTGCTTATGCATGCCTGCTAAATATTGTTAAGGAAAAGCAGGTTGCAAAAAGACTTTATAACCATACAGCTATAGCAGCCTGCACAAACTGGAAGACACTCTCCTATTTATGAAATGTCTGCCTATATTTTTTTCCTCTCCCTTTCAGTATTTATTACATCTTATTTCAGTTTTCTGGTGTCACAGGTTGTCCTGGTTTCATCAGGGATACAGTTAATTTTCTTCCTACAGCTGGTATAGTGCTGTATTTTGGATTTAGGATGAGAATAATGTTGATAACACACTGATATTTTAGTTGTTCCCAAGCAGTCAGGGACTTTTCAGCTTCTCATCCTGACCTGCCAATGAGAAGGTGGGGGGTGCCCGAGAAGCTGGGAGGGGACACAGCCAGGAGGGCTGACCCAAACTGACCAAAAGGATATTCCATACCATATGATGTCATACTCTGTACAAGTGGGGGGTTGGCTGGGAGGCGGTGTGGCTCGGCAACTATCTGAGCATCGACTTTGGGTGGTGAGAAATTGTTCTGTGCATCACTTGTTTTGTATATTCTATCATTATTATTATTACTGTTCTTGTTATTATCTTTGTTTTATCTCCTATTTAACTGTCTTTATCTCAACCCATGAGTTTTACTTTTGGGTTTTTTTTTTTCCTTTTCAATTCTCTCCCCCATCCCACTATGGCAGAGAGTGAACGAACGGTCATGTGGTTGTGTTAGCTACCAGCCGGGTTAACCATGACACAGGCTTTTACACCATCTTCTAGCTAAGGAAACTACTAGAGAATTGGCTTCTTTTAGTTTTGCCCCATGCAGATCTCACCTATTTTACCTTGTTACGGTGATGGAGGGTTTCCACATGGCTAAAATTCAGCATCCAAGAGCTATATATTATAAACAATGTGGAAGCTTCCCCTTCATTCTCTCTGTACACATAAGCGTAAATCAGAATGCTAGCTTGTAATCCGTGCAGCCATTCAACAGTTCTAGTTAGTTTATTTTATATTTAGTGTTTGTTTAAAATTAAAATGATCTATTTTATATCTATATAATGAAAAATGTCTTCTGGCAAAATAGTCACTAGTTTATATCTTCCCTTTCAACGTCCCCTGCCTCAGAAAAATATTCTTTAGCAAAGGAAGCCATGTTAATTTTGTGATTTTTTTTTTCCCCCAAGTACCTGTAATTACTGAATGTTGGCCAATATGATCACTTAATCTTTTCAATGTGTTAACTGTTGCTTTATCTATGCTAACAGATGGAAGCTGATTTTGCACTACTTGAATTTGGTAAATTGATGCTGCCAGGAACTGCTTTGCAAGTGCTATTGAACTTTCACTGGATAAGATAACTTAGATCTTTGTTAATTCCATATAATAATTAAGATTCCCTGTAAGTGGAAACCTTGGACAGGTATATGATGCTTAGAAGTACAAAAGCTGTTCAAGAATCATTATCATATCAATGCAGTACATTGATATCATTATAAAATAGAAATATGCCAGGTAACAGACCAGTTATAAAACAGTCTGAGCTGTTTCAGCAAGATGCTTGCTGACCTCGGACTATAGCAAATAATCTCCTGTTACTTACATGCCATTTTCTTTCAGTGCAAATGTTTCAGTCTGTGACCCACTTTTCCTAATTTATTAATTCAAAAAATACAATATAGTATGTGAAAAAGAGCCAGTTTTGATGAATGTCACAGGCCCATTGCTTAGGTTGCCAGGGAAATTTTTCCTTTGGTGAGCACATGTTCTGAAAACATTTTGTTTCCATTTAATGGTTGCATCTATTTTCCCAGTTTCAAGTGCTAGATGCACTCCACCTAAATCCAGGCTTAATTTATCTAGCTTTACCTAGCCTTTAACCACCTGAAACTCATCTGTCCCATACAGTCATACGAGCTACTTAATTACGCTGGCTATCTGGACATGTAGGTGCATAGATTTATTACATGTCGTCTTCTTCCCTAGGCAGTCATTTGAGCAATGTCCATACGTGTTCACAAGTGGGAATGCATGCCTGCCTTCTGTCTACCAATTCACTGAAAATCAAGATACCTAATTTCTTCCTCAGTCTCTACAGCTGTCTGCAAAGTCATTGCATGATCACAGAATCATAGAATGATAGAATGGTTTGGGTTCAGAGGGACCTCAAAGATCATCTAGTTCCAACCCCCCTGCCATGGGCAGGGACACCCTCCACTAGACCAGGTTGCCCAAAGCCCCATCCAACCTGGCCTTAAACACTTCCAGGGATGGGGCATCCACAGCCTCTCTGGGCAACCTGTTCCAGTGCCTCACCACCCTCACTGTAAAGAATTTCTTTCTAACATCTAATCTAAATCGACCCCCTTTTAGTTTAAAGCCATTTCCCTTTTCCTATCGCTACATGCCCTTGTAAAGAGTCCCTCTCTAGCTTTACTGTAGTCCCCCTTTAGGTACTGGAAGGCTGCTATATTCTGGTTTTCTTTATCTCTTCATAGTTTATACATTTTTGTGCAATTATATTTTTTAATCACAGGACATAGAATTTGAAGTAGAGACATAATTCAAATATTAAATGATGATGATAGCATATTACTATTAATTTCTTAGTTTCAAATTTGAAGGAAACTTCTACAAACATAATACTACTTATGGAATTTAAATGAGAGCAAAAGATAGATTACTGTGAAAAAAAAAAAATATATATATATAAAAGTCTTTTCCCCAGAAGTAGGCCATGTAGTAGCTTGATTTTTATGGTATGCTTAGTTGTCATAGGCTGCTTTGAAACCAAGTTAGAGATGCTCTATATGCTCTGGCTTTAGCCAATGTAATCTTAGCACAGGCTAATATGTGTGAGATGGTACATGCTATAAATCAATGCAAAACACTGTGGAGTAGGTAGGTATCTTTATCACAGGACTTTTTACTGTATTCGTAAAATTCCAAAAATTACATTCAAAAGAAAGAATATTCTCATTAAAACAGAAAGGCAAAATATGATACTGATAAGACAATGATTTTGTGCGTATGTTTAAACGTGTGCATAGAGGAGACTAAGAAAAATAGGTGGATGTAAATTTAGAACATAATATTTAAAATTATAGAGGGATTTTAAAAACTTTAAAATGTAGTGACATTCACGCCTGGGATTCAGTTCCGAAATTTTGTTTCAATGAAGTTAAAATCTCCCTGAAGTTCAGTAGTCTTAACATTTGACCTTTTAACTTTTCAGTAGCCAGAGAATTGGCAGACAATTAGTTTAGTTCTTTAGTTAATATTTAATTAAATTCCAAAACAGAACCACACAATATATTGGATGTATAGTTCCAAGCATGAGAAATGGAATAAAGCAATGTGAATTGCAAGTAAAAAGTAAAACGCATTTCTAATATCCCATAGCAAGGAATTTTATTTAGATAGTAACATGCTGAAAAGCAGCTTCCTAAAGCAAGTCTCATGAAAACTTCCTTTGATGATTTCAACTAGAATTCTGGAATGTAAAGGTCAAAGAATCCAAGAGATTTCATAATTTCTCATACATCAGTGAGAAAACCTTAGGGCTGATGCAAGCTGATGAAGCAAGATTTAATGCAATATGGTCAATCCATTTGTACTGATTACAGTCCAAGCAGCTGCATCCTGCCCTATCAGTTATACTTTTCAGAAGGCTGCACTATTTCTAGGGAAAAGCAGCATACTATCAAATGGATTAAAATATATGCATGAGGACAGGCAAAAAATAAGGAGAAACTGGAAGTGTTAAAAAGAAATAAAATGAAGAAAGCCTCTTGTGTAGCTGGTTACATTTGATAACAAAGAAAATGTTTGCAAAGATTTTTAGAAACTAGGTCTACATTGAAAACAACATTGTAGCTTTAAGACCTTTTTTTCAAAACTTAGTATGCTTTTCATTTTAATATGAGACCTGTAATATCAATAATGAATAATACAACATACTTTTAGAAGTGCAGAGATGTGGTCTAACTCTGCTCCCAGTAGTCCAATGCTGAACACATTTTTTTTTAAACCTATTCAGTGTTCATTCATCAAAATTCTGCTGTCCTTCTTTTCAGAGGAGGCTACTTTACTCCTTTAGGGATGAGTTTTGTAAAAGCTAGCCATTTTTTGATATTTTATCCAATCCATTATCTATTCAAAGGAATAGGAAAGCAAAACAGGGATTAATTCTCAGCAATGAAAATGTAAAGAAATGAGGAGCAGATAGGTTAGAATGCTTTTAAATGATTTAAGCTGGGTCTTATGATAGTCTCCATGCAAATCTCCCCAACTGGTGTCTGTTTGACTTAGATTGATAACAATGCACATAACCCTTATGGGTTCCCTGCAGTGCAGATAAGGTGATACCTTCTATCAAAATAAAAAGTAGATTTTGTTAGAACAGTGAATAGTAGGGAAGCTTTGGACTCAAGAGTCACTTTCTCTTATGGAAACACAAAACAATAACTACAGACTTGGGATAATAAATGAAGGACTGATTTTATATTCCTGATTCAAAAAAAATCTTCTGTTGTGTTCACTGAGATTATTCCCTCAAACACAAGTTCAAGATCAGGACATTTTCTAGTCTGTTCTTACTTTTTAGAGGACTAAAATGGTGTTGAATAAGGGCGATCATTTAAGGAAAAAGAAAACCAACAACTTATAAGATCCCTTGAGAAAATTCAGCAAGTTTTGGTTTGGTTTGGGGGGAGGAGGGGATTGGTGGGGATTTTTTTGTTTGTTTGTTTGTTTCTGGGTGTTTTTTTGTTTGTTTGTTTGTTGGGATTTTTGCTTTGTGTTTTTTCTTTTTGTTTGTTGGTTTTTTTTTTTTTTTTTCCCCCCTTTAGAACAGAATGCTCTGGTCAGGTCCCAGATAAACCTAGACTAACTTTTGAATCTGTGGCCATTTTGAAAAGAGCCCTTGAAAACTGTCAAGTGCATGTTTTTCAAATTCAAATGAGAAAACTCATTTTCTCTGTCACTTGACTGGGCTCTGGGTGTTCTCTACTTGCAGAACTCATCAATAAGGAAGGCATACCATATATCACTTTTTATTTTATGTGATATCCTCTGTTATTTTGTGGTTAAGTTGAGGCTGTGCAATCAGAGGGAGTGAATTACAGGACAGTCAGTCTCACCTCTGTGCCCATCAAGATCATGGACCAGATCCTCCTGGAAACTATGCTAAGGCACTTGGAAAAAGATGGAGGTAATTGGTGACAGCCAGCATGGCTTCACTGAGGGCAAATCGTGCCTAACAAATCTGGTGGCCTTCTACGATGGTATTACAGCATTGGTGGACAAGGGAAGAGCAACTAATATCATCAACCTGAACTTATACAAAGCATTTGACACTTTGGGGCTTTGAGAAACCTAGTCTAGTGGAGGGTGTCCCTGCTCGCAGCAGGGGGGTTGGAACTAGATGATCTTTGAGGTCCCTTCCAACCTAAACCATTCTATGATTCTATGATTCTATGATTCTATGAATGTCGCTTTTAAAGGCATTCATTAAATCTGACAACTTCATTTATATTTATATATGTCAACTACTCACTGGTTAAGTCAACTTTTTTCCACACAGGACCATTTACAGCAGTTTTAAGTTTTACTGAAGAAAATCCTTTCCATCCAATATAAATCACAAAGTTCAACTAATGTACATTAGAGAACTAACATTAAAATATCTATTTTAATTTATGCCAGCTGGGCCACATAAGGTTCATTTCCTTTTCCAATTGTGTCAGTCTAACATGGCTATCACTCTACACAGATGAGGTATTATGACAGCATTAAACTCATTGGGTAGAGAATCATGCAGAGGATTTACATACTTCGTTCTCCTTCTTCAATTGCTACTTTAATGAATTTGGTATGCTTAGTTTACCATTTTAACATAGATATTTTTCAGTTAAGAGTCATGAAACTTTTATTATAAATGCCGCCTTCTGAAGACAGGGCAATTTTATGGTCTTGACTGTATGAATACAGATACACATTTGTTTGTCCAGTAGACTGTGTCAAAATAATATATTGTGCATGTTTTCTTTAAGCTAGTATAGGAACTAATACTTTCTCATTTCTCAAGAAATGTATATAGATTTTTTTCCCGTTCTTTCCTACAGCCTCAATCAATGCTCTTGTGCAAGAAAATGTCCCGGTATTGTCTTCCTTTCCATTGTTAATTAGCACTACATAAAAATATTTGTTTACACATTAAGAATAAATTATCACACAGAAGAAACATGATCAAGACTGAAAAAAAGATTAAAGTTTGTCATTTGGCACAAATTTTTAAGAAGGTAGAGATTTACAAATAATAACTTTAATGTATCTTTTAATGTGCTATTGGAAGACAGCTGTACTTCTGCATTGTCACAGAGTGGCATAGACATTAAGAAAGTCAAAAGATTTAAATATACACTTAAATTTCATTGTATTGAGACTGGGGCAAACCATCTCACAGTGTCTATCCATTGATAACATCAGGATCAGATCCAGCTTCAATATGGTCAGCACAACTGCTCAGCTGTAAGGTTACTGCAACATCACATCTCTGCACGCTGCCCAAGGACATGTTGATGGGTTGGCTACAGACCCAGAATCTTACCTTCACCTCAGCAAATCTGTTCTGATGTGTCACTGAGAGCTGTACATCAATATGTCCTCTCTCCCTAACGACCAGTCTTCTGGCCAGATCTTTATAGTGATTTTATTAAGCAATCATGGTGTGTTTTGTAAGCAGTATTGAACTTTCTCTGGCTGAAATTGTTTTTTTCCTTTCTTAATTCCATAGAAATTATTTATATTATTGCAATCCTTGCGCAGGTGCTTTGGATAAAGTTAGCAAATAAAGTTCTTGAGTCATTAGTCAGCTAAATGCAGCATAACAATACAAGTAAATGTAGAAATATACTGTGTAACTAACCAAGCATAAAATAATTTGGTTTGCATCTAGAAAACTATCCACCTGACAAAGTATTCTGGCTGTATCTGCAGTGGACTGTTGATGACTTATTCACATTTTGAGCAGGCTTCCCTCAGCCCACTAGGAAAAGCTATAATGCTCATTGCTATTCCATCCCAGAACAAGTAATGGCTGAAAAACAGTCAATAATTATTAAAGTGCTGCGCTTCAGACTAGCATGATGAAAACTATCTGAAAACAAACAAATATGTAGCTATGTATTCAAAAGCTTAAACAAAATAGTTGAATACTATACTCTTACGTGTCATTCTGCTCTCTGCCCCTTAATTCTGACGTGTTGGAGACATAAACACTATAGAAAAGGAGTGGATAAAGAAAAGTTGGATGAGATACAAAATATATCCAGACAGATTTCAGAGGAAAAAGATAAAACTTAAAAGTGAGATGATGAAGAGAGATGACTATTCTAAATCACGAGTTGAGACCAAATTTTTGTGCCAAGAAAAATGGGTTTAATCTAGCAACCTGATCAAGATTTTGATATATATTTCAGAAATAAAAATCTCCTAAATGAGTATGGTTGTACCATAAACTCTACTTTTTCTTTTTTCTTTTTCATTTTTTTTTCTTTCTCTAGTCTGCCAGAGGGAAAAAGGTGAATTTTTTGGTCATGAAAATAGCCAAATTCAGAGAGTCAAAATTTAGAACCAGAAATATATGAACACATTTTGTGCAAACCCACACTTAAGATGCGTATCTGACCCCACTGCTACCACCTTTTCAAGTCAGAAGCCAGTCTTCTTTCCCTTCTATTCATCATCATCCTAGCTGGGATGGTCAGCAAAGGATTTAAAACTGTGGAAGTTGTGGAAACTTTTTTACAATGCCGGCATCCAGCACACTTCCCAAACCCACAAACAATTGTTTAAAATTGCTTCTTGAAAAGTAAATGAGCCTAGACTTGACTTCATTTCACTTCTGGATACTTTATGCATATGACTATCAAAATATAACTGTTTCCAGGTAAAACTGGCTTTATTAAGAAGGGTCAATAAAGTTGTATCAATGACATGACATGACATGACTTAAAAATAAAATTAGTTGAACATTTTTAGAGAAAAAATAATCTTTAGTAGAAAATGTTGATTAATCAAAACCGAAATCTTAAGCAACCAGGTTATACTCAGTAGAAGCCTCTCTGGTTTCCTCACAGATATTCTTCTCAGCTTTCAGGTGAAAATGATTCTCTATGGCTGCAAGGCAATTTTACAATGTGGACTTTAGACAGAGGCTTAAATCTTTTGCTATTCTGAAAAACACAGAATGAGTCATTTCCATGAAGCAGAGGGGAAAAATCTTTATAAAATTCCCCTTACACTCCAACATAGTCTGGAATAAAAATAGTAAAAGAGAAAAAAACATACAGATTTCATTTTGACATTTCCAAAATTGAATGCTTCAAATCAATAGTGTTAAAAATCTCTACATTTTAAACTTTGCAATCTCATATTTTTTAAACTTTTTATTTCAAAATATCATTACTTTGTTTTAAAATTACACCACATAAAGAGGAAAATAGGTAAAGGTCTAAAAAAACACAAACCAAAATATTTTATTGTAGATCAAACAAAATGTTTCCATTTGACAAATGTGACTGTAACGATGTTCAGTGCCTCTGTGAAAACTTGTCAAAATTCTCTTTTTCAGCCCAAGTCAAGTATTTTCATGACTTTTTTCTCACAGTTTTCATAATTGGAAAAAAAAAAAAATCCAGTACTTGCTTAATATACTGGGTATACGTAGCAAGTTTGGGGGGGGGAAGGCGTAGGAGTGGCGCTGCAGAGGTGACCTCTGTGAGGAGAGGCTGGGGCTACTGCATGCCAGGCACAGCCGTATCCAGTTGGCTCCAACAGACCCATCACAGGGCACGGCTGAGTCCCTCAGCCAAGGTGGTGGCACCTCCAGGAATGTGTATGGAATAAAGAGCAAAACACTGAACAAGCAGAGGGGTGGGGGAGGCAGGAGAGGGTGAGAAACAGCAGAGGGAACACTGAGGTCAGAGAAGGAGGAGGAAGAGGAGGTGCTCCAGGCATCAGAGCAGGTATTCCCTGCAGCCCATGGAAGACCCATGCAGGAGCAGGGGAAAAGTGAGGAGGAAGGAGCGGCAGAGAGGAGCTGTTATGGACTGACTCAATCCCCAAATCCCCACCTGGGGAGATGGGTAAGAGAGATGAGTCTGCAACAAAGGAGGGAAGTTGATCCTGAAAAAGCAAGGAGGAAAGGTGGTTTTTAGAGTTTGTTTTACTTGTCAATATTTTTTTTTCCCCCAAGACAAGTCTGGTTTGCCCATGACAGTAACTGGTAAGCAATCTCACTGCCTTTATTTTAACCCAGAAGCTTTCTATTGCTATTTTCTCCCAATGTTCTGTTGAGGACAGGGAATAAGTGAGCAGCTGGGGGGGGGGGCATTTAGGTCATAGCTAAGGATATCTCATCACACTCAGGTCTGTTTAAAGGATTCCTTACTCTTCAAGGAAGAAAAAAAATATCTTTGAAATATTACTCAGGGAAGGGAAAATGTATTAAAATGTTAGTATATGTTGATGTATTTAAGCAAACTGGAGAATAAATTTCAGACTTTATGCAGAATGCATTCCCAACATAGGGAGCAGAGAGTGGCTACTTTGCATCCTAAGGAGTCTGAGCTTTTTGTCTCTTCTCTGGAGCTGTCCTGTAGAATATTTGTTCACACTATGTACCCATATTCAGGATCAGGCTGTGTACTATGCTGTGCTTTCAGTCAGTTCAATTAGCACAAAGAACTAATTTTCCCTTTTTCTTTCCTTCAGAACATGAATCCAGTAGCCATTTTAATAAGTATCCTCCCCTCTTTTTCTCTCCGTAGAGAAAGTCTTAAAAGCATGGGAGGATAATGACAGCGAAGAGGACTCAGTGCTCAACCAGTATAGTATCAGCATGTCTGGCTCTGAGCAAAAGGGTTAGAAAGGCAATAATGAACTACATATCCTCTGCCTTTCTTTCACGTTTCTTTGATTAGAAAATATGGCCAGAAATTTTCATAATTATTTGATAGATAAATAAATAGCTCATGCCCTCTACTGTGAAAATCCAAGGTCTATCTTTTGAACCAGCTCACATCTCTTCTTTGTGGGCCAGGTTCAGTGTTTGCATACAGTAACAAAGTATAAATTATGCAGGGATAATGATTCAAGAACTCAGGAAGGACTTTAAAAAACTTACTGTCTGCAAGGCACACCTGTGCTTCTTTACTTATTAATATGCATTTCTTTGTTTCTACATTTATATTTAGAACACTGGAAAGGGCAGGTTGGGAGAGGATAGTTTTTGAAGATGCTACCAGTAAAAGTTACAAAAATAAGTGGAGAAAGATTTTAAAATAAGCACAAAACAAAATCTTCAAACAAAGCAATGCAAACCCGGAATTGAAACTGAAAGTCTCTAGTTATGTAGACTTGGGACTCTGCTAAACAGCTATGAGCACAGCTTCCAGAGGAAGACGTGTTTGCAAAAGGGAATGATGAGATTTTGCATGCGAAATACTTTAAGCCTGACATGCATTTTTATTCATGTAGCAAAGGAATAGTGATGGTTGTAATCTGTAAGGAGAGATTCCTGCTCCTATACTTGAGTGGTTAGCAGCAACTTGGCAAACAGTTTATAGATGTTACTGATATGGGAGGTTAAATTTGTGGGAGGTTAAAGTTGTCTTGCCTTAGAGCTTAGGACCTTTTGTTAGTTTTTGATAAGAGTTAAGTCTGTTCATAGTGACGAATTATGGAAATAAGGGCCAGGAAATGTTTAAAAAAGGGAACACATTTCCTTTTGTACATATAAGCATTCATCCTGCCCAGAGAACTGTAGAGTATTGCAAGTGCAAGGTAAAATGTGTTGAACTCAAGAGCCTGACTCTGCACTAATGAAACTGCGGGGCTGCTGAATTACTCCTGCCTCAGAATACTCTTTTGGGCACTGTAAAAATTATAAATGATAACTGCAGCAGAAATGATACATATAAGAGGAACTCTGAGCTATGCACCGCATTTGACATGCTGAGGATGGCATATTATCATGACTTGCTAAACACCCTGCCTACAGCTCTGCTTAACTACTGGTCACATGAAGAAGTAAGGAAGCAGTAACCTGGGGAATCTGAGTGCACCGGATGCACAGAATGGAACCGCAGTCTTCACCTTGTCAACACACATCACACTAAAATGGTACCGACCAATACATCACTCCTTGTGAAATTAAACTAATCTCAGGAAAGAGTACAGTAATACCATATATTTAGGCCTAATTTATTCCAATACAGTTCAATGTCAGATGGGCAAGTATACTTTCCTCCAGTAATGACCATCAAATTTTGTTTGCTAACACCCCTAATTTCCCAAATTTTCTTCACCTTATTTGATTGTAAGTTTTATATTAAAAAATATATATATTATATGTTATAATAGAGCAGAAAAGCTCTAACACATCTGCACATCAGAAATGAGAAGATACATGCTAAAAATCTTAAACGCCAGTTGAAGAACTAGACTATGCATTCAAAACCTGTTGCCTAATACTAGAAATCCCTACATTTACATTTTAAAGCCACTTAAGAACCTTAAATGTCTACCCAAAACTGTCTAGAACTAGGGAGCACTGAGCAGATAAGGCCTTGATTTACATCTCAGCTCAGTCAGTATGTAAACAACTACACAGTTTACTCTGTGAACTTCCCATTTAAGACTGATTCATCTGACTTCTCAGATCATGTCTATTGGGTTGAACGTCATAGAAACTGCTAGTGGAAGATGTTGTACTCCCTTTTGCCCTCTCCAATTTTTACATAGGAATGTACTGGTTAGAGCATGCACCTATGCCCCTGGAAGACCCTGTCTGAGTTTTCATGCTGCTGTATGGAGTTGAACCTATATCACCAGAAACATCTGTTAACCAATAGGCTATTTGATATTCAAGCCAGGTCTTCTCAAGTTCATCTGTTTAAAAATGTTTTGCTTATATAAAACTTTTGCAATATTTATGGAACAACGATTGGAATTTCATTCCCTCTCACTCTGGCTTACTAATTACCACCAGCCTATGACTAAATCCAGCATTTCATACTGAAGAGGCAGTTCCGCTTGCTCAGCATGTCTTAACACATCAAGCTTATGGTCTTTATTAAGCATCTGAATATCTAGAAAACTGATCATAAAACACCTAAAGTGGAATTTATATGACCAAACATAGACAGCTAAGCTGTCTTTATTGTCAGAGAGAAATAAATACTTTTAGTGGAAGAAGCCTACTTTTAAGTGGCCATCTATATTTGGTCAGAAGAATTTCTCTCCCTTCTTGAACTGTGAAGAGTATCTGGAGTGATCAGCTCAGCTGTAAGTGACTGACCTGCAGATGTCTAAAGTTTGATGAGGTAAATTGCACCACTTTCAGTATCTATGTTTTTTCTGGATCTAATGTTAATACCTGTACGGAAAGCTTTTTCCTGAGTTATTTGAACAGCTATAAAAATTGGTTAAACAATTTTTTTCTGGAGCAGATTTTTCTTTTACCAAATGGATACAAGTTTCTTCATTAATTTTGTCTTAAGAGAGAAGGTTAGCTGTTACTCTTTTCCTTATCAAGATTAATGTAAGTTTTCCGTCTGTATTAGGTTTATGTGCCCCTGTTTCAGTTCTGGGAGTGAGTGTGTAGGTGGCTGCAGGGGTGATCTACGTGAAGAGAGGCCAGGAGCTGCCCCGTGTCAGACTTAACCGGTTCCAGATGGCTCCAATGCACCCACCGCAGGGCACAGCTGAGCCCCTCAGTCAGCATGGTGGCACCTCAGGGAAAACTTATTTAAGAAAGGGCAAAATGCTGCACAGTAGTGTGAGGAGTGAGGAAAAAGTGTGAGAAACAACCCTGCAGACAACAAGGTGAAAGAAAAGAGAACGAGAAGGTGTTCCAGACACCAGAGATTCCTCTGCAGCCTGTGGAGAAGACCATGGTGGAGCAGGTATTCCCCCTGCGGCCTGTGGAGGACCATGGTGGAGCAGACATCAACACTGCAGCCCATGGAGGACTCAAAGCCAGCACAGGTGGATGTGCCCTGAAGGAAGTTTCAGCCTGTGGAGAGGATCCCAGGCTGGAGCAGGTTTTCCTGCAGGAAGTGAGGCCCATGGGGAACTCACACTGGATCAGTCTGTTCCTATTGGAACAAATGGAGATGGAGAGGACCCATGCTGCAACAGTTCTTGAAGAGCTGTGGTAAGGACTCATGCTGGAGAAGCTCATGAAGGATTGTATCCCATGGCAGGGTCCCCATGCTAGAGAAGGGGAAGACCATGAGGAGGAAGGAGAGGCAGAGGCGAAGTGTCATGAACTGACCACAACCCCCATTCCTCATCCACCTGCACTGCTTGGTTTAGGGAGGAAGGGAGAGAGGAGCTGAGAATGAAGGAGTGAGGTTGAGCTGAGGAAGAAGGGAATAGGGGGAAGTTGTTTTAGTTTTTGTCTTCACTCCTCACCATCCTACTTTATTTTAAACTGTCAACAAGTTAAATTAATTTTCCCAAAGTTGAATCAGTTTTGCCTGTGATGATAATTGGTAAGTGATCTCCCTATCTCAGCCCACGAGCGTTTTCATCCTATTTTGTCCCTATCCTGTTGAACAAGGGGAGCAAGAGAGCAGCTGGGTGTCTGTCTAGCAGAGAGCTAAGGTCAACTCACCACACCCTCAAAAACTGCAAGGAGAAGGAGTGTCTTTCTGTATTCTCCCAAACAAAGTAAATAAATGTTTTTGTTTGAAAGAAATGTTTTGCTTGAAAGTATGGAGAGATGCATGGATATATCTACAGTGTCTGTTGAGCACCACTTGGAATCTATTTGCTGTTGGGATAGAGCTGTCTCTGCTGTTGTAGATTGCCAGACGTTTAGAGAGGAAGCAGGTCGACCATGAGTTACTGTTTAAGAGCAGTGTTGACTTAGCCAGAAAGATATAGGCCCAAATCATCAAAGTATTTAGGGCAGAGATATGCGTCTCTTTTTTTTTTTTTTTCAGAGGGACATTAATAGCTTTCCACTAACTGCAATACCATGACAATACCTTATAGGCATGATTGGATTCTGTGGTTGTAAGCAATCCTCCAAATGTGCATTGACAGCACTAATGAATATTTATAAGGAATGATAATAAAAGTAGTAGTAAGGTAGACACTAGAATCTGATATAATGTTTTTCTTCTTCTGTGTTCAGTGCTGGTTTTCCCTCTTCATTTTGATTTCTGAATTAAAAAAAAAAAAAAAGTAAAAAAGAAATTGCAACTGAATGTAGTTTCCTTCTTTACCTTTCTTCTCTGCTGGCTTGAGAGCTGACCTAAGAAGAAAACCGTATCTAAACGTGTTTGCTTCTTCACAGAACTGAACTCCCAAAGAATTGATGAATTAGCTATTTAAATACAATTTATAGAACTGCACACTTAAGTATAAAGCTTAATGACTTCACACAATTGTGAAAGAGGCCTGGCTCAGTGTCAAAATACTTACAGCCAGTTCTTCAGCTGGTGGAAATCAACAGCGCTGTGTTGCGTTCAGTGGAGCAATGCCAATTTTCACCAGCTGAAGCTCTAGTTCTTTATATTTACCTAAAGATTTACTTTAATATGGTTCTTTTGTCATGCTCACTGGCATGTGCACTCATGCCTAATGTGGGCACTGCTGCATAAAGGATGTGTTGCGCCATTCAATGAAATGTTTAAACGAACCACCTGCAGCCCATTGCCAGTTAGCAATGCAGGTGGAAGTGCAGAATCCCACAAGGAAGGCTGTCCAGCTTTTCCATCCCTCAGCAAAACAGGTTTGAATACGTAGGTTTCTGTGTAACTGTTGTTGAGCTACTACTTACACACTCACTGCACAGTCAGTGCTTCCAATAATTCAAAATTGCAAACTGCTTTGGGGGTACTTGGAGCAGATGAAGGGTTCAATATAAAACCAAATTCTCTTCTATTCAGTTTGTGAAACTATGAGTTATACTTGACAGTGTGGTAGAAAATATTTTTGTATGTCTTCGAACTAACTCCTGTGAGCAGTTTTTGTGCTGTTTCAAAGTAATTTAGCTCTGGGGAGGGAACAGAAGCAATGATCATCCGTCCAGGATAAGAATTAATAGGGCCAGTATTGATCAGCCACAGCTCTTTACACAGAGCTCTGGCCAGAGTCAAATGTAACATTTCTTCACATCTGCCTTTGATTTTTCTCTAGAGAATTTCATCTAAAGATGTGTCAGTTGCAGGATGTTAGTTATCTAATTCTATCCATCACTAACAGAAAAAAAAATAGAGGAAGAAAAAAAAGAACAAAATCAGCTAGATAACTAAAACTACTGTGGGCAAAAGGAAAACCTCTGTTTACATGTAAAAGTGAAAAAGGAAAGGTTTGGTACTCTGCACTCATAAAGAAACACATGCTCTTTCCTTGGCACCCTTTCTAAGAATGAAAAAATTGAAGTGTAAAATACAAATTCCAAACCCATCCATTTGTCATTATTGTCACAGGAAATGTTTCATAATCACACCAATGTTACTGAACAAGGATTTACTTATTTATTATATGAGTAAGCAGGAAGTAGTTGTTACCAGGTACTCCTGATGTCCTGGAAATGATCTTGCATGTGCAGCATTGGAATTAATAGCCACTTAAAAGTCTATTCCCATTTCACAGAAGTCAAATTGAGTTTTGATGATGGTTTCACTGGAGGCAGGACCAGGTCCTGAATAAACCATAAGGGAACAGAAGAAAATAAGTAGGATATATGGGGTTACACTGTAATTCTCTCTAGCCCAATATTTTGTTTTAAATGGTGAGAAATAAAAGATACTCATGGAAGACAAAAAAACTGAGTCTTTTTATGGTTAAATTCTTCAGAAATCCTCTCCCAGTATCTAGCAAGTAGAAAGTCAAGAATTCCTTATTTGAGCCAGAATTAATTTCATGGACAAATTTAAATGTAGAAATAGAGGTGGACTAGACTGTGCAGAGATCTGGAGCTGTTATTCATCTCTGATTTCAACTGAAGGTTCAAGCAACTGAAAAAAATGTTGTGATTTCATTTCAAATTTGCTTGAAGTCTCCTAGAAGAAGCACCACTCTTCAGAATGGTTTCATCTGGAGTTATGAGTAGACCAAGACAGGGATAGCAAGGCTGTTGCCTTGTCTAGGTAAGAAGCCATTGGTAGTGTTTGTTTAGAAGAAAACTTCATAGCAGAATTCTGTCTGGTTGGCACTATATTCAATTGCATGGGAAGATAAGGCAAAACAGGCTTTGCTCAGCTCAAACTGAAGAGTTTAGTTATAAAATATAGGCGGAAAGATTAAAAAAAAATCTTGCTCACCCTCTTACTTTGCTAAGATTCAAGGAGGCAAGACTGGTTCTCAAGAAAAAAAAAAATCAGGGGTTGTCACATCAGTTTCAAGGGGCTAACGCAACAGCTGTGGCTCAGCACTGTGTGTTGTGCAGTGAAACAGGCCAACAGCACCTGACCCCCAGTCTAGACATATATTGCCAATGGCAATCCTGTTTGCTGCAGAACTCAGGGAGTCACACTGCTGATAGAGATGTAAGCTTTTTAGCCAGAATCCACTGGCAGTTTAAAAAAAAAAAAAAAAAAAAAAAAAAGTGTACCCTTGAGAATCTGACTTTGGACATTCAGTGTGAACAATGCTGTCAGCCAGCAGAGAGATATCAATAAACATAAGTTTGTGAATGGCCTCACATATGTAACTACTTACAGTAAGTGGTGTCAGGAACTCCATAAAGATAAATCCAAGAAACACTAATTATTACCACAAGGTCAGTTAAGAGGAGATTACTAAGTAATTAAGAAAAAAACAAACATCTCTATTTACTATTGAAAAAAATCCCACAAACCATACCCGTGCTATTGGCATAATAGTAAGTAAATGTTGGTACATTTTATTTTTACATAAAATATATTGGTATTTTATATGAAACATTGGTAAATATATGTTAATATCTCTTGCAAAATAAAGCAAGAAAATTCTATTTACCTACTTTTATCCAGGATTGTATCACTTGAAAGACATTAATAAGTTTGAGTTAGACACTGAGGCAGTGCGATCCAAAACTTCGAGGCATGTTAATACTTCTTAATTCCATTTAATTTCAGGTGTTCAGCTGAGATCAGAGTCCAGTCTCTCTAGACTTCCTCTAAATCAAAGGATAGACAATCCTAGAAAATATTTCTTCATGGGAATATAAGTAACATTAAGATGTAGGAGGCTTCCCACCTTCTTACAGACATGAATTTATGTTGGTCAGAGTAGAAAAGAGCTGAGCGTTGGCCTTAAAAGTGTAAGCAGTGCCATCATGTTAGACTTAAGGTATTGGAAGAGGTAGGTGGATGTTTTAAAGGATCTGAGCACTGGGTATTATTTAAAACTATGTGAACTGCAGTTCTCACGCATCAGCAGATGCCCAAACATGCAGGAAAACTGCATACTGCTGGGGAGGGTGCAGGGGGTGGTACAGAAAATGCACTTTTAACAATTTTCTGGTTATCAAAATCCAACAATTCTAGGCAGAAAGAATCATCCCCCCCCTTCCTCTCCCCTTTCTTCTGAGAAAGAGAGTGATTGCAATATCTTTATCTCCATTATGGCTTGTTTCTGATTGAGAATTTTCTTAGCTGAATTCCAAATGTCTAGTGAAATACACCCAGGCCTACTAATAACAGTCACCAAGGATACACAGTGTTTGCAGAGCCGGGAGTAATGGCTGTCAGACTGAGCTAGTGGAGTTACAGTACTTCATTAGCTCATTTGGAAGAGCCGTGACTTAAAACTGTAAACACCTCCCAAATCTTTCTGTCACCCCACCCTTTTTTTTTTCAGGTATGGTGAGACTTGTTAAAGACACAAAGGTAAAATAGAGAATATTTGCAATCAAATGAGTATTTATTATGTGTAAAAGGAAAACATTCATCTTCAAATCCCTTTGAAAGAACATATCTGTATATACAGGGAATCTGATTGTTTCTGTATTTTACTGGTGCTTAGTGCTTATTGTAGCATTAAGGAAGATCAGTTGAATTCTTTGCATGATAGTAGTAAGAAAAAGGAATAAAAGGAAAGCACGGCAATTTTGTGAAGTACTGTGGCTTTTTTTTCACGGAGATTTACACATTTCTTTCCCCTTGCTTGCAAAATTGTTTTTTGGGACATTTGTCAGTTTGCACTGTATTAGTCATTTGGTGAAACCTATGCGACTACAGAGGGCAATTTGTTGGAATGCACTAACGCAGCACTGCGTAACTCAGATGCTCTTTATAATAGAACAGGTATTTGCCACCTGGGGTTTTACAGGTAGTAAGTACAAAAGCCTATAGCAGGTTGTTTTACATAGCTTTTCATTTTTATTTATAGTATTTTGCTTTTCAAAGAAGATAGAAAGGTACAGGAGCAAATTAAAAATACTAGTCTTGATAATTGTGAGGTTTGCCTCTTTTTACCTCCTGTGCTAACAGCAGAGAAGTGGGGTTGTCTTTTGTGTCTGGTGCCATGATGCAGCAGTACCAGGGACTCATGACCGGGGTGATTTAAGCTGCCTCACCCTGCCCATGAGCTCTCATTCTGGGTTATGGGCAGACGTGACCCTAACACCAGGGGCTGCTGGGCAATCACAGCTCGCTAGGAGCAGACTGGAGAATAAGACACAGAAAGAAAAATAGAAGGGAGTTTCAGAGTCTCAATATAGGGGTTCCCACATAAGGAAGATTTATGGGAAACAGCTTGCCCGCCCTCCTCCCAGGTCCCAATCTAAGTGTCCCCAGCCACATATGAGGATACAACAATGGACGGTATATTTTCTGCAGTGGAGCAGAGAAGATAGGAATAATAAATTGGTTGCAAATATATGCTTTCACTTACTTTCACTAATTAGTGCTGGGTAAAACTCAAAAGATTTGATTAGGTACTTCCACCCATTCCCCAAGCCCTGACCAGCCCCTTAGCATTCCCTCATCTGCTCTCAAGTCCTGAACATCTCTTTTCTGCTTTTCAGTGCTTGATCTCCCCAAAAGATGCTAAAACTGGGACGTACATCACTTCTGCTTTTACTTTTACAGTGATACAGCTCCTAAAGCATAAAGTGGGACTGAGCTCAGAGAAGGAACTCATGTTTCTGTTATTTCAGGATCACCAGTCATGATGCTTATGCACAAATATTCTCACTGCCCTGTTCTTTCCGTCACTGGCTGCTAGCATCACTGTACTTTATTTCCTGTACAGTAAAACGGGGAATCACGCAGATTAAAAACTATTGCTTTCGAGTCTTGATATCCCACTCATTTCCTGCCAGCCTGCTGATATAACTGATCCAGAAGGCACTTTTCATTAAGAGCTACAGTAAGAAAATCTCCTAACACTGGATTTGAATTTTCATGGTAAACACTGGATTGGGTAACCTCCATTACATGCCACCCAGCAGGGAAAATACACTGTTGTTGTGTCTTAGCAGATGTCTGGTGACAAATATCACTCATCTCTGTGGCAATCTTCTTGTGTTAGCCTTCTTGAGACTACAGAAGAGATTAGGATTTAGAACAAAACACTTTTTCAATCTACTTTGTAGACAGGCTTCCACATAGGTCCTTCCAGACATGCCTTTATTCAGCTGTCGGTCGCTTTTAAGTCATTTTAAAAAGTAATGATGAGGATTTGTCTCTCCCCTCCCCTTCTTATTGTGACTTTAAGCAAAGCTTGAAAAGCCTTGATTTGAGTAAAGAGATCAGGTTTTAAAATGCATAGCAAGAACAGACATTTTAATTGTGATCTTGAAGAAGTTATTTGTACAAATATAGATTGTCAGAGAAACCTCTACCAATGGCTTCTTGAGGACTTTTCAGTCTTGGTCCCCATTTCTGCTGAAGTTAATTGAAAAGAGATTTCAGGACTTTACTCCTATCTTTTCATTAGACGCTACTAAATTTGGCATCCCTAGCTTGAGGGCCTTTCTCCATTATTTATAGATCTGGTAGCCTTGCAGAGACTGGATGGATTGAATTCCATAAGCATAACTCTTTCATTCCCGCCATCCCCTTTTCAAGCTACATTATAAAATTTTATGTTTCAGAAAGGACACTTAAATGTAAAGTGCCAGATTCTCAGTAGGGGAAAATGAAAGTAATTCTGTATTGTGTTCATGGGCCTTATTATCAATGCCATGAATCTTGTGTTTATTCTGTGTAAAAAAGAACAAAGAAAAAGCACAGCACTGCAAAACCTAAACGGTCATGCTTTGCAGTTGAACATTCACCAATGTGAAAACCAGTTTATGGTATGAAGTTGTGGAAAATGAGGTCCTCCTTATTTTCAAAGATTTTTGGCTTCATCCTTAATCAGTGCAAATTGCTATGGCTCTTTAGAATTTAGTGCATTTTTCCCAGGTTCCTATCTTTTGAGCTCATCAGCTACCACTTCTGAGATATTGGTAAGACAAAAAGAACTTGCTTGATTTCAAATGTACTTCTTATTTTATAGGATACATCTGATTGTGCACTGCCTGTCTCATTTACCAAAGTAAAGCCTACAACTCTTTACAATGCATTACAAATAACTAAAATATTACTAGTGAGCTTTAGTAACATACCTATTTTTTATGAAAACAAAAACCTAAAGTAATATGGGTGATGCTCATATAACATCACAGAATTTCTTTTTTTTTCCTTTTATTTTTTTTTCCTTCTACTAATCCTCTTTACGGGCTTAAAGAAAAAAAAAGATAATATCAAGGTCTTTGGTGGCTCTAGGACATTGATTGCCAAACCAAACCATTCTTCCAAATATCAGTAAACTAGGAGCAGCAGACTGCTGTGAGCTATTTTTCAACCAAAAGGATTAGATTTGTCTCTTAGACGGGTCTGACATATAATATAGATTTCCAATGGGTTGAGTTTCGCCAGTCATAGTTGTGACTTTGTCAGTAGACTTGCAGTTTTCTGAGGGTGGAGTATGTCCCCTGCTGGGGAACTGAAGCATGCATCTCCAGCCCTGGCACAGCAAATCTTCCGTATTACCTGGTTTTAAGAAAGCTTCAGTTGAGCTGTGGGGAGGTACCCAAGTGGTCAAATCTTCTGGGACAATTTCTGTTACTGCTACACAGGGCAGTGGCTTCTGGATTCAAATAATGAGGCAGCTATGGTTATTTAGGGCTTGCAGAGAAGTAGGAAGAAAAAAAGGAGGAAAAAATTAAGCATTACATCCTAGGCAGTTACGTTTACAGCCTTTGTTCCATGGACAGACTAGGAAGAGATATTGTCTCAGAGACTTGCACTGTTTGTATGCAGAAGTACAGAAAAAGGACTGTAAAATAATTACGGGAAAGAAACAAGCTGCACTTGTTAATGAAATTCAATTTTGATTTATTTTCATAAAAGTACCAGCATTATTTATGTAAACAATACAAACTGCATCTGCTATTTAGCTTTGTGTGAGATTTTCCATATCACTGAGGTTTAGGGAATATCACTTAGGGAGAAAAGCAATTTTAAGGTTATCATGTGAGTGACAAAGACATTAATCTGACAAGATATGCTCAAGAGACTGAAGATGCAATTGTAGAATTCTTTTTGGCGCTCTCACCCATAATTTCACAGAGCTCAGTGTAATTAACACACTTCATGGGATTTAAGTAACATTTGTTGCTTCTCCATCAGAATGCAAATTTGAAAATGATATGGATCTGTACAGCAACAACTGTTCCCTAAGTAATAACTTGTGCACTGTTTCCTACTGAAAAAAAAAAAAAAAAGGGAGAAAAAAAAGGTGACAGATAAAGCATTACTCAGGTTTTATTAGGAAGTTAACATATGTTTTATAGCTGCTGCAAATGCAGAAACCAGATATGTCATAAAATTAACAAAAATTAAATGGTTTATTGTCAGCTTGAAAATTTTAGGCCTCATTTTCTTAAAAGCTCTATGAAATAATGAAATCTGCAGACTGTGCGTGTGTGTGTGTGTGTATAAATGTGTGTGCAGTCAGCTAACGAAAAAATCAGTAGGTCAGCAACATCTGTTAATTCGTAACCAGGAAGAAAGCATTATAACAAAAGAGAGGTGGTAATAATAGACATTCAAGCATTCAAATCAAGAATCTCTTTTCTTCTGTAACAGGTCAGTGTACAATAAAAGAACAGATTAGAAGACTGTTACTTCCCTGTCCTACATTCCACCTCAGAAGTAAAAAGAATAACTCAAGTCTGGAAGACAAACGAATAACCCAAGTCTATATCATATAAGGAGAGATCAAGTGTTCTTGATCACCTATGTTTTTCATCAGGAAAAAATAAAAATAAATTTCATGCCACACAAAGCCTATTTGAAAAGAAAGAGGAAATTATGCAAATAATTAATTAGCCACTGCTACATTTCTCTAGAAATAACCCTCCAAGATAGGAAAGAATATCTAGATTTTAGACTTCTTTTACTTAATCATATTTGAGTACAAAATGAATAAATGCACAAATGCATAATGCATGCGGAACATATAAGTTGAATAAATGAAGTGGGGCATACAGTACACATTAGTTTATTAATGCTTCAGGTTTTCCTTGAGGTCCTTCAGGCACATTATCAACTGCCTTAAGGACAATCAGATTTATCCTCATCTGCTCTTATTTTTTTCCCCTACAGATGAAATAAATAAGTAAATAAATGAATTTGTACAATGAAGCTTTCCTTAATGCGTTTGGCATTGGCAGGACACTAATCTGAGAAAACTGTTAAACTGTCAACATCACAGAATGGGAGATACAACTAATTTATCCCGTAAGTTTCTTATTTTTATTCAACCAGAACAGAAATTTTTGGGTTTTGTTGTTTGGGTTTTTTTAGGATGAGTTTAAGGTATTACTATTCCTTTATGTTTGTAGTTCAAAACAAATGATAAGAAAAACTGAACTGCTAAGCTGGCTAAAACTGCATGTGGAATCAAATCAAAGTCCTATTATCATACAAGATTTTAAAAAAAAAAAAAAAGTTGTAGATCCCAGAGTGCCATTGGTGCATCTGATTTCTAAGCTCTACCATATATTTATGTCTACATGAAACTTTATATACCTCCTAGAAAGAATAAGAAATGGACTTTAAATGTTTTAAGAAAGTTTTTTTGTTCATGGGCAGATGGAGGCACTCAGATGAGCAGTGAAGCATCACCGCTGACGTGAACCCAGAAATAAACAGGAGAGGCAGACCAAAAGAGACTCAAGATATGGGTTTATCCCAATGGGATAGATATGACACATATGCACTGTAAATAAAAATACTCTGTTCTCAGTCCAGCCTGATTTTCATGCAATCAGACTAAGAGGGAACACTTTCCAGTGCCTCTTTACTGATGCTCTATTTATGTGTGGGAAGGTTTTTCCTCACAACCTTCTCCTGGGCTCTGTGATTGTCTGCCTCTAACCTCCTTCCTGCCCTGCCCTGAATCTTATCTAAAAGTGAAATTATAGTAATTAATTCATCACACATGCAGTTCAGCTTGTTGGCTACAGCTAGATTCATGCAGCATGTTCCTAGTGCAATACTAAATGCCTCATCTCAGTAGATTTTCAGGCCAAGGGTTGTATTGTGCATCTATTTTGTGTATTAGTGGTCCGCTATATCATGTAAAATCACCTATTGCTAGGCACTCAGCGTAGATAATTCTGAGAAATGTAATTTAATTGTGAGACACTTATAAGATGATATCTAGGATTTAAAGCCTAGCCATATCTTTATAACCTTCTGCAACCCACTCCTGAAGCTCTGAGCGGCTCAATTTTCATTTGCACATTTATATGGCTTTCTGACACCTGCTGCCCAATAACTGGTGCCATAAGCAATTCATTCTTAATCTATGTAACTAAAACAGTGATTTCAACATCCTTAGTTTAATTTGCTGTTTTGTCAAAACAACACTGTGCTATCTTTTTTGAAGGGCCTAAGAAAGGGCAATAATCGTGTTCATATGAAACAAATGTTGTAGAGTTAGGTATTCTGGTAGTTGAAGGAGTGAAATCTTCATGAAATACGCAATTTAAGTGGCTTTAAATATATAATGTAGTTTAAAATAGATGATGTTTTAAATTATTTTCTTTATAAAAGATTTGTTCTAAGAAACTCAGTCTGTCACTTCTTTTCTCAAATAGAATATATATTTCCTAAGTTCTTATTCTGAAACAACTGTATTTTTCTGGTAGACAACCTGTTTTAGTCTTCCTAAAATATATGAACATTACGTTTCTGTATCTGCTTGCCCTAGAATTAAAATGGCACAACTGATATTTTAAAAAGTTACAAAGTTTTATCAAAATGAAGCCCAGATCCCCCAGAAGTATTAACATATTTTTCTTGTTTATACTAGAAAAGGTTAAGGCAAGGTACATAGTTTTACTCTGCTTCAAGTTAAAATCAGTGGTTCTTGTACAAATGGAGAACCAAATTCCAGTATCAGCAGCCCTTAGTTTCAGGTCAATAGTCATTCTCTAAGCCCTAACACCATTTCCTAGATGCACAAATATGCTGCCAGACATGAACTTGCTGATTTCAACTCTTTTAGTTGTGTTCATGAACAGAAGTGATGTCTAAGCTATCCAAGACTCAAATTACACAGAACTTTAAAGGTCAGTATTACCACCTCCAACTATGGCCAGAAATTAATAGGAAGTTCACAGGACTGAAACAGTTTCTTTCGTCTGGCCCTGCCAAGACAGCGTGTTGGTAAATTTTGTATCTATTAAGGCCATTCTTCATGCCAGTCCTAAAAATCCATTAGGGGGAATACTGCATGTTGTGCAATTTGCACAGTAGGATTTTTAGGTACATTCAAGACCGCTCTAAAACCCAGATTTTGAATCTGATAGATGCTTTAATACCCCTTGAAATGCTTTGGAAGATTGTTCTTGGTATTTTCTGTGCTGTGGTCTTTTAAATTCTATGCAAAGTGGTCAGTTTCACAGCTATAAATGAAAATATGACACTCTAAGAAGTATAAATCAGTTGGTGATGACTGATGCATAAGTGACAAAGGCAAATCCCTTGTATGAAAAGACATAGATTTTCCCATTCAGAAAAAGCTGGCATCCCCATTAACAGAAGCTTCAGGTATCGCAGCAAGAAAATCTGAGTAACTCAGAACCTATTCATCATTTCAATGCTTGGGAACTGGGCACACATGATTCATAGCAAGGCTTGTGTACTGTTCAGGTCCCTGGAATGCTATTACCTTGCATATGCCCCTTGAAGGGTTGAAATATTCCCCTTGCGTATACCTCCTGAAAACATGAAAACACTTCCAACACGTGAAAACTGACTTTGAGCCAACTGAGCCCCATGCCAGAACTTCCCAGTTCCTTTTTCAGGGTTGTCTTATCTCCAGAGAATGACAGCTGCTTTGGACTTCCAGTCTCTGGAGACCAGCATTAAGAGTTGTAGCATATGAACTCACTGGAAGTTTTTCACTACTTATGAAATTCTCTCAGAAGCAAATAAGAATCAGCTGAAAGTAAATATTAGCATCCTATCGTCAACTCATTTCCCATATCCCACCTTTGTATCATGCTTCCGGGGACATTCTTCTCTAGAAGTCTGAGGATTTTTTTTTTTTCCCCAGACCAGAATGTTTTGGAAATGAGCTGGATCACAAAGAGTTCAAGTTTTCCTCAATATATTTAATTCCATAAAGTAAAAGAAAAAAAGAAAAAAAAAAAAAGAAAAAGGAAAAAAAAGAAAAAAAAGAAAAAAAGAAAAAGAAAGGATTCTTCATCTCATACAAATGCATGATAAACTTCATCTAATTGAGTGTACTTATTTCTGCCTAGTTGACGTTATTCATTGTGTTAAGCTTGCATTTACCTTCTAATTGTGCTAACGTTGCCTACAGCAACTAAAGCTTTAAAATAGGTTTCATCAGGCAAAAAACTAAAGCAAGTAATTGTTTCTAAAATATTTTAATTCTAGTTAAAACTTGATTTTTATCTAGCTCATTGGCCTAAGTAGTAGTAATTGGATTATTACTGTGTAGTATTTGTAAGCATCAATAGTAAACCTGCTTATGCATAGTTATTCTATACCTACAGGGCAAAAGCATGATTTATCTGAGTTGTGTGTGGTTTCATAACAATTATTGAATCATTCCTTAGGTTCTTCATATACTTGTTCAAGTCATGCTGTGAAACATGCAAAAAGTGATTATATATGTGTTTGTATTTATATTTACACTTATATTTGTGTTTATATTTACATTTACATTAATATTGCAATCTATATTAATATTTATATCTGCATTTATATACATTTACAAACTGTCTGAAGTCCAAATTAAAAGCTGTGCTATAGAAAAGTATATGCCTCAAGTAAAGAACTTTGGTCAGGTGTGTACATAGCTTAAACCAAGATAACACACTGACTTCTCAGCACAATACTGATTTACGCTGCCTGAACAGCTGACTCCACATGTTGAAAGAATGACCATTTCTTAACACTGTCACAGGAACAGAAGATTGAAGAAGAGTGGCTCTTCTGGATTGGATAAGAGGTCCAAACCTGATGACAAATGCTGACTACTTAAGGTAATAATAAAATGTTTAAAAATATGTAAAAAAAAAAGAGCAAGCACAGAGTAGCATACTCCTCAGGATACTTTTCCAGCTTTCTGTGGCTTAGGGGAATTCCTAAAGTAGAGCTTGCATCTCAGTGTTTAACAGCCCTTCATAAGTTTCCATTTATTTGTCTGATCCGTTTTTGAACTCAAACTTTTGGCATCCAAACTATCCTGCGACAATGAGTTGCAAAGTTTAGTCATATGTTAAATGAAAAAAAAATACAAAGTTTTAAACCTATTACCTTACAATTTCATCTAATGGCTCTGATAATTATTTTGCTATGTAAAAGCATGGCACATTCTCTTTTTCTTCCCCAATAATTCTTAGGGGTTTGTGTTTGCTTGTTTGGTTGTTTTGGTTTTGATTGTCAGTGAACATTGAACTAACATTCTCACAGGTTGTGGTGGGTTGACCCTGGCTGGAGGCCAGGTGCCCACCAGAGCCGCTCTCTCACTCCCCTCCTTCACTAGACAGGGGAGAAAAGGTATAACGAAAAGCTTGTGGGTCGAGATAAGGACAGGGAGAGATCACTCACCAATTGTCGTCACGGGCAAAACACACCAAACTTAGAGAGGGAATTCATCTAATTTATTACTAAACAAAACAGAGTAGAGGAATGAGAAATAAAATCAACTCTTAAAACACCTCCCCCCACCCCTCCCATGTTCCCAGGCTCAACTTCACTCCCAGCTTCAACCTCCTCCCCCCTCAGCGGCACAGGGGGACGGGGAATGGGGGTTACGGTCAGTTCATCTCACGTTGTTTCTGCCGCTTCTTCATCCTCAGAGGGAGGACTCCTCTCATTGTTCCCCTGCTCCAGCATGGAGTCCCTCTCACGGGGTGCAGACCTTCAGGAGCAAACTGCTCCAGCGTGGGGTCCCCCACGGGGTCACAAGTCCTGCCAGCAAACCTGCCCTGGCGTGGGCTCCCCTCTCCACGGGGCCACCGGTCCTGCCTGGAACTTGCTCCAACGTGGGCTTCCCACGGGCCGCAGCCTCCTTCAGGTGCCTCCACCTGCTCCGGCGTGGGGTCCTCCACGGGCTGCAGGTGGAATCTCTACACCCCCTCATCCTTCCTCCATGGGCTGCAGGGGGACAGCCTGCTTCACCATGGCCTTCACCACGGGCTGCAGGGGGATCTCTGCTCCGGCACCTGGAGCACCTCCTCCCCCTCCTTCTGCACTGACCTTGGTGTCTGCAGAGTTTCTTACACCTTCTCACTCCTCTCTCTGGCTGCAAAAGCTCTCTCTCACTGTTTTTTTTCCGTCTTAAATATGTTATCACAGAGGCGCTGATTGGCTCGGCCTTGGCCAACAGTGGGTCCATCTTGGAGCCGGCTGGCATTGGCTCTATCAGACACAGGGGGAGCTTCTAGCAGCTTCTCACAGAAGCCACCCCTGTAGCCCCCCCGCTACCAAAACCTTGCCGCACAAACCCAACACACAGGTGTATCCAGAGTAGCTGCAAATATCTTTTCTGGGCTAACAGTGTCTAGGTTAGAGCCTTTCACTGTTTATAGACAGTGAGAATTTCCATTTGTCTTTTTCCCTTGTGCATAGCTTTGTATGTGTTTCCTCTGCCTTTTTATCACGCAATTTGTACTGCCAGGAGCTTTTGCAACCTTTCACAAAGAGTGGGACTTTCAGTGTTAAAAACTGATCATTTACTCCTGATATTGTTTCCTGTCCTTTAGATACTTATTAATCCCCTGTCCTTCAGGTATTTATAAACCCACAAGTGGAGATTCCTTTTTATAATCCATGACAGTTTCACTTATATAAGGGCCTTTTATAGAGGACATTGTCAAAAGTTTTTTGAAAATCCAGCCACAGTGTATCAACCAGATACAGATCATCCTTGCCTGTATATTCATTTATTTTTTCTAAGAAATTTAAAAAACCAGAATTTTCTCTACAAAATTTATTTTTATTCTTCCCCATTATATTCTATTTATCTATGTGTCTATGAATCCTATTCTACTAATCTACCTATAAAGAATCTGACATACAACTTCTTACTTTTTTACATCTTCCCTGCATCTCCCCTGCCAAATTTCTCTAAGGATCCATTTAAAAAATATGGCATAAAAATTGCTAACCTCTATTCTTCTCATATAGAAGCTGACTTAAGCAATAGTGCAAGATCTATGATCAAATGACAAGGTCATATTTGAGTTATTTAAGAACCCCTGGGTGTATATCATCTTGTCTTGGCAATTTGTTACTATTCATTTATCTATTTGGTCTAAAATAACTTCTATTGACACTTTAATTTAAGATAGTTCCTCCCGTTCATCCTTTGCAAAGAAAACAGCCACTGTGGGAACCTTCCTAAACTCTGCAGTGGTGAGTATCAATGTGAAGAACTCGTTTAATTTTTCTACCATGCTCTTATCTCCTTTGAGTTCTCCTATTACACCTCCATCATCTATCAGCTCTGCAGACTCTCTGGCAGACATTATACTTCTGATGGGTTGGAAAAAAAAGGCTTATTATTAGTTTTCATGCCTTTCACAAGCTTGTCCTCTAAACCTTTTTTTTTTTTTTTTTGGTCTTACCTTGATTGTACATTAAACATTTCAGAGCTCATGATATTCAGATCTTCCTTACATGGCTATAAATTCCACTATCTGAGAGTAAGATTTTAATTTAAAGAGTTTCATTATTCTGCTGTTTATCAATACCATAATTTTGTTGATTACCATGAACTTTGCAATATTTTCATTACACATTCAGTAATTTTATCCTTTAAGATTCTCCTTTTAATTTCTTGGAATTTTGGTAGTATTACTTATTTTCATAGAGTTCCATTTATTTATATATATACATGTGTGCATGTGTCTAATTTTTATTTTTTTTTCTTTTTCATTCCTATAAAGAAGAGGAATTTAAATGTACTATTGTCAGGATTTCAGAATGGCTCTTCAGTACTAAAAATTTCAGTATGTTCTTATGCTTTGCTCGGACTTATATAAAAAATAGCTGCTCCAAGAGTCAATCATCATAGCATCTAAAATTAGTTTTTACAACATGTCCCAAAATTACTTTTTACCAATCTTCATGGGAATAATTGAGTTCTTCATTATTACTGAGTTTTCTGCCATTGTAATCTCTCTCATCTCCCTTAGCATGTCCCAGTCAATATACTTATCCTATTCAGGTGATTAATAACACAACCTTCCAACAATATTCTCTCTATTTAGACAAGAAATATTCCAATCAGAGGGAATGTTTCTTGTTGATACAGTGAATTTGTTTACCTTGTTTGACTTCAGCTGCACCTATACCACTAAACAACCTTGGGCCTCAAGTCAGGATATGCAGAGATGACTGTGACCACATTGCTTCAGGTTAGTCCTCTTCAGACAAAAATGCATATGTTTACAAGGTTTACAACTCAGCCAAGGTCTCTTCCGGTCCCTGTGTTCTGGTCTTAAGACGCAATTTTTATTTTCATGTGTGATTTTTCAGTTCAAAGTACCTGAGAAAGATAGTGTGATGGCTACGCTACAATACATCAGTATGGGGGTCAGAAGACAACATAGTGTGGGTGGACGCATTAGAGTATTCCTGGAGCAAATGTATTCTCGTATACTTAGATTTAATCTAAATTCAGAGGTTACAATTCATTTCACTTGAAAAAACAACTGAGTAGTTGACACTGTACATGAAGAGCACATAAACCCTTCAGTGAACTTCAGAGCTAGGAGGTTGCACATAGCAGTAACTCTAAGTTAAGTAAGCTGTAACTTACAGTAACACCCTCTCAGCAGTACAATCTGACCTATCACTCCTATATAATCTGTAACCTGATATTGCAGTATCTCACATACTAATCTTCACTTCTATCAGGCTTTTTATATGCTTATTAGTTCTAAACTTGAGAGAAGCATATATGCATTTGATTAGGACATGACTGGTCATTTTTAAGGTTTCCTGACTAAATACAACTTCATTTAATTGGGGTTCTTCACTATTTCTTATCTATATCTTACCTATAAAAAGGCCCCCAGAAATACTTCTCCTCTCCACCCCCACTCCCCCCAGTCACCACATTTTATTGTAAAGAATTAAGCTAATTTAATTCATTATAGGGTAAATGTTCAAGAACTAATTCCAAACTTACCTTTTCCACATAGATCTACCAGAGGCCATTATACAACTTGTGGCAAATGACCACCACATGAACCCTATGTTTCCAGGTGTTCTTGCAGCAGATCTAAAAATGTTCTTTGTTATTTGCAAAATAGCAATCTTTTCGGCATAATTTACCATACTAGTACTAGAATATATATTTTTTGTATAAAGATGATCTTTGCTATGTGACTAAGAATAGGATTGTTCCAACAGGAAACTTCAAGTGCTTGTAACAATTGGAGTTTCTCCCAGAGACATGAATAGCTACTTCACTGACATGCAGAAGGAGCTAAAAGAGTTTCAGATAACAGGCAGGTGTTGATTCTGACCTAGAAATCCTTAAATTATTTTGTGCCTTGTTACCTGAGAAACCAACTTTCTCCTGTTGTGTTTTCACCATTAGAAACAGCTTAACAGCTTTGCTTCACACACGCTAAGTTCACAGGGTGATAAGGCATTAGTGGCCAGTCTTCAGACTTACATATTGAAACATACTTTCTAAGTATTTCACTAACACCTAGATGTCCATTCTGGATATTCAAGGAATAGCCTGAAAATGAATTTAATTTCCAGCCTTGCTTGAGGCTTATGGGATTCACTGGGAGAGATCGAGGAAGGCTGTATATAAAGATCATTGTTCAATTCTGTTTCAAAAGATCCTCTTCTCTTCTGAAATCTCTTCCCCCTCCCCCCCCCTTTTTATTTTCCCTTTTTGTATAGTATTTAAGATGTGGGAAGTATATAAAAATACATATTCAGACAGAGTTTGAAAATGTTTGTAAGTCTGGTTTCTTATATTGGCCAGGAAAAATGGGTTAAGAGAGACCTGAATTTAGTTACTACATGGCATTGGATGGAGTTAGGGTAGCATGGATGGAAATGAGATAAACTGGCCTTGGTTTTAAGTTGATCTTTTTTTTTTTCTTTCCTCATGTTGGCAACCAGTGCTGTCAAAGTAATTTTTGTTTGGGAAAATTGCTTTTGCTATACAGCCTCCAATGAGAGTGGACATAGTAGCAAGGATGTGGCAGCAGCTAACGCATACTTACACACATTTCCTTGGGCTTTATGAATGTTAGATTGTTTATGGAATCTGCATGTCTCCATATGCTTTTCTACAGTGGATATTTTCCTTTTTTTTTTTTTTTTACTTTTCAGAGCTTTGTTCTATACCTATAACCAATAGTGAATATGCACGAGAGATGAATCTTCAATGGAATAAAACCACATGCACACGGAAAAAGCAGCCACCCTCATATGAGCTTGCTTGAGAAAAAAAAAAAAAAAAAAAAAGATTTTCACTTAAATTAATACAACTAATTCTGTAGTGAGGTACACTAAAGAGACAATATTGGAACCTGAAGAACAACTGGCAGAAAAGCCCAGAACTGCTGCACTCACATCCGACCGCTGCACATCTCCTCATTTACTGACTTTATAACAAAGACACTTCACTTCTAAGACTGCAAAAATGTTTCTACATGAGTTATCATTAGAAGATTACACTGTCATCTTCCTCTTACTAAAACTGTATGATTGAGAACACAGAGGAACCTTGCTGTACTCTTTTATAAAGCTGGTAAAAGGTGGCACTGAAGACATATTGCTGTAGAGCTAAATAACTTAAGATAAAATTAATGACTAAAGTGAATAAAGCTGGGAAAGTAAACTGTAAATGTAGACTTACTGAAACACACGCATTAAAAAGTGAAACAATGTGTCACACACAATTATATTAGGAGGAGCCTTGCTAGTAGTCTATTTTGTAAGACAATTTTAAAAGAGATGAATTCTGGTTTCTGGTTTTCTCCAAAACTAGAAGTTCATTTTTGGGTTTTGGGGGATTATGGGGTGGGGTGGGTTTTTTTGGTTGGTTGTTTTTGGTGTTTTGGTTTGGATTTTGGTTTATTTTTTGTTTTGTTTTGGTTGGTTGGTTTTGGGTTGAGGGGTTTTTGTTTGTTTTGGTTTTGGTTTTAGTTTGTTGGGTTTTTTTATGACCTAACTCTAGACTAATTTTTCAATATTAGCAATTCTAGCTGATATCTGTTTAGAATTTTAGGATTTATATCTGACAGAGACTTTTACTTGTTAATAGATATGTGCCTGTTGTCAGACTCCTCAAATGGCCAACACTTTAATAAAATTCGATGGAGAGGAGCATAAGAAGGAATATAGTGCAGCTTATAGGTTTACTTCAGAAATAGATTTTGGAACATGTTGGTGTAAATATTTATCTTCTGTGAGCCCTCAGAACATCCTGTGGTAAATATAAATTCTTTTTTTTCATCTACCTGACAGAAGAAGTCTATGGTTCACATAAAGCCTATGCCAGCCATGCTAGACAACATCAGTGAAAAGGAAATAGCAGAAACAGTTGTGATTAAACAGTCATTGCTAATTTAAGAACATTTATGAATAACTTACCAGAACTATATGTACATGTGTAGTTATTATCTACATTAATAAATTTGTGCTTCTTTGCAGCATTTCAATTTTCATGTTTCCATTCTTTGCAGTTCCTTTTTCCTAAAATCTAATATACTATTTCCTTTATCCCTTTATTCTTTCCTTAATACCTTCTACTCCTTTATTTATTTTTTCTCTTTTTTTTCTTCTTTCTTCATTGCAAGGCCTGCTTCTCTGTCATTCACAGAGCATTTACTCTTCTCCCATACCTCTTTTCTATCTCAGAATAACATTGTTTCTTGATTACCTCCACACAATTACATACATTCAGTTTTTCTCCATTTTCCTTCTTATCCACCAACACCTGCTCTAAAAAAAATATAGTTGAAAGGACTCTGTGAAAGTTAAAATATCTGCCCCCTCCTCATCTGCTTTGCAAAACAGGGAAAAAAATATGACTTGTTGCTTTGTTGTCCTCACAAAATGTTAGCAAATATCTGCGCTGTCTGTAGGAAGAGAATACAAGGTTTAAACACCTAACTTAGATGTCTCAGGTAGCTGAAGATGAGTGAGTGTTATCTGGCCTACATATGCCAACATTTGCACTGTAGCAGAAATAGCCACCAATCACTTGTTAATTCAAAAATGATGGATTCTTAACATCAATGGGGCTCTAATTCTCCATCCTGTAAGAGAAGGATGATGATATTACTTCCTTAACCCAGCATGTCTGTTCAGACATCTGCTGCGAAGGTGGCAAATCATACTACCTCCTATCAGTATTTAGTCAGGAAAGAAACCTTCTGAAATCACTACTGCTCCTCAGGGGGCAATTACTGTCTGGTGTTTAAAATTCCCGTGTATCTGTGCAGCCCTTTGAATGTGTATGGAACTGATAAAAGCATACTGTGGCTGGCCTTCCACAAACTTAGTGTTACTCGTTTTCTGCATCTCTGCGCTATATCTGTGGACAAAGTCTTTTCCTATGACACCATTCCAGACCATGGAGATCGTGGCATTGGTAAATTTGCATGTATATAATTGAATACCAAAAATGTAATTGTATGTAATTGGAGTAAATTTATATATTTGATGAGCTGGAGAACTGAAGAACTGCCTTGTATGTAATTGATAAAGTTAAGTAATTGAAGCAAGTGATAAATTTATATAATTGAAGCTTTGTATATTCTGTTTTGTCTAATATTTGGTCTAATCTTTCCCTGTTGATTTAGCCCATTACTTTTTATTTTATCATCTATTAATAAGAATAAATGTCCCTGTCATCCTAATACGTCTTTATATAGTTTTAGATAATACTTGGTTTTCCCTCTGATCTTTTCCTTTTTTTGTTGTTGTTTTTGGGGGCTTCGGGTTGGGTTTTTTGTTTGTTTGTTTGTTTTGTTAAAGTGTAACCCAAATGCAATATTCTTTTCAGAGCTTGATCAGTATCAAGCAGTTAATTGTCTAATTACTTGCCTATTGTACATATAGTATTACTTTGCAATATTCGTGGGTTTCTAATGTTATCACACAGTTTACTTACAGAAGGCCGGGCCTTTCTTTGTGCTGGTACTATTGACCAGATATATAATTTTTACTTTTTTCTATGATTTTTCTTACCTAAACCAATTTAAATTTGGCAAAACTAAAGATTAAAATTGACCGTTTCGGATTTTTTGGAACCCATCCCCAATCCTAGCAGCATTAATTATATACTATAAACTCATTAGGTCAGAAAAACAAGCACATCTCTACTGTGCATTCTGCCCCAGAAGACTCTCAGAAGGATAAGAAAAGAAGGAGTAGATCCCAGTCTGGTTACATTCCAGGATCTACTTCAATGTGAAATTTATTGCTTCACGAAAAGCCCTTTGAGTTGCTGATCCAACTCAATTTTTTTATGCAAAATATGCTTGAGTAGTATGGAAGATTCTTGTGTGGGGAAGTGAACCATCCTGACTGACCCAACCCAGGGAAAATCAGCTTTCCTTCTTACGACATTGCTGACAATTTGAAGAGTGGGTAAAGCTTTCGCAGGGATTCGTGTGGTCTGTTTTCTGTTTTGTTTTAAAAGCTTTGTGGCACTATTTATATGTATCCAAAGAAATATAACGTTCTTATTTTATATATCTTCTGCTTGTTTGATTAGCATGCTTTCTACTTTGTTTTCCAAGCACACAGTGAAAATATTAAGTACAATTGGACTCATGACCCAGAACAGACCTCTGTAGGTCACACTTGATACTTCTTCCTAACCTGACACTGAACCATTAATAATTGCTCTGTGGGTTGTTTTGTTGTTGTTGTCGTAGCATTTTTTTCTTTGCTCCAGCATTGTATTTATTTAGCAGTGATTGCATTTAATCAACATTTCTCTAGTTACCTTATGAGAATGTCATGTGGAACTGTATCAAATTCTTTATTAAAATCAAGACGTAGTATGTCCACAGCATTTCCTTTATCCACTGAGCTTGTTATCCTATCAGTGAAAGAAATGAGGTTAGTTCAGCATGATTTGTTTTTGATGAGCCCATGTTGCCTACTATTTACACGTTATTTTCCTCCAGGTGCTTACAAATTATCTGCTTTATTAATTGTTCTAGCAATTTATCAAGTATTGAGTTTATACTTATCAGTTGGTGAGGTTTTATCAAATAGCAGAAAAATATTACCCATCTTAACATATTGTAAACAGGGATTTATAAAAATGCTCTGCTATTTAATTCTTTGTCTAGGTTAAGAGGGTTTCTTTACTTTCAAAGTTAGGGATGATTTTAGACTTAAAGGATATTTTTTACCAATATGTAATAATGTAATAAAATAACATGTCACAGAAAAGAACACTAAGTTAAATCTTTCTGTAATACCTTGACCCCACCACACACTGTCCACATGAGGACCTGTCTGCATGTCAGCTACTATTTCATTGCCCTACCCTTTTGCTGAAGTTTTCTGCGACACCTGAGCTATGACCCGCGGAAATTGCTATCAGACATCAGACTATTCATCAGGGAAATCACTGGTGTTTAAGGCCTACAGTAGATACCAACTTCAGCCTGAGATGAATTGTGCCCTAGAATGCTCTACATTGGTTATGAAGGGACCCAGCATGACCTAGTCAGATATGAAAATTTACCTTTGTTCTCCTTACGAATTTCTAGTCACTCCGCTGAAAAGTTGAATGAACTTTCGTATGGGGAGATTTCTCTTGTGCAACTCAGACATGAGACAGAGAGTTAGCTTAGCAGCTGTACTTTTCTCCTTCATTGATTCCTGAATATTGGGAACCCAGATGTGTAATGGATGCACCCCTTGTTGGCAGTCAGATGGAATACTGTAGTTTCTATCAGTAATCAAAAATCCATTATTAAAGGGAACTGGGATTATTTCCTTAATTCCACTGTTATCAACTGCTTGATGAGAAATCTAGGTCCTGATTTAAGTAACATTTAATTAGCACTGTTGCAGAGAGGTAAAACATTTCTGAAGTAAATTAAATTGCATCTGTTCAAGCAACCAGTGATTTCGTCTTTGTCTAGATTTTCTTACTACAATTAGTCAAAGCTGGTTTTAAACATCAGAATTACAAGGCGTGCCTCTGTACTGTTGGTAAAATAGAGTGAGTGATGTTTTCACTCTTCCCACTAGACATTTAGCAAGATTTGACGAATTTTTGGATAAAGAATCCCTTGCGAGAACTGCAGGAAAATAGTTAAGTGTTAAAAGCAGAGATCTTCAATCTGTTGGCCTGCAAAGATTTTAGGAAGACATATGAAAAAAGAACTATGGTACTGTGGCCAATAGAAAACAAAGGCATTGATTTAGTGTACTAAAAAGAATCTCAGCACGTTGGAAGAAAGACCTGACAAGGTGGAGAAAAATCTAAGGCTTGAGGATGAAATATTCACAGAAAACCATATTTATTTTCACTTTTTCAGACAAAACCAAGGCACACTTCTTTCTTTTTTTTTTTTTCTTTATTCTTTTTTACTTCCCACCTCCCACTCCCCCTCCCACCCCCAACCCTCCCTTGAGAAAAAGCAGAAAAGAACAATGGTAGGAAACACCTCCATTAGATTTTAAGGCAGCTAAGCTCAGCTAATACGACCGAGCTGTCATATTCCTCATATGGTGAGAAATATTCTTCATGTGGTGATGCCTTTGCTAAGAAATTTTATTCATTTTTTCTATGATGGAGTACATGTACAGTATATAGAAATATTTGGAAAATTGTCTAACAATACTTTGTTGAGCAAGTGGGAAGCAAAGATACATACTTAACAAAAATGTAAACATGTCTTCCCGGGAAAAAAGAGCACACTAATCTTCACCTTCCAAATACCAAATCCCCCTTCCAAAAGAAGATGTCATTATAGCTCAAGTAACTGGTTTTTATATAGTTTATAGTTTTTTTGGGGGGTTGCTTGGTTTGGTTTTTTGGGGTTTGGGCTTTTGGGGGTTTTTTTCATTATCATACAATTGAGTAAAAGATTTTACAAAGTATTTTTCCAATTTATTTCTGGAAGAATCTAAAGCATTTTTGGTAATGGTTTCCAAAATTACCCTGAAGCTCACCAGAGAATGTCAGCCTGAACTTTTGAAAGTTTAGTAAAGTTAGGGAAAAAGGTTTTTAAAGGGAAAATGTGGCCAAAAAACTGGATCACTAGTTTTACTTCAAACAATACAGAGAAAAAAATTGACTTTTTTCCAAGAAAAATGCCTGAAGTGAGACTTAGTTGGAATATAAGTCCTTAATTCCAGGAATGTGATCCTTATAGCCTACAGGGGACATCACAGTTTCAGCAATAAGGTTCCCTAGGTTCCCTTATCTTGAGTATTCCCTGAACTGCAGCTACAATGGAAAAGCAGACGGGTGTCTCAAGTCTAAGTATGTTCAAATCCTCAAACTAGACTTCCTTCTAACAAAATTACCTTCTCACTGGCCTGATCACAAAGTCAAGATGAGGCATCTCAGATCACACTTAACCCAGAGGATTGAACAGTAAACTAAAAACAAAATGAGAAAAAGGCAAAAGTTTACTGTGCTCTCTCAAGCAAATCAAAATGCATGTTAACCTTTCATCTTCAAGTTCCAGCTTCCAATGGTGGCAATATTTCAATTTCAGCAATATACAGTCCTACTCTGTCCTTTATTTCAATTGATTGCTATAAATTTAATTTCTAATTTTTTGGGGTTTTTTTTTGTTTTTTTTAATTTGAATCTTTGGTTCTATGTATATAAACTGAAGGAGGGTCGATTTAGATTAGATGTTAGAAAGAAATTCTTTACTGTGAGGGTGGTGAGGCACTGGAACAGGTTGCCCAGAGAGGTTGTGGATGCCCCCTCCCTGGAAGTGTTTAAGACCAGGTTGGATGAGGCTTTGGGCAACCTGGTCTAGTGGAGGGTGTCCCTGCCCATGGCAGGGGGGTTGGAACTAGGTGATCTTTAAGTTCCCTTGCAACCCAAACCATTCTGTGATTCTATATATGTGCTTACAGACACACATAGAGAGTTTAAGCATGTCCATTACTCATCTAGATTTAAATTTAATATTCCAAGAGACAAAAGCATGTAAAAGCCACCTGAACTACCCAGCAAAATTACTGAAAGAACAACTGACATTCTTATGAAGTCACAGAACAAGTATCCCAATTCCAACTTTTGATAATAAAAATAATTATGAATTTAAATTGAGTTGTAAACTACTAAGTTTAATATATCCCATTCAGACTATTTTTTAAATTTCAAAAAATCCTATAGATTTTCTCAATATTTAAGGATTTTTTTTTTTTTTTTTTTTTGCCATTACTATAAAAAAGATTCAGGCAGGAGACCTATGTTCTTGAGTTGGCAGACAGTTTCAGCTTGCTCTAATGTTTGCAGCTCACACAGGATACTTTCCACGAACTTCTCCTGTAACTCTGGGGCAACTGTGTCCATATATATGCTGAGGAATATTTTTTGGATATATTTTTTTTTTTTAGTTGTGCAGAGCTACACAGCGTCAAGGCCTTTTCTGCTTCTCACACCACCCTACCAGTGAGTAGGTGTGGTACTTCGGGACAAGGTTTAGTGGACATGGTGGTGTTGGGTCAATGGTTGGACTTGATGATCTTAGAGGTCTTTTCCAACCTTAAAGATTCTATGATTCTATTACACTAACTGACCAAAGGGATAGTCCATACCATAGGACATCATGCTCAGCATATAAAGCTGGGGGAAGAAGAAGGAAGGGAGGGACATTTGGAGTGATGGCATTTGTCTTCCCAAGTAACCGTTATGTGTGATGTAGCCCTGCTTTCCTGGAGATGGCTGAACACCTGCCTGCCCATGGGAAGTGGGGAATTAATTCCTTGTCTTGCTTTGCTTATGTGCATGGCTTTTGCTTTACCTATTAAACTGTCTTTATCTCAACCCATGAGCCTTCTCACTTTTACCCTTCCGATTCTCTCCCCTATCCCACCTTGCTCGAGTGAACGAGGGGCTGCATGGTGCTTATCTGTCGGCTGGGGTTAAACCATGACAATTCCCAATCAATCTGCTTCTGACATGCATCAAAGATCAGATAAGAATCCAAGCACAAAAGTGTCATAAAGCTTCCTTTGCTTTCCATCAGTTCCTTTACCAAGACAAGCTCCATCTGAGACCTGACCTCAGCCTATGGAATAGCATTTTCCATTTTATTTTTACTCCTGTATCCAGCTTGTATTTGTTAGATTTCCTCTCCTTCCATTAGTAAGCTTTGACATTGCCACTTACCTATCAAGATAAAAAGACTTCTGATCTATTTCTGAGGAGACCTGATTCTCCTCTCTTCTGCACCACAGTTGGTAACTTCCATTGCCACAAAGATGGTATAGAATGCTACCAAGAAAAAATTAAGTTACTGGCAGAGTGCATTGCAGCTCTCCAAAGATGAAATGATTCTTTGGCAGGAATGCTTCCTCAAGAAAGAAAGAAAAAATAGCATAGCAAGAAACAAATTGAAGAAGAAACAAAATGTGAAAAACAGAAGAAAATATTAATCTAATATGTGGGACCTAAGGGTGATTTAAATCTTATTTAGACTCAGCAACGATTCACTCCTCATTAGCTACTTGGGATCTACCATTAGAGATGTGATCTTTTTTCAGTCTGACGAGTAGTTTCATAACCTCAGCCAATTTATAACTTCTTCTCATGTTGATAGATGTCTAGATACTTAAAGTCACCAATGCATAAAATTTACCTATAGATGTTGATGCATCATAAATCCTTTAATGTATACATTTCTCTCTAACCATTTTGAGGCTATAAAAAGAAGATATATTAGCATATGTCTTAGCAGAGAAAAAATTGCTGGGATGAAGAGTTGGTTACTGCTGGATACAAAAGAAATAAAACACAATCTGGTTTTGGCTCTAGAAACCTTACAATACTCTGGAATGGAGAGAAGGGTGCACACACTACTCAGAAAAAAAAAAAAAATTGGCTTCTATGTCTTTTAATGATTGTGCAGTAAATTAAACTTGAATTACTGTTATGTTAGTCTCTAAAATGGGAAGATTAATCTGATAAAATACAGATGCATATAGTAGGACCATCTCATGAAGCCTTTACAATATATAGGGAGAACTGAAAATTTTATATTAATCAGCAGAATCATAGAACAGCCCAAGTCGGAAGGGACCTTGAAAGATTATATGGTCCAGCCTTTGAGATGCAATTTGTTTCATCTTAAACCAGATGCCTAAAATAGGTCACCCTAAAAATCACACCCTAAAAAGTCCTCCTGTTCTCCACAGCAGTACTGGCTACCAGCACAACTGGTACCTGCACCCTCTGAGATCGATACAGTTTTGATACCACCAAATAAATATTTTAACTACAGAAGCTTGAAGTCTGTTTATATTACTGTAAATTTCCATAATTAATGTCTTTCACAACTTAACTGAAAATGCAATCTGTTATTTTTCAATTTTTTTAATGTTTAGAAAAAAACTCGTTTCAAGCAACAGTGGGTAGCTGTGCTGGAAGTTCTCAAAACAGGAAGTCCCCATGGCAATTTTTAAAGCATTAAAACTTCATTTTCCCTGTGAAAAGCCTATCTGAGTATTTTTTAATGCTATAATAAGTTTTCCCAACAGAAAATGAAGCTTTTAAGCCTTACTAAAACATTAATGGAGGCTTTCTACTCAGAGATATGGAGTCCAAACTTTAGAAGGGAGTGTTTGATTCTCCATGGCCTTGTATGTTAAGCCTCACTTACAGTTCCAGTGGAGTACCTTTACACTTTTCAGGTAGAGCGATTATGTTTCATATATTCTTCAAGGCCACTTCTCACAGCCAGGGAAAAAAAAAAAAAAGAAAAAAAAAAGAAAAAAAAAGAAAAAAAAGAAAAAAAAAAGAAAAGAAAAAGAAGTGTTTTTATGTAGCTCAGACGCAAGCTTTTTTGCTGTAATCACTTATTATTGTGCAAGTCTATATATAAAAAATATTACCAAGGACAAAGGTACCATTTCATAATGTCTTTGAATTTCTTTGAAAAACTACAGAAGACGCAGGGTAGAAAACAATGAGGTCCTAAGCCAGTAATTTTGAACCTCACTTCACTTATATCTCTGGTCTCAGCAGAAATACTGTTTCTTTGCATAAGTGTAATTGAGAGGAAATTCACACCTTTTAATACCAGCTAGAAAAGCACCAGATCTGTGAAGATGTTGACTACTACAGATGCACAGACAGCCCCCTAATTATGCCAGATTAGCTAAAGAATTGTGCCAGGAAGATGAAAAAGACTACTTCATTACCATCCCTTTCTCATTGCTGCCCTACACTTAAATCTGTGTAGGGGGAAGTAATGTTTTCAACAGTATCTATCAGAGCTTTCTACTTGTGGTTCGTTATATACGGTGGTCCTGGAGATGCTTCTAAGGGATCTAAGATAAATGGCTGGGAAGATCAATTTCACATATCCTCTACAGCAAATAAAATATATTTCTGAAGTGATCTATGTCACCCAGAAATCACAAAAGCTTGAAAACTCCTGACATATAATCATATTCAGCATGGTTATGACCAGTGGTACCTCTGTGTGCACGCCTACAGTTTATATGAATCCAAGTCCTAATCAGTCAGAATGCCTAATGATGCATTCTCAGGCTCCATTTTGACACTTGCATACTGTGTCTACTAATAAAGCAAAACTAAGTGTAGAGAGTATGCTGTGTAGCACGCGCTATGTCCATATGAGATATGGCTCCAGCTGCAGTGCCCCAAAGGGTCCTCGTACTGCAACACTGACATCGCAAAGGGTACACAGTACTTGGCTTAGAAACTGTTCAGAGTGGTGCTGTATGGCACCAGCCACAAATGTGATTCAATGCACAAACCTAAAACTGGACTAACACAATGTTGGAAAAGACTTGAGCTTGTTGGATGTGGATGCCCTTTGTGTTCTGAATTATTTATGCAGCTAGTACTACTGTAACCAGCTAGGTTTCCTAGGTAGAAGTCAGAACGTGTAAGCTTAGTGTCTGGTTAAATCATTATTTGTCTGATGCACCATCTAGGTTTTGAAACACTGAGTAACAGCCTAACATTGACTTCAGAATTACATTTATCGCTTTGCACAACCAGAATGACAGGCTAGCCTCATTAACAGGGAAAAGAAAACCAGCAAGTCTGTAATCTGCCACTAGGTCAAGTAGCTCGTTTTTTCGAACACTTCTCATCTAAGTAATTTATCTTTCTGACCTAAAGATGTGAAGCTCCTTGTAAAGGCTGAGAAAAGCCACTAGAGAGTAAGCAACTGATCAGTAAAATGAAATAAATTCCCTAAAAAAAAGTATTTTTGTGTTGCTTTTCATATTAGGATACTTGGCAAACTACTTTAGAGCCCATTTTTCTCTCACTGTAGTGAACAGAAGAATTCACATTGACTTTGGAAAGCATAACTCTGTCTCAGCTCCTTTTTTTTTTAAGAAGAAAAGAATTCATTTCTTTGCATATCTGTTGTTTTCCAGTGGGATAAGACTTTATTATTGAAAGTTTTAAAATTAGCTTCTATCCCTGAAACTGGTGTTGAATATACATATCTGTATTCCTAACAGCTAACTCTATGAAGATGTTTTTGATTCTTCAACCCTTTACACCAAAAGGTAGGAATAAGAAAATTTGTTGAAATAAACAGCATTATGCCAACACAAAAGTGACATAGTAGATAATTGTAATCTCTCAGACTTAATGGATAGCCACTTACTCTTCTAAGGAACTGTAAAATATTGCTATTGTGATTTATGAGGCTTTTCCACCTTGTTTTATACTGGTACAAATGACAAAAGAGAGTGGAATGAGGATGTGGTCTATTGAGCAGCTCTCATGTGTTCATCCATTTCTTGCTGTTTACAACTTCTCACAGTTTGCACACAGCGCACATGCCAGAGATTGTTCATCACTATTCCTCACACAATGGAAAGTTCAGTGATTCTTACTGGTCAGTGGACAGCGCATACCACTTCCTGATGGATAGCTAGTGAGCATTGCATCTTAAAATTACTACACAGTAAAACTGTTCAGCTTTAGGTAGTCTGGGGGACAAAACTTTCCACACCTTTGGACATTGCCTGAGAAGGTCAACCTCCTACTTAATGCAACTTCAATATCAAAGTTAGGTCAGGTTTCTCTGGATCTTATCCAGCTGAGTATTGAAAGGAGGAAGGTACCACAGCCTCTGTGGGCAATCTATTCCAGTATTTAATCACCTTCATTGTGACAATTATTTCCATTATATTCAGTCAGCAGCTTCTGTTATCTTTCTTGCTGTGTGCCTTCAAAAAACAGTTTAACTCTATTGTTAAGCAAGTCGAATGCCCCTCTCTCTCCTCCCGCTCCCCCCCCCAGTTGTCTGCATCAGGCTTCTTCATCTTCGAGTCATATTCCATGTACTCCAGAATCATAGAACCAGAGAATCATATCATAGAATTGTTTTAGTTGGAAAAAACCTTTAAGATCATCAAGTCCAACCGTTAACCTAACACTACCAAGTCCACCACTAAACCATGTCCCTAAGCACCACATCTACACGTGTTTTAAATGGGATGGTGACTCTGGAGGTATTTAAAACATGGCTGGCCCTTACCAGCAAAAACTGAGGCAAAGAAAATATCTCAACTTTTCCGATGACTCTCATTACTAAGTTGTCCCATCCATTCAGCAGAAAGCCCACAGTATACCTGATCTTCCTTTTCCTGATGGTGTACTTACAGAAGTCCTGGTTGTCTTTCACAGATCCTTCCCAGCTTCAGCTACAGTTGAAATTTGTTTTTTCCTAATTCCATCAGTGCCTGCATGGGCAATGCTTCCATATTGCTCTGAGGTATCCTGTCAATCACAGAACCACAGAATGGTAGGGGTTGAAAGGGACCTCTGGAGATCATCTAGTCCAACCCCCCCTGCTAAAGCAAGATCACCGAGAGCAGGTTGCACAGGATCGCATCCAGGGAGGTTTTGAATATCTCTAGAGAAGGAGAATCCATAACCTCTCTGGGCAACCTGTAAACCCACTTTCATCTTTCATAAGCTTCCTTTCTTGTGTCTGAACCCAGTCTGGAGTTCCCTGTTCAGCAAAGCTGGCCTTTTGTTGTACCTACTTAATTTCATATACATTCAGATGAACCATTCTTGTGCTTTGAGGAAGTTATCTATTTTAAAGAACCTTCCAGTTCTGAAAACGAGAATTTGAATTTCTAGAAAAGCCATTCAAAAAGGACAAGTCATAGAGTTGGAGACAGTTGACAGTAGTTGACACTACTTCTCCACATTGAGGGTTACAAGCTATTCTTATTTAAAAGCTGAAGTAGGGGGAAAAAAAACCAAACACAAGGTATTCATAAAACACAGAAGACAAAACTGAGTGTGACTTAGTTTGTGACCTAAATCAAGACAGAATTCTTAGGCTGTTTCAGGGATCTTCCTGGTTTGGAATAATTCCACATAGGAACACCTAAATACTGTTCTATATTTAGGTCTTAAGCCATTTGAAATATCAGTGCACTGAATTAATCTTTCTGATCCAGATCTCCAAGTTCTTCCTCTAACGAATCCTTCTTTTTGTTGGATCTTATCTCTGATTCTCTTTCACACCTGCCACCATTGAAATCAACCTCAATACCTCACATGCCAATGTCAGCAGAATGCCTGTAGACCTCTTTCAGTGGAGTATGAGTTAAACATCTCTTTCAAGGCCTGGAAATCACTTCTTTTCTGCAGCACTGTAAAGTGTTAGCTAAGTAAGGCAGTGTCCTGGTTTCAGCTGAGATAGAGTTAATTTTCTTTCTCGTAGCTGGTATAGTGTTGTAGTGTCATGTTTGGGACTTAGTATGAGAACAATGTTGATAACACACTGTTGTTGTTAGTTGTTGCTAGGTAGCTGTAGTGTCTACACTAAGTCAAGGACTTTTCAGCTTCTCACACCCTGCCAGGTGCACAAGGAGCTGGGAGAGCACTGCCAGGACAGCTCACCCAGATGGCCAAAGGGAGATTCCCTACCATAGAACATCATGCTCTGTGTATGACTGGGAAGCTAGCTGGGATGCAGATTCGCTGCTTGGAAACAGACTGGGAAATGGGTTGGGTTTTTTATCTGCATGCAGTAAGCAATTGCATTTGTGTATCACTTATATTATTATAATTGTTATTATTGTTGTTGTTTTGTTATTGTTGTTGTTGTTGTTATTACTATTATTATTCTCTTCCTTGTTTATCCTATTAAACTGTCTTTATCTGACCCTATGAGGGTGGGGTTTTTTCCATTCTCATCCCCATCCCCTTGGTGGGGGAGGGGTGAGCGATCAGCTGTGTGGTACTTAGTTATTGGCTGGGGTTAAACCATGACAGTCCTTTTTTGGCACCCAACATGTGGCATGAAGGGTTGAGATAACAACAGATCTGACCAGACTGTGTTAAAACAAATTTGTTATAAGCATTCATTGTATTAGTTTAATCTGGTCCATTGGTTCACAGAGTTGTTTTATGTGTTCACAGAGTTGCTCTCAGAGTTGTGTCATGTAACACCTTACTTGCCATCTATACTGGTTATCAGTGTTTATGTGTGGTTTGTAACCTCTGGGTGTTGGACTAAGGTTATGGCTCTGCTGTTTGGTGTACTACGGGCTTTTGGTATGGTAAAATCACTGCTAGTCAGACCAGTTTTGTATTTGTACTTGCTGGCTGAATCTATTCAGCAGCGGCTGAGTGACAACAATGGCTTCATCTCCATACTTCAGGAGCCATCTGTCAGAAGCTATTAATAGTTATACTTTTAACTTTTTCTCCTAGGAGAGCCAATACATGGGGGACACACCTTCCCTCACCTTCCCCTTCTTCTCCAGGCTAATTACAATAGCTCTTGAGAATGTTGAATATCCTTGGGATGTTCAGACCAGCATGCTTCTATTGCTAGGTCTCCTGAATGTGGTTCAAAGTCTTGTTTAGGGTTAAACTATTTAAGAATACCACCTGGAGATCAATCCCCTGGCTACTCAAACCCCAGCGACATGCACTGTGGCTACTCAAATCCCAGTGATAAGCACTGCATCTGAACCAGAGAACCAACCCATACTGGTATCAGTCGCCACTGTACATAAGAAGAAATGGACACAAAAGTTGACTCTTTTAATAAAGGATGATGAAACAGGGCCATCACAAGGACAGGAGGAAGAGACAAAACCAGAGATAACCACCTGATCCCTGTCCCTGAGTGAGCTGTGAGACATGAGAAAAGATTTCAGTCATCGATTAGGTAAGCAACTTGTCATCTGGCTGCTCCGATGCTGGGATAGTGGGGACAGTAGCCTGGAATTAGGGGGTCATTGACAAGGAGACTGGAAAAGGGACACAAACCCTCAGTCTCTGGAGGAGACTCTTGTCAGTCATGAGGGAAAGGTATCCCTTCAAAGAAGATGTTATATGTCACCCAGGCAAGTGAACCACCATGGACAGAGGTATCCATTAACTGAGGGAATTAGCCGTGCTAGAGATCATTTATTATGATCTGGGTAATGTGCAGTTACCCACAGATCCTGATGAAGCCCAATGTACCTGACCCATGTGGTGGAGGTTTGTACAGAACGCGCCACCAGCATATGCCAAATCGCTGTCAGTACTGGCTTGGAAACACAAGGAGGCACCAACAGTGAATGAAGTGGCTGGCTAACTCCAGCAATATCAAGAAAATCTTCCTCCCTTTGGGCCTGTGTCCCAGTCTTGTGGAAGGACTGTCTGAAAAGTCTGAAAACCTGTTTGAGAAGCTGTCCTAGGTGGTTCAGCACCTCAAAAAGGTTATGTCCCATTCCCTGCTTGTATGGACCAGTATCTCAGCTGTTAGGAGTAAATGTTCCTCTGCTCAAGAGAGAGGATACAGGGGGTGCATACCAGAAGGCACCCTGTGGTTCTACCTGCATGACCACAGAGAGGACATGAGGAAGTGGGATGGAAAACTTACCTCTACCTTAGAGGCACAAGTATGAGAGTTGCAAGGAAAAACAATTTCAAGTAGGGATTCTTCCAGGAAAATTCCTGCTCCAGTCTCCCATGGAAGTTCCCCAGACAGAGCAGGAGAGCTGATCTTAGTTCTGGTTTTATGGAAGGAGTTTCTGACTTGTATTTGCAAGAAGTGAGTAACAAGGATGAGATTTGAACCCATGTGCAACACACAAACCCATTTTGTCAGTAACAAATACTGTGACCAGGACTAGAGAGCCCTGGCCAAAACCAGGACATGCATGCATCCCACAGAGGGATGCTAAGAAATGAAAAGTAAGAACATCTTAATGTACTCTGTATCAGCCAGATGCAGCCAATGTAGTGGTATGTATTACTGACCACAGTAAGGCCAGTGGTGGTATTGTCATGATCATTGCTGTGATCTTAGGTATTTAATCACACAGAAGTGAGAATATATTTATAACTGTTTCCCTGTGTACAAGTAAGTGACAGCCTAGTGCATTAGTTCAGAAAATATAAAAAGAAATGTGTTTAGATACTGAGATCTAGCTCTTAAAATAGCACTAGTAAGATAGTTGATTAGTGACTTTGCTATTAGATGTAGCATGTAATTAAAAAAACCCAACCTACATGAAGATTCCCCTTTGCCAAGTAAGACAGGAACTATAAAAGATGGAATACAATGCATAGGAACTTTTACCTAACTTCTTAGATATATTACCAAAACCTGAAGACTTCAAAATGGACCACAGGAGACGCACCGTCATAGTTAATGTGAAAGCTCAGGTTGCATTCTAGGCTCTTTCAGTACCCAATAGCAGAGAGAGAAATAGGGATACCTTTTCCCTGTAGCTAACAATTTAAAGAATGCATTGTTGGAATAACGAATGCCACAGTTCAGCAATCATCAATTGCAGAGAATAAGAAAACAGTAAAATCATTGAAGAGGGAGAGAAATGAAGAACTTTGTAAAATAGGCCTCTTCATTAGAAAATCTTGACAAAAGTACTAAGATTTAAAGTGTTGCTTCTGTTATATATTGTTCAGTGCATTAAAAATAACTGAAAATTCTGAACTACTCAAGACATTTCTTATATTTGACTGCTTATTATCAGCCTTGTCTTATTACATCTCATTTACAGTTCCTTTTTTTTTTTTTTCATCTTAAAATAACTCAGTGGGAATATCTTGCACAAAATGTCCTTGCAGGTTTCCTCTTTTTTCTTTTTATTTTTTCTAGAGATTTTTAATTTGAAGTTAGTTTTGTTTGTTCCCTAGGTTGATGACACATCATCAATTATTGATAGATTTACTTTTTAAACATAAAATACATTCACTTCTCAATCCTTTAGGAAAATTTAAGTGATAATACAGGACAACGTATCTGTATTCCAAGGGTTTCTAAGACATAATCACTTATGATAAATTAGTTTAAACGCACATCCTAATAATAGAACATTTTTTTTTTCCCAGAAAACAATAGAGGACCCAAAGAGAATGAAGAAAAAGTCCCGTTTAAAAGTCACAGTTCTATTTAAAGTAGGACAGCAATTGTATAGTATAATAGAGCTATTGTATAATGCACTTTGTCTTCAAGACCGATTCCTTTGAGAGCTTGTAGCCACAGAGGCCAAATTGCCTTCAGACAACCACATGCTTTTCCCACTGAATTAAGTTTGAAAAGTCATGTGCATTTTTGAGAGCTGTCTTGGCCCAAATAAATGAATATTTATAATTTTTTTTTTGATAATGTGTCAACTTGAAACCAAAATATTGTATTTTTGAGGCTTATGAATAAATAACATCGAAGTCTTTCAGGTTACCTGTTGTTACTTTTGGAAAGCCTTCAGAGCTATCCCTAAATCTGCTCATTGAAAAGAGAAATAATGATGACCAGACAAAAGATTAGGGAAATGACCTTAAGAATAAACTATATTAATTACCATATCTAATTTTGCAGTATGATGGGAAACAAAATCCTATAGATTTGTGTGTTCACGTCAGTTATTTTCCTTTTTCCTCTCCTTTTTTCTACTTTACTAAAGTTTTCTGAAAAGAACTATCATGAGAGAAGATGCAAATTACATTAAAATCTTCCCTGGGACCAAGTTTCTCCTGAATATAATGGACAAGTATCTGCTTACATGAGTGACAGAATCTACAGTATCTATTTTTTGATAAAACAAATGTTTTAGCATACCAGGATAAGTGAATCTGTTAGTTAGAACCAGAGAAGACACTTAACAAAAGAAAGATAACAATAGGATTTTAATTGGTCTGATTAAAAAAACCCCCAAAACAAAACAAAAACAAAAACAAAAAAACCCAAAAAACACCAAAAAAACAAACAACAAAAACCACACACACACCAAAAACCAGGCACCTTTTGCTTCTATCTGTACTTAAACTTCTGTATTTTTCAAGTGTATTGATCAGTCCTCCTTATTTCAGTAATCGTCACTGATATGGGAATTTCATCTTGGTGGTGGTTTTTTTTTCCCCCTTTCCTCTGCTGGTTGCTGTCGGTCCACAGTATTCCTTATGAACCTCATCACTTTGCTCCATCTTTTCTCAAGGTAAGATGATTTTAAGGCCTGATGTATTCTACTGCAATACATGCAGGAATCAAATATACATTGTTTGCTGATGATACTAAATTAGGAGGACCTGTGGACTACCTCGAGGGCAGAAAGGCATTACAGGGAGATCTGGATAGACTAGAGAGCTGGGCAATCACCAACCATATGGAATTTAACAGAAGCAAGTGCCGGATTCTGCACCTGCCATGGCGTAATCCTGGTTATACGTTCAAACTGGGGGACAAGAGGCTGGAGAGCAACCCCACAGAAAGAGGTCTGGGGGTTTGGATTGACGGCAAGTTGAATATGAGTCAACAGTGTGGCCTGGCAGCCAAAAGGGCCAACTGTGTCCTGGGGTGCATCAAGTACAGCATAGCTAGCTGGTCGAGGGAGGTGATTGTCTTACTCTGCACTGCACTGGTGCGGCCCCACCTTGAGTACTGCGTGCAGGTTTGGGCAGCTCAATATGAGAAGGATGTCAAACTACTAGAGTGTGTCCAGAGAAGGGCGACCAAGATGGTGAAAGGTCTCAAGGGGCAAGACTTCAGAGGAGTGGCTGAGGTTACATGGTTTGTTCAGCTTGGAGAAGAGAAGGCCGAGGGGTGACCTCATCTCACTCGACAACTTCCTCAAGAGGAGCAGTGGAGGGGGAGGTGCTGATCTCCTCTCTCTGGTGGCCAGTGACAGTTCATGAGGAAATGGAACGAAGCTGTGTCAGGGGGAGTTCAGACTGGACGTTAGGAAAAGGCTCTTCGCTGAGAGGGTGGTCGGTCACTGGAACAGGCTCCCCAGGGAAGTGGTCACAGCACCAAGCCTGTCAGAGTTCAAGGAGTGTCTGGACAATGCTCTTAATCATATGATTCAGTTTTAGGTAGTAATGTGAGGAGCAGGGAGTTGGACTCAATGATCCTTATGGGTCCTTTCTAACGTGAGATATTCTATGATTCTATAATCTTAATTTCTGCCATGGCATTGTATGATTAGCTGATGGCTTGATTATTTGGTGATTTGATGTAGTTCTGATCACCTTTACAGGTGGCTTTACAACAGCTCAGCTTAATGATTTATGCTTTATCATTCATTTCTTCTGTTAATTATGTCATGATATTTCTCTATGTTAACTGCTATAAATTTGATGCAATAATATTTCTTCTTTCTTATCTGTTGCCTACATTTCCTTATATTGCCCTCACAATAGTTTTATTGTACATCGTTAATGCTTATTCACATTCCTCCAATCTAATAATGTTGCTCAGCAGCACGGCTGGTGTTATAATGAAATTGGCTCCATAATTTAGTTACAATCAAACTGACTATTTCTCTGAAGCATATTTGCAATATGTTTGCTGGAAGTGTTCTGCAAACAGTTAAGCGGTTTTGGATCTGTGCAAGTCATGCTACAGATGCCCTCTTCACTAGAAGTTTCTCAGTGCCCAAATGTACTTCTGCTTTTCAAATTAGTTTCTTCAAAGGTTTATGTGAAAATATTGTCTATTCTTTTTTTTTTTTCTTTTTTTTTCCTCCCATCTGCTTGTCTACCTTTAATAAGTTTGAGAAAATCTTACAGAGGATAATATATTGTCAAAGGTGAGATTTTTTTCCTACAAATATCTTAAAGATGGGCTCCAAAACAGAGTAGAGGTACCTACTGAGGGACAGGCTACAGCACTAATTTCATACCAAACTTGATTGATCTATTCAATTCACACATTTGCTTTTCTGGACCAGAAAGTACATATTAGCAACTAGAAACATGGGAGGAAGCTAGGGAAACTGCTTTAGACACTGCTCTTGGAACATTTGAGGAAAATGTACAACTGAGGAAAGGAGAGTACTTTGAAACATGGGGACTATATGAAATTATTGTATTGTTGACTACAGAGTTACAGGGGAGGAGAGGAGGAACAATCCCTGGGTGGGATTTGGACTATTACACAGGGAATGTATGGGGCACACAGGTTGGAAAACCAGATTTCATCAATTCAATGCCTCATTGAATGAATTCCACTTGTCACTGTGTCTGCCTTGGGTACTTGCAGTATTTCAACACACAGTAGCTATATTTCTGACTGTTCTAAAGAAAAAAAAAATACCCGTATGTCTGTCCACAACTTTGTGTTTTTTTCTTAGTTCATGCTTAATTTACAGTAAACTCTAGATCAAGTTTTCTGCTTTCTTGTGTTTTCTGCCTTTTTGTTCCTCAATTTCATGTTATCAGTCTGTGTGTTTGTCTGCATTAGTGTTCTTGTTTTGTTCTTTACCTCTTTGGTTTAGATGTCCTTTCTATCTGTATGCTTTATTTCATATTAGATTGGTGTGAGAAACAGATATGTCCTGTCACAGTGGCATCAGACGTCCTACCGTTAATTCTTTCTTCAGAATGTAGCTAAATTCTAAATCAGAAATTTGAGTACATAATTCTTGTTTGCTTGTTCATTTGAAGTAAAAAGAAAACCAAAACCCAAACCCCAAACAACAAACAAAACAGCACTTGAATCACAGGGAGAGAAAAAGTCTTTAAAAGCCTTTATCAGCTGCTTCAATGTTTCAGAGCTTTAGTCTCACACAATTCTTCTCTTCCCTATTCTCTTCCCATTGACAGCTTTATGAAGAGATTGAATTCTTACATTCATTGCTTTCAGGCATAGGTATGGTTTCTTGTCTGTGAAGTCAACATTGTTATTGGTATGGGTCCCTTGGTCTGGTTTTGTATGCTGGTTTTTTGCATCTTCTGGGCCAGGGAGGATCTCACCAGTTTCACCATGTTTCATCTACCAACTACTGTGCTACAAAATGAAAAGCATCCATGCTTGTAAAAAGAAACTGTTTCCTTATTAAGGGATGGTGTGTATTATATTCTGCTAGTCCATGAGCCATTTTAGAGTTCCCATGAGCTGGAGACTTGGATATTTGAGAACTGTCAATGTATAAAAAAGTTCCAGCCAAGAGCCCTTATGAAAGATAATTACCCTAATGAATTGATACAGACATTTCTCTGTCCATTCTCAACTTCTGATTTTTTTACCTCATTCCAAAAATTATCCTCTGTGCTTGCTGAATTTATGAATGCTTCTAGAGACAAATAATTTCTTACCTTTCCCCTGCCACACATATGCTTCTGACCATCTCAGTTTGAGTATTTTTTTCTTTTGTTTCTCTTATAAGGGAAGAAATTTTTTATTTATTTCTTCCAGTGTCTTCCATTTTTTTCCACACCCTAAGCTTGAGATTAGAAGTTTTTAAGTTAATCGGACTGGAACACGTACCTCTACTGTGAATGACCCTATCTCAGAATGTGTTCCAGTTCATATATGCTAAAGTATAAACGGAAAAAAACATATCACCACAGATGGGGAAGTTAAAGAAAAAATCGTTCAGGAAAAATGGCTGTGTGCTCTTGAACTGAAATGCTAATGTTACTGTTTAGTTCATACAACTCATATATGCATTTTATGGATGAATTTCAGTTCTCTTTGCTCACGTCTGCTTAATGTAGAAACTTCCTTGGGAAAACAACAACAACAACAACAACAAAACAAAAAAAAACAACAAAATGAGACATTAAACAACAACAACAACAAAAACATGTCCTTTTTCATTTTGAAGAAGTCAAGGTTATCAGAGTTGTGTTTGTGAAGACAAACAGTACATTTTCCCTTCAGTAAAGAAGGTTAAGGGATATGAAATTAAAAAAAAAAAAAAAACAAACCACAAAAACAAAACCAAAAAAACAACAGGAATATAGAAAATTACAAACTTTCAGTATTGACAGATCTTTTTTTAGTATTTATTTTATACAGCAAATACCAAACATTTTCAAAATGATCTATTTTCAAATCCCCACTTTTCTGCTCCAAACTGATATAAGAATTCTACAAAGTAGAATGTCTTTTAAATTTCACCTGCAGTGTGAGCAGCTTCATCTTTTATATTCTGTAGTAAGAAAATGGGATAATTATCTTTCTTTACCTTGTAATTCTTAGCCATAATTAAGAACAAGAACTATTAACCCGTCTTTGGAGAGGTTAGCTTTTCCTCAAAATGAAAGGTAAGAAAAATGAAATTAACATATGGGTATTAGGTATACAATGAGTAATACATATTTTTGTGTCTCCTTTTGCAGCTTCATGGTAAAAGGTTTCTACGGATTAGTGGTGGATTAGCCATGCTGAAAGTTAGAACATTTTTCAGCTGAAAAATCCAAATAGCCATACAAAGAATGGATTATCCCCCCAGTCTAGACGGTGGAATCTGGTTGATGATAGCTTTCCTTAGAGGTCTAAGCATGTTCCATGAGGAAAATAAACATTGTGATGCAGTAGATATATATATGTATATATTTAAAAAAAAAAAAGGAGCATTTAACCATGAAGATGTTTCCACTCTTTAACCTGGAAATACCGAAGAAAGTATCAGTAATTGACTGTCAAGGAAGTCAACAGTGTAAAAAATAATTTAAAATTATTATAGAAACTTCTCTTTTCTAAACAATGAACAATAGTCTTTATTTGCTAACCCTGTGAGATAAAATTGATAAATCTGAGCATATTATTCTCTGTTGTGTAAGTAAGTAAGTAACCAAGCAGAAGTGCTCATCCTTTATTCTTTAAAAACTGAGTGGAACCTGTTCCAGGATGTCACTGAACTCAGCAAGATTCCTACTGACTTCCACAGGGATAGGACAGAACTCTTTCTCCATCCATGTGTATAGTCCAGAAAGATGTCAAGTTCTATGGGATCAACAACTAGAAGCTCACTATCATACTCCTACACCAAGCTCAACTGTAGAGCTAACAAACAAAATTTTATCTCTTTATGACTTGCCACATTCTTATCGCTAGTCAGTATGAGTGCTGTACCAATGACTAGTGGTCTGACTCTTCTCATTGGAAGGGATATGTTCTTTTTAATTTCACATCTACAGGTTTAAGCCTTACATATATAAGAGATTGTCCCACAGCACTGTAAAAAGCAGCCCTCTGCATCCTAGCCATAGGTTAGTGTTTTAACAGTCCCTCATTCCACTATATCTGACAAGCTGGGATGGAAGCTTTAGCAGGGGCAACATAAAGATTGGCCAAGGAGCTCATCACTGATGTAAGAATAAAAAGCATATGATTTTTGTATCACTTTAAGTAAGAGTGTAAGCCTTTTTTAGGCTGCCTACAAATGATACAGCTTTACTGTTCAATCGGGACGGAAGATTATAAAGAATTTTTAGTCATAGAGCTGTATTTTAGTTTATATAGACCTCAGCGCTGAGCACCATGAAAAACCCTATGCAAAACTAACTCTGATAGTCACTGAACTTTGAAAAGCAGTTTATGCAAGCAACAGCTTCCAAAACTTCCAGAAATCTACATTATTCCCACTTTTCCAGTAATACCCTGGGGGTCTAGAAAGAATCACATTTTAACTGGTCTTTTCCTAGAAACTTGTCTGATCTAGGGAGAAAGAAAAACATATTAAGTAGGTGTGTAAAGAACACTTCCCCTCCCCACCCCCACCTCCAAATTTACAATCATTTTTGTGACAACAGTGTTTATGTATTTGAAAATAGGCCACTGTATTTAACAATTAAATAAAAAATACTAACTTTATTCAAGAAATAGTGCAAAGTATCCAATGTCTTTCCTTTGAGTAATTTGAGATTTAGTGAGATACCAAGTTAAAAAAGAACAATCAGATGAGTGATTCTAGCTGTCTCCATTTTAGGAACTCGATCCACAGGCAATAACAGGTGAAACAGATGACTAGCTATCTAGTTTGGGTACATGGCCAGGCTCTTGACATGGATTTAAGATGCAGCCAGATCACATTCTGCACTTCTGTTTCCAGGAAAAGGAAACTTTGTGGGCAGAAATAGAGAAGGCAGCCACACAATTCTCTGAACCAGGACTGCAGGATACATAATGTAACATCTCTGTAGTATAGTCAGGACATAATCCCTCACATGAAATGGGAATATTAAGTCAGCTTTAAAAGATAAAGATTTTTAGTGCATCTGATTAATAATTTTGATGTATGACATTGTGGTGGGTTGACCCTGAGTGGGGGTCAGGTGCCCACCAGAGCCGCTCTCTCACTCCCCTCCTTCACTAGACAGGGGAGAAAAGGTATAACGAAAAGCTTGTGGGTCGAGATAAGGACAGGGAGAGATCACTCACTATCGTCATGAGCAAAACAGACTGAACTTAGAGAGGGAATTCGTCTAATTTATTACCAAGCAAAACAGAGTAGAGCAATGAGAAATAAAATCAACTCTTAAAACACCTCCCCCCACCCCTCCCATCTTCCCGGGCTCAACTTCACTCCCGGCTTCAACCTCCTCCCCCCTCAGCGGCACAGGGGGGTGGGGAATGGGGGTTGCAGTCAGTTCATCACACGGTGTCTCTGCCGCTTCTTCATCCTCAGGGGGAGGACTCCTCTCATCGTTCCCCTGCTCCAACGTGGAGTCTCTCCCATGGGCTACAGTCCTTCACGAACTGCTCCAGCGTGGGTCTCTCCCACAGGATGCAGACCTTCAGGAGCAAACTGCTCCAGCATGGGATCCCCCATGGGGTCACAAGTCCTGCCAGCAAACCTGCCCTGGCATGGGCTCCTCTCTCCATGGGTCCACACGTCCTGCCAGGAGCTTGCTCCAGCGTGGGCTTCCCACGGGGTCACAGCCTCCTTCAGGTGCCTCCACCTGCTCTGGCATGGGGTCCTCCACGGGCTGCAGGTGGAATCGCTACACCCCCTCATCCTTCCTCCATGGGCTGCAGGGGGACAGCCTGCTTCACCATGGCCTTCACCACGGGCTGCAGGGGGATCTCTGCTCCGGTGCCTGGAGCACCTCCTCCCCCTCCTTCTGCACTAACCTTGGTGTCTGCAGAGTTTCCTACATCTTCTCACTCCTCCCTCCGGCTGCAAAAGCTCTAACTTGTTTTTTTTCCTTCTTAAATATGTTATCACAGAGGCGCTGGCTTGGCCTTGGCCAGCGGCGGGTCCGTCTTGGAGCCGGCTGGCATTGGCTCTGTCAGACACAGGGGAAGCTTCTAGCAGCTTCTCACAGAAGCCACCCCTGTAGCCCCCCCGCTACCAAAATCTTGCCACGCAAACCCAACACAGACATGCCAATAATGGGCAAAAGCCAACATCTTTTTTTTTTCAGTAAGAGAGAGAGATCATAACCCAAACTTCCAAAGTTAGTCACAGGGAGATCTAAAAAATAGGCTGCTAGATGAAGAGGGAGAATGAGATCATCTTGTTTAGGTACCTACGTGTAATAGAAAAATGAATATTTATGGTGAACTTAGGAAGTCTAATTTGAGCCATAGTTTAAATAAGAAAAATCTTCCTTGCAAAATTCATCCTGAACTAAAAAAAAAATTCTTGAGCACAAAAGATTTTCGCTAATAAACCTCAAACTCAACAGTATGTTCTGTCCCTTTAGATTGAAAACACTTCAATTACTATAGTCATTACTTATTGTTATATAATAATCTTTCCTTCTGTAAAGTTTCCTACTGTAGAAGTTTCCTTGACTTTTGTACATGTTCTCTAGACTTTGTTTATCATTTCACCCAGACACTGGTACTGTCTTAGAAATCAAAAGAAAGAAACAAAGCAAACTAAAAAAAAAAAAAATCAAACAAAATAGAAGTAGAAATATAAAGATGCAAAGCCAGCAAACACATGAAATTGTAGCTTTCTAACTTTAAAGATGTGAAAACGAAAAGGCTGAAAGAATTATAATAAGGCTGAAAGTTAAAAAGAGCAAAGATGTGGGAGTGGAATCTCAAAATGAGACAAAAGAAAGAAAAAGAAAGGCCAAACAAGAAAAGTAAATTATCATAATGAAAACTAAAAGCCTCCCTTCATCTGTCTTAAAAATAGATACTAATGTTTTGCAGATTAACTTTGGTTTTGTAATTATGGACTTATGGTGAAATGAATGTTGGTGAACTAAACTGCTCACTTAGGGAGTGTAGCTAAATCCACGGCATAGCAGAGACAGCTGTTGCCCATTATGCTTTGCTTTTTGATGATAAGTGGTAAGAAAGGTTGGGAAAAGGTGACCATTCAGCACTTTTTATTATGAGGTAATGGCTCCAATGATGTTAGCAAAATAATTAAAAACACCATCAGTCCTATTCTCTGTGAAGACACTTAATGTTATTTCCATCTCTCCCTGCTGTCCTAAAATGTATTCAGATAGGGAGTAATATTGGAGGTTAGGGTAAAAATGGAGCAAATCAGAATTAAAGATGATTTTGTGCATTACATACAAAGCCTTAGTCCAAACTGGGTAATTCAATGTTCTTACAGTACATATTTAAATAGAAACTATTTATTTTGTTCTCATAAATGGAACAGTAGACTTTGCTCTCTGTAATGTCTTTGACTGGAAAGCTTTTTCCATATGTTATTCGTGAAAGATGTGAATTTTCACATGAACGTCTTCAACTTTATTTGTCTTTTTAGTCATCCCATATGCAAGGATAACCTAATATGTCACCATAATAACAAATATCATAATATTTTTTGTGGTGGGTTACCTTTCGCTAGCAGTCTAAGTCCCACAAGTCCCACCCAGCTGCTCACTTATTCTCCCACCCCTCCATGCAGGACCAAGAGAGAAAAGAAGAACCGGAATGACACAGTTGGTGGGTTGAGATAAAGACAAGAGATTGCTTACCGATTGCTGTCATGGGCAAAAAAGTGTTGACTTGGGGAAAATTAATTTAATTTATTGCCATGTAGAATAAATATTTTTGTGCAGTGGGAAACAAAAAGACACACACTGAAACACCACCATTCCTCCGCCTTTCCCAGGCTCAATCTTAGCCCTTCACTCCTGACTCTTCCTCCCCTGAGCAATGCAGAGGGATAGGGAATGGGACTTGCAGTCAGTCCATTACAGTTCCTCTCTGCCACTCCTTCCTCCACACATTTTTCCTCTCTTCCAGCATGGGTCGTTCAGGAAAATCTGCTCTGCTGTGGGCTCTCAACAGGCTGCAGGGATGATCTCTTCCTCCATGGAACACCTCCTCCTCCTTCTCTGACCTTGGCATTCCCTCTGCTGTTTCTCACTGTTTCCCCCACCTGCCTCCTCCTTCTCTGCCCATCCAGCATTTTCTGTCCTTTCTTAAATATGCTTTCCCTGAGGCACCACGATCTTGGATGATGGGTTCAGCTCTATCCTCTGGTGGGACCTTTGGAGCTGGCTAGAACTGGCTGTGTCCAGCACCACCTCTTCTCACACAGGCCACCTCTGCAGTCCCCCCGCTGCCCATATGTTGACACCTGCACCAAATAAAAGCTTGTACTAGGCCCCAGTGGTATACATTGTTTATAAAAGGGAGTTTAGAAGGGAAAGCCTGCATGCAAAGAGCTGATTTACTTCAGGTTTTCAGTATCACAGCCATTAATCAAGTGACTTGAAGAATGGCATGGAGCTCTATCTGGAATCAACAGATAGTCTGCGTTCAACAAAGGGTCAGTTATTTGTGTTAAATTAATTGAAATTGTTCAAGAAAACTTCCATGAACACACACGCACAGAGCTAGCTGAGTTGCTTCATTCAATTTTATAACCCAGGTAATAATGTTTATTTTTCTTGCTTGCAATTATCAATTTATGCTTTCAAGAAAAGCCTAGAAATATCAAAGCTTATTTCTGGGGCTAGTTGTTCAGCTAAGTCCCCATGTTTGATATTTTGCACATAGCACACACAGGTGCTGAACTCATGACAGGAGTGAGAGAATCAGACCTTTCCAAACCTACAGGGTGTTCTGGAAAACAAGTGAGGCATCTTGTAGCAATACTTCCCTTTAGATTCCTTTCTGTAGATGGCACATTAGCAAAGAGGCATTATGACCAAAGAGGAAATCTGCTTCTTTACTTCACTTCAGAATAAGATAAATAAGCGTCTTATGGGCTTCACTCATACTTCAGAAAAGAATGTAATTTTTGCACCTTAAAGCTGACTAATTTTCTCATCAAAAAGGGTTTAATTGGAACACATCATATGATTCACGGTGTAAGATAGGAGATAGAAGAATTTCCACCCCTGGATCAAAAGGCTTCACAAATCCTAAATGTAGGAGATTCTAGAACTGAGTTTTTGGTGATGATAAAAAGTTTTTTGCTTTTATTCAAGATTTTGGACTGTCAAAACACTTTATAGATTTTAATGAATAGTAAAAACGTTGTTACTGTCTTGGGCAGATGGAAGAGAGAAAAACAAGGAATATGTTCATTCAGCCATCAATCATTAAATATCCTTTAAATCTGAAACTGTGGTTTGCTTTAGCTCCTTTCTCTAATGGGTGGTTAGTATAAATGTCCCTCCTCTATACTGAATAGATCCTAGGTTTAGGACAAAAAACAAACAAACAAAACAACACCCCACTCCCACCCCCCAAATCCCCCAAAAAAACCTGAACAAAAAACCAAACCCTCAAAAACCCAAATGCCCCAACAGATTCACTGAATAAATAAATAAATATTTGTATGAAATAAGAAAATTACATAAACTAATGCCAAAATTGTTGAGTGGAAAAGCAGCTCTGTGTACATTGGCTAAAATAAAGATTTAAACACACTGAGCAGATAGTGTCCCAGCTCCCTAAACTCCAATGTAGATGACCCAAAAAACCTAGAAATAATATTTACCTCTCATAATTGATCAAGTTTTGTCACTGGCATATGTGGATTAATTTGCCAGAAGATCTTTAGATGATCAATATGAAAGGGAGGCAAATAATTGGAGTATACTGGATCTCCCTTTTCAGGTCCTCAAAGTTTTCTACGGATATTGAGCATCCAGGGAATACAGACAGTTATTTTAGACCTGCTGGATTGCATTCTCTCCTTATCATGATGCTAAAATCATAAGCCTCAGGTATCATTGAAGTGATTCCTGAAATCAATAGATACATTCCAGCCAGCACTGCAATGCAAACCGACAAATCTTAACTCACTTGTCACATTAAAATGTATGCATGATAAATCAATAAATATAAATGTGCTTAGTGAGAAATAGTTGTTCTAGACTCATTTTACAACTTATAACAGTATTAGATTGCTTATTCCCCATAGGGAAGGAATTCTATTATCTTGCTGTAGCCTGAAAGAAGATAGGTAGACTTTTCAAGTAAACAATTTGGATGGGAAATGGCTATTTTTCATATATTAAATTTATTGCTTAAAAATGTTTGAAGTAATGAAGAACCTAGTGTTCTCAAAAAAAAAAAAAGTAATAATGAAAAACCAGACTTTCAGAGTGCAGCTAGACCAAAATGCTTTACACTTGAACAACCAAATAACTACTATTCGAAAGGTCACTAGGAAAGCATTAGCATTTAATCAAAAGTAAGAATGTAGTTTTATTTCTAATAAAACTAAAATTAACTATGGAAATCAGATGTTCTTCCCCAAAACCTTCTAATGGGTAAAAGGGAAAGCACCATTTATGCATAGCCAAGAATTTACTGTTAGCATAGTTGAGGTCTTAACCTTGCAACCAAAATACAAGTGGTAATTATTAGTCCAATTACAAAGCTAACAATTCTAGACCAAATTATCCAACCACTTCCTCAAGAACAGTCCAGTAACAGTGTTATACGTTACATTCCTGCTATCTGCTTGCCTTCTCTGGAACCCTTCCCAGTGTTTGGGTCACCAGTGTTAGGTTTTGCCAATAAATTATAAGGGAGCATTATGAGAGGTCACCACCACAGCATCCAGGATGCATTAACACTGATTGTTAGGAACCCTTCTTTCTCAGTCTTGTGGTCCGCTTAGGGTTATTTTTATATGTTTTCTTAATGCTAGTATTCTTTTCCTTGGCTCACAGATGAAGTTTGAAAATTGCACACTAAGTTAAAATATAAATACTACAACTGTACTCAGAAAGGATACGAGTACTTTCATACATAATAAAACAGAATAAATAAATAGCCTGTAAGAATTTCAAATATATATATAAAAATATATATAAAAACATATCTATAAAACCATAATTGATTCTTTTTTTTTTTTTTTTTCCCCTGTGTGTCAACTAATGGCCTCAGTTAATGATAAAGCACTAAAATAAAGAGTCATTATTTGTTGTACAGTGACTGCCTGGGTTTGTCTGATCTGTACAATATGTGGCATTTAAAGAGTTAAGCAAAAATATGTTAGCCAATAGTCAAATTGTCGCTTGACCATTAAACAATTGCTATAACAGCTAAAACCATTTTAGACCAAGAGAAGCCCAGATAACTGCTGAGATCATGCAGTGTCAGGTCAATACAGCTCCTGTGCCTTTTACTAATAATTACACAAGTCATATTTAGTGGGTCACAGGTATATCAACATAAAGAAGAGAATGCTATCTTTTTTCTTGAAACAATTGATATGCAGCCAAGAAAATTTATTTACTTGTGAAAGTTTCTGTATTTTCCATCCATACATAAATCTTTTATTTCACCACCTGTTCACAAAAATCAAAGATTCAACTGTCTCTGTAATTTACGGAGTACTGGATAGAGCTCCATCTCATTCAAAACTATGTATCCTTCTCCATTCCCACTGTTAAGTTCAGAAATGCAAGAAGCAGAGAAAGTTTTGAATGTTCAGTCAAAATACACAAGGAAATAAAAAATTACCAGCATGACTCTTTTTACAATATGGTATCCATAAATTCATGGCTGATGTAGATAGAAAGGGAAAATTGGTTGAGCCATAGATACTGCAGATGCTCAGTAAGCAAAAAGCAAAATGTTACTCAAACAATTTAAAGTAAACAATAAATAATGATTTATTAGTGCAGTGTCCATCTTCCAGGATGACAGCTACAAAAAATCTCAAAAAAGAAAAAAATCATATAAAATGATAGGGAATATTTCCCCATAGAGATCACAGAATCACAGAATGGTTGAGGTTATAAGGGATCTCTGGAGGTCATCTGATCCAACCCCCTGGCTCAAGCAGGGCCACCTAGAGCCTATTACCCAGGACTATGTCCAGACAGCTTTTCAATATCTCCAAGGATGGAGACTAAACAACCTCCCTAGATGATCTGTGCCAGTGCTCAGTCATCCTCACAGTAAAAAGGTGCTTCCTGATATGCAGATGGAACCTCCTGTGTTTCAGTTTGTGCCCAATTGCCTCTGGTCCTGTCACTGGGCACCACTGAAAAGAACCTGGCTTCATTCTCTTTGCACCCTCCTTTCAGGTGTTCATACAGGTCAATAAGTTCCCCATAAGCCTTCTCCTCTCTAGGCTGAACCACCTTTCCTCACATGAGAGATTCTCCAGTCCTTTAATCACCTTCACAGCCCTTTGTTGGACTCTTTCCAGTATGTCCACATCTCCCTTGTACTGAGCAGCCCAAAGCTGGACACAAAACTCTAGGTGTGGCCTCACCAGTGCCGACCAGAGGGGAAGGATCATCCCTCGACATGCTGGCAACACCCCTCCTAACATGGCCCAGCATACCATTAGTTTTATTTGTGTCAGAGGCACATTTTGGGCTCATGTTCAAGTTGGTGTCCAGCAGGACCCCCAGGTCCTTTTCTGCCTAGCTGCTTTCCAGCTGGGTGGCCCCAGGTGGTACTGGTGCATGGCGTTGTTCCTCCCTGGGTGCAGGACTTTGCACTTCCCCTTCTTGAACTACAGGAGATTCTTGTTGGCCCATTTCTCCAGCCTGTCAAGGTCCCTCTGGATGGCAGCATGCCCTTCTGGTGTATCAGCCATGCCTCCCAGTTTGGTGTCATCAGCAAACTTGCTGGAGAATACACTCTGCACCACCCTCCATATCATTAATGAAGATGCTGAACAGCTTTGGACCCAGTATTGACTTCTGGGGTGCACCGCTAGTTACTGGTCTCCAACTAGACTTTGGGCTGGTGATCACCACCTCACTGTCTGCTCGTCCAGCCCATACACCATCAGCTTCTCTATAAGAATCGTATGGGACGCAGTGTCAAAGGCCTTCCTCAAGTCCAGGTAGACAATATCCACCGCTGTCCCCTAGGTCTGCCAGCACAGCCATTTCATCACAGAAGTTTATCAAGCTGGTCAAGCAAGACTTCCCCTTGGTGAAGCCATGCTGACTACTCCTGATGGTTTTTGTGCCCTTAATGTGCCTGGAAATGTTTTCCAGGATTAGCTTCTCCATCACCTTCCCAGGGATCAAGATGACTAGACTATAATTCCTTAGGTCCCTTCCTTCTTGCCCTTCTTGAAGACAGGAGTGATGTTTGCTTTCCTTCAGTCCTCGGGAACTTCTCCCAATTGACATGACCGATCAAAGATTGCCAAGAGTGTCCTCGCAATGACATTTGACCGCTCCCTCAGATCTCATGGGTGCATCCCATCAGGGCCCATGGATTTATGGATGTCCAGTTGCCTTATGCATTCCCTGACCTGATTCTTTTCCATCAAAGTTACATCTTCCTTACTCCAGCCTTTCCCCCTGGTCACTGGGACATAGGTTTCCTGAAAGCCAGTGTGGCTAGCAAAGACTGAGGCAAAGGCAGCCTTCCGTACCTCAGCCTTTTCCATTCCATATGTAACCAGGTCCCTCATCTCATTGGGCTTACATTTCCCCTAGTCTTCTTTTGTTGTCTATGTACTTATAGAAAGCCCTTCTTGTTGCCTTTGACATCCCTGAACAGAGTCAATTCCATTTGGTCTTTAGCTTTTCTAACTTCACCTCTGAGTGCTCAGTCAATGTTTCTGTAATCCCCCAGGTTACCTATCCTTGCTTCCTCTTTGTGTTTGAGTTTGGCTAGGAGCTCTTTTTTCATCCACGCAAGCCTCCTGGCTTTTTTGTCTGACTTCTTATACATTGGGATTGAGCTCTCTTACGCTTGAAGGAGGTTACTATTAACCAGTTTTCTTGGGGTCTTCTTCCCTGTGGGGCCTTATCCCATGGGACGCTTCCAAGCAAATCTTTGAAGAGAGCTGCTCTTTTGAATTCGATGTTTGTGAACTATCACTTGGTGGAGGAAGTCATCACCCATGTATTCCAGGAACCTCCTGGATTGCTTATGTCCTGCTGTGTTCTCCCTCCAGCAGATATCAGGGTGGTTGAAGTCCCCCATGAGGACCAGGGCCCTGAGAACATGAGGCTGTTTCTATCTTTCTGTAGAGGGCCACATGCACTTGTTCTTCCTGGTTGGGTGGCCTATAGCAGACACCCACAGTAACATCTACTTTGTCTGTCCTCTCTCTGCAACCCATAAAGTCTCAGCTGGCTCCTCTTCCATCCCCAGGCAGAGCTTCATACACTCCAGCTGCTCTCTCACATCAAAGGAAACTCCCCTCTACATCTTCCCTTCCTGTCCTTCCTAAAAAGCCCATATCCCACCATTGCAACACCTCAGTCATGGGAGCCATCCTACCCCATCTCCATGTTCCTAGTAAGATCGTAGTCCTGCAACTGGACACAAGTCTCTAACCCAGCACAATTATTCCCATTATCTGTGTTCCTGAGTGTACAGGCACTTTAAAGAGGCACTCAAGCATTTTGAGCTCCTGGAGAGGCTTTGGGGGATTTCTCCATAATGATGCCTTGTAGGCACTTCTCATTCTCAGTTTAAAGTTCTCCTTAGGAGGTCAGCCATCCTATTTGCCAAAATAGCTTTTCCCTCCTTAGTGAGGAGGTTCAAACCTCTTCCAAGCAGACATTGATCTGCAAACAGGGTCATAGAACCCAAAACTCAATCACCAACCAACAGCAATTCTGCAGCCAAGTATTGACTTGTCCTATTAGTGCCCTTCTCTTCAACACTTTCCCCTCACTGGCAGGATTGAGGACAACACTACCTGGGCCCACATGTCTTTACCACCTCCACAGTTCTATAATCACTTTTGATACTGTCCAGGTTTCTCCTGGCAGTATCATTTGTGCCCATATGGAATAAGAACAGGGGGTGTAGTAGTCCAAGGTCCAGGTCAGTTTTGCCAGTCCCTCCACAGTGTCCCAGATCCTGGTCCCTGGCAGGCAGCAAACCTCTCTAGATTACTGGTCAGGTCAACAGATGGATGCCTCTGACTTGCCATTTCTTCCTAGTAGTCTTGCATAGTTTGAAGTTAGGTGGACCAGGTTCTTTGCTTGTAGGCATATCTGGCTCTTCTTCAGCTTAAAGACGGTGAACCTGTTTTGCAGTTGTAAGCAGCGAAGTGGGGCAGCAGCCTTCCTCTTCATGCCAGAAGTCACCAGCTTCCATCCTTCCCCTTCTCCAGAGGTTTCACTTGTCTTGATAGTGGGGGTACACGCTGCCTGCTTCTCTCCTGCAGTTGGGCACTGAGGCTGTTCAAGCTGCTGAGTCTCAGAGAAGATCCTGACTATCTCCTATGTAGATAGTTGTTTGTCTTCCCTGACATGTTGTTCTCAGGTATAATGGACAGAAGTAGCTATATTTTGGAAAGCAGGCAACATTTATCCAATCTGAGAAATTCAGTGGGCAAAGGCTCTCGTTCAGTGGTGGCAGGGAGAAGGTGGTGCTTTGTGTGCACTATAACAGACATGAAGGCACAGAGGAGCTGCGCTGGGCTGAAGTTCTGAGGATCCAAACAACAGTAAAATATTTTTATATGCAGTCTGTCTGTTACCTGTATCAGTGCCACATTCTTCAATAGGTGACAGACGGAAAAAAACCCCACCTAATGTTTCACTTTTTATATATGTTTCTGATTCTAACAAGCTGTTTAATTATTCTGTCTTATTATGTACGAAAGTACCCTTTTCCTTTTGGTGTACAGGAGTAGTATTTACCCTTACAATTTAATGAAGTGGTGAATCGCAGATTTTTGAAGAGCTAGGTAAAGTGAAATCACACTGAATTTGTTCTAAACATATATTAATTTGTTTTATACATTCTTGCTTTGGTATGGTACTTTGGGATGAATAGAATAGATTATCTTTATTATGTATCATTCCAAATAAAATTGGCTCCTTATTTTTTTTCATTCTCCATTATCTAGAGACTGAAATATCAATATGGTACACCAAATACCAAAAAAAAAAAAACCAGCTGTGATTTTGAATTCCAAGTGAAATCATTGTGTAAAGTTATTGTTGTGTAAACGTATGGTATGAGGAGGATAGACTGCAGTCTTAGCTAGGTACAGTGCTTCTCAGGAGAAGTATCACACTGCATATTGATTTGGAAACTATGCAAGAACAACTCTATAAACAACCATTTTAAAACCGAATATGCTACTATTGCAATTTCAGCTGGAGTAGAGACATGAAGTACTTTTAACGCTTAGATGAAGCTTGTAAGATAGCAGACAGCCTCATTTCCATAGCAGCCAAATTTTATGAAGCCCTAAGCCAATTATTTAATTAGCTAATTTGCTCAGTCACAAATAATTTGCACGTAGCTCTAAATGTCAGATTTGAAAACACTGGGGAGTGTGAGTCCTAGTGGAGAGTATATTACTGAGGCTAGAATTCCCTTACAAGTTTTTTTTCCAGGAAGTCTCAACAGGTTTGAGGGATGAAGATCAGTTTCTATTAGCGATTGTGTTGAGGAGTGGGGAGGAAAGAGGAGAAAACAGTAGTATGAATCTTAATAGATGATAGATGATGAGCTTCGTTGCCTAAATAATTCTTGCAGAGATACCATGTGTCTCTAATATCTCATTTTAACTCTGTATAATTTCTGTACGTATGCATGTTCATGAGACAAATGGACCTGTCCACATTCCCACTGATGATATTAGGAAAGGGAATTTTAGCCCTTTGGAAGAAAATAACGTTTGCATTTTCCTTTACCCTGTATTCTTTATATCAGCTTATTCTGTTGCAATCTCCAGATCTATTTTGTTTTCCAGAATTCATATCCCCTCTGGTCATTAAATCTTTCTGCCTGCATAGTGATACTTTTTAAATACCTCTGCCTCCCTGTAGCTTCATCTCTACTCTTTCTGTGGTTCTTCCCATTATCCAGGACAGGAAGAAAACAGAAGCAAAAGAATTTTAAAGTTCTTACCCTGTCTTTTGCCCCCTTACCAATGTTCTGTAACAGCAAGAGAACTGGCAAATTAATCTGCCAGTTCCCTCAGCAACCCTTTTACAGTCATTCTCAAGAATTGTTCTTCTAAGACTGCCCCCACCCCCAAAATCAAGTAATTTGCAAGAGATTCCTGAGTCTTGGCAATACTGGGATCATGGGGAGGTGGGCACAGTGAGAGAAACTTTGGAATAATTCCAGTGGGTTAGCATTATGCTTTTCTCCCCATTAATTGCCATTCTCAAAAACATTTCCAAAATACCTTTGCAGAAGCTCCTGTCTCCCACTTAGCACAATCTTTCTTTTGCATGTGTCTAGTTAGATCTCTTTTTTCCTTAGAATTCCTATCACAGCTTTTTTTTTTTTTTTTTTTCCTCCCCCTTAGTAGCTGTGATGCTCTTCTCTCTCTCCACAAATACTTTTGGTCTTCTCTATCAAGATTATAGTTGCTGAATTTTCAGGAGGAAAAGAATCCTACTCATGAGTAGCAAGATAAAGGTAAATCAAAGTTGTCAGCATTCAGCATTTCTTAAATCTCAGATTTTTAAGCTACAACATGTGTTTTTGGATAGTCTGAACACCTGATTTCTGAATACTGAGTGATTGCACAGAGATAACTAGAATGTTTTGTTCCTGACGCATTTTTCTTTCCTCTGTGTGACCTGTCAGCTTAACAGGTACAGTCAATGATGTACGATTTGATGTCTTCAGCCACGAAGGATTTCATTTACTAGGGAATACTGCGTTAAAAGTTACACATAAGCAAACTGTGTGGATTTCAATTTTGCATTTGAAAATGGCCGGCAGAAACACAGAACTGTGGAGAAAGCAAGAAAGGTTTTTCTGTTGCTATTTTCTATATGTCCAAAACAATGCCAATAATCCAGCTACATGGACACATGCATATAAACCAGACTACCTCAGCTGGTATGTGTCATGTGGTGATTTGTCTTGTAGTTTCCTCTCTCTCTCACACAAGCACACACACTCATACATACACACACAAAAATATTATTTTTCAGCTGTTATCTCAGAAATATTTGGATTCTGCTTCACAAATACAGAAAAAGGGCTGCAAAGCTACTGTTATTAGCTCTGTTCTCTGTCTTACTATATTTGTCTCTTCTAGAGACAAAAGGAGAATTAAAAACCACCTCTGTTATATTGTCAAAAAGCTAATTAAAGAAAGTTAAAAATAATATCAACAAATAAGAGTTTATCATAAAAAAACACTCAAGGCCAAACAAGCAGATGTCCAGCAATCCCTAATCTCTCCCGTTTTACGCATAATTCAACCCTTATATAAATGCTAAAGGTAATATTGGCTCTGAGAACATAGATGTTTATCCCTAGGCCATCAGCAATAAAGCTGGCTTCATGTAGCATGATAAGTAAATGCAGATACATATTAAAGGTATTATTGGTTTACTACCTTATTTCCTTCACGTTGTAGGCAAAAGCTTCCATCTGTTGTATAATATTAAGCTCCCCTGTTTAATCTCCTTATTGTTTAATTTTCTCTTTTTTTTTTGTTTTTTGTTTTTCAGAGACCAGTTTTCATTTTTTAATCATTTACTGTAACACTATTTTTTCAACATTATCTACATTGTTTTCTTGCAGTCCCTTCATTTACGTATGCCTGAACCCAGCTGCAATATGGCAGGAAAAGAATGAGTCATAAATAAAACAAACCATAATATTTTCTCTGAATACTGCATAGGTGTTCTGTAGTTGAAGGAGGGCAAGATGCTGGCCCCAGGGAGACATCAGAAATGTATATACTAATATTTCATATGAGATAAAGAATGCTTCTGATATATTACTTTATCTTGATACCATGCAAATGGTCTATATTTGAATTCACCAGTTGAAAATGAAAATAAAATATTCTATTTTTATATAAGGGTTTCGACAATAGAAATTATTTAATTTGGCTGCTGCTTTATGTGATAGATACTGACATCTTTTGGTTTGGGGGGTTTTTTTTGTGGTTTTTTTTTGGTTTTTGGTTTTGGTTTTGTTTTTTTAAATCCTGGACACTGTTATAAAATAAGAATGCTTTAACTTCTTGCCACACAAAAGGGACCTACCATTTGCACTCTTAACATCTGGGCACATTTTGTAAATTATTTTTTTTTTTTTTTACTAATTTATCATCTTGATTGAAAGAACGGCAACAATACTACTGTGAGCTCCATTCCAAGGTTAAAAGTTTTGATTTAAAATGACAGGTAGACTTGAATGATCTTCCAATCTGGATTTGATTAAGAAGTCCATATGACATAAGTCTCATAGCAAGTTATGGGACACAGTGAAAACTGTCTTTTTTCCTACTATGACAGAACTTTCTGGTGACTCAAGTACTTTTCTCACAATGGTTCTGGAAGATGGCTGAACTATAATTATGACACTGGCAAGAGTATACCTTTATTGGTGTTTTTTCTTTTAACTTTGATATGGAACTGTTTTGATAGGTCTAATTAGTACTGGTGGCAAATTGCATTGGGATATTTTGGAGTTTCTCTCTGTATTTCATTTTTGCAGAAATTTGTGATTCTTTGTTTCACCTTTCCTTGATTTAACTTTAAGCTGATTTTTTTAACAGAAAAAAAAAATAAAAAGAACAACTATGATTTTTTTTTAATGTTCTATACCCTTAATTAAGGAGAATCATAAAGTAGGTGGACAAGTACATAAACGCACTACTGCCTTCATTAAGGAGATTCATAAAATAGGGAGAGAAATATGTAGTTAACCTCTGTTTTCCATTATTTGCCAGTGTAAACATAGAGGATTTCCACTAAAATGAGACACTTACTCAGAAGTTGTTATAGCTGACCAGGATTTGGTGTAAAAATCATGTTTATCATACATATTTCTAAGCTGCAATAAAAGGACAACACCTTTGGTTGAAAAATGTAAATTCTCTACATAGATTCCATTTTTCATAAATATATTCTCATTTAGTATAAGATAATCAGTAAGTAAAGACGCAATTGGTACTAGGTCCCTGCAAGGGTCCCTTCAAGGATTATTCTTTAGTAATCTATGTAGTAGGGATGTTTGTTTAAGCAGATGAAACCTCATCATTTCAGTCATCATAAATAAAATTGCATATCAGAACTTACAAAACTCAAGTGCCGAATCAGAAGAATATTGTTATTTTAGTGTTTGTGAAATATTGAAATAAATGTTCCTATCAGAATACCAGGGGAGAAGTTGCTGATATACCTCAGCAGAACATATATCACTAAACTGGGAATTTTCCGAAATGTGCATGGCAGAACTTTGTAACTTCTTGCTATATTATGAAATCACAAATAACAATTTTTGAGGACTGTGAAGTCAAATGACTTTTGCGGAGCAAAAGAGGAGGGGGACTGCCCATGCAAAATCACTGAGCTTCAGTTTGGATTCTCATCCTATATGACCAGCAGAGCAGTAATGCATCTGCATGAATACAGTGAGGTTAGCTAAAAGCCAAAGGACAGAGCCTGAGGCTGGCCCCACAGTTAACGTGTCAATGCAATAGCTCTCTGTACTGCATAAACCAGTCACTCTCAGCAAAGGTGTTTTTCTGAAATCTGGTAAATATTCACAGGAGAGATATGGGTGAATTGCCTAGGAAATCTGTTTGAATCCCATATTCATACAGACATTTTGAAAGGTGTAATCAAAAGGAAATTGTCCTAGTGCAGCGGGTAGTGAATATCAAAATAAAGGGGTAATAATAAAGAGTATTACAAGCATAAAGAAGCTGTCAGTCCTCTCTGATGCGGAAAGGATGGGAAGTTGAGAGATGTGTAAGCACATTAAAGTCAGCCTTTTACTCTACCTGAAACTGATTTGGACAAGTTTACTTTACAGTAAAAGTAGAATGCCTTGCATTAAGGATATTCTCATCTTACTCATGGTAGTTTCCCCGAGGCTATAATAAACACAACTTTTTGTTTGTTTGCTTGTCATCTTCTCAGGAGTGAAGACAACCCCCTAGAATACAGGATGATGAGGAACTGTGTATGAAAACAACAATTTGACAGCCTCATATTTTGTAAGGTGTTTTAATTAACTTCATAGAATGGGATTCATCTCACATACCTTCAGACATCTAAAAAGTAATTATCTATGTCTATGCTAGTCATCTTGTTTCCCTTTCTCAGAAGAGAAATAAGTGCCTGCATTCCCTTCTAAAGCAAGTATCTAAAATCACCCTCGGCGATGTCAGTATCCCTCCACTGACTATGTATAAGGGCCCTCTGATTACCAGCTCAGATTTATATGACTTAATGATGCCTAAAATTAAATTAAATGAATGGCATCCATTCTTCCTTTGCAACAGTTTATTTTCTACAAAACCAAGGCGATCCTGAAATATCAGTATAGTAATACCCTATTTGACTGTTTTTTCTTCTGTTAAATAGTACTACTTTGTCATTACATATACTGTACAATAGATTAGTGTATTACTAGTCTGCAGAGAATGATGCTATGAACTCTCTGAATTCTTTGGGTTTATTGTAAATACACAGATGGGCATGACAAGATTTTTTTCCAAATACTCACAAAAGTAGATAAGTATGCTTTCTTAGTTCTGATACCAGTTCTTCTGGATAATTGTGTACTATTCTCTGCACAGTAACATCCAGAGACGATATTAAAACTATGTGTCATTATGATGACATAACAGACACAAGACCTTGTCTCTGCTGAGTCATGATTTTATCGATGTCAATGGGACTATTGCCATAGACTTCCACAAGACTAGAATTTGGGTTCTTGTTCTATGAGACTAAGTCAGATCAGAGCAGGATGGTCTGAATTAAACTTGGCACCCATCAACACCTTAGATGGAAAATCAAGGATTACCTTGGCTGCATAAGCTGTAGCAGGAGGAATTTTTCTGTAACAATGAGACTAATAAATACTGATGTCGATATTGCTTTTGATTTCAGTGAAATTAATGGGCTTCAGCATACAAGATATTGCATCACTGAGCTTTAGTGTGGCCTAAGTATGCTCCAGATGGAAAAGTCTGGTGAGGATTTATTACAGACTTATATGTTGCTGGGGAGCACCCTCTTTCTGACAAGGTTTTACAAGCCAGGTAGAATTGGCCAGGCCTCTCATTTGGTTCAGAACAGAGACGCCTTTTGAACAGAGCTGGTCAGACACAGGAGAAATGAAGAAGATGCCAAATATAGGTCCCATTGATGTCATCATTAGTTCTACTCCCACTGATTCAATGGGACCAGGATTTGACTCGAAGTCAAAAGGTGAGTAACCATGGGAAAGCAAGCGAAACGGTAGAAGATTTTATCCAAAACAGGCTTCCCACACACAGACAGAATTTTGATGAAAGAAATGACAAATTAAGAGCAAGTAGGTAGCTGAAATCCATTAACAAAGGGGTTTCAGTTTCATAGTTGATTTCCTACAGATTAATGCTTAGTGTGGCTTTAGGTATCTAATGATAGACACCTGAGTTTGGATGTAAAAGTATTAAGTAGTCAAAAGGAAATCTTGAAAACTTATATACATAAGAGAGATAAAACTGTATGCTGAGTTTTCCCATCCAGGTATAACTATTGAGCATCTCATTAATAATAATCGTGTCTGGTTTTAAGTTCAGAAAAAACTATTTTGCGTAGGTAGGTATGTGTAACCTACTTCAGAAAGTTATTAAACTAAGTTATTTTCAAGATAATGAAATCATACGAACATAGATGTTTTTAAACTCCTACTTAATAGACAAAGAACGTACATAATGATCAGTACCTAGAGGCACAGCTATTAAAATGTATCAGAAGTTATGAAATGAAGACAAAGCTAACAGATGCATGAAGAAGATTCTAAAACTGAATCATGAAAACATGAAGAGCAAAAGAAAGATTATGAATTATCAACCAGTAGTGCTTGCCAACTTGATAATAAAAATATTTAATAAATCTAGTAAAGCTTTAAGAGAAGGAAGCTAGAATTAAAAAAAATAAAAATTATCAGGTCAGTTTTATCAGTTTTATATTGGCTGTAAGTATTCTGGAAAGCATGGTGTCATGTAATCCTTCATTCCACAAACCTGCAGAACATCATAGTTGCCCTTGGCTAGGATTCAGGACACACACACACAAAAAAAATAAGATAAGGATAATTGTTACAGATCTTAACATGGCACTGAAATGAAGATTCAGTTCTGTTGTTTGCTGGTATTTTCTGCAGAGACAGTCCTGCAGAGGTGACAGACAGTAGCCTAACCTGTTGTTTGGAGTAGAGCTTCTATTGTTCATGGGTTTTACACTCGGAAGATGCAAACAGAGAAGGCCAAACTGTGGGAAGCTAACACTAGCAGTAGCAGCACTAGCCGCATGCTGAAAAGGAGTCTGAGGCTTATGAGGTCTCCAGGGGCTGGCTGAGGGGGTTTCTGGGCCCCTGGCACCCTTGGGCCGTGTGTGTAGAGAGACCATCCATGTCTCACAACAGATGTAGGCAGAAGTTGGCAGTGCTGGCTGTTCCTATGGCCAGTTCAAGCCATGGGATGCCGCATATAACCAGTGCCAAGGGAGTGCTGCAAACAGGGTGCACAAACAGGGAGCAACATCGGCTGGGAGCAGTGTCAGCAGTTTGTGCGGCAGTACGTTGGAAGGGCATGTGGGAAGAGCTGTGTACTCTGCCAGTTGTTGGGCTGCTGCCTGCTCTGCTCACCCTGCAGGCTTAGGCTGCAGCCCTGATGGTCACCCCACCTAGCTGCTGGCTGTGGAAGCCTACCCAGAAGCTTGAGGTCTCCAAGGAATTAGAAGGGTTTATTAGGCAGTGCTTTGTTGTTGAAAGCATGGTGGCAGAGACTGGGCAAGGGCTGCGTTCTGCAGCAGACAGGAATCAGCTACCTAGCCAGGCTAGGCTGGGATGAGTGGAGGTGACCTGCTGCCCAGGTGGAGGGCTGCAAAGACTGCACTCCGACCTCCTGCATGGAGGAGGGTGGACACTCCTCTTGCACAAGGTTCTAGTGGAGTCCCTGAGGCAGAGGGTGGAGGAGCTACAGGAGGAAGTTAGCAGGCTATGCTGTATTAGGGAGGGTGAACAAGAAAGAGTATTATTTGAGACTTTGCAAGAAGTTAATACTAGGAGCAGTGACCTCCAAGGACTACCAGACATAGAGCTTCAACAGTGAACAGACAGCACCTTGGAGAAAGAGGCACCATGATCTCTAGTGACCCATGGGAACAGGATACCACTTCACTCCCCTTCCCTGTATATACTAACCAGCATCAGATATGAAGCCTCAACAGTGGACAAAATCAACGAGCAAGATCACTGAAGAAACCGCACCAACAGCACATACTCAGAGTTGCAAAAGGAAACGGCAAGTGCTAGTAGTGGGTGATGCTCTGCTGAGAGGCACTGAGGCACCCATCTGCCAGCCTAATATACAGTCAAGGGAAGTTTTCTGTTTTCCAGTAGCCAAGATGCAGGATGTCACAGAGAAACTGCTACAATTGATTGAAAGCTGATTACTAACCCCTACTTGTTTTCCATGTGGTCATCAATAACATGGTAAAGCAAAACCTGGGCAAGATCAAGCAAGAATCCTGGGTGCACAAGTGAAAGGAACAGGTACCCAAGTGATCTTCTCCTCTGTCTTGATAGTCAGAGATAGGGATGCAGGAAGAAGTCAATGCATTATGCAGAGGAATACCTGACTTCGTGGCTGGTACCATCTCCAGGGCTTTGGTTTCTATGATCACAGAATGTTCTTCGATGAATACAGCTTATTGGGGAGAGATGGGATCAACCTATCTAGAAGAGATAGGATAATCTTTGCTAGCAGATTGGCTGGCTGACTTAGTGAATCATACTTTGATCAGTTGAACTTGCAAGCTGTGATACCTGCATATTAATAATAAACATATTGGATGGGCACACCTACCAGACTACTGAGGAATGCTCCCCAACCCTTTCCAAAGGCAAGAACCTTAAGTCCAGCCACCTCAAGTGCTCATATACCAGCACATGTAGTCTGGGGCAACAAACAGGAGGAACTGGAGCTCCATGTGCAGCCTGAGAGTTAACATGTCATAGGAATAACAGCAACTTCATGTGAAAGCTCACATGACTGGAAGACTACAATGGATGGCTACAAACTGTTTCAGAAAGATAGGAAGGGAAGAAGAGGAAGTGGAATTGCACTTTGTGTAAAAGACAAAATTGAGTTTATGGATGTGAGCTACGGAGACCACGAGTGTTCTTCTCAAGTGCCTTTGGATCAAGATTAGAGGGATAGTCACCAAGGAGAATCTTATGTTAAGTATCTGTTACCAACCTCTCAATTAGCGTAATGAGGTTGACAAAATCTTACTTTGGCTGCTCAAGGAAGTTTCAGGCCAACAGAACCTGATCCTCATGTGTGACTTCAATAACCCAGACATTTGTTGGGAAAACAACACAGCAGTGCATGAGTTGTCTGTCCATCAGGTTCCTGGAATAATTCCTGCTACAGATGCTGGACATGCCAACTAGAAACAGCACATTGCTAGATTTACTGCTTACAAACTGAGGAGACTTACCTGACAACATAACTACCAATGGTAGCCATTATAGAGTTTAAAATCCGGCTGAGCACACTGAAGACCTTGGATTTTAGAAGAGCTAACTTCAAGGTGCTTGGAGCTCAGCTGTGGTAGATTCCATGGAAAGCATCCATGGAGTGCAAAGGAGCTTGTGACTGCTGGGAGTTATTCAAGAACAGCCTCCTGGAAGCACAAGAACAGAAAGGGAAAGGAAGAAGGAAAAACAAGAGACCACCCTGGATTAATAATGAGCTTTTGAGTGTGCTTAAAAGCAATAAATAAGCATGCTGGCTATGCAAAGGCAGCTAAATAGCCATTGAGACTACAAAAACCTTGCTAGGACATGCAGAGATGCATTCAGGATGGCTAAGACTCAGCTAGAACTGAAACTGGCCAGAGATGTCAAGAACAACAAGAAAGTGTTCTTCAGATATGCGAGTAATAGGAAGCACAAGGAAGACTTAACCCCATTACTAAACAGAGCAGGGACACTAGTTACTAAAAATGCTGACAAGGAAGAGATTCTCAATACCTTCTTTTTCTCCATCTTTACTGGTGTAGCTGTGTGAGAATTGCACATAAGAGGTTAAAACTATTGGTGTCCTTACGGGTGTCTTATACAAACATTGTGGATGGAGATTTGCAAGGTTGATATGAGAAGTAGCTGAAGAAGAGTGTCTTAGGTGGCAAGACAGCCCTGTTTTGGCTAGAGAATGCAGAATAAACAGATAAGTGGTTTCTACACAGAATTTTGAAGGCCACGGTGCTCGGAGTGAGACCTTTTGCTTCATTATCCATGAAATGGATATTAAAGTTGACATCTCTAAAAGGAGTACATGCTAAACATATGGATGACAGTCAAGATACACCAGAGGTAGCACCTAGGCCCAAAAGGCCCATGCCTTGGGTCGTGACCACCCCAGCAAAGAAGAAAAGGAGAGTTATAGTCATAGGGGACTCCCATCTGAAGGGTACAGAGGGCCCGATATGCAGGGCAGACCCTCCTCTCAGAGAAGTCTGCTGCCTCCCCAGGGCCCGTGTCAAGGACATCGCCAGGAAACTCCCCAGCCTGGTACAGCCCTCTGACTATTACCCACTGCTGCTCCTCCATGTGGGTGGGGATGAAGCAGAGACACGCACCACAAAAGCAATCAAAAGGGACTTCAGGCTCTTAGGACAGTCACTGAAGGATTCGAAGGCACAGGTAATATTCTCCTCCCTCCTTCCAGTTAAGGGCAGCAACGTTGGGAGGAACAGGCGGACACTGTCCATAAATGCGTGGCTCTGTGGCTGGTGTCAACGCCACAACTTTGGGTTCTTTGACAATGGGGCAGCCTACATGGCACCAGGTCTGATGAACCCTGATGGGATTCACCTCTCTCAAAGGGGGAAGAGGATCTTTGCCCAGGAACTAGCGGGGCTCATCAACAGAGCTTTAAACTAGGCTCGAAGGGGGAGGGGGATAACATTAGGCTTGCCAGCGACATGGGATGATGTGCCCAGGTTGGAGGGACGGGGTGCTGGCAAGGGCCCTCGGCCTACTGCTCGGAGACGTGCTGGATGCGCTACAGCACGCTCGAAGCCTAGAGGAGACGGGCCAGGGGCTCCAGATGCAACAGGAATCAACAGGGTAACACTGGGAAGACACATCAAAAGAACTCCAGCCACCCCAGCCAATAGGTCAGCCTCATTGGGGGCACAACTGAAATGCCTCTACGTGAATGCACGGAGCATGGGGAATAAACAAGGGGAGCTGGAGATGTGTGTGTGCCTGCAAGGCTATGACCTTATTGGCATTACAGAGACGTGGTGGGACAGCTCCTGTGACTGGAGCGTTGGGATGGAAGGGTACAGGCTCTTTAGGAAGGACAGGCAGGGCAGGCGAGGAGGGGGCATCACCCTCTATGTCAATGACCAGCTGGAGTGCATGGAGCTCCACCGGGGGATGGATGAGGAGTCCACCGAGAGCCTATGGGTCAGGATTAAAGGGAGGGCTGGGGCAGGGGACATCATAGCGGGGGTCTGCTACAGGCCACCTGACCAGGGAGACCGAGCAGATGAAGCCCTCTATAGGCAGATAGGAGCAGCCTCACGCTCACAAGCCCTGGTCCTTATGGGGGACTTCAACCACCCTGACATCTGCTGGAGGGACAACGCAGCTGAGTGCAAGCAATCCAGGAAGTTCCTGGATTGTGTCGATGACAACTTTCTCCTCCAAGTGACAGAGGAGCCACGAGGAGAGGTGCCATGCTGGACCTTATTCTCACCAATAAGGAGGGCCTGGTAGGGGATGTCAAGCTCAAGGGCAGCCTTGGCTGCAGTGACCACGAAATGGTGGAATTCAGGATCTTCAGGGCAGCGAGGAGGGCACACAGCAAGCTCACTACCCTGGACTTCAGGAGAGCAGACTTTGGCCTCTTCAGGGAGCTGCTTGGTAGAATACCATGGGACAAAGCCCTGGAAGGAGGAGGGGCCCAAGACAGCTGGCTAATATTCAAGGGTCACCTCCTTCAAGCTCAAGAGTGATGCATCCCAACAAAGAGGAAGTCAAGCAAAAACACCAAGGGGCCCCTGTGGATGAACAAGGAGCTCCTGGGCAAAGTCAAACAAAAAAAGGAAGCCTCCAGAGGGTGGAAGCAAGGGCAGGTAGCCTGGGAGGAATACAGAGAAACTGTCCGAGCAGCCAGAGATCAGGTTAGGAAAGCCAAAGCCCTGACAGAAATTAGTCCGGTCAGGGATGTCAAGGACAACAAGGAAAGCTTCTATAGGTATGTTAGTGATAAAAGGAGGATGAGGGAAAATGTGGGTCCCCTCCAGAATGAAATGGGTGACCCGGTTACCCAGGATATGGAGAAGGCTGAGGTACTCAACGACTTCTTTGCCTGAGTCTTCACTGGCAAGTGCTTGAGCCACACTGCCCAGGTCACAGAAGGCAGGGACTGGGAGAATGCAGAACCGCCCACTGTAGGAGAAGATCGGGTTCGAGAATATCTAAGGAACCTGAAGGTGCACAAGTCCATGGGACCTGATGAGTTGCATCCACGGGTCCCGAGGGAACTGGTGGATGAAGTGGCCAGGCCACTCTCCATCATATTTGAGAAGTCCTGGCAGTCCAGTGAAGTTCCCGCCCACTGGAAGAGGGGGAACATAACCCCCATTTTTAAGAAGGGAAAAAAGGAAGAGCCAGGGAACTACAGGCCGGTCAGTCTCACCTCCATGCCTGGCAAGATTATGGAGCAGACCCTCCTGGAGACTATGCTCAGGCACATGGAAAATAAGGAGGTGATTGGTGACTGCCAACACAGCTTCACTAAGGGCAAATCATGCCTGACAAATTTGGTGGCCTTCTATTATGGGGTTACAGCGTCGGTGGATAAGGGAAGGGCAACTGACATCACCTACCTGGACACTGTCCCGCATCATATCCTTATCTCTAAATTGGAGAGACATGGATTGGATGGATGGACCACTCGGTGGATAAGGAATTGGCTGGATGGTGGCACTCAAAGAGTTGTGGTCAACAGCTCAATGTCCAAGTGGAGAACAGTGACGAGTGGTGTTCCTCAGGGGTCGGTACTGGGACCGGCACTGTTCAATGTCTTTGTCGGTGACATGGACAGTGGGATCGAGTGCACCCTCAGCAAGTTTGCTGACGACACCAAGCTGTGTGGTGTGGTCGACACGCTGGAGGGAAGGGATGCCATCCATAGGGACCTTGACAGGCTGGAGAGGTGGGCCCGTGCAAACCACATGAAGTTCAACAAGGCCAAGTGCAAGGTCCTGCACGTGGGTCGGTGCAATCCCAAGCATGACTATAGGCTGGGCGAGGAATAGATTGAAAGCAGCCCCGAGGAGAAGGACTTGGGGGTAGTGATTGATGAGAAGCTCCACATGAGCAGGCAGTGTGTGCTTGCAGCCCAGAAAGCCAACTGTGTCCTGGGCTGCATCAAAAGAGGCATGACCAGCAGGTCAAGGGAGGTGATCCTGCCCCTCTACTCTGCTCTTGTGAGACCCCACCTGGAGTACCGCATCCAGCTCTGGGGGTCCCAGTACAGGAGAGACATGGAGCTGTTGGAGTGAGTCCAGAGGAGGGCCACGAAGCTGATCAGAGGGCTGGAGCACCTCTCCTGTGAGGACAGGCTGAGAGAGCTGGGGTTGTTCAGCCTGGAGAAAAGAAGGCTCCGGGGAGATCTAATTGCAGCCTTCCAGTACCTGAAGGGGCCTACAGGAAAGCTGGTGAGGGACTGTTTATCAGGGAGTGTAGTGACAGGACAAGGGGTAATGGGTTTAAGCTGAAGGAGGGTCGATTTAGATTAGATGTTAGAAAGAAATTCTTCACTGTGAGGGTGGTAAGGCACTGGAACAGATTTTCCAGAGAGGTTGTGGACACCCCCTCCCTGGAAGTGTTCAAGACCAGGTCAGATGAGGCTTTGGGCAACCTGGTCTAGTGGAGGGTGTCCCTACCCATGGCGGGGGGTTGGAACTAGATGATCTTTGAGGTCCCTCCCAACCCAAACCATTCTATGATTCTATATATAACTATAGTACTTGACTTTCCACCCAGATCATGTTAAAAGTCACCCCAGGGAGGGGACAGTTAAGATTGGTGCATAAAGGATATTGAGCAAGTTACCCCTGGGAGGAGGAAAGAAGACCCCAAAGAGGCCATTGACGGTCTGTGCTCCTTCCCCTCCACCCAAGATTGGGACATCCTCTTGGTAAGCACTGTGATTTCACCTTTTTGGTGAAGAATATCTGGTATAGCATTTTGCTAGCATTATAATCATATATTAGTGCTGCTACAGTAAGTGTATTTATCAATGGCAATTCTGAACTCTTTATATCTGTCGCTTTAATAAACTTCCTCTCTGTTTCAACTTTGCAAAACTGTCTCAGTGAAAGTTCTTTGGGGGCTCTGACAGGGCAAATGTCATATCCATCTGCAAGAAGGGCCTAAGAGAGGACCCAGGAAACTACAGGCCCCTTAATTTTACTTTAGTCCCTGGGACAGTAATGGAATGAGTCCTCCTAGAAACTATTGTAAGCCAAATGCAGCTGGTGACTGGGAAAAGCCAGCACAGATTTACCAAAGGCAAATCACTCTGGGCTAACCTGATCACCTTCTACAACAAAGTAACACTTTCTGTTGTTGTGGGGAAAGCAGTAGATATTGTTTACCTGGACTTCAGAAAAGTATTCAGTACTGTTTCCCACAGCCTTCTCCTGGACAAACTGGCAAGATACAGATTGGATGGGTAGTCTGTGAGATGGGCAGGATATTGGCTAAGAGGTCACACTCAGAGGGTGGTGATCAGTGTTTTTTACTAAAACTGGCAGCCTATCACAAAAGGGGTCCCCCAGGTATCAATGTTGGGCCCCATGTCATTCAGCATCTTAATAAATGATCTGAATGACTGGAGCGAAAGCACCCTCACCAAGTTTGCCCTATGAGTAAAGACTGACCTTTGAGTAAAGACTTGCCCTCACCAAGAACTTGCCCTGTGAGGAAAGACTGAAGGAGCTAAATCTTTTCTCCCTGGAGAAGAGAAGGCTTGGGGGGGACTGCATCACAATATTCCAGTACTTAAAAGATATCTGCAAAGAGAACAGAGGTCCCTTCATGAGGAGCCACATGCATCAAAGGGGCAACAAGTAAAAGTTGCACCAGGAGAGGTTTCATCTCAACATAAGAAATACATTTTTTACAATGAAAACAGTCATTCACTGGAACAACCTCCCCGGGGATGTGATAGAGTTTGCATCACTGGAGCTTTTCATGGTGCGACTGGACAGGGATTGACAGATAATGTCATCTAGGCACTCTTTCTCATGAAATATTGGACCAGATGGTCTTCTGAGGTCCCTTCCAACCTGAGGTGTTCCATGATTCTGTTCTATGGTTCTAAAACTCCCACTCAGGATATTGTGTTACCACATTTCATCCATACAAACTGGGTAGAGGCCAATCTAATGTAAAAAAATTGGCAGTCATTTTTCACTTGCCACAAGCGTCCATGAGCTTGTAGAACAGAGAACTATGTCTGTGGGCTACAGATTATTTGCTTTCTCTAAGGTCTCTTCTACACATTGCATTTGCTTTTTCATTAAGTGTGATCTTCCACTGTATATTTACAGTGTTAGTTGTTGCTTCCATAAAAGTACAAAACCCCATTTAGGGCAGAGTTCTGTACTTACCATGGCACCTATGTCTGGAGTACCTATTTCCATCCTGCTATGTTTAAAATCTTACAAGGTTTAAAATGGGCTTCAACATTTGCAATTGTTGTAGATTAACCCCAATAGGGAGTTCAGCCCTACCCAGCCACTCACTCGCTTGCTCCCCGTCCCTCCCCGCAGTGGGATGGGGGAGAGAATTGAAAGGGCAAAAGTGAGAAAACTCGTGGGTTGAAATAAAAACGGTTTAATAGGTAAAGGAAAAGCTGTGCGTGCAAGCAAAGCAAAACAAGGAGTTCACTCACCACTTCCCATCAGCAGGCAGGTATTTATCCACTTCCAGAAAACCAGGGCTCCATCACGCGTAACGCTTACTTGGGAAGACAAATGTCATAAGACCAAATGTTCCCCTTTCCTCCTTCTTCTCTGTGGTGGTTTTAGTTGGGATAGAGTTAATTTTCTTCATAGCAGCTAGATAGGGCTATGTTTTGGATTTGGGCTGAAAACAGTGTTGACAACACAGGGATGTTTTCATTACTGCTGAGCAGTGCTTACACAGAGCCAAGGCCTTTTCTGCTTCTCACCCTGCCCTGCCAGTGAGTAGGCTGGGGGTGCACAAGAAGCTGGGAGGGGACACAGCCGGGACAGCTGATCCTAACTGACCAAAGGGATAGTCCATTCCATAGGATGTCATGCCCAGCATAAATGGGCTGGGGAAGAGGAAGGAGAGGAGGGACTTTGGAGTGATGGCATTTGTCTTCCCAAGTAACCGTTACATGTGATGGAGCCCTGCTTTCCTGGAGATGGCTGAACACCTGCCTGCCCATGGGAAGTGATGAATGAATTCCTTGTTTTGCTTTGCTTGCGTGCATGGCTTTTGCTTTATTTATTAAACTGTCTTTGTCTCAACCCATGAGTTTTCTTACTTTTACTCTTCTGATTCTCTCCCCAGTCCCACCGCAGAGGAGTGAGAGAGCAGCTGTGTGGTGCTTGGTTGCCGGCTGGGGTTAAACCACCGCATTCCTCAAGCTTTTGTTGCTGAGCACAAGATCATACAGTCTGTGATATCCATTTAGTGAGCTGGGGTCAACTGTCTCAGCTGTGTCCCCCTCCCAACTCCTTGTGCACTCCCAGCCTACTTGTTGGCAGGTCAGAGTGAGATACCAAAAAATCCTTGATGCTGTGTAAACACTGCTCCGCAGAAGCTAAAACAGTGTTATCAACACTATTTTCATTACAAATCCAAAACATAGCACCATACAAGCTATTATGAAGAAAACTAACTCTACCCCAAACAAAATCAGTAGAGCAGTGAATGACTGTAATGCTTGTAATGTAAAAAGCCATGAGTTCCTAATTCCAACTAAGTTTTGCTTGCTAAAAATAAACAAGAGCTGTCTTAGAGCTGTTCTTACAAAGCAGATAGAATTAAGTAAGAGCATAGAATTAATTGTTTCTTCTACTGAGCAGGTCCTAAATAAATACTAGTTACACTGAAAAGAAAAATCTGGAATATTGTGCTTTTTGTTCAGAAAACAAGTTTAACTCAGCAAACTGCACAAGTCAAAGTTAATAAGTAAATATGTAATATTGACCATGTAAATAAATCCTATATTGAAACTTGAGAAAACAAATAGGATGCAGGAAGCCAAGGAACTTGTTGCTTTTTTTTGCTTGAAGAACGAATCCACAGTCACCTGTCTGGGTGTGAGATAAATCTCATTTGACTTGTTTGGACTTGCATGACAAAGCTTGCCTGGGTGGTGGTAGGATGTCTGCCTATAGCTGTATTGCTTCCTAATATTTGATTTATTACCCTTTCAAGTGAGTTTGACTTTGAAGATGCTATCATGGAAAACATAAAGTGTACATTTTTCAGAAAAGGAAAGATCGTACGTTATACTTCCAAGTTTTTGCCAAGGTTAAAGAGCTAAAATCTACTAAAAAGGTAATGAACTGTGTTCATACCTGGTGCGATTCCTTTGCTTCTTGTCTTTCACTGGCTTTGTACATTGGACAGTTTTGGCCTAAAAGTTTCAGATATATTTGAAAATTATAGTTTTCTAAAGACACTTCATATTTTAGAAAGTAACTGACACTTCAACAGCAGTCTCGGCAAAGGAAAAAATGCTGAAAGAGCAGAGATTCATTCTCATTTCAAGAAGTAGCCTCCTGAGGTCAAGACTAAGGAACATTGGCAAGAAGTCTACAGATGTACTGCTTGTTCTGTACCTATTCTGCAGATATAAAATACTTCTGTTTCCAGAATTATCATGACGGTGGATTGCATAACCAATAAATTCTTATTTTCCTGTAAGCTTCAAACTTTCATATGTATGAAATACAGTCTAGGATGTTGTGGTAAAAATATTTTATCAGCATACTCTATTATTAACTGACAGTGAAACCATAACAGAATTACAGTCTTCTGGGTAATCTTTGCTAACATAACCATGCTTACATACATCATCATGTCTTCTGCACATGCCCACTGAAAATAATTCTGAAAAATATCTTAGGGAATTAAGGAAGTTAGTTGTAAGTAGGAATTGCTATTTACTTTCCTCTGTAAAATTCTACATTCATTTATCTCAAGACAAAGTATATGAAGTTTAAGGGAGCCATAATATTTAAAAGATTTTTATGGAACATAATTTCAAAACTATTGTCAAAAGCTAAAAACACTGAATACTACCTGAAAAGTGGGAATGCCCATATCACGGTGGCATGAAGATCCTTTTTAAAACATTAATGGAAAACATAAAACTTTAAATTCATAATTCATCTCTAGTTTAAACCGACATTGTGTGGAGTCAGTAAAAAGAAATGAACAAAGAATTTTGGGGAGAGTTTTTGAAATACCATAAGTAATGTCAGCTTTTGGAAACTACTGAGATTGTGGAACATCATAGCTAACCCTAAGGAAAGCAGTCTAGAAGACATGAGGCAAAAGCGTTAGACAGTCCACACCTAAAAACTGTGGAAGCATTCGGTAAGCATTATGAACTGCATGGTTCATCTGCGTTATGCTCCTATGATATCTTGTTATGATATATACATCTATATATCATGCAGAGTGGGACCAGCTGTAGCTCTTAAGAGCTGAGTGTCCCTTCAACAGACAGAAGGAAGCAGAGGCCTCGAGCAAAGTGCCTAGAGGCATTATGCCTTTGAAAGCAATTTCTTTAACATTCAGCAGAATCATTGCTATGGAGTTTCAGGTCAACATATTACCATAAGATGCCAGATCAGGGAAAATCTCTTATACACAAGTCTATCTACCACCTTCCTGCACTTTTGCTACTGCAGAATGACTAATGTAAAGCAAAGACAAAAAGAATTGAGATAAAAGAAAAACAAATCTATGGGTAATATTCAAGAATGAACCATTATGTATTGCACATAAAATACTGTCTTCACTCACATTTGCAATAAGTTTTGACTTTCAGGCTTCAGTGCAATTAATTTGGGGCTTACATTAACAACTACTGTCATTCGTAATGTTAACACAACTAAGAAAATCCTGTTTGTCATTCTCCATGCCCTTGGCAAACATTAAAACAAATACACAAATTCATTTTCATGACAGTCGCAGCAAAACTAACGGGAAAGTCGCTATTCCTCTTGCCAACCCCTCCCAAAGCCAAGTAAATAAACAACTCATATTTTAGCTGGTTTTTTTTTTTTACCTCAATTTCTCACATCCTTTAAAAAATTTATTGACTTTAATCATCCCACTGTTATTTACTATTGTATAATGTATGCCCCACTCCACATACAATACAATACATTAATACAAATTTCTAACATTTTTAAAATGGGCAAAGGTTCATTGACTGGAAAATTTTTAAACAAATGTATGTGATGATGTTGATGATGACAATGATGAAGATATCAGGTCCTATAATCCAAATACTTCTCACATTTTTCTGGTGGAGTTTCTAAGTTTATTGCATTGAAGCTATCAGGTGGTACCTGCAGTTCTTCTGAGCGCTGCCGTAGCACGATTGTTAGGGAAACCTGTGGGGTTTAGGAAAGTTTTTTCTTTCTTTCTTTTCAAGACTACTATATGTTCAAGCTTTTCTTTGCACTGAAAGAGCTAAAGAAGGGATGTTTCTTTACAAACACTGTAGTAGTATTACCTGAATTAAATGTACAGATAAAATGGCATGCTTAGAAGTATATTGATATGACTAAAAACAGAAAAATCCATCTCATGATTGTGGTGGTGTCCTGGTTTTGGCAAGAATAGAGTTAATTTTCTTCCTAGCAGCTGGTATAGTGCTGTGTTTTGTATTTAGGATGAGACTAATGTTGATAACACACTGATGTTTTTAGTTGTTGCCACGCAGTCAAGGACTTCTTAGCTTTTCATACTGACCCGCCAACAAGAAGGCCGGGGGTGCCCAAGAAGCTGGGAGAGGACACAGCCAGGACAGCTGACCAAAACTGGCCAAAAGGATATTCCATACCATATGATGTCATGCTCTGTATATAACTTGGGGGTTGGCTAGGAGGTGGGGCAGCTCAGTAACTAGCTGAGCATTGGCTTCAGGTGGTGAGAAATTGTGCTGTTCATAACTTGTTTTGTTGTTGTTGTTGTTGTTGTTGTTGTTGTTATTATTATTACTACTACTGCTGCTGCTGCTGCTGCTATTACTACTGTTATTACTATTATCTTCCTTTTCTGTCCTATTAAACTGCCTTTATCTCAAGTCACGAGTTTTACTTTTTTTTTTCCCTTTTCAATTCTCTACTCCATCCTGCTGGGGGTGTGGGGAGTGAGTGAACAACAATGTGGTTATTTTAGCTCTTGGCTGGGTTGAACCACAACAGTTGTGAAGTCCTCACAACATCAAAAAAAATATTAGACCCAAAATCCAGACCAGTACAGAAAACCACTTGGAATATTTGGACAGTATTAAATATCTAACTGTAAATGAGCCACTGTTAATATTTGATGACACTAGCTGTAACAGTAGTGTTGTCCTTTTGACTTACACAACACTGTGATATCACCATTATAATGACAACTGGAAAAAAAAGAAAGGAAATCAAGCATTTCTACAGCAGAGTTCATACTGAGTTCACTAGGAGAGGCCACATCCTGTGAAGATATGGGGCTAAAACCAACAGTCTCTTGGGAATCCCAGACACTTTGACTAGATACAAAAAAGTTTAGAACACTTCAATATTGCATTCATTGATGACTGGTCCCTAGCCACGCTATTTCTGATGCTTGTAATGAGATTACTGAAAGATTATACTTTTACCTGCATTTCATCTAACAAGTAGGTCTCAGATGCTGTGTTTTGAAATTAATTTTCACTGTTTTCAAGAGAAGTAGGCAAGATTCGTTTTATTTATGTTTTTTATTTTGGTATATGAGGTACTGTGGAACAACTGTAAAATTTTTCCTCTGGGTTTTACACAAGTAGAGTGAACATGTAATGTATCTGTTCATATGAAAGAAGGAAACTGTTGCATACAATTTCCTGTATAGATGTCAGTATTATGATGGTCAAAGGATTAGAAAGAACTGCAATGACATGTAAGTCAGAATAAATCTCCACAGAAAACATGCTAAAATGTTGCAAACATAAACTTTTGAAATTTGAAGTCTGTGTCTGTATTTACTTTCATGGTAAAGTGAAGCCATTCATCTAACCCTGTCAATTAACCTTCTTTTTATTGGTTATCTTTAAACCTAGTAACTTTTAAACTCATCTTTAATAAGCATTTAGAGTCGACTAGATTTAGCTTATAATCTATTAGTTTCAGGGTTTAAGCAGTTCTACCTTCCTTTCTTTATGTGTTATATAAAGATGAAGCAGCAAATAAAACTTGGTGATGACAAATTTCCTTTCTTCTTTAATTTTATGTATGAGTCACTTTACATATAGATGACAAATGCCATCTTTGATTTGACTTGCACATCATTTAGACACTAGTTAAAGCAACACACAGTTTATTAAGGGTTGCACGAGGTCTTCTAAACCATTCACTACATCTAGGGTGAAATGCTGTCAAATCTTGCCAAAGTAGCCAAAAATCCGAAGTGTTTTGGTTTAGTACTGTGGTGGTTTGATTTGTCTGGATGCTAGGTGCCCACCAAGCTGCTCTATCACTCCTCTCCTCAGCAGGACAAGAGGGGAAGAAAATAAGATGGAAAATAACTTGTGGGTGAAGATAAAGGCAGTTAATAAAGAAAAAGCTAAAGGCCACACATGGAAGCAAAGGAAAACAAAAGATTTATTCTTGACTTCCCATCAGCAGGCAATCTCCAGCCACTTCCTGGGAAGTAGGCCTTCAGTACTTGTAGCAGTTTCTCCAGAAAACAAATGTCGTAAATAACAAATGCCCCCCGTTCCTCCTCCTTTCTCTTAGCCTTTATTGCTGAGCAGACACCATATGGCATGGAATATCCCTTTGGCCAGTTTGGGTCAGCTGTCCTGGCTGTGTCCCCTCCCAAGATCTTGCCCACCCCCAGCCTGCTGCTAATGGGGGGAGAAATGTCGTAGAGACAGCCTTGGTGCTGTGCCAGCACTCCTCAGCAGCAGCCACAACACCGGTGTGTTACCAACACCTTGCTGGCTACCAACGCACAGCACAGCACTGTGAGGGCTGCTGGGGGGAAAACTAACTCCAGCTCAGCCAGACCAAATACAAATACCTTTCAGATACTTCCAAAAAAAAAAAGCAAATAAAATCAAATCTCCTTCTTTTCATAAACATAATGCAACAGGAGAAGAATCTTATAGCCTTCAGGCAAAAAATCTATTGCGTCTTGATTAATAGCAAAAAAGGCTTTTCTTTCCTGCTGTAAACTCTCCTTTCCCCTCTCTGCCACCACAAGATTAAAATGGCTATAGTTGAATGCTTATTTGTTGCAAAAATTATGAGTTTTCCACTTTCTTCTTAAGTAATTTTTTTTTCATGGATACATACATAGAATCTATAGGGAAAAGGTTCACAATAATTTTTTGTTTAACATGCTGTATATCACAAACTGTTTTACTAACCTGTTTATTTCCATAATTTGTATTTGACTAAAATCTTCCAAATGGTTGTGTAGTTTCAGTATGATGACACAGCAAAAATATTGGCTCATTCTTTTGATAATTTAGTACAATGATTTTGTTAAAAAGCACAGTATCTACTTTGGATAACTGGCTTCAGTCTCTGTGTTTCTTTCATGACTCTGTCCTATACTGTTGATGCTGCATAGAACATGGTGACACAAAGAAGCCCAGATAGGTGAAGGAGCATTTTAATAGCTTCTCCTTTTTCTCTCTATGAAGGTATATAAACACTGTAATCAAACCACCTCTCCATTTTCTTTTTGATAAACTGAACAGATTTAAACTCTTTTTGAAGTAAATATTTTTTTTCTGCTCTTCAGGAATAATTTTTACAGCCTCTCAAAGCTGTGAATGGTTCTTTCAAGAAGAACCTCAGTAAAACTTTACTTGTTATCTTTAAGATTACACATAGCAAACAACACTGAAGGAGACACATTGCTGTCTTTCTGTCATTGACAGCTCATTTGAGTTGCCTTTGTGTTAAAATTCCTTAGTTCTTTTCAAAGTAAGGACTTCCCCTGTTCAGTGGGAATGCATTTCTATTTCCTTCAGGAACAGACTGCTCCAGTGTGGGTCCCCCATGGGGTCACAAGTCCTGCCAGCAAACCTGCTTCAGCATGGGCTCCTCTCTCCACGGGTCCACAGATCCTGCCAGGAGCCTGCTCCAGCGTGGGCTTCCCACAGGGCCACAGCCCCCTTTGGGGAGCCACCTGCTCCACCATGGGGTCCTCCATGGGCTACAGGTGGATATCTGCTCCACCGTTGACCTCCATGGGCTGCAAGGGGACAGCCTGCCTCACCGTGGTCTTCTCCATGGGCTGCAGGGGAATCTGCTCTGGCGCCTGGGAATCTGGTCCGATTCCTTCTTCACTGACCTTGGTGTCTGCAGAGGTCTTCCTCTCACATATTCTCACTCTTCTCTCTGGATGCAATTGCTCCTGGTGTTGCACAGGTTCCCCCCCGCTTCTTAACTCCGTTATCCCAGAGGTGCTACCACCATCGCTGATGGGCTTGGCCTTGGTCAGCAGTGGGTCCATCTTGGAGCTTGGGTCTGTCAAGAAAGACATGGAGCTGTTGGAGAGAGGCCAGAGGAGGGCCACAAAGCTGATTGGAGGGCTGGAGCACCTCTCCTGTGAGGACAGGCTGAGAGAGTTGGGGTTGTTCAGCCTGGAGAAGAGAAGGTTCCAGGGAGATCTAATTGCAGTTTACCAGTACCTGAAGGGGGCCTACAGGAAAGCTGGTGAGGGACTGTTTATCAGGGAGTGTAGTGACAGGACAAGGGGTAATGGGTTTAAGCTGAAGGAGGGTCGATTTGGATTAGGTGTTAGAAAGAAATTCTTTACTGTGAGGGTCGTGGGGTACTGGAACAGGTTGCCCAAAGAGGTTATGGATGCCCCATCCCTGGAAGTGTTTAAGATCAGGTTGGATGAGGCTTTGGTCAACGTGGTCTAGTGGAGGGTGTCCCTGCCTGCAGCAGGGAGGTTGGAACTAGACCATCTTTGAAGTCCTTTCCAACCCAAACCATTCTATGATTCTATGAAACATGGGGGAAGCTTCTAACAGCTTCTTGCAGAAGCCACCTCTGTAGCACCCCCCACTACCAAAACCTCGAAAACCCAATACAGTGTCATTCACACATTTTAGAATTAATTATGTATTTATTTCAAGTTAAAAGAAAAAAAAACAAACAACAAAACAAAAACAAACACATAAGCTTCAAAACCTTGTGACACCACCCTTTAATGATGATTTCCTACTGATAACCACTTTTAACTTAGTTCTTATTCTGTTGAGCTTGAACTTTGCACAGTCCCTAGTGGCCTCTTCTTGCTCTGAAATCTGTGGCTTTCTGAAAATTATGGTTGACTATCTTTTTTTTTGAAAGGCTTTGAGGAACAAAAAGCACTCTACTCAACACATTCCGAACACATACCATTTTGAATAAAGAAAAATTGTAGTCAAATCACATACCCCACTACCTTTGGTCAGACATATGCTGGGGTCTAAAAGAATTCTTCATCCCTCTGTACATAAGTGGTCAGATCTGTTCCTGGTGAGTTTCACTTTCTTCCACATTTATGTCAAATGGAGACCTATGTCAATTGTTCTGGGGTGCTAAAAGGGATGCCTAATCTTAACCAAGGTCACTGAGCTCAATTTAAGAGTACTGGAACAGATAGAAGACCCTGGGGAGAGGATGAATTAAATGATCGGATCATCCTTTCTGACCTCAAACTCTATGACATTTTTCATGCACCTGGTTTTGACTAGCGTTTGGGAAAAAGAAGGCAATTCATCTTTCTGGTTAAAAAAGGAAGCATGACAACCCCCTTTTTTTATTTGTAGTCATCTAAATTTTCAATTTGTTTCCTCATCTTGCTATATTCTCATGTCTGCACTGTTCCTGCTTGGTGTTTGGCAGCCAATTTGGGGCTGTATTTCTTGAGACTATATAAAACTAACATTGTTATGTGGCTCTTCTGACAGGCAAAGCACTCATGCAAAGCAAGATGAATGGGATGTCAGTTTTCCCTATCATGGGATCTCCATTTAGTGACCCAGATGAGAACTGAGAGAACTTGTCACAGAGGCGAGACAGACCAGATATGGCTTTAAATGGGACTCCAAATCTCATATAGTTTTGAAGCTACTGCTAGAACACTGAATTTGTCATAAAAAGACTTGTCAGTTCAGAGTTCATTAAGGTAAAAGATGAGAGTGTTTTATCTGGACACTCTTGAGCCCTCCTATGGTAGGAGCATGGACTAGTTACAGCCTTTGAAAGGGGAGGAAAAAAAAAAAAGTGCTTCTGCAGTATTTTCTTCTAGCTTTTCTTTGGATTGAATCTCTGCGGAATAGCTCCTCCTGGCATATAAGTATTTCTTTTCCTTGTTTGTCTTTTTCGGCTTCTTTGTTAAACTTGGAGGTGTGTTTGCGATGTCAATTCAAAGTCCCTTGAGACTTGGCTGAGACTTGAGGTGAGGTGTTAAACTTCACAAGGCTGAATTGGAACGCTTAAGGTGAGAGACAGGGTTTTAATCACTTGCACTGTGGCTGCCACACTAGAAACTTTGTGACCTCAGTTGAGTTTTCTTTTACTCAGAGTCCAAAATCAATAGAAGTATTCATGACTGGAGAAATGACTTGTGTTTAACTTTGGCCCCAAAGTTGGGAAGCATCAAAAAGCTTATTTCTCAGATGTGCAGTTTACAAACTGTGACTGAAGCTCTGAATTTTACTATTTTGAATTCCATGTTTTGTAAATAATTCAGAACTGCAGCACCATCCTTGACAGAACACTTAATCCTCTTGCTTCACAGTCATATTTTGTTCACATCACAAAGATTTGACCTTGTACTAAGTTTACTGATGTATCTTGACACTTTTGGCAGATAGTAAGAAATTTCATCATTATTACTGTTGTTGTTGTTATTATTATAATACAGAAGACCCCAGGATTTCAGTGGATCACCTATAGTCTTCCAAAAATTTTATTTTAGCACACTTATTGTAATGTTAAAACTAGTTATATAAATTTATATAAAATGTAAAAATAAATTAAAAATATATAAAATATAAAATTGTATAGATATTGGAAAACAAACTATTTCAAATTTACAAGGCAACATCTTATTTTTTTAAATAGAGTCCTGGTTAGCACAGTCCTTCACAGTATCATGTAAAATATATTGATATCAAGGCTATGTTGGGAATGAGCTGGCTGTGCTAAGTATATTGATTGATCATATATGCACTGTAATAATTTTTTTTCTTGTAGAATATGTATACCTCAGTGCAGCCCAGTAATATATTCAATATGGTGTATGAATAAACCTCTTGGACTGTGCTGCACACAATTCTGTTGCAATGACCCCAGGTGTATGTGACAGTGACATTTGGAGTCTTTCATTCAGCATCTGTGTACATGAGTATCAATAGTTTTGAAGAAGAAGGAAAAGAACTTGACTAAAAATAACACCACACAGTTCCTGACAAGGATTCCAGTCCTGCAATTGTATCTCATCTTATGATTTAAAAGAGCTTATGAACAGTAGTACGACTGTCAGATCCTCTGGGTCTGTTCATGTCTTTCTGTTAACAAGTATGTTGTAGATATATATCAGTAAAGAAATAAGAAAATCACCTTCTTTGGCATTTTCATGGTCTAATAATGTGAATTAAAAAGATATACACCACTCATTATAAAGCAAATATGTGGAACTCGCTGCTTTAAAAGCCAGACTCAGTGGAAAAAAAGGAAGAAGTTGATACAGATACAGTACTGTGCAGATCTGCTGTCAGAAAATAATTTCTCACAGAAAATTAATCCATGCTCAGTAATAATTCTTCAAGTAGCTATCACTAAGGAACAATGAATGCAACAGCTGATGATTTGAGTTTGATCCAGTATAACAAGATTAAAGGGCAAGTGAAAAGTACTCCACTTATGTACGAACCATCAGCTGCACAAATATAAGATGGGAAACAACTGGCCAAATGGGGATGATCTGGGAATTACAGCGGATTGCTAACTGAGCATGAGTCAACTGTGTCATGTTGTTACAAAGAAAGCAAATATCAGGCTGCTATGTACAAGCACAGCATCCTCTGCAAAACACATCCAGTAATCCTTCTGCTTACTCAGCACTGCTGAAGCCTCAGCTGAAATGCTGCGGCCAGCAATGTACCCAGCAAGCTAGAAGGAGCACAACTGGAGAGGCAATTGTAGGAACTGAACTGTAGCTCAGACACACAGAAAACAATTTGTAACAGCAAGGACAGTGAAGCATTAGGATAGATCTCCTAAGGATCTTGTAAACACCCTATCTTTGGAAGTGTTTAAGATCAGACTGAGGAAGTATCAATCAGGAATGACTTACTGATAGCTGATCCTGCTTTGGACTGAGGAATGGGCTGAGTGACCTCTCAAAGGTCTCTTCTAGCAACATTTTCTAATACTAATCACTCCCTTAATGTCCCCTTTTCCTAGACAGGTAAAGAAAATGGGTATAAAAAAATCTTATTAGATTTGTAGTTAGACATAAAAATTGATTCTTTCTTCAAAAGAGCTTTAATAAAACTCTTGAATGTAAAAGCTTTTATTTCATTCTGAATGAAAGAAAGCTTTGTTCTTCGTTTGAAAAGTATGCTTTCCAAAATAAGGTTCATCATAAGACAAACTGATTTTTTCTCAAGTTGATTTAGTTTATTTTAGGTTTTGTTTGTACATTTGTTTTTATTTAATGTAAATTATTTTATCTCTGAAGAGCAGAAATCCTCTGCCATGTCTTTTAGTGATCACTGAAAAAAGTTCACTTTTACAAAGTTTGCAGACGTTTCCTTTGACTAGTCACAAAAACTACGTAAGTACATCTTGTAGGAAGATTTAGTGTGACTGATGGAAGTGTTTATCTACTTTATGCAATTTAGCAATCAATGGAAGCGGGACAAAGATCAAGGTGGGCTTTCTGACCAGCTTTCCCTTATAATTTGTCAGCCAGGCTTTGTTTCTGTAGTAGCTGGAACTGTAAGGTAAAGGCTTTTTATTTTTGTTTTCAGAAAGTCCAATGGGAATTGATTATTTAAAATATGATACATATATTTTGTTTTGTGCAGACATCGTCACTGACTCCTTAACTTTTTTTTTTTTTTTTGCTGTTGTGAAGTTCCTGCAAGTGATTTTATTTTCCAAATCATGTCCTTCATTGAATCTTCATTGAAGTTATATCTATGGAGGGGAGACTTTTTTTTTTATTTTTTTTTTTTTTTAGTACTGGAAAAAATACTGTAAAAGTCAATTTAAAATGATCAATTCTAACATGAATATCAATAGAAGAACCTCAAGATACCATTTCCCTACAGCCCCTTTCAGGCCTACTGAATGGCTTAGAAAGGTGTAAACATTAGTCAGAGAGAATCAAGACTTTAAATCAAAAGTGGATGTCTTTCTAAAAGATATATTATCCTTCAAGAAGAAGACATGAACTTGATGCATGAATTATCGGTTCAGATTTTATGGCCTGTTACACAGGTGGTTGGAATAGATAATCATAATGGTTCTTTCCATCCGTACAGTATATGAATCTGAATTCAACGTGAGCACATTGAGAGGCAAAGGATAACTCAGTGAAAGCAAATAATCTAAAACTCGATAACTACAATAACGAAAAAACAAAACTACCAAGAAATACCCCTTAATTTTTTACTCTCTTTGAGAGGGGAAAAAAAAAAAAAAAGATGTTTCTTTCCATTTTCCCCAGTCTCAAATTAACTCCTAATCAAGCAAAACAGTAATAATAAAAATGTAAAGATCTATGACTTTGAGAGATGGCCTGACACTTCCTGCTTTCTTGCCCACCACTGTGGCAATTAGCACGTTGGTCAGCCTAGTAGCATTTCTGAGATAAAATAAATGCAAGCTGGAAACGGGAAATCATGCTTTCTGGCTGAATGATATGGACTCAGTAACAAGAAAACAAGTAACAAATTTGCTGTTGGTGTGTGAATCAAGAAAGAATTTAGTAGTGTTTCCACCACTGCATTTGTTCTGCTGTGCTAATGGTCATGGTAAAAATTTGCTGTAGTCATTAAAGTAGCAAATATAAGTAAAGAGCACACAGGGAGCAGAAACACAGAGTAAGAAGTGGTCATTAAAGTCACAATTAGAAATATAACCTTACCTTTTAACAACAGAGGTGTTAACAACACAGCAGACTGCCCTCTCAACTCACCACATTGCTGCTTAAAGAGTTCATTTAAAATAGTACTCAATTGGCGTGCTTGGAAATGTCATCCTTTAGCAACATGAAAACACAGTATATAGAACTGGAAAAGCATTTAATGGCTATCTCTATATTACTGGATCTGGGAGTACTTTTAAGTTAATGGTTGCAGGTACACTGCAGCTCTTTCCCTCCCTTTCAGAAATGTCCCTTCTGTCCCACTTTTCACGTTATGAAAACTTGCAGGCCAGACAAGGGGTATAGCTTGCTTTAAAAAGACCTCAGAGTCCCTACTGAGGCACCTCCCAGCAGCCCATGGATCATTTAGTTCTAATCCTTCCTATTATAACCAACTGCATTACACTATTTCATCCCAAACTTAGGAAGCTACAACTTAAAAATATGTTCGCACTCACCCATGTTCTCATGACTCACATTTTCAATAGTGAAACATTCAGATATTAAGAACCTTCGGGTAATTTATGACCAAAAGTTATTAATTGGCAACGTATATCCTTTTATTCTGGTGAAATTGATTCCTTAGCTAAAACAGGTCTTCTTCCCACTTCCATTTTGCTGACTGAAGTCTTCTCCAATAGAAAAGGTTTTCCAAACCCTTTATCATATTAGTAATCAGTCTGAACTCATATTTCCTCAACACGACCAGATCTGTGCATAGTATTCCAGACAGATACCACTAGTTCCTTGTAAAATACATTAAAGCATTACCTTCTATGCTACAAACCTCCTTCTTGATAGTTTCAAGGATTATACTTATTTTGGGGGGAGATAAAACAATTAATGTTGAATAGTATTTTTCTCCTGTTTTCATTTTCAACTTGCTCAAAAACCTTCTACACCTATTATGCATACTAAAAATATGTTTATGAGGATCAGTACATGACTGGCTACTTTTAGCAATTAATAGGAAATAAATAAAGAAAAATAAAGAGATCATGTTGATTAAAAAAATTAAAATTACCATGCCTGAATTAAAAAATAATGCTATGATGACATCATAAAAAAATTGACAAAAATGTTTCTGTTTCTTTGACATTTCTAAGGGAAGATATTCTATCTGGTTGAAAGTCAAAATAAGATATTTTAATTTCAATTGTTGTATCTAATATGTTATATATATCCATTACACTTAATCTTTAAAAGTATATTGCAGTGGTCTAATGTCATCTGAACAAAATATTAAAACACACTCTGTGTTTTGAAGTGTGGGATTCCATACTCAAGGAATTAAGGTATGGCTTAAATCAAGTGCTACAATTTTTGTAAGGCTGAACCTTATTAGTGACTAAGCAAGCTGCTCCTACTCAACTCATGAAGTCTTAACTATTGTGACTCCACTGTACAAGAGAATTCACACAGACAAATGCTGTGATATAGTGTAAACCTAAGTCCTCCTGAATTAGCAACAGACCTCAAAGGCAGAACTTTGCAAGTATGGAAAGGAGTCCATGTGCCAACACAGCACAGTGATGGCCATAGAAACGCCCGTGCCTCATGGCAAGCCAAGATGAAGTGCTGTTAAATAGAAGGCAGCCATGTGAATGTGACTCAATTGCTGTGCCACACAGAAGATCTGAACTGAACAGAGAATTTAATCCTTTATATTCCCATGTAATGTTACTTTATTTGGACTTTAAGCAGGGCACAAGATTCTGGTTCCAAGAGCTTTGAAAGTTATACTTTGGTATATCCCATTCAAGAAGGCCATCAGATCTCAAATTGGCTTACAGCTCAAATGTGTGTTCAAGAAAACGAGGGGTGGAAAGACAAAGGAAGATGATTCCTGATAAAACTACCTTCTCACAAAATCTCCCTCCAAAGATCAGAGACCTTCATGGATTTTCTGTTATTTTCAGCAAGGTTCAGAATGGATGTCAAGCAAATCAAAACCATAAGGAGAAAAAGCTTCATAATGCTGTTTCTGTGTTTTCTGTGTTTTTCGCAAAGCCATATCCATCACATACGACATTTCATGTCATTGCATGGTTGCGTGAAGGCAGGCCAAATCAAAAATAGAAGCTTCATGGAGCAATGATCAATCACCCAAGACATTTGTGTTTGGTATTCAGATAAATCTGGACACACAGTATGGCTAAAATAGCATGAGAAATGATTTTCTTGCATTATTTCTGTGCTCTGTGCTTTTCATGCATGATAAGATTTGGATTTTTTCCAAACCATTTACCCAGACCTACTTCTTTCTAACTGTGTACTTTTAATACCCCTGAAATGAGTTTTTCTTGTGATCTCACGGAGAAACTGAAACTGCAGTGGAAAAGTAGACAACACTGTCAGCAGACAATTTGGTAATTGCAGATGGAAAAACCACTGTGGGAAAACTCATACGATTAAGCCATTGATTAAAAATAAATTGTACTCTCAAAGCAAGTTTACATGAACGTTATGTAGGGACAGCAAGCAGGAACATTCCTAGAACATTTAACTTTACATCTTCTTGACTGACAAAACGGAGTGCTTTACTATTTAGTGTGTTTTCAACAGCAGGATTTATTTTCCCTGGTTTATATGTTTTTTAAGGCCTTCTCTTTTTCCCTCAGTATGCCAAAACCAACAAGAATGTTTTGCATAATGATAATATAATCTTTTATTTTTAGCATTAAAATCACTGAATTTGGACTAGTTAAAATCTTTTGTAAAACCCAGAAAACACAGATTAGAAGGCAATATACACTATACGAGGTATTATACATTACTGTTTCTTCACTGATGCTTTCCTTTGAGAGGACTGCTGTGAGGTCCTCCTGCAGCCGTATCTTCTCCAGACTGCACAAGCCCTGGTCCCTTGCCCTCTCCTTGCAGGGCAAATGCTTCAGCCTGTATCACTGTGGCAACCCTCCAGCAAACTTGGTACACTTTATCAACATCTGTCTCTTCATATGCTCGGAAAAAAAATGTTTTCTACACAAGCCACCTTGCCATGGAGCAAACATTTCATTTTTGTGTAACAATTCTTTTCTGCAAGGTTGGCAGTCAGGTTTAGTTTATGAATAAGTGTTAGCACATACAGACAGATAAATGCTTTAGAAAATGATTGCTTACAGAAGAAGTAGGCATTCCCAGCAGGTTTAACAAAACTTGCACAAAGGAACCTCAGTGCTCTCCAGGAAATGAATTGTATTGTCCCTGCAATGTGTCTCCTGAGGTAGCAACCACGGAAATGGAGGTCCACCAGATCATTGTCCCCTCTGTCTGATAAAGCAGAGCTGGTACAACTAAAAACTGATGTCAAAATAATTTTGCCTATGGGTAAACCCCCTTCCCTTGCCAGCTAAAAAAGTGAGCTCATTTTCCATGATCCTGTGCATTTATGTTTTCACTGGAATTTGAGGATGATCAAATGCAAGGCATAATGCACGGAATAAGAATCTAATTTAAAAATTTAGGATTTTAACTTAAAGGCAACTGAGATGAGTAAATTCATAGACAAGATCATTTGGGCTAATAATGTAGTCAATACACTGGGACAAACTGGTCCTGATGGTAATTTAGTGTATTCCTGAAAAATAAACTTCCCCCCCCCAATCTCTTTTATCAATTTTTCAAAACTTACTTTCTTTGTATGGGAATTCTTCTTACAGTTGGAATTCAAAATAATAGGTAGAACAATCCCAGAAGTCTGCTATTGAAAAATAATTTTTAAAAAATCCATAAATAAAAACTGGCCTAAGTAACTATTTTAAATATGTGAAATATTATGTATGTGAATTAAAATACTTTCCTGATTTAACATTCAGAATTACATACTATCATTACTCTTAGTAATTATGATGAAACTTATGATTATGTATTGTAGATTATATTAAAAGTAATCTCACTCCCCAAATTAATGCTTAATGAATAATTAATTTAAAAACAAGAAAATGCACAAATCAAAAAATACAGTAGAATATTATTTATACAACAGAATCCAGGAAAAGCAAAATACCAACGAAATTGCAATGGCTGGATATCTCAAAAGAAAAGAATAATAGGATAAAATAAAATGCTTATCGAATATTAATGGATGAAAGCACTAATTTATCTGAGCTGTTGGGATTGGTTTTAGGTGCTGTAAAGTCTTCATTTGGCAACAAGGTGGACATTTGCACATAGCCTCTCCACTTGCTCTCTGCACCATCCCTCAATTTCTTTTCCTCAGGCATCTTGTATTCAATCCCTTCCTGCACATCTTGAGAGAAAAACTTTCAACTAGCCCCAGCAGCCACAGATTTTCTGAGTTTATTTTCTTCTCTACCTTACAAGGCTGTAATTGTTGCATCCCAGAACACTTCACTCCTGTCCATCATAATGAAAGATGAGCTGCCACCAGATACTGCTCACCTAGTAATAAGCAGGAGCAAAGTATTTGGTGTTGTATAAGCACCAGGGCAGTCATCTTCAGATACAGTGAGGAGTTTGCTAATGAAGATGACATATTGAAGAGACAGCTAGATAATGAGGATTATGAATAACTAAATCCATAGAGAAAGCAGCTAGAATCTGTGGTCAGATGAGCCAGAAGTCTTGTGCATGAGAAGAAAAGAAAAGAAAAAAAAAGAAAAAAGAAAAAAGAAAAAAGAAAAAAGAAAAGAAAGGAAAAGAAAGGAAAAGAAAGGAAAAGAAAGGAAAAGAAAGGAAAGGAAAGGAAAGGAAAGGAAAAGAAAAGAAAAGAAAAGAAAAGAAAAGAAAAGAAAAAAAGAAAAGAAAAGAAAAGAAAAGAAAAGAAAAGAAAAGAAAAGAAAAGAAAAGAAAAGAAAAGAAAAGAAAAGAAAAGAAAAGAAAAGAAAAGAAAAGAAAAGAAAAGAAAAGAAAAGAAAAGAAAAGAAAAGAAAAGAAAAGAAAAGAAAAGAAAAGAAAAGAAAAGAAAAGGAAAGAAAAGGAAAGAGAAAAGAAAAGAAAAGGAAAGAGAAAAGAAAAGGAAAGAGAAAAGAAAAGGAAAGAAAAGGAAAGAGAAGGAAAGAGAAGGAAAGAGAAGGAAAGAGAAGGAAAGAGAAGAAAAGAGAAGAAAAGAAAAGAAAAGGAAAGAAAAGAAAAGGAAAGAGAAAAGAAAAGGAAAGAGAAAAGAAAAGGAAAGAGAAAAGAAAAGGAAAGAAAAGGAAAGAGAAGGAAAGAGAAGGAAAGAGAAGGAAAGAGAAGGAAAGAGAAGGAAAGAGAAGGAAAGAGAAGGAAAGAGAAGAAAAGAGAAGAAAAGAGAAGAAAAGAGAAGAAAAGAAAAAAGAAAAAAGAAAAGAAAAGGAAAAATATATTTATTTCTATGGTGTGGTTACTTAGGTACTTAACATCCATGTTGAGGAGCACAGTATTTTTAACCAGTCAAACAGATCTTTAAATGAGAGGAAAAGACAATAGGGTGGAAAACATAAATCACATACAGAATTACCGCGTTGAGCAATATGTGAGTGGCATCAGTTGTACTCTGGAGGTGACTCTCTCTCCCTGCCAACTATGCATGGAGCCTAGACAATTAGCTCAGGCACACATTTAACTTAAAATGGCTAATGTTATTGAGATTATCCCCCTCCAGTTAATTACATTAAAAAGTTTGTCAATACAGACGTCACAATAGCCAGATCAAATTCTAAATAATGGACAAATATGTTAAAGCTGCAAGTCAACTTAGTCATGTATAGACTGATAGAGGACAAATTCTTCTCTTAAGACCATCATTTTAACTTTACTTTAATTCTGCCTTTTAATTGCTCTTCAGCCAAGTATTGATTTCAGATAAGTACTGTGATTTCTGAGAAACACTGGGGTTTAGGTTTTATATAATGTCGGTACTGTGTCACCTGCATAACACTGGCACTTCAGCTCTTGTTAGTCATTACCTCTCTTAACGGCTTTACAGAGCAGTTGAATAGAGACAGAGTTTTAGGGGACTGTGGAGCTTTGGATGTGGGGATGAAAATAAGAAAAGCTTAGAGTGCTCCTTAAACTCTGAATTTGATAACAGAAGAAACAAAAGAAAATAATTTCACCCATAGCATATGAGTGTTGTCTATGTAGGATGTACGACCTAGACTGCCTCAGATTCTGGGTGCCAGTTGATAACTGTCAGCACAATTTTTTTCTAGTGAGTTTGATATCTTATAATATGGAAAGAAAGTTGAAATTGAAAAGGAGTCACTAAAAACTCCACTAAAAATAATTTCCTATCTTTAAAATGAGTAGTTTACAAATATTTAGATTAAATTTAATGAAGATATTAAGAATTCATGAGAATAGGATGATGAGAACTTTTTTTTTTCCATATAGGATGTGGAAAAATCAAAATTATTGTTTAAAAAAATAAAAAGAAGGAAAAAATAAGTAATATGTGATTAGTGACAGTAAAGAGGCAGTCTTTCTTATTTTGTGCAGAAGTGCTAGGAGTTAGCTAAAAAATGATCTTAAAAGAGACTGAGATTCCAGACATGTAGGGATGAAGGCAAATCTTGTGTTTTCTGGCATTAGAATACTAGCTAATATGGATTCTGTATTTATGTCTTCAGTTAGTTAGAGGAAAAAATTTGACGAATGCACTCACCCACTTGCCAGCAATGAGAAGAAACATTTCTTGGCTTGTTGTGACTTAAACATCGATTCCTGCACGATATAAAAGTTTTATTTAAAAATCAACCAATCACACACATGTATACAAGAAAGAAGTAATGGGAAAAATCATCTACTTTTACGTTCCTGAAGAAAATATTCTACATGTTCCCAATATTTCTCATGGCTGTGGGTAGTAGGAAAAAATGTATATATATATTTTTTTTACTTTCATTTTTCCTTGGTGCATACAGAAGAGGATAGGTTCATTGTAAAATTGAAGAGGACTCCACCCAACTGAATGCCATGGCCAAGTTGTTTTCAGATGTGATTTGGAAAGTCCTGATTACAGATGTCTTACTGGCTCTACCTGTCTGCACTGTGATCCACCATAAATTGCAGACATGCTCTCTAGTGGTTTTCTCTTTCTTACTTTCCCAGGACTAAACCCCACTGTCTTTCCCTGCATGTACAGATGGTGGTGGGATTTTAATTTGTTGAATTGATGAACAAAATAACAAAAGGATAAAGACAATCAAGACGCAGAAGATGTCTTCTACTTTTCAGGAGTAATAATAAAATTGGTGAAAAGAAAATGCAAAGTGGGAGTACAGCCCACATACATCACGACAGCAGAATTTCAGTGCTTCCTCCTACCTGGTGGCTGGAAGTAAGAAGATGAGTTTTTATGAATGAAAACAAAAGGGAGTAATATTTCAGGGACACCTGACAGACTCTGACCACGTCTAGATTACCAGACTAAGGAATTCTTCTAATTTCTTGGTTCTCAGGTACAGTTCAGCTACATCTCAGTTTCATACTGGAGATTTAAGCATCAGAGTTCACACACTTACCATCATTCGATTATTTCTGTAAAATAAAAATCTGGGCAAGTGGGTGGGTTGGTAGTCATTAAACACTTCCAAAGGTCTCTGGCATGTCCAGCAGGTAAACCCACAGGCCTGGCTGGCAGGTTGAGCTTCTAGAAAAGAAGCAACTCTAAATGGTGTTGAACTAATTAGAACTGTCTTGACTCCATACTCTTTCCACCACCTGCCTCCTGAATGCTTGATTATGCCTTAAGGAAACATTACCCTCTGGATCACTTGTTAGTCTTAAGCAAAGCAGACTTCTTATATCTTCTCCTTGGCCATTTGGCACCCTTCTTTGCAGGGTCACAAGACAACTTCATCAGTCCTTACCTTTTTCTGCCCATGTAAGCTGCCCCATTATCATGGGTAGCTTCACACTAAGATCGGCTAATTGCATTTATGCGGTCCTGAGATACTACCCTGTAAAGGCAGATTTACAGAAAGCATTTCCCAGTAATACCTGGAAATCATGGAGAACATTGACCTAATAGTTAGCAATCTCTGCCAAGTATAGCTTCCAATCATCAACTTTACTACTTTACCCAAAAGGCTGAGCCCAAACACTTTCAGGAAGCTGTCAATCATGCTGGTCCACATGAAATGGAACTGATCTGAACCAATTCATTCTTATGTAATGGGAGAAGATACAGGTGCTCCAGCCCTCTGATCAGCTTCATGGCCCTCCTCTGGACTCGCTCCAACAGCTCCATGTCTCTCCTGTACTGGGACCCCCAGAGCTGGATGCAGTACTCCAGGTGGGGTCTCACAAGAGCGGAGTAGAGGGGCAGGATCACCTCCCTCAACCTGCTGGTTATGCCTCTTTTGATGCAGCCCAGGACACGGTTGGCTTTCTGGGCTGCAAGCACACACTGCCTGCTCATGTGGAGCTTCTCATCAATCAATACCCCCAAGTCCTTCTCCTTGGGGCTGCTTTCAATCCATTCCTCGCCCAGCCTGTAGCTGTGCTTGGGATTGCGCCAACCTGCATGCAGGACCTTGCACTTGGCCTTGTTGAACTTCATGTGGTTCGCACGGGCCCACCTCTCCAGCCTGTCCAGGTCCCTCCGGATGGCATCCCTTCCCTCCAGTGTGTTGACCACACCACACAGCTTGGTGTCGTTGGCAAACTTGCTGAGGGTGCACTCGATCCCACTGTCCATGTCGCCGACAAAGATGTTAAAAAGTGCCGGTCCCAGTATCAACCCCTGAGGAACACCACTCGTCACCGTTCTCCACTTGGACATTGAGCTGTTGACCACAACTCTTTGAGTGTGACCATCCAGCCAATTCCTTATCCACCGAGTGGTCCATCCATCGAATCCATGTCTCTCCAATTTAGACATAAGGATATGATGCGGGACAGCGTCAAAGGCCTTGCACAAGTCCAGGTAGATGGTGTCAGTTGCCCTTCCCTTATCCACCGACGCTGTAACCCCATAATAGAAGGCCACCAAATTTGTCAGGCACGATTTGCCCTTAGTGAAGCTGTGTTGGCAGTCACCAATCACCTCCTTATTTTCCATGTGCCTGAGCATAGTCTCCAGGAGGGTCTGCTCCATAATCTTGCCAGGCATGGAGGTAAGACTGACCGGCCTGTAGTTCCCTGGCTCTTCCTTTTACCCTTCTTAAAAATGGGGGTTATGTTCCCCCTCTTCCAGTCCGTAAGAACTTCGCCGGAAGAAATCAGAAGGGAGGAGAAAAGGGGCAAGTTATCCAAAATGAAGAAAGAAATTTGAAATTATAAAATTGCAACAAAACACTTTATTTTGGTCCTGCAGTTATGTATGGCTGTTTCTAAGAGTATTTGCCAAAACAGTGCAATTTTCTCTAACATTTACACTTTTAAGAAAGAGCAATTCTTGTCAAAAAATGTACGTCGAAAACCAGTTACTAGAATATCATCAGCAAGTTTACTGACAACACCAAGCTGTTTGGTGTGGTCGACACGCTGGAGGAAGGGATCCCATCCAGAGGGAGCTTGACAAGCTTGAGAGGTGGGCCCATGTGAACCATACAAAGTTCAGCAAGACCAAGTGCAAGGTCCTGTACATGGGTTGGGGAAACCCCAGCACAAATACAGGCTGACAAGCTCAACGTGACCCAGCAATGTGCACTTGCAGCCCAGAAAGCCAACCACATGAAAAGAGGCATGACCAGCAGGTTGAAGGAGGTGATTCTCCTCCTCTACTCTCGTGAGACCCCACCTGGAGTACTGTGTCCAGCTCTGGGGCCCCCAGTACAGGAAGGACATGGAGCTGTTGGAGTGAGTCCAGAGGAGGGCCACAAAGATAATCAGAGGGCTGGAGCACGTGTCCTGTGAAGACAGGCCGAGAGAGTGGGGGTTGTTCAGCCTGGAGAAGAGAAGGCTCTGGGGAGATCTTATTGCAGCCTTCCAATACATGAAGGGGCCTACAGGAAAGCTGGAGAGGGACCGTTTATCAGGGAGTGTAGCAATAGGATGAGGGGTAATGGCCTTAAGCTGAAGGAGGGTAGATTTTATTAGATATAAGGAAGAAATTCTTCACTGTGAGGGTGGTGAGGTACTGGAACAGGTTGCCCAGAGAGGTTGTGGATTCCCCCTCCCTGGAAGTGTTGAAGGCCAGGGTGGATGGGGCTTTGGACAACATGGTCTAGTGGAGGGTGTCCCTGCCCATGGCGGGGGGTTGTAACTACACCATCTTTAAGGTCCCTTCCAACCCAAACCAATCTATGATTCTGTGATTCTATGATAAGCACATAAAACCCTAATATTACTGCAGAAAAGTTGAAAGAAAGAAAGTGGTAATTTCCAGCTGAAAATCTCCATACATTTTAATGTAGATGGCATAATCATGGACATCCCTTCATTAAAGTGTGACTTCCAGTAACTTGTTTTTTGGATGAATAAACCAGATAAATTTTAAACTGAATTGTCTACAAGCAGTATGGAGAAGCCAACAGCAATATAAAAATGTTTTCCATTATACTTAGGAGGACTCCAGCTGGGATATCTCTGTAGAAGTGTTTTATTAAATGATACAGTCATATGAAAAGCAGAAATAGACATTGAACGAATGCATTGGTTTCAGAATGAATATGGTACATGAAAAATTTAAATGACAAATGGAAAGTAAAACATGGAAGAAAATGAAGATAAGTATGTCATAAGACCAAGAGCATTGGAAAGAACATGTAACTTTAGCAATGCAGTCTCTGCAATAAAAAACTATTTATAATTTCTTGTACATTTAGTCTACTGAACAAAAAATTCTTAAGATCTGAGATGAACTGAAGAACTACTGGTAATAACCAGAGGACTTGAATAGTAACAAATTCAGCCCAAAGAAATAGAGTATTACGTGCATGATTTACAAGTGTGCTCTGAAAGAAAAGTATATAAAAGAAAAAGATTCAAGAAAAAAAAAAATCTGCTGTTGATATGGAGATGGACTACCTCACAGTATAGATACCCATCATTTGAGAAAACAATGGCTTATGTGGGAAAGAGGTAGTACTTTTCTGAAGTGACAGACACAGAGTTATTACTGCTAATTACTCTAAGCCACAAGATTATTTTTAATAAATATAAATGGTAGAGATCTCAAAGCCCACAAGTAAAAGATGTATATGAAATGCAAGAGAAAGATGGTGAACAAGGCAGCAGAAATAAAACATTTTTTTCCATTTCATGCAAATAAAGCAGTACATTTTCTTCCTTCCTCCCTTCTCTCTCTTTTTTTTAAGAGTTAACACATTCTAAGATAAATCACGTAAACAGATAAATAGATCAGGAGCATCAGTAGCTGTTAAAGCGAAGAGGAAGAGAATCACACTAAGGCATACAATATCAGATTTTATCCATATGGTGTAAAAAGTCCACTAGATGAGAAACGCTTATCTGTGACTTGAAGAAAAGATAAAAACACATGAGCAACCAAAGAAAACCAACTCAACAAACCCACGAAAAAACCCAACCACTCCCAACAGTTGCTGAAGTGTTGGTTCAAGAAAATAATTGTCTTTTTCAAGGAGATGTTGAGCAAAAAGACAGGACTGCACATAGATAAAACGGTATCTCCAGTATTACAAAAACATAGAAAACTGTATCTTGGTAGATCACAGACAGGAGAAAAGCTACTGTAACACAGGCAAAAAAACCCCTCACCAAAACAAAACAAAACCACAAAGACACTATCAAAAACGAAGCACTGGGATCTATTTATTCCACCAAGTATTAATGGCAAATACAATATACTGATAGGCATCAATACCATACAGAAGGACCAATGTATAGCAACAAATTATATTGCATTCCATATATTTTAAATAGAAATTATGTTTCCTTTTATAAAGGTGATATTTAAAGGTTTTAATAAAATAGAATTTGGAAAGAGTCGAGATCCAAAAGTTATAGAGACAAATCAGTGAGATTTTTGAAGTTAATAATTAGAGACCTGGTTGCGGCATAAGATTTTTAAGTGGTATTCTGGTTTATTAAAGGGTATGTGAAAACAAAAGTGATTCTACACAAATATTTGAACTCCTAAATATTCAGTTAATCAGAAATAAACATGGATAACTATTATTTGCCACCTAAAATTACTGGTCCGTGAGCCTGTATTTTCCTACTCCTGTCCTAAGAACGCTCTTACGGCTAGGGATGCACAGAAACTAACCTCCCACAGGCATTTTTAGACATGGAAAGTTCAGGTGCTGTGTTTATTAAACATTATTGTTACCGAAATGAACCTTTGAGAAATTTGACTGAATGAGACAGAATTTCAGGAGAATAAAATGTATGAGACAGCATTTCAGAATTTTAGCAAAATGGGTCTGCAAATATGTCCTTCCTCATTTTCACTCAGCAGGATAAACAAAAACTGTAGATCACTACCAGCTGCACATTGTCAGGCTAGCAACAACTTTAAAAGCACAGAAAGCACAAATGTATTTCATATGCAGGTTGGGTATTTGCTAAGGTAGAGCTGTAAAAAAACCTACAGCTTTAATTTGGAGATACATACATTTTCAAATGTACGTCTGCAGACCGCATTTTTTTAGTGCAGTTTTTGCAGAAGCCCAAGCCTTGACTTTGTTATTTGAAATCTGAAGATAAAACAGCAAGGAAAAACAGAAAGATAGGGACTGAGATAACAAGATTAGGACTTAAAGATAGTACTCAAACCTGTCAAGGACAAAAATTCAGCAGATTATTTGACGAGACAATGATTTTACAATGTAAGAAATAAACTTTCTAGAGCAGTGAACATATCAGCTGTAGTGATGACTACCATTAAAACTAAAAAACATTGTATTTGTGAAATCTATTTTTGAAGTATGGATGTGACCAATGGTGGGGTTTTTTGCAAGTTGTAAATTTTTTCCGCTACCTCTCTTTGGGATCCAGAGTCTCTGAGGACTCTCTTCTTGCCCCTTGCCCTTTACTTTCTGAGTCCTGTATCTGCTTGCAGCGGTTTCCACCAGTGTATCCTAAACAAACCCTTCAAAAAGACCTGTATTCTTTCAAAGTCACATATCTCATCTTAGGCAGCTCACTAATCTCTCAAAACCTGGATGACTAAACCAGACTCATAATCTTCCATTTCTGAACTGTCTAAAGCTTTCCTTTAAAGTTTTCATGCTAGTCATCCAGAACCAGAAGTCTCCTTTGATACTCTCCCTCCCCCTTCTCCTACAACTTCCATATCATAACCAAATCCTTTCATGACTTGCTCCATGTTTTAAAAATTTCCTGCATATATCTACCCACTCATATGTTTGTAGTTTTCTTCTGAAATCTGTCAGTCAAAATAACTCCTCCACATCAAGTTTAAGAAAACACATTTTATAGTGTTCCTCTAACATTAATATGTGTAGTTTATATGTTTTATACATAAATACATTAGTATATATGTATGTATACATATATATGCACACACGAGTATATCAGTAAAAGAGTATAAACAATATCGAAGAAAGAGTGGACAATTTGTTCCACATGTATATGTCATGTGTAAATCACTTAAAAGAGCTATGAAACACTATATTTTTTGAAAATTTGAGCAGACATCTATCCCTTTTACGTGATTAATCCACCTAATCTAAAACCCTATGATTTTCTTCATTCCTCCACTATCATTTAAGTTTCTGTTCAGTCTATTTAATAACACCATCTAGGATAGAGACTAGGCCTTTTTCATAAAGCTTCTAGAAAAAATGCAGCTGTTACAGGCTAAAAGATATAGGTGATCTTGAAGTCTCTATTTATTGGAAATCCTCTCTAATAAAAAGAAAGTAGCATAACAGAAAAGAGTAGCACGTGTACTCTCCAGCTAGCTCTTAAGGCTAAATGGAATGAAGACCCTGGAAACTTCTGTGGAGCTGAGATGATTCACTGTGAATTGTTTGTTCATTTCTAATCTCCAATTGTTGAACCTTTTCCACAACAACAGCAAATTTTTTTTTTCTTTTTTTCCTATAGGTGGTTTTCTAAACTGTCTGAGCTTTTATATCAAAGCACAGTTCTCTAAACTCCAACTTTGTGGTTTTTATTTTCATCAACATTCAGTAGCTTTCAATTTTCTTCAGAAAAATCACCTCCTGTAACACAAATGCAGAAGAGATTTCAGGTGAATCAGCTAAATTAGACAGAAATTGTATATCTAAATACAATTCATATGGGAGCACAAGGTACAAGTTTAGTAGCATTCAGAGGTAAACAGAAATTAAATATCACCAAGCAGTATAATTATCCATTAAAAAAATCCTTTCAGATGGCTGAAATCCTCTCTTCCTCTAAAAAGACATGAAATTAATAATAACAGCTGGTTTGGATACAGCCCTGTTGATATTTGTATGATGTCCCATTATTGTGAATGGGGTCTGGCTTCCTGCCAGATCCTGACGTGGCTGCAAGCTGTTTCAAGTACCAGCTAGTATTGAACCCGTCAATCAAAATATGGTTCCTCTGTCACCACTGTGGTATTTTATGAAATATCAGAACGAGATGCCTCACTTGCATCTGCTCTAGCATGAGATGCGGTGTATCATCCAGGTGCAGAGCCACATCCTTTTGAGTGCAGTGCCCATGGGTATGCTGACATCAGGACCATTCTTCGGAGGCTAACTTTCCACTGGGTAATTTGGAATCTTATCAAAAGCCCATTGAAGTCAAAGGAAATATTCCCATTGATCTCAGAGGGCTTTGATCAGGCCTATGGTGAGCATGTACTTTAGCAGTCTTTTAGTGCTCTTGCAACATGCACAGCCAAATGAATACACTTAATCTTTTGAGTAAAAATATCATGAAAGTCAGCACAGTCCAGCTGACTGGAGTAAAAAATCAGAAAGGGACTTAGCAAGTGGGATTTGGCACCTGAAAGCCTTTTTAGTTACCAAAGTTCAACTTTTAGGCAATCAGGAATACTCACAATTGCCTTTGCCTAGTTACTGTTGATGTTGGAGCAAGTCCAGAGGAGGGCCACGAAGCTGATCAGAGGGCTGGAGCACCTGTCCTGTGAGGACAGGCTGAGAGAGTTGGGATTGTTCAGCCTGGAGAAGAGAAGGCTCCAGGGAGATCTAATTGTGGCCTTCCAGTACCTGAAGGGGCCTACAGGAAAGATGATGAGGGACTGTTTATCAGGGAGTGTAGTGACAGGACAAGGGGTAATGGGTTTAAGCTGAAGGAGGGTCGATTTAGATTAGATGTTAGAAAGAAATTCTTCACTGTGAGGGTGGCGAGGCACTGGAACAGGTTGCCCAGAGAGGTTGTGGATGCCCCCTCCCTGGAAGTGTTCAAGACCAGGTTGGATGGGGCTTTGGGCAACGTGGTCTAGTGGAGGGTGTCCCTGCCCATGGCAGGGGGGTTGGAACTAGATGATCTTTAAGGTCCCTTCCAACCCAAACCATTCTATCATTCTATGATTCTATGATTCTTAAGTCTGTCAGTTCCAGTGTTTCTGCTGGTGAGGTCCCTAGGGCACTTAAACTATTGCTGTGGCATGAAGCTGTGATACAAAGCCATCTTCTGGTGCCAGGGTGATTTTTGCTAGTTTGCACCTAAAACCCATTGACGTTAATGAAATAGGTGTCTTCTACCAAGGATAGACTTATTTTAATGTGTGTCCATACCATGGCTAATCCTTCCCCGTGCTTTTCTGCACAAGATCAGTGCACTTCACATGTGCAAATCAGGAATGAAACCTCTTCTCTACTGGAGAACTTTTGTGTGTGGGCCTTCCCACTGCCACTGTTTTAAAACCCGTCATTTAACTAGAGAGGGATTTTAATGTCTCCCACTCTTCTTCAAGGTTTTAATTTAGATCCAATCATTGGATTATTGTGAAGAATGGGCAGAGGCTGTTCTTTCCTGGCCTTGCTTTGGAGAGGACATACTGCTCATCTCCCGGACATCCCAAGGGGATTTTCCTCCCAGCAGAATGCTGTTTACTTGAGGAAATCTTCACTCTCTTAGAAGTATTTCAGGGAACATCTCTCAGATTGCTGATCTCTGTGAATCTTTTGAAAGAAGAAATTGTGTGTGTGTGAAGTTATGAATTTGGCAGTAAGGTGCGAGGAAAATGCTGCAGCAGATGTCAGCGTTGTGGGTTTACGTTGTGTTTACCTTTGGGTTTACCTCAGCTCCTGCACCTTTAAAGCTACGCTCTTTGGGAAAACTCTCTTACATTGAATTCAAGGGCTACAAAGGTTAGTTACGTGACCCACTGCAGACCCAGAAGACATGTTTGGTCTCCTAACCAGCATGTTTAACATTGCTCTTATAACAAAAATTGTTTCAGAATGGCACTGATACCAGACTTCTCTGGAAACAGAAGTGGGAATTCATGCCTCTAGCTGGAGCAGACTTTAATCTTTTTTTAATGAAGTGACCTAGTAAGGAAAATCTAAATGAATACTAGGAATTGCTGGTAAGATACAATAGCACTCCCCTAGTGAAACATTTTGCAAAGTAATGCCCACAGATGCAGTAATTTAGTGATATTGCTGGGGTATCTAAAGTGGAGAAAACCTAACTTTTTTATACCTATGCTTCTGAAAGACAATATTTATTGTTTTTTTCAAGACTGCATGTCTGTAACTAGCTACTGACTTCATACTGAGAAACTGCAAAATGTAGCCTGGCTTTCAGAACAAAAATCAGTGATGTTGCACACAACTCCAGAAATCAAGTCAGTAGCACATTTTGTTTGAATATTAATAATGTGCTTAGGAATGCAGATACTAAGAGAGAGTTAGAGAGTTGTTGTAAAAATAGAGAAAACTGTGGGGCAAAGTAACTGATGGGTGTTTGCCTTGTTCCCACAAGCAAAGCCTTAATTTCTACAATAGGTCATTGCTCACATAATGTAATTAGTCATGGACACAAGCCACTGTGATTTTTGAACTGAACTGTTTTTGCTAGTCCTGTATTCAAGCAGATGAAGAAGAAACATTTCAAAAACATCAAAGTGACTTAGGTGCCTGGAGGAGACTCTTCAAAAGTGGTTCATGCATATTGGGTTTTTAAGGTCCCCTAAAGTGATAGACAAGCCTCATACAGAACTTTTATAAGTGCTCAGACCCTATCAAGATACCTGAGATTATCTGGGTAACTTGGGCTACTACAGAATAGTTGAAAATGTGTCTAGAGCCCCTGATTCACTCTGGTAAATGTTAAAGTGCTACCTGTAGTCTTTTTTCCTCTAAACTTAAAGTTGTGTCTGTGTGTGGGGAACTTTGAAGAGCTCGCTGTTTGGGAAATATCTCTCACTTCAAAGATCTGTGATTGGTGAAAGTTTTGACAAGGGCTGTGCTTAGGTGGAAAAAAGCTTTGAAGAGGGCCATACATACAGAAAAAAAACCCCAACAAACAACTTAAAAGAGGCCTCTGATTTGGAGAACAAGCTTTAAAAGGATCTGTTATGGTGGAAGACAGCTTTAATTGGTTCTGCTTTCTCAGAGCGCTGTTTATTTTTCCATGCTTTTATGACCGGGTATTTTGTCTCCAGCTTGGTTTGTGTTCTGGCTTGTTTCCTGCCTGTGGGGTCTTTTTCCACAGATCATGGGCTGTGACATTTTAGATGCTTCTACACAAATTTAAGTCATTAGAATATCTGGAAATCTGTGATAGAGTCAGAGCTGGGCATAAGACGGTGGAGCATTACCTACAGGTCCTTTACTGTGGAAACAGAGGGATGGGCGTCTGTGTCAATGTTGCCATGGTGAATAAAGTGGGAGTACTTTGTGGCTGGCAAAAAAAGAGCAGGGATGTTCCAGACTAGTAAAGCTATACTCGCTTCTTACCTGAAGGAATAAAGTTGGTTTATATGGGTAAAAATTGGTCCTTGTAACAGAAGAAGCAAATTTGTACAATATCTGTGACTCACTGTGCACCACTAGAAAATCAGCAGATGAAATTTCCGAGTGTTCCAGTGCCATAGGTTGTTCCTTGCACTTTACGGTTTTTGGGCTGGGTGAGCTTTGGGGTCCTTGTTGTTGTTTACTGGGGGGAGGGGCTGTAATGATGCTGTGACTGTAGAAGGTGATAAAATATTTGCCCAAGCGACTAGCTGCACTCAATCCAATGTAGGAATTTACTATCCACTTTACAATCAACATTCCATCCACAATCCTTGTGTTGAATTTGTAGTAAGAAATTGCATATGTTTAGTTCTGATGATCATAGAGGACTGAACTCCAGCTTCTCCTTCCACTGCTTCTGTAAAACGAGTCACTAACAGTCAGGCATGCTTCCATAAAAATCCCTTTGTTCCAGTACAGAAAACTTTATTCCATAAAGATGGACTTCTGATGCTCTGCTACAGCTGATCAGACATAGCAGTATATTCATTAGTCATGGTGTCTAACCCACAGTCACAAAACAAAATAGAAATCATTTTATCCCCCAAGTGGTCAAACCCAATTCAATGTTAGACTGTGTTATTTATCCATCTCTATCTGGGATTGTGCCATTCTTTACTGCTACAGCTCAGTGACTCTGTGAGAGGAGGATATGTGTCTTTAAAAACTCTGGTAATGGATCATGCATTGGAGTACAAGGGCATCCTAGGGGAGTGAGAATCTGTATGTAGGATTATTCTTTTCTTAAGAAAAAATGCTCCATCTCATCTAGAAAACTGGCAGCTAATTTTGCTGCCATCCACATCAGCAATCATTTTAGGCTACACCTATTCTTTCCTCAGATTAGTACATTCAGCATCAATGAATACTAAGAAGACAATGACGTACCATAGTGAAATCCAGGGCTGAGGTGACTGTGGGGTATTTTTCCAAGAAAACAATCAATGAAAGACAGAGCTGCTCAGCAACACTGAAGATTCACTGATTCAAATGCCTGAACTATGTATTTAGGTGCCTAACCATAAAATGTTGATTTATATTGTGTATTTCACAACTGTACATTTAATAAAGCATCACTTTCATCTATTGTGGCTTCAAGTTCCGAAAAAAAAAATTTCTTCTTCATAAACACTACTGTCTAAAAAATACAGAAATTCTCCAACATTTTAAAGCTGATGAAAAGTATGAATTATCTGCACAGTAGTTCTATACAGCATTGCACTGCATAAGTCCATTAAATTTAAAAAAAAAAAAAAAAAAGTCCTTTTAAAGCTGAGCATTGAGAAAGACCATGCAATGTAATAATCTCTTGAACTAACATAATTTAGTCCGGGCTTTGGGTTTGTATTTTGAGCTGATAAATATAGGTTTCTGAAAATCAACAGATCTACAAATGCGTATCAGGGTTCTTGCATGTTTTTCTTTTTTGTCACCACAGATGGTGCAGTTCACCTCATTGGAACTTTGATTTAAATCTCTGAAAGTGATACAGTCAATATTGAATTCAGGCACTCATTTGCGTCACACAAAAATGAGACTATTTTTAATGACAGATATAAAGTTTCTTCTCAAATAAAAAGTGAAAATGAGAAACTAACAATTGCAAGCAGAAATAGCATTGGTAGCAATTGAGTTTCTATTCCCTTATGCCAGAAATGTCTCCTTACCTTCTGGCTTGTATGCATAGACTCAGATAGCAAATGGTGAAATTTCTTGTTAAATTGTATCAAAATAGCACTGAAAACAGAACTTGAGATATTCTGGTCAGAAAAAAAAAAAAATCTCCAGCCTTCAAAACTAAGCACTTTACAGAGGCAGTCTTTGCTGAGGGAAACCTATAGTGCTAATACAACATGATGTGAGCAAATGTGTAAAAACCCTCTGTATTATGTAAACCTACTATATTTCTCTTTGGCTACCACCTTGGGGCACAATTACATTTGCCTTTTTCTTGATTTGAATGTGAACTTAATCACCATTTCTTATCCTCCTCTTCCCATTTCTATTCCAGCACTGATCCCTTAGCTGTACTGCCACAATTTCTATGGACATGCTGTGAGGAAGCTTAAGGAGCTAATCCACATTAAAAGAAACATCATTAAATATATTTGCATTTGTGTTTTATGTTTATATTTTTAATCCAAACTTCTGAACATTTCTCAGCCCCACAGTCATTTCTGCCAGCACAACTAAGGGAGTGGTACACCACATGTGATGAAGGGTAAGCTATGAAGAAAGACTGGTAAAGAAAAATCTTAAGCCAGTTTTGCCTCTAGGCTATCTGAAAATGAAAACCCTGGTGTTGATCTTCATTTCAGATCGGTACAGGACATTACACTATTTTTTCAGGTTATTTTACTAAGATTTTACATACCCACAGAGCATAGAAAACCTTTTGAAAACTTACTGATGGTTTTCAATGAGTTCCAGGGAAAAATACTAATATGGGGAATTAAGGTATTTTATTAAACCATTAAAATAGAATTATTTGAACTACAAGTCTACGCCAAGGTTAGAAACAGAAGCCTGAAACAAAAAGGGAATAACCCAAATTTTTCAAAAAGTGAAAACTGAATGAAGACAGAATTTCTTGCAAATAATATAAACAAATTTAACATTTCTGAACATTGTGGGAAATTTTTTAAAAAATTATTACTTATGCAGGTTTTTTTTCCTTTTATTGATGTTTTATCTGTTTACATATAGCCATCAACAACAAAACAGCTATATTTTGATACGTTAGCACATGCCTAGAAACATACTTGGCACTGAATTTGGTTTATAGAAGTTCATATGTAGACAATAAGTAGTAGTGTTATGTGACCTGGATTGCCCAGCAGTCAGAGATTTGGTATCTGAATCCTTTCAAACCACTTCAGAATGCTGTCAAACACACAAATATTATTGAGTATCCTGCATTTCAGCCTTTGGGATAATAGCTGATTTTTCTCTCCAGCTCCTCCAAAAGTCTGTAGTCCACATCCAAAATGATAGAGGTTTGGGGATTGACACTGATAATATCTTTCCCTTGGCTCTCTGTGAGTTTACCATTCTGTAGGATACTATCTTTCCCCATAAGCCAAGCTTAGTCAGATATCTACATACACTAAGATATCTATAGAGACTTTCACATCAATAGGCTAAGCTCCTGCTTTCCATCTGAGAAAAAGTCCCGCTTTAAAGCACAGTTGTAAATCTGTTACTTCAAATTGCATGGGCTCTGGAGCTGACAAGCATGCCCCTCCACAGACAGCATGCAATATATCAAGATGGAGTACTCTGGACAGATACAAGTCCTGCTCCTGAGAGACCCCAGTCACTCTCCGTGCAGCACACAACAAGCGCCAGGGTTCAGATGACCAGCATTTCAGTACACTCTGCCACACTTCCATCATCTGTGTGCAAAAGCACTTTACTGACTTAGCCACAGAGAGCACTCAGTTGTCCTCACTTCTGTATTTATATTAGTCTCTCATAAACCCAAATTTTCCTAGGTATTCAGGGGTCAGAGGAGGAATGCACTGCTAAATGCCTTGCCCACAATGAAAACTTCATATATAACATCAGAAACTAGAGATAAGCATATCCAGTAGCTGGTTAACCAATGGCTAAAATACATTGCTTCTCTCCCTTTTCTAGGTAAAATGTCAAATTATGCAGTGTAAAATGTCAAATTATGCAGTGTAAAACTGGATGTTATGAGAATGGGTAAATAACGTAGAAGTAGTAAGGTGATAGGAGGATGAAAGATAATATTTTAATAACATCCTTATCTACATGTTTCCTTTTTTAAAAAATTTTTCTTCTTTCTCCAGCAGCTTTGCTGCTGTTTTTTACAATTTCTTGTTTTGCTTCATGTTGTCAAACGTCTGAATAGAAGAGGGATGTAGTTTGATGGCCTAATTGGCTACATTTTAATTCCACTTGATTCCTAGTATGTGTTTACATAGCAACATTAAATATACTATCTAATTATTTGGATCCTTGTACATGTGTACTTGCCAAGACATTGACCCAGTAGTCCAAATACTGACTGCAGAAATAGTGACATTACATGTTGCATTATCAATTGGAGAGCTCTATACCACAATTTAGACCTTAGCTACAAGAAGGCAAAATACAAAGCACAACATAACACCCCTCCAAATACATAAACACATTACCCTTAAAACTATGTACCAAAGGCTATTATCAAAAATCATAGACCTTACTAAGTAAGTGGATGTTAAATTTTCAAGGAAAATGATTTATTAATTTTTGATGGACATCCTGAACAGATCTATTTGCTGAGCTTGTCTGCAAATCAAATATAATGTGTATTTAATGTCTGTTTTTTTTAAAAAACTAAAACAGAATCTTTGAGTTCCTGCCCTGTAAGACCCATGAAATCTCCCTTTTTATTACTGGGTTGCTGCTTGCTGCTAAGGGAGTTTTAGAACTAAGGTGATTAGTTGGGACTTGAGATTTCTGAGTTCAATTTTCAGACATTTCACAGGCTTCATATGTCTTTTCCAATTTATGCACATCTTCATTTTCCTCATCTAACTTTAAAGTTAGCAGATTTATCTGAATTTTCTATATGGATTCCCATCTATAATGGGCATGTAATGATGGTCATATCCCATCCTAATATTGTAGGAATTGCCCTCTGGAAGTGCTTCTTCCCCTTTCTTTAATAAAGACGTTTAGAAAGATTGATTTTGTAACTTAGACAACTAAGCTGAAGACCCAAATTTAGGCAATATAAGTACATTCCTCAAAATATATTATTTACTGAGGAAACCTAGATTCTAACCCAGGCAAGGCACCTAATTTTTTTTAAAATCTAAAACTAGCTAAGAAAAGTACAAATCCTAATATCTTTGTGGCCTACTTTTCAATTTGTAAATGTTTTTCTTCCAATTATTTCTATTTTTCTTATTTATAATTATTTACATGTATCATATATGTGATTATTATTTATATGTGTATTCCTTGTGTTTGCATTATTTATACTATTGGTAATTGTTTGTATTTTTTTTTGCTCAACACCATCTGTCTGTCAGTATCCATCTGCTGTCTCTTGTTTTAGGCTTAGATTGCAAGCTTTTGGAACATGATTCATCTTTTTTTTTTTTTTTTTCCCCTGACCCATTACAAGTTACTCTTGAGTACTACAGTGCCTGTGAAGCCTAGTTTTGAAACAGAGCCCCACTGCAAAAGGTGGTCAAAAAGAAAGAATAAAACAATAATCCATGCTCCAATAAGGTGAGATAACAAGTAAATACAGACAGATGGCAGAGTACAAGAAGACAATGAGACAAAGTCAGCATGATAGACATTGTATTACAATAACAATAGTCTCATTTTCCGTGTCTTTTGTAGACACCATGAGAATAAAAATATTACAGGAAGCTCCTCTCAGTGAAGGGCATGTCTACAGCATTAGAAAAAAGGTCCTTACTCAAAAAATTGAGTGAGTTGGGGAGTGAATTGAGATAAGAGACGAGAGTAAGAACATTATAGAAAATGGAAAAGGTCATGGAAAGCTTCTAAAATTGAAACAAGTAACTTAATGTGATGCCATAAAGGAGCACTAAGAAAATAATGCAAAGCTAAGCAGGGAGATGACCAAAGCAATGAGACAGGAAAATTGCATTTGCAGCAAAATTTCAAATGGCTGTGAGCGGGGCAAACCAACAGTGACTGCAGCCAGAGAGGCAGAAGGTGCAGTCTCTGAGACAGTAGACAAACGTAACTGGAAATGCTTTGGACATTTAACTATGTTCTTAATACACATAACAAACTTCAATTGCTGAAATAGCAGACACATGCAAACAGTAAGCAAGACAAGCTTCTTGAAAATTGCGGTCTTGCAGTACCTAAAGGGGACCCACAAGAAAGCTGGAGAGGTACTGTTTACAAGGGAGTGTAGTGATAGAATAAGGAGTAATGGTTTTAAGCTGAAGGAGGATAAATTTAGATTAGATACTAGGAAGAAATTCTTCTCTATGAGGGTGGTGAGGCACTGGAACAGGTTGCCCAGAGAGGCTGTGGATGCCCCCTCCCTGGAACTGTTCAAGGCCAGGTTGGATGGGGCTTTGGGCAACCTGGTTTAGTGGAGGGTGTCCCTGCCCATAGCAGGGGGGTTGGAACTAGATGATATTTAAGGTTCCTTCCAACCCAGGCAATTCTATTAAACAAAAAACCATAAAAATCTACATTATTGGTTAATTTAAGCATTGTTAATAGAAGATTATAAATATTTATAAATAATTCTCTAAATGCAGGGTTTTGTTGCAGAAGTACATGGTGAGTGTGTTGGGTTTGCGTGGCAAGGTTTTGGTAGCGGGGCGGCTGCAGGGGTGGCTTCTGTGAGAAGCTGCTAGAAGCTCCCCCTGTGTCTGATAGAGCCAATGCCAGCCAGCTCCAAGATGGACCCGCCCCTGGCCAAGGCCAAGCCCATCAGCGCCTCTGTGATAACATATTTAAGAAGGGAAAAAAACAGTTAGAGGTTTTGCAGCCGGAGAGAGGAGTGAGAAGATGTAGGAAACTCTGCAGACGCCAAGGTCAGTGAGGAAGGAGGGGGAGGAGGTGCTCCAGGCGCCGGAGCAGAGATCCCCCTGCAGCCCGTGGTGAAGGCCATGGTGAAGCAGGCTGTCCCCCTGCAGCCCATGGAGGAAGGATGAGGGGGTGTAGAGATTCCACCTGCAGCCTGTGGAGGACCCCATGCCGGAGCAGGTGGAGGCACCTGAAGGAGGCTGTGGCCCATGGGAAGCCCACGTTGGAGCAAGCTCCTGGCAGGACCTGTGGACTCATGGAGAGAGGAGCCCACGCCAGAGCAGGTTTGCTGGCAGGACTTGTGACCCCGTGGGGGACCCCACGCTGGAGCAGTTTGCTCCCGAAGGTCTGCACCCCGTGAGAGGGACTCCATGTTGGAGCAGGGGAACAATGAGAGGAGTCCTCCCCCTGAGGATGAAGAAGCGGCAGAAACACCGTGAGATGAACTGACCGTAACCCCCATTCCCTGTCCCCCTGTGCCGCTGAGGGGGGAGGAGGTTGAAGCTGGGAGTGAAGTTGAGCCCGGGAAGATGGGAGGGGTGGGGGGAGGTGTTTTAAGAGTTGATTTTATTTCTCATTCCTCTACTCTGTTTTACCTAGTAATAAATTAGATGAATTCCCTCTCTAAGTTCAGTCTGTTTTGCTTGTGACGATAATTAGTGAATAATCTCTCCCTGTCCTTATCTCGACCTACAAGCATTTTGTTATACCTTTTCTCCCCTGTCTAGTGAACGAGGGGAGTGAGAGAGCGGCTTTGGTGGGCACCTGGCCCCCAGCCAGGGTCAGCCCACCACAGTGAGGTACACAGTCTGTGCACATGATTCTAATTCTTTCATGGGCAGACCAGACGACAGTGTCAGTCTGAATTTCTCAGATTATATTAGCTGTCCTCATGTCTTCGGTAATTTATAACATTTTCCATCACTGCCATGCATTATTTAAATCTGTGAATCATTTTGAGATAAAGACAGAAACTGAGTAAGAGGTTGGACAGAGACTTGGTAAAAAAATACAGCTTCATTGTATTTACCTGACATGGCTGTTCTTCCCTGCTACATATATTTATGATAGAGAACATATGAGAATTGTTCCTGTAGGTCATAGATTCACTTATTCATGACTCCTTTGTTCACATTAGTTTGCTCCCTGAATAACTGTATCTGCAAAGGACACAGTTCAGAGTAAGTTTACAATACTTACATGTGGAAAGGTTCATCAAACAAAAATGAATGGCTACTCTCACCACATTGCAACATATTCTGAAAAGATATTTTTTTAACTGAAATTTATACAGATTCCTAATGATAAATGCAGTCAAGTGTATGCTAAAGGGATTGGACTGAGGAATATATGTTGGTTTGTATCTATAGTGCACAATAAAGTAAGATCTGATACATGTTTAACAGCAGAAATCACAAAATTAGGCACTTGACTATATTGAATGCATTTTCAGGACAAAGTATGTCTCAGCTGTATCACAGAATCACAGAATGGTTGAGGTTATAAGGGATCTCTGGAGGTCATCTGATCCAACCCCCTGGCTCAAGCAGGGCCACCTAGAGCCTATTACCCAGGACTATGTCCAGACAGCTTTTCAATATCTCCAAGGATGGAGACTAAACAACCTCCCTAGATGATCTGTGCCAGTGCTCGGTCATCCTCACAGTAAAAAGGTGCTTCCTGATGTGCAGATGGAACCTCCTGTGTTTCAGTTTGTGCCCAATTGCCTCTGGTCCTGTCACTGGGCACCGCTGAAAAGAACCTGGCTTCATTCTCTTTGCACCCTCCTTTCAGGTGTTCATACAGGTCAATAAGTTCCCCATAAGCCTTCTCCTCTCTAGGCTGAACCACCTTTCCTCACATGAGAGATTCTCCAGTCCTTTAATCACCTTCACGGCCCTTCGTTGGACTCTTTCCAGTATGTCCACATCTCCCTTGTACTGAGCAGCCCAAAGCTGGACACAAAACTTCAAGTGTGGCCTCACCAGTGCTGACCAGAGGGGAAGGATCATCCCTGGACATGCTGGCAACACCCCTCCTAACATGGCCCAGCATACCATTAGTTTTATTTGTGTCAGAGGCACATTTTGGGCTCATGTTCAAGTTGGTGTCCAGCAGGACCCCCAGGTCCTTTTCTGCCTAGCTGCTTTCCAGCTGGGTGGCCCCAGGTGGTACTGGTGCATGGCGTTGTTCCTCCCTGGGTGCAGGACTTTGCACTTCCCCTTCTTGAACTACAGGAGATTCTTGTTGGCCCATTTCTCCAGCCTGTCAAGGTCCCTCTGGATGGCAGCATGCCCTTCTGGTGTATCAGCCATGCCTCCCAGTTTGGTGTCATCAGCAAACTTGCTGGAGAATACACTCTGCACCACCCTCCATATCATTAATGAAGATGCTGAACAGCTTTGGACCCAGTATTGACTTCTGGGGTGCACCGCTAGTTACTGGTCTCCAACTAGACTTTGGGCTGGTGATCACCACCTCACTGTCTGCTCGTCCAGCCCATACACCATCAGCTTCTCTATAAGAATCGGATGGGACGCAGTGTCAAAGGCCTTCCTCAAGTCCAGGTAGACAATATCCACCGCTGTCCCCTAGGTCTGCCAGCACAGCCATTTCATCACAGAAGTTTATCAAGCTGGTCAAGCAGGACTTCCCCTTGGTGAAGCCATGCTGACTACTCCTGATGGTTTTTGTGCCCTTAATGTGCCTGGAAATGTTTTCCAGGATTAGCTTCTCCATCACCTTCCCAGGGATCAAGATGACTAGACTATAATTCCTTAGGTCCCTTCCTTCTTGCCCTTCTTGAAGACAGGAGTGATGTTTGCTTTCCTTCAGTCCTCGGGAACTTCTCCCAGTTGACGTGACTGATGAAAGATTGACTTCTTATTCACTGGGATCAAGCTCTCTTGAGCTTGGAGGAATTGACAATTAACCAGCTTTCTTGGGCCTTTCTTCCCTCCAGGGCCCTATTCCCAAGCAGATTTTGAAGAGGCCAAAGTCTGCTCTTTTGAAGTCCAGGGTTGTGAACATGGTTTTGACCCTCCTCTGTCAGATCTTGAACTCCATCTTCTCATGGTCATGGCAGCCAAGGCTGCCTTTGATCTTCACATCCCCAATGAGTCTCTCTTTTTAGGTTGAGTATAAGGTCCAGCAAAGCACCTCTCCTCATTGGCTCCTCTATCACTTGGTGGAAGAAGTCATCACCAACGCATTCCAGGAACCTCCTGGATTGCTTATGTCCTGCTGTGTTGTCCCTTCAGCAGATATCAGGGTGGTTGAAGTCCCCCATGAGGACCAGGGCCCTGAGAACATGAGGCTGTTTCTATCTTTCTGTAGAGGGCCACATGCACTTGTTCTTCCTGGTTGGGTGGCCTATAGCAGACACCCACAGTAACTTCTACTTTGTCTGTCCTCTCTCTGCAACCCATAAAGTCTCAGCTGGCTCCTCCTCCATCCCCAGGCAGAGCTTCATACACTCCAGCTGCTCTCTCACATCAAAGGAAACTCCCCTCTACATCTTCCCTTCCTGTCCTTCCTAAAAAGCCCATATCCCACCATTTCAACACTCCAGTCATGGGAGCCATCCCATCTCCATGTTCCTAGTAAGATCGTAGTCCTGCAACTGGACACAAGTCTCTAACTCAGCATAATTATTCCCATCATCTGTGTTCCTGAGTCTACAGGCACTTTAAAGAGGCACCCAAGTGTATTGAGTTCCTTGAGAGGCTTTAGGGGATTTCTCCATAATTGTGCCTTATAGACTTTTCCTAGCTCACATCTGAGCGCTGAAGGTGACCCTGCCCAAATCCCATTTTTCTGACTTTGTGGTCTCTTCCCATCACACCATCCCATGCCCTTTGCTCAGCAATCCTTTCTGACACTCCCTCACAGAACTGCTGGTCTCCCTCTCCCTCCACCATCACTCTCAGTTTAAAGCTCCCCTTATGAGGTTGGCCATCCTATTTCTGAACATAGCTTTTCCCCACTTAGTAAGGTGGATTGGACCTGTCCCAAGCACATGCTGATCTGCAAACAGGGTCCCAGGATCATAGAATCCAAAACCCGATCACCAACAGCAGCTCTGCAGCCAAGTATTGACTTGCACTAATGTGCCCTTCTACTCCCACACTTTCCCCTCACTGGCAGGATTGAGGAGAACACTACCTGGGCCCACATGCCATTGATTACCACCCTCAGAATTCTGTAATCACTTTTCATACTGTCTGTGTTTCCTCTGGCAGTATCATTTGTGCCCACATGGAATAAGAGCAGGGAGTGTAGTAGTTAGAATGCTGGGTGGGCTTCAGCACTTCCTAGATCCCTGTCCCTGACAGCCAGAAGACCTTTCCAGATGATTGGTTGGGTTGACAGATGGGTGCCTCCATCACCCACAGCAGGCAGTCATCCATTCTGATGACTCGCCATTTCTTCCTGGTAGTCTTGCATAGTTTAGGATTAAGTGGACCAGGTTCTTTGCTTGTAGATATATCTGACTCTTCAACTTTGAGGACAGCGACCCTATTCTGCAGTTCTAAGCAGTTAGGTGTGGCAGGAGCCTTCCTCTTTGTGCCCAAAATCACAAGCTTCCATCCTTCCCCTTTTCCAGAATTTTCACTTACCTTGATGGTGGGTGGTGTCTATTTCTATTCTACAGATGGGGTGTGAGACTTTTCAAGCTGCTGAGTCTCAGAATATCCTATCTATTTCCCTTTTGTCTTCTCTGATGTTCATTTCTTCCCTTAGCTCCTCCACATGCCAGCACAGCTCCTCCAAGAAGGTGCACCTCCTGCAGGCCAGAAGTACATCTCTCCTCACCTTGGAGACTGGCCCCAGGCACTCCCTCCAGAATGGCACTTGTAGGACTGCATCTGCTGCCTGGGGCTCAGGCTGTGTTGAAGCCTCTACCCTTGCAGGCACAGCTGCTCCAACATCTGCTGAGGAAACTGCCCTGTGGCATGTTACCACCATGAATGAAACTATTACAGCAGCACAATTTCAGTTGAGACCCCCTTCGACACCCCCTTCTTTGCACCCTTTTGCACAAACTGCAGTGTCTGTTGCCTGCCTCTGTTAGCTGTGCCCGCAGCATGTTATACCTATGTATTCCAAATTTGGGGGCATCAAAGAATACAGTTGCTCCAAGCATAACTCAGAATATAACTTTATGTTCTTAGAAACCTCAAAGAAACCCCTGCTGCTTAGCTTCCATAGGTCTCTCTCTGTTTTCATTACTAGACCTTGTAAAAGGAGACTTCCTTCTTCATGACTGCATGTCTGAAAGTCCACTGAGGAGGTGCTCGATTACTTTGGTGCTTAGAACATGGATAAGAGTGAGTTTTCACACCTCTACATTATTAAGTTAGCAGGAAAGGTGAGAATTCCTTTATTCCAGTCTTTTTTTTAAGGCTATTTAAAGAAATGCACAAAGGAAAACCTCAAACAGAAATTTTGTTAAGGTGGAATTAAAGTAGAGGATACATGAAAAAAGGCTAGTAAAAGATACAGTAAAGGATAATAAAAGAGGATACTAAGGGTAGTAAAAAAATGCAAATTAAGACAAAATAAAATGTCTTCAGAAACTGAGATATGATAAAACCTACAAGAAAGCTAAAGATCTGGAAAGTTAAACAGACTTGTCACTCAAAGTCATTCTTGCTTTTGTAGATTTATGACTCTCTTACCTTCTGTGCTGCGAACTACAATGTAAAACATGCTCAACTGAAAAACAGAGATTGTATGAACTGTTAAGTAATTTTTTAAATTAAGGGATAGTTTTCTCTACATATCTAATAAAGTATACAAACACAAGCATAGACAGGTTTCTTCTGTTGAAGTGGGGGGACACCCATGAGTTCTTCAGTGCTACCTCAAGATATGATAAGACAGCAACCTCCACATCTTTATCTTCCACCACAATTTTGATCGTGTAGATAATCTCCAGCTTCATTGCTGAAGGCCTGGAAGTGTGACATTTGTAAAACTCTGGCACAAATCCTTGGGGTCCCTCTGACTTTCTTCATATCTCTGCTTGGAGCATGTTGCTGGGGAAGGTGTTTCCTGTGTTACAGAGATGACAGCTGCCATCATAGTTGTAATGAATCCCATTGTTACCTCCACCTCTGAGAAAACCAGTTCTCTGGATGACTTACACAGCTGTTGCCAAGGAGGGAGACTAAGGAGACAGAAAGGCCTTTAGAGACACAAGCTTCAACTTCCTGGGCAAGGCCATTTCCAGTCTTCCTCACCTCACTCCCAAGAACAGACTGCTGGCCCCAAAGACCATAAAATACATTTTGAAACACAACCTCAGATTTCATAGAGGTTTTTTAATTTTAATTTTCCTTCTACATTCTTCACATTTTTTTCTATAAAATGCCTCCTACTGACATTATCTACCTTCCTCTACTGTTTTAACCAGAGTCTGTGCTCCTCTGAGGGGTAAATGGGAAGTTCAGACTTTCCCCAGATGGACAACTGGATGGTGATTTTTGTCTAGACACCACATGGGATCCAGAAAGTCCACATACTAACACAGTTATAATATAGTCTCCACAGGTGATTTAAACCATTCTAGACTGGCAACTACAGGACAATCAGGTTACTTTGAAGTAACCCAAATGACACCAGATGCCCATGCGCAGATAACTGAATTAAACTGTAAAGAAGGAGATAATTCAGCTGTAGCTGTAGGTTCTTACTGGTGTGGGATTGCATGTGATGCAGGTAGGATTCCTTAATTCCCTTTATGATTCTCAAGAGAAAGGGATTCACCTTGACATTCAAGTGAGGCCACTATCCACATCTGTTACCACTGGGCATTGTAAGTTGAACTCCTACTTCTAGTGAGATGAACATGCATTTCAGCTCTCAGTTTCACCCCACCTAATTTTAAGAACTTATTTAGCTTACGCACCAGAAGAGTAAAAGATAGGGATGAGGCATACACAGTTGGAAGTATGGGAAAGAAGTAACATATAAAAACAGTGGTTAGGCAGCCTTCTGTATTGCCAAATAAGAGCAATTTGTTATCATAAGGTAAGGGGTTACAATTAGAGGGGTGAATCTAGGCCCTTATTCTGAAGCTGGGTCATGACTGACATACGGAATTGTAAATCTAAATCCTCTGGTTGACTGTGGGTATCTCTACGTCAATTATGTTTGTTGTTTCCTTCATGTCTCCAATGCAATTGGTTCAGCTTCCACTTCTGCTTTTACAAAGTAATTTAACAAACCCTATGATTCACTAGGGAACAAAGTAGGCCACCTTCATGACAAGTCTTATGGTCATTCTCATGTGGGATTTACTATAGCATAGAACCTCATAGCTGTAGAAGATTAACTTAATTGCCATCTTGAAACTCCTTTATCACACCAGGGGAAAGAGTATTAATGTAAGTGATGTCTTCCTGTTGAATATAAACTAATGATTGTTGCAATATGTTATATAACACTTATCAAACCTGAATGAACTGATCTTGCCATTTTATTTCCTATTGTTTTATTGGTAAGAACAGCATGAAATCTCAGGTGCAGAAACTGAAAGAAGACAGTGTGAAGGTGAAAACTAGAGTTCAGCTGCGGTACATTGTGAAAACTGAAATCTAAAGCAACAGAATTTACGAATCACTGCTAGTTTGTAGGGACAAATTATGTGATTAGTAGGACAAAACTCTTAATAACCCACTTTTATTGTTCTTTCCTCCACTAAATGGACATTTTCTGGCATGTGAATGCATACTGAAAGCACAGATGAACTGTAGAACCATACTGTACTAACTTCCACAAAAATAAGGAATGTATTTGTGTGCGTGTGCAAGCACATGTGTGCATGCTTCTTTATATTTTATATATAAACATAATAATATATCATATAATAACATCTAAATAAATTATTTGTATATTTATAAATTTATGTATTTAAATTTATAAGCATAGGTGTTGTATGTGTTTGTCTGTTATATAATGGAAATATATTATGATGTCTCTTGGCTATGCATTTATAATACATGAAGTTTAGTTTGATAGCACTGATGGATCTCAGCATGGCCTGACTAGACTATGGACTACGTAAGATAAAAACAGCAGAAGCCTTCTTGAAAGGCTTAAGATCTCAATAGTAAAGGCAGATAAAGAAAAATGGTAGCAAGCTAATAAGAATTTTTAAAAGAAAAAAAAAAGAAAAGAAATAGTGTACAGTGCATCCTTATTTACTTTTCACATGGTAACCTCACTGCCCACTCTCCTTTGTCTTGCTGCCTCACCAAGTCTGCTGCACAGCCTTGATTTATGACAAGTTCCCTCCTGTTTTATTACCAGCCATGAAGAAACACTGCCTCACTTTGAACACAGGGTGCTCTAAAAAAAGTAAAAAATAAGCAACTTACTATATTTGCCCTACACCAAGTTCCCAGCCCTTTCTACCCCCTAACAGTGGGAGAATTTCTCTTGTGCGCCTTACAAGACTCCTATATACAGCTGCAGGTTTTTTATACCTATGTGCTTGGTCATACAGTATTATTATTCTGCACAAATGGTAAGCCTACAAATCACATGATCCCAGTATGTTTTGCTATAAAATAGATTTATTAAATACAGACTATCCTCTTATTTTCATTGCTAGACATTTAGCCTGCGAAGTAGTCCTTGAAGGGGAAGAAAAAACATATGACAACTAGTAATTTGCAAGAGCTGGATCTGCTTCAGTGAACAACAGCATTACCTGAGATATAGTCTCCAAGTCCAATAGTGAGCTCATAGGTCAGACAATACCAGACCTCCTTCAAATAAGAGAATGGTTTCTCTCAGGCACGGTGTATTTCTGTAAAAGTCTGTGTGTCATCTTGCTCAACTAAGTAGAGAGAAGGCAGGAAATACAGAGAATGAGAAACCTGTGGAAAAATACAATAGCAGGAAAAGAAATCATTTAAATCTCTCTGGACCTAACTAATTATGAAGAGAAAAAAGATTGATGTCTCCAGTTTAAGTAAATCATTAGTAATTTTCTGCACTAAGAGAAATAGCTGAGTTCACAGAGATGTGATAAAGATTTAAGATCATAAGTGCCTAAGTGCAATGTAAGATATAGTGGGAAACACTCTTAAAAGGCAAATGCAGTGACAAATACTCCCTATTGCATTTAATAGATAATAAATGGGATTCCTCTGAGTTAACCTTTCACCTGTAGATTTCAGGGAAATGGCAAGGATTTTTTTCAGAAGACTCAGGTAGGGAGGGATAAGAACTAGAAGAATGATAGTTTAAATTAATCTGCAAGGTATGACATGGATATAATGAAATACTGTAGAGGCTTCTAACTTCACCATGCGGATATTGTGTGTATGTAACACAAAAGGTCAAGGGTCCTTTAACATTAAAGCTCCAAAAAGATGAAGCAGACAGACGTCATGTGGCTTTTATAATGAAAATGCACCTGACACACCTTTATTACACTTAGGATATACCTTAGTACACTTAGTAGAAGCGTGATGATAAGAAATGCATTGTCATTGTTAATAAATTAATCATAGAGAAAATGTAAACAGCACTAAATGGAATTATGTGTCCCCCTATAAAGACAGGTAGGTCGAAAACTACCTAGTTTCCATCATAATTGAAGGATTTTCTGCAAATATCTGAAAGCTAACATGAGTATTACGAACTTAGTCTTCTAAAAATAAAGTATTTACTGAAAATTAATTTCAAAACTTACCTCTTTTTGTGCTATTTACAATATTTTTGTGGATTGTTTCTTGCCTTTTTTTTTTTTTCCCCCTATTCAGGCAAGGCAGAGAATAATTCTACAATTTCCACCAGAACACTAGCTGGGTGTTTGCATGTCAAAATGTTGTAACAGTTTGCAGATCAAATATAATCACTGGAAAAAAAATAATCATACTGATTGTATTTTAATTTCCCAAACTGCTCTTGGACACCTTTGAAACAAAACAAAACAAAAAGCACAAAAATTGTCATATCTGTTATCTGTAAGATTTTTTTTTTTTTTTTTTATAGCTGTGCTTCTATGCAAGCATATAAACATCCGATCTCTCCGGTATGGATTATATGACAACAAGTATTTCCATCTCCAGATGGAAAGGACAGGATTTCAACAGCTTATATTTCCAGCCTGTTGCCTTATAATTTTGTAGGCCCTGAGTCGGGCATGCACGTAAATTTATCTTTAAGCATCTGCCTTCATCTCATTAAGCACATGTTTAAGTCTTTTCTTGAAAAGGGATGCTTTCCGGAAAAGAGATCTTGAGTGATGCTATTCTCTGCTTCTGACACTGAATTTAGTCAATAAGTCTTGCAAGCTGCAATTTAGGAAAAAAAGTCTCTTACTTTCAAATTAGCTTACTACATCTGGTGAATTTTCTCTCTCTCTCTTTTTTTTTTTTTTTTTTTTTTTAGGAATGAAAGGAATTCATGATACTTGCAATTGTATGTGTCACATGCTTCCTTCTCTGTTCTCCTTCTCTTCTATTGTTCTAATGCTTCCTCTACTGTTCTCACATAGGGATTGAATGTTATTGATTCCCTCAGATTTTAAAAATGTGAAGATGAGTTTAGTGAGAACAGCTAGTTTTCTTCCTCATGTTATACATTCGCAGAACTTCTGTTGCTTTTTATTGCAACTGTTGGAGTCATAACACCATCTCTTTTGGTGTAACTTTCAGAGGAAGGAAAAGACGTAGTGCTATGGTAAACATCAGACCATTTGCAGCTGCTAAAGGATTTAATAAGGTAGGAGTGGACAGGCAACACTAAGGACAAAGATCTGTTCCAGTCTATATCTAAATCAATGGCAGAACTGTAGCTTGTAAGACTTCATTGACTAAATACACTACTAGAAGCCCAGCTGCCTGTAACCCCTAAAGGGATCTTTGGTACTAACAGTCACCTGATTCAAGAGTGACAAAATTTTGGCAAATTTTATATAGTAGAAAATTTGAGAAGCATTAAGATGAATAAGAAAGTTTGCGTGTGTGATATTTAAAGTAAGTTTGACCTGAAAGGCTATTTTTCTTAGGAGGAGGAAGTTGTTATATTATTTCCCATTGTAGGAGAAGATCAGGTTCGAGATCACCTGAGGGACCTGAATATACATAAGTCCATGGCACCTGATGAGGTGCACCACAGGGTCCTCAGGGAACTGGCTGGTTTAGTTGCCAAATGACACTCCATCATATTTGAAAAGTCATGGCAGTCAGGCAAAGTCCCTAGTGACTGGAAAAAGGGAAACATCATACCTAATTTTTAAAAGGACCCTGGAAATAGAGTGGGGAATGAATGGATTAAGAGTAGCCTTGCAAGGAATGACTTAGGGATAATGGTGGATGAAAAACTGGATGTGAGCTGGCAATGTGCCCAGAAAGCAAACCGTATCATGGGCTGCATAAAAAGAAGCATGGCCAACAGGTCAAGGGAGGTGATTCTGCCCCTCTATCCATTCTCATGAGACCCTACCTGGAGTACTGTATGCAGTTCTGAAGTCCCCAGCAGAAGACATGGACCTGTTAGAGTGGGTCCAGAGGACGGCCATGAAAATGGTCAGAGGGCTGGAACACCCCTCCTATGAAGAAAGACCGAGACATTTGGGGTTGTTCAGCCTGGAGAAAAGAAGGCTCCAGGGAGACCATATTGCAGCCTTTCAACATATAAAGAGTGTTTATATGAAAAATGAAGACTTTTTACTAAGGCCTGTATTGACAGGACAAGGGGCAACAGTTTTAAAATGAAAGAGGGTAGGTTTAGATTGAACATAAGGAAGAAATTTTTTTTATGATGTGGGTGGTGACACACTGGAACACGTTGCCCAGAGAAGTTGTGGATGCCCCATCATTGGATGTGTTCAAGGTTAGGTTGGACAGGGCTTTAAGCAACCTGATCTAGTGAAAGATGTCCCTGTCCATGGCAGGGCAGTTGGTCCCTTCCAACTCAAACCATTCTATGATTTTATGATTCTATTAAAAGGAAATAAAATATATTCTAAGAAGCCAATCTCTTACCAGTTCCATACTTATTTCTGATATTGAATGAGAGTCCAAAGCATAAGTGTGATACTGTGAACAAATCTCTTAATCCTTATTGATACAGAGCACCTTGAATCTTGGCAGCACTAGCAATATCACAGGTTTTCAGAAGCACTGCATGCATCGGTGCTACCCTTCAAGGTACTAATTCCTCTTCTTCCCTACTCTAGAAAGTATACTGTGCAGTGAAAGTAACATCATCTGCTAAAAAGCAGCTAACCTGTAGGAAACCATAATACATTAAAATAAAATTAACTCAAGTCCTGTAACACTGTAAAATAAGCAAAACATCTAAATGATTAATTACAATGGTGGGGTAAGGATATGAACCTAGTTTCAGGATAGTCAGGATGAGCCTGATTAAATGATAAAGGACACACACAAATGGAGCTCTAATCCTTATTTCACAAATCACACTTCAACACTTTTACTCATTTATTTACTTGCATTATCAATAATCTGGCTTAGTATTTTATCACTCTACTGCATTCTCTTTCAAGTCGATTACTTTGAATAACAATCTCATCAGGCAATACGATTCCTGATAGTGCACACATGCTTCACCAATGGAGAGGGAAGATGATGTCACTCTAAAGCCAAGTTCTCCTCTGTATAATCTCTGCAGCTGGCAATCTCAGACCAGTCAGGTGAGCTACAGGTCTGTGTGGAGCTTTCCCTCTGACTGAAGCAAGCCTCATAATATTTGAAGTCCTCTGATTTTCTAGAAAATTTAGTTTGAGGTTTGGCTATGATCCAGTATGACTGCCTGAAATACAATGGGTGAAGATCAAATGATCACACAAAGATTAGATTTGTGAGCTTCTTCAAACAGTGCTCATCCTGTGCTAATGTTGACATACTTGCTATTTGTGAAGAGGTTTGGTCCTGAATGGTTCTGTTCCTTGCATAGGCTACAAGTGAAGAATATGTATATCAACCTTAAAAACATTAATTCCTTCAAAAGGGGGAATTGCAAGGCTGCATTTTCTTTCTTATTCTTTCAGTGAAATGGATACGTGAGTTTGTTATAAGAGGCATTCAGGAAATGTGAGCTACAGGACCTTCATTCTGTAAAAACACAACCATTATCACCTACCTGGAAGGTGTTGGCTCTTTATAACCTGTTCTTTATAGCACCTGTGGAGCACTATTGGGGTTTACACAGTTTGAAAGAAATGCAGTTATGTATATCAACGGAATAATTTGATCATTGATTATATATTACACTTCTATAAATCATTTATGAATGGTTAATAAACACTTAAAAGAGGTTATGCATATGTGCACATAATGAAATTTATCTTCTGCTATTTATGTTATGTGTATATAAAAATTAAGACCTTAACACCCTTCATCATTGCTATATTTGAGGATCTTTGCATATACTAAATGGAAACAGAAGGCTTCATGAGTTTGCCGGTGCTCTGATATTTCTGAGGTAAAAATCTTTCTAGGCTATTGTATTTCTAAGTGCCATTTGGTACTGGTTTAGCAAAAAATTTATTTTTGCCACTTGTGAAATGAATTTTATAATTCAGGGTTATTTCCTTTTGGACGATGTAACAAGAATTACTCATTGATTAAAACATTCTTAATCATTTCTTAACCACCCTGACTTCAAAGAAGTAATAAACATGTCTGAATGCACCAAGCGTTTCTGAGCCAGGTCAAATGCTCTGACAACATCCTGATTTATATCAGCAACTGAGTATGCAGTAACACCTTAAACTATTTATTTCTACAAAAATTAAGCTTACATGCATGGTTTGCTTCCTAAAACTGACCTGTAGAAATCCTTACTGATGGGCTGTCTCAGTCCAAAATTAAGGATTTCTACAGATTAGTTTTTAGGGAATCTTCAGTTAAGCAGAGGGTGTAAAGTCAAGTGTCCATCATCAGCCATTTTTTGATGATGAATTTATTTCATTTCCTAGAGCTTACTTAATACAATTCTCAATGTGACTATTTTATTTTATTTGGCAGTCTTTTTTTTTTTTTTCTAATTTTATCCAAAAGTAATATAAAACAATTAATTCTGCAGTTAGAAAATTTCCCTCTAAATTTAAAGTAGACTTAAATCCTAGTTCAAGTAATATTGGAAGAGTAAATTCAAATTCCAGGATGTTGTAAAGGAGTATTCTTTATTTTAGACCAGGCCATAATGATTTAATTCAAACCAGTGCTTAAATGCCTAGCTAGTGCTAACTTACACAAATATAAAACTTGGAATTTATTAAGATGTTGTAGCCTTAAAACAATACAGAGCTGGATACAGGGCTATGTTCATGTTCACATAGAGATAAATATATATGCACTGCCAAACTAAATATTTAACTGAATTGTATAAATTAATTTCTTGTGCATTTTTACTGCCTCATCTGTTCTGCTCCTGATGTCCCATCAAACTCAAGTTTTATTTCAACATTCTTAATCTTTAAATTGCTTCAAACTGATTCTTTTTGTTGTTGTTGTTGTTGTTGTTAAATCAAATTGCCATAAAAATGTTTCCTCCTTCTCCTTACAGATTTGGCATTTCTTCTCTGAAGCAATTGGGCTAGAGGCCAAAGCTGTAGAAGAAACAGTCCTGGATCAGTAACAAGTTTTTATACACAAACACAATGTGATTTTAAAGTCTATTAGCACATTTCTCTACAGAGCTAGAAATAGGAGCTTCCTTTCTTGGAAATGAGAAATTCCCATTTTCCCACTGGGGTGCCCAGTCCCTCTTTAAAATTCTGAAAAGACATAGGAAAACATGTTAAAAGCCATTATGTATTTTTTATGAACAAAAATGGGCTTCATAACATGACAATTTTTAAAACATTCATCATAATCTATGCCCCAAAACGTGGACATTTATCTTTAACACATAAATATTTTTATTCAAAATGCCATCATGAAACTCCATAATATTCATGTTCTACAGTCTCTGTATCTTTATAGGCTAAAATGTCTGTTTAGATTCCTTTATATAGTTCTCCGTTTTGGTGGAAGAAATGCAGGTTTCAGGATAGTTAGTACTGCAACACAATCTGACTAGATATTTTTGCTCACAAAGTAGGAAACCAGAATAATACTTTTTAAGTACAGCTCCCATGTGGCACCAATAGCATATTTAATTGACAAAAACAATTAGATTTTTCATTGGAATATTTTGACTCTAGACATGACAGTTGGGATACAAAACTTCATTTTTTTGCAGAAAATTGAACTTTTTTTTTTTAAAAAAAAATAACTTTCAGTTAGTAGATAATTCAGTATTCCAGTAGGGATGATTGTAGTAATCCAGAGTATATTTTAAACGGCCATGATCATTATTCAGTTCTTTCTATTATTACTGGAGATTTCAGTAGTGACCATGCACCTGGGAAACTGGGGAGAACTTCAGCCTCTTGAAGCCTGGCAAAGGACAGCTACAGTTCTCCAGAACCGATTATGGTGTGCTATGAGTTTATGCTATTTATGTTTTCATTTTGTTTTGCTATGAAAAAATGATTTTATATGGAAAACATATGTATGTTTATGTTGCTATAAAACAGACAGGAGTTGCAGTATAGCTGACTTAATGTTGGTACAGAAAATAGACACTTTGCTTTTCCTAACTTTCTCAGCCAAGCTATACTACTTTACATTACATTAACATAGCTTTTCATGTTTAATATCCTTGCGGGGGAGGCTGAATGAAAAGAAGGAAAAATTGCCCATGCTTAATAATATTAGCATTTAAGTTGTCCCACTAGAATTTAAAATTTGTACCTCATTAAAGCAAAGATTGTGCTTGAAGGACAGATTGCAAGGAGGTAGGAATAGGAGAAGCAGTGAACACACCTTATTGAGGTAAATGGGGTGAGACAGCTGAATTTTGCTCTTCGGAGTCTGATTTTTGAAAAATATTTGTTTAGTTTGTTTGCATCCCACAAAGCAATAATGAGCTGAACTTTGCAACAGAGCCTAAAACCTCATTAAAAGACAAAAATATTTAAGTGCCTTGTTAAAGCATTAGTGGGTTTGAGTGATGGTTTCCAGCATGGTTGAATTAATAGGACATCAGTATTTTTATTAATACTTGAGGGTTCTATCTTAGTTCAGAGATTAATAAAATAAAGAAGTTATATTTTATATTTAACTGAAGCAACTTGATTTCCCTTTGGTAATTAATCTAAATGCTTTTATGGGGACTCCCTCTAAAAAACTTCACTGTAGTACTTAATATTTCCACATCTTCTTCACAGACAACTGTAGGTAGTCAGTACCTGAAAACCTGATCGTTTCTAATGAAAGATCTAAATACAGTTTTGAACATAAAGCAAACATAGAGAAATAGGTTGGAGTGTTGTTGGTTTGGTGAGGTTTTTTTAGATATATACTTGATTTTCTTGCATAGGCATAGACATCTGAGGTGCCCTACAGTATCTGAGACATTCATATGAAGCTGTCAGCCGGAATCAAGCCTTGTCCTCATGAAGTGGCCAAAAATACCAATCGACACTAGATTCCTGCGTGCAACCAACTGAAACAAATGCTTACTGTCTTTCAGTAAAGCCAGTTAAGATTTTTACAATGTCTGTTATCAACTCTCCACACCAATAAGGAATCATGTTCATGCCTGAGGTAGGTATGGACTGATTGTCAGATGAGCAGTGCTCATTTAAGGCAAAGTCTCAATAATGTATAGGCTGGCTGTACATCACTGTGTCTGTATAGGATTGTCTTCCCCTTTCTCTTCATTTAGTAAATACAGACTCCACTCAAGTGATTTGCATGGCTAATATATCGTCCCTTTTATAACTTATCCATCAATTCATCCTCTAAAATGGCCTGAGCTTTTGACTCCTTGCTAACTATACTATTAATTTATCTATCTGCTACACCCTTGTTACACGAAGGGAATAGGCAAATGGAGAACCAGCTGGCATATTGTCTTCCCATTCCAAACAGACAGAGTGCAGATAAATACTTAGCAGTTAATACTACTTCTAACCCTGAGACATGGTTCAAGGCCAAGTTTTCATGCACTAATTGTGCTGTTTCAGAAAAGCTTACCTCCTGGAAGCCACTTTCTGTTTGCTGGAGTGGCTAAATAAACACAGTCTGTATGATTTGGCTCCCCAGACTAAATTATCTCTTTTGGATGCGTTGACTACTCGACCAATCCAGCTTTTTTAAAAGAAAATAAACATGACAGTACGGACTGTGTTCTGGCAAAGAAAAGGGTCCACTTTAGAATGCAAATTCTTGGAAAACCAAAGTTGAAAGAAGGCTTGGTTCTGCGTCATTTTTTCTATCTTGTGGTGGCTCTTTGAGAAAAAGAGCTGTTTGTAGACTCTTCTCTCTGCAATACCACTTGAAGGGGATGGATGGAGGTGAAAACCAGTAAAGAAACTCTGCATTTTGCTATTAGAGAAAAAAGGTACCAGAAGAAGGAATGGGTTTAATTTATTTTCACTGATAGATTTGGCATTTTTTCAGGTTTCTTCTGACTTCATAGTAAGTAGATAGAGAAGATCTTTACAGATCTTCCAAACTGGACAGTTGGGGACATGAAAGTTTTCTTCAAGTCTTATTTGTGAGTAACCACTTTTGAGTCATGTGCTTTATCAGGCTCTTGTATTCTTCTTATGATTGTACAATAATGCTGGAACTGTGTTTTACCTAGCACAGTGCTCCTAGGAAAGCTTCCCAAGGAGTACTTCTTAATCCCCAGGATGGGCTGAGATGTACTGCCAGAAGTTCATTTTAGCTTACAGATGACCATAATTTAAGTCATCTAGCTATGTTTCCACCAGGTAATAATGGGCAAGGGATTTAGCCATACTGTGGATAAGCAGACCTTGAGGGAAATTCTACTTGGTGGTCTACACTGACTATTTTTTGGGGGGAATATTTCCAGCAAGTTCAGAGCCATCCCCCAAACCACTTTTAGAGATAAAGAATGTGTATAGCAGCTCTTTTATCTTTTGAATCACTACTACAGTTCAGTTTACACAGCAGCATAGGAGCAGCCAACATGCTGATTTAAAACAAGATACATACAAGTGTACTGAAAATACCCTTACTATATTGTATTTTTCAATTATAGCTTTTTCAAAATCACAAGGGATCAAATCACCTCTCATTAAAGTGAAAGGACTTAATGAATTGATGTTACTTTAATTATATAGCACATATTTCACCTGACCAGCATAATGCACGAATCTTTCATGTTGTCTTTCATGACCTTTTGGTCAACTAGACACTCACTAAGAAGATGTCAAATAAGAATGCACATACTCTTGATTCAGATGCTTTTATTCTTTTAAAAATGTGTCAGAACTTCATTTTAACTTTCTGGTATGTGACCCTTGGATAAGTGAATAATCCATTCCCTCTGGGTTGGAATTAATACTGGAAGAAATGTGAAAATAAGCATTTTCTTTGAAGATATGCAATATGATTAGAGCAAAGAAGTTATCTCAGATATTAGGACATATGACACATATTCAAATTCCCTCATTTCCAGAAATAAATATCCTGAAAAGAAGTAAGGCACCCAAGTCACCTGCATGGTTAAACGTAAGTGGTTCATCTTCTTTTGCCTGAAATGATGGCCACATTTAAATTTTGGGAGAGCAATGAACTCCCTTTTCAAGGGCTGATATGAAATGACTGAGTTCCCTGTAGTTATATAAAATCTATCTGGTACTAACACAGATCAGACCACAGAAGAAAATGTATTATGAAGGGCATTCTTAGTAGACTTTCCTCATTGGCTTTCTAGTGACTGATCTTGCTGAATCAATACTCACTTCTGCAGGCAATCCTTTGCCATTTCTTACTGTCTTTGGACCAAATCCTACCTTCATTTTTATCTGTATGGCTATGCAAGGACAACAGATCTACACACATACAGATAAAAGAGGAATTTTATCCAGTAGGACCTAGTGAATGCCTATAGTTTGACATCTTTTTAGCAATGTTCTATTGATTACCTTTAGGGAGAAGAAGAAAAAATATTTTGGGCAATGACAAGGACTGGGTTTTATTTCCTGTAGTAAATCAGGATAAGGCTAGAGACAAACACTCAATGACTCAGTGTTTCCAAAACAAGCTCTTTGCTCCTCAGACACAAAAAGAAAAGCAGCTGTATGTCTCCTAATGATTTGTACATTATTAAGTAGGCTTCCTTAAATAAATACATCACAGATCTTTAAATTTCCATGTGGGTTACTATGGTATCTTTTTTTTTTTTTTTTAATTTTGGAAAAGTTGATATTACCCCTGAACTTTTGATCTATGTATATTCAAGCACCCTCCTCTTCAAGTCAATGAAAATCTTCAACATGCAAGAAATATGAGATTAGACTCACTGGTTGGTTAATTTTCTAATTATTCAAAAACTGCCCAACTCCAGCTATATCACTATTGTAATCTCGGATGTGCCAAAAATTAATTTCTGAAAACAAATTGCCATTAGAAAAAAATTGCATTCAGAAGAGATTATTGAGCGCTCTGTTCTTTTAGCACATTTTGTCATGGTTGATGTATCTTTTTAGAATGATCTGCCTTTAGAATTATCAGGGGAAGCAATCCTCCCCCACAGCTGATCGCCGTATAGGTGGTCCTTTCATGAATTTTTATTTGACACATTTTCCATTTTTCCATCATGTTCTTACTGTGTAAAGAAAGAGGCTTTTACAGCTCAGAGAAAAGTTTCAATGACAAGTACAAAAGACTAACAAGAGGAAAAAATCCTGCATATAACAATCCAAAGAAACCCCTTGTAGCATAATGTCCGCAGTGATGTCAGCTTCAAAACATCCTCCATTCTGATGAGAGGAAAAAGCCAATTAGACAAGTTATCCCAAAGCAGTGTCAAAAGCTTACAAATTACAGTAGCTATAAAACCCAATCCCAACAGACTTCTACAAACATGTAAATTAATGCCATTGAAAAGCAATGTAATCAGGTCTCATTTATCATTATAATATCTTTTGATATTATAATATCTGCTGAGACCCGATAGCAATCTATGTATATCATAGGCAGTTTGTTTAAAGAGGTAACAACTGCTACTCGTGTAGCTCCAAAAACAGCTGTTTTAATTGCAGGGAAACTGAAATTCAGAAAATGACCTATTGCACTATTTGCTCAGGCTAAACAAGAATCAACTGCGTTCATTTCCAAGGTGCATGGAATAGACTAAAGAGCAAGAAGCTTTGCTTTTTCAAAATTACAACAGATTCTAAATCTCTTCTGAATCTGACTTAATACAGAAAACACATGAAAACTCACAGATACTGTGCTTCAAATATTTTTGAGGCCAGAGATAACAAATTAAAGATTAGTCTACACTTCAATGTGGGCACACTCCTGCATTATGCTAAAACCATTGCTTCCAACTGCAGTCAACCATTATGCTCTTTCTGGACCATTCATGATAGATAAAGAAGTAATGGTTGAGATTTTTGGCTGTCCTAGAGGCTCTGTAAGGGTGAAACAATATTATGTTATTTCAACACTATTTCAAAATAACTGTTGAAAGAAAAGCCTGAACTATCGGAATGAATTCAAAAATACTGAGCTGTCAAAATCTTTACTGAGTTTTGCTGCTAATTCCCTACTTCCCTGTGTATAAGTTTCAAAACCAGACAACACTGTCTTACTGCAAGTCTCTGTCAGTGAAGAGCACGGAGTAAAGCAGAGGAGAAATAAGAATGACTCATTTTAGCTCTTTCTCCAGCAGACTTTGCTTCCTTACTGGTAAACAAAGCAAAATCAATCTCATCTTTGCCATTAAAGCATTCAGAAACTATTTTTCCTTACCAAGCGTTTGGATCTGCATGTTTTTCTTCTGTGGAAATATTTGGCAGCAAAGATACGTGGCTTAACTCTCAGGGCTCTGTCAGATAAACACTCAATGTAGCTCACTGGCGCTTCTTACAGACATTTCCACACTGCACGCGTAGGTACCTGTGCCTAAGCCTCTGTTTCTGCAGTTTGCTGAGTGGCATGCTAAAGCAAACCCATTTTCACTGGTACATCAAGCTTGAATACTGGATCAGAAACTGAAATAGTTGATGTGCCAGTGCAGAGAGAGCAGTAGGGAGGACAGCTGGGGGCAATTCCAATGTTGGCAAACCTGGATTTGCCAGAGCCAACTTTGAGAGTATTGGTGACAATTATAATTATTACATTAGTTCAGACTAAATATATATATATATATATGCATCTTAAGATAAGATCTCATAAAATATGAGAGAAATTTACAATGTTTTGTATGAGCACAAACAAAAACCATAGACAGCTTGATTTCTAAAAGCCAGATCCTGCAAATACAGGAGATTCAAAAATCTGTAGATTCTTTTAAAGACAGCTGAGACATTTGGGATTCATCTCATGCTGCTGTTTTGGAATGAATTTGTTGGAAACTTTTTTCCAGAACATTCTCTGGCCTGTTTTAATTCAGTGCCAGTTGGTGGAAGGTAAACCAGGATCAGACTGGTAATTTCAACTTTCCTATTCCAAATCCAAACTTGCCTTGCAGATTTGGTATTCAAAATTTTTATCTTACTGTAGCTTTCTCAGGATTATCTGATTGGAGTTTTAAGCCTTGGCACAAATATTCTTTGAGAGCAGTGAAGAGGTGGGACATATGCTTCCAAAAATACCTTAGGAATAGACAGAACATGTTAACAGGACATAATTACTCACAGCCAGAAATCTTTGCCTCTGGGGAAAATAGGCCTCCTGAATTTCATTCAGTGACAAATATTGACAAGCACTGTGCCACACTGCATTTTTCTGACACAGTTTTGTCTAGAAGGTAGAACAGAGTAACATCAAATCGAGGGCAGCTTGGATAATGTTGCGGTTCAGGAAGGAAAATCTTTCATTAAGTTCCTGGTAAATGAGAGACAAGTACAACGTACATCATCTTGTAGACAGCTTAGTCAGCCCCTGTCAGTGCACCTGGTGCTCTTTTCCACCCCTCTAAAACATAGTTCACAAAAGAAGCAGGAGCACGCACTATGGATGCAATTTTTGTTGTTTCTCGTGTGAGTTGAACAGTGGGGCAAGGCTTCCTGCACCTTACTCTTGGCCCATCGCTCACCATCCTTCCACGGTCTCTCCAGCCTTGCATGCTCGGTTAGCCTCTTTGAAAGGCATCCTGCTGGTCAGGGCTCACGTCTGGCGGGTGCAGAGCCAGGCAGGGACAGCAGAGTGGGTGAGGACGAGAGGGGCCGTCAGCTGCGGGGAGGGAAATGATCTTGGTTCATGAATATCTGTCCCTTTACAATTAAAACATTTTTGCAGTGCTGGACTAAGGCTTGACTTATCTGATGATTCATGAGTATTTTTAGGCTGGATAAATTGGATATCATTGTTTTGTTAACTGAACTAGGCACCCAAAGAGATACAGGGTGACTCTGGACAAGTCATTTCATCCTTCTGTGCCTGTATTTCCTTGTTTGTCTTCTCTAGTCAGATTGCAAGTTGCAGATATACCCATATATATATACATATCTGGGTTCCTCACATTATCAGAGTTCAGTGCTCACTGGCATTTCCAGAAACTAGCCAAATACAAATAATCCCTGATAGTTTATTTCCTAAACTTGTTGCCAGACCCAGGGTCTTAGAATCTTTTTTCCAGTTCATCCTTGATAAATTTAAGAATTTTTCATATTCATTTTACTTAACTTTAGCTGCCAAGTGGTCCAAAAATTAGAGATTTCTGATTTTGTTTTACTTCATTGAGCAGAGATGGCCTTGGTTTTAGCTTCACTATTTCAGGTGCCAGCATAATCTTACTCCATATAGGTGAAGATCTCTAAGTCAAAGAGAACTATGTTTTTCCACCTACCTATATATCTGGCTATATAAAACCTTGCTAAAATTTACTACTTATATCAGCCTGTGAATATTCCTGGCAGTGTGTCAGCTGCAAGTAAAGCCACGTTGATACGGATGAATTAAACCACTTTCTCTAATCTGGTATTTTTTGCATTTTGCTTCTTGGGGCAACCTCCTGAGATACAATACGTGGTTTTCATTAAGGCCCAAAGCTTTTGATATTTTTTTTCCTCAAGGCATATTAAAATCTTATTCAGTAACAGGATATTTATAAACCACATATCAGAAATGGCTATTTTTTTAATTATTAATAAAGAAATAACAGCAAATCCTATGCAATTTGAAAGAGCTTCATTCTTGAGTCATGGTTATAAGTAGTCAGTAAGATGAGATATAAAATGTCTTTAAATATTTTATAATATTTGGCTGAAAATCCATCTGATCCTGGTGCCTGCCTTAAGCTTAAATATGGAATTTCTTCTGTTTCTGATATGAAAATGACTGCATGTAGACTCTGTACTTTCAACTGAGTATTTGTGTGTGTATGTTTGTAAGTGAGACAGACTGACAGAGAAGAGGAGATTTAAAGGTACAGTATATAAATGTTACATATATGTGCATGTATATGTTCTTTAACAAGTACAATGCTAGTACAATTCTGATTCAAAATATGAGGAGCAGGAATGTTGGCTCACATTGATAACTATCCATTCTTCTCAATCTGTGCATCTCTATATGAAACAGATGGTTTGATATTTTGCAGTGATATAGTAAGCATTCCCTTGTCCCAAGCCAAATCTGCCATCGGCAAATTCATTCCTGCTGTAAATTATAACTCAGTTGTCAAATTAAGAATGTGACGTTATAAGAGACCTTGTAGCACTAAGCAATAATTTACTCATCTCTCTGATTGTATCCTACTAATTTCTGTTGTGTCCTTCAGACAGATGCCTTTCCCATGCTGCGAGGTTAAGAGACATACTTCTCTCTGCTCCCATTTCTTCCTTGTCACTAAGTTGATTTACTCCTCTCTGGATTTATCTGTTCTCTAGGCATGTTTGCTCAACCCCACAGAGAGTAACATCTTTCTGCCCTTGGAGCAAAGAAAAGCCACTGAACTTCTGCTTCACAAGAAAAAGAGGAGAAATACATGATCCTGCTAAGATATCCAAATCGTTCTAATATATTATTCTTTACCTTTTAAAGGCTATTGATTATTGCTATGCATAAATAAACCATTCTATGGTTCTGTGATTCTGTGATTCTATAAAAATGAGGCATGTCTCTTCTAACAACAGCTATTATGCTAAAAGAATATAATTGGTACAGCATTTAAATGTTATCCTACAGCTGCAGATGGAAGAAGATAGATCATAGAATCATAGAATCACAGAATGGTTTGGGTTGGAAGGGACCTCAAAGATCATCTAGTTCCAACCCCCCTGCCATGGGCAGGGACACCCTCCACTAGAACAGGTTGCTCAAAGCCTCATCCAACCTGGCCTTAAACACTTCCAGTGATGGAGCATCCACAACTTCACTGGGCAACCTGTTCCAGTGCCTCACTAAACCTCATTATGAAGAATTTTTTCCTAATATCTAATCTAAAATTACCCTCCTGCATGGTTATATCTTGTAATAAAGAAGGGGTTGTGGCATTCTCTTTCTCTTTCTCCTCATTTACATTCTCAAAAATAAATAAATGTGGGCTTTACAAATGGTCAGTCTGTTCAAGATGGAAAATTTCTTACTCATCCCTTGCTTTCCCCATAATCAATAAAAAATTCAAACTCTTCTACCATCAAAATCAGGTGGTCAGAAAAAAAAAAAAATTCAAAATCTCTCAGATAAAAGAAGACAGCATGTAAAGTAAAATGATAAACTCTTGCCAATAAACTATTCAAACAGTCAGAAACCATTTTACAGTTTTAATACTGGAATCTTCTCTGCCATTAGGGCAACGAAGCTGGTGAAGGGGTCTGGAGCACAAGTCTTATGAGGAATGGCTGAGGGAACTGGGGTTGTTTAGTCTGGAGAAGAGGAGGCTGAGGGGAGACCTTATCACTTTCTACAACTACCTGAAAGGAGGTTGTGGTGAGGTGGCTGTTGGTCTCTTCTCCCAAGCAACAAGCAATAGGACAAGAGGACACAGCCTCAAATTGCTCCAGGGGAGGTTTAAGTTGGATATTAGGAAAAATTTCTTCACTGAAAGCATGGTCAGACATTGGAACAGGCTCCCCAGAGAGGTGATGGAGCCACCGTCCCTGGAGGTGTTCAAAAAGTGTGTAGACATGGCACTTCAGGACATGGTCTAGTAGACATGGTGGTGTTGAGTTGATGGTTGGACTTGATGATCTTAGAGGTCTTTTCCAACCTTAAAGATTATATGATTCTGTGATTCCATGATTAGTACTAATAGTACATAGGCATAAAAATGATGCTTTACACGAACAGTAAAAACCTCTGATGAAATCCTACTTTCAAAGAAGATAGTGAGAATTTGGTCTTAGGGGGTTATTACTCATGGTTCCTGATCAAAAGATATTTAAAAGTGATTTATGGGATGGAAAATACAATAATAACAGTAGCATTTCTATGATGTGCTGTCCAGAAATTCAAATATCTCCCATGCATGTCAGTGCTAATAAACAGTGGGAAGGGTCTAGCCTGGACTTGGCTTATACTAGGCAAGAGAATATAAATAAAGGGTACATGGTTTTCACACTCATCTAGCAGCAAACATTACCTCACAACCATATTAGCATGATTTTATCATAGCTCACAATGAATTTTTATTTCTGCTGTCCCCTTTCATCCTCCATCTGCTTTTCACCGCGTCTAGTTTCTATTCCCCTACCAAACAGGAGCAGTCTTTTCCCACTGTCTTGGGAGGATGTTCATATTGGATCCCACTCCCAAAAGACAGTGTGGATAAGGTACACTGATGTTAATTTCTCTACCTACTGTGTTAAACACCTACTCAAAAGACTGCATTCTCAAGCACCTGTGTGCTTTATTACATAGAGTACTAACTCTCAGTTACATATCACACGGAGTACTAACCCTCAGTCACACACTATAAAATCTCCCTACTTCTCAGCTGCAATAGACTCACATATTACTTAAAAAAAAATGAAATAATTATGTCTCTTATGATTCATGAGAGTCTCAGGGAACTCCAGTATTAAGCATGACGTAGCCTGCAGTTTGCACATGGCTAGTTTGCTCCAGAGGGACTAATGTTAAATGCTGTGAATACGTTGTTACTCTACGACACCTGAATTCAAAAGACATAGGTCAATGCCTGGCTTTCTTTTATGAGTAACACAAACGTAGCTTGAGTAGTTGCATAATCGTGTGGCCCCACAGCAAAGATACCAAATGAAGGGGAGGTGCCTTGCAGTGCCAACAACCTCTCCCACAGTTTTCACTCTCAAAAGCCTCCTGCTCCACACATCACATTCTCTTCTTTTCCTAGTACAAAGCTCCCATTTTGCCAATCCCTCTTTCCCAAACCCATCAGTTTCCCTCAATTTTTACTCAGCACTGAGTTTTGGGGCGGGGTGATGCTCCTTTATTGCTGTGCAAGCTGAATCACTCAAGACACATGAAACCTGGAGAAAGACCCAGACATAGATACAGGCTTGCATTTTAGCACTTAGGGAATTGAGTGAGAAGATGTCTGCTTAGTAAACCAGTAGGAAGATTGTCCTGTCCTTGCAGACAATTTTTTGTATGTTCTGTTTGGTAACGTCTTTCACAGGCTTCTTTTTCGTGTGGAGCATAGTACGCTTCAGCAGGTAAGTGTGTATGATAAGAGACAGGTTCAGGAGTACACTTAGGTTGGGGATTGTGCTGATTTTGTCTGGGATAAAGTTATTTTTTTTCATAGTAGCTAGTATAAGTCTATATTTTGGACTTGTGCTGAAAGCCATGTTAATAACACAGGGATGTTTTCATTACTGCTGAGCAGTGCTGACACAGAGCCAAGGACTTTTCTGCTTCTCACAACACCCCACCAGTGAGTAGGCTGGGGGTGCACAAGGATTTGGGAGGAGACACAGCTGGGACAGCTGACCCCAACTGACCAAAGGGATAGTCCATTCCATATGATGTCATGCTCAGCATAAAGGGGCTGGGGGAAGAGGAAGGATGGGAGGGACATTCAGAGTGATGGTGTTTGTCTTCCCAAGTAACCATTACGTGTGACGGAGCCCTGTTTTCCTGGAGGTGGCTGAACACCTGCCTGCCCATGGGAAGTGGTGAATGAATTCCTTCCTTTGCTTTGCTTGCGTGCGTGGCTTTTGCTTTATTTATTAAACTGTCTTTGTCTCAACCCATGAGTTTTCTCACTTTTACCCTTCCTCCCGTTCTCTCCTCCATCCCACTGTGGGGGAGTGAGCGAGCGGCTGTTTGGTGCTCAGTTGCTGTCTGAGGTTAAACCATGACAGACATCCAGAAATGAAAGATTTGTCTGAGTCTTATCTAACCCCTGAGGCATCCATTTCCCTGACAGCTTTTTAACCCTAAATACTTAAGCGAAACAGGAGGAAAAACACGGTCAAAAGCACAGGCACAGCATGGAGTGCAGTTCTGCAATATTCTCCTCATAGGTTAAGCAGCAGGATGGCAATACCATGGTGATGTGTTTGAGTTTTATGAAACCTTTACATCTTTTTGTTTTGTTCTATTTTAATTTTGGATTTAACAAAACTACTGGGAATTTCATGAGACTTTTTGTTTCTCCTCAATTTCAGCCATTGATTTTTCAGGGGAATTGTAATAAAAAATGTGCATTTCTAACTAAATGAAAGCCTATGCTATGCAAATAATAATGATTCTACCTTGAAAGTAATTCTTGCCCTGCTTTTACGATTACCAGGGGAATAAAATTTAAAAAGGAAACAAAGAAAAGAAAAAAAAAAAAAGACAAAAAAAAAAAAAGTAAAGATCCATGAGTACCAGTCAGCCGAGAACTCAAATTTTGTTAAGACTCAAATTGAACTGATATGTTGGAAGTTTTAGTTTCTGTGTCTAGGCATACTTAAGGCTGAATAATAAAATACTGTATTTCACTATTCATCCAGTAATAGTCCTGGACTACTGAATTCAAAGCAACATTTAACAGCCATTTCTTATATATAAATGCTGCATTTAGCACTATGATTAAAATGACACTATTTATTTCTTTATTTGTAGTATTAAAGTAATTATTTTATTACTTGTTAAGAGGAAGATTTTAGATTTAGTTTTTTAATTAAAATTAAATTTGAGTATTTTTTATTTCATGCCATTTGAAATAAATGCTAAGTAAAAAACACATGCTTGAAGTGTGTTTTTCACAGTGTGGAGGACAGGCAGAGGAGGCTGAATAGCACCTTAAAACCATGGGCATGGAAAGGAAACCACAGTACCAGGGACCTAAAGCAAACCAGCAGCTGCAGCTTGTAGTCTGAATTAGACATGGGCAATGCATGGAGTTTGTGAGAACAGAATAGGCAAAAATAGCCAAGGTGATGGACAGATAGAACCAGCTCCAGAGTGTGAGTTTCCTCACTTACCTTAAGCACTCTCACAGGATAGAGTGGATGACCATGTAAAAGATTTGTGTCTTCCCATTGACAATTGAGAAAACCTAGATGACCTTCTTAGGCTCAATTTTACTTTTTAACAGCTAGGTAAATAACGTAAATCCCATTTTATTTTAAATGAATTATCTGGATTCCCTCTGTTATCCAGAATGCAAACATTTCAGCATGTTTGGAACAGGAACTGCTGACAGTGAGTTCAATAGGACATTTTAGAAGTTCAAATTTTATTTGCATTCCAAATGCAGGCAGGGAAAGAGCTAACCCTGAAGTAAAACACAGCATGGAAAGCATCATTTTGCTTTCCAACCTTCTTTTCATGTTGACGATAAGTAGCAGATGTAATGTGCTGATTATGATCTACAAAGTTTGGCAGAGAGAGTGTATACTGAAGCTGTACAAAATGGCCTCCATCCCGCCTCATTTTAGTGTATTATCTCTCATTACATGAAGCCATCCTTCTAAAGTAAATGCTGACATTGTCCATATGGGAAAAAGGATGCATTTGAAGGCATCTCCCCAGAGGGTGAGTCTGCTTGCCTTTTTTAGGTGTTTTTAACTTCAGGGTAGCAACCAGCATCATCCACAATTGTTAGAGGAACATCAAACTGAATAGCCCTTGGCTTCTGAAGTAGAAACTGTTTAGCCCTGGCTTTAGCAAAGAATATAAAATCGGATGTTGATTCCTAAGTAGCTCATTCCAGTTCAAATGTACTTATCACTGTGACAAGCTCTGCCACTCGTGCTGAAGTGTAATAATAAAGAACAAACAAACCTAAAGACCTCGGTGTCTGCCAGAGGTAGATGCAATACATCAAACATCTACTCATGATAAGACTTTTCTGAAATACTACTGCGTCCATGATAACAATTGGAGACAAAATATTACCATTTTCCTCTCAGACAGAAAAGGCTGACTTTCCCCTCCTCCCTGTCTTAAATATCACAGCCTTGTGGCACATCATTTTTGCAGTGCATAGATGATGTCCTGTCTCATTTGCTGCATCTAATCTTCTGAAAAGCTCATGTGATTTTCAGCTTTGTCCAAGCATTTTCTGAAAGTGTCTAATTTTGTCTTGATGGAAATGTAATTTCTTAGTTCACTAATACAACCATTCACTTTAGCCATTCCTTCTCTAATTTTAAAGATTATGTCTTCTTCTGATCTCATTATTATTACACTTGTCATTCAAAAGGAGAGGAGGAGAGAAAGAATTGGAATTACAGCTCCCTGATGAATTCCATCTGTGCTTATGGAAATCAGGGATGTGATGTTCATTTTGAAGTGTCACCACAGCAAAAATAGAAGTCGATTCAAGAGCAATAAAATACCCAAGTTTGGAAGGCCAACACCATGACAATGAGAGGCATATATTTTTCTCATTATCTGCAGATATTACTATAACACCTAAGAACCATAGTCACAGCAAAACCACATGGAAAGAAAAAATAAAAATCCACAAAAAAACCCCCCTAAAACCACCAAACACAAAACCCAGCATCAGCAGACACTTATTTCTTGTTTCTTTCACACAACTGCATATAGTTTTCACTACCAGTTACACAATTTTCAAATTATTATGCATTTTATAGATCCCATCTGTGCCACAGAACAGGATTTACCATAGAAAGTCACATCAAGGCGGACAGTTTTTAATTAGTTCTCAGAACAAAAGGAATTCAGAAAACCTATCTGTCTTTCCCATGTCTTCTGAGTTGTGAAGATTAATCCATCTACATAGGTCTTGGTTCTTACCATGGTATTTGAAGACCAATCCATTTGGTATCCTCCAGTGAGGAAAAAGCTTTGATTTCTGCAGTCAATTAATTAACTGAGAAAGAAGGGATTTTTTTTTTTAGCTTTCCTATCTGAGGATCTTGCTCAGACATGCACACATACATATACACACATGAAGAAGACAAATTTAGCAACAAAAAATATGGCACATATGTCCCAATAGCTATATGCCTAAGTCCTTGAGCACAGATTTTCTCTAGCCCATTTCTTCTTTGAATGGATATTTCAATTATTAAATATAAAACCTGACTTAAAAAAAAAACCAAACCCAAAACAACAATTTACTGGAAGTCATCTGCTTAGTACTGTGAGAATTGAGGCCCAGCAAAACAGGAAGAATAGTCATTTTAATCTTCTATTTAGGAAAAGCAGAAAGTCAATACTGGGTCCAGCTTTTTGATAATGAATGTACAAGTACATGGTCATAATACTCATAGCAAAACAATGCTGGGTGGACCTGCAGAGATCTCTTCTGACCCCAGTTCAGAAATAAATTCTAGGTCAATAATACTATCAGCCAGAACTCTTTAGGCATTTGGGACATAAAATTTCTTAATGTTGAATTTTACTGCCTACATCTGGAAAAAGATAGAGCAGTTATCTAAATAGAAGTGTTTTACAATAAGCAATGAAAGAAGCATAGTAGGGCCAAGTCCATAGAAACTTTAGAAAAGGATCACTGCCATGAGGCTTATGGTAACATATAATCTGAACTGCTATTTCCTTCTAATTTACAATGTGTGACATCAATCCCTACCTTTGACTTTTACCTTGGTCCTGTTCGCTTTTGAGACAATGCACCAATGTAGCCCTTTCCTTATCAATTTCCTTATGGAGACATATACCAATCCATAGAAAAGTCTGTCTTAAAGACATGTCTAATCAAGCTGCAAGTAGAATGAAAATTTGTAAAGGGCTGTTTACCTCTCCATGACTTGACAAGGCTGCTATGAAGATCTATATTTCATGAGCTCTGACCACACATCAGTTAGGACAATTGCACTACATGTAGACATGGCATAGTCGGGTTTTTTTGGCCACCAGTAACACAAAAGGCTCAGCAACACAGGCGATGGTGGGCAAGACTAACATGCCAGGCCCATGCCATTGCAAGTTCAGTTACTCAAGTCAGAATTACCTTGGAGCATGTTGAGGCATATACTGCAAACCCTTTTTTGCCTGCTGAATAAACATGCCTGTCTTCACATTTTGAAAACCAGGCTCAGCAATCTGAGGAATTTTTTCAAAGAAGCAGATGTCAGGAAAACAATTTGGAAAAGTAAACGATCATGTATATGATATATGGTATATATATTAAAAATACTTTCCCTGTGTTATCAGTATATTAGGATGCTGAAGTTGAAAGGATGTTATTTAAGTTGCTTGTTGATTTTCTGCCTTACTCTCAGCACAGACAAAGAAAATAGAGTACTCAGTTGCAGTTTAGTTTACAAGCACTTACTTGCATTCAATGAGACTGCAATCAGTCAGTAAGCTATCACACATTTCTTCTCTTGTTTTGGAACGGCTTTTCTTTTTTGTTATGTAAATAACTGCAAGGTAGATATATCAAATAAGTGGCTTTTGTAATCTCACAGGTACACCAGATACAAAGTGCACCTCTGTAAACCTCTCAGTCTTCTTATGTTAATGAGGAATGCCAGTGTGTTGCATAACACATAAAATACCAACAAAAAACCTATGTTGTTGGACTAGGGAATGAGCACTGCAGGGAGACGTAATTCAAACTGCCTCAATCTATTGGTAATATTTAAAAACACTGTTCTATCCAGTTTGACAACCTAACCACAGGAAAGGAGCAAACCAAATTATTGCTCTTCCATACAGAAATTTTCATCTTAAAGAGAAAGAAAAAAAATAAAAAGTCCTATTGTTTGTTTGTATGGTTGTTTCAACATACAGTAACTTTCCTATGGTTAGAAGTATAAGGCACTACTTCAGAGAAAGGAAAACCCAGGCATCTGGATCACCACTCCGGCATGGCATAGTGGACAGTTGAAGAACAGCAAGGGAATCAGAAAGCCAGACACAAGTACAAAGACTCAAACTATTCTTTAGGAAATGATGAGGAAAATACTTAAGTCAGTACTTGACATTTAGCAGTGTTCAAGTGTTGTTAACTGTAATTGGTGCATGTGCATACTTAAGGAGCATATATTTTAAAGACATTCCTAAACAAGAATATTTTCATCTAATGGGTGTTGTTACAGCCCTGAAGATTGAGGCATATGAATGAAACGTTTTCAGGGAGAGATAGTACCTGATACATCTGAGAAAAATCAGTCTTTTGATACGGAAGACTCCTCCGCTTTGGAAACAACTCAAAAAGACTATCTGCTTTGTCTAACTGTATCAATTGTTTTTATAAGAGATATTATCTCTACAAACTATTCTGTAATGGGACTTCAGAGTTTCATTCTATTCTGAAAAGCGACTCTGTACAAAACATTCGTACTCCAGAAATCTCTACTTCGTGTGTACACAATCATTTCTACCAAGAGGATGTTTATTCTTCAAGAGCAAGTACATCTGGAGCTCCTGTTATTGTTTTTCCTCTGACATGGTTAAAAGAACATTGCACTTTAAAGAAGACGAGAGTTTAACTGTGTACATTGTACTAAAGTTTTACTAAGGTTCAACAGCAATGCTAGTAGTTCTGAGGTATAAAAGCATCAATGGGAGTGTGAGCTGGGTTTTACTCCCACTTGTGTACTGAGCTAAACGGTTAGCTACGTTTCCATTGCAACAGCAAATTCTACTCAAGATTTTATTTTATTATTTTTTTATCAACTCCACTCTCAGGATGGTATTTTACACAGCAGTAGTGATAATTAGAGAACTGAAATGAAAGAAAAAAGTACTGTAAGGCTGCAGGGAAAGTCTTTATATCAGATTTATATAACCTTCATCTTAATATCATAAATTAATGTAGTTATGCCTTAAACAGTTAAACAACATGACACATGTGGCTTTTGAGGAGGATTAACAGAAAACCCTGTTAAAGTGAAAAAATATTACTGTGGATACATAATTGAAACAATTACAGTGTCACAAGCTCCCATACAATGTGGATTTTAGTGTAAAAGCCTCTCCTCTTTGAATAGCATACTTCAAAGCTTAGGAGTCCATTCAGTGAACTTTGGGAAGCTCTTAATCCTTTTTTTTTTTCCTTCTTTTTGCCTTTTTCTTTCCCTTGAAACATTTGTGGGCAGAGTTTTACAATATGCAGATAGTGATTATTAATTGTTATTGTTCAGTGTAACAGTTTCAATATGGCTTGTATATATGTCATTATAGAAAAATACCCATTTAGTTCAGCTTTAAATCATGTTCTTTAAATGATTAACACAGAAATGGACTGATTTACACCTATTCAACCTTGATTCCATCAGTTACGTCACATGCACATTAGGACAGAGCCAAAAGTACTTGTGACATTCCTCATATAATGAAACCAAACCTTGTTTTATCTTAATATTTCTCATTTTATAACCTTTGTTTTCTTGGCATGCATAATCACATGGGGTTTCACAAATTATGCAGACGATCTGGAGTAATCTCTGCTTTCTAATAACTGACTTCTTCCCTTTTCCCCTATCAAAATACAAAGTGTAAGTTCAGAAAAGTTGTATATGATATAATTTCTATCTAAAATTACTAAACCCATAGAGCTAGAAATATGTCAAAAAAATAACATTTGAAAAGCTGTTCTGATATTAAAATAATATTAATATAATAAAATAAATATAAATCCAAATGTGTATAATAGCACTGTAACGCCATCAGTCATAAATCAAGAAAGCAAATAATGAATCATTTAATGTTGCCACAGGAGACTAAAATCTCAACTGGTAATTAATTATAGGTATACTAGTGACTGGCTCAGGAAGCTAGCTTGTACATTTATTTTTCCTATATTTTGTCAATTGGGCTTTTCGTTTGCAAAACCATGGGATGGCACAAAGCCAGATTCATTGTAAATTTGGACTGAAGCCCTTGGTTTTTTTCCAGTTCTACAAAAGGTGAACTGAAGCATATTCAGTTTCACAAAGCTGTACGAGTCATATTTTGGTGTTGCAGGCAAACATGGTGTTCTTAGCTAAAGCATGCTTCTAGTCTCTACCCTTAAATACGAGCCCCCGTTGCTATGCCCATACAGCTAAATAAAAGAGGGCTAGACATCAATCACTGTCCGCAAGGCCAAGTGACTTGTACCAGGTCAAGGCTCATGCTGCCCACTGAAGTTTCATTTTGGAAAGAAAACTGGTTTCAGGGGACAACAGCAGATCCAGGGAGGGAGCTGACAGCTCAGCCATGTGTGTAACCAGGGGTGTAGTGCTTGGGTTTGCTTCCTGGCCTTCTCTGCAGATGCTCTCTGAGTCATGAAGTCAGAGAGTGGGTGAAAGGGGAGCAGCAGAACCATACCCAGATTCTTAACATTTTTCACCAGACTTCCATTGTTGAAAAAACCCAAACAAAACTCTCCTGTAAACAGAGGCAATAGCCCTAGGTTCCCACTGCTGCCTTCTCCTCCTGGGTATGGTGGGATCAGTCTCCCCTACACCGCGTGGTATTTCCAACACTAATTTCCTGCTTTCTGAGTGACAACTCTATCCATTAGAATACACAGCAAAATTTGACACTGAAACCCCATCAGGCATTCAGGAAAAATCTTAGCAAACAAAATTCTTAATGAAAGGAGAACCCACTATTTTCTAACGAAAGTGGTTTACACCTAACCGGTAGAGCAGATTGGAGGTGTGCTTTTCATCTCATGGAACTTCAGACATTTCCAATGAGACATTTGCATTCATGCTGTTGACCGACAATCCCTTTACAGCCACAGGCAGTTCTAGGGTATGATTCAATCACGCTTAACTAGCTGTTTACAATAGAAAAAATGTTTATGCTCTTTCTAGAATTAATGGGAAGAAAGATGACACTTAATTAAGGAGACAGTCCTCTTTAGACTTTGCTTTCATCTTTTGTGCAATGAGAAATTTAGGCAATCATCTAATCATAGAATTGTGTAGGCTGGAAGGGACCTTCAGAGGTTTCCAGCCCAACCTCCTGCTTAAAGTAGGTCCAACTAGAACAGGCTGCTCAGGGCTATGTCTGGCAGGATTTTGAATATGCTGAGCCACAGACATTCCACAGCCTCTCTAGGCAACCTGTTACATGATGATACACATGGTAAAAAAAAAAAAATCCTGTATGTTTAGTTTAAATAATTTCCTGTATTCCAGTATGTCTCCGTTACCTTTTATCCTTCCACTATTCACCTCTGAGAAGAGTCAGGCTCCAGCTTCTCTACACCCTCTTCTAGGTACCCGTGGATGGAATAAGATCTCCCCTTAGTGTTCTCTTCTTAAGGTTGAACAGACAGAGCTCTCTCAGTCTCCTTATCCATGTACTCCAGCGCCCTGATCTTCTTGGAGCTACTCCAGCAGAATTACTCCAGTATATCGACTGTTTTTCCTCTGTTGGGAGGCCCACAACTGGTCACAGTACTCCAGATGTGGCCTCACAAATGCTGAATTTCCTTGACTTTTTGAGTACACTCTTGCTAATACAGACAGTTGTACTATGTGGTGGGTCTTCTTTGCTACAAGGGCAGACAGCTAACTCATGGTTATCTTACTGTTGACCAGGACCCAAACCCAAGAAAGCAAAGATGCTTTGTAGAGGGGCAGAATCACCTCCCTCGACCTGCTGGTCACACCTCTTTTGATGCAGCCCAGGACACGGTTGGCTTTCTGGGCTGCAAGCACACACTGCCTGCTCATGTGGAGCTTCTCATCAATCACTGCCCCCAAGTCCTTCTCCTCGGGGCTGCTTTCAATCCATTCCTCGCCCAGCCTATAGCTGTGCTTGGGATTGTGCCGACCCACGTGCAGGACCTTGCACTTGGCCTTGTTGAACTTCATGCGGTTCACATGGGCCCACATCTCAAGCTCGTGATGGTCTCTGGATGGCATCCCTTCCCTCCAGTGTGTCGACCACGCCACACAGCTTGGTGTCATCAGCAAATTTGCTGAGGGTGCATTCAATCACACTGTTATTATCACCAACAAAGATGTTGAACAGTGCCGCTCCCAATACCAACCCCTGAGGAACGCCACTTGTCACTGGTCTCCAGTAAAACATCCTCTATAAAGTGAAAATCCAAAAGTAGGTAACAGGAAGACAGAAAAGACTGTCATAGAAATTCCTGGGTAAGGATGGTAAACACCACTGCTTATTTGCAGCTGGTTCCTCTCCCTCTGGTAGAGAAAGAATGTAGCTTTTTAGCTTTGCTGTTCACCATGTTTTGCTTCTGTGACTGTGCAAACTCATATGAAGTGTTAGGCTTTAGTTTGCCATTGGGTTAAGCATGTTAGAGTTTTAGAGAGCAATTTGTGTTTGTGCTTGTGTTTGTGTTCTGCACGTGTGTGTTTTCTGCTCCAGCTTTCCTGTACAAGAAGGTGGCTGGTACCTCAGCGTGACTTAGAGACAATTCAGATGGCAGGTGTCCTCACACATATGGACTACAACATACTGGAATATTCCATAGTGAGTTGCATGGTAGTGCATTGTACTATAACAAATTACCTTAAGAAATTATGATGATTACAGTAGTGAGCTGGTGAAAAGACATCTGTCAATATAGCAACAACATCTTTGCTGCTCTTTCTAACATTAGCAGGGAACCTGAGCAGTCTGTTGTCATGAATGAATTTGTTCTCAGTAACGTTTTTAAGAACAGCTATATTCCAAATATGAACAGACCCATAAAACAGACAGCTGGACAGAGAGAAGAAGAGAGGCAAAGTTAGATGTTTAAATTTTGACTATTATCTACCCTTGTTCCTACAGAAAAATAGCACAAAAAATACCGGTACATTAAAAAAACCCCAACAACCAAACATCAAAGGACTTGGTTCCCAAAATGCATTTGAAGCAAGAATGGAGGTTCAAGAGAATGAATCAAAATCTGGTAGCTGGCATTGGTCTTTAGTGTTTATTTTAACCGGGGGCAGCAGGGTGGGGGGGCTGTTCTATATTTATGTTAAGGGCAAGTCCACAGAAGAGATCACTTCTTGTGTGCATTCAAGTACCTCCCGAATTTAGACTCTGAAAGTGGGGTGTCCCCATATCTGATTTATTAGGTGTACTGTGGTGAGTTGACTCTGGCAGGAGGCCAGGTGCCTACCAAAGCTGCTCTATCACTCCTCTCCTCAGTCTGCCTCAGCATGGTCTTCTCCATGGGCTGCAGGGGAATCTCTACTCCAGCCCCTGGAGCTCCTCCTCCTACTACTTCACTGACCTTGGTGTCTGCAGAGCTGTTTCTGTTACATATGCTCACTCTTCTCTCCAGCTTCAATTGCTCCTGATGTAGCGCAGGTTCCTGCCCCCCCACACCCCTTCTTAACTGTGTTATCCCAGAGGCACTACCACCGTGGCTGATGGGCTCGGCCTTGGCCAGTGGTGAGTCCGTCTTGGAGCCGGCTGGCATTGGCTCTATCGGACCTAGGGGAAGCTTCTGGCAGCTTCTCACAGAAGCCACCTCTGTAGCCCCCCACTACCAAAACCTTGCCACGCAAACCCAATACATTTACCCAGAGCACACCAAACACACTGAAAATATTTGCATGCTACACAAAATAACACCAGTTGCAGGACCTCTGTATACAAAACCTAGCCCTCATCTAAGGACGCTGACTTTGCATGTCTCCATTTAAAGAGAGAGGCTTATTTAAACAGAATTTAGAGAAAAAATATAACCATGGCTTTGCTTTGTTTTCCCTAATGGAGGACACTTTTCCTTTCTGAATATGGGAGTTTAGGGTAGCCAGACTCCCTTTATATGAGCCATTGTGAATACCACCTTATATCTCCCTTTAGATATTCCCATATGTCTATTAGACCACCTTTCTGAAAGAGGAACTAGTAAGAACTTAGCTAAAATTTTTATATGTGTAAATCTTGATTTAAAGTTGTTTTCCAGATATCTTTTTGTTTCCTCAGAACATTCTTCCTCTCTTCCTCCCATTACTTTTAAATCGTAGTTGTTGTCTGAAGCTTTCCATAGTGCTTATTCATGACTGCACTGGCTTTCAAGTTTCCCTTGATATTGAAATGGCTAAATTGTAAGTTTATAATGTATGATTTAGATTTAGATTTTTTTCTTTCTTAAATGGAGAGTAAAACTTAAAGGAGAGCACAGCTGCAGGAAGTATTATTGAAACCCTGAGTACTTTGTCATTTTGAAATCACCCTCCAGTTGCCACACATATACATAATAAAATCTGATGCTATGCTGTCATATTTATTGTTTTACTGAATTTTTAACATTATTCTCATTCCTGATGTCATCACTGAGTAACAAAATCACAGTAATCTGTAACTAACATGATAAACTTTCCTGAGCACAAAAAATAAAAATAAAGATAACTATCCTATGACTAAAAAAGGAAAAGCGATAGGAATAGAGGTAACTAGAAATGTGACCCATGAGGGAGGGAGTACTACAGGCTGTTATTCATATCTATTATCTTTCATGAAGCCCCCATATGCATTAAGCACTTAAAGGTGAGAATGCTCAAGGTATGTGAGATGAAAATAGATTAGCAGAGGGTAGGAATATTTGCAGTGCATTCCTCATATGTTTTAATTTCCTCCTCTCCAATCTATTCTTACAGATAGGTAGATGTTAGTATACCGATGCTAGTTTGGAGGGCTCTGTGATGGAAGAGTCAGGATTACCCTCATCCGTTGTTAAGCAACAGTTGTTAAGCAACAGTACATAATAAAGCTGCTCTGCTGCAGAAATGTGGTATACCAGACATACTGTCTTTTATTAAATGTCTTCTTAGCATTGGAAGGAGCATCAAGCTTGATTCTGTGTTCTGCCGGATTGGTTTAATTCTAGCGAATTTGTACACTTATAACAGTGAAGTGCACTGACAGGAGACTCAAGTCCCAAAATTATAGAAAGGTAAAATACACTGTATAATAAACAGGTAAGCAATGACTTTGTAGAAGTATTTTCTTTCTTTGTTCTCTGGGGTTTTTTTTAGTCTTTTCCCAACATAAATTAATATTTCATGTTACTCAGATTTGCTAAAACTCCCAATTTTTTAATATACTGGGTGCTTCCCTCCAAATCCAGTTTCTGGCTAGCAGACAAGAAAAATCAAATTAATAATTTTGAAATTAATATTTAATAAAAATGGATCTTAACCAAGCAGATGGGACATAGTATAACATTTTTTTTAGTCTCCAGTGTCTAACCCTTTTTCTCCCACTCTGGGAATTCTGGCTAATGATAGGCTATTATGGAGAAAATTCAGTAAACACTCTATATCAATTCACACTGCATATAAATAAGCCATTTCAATCCATAAATCAACTTATTATAAATGATTTTGTATGCAGCATGCTGAAATATAGTTCACAGGGAAAATGCGCTGCAGGATATTTTAGAACAACCTACTCAATAGTGTTGAGGTTGTTCAAGATTAAAATTAAAACAATAAACTTCACTCTGGATGTGTCTTCATTACCAAAGCCCTGGATCATTTACTTTAACAATGTCAACCTGCTCTCACTATCACATTCAATTTAATTAGGAAAGGAAGTAATATGCAAGAGCACACCTCATGGTGTTCCATTACCTTGGAGGAAAGTGCTATCAACTTCCAGAAATAAAAGACAGCCTTGCCCTCTTCCTCTGTTTTTTCCTCTGTGTTGTGGGAACTATATTCTGGAATGGGGAAAGGGAAACTATGACATGTCAGAAAACCATCTAAAAACAGAGCCTTCAGAGGGGGAGATGAGTGTGGGGAAATAAAAGGAGCTCAAGCAGTGCTTGGTTCTGCCCCTTTACGTTCAGTGAGAATTTGATGTTGGCATCTGTAGGAATGAAAGTGAGCCTCAGCTCGTGCTCTTCTCTTTTCTGACGGAGGGAAGAAGATAAGGGCCCTTTGTCTCTAAGACTGGCCATGCAGTGGCATTGATGCATGCTGTCTTTTCACCTGCCAGTGGTCTACGATTCACTCTGCAGCAGCTGGAGCCAGAAGTCATCTCTCTCACAACAATATCTAGCTCTAGGTTCTTTTTTTCTTTTTTTTTTTCTTTTTTTTTCCTTTTTTCTAGCTAGTCATTTAGAGAGGGGGTAGATAAATTGCTAAATATTCTGTCAAGTCAACATAGCTTAAAAGACCCTCAGTTTCCAAAAATACTTTTCTATTATAAATTGTTTCCGTTAAGAATAGCAGACTGTCCATCCTACAATCATACAATCATTCCCCCCCCCTCCGCCCCTCTCTTTGTAGATCAAGAATGGAGTCCTTACTCAGCTTATATTTCATCCTTATTCATACAGCACTTCTGCTGACTCTGAACTGATCAAGGAAAGAAAACCTGAGTCAGGAATTGGCTGCAAATTAGGGAAGATGAGGCAGCTACTTCCTAGTTTAATGGCTAAAAGCACAACAATAAATCTCTGTGCTTCCCCATTTAGAGAGCTAATCAGTACATTTACACAGCTGGTGTAAGCTTTGTATGGTTGGGGTTTTTTGTTTGTTTGTTTGCTTATTTTGTTTTATTTTGCATTTAGCTGTAATGAAAAAGGTGCACATATGCATATTTGTCTTAAATACTTCACAAATCTCTAAGGGGAGAGGTAGCAAATGTGCCTATCAGAAGCCTCTGTTGCACTAAACCATTGGCATCTAGCAACAAACTTTGCAGTTAAGTATTACTGTGTTGTTACAGTTCTCTGTCCTTATCTCCTGCTCTTGAGCTGGACATGAGAATGACATAAGAGCTTCAACAGGATCTCTGCACCAGCCAAAAATCTTTCAAGACAGAGGGACAGTACAACTGTCACATTGGATTAGAGTCAAGGTCTATCTAGTTCAGTGCTCAGAACCAAAAGGAGGTCAGCAACGAACAGATGTGAGATAATACAGCCATACAGAGCCTCCTTTTAGACATGAAACTGGCAGATAAACCTCAGTTACAGGGTAAGCAAGTTTTAGGTCAGCTCTATTTCACAAGAGGTCATCAAAGTTACTCTGGCCCAGCTAAGGATTTGGACAAGTGAATGGGTTTTTGCTAACTTAGTTCGGTGGTATCCTGTAGGGGAAAAACCAAACCCCATGCCTCAAGTAAGAATTAGTTAAGCTGATATGAAAAGTTAAAGAAGTATGATCCAAGAAAAAGATAAACAAACAAACAAACAAAACCCAACAGAATTTGTTTAAACAATAACTAAACCTCTGCTCAGTCAACCCAGATATTCATAGTTTCTCTTAAACTAGCATAACACAATCCACGTTGCCACCAAAAAAAGAAACAAAAACACCCCTCCACCCCAAAACCAAACAAAAAAGTCAGCCAAATTCACTTCTGTGTGATCATTGGAGGTTCCTTATAGCTGTTTTTATTTTATCATTGGTGACTGCTTCATACAGCTTCACGGAATCTGTATCTATGTTAATAGAGACTCTTCATTTTGCAGCTCTCCTGAGGCTATCACTCCTCAGCCTTCCTTATACTTCTACAGTCCAGCAATAAAACTAATCTCAAGCAAGATGGAAAAAGAGAGATCCTTCTCATAGTTATGAAAAATGGGAAAGCCACCTCCTAGTACTGTAGCCTCTGTAAGACTGAACTGGCAAAGAGAATGCACACACAGACACGTGCACGTGCATGTGTGCAAGCATGAGCACACAAATTAGCAATGCAGATAAACCTATACTATCAAGGTGAACTACCAGTGGAAGCTCTTATATGAACCTCTGAAAATATCCCCTGCTGCATTAATCTCATTTATCCCACACGGTTTATTCAGCTCCAGAAATAAGCGTACCAAAAAGGCTGACTGGGATAAGACCAGGAATGACCTCATTAACATTTAGCGCCATCACTATAAAATGGAGAAGATAATCAGAAACAGGAGGAGGAAAGATAAAAGGAACAAAGTATAAAAAGAAAAAATGATTTTTTGGCATTGTGCTGTTGGACTTTGATGGATCCCTATTGTCAAATGAGTGTAATTTGTAAAGATCAATGGGTTTAGTTAAACTCCAGTCCATGGTGTCCCATCTTCTAATTCATTTACACAGCATATGTGTTTTCTTTTGTAAAGAAAGGAGTATAAGGTCATTTTCAAGCATTTTTATTGGTGTGGGGTTTTTTGTCTGTACAGCTCAAACAAACTGTAAAGCTCAGATACTTAATGGGTACTTTAGCCAATATTCTTTGTCTGTAAGGTGAAATATGTCTGATAATGATTGGGAAGATCGTGTTTCAGTACTTCCCATTAAGAATCAGCACTTACCAGGCGCTGCTGTTGAGGGCACTGCATACTCCAGTAAGCTCCCAAACATAAATTCCAAGTGCTGCCATAAAGCTGTCTGTATTTCTCCAACTCCTTATCTCTTCTTTAACCTACACATAGGTACACACTCCTAAATTATGAGAGCTCATGAGCTCTGTCCCTTGCAGCTGTGAAGTACTTAGACTATCACATGGTTCCTCAGGGTCTCAGTGGCTCTCCCTCTCCACTCTCCATTGCACCTCACACTGCTGGGTGGTTGTGCTTAGGATGCCCAACAACCTCAGTTTTTCTGGTCCCTTCCTCCTCCAAATCCCTACTGATGAGCATGACTACTTATCACATTTTGTGCTGACAGACTAAAGTGACTGCCACTAGCAGATATTCTACTGCACTTGCCTGTGAAGTACTTTCTTACCTCTGAGGGTCAAACAATTATCAGTATCAGCTGGTCTGGAAGAGGCACTAATCAAAAATATAGTATAATTGATTTTAAAGGAATTGCTAAGCATTCTATGAGAGCTTCAAACATAGCCAAATAATTCCCCTTGATAGCAGAATTGAACATGTGCTGTCACAGTGCAAAGTGAGATTTTCTTTTTTAAGTCTAGTTTTGATTTTAATAAACACCAATTTCTATCCTAGTCACCAGAATCCAATGACTCTTATGGATTCATTACACACCAACAGTAATTCTGTTGGTACAGTTGTACCTTTCAAAAGGTTTAAAATATTTTGTCTTTCATTTAATGAAGTTATGACACTTTTAAAAGCATCTTAGAGCATTTGAACAAAGTAGACCCTGAAATCAAGAATCATGTATAATAACTATACTTACAAATATAAAACATATGTAATTCCATACTTTTCTACAACCATGAAGAAGCAATAGTAAGCTATCAGCTGGCTGCTTTTGTTAGCTAGAAGATCTGATATTTGCTTTTCTTTTCTATTTTAATCAAGAATGACAAAGTCCTTAATGAATTCTGTCTACAAATGACAGTTTGGTGAGCTTAGGGAACACCCCTCTTTAGACATGTTTTCATCCAATGGTAATTAATTGACCCATATTCTTAGAGAAGTTCTTGCTTTACATTAGAATGCACATTCTCTGCAAAAACTAATTTTTACATAATATGCTTCTTTTATCTTCATATCATACAGACATTTACTTGTCTGAATCCTTCTTGCTCTCTTTCTTTCACTTTCAGTGATTACTTTATTGCCAGCTATTGTCTGATTCTGTTGAATCATTTTATTTCTTGTAATTAAAAAAAAAAAAAATCTTCATCTGTTAATCTAGAACATTTTCTACTGAAAACTGAATATGACTTCCATGTATTTTCCTCACATTTTTGGTCATATAATTAATTTTCTCCTGTGACCTTCTGGCAAACAGAAGTAATTCAGAGAGAACTATTTTGTGACTAATGCCATCTTTAATCTTTGACTTTCAACTTCCCATTTTCTCTTTACTTAATTCTATGGATTGACCTGGCCTTTACTTGTCAGCACCCTCTTGCAATGACTACTGCAAATATAGGTTCCAGCAACACCCACATTCTAGCATTTGCAGAATTCTTCTACCTTTCTGTTTTAAAGAAGAGGAAATACTTCCCTCATGCCATCTCTCCTGGTTTAGTCCTCCTTTCTATATTTTATTTTAAACCATAATTTTCAGTACTTTCTTAAACAGATCTTCTCCCTTACAGATCATCTGCCACCAGTCTTTCTACTTAGCAGAGCTGCAACACAGCTAGAGTTAGCCTGCCTTCCTGCAGTTCCACCCATTTGAAACATCTTCCTTTATCTCTCAGTACAATTGATTCACCAACTCTCTTCAGGCCATGGTTCAAATGCCAAGGTGATATTGGTGCAAAAAACCTTATTGCCTCAGTTATCTCAATCTTTTCACACCTTTAATTTAAACTTTAATAAAACTTCACAATACATCTGAAGAGTATGTAATTTTTAAAAGCATTGGAACCATAAACAATTCTTACTTTCAAGAAAAAATTATTTCAAAAATGTGAAGTAGATCCTAAGTGTTACATACTGCCTATGATTCATCACACTAGAAAAATGCATTTAAGATTTACTTTCATTGGGTATATATTTTGCAGTAATGCCACAGAGCAGAACATCATAATGCATTACAACTTGCATTAGCTCCCTAGGGCTACAGCTTCAATAAATTGGCTGGTATCTACAGTCAATATTTCTTAGTAAGTTCCTGAACAAAGGGATTAGTAAGACTTCTATCCAGCATATCCACAATTGTGTTTTAATTCCACAGCACTATTTGCAAGAGTAGCAGTTTTAGTCCTGGTGGATTGGCCAAATTCCGATTGAGGATTTGCATTTTGCATACCTACTTTGCCCCTGCAGTTCAATTTGATATGTTTTGGCTCATCACTTCCTGCCTTAATACGTTGTAGCCTGATGCCAAGTATTGTTAAACAGCTGCTGTACTTCCCCTGAGAGGATTTCAGTAATGTGTGACAAATTCCTACAGATATATCGAAATAAAAGGTGCTGCAGTGGGTTGTATAGCGTCTGAGGACTCAAATGGGACTTTCATCTCTCTAGTGCCTCATTTTCACAGCTTTCTTAGGAAGCAAAGAAGGAATTATCTACATAGTGAAATAAGATGGATCTGAGGGACCTAGGTATCAAGGGAAATCCTCATATAACATAGGAAAGTAAAAAAAATTTAAAAATCTTACCTACTGTAAAGCAGACTTGAAGAACCATTGACAGATAAAGACCTGTAGGGGCTTCTTTCTTGTCACTCCCATAAAGACATTTGGTAGGTTGATGGCTTCCCAATTTCCTTTAGATAATATAGCTTCTGCAAATTTATGACAGGTGGATAGAAACTGAGAACTAACCACAGTATTATCCAAAGGTATAAAATAATGCCTTATCTTCGAGTATTTTGTTACTGTATTTTAATAACAATATGTTAAATAATTGTTATTAGTAAGTAACCTTATTATCTTCAAATTTTAGTTACCTGTTCTCAGCATCACTGCTCTCAATACTTAGTAGAACCAGCACAACTCAAAAACCAGTAGATAATGTAAATGTGATTGAAGTTGTATTCAAGATAAAACTAATGGAACATCCTCATTTTATGATATGCTTCCTTTGCTTCCTTACAGCATGAGAGAGAACAGAGCATACCACTATCTAAAAAGGTGGACACAATAACTACCAGCTGTATCAGGAAATGGAAATCTATACATGTGGTTTTTACAGTGCTTGTAAAATGGTATCTCCTGAGTATTATTCTCTTAAATTTGAAAATCTAAACAAAAATCTTGCAAGTCCTTACAGATTACATAACGGAGGATGCTTATTTGAGCATAAGCTTAAGGTGAAGCAAATATATCAGAAGCAAGGGAAAACACTAGGACTGCAGCTCATGTGTTTCTTTGTAGGACAGCACTGGACACACTGTCATAACCGTACACTTACACCTCAATGAAGTTAACGGGACTTTAACTAGAGATTAACCCTGTACTTATGCTCAACAGCTGCCCTAAATATTCCCAAACAGTATTAGACAGAAGTTGTTGCTTGCTGGTTTCATGACTTGTAAGAACGAAAGCTGAAGCAGGGATGAAATGGTGAACAATAGACATACCAGATTGGCAGCGGGTTTGAGCACAGCTCTTGCTATCCTAACTGGACACTAACCTCTTGTGCCATCTTCTGACAGAAGGCTTGAGTAATCCTCTTTTCAGTCCCTATGGCAGCTTTCAGTCAGTGAGGTACTAAGCATCTCTGCGTACCCTTTCTTGATTTTGCTTTTACATTCATGCATGCAATGTTGCACATTTACATTACAGAATGAAGCCGTAAACTGCACTTCAGTAGACCTATTCAGGATTTAACAATACGTCTGAGAGGAGAATATGTTCCATTATCAATATTCTCCTGGCCTACCAGTGCTAGTATCAGCCCCTTAATCAGGAATGTAAGATAATGAGAAGTATTTATATGATTTGCAGGTTAAATATAACCAAGGCAGATTGACTTAGACACAATATACTAGCAGAACGTATTAGTAATTAATATTGCAGACAAGGGATACTTAACAGGCTTTAAGCACTGAATTACTCTGAAAAATTAATGACTTAAAGAATATTATGCACTTTAAAAAGTCTTGGAAAAATATAGTGTTTAATACATCATTAATTGGATGCTCTGAAAATACATATATTTTATCCAAAGACAGACACTGTGCAAAATGAAACAATGGAATTGAGATCAATAATGTTCTTGACTGCATGGGATGACATCTCTTTATAAAATGTCCTTAACCTTGAAAATAGTACAGGAAAGGGCAAAAAAGAAAACATTAAGAAGACACATGCCTGCACTAAAGACGTTTAAAATTATATAGGCAACATTTACTGTGTCCTAGGGATTGTCAGTGTACTGGCTGCAAATGAGGTTTGCTGGCTAGACGTCATGTGTGTGACAGAAATTCTGGTATGGAAAAGGCAATCCCACCATCTCTGCTCTGTTTGTACTAATCTAAGGCCATATGTTTAACAGTGTACACATTTTATATCCACATCTGCTGCTGCCATCTCCCTTTTGTCCCTATTTCCCACCAAGCCACAAAAAGCATTGCAAACAAGAACAAAGGACATTCTGCTAATGGTGAGTCCAGGCCAGTAGTAAACTAACTGTGTTTTGCTTTGTTTCTTCAAATTATTAACTTCGTCTCCAATGCTGTTACTGCATTCCTGCTAGTTTCTGTGCACTTAAATTTTATACAAAGAAAGACCCATTAGTATCTGCCGCTGTCAGAAAATTTCAGATTTGGAAATTTGAATAAGTCTCAGCTTTCCTAAGATCCCCTAGCTTTAATTAGTATTCCATGAGTCAAATAGATGAGTCTCTTATAAGGAGACAATGAAGTAAAGTAGTAGTGTTCCATAATGGAAATGCATTTCTTTGATCCTAAAATCTAGTAAACAATGAAATATCTTATTTTTGTTTTTCCTTTTATTTAGAGTTTAATAGGAATTAGACTGAAGGGTTGGAGGAACATATTATCCTGTAGTAAACCTTCACATCTATTAAACAATATTTTAAATTAGGAAGTTCTATTGATTAACCAAACCAATATACCTCAATATTCATGGAACAATTGAAATCTATTTTCTGAAATGATACGTCTTCTCAATGTCTACTTAACAGGGAATGTCATGAGTCTTGAGGAAATGAAGGTTTGTTAAAGGGCTCCTATTAATTCAGTCTGATTACCATTGAATCTTATAATCAGCCTCATATTTTAGTATGAATAACATGCAATTTCAGAGCCTGTGAAACAGCGTTTGGTTTGTACATCTTTATCAACATCAATCCAAGCTGCAAGTTACTTATTAAACAGTACAATTTGGTTTAAATGCATCTTATAAAATGTGAATTTCTCATTTCTGTATTCTCGCTAATTTAACTTTCAGACAAACTATCATTTGGAGAATTTGTAAATACTGGAAACATGGATGGACTTTCATTGTGTACTGATCCTGCCATTATAAAATAGTCTGTGAATTAGTAAGAGTGTGGAAGGTTGTGGTTCCTTTTCTCCATATCTTCTTACATATCTAACTAGAGTGCTTTAATGTATATCTTCTGTAGGATAATATGTTAAAGCTACTGTACATCTTTAAGAGGCTGTTAGACACTGATTTCCCATAGACTGCAATCAGCTCTTTGAAATTGTAGTGTTTGTGACAGAATAAACTCCATTAACTTGTTTTATTATTACTGTGTGCAGTCAGGAGGAGCAATGCTGCAGAACATGATGAAATGACTAACAGTCTTCATCAGTGCACAGCAGAATGTTTTCTTCTTACATAGAATATATAATTATTGCTCACATAAACAGGTAGATTTTTTTCATATTTCTCAGGTAATACTGGGAAATCTAAGACTCTCATTCATGGGAGGAATAAAAATAAATTAAGTTTTCCCTTCAGTCCAATTTGTTACAATGCTGCTGCTGTAATTTTTGTCTATGTTATAGAGAATGATACATCAAATAAAAAACCAATTCGAATTCAATTGGTTACTATAATGACAGAGTAGTTCGACAAAGCCAAAGGAGCTTGAGAAAGGAAAGATTTACTGACCAGTTGACTCCCAGAGGTCCATTAGTCAAATTTTGACAGCTTGTGCACAAGGTAAGCTGCCAAGCAGAGTAAATGAAACAGAATGAATCCAGCAGATGAAAGTATAGTTTACCTTATGTAAGTAAATATAAGACAGATACCACAGAATCACTGCATATTTCAGAAGCAGGTATTCTATACTGCAGACGGCACAGCTGCCAGTATTTATCTGAAGAGAGAGGTATTCTCTTCCAGAATAACTCTTACAGCATTAGCCACTTCAGAAATATAAATGACTTTTTCTCTTCTCCTTTGCCTCCATTTTCTGCTGGCTTTTTGCTTTGCCAATTTAAGATGAAAGCCAGGTTTTGAGCTGACTGGCTGCATGGGACTCCCAGTATAAACTTCAAGCATATTATATTTTAGCCTAACAAAATATAGGAAACATGAAGCTGAGCAATCACAAAGGAAATGATTGAAAGGAAGAGTTGGTACAGATGTAGAATGATGAGAAGCAAGGAAAAAAAAACACATTAAAATCCAATCCAGTCTATTTTTGCTAGCAAAAAAAATGAGTTTATGATTTGCAGATTGAATATAACTAAGCAGAAAGGTATTTTTCGTAACAATGATTTATAGGTTCTACTCTTCTACTGGAGAAGAGTTCTTTTTATGTTATAGCAGTGTCTGTTCTTACTATTATAGTTAAGGGGATGTCAGAATTTTCATTATATAAACCCCTATATTCAGGGGCTTGTAATTTGGCCATAAAAATTCACAGTATACTGACACTTGAAATAAGATTTTAATCTGAGAGTGGGTTTTTTTAATGCATTCTAAAAATATATATAAAATCATTAGTCCAATTTTAAACTAATAGCAAAATGAAAATTCTCATGTTTAGTCTCTTCTTATTCAGCTTGTGTGTTGTACATTGTATTTCTTTCAACACCACATTATGGGTTCTGGTGTTGTACGGCACATACACGTCTACCAATACATACATGATACATGTATTCCTGAGTAAAAATAAAAAATCTTATTGATGTAAAAAAAAAAAAAAAAAAAGGAAGAAGGAAGAAGAAGAAACACAGGCATTGTGAATGCCTAGCAGCTACTGACTCTAATTTTGGGCAGAGGTTTCAGGCTGTGGATCTATAATATGCAAATGCATATACTAGTGCCAGTATTCTGAAGGTCAGAATGAAGTATAAGTTAAACCCACAAAGGTCAGAAATTAAGTGTTATGGCTGAAACTCTGTCCTGAAAGGACAAGAGCATCCATTTCACTCGGCACAATAATGTAAAAGTTCACAAGGTAAAGAGCCTTGCTCACCAGGCATAAACTCTGAAAAGCATTTGAAAATTATGCTTTCAGAGCCACACTGCTGGAAGAGGGCTTCTTGCTGCAAAATGACATCTTTGTAATACTGGCAACATGGAAAGAAGCACAACATATTAGTTGTTAACCTATGTTAACGTTTAATAGTTATACTCCTGACAAAGAGAACATCTAAGTTCTCATATGATTCTATGAAAAATAAATCTAGCTACTGGTACCTGTGTTAAAAATCAACATTGGTTCTTTTCCTGAACTTGATTTAGTACATCCAGCTGTGATGCAACGATGGGTACATAGACTACTTTACCTCCATTTGTGCACATTATGGACCATCACTTTAACATGGAGTTTTGAATTGTATATGTCTTCCTTTTCTCTTGTGGTTTCTATCTCAAACCTGGTCTCAGACCACACTTAGAGGATCTACAGGCATCATGTCTCTGATTTTGTTAGTGATCCTTTGCACTATCGTCTTCTGGACATCAGCCCACTTCCTCCTTACTGCAACACAGAAATCATTGGTATTGGTGCAGTTGCAAGAATGGTTACTCACTCAATAGGCTAACATATGATAGAGCACTTTGCAGACAAAAACTCCTCTTCATCTCTGAGATCTTGCTGTGTAAATCTAAAAATCATTCAGTTCACATAGAATCATAGAATCATAGAATGGTTTGGGTTGGAAGGGACCCCCTGCCATGGGTAGGGACAGCCTCCACTAGACCATGTTGCCCAAAGCCTCATCCAACCTGGCCTGGAACACTTCCAGGGATGGGGTGTCCACAACCTCTTTGGGCAACCTTGTTCCAGTACCTCACCACCCTCACACTAAAGAATTTCTTTCTAACCCCTAATCTAAATCGACCCTCCTTCAGCTTAAACCCATTACCCCTTGTCCTGTCACTATACTCCCTGATAAACAGTCCCTCACCATCTTTCCTGTAGGCCCCTTCAGGTACTGGAAGGCCGCAATTAGATCTCCCTGGAGCCTTCTTTTCTCCAGGCTGAACAACCCCAACTCTCTCAGCCTGTCCTCAAAGGAGAGGTGCTCCATCCCTCCGATCAGCTTCGTGGCCCTCCTCTGGACTGGTGCATGCAGCACCACATCCATCGTGACACCTATGACACTTCTAACAACATTTCCACCCAGGCCTTTCTTGAGAAGTTGGAATATCTTGTGTTTTGCCAAGGGGGGGGCAGCTGTTTTTCAGAGCTGTTTTTCCTGCCTTTGTGCCGCCTCGTCTCAAAATCTTTTCTGCCCCGGACCTGACAGTTTATAGGGTGACTGTGAAAGGTTCTTTTTCCCAGATGCAGCAGTGCTGACCTGAGATGGCAAAAACTGTAGAACTGCAGAATGCTTTAGGTTGGAATTGACATTTGTAGTTTTCTGGTACAAACTTTCTTCTTAAAGCAGGGCTAATGTGATGTCAGCTTGTTCAGGGCCATGTGCAGCTGAGTTTTGAGTACCTGCAAGAATGGAGATTCCTTAGATTCTATGGGCATCCTGTTCCAGTCTCTGACTGCCCTCATTCTGAAAAGCTTTTTCTTTATGTTCAGGGAACCTTCAAAGCAATTTTTGTCTGTTGCGTCTTATTCTTTTGTTAAGCACTTCTATGAAGAATATGGCTACTGTGACGAAAGGTCACACTGCATCGTTGATATACTCTCCCATTCGATCCTGGGAGACAGCAGTTAGATCCCCACACTTACATTCTTCTTAATGCTGGACAAACCAGTTCCCTCAGCTTCACCTGCTGCACCATATGCTTCAGCCCCTTAACCACCCCCATATTTTAGTGGTCCTCTGTTGGAATCTCTCCAGATTGTTAAGCCCTTCCTTTTACTGGAAATACTGTTTTATGTCTACTTCCTTGTACAATGTGGTTGGGTGTCTTGGATACCCTGACTCTGATTCCAGGAGCACAGTGCAGAGACTGGACGGCACTGGCCCTGGACCAGCAGAGCTATTTCACTTGAATCGCCTGCCTCACTGCCTGTAATGCAAATCATGCTTCAACTGACAATTAATAACTACTGCCTTAAACAATGAACAGTAAAGCTTCACATTGTAAAAGGAATAATGCAACTGCTGCCAACCTCTGTGCGAAACATTTTGAGGCCAAATGTCAGATTACATGTTAGCTGACAGTACTGATAATGGTCTCAAGAGTATACACAGTGGAATATTCCTGGTGAAATTCATGTGAGAAATATATTGTTTCATTCAGCTTACAGTAAGTGTCAGCAAACACAATTTATTCAGTTTCTCTCCCCCACATACAATATTCTGCTACAAATTTGCAGAATTAAAAAATAAACTTATAAATAACCTGCCTTTTTATCTAGTGTTTTGAGAAGTTCTACAAAAAAATCACAACTGCTTGCAGAGAAAACTTTGGCTTAGTTCCCCATGTTAAAATTCACTAGTCATAGCGCGACTTTCATGCTATTAAATGGATGACTGAATGTTTCACTATCACTAGCTGATGCCTTGATGATATGCTGTTTAATTTCCTACGAAGTATACACAAGGATCTCTCAGCCATAGGTCCTGACTGACCAGAGGTGCCACATGAATGCACAGATGCAGTAACAGAGTTAATAGAGCTGAGTGGTGTTGCAGAGTAATTTCTGGAACTACATGGATGGAGTAGAAGGATCTTGAATGATCTTTTTCTTCAGAAGTCTCTCTCTTAGATGGTAAACCACTACCTTTTGTAACAGCTGAAACTGGAAGATAGATTTCATGGCCATCTTATAAAGAGTACTATACTATGACTACTTCAGTGAACTTTAAAGCTTACTTAAATTTTCAAGCTAGTCACATTAAACATTAGTATCCATTTCCCCTTGTAGAATGGTACTCTATTTCAGTGACCATCATCTGTAACAGAATTAATCTTTCTTCAGGATGTAGGATCAAAATAAATAAAATTTAATATCTGACATTTTCAATGAAATGTTCAGCATTGTCACATGCAGTGTTACATGGCAGGTCTCACCTTTACATGAAAACTATGCAGGTTTATTTTAGACCCTTCAAATTCAGACATTGAACTTCTATGTACTAAGGAAGTTTCTTAAGTTACCAACCTCAAATAAAATGTCAGTGTTACCAGTTGCAGAAAGATTAGGGTTGATAGGATCAAGAATGCAAAAGTACATGATCACTGCATCCAGAATTTGGGGTTACTTCAAAAATGAATCAGTAATTTGTGAAAAATGAAGAAGAAAATGTTGCAGGAGTACACTGTAGGTGAATAACTCCCCAGGTTCCAGGTCAGTGGTAGAACTTATGGGTCTAGTCTCCCATGATCATCCTAACTGTAGCATACTGCTATAATTTAATTTGCTAAAAATGACTGAATGAAATCATTGTGAATCTTGTAATATTACCCCATAATAATGGATGAATACAAATATGAAATCACTGTAATGACCTCCAGAGTATGTTGGTTATGCTATGGTAAATATCTTTTATTTGCAGAGGTATTGATTACACTGCCAAAATAAATTACCTTGCATGAATACATTCTGGGAAACAAGAATTTAAATTTCTAGTCTAGATCTTCAGCTGATGAATATGGATAAAAGCTCATTGATTGCATCTAATTCTCATCATCTAAAGCTTTGACCCTCCATATTTACTGCAGTGAAGATATAATTTCCTATTCCTAAAAGAAAAAAAAAAAAAAAAAGACACTGCCACATATTCCAACTATTCCTTGTACGTTAAATCAAAATCAAGGTCAAATACAACTTGAAATACATTCACATAGTATTGCAGATACAATCATGCAGGCTAATTTGGAATGATGATTAATTACAGTTGATTTCTGATTCCTCTGTTTCAGTCCACATCTACAAAACAGAAAATGTTAGTGTAGTACCTCTGTGTCCAACGAATTTATCCAATTATGAATCAAAGACTTGATACTATTTCTCATTTTTCTGTTGAATATCTTCTTCATTGAGTAATCCAATTATATTCAATAGGAGGAAGTTAGTCACCTGAACTAAAGATGGAAGGAATTGACTCTTATTACTTAAGTAAACTGTTTTGAGTCTTATGTATTACTAATGCAGCATAATTGCAGACAAGTGCAGCTGTTGGTAGTTGTTTGATGATGACTCATGCAGCTACGGATAGCAAAGCTCTTTTTACTAAAACCAGTTAAGACCCACCAAGCCTAGTATTAATATCTGTCCGTGTTTCTATATATTTTGGACTATAGCTATGATAGGAACCTTTCTGGAGTTGAAATTTCCTGGTAAAAACTTTACTTTTATATTCAGCTTAAAAATCTGGTAAGGCTTTTTCTCATATAAGAAAATTTGATCCACCATATTGAGGCAGCCCCCCTGTGAAACTTCTAGCAAATACTATATTTCTTTAGAGTTCAAAAGAAAACTCTTAAGGAAAAAGTACCTGTCTGTGTAATCTGAATATCAAGTTTCATTCCCTGTAAAGAAGCTTCTAGACTTGGTCTGCTCCTCTTAGGATTCAATGTGTTTCCTTGAAACAGTCATATTGCATTTTTAATACAGGGCCAGGTGCAAATATACAGTTGGGTACTTTATGTAAAACTAAGGTATAATGAAGATACCTAAAATATAATAAACAGCCAGCTAATCTTGTTGTAGATACTTGTATTTTCATGAGATTAGTTATTTGAGTGTTCGATGTTCTCCATGTCTAACGTCTTTTCCCCCTATTATAGATATATTTGAAAGATTTTCTATCCAAGTACCTTATTGTTCATTTTTGTACCTAAGCCGTTCTGGCATCAGTGAATTTTAGACATGCTCAGAGCTTGCCTAACATAGCAACAGCATTGATCAGTGTCATGGTTTAACCTCAGCCAGCAACTAAACACCACGCAGCCCCTCACTCACTCAAGTGAGGTAGGATGGGGGAGAGAACGGGAAGGGTAAAAGTGAGAAAACTCGTGGGTTAAGACAAAGACAGTTTAATAAATAAAGCAAAAGCCATGCACAAAGCAAAGCAAGGAATTCATTCATCACTTCCCATGGGCAGGCAGGTGTTCAGCCATCTCCGGGATGTCACACGTAATGGTTACTTGGGAAGACAAACGCCATCACTCTGAATGTCCCTCCCATCCTTCCTCTTCCCCCAGCCCCTTTATGCTGAGCATGACATCATATGGAATGGACTATCCCTTTGGTCAGTTGGGGTCAGCTGTCCCAGCTGTGTCTCCTCCCAACTTCTTGTGCACCCCCAGCCTACTCACTGGTGGGGTGTTGTGAGAAGCAGAAAAGTCCTTGGCTCTGTGTAAGCACCGCTCAGCAGTAATGAAAACATCTCTGTGTTATCAACATGGCTTTCAGCACAAATCCAAAATTTAGCCCCATACTAGCTACTGTGAAGAAAATTAACTCTATATCACAGCCAAAGCCAGCACAACCAACTTTGTGCAGGCAGTTTTATACAGCCAGGGAACAGCCATCCTTTCAGTTAAATGCTTAAAATTGTGCTGCTTGTACGAGGAGTGAAAGACAGGTATTGCAGCTCTTTTTAGCCAGAAGAAGTTCAAGCCTACACTGTTCAGCCTAGAATAAAGGACATAGTTGTTTGAAGAGGCTAGACTGAAGTGGTGGTATGTCTTGTCTGCTTTTGGTGCCTCAAGAGACTATGTACTTCATGTCAGGAATATGAATTTCATGTGGTCAGAGAAGAACAGAAGTGACAGAACATGAGACGGAGATGGGAACATTATTCTTTAGCCTGTTAAAATGGGTAATCAACAGGGCTGGAAAAAAAATCCACATTCTGGCTTCCACTCCAAGGACTTTTTATGACTGCACTATAGGATAATTAGGTAAAATGTACAGCAAGTGCTATCAGTGCAGTCAACAGTTTTCCCAGTCACACTCAGTTCTGACATCAAAGGCAAAGTGGCGTCTAGTTAACACTTTCCAGCCAATAAATCTTATATTTTCTCCCACATGACACCACAGTTTCAAGGCAAGGGGAAGTAAGTGGCCCTAGTGTTTCAGAGCAGAATCATACTCTGACAGAGAAACCCAGACAGCATCCCAGGATGTATGAAGAGGAATGCAGCATGAAATGTATGTGAAGTATCCTTTAGTTTTACGAGGGCCTAAGGCTCCAAATGAAGAACTATGTTTACTGGGGCACACTGGAAGTCAGGAAAGATATAAACCAGTTGAACAGCAACTGGAGAACGAGGGGCAGCAGGAATTATCAGACAGCTAAAAATACATGATTTGTTGTGAAAGACTGAGATTTATTGTTTCTGCAAAGACAATACTGTGGGACACCTGATAACAGTCTTCACATGAGAATAGGCCAAAAACTAATGGGTTTAAATTGTAGCTAGGGAGATATAGGTTAAACTTTAGGAAAAATTTTTCTAAATGCCAGGATAGTTAAGCACTGGAATACATTGCCTAGGAAGTTGTAGGATCTCCATCATGAAAGATTTTTCAACAGCATATTAGACAAGTTTCAGGTATAGATGACCCCACCTGTGAAGAAGGATGATGGAATAGGTAACTTAATGATGTTAATTCTGGATCAATTTATATGATTTTGAACAGATGTGATTCAATTTTGATCTGGGATTGATTTAAAAACAGTTGAGATTTTTTTTTTTTCATGAACAAACTGAGGCCTTGGATTATGACCCAAATATGAAGACGACTGTATCTAAACCATGCAATCAATATTTGAAAGAATTTGCTATTTCTAACTCAGCATTTTTGTTACTGGCATGTATAGACATAGAAAAAGAAAGAATCATAGCTGTATTTTTTTTCTCTTCTATAAAATTTCCCCATGCGTTGGAAAGAAAGAAATATTCATACCTGTTATGGAATATCCACAGTGTTGTAGAGGTTAAAATTTACAATTATTTTCTGCACCAAACCTGCAGAGATGTTTACTTCCTCTGTTGCTAGCACCATCAAATAAAGCAAACAAGTAATAGTCCTGCAAAGGCAAACAAAATAAATGAGTCAGGTAATTATAAAAAGAACACTGACCTATTAAAAATTGGTCTGATCTTCAAGAATTTTCAGCATAGCAGTAGTAATGTTATTAAAAATAGAAGAATCATGACAAGTATTCATTAAACTTTGCATATGTGAGTAAGAATGCACTTAATTACAAATTACATTCCACAAATTATTTAGAAGCTGTAAATCAAAGCAACAAAGAAGAAAGATTTAGGGAATAAGGTTCTGAAAAATTTTCTAATGCAAATTTTCTTAACAACAACAGATCAGAGATGCTGTAAGATCTTTCTAAAACCAAATGATTTAAAAGAACAAATAAAGTTCAGAAATACTAATGTTTAACATATAGGCATTTACTGTAGGTAATGGAATATTATCTCAATTCAATCAGAATGGATTCTTATATGTAGAAATACATGTGTTAAAATACTGTGTCACTTGAAGCCAAAATAGCGTATGCAAATGAGGAAGTCAACTAGTAAACTGCAGGTGTAATAAATTTCATGGATTGTGTAATTTTCATGCAGATTTTTTTTCAGTCGCCGTCAGCGCTGTTGTTTAAATGCTTGTGCAAAGCAGCCCCTGCTCTGCCGTGCTATGTCAGCACTCCAGGGTGTTCCACCTCACTGCTAACCCACTGCTCACTACCTCCTGAAACCCTGTCCTCCTGAAGCTGTGGGGGGGCAGCTGGAAGAACAAGTGAAGGGTAAAAGGGAGAAACATGAATCCAGAAGATGTTGCAGTGCTAAATGCAGAGAGTGGGACACCAGGGTGGATATAGGGGTTTGAGAGGAGAGGAAGGTGACACAGAGAGACAAGAGAGAAGGGGAGTCTCTCATGCAGCTGGTCAACTTCAACTTCCCTTCACTACAGAGGAGCTACTAAGCACGCACCCCACCCCCCACCCCCCAAAATACAAAACCAAAATCCATAGATTTTTTTCTTTTAAAGGAGGGAAAGGCAATTCTCTAGTTGAAGGAGGAGTCTCTCAATTTTCTTGGTCATCTGAAGTAACAAAAAAAGTAATTCTTTCACCACCACTTACTACTCACTGTCTCCAATTTGCTTCTAGAGTGCAAGATTTTTGCATGGCAGCCAATGGACACCCTGAGCCTTAGGTGTACTTAGGTTCCTCATTTGTAACTGCTGCACCCACAAATGTCATGTAGCGTTGCTTGTCATGGACATTTATTGCTCACATCTGTCATTATAGCCAACTACCCAAATATTGACTCTGCCCAGAATGGACTGCTCAGATTAAAATGTAGTTAACATCTTAAGGCAGAGGCAGTAGACATTTACCTAAAGATAAGTAAATCGAACAATTTGTCTTGTGTTACTATGGAAAGTGATAGAGGAGCCAATACGGAGAGGTGCCATGCTGGACTTTATTCTCACCAACAAGGAGGGGCTGGTGGGGAATGTGAAGCTCAAGGGAAGCCTTGACTGCAGTGACCATGAAGTGGTGGAGTTCAAGATCCTCAGGGTAGCAAGGACGGCACACAGCAAGCTCATTACCCTGGCCTTCAGGAGAGCAGACTTTGGCCTGTTCAGGGACCTGCTTGGTAGAATACCATGGGACAAAGGCCCAGAGGAAGGAGCGGCCCAAGAAAGCTGGTTAATATCCAAAGATCACCTCCTCCAAGCTCAGGAGCGATGCATCCCAACAAAGAGGAAGTCAAGCAAAAACACCAAGAGGCCCCTGTGGATGAACAAGGAGCTCCTGGGCAAAGTCAAACAAAAAAAGGAAGGCTACAGAGGATGGAAGCAAGGGCAGGTAGCCTGGGAAGAATACAGAGAAACTATTGGAGCAGCCAGGAATCAGGTTAGAAAAGCTAAAGCCCTGATAGAATTAAATCTGGCCAGGGATGTCAAGGACAACAAGAAAAGCTTCTATAGGTACGTTGGTGATAAAAGGAAGACAAGGGAAAATGCAGGGCCTCTCTGGAAGGGAACAAGAGACCTGGTTACCAGGGATATGGAGAAGGCTGAGGTGCTCAATGACATTTTTTGCCCCAGTTCTCAGTGGTGTTTCTCAGGGGTCGGTATTGGGACCAGCACTGTTTAACATCTTTGTTGGTGACATGGACAGTGGGATCGAGTGCACCTTCAGCAAGTTTGCTGACAACAACAAGCTGTGTGATGCAGTCATGTTGCTGGAGGGAAGGGATGCCATCCAGAGGGACCCTGACAGACTTGAGATGTGGGCCAGTGTGAACCTCATGAAGTTCAACAAGGCCAAGTGCAAGGTCCTGCACCTGGGTTGGGGCAATCCCAAGCACAACTACAGGCTGGGTGGAGAATGGATTGAGAGCAGCCCTGAGGAGAAGGACTTGGGGGTGTTGGTTGACGAGAAGCTCAACATGACCCAGCAAGGTGCTTTTGCAGCCCAGAAAGCCAACCGTGTCCTGGGCTGCGTCAAGGGTGATTCTACCCCTCTACTCTGCTCTTATAAGACCCCACCTAGAGTATTGCATCCAGCTTTGGGGACCCCAACACAAGAAGGACATGGAGCTGTTGGAGTGAGACCAGAGGAGGGGCACGAAGATGACCAGAGGGCTGGAGCACCTCTCCTATGAAGACAGGCTGAGAGAGTTGGGGTTGTTCAGCCTGGAGAAGAGAAGGCTCCAGGGGAACCTTATAGCAGCTTTCCAGTATCTGAAGGGGGCCTACAGGAAAGCTGGAGAGGGATTTTTTACAAGGGCATGTAGTGATGGGACAAAGGGTAATGGCTTTAAGCTGGAGGAGGATAGATTTAGATTACTTATAAGGAAGATATTTTTTACTATGAGGGTGGTGAGGCACTGGAACAGGTTGCCCAGAGAAGCTGTGGATGCCCCATCCCTGGAAGTCTTCCAGGCCAGGTTGGATGGGGCTTTGAGCAACCTGGTCTAGTGGAGGGTGTCCCTGCCCATGGCAGGGGGTTTGGAACTAGATGATCTTTGAGGTCCTTTCAACTTAAACCATTCTATAATCCTATTTCTATTATTTATTATTCTTACCAACAAGATGTCCAAATTCCACTTTACTTGCAAAACTTTCAGAGCTGATCTTACAAGACAAGTACGTAGAGCAATAACATTTGGATGAAGCCAGGAAAAATATTCATTTAGCATTTTCACTGGGTCTTTGGTTCTTTTGCTATAGAGCATACACAGCCTCGAGGGTGTTCTCGAATGTTATCTCTGCAGCTGAGTGATTTTTGGAGGTCTCACTGAATACAAGGGTCACAACCTAGAGTCCATTCTTATCTGTTTTAATAAAAAATGACAATGAACTGTGCAATCCTCCATTGTCCCCTCAAGCAAAATGAAGGTGAATGTCACTCCTGTCTGTACAGACAAGTCTAATTGCAGTATTAGGGTCTAGAGCATGAAAATTCACTCCACTGAGGGTTTTAACTAAGTCTGTGGAAGTGCTGCAGTTCAATTTGCACATCCCCAGCTTTATTAAGTTTTATCACAATCACCGAGGAGATCTTTGCTGTTACAAACTGGATTGTGCATACTGTTTATAGCTCAGCTCCATAACAGGTCATTCAAACAGTGATTTATTTCCACATGACAGAAGTTCTTTTTGTCCAGCTCTCAGGAAAACACAGATAACTTGCAGAGTATGTGATATATTGAATGATGGGACCAAGTGCACCTTCAGCAAGTTTACAGGTAGCAGAAATTTGGAAGGAGTGGTTGATACACCAGACAGTTTTGCTGTCTTTCAGAGTGGTCTTTCAAAGAGACCTCAACAGGCTGGAGAAACGGCAAACAGGAACTTCATGAAGATTGACAAAGGGAAATGTCAAGTCCCGCACCTGGGGAAGAATAACCCTATTCTGTCTGACATTAGTGTACAACATTAGCCACCCACACTTCCCATCAAATGACATTTATGGGCAGGTAGCTTCTGTATGATAGTTGTTAATCTAACAGTTCCTTCTTTCAACCCTTCAGCTGTGGGATATAATCAGTCCTTGAGTTCAAGTGGAGAATTATGAAAATTGTCTTTTTGGAGGGAAGTCTGTATCTATTCATACTGAGTTTCTGCAAGAGCTCTTAAATAGACTGCATCGTGAGTTGCCACCTCTTATAGAGTTGAGACATCATTGATTACTGGGGTGGCAAGATTTTCTCTCCATGGTTGCATGGTTGTCCCAACTGAGAACAGCATTGCTTCTAACCTGCTGCTGATCTAACCTCAGCTGAAGCTCACATTGAGTAGCAACTTGACTTTAAGAAGAGTTTTGTCTCCCAGACAACTCTGGGCTCAGGACTACTTTAAATACTAGGGATACTGTAGGACTGCGTATGCCATTTCTCCAACCAAAAATAGGCATGAGCAGCAGGAAAGCAAACCTCACAGGACATAACTGTAAGCTTAATACTCGCTTGGGAGTTAGAGTAAGTAGAAAGAGGAAAGAAAGAGGAAAGCTCTAGAGATCCAGATATTACTCCCAAACCTTTTTTTTTTTTTTTTACCTAATCTAGGAACAGACTAGTGTGAATTACACGTGCATTCTGGGACATTACGTCTGTCCTGCGTATGTAATACTTCTCCCTCCCTGCTCTTATTCTGATTGGAGGACTTGCATCTCACTGCAAGGCATGGCTTGCTGCAGTTGGAAGGGTTCATGAATCGAAGGGTTCAAGCCCCTTTCCTCGCCATCTGTCTTACTATGCCGGTTAGACACATTAACATTCTTCTGACATAGATGAGAAAGACCTTAGGCTCTGCGTGGGTGAACAGGACCTAATATGCAGGTCTTTTGCTCTCTAAGTGGTTAAAAAACAAGGGAGGTACACTGCAACTATAATTGTGTGTTTGATTATTAAGATAGCCATTTAAAAACAAAACAAAACAACAACATATTCAAAATCCATACAAGCAGATGAAGTCAGCTTTAGTTAGGTGCAGTTAAGAATGTGTTTCATGAGAAAATGGACATGTTAACAATGTTCAGTTAAGAATGTGTTTCATGAGATATGGACAATGATATTTTCTTGTTGATGTAAACATCTGATAAAAGTTCAGAGAATCTGCAAACTAACCCACTGAAGAGAATTCTTCAGCTCGAGATCAAAATTTTTACTTGAAGCTTTTTCATTTTTAAAGTATCCAACATTATCTTGATTGACTCAAGTCCAAATACTAAAAATACTTTGCTTGTCCATAGTTTCACATGCTATAAATGTCCAACCTTTACAATCAAGAATTTAAATACGCGATTATTGTGGAAAAAGAATAGACAGCTGTTCTCCAACTCTGCTCAGTCTGATTTGCTAATCCAAGAGAAGGAAATTAAATCCAAAAGACATTTAAAAAAATTAATCGAGCCTGTTGTCGAGCAGAAAGAAAATCAAGTACCAGCACATCGTTACTGGAGAAAGCGTGTGCTACAAGTAAATGAAAAAAAGAGAAACCTTAATAAAGGTGCTTGAAAAATGTGCAACAAAGACTTTGCACTTCTTCTGCTTGATGATTCTTTAATGGCTGCAATCCTGCAGGATCACAACCAGGAAATAGAGAAGAGTGTCAGTCTTTTGTCGAACAATTACTGTGTAAGTGGTTAAAGAGATAAGATTATAGTAAGCGGGGACATTGTAATCCATTACATATAAGAGTAATTTGGTCCTTGTTTTCTGGGATCTTGATTCCAAAGCAAAAACATAGCTTGATTTTTCCTGTAAATTTAAAAACCAGAGATACCAACAAGCAAAACTTCCCCATCCATTGATCTATAGGAAAACACATTAGTGTCACATCTGCCCTACCTCCTCAATGTCATGTTATTCCCTACATTTCCATAATGCCTATTAATAAACTTTGATCTAACCTTCCAAAAAGTGTTATAGCCTGATAATGAGGGATGTTCAGATGGACCTCTTTTAGGCCTAGTGTTCAAAGTAGTGATTAAATGTAAGTGATAAATTGTAGTAGATTATTTGGCAAAAGGCTTTTCAAAATGCAGATTTCAATAAGAGTACTGAAAGAGTGCTTTTACTTGGCAGCTAATTTTTCATCCATTTGGCTAAAACCCCCATTTAAAGGAAAGGAAGACAGGTGGTCACACTGTAAAAAGTTTAGGTCAATAAGAAAGAATGCAGGTGCCTAAATCCTGCCACATTAGTGAAAGACAGAGGCTTTTTTTGGCTCCTCCAGAGTGTTGTGATTTAACCCCAGCTGGCAACTAAACACTGTGCAGCCACTCACTCACTCCATCCCCAGTGGGGTGAGGGGGAGAATCAGAAGATTAAAAGTGAGAAAACTCGTGGGTTGAGATAAAGACAGTTTAATAGGTAAAGCAAAAGCCACGCGCACAAGCAAAACAAGACAAGGAATTCATTCACCGCTTCCCATGGGCAGGCAGGTGTTCAGCCATCTCCAGGAAAGCAGGGCTCCATCACACATAACGGTTACTTGGGAAGACAAACACCATCACTCCAAATGTCCTCCTCTTCCTTCTACTTCCCCCAGCTTTATATGTTGACATCCTATGGAATGGACTATCCCTTTGGTCAGTTGGGGTCAGCTGTCCCGGCTGTGTCCCCTCCCAACTTCTTTTACACCCCCAGCCTACTCACTGGTGGAGTGAGAAGCAGAAAATGCCTTGACGCTATTTAAGCACCGCTCAGCAGTAATGAAAACATCCCTGTGTTATCAACATGGCTTTCAGCACAAATCCAAAATGTAGCCCCATACTAGCTACTATGAAGAAAATTAACTCTATCACAGCCAAAACCAGCACACAGAGACAATAGAGAACAATAGGAAATGGATTCATTTTACCCAACTTCAGACTCATGACACCACCTTCATTAAGTTCTTAGGTGGGATGAATTACCTTTTATACATGTGTGTTTCTTTCATTTATTGTGAAGGGAGTCTAGTCAAATAAGGTAACATTAGTCCTTCAGTCAGATGTCTCAGGGTAGGTGGGATGAGTAGACCTGGATGCATTTATAATTTGATGAAGAACATGCCATTAAAGAAAAGTGAGCCATGTTGAGTGCTGGACCCACACTGCTTCACTGTGAACTGAGCTAACACCCACCACTTGATCTATTTTAGACTGCTCCAACTAGCCGCCTTCATCTAGCTGGGGTGGGACAGCGTTAAAAGCATTGAGTCAGGTGGTGCTAACTGGCCTCAGAGCCAATAGTCAGTCCCTGGATCTGTTTTATTCAGCACAAGGACTAAAAGAGTATTTAAGGGTTTAACTGCTGTCAGATTTGGGGGTCACTTTTTCAGTCACTTTTATATCTGACTGTCCATCTCAGCTGAGAGTTCAGGGAGCCTGAGAAACAGGTTTCTAAGTTACCATCTGAAGTTGGTGATACTGGTAACACCCAGCCCTGATGTGACCACAGTTCCTGAAGGCATCTGAATGTTAGATTTTAACTGAGGTATTATATACAGTATAAGAACTGTAGACTACAGTACAGCAGCAGACTTCAGACAGGAAACAAGGCAAGTGCTTGAGCACACTCAGGTCTGTTTTACCAAAGTCAGTTTAAATTTAGGGCAGGGATGTCTCCACAGCTGCAGTAGCAGCAGTGATGTACCTTAAATTTCAGTACTCCATTTTATGTACGCAGCAACTGAAATGCACAGAATTCAGCCAAATAGAAGAGACAAGAACAGAATGCAGAAACCCCACTGCCCCTTAGTCCATGCTACGTATTTCCTGAGATATGGCTTCCTGACAGGTGAAAAAGTGGCACATCATTTTCATTTAGGAGTGCCTGTAATCAGAGGACACCGCAAATAGCTAAACATGCTGTTTACACGGAGTGCTCCCATGTCATCGTAGACACTGTCAAACTATTCTATTTGTATTTCATAAAGAAGAAAAAATAACATCAGATATCCAAAGAATGAAGGCTTCTCATGCTCTATTCTAAAATCACACAGCAGCTTGTGCACCCCAGAGAAAGGGGTCTGGGAAGAGAAGGAAACTTGGTGGTAACTGTGTGCAGTGCTCACCTGAGGTCTCTTCCAGATGAAAGCATATGTACCCAAAGTAGATGATATTTAATGTTGTTCCTATGTGGTTAAAACAGAAAATATCACCTGGGCATAGATCTTTTATTATCAGTCAGATTCTTTTGACAATTTTCAATTACTTTTCTGAATTTTTATTATATGTTAATGGACTATATTAATTAAAGCAGACTGCAATGCACTAATAACGATTAATTTAACCCAGGGTGCCTTAAAGTGAGATTTTATGAGAGCTGAAATTCTCCATGGATCTCTAATTTACATTTGCAACACAGGAAACTGTACTTCTGGACACTTCTACCTGGCATTCTCAACCAAGCCAGCACACAACCATGGTGCCAGGATGGGAGAGGTGATGAGTGACTAGGGTGAAAAACAACAATATCCTGAGGTGTTAAGGGAGGCACTAGCTTTCATTGGTCTCAGTGGACTAACACGTGTAACCCCACCTGATAATATATACAGCTTTTAGAAAGCAGAGCACAAAATGTAATAGAATGTGCAATCAGTTATTGGTGAAGAACATTAGCTCAGTAATAAACACACTCCGAACATACCTACTCCCCCTGGGAAATAGCCTCTCGTGCTGTTAGTCCTTTTGTCATTCATGAGTAATATGTATTTAACAGAAATCTTAGAACAGGAAATGAAAAAGTGAAGATGATAAATCTGTTTTACTTAGACAATAATCATATAACACTGTGACCAGTTAGTTTAATTTATAGACACTAGTCCTCCTGGAAATCTTAGGTATGCAAATAAATTAAAAAAAAAAAAAGGGAGGGAGGGAGATGGGGAGTGAAAAGACAAAAATTGGCACAAGGCATCTCTTACCCACTAAACAGTTAAATGGAAGAAAAACACTAATTAAGATTTCACTACTGCAGAGCAATATTTACTGTTGCTGGACGGAGTTTTTCAGGGACTCACCCTCAGTTCCTTGCTAGAAGCTCCACACTGAAGTGTGACTTGCTCAGATTTAACCTATCACGCTTCTCCCCCTCTCTGTTTTTGGTTGTTTGGGGTTTTTTTTCTGAAGAGAAGAAACACTTTTGGACACCTGTGGCCACAAGAGATTACTAATCCATAAACATGTTTTTGGTCTCTTGCAACCTTCCAACCTGTGACAATAATTATAATGGCTTACACATACTTGTATGACTCTTAAAATGGAACTAAAATTGTTCTCCTTATCTGTGAATACAGCACTTATTTTCCTACTGTTTGGATAATATCCGTCTCTTTGTAGCAGGTATCACTACGTATCATACTTAAATGTCCTGCAAATCCTCCAGTAATTAACATCTAAGCTCTGGTTTCCTTACAGAAATGTATTATCTAGCTCAGAGTGAAGAATATAGTATTAACTTTTAATGGCAAAGATCCCAGGCATGAAGTAAAATTATCAGTTGTCTAAGAGTTTTCTTTCTTCTTTATGACTAACTCACTTCTGAATAGCTTAGACTGAGCTTTTCTGCTTAGTTTTGTATAAGATTTAGAAAATGAATTACCATACATGAGGTAAAAAAAATTCTGACAGTGCTGTTGGCCTAATAACACATTGTATACTTTCTATATGCAAAGACTACAAAATATACACTGCATTGGTGTAGCCAAAATTAATCAGAACACTTTAAAAAACCCCACAAACAAACAAAACACCAAGAAGCCAAAACCAGAACACACACACACACACAAAAACAAAAAAAACCCCACCCAAACAAAACCCAAAACTGAATGATGAGAGGAAGGATAATATTTTTCCTCTCTTTGTTTGGAAAGCATTTTTTTTAACAGTTTGTAAATCAATTTTTCAATCTTTTCGTGTCATGTTAGGTATGGTGATCCTAGATCATCTCTGCCATGATCAAATAAAGTTTATGCAAAACAGACTGTCTACAGAAAATTCCATGCATTTCTTTGATGTTGTATAATTGGCTAAAAAGAAATTAGATTCAAGCACTAAATTCATAGGAAGTGATTTCTTCTTGGAGATCTAATGAAATTTGAATTTTATATATACTCTACATGATTTAATTTGAGATTTTGTCCTTTTTAAAAAAAATGCAATACCCTTAATGTATTCTAGATATATCTAGGTATCTGATGCAACAGTCTTGCTCTCTTGTTAAGGTTATTAGTCCATGTTTTAAACAAAATTCTCTCACAACTGAAAGGCTCGTATGTCCCCATAAATTCCATGGACACTCCAGAAATATCTGACAGCACAAAAAATATTGCAAGTTCATTCAGTAAGTATGACATAGTCCTGTGTGCATCTTAAAACTTCACTGAAATCAGTACCTAGTAAGGTCCAGACCTGGCTGAGAATATAAATCAAATAATTTGTCATAAGGCTCTTAATTACTAGCCAGTATAACAATTCAAGAGAAGGATTTATGGAAATGCAAAACTAGGTCTACACCATATAATTAGCATATACAGACATTTTATTTTGCCGTTTCTGTAATTTACATGAAGGTTTATAGCCATATTTTATTTTTTAGCTGGCTTCTTCTCAGCTTATTAGCAAAACTGCTTGATATTTCCAAACCAGATAGCATTTTCTTCGATCAAATCATTGAGAAAATATTTATCAACAAGTCTCAATTTTCACTCTTCCTCACAAGGTCTTTTTTTTGTTTTTTCTTTCTTCTTTGTTTTTCTTATTTTCTCTCTAAAACTGTTTCCATACCAGGAAAATAAAAGCTTACGTGCGAACACTTACTGAAAAATTGCAATCTACTGCTGCATAACATGGAGGCAAAGGATGTAACGGCTACTATAATTCACAAGCCAAACTTTGTGAACAGGGGGGATCCGCAATAAAGTCAGGTTGGCTCTGAGGTCAATGAACTGATTTACACAACTGAAATTATACAGACATAAGGAAGCATTCCTTTTTTTACCATAAAATTGCTTGGGTAGAGTGAGATCTCCTGAGAGATTTATGCAGAGCCATATCTCTAGCAAGATGAAAAGAGAGTGCTGTCCTCAGAATCAAAGCCAAGGAAAAAGAAGAAAAAATAAGCAGCAGAAAGGACAAAACACCCCATCATTCATGCAAGTACTATGTGCTGAAAGGAATTTCCAGAGCTTTCAGCAAGATCTGTAATACATAAATATATATATATATTCTAAGCCATAACATTTTTTTCAGCTTATTTAAATCAAGTACTTTTTTTATTATTATTTCTAAAAAGAATTACAATAAATTTAAAATCTTCTCAAACATACAGGTACCATAATCCTGTAACTGATTATTAAGCAATATATTACAGCAGGGATACAAGTTCTTATTTCAAGCTGTATTGTAATTGAACATTGCCATTTGCCACAATATTTTGAGACCAAGACTCCGTAAAAGCTTGTACAGAACCTTATCGGAGACCCTGATAAAGGACTAGCTTTCAGAATTTAGTGCTGGGACCTTGAGATTTCTTTTCATAAAAAGGAAAGGCAGGAGTGCGAAGGAGTAAGATAAAAGGCATCTCACCAAAACATTCATAATATGTTGATGTAGTTTTACAGATCTGTACTGCACCTTTCATTATATTTTATTTTGTAGTCCTCATTTTTTTCCCCCTCTACCTGGTATTTCTTGACAGCATATATGAGGAATGAATTTTTGAAAGACTGATCTTCCTTTGTACCTCCATTTCAGTGGTCACAAGAAAATCTGCACTTCAGGGTGCTTGATGGCAACTATAAATCAGATCATTTGAGCTGCAAATTCCCTGACTTGCACCACCAATGTATTTGGAAGCACAAAAATGCAAGTAAAAATTTAGAGGAGTGAAAAGACAAGTCTCAGCTTTTTAGAAGATGTACCAGAGAAAATAAATGTGTAATTCTTTTTGTATGACACATAACAATGCACACTGCTGTCACATTTTTAAAGTACTGTCCTTTGAAAATGCATCTTCTGATAACCTACATCAGAAATAAACTACACAGAAGCAGATCCAGGGAGGGAAAGGGAGATTCCTCAACTAAATTCCTCTTTGTGTTATCTGCTTAAGTATATAATTAACACTTCTGCCAAATGAGGCTTTTTTGGATTTTCGTTAGATATTCATGTGTTTCATTTTGTTTGGTTTTCTGCAGGTTATGCACATGAAAATGCATAATTGTAGAAAGATATAAATACAACAATTAAGTTTAGTGGATGAAATTCAGCTTGAAGTAGCAGGCTGGCAGAACCTCTTCTGCACCAATTAATCCTCATGTTAGAGCAGTGACAGAAGACACTAACGGCATGTCTGTTTAGGATATGTCACATGTCTGCGCAGCCTGGCAAGGATTCCTATCTGTCACATGTAGGTATGCGTGAAAAATGGCAGTGGGTGGGGTAACAAGATCAGTACTTCTGCAGACATAGCCGTATCACAAAGTAAACTAATTTCCAGACAGATGGCTAGAACAGGAATTGTGGATGCCCCATTTAAACAGTGCAGTGATCAGAGCAGTGCATGATCCCATCTGAAACAAAATTATTTATAGAACCCATGAGAGGAGTTTCTCCACGCACGTAATTGGTGTGTATATACAATAATGTGCATGACCAGTAATATACATATGCAACTGCCAGAGTTAAAGTTGTGAAGGCCAAAATTGCGGCTGTGCATTTTGCCCGTCTGTGGAGATAGCTCCTCATGTCTAACGCTTCAGAGAACAGTGTCTTGTCTTACTTAGGCTTTGGGCAACAGTATGAGTTTCAGTATTTCTTAGAGAGTCCTCTGTACCAACCTTGATCTATAGTTTTCTAAAGGCTTCTAATATGGGTTAATTGCCAGTCTGTTCTTCGTGGAGACAGGACACTGTGGAGACAGTAAAATCACACATAAATCCTGGTAACGGGAAGGGAAAGGACGTAAGGAACAGAATGCCATACCATCCTGAGAATAGCCAGAAGAGCTGAATTAGAATAAGGAAGGAGGATGGCAGTCGTTGCTTCCTCTCTGGACCAAAGACTCATCTTTGTCTCGTTTTATTTAGGAACGATGCTCCATCTGGTTGTTAAAATGAACCCTGGAAGCTACTGAGCACCTCCAAGATCTGTTTTCTGTACTTTGGACTCGTGCTGTCCACCCTTGTAGTCACACTTTCTATCCTATAGTTACAATATTTTATGCCTGAATTACAAAAAAACTTATTCATATGCAGAGACAAAAATGCAAGAAATTTGCATTAATAGCATGTCTCCAGTGATGAAAACTTCTAAACACTATAACTGTCTGAATCAGCTGGATGTAGATTATTAACATATCCTTCTATACATCTGTCTAGAAACAGTTTGGCAGTTTTAAAAAAAGTCATATTTACTTTTTATTCTGAAAATGTTCTTTTAGACAAACTTCTCCTAATATTGATTGTGCTGGAATATGAAGCTAAATAGAGATGGAGAGTAAGCTTTTACCGCACCAGAGAGGTCTCTTCTATACCATTGAATTTGCATTCATTCTTCTCACACGTGTATATCTTGTCTGATAAGGATTTGTGCTGTGTATACTCTGGGCAGTGTAAACTCATGTACTTTTATACTTGTATATGTGTACTTTCACACTTTTTTCTGTGTATGTTTGCTTGGTTCTCTTATTCCAAGTACTATGATATTCAATAGACATGGACAAAAATACTGTAGGTGTTTGTAACTACTGTCTTCTGATGATAATATTTTAAGTCTAACAGTATGTTTAGCTGACAAAAATACATTTCAGACTGGGCAACTATTGTTAATTTTCCCTCTAGCAACTTGACGTAAAATGGAGTGATGTTTACAGATTGAAAGCAGAGTATTATGACAGTTTGGGACAGCACCATGTATTTTTAATGCATTCTTTTGCTTCTAAATTGTAATCTTAATCCAACCCAGACTGTAAAAGTGAAAAATTAAAGAAATCTTGCCTTTATTTCAATTTTTATGAATGTTATTCCTTTCCAGTTGGAATTCAGGCTTGGCCTGATATAAGATTTCTTTGCATATGGTCTACTTCGGCTGACAAGGACTTACCATATGTACAATTCAGGGTCACCAAAACTACCATGGGTAGGGTTCAGTTCTGTATGTTCAGCACTATTCATTAGCTAGGGTTTAATGCAATATTAAGATAGTCACAGGGCTTTTGGTCCTGCAGTGTAAGCAGAAACTTCTATCCAGGATGTTGTGTTTAGAGATGAGGTAGGGATGCCACAGGCATCAGCCACCCTGTCCTGGAACAGATCAGCACTTCCACAAAAGCAAGCATAAAGGTCCCATTGACTACTGGGTTTGAAACTATTAGTATTAATTGCTTTTGGTTCTTGTTTAACAACTGTTAAGTGAATGATGTGAAGTAGTATTTTAGTAGTGTTGGTCTTAACTCCTTCACAATCTGGTTGCTGCTATGCAGTCACCTCAGCTGAGCGGCTGGCCAAAAAAAGGATTAAAGGAAGATGTTTTCATTTTAAAAATCCTTTTCCCTTTTATGTATTATTAATTTATTACAGTAAAGGTCATCTCAATCTTAGGTATATTTTCAGCATTAAAAAAAGGAAAAAATTGTCAATGTAAAAAGAATAAATTTATTTTATTGTAATTTTAGAGTGAATCAAAATATTAGTACTATATGAAACTGACTTCATAAATAATTCAGATAATTAGGAGGGTATTATATACACCATAATGTCAAACAAATCAGATAATTATTAGAGGTTATCATATGCTCATACAAGATCAGGGTGTCAAGGAATGCTTAAGAATTTCAGTTTTGTGGGGAAATGTAGAAAATCCAGACATTTCTTCTGATTTGAAATTAACAGTTCATTTTCATGAGGTGATAGAATTCCTGATGATGCCAAAATCCCAGTTTCTAAGAAACTCACTGAGGCTGAAGTACACTCTTATCCCTAACACTGGTCATTCTTGTGCAGAGTTAAGCTTCTCAGGCAGAGCACTTCACACTCTCATTGCTAAGATTGCATCTGTAGCGCACATGTAGTGCACAAGAGGACTTGGTTTTCTAGCATTAAAATCTGGCTCATCCCATGGGCATGAATTCACTTCTGAAAAAGAAGAAAAGAACATTTTCTTTCCCCATTATTCTATCATCTTAGGCACTTAAAGATGTTGGTGAGAAGGAAAATTGAAAGCTTTTAGCAAAGATGAAGAAATGTATCCTTACATACTATACTTCATAAACCGACTAAAAAAAAAAAATCCTTAACAATAACACAGATTTTATAAACCTAAATACTTCTCAAAGAAAGATGCAGGTGGGTGGGATAGGTCACTGTATAATTTTCTGTATGCATACATATGTATATGCATAAATATGTGTATATGCATATACATATGTATAAGTATGTGAATTTGAATATGAACTGTATAATTTTTTTTGAGTGGGAGCTGACGTTGATGGAGATTAGTGAGAACTGGCTTTACAGACATATAAGCTTTAAGAGATTTTTTTTTTCAATCTATATTATGCCAAGCAATAGGCAAAAGGGATAATTCCTTCACTTTAAATAATGTATTTCTACCTGCTTTACTTGGCTTGTGCCATCTTCTTGTTGAAAGAATAGTGACATATCACCTTACTCCTGTTCTACCGCTTCACTCTAATGAGGCTGGGCAGATCTCATGAATTCTGAGGATAAATGAAGCTCTGAAAAGTATTCTTTTTTACATTTGCAATACTAGATTGAGTTCATGACCTTTCCCCTTCCAACCCCCCATGCAATTTAAACCCATTTATTCCCTTTCCTATGTATGTTTCCACTTACAGTAGATTTTTGAGAAAATGGGCTGTTATCCTGGGTTCTAAAAGACAACATGCATGTGCCTTCATATGGAGATAGATATACAGTTTAAATGAACTTAATGAACTCTCATGGCTGAGATTTCTATCCCATTGTGTGGGAAATCATACAAAACATTTATCTTCATATTCAAGTATTCTACTTTGAAAAATGTCCTTTCCTCCATTCCTCCCTCCCTCCCTTCCTCTCCCTCTCCCTTTCCCTTTCCCTCGCCCTCTCCCTCTCTTCTTTTTTCTTTTTTTTTCCTTTTCCCTCTTTTTTTTCTTTCTTTCAGTGTTGCCAATGCAACTTTTATTTTGACTCTTTAGCATTGGAAAATAGGCACTGGAAATTACCTGCTATCATTCAGTTGCAGTCACTCTGTTAAGAACAGTGGTGGAGACTAACGGAGGGACTAGCTGGAGCATCTCGGCTGAGTTGTTACGAAACCAGGAAGCTCGAGGGATCAAAAATAGGCGGTCCCACCTAGGGAGATAAAAGCCCTTCCTGTTTGTTGGGAAGAAAAGCGAGGAAGTTTATGTGTCCATAAATAATCTGGTAAGTCTGCAGATATGAGTTCCACAGGTTGGACTAACTGCGGTGTGTTATAGGTTTGGTGCAAGGGTAATCAGTACTTATATAAGGAGCAATGACAATACAGTATTCCCTAAAGACTGCTGGTGCTAGTGCTTGATTACTCATAGAATAAAAGGATATGGGACATATATTTCACTGCGAAAAGATGGGGACAGGGTCTGCGTTGAAAGTGGCTTTTCTTCTACACAGGGCGTGTAAACACAAGTTTTATTTCTATAGAGGAAAAATTATCTGGACTACTGACTATTGTTATCTTATTTCCAGCTCCCAAGTGAAGTGAATTTTGCAAAAGAAAAATATAAGTATGTAGTTATAGCAAAAGAGCAAAGCTAAGGTCAGATCATCAGCTATTTTGAATTTCTACTCCGTACAAAAGGCGTAAACAATTCATAGGACAATGTACAGAGACCAGAACCCTCAAATGAGAGATCAAGAATTTCAGAGGCATTGATTCCACTGGCTGTTCTAATGAACTTCTAATGAATGCCTAATGAATTTTTAACTGTGTTTTTTTTGGGGGGGGTTGTTTGGTTGGGGGTTTTGTGGGTTTTTTGGTTTGGTTTGGTTTGGTTTGGTTTTTTTTCCACAGTGATAGAGTTTTGGAAGGAGGAGAAAAGATTATTCTTCTATTTTTTTAATTTGGACAATACTTTGTCCAAAAGTGCTATCAATTTTAGAGATATTTGAATCATCTTTAGGCATTAAAAGGAATTGAAACTGAGTCTTTCTTCTCTTGGACAAACATTCCAATCACAAAACTTTATATAAATTGCTCTAATACCTCCCTCATGTAAAGGAAGGATTTCTTTTTTTTTTATGTTTTTTTTTTTTTTTTTTCTTACTGCATATCTTTGTGTATCAGCTAAGGTTAGATATTACCTACATTTTGGAAAGGAAGCATTTAAATGTTGCTTCAGAAAACAAAAAGAAGAGGGAGGAGGGAAAAAAAAAAAAAGAGAAATGAAATGGTCATCCAATTGACATCCCCAGGCAAGATAGCTGTGAGATCTAAATATTGTCCTTTCTCCTTTCCTTCAGTGCTTCCACTGGTTAATGCTAGATAAATTCATATTTAGATTTTAGATTTTGGTTTTTGGAGGGTTTTTGTTTGGTTGGTAGGGTTTTTTTTTCAGTTGGTTGTTTTGTGGTTTGGGGTTTTTTTGGTTGGTTTGTTGGTTGGTTGGGTTTTTTGGGGGGCTAAATCTTCCCCCATGGTCTGTAAATGCTTAACATAGGGTTTTGGACTTCTGTTGGTGAGCCAGAGTAGATATTATAGCAGTAAAATCTCTTGTATGGCATATAATCCTGTATCAGTTTTTCTGTATCACAATGGATACGTCTGACCAGTTGGAATATATGACCTCTGGAGGTCACTCCCAACCTCACCCATTCTTTCAGGTTGTGCAAAAACTGACAGCTGATTCTCCCCCAAAAAACTCAGATTGAAGTTCAGATCACTGGTCTGTGTTTTTTCATTGCCTTTTCATCCCATGTTCTGTGGAGTCAAAATCTAAAAATACACAACTTAGCAGAATTTTCAAATCTGTAATATCCAAGTTTAGGTAAAATGTGATCAGGTGATATAATTAATCTCTTATTCTCATCCTCTTCTGATGCAGTACTGTGACTACTCTTAGCCTTAAAGACAGTGTCACTTCTAGTCTTGCCATATAAATCAGAACAATGAAGGACTATACACGTCCATTTCCCAGCTGATCTGTTGAATATTTAAACTAATTATTAGCAATCTTAAGAGAGAGAAAAAAACAACAAAACATGATTCCTCTTGTCTTTGCAGGAATGAATTGGAGCAGACATTGAATCTACTGCCAAGGTTAAACTCTTTATTTTCAATGACACCAATTATTTTGAGCACAAATGCTTTAATTATCTCAAGCAGGCAATTAATAAGTTGAATTCAAAAAATCAGGCACCACTATGAAATTGTCCAGCATTCAAATTCTTTTCTCCTTAAAAAAGTTTTTTCAGCTTCCATTTTCACAGCCAAAGAGCTCGAGGATTTTCTAACTCTCTCTTTAACCATCATTCAATTTAGTGCCAAAAGAAAAATGTTGACAAGAGGAAAAGGTGAGCTCCCTGGTTCAAAACAAAACATTGGCATAAAGGTAAACTATCATGCTTGGCAGCACTTCGGATCTATATCGTGTAAGAGCTGCTTCAATAATGTGTTCCCTGCACCTGACGTATGCATGTTCAATGATTTCCCCTACAAGAGCAGACCTTCTTGTACGTAACACCTATTACATTCCAGGTACCATGCTTCTACAATATGTACTAAAGAATTTATGTAATAAGCAGTTAAAAAAACCCCAACAAACAAACAAACAAACAAAAAACCCCAAACCCTAAGAGACCAAAGTTCTCTAACTGATGGTTCCTTGTGAATGAAACTTGCTTGTTATGTCACTGAATTCTCTGAAATCAATTTTTGTGCTGATTATTGGAACACAGAAGAATTTGATTTCAAACAGTAGAACAGTAAATTGGGAAAAAGTGAGCTTCCACCTATGAAGATGAACAAGGTTTTATGTATCAGCATAAGCTGAAAGCAGTGAAAATGTCCTGTGATATATCTACACAATTAAGTGAAGTAGGATGTGAAAATAGAAAATCCTTCCTGCCACATCAAGTGATCTGTTGAAGTCCCATGACAGGAAATGAGGTTGCTTTTATATATTAACTTGCCTAACTACTAAGGTTTCAGATGCCATAAAACTATACAGGGCTTTTAAAGTTCAGCCTCTATAACTACCTTGATAGCCTGAGGTAGAGGATTCCACAGGTTCACTCTGGTTGAGTAAAGACTAAATTCTCTTTATTGGTTCTAATTTATTGATATTAAGATGCATTATCCAAAATAGTTTCAACCAGGGTTAAACTGGAATTTGAAACTTACTGCAAAGCCTGAAGGCAGTAAGAGTACCTTATTCCTATACAGGGAACAGACATTGTATCAACACCTCAGACTGGCTACTGGGATTTACTGGGTTCTGCTGGGAAAAATAAGTGCATTTGACCCCCATTCTCAGCTGTCTTGATAGCCTGTTAAACTTTCAAAAGTCGCTTCAAACTCTCTGGACCTGTTACTCTTCAGCCAACTCATTGTTTTGGTTTTATTGTAGTTGTTGCTTCTCCAGACAGAAAAAAAAATTGTAGTCAATTTAGAACCAATATCTACCTACTGGTGGGCTGACAAGAGTGCAAACAGGAATGTAAAGTACTTGCAGACTTAGAAGCACATAGAGGAAGAAATAATGAAATTTAACTGAGATTTAAACAAAGTTATTCAGTATCACAATGGAGTAAACTGTGATGGTGCACCTGACAGGTGGTAATCTAACTGCATGCAGTCATATACCTTTATGTACAGTCTGTGTACTCTTCTTTCCCCTGCTCTGGAAAGAAAATTCACATATATATAGCACAATTTTCTAAGAATATTGCAGGCATACAAGCAAGTTAAAAAAAAAAAAAAAAGAGGGGGGACAAAGAAAGCAATAAACAAAACAATCTGGTCTACTCTCATAGCCTACTGTCCAAAAATTGGAGAGGATTTGGTTTTATGGCACGGTTCGCTTTTTGGCTTTGTTTGTTGTGAAACAAGCTGGAAAACCGTGTAAGGGAACAATATCCCACAAAAGATCTGTAATACCTCCTCAGAAGAAACAATAGTGTGGTTTTGTAATCATGCTTCTCTTTTTCTTTTTTTTCTTTTTCTTTTTCTTTTTCTTTTTTTTTCTTTTTCTTTTTCTTTTTCTTTTTCTTTTTCTTTTTCTTTTTCTTTTTCTTTTTCTTTTTCTTTTTCTTTTTCTTTTTCTTTTTCTTTTTCTTTTTCTTTTTTTTCTTTTCCTTTTTCTTTTTCTTTTTCTTTTTCTTTTCCTTTTCCTTTTGCTTTTTCTTTTCCTTTTCTGTTTCCTTTTTCTTTTCCTTTTCCTTTTTTCCTTTTTCTTTTCCTTTTCCTTTTTTCCTTTTTCTTTTCCTTTTTCTTTTTCCCCCCTTAATTTTTAACTTTTAATATTTTATTTTTAATTTTCAATTTCACCTTCACCGTTCCTTGTTCCTTGTTCTTTGTTCCTTTTTCCTTTTTCTTTTTTTTTTTTTTCCTATACTAACATGATATGGACTTTTTTTCAAACACGGAGGTGGATACTAATATATACGGTTTACAATTGTATGAAGTAACCAATTTCAAACCTAGACGCAGGCACAATCTCTAAATTATTTTTGGTCTATTTTTTCTTGTACCAGCTGCTTGTAAAATACTGCCAGAAAAACAATGTGTTTTTCACTTGGCAGCAGACTTTTAACAATCAGTAAGGCTAGAGGGCATGGCCTAAAGTCAGTCATTCAATATGGCCAGGCTATAAGGCAACAAAAACCAAGGAACCCTGAAATACTGGAGAGATGTGAGAATGCTCAAACGAGAACTGATCTGAATGGCAGCCCTGTGCTGGAATCTTCATTTCTAAGGACATGTAGCAAGGCTCCTGTTGTGATAAAAAGGATAGAAGATTGGGATCTTGGTAGGCCTTAAAATCACACAGAAAAATCAGCTGGAAACAATATGCAGTTTAAGAAACACTTTGGTACTGTATTTTGACCCTTGGCAGGACACTGTGACTTGGTTTTGATGATGAAAGAAGAGAATTGATTGATTTCAAAAAGTTGCACTTTTTACAGTTCACATTCAGGATAAAAAATTATGAAAATGAAAAAAATAATCCCTTGAAAGAATAAGGGTCATATAATCTAACTATCTTATATTCGAACATGGAGGAGAAAGTAGCAAGGAGCACATTTGGACCTCTCTGATTTTTTCACAGTGCATGAACCAGCAGCTGTGGCTCTCTGCAGTCCAACAGTACCTCCCATGCCAGGGTCACGTCAGGAGAATGGCAGCAGGTTCCACAAGAGCTAAGGACGCAGTGAAACGCAGGTCTTGGCTGTGGAATATGTGAGACAACAGGGGCAGGTGAGACTTCCTCCTCTAGGAACAACCTTGTGTCCAGTCTGGCTCCTTCCTTTGGAGGAACTGCCACAAACCTGACCTCAGGTCCTATTTATTTCTGTCTCCTATACATGCTGAAAACCATGCATTTTCTCTCTGGCCTGTCATATATCCTAGATTCTCCTTTCCTAGTATATTTGCACATAATTAGTTCAAAGAATTTCGGACATTGATAATTCAGAGGAATTCTACCCAAAACAATTAAAAATAGCGACTGGCAGTGCTGTATTAATTAAATACAAATTTATTTTAAATTTACAATGGCCCTGTACATCTGTGCTGTATCTTCTCAGCCATACAGAACACTCTGGTTTATAGCAGCATATGGGGCAAAAAATATAATCCTTTACAAGATCAATCCCTTTGTGACACTGTTACTTTGGAAGAACTGCCCGTAAAAATCACAGAAGACTGCGCATGAGCAAATCCCATTTGTAGCAAATAACCTCAAGAAATGGGAACTTGCTTTACACTACTTTGTACTTCAAAGGCAACAGCAACATAAACAAAATGTTTACCTGTTTTTCAAATGATGACTTTTTCAGTGAAAGCAAATAGCTTGTATAGAAGATAATTCATATTCTAACACAATGTATCTCTCTCGCTCATGATAATTTCTTATAAAAAAACCTTTTCCTTACTTTTTCTTTGTGTTTATCCAGTTTGTTTTCTTGTGAGCAACGCTAAAGCTCAGGGAGCATGATTCATCGGACAGACCAACTCCAGCATTAGATTATGGCTGTTTTGCCTTGTAGAGGCAATACTTTTGAATCATGAAGCTCCTCCAACTGGTAGATGGCTCTAAGATACAGGGTCAAAGATCATAGGCACATGCTAAGGCAAAAAGCTTTTGTCTGCAGAGGGAATGATTTTCATCAGCTGACTAGTTTGGATTCCCAGTTGTTGTCCTGAACCGTTTTTGCTATGCTAAAGTCTGTATACTTACTTTAGGATGGAGAAGCTGTCACAAGAAGTAGGGGCATTACAGAATCCCAAAAATTTTTGCTGTAATGAATCTTGAAGAGGCACCTAATCTATCCATCTGTTCTGATGTAGGATCCATTATACCCATATCATTCTTGACAAATTTGTAACCTGGTCCTTAACGCTTCTGACAAAGACCTTCCTGGGCAACATATGCTACTAATTCTGTATCATCATCATTAGAATGCTCTTCCTAATACATATCATGATTATCCTAAATCCCCTTTGAAATGTTAGGTGATTACTTGTATTGCTCATAGGCTTGTGTGGCTCCTTTGAACAACACTCAGAACTGTTGCTGAGTGTCTTTCTATTCTGCAGAAGCCTTTTACAGAATTGAACATTATCATCATGGACCCTCTGGGTCTTATCTTTTTGGAACTAAGCTATTAATGGACCTGGCATAAACCCCCCCAGAACCTAGTAGAGATATTTCAGTTCACTGCTGAACACTGGGCAGCAACAACTTCTCATTCAATGACATTTCCTACCCATTTTACAGTCACATTACAAAAGTTTCATTCAGACTATATTCCTTACATTGCCTATGGGAATGTTACAAGACACAGCAAGCCCTGGGTCATAGACAAATATAAAGAGTTAAAAATGCTTGACTACCCATTCCTCACCAGGAACACTGGCAAGTTCATAGTGAATCTTTTTTCAATTATTAATCTGCTAAAGCTCTTCTTGAAAGCAAGGAGAATTTGTTCCATTTGGAAAATAATAATATTCCTAATATATATTAACATCTTCATGAGTGGTTCCTAAATTTTGTTTTATCTGTTTAATTGTATTGGGTACTTGTAGGATCATTATCTTTAATAAAATTTAACTATTCTGACAGATGAATGTGTAATAAAACACATACTTCTCCCTTGTTTAACCATATGGATGAATTTACAAGAAAAAAATTAATCATTTGTTTTAATGTACAACTGTGTCATCTTTAAGTCATTAGACAGTTTTCACATTTCTGCCTTCAGCTATCCTGTGCGATAATGACTAAGATAGCACACATACCGGGAACATCATAATGGAAAAACACCTCACTAAAGACTAAAAGCAACAACAAACAAAAATCTAGCTAGAGGGCTTTGCAGACCAATATCTACCCACTGTTCAAGTAAAGAATAAGCACAGGAGGTAGAGTCAGGTACCTGCAAGCCACACACTTTGCGATGATGCAATTGTATACATCCTATTAGATGGATTTAATGAAAGAAGTAATTCTTAGTAATTACTACATCTTAGCTACTATAGCTAAATTTGCACTATCCCCCCCAATCCAAACACAAATATGTGGTAATAATTCACTTTTGTTTTTTTCTGAAAGTGTGAAAACAAGTAATAAGAAGATAAGAGAGAGAGACTGGAAATCTAGAGGACATATATCTTTGCCTCTGTGTTCACAGAGCAGGCTATTAAATAACTGAAGTGACTCATAAGCCACAACACTTGCAGTGACACCTTGCATTGGAGCTGGTTACGGGAAGCCATCTGTTATCTTAGGAGCAAATTGGAGGTTATGCAACATCATTTGTGTTGGATATATATAATGTAACTATCAGTGTCTACAATAATCAGATTTCTCAAGTGTACTCCAACACTTACAATATCTTCCCAAGATTTTCATCAAAAGGCTTGAATAAGAATAAGCTATTGTTAACACTGTGGATCTTGACAACTTGAAAACACTGCTTTCTTGAACTGATTGTTCCTGTGAGAAATAAAATCAGAAAGGCTGAATTGAGTACCATTCCCTGCTTTCTGACTTGCAGTACAACTGTTTTGAGCATCTTTCACTTAACAAGGAAAGATCAAAAAATTCAGCATTTTATCTTTATTAAAATGTTGTCCATACTTTACATCATACAATTTTCCTGCCATTATACTTTTTTTTTAATTTTCAGAAAGATTTACTTCAGATTACTAATCTAGAGTTTATCCTTTATCACTGAATTTAGCACTTCTTCTCTCTCATTAAAATCAGCTGTGCTCGACTATGCTTAACAGCATTGATCTATATATGTATTGTAGAGCTAAGTTAGAAATTTACCCTCTTGTTCAAAGGTATGCTGTGCACATAGCTCACTACCCTTCACCATTATCTTAAGGACAGTTTTGGCAGCTAGTAATTTGGAAGGTGTAATTGTCCTAACAGCCATGAAATGACAAATTGTAGGCTACCGGCTATGACAAGTTCACCTGATTTTTTTCAATCATGCATATATATTCCACATGTGATTTAAATAGCTCAAACTAGAAAAGTCAGGAAAATACGTATTTGAAAACTAGTTAGCTGTATCCCAGTACTTCTGCCTTTGTCACTTAGTTGTCCACATCTGCTTAATTTTCAAGAGTTGGTCTGGCATGTGAGTAACTATAAAATTTTTTTTTATTAAAGTCAGTTTCTTGACAAAACTCATACTGATTGCAATAATAGTAAAGTTTTTCTCTGTCACTGGACAAACATTCATATGACTTGTACTACACCCCAAATAATCCTTGTGAAGTCTCCAAAATATAGTTTCTCTCACTTTTCTTAGTAAAACAATCTTTTCTCCATGAAATAAAATTTCCTTGTAAAATGTAACTTTTCTTCTCTTGAAAGTCTGATGACTGTTGGGTATGCTTCTAGACCAGTTTGAATATTTTGTGACAGTGTAAAAAGAACTGGAGCTTTGGATTTTCAGTACTCACCTGTCTGAGGTGTAGCAATGAATCAAACATTGGCTTAAGGTTTGCAGAGCCTTTCCTAACTTTCAGCTTCTTCCAACAGCTGCAGTGTTCCTTCTTTAGTTATACTGTGAGGGTGGCTAGAGAGAATATCAGCAATCACAGCACCTTGCTGAGCACATGGTCTGCCAGCAGATTGTACTACATCATGCACAGAAGTGTTCTTTGACATCTCACCTGCACACCATCTATGTCTTTGCTATTTGTCAAGGATAAGAGTCCTTTGCATTGTGTATAAAGTTGCAGCAATCTAATATGCACAAGTATTTTTTACAGGTTTTTCCTTAGCCACTGGCAGCAAGTCATTCCTTCTGAATATGAGCATGCAAAGTCACAGCATCAGTTAATGTGTCAGCAGCGTATGCAACAGCATTGGAGAACCATCAATCCTATACCTGCATTCTGCAAAGCAAATATAGTGCATGATTTATTATGACTGATTCCCAATTCTTTCTCCTTCACTTCTGAGCCACTATGGCTGACTCTGCATATCTAGCTTTTTAATTCTAAATTTCTAATAGTCATGCTTCATTCTAAAGGCTGATAGGAGAATTGCAGTATTTAGAGCAAGAATGTAAGGTTCAGTACTGCATGGTAAATGTACATTTTATCAGAGTTTTAGCCTGTGTTTGCTATCACTGGTCAGAGCAGCTTCTAAAGGATGCAAAACCCAAAACCTCGTAATCTGTTAATGTTGAATACTAGCAACTTAAAAAAAAAAAAAAAAGATAACTTAAAACTTAAATAGTGGTTTGTTTATTTTCTGATCAGGGCTTCACTTGTTACCATAAACCAAGAATACCTTGATGATACCCTAGTATGTAACTCAGCTCACATCAACTTAGGAAATTCCTTTTTCTCAGTAGCTCTTCACAAAGTAAACACATTTACTGTAGTTACCAAACACCAATTCACTACTAAATTCAGAAGTATTTAATATTTTCTGACTGCCTACAAGCAACAAAGAACACACCTGGGAACATATGTTAATATTCAGATATAATTTTTTAAATATTTTTTTTAAAGACCTGAGTTTTAGAAGTTGAACACATATACATGGATGACTATATTTCAGTCTTAATCATATTATAATGAAAATATGTGATGTCTTAGAAGAAGTATTGCTCTTCCTCTGTTTTCTCCTGACTGCCTGAATTTAATACCTGACAAGTGATAGAATGCAAGTAACAGTTTGTATTAAAAATAATGCATTTTACTACACACTCTTTTATCTTTCTGATGGATAACAAGTTAATATAACTGTGTAATTCAAATCTCTCTTTCTAGCACAAAGAGTAATTAAAGTACCAGTTACTCAACAGACTTTTTAACTGGAATGATGCTATTCTAGAGTCAGTTATTTTGTATTGAATATTCACAGAGATTGAACATCTTTCCTACTAGAAAGGCATAGCAAAACATCACCATCCAGTAAGAAAAGCAAGGAATACTTGTTTCTTGTTTGTGACATGGATCCTGGTATACATTTATCTTCGATGTGTCTAATTTTGATTCCGCTCTGGACTGATGACATAAACCAAGCACAGATCCTCTCACGACAGAAAGATTGGTGAGGAAAACTCTACAAGTCACTTAGGATGGTATTCATCTCACTTAACTACAGACATCTACATCGGAGTTAATCACTGCATACTCCCTTTATAGTCAATGGAGAGAAATAAGCAATTTTAGGATGCAATTCATCTACCCTATTCCAGATAGCTACTTTAGGATAGAATCAATCACCCTTTCAGGCTGTCTTCTTTTCACCATTGACTATAAAGGTAGTCCACAGTGACTAGATCAGACGTAAATGTCTGCCTTGCAGACATTTATGTTTGATGAGGTAAATCATCCCGTGAGATATAATGGAAGAACTGGTTACATAGTTACGGCACACAAACTGAGGTAAAATAGCCCTGTACATCTGTGGGAATAGTAAGTTTGGCTCTCCTTTCATTCTAGATTTCTCAGTCTACTCTTCTGGAAACAAAAGGTGAAGTTCTGGCTCAATGTGAGTGTCTGTAGTAAGTTATTGTGCTGACCACACATCAGGAAATGTCATATACACATTTTAATTCTGTTGCACGTAGGTTTATACGTGCAACTTCTCAGGTGGGAACTCCAGACGACAATCAACAGGGTCTTTGCTAACCCTGCCCCTCATCATCCAAAATCAGCACCTGGTCAATACTGGCACAGCATAGCAGGTGGTGGGATTCTGTGGCTGTCCATTCTGGTAGAGGAACAGAGATGGAAGAGCACTCGGTTCAATGGGAACCTGAAGACTGCCATGTTTCTCCCACCTTGTCAGTTCTCTGCTGACTGGGCATTTGGAAACTGCTAGAACTTGAAGACGACAGTGTGCTGATAGGGCTATAAAAGCAGATCAAAGCTAATAGATTGCTCCTCTCATTTTGAAATACTATCATATGCATTCATGGCTCTGATTTTGCATAAAAAGATGAAGGAGCTGTGTTTCTTAATTAACTGGAGGAAAAAAAAAGAATTTCCCAATATCATTTGCATGAACAACATTCTCTACATAACCATTTCAGTTAAAACCATTAATTATTGGTTGAGAGAGTCATAGATTGCTGTCACCCTTTGCATACAAACAAAGAATGTAATGTTCCTCAATCAAAAGCTCGTTCTGATACCATACAGCATTGGGATTTAGATCAGAAAAATTAAGAGAGAAAGGGACTCTTAATTGTAAGGTGCATGTATGCTTGTTAGCAAAGGTTCTGCTCAAGGCCCTCATATGCCACCGGACCAATATAATACTTAAGCAACAGGAAATTCCAGAAGGCAACTCAAATCCTGGATGGGCTGAATGGATACCTTCTGAAGGTATCCATGAGTGCAGCTATACCTGCCAAAATGTACCATGGTACCCTCTGCTATCCTTCCCTATCGTCTGCCCAGATCCATAGAATCATAGAATCATAGAATGGTTTGGTTTGGAAGGGACCTCAAAGATCATCTAGTTCCAACCCTCCTGCTGCGGGCAGGGACACCCTCCACTAGACCACGTTGCCCAAAGCCTCATCCAACCTGGTCTTAAACACTTCCAGGGAGGGGGTGTCCACAACCTCTCTGGGAAATCTGTTCCAGTGCCTCACCACCCTCACAGTGAAGAATTTCTTTCTAACATCTAATCTAAATCGACCCTCCTTCAGCTTAAACCCATTACCCCTTGTCCTGTCACTACACTCCCTGATAAACAGTCCCTCACCAGCTTTCCTATAGGCCCCCTTCAGGTACTGGAAGGCTGCTATAAGATCTCCCTGGAGCCTTCTCTTCTCCAGGCTGAACAATCCCAACTCTCTCAGCCTGTCCTCATAGGAGAGGTGCTCCAGCCCTCTGATCAGCTTCGTGGCCCTCCTCTGGACTCTCTCCAACAGCTCCATGTCTCTCCTGTACTGGGGCCCCCAGAGCTGGATGCTGAACTCATGGAATATACCATAGCTCCTATTTCTGGCATAAGCTTGTGCTTTCTCTCCATGAAACTTGTACATGAATGAATGTACAGTTTACAAAGGAAAAGCCAGCATATGCCTACAGCCCAAGTTTTATAATGCAGATATAGCTTATTCTTTTCCTACTGACCCATTAAAGAGTCTACAGCTTCCAGTCTCATTCAATAAATCTCCTAATGAAGTGAGATGAATTCAAACTTTGTAGGTTGCAACTGTGGTGTACAGAAGGTGCCTTTGGTTTCAAATACTTCTGACGGGGGCCAGAGGCCCATCTTTTCTGATTATGATAAAGGAACACTAGATTTTCAACCTGGCAATACAAGTCAGAAAAGTTACATGACATTGTAGCGTCATTCAGAGTGAAGCAAGTGTCAGCAATGGTCAGATTGCAGGAAGAGTTGCTATCTCATAGCTTCTAAGACACTAACATGTTTTGATCAGGAAGAATCTCAGACTGCTTTTGGAAGAAGATGACTGACAGTACCGATTTCAGAATGGTATTCTTAGTGTTCCACTGGCACAAAAATTTGCATCAACAATTTACTGTGCTATTTTTGACCTTTCACTGCAAGCACTAGTATTAAGAATGCCACTTTTTGAGTGGCATAATTTTGAGTCCATTTTTCTGTTAGTATCTCTTTGTCTGCATAGAGCTTTTGAAAAATATCTCCTTCATCCCCCTATTGGCCATAAAGATGTCCTTCTTTTGAAAATGTGAAACCTGGGCAGAAGCCTACACAGGAGCTTAGCAGCTTTTGAGGGAGGGCATGGAGTTTTCCATAATGTTCAGAATGGGAAAATCACAAATAAGCTAGATAATTTGAATTAATATCTGGTTTCCACTTTTTTTTGGAGCAGAGAGTCAGGAAGTGTTAGAGTCTATTATATACATAATCCACTTTTTTCACAGAAGGATTTAATGGTAGGCTGGAAAAGCTTCACATACTGGTGTTCTAAGGCTGCATAATTACAGACTTACCCAAGGGGCTAGAATAACTCCATTTTAGCCCAAGAAAGGAGCAATAAATACATATATATATATTTTTTAAATTATCTAATTGTTAAAGCCTCAGAGACCTATGTGGATTCATAGGTAAATCTATTTTATCCTGCACTATGAAAATAAATATTACTTATATTATTATGTTTTCATTAAGGCACGCAATTAAGTTAGACACAGAAATGGGCCAGATTCTTGATCTCACTCTTTGTGCTGCTTTAATAGCATAAATGGGCTATAAAGTCAATTTAACAAAGCAGATGAAGATTCTCTTGAGGAGAGGGAATATGAAATGGAAATATGCCATTTCTTTTGCAATACTGATTGGATTACAGCAGCATGGTTCAGAATGCTGCTGTGTTACAGTGAGCCCTTTGAACATAATGGCCCTTTGGAATTAGACTCACAAAATTAGGTCTGGAATCAGCCCCAGGACTGCTATTCAATAATAGGTCCTTCATGTCTTATCACCTGTGTCCAGTGTACATGGGCACAGCTGAGAAGCTGAACCAATGTCTTTAACAACTTATTTACACCACAGTCACCATGATACAATAATCAGACACTCCTTGATTATGTCTGAACTGTTTGTGGACATCCAGTTTGGCTACACATCTCCCACTAACATACAGATAAGATACTCATTTGGGAGATACACGTTTTTCCATTGCCAGATTGATTTGCTCATTGCTTTTATTCCGTCACCAAGGCAGCCTTTACTGGTCTAAGTTACTATGAAGACTAATAAATTGTGCATCTGACTCAATCAGGCTTTTGATCTTTGCCTGACTGCAAGTATACAAGATGTGGGCAATTACAAGGGTTGGTAGAAATTTGCATTTGGGGAAAGAAATGCAGATTGTAACTGTTTCTAATGTTTTCCGCAGCTTATGTGACAAGCCCCTCAGGAAACAGTGTTTTGGATGCTAACTCTCTTGTTACCATATTAATTGCCTTTGTCATGACAGTTTTGGCATCTGAAAATGGCTGGGAACATGCTGTGCTCCTCAAGAGACCAATCAAGGGCAGGGGAAATTGGTTTATTGGTTCCCAAAGCAGCCTGCGCTAAAGGTGCCGCTATTCAAGCATAGTTTTGAGTCTCCTAGCTTGAATGAGGCGCCAGACACTTCAGGCTAAGGAAAAGAGAGCTTTCATTTAGAATGGTGAAGGGGAAACTGAGAAGTTTATTTCTCTGCCAGCATGACTTCTGCAGTTAGCTTTTGTGTGCAAATCTGTGTGTCACAGTACAGAGGGTAGGACCAGGAATCAAGGTTGCCAGAATCCAGTAAGGTCCCGGGCTTCCCAGGAGGGATCCTGAACATCTTTGGTTTTAAACGAGCTTCAGCTAAGCTTGCTGAAGTGCATGATTCAATCAAAATTTTCCCTGTGATCAAAGAATATACTCTCACAAGGACAGGCTGCAAACTGGAGGAAAGGGATCAAGGGATAAATATCAGAGGATAAATAATTATGAATGTTATTTTAAGCAATGCTGGATTTATAATATAAGAACAAGAAGATGTTAATTTCTGGTTAATTTTTCTGTCTTTGCAAAGAATGGCAAGCAGCTGTTATGCTGTAGGTGATGGACTGTAGGTGGTAAAGGGATGGGTCAGGATGGCAGGTGGTGGGGCAGCAAGGACGGACTGGAAGAAAAAGAACATAAGGAGAGGAAGATCACATGCACATTAAAAAGCCAAAGGAGTTGCCACAAGAAAAAGAAAGAAAAAAAAAAAGCACCCGATTCCATTACTTACTTCAGTTTATGCCCAGAAAACTCAGATTCAGTAAAAATTTAGTGATGCAGCAGAATTATGTCTATAATGTTAAATAAGGGAAGAGAATCCTTTTCAGCATGAACTGCAGAAGATATAAAGTGTGCAACCTGACCCTATTATCTTTCCCATGTCTCAAACAGGCAGGGAAGACATATTTTGAGTTTTTACTGACATATGCAAAATCATTTTTTTGACATTTAGTGAAACTAGTGAAATGTTAATGCTGTAGGGCCAGAACAGTAAGCTTATTGCAGACAGTTTCAGTGAAGAAGGGGAAAAAAAAAGATACTAAAAAACTAGCAAAAAAAGGCAAGCTTGGTTACTAACTTGGTGTAGGCAGAAAGCAAGGGAAGAAACAGAAAGAAGTCATTTTGTTTGGTTGGGTTTTGTTTCTTCCTATTAAATAATCATAAAGCATTCTTGGTCCTTAGGCCTAGCTGATCAAAACAGGTGGGTGGAAAAAGGATGTAGGAAGGCTGTGTCCCTGTCCTCTCGCATTCCACCAGCCACCACAGCAGGCTCTGTTATGATAGTCTGCTGTACTGAGCATTCTCCGTAACAGCAGCTCGCTTATCTCCCACGCAATGTTTATTCACGCTAAAAGCTCATGCATCTTTACATACGCACACCGGAGGTCACAGAATGTGGCTTTTATGTCCTGAAGCCCTTAGCAGAAGCTATAAGTACTTCCATAATGTGGACATGTCTCAGAATAGCACAGAAATCTGCAGAAACATGATAGGGAGCACTGCGCCTCTGGAAAGATAATGCAATACTTTAGTAACTAACAACATGGTAACTTTTACAGCAGAACTTAGCCCTAGCAAGCAATCAAAATGGATGAAGCAAGGAATTATGCAAGACACTTCCTGTTCCCTTCTTCCCCTTATTTAAATGATGTATTTTGCAGCACAACAGAAGCTGTGAGTCAGGGAGAGGCACCAGGATCAGTAAGATTTAAGTGAGAGCATCAGTACGTCATGACAGATTTTGAATGGCGTTACATCTATTATTCATTACTTACTCACATCCAAGTCTATAGCTAAGGGAAGCGATTTGACAGGCAAGACATGTACGTAAATCGCCCATCAGATGATATAATCTACTACTGAGGGAACATTTCAAAAGGCCCAAAATATGACAGAAAACATAATACACCCTCTGCATGCTAAGTACATAATTGTCCAAAATGCATGATCTGAACTTTACAACCCTTTTCATTTGCAAATTTCAAGAATTCTTGGGAACTCACAGAACACTATATGAATTTTGAAAACAGACAATACTTCTTCAGCAGTGGAGAGACTCTCCTGGTGGCAATGTTCAAGGAGAACAGTTAGATAGGTATAAACCTAGCTCTACTTGTAGATTACAGTGCTACAAAGACACTGATGTTTCTGCAGTAATTTTTGTTCAAGGGGATCTCAGATTGCATCTTTCCTAGGTAGTTACACTGATGAATTTAGTTGCATTTTGTAACGCTGCTAACAGTACACATTTTACTCCTTCTTTTCCCAGCTGAAAAATAAATTAAACAAGATTTTTTGCCTTGAACAGACATTCTAGGATAAATATAAAATATCTGATGCCCTTGTTGTTTTCTACAGCATGGAAGAAAATAGTTTCTTACAGCTATAAAGAAACTATTAGGAGAAACAGTTCTTTGTCATCTGTGACTTGGCTCCTAATACAGCTCAGTAAATATATAGTTTGGTTCTTCCTCTACCAAAGAGATCAAAAATGGCTTCTAATTTTTCCATCTGTATTTCTTTTTTACGTGTCACAGAGAGCATTGGTCATGTGGGACTAAGTCTTTTTCATCTCTAGTATCTAGTTTCATTGCTACCCGACCTATGGGAATTTGTACATACTATAAGACAACAGTAATAAGTACAGAGAACAAGATATGTATTTTTCTTCCCTGTTGGGGCAAAACCACCTGCCTCCCTGCATTATTTAGGCCCATAGAACAACAATATCAAGGACAGTGATCTGTATAGCCCCCAACTACAGTTTTCATAGACTCCCAGCTAATGAGTTTCTATCTTATGTTCTCTCCGTACCACTATGATACAAATAATAATAATAATGAGAAAACCAACAGTCGTTGTCATCATCATCAAGAGGAGGAACTGTGGCATCTTTTGATTTATTTTTCCTGTTTAACTAAATTGTTTCCTTGCTAGCATGACCAAAAAACCCCCCCAAAAAAACTAAACAAAAAAAAAAAACCACAAAAAAGAGAAATATTCTTTGTCATATTTAACCAGGAGATCTTGATATTTAGTAGTATAGTACATGATGCACCTTGCATGACACAACTAAATGTATTAATCCATACCCAGACTTCAGAAGGAAGGATAACCAATCTATGAAAAGATTTATGTTATGTCTAGGGAGAAAGATGGACTTCATAAGAAGTAAAGAAATTAGCTTATGCATTGAGTCAGTGCCTAGTGTATCACGTTGTATAGCTCACCACAGAATTATGCATGCAGGGTACACTAATGAAACTTACACAAGGATTTCTTAGATAAAATTAATTTTGTCCAGGGGTTGGTAAGGACAGGATAAACATTTCTTTTGCATCTCTTTGCAAACAGTCCATGAGTCACATCTCACAAGATGGACACTACCTGATTTCCCTCCCTTTCAAGTATCATGTTAAGTGGTTCTAAGCGAATAATGGGTGTATTTTGACTTTAAATAGTTTTGCAAAGATGGTAAATATCTAATATGTAATATAAAATATTCAATATCCTTTAATTAGGCCTAATAGAAAAAAATTGAAAGCAGACTGTAAAGAAAAGAATTGTTTCAGGCTGAAAGAAGTATTTTATTTCCATAAGATCCACTTTTTTATCCCATGCATAACCTTGTATACAGTTATTTTAATAACTGAATTAATATTCAAAAGAGAACAATATTTAGAAATAATAAATCAGTTTTGCATTTTCATAATTTTAAACATGTTTTAGAAATAAACAGCCCAGCCAAATGAAAATAAAGAAATATTTTGAAAATTACTATTCTGTATTTTTTCAGAGAAAAACACTGTCCAAAAAAATTAATTCAACTTTCCAACTTAAAATCAGGAACTATAAAACAAAGACAACATGCTGTCATTGGCTATGATATCTTAGATCCTCCTAAATATGATTATTCATGACATCAAAACAACCATGTTTCTAAATTTCTTTTACTACTATTAAATCTTTGCATGGAGCTGCTTTAACACTTGCTAATCTTTTACAAAGGCTTGAAAATTAACATTGAGCAAAAACTACAAAAAAAAAAACAACAAACCCACAAAGAAAATCATTTTATACAATCCGTAAATTCCACTATGTTGCCATGATTTAGAATGTCTTTAGGTTGTAGGGCTTCTTTAGAAGTGAAACCTTTTTTTAAAATGGGAAACAAGAGACTGTGGCTTCTTTGTTAAGGGAGTGTCTCTCAAAATATATATTAATGTAATGTTGACTTTACGAGTCACTGACCAGAAGATGTGACAACAGTTAGTCTTAAGAAGATTTGCACTGAGGCAGCACCTATAATTCCCAGGTGAAGGTCAAACACAGTTACATAAGGCACAATTCAAACATGAAACAAATTATGAACCCTGCCCTATTCACCTAATTTGGTAGAATATGTCTATGAAATACAAATTTTATGCTGTTCCACAGTAAATTGTTTTTATACAAGTATCTGGCAGAAAATATCTTGAAAAGTGGCTCTTCCAGAGTGTTTACCTGTAAAGGAAGAATTTACATAATAGTTTCAAAAATGCAAAAAAACATTTTTCTCAGATTTGTTTCTAAGTTTTTAAGCTGAATGAGACACTAACCACAGCTACCTTGATTTTTCCCACCAAAGGCAAGACACTCTCCAACTATTGCTGTAATATGAATGATAAAAAATAAGCATCTTTATGTCACTAGAGACTCAACCCCCTTCGCTTGAATATTGTCAATCGCACATGAATCAGGATTCATTCCACAGAAATTGGTGGTGTAAAGTCCTCGTAAGCAGCCTAAAAGGGCATCCAAAGAAAGAACCCACTGCACCTGGTGTTACCTTCTCTGAAGCTGAGTGAGCAGCACCATATGTAGTCAGGGGAGGAAATAAGAAGGCACTCTCAGAGGAAATTTCATGCCATCCTGAAATAGCTGTCCAGGACTTGTAGGATGAATCACTCTCACTCTTTCTCAGCTGTAGCCTACAACCTTAATGCCTAGCTTAGATTTGATGCTTAACTTTTAGGCAGCTAAAGTTAGGTCAAATGAATCCTGCCTCTAGTGTGAAGAAGATTTTTCTAGAGGTTTCATAAAGAAATTGAGGGACAGAGAGAAAGAGCAGTCTGTGGGGATGAAAAATATTTTTGAAATGAAATGTTTTTAAATGCCAAGACTAGTCAAAAGCCAGAATTATCTAGACCATATCACTAAAACCAGGAAAGTTTCATGGCATCTGCTAGGTTTTGTAAGTGTTAGTGAAATTGCCTGAAAAAATTTCTCATATTTTGTATAATCTGCCACAGAATCCAGTATGAAAAATATTTGGAAAAATCCACCACAGAATTTTGGTAGCCCGAGCCCAGACACTTTCTGAAACACTACAAAGAAAATAAGGAAAACTATCCTTTCTGATATGAACTTTTTTGGGGGAATAATACCTTATGTCTTTTATTTAGAAAGTATATGTAAAAATTACACCCCACCCTCCCCCACCACCCTAAAATCAGACCAGCACTGTTTTGCACTTGCAATGCATGATTTAAAATGTCTATACAAAGGGTAAATCAGGCACTACCTATGTGCTGCTTTCCAATTAGACTGGAGGAGGTTAGAGACATTAAAAGCCACAGTAGAAGCAGTCTCAGCTGTACCATCCATTTTATTTGTCTGTTGAAGAAAACAATGTGCTGTATCCAAGAGCACTTTGTCCTGAAGTGACTAATGCTGCTGCTGTAGTGTATTTGGAGGACAGCATGTTAGGCATAAAGAATCAGGATCCTCAGCAAGAAGCACAGCAAGAAATCAGAGAAGTATATTCTAACCATAGAGAAGAGACAGGAGAGATTAATAGGATACAAGAGCTGAATTCCTCACTTTTGCCGCAGGAAATAAGATAGGCACATAACAGGTATGTGCTCTGCTGGTGGCTTACTCTATTTAAAGAAGAAATATTATGGATTGGGGGCACTGTTTGGGGTTCTGAAATGCCCACTCTGCAGATGTATATGATATGGTAAAAAAAACCCAGGGATTTAGGTAAATATCCCTAAATTCTGCTGTTCGTCTTTGTTCCACTGTTTCTTTGATTTGCTGCTGTATTTTACCTGGAGCAGCAGCAGTTATCTCAAAAGAAAAGATTTTGTAGAAGTAGACAGTCACAGAACAAGAGAAATGAGGGTTGACACAGACCTCTGGAGGTCGTCTAGTCCAACCTCCCCTTCACAGTAGGACTGTCACTGCAATAGAGCAGGTCAGTGCTTGGCTAGACTGGCCAAGTCTTGCACAACCCCAAGGATGGCGATAGCACAGCTTCACTGGGTAATCTTTGCCTGTGCTCCCCAACCCTCCAAGGGTGATGTTTTTCCAAACATTCCGTCTGAACCTCCCAAGCCATAACTTGTGTCTGTTGTCTCGTTTTACCATCCTCACAATCCACCCCACACCTTATTCTTTCTTCCTTCATGCCAGCATGAACTATCTTTTACAAGGGCTCCGTGTAATCTTTGTTTTCTATCTGCAGTAGGACTCAGTAATCCTATCATTTGTGCAACTGCTGTTGACTTAAATAGAGACATCAGACTACTCCTGAATTATTTAGGAGATATATCACTGAAAAACTAATTTTCACAGTTCAAAGTTGTTAATTCATGAGAAGCTCAGTGATGACTTTATGACCTAATATGGTTTGGAGGATGCCTGCATAACAGCAGACAAACTTCTAGACTTCCTCATGCCATGTTTTAGGTGAAAGTGTACACAAATTCCTCTGTTGTGCTTTTAAAATATACTGCTGCCTCCTTTCATCACAAGCATGGCTTTGCCCTGTGGGGTTTTGTTTTATTGCTCATTTGTTTCTTTCTCAGCCTCCTCATTTGTTTTCCTGGCTGTAGATCTTATCCTACTCATTTGTCTAAGTAAAATTGTCCTTGACTGTTTCTGTTTCCTCACCCCCCACCTACTCCAATGAATTCCACTTACCGTTGTCTCTTTCCCTCTGGTCACTTTGTACCATCGCATCTGTACAATATTGCAGTACTCATTAATAACTTCCTTCAGTACTTTAACAATGGATGATGGTTAAAGAGCCTTTGAGGAGCAGTTTAGAAAAATACCTGTCCACATTTTGATAAAATAATGCACAGATTTTTCTTGACTCAGGTAATAAACAATAGTTAATAAAAATTAAATGGAAGCAAGTGTCAGTAGTCACAAGTTATTTTGAAATGTGTTTGTCCTTATATAGTAGTGAAGTCTAGCATGCCTCTTATAAATACTGCTCACCTGAAGACATAACAGTCCATGCAGCTATCACCACTGCATCTTGACAAAATTAAGTGCTATTTGTAATCCCTAAATCAGAATCAAAGCCATGTTCAGCTATACAAATAAACCTTTTGGAGGTAAAAATGATGCAGGTATTGTATTATACTCCTGTCCCTTTGGTTAAATACTTTTTCCTCTCCAATGTTTGTAATAGACTGTCCAGAAGTTAAATGAGCCCACAGATGATCTCCTAAGAGATCTGCTAGAGTGGATTTCCACAGTAGATCCACTAAGTCAGATGTAAGGCTAATGCCCAATCCTCAGAATAGATCCAATAAAAAAAATGTGTGTCAGGAATCACTTAGTTTACATGTTCTCAGCTAACAGTATCAGAAGTCTTCAGTCAGATTATCACAAAGAGGGGGCCTTTGCCACTTATAAAAGTTAAGCTTGGAAACTTCCTGATCTTTTTGTTACATTTGATCTCATGCATAAGGCAGTATGACACTCTGAAACTCTGGCTGGTTTTCAGCCTCATCTCAGCTTTTGAATCACATTTCCTTTTCCCTTCCTTCCTCTCTTCAGCACTACACTTGGAGTTTTACATATGGAAAAGCAGGCAAATGGGTGCATTGCCACCAGCTCCCTGACTTGGGCAGTCAGAGGACCAGAAACAACAGATGTACAGCAGTAGAAACTTGTCTAGATGGTGCCTTTGAGTCACCCCTGCAGGAGTTAAGCTATGAGCAGCCTCTTCTCTCAGGGTGTAGTTTTTATATACTCATAACAGACTGATGTAATGAGCACTGATGTCCTATGGTCTCAGTGTAAGGCATTGAAGAACACAATCAACAATATCATTGTTTCCTTAAAATCAAAGCATTTCACAGGAAAAACTGTTTGTAACAATCTATAACTTACCTATCTTTTCCTAAGGCTTATTATTTTCTGTCATGTGGGAAAGACCCCTATTACTTTAAGACTTACGTCCTTGTCTTTGACTACTTTCTTTCCATGAAAAGCTCAGTAACGATATACCTTGTTCTCTCCTTCTCCTTCTCAAGAGTCTTTTCAACTCTGTGTAACATTGAACTAAACCAATATACTGGGTTACTTTATGCACTTATGTATTGTTGATCCTGGACAGGTAGCACTCAGGTCTTACCGTCAAGTTTCTATCATGAAGTGAAACAGATACCGATCGGGTGCTTTTCTGGTGCCATCCAATGTACCTCCATGGAACAGGAATAAAGTCTCGTTTTCCTAAATGAAGTAGAAGCAAACAGGAACTGACAGTTTCCTTGCTCACAATTTCTGTGCTGAGCTTTCTGACATGGCCAGGATTCCTCTCTCTGAGGAACTTGCTGCCTGCTGGCTTTCCATTTCTATTTCTACCTCAGACACAAACAGATCCAATCAGTGCCTGTATCAATGAATCAGCAGGGAAAGTTTTTGGATTCTTAGGCCCTTCTTTATATCTCATTACATTGGGTCATGGCCATATTGTTTCAGCTATATTACTCCAAAAAGAAATGCAAATACTTCTTGCATTTAAAGCTTGTCTACACATGGAATTATTGAGAAATAATTACTAAGCAATAGGTCAGAAATGCATGACTAGCTTATAACTGCACTCTTATTTCAGATCTAAGGAAGTATTACATGGTAAATAAGGAAAAGGTACTCTTTAAACTGAGTACCCAGTGAGCTGTTGTAGAATACCTATTCCAGTATAGTTTGACATTTTCTGATGGTTTCTAGCTTATGCACATAAAGCTGGATTATGCACATTACTTCACATGCTAGTTGTGTTATTTTTGGCTACAACTAGTGGAATAAGGCAGATACACCTTCAAGAAATGATTCAAATTTTAGAGAAAAGGTTCTTTTCAGATTTGCAGGAAAAGACTTGGGGGTCCTAGCGGATGCCAACTTGAACATAAGCCAAAAATTTAACCATGCAGCAAAGAGAACTGATGTCATCCTGGGCTGATTAGGAGTGTTGCTATCAACTTGAGGGAGATGATCTTTCCTCTCTACTCAGCATTGATGAGGCCACACCTGGAGTTCTATGTCCAGTTCTGGGCTCCCCAGTAAAAGAGAAACATGGACATACTGGAAAGAGTCCAGAAAAGGGCCACAAATATGATGAAGTGGCTGGAACATCTGTCCTATGAAAAAAGGCTGAGTGAGCTGGGTCTGCTTAGCCTGGAGAAAAGAAGACTCAGGGAGATCTCCCTAATGGATACAAATGCGCGAAGGGGGGGGTGCAACAAAGACAGAGCCAGGCTCTTTTCAGTGGTGCTCAGTGACAGGACTGTCGTGGTTTAGGCCCAGCCGGTAGCTGGGTGCCACGCGGCCGCTCACTCACCCCTCCCCCAGCGGGATGGGAGAGGAGAAGTATAACAAAAGGTTTGGGTCGAGATAAGGGCAGGGAGAGATCACTCACTAATTACCGTCACGAGCAAAACAGACTGAATGTAGAGAGGAGATTCATCTAATTTATTACTAGGCAAAACAGAGTAGAGCAACGAGAAAATACAATCAAGTCTTAAAACACCTCCCCCCACCCCTCCCATCTTCTCGGGCTCAACTTCACTCCCGGCTTCAACCTCCTCCCCCCTCAGCGGCACAAGGGGGCAGGGAATGGGGGTTGCGATCAGTTCAGCACACATTGTCTCTGCCGCTTCTTTGTCCTCAGGGGGAGGACTCCTCTCAACATTCCCCCGCTCCAACATGGAGTCTCTCCCACGGGCTACAGTCCTTCACTAACCGCTCCAGCATAGTCTCTCCCACAGGGTGCAGACCTTCAGGAGCAGACTGCTCCAGCGTGGGGTCTCTCCCACAGGGTGCAGACCTTCAGGAGCAGACTGCTCCAGCGTGGAGTCTCTCCCACAGGGTCACAAGTCCTGCCAGCAAACCTGCCCTGGCGTGGGCTCCCCTCTGCACGGGTCTACCGGTCCGGCCCAGACTTGCTCCAGCGTGGGCTTCCCACGGGCCACAGCCTCCTTCAGGTGCCTCCACCTGCTCCAGCATGGGGTCCTCCACGGGCTGCAGGTGGAATCTCTACACCCCCTCATCCTTCCTCCATGGGCTGCAGGGGACAGCCTGCTTCACCATGGTCTTCACCACGGGCTGCAGGGGGATCTTTGCTCTGGTGTCTGGAGTGCCTCCTCCCCCTCCTTCCTCACTGACCTTAGTGTCTGCAGAGTTTCTTACATCTTCTCGCTCCTCTCTCTGGCTGCAAAAGCTCTCTCTAACTGTTTTTTCCCTTCTTAAATATGTTATCACAGAGGCGCTGATTGGCTTGGCCTTGGCCAGGAGGGTCCATCTTGGAGCCGGCTGGCATTGGCTCTATCAGACACAGGGGAAGCTTCTAGCAACTTCTCACAGAAGCCACCGCTGTAGCCCCTCCAGCTACCAAAACCTTGCCACACAAAACCCAACACGCAGGACCAGAGGCAATGGGCACAAACTGAAACACGAGAGGAGCCATCTGAACATTAAGAAACACTTTTTTCTTTCTCTCTCCTTAGAGATATTCAAAAGCTGCCTGGACACAGTACTGGGCAACCAGCCCTAGTTGGCCCTGCTTGAGCAGAGGGGTTGGACCAAATGACCTCCAGAGGTCCCTTCCAACCTCAACCATTCTCTTATTCTGTGATTCTGTTCCTAAAAGTTGCACACCTCAGCTAATAATGAAGAACATGAGCTCCAGTTTGAAAATAATAAGACCTTTGTAAGTTTGACTCTTTGGCTTGCAAAATTTTCTTTATAATACATATTAAAAATGTTAAATATACATGTGTGTGCATTATATCTCTCTATATCTATCTATAACTTTATCCATATCTGCATACATCAGAAATAACAGAAAAGCAACAATTATTTAAAAGATATGTTAAACTATGTTATATCTGACAAATATTGTACAAAATGCAAAAATTTCCATACATCCACTAACAAAAAAAAAACCCCACCCAAATACAGTTACAGGTCAAAGTAGAATGATCATCATTTAAACAGGAAAATGTGAGTACACATCACTAGCCATAATTTCGAAATGCTCATTAAACTGTTTGTCAGTTCAGATAAACTAACACACAAGAAGTAGCAGACAACACCTGAGAAAAGTATGAATGGTAGGAAAGGGTAACGTGTGATGAAATAATTATTTTTTTTTAAAAAAATATTCCGATATATATATAGGACAGAATATGTTTTATATTTTTTTTAAAGACACAGTAATGATTATAGATCAAAGTAATTCTATATTGCATTTAGATTGTGAAGGGACTGTACCATTGCTTTATGTATACATAGATATGAGCACTCAACATGCTTACCACAATGAAATTATAGCCCTGATATGGAACTGCAATGGCAACAGCAAATAATTGAAATGGTAATAATTTGTGCTTTGAGCAAAGGCAGACTACCTTGTCACTAAAAAAGATATGATTTGTAAATAGTGGAAATTCAATGGGAGTAAGAGCCCATGAAGGTGAATCTCAGGTCTTAGCTACACCATATTAACTATCCTAAAGCCCAACAGTAGCAGTTTGTAGTCAATCTGCTATTTTACAGACAGCTAGATAAAAATGAAAGCAGTCATTAAAAAATAAACAGAGTAATCTGTTATGTGACTTTATCAAATATTTCAATCCAAGTACAAGCGCCTTGTTTAATAAGACCAATTTGTTCATGAAAGAATTTTGTCCCTTTGCCCTAAAATGCTACTTCTAGAAATAAAACCATGTGCAGAAATAATTCTGTCAGCAAGACAGAAGAAAAACATATCTCAAAACTGCAATTACAGAAAATGAGTTATAGCCATTTTATAGGTTTAAAGATAACTGTCTGTCTCTCTTTTTCCTTTTAAAATTCCTGACCCAGAGGAACTAAACCAAGATCAGCTGAGAAGGACTAAATGTTCTCTAAGAATCTTTAGATTTATCTGATGCAGCCACTTTCCAAATTCCAGCACAAATCTAAAACAATTTTGTCAGCACAGGATAAATGCTTTTGGTGATAAGCTTTCATTAGGAAATATCTAGAGAGAATGAAATTAACTTTTTTTTTGTTGGATCTTTGGATTAATTATCCAGTGAACACCTATTGACTGAAGGTTGCGTGCTTTTCTTTCCCATTTCAGTGAATACTTTCCCTCATTTGGTTCTTCTTCAGTTATTCATTGTAAATGTTGATGAAACATTCCCTAAGGCCTCAGTTCCTCCTACCTAAATTTGAGAGCTTTGCTGAGATGCTGTTTAGGAAACTGTCAGTCTAAACTTTCTTTATAATCAACAGTGAGAGATAAATATCTCCAAAGGGGTTTTCAGTCTACATCACCACTTGGAAGTGCCTCCCTAACTCCTGTGTAGGGAACTTGAATCAGCTGCAGTGCTCTTTCGGTATATTACGTAAGAGCTTAAAGCTAGGTTGGATGTATTCAGGCCTGAGCTCTTGAAGGCTCTTTCTCTCATTGTTTTTCCTTAAACTTTTACCTAATTTTTCTTTGTTATTTTCTTACCTGAAGAAAACTGAAGTTCTGATCATATGCTCACTTACTTACTTACTTACAGTCATACAGATTACACTGTTCCAGCTCTCCACATTAACAGAATTTACACTTAATCAACATTTACATAATACAAACCATGCGTACTTCAGTACATTATTACCAGTGAATAAATACTAACCTGGCCAGCACTCTCAGCCAGTTAAGCTGCAATACATTTTAAAGTTCTTAAGAAAGTATTACAGGATTAATGATCTTGGACCGAAATCTAGACACCAATTGCCTTATAATAACATGACTCTGTATTACAGACTGAATACAAAGAGTAGCAAAAGTAAGGAAAGCTGATGAAGTACTATAAGTTTAAAATTAATTAAGTAGGCATTGAGAAAAACCCAGCTAGAGCACATATAGCATTACAGTACAGAGCATTACCTTAAAAGTATGGGTAATTTTAAAAAGAAAACAAATTTAATTGCAGTTATCATGTAGTTTGGACCAAAAAAATATTAAAATTACTAACAAAGATTTTCCTTTATTTTTAAGATTCTGCATTAGACTATTAATTTCTAAAAAAACAAACCTCTAGTGAAAATCAGAAATCAAAGAGTAAAGCTATAGAGCATTTGAGAATTGGGAAGAATTTTCAGTTGTTGATCTTAGAAGTCCTATGTGGAATTAAATTGCATGTATATCTTTTATTTGTTGGTTTTTATGCTGCCTATCACCATTGTATCTGATTTCTGCCCATTTAAAATCAATAACAGTAAAAAAAATGATAATGAACTTCAAAGATTAACAAGGACCAAAATATTGAACAAAATTTTGCCTAGATTCTTTGAAAGTTTTTTTGGTTTTGGCAATTGTTTGTCACAACCTTATTTTATTTATTTTTAGTGGCATTTCAGTAATACAAACATCATTCTTCTATCCACTTGCTGTCCTGCAATGTGCTGTAAAGACTTTTTAAAGATGAAAATAATCTGAGCTTATAAAAGACAAAGTCTAGGTGCATAAAATGATGCTGGAGTGAAAAAGACTAACTACTTATACTTCAAGTTGAATGCACTGCATCAGCTATGTAAGTTAGACCTCCTATATAAAGTAATCAATAAGTAAATCCCCCCAAGTCATCATGCTTTTTCATTTATATTTTATTTCTGTTCTCAAATCCTCAGATCCACTGAAATAGTATATCTACATGTTACTGTATTGAAGATAGTGGGCCATCATAGAAACACACAACTCAGAGATTTGAGGCTTCAGAATGGATCCTCTTGAGCCTTCCTCTTCTGACATGATCTTTTCACACAATCTCAGATAAGTCAGCTAGACTTGAATTCATTTCATTTAACTTCCATCACTAATTTAATCTATGTAGGCAATTCATATGTGAGACAAATCTCACCCGTACAGAAAGGTGTTTAGGTAGTTAAAGATGAGACTTCTAGCTGTCCTTGAGATTTAGGCATCTAAGTTCCCTAGAAATTCCCATCTGAATTGTTAGATATCTAATTGCTTTGTCTTGTTGTCTTGACCTTCACATTACCATCTTTATTCCTGAAAAACATAATGGAAATAATAGCACTTGCCTACCTCAAAGGGATCTCTATTGTGAAGATAAATGCATTGTTTCTGAGGTGATCAAACTCCATGATAATGGGGACCACATAAGTATAAAGACATTTTATTTTATGTTTGAAAACTACATCATGCACAGTGGGAGCTTCTGATGACTAGAAAGAATAGCAGTAACAATAACTTTCCAAGTCCTTTTTTAAAAGTTGTTTCTGTAGTATAAATATGGAATGACTAATACTATCACAATTTAGTGGTATTATTACAATAAACAAGTGCTAAACATTGTTTTAGTGTATAAATGCAGAACCAAGGGCTTTTGTTATATATCATGTAAATATATATCATAGAAAAATTAGGGAAAAAAAGGTGGACAGAACAAAACTGGAGTAATTTTAAAATCCTGAGCTGTTTGAGACAGGTACATCAGTAACAATACCATTAGAGTTTTCAGAATGCACCACAAGCCTGCAAAGTTTATTATTTCACCACATGCTGCAGAGTTTATTATTTCAGGAGTGAAATCTACAAACATAATGAAATTGAATTGAATATACAAGGCTGGATATGTACCTTGAGGGCATTTCAAATATTCGCACGCTGAGACACCATAGAGAAGGAATATAAGGATAAACGAAATGTACCAAATAGAAGTAAGTATCAAAAAGCTAAAGAGAGCAAGACTGGAGGAGATAAAACTGGTAAAATAATAGGATGTTTGGGGGTTTTCTTTGCATCTTCTTTGCATGCTCTTTCACTATCTAGATGGATTTTAGAAGCATAATTTTCTTGTACCAGAGAAGCAAGATAAAAATATCTAAGCAGCCCACAACTATAAATTCTTCTACTGACCACTTTCTACTTGAGCCTACTGCAGTACATAAAATCTCCTTAAAAACAGACTTGGCAAAGGATACAGCTTTTGTGGTTAAAATATTTGAATGGAAACGTCTAGATGTTTTACAGCTACTTAGGCTGAGTAGAGTGCACTGAGATGACCGGCTCAGTTACCACAGTCTCACAGCCCTGCTCAGATAAGTAGTTCTGGGGTCCCTTCTCTGATAGACATTGGTGCCAGGTGTACCAGAAAGTTGTGAGGTAGTTTGTCTCCAGGTAGAACTTCATTTTACTGCTCAATAATTAAACATTCAGGTGAAGTGAACCCTCAGGTAACCAAGGCTAGGGCTAAGAAGAGCTTTGGTTTGCTTTTCTTTGCATTTTTTCCTAAGAGAAAGGAATAGGCCAATCCATGACTAATCTCATGTCTGCTGTCATTGGGCAAAATTCCACTGTCATGCCATTGCCTGTATCTTAGTAAGGCCACATTTTAGGGGTCTTAGGGGTCACTTTTACCATAGAGATGATTCCTGGTCACCAACAGCTACTAATCAATTTGTTTTCCTGGTTTTGGAGGATAACATTGCTATGCAAATGGAAATTAGGTTGGAGGTTGTTTTTTATTTTGGTTTTTTCCCCTCTTACAATGTAACCAGAAGTTCGCTAAGACAAAATCTTGAAGAAAATAGCCTCCTGTGTCATGACTGAAGCAACATCATCCCCATAAGGCCTTGCACTGAAAATCTACAAGAGAGTTACAACTTATCCAGAGTAGCTAATAGCTACTTTAAAAAGAGGGGAGCAGTGATAATTTGGAGGGCCTGCGGCTCTCAGCATACAGTGCCTCAAGCTTGATAAAACTGGTTCTGGGCCAGAGGAGCGATAAGAAGAGTATCTGTTTTCTCAGGAGTAGTGTGTCCTGGGATTTGTGGTCGTCTATAAGCTGTCTGTTTCCAATAAGTAATAAAACTGCTGCAGGCTGCATTGCAGAGCTGCTGAATGTGGGTCACATTCTACCTACAAGTAATAATTTGGCCACCCTACAAGTTAAATGTTTATTTTGTTAAAGTCAGTTTCTTACCATTTCCACTTTAGTTTCCAAGGGTTCTTTTGATGGTATTAACGCCATAAGCAGAACTAAATATCTGCAGAATTATAGCAAGTTTCTCTATAACATTTCACTTGAATCTTATTCTTCCCTCAATAGATTAAAAGGTCTTTCATCTCTGCAGTTTTAAGTAGTATTTTCCACAGTAACGGGGGAGGCCACATCTCCGCTAGTCAGTTTGCTGACTATTTTAATGCTTTATAATTTTGTAATGTTCTCCCCTAAGGCCGTCCAAGGGTGATGCACAAACCTTATTTCAATGCCTGATATTAGTTGTCCAAGACAATGTGTTGATTCTTGACTTTTCTCTTTCTTCCACTCAGCTCATTGAAGATAAAGAGAGGCTGTGCTTGTAGTGTCAGGGGACCTTGGGCTTTTAAGACAAGTTGCTTTTTACAATTTTATTTAGGAAGCTTCTCCTAATATTAAGAAGTAAGTCCCCTCAAATAGGAGAGAGAGTGACGAAAGATAAAAGACTAACTGTTGTCACAATTTTTGCTGCTCTACCCACAGAGGCTGTTTCTCATGGCCAAAAATGCCTAGGATGAACTTGCTTTTTTGGTATGTATTATGTAAATGTATTACAGTTGTTTTACAATTGTATTGCTCAACTTTGGCAATGCATAACTGAAGTTCTGTAGAGACAGATATGCATACCATCAAGGTATCAAAAGACTTCGAATGAGTTTGTTGCTTCCCATCGACTATATAGTTGACAGTTTTGTTACTTTTTTCAACAGAAGCTGTTTGACAGTTTTGCTACTCACCAAAGAAAGAAGAAACTGGAAAAACCGTTAGCCTATTTATGGATATTTTTATTGGATAAACTAAGACTGTAATACCAAGAAAATGCCCATATCAAGTAATCTCTGTTTAACATAGTGAGGCAGAAAGGCATGTTTTTCTTATTCTTTCCTAGGTCTCGAATAGCATAGCAATTCTTTGGGTTTACTGGTTTTTTCTCCCAGTTTAGAAAATTTTACTAATGAGGAGGATAGACAGAAGCAAGGTCTTTGTGTAGGTATTTCTAGCTGGCCAGATAAAAATCAGGTCAACTCTGGAACTGCATGGGTGCAAAATAACGGTGGTGTATCCTAATGTATGCAACCAAAGGGTGTGTGCAGGCTCGATACCATGCTAATGTAGCCCTGTGGCATCAGCTTATAGATGGCTCACATCTAATCAGATTGGAGTATGATGTTGTGGTTTAACCCCAGCCAGCAACTAAGCCACATAGTCAGTTGCTCACTTTCCCCCAGTGCCATGAGGGGAGAGAACTGGAAGGGTAAAAGTGAGAAAACTCATGGGTTGAGATAAAAACAGTTTAATAGTTGAAATATAAAAATAATAATAATAATAGTAATAGTAATAATAATGAAAAGGAAGATAAAAAAGAGAAATCAAACCCAAGAAAGACTGACACAAATGAAAATATTGCTCACCATCAACCGACCAATCCCCAGCCAGTCCCCAAGCAGCGGCTCCCCTGCCAACCTCCCCCTTAGTTTATTGCTGAGCATGACATCATATGGTATGCAATATCCCTTTGGTCAGTTGGGGTCAGCTGTCCCAGCTGTGTCCCCTCCCAACTCCTTGTGCACCCCCAGCCCACTCCCTGGTGGGGTGGTGTGAGGAGCAGAAAAGGCCTTGGCTCTGTGTAAGCACTGCTCAGCAATAACTAAAACATCCCTGTGTTATCAACACTGTTTTCAGCACAAATCCAAAACATAGCCCCACACTAGCACATACAAGTAGAGAAACTTCTAACTGTGTACTGTAGAAACTCCACAACTGAAATCAGAGTCACAGACAGACAGAAGACTCAGAGAGAGAGAAAAATAAAGGGGGAAGAGTCTGTTAGTCTGGAAACTAAGGCAAAAGCCAGGAACCAACTAACAAGCTTAACATGTTCAGTAAAGACACTATCAGGGAAGCCCTTTCTGGAAAATTTAGATTTTAAGAACTCTAAATAGTATCCAACCTTAATGCAAACGTGAATGTTGAAAGCATTGTGAGAGGCACAACACTAAGAACATTAAAAGCTGACAAAATATTTTGACTGGTATGATCATATTCCAGGTTGGAAGGAGAAACCTGCCCTGGTGGCAGTCAGCCAGTGTCCACCTGGGAGGGAACCACCAGTGAAGGAAGAACTTATGGTTCCAAATACACCTACATTGTCACAGGCATTTTCAGATATGCCATGCTTGACAGGCTAGCATTTTTCACATGGCCAACTGCATTGGCAGCTGGAATCCTGGCATGCAGAAAAGATCAAAAGGTAGTTGCAGAGACAGCCAGGTAGGGACTGGAAAATAGAAGAATTTTCCCTGATTAATGGATAAAACATCTTGACTACCATTAGAAGTTGAGACACTTTTGTCCTCAGTAGTAGCTATGTCTTAAAGAAATAAATGTGAGAATGACTTTTAATGTCAGGACCAGGGGTCCAGTGCAATCAATCATATCTTTCAGTCATATGTGAAAGGACAAGGCACAATCACAGCACAAAGCAATATAATTCTGTGTCCTCTGCTCCATGTCATCTCAGTTCTGTCTCCATTCCTTCTGGCTCCTCGTTAGCAGGACCCCATTGTCCAGAACAATCTGTGTCCTCAGACTGCTTCCTCCTACTTTTATCCTGTCAATAAAAATGACTGTGAATGATCACTTAATGGACATCCTCGTTCAGTTCAGAAAATATCATCTAAGTCTGTTTGCTCTAGGGGTCTGATTATTTTCTTAGATCTTGTTTCATCCTGCCTCGAGCACCACTGTTTTATCTGCTTTGCAATGAATTCGATTCCCAGCTCAGTGAGCCTCTGCAACACCTGAGGATAGACTTTGGTGTTTTTCATCATGGAGACAAGCTCCCTGGACTGCATTATTATTCAGATCCTCAAGAAGGGCCATCCTGCCAGTCTCAAGCCTCTGCTTGATTGAAATTATGTGGTGGGTTGACCTTGGCCGGACACCAGGTGTCCACCAAGCTGCTCTATCACTCCTTTCCTCAGCAGGACAGGGAGGGGAGAAAAATAAGATGCAAAAAACCCCTTGTGGGTCAAGATAAAGGCAGTTTAATACAGCAAAAGCGAAAGGCCATGCATGGAAGCAAAGGAAAAAAACCAAAAAGACTAATTCTCTACTTCCCATCAGCAGGCGATGTCTGGCCACTTCCTGGGAAGCAGGGCTTCAGTATGCATTGAGGTTTCTCTGGAAGGCAAATGTCATACATAATGAATGCCCTCCACTTCCTTCTCCTTTCTCTCAGCTTTTTGTTGCTGAGCAGATGTCATGTAGTATGGAATATCCCTTTGGGTCAGCTGTCCTGGCTGTGTCCCCTCCCAAGATCTTGCCCACTCCCAGCCTACTGATGAGGGTGATGCTGCTCAGCAGCAGCCACAACACCGGTGTGTTACCAACACCTTGCTGGCTACCAATGCACAGCACAGCACTGTGAGCGCTGCTGTGGGGAAAACTAACTCCAGCTCAGCCAGACCCAATACAAATTATTTCCTAAACTCAACAGAGCAAAAAGCATGGTGATGAAAGAACATGTTAGAGAAGTCCTGCGATAGTTATCCAGGTGGATATCCTGTCGTGGTTTAACCCCAGTGTGTAACTAAGCACCACGCAGCCACTCGCTCACCCCTCCTCCCCAAGGGGATGGGGAGAAGAATGGAAAAAAAAACAACCTCATGGGTTGAGATAAAGACAGTTTAATAGGATGACAAAATACAATAATAACAACAACAATAATAATACAAGTGATACATAAATGCAATTTCTTACCATGTGTGAAAGAAAAATAAAATAATCCAATGTCCAGTCTGTTTCTGAGCAGAGAATCTGCCTCCTGGCTAGCTTCCCCAGTTCTATATGGAGCATGACGCTCTGTGGTATGGAATCTCCCTTTGGCCAGTCTGGGCCAGCTGTCCTGGCTGTGCTCTCCCAGCTCCTTGTGCACCTGGCAGTGTGTGAGAAGATGAAAAGTCCTTGACTTAGCGTAGACACTACAACTACCTAGCAACAACTAACTACAACAGTGTGTTATCAACATTATTCTCATCCTAAATCCCTAACACAGCACTATACCAGCTACTAGAAAGAAAATTAACTCTGTCTCAGCCGAAATCAGGACACATCCTTAGAGCAATGCATCCTGATTAGGAAATCTACTAAGAGACTTTTTATATAACCAAAGAATTCCTTGCAAGGTTTATACATGGAGCATGGCATAGCAATGAAATAGATCTACAGTGCATGCACCTTGTCTTATACAATTTGGGAAATAAGTATAAACCATGACGATGCAGCCAGATATTATCTAAGGAATTACTCATTGATACTACCACCAGACACTTACCATCAAGAATGGAATTTGCAGTGAACTGTAACAGTTTTAGCTGACAGTAATGCTGTTAAGGTTGTATAAAAGGGATTTTTTTTCCCCTGTCAGTTGTAAGATGCACAACACAATATATACATAATGATTTATTACTTACTAGTTAAAGCATATGATACTAAGTGTCCCAAAGAGTTTATTGTGTCATGCTTTGCTTGAAATCAAATGCAGTATTAGAGACAGTGTGATTAGCTCAATCCCGTGCGTGCATCTATCTGTGCATCTGTATGTGTTATTTTAATATTTCTGTAACATGCATACATGTATTCAGGTTCTGCTTCAGAAAACTGCCGACCATAATTTCTATTGACAGACTAAGTCAATGCTGACTATGGTCATAACCTGCCCTGGACTGATGAAAGGTGAGACAATTTGTTCTTAAATGATTACCTAAGCGAAGAAAACATTTTAAGGACAGCAATTGTGGTCTGTCTTCAGTGCTGGAGGTTTTTTAAGTCACTTGTTTCACCGATTTAAGCTCTGACTTTGAAAAGGCCAAGCAGCAGGGGAAAAAAATATAAAACCTTAGGCCCTATTTTCTAAGGGATATGTATTATCACTATTGACCTGTTCAAGGAGAAGTAGCAGCTGGAGGTGGAGTTGCACACAGTGTACCCTGGCATGCTTTTACTTCGACTACAAGGACTCCTCTCTGGTTATCAATGTTTGTACCTAGCAGAGCTTTGACTTTCATGTTTCCTTTCAATACAGGTCAAACAATCAATGCAGCAATACTTTTCCTCTTCAAACACTTCAGTTTTATAGGGTACCACTGTTGCCACAATCATATCCCCTTTAATTTTCAAATCAGCTTTGGATTTGTTCCAGTGTCCGCTTTAGTAAATTGATTTTTAACAGTAAGTGGCTTGCATTGTCCATGTTTCTTCAGAAGATGTCTTGCTTTGGCAACTTCAAAAAGTTTGAGACAAGACAGAAAAACTACTCTGAATCCTTGTAGAGGTAGAACATCATCTAACATTTATTCTTTCGGGTGGTATTAAATCTCTCTGCTGTCATATGCTTACACATACACACACTCACACACCCTTTCTTTCCAATTAAGTGTACTTTACAACTTCCTTACAGAACCTTGTTATCAACTATAGGAACTGTCTTAATTCTCATGCTACTTTTTCTAGCTACCTGTTTTCATCAGCATTGCTTACATTGTCATCACCTTTTCATTTCTGTACTTGGCTACTTATGCATTGATCCCTCAATTGGTTTTATAAATCTTGTTTCTCTGATGTTTTGTCTCTGTTCTGTATGAAAGATAACCCCTATTGAGCACCATTCTCCCTGCATTTACTATTGTCCCATATATCTCCAATTTTCTACCAGTTGTAATTTTTCCTTTGCAGTTGCCATCTTCCTTTAACAATTCAGCCTCTTTCCTAACCTTAGCCTATTTTTCACAGTAAAACTAAAAAATTTACAAGTGAAAATAACTGACTTTATTATTTGACTGTATATCAAATAATAGATATTAGTATTCACTTCACACTTAATACTTAGTGGAATGTTTTCAAAATATTGTAGAAACACTGGACCAAATTAATCCCTGATATAACTCCTTGGAGTAAATGGAATTATGCCATTAGTTATGTGACCCATTAATTAATTAATCATCCTGGTCACTTGGTTTTATAAGTACTGAAAGTTAAGGTAACTTGCCCAAGGCACGAAACAGTGGATCAGTAGCAGAACTAGTAAAAGAAACCAGCAGTTCCTGGATGTGGTCTCAAAACCTAAATACAATAGGATACACAACCTGTATTTCCGAATACCAGTAGATGCTAAGTAAGAATCTCAATATAAAACGCTGTGAGGCTTTCATGGATTCATGCTTTGCCAGTAAGAACTGGAGTTGAAAGTCTGTCTCAACCATAAACAATTCTCCTCTGTGGTAGAATCCATCCTTTACTAGGAATGCATGTCTGCAACCAGCAAAAAAGCCAGGTATTAATCCTGTATTAATTAATGTCATAACATTGCCTCATGATATTTGGAAAGATGAATGTCAGAAGGGGAAATTATAAAAACACAGAAAATTGCTACAGCTCCAAGATGAAGAGTTTGCAGCCAACATCAAGCTCTCCTCCACCAAAAATACATCATCAGCATGTGTGATAGGGATTTTTCTTGGCAACGTTATTTTGCTTCTTCCTTTCCAGAGCAATGCAGTCACTGGGACTCATTTTAGAAGAACCCAAGTTCTATTTTTCAGCAAGCTATAGGAACAAAAATTTGAGATAGACCACCACTTTGCTTCCCTTTCCACCAAAAAACACCCCTTGACAATAATGGCAGAGAGGGAAGCCCACCCACTGCAGTCTGCAAAATGTGAATCTAAAATACTTCACTAAATTTCTCAGTGGTATTTGCCAGAGATAAGGTGAGGACAAAGGGCACCTGTGGTTTCCTTTCCTGTAGCCTAGTCTAGTCTGAGGCTATTCACAGGTCATTCTTTGAATGACTGACAATGAATTTTAAATTCCTATTGAGCTAAAATCTTGACATTTAGTACATTCATTCTTTATGAGATGCTGAAGAAAAAAATCTCCCAATTGAATTTTGACTTCTCCATTGCAGGTTCCTAAAAGGTCACTGGCCCTTTTTATTAGCTGCAACCATTGTCAAATCTTTGTACTAGAGGGTAACAGTTAACAAGAGGGAGGTTTTACGAGATCTGTGGGGAGTAAGGAGTCACACCATCACTAAATTTCAAGATTATATTCATTTTTTGGCAGTATAGTTTGCTACATGTCTTCTTTATAGAAATGAAGGTAACATGGAGTTACAAGTATCAAATTTTAGGCCCCAACAATATATATTTTGCTCATCCATACATATATTCAGATTAAATTAAAAATTATTCATTCATGATGCCCAGATGATATGAAGATTATTCTCTGCACGAGCGGGTATTAGACTCAAATGTACAATCTTACATTGTGTGTGCTATTTCTACAATCTTTAAAACAAATATGAAAAATTATTATAACAACTATGATAGCAAATTAAAATCATTGAGTGATGCTGAATATTTCACTGGGTTGTAATTTCTGTTTCCCAGAACAACTATAGCACTATAAGGAAAAAGACTGAAAAGTGCTTTTGAGTACTGGAGCTCGCCAAGACTAAGCAAGAGTGCACAAATGTTAATTCTGATAATCATGGTAAGAACAAACAGTGCAGTAGCATATGAATTTTACAGAATCAAAGGATCATGGAACATTTGACACTGGAAGTCACTTCTGGAGATTATCTAGTCCAACCTCTCTCCTCAAGGCAGGGTGAGCTGGAGCAGGTTGCTCAGGGCCACACCTGGTTGGGTTTTGAACATCTGCAAGGGTCGACACTTCACAGTGTCATTGGAGAACCAGGTTCAAGTCTTCAACCATACTCACATTAAAATATTTTCTTCTTAGGTTTGTATGCAATTTTCTGTATTTCAGTTTGTGCCCATTGCCTCTTGTCTTTTCAATGGGCACCACTGAGAAAGATCTGTCTTCTTTATCACCTCAAATAGGTATTTGTGCACAGGGACAAGATCCCCCTGAGCCTTTTCTTTTCCAGGCTGAACAGTCACAGTTCTCTCAATCTCTCGTCTTATGTCAGAGACTCCAGTTCCTTCATCATCTTTGTGGCCCTTTGCTTCAGTATGTCTATCTTGTAGTGGGGAGCCCAGAATTGGACCCAGCATTCCAGATGTGTCTCACCAGTGCTCAGCAGAGGGGAAGGATCACCTCCCTCAACCTGCTGGCAATGGTCTGCCTAATGCAGTCCAGGAGGCTGTTTGCTTCCTTTCCTGCAAGGGTGCATTGCTGACATATGGTCAACTTGTTTTTCACTAGCATCCTAAATCCTCCTCTGCATAACATTAAGAAGGGTGCATTAAGAATGTCGCCAGCAGGTTGAGGGAGGTTATCCTCCCCCTCTACTCTGCCCTGGTGAGGCCACATCTGGACTACTGTGTTCAGTTCCAGGCTTCACAGTTCAAAAAAGACAAGGAACTACTGGAGAGAGTCCAGTGGAGGGCTACAAAGATGATTAGGGGACTGGAACATCTCTCATATGAGGAAAATGTCAACGCCACAACTTTGGGTTCTTTGACAATGGGGCAGCCTACATGGCACCAGGCCCGATGAACCCTGATGGGATTCACCTCTCCCAAAGGGGGAAGAGGATCTTTGCCCAGGAACTAGTGGGGCTCATCAACAGAGCTTTAAACTAGGCTCGAAGGGGGAGGGGGATAACATTAGGCTTGCCAGCGACATGGGATGATGTGCCCAGGTTGGAGGGACGGGGTGCTGGCAAGGGCCCTTGGCCTACTGCTCAGAGACATGCTGGATGCACTACAGCACGCTCGAAGCCTAAAGGAGACGGGCCAGGGGCTCCAGATGCAACAGGAACCAACAGGGTAACACTGGGAAGACACATCAAAAGAACTCCAGCCACCCCAGCCAATAGGTCAGCCTCATTGGGGGCACAACTGAAATGCCTCTACGGGAACACATGGAGCATGGGGAATAAACAAGGGGAGCTGGAGATGTGTGTGTGCCTGCAAGGCTATGACCTTATTGGCATTACAGAGACGTGGTGGGACAGCTCCTGTGACTGGAGTGCTGGGATGGAAGGGTACAGGCTCTTTAGGAAGGACAGGCAGGGCAGGCAAGGAGGGGGCATCAATGACCAGCTGGAGTGCATGGAGCTCCACCGGGGGATGGATGAGGAGTCCACCGAGAGCCTATGGGTCAGGATTAAAGGGAGGGCTGGGGCAGGGGACATCATAGCGGGGGTCTGCTACAGGCCACCTGACCAGGGAGACCGAGCAGATGAAGCCCTCTATAGGCAGATAGGAGCAGCCTCACGCTCACAAGCCCTGGTCCTTATGGGGGACTTCAACCACCCGGACATCTGCTGGAGGGACAACGCAGCTGAGTGCAAGCAATCCAGGAAGTTCCTGGATTGTGTCGATGACAACTTTCTCCTCCAAGTGACAAAGGAGCCACGAGGAGAGGTGCCATGCTGGACCTTATTCTCACCAATAAGGAGGGCCTGGTAGGGGATGTGAAGCTCAAGGGCAGCCTTGGCTGCAGTGACCACGAAATGGTGGAATTCAGGATCCTCAGGGCAGCGAGGAGGGCGCACAGCACAGCACAGCAAGCTCACTACCCTGGACTTCAGGAGAGCAGACTTTGGCCTCTTCAGGGACCTGCTTGGTAGAATACCATGGGACAAAGCCTGGAAGGAAGAGGGGCCCAAGACAGCTGGCTAATATTCAAGGGTCACCTCCTCCAAGCTCAGGAGCGATGCATCCCAACAAAGAGGAAGTCAATCAAAAACACCAAGGGGCCCCTGTGGATGAACAAGGAGCTCCTGGGCAAAGTCAAACAAAAAAAGGAAGGCTACAGAGGGTAGAAGCAAAGGAAGGTAGCCTGGGAGGAATACAGAGAAACTGTCCGAGCAGCCAGAGATCAGGTTAGGAAAGCTAAAGCCCTGACAGAAATTAGTCTGGCCAGGGATGTCAAGGACAACAAGGAAAGCTTCTATAGGTATGTTAGTGATAAAAGGAGGATGAGGGAAAATGTGGGTCCCCTCTGGAATGAAACGGGCGACCTGGTTACCCAGGATATGGAGAAGGCTGAGGTACTCAACGACTTCTTTGCCTGAGTCTTCACTGGCAAGTGCTTGAGCCACACTGCCCAGGTCACAGAAGGCAGGGACGGGGAGAATGCAGAACCGCCCACTGTAGGAGAAGATCAGGTTCGAGAATATTTAAGGAACCTGAAGGTGAACAAGTCCATGGGACCTGATGAGTTGCATCCATGGGTCCCGAGGGAACTGGCGGATGAAGTGGCCAGGCCACTCTCCATCATATTTGAGAAGTCCTGGCAGTCCAGTGAAGTTCCCGCCCACTGGAAGAGGGGGAACATAACCCCCATTTTTAAGAAAGGTAAAAGGAAGACCGAGGGAACTACAGGCCGGTCAGTCTCACCTCCGTGCCTGGCAAGATCATGAAGCAGATCCTCCTGGAGACTATGCTCAGGCACATGGAAAATAAGGAGGTGATTGGTGACAGCCAACACAGCTTCACTAAGGGCAAATCATACCTGACAAATTTGGTGGCCTTCTATGATGGGGTTACAGCGTCGGTGGATAAGGGAAGGGCAACTGACATCATCTACCTGGACTTGTGCAAGGCCTTTGACACTGTCCCGCATCATATCCTTATCTCTAAATTGGAGAGACATGGATTCAATGGATGGACCACTCGGTGGATAAGGAATTGGCTGGATGGTGGCACTCAAAGAGTTGTGGTCAACAGCTCAATGTCCAAGTGGAGAACAGTGACGAGTGGTGTTCCTCAGGGGTTGATACTGGGACCGGCACTGTTCAATATCTTTGTCGGCGACATGGACAGTGGGATCGAGTGCACCCTCAGCAAGTTTGCCGACGACACCAAGCTGTGTGGTGTGGTCGACACGCTGGAGGGAAGGGATGCCATCTAGAGGGACCTGGACAGGCTGGAGAGGTGGGTCCACATGAACTGCATGAAGTTCAACAAGGCCAAGTGCAAGGTCCTGCATGCAGGTTGGCGCAATCCCAAGCACGACTATAGGCTGGGCGAGGAATGGATTGAAAGCAGCCCCGAGGAGAAGGACTTGGGGGTATTGATTGATGAGAAGCTCCACATGAGCAGGCAGTGTGTGCTTGCAGCCCAGAAAGCCAACCGTGTCCTGGGCTGCATCAAAAGAGGCGTGACCAGCAGGTTGAGGGAGGTGATCCTGCCCCTGTACTCCACTTTGGTGAGACCCCACCTGGAGTACTGCATCCAGCTCTGGGGGTCCCAGTACAGGAGAGACATGGAGCTGTTGGAGCGAGTCCAGAGGAGGGCCACGAAGCTGATCGGAGGGATGTAGCACCTCTCCTATGAGGACAGGCTGAGAGAGTTGGGGTTATTCAGCCTGGAGAAGAGAAGGCTCCAGGGAGATCTAATTGCAGCCTTCCAGTACCTGAAGGGGCCTACAGGAAAGCTGGTGAGGGACTGTTTATCAGGGACTGTAGTGACAGGACAAGGGGTAATGGGTTTAAGCTGAAGGAGGGTCGATTTAAATTAGATGTTAGAAAGAAATTCTTCTCTATGAGGGTGGTGAGGCACTGGAACAGATTGCCCAGAGAGGTTGTGGATGCCCCATCCCTGGAAGTGTTTAAGACCAGGTTGGATGGGGCTTTGGGCAACGTGGTCTAGTGGAGGGTGTCCCTGCCCATGGCAGGGGGGTTGGAACTAGATGATCTTCAAGGTACCTTCCAACCCAAACCATTCTATGATTCTACAATTCTGTGAAAGGCTGAGAGAGCTGGGTCTGTTTAGTCTGGAGAAGAGAAGACTGAACGGGGATCTTATCAGCACTTACAAATGTCTAAAGGGTGGGTGTCAAGAAGTGGCCAGACTCTTTTCAGTGGTGCCCAGTGACAGGACAAAGTGTAACAGGCAGAAACTGGAACACAGGAAGTTCCATCTGCATATGAGGAAAAACTTCTTTACTCTGAGGGTGACCAAGCACTGGAACAGGTTGTCCAGAGAGGTTGTGGAGTCTCCTTCTCTGGAGATACTCAAAACCTGCCTCGATGTGATCCTGTACAACCTACTCTAGGTGATCCTGCTTTAGCAGGGGGGTTGGACTAGATGATCTCCAGAGGTCCCTTCCAACTCCTACCGTTCTGTGATTCTGTGATTCTTTGATTCTGTGATAACAGCCTTCCAGACAGCTGACCCCCAGACTGTGCTGGTAGATAGGTTTATTTCTCCCCAGGTTTAGGACTTGGCTTTCCCTTCTGTTGAACTTCATGAGGCACCTGTCTTCCCATTTCTCCAGCCATTTGAAGTCTCCATGGATGGTGACAAAACCACCTGCTTACATCCTTCTAAAACCATCAGTCCAGCCATTTTTTGGTCTGCCCCACTGTCTGATTACCTAGTCTGTAACTCATCAGTTTGTCTATGTCAATGTTATTAGAGACATTGTTGCAAGTCCTACTTAAGACTAAACAAGTAATAACCCTGTTCCCCTGTTCATTTCAAAGATAATCAAGATAATCAAATAATTTTCAAAAAAGAGTAATTTCAAAGTTAATTAAGAGTAGCCTTGCAATGACATCAGCCAGCTTCCTCAGCACTCATGGGAACATCCCATCAGGCCCCATGGACTTCTATATGTCCAGTTTGTTTAAGTGTTCCCTGACCTGATCCTCCCCCATCAAGAGTAAGCATTCTTCTGGAGTTTTCAATTGGTCTTTGGAACTTGGGATTCCTGAAGACCAGTCTTACTAGTAAGGATTTAGATGAAGAAAACATTTAATACCCCAGACTTTTCTCTCTCCTTTGTTACCAGGTCCCCTCTCCCATTCAGCAGCAGGCCATTTTTTTTTTCCCTTCACATTATTACCAATATTCAAATCAAGATGGGTTTTAACTTTCCTAAGCTGATCCCTTCATGCTCAGACCGTGTCTCTATATTCCTCTCAGGTCCTGTACCTACTTCCACCTCTTGTACATTTTGGTTTTATCTCTGAGTTTAGTCAAGAGCTCCTTGACCATCCATACAGGCCTGCCCCCGCACCTTCACATCCCCTTCCAGTCCTTCCTTGTTTGTAAGAATCAGGTCCAGCAGAGCATCTCCCCTTGTCAGTTCCTTGATCATCTGTGTGAGGAAATTGTCCTGGATTGCCTCTCCCCTGTTGAATTACTCCTCCAGAAGATATTGGGGTAAAGTCACGCATTAAGACTAGGACCTGCAAATGTGAAGTTTTTTCTAATTGTTTGAAGAAGGTCTCACCTTCTTTCTGATCAAGTCGTCTGTAGCAGATACCCACCACAACATCACCCATGTCGGTCTGTCCTCTAATCCCCACCATTAGCTCTCAGCTGACGCATCACCCACCCCTAGGCAGAGCTTCATGCATTCCCACTGCTCTCCCACATAAAGGGCAGCTCCCCTTCCTGACCATCAAGGCCTGTGCTTTCAAAAAGCCTGTATCTATCCACTGCAGAGGTCCAGTTGTGTCAACTATCTGACCACATTTCTGTGATGACGATCCTGCACCCTTTACCTGCCTGTCCCTTCCCCACCATTTTTAGTTTAAAGTTCTCCTCAGCAGCTTAGCCATCCTGTTGGTGAAGATGCTTTTGCCACACTTGGTCAAGTGTATCCCATCTCTTCCTAGCAATTCTTGATCCTGAAAATGGGTCCAATGGTCATAAAGGTCAAATCCCTGTTGTCGACACCAGCAGCACAAACAGTTGTTAATCCACAGGATCCATCCACTCCTTAAGCCCTCACCAGCAGAACTGAGAACAAAACCATCTGGAACTCCAACGTCTGTGCCCTTCACCCTCACCCTCAGAGTCATGCATTCACACTTGAGATATGCTCCAGATCTTCCTGACAGTATCATTGGTGCCTGTGAGAAAAATCAGCAAGGGGTGACAGTCCAAGGGCTGGACGAGCCTCGCCAGCCTCTCCACAACATCCCAGATCCAAGCACCTGGCAAGCAGGAAGCCCTCCAGGGCAGTAAGCCAGTTGGGCAGACAGTGTCTTCTGTCTCCTGCAGCAGCAGCCTCCCACTGCTGTCACTCACCCCTTCCTCCTGGTGCCGTGGTGGGGCTCAGGCTCAGCCTGGTTGAGTGTGTTGCTGGACACAGCTCCCAACCCCTCACCCACTACCAGGGCACTGGCCCTATTCCATAGCTGCAGATCTTCAAGTGGACCATTTTATAATGGTCCTCTAAACAAGAAGAACTAGATAGAATATGTGCAACATAAACATCCAGTAGAAAATATCTAGGGAATGTAAGTAAAAAGAATATAATTATTAACAATGCTGGCTTGTATACACATAGATATTTCCTGGCATAGATATACCGAACTAATTATTCTGCCATAGTTCTATCAGTCTTAGCTCCCATGTGGACATCCTGTATGCCAAAACTGTTATATTGTCCCAGAATAATTACTCTAGAGTAATTATTCCAAATAAAATGACTATTATTTTGAAACAAAATGCCCATACTGATCTTAAACCAATACAGCTATAGCAGCATAGATTATAGATATGCCAGGAAATATCTATTTGTAAAGACCTCCAGTAGTATTAAAGTTGCTATGAGTTGCAACAATTTAACAGTGTTTCTTTTCTTTCTGGTTTTTTTGGTTGTTTTGTTGTTGTTTGGAGATTTTTGTTTTGATTTGGGGTTTTTTTTGTAATAATGAGGCAGAGATTTGATTCTGTCGTTCATGAGAATGAAAAATCATCACTCTAGTGTCACTGGGATCATTTTGGATGATTGTCTGTGTCCTGAAACACTGTTCATTCAGAATAGGTGGTTTTGCAGATTGTTCCCTATGTTCTTCTGAGTAATTATGAACTCTGTTATCTACAGAATCATGCAAAATTTCAGAGCTCAACAAGCAGTAAATGACCATGATTAATGCAGCTTATTCTGTGACAGCTTTTGGGATCACAGCCCATGAGAGATGTCATGGTTATCACTCTGAATGTTTTTCCTCCATGTTACATGTCCTTATTCCTTTGTCTGTTGTCCTCCTTCTATTGTCTCCTTCTTCTATTGTCTTCCTGTCTATTGTGTCCTCTTTCTTTCAGCCAATTTCAGTATGATTGGTGAAATGTTTTACTTATATGGTACATTAAATATAAACAGCCATCTTTACATTTCTAGGCTTCTTGAAAGAAGTGACCTAAGAGTGAAGGGCAACAACCTGACATTATCATTGCAGATGTTTCTTTTGTTCTGAAATAAAGTAAACCATGTTCTAAGAACCTGAGATCCTCAGCAAAGCATTTTACTGATTTTATTTGATAGCTCAGCTGATAACAAACCATTTGGTATACTTTTAGTACCTCTGCAGATATATACCTATTCAATGTAAATGGCTTTCTCTTGTCATTTCAGCTAACCTGAAAGAGGGCATTGTCTCCCACAAATACTTTACTAAGGTAACCTTTTAAGGTCTCTAAAATTCTTTGATATTTTCAACTTCTCTTAATACAGAAACATTTGAAACTCATTCAAGAGTAATAACCACAGCCACATCTTTTGTTCTTTCAAGGATACCTCTAGGTTTTACACAGTGTATTTTTCTTGTTGATAGATGGAAGTACTCTATTCTGGGAATTAAAGACAGAATACACTCTTGGTTTTTAAAAGTTCTTTGCTGATATAGGCATTTAGCAGCAGAGCTAACAGATTGATTCTTTAGAAAAAAAATCATGCAAACTTGCTCTTTGCAGGGGGGTATCTGTCTTTCAATGCAGTGAGAATAGCAACAGTTTATTCTGATCTCAACATTAGCAGTGAAAACAGTAACCCATTTCTGCAAATTAGCACATTGAAAAAAAACAGTCTGAGGAGTCAAGTGGCTGAATAAGGTCTTTGAGTTTCATAGAGAGCATTTTGAGCTGACTAGTATTGGCGCAGTGCAGCATTAAGAAACTATAACAGATATCCCAAGAAAAACAGAGCCCAAGAGATCCTACTAAAAATGCCTGTCAGAGTGACAAAGGAAGACAAACAACTAATTTGCCTGATGATCCTATAGAATAGTAAAAAAGAAGTAACCAGGAGTCATATAATATTAAAAAAGGCAGTCAATTGAACATATAATGTTAAAAACTCTTTAGATTCGTATTAAAAACATAAGAAGAAATAAAAAGAAAATATTGGAAAATAACAAAATGTGTTAATATACATACATTGAGATTACTGAGCTATGTAACAGATCTGATTATTTTAATAAAAGATGGTAAGCTGCAGGCTGTTTATACCTATCCCAGACTAAATTAATTAGGAAACAATATCTGAGGATGACAACTCTATAGCACAGTTCTAAATCCAATATGCTTTTCTATTAAAATTCTCTATTTAATTTAAAAATAACGTTTGTTGAATACCATGGATTTTAAAAAAACTTCATTTCTAAAAGACAGAGCTTTACTAATTCTGGATCCAAACAGGAGGATGCATCCTACCCAAGTTTACTCACTGAAAAGTCAGATTCTTAATATAAGCCAAATGCTTAGGTTTCCTACATGACCAATGGAGAGAGACAGGATTTCCAAATCACAATTCTTTCTGTGTATCTTTGCCACCTATCTTGATGAACTACAACTGGAGATGCCTGAGAGAGTCTAATGAACAATTTTGGAATGGGCATCTCATCAGGTCCTATGGACCTGTGCACCTTCAGGTTCCTTAGATGGTCTCGAACCTGTTCTTCTCTTACAGTGCGCTGGTTTTTATTCTCCCACTACCTGGTCTTGCTTTCTGAGGCTTGGGCAGTGTGGCTAAAGCACTTGCCAGTGAAGACTGAGGCAAAAATGTCATTGAGTACCTCATTCTTCTCCATATCCCTGGTAACCAGGTCTCCCATTTCCTTCTAGAGAGGGCCTGCATTTTCACTTGTCTTCCTTTTATTTCTGACATACTGTAGAAGCTTTTCTTGTTGTCCTTGATGTCCCTGTCCAGATTTAATTCTATCAGGGCTTTAGCTTTCCTAAACTGATCCCTGGCTGCTTGGACAGTTTCTCTGTATTCTTCCCAGGCTACCTGCCCTTGCTTCCATCCTCTGTAGCCTTCCTTTTTTTGTTTGACTTTGCCCAGGAGCTCCTTGTTCATCCACAGGGGCCCCTTGGTGTTTTTGATTGACTTCCTCTTTGTTGGGATGCATCGCTCCTGAGCTTGGAGGAGGTGACCCTTGAATATTAGCCAGCTGTCTTGGGCCCCTCTTCCTTCCAGGGCTTTGTCCCATGGTATTCTACCAAGCAGGTCCCTGAAGAGGCCAAAGTCTGCTCTCCTGAAGTCCAGGGTAGTGAGCTTGCTGTGTGCCCTCCTTGCTGCCCTGAGGATCTTGAATTCCACCATTTCGTGGTCACTGCAGCCAAGGCTGCCCTTGAGCTTTCTTATGTGATCTTTCTGCAGATCAGCCAGCAGTGTTACATAGGCTTATGGTTTTCATGGCTAACATAAAGCTGCTCCATCTTTTGCTAACAAGTACTGAAGTAGGCAGTGGGTCATCCTATCAATATGTACTCCATAAGAAGAAAAAACGTATAACTGTCAACAACAGTGTCTTTCTCTCCTCTCTTCCCTTCTCAATTGACACCAAGGTCAAGCCCAACAGTTCAAATAAAAAGGATTATAATTTGCTCTTTTAAAGAGAAACACTAGTTTTAACAAGAAAGATATATTATTGATTTGCTTGAGAATTCTTAAACACATAGTTTGTTATTTCAGCTTGTTCTCCATGTTATCGTATAGCTAAAGCATATTCTGTTTGGACTCAGTGTTTTCTGAAAACATCCCTATTTTGCAATTATTTCTGGAGAAAATTTTAATCCCAGTTACATTTCTGTGGAAGACACATGTGAAGATGAAAAAACTTCAGACAGGATACTGCAGGAGACTGAAGGTATCCTGACTCAGGATTTTTTTTCCATTTTTTGTTTGCATTTAATCAATGTTCTCTGATGTAATTTATAGCAATGTAATCTTTGGACGAGTAAATCTCTACTCTTATCCAGGGCAATGCAACAAAATAATTATATTGAAACATTTTATTAAATTGCTTTAAATAATTTATATATCTTTATTATTACTTTTTTGCTGTTACATGAATCCTTTACAAATTCAATTCTTTTTGCTTAGATATGATGTTTTAAGAGTCTAGACATAGACTGAGCATGACTAGAAACATTGACTTCTTAATACATTATTGGGCACTAGATAGTTCCTGCTATCTGAAAATCCACATTCCTCATTTGCCTCCTATTGTCCGTTAATATATGATAGTCTAAATCCTTTTACACTGGGGTTCTTCACTTCTTCACTTTCTTTAAAACATGTTACTAAAGTCAGAACAAAGATCTTAAACATTAAGTTTATATTCTGTTTCAGTTGTAAGTATGGAGTGATGATCAGCGATGCTTAGTAACGCAGTTGTAGTTACTCTTGCATGTGACCTTATTCTGTAGTCAGCTTTATGAAAGGCTTTGTTGGACACTTTCTTTTCCCAGTAAGCTAAAATTAGTTCCTTTTCTTATATCAAACCTATAGTCTGTGATTTCAGTCCCCTTCTGTCCTCCTTTAAAATTTGTCCAAATGCTTCAGGAGTCCGTCCAAGCTTGCAAGCCACAACAGCAGTTAAACAACTCCTATACTCATGACCTAGAAAATTATTGATTTTTCTTATTTACAAAACACTTATCATAACAACATGGCAATGTTTCATATCTCTGATTCTTAAAGAGATGGAAACTTTTTCAAATCACTTGTATGGTATTACCCCTATAACACAGAGACCCCAGCATATATTCGTGCATGTGGTTATTCCTCCCCAGGTGCAGCACTTTGCACTTAACCTTGCTGAACTTCATGAAGTTCCTGACAGCCCATTTCTCCAGCCTGTCAAGGTCCCTCTGTATGGCAGCATGCCCCTCTGGTGTATCAGTCACGTCTCCCAGTTTTCTGTCATCAGTAAACTTGCTGGAAGGTACACCTTGCACCATCATCCAGATCATTAATGAAGATGTTGAGCAAGGTTGGACCCAGTATTGACCCCTGGGTTACAACTCTAGTTACCAGCCTCCAGGTAGACTTGGTTCCACCAATCACCACTCTTTGGGCCCAGCCATTCAGCTAGTTTTCAATAGACCTCGCTGTCTGCTCATCCAGGACATACTTCAACAGCTTCTCTATGAGGATGTTAATGGAAGACAGTGTTGAAATGAAATATGTAGCTTCAACCTCAACCAAGCAGCTTATCATCTTCTACTTTCATAACTAAATGAGATTTTCAGAGTGAACATGAATTTCTAGCCCAATAGCTTGGTTGCTCAGCTAGGCTATTGACATTAAACAGACATTGGATAAATTACTTCAGAATGGTTTCAAGTTTGCTATTTAGGAAAGCAAATCTTATTCAAGTTTAGTGGATGTGGTTTAGGCAGCTAAAACAACCACAAAGCTATTTGCTCACACACACCCCCAATGGGATGGGGGTGAGAATCAAAAAAAAAAGGTAAAACTCATGGGCTGAGATAAAGACAGTTTAATATAACATCATCATCATCGTCGTCATATATAGTAAACAAGTGATGCACAGCACAATTGCTGACCACCTGCAGATCACGAATGTCCAGTTAGTTCCCCAGCCACGGTCCCAGCACCCAGCCAGCTTCCCCCAAGTTATATACTGTGATGTCATATGGTATGGAATATCCCTTTGGCCTGTTTGTGTCAGTTGTCCTGGCCATGGCCCTTCCCAGCTGTCATGCACGACCAGCCTCCCCGCTGGCAGGGCAGTATAAAAAGCTGAAAAGTCTTTGACTTACTATGAACACTGCCTAGCAACAACCAAAATGTCAGTGTGTTATCAACATTATTCTCATCCTAAATCTAAAACGTAGCACTATACCAGCTACTAGGAAGAAAATTAACTCTATCCCAACCGAAACCAGGACAGTGGACTACTCATGCTCCACCAAATTAATGACAAAATCGTATTTTCACTTGAAGAAATTAAATCTTTTCCTAGACTATAATAGACTGCTGGAGTCATTTGATTCTGGTCCACATCATGTCAGGCAAACCCAGCATATACTCTGCTTTACAATATAACCAAGTATTTGTAACTCCAGAACACACTCAGATGCACAATAAAACCTCTTGCAAAATGCTGTAGTAGCACATTTACATTCAGAGAAATGACCCTTGGTATGTAACATAACTGTAAATGTCTAAGTAAGATGCAACATCTGAAACCTATTTAGCAGTTTTATGAGTGGAACTCTAATCATAGCTGGCATTTCTTGAGATTTCAGCGATTAAAACCAATCAACTTAGTGGCTCTTGAAAGTCAAAGAAAATACATAAGTTCTTCATATTACTTTAATTTAGATACCAAAATAGATTGGGAGAATTATGCCATAAATTGTTATCTCAGTGACTATAGTATGACCAGATGAGATGTCAATGTCAAAGCTTTATACATATAAAATTAAACATATGAAATATGATGAACCATGCAACTGTGCAACTCCTTTAGTTTAAGGAGATGAGCTTCGAAGCCATTTGCTCCTAAATTCTTTTTAACAGTGCTCTCTGTTTTGTTGGGGGGAAAAAAAAAAAATCTATAAACTCTTAAGCTGCTGATGTTACGTGCCAGTCTTTGTGCCCATGTCCACAAAGACTCCTAGTGAATCTCATCCCTTGTCTCAGGATTGGGTTGTAACGTCTTTAGGACAGGGCTTTTCTTAGCACAATGCTTAAGATGGGGCAGAACATTATGTGCTCTTATGCTTTCTAATAATATTGTAATACTTTGATACATAATAGGAAAAAAAAATCAATGAGAGGGAAACCTATAATTTTAACATTCGAGGAAGGCAAGAGAAAGAGTTTACTGTTTACTTGCAATGAAAGAAGCATGAACATGAGCATAGGACCTACTTTTGAAAACACCTCATGCCAAGCAAACCATTTTCTTACCACTTATTCTAGCTATCGATGTTTGAGTCCTCCCCATTCAAAGAACTGCATCTAGTTCAACTCTCTGCCATAAACCAATGGTCCTTATAGTGCTTAAGAGTAAAGCTTTTCTAAGCAAGCAAAATCACACCATATACCAGATTTTTTGTCCTCTTGGGCCTCTCTCTGCAGTAACACCACAAAAAACAGGCCAGTTGTGTGGACGATAAGACAGATGCGTGTGACTCTCCAGCTTGCTAAAAGATGTGGGGGAAGGAGTACAAAAAAGGAAGGGGTTTTGAGCACTGGCTTTAATCTGTGAAGTTTAACATCTGTATGTGATAAAGACTTCCAGAACAAAGCTTTAATATGCTATACCGTATATACGTAAGCACTCACTAGATAAAAGGACACAGGGAAATTAGATGTAAGTTAACAATTAAAAATGTGAGGCAGACATTCTTCTTTTCAGCATGCTCCACAAAGCAGGAAGCACACATTTGTGAAGGAAGGATACTTTTAAGGGTTTCTGTTACGGCTACTGCAAGAGGGTTTCGTTAAACTTCTGAAAGTAACAACAAAGGAAGACAGCCACTACGTAGAAGCCTCATAAGGAGATGTGACATACAGGATAGAAAGTGGGATATTTTTATCTTGACAAAGGTAGATGTTTGAAAAAAGCACATTAATTTCCAGACAAATAGCTGGATTTCTGAGAAAGTATCCTGCTGAGATCCAGTATAAAAAAAAATCTAATCAAAGGAAATCATTTGAATGTATCAAAAAAGACTGGTCACATAAAGAGGAGATTGCTGAATTAGTTTTACTTGTGGAAGCTGACGTGACTATGCAGTGAAAATAATGAAATATGAGAATCATGAGAGAGAACCCCCAGTAGAGGAAGAAGAGTCTATTATTTGCTTAAAGACACCAACTTGTACTACAAAGCTTTAAATCTTCCCTGAAGTTTTTCAAACACTTAGAGTATTTAGGTGTAGGAGTTTGGTTAGCACCAATCCATAGCTAAAAAGTGTATATTGCAAAGCTGTTACATATCTAATTAGTTTGCTGTACAATTCCTGTAATAGAACTGAGGAAAAGGTTCATTTTATTGAACTTCAGTCAAGCTTGCAGAGAAGTGACTTTGGGAGATTAAATTAGTCATCTAGGCTTTCTCTGAAGTAAATGGACAGAGATAGACACCTCCAGCAGGCAAGGCAATTCATTCTAGCCTAAGTTAGCTGTCTAAGACTGTTAGGATGAATCACTTTCTGAGGGTGTCTATCCCTCTTTATCTATTTCAGAGGGCATCTAGTTATCTTCAACTGGCTATTAAATTTTCAAACCACTCTTTTTAGGCAAAATAAACCTTACCAATATTTATATACAGCTGCTTTGAACTGAATAAGCATATACATTTGATACAATTCTTAGAGCTGTTAAATGTATTATTGACCCAGAACTGAAAACCATCTCTCTGATTCTGGAGGAATATTCAAAGTTCTCATTAAAAACAAAGGGAGACAGAAATTCACAACAACAACAACAAAAACAAACAAACACACACCCACACACACAAAATGACTTAATTACAATGTACTCGCTCATTTTTGTAACAAGGAAAATCCTTACAGCTCTGATGTACCCCTGTCTAGGACCCCTGGTCAGAGCTCTTTCCAGTCAGACTTGGTTCATAAGACTTAAACTTCATGAACTCCTTCATTGCTATGGAGTATCTACAACTGTGTCTGATCAGGGCAGCAGTTCCGCTTACATTGCTGTGAAGTCTGGCTTTCCATAGAAAAGACAGTTGGAAAACTGCAGTTAACATGCACTATGCAAGCATTTATATAAAATTGAAACTAAGAGCAGTAGGACAAACTGCATCTCACAACACTGGCAAAGATGAAAGAAGAAAGAAAAAGCCCTCTTTAAGCAATCAAAAAAAAATATATTTTAATGGAGTAGATGAGAAGTAATAAAGACTCCATATTAATTTGTATCTAATAGTGTCCTCTTTCCACTATCAATAGTAAAAATTCCATTTCATGGGAAAATAACACAGTTCTTTTTAATAATTGCCTAGTGTTGTTGGGACAGGAAAAATACTTGCACAGAGCAACATTTGGGATATAAACACCATACAGGAGAAGGAGTATTACTGTATTTCCTACAATGACTCTTTAAGTCAGAAAATTATAGTTGTTGTTGCAGATTTTAAAACAAATTCTGTTATTTAGTAGTGGTGCAATTTACTGGCAGGTACAAAGAATTTTGATTTTCTAAATGCTGGTACTGCTCTTAGAATGTGACTTCCTTTCCATAAATGTTGAGCTACTCATCAACAGTGCTTAGAAACTTTTCAAAAGCAGATATTTCAGTTAGAGGAATTCCCCTCTTTTAACACTGTCTTCAGACAGTGGAGGAGAAAATGACCTTAAATCCTACTTTCCTCTTTTGAAGCTACACTACCTTTGATGTTACACTGAAAGATAAGAGAAAAGGATGGGACCTCCACAATATAAAATTGTGTGAGGTTGTATGGGTGTGCAGGAAAATAGGCTAGGAGGGAAAACTGACAGGAAGACTGTGGATAGCATACACAGTCTTTGCTGATTTGAGCTTCTAGTTATTAGACATGCTGACATGGATCCCAACTCAAACCCATGCATGACTTGCGTGATCCCTGCCAGCCCAAGACTCAAACTTAACCAAATATCCCTTGACAGAAATACAGTAAATGCAACCCTTACCAAAATCTGACCACCTGCTCCCAGGTGCCAGCCTGACCTTGGCCAAGCAGTACATTAGGTTATGTCTAACATGTACTAAATCATCAAAGGCAAAGTATTGTTACTTGGCCCTGAAGCCAAGTGGCATTGACTGGCTTAAATCCATGTTTCTGGGCTAGTGAGTTTCTTAATTTGATTTGGAAATATGCCCATGCAGAACCTCTGAGGATTTTCCTGGTTATTGCCAAGGTCCTGGAAATGGGTATATGGTAACATGGTTCAAGTGCAAAAACTGGTGTGTAGGAGACAGTTACAAAATTATTTACAAGGTAATGGTCATTTTTTCTGTTATGCAACATATGACAACCGAATATTTTCATCTTGTTAGTGCTATCTTGAAAATTAATAACATTACTGTTCTTGCTTTGTATGATAACTTGTGCTTTGTATTAGGTATTTGCTTGCAGAAATGCACAGATTCATACACACATGTATACCGCAAAATTTCCCATTGAGATCCGTCCTACCTAATACATGGATGACAGGGACTAGACCAAACCCCTGTATCCCTCCCATACTTAACACTCATGCATTGGTCCCCAGAGGCCAGAATCCAAACCTTAATTGTAATCTCATCAGTCCTTGTCAGATTTAGATCTATTCCCAGCCAGCTGCTTCTGCTATCCCTTACCATGCTCTGATAGTCCACAGTGGACTCATTTCCAGTGATATAACTTGTCAGATCCTCCTAAAAAGCAAGTCTGCACTCCTAACCAACTCCAAACACAGCCACATAGCCTTTTCTTCTGAACTTGCTTGCCAAAATTTAACTTTTAGTGCAGTCTTGGTCTTTGCCTTCTTCCTCAGCAGTCGTAGCCATAACATGATCACCTCTATTAACCCCTGTTCTAAACCAGTCACCCAGTCCTAAACTTACATCAATCTTAAACATATTTTAGTCTTGGTACTGAAACATTTACTCAGCAGAAGTTTTCAAACAAATTAAAAATTTTATTCATGTATTTTTCAAAAAATGAAGAATGCCAATTTCTAGTCACAAATCATCACAAATCTTTAATAAAAGTGCAATTGGTTTCCTTTATAGGTGATCCATTTTTTCAGATGACATATATTGCTTCACCCAAATACTGCTTATTACTGACATATACTATAATGAGCAGTGTACAGGGTGCAGTAATCTGTTTGGTACAATAACACTGTGAAGGCCTTTAAGCAAAGTGGGTTTTCCACAAATGTTTTGAGGAAACATGGGAAACTATTTAACAAAAGCAGAACTGATGCAAATAGAAGTAATATCTACACCTCAGTTTACAAATAAAATTAATTTTATCTCTTCTCAACTGATTTTTTTACCCTGCTAAGTTAGATCAGACTGCTTATCTTGACAAAGACTGATTACCAATTAAACATCACATAAGCTAATAAAATGATACCTTGAAGTTTACCCAGATGGCTTTATTATAAACAATAATGTCTGACATAAACATTACTTGGAAGGATTGCATTGTTGAAATATTTCAGAAGCTACAGGAAATTTTAATGGTATCTTGACAAAGCAGGAAATCTCAGTAGATATGTAGTGAAATTTAAGGTGACCTTGTAAATAGCCTATATAAAACATTTCATAAAACTGTTGTTTCCTGACATTCTACTTTTTCCACCATTTGATGTCAGGTTACATCCAGTGAAATGAAACTATATGAACAGCCATCCTTCAAATATTAAGTTCCATCATTTTTCCTGCCTCCCAGGGCATGAAATAGCTACCCACCACCTGCTGTTCACAGGTTGGTTTGTCAGGTGGCAAGTCAGAATTGATATGCACTGACTTTTATAGCACCCCACACTATATTATATCTCTGTAGTGCTTAGGATAGCCACTGCTGCCCTGTGCTGGTCTGCAAGCATCCCTAGAACTAAATTAACACAAAAGTAATTCTAGACCAGACTGTCTGTGTTTGAATTTTACCATATGTCAGGCAAGGACTTTGCATGAAAATTGTATATTTGGGGCAAGTTACAGAACAGCCAAGGGCAAATTCATTAAGCATCTGCAGCCAAAATTACTTTGGGTTCATTGATTCAGTGTTTTTCATGAAATAATTGTATGTGGCTATTCAGACTTACAAACAAACACTTCTGTTTTCCAAACTGATGACAGCTAGAAAGGACAAGAATTTATTCAAGGAGCTTTCTCTTAACCAACATCCTCCAGGTGCACCCCGTATATGCACTTATTCAGGTGTGTTTCTCTTTTTTTCATGATTTATAAACAATTGAAATAGCAATAGTATTTGTTTACTTAATTGTTTTGAACACACGAGCTGGAAGTAAGTACAAAATGAATGAGAAGATTCAAGCCAGATAGGCAATGGGAAAGCTCTCAGGCTGTGTTTTTCTCATCACTGTTCACTTGACGGAAAGAAACTAAATTCCTTGACCTTGGGTTAGCTATCATAAAATGTAATCAAAATTCTTTAAGCTCAGAATAAAATGTTCTAAATAGGTTAGCAAGCTAAGTTTACTCCATTTCTATGATGTATCATGTCCTGAAACAGGTCATATTCCCCCCAAAAAATGAATGAAAAGAAAAACATTTTTTCTTGTAGAAAAAATACAGGTTAAGAGCTAGTGGCAAACTAATCATAAGAGATGCTGCTATTTCTTAGAAACACTGAACAAAACCTAACGGGTTCCACAAGGAAGGATTTAGCTAAAAATCAGGCAGACTTACGGAAACTGCAAAATAAAAAAAGCCCTAGAATGTATTTCTATTTTGCGAAATCCTCAATGTCGATATGGCTTGTATTATTAGTAAAAATATCTTGAATGACACATTTACTCCACTACTGCTAGCAGCTACCAGTCCAGCAATGGTGGTCACCCCTAGAAGCTGGCACTCTGGCTTTTTTTGCTTTACTATTTCTACTGACTTTTTTTTTATCCTTCTTACAACTCTTTCTTTATTGACATGGCTATCAAAAGAGTTCTGTAAGTATCGATTTCTCCAGGAGTGCAGAGAAATCTGGTAGATCACTCAGACTTGCAATAACATACACCAAAGATATCATATGCTGTAGTTGGGGAAACACAGCAGGGAAACTTGATAGCATGCTTCCATCCTTTTCATTAAAAAAAAAAAACCAAAACCAAAAAACAAAAAAACCCTCAAAACAAAACACAACCAAAAAAACCCCACAAAAAACCACAAAAAACCCCCACAACAATACCCCCCCCCCCAAACCACAACAGCAACAAACTCCAAAACCAACAAACACACACACACAGCAACAACAACAACAAAAATCCAGCAAATGGCTATGCTTTATTGGCAACACAGATTTATATCAGCTAGCCCAAAACATAATGCAAAGCAAAGACTCTATACTTTTCACTGTCAACTTTTTTCAAAACTGGTTTGGAAGATTCATCCATGTGAATTTATGGCTGCACAAAGTAAGCAGCAAAGAGAGAACTGTCTATTGCTTGATTAAAAGCTAATGAAAAAAACCTGAATTAAAATGAACAAACATTTAGCTATGTAAGTTAGAAATTTCCTTTACTAAACAACACAAAACCTTAGCTGGCCACACAATAGAAGTGGTTGTGGCTAGATAGAATGAAGCTTCACATGGTGTCCATGCATACTCTTCGTAGCCATTGTTTAAAAGGATTCTACAATGTTCAAAAAATAGTTCCTCCACTACAGGAGGATATACTCCAAAAGCACTTTTAAAATTGGTAGTGCACCCATGAGGTCTATGGGAATGAGTGTTATTCTGCACAGTTTAAATAATTTTTTATCAGTTCATATTTCTGAAACACAGCTGATGTGAGAAATGAAGTTGCATAATCCACAGTGAATGGGTATATTTTTACCAAACATAGTTTTTTGTGACCTCATTGGGCGGTATTTCTTTTTTTTTTCCATATTATTATTGCTTTTCTCCTGTCAATTTTGATATCCTGAATTGTGCTTCTTTTTCCCTGAACATCCAAATCATTCCTAAATATATTTAAAATTTATTATGGTTTTATTGACTTAACTATTGATCTAAAAAACAAAAACAAACAAAAACTTGACAAAAAGCCCCAAATGAAATGCCAATGATGCAATAAGAGCAACTGTTTTCTCAGGCTGAAACTGATTGAAAGCATCCCCTATATAAAAATGAAATGCATTTCTGTGGATGCACTGACGCTTCACCATCTGTCCAACATCTCAGATTTACTCTCCCAGATAACTTCATATTTCACCCTGCAGTCCCTAAAGAAACATCACTTTAAACAGGGCCACATGGAAAAATGCACTTCAATAACATCTGAAGGTCTTGCGTTTAGCTGCAAGGGCCTCTAATCTAAATGAATGATGTGCCTATAGAGTAAGCTCCATTTAGAGTTATGGAAATAGGGAGAAGCAAATGTAAGGGAAAGAATGCTAAGAAAGAAAAGAAAAAAAAAAAAAGAGAGAATAAGAAAAAAAAGAGGAGAAAAAAAAGACTGGAACGAAAAGGGGGGCTGGAAAAGGGGAAGGAAAGAGAAGGGGAAAAAAATAACAGCAACTCCAGAATGATGGCAGTAAAAGACACAGGGATTTACAGATAAAGCCAGAAGATGCTGGCAGCCATCTATCAGTCTGCCTTGATGAAACAGGTATTGGAAATTAACTCAGGAACCCTATGAATTACATTCAATCCATGCTCTGGGCTAAGCACTTGTCAATTTTAGCTGCTATTGCAACCTATTACTTACAGACTACATGGCTGGCAAGCTAATGACACTGGAGAGTGTTAAAGAATAGCGGCATAAACTGTATACAGCGATGCTTGTCACAGTCTGAGCATATCTTCCCATGGTCCAATGTGCAAACTGGAAGCCCAAACTCTTGGTTCCTGAGTGAGCACTTAACCTCATATCACGTTATTTCACACAGGAGAAAAGTACATACCTGAAGAATTAATCAGTGATCTGCCTGTCCACAGAAAGCTTTCACCAAGGTTTTCTGAGCATTGTGAAAAAGTGCTTTGATTAAACTTTTCTTGAACCTTCTTCCCCCTCCCGCTAGGGTGATGGACTCTGAGGCAAAGCTGTTGAAACTGACAAGTTTTTGGAGGATGCTGATAAAAGAGTAGACAAATATGCTGTCCCTATAAAACTTCAGCCTGTTGTATATACGATGTACTCGGTTGTGGATTGGAACTTCCCGCCTGACTAATGCTTGATTACTTAGCTTTTAAAACAACCTTCCAGGGAAGGTTAATTTAATTTTATATCTATAAATACATACATTAATTGTTATGTACTGAAATACTAGAAATGCATTTTATTAGAAATATACTCATCCAATATACTGGAACTTCTTATTGTATTTTTCAGCAGATAAGCTTGTCTAACAGTGAAATATTTTAATAAGCAAGCACATTCAGAGTAAATGTCAGACACTGTGATCCTGTGACTAACAGCTGCTGCTGCTGTTGGTGGAGAGAGAGGGAGAGAGAGGAAGTACAAGTACCAAAAAACCAGTGAAGGCCAAATTAGAACAAATGTTTGTCAAGTAAAAAGGGCAGCTTTTTGTCTGATGGAAGAGATTTATTAGAAAAGTCACAGAAAGAAGCTGTCTCTAAAGTACCAGATCCATTTTCTTCAGATAAGCTAATGAACCTCATTGAACTTTGCAAAGAATTGCTGAACCAATAATACAGGAGAAAAAAAATCCAGAAAAGCTGCTGCAACATCCCTTAGAAATGAACTAACCAATTATCAATGTGACTCTCCTTCCCAGGAAAGAAGTAATATGACACATTTACTTACTGATTTTTCTTCCATTTTAGTGAGCAATGGACAAATAAATCATTACAGAAATAAATCTTTTTTGGACTTTGTTTCTCTTTTTCAGCAGACTATAAGTTCAAAATTTAAATGTTGTATGGGCTAAGTCACCTACATGGTACATTATCTACCCAGTTTGTTGTCTAATTCTATCAAGGTTTTTTTTTCCCCTAACAGCAACCATAACAAAAACCTATTAAGGAACATAATATTTTGCATTAGACAAGGGCATCTTGAATGTATTAAAGAACAAAGTAAACAAAATTCTTTTAACAATGACAACGCAATAAATAAAAAAAATCCCAGCCCAAAGGAAGACGATTATGTAGAAATTCAGGGTAACTCAAACATTCTCTTAAAAAAAAAAAAAAAAAAAAAAAAGTCCTTTAAATGCTTTTGGATTGTTTTATGCTTCATTGGTATTCTTCATGTGCTTCTCTCCTTGTTGTTTAGCCTTTCACAGTATATCCATGTTTGGCACAAAGCTGCAGGCCCGGAATTCAAGTATACGGAATGTATGGAATACAATAATAAAGCATCTATGCTCCCATGACACCAATTAACCAAAAATATCTTTTTATCATAGGGCAGACAACTGCAAGAAAGATGTATTAAAAACAAACAGATAGGCAAAAAAACATTAATGTAACTTAGGATTTAAAAATCCATAGAAAAATCATATCATATGGATTTTCAAACCAGAAAAAAACAGGCCTTTAAGAGGAACTTTGGTGCTTGAGATCCATATTTCCTTTCAGTACATCTTTGCTCTAAAGTTCTGGAATTGAGCCTTTGTGTATGGGGTTCTCAAAAGGCTCACTGAAGTCTATGGAAATTTTCTATCTATGTACGGGATGTCATTTTCAAAGGACAGAAAGTAAGGATAAAGCTAAGATTTTTAAAGTTTTGGAATACGTAATAAATCAAACACTTCTCTGTAACAGCAGATACTTTATTTAGCTAACAAAAAGCATTCAGTGTACTCAGAGGAGAGTCTTCTACTCTGAGAGAGTAAGGAGGAGAATAAGTTGAGTTCATCCTTCCTCCCACTTTATAGTAAATCATATAATATTTTTATAAAAAGATTATTTTAATAAATGTGGTTTCAAATAATCAAAAACATTTATTTGACTCTGCAAATGCACACTTCCTTAAGAGTACATGCTTATCGCTATGAAGGTTGAGAATATTTCTGGTGTTTGTAAGTAGAATGTAAGAAAGAAGTACAAGTAAAGTTCTTCTCATCTTCCCCATTACTGCACTTTTCCCCCTGTCATCTCAAGTGTCTATACATGCATAATATATTAAAGACATAGTGCTTTACCTTGGGTTAGGGATGGTAATGTATCTTTTGGGCATTCCTACAATTGCACTTTTTTTTCCCCCTTTCATGTTTGGATGAGGTAGGAGGAGGAAGAAGACAAATCTTTTTATTCTTTCCCACTCTGAAACCATACCACAGAGATAGTTACATTCATTAGGCAAAGAGGAAAGGAGAGAAGTAATAGCATTTTCCTAAACATCCTGCTAACACATAAGCCAGTTGCCAAAAGATTGCACCCCTTGCTACATCTGAAACTATGTACATAAATAAACTCTTCAAAGCAGATTTTGTGTAGTTGTTGAACCTCCTGCATGGTATGGTTTTTAATATCCAAAACCTGCTTTTCTGCAGGCAGATATACCTGTAAAAGTTCTGGCTGCGTCCTGAGAGGCTGTGGATATTTCTGGCAATGAGATGTGTCATCTTAGCACATTAAGTAAAAGATTTTTTAAGGTACCTGGTCCCTGAAGACAATGAAACTCAAACAGATCACATGGATAGTATGGATGGTTCATATGGTTATGGAAAAAAAGTGGTTGGAATCATGGTAGCATCTTTCAAGCCACTCCCACACTGTCATAAAGTCTTGATAACAATAAACCAGGTTGATGAGGGTCAAAGCAGCAGAAAGATGAAGCAATACTGGTGCTAAAATCCAAAATACTTTCTACTGCTTGAAGCAGCACATGGTTTTTTGTTATTAGGAATGACCTGCTGGGTTAAAAAGGGAGGCAGGGGTCTGGTGCATCATTGCACCGCAGGAATAACAACATCCCAGTCTTGCAGATTCCTGTGGGTTTGCTTTCTGCAGGAAACTAAGAAATCATTAAGCTTTGAAACCCTTTTTTGTTTGTTTGTTTGTTTGTTTTTGCACAGATAGAAGGTAAATAACAGTCTTTGACTGGGTGAAGTGATAATCTGATTAAGTGTTATCTCTAGTGCTGTAAATCAAGACCATTCCTACATTCTTGTACGCATGATACCAGAAATGATTTTCCACAGAGATAGCCTCTGGAGGATGTGTTATCTGTAGGCAGACTGCAGTCTCTGATAATGAGTCTGGGGGTGTCACTGCTGTATTGGGCAGCTAGTTGATGAGTTGCTCTAGAAACCCTGATAAAACCCTTTCTGCATAATGTCCATACGCATGTAAATTATGTTTAAGATTCTACCTCAGTGAAACTCAGTTCAAAACATTGAAATTAATGGGAATCTTAATTACTCTGTTGGGACCTGATTCATGCATTGCAATGTTAACTAGTTTAGATTTTTCCTGTATTTCCTGTTTTTCCTATATAGTATTACTGTTCATGTGGTACCATGGTCAACAGTAAAAAGATGACATACACTGTGCCTTACTGTACTACTGAATACAGGCACCATAATGCTTTCTATTTTAAATAAATAAATAAATAAATAAATAAGGCAACACCATGATACTTCAGACTCCCATGTGATTAAAAAAAGGAAATAAAATGCTTTTTCTTTTTTTTTTTTTCCCCCCACATAGAAAGTCCTTTTCAGGCCTCACCTCTGCCTGAACTGCCTGGATGTGTCCTACCTGTGCACCTCGATGTGACAGGGCCCAGGTGCAGTCCAGCTCCCCTTGCAGCCTAGTTTTGGTGAGGAGGGAAGCTGGCTACACAGGTTTGAAGGAAGTTCCAGTACGCTCAGATTAGTTCCTTCATCTGGGCGACCAAAAGACCATGAGTGCGGAGCTAGCCATTGTTTTACAGGCTATATGCAGGTTGTACATGCCAGCTTCAAAGAGAGATAAATGATATCATTATATTTATTGTCAAAAATAGTTAATTAATTGTAAAACACTGAGTCATATTTATCCTGAAGACAGCATAAGAGTTTCTTGAATCTAAACAGGTTTCTTAAGTGTACAATTGGTTCAAGATTACCCTTTTTAAAGTTTACTTTTAATGTATATTTACATTAATAGCGCTAGACTACATTTCTGACATATTTTCAGTATCAGAAAAGACCATAATCTTTCTATTTAGATCTATTATTATTTATTATTTATTATTTCACGAAGTATGTGAAAAAAGTATTTTGTTTCCTATACAGGTAACTATTTTGTTATGATTTAGGTAAGGTAAATTATTAGGCTTATGACTGGATCAGCAATTTTTATTGTATGCACTTCACATGACTGTAAGCTTCTTTCATTTGCCTTGTACTGAAAATATTTATGTTGACCACCAGCTACTTGTGGTCAGTCACAGCTAGTTTGAAGTAATTTTTAACCTTTTGAATTATTTACAATTCTATTTGGCTTGACTTACTTATACTAGTATGTCACCTTCTTTTCATTTTTTATACATGGCCACAGCTTACAATGAACTTTCAGTAGTTCTTTAAGCCTCTGTTAAATATACCTATCATTTTCCTTTTACCTTTATAAAAAATGGAAGCCAAACTGGAAGAATATAGTGTGTGATAAGTTGATATATTTTTCATTACTAAAGAATGTGAACTATTTTCTCTACTATATATTTAGCTGGTTTTGCCTTTGAACTTTTGCACTTCAATCAAAGTGTAATTTTGAACAAAACTGTTTCTTAACTTCTATGGGAGGCTCAGCTAGATTTCCTTTTTCATTGTAACTTAGCTGCAGGAGAGAAGATATCAGCGGAGAAGTCCTCACTGTCAGGCATAGATCAAAAAGTCAAAAGTTACCCAAGGTAAGCGTATATGTATATATGTTGTCAGGAAGCGATTGCACTTTTGTGTCACAAAAGCAGTGGATGCAAGTAATAGTTAAAGACTTGCTGTCGTTATATGGTGCTGCTTCCCCTTAAACTCTTGCTCATCCTGCTGCCACCATGGATGTAACAGCAGGAGCTCTAGCAGAGACAAAACACTGGCTAGCTGCTGTAGTCTTTGCTCAAGTGAGGGCATCTGCCCAGCACAGCAAAAATGTCAGTTACTTTTCCAAATATAAAGTTAAAAGAGTACCTGAAAGACTCATATTCGCACAGTTATTTCTTGGGTTGATTAAGTTAACACATTTAAATAATCCTGTAGTATTATAGTATTATTGGATTCCTACTATCTTCTATACTTTATTTCTGCTGCTTGCTATGTTATTGTTATGCCTGGAACTATCTTATGTTTTTCCATTATCTTTTGTGGGGTTTTTGTGGTTTGTTTTTGGTTTTGGTTTTTTGCCTTTTTTTTTTTTTTTTAATTTTGATCATATTTCCCATGTTGAATAGGATAACATTTGGCATTGAGTTGGTTATTCCAATGACTATACACTAGAAATCTTATGAATGGCACATTAATTCTGTTTCTCCATAAATCCAAAGTACAAACCTCCAAAGCTAATCTCGCAGCATTAGACAGTTTAGGGGAAAATAGCTGGCTACCATCATGTTTCCTGATTTAAGAGAGATTATTTCCCCTTCTCTGTACCACAATAAAAATGCTGTGACATGACCTATTTATCTTTTATTGTCCAGCTCCTGGGAGGCAGAAGGTGTAGGCAGAGAGTGGAACTTGCATGTCCAGCTTGCGGATTTTTTCCACCTTGTCTCCTGTGGAACAATAAAAGAATGAGTGCAGCTGGGATCTGCATCCACCCCATTGTTCACTATTTCTCATACTCTCTAGAGTTAAGATGGTTGGGTTTTGTTTGTTTGGTTGTTTTTTTCCCCAGAGATCAGTTCATAAGGCTTCAATAAATGAAATAAGACACTAAAACTGAATTCTAAGGAACAAAATCCTATGCATTGCTCTCAAACTAGGGGAGAAAGGAAAAGGGAAGGGAGGACAAATTAAGTTGTGACTTTCTCCAAATTTGTCTGACACACTTCTTCCCATTCCTATACCAGCTCTCAGCAATAGGCTTGTGGCATAGATACAATTTAAGTAAGAAATAAAAAGACAAGAATAACTGAAGAACAGACAGGCATTTGTACATAGACAATAGAATAAGATAGTAATTTGCTCTTTGTCAGACAAACTCTGTACTGTCCCCATCTTTTGTGTGAAGAAAACGAGAAAAACTAAAATAAACCCAATCATTTTCTGCACTTGTGAGGATCTTGGAAACTTTAAATGAACTGAAAAGCATGTGCCACCAAGTTGCATACAGATAGCTATCTCTTATTTATTTATTTTAAAGCATTACAGATGCATTTAGAAGACAAGTCATCAGTCAACAGTGACAGCCAACATGAAAATGTATAAGAATAAATTGGGCTTTAATTTTTCTTGACTAAGTATAGACATCTATCATAACTAATGCACTTCTAATAGCACAGCATTTTTTTCCATGAAGTAATCTCATCTATTTTGTTATGTGTCTTAAACCTAATTAGAAAGCAACAGTCCTAGCAGTTATAAGAAGAAAGGTAATATTTCTTTTGACCAATGTAGGTGAAATCTACTGCAATTAAAGTTATGGCAAAGTTTATGCAAGAACAGAGAGATCATATCTTTGCTAAATAGGCTGTGAAGTCCTCCTACTTTTGGTGCCTAATTACTGGTGTCATGCTTGTAATAGCGGCATCTGTGCACACTCAACACTCTAATGGGCAGCTCCTACAGGACTAATGAATTTTAATTGATGGTGTTTAGCGTGGCTTTTGGTTTCTGTCTCTTGTAGAGGAGGCTATGCCCTTCTGCTCTTCTGTCCCCAAGTGAGCTGCATCTCTGTTGGGGAGCTCATAGATACAGATGGTCAACAAAAGGTGAAGAATGCCAGAACTCTCTGGGCATCAGTCGCTTTTCAGTAAAGATAAAGCTTGAATTGCTAATCAGCTTCCTTTTTTCCACCCAAGCTGTTTACGCTGTGGGCTTAATGTTAATCTCTTTTAGTAAGATGACACATTCCTTTTCAATTCAAAATATGCTTCCTAGGTTGGCAAATCAGAAGGCGACCTTCTTCCCAGCCTCCCCATAGGTAGTTTTAAATGTAGCGTCCTTTGTCAGAGGCAAAACAAAAACACCTCATGGTGACATTTAATCATTTTACCCACTCCCAGAGATTTTGTAAAGGACTGAAAAAAAACCCCAAAACAGTTTCAGCTGCCTCTCTAAATGTTAGTTTTTCTGTAAGTATTCTTTTTTCTCAGATCAAATGTTCATTCCTCACACTGATACTTCCTTATTTGTACTTCCAAAAAGACGCAATGGAAGGCAAAACTTATTTGGGGGAAGCACCATTACCTTAATAAGTCTTAAGTTTCTTTTGCTTCATATGAAAGACTTTTTAAAGAGGTGGAGAAGTCATTTGACCAAATAATATGAGTGGCATGAACTTATTATTCAAAAATTCCTCCTTCAGGAACAACAAATCTTTAAATCAGCAATGCATCAGTGGCTACATAGAGATATGCTATAATCAAAATCTGGTTTATATAGAAATAGGAAATTGTCCACCCCCACCCCAGAGCTGTTTGTTATTAGTTTTAAGATGATTACTTGCCTCCTTTCCTGTAGCCTATCCACCTTAAAGGAATAATCAAAATGTAGGAATGAGAATGTGCTGTTTGTGAATGATATCTCTGAACTGCTGTCATCTGTAGTCTCTTGTTGTTAAAAAAACGCCAAACCAAAAACAAAAACAAAACCAAAATGTCCCTTTCCTTTAAGTATAATCTTATTTTTGAAAAGACAAAAAGCTAAGGAAGTTTTTTTAATCTCAAACATGTATTAAATATATTAACTAGATATCATCATGAATAAGAGCTTCAATTGTCATCATTTAGTATTTTTCAGATGCAAAGAAGATGATTGGAAAAGTTTAATGCTGATTTGAATACTGAAATAACAATATTTGCGTTGCTTTCCAAAACTCATCTGTCACACCTTCATGCTGCCCACATCCTCCATCCATGCTGTCAGCATGCAGCATGGTGCTGGAACACGAAGATGGATTCATGGCTCTCAATGCTTTCTGCCTATACACCATGCACAAAATCACAAAATTTCATTACAATATGCTGTCACAACTGATTGATTTATGTGGGTGTGGTTTTATGAAGGCAAACACTTATTAACTAAACATAATAAAACAATAATAATAAAAATTAATAAAGCAGTAAAACAACAAAAATACCCAACATGGGCATATGTCTCACACATGACTCTCTATAGTTACCTACAGCACAGGCCACAGCTTCCCCAGGGAAGCTCCCGCACACCTACCCACGTAGGAAGGAATAGGGCACATATGCTGGCTCAGTGGTAGGCAAGGACAGGTCATGCCAACCATGGTCTAGTCTTCCACATAGCGAACCAGTCTACCTGTGACTGACTCTTGGGAGTTTTCAAAGCATCTTCCCCAAAGTTTTCTTTACCATGTAGGGCTTATGCCACTAGTCTTTTGCTCTGAGTGTTACATGGGTCGTGAAATCAATTACTTCTGGTAATTTCATCCAGTCGTTATCCCTTTCATGTACTGGCCATTTTCTCATGTTACTTTTGCATACTAATTTCCAGTCTCAGTTGTTTACTGCTGGATGTTACTTCTGGATCACTATAATCACTTAATTTCAGCCAAACATTTTTCACTTCCTTCCATGAAACACTCTGAGTTCCCCTTTCTTGCAGCTGTTCTATAGCTAAAAAAAAAGTGCTACTTCTATACAATCTGTCTCTTGAGTGTTACTTTTTGGTCTGAACCTTAGTTTAATAAAGAACAAGAAATTTACTGGAAGATATACATATGCTTAATTATCTTACTTCGTCCAGACGCCTAACCCTTAATCTAAAAATTTACAGGAAGACCTTGCCGAGTCTCAACTGTAAGGAATACATTGCAAAATCAAGACTTGAGTTTGGCTTAAGTGTGGACATTTGAAACAGCATGTCCCAGCTGTGATTCTGTCCAAACTTCCACAGAGTAAGTGCAAGATTCTCCTTATCTAACTTTGGCTATCTGAAAAGCAATATCTGCTTAAAGCTAGGTATGTATGTTTCATCTACAGCCATCAGAGACAAGTAGAGATATTTCAAACCTACTTTAGACACTCATTTATTCAAAAGTGTTGCAAGAAAAGTTTGGTCCAACAAGTTTACATTAACAATTTTATCTCTGCCAAGACAGTTCTTCACACCAATTTTTATCTACAGAAATAATATGTCATAATGCCAAATGCATGCATTCAGCTCTCTAAGAAGTTACATCTTTTTACATGTGGCTGTATTTCCGAGCAATGTCCGTCAAGCCTTAGGTACACATACAGTCATCCACTATGACTACTAGACATAATGCTATAATATGCTGTTCCAGAGGAGTTGACAAAAAGAAATTCATAAAATTAGTCACTAAAAAGTACTGATTTTTCTTTGTATTCCAAGCTCAACAGCTAAAATATGAAAGGATTTCCAAGAAACTGTCAGTATTTGATAACAAGGACATATCAGTTAATGGTGATATAGTTTTATACAATAGATGTTCAGAAACTCAAATCTATTGACTTCAACGGGCAGGTAAAACCTTCAAAACAGCCTTTAAGAAAGATAATTCCATCTATTTGCAAAGAGTAGATATTAATAATTCAGTCAGGATTTGGTGGGTAGCAAGAACTGCACAAAAGCTGGAAAAAATATTCATATATGCTTATGAGAGTTTTAAAACAAGTTAATCTTCCATCATGTTTGTGCATATATTGGGCTACATGTGTTAATACTTTCTGGCTGTACTGACTTGCTCTATGGGTATAAGACAGCAATAAAAAGCAAGGTTTACGACTGCTTTGAACTGATTTTTCCTGTAGTACCAAATGTCCAGGTCACACCTATGAATGTGGAAAAAGAATTTGATATCTACCTATGTTCTAGGAAACAATATCCCCAGAAGGAATCAGCATAAAACAGAGTTAAGGTAATGTTGCTGAGCATTCACAAGATGTGAAGTTTGTTATGAAAATCTCTTAAAACATTATTAAAATCTGTATTTTTATTCAAACATGAACATTATGTGTTTGCTCTAAACAATGAATATCAAACAGTGAGTGCCTGAAGTCCCTCACTGCAGACTAAGATGTCTAATTCAGGAATTATCTGTGCAGAATTTAATATGAAACATTAGATCTGTTAAAAATGCTTTCACTAAGCCTGTTTTAATGTCTTCTGTGCCCAAGAGGGTTGGTAACAATATGTGAGGATCACAGCTGGGGTGATCAGACCTTTCTGTTACCAGACAAACTGTAGTTATTGCATTTGTAGAAATGGCAGTCCATTTATCAAGTGAGTTCGAATGCCAATAAGTGGGCAGGTGAAAAAAGTTACAAAGATGGGGTCAATGAATGAGGTACAAAGAAACAAACAAGAGCAGCAAAATATTACTCAATGCAGCCGAATACTGAAAAGTAAGGCACATGGAAAGTTTCATGGCACCATACCAAGTAAATAATCTCTAGAGTGCAAAATTTCTCAGATAATTATGTATATCAGCTTCATACAGGGTTCTACTCTGTTCTCTGATCATTGTGCAATAAGTGGGAAAAAAATCTGTGTATTGTTGTTTTTATTTAAGTTTGAAGATGCTAAAAACATTTCTACAGCAGATGGAAGGCAACCCATCAGATCACCATCAGATCACTCTATATTGTTACTTACACATACACACACACACACAAGTACGTTAAACACAAGATATCTGGATAAATTTATTGATATCACTGAAATCCGGGACGCCTATCAAACTTGCTCAGAGGTTCTGTGCTCACCATGAACAAAATATGGGCACAGAATGTAAATCTGCAGGGGAGATATTTTTGAAAGATGAGTAGTTACTCTGCAAAAAAGTCTAAGGCTTCACATTATAGTTATGCTGATATAATAACCTTCTGGCAATGAAGGATCAGCCCTGTCTCCCAACCCAGCCCTTTTCCTGATCATATAGCTCTGTCTCCTCTTTTGAACCCGTATGGTTGCTCATCAGCTCTTCAAGTGAGCCACAACAAAGACCTAAAACAGCAGAAAACTAATCTGATTTTTTTCCCCTTTTATTTTTGGTGGAGTGGGAAGAGGAGACATATTATAAATGCATTTTACATTTCTGAGTCTACTATGATGTGATCAGACATCCAACACAAGAGAAGCACGAAGGGTGTGGCTACCTCTGTCAACAGGAGCTATTTGTTAAATCCTGATAGCTGAAACACAGCACTTAACTCTGGGATCTCCTGAAAAGAAAGAAGACTATTACTGCAAGGACCTTGTGAAGTCGATTGCTTAAGGTAGCCAGTACTAGGCAAAAATATTCTTGATAAAATGATGAGTGATTAAAGAAAAAGAAAAGCGGAGAAAGACCCTGTTGTAACAGACACGCTTGTTATGAACTTTTGTTAATAGACCTTCTATATAAAATTTCTGTACTATCCTTTCTCAAAGAAGATATAGTATAGGTGTGTAGAGGTTTCACTGATGATAGGAATTAAAGTTTCAGTGCTGTTTCCTTTCACATGAATTTCCTCCTCTGCTTCAGTCAGAAGCTGTCTGGATCTTCACATCAGCACAGGAGACCTGGCCCCAGGAGAGACAGCAAGCGGCATTTCTGCAGCCTCCCCTAGATGTTCTGCCGGTAGAAGGCAGCCTCTGTATAACCTAGGAGGTAACCAAGAGATATCCCAGCTACCAGTGAAACAAATCGGTATCAGATCAGACCACCCTGGCAGGCTTTCTACCATTTAAATACCGCCTGCTGTTTAGGCGTCTTGTGAAGGGGGCTGCATGCTCTAAATAGTTTCTTGGCAGGTCGCCATTCAAGGCCCCGTGCCAGGGCTTTACCCCTGGCCTTGTTGTAAGCCTGGACCCATGGGTTCACCTGCCATCATGAGGTCAGAAGTTTGAAAGGCACTCATATTATTTAAGGCAACAGTTTAATTTACTTTAAACATTAAAACCAAACAAGCATAATGAAATCCGCTGTAATGGTAACTCTGTGCACACTCATGTTGAGCAAATATATCGATCATCCTTTGCAAAGATGTACTTTAATATGTTGTAAAACCTTGCTAATACAGTATAATAAATAAAATGGGGGAGGGTTAAGTGCATGATATTAGATCAGCATATTCTGTAGCAGAGATATGAAATAGCTCAGGGCACTTGCTTCCTAAAGGAGCAGTAACTGGCTTCCATATGTTAGTCTAGTGATCAATAGACAGTTCAATTCCCAGACCTTTGTTCTAGCTCTCAGTAACACAATATTATCTCTGTCCTGGTTCTGGCAAGGCTAGAGTTAATTTCACAAAGAGCCAGGACAGGTGAGCCAAGCTGGCTGGGGGCTATTCCATACCATGTGACATCACGCTCACCATAAACGGGGGCCAGTCGGGCAGGGGTGGGTTCGGTGTGGCTCCGGGACAGGCTGAGTGTCAGGTCGGTCAGTCATCGGATCGGTAAATTGTTCTTTGTTATCACCCATTGTGAATATCTGTTATCAGCACTGTTGTTGATTGTTTCCCTCTCCCTTGCTGTCCCAGTAAACTGCCCTTATCCCAACCCTCGAGGCTTTGCCGTTGTTTTTCCGTTCTCCTCCCCAGCCCGCCGGGGGAGGGGTGAGCGAGTGGTGCGTGGCACCCAGCTACCGGCTGGGCCTAAACCACGTCAATCTCATCCATGTCCTACTGATTATCGGTAAAAATAAGGGTGGTGTGAACTGGCACACCTACATCACCTTCAAGGGAACCCTGTGAGATGCTTTGGGTCAGACCTCAGTCAAGGTATCTGCTTCCCAACTTTTCTTGGTACGAAAAAGAAGTTTTAAGGTCACTAAGGAAAGACTGTACAAAACAGCTGCTCTTTGAGCTGATAGAAATATTTTCTTCAAATGGGATGAGCTCAAAGTCAAATACACGGAGGATTTGGGGAGATTAAAATTTTACATTTCTAGTTTTCCTCCCTTTCTCATTTGTTGTTTCTGTACATCCCAGTCCTGTGATCTATCTTTTCTCTTCCTATGTCAGCTGCTCACTGGCAAGAAAAATATTGAGGTAATATTGGAAACAGTTTTGTTTCCCAAGTCCTTTTGCTTCCTGAAGCTCTAACAAGACATTCACGTGAAATATCATACCTAGAAAGTCACTAGTGAAAAAAGTAACATGATCCTGAGATTCTGTCCTCTGCTTACAACGTGCAATTTGCACCCACCTGTGAGGTCTTTAATTCACACATTTTCACGTCATGCTATTGACTGAGGAGAAAATGAACCTTGGCTTGAAATGGCAAGGTTTCTTCTAAAGTAAACATAGACTAATTTTGCCTATGTAAAAACCTGCAAGTAGGATTGTGTGATAAGCGCAGGTGATCAGTATCAGAATACAGAGTAAAGTATCCTTCCTGAGCATCTAGCAGCCCACAGGAGTACCTGTTGACTCCACTTCTGCTTTGCTTACTCCATGAGTCACACAAAGCAGTCAGGGACCAGGTTTTACCCATAGAAGCACCAGCCAGGATTGCCAAACCACCATAAGGCAGAAAAGGATGTGATAATGCTTTGTATCACTGGTATAGTCATCAGTCCTACCCCATCCAGCTGGTAGCGGGGAGGGAGTTGTGCCACCCCCGCGCTGCTCACTGAAGGGCACGGAACTGAGTTGTCCTTCACCTGGAGCAGAGTACAGGACACAGGAGGCTGTGTTCTGGCATCTGATGACAAATAAAGCAGTTTACATCAAGTTTGTCTGTGTGGCTTGATGCTATAGCCTTGATACCTTGACTTCAATGGACTAAATACAAAGCGTATTGGTATAACCCAGTGAAGCACCACAGGTCCATGGTGCTGAGGCTGAAATCAGACTAATTGATCTCATTTTCAGCATACTATTTTATTTTTAAAAAATAGGGGGGTTCGAGGAGTTGAACCAGTACATTAATTCTGGAAAGCTCCTGAAACAGGATGTTATTTAAATGTCTAACAATCAGGACAATCAGAACAGACACCTAGAAAAATAGACACTGTTCAAAATTCTGTGCTGTTTGGTTCTGTTTTGGTGGTGGGGTTTTTTTGTTGTGTTGGGTTTTGGTGTTTTTTTGTTTTTTTTTTTTTCCCCCTAACAGCTAAAGCAACTGTGTTTCAGGGTCTAAGTACAGAGCATCAGCAATACTGAAATGTAGATCCTTTGCGGAAAACAGCAGCTACCCCCTACAAACCCACAGAGGAAAGCAGACCGAGGATGTCTTTTTGACAATCAAAGCTTTAACAGGAAGAAGGCACAGACAAAGGCTGGTGAGATATGGCTATTAGAAAGCCTGCAAAAATCTCACGCTTGCACAATTACAAGGTAGTATTGCTGTGAAAGAGATTAAATCAATAAAGAGAAAAGGGAGAGAACAAGAACAGACTACATTTATTTCTGCCTCTGTTGGTGCCGGTGTATAAAATGCAGAAGCCTGGTCATTTCAAATGTTCATCCATATCTTACCAAATTACATCTATTTAAATAAATAAATAAATAAATAGACAAATAGTTAAAAAAAAGAAAAAGAGGAGGAATAAAAATAAATAAATAAATACCAAATAGGGATGCATTTAATCCATTTTTGCCAAGGCAACTTTATTTAGAAAGCTGTTTACCTTTCTGAAAAGCCTCATTAAGCATAAAAACAAAGAATGAAGTTGATTAATGTGCTCTAAGTGTGATGTTCAAATTGTAATTTTCATATACGTAAATGGATGCTTCTGCCGTATTTTGTTTGATAATTTACAGAGTTAGCACCGTCCAAACCACTAATCAGTTTCTTTTTATGAAGACAGCTGCAGAAGATCCTTTTAGAATGCTAATTTTCATTAGTGCTTTCGCTCACCAAGAACTAGGGCCTTTCTCACAGATAACCTCATCACTGTAAACTGGGCTTGGGGAAATTCATTTCACTTGCAATTCAGTTGTTTGGGGATTTTTTTTTTGTTTATTTTGTTTTTTTCAGTAGGGTAATCTGAAGAGAAGAAGAAAGTGCAGCAAAAAAAACCCAAGTGGATGGATTTAAAAGAGAAGAGTGCTTATAAATCAAGACCGAGGTAGTTTATCTTTTCCTCTTTTTTTGATATTATCATCTGCTGAGCTGGCAGAAAAAAAAAGCAAGTTGCACAAAGGTAGCACTTCTCTAGGTACTGTACTGTCTGTATATTTTGTAGGATGGTGACATTAATACAGATTAGTTTTAATGCACCACTTTTCTAGTAATTCTGTTCTAAAGCTCCTTTAATGCAAAAAGTAGTGCTACAACCATACGCACTGTGGCAGGAAGCAGAAAAGACAAACAGATTAATACACTGGGTTACCATGTACGAAATATCAGGTTTAAATCAGAAGTAGTTATATCATGCTATGCTATGTTTTACAGAATTGCCTCAGTTTCTCTCAGCAGTGCTAAAGCTGGCTCAGTAGCAGCATTAGTTTCTGTTAATTTGGAATTTTCATGCTCCAGTGGCAGTATTAATTTTTTATGCCAGTGTAAATAGTAAGTAACCAATCAAATGGTCTAAATACATTAATGTTCTGCCTTTGCGCATAGGTATGAGAAGATTAGGCTAATTCTGCTGTACAAAGACAACAGCCTCATGGAAGCACTGAAAGTACATTTACTGTTGCAAGGAAGAATGATTTTTCTCAAAATATTTTGCACAGGACCAAAACAAAATTAGAGGTACTCCCTTAGCTTTAATGCTGCAAACAGCAGTAATGAAACAGTCTAGCAGTTTTTATAACATATCCAAGTAGAAGGGTGTTAAATAAACTCTGACAGTTTCAGAAATCAGTTTGAGAACAGCTGACACATGTTCCGAAGCCCCTGCAGTATCTCCGCAATGATTAGAGATCTGAATCTACATTTCAAAATGGAAAATGTCCTCTGTTGCCTTTCCCAGAAATATGTGCTTATAGCCATAAACTCTAACTTGAGTCCTTTCCATTAAATCTTCCCATCTCTTCCACTTAGTCTGTATCTGCCTCTTGATCCTTCCAGCTGCATATGTACAGACGCCCACCCGCTCTGATCTAAACCACTGAAAGGATGCTTAGGGTCAAGCAGGCAGATTTGGGATCCCTCTTGTGGAGAAAGAGTCACACTGATGAGACTACGTAAGCAGGATGGGATTTTACAAAAGGCAAAATGCTACTCTGCAGTTAGGTACCTTAAATAGGTGTACCTATTTAAGGTTAGGCACCCTAAATAAATCTGTACAATTACTGCAAGAAAAAAACTTAACTCTTGTGACCTCTCCGTCTTTCTGTCTAACTTCCATAATCCATTGGCTCTGTATGACTTCTTTATAAGCGGTTTCACAGAAGAATGAGAAAGAACAATTATGGAAGCTGTGCCTTAATAAGAGCTGGGGTGGGGGAAAGAATTACAGTCTGCTATTGAACTGAGAGGATATATACTAAAATAGCCAGCACTGAAAACAAGAAAAGAAGATTCTGTAAAAATTAGGGGCAATAAACATAACTGACAAATTGAGAAAGGCTAAGAGAATCACTTAGGTTGACTACTAAAATGCAATAGTAGTACACTGCTTATGCAAAACTGCTTATTCTGGACAAATTAATTGCCAAAGCAACTACCTTTTTAGGTGTATGAGAATGTCAGTCTTCAGCCCAGATATGTTGAAACAAGACCATGTTATATGGCATGTGATAAATACAGCAGATCAGGATGAGAGAAAGAAGAGGAAATCGAAAATGCTCTTGGTCTGTACATGATTATCAGAGTTAGGGTGCCAAAGGCTGATAGCAAGAGAGGTATTGGAGTCAGAGAGGCAGAGTGTAGGAAGAGAAATGAAGGAGCACCACTACTGTTAAAGAAACTCAGCTATGGAGGTGCTACAAAAGCCTTCCTTGCTGATTCCTGTCTATTTTCTTTGTATTTCAGATATATAAACAGTTGGGTTTGCTAGATTATCACTATGTGATCTTGTTGCTGCTTCTCCTGACTGTGGACTCATCCCAAGCTATAGAAAAAGTAAGTTAACAGAAAGAAAAAAGAAAAAAAAAAAAGCAAAAAAAAAAGGCAAGTAATTAATTAGGCAGTAAGAGATAATGAGAATCACGGCAAAACTGTCCTCATTTGGCTTTAGAAGGACTTGGACAGCCATTTGGCACCCATGGAAATAATTTCCCACATGTTGACAAGACAAACGTGGCACCTGATACATGAGTTGTCTTCAACATTCTTTGTAACATCTACAAAGTAGGGTTTACCTATCCATTCCTTATGTGACATTGGTTTACTGCACAAAATCCGTAAAAGTATAAACATGAGCTATGAAATGTCTTAATAACAGAGATATTTCAACTGAATATTATGAAAAGCTAGACTACTTGGAATGATATAATACTTATATTATTATATCATATATCATATATATTATTATTTTTATAATTTATATCTATTCTCAAGAAAAAATGTTATGATATGAATAAACACAACATTATCAAATTGACATAAGTACAGAAAACAAAGTGAAGTATGCCAAAATGAAGATGTCTAGTAACATGAAGCAAAAAATCTTTGTGTGCTGGTACATCATGTCTTTTTGAGGGGGAGTTCTTTTCCTCTGAACTCCCCCAAACAAGCTCTGTCTGAAACACAGTTCACTGAAAATACAAAAGTTATGGGCAAATTAATTTTTTTCCTAATGTAATCACTAAGTGAAATCTCTTCACAAAAAAAGACACATAGATGCTCTGGAATAGATGAAAGATGGTGTGTTAGTTTATGGGAACTTTCCCTTAGCAAATTCCTTAACTAAATCCAGCAAAACAGATTCCAGTGTTAACTGTCCCTGCTGATATCAAGGTGTTTAATTCTATTACTATCAAAGCTCACTTTGAGCCCATATGCTTGCCTTTTGCCCTTGAATGCTACTCATATAAAAGAAAATCTAAGAGAAAATTTATTTCCATTAAAAATTTTGCAGTCAAGTAGCACATTTAAGAGACTATAGTAACTGCAGTACATTCTGATGTACAGTCCAAAATTATACAGAATCAGACTGTAATGGATAATTTCAAGAGCTAACATTAAGGAAACCTACTCAGAAAAAACCCTGAGCAGAAGCTATTACACCTTGATCCAAGTATCCACATTCATAGACACATAGGATAATTTGGGCTGTAAGAGACCTTTGGGGGTCATCTAGTGCAAAATCTGCTCATAGCAGGGACAAAGTCAAAGTTAGAGCAGATTACTTGCTCACTGACCAGCTGAGTTTGAAATGTCTCCTAAGAGGGGATTCCACAACCTGTCTGGGTAACCTCTTCCAGTGATTAACCACCTTCACTGAGAGCTTTTTTTGTTTAAATCCAGGTGGAATTTGCCTTGCTGCACCATGTGCCCACCACCTCTTGGTGTTTTGCTATGTGCATCTGTCAAAAGTCCCTACGAGCACCCATTAGGTAGTTGTGCATGGCAACTAGGTCTCCTTCAGCCCTTTCTTCTTAAGGCTGAACAAACCCAGCTCTCTCAGACTCCTGTGTCCCGTGAACCAGCCCCTGATCATCATGGTGACTCTCCTCTGGACTCAGTCTACTTTGTCAACATCTGTCTTGTACTGGGCAGCCCAGGGCTAGATGCAGTAACCCACTTGTGGTCTCACAAGTGCCAGACAGAGGGGAGTAACCACTTCCCGCAACCTGCTGGCTATGTTCTTCTAGCGGAGCCCACCCTGCCATCATCCCCAGGGCACATTGCTGTTCAAGTTACTGTTCTCCAGGACCTTTTGTCCTTTACTGCGAACCCCCCAACTCTACCATTTCCCTGAGGCTAGAGCTGGTTCCCAGGCTATGGTGATGCATCAGGTTATTCCATCCCAGGTGCAGGACATTGCATTTCCCCTTATGAACTTCATGAGGTTTTTATCCATCTATTTCTCCTGCCTCTCAAGAATTCTCTGAATTTCAGCCTTTCCTTCCAATACATTATCAGCTGTTTCCCATCACAGTTTATGAGAGTGCACTCCGTCTCACTGCTTATTTCATTAAGAAAGGCAATATGTACTTTCAGCCCCAGTACTGGCCCCTCAGGTATGCCAGTCATAACTTGTCATTGCTGAACTTTGATCATTGACCCACCACCCTTTGAGCCAGATGAAGTCTCTACAACTTGAAAAAAGGTAAGTTTATGATTCTGATTTTCATTAAAGAATTATATTAGATGGGTTGAATAGGGACACAGCAGGCTCATAGTGAGGACTAGGAAGAACTGACAAAACAGAGGCAGGTGGCTAAGAGTATCTCCAGGGAAGAAAAAAGATTATATTATTAACTTTAAAACTGGAGGAAACTTGAAATCTTATGTACTCCCAGAGAGTTAAGACAAAACTTTTACCTCTAAATACCATATTTGGGTGTTTGGGAGGGTTTTTTTGGGGGGTGTTTGTATTGGGTTTTTTGTTTTGTTTTGTTTTGTTTTTTAAAGAGAACTAAGTCTGTGGATACATTTCTGCAGAGTTTAATAGCCTTACTTCAAAAGAACAGAACAAATTTCCCAACCTCTTTAGTTGCCTTTTGATCAATAATCTCATTCCTTTCTTTCTCCTGAGAGCAATGTAACTTTTCTACCTTTTATGGTGTCTCTACTCAGCTTCACTTTGGTCTCTCCAGCTCAGATTCACTCCCTCTCTCTTCACCCTTTCTCTGTAAATATAAACCCAGATGCTACCTGGTTCAATGAAACAATGTAGACTCCTCCAGTAGACAGAAATCTGCCTATACACCTCATCATAAAACATCTAACAACCCTCTTTATGACACTAAAAATTGTTAAAAAGAGGAAAATGAATTGTTCTTCACATTTACCCTTATAAGACAAGAAAATTAGCTTGATTTGTAGCACTAAAGATTTAAAGTGAGAAATTAAGAAATGTTCCTTATTAGGTATAGGAAAAGGTGCCATACATTATCAGCTTAATCCTTATTTTTTAAAACCAAGAAGGTGTTGAAGAGGGCCACCTGTAAATGTCTGAACTTTGCATGTTTCATAACTATCTATACCATGATCCATTCTCAAGACACTTAGTTTTCTGGCCTGAAAAACCTCAAAATAGCATGAAAGCTACTGTGTGCTATGGCCCTGTTTGTACAGTCAGAACCACACAGAGTCTCAGGATAGATGTTACAGAAAAACTTTGTATGCAGCAGGTCTAGCAGGCAATTCTGGACTACAGTAATTATATAATTTTTTCAGCCCTTAATGAAGTGTGCTGTTGGGAAGGGTCTGAGCTGAGGGGTCACTGAAGGTTGAGGAGCAGTTCTTGTCCTGGCAAATACCCCTGTTGAAACATGCAAGAGGCTGAACTTTGTGACCTGAGATCCCTTCCCATCTGAATTGTCCTATGAGCCTATACTACAATTGCCACTTACCATCTCAAAAAACCTGAGTCTTCCTTTTACTAATACTAGTCATATACTGGCATATATATAGTGCATATTATTATTATTATTGTCATACTGACAATTATCTATCTGTCAGAAGGAGTAAACAGACACTTGAGGTTGTATTTCAGACCTACATTGTAACCACTCTTCGAATCTTTAACTAGAACGGCCTTTTGTCAAGCATTTGCTACATGCTATTTAGAGTAATGTTGAAATACTCCATTCTAACAACTTAAAGGGATGTTTTATTCACAATATTTTATACCCAGATCCTGCAGTTCTACTTACATTTACCTATGTGAAAATTAGACACAGGGAGATCTTGTAAGACTTATTGCCTGCTCATCTGCAAAGATTTATCAATTAATTTATGTGAACAGGTAAGGAAGCCTGTATTAAAAAAAAAACCCACACAAAACACTTCCCCACTCCCCAAACTAAATTGTCATGAATAAAATACAGTGAACAATACTAACAGAGTACAGTTTTACGGCAGAATCTGAAAAAGAATCCAGATGGGAAATTTAGGAAGACAGAATGTAATTATCCAAACTGGACTTTCATCAGGACACCAGGGTTGGCATCACCATTCTTCTGGAAAAAGCAGTGAAATGTCTAATAACCAAAGTGGTGTAAACAATGGTTTTATTCAGCATGTGCCATGCGAGTGTTCTCCCATGTTCTCCTGGGGCATCGGCCTGATGGCGACTCAGAGAAAACTGTGCTTGAGCCACCTATTGAATTACCAGTGAAATTGGATGAAATATCACAAAAGAAATACCGGATAATTAATGTGAAGAAAATCAGCCACAACTTTTTCAATTCGTTTTTTTTAAGCTGTCAGTTTAAGGAACACAAGGAATTCTATGAGTAAGCAGGGTCATGGAGAGTTCAAGACTCCTACACATTCTGCAGAAAGATATTTGCACAAACGTTCACACTCTATTTGCAAGTCATTCTGTATAAGATTTTCAGGCATCCAAATAAGGAACAGAAACAACTCCATGCAATTTATATAATCATAAACTACTGGTAGTGAAATTTTACTCAAGGCAAATATACTGAAGTCTGTTGACATAAGTTGATCAAACAATTCTCAACAACTCGATTTCTAAAAATCAAAGTCTACTTGTGGGTAATTTACAAGTAGGAAAAGGTCACGCTTTGTTGATAAATGATTCATTAGTCGTAGTTGGCTCAGTACAGATCATTCATTCCATTAATACACAGCACAGATGACAATCTAATATTTTTAAACCTCCTTTTATATTCACCCTTTCAGAAATCTAGCTTTTATTTCAAAGTTTCAGGAGGCTTCCTAGCTATGTTATTGAAAAGGTGCTCAATGTTAAAAGCACACCTCATTTTCCCAAATCTAAGTCCTCCACCATATGCAGTGATCCATATAGTTCTCTCTTAGTAAAAAAACCTGATGAATTAGAGAAGAAGCAACTTCCAAATCCAAGGATTCAAACACCTTTCCTCTAGCTCCTTTGCATCTAATCCCCAGGATCTGGTCTTGAGCATATCATCTAATTAGAGCTCATACACACTCAAAGAGTGCCTTGGACATGTGCTATTTCATTGCATTTAAGGTTTGATTCTGCAGCACTGAAGGCTACAGAAACACTTCCTTTGACATCTACAAAGGCTGTACAAGGCCATGGTGCTTTATAAGTAGAAGGTAGGTTTAAACTTACATCTAAAAATACAGTAGAGCCTTTTTTTTTTTTTTTTTTTTAAAGAAACACCACTTACTGAGAGAGCAGCTGTGTACTGCACCAGATCAAGTTTGAGTGGTTTTAAGAAGCCACCCCATGTAGAGCCCATTACAGTAATCCAATTTTGATGGATGAAATCCAAGCATACATGCTCTCCTGGTGATTTCCTGCCCTGAAAATATTTAAATACAATGAAAGACTTACAGTATTAAACAAATTTCCTTTTTTATATTCAATAGGCATTGAAATAGGAAACTCCTAAGTGCATGGCAGAGCCCTTATACTTTAAGTAGTACAGTGTATATGCATAAGCAGCTCACCACCAGCAAGATTTAACAAAGTTATTTTTAATAGCCACTCTGAGTGCTTTGCCTTCTCTACCTTATAATCAGCATTTATGGATGGCATGTCACTCTGTGACCACTACTGTGCCACTTCTGCACTCTGCATGTATCACTTGCACAAAAGGCCAGTGGAGTTTGCTTTCTTTGGAATGCCATCTGAAGAAACTGGGCAATTATATGAAACATTCTCCATAAAACAAAGCAAGTCTTACTACGAGCTTTGCACTCAGAAAGGGACATTTCATGTTAATGACTCCAAGATGCTTTTCCAGTAGGTATTTCATCACAGGAAAATAGTATTGGGACAATATATGGAGAAGCTTGCATGATGAGTTTATGATGCACCAAGACTAGAATTGCTCCTTGATTCCCTCAGGTACAAGCAGTCAGAAATAATCTTGAGGATTTCAAGAATGGTGAGTGATTTTTTGTGCCATTTGCTCTTTAAAAGACAGGAGCACTCAAAGAAAAAGATCTTTTTTTTTCAGTGATCTTTCCCCATATATGGCAGTTGCCATGTTAGTACGTACTTAGAGCCAGGATTTGCCAGCCATTTTTATTCCACTAAAATTGGTGTCACAGATTACACCCAGAATAGCAAATCACAGCATCAATTCAAAATTCCCTGAATCTCTAGCAGTTTCAGTCTCATTTTGACCCAAACATTCACAAGCACTTCAACAATTACCCTTTTTGAGCCTCAGTTTCTCTGTTAAGGAAATCTTCCTGAAAGAACATTCTATCTTAGCATCTGTCACAACCATCAGAGGATCAAGACTTGAGGCTGGCAAGTTTCAACTATGTATCTGTAGTTACATATGACTTATATTCTGCAGGGATAACAGAAACATGATACCACGAAGTAGAGTTATTTTAAATCTCTGTGAGAAAACCGAAAGAAGGAAAGAAGGAAAGAAAGAAGGAAAGAAGGAAGGAAAGAAGGAAAGCAAGAAGGAAAGCAAGAAGGAAAGCAAGAAGGAAAGCAAGCAAGCAAGCAAACAAGCAAGCAAGAAAGCAAGAAAGCAAGAAAGCAAGAAAGCAAGCAAGAATGAATCCTAAGATTCATATATAGTTTTGATACCATTTATCTTGGATATGTCTTGAAATCAGTCTGGACTTGCCCTTCTGGTCCTTTCAATTCGTAATTTTTAACGAATAAGGATCACATTTCTTTTTGCTTTGTAAAATTATCATGTGTGACCTCACCCAAAAATTGTAATGTGCAAAACATCAAGCATTTACACAATAAAAATAATTGTAGTTATCACCATATAATACTGCAAAGGAAGACTGAAAGTTAAGGTAAAACTTTACAAAACTGCTATTTATGATGCATGGAAGAACAACAGTGTTCTCACAAAGTTCTACTGAAATAAAAAATCTTATCTCTAGCTCATAGTTCCATCACTGAAGAAGGCATCTACACTATTACAGGTACTATGGTCTTTGACATGAAGATCTTATTATAAGATTTTTTTTCATGTCAAAAAAATAATAATTACAGCTAAATTTTTATATGTATGTGTCTGGAAGATTACATTTATTTCGTAGTTCTACATAAATTTTAATAAATTTACTTTTTGCTGAGAAATTTGCCCTTAAAATTTTGTCATAACATTTCTTGTATTGGCATACATCAATAAATGTAAAATTCTCCAATGGAAGCAAGTAAACTTGAAAGATAATCAAAAATGAAAAATGTATCCGCATTTTACATATGTTGATACTCTGAGAACTAACAATGAATGAATAATAATAATAATAATAATAAACTCTTCTAATTTCAGAGCAGCTTTTAAAATTTGTTCCCTTCATATATCTTCATGATTCTAGTTTGTTTTCTAGAATAAACATTTTAACACCACATTTTATTGAAAGGAATATTTACTGAAACAATGACTAGTAGGCCAGAAATACATCCAGCAGCTTTTGAGTGCAAGTTCACATGAAAACAAAAATATTTTATTTCTTTTCTTGACTGGGTATTTGTAGCTCAAGCTATATGACCAAATAGAACCACACAGATTATATCAACCATTCTACCTGAAAATAAACTAAAGCACAATTTGGAATCATTATTCACTGAGGATATTTATAGAAGAAAATCATACAGTATTTTTGCACAAAGTGATGAAGATGTCATATTCATCAAATATTGTTCAAAGTTAATAGATAAATTATTCACAAGGTAGTAATGAATGATGGTTACCACAGAAATTCTTACACAAAAAATAAAATCTTAGATTTTTAACAAAGTCCTACCTATATAATTTTCTGCCTCTAAACCAACTTCAACTTCTTCAACTCCTTGTCCTAACCAAAACAGTTTCTACCCCATCTGGAAGACAGAGATTGCAAGTCCACTGGGGTTTATGCTGTAATGACCACTGTTTGTAAATGACATCAGACACAGAAGTGATAAGTATGATCTCCAAATAACCATAGCTGTATATTCTCCAGAAACATCTGAAATCAAATATCTTGATTAATGTCACTAGAACAGGCTTAAACATAAGCTTCTCTCACATCACTGTTAGACTTTGCTGGTGTCAATGGATGTTGTTTAAGAGAACAGTGGCACAAGAAATCAAGTACTTAAAATAAGCCACAACAATAAAGGCACATGAATAATTTTTAAATGAGGCTAAGTGACTGAACAACCCAAAGTAGCTTCTAAAAAGTATATAAATATTTAGGAGTATGAGTATATTCAAAACATACCTTTGGATTTTAGCTTATATTTGAGCCATGAATAAACAGTTCTTACATAATTAGGAACTTTTGAAAAGAATGACCTAGATTGCTAGTTGAAATGGCATCTTACACCATTAGTGTTTGGATAATAAAAGTCTGAGAGAAATTTGGGAGTATAATATTTTCATACATCAAGAAGAATTATACCATGTTTCACTTCCATTATTCTCATCCTCTTAAATTTAAGATTCAGGGCCATTTTCTTAGCAGGTAAGTTTCACTATAATAGTACTCAATCCAACATAGCCACAACAGTCCGGCTATGTTGTAAGTTCGATGACAGACCACTCTAAAAACATCATTTTGCTAGCCGCTGCTGTAAATAAACCTCTCACTATGATGTATATGTGTATAAAAATGTAGTAAATGACAATATATTTAGTTGGCAAACATTCAGCAAAATCTTACCCTACAAGATAAGGAAGTGCTTATCCCATTCCCTAAAATTGACTATTCCCCTGCAAGCAGCAGCACTGAATACTGGTGTAGTCAAGTGATTAGGAAGTCCCCACCACCATCTGATCACTCTCAGAGAAGGCATGAGACTTAACAGTTAGTAGGCCGATCCAATATGACTTTCTCACCTTAAATGCACAAAAGTATAACTGCCTTTCCTACAGGAGCAATCCATGCAATTACCTAGCCAATGTAAAGATTAAAGGACTGAATTCAGTGAAAAGTGATAGCAAAACACAACATGATGAATTTGTATCACTAGCTCTTTAATGAAGAACATTTTGTTCCCCACTGAATATTTTAAGTATATGAAGTGAGGTGCAGATCAGATGGAGACAACAGTAGCCACTTCAATGAAGGAAATATAACGTACATCCATATTCATCATATAATGAAAATTATATTTCATGTTGGTTCTAAGAAGATCCCTAAAAAGAACCACAGCAAAGAGCAGAGAGAAAAAGAGCAACTGCCCTCATTTAGTAGCCCATACCTATACTATTGAAGTCACAGGGGAGAGTAATTAAATTTAATAGAAACCACCCAAGACTTGAAGCTGCCCTCATTTTAGGAATGCAAGGGCAAGGAATTCACTGCACAGTTCAACTTCAATTATACAAATTATTCAGTGTGCCATGTTAATCAGATAAAAGTGCTTGTATCATGTTAGAAGTAACAGTTCTTGGGAAACATACACAGTATATAGAAATATATGTCACAGAAGGAAGATAGAGAAGCTTTGATGCTCAGCACAGCTGAATTGGGTAGAAAACTTCATCAGAAGAGTATTATAATAGATTCAGTTTTGAAAATGAAGATATGGGTTAAATTGGTGGGTTTTGACCAAGTATTTATAGGGCATTCACTTCTGTGTAACAATAAATAAATACTGCCATTGTTTCTGAAATTGCTTCAGATAGCATGTAGAGGTCAACATGTAAGTGAGACATGATGCACAGTGTTGGCCAGTAGGAAGAAGGTAAGGAGAAGGATCATTGGGCTGACCTGCATGCTTTTTGGCAGTTTATTATTTCTGCCCCTCAAGGACACGACAGTTATAATCTGATAACTCCATTTTTATTTCAGGATTGGAGAGTCTATAAAATCTCTTTTGTTCTTTGGTTTAACAGTGATATGATCCATACTTATATCCAAATCTTTAAATATTTTTTATAGCATTCATTCACAAGCTTGCTAGAAGCTGTCATCCTGCTAGCTGCTAGCTTCCCAGTCATCAACAAACCTACCCGTTTCAGAACAACTTCTGTCATAAGCATTGCATCCCGAAGCAGAACAAACAAACATTAGTGGTGACTATGTTTTACAACAGAAGAAAACTCTACAGATTACTCATTTAAAATTCTGTGAAACTACTGCTTCTGCAGAATGGGGATACTAATAGTGGGCAATTACCCTTTCAATATTTCAAACTATTGCAAGATTGCGATAGTGAAAACATTGATTTGCACAACATCTATCCTCCTTGCATAGCTTGGTCATTGTAAGAGAATAGGCTTCATGTTATTAAAAAAAAAAAAAAAAAAAGAATTACCTAAAGATTACTCCATAACTTATAAATCAACACATGGTTTGAGAATTTTCAACAAGGTTTGGCAGAAAATAATACATGGGGAGGATTATTGAAATACTGACATCTTGTAATACAAAGTTGCTATCTTCTAAAAGTTTCTTCTCCACAAAGATGACAGTCATTATATAATTTAAATAGTATCCTTGAAAGCTCTTTTAATGTTAAGATACAGAAAACTGTCCAAGAAACCTGTAATTAAAAAAAGAATGTGTAGGTGGAACAACAAAAGATGCATTATGATGGACTTGCAAAAATGCAACTGATATTAAATATTTTTCTGTTCATGTATGAAGTAATTCAGGAAGAAAATGGAAAATAACAACATGGACTACATTTATCATGTTCATGCATATTTGAAACAAAGACCATAAGTAATGCTGGCTAATAGCATGAGAAAATAAAAAGCAATATATAAATCTATATGAAGTGTAGAAAAAAAATAAGATAAATTATTTACATCTGCTGCAATATCAGATGATTTCTAATTAAAAAGAATAAAAAAATTAGACATTCAGAAAAAGAGTGATGTGTAACCCACTGAAATACCACATAAATGTTGACCAACTGTATAAGAAAAATAGGTATGCTGCGACAAACTACTCATGGACAAACAGAAAAATCTTGTTTCATTTATTAATCATAGTGTTTAGCCTCATGCATTTATAGCAGTGGTTTAGTATGTAGTATTATAATACCTGTAATATGAAATTTTAGCAAATGAAATGCATATATACTCATATTGGTAATACTCTAGTAATATATTAGTAAATTATACTTTAGTAAAATAAACATGACAAAAATGTCCAGAAAGACTATAATACCATATACCTATGTTTTTAAACAGATCTTTATTACAGCACATTGACCATTTGTTGCTGCAATGCACCTTGAAGTTTACAAAGCTTCAGGATGATCAATGATTGTATCTTGCTACTGTGCAAAGATTTGACATACCTTTTTCCACTACCTTGCACCTTTCAGCACCAGTTATCTGCATTTTTGCAAGGCAATAGTAAACAAATTTTAAAATTACATTATCCCATCTGAAAGCATTTAGAAAAATGAGAACACATCTACCAAGGAGAAGAGCAGATTCTAGATCATCTGGAGCAAGAGCTAAGCTCAATGCTTTGTCTTCTGATAATCAGTTTAAAGGATAACTTAGGTTCCTCTGTCACTTCCATGTTCTTGGCAAAAAATAATTTAGTGTATGCAAACTGGTAAAGGAACATCACATAAATCCATTTAATTTAGTTATACTATTATTAGTTTCTTCATTAATGAAATTATTGTTATTTTTATTATGCCTGCCTTACAGGCTTGATTTATTTTTAAAAAAATACAAAAATATGCTAAAAACCTATTAAAGAAACTGTTTTCCTAGTGATTTTGCAACACCTTTCTCCTTTCTAATTGATTTTTATGTATATTTTTGGCTATTGGCTCTTCCATACAGGCCACTAAAGGTGTTTTAAAGAATTTACCTTGCTGCAATGCTCATGGCAGAGCCAATTTGTTGCAACAGAGATTTCAGCATTCTGTGCAGTGGCTATCAGAACAAAGCAAAACATAAGCAGTCTTAGAGATGCTGTCTTAAAATCTAGCACTGTGTTCAAAGATTGATCTGTATAATACATGCTGACCTTAAGAGCAACTCTGAATGTCATTCCTATTAATTCAAAGGTCCTTTCAAAGAACCTACCTAGCTGGATTCTATGTTTTGCTGGTTTTATAATGAAACTTTTTATACCCCAAACAGGTATTGTAATACAGCATTATGCTGTCTGCTATAATCCACTATTACCTAAAAGACACATATATAGAGATATATCAATATGTCAATTACCTTTAATTAAATGAATATCATCTCTTTAGAATCAGATCTTTGCCAAAATAGAAAAAGAAATGTTGCAAGCTGGCTAGCCAACCCTTCATCAATTGGCTGATTGCTGACAGCTCAGTGGTACATGAATCAAGAGCCAGAATGTCATTTGCTAACATATTGGGAAAATTATTTCTGGCACCAAACTGCACTTGCATGTTATAAGAAAATGCTTTTATACATCTCCACAACCAGTGTAATGAGACCAACAGAACAGGTCTGGTTGTCAAGTCTTGTATGTATGTCACTGCATTAATATGGCAGTGAAAAATGTTTTATTTCTCTAAATAAATCCTAATGAACAAAAACAAGAACAGCAAATTGATACATTTTGAAAGTCAGTAGATAGCATTTACAAAAGGCCCTAAGTAGCTTAAAAACTGAAAGTCACTACTGAAAGGAAAAAATAAAGACTTCTATACATGTCTTCCTAGTGGAGGGAGGTCCCTGAATCCTAAGAGTGGCAAGACTGAAGACACGTTTCAGCATTTCTCTACTGAGTATTGGTTCAAGCCTTTCCTCCTCTCCTTGGGGTGCAAAGGTCCCTTAAACCTTTCTGCAACACCATTGCTAGGCAGTGTATATGACTGCAGACCTACATATTCCACCACGGGACCAGACAGCTAGAAGTTAGGCACTCTGCTGTCTTTGGGACAGATTTAAATTATTTGAATACCTAAGTGAGAACTTAGGGGTAGAATTTACAGCAAGTGATATCACCTGTGTAACCTTAGGCACTTCATTGAGATACCTAAGAAACAGTACCTTAGATTCCTTCTGTAGAGAGAAAAAGCACTTCAAGAAGATAATTTATCTCATTAAAATCTGTATCATCATGCTGTCTTTCTTCATCGAACACTAAGTTTACAGCTATGGCTTCTTGACTTCTGTGCCTCAGTTAGATGGGGTGAATTTTCTGTAGATGTCCTAGGACAAACTTTCAGCTAAATTATTTTATCCATATACCTCCCACTACGATATGACAGTAATCTACCAACCTAGGACTGTATTTCTAAGTGTGTTTGGAATGGCTCATATCTGTGTATCAAACTGCCTGCCTCTTGCTTCAGCCTTAGGTAGTGGTAGAGGGTAGCGGTCAATGGTAGCGGTCAATATCCAGATGGAGATTAGTGACAAGTGGTGTTCCTTAGAGGTCTGTCTATATTGGGACCAGTACTGTTGAATATCTTCATCAGTGGCATAGGCAGTGGGATTGAGTGCACCCTCAGCAAGTCTGCAGACAACACCAAGCTGTGTGGTGCAGTTGACACACCTCAGGGATGGGATGCCATTCAGAGGGACCTGGACAATTTCAAGAAGTGGGCCCATGTGAACTTTATGAGGTTCAACAAGGCCAAGTGCAAGGTCCTGCACATGGGTCGGGACAATCCCCAGTATCCGTATTAGCTGGGGGATGAAGTGATTGAGAGCAGCCCTGACAAGAAGGGCTGCTCTGGTGGATGAAAAGCTGGACATGAGCCAGCAATGTGCCCTAACAGCCCAGAAAGCCAACTGTATCCTGGGCTGCATCAAAAGAAGCATGACTAGCAGGTCAAGGAAGATAATTTCCCTCCTCTACTCCACTCTGGTAAGACCCCACCTGGAGTACTGCATCCAGCTTTGGTCCTCAGCACAGGAAAGACATGGACCTGTTGGAGTGAGTCCAGAGGAGAGCCACAAAGGAGATGAGAGGGGCTGGAGCACCTCTCCTTTGAGTACAGGCTAAGAGAGTTGGGGTTCTCCAGCCTGGAGAAGAGAAGGCTGTGAGGAGACCTTATAGCAGTCTTCCAGTACCTGAAGGGAGTCTACAAGAAATCTGGAGAGGGACTTTTTAGAAGGGCATGTAGGGATAGGACAAGGCATAATGGTTTTAAACCAAAAGAGCGTAGATTTAAACTAGAGATAAGGAAGAAATTTTTTACCATGAGAGTGGTGAGGCACTGGATCAGATTGCCCAGAGAGGTGGTAGATGTCCCATCCTGAAAATATTCAAAGTCAGGTTGGATGGGGCTTTGAGCAACCTGATCTAGTCGAAGATGTCCCTGCATATTGCAGGAGGTGTTGGACCAGATGGCCTTTCGAAGTCCTTTCCAACCCAAACTATTCTATGATTCTAACTAGGAAGAAATACAGCATTCTGCCTGAGGACTCCCATGAGGTAGGATGAGAGGTGACCTCAGAGCACATGAAGCATTCACTCCCAACATGATGTAGCTTTCCTCCTTTTTGTTATTATTATTATTATTTATTTCCTTATTTATTTAAACAACTTTTTGCTCTGTTGTTCTACTGATGATACTTGTTTACCTGAACATTACAAACACACTTTGAGGAGATAAGGTCACTAATCTCTATGTCATGAAGTAGGCTATGGGTTCATCATTCCACATCTGAAACTCTGTCACTGTCAAGAATCTGAGAGCCCTGGGATCGGAATCAGAGAACCTGTCCTTCTTTCCAGGTGTGTTTATTCAGTTAATATTAAGACACTTCTTGAAAAACAAATGAACCAAACAATTCACAAGAAGCTAGAAGTCACCAGGAAAACAGAACCCTTAACTCCTCTTTTGCTAAACAGTAAGATGCAGGGTCAGATTCCTTTCATCTTATGCTGAATATCTTGCACTCCCCTCCTCAGGAAACAATGTCAGTAAGGCAGATATTCACCTACTGTATTCTACAGCCTGGTAAGTGTGTTATTCTTCTAGTACATATAGAAAGGTGGCATGAGGAGAACACTGAATTTAGATCACCTTTTCCATAAAGGGACTATTTTAAACAGTGAACTTTTTTTTTTTTTTTTTTTTTTTTTAAACTAGCAAGTACCTTCTTTCCAGTTTTCAAGGTCCTTTGTAGTCCTGGCTTTTTGGCTGTATACTGCTGGGTATTTCTGATTTTGCTCTCCGGCAAACTCTTTTCTTCCAAAATTAAACTCAGGGAAATTTTTAGAGAACAGTTTACTACATCCTATAGCAACATAGAAACCACATTGATTTGTAAACCCTCCAACCTATCTAATCCTCTAACAAATTCCCGACAGATCTTGCCACAAACATTTCTGCAAATCTTCATACCATGCTACCAAATATGCAACACGTATTCTTAGACCTATGCTGCAAAATTATATTCTAGTGGACTGCAGGCTATTATATCTTAGGCCACTCACAAATCCCCAGGGTGACCAGTGACAAGTGATAGGCAGTCTGGATTTGGCCCATCTATTCAAGAGAGAGCCAGTCTTAAACAGTATAGAAGCTAAACCATTCCGCAGTATTTAGTCTATGGGACAAGACGTCATTTCCTGGGGCACATGCCTAAAGAAACCAGTGAGGTTTGCTTACTCCTTTCAAAGAGGAAAGGCAGCTAGGTCCTTTGAAAAGATACAAGACTCTTGATCCCAGATGGACACAGGTTCCTCCTTGCAACTCTATGCTATACATCTGAGCTTTTCTGAGGACACAGTGAAGATGTATTCTGGTCTTTCCCAGTGGGTAGATCTAAACTGCTTCTGACTCACCTTATTCATTGCTGGGATCTGAAATGCCTGTGAACTCTGGAAATTTCTCTGATTTGTAAGAGTTAGGCTTTTTATTTGATACACCATTAAGGCTCATTTTTAACTGGACCCAAAAGCCCTAGTAATATTTGAAAATAGTCTTCAAGTCTAGAACCCAGCATCTTCAAGTGTTTTTATGTTTCTTCTATAGGGCTGAACAGATTATCACAGAATTAAGATTATTGTAGATCTTTGAAACACTATGATTCCTAATATAAGTGCTTTTAAAAAAGTACTGTTCAACTGCAGTGATTTGGTTTGAAATGTTAAATTCGAGTAGCATAATGTCAATGTCCATATTCATGATAGATGCTTAACCATTCTATGTTATGCGAGTGCAGCAGGGGTTATAAAAGTACTGAAACACTCCGCAGCTAGGAATGCATTTTTAAAAAGTTCTTTTGCATTGAAAGACCTTTAAAAAAAAAAGGCAAAAATATTTTTTTATGTTCTCCATTTCAGACACCAAATTTTAACCCACTGGTCATTTCTCTAGCTAAGTTATGAAGAACTGGAACACTGAAAACACTGTGACGCTTTCCACTACCAAATTCTGAACAAATATTAGAACAGCTTTCTAAACATTTCATCATTTTGCTGGTAGCATGCATAATGGCTGTCTGCAACATTTATTCATATTGTGAAAACATTCTCTGTGTGGGGTCAGACAAAAAATTAATTCTTGCATTAATTCTTAGTTCAAATTTAAATTATCTTAATTAAGTTTCTCTTGGAAATGAGTTAAGGTAATTTAAATCAGGGCCATTTTATTTCTTCGTGATAGGAGAAAACTCGTTGGACCAGATGATGATATTGTCATTAGAGATGTCCATGCCTGAGAGTCATCCAACACTGCACCTACAATCAGTACAGACCAATGGGCCTTTCTTGGATGCAATTCATTTGCTATCAGATCAGATGAATGACATCTTTAAAAGTGCCTCCGTCTTTCCAATGACAATAAACACAGTCTAAGATAATCGTGTATCTGAGCCTAGTTAAAATACAAAGGACTGCATTTTAGGTATCTCAGAATCATTTGATTTTAATACTCCAGTGGATATCCAAAATGATTTGGGTGACTATTATACTATGTACAACCTAATTTAATTTCTAAAATATTTTTTTAAAGGCATACCATAAGAAAAGATTAATTACAAACATGCATTTGTTTTTGAATTGAAGTAGTCTGGTATATGATAAATTCTTCTTTTAGAGAAATTAGTATAAATTCAATACTCGCATGAGGACTAGGGCCAATACTACTTGAGACCAAATTATTTTTATCTGCACAAGAAGTCATGCTGAGCTAGGATAGAACAAACATCTTTATTCTCCTGCAATTTAGGTCTATTCCATAGGAAATGTGTTAAGGAAAGCGTTAGGGATTTCAATCTGATAAGTCATTGACATCTCATAATCCATTTTACATGGTCTAATCATTAATTTATTTCATAAAATAAAATGAAATTTCACTTTGAAAAATTTGAAGTTCTCAACTCTAAATTGTCCGAATTTCAGAAAGTTTCTTATAACTCCTACACCAATTGATTGAAAAAGCCAGTTACACCAGCACGAATGGAAACACAGAGATACTGCTTTTAATACAATAAAATCTAAGAACAATGCTGTCTAACAGCTATATTGCCATGATTTTTCATCGCTCCTAGCTTACACTATGTGTGACAATAACTATTTAAGACTTTGCATCTCACTTCCAGTAGGCTCTAAGCCATCAATTGCACCAGTTCACAGGAGACTAGAATTTGGACTGTCCTGTGTCCTCATCATCTCAGGCTATGCAAAATGTCCTTAATGGAATGGAAACAGCTAAAAGGCAAAAAAACACTGTAGTATTTCCTTTCCTATTTGGAGGGAGGTGAGTAAGCCCAAGAGACAAGCAGGTAATTTATAGTTAAACATTTTCCTTTGATCCGTATATTGCTTTTTCTATTTTGAGCTAATTTGATTAAGTACGCACAAAAGGGGAGCCAAAGGGGAAAGGTTTTTCTTCAGGCAGCCAGCCAGGAAACACAGTAGCAGAAACCTAATTTATTATTATTATTATTATTGATCGATCTCCAAGTGATACACATAATTGACTCAAAATAACAGAGGAGCTGAATTAAAACTGAAACATTTGAGCATACTTAATGTGGGGTTTTCCAGTGCTAAGAGCTTGGATAGTTTCAAGAAACATGACCAACAGTTTGAGGTGTTTCTTCCCCTCTACTCTGCTCTCATGAGACCCCGCCTGGAGTAACTGCATCGAACTCTGGGGCCCCCAATATAAATAGGTCATGGAGCTGTTGGAGTGAGTCCAGAGGAAGGCCATGAAGATAATCAGAGGGCTGGAACATGTCTCCTGTGAAGACAGGCTGAGAGAGTTTCGGTTGTTGAGCCTGGAGAAGAGAAGGATCTGGGAAGACCTAATTGCAGCCTTCCAGTACCTAAAGGGGGCCTACAGCAAAGATGGAGAGGGACTGTTTACAAGGGCATGGAGTGATAGGACAAGGGGTAATGGCCTTAAGCTGAAGGAGGATAGATTTAGATTAGATATTAGGAAGAAATTCTTTACTGTGAGGGTGGTAAGGCACTGGCACAGGTGGCCCAGAGAAGCTGTGGATGCCCCCTCCCTGGAAGTGTTCAAGGCCAGGCTGGATGGGGCTTTGGGCAGCCTGGTCTAGTGGAGGGTGTCCCTGCCCATGGCAGGGGGGTTGGAACTAGGTGATCTTTGAGGTCCCTTCCAACACGAACCATTCTATCATTCTATGATTCTATGAACTACTTTCAATACTACAGAAAATGTAGGCAAAATTGTGTTATGGCTTCACAAGTTATTTTGTGTCAGCTGAACTTCAATAACTGACAATATGGATGCTATTACCTCACTGCAAATATGAAGAAAAATGCTGTAGCTTATGTCCTCTCTTGTTAAGACTTAAGCAAATGCATTTCATATTACATTTCCTGTCAGTTACACAGTCAAAGTACAAAGTAATTACCTACATCCGATTTAGTCATCTAGATGCCTTTTATAAAGCACAGGGAGAAATGGCAGCTGTGTGGAGTGATTCATCTCATTCTAAAGTAGACAGCTAAAATATATCAGAAGATATATGCCTTAAAAGTACGTATTTCTTTTCTGCTAGGGTCCCTACCAGTTTAGTTGCAAACATCTGACCAGATTTGCACAAGACAAACTCTACCACAGTTACAACAGCTCAGCTTACAGACAACAATTCATCTCTGGCAATAATTCATTTGTACGTTTGAGCTGCAAAGACTTTTTCTATGTAAAGACAGAGAAATGTCGTGTTGACTCAAAAGTACTTATTGCCTATATACACACCACATTCTCCTGCTTGCCCCAACTGTGAAAACACAAAAACATGATGAATCATGGGTTAGAGAACTGCCACTCACTTCAGTCCTTCTGGTGCTCCAAAGGGACACAGGTCTATGTCCTCCATGGTAAGTGAGATCTGTGGGCAGAAGACGACCCCCAGTTGTAGCTTGATAAGTTGTAAGTTCAGAATACGCACTGCTTTTAACTGACTTCAGCAGGAAATATACAATGGTGTAACCTGGTAAGATAACCAATTCTGGTCTTGCCTGTATTCCCATCTTACCACCAATTACATACCTTTATACTTTTTTTATACTTGGAAATTGTAAAAGGTTGGACAGAAAAATCGGCCTATGCATACATCTACTAGGTATGTACTGAACAACTAAAACTAATAAGAAACAGTCAATCAGCATTAGTTAAATTAGCCAACAATTTGCAAGGATTGCTCATTCTTCAAATCTCTGTTTTAGCACAGAAAGATTTAAGCTTTACTTGATGGGGTCAACCTCACACAAAAAGACAGACTTGTCTGACCCAAAACATTAATGTGTATAGTGTCTAGACTAACAGTTTACCAGGACAGATATTACCACAAGTCCACTACCAATGAATTTAGATCAGCTAAAGGAGGAATATGAACTAAGCATTGCAAGAAAGAAAAAAATCCTATGCTTCATATATAAAATACATAAACTGCTCTATTCTAGGTAGTTTAGAAATTATTCAAAGTGTTTTGAAAGAACATAAACAGTATATAATTTATCTTAAAAATTAAAATAGCTCCTTCACTGTCAAACAAAAATTGCTGTTGATGCCTCGTCTAAGGCTGTGATTAACAGTATTTAGAAAGAATACTGCTGAGATATAATATGTTTTGCAGGGTGGATCCTGGATCTTAGTTACTTAGGAGATTATCTGATAATTGCTGTTCTTCATTTGAATTCATAACATCACCACTGTAGCAACAGTTAAGTTGTATTTAAGGATGCACTTCATTATAATCCCATGTTTTCAGAGGCTTATAACTTTATATAAATTATCTGCTCATAAAGTTATTCTCAGCCCAAAGAAGGCATTTTGGAACAGTCTGACACAACACCATTTGACTGCTTAGGATTTGCATGTTCAAAAATGTGCTACTTCTTTTGCCTCCTTTTTGATGACACATTAACATACTTGTCAACTTATGGTACTCAAAACTCCCCAGGTTTTTTAAGGCGCCAGCTTGCAGTTCTCAACAAGTAGAAATGCTTCTGACACATTTGGGAGACTGCTTAGAAAGAACACAGGTTTAAGTGCTGCTCAATTAGGGAAAGGTCAGTCATACTTGAAACCACCCAAAAGGAGCAGTGACACTGAAGAAAATATCAAGGTTTCTTAGATTTTCCAGTCAAAGGGACGAGTCCACTGACATGGAAAATCCTGCTTCTGCCTTTTTCCCTCTCAAAACAAAGTAGACATAAATTTGTTTATACTGGCTGGAAAAAAATATTTACCTGTCCTAAACAATTATTATACTGTAAGGATACTACAACTAAACAGGTGACCATGCGTATCAACATCTGACACTTGGCCACAGCTCAGTGGGCTTGAGTCTAGGCATTCTGCAGTGAAATATGGGTCTAGACATCTAGCTGCTACTTTCACATGATCCCCAGTCTAACGGTTTAGTGACAGTGTCAAAGTAATTAAGCACCTCAGAAAAACGGCTGTAGAATCCGATCTGGCCTCCTGAATAACGCCGATGAGGCATGGGCTGTCACCTCCTCACATTTGCTCAACAGAAAACCAAAACCATTGATGTCAGAGTCACTAGGAATTTGCAGATGTAGAGGGGAAAAAAAACAACAACAAAACAGCCTCGGTATGATTTGGGCTTCCAGTACTTGCTGAATCTTCACAAAATGAAGCTGTATACATCACAATGAGAAACAATGAGAAACAAACAGAGGCAATAGCACAAGAGGTATCCTCCTGGTCTTATGAGGCTGTCACTCCAACTGACATATACTGTGAAGTAATAAGCAACACCTTCTCCAGATCCCAGAAAAGAGGGAGATAAATGGCACCAAATTGGCTGTGTTTCCCCAAAATGTCTCAGACAAGCTACAGCCGCAGCAGGCTGAGCAGCTGAGCCCGCGGAGACTGGGCTTAGAGTCTCAGACAGAAAGGAAAGATTTATTGCCATCTGGTAACAATAATGCTGATGTCTCGGAGAGACCCACTGGGCTACACAGCAGCACCTAGCAACTCTAAAACTAGAGGGACATAATTACGTAGCTTAATTACTGGGCTGCTTATAAAGTTGGAAATTCTACATTATGTTTATGTTGTTATTACAGTTAGGTTTGGCAGGAACATAAGGGTGTGGGAAACCGAACCTTTAAGAGGCTGAGATGAGCCAAACCGAAGCAGTCACTGTCATCTGCTGTCTTGTTATATTATTCAGGGACTCCTGTTATACAGTATGGATCGCCTAGGACTCGGATGCTGAATGTAGCAACCCTCTATCATGCTGCTTGGCACTGAGTGACTGCTGAAAAACACAGCAACCTTGGTGGTTGACAACCTCTATATATTCACAGGACAGCTACAGCATGAACAGCTTATAGTACAAGTTTCTCCACTCTGCCTCTGCCAATACTCACTATACTCCCAAGCTTCTCGTAGGTATACAGCAATATCGGAAACTCCATTCCTATTAAAATGCATGGTTCTTTACAGGCTGCTAATTATTAGGAGCAACGGTGGCAGCATTTTGAGAGAGATAAATACTCCTGTAATTTTGAGTAGAAGTTTGGGACAGTATGGCAGGGCAGAGAGACAAATGTTCTATTCATGCTTGCAGCCATAACTTCTTAGCAAAACCAGAAAATATTGGTGGGCAAGTAGGGTTGTTAGCCACACAGTGGACATACATACAGAATTCAAAAGATGCCGCAAAACCAGAAAATATTGGTGGGCAAGCAGGGTTGTTAGCCACACAGTGGACATACATACAGAATTCAAAAGATGCCGCAAAACCAGAAAATATTGGTGGGCAAGTAGGGTTGTTAGCCACACAGTGGAGATACATACAGAATTCAAAAGATGCCGCAAAACCAGAAAATATTGGTGGGCAAGTAGGGTTGTTAGCCACACAGTGGACATACATACAGAATTCAAAAGATGCCGCAAAACCAGAAGCAGACTTCAGACCCCTGAGCTTTTGTAGTTTTTACATCAAGAGCAGATATGAACATAAAATATTTTATTAATTTTCACTGGAAATCTCCAATTGGAATTTCAAACTAGCTGGAAATCTGAAATTCAATGTAGAAATTTGGTGTCTTACTGCTATTTTTACTCTAAAACTTTCTGGTCAATCATTGTATGAAATTTCCCACACCTCTTGAACAATTCAACAATAGTTGATCTGACAGTTTACATAGAGCATTAAATGCCTTTAAACATGCTAATGTGATTCCAGTAGCATATTTGCTCTTGCTAAGCCATAGACTAACAGCTCTGTAAGTCATAAAGAGCAGAGCCAACTAAAAGGTGAGTATCTCGCAGTTGAAAATTATACGTGTTACATAACCAACGTATATCATACGTAAATGAATACATTCAGTGAAGGAAAGAGCTGTCTGTATTATAGCACTTTTTTTTTTTTTTATTCTAAAAGGCGTGAATAAGAGACTTGAAGTCAAATTCAATCTCTGAAGAAAGGACTCCACTATGTTAACCCAACAGCAACAGGAACAGTAAACAGCTATCGTCAAAACAATCCTTCAGGATTCTGCAGAGCATAAGACAATTACTAATTTTGAGGTGAAGCTCTCTCTCTTTACCCATTTTTCTTTTTTTCCTAGATCCAGATCCAAATTGTTTTTCTTCCAGAGAATAACCTGCTTTATTTCACTTTTTAACTTCAACAAACACAACTGCTATGTATACTAACTAGGTTTCTGTGCCAAGGGGCACCAAAAATATGCTAGTATTGTTGAAGAGACAAATGGAAAAACCTTGATTTGGCAGGGTGTTCTTGTCAACAAAGAACAAACATAAAGGACCCACATGAACGCTGACAAGCTTAACCAAGAAAAGAATCACATGGAATGGTATTATTATAAAAGCTCTAAAAATGTCTCAGAAGTACCTAGCAGGCAAACAAGGAATTTTTTTTGCTTGTTTGCTAGGGCTTTTTTTGTTGCATTTTACAGTGTATTATGAAGCCTAGGAACACGTTATAGTACTTTGTAGTAGAATTTAAGACTTGGTAAGTGTCTGTATTTTGCATAAAGCTATTGGATGAGGCTTTGCTTTCTGGCATAGCTTGCCACTGTTTGATAGCATTTTAAAAACATACTGTGCTTGAACTATCAACACACAATATTTGTTAGTTTTATGCTCCACAAGTTACTTAGTTATGCGCAATGGAATAATTACTATGAAGTTTTGTATTGTAGCACTTTTGTCACAGTTGTTTATTAGATATGGAGCCTCATCTTGAACTTTTTATTTGCTGTCTTTGCTGTCACTTCCATGGCATTCATACTGTACTGAGATTTAATTGGAAATTGGACCAGACAACATTAAAGGAAATTTTGGTCATTCCAGTCATTAAAGATTTTTCCTTGCTGGCATGTAAGTGGGGTTCTTTACAGAGTGCTGTGGTGGGTTGACCCTGGCTGGGGGCCAGGTGCCCACCAGAGCTGCTCTATCACTCCCCTCGTTCACTAGACAGGGGAGAAAAAGTATAACAAAAAGTTTGTGGGTCGAAATAAGGACAGGGAGAGATCATTCACTAATTATCGTCAAAAGCAAAACAGACTGAACTGAGAGAGGAAATTCATCTAATTTGTTACTAAACAAAACAGAGTAGAGGAACGAGAAATAAACCCAAATCTTAAAACACCTCCCCCCACCCCTCCCATCTTCCTGGGCTCAACTTCACTCCTGGCTTCAACCTCCTCCCCCCTCAGCGGCACAGGGGGACGGGGAATGGGGGTTACGGTCAGTTCATCACACGGTGTTTCTGCCGCTTCTTCATCCTCAGGGGGAGGACTCCTCTCATTGTTCCCCTTCTCCAGCATGGAGTCCCTCTCACGGGAGACAGTCCTTCACGAACTTCTCCAACATGAGTCTCTGCCATGGGCTACAGTCCTTCATGAACTGCTCCAGCGTGGGTCTCTCCCATGGGGTGCAGACCTTCAGGAGCAAACTGCTCCAGCATGGGGTCCCCCATGGGGTCTCAAGTCCCGCCAGCAAACCTGCTTTGGCGTGGGCTCCTCTCCCCATGGGTCCACAGGTCCTGCCAGGAGCTTGCTCCAACATGGGCTTCCCATGGGGTCACAGCCTCCTTCAGGTGCCTCCACCTGCTCCGGCGTGGGGTCCTTCACGGGCTGCAGGTGGAATCTCTACACCCCCTCATCCTTCCTCCATGGGCTGCAGGGGGACAGCCTGCTTCACCATGGTCTTCACCACGGGCTGCAGGGGGATCTCCGCTCCGGCGCCTGGAGCACCTCCTCCCCCTCCTTCTGCACTGACCTTGGTGTCTGCAGAGTTTCTTACATCTTCTCACTCCTCTCTCCGGCTGCAAAAGCTCTAAGTGTTTTTTTCCTTCTTAAATATGTTATCACAGAGGCGCTGATGGGCTTGGCCTTGGCCAGCGGCGGGTCCATCTTGGAGCCGGCTGGCATTGCCTCTATCAGACACAGGGGAAGCTTCTAGCAGCTTCTCACAGAAGCCACCCCTGCAGCCCCCCGCTACCAAAACCTTGCCACGCAAACCCAACACAGTGCTTATTTGATTTGTGCTTAAAGGATGTGTATATTTAAATCCATTTCATGAAATAAAGCACTGGGTAAAAAGTAGTACCTAGTGGGTTTTCCTTGCAATCATATCAAAACACTACAATTATGACATGGATACAAATGTGTATCACAGGAAAGGGCAAAAAAAGACAGCATTTATCCCATATTTAAGAAAATAATAAGTATTATAATAATTTTTAAGCTGATTCAGAAGGGGAAAACTGTGAACTCAGGTTTCAGGAAGAAAACTAGATAATTAAAGCTCAGCCTAAAAATTAGGTCTGTGCTTACTGTTTGTTGGACTTTTGGGGGATAGGAAGCAAAATGTGCACTAAAGATGGGAGAGAATTTTTTAGAAAATACATCTCTTGATCAGGTTTGCCATAAAGCTGATTATTTCTTTGGTTCTAAAATGTTTTTTTCTTTGGTCCTAATTTCTTACAGAGTAATGAGCAGATCAGTCTTCTTACCGAACTGACTGATTTTCCAAGGAATTTGGATTAATTTAGCCATGACTGGGAGCAGTGGGACAGCAAGAAGAGTGGGCAATACTCAGGAAAGGGCTCTGGACTCCACAAAGAAGTTTTGGGCCGTCTAGTTGGGTCCCAAATGCAGATCTTCTGGGATCAAGGGAACTCTTCAAGAAACTTCAGCATGCTTGGAGGATGTGACTTCTAGCTAGCTCTAGCATCAGAAGGGCGCAGGACAGCAGGCCAGAAACTCTGTGGAGGACAGTGTACACATGACCAGCAACTATGTTGATGTGCCACAGGCAAAATTCTCAGCACACACTGGAGTCACTACCCCAGCACATCAGAGACCTAACCCACTTGGAGCTCCTGAAGGCCAATGCAGCTCTGCAGGCCCAGTGCAGTAGGGACATCTGGTATTTTTCACTGATCTCAGGGCCAGGTTTGATGGGCTCCTCACCTGCAGGAGATAAGCACTGGCAAAGGTCTGTGTCACCAAGTAAAGGAGCTGTGGGAAGAAGTCAGCAGGCTGTACGGCATCAGTGGTGATGAGAAAGAGGTTAGCTGGACCTTCTCTGAGACCCTGCAGGACATGAGAGTCTGAGCCCCAGCTGCACTGAAGGAAAGGCATGCAGAACCTGTGCCTGTTGAGTTGGGAAATAGGGACTCCTAGGATGGCAAAGACTGGGAGCACATGACTTCTGTCACCGGGAGGACAACCTCTGCTCCACCTGCAAATTTGCAACTACAGATCAAGGCCAGTCACTTATGGTAAAACCTAAGGGTGGATATTGGGTCCAATACTCTTTAACGTCTCCATTAATGACCTGCAGTATGGGACAGATTGCACTGTCAGCATTTTCACAGATGATAGAAAACTGTGTGAGTGTGGTTGATATGCCAGACAGTTGTGCTGCCATTTAGCAGGAAGTCTACAGGCTGGAGAAATGGTTCAACAAAGAGAAATTACAAGTCCTGAGGAATAATCCCATGCACCAATACAGACTGAGGGCTGACTGTTTGGAAAGAGGCTGTGCAGAAAAGGCCCTGGGTATCCTGGTGAACAAGTTCAATATGAACCAACAATGTGCCCTTGCAGCAAAGGAGGACAAAAGCCTCTTGGACTGTGTGAGGAATAGCATTACCAGCAGGTTGAAGGATGTGATCCTTCCCCTCAGTGCTGCCGAGGCCACACCTGGAGCACTGTGTCCACTTCTAGACTCCCTAGTGCAAGAGAGACAGTGACATACTGGAGTGAGTCCAGCAAAGGATCATGAAGATGATTAAGGGACAGGACACTTACATATGAGGAGAAGCTGAGAGAGCTGGGACTGTTCAGTCTGGAACGATGTGTATGAATAGCTGATGCGTGTGTGTGTGTGTAAATAAGATGGAAGACAAGAGGCAATGGGCACAAATTAAAATACAAGACATTACATTTAAATATAAGAAAAACAGTCTCTGCTGTGAAGGTGATTAAACACTGAAACAGGTTGCACAGAGAAGTTGTGGGGTCTCCATGCTTGGACACAATCAAAACCTGGCTAGTCATGACTGTGGGCAATTTGCTCTAGCTGATCCTGCTTAGTAGAGTGTTGAATTAGATGCTCTCCAGAGGTGCCTTCCACCCTCAACCATTCTGCAATTCCGTGAATCTATCAGATTTAACAGGACTAAAACTTCTCTGATATTTTTCAAAAAGAGCGAACCAAGAATCCATGTCCCTTAATATTTCCATGCTATCTTTGCTGAAAAGTCAATATTCATGTTAGTGTCTATCCAAAATGTTTAATCTCTTTGAAAGAAATTACGCATAGGATAGTTCAGCTTCTGACTTAACCTGTTCAACAGATTTAGATACTTAGTTGTGTTAGGTATGCATTGCGAGGTAAACAAAATAGGTTTGATTAAAAAAGATGATAGGCTATGATTGAAATAATTTTCAGCTTTTTTCCTCCCTCTTGCTCATTTTAAAATGTTTTTGGTTATTAATTTCCCCTCTGATTTTAGCTGTTGCAAGTTCCAATTTTACAGGAACAATTTTTACCCACAACATATTCAAAACAACCAGAACTGGAACACTTCAGTCCCTAGAACTCCAGGTTGTCCCTTCCCTGGTGAGAATCTCTGAGAAACATAAATTAAAATTAGTTTCAGTGCATTGAATTAATTATTCCATTTATTGGTTATTATCTTGCTTTGTGGTTTTACGTGCCTCTGAACTGTAGATGGAATTAGAAAAGAAGAAGAGAGAATCAACTAATTAATCTTGGGCTTCCAAAAGAGACAAAAAGGTTTGAAAGATGGGAAGAAAGTAAAGTAAAAACTTGATTAAGCTAAAATAAACCCCAAAAACAGAATCCAGAAAAATTTTCAAAGAGCATATAGCTATATGAAATATAAATTTAATTCATGTTTATGCACTGCAGTTACTCAGCATATGTGGATATATATATGTACATATAGAAATTTAGTGTATTGACCAAAAATTTCATATTTCTATAGCACTCCAGAGATTATGAATAAAATATTTAATTCAGGAGGTTGCTATTACATTTGCAATTATTTCACTGACCTTTTCCCATACTTATGTTGTTCTACAGTAGATGCGTGAGCACTGCCAAAAAAAAAAGAAAACCATCATTTACCAGTCACAGAAGCAAAAGATAGCTGTTCAGTAGCAGGTGCTATTCAAAACAGGCACCAGGGACAAAAATTCAGAACTGCACATATTGTGAAGATAAGTCTTAGACTCAAGTAACACATGTTGTGTCTAAAATGAAGTATGGCAAATGATGATCTAGCAGAGATTTTTTGGTAGTTGCTCTGTACAGAGTAGCACCAAGCTAGGCACAAGACCCACTAGTTTGACACGTGGCACAGCAGCCAAAAAAAAAAAAACCAAACCAACAAACCTCTGTCAAAAGGAACCATGCCATATTAAAACTGCCAAAGTGCATCTTGATTCCATGTGTCACATCTGTTAAATCTTAGTATTGCTGGGTCTAGGCTGAAGCTGGACATGAATTTTGCAATGCACATCACATGGTGATGCATATCGTGGACTTACCAGCCTGGACCTCCACAGTCATAGACATCTCTTCCCATTTCATAGTGAGGACATACCATGGAAGAACAAGACAGCTTCTTCTTAGACCAATGTCTGTACCTGTTCTACTCTAGGTTATATATGTAAAACTCTGCTTGCCATCGCTTATAAAATGTTCCCTCCTATCAGAAGCAAGATATCTATATTACCATCTCACCTGAAATACATTGTATACTAGCAGCATTTACTTTAATAAAATGTCTTTTCTTGTATTTACAAACAGAAGGAGGGGAAGGAGGTTTTATATCTACCTCTCATTAAATTATATTGGTTTATACGGAAAAGAAACCAGGTACTTAAAGACCCAATGATTTATGCAAATTACTGATAATTTCAATACTGTATATTCGTATTACCTAAAATTATAGTATGCTTGCAAGATTTTACTAAAGGATACACTTCATAGTTTGAAGCTGAAAGTACTATTTCTTTTTTTTTTTTTTTTCCTTTAAACTAATTCACATTTTATATTTATTTGAAGAGTTCTAAGACCCAGCATGTTCTGGCAAGTCTCAGTGCTGAATTGACTATGTCCTGAAATATTCCAAGCCTAAACCTCTGGCAAGTGGAGTATTTAAGCACAAACAAATGAAGATGTATCTAGATGATCTGGCACTTTGGCTGCAGTAATTTAGTGAGATGAGATTTAATGAAGACCAAGATAATACTCAGTACAAATATAAACAAGAAAGCTTCTCTACTAAGTCATAAAGGAAGAGATTTAGGAGCATGCAGAGGGTAATTGTAAATAAATCAAATGAACTCCCAGTACAATGCATTTTGAAAAGTTACATTCTGGAATTTATATACACATGACACTGTTGTAGAGCAGGAGAAATTATTTTTGAGGTTCTACTTTGCTATTCTCCTGTAGGCACTTAAGCACAAAGAACTAGCTGTACTCACAAGTGTCAATCTGTAAAATTATTACATGTATCCATCTCCATTCCAGAAGTGTGTAGTTTCTAGTGCTAATTTCCACAAAGTAGTGGAAAATATAAAAAAAAAAAAAAAAAGACGCTTACAGAGTTGTCTGTTTCCAATATAATAGTCAGGCTTCAGAAATGTTTGTTGGTTTGGGTTTTTTTTTTAACCCAGACAGATTAAGACTAGCGTACCCAGATTGTGACAGGCTTTGGCTAGAGCTTTGAAATGAATCCAGCTGTATCTTTTTCTCAAAGCATACTAAAAACATCAAAAGGACTATGAGTAACTAAAGTGAGTTTACATTTGAATGCAAATTAAAATAGTGTAACTAGGGTAATGTGTTCTTGTATTGTCAGGGTTGGCATAGTCTTCTCTCTTTCTTGTGGTCTTCCACTTGAACCCAGACAAGACAGAACAAACAAGCAGTATTTCTTCCTACTGCTCAAGAACAGTTTTTTAAAAAATCAGAACAGTGAAAATATGCACATCCTATATGCAGCAGCCAAATGAAAAGAAAAGAAAAAAAAAAGGGTGGGGAAAAAAAAAAAAAGACACATCAGTCACATTAGTATACTGTCAAGCCAATCGGCTGCCCCAGGTGCTTTCTGTCAGTAGCACATTTCCCATCTATTAGTTGGCATTGATGACCACTTCTCTGGGCAGGCTTAAAAATGTAAACCACATTGTCTCAAAGTCTCCCATTTCTCCTATAGTTGGAATGTGATTTTTCTTAAAATATTTCCATCTTTGTGTTTCCTATGGTGATCCTTAACAGTTTTTTTTCCTCAGTTCCTGGGATCAGTCACTCCTCTCCTACCCTAAGTGCAGAGATTTCTATAGCCATCTTTTTAGATGCTCTGCCTATAGGTTTATTTTGCAGTCCAGCCAGTAGGAAAAATACGATCTCTTGCCTGGTTCCTTCAATAAGATTTTTTTTTTTTTTCCCAGGCAACTTGAGGGTAATTCAGTTGGTTTGTTTTACATGCTTAGTTGAGAATGTAGAGAAATACTATCTGAGAATGCTTATTCTTTTTGAAGACAATCTAGGAAAACTATCTCAGGCTTGGCCATCTGAAGCTAGGTGAAATGAATCCCACTACACGTAACTTAACTTTTAGTTCATTGTATAGTAGATGTGTTATCCAAAAGTCAGCTGTTAAACTACACAAGGAGGAAGATTATGTTGATGCTTCTGTTTCTTCACACTTTGTCAACTGCCAATCAAGTTTTTCCCCTTTTCAGTTTTGTTTTTTTAATCTAACATTTTAATCAATTTAAACACGTTTGCACCTCTTAACACTTTCATGCATTCTTTTTTCACATTTATCAGTGTGGTTTATGGATCATGATAAACCCTTGGAGATAAATGTGTTACCACTTTTTATTTTGTAATGATCTATGGTGCATCACAGTTTAAAACTCTGAGACTGTTCAAGACTTATTAGGCCTGAGGAAATTTGGAATTGAATAATTAAAAAACACCCCAACAGCAAAACAACTTAAATTGCACAAAGATAAGTGAATAAGATTATTATTGAAATAGGTACATACTGCAGCTGTGGGCTATATGTCAGAAGTATCCACACTGCAGATGTAATGGAGTAATTAGCCACTTTCAAAAACAAGCCAAGGGGCTAGACAAACCATTGCACATGGCAAGACACAGTACTGGTAAAAAGGCAGTGTTTCTGGACTGGAATGACCACGGGTGCACTAGCCCCTTGTATTCTGGCAACACTGAAGCCCCCTCGCAGCAAAATGAGTACCCCTTGCTAGAGCGAGGGACAAGAGCTCTCCCGTACATGTCTGTAGTTGGGGGTTCCTGAACAGATCTACACTTGTTGTTTTCATGCTGCTGAAATCTTCTTCTGGGGAATTTTAGCTCTGACAAAGGGAAGGTCACCTCTCCTGTTGCCTAGATCTTTAGCAGTCAAACAGGGCTGCTTGTAAATCAAGAGCAGCTCTCTGCTATTCCTGTGTGAATTTACTAACCTGGGATATGCTTAACATTGCATGCATCTATGCATAGCATGTGTATACTGCATGCATTGAAAACATTGGGATCAGACTCAGCACACAGCTGGATGGCTTTTGGAGGCACATTTTGCAACAAGGGACCAGGGTTTGGCACGCTATGGGTCAATAAAGAGAGCCAGCTAGTGAGCCTGAACCTTGGGCACTGTTTAATGGTCCGGTCTTGCCCTGACTCTTTCTTTGGACATTTCAAACATCTTTGTGGAAGACTGACCTGCCATAAGAGGCTTGCTCTATCCTGAGCTGGTGAAAACCATCTATATATGCCATATGGAATCAAGGCCCAGGTTTGGTTCCTGACACTCTCTGTTAGGTATTATAGACATAAATCTGTCACTTCAAATGTGACCGTGTCCCTCTGCGCAGCAATGTGCTCTGACAAGGGTAAAGCAAACAGAGTGAAAAAGCTAAGGAACATTTCAGTCCTGCATGCTAGGTAAGGCAGGGTATCCTCTTCTTGTCTTCTTGCTATCTGGATGGTTTACCCAAAAAGAAAGTAAGGTGCATTTGCAAAGCATAGCGGAAAGGATGGGCAGTCTGGTCACTGGCAGACAGAGGAGCTGGCAGAACTGCCGCTGGAAGACATAAACAGGATTTGGCAGAATTAAGGAGAGAGGTAACAGGCAGAGGCACATGCACAGGGTAATAGTTTATGAAGCAACAGTGAGCAACACAGGGTGATAATCACAAGAACTACTAAAACAGTATGTATAATTGCTATAGTATCTCAGTGTTGAGAACCATCAGTTTTTTATCATGGCAGCAGTGTCTTGCAGGGAGGCTGCAGGGACAAGAAACATAGTTCTCCTGACCTGACTGAGATGTCTCAGATACTGCCATCTACACTGCAGGCACCTGCAGTGAACTCTAGCTTTAAAATTAGCTGAGGTAAATGCTGTCCGCAGTAACGTACTCTTCAGCTAAAATACTACAAAGGCAAAATTTGGTAAATTTAATCTAATCTAGCTAAGGCTAAGGGAAGCCTTACTTGTACGTAGAAGTAGCAACGTGATAGAGGAAAAGATAAAAATAAAACAACTGTCAATATGAGAAGAGGGCCTCATTTAAATAGTCTTGAGCAGCAGATGGATACCTGTTGAAAAGTTGACAATTCTTCCATTAAAAACAGTAGGTTTTATCTTTGCATCTGGCACTGTGCATTACATTTATTTTGACAGAAGCTGAGATATTGGGAGTATGCATGAGATGATAAAATAAAACCCAACATGAAGATGAATTTTTGAAAGGGAAACTCATTAAACAAAATGAAATTCTTCTTACTTACTAAACAAGGTTCAAAGTCAAAAAGCAATCTAGAAAAATACAAATGAAATAGGTTACATTTCTAAGGAGTAAAAACATAACTGTCCAAACAAGGAGAAAATTAGAGTATTGTTAACGCTACTGCTACAGTTTTTTCAACGTGTGTGGGTAGGTTTACAGTATATTCTTGTGATGTGGAATGATAGAGTCAGGGCAGGAGATAAAAAGTAAGATGATGAGTGCAAGGTAAAACTGATTGTGCATGAGATGAATGCTTCCCTTCCTCCCAGCAGTGCAGTTGAGGGTAAGTGCGAGCAAACAGACTTTACTCACTTCTAAATTGGGCAGAAGAGAGTTTGTTTACTGTCTTCTAGGAACACCATGCAATTTAGCTAATGTGGGGTTTTTTGTTTTGTTTTTTTAATATCTTTAACATTGTGCTACTGCAGGTCCCTCTGGGAAAGAGCTTTTCCTAGCAACGCCTCAAGGAAGAAGTGTGTTGAGGCTGTGAACCTCTGCAGGAAGTAATTATTTGCAAGGAGCAATTACTGAGGAAAGGCTACCTTCAGTGGGCCTAACAAACAACTGGTTGATAATACTGTCTGGCTATTAAGGATACTCTTCCCAAAGTCCTCTGTGACAATATTTTTTTTTTTTCAATGCTTTTATACAACTCCCTTGAATCCATGTAAATCTTTACTTTTAACAGCATGTAAGCAAGTGAATTCCCTGAAGTTGAAAATGACTGAGGAAAGAAGCAGCCCTCAAAAGAAGAGTTCTTACTGATTTCTAGGATAGAGGTTTAGACCATTTTACTAGAAAACAAGCTTGATTTCCTCAAAAGTATAAGAAAAATGCTCATTTGAGATAGAGAATTTCTCAGATTGCCTAAAACATTAGTTTAGGTAGAAATTCTCATCTGGTAAAAAAAAAAAAAAAAAAGAAACAGTACGGCTACAGTAACTGAAGTCTAATAAATTATATTTTCAAGAGAAAGTGGAGTTGAATATAAACTAATAATAAATTTAAATAGTTGTACATTATTTAAATTCTCATTCATATGTGCAAATAGGCAGTAACAATACTTGTATGTGGAACTATTCCTTGCCCAACATGAGAAAGAGTTACAAGAGTGGGTCATGCAAAGTGAGCTATATTCATCAAATGAAATGTCAAGGTCCACTGTGCTGGTAAATCCTCCCAGTGCATTTGGATTCATGACTCCTCTGATTACTTTCCAAAATCCTTTATGGTCTGTTATGTCAGCAATACACAGATTAAGAGACATTGCTGGCATACGCTGACATGAAGGAATTTAACCTCCTCAAAGGTGCATATTATTTAAAATATATAAAACATTTCCTTTGTCTTTTTATGTAATTAATTAAAAATAAATTGAAGGTTGCATTTAAAAAAATAACAGAATATCTTTCTCGAAAGTAACAGGTCACGGCTGTAGCAACACATAGTGCTTTTGACCTCTGAAGATTGTTGTAGCTTTTTTTTTTTGGGGGGTGGGGGTATTTTTTTATTTTTTTTCCTTTGTTTTCTTTTTTTTTGTTCTTTTTTTTGGTGAGGATACTAAATGGGAAAAAAACCCAACATTGGTTGAAAGCAAAAAAGTCAGAATTTATGCCAGAAGTCTCTACTGAACTCTCTCCTTGGTGTAATATTCAATCAGCAGCTATTTAATCTATGTTGGTAACATACATTTATTTTTGTTATGGACACTACTGTAGCATGAAATTGGAGGAGGATTTCCTTACAGCTGAAATGGATTACAACACTTTTGCAATGAAAAACAAAGTTCCTGCTAGTTGGAAGTTCCTTCTTTTTTATTATTATTCTGTTGGTTCAGGGGCAGAATAACACTACGTTGCTTTGATGTGTCTGCACTTCTACTGTTTTCTTTTGTACGGTTTGGGGTTAAGTGCAGGGTAGAAATACAATCATTGAACTTCAGCTTCACATGCAGAGGGCTAAATTTTTAGGTCATTTTAGGGCTAGACTTTTCCTGGCAGTATGTGTCGGATGGGAAACCACTCGGCTTTACCACCTCGGTAAAGGTTGGACAGCGGTTATACTGTTGCGTGAGTTTTCTTGTGTTTCATTACTCCTCAAAGGAGAGAAGGGGACAGGATTCCCCAGCTACTCTGTGAGTAGTCTCCTCTGACCATGAAAACTGAAACTCTGCTTGATCCCTACAGAAAGGAGTAGACTATTTCACCCATGAAGTTGATGGTGATGGCAACATGCCAGCATTCCCTCCTCTTCTCCCACGGTGGGCAGAGTAAGTTGCCGCTGCCGTAGGGATTTCCAGTGCTCATTATTTATCATTATTTAGGTTCTCTGAGGATTATGCAAAAGAGAAAATCTGTAAACCCAAAGTGCCCTATATCAACTGGTCAGGAGACTTAGGAGTAAGCTTTACCTGCATTGTAACACAGAGTTGTACTAAATCCTGGGACAATGTGCTGAAGCTTGGCTAGACCTAAAGTACTATTCGAGACCTACCAGTATCATTCCTCAATTACTGTTTTTATATTATGGTGAATTCCTAGTGCTTGAGTCTCTTGAACTTTTTGGTAATGTAATAATATGGGTTTGGGTTTTTTTGGTTTTTGCTTTTGTTTGGGTTTCTTTGTGTGGGGTTTTTGTCTGGGTTTTTTTTGGTTTGTGTTTTTTTTTTTTTTTAAGTGGTTATGCTTTAAATCATTTGTGTTCTGGAGAAAATGTAGAAAATAACCACTAAGAGTCTCAAAAACCCCAGAAGACAACAACTTCTACAATTCCAAATGTGTGTTTCTTCACTACTTTTTAGAACAACCCAAAAGACATGAAACTGACTAATGAATTTGATACACTTAGGACTGACAATTATGAATTCCATATATTACTGAGGGAGAAAAGAAACTTTTTTTTTTTTTAAAAATGAAGAGGTCACCACCTTTCTGTGCCAGAAAGCACTTGCAAAAAGCACATTTCATTTGGTTGTTGGGGTTTTTTTCCCTTCATCATTCACTATTGTACAGCACTTTGCTTCATTTCTGAATTTCATCTTTCCCAGATGGTTGTTAATTGATAGAAGATAGCTTTCACATTTACCATTATAGCTGAAATAATGGTCTGAAATTCAAAACTTAAATATTAAAACTACACATTAGGCAGAAATGTCCAAAAGGTTAGACAATGGAATAATTTGTCAGGGGAGAAATAGTTGAATCATCATTACTACTAGAATTCAAGAACAGACTAGATAAAACAGATTATTAGGAGATTATAGTAAAGGGCAAGAACCAGCTGCCCTCTGTTGCTTCCTGTTTTCTAATTTAGCATGGATAATATTTTATGCATAACAAGGATGATCTGCAATACTCCATAATGCATAGCATGTTATATTTTTTGACATTGAAAATACAAGAGAAAGGGGGACAGAGCATGTGACAGGCTAAGCAATAAAGTAATATATATATATATGGATGTATGGATGGATGTAATATATATTATATAGTCAATAAAACCTATTAAAAAAATCACACCCCCACAGCCCAGAGTTTTAGCTATGATGGTGTGTAATACTGCACAGGGCACCACTGCCCTCTTTGGCATGCAGTAATCTCCCCACACACACCTTCAAATACTTTTATATTAAATACTTTTGCTCACTTCCACAACCTTTATTTCTAAACAAGTGCAGGGTGTGGGAGAGAGACAACTTTCAAAGATATACTGTGCCTGCTGTACTTTTAATTATTTTGTAGATTGAAAATAACTACAAAGGAAATATATGGGGGAGGGGAGACAGGAAGTACTGAATGAGCGTTACCACTTTATTTATGTAGTTTATTTCAAATCTGGTCTCATAAGAAACACAGAGCTCATTTCATCAAGGAGAGCAACTATACAGTCTCATTTCAGCATATGTCAGTGTAATTAACAGTGTGTTTTCCAGCAAAAACGGAGCAGAATTTTACCATAGTTTCTTTATAGTGACAAGCCTTCCTCCCCAGCTCCAACACTGCTCTAATTAAAATGACCGTGACATTTCAGGACTCTGCATTTCTTTATGGGTGCTACCTAGATAATACATCTTAATTTAACATTGATTATTAATGCTGATATTACAGTGCCCACTGAATTTGCATTAGCCTTTGATTGTGATGGATATTAGACTCCTGCATCACCTTATGTAATAATATGTAACCGGGCACTGCCTCCAGCTTTTCCCAGTTAATAAAACCCGGCAGAAATTCCTCCCTCATTTTGCAATAAATCCTGCCTATATCATAAAGCTGAACAATGCGTGTTGTGGGAGAAAAGTTGAGCAGGCACAGGAGAAGCGGTGCCTGCAGTGCGGGCAGGCAGGCAGACAGGAGCCCTGCCCCAGCATGCAGGCAGACTGCCGATGAGGCGGTGCGTGTCTGGGAAACCAAGGTTTTGAAAAAGAAACCTGCGATTGGCCAAGCATCTTCTAAGATTTTATGTCACCTGCAGAGAATACATGACAGCTTTATTAATGCTAAGCATTTTGAGCCTGATTCACTACCATGTTACTGCTGCTTCGTGCCGAGGTAGCCCCACGCGATGGTAAATCAACAGTCGGCTGAAGCGTGTCCCACTCTCAAATGGCCCAGAGCGTGGGGACTGTGCCCTGAACCTTTTAGGGGTTCTTTATTACTGAACACATCTAGCAGTGAATTTTGAGGAAACATCATCTTTGCTGGGGCTGACTTCCTGGCGTTAAGCTGAGATGTGGCCCTTGGCTTTTAAACTGGAATTAATTATGTAGCTTCCCTTCTAGGAGGTTAAATGATATTTCTGCTAAATATTTTTTTTCTTGAAAGGGACTACATGACTCAGCTTTAAGCTTTTTTTTCTGATAAAAGCCATCAGAACTTTTATAGGGAAAAGTTTTACACTAACTGGGTTCTAGACCAACCCACAGGTTTATTCATTAGCACTCGTTTTGCATACACGCAACTTTATACAGTCATATACAAAAAAGTCTGCATGCAGATTGTTTTTGCATTTGATGGCTTGTGTGGACAGAAAGAAAATATCATACACAAACAGCATCTGTGTGCTCAAATTAAGAATTTGTCACTGCTTTCATTCAAGTTCTTAAGCATGAAGACATTTTGCAAATGAAAAGAGGACAGATCTGAATCCCTTTACAAACACTGGGTTTCTATTTTATTTTTTTTTTTTTCTTTAGAAAGCATTCACAACTTAACCCTTGGTGTTCCAAACTTTTTTAATTTATGTCCCAGATAAAAATAATCACATCATTTCCAGAGAAATACACAACATAAAAATAAAATAAAACAAAATAAAACCTAACAAAACCTACATAAGCTACACATTTTTGCATAGACATGTACATGGATGCAGTAGAATCTCTTTCAGTTAGGATACAGTTGATCCATGCATTTCATGACCTCTTGTTACCACCTTTCTTAGCATACAACAGCCCAAAGGCTTTGACTCACAGCAAGTGCAAAAATTAAGTTACATCTTATTTACCAAAACTTGTCCCCTATCTTACAACTTACCTAAAACCAGAGATTCACAAACTCAAGGGAATCACTTTAGTCTAAGTTTATAAAGGGTCTCTGAAGGCTGCTACTTTATTGAGAGAATTTGATTATGTACAGCTGTCATTCTCTTACTTAAAGAGGAAGAAAGAGCAACTGCACATCATAAGGTAATCTTTGTCTCATGCCACTATACATTTTGTTGTACATATTTGTATCAGCAAATATAAATCGTGCACTTCAGCTAGAAACCCAGTAAACCAGTAAGTAATTGCTTTCTTCATTGTTCTTGCTACGTTACACATGTTATCTGCCATGTAACTGCTACTCAAACAATGAGAATGCGAAGGGCAGAATTAACCACCTTTTATTGTCTTTACATAATTCTATTTTCCAGCCCTTTTTAGCTTTTCCAGATGCAACTCACTCAATTTTTGTGTTTTGCAGCACAGTAATTTGACATTCATTCACAATCAAATGTCAAATGTACTTTATGTACCTGCTGTATAATTATACAGTTCTCGTAGGTATTGGAAGAGAGTGTATAGTAGAGTGAGTAGAATTTTGCTAAAAATAACATATTTAGAGCTCCTAAACTTTTCTGGATTCCCTCGACAGTAATAGACCTTTCAAGAATATTATCACTCAAGACTTACTATAACTTCTTTTTTTCACAAGTTATTTTTATAGGATACCAAGAAGAACGCAGTTCTCTTACAGTTCTGGACATGGAGTACCCAAAGAACTCCTGAATTACAGTAATTTAACCAGAATTGACACTGAAATGTCATATTTAGTAGTTCTCTCCAAAGTAGCAGTATTTTATGTATCATAACTTCTTCCAGCACAAGCCTAGAACTTATGTTATGGACTCTGCCATGGGAAGTTTACTGGAGGATTTGTCCACTCTGGAGAATCCTAGGCTACCCATCCTACGACAAAAGGTTCAACAAACCATGAGCAAGAAGGAATGAAACCATCCAGGACTATAATCATGGTACTCAACCTGCCAGGTATTGCTTCCATGAAATGGCACCTTGCTGGTAACTGATGTCAGTCCTTCCCCTTCAGCAAAAGAAAATATTTTAACTTGCTCACCTACTGTGATTGAAAACAACCTTTTTACTCCTCACAGTTTGTTCATGCTCCAGAATTTCACTCTGTGCTCTGTGATGAAATAAATTAATGGCAGTGTAAAGCGCAGTCTACTTTCAAGAGTTGTACCATCATTATAATATTTTCTATAGTCAAAGATCTACGTCTTTCTTTATGTGAAAACAATTTTATAAAGGAAATTTTAGTAACAGATAATGCTGTGATAATGAGATTTTTGACCTGAAAAATAGATGTTATGAATTTTGGGTAAGAACAATCTGAAGTTTGGGGACAGGAGTTAAGATAATAATTTGGCCTTAGAGTTCTAATGAACTCTATACTAAATCTGAATTATGTAATTAACCCTGGATGATAAACACTGATAGAAGCCAATTTTTTACCTCTCCAGCTTTCCCTGCCTTAGAACTAATGCGTAGCTCCAAATGGACATCAATATTTTTCCCTCCATATTAAATTGACATTTTGTTTCATATTGAAACAACAATTTGGAGTAGAGAAATCAAAATATAAAGTAAATAGGGGGCAGGGGAGGTGAAAATGTTTCTTTCTGACAGATTATTATCAATTAAAAAATACAAATACATATCACAACAAACTGAGAGTCTGGACAAAAAAAAATCTCATTCTCATGTATAATTTAGCTTTGTCATGAATTCTTAACAGACCTGTAAATTGGAAAATCAACATCTGCTCAGTGATAGCAGGTGAAGGACATGCAGACTGGCACTGAATTTCCATCAGCCTTAACATGGAAAAGAAAAAAGCTCTTACTTTGTTGCCTCTTATTGTAAACATATCCTGTGGAGAGAAATTTTAATTTTTTTCTAAGCATATTATACACATCCTTTTCAAACATAATTCCCTCTAGATTTTTCCATTTGATATCATCAATATGTGAATTAAACTGTGGCATGAAGGAAAAATAAATGAGAGGATAAAAACATTAGCTCCCATCTTCCTCCCATGATTACCAAATCATGCAAAACTACAGTGTAGCGTAAAGTACCCACTGATACTTCTAAATACTTAGATATTTGTGTAGAAATTAGCTACTACCCCAAGGCACTAGTTCAGAATAGATTTTGCACCTCTTTTGTAAGGTTGTCTTCTGACTCATACGGAAGCTGCTTTGAAAAGGAATAGGCAGCCCTGATAGTGCTCTAGACACAAGATAGCGAAATGCTCACACTGTGTAGAAGAAGCTAATGTACTGTGAGCATTAAAGGGCAAATTACCATCCACTCAGTAGATCTGTGCAGAATTTCCCCCAGTGGTGCTCATGGAGTGACACATTAGCTAACAATCACAGTTTAGCCCTGTTTGATCATTAGCAGAAGCAAGAAGGAATGTTTTCTTATCCGCACTTAAAGTTACTACAATTTTGTCAGAAGACTTTTAATTCAGCCACAAAACAATCTTCATTTAAGCCTTCAGAATACATCTTTTGTATGGGCATTAGAGTTTCCAGAGTAACCTATGTAAACAAGAGTATTTACTCACATGAGGTAGCCCCACATGCGCTCATATGGAAGCGTGCCTTTTCTAACATTACATAGCTGATTTGCACTGAGACATCATAAATTTCAGCCTGATCCATTCTTGCCTTTCCTAAGCTATTCTCCCCCTTCTTTAGCTTTAAAAGTTAAACTGCTGCAGGACAGAGCATGTGGGTTATAGTTTCACAAGCAATTACAGTGTGGGTGGTGAATTACTGCAGCAATAATATTCCGGTCAGTTGTTTTCTGTTCCAGCATATGAACTTCTGTGGAGCATCTGGCCTGTGTCTGTGAAAAGTTCTCATATTTAATTTTTGGACAGGGCTCATCACCTGGTTATGCAGTGAAACTCAAATCATAAATCTCCCTATTCAACAACAAAGATTTGGTTGGGTGGCTCTTAGATAGCAACATCTGCTTACACAGCAAATGAGATCTACGTTCCAATAAAGAGACTTGTTCTGTGTATCTCAGGGTATCTAGTGTCATAAAACTCACAATTGGAGTAAATTATATGTTTCAAAGGTAGCTTATGTAGATGTCAGGCTGGTCATCACGTGATGGTGATTTATATCACATGACCAACAGAACATTATATCACATGACCAACAGAACTTTTTTTAACTAGTATTTATTTTTCTGGCTCCTGTTTTTATGTAAGTACACAAGACATGTTCCTGAGCTCTAGATTCCATTTGAAATTACTTCTACCCTCCCTTTAAGGTCTGTACTGTTCACCATTGAAGACTGACACAGATCAACTCACATAAAGCATTCCAAAGGAAGAAGTAAAGTCACAAATGCAAATATGAGAATAACCTTAACTACAAAATATACATTAGAACATAAAGCAAGTCGGAAGGAGTATCTTTCCCCGGAAAATTAGGATAAAAATTATAGCTCTGTTTCTTTTTCCTGTTTCAAGTTTCCAACAAAACCCTTAAAATAGAATATAACTTTTCAGTAATGGGACTACCTGTGGCAGATGCACCAGCCCAAAAAGACCCCACGGGAAAACCTTCCCACCACAGTCTGAATTATGCCCACAGGGCATTGGCAGTTTTAGTTGACAGGAGACAAAGCTGAGTTCTTTGGCCAATAGGGACCTACGTGACCATATGTGATTACAGGTCAGATTTGAATGGGGTATAAATGGAGTCCCGCGAGGGGGACATCTTGAGTTGGTCTCCCTCAGGGCAGCTGGTCTGCGGTCGGAGGCTCTCCCCGTGGGTTGGGACGCAACCTGTGGTTCATCTTCTGTACAGATTGAGAGACCTCATCTTACACGGGTGAGTGATTTTGCGCCTTTTGGGTCATTAACCATAAACCTTAGGAGCTCTTAAGTCAGCGGTGTAGTACTAATTTCCCGACCAACATCGTGAATCTGTGGATTATTAATGTCTGTTGGAGCCAGACTGGTTTCAGTTAGAACAAAACTTAGTTTCTCCCTTTCCATCTTGTAAAATAAATATTTTTGTTTGTCTGTTAACTGGACTGGCCTAGTTTGTGTGGGTCTGTGACACTACCATATGTTGGGGAATTGTAGTTCACATCATTCTCATCTTCGCAGACCTTTCGATCTCACCAGTTAGACTAAAACTTCCATGATACATGTCTATCCAGATTATAATAACCACTATCAAGATGTGCTTTCTGGGAAATAATTTCCAGGAGATCATGGTTTCATAGAATAGAATAGCAAGTCAATGGCTCAGGACTCAAGTTGCCATCATCCACTTCTACATCGCTTTAGAATAGAAATATTTTCAGCCAAACTCTCTTAGCTATTGAGAGAAAATATCTGAAATTTGCACAAGAGCAGACAGATTGGGGGTTAGATAAGAATCTAATTCTTATCAAAATTCATTCCACTGGAAAATTTTTGACCAGTCTTATTAGAAAGTGTTGCCTAAAACTCAATTTTGTTAAAGACAAAGACAAAGAAAGTAACACCATTATTAATAGTTCTCATAAATAAATAACATACTATAGGTTGCCATATATGTATAAACAATGTAATAGTTAGAATAAAGTAAGATATAATTTGTTTGTACTTGAAGGAACACAGTTGGTAGGTTGTCTCTGAGCAAAACTTACATTCCTAACTGAGAATATCCAATGATTTGAATGTGCTAAAAAAATACCTATCGTTTTTCAAGAATCAGGCTATCTTTTTTTTAAAAAAAAAAAAAAAACAGCCTTATCATAAGTGTTATCAAGAATTGGAACTCTAAGCTACTGATAAACTTGTCATCTGATAAACTGTAAATGAAGATAGCTACAAACGTATGCAGTTGTAACTGACAAACGCATCCAACATTAGTTCATGATTTGGTATGTTCATTGACGATAATATTCTTTCCTTTCACACCATTCAAGAGAGTGATAACAAAATAAGATGCCTCTCTTCTTGCTTGGGATTTCTTTATCAGCTGATTGCCAATATATATTGTAAGTCAGTTTTCTTCACCAGCGTTCATTATTCAGTGATGGCTGTGGTTTCAAGTCCATTCTTTTATTCTTATGTGAATAAAGGAACAACTACAGAGGTTCATTTTACCAGAAGTATCCTGAAGCCAAGTCATCCATTCTAAAGAAATGATGAGTTACGCAGTACCCAACAACTGTTCAAGCAGTGGGAAATAGCTCAGCACAGTTGTTAACAGGAAATCCAGTTTGTAAAATTGCAACTATGTGCCTTTGAAATTGACAAGGTCACCATCAAATTTTACAAAGATAAACTAATTAGCAAAAAAATTTAAAAATATTACATGATAAAAATAGTTTTACCAGATACTTAGATTTTAGACAAGATAGATTGAGTTAACTTGAATGACGCAATTACAGAATGTGAAAGTTTCTAAGCTAGCTTTCAGTGCTTCCTTAGTTGGTTAATACTGAAAGGTATTCTGGATTGTTGTCTGGAAGTTAAAAACTCTGCTTCATCTAAATTTTAATAAGTTTATATATAATCCCCTGCATCAGAAGATTTGCATAGAATTCAGAGCAACTGAAATATCAAAAACATGTGATAATGAAACCTACTCAAAAAACCCCAAACCAAACCAAAACAAAAAAACCCTGAAGATATTATAGCTTAATCCAAGCAAGTTCCAGCAGTTTAGGCTGTAAGAGACCTTTGGGGGTCATCTAGTGCAAAATCTGTTCATAGCAGGGACAAAGTCAAAGTTAGAGCAGATTACTTGCTCACTGACCAGCTGAGTTTGAAATGTCTCCTAAGAGGGGATTCCACAACCTGTCTGGGTAACCTCTTCCAGTGATTAACCACCTTCACTGAGAACTTTTTTTGTTTAAATCCAGGTGGAATTTGCCTTGCTGCACCATGTGTCCACCACCTCTTGGTGTTTTGCTATGTGCATCTGTCAAAAGTCCCTACGAGCACCCATTAGGTAGTTGTGCATGGCAACTAGGTCTCCTTCAGCCCTTTCTTCTTAAGGCTGAACAAACCCAGCTCTCTCAGACTCCTGTGTCCCGTGAACCAGCCCCTGATCATCATGGTGACTCTCCTCTGGACTCAGTCTACTTTGTCAACATCTGTCTTGTACTGGGCAGCCCAGGGCTAGATGCAGTAACCCACTTGTGGTCTCACAAGTGCCAGACAGAGGGGAGTAACCACTTCCCGCAACCTGCTGGCTATGTTCTTCTAGCGGAGCCCACCCTGCCATCATCCCCAGGGCACATTGCTGTTCAAGTTACTGTTCTCCAGGACCTTTTGTCCTTTACTGCAAACCCCCCAACTCTACCATTTCCCTGAGGCTAGAGCTGGTTCCCAGGCTATGGTGATGCATCAGGTTATTCCATCCCAGGTGCAGGACATTGCATTTCCCCTTATGACCTTCATGAAGTTTCTATCCATCCTTCTCTCCAGCTTCTCAAGGTCTGTCTTAAGTGCTTGCTCTTTAGTCTATTGATTGATCTACTCAATTTGGTGCCATCATTTAAACTTGTTCTAGGTAAAGAAACTAAGACTGACAAAATGGAAGATCTTCATATGTTCAAATAACTGAAAGAAAGAAAAAGGAAGGTAGGAATATTTTCCCATTTCTATCAGTCAAGTCCCATAAGGATATATGTTGAAGTCCCTGCTGTGCAACATATCCATTACAGGACTGAAAAAGGGGCTAAACAGTAAAAAGGCAGAATTTTCTGCCAGTACTGAGTTATCTGTGGTAATGAAGATACTGCTTAGTTATTGGAACTGCAGTCTGATTTTTTTTTTCTTTTTAAAAGAAAGAAAATTAAAAAAAATTAATCTCAAATCCAGAGATTATAAATGAACATAAAGTAATGAATATATAGAAAAAATAACAAGATAAAATAATTTATGTTTAATAATGACTATTACTATTTGGGAATGAGTTATTTTATGATGCAAATCACTTTGTTAGATTTTTAGATCATAAGGACTGCTTTGTTTTGTGCTCAGAGAATTTTCAGAATGACCATGGAAGTTCCCATTGATTTTAATGTCCTTTACCAGCTAGTATAACTACCTGAGCCAAAGTGACCTTTAGTCTGATCTGGTTTGAACAATTCAGTGTCAAAAAAGGCATTACATGCACATGTTATCAATGCTTTTTAAAGTAATGCCCATACAATTATCATGTGCTGGATTCTAATTCATCTAACTCAGGGATCTAATTTACACTTGATGCGCTCTTCCTAAAAAAAGTGCCAATGCTTCTGATGTAGCTGCAAGCTGCAAGTGTCCTTAAAACCAAGTCTGAGAAGCTCAGGATCCATTTAAAGAGTTGTGATAGCTATTTTCTGTCATTTATTTATCCTTTACCTATAAAGTATGTCATACTTGTACCTTTTGTTATTAGTATGTTCATCCTTTGCCTTGTAATGTATTTCCATTAAACTGGATGGCAAACAACGGCCAAGGAAAATGTTATGGTCAGTGCCCTAGGGATGTAACAGTAATGGATGGATGGACAGTAATGATTCACTTACTGCAATCAGCACTACTCCCAATCACTTTCATGATGTAGTATTTATTCCATAGCACTTAACAGATGAGAGGGGGGAAAAAAGATAAAAGGAGATAAATCTACATAAATGGGAAGGAAATAGCAAATAGTTGTGGCTTCAAACCTGTTTATCACTGTTTTCTAATGTTTTGAAATACATAGATGAAAATTATAGGAAGCACTAAAATGGAAATTAACATTTAAAACAGGTTCAGGCTTGCTGCAGACAGGTTTGAAAGAAAATCACCTCTGTCTGCCATGCATTTACAACACAAGGTCTCAAGACCTACCAAAGCGAGGTGAAGCAAACGGACTTAGGCTATGTTCCTTCCTACCAGAAAGGGGCTGGATGTCATTGGACCTAGAAGAATTTCTGTATACTAAATTGGTATATTGAGAGAAAGGCATTTTGATGTAAGCTGCTCAGATCAGCTGAGAATGAGAATAATCCTACTGAATACAGTAAAATTACTTATGTACTCCCAACTACAGCTGCGCACAAGTGCTCTTCTAGTAAGGCCCTTCTGAGCTGGTTTGAAGCACAGCAAAGTCCATAGGACTTGTTCCAGCTTCATTATGGTTCTGCATAGGCCTTTTCTTCAAATTTGATCTTGATTTTTAACTCTTACATGCTGATAATGTGCTACTTGCTCCTAATATCAGCTATTTCAGCTACTGGAAGAATAAAATACTGATTTTTAATTTATTTTTTTTACAATAGGGCACACTGCAAAGCCTCAAGAAGAGACAAGATTCAGTAGAATTAAGAAGAAAGTTCATCTTATTTAAATGCCCATTTGCAAAAGAAATTTCTAGTCATTAAAATTTTGAACTTGTTAAAATTATTAATTAGTGCCTTGACATAATATTTTTCAGATTTCTTTTTCTATTTTGAATGTATTTTGCTGGTGCTATGTCTGATGAGAAAGCTATTTTACAAGTAGTTTCTGGAAGAATTACTAAAATCCCAGATTGAGAAGGAGGTGTTGAGAAAGGCATATATTTTTGATTGATAGAAGGATGCAATGCTGAAAGAATAATAAACAGTGTTTAGATAGCAGCACTGTTTAATAAAAACAGTTTGTTACTATATACATATAACAAGAAACAGAATGCTATTATAGCTTTATAGAATTTAATTTGCTTGTCTTCTGAAAATGGGCAAATACAGCAGCTGTGTTTCCAACCTTCAACTTTATAAACTTTGCTCTCATCTAGCAAAACATTCTGTTAAGTTCTTGAAATAGGAGGTAAAGATGCAATTTCTTTACATGTTTAGCCATGGAATTATGAAGAAGATAACAACTGAAGGGATTAAAACTATATCTAGTATACTTTTTGCAAAGCCTAAGTGATGCATGTAATTACATTTTTTAGTTCCATATCATATTTTCTAGCATACATATATGTATATTACAACTCTCTAGCTAGACATTCATTCTCTGTGCCTTTATCTAATCTAAGATTTAAAAAAATATAATTTACAATCCCACAATATCAAAGTAATTAAAGAATACAGATGTAATCTACTACGGCAGAACTGCATGTAAAGCTGTATCCCAATAAGGCACGTTGCAGTGGCGGGAGGACTGTTCCTCTGTGGCACGTGAAGAGGAGCACGGGCAGAGCAACAACCTCTGCTAAAAAAGAGGGTGCTGCTACTGCTGCTTCTACCCATTTTCCTAGTAAAGCTATGCTTGGTGACTGTGTATAAACAGAGTCATTTTTTTTTACTATAAAGACAATGCAGTGAATCAGTCCAAATAACCAAATTCTCTACCACTCTATCATTTATGTTAGTATTCTAAGTCAGATCCACAAGCAGTTATTTACAAATTAAACTAGATACTTCAATTTCTGGCAGAGGAAGTTTATACATTTACCATTTTTCTGCTGTGGAACTGATTTCTGTGTTTCTCATGTGAGTTTCTGCCGGATGGTTTGAAAATGCAGGAGGTTATGCATTGCCCTGGAGTTCAATAAAGTTTGGACAGATTTATGGATGAGTGGCATGCTCAGGCATAATACAAACAGAACACAGCCCACAGTACTCCCCAAAATCAGTCAGTTTGAAATCTCTTCCTTTCCTCCCATTTCTTATCAAGAAGAAACATCCCATAGTGTCCTCCACAGCACTGGAATTCTTCTGCTCCATTAAAATCCCCAGACAACTACCTCCCACATATTGCATGTGCTGAGCGCTATTTTTCACGTGGGTGCAGCCAGTCTAAGACAGGAAGAGAGGGTTCATACAAATCTTTTTTAAAGAAAAATAATAGTCCATCTAAAGCAGGTTATATATCTCTTTCTGCCAAAAGGGAAATTAAAAGTTGTCTATAGTTTAAGTAATTCACAGGATTTGAATAGTTTATGAGAAGAATTGGTGAGCCAAGCTGAAGTGTCAGTCTATGAGCTAGGATAACACCTGGAAAGTTAGAGCAATAGTGTGGGTTTTGTGAAATGATTAAACTAAGTTAGCTTAATTCAGAGCAGCAGGAGCAACAGATGCTGTTGCCTGGGTTTATTTTCTTTTGTTTCCAGATGGGGTTAGCGAAATAAACACTAGAACATAAAGAAGATCTGTACAGATGTCGTTCTAGTCCTTCAGCATAGCCCAGCACTGTCCGCCACAGTACATACCATGTGACTTTGGGTCTTGGGCATTCGTTTTCCTCAAGCTAACAATGCTGTGGGATTGTTTTGAGGGTCTTTTCTGAGTAAAGTCAAAGTAACCAACTTGCACATCGCAAATCCCTACAAAAAAGAAATCCTCTCTGGCATTATAGAATGTCAGAGGTACTCTGTGGATCACAATAAATATTTTAATAAACCAGACAGTGCTACCCAAAGGACCTTCTTGATCATTCTGGTCACTATTATAAACATTACTGAGACATTGCAAGCAAAGTTATCCCTGCTTTGCAGAAAAGTCCCCTAGAAAGATAGGAAAGGCAAAAGTGTGAGGAAGTTACCATTTTGCAGTAAGAAATAGGGTTCACACCACTAGTCTGCTTATAATTATGGTGATGAGACTCGCATACTTACTTTCAAATCACTTTTAATTACTTAGTTACTGCACCCAACCAAGAGCAGTGCCCAGCTGTCCTGTGTCCTGCAGAACTGCAAAGCAAGAAACAAGTGCTGCCTTAGCTGTACTGTACAAACAGTACAAAGCTAGGGCAGGCAGCAGGTGGAAAAAAACAGCAAAATGCAAATCAGGTTGTCTTCATCCCCAGATTTCTCTTCACATCATCAGACTAATCTCCACAGAGCAAAGCTATCTGATGCTCCTTATAAAATCAAATTGTATTGGCTCTGACAGGTATTGTTCCCCAATACCGCAGTAAGGTATAGCCAGAGAACATTCTTAACCCTGGAATCCTCTCATGTTTTTCCTAAAATGAATAAATAAATACGTAGTTGTAGCTGCCTTCTGGCTGAATAGGCTTTTAAGGTTTTTTTTTTTTTTATTATTATTATTATTTGCATGCCTAAACTGGTAGCTGAAATATTAAATAATTTTAAAGGTCTAGTTCTCAGAAATTGCTTTTCAAATTACTTCTTGAATGCAGATGCTTAATCTCCTTTAGGGGTTCTGGCACATTAGACATAGACAAGTGTTCTTCTGTAGTGTCAGTCCACCATGAGGTTGACAGGGCGTCTTAAAAAGAATTACCAAGTCCCAATAGTGGGTGTGTCCATTTACCTCCACCCCACATTGCAAAAGGAATGGAATGCCCAGAAAGAGCTCCAGCCAGGATAGACTAAGGGGAAAACTCTGTGAAAAATCAAGCTTGAAAAACAAGTTTTTGTTGATTTAAAACCGTCCAACCAAGCAAACAAACAAACAAACAAAAAAAGACAAACATATGAAAGCATTAGCATCAAATCCCAGGAAAGCAATTATATGGATAGTACTGCTAGTCGTTCAGTTGAGGATAGACCAGGGATTCAGTCATGGCTGCCTTCAGATATTACCGAACCAGACAGCTGCCTAGAACAGAAGACTGCTGTATATGGCTCTAATGATGCAGTTTATTCTGCCTGGAAAATCAGAGCTGCTGCTGCTGCTGAGGGCAATACTGGAGTGTCTGAAGAAACCATCACTGATGGAGTCAGAACAGCTCCCCCACTAATGTCAGCTTTCCACCTCTGTTCTCCCTTCATCTGTGCGGGAACAGCAATTCCATATTTCCCTGCCCTGCTTTACCATTTCAGATCCTTGCCGTCTCATGAGAACCCTGTTATTTGTCCACCTGCTTGTGGCAGCAAAGCCCAAAATTAAATTTAATCTTGCCCTGCTGAGAAGCCAAGGGTTGGCATTGGGTTTAGTGTTCTGTATTGTTTGCAAGTGTCATATCTAAAATATGTTTAATTAAGTTGTGAGTTGTTGATTTCAGGTGACTGTTGATCACACTGACAGGATTAAACAGGTCATTGGTAATCAGGGGCTGAGAACATTGGAAGAAGTCTAAGAATGACTTCAATTATGTAAAATCATGCAGAACCAATAATAATGAAAAATAAATTGTCCCCCCACTCTGAATGTACAGGCATAAGTGGAAACAAAATGGAGAAACAGAACCATACATATTAATGAGACAGCACCATCTAATCAAAACCCATTGTCTTCTGCCAGCTCAATCAACAAATTATTATAGAGGATAATGTTACACTTAGGAGCTCTAAATGTTTATAAACAACCTCAATTATTATACTGCAGTAACTTGTCTTCGAAAGCAATCAGGTTTAATATTTTATCAGAAGAACAGAAGGAGAAATTTGTATAAGCTCAGACAACTACATTGAGAAAGACATTTAGTTATGTTGAATAAAAATGCTAAGTTTTAAATTAATGTATGTGAGTTTTCTGAGTTTCTCAATAGCATAAATAAATAAACACCAAGTTGCCAGTTAAAAGATTGCTCAGAATGCAACAGTCTTAAAACCCAGTAGAGTTCCTGGGAATCTTAACAGATATTTCTGCAAACTATTCTAAAAGTCTCTGAAATTGAATACATTTCTTTCCATTCAGTGAATCCTGTAAATGTCTATAGGACGTCTTTCAAACCAACATATAAATGCTAGTGTCTTACGCAGCATTAATATTTGGGTTTTATTGATTCAGCACTTTAAAATGTTCATTTTGTGAAGCTGTTGTGTTGCATGCTTTCCTTTCTTCCACTGCCTTTTATTCCCAATAGATATTAAGTGATTTTTTATTTCTTTTATTCCCCACTGACCTATGTTGTTTTCTTTTTCAAATTCTCATTATATTTTAAATTCTAAGGTTATGCACTACCTTTAGGATTTCTGATAGATTATGTAGTTATATTTGAATTTTTCATAAAGTAATATGTATATGTGTGTCTTTGTATGTTAGACATTTTATGTACATTTGCATCGTATATTGGTTACAGCTCTTCTGCAAAGCAAACACTTTCAGTCCATCCCATGCATCCCTGTGCATAGCGTATTTATCAAGTTAGAAATTCTTCTACGTGCACATATTTATGCATAAAAAAGCATGAATTTTGCTCAACTTGAAACACAAAAATTTCACATCTCTGAAGATTCTATTTCAACATACTTCATTTCATAGTAAAAGAAGGCTTTGTTTCTGATACTAATTAGGCAGTGCTGGTTCGGGGTTTTGTAAAGTTATTTTATTTTGGAAATATCATATGTTACTATATTTTAATGAAGAAATTTCTATATGCAAGACCCCTATCTGTAGCTAAGAGGAAAGACAAGTAAATGTGAGCAAGTATTGCAAGCAATGAAATGGTAAAAAAATAACTTTTTATTTACTTCTTGCAACAAAAGTTAGAGGTTTTACAATTAGCAGTTAAACTGAGCTCTTAACAAGTACTGAAACCCAGAAAGAACACTAAAATTGTAATTGGCTTATTATCAGCATCTGTATAAACAGTCAAGATGTACGAGTCAGTTGTAGGCCAAGCTATTCAGAATCAGTCAACGTGTTCTACCTCTGTAGCCAGTGATGAGGCTTCCACTGAATTCACTGCAAAAACATTTGGGCTAACGCTGACAGCTCTACCAAATTTCTCTGAAGTGTGTTTAAAAGCTACAAATATATCTTCATTAGGTGCAACCCAGCTTTCAGATACAAGATTTAAAGGGCATTAATATAGAAGGAGTTTTTCATCTCCACTTCCTGTGAACCTGTACCTAATTGAAATAAATATGTATAATTGTAAATGGCTGTAGTCATTCCCAGCAAGACTAACCCATGCCTCTGTATTCCCTTTGGCAGCCGCTATAAAAACATTTTATCATTGAGTGATGGGACTGTGAAATCACCTTCGCTTTCTACTTCTTTATTTTCTCTTCTCTTTTTCTCCCTGACCCCATGAGACAAATTATCTAGTGACAAGCAGAATTATTCAGAAATGTTAAAGGCCTATCATGTTATTTAAACACTGAAAAGAGGCAGAGAGATCTAAGCCTAGGAGTGACAGCTGTGACTGCTGGGATTTGTTGCCAGCTCTGGGAATGGCTTGTTCCACAGGCTTGCCAACTTTTGTAGCCTATCTGTAAAATGGAACTAACATTTTTTGATGTCATAGAGCTAAGCATTTTTAAGTACTTTGAAGATGCAAAGAGCTTTAATAGTGTTAAGTATCACATTTTAGCTACATAGACCAAAGAAGAGAGTTTGGGATTTTTTGTGTGGTTGGTTGGTTGTTTTTTTACTTTTTCCCAAAGAGACCCTATAATCCAAATTAAACTTGATTCTGGCCTGACTATGAATCTGAAACGAGTGACGAACACAAGAATCATGTTTTCAAGGGACATCCATGCCTAAGCAGAGGAGTATTAGCCTATGGTTTCTTTGGAACTTGCCTTAAGGAATATGTGCTTTTTCTTCTTTTTTTTTTTTTTTTTATCTTTTTCTGCCTGTTTTTCATTATTTTTTGTCCCAGTTCCATGATAAACTTTTCACTTTTACTCTTTATCTCCTCAAAGTTTAAGAAATGTTAAAAGACAAGGGTGATATGAAATAGATCCTATGATTTTTTTTTTTCCCAGAAACTATTAAAGAATGGTATTCTGAGGCCGAAGTAGAACTGAAGCCATCAAAATCAGAAGCACGACACTGTGATGTCAGGACTACTAGAGATGACTAAGTCTATAGAACCATTTTTCAAGGTACCTCCATGCAAAATTCCCTGTGTTGAATTAAAATAGATTCAAAATGGTGCAGAGAAGCAATTAAAAGTTATCCAGGAAGCATAAAAACTATTTATGTGATAGCAGTAAAGACTGATCTTCCCAGTGCAATGGAATACAGCACAGAAAGACTTACATTGACACAGATTGAGGGAGGTACAACTGCATCATACAGCACCTAACAGAAATACAAGTTTAGACCTAGAAAACAAAGTAGGACATAGAAGACAGGGGATCTTGTATCGAATTATTTCCAGATCATGAAAATTTCCTTTCCAAAAAGGTACTGCTATTCTGCATCCTATTCTGGACCTCGTTCAGCTTGCTCAGGCATTTTTATGTTCCATTCTATGGCGGACAATGTCCCTAAAGGAGCTTGCTTTGTGTAAACAGCAAAATGAAGACAGAGAAGGTGTCCCAGTTTGCCACAGGTGTATATTTTTGCTTTAATGTAAGCAATAAACCAAAGGTCTGAAAACCTGTATTAGGGAACACACACCGAAGCATATGTTGATGTTGGTGTAAACGGGCCTGAAAAGCTGGAGTACAGCTTATTTTGGAATAATTATTCCTGTAATGGAGGAATTATAAATACATAAGGTGGATAATCAAATAACCTCACAGTATCAAATTTAGTGTTCTAAATGCAATTATGAGTAATGGATATTCGTAGGAGACTTGTTAAGAGAAAGAATGAAAATGTAGAACAATAACAGATGCAAGTGTAACCACTGTACATGAAATACCATAATAAACTACTAATATAGATTTATTTCACATTTCTGTGTGTAGTGAGGTATGTAACCAAACAGCACATAGAACCTTCACAAAGAGAATGAGGCAAACATAGTAGTTCTTCACCTCATATGTAGTCTGTAACTAAAGGTGAACAGATGACAACTGTTCATCATTTCTCAGCACCTGATATCTAGAGTTACCAGCTGAAGTTATGTATCATCTTATTTTAAGGCAAATGAAAAATCTTTTTCCACATAGCACGTAAACTGAGAAAAACTTGCCATATGATTATGTGGATGCTGTATATGTATCATAAAGACAAAGAAATGGAAAGAGAGGCCATCAGTATTTAGTCCAAATACAAATTTATCAATATTGTATATCTGGCTTAGAAAATCCCAAAATCATTAGCAGCATTCTGGAATTCCATGCTCAGTCTACAGAGAGAGTATGAGGAGAAAGGATTGAATTTCTGAGGATACTGGAAACAAATGCCAAGTCTCAAGGAGCGCATTCTGGGCAAAGGGTCTGCACCCACAGAGGCAACCAGTAACCCCAGGAGGAGGTTACTCAGCCATATTCTTGACAGTTCAATCCCTATGTTTCTCTTCTTTATGGATTCCTCGACTGCCTTAAGAAACTTCACCAGCACTACCTAAAATGCATCATCTCCAGGCAGCCAGTTTGAAATAATCCACTGAGAGAAAAGTTTCCAGTCTGTCACTTTATTTTCTGAACTGTGCCTTAGCTTCTGCATCCTTCTGTGAAGAAATTGAATTTATGCGACTTAGTCTCAGTACCAATCAGTGAGATATGGCCAAAACACTTAAGAATCAAACACTGATTTTAACAAAGGCAAGGTGCCTAGTAAAAGTGAAGATCTAGGTGAAAGATGAAGAATTTATTCAAACTTTAAAAAAAACAAAAAAAAACCCAAAAAAACCCCAAACCAACCAAAACCCCCCAAAAACTCAGAAAAACCATGGATTTGGATTTGAGATTTAAGATAATATTTGAGCTCGCTCTGTTTCATTTTTTTCTGAAATAATTTACCGCTGAAAATAGGTGGTTTATAATTGAAATGCCAGCAGACCTATAATTCTAGAGATAAAATTGGTAGTGCCATAATATATCATGGTTTTCCATTGAAGACAATTAAGTTCATTTTGCTGTGTTGCCGAATTGTAATTTACAGTACATCTGCAAATTCTCAGAGGGAGGTAAGTAAGGATTGGTTATATCATAGCTAATTAGTAAAAGATAAATAATGAAAACTCATACCTTGTTTGTTGCTTTTCTTTCTTGAAAATATCTTGAAAATGCTGACTTTACTTCACAGAGCATGAGATTCATGTGTTTGGAGGCTATCTGTATTTTCACCCTGTGTCTGTACTCTCTTCTTCACAGCTGTCATAAATATTCTGTAACACTTCAAATTTTATGACACTAATTACATGTAAAATGCTTGTGTAACTAATATGTAAGTATATTGTAAGCTTGTGCACAGCTAAATGAACTTCTAGAGAAATTGCAATGCTTCTTTGTAAATTATATAATTATACTCTGAGTTGTATTAGAACTAAAAAAATGTGCACATATTGTACAATCCCCAAACGCACTTAAAGAGTCCACATAGTGTTAGAACTGATTCACGGTTCCTGCTGCTCAGTGGCATAGGAATTACAGAAGGTGTTAGCCCATCACTCCACCTCAGCATTTTATCAGTGGGTAGTGTATTTCTTATAGTCAGAAATACAAACTTTGATGTATTGCAAAATGGTTTAAAACTGCACTTGTGATTTACTTCATGCTCATATCAAATGAATGATTTGTGCTCAAATTCTATTTAGAGATAATTAAAAGAAACCCCCAAAAATTCTATGTATTTCTTTCAAAATATCCTGTTATTTCCCACGCAGGCAACATATAATGTCATTTTCTGGCAAATTTACAGCAAATGAGCCTACATTACATACTATGGACTCAATGATCTTAAAGGTCTTTTCCAACCTAAATGATTCTATGAAGACAGGCATATACACCTAATAAATCTGGACAGACAAGGCAACATTCACCTATTTTTTGCCCACCTCATGGCAATCCACCCTTCAAAGCTATCTATGCTTTGCTTCTCTGAGACAGAGAAACAGAATCTCAATACTCCAGCTCTCAGACTGTTTCTGGAATATCCAACTTTTTGGATACCTCATGGTTTTGAGATTGTTGGTGTTTGTACTAGGGTCAGTACTGACCTTACCTTGTATTTTCCAGGTGCTCTATTGGGATGTAGAGCATTTGTCTCAATCCATTTTAAGACTGAAAAAAAATCTTCTGCTTACCACAAAGAAGTAAACCTTCCTCTTCAAACTCCCAAGTAGCTTAGGTGAACCACATTCTCAGAATCTCACTGATGATTTCAGCTTTCTGGTCTTAGCAGTTTTTTCCACAGACCTTTCTAAACACATTATAGTCCTATTTAACACACACACACAAAACGCTCCCAACAACAACAATAACAAACAAAAAAACCCCACAAACAAAAAAGACAAAAGAGATGGAACATTGCTTGAAGAAGAGACTGACTTTTTAAAGTTCAGTGCCCTTTGCTCTCCCGTGGAAGTTTTCCATGAAAGTGTATCTCTGTTAAAGGAAGCAAAGCCTAAACTACTACAAATGGTTGAAAAGGTAGGTGAATCAGAACTCGTCCTTTAGTATTCTTAGAGCTTTTTTACCAAACAACTCTATGGTCAGCTTTAGTGGATGATCGCTGATGTCTATCACATGTCTCATTTTTTGCAAAGGTAATCTCTTTTCTTGACAGAATATTTTTCTTGCTTAAAGCTTCTTAATCAGCAAAGATTGAGTGCATTTGAAAAAGAGAATATCTCTCTTTAATTATTCAGTCTGTGCTACTATCACTTTGGGATCACAGCCTAACATGAGAGACAAATATTAAGATAAAAAGCTACACTTACAGATTGGAATTGGCTGCTTGCAAGAAATATGTAGAGTGTGTTATAAACACATGCCAAATTCCTGTTACACAGACAAATTTTCCCAAATTGTCACAGATTAAAGTATCAGAGTACTAGCAATCATCTGCCTATGTCCAGTAACAATATTTTGGAATTTCCTACTCTAAGTACCAATTCCCCACACAAGAAAAGATATTCCATCTGCCTTGACTACAACGTAAAAGCGAAGGAACAAGTTGGCCTGAAGCAGCCCCTCTTCTCAGACTACAGTTCTGCTGGCGGTAGTACATCCTCTTTCAACAGAAGTGGAAAAGAAATGATGATAAAGGCAAACACACACACACACACACACACAAAAGGAGAAAAAGAAAAAACCCTATTGCCCTTTCTGAAACAATAATCTCTGCAGGGATGAAAGAGGAGATATCAGCCTGCCCTCCATGAAAAATAAAACAAAGGCAGGTGCTACACCAAATATTCCTGTACATCTAGTGGGAGGTAATTGAATTAAAAATAGCTGCCCTGAGGTGAAAATAGTTACTCTGCCTGTATTTGTTGCCCTAAACCAAAGGCAAGGCTTCTGGCTATATGACACAGTTTCAGGAACTACTTTTTCCCCCTCGGGCAATATTTTACAGCTGCAACCCCAAGTGCCAGAGTTTACCATAAAGATACCAATAATGACACTTGTGAGGGTCATTTCCAGGGATTGCAAATGAAAACTGGATTGGATGGGGTTTATGGAAAGGCAGAGTTCAGGCTGTAGGACTTGGGGCATACTTGGGATCTTGAAGACAAAAGGAAGGACAGTGAAATGAGAACCCTCAGAGGAAGACAGTCTTAAAAGAAGGCTTTTCAGTAGAAATAGGTAGGAAGGCAGGTAGCTTACCAGGAGGATTCAGAAAGGACACAAATTAGTTGAATATATAGGACACATAAGAAAGGAGGGAGGAAAGATGCCTAAAACATTACATTCAGGAATGAAAATGAGGGCAAAAAACACAGGCTGTGTAGGAATATTGGTTAAAGTGATATCATATACTATCATCCCTTGTTCCTATCCAGAAACATACTGGCTTACACTTTCTAGATGTATTTTCTCAACATCTGGCACTAGCTGATCTTTGCAGTTTGTGAGGAAACACACCTCACAGAATCATAGAATCATAGAATGGTTTGGGTTGGAAGGGACCTTAAAGATCATCTAGTTCCAACCCCCCTGCCATGGGCAGGGACACCCTCCGCTAGACCAGGTTGCCCAAAGCCCCATCCAACCTGGCCTTAAACACGTCCAGGGATGGGGCGTCCACAACCTCTCTGGGCAACCTGTTCCAGTGCCTCACCACCCTCACAGTGAAGAATTTCTTTCCAACATCTAATCTAAATCGACCCTCCTTCAGCTTAAACCCATTACCCCTTGTCCTGTCACTACACTCCCTGATAAACAGTCCCTCACCAGCTTTGCTGTAGGCCCCTTCAGGTACTGGAAAACCTGAGTTTGCAAGATCCTAGAATTTTTCTCTGGCTGGATTTATGCATAATGCAGTTTTATTTGTCTGTTTTTCATTGAGATCAAGTCTGCTTTGTACTTAGCAGATTCCCCTGCGCTTTGTGTAAACACTAGATAAAGTTCAAGAGAAAACAAGCTTTGTTCTGGCAAATTAAAGGGTTAAGGTCTTGATGACAAAATCAGAAAAAAGGTTCCCATGATGGAAAACAATCAAAAAAACTCCACCATTGGTTAAAACTCAACATTAAGGGTCATTTAGGCTATTTCATAACTCACCTAACAGCATGTGGGTAACTTGTCTGTTACCCAGCAGGGCTGTATCATCTCTCTGTTCAAATGTAGAGTGCACTTTTTTTTCTCTTTTCCATTTATTCTGCTTCTTTCATTACTCTTTTCTTGGTGTTTTATAATCCATTAGGAAGATAGTTTGAGTAATGGAAATCTCTTTCATAAATATGGTTCCGATAGCTAAAAGTTTTTCACTTTAAATACAACCAAAATCTTCAATGTGGGCTCTTAGGACTGAATAATTGCAAATAAAATTATTTTTCTTCTCTTTGGGAAGATATTGCAAGACCATCAGATTGCTACACTACTTTGCAAACAGTATCTCTTAGAAACTTTACATTTTGCACACATTTTATTAAAATTAATCACAATCTCATTGTTATTTCTTCAAAGAGACCACACAGAACATAATGGATTAGCTGTCAGATGTGTTTCTTTTGCATACCATTACCTTTTATCATTTCAGAACCTCTGACATCATATGAGGGAGCACATCCCTGAAGAGAGAAGGGGAGCAGGACATAAAAACAATCCTATCCCAATCTGAACCTTAGATCAGATTGCTCACAAAGGGACACTCTATGCTGCTAAGGAGTAGCCTTAAACATTGGATCCCTGGTCATCTGCATTGCTTAATGATTATCTTGTTCCCTGGCTATGTTTTACACTACTCTAACTGGCAAAGAAGACAAGTTTGTCTAGAAGACAGATCTATTAAAGAAAGAGCTAATCCTATACAGTGTGGATGCAAGTCAGTCTTAATTGCTCAGTTTCAGAGTCAAGGATCAGTCCCCAATCATCTGTCACTTAGCCACATTGACATAGTCAACAGAAGACTAAATGAAGAGCATTTTAAAAGATGTAAAGGTGTGCAGGGAGCACAAGAGGCAAATTAGAAGAAAATGTTAATGGTAGTTTTGTTATCAGAGCACTTCAAAGCCATTGTGCTAGGTGTGATAAAAGTACAGAACAAAAAGATAAGCTTGACCCACACAAAGCTTGCAATCAAATTTATAAGGCAAGAGGCCAAAAATGGATGTTGTCAGACAGCAGGGGATGAAGAAAGTAAATTCTGAGATAATACTCCCCAGTAGTACTGGAAAGGCTCATTATTGGAAAGCAATAGATAGTACCAGTATTTTTTCAGGACCATAAAAGCAAAAATAGGAGGCTTACAAAGAAGGAAAAACAATGAAAAGTAAAGCAAATAACAAAAAAAGATGAGAAAATAAGAGAAGAGGTGTCACTCATTCTCCTCAACTACATTCACAAAAATATTTCCAAACCCAAGTATTTTCATCCTCAACTTGGGACTTTCTGGACATATTCTTAGTGTTATTTTGTAACTTTTATGATTAATTAACTGATGGTAAATTACTGAATTTACCAGTAGTTTCCACTAAATATTTTCCTGATTTTTATAGTTACTTAGTTGAAGGAGAATTAATCTCAAAGGATACAATAAATTTGTCGGTATTTCCTAGAACAATTAGATATAATAATTATTCTTATATGAAGTTAAAATCTTTATGCTGCTGTTAGAAATAATTGTTACGTATCAAGGTAAAGATGGCCATCAATTACTCCTGGTGAGATACAAGAGTGTATTAACACGTATTGAATATGCAATCTTCAGAATGCCATTACAATTAAATGAATGATGGTGAGTCTATTTGCTGTGATTTCTGTTGTTAATAAACTGACTTTTTGTTCTTCAAAGGAAGCTACATAATATTGCTCAAATTTTTATGATTTTTATAATATTATTCAGATTTTTCTGATCCCCAGTGATAGGAAGAGTGGATGTTTCTATTCTCCCATCTGGAGGGTCATAAGTACACTAGAAGAAGCACCATATGAAAGCAGAATGTGCATTATTACCAAATGCACAGAAAGTCAGATGCCTGCACAGCCTGTGGGCTGAAACTTAAAACTGATGCCCCCAAGGTTAGACAATATTATTCACCCGGCTAAACAAATTGTAAAAATAAGGATCTGTTTTGGGAATATATTTAATCTCCTTTTGGAAAATATCCAGAAGTTTGTATCACCTTCCATCCTCAAACACTCAGTGGGTGCAGGAGTTGTGGCTAAGTATAGGTGGCAATCCCATTTAAGATGCTCCACTGTATCTTCATCTTGATACAAGAAAGAAATTTGCGCTGAGAACAGTAACTCACTGGAATAACTTCCCCAGGGACATGATAGAGTCCCCATCACTGAAGGTTTTCAGGATGCGATTTGACAAAGTACTAGATAATCTCATCTAGGCTCCCCTTCCCATGAAAGTTTGGACCAGATGATCTTTTGGGGTCCCTTCCAACCTGGGCTGTTCTATGATTCTATAACTGTACCTGTGGTGGGTTGACCTGGGCCAGCTGCCAGACAACCATCCAGTCACTCTTCTCAACAGAACAGAGGGACAAAATAAGGTGTAAAAGCTCATTGAGGATCAAGATAAAGACAGGGAGATCACCTACAAATTACCATCATTGACAAAACAACTTGACTTGGGAAAAGTTAATTTAATTTAATGTCAATAGATTTGTATAGTGAGAAACAAAGACAAAATTAAAACACTGGGCACCGCTGAGAAGATTCTGCCTCCATATCATGCAGTTATACAAATCATAAGATCCCCTCTGAGCCTTCTCATTTCCAGGCTGAACAATTCCAGCTTGCTCACTGTCTCCTTGAACGTCAAAGGCTCAAGTCCCTTCATCATGTTTGCAGCTCTTCGCTGGACTTACTTCAGTCTATGTTTGTCTTGCACTGGGAAACCCAGAACAGGACCACGCAGTCAAGGATGTGTCTCATCAGGGCTGAGCAGAAGGGAAGGGTCACCTCCCCCACTCTTTTTTGTCCTTCTTAAAAACAAGACCAATTTTTGCTTTCTTATATGCTTCAGTAACCTCTCCCAATTTCCATGATCTTACAAAGATAATTAAGAGGCCTCGCATGACATCAGCCATCTCCCTCAGCACTTGTGAGTGCATCCCATCAAGTCCTATGGACTTCTATTCAGAATCACAGAATAACAGAATGGTAGGGATTGGAAGGGATCTCTAGAGATCATCTTGTCCAACCCCCCTGCTAAAGGAGGATCACATAGAGCAGGTTACACAGGATGGCGTCCAGGTGGGTTTTGAATATCTGCAGAGAAGGAGACTCCACAACCTGTTCCAGTGCTTGGTCACCCTCAAAGTAAAGTTTTTTCTCATGTTCAGATGGAACTTCCTGTTTTCCAGTTTCTGCCTCTTGACGCTTGTCCTGTCACTGGGAACCACTGAAAAGAGTCTGGTCTCATCCTCTTGACAGCCACCCTTTAGATATTTATAAGCATTGATGAGGTCCCCTCTCAGTCTTCTCTTTCCCAGGTTAAGCAGACTTTCACAGTGGTTTCAGGGATATAGGATTCCTGAAGGTCAGGCTTACTAGTAAAGACCAAGATGAAGACAACTTTGAGTACCTCATCTTTTTCCATGTCCTTTGTCATCAGGCCCCTTATCCCATTCAGCAGTGGGCCCATATTTCCCTTAGTCCTCCTTTTGCTGCTGATGTACCTGTAGAAGCCCTTCTCATTGGCCTCTGTGTCCTTTACCAAATTCAGCTACAGGTGGGCCTGCTTTTGCTATCCAAACCTGACTCCTTCATGTTCAGACAGTATCTCTCTGGTCTTCACAGGTCACCTGTCCCTTCTTATACTTCTTTTACACTTCCTTTTTATGTCTGAGTTTAGTCAACATTTCCTTGCTCATCCATGCTGCTGCTGGTCCTGCTCAACAGCATTGAACATTCATCTTGGAGGAGGCGGTCCCTGAATATCAACCAGTTCTTCTGGACCCCTCTTCTCCCCAGGGCTGTATCAGGTTATCATTAATACAATCCAGAAACCTCCTGGATTGCTTGTGCCTTGCTGTCTTGTTCTTCCAGCATATAATGGGCAGCCTATACCACCTTAGGTCCTGAGTTCAGGTGCCAGACTTTTAGATATATAAAGATACACAAGATGAAACCATTTATTTGTCCATTACAGGATAGCCTGTAATTGCAGAGAGTCTATAGAGCTGTTATTAGTCCTATGTTCTTCTACAGTAACACATAATAAATGGACCTGCTATCCCTTCTCCTTTTCTATCTTCCAGCCACCTTCTGTGGTCAGAAGGGAAATAAATGTCAGGAGGCATCAAACTATTGTTTTTTTTCAACTTGAGTACACAAGTTCAAGAGTCACCAAGCTTTTTTTCTTTCATTATCATGAAATGCAACTTTATATCACAACTAACCTTTGTTCTACATGTATTTGCCAAAGACTATTGCCCATAACAAAAGTGTTTTGTTTTGTTTTCTATCTGAATTCCATTTTTAAAAAATATCTACACCAAGCCTGTTTGTTTATTTCCAGGGAGGTAATTCTGAACTATGTTATCCTTTGAATCAATAAAAACATCAACCTGAAGTTAGAAAGCTGTAAGCTATTTATCTCCTGTACTCTTCTGTAAAGGCGCTGAGGGGGAGACATTATTTTAACATATTGCTATTCACTCCAAAAGCTGAAGTATATGCCCAGTAATTGTTATTAATTGTTATTAATTATTCATTTCATGACTGTATTACAAAGGGAAAATAAAGTACTGTCCAACTACAACAAATCCAACTTCAAATCTCAGAGTTATATTTAAAATATGAATCTGTTTCCCCCAGGCTGTAATTGTAGGACTTGGATAGCACTTTGATGGAAATCATCTGACTTTGTCTCTCTTTCTCAGCTGGTCAGCAGCTTACTAGCAGCACAATCCATAAGGATTTCTTAATTTGCACATACTGTCTACACCACATGAATCAGTTCCTTATAGTGCTGCCTTCAGTGGACAAGTAATGCCAATATCTACTAGTTCAGAAATTCAAGTCCAGACCGTAAAAAAAAAAAAAAAAAAAGGGCTTTAGGGAAGAAAAGGAAGTACTGATGATTCATGGTTGCTTCTGCTCTAAAATAAAGGATAAAGGTAGAGGGAAGCCTGAGGTTATCATAGGTTTATTCTAGCTTTAGTCACTACCGTCTATCAATAACTAAGTATAGTCAGGCTAGTATTTCTATGTGCTCCAACTATAACTCAGTGCTTGAAAATTGCTGTATGCAGTAGGTCTCTCTCACCTACCAGTAAACACTGAGTTCTAATTTAAAGCAATTTCAGTGTTATCCAGCCCCATACACAATGGGAATTGATGATCAGCTCTTTCACCTGTTTCTGTTCTTTGTGACAAATTGATCTGATAAACCAGAAAATTAAACTGTGTCTGGAGGAGCCAGACTAAACTCCATAAAAAAAATAGTAGAAATAGGACAAATACTTATTTGGATCAGACAAGCATTTTGATGAAAGCTTAGCTATAAATCATAGTTACTAATCATACACTACAGTGTTCAGAATGACATACAACACACTGTTAAACACAGATGTGAAAAGGAGTCAGCACAAATTCAAAAAGAAATAAAAGCAGGAGTTGTAAACTTGTAAAAAAGTTTGATTATCCTTTTAATTATGTAACCTACCCTGAAATCTTCCACTGAATTAATGAGGGCATACGGCAATCTTCTCCAAACAATGAGGAAAAAAGTAATAACAACAATAACACATCAGAAACTAGAAATCATACCAGTGACTTAGGTGACAAATTTCACACCTGGAATAACAAACAGCAAAAAGAGTGAACACTTTGAGAACATTGTATATACTGTAAATTGTCTACTTATAAATAATACGTAGATATACTAGCAAAAAAATTGATAAAATGTGTTATAAGTTGCAAAACCTCAATATGGAACTGTTTATATATTGTCAAAGCATAGAATTTTCTGCACTGAACTGAGCTACTAATATCCCACAAAAGATATAATATTCCTGAAAAGAGTAAAAAATGCAGTAGCTAGCTGGTTATTGAGATGGAAAATATTTCCTGTTTCACAAGAGGTACCGTTTTATGTCTTGAAGAATCATACTGTATTGCTCTTCTCTTTCATAAATTATTGGGAGTAAAGAAATTAGTGACTCCTTTTAAAGTTACTTCATTCTACTGAGAGACATGAAGTGTTTAATCCCATAGTATTCTTCATTTAGGAAATTCCACTGACCTCAGAACTCAAGTCTAGATATATACAAGAAAGGTAACTTTTATCTATTTTTTTTTTTCCCATGGGCCTTTCCTGATGCTTGCCCAAGTAAAAATGCCATCCACCTTTTCTATCAGGCTACAGAACACAAAAATCAGTGCCTCAGAGTCTGAGCTTTGTCTGCATTCATTTCTACTGTGTGCAAGAACTGTAATGAGTTTGCATTGAATTTGGATTTCACTGATGTAGGAAGAAAGATTAAAAATCTTCACCTCACTGAAGTCCTGAGTTACACTGAAGTAATTTCCTTTTTAAACCATGTGCAGCAATTACTCTGCATCACAGGGGTAGCACTGGAAGGCTAGTTATGTTTTGATTCTCCTTACTGCTCATATGTCTTTAACTCTCAGACAGATATTATCCTCTTGGTATCAGGGACTTTAAAAACCAAAGAAAAAGATGAGCCTTCAAAGGGTTCTAAAAAAAAAAAAAAAAAGGAAATGTCTGCTTGATTATATTATGTTCCCTTAGGTCTTTATCCAAAGCCCACTGAAATTAATGGATAGACTCTGATAAACTTCAGAAGGCTATAGGTCCTTATTTTTTATCTGTTCCTAGTGCTATACAAACAACCACCTTTTAAAATTGTGAGATAGGGTGAAGTAGGGTGCATAGAGCCTTCCTGTTCTTCCTTGTGAGGAATCCAGGCAAACAGGAGCTTCAGAATTATGTAATATCAAATGTAACTGAAAAAAACCCCAAAACCCCAAAACCAAAAAACAATCCATAAAACACAGTAACACAGTTTTCATTGTCCTTGAGAGAAAACAAAATTATAAGTGTAAAGTGATGGTCACTCACAACATTTAATCATCCACAATGCTCTTCCAGCATACCCAACACAGCTGAATTACTACAAATGAGGATGTTACAGGTTTTTGAATCCTTCCTTCTAAGTAATCTGAACAGACTAGAAAAAGCACTCATTTAACTACAGAAATTTCCTGAACTGGCATATTGAAAAAGACCCACTTCATCGTCTCATTCCCACTTCATCCCTCCCTCAAAAAAGCAGATATTTACTTGTATTTTGCAAAGAAGGTTTGTCTCACTGTACCTTTCTTTAAATCAAGATATGAGAGGACAAAAACCCAAAACTGCTGTTTTGCCCTTTGTTCACAGCAAGACAAATGTTTTTCTCTAGTCACTCACTGACTGAGATTCTGAGAGCTTGCTTGTTCACAGAAAAAAAAAAATGTATAGCCAATAGGAGTATTATAATTTGCTAGCATTATAATTTGGCAATGCAAGCTTTATGTCAATCAGTCACCCTCTGCTACTTCGTATGAACATGACTGTTGGGAAAGGCTTTGATCCACCCTGGCACCTGAAGTTGAGAGAAGTATCAAAGTCACTCTACCACAGAGATGAAAGTGAACATTCATCTGTAACACAACAAATAGAAATAGATAAGCACAGAAAACAAGACACACAGCTAAGTGCTTTCCCATATCTAGTATACATAAGCCAACTAACTGGTGGCATTACATTCAACTGAAAAAAAAAAGGGAGTCTTTGTATTATAATAGCTCTTTGCAGGTTCAGAACTAAGATGACAGCTGGAGGAGGGATGGTGCTATTTTTTATCCTGAGAGTGTAGAAAGACGAGGGAGATGATACAGCACTCTATTAATTCCTGTTCAGAAAGTGCTAGTCTTTCTCTTAAGTTAATATGGGAAATATGGTTCGCGGTAGTGTGTTCCAATATGCTACATAGCCATTGGTTATTACAGTTGATATTGCAAAAGCCATTCTAAGAGAGTGGCTGCATTACTTTCCCTGTACATATGAATTTTGGTTTTTGGCAAGGTCAGGAAGAAATAAGAGTATTTATGTGACTCTGAAACTAAAAATAAGTTAGCAAAAAATTTTAAAATGTCATTTCAATTGGAGTAAATGTCAATTTTCCTACCAAATGGAAGAGGGTTACAGGCATCAAAATAACAATGAGTCTTCAGATACTGTATACAGTATATTATGGTTATACCTGGTGCCTCCCACATTCAAGATTGGCTCTGCTAGTATGTGCCCTGAGACTCGTGATGATCCTGTGTTAGAGTATAAAGTACTTTAAAACCACAATTCTGCTTCACATCCCATGATACCAGGCACTCCAAACACAGTGATTTATGAGAACTAAAATATTTTCTCAGGTCTTCAAGCAAGTATTGGTATGGCTCACAATAAAGATAACTGGCAAGCAACATCTCCAGAAAAGAGGAGTGACAGGAGAATCTACGGAGTCATAAGCAATTCTGTGTCAGCATGGACCAGAGAACACATTAAGCCCTTGTAAATGATTATAAAGATTATAAAGAAAAGACCGACCAAAACATTACGCATCTCACTGAAATTGCTAGGAAAAATGAGACATGAGTCATGAGACAACCTGAAGACATTCTTCCATTCCAATCTCATTGTAAACAAGGTGTGCTTTACACAGAAACAGTAATTGTCTTAACCTGTAAATTTCTTGCACAGTGAAATTGGAAAACAGTCATCAATGTCCACTGTGAAGTTTTATTCTGGAAAAAATATTCCAAAATGAAGAACTTCAACTATTTATCTGCAACAGAAAAGAATTAAACCTTACTCTTCAGAGGAATGATCTTCCCCAGCATCTTCAGCATCTTCCTACCCAATCCTTACTTAATACCTTTTATCTCCATTCCAGAGCATATCGGGTTTTTCTGTGCTGAACTCAGAGTTGTGGACTTTAGGGCATGATTTCCAACTAAGCATAGATAAGGTCCCATGCCAGAAAGAACTAAAAGGGTCAACTGAACAGACAGAAAGTGGTAATGATTAGCAATGACAGAATCGCTCAGTGGTTGAGATTAGAAGGGGCTTCTGGAGATCGCTCAGTCTAACCTTCCCTGGTCAGAGCAGGGTCAGTAAGAGCAGATTTCTCAGGAGTCTTTCCAGTCCACTTTTGAATATCTCCAAGGGTAGAGACTCCACAGTCTCCCTGAGCAACCTGTTCCAGTTTTTCACCACTCTCAGAGTAAAATATTTTTTCTTATGTTCCTGTATTTTATTTTGTGCCTATTGCCTCTTATCTTTTCAATGGGATCACTAAGAGTCTGGCTCCATCTTCTTTACTTATCTCCCTCCCCCCAATCAGGTATTTATGCACATTGATAAGATCCCTTTAAGTCTTCACTTCTCCAGGCTGAGCAGTCCCAGCTCTCTCAGCATCTCCTTGTACATCAGAAGTTCCAGTGCCTTCATCATCTTTCTGGCCCTTTAACAGCATGTCCTTGTCTCTCTTGTACTGAAGAGGCCACAGTTCAACCCAGCACTCCAGATATGTCTCACTAGTGCTCAGTAGAGGAAAAGAATCACCTCCTTCTACCTGTTTGGCAACACTCTTCCTCATGCAGCCCAGGAAGCTGTTGACCCTCTTTGCTGCAAGGTCACATTGCTGGCTCATGGACAACTTGTTGGCCACGAGGACTCCCAGGTCTTTCTTTACAAAATTGCTTCCCAGAGAGTCAGTCTGCAGCCTTGGTGCATGGGATTGTTTCTCCCCAGGTTCAGGAGGTCTTGGCATTTGTTGAACTTCATCAGATTCTTTTTTGCCCATTTCTCCACCCTGAGGTCCCTCTGGATAGCAAGACAACCATCTGTCATATCAACCAATATTTCCAGTTTTGTAAAGCAATTCCTTATTCTTTTCTGGACAGAGGAAGTGCTCCTCTAGAATACATGAAAAACATGCTACTTAATCAAGAGAGATAGAGGCTTCTTTTCATTCGCCTGTGAAATAAGAAAGACCTTTGTCTTCAGTTACAAAATATTTTTGCTGGAATAGCTGGGGTATCTACCCACTGTCTGTGCTGGAAGGAATAAAAATATGACTTGTACCCTAATCTCAGGATACTATCCAAAATCTTTTGGGCAAAGATCATGATAGCCTTCAGTGACTGAGAAGATTAACTGCCACATATGCCATAGACTTCAAACTACTCTTCTCTGAGTTTTTATTCCCCTGCAAGCACACCATTTCAGAGACAGGATTAGATATGGTATTCCAGCTCTTAAATTGCTGCATAGTATCACCCAGACATAGGTTGAAGGAGTAATTTTGGTAAAAACGGTACTCAGTGAATGCTCAGTTCCTAGGCTAGGAAGAGCTTCTGCCAAAGAAACACACTATTGGAAAAGAAATGTACATTCCACTTTGTCAACTCAAAATACTGCGTATCAGGCAGATATCTATGATTTCAAAAGACTCTGGACTATTTATTGTCTCTAAAGAGGACAGGAGGTAGAATCTACCTAACAGCTATAGCTAGGTGTCATTCTTTGATTGAATAACATTCAGTTTTATTGCATTACACTAGTGCAAGTAACCTAAGCACATTTGTGTCTGCAGTTTTGATGAAAATTTCAAGTCCATACTGAAATCTTTACAACCTCCTGTTGCAGTTCATGGAGTTTCCACCTTCAATATCTCTCAGGGTTTCAGTTATCCACTCAGTCTTTATTTTTTTTTTTTTTTCATTTTCAATTTCACATTTCCATTTTTTTCCACATTAATTTTCATTTCAGTCAGTACAAGTAGATTGATAAACCTAGGTAACATGAATCTGACCCCACCAATCCATGACTCTTCACCAAAGGATACTGGAAATAAAGGAAGTCTTTGTCTTATTTCTATCAGTTGTCCACCATACAGTGTACATGGCTGTCATTAACAAAGATTTCAGTCTTGTCCTCTTAAGACTCACTCGTGAAGTCATATTTCTTTAAACTAATGTTGGCTTAATTTTTAAAAGTTAGTTATTTACACTAACCTAGTAAAAATCTCTGAATGTTCAGATGGATTGTCCTGTGTTTCAGTTTGTGCCCATTGCCTCTGGTCCTGTCACTGGGCACCACTGAAAAGAGCCTGACTCCATCCTCTGCATCCTCTTTGCACAGGTATTTATATACATTGATAAGATCTCCCCAAGCCTTCTCCTCTCCAGGCTGAACAGTCCCAGCTCCCTCAGCTTCATACATCAGATGTTCCAGTCCCTTCATCATCCTTGTGGCCCTTTGCTGGACTCTGTCCAGTTGCTCCAAATATCTGGAGTATCCAGAACTAGACATAGCACTCTAAGTGTGACTTCACCAGTGCTGAGTGGAGGGGAAGGATCATCTCCATAAACCTGCTGGCAACACTCCTCCTAACGCAGCCCAGGTTACCATTTGCCGCCTTTGCAGCAAGGACACATTGCTAGTTCATGTTCAAGTTGTTGTCCAGCAGGACCCCCAGGTCCTCTTCTGCCAAGCTGCTTTCCAGATGAGTGAGCATACACTGGTGCCTGGGGCTATTCCTCCCCAGGTGCAAGATTTTGCACATCCCTTTATTGAACTTCATGAGGTTCCTGTCAGCCCATTTTAAGTAATCAAGCTTTCTTCTCTAGAAACTTGAGAGAATCTACTACCACCAGAGAGGGTGGGAGCATATTTATGATAGGCATCGTCTTTTATAGTATCAGTCTCTTTCTGTCCACTGAAGTAGGGGATCTATTCTATAGCTGTATCTGAAACAGATCAGACGAATTACAGCCTAAAGTTACCTATTCATATCCACAATAACGGGAATAGAAAGGGAACCTGTGAGACAAGTTCAGATATAGGCATTACACTATACTACCTTTAGCCAGACACTATATTTGACTAGATGAATGCTACTACAGATTAATTCCTAGTTGAATGTGACGTAGGAATACCTCTGGGACATAACTTGTGACATCATTGTCTAGCTAAGGAAACAGTAATGAGATTTACAGTGTTGTGAAGGAGCAGGGCTACTCCATGAGGGGAAATGAGCCATGAGCCCACCACAGGGCCTGATCAAACCAATGCGGCACAGTCCCACTGGGTCTGAGAATGGTGGGCAGAGTGAAGGTGGTAATAGCAAGGAGCATTAACAGCACAGGACACAAGTGATTCACCAGAACCACAGACTCCATCAGAAGCAAAAGGAGACCAGGACAGAGGCAAGTCGAAGGACAAAGCTACAGTGTACATTCAAAGGGTCCATCCAGGAGGCACAGATTGAGACAGATACACCTATGCCATACCTCATGCAGTGACTGCAGTCCCAGTCCAGAACTGAAATGGAGCTCCTGGACATGTTGGCAGAGAGTATCACTCAGGGTCCCATGTGAGGCTGCTAAAAGCCATTATGGCCTGACACAAAGTCAGGGGAAAAAAATAAGAATGACCATGTCATAAAATGGTTTAGACTTTTTAAAAAGAAAAATACAGAATTAACATGAGTTTATGTTAATAACACCCCCTGGGGTTCCTCAGGGGTTGGCATTGGGACCGGCACGGTTTAACATCTTTGTCGGCGACACGGGCAGTGTGATTGAGTGCACCTTCAGCAGGTTTGCTGACAACACCAAGCTGTGTGGTATGGTCGACACACTGGAGGGAAGGGATGCCATCCAGAGGGACCTTGACAGGCTTGAAAGGTGGGCCCGTGCAAACTGCATGAAGTTCAACAAGGCCAAGTGCAAGGTCCTGCACATGGGTCAGCGCAATCCCAAGCAAAATTACAGGCTGTGCAGACAATGGATTTAGAGCAGCCCCGAGGAGAAGGACTTTGGGGTGTTAATGAAAAGCTCAACATGAGCTGGCAAGGTGCTCCTGTAGCCCAGAAAGCCAACCGTATCCTGGCCTGCATCAAAAACAGCGTGACCAGCAGGTCGAGGGAGGTGATCCTGCCCCTCTACTCCGCTCTTGTGAGACCCCACCTGGAGTACTGCATCCAGATCTGGGGGCCCCAGTACGGGAGAGACATGGAGCTGTTGGAGAGAGTCCAAAGGAGGGCCACGAAGCTGATCAGAGGGCTAGAGCACCTCTCCTAGGAGGACAGGCTGAGAAAGTTGGGGTTGTTCAGCCTGGAGAAGAGAAGGTTCTGAGGAGACCTTATTGCAGCCTTCCAGTACCTGAAGGGTGCCTGCAAGAAATCTGGAGAGGGACTGTTTACAAGGGCCTGTAGTCATAGGACAAGGGCTAATGGCCTTAAATTAAAGCAGAAGTCATGAATGCCTGGAAGTGTTCAAGGCCAGGTTGGATGAGGCTTTGGGCAACCTGGTCTAGTGGAGGGTGTCCCTGCCCATGGCAGGGGGGTTGGAACTAGATGGTCTTTGAGGTACCTTCCACCCCAAATCATTCTATCGTTTTATGATTCTATGACAGCAGAATGGCTATTCAACAACTACCTGTACTACATAGTTAAAGGTGACTTTTAATAGATGTGTGCAGAAATAGGCATGTGGATTCTACCTGGAAGGGCATAAGAGAAAGGTTTATTGTATTCAGCATCTCCCATCACCATGTATCGCTCAAGAAGTATTTATAATAGCCACAATATTTTTGCTTTTCAAAAGTATGCATTACTAACAGTTTTCCCATTTATAAAAACAAAAACAAAGATTAAAATGGCTTTAAGAATTAATCTAAGGAAAAGAAAAATACAAGACATTTTAGACAGATGCACTTTTGCAGGTCTCATTTCCAGTTATCAATGAAAACTGAGAAGCACTGTATGTATACACTTCTCATTTTTCTGTTACATATTTTTTTGTACGTAGGCAAAATGCTCAACCTTTTTGCAAAATAGAAATGAAATATTTTCATGACACAGAAGCTTGATGGTAGGGTTAATTAAAGTAGGTGAGTTGTTCTGAAATCTCAAATCGGTGAGCTTACAGCATAATAACCCTTAATTTTTTTTTATTAAATGGATTGAAAATAGGGTGTACTGGAAATCACATAAGCAAACACATTCTTTTCAGATTCTTTGGCTGATTTATTGACCAGACGGGCCTGGATAAACCCCAGATAAGCATCTGGATGCTTATCCAAAGTGAAAAGAACACAGTAAGTTTGAACTGTGTTCTTTAGCCTTCACATGAGGTTTTTATGAATAGCACACAATACACAAGGACCTCAACGCTGCTCACTTCAAACAGGTCAGAGAAACACTCGACTGTTTCTTGATACAAATGAAAAAGGAGTTATCTGTCAAAATAATTGAAAATACAATGAATGATATCCACTCTATATAACACTCTAAATCTAAAAAAAATCTGATAAACTTTGCAAATGATAATCCAAGTCCCTTTATCTAGGTATAGTGATTATGCCCGGTAGAGAAACATTGCTGCTTTTGCAGTGAAATGAGGCTTCTGCTTGCTACACTAAATTAAATCAAAATATCCAAAGACAATATTTCAATTGTAAATTTTTATACAAAATCAAAGCAGTAAAATAAAATCTGGGGAAGGAGAATGAATTCACTGCTGGCTGCCTTAGTCATCTGTTCTCTCTTTTGAGTGGTGTGGTTCAACACTGTGTCATTCATTTCACTGACTCACTGTGTTTGACTTACTGACTTTGGTAGGACTGATAAAGTCCAGCCGTGTATATATAATGTATATATATAGTTTAGCTCTTGTAGTTATACTGTGGCTTCTTGAGATTGTAATCTTAAGAGTAAAGATCTCAAAGCACGTATCGTGTCATTTTATCTTTAAACACAGGTTCACCTGACTGTTTAAACTAGCTCAAATTGCTGGTACTGTTTGTCCTTGGAACAAATGCTACAGATAGGTGGATTATTTGCTACAGTAAGGTACTCAGTGGTGCTCTCTGTTGAGTAGGCAACATTTCTGATGGCATAGTACTCTCAGAATCCAAGGTATTAATCAACAATGCTCATTGTTGGTAAAGTAGGAACTGATGAGCTTCCAGAGGCCATGACTGTGGAAGGAGGAGCTGGAACCATGTTGGAACTACTTTTACAGCCATTCCTCAAAATGCATTTCTAAGTCTAGAGAAAAGAAACTGAGAGTGTCCAAGATCTTAGTATAGCTGGGCATGTGGTCCTTAACTTTCTCCATACTTTCAAGATCTTTTATTTTGCACTGTTTAATGTATGATAGTGGTTGGCTGACATCTGTACTTCCACCGCAGGATTACTGTGGATGTTTCTGTACTTCTTTACTAAGATTTCCTCCTGAGGTTCCTGTGGTCTTACTTTTCCCCAGATATGTACTAAAGTGCAGAAGAGTCCTGAAGAGTGAAATCACTCTTGTGCTCATCACCTGACTTCCTTGTGAAGAGGCTGTAAGAGTGGTTATCTTAGTCTGAATACAGTTAAACAGGAATGAAGAATTAAATGCTAGATGAACTGAACTTGATTCCTTTCAATGTTTCTCACTAACTGACCATTAAAAGGAAAATGTGAAAATTGCCTGTTCCAACTTTCTCTTTAGTAAAACAAACATGAACTTCAGGATGCCATGCTACAGCTGATACTATCCTTTGGAACTATATTATGCTAATAGCTACACCTCTGAGGACTTGAAACACCTACTGCTGGAAAAAACTAGCAAATTTCTTTTGTTTTCTTTTTGTAAGGTTGTGTTCCAGCTAGGACATAGTGGAGGTTAGCACAAGAACTGTCTTCTGCTCTCACTTTGTTGATCTCAGAGTTGATATATAGAAATTAAGTTTCCCATAAACAGTTGTGTGATCTTGTGTAATTCTGTCTTTCTGCTTTAGATGTCCTTGGACTGCTACCTATAAAATAAGATTTTTTTTTTTTTTTAATATAAAGAGTTTTGACATCTTAAGAATGAAAAATAACATGTAAGTGCAAAGTACTGTTGTTTATCATCATGTATGAATATGAACCTCAGTCTACTACCTTATTTCCCCCTTTCATAATGCAACAGAATTATAAATGTCAAATATGGATTTTTGTTAGTCACAAAACAAGAATAATGTACTGTGCATAAAACTTTCCTAAATAAAAATATTCTATGCTTCTTTTGGAAATACAGTGTGTGTACATCCTGAACAGAAAAATGTTTCAGTAGTAACTGTCATTTTAGAACAAATGTCTTTGTCTATAGTGTTTGTTTTTCCCTGAGGAACAGTTGAAGGTCACATTATTAAAAGTGCTAATAAATTACAGTATTTGTGTTAGTTAATTAAACCTGTCAGATGAAAAATTATCTGATACATTGGATTCTATCTTTTTCTATCTCCACTTAGGGTAATTCCGGGGAATGGATTTCAGAGCTACAAAGAAAATAAATCCAGATTTGTGTTTGATTTTATTTTTATAAATCTTTGGGGTTTGTTTTTATAAATGGGAAAACTGTTAGTAATGCATACTTTTGAAAAGCAAAAATATTGTGGCTATTATAAATACTTCTTGAGCGATACATGGTGATGGGAGATGCTGAATACAATAAACCTTTCTCTTATGCCCTTCCAGGTAGAATCCACATGCCTATTTCTGCACACATCTATTAAAAGTCACCTTTAACTATGTGGTACAGGTAGTTGTTGAATAGCCATTCTGCTGTCATAGAATCATAAAACGATAGAATGATTTGGGGTGGAAGGTACCTCAAAGACCATCTAGTTCCAACCCCCCTGCCATGGGCAGGGACACCCTCCACTAGACCAGGTTGCCCAAAGCCTCATCCAACCTGGCCTTGAACACTTCCAGGGAGGGGGCATCCACAGCTTCTCTGGGCAACCTGTTCCAGTGCCTCACCACCTTGATAGTCCTGAATTATCATTCTGACCTACAGATGTCAAAGAGATGTTGTCATTATCTTCAGGATTGGAACTTCAGTCTTTATTTTTGGAACCCATATGCTTTACTCACCTAGACCTGTGGCAGTTTAAGACACCGATACCTTACACCTATTATTTCATGAGGTTATGGTCAGCACAGCAGCGTCAACAGAGGAAATCTCTGCTTCCACCTCAGTCAGTTCTCTATGACGTCTAATTAGTGGTTTGATCCAAGATAGCAGATGCTAATATTAAGACAAAAGTTACCTTTCATTTAGTCTTTAGGAGGGCAGAATCCTGCATCGAAAGGTTCATAACAGATGGTCAGGGAAAATAATGACTTAAACCAATAGAGCTTCACTGTTGAAGCATTAAGGTCTAGAATAAACACCTTGTTATTAAGCAAAATGAGTTGCAGAAGTTAGCCAAGTTTTCTTTGATTTTCCAAGTTAGTTCAGTCAGTTTTATGTTATTAATTTTTTCCCAGTGTTTGTTCAAACCTCAACAGGAATTTTTATCTTTCCTGAATTTCAGGAAGAATGGCAAAAAATTTTAGGTAATGCAAATGACTTCAAGAAAACTTTCCCTTAATTTATGAACTAAATTTTCTTCTCTTCTCTTTGCAAATTAAATTCAAATCTTCACAGAGTTTCTTGTATTTTTGCCTTGCAAATATGACAGCAATTACATTAAAATCCATAAATTTTCATACATTTTACATATTCCATTGGTCTTGACCATTAACATAATAAAAAGAAGGAAAAAAAAAAAAATCCTGCGGATATTTCTTAAGATTTTACATCAGGGTTAGGTAAATTTACATACTTCTAGGTTAAAGTCTTTGCTGATTATGCAGACATTTTCTATAGATTTCTCCTAGTCCTTACAATACATTGTAAGCTTCACATCAGGTTAATGTTTTAATAGATTTAGCTAAAACAGGTCAAATTATAATAAGATCGAAACAAAATGATCCTTTGGCTATTTCTATAACTTTCTTGATAATCTCCTGTGTGGATCAGTAAAAGTAATGCTGTAAAGAAAAAAAAAAAAAAAAAAAAAAAAGCTTTTGAAGCAGAGAGATAAATTCAAGGGGCATTTGCAGATATTCCCAGAGCCAGTTGTACCATGGGATTCTTAGTGCTGTTAAGCACATTGGAGGTGATTAGCAATCCAAGTGTGGTACCCTCACAGAACAATGTTTTCAGTAGTTGCGACACAAAAGCAATGGCCAGTCATCAGAAGTCAATCCTGATGTTTTTTGTGACAGAAACAGAGAATGAAGGGAATACTAGAAAGTGATGTAGCATACTTTATGGCTTATTTTTGTGCTTTTGTTTTGCTTTTCCCCGCTGATGATCTTCAATGTAAAAAATAATTATACCTGATCTGACACTGAAAAAAATTATACCAAAACAAACTGAAAAACAACCAACCAAAAAAATCCCGAACTTTTGAATTTCTTTGACTGAACAGATGGTTTTGAGACTTCATTCCCTCTTCATTTCTCAGCTTCTTTTCCAGGACTGGTGTACGGGGTCTGGTTGGGACAGAGTTAATTTTCTTCACAGCAGCCCGGATGATGCTGTTTTGGATTTGTGACTCAAGCAGTGTTAATAACACACTAGTGATCTGGCTATTTTAAGTTGTATTGTAGGTTGCACAGCATCAAGGCTTTCTCTTTTCCCACTCTGCCTCTGCAGTGAGTAGGCTGATGGTGGACAATAATTTGGGAGGGGACACAACATGAACAGCTGTCACAAATTAACCAAAGGAATATTCCGTGCCATATAGAATCATGCTGAGTGGAGGGGTTTTTTGGGGGGGTACAAGTCATTGCTCAGAGACTGGATGGGCTTTGGTCTACTTGTGGGAAGTGGTGAGTAATCACCTTTGCATTACTTGTTTTCTTTTTTTTTTTTTCCCCTTCCTTCCTCTTTCCTCTGCTTATTAAACTGTCTTTATCTCAACCCATAAGTTTTCTCACTTTTGCTCTTCCTATTCTCTCCCTGATCCTGCTGAGGACAAGGAGCAAGCAGGCAGCTGTGTGGTGCCTAGCTGCTGGCCAGGGTCAATCCACCACAATTGGCATTAGAGGTTTGTCTTTGTCTTTACATCAAAGAAGGCATTTCTTACTATCTTAGTTCCTCCATATCCTGTGCATTGGTCTGTGCTCAGTGGTTCTTTCCTTTCCAGCTTCCAGCTTTATCATCAATTTTATCCTTACTGTATGCTGAAATTTGATACGAAATTCAACACATCCAGCAAATCTGAGTTCTGCCAAAACTGTCAGGAAGCAGAGATTAGGAGGATGAATCTAATCTTATAATTCTATTGCCATAGTCCAGGAATATCTTGCAAACTTCCTTCGTATATGATTTGCTCAGTGAAGTACCATTGCTGTAGAGTCAGTAAGATAATACAAGAAGCATCGGTAATCAGGACAAAATACCTCAGAAAAAAATACCATAAACAATTTATATGATAACAAACATAAAGGACAGTTTAGACTTTCACTTCAGCAAATATTATCTTCTTTTAAAGAAGTGGTCCAGAGTGCCGCATTGTCTCAAAACCTCTTTTCATAAAAGCCACTGGATTTGAGATGAGGGCAGGAAAACACATAGACACACAGACATAGAGAATAATTGGGTGAAGGCTATAAGAGATTCAGCAGAATGATAGGACTACAAAGATATAAATTTACTCTTTACTAATAGCTCATTCTTCAGAAGTTGACTAAACAAAAATGTCCATTTAGCACTATAAGAAATGTACCTTTTTTTTTTTTTTTTTTTTTCAAATGAGAATGAGGTAGAATTTAGGATTGCAAATCCAAGTGTATGATCCTTCAGAACCTGTCAAAGCTATAGGCACTTCTGGGTGACTGCTGTGTATTCAGGCATTGTCATCCTGGCCTGTAGACCTGACTGAGTCTGGATGGATCCTCAGAGTAGGTGTTCATTTGCCTAAGTCCTAGGGAAGGCTTAACCTAGTAGGCATGCACAAGACATGCGTAACCCACCGCAGCCATGATCCATACAAAACACTGGCCACACACATACATCCATTTTCATTCAGAACAGAAGGAAAAAAAAAAAAAAACACCCAAAACAAACAAACAAAAAACCCCCCAAAAAGTAGGGAGATCATACTTCCACATTCTCTCTTCACCTGATAGCTCTTGTTCTGGAAGGTGGTCAGGGTTTACTGCTTTCCTTACACTGAGAGCATTAAACTTGTAAAAAACAGAGCTCAGTGCTGATCTCTTGTCTAAAAACTGTTGGTTTTCTTCATTTGTTTTGTGGGGAGTTTGTTTGTTTGTTTGTTTTTTCTTGCTTCTTTTTTTTCTTCCCCTCCCCCCCTTTACACTTCTAGAGAGTCCTAGAAGCAGAACCCAGCATGGTCACTCACCTCCATTTCAGGGAAACCCACAGTACCTGAGCTAGAGAACCGTCCATCTTTCCACAGTGATGAACAATAGATTGTTTTCTAGAAAGCTGCAAAGAGGTACTTTTAATACCTTAACTTCACTAACCACTTTTGTGGTTAGGGCATCCCATTGGAAAATGGTATTTGTGAATGCTAATGATGGAAGAATTGCTGGGGGGTTCTTCCGTTAAATCTGCACTTTTCCAAGCATCCAACTGTTTGGTTAGAAATAATGGGGCACCATCACTATTTTTTAAAAGAGAGCGCTCTATCTTAAAAGTAGGTTCTTTCTTTAGGAATGGGCTTGAGACTTGAAATCTCTAAGAAAGGTGCCTCCCTAGGCCTCCTGAGTTAAGCGTCCAAACTTTGAAAAGGCTTGGAATGTAAGACTGATCCTTGAACCTGTGGTTGAACCAAGTCACTTACAGGTGACTTTCAGGCAACCTGAAGACTGTTAACCCTCTTTCTGGAAGCACTTGTCCCTACAGGCTTCATAGGGAAGCTCCTAAGCTCAGGACAGGACATCCAGTCAAGGATGAGGCACCAAAAAGTAAGGCTTAGCAATACTAAGAAAAAACCCACATATTCCTTCAGATACCTAGATCTTTCTTCATCAAAGTCACCTCTGGAAGGCAGCATACACCTCTTTAAGTTGGTACTTGAATACAGGAATAAAAACACATAATAAATTAATATTTTTGAAAGTGTGTGGCAGCAGATAATGAAAAGGTACAAACAAATAATGAGAGACAGATAAGTGGCACTGAAATACTCATTACAGTTATAACTATTGATGGCAGTGTATCATTTGCCTTATCCTTCCCCGTGTGTAAGAAATACACAGCACACATGAGAAAGTGTAAATTGGGTGGGAGGGAAGAGAATGGAGATAGATTATGGCACAATACATATACTAGGGAGGTTGTCATGTACCAAGGTGAAGGGGAGTCACACCATGAAGAAGGTATTACAAACCCAACCCTATGCTTATAACTTGAATGTTAAGATAGTGAAAATGGGCCAAAGGCAAAATTGTGGCAGCACAGAATTTACCTTATAAGCAATATTCTTTAAAGACATACCAATGTAGCGTATGTATAAAAGTGACTATTATTGTGCTCCCAGAAAGTGGGCCCAAGGATTGTTTGACATGACCTTCTGTTAAAGAAATACATTCAATAACATGGGAGAAAGTTGTCATAGGATTCCACCTAAGTGGTCCAGGGTATGTAAAGATGACTTTCTTAGGGAGCTCTAAATGTTTCTTCGCTTCTAGGCAGAATTTAGGCTAGAACACTATCCTATAGCTTTCTTTGAACTCGACTGCATTCTGTAAATTATGAAGAAGTGATTTTTCATTCAAAATCTAGTTCAGCCCTGTGCAGAGCTCTATTGCCTTGTAAAGCAAAAAGCTGGAATGGGGATTGCCTGGACAGTGTTTTGAAAAAAACTTCATTGCAAAGATTAAATGAATCAATTTTAAAAAGATACCTCAGAAATTAAGGCTGCTTCTAAGATGTGGGAGCACTTCTGAGCTCCTAGGATAAGCTGAAAGCAGCTACCTCCAAGGTGGAAAAAACCTGAAACAAAGAAACGCAGTGCAGGTGCGTGGGCTTTGGTGGGAATTATAACCCAGTTGTCAATTTGGACAACTGATACAATCAGCCTCTGAAGGGCACTAAAGCAGCCATGCACATAACTGCTAAGACACAGCCATTGAGAACAATGCAAAGTTGCAGGATAATGAACTATTTTAGATATGTGGCTTTTGCCTCCTATGTTAACAAATCAACTTCTTTCATACTAGGCTTCCTGATAGAATTCCTTTAGGAATTACCTGTTGATTTCCATAAGAAAATACAGAAATTTATTTTTCTCAGTAACTGAAGTCTGAGATAAAATATTTAGTAACTCAACTGCTAAATAGGCTTTGGGCAACCTGGTCTAGTGGAGGGTGTCCCTGCACACAGCCAGGGGGTTGGAACTAGATGATCTTTAAGGTCCCTTCCAACCCAAACCATTCTATGATTCTTTGATTCTATATATAGCAAAGGTATTTTATTAAAAAATATTAAAATCCTATGGTTATATCTTGTACATATTAAAGTATTTTTCTATTTATATATCTTTATTCTCTTCCAGCCAGAAACTCTTCCTTTTGTGAATGCTTTGCCTCTAGCAGTTTAAGAAATCTTAAAACTCTATTTTTTATTTTTTCCACACTCTTTCTGCTGCTTAGAATTAAGAAAAAAATCCAACAGGAAAAAAATTTTTCAGTAAGGGCAGTTATAATATTGCAGTATAGTATTTTAGATAAAGAAAATAGCTTATCTAGGATGACATTGTGGGTTAATTTTCAAGCAGAAAAAGCCTTGTACTTGAGACTCCCTAGTATAAACAATTTCCACTAGTTTGCTCTAAAACACTCTCTGAGTTTATTTTTCTTGTATGAATGCTCATTACCACATGGTCTGTTTAGCAATTTAATAATAATTTCACCTATTTAAATTTAAAACTATGATTTTTCATTGGCAGAGTTGGCTCAGAGCCATATTCTTAATACTCTTCATACATTCTTAATACTTTTCATACAAGGTGATGAAATGTCAGACACAATGCCTATATAGCAATGGAAAGAATTGTCAAGGTAGAACAATAGAGTATATTTACCAGAATGAATATTTTACAATTATGGCAGAAACTGCATGTTGCTAATCCACTCCTACCTTCCCTAAAGTTTTAAAGAACCATACTTGTATTAAACAACTTCTGGAAACTGCCACTTTAAAGTAAATTTCCAAATCATGAAATCTGATTATTTAAGGAATGTACTGTCCATGTATGTTTGCATGCTTGAAAGGGCTAATGGAAAGCTTCTATTAAGATCTACTTAATGTCCCCTACGTTATTACTTATACAGCACTATAAATGTATGAGACATTTGCAGATTAATAAAACAGAGAAGGAGCTTACAACTTAAGGGGAAAAGCTTTTTGACTTTGCATCTTGCCCTAGCAACATCACCTCTGCACGTAATCAAAAGGAAGACAGTTCCTTCGTTGCCTCTGGGGAAAATTAGCTTGTGCCATTCAACTACAAGCAAAGACTCTTCCTCCATTGTTGTTGGCAGAACTCTGCAGGCTGCCAACTTGTCGGGCAGCATCAGCATGCACAGTCCATTTATTCTTTTCATTCAACTGCAAAAGGAAAAGGGAAAGGGAAAGAGTAACGTTCAATGCCTTATCTCCATTCCAAAGCATATATAACCTAAGCTTTTTATGTCCCTTTATTTCCTCTCACCCCCATTTATCTAGGAAAAAACCTATAATCTTGCTTTAATTCACTTAATTGTTGATCATTCAGAACTTCTTAAATTCTTTAAAGAATGGAATATTATTTTCTTCTTCTCAATACAAGGCCCGGGCATAAAAATATCTTTTCAATCTCAGCCAATGAATTATTCATGGTCCCCCAGGCAGTGTGCTCCATATCATGAAATAAATAACTGTATTTGATAATGTCATTATCAAAGAAAGCAGTTTTCTTGATCTGAACAGAGCATTAAAGATAGACTTATCAGTGCTCTTTTCACTCTGATCTCTGTCCACAGTACCAAGAAGAGACCCATATCTGCACCTCCATCTTGAGGAAGTGCTTCTAGTGGAGAACTTTCAAGAGGAGATAAAAAGGAAGGAAGAATGGAGGACCTATCATGATTCTTGTTTCATCCACGCAAAGTACTACAGCCATTTCCATCAGGATGAAAAAAAAAAAAAAGGTACTTTAAGGTGCATAAAGTTTTCATGGTTTGATGCACAAGAAGGGTTCTTTTTGGTGCAAATTTGATGGAACCAAGGCTGAAGTTGTATATGCAGGCACTATGTAGAGTGTACAATTTGGAATGGGAACACAAGACCCTCCAGCACTTAGCACTTTAGCCATGTGCAGAACATGCTTGGGCCTGGCAACTGGTTCACGCTTCACTGGCCACAGAGATGAGATGTGGATATACTGTTCTAGAGACACAATGAAGCTCAGCAGGTGAGAAATTGACCCTTAGTGCACTGCATCAGTTACTAACCAGTTAATAAGCATTTCTGTTACAACATTAAGATGAAAGTTTGACTCCTTTTAATTTTCTTTTAAAATACATCATCAGAACTGTTTTCCTTTCATGTAATATATATTTTTTGTTTGAAGTGCAGAAGTGGGAGAGTGGAGGGAAGGACTTCCTTGGCTTTTTATCAATCAAAATGAGCCAAACTGGGTTAGAAAAATATGAAGGCATTTCTGAAGAAGGGGTTATATTAATTACCTGGTTAACTTCATTTAGCATTTCTCTTTAGCCGTAAATAAATGTGGCTAACTTCAGTTAGGTACTTAGACACTTCTGTCTAGAAAAAATTACCTCCTTCCAAATACGAATAAATTTACAGATGAAAGATAGAAAATTGGGCAGACAGAGTAACAACCTAGCTGAACAAATGCCAAAGGATTCAAAGCTGTTTTGGAATCAAAAAGGTGTGTTTGTCTGGCTCTTCATTTACACTTGCTGTGTCTATACTTCTTGATACTTTCAGTCCAAGGATAGGAAACCGTAATAACAAAATACAGTGTGATTATATGCCATTTTTTGGTTCTCTATTTCTAGAATCTCATGATCCTACAGGATTTCCTCCCTGCATCCTGCTCAAAAAGACAAAACACTAGCAACAGATTGAATCTTTAAATGCGTATTCAAACATTTTGAGGTTTGTCCATACAGAGTGCCTGCGGGATGCATTGAATTCTTATGTTCATGTCATTTGTTTGCACTAACAGTGTTAGGCTTAGCAGGTTCATCCAGAATCAAAACTTTTGAGTAGAGCCAAGATGGCAAGTAGTGCAGATGTACAGGTGGAATATTTGTGCAAATGTTGTACCTTTCCAGAAATAGGCAGTTGAGTATTAAAAAAATCAAATTTCATTGCATTAGACTTTATTAATTCTGAATGCTTGTACAGTATCTTTAATGCTTTCAGTTTAGAAATAAACTGACCTGCACCTCTGAGTATGAGAATCTGATTTTTTGAGTCCCAGAGTAGTTGCAAACCCATTTCAGATCAGCAATGCCTGCTAATGTTGAACACATCATACAAGCAAGAGTTAAGTATTTAAGTAGACAAGACTTGATCACAAAGACTGGTGTGGTAAAATGGAATTTAGATGTTTAAATGCAAGAACTACAATCCTGAAAAAACCCAACTCTGTTCTGGTCTGACTTAGAGGTACTGACTGTGCAGTGACTTCCCTGTTACTCTATAGTGTTAATGCATTTATCCAAAGACCACTGAAAGTAAAAAAACATAATCAGCTGTTTGAATAGAGTCTTGAACAAAGTACTTTTTCTTTCAGGTGAATGCCTGAACCACTAAGCTAGAGTGATGCTTCTCTTGTGTTCACTTTTGATACATTACTCTTCAGCTTTGTGTTGTGCATTGTTAGAGTTTCAATGAGAAAGGTTAAAAAGTGCCATTGCCTAGCATAACTTGTTGGTTTAGTTAAAGGATATTGTGGAGCTAGTCATACCAAAGTGGGAAATGAAGCCTGTTCTATTCTCTCTGGGTGAATAACTTGATTGTATAAAAGGTGGGGAGCTGTCGTGCCTTGAATCCTTTTATGCATCTAATCAATGTTATTAAACTACTCTCTCTTTAAATTTTTAATTGTGACTCAGTAACAATAAAGATCCAACAAACTCTGTGATTGCTTTTATTATGCTTAGCTATTAACTCCCTTTCTGCAGAGAAGAACCCCCCCCAAAAAAAAAAAAAAAGACAGGTGTCTCTACTAAAATGATGCCTGGACAGCAGAGAGAAAAAAAAAAAAAAAAAGACATCATGGAAGGCACTTGTTGCTGACAAGAAAACAGGTTGTAATGCAGCAAGTGCTTTGGCAAACCATGAGGACCACATGGGGTGTGTCAAAATGTACCCAGCAGAAGAATTCTGTCTGCAAGCAGCCTGCGTACAGGCAATTATATTACATGCATTGGCACCAAGGGACAAAATCAACCTCAGAGGAGTGAATCAAATAGAGCTCAAGACACATGTTGTGAAATTGCCCCAAGAAATGGGCAAGCAGCCAATAAAGCATAAGGCAGCATGGTCAGAAATGAGTTGTGTCATGGCCTAACATATGGGATGAAGAAAAATCAGAAGAAACTCCTTCCCTGTCTCAAAGTCTGACACAAAGGATAAAGGTATGTCCTATCTAAGTGCCTGAGTATTTCTAATATGCTTATCACAGAAAAGAAATTATTCATCTCTCGGTTGAAGTCATCCTGAGAACAGAGAGCTCCATAAAATCAGTTAATGCTTGTAGTAAGAATCTAACATTTTAAATATCTCTTCATAGAAAATGCATGGAGAAAATGATTGAATGGTAAACATCCTCTATTTGTTTATAGCAGCTATTTAAATTTAGCAGAGGTATCTCAATGTTGTGGAACTACAAGAGAGTTGATACTGGTTAATTCTGCAACAAATTCTGTAGTTTCAAATGAATACTATAAAAAGGAATGGTTAAACATTATATATAAAACCTACAGAATTCTTCAGAGATTGTAAAAATACAGGCATTCTTTCAGAGACAACTCTGTAATGAGAGGAGGCTATGAAACCATAATTTCTCATCTGTTTTTTTTCTTTCACATCTATATTACAAATTTTTAGTCTTGATAGATTAATATTTTAAATGTATATCAAATATAGATTCAAATGTACATTTCTAGGGTTTTATCCCCAATTTCTTTACTGACTAATGGATGAAATACTTAGGTCCAGCAGGAATAATGATGTAGCTATGCCCTACTGTTTAATAAGGAGAGAAAGCTTTGGGAGGGAATAGCAGAAATAAAAAAAATTTCTGCTTTCTATGTGTATTTTTTTTCTTAAAACAGAATAGAAAACAAAAATTACATTTGTTATTCAATAACAATAAAAAGGAGACTTTCTAATTTCACAAATGGGCCAAACTGGCCAGTGTGCAATCCAAAGCTTTCTGAAACAACTTTAGTGCTGCATGCTGCATACCTGTCGAAGTTCGAGGCTGTTTGAACTGACTGACCTGTCATTTTTTGAAAAAGCAGGATTAAGAACAACATACCGGAAAAATTGTTTGCCTTTAAATTAACATTGGCTGGCAGGGAAGTGAGAGGAGGGAAAAAACATAAGGGAACCTTTCCTTCATTATGGGTAAAGTGAAAAATCCCTTAAAAATTTCAAGGCAACCAACGTCAAAAGCCAGAAGACACAGGCTAGGCAAAGGCCAGCTTTGCATGCATTTCAGGCAGAAGCAGGAATTTTACACCTAGCGATGCTGTGTCTGCCCCAGAAATGAAACCGTTACTCGCAACAGTGGCTGTGTTCTGCATGCAAGCCACAGCACTCCTTTGTACAAGGTCAGTTCCTCTTTCTAATTCTTATTATTCTCAAAACAGCAGTCCAGCTCATTGATACGGTGAAAGAGTAATGTCAGATGATTGGCAAGTGTCTCACCAGCAGGAAGTTAGCTGATAAGCTTCTTAAGCAGTGAGCTCTGGTAAGCAGGAAGCACTGGAGCCAGCTCAAGGAAGTTACCCTTAAAATTGCTTTGCTCAGACCTCAACCTCAGCAGCCTAATTAGAAGTTGTTGAAAGGAAGAGTCTCTGGTGTGCATTTTTCTATAGGCAGGACTCAGGAAACATGTTGCTTGGGCAGCAGTAAACAGACAGGGAGATAAATGTTTAAAAGCTACCATAAAAATATCAGACAGTTCACGAGTACAATAGTGGAAAAAACAGACTAATATAAGTGGTCACCGAAAGGTTTTGAAGCAGCCTGGGATAGATCCCAGTGGAAAAACAGCAGGCAAACAGGCGAGCTATGCAAATGAATATTGGCAATTTGAACATTTCCTATTTGTGGAATCCGATCAGGACCAGAGAAAGGATTGATGCATAATGAGGATTATCATATTTCTCCACATGATATGCTGCATAGAAAGAACACTAACAGACCTTTTCTTTATAGTGATCTAATCATTTAGACAGGCACTCTCATTCTTTATGGAAAAGACAAAGCATATTAAATTAGAAGCATTAAATTGATCTAATGATAGGACAGCAGTGTGAACAGAGAAGGGCTCAGAGATGTAAATGCATGATCTGCTAAGGTTATTAAAATAACATTCTCCTGCGTCTTTTTTCTCCCTACCCTGAAGTAGTGACTAGGGCTGCATCCTCATATAGTTATGAGCTCTCTAAACTCATGAAGGCACTCAAATTATTCTAAAAAATCTCTCTGTATAAGTATTTATGTGTATGTATCTATCTATATATATTGCAAACTCCGATTATCAGATTATTTTGAATATAATTCAAAAGAGGTTTTGTTACTTAGTGTTCACCTTCCTTCCCATGTGCTACTGTCATGACACACCCCTTCCTCCCATTAAGAAATCTCATTTCTAGATGCATGAACAGTTCCTTGGGGATACAAATGTTAGCTAGCTGGGGCTGGTTTTGGAGCTGCCTTCTACCTGTAGCAGATAGAGCTTTGTTGCTAACACTGCTGCTGTTGAAAAGTCATCACATGCCTAGTTAAACATCCAAAGCACACACCATTAAGTACCTTGCTCTGCTGTGCAGGCAGACAGGTTCTAGCACCCACAGATGACACAAGATAGTTTGAATTATGCATTTTTCTCTCAAAGCTAATTATCAGTGTAGTCATCTAAGTTCATCATAGATGCTACTGGCAGCAGATCTGTCTTAGTATGATCCCTACCACCAATTTCCGCTGCCCTTCGGTTCTGAGAAGAAACATGCAGCTGTCACTCCCTAGCAGCTGCCATCTCCCCTTTTCATAAAAGCAAGGGGTCTTTGCAAGGGAGAATACAGCTACCACCAGGCCCAGCTCCATTAACTTTGTGGCACTGATATCCATGATCCTTGGCAGAAGATCAGCTACTAAAGCCTCCAGGATCCTCCCCACAACTGCAGGCTAGGGAATAGGAACTTATCATATTTAGTGAGCACTTGATGGAAATGCAGGAGGACGACTATGGCATGCAATGGATCGCTGGGCATTTGTGGAGTTGGCAGCTTGCAGTTTAAGTATTAGTGCTCCCATATACACCTCCCTTTTTACTCCCCTGCTGGCGGCACAGACACATTCTACAGGCCTTCCAGGTTACTTAACTTCAACGCATAAGCACAGCAGGGGGAACTAAAGACTGGAAGAAGGAATTATCTCTGAATTCCCATCTTGTGTGGGTAGATATTTAAAAGCTGTAGACATATACATGTATATATGCATAGATATGCATATATATGTATAATAAATGTAACAAAAATATGGATCTTAAATAAAATTTCATGAGACTGCTATACTGTAATTTGTGGAGTATATGTCACAGACACAACAGAAAGTTAAAGCTTAGAGGCATTATGGACTGTCATGTCAAATCATACTTAGAGAGCTTTAATATGTGGATTACAGATACATTAAACCATACTCTCCCCTGACTATTATGTCAATGAGACTTTGCATATTTAAATAATACAACAGTGTATAATCCTAGTACTATGCCATGCATGCACAATAGGTCTGGGTATACCTGAAATGAGTAGGAAAAGTCCAGATTCCTTGTCAAAACATTAGTTATTTTTAGTGCATAACCAGACGGACAGATACCATTGTTTTATAAACTCCCTTTATACAAAAGTTAGCAATCACAAATGCATATTTATGATAAAACCCTGTGTGTGTTTCTATAAAACAAAACAACATTTTTCCCACTCCATTCTCTTTTAATTTTCAGATCACTACTTCAGTGCATTGGAGCTGAACTGAAGATCTGAAAACAACTATACTATCTTAACTACTTCTTCTTTTCCTCTCTGCCCTCCAAATGGGTCCTCGCTGTTCCCAATTACTGAACTGTCCTTTCATCTTCTCAAGGGAGATTCAATCTTTCCACATCTCTACCTATCGACATTCCCTCTCTCAATCATTTATTGAATTTCATCACCTCCCTTCCACCGCAAATTCTACCTCCCCACAAATTCACAAAGAGCATGTACTTGTGCCTACCTTACTTTCCCTATACTTACTGATTTGTTTCTTCCAATGTGTTAAAAACAGGACACACACACACACAAAACACCAAAAAAACCCCCCAAAAACCCCACCACAACCAAAACTAGGAAGAAGTTTCCAATGCAAGATTTTATTCTTGCAAAACTGATTAAAGATGGTTATGTCTGCATTAGCAGTTTCTATTAGGCTAAAATAGATGCTGGTGAAATCTGATATCCATATTAAACGCATTTTGCTGGAGATTTACTTCAGACTAACTCCAGTTTTGCACCTTTTACTGACTGCTGCATAGTAGTTAGAATGATTTTGATTAATTTCATCCAAAAATAATTCAGTTTATGCACTCTTAAATCACTCCACGTTGCAAACCAGAGTGGTTACAGTTGGAAAAATCGCTACAAAGGTCTTCCTCATCTGAGTTAAAGGCTAATGTAGATGCATACATATCAAAAATGGTAATTTATTACCAGAATCACCACAGGTAACTTTGGGTACCAACTGAAGTATCAAAAGATTGAGAGTGTAGTTGTCAGAAAATCCTTCTCTTTTCACAGCTGAGAGAAAAGAGCTTTCCAGAAGAGAAATCAGTAGAAGGCCCAGTAGAGCATGCTACAACTTGATATTGTTTGATGTAAAGAACTTAAAAAGATTCAAAGAAGGATTAGAGGTTTATAAGAACAACATGACTATCTGGAGCTTATGCGTAGAATAAAGCAAGATGAGCTTCAGTCTTGAAACAATCCCTAACTTTTAGGAAATAAATGGGACTTGTATGGAAGCAGTTTATAGAAGGTTTGCCTACTACAGGATTCTTGCACTTTTGTATCAAGAATAGATATCCACTGTTGGAGCTGGTTCTGGACTAGAGAGTTCATAAATCTGATTTTATAGTCAAATTCTAATCTGCATGTGTCATCTATTCCACCCTTCCTGAGTAGAACGTCATTCTCAGCCTGAATCTCAACCATGGTTCTGCAGCAAAACCTGCCTTCAGAAAAGGCAGGTTCTTCTTTCCCTGGTGTTTCTTTCTCTCTCTTTGCTCTGATGTTTTGTCTTCACACATCCCTTTGGCTTTTATTTTCCTACGGGCTCCACAATCCTCTGATTCCTTCTGTAGTCTCATATTTATATCAGCACCTATTGAGGTCTCTATTTTTCTATCATTTATGTCCTCTTGTTTCCTTCCCCTCTAATTCTGGGTTTCCTTTCCGCCCTTCTCTTGAGAGAAACTGTCGATCTGTGATTACTCTGGGGTTTATGCTATAACATTTTGTAAAGAAGAGACATATCTACAGAATGCTTGCTTATTTTTGAAGCCATGAGGCAGCACCTATTTTTTCTGTAGTTTTAGTGTTTTGCCTTTTTAGAGGGACACTTTTTGTTTCCCCCTAAATTTTAGTAACATTCAACCTCTCAAACAAAAAAAAAAAAAAAAGGCCAATCTAAAAAGCCACAAGCACACTGCCTGTGATAGCAATGCTCAAGTTCAGCCATTGGCGTTTAACAGCAAATGGCTGGGGGTAGTTGACTCAACACTGTCTTGGAGTGGATCACAAATTTGTAGGTTTTTTTTTTTTTTTCCTACAATAATAACTATCACTTTGCCTGTGGTTTTCTGCCAGAGAATCAGTTTGCTCACTTCTGATGGAAAAATATAAACAAAATGTGAATGACAAGAGTTTAGGCTCAAGTCTTGAACATCGTAGCAATATGGACACAGCCAAAGAGTATTCAAAGAGGCACGAGCTCGCAAAAACAATCCACAAAATAGTGGAGAATAGACTGATATCATCACCTCATGTAGAACCTTTTAAGGATCTGCTACACGGGTTACGGTAAGAAGGAGATGACAATGGGGAAAAAATTATTTTTGGTGCTATATCTCTGCTATATACCCACCACAAACTGCTTGCCACCATGGATGAGTATGTAGAAGTCATTAACAAATCCTAAAGGGTTTTGTGGCTAAGAATTGTTTTAAATGCAGTGACTATTTTATATGAGCAGCAAGATATACCAGCCCATGTTTAACTGGTCTATTAATAGGTACCTCAGGTGACTGAATATGTTTTGGCCTATAGCATTATGCTTCACCACATGCATTCCTAGTTCAATAAAGTATAACCTCTTGTGTCCTGTTGTTCTGTTTAATTAATTTTAAAGTTCTTTCTAACTATTAACCTGAATTCTTTATTATTTTCACTGTTTAATAGATGATTTAACACAGCTTTCATGCCTGATCCCATCCCTTCCAACTCATGTGGAAATACAGTCTGAAGGAAAGCTGAAAGCTTAAGCCTTGATGCCTAACTGCCTGTTTTATTTTCTGATATTGAATTAGTCGTTCAGTTATGTGAGGCACTTTGATCAGTATTTTCTCTGCATTCTCTAACTGGATGATAAATTCAACATGGCTGTGTAGTGGATTTTTTTTCTGTGTATATGGGAAAATAAGTATAATAAATCAATTTTTAAGACAGTTATCCTGTAGCTTTATTTTCCCTTCCTGTGGAGATAAAGACTGTGGTAGTTTAGTTATAAAGTTCTCTGTTCATAACTTCATAGAATCATAGAATGGTTTGGGTTGGAAGGGACCTTAAAGATCATCTAGTTCCAACCCTCCTGCCATGGGCAGGAACACCCTCCACTAGACCACGTTGCCCAAAGACCCATCCAAACTGGCCTTCAACACTTCCAGGGATGGGGCATCCAGAACTTCTCTGGGCAACCTGTTCCAGTGTCTCACCACCCTCACAGTAAAGAATTTCTTTCTAACATCTAACCTAAATTGTTTAAATCTACCCTCTTTCAGTGTAAGGCCATTACCCCTTGTCCTGTCACCATATGCCCTTTCCAGCTTTCAAAGTTTTTTTCCAATTTGTCTCCCTGTATGTAATTTGAAGGCACTGAACAGTATACGCACTAATGCTTGGTGCTTTTTTTTTTATGTTTGTCTTTGGTTTTGGCTGTTTTCATAAACAGTGTAATTTATTCCACCAAGTCTCCATAACCCTTTAAATTACAGTACAGCAATGAAACGTTCAGGCTTCAGGAGAAAATTGCTCCTGGGGAAAAAGTCAAACCTTCTGCCCTGTTATATGATACCAGAGTTTAATGAGTATGTAAAGTATCAAATTAAAAAATGTTAGCAGTTTATTATAGCTGAGCAATCACTGAATGAGAAACAGGTTTCCCTTTCATTGAGCATTAAGGACATGACCTGAGGCTGATAAGCACACTGCTGCCTCAGATTCAACATTTGATTTAGGACCGGAGTAGATGCCAGCCAAAAATCAACCTAGGTTTTGTTTGTTTGTTTAATCAATAATTTTCCAAGCTGCTTATAGGAAAGAAGTATTGTAATGAATTAAGAAATTAACTAGGTTTAAGTTATGCATTTACATTCATCATACTCAGTTTTTCTCCAAGCCACTGCAATACAAATCATCCTTTGAAGACAGCTAGACCCTACACAACAATTCCTTACGGTTGTGTATATTTCACCACAGTTCTGCACACTTTTGGTGCCCATTTGTCTTCTCTGACACCTGTTCCTCAGGCCTGCAATGTGTATTGTTAATGGAGAAATTACCGCTGAATTAACGGAGAATGGAGGCAATGTTCTTTAATTCCTATGAGCTACCCAAGGCCACTTTGCGGGATTTGTGAAGTTCTTTCCATGCTTCAGGATCCCCAGCTATTATTTCACTATGATCACAAGTCCAACATTTTGCAAACACATAGTCACCAAGATAGATTCCCATGTGAAGACCTCTGCCAAAGTCCCATGCCTGTCACAGGACCACAGTTCGCACAAGCTGCCATCAGTGATCACTGCAGCTTCCAAGTAGGCAAGCGGGCAGGTTCTTTTTTTTTTGCACCAGTGAGGATGAGTGGGATGACTGACATGTGCCGTTTGCTAGGAAGTTGCGGTGTGTTGGGGGAGTACTCTTTAATATAAACCTCAGAAGCACTCACAAATCCCCCACCCTTGACAGGACTGTTAAACCCTGCACTGCTGTTTTGTGGAGCCTGAGGCCCTCAGCTGCTCTGAACAGTCTCTTCTCCAGCTCAGTGGTGGGCCGGGATGTCAGCCTGTGCATGGTGGGGGTCAGGATCAGGCACGGTGAAGGAAGCCAGGGTCAGACACAGCCCCGGGATGGCCGGGCAGGACCATGGGGACAGGGTCTAGACCCACAGGGCGAGGGCCAGCCACAGGCAGCAGGGCTGGAGCTGGGGCCAGGCCTGGGTGATCCACAGCCAACAGCAGCTCCCAGGGCTGGGGTGGCCGCGTCGCAGCCTTCCCCCTGCCCACCGTGCTGCCCAGGAGCCTCTCCCCAGGATCAGCAGTGGGAAGGGGCTGCTCTCAGCTGGCCCTGAGCCCTGGCAGCCAAACCTCACAGCAGTGGGCCTCAGGACCCACAGCACCTCCCAGGCAACATGTTCCTCTCCACCTCGCCTCCACAGGCTTTCCCTACCACTCGCACACGTTAGAGAAAGATTGCACTCTGTACACCAAAGTCAGTGTTTTATACACAAGCAAGTTTTTGAGTTAGCAAAGAATAACAAAGTATAAATAGGTCTATAACAAAATCAAACAAGCAAGCAAGCAGACATTTCCCTTCCACGCAGGTAATTTAAAGGTTTTGTGAAAATTCAATTGCAGTTTAGAGTAACTAGGACATAGCATTCCTAACACATTTTTTTTTCAATTAATTCATGCTTAATGCTAGGAATTTATGTTGTTTGTAATACAGTTGCTTTTTTTTCCCCACTTGTGTCTAATGGAAATGTACTACAGAATGAACTAGAAAAGAACTAATATGAGATGCATCATCTGGAAAGGTAAATTTCTGAGAAAGACATTAGCAAGCAGGAAACACAGATTCTGAATAAAATGATCATCTCAATCTTAATTACATTTATTGACACAATAGTAATATGCTTCCCATTTCTTAGGTTTCATCCCTGACTGCTGCAATCACAAGGAGCCCACAGTACAATTTGGTTGACCACACTTTATTGCATTTTCCATGTAAGTAATCCCTGTTCTGTCGCATTGTCCTTCCTAATGCACTCTTATAGAGAAGCAGAAATGGTAATACAGAATAGTGCAGCAGGTGGTGGTGGTTCCTTGACTTCCCTCTTGCGATCTCTGATCAGTTCGGCCTTGCCATTTGTCATGAATTCTGTTCATTTTTGATCCTATTCGAAAAGTGTTCCTTTTCTGTTTTAGTTTTATTTTTTGTCCTGCTCAGTGCAGTTGTAGATGTTATCATTTATAATGCAGCAGTATACATAAAACCAAGTCAGAACATGTATCATAGTGGTTGGGGTTGAGAAACCCACGAGAAAATAGTATTTGCACCAAAAAAAACCCCCAACAATCTTTTTCTCATGGTTCTGATGAAACAATAAGTTTTCCCAGTGAGAAAAGAAATGGCATTTGGAAATTAAGACATTTTGGTTGCTCTTCACTCTCTGCTTTTTCAAAGGGATTTGACCAAAGTTCAAACCTAAAATAAAGGAGTACAAACTTCTTTCAACTTTATTTGCATTGAGCTATAGGAATTTAGTGTTCTAGGTGTTTTGGTTTTTTTCAAGTCAGAACTAAGTGTGTTTTGGCAGAACACTAGCATTCTTACTCCTCCCTTCCCAACCACAAAACTCCCTCCCAAACTCCCTTTTCACAGTCTGTTTGAACCTGAGCTTTCATTATGCTGTTTGTGGGATGCTGCACTCCGTCTTTGTTGCAGACTTGGGATAGGAGTCATACTTTTGCCTCTTCCAAGTTCACACACTGCATCCTCAGACAGTACTGGACCCTTTGGGTCCTTTTATATAAATGCAACACTAGTGGACTGCAGACAAGAAGCACTGCTCTGGGCTCTCTTTTTCTTCTTTCCCATCTGTGTCAGCCACAGCCCAGCCCACTTGAGTTTCTCAGAAACTGCAGATACTGTTTTGTTATGCTTGAGTCCCTTTCAGCACAGCATTTTTCTTTCTCTGATGCTAGTCAGTATCTTTCTCATAATCAATGAATGTCATTCACATTGGCAGGTTATATTCATTCATCTTTACCAAGAATTCATTAATCACTGGAGGAGTTCTCCATAGAACAACCTGATTAATAGCCTCTCCTCTTTCTGGTTGAATAGAAATTTTCTGTTGTAGTTGGTGAATTTCTCAGTCATTTAAGCACAGAATCTTAGAAATCACAGAGCTGAAGGTATCACCTAGTCCTACCTGCATACAGTCAGGATAAAAAACTCTTAGACAAACACTAAAAGAATGTCTTGCCTAATTTAAAAAATAAATAAATAAATAAATAAAAATATCCCCAGACTATGCAGGCCTCTTATTGTATTGCTTCACTAACCCTTGGCTTTCAAAAATTTCCTCAGTATCTAAACTAAGTCTTTGCTGAAAATTCAGCTGGTTTCTCTCTGTCTTAGACCTTATGGTCACAAAGAACAATTGTTTGCTGCTCTCATAACTGCCTTTTACCTAATGGAAGTAACTGTTGCTACCTCCTGTCCTTTATTCTTCTATCTGCTAGACTGAATAAATGCAATTATTTCAACCTTTTTTTTTCTTCATGGGTCACTTTTTCTAAACATCATTCTTACTACTCTTTCCAACTTATCACAGTCTCCTCTAAACCATGTTGTTGGACTCTGTTCCACCCAAGGCTACAGTAAAGCTAGGAAGAGCTAGAAAAGAATTGCTTCCTTTGTCTTACATCCAACAGTCATCTTAATTCATTCCAGAATGCGATTTTCTTGTTTTGCAACAGGATTGCACTAATGACTTATATTCATTTTGAGATCTATGATAAGCCTTTTATCTTTTCCATCCAAATACATAGCCAGCTAGAACCTATTTTAAATGTGAATATCTTATTTCTCCTTTCTGAGTGCAATAGTTTGCACTTGTCTAAAATCAATCACATGAAATTCAAAGAAGATCTTTTTCTCAAATCCTCATTTTGACCTCCAAAATGTGTTTGCCACCCTTCCCAGTGTGAATTCTGCTATAAAGTTTGTATGTATTGCATGGATTATACAAAGACTCTTATACAAGACTAATGCATTGACTTTCAAGAATCTAATTTAAGCAGGTTTATATGATTTACTGGGTCTTCAATGATCTTTTGTAAAAAAACTGCTGCTGCTAGAGCAATTGTGTATTCACATAAGTTGTTTTCTCAATTACTGTTTCTACAGTGTCTTGCTCTGCAAAGCCAATCACTGTTTTCTTTCTTCAGCAGATTCTATCCTCAATTCAGCAAACTGTATTCTGTGAATAGATATCTCTACTTGCTGTTCTATGTCTCTAATGACATGGAAAGGGACATACAATCCTGTCCATGAGGACATCTGTTGTTGCCCCTTCACCTGGTTTCCAATCTTACTCCATCATCTGCTTCCCTCCAGACAGTCCTGAATTCCACTGATGCTGTATTTACCAATGTCTCCTGCAACTATCTCCCCAAGGGCTTTGCACAGTTCAGCACATTAAACCATCTCTCTCACATTTCAGTATACGTATCTTGGTTACCTCACCAACATCTTGGCTGCTACTTCCTATGAGGAATCAACCTTTGCACACATTATCACTTTGCATCTGGCATTCAGACCTTCAGTCTGTCAAAGCTTGGAATTTATTCAGTTCAATGCTAATTTCTATCATACCAAGCATTTCTAATTGAATTTGGGATGCTTTCTGCAGATTAGTTTTCCTCTCTCCCACTTCCATCTTTCTGTTTGGCATAGGCAGATCTAGCAGAAGGAGTGACAGCATATAAAGACCAATTACATATTTCCACAGCCTATTGCAGCTTTTCACTCGTCCCAGGATACAAAAAGTTAAGTGTTGGAATAGCCTGAATAAGTCATTAATATATATGTGCCAAAAAATAAGGAACCAAGGTAAGTACAGCAGGGAATGGCTCCAGTTTGCTACTTGACTTCCAGAAAGGGAAACAGAACAACTTCTGAACAGAGATTGCATTGAATGAGTGAGCAAATTAAAAATTGGAAAGATGATAAGAGGAAGATTTAGAAAGTCTAACAATGCTTTGAAATCCTCTTAGTGCTGCTGTCACTGCCATAACCAGCCTGCTGCTCTGCTACTTTGTTAAATCAGCCCTTCTAAACACAGTACTTGTCAGTGACACTATTTGCAATTTGGTGCCAGTTCAATTCTTAGCAGAATAGGTAAGGGTAGCAGAAAAGACAATTGCAGCAGGAAGTTTTCTTTTCAAACCTGTGTTCATACCAGTTGAGGAAGTCCAAGGTTGCCCATGGTAAATCAATAGATAGGTTACTTGTCAATAAAATGAGGCTAATGATACAGTTCTTTACAAGGACCCTATTTATAGTTTTTTATATCCTCAGACTTTACATTCATTGGTAATCACCATATAGCAGAGCTAAAATAAAGGGGCTCCCAAGCACCTCTATTGCAGTCTCTATTTGCTTTGAGCTTTAGCATCCATTTCAACATATATTGGCAATGTCCACCCACTTTGTGTCAATAAAATAGACCAGCATCAGTGAAAAAGATTGCTAGAGTTTTCCTTAAAGCCCACAAACAGATTTTTGCGTATTCCTGGCTTAAAGAGCAACATAAGAGTAAGCAATATTTGATTCCCTTTTTGCCTATATTGAGGTTTCATGATGAGTTTATTGACTAGAATCTGGTCCTTAGTATTGGAGATACTCAAACCAGTAATGAACATTCATTTAAAAAAACATTTCCATAAATGTTTGATTATGAGCACCTGCCTAAATCCTATTAAAGTCAATGTGACCTAAGTATATGCTTACAATTTTACTAAATAACCAGGACTTTCCTATATTTTTAAAAACTAAATTGAGACCTGAGGGAACTTATTAATGAGAAAATAAATTCTTAGTCAAATTTTATGCTTTAAAACATAATTATACACAATGTGAACACATATGATAACTTCCTATAGAGTATCTGCATTAGCTACTTTATGATCTTGCTCTAAGATGATGATTATTATCCAGAGGTTGTGAAGCCTCCTTCTCTGGAGATATTCAAAACCCACCTGGACACGATCCTGTGCAACCTGCTCTAGGTGATCCTGCTTTAGCAGGGGGGTTGGACTAGATGATCTCCAGAGGTCCCTTCCAACCCCTACCATTCTGTGATTCTGTGATTATGTACAATACTGAAATCTGTACATTGTTCAAAGCTCTCCTATAATAACTGGAAAAGGTGATTACATCTGCTTATGGAATTTTTCAATAATTGTTTTAAATATTCTTGTGTTATCTAGAAAAGTGCATTTCTGTATGGGACTGTGCAACTGAATGATTTGAAAAAAGACAGAGGGCCAGCCAAGAGCTGATGCAACATTTGAAAGTAATGCTGGTCCAACAGATGTGACAAAAGTACGTAAATAGCAAAGAGTTTTGACTACCTTAGATTAAAAGCCAATGACGTTAACAGTAGCTTCTCTCAAAGATGATCCTGAAGTGCTTTATACATTATGCATAGCAAGAACAATCCACCTACTACTGGAATACAATTATCTCTTTGGAAGAAGCGTGGCATTCCATGTTAGCAACCACATACTCTACCAAGGTAATTTGATGCAATTGCAACCTTGAACACTTATATCCAGCAAGCATAAGTATATAAAAAGTTCTCTGTAGAAACAAATACATATATACATATGTCTAGAAGGAGAGGAGAAAAAAAGAGTGCTTTAAAAATATAACTTCTACATTTAATTTTTCTTTTTATTATTTTTCTTTTTCATGGGAACAAGGTAAAAAGATAAAAAGAAAGTTCCTCCAGCTTTTGCATAATCAAAGGTAAGCAAGACTTAAAAACCTTTCATTCTTACTTCCTCTGCTGTGTTACTGTGATTTTACTTGATTGTTAAAAGGACAGCAACAGTAATTGACATGTTTTCTTCATTTCTTTTCCTCCTTCCCCCATTCTGATACAACAAAATGGTCAGTAGCTGATAAATGGCTGTCCCTGGCTGTCTGAAACAACGAATTTGCTTGCAGCACTAAAAGTGTCCATTCAAGTCCTGCATATTTACCAACGGTTTGATAGTCACAAGGCACATCTTGAGTAAATCTGATTTAAAATGTCTTCTTCCTGTTTATTGCAAAAGCCTTTGTCCCCAAAGGATGCTTGTGATGTCAAGCTATGTGGACACATGAGATAGCAGGGGAAGATGGAGAAAAATTCTGAGTTATATGAATTTGCATGTCATTCACACCTACTCTTTCTTTTTGACCAAATCTACAGTTTGCAGGTGAGAAAAATTTATTTGGTGAGAAGACAAGATTCTTTTCAAGATGAATACATCAGACCATCAATTGTCAAAAAACCTAGGGAATCTGATTCATCACTCTGTGATTCAATGCTGTAATACTTTAGTCCCATTGAGTTCAACCCCATTGTGCTGTTCTGTTGGAAAGGGCCCATTTATGGGCACATGCATAACAAATATAATTTTAAAAGGCAGTCTCTCAAATTTCCCTTCTCTGCAGTCCATCATTTATATGGACAGTTAAGTACTGTCTATATGTATATTGTACATATCCACAAAAATATGTTAAAAGAACTTATGTTGAATGCTCAGTTGCTTGAAAATGTCAGATTTGAGGTTACTACTGCAATGTTAATTTGATGTCTCATACATATGCATTATGTTATAATCTTTAATTACACCATTACACAACAGGACCTCAGCCTCACTACAGGCCATGAATATATGATGCTCACTTAGTGATCAATATGATGATCAATATTTTCTTCTACCCTCATTATTCAATGTGCGACCCAAGGCTTTACTTACTTCATACAATTCAAACCTTATTTCTGAATAGGAGCTATGATTAATTCCTCACAGGCTGCTCTAAGTTCACAACAAGTATATCCCAGAGCTTCATAAACATAGAAGTCCTTATTTCTACAACTACCCTAGGGGGGAATATAGTGATATTAGTCCTATTTTGGGGGCAGGAAACTGAGGTACAGAAGTCAAATCCATGCACTAGCTGGTGACAAATTTGACAGTACAAATCATTAGTATCCTTCAGCCTTTGAAACTCAACACCAGTGAAATGCTACAAGAGTCCAGTCCTTGTGCAGACATGGTTTAAGTACCTTGCACAAAATTACATAAATACTGTGGTAAGGACAGGACTAGACATGAGCTGCCACAACAATATTTAAGCATCATTGCTTTAATAACATTGTTTTTCCTCCTTGCAAGTCATTCACTGCATATGTTTATTAGGGATTTTGACTTTTTCATTTGTGTAAGTGGACTTTTAAAATTTCAAACATGTTTCAAAATAGGAAAACTATTTATCTTTTTTCTTTCACTTTATGAATAACCATCATACCTGAAAATTAATTGCCGGATGTCAAACTCCCCTAGAATAAATGCAAAGATGAGCAACTAAACCTAAAGGAAGTGTTAGTTTAGATTTTGGATTTCTTCTGGGTTTGTTTTTTTTTTTTTTTTTTCTGATAAACAATTAAGCCTGCAAAAGTGATCTAAAATAACAAGCACATCACAATTACAATGCCAGATGCTTACAAATATATTTTGTACACATTCTTTAAAACCCTGCAGCTCTATCTTCCAAGTTCATAGGTTAACTTCTGCAAGTTTCCAGGAGCACATTAGTAACTCAGTCTCTGCCTTGCTAAAGGCTCTCTTTCTCTTATGCCTCTAATATGAATTGGATCTCAAATCTTTAGCAAATAGCATTCACACTTCTGTAGATTCAGGACTGTTCTTTATATACTAGTATACTTTCCCGGTTTGCTACACTAAGACACAGGCTTTTCTGTGTGTAGATAAACTCAGGTTTGATACAGACTATCAAAAAATTTGCCAAATTAATTGAGGTTTTTGATGAATAATAATAAGAATCTCATTATGTCATTATGGCAGTGTAAAGCTCTGACCCACAGAGCTTCTGCATGGTTACAAAGGGAATCCTTTGGAGAAAAACTGTGTAGACAAACTGTTACAGAGTTACCCCTCCGGCAAAGAGCACTTCTAAATAATATCAGGTGCATAAATGTACATACATGAATTCATATGTAAGTATGTTTACAGAAAATACATTCTTTTAAAAATTAAATATACATGCATACTTGTTCTATAAAAGGCTTAACACCTTCTCAAAAGCACAGTTATATCAGGTAAAAGATTCTTCTACATATTTTCTGTTGAGAACTAGTTGAAGGTCAGCTATTAATAGTTATCACAAAATAGATTGTTTTAATTAAATCTGTTGTACTAAAAGAGTCTGTTATTTATTTGACACCTAGATTTATTTTCCTCAGTTATCTAAGCTGAAGTAACCCAATGGTAGTAGTTACACCAGTCCTCTTAGTGTTAGCTTCACGTTGGTGAGAAAACTGACATTGACTCAAAACTAAAGTGAAGTTTGTAAAAAAACCAAAAACCACAAAGCATTATTTGGGTAACTGTCGTGGTTTAACCCCAGCCGGCAGCTGAGCACCACGCAGCCGCTCGCTCACTCCCCCCCCATGGGGATGGGGGAGAGAATTGGAAAAGTTAAAGTGAGAAAACTCGTGGGTTGAGGTAAAGACAGTTTAATAGGTAAAGTAAAAGCCACGCACACAAGCAAAACAAGACAAGGAATTAATTCATTACTTCCCATGGGTAGGCAGGTGTTCAGCCATCTCCAGGAAAGCAGGGCTCCATCATGTGTAACAGTTACTTGGGAAGACAAATGCCACCACTCCGAACGCCGACATGCCCCCCCCCGTCCCTTCCCCCAAGCTCCTTATATACTGAGCATGACATCATATGGTATGGAATATCCCTTTGGTCAGTTTGGGTCACCTGTCCTGTCTGTGTCTCCTCCCAACTCCTTGTGCACCCCCAGCCATCCTGCTGGCAGGGCAGGGTGAGAAGCAGAAAAGGCCTTGGCTCTGTGTAAGCACTGCTCAACAATAGGTCCATGTAACAAAAACATCTCTATATTATCAATGCTGTTTCCAGCACAAATCCAAAACATAGCCCCATACTAGCTACTGTGAAGAAAATTAACCCTCTCAGCTAAAACCAGGACAGTAACTTACTGTGTAGAGCAGTCCCTGTGGTGTGTGGCTCATTTCTGTGTATGTTGTGGCTGCTTTCATGGTTTTCCCAACAGCTAAATAAAAAAAAAAAAAAACCAACAAACAAACAACACAACTAGAAAACACAGAAGGAAGGAGCACTGCTCTGTCAGAAAAAGTCATTGGTGCCAGCACTATAATGCAGAGGTGTGTGATGTTACTGGCAACAGCATCCAGCTGCATCCAGCCCCATCATTAACCCTTCACACATCAATTTGCCTGAAAGAAGTATCACTACTGCTAAATCTGTTTCCCAGAAAAGCAGCTCATGAAGTAAGAGTTTGGCACTCTTTATGTTTATTTTACATAATTTCTTCTTTCCACCTTCTAGCTCAGTCGCTTAAACATTATAGCCTCAGCATGCTACTGTAGCAGAACGGCTTGACTGACTTTCCAATACTTGTGCCCCACCAAAGAGTAATTTTAATCCATATATTTGAACAGAACAAGGAGACAATCAGCTAGATTTCACATTGCGATGTGCAACTCATCACTGCAGATGAAGGAAAAATAAGTTTTGAAGATTATTATGGGTTTACAATAACTGCATTTGTGTTTTCTAACATCTTAGATTTTGCATCAGGCTTTTAGTAAGGTCACTGTGATGTTAATAGCATCAGTTCTTTGCAGATAACCACACTTGTCCCAACAGCACTATTTGTCTTCTTAAAATTTGTTCATCAGAAACTACCCCCCAGTGACTGAGCCAAAAGAAGTCATCTACAGCCTTATGCAGCCACTCATGGTTTGAGGTAAAAGAATCTAGTGCTCTTTTCCTTGGAGAAGGAGGTAAAGAAGCTTCACTAAGCAATGTACAACTAACTGCCTGTGGATGCTGCTCAAAAAGGACTGGGGAAGAATCTGCATCATGTTAATGGTTAAACTCCACTCCTGCTGCCACACTCTCCTAAAAGGACTGATAGACCTGTACTTAACAGTTTGAGAGAATCTTAGAAAGTAATCACATATATAAGGGTGTGGCAATCACAGAAAAAATCTGTATGACTTTTTTTTAGGTCAGAATAAATGTATTTGGTCTGGCTGAGCTGGAGTTAGTTTTCCCCCCCAGCAGCCCTCACAGTGCTGTGCTGTGCATTGGTAGCCAGCAAGGTGTTGGTAACACACCGGTGTTGTGGCTGCTGCTGAGCAGTGCTGGCACAGCACCAAGGCTGTCTCTACGACATTTCTCCCCTCATTAGCAGCAGGCTGGGGGTGGGCAAGATCTTGGGAGGGGACACAGCCAGGACAGCTGACCCAAACTGGCCAAAGGGATATTCCATACCATATGGTGTCTGCTCAGCAATAAAGGCTAAAAGAAAGGAGGAGGAGCAACCACTACATGTACTGAAGCCCTGCTTCCTGGGAAGTGGCTGGACATTGCCTGCTGATGGGAAATAGAGAATAAATCTTTTGCTTTCCTTTGTTTCCTTGTGCAGCCTTTACTTTTGCTTTATTAAACTGTCTTTATCTTGACCCACAAGTTATTTTCCATCTTATTTTGTCCCCCACCCATTCCTGCTGTGGAGGGGAGTGATAGAGCATCTTGGTGGGTACCTGGTGTCCAGCCAAGGTCAACCAACCACAATAATTAAGGCTTAAAATTCTTATCCTTGTACAGTCTTTCTGGTTTCACTTTCCCATTCTTCCACAAATTTTCCATCTGTGTTGCACAAATTGCTTAGCACAAGAAACTCAGAGCATACAGAGCCATCTACATTGATTTCAATGGAAGTGAGGTTCATATATTTAGAATTCAGGCCTTCATCTCCTTATATTACAAAAAGGAATTATAACACTGAAGGGCCTGAACCCCCTGTCAGCCAGTGTCACGTGGAGACGATACATCCCTGGAGCACTGGATAGTGCCAGGAAGAGCTACCAGCTTGTGTCTGAGAGTGGTGCAGCAACTGCGGTGTTGTGGTGCGCATCAGTTAACAAAAACAGCCTCAGAAACACCGCCATGCTGATACAGCTGCATCACTTTCCACCATTTTGGCTAGTTCCAGGGTCTCTACACTAGTTTTATCTTACAAGAGTGCTCAAAAGTAGCACAACTTAAATTTGCAGTTTATTAGCAGGAACAGATTCCATGACAGGATCCTGAAGTATTTGCGTTATTAAAAAGCATGTTAACTGCTACTTTTTTTTGTGTAATTTTCCTCTCCTCATAGATGGGAAGCATAGATAATAATAAAAAAAATTCTTGAAGTCCAGGTCTATTCTGATGTTCATGCCAGTATCTGCTTGTAAAACTGTGTTATAGCTGGGAATACTTTGACAATGCTATAAAAACTGATTTTCTGGCACTGCATTAGCTTGTTCCTGGAAGAACTGTCTTCCATGGTACAGTACTTAATATATCTCAGAATAAAGATTTTCAAAACACTGGTTCCATGGGCACAGTTTAATCGCTCAAGCATTCAGCTATTTTAAACTACCAATGTATTTTCAGAACACGTGTATAACTCAACAATATACATTTCTCTGTTAAAAAAAAAAAAAGAGTAAAAACTTGCAAGATTTTATTTTTATTTTTCTCCACAGATAACTGACTATTCACAATAGCAATTCTGAGATAACTGAGAAATGTATAGATAATATCACCACCTAACCTCTTTCACATGAAAAGTAAAGTACGCTTCTCTATTATAAATCCCTGTAGCACAGTGCACATATTAAACATAAATAAATGAGCCAAACTCACTTCACTACACATATGATTCTTTCCTCTGGGAGCAGATGAGGGGAGGGATAAACCACATTTGAAGTCATCACCACATTTCTTATCGTAAAGACTCAAGATGAATGTGACATAAAAACCTGAATACATTACTGCAGTAACTGTAGCTCTGTTCTGGTGGGAGAAGAATATTTAACTGCAATCAGACACCAAGGAAGAGACAGATCCAGAAAATTCATTTCAGTCAACTTTTTAAATTAACCCAAATTTCAGGGCTAACAGATCAGGTCCTGTCTAGCAAGTACACAGTTAAAGTTTTGATGTCTTTATGCCCACTTTTCCCATGACTTAGGAGCACCTTTAATCAATACCCGGGATGGCCAGAATAGACTCATGCTGCATGAGATTTTATCTATGCATCTCTATATCTAATGTATGTGCTCAAAAGTAGTTTTCTTTGGTAGTCTCTATACCATAGTTCATTTCAGCTCTGAAGGGAAGAGCCAGTGTGATTCCTGGCTTTAATAAGAATGGCCATAAATCATTCAGCTATAAAATATTAAAGCCAACTTTGCATTCTTAAAATTTGTTTGCCTGAGGGTGGGTGTGTAATAGAAAAAGATAGCTATAAATAAAGTCACTTAAACCGTAACAGGCTTCTCTGTTTTAACCCAAGACATTAGCCCAGATTCAGTAGCTTACCTATTCTTTCAGATAGAAAGGTGACACAGTGATAATGGAGAAGAGTATCAATCATGTGACCCCGCTTATTTCTGAAGAATCATTTTAGAATCTTGTTATCTATGCACAGGAGGGACCAATGAAAAAGAAGATTTTAGTTTGCACTTACAATCAGACTTCTGTCAAGCAGCACTTGTCCCAAACACCATCATTTGAAGTTTTGGAGATGCTTAAAGTAGCATCCATACTATTGCATCCATGTTAATTCCTGATTACCTGCCCTGACATTAAGTCCATTTCTGTCTTCTATCCCTATCTCAGATTAATGGACATTCTTTCCTAAAACAAGTGCTCAATGAAGTCTTCCAATAAAATAGTTTTAAATCTTGGGAAATCTCATACATGCTTTTGTTTTGGGCATTGTCATACACAGCTATTTCCTTTTGAGGCTCCTATTGTTTCTTATAATAATGAAGAATGAGTGTTAATGGGTCTAGTTTTAGTAAAATTTTCACAAAAGTGACCCATGGTCTATAAGACAAATTCTAAAAGAAACACAAGACCTCCACCTACTTCAGTGCCTTTGTTGTAAGGGATCAGCACAATCCCTTGACATTCGCTGTCCTTGGAAGTAAAAGTATGGCAATTTGAGCCAAAAGCCAGGCAGACCACCTGACGGTGGCATCAGCATTGCTGGGTTGGGCTAACTGGACTACCTTTCAGAGGTGTCTGCTGCACTGAGTTCTCAGCAGCTGGCCACTTCATTGCTCTCTAGTGCCTAATCCCAGCAGGCAGCTGTTTCACTTTCATTCCTGTGAAGCTCTGCTCCAATACACCATACAATTTGTATGGACTTTACTGTCACTACTGAAATGTTCTCTTACGCATTGTGGCTCCCTGATGTGTCTAATTGTCTTACATTGTCAGTTTTATGAAATCTACTGCAAAAAGCACTTTATTCTTCTGTCTTTTCTGTGATGTTTTGCGTTTCTTTCTTGTATTAAGTGTTTGCTAGTTTTCTATTAGATGTTTTCTGCTTTAATTAGATGCTTGCAAATCTTCTGGCTTTAAGCTATGTAGGCTATAATCAAGATGCAATGCTTGATTTTGACATTTTTTTCTGTCAAATATCTAGAATGTGCTTGAGTAGTTTTGGGAGAGTGCATGTAACTAAACTGTAGAAATACAATATGCTAATAGCTTCTAAATAGAAAAGACATACTCAGATGGTCATGAATTTAAAATACTTTTTCGAGTCTTTTTTCTGTTTTTGAAAATAATTATTCTTGAAGTAAATCTAATGTGGACTACATCAGTGGATATGTAAGAGTCTACTTTACAAACATTTATTTGATAATGATGTCTATGAATATAAATTTCCAAACCTTAGGCAGGTATACATTTATACATTTTTTATCTTTCTCCATTTACTTAACAGGCCTAGTTATGTCCAGTTATCATGGTTTTAGACATACTGTTTTCCTACCCTTTAAATGATTTAATCTTCTGATCACACTGAGAATTTTTTCATAGACTTTCCTGGGTAGGTATTTGTTATATACTCTGACATTTTTTCAGTGTAACACACACAGCAAAATGTAAGAAAATTCATACAAAACTTCAACTCTCTTCTAACTTTTTTCTTTAATAACACCCTTCATATCAATGTGGAGAAAATGCCACTTTAAATCAGAAAATACACATGGATCTAAAAATTATGAGAAGAGAAGGCACTACATATTAAAATCAACATAGGAACATCGCTACATTTGAAAGAGGTCTTTTATTTTTAAGGCAATGCATTATAAGAAAAGAGAAGCTCAGTTATTTTAAAGATATCTAGAAAGAATACCTAGAAGAAAACGTGGAGGGAAAAAAGTCAATGGCATTTAAAATATTAAATGTATTTTACTGCCAGCACAAAGATTAGCTGTGACAGGGACATCTAAACACATCATGAAGAGCTGCATGTAAAGAGCTGTACATAAAGAATCATTGCAAATGCATGAGGACATCTTCTGTTGATCCAACAAAACCTATGAATGCTTTAATATATTTTCTTCTGTAATGTCTCAGGATTGTCAAATTATGATTTTTTTTTGCAATTCTCACAATATTCTGGTTTTTTAGAGCCTAAACTCCTTTTGTAGATAATTGTTTACAAAAGAATCTGAAGTGTCTTACTTTAAAAGTTTATCTTCTTCAGGTTTGCCAAGAAAAGACTGTAAGTGCATAGGTTCTGAGAGTTTAAAATCAAAATAGCAAAGAAACTTCATCTTCAAATTGTTACTATTTAAAACTAATTTTAAAATCATGACTCTTTGGTGTTTGAGTATTATTTTTTGAATGTTCAGAGATGGTAACATTTCATCTATTGGTATATAAATTTACTAATTTACACATACACACACAACCTTTTGAAGAACATTCTCACAACACACAGTATCTATGGAAATCTGACTCACTTCAATGAATAAACAATCTTCCCACCTTATACAATGCAATTTGCGTTGCACTGAAACCATCTTAAAAATCAGGAGCCATGCTATGTTCACAGTTTCAAACTAAACCAACCAATTTAGATGCACAGTCAAATACAGAGAAAGAAAGGGAGTTACATGTCATCTCTGACATGAGTGATCTTTCAGAATGAAAGTATTCATTTTAAAGGCTTTGAAACAGCTTATCAGTGGGATTTCCCATATTTTATAAATGTGGAAGTTCAAAACATTCCATAAGAGTTTGGTTTCTTCTACCTCTCCCCTAAACTGTCTGCATATATATATTCTGTAGGCTTGTTTTTAAATGGGTTAACTTTTTAGAATTCCCTAGAGAAGTGTTTCCACAGTATTTCCAAGTAGGATAAGAGAAGGCTTTGTGACTCCCCCCAAAAGATCACAGAGGATCTGCTGTACACAAAGATTTAAATCATCTAGCAGAAAGGTCAGGGACAGGCTCACAGAATCCATAATCAGTTAACATAAGTTATCCAGCTATTAGCTGTCATTATGAGCAAAGGAGTGGAAGGGTGAAACCACTCTTCTGGGTGCCGGGCAGTTAATGCAATGAAAAAGGTAGTGTGGGCACTATGCCTTTTTCCTTCTGGAGTTCTGAGGTGCCTGCAGGAAACCAGGAGAACATGGCCTAGCAACACAGTTGCAAGAGGATTACAATGCCAGGCAGCTTGCAAAACAGCCATAGGATGTCTGAAAGAAGGGAGAGGCATATCTTTTGTACATCCATGGCCTTTGTCTCCCTTCTCTGACTGAAATCATACATCCATAATAGATGTAGCTGAAACCGACATCATAGAATCATAGAATTATTTAGGTTGGAAAAGATCTTTAAGATCATCAGTCCAACTGTTAACCTAGCACTGCTAAGTCCACCACTAAACCATGTCCCAAAGCACCACATCTACACATCTTTTAAATACCTCCAGGGATGGTGACTCAACCACTTCCCTGGGCAGCCTGTTGCAATGATTGACAACCCTTTCAGTGAAGACATTTTTCCTAATATCCAATCTAAACCTCCCCTAGCACAACTTGAGGACATTTCCTCTCGTCCTATTACTCGTTACTTAGCAAAAGAGACCAACACCCACCTGGCTACAACCTCCTTTCAGGCAGTTGTGGAGGGCAATAAGGTCTCCCCTCAGCCTCCTCTTCTCCAGGCTAAACAACCCCAGTTCCCTCAGCTGCTCCTCATAAGACTTGTGCTCTAGACCCTTCACCAGCTTTGTTGCCCTTCTTTGGACATGCTCCAGCACCTCAATGTCCTTCTTGTAGTGAGGGGCCCAAAACTGAACACAACACTCGAGGTGCAGCCTCACCAGTGCCGAGTACAGGGGCACAATCTCATCCCTAGTCCTGCTGGCCACACTCTTTCTGATACAAGCCAGGATGCTGTTGGCCTTCTTGGCCACCTGGGCACACTGCTGGCTCATATTCACCTAAATGTTGACCAACACCCCCAGGTCCTTTTCCATCGGGCAGCTTTCCAGCCACTCTTCCCCAAGCCTGTAGTGTTGCATGGGGTTGTTGTGACCCAAGTGCAGGACCCGGCACTTAGCTTTGTTAAACTTCATACAGTTGGCCTCAGCCCATCGCTCCAGCCTGTTCAGATCCCTCTGTAGACCCTTCCTACCCTCAAGCAGATCAACACTCCTGCACATCTTGTTGTTGTCTGCAAACTTACTAAGGGTGCACTCAATCTCCTGGTCCAAATCATTGATAAAGATCTTAAACAGAACTGGCCCCAGTACTGAGCCCTGGGGAATACTTCTTGTGATCTTCTGCCAACTGGGTTTAACTCCATTCACCACAACTATTTGGGCTCAGCCATCCAGCCAGTTTTTTACCCAGCAAAGGTCCTAATGTTCTAGGAACAGAGGATTTCCAAAGGGCTTTCAGGTCTGGTCCACGTTATAGAGTTCAACTTCCATACAAAGTGCAGAGTCATCCAACAGCTATCATTTCTTCTCAAGTGCTATCTCAGAGAAAAAGAGTCTTCCAATCAGTCTTTGTTTTTTCATAAACTATTGCTTTTTTCTGCCAGTGAGGGTGGCCTCTTGAAAGCAGATCCATGCTCTACAGGAGATCAACATCAGCTGCAGAGATTATAGATCCATTTCTATTTGGGATGGCAGAGAATCAGATTTGAAGGGACAGGAAACACTGCGTATTACAGTCAGATCTTGTTGTTAGGATATGCAAAATTTGGTTAAACATCAGCTCCCTCTACCTTTAGGAAAGATGTTGACAAAGGTACTGAGATGGAGGCATGGAGAAGAATGGCTGGTGTTGTGAAATAGCTCAAAGTGAAGTATTAGGGAAGAGTCTGACCTATGTACCAGAAACAGAGGAGAGCAAATATATTTTAGGGTTTTCCTATGATGAGGTTTGCAGAATGTTCATCCATTACAAGGGCCACTTCCACATGGGGTTAAAATCATCAACAGAAAGACAGTCTAAAATGTTCATGTGTAGCTGAAAAGTGATGCAATTAAAAATCCTTTAATCTGAGAGGATCTGCCTGTCTTTGAACTTAAGTTGACTAGATCATTGCAACCCTCAACTACAGTAGCACTGGTATGTTGTTTACTGAATATTCTTGTGTTAGTGACAGGTTATTCTAAAATATAACAGAAATACATTTAGCAGCCTTACAGCATCAAGCAGGAATCATGCCTTTCTCAGCCAGCACTGTCGCCAAGTTCCAGAATAATCTGTCAGGATCATCTCACAGAGACTTTTCTTTTTGAAATCCTCTCAGGTTTTTGGGCAGATGGATGCAGTTTGACAAAGAGGTATCAGATTCTCTTTAAAAAGCATTTGAAAAGAACTATACAGATCAATGTTTTTCACAAAGTATCATTAGAGGTATCATTAAAGTGTTTGCAGAGACACTACAGAGACAATCCAATTTTATGGAAAGGCTAATTCTATCTCTGACAAATTCATTTGAATCTAAATATTTTTTACTGCCTGCCATACTCGTTGTGCCAGTGATTCCTAAATACTTAGCCATATGTGATTTAAAATTATGCCCATCATTGATTTTCTCTTTTCTCCTTTTGCACAAAAAATAAAAATCAACAAAAATTAATGACGTTTTTCAATCTTCATAGAGAAATGAGAGAGACAGGAATCTACAGATGTTACTGACAGTTACCATGGTTATAAAATGTGTTTTCTTTCATCAAGCTCATTGTACATTTTCTAGTGTAAGACAACAAGAGATAATTTTGCTATATCTATAAAGTCCACAGCTTGATAAAAGAAGAAAGAGAGTACATAATTAATAGTTTATATTACATTCAGGACAGCAAAAAATCTGTTATATTCAAAGGATTTCATGACATAGTCCAAATATTTAATATTCAGTATGATCATCCATCAAAAGATCTATGTCAGATTAAAATAAAATATCTATCAATATAGATAGCAGATGAAGTTCTAAAGATTAAGCACAGGAAGAGAGGAAAACAAAACAAAGCAAAAGCAATGCAGCAAGAAACAATCGTACAAACCATCTCCAGCCAATAAAATACCAGTTTCTTTATCAAACTCAATCTGAGAAGCTGAGGAATTAGCTTCAGGAATAGTTTTGTATCATCATCATTTATCAGATAAATATCTATCCTTGTTCCAGAAAATACACTGCAAAATAGCCAAATAGGATTCAAGAAAAATCAGAATTAAAAAATACCTATGTAAGCCATATTACATTAAGAAACACAAAACTCCTTTAAAAAAAAAAAAAAAAAAAAAAAGGAGAGAGAGAGAGAGAGAGAGAGATAGGAGAGATTTTCTCCTGGCAATTTCCAGAAATAATGTAATCACTTTAAACAACTGATGGGAAAGCTCTGTGCTGATCTCTCTTGCCCTTTAGTACTATACTACGAAGCTGTGTATCAAAAATATTTTTTCAGCTCTCAGTGGTAGACTAAAGACTATGTCAAAAAAAGTCACAAGAAGTTTATGCAATATTGCCTCTACTCAGTCTAATCCCTCCACATATACTTCAGATTCCCACTAAAATCTCAAGTGTCGTCTTTCAGCATTATTTGTCAGAATCTTTGTTCTCCAGTAAAGTGTTTCCTTTCATTAAGTCACATTACAGTCTCATCATTTCCACCTTTCTCTGCTGAGCATCTATCAGTATCTACAGTTCACTTTTCCTCCAGTGCCTCTACTTGCCTTTCAGCTTTCATTATCTTCATTAGAAGTACATCCATATTTTTGCTTTCATCTTTTCCTTTAAGGAGCTGAAGGATGACAAAACAGTTTTCAAAGGGAGCTGGGTCAAAGAGAGCATAAGACATTTCTGATGAGGTTTTTCTATCATGCAAAACAGAGCAAAACAGGAAACAAGGGGAAACAAACTAGACCTGCATGGATTTTTTTTTTATTATTCTTTTTTTTCCCCCACAAACTGTTTTCTGAGAAAACACATCTTTTTATGGAGCCTGGTGAGGAATTTTGGGAATATTTTGAAGAAAAAAATCTACAGTAACTCCATGGTTCCAGGTATAATTATATTGATTGGGCAACCTGGTCTAGTGGAGGGTGTCCCTGCCCATGGCAGGGGGGTTGGAACTGGATGATCTTTGAGGTCCCTTCCAACCCAAACCATTCTATGATTCTATGAGTGTAAACTTCTGGGATAGAGACTGTACATTCCTATGTACCCCGTTTAGCCCATTAAATAGTTCTTACGTTCACAAAGGTGTCTTGAGAAGATCTTACTAAAACTGAGTAACTTCCACTTCCTACCAATAAGGCTAATAATTTTGTTACTATGTCAAAACGTATTTGTAAAACTTGTCAATTTCTATTGCTGACTATATAGAAAATGAAAGTAGAAAAGAATCCTATAAACACTGAGCACATGAAGCAAAAAATGTCCTTTTTCATGAGTCCTGTATAAACATGTTTTGTCAACTGTTTCACCAATTACAGCAGAGCTGTAAATCTACCAGCATGTGCTAGCTTCAAGAATCTCTTCATTTTGCTCACAGCATCCAAGTGTGGAGTCAGAGATAATTCTTTTTTTCACATCACTCCTTATCTCAAGTAACATCTTTGCTACTCACAAAGTTAAGGAAATAATCTGCCTTTTTCAAAGAAAAAAAAATCTGCTTTATAAACATTAAAAATAAAATGTTGGAACTTTTTAAAAATGGAAAATCAGTTAATTAAATCAAGAACCAATAGAAAAACACATGCATTGGAAAGTTTCAAAAGATAGATCCTCATATAGATCTGAGTCATGTTAATATATGTAAATGGGGTCTCCCAAATCAGACTTGTCTACTGCAAGACCGGTCCTAGAACATTTAATGCTAGGCTAAAGGTTGAGAAGCAGATTTAAGGGCTTCGAATATGGATTTCTGGATTTATGTTTTATGTAGGTTCCATTTTAGATACCTTCAGCCTCTTTTTTTTTTTTTTTTCCCCTGTATCATCTGCCCCAAAACAGAAAATAGTTTATCACTCCATTAGCTGCATTGCAGGTGCTTCTTGATTCTGAAATCCCAACAAGTAACTGAAGATATAAACCCTTATTCAGAATACCACAAGTATTATGTGATAAAAATTTCAGACACTCTCCAGTTCAGAGCTTGTATTCAGTATTTAATGACATGAGAAAAAAATAAATTCAATATAGGGTGTAATAAGTAGCACATACAAGTTGCATGTTTTACACACATAGGTAGTTCTCTTGAAGACAATGGATCTGATTCCTTAGGTCATTTAAATAGAATGGTCTTTGAATTTTAATTATAGCATGGGTATTTATGGTATTTCCCTTAATTCTCCATCTATCCCAGGATCAAGGTCTTGATAATCTAGATGAAAATTACTATACATCTGTGTCTTCAGCCATTTTTTATTGATGGCTATTGCCAAATATACAACAGCTATTAGATAATACACAGGAAAAAAAAAAAAGAAAAAAAGCGATTATGATATCTCCAGAATATATTTTCAATAAGTGAGATAAAAAGGGGAGAAAAAGTAAGAGTAACTACATATACAGAGGCTCCATAAAAATGAAAGAATAGTCTTCCTGGGATCATAACAAAGGTCCATCTAGTTTAATGTCCTACCTCTGACTGTGGCCTGGAAAAATGCTTATGGGAAAACTATAAGAAAATGGGGTAAAAATAAGGTGATACTTCTCTCCCATAAATCCTCCAAAATGCAAGTAGTGTGATGTTTAAGGAGTTCGTAAGCAAAATCTGGCGTTGGCATCACGGATTTAATATCTCCTGCAGACTTTTCCCCAAGAATTTTTAACTTGCTCATATTTCTGGAAAGCAGAACATCCTGTGAAAATGAAATCTATGGCTTAATCTTAAATTATATTAAATCCTTTCACTTAATTATGTTATTCCTGATTTCATGGGTCTGTATCATACCTCACTTCAGTCAATCATTGTAAGCAGCATTCAAGAGATAGGTGTACCGTAGAACTATTCAGTGTCGTAATTTGATTTTCCATTTTACTGTTTACCCCATTTTTACAGTTTCCAATTTTATTTTTGATCTGCATTTGACCATCGGATATGTGAAATGGTCTGTAAAAAAAAGCCTTTTTCCTGGGTGTTTATACCTGATTTAGTACCTATTGTTGTTTGCAAATCAGAGTTGATTTTTCCCTTAATGTGCATTATTTTGCATTTATTGATATTAATTTTAATCTGCCTTATTGGGTGCTCCATACTGTTAAATCTTACTACAGATTCAGTTTTTATCAAGCTGAAGAGCCATATAAGAGCACCAAATTTAAGGATCTTGCTGTTCGCCCCCATCCTAAATTATACAAGAGTATTTAAGCAACATGATTCACCAACCAAGCCTTGTGGGATAACTACCTTACCTTCACCATTTTAGTAAGTGACCATTTAATTCTACTTTTAATTTCCACCCTTTAACCTATTATTGGTTATTATTCCCTCTTACTCATTGATAACCTTGTTTCTTTAAGAACCAATGGTGAAGGATCTAGTTGATATTTTCTTGAAAATCTTTGTAGGGTGTTTCAAGCAGATAACATGTACATGCTCACTGACATTTAAAAAAAAATACATCTACTACATTTGTGAATCAGACTTCCTTCTACAAATATCCTGTTTAGTCATAGTCCCACATTATCATTTATAGTATGTATATTAATCTGTCTATGAATGATATTATTTAACATATTTTCTTTAACATTTGCCTGAAATAGCAGTTAGACATAAAAATCTTTAACTTCCCAGATGTTTTTGGTGTCATTTAGAAAACAGTCATTACATTAATTCATTCATCTGATACTAAAGCCAATGTAAGCAGTAAGCTATACACTACAAACAAGATCAGCAATCTTATATTTGATTTCCTTTAAAACTCTTGGGCAAAAGTAATTTCATCCTGACAATACATAGCTATTAATTTGTTCTAAAACCTTTTATAGTGACACTTTTGGGACAGTTCCTTAGACTTGACACCCATAAAGAAAAAAACTTCTATAATGTTAATTGTTAATATCAATGCAGAGAATTGATTTAACTTTTATGCAGTGGCCTTATCTTCTGATATTGTTCCTTTTACACATCAATCTTATGTTGGCTATACAAATTTTTTGGCAGGGTTTTTGCTTCTGATATGTTTAAATATATATATCTTTATATGCATAAAATTAATTTTTATGCTGTTAGCAAATTGCTGCACAAGATCTTTTTTGGCCTGCCTTATTGTGTACTTAAGTTTAGCTTGCCAAAGTCTAGACTACCTTCTTTCATATTTTGGACACAGCTTCTGCTTTTCATTTTTAATGATTTCCCCACCCTTCTTGTTGAAACAGAACCATTGGCAGTAGGGAATGCAAGAGTCATAGGACCAGAAACCAAACAGACAAGGGACGCTTGAATCTAGCTCAACAGAAATGGGAGAAACTGACCTTCTGGTCTTTTTTCTTATAGGACTGCTTCACAGGATCAAAGCATACTCTGATCCTCACACTGTCCCGACAGTGAGTAGGCTGGGGGTGCACAAGAAGTTGGGAGGGGACACTGACCCCAACTGACCAAAGGGATATCCCATACCATATGACATCATGCTCAGCAATAAACTGTAGGGTAAGAAGGAGGAAAGGGGGATTTTTGGAGTTAAAGTGTTTGTCTTCCCAAGTAACAGTCACGGTGGAGCTCTGTTTTCCTGGAGATGACTGAACACCTCCCTGCCAATGGGAACTGGTGAGCTAATTCGTTATTTTGCTTTGTTTGCGTGCACAGTTTTTGCTTTATCTATTAAACTGTCTTTATCTCAAACCACAAGTTTTCTTAGTTTTGCCCTTCCAATTCTCTTCCCCATCCCAGTGGAGGGGAGTGAGCGAGCGGCTGTGTGGGGCTGAGGTGCCTGTCAGCATTAAACCACAACATGGGATAAAAGTTCCATCAGATTACTAAGAACAGGACAAGCCTCAATTTTAATACAGATTTAAAGTTAGAGACAAGGGTCATTTGTTCATGGGGAAACAGTTTATTCTCCATTGAAGCTTTCTAGAAGGGATTTAAGAAATGGGGTGTATAGTGACGATGAAAATAATTGTTCATAATCACTGAATTATCTAGGCACAATGACTGTGTCTGTGCCAATTAAAAAATGTCTGGTGCTTGAACACTGGCATGGATGATGTGCACAGTAAATTTTTTACTTAAGTTTTTACCAATTTTTTATTTTTGGCTGTTTTGTTTATTACTATATAAGTTGTGTATACTTTTTACAAATAATATTACTTAGTCCGGGACTTTTAATTTTTACATTATGCAGTTTGCATACCTGCTGCTTTTTTAACATCTAATCTTTCATTTTTCATCTCATGTAAGTGAAACACACTAAGTGTATTTAGTTACACAGCTACGTGTAACAGCACAACTAAAAGCTTTGAATACTAGACAATTTTTTGCATAAAAGACCATCACTTATTTCTTATTAGTGAAGGAGCTGCCAAGGTAAAGAACTCCACATGTGGGTTTAAGAAAAAACTTGGCTAGAGACAATAATACAAGAGAAAAAGAGTAAAAAACCCAGTAAAGCTCTTAGCAACTATTTAATGATCAAGATCTTGGTTATCCCCTTGGGCATAACTGAGGGGAACACAGCTTCCAACTCCTGTCCCTAGAAATCAATGCTGTAAGAGCACAGTTATCAGACACATAACTATGGGCAGCATTTTACTCCTGCTCAGTGCTTCTGTGCAGGTGACTGACAAGTTATTAGAATACATCTTCACTGCCACTGGCTGGAGAGGCTTGGCAAAACAGTCTTTTCAGGAGCTGAGAAGTACAGACTGAATGTTTTCCAGTAGTACGAGCATTTTTGTTTTCTGTTTTATAACTTGATCTGCTTTGCACCACAGGTTTTATTTATCTCATAACACTGTGTTGCTACAAGCATGATTTTGAAGTGAAGATGACTTACATTGGACAAATTGTCTCCTTTGGGAGTTGTGAATACCCTATACAGTGGATTCATTTAAGGTGCCTGTCAACCAAGGAGAAGACAGGGACATCTCTAGAACTAAAGGCTGTAGTTTGCTTTTCTTCAATGTCAGGGAAGTGAAATGGCCTCAGATCACTCTCCTTTCATCCTCTAATTCTTAGCTAATATTTTTGATGTATATCTTTTTTCTACACATTTTAAAAATAGAACAACAAACTATGCAAAAGTCTGTTTTGGTTTTTAAATCTGCCACTCTCCAGAAAGCTAAATGCTGGCATTAATATACAGTCAAGTCCTGCAGTAAACTCTGATGTGCCTGTATCAGTGTTTCAGTTTGGATCATGAGGATTTTTTAAACAAATCTCTCCATTGTCCCCACTAACTACACTTTGCTTCACATTATGGAGTAGTCTCAGCACACACAAATCAGGAGTCTTTCAGGATGAAACTAAACTGAAGCTTCCAATGGACTCCAGGTGTAAATGAGCTTTCAGACGTTCATGGGTCAAGCTAGTCTGCGGTAAAAAAATTGTGTAACGTGTATAGAATAGGCATCAGGTCCTCAGACCAACTGTTTTGTTTTCCTTATCCTCTCCTAGTGGTCCAGACTTCTTAGTCAGGTAGATGTTACCATTAAGGATCTATTAACGTGCACTTTAGTAGCAAAACTTCTCTTCCTGACAAAACAAGTCAAAAAGCTTAACCATGATAGATTCAGAAACATTGAAAAGATTAAGTTTTATTACATAATGACTCTACTAAAAGTCATATAAATAATAAAGTTATTGTGATATAACATAGCTGATAAAAGTCTATACCAATACAGAGCATGATTAGATGAACGTTTTTTGCCTATGGCTGCAAATGCCTTAATGTTATATAATTCTGCATCCCTCGTGGCATCCAAATATGAAAAGAAAAAGATAAAACCCATAAATTCAAAATAACATGCTTGTACATTGTCCTGATATATGTACTATTATGCCAAAGAAAATGGTTTTGTTTGTTTTCATTTACATTTTAAAATATATATAAAAAACAATTGAATCCAATATAGAATAATATATTCTAGGCCTTGAAACATCAAGCAAAATGTATCTCATTATTTACATTCTACAAAAATGCATGTAACTAACTTGCTCTTCTTTTTATTATGATTGTCAGTGCTCTTTTATTATCCGTAATTCTTTGACTTTTTAATAAGCACAATTTTATTGCATTAAAATAGCTCAGCTTTTCTAAGCTTTCCTTCTCAGAATCATGTAAGTTATCTAGCCAATAAAGTACATTTATCTATGCTGAGAACCACAGACTAAACCTTTTGGTAGTGTTATAAGGAATTCTTATTTTCCAGTACAAACTACTTTCCTAAAATTATTTCAGAAAGTAAACGGTTTTGATATTTATCTTTCAAACCATGAAGTTTTCTAAACAGTTTTGTTCTTCTGAAATTACTAAACACTGTGTCCAAACTCTGAGATGGTAGCCTGGTACAACAACTGTGAAGTTATTCAGAACTCAGAAACACCCTAGCTTCACTAATTTCCTTTTACCACGTAAAACAGTACTTTCTGCAAACATCTCACACAGTCTATCAATTAATCCAACTTGCTTTTATAAAGTGTCCTTCATGGAAAAATGCTAAGCACAATGCTAATTTAATATAAAATCAGAAGCAATAAATATTTTAAAGAATAAATCAAACACAGAGTTAACTCTGCCTTACAACTGGACAGTAATTTTCATGTTTTCTTGTACACCTAGACCACATCAATGTCAAACAGCAAGGAATTTATCAGATTATAATTTAAAATTTCTAAATTTTTGGTTTAGATCTGACCAGAAAGAAAACAGCCCCAATTTAATCCTGAATTCTTTTAACATCATAGATAGTAAAAACATTGTTAGTGCTGTATGATCAAGACTTCTAATGAAAGTTCAATAACGCCAAGGTCATAGTCATTATTTGAGGGAGTTAAAAGAGCTGCCACTTGCAGATACAAGCATGGATTATACCTGAGATATCTATGTTGAAGCAATCAATAGCAACTCAGTTTTCTCTCTCCTAAGCTCAAGAAATTTTGAAGACACACATTGTGGAAGCCCCCTCCCTGGAGTGGATGTCCCCTCCCTGGAGTGGATGCCTCCTCCCTGGATGTGGATGCCCCCTCCCTGGAAGTGTTCAAGGCCAGGTTGGATGGGGCTTTGGGCAACGTGGTCTAGTGGAGGGTGTCCTTGCCCATGGTAGCACGGTTGGAACTAGATGATCTTTAAGGTCCCTTCCAACACAAACCATTCTGTGATTCTATTCCAGGATTCTATGCTTGAGTAGCACAAGCAATTACACAAATCATCAAGCAGCTTCCCAGGACTGCAAAGACTGGAACAAATGTTCCAGTGTGCTATCAGCACACATATGAGACATCAGGCCATGACAATAAATAGAGTTATTCTGTGGAAACAAGCAAATATGAAGCAAAAGAGAATCCCAAGGAGATGGTGAGAGGCAGAGGGGATGAATAGGAACTCTGAAATTAAAAAAAAAAAAATAGAGGTTAGTTCAAATATTAATTCCTTAGAGCAACAAACTGAATTTGCCAGCAGGAAAATCTAAACCAGATCAAGTTAATAAAATTAAAAAGAAAATCATATGATAAACAGAAGGAAAAGGGTTTTTTGTCAAAAAAAAACCCAAAACATTCTTACCTCAAAAGTAAATATGTACTTTCACTGCAAATCCAAAACATACCAGGTTGATGAACTTCTTGAACATCATAATTTAAAATGTTCAAATTATTAAAATATTGCAGATACTCTACTACTTAAATCTTCTTTGCTTTTTTGTTATTTTTCCCCACTACATTTCTTCATTTAAAGACTTGAAAAATGAGGAAATTATTTCCTCTGGATATGTATTAAGAACTTTAATGCTGAAATTCTATGACCTGCAACATGGAGGTCAGACTAGTCAATAATGATTGCCCCCATTGGCTTTGAATCGTATGAAGTAAAACTAACATAGATGCATTAGGTAAAAAATACAACTAATTCATAGACAATTTTTTTTTTCCTTAATCACAATATTCAGACTACTGTTATGTATAGTTTTGTAAGCAACTGGCTCCCATCATATCTGGTTGTCATATTTTACAGTCCAGTCGTAGAAGTAATAAGCAGAGTTGTTAGGAAGTCCTAACAAGATTTGGGTCTTGTTCAGACCGCTCAAGCAGTGGTGAACATTTCTGGACTTCCTAAAAATTATTTCCTTTTAGAAATGGGAGAAGAGTAGCAGCAGTTAGCAGAGCTGCTCAGGTCTGTTATCTATAAAACTTACATCTAAGGCTACTGCTAACATGACTCACCTGTGGGATACCTTGCCTTAGCCTGAAAACCAGATATGATGCTGACTGCATCACCTTATGTGGGACAGTAGCTATAGACATTGCCTCATCTTAACCACTTTACACGATAAGCTTCTTAGATCTATAAGAACCTTATATTACATTTTGTGGTAGTATTCTCAGGGCTTATTCTTGCAATGATACCCTACATGTAAACGGTGAAATCATTGAAGAGAAATGGCTGAAGTTTTGGCCATGTGCAAAGAAAGGCAACAAAGCTGGTGAAGGGTCTGGAGCGCAAACCTTATGAGGAGCAGCTGAGGGAACTGGGGTTGTTTAGCCTGGAGAAGAGGAGGCTGAGGGGAGACCTTATTGCTCTACGACTGCCTGAAAGGAGGTTGTAGCCAGGTGAATGTTGGTCTCTTCTTCCAACAAGCGATAGGATGAGAAGAAATGGCCTCTAAGTTGTGCCAGGAGAGGTTTAGGCTGGATACTAGGAAAGAGCTCTTCACGAAAAGAAAGGGTTGTCAATCATTGGAACAGGCTGCCCAGGGAAGTGGTTGGATACCTGGAGGTATTTAAAAGATATGTAGATGTCGTGCTTTTAGGGACATGGTTTAGTGATGGACTTGGCAGTGTTAGGTTAAGGGTTGGACTCTATGATCTTAAGGGTCCTTTCCAACCTAAATAATTCTAAGATTCTATGATTCTATGAAGTTTTCTCTCTCTCTCCAGCTATCCATATAAACAGAATAACATAACTCAATTCTCATGAAGGGTTTACTTTTCTTCTTTTAAGTTAGAACCACATCTCACCTGATTCCTGCAGAGTGTTAAGAAGATCTTTTTAGTCTCAGGACCAGTGTTTTCTAAAATTCAAGCTATTCAAGAAATAAATAAAATATATAAGCAGGAAATGTCATGCATTGTATTTTTCAGGATATGCAGCACAGTCTTAAGGCATGTATGCGTACAAAACCTGTAAATGTTCTGAGACTTCTAATTAAAATATCAACATATTAAAGCACTGGAAATATTAGCTTTACGGGCACTGCCTCTAAAATAGGACAGAATTTTACATAACTGATGCAGCAATATCAAAGCTGAATAATTCTTAGATAGTACTGACAGTCAAATATTAAAAAAAAAAAAAATTCTTAGAAGAGGGCTATCTTCTCATATTTGCATTCTGATTAGAAATCTAATGTCTTCATTAGTCACAGATATTTCATTAGTCACAGATATCCTGTTCTATAATATTAAAAAATTCCAACATTAAAAATATGTATTTTGGAGTAAATCCAGCAGTGTTGTGCAACAATAGCAGCACACAAAAAAATCATCTTATATACTAAACACAACCACTGCTGGAATATGGGGGGTTTATTTTTTTTTAAACAAATGCTGCAGAAACAGGCAAAAAGAAGCCCATAGCTCTGAATTTGTTCTGACTTTTCCCACTGATTTCTTTTCAGTCAAATATTCATGTCTGTATGCTCTGAAGAGTTTAACACAATTCACCTCAATTAACATATTTTTACCCTGTTATTTGATGATTCCAAAATTAAAAATTTAAACAAGCTAACACAGAAAATCCTTTCATGGTAAACAAGCACCACTGCTGCTGGCAAGCCGAGACGCTTGAAGCATCCCCCTTGAAGCTGTGTGTGCCTTGAAGGTGCCCATCTGGTTCTTCAGTCTCTTCTTAAGAAAAAAATTCATGTCTTCTCCCAAGGGGACCCCTGTTCAGTTGTTAACAGCTTTAGAGTAATTTCCTCATTAAGTAAGAATGTAACATGGTCAGGATCCTTTGTGCAGCAAAAACTGTTTACTTAAAATTAAGGAAGATGTTAATATCTTGGTAAAATGGGGATTGAATGGCTGGGGTGTTTCGTAACAGGACGGTGAAAATTTCATTGCAAGGCCAAATAATTCAAGATGGTTGTGATCAAGAACTCATTAGCTTCTAATAAGCATTACTACATAATATTTGCAGGGTGTCCAAAGTTGCAACATGATGCCAAATGGAGCAGTTACAAGTCCAGAAATTTACAATATAATGATAGATTTAAGCACTCATCATGCCCTACTACTATTAGTAGGACTCCAAGTGGATGGCAAATGCAGATTGGGAGATCAGAGTCTGAAAAAAAGGGGGGGGAAGCAAAAAACAAATTAAATCCCAGAATAAGAATAGATGGGGGACTATTAGAGATATTTTAAATTCATTTCTCCATGAGAAAAACATATGTAAAGCTTCAGCTGCATTTCTCAAAGCAGTCTCAGCAGCACTGATATTCCCAGAACAAGCTCATTTCATGCCATTTTGGCACAATTACCACAAAAGCCAAGAATGGAAGGAATACGGATACAGAACTACCGCCTTGCTAAAAGGTCCCAAGCACGTAGGCAAGGCTACATGAGGGAAGCTTGTTGGCTATTGCTTATTCTTTACCTGTACTATATCTATAATTTAAAAAAAGGAGTTCCATCTGCAGGGCCATCCATCTGGTGTAGCATAGAAGCATTAAATTCAGAATGAAACATTAAAACATCAGAGGAAGGCAAGCACTGAAGCCCAAGGCAAAACAGGAGCGGCATAGTCCTTATGGACATGTAGAGTACAACACTTGTTTGCCCTCCAAATGAGCTAGAACAAACCTTTATCCAGGCTAATGCATGACTTGTAGGAGAAAGGAGACAACACATCAGAAAATTTCTAATTACTGTTAAACACAGGTGTTGAACCCCATTGAATTTCTGTTTCATGGGGATTGAATCCAGAAGTAACAAACAAATGACCTTAAGCTCTCTTTTTTAATTTTCTTCTGTGGCCTTTGTAACAAATGTTTGAGCATCTAATTTTCTTTCTATTGTGCCTTTTCTAGACCTGAAAGAGTACTTATTTACCCCCTTTACAGTTGCCTACAAGTAGAATGACTTAGTTAAAATTTCTGCAGCTTTGTATCTAAATACACATGCAATGTTTTTCTCTGGTGCAGAATCTATGCCTGATTTATAATAATAATAATTTAAAAATATAATAACTGTTCATAGGCAAGGTAAAATTTACTACTGTACCTGCAGTTAGAAATACAAAATAAAAGTACAAGTCCCTGAACTGATATGTTGGAACTCACAGCACTTCAATGTTTTGTGTCATAATCCATACACTATAAAATTGTATTTAAAAAAAAAAAAAATCCTTATCAGCAGCTTTTTTTTTTTTTTAAAAAAGTAGCTAAAATCCAAACCAAAAGAGAATCTACAAGGAAATGTAATTTTTTTGCTCAGTTGTTGTTGCCTGTGGATTATATGGCCCAACACAGTCAGCAGATATTTTTAAAGACAGAAAAGATGCTATACAATAGTAATTTGAAAGAAAGAAATTACATATAAATTTGATACAATGGGACATAATGTATTTGGGAAGAATATTGCAGAGGCTTTGTAAAGAAAGGAAGTTTAATAAGGATGACACTTAGAAACCATTGAAATTCATAGGGAAATTATTTATGCCCCAAACCTTAATAACTTCAACAAAACTTAATAGCTGTATCAGTAATTGTTTTATTTACTTCTACAAATACAAAACTACATAATAGAAGTATGCTTGGTTTCAGTATAACATCTAAAGAAGGACTGAAAATGTACACTCCCACCCAACCATGTATAGCTGACATACCAAAGTAAATAGAATGATAGAATGGTTTGGGTTGGAAGGGACCTCAAAGATCATCTAGTTCCAACCCCCCTGCCATGGGCAGGGACACCCTCCACTAGACCAGGTTGCCCAAAGCCCCATCCAACCTGGCCTTGAACACTTCCAGGGATGGGGCATCCACAGCCTCTCTGGGCAACCTGCTCCAGTGTCTCACCAGTGAAGAATTTCTTCCTAACATCTAATCTAAATCTACCTTCTTTTAGTTTAAACCCGTTAACCCTTGTCCTGTCACTACACTGCCTGATAAACAGTCCCTCTCCACCTTTCCTGTAGGCCCCTTCAGGTACTGGAAGGCCGCAATTCCAGTGCCTCACCACCCTCACAGTAAAGTGTCTTCACTGACAGTAATCAGTGAAGAGTGTCCACATCCCAAAGGTAGTACTGATCTCACTTGACTTAAGGAGACTAAAAGTTTAGCATCAGTGTCTGAGCTACTAACCCAAAGCTGCCTTAAACTCAAGCGAAAGAAAAGAAAAAAACAAAACAAAACCAAACAAAAAACCACACCAAACAACCCACACGAAAATGAATATGTCCAGTATATTGAGCAATGACTAAGAACAAATTAATAGAGCACAGTGTATGCTAGATTCCTTTTTTAGCATATGGCATAAATAATTATTGGACCAGGATAGAGACTATAATGTCTTTTTTTGCTATATTTAGGACTGTATAAGCATGTTAGATGCACCTAACAACATCTACAGTATCCTCCTCCATTTGCAGCTGACGTAAAGGAATGACTAATTTTTAGATCCCAGCATGTACATTTTTCTAGCCCTCTGAAGATCAATCAAATTATTTCTTCACGCAGGAAAATCTCTAGGCACCTGAGGAATGCTAGAGGATAAAGCACCTTCAGATACACGTACACCTTTCTTAACACTAGACAGAAGATTAATTGGGATTTTTAAATGAACTGTTTAGATGTCTGCATCTCCTAATAGATCTGTCATATGAGGACTTCTAAAACACCCTAGAAACCTAACTACAGGTTTTTTTGAATCTGGCCTAAGTGATCTCTTCAATGTCCAAACCAAGTCTGAGGCAAAACAGGGAAAAAACTTCTCTGCTACTCAAAGTTCTGGGTAAGCAAACATGTCACCAAATCCTCTTCGATCGCACACTGTAATAATCTTCATTAAAGTTCCAAACACTTGCAAAACATTTTTTTTCATGAACTTCTATTCTGCAACATTATTTTTTAAAAAAGAATAACCAACATTGTTCTTTGATCAACAGATGCAGTGCAATACACAATCTGCTTGCTGTAGGCCTCAGGAAATCAACTTTCTCACCTCTGAGAAGTGGTTCTCTTTCTTATCTTTCCTTAGATGGTTTTATTTTGTCCTCATTTTGTACTGTAGTGAAAGTACAAAAGGAAAAACAATTTATGAGTGGCAATTATATAGATTGCAACAGCTATATTTTCCGTTACCATCTGGCTTCTCTTATCCTTATAAGTTAGACAGTAGAAAGATAAGCAATAGAATTAAAATGAATAAATCTTTTGTTGATCTTCAGAAAAAATAATGATTGTATCATTATGAAAATGGTGCTTCTTTTCAAAATGTCACACATAATTGTGCATAGCCAGAGTTAAATGAACCAGCAAATGGATTGGCGTTAATAATTATATTGGATATGCATGCAATTTCAAGTATTAACTAATAAAAATGATTGATAATTTTTAGATAATTGCATTTAAGAATATGAAAGAAGTTTTAACAAAATGTGACTTGTAGCTTTTTAGAGAAGTTAATTAAATACTTGTTAAACATAATAATAATTTATTATATCACTGGTGTTTTATGAATAAAATAAAATAAAAAGAGAATAATCTGCAATTTTTATAGTGCTGGAGTGTCACAGGCCTGTAAACATAAATTTCAAATCCTTATGATTGTTCTTGTCTTCTGTCCGTACTCTCAATCTGATTCCTGAAACTCTTTATGCTTTCACGTTCATTAATCCACAGTGGCAGTTCTGTCTTTACCTCTCATTACAGGCTTATTGGACAAAATGTAAAATAAAATAAGGAAAAATATAATAGTAAACTAAAAATATAGTAGAATTAGAAAGCGTTTTCAAGACTCCTGACCTTGAAGATTTACCTGAGATACTTTAAAAAGTAGATGAAGCTTTTTATATTGCAATAAACAAAATCATTGGTTTTTAACTTGATTTGTTAAGAGCTATTAAGGTTTCATCTCAGTAATATCAATTATTGAAGTAATTGTTGCATCAAATAAAACTCTGTTTTTCAGGGACTGTGGCATGTTTCTAACAACACTTCCTAAATAATGTGGGGAGGGAATGTTCTTTATAGTTACAAATTCACAATTTAATTCATAAAAATACAAAAATAAACCTCCAAAATCTTTTTACAATCCACTGTATTCAGCTTCTATATATTTATGAAGAGGGCAAAAAAGCCTTTCCCACAAAAAACTTGAAAAAAAATGTGTCCCTTACTAGCTTTCTTTGCCATATTAGCGATTTAAAATACCATAAATTTTTCAAAAGAAGGCAAGACTTGGGAATTTGCCCCACCAGAATTTGATATTCGTTAATCACAAATGAAAGCTCTCTGAACTTCTTCAGTTCAGTGAATTTATTTACCTAAAATGTAGGGAATTTTTGACATACTGTATCTTCCTAACACATTGTGTATCTAATACTGTCCCTGGAGAAGCAGAGTGTGACCCGTCTTGACATTTCCACTCCTTCCACATATTTCAGCAATCAATTATCACAGCCTATCCCTATATTTGTAATGTTACAAACAAAAATTACTAAAGGAACATGCTGGTCAGGTAGCAGAATGAGGCATTCAGAAGTTATGAAGTGCTGGAATCTTCATTCATCTCTCTTCACTCTATACTTCATGATGCAGTTCATAATTATGTAACGAGAGAATATTTTTACACAAGTTCATTCATCATTCCAAATAGAGAATGGATAATGTTCAGTAATTCAGCAACTGAGCAAAAAGCTTTCACCAAGCTGGCTTTGGTTCCTTAGCTTTGGTGCTAAGTCATAGGAGACCAAGACTTGGTGTCCACTTTTCTTAAGGAAGAAGGAAGGAGCATTTGAACACCTGACAGCCACCTCTTCAATCGGTGTTATAACCAGCAAGCTACAGAATATTTGGAAAAGTTGAAAGAAGTTTTCAGTGTGTCTTCTTGACATTGTTCAATTTTGATAAGTAAAGCCATGGGAGAAGGGACAAGAATTTATGTGAACATTTTAGCCACCTGCCTAAGGAATGGTCCCCTCACTTTGTATTTCAAAGAGCACTGAATTATTTTAAGTGAGGAACAAGAACTCCAAGCACTGGGGTAGAAATAGCCTTACCTTAAATCCCTATGGGCCAAAAAGTAGGGCGTATAGCAAGGAATATTTAAATAATTGAAGATGTTTATATTTAAGGAATATAGGAACATTGATTAATATTATATTCCTTACATTCATTACATTCTTTAAATAAGGAGTAATAGGAAAATTTAAATATCTTCTGTTCTTAAGTATGATAGATATGGTACTTGTAGCCTGCTTGGTAAGATACTTATCCAGGTGATGAAGCACTTAGGTTTCAGTCTCTGCCCCAGTGAAGGTTTAGATTTTGCAAAGGAAAAAAAAAAAAAAATCATCAAGCAGTCAAATCTCTCCAAGAAAATATCAATGACAGAATTTAGGCTGAAGCAAGTGATGTCTGGTGACAAAGCAGTCTCTGCTGAAGACATTTGGCAGTGGAGCAATCTTCCAGAGGCAGTAAAGCAATCTGTATATCTGACTATCTTCAGGGAATGTTTTTCTTTTACCCTTTTTTGAGCACAGAAGAGCAGAGGGGGAACGAGGGAACAGAATAGGAGATACTGGCTACAGCTGACATGGATTTTTGCCTACCTGCTCTTCTAAGGGAAAAATAACCTTTCTCCTCCTAAGCACAATTCTGACCCTTTGAATGAATAAGTCATGTATCTCTAATAAATGTCTGACTTATAGATCCCCTTATATCAGTAGCATAGTTAGATTGGTTTGGAAATATTGATCATGTAATCACATTAAATACAAAAATAAAAAAAAAAAAGAGAGGAGGCCCATGTGTACATATGTATATATGAAGTTGAAACATTTTAATTTTTTCTTCAGATTTGACACTAAAAGACCACTTATATACATTTTTGAGTGTTTGACAATAATTATGCTCTTAATAGTAACAGCACACATACATTACTATTTAGAATATTGTAACCTTGCTGACCAGAAGCTTTAAATACTCAAAGGCAGACAATAGCTTTCCTGAGTTTACCAAATGGCGAAAAAGGAGGAGCTCAGAGGAGCTTTCCACTTCTCACCCTGAGGGACAAAATTTTATCCTTTTTCCAAGGAACTATTAGGTAAATAGATCTTCCAATATTTCTGAACGACCATCAGGTTCAGATTATTTCGGAAAAAAGGCAGAGAAGAAATTCCAGATTCTCAAGAGATACAGAGATTCCTTCCCCAGTAATCCATATGTTCTACACTGTGTGTGACCTAGATGTTCTACACTCTGTGTGACCTAGATCAATTACCTAAAACTGCCTGGGAACTTTTTGACATGGAAGTGTGTTTTCTCAGCTAAGCAGTTCTTGGAGTTCTATAAATTGCAATCAGTGTTTTAAATGACTATCAATCACAGACGCTGCTGTAGATGTAGCGAGGTATCTACAAAACTGAAACAAGAATGCAGAAATCATTCTGCACAGTAAAACAAAACCACAGTAAAAAAAAAAAAAATACAGTGTGAGAGGAAAAAAAAGTTAATGGTAATTCTGTACCCAAAAAAGCAATACGGTCCTGTTAAAAGGCAGTATTAAGAATCAGCAAAGATTGGCCTTATGATACTATAGATTTCAGAATAGTTTTTCTGAGCCTCAGGATATTTCAAATTTGGAAAGAGTAACAGAGTAAGATAAATGAAATATGATGAAAATAACAACAATGAAATTAATAAAGCCTCTGTACTGAATAGTTGGGTTTTTTCTTTCTTAGGAAAAGACTTAGTTCTTTAATTAATCCTGTAATTTACACTTCATCAAGCACATGACTAATATCACTACTCATTATCAAATATATCTCAAATTTTTAATAACTAATTACAGATATATGTTGGGCAGGTTACAGATATTCTAACAGAGCAGTTTTATCACATCAACCAACAACAAACATATACCATTGAGGTTAGGGTATTTCAAATGTGTAAACTCAGAAGAATCAAAGCACATAAACAAGCTTGAGCACTGGACCTGTTCTCTCTTATTTAATTGTATGAGTTATGAACATAAGGAAACATTTGTACAGCACTTAAAAGAGTCAAACTTTTAATAACTCTACATGTGCATAAATTAAGTTGATCTGATCAGCTACTTTTGTATAAATTTAAAAAGGTCAGTGAGAATTGCACCTGTCTGATAATATTACTTCTTTATTTACCATTTATCTACAGAATTTACATTGTTGGTTTTGCTATTTACAGTGCAAGATCACTGAGCCTTCATTTTATCATGTGCTGTAGAGCACATAAATAAAAATAATCAAATCATTATTTTGTGATAGTTTATATCCCAAGCAAGCACAGTAGTCTTTAGCAGAAATAGCTGTACAGATTCTGTGAAGAGGTTATACCATATGGACTGAAGGGAAATTTGTTACTCTTGCAATAAACTCAGAACAGTGACATGAAAACAGATTTATCATTTTGAAGTAAGATCAAGGATGGCTCTATGGAGAAATTTTTTTCCCTTAGCAGTGCATAATGAAAAGGATTTGCATTGTGTAAGTGCATAAAATATCTCTACAAATCACCTTAAATGCAGATCTCCATACAAGGCACAAACAAAATGGAGGTTAAGAATATACTGTGAAAACTTTACAGGCTTTGACCCACAAAAGGTATCTGACCTTATTATTTGCCAGCGTTTAGAAATGAATCATTATGTAATCCTGTAATTACTTTATCAGAATGATGTCATTCGGCAAAGTCTTGACACATGCTCATATTTAACTTTCAACAGACTTATCACTCTGTAGTTTTTGCTTTTTCTTTTTTTTCTCACTTACCTTGATAAAGCATAAAAGTAAAATGTTAACATGAGTATTGAAAGTTCAATTTCCACCTTGTATAATGCATTTTTCTCAGAAATGACATATACTTGGCACTGTTGTGCTTCGTCAGTGTTAATCATATTTTCTTTCAGCTTATCTTCAAAGATTTCATCTGTCTTATACATTCAATACTTCTGGTTTCAAAGTATTTTTTTATTTTCTTATCTTTTTTTTAATTCTCCATTGTTGGTTATTTAGGCATCTCCCAAAAGAAATCTAATCCATATAATATAGAGTTCACCTTCAAAGCATATTAGATCACCCTGTACTTTTTGTTACAGAACATAAAAATGTAAGGGCAAAAGGGCTAAATTGTATTTCAATCAGGATTCCTGCTATAAAGTCAAAAAAGTCCATCATCATTACCAAAAGTACAGTTAGCAAAGCAATAAGGAATTCAGAAAGGTAATTTTTAGAGGATGTATTTTCTGAAGTACTGTACAAGAAACAGTAGAGTGCAGAACAATTTTGATCTCACCCAGGATTCTGTGGGACATTAACTGCCTTTAATTTTATGATGTGATATATGATAGTCAGAAATAAAGTACACAGAAATTCTTAAATGTCAATGTATACAGCACTTTGTAAACAAGAAACACAGCCAGGAAGTCTGATTTTTTTTCTGGGAACAATCCCCAGGTTTAAAAAACTGAAAAGGGAGAGCTGCCATCTTCTGTCTGAATTGCAACCACTACAAAGAAGGCATATTTATTTGTAAGTAATACCCCATTGAATTCCAGATTTGAAGATGCCTGGTCCTTATGCAATTCATGAAAATTAGATATAGGGACAGAGCAATATTTTCTTCACATTAGAAAATAATAAGTGATCTACATATAACCAGAAGATACATATATATATACACACATAACCAAAACCAGCAATATTTCACTGCTGGCATTCCAAATAGTAATTTGGCATGAGTTTATCAGAAATCTATGTTTGAAATATATAGGTTTTATGCTTGCTACAGCTGCCCCAGGATGTCCTACTTTTCAGGAAAATACTATTGATTCATGAGTAATGTACAGATGATGTATTGAGTGTTGGGCTCAAATCAAATAGATTTAAATGAAGATTTCAGCAGAACTGAAAATTCACCCAGGCAAGGAGAAAGCTGTTTGTACAAGTGTTCTGAAGTGAACCAAAGCAGCATTGTTATTTCCATCAATGTTGTAGATGTTCTTATACCTATTCATTAACAAGTAATTACATAATAATAACCCATTAGCTAGAAGGCAGTAGGTGTCTCCCTCTAGGCCTGATGTACAAACGCCTTGTTCATTGCCAGCTAGAAAATCTAATTCTTTGTGTGCAGTAGGTACAGAGTGTGCTTAGTCTGGGCACCTCATCAGTCAGTGAAGAGAGAGAGACACCTCCAGGAAATAATTCAGCCTATCTGAGATTTGAATCCCCCAAAATATTTTAAAGAACTCACCAATCTCAACTAATTGTAGAGATCACAAAAAGGGATGACATTTTGCACCAAGAGACTTAACATAAAGGCACTAATTCAGCCATGAGGTTTTCAGTTCTCAAGAACCTACTTCAAGCCTGGTACCAAGACCAAGCAAGCACCTGCTCCTGAAGCAATTTTAAAAAGTGATCTGAGTCCTGCAGCAAACATCACAGACTGTAAATAACATGAAACAGATTGTGTAATAGGTAGTTTATGAAGCATAACTGACACTCTTCCTTAATTTTTCTGGAGCCAAAAATCAAAACTTTGCTCTTGCTTCAGGAGGGAGGGAGGAACTTGGCCTTCCAAGTCAATAACAGGGTTTCAATAGTGCTGACACACACGTCTGATTTTTTCAGCTGGTGTGAGGTGGTGTGATTATATGTTAAGACACTTAAAAATACTGAAGATTCTTAAAAATACTGAAACAGGTCCTTAAAAATACAAAAAGAATATATCACATGTAAGAGATCAAAGAGTTAATTTCCCAAATGAACAAGGGTCTATCTTGCACTATCTTTCCATATTGGAAAGGTAGCCACCTGTTCAGGAGCCACCATTTTGTGGTGGTTGTATTACAAACTACTGCTTTGTCAACCCAGCCATAAAGAAAGGGAAATTATTATAGTGGCCATAAGGAGTTGTATGCAAAATTTATGGCACCCCAAAGTTTAAGGAACATAAAAGCAATCGTTTTAGCTCAGGCCAAAAATCCATCTTGCCCAGTATTCTGTCACTGAAAGAGGCCCATTGCATGTTGAATGCCTGTTGAATGCCTGTTGAATGCCTAAGGACAGGGCTGACATGCACGATATTGTCCCAGAATGTACACCTACCCTTTTCCCAATGAACTGGCCCTCTCATGGAAGTATTGTCTGGTTAGTCTTATGTTGACTCCTGAATAGTTTCTTGTACAAAATTCCTGAGGAAAATCATAGAAAGGAATAACCTGGTATACATTACTTCATTAACAAAGATATATGAATTGAAAGCTGATTTCTGGGGTATAGGTTTCTTCCACAAAACAACAACCAAAAAAAAAAAAACCCCACAAAACACTAAGAACATTATTTATTTGTGAGCATAATAATTTTGGCAGAAGCATAAACTTATACAACTAGTTCTGAAAGTAAAGGAATAATATCTATGTCTGATTTACCATTCAAAACATTTTCGTTTGAATTTTCTTTCAGCATTTTGTTTTATTAACAAAAAATAGTATTGAAAAACAAAGACCACACAGTCCATTTTACATTGCCTACATCTATCTCTAAGAGGAAGAGAAAAGGTAGATCAGGGACAATAATGACAGGATATGATTTAAGGAAGTACTATGTTTTGCTCACTGTGATTTGTAGGATCTTAGTCATTATTCAGACAAAAGGTAGGTACCTACAAAAATGTCTGTAAATCCCCAAAGTTTCATCTATTTCATAAAGAAATGGTGTGTAGCCAACAGTTCCTAGTATTTCATTTGTAAATCTTTGGTTAAAATCTTTTAGACAGGAATCTGGCAGTGCAAGTAATATTGTTTGACTTGTATCAAAGTTATCGCTTTTTTCTATTTTTCCTTCTTTTGCATTTAAAAATTTATCAAGGATTTAATTATATCTCACAGCCTTGGGCACATAAAGGCTGATGAAATCATGGTCATAGATGCTAATTTCATGTGAGTTTGGAGCCATGGGAGCAAAATACCAATTATCAGATAATCGGGATGTAAGACTAAATCTGAGGGAAGGAAACAGAATCTATGAACACATTCAACACCTGTGCATAATGCAAATGCAAAGGGAAAAATTTACCCTACTGAAAGTCAGAAGAAAACTCCACTGATACCTGAAATACATGAAAAGGTAGCAAAGATGTTGAATCTTCCTGCTATGGCATTCTGTAATGCTAGTCACCTTGGCAAAACATACATACCCTTAAATGGATAGATCCACTTATTCATGATGTATGAAATATGGTAACAATATCCTCCACAATGCTTTCATAACCCAGTTCAGAAGAATGAATCCAGTTCAGGAGGATGGTGTTTTCAGTGGAAAAGTGTATTATTTTCCCAAATACACATTTTACTCCCACAATCTTTTTCTGTTATAGAATCTCAGGAATCAGAACTCTAATGCAATCTGCCCAACCGTGCACCATTTATAGAGTAATCATATCTCTGTTGCCTGTAACATATGGCTGCATTATGCTTTTTTACCCACAGGTCTGCAAATATGTTCGGGATCTGCTAATTGACACCAGCCTTAGGTGGATAACCCTGAATTTAAAAGACAATTTAATTCATATTCTGCTATTTTCTATTCAGACAAGTCATTATATCAGGTGGTGTCTACTGAATATCATGTAAAATCCACCATCACACTGCCCAGACAAATAGAAATGTCATGACGAAAATGGAGTTATTAATGAAGTACCATTTACATTAATAGCCCCATTCATATAGCATACCAGGCTAAGTTTATCATGTTACTTCACTAATTCTCTGCTCTGATATCATTTGGCAAAGGAGATATATATATTTTAATTTTGACATTTTTTCTGCCATCAGCTATTTGTGCAGCAAAAAGAAAAACGGAAGCATTTGAATGTAGGTGATGGACCAAAAGAGATTTGCTTTAAAATATGTCTTTTTACAATTACATGTACTGTAGATCTTTTTCCATGATCTTTTTATCCTTTACAAGATATTTTGGACCAAGTTCATTCCAGGAGTGATTGTGCTGATTTCCACTGAGTCACACCTGGGATGAATTTGGCCCTTTGTGCTGTCCTCAACACTCAATTGTCACTTTAAAACTCTGAGCCATTTGTTGGATTAAAGGAGTTCTTTTCCTGATCTCAGAGCTCCTCTAATCCTGTGTGTGACTGTTTCTCAGTTATGTGAAATGTTATCACATTCTATTGACTGATGTTCTCTGTGATGTGTGTTGTTATGTACTGTCTATTAATCCCATAGTAATTTTGCATGTTATTGTAATTCCCTTAACCACATAATGTGTACTTACTTATTTCTTTGTAATAAATAAAAAAGTTAAATGGTATGTATGTGGATAATATTCGAAGGGTTCAACTTTGTGCCTCTCTCATCCGTATTTGACCAAAGAAAATCATCTCCAGCTTCTTTGAACATAACCGAGGAATTATTTCCCCAAAAAGCGTACTTAAAAGGACCACATTGACCAAGATTATAAAACAAGCTATTCTTTTGAATTAAAAATCTGAAACTTTTATCACATTTTAGCTGCTTCCCTGAAAATGGGCATGTTTTACTATAATTATATCTTATTTGCAAGTCCTTTCAAATCCAACTATACAGGCTGAAAAACAGTCACCGCCTTGATCTAGGCCTATGAGGTAATGCTTCCTCAACCATATTTTTATTGTTTTATGATGGCTCAGCCACACCTTTCTTGCTCTGTGAACTCCTTTTTTCATCTGTGTCTTAAAAGATGCCTATAGAAAAAGAAGAAAGCAATGCATCAAGAGGAACTGAGGAAAACATAACTAAGCAGGGAACACACAAAAGATCCCAGAGAAAGCAGCAGTGATTAGTGATATGTTCTGTATGAATCCTTTTTCTACCTGACCTCTTGTATCATCAAGATAATGTCTTGGAAAATCCTCCACAGTGAAATGTTCTCACTGGATGTTCAGGTCTTCATCGTATTTTTCTAAATACTGTTCTGTCACGTAGAATCATAGAATCATAGAAACTTTAAGGTTGGAAAAGACCTCTAGGATCATCAAGTCCAACATGTAACATTTCTCACTTTTATATATTTTTTTTTATATAAGAAACTGTCATCCAAAAGTACAGAACTATATAAGTTATGTATTAAGGCAAAAAATGAAGAAAAAGTCATAAATAAAACATAAACAAAAATTCTTTGAAGAATGAATGGCTATTATAGAGGGCATGATCTGTGTCTCTCTACAGAGCACTAAAGGAAACAGAGAAAGAAGATCTAAAGTAATGTCTTATTGGTTATTTACAATGGCCTCAGACCTCAGGATTTTTATTATTTTATAAAGAATTTATCAGTTGGTTTTGAAAATCAGCTTAATCAGTTGGTTTTAAAATTGCATGATGAGCTACATAACACACCATGACTTGTTCATTATTATTTTTATTAATTAAGGTCTTAGTTATGCAGTTTAGGCACAGCCCTACAGTGGAGCCTGTGCTTCCTGGATCTCCCTGTGCACAAAAAGAATGTGCATATTATTAATTATTAATATATGTTTGATTACATCTACAGCTTGAGGCTCTGTCTGAACACACACCCTTGAATGATCCCACCCATACCCAACAAGTTAAAAGTCACAGGAGAGAAGACAGGCAAAACTCAGAAGAAAATGAAAGTACAAATCCACAAATGGGAAATTATGTCTGACAGAGTTGCTTAAAGGCACCTACGACATTTACACAGGGAATATTTTGGAGCCAGACAGATATTCATTGAGGATATTATCAATAATTTAATCACAGGACTATTTCTTCCTCTCTTCTGCCCTTCGTCATGGAATACCAGCTGGCTTCTTCAATAAAGGAAGGGTCAGTCATAGCTCTGGCTACCCTGCACTAGCTTACAGGAGTGGGGACAACTACTCTCTTTGATTCCTTCTGAAATACATTCCAGTTTCTGGCAAATGATGACAAATATCTTGTCTCTGTTTATTAATCACAAGTGAGGCAGAATGGTTTCTCCCTGCACAAGATGCTTACCTACCTATCTACGGTATTCCTTAGGCAGTGGTGAAAAATAACACTTTTAGGAGGTAGTTCATCACAACTAATTTAGATCTCTACATTAGAATGAGATAAATTGAATCTTTCTTTACATACACAACAGAAACAGTCTAGCTAGGGATTCTAGTACAGAAATAGAGTTTACAGATGAATATCACTTTCACAGTTAGTAGATTACGAAGTTAGTTACAAATCTACCAGCCTAATATTCATAAAAAGCGGTTGGCTGTTTCAGCCAAGGGCTGTCTCTTGGCTCTTACTTCTGGGACCCAAACTTTCTCTTTACTCTTTCAGGTAGACTGCTAAGGCATTATGTATGTTGACTGCTCCAAAGACTGCCTCCTCTCTGATAAAAGACCCCAACACACTCCACAACTTTTAACCATAGACTTCATTTAAGATCAGATACACAGCATGGATTCCTCATATGGTGAGTAGTAAGCGTAACTCTTTATGGTAGTGACCAAGCCTCACACAGTACTGTCATCTCTGCAGCAGCTTAAATCAATGTAAGAGTTTCCAGTTACTTAACAATGCATTTTTGTGCAGATATCACACATTTTTGCTTGGTTAATTATCTTATTTGTATTCAACATAATTCAAGTTACTATCACTATATGAACAACACATATCTGTTCATGTCCCATATTATCAATGTTTCATGTCAGCCTCCTATAGTAACACGCTTTGTTAATTTTGTTAACCCAATGGAAAACAGAAATCTTGATTGGTCTACTGTTCATGTTATTATCAAATAACCATCACTTCAGTGACAGCTACATTAAGTAGGTTTCCTGATCTTTAGACCTACACAGTATTGCTTCAACCTAAAATAATATTATCAAGTTCAACATAACAAAAAGCCCCCAAACAGGCAAAATAATAGAATAAGAATACCTAACATTTGTATGCATTGTTGCTGATAGAAATTGTTTGGTTGACTATACCAGTGGCTTTGAAAATTTGATGTGTTCTCCTTGTTTCTAATGTTGATGTTGATATTAATGTTCAGAATCATTTTAGGAATCTATGTCCAAAACCTTGATTTAGAATGTTCCATCATAAAAATGCAAAACTCAATAGTAATGTGCAAGTCTACCAGTGGTCATATCTCTCAGTTATGTACCACTTGGTCACCTTTAACTTGTCTAACAAAACTGCATTCCAGAGCCAGCAACAAAGAAAGGAAGTGTTTTTCTACTGTTCTAGATACAGCATCATGTGTGAAGTGGCTCTTTTTTAAGATGGCAACACTAGCCCCTGTGCACAGATGAGGCATTCTCCCATCTCTTTTACCTCCACAGCCCAATCCAGTAAGTATTCTCCAAGACTGGCTTATTAATAGGATTTCCTCATAGCAACAATCAGGCGATACAACCTTATGTTACAAAGGGACAGTGACAATAAGATGCATGCAAAATGTAGACAACTTATATTGAGTAGTTTCTCACTTCCTAGAAGAAAAAATGTTGAGACATTCGAGGTTTTGCTTTATGGGCATTTTTTCTTCTTCCACCAGAAACAAACTCTTAATGAAAAGGAAAGTCTCTTTTGAATTTTCTTTTGTATTGAATTCCCAACAAACAACATGGCTGTGCTAGCAGAAACTAATGGCATCTTGTGGATATTAATATGGAGTTGAAGTAGGAAATTTATCAGCTTTTACCCTACTCCCTAGCCCAGGTATCCCAGACAGAATAAACTTAACTACTTAAAAACCTATTACTCAAAACTTCTGAAACTTTTAAATTCCAAACTAATTCAGGGAGCAAAACTTTCACAAGGTCATCTAATCCTATAACAGCAATGGCTATCTGCCACTTAAAGCAGAGTTTGACAAGTACAAGCCATTACCAGAAGAACTCTTGAGGCTGTTGAATGTTAGAGTAATGGATAAGTTTAATTACTTAGGTAACATGAAATAGAGGGTGAAAATAGAACTTTATTGTGTGGAAGACAACTTCATAACACACAGAATACAAACTCAAGCTTGAAAGGATGACCTCTTCCATCTGCAGTTTACTGACAGCGTGGAATAGGTTGAGAATGGAGAAAAATAAAACTTGGGTCCAATAATCTTACGCTTTATACTAAGCAAGATTAATGTCCAGAGAAAGAAAAAAAAGATTTGTTTAAAGGAGAATTACAAAAATAACAGATCAAAGATATAAGAATCTGTCATTCTAAGAAAGGAAGAACTCAAATGAAACAGGTATTTATCTCATGGGGAAATAAAGAATGAAGCAAACCACTGTCAGCTGTTAAAGTGATTGCTGAAGGGTTGCAGTAGCTCGATCCTGCCCAAATTAGTCAGAAAAGCATTGCCAGAGAAAAAGATCCTATGAAAGGTAAATCCCATTAAAAAAAGGAGGAAATAAAACAGAATGTGGGGATCTGAGGGGACTATAGCAGCTATAGGCTAGTTGTAGATATGGTATTATAAAGGAAGCGTCATTTTAATACAGTATTTCTAATGTTCGAAATCATGACATAATCAGAACCACTAGATAGTGCCAGTTGTTATGTTTCACAGAGGGTCACAGTAAGACCTCCGGTATTGACAATGCCCAAGACTAATGGTGTCCTATGACCCTGCCCTGAGAGTGTATTGGGCTGGGAGCCACTGAAGCATCCTATCACATCCACCTCTCTCCCCAGCTATTTTTCATATAACAGAAATTTGGGGTTGCAGAACAAAAGGGAACTACACCGCAGTTTTACAAAGTTTCAGGTCTGTATTGTTACAAGACCAGGACCCTGGAGACTCTAGTGATAAGAAGATCAATTTACATATAGTGTAGAAACAACAGATCTCTGCAAGACCACTTGGCTTCTGATGAAACAGTTAAAAACTGGGTTAAAACTGACATTCCTGGAAAGAGAGATGAAAACAAAATGTTTAAAAAGTACTGATTCATTTTGTGTCTGCAAGCCGTGGTTACCCTCAGAAAAGAAGACAGAGGAAACTTGCTGATAACAGCTGGTCTTGAAGCACTTAATGTTTGTAGTATTTTGCAGTTAATTCAGGTAGATGAGGCTCAGGCAGAGGAGACTAACTGCCGAGATATAATACAGAGATTTGAGAAGTGTTGTTCATTCCATAAAAATGAAACACATCAGCAATGCATTTCTAAGCAGAGAGCACAAAAAACTGAAAACATAGAAGTGCTCATGTGTGAAGAGATAATGTAGCAATTCAGGGACAAACTGAATCCTTGATAATATCAGATCATGATTGGAATCTGGAACAAAACAGCCTAAAGGAGAAATTAATGTAAGACTCAGATTTAACTCTTGACCAGCGGTTAGTCTAACAAAGAGGGTTACACAGAACAGACAAACCCATGGACTGCAGACAGTCCTCTGAGACTTGCAGACATGATAGAGAATCCAGAATACTGCAAGAAAGGACACCTGAGGCAGAAAAGCATCCAGAGGTCAAAGTAAGAATCTACTGAAGCCAGAACATGATGTTCTGCATGCTGTGGTAAACAGCTGGAGTCAGCTGAAACTGAGCCCCAGGATATGGCAAAACCAGAACTAATAGACTTAGTGCCATCTGACAGCAGTCATCCTTATTTCTCACAGGAAACACCATCCCCACTCCTGCATTGTCCCAGGACTGCATGCAGGGCATCTCTAAGATTAAATCACACATTCCTATTTACTTGTAATTAGCATCTGGGTCATACACATTTTAAATTTTGCATTATGTTACATTATTTGTTAACTACTGGGCTACTGTCGTTAACTTTGGCTAGAAAGAGAGGAAAGAGGAGAACATGTCTTTAAGAAACTATTGATGCAAGCTATTTAAAACTAGATGTTAGTATAATATCAAAGTATAAACTGTTAAACAGTTACAATTTGCTCACTGAAGGATCCCAGATTTAACTGCTTAATTCAAAGTGAGGTGAGTAATGCTCAACCCACATCCTGGCCCTATTTAGTTAATTAATATAGATGCAGATAACTAGACTAAACTAGTACTCACAGTCTGAGGAAACTACTGACTTTAAAATGTTTGTTCAGACATCTTCTCTTGTTTCTGAGACATGCACTTTATGGTTAAGCTAAGGTCTGTGAAGAAAGGTGGAACATGGGCACACACTGAGAGATAAGGCGGCCACAGATTGAGTATATGTTTCTCACAGATATCAGCATCTGACAGTAAGGGGTACTTAGATCTGCAAAAGAGCTAGAGACCCGATAAGTTGTGAATAGACCAGGCAAGACAGGCACTGACAAAAATTCCTTTAGATAGTCTAGGAGGACTGGGTCCATACCTCTTTTCAAAAAATGAACACTTTTCTTAAGAAATAATTTGCTGAAGGATATCTTTGATGGTTGAAAATGATGTAGCTTCAGAGCTTTTTTTTTTTTTTCCCCGAACTCAGTTCTCTGAGTAGGCTCTAAAAGACATCATCAAAAAGTATCTTAGAAATGAAATGGGTACCTGAGTAAACTTAAACTTAGAAGTTTTAAAGGCCTTTCTTCAAGCCTGTATGCTTTCTTGAAGCTTAAGATCTGTCAACTTTTGTATGGTATGATGAGGAATATCACGTAGAGTAATGAGGCATTCTCAAATGAAAGGTTAAACCAGATCCAGCATAAAGCCTCATACAAGACACACACAGTATTATAAATATTCTTAAGCTCTATAAACTCATCTAGTCAATCGGTTTGTCTTATATTATTGATATACTTTGATATACATTTACTGTGATTTACTGTGATGCTCAATTCATTTTTCAAGTCTATTGTTTCAGTGTAAGATTTTGAGAAAGAAGCAGCATTTAAAAATATGGACGCTCTACCTAGATGCTAATTCATTTCTATAAAAAAGAAAAAAGCCATTATAAGAAGACAAGACCATATATAAAAAGTAAATATATCATCATGGTTATACATATCAAATATACGATGTATGAGAAAACTATATTCTCTATGCAAAAGAGACATTCTGCTCTATAATTTCAAACTGAGTACATTTTTATCTTTCATTTTGGATAGCTTTTATCATATTCACACTTTTCTACTTTGCTCAGAAATAATGAACAACTTCAAAAGGTTATATTTTTAGTTGAAAAGACTTTCAACTGAATTTTAATTTTTTTTTTTTTTTTAAAGAAAGAAAAAACTGGAGAAAAGGGCAAAATATGTGGCAAAGTTAAAACACACCATTTCATCCTGCCTCCAGTGAATGCTTGTTTTCCAGTATGGTGTAAATGGCACAAAGGTACACAAGATCATTTTTGGTATCTGTGAAAACTGTATAGAAATATAGTTAATACCACATAATAGAAAAAGAACCAGTAGCGGCAAGATTTGTCAGCTAGCACAAAGAAGCAAAATAGCACTTACTAGCTGTCTCAGTAGAACAGATAGTGTGTGTCAAACGTGAAGAAGCAGTCTTCCCCATAAGCAATTTTCAGATAGTTAAATCCACAATGCTACAGCCAGTTTATAGTCGGTTTTAGTTTTGTTTTCATTACTGAAACAGACCGTTTTTACACTGCCTTAGTCTCTCTTATAAATTATTCCTACAAATACTTACACGTGAGTAACTTTATGTGAGTCATTCTCTTAGTAAAGCTCTATACATACGTACATACATACATAATTATTTGCAAGATCAAGCCACTGAACTGCGTGTAGAACACAGCAAATATTATCCTCTGCTCACAGACAGAAACTGAGCATACCACAGAGAGCTAGAATAGCTTGTCATTTGTGAAGAATAATGCCTCAGATCCATATACAATATAATGAAAATCCTCTTAATATTACTAAGCACAATGTGTCTGCTTACATACTTCCATATATATTTGAAGTACTATGTATACAAAGCCCCTGAATGCCTTCCAGCTCCTAAGCAGCATAATCCTGACCACAAGATTGATTGTTTGCAGAACACTAGTGTTGGAACTCAGCATGGCTTATGGTGAATCGTTCATAGCCAATTCGAGATCTGAAATGACAGTGGTTAAAAATTAAACAGCTAATAATCAACAACTGCCTGAAATACTATTTTGAAGTGAACATTTGTATGCTATTCACTCATTTTAAAGCACCTGGAACTAAGAAAAGAATACTTTTTCAAATAGTTGAACTTTTGCCAGTGTACTGTTTTGCCTTGTTTCTCAAATGTTTTTCTGATTTATGGATTCTTTTAAGACAAGAATTTTTCTTGTGTGAGTATATCATATTAGAAAACTGAAAGCTGACTCGATCTCTGCAGAACCCTTGAAAGAAGTCTGTCTAAAAGTAGGCTCATGTATAAAACAAACCGAGTAGAATTTTCATACGGGCTGAATCATGTGCAAACAACCAGAAGGAAGACAGAACAGAGCCAAATTTCAATGAAGAACTTGAAATCCATGAAGAAAATTACGGTCCTTGACCAAGAAGCCAAGATATCATTACAATAAAGATGACACTGTAAGTCTTAACATGGAGACCCAGATTGCATATAACTGCAGATATTCATATCACGTCTCCCATTGGGTTACTGAAACAACATTCTTGGGGTCAGAAGGATGTAATCAGGATATGATGTCGTCCATTGAGTTCAAGTAGAGAAATATTGCAGGCCTGTTGCTGTAAATTGTAACTGGCAATAAAAGCAGCAGACCTGTCCGGACTAGAGAAGAAATTACCTATAAAATTCTACTAAAATGTCTGGAAAACACAGAACCACATTTTTCAAAGTAAAGGAAATACAAGAAAATATAGGCAACCTGTCCTGCAAGTATCTTCAGGAATGTGTTTTAAATGCCAAACCATTGCACTTTTTGGCAATTAATTATTTAATAAGCACCAACTAACAATACATGAATGTGGAATATGTGATACTGAAGTTGTTTGTGAATTGTAGCTCACTGGTGGCATTGTAGTACCAAAACGTTTCCCCTAACAGCAACCAGCTACATCATTTAGCGGTATTTCTAGACTGTGGCTGTCTAGACAAATAGCATTTGGGTTACAGTTCTCCTTTTGTACTGGTGACCTGCACAAGCCTACACAAACCCTATACTTTGAGTACTTCATTAGTGCATTGGCTTCAAGTAGATCCACTCTGTCCTGAAATTCACCCCTAAGGTACTGAATTAAAACCAGAGATTCTTTGCAGTGTTTCCTTAAACAAACAAACAAACAAACAAAACCCCACCAAAACCAACCAAAAGTATTAATCCATTAACCTTGGACATAAACTAATGTCATCACCTGTCAGATAATTCTATATTACTTTTTAATCACTGCTATAATTAGTGATGTTTTCTTTTGTCTACTGTGCAGTTCAATTAGCACACACTGCAAAGGAAATACTGCACTTCCACTTGCAAGACATGTCGGTTTTATACTTGATTTAACTTTTATGTAATGTGGAAAAAATATATCCTTCATTTTCTAATTTCTATGTTAAGGATAGTTTTTCAGTGGAGAAGGTTGTTTGCTTTGTTTAAATAATACCCTGATCAAAGTTGTTTATCTTGTGTTTTCAGAAGAGAAGCATCACGGACTAAAGCAATGAATATATAAAGAGAGAGGCAAATTCAAGAAATAAACTCTATGACAGCAGCATACCGATAGGCAGGCAGGTTGAGATACTGCAAAATGTTTTGACTCTGCATCTAAAGATAGGTATTTATATTTATGATAAATGTATTCCTGATTCACCAGTAAAAAGGGGATAAACCCTTTTGTGAGTTGCATCTTCAGTTCACGGGTTTTAGGGTATGATTCAACTCGACTTACAATGAGTAAATCCATTCCCTTGTCCTGAGATAGCAAAAAACTTCTCCTACACAATGTAAAGCAGAATTACTGGAACTGTTTGTAATAGCGTAGAGGTCGGTCTGACAGTTTATTTGGCTCATGACCTTCTAGCTATGGCTGAAGTAAAAAATGTTGGAAGAGGTAGTGGTTTTCAGTCAACAAATGTAGCTATTCCAAAATATCGCTCATTTTACAAAATACACTGAGAGATATTAGAAACTAACAAAAAAAAAAAAAAAATCAGGCTTTTCTGCTTTCTGTCGAGGGTTCATTAGAAGTGACATTCATTAAAGTTTGTAATTCTCAACAGCTCTGAGGTTCATAATTCTGAAGCGACATAGTACAGAAGCCATTACAGTATATGCATATATAGTATTATAATAAATTGTGTTACATTTGTTGTATATGCATAAATATATGTTTGCTTTCTATTTCATAACTGAATAATGCTATTGCAGTATTGTAGATCTGAATGATTTTTCTGCTGCAGTCATGATAGTTGCTGTAAATGTGAATTTTTATAGGGGTGTTTTATCTAAACACATGTGCATTTATATAGCCGCTTTATTTAAGTTACTCCTGGGGTAAGTACACAACATTAAAAAGAGTATTCAGAATGGAAGAGGGTTATCTATTCTTGTTAGGAAGAAGCTAGTCTGCTGCAGGTAATTTTTGTAATATTGATATAGGCTAGAGGCATTCTGCTGGTTTAGAAATAGAAAGCATATCTCACTGTTTAACCAATGACCCAGCAAACCCTGTTAGATATCCCGTAAAACTTTAAAAAACTTCTGTTATAATTTCTGGTTATCATCTGTCCTGAAGCCAAAAGCACCTGTGATAAAGGAAGACTTGTGGCCTTTACTGAATTTAAAATAAAATTAAAATCCAGAAATCGGTGACAGAAACAGTCACTGTTCCACCTGTTGAAAGGTAATTGAATTAGAATAAAGAACATGTATTTCTGTTTTGTAATTACTCTACTTCCCTGAAAAGACTATTGTGCAAAGGTAATTGTACTGGACAGTTTCAAAGATGTGCTTTTATTTCCACAGCTACTGTGTTTTACAAAGTGCAGTGCTGATGATATCAGTTTAATTTATTAGAATCAAAGAATCAGAGAATAGTTTAGGTTGGAAAAGACTTTTATGATCATCAAGTTCCAACCATAAAACTAGCACTGCCAAGTCAACCACTAAACCATGTCCCTAAAAGCATGACATCTGCATGGCTTTTAAATATCTCCAGGGATGGTGACTCAACCACTTCCCTGGGCACCCTGTTCCAATGATTGACAACTCTTTTTTTCACTGAAGAACTCTTTCCTAATATCCAACCTAAACATCCCGTGGCACAACTTGAGGACATTTCCTCTTGTCCTATTACTCGTTACTTGAGAGGAGACCAACACCCACCTCACCACGAGATCCTTTCAGGTAGCTGTGGAGAGCAATAAGGTCTCCCCTCAGCCTCCTTTTCTCCAGGCTAAACAACCCCAGCTCCCTCAGCCGCTCCTCATAGGACTTGTGCTCTAGAGCCTTCGCCAGCTTCATTGCCCTTCTTTGGACATGCTCCAGCACCTCAATGTCTTTCCTGGGGCCCAAAACTGAACACAGCACTCAAGGTGCGGCCTCACCAGTGCTGGGTACAGGGGGACAATCACTTCCCTAGTCCTGCTGGTCACACTATTTCTAAGACAAGCCAGGATGCTGTTGGCATCATTCAGACGGCTATCGACCAACACCCTGAGGTCCCTTTCTGTCAGGCAGCTTTCTAGCCACTCTTCCCCAAGCCTGTAGCGTTGCATGGGGTTGTTGTGACCCAAGTGCAGGACCCAACACTGAGCCTTGTTGAACCTCATATAATTGGCCTCGGCCCATCAATCCAGCCTGTCCAGACCCCTCTGTAGAGCCTTCCTACCCTTGAGCAGATCAACACTCCTGCAGAACTTGGTGTCATATGCAAACTTACTGAGGGTCCACTCAATCCCCTCATCCACATCATTGATAAAGATATTAAAGAGAACTGGCCGCAGTACTGAGCCCTGAGGAACAGCACTTGTGACCAGCCTCCAACTGGATTTAACTCCATTCACCACAATTCTTTGGGCCCAGCCATCAACATTTTTTAACCCAGCAAAGTCTATACCCGTCCAAGCCATGAGCAGCCAGTTTCTCCAGAATGCCGTGGGAAACAGTGTCAAAGGCCTTACTAAAGTCTAGGTAGACAACATCCACAGCCTTTCCCTCGTCCACTAAGCGGGTCACCTTGTCATAGGAGGAGATCAGGTTAGTCAAGCAGGACCTGCCTTTCATAAACCCATGCTGACTGGGCCTGATCACCTGGTTGTCCTGTACATGCTGCGTGATGGCACTCAAGATGAACTGCTCCATAACCTTCCCTGGCACCGAGGTCAGACTGACAGACCTGTAATCCCCTAGATCCTCCTTCCAGCCCTTCCTGTGGATGGGCATCACATTTGACAACCTCCAGTCAACTAGGACCTTCCCAGTTAGCCAGGACTACTGATAAATGATGGAAAGTGGCTTGGTGAGCACTTCCACCAGCTCCCTCAGTACTTTGGGTGGATCCCATCCGGCCTCATAGAGTTCTATGTGTCTAAGCAGTGCAGCAGGTTGCTAACAATTTCCCTTTGGATTATGGGGGCTTCATTCTGCTGCCCGTCCCTTTCTTCCAGCTCAGGGGGCAGGGTACCCAGAGAACTTACTGCTAAAGACTGAGGTAAAGAAGGCATTGAAGAACCTCATCCTTTTCCTCATTCTTTGTCACTATGTTTCCCCTCACATCCAACAAAAGGTGGAGATTTTACTTAGTCCTTTTGTTGTTAATGTCTTTATAGCAACATTTTTTATAGTCTTTTATGGCAGTAGCCAGGTTAAGTTCTAGTTGGGTTTTGGCCCTTCTAATGTTCTCCCTGTGTAACCTCATGACATCTTTGTAGTCCTCCTGAGTTTCCCGCTCCTTCTTCCAAAGGCCATAAATTCTCCTTTTTTACCCTGAGTTCCAGCCAAAGCTCTCTGTTCAGCCAGGCAGGTCTTCTTCCCTGCCAGCCCATCTTTCAGCACATGGGGATGGCCTGCTACTGTGCCTTTAAGATTTCCTTCTTGAAGAATGTCCAGCCTTCCTGGACTACTTTGCCCTTCAGGGCTGCCTCCCAAGGGACTCTGCCAACCAGTTTCCTAAACAGGCCAAGTTCTGCCATCCAGAAGTCCAAAGTAGCAGTTCTGCTGACCCCCCTCCTTACTTCTCTGAGAATAGAAAACTCTATCATTGCATGATCACTATACCCAAGATGGCCTCCAACTGGCACACCACCCGCAAGTCGTTTTCTGTTTGCAAAGAGCAGGTCCAGTGGGGTGCCTTCCCTAGTTGGCACACTCACTAGCTGTGTCAGGAAGTTATCTTCCACACGCTCCAGGAGCCTCCTGGATTGTTTCCTCTCTGCTGTATTGTTTTTCCAGTAGACATCTGGTAAGTTGAAGGCCCCCATGAGAACAAGGGTTAGCAACTATGAGACTTCTCCCAGCTGCTTATAGAATATTTTGTCTGCCTCTTCATCCTGGTTGGGTGGTCTATAACAGACTCTCACCATGATATCTGCCTTGTTGGCTTTCCCCCAGATTCTTACTCATAAACACTCAACCCTATCATCAACATCAGTAAGCTCTAAACAATCAAAACACTCCCTAACATACAGGGGTACCCCACCGCCTCTCCTTCCTTGCCTATCCCTTCTGAAGAGCTTGTAGCCATCCATTGCAGCACTCCAGTTGTGTGAGTCTTCCCACCATGTTTCCATGATGGCAACTATATCATAGTTTTCCTGCTGCACAATGGCTTCCAGCGCCTCCTGTTTTTTGCCCATGCTGCGTGCATCAGCATAGATGAACTTCAGTTGGGCTATTGATGCCACCTTTTCTTGGGGAGAAGCCCTAATTCTTATGTGACCATTCCCAGATGCTTCTGTGGTTTCTAACACATCAATAACCCTTGCACCTTTGCTGCCACATGGATTACAAAGAGATGAAGGTATAATTTATAAAATATTATATACATTCCAACATCTGATCTATGAAGTGATACAGTGGAACCTTTTAATGGAAAGATGAAAAGAATGGGTATACAAATGTTCACTGGGACTATACCGTATGGGTGACGCTGGCCTAAATAAGCCATGGTTTTGGCCCCAGGGACCCTACTGAGCCTTGCTTGTGAGTCTGGTGTATAAGCAGCAGCACCCTCAGACAAGTGGCAGTAGGCCCTGGACTTGCAACCTCAAGAATTACAATCTCACAGGTATGACCAGAGCTGTAGAGGCTTCTCTTCTACTATCTTCTACCATAATGCCAAATAAGTAATGAAATTATCTAAGTCAATCTATACAACAAAGGCTTTGAAACATTACATGGGAAGATCTATAGCCTGGATTTAGGATGCTTGGGTTTTGACCTGTGAGAGAAAGGGGACACAAACTGTGCTTATGCTCAGGCTCAGGTTGAGGCTGGCTGTGCACTGCAGACACATTTACATTTATTTAGGGGACCTGAGATCTCTTCTGAATTCCCAGGTCTGGATGTTCACCTTAGCTGTTCCCAGTGCCGTGATGGCTTGAGACCCATGCAGCAGACCCCCACCTCCAATCCACTACTCTTCACTCTCATAATGAAAACTTCAAATACTAATTTCCACAGGACACAAAAAATAATTGAGTGGAGAAATGGGAGCTGTGGCAGTGTGGAGTGGAGACTGAGTATCCCATTGCCAGGTATCCCAATGAACTGCAGCACCTAGGTTCAGATTATCTGTAGTGTCCTTGCATTGTAGTAAACTCTATTGATTAACACACACCCCTCATAGAGGCTATGAGCAAGCTGTCACTTCTAAAACAGTAATCAGTCTCTTTGATATCACCCAAAACTAACAGTTTAGAAGCCCCAGGAGCAGAGAGCAATTAATCATTGCTAAAATTCACCTTTGGATAGCCTCCTGAGCTGTCTTAAATTCAGATTACCTCAATCTGTATGTACAAATCCAGGGACCATATTTTGTCTCTGATATATTGAGGAGAATATTTAAACTATCGCAAAAAGAGGAGATACTGTTCTCCTAGGTAGAGCTTTAACTGTCCTGGTAGTGTCTTATTTCCTGTTAGCTAAGGTTGCTTTCTCAGTTGCTGTTGGATATAAATGTAGAAAAAAAGAAAAAAATTACTCTATGTTTTTTAACTTCTCATCAATCTGCTACTGATGTTGCAGTTATTTAGGAGTTTCAAAATTTACATCAGAATTGTAGCACCAAAGTCATCAAGCATGTCTTGTAATGCCAAAAAATGACATTGGAATAGGGAGAGAGAGAAGTATAACACATTTACTTTGCTTTTACTTTCAGTGCAGATTATTCCTTGCTTGAGTACATGGTTAACAGCACTTGGTAAATATCTTTGCAAATCCCAATGATTTTGTAAATTTTTGCACACATGATTTTCTATTGGATATTTTTAATACTTTTTACTATTTATCTTTTAGGGTGGGTTTTTTTGGGTTGGGTTGGGTTTTTTGGTGTTTTTTGTTTGGGGGGGTTGGTTTTGGTTTGGTTTGGTTTTTTGTACTTAGAAATGCTCATTTCATCCCTTCAACAAACAGACATGAATTTCAAGTGACTAATCACGTACTATGGATAGCATATGTTAAATATAGTTAGTAATCCAGAGAAATACAGGTATCTTGATTGCACAGTGACATGATAAATTAGAAATTCGTAGCTGTTTGGGTAAATACGATGACCCAGATTCTCCTATTACTTTAGGCATGCTACAGTGTAGGTATCAACATGTTTCCATTTATAGCCAATGAGAGAAAAACGATGGTTTAGGGTGCAATGCAACAGATGTGGTTTAGACATCTACCTCAGGATAGTGCTTTAACAGCTCCTTGGAAGTGTTCATTTCTCCTGGGTGATACACTGTATCTTGCACATTTCTGCATGTAATCAGCTGGATTTCACTCCCAGGTATTCCCCATGCAGTGTCTCTAAAGCAAAGCAGCCATAAACTGTAAAGCAGAGATCCCCAGGATAATCACCCTTTTCCCAAGTAGTACAGAAACATAGAATTTCTCCATAATTTTTTCAGCATCAGGGCAATGGCTAGGTGAAACAGATATAACTATTCTATGACTAGACTAACAGTACTTTGTTCACCAGGGATCATAGGACTTTGTAACAACTTGTTCTATTTTTTAGCTGCCCCAAATATAGTCTCTCTATATATATTTACATGATGCTACTGGTAAGCTTTTTAACCTGCCACACAAGAACCCCAAGCATGACAGTCTACAGGATGGGACCACTCCTCGTACATTTCTATTTCTGCCTCCATAGATCTTAAAACCATTTTAACGTGACAGGGAGAGGATCTTGTTAAACTCACTCTATTGAAAAGCCTGAAGGGAAGGAGAAGAGATGTGAGTCTGGCTCTTTCAGGCTCAAAAGAAAAACCAACCAAAAAACCCTTCTGGACCTAGAGAATTCCCAATTTATAAATGTCTCTTAGACAATCCTACCAAATTGGGCTATTGTAGCACCCTAATCTTTACTACAGGGGAGCGTCTTGTTTCATTCTTTGAAAGAGAAGCTGTAAGTAAGCAACTTACCTTCTAGGCAAGGTACTGTGTCAGGGATCATAAGTGGCTGGAGGCATCTTCCGATGAGCTTTCAGTCAGCCAGCAGACTTCAGAGATGGTCACGCTATTAGATATACACCTGTCGTCAGTGATTCCCATGCTTACATCAAGGTAGCTCCTCAGGCGGCCCAGAGGTTTCCTGGATTCAATTTTGAGTTGCTTAGCTCTCTCCAGGTCCTGTGTGGGAAGACATAAATCTAACTCTGAGCTCTGAATCCCACTGTGTTCCCCGGAAGAGAAGTTAAAGTGGAAATTTATCAAATCCTTATTTCTGATCTAGCTCATTCTTTCTCTTGCTGTGGCTCAATACACTTTATTCCCTGAAACAGCCTCAACAGAAGATAATCATTGCCAGTGCTGGCCGGGTCATGTAAACACTTATTCTCATAATGTAAGAATATCTGGATGATTAGGCAAGATAGACAAAAGGTGCCCCTATTCCTGGTTAGTCAGGTCTTCTTAAAATTGGATAATGCAGTGGATGTCCTTGACAGAAGACCTGAAATGTTTGAATTATGAAGAATTATGTAAATAAAAATATCTACTCAGTGCTTTGTTTTGTGTTGGTTTTTTTGGGGGGTTGGGGGTTTTTTTGTTGTTGTTTGGTTTGTGTGTGTGTGTTTTGTTTTGGTGTGTGTTTTGTTTTGTGTTTTCTTAGGAAAGACTGTTTTAAGCTCCTGAATGCAAAGGAAGGTAAAAAGGCTGCCTGCAGTCTGGAATTCCAGATCTCACTTTCCTACACGTAAAAGGACTAAATACACTTATTCTTTACCTATTAAGGAATAATTTATACACCTTTCCAGTCTTTTATGGGGGGTGCAGTAGGATGGGGATGTCATAAATACTAAACCTAAACTCAGTCTTTGAAACAGGAGATCAGAACCCAAACTGAAAACATCTGTACTGCAAAGTGACATAAGTCTTAAGAAATAAGGTGAGATCCTAACGATCACAATCACCTCTTTTGTGGATTGCACCCAAGATGAGGTAAGGGGAATAATACTGATGGATAAAAGAAACAAATGATGAAATTTGCTAAAGGCAATTCTTTAGATAAATGTCTTGGAGGAAAAAAAAGTCAGAACAAAGTAGGGGGATTTTTAGTTGAGATTTTTTGTTTATTTATGCATTTATTTCTGTAAGTGAGAAAACAACAATAGAAGTCTGTGGAACTGGGGCAAAAGCAAGTAGTGGTGCACAGTGTTAAAAGGTCAACTAAAGTCTAGAAGGAAAGGAGAAATTAACAAGAATTTTGTTAGCAAGATGAAGGAAAGCAATTTCTGTACTATCACTAGAACTGTGCTGAAATTAAAATCAGTCGAGATATTGTTGTGAGCAATGATTAGAGAGATGAGAACAGCTATTGGTTGCTGATTGGAGAGGTGGCAAACGTGAGGCAGGAGTGATGAAAGGAAATGCTTTCATTGGTAACTGGAGAAATGAGGTGCTCCTTTTTTTTTTCCCAAGCCTCTGATGAGAAAATAAAGGTCAGATATTAGGTATCACAGTTTCTTCTGAAGACTTTGTAAGAAGGGAGCTAAGCAAAGGTAGGATAACTGGGCCAAATTACAGCAGTTAGAAGCAAATCGAGAGGGAGACTTTTTTTTTAGATCATTAGGTAAAAGATGCAAAATGCTGCAGAAGTAAATAAAGAAACTGTATAGATAAAATGAAGAAAGTACTACTCAAAGAAAATTACTACAGATAGAAATGACATTATTGCTACTTCAAACAAAAGTATATTAACAGAATAAAACTGCTTTCTTACCTCAAAATAAAATCTGTAAAGAAAAGAGTAGCCATTTGAGTTGAGGTAACAGTTAATGTTATGCGCCATTTAACAAGGACTATTAGTGGCCTCAAAAATTAAAGATAACTAGGAGTTAGATTCCATATTCCAGGGGGATGCTTAGTAGAGCATCACAGACATATCCATACTGTATAGGGAGCAAAGACAATGTCAGCAACAATTTACACGTATTTTCTCTAATATCAATGTCAGTTCTAACTTTTTCAACAGTACTAACTCATATTGTCAATCTGTGGTTTTTCATCAGTAATACATATTTGCTAAACTAAAAAAAAAAAATTAAAAAAATTTAAATGTCTATCACAGTATCTGTTTCAAATTTTACCATGAATACATAGAATCATAGAATGGTTTACGCTGGAAGGGACCTTGAAAGTTTATCTAGTTCACACACCTCCACACCACCACAAGCAGGGACATCTTTCACTAGACCAGGTTGCCCAAAGCCCCATCCAACCTGGCCTTGAACACTTCCAGGGATGGGGCATCCACAGCTTCTCTGGGCAACCTGTTCCAGTCCTTCACCATTCCTCACTGTAAAAAATGTCTTCCTTATGTCTACTTTGAATCTACCATCTTTTAGTTTAAAACCTTTACCACTTGTCCTATCACTACATGCCCTTGTAAAAAGTTCCTCTCCAGCTTTCTTGTAGGCACCATTTAGGTACTGGAAGGCTGCGATAAGGTCTCCTCAGAGCCTTCTCTTCTCCAGGCCGAACAGCCCCAACTGCATCGGCCTGTCCTCATAGGAGAGGTGCTCCATCCCTCTGATCAGCTTCGTGGCCCTTCTCTGGACTCGCTCTGACAGCTCCATGTCTCTCCTGTACTGGGGCCCCCAGAGCTGGACGCAGTACTCCAGGGGGGGTCTCACAAGAGCAGAGTAGAGGGGCAGAATCACCTCCCTCGACCTGCTGGCCTAACTTTTTTTGATGCAGCACAGTTAGCTTTCTGGGCTGCAAGCGCACGTTGCCAGCTCACAATCAATTTTTCATCCACCAATACGCCCAAGTCCTTCTCTGCAGGGCTGCTCTCAATCTATTTATATCCCAGGCTGCACTGGTACTGGTGATTCACCCTAACCCAGGTTCAAGACCTTGTGCATGGCCTTCATGAGGTTCACATGGGCCCACTCAAGCCTGTCATGGTCCCTCTGGATGGCAGCCCTGTACCCACAGAAGTCACATTTATATGTAACCTTTTTAATAGGTATTTTTGATCAAGAAAAAAAAACAACAACAAAAACAAACCTGCTTAAAATATATTTGAGAGGTCAAATAAAATATTTAAAATCCTTACAGAAAAAAAAAGAAACCTAATTAGAGGTTCTTCACTGCTAAATCTGTGTCCTCATTTGGACTTTAAAGATAGAATGTATGCTTTACTAGTAGCAGTGGCTATACTAAAAAAATAATAATAATCAATGAGTCATTTAATCCAGTAACTTCTGCCAAATATTTAATAGGATGGCAAGAATTCTTCATAATTAGAACAGATGAAAACCAAAGAAAACTGTTTAAAACTGACTTACTGGCAGAACAAGAGATTTAGGATGGAAAATGTTGAAAGATAAAGGGAAATGAAACACAAAGCACCAGGTGCTTTTTACATTTCAGCTAGATGAATCTCATTGTCAAATTAACCCAAAATAAAGTAAGTTTCATCTACCTAAACCACAGTGGCACCTTGTGTTTCTTTTTCCTTTACTGTCCTACCTTCCCGATTAGTGGTGCACCACAGCCAAGCTCCCTTAAAGCGCTGGGTGATTCAGTCAGAGAACTCTCCAGAATGTATTTTGGGAATTGTAGTCCAGATGGTAAGTGCATGCCATGGAGTAATTGAAAGCCTATTGGGAACAAAGTACTGTTCCTATGACCTTACATACAAACAGAATAATATGAATACAACCTGAGATTAAATCTTTCACTTTTATTTTTCCAGCGGGGGGGGGGAGCAAACCACTGCCTTTTCAGCAAAATTTTTTTGCCTTTTTTTTAAAAAAAAAGCAAAAATCCTTGATCTATGTATGACTTCTATGTGACATAATATTTATGATATTTTGGGGAAAATTTCCATGGTAATAAGACAGTGATGGAACAACAGGTTAGGCATATGCACTCCACTTAGTCCAATCTCCTAATTCACAACACAAAAGGTCAACTAACGTAAGAAAGCTTTCATTCTCCACCTAGAAAGCCTTTTTGGCCAAAACATGAAATTATCTCTTAATTTTACAATTTATCTACTATTTTGATTTGACATATTGGGGTTATTTTAAATTTTATAAAAGGGAGGAAATTGCAGGCATTAGTAACTCTAATGCTTTGCAAATGTACAGAAAGGTACAAAATGGCACAATATATGCTGCTTTCAATATTTCCTGGTCCGGATGCTCCCCAATCCCGAAATAATAATTCTAAGTAGACTTGCATAAGAATGGAAAAGAGCCAATGTAAATAATTTTTATTCCCAGTCATACTAATTTTCTTAGTTGTTGTAATGTCCCATCCAGATTGAGGTCAGATATCCTAGGGAATTACTGCAGCATAAGAGGTTATGTCAGCTAATTTCTATCTTAATTCATAACTTGTCATGTTATGGGTTTTATTAGGGTAACCCTAAAGAACTCTGGTGAAATGGAGGCTGGTGAAATAGAAGAATTTTTATCTTTCTTCTCCCATATGATATATTCCAGAGGTAACCAATGACATTTATTCATATGGTGTGTGAGGCAATCTGGAGAGAGTCTTCTGTTATCTTTGATAGGTTATGTGATTCGAATTGAAGATCAAACAGCTTGTTGGCATCGTCGAGCAGTGAAAAAGGTAGCTTTTCTCCTCTATTTGGAGCTTTAATTTCTTTTGGATAATAGAGAAGCACTCTTAACATCCTTCCCTACAAATTCTGTCTTTAAGTTCATAAATCTACATAGACTAAGCAGAGCGGATTTTGCTACATCAGGAAAAAGGTGGATTCTTTGGCCTTGAAACATTACTTGAGTTTTTTGCTTTTTTTGTTTTGGTGGTTCTTTTGTCTGGGTTTTGGTTTTTTTTTTTTAATGTCTTTTCTTTCTTTCTTTCTTTCTGTCTTTCTGTCTTTCTCTCTTTCTCTCTCTCTCTCTTTCTCTCTCTCTTTGTTGTTTGCCTGCAGAGAGAATAGTGTCACTTTGTGAAGACACTAGAAAAGAAATAATTTCAGGAGGCATCTTGACATCTTCAAGTAAAAGGATTCACAACTATTTTAGCTGCAGGTCAGAGTGTCTTTTTGAAACCCCTAGTGCATTAAATACAAAAATATGTCTGCATAAATTACCTACCAGGATACTACATGCATCTCTTCAACATCAGCAGCAGGTAATCTGAAAACTTTCCTGCTTTTAAAATAATTTCCCAGTTATTCAGTTTAAAAGGAAAGTGACATATATGGCAACACTTATTTTTACATTAGTGCAATTTTTCTTGAAGGCAATGGAATTTATGCCCACCTACACCAAAGCTGAATTTGACCCATAGTCTTTAAAAATATTGTTTCTTAAAATATTCTTGTAAGCAACAAGAAATCCTCAAATCATTATTCTTAGATTTCTACATTTGCTTTTTTAAAGCAACAGATGCAGTGTAGTTGAAATTTACTAATTTAAGCAAACACATTCACTTTTTTCTGTTTTTCAACATGACCTTTCATATGTGCTTTCAGCAACACTTTGTCAAAATTAAGCATCTTTTCACCTGTAGAAGAGGTCTTAAACTGGGCAGAAAGGGGAATACTTTATTTAGTACTGGAAAAATCTCCTGCCAGTTCTTATTAACCTTAGTCTATAGGCAAGGCTTGTACAGGACTGTTGAGCAATCAAGAATTTCCTGGGCAGGCCAGTCTTTTTGTGGCGCTATAGAATTCATCCATTTCTCCCAAATATGGACGAACACTGTGTCTGCTTTGACAACGTTTTTTGTTATCTCTTCCTGTTGTTATTCATGTGAAGCTCAAGAGGCACAAACCCAGAAGTTTTACTAGCTTCTACTTCCTGATGCTGCATGGGATCTGTACTGTATTTTCACTACAGTGCCTGGAATCATGGCATTTGTGAGCCACGCTCTTTTAAAAAGAGAAAACAGATGCACTTGCTTTGGCAACTTCTTTCTACTCAATTTGAAAACTGGGAAAGACAGCAATCCTTAGCTTTCCTCTAGGGAACAAGTGAACAGCCCCCTGCTCCAGTGGTACTAATCATGACAGACAAGTTGACAGTGTCATCCTGGTTTTTATCATGCTCAAGCTTTACTGTTTTAATTCCCTCTAGTGAAAATGACCAGAAAAACATTTTTGACACTTGACACCCCCTGCAAAGTAGCAGTTTTGTTCACTGGAGTAAGAATTTGCAGGTATATTTCAGGTGCTTTGTGCTCTTTGTGCTACCTATCAATGTCAATAGAACAAGCAGAAACAAGGAAGACTTATAAAAACAAGATGAAAACTTACAGTATATGGATAATAAAAGTGAGCTAAAGCCAGAAGTTTTCACTTTTACAACAGGATTGAAGTGTACTTTTGACAATTCTCAGAATGATTAAAACACGAGTACGAGAACAGTAAGTGTGGATCTCTCCCAAATTTTGGTGTTAGAGCAGGACAGGAGTCAGATATTCTCCTCATAAAGGAGTTTGCAGACTGTTCCAGTCTCTGCTGCTTGCTCCCTGTGCTGTAAGCCACCGCAGTCCCCAGTCAAGCTAGAAGTTGGGACAGGTCATAGAAATTACCTTACTGGAAAAACAACCCTTCAAAACGAACAAGCAAGGAAGACTGAAGGAGGGGCTAGGAGCAATTTCCACAAGCATTACTACTGAAGAGCGTGAAGTAGCAACTTAAAACAGGTGAAAATCATCTTCTAATCAAGTTGACAAAGCAAAAAAACAGATGTATATTTGCACGTCTGCAAGTCCAACATGAGGAACACTAGGCTGAAGCAGCTCTGTTGATCTCTACCTACTGTCTACTGTCATTGGGAATGTGGCCAGGTAGAAAATCTTTACTCATACAGAAACAAATCCTGATTTTTAAAGTAAGATGGCAAAATTCTTCCCTAGAAAATACAGACATGATATGAAAATACAGAAAGTACAGATCAAATTTCCCAGCTTTCTTAAGATTTCCTATAATGCAGGTTGTATTTATTATGTATTTCTCTTAGCTAGAACTGGCAGCATTTGGGCATTTCACTTGTCAGACCTTTGCCACACTGTTAAAATAGAAGATCAAATCAAGACACCTTTCATCCATGTTAACTCCTTTCTTATGCAGGAACATATCCACTGATATTAGGGATTTTGTCTTAAGCACAGAATGAAAGTAAACATGTAATAACTTGGCTTAAGTCTAAATGAAGGGACTTTTTTCTATTTCCCTTATGGTTGTTTTATCTATTTTATTTTCCTCCTTTCCCTTACACCTGATACTGCTAAAGCTTAGGGTAGGTATTATTTTGCAGGATGCTTAGAAGACTCCAACACTCCTTAGGCAGACAATTAAAAATGTAATGGAATTTCCCCAAAACTCTTGAGTTTTTTCCATGTTATGCACCTCACTGACATACTACTGGGGATCAACCTTTTTCTGCTTTGGTACACAAATAATTGCATTATCACTTTGCTATCACGCAAAGGAGCAGCTAACAGTTTAAAGTTTGGGGTCAAGTGAAATCTATCTGTGGCTTTATGGGTAATTAGGTTAGGTTACAAGAGTCAAGTGCATATTCATTAGATGCAGGATGAATACTCAGCATGTAGTAGAAATTTGCATTTCTACATGCTTCCAAACCTAATTCATGACTAGTATTGACATAGCAATCACATTACAGGCACTATTTTCTTCCAGACAAAGGAATAATTGATTTGTAATAATCCTTAAAGTATACCATCAAAACTTTCTAAAGGAGTGAGTCCTTTAGAAATCTGATAGAATTAACCCTACTTTCAACCTCTGTTTTTGCTGACCTTTCTCTATAGTTTTTTAAAAAGACATACATGAGATAGTGGAAGGTATATTAATTAACATAATTTTATTAAGTAACATCATACCATTTTGTACAGTTCCAGATTGACATGTTCATGTCTGCAACATTTATATCTCAGCAGTGAATCATAAGACTTTTAAAAATCTGAAAAGGATTACCCAGAATATTACATAATATATAACTGGAGCTTAGATACCTAAGTTCTATCAAAGATTTCACTGTATTTGCTTAGCATCAGACATCACTCACCTCTTTCAACCATTATCATTTTTACCAGATGCTTGCTCAGGTTTTATTAGTACAACCCCAGTGTTATATAGCAAAATTACACTCTTATACATACTTTCTTATGTAAAGAATTAGGCAAGGAACTACCAAACAGTATAGAGATGGCTGCATAAAACTAATTTGAGATGACTGAATAGATAAGAAAAGACTTCCTTTTTCAGGAGCTAAAAAAAGATTCATCAGCATCCATAGTAGCTGCTGACTTCAGCAGTCCCTCATCTTTGAGTTCCAGTCATTTCTACGGGCTTTCTAACCCTTCCATGTCCCAAGCCAAGGTAATAAGAAAAGTCTTGTTAGTGCTGAATAGACAGGTAGAGTCCTCTTTTATTCTTCCTACCAATCCATAAAACAGAATGAAAAAGTCAATAAAGCCACACCTTTCTCCATTGCTTTGCAGAGGAACAAAACAGAACAGATGCTTTTGCTTTCCATTCTTTATTATGACTTCCAATTGAAACGTTCAAAAATATTCTAGGTCTAAGTACACAGAAACCTATTTCTGAATTCAAATGATCATGTAATCTACATACACATATGCTTTGAAATTTTTAACCCACTGAAATCATTTAAGGGTTAGTCATTGAATTCCATGAGACTAGAATTTTGCCAATTACATTTGCCTTCAGTTTAACAGCAAAGGACTAATACAATTCCATGGAATATTCAGGTCAAGTTTCTTCAAAAATTTGATCAAAGTCTGTTTTTCAAAAAGCTATTACATCTAATTTTAAGACACAGGTATTCTTGCATAGTATCTTCCTGTATATATTGTATGCCAGGCCCCTTTTATTTATCTTTTCAGATTTGTATTACTGAGAGCGTTAATACCAGCACAAATATTTTGGGGAAAATTATTTGTATCTGGATGAAGATAATGGCCAGAAATGTTCTTTCAGTCACTTTGTCTGCATCTCCAGATGTCAAAGTTGTTTGAGGTAGAAAGACAAAAGAGTATTGAAAAGGTAAGTTATTTTCAAATTTTGCATATAAATTCCATTAAGTGAGCACCTTGCATGAGCAATAATATGTGAAGGAGAGTCAACAACATTTTGGAATACAAAAAGAGGTCTTTTCACTAAGGAAAATAGGTATTTGCAAAATACCTGATTCATACACTGTGGGGGAAGGTGTTAACCATACATCCCACTGGAAATGTTCATATTTGGGAATATCTATGATTTTGACAATTTGTCAGGTTATGGACATGTTCCTGTGTCCATTTGGCCTGAGACCTATAACCAGAAAGTTAGAAATGAAGTGCCTTGACAACAGACACAGCAGATTTCAGCAACTTGACATCTACCAACTACTTGCAAAATATGCTAGGAAGCCACTACATCTACTGTATATTTTTTTCTTTCCCACCATTGGGAAAGAGCCCAGATCCTTTCCAAAACTGAGTCAATGCAATTTTTCTCATGCAGAGGTAGTGAAGAAATTAAGCTACCCTGTAAGTTCCTTCATTAACTTATTTATCATGCTAAAGCTTTATCATTGTCTCATAAGAGCATTTATCACTCCAAAGTTTTTGTCATACTCTGCTTCGGCTACTGAAAATCAGGTCATCCACTGTACAACTTGCTGGCCAGATATACAGCTCAATTAGCAAATTTTAAATATTGAACATGTATGCCAGTTCATGTAAACACCCATCACTTTAATATCTAAGTACTCTGAAAGTAATTATTTATTCTCAGAAGTTATCAACTCGACCTATAGAAGCAGTACTGCCATCATTATACTGACATACTAATACAAAGAGAAAATTCACATAAAAGTCACCCTGGGTCACAGAGACAGCACAGCAGTTTACACCCCAGCCAACTTCCTTCTCATTAGGCTTTTTTTTTTTTTTCTTCCAAAGAAACATTCCCCATCAATGTAAATGTGGCCAAAGCACAAGGCGACTTTTTTTTTTTCTTACTCAATTTTATTTTCTTCCTGTTCCCCAAACACAGCCCGGATTAGGGTGAGAAGAATAGTCTTTTTTTTTGGTATCTGAATTGAACTTCCAAAGGGTCCTTATTAAGAGGATGACTTCTAAACCGTCCACTTCCCATGCAGGAGCTCAACAACGCCAATGTAGAAACTCTGTTGGAGAGGAAGCTACTCAGCAGCACCTCAGGCTTCCTACTGGAGTTAATAACTTGAGACAGCATGTGCAGCTGTCGTGAGAGAACTACACAGCTTGGATACATAGTGAGGCATGAGAAATCTGGTATTCTCAAAGCAGCTGAAAGGCCTAGAGTGTGTTATTCCCCTTATGGCCAATTAGAACATTTTTAGAGGAGAAAATAGAGATTTTAAACTCATTTTAAATTATTTATTAAAAAAAAAATATTTGAACTTGCACAAACTTTTTTTATGCCCTGTCTGATTTTGAAAAGCTTTTCCTCAAATCTTACTTTAATTTTACACTGGTGAAATACAGTGGAGCTTCTTTTGTTTTACATTGATGTAACTGATATCAGCATCAGGCCCATTGTCTTCATTGTAAGCAAGTCATAAACGGCCATTCTTCATGGTCATATAAAATGATACATAGATATTGGTAGAAAAAGAAGTCTCTTGGCGCAATCATTACTTTTTCCATTTTCTGTAGACAAACAAACCCATAAAACAGAACTGACAGATGTTACAACCCAAGAAAATGAAAGAGAAAACCCCGCAGTACAGAAGAACTAAAGAAATTCCAAATAAAATCAAACTGTGACAACCTCCTGGAATATACCTGTTTGTATTCCAAGATTTGGAAAACGTAAAACCCATAGAAACAAGTTACTGCAATCACTGTCCTGTGCTAGATCAGGGTGCTGCCAAGATCCCAGAACACTTATTGCACTTGGGTTGTGCAATAAAGTTTCCTTCTATTTGAAATACTTCAGGTTTGTATAAATCAGTCCATATTATTATGTCTTAGGTTGTGGTGTTTTTTTTAAAAAATACATTGATTTTCTGATTTTTGCAATAGCTTACTATGTGTTTTAATCACACTCACCACTCTCACCATCCAAAATAAAAATGTACATGTTCCCACAAACCGTACCAGAGCATGTTGAGATTTAAGATTAATTTTAAAATAACTAAAAGTCTCAGGAACTGAAAGTTTTATTCTTTGTTGAAACTACAACCTCAAATTCAGCCTCAGCCACATCTGACCGTAGTTGGAAACCTCTGAAGTATCAGCATTCAGGCTGAAGCCACCCTCAACCCAGAGGAAAAAAAAAATGCAGTTCTTTGAAAATAAGCCTTTGCACAGACGTATGCACAGGGTAGAGAGATTTACCAGATTCTCTGATTTGAGAGTGGTTTCAAATGTAGAGATTTCAAAAGCCTCACTTAATAGATACTATGGCTCAGGCTGAAGTTGAAAGCGCTGGTTTCAACATTGCTGGAGGTTTTAGGAATGCTGGAATTAATAATGGATTGCACTGAATAAAACACAAACAGCACACAAAAATCCTCACACTGACAAAGAGGTTTTCCTACTTTTCCCTTATCCTGGGGCATGCGTAGCTAAGGGAGACAAATGTAACTCATATTCCCACCAACAAATTAGCGTCTCATAACTTAACAGCATCAAGCCTCGTTAGTAAAGCTGAAAGCTGGCTTTCAGCAGTTTAAGTTGGATTCTGCTCCCAGTGCTGCAGTTCTATAATTTTCTGACTCTAGATGTCTTCAGATTCTACCGCTGAATCTGATATTTTGAAAGGGAAATACATGTACGTACATATGAACATACATTTCTATTTGCCTGTGTTTGTGCACATCTCTCTTTTTCAGTCCTGGCTACTTCTTAGCTGTTTATTTGAGTAGTAACAGTAATTGGAAACTGATAATATAGAAATATAATTGCAAATACAGAACTAACTGAGCAAGCTGTCTCACTCTTGTGCAACTGCTCATTGAAGCATAAAACAGACATAAAACCCTCGCAAGCGAAATGCATGCAGAGCTATTGTAAGGTTCAATTAATGTTTTTTAAGTGGCATAGGATGCTGAGTAAATTGAAGATAAGCACAGGAGAAATGGTGCATACATGTTTATATGTTTTTAAACCCTGTCTCTATAGCTTTTAGACTTGACTTTGCAATACTTGAGCAACACAAAGGAGCCATAAACCTGACTTAACCAACCAGTTAAGCTACCCTAACGGGTACTTTGTATCCTTGTAGCCGATGCCTTGGGTCATCAGATTAATTCAAAGCAGTTGGAGTAAAGGAGGGAAGGCAAGGCATGAAGTAGGTGAGATCCCTTAGAGCTTGAGCCACAGCCAATTGACCAGTAATAAGATTCCCATTTGTCTTTAACTGGTGATCATAATTAGTGAAATTTAATGGACTGCATCATCCATTTCCCTTTGCACTTCAGTCTACAGTGCTGACCTGAAAAAGTATTTGTTAGCCCTTTTTCTATTTAACAGCCAGGAACTTCTGTGTAACTGTTCCATGGCACAAGTTCTCTTGAATGTTTATTTTTCCCTGAAATTACTAAAACAAGCAGCATTAACTACAGTGATTTTTAAAGGTATATACAAAGCTATACTCGTGCTGTTGATGGCATTCCTGCAATAAAATTCTGAACCATATCGTTGGTTGCTTTCAATGACTGATGTTGCCTGAATAATTCTCCATTGCTGATGATATATCTTGACTGATTTGGGTTTTGTGGCAGTTTCAATGATGAATGCCTAATCTCTTCACTCTAGCTTATGTTCTTATTCTCTCTCTGTCTCATGGCTGCGACAACGTCCTTCGCACAGGCCTGCCAAAAGCTTAGTGAAGCTGACACTGCTCTCCCTTCCTCTTCCTCTTACTAATCACTAGATTCCAGAAAGCTTCTTCAGAATAGCATAAATATTGTAAGAGATAAGCAAGCAGAAATGATGAGACCCTTATTCTGGTCAAGTTTCCATAAACTTCAAAAATCCCGAAGGTGTTTTTTCTGGGGATTTTTAATGATAATACCCAGCCTCTAAAACCTCATGTCTAACATGTTTTTCTTACACACATCACCTTAATTCCCCTCGGCCTTTTCACTTTCTTCCTGCTGTTTTGATATCCCATATGTCTGCATCGAAATTGAAGCTGCCAAGCATGGTTTTCTATAGCATTTGTTAACGCAGCTCCACCAGCTCTTATCTTTAAAATTTCATTAAGAAGCTAAATCCAATCTTTGTAACGTTACCAATTTGAAGATTTTTTTATATATAAAATTAAAGATACAAGACACTGTAGCTGTGGGTAAACGCTACAGAAAAGCCAGATTACTGGCTGGCAGCGTTAGCTTTATAAAAACAGTGGGGTTTTTGTTTAGTTCTGGGCAGTTGCTCAGCTGTCAGTCAAAAATCTTGTTATACATGAATCTGATGTCAGATCAATATTTGACAAGATTTTTGACTGGCAGGACAAATTGTTAGACATGGATGTAATGCCACATCCATGTATAACAAGGCCCATGTAGAACAGCTGCCAGTGATAGAATCCTGTCATTCATATATTATCATAACAGTTAAAGCAGTTCCCTGAGACCTCATGCGTTAACTACATCAGAGGCTGAATTTCATCTGTAACTCTAACCAAAACTCATTAAAATTACAGGGTTCAACTGAAGAAGTCAAGAATCCTGGAGTGTTTGTGCTTTTAGATTCACCATCACAAAAACGTTTTTTTCTTTTTCTCGCCTACAATCTCTGCAATATAGCAATATTCATGTTCTACTTTCCTTCTATCAAAGACATGGAAATATATGGGTTTTATGTTAGTGTGCTTAACCAGTGAAACAGTCTATGAATTACACTGACAGCTGATGGAATAGGAGGGGTGGTAGCAAGAACTGAAAGGAGGAAATGAATTTGTGTGCGTTACATACTTTTAAATCCCAAGTGAGATAGATCACCATGAAGATACGCACAAAGCATGTTTAAAATTCATCAGCTGCACCAAAGCATTAAGTTATGCCATATTTACTTCGAGTTCTAGCTTATTCTCTAGATTCACCTCTAAAGGCACCGGTTTGGTGGACTGATTTGTGAAAAGATGCCAGAGGTACAGCTTTGAAGCATTGTCTGGTAGTAGTGTCCATAGTTATACAGCAGATTATGGTGGGTGCAAAGCAGTGCAGAACCTTGGTGTGCACACAGCTGTAAGTCTTTCAACTGAAAAGCAATATGAGATGCTGGTGGAAGCACATTTCAGAAAGTCATTCATTGTGAAGAGACAAGCTGAGCTATAGAGGAACAGGCATACTTAGATCTCTAAGACAGAAGGGAAGGAGTCTGATGGAGTGATTAATTTGCCTAAATATAGATTATTTCATTTTATCTGAGATGCCCTAACACACCTGAGGTATAAATGTGGAGCTGAGAGCCAGAACACATGGGAAAGCCATGCTTTTCTTACGCAACAGCTGGAGATTAGGAGAAGTACCTTACATATCTAGTATAACTCTAGATTATTATAGTGAGTCAGGTGAATCACACCATGACTCTGCTTTCATTTGTCTACCTGAGGCTTTTTCACACTGCCTATCACCATGGCAACTTATCAAGGACTGTCTCCTTTCTCTGAACACAGACCAAAAAGCGCCAATATGAAATCCAGACTTAATCCATGCTACTGACATTTACATCATACTACTAATATCTAAAACCTACAGTGATACTGTATTCAGGAAGGATGCTTTCCCAGTGTGTGTGCATCCCACATATACACAAGCCTTTTCTATCCTTAATGTTTTATTAGGTACCATGGCCTTAATTCTGGTAGCCTTAAATTAGGTGTCCTTAAATCTATCGTTGAGGAAGGACTAGTTATTTCATGTAGCAGGTATTTTTGAAAATCCCACAAAGAACTAATTTTACCTGCTGTTGAAGTGCAGTGACTTTCAGACTGGAAAAAAAGGGAAATCCTTACCAGCTCACAACAATACTACAAACTCAGATTTTTATGAGAATTGAAGTATACTTTATCTAAACAGTATTGTGAAGTATCTCTAAGTGGATAAATATTACTTTTGGTGCTGGAAAAAGGCAATTCATAGAAGGTAATACCTCTTCTCTTATAAAGGGTGTCACTGTGAAGGTCATGAATTTGAGCTTACAACTGTCCATATTGTATGTCTTTGTACTAGGTTCAGAACCAGATCTCATCTGTGCTTCATTGCATTTAGAAGACGACTGACTACACAGTGTTTCCTAGCATGAAGACTTTTGATCAAAACCGAATTGGAATAGAGTCCTTTTTTTTGGTCAACAGCATCAGGATATTCTCTGGAGGACCCCTAAATAGCCACTGATCGAGTCATACTTCTCAAGTACCTCACTGTACAAACAAGCATAGCTATGGAAAACCTACACCAAAACAATCTTGTTCTGAAGAGATGACTTGATCGAGGGACATTTGATGACTGAACCTCATGACATGACTGAAGGAGCACTAACTAGGCAATGAAAATGCTGTGATTCCCTAAAGATAAAACACAAAGACATGTGGAGCCCTTCCTTAATGGCTTTCAATGTCAAGCCCAGCTGCATTTGTACTCATATCTCTCTATCTTCGAAACAAAAATGGCAGGGAGTTAACCTGGTAAACATAATTTCGCTTAAGAGACCTACAGTTCTTTGCAGGATTCCTTTACAGTAGTAGCATACTCCCAATTTTGCTTTACCCATATTTCTGAATACTATACAGTTTAACACATTCATTTTATTACCCTACTAAATTGTGTAAGATACATTGACAAACCTGTTTTCAGTTACCATACCTTCTACTTCTTCTGTTTGCTGACAGTATATTCTATTTTAGTAGTTGGTTATGAATTGCCTTAAGTCATCTGAGCTGCATGATCCAAAGATGTTCATATTTCTTTCCTTCCCTGATCGCAAAGAACTACTTTCCTTTCACAGTCTCTTTTTAAAAATTATAATTAGTCTAGAGCCTTGCCTCTACACTCATTCATCATTCTCTCCTATTAGTCTTATCACTCCATAGGGCTTGAGAGAATTGGCTAGTAACATCACCAGTAACTCAAGTTTGAAATAAGGCTATCAAAACAGATAGGCTTACATGCCAACTCTTTGGACAAAGTGTAATTGTAAAGAATGGGGCAAACTGGTAATGAGAGAAAAAGCTTCAACCTCTGGGAATCCTGCTGTGCTTCTCTCACTTTTCTATACTTCTACAGGCAATTTTCTGTTGCTCAACGAGTAGAAGACAAAACCAATGATAAGAAATTTCAGTTAATAATTTAATTTATGTTAATGCTGTCCAGTGTTGATTATTATACTAAATATTCCCTACAAAATTTTGAAGTAAGCATCGTGTTTACAGTTCTAAGCTCTGATATATGAAACTGATTTTGAGATGACTTTAAAGAGCCTCCTCTACAAATAAATTGTCACTGACCAATTTTTTCCATAGAAGTTATTTTGTTGTCATGATCTGTAGCTTTTAATACCACCAAAGAACAAGGCAATAGGAATGGGGAGATTAGAAATTTTTTCTCTCTGATCTAGTAGTGAAGAAAACACAAGAAGCAAATTGCTATTAAATATATTATTATTATGTGCTTCTTTTTAACATGTTCTAGAGTGCATTAAGGGTGCCTTTAAGCAACCAAAGCTCTATTAATGAACATGATGAAAATTATAAAATCAGAGGTGTTTCCAAACAAATAAGCTATTACTAAGCTAATGTAAGGTATTACACAGTCGTAGGAAATCAACTTTCAGATCACAAAACAACCTCAGATCTTCTGAAATTTAAGCAACTTAATCTAACAGGAATTTCCACTTCTAAGTTGTATGATTATGAGTAATTAAAGAATCTGAACCTTTTTTGAAGGTTGAAAGAATATCCATAGCTGCAGAAACTAAATGTGTCAGCTTATACAACATGTTCATAGCCTATATGTTCCAAATATCTACAGAAGGCTCAATAAATGGATTTTGTTCTTTACATTTTAAAGTCACATTTTTAGACATCTGTACATATATTGACAGAAAGGGATTCACATCACTTAAAATATGTAAAATTTAAATGGTTAAATCTAAGCTACATTTCCCTTAGAAGCAGTAAAAAGAACCGTCATTTCTGAGGGGTTTCTGAGCAAATGCAGACAAACTAAGATAAATGCACCTTAAAAGTAATTATTTCTTTCTGATGACTCTACAGAGATCCTAAGATAACTGGCCGAGATGACCAAATGAATTCTTCCCAGAATCAGAGCACCATAATGCACTGAAAACTAAAAGCTTCATCCCCACAGGATTACATAAGATGTTAGAATTAGGTACTTAGGCTTGTTGTAGTCAGTACTAAGAGAAAGGCACATCCTACGATTATACTGATCAAGACAATTCCCAGAAACAATCCTTTATGAACAAGACATGTTTGAACACTTGCCCTTTTGTGAGACACAAAGATCTCATTCAGTGATCCTTATGAGATTTGGGTTATATCTTCCTCTAAACTATAGACTTTGTTGTGTTTTGGGTTTGGTTTTTTTTCTGGACTCTGACAATCATTCATAAATTCACAATAGGTCATCCTCAGTAGACTGATTCAGAGATTTCCCCCCCTCACACACTTGGAAATATTTAGTAGAGTGGAAATATGAGCTTAGGAGGTCTAGAACTCTTGTCTCTTGCTCAGTGATGATTGCTCCAGCCACTTGGTTATTGTGCAGAAATTAGGCAGAAGTAAGTAGCTGCTCCACTACCAGCTGTGTTTTGAAAAACTGGACTGCTGTGGTGTCCTTGTATGTCAGGCTTGTTCTTTGTCCGTCAGACCTGCTCCAGGAACTTTGGCAAGTGTAGGCATCTTCTTTAATAAGAAGATGAATAACAGTAGACCTTAGAAGAAGCTAAACATCTAGTTCCACCTAACAGTGGACCTCTGTGTATGCATAGAAACCGCAGGTTATCTTACACGGGTCATACCTATATTAGCCAACTAAATGAGCCCAGAACTGTTCTCTGACATTGAGTCCAATAAGCATAGGAAATTAGCTAAAATCTTCAATCACCCGAAGGGGATGCTTGATCCCAGACTACCTATTGGGAATGGTGCCCAGACTCTCCTAACTCCTGAACAAGTCTGGGAATTGTGTGGAAGAATGATGAAATACAGAATTTAATACCATTGAGGTACCATTTAATTTAAATAATAATTAATTAATAACTAATTAAAACAAATATATAGTGCCCTGATGCTAATATCAACACAACCTGAAGGAAATTGTTGTAAAATGAAGAAACCATTGAACGTGGGCACATGTGGAATTAGGTGGTTCCTAAAGGCAATTTTATGAGCTATTCTTTTGCATTTAGAAATAGGCTGTTTGAATCACTTTCCTGGACAGCAAACTATCTTCTCCATAATTTGAAAAAATCTTCAGATTTCACCAGTAAACCTAGATTACTGAATTCATTTGATCCAGCCCCAAAGGAGATATTAAGGCACACTTACCAGGCAGCATATTACTGAAGAATGTCCAAGAAGGACTTGTTAAAAGTAATTTATGAGCTTAAGTCTTACTGAAAGTCAACTGTTCTTTGACTGCTAAGTCATTCCGTTTGGCAATAGCACAACTAAAAGTGGGGTTTATCCCTACTCCTCTTTGAGGAAGAGAATGTAGAAAAAAGAAGGAGATATCAGTGGGTGTAGAGGAAGATGAATGAAACATTGAGATTAGAAGACTCAGTACTATGCTAGAGTTTATCTGTGAAGTATAGAGAGCCTTAATTAGCATCAGTCATCTGCAGCATCCCATAAAGCATAGTTTTATAGGAGTATGAGACAACTGTGTTAGTATTTGTTATTCCCTATTCTGTGTCTGACTTATTTACTTAGATGACAAACTCCTTGGGACTGACGTTGTCTTCAGGCACTACCATGATGAACATGAATAATACATGAACTTTCCAGAAGAATAAAGTGTGCATTGGTATGATTAGATATTAAAGACAGAAGACACTGTTTAAAGTAATCTGAATACGTGTATTTATTTTAGATGTCTCATCCATCATTATCCGAGAAGCTTTCAGACACATGAAAAATCTTTTTTTAGTTCCCAGTTACATCTTCAGTCAAATTTATTTTCATTCACACTCATAAAAGATTATCATTGGTGGTGTTTCTCCAAAGTCTCTTTATGCTAGGACAGAGATCTAGGATATTTTATACCACCCAGAATGCTCAATATCCAGCTGGCAAGGATTTCCACGTTGCAGAATCTGAGACAGCATCTCTCAAAAACTGAGGAGTTTGTGATAAGCTAGGTCCTTCAAAAATATATAAACATATTGGAGGTCTTCCCAGCCCTGAAATAGGAAGACATAATGGTAACCTAAAATATTGTTTTTCTTCTTTCAACCTCAGGCTGAATATTTTAAGGAACTTCCTACAAACATTGCACTGAAATTCATGTAAGAATTCTGGGAAGATAAAAATAGGGGATTTTTTTTTTTTTTTATGAAAATGAAATACAGTGTATAAAGTAAATCCTTATCAGAATTGCATAAAATCTTGGAGAAAGTCTGACAATACAATCCTTCTTCCCTTATCTTCAGTATAGTAAACATTTTTCAGAAATAATATTCCACATCTGACATGGGGAATAGCAACATATCCAAGTGGAACTCATCCAAATCTACTCCACTAGGCTCTCATAGGGGCTTTAATGACCTCCACTTATACAAATGGCCTGCTTAATGCAGAAGAAATTATTGCCAGTATGAATGAAAAGGAGCCTTTGACAGGCACAACCATTCACAGATTCACCAAATGACTAATAAAAATCACCTTTGTATCTGCTTTCTTCTGTGAATTACTGATGTTGCTGGAGACAGAACAAATTAGCAGGTCATGAGGAGAGAAATGCAAGCTCTTATAAATAAATTAGGTTAGCCCTAATATCCTGTTGGGCTCCAGTCTTTTTCTTGTCTATTTTTCTTGTGTAGCAAAGAACTGTTGGCATAAAGTAATTTGGCATCAAGTGTTTTCTTCAGGATTTTCTCCTTAGCTTTCTTAGCTTCTAACAGTCTTTATCAATAAGATCCAAGGTAACTTCACTGGAGGTAAGAAGAAAATAAAATAGACAGAAAAACAAAGGGGAGGGAACACGCCTTTCTAAAGTATGCATATGCCCTTTTTATATGCATATGCCCTTTTTTTATACTTTATTTCAAACAGTCTTTGGACATACAGAGGCCTATTAACTGGGAAGAGGGATGGGCAGCAAATGAAGGAGGAAGGAGAGAATGAGAGAGTGAGAAGAAGAAACAGAGGAAAGACAGAGAGGTGCAGAGTCAAAGAGAGAGAGAATCATAGAATCATAGAATCTTTAAGGTTGGAAAAGACCTCTAAGATCATCAAGTCCAACTGTCAACCCAACACCACCATGTCTATTAAACCATGCTCTGAAGTGCCACGTCTACAAGTTTTTTGAACACCTCCAGGGATGGTGACTCCACCACCTCTCTGGGCAGCCCGTTCCAATGTCTGACCACTCTTTGGGTGAAGAAATTTTTCCTAATATCCAATCTAAATCTCCCCTGGCACAACTTGAGGACAATTCTTCTTGTCCTTTCGCTAGTCACTTGGGAGAAGAGACCAACACTCACCTCACTACAACCTCCTTTGAGGTAGCTGTAGAGAGCGATAAGGTCTCCCCTCAGCCTCCTCTTCTCCAGGCTAAACAACCCCAGTTCCCTCAGCTGCTCCTCATAAGACTTGTGCTCTAGACCCTTCACCAGCTTTGTTGCCCTTCTCTGGAACTGCTCCAGCACCTCAAAGTCTTTCTTGTACTGAAGGGCCCAAAACTGAACACAACACTTGAGGTGCAGCCTCACCAGTGCCGAGTACAAGGGGACAATCACTTCCCTTGTCCTGCTGGCCACACTATATCTGATACAAGCCAGGATGCTGTTGGCCTTCTTGGCCACCTGGGCACACTGCTGGCTTATGTTCAGCCAGCTGTCAACCAGCACCCCCAGATCCGTTTCCGCCAGGCAGCTTTCCAGCCACTCTTCCCCAAGCTTGTAGCATTGCATGGGGTTGTTGTGACCCAAATGCAGGACCCGGCACTGAGTCTTGAACCTCATACAGTTGGCCTCGGCCCGTCAATCTAGCCTGTCCAGATTCCTCTGTGGAGCCTTCCTACCCTCCAGCAGATCAACAGTCCCTCCCAATTTGGTGTCATCTGTAAACTTACTGAGGGTGAACTCAATCCCCTCATCTAGATCATTGATAAAGATATTAAACAAAACTGGCACCAGTACTGAGCTTTGGGGAACACCACTTGTGACTGGCCGCCAACTGGATTTAACTCCATTCACCACAACTCTCTGGGCTTGGCCTTCCAGCCAGTTTTTTACCCAGTGAAGAGTGCACCTGTCTAAGCCATGAGCCGCCAGCTTCTCTAGGAGAATGCTGTGGGAGACAGGATCGAAGGCTTTACTAAAGTCCGGGTAGATAACATCCACAGCCTTTCCCTCATCCACTAGGAGGGTCATCTGGTAATAGAAGGAGATCAGGCTGGTCAAGCAGGACCTGCCTTTCATGAACTCATGCTGGCTGGGCCTGATCCCCTGGTTGTCCTGCACCTGCCTGGTGAGCGCACTCAAGATGAACTGCTCCATAATCTTCCCTGGTACCAAGGTGAGGCTGACAGGCCTGTAGTTCCCCAGATCCTCCTTCCAGCCCTTCCTGTAGATGAGAAGGAGGGAAGGAAGGAAGGAAGAGAGGAAAGAAAGAAGGGAAAGGAAAAGTAAGGCAAAGAAATGAAGAAAGAGGAAGAAAGAAAAAGAGAGAGAGAGAGAAAAAAGAGAGAGAAAATGAAAGAGGAAAAGAAGGAGAGAGAAAAGGCAGATTTAGCACAAAATGATAGTGCAATCATAATGGCCCCAAGCACACAAGATTTTTTATCAAGTTAAAAAAAATTACAGTTAAACATGGAAAATTCAAATTAAATATTTAATGAAAAGAATATTACTTTGCTGACTGAAACAAACTAGACAGCACAGCTAAAAATCAAAGCCCTGCTGCCTACTTACGCTTTGTCATTGCCTTAAGACTACCCACAGAGAGCACTGCTGAACTCAGGATTCACAGGTTTTATCTTTAACTGTGAATTTCCATCCTTTGGTTGTTGAAGGCCAGCCAGTAGACTTCTTTTGATGTTGCTTTCTAGGTGAATCTCTCTAAGGCCAAAGTTGCTTCTTAATGGAAAACACAATCCTATTTCTGCAGTAGAGAACAAAATGTTGTAGATAGCAGAGCACCTTCTTAAGCATGACCAGAACACATGGAAAGCAGCCAACCCGATGATTCACATACACCTGTTAAAACTGCTGAAGTAGAATAGAAAGTAAGCAGGGGAGCACAGCAGAGTATGGAAAATCAGCAGGCTACCAACAAGGCTGAAAAATACAGGCATTTTTTCTTCTTTTTTTTTTGTCTCTCTCAAGTACTAACAGTAACTTCAGGGAGAAAAATAATAAACTGAATCTAAAGATTTATTAGATTCCACTCAGCTGGATGTTTTACCTGAGGCAATGTGTTGGTCGTGCGTTTTGAACGAGGCTATGATTTGACATAAGAATTGGGATTGTCCCATAACATCCTCTTTCTGATATACTTTTTTTTTTTTTTTTTAGAACAACTGTCTTGACATATGAAACTAACAGCTCTTATTCCAGGCAGCATTAATTCCTGCCATATCCTATACCAATGGGACTAAAGACGCTGCTATGTGTTCAGAGAGCATCTATCACAACTAAGCCCTGTCTCATCAGATACTGGGAATTTTGCTGTTCAAACAATAAACACAGAAGCAACAAGTTGATGTGCTGAAAGAGCAAATGAATTAACTCCTTAAGTACTTGGATATACACAAATCTGCTGGAAATAACCACAAACAAAGTGGCTTTTCTTCTTTTAATAGAAGACATGTAAGTCTATCCAGAAACCGTTTCTAACGAGTGTCATCTTTCTTTGTGAAGAATTAAGTTTGAGACCTTTCTCTCCATCCTTTTTCCTCATTCCTTTCTTTTTAATTAACCTAAATCTAAAGTGGTTTTAAACTATATTCTTCTATCTGTTCTCCTACTCTTGGCCTTTAAAGTGATTATGGATAATAACATGACAACTATTGCTTTTCTGTATAATTTTATACCTTTTACCCCCAAAAAATAAGTAGATATGGGCAGTCTACTTAACATCTAAACATTACTTACTATTTTTAATAAGGAAAATTAACTAGAAAGGCATGTAAAAGGAATTTGAAATTATTTTAATTTTGAAATATTTACCCAAAAATAAATGTTCAAGAACTGCAATTTAAAGCAATTAGAAGAGGCAAGTATACTCATCTAATTGTTTTCAATGCACCTATTAATGTTGATTAAAATTGTCTATTTCTTATATATTTATTCTTTAAAAACAAACAAAAAATTATTTTCCCTTACTATAAAAGCTGAATAAGCAGCTGTAAAAACCATTGGGTTTTTGATTGTATCCATCCTAGTAAGAAAAACTGGGTCAGTGCATTAGTTCAAACAGTGGCCTTCAGTCATTCTTACTCTTTAACTATAAGCATCCTCCTGGCTATGCTGACTCTCCCAGTCAATGTTCAGGCACAAGGAAGGGAACAGCACATGCCAGTAACAGTTTTCATTGTGGATCTGGGTAGGATCTCTGTTTTGCCTTGTAGATCTAAGTAACATAAGCAGTGCTGTGCCATTCAGTCCCTGCTTTCCTAAGAGGCAGTAAATGTTCATGCACTGCCAAAACCAGATACTGGTCCCCTACTCTCCTGTCATCCTCACTGCACAAATGTTAATTCATCCAGTCACTACCTACCAAATCAGCTAGTTCCCTTTGGAACAGGATTTGGAGTGGGTTCTGAGAGACTGGTTTGCTCCAGGAAGAGCTTCCAGAAAGTACAGTGGAACAAGCTTTGAATTGCTCCCCACCAAAAAGTCCTCTGGCACTATGCCAGAACATTTATAAGCTCAAATAATCTCATATTTCATGTGTCATATCATAAGGTATGCATAACTTGCATCAGTTTCATGACATGAAAAAACCTGTTCTGCACGCTGAAGCACAGCCACTATGCCCCCTACATATACATGTGGAAGTTTTATCTTAGGTTCAAAGCAGCCAGGGACCAAGTGCTTCATAGAAAGGGCATACCAGTCTGCCCAAGAAAAGGTGAGACATGCACAGAGTGGATACATCACTGAGCATCATTTGGTGTAGAAGTCAGGAATCTCCCCCTGAGACTTATGGTTTTAATATTGTAGTTGTAGCCCATGTCCCCTCTTGGACTTCCTGCTGTCACAATAGGTAAGGATCCCATGGCTGTGGGTGGATTTATGCTCCCTTTTTCTGAAAAGAAGGCTTAGTCTGTCAAAGCAAGCAAGAAATTGTGTGTCAGATGGAAATTAGTTTAATTCACTGCTAGTCCAAATTCAAACTATGGTCCTAGTATGAATTGATAAGTGACAAGCAATGAGAATTAACAAGTTCATGAAAATGTTATTAATTTATTTTTTTTCAGGAAGCAGAGAGTTAGATCAGTGTTGGATATTTTTAAAATATTGTCAGGAAGATTATGACCCATTATCAGTCTTCTGAGAATTGAGCTTCTTACAGCTTTCCTAATATAGAGCAGAATGCGATAATACAATATCTAACCTATCACCAGCTGCTTCATTGAGACAACAAGTAGCTTCATAAACAGAAGAACTAATGAAGCCTAGCCATTAATTAATTTATGTCTCGATCTTATTTGAATTTTTAACTTCTACTACAGCTATAGGACCTAAACCTGGTCTTTGTTAGTCTTATTAGACTTCCACAGGTAAGAAACTTTGATCAAAGAATGGAATTTCTGATGCTTACTAATGCATAATCTTTGATTAACAATTGTCCCATAGATTAGGACAGTTACAGTTCCTCTCTCCTTTATGCTAAATATGTATTAAGACAAGTTGCAATCTTGTATAGTTTCCCTCAGGGACAGCCTAACTAGAGACTCTTCTCTCAACCCAGATGTTTGTGAAAAAAATTCCTTTTCTTCCCCTGTAAAATCTTCTTAAAACAGACCAAGAGGGTCATAAGTTACTTGGGCAGAATTGATACGTTCCATTTGTCCTATCTCTTCACTCTTCCCCCTCACTCATGTAAAGAGCTGGATCCCACAAGATTCAGCTAGGAAAAAAATAATGATTCTTCTCATTCTTCTCTATCTCACAAATTCATGAAAGTGTTCTAAAGAGTTCAGTCAAGGAAAAAAAAAAAAAAAGCATGGATAGCATTTGTGGAATGCTTGTGTTAGACAATACCTTGAGAAAATAGCAAATGTCTTAACTGTGCTAACCAAGACAATATAAAATCATAGAATCATAGAATCATAGAATCATAGAATGGTTTGTGTTGGAACTCCATGACTCATATTCATCACATTCCAGCTCATGAGGCAGATCTGGTACTTCAGTATTCAACCCATCAAAATCATAGAATCATAGAATCGTAGAATCATAGAATGCTTTGCATTGGAAGGGGCCTTAAAGATCATCTAGCTCCAACCCCCCTGCCATGGGCAGGGACACCCTCCACTAGACCAGGTTGCCCAAAGCCTCATCCAACCTGGCCTTGAACACTTCCAGGCATGTGGCTGCCACAACCTCTCTGAGCAACCTTTTCCAGTGCCTCACCAGTGAAGAATTTCTTCCTAACATCTAATCTAAATCTACCTTCTTTTAGTTTAAACCCATTACCCCTTGTCCTGTCACTACATTCCCTGATAAACAGTCCCTCACCATCTTTCCTGTAGGCCCCTTCAGGTACTGGAAGGACGCAATTAGATCTCCCTGGAGCCTTCTCTTCTCCAGGCTGAACAAGCCCAACTCTCTCAGCCTGTCCTCATAGGAGAGGTGCACCAGCCCTCCAGTCAGCTTCATGGCCCTCCTCTGGACTCGCTCCAACAGCTCCATGTCTTTCTTGTACTGAGGCCTCCAGAGCTGGATGCAGTACACCAGGTGGGGTTTCATGAGAGCAGAGTATTGGGTATTGATCCAGCTCTTTGTAAGACCATGAAACGGTGTTTGCACATATATACACATAAAAATTAATTATCTTTGGGGACACTATAAACATGATTGGATGCTCAGACGTGAATGTGAGAATCTAGAGAATTTTAAGCTTTCTATACAGTTCCCCAGTTCACAGGGGAACTTGGAGATGAAAACATAACCTTGGGAAAGGAAATCAGATATTGCGGTGGAAGGAAGCCTGAGAAGGATTAAATCAACCTCGCTAAAGTGCTTCTGCTGAGATGCTAAAATGGATTAGCAGAGACCCACAACCAACATGTTTTGAGCTGTATCCTACCTGAACTGCTTTAGCTTCATCTTATATGCCAGTCGCTGTTCTTCTTTAAGTCCATGTTTTGTCTTCTAACAACTGTTCCAGTACAGAAACTAAATGAAAAATGCATGAAGTTAATCAACTCATTGGTCTCTCCACTATAACCACTCCCACCTGTGGACAGTCTTCTCCAGGGTTGTGAAATCATATACACTGCTATGATAGTATATAAATGAGACTTATTTCCCTTATTATGTCCATTGCTTCAACTCATTGTAGACAAGAGTGCTTTGCACTCCTCCATTCACATAATTTGTTCAGTTTGCACCACATTTCTGCCTTTCAGAGACTTTATGACTCTCCAGACGAACATTTTCTTTTACACTAAGAGCGGTTGCTGACCTCCAATTTTTTGCTTTCCTTTTCATTCCTTCTTATACATGTTCTTTTTCCCTCTCTGTGTCGGTAATCTAAAATTCCCTATATTTTATCTTTCCATATTATGTTCATGATTTCTTCTCTGCCTAGCTGGCATTCTTTGTACCCTTCATCATCCATTCTCAGTACTATCAGAAATTTTAACAGTTCTTAGAATGTACTTTCCATCATTTTCTTTGCAAAGGAGCTTTTCATCTCCATTCTTGCCTTCTATCTTGGGAGATATCAATCTGTTGAGTTCTACTGAGAGGGCAGAACAAAGGTGAAGGGTTTACTCAAACTGACAGAGTATTGACTATCTGGAACCTTTGCTCAGGATTTGATTTTTTTTTTTTTTTTTTTTTTGGTAATTGATGCATCATTCAGATGTGGGTTCTGCCCACACAGAGAAAAAGAAATGCCACCAAGCTGAGAGGAAGGAACCCTTTTGCTCTCAGACTATAAAAATGCACTTCTAGTGTGTTAAATAAATTAATCTAACCAGGTTACTTCCTGGGACTTTTCATTCAGACTCCATAAACAGAAGTGGGTAATCTTACCCAGAAGTTTATAAGCTTACCCAGTTTTGGAAAAGTGAGATTAAAAAGGCCAAGACATCAGTGAAGAGCAAGAGGAGAGGGAGAGAGACTTAATAGAATTCATATGGTGCTAAACTTTTTGCGAAATGAAAATCAAACAGTGATATCAGATTTAAGGATACTGATACAATATTCAAGAGTTAATGTGGAAAAATATTAAGACAGAACAAAATATATGTGTTTTATCTAGACTTTTTGACAATCAAAATTCACATTAAGAAACATGGTATCTGTCTTCCTTCCTGTTTGTTTGTATGACTTTTCCTTTATTTTCTCAGGACCACTGTACTAAGCACTAAAGCCATTATCAAACTATATCACACAACATCTCTGTGAGGGGCAGAAAAGTACTATTCCAGACCCAGAGAAGCAGAGAGACAAGAAACAGTACTGGATACAGTCTTCTTGGTGCTTCAAGTTGGTGATAGATATACCTTTCTTCCCTCTCCCTCTTGAACGATCCTAATCAACTTCACCATGTTACTTTACTTCTTTAAGACTGGGGATCAGGCTAAGGGCAGTTAAGGTGACATAAACTTGGAAAAAATAACAACTGAGTTAGGCAGTCATATTACAGTGCTGTGTGTTAAGACCAAAAACTGAACAGACTGTGAGAAGTATTCACATTCTGAATAGAAACTGTCTACAATTTAAGCACAAATGTGGCTGTGCATTATATAGATGTATCTAATCCAGGTTTACACTTGCTGCCTTTGGTATTAATGTCTTGCTGTGGCCATACGGTTCGAGGGACACCCAACTATTTGTCCTATGTACCATCTGTGTTCTGCATCCCTTTACTGAGCTCTCTATTGTCACAGTTATCCCACTGGCAGCATGGGTGAGAGTTGGGCTGCAAAAAGGCTGATCTTGTCTGTATGAGTTGCTGTCACACTAGTGATCACATCCTGTAATCTTATTATCTTTGCCATCACAGCAGTGACTCCAAACTGAAACAAAGCTCAGAACTGTTACACTGGTTCCCTTCTGAGTACAAGCTCCCCCTTGCCTACAGAAATAGCAGGAAGGAGGGATTCTAGCTAACAGTATTCAATTTTTGTTAACCAAAAAAAAAAAGGATCAAAATTGTCCTGATTAATGTAACAAACCTCTGCCTTCTTAAATTTTAGTCAATGAAAAAATAAATTAATGGGAAAATATATTAATGTGAAATTAAATCAAGTGGGTTTAAACAACATGAGAAGTGAATATTCAAATCCAATCCATTCTCTGGAGTCTCAGTGACCAAGAGAGGGTCTGGATAGGACCGCTGTCTGCTCATAGTTTACATTTTGGAATACCTGCTTTGGTCATTTTGTTTAAAACCGAGTATACAGATGGAAGCAAAAGGCAAACAAAGGGAGATGGAAGAGGCAGTCATGGTAACTCCTCCCTTTACACAAAACAAGTTAAAAAAATGCGAGACTGGTTATGTACCCTTTTTGACTTGGTTGAGTACATACTGGTATTTTTTGCCTTTCCACAAGTTCACAGACTGCTTGCAGTGAGGAAATGAATTTTATGCTCTGATTATTGAAGCTGTTCATCTTTGAAAAAAAAAATAAAAATCATGATTCATTGAACTATAAAGAGGGAGTAACACACTTCAGCCTATTATTAGTGCACTAAGCTGGGAGAAGAGTCACGAGTTCTAATCCTTGCTCCCTGGACTCGGTCTGTATTTTAACCTATGTGCATTTAATGTTGAAGACACAGCTGTAGCCAGTGCTGAGATTTGTAGCACTCACCCTGGGAGTATGAAATCTCAAAAAAAAAAAAAAAAAAAATCCCTAATTATAAGGAGGCTTCTGAATTACAGAGGAACTCACAACAAGTACTAAGTTCTGTTCTCCTTATTGTGCCATTTAGCTGGGTGAAGACAAACAAGGAAAGAGTAAAAAAACTACAAGAATTCACGGGACTAAATTCTTAAGCAGAATAAAACCAATTTATTTCTGACAGATAACTGGTTCATCATTTTCAATACTGAATGTTAAATGCTTCACCCGCCTCCTTTGGGGTTTTGTCCTGGCAGATATGTCATTGCCTATAATTAGACATTAGAAAAAGCTGTCTACCACTCCTAGGTCAGATTCTGAATCCTTACCTCACTTGTCAGACCAACACATTTATTTTTAAGAAATGGACTGGAAAATTTCTGCTCCTACTTCTGTGGGTCTCATTCTCTCTCTCTCAGAATTTGAATTTGTCTGAAAAAGGTTGACATAATCATGAATAATTCCCACTGGGAGAACTACTGACACTCATTATGCTTTTCTATTCCAAGACTACTTCCTTTTTCTTTTTATTGTTAAAAAAAAAGTACTTTTTTGTCCTGAGAAATGCTAATTTGATTGGGGTATTCAAGAAAGGGTCACCGATAATTGCTCATAGAAGCTCCATCTCTCGCAAATGAGTGTTACCGGAAAGATTTTTATGTTATGTAAATATGCAGCATGACATTAAATCTTATTTGTGATTGGATATTGCCAACTGTTATGAAACTTCTTTTTACATTTCTGTTGAAATAATCTCCCAGAGGTTAACGTTTTGTAGGTACATTGGTAATGAATTTTGACAGATTTGTGGTTGCAAAGGACTGTATTTCCCTTTTTGATGAAGAGAGACTCTAAGGGTTAAGCATGAGTGGCTCAGAAATCAACCTATGCAAAAGAATGATGGGGAGTAGCAGAAACAGTAGCTTTGCTATAATATATGAGAAACTTGGTGTGGCCAGAGTATCATGACTTCTTTCTGTTCACACAGCCTTTCCTATCACTGGACACTATTTTCATTACAAATCAGTGATCACTTTGAGATGCACTTGTTCTTCTCAATGTGCACAGGAAAACCTAGCTACTGACAGTTTGAGTAAGAGCCAAAGGACGCACCAATAAGAAGAATAATCAAAATTGCTGTCACACTAATGACAGTGAATACAGAATTCTTCTACAGTACAGAAGAGTTGTAGTTAACTTTCTGGAAAGCTCCAGAAAATGCAGCTAATTTAAATTTCTTAGGAACTAATACATGCATCCACTCCAGCTACATCTATACTAGTAAATTAAACATGATCTGGAGTATTCTCTGACATTGAGGGCAACTGGCACTAAATGGCCTACAACCACATCATTAAACTTGCCTATTCCCCAAAATAGGTTATCCATATCCAAACTACATATTGGAGTTTGGGGCCCTGGCTCATGACTCCCCCTATCTAAAAACTGTCAGCACAGGCCAAAACTGTACCAAGACCTCTTCAATAATTCAGCAGTACAGCCAGACAAGTTTCTGTACTCAGGAATATTTTCCTGGAGTGGCTTAATTTACTGACATAGATGAACCCCAACTGCACAAAAGCCCTGAAGTGGTCTTGGTGGAAGAAATGAGCTGATTTTTCCTACTTTCTGCCACTGTCTAGATAATTTCTGAACTAGGCTCAATTTTTAATGTAGCTTTCACTTCTCCTTCCTGTTGATGCCATCTAGGTAGTCAGTTCCTGGGCTAGCAGTTCCTGGCAACAGTCCCCTGTGAGCACCTCATGCAGCCCAGAATGGTCTAAGTAATGACTCACTGAGTCAGCTTCATCAGTCTAAAAGTAAATTTTCAGTAAGCAAAAGACCTCCTTGAAGCTGCTAAACCCACAGAGTCTACAGACAGAAATAAGCACTTTGAGTGTGCAACACATCCCACTGAAAAGAAGACATCTAAAGTCAAACAGTAATGTGTCCTAGAAGTAGCAGTGGGCTCAGAGGTAGATGTCTGTGATGTAGACATCTAAAATTGAGATCTGTCCTACCCAGATTATTTCTATAGCAGAGGTATTGCTGGAAAGAATGAGTAATAGTTTGTGATATCAATCTACCTGCCACCACAGCTGACATGCAGAAGCTTAAGCCAAACCCAGAATTAGGGCTTGAAAAAGTAGAAAACATTACCAGCAACAGAGTACTCAAAGACAGACAATAAAGCAGGGGGTGTCACTTTGCAATCCACTAGATGTAAAAAATGACACCAGTTTACGCCCATCAATGCTGACCTACCTATAGGTACCTTATAGTGCTGTGTATGTTGTTGCAATCTGCTACTACTTGTAGAATCACACTGCTAACAGCAACAAAACCAGCAAATCAAAACAAATGGATGTAAGGGCTTGTCTGTCCTTTATTTTTTTCTGAAACATCTCTGAAGCTTCTTGGTTTATTTTACATGGGCTTTCTTCAGGTAGAACCAAGGATCAACAATCCTCCATTGTCTCTGAAAATCTATTGATTTAATAACTGGGTATGGAAAGGATAATACCATTTAAGGGATTTACTTCTTTGTCAAAATGACTAACTTCTCTATAAATAACAAGATAACAAAAAAAGACTTCAGGAGGCTGTATTGGCATCATGATAGTAGCTATTATATGCTATCCTACTTTCAGTATGTAATTACTCGGGGAAAAGAGAGCAGAGCAATGTTCCACTGATGGATAGTAAGAGAAGAGCAAACAAAGAGATGGGTGATGATACCATAAACCATGAGGTTAAACTAGTTCAGCAGTTCTTTCCTAACTGCAAGTGGGACAGCCCAAAGCAGTAACATCATGCCATTCAAACCTTAATTATTCACATTTTCACTCTAAAAATATCACCTGCTTTAGCTTCTTGTAGGAAACAATCATTTTTCATTATATAACAAAGAGCAAATGTGATTCACTGTATGCCACCAGTAGTCTGAAACATTTTTATAAGCTTAATAGAAATAATAGGAATACAGTGCATGGTGGGTTGACCCTGGGTGGACACCAAGTGCCCACCAAGCCACTCTATGACTCCTCTCCTCAGCAGGACAGGGAGGGGAGAAAAATAAGATGGAAAATAAAATTTAAAAATTTGTGCAAAGGAAAACAAAAGATTTATTCTCTATTTCCCACCAGTAGGCAATGTCCAGCCACTTCCCAGGAAGCAGGGCTTCAGTACACTTCAGAAGTGTTGTAGAGACAGCCTTGGTGCTGTGCCAGCACTGCTCAGCAGCAGCCAAAACACTGGTGTGTTACCAACACCTTGCTGGCTACCAATGCACAGCACAGCACTGTGAGGGCTGCTGGGGGGAAAACTAACTCTAGCTCAGCCAGACTCAATACGGAGTGATTAAAGTTTTCAGTAGTGCAAAACAATTGTTTCAGGAAAGTAAGCATACCTGGAATTGATAAACTGGCAAGCTTATTTCTTAAAATAATTAATGATGGATTTCAAAGTAAATCCATCAGCCATGAAAATCTTAAGTCATTCACCACTCAGGGCATCATACATCAGGTGTCAGCAGAGGGAAAGAGCAATTTTATATTACAGAAGCACTGCAAATATCCCTTTCTTTCACTGGTATGAGACAGTCCTGATGTCTTCTATCTCCATTTCTTCCTTGCTTAGTGATCTTGCAAGGAAGTGCATTAGGAGGATGGCATCACTGGAGTCATCTCAACCAACCGATTGTCCACTGTTGGTTACCATGGCTTCTAGGCTGTTATGAAATGTGACAAAGACACTAACTAGATCTTCCTTCTAAAGAAAGTTGCAGCCTTAGCTGCATTTATGCAATGACCAGTCTTTTCAACCTGTTATGTGTGCTCTGAGAATGCACCCTATGTTTAATCCCTATGGGAGTTAGAAAGAAGAATATGAAGAGGTGGGATTCATCTCAACTAACTTCTGATATTGTCATATGAGATATTTGTTTATATTCCCTGTACAGTTAATAGAAAGAGTCAGGTTTGTGGCATGATTCATCTCACCTGTTTCAGTTCAGTTTAGTTTAGGATGACATTAATGCCACCATAGAACTGCCTGCATTATTCTAGTGATCATGTAGACAATCCATCATGATTAGTTCAGAAGTTGACTCTGCATTATAGATGACTAAAGCTAACTGAAACCAAACTTTGTTTTTTCTAAATCCCATTCAGGTTGTACTGTGCTGATCAGCCAGGCCTAGGTGCTCTTAGGCATACGCAAAGGCATGGATTTAGGGTCTGGTCAGTGTCAAAGATAATAAAACTCTGTAAAATATAAAGTTTACATGTCACAAGTCTCAGGCAACAGATGACCATGACTTTCCAGGTACTGGTCTCTGGTATCTACTTTCTGCCTAAGTCCCATTTAATGAGTCAGTCACTGACTTTTCTTCCAGATCTAGAATGCCATGACTGTCCTGTCATACTCGAAATCCTAAGAGAAAGTCTTCAAAAGACAGATGGAAATGTTCTAATCTTCTCTGTGGACTACAAATGTTAAAGTAACTTCAAATCAATCAAGACACAACCGAAGGTAATACAGTGCTGAATAAATGAGGGAAATAGTACAGCACCTGATCGCTGAGCCTTCAGCTAACAAGAATAACAGGAGAATATGTTTTATCCCTGTCACAAACCTCTGTAAAAGAGAAAAGGATCTGACACATACTTATTAGTTTTTTACAGAAAACCAGAGGAGAATTGGAAGTAAGGGCCCTAATCCAAGTGCCAAATGTAATCCTACATTACACTGTAACTCAAATCCCCATTCTATATATATCGTACAAGACTGTCTGCTGGAAAAACAGCTTGTGTAGCAGAGGAAAAAGGTAGTGACAGGCTCAAGGCAATGTTACTTAGCATAATCTCACTGTTTCTCTAACATTATTTAATGTCCACAAAGAAGTAATTTTAAACCTAACCTGTCTGCTTTTGTTAATTTAATCTAAACAACAAAAGCTCAGGATCCTTTCTCCTAAGTTTAGAAAAATATACTCAGACTGGCAATTATAAAGAAGATGGAATGTGAAGCACGTATCTTTGAATCTCTTTTCTTCACCTGAGAATGGGAATACTGGTAAAGAGGTAGTTCCCCCAGGAAAGCCAGGCAATTTTTGGACCTAGTATTTCAATGAGCATTTTTTTCCTATCATGCTAGACATGCTTGCTTGACCATGCTGAGTATTCTTGCCTGTTACTGTGTATTTTTCACATGCTTCCAAGGAATTCATTAATTTCTTCTTTTTCTCCTCACATAAAAATGACACTGGGCAGCTAGTTAGAAAATGTCATATATCTGTCTGTTGGCTGCTAATTTACAGAATAAAAGATAAAGGTATATCACAAAGCCCCTGTAGATACTTACAATCAGGTAAGACCTCCACTAAGTATTTTTTATTCCAGCAGGTTGTACTTTCCTGAGTTAACAGAACAAAGAAGGGTAGGGTTGGGTTTTTTTTTTTATTTTATAATAAATGGCTACATCCAATATACAAATGGATAAGAGTCAGGCTAGCTGGAGTTCTAGAAATGAGATATAATTCTTGCTTTTGATGAGTCATAATTTTCAATGGAATAGGGCGTCTGTAGCTGGAATGGACTAGTTCTTAAACTTATCCTATAGGCCTTTTAATTTATGGCTTACATCTTTTTTTCACACCTGGAAAAAAATGATCTGACCTCTAAAAAGCACATTTTCAGTACATCCCATAAAACAGCAGGAAAGAATGCAGATTGAGAATGCAGTTCCAGCACCTTGCTCTTTAAAAAGCTTTTAAAGCCTGTCTTATTCATTCATCTTTTAACAAAGATGAATGCACATGACAGTTTTTATCCTAGTCTGCCTGGTAAGGCAAGAATAATGTTAAATCAATGCCAAAGTGATCAGGAATGAGATCAAGATCAAAGTTCTGATCAGCCCACGATGGATTATTCTGTCTTAAATATTAAAAAGAAATTATTTTAGGAAAAAAATATCACTGGAAAACTAGAAATATGTCCCTGAATCAGCTAATGCATCTCACTGCTAGCATCAACCAAATTTTACTCACTGATGAAATGACATCTGGAGAGAAAAAAGCGAAACATAAACTTAGTGGAGGATATGACCACTGTAGAATTAAAAGAGAATTAAAGAAGTTCTTGAATACAAAACGGTACCTTTAGAGTTCAGATACCCATAAGAAAGACAACAGGGGGGAAAACAAACATTCTAAGATAATATGTATAGCTGCAAAGTGCCAACCCTTAAATTGCTGTGAACGTCTTACATTTGCTACAGAAGATTAGTGGAAATAGATAGCAGCACACAGATCTTCAGCAAGTTCTTGAGATTTTAAATCTCCCATTGATTTCAATGGCCTTTCAAGACCTTAAGTAGTTGGGCAACCACCCCCAGTGGATATTTGATGTCTGTTTGAGAAAATAGCAAAGTAATATTTTCAGAGAAAATTTGTGTCTTCCATTAACTCTCACATTGATAGTTCATGCATAAGAAATGAGTCCTTCTTCTTCCTGCCTTGTTTGAGGAAGCCAGTACACATAACTCAACTGGCTTGTCATGCAGTACCTAAACTCACTTGTAGGCATAGGGTTTCTGTGAGCATGAAAATGTCTTCACATTTTTTGAATATTCCATGTTATTGTGAATAATTTGTTATCAGCAGTGGAGGAGTTAATCATCAATAGAGAATGGAGTTGGTCTTCAGTTGCTGCACTCTGAAGTAAATGAAGCTATTGAAATGCTTGAAGACAAGGAAGATTCCTAGCTGAGGGTTTCCCCTTGCATCAACAGAACTGTTTTCTGCTAGTACTCAGGAACAGTGTGTTAGCATATACAAATGTTTATACACTTGTTGTGTAGGTCCAGATACAAATTCTCTGACTGACCTTTTTCTCTTTTATATCACTCTATTCTCTCCTCCTGAGTCCTTGAATTTCATGAAACATACATGTTCTCTTTTTCTTCTCAGGAAACCTTGCATGTATTTTTTTTTTAACATTTTTGTCAGTGGCATGGACAGTGGGATTGAGTGCACCCTCAGGAGGTTTGCCGATACCAAGCTCTGTGGTGCAGTTGACATGCTGGAGGGAAGGGATACCATCCAGAGGGACCCTGACAGGCTTGAGATGTGGGCCAGTGTGAACCTCATGAAGTTCAACAAGGTCATGTGCAAGGTCCTGCACATGGGTTGTGGCAATCCCAAACACAACTACAGGCTGAGTAGAGAATGGATTGAGAACAGCCCTGAGGAGAAGGACTTGGGGGTGTTCGTTGATGAAAAACTCAGCATGAGCCAGCAATGTGCACTTGCAGCCTAGAAAGCCAACTGTGTCCTGGGCTGCATCAAAAGAAGTGTGACCAGTACGTCCAGGGAAGTGATTCTGCCCCTTTACCTCACCTGGAGTACTGCATTAATCTCTGGAGGCCTCAGTACAGGAAGGACATGGACCTGTTGGAGCGAGTCCAGAGGAGGGCCATGGAGATGATCACAGGCTTGGAGCACCTTTCCTATGAAGACAGGCTGAGAGAGTTGGGATTCATCAGCCTGGAGAAGAGAAGGCTCTGGCGAGACCTTATTACAGCCTTCCAGTACCTAAAGGGGTCTACAGGAAAGCTGGTCAGGGACTGTTTATCAGGGAGTGTAGTGACAGGACACGGGGTAATGGGTTTAAGCTGAAGGAGAGTCGATTTAGATTAGATATTAGGAAGAAATTCTTTATTGTGAGAGTGGTGAGGTACTGGAACAGGTTGCCCAGAGAAGTTGTGAATGCCCCTTCCCTGGAAGTGTTCAAGGTCAGGCTGGATGGGGCTTTGGGCAACGTGGTCTAGTGGAGGGTGTCCCTGCCCGCAGCAGGGGAGTTAGAACTAGATGATCTTTAAGGTCCTTTCCAACCCAATCTATTCTACGATTCTATGTTTCTTCTCTCACTAATTATCCTAGAAGTCCCAATGCAACCAGCAATCTGTTCAAGAGTAATTGTGATAGACAGTCCACATTTTTAAAAAATATTAGACAGTGCTGCAGAACATCTCCTGTTACTGGGAGACTATCATTTATACCATCAATTTTTTTAATAAGACCCTGGCACAATTCTAGACTGGGGTCTTGTTAGGACTCTCCCAAACCATTCCTGGACATGGATTGAGGGTTAATGTATTCCAGGGACCATTCCCAGCATGGACTCCCTGTTCTGGAAGCTAAGACTAGCATCAGCAGCTTCCATTTCTTACCATCTGATCTCAGTACCCAGGAATGTTCCCAGGCATGTTCAACTTGTATAGATATAGTCAATACATCCTTCAGTTGATGCATGTGCAGTGTTTGTTACTGTTACAATCTACATTAATTTTAACTGGTGGGACGGTTAACTGACTATTCCAAAATTACTTGGGACACAATCAGAAAACTGAAATGCTTCCAAAATTCTTTGAAGTAGGATTTATATGAATTTTAAAGGGTGCCATCTACTAACTGTGTTAATCATCGGCAGAGTCAAAAAGAAAACAGATTCATACAGTTGCCCGCAGTACCCGTCATCCTCAGGCCTTATCTTTATATTCTGTATCAACGCGAGAACAATGAAATACCATATTCCTTGCACCATTTACCTGAATAAGACTTGTATAAATCCCTGTAATATCACTGAAGGTCATCGTCAAGTATCAGAGATTCTCACATTTTTTAGATTTGTCAGTAGAGATACCTAAGGAATATTAAACATCCAAACCTTTCAACAACAATTATCCTTATTAAATAAAATCCTTATCAGCTGTATCTTTAGTACAAAAGAAATTACAAGCACCAAGACACATCCATAGCATAAATCCATAGCAGTACCCGATTTCTGCAAGAGAATATTAATCAAGAAAAGTTTTAACTTTATCATCCGCACTAATGAAAAGGCATTTTCCACTACTTATTACACAAAGCTCAATGGGGTGAAGAAGAGCAAATTGTAAGCCTTCAGATTTCAGCTGATGTAGTACTTCTCCAACTTCACAATACTTTTGAAGTACCTTAGATTTCAAATCAAAGAACATACATTGTAAATACAATAAAATTAACATCTGCCTGTCTTTTCCATGTGGACATTGCTTGTCTTAAAATATAAATTGGTACATTTATGAAACAAGTTCATTTTTAGGCAATGATTATAGTGCTGTTGGTATTTATTAAATCAAGGCATTTTTACAATGAAAATGTGAGCACTTTTTGTAAGAGCAGTGACAAATATTTAATTGGAATTATGTAGAGTGCAGTGTAATGATTCAATTATTATAAAAGCAGAAATCAAAAGGAAAAATGCATGCATGTATGGGAACTGGAGTTGGGTCTTACAGTTGAAACAAACACATTAAACCAAAAATTTGAGCCGATTTCCATTTTACGTGATTTCTGCTAAACTACAGATCTTCCAAAACATAACATTCAGTTTGTGAATCTGGCTCTTAGAGCAGTTTTAAGGCACAGTAGAATAATGAATGTTTTTAAATAAATAATCTTTCCAAAATAAAAAAAATATGACTTCCAACTCAAACTACAGTCCAGAAAACTTTATGCCAGACTGTGGTCTGACCTATTATGAGTGCATATTTTACATGCATGGCATGCATGTAATATGGCTAAAGGCAAGTTATACAATGGCTTTTTCTGTGTAACAGAATACTTAACAGAATAACTTGACATCACTAGATGATGACGCAGTGAAATCCATATTTCATGCCACATCTGGAGAAGCACAAGAGTGTAAAATAGGTCTCACTAGTATGCATAGCATACTCCTTCCTGGTCTGTTGTAGTTCTGTCCCATGTTTTGAACATGCATTTTCTTCTTTAACATAGTTTTTGCATCTGGTATTTAAACATACAAGCAGGTCAAGGAATATAATAACTCAAACATCTGAGTTTCCACTGAGCATAAATCATTATTCAGTATTAAGCAAAAAAATATCCCATTGCCTTTCCTAGGATGTTCTGAAACTTCCCAATATATGTATAGATCTTCTTCGGCAAGGCAGGCAAGCCTCTTTTGTAATACATTTCTACCCATGAATATTTTCTATAGCTTTAGCATTGACATGCTGTGTAAAGCAGCCTGGAGACAGGATCAGCAGTGGAGCCCTGGCTAATCTTCTCTGATGCCACCAGTTCCACAGCCAATTTGGAACAGAGTAAATGTCCTTCAAAATTTCAGTAAAAAATAGTGTTGGTATTTATCCCACCACCACAGCAGCAATGAAGATAAAATTTGGGCACAATTCTTTATCTAATAAGTGATATCTTGGCTATCATGAGAAGGAATTTTTAGCTGCAAAATCAGTGTACTAGAAACAAAGTGGAAATATGAAGCGGTAGTGAACTACAGGCGATTCCAAAACAAGATGCATTGCCAAAGCTGCTGATCTCAAGTATCTTCCAACCTTTGGAAATGGGCAACTTCTGTTCCTCAGTCACCAAACCCAAACTAACTGGCAGCAGAGGTTGAGTGTTTGTGAGTTAGCACAGGAGGAGGGGGAGGAGAGGGTAGGGAAAATAAATCTAGAAAGAGATTCCGCTCACTCAGGAAAGGATCTTGCTAAGTGGTACAAGCAAAGATGACTGTGTCCAGCGCAGTCAGGCTTTCAGAGTTTCTCATCATGGCAAAGAACAGCATGGAAAATCCTTACATTGTCTGGAGAAGTGTACAAAAAAGTAATGATAATAGTGTGTCCATGGTAACTTTTCACAGGAACAAAAATAACTACTCAATTAACAAAAGTAAAACCATTGGCTCTGTGACTTCTCCTAAGACTGTGCTAACCTTGATTTGGCAAGTCACCGCAAAAGTAATCATTATACCTCCAGTCTTAACAGCTATTTTGGCTTGTTTTACAAAGGTTAATAATGCTTTCTACACAGCACTGGATTTCTGATAGCACAGATTTAACATAGATTAAAATCCAGGGAAAAAAGTTTCCTTAGGACTTTACTTAGAGCCACTCTCTTTTTAAACCATGAAAGTTCCAGTCTCCAAATACCCCCTTACATCTTTGACACTATCCTACTTCATCTCCTGAGCAAACACTAAAAGAATGAGACTGAGCATAACGTCCTGTGCTGTAGTGATTAACTGGAGAACAGCAAAACGTAGTCAGTCTTTTTATCCCGGCCCTAGATGTTGCTATCAAGTTTTCCTTCAAGAATGAAGAAGAAGTAGGAAGGAGAGTTATTCAGAAAATGTCAGTCTAAGTAAAGATTGCTTCTGTCCATGCTATGTAAGATTCCTTTCGCAAAGCTTTATCTTCCTGAAAATTAAGTAGCTGTTCTCAGGGTACCATTTTACTACAGAATGGTTTCAGCAGCAAAGCCAGATGTTTGTTCCCCCTACCTCTAGTACTTATCCCCACTCAAAAGTTTGTACATTCTTAGCACTATCAAGATTCACGGTTGAAGGGCCACAGCATAACACAATGTGGTGGGTTGACCCTGGCTGGGGGCCAGATGCCCACCAGAGCCGCTCTGTCACTGCCCTCGTTCACTAGACAGGGGAGAAAAAGTATAACGAAACGCTTGTGGGTTGAGATAAGGACAGGGAGAGATCACTCACTAATTATCGTCACGAGCAAAACAGACTGAACTGAGAGAGGGAATTCATCTAATTTATTACTAAGCAAAACAGAGTAGAGGAATGAGAAATAAAAGCAAATCTTAAAACACCTCCCCCCACCCCTCCCATCTTCCCGGGCTCAACTTCACTCCCAGCTTCAATCTCCTCCCCTCCCTCAGCAGCACAGGGGGACAGGGAATGGGGGTTACGGTCAGTTCAGCACAAGTTGTTTCTGACGCTTCTTCCTCCTCAGGGGGACGACTCCTCTGCTCCAGTGTGGGGTCCGTCTCAGGACAGTGCTTCAGGAACTTCTCCAACATGAGTCCTTCCCATGGGCTACAGTCCTTCAGAAACTGCTCCAGCGTGGTCTCTCCCACAGGGTGCAGACCTTCAGGAGCAAACTGCTCCAGCGTGGGGTCCCCCACGGGGTCACAAGTCCTGCCAGCAAACCTGCCCTGGCATGGGCTCTTCTCTCTACAGGGCCACAGGTCCTGCCAGGAGCTTGATCCAGCATGGGTCACAGCCTCCTTCAGGTGCCTCCACCTGCTCCGGCGTGGGGTCCTCCACGGGCTGCAGGTGGAATCTCTACACCCCCTCATCCTTCCTCCATGGGCTGCAGGGGGACAGCCTGCTTCACCATGGCCTTCACCACAGGCTGCAGGGGGATCTCTGCTCTGGTGCCTGGAGCACCTCCTCCCCCTCCTTCTTCACTGACCTGGGTGTCTGCAGAGTTTCTTACATCTTCTCACTCCTCTCTCCGGTTGCAAAAGCTTTTTTTAACTCTTTTGTTTTCCTTCTTAAATATGTTATCACAGAGGCGCTGATTGGCTTGGCCTTGGCCAGGGGCGGGTCCGTCTTGGAGCCGGCTGGCATTGGCTCTATCAGACACAGGGGAAGCTTCTAGCAGCTTCTCACAGAAGCCACCCCTGTAGCCCCCCCCCCGCTACCAAAACCTTGCCACGCAAACCCAATACACACAATCAGTCAAATGATGTGTAATAAAGAGAATTCTATAAAAAAGAAACAACAGAAGAGCCAGTGAGCTATATGGTACATAGAAAGTAATGATCTGCCAGGAAAGCAGAAAGAAAGGTGAGGGAAGCTGTCTTCTGTCAGAAAACCAGCACCTCTAAAACTGGACCCTCAACTACATATTTAGGCTCTCTAAGACCAAAGTTGAGAGACAGATAGCACCCACTGACCATCATCTCAACTATTATTTTACATAATCATTTGACTAGAGTTCTAAACAATCATGATAAAACAGTGAGTCATTGGCCACAGTATGCTGTGCTGATTTAAAGGACATTCGAGTCATGTATCTGAGACACAGCAAATGGGGAAATACAAACAGGAAATAACAATTTCCTTCTGAAAAATGCAACTTCCATACACTACAAAATTCTGGGATTCTGAAATAGTCATAAGCCCAAAATGAGGACAAGTCATTGAAATGTCTTGGGAGTTCATGTGTCAAATGTATATATGTGTGTGTGTATATATATATTTTTATTTCAATCCTAACAATATTTTTATGTAGGTAAAGTGAAAGCTTTGCATTGTATTAAAAAAAAACCCTGACGTTGTTCTGTACCCAACACCCAACCTTCAAAGTAATTCCTTTTCCCTACCAGCTCTGCTGGAATTTCCATCAGTATTGCACTGAGGTTTAGGACCAGCCCATAGCTGATCACTTTTCTTGGTACTGTTCTCAGTAATTCTGCTTCCAAAACTGCAGTACAAAAATACTCACTGACACCAGAGGACACCAACAAGGAGCAGTGGTTACTGTTTTGGGCCTTTTCCCCAACCATCATTCATAAAGTGCTCGAGGTGGGACTTACTGGTATATAACAGAGCCAGAAAAAAACTGAAATAGAAATAAAGTTGAGTTTTTAAAAAAAATTCTTTATCTATTTGAAATACAATTCTTAATTTAATTGAATTGAAGCATTTTGACATCTTAATGAAATTATTTTGAAAATAAGAATGCGTTCCCATGAATTGCTAATTTTTTCAATCACGCAACTCTGGAAATACACAATGAATCAACACTTCTAACCTCTGTATTCTTCCTTGAACAAAAACAACTTCAGGCAATTACAGGTAATGAAAATTCAAAACATTTGTGCTGGAGGAAATTGAAAAATTCAGAAGAGGATTTCCGGATTTGAAAGGCTAATTACAGACATCAGCATCTTGCACAGATAAAACACTACTATACACAGGCAAGGAAAAATAATTTATTTCTCTCCAAAACTTTGGTAGTGAGATGAAATGGAACAATTGGTTACTCCATTTCCCTAGGGTATCACCAAAACTGGTCCTGAGGTTTGGAGACTGGATCTAAGAGGCCATAAAAGCCAAGAAAGTCCCCTATCAAAGGAACCTGAATACAAAGAGATGTGTTACTCCAAGTTCTCCAGCTTCCACACTGTAGGGTACACCACACAGAAACACTGCCCTGCAACCAGAGATCATTGATGGCCTGAGGTCTCCAGCAGCCCCAAAGTTAAAGCTTCCAATGAAAATGTGACTACTTTTGGTGGTGCAAGTTTATATAAAAATAAAAGAGGTTTAGTAAACATTCCGGTTTTGGTGGACTGCCCAGTTCTAATTAAAAATCCATGTAAAGGAAAGACTTCTGAGTAGCTCACCAAACACTGCCAATTAACAACCAGAAGGTGAAAATCAGGTGTGACTTGGCTCACTTGGAGCTAGATGGAAATGAGAAAGCTGCACAGCTGAAGGCTTTTGTCAGACCCAGTGTACTAGCCACAGATTAATAATTTAATTTCCTTCTAGCTCTCTGTCTCCGAGGAACTGATGAGATTTTGACAGTATTCCTTTACCAGAACAGCAAAACTCCCAGCCCTAGGAGAAGAAGGAATCAAGAGCTCCCTAAGTTCTAACTCACTTGAATAGTTTCTTTCCTATAATGTATTTTTCAGCAGGAAGAGATAAAGTTACTGTCATCTAATGCTATTAAGTCATTTGCACGATTAAAAAGTAATTATGAACAAGTATTGTTGGATTTGATGAAAATACCCTGTATCACTTGTCATGTATAATACACCATACCCTTGATACATATGGAGTTTTGAAAGGTGAACTAAAAATGCAATCATTTATATAATTAAATGTAGACAGGAACACAAAAACAGTGTGGAGGTGGCTATGGTTTGCGATAGGCAGTTTGTATGTCAGCAGACAGAATAAATTTAAATCACATTTAATTACTAATTTTTTGAAGTCCTCAATTGCTTTTCATAGAAATTATTATCAGATCATATCCTACTAAATAATATTTATTAATGCAATTTAAAAAAACATACTGGATTAAATAAAATCTAAACATTCCTTGTAAAACTCAGCTATTCAGTGACCACACACTGGACTCTAGGGAAAAAAAACACAGAACAAACAGGTTTTGACATTAATGACATTGTTTTAATTAAAAGTACTTAGAACTAAGGTGGCTGTTCTTCAATTTCCATGCACAAAAAGCCTTTATGTTTTGAAAATCTTGTAATGACTAGACTCCTTGCCTGCTCTGAAAAAGCTGAAAAGCAGATTGACAGCTCAAGCTGGGGCTCCCAGAGAGAACATCTAGGGCTACTGACTAGGAGGAAAGCACAAAGCATTCGCAACCGTGCATTGAGCCAGTATTTTAGGGGAGAAGAACACAGAGGGAAAGTGGGGTCGAGAAAGCAAATTGGAAAATCATCTACTTGGGAGTGAAAGTAGATGTATCAAAAGCTCCATGAAAGGGAATTTTTAAAAAAGCAGGTCGTCAAAATTCTGCCTTGGAGCTCATGATGTATCACAATGCTGTTTTGGCTTGCAGAGCTCTCCAGCTTTGCATCAGGCAGCTCACACTAGGAAGGCTGCTAATCTGGGAAGCATGGCCCTTTGCAATTCTGGAATCTCAGCTCCAGCCTCCCAGGTCAGGCCCGAGGGCAGATGTCTGGGGTCTGACAAATTTGCAGCTGGGATGTGGATGGATTGCAGGGCCTGTCAAACAGCATAACGGTTTCCTGATGTGATCTGCAGCATGTTTCCACTCTGCAGTGCGACCACTGTTCTAGCAGAACTCATTTTAAACAATATATCCCACAGAAAATTCTGCAGGATATGTAACTATGGCAAGGACAGTGCTGTGCCTAAAATAGGAAGTGCAATGAAGCAGACTGATGAGACACATCAGTTCATCAGCTCTTCCTTTTTTGCTGAGTCCTGCAGGTCTCAACGGTACCAGCCTCTCCTCTCTTGCCACCCCAGCTTCCCAGTCAGGGAAGCCAACTGATAAAACTGGTTTCATCCTTTAGTCAATGTCTACTGCATGAAGAGCCACAGGCTCTCCAGGCTTATACGAATCGTTAGCAAATGATCTGGTTTTAATACTTAAATTAAATAATGACTTATTCATTTATGTGAAATTTATTACATTATATTTGAGATATAAGCACTAAATTTACTTAAGTAATGTTTTATTAATTTTTAAAAATTACTTGAAAGAGTAACAAATTCCATTTGCAATTTAAATAATTTAATTCTTTAACTGAGTAATTGTTTTACTTTACATTTAAAAAGTATAAGACACTATTATGTCATGCTGGGAAACAGCTTTTACCTTTTATAAAAAATACCTGTGGTTCAGAAATGCTGAAATGTTAAATGTTAAAGTCATTCTGCGGTCATGATCTCCTCAAAACAGAGAATAATAATGTATATAAAATACATATTACTCTATAAACTCAAATTGTAACCATTGTTCAAATATCAGTTTTTATTTAATTTATATGCTATCCTAATAGTTAAGTTATATTTTATTTTACTGCAGATAGTGAAAACTATAACATGGAGAAGTCACGTGATATCCTTATCTTGGAAAAGCAGAGGGTAGAACTCTTAACTCTGTATTCAGTCCATAAATAAAGGTTGCCTACAGGCAAAAACAAAGCAAAAAGCTAGAGAATATATCTTCTTTCCTTGGGAAAGCTTGGTGCTTTGAATGTTGTTTGGAGAACCTGTCTGCCCCACTCCCCCCCCTCAGCCACCCTCAGCATGTGCACAGCCACACTCCCATCTTAAAAGCAGGGTCCTGGAAAAGGCACAGCGAAGGGCAACAAGGAATGACCAAAGCTATCCTTATGGAGAAGTTTCCTTAAGAAGAAAGAATCATTCTTCTTGAGAGGAATTGAATTAAGTCAGTATTTTCAGCCTGGAAAAGAGATGAATCGAGTGGGATAAAAATGTTAATGGGGGATGAAATCATGAATGACATGGAGGAGGGGAATACTGCAGTGCGGGGCTGCAGAGGTGGCCTCTGTGAGGAGAGGCCGGGGTGCCCCATGCCAGACACAGCCGGTTGCAGCTGGCTCCAACCACAGGGCACGGCTGAGCCCCTCACTCAACCGAGATGGTGGCACCTAAGGGAAAACGTATTTAAGAAAGGGTGAAAAATACTGCAAAGCAGCTGCGAGAAAGAAGAGTGAGAATATGTGAGAGAAATAGCCCTGTAGACACCAAGGTTAGTGAAGAAGGAGGGGGAAGAAGTGGCCCAGGTGCTGGAGCAAAGATTCCCCTGCAGCCCGTGGTGAAGACCATGGTGAAGCAGGTTGTCGCCCTGAAGCCCATGGAGGACCCCACGCCAGACCTACAAGTTTGTTCATCTTATTTTCTCCCCTGTTCTGTTGAGGAGGGGGAGTGAGAGAGCAGCTGGGTGAGTGTCTGATTGCTGGCCAAGGTCAAGCCACCAAACTGATTCAGGAAGTCCCTGAATCATTGAACACTGGCATAGAATTACAGAGTTATTTTAATCTTCTTTAAACAGGTATCTCCTGTGGCTCACTGTCAGAGCATGGGTCTGATCCGTACAGCCATCCTTCCAGTATATGAGAACAACTCCACATCCTGTCAGTGGTGCTCTTAATGGCGATATGACGTGTAGACATAATATCAGGTGTTAGTAGGTAGAAGAAAAGGTGTCTAGATTTACCTCAAAAGAGGCAAAGTAACATCCCACAAGTGGTTTATCTTTACAGTGCCTTGCATTAGCACATACACAAAGTAATTTTTTTAGAGGAAAATAGTATTAAAAAAAAAATGGAGAAATTACAGAATCACAGAATCACAGAATGGTAGGGATTGGAAAGGACCCCTAGAGATCATCTAATCCAACACCCCTGTAAAGCAGGATCACCTAGAGCAGGTTGCACAGGATCACATCCAGGTGGGTTTTGAACATCTCCAGAGAAGGAGACTGCACAACCTCTCTGGGCAGCCTGTGCCAGTGCTTGGGTAAAGAAGTTTTTCCTCATATGCAGATGGAACTTCCTGTGTTCCAGTTTGTGCACATTGCCCCTTGTCCTGTCACTGGGCACCATTGAGAAGAGTCTGGCTCCATCCTCTTGACATCCACCCTTTAGATATTTATAAGTGTTGATGAGATCCCCTCTCAGTCTTCTCTTCTCCAGGCTAAACAGACCCAGCTCTCTCAGCCTTTCCTCATATGAGAGATGCTCCAGTCCCCTCATCATCTTTGTAGCCCACCCTCCCCTGGACTCTCTCCAGTAGTTCCCTGTCTTTCTTGAACTGAGGAGGCGAGACCTGGACGCAGTACTCCAGATGTGGCCTCACCAGGGCAGAGTAGAGGGGGAGGATAACCTCCCTCGACATGCTGGCCACACTCTTCTTTATGCACCCCAGGATACCATTGGCCTTCTTGGCCACAAGAGCACATTGCTGGCTCATGGAGAGCTTGTTGTCCACCAGGACTCCCAGGTCCTTCTCTGCAGCTCTGCTTCCCAGCAGGTCAACCCCTAACCTGTACTGGTATGTGGGGTTATTCCTCCCTAGTTGAAGGACCCTACACTTGCCCTTGTTGAATTTCATTTGGTTCCTCACTGCCCAACTCTCTAGCCTGTCCAAATCTCACTGAATGGTAGTGCAGCTTTCTGGTGTATCGGCCAGTTTAGTATCATTATAACAGTTTTACTTGGCAAAATCATCTATATCTCTCTCCTTGTACATAGACAAACCCCCTTTTTTGAGTTCAACAGTGCTTTCAGTTCAAACCATTAAGTATGGCTGGAGATATATACATATATAATATATATACACACACACATATATATATGGAGTTGGGGTTGTTCAGCCTGGAGAAGGGAAGGCTCCAGGAAGACCTTATAGCAACCTTCCAGTACCTGAACAGGCCTTAAAAGAAATCTGGAGAGGGACTGTTTACAAGGGGTAATGGCCTTAAGCTGAAAGAGAGTCCATTTAGATTAGATATAAGGAAGAAATTCTTCACTGTGAGGGTGGTGAGGCACTGGCACAGGTGGCCCAGAGAAGCTGTGGATGCCCCCTCCCTGGAAGTGTTCAAGGCCAGGTTGGATGGGGCTTTGAGAAACCTGATCTAGTGGAGGGTGTCCCTGCCCATGGCAGGGGAGTTGGAACTAGATGATCTTTAAGGTCCTCTGCAACCCAAACCATTCTATCATTCTATGATGATTCTATGATAAGAGCCCACATGTTGCTTTTACTCAGAAGGGTAACCTAATATTTGAAGTGAGATTATAGACTAAATTACCCAAGACCTGCTATTTTACCAATACCTTCCAGCAATTCCTCCTGTGTTTTCAGAAGGTCCACATAGCTTCTCATTATACAGTGCAAATAGATCAACAAGGACAAAAACTCACGGGACATACCACTGAAAAACATACTGATACAGATTAAATGAAGAGAGAGGAAGATCAAATGATAACACAGGGATGCCAATGTGGCTTGCACATCTTTGCTAGCCAGATTAGACTAATGTGGAAATTGCTACAGGGAAGTCAGATACTGGGACTCAATATAATGTAAGAATTATAGCTACATTAGTTCTCAAATAACACAGCAAAAGCTTTAGCCTATTGACTAGATGTAATTTTCTGCCAAATCTGGAAGGCCAAAAGCTAAAGGCTATCAGGTCTGATCCTGAAGATTTTGACAAATTAAGACAGGCAGAGCTCATTTGCTTAAGAAACAGAGTGTGCACTGGAATAAGAAAAATGGCACTGAAGAGCAGGTTAAGTAAAGCCAAATAATATAAGATTTGCATTGTAAAGGTATTTCAAGACGGCAAAGTCATGCATACTTTCCAGCCTGCTCTTTGAACTTGGAGGTGCATGTCGCCCTGAATGCAAATATAATCTGCAAGTAAGAACTTTAGTAAGGTCTAACATACCAAGAAAAGAAAGCACCCATCATTTTAGGAGCTATGCTAAGGCAAAATCTATGTCATATGATTTCAGAAAAAAAATCATCCCAATATAAAATATGAACACTAGATGGAATTCTATCTTCCACATGTTACAGCACCTGGGCAAAAGAAAACCTTTCCATTCTGCAATGTTATAAGAAGTCAAAGGATTAATGCTAATAGCTTAACAACGGATATTCATGAAAAATGTGTGCATTATCACTCTGCCCATTCCCCTCAATAAACTCCTAAAACAGGAGTCAGGAAAACACCAGCTTGAAAAGAATGAATGGCATATGTGCTGTGTTTCTGGCTGATAGCGCAGTGTCCAGGTAGTGAGACAATGACAAATTCCATCACACGCTGCTGAGAAAGAATTATACACATTGAAGCCAATTAGGACTAGAGTTCCAGCATTTTCTAGCAACCTGCAGATCTTGTGTATATCAATTTTAATTGTGGATGTATTTTGCCAGGAGTTCAAAACCAAATTATATCAACAAATTATGTGGTATCATTTAAACCTCATCCCCTCAGTAAGAATGGCTCACCATGATTCCAAAATCAAACTATTAACATGTTGAATTTTAAGTCAATTATATCCAACTAATCTCAAATTACCTGTCTACTTTTTCTAGTTTAGTTTGGTGAAGTACATAAAATTTAAAGAGCTCTAGAAAAAAAAAATAAAAATAAGAAGCACTAAAGAAAAGTGTGGTTTTATGTTAAAGTCATTCCTGTGAACACCTGTAAACTGTTGAGTTTAATTGGGCTACATCTGCTCCTGATTTTGTGAGTTCTGACTGATTATCTGTCCTTATAGTGTACCGAGTTGTCTCTTCCTTCTTCCTTTCCATATGTCTTTTTGGGGTACAATTTATAGAGAATGAGACACCTGAGCAATGAGCAAGCTGTGTAAGAGGTGGTAGTTCTCAAAGACAGACGTTCAAAAGGCAGAGAAATTCACAGACTTAGTTGTTATGGTTTCAAAAAGAATAACTCTGGCAAGGATGTGGCCTTATACTGATCTCCAAGAGACCAATAGTCTTGGAGACTCAACAATAGAAACATAAGGAAAAATGACAGTTCCAGGTGAAATGTTTCTGCCCCACAATGTAAAAACAAGGCTCTAGTTGCTTTATTCAAGGGAATTCCTTGCACCATCACAGGAGAGAGTACAAGGCCATATCATGTCCTGAAATGCACTTTATGTCTGCTCATTTTATGCAACGTGAGTTATACTGATTCATTGTGGCAAAAATCCTACTGACATCCTGGATCAGACTCTTAGTGCATCTTTATGAGCCAGAGCAGCAGTAAATCATTATTATCTCAATGGATTTGGAAGCAAAGAAAAAGAAGAGAGAGAATATCGCAAGACTGAACATAAGCAAAAGTGTGGTAAAGATCAAGATTTCAGTCCAAAACCCCTATTCTGCTACTGCTAGTCCTATTAAATGTTCTTTTGTTTGAATGAAAAGCTATCTGAGCTCCCAGTTTTGCTCATCTCTGAACTGCCCCTTTTCTGGGATTTCCTGCCTCAGTCCCATTACAAATGCTTCATTCCTATTAGACACCCAACCCAATCTGCATTCCCAGAATATACAAACATTTTTCTCCAAACAGGCAGCTCATGAGATGTTGCCAATTTTATTTAGAGAGGAAGATCAAGTTGTATCTACATATACTGTTATAGCCTAGTAGACTGAACACTGTAGTAGGTGGAAAATTCAGGTTCATCATCCTGCTCAGCATTAGGCAGTTCAAACTGATGTTCCCAGCATCTCTACAAAGTACCCCGATCAGCAGGACGAGAGCTATACCGCATGTGGTATCTCATATGCTTCTTGAAGCCACACTATGTATGGATGCATCAGAATGATGCCATGAATTTAAACTCTAGTCACTGATGGTCTCAAGAGCAGAAGAATTCATGGAACAATGAAAGATGAAAAAATATATAATAAGAAAATAAAAAATTGAGAATGATATAAATAATGAGATTTTGTCTGAATCTCTGTCCACTGAAATTGAGGAGACTTTTATCACTGATATTTAATGCAGCACTGAATGTTTTTAAAAAGCTGACTTTAACTATCTTATCTACTTATTTGGGGAAAAGTGACAGCAAACCCTCAGGCAGATAGGAAAAGGCAGACATCACTTTATGCGTGATTTAAAAACCGATGTAGGAAAGAAGTAGGAAATACAATTTTGTTGCTCTTTCCAAATGACAGCAGATCTGCAGCCTGGAGAGAGTTCAATTTTCCCCTGACAGGAGTTCAAGGGTGGGGTAGAAATTAGTGCTTAAATGTAAAAATATTTTATTAGCCATTTGTTTGCAGAATATAGATGAGTTAAGTTTATGTGGAATACAGAAAAGCAAAAGCAAGCTATTTTTTTTCTGGAAACCTCAGATAAAGTATTGCCCTTCAGAAGTTTTCTGACCTGTCAGCAAGAACTATCCATCTGCTTGAATAAACTCTTTATTTTTCCTAAGTGCCTCTTCTTTATTATTGAGAAAACTTGAATGTAAAGTTGATCCTTAAAGACTGTATTGCCTTAGTATGTGAGCCATAGCTGTTAAGATGAGCAACATAGTTTTGAGGACAAATTTCCAGAGCAGAAAGGATAGGGAAAGAAATGAGTTGGGGGGAAGATACCTGCAGTGCATCCAAGGAAGAAAAAGTTTTCTTTCACTTCAAAATAACATTTAATTTTGATTATTTTTTATTATTAAATGTACTATTAAGAGCATTTCTTTGCTCTTCTAAATTCATTAATAATATTCAAATATGGGGAAAAAACCTTCATGTCAAGAAGACAGTGGACTGAAATGATTTTAAAAAGAAATTTCAAGCATGTAAAAATATCCACATTCAGATCCACTACATCGTCTCAGACTCCTTTGTGCTTTCATATTCTTTTTACCAAATTGAGTCAAGGTTGGGTTTTTTACATTTCTTTCACTTTTTTCTAATAGCGCCAAACCTCAAAAGTTAGCTAGCCTTCTGGAATGCAGAACATTTACAGGAAAAACTACATGTTTAAAATCACATGGACTCTGTAATGACTGGGTATAGGCAAGGGAATATCTCCCTCTGATTTCATCTATGGACAATGTCATATACAATGTTTATATGTCATTGTTTCATTATAGTCTTTACATTAACATTGTTTGTCATGTCAACAGATTTTTCACAATACAGAGAAAAGATATCAGAAGTACCCATAGCTTGAAATTTCTCAAATTAAATGTGATCTTTTCTCAAATTTTAAAATAAAATTTTACATTTTTTCCTGAAAAATATTAAGAGATTTAATGTGATAAAATGTTCGTCTTTGGGGAGGATAAATAAAAAAAGCCAAGAAAATTACCTTTTACTTGACTTGTGTACTGGGAAGATGCTGAAAACACTAATTAGTCATTAACACAGCTCAATTTGTAGTCTTAATACCTCAGAGACAAAAGGCTGTTAACTATTGTTATTATTTGTATAATAGTAGAGCTACAAGTCCCGATTTCAGGCTCCCCTTGTGCTAGGAATTGCAGTAATACATAATAATAAAAAGAAAAATCCGACCCCAAATAATATTATAACATAAAATTTGACTGCAATAAATAACATCAGTAAAGCAATGAAAGAGACAGTAGTCAGAGCAAAGCTGTGTTTTACAGCATTTTTCCTGAAACCAGTTGCTCACAGAAACACTGAATCCACTAATATCTCCAGACAGACCAGTGGGTTAGGTCAGTCAAAGGTCCTATGGCTTCCTTTCATTCACATGTTTTAAACGTACTCCAGCAAGTAGAAGAATCTTAAGCAAATGTAAGCAGCATGCTGACTAATTACAACCTGTCATAATAAATAACTGGATCCACTCAAATTCAACAACTCATGTAAAGGAAGAACTCCCAGCTGATTTGTGCACATGAAAGAAATGTTAGTTTTCTTTAGTTAGTTTTTCTGCTATTCAGTTGTGTCCCTTCTTGCAGCCTAGGTTATCATCATACAAGTCATACCTTCTGGGAATATATTTTTAGAACTGCTAGTAGAAGAATAACCCTTATGCCTGAAAAGTTTCAAACAAATAAGGAATCCTGACAAATTTGACAATCTGCATGAGACAAAGCTGTATGGTGGAAAACAATACCAAACTGAAAGGAAAATAAAAATAGAATAGCTAATCTGAGGAGAGAGATTGTACAAGTTTCCTACGGCTCTACTCAGTAAAGCTTTTGATGAAACAAGAACTTCTTTATTCTTTACAACAAAAATGCCAATTCTGTGGTATTATGAAGTTAACAAACAGCTTTTAACAAGTGAACAGACTGTGGAATAAAAAGAATTAAGAAAAGGAGTAGCTCTTGAGATTGGAATTTGCCTTTGTGTTTGACTGATTCAGTATTACATATGGTATCTTCTAAAATTATTTTAATTATGTTGAGAATATACAGTCTACTAGAGCTGTTTGGGGATTTTCTGTCAAAGTACAGTATTATCAACCCTAAGGTTCAAAAAAGTGGAGTGAAATCTGCTGCCCCCCTCGTAGTTGATAGATTTTTTTTTTAAGGCTATATTGTACATTTTTCCCTAACTAGCTTTTTCAAAATAACCCTGGGCCACCTTCAGACCGTGTGGAAGCCACAGTGTTGCTCATTCTCCCAAATGTATATGTTAAGGAGTTAAACATTCACTGAACAAACTCTGATTCTTTGCATCATATTGTAAAGTATCACCCAAGCCATCATCTGAGAGGGTCCACAAGACTATGTCTTCCATAGTCTCCCCATATTAATTCTGCTCCTGCATCACCAAATATCCATCCAAACTGTCTTCTCTTCCCCACCTAAGCAGTGAAATATGTACCTCCGGTTACTCTCTGTTTCTTTTTTCTTAACTTTTCCTCTGGACGTTATTCACCCATCTCTTCCAAACTAGTACTTCAGAGAAAGAGGGGAGAGAGAACAGATTATCTCCATCAGGTTCTCTCTGTTCCCTCTTTCTCCTTTGTGAGACATTAGACATTTTTTCTCTCCCTTCCATTTTGCAAAGTTACCCCTCAAAAGCTGAGGGAGAAAGGAAAATCTTGACTGCTCTTCCAGCAAGGTGTGGAAGCAACCAAGAAGTACTGTACTTGCCTTAAAATAATGAGTCCTGGCAATAAATTGTCAACAAATCGGTGATTTTTATGTGTTCTGGATGTGTGCAGGTACAGTTCTCAGCCCAACATGTCCTCTCATGTATTTTTTTCATGCATTTCCCTCTTTTGTCAAGAGTACTTTCAGCACATCCCTACAGCTCTTTGCAACCTTAGAGCTACTTCTGTGTGGAGCACTTCCTCTAGCAGTACAAAAAAAATCCTTCACAATATCATCATAAAATCTATTTGTCCCATGAGGCATCAGTTATAAGAAGTTCCAGGTACAACATTACACAAACAATATAGTTAATCTTTGATTAGCTATACTTACCTTTGATTAACTAAACTTACCTCTTAGGCCTTTCTCTGGAGACCTTTGAGCAAGGCTTCCTCAGATGCTTTCCATGATGATCATCTCCTCACATCAAGCTTGCTAGTTGCCAGTACCGCCTCAGTTTCTTGTCACGTGAATAACTTTCCCATACCCTTTGGTCTCTCCATCCATTGCTCTTCAGCACTGAGTAATCGGTACGTAAAACTGTTGTCTTAGCTTTCACTCCTTTTTTTCAGAATTCAGCCCTGAAAAAGATTTCTGCTGCCCTCCTAACCCTAACCGTTTTCTATCCCTAAGCTACTTCCAAACATAAGGGGAAGAGTGCTGTTTCTCCAGATTTGTCCATTCATCTCTGAATTGTCTGTAGGCAAACATCTCTGCTCCTTTTTTCAGTTCTGCCCAGAAATCTTGCTGTATCCTATGTCTTACCAGGGATTTCTCACCAGGCCTGGCTGGGCTCCTTGGGTAAACAGTTTATTCAGTGCAGTGAAGTTTTTTTCACTGCAGAAAGGGCAAACTGACAGACCTAGTGGTGAAAAAAGAAATTATAAATTTAATAAAATGACCTGAGCTTCAGTGTGGACTTGTGATTAGGATTTAGAAAAGAAAGGAATTTGATTATCATATCTTAATAGAAAAGCTAATTAGTCTAACAATGAATAATAGTTATGGCAAGTTGTTCTGGTAGAAAGAGCAGAAGACAATGGTCATCTGTCGTGGTTTAGGCCCAGCCGGTAGCTGGGTGCCACGCAGCCGCTCACTCACCCCTCCCCCAGCGGGACGGGGAGGAGAAGTATAACAAAAGGCTTGGGTCGAGATAAGGGCAGGGAGAGATCACTCACTAATTATCATCACGAGCAAAACAGACTGAATGTAGAGAGGAGATTCATCTAATTTATTACTAGGCAAAACAGAGTAGAGGAATGAGAAAATACAATCAAATCTTCACCTCCCCCCACCCCTCCCATCTTCCCAGGCTCAACTTCACTCCAGGCTTCAACCTCCTCCCCCCTCAGCGGCACAGGGGGACGGGGAATGGGGGTTACGGTCAGTTCAGCACAAGTTGTTTCTGCCGCTTCTTCATCCTCAGGGGGAGGACTCCTCTCATTGTTCCCCTTCTCCAGCATGGAGTCCCTCTCACGGGAGAAAGTCCTTCACGAACTTCTCCAACATGGAGTCTCTCCCACGGGCTACAGTCCTTCACGAACTGCTCCAGCGTGGGTCTCTCCCATGGGGTGCAGACCTTCAGGAGCAAACTGCTCCAGCGTGGGGTCCCCCACGGGGTCACAAGTCCTGCCAGCAAACCTGCCCTGGCTTGGGCTCCCCTCTTCACGGGTCCACCGGTCCTGCCAGGAACTTGCTCCAACGTGGGCTTCCCACAGGCCACAGCCTCCTTCAGGTGCCTCCACCTGCTCCGGCGTGGGGTCCTCCACGGGCTGCAGGTGGAATCTCTACACCCCCTCATCCTTCCTCCATGGGCTGCAGGGGGACAGCCTGCTTCACCATGGCCTTCACCACGGGCTGCAGGGGCATCTCTGCTCTGGTGTCTGGAGCACCTCCTCCCCCTCCTTCTTCACTGACCTGGGTGTCTGCAGAGTTTCTTACATCTTCTCACTCCTCTCTCTGGCTGAAAAAACTCTAACTTGTTTTTTCCCTTCTTAAATATGTTATCACAGAGGCGCTGATTGGCTTGGCCTTGGCCAGGGGCGGGTCCGTCTTAGAGCCGGCTGGCATTGGCTCTATCAGACACAGGGGAAGCTTCTAGCAGCTTCTCACAGAAGCCACCACTGTAGCCCCCCCGCTACCAAAACCTTGCCACACAAAACCCAACACATCATCATGAAAGGAAACAGTTGAAGAGGAATTTTATTGTTAAAATCTAAAAAAATGATCTGGTAAAGCACATATTTTGCATTAATTTAATTCCAATTGGTAACGTTTTCTACTGACTAATGAATGATCAGAATATTCATGAAAAACTGTCAATTTAACACAAAACATTAAAACATTGCTGCATATCGTAAATAAGCTTATCATTGCCTCTCTTTATGTACATAATCTATGCTATTATAGTACTTTAGTGTGTAACAAATGTTGATACATTCATCCTCAGAAATTATTTTATAAATACAGAATACAGACTTGATGGTCCAAATAAGAGTGTAAGTTGGCAAATCTCGGGTGAGCCCACCAAGTGTGGAATTTAAGGCAGCTGAAATTATTTGCAGTTTTTCTCAAACTTTTCCAATAATTTACACAAAACTAAAATGACAAAAAGAAGATCTGACATATCTTACAAGTTCTTTTTGTCGTTCTCCTGTAGGAGGATTGTGCTAAATCACTTTGGAATGGAAAGGATTTGAACCTGACAGTTCCCTTATGTTGGATAAGCCCGCTCTTTGCTGTGCAACCACATGAAAAGTGCATTGGGTAGAGAGAAGAACAGAGACTCACACTGTTGCTTCTACTGTCTGAATCTGGACCATTTTTGTCTTAGCTTCTACAAAAAGTACCCAAAATAAATCTATCAGTTCAGAAGAGACATTTTGCACAGCCCTAAATAATTTGCTGGCGATAAGCGCTGATGTTACTCTTACTATGATACTTGAATGACAAGAAAATCCTTCTTCTCTAATTCTACTGAAATATTTTATCCTTCTTTTTGGTCCCTAACACAATAAAGCTTACCTCTTTTGATTTTAAACACCTCAGGATGGGAATTATATCTTCTTGTACACTAGTAAATCCATTACACAATGGAGTTGTAGTCTTCATGGTGTTTCTGGGGAATTCCTGTTCTAAAAAATAATAGTAGGAAAATTTCACAGGTTTTTCAGGCAGGAAAACCTACCACCTTGTGCTTGCTTGCTGGATCCCGAATCTGAATTGCGGCTAGGACCACTATCTTAAAACTACTACAGTAGCAGTAGTTATAATGAGAGAATTTCAAACTTTTATTTATCTACAAAAATATCATAAGCATAAAAGAAATATTAATGTACCACATATGCATATGGAATACAGTAGACATTTTAGGATCGAGGAATAGAAGAGTACTGGAGCTCAGTTGTTCTTACCACTCGTGAGAAGATGATTTCGAATGGGGTTGGTTTAAGAGACATCTCAAATATCATTTAAGAAAAATACTAATTGAAAACAAGCAGCCAAATATCTTCACAACAGGTGAATATTATTATTAGGGGCAAATATTATATACAAACACATTACTTTCATCTGATCTGACATACGAGCTAATAGCGACTCGAAATAATTACAGGCTGAGATGCTTGCGGATAGACAGTGACCTCATTAATCACTGTGATGGAGATACTGGTAGCTTCCTGCAGTGAGTCATTATAGAAGTGCATCAAATAACAAACAATGACAGCTAGCTGGTAGTGAGTGAAGTCTGACAGATGGTCAATAAATTTAGAACTGACACATTTTTGTAACTAAAAGGTAGGTTTGAAGTCTTTTGGGGTTCTAACAGTGCTTCTCTGGAGCACCAAATCTGGGTCATAAAAGTTAACATCCAGTTCAAGCCCGCTAAATGTAAAGAAAAGGATAAAAACCAAATCCTCTAGAGAGTAATCAAACTGCAGTATGCGCAAGTTTCTAAATACCAGTGACACACACTAGTACACTACCGTTAGGAATGCTGCATCATTTCTAGTCTGCCACCATGCTGTGCACCACCACAACGCATTTTATGCTAATGTGATGAGACATCACACAGTTTGATATGATGTGGAACAACACAGTGGTGAAAACTTATGGACCAACGTAATTACTTTCAGATAAGAATTATTAACTCAGCTGGCAGAACTCTGATCTAAATGTGCATGATCTGAGGATAAATAAATAGATTAGATAGATTTACTGAGAACAATTTGCAAGAACGGATATTCCATTGTGTCTGACTCTGCACACAGCTCTATTTAAAGTGCTTCTCCCTATACAATAGTACATACATATATTAATCTCCCTCTTGCCCTTTTCAAGACTGCCGTCTTTTATTAATATTTGCTTGTTTTCCTGGTTTTGCCCTTTATAATTAATTAAAACAAACATTTTTGGATGTGTTTGGTTTTTTAAGTAGCTGAATTGGCTAACATTGTGTTATTGAAATAACTCTTTAGAAGGAGCATTATTGAAGGAGTAATCACAAAACTGGTAATTAAAAATAGATGTCTAGATCTTCAGCAGGAGTAAAGCACTTTTAAACTCTGGATCAGAGCCGGTTTCCTTTTCTGTAAGGTAGTCCCTAGAGTCCTCATGACCCGTTTATTGAGGGAGTTACACTGGGCCAGGGAAATACAGCAAAAGAAAAATTGAAAAAAACTGCTTGCAAATAAATTGCGAGTTAATTTGGCTTATAGTTGCTGGGCTTGTTCTTGCAAGTATTGAAGACAGCAAGATTTTATTCAAAATTCAAAACCTACATATATAGAGAAGATTTGTGCAGGCAAAAATATGCAAGAGAGCATATGAATATAGGTACTGTACTTTCAAAAACTGAGTAAAGGAAAAGGAAGGAGGAAGGCTCTTATCTCAGCAAATGAGGCCAAAGCAGACAATGAGCAGCAGTAGTGGAAGACACAAGTCACGGAGTGAAGTGATACCACAACAAGAATTCAAGAGGGCCCTATATCCTGGAAGGCTCTGAGGACCAAGTATGCATCTGGTAATTCTGCAGATTGCCTGAACACAACTAAGCACTGACAGAATAGATGACCTTTCGGTTTTATTTAGTTTGTAATACTTAACGGAGCAGTTAAAAGCCTAAAGAAGAGACCTGGAACTAACACATTCAATACAAGACAAAGACCGCTGTGCACATTTATGCTGCTAAGAATAGAGTAGAGCTGGTGACAGCACAACGCTAAAGAGCAGAGTATTCAATCCATGCCCTTCTTCGGTAGATATATAAAAGTGATCTACTGTTTATAGGAGAGAGAAATGACACAGCAGCTTTCTAAACACTCTGGCATTTTGTTCTAGCTACAGAATGAAGCAGGTGAACAAAACTCACATCTAGCTTCAGCTTTCTTACTAGAAATATGCTTGGTGTGAATTGCTGGGTTTGAATAAGACAAAAGAAAATTCAATGAATTATTATGAAGCAGAAGATAAATCTGCTTATGAGCTTCCTTAGATATTTTCTAAATCTGGGATCCATAGAAGAGGATGTCCTGTGTTGAGCTAAGGGAAGTCACCAAAATATTTCAAATATCCCAAAGTATCCTTGTGCCTGTATATTACATCTGTCATTCCCTATGCTCAAAGAACAATCTGTTTTAAGCACTCAACGACAAGAATCATAACTGCAGGATTTTTTCTTCAGGCATAGTAGTTCAGAAAACTTATTTCATCCCATCAAGGACCAAAAACATTGCTATGTGACATAGGTAACCATTCATGCAAATCAGAGAGAAAATTACAAATAACTTGTAGTGATCTGTTCAGGAACAATTGATAAGCAGCAATTTGTCCAAGCAAATGATTAATTCACCAATTATGAATAATAACTAATCAGCGAAAATTATGACTTGAACTAGGATAATCCAAAATCAGATAAAAGAATAAATTCAGTGAAACCATAATTGTAAGTAGTGAACCAAAACCAGAACCAGGTCTCCTGACAACCACTTATCACCCGTTGTCACGAGTCATTGCTGACTTCGACAAAAAAGGAGACTTTCAAATAAGTCTCCTTTTGAAAACCACTTACTTGTTTTGCATTGTAACTTTTTATTTTCTTTTTCCATTTCTTTCATTTGTGAAAGGTTTCAATAAGAACTATTTGCTTTTAAAGGAAGAAATATTTCAAAGCTACAATAGACTAATGGACAGAGAAAAAAATTAAGTTGCTTATCTTTTTTTGCTCATTAACAGTAGACTTTTATTTTTAAAATAGCTATTTAAAATTAAAAAAAAAAAGAAAAAGAATGAAAAAAAATTGTCATTTTCACCCTTCTTATTGCTTACTCTAAGCCCAGTAATATTTTCATAGACTGTATTGCAAAACAACTGTAAATGACAGAGTGGTTAAGGATTTCTTCAAGCAGATTGTTATGAAAATGAGTTGACCCCATCCTCTTTTGTCAATAAAATAGGATATTACCAAAAGGCAGCTTTTGCAGTCACGTCTGAATTGGTTTTCAGGCTTCACAGAGAGGTCGATTCAAAGAGTGACAAACATCACCTTGGTAGGCACCACTGCCTACCTCCAATTTGGGAAAGCTTTTATTAGCTCACATTCATGCTGAGGGTCAGCTTTTCAGTGTTCTTTTCTAAGAGACTGAGGCATGAAAGCTCTTGAAATCTCCATTTACTTAATGAAAATAATATTACTGAATGAATGATAATCAAGTGATGTTTTCATTATGCCAAGTAATTTTCTGCCATTTCAATTCTCCTTAGCAACGTGTGTCTGTGAGGATTGCAACCTATAGGCTTTTTACAGTAACTGTCTCTCACTCCTGCAAAGGACATCTTAATCAGTACAGGAAGGTTAGCCCTTTGAATGTAGCTATCTAGAGCTCTCTTTGCCGCTCCACTCCTAAACAGAAATTTAATCGCAATTTTCTTTTTTGCTACTTGTTTTATTTCTGGAAAGTATTATGTCTTTTGATACAGCCATGATAAGGGAATAGAGTAGCAACAGACAAGTAGGGTCGCATTTAGTGAGCCCCACTGTCAGGGAGAGACAGGAGAGGGCTGCTCTGCCAGGGACGGAGGGCTGGGAGCCACGATCAGCAGCAGGGCTGGCACGGCAGTGACCTGGCTGACAAGGGACACGGACCCTGAGCAAGGTGAGCAGAGCAAGTCCCACGACAGTAACCTAGTTCAGCCAGCAGCCTGGCAGCCAGGCAGGTCCCTCATGATGAGACGGATCCAGGGTCAGGGCAGGAATTTGAGTCAGCAGGTCAGGACCAGGATCAGTGAGGTGCATGGCCAGGCATGACAACTCAGGCAAGGACTGAGGTCGAGTGCCTCAGTTTAAACACGGCTCCCGAGCAAAGAGAGGCCAGGACACAGCTCTTCTCCCAAAAGTCTGACTCAAGGTCACAGCTGCACCGTATCAGAGATGGCTGGGAGCCTTCCTTTTAGGTATCTTTTAGCGAGATACCCATTATCTCATGTAATGCATTAGGACCAAAGGACGGATATATAGGATCCTAGGGATGGAAACAGGTACTTCTGTCAAAGCGAGAGTCAACAGGATACATAGAGCTAGAGAATACATAAACAAAGCAGAGGATTTGGATAGTAATATTCATGACAGAACATTGTTGAAAAAAACCACTGCAGACAAAACAGGACTTTTCATGGTTTTTCATTGACTTTACTGAAAAGAAGTTTTTCACGTAATTTAACAAATACCTTTCTGAAGCCAAGGGCTTCATTTCATGCATTGAACTTAATAAATGAGATTTAGTCATAATCATAAGTATTTTATAACACCATATATTTGTAGGAATTATTTTGTGTGAAAAAACTATTCCTGGAAGAACTTAGAAACCTTATATGAATTTAAATAGTTTTACCCTTGAAAATGTAAGAAAGCATTTTTACAAAGAAAAAAATAATTTCATCATATTTGTTTCTATTTTTTATTTTTAACTGTTCATTTGGTAATGTTGCTAAAAATAATTTTTAAAAGAAATAGACAATGATAAGAAAAATTAAAATTCATTTAAGCCAACAGAAACCTTTTGTTCAGAGTGACATAACTTTTTCAGATTTTTAATGCTACAAGGAGCAGAGAGGATTGTCTCATGCTTTTCTCTGGAATTTTAAGTTCAGCTAAAAAATCGGTTATTCACACATCTCTAGTTAAGACATAAAAATACTTCATGAACACTATTAAATAAGTTTCAACATCTATAAAATCTTAAAATCTTTCTGTTTCACAGAATGTTTTACAGTTTTAGTCTTAAGAAACAAAAGCTTATGAAGTGCTAGGTATAATAACAGACTAAGATTCCTTATGAATTCAAGAACTAGTATAAGCCTTCTGACTTTTCCCGTGTATTTCAGTTCTGGAAACATTTTGTGAATTATATTAGTGCTAATCCACTGTGGGATAACAGGATATAATAGAATATGAAGAGATGCAATTATGGTTTTCTGTGTACAATTCAATAATTCCAAAATGCAAGTGCTTCATTTTACAGACTTAGATATGCCTTACTCCCATAGCTTTAGAGTTTATTATGAGCACAGAAATGTGCCATAATATAGGATACGTCAGCATCACTGATGGCAATGTACTATAACTGTCTACATATCAAAGAATTAATGTAAACTCATTCATTTTTCCAAGAAGTCAAGTTAGCCTATGAAGCAACCTTCAGGTCCACAAGAAAACTGCTCCTAGTATATGAGATAATTTATTTAGTGCTTGCTTAGATGCCCACTAAAATCTGCAATGTGAACATATCAACATACTATGACTGTTTGGCTAGGCTGATAAAAAATATTAGATCAGCTTAGGATTGGGTTAGGTTTATTTAGATAAAGACACAGAAATTTAGCAGCAGGCATGTCACAAAAGACTCAGTAAAGTCCACGAAATGGTCAGAAAAACTGTGGTGAGGTGCAATTGTTTATTTCAGGTCAGGATGTTAAGAAGCATAATAAACACATACATCATTTGGAGTGCTGGTCCAAATTTAGCAGGTTTTTCTGGCTCATCCCACTCAGTCTTGTGAGGCTCATGTTCAAAAAATTATACAAGCTACTTCTTCCAGAAATACTAGCAGCAAATTCAGAAGTCAAAGGGTTAGAGTAACTAATATGACTGACATTCTTAATAGGACACCTCAAATGAACTTTGTCAAGGATTTGGATTAATTAGTTAATGGATTAATTAGTTAATATTACACCCCAGGGAAAGTATTATTAGCAGAAGCATGGGTGATGTGTCTTCAGGATATGTAATGATTAATAATAAAGATAAACAAGAAATGTCGCTTCGTAACTGTAGAAAATAATAGCTGGCAGTAAAGGTAACTCGATGAAAATTCTGTATTGCCAGCTGTATTGCCACCATTAGTGTGCACCAGCCCTCCCAGCAACTGCTCGGTGCTGGGAGCCAGCCAGACCATTTTGGCCAATCGCTACTCATCAGAGTGCAATGTAATTTGGAAACTACCATATGGCAATAAACATGGCTACACAGATACAGTACAGCCCCTTTATCACAGTGTTATTAGGCACTAAGAACATTATGTGACAAAAAGAGAGCAGACTGTCTAGGGTTGCCTTGTTGCTGCCTACATATATGAAATATGTTAGCATAATGTTTTGCTTTGCAACCTCAGAGAGATAAGTATCCTTTCTGAAATTGAATAAACAAATATTTCATTACTGTAGTCAGTTTTAATACACAGATCCTTCCATGTGTATGGTTAAAGAACTGATATGAGTCTAAGAGCTAAAGCTGGAATGCTTACAGCCTACGCAAAAGCTCACGGAGTTTCTTACATAGTTAGACTGGTCACATTTCCTTCCGTAGAAGAGATTGCTTACACCATTCTTTTCATGTATTTGGGAACACTGAAGAACTTAGGTTGACATATTTAAAGCAGAAATATTTAAAGCTTGATAGAATATGACACATGTGCTATTTTTTTTTTTTCTCTCTGTTTTTGTTTGTTTTCTGCCACACACATCTGTCTGCAAGCTACAGCGTGCCTCTAATAACGTTAACTGGCCTCTGTTTTCTCTTCTCTTTTGGTATTACGCTTAAAGTGCAGCTACCTGCTGAGACAATAAACATGACTTCCCATGACTTTTCAGTAAATGAAGCTCACTTCTGAGGCCCCAGGGTATAGTCAATCTAAAATATAGATATGAGGGCTGGAATTAGAAATTTCATGATCAGCCAAGTGTACTTATAGCAGCTACATTTTGAAGGGGCATTCTTTCATCTATTAATTATATTCCACTTCCCCCTCTCACCAATACTAGCGACTCATCATTTTACATATTTAATGGAACATGACTAAAAATACATCAGAAAATTAATCGGTATTCATACTGTACCAAAGAATTTTCAGAGTTACCATTTATTTCTTTCAGACAGGCTGCTAAGTCTTGGAAAATCTAGAAACAAAAGGAAAGGACTTACAAAAAAAATTATTATGACAAGATAGCTGCAGGATATAACAGAAAATCAGTGTTCACTGCATAGCGCAGTTCAATATAGAAAGTAATTTCCCAATCTTTTTCTGTATCTTTGGCTGCCTACTTCCTTGCATGTCATATATCACAATACAGATTTTGCAAAGTAGATTGCACAGTGACACTGCCAACCTCTCTGGGCCTCATCTTTAAAGTTAAAAAGATATAGAAATGGAGAGGGAGAAGTATGCTGATTTGTTTTAGTGATACTTTAATTTTGTTGATCCCTCAAAATAAATACAAAAAAGTAGACTCAAGCGAACAGTGTATACTATAAGGAAAACTTATTATTCTACTGCAGTTTTCATCCTAGGTACATCAGAACTTAAGCATTTATTTAAAAAGCCAAGTCCTCCCCCTGTATCTGTGAAAGGACATTCTTTTAAAGTATTACATTTAAAAATGTGATTGCCAATTAGGAGGGCAAAACAGAGGTTTTAAAAAAATAGTATTTGCTTATTTACTCATGGAGAGTTTTTGACCCTAAAAGCCTCACTCATCTGCACTAGGGAAAGTAGGATTTACAACTGCCTGTACTGGAATTAAGACTGACGAAACATGAAAAACTTCAGGAATTTGCTTATGGTGGATTCTCTGGTTTAGACTGCATCATGAAATGCCTGGCTATATTCACCTTTGCTGGAAAGGCTATTAGCATGCATACATCCAAATTAGAGACAGTAAAAAATATTAATTATTGCACATGGAATATCTTTTGAAAATTGACTAGAAATGAGAGAAGATTTTGCTCTTCTCTGAAAATAAATTTATGGATGGGATGGGATGTAATAGGGTAAGAATGAAGAGAAGCTGCTTGTAAAAGATATGAAAGTAGCATATTCTGCGTGGTAGGTAGAAGGAAACAAACCATGAGACTTTGGTTACCCAGATGTGAGGGAAGGGAGGGTATCTAATTTATTTTTAAGTTCAGTGAAAATTAAAGAAAGTGTGCAGAGAATGAAGAATTCTCTGGTTTACTAAAAGAGTATCATCTCAAGATTTTCAGTTTTCCTGGAAGGTATGACCTCAATGTAATGACCCCTGATGACTGGCAAGAAAAGTTATGCACTGAAATGCAGGCCAGGTAACATTTTACTAAATATGTGCATTTTCTGTGTTATAAATAAGAGCACCCTTTAGAAACCCTTAAAGTCAGTCAGTTTGTATCTTCAATTTACCTGCTATGTAGTCTTGAAGAGTTAAATCATGCCCTAAAGATGCCCCCCCTTTATTTTTTTTTTTTAATTTTTTTAATCTGGGGAAATAGATATGACACAAAGACTAAAGCTTTCAAAAGTGTCTAATTTATTAGGGAACCTAAAGATCAGAAATCTGCAAAAGAACTGACTATATAATCAACTATTATTTGGAGAAGAAACTGGAGCTTAACCTTTCTAAGTGCGCTAGTCCTACCATTTAGCACCATATAGTTGCTCCCTCTTGCTTGCTCTAGCCCCATGAATCTTTAATTACTCTATGCAAAGTGGAACAGCTTCAAAAGCAAGAAGTCAGAAGAACTTTGTCCCCAAAAATCTTACAAGCTTGGTGATAAGAGGTATGCAAAGGAAAGATGTTCATATCCTCAGAATCTCCTAGCCAGGGAAGGGTCAGAACTTGAGTTAACTGCTTTCAGGTGAGTGTCTTGGTGTCCTGGTTTCGGCTGGGACAGAGTTAATTTTCTTCCTAGAAGCTGGTATAGTGCTGTGTTTTGCATTTAGGGTGAGAATAATGCTGATAACACACTGATGTTTTAGTTATTGCTAAGCAGTCAAGGACTTCTCAGCTTCTCATATTGGCCAGCCAACGGGGAGGCAGGCGTGCCCAAGAAGCTCGGAGGGAACAGTCAGGACAGCTGGCCCAAACTGGCCAAAGGGATATTCCATGCCATATGACGTCATGCTCAGCATATAAACTGGGGGGGAGTTGGCTGGGGGCACCGCAGTTTGGGAACTAGCTGAGCATTTGTCAGTGGATGGTGAGCAACTGTGCTGTCCATCACTTGTTTTGTATATTCTATTATCATCATCAATCATCATCATCATCATCATCTTACTTTTCTGTCCTGCTAAACTGTTTTTATCTCAACCCATGAGTTTTATTTTTTTCAATTCTCTCCCCCATCCCACTGCGGGAGGCGGAGTAAGCAAGAGATTCTGTGGCTGTTTTAGCTGCCTGCTGGGTTAAACCACAACACTTGCATACCTGCAGGGTTGTTGGAGGAAAGGAAGAAGCGATCACTGTTTGTATAGTATAGCACTATTTTTCAAGAAAGGGCAGATGCATACCTCCAGAACAAATCCACTTCAGGCCAAAGTAAAAAAGTTACGTCTACAAGAAATTCATGATTTTAGACACAGCCTTTTATAATAAATAATTTTAGGAAGCAAGTCCTCAGGAATCATCTCAAATTTATGGGACTCATTTTCAAAAGCACTTAAGAATTTTCATAAACGTTGCTGCTTCTAGATTACATCCTGCGGTATTTTACCTACAACAAAATGCACACAAACCCAAGCAAAATACTGGAATGAGTTGGGAAAATGAAACAGAGCAGGTGATGAGTCTTAAAGTTTTTAAGGTGTTTGGAAAAAGCCGCTATGATCATGTTACAGAATGTAAGTTGCATTGATAAACTTCAGATTGGATAGAAACCCAACAGGGTATTTCAAAGATGCATAGAAAAGACACATAGAAAGATCTGCTTCTGGAACCTTACTCGTGAAATGACAAAGCTTTATCTTTGTGTTCTAGGATAGTCTTCAGTGGAAACCAGGATACAAATAACACTTTAGGCAATGCTAATTCATACCCTTTTCAGGTATTAGCATGTAAAATATTTGATGAGAAAATGATAATCATATAATTTATATTGCTATTTTTATTATTACAGGCCCAAATGGCATAGGGTTTTAACGTTTATGATGTAAATTGCCACCAAAAAGAGGTTTTTCTTTGTGGGAAGCCTAGTGCATTATTTCATTTATTGCTGAAATTTATGTCAATGATATACCACAAAGCTTGCATTTTAATAGGGATAATTAAACAAAATGTCAATCTAGTCATCTATTCCTAAATTGTTTGGAGAATAATCGCTAGGAAAGTTACATGTCTAAAGTAGGTTGCACAGGACTTTCTTACATAGAAAACAAAGCAATATGTTATGGAACATGATCGTTCAGTTTGTCCACTTAAGCATGTAGCACAAAACCCACACTATTGTCACAGAACTGTTGAATGCATAAAAGCATTATTTCTGCCCTAGCAGATAAGGGTGATAACTGATTTTTTTTATTTTTTTTTTTCCCTCGGTTACATTTCAGTGCCCTCTTTCCTCCTTCTCTCTTTACCATTCAGCAGTGTTATACCTTCTCCATAGTCCCACATATGTCTACATACACCTGAGAAAGTACTGCAAATGAAACTGGAAACTAGAAATAAGAAAGCTGATGTAATGTTTCCAGACTGCCAAACATTTATATTTTCAAGAATTTTGTTTTAGTGCATGACATTAATTCACCAGTAAATTTTATTAATTGGAAAAGATCTTAGATTTGGGAAAATCTCATAGATTTCTATTCATTAGATTTTTTTTAAAATTGTTTTTGCTTTTGCAAATAAAGTCTATGAGGATTTGTGGTCAAGTTGTTTTTTTTTTTAGATTAGCCAAAAATATTAATGCAGATTTCTGACACACCTCCCAAATTTTAGGTGGTATTCACCCTAAAATATGAATTTGTCTATGGGTATGTGCTTATTCTTCTTCTTCTTCATCATCATCATTATTATTATTATGTTTTCACTGGGCTTTATTTCAAATTATTATGTTTTCACTGGGCTTTATTTCAAAGTCTGCTTAAATAGTCACTGTATTGGCCTTTATGTATATTAAAAAAACAGACCAAATACATTATTTCTTGTCACTTCTGTACCCTTTACAAACTTTCTGTAATGTATGACCTGCATCACTTAAGTGGACGAGACAGAGGTTAAGACTGAGGTGTTTTAGTGAGTTCTATGTGAAGTTTCCACAGTGCTAACACTTGGCACTATCCGAGATTTAAGTGTGACGTACTTGTATGATTACTGGCATTTACCAAATAGTTTTACGTGAACATATGTTAAAGCTGTGAACTGCCTGTGTGAAAATATTAAAGAAAAGAAAAGAAAAAAGAAAAGAAAAGAGAAAAGAAAAAAGGAAGTGCAAGAGTGAAAGAGAAAAGTCAGAAAGAAAAGTGATAAATAAAGCACTAACTGAATATACAATTACAGGCCAAAGACCAACAAGCCCTAACAGAAGGAAAAGAATTACATTTAATTTTTTTGAAATATGAAGATACAATCTGTCATTGTGCAGGACTGGAGCAGTGAGAATCCAAGTTTGTCAAGGTAACCCAATATTCAAGAAGTCTGGGACTCAGTGGCTGTAAAAAAATGATAGGATATAGGCTTTAAGCAAGAGTGCAAATTAATCTGACATGAAGTGACTATTTCCAGGGGAAATTTGAACAATTGGAGATATAAGTATGAATTATATAGATAAGATAAAAAGTTAAATAATGTCTTTGGCTGTTTTTCCAACAAAGACAGGAAACATGGAAGTTTGGATGGTAGGCTATGAAGTGCAATACTGAAATTTTAAGTAAACACAGTAAAAATCTGGTCTCAGAGCTTTCTGCCCAATTCCATGGTGCCGCTTGCTTGGCATCAAGGGATCCTCCCTGGGCCTGGCATTTGAAACACAATACTTGAAATAATACTGCATTTGAAATACCAAATAACTCAGTTGGCATACCTAAGTAAACATGTAATTAATCATTTAGTCATAATTTAACCCCAATTGTGTAAATAAAAAAAAGCAATAATACTACATATGTTACCTTTGGCTAATACGCTCAAGGTCCTCTGCTATGACAAGAAGTCATGACCAGTGCCATTTAACGGACACGTGCTACACAGTTATGTGTGCATCAATCAGAGTTGCTGTTCACATATTGCCATCCAAATGAGGTGTACTTCTGTGTGCAAAGGCAGGTTTCATGACTAGTTTTATTATGGCTATTTCTTATAAAATTTCATTTTGCAAACTGCTTTTAAAACCATTTAAATATCCATTAACTCTCAGTGCAGTATATAAATTAGAAAATTGCAGAAAATACTCAGTCCAATGAAGGGTTCTCTATGGTCTTGGAAAGTGTGTGTTTCTAGTTAATCATCCAATGATACTGCATTGCCTACTTTGTGTGACTGGTGGGTCATTAATAAAGAAAAGAAATGAAGCCGTAAAGGAACCTCTTTGACACACCCATGTTAATTAGCCTCCCATGTAAGTATTTATTTGCATAGATACTTTGAAATTTTTCATATGTCTTGCAAGTACTATGTTACTATATTTGATCATGTCTTTGAAGCTTTTCATTAAAGATATAATTCTTAATCATTTTCCCAGTGTCAGAACAGAAATTCCTTGCAACTTTGCCTTGCTTATACTGAAAAAAAAGATGTAAAAATGCGCTTTTATGATTCTCTGTTGACAAAAGTAACAGTTTTTGCAAATAATCTTGAAGGAAAATGAGAATCAAATTGACTTTAATTGTCAGGGATTGCTTGAGATCATTTCTTTGAAGACTGGTTGTATTCAAATAACTTGGAAAATGAGGGAGTTTTACATGAGGAAATGAAAAAGCATAACAAATAACAGATGCTGTCAGCAGAATGGCATAGATATTACAGATGAAAAAAGTACCACAGGTTTCATGGACTGGAAAGCGGGTCGCAATGCTGTCAGTTCCATCAGCAAGATGAACAGAAACTCTAGACATTTTCTACCTTGTAATCTTCAGTTTTTAGAAGAAGTCCCTCTGGGTTTTCAGGGTTAAATCCTTTGGCAGTAGCAGATTGTAAGTATACCTCAGCCGCTAGAGAATAACCATTCTGTAAGGAATATATGCTTTGCTGTTCAGACGGGGACCCATAGTAATTTTCTACGCAACCAACCTCCATATAACAAAAGACAGCCACATGCACTGTTGTTATATGCAGCTGCAGATACTTACATTTCTGGCTTTCGATGCCAAGCTACTGTACACTGAGGGATGCAGAGGGGTTAGAAAATGAATGTGTACTTCAGTGATCAGAAACAAAAGATGTTTCCCTAGGAGCAGAAGAAATGCGAGATCTTGCTCCCTCAAGCCCTCACATTTTTACCAAGATTATAGGCAGAATTAGTGAATAAAAGAGAACACACTAGATGATAATAAAAGACATCCTCCCTACAGTTTTCTTTTGCCTGGAGGATGAATTGCTCCAGTGGATGGCCTCACTGCCTTTCATGATGAGGTCAAGAAACTTGCTGTCACTACCACTGTTATGATTAATGATCCGACTGGTAGTGACAGTAATCAAACCATAGTCTCTGGACTACAAACTGATTGTGCTAGTCTCCCAGTGGCTTGAGTCACTACACTGACAGGGGATCTAACTGCTTCTGCTACAGGCATCTTCTTCTGTCCTTCTTGAAGCAAGTTTTCATGAAAGTACAGGTGAAACCAGAATGAGTCGTGACTACTAAGAAGAATAAATCATTAAATTATTTTTTTTAAAACAAAATCACAAAAACCTTTGTAACAATTGGAAAAATACTGCATAATGAATAATTAAACTATTAATAATATAATCCTCTTAAAAGCATAGAACTACTAGTTGAGAAGATTAAGCGTATAACAGCTTTCAGTACAATGAAAGTGGTATAAGGGAAGAAGCTGAGTTCCCTTCTGCCTTTCTCCCTTCTTTTTTCTAACAGATTTTCAGCACATTCACTTTAATTATATTTTAATAAATGTTCATTAGTTGAGCATACAAAAATATCTGTATATAAGGATTAGTAGGTAAAAGGTTAGTATAAAAAATGTCACATGGGCTAAACAATGGTAAGGATTAAAAGGTTAACTTTTGAAACTGGGATGACGGCGAAGTCTGCTGAAAACCAGAAGGTGAAGACAGAATACTGAAAAGGAGAGGACAGTTGAAAAGAAAAAGACCGATAATAAGGTTATACAAAAATAACAATGGAAAAATCTATTAAACCTGCTATATTCTCAGAAAACATTTTCAACTTCGATCTGGTTAAATGCTGTCTAAATTAATTCTTTGAATCACACAGAAGATACAGTACTAGAAATAGAAAGTACTTATTCTTGTATTTAGTTAATAAGTCAACTCCTATTTTCTGTTTCTCATGATTTCAAATTGTCTCTCCAGGCCTACCCCATGGTAGGAGTTTTAACACATCGTGCTGCCATGAGGGAGACGAGGCTGGAAGGAAATGATGAACATTGGCATTGGCAGGTCAAAAGGGAGCACATGCAGAAAATGATACTCTATTTGTGAAGGGAGCAAGTGAAAGATCACTGGAGGCAGCCTAACAGACTGCAGGCTTCCCAGGCTGTCCGGGAATAACTTTCAGGGTTGGTTTTTTTGCATAGCACAACTTCGCTAGTACACGTAGTCAGCCACAGATGCAAGTCTTGGCGGGTGAACTTCTCAGTTGTATCAGGAGGGTGCCCAGCTGGTTTGTAGGGAGGAGCTGAGTGAGCTGGATTAGGCAGGACAATGGGTTTTAATTGTGGGAAGACAACAGTCTTGCCTTGTTCTAACATACTGGGCTTTGGACAGATGCTGCTATGCAGGTGTGGTCTCTGTGTAAAAGACTGTTTGATGTGGAGAAGTCCATAAGCTATGTAATGTCTGCTTCAGGGAGCTGTGACCCCAATCCCTTGCCTTGACAGAACCAATTTGCTGGCTAGTATTGTATTTAGTATGATTTATTTATTTATTTATTTATTTATATAAATAAAATAATTAACATACCCCCACATCACACCACCACCACCACCACCCCTCCCCCCGAACAATTCTTACCAGGGCTTGGCGGGGTGGGGCGAAGAGGACGAAAAGGTATGATACCCAAATCTCCAGGTGTAACATTGTCCTCCAAAGGCAGTCCAGGTACAATAACCAGTCTAGCACAAAAAAACCCGTGTACAAACAACAAAGGCTTTGATACCTTTTACTACCATGAAGAAAAAAAATGTGAGATAGATTTCACTCTGATGTTAAGCTCTTTTATTGCAGTTCAGAAAATAATTCTGTTCCCTTTCACAGTGTTTTACTTGAATAATCATCTACCAGATAGACATTGACCACTTTGTCATAGAAGGGAAGAATGTATGTTTCACTTTAAATTAATCTTATCAGCAAAACATTCATGGAAAAGAGCTGAACCACATTTATTTGCTACTAAGCACTAGCTCAGAGAACTACATTTTAATCTCATTATAATATGACCTTCCAAAGTCATAAGCTTTGTTGCTCAGCTCTTTTTGGCATGGAGGAGAGAACGCTTGCTTTGTTTTGTTCTTAACTTTAACTGTATTTAAGGTATGCAGAAGAAGATGCACAGAGTCCAATATTTAGTTTGCCTAGATAAAATGTGGATGGGGATGGGGACGGGAGTGAAGGCAAGAGCAATAATAAGCTTTAATATGGATATGAAAATAGCCTTCATAAAACAAGGATAAACAACATTGCGGTCTAATTTACCCCCACATAAAATGCAAAATAGAACTCTGAGTGTAATAAAACATTAGTATCTTTATTGCCAGCATAATCTTAACTAATCTTTTCTTACATTATTTCTATAGTTACAGTAATTCATCTGCATGAAATTTGACTGAATAAGGTTAGCCTTGCAATTGAAACTACACCAATTTTTCCCTCCCTTCTATTCACGAAATCCTTCATTAATATTTGCATATGTTCCTAAGTCGGTCCCAGGCAGGATCAGCCTCTAGCCTCCTCAGAATGTCAGCAGCCCAAAACAGTTTTCTTCTGAACATCCCCTTCCTTTGTAATACACAAATACAATCTTCTGGGGCTCTGTAATTATCCAAAATGAGCTTTACTGTTGCAAATTACTTCAGCACCCCTATTATTTATCTGTCGTAAACACACTTTATAATATTTATATTCCTATTAGAACTTCCACTAATAATGAACTGACAGTACATAAATATTTACATGATAGTACACGGACAAATGCTTGATACCCTTATATTAGTTATGTTTCTCGTTCTCCCTATCACATTTGGAAAAAAACCCTAAACCTTGGCAATTTGCCGTGTTCACAAAAATACCTTCGAAAATGGCTCAGAACATTAACAGAGCTTCACATTTGCCACACTTTTCTTTAAAAGAATGGCATTCCTTCATACTTATGCAGTCTGGGTTATTGCTTCTTCACATTATGCATCATTACTGTGAGTAGGTGTCTTATCAGCAGCTCCAGTTGTTGTGGAGACGACTGGAATTAAGCACTGGAAGCTTTTTATTTATCTTACATGCTTTATTCCTACAAGATTTTCAGCATATAAGCTTCTTTGTTCAGCTCAGAATTGGATACATTGCCAGGCATTGTAAAATTTACATCTTTCTTTTTTTTTGTATTTGTTCCTAAATTGGATTGAAAACAAAGTATAGCTTTAATTAAAGCTCTGCTTAACAATAGACAATTTTTCCATGCAGTAGAATTTCTGATCAGTTGTGAGGATTTTGCAAAGGCCTAATAGGTGACATTCGCCACTTAGCTGCAAGTAGAACTTCAATATGCTTACCTGTGCTAAGTGTCTGACTGACAATATTCGCACAAAGAAAACTGTAATAATGCTGTTGAAATACTGACTTAGCCAACAAAAGCCATGGAACTTAAACTGAAGGTTACTTTAAACTGAGTATGATACATGTCCTGGTTTCACCTGAGAGGGTTCATTTTCTTCACAGTAGCTAGTATGGGGCTATGTTTTGGATTTGTGCTGGAAACAGCGTTGATAATACAGAGATGTTTTTGTTACAGGGACCTGTTGTTGTTGAGCAGTGCTTACACAGAGCCAAGGCCTTTTCTGCTTCTCACACCACCCTGCCAGTGGGACGGCTGGGGGTGCACAAGGAGTTGGGAGGGGACATAGACAGAACAGCTGACCCCAACTGACCAAAGGGATATTCCATACCATGTGACATCATGCTCAGTATAAAAGGGGGGCTAGCTGGGGACAGGGGCAGCAGCTCCAGGACACGTGGCTCAGGGACAGTCCAGTTTCAGGACAGGTCTGAGCGTGCGGTCTGAGTTGTACGGTCCTTGGGTGAGAAACTGCATTGTGTATCACCAGTTTCATATACTCTGTTAAGTACTCTTTTGCTTTGTTTTGTTTTGTTTTCCCCTCTCCCTTTGCTATCCCAGTAAACTGTCCTTATACCAACCCACCAGGTCTTGCCTTTTCCTTCCCATTCTCCTCCCCATCCCACTGAGCGGAGGGAAGGGTGGGGGAAAGGAGGAGGTGGGGGGGGAGAGTGAGTGGCTGCGTGGTGCTCAGCTGCTGGCTGGGGCTAAACCACGACAATATGTAATAACTTACAATTTCAAAAGATAAATGTTGAGGTTTAGAGAAGCAAAGGGGAAGACAGGGAAGACAGGGAAGACAGGGAAGGAAGGAAGGAAGGAAGGAAGGAAGGAAGGAAGGAAGGAAGGAAGGAAGGAAGGAAGGAAGGAAGGAAGGAAGGAAGGAAGACAGGGAAGGAAGGAAGGAAGGAAGGAAGGAAGGAAGGAAGGAAGGAAGGAAGGAAGGGAAGGAAGGAAGGAAGGAAGGAAGGAAGGAAGGAAGGAAGGAAGGAAGGAAGGAAGGAAGGAAGGAATACCTAGGGTCTACCATTCTTCATCAAAACTATTTTGCATAACAGGAACACTCACCAAGTTTGGAAGCACAGAATTAAAAATAAATGTCAACCTTTCTATCAAGGCTGATTCTACACTATTTATACTGTAGATGACAAAAGGATGAAAACCAAAAATCCAAGCAAACTTACTGGTCAGATGCACGCATTGTTTGGAAAAAAAAATTGAATGTCTGTTAAAAGCTGTTCAATAAATGTTCCCATTCCAAAGATGGACTGAGGCTTTTTTTTCCTTCCTTTCCTCAATACTTGTCAGAAGATGTCTGTAGTTCAAACACAAATTTGCTGTTGCCTGATGAAACTGAAGATACTTGTTGTTTGAAGTAGTTCCCCACAATATTGTGCTTATTCTAGAAGTGATAATGTGTGAGAAAAGCATAGACACTTCCCAGTCCCCAGTGAACAAAGGACCAATGATTATAGCTTTCAGGAGGGCTGTCAGGAACATCTAAAGTGCCTGTACAAGATACTTCATCTGTAACATGTTTACATGCCAGTAACCTAGTGGATCTGCTTTGAAGAGCTGAGCAATAGACTGTTTGGGAGAAGACTGAGAGTGGAAGAAGATCAGCCAGGATTCCCCACTGGGGTCAGGGAGAGACAATATCAAAGAAGTTACCCAACCAAGTATTACTGCAAATTGTCTAATTTCTAAGTACACTGAATTATACTGTTGTACCTGTCACAGAAAATGTGTCCTGCAGATGCAGGGCATCAGCTTCCTACGAAGGCTGTTCCTATTGCTGAGTCATTCACATGCTAAAATGGAAAATAATGGGGAAAAAAAGAGAAAGATGCTGTTACAAAATCTGTCACAAAGGGAATGAGTTGATACAGAAGCCCGTGATAACAAAGTGCATTCTATTGCATGGGAAAAGCGTAAGATAATTTTTGAGGTATCGAGTGTTTTTCTAGTCTGTAACAACTGCCTGATACTATCTTTTTAGCTGTATTATATCAAGAGTTGGTGCAGATGCTACAGTGAAAAGGAACGTTATCATGCTGCTGTATCAAATGGATAGACTGCTCAACAGAGACATAGCCTCACTTAAGAGCAGGTCAGTGCCCAGAACACTGGGCTGCACAGCCACCACAGTAAGACTGAGGGACAGGACATGTCTTTCACTATTTCCATGTAAATTTCATGTATTTTACTCTTTGATCTGTGCTTTAACAAAAAAATTAAAGAATGTCCACAAGTAGAATGAACTGAGATGTTTGAAACAGGGAGTAAATGTAGCTTTACTACTGCTTTTTAGTCCAGAAAAGCCCAAGAAGTTTTATACAGCAAAGAAATAATGTAACTTAGGAAATTAATTTTTGCTTAACCACAACACAAAGAAAATCAAATGTACTTTCAAAAATCAGAAATAAATCAAAAATACTTCTAAACACACACAAAATGTCTAATGGTATTTACAGTATTTTCATAGAATCATAGAATGATAGAATGGTTTGGGTTGGAAGGGACCTCAAAGATCATCTAGTTCCAACCCCCCTGCCATGGGCAGGGACACCCTCCACTAGACCACGTTGCCCAAAGCCTCATCCAACCTGGCCTTCAACACTTCCTAGATCATTAAAATACATATATGCTGCTTCTGTAACTACTAGTGCATCACTTTTACAATACTATCTTCATTTCTCTAAAAGATTCAGGATGTTTGTCTCTTCGCCAAAACTCTCCTTCTTTCATCCATCTATTCTACTATATTCAGTATAATTCCAAATACAGAAAAAGAAACTTACAGAAGACTAACAGGTATCACACTGTTTAAGTTTCATGTTCTGTTCAGACAAAATACCTTGTCTTTCTGGCAAGTATGTTTTCAGGTAGGTATTGCAGAAGTACCCAAACAATCAAGGTCTAGGAAACAGGTAAAAACAAGAACTACAATATTAGATTAGACCCACAGTTCATCTAGTCCTATATCTTTTCTCCTGCAATGGCTTACACCAAAGTAAAAAACTCGCACAGTAGACAGATGCCATACAATCTGCTCCACTTATGTCTCCTTGAATTTCACAGAATCACAGAATGGTAGGGGTTGGAAGGGACCTCTAGAGATCATCTAGTCCAATACCCCAGCTAAAGCAGGATCACATAGAGCAGGTTGCACAGGATGGCGTCCAGGCAGGTTTTGAATATCTCCAGAGAAGGAGACTCCACAACCTCTCTGGGCAACCTGTTGCTTGGTCACCCTCAAAGTGAAGAAGTTTTTCCTCATATGCAAACAGAACTTCCTATGTTCCAGTTTGCGCACATTGCCCCTTGTCTGGTCACTGGGCACCACTGAGAAGAGTCTGGCCCCTTTTTCTAGACATCCATTCTTTAGATATTTATTATTGTTTATTTCAAATAGCTACACCTTGTTTTAAACCCTGAAAAAGGTGAATACAGTGGCCACCAATCTCATATGGATACACGAAAACAAATGAAAAAAACCTATTTTTTTTTTTCTGATGGGCTTTTCATTGGTCAAATGCAGTGAGAAAAGATATTGGATTACATTATAGATAAATCAGATGCCAAATGTAATTTCTGAAATGGAGAATATTTTTAGATTTTATGACAGAAAAAAAAATATGGCTCTAAAATGGGTAATCTTCTATTTCACTAAATGTGCTCCCTGACTGAGACCTCGTACGCCAAGCTTCAGCCTGAAGCAAATTGTTATAGCCGAGCTATTAACTTCTAAAAATAGGGGGATGTAATGGAAACATTAAGAATCCCGCTATTGGGCACAACCACAGTCCAGGGGAGGATGAAACAACACTCCTTTATTTTTCCTTCTTTACTTCATCACATTAGTGCAGTTTGTGGCACTGAACTGTGTCTATGCCAAATGTGTTTTGTTTAGCTAGTTTCCTTCTAAACAGCAGCTTATGATGTCGATATTTAATATCTCTCTCCCCCTCTCTCTTGTTATTAAAGAAACTTAATAGCAGCCAAATACTTCAGGTCAGGCACTTGCCATTTGTGACTCAGTACTTAAAAAAGGTGCTACTTCCTGGGGGAGAGAACAGACTGGAGGATCGCAAGAGTGGTCTGAAATTAAAATGCTTTGCAAAAGGTTTTTGCATTTTCACTTGAACCCTTTTGAGAAACAGAATAGTAGAGTGAACATTTTGTAACAAAAAGGGGCAGCAGTGATTTACTTTTCTGTCATGAACCGTGCATTCTCTATGTTTTATTGCAGTGTACAACATTTCTCATCATCTGCTGTTTATTTTACATTCAGCACTGTAAAACCAAAAAAGCACTGACTCACGAGTCAGCAGGTGGGTGCCCCTCTTCAGAGTCATTCCATGCTTTTTTGCCAAACCATTTAGCACATCTGTAGCCTTCACTAAATCATTTTTAAAAGTAATATTGGTAATAAGAGTCAGAGAGCCTTGAAAGGTATGTGTGGTATGTGTTCTGCAAACAGGCTCTCAACAAAAATCCCCAGAGCTAGGAACAACAGTAAAAATCATCTCAAAGGAGCAGTAGAGTGGAGAAAATGGATCTTGGTATAGAGGACATGCTATTTATGGAGGTCAATCTGCATCAGCGACATAACATTTCAGGGCTATTCAGCTATAAACACATTCTCATGAGTCGTGCAGGGTTTTAAAGAAGAGATCAAAAGATGAGCACACAGAATGAGCGTGTATGAGTGCTTCTATCCCAAACCCTAACAGATTGCTTTTGTACTCTGCCCACAGTGGGCTGTGTTGCAATCGAGGCAAAGGCAAACTGGAAAACAGGCTTTAGCACTTCAGAAGCACTAACTAAATCAGTACACTCGGGTCCCAGAAAATGTATTTGCAATGCAGGAATTTTCAGAAGTGTCAAGGAGACTTAGAATCTAGTGCCCATGTTCCTGAGTCACCTGGACAGTCCAAAAGTTACCCCCAGTACTCCTGCTCAGCAGACTACTAATTCTGCAAACGTTACACTGCAGGTAGATACCCATCTGGATACAGGGAATCTGTTAAAAACAAGTTAAAGTCTCTTGCAGTGTGTATGGCACAGGTTTGCCCTTATGCATAAGCCTGCAGAACTACACAATTCAGTATTGCTTACATGACTAGGTGACTTCTTAGAGCATTTTGCTTGCTTGCGGGGGCAAGAGATTAGTTTTTCAGAGCTTAAATGCCTAACTATTTGAATCCTACTTCTAAATCTATCTCAATCCCTTTGGTAATACTTTGGTTATTTGAGAAACAGGGTAATTACTTGTCATGCTGGACTGTCCCATGTGTTTTTCAGAAACCTTATTGGCTTCTGCAACAGCATTTTCTGGACATTTTCTAGGTTCTAAGAGTGCTGTTCCAATTGCCACCATACTATGCTTCCAATTATCTGGTCATCTCAGCAAGACTGCCTTATTTGCTTGCCCAGGAGCAGAATGCGACACAGACACAGACCAGAAGCAGCATGTGACAGTTGTAAAACTTCTTCTATTGATTTCTGCAAATATAGTTTAGACAATACATGGAACAGTCCCAAAAAAAGTTTCCATTTCTGTTCAGTCTCAAGAATATGAATGTTTATCTGTCTCCAGAACTTTCTTGATTTAGTCCCTGTTGGCACAAGGAAGTTCCAGGGAATCTGATAATGGAAAACTCACTTGTATGTGACATGGAATTTGCAAAGTTTATCGAAATATTTGTTACTTCCTATTTGAAGAAATATTGACTAGAGCTTGAAATACTGAAACTGTTGGCCTGGATACTGGATTTCAGTAAATATGCAATTCTTCATATTTTAAAAAGATTATATTCTACAGAAAAAGACATCTGATTTTCTACAGTTTCAAATGCTGAAGTTACTTTAATTTCTTTAGTATGTTATGGGCACTTTGTGCAGTGCTGCCTCTTATATGCTTGTTCTGTGACATCCAAAGCAAAACAGATGCAACAAAGCAACTAAGTATGTGGGCCCCCTCCAGAATGATACGAGAGCCCTGGTTACCCAGAATATGGAGAAGGATGAAGTACTCAATGACTTTTTTGCCTCAGTCTTCACTGGCAAGTGCTCTAGCCACACCACTCAAGTCACTGAAGGCAAAGGCAGGGACTGGGAGAAGGAAGAAACGTCCACTGTAGGAGGAGATCAGGTCTGAGACCATCTAAGGAACCTGAACGTGCACAAATCCATGGGACCTGATGAGATGCATCCACTGGTCCTGAGGGAACTGGCAGATGAAGTTGCTAAGCCACTCTCCATCATATTCGAGAAGTCTTGGCAGTCCAGTGAAGTTCCCACTGACTGGAGAAGGGAAAGCCTAACTCCCATCTTTAAAAAGGGAAATAAGGAATATCCGAGGAACTAGAGACCGGTCAGTCTCACATCTGTTCCTGTCAAGATCATGGAGCAGACCCTCCTGGAGACTATGCTCAGGCACATGGGAAATAAGGAGGTGATTGGTGACAGCCAACATGGCTTCACTGAGGGCAAATCGTGCCTGACAAATTTGGTGGCCTTCTATGATGGGGTTACAGTGTTGATGGATAAGGGAAGGGCAACTGATGTCATCTACCTGGACTTGTGCAAGGCATTTGACACTGTCCTGCATGACATCCTTGTCTCTAAATTGGATTCGATGGATGGACCACTTGGTGGATAAGGAATTGGCTGGATGGTCGCACTCAAAGAGTTGCAGTCAACGGCTCAATGTCCGAGTGGAGACCAGTGATGAGTGGCATTACTCAGCTGTCAACACGCTGGAGGGAAGGGATGCTGCCCAGAGGGACCTTGACAGGCTGGAGAGGTGGGCCCATGTGCACCTCATGAAGTTCAACAAGGTCAAGTGCAAGGTCCTGCACATGGGTCGGCACAATCCTAAGCACAACTACAGGCTGGGTGGACAATGGATTGAGAGCAGCCCTGAGGGGGACTCAGGGGTGTTGGTGAATGACAAGCTCAACGTGACCTGGCAATGTGCGCTTGCAGCCCAGAAAGCCAACTATATCCTGAGCCAACCATATCCAACATATGAAGGACATTGGAGCTGTTGGAGTGAGTCCAGAGGAGGGCCACGAAGATGACCAGAGGGCTGGAGCACCTCTCCTATGAGGACAGGCTGAGAGAGTTGGGGTTGTTCAGCCTGGAGAAGAGAAGGCTCCAGGGACACTTTATTGCAGCCCTCCAGTATCCAAAGGGGGCATACAGGAAAGATGGGGAGGTATTGTTTACAAGGGCATGTAGTGATAGGATGAGGACTAATGGCTTTGAACTGACAGAAGGTAGATTTAGATTAGATGTAAGGAATAAATTCTTTACTGTGAGGGTGGTGAGGCACTGGAACTGGCTGCCCAGAGAGGTTGTGGATGCCCCCTCCCTGGAAGTGTTCAAGGCAAGGTTGGATGGGGCTCTGGGCAACCTGGTCTAGTGGAGGGTGTCCCTGCTCATGGCAAGGGCGTTGGAACTAGATGATCTTTAAGGTCCCTTCCAACACAAAGCATTCTATGATTCTACGATTCTATGATTCTATGATTCTATGATTCTATGATTCTATGATTTTGATGGCTTGAACACTGAAATACCAGATCTGCCTCATGAGCTGAAATGTGATGAATATGAGATAAGAGACATGGAATCCACAAAATAATGCTGAACAGAACATGTTGCAAAAAAAAGAGAATAAAGAAAAAAAAATAAAATCTAGACATGCTGGAGGGATACCGAAAAAGAGTGAGAAAGGAAAATGGAGAAACTAGAGAAACCAAGGAATTTTAATGTAAAGGAAAAATATCAGTTAATTTTTAAATAACATTTAAACTGGAAAGCTTCTTGCAAATTAAACAACATGCTCCAAATTCACCAGTGACATGATTCCACAAGGGCAGTTATAACAGATAGGTGTAAATCAGTTCAATTAACTCAAAGTAATGGATACACCAGATGTAATTTAATAAGCCAAAATATAAATAGAAAATATGTTTTGATAATAACAGATAGTAATTGATAGGCATTTCTTTAGAATGGATGGGTAGGTAAAAATTAAAAAAAAAAAGGCAAAACAATAAACTACTTTGTAGATACATTTTCAGACAGACCAGAACTACCTGTTCTGTACGCACAAGAGAGCAGTGCAGCTTTATGGGGCACAAGCATTCACCTAAGATACCACGTTAGCATACAGGACATTGGTCCTAGTTAGTGCAGACAGAATTCATGTCATGTCCTTTTCCTCCTTGCCTCCACTCATGCGGCAGTGGCCAAGAAGGTACAGGAGAGCTCCATTTGTGTGCTGTTGTTGTTCATGATCATGACAATAAAAGAGTTCACTTCCTGGCAACTGATTGTGCTCTGCAAATACAACAGTAAAAATTTGTTTAAGGGAAGAAAGAAATGCTCTGAAGAGGATCCAGGAGTAATACAATCATGAGAGAAATCAAATACCCTTGAGACAAGAATTTCCTCCTGTTGGTTTGAAGAGGAAACAGTATTATTGTAAACATTTCACTTGGAATGGAGAACAGATGACAAACTCAGAAAATTTCAGCCTTACCTGCAGCTGAACAGCCAGTATTAACAGTGATTTTACAATACAGGACTGTAATGACTGTGTTAGCCATTATCAGACATATTTCGTTATTTCAGGTCCTCAGATTGTCCCACTAAGCAGCTACCACTCCTCACTAGATCCTACCTCTTTAATACTGGCTTTGGTTTTTAGACATAGTCTATGTCTCTTCAAAACCTTGTAGCTTGTACCATCATTTACACCTCTACAAACTGAGTGCCACACATGCAAAAAATACTCCCAGACTGTCCTGACAAGTTATCCTTTTTTTTTTTTTTTCATTATTATCTATACAGAAAAGATATCATCTCAGTGTCACTGAGCATATTAGCTACCTTCAGTGAAGCCTGAAGGAGGACAGATCCCTTAAGTCTATTTGTAAACTGATTCTAGTGCCCAAGTACGAAATGAGTGTGCTTCCCACTTTAAGGTACACTAGCACTTTAGGAGCAATAGAAGCTGCCTTTCCCTTTCCAGACAGTTGGCTGATTTGCTCAGAGGAGGCTTTCAAAAAGTGACTTCGAAGCACAAGTACCATTGAAAGCTAATTAAACGTGTTTCTATTCCACTTAGACATTTTTGAAAATCCCAATCCTCTAAGTTCATACAGAAATTTAAGTGTCTGATTGTGACTTAATGTATCTAAACAGAGTGCCTAGAAGTTGCTGAGCCTCATATTCTATGCTCAGATACTATCTTGTGGCGGAAGTGCCTCATATCCCTCTGGTACCTAAATTTCTGATACACAGTCACACAGACATCTATATAGTTACCTATAGATTCTCATATGTATTTGACCAAACACTAATCTTGCTGAGTGGCTCAGAGCCCTGGGTCTTTCCTACACTCAGGAAGACTTCTCATCATTTCCGTGGGGGGAACAGTTTTATAGTCTATTGAATCTAATTAATCAATTGGGCAAAAAAGAGAAAGAGAAAATAAATCATTGATTTTGGGGTTGGTGGTTCAAACTCTCACCTGGGATCTAGGAATTCTTTGGTGGGTTTTGGGTTTGGTGGTTTTGGTTGGGTTTTGGTTGGACTTTTTTTGAATATGCAATTATTTATTAAAAAAAATAATAGCTTGGAGAGGGAATAATGAAATTATTCATTCCCCTCAGACTGTTGTTTTGGGCGAAGAGGTTTCTTGGGCTGTAGGAAGCCTGGATTTATGTTTCTTCTCTAAGCTAAGCCACTGAGGCTTGAAGATAAGGCTCAGCCCTGTCCCAGTGACTGCTGTATTGGATATCCAAAAGTGTCAGGGAAGTCTTCGCTTGCCTCCCAGGAGAAACAGCTGGCCATAAGTACTTAATTCTAGAAAGTTCATAGCTGACAATCTGTTATCAGAGGAATTTCCAGTGGGAAATCACTGCCTTCCTGTGTTCTGGAATATGATGTCTGACCACATTCAACTCTCAGGGGTTAGACCCTGTCTCTATTTCCAGCTTCTCAGAGCAACTAACCTGCTCAAGCAGCTGATTCCTGCTTATTTAATTTTTTTAAGTTTATCTCTCATCTTGTCATTATAGGCAGAAAATGCTTGTGGATTTGCAGGAATGGGAAGGGTGCAGTTTATTTTTTGAAAGAATCTATTGAAATCATGGGCCTATGGCTCTGTACTTACCTAACATAAACATCTGTCTGCTTTTCAGAAATAAATACAAAGAATTTCTAAAAATCTTCCATTTTGTTACTTCTGAGTGACAATTTTGCCATCGAAGCAGTGAATTGTATTTTAACACTTGGCAGAACTCAATGATCTGTTGCAGAAGAGAATCCTAACCTCTCCCGAGAGCACAGCGGGGCAAGCGTGGCCAACTCCCTCACTTCAAGTTTAAAGAACAAGTCGGTAGAACCACTGTAACATTTCTACCACAAGGATAAGCTTAAAAGAAAATCCAGTTAGGTGTACAACACAGGTGTTTAATCTTGATGTAAGAGAGACACAGATGGTGTTTCAAAATTGACATTTTCTAGCCAAAAGGTGGATTTCTCTGGGTTGCAAGCCCTTACGATGTGTCTTCCCCCAACTAACCTCAACAGAGTATAGCATTATGATCAACAGCCAGCACTTCTTTTGCTAGTACATTCAGATTCAAATCTGAATCTTTTGTTGTCTGTGATCAAAATGCCAAAAAAAAAAAAAAATTACAGTTGCTACTGTTATTTCCGTTAGGGTTAATAGTATTATTCTGTACATTATTACTCTAATTTGCAGAGGTTAAAGAAAAAAATTTCATCATGCTAACAAGCATCTAATTCAGTAAGGAAATTTATCTCATTAGAACTGCATTTAAAGATTTAGTGAAGCTATTAGTGATTATTTTTCTGGCGCCCATAAAGATATTTTTTCTGAAAAAAAATCAACCGAAGTTATGCAGTTTTAATTATCATCTCCTTCAGTGTAAGAACACCAAAGGATGGAAATGTAACACTAAATGTAATAAAAAAGCAACAGTGTTCGGATAATATTGCAGAAGAAATCGAATATTGCGAAGCATGGAATTACACACCAGAAATCTCATATAAATTTAAATGAAAAGTTCTAATGGGAGGCCTTTTAATCTAATGAAAACATATGAATTTCCAAAGGACAATGTCTCTCATTTAAGCTATCAAATTTGATAAAATGCTTTCAGAAAGGTTTAGGTCTAATTGTATTTTCAAAAAATAACAGTTGACAGAGAAATGTAATAATCTTCTTGAAGAGACCCAACAGAAAAATCATTAAACCAGGATGCTACAGCAGAGAAAATGAGGCTGATATGTGCCTTGTTTACCAGAGTAGGAACACATTCAGCAAAGTACATATTGAAACATCAAACTTGTTTTATCAGTATTGTTTCATCAGTATATTGAATGTTCAAATGACTACTTCTTGAAATATCCTTTCTTCATGACTCGTCAAGTTTGACTATCTACAATTAATCCAACACATACCTATAAGCCAATGTAACACTAAACAATGACTTTTACTCAGATACACTTCTTTCAGTGACATATATTCATATTAGTTAATTAATTAATTAGACACTGTTTGGTAAATGATCTGACATTATTTCTCCTGTTTATAGCAATGATAAATGAAACAATTTATGCTTGCATAGTTCGATATATTTGGATCCTAGGGTTATTTCTTTAGGCTTTCTGGCACGGTTAAAAACCTGTTTCTAATTTATCCCTCTTTTCTAAGCACGCCTTAATAAAATGAATGCAATGAGTAATAATGCCTGATGATACCATAATACTATTCATCATGTTTGTTAAATAAGTATGTATTACCTGAATTGTTTATAACAAATAAAAACTATTTGGAGAGGTGAAGAGTTCTGTATATGTGAAAGACTCTTTTACTCTCAAAAAATGTGAAATTATAATTTTCCTTAGATAAAAGGAAAGCAGTGCTCTCCTTCAGCATTATGATGTACTAGTTGAGTTGAGATTTTAGCACGTATTTTTATACTAACTACACTGTTTCATAATATGATTAAATGTACGTTGTTTGCTCCCAATCTGATATTATTTTTAAAAATGCAGGGAATGTTTGGGTCTATAACCAAATTTGAAGAAGCACAGGCATTATCCACTTTTGTTCTCTGAACCATCTTAGAGCTAATTTTGCCTTCAAGCAGACTTCTGATACAATTAGCTATATAAGTTTTAAATATCAAAGAATATTCTAGACTTATTCTGTTTGAATTATACGCTAGATCTTGAAGAAAGTTTTAAAGGACTTAGCTCATTGGAAGTCATTATGCTTTTCATGGGCAGTCAGAACAAATGTTATTAAAATGAATATCTCAGTGAGATTCAATTATTTATCACAGGTTTTGCTTATAATGATACCACTTTCCTTTTTTACATCCTGACAAAAATTTGTATGAAATAATAGTTATTCACAAGCTAGTATTTTTTGACTTCAGCAAAGAAAAAGATTTTCCTTTGCCTCATGGATTTTCTTTTTTCTTTTGCTATGCTTTCTGAAGAGGGATTCAGTTTTTGTGTTGAAAGGGTTTTTCAGAATTAGGTTTCCAGAAGGGGATAGTAGATGTGAGTAATTTGAAATTAACTCTTTCTTCCTAATGCCTACAGCTGGACACACTGAATTCAAGTCTACAAAACTAATATTAACTTCAGGACTACAGGAAAAGCATAGCCCACAAGCTCTGAGTATGCTATTATGAAGCAAGGTACATATGTAGGTTCCCAATGACATGTTGTCCAGGTCTAAAGTAACTGAAAATGCTTCCTCAAATTCACTCTATAAATTAGTTACTAACAATTAAGCAAAATCACTGTGTATTTATAAGCAGTGTTCTTATGGGATTGTAGCTACTTTAAAAAGCAAGATATGTTTTATCATGTCCATTTTCAAGTATGAAAAATAATGCTTAAATATGTGCTATAATCTTCCTTTGCATTCAATTACTCTTTACCGATATGTTACTAAAAGTCAAGATTTCCTACATAGTCTTGTTCATCAGATCATGAAAACAGCCCATTCTTCTTAGCAGACCACAGCAGTCTAAAGTCAAAAGTTCCAATCTGTACATATCAGTGGACTTTTTAACAAGCCCAGAAAAACATTCAGACATGTATGCAATTGTGTGAACAAAAATTTGTGCAATCTTTTCATCTAGAGATTACATTCATGGAAGTAATTCCAAGTTTTGGAAAAGTGGAACGTTTTTATTGTCAGTCTGTTCTTCAGCATCCTTCTAGTATTCCTTTCAGATGCAAATTTCCATTCCTTACTGCTGTTCTCCCTTCCTTTCATCAAGATTGAGATCCTTAAGTTATTAACACACATACTAATTGCCTTACATATGCACATATACCTTAGTGAGGTGACAGGCTGCCTCTCCAGTTCTGGTGACGACCCTGACTGTCCCAGCTCAGCCCAGCCTGGCTGACCATACTGTGTTCTGTGAGGTACAATATCCTTTTCCATCCCATGAGGCAATGTTCAAGAAACATTTACAAACTTTTGCATACACAAAATTTTACATATCCTTGGATGAGAGTTTGTATACCTGCTTCATCTGCCTGCTCAACGTTCGTTGTATTTCCTGTTCTTCAAGAGTAATGTGACTGAGCAGCCAAGGTGAAAGCTGCCAGTTTATCTTTTCTTGACTTCCATATGCTGCACCCATACGACCACTCTGTGAGGGGAACAGTGCCCCTTCCCAGAGGAGATGAAAGGGCAGCAGAAGAACTTGTGAGCCACCTGCAGGAGTAAGGAGCAGAATGCTGTTAAGAAGACCTGGGAGCGGACATGCAGCCAAACTTAGGGGTGACAGAAACAAAGTGATATTAGGCATTCTGTAGACTTTGTTGTAAGCCAGAAACTGGACTAAAAATAAACCTTAAGGAAAGAATTTACCCTGAGAGTACAACGGTGGGGGAGGAGGTTTGTTTGCAATTTATATTTTAATTTGTCATATCTAACAGATCTGACTTTTGCTATTAGATTGCTCATACCAGTTTACATCATAATAAAATGCAGCTTTACAGAAACAAAGTTCTTTTAGTTTCATGAATGCTGCAGGAGTAGTGCTGAGGCCACGGCACATGAAAGCTTCAGCCAGCTTAGCGTCCTTACACCCACCACAATTTCCCCTGCCCTCTGCCACGCGTATCTCCAAGTTTTCATAAACAAACATTCTTCTATAATCTTTTCTCATATAAATCTCTGAGGAAACTGACCAGCGGAGGACACAGTAGAAATTGGGCATGCTACATATACCCTAAATATCATATTTTTTGAAATTGAAATTGAAATTGTAGAAGGCAAACACACTCACAGAGAAGAGACTGACAGTCAGGTGCTTTGTAAATCAGCGTGGATGTAAGTCTATTCATATTTAGCTCCAGAGCTAAATTTAAGTCCATGGCCACCACACACTTAGCAGTATAGATATAGTCATTAAATCTCAGAGATCAGACAGGGATCTTTTGGACAATTAGACAACTACAGTTGAGCAGCCTATTTTTTTCTTGTAAACAACCAAATGTGATTGATTTAACTTCAAGAGAGATTCCTTCTTTAACGTTTTAAAAAAGTCCATTTTCAACATTTCATTCTCAAAAATTATACCAAATATTTGGCATTTCTTGAGAAATAGAAATTTATAAATGGATTTGGAAAATTTCATTGAGGGAAAAATTCATTTTATTTCTAAATGAAACTTTAATTTATTTCTCTTCATTTTTAATTACTTTTTCCTCTGAACGTTATTCTGTTATATGTCAAGAGGTGCGTAATGCAATACGGTGGCATATTTGTATTCTGGTTTTCAGTTTTAAAATATTAGGATAAATGTGACCTAGGATGAATGCAAATATCCTAATTTCTAGATGAGTGCCGTGTTTTCATTATGGGAAATGTCTGGATCCAAAGGCCACAGCAATGAACAGAAGTCTTGCAGTTCATGTAGCAATACCTTGAACAAATCAGAGAAGAGCAGTGCGTCACAAAACCAGCCTTAGCTCAGGGAAGTTAATCTCCCAAAACTCTTGCTACAGCTGATGGAGAGACAGAAGCATCTCTACAGGCAATTCAGAAGAGGATTCTATAATCCTCAGAAGAGGAATCCTGAATCTAATTTTAGATTCTGCTTTGCCCTCAGGAGGAACCTCTCTCTTCCTATTGATTATGTTGAACCTGGGGAGATTAGCCACTAGAGACAATGAGTCATCTTTATGTTTACACCCCAAAGGTCAAACTGTTCCACCATAACTCAGACTTAAGCTGATCTAAAGTTTAAACTCAAATGTTGGTATCTGTAGCTGTTGCCTTGACTTATTTTTACTTATAAAATATTATAACTTGAAATATTAACTATTGTTATTGTTTGGACCTCAGTCAGCAGTGACAAACAATAAATACAATAATATTAATATATTAAAATGTATTTATAATAATATTGTATATGTACACATGTATGCATACTTTGAATTTTTTGGGAAAAATTTTAACAAGGTTTTCTTGTGTTGTGAATAATTATTTTATGACTTCTATTTTTCCCTAAAGTGATATAAAGAGAAATTTTAGCTTCATGAAGGCAGGATTTACTGGGTAGGTTCAATAAAAAGAAAAAAAAGTAGTGCTGCTTTTAGATAATTTCCACTTCTGTTTATTTCATTCTCTACATGAGACCGGGACATTTAATGAACATTGACAGCACTGCAGCAGTAACTACACCTCAGCAACCACCACGAAAGAAACCCTAGTGTTGGAAATTAATTTCTTACAAGGTGACAACTCCATTTTCTTTTCACTTCAGCAGATGAAAAACTTACTGCTTGGTTTGGGGTGCATGTAACACATAGTACCATGAATATTTTGTCACGATTGCATTCCCAGTGCTCTGTGCCAATGACAAAGCAAATCACAGCCAATATGGCAGTCCTTATGAATCATGGAGGTTAGATGTGAAAAAGATAAGTCATTCTGTAATCAATCTTGCTATCAATTGATCCAGCCTTGCTCCGTAGAGTTCATTTTCTAGAGCTAATGTCTCAAGCAACGGGGCTATCACAATTGCTCCTTGAGGTTATCCACAGCTAGATACGAAGCATTCGTTCATATTTAACCCTCATTTTCTATTAATTTAACTGCTGCGGTGGGTTGACCTTGGCCAGTTGCCACATGCCTACCCAGCTGCTCTCTCATTACCCTTCCTCAACAGGACAGGGAGAAAAATAAGATGAAAATGCTCATGGGTCTAGATAAAGACAGGGAGATCACTCACCAATTACTGTCACAAGCAAAACAGACTTGACTTGTGGAAGATTAATTTATTGCTAATTAAAATAGAGTCAGATGATAAAAAGCAAAGACAAAAACTAAAACATTTTCCCTCCACCTCCTTTCTCCCAGGCTCCACTTGACTCCCTCCCTGCTCCTCTAGCTTCTCTCCTCCTGAACAGCCCAGAGGGATGGGGAATGGGGAGTCATGGTCAGCCCGTAACAGCTCCTCTCTGCCCCTTCTTCCTCCTCACAGTTTTCCTTCCTCCTGCACGGGCTCTCTATGGGCTGCAGTTCCTTCAGGGCACATCCACCTGCCGTGGTGTGGGGTCTCCCGCGGGCTGCAGTGCGGTTTTCTGCCCCACTGCGATCTTCCACGAGCTGCAGGGGGACAACCTGCAAGAAGGAGTAATTACAAAGTAACTGGTAGTTTCATGACAGTAGTACTGGAAACCTTGGAGATCAAAACCAGTAACATTTGAAGAAAGTGCTGGTGAGCACAGCCGGAAGAGGAAGCATAGATGGAATGAAAAATCGTCAAGATTGAAAGGAAGAAGAATAAAATTGCTGAACACTTACTTGGCTGAGCTAAAGAATAGGTCAACGGTGAGTTTAGTCAATGAAATGGGTGAGGACAAAATTCATTTGGAAAAGATGAAGAAAAATGTTGAAGGAGAAGGCTAGATTATTCATGTTTTGCACACAACTAATTTCCCAGGATAATGCAATTCCATCTGTAGGCAGATAAAATAGAATCATATAAAATAAAATAAAATAAAAAATGCATTCTTACATTATGAATACGCCTAAGGACTGTTAAAGCAAAGCAGATGACAAAAATCCATGAGGTTGTATTTGACAATGTTTAATAACAAGACTGGTGGTTGTATTGTCTTTTGCTTAAATAAATCCACAGTGAATGTTCTTACGTAACTTGAAAGAAATTAACAATGGTGGTCATTGATGGAAAAATTGATTGAGAACAGTACACTTACTAGTCATTCTTTAGACCTCTCAGAGGACCTAATTTGGGAAAATATATCATGGGTGCTCAAGTAGGGATTTCAGAGACAGATTTAAGGACTACAACACACAAGAGGCACTTTACCTTTAATGAACACACACATCATTAACAACCTGTCATGTAACAGATGTAGAGCACACAACAAATACTTAGAGACAGTATTCCAAGAAGAACAAGTCACCATATTTTTTGTCCTTTTGATATACAGCTGTAATTAGAAACTCTACATTCATTTTATGTGACAAATGCTGCATTATCATTATATTTGTTCTAGGAGCAGTGATCAAACTTTTGTAGGTATCATTCTGTATCTTTTAGTGGTTTACATGTAAAAATTAGGAAAACAGTCTACGTTCTTACAAATGAAACAAAGATGTGAGTTAAAGGTGACCTGCAGTTTATTTTTAAGCAACTACATGTGTTTTTTATGTGCTGAAGGTCCCAAATAGCAAGGGTAATGGGAACAATCCTCACATAAATGATTTAACATTCTTTGCATCTATGCAGCACAGGTCCCTTGAAATCCAGAATAATATACTCATTGCCTGATGCACCAACATTCCTGTACTCTGCAGTATGACATCACACCTACGAAGGAACCTCAGCTAACTACAATGAAAGGATTTGGGTAAGTAAAGGAATTTGATCAAATTTAAGAGAATCACATGAGTATTTCAGGGTCCAGAATGCATGTTTTGCTGACCAGAAAAAAAAAAAAAATAGGCTGTATGGTCAAGATTTTATATATTTATGCAATGCACCAAGTTTAAAAAGACTGTAGAATTCAACTCCATTAAGTTTAGAAAGTTTCCTGCCTTTCTCATGTACTCAGATGCTGAGTCACATTTCCTTGTGGCTATAACTAGGTTATCAGATCATACAGACAGAACCTTCATGTCTAGTTGCTAATTATTCTTTATTACATTTCATCTAATTTCTAATATATATGAGCAGTTTTCAGGAGTTATAATCACTTTTATTACACTACCATTACCATTTCATATACCCAGTGGCCTTTTATAACTGCAGAAGAAGAAAAAAAATTAAAATCATGAGAAATATCTCAACAGTTGTATTTTTAAAGAAAAGATTGTAGAAAAATTTGTCACAACCCTATTATAACTTAAAAGAAATTTTTTTGTGTTAATGGAAGTACAGCCCAGACATGCTTATTCACCCTGAATAGAACCTCTGGTATTTAAATTCTACAGTTTAAGGACACAATTGGTTTAAGTTCATGAAAACCTTTGAGCAGTAACAGTTTACAGGCTCTTTATACAAGATACAGCAATTTGATTTTCAAATACTTTGGCACTTTGTCTCATTACCCTTCCATCACTATGAAATTTACAGCAGTTGACAAAGAAGTTGCCTTGTATACAAATAGTATGAAATCTAAATAATGTACATAAGACCGCTCATAAAAAGTGTTGTGATAAACTAATATTCAGATGAGGACTTCATTATCTTCCTTGCCAAACTACAGTACACCAATTGCCTTTGTACCATAGTTAAAATTATCCAGAGATTATATTCATCATACAGTCAGTACTCAACAGCATTTTGTATGATTTACATTGCTAAGAGAAATACTTCTGACAAAGATGGACAAAACCTAGAAATCAAAGAAAGAGCAATGACCGGTGTTGTCATGTCACAGGGACAAAGTAGCCTAAAACTGAATCAAAAGGTAACCCAGTAGTTTCCAAGCTGCTCTACATCTAGGATCACAATCTTTTTTTCATTGGAAAAAACTATATTCATAATTACTTAACTGGAAGCAGAAGGATCTGTGCTCTGCTCTTCCAGAAATTACTTAGACACACTACGGATAAAATAGATTTTAGGCACCCAAAGGAAGTGTTGAACACTGGAACATAAACTCTCTTTATATACTGACACACTATCTTTTAATGCCTGGTTTTTTTCATAAATCATCATAGAGTCATTCTTAATCTTCCATTTGCTAAGATAAATAATCTTAGTATCAGGAGTTCTTCACTTTGCAGTGGTCATCAACTGTGTTCAGTCAGTTCTGTGGTACTTCTCTGAATCCCCTCCCGTTTATCCTCATGGCATTTTTTGAGAGGATATTTGAGAACAGTCTTACATAATAAGAAGAAATTCCAGTGGTAATTTACAGTGGTAGCCCAAGGTTTCTACTTTATTCCATGAAGAATGAAGTCCCCTAGACTAGAGAAGGCCACTTCAGGTTTTTAATTTTTTCCTGAATTTTTAAGTAAAGAGTCAGTCATACGATTTACATTGTGATTTGGCTATTTGGTATTTGTAAATTTGCTCTATCTGCGTATTTGCTGAGCAGTATATATTTGTAGATTCTATTCTTTTCCAAGTTAATTCATATAAACACTCATTATCATCCTTTTTTTTTTTTTTTGCTCAAATTGTCCCTAACTCAAGAAAAGATAGAATTTTGGGGTTTTTTTTTAAGAAGCACCACCACTCGCCTTACTATTTTTCCTAAATTACTCTTCCTAAAAGACGCATAAATGTTGATTTTAACATTCCAGTCATGTGAATCATCCCCTCAGGTTTCTGTTATACCAACCAGGTTGTGTTTATGCTCATAAATAAGCAATTCCAATTCTGCTTGTTTATTACCCAAGCTCCTATCATTGGTGTATAGGCAATTAAAGATTAAAGAATTTCTTCTGTCTTCGTCCTTTAGTGTCTTGATTAATTTTGTTCTCAGCATCACAATTCTGTGCTGAAAGTTCATGTGTTTCCTCTTTTCACCCTTCTCTTTTATTTGATGTCATCCTAACTACTGCAGTATACTTCTTTGGTACTTCTCTCAGTGATGTTTTCTAAGGAACATTAGAAGGGTTTAAGGACTTCCTAATTCCTATGTTGAAATTAATTCTCAGAACCCATTAATAATTCTCACAACTGATTGCCATTTTATTAGCACAGTAACAACTTGATAGAAACCCTTGGTTGGTTGATAACCTAGTATGCCATGCCTCCGTGTCTACTTCTGAAGGAAGCAAATAATCTACTTCAGGATTGTTGATATTGTTCTACATTTCATATCTTTTTCATCAGACCAAGTTCTAATACTACAAAATACTTTATAGTAGCTAGCAATCCACCTGAAGTTGTGTTATCTATTAACTTTTAATTAGAGTGCTACTGGACCATGCTAGGACAGACTAAATCAGATGTCACTCCATATCAGTAAAAATCATGCTCAAATTCCTATTACAGCAAAGGAAAAATAAATTGTGACATGATGGTATGATTTCCTTTCACCAAGCTGTCAGGCTACAAAAGTTGTACAATTCACAAAAGCAATTATGTTCATAGGCAATCATTCTTATGTGTGTCATTTCTTAAGGAAGTTTTATAAATAATTCAAGTTTTGACTTTAATTAGTGTTTAAATGATCAAAAAGATAGTTCAGCTTAAACAATGATGTGATTTTACTAGCAACTGTTTTACCACCACCAAAATCACAGAAAGAGAAAACATCCTAAGACATCTAAACAAACTCGTACAACCCAAACCATTCTATGATTCTATGATTCTATAAATATAGACTGGTGACTGTATTTTTCTGTAGGTAAACTTGATTGCTTCAGTCAAGCAAGCAGGGTTTACACCGCATCTCTTGGAACATGAAAGGATCTTAATAAACCTCAGTTATATATTTCACAGCACATATTCTTAAGACTGAACCATATGTCTTGATTCAACTTCCATAAAAGTCAACAAAATGTATCCTATTGCTAGTGTTTGGAGGAGGAAAAGGTCCCTATTAATGAGACTCTTGAGGACCTCTGACAGGATGTTGTGATTAACATTTTGTAGTTACCATAACCATGGGGTACAATTCTTGCTCCACACTCAGTGAAAGTTTTTGCTCCTAACTTTACACATGATCTCTGTCTTAAAAAGTGTGATTCGCTTGCCCAACTAGAGATATTACTAGAGATAACAATATTACTTTTGGCATGCTTTCATATTGCACCTGATCATCTGTCACTCCAGAAGAAGGGCAATGAACCCCAGTGGGTCCTGTGTCATATCTGTCAACCCCCCATGAAAGTACGAGATACAGAATATCTGAAATAGCACTAAATGTGTTTAGGCCACTCAATTTTACCCAAAGCATTTATTAACTTGGGAGTGGTGGGGAAGATGAAAAACAATTCCATTTTTATATACATATTTGCATTTTTAATACAACTTAAACATGAACTTGACATTCAGCCAAGCCTTCCTTTAAGTAGCAATGCCTTAGGAAAAAAAAAAAAAAAAAGGGAATTGAAGATGTGAAGGAGATCCTAGAAGGTCTAAACTTTATTTTATTTGCCATGGGAATTAATGCATACTCTTTTTCATAAGTTTGATTACCCAATAAAGTGTTTTAATTTGTATCTACTTGCCTCTAAATCATCTTACTCTATTTTCCTACCTTCTCTTCAACTTCATGTCCTCTGATTTCTCATTATAAGAAACTGGCCTTAAAGTTAGTGCTCTATTAATCTGGTCTTTTTTATGTTATAAGGCAACTCAACTTAATTTCTGTCTCAGTAATTTTGATTACATGTACAGATGCTTTTGGCTATAGATGCAAAGTCAACTGTTACAAAATCTTCCTTTAGAGTTAACCAATTTTATGCCTTCATGTCACACAACTTGGTACCTCTACTCAAACTACCTCCAGGTGACCTGAGCATATATTTGAAGAACAACAAAATATCATGCAGATATGACAGTTCAAGTCCTAGCAACTATATAGGTGCATTATCATAGTGCTGGAACTCCTATTTCTACTGTTGCCACATACCTTTTCCAATAATTATAAAATATTTAATTTTCTGGTGGAATTCTGAAACATCTGAGACACTTTCCTTCAGACAACTGTTCTTCCAATGACATTTGGCAAAATGTAACCAACTTTTCACAAAAGCATGGTTTCCCACTATCAGCGCTATCTGTCTGTCTCTCTAAAGCGCCAGAGGGATAGGAAAAAAAAATTACAAATCAGTTCTAACCCTTCTCTGGTCTTCTGGTTTTTTTAAAAAGAATAAAACATCTGCAGTTCTGAATTATCAGATGCATGCTCCACTGATAACTATTTTCCTTCAAATGAAATAGGGTGAAACAGCTCTAGAAACAGTATTTGAGTACATAAATGTGTCTACATGTGAACTAAGTTCCTAGTATAGTTCAACACAGCGAGCGGAGTCCAGAGAACTAGTCCATTGACTAAGTGTAGGTGACTACTTTAGCATGCGAAAACTTGCTCTCCGCTGATTGTACCAATCAATTTCCATAATGGGAGATGAACACCCAGCTAACATGAAGGCAGGGCATTCTTAAATACAGCCTGGAATAGAGTCCTTGTTTCAGCTGCCGACACGTAGGTCTAACCAGAGCATCTGAGGCAAAGGCAGCAAACATAACACTCAAAGTCTGCACCTGCTGCAGGTCAGGTGGGGCACTGTCAGGTATCTCAGGTGGCACTAGACAGCTGTGTTTAGGCAACTGAATTGAGCCTATAGTGTCTTGCTGAAAAGCTTTGATGAAAAAAGTTTCCAGATCTTTATAGGCAGAGCAGAATGGAGGCTGGTTTAGATTTTAGTTCCATGATCATTATTGTTGATGCTAAAGAAAACTATCCATATTATGTCAATCCAATTGGCCCCCAATATATTATAAAAGCATACTACTGACAAACAATATTCATAGGAGTTTACAATGAAATTCTAAAATCAGTTAAATGCCTGCTAATAGATTTAGTTAGGATTTTACTTACAAGGAAGCAGATTTCCAAACATAATAAAGTTTTTTCTTTCACGAGTAAAAATATATTCTTGTAAATTGTAAAGATTCTTGCACTTGTAAAGATTCACTTTGAGCCAGTGGAGGTTATCAATAAGAGGGTGGTAATCTTATTAAATGAATGAACTCACAAGCATCTCAGAATGTATTAATCCCATGATCCACAAATTTTCAAACTAAAAGGGGATAAAAGGAGGCAGAGTGAGGAATTAAAAACAACTAAGCAACTGCTTATATTTCAGATAAATTCAACTTTGTTCATCACAGTGTCTTGCAATGTTACAGCAATGGTGGTGAGCTGAAGCTATGTGCAGAGCAGGGTTTGGGGGGATTAGTCTTCTTAGTCCAACCTATAGTGTTGGAAAACAGTTTTCTACATTACACAAAGAAGTAGCGTTCATTTTTCACGGGGACCCTAAGTTCCTAGGAAAAATCTAATATTTTTCAAGATACTTTTGAAGGACAAGAGAAGACATGTACAGAAAAAATCTGAACTATCTGTTCTTTGTCTCACATTGTTGTTTCATGAGTAAGTCTTATAGAGAAAGAAGAAAGTCACTTTGCAGTCCTCCTGGGATAGAGCAGTCACATATGAATCCATAATGTCCTCTCATCCATGAATCAATGGGAAGGGAAAAATCAAAGCAAGCTTTCTCTTCCAGCCCTGCAGTGTGCTTACTTTTTTCTTTTTGCTGATTACATGCTCTCTTTACTTTTGAAATAATATTAAAAACACACAATAACAACTTTAACTATTTGATTTAAACCATGTTGTTTGTCTTAAACAACATATACAGAAATGGATATTCATCCCCCAAAACAAACTCCCAGCAAACAAACAAAATTAGCAATAGCTACCATGAATTAGGAGAGTGTTTTACATTTTCTTCAGCATAAAACAGGGAAAAATAAATCCCATCAGTAAGTAAATGAAGTGGATCTCAGCGTAACCAATCTATGAGCTGAAAATTAGTTTAATTCCCATGGTAGGAAGGTTAAGAGATTCATAGATTAGAGGGCCGGAAGGGACTGTTGTGATCAAATTTATAAACTTATGCAGAGATTTTCAAAGGCACAGAAGACATTTGGGTACCTAATTCCCACTGACTAACAAAAGAAGTTGGATTTTAATTGTAACTTCATTAAAAAACTCCACTTTCAAAGAATAGTAATTTGACCAATACCATGAATCTTAAATCATGATGCATAATAGTCAATGTCGCCCATGAGTCAATTAGCAGTGTCTCAACATAGTCAAAATGCAAACAAACTGTAGCACCCTCAGTGCCCAATATTTTCCCTGTGACATTACCTGCAGAGGAGATAAAAGAAATCTGATCTCTAGACCTATTCACAGACCTGGGTAGCCGTGGTGGTGGTGGTGAAAGTATCTTTAGATTGAGACAGGAAACACAACTTTTGGACTGTGTCTGCCTGAAATAAGCAGAAGTACATCCAAAATCTTACACCTTGAGGGAAAACACATTTCTTATTTAATTTATTTGATAAAACTATTCCTTCCCTATGCAAGATGACCTGATGACATCACCATAAAATGATAAATTACAGGTTTTCAAGCTTATTAGAGCTCAGGCAAGATCTACTGCATTTAACTTGGAAGGGGTTAAGTGCATTCCAGTTACCAAAAAGGACTGTCCTTGAGCAGGAAATGGCACATCCATCAAAAACTTGAGGAAATTTGTTCATCTCTTAGAATAAACTGTTTCTCCATGGTCTACTTCCTATATTTAAATGCAGTTTATCTTAGTTTTAAAAATAGCATTTAAAAATGCTAATGTGACAACAGGGAACAGAGGAACAGAGGAAGTGTTATGCTGGATGAGACAGTGATCCATCTATTCCTAGTATCCGGTCTCCAACAGTGGCCGTTAACAGGAACTCTTCTTTTGTTAGATATATCTGGTGTCTCCTAATGAATGTTTTAAAACTCTGGTTGTATTTCTCTTACGTTAAGTTTTGTTACATTTATTTATTTCACCATTACTGGCTACGCTTTCTGAAGTGTTGCCAGAAACACATCTTCACCCTTTTTTTGTTCCAACTTTGCTGGCTGTGAAGAGCCAGCAGTTGATGGTTTTCTCCAGCAGTCATATTTTGAAAATTTCTGTTGGCTGAAGGATTCTTTCTAGTTTCAGAGACAGAGAGAAAATTAAAGACTGGGAATACTTGTAGAACTGAAATTTTCTTAACATGGAAGAAATTTTTTTTCAGTGGAGCTGCTGCTGCCGCTGCTGCTTCCTTCCCAAGGTGAATGACATACGAGTTCTGACTGCCGATATGCTGACCGCCCAAAAACAAAAGAAATCTCAACAATGTGTTTGCTATCTAAACATCTGCAATATTACTACAATCTCAAAAGCTGAAGAGATCACAGGAATTTTTTGTACATGAGTCAGTTCCATCTACTGTCTGGATTCTTCACTTTGATGTGCATTACTGAACTTAAGATCTGAAATTATACTTTTGAGTAATTCTAGCCAACAGCTACTTTATCTACCAAATGGAAATAAAAATTGATCTGACTGATGTGTTTTAGTGGGAGAAACTGTAGTGTCTTTTTTTTCTGAGAGGCAGGTTTTCCAGTCAACTATCCTATCCAAAAAAGTAGGCTTTACTGGCTTCAACAAAACATACTGATGCCTATTCTGAAAGTTCAGGCATATGCAAACTAACAGTTTTGAAATGGTAATTAAATTATTGGAAGGAGGTAGTGCAGTTTTTTCTTCATCTTCTCCAACAACCAGAACCACCTTATTTTTCTCTGCTACTGCTAGCTGTAATAAAGATTAGGAGAGCATACTGCAAAACAGAAAAAGTCTGTTCACAGACTTAATTATATATTCTCCTGTAAAACACAGAAACAGTTTTCCACCCAACCCCTCTTTAAATAGTCATGCAAAGAGTTAGATAAAAAAATTATTTTTTAATCTTGCAGGGAGGAATGATTTCTTATGTTCATTTCAGCTAAGAACTTCCTTTCATTTTATAAGGATATTTCATATCACTAATATCTTATGAGATAATTTCATTTGAATTCCCCACCATTGATTATTAATACATGGTTTCTGTTACACAGACCAGATAATACCCCCCAAGCTGGATTTTCACCAAGCTGCTGCCGCCTTTGGCTTCTATTGTATTGAATTCAAATCCTTTCAGGCTTTCTTTGTTCTTTTTTTCTGATTTCCTCTCACACTTCCTCTACATAGCTCTCCGTCCATTCTTTTTCACAGAAATGAGATGTAATGACCCAGACACCCTACCTCTCCTTTGTCCTGTCTCTCTTCACCCCTAGCCAGTGCTGACTTTCTGTGGATGCTCATTCAGCTTAAGCATCCTTTTTCTCAGAGATCATCGTACCTGTGGCAGTAAAAACGTACAGATTTTTCAGTCTGCACTTTAGCTAGTACAAGGAAGACACTAGTCTAAAGAAAATAAAATATACTTTCCCTCACTCCATTTCCTTACTGCTCTTGGTCCTCCAATTGTCCTATTACTCAAAGTCCTCTAATTTGCCTCTGTTGAGAAAAATTCAGGCTAGCTCTGTTCTCTGTTGGCTTCAAAATGTTTGCAAACACCAGGGTTTGTCCAGAATAGCTGCAATTTCACCAAGTTTACACCAAACACAGAAAGATTCAACTCTGAGAAGTCACTCATTTTACAACAGCAATATCATTTGCGTGTTTAAACCAGTGTCAAGTATGACATATCACATGGCTGATCTGGAAGGAGCCAGCAAGGCCCTGGAGGAGAACCTGGTAACAGCAAGGATGTCTCTTCTCTGCCCCTCTCTTTCTTTCCTTATCTACTTATTCTCTTCTCTGGATCCAAAAACATTGGGTTCTTTGTTGGACTGAAATAGGGGCTTCCTTGCACGCCTTGACTAAAATGCTACTATGCCATCAGTGTGCTGGTTTCATTACTTTATACAGATGCTGAAACTTGATTTGTTAGGCCTTGTTTAAGCTCACGATGTAAGTAGTTTGCTTTTGATTGTTTGACTGGTTTTCTTGAGAATCTTAATTTTTCTTGCTTGCTTCCTGTGGATGTAGAAGCCGATCTACCTCAAGGGCAACTGCTGTGCTTACTCAGCAAGATAATATTGTCTTTGGAATTAATTTCTAGAAGAGCCAAGAATAATCACAGAAACTACAGATGTGAGGTTCAGAGGCAAACTCCATTTTTTTTTTTTTTTTACCTTGGTTTTAAGGAGAGAAATTCAACATTTCTGGAAAACAGACACATAATGAGTATTATTTAGCGTATTCTTTCCTGGGGAGCTGGAAGAAGTAAATGTACTGATAGCAAATGCCGCAGTATACTTTTTTTAAATCCTGAATTGTGATCAAACATCACAGTAACAGCAGTGATGTAAAAGCCTCTATAAAAAGAAAAACAATTAGAAACATGTAATGTACATTAAAATACATTACATTTCTCTTATTTTAATTTTATGTGAGTACAGAATGCACAGGCTGCAGTGGGAAAACAGATGTAGCTCATTACAAATGTGAAACATCAGGAATAATAGCCTATGCTTAACCTTTTAGTAAGAACTTCATATATAATCAGTATATATAAAAAATATAATTCTTGATAGTAGTTCACCATAATGGAATCTCTCTTCTCTCACATACTTCCACTTTTCCTCTATCCACCTATATTCTTCCTTTCTTGGTGTCCAAGAGAGAAGAGGAGAAGCATCAAAAAATGAATTAGATAGATTTTAGGCACTTAATGTTCCTTTAGAAATAAACTGCTTTTATAATGTAATTATATGACGATAAATCTTTGCAGTTTGTAAATTTTGATGTTAAAAGATGTATATATTGTTTGAAAGAAAGCAGTATTTTAGGCACTTGAGTCAAAAATATTTTAAAAAAATATTTTAGGAAAGTATTAAATTCATTTCTAAGCTATCTTTGGTATCAGTGTGTTCCTTGATAAATAAACAAACAAACAAATAAATAAATAAAACTTAATTTTTTTATCGTATATTTCCCAGTAAATACATCTTCAGCTTCTTACCAGGGAAGAGGGAGAGAAAATATCAATTTCACTTGTGCAGTGAATGATATTCCAGTGTTTTGGATGCTTCAATAAACTAAATGTTCATCTCTTACTAGTCAGAAGTGATAAAATCAGTAGCCTCAATCTTCTAATTTCACACACTTCTTTTACTCCACAAAAATTCCTTTGAAAATTACAATTTTGACAATTTTTTAATGTTTTATCACATCGGTCACAACCAAACTACTCTGTATGACAGAACTGCATCCACAGTTGTAGAACTGCCTTTTTAACTCTATAACAACAGTCCTGAAGCAGATTTTACAGAGCAGACTTAGTGTCATGCTAAGCAGAATTAGCCTCTATTTTGAATTAGCACATCTTTAGTATTGCTTTAGTCACAAGTAATGGTTACAGTAGTTTTCAAATTCTGTTCTATAGCATATTGGTGGCATGCTTATTGGTGGTATAAGTGAGAAAGGTAAGCAAGGTAAATTGCAAGAAAGATAAAATTTGGGAAAGGAAAATTGTGCCTGATTTCTTTGTGGAGGTGTAGCAAAAAGCTGTAGCTTTTCCAGTTAAGATGAAGTGATTTGAGGGATCTTTTTAACTTTAAGATATAGCAGTCCTGGTTTTATTTAGGATCTCCTAGGTGGACAAACTGACAACTACCCCTCCCTTTTATGAAAGTCTAAATATATTTTTCTTTCACACAGAAAGGTTTCTTTTTCCCTCCCAGATGATTTATTAAGAGTTTGTACAAAGATTTCAGTCTCCTGTGAAGCCTTCTAATTTGTTCGTCTTTGAGCATACACAAGGATGTGATAACCTAATATTTTTAATGCAAAAATATGCAGAAAATGCACTTAAAAATACCACAGGGACACTTAATACAGCAAAAAAGAAATTGGAAAGGCACATCTGCATTTTGTTTTTCTCTCACTTAAGCCACCATTGGAAATGGTGGCTTGGATATTACCCGTGTGACATTCTGAATACTTTATACCTTGTTAGTGAAATTTGTCTCAGAGATTTTTCCTCTACATGCAGTCTGCCAGTACATAGGCCATCTTGAAGGCATCCTTTAGATAGTATCTTTCATACATTGCTCTATTTTTTATTATTAATGTCTTTCAGAGGATGGGTTGTGAACACAGCTCTCTCTACTTTTCATGGACAGAACTGCTATTCCTGGAGTTGTCAGCTCCAGCTGTGTCACAGAAGTCTAAAAATAAATGGATATACTGCAACCTGGTGAGACTGTTATACTCCTGTGGTGCTCATTCTTGCTCCTCAGTGAGTTACACTAGTTCATCGGGTCTAGTCCAAAGGAAGTTCCGCCCTGCTCTCTTGTATTTGTAGAGAAAGGTTTTGAAGTAGTAGCCTCTTTCTTGGGAATGGGGAAGAAACTTGTCTGTACTTGTTAAGCATATAATAAAACGCACTGAAGATCCTTTCAAGTCAGCAGCAGTTCTGACATCGCATGGTGCCAGCACAGGCTATTCCTGCAAAGACCTAGACTGTGAAGGAATATATGATCAATCCATTCCTACAAATAAGAGGAAAAGAAATCATTCAGTGAAAAACACTATTTTTTTCCCCAAAGCATGCCCTCCTTTTTATCCATGCATTCCCATTAGTCTGCATCGTGTACACATGAGAGTTAGCCAGCCTCTGAATGCAACCACTAATGTGTCATTTACATAGCTTCTCCTCTTCCAAGCTGCCTTCTGTAGGCATTTTTGCTATTTTCTCCAAACAATGTGGCATCTCAGTGTGGGTTTTCCCTATCAGAGGAAAGCAACAGCACCTTGAAATAAAATCAAAGCCGCAGCCTCAGAATAAAAACACTTAGTTTCAGAAATGTAAAGAGAGTACATTAGATGTGTCCTCCCAGTAGCTTTAAAAAAAAAAAAAAGAAAAAGAAAAGAAAAGAAAAAGGGAGAGGGTCTTAAATAATTTCAGCAAAAGCCAGCACAGTTAAAAGTAAGCACTAACTCCATTCTCTAGAAGAGAGAGGCAGAGAAAGCAGATAGTACCAGTTGCCTTTATAAAAAGCAATGTGTTAAGTCACTTGTAATAACCGTCAGTAGATACAGTTAAAAAAAAAAAAAAAAAAAGCCAAGTTCCAACAAAACCTAATGACATTGCTAAAATTTAAAAAGTTGCTTCAGGGTTTTAAAATTTGGTAATAGAAAGTAAGACATTGTGTATACTGTCAGCTCAGTGATTTGGTTTCAGCTTTATCTACTGCAAAGCAAGAGGTCAGGGTTAAAGAACAGCCAGAAGATTCCTGCCTTTGGGACCAGCAGGGATGAGAAGGATCTGCCCTTCTGGACTCAGGGGAAGGAGGAGGTGCAGCTCACTTCTCTCTGGAGCACTCCCCAAGTAGATGTCTAGCTACAGTAATGACAATAGTAATTACAATCTCAAAGATGGCAGAATAGCTGAAACAGCATAGGGCAGTATTAAAAAAAAAAAAAAGGAAGAATCCCCAGGAGTTATTGAGTACCCTCTGGGATTCTGAGTGTATGTGGAAGACCCGAGTCTGCTTGCTTTAGAAGTTTTCCTCAACAGTGATTACAGGGATTTAAGACAGCAGGTATAAAAACATGCGTTGTAGGAATCTAAGACAGCAGAAAGCAAAAAATGTGAATCATCATTAGTCATTATAAAGAAATAAAGGGATATGTTCTGAATACAGATGAAGCCCTTGACAGAGGCAATGACAGCTACTGGAAAGACAACAGAGCTCTCAAGCCTTCCTTATAATGACGGTACTACAATTGGATTTTACATGAAGCATAGTCTGCTTGCTCCTTAGTTGTCATTTCTGAATCAGCTAGGGTCTGACACATTGCCGCTCCAACAAATAACTTATCACTGAGCTTACAAAAGGTTAAAGTTCTCTTTATTTATAGATCACAAGAGCAGAGCACCAGGGAGAGACAGTACTCACTATTCACGTTCGTTTCTTGAAATTGTGTCCCTAAAAGTTGAACTGTGACACAGGCTTTTAGTCAAGGATGTTGTTAGTACTCAGTCATTGTGGTGACTGCGCAAAGGTGTGCTAAACACATTCTCATCTGTGCTGCTCCATGGAGAGCATAGAGGGAGAGCATTCCCTCCAGCTCAGGAGCGACCCTATATCTCTGCAAGAAATACAATGATAAGCAGAAACAGACATGCCTACAGGAAGTAAAAATGAAACTAACAAAACAACAACAAAAAAACCCCAAGCAACATCCCCCCCCCCAAAAAAAAAAAAAAAAAAAAAAAAAGAAAAAACCCAACAAGCAAAAACATGTCTTTATTCAGAATAAAGTAAGTGTAGAACAAATGTATTCTGAAGGTGATTTTTAAAGAGAGTAGGGGCAGGTTATCAGAAAACATTCTCATATTGTTCCTTGCTAGAGTGTGTGCTGACCTTTACCGCAGATTTCACATGTAACTTAGACTGTAGGAAATTAGCTCCAAAATCTTGTCTATTTCCTGCTGTAGGGATCACAAATCTTTTCAGGTTGGTCTCGCTGCTCCCCATCCCCATCCTGTCTGTCGTCTTTTCCCCTCACTATTTCTTGTCTTCCCCAACTCCTGCCTTCATAGAGGGATGAAGGATGACTTCCTGTCTTCCTCTGGGATCCAGCTCAGCTTCTGCCCCTTTCAAGTCTCTCCAGGACTCACAGCGCCATCCGTCTTTCTCCACAGGCAAACAAAAAGAACAAATAATGAAGTTTTTAACACTCCCAGGACAGTGACAGACACATCTCTTGTCAAGAGACTTCACTGTGGAGGCTGCACAGAAATTGTGTAGGTAATAATCTCTGTTAACTGGATCACAGCATAAGACTAGAACGAATCATTAGATTATTTTGTCTGACATCTCGTATATCACAAACCATTATAACTTAGACCATTACACTTCATCCCATTTATGCCTTTACTGAGCTCAATAACTTGCATTTGACTAAAACAAATCTTCTGAAAAGGTATCTGGAAGAAATAAAGAAATGTAGAATTTCTCACTTCTTTTGGTAGTTTGTTCCACCAGTTAATCATCCATTAAAATCACTGTTAAACACAAGGGTTTATTTCCAGTTTCATTTTTTCTTTACTGCGACATCTTGCTATTGGTTCTTTTTTTTCTTTTTTTTCCACAAGATTAAAAAGCTCTTAAGTATACAGGGTGTTCTCACAAAACGATATTTAAACACTGTAATCAAACTGCCTGTAAACCTTCCTTTTGACAGATAAAACTGTCAGAATACCTCACTGGAGTACATCTCCCCACACTGCTTAAATCATTCTTGTGGCTCTTTTCTGCCCCACTTCCAATTTTTTAACATCTTCTTCAAAATACATAAACCCAAAATGAATCCTGCTCCAGTATCAGAGTCCTCACTACAATATTCAGGAACAGTATAATAAAGACCGTAGCAAAAAAAGACAGACGTTGAGGAATTATAGGTAATGACCTCACAGTGTGTAACAAAAGAGTCAATGTTATTTTACTGTTAAAGTGCAGGATAGGAATTTACATGTCTGGGGCTTATTTCTCATCATATTGAAGACTGTAATGTAAATGTGGATAATTATTTTTCAAAAATTTCTGATTTTGCTACACCAGATGTACTAAACTGCAAGTAGGACCTTGGAAGGGTGTTGCAACATTTAACTCTTTATAAACTCTAAGTGCTCTGGGATCCCCATCTGGAAATCATTATCACAATTAACGTTCATATACCTCACCCCATTTTTGTTAATCTGACATCAATAAAGGTATTCTAGAAATCATTATTAAAATCTCTGTAAAGTACTTCTTTGTAATCTAAAAGAATATTCAATAAAGTTGAAGAGAGATAGGAGTGTTTTTCTGATTTCATGTCTGAAAATTAAAGGTTTGAAAGACAGAAACAATTAAGAAGAGACTCTATCTTCCCCTTTAACAATGAAGTTCAATGTATTTATGCATCTCTACTCATTCAGTATAATTCTTCTATACACACAAATAGAAATACATATTTATGCACAAAGTTTAATTCTAAGGTTGAGAGGCATAATGGATCCTAATTTTATTATACTAGATATTTTTCCTAGAGGTGCATATTGATTTCACACTGTCAAACAAACTGCAAAATGCATTATAACAAAACAATTAAAACTGCTGATAATTATTACAATTAACTCTCTGCTTCGTACTAATGGAATGTTCAAGCATCCGAGAATTCCTGATTATCAGAAACTAATGGATGTTCAGAAGAGGATGTCATTTTCTGTAGTAATTTGTTCTTGGCCGATTTAATGTTCCCTCAAAACAGTTTTCCGTTCCCAAATGTCTCATTTGTGGCTTTGCAAAGGAAAGGATCGTGACAGTATTGTTTCAGTGCTTATTTATTTTGTCTTCAGAAGGCTCAGGTCTGTTCGCTTTGCTGTTATGCCAGGAGCATATAATCCAAAATAAAAGAAGACTCGAATAATTTTATACATTCATTTGTTAAACAGAACTGGAGGATTCTCATTTACAGCAGCTTTAAATGTGAATTAATTCTACTGAAGTGTACAGAGTTTTGGTTGAAAGAAGGACACTGAAGCCTGGTCCATTTTATCTAGCTGTATTTCCGTGTGACGGGTGCTACTCTGGCTGCATGAAACCTCTTTATTATGTAGCTCTTGATCCCTGTTGTGCTGTTCTAACACTTGTGATGCTGTTCCAGTGCCTGACCATGACGTGCTCTATCTAGGTTGCAAGAACAAGCATCCAAATGGAATTTAGCTATTCAAATCCAAACAGTGCCTGCAATAGCTCTTTGATAGAAAGAGCAAGTTGGGAACTGCAAGGGACAATCCCTCCAAGCTTACTTCTGTCCACATACATTTCTTGCACTTGCAATGCCAGCTGCACATCAATTAAATGTTGCCCTGAAATGGAATCTTTTCTCTGGGGAGTCATATAGCTGATTTGGCAACCCCTTTATTGTACCACTGTTAAAACTCACGATACAACAATTTAGTCTTTAATTTGCTTTATGAAATACTGTTATATACTTTGCAATAGGGAGTACTGTGATCAAGGGTGGCATCAATTCTATAGGACACCTGTTTTACAGAACAAAACTTCTCCAGTGACTATCATCTTGGGAAAACGCATTTCTCAAAAGCTACAGTGTCTGCAAAAGCATGAGACAATTAAATTCCTTTTTGAGATATTTGTATTTCCAGTATCATCATCTTGTTCTTCAGAGAAATAATGTAATTAACAGGGACAAGTAAGTATTATTAATTATTTCTCCAACAACACCCATGTGTTTTTGTGTATTGAACTTACAGGAGCACATGGCTTGTGATGTAAGGGTCTCACCATCTTTTACAAATAAACAATAGAATTCAAATAAATAAGACATCACATCCTTATGAACCTTCCCATAGAAAACAAAATAAAGTGAGTGAGAAGAATAGCTTTATATTTCTTCATTGGATGTGTTTAAGATATGATATAGTCTGAAGAATAACAGCGTCTCCTTGAATTTTTAAATACAATTCTCAGTAAACTGGGGCAGAATTTCCAAGGATTACATTAAGACCTTTAATCTTTTTTTAGAGCAGGAAATACATTAGTGCTTTGCTGATTTTTAAAGCAGGAAATACATCAGTGCTTTGCTGAATCAGGGCCTAAAAGAGCAATCCAGTCACACTCTGGGACAAAAATATCACAGTGTGTAAAATATCCATAATGTGATTAAGAAGAAAAAGGTCATTTTGAAGCTTAAAAAAATTTAAGAGTTGAAGCTTTAAAATGTTTCCACACCTCGGGTAAGCAATATAGAGCTTCACTGATATGGTCACCTAATAACACAGCTTAGCTAATTATACAGCTTGAACAAACAGCTTTGTGTCACTGGGGATAGAGGTAAGGAGTATGTAAGTCCATTCTGCATTTAAATGGCAGAACAATAATTCTTGCAAAATGCCACAGCTAACAGAGACCAAAGGCAGAAGTCCTCATCACGTCATACTTCTGTTACACATACCAGGAGAAGAAACCAAGTCAAGTATCTCAGAAATTTTGTGGTAAGTATTATGTTTGGGGGGAGAGCATTGAGCAGTGAAAGATTTGGAAGTAAATGAGCAAAGAAATTACCTGTCGTTGGAGCCCGACTGTGCTTATTGAAAGAGGACTTTTTTTTTTTTTTGGTAAATAAGCAGAGTGGCAAGAAATGAATACCTGTCTCTATCAGGAATTTCTCCTCCTAATGGGAAGACTCCGTAATACCCCAAACATGGGGTTTTCCACTTAGATCACACGACAACATATTAGTGCCAAGAGGCATGAACCTCATTTATTAGTGTGACCGATATGCGTCCCTACATCTGCTACACTCGCTTAGAGTCCAGTGTGCCAAATGAGATCACCACCTTTTTGTGATGCACAGTATGTCTGTTTATATATTAGTAATGCATTTAGCCAATAGAGCCATGATTTTGACTATAGACTTTAGGTGCTGTCACAGTATGAAACTTTTTTTTTTTCCTATTTCATCTTAATTTTAAAATGGTGAAGCAAAGTAAAATGCCAGTGAAAAATCAGAAAAGGCTCTAAAGCTTTTGAAGGACTTTGGAGTACTTTATGCTAGAATACAAAAGCCCTATTAGCTTTTTCTCAAAACATAAATGTGGGCTCACATCTTTAGCAAATATCTGGGAACAGTTGAATTATACTACAATTTCTAGCACAGTGTTCTTCTATGATCTTTTTTTGCTACAGTCTCTTCCTTCCAATCCTTTTTTCAGACTCCATATCTAGGCTGTCATAAAGAGTTGCTTAGAATGATTCACATTTTAACAGTAATATGGATATGTAAAACATGAATTAGTCTTACTAAAAGAATTAGAATCAGAATGTAAAGCAGAAAAAATACTTTTTCGAGGAGCTGTGCAGTTCGCTGTAGCCTCAGTACCAAATTCAGCTCTTGGGCTTACTTCATGGAAATGGCACGAGCTACCACACAGGGCAGACATCCCACAGCGTGCGTCTTTCTCTGCTGAGTGCAATTAGACATATCCTAGGCTCACAAGCTTGGCATGCTCAGACAACTTATTTGTATTTCTAAAACAATCATTTTTTTATTAGTATTTTTTCCCCTAAAGAAACTTTCCCAAATATGCCCATGAATCAAAGATAGCAGATGTAAGTCATCACATCTCAGTTCTGACATCTCAGTACCCTTCTTAGACCTGAAGGTCATTATCACATTCAGGGTCTGAAATGCACATAACACATTTTAATTCTGGCAACGTGGCAGAGTAAACCAGGAACAAACGGACGAAGACATGTGTCATCACAGATCCCTGGAAGAACAGCAGGAGGCATTGAAGGTAAACAAAGTAACAACATGTCCCAGCCCTAGCTGAATTTCAGCTGGAAAAGGAGAAAATGAGCACAAAGATCGATTGAAGTCCCAGCTGAGTCATACGACACCATTAAGCGCAGAGAAAACCTTTCTTTCCTAATATCAACAGAGTTGAAATCAGCTTTATTAGCTGAGTTTTTAATTCTTCATTGTTCACAGCAGAATGCCCCTCCCTAAAAAACTCAAAACTGCTGGCAGGCTGAGCTAAAAAGATTGCTAACTGTTGGTAAGTTGGAAAAACTCTTTAATTTGGGCATTTTATGAAGGACACAATAAAATGAAGTAAGACAGCTGAACGACTTTTTGCCTCCTGCGGTGAATTTTAAATACCCAGAGAAATAAAAGGCTGTCATCACCTCAAGCAGTTTATGGTCAGCCTTGCTGATGGGCTGAAGCAGCGTGCCGTGAGAGTGTGGAGCCAAGACAGAGAGGCAAACTCAAGCTTTTGGCTTCCCCGCTGAACAGAGGCTCAAATAGGTCACAGAGGTGAATCGCACAGAGCTTTTGATAGAGTGTTTGAAACAGGGAAGTATTTTCCATTGTTCACTTCGCTTCTGGAGACACACAGAAAGCATATTTGTGTCGCCGGTGGGAAAAGACTTGCCTTTTTACCACAGGAGTGTTCATCTGCCATTTTTTTTCGTGACCAAAATATTGATGTTGACTCACTGCAGAATAAATGTGATGGATACAAGAGTAATCAAGCAGTGAGTGAATCTGATGAGTGCATTTCACATCTGAGACTTGTTTCCCCTTCTCCATCCCAGGCTGAAGTAACTGTGAATTATTTTAATTAATCTGCCATAGAATGTCATAGTCTAAATGAGTTCAAAAGATTTCAATACAATCCATGGCACATCACAAACATCACCTTCAGCTACAGTCATTTCTGTAGTCTTACATCTGAGAGACATGCAGATAAGATGACAGGTGTAGCATAAAAGAATAAAATATAGCAGAAATCAATTAGTCAAGTCATTTTTCTTCCTTAAGCAACATTTCTTTATAAAAGAGGAATTACTACAACAAAAGTGACTGTAATTTCCTTAATGATTGAAAGATCTATATATTTTCCCTAAAAACTAAATTTCACTCTTTCAGTGTAAATTATAAATAAATTGTCTATTTTTCCATGATTGCTGTAGTTCATCACATTGGAAACTGTGCCACCTGCGCTGAGAGATACATTCAGTAACTCATGTCCTAAACAATCAGATGTAATTAATATGATAGTCACAATTAATATGATGTTTTCATATCTAAGATGAAGCAGGCAGATGGGGACAAGAGACTCACATGCATCTGGTACCAAATAATAGGAGTCTGGCAAGAGATTTTTTGCTTGACTTCCTATTTACATATTTGATTAAGTACTAGGAGATTTTATGTGTGAGTAAGCTAGAGATCAAGACATCCTATAAAAATTCCAGCATGGTAATCTTCCAGTTTCAAACGTAAAATACATAGCACACGTAGCCTACCATCTTCCCGTCTTAAGTAGGGAGACAACCTTTTCAAGCCATGCAAAAAATACCTTTCTCAGCAATGCAATAGACTACATAATCAGCAGTAAGAATCTCTCATGATAGTAGAAGTCCAATTAAGAAATGAAACACAGACAATGAATGCATTTCTGACATTCTATTCCAATTTGAAAACCTAAGTCCCACAGAGTTTTACTGGGATAATGGCTATGCTACGAGCGTTAGTAAGCATGGACTGCCCCCCCACCTCTTTCTGAGAACAGCTTTCACAGACTTTTCCAGTACCAATTGTACGTCTAAGTAGGGTATGTGACAGCCTGACTCTGTCTCTGGCTGTTGCCTTTCCAGGCCCATCTTACCTTGGAAAATTCATCCAGTGGAGGAGGAAATAATAACTCTTCTCTTTTTAATAACAGGTTAATTTTTTGAGCTTTCATGATACATGAAAGATACCTGCATATATTTTTATCTTTCATGAGGGAGGGTCTCTCACTCTCTCACGTTGAAGCTATTCCACTTTTTTAATGGAATAATTAGCATTGAGTTAGAGCAACACTCAGAATGACTCTTCACTTCTGTCAGTTTTGAGATAGAGGACTCAGGTTAAGATCTGGTCCTAGATACTAAGTAATTTAGTCTCTTCTTTCATGGACATTTTATTTGTTTTTATAATTACATTATTTTCTTTTAAATATTACTTTGGACCATAATAAAATACATGTTAATTGCTAGTGCCAGTCTGCCTGGGCAGTTCAGGTAATGTAGTGGCAGTAATACATTTTCTTCACTATTACCTGGCTGTTTTCCTTCAGTTACTGTATCATCTCCAAACTTTACCAGTGATTATTTCCTGGGGGTTTTTGTTGTTGGGGGTGGGGAAGGCAGCTTGGGGCAGGGGGGGATGTTTAGGTTTGGTTTTGAATTTTCTTAGTTGTTGTTCTTTTTCCCCAGGTCATTCCTACAAACACGAAATAGATCAGTCTTGGATCAAGGCTAGAAATGCAGCTGATCGAGGTTATCATTATATATACAAGGGCTGACTGTCTATATCTGATAAATCCATGTGAATTTGTATGAATTACATTTCCTGATAGGAATTCTATAATAGCAGAGCCTCATATGAGGCACTACTATTAAAAACTCTTTATCAAGCGGTTGTAAGTGGTGTAACTTTGGATCAAGTGGTTGTCAGTGACTCAGCTGAAACGAAGGGGAACCAAATAAAAGCACCTCTATAATTAAGGTTTTAAATTCAAAAGAGAAAACTTGCAGGAGTTGAATTGAATTGGCAGAGACTTAGAATATGACTAAGTCAAAAGTACAGGAATTTTCTTCAATTTTCATTACAAGAAAAGTAGAGAAAACTTGGAGAAAAGGGCCTCAGATCTAAGTGGATGAAAAAGTGTCTTCAAAAGTGAGAAAAGCAGTAAGGCTGTAAGAAAAGGAAAATGGGTTTAATCAGTACTGAGAGATGTGTTACAGGTCAATATGTTTAGAGAAGAAGTGAGAACTGCAAAAGCCAAGATAAATTAGATCTTGCAAAGGATATTAAAACAAATACTAAAAAGTTCCGTATCCACATAATTAAAAATAGATCAAGGAAAAAGATTAAATATAATCTAGATATGGCCCCAAAACCTGAATTAATATTTTGCCTCAATTTTCAGTAAAGTTGAAGGCATTAAGCATACTAGAAGAGACAAGCTAACTTATAGAAATTAGGGTCTACAGATGTAAATTACTGTAAGTAGGATGCAAAAAAATCTCACTAGATATTCAATGCACTCAGGTTAGGGGACATGATAATCCCTATCAGAAAGATGCTATCGTATCTCAGGTAATTCTAAGTCTTTCAGCTGAGTGTAGCTGCTTTTTTCAGTCCATATAGTACCACTGCAGTTTTGAAAAGAAAAATATGATTTGGGCACATATTGTTATGTAATGATTTAGAATTAATTTGAAAGAAAGAATGAGTTAAGACTTAAAAGTAAACAGGTGATAAGATTAAAAAAACCCATGAGTTCATAAAAATTGTGATAGTCACACTAACCTAGATGTTCTTCGTAGATGATTTCAAATGAATAGTAGATAAATGAAATGAGGGAGAGAGTCAGTCTCCAAGGAGAGCTGCTCTGGAGCTGGCCTGACCCGCAGCGGAGCGGCAGACCGTGGCACACAGGGGGTTTCCTGCGGCAGGGAAATGCCAGGGGAATGGAGAGACCCGCCAGGAGCCGGCAGCTCTCGCAGGAGACACTGACACAGCCCGGGCCTGGCCAGAGCCACGGCGGCCACCCCACACCTACACAGGGCAGCCCAGGCAGCGCGAGCCACCAGGAGCACCGCGACCAGAGCAGGCACACAGGCCGTGGCGCGTCAGCGTCAGCCAGGGCGCGGTGCGGCAGTTCGCGTGGCAGTTTGTGTGGGAGGGTGCGCAGGGAGGTGCCTCTTCGAAGGAGGGACATTCCACTGGCCGGGTGGGAGGCTTGAAGTTCACGTAACCCAGCAACTGGGCACCGTTCTGTGACAGGTCAAGGGCACCCATCCTACCTGACCCTCACGGCAGAATGGTGGGCACTCGTCTGAGAGCAAAGGCTGCAGCTCCGGCTGGGGGTCTGCACCATCTACCCCAGCGGTGGCCGATGCCTCCACCCGGACAGAGCTGCTGAAGGGAGAGGCTGCAGTGCAGACCTCAGACTGCGGGGGTGCCTAAACCTTTCTCCTGGGGCTGGGCTGGGTGGCAGACCTGCCTGCAAAAGGTGAGCCCAGGTGGAGGACTAAGATGTGCCCAGGTGGAGGACCTCCTGCAGCAGGTGGCTGAGCTGCAGGAGGCGGTCTGAAGGCTGTGTAACATCAGGAAGGCTGAGAAGGACTTAGATAGCTGGTTCCAAGCACAGTCTGCAGTGGACCCACAGCCAAACAGCCAATAACTCCCCCACCAGCATGCACAAGAAGGGAGGGGGGCCAATAATGCAGAAGAATGGAAGCTTGCAACTGCAAAGATCAGCAGGAGGAAGAGACTTCCCCCAAAGCCAGAGGTTCCCTTGCAGAACCACTTCACCGCTCTGCAGACTGAAGAGGAAAGACCCGCCACATCAGGAGATACTGGAGCTGAGCAGGGCAGCCCGACCCACTCCCTGTATAACAACCAGCACAACTAAGAAAAGGTGATGGGTGACAGTAGTAGGTGACTCTCTTCTGAGAGGTACCGAGGCATCCATTTGCTGACCCTGATCCACTCTCTAGAGAGACGTGCTGCTTACCAGGGTCTTGGATCAGGGATGTCATCAAGAGACTACCAAGCCTCATACAGTCCACTGACTATTATCTGCTGCTGTTGTTTCACATGGGCACCAGTGATACAGCCAGAAACGGGCTGAGGAACATCAAGAAGGATTACAGAGCCCTGGGAGCAGCAGTAAGGGATGCTGGAGCACAGGTAGTTGTTTCATCAATCCTCCCGGTCAAAGGGAAGGGGTATGAAAGGGCCAGTCGAATCTGGCGAGTCAACAAATGGTTACAGGACTGGTGCCACAGCCAGGGGTTCGGGTACTTAGACCTTAGGACTAGCTTTGAGAAACCCGGGCTGATGGGGGCTGATGGGGTGCATCTGTCAGAGAAGGGGAAGAGGATTTTTGGTCATAGGCTTGCCAAGCTGGTGAAGAGGGCTTTAAACTAAAGTTGCTGGGGGAAGGGAACCTCAATCCATCCCACTCCTACCAGTTTGATGCCAGTGCCACCAATAGATGACCAGAACCTGGACAGGGATCACAGGTCAGCAGGAGAGCACCTGAAGTGTAGCACAAAGGAATCGCAGCCAGTCAGTCATCTTCATTGGGAGCCCAACTGACATGCCTCTATGCAAACATATGTAGCATGGGGAATAAACAAGAGGAGTTAGAGACGTGGGCGTGCCTGCAGGGCTATGGTCTTCTTGGCATCATGGAGATGTGGTGGCATGGCTCCTATGACTGGAGTGTTGGGATGGAAGGATACAGGCTCTATAGAAAGGACAAGGCAGGGGAGACGAGTAGGCGGTGTCACCCTTTATGTCAATGACCAGCTGGAGTGCGTGGAGCTCTGCCTGGGCATAGATGAAGAGCCAACTGAGAGCTTATGGGTCAGGATTAAAGGGAGGGCAGGGACGGGCCACCCAACCAGGAAGACCGAGCAGATGAGACCCTCTACAGACAGACAGGAGCAGCCTCACATTCGCAAGTCCTGGTCCTCACAAGGTTCTTCAACCTTCTGTTGGAGGGACAACACAGCAGGGCATAACCAATCCAGGAGGTTCCTGGAATGCGTTGATGATAACTTCCTTCTCCAAGTGATAGAGGAGCCAACGAGGAGATGTGTCATGCTGGACCTTGTTCTCACCAACAAGGAGGGCCTGGTAGGGGATGTGAAGCTCAAGGGCAGCCTTGGCTGCAGTGACCATGAAATGGAGGAGTTCAAGATCCTCAGGGCAGCGAGGAGGGCACACAGCAAGCTCACTACCCTGGACTTCAGGAGAGCAGACTTTGGCCTCTTCAGGGATCTGCTTGGTAGAGTCGCATGGGAGAAAGCCCTGGAGGTAAGAGGGACCCAAGACAGCTGGTTAGTATTTAAGGATCACCTCCTCCAAGCTCAGGCGCAATGCATCCCAGCCAAGAGGAAGTCAGGCAAAAATGCCCAGAGGCCTGCATGGACGAACAAGGAGCTCCTGGACAAAGTCAAACACAAAAAATGAAGCCTACAGAAGGTGGAAGCAAGGGCAGGGAGCTTGGGAGGAATACAGAGAAACTATCCCAGCAGCCAGGGATGAGGTTCAGAAAGCCAAAGCCCTGATAGAATTAAATCTGGCCAGGGATGTCAAGGGCAACAAGAAAAGCTTCTATATGTATGTCGATGATAAAAGGAAGACTAGGGGAAATGTGGACCCTCTCTGGAAGGAAATGGGAGACCTGGTTACCCAGGATATAGAGAAGGCTGAGGTGCTCAACAACTTTTTTGCTGTTTTCATCAGAGAGTGCTCTAGCCACACTGCCCAAGTCACAGAAGGCAAGGGCAGGGACTGGGAGAATGAAGAACCGCCCACTGTAGGAGAAGATCAGGTTCGAGAATATTTAAGGAACCTGGAGGTGCACAAGTCCATGGGACCTGATGAGATGCATCCACTGGTCCTGAGGGAACTGGTGGATGAAGTTGCTAAGTGACTCTCCATCATATTTGAGAAGTCGTGGCAGTCCGGCAAAGTTCCCGCTGACTGGAAAGGGGAAACATAACCCTCATTTTTAAAAAGGGGAAAAAAAGAAAGACCTGGTGAACTATAGACGAGTCAGTCTCACCTCTGTGCCTGGCAAGATCACAGAGCAGACCCTCCTGGAAACTATGCTCAGGCACATGGGAAATAAGGAGGTGATTGGTGACAGCCAACATGGCTTCACTAAGGGCAAATTGTGCCTGACAGATTTGGTGGCCTTCTATGATGGAGTAACAGCATTGGTGGATAAGGGAAGGGCAACTGACATCATCTACCTGGACTTGTGCAAAGCATTTGACACTGTCGCATGACATCCTTGTCTCTAAATTGAAGAGATATGGATTGGACAGATGGACCACTTGGTGGATAAGGAATTGGCTGGATGGTCACACTCAAAGAGTTGCAGTCAACAGCTCAATGTCCAAATGGAGAACAGTGACAAGTGGCGTTCCTCAGGGGTCAGCGCTGGGAGCGGTGCTGTTTAACATCTTTGTCAGTGACATGGACAGTGAGATCGAGTGCACCCTCAGCAATTTTGTTGACAACAGCAAGCTGTGTGGTGTGGTCGACACGCTGGAGGGAAGGGATGCCATCAAGAAGGACCTTGTCTGGGTTAAGGAGTGGTCCATGTGAACCTCATGAAGTTCACGAAGGTCATGTGCAAGGTCCTGCACATGGGTCAGGGCAATCCTGAGCACAAATAGAGGCTGGGTGGACAATGAATTGAAAGCAGCCCTGAGGAGAAGGACTCGGGGGTGTTGGTGGATGAGAAGCTCAACATGAGCCAGCAGTGTGCACTTGCAGCCCAGAAAGCCAACTGTGTCCTGGGTTGCATCAAAAGCGTGACCAGCAGGTCGAGGGAGGTGATTCTGCCCCTCTACTCTACTCTGGTGAGACCTCACCTGGAGTACTGCGTCCAGCTCTGGGTTCTCCAGTACAGGAGGGACATGGACCTGTTGGAGGAAGCCCAGAGGAGGGCCACAAAGGTGATCAGAGGGCTGGAACATGTCTTCTGTGAAGACAGGCTGAGAGAGTTGGGATTGTTCAGCCTGGAGCAGAGAAGGCTCCAGGGACACTTTATTGCAGCCTTCCAGTACCTGAAGGGGCCTACAGGAAAGAAGGTGAGGGACTGTTTATCAGGGAGTGTAGTGATAGGATGAGGAGTAATGGCTTTGAACTGACAGAGGGTAGATTTAGATTAAATATAAGGAAGAAATTCTTTACTGTGAGGGAAGTGAGGCACTGGAACAGGTTGCCCAAAGAGGTTGTGGATGCCCCCTCCCTGGAAGTGTTCAAGGCCAGGTTGGATTGGGCTTTGGGCAACCTGGTCTAGTGGAGGGTATCCCTGCCCATGGCGGGGGGGGGTTGGAACTAGATGATCTTTGAGGTCCCTTCCAACCCAAACCATTAAAAAAAACCCCAAACCGCAATACAGACCTCAATAAAAAATGTGATATCGTAAATTTTACTAATGAAAATTAATAGTATAGAGTACAAGGTCATGTAATTTGGGATTAATAACAATACTTTTTGCTATCAAGTAAGATTTCACCAGTTTGAAGGGATAAAAGGGAAAGAACTGCATTCAGTTGACCATAGGATAACTGTAGGCCCTGAAGGTGAAGTGGTTGCAAAACAGGTGAAGTAACAGGAAAATGGGGGTATGGGAGGAGGTGGAGCAAAAACTGGTTTTTTAACAGGTACATGAAAGGTGTCACTAGGACAAAGCTGCCTCTGTCAGTTGAAAGGTTTACCTTTAGATTTTTATGCCACATGCTCCTAACCTCTATTAGTTTTATGTGACAGTTAATAAAATTATATATCTTTTATTAAATTAAAAACATCATGTAGAATAATAGATGGATTGTTTTTAGAAATAAGAATACCTTTCCAGATTATTCAGACAGACATTCACTACTCAGACATGGTACTACCAGAACATAGATACCCTTATAATGACATATAAAAATAACATAATGACATAGACACATGCACAAAAGTAAAAAGAATATTTTAGCAATGATTGAACATATATAGGCATGGGATTGATGATAATTTTTCTTCTTACTAGATCTTAGGTGCTGTTTCCCATATATTAATATTTATATAGAATATGAGGCATAGTAACATCCTTATAAATAATAATTTGATTAGCCTCATAGCTTTAGATTAGATTTCTGGAAAAAACAAACAAACAAACAAACAAAAAAAACCCAACCCAACACAAAAAAAACCCCAAAAATATAAGGACACAATCTCTGCTGTAAAGTTTTCAACTCAAGCTTCGATTAAAAACTTTACTAAAGGGTTTTGTGCAGAGAGATGGTGTCAAGGCTTGACAGGCAATGTAAGTACCTTGACTACTGTCAAATCTTTTGGCCTTATGTTTCTTTCCTAAGACAAAACATGCCATACATATCTTATATGCTTCTACTTTCACATTCCACAGCTGATTGCATATTTCAAGAGAGTTAAGGAAGGAATCTTAAAACGGAGTTTAACAGCGCTTGACTGACCAAAAGGGAGACACAGTCTACCAAAGTCCAGATAAAAAATATGGAACATGAGGGAGCTGCAGTGTAATTATTTATTCAGTAATAATTCATAAGTTAACATTTTTCACTGATAATCCCTCCCAGGTGCAACTCAGTAAGGAGCGTTCTTACATACAACCAAAGGCCCTTTCATTTTCTGGAATATAGAACTGAAGAAGCTTCCAAATATTTTCATCTCTCTTAGGCTGTTGCCTACAGTTTCTAGATGCCAAGGGCACACTTGATTATATTAGTTTAGCAGCTAGAAAAACTTTATATTTTGATAAAACTTGCAAAATAGACAAATAGTGTTCTGTACAGAATATTACAAAACCTTAGAAGAATCAATTCAGCAACCACAGAGATGTTGTATAAGGTTTGCTTTCAAAAAAATCAGGCCTACTTACGGATGTTTAGCCACCATACCTTCCAATTCTTCTATAAACGTAGTCTAGTATAACTCCTTTGTCAGACGAACTATTGTTTTCCAACCAGCATGACGCAATCCCATATCTGCAAGCATCTAATTCAAAAACGTATTGAGATTTTCAAATATTTTAGGAACAGACATGAATATGATAAGATAAATGTCAGTTAGTTTGGCATAAAATTTTACAGTTTTTCCATGAAAAATGACTGGTTTGTTTTCTATTGTTCTGAATGTTCCTTTATTCAAACCAATATGTTCATGTTTTTGGATAAAAGAAGTAATTTATGTCTCTCAAGAAGACTTCCTACAGCTTTTACAGGCTTCCATGGATTAATGATATGTTAGCTTTTTTGTGTAGCAAGGTTTTACTGAAAATTAAATTGATAGAATCATAGAATCATTTAGATTAGAAAAGACGTTTAAGATCATCACGTCCAACCATTAACCTAGCACTGTCCAGTCCACCACTAAACCATGTCCCTAAGTGCCACATCTACACATGTTTAAATATCTCCAGTGATGATGACTCAACCACTTCCCTGGGCTGCCTGTACCAATGATTGATAACCCTTTTGGTGAAGACATTTTTCCTAACATCCAATCTAAACCTCCCTTGATGCAACTTGAGGCCATTTCTTCTCTTCCTATTGCTGGTTAACTTGGGAGAAGAGACCAACACCCACCTGGTTACAACCTCCTGTTAGGCAGTTGTAGAGAGCAATAAGGTCTCCCCTCAGCCTCCCTTTCTCCAGGCTAAACAACCCCAGTTCCCTCAGCCACTCCTTATAAGACTTGTGCTCTAAACCCTTCACCAGCTTTGTTGCCTTTCTCTGGACACTCTCCAGCACGTCAATGTCTTTCTTGTAGTGAGGGGCCCAAAACCGAACACAGTACTCGAGGTGCAGCCTCACCAGTGCCAAGTACAGGGGGACGATCACTTCCCTAGTCCTGCTGGCCACACTCTTTCTGATACAAGCCAGGATGCTGTTGGCCTTCTTGGCCACCTGGGCACACTGCTGGCTCGTATTCAGCCAGATCTACAGAATCTCTCACAGTAGCAATTTGCCAGGCAAGGACATCATCGGTACCTATATAAATGAATAAAAGCATAATATCAACATAATTTAGAGACAACATACTATCTCTAACTCTGAATTAAACAATGAGATTTTATGCCTTAATGACATGATAAATGAACGTACCTTCAAATTCTTATTTTAAAAATGGTATTACTGAGCTAAATAATTCTACTGTGATATCTCAGATATTGTCCTTTTTTAATGAACATCACTTCTAAATAGTTATTTTAGTGATTCAAATATCTTAAATAATTCACTATCCTGACATGATGAACCATTCACAGTAACTTTATGACTCCGTTACAAACTCCAAAACTGGTACTTAAAAAGTGACAAGGCTTTTTCTTGTTTTATTTGGCAAAAGTGATCTCCTTAAGAGGAGTATTCTTTCTGTGACTTTATATTCTCTGCAAGTTCTCTGACATTTTTACCAGGACGCTCTAAAGAGAAAATCAATGTGAGTTGCAGCAGTTTTGAAAAAAAGGACAAAAAGAATTCCTAAAAATTAAAAATCATGGAGCTTCTTTCTCACCAAATTTTGTATCTGTTTATCTCTGCTTTCCTATACCTGAGACTGGCTATGGATTATTAAAACTACAGATTATGTTAAACTAAACAATTAACTGTTAAACCCTTTTCAATGAGAAGCACTGGAGTTTCTTTCTCCTGTTAAACCCAACCTGCAAAGACTCACATCTACTGCAAATCAAAATTTTATTGTAAGGTAAAACCCTGTAATCATGGCACCAATGGAGTCAGTGGGAATTTTGTCTTCGATTTCAGTGGGGTCAGGATCTCACCCATAATGGCAGTGCTTGGGGGGGCCCATAAGCAATTGTGTCAGGTGACTTAATACCACTTTGCAGCATACTTGCTGTAAAGGATCCTGCCCCAGGCAAGAAAACTCTAATTTTACAAGGTGACATGAACACAGGTTAGAGACTATTCATGTTCTTTTCACATATATAATACCGCTGACTTTTTCTTAATTGGAGTAAAGGTCTGATTATCCCCAGAGACACCTCAATGTATTTCTTTAGACCAGACTTTAATCCCTCTGCTGATCCATCATTTCTTGGGTCTATTTCACTTGACAAGGCCTTGACCAAAGCTATACTCCAAAATTCTCTAATCAAGAGCATGTAATTGATTGCTCACGAATAACTCTAAGACCTGTGCTCCCACCAACGAACCATAGGTCATGGATCTTGGCATCATATTAGAGCTTGATTGTTGCCAAAAAAGTCTCAGATCACTTTTCAGATCAACACATAAGCAGACACACTACTTACACTGCATACACATAATTATCATCTGTTAAGTAAAATCAATCTGACCTTGACTGCATGCTAGCTGAAGTGTGCATACAGCACAAATGTGGAAACAATGAGCATAAGTTCATTCATTTCCTTCAGAGTAATGAATTTACTTGTACACTCTGGGTAGACTGTACCCATCCAGGAAAGCAAAGGAGAAATCCCAAATTGTAGCCTTCTCCCTCCTCTGCCAGAGCTGGATTATAACTCCTCTCCCACAGAGCACTTCTGGTACTCGTTTGGTCAAGAATGCTATTAGAAGCAGCAGAATAAATCTTTAAAATAAATGCAACATTTAAGAACATCTTCTCTCTCTGTGCTGAAAATGTTGACTATGGAGTTTAATTTTCATTTTTCAATTCCAGTTTTTCACACTGTTCCACAAAGCTTGCTGAATTTCCTCTTTTAAAGTTAGTATTCATCAGCAGATATTAAAAAATGAGTTTGAATGACCCATTAGCAGGAAGACGAAAAATTACTTGAACATAACTCTGCCTGTTTTTGAGATGCACACTATATTTGGGTTTTTTGGTTTGTTTTTTTTTTTTCACCAGTAGTTGATGTGATATTACAAACGTGCATGCTATTACTTTACATATGGTGATATAAAAAGAACTGGTTTAAAATGTGAAACTGAGCATTCACTGTATTACATATAGGTGGTTTTGAATATTTTTCTGTGCTAGTTTTCATTTTTATTCTTCATCTTAATTCTATCCCTAATTATATCGTTCTGAAATGACATGCTTGTCACCTAGTGTGTAGTGCACCTTCAACCTGTATTGCTTGACAAAAGTAAAACTAAGTTATTTTTAAAAAGCCAATGCATTACTCTCATACTATCACTGGAAATCCATACCATGTTTATACTGCGTTAGGGCTTCTGATGACTAATAGTCAATGCAACTACAGTATACATGATTTAGAAGTTGAATTAAGTTTAATATTTAGGGCTAACTTTTCCTGAAGTACTGCTACTACAAGAGGAGAAGGTTTACTGGAAGAATGAAAAATTTCTTCATTCTGCAATTCTGTTGCAAATTATTTCCCTGTCATCAAGTATAAAAGAAGGTTGCTTCTTAAAAAAAAAAAAAAAAAAAGAAGAAAAAGGGCAGCAGGTTAAGGTCAAATGATGCTGATCTGGTGTCATTTACACTGATTTTACATTTCTAAATGAATGAAGCTACTTTGATTTTTCACTCTTCATGGATCAGAATTACATTCCCTGTTATATTGTAGCACTGCTGAATATTTTTTTTTCCTTCCCCTTCATTGTTTTCACTGCTAATGTCAACTTCTTTCTTTTGTCGCATTCTGAGGAAGATGCCAAAGGAAAGCATCATTAGCAAATACAGAAGTCTTCAGTGACTGAGCTCCCATCGCTGGGAAAATCAAGGCACTGATATTTAAATACAAATTCCTTCATTCGACAATGTCAATCTGGCAGTCCTTTACCTGCCAGGATAACTGAACTTCTAGTCTAACACAAAATGAGCCTTTTGGATTGCTGGGGGTTAAACCAAGCTGCCAGGAAAGCCAGGGGAGAGGATCTGACTCCCAGATGCCTCTGCTAGAGAAATTAATCCTGGAGTTTAGCATCTGGATCCTTCAACTGCCAAGCTTGCCCCAGTCGTCTGTTTCATCGCTGGGCCAGATTAAAAAAGAATGATGAGTAGGAGCAGGTTCTGCACCATCAGTGACAAAAAAAGGGGAGGGGGGGAACAAAAAACCAAACAAAAACCACCAAAAACACAAACCCAAAACCCAAGAAACAAAAAAAATTTAAATCAAGCGTGTCTTGCCGTTGCATGTGTATGCTAATGCACTCTGAAACAATGCCCTGTTTTAAAGCTATGTCAAGAAAAGCCAGTCAGGTCTGTCGGTTAGTTTTCGCAAACAGTGTCGAAGTTAGAGGTGGCAAATTTGTGCAGGTTCAAACTCCCATTAGAGTGCCACCTGTCAAGTTTTCCTATGAGCACACAGGTTTATAAAATGTATTGTTATAAATTGTTTCAGAGTGTTAGCAACCCTTATCAAGCATTCCACTCTCACACGCACCACGTACACTCATGTAATGTGATTTTAAAATACAGATGGGCTCCACCTGCTAAACTCAAATCCAGATCTGGGCCCTTACTAAGTTCAGACATTATATTCTGGGGATTTGAGCTAGTCCCATCATAGTTTGGAGTCCGTCTGTGAAGCTGGATGTGTATTGAGATTCTTAAATCCCTACTTCGTAATTCATGTCAAGATCCTCATGTTTTTATTTGCATAAATGTAGGATACTCAGGAGCAAAATTTGACATTTTGCCTATCCATACTTCAAAAGAAAAAGTCCTTTGTAACTCCATCATTTTGGAATCTAGCATTTTCCAAAACTCAGTAAAATTGTCCTTTGATTTTCCCCTTCTCAAAACAACCTTTGAGAGCTTCAATCATATCATCATGAGACAAAAACAAAAACAGGACAAAACATCACTCATCCTCTCACCATACTGATGGCAGAAATGGAGTGAATCAGCAAGGTGAGATCCAACACAACAAAACTTGGTTTTAGAGCGGTCCCTCAAAGATAATGAGTTCCCTGGTGAGGTCTATCTGATTTAGAGGGAGGAAAAATTAATCCAGCTCCATAGTCTCAGTAAGACAGCTGTAGTTTTATGCTGCAAGATGACTTGTGTATGTTACATCTAAGGAAGATGCTGTCTTGGTGGTAGGAAATGTATCACCTTGAACAGCTACAATCTGCTATAGGGAAGGATAATTTATTTATCTGCATTATAGAGAGGCCAGGGCACATCGAAGTTGATGATAAGAAGGAATGAACTCTGGGAGAAGTAGCAGGGTGAGAAATGCACAAATGCTATTCAGCTATTCTTGCTGATGCTGGAGGAGTCTATAAGTAAGTATACATCCGAAATTGGGGTACAATGTTCAGATTAGCTCATATCCATCTTTCCCCCAGAAAGATCACACAGCAGAGCACATTACTCAGTCTTTTCCTATGCAAGTCTATATGCAGCCATTTTCTTCTAATTTAGGTGGTCATGACTACTGGCTGACCATCAACATTGTGCCATGGCTGGGTTTATGTGGTCAGACTACATTCAGAACACCCTCTCAGTGTTAAACTTCAGCTGGTGTAAGATGTGTTTGCAAACATAAGCACAAGCAAAAAGCAGAAAATTGTTTCTGCAACCACTTCAGAAAAAAAGATATTCAATTTTTAATTTGTCCCTTATTCCATGAATAATAGTTTGGTCAACATGGCTAAGACTTTCAAAAGCTTCTATTGCTGCTAAGGGATACAGTTCTTAAGATGATGTAATTTAAAGAAATACCATTTTAGAGAGAACTGGAGTCAAGTTGTTTTAAAAAATCAGTTTGCATTTTCTTAAGTAGGAAAGCAGAAGGTCTGTGTTATCCAAATAGCTACTTCTTTTGAAAACACTGGACCACATTACTGAATATTGTTGCTTACATATAGCAGAGCTATAACATACATTTGCTATAGCTACAATGAAGATAAATACACTTACAAATAATTAAGAGAACAAAAGAAAATGTTTCTACATACAGAAAATGTGGCTTTACCGGTAAAAAAACCCCAACACTTTTGAATGAATTCCTGTCACCTATAGAAATTCCTTTTTCAGTATTTTTTTGTTTTTCAGAAATTCCTTCTTTACAGATTCTTAGGAGAAAAAATCTGTGAGCTGTTGCAACAAAAGGAATATTTATGTTATTTATTTGTTATAACTTACTATGTGAGCATTATGATGTTTGTTAAAAATTGAAGTTGCTGGGGCTAAGGGAGGAAGTTTTCCTTTGTGCTTTGTTATGGCTGTTTTACGCTGGACCTGATTGACTCCTGCCCCAGAAGACTTGGCCTTTTCTCAGGAGTCACCAAGCAAGCTCCACTGGATGAAATATCTGAAATACACAGTGAAGCAGTCAGAGAAAAACACAGAAAATGGGGAATTTTAAATATAAATGGATCCAAGAGACTTAAAAGAAAAACAAGGAACTTTCTCACAGCAGAGGTGAACAAGGGGGATCCAGACTGTCTAGAAATTGCTCAATTTAAGAGTTGCTGGCTGAAAAGGAAGACTCTTTTTCCTAGTTTGAGTTTATTTGGAGTTTTTTGTTTGTTACATTTCTAACAAAACACAGCTTTAAAGATTGAAAGATGTAAAGATTGATTTTGGTATCTTTTAGTATGTTCCCTTTAAAGAAAGAATGGAGCAGTTCCACTCCATGGCCTTGGCTGCCTGGAGTCATATCCCAACACTTTTATAACCTCTTTGTGCAGCTCCTTAAAGCAAGCACAAAAGTAACTCTGGCATAATTTAGGCTATCTGACTGTACACTGGAAAAAAAAAATACAGAAATTATCCACCAAAGAAAGAAAATCTGTACTGTTTCATGATGATGTAAAAATGAAGTTGATAATATGGGACATCTTGAAGGTACAAAGTAAATGGAACAAACTACAACTGTTACTAATTCTAGAATTTTGATTGGAAAATCATAAATATGGATACATATTGTTGAATCATACAATTTAAATCAAGCAATGAAATTTATTAGCTGATGAGAAATATTGAAGAGGTGGCAGAAAAGCTCTCAGAAGAGAACCTGTTTCCTAATCAAATCAGAAACACATATTCTATCAAGCAGATGAGTCAAACTGTAATTCAATATCATGAATCACACTTGTGAAACAGGGGGGCATTGTCTACCTCTGCAAAATATTGTGTGGGTAATCTTTTCCATGCCACTTCTTTTGTGTCATAAGCCATGTTACTGAGGACTAGATGCAATAAAATACTTACGTACCTATCTAACTTAGATAGATACACTGTAACATTGAATTTTTCAGCCTGGTTCCCAGAATGAAATTCAAATCTCAGAGCTAAGTACACTTAACTTGTGTACAAGGCATGAAGAGCATCTCAGAAGGGGAATGAAAAAACCTATACGATGAACAAGAAGCCAAAAATAAGACATGAGGCAATGTTGATCACTAAACTTGTCTGAAATTCAATACTGTGTCTGGAACTTGAGTCCCAAAAACCTAGGTGCCCTTCTTCATTTTGGATTTAGATCTGAAATTCTCTCCTGGGCCTAGTCTGCGATTCTTGTTCAATGACTATTCCATATAAAATACATAACAAAAGCTGGCAGACAAGGACTTATGATGATCCCCTGGTAAGGGAGTACTTCAAGAACTGGACTATGGAGCTATTCTTAGAATGCTTTTTCTGATCCTGCGCATTTCCTGCAGTACTGCAGTGTTACAGTGGTACAACGGTACAGTATCCACAGGTACATGGATTCAGATCTCCACACAATTCCACTTGACTCACCCTTTGCTGCATAGTCTGTAAATTGAGTTTTTAGGTGGCACTCCTGGCAGGTGGCAACATTGGGTTTCATCTCCTTTGTACTAAAACATAGGAAGGACTAAGATCTTCTGTTTCTCCAGTGATTGACTTACCTATCAGGGGAGAGAAAAGTGAGGAAGAAAGGAAAAAAAAATATTCCAGTTAGACTTTAAAAAGAAAGCAGACTAGCAGCATTTTATTATAGGATTAATTCAACTTGTTTGAGCTCCTACTTTCTAGACCCCAATAAGACATAGGTGGGTGTTCTTAGCCTGAGCAGGTCTGGTTATGCACAAAAAGAAGAAATGAGGACAATAAGGACATTTCAGGTTGGACATGAACAGTGAATTTTAAACATTTTTACGTATAGACAGGTACTTAATAAAGATTCTTTTACATAGTAATACTGACTGTAGAGTACATAAGCACTGCTCAGTGGAGAGCAGATCCACAGGAAGGCTAATGCACGTTCCTTGGCAAGCGCTCCACATAATTTAAATCCATATAAGTTAAAATGAGTCCTAAAATACCTATCGACCAGTTCCATATGTATTTAAAGTGACTTGCAGCACGTGGTATTCAGTTCTACAAAATAATCAAGACCAACTTATCTGCTCCATGTTTGCCATATGGCATCACCTAAAAGATCTTTTGGAATATATGTGTAAAATAGACTTGAAACTGACAAATTCAGAGCCATGCCATCACCTGGCCCATCAGTGCTGCAAGGAGAGGAATGAAATGGCAAGAACAATTCTATTACATTCCAGAAATCACTCAAAAATGGCACCATGCAAGTTTGGAGAAGGGCCTGGACCCACACTTAAATGACAGTACACATATTTTTCGAGACTTCCTGAGTCTTGTTTTAGGTGTTTAGTACCCCTTGAAGCTGAACTTTGAGGACTAGTTTTCAAAGGTTCACACATTGTTTTGGATTTGCGTGGCAAGGTTTCGGTAGTGAGGGGGCTACAGGGGTGGCTTCTGCGAGAAGCTGCTAGAAGCTTCCTCTTTGTCCAACAGAGCCAATGCCAGTCAGCTCCAAGATGGACCCACTGCTGGCCAAGGCCAAGCCAATCAGTGACAGTGGCAGCACCTCTGGGATAACATAGTCAAGAAGGGGAAAAAAAGGAGCAGTAGCTTTTTCAGCCAGAGTGAGAATATGTGAGAAACTTTACAGACACCAAGGTCAGTGAAGAAGGAGGGGGAGGAGGTGCTCCAGGTGCTGGAGCAGATTGCCCTGCAGCCTGTGGAGAAGACCATGGTGAAGTAGCCTGTCCCTCTGCAGCCCATGGAGGATGATGCGGAGCAGAGATTCCACCTGCAGCCCGTGGAGGACCCCATGCCGGAGCAGATGGATGCACCCAAAGGAGGCTGTGACCTTATGGGAAGCCCATGCTGGAGCAAGCTCCTGGCAGGACCTGTGGCCCCATGGGAGACCCACGCTGGAGCAGTCTGGTCCTGAAGGACTGCACCTCATGGAAGGGACCCACACTGGAGCTGTTCATGAAGAACTGCAGCCCATGGGAAGGACTCACGTTGAGAAGTTTGTGGAGGACTGTCTCCTGTGAGAGGGACCCCAGGCTGGAGCAGGGGCAGAGTTTGAGGAGTCCTTCCCCTGAGGAGGAAGAAGCATTAGAGACAACATGTGATGAACTGACCACCACCTCCCTTCCCCGTCCCCCTGTGCCGCTGCGGGGAGGAGGTAGAGAAATCAGGAGTAGAGTTGAGCCCGGGAAGATGGGAGGGGTGGGGGAAGGTGTTTTAAGATTTGGTTTTATTTCTCATTGCTCTACTCTGCTTTGCTTGATAATAAATTAGATGAATTCTTTCTAAGTCGAGTCTGTTTTGCCCTTGATGGGAACTGGTGAACAATCTCTCCCTGTCCTTTTCTCGACCCACGAGCCATTCGTTATATTTTCTCTCCCCTGTCCAGCTGAGGAGGGCAGTGACAGAGCAGCTTTGGGGGGCACTTGGCCTCCAGCCAGGGTCAACCCACCACACACATGCAAAAATAATTCTGTAGCTAAACAACCATTTACAATGTCTAACTACATATAAGCTATAATAGGTCTTTACTTTCATACAGAAGTGGCTTTTGAAACCTTGCTTTAAAATGCCAAATAAAAGTAAAGATGCTTTTTTTTATTTTATTTGCATGAAATCAGAAGTATTGGCCTACTGTTAACTGGATAAAAATGGGTTAATTGTGAAATTGCATACTCTTCAACATGAAACCAATTTACACAAAGCAACGGGAAGGATGAAGAAATTTAGAAATATAATTTAAATTAAACAAATGCAGTATAAGTAGATCCACATTCTGAAGGATAAGAGGTATGTATTATTCAGAAAAAGCAACCTTACTGACATTACTAAAACAGGTACAACTAAATTATGCTGAAAAAGTAAAGGCGATGTGAAGGCTGTTTAGTTACATTCCGAAGTTCCTATTATAAATAAAAGATATTTTAAAAAACCTGTACAAAAAAATATTCACAAAACTGGTGAATGTGCATTTAATAAAACACTGTTAATAGTCATCTAGAATCTGCCTGTGGACAAGAAATCTGTTAATGTAGGAGACCTGTACCTTCTGATTCTTATCCCAGGTGGTCACTTGCATACCTCAAAAATAAAATCTGTTCTCATAGCAGTTTTTCCCTTTTCTGTATGTTTTTAATTGACTATCAGTTGTGTCAAACAATAGGGAATTGGGTCTTGTACCTTCATCAGCTACAGGTCATAACCCTTTTTCATTCAAATGAATCTATTAGTGGGATTCATGAACTGAATAGTGTAGAAATAAATCTTATGACTACATCAGCACAACAATAGTAAGATTTTGATGACAACAACTAAGGCCTCATTTTGCCTAAGAGGAAAATAATAGTTTTATAAGCCATAATGAGAAGAGAGAGAGATGAATCATTCTGGGATCCTTAGAAAGAAATGAAAAATAATTATATTTCACCAGAGAAGTGAATCATCCACCTCCATGTGGTTACTAAACAAAAAAAAGGGAAGAGTAGGAAAAAGTATTTTTGACAGAGAAATATCAATGCAAAGCAAAAATGACAGATCACTGAGTATTATGGAATGTTTTTGAAGAACCTGCCCAAAATAATATGGAACTAGAATCATAAATGGTATCATCTAAAGAAATTGGGAAATAAGCTTTGAATTTAATTACATATATATGTATGTCTATATAAAGTCAAGACACATAAAAAACTATACGTATGACTACCTTATTCCTTATTCAATTAAAAAAAAAAAGAAAATAGATGAGTAAATACAGCTATGTTACATAAGCTATTACCTACCTCATTTGTCAGGAGTCAAACAGAAATGGTCTTCAATAGCAGTAGCAACAGCCAAACTGTGTTTTAACATTGAAGCAACCAGATGAGCAACCCATTGAATTAGCCCTGGGAGTCTCAAAAGTCACAAGCAATGTTCCAGGTGGATTCATGCACTACTGCTTTATAAAACAGCAGAGGTACAAATGGAATAGAAAGGACTATTCCTACATGTATATGGATCAACAGCCATTTTAGGAACCATTTTGAACTGCATTGTTAGGTCCCTTCTGTGCTTTAAACTGGGATAGGTCTGTTAATTCAATTCACTTATTTCATCTGCATTATGCAGGCATCAAAATGAAGAAAACCATTAATGAGACAGGCAACTATTTCCAAAATTCTTTGGGGACCTCACATATCTATTTGCTCCTCTTCCTGTTCCCTCTTCTGAACAATCACTGTCATTGTCTTTGTCTTTACTCTTCTCCATCAATGCTTCCACTGCCTTCAGCAAACTCTTTGTTACCCTATGGAGTTATACTGCTTCCATTGAGGACAATGCAATGACTTCCACTCATTTTAATCATCCAATGCCAAGGCCTAACTTACTAACTTTTCATCTTTGAATTTCTCTATCTCTGTTTTTCTAAATTTTTCATTTCTTTGAATTAGCTTATGAATACATTCTCTGCCTCCATTAGAAAATCTCTCCACTGCTGCTGTATTTCACTTATACTCTATAGCATTTATATTATTTAATTATGTGAAGAGTTCTGGGAAATAGCATAATGAAAGACATTATACAAAGCAAATGTACATTGTATTGTAATTTGGTTTGGTTACTTCAGTGCGTTTATATGTTTCAAGACTTTCCTCCCTAATAGTTAAATTCATTTATGTTACAGATGTTTGGTTATTGGTCTCCTGCCTCTTCTTAGAGGTACTATAATTGAGCACCTGCGTGTGGGGACAGAGGGAATTGGGGGTTCTTGATTAATTTTCTCCACCTATAAATTATTTATTGTCTTGTACCATTCTCCTGTCATCCTCTTTGGGACTCTTTTAAACTGTCAGAGATACCTATTTACTTTCAATTGATTGCTACTCTGTGCTCATTGAGTTTTCCTAGATGACAAACACAGAAGAAATATTAAAACTAGCCGTATCTAACTACAATAGAAAATGGTGGCATAGCACAAATTATTGCTAACAGTGTAGTCTAATCTTCTGAAGTACTGAATTCCAGGTAGGAAAAACACATTAGCCTCAAAGAATTACTATTGTGTTTAAACTTCCTGGGCAACCTTCTGTAGCCGACCCTGTTTGAGCACGAGGATGGACTATCTGAACTCCAGAGGTCCCTTCCCACCTCAGCAATTCTGTGATTCTGTGACAGATCTAACTAAGCATCAAGTTATCTTTTCCATAGAAAATCAGGAAAGTGAATTTGGCTTCTTACAATCCCATGCATAAACTTGGGCAAGTCCCACTACTTCTCAAATTTGTTTCTCTGTGTGTAAACTGAACCTAATGCTACTTGCCTTCTTCAGTGTGGCACTTACATATATGTCTTTAAAAAAAATTACATTTTGACTACATTTTATATTAATATTATAACTGTCTCTGTTTTAACATACTCTGTCTTCAGAATCTGCCAAGCATTTATCTCACGAAGATTGATGGGACAGTGAAAAAAATGCCAGCTCTTCAGATGTTAATTTTGTCATTCTCGCTCACAAAGAGTCCTTGAATAAGAGGAGAAAAAATAAAATTGTTGCCTTGTCACAGGAAAATATTGTCCACACTATCATGTGGAAAAACACTCTACCTGACAATATCTAGAGAATAGCAGTAGCTGTTACCTCACAGTAGCAGAATCATTATAATATACCAAATAAATAGAAGGTCAAAGGTATGGCACCAGAGAAGTCAAGAAAATAATAACAACATTTGTAGGAGCCAGTGGAACTGTTAGCAACATAACATCCAGGTTCAATATCTGGCTGAAGACTCAATACACTTATAAATGGATGACTGTGAGCCAACATCATCTGTGGAAAACATCAGGATACAGACAACTCATATTGTAACTGACTACTTAAGTGACTTTAAAAAATATTATAGGGACGCGTGACAGAATCTATAACAATCTTCAGCAATATTTTAGATATATCAAGAGTGGGATTTTTTTAAGGCATTCAAATGACCTAGGAGTACAAATCAATATAGCTAGAATTTACTGTATTGAAATTACCGATTACTTGCTGAAAAAAATGTTCTTATTGGAAAAGGAAATCTTTAAAATGAGGACACTCATGTCTGCCTTCAAAATTTTTATTTATATAGTCCAGAAGGACAACATACTCAAAATGCACATTCTCATACAGAATGCGTACAAGGCCTTATCAGCAGGGATACAAAGCTATACCATCCCATTAGGTTTTAGTGGGAAGAAAAAATGATGATACATAACGTACAGCTATATCTAAAGCTCCTGTCACAGTGCTGCTGGTGTGCTGTTGCTCAGCTTTGATCAAATTACTTACACCCATATTTTACACATGTGATGAGAGATCCACAAAAAGATAATTGAACTCTCCTGGACAGTCAAATAAATCCTTGTGCTCTCTCTGCACTTACTACCTGCATACACTTCAAACAGTCTATTGCAGTCAAAAGCAGCCACAGGAAAGTAAACTATGTAGTCTCTTCTCTATATTAGTGCCACATGCCATTAGCACATTTTGCTGAAACCTATGGGCAAAGAACACGTGATGGAACACAAAATCTGCAAGAAGAATCTTACATGACTTGTCCTGATTTATTTATTTAATAATCTATTCAGCTTTGCATATTATTGAATGCTTTCACAAAGCATGAAGATATTTAGTAGACTCTACTTTTACATGTTTTGTATGAGCATAGGCATTTGTATTTACACTTGAATTTAAAAAGATATCTGCAGTGGTATTTGTTCATCCCAATGTATATTCACCCTTCCTTCAGAACAGGACTCTTTCAGAGAGGGTTGACTCTTACTGCCAGCAATATTTCTATATTCAAAAAATTACAGCAAAAATAAAACCATCATAACAGGTTACCCATGTATACATTGAAATTCTTTAAAGGAAAGATAGGAAGATTCACTCATTTAAATACAAGGCATGAAAGACTGGGGTTTTCATTTCCTAACCAAGTATATTGATAGTATTTTAACTAAGCCATCATCTTTATTGCACTTCTACAAAGACCTTATCATAAACCAGCAGTGCTTGCGGCATACTAAAATTGTAAGGATTTTCTCTCTCAAAGAATTAACACAGTGCCCCTCTAGCACTGTTTAGAAATTATTCATTTGCTCCACAAACATTAAAATGCTGGCAGAGCATGAATGTAAGAGAGAACACAAAATTAACATTATTTAACAGCATCCAAAATCAGACTAATTTTTATAAATCATTTCTTGAAGGTTACTATCATGTAATACAATTAGTAATAGAATTAAAATCAAAACCAAAGTTACAAACATTGTAAATACGGAACAGGTTGCCCAGAGAGGTTGTGGATGCCCCCTCCCTGCAAGTGTTCAAGGCCAGGTTGGATGGGGCTTTGGGCAACGTGGTCTAGTGGAGGGTGTCCCTGCCCATGGCAGGGGGTTGGAACTAGATGATCTTTGAGGTCCCTTCCAACCCAAACCATTCTATGATTCTATGATGAAATATTAGTGCTTTAATACCATGGCCCAACTACTTTTGATTAGCAATGCTAAAGCAATGCTATCAACTCTCCTAAAGCAGTTACAATTCCTAGGGATCAACTCTGTCATTTCCTTTCTTTCATTTTTCTATTAGTCTGTTGTAGGTGGATATCATGAGTACTCTTACATCGAGCTATTGCATTTTAGTGAATTTTAAATTAAAAGTATGTCACTTTTCTTCCTATTCAGGACAGATTTAGTAATTTCAGATCATCCTTAGAAGGCAGTTTGCAGCTTCTCCAGAAATTTAATCAAAGGGTGTTGAGCTCTTGTAAAAAGTCCCTCTCCAGCTTTCTTGTAGGCCCCCTTTAGGTACTGGAAGGCTGCAGTAAGGTCTCCATGGTGCCTTCTCTTCTCCAGGCTGAACAACTCCAACTGTTTCAGTTGGAGAGGTGCCCCAGCCCTCTGATCATCTTCGTGGACCTCCTCTGGACTTCCTCCAACAGGTCCATGTCCTTCCTGTACTGGAGAACCCAGAGCTGGATGCAGTACTCCAGGTGGGGTTTCATGAGAGTAGAGGGGCAGAATCACCTCCCTCGACCTGCTGGTCACGCTTTTGATGCAGCCCAGGACTCGGTTGGCTTTCTGGGCTGCAAATGCACAGTGCCAGGTCATGTTGAGCTTCTTGTCCACCAACACTCCAAAGTCCTTCTCCTCAGGGCTGCTCTCAATCCATTCTCCACCCAGCCTGTAGTTGTGCTTGGGATTGCATCGACCCACGTGCAGGACCTTTCACTTGGCCTTATTGAACTTCATGCGGTTTGCACGGGCTCACCTCTCCAGCTTGTCAAGGTCCCTCTGGATGGCATCCCTTCCCTCCAGTTTGTCAACCACACCACACAGCTTGGTGTCGTCAGCAAACCTGTTGAGGGTGCACTCGATCACACCATGTCACTGACAAAGATGTTAAACGGTGCTGGTCCCAATACCAGCCCCTGAGGAACACCACTCATCACTGGCCTCCACTTGGACATTGAGCCATGGACCACAACTCTTTGAGTGTGACCATCCAGCCAATTCCTTATCCACCAAGTGGTCCATCTGTCCAATCCATATCTCTCCAATTTAGACACATGGATGTTGTGCGGGATAGTGTCAAATGCCTTGCACAAGTCCAGGTAGATGATGTCAGTTAGTCTTCCCTTATCCACCAATGCTGCAACCCTATTATAGAAGGCCACCAAATCTGTCAGGCACAATTTGCCCTTAGTGAAGTCATGTTGGCTGTCACCAATCACCTCCTTATCTCCCATGTGCCTGAGCATAGTTTCCAGGAGGATCTGCTCTATGATCTTGCCGGGCACAGAGGTGAGACTGACTGGCCTGTAGTTCCCTGGGTCTTCCTTTTTTGCCCTTTATAAAAATGGGGGTTATGTTTCCACTTTTCCAGTTAGTGAGCACTTCACCAGACTGCCATGACTTTTCAAATATGATGGAGAGTCACTTAGCAACTTCATCCACCAGTTGCCTCAGGACCTGTGCATGCATCTCATCAGGTCCCATGGACTTGTGCACGTTCAGGTTCCTTAGATGGTCTTGAACCTGATCTTTTTCTACAGTGGGTGGTTCTTCATTCTCCCAGTTCCTGCCTTTGCCCTCTGCAACTTGGGTGGTGTGGCTAGAGTACTTTCTGGTGAAGACTGAGGCAAAAGTTCAGGTAGATGACATCCATAGCTCTTCCCTTGTCCACAGATGTAGTCACTCCATTGTAGAAGGGCACTAGATTAGTCAGGCAGAATTTGCCCTTGGTGAAGCCATAATGGGTGTCTCTAGTCACCTCTCTGTGTTCCACATGTTTTGACAAAACTTCCAGGTGGTTCTGTTCTATGATCTTACTGGACATTGAGGTGAGGCTGACTGGTCAGTAATTCCCAAGATCCTCCTTTTTACCCTTTTTCAAAATGGGTGTGATGTTTCCTTTTTTCCAGCCACTGGGGTCTTTGCCTTTGTAGGATGCACCTACAAATGCTGAGGAAGCTGTCTGACATCATTGTGAAGCCAATCTCAATTGGCTTTTGAAAGGTCATGGTGATCAAGAGAGGTTCCTGAGGGACTAGAAGAAAGCAAATGTCACCCCACTTTTCAAGAAAGACAAGAAGTAGGATCCAGAGAACTACAGTTCAGTTGGCCACACCTCAGCCCTGGAGAAGGCGATGGAGCAAAAAACCCTGGAAACCTTTTCCAAACATATAAAAGGAAAGAAGGTGATTGTAGTAGTCAGCATTGATTTACAAAGGGAAAGTCATGCCTGATCAACCTTGTAGCCTTGCAGAACAAGATGACTATCTCAGTGGATGAGGGAAGAGAAGTGGCTGTTGCTTATTTCAACTTTAGTTAGGCTTTCAAGACTGTCTCCCATAACATCCTCATAGATAAACTGAGGAAGTATGGATGAGATAAGTGGAAAGTAGTATGGATTGAAAACTGGCTGCACTGCTGGGCTCAGAGGGCTATGATCAGTGACATGAAGTCCAGTTGCAAGCCATTCTGCAACATGTCCCTAGCTCAATGAAATTTGTACGCCTGAGACACCAGTATGCTTATGATAATATAATCTCTAATCACAAGTGTTTCAAACACAAGAGCCTCCAAGGTCCCTTCAGAAAGAAAAGCACTAGTGCCAAGCAACTATCCATTCAAAGCTCTGTAGATATTTATCTGTGGTATTTCTCAGACATTCCTTCGAGCACTTTTTTTTTCAATTAAAGCTACCTTCATAACAGTATGTAAAAATTAAACTTACCTAGAGAAACAGGCATTAGCCTGTGGTGGTTTAACCTTGGCTGGATGCCAGGTGTCCACCAAGCCGCTCTATCACTCCCCTTCTCAGCAGGACAGGGAAGGGAGAAAAATAAGATGGAAAAAACAACCCCAAACTCATGAGTCAAGAAAAAGGCAGTTTAATACAGCAAAAGGCCCTGCACAGATGCAAAGCAAAAGCAAAAGATTATTCTCTACTTCCCATCAGCAGGTGATGTCAGGCCACTTCCTGGGAGGCAGGGCTTCAGTACCCATAGTGGTTGCTCCAGAAGACAAATGTCGAAAAAAACGAATGCCCCCCACTTTCTCCCCCTATGTCTCAGCTTCTTATTGCTGAGCAGACGCCATATGGTATGGAAAATCCCTCTGGTCAGTTTGGGTCAGCTCTCCTGGCTGTGTCCCCTCCCAAGATCTTGCCCACCCCCAGCCTGCTGGTGAGGGGGGGGACAAATGTCACAGAGACAGCCTTGGTGCTGTGCCAGCACTGCTCAGCAGCAGCCACAACACCGGTGTGTTACCAACACCTTGCTGGCTACCAACGCACAGCACAGCACTGTGAGGGCTGCTGCGGGGAAAACTAACTCCAGCTCAGCCAGATCAAATACACAGCCTCAGTCTTAAGATTTGCTGTGAATCAGTTTGAAAATAAATGCCATTAGAGAGTTCACATATTTAGAAGTGATCGTTTTTATTTGGTTTATCACAAATGGCATAATTCCAAATGAGGTCTATCTATTATGCTACCCCCAACATACCTGGTTAGTTGCAGGAGTTTACACCTACACATAGCTTTCATACATCCTTAAAATTTTCAAAGTAAAATAAATTTTCATTGTGAATTATAGAAGGGCAAATAACATAAACCAAAGGCAATTATCCTTGGGAACTTCCGAGAAAAACAAGGAAGAGTGCATGCTTATGCAAGGCAGCAAACAGTACAATGTAGTTCTGTGGCGGCTTAGCCCCAGCCTGCAAGTAAGCACCACGCAGCTGCTCACTCACTCACCCTCAGCAGGATGGGGGAGAGAATTGGAAGAGTGAAAGTGAGAAAACTCATGGGTTGAAACAAAGACTGTTTAATAGGTAAAGCAAAAGCCACGCACACAAGCAAAGCAAGACAAGGAATTAATTCCCCACTTCCCATGGGCAGGCAGGTGTTCAGCCATCTCCAGGAAAGCAGGGCTCCATCATGCATAACAATTACTTGGGAAGATAAATGCCATCACTCCAACACCTCCCTCTCTTCCTTCCTCCTTCTCCAGCCCCCTTATGCTAAGCATGACATCATATAGTATGGGATATCGCTTTGGTCAGTTGGGGTCAGCTGTCCCGGCTGTGTCCCCTCCCAACTCCTTGTGCACCCCCAGCCTACTCACTGGCAGGGCAGGGTGAGAAGCAGAAAAGGCCTTGGCTCTGTGTAAGCACTGCTCAGCAGTAACTAAAACATCTCTATATTATCAACACTGTTTTCAGCACAAATCCAAAACATAGCCCTATAATAGGTACCATGAAGAAAATTAACTCTATCCTAGCCAAAACCAGCACAAGTTCATTTAAACATTTTCATTTTTTAAGTTATGATGAGTCAAAAAAAATGAGCCAAATGCAATCATAAGTAAATACAATGCAAAGGACAAGGGTAATACAGCTGAGATGCTAAGTTGATCAGATTGTAAAGACCGGTGGAAAGGAGGAGGAAAGACAGAAAAAGGGAAGATGATCTGCATGGGGATTCTGCGAACCAACGGTGTAGAACAGCGAACCTAGCAGCTCTGGGCCACCATCTCTGAGCTCAGCTCTTTATCATTCTTCATTAAGGGATTCTGAGATCTGAGTTTCTGCTGCAAGTAATTGCTACATATTTCCAAAATGATACCAGCCAGTGCTAATTCTCTCTGTGGTGAAGGTAACTATTGCCCTTGAGCATGGAATGCTCTGGGAAATGAGTTATCCTTCTAATGCTCAGAAGAGAGGATATGACGCTAGTTCAGGAACAGACACTGGCGTGTGCAGCAGTCATGGCTAATGCTTCATTTACTTCAATAGCTCTCTTTTTCCCTCTCTCCCCTTCCAAACTCCTTCCCAGTTACTCATTATTGCTGCACTGAGGTGAATTAGTGGTGCTTTAAAAAGAAGGAGGAAATGGCATAATAAAAGAAGATCTAGAATGCAAAATATGTGAGAAACATACTGCATTGAAAAATAAAATTGCTAAATTAATAAATAAAAAGAATGAATGTATAATATTACCACTTACTCTTCAGCAACGCCTATGACTTAACAGTTCTAGCACCATGTAGCACAGTCGTTGTTTCAAATGAATAATTTAATGAATTACTACTAAAAAAGAGTGTATTGAAACCCTATATGCATACGTACAAACAGATGAAGATGGGGAAATTTAAAAAAAAAAAGTTTAACATAACCCCAATTAATGTTTACATTTATATAATACTTTTATATAAATGTTTGCAATTATATAATATCTGCTTTGTTTCAGGTAGACTAGGCACATGAGGGAAAACAGAATATATAGTGTAATTCTTAGCCCTGGTGATCAATTTCTTCAAATGGAGCTTGACTGTCTTTTCATTTTTTCAAGTATAATTAGGAATAATTCATTGAAGCTGGATTTACAATTAGACACGCCTTGTGATATATGAAGAATCTGTTCTATTGCTATCGACAGCAGATTTATGAATTTTTATGCATTTGTTAAACGTTAAACAATGATTATATCTAGGGCTTTGTTCTAGAGCAAACCATGTGATTCAGCTCAGAGTAGTTTCAGCCACTGCAAAGTTGATTTCTTTCACAGGAATCTAAACACAAAGTGTGACTTCATGTATACACCAAATGTGCCCCTATGTCATGATGGACATAAGGGTGTGAAATAGTGACTAGTCCTTTGGATTGCTTTGAGCCATACACAAGGCAGGGATGTTCAGTCTAGGAAATCATGCTAAGTCCAGTGCAAAACCCCAGACTTCAGGTATGGCTGATGTAAATGCCAACATGACCTGCTTTCATATCCTGATCCTTCCCCATTGGAATGAATTACTTATTAATGTAAATGTAGCCGATAACTTCTGGTACTTTACATTCAAATACTTGCCCTCGGTGGGTGTTATATAACCGTAACAGGGACTGCTCCGCACTAAAACTCGTTCTGTCCACAAATTACCTTTGTTTTTTCCTGTTTTTTTCCTCCCCCCACCCCTCCCCTGCCAAATCAAGTGTTTAACATTTCTGATCCACTTTAGAATTTATCTCTGCAGGAACACCTCTGTTCATTTTATGTGGCAGTAGGTGCTCAGCTCCTTGCAATCCTCCAAATGCCACAATGTCCACCTCACTGTATCTTCATCGATCCAAGCTGGTTGTGACCAGTCTCACCCCTCAGTTTGTATAAGGAGATACAGATGTACATTTTTTATACTAAGTGGTAGTGCAGTGAGTCCATTCCTTAATTTTAACACAACATCCATGACAGCAGACCCCCTCAGTGTGCAGGAATTGGAGAACCTGTGCAGCAGGAACCAGTGCAGTACACTGCAGAAGAGTATTGTCCCCAGTTTAGACAGCTTTGGAGAACTAAACTTTGATTTCCTTGCTCTATTAAATCTCCTACATCTATCAGGCTGAATTTGCTGTGTCTGTATACTTCTTCCTAATCTTCTTTGACACAATTCTTTTTCTCTTTATATCTACCCACTGTTATTCCCCCATCCTTGCTCATATTGTCACCAACAGGTGGACAAATCAAGTAAACCTAAGAAACATGTTCACTGTAGCAGAAAATAAAAGCATCCACATCAAAAAAGAAAAGCAGAAAAGAAAAAAAAAATGTACATTGACTCACATTTTCATTAATGCACTCAGACTTAAGTTGAGATTTCATGAGGTAAATGGCCCAAATCAGGCTACAAAGACATTTGAAAATGCATATATATCTTAAGGCTCTATATGGCATTTGGCTTTAAAACAATTATTGGAGAATTCAATTAATTTTGCAGGGTACTTTATGCTGATCTGTAGATGTCATAAAAGAGAACTTCAGGCAAAAATGGTGCTGTCTTTTGGCATGAACATAGCAAAGCAAAGCAACTCTCCTGGGACTATCTATGTAGCTAGCGTTTCCTGTAGCAGCTTGGGGAATTGGAGGGGAGGCAAAGGAGGGAGGGTGCTGTCAGCACTGAACACCTTTCAGCTGTACAATTACCTTTGAGTAATGACTCTTGAGTAGCCATTTCAGGGTGGCATCCTTCAGCACAACTGCAGCTTGTACATGGTCAGTCTGAAGAAACAGAGAACTGCGTGGGTGCAGTGACAAACAAGTTGAAACTAACTAAATTGTCATGAATGTTTTTCAGTTCATTATTGTAATTTGCTGCAGTAGACAAAGTAAATTAGCTTTATATAAAATTCCTTCCTGTATGATCTTAGACAAAGATCTGCACAACACAGCACTATTCAAATAATCTGGAGAGAGAGATAACTAAACAAATAAGGCTGATACTTCTAAATGGCTCTGGTTTGTTCCATTTTCAGTGAATGCAGAGAAGGGGCAGGGCACCTGAGATCTCAGATTAGAGATATTCTTAAACCTTGTTTGTACTTACTGGCTAGAATATAGAGAAGTCCAAGAACTGGAGTAAATCTGCCCAATGGATAATAGCCTTAACAAATCTGTTCTGCATCTGGATGAAGCCATACCACAGCAAACCACCAGGACCCAAGAATGTCGCTCTCTAAATTAAATTAACCACTTCCTTTTCATTAAAGAAAAAAAAAAAAAAGGCAAAAAACTACAAGGTACCAATGAGCAGAGAAGTCTGACCCAATGTTTTTGCCTCTTTCTACGAGCCTTCATAGTTTCAATGTGACAAGGAGACAGGAGAAATAAACATTTTACTGCACAGATTTATCAATGTCTCTGATATATGCCTTCATCCACTTAAGGAGTCCATTTAGCATTTTGAGAAGGATTCAGTTACCTGAACATTAGCACCTAACGACTTTTGAGATACTCCAAGGAAGTAAAGATGTGTATGCAGGGCTGATAGATACCACACTGGACTTACAAGGGACTTGCACCCTTCAGTAGTGGCAGCTGGGAGCCAGGCAGGGTAGCCTACAGCATCTCGTGAGCAAGAGGTTATTTATACATGCTCAAGTGCATAAAGCTATCCAGGTATTTATAGATAGCCTGACTCTGACAGAGACGCAGCATATAATGACAGATCTGATAAGTAGGTCTGAAGGACAGTAAGCATGAAATTAGCCCAGGGAAGGAATTTCCTTCCCATCCTTCCTTCTCCTTCAGCACTGGACTGTTGGCACTGTTAAATTCTGTTGATATTTAATAAAAGGTAGCATCTGTGCCTTGCTTGCCTCCAATTACAGAGCTTCATCCTAGGGCCACTTTGGAGCTTCTTACAAGCGCTGATGCTTGAAGCACAGCTATAACAAAAGAATGGACTGACAGTTTTTTTCTGCCTCTAGCTACCTCTGTGTTCTTTTTTATTTTATTTGCCTCAATTTTGTCTTTGGTTGGCCACCCTAAATGACCAGCCTGCAGCAATGGCACCCGTGTAGGAGACCATTTGATCAATCCTCTCTCTATGCAAGGCCTCCCAGGAACAGAAAATATCAGTGAAGGATGCTTCCATGCCCCAATTACATGCAAACACACATCACCACCACTACAGCACTGTCAGGGTTATTGAATTGGCTAGAGAGAATAACAGGGATTCTTTGTGATAAGCCATGATAGATAATGTGAAAGTACAGTTTATAATTGTTAACAATGAACTCAATATATGAAGGTTACTTCAGAATTGGTCTATAAAGCTACTTTAGGGATAAAATTCACTTCAGATCATGGTCAACATCTGTCAGTGAGAAGGAAAAGCTGGAGGAAAAAAAATCTATCCAATTTTATCCATTCTTATCTCTCTAAGAGTCTTCTCTGATAGCAAGATGACTAAGAATAACTGGTTTAGAACCTCACATTTAGAAAGTAGACAATATGAAATAAGAAAATAGAGAAAGGAAGAGAAAATATAAAAGGAAAATAAAACAGTTCAACTGACATCTGAGTTATATTGAACTAGGCATGCCTTCACTATCTAGTAAGCACTTGCTAGTTACATAAATTCAAATGGGTTTTGAGCTTTCAGTCTCTAAATATTTCGGTTTTCCTGCAATGAAACTGTTGGTCTTTCCTGAGTCATCACTGTTAGTGCTGATCATTTGTATAGATTATTAGCAAGTCAGATATGATGCAAACAAAACATTGAGGCCATAAGATGATTAAAAGTCTTGTTTTCCTATGTAAACAGTTATAGCTATAATATAGAATTTCTTTAAACTGTTGTACATTAAAGGAATCGATACATGTATCTAGATCTATACCTTTAATGAATAATTTGTTAATGTATATGGATATTTACAGATAATATGTATTTCTTGGAGACACTATGTATGAAATACTAACGTTGGTGTAAACCAAATTGCGGTTTGGTAGATAAATTTCTGAAGTTATTTTGGACTGCATGTTTTAACATAAACTATAGAATTTGGTTCTCTCAGTTCTTTCCATACCATCCAAGATATGATTTTCATAATGCTGTGACAATTCACTTTAAAAACAAGGCCTTTCCAAGGTACCTAGGCAGAAAAAAAAGTTGGGACATTTGGCAACTGAAATTCCTGGATTTGATGTTAAGAAAACAAGTTCTCTTTTTTTAAGCTGGCATGTACAATATCAAGGAGCATTACTGATCCAGCTCAGAAATGTATATATAATTTCCTGTTCAAACATACAGATAACTGCACAGTATTTTTGCTGTATTGCAAAATGTTACTCTAGGGAGATGTCTGATATTCCCATCACACTAGTCAAAGCCAGTTTAACACAAGGTATTGCAAGCAAGAGAAATATGCTACTTGCATGCCAAGAATACAGGTTAGATCCAACAGTCTCTGAGACACAGTAGATTTTTCCCCTTTTCCCCTAAGGACCTCCAGGTTATTCAGCAAATGGAGCTGAACCACTCTACCATTTTTCAGTCACTGCGCAACAGGCCCTAAATGGAAAAGTAGTCTGACCGTGACGTACAACTTCAGATACTGATTTGTCATCCAGTGCAACGAAATGCTTTACTGAAGAGAACTGAGATAGTAAATTTCTTTTGATATTCATATCTGCAATTAATTACAGATTCAGTCTCACCACCAAAAAAGCCCAGAATAGACAATCACCACTGATGAGCACTGGGTCAAAGAAAAGTTAAGTACACACTACATCTGTATTTTTCCCTTTAATTGAACTTCCTTCTTAATAGCAGCAAATAAAATCTCCTTTCTCTGCTCATAAAAAAGCATATATATCTGCATCTTCAAACTCTAGTTTCACACAGAACTACATATGTCCACTTTTCATAAATATGCAGTTGATTATAAGATAATTTGTACATCTTTGTGATTAATTAGCACAGCTTTTATGACCTAGACCCCCTCCTATAAAAACCAGAACTACAGAATACCTGTAAAGAACCAATAGGGATTTTTTTTATTATTATTATTATTATTTTAAATTAAATATAACAGGGATGCATTACTTATTTCTCTTTTCAAATCAGTAAATTTTCCTCAGAAAATATGACTTCCTAATATACAGGATGAGCAGAACTCACAAAACCTTTTTTTATATCTAAAATGTCAGAAGGTAAGTCCATTTCTTTGAAGACTTGTAAGGCTAGAAATTGGAGCTTTATGCTACTGGAAAGGATCAGTTTCCCAGTTTCTAACTTTGGAGTATCCCAAGATACTGGATGTTAATGTCATGACATTTTAGATATAGAGAAACTCTTTTAAGCTATATTTAGAGGTTTCAAAGGCTCCCTCTGAAACTTGCACACAATTGGACCTACAGTAACCAAGGGATCTAACTTTATATTGACAGTACAAGAGATAATCCATAAACATACTTTAATGCTTTGAAATGCACCTAAAATAGTTTATTTCTAACATATGTGACATGTATAGAAAATATGATGATATGATTATACATTAAAGGTTTTACCACCGTAAATGTAGGTCATCCAGAACAAATACAACTGATAGCAAAGACTTTCAGAAAAGGTAGCCTTAAGTGAAAATTTTCAGTCCAGGCTTAGAGTACTAAAGAAGTCAGCCATTTATTTATTTATTTATTTATTTATTTTATTCCTTCCACAAAGCAAATATTTCTCTTTAAAGATATAGCTTTTTTTCATTGCAAAATTCAGACTAGAAAATGCCATTTACACACATACACACACACCCTTTCAATGAAACTTTCTTGGTCCTTCCTTCAGTACCAGGAGTTCTACACAACAAAATATTTATGAGGTAACATTGGGGTTTGTATACCTTTTTATGTTTTCTCCTGCTGTTTAGCTATGTGAAAAAATTATTCAACAGTATATCTTAAACTGAAAGGAGAAATATACATGCTTTTAGAAGGTGGATAGGCAGGACCCTTGGACCCTTTCATTTGTAAATTTATTTATAAAATCCACTGGTACTTGATTTTATTTCATAGATTTTCTTCATCATCCTCACCCAACTTATATATTACTTCTCACCTGATTATAAAAGAATTCTAAGCCACAATCAATATGAAATTTAGCAAAATAAGAAAAGTCTAATAGTTATTTTGGTTGCCATAACTTTGCAAGGGAATTACATTGACATCAGATTCTCCTGTATTCTTTTCCTTGTTCCTAGAGGACAATCATTTATTCACTTGTCAGACTAGATAGAAATAAAGAAACAAATATAATCCCAAGCATTTCCCTTAGGCTAATATTATTTCTATGTGATAAATTCCTATCATGAAATATTTGCTATTAAGCTTGGTTTGAATGGTTTCTTTATGAATTAAAGAATAAATCACGTCCAAATACCTCTCTCTGTTACCCTAATGACATCCTATGCAAAGCAGTAGTGTTTTACAGATGCAATGCTGAGAATTTCTATTAGCTTAAAAAAAGTATCAAACATGTCTTTTTTTCTTTCTTTTCCCCTACAAATATTATAAGGTCATCCATATGCAAGCCTATCAAAAGACACATGCTATATTATAAGTATTATTACTCAGCAGAATGCCTAAAATTTAGAAAGCAGACCTCCCAGAAAGTCAGCAATTTAGAGATTGCCTTACAAAGCACTGCAAAAGTAGATGTTCACACACAGCCAGTTTTCCCATAAATGAGGTTAATTTGTGTTAGCAAACTGTCAAAGAACCTGTCATATTCTATTGTCTTTCCAAGTACAAAAATGTTAAACAGATTAAAAGACTGAAATAATACCCCAAAGAAATCCCACACAATGAAGAAAATCAGCTGGTTTATAGCTTCTTTTTTTTTGAAAGTACACTTACATCTGATTCTAAGGAGTATTTGTTTGCCTAATTTTGCATATTGAAGAATACTATTCTGCATTTTTCTTTTCATAATATTTTATTTAAAATTGTTGTAATAATAGCAATAGTTCTGGGGCATACATCTGCAAGGTCAAATGTTTCACTCTATTATAAACTTGGATTAGTGAGTTAATCCTTTTCATTTTCTGCATTTTTAATGAAACAAAAGATAAAATTTCACACATTTGTGAAAACAGAGTAAAATTAGTAGAAAGTGTTAATTTAACACAACTCTTTAAAACAATAGAAGGTACACCAACATGTACTGGAAGTGTTCAAGAAAGATTCTACATGTGTTCTAGCTACCACAGGGCTAATACAATTATCACTACTAGATTTGTGATTTTAGAAATTTTAAGTTTAGACTGTACTCCTAAGAAATTTTAGAAGTTAGTGCTGCAAAGATACATTTGAAGTAATTCTAAAGAAACAGGAACCAAGAGTAACCTGACACGTTAACAAGGAGGAACAGTTTGAAAAGAGCTTAAAGCCCAATTTCACAATTTACCAGGAAGTACCATACTTAGCCTGATAACATGGAATTCAATGTGTCTTAATACAAGGCAAATTCTGGCCTCACACTGCCTTCTACATCGTTTTCAGAATAATTGCTTTGATTTCCTAGGACTTGAGTGAGCACAGAAACATACAGCAAGTAGTGAAATATGTATCTATTCTCTTAATGGCTAATAAAAACATACAGTAAATACCTTAAATTTCATAACTATGTTACCTTCTGGAAGATATATTTACTACCACAAGTATAAGAAACTGACAATTTTATTTCTGTTTTTTTCTTCCCCCTTTTTTTTTTTTTTTTTAAAGATGTATTCAATCCAATGCTTGATGCTAATACAGCATACTGAATGAATAAGTGAATACTTTTCCACTAAAATACTTCAGAATTGCTTCTTTGTACACAGTCTCTGAGGACAGCAAATGCATGCTGAAATCATACTGTATTTGCTTTTGTATCACTGAAAGAAAACAGCTATCTTTACTGTGTAAAGTTAATGAGTCCAATTAATGAGTCTCCAATACATGGGAGGAGATATAGGAGAAAATAACGTTGAATTCAGCTGTGTTACCTCAGGAAATAATTTGTTTTATTGTGCCTTTGAACTACATTTCTCTCTGATAGCTACATTAACGGATATTTTAGATTAGTTCTAATATTCCAAACAGACTTTTTAAAAGTTTAATAAAAAGTGCAGTGTCCTTTCAAGACTGAGTCTTCTCATGCTTCAAGCACCAGAAAAGTCTTCAAAATCACTGTATCTACTGGTTAGCATTCATCAGAGTGACATTTATAATTTTACGTGCCCAGGGCTGATTCTTATAATTTCCTATGAAGTTCAAGTACCTTGAACTCTTATTGATTACAGGCCATTCAGTATTTTTCAAGAATCAGACAGAGACAGACATGAACATGCAACCAAATGAACCATTTATCTAGACAATGAAATTAAAATGGTACGAGCTGTGAATTTAAAATATTGTCATATCTGCATAACTCTTGCATGTAAAACAGTTTTTCTAAATAAAGTGTATATATAGATACACACACATACACACACACACATTTATACACACACACAGACACACGCACATATAAATAAAAGTCTTCAGATACTTTGGAAGTGGATTAACCAAACCCAAAGAATTATCATACTCTGGAACAGGAGACTCCACACAGGTCTTTATGTTGGTCTGTTTCAGCTTACTCTGCCACTACTATTATAGCAATACAATCTAAAAAATCTTTAATGGAAATAGGCCTTTATGATGCAGGAATATTTCTGGAATATTTCTAAATGGTGAAGACATTGTTCACATGAAAAAAATAAAATGTACTAATCCTTTAGTGTGAATGCTATCAAAAAATGTAGCCTCTGAAGTAAAGTTTTAACGTTTTGATTTGCAGATACAACATATTTAGTGGATGACCAAATTCAGATGTGTCTGTTACTCACAGTATACTGGGACGTATCCTTTGACTCTTATATCCTGAGTCATTTCATCTGTTTACCAACAAAATCTGAACTGAATGCATCCCTTTCTGTATACATAAATACATACCATCTATAACCTCAGACACAGACTTATCCTCTAGAAAATATTTTCTCTAAATTGTTTTTGTTTTCATTCTTTGCATTAAGCATAAAAGCAAAAGTATTTAAAATCCCCATTTTTTTATTTTCCTTCATTATTGTTTCACAAACTGCTAATTAGAAAAGATATTTCATACAAATGATTAGCTCCTATGTCTGCTTTAACACTTGAAAGGTTACAGCAATAGGAAAAGGAAGAGCTTTAATTAAAGAATGAATTATTGAATACTCCATTTTAATTGATGTAGCCCTCTGCTATTATTTTGTGTGTTTAGAGATATTTTATGTGATTCTGTAATCAAGATGACACACACACACAACAAGCGAGACTTTAACTACTGAGCCTAAAGAAGGAAGGGCTGCTGTATGATCACATTCAGCCATTTAAGTTCAAGAATCATGTGAAGTGTGGTTTCCATGACAACAAGTCACTAATTGCTAACATAAAATAAAGTAAAAATCAACCTTGACAGAATTTGTCTGTGACATGGAAGCTGAAAAACCTTCAAAATAATTATATGACAATTTTCCTGTACGATGAAGAAATACAAGCAACCCCACCTTCTGAGACAGGGTGAAAGCACTTAGAGTTCCAGGGTTATTTCAGATTTGGCAAAGCTGGCTGCCTACTGTAGTCATTGTGTATTACACTTGATAGTCAACACCTACCTTCAGCAACAGATAAGAAGAGATGTTTGTGATGAGGTGATGAAGGATTTTTGCATCCTTGGGCTACAGATCAGCAAAGGAAAATGCTGTGGAGAACGCATGAAGTAAATAAAAGACACAAATAACAGGATTTTAGCATAAATTCACAGGGTAAGAAGAAAAACAAATTAAAGGGGAGCAGAGGGGAAGAAAGGAGCTAAACTCATACATGCCTCCCATGCTAAGTTATTAGTAAGGGTTTCAGACACCTCTAGCTTGCACACAAAAAGAGTCTTTTGAGACTAGGGGAAACTATTCGGGAAACACAATAGTACCATTCAAAATTTACCGATTTATGAACTGCTGCATATCATTTGTAAAAATTGCTTCAGCCTGAGTTACCTTTCACCAGCTCTGTAAGTCGACTCACTGGGTCACTAGGAGTGAACAAGAACATTTTGATAAATTCAGTTTCCATGACAATGAATTAGCCATGGAAAAGGGGGAGGTGTTGAAAGATCTGTGTTCTGTAGAATACTCTTCAAATGTTTGCCTGTTTTCATTTTTAGCCATTTAGTTCTCATGGCTCTGTTCCAGGACTCTTTAATGCGCCAGTAGCTGGTTTTCCTCCACAGATTAGAGGAGTAATTCATCAGTGAATGTTTCACTCAGTGGTCCCATCTAATGTAAGAGAACATAAAAATGATTTTTTCCAATTATGCTTCTTTGTTTGTTTAGAAAGAATGCAGCAGGCTCTTTTTTTGTTGTTGTTGTTCCACTATAACCTGGCTACAGAATGCTTAATCTTTCTTATTTATTGCCCACTACTGTACTTATGAGTACAATTGTAACTTGCAAGATGTTGGGAGTTCGTTTTAAACACTCGTGAGCCCCCAAAACAAAACAAAACAAAGCAAAACAATGATTTGGAGTTTGCTTCAAAAGGAACAAGCCAATAAAAGAACATCAAATTCCAAAGCCTGCTATAGCCTGCATCAATGGGAACTGTTGAGAAAAAGACCTCAGAAAACAACTGGTATTTATTTTTGATAGATGTGCTTAACATTATTTTTCATTTGTCTGCTTATGAAAGGCTAAGCCAATGGGACATGTGTTAGTGTCAGAACTAAAGTCTACTCAAATTCATGAATGTCTTTCTGCCATTTTCAGTGGGTCCTGGGTGAGGGCCTTTTACACTAATAAGATTAAGAGTGAAGATGTTTAAGCATTCACAAAACATACTTAAAATTCATAATAAAAGGTAGAGACAGATCAGGAGAGCTGTTTCCACTGGCTGTTGGGACAGATAGTTTTCCATCCAGAGACAACTGAGACAAATTTGGCTCCTTCAGAAAGTAAACCTGTTCGTAGTACCTCCAGCAATATGCTCCCCATTGCCATAAATAAAAGTTGAAAGGGCTGAACACCTTGCTTCTACTGTCTGTGTGCTGAACGGCATCATTTCATGTGCTGTACAAGAAATGGAAGGGTTTTGCGAGAAGTTGTTAGTGGCTGTGCCAGCCCAGCATGGGCTGAAGTGTCTGAATGATTTGAAAAAGAAAATATTACCAGCAGAAAAAAAGAAAGCAAGCCACTATACACACATAAACACCCCCCCCCCAAAAAAAAAAAAAAAAAAAAAGGAATGAAGGAGAGAAGAAAATGAGAGAGAAGGGGAAGGGAGAGTAGCATGGGAAGAGGGAAGGGAGACAGAGTTAGAGGGGGAGTGGAGGGAGGGAGAGGGAAGGAGGCAGGAAGGGAGGGGAGGGGAGGTGGGAGGGTGAAGAGAGGGGAGGATGCAGGGGAGGAGAAGGGGAAGGGGATGGTGAAGGGGAAAAAGAAGGGGAAGAAAGACTGAAATGGAAAGGAGGTACTACTTTTATATGTACCCCCACAAAACTGGTTTATGTGTATTTCATAAAGAGACAAATTTCTGTTCACTAATACATACCTATAGATATGTTATATGATATTTGCATAGTTATTTTGGTTTCTATCTGTCTCCATAGGTAACTCACACACACATGAATATTCACAGATAAGTGGATATTTTCACTCACAGCCATTCATTCATAGATACAAAGAGGGAGAGGAAAGCTTATTTAAAACTGTATTGCATGTGAGGCATCTATCCCATCCTAAAAAACTTCTAACTGAAAAAGTATGCTAATTTTCCAAAATGCAAATGCCATTAATACTAGCCTATTGTGAAAATGCTGCAGGTTCGGAAATCGAAGTAACTGTTTTAGTCAATGAGACTTAGCTGTTCTGAAGCTGCCCCTCACAAAAGAAAAATAAGAGGAAGAAAAGATGAATCCGGGTTGATTGAAATTCAGTAAATCAGTAGCCTTGAGTCTCTCAGTCTTGATTTAAAATAGCAGGGGCAGTTGCCGTCAAGCACTTGAGTGCGTTTGGACAAGAATAAGCCTAATGACTTCTTTTGTTCATCTGCCATGTGGAACTATTTCAACATTCTTATCTAGGATGTGAATGAGGTGTGCTAATAGCTCCACGCTTCCACTCCTGGAACCGAGGAAGGAATGCAGGTAGCACGCACTCGGGTCCCATTGATATTAATGGTGTGAGATCGCTCAGCCTGCTGCTTTCAGTGAAACACGGTGCAATGCCCACCGCGAGAGACAGATGTCAGACGCTTCTTCACTCTATCCATGACCTTCAGCTGGCACCAGACACTGCTGCACGTCTTGTCTTGTTAACATTTTCACAGGTGAGAGATGGATAAACAACAGCTTCCTCAGACCTGTAGATTGCTAATAAGTGTCACAAAATACACACCGGAGCTCAGGTGCAGATCATTAGAAAAGAAGCAAGAATAGGAGGAATAATGACACGTCAATCCACCTCAAGTCAAGTTTGACACCCCCGTGATACTAGTTAGCACCATGCACAGGGAGTTTTACCTTCTGTTCTTTGGAACTTGAACCACGAGGACAGCAGTGGAACTTATTTCCAGGTGCTTTTGGTTAAACTTTGAGGCCCTGCGCAAATTAAGGAAGAAAAGAAGAACATTCAAACATTCAAAATTTGATTTTTTTTTTCTAATAAAGGTTTAAATGATCTAGTCAAGCACTGTGAACTTTAACTAATAGTTTCATGCTACAGTAATGGCACCTATTATTTTAATTCATTTCCCATACTGACAGCACAACTCAGGCATACTCCAGACTATGACATTTTAAGTGACTGGTGATTTTCAGTTGTGCTTTCTACAGTACACATATATGAACTACGGAGTGGAATATACATACATCTCTGTGCGTGTGTGTCTGTGTAGACTACAGCTTGTGCTACTTCTACTTTTGCTGTTATATGGAGAAATACATATAAAAAGGTGCACTACGCTCAAAATATATGTGTTTTCCCATGCTAAATTTGATCGAAAAGAGGAAATACTTGAGATATATGACAAAATTTCCGAAGTTTTCATTGTTTCAGTCAAGCCCATGCTGTTCTAGCCTTTATCATTATCAATGCATTTTATAATTTAACGATATGAAGCATAGAAAATAAATACAGATGGTAAATCCAGTACTAAGCAGAAAATTAGTCAAATACATATTTTTTAAAGGATCACTCCTGTCTCACAGGACTTCTCATAGCTACCACACAGTAAGTCATTCAATTTGTATGTGGTATTTCTTATATATAAAAAACCAAGTCACCGGCTTCCCCCTCTAATGCACTACAAGCAAGACATATGATCACGATTTGGAAAGCTGTACCTCTGAATGGGATGAGACTTCTGCTTTGCCACTTCTTAAGCAGGGCTACTTGAGGTGCATAAAACTGGAAGCTGATCACAGACAATTCACAGAAAAACGGGCCAGGAAAGTACCTCATGCTTCTTATCTCCTGTCAGCTCACAAATACATAGTTGGAAATTTCACTTCAAACTAGGGCAAGGTTAGGAAAAGAAGTCTGAAATTTGTCTGGGTTTCCCCACACGGGTTGGGAATCCAGCCCTGCACAAGGCAAAATTTGGCTCTATCATGTTTTCTATTGCTTCATCTTGCATTGGCAAAACCACTTCACCATGATGTGTTAGCTTTGGGTTAATTTCAGTTACAAGTGAAACAATTTCTGCAACTCAAAAATTGGCAGCTTGTTTCTCCTGAACTTAAAATACAGATTCATGTCAACACTTGAATATTACCACTGACTTGAAGCTGACCTAGAAACCAAATCATAGACATAATTTATAATCACAGAACAGAGACCAAAGTAGCTCTTTGAAATGAGCAATCTATATATTTAGTAATCAATCCCTTTTATTTTTAATGAGTTTTGAAAAAAATAAAATCCAGGAATTTTTAAAATAGAATATTTTCTTTAAGAATACACATTTGCAGGCAGTCTGATATTAAGAATATCTCCATGCATCAGAAGTTGAATTAGCATTATTCATCTCTGCTCTTTCCTGTCATGTTATGGAAATAAATTAGGAAATGTAAATATGTTTTCCACTTCTCTGCCATGTCTGTTACAAGCTCCTATATATACTCTTTGCACAGTTGTGGGGTGAGGGTTTTGTTTTCATTTTTTTGTTGGGGTTTTCTTCTGTTGGTTTTTTTGAGAATTAGGGGAAGTTCCCAAGAAATATAAATGAAATCTTTACTAGATCTGCCCTTACAGAAATCTTGTCAGTGTTAAAAATCAGTAAAACCTGACTTCAATAAATGGTATTAGGTTCTCAATAATGCTAAAGTCAATAGCTGCTCTTGTAACAGTGTTACAGTTTAAGCACTGCTGCAGGCCTGTGCTGGTCTTGAACATGGGATCAAAGAGATAAAAGTGGAGTGACAGCATCTCTTTCACTTTATATTCTGCCAGTCTAAGGATCTTTACATGAGTTCGATTCTCAGTGACATTTTGCCATTGATCTTTTTGAACACATCTTTTGCATCAATGTTTTTTTCAGGAACCCTCTCCATGGAAGATGAGTTAAGAGCGTGTGTGTCTAATGTATGAAAGACTGTAGGACGTTTAGCCACCACCTCTACTAAAGGCTTGTAAGCGATGTGATGGAAGAAAGAACTCTATATCCCATTGACTGAATACTTCTGTGTCATCAAGCACTAAAGACGAATTCTTTTGGTTCAAGTATAACAAAAGATGATATGTACAATCCTCATTCGGGTGAATTCAGTGGCAAAACTAACATATCAAAACAAGTATTGATCTAACTAATACAGGCTTCATTCAGACTTATTAAGTCTCTACTGTAATATATTACAAGCCATATTTTGAAGTGAGTGGGTGACTCTTATTGTAACTTTTTGTCCAGAGCTACATTATGTACTGATTTTTTTTCCTAAAGCTCAGCACATTCACTGCTGAACTCTTCTGAAATCTGGCTACTTTTCTGGTGACATAAATAAAAGATAAGCTGTCTTTAAAAAGCTCTTCTTGCATACTTTAATAAAAAAAAGTATCAGAAATTTTGCTTTTCATTGCTTCCAATCTTGTGTAGATGGCTAGGAAACTAAATCACAGTACACAACTCAACATAAACAGTTGAGAAGTCTAAAAAAAAGTTTTTTATGAAAAGTGCTGATGTTCAACTACTTACTTTTTGCTGTGCTTTAGAGAGGAACCAGTACTTAAAAAAAATCACAGAATAGGCAATCTGCTGATGCCGGGTTGCACACTTCACAGACATGGTCAACTTTTACACATGTAAGCACAAATCATCCTACCTATCTACTCAATAAAGAGCAGATGATCTCCAGAAAGCAACTTGGACTTTAAGAGAACTGAATATTCTGTTGGAGGCCTTTAAGTCACAATGGAAACATTATGAAAAAAGGGACCATTAAATAAGAAATTGGTAGCGTAGACATTTTGATTAAGTGCCTAAAATCAAAAAGAATGAAATCTGGACCAGCCTGGTTCCCTGAATACTTCGTTATTCACTCAAACAGTCTTTACAGGAGAAACAGAAACTAAGTCTGGCAACAGACCTAAATCAGAGGTCTGCAGCTGACTCTTCCACAGTTCAAGTGAATTCCACAGGCACTGAAATACAGATCATTCAAGAAATTCTGTCTCCCTCAGGGCATAAATTTCATCCACCCACAATATATAAATTAAAAAAGTAAAATTAAAAGTAATATAAAATTACATACTTCCACACAAGCTTTTATTTGCACTTAATCAAGACACTGAAGTCACTTCAGATTAAAGTCACATTTGATTAAAAAAAAAAAATCTGACAGGTTTTTTTCCTGATTAGATATGCATTTGCTCTAGATAATCAGACCTTGCTTTACAAGCTGTAGCCAGCAGACCCATGATTGGAAAAAGGGGATAAAGTTGACAGTGTCTAGGAGAAAAAAAGTCAGTTAAATATCAGAACTGAGTTCTTCAGATTTCAAAAGACAATCATGTAGTACATGTGGAACTTTTTCAGCCTGAAATGTAAAAAAACCCCTTATGCAATAATTAAAGAAAGAGCCTCTTTTTATTTCAATAAAATCATGATTCCTCAAAAACAACAGGTGAGAACAATGTAAGAAATATAGCTGGGAAATATCATTAGTAGTACGAAAATTGTATTTGGCCCAACCTGAACTGGAAAAGATGTATTATATTCATTAAAGATGACTAAGAATTTTTTTTTTTTTAACAAGCTGGTGAAAGAATTAAAGTCAGTGAAATTAGTTGACAGATAAGTCTGTATGTCCTAAGCCTAAGCAATAATGCACTGGAAAGTAGTTATATAAAGACAAATGTAACAATTTCTTTAATTTATTTTCTTATATTTATCATTATATCTAAGCCAATGCCTTATGCCTCAATTGCTGTGTACAGCTTATGTATTTCTGCTACAAGTTTGTCTGCACAGAGTTCTCATTCAGCTCTGAAAACATAAAGTTTTCTCACCACTTCTTTTTTTTTTTTTTTCAAGGATAAATGTATTTGTTATGGTCAATTCAAGGAAAGTCCTATTTCTTACAGAGAACTAGTATACTATCGTGTCTCAACAGAAAAATACAAGCCTTCCTTACCTCACAAGCTATTTTTTATTTATTAATTTGAGTTTGTGCTTGTACTATCATTTGTATGGTGGTGATATCTCACAATTTTCTATATCAGTAGGTAGGTTCCTTTGGCACCACCATCCATTATTTTCTTCCAGAAGGCAAGTAGCAATATGGAGCAATATAAACATATAATTTTTTTCAATAAGCGAAACATTGGCGATGTAACCAAACTACTATATATGAAACCTGCAGTATAAGCAGACAGCAGAAACAGGATTTTGAGATCCCATAAAATCCTTTAAGATGCATTATTCATAACAAAATACTAGGTGACAATGCTGCAGCTGTGGTGGTTTAAGCATGTAAGAGACACAAGTATCGGGATTAATATCATCATAACATACAGAATGTAAAAATTTAAGTCTTAGCCAGCTTTCTTTACAGGTAAAGATGAGAAAAGGCCTCCAGAGGTAATTCACCTGACCTATCCTAAATGTCTCCTTTAGGATGAGACAAATTCTTCTCTGGAGGTGTTTACTTTTACAAAGGCAATTTACAGAGTCTAACTCAGATATTATAATCTAAATGTAAAATCCTTATCTGAGAAGAGAGCCTTAATCAAGGCTAATTGGGAGAAGCCATATATCTTGTACCTTCCAGTAAAGTTGGACAAGGCGTATGTCTAACCCACTGAGTGGACTTTGTGCCTGGAAGTGTACTTACAGATTTTTTTACTCTACAATCTGGCCTGAAAAGAGGTGTCTCCTTATAAACTTTGTGCCTTTGCAGACTCCAACATTATCTGGCAGTATTTCAGCTTCAGAATACTTTTGGTTTCCACTGGATCCCTGGGTTCTTCATTGTGTTGGCCAGGTGATGTGGTTAGGGCATTGAACCCTGCACGCTCCACAGGCTATGGTTACTGTGGGAGTTTTCATACTAGGCTTAAAGATCTATTTCTTTGCAGCACTTTGCTTCCTTTCAGGTATGTTGGTTTGAAATGAATGGGATGTTATGGTTTTGCATCTTATGTTTGTGTGTCTTTCCTATCCAAGGAGATAATTCCAGTACAACTTGGGCATATTTTACTGAAGGATCCAAAAGCATTTATATTGTCTCAGTCCAGATTTAATATTCTTCAGTGACTTTCTTCTTATTCTGACTCAACAGAACCAACAGCTTCATGATGTATTTACGTTAAATGCAAATGGTGGGGAGGGGAGGAGGGAACTGAAAATAATTTTCAAGTCCCTTGGGGACGCACGGTTATTACTGCTCCGCAGCAGCCCCTGCTGGAAAAGGACACGTGTCAAACCCACAGGTCTTGCCACAGCTATGCCTGTCAAACCTGCTGCTTAATCACCAGCTAGTTATGTTCCAGCACAGTCATCGATGACCTCTAGGTTCACCGAAACCTGGAACCGGTTCTCCTGCCATCTGCAGAATGGCAACTGCTCATTCTTATCACAATGAGCTCTGAATGCCAAAAGAATAAATAACACTTATGAGCTTTTTCTGACATATTTGTAGCCTTGAACAATAAGAAAACTGAAAAATATTAGTGTAAGAGAAGCAAAGTCATATAGTGTAAGATAAAGCACCTGAAAAAAGCTTTACTTAAAGTACGTGTCATGACATAGTGTCCAAAGAACATTTTTCACCGAGTGAAGGCATATTAAATTATGCTAGCACTGTCTTCTCTTCCATGTGGTTGCTGACAGATGTTTGGAAAAGAAAATCTTCCTTTCTGCTTGACCTTAAAAGCTGTCCCACACAGATTATGTATATTTATAATGCTAAACAGTAAAACAGTAAAATAAAAAGGGGAGTTGTTCTGTGATAGAAACAAAATACTTTTGCTTTGTTACTCAAATTGCATAGAACAACGTTAAAAGTTGTTTCTCCTAATAATATTAATAATAAGAAGAACAACAATGACAATAATAGTACCACTTAGCATTTGAAATACATAACTAGCGTGGAAAAAATGCCAGTGATTGCAATTTGTTTTGCCATACATCCATGAAAATTCCCTACAATGGAAAGAAAATACTGCAGGCAGGTTGTGGTAAAAACATATCTATTTTCTCATATACATCACCACATTTAAGTCATTCTTCCTAAACAGCTCTGTAAAATGTGTACATTTCTAATCGGGGTAATATTCCCTCAGGGCTAAGCTGAGCAGAAAAACAGTAGGAATAATTTACATGAAAGCGATTCATGTAATGGGGAAAGCTGGAGGAGGTGGGTGTGGGGAAGAGAAGGGATGGAACAATGAAAGACAGGAAACAGGACACAGGAGACAAACTGATTTAAAGATTTGGAACGACTAGCTATTTTTGCACTAGGAAAACTCTCTTAAAGAGGAAGAGAGATTAAGTTTTAAACAATGACAGACACCAAAATACAAGTATCCTCAAGAGGAACAGTACCCTGCAGCGGAAGACAAGCGCCTCTGGGTTACCTCCGTGAGGAGTTTCATGTCTCGGAGATATTCTCTTACAGTTTCTCCGGTCCAAGTGGACAATCAGACTTTTATACATTTTAGGAGAAAATCAGAGGGACATGACTTTTTTTCACATTTCTCTGGTACATGATACACAGGCAACACAGGCTCATGTAATGACTACACTGAGTAACACAAACATAAAACCAGTACTGAATTCAGGAAAAGTAGGACTAGGGACCATGTTGGGTTTGTCAAAATACAAATAATTTTCACTGCAAAATATTTTTTTTCATTTTTAAAATTTAAATTTCAAAGAATAAATAGCTTCCTTATTTTGCCAATATTCACAGTTTTATTGGGAAGGAATTACTTTCCACACTGTTTTAATCCAAGAAGGAGACTACTGCTTTATTAGACCAAAGTCTCCTTAAAAAATCTAATTGCCTTACAGCCAAACAGGGTAGAAGAATTACATCCAGGTATTTTTACTCCATTTGTCTTGGAGCAAATATATGATATGGAGTATAGTAAGTATTACACTAAGAAATTCTGCTGTTGACAGAGAGTCTGTTCATGGCTGTAGGTACTGATCGGTAAATTTTGGAAAATTGTGCCCTAATGTTAGACAAGAACTGAGAGGAAGAAACATAAATGGAGGTAGAATGAGAGAGTAAGGAGCTCTGAAGCTGGGCACTGAGTCTCTAAACATGACAGGTTAAGTTTACATCTAATGAAATTTGATGGCATATTCAGGGGATAAACTATTTAAAGATTTTCCCATCTGCATAAAATATTGCAATTCTTAAGGAATTTTCTGTCATTATCTTTACAAAGTTCAAATTTCGGTGAGAATTTAAAATTTAATTTTTTTCCTTCTTCCAAACAGCAATATTCAATCGATAAGTATTGTTAACTAGTCTATATAAACAAAATCTGTCAATCAATCAAAGTCACCTTGGGTGTTTGATGTATATCAGTCTTTTTAATTAAAGGACATATAATTTGTTATGATACTTTGAATAGAAATCAATATACTAGAAAAAGATTTTTTGCTTAAAAATGTAATGGGAACTTAGCATTGAAAAGGCATGTCTGGGTGAACCAGGTAACTCTGGCTTCATGTAACCGTCATTTGAAAAGAAGTAGGCTGCAAATGAGATAGCGTAAGTCCTCCCTCCCTGTGCCTGCCCTCCAGCTGCCAGCGTCTCACCGCACTGCTACCCAAGAAATATCACTGCCATAGAGCGATGCTGGAAAACTCACTAATGTATTACCATGGCCAGCCAGCGGAGCTCTCTAGAATTTATTCATTGTTAATGAATTAGCAGTACTTGGAGACTGTTTATATGCTTTTTCACAAAAAAAAACCCAAAACAAACCTAAAGTTTCATTATACCAATGGGTATTTTTACCTTTGACAACCTTCTTGGCAACTAATATAAAAGCTGTGTCTTTGAAAAAAAAAGTCGTGAGGGGGCAGCTTATTAAATTTTGTAAATCATAGGGCCTGTCTGCAAATGCAGAGCACTGCGGCTGATTTAGTTGTTGGCCTAGAAACTCTGCTGTTAGGACCATTAAACAGGTCTAGAGTTTAAGTTGCACAGTAAATTATACACAGAAGAAACAGGCACAGCATCTTGCCTTGTGTTTCCTCCCTTTAAACCCTGGACTGACTGCATTGCAGCATCCAGACATTCTGACAGTATACGGTTGTTGTCGGGCTCCAGTTTAAACAGTGATGCACTACTTCCCGCAGCCGTGATCAGGCCAGGCAACTGAAGGTTACCGCACTCTTTACTGAAGCCAATGATAAGGATAAAAAGGAATAAACCGGACTGAGAGCAAAGCTGGTGCGATGCCAGTGAGAGGCCCCGAGCCAATGCCCTGTTATGGGCCTTCCTTTCTTACATCATAAATTACTTAAAATGCCTTGTGTGGTCCTCATCGTCTTCATCTCTGCAAATGCTCTAGCTGCTCTTCCTTAACACCGGATCCAACTTTACAAATAAACCACACTGACTGCACAGTTTGCAAAATACTAAAACACAAGGTAATTACTGGAGACAGCGTAAGATGATGACAATGCAAACTTTAACTCAAGACAAAGGAAACATTATTTCTCTATTTCCTCTCAGATGTTAAAGGTGAGTATGCAATTACCAGAATATAATTAACAAAGTTACATACTCTCTTTTGATGAATGCCCAGCTCGACGCACGTCAGGTAGCAGCCTTGAACAAAAGAATGCTAATTCAACTGAAGTGAGATACGGATTGTTTTGATTTATAGTTCTTAACAAACTGCTTTCTCCCTTTACTCTGACTTACAGTGCATCGTGTTGAAGTGCAGTGTGATTAGAAACTGTCTGAAACTGTGGCCTTTCATGAACAATGGAAGCAAATATGTCACTCAAACAGGTTTGGTTTACATCTACTCAGCAGCTCTCTTGGAGCTTAGTTGTCTGTTATCTAGCAAGGACTTTTTTTATAATAGCTAAACAGTGGACTCAAGATTTTTACATTCAGCATTGGGCGGGCTGTCCTTTTATATTTAAGTTAATAACTGAAATATTATACGTTCAATATCTTGATTAAATAAAGTAGCATACCTAAATAATGAAAATCTGGCTACATGCTGAAAAATGTAAATCACTGTATACTGGCTGTCACCAGGGGGAACTATTAATTCATGCAGCAGCTTTCAAGGCTGGAGTGATATGGACTGCCACACTATACAAGTACACAAATGTTTAGAAAACTGAGGACTGGCAGCTGTGTAATGACTAACCGAAGGTTAATAGCACAATGACATATGACACAACTTGAACTACCGTAGCAATTAAAAACAGGCAAAGAGTATGTTTTCTGGAAATTTTTTATGGATATTGAACACTACATTTACAATACAACATGATCCTGATGTATGTAAAAAAAAAATTTTTCTGAAATAAGTAAAATGTGATTTAATAAAGACAAGTCCACAGTGGCTACTGTAGGATGACATAATCGAATGTACACATCAGTGACCCATGACAGCTTCCCACCAAAAATCACCCAATCTAAACCAACAGTGTTTTGATGTTTCTTTGGAATTATTCATACCTCTCTTGGCAGGAGGGCTGCTCCTGGCCATGCAGAAAGGGGCCAGAGACTTGTTTGTCAAAGCTTCTTAGAGTCATGGGTTTTGTTAAAAAAAAGTCAAGGAATTGTTACCTCTTTAGAAGGGGCGTTTGAATGGACAACATGACAATGGGTTTGAAAGCAAAAATCACAACTCGGTAATATGCTAATGAACAGTAGTGGTTTGACAAATTCCACCAAACTTCTACTGCCCATCCTCTCTCATACGGCCTTCAGTCTGCCAGAATCTCAATGGACCCTACCCCTCTGTAGGTGACAAGGCTTCTTGTGATTCAGATTAGTGAGAGACAGCAAACAATAACAGTGATGAGCAGAATAAAAGAAGTATATTTACAGGCTCAGAGGGTACAGAAAATGATAGCATGTTAGCAAGAACAATGCTACATTAAAAAAATTTACTTTGTTGTAAGTGAAAAACTAAATACAATTTCATAATAGCACACTGTCACAAAGACAAACATTATATTGAATAGTGTTAATAGACATGTCACATGTAAAACAAGCAAGGTAATTATTTTGTTTTCCTCAACACTGATTAGGCCTCTGTTGGGTTACTATGTTTAGTTTTGGGCACACCACTTTCAAAAAGGCAGACAAATTGCAAAGAGTTCAGAGGAGAGCAAGAAAAATGATAAAAAGTTTGGAAAACAAGATCTATGGGAAAAGGTTAAGTGAACTGGGCATGTTCAGAGTAGAGAAAAGAAGACTGAAGGGAGGCATGATCTGTCTACAAATACATAGAGCTGCTGTAAAGAGGATAGGGACAAATTATTCTCATTAGTCAATGAGTACAGAACAAGAACTAATGGGCTTATGCTGCAGCAGAGAACATCTAGGTTAAGCGTAAAGGAAAAACTTTAACTAATAGAACAGTTAGAAATACAACATGCTGCCAAAGGAGCCTGAAAAACTCCCTCTGAGATTCAGGTTTTAGCTTATTCTTGCTTTATGCCTGGTAGAGGGAGGATCACACGGCGGTTAGGGCTCGAGTCGGTTTCTTTCTGCACTGCAGATTTCTTACGTGACCTTGGGCAGCCGGTTAACACTGCATTTCAGCTCCTGAGCTGTAAAACAGTGGCAAAGGCAATTCCCTAGCTCTCAGAGATGCTGTAAGGATAAATAGTTAAGGATTCTCAGACACTCTATGAGCCGCCTAAGTAGCTATGCGAATTAAGCATTCAAAGCCGCCACAATGCACAGGCACCAACTGCCTGGCGTACCTGTTGGTCCTTCCCAAGCCAAAAGACTTCTGTGACTGCTGCGATCTGCTTTAGTTAACACATCCAGTCTAAGCTGTATTAGGATGATCCAGTCTAAGATGTATCTGAGAAAAAAAAAGAGTAAAAAGTAACAGTAAATCGGTAGCTGTGTGGCTGCTACGACAGCTCACTAGCAGCCTGGCCCGGCTATCTGCTGAAATCAGTGGACTCCACTGTCTCAGTGCAAGGTGGATCGAGACTGAGTACCAGTTATTAAGCGTGAAAAGGGGCCAGTTGTCAGGGTTCTATCCTAGCTGTCTGCACAAGTTCTACCACAGCAATGTTGCTGAGACCAAACCTGGAAAGCAGATTAAAATCAAGTTAGAAAGGCGGAGAACATTAAAAGTAAACAGTAAATATATTGAAGGAAAATATTTTTTTGTTATACTTTTAATTGAAGGTTTATTCCTGTTTGTTGCTTAATTTCGTGCAGTTAGTTTGATGGCTAAAAGGGAGCTGCATTTCCTATCTAAAAGTAATTATCAATAATAAATTATATGAAAAGCTCAAAATAAAGGAGCAGCAGCAACATCTCTTTAAAAGAGTTAGGGTTTTCTGACACTACAAGTAGTTGAGACTGTGAAAGCTAAAATATTGTAAATAAATGTAGCCAGTTTCAATTTTTCATTTACTTCCTGTATTTTACCCAGCATGAACTCTGCAAAGAGTTTAATCATATTCTTTTTATTATTATTTTATTTTCCCGTGTAGCACTGATGCATTTTCATCTTACTTGTTTAGCTTTCCAGATAGAATACACATCTCCCTGGCTATCAGTACAGTGAGACTCACAATAACACAATTTTGTATTTCCCAAGCTATTTTGTCCTGTACCCTCTTCAACTATAGCCCAACTATTCCTTTCCCCCCTTAGCTCAGCTGAGGAGTCAGATTGAAGTTACTTATAGTACATGCAGTTACAAGAACTGCTTTTCCAAACACATCTCACAAATTCAGGCTTTGCTACTGTAGTAGAAACATTCACTTTGAAGAATTCGTACTTGAAATATGCAGCGTCAAAAAAGTTTGGCATCCTCTAACTCCTCCATTGCAATAGAAAACCCTTAACAAAGACCAAAATAAAATTATGAGAAAGAACCGATTTGCTATTAGCATGCAGAATACAAGAGGCAACAAAATAAACAGCAAACCACTGCAACCTAAAACATTTATGTAAAAATAAACTGAAACCATGTCAGATTTCAAGTGCTGAAGCATAAAATGGGACACATTTCAAGAAAAGAATAAATGTGTCTCCCCATGGGCGCAAGTGGTTTCACTGACTAGCAGCTATGCAGAAAAAAAGTGATGTAAATGACAGGATAACTGGAAAGTAAGTCATGAACCCAGGTGGAGCAAATGAAAAGCCTGACACAAGATCTCAGAAGACCTTGACAGGACACAGGCACAATGAGCTAACTACCATTGACCCAAAAGCTATAGGCATTTCGTCTGGGAAGTTAAATGTTTGCTGCATGGACTTGTGTGCTATATGCTTATTCATATGCATCTCTACGCTCACCACAAAAGCCTTTCAAGTCGAATTGTGTGAACTGTGGATGTATTTTTATTCAGTTGAGAAACCAACAACAAAAATTCAGCTTAATATTTGCCTTTGTTTTCAAGTTATGTCAGCCATCTTCTAAACCTCTAGGGGGAAAATGTACAGCAGAATTTGAAATGAAAAAGTTTGTTTGAAATAAAGAGCTATAACGTTTTGTTTCAGAAAATAAAAAGTAAAAACAAGAAAAAGACTGGTAGGGAAGAAAAAAATCTCCAAAGGGAAAACAAAGATGCAAGTCTAACTTTGAACTTAGACACTTCCCACATTGTAATCAAGTGACTTGCCAGCCAACCACACATGTATACCAGAGAAACAAGTGAGAATGAGACTGTGGGGAGTGTGATAACAGTTCTGCACTCCTAGTACTTTCATCTCGTAGTACATATATTTCAGCAGTTGATACATTTACCAGTTGCATTTTTTCATGTTGCAGATGACAGTTTGCCCAATAGCTTGTAGACGGTGCTTTGCTAATAAGAAAACAAAGTAATTAAAGAGTTTAATAACATACAAGCAGCTCTTGTACACGCACTACACAGAAGATGGTCTATGAGGGTTTCACATGTATACTTCTCAGTGACTCAGTTTTAGTCAAATTATTTTCAGGTTTTAGATCACAAAGGAAATATAGAGAATTCCTTCCCTCTCTCTTTGAAATTTTCTTAGAAGGTTATTTCTCTTAACTCCCATGGAAAGAATACAGATACTCTATTTCAGACTTCAAGGACCACTAGATGTCATGGAAAAAAATAGCCTCCTTTTCTCCAGGCTAAACACCCCAGTTCCCTCAGCCATTCCCCATAAGACTTGTGCTCCAGACCCTCCACCAGCTTCATTGCCCTTCTTGGGACACGCTCCAGCACCTCAATGTCTTTCCTGTAGTGTGTGGCCCAAAACTGAACGCAGTACTCAAGGTGCAGCCTCACCAGTGCCGAGTACAGGGGGACAATCACTTCCCTAGTCCTGCTGGCCACACTATTGCTGATACAGGCCAGGATGCTGTTGGCCTTCTTGGCCACCTGGGCACACTGCTGGCTCATATTCAGCCATCATGTTAGGCTTGAGCTATAGTTAGACATTTTAATAAGTTTCATGTATTTATTTGCATTTGTTTTCCTTCAAGCTTTATGGCTTGAATGATGCCAGTAATAGAGGGGAAGCATGTTCGTCTTTCTTAACTGTCACTGATGACACAGATAAGTAAAATGGATGTGGGTGTTACTGTTTTGTTTCTTACTAATGAGGCTTTTCAAGTGTTTCAGTAACGAAGAGTTTGACATTGGAAACATTTGCATCTATTGCCCTCAGCAGGGTATGCCATGAAGCCGCCCAAAATTTTGTACTGATAACAAATACAGGGGTAATATAGCAAAGCCAACAACAGCTAGGGAAAAAAAATGAACAAACATAATTCCTCAGATTTGGTGCAGCAAAACACATGTGGAGGGTCACTTTGACCGGAAAATAATATATTGCCACTGGTGCAGCTAGTGAGTTGATAGACAGCAGAGCCCACAGCCATCTCAAGAGCTAAAATGAGAGAAGAGGCAAAAGAACAATATTTAGCTGGAAATTACTGTTTTCATCTGTGCACTTGGGCCAATGACAACTATTCTACTCCCCTGAGTACTATTAGATTATTTGCCTTGATCAATTAATCTAATTTTAGACTGTTTGGGGGAAGGGAAAATCAACTAGAGGAACATATTGATGATGGCATCAGATATGTTCGATTCAATCTTCTCCATCTACTACAAAATGTATATAGCACAGTTTCATGAACACAACCAGAATCAGATGAGGTAGTTTCCTTGCTGACTGCTTCAAGCTCTTGTTAGGTAATGTTCAGCTTCAAAAATAACCCTTTCAGCCTTTCCTCCATTTCGTGTTACCCAGCTACTGAAACCATGTCTGTTCCTTCCTTGCTACCCTGTTTCTTTCCCCCTTTCTCCAAGCTTTTGCCTCTTTGTCACAAACTCTCAGACCCCTAAAAGCACAATACCCAAGAAAATCCCTCCACACTGGTATGTATTTCAAATGTCCTGCTGGTGACAGCTATTGTTTCAGTTGTCTGGTTCCACTGGGAATTTTCACAGGTTCTCACCTTTATCCCAAAATGAAACAATGCTGTTTACATTCACTAATGAAACTAGAAGGCATAACCAACTTCTAACTGCATAATTTCATGAACAATTGCTGTGCATTAAAGAATCCTGATGGAAATAACCTGACCCCAAAGCTAAGCCACAAGAAGAGGAACGTTCAGAAACACAAGCTTAAATAATAGATCAGAAGATCACTTTTACTAGATCTGGAGAAGAAATCTGGCATAGGGAGACATGGAAAGGTACTGTCAGAAAGAACATTGCTTAGGTCTCCAACCTTGTAGCTATAGCATTGGCTAAAGGTAAGAAAATATCTTTTAAAATATTGACTTATAACCCTTTTTCTCTGACAAGTAAAAAAAAAAAAAGGAGTGCAAGAACTGATTTAAAAATAAAAAGAAATCCTACCTCTCCTTTAGTCTCCCTAATATTTTGCTCCAATCTCACATGAGTTTTAGTATAAAAATGGTTAAAATGTAAAAATTATTTCTTTCCATGCAAAGAGTCAAAACCAAAAAGAAACAGTCTCATCTAAATTTTAGCCAAAATGTGTATGTTCTATCAAGAAACTGAATAAAAACTATGTAATGAGCTGTATTTATTTTCTTCCTTTGTCACTAGTCACTGATATCCATCCCTGCACCCCAATAAAAATGAGATACAGCAGCTCCTTTAAGAAATCCAGCCACCGTAAAGCAGAGAGAGACTTGGCAGGAGCGGCCTTCCCTATGGCAGAGATTGAGCTTGCATCAGCAACACTCACGGAAGTTAATACTAAATAAGAGAGTAGATAACAAAGTAGGATTCATGTCACTTTTAGATGCCTATACTACTTTTAGACTGCAACTATTACACAGGTATCTTTTTATTATTCACTCTAGTCACTTTTTGCAGTCAATAGAAAGGAACAGGCATTTTTAAGGTGTTTCATCTGACCTGTTTTAAATGTTTACATTGGGATGAGATGAATTGTACTCTAGTAGTGTCTTATTTTCTCTAGGGGGAGTCATAGGAGTTCAGACAGAGACATCTACATTATACAACTTCACTGGAGACATCTGCATTTGGTCATATAAAGCCCAGCCAAAGAGAAAACAAGGCCAAGGGAGAAAAAGAGAGGGAAAGATTTAAGGAGACATCATAGCACCAAAGTCCCCAGTATGTAATGCAACCTAAAATTTAAAAGCTAAGAAGTCACAAATTTAAAGTTAAAAAAGGTAAAAGAGCATCCCAAAAAGTACTCAAATGTCTCAGTTCATCTTTATTAGATGGGTCAGAAGCAGCATGTAGTCTTTTCCCCTTTAATTCGAGACTGAAAGGTTGTCTAGCTCACCACCTTGGCACGGCAAGTTTGTTCTGCGTGGTACATCTGTTAGTGCCCTTACAGGTTTCAAAATGTATGAACGCAAGGAATGTTACTCTTTCCCTAAGGAAAGAATGAAACAGTTTTTAACAAGCATCCTCAGAGGATTCTTTTTTTTCCCTGAAATTAACTGTAAATATTCCTTTTCCTGTTTTGGTTCCATTTCCTTCTTATACCTTCCAAATTATTCTTTTTTTTTTCACACATGTTAAGCTACTTAGAAGCACTAATTGTAGAGAAAAGAAAAGAGGTTAAACTCTACTGTACTACTGTTATAGATCAACTCAAAGCTATCAACTCAGCAAGGGGGTCAAAGTGTAATTAACAGATTTATAGATGAAATTATCTCATGACACAAGATTATAATTACTGCAGGAGATTTTTTATTTTTCAAATTACCATGCCGTACAATTTCAACAATCTTAAATCTTTCCCTTTTTTTTCAGAATGAGAAGGAATTCAAACAACTGAGAGTGAAAAAGAATATTAAGAAAAGAAACAATGCAGAAAATTTTCACTCTGTCAGTGGAGGAGACTAATATTTTTCTTGCAATTATGGGAAAAGGTACACATCAAAAACAGTCTTTTTCAGATTTGTGTTACACTTTTTTCACTTCACAAACAAATAGAAGTATGTAGCATTTTGTAAAAGACCACAGCTTAAAAGATCACTGGTTTTGAGCACTATTTTTTAAAGTTTGTAAAGCTTTGTAACAGCAGAGAAGGTTGATAGCAGGACTATTAATGGGAAGAAGAACTGAGTATGACAGGGAAGTTTTTAGAGTCTTTTGTCTCTTTTATACTTGATACATTTCAGTACTTCAACCGTTCCTAAATACTTTCTTTCTCTACCAGAGTTTTAGTATTCAGTGATACAGTACTGCACTTCAGGTAATCTTATTTGTAAATGAATCTGCAGGATTGATGTTCATATGTAGTTTAATTTGTTAGACACAATCTTGAAAAGTCATAAACTCACTTTGCATCTTTACGTACTCATATATTAAAGAGGTATAATTTATAATAAACATCTGCTTTATAATACCAATGTGACAGAAGGCATTAGGCAAGGAAAATTGACTGTGGGTGTGAGAGACACCAAACACAAATATGCACATATATAATTAAACCTTTAAAATATAGCTGAGTGATTTTCTTATGCCAGTCCAAGGATTATTAATACACATGTCAATGTCAAATTTAATAAAGCTGTTGAGTTAATTGTAACTATGGTGCCTTGTACTAACACCTGTCAAGGTATTTCTGGTGCAGAAAATCTTTGTCATGAGTGAGCTAGATAACATAAATTATAAGTGAACTAGCCTTTTACCTCAGGAGATCTGAATTCACATACTGCTTTTAGTCTCAAATGAATTATTTGTCACACCTCACTGAACCTCCAAATATGGCACAGTTCTGCATGGCTGGAAATCCGGACTCGGGAGACGTGAAGGATTGGAATATCAGGCTGTATCACTAATCAAGATTATGGTGTATTGGCAGAGACAAGTAGGAAAGTGTGTGTGTGTAGCAATTGCCAGCTCCTTCCCTCACAAGCCAGCGCTATTCATGTCTTAAATTCCATAAGCAGGAAGTTTGTTAACAAATTTTGGACAGAAAAATAAGCTGCTGTTACTAATGTCAGCTTTTGCAGATCAACCTCACACAACTGTCCATGATATTCTCCCATCAGAAGCAATGATATTCATGTGAATGCCAGCCAGTGCTACTTGATCTCTGAAAATGCTGAACTCCATCTTTTGAAGCCTGAATGCAAAGGTCTATGAGGACTGCAATCTGTAAGTTTCAGTTTTCTATAGAAGTGCTCGCATATAAAATAAAATTTTAGAGAAGTGTCTCATTCAAGAAAAAAAGGAAAAAATCCCAATGGAAAGTCAATTAAAAGTATTTTTAAGCCAATAACGTCTATAAATATCTCTTTGCAGAAATTGTAGCCGTTAAAATTAATCCACCCGATTTTCATGGGAGGTAAGGCACTACACCAAAAAACTGGCACAGTGCAGAATCACAGCTCACGTTCATTTATACAAATGTACAGAGCCAGCTAAAGGCAGCTCTTGACATGTTCATGTATACAATATACAGCAACCATGGGAAGATGGCACCATCTTTCATCAGTAAGCAGATTAGAGAAGAGGAGGGTGCTGGCAGCATGCTAGAACCACACAAACATTAGTAGAGGCTGTGGTGAAGCCACATTTCAACCTGAAGATCTCATTGCATGTCCTCTTTTTGACCCACCTAACTCCTAGAGGCACCTTAAAGAGTTTTGTGCCACAATATGTGTCTCAAGTTTGTATAGGCTTAAGCAATACATCATTAAGAATCTCTAGGCTTAACGTGGAGATAGAAAGCCCCAACTTAAAAGTAAAATGTTTATATTTATAGAATAAAGCAAGGAAACTTGTATTTATACAAACTTATACAGGGATATGAATAGGAAAACCTATTCAAAACCCAAAACTCCTCAATAATAAACAATAAACAAAAGTCAAAATGAAGACCAAATGCTATACTTAGTTATGTTTATTATGAAAAGCGATTGGATAGGAAAAAATAAGTCTCTGAAATTCACATGCTCATGCCTATGTCTTGTAGCTGATGTAGTCTTCTAGAACAGCACAGAAAAATAAGCAATATTTTGACACACTGATTTTGTAATGGAGTAAGAAATAGATAGTGAACAAGTAACATGCAATTGGTAAATAAGCGTAGAGACTTAAGGAATACAGATCATGTCATTCAGACTAAGTAAGGTTTCTGACATTTATCTTCAGATAAAGTATGCATTAGAAAGCTGTAGATACACGTGTACACATACGTTTGTGTCTGTCTTCTAACTGAACAAGGGGATATAAGTATTGTTTCTCTCTCAAAGAGAAACTGGTAATAGAGTCAGATGTTTCTTTGATATAATCCTGTTTGTTTATGAAGATGTTCAGAATTCTGATTTTCATAACAAAGAAGGAAATAAACAAAGGAATTAAAAATGCTTCAAACATTGCCTTTGGTCACAGTCGTCAGCGCTATTTTCAATCAGAATTTTTCTCGAAAGCTTTTACTCTTACCTTTTCTTCAAGTTGCATTCTCAGGATTTGTGCAAAATACATCTGATCCTTACTTACAGTCTTGCCTATCTGCTTCTCTGGACTTGCATCTCTCTCACAGACGCACGCATCTTCCAAAAGCAATAACTAGCAAAATTCTTTCATCCATATGGATACCTGCACATGCTCTCAGTGCTTCGGACAGTGACAGATGGCTGAATCTGGGGTGGAGGGTGTTACTGTTTCAACTATCTACTTCCATAAAGGATCGTAACTATCAATTATAATTAACTTAAATGATCTGAAAGTGGTTTTGTCCAGTGAATAAAAGAAGCATGTTTGTAGGCACACAGATTTAAAAGTATACTTTGAAACAATTCACTCAGAACCCTAACATTACAGCAGTACTGCACTTATTAGAGGTACAAGAGACCAAAACGATTTTAGAAGTTTGAGATTCTATTTCAAGGAATAAAGAAAAGTTAAAAATGGATAAATACCAATCAAGAATGAATTAAACTCATTTCTCTAAGATCATAGAGTTACTAGAATGGCCATGAAGTGAGTATACTCAGTGGTCATTGAAGGGGAAAAAAGCTCACAAGCTTTTACTGAAATATAGGTAAAAAGAATTAAGTGAGTCTTTTAAAAAAGTAAAAAGAAAAAAAGGAAAAATACTGAAGAATTTAGCCAATCCAAATATTATTTTGTACTATAGATATAAAAAGATTTCTGGTAGATGTTTTTAAGTAAAAAGCCTACCTTGGTCCATTTACTGTATCTTTTGATTCTGATGGCACAGAAAGTTCTAAGAGTGAAAAAGCTTATGTTTTGATCTGGAGAAAAAAGGCAGAATAATATCATCCATATCTCTGAAAAGCTTTGGAAAAGAACCCCAAAAAACAGAGCAACTGATTTCAAATTAAACAATCAAACATGCAGATTCCTAGGACTAATGAACCTGGAAAACATGGCAAGTCAGAAAAGGTTATGAGTTTGCTCTTGATGTGGTTAAGACTGTGATCATCACGCCAGCCCAAAATGACAGGGAAGAGATACAAGGAGTCCTCAGAATGGTAAAGCATGAAAGAACATTTATAATGAGAACGGGAGTGATACCGTGGAAAGCAAGCCAACGAGAGTTATTTGCAAACCTTCATAAACATGTTCAAAGACTGTAAGAAAAGAGTCCCTAGTCCAAAGGTACTTTGGCAGTGTAAAGGAATTAAGTTGGCTCCAGATTAACATCCAGTCCAGTAGGAGCAGGGTGGTCACAATTGGTTTAATGAGTCATAAGTGCTAATGAAACCTGCATGTCAGTACAGTCAAACGCAGAAGGAGACTTAAGCCTCAGTAACTGGCTATAGTATGGCTCATCTCTTTAATTGCAGGAAGCCAGCATTAGTTGAAAACAAACTGTTTGTTTTGACATGTATTGTTAAAACTTAGGCATGTGAAACTTCAGCAGACAGGATCTCCCTCTGGAGGCGTTCACAGGCATCCACTGCTTTTTATTGACTGCAGGGAAGTGAAGCATGCACTTCTAGAAAACTGGTTCACTAGCTGCTAAAATCTAGTTGCCGCTTAGGTGACTAAGCTGGAACAAGTGGGTCCCATTCCCCAAATATAAAAAAAGAAATTATTTGATTACAGATATCAGATCTGCAAATCAAACACAAATCTAAGAAAGATTTGAGGGCTGCGGACTTTCTTTCTGGAACATTTGGCAGAAGCGAGGGAGAACAGATTTGAGTGCGAGATATTGGTATATTCAACTGATTTTTTTAAAAGCAGCCTAGAAAAGTATATTCTCAGAACAATTGCTCAGGAAAGGGAGCTGCAGAAAGTGGTCCCAAGTCTTAAGATAGGAATGGTTATCACCTGTTACTAGTCTTACTTGAATTTAGAGCTATCAGGTTTACCTGAAACTCTCTTTAAAGATACCACACATGGTGAACTCAGGGATAATGTATGAAAAATGTTGAAAAACATACAGGCAGCCTATTTAGGCATACCAAAATAGAAGACAATGTTTGCAAACAATATCTGCAAGGTAAATATCAGTGTTTACCTCATACAGCAAAAACAAAAGCCAAGTCAGAAAAAGAACTCATGTTTGTGACAGGAGGAGCTGCACATAGAGTGCAAATCAGGCACAGATTTGTTTATGTTAACTTAAGAAATTTATTGCTCCTACGCTTATAGTCTCATTTCCCTGAGACAGCTTTGCAAATGGATATTACAGCTGACTACATGTATATTGTACCCATTCCTGCCAGACATACTATACTTGACACAGTGATATCTAAACATGAACGTAAGGATTTTGGTTAGAAACAACAGAAAATCTTGCAGAGGAGTTTGATGTAGCCATACACACGAGGGCATGCAATTTACAGCCTCTAGATCTAGAAGTGTTACATCTCATTTTTTACTGTCTTCCCTTTTAAAAGGTTAGAGAAGGCTTTTTTTCACTGGTAGTTGGAAAATAGTGTCTGAAATTATAGCTCATTCTAAAAAAGCTTCTGAAATCAGTCTCTGATCATCTTAAAAAATAATTAAATTGCAGGATAACATCAACGAAGCATGAGACCATTGCATCTTGACAATTTATTTTTTATGAGAATTAATTATAAAAAAATGAAAACAAAACTGTCTTTCATGTTAGAAACTTATAGCAAAGAAAACAAAAATTTGCATAAATATGCAAAGGCAAGTTCAAATAAACAAGCGTTAGAAATGGCAAGTTGCCAACAATTAATGTAAAAGTTTAATTAATCTTGCACATAGCATCTCTTGCACCTAAATATTTTTCCAATAAATTACTGTCCATCAGCCAGGATGACGGAATGGGTGAAACTTTTTCAGCTTTCCTGAGAAGGAAATAATGAACGCTAAGTCTACCATTTTGTCCCAGATGATTTCAGCAAGGCAACAATTTCATCAGAATAAGGCAAATAAGTGATCACGCTACCTAAACAAACAGGCTAACCAGTTTTTACCAACAGCACGTTCATATCTTCAGAGAAACTTGCAAGTACAAATTATGACTGTGCAATCCCTGTGAGGCAAAAAAATTAAGATGAAAAACTTAGTTATGAGCAAACTTAAACTGCACATAAGTATTGCTTCAGTGAATATGTTGATTTTAGAAAAATGAAGATACTTGAATGTATTTTTCCATTTTGAAAAGAAAATTGCATTGAAAGAAGTTAAGCTGATTTTATAAAGCCTATGTATCTGGAAAAGAACTCTAATTTTCAGGACATAAATTATTTTCTGTCATGAAAAGAAATTTGTAGAACTTTTGATTTCACTCAGATAAAAAACTGAAACATTTTACTTAGAATGAAACTCAAAGCAATTTTTCCAATGTTGTAATTTAGCCACATAACTAAAAGACAAAAAGTCAGTCTCAGAGTTTTTCATACTAACCCTTCTTTTATTTATGTGGGAAAGGAATAAGTAGGCATTATACTTTTCAGATGCTCATATAGTGTAATGAGAGGGTTCGAGCTGAATTACTACAGACGTAATTTTAACTACAACATGAGTGAAGCAAATCTCTGTTGACCACTAGCAGCAATACTAGCAGAATATTAACTGTTTCATCATGGAAGGAAAATTTAGAGGTCATTGGTCAACACTGTGAGTATGAGTGAACTAACGAAAGACGTTCCTTCTAAATCCCTTTCTAGTACTAAAATAAACAGGCTGATTTTGTATGGACTTTTCGCCCTGAATTTCATAGCTTTACAAGAATATAGGAGAGACTGAGAGACTAGCACAGTGCTTGTGTGTGTGTGAACAGCAATAGGCATTGGACAAATTAAGTAAAAATGTGAGTACTGACTACAGGATCATTGGTGGAACTATATGCATTACAAAAGTCCTGCCCAGCCTACATGCTGAGTTTTTAGAAGCAATATAATTTGAAGTTCTTTTAATAATATGTATCCTTCTTCGCAGAATTTATCGCCACATGGGAATGTAACAGGTTGGGGTTTTTTTCAGTACAGCCTATAGAATGTAGCCTGACGCTATCTGGAGCAGAGCATAAAGGTATAAATCAATAGATCCCTGCTAGTGCGATCAAGAGCCTATCTTTCAAAAATAGCAGGAAAGCTGAGGCCTCCATACACAGAAACACTATTTGCAGCTCGCCGTCAGTGCTACAGACACTGCTCCCCAAGGTTCCGTCAGGTTTTAAACAAAAAGAAAGGCAGGTCAATAGCACAATGATCAGAAAATTGAAAAGGTTCCTCTGCACAAAAATAAAACCCAACACATTATTGCTGTTGTTGCTGCTGCTGTTGTTATTACAGCTATGATTAAAGATTATGGGTTTATGTTTTTATAATGGATTCTGTAGGGTTAACACACAAGACCTTTCTTATTCTATCACCTTCCACTGGTGAAAGCCTTAATGAAAGCCTGCTTTCATTTACCCAACCAACTTTTATTTCTAATTTTGTCAAACTGCAAACAATATCTTTAACAGGTTGGGGGGATAATATTACTGTAATGAGCATGTGTCTGTACACTTTCATGACTGTAAATCTATACCTCACACAGATTACACACGTGGTCATGTATTTATGACAGAACTGCACACATCTGTCTACATAGATACAATGTGTATGTATGTTTGTGGCACTCTCAAGGTACCAATTAGCCCAACAAACAGCAAAAAAAGCATAGGTAATATATTTCCCTAAAGCATTAAACAGCTTACAATAAAATCAGCATGAAAATACAGACTAGTTTAATGAAGAAGCCAGTAGGGAATCAGGACATTTCAGGCATGTCTCCAACAAGCAATGGAGTATAATACAAAAAACATGGAATAGCGTCATCACTGTTATCTCCTGAGCTATAAGAAGTATAGACCTATCAGCAGAGCGTATTTTAAAACTAACTAGCTCTGCTGAGAAGCTGGGATCGCTAGCTCCATCACAGATGTCACTTACAGCACTGGTGTTGGTGTCTGATCTTGTTCCTTGGCACAACGCCGCCCTGCAGGATGTGACACACCAAAATGAGCTCTAGCCAAGCGGTGTCTCCAAGGACAACATGTGGAAATGTTTGCTGGTTTTATACCTGACTCTGTGAGCAACTTTGAGTGTGCTCTCTGGTCACCATCGTGTGCTGCTCCATGCAAGAGTTTCCTTGTGTTTTTTCCTTAGGACCACCACACATGTGAGCCCTAACCCACTTTAGTGTAAGCATTTGACAGACTATATCTTTAAATGGTAGCCTTTGTATACAAAGTACAGTTTCTGATTTCTCAGAAAGGTACAATGCATATAGAACAAAGGTAAAAATATATGCTTAGATTTTCTCTTGCTTGCTTTTTAAGTTCTCAGCACAAAAGTATCTTTAGCTGGGAAAAACACACTATCTACATGCCTGGACTTTAGAAATAAGAAGGCATTCAGAAACATCCCTTTCTACCATTTTTCTTTATGGATTGCCTCTAGACAGCATCTGCACACTATGCTACTTACTGTATATAAGAATATATTCTTCAGGTGTTTGTTTCTCCCTACACATCGCACAAAGTGCAGGTGCCTTGGAGAATCCTGGATTGCAATCCAGGCTCTGAGGCATAAAACTTAGGCATTGTAAAGCTCAACATTATATCTTTTTTTTTTTTTTTTGGATTGAGCTTTCTAGCCCCAGGCGTGTTCAGTCTGCATTGACACCTAACATATAAGCCATTGCAGCATCTCAAGCAAGACCCTTACAGCACTTCCCCTCCACCACTTTTATTTCTTGCCTGCAGCATCCGTATTCTGTAACCCCATCACATAACCCTACACAGAGTACTGCCTGACCTCGGACAGCAAGAATTCAACAGGACTTTTGCACTTCACTCTGCAAAACCCTTTTGACTTGCTTCTTGTGCTATTGAAAGAGAAAAGATCGCAGATGATTAACAGTAAAGCCACAAAAATAAAAATCTGGTAGGCATTTTTTTTCCTCTCTCTAAACCTTTCAGTAGCAATGGGACAGAATTTCACCTTTCACTTCTGAACTTGCTGTTACTTGCACTGAAAGAAACCTATGTAGGTATGTCATTACCAAAGCTCTTCCTCGGTGTTGTTTCCCAGGACTGTGAAATCAATACCTGCTTTCTGAAGCAATAGTACTGAAACTTAAAATGTGAATTTCTTAGTTTGTGATTTTTCCCAGGCTTCACATTTTCTTTTGCCTATGCTTCTGTGTTCTGTATGTTGTTAAAAAGAAACAAAAAATGAATCTTCAGATTGTTGATAGCAATAGATCATAATAATTCTTATGTGTTATTATTAAGGAGAAACTACAGGAGTTTTAATCTACAGTGTATCAATATCATACATCAAACTACCTCCTTCAGAGCAGTTGCAGTCTATCATCACAAAATAATCTACACTCAGTATCATACACCATGCACAGGCGAGAAACCTGCATATTAAAGCTTTTATTAATGCAGTCACATTGTATGGAAGGCAGCTGCTTGATAGGTCTCAGTATCCGATGCATTTCCTTTCCCAATAAAAATATTCAAACTTTCATCATAGGGTCTAGTACAGAGAATGATTTGTCTTAAGACAAAAATCTGATCTATAAAAATACATGAAAAATTGTTTGACTTCTGTACAGCTTCTGTACACTTTTCAGACAAAGATATTAATGCTATTTACAAGCACTAATGAAAACTTTCATCACCTCTGTAAGATAGCAAGATAAATTATTGTTAATGCATAGACAGGGGCTGTGACCTGCAAGATAAGCAAGTCATAATAGATCTTGAATTATTATTATCGAATCCAGATCTGTATTACTGCACTATCCAGATCCAGATTATTACTCAATTATCATTGAATCCAGATTGGTCCAGATTATTGAATTATCATTACTGTTGGATTCAGATCTTGGATTCATATTTCTTTTTGCTGAGATAAGTAGCTTCCTGACAGTGTGGCCCTATACTGTGATCAGTAGGACCTTGCAGAATTCTTGTTCCGGGAGGTTATTGGTAGTAAACAACAGCCTAAGTAAAGGAAGAAATAAGATCTGGAGGCATCACTGGCTTTCTGCTCTTCTCCTCTCTTTCGCTGCCCCCCCCCCCCCCACACACACACACACACACTCTTCCTCTTTCCTCCTTGATCATTTTGTACAAGAAATTAATTCCAAGAGAAATGTAAAAACAGATACAAAAAGAGCAAGAGAAAAAAAGATAAAGAAAGAAACTAGGAGAAAGAAAAGGTCACAATTCAGCTGCATAAGGAGATGAGCATGAGAAGAACTTCCCTAAGTAAGCAATCTTTAGCCCATACAGAGAAAACTGCAAAATAATCCTTTTAAAAAGGATGCAAACTAAAACTGCCTCTAGATTGGAGGCCAAGACTGTGCCACTTTGTCCTTTCCCTTGATTGCTCAAGCTGGAAGACAAAACTAAAATATGCCGTGCCTCTCCTGCAAATTCAGATTTCTTTCATACAGGAGCAAGGGCATGGAGAAGGGGAGGAGACAATGTCATCCCAAACTGGAATGCCAGTGCAGCAGAGGGATTCATCAGGGCCCAGATCTGAGAAGCACCGTTATACTCCTCGGCACAGACAAGCCAGAGTAGATATTCTATAAATTGCAATGCATGCCCCAAGCTCTAATGGAATTTATGTCTTTCAGTGAAAACCCTAAACAATCAAACAAATTCTCTCAAAAAGCTTTATGTGGACACAAAGATCTTATATGCGTTTTCTCAATAATTTAAAATTAAGACTGATGAAATAAAAAAGTATATTGCTAAACTTCACAGGATAGCTGGTGTGTGATTCAGAAATTGTCTGAATCGGGAATGTCCTGGGTCTTGTTTGGATGTAGTTAATTTTCTTCATAGCAGCCCATATGGTGCTGTATTTTGGATTTGTGACCAAAATGGTGTTGATAAAACACCAGGTTTTTATCTGTTGCTGAAAAGTGCTTGCACAATGTGAAGGTCTTCTCTGTTTCTCACTCTGACACTCTCCAGAAAGTAAGCTGGGGTGTGGGTAAGAAGTTGGGAGGGCACACAGCTGACCCAAACTGACCAAGGAGATACTGCATATCACACAATGTCATGCTCAGCAATAAAACCGAGAAGGGAGGGAGTTTTTCCAATGTAGCCATTGTTCAGAGATGAAAGACGCAGCAGCTGAAATGTAAATGCTCAGGAATCCCAAAGAAACTCTACAGAAAGCAACAGGTACGTGCAGTCCAAAAGACTAGGCACAACCAAGTGCAGAGCTTTAGTGAAACAGACGGATGAGTAATTTACTGAGCAGCATTAAGAAAGCATGGAAATAGGGAAGAAACACAAAAATCCTCCAAAAATAATCAAATAAATATAACTCAAAGAAATATTAAGGCTGCAAGGAAGATTTGAAAGGTCAGTGTGGAAATGCTTTGCATATGATGACATACACAGCTGTTGTAGTAAAGAGAAATCAGTCTGCTAAATCAAAAAAAGCAAGTATCAATTCAAATAATCATTTTTTTTTTGCACATCTATCACACTAATGCGCTGGAAATCAGCAAAAATAAATAGTTTGCATAGTGTAGACTATCATCAAATGCAAAGACAAGATAGCAGAATATATAGGAAATTTAAGGGCAGATAGCAAGTTTACTACATGAAGATTTCCTTAACATTACATAAGCAAAAACCCCCTGCAATCAGGCTAACCTATTTTAAAATCATATGATGATATTTTCATTAACAACTGCAAGGACAAAACCAAATAAAAGTATAAATGTTGGAATTTCAAGCCTCTTGTTTAACCCTAGGACAGTGCTTTCAGATAGAAGAATTTGTAAATTTTGTAGAGTTCAGGCAAGGAACAATGGTTCACACTCCAATCAAAATTAAAAAACAAACAAACAAACAAAACAAAAACCAAAACGAAAACCAAAACCCACAAAAATAAAAAGCCCACCACAGGCAAACCCACTGTGGTACCTGTCTGCTAAAGGTTACCATGTTGTTTTTGAAAATCTGAAATGGCTTCTTCTGTGTTACATATGAAGATGGCTGAAGCAATGTGGCTGGAACAGCATCTGCTTTTCAAAGTGTCCAGTGCATGAGAAAAAAAAAATATATATATATGTATAAAGAAGAGGAGCAAATAAGCACATGATAGATAAAGACATCTTTGTGAAAGTCACAGACTATACGTGTTGGCTAAGTAGTGCGGTAGATAATGAAATGTCAGGCAAGAAGCTCGTTTGTATAGACTCAAGCTATTTAAATAAAACATAGAAAGTGCTCACTGCCAAATGTCTACAGTCATGAAATATTACCTGACTTGGCAAAAGCAAAAATTAAAAATTACAGGAAAAAGACCTAGTGCCAAATTCCAAAATGCAAAACATGGATATTAGCAAGTATTCCTGAGTAGCAAAGGTGGCTACCTCACTATGTTCTGCACAACAGAAATGCCTGAGGATGTTCCCTGGAATTAAAATCAGTCCAACTATATCAAGAATCAGGGAAATCAGTCACGAACTGTGTAAGTACAAGATGACTTCATGATGAGCAATACTCACTGCTGTACAGGTCACGAATAACAGTATTCCTTTTTTTTTTTCCCCCAACATCTTAAATCTAAGAAAGTAAACACAAAGTCAGAAATGTCCATACTTGAGATACTAATCACTCAAAGGCTACTAGTAATTTACAAAATACATTTATGGGGAGGGGGAAACCAACCTGTGTGTGCAAGTCTTTGAAGATACTGCTGAACGAAGCTGTCATATGACAATTAGTTCAATAAAGCATAGCCATTATATGTATCAACACAGGGATGTGGATAAAGAAACTGCTGTCAGAGTGATGCTAGTGAGATGGGACACAGGGCAGTACTCTTCAAAAATTGAAAAGCAATTTCTTATAACAGTGTTTGCATGCAAAAAGTTTGAATAATATGGTCAGAGGTAGGAAAACTTATCCCAGTAGGCAGTACCCATAAATCACTTGGGAGTGCTTTTTAAAAAACACTGTCAGTCACAGAAAGCCTTTAGTGTATGCTACTGAAACTGCGAAGTGTAAGCATGAAAGAGACTGACAAATACATTGCTGATTTCTTATCCAGAGTTGCCTTGCAGTGCACAACTACAGCAACTTAACAAGAATGTGAAATCTCTAGCCTGATATTAATGCAGAAAATGCAGAGAGACAGAAGCATCGGCTAGGTCTGTTATGTGCCAGTTTCAAGGTAGGGGCTACAACATATCTGAGAACAAATGATACAAGACATAGATTTACAAGTGCTTGCATCTATCATTCTGTCACACTCTGTCAGGACAGCCAGACGCCGTGGGAGAAGCCTCGTCTGCTTCCCAAGAATACTGGAACTACCCGGATGAGCTGAGAATCCAAGATAGCATCATATATAAAGTCAATTGAATCATAAACCCAAGGTCAGTAAAAATAAATTCTTTCAGGTATACACTAAGCCATATAGGAATTGTGTCCCGTTCATCCAGAAGGCAGTGACATCGCATAGTCTGCAGCAGTGCTACACTAAGGCAAGATATTTAAGACCTCAGGAGTACTGTGTGATGCCTATGATGAAACAGAAGCTAGGCTATAGGACACCATGCCTGCCAAAGGTTTTTATTCTAATAACAATAGTTGATAAAGGGCAGTGAAATTACACAAAATCCCAACAGGCTTTGGAACAGCCCACAGTCATAATTATAACTGGGCATTTTGTTTGCAAGCCAACATAGATTATTTCTTCATTGCAGCGTGCTATTCAGGCATCAGCGGCAAAATTCAGATTCTCTGAATTCTGTTATCTGTAAACATAAGCATCTACATGTGAGTTAGAAGAGGAAGATCCTATTACAGTCACTGGAAATATAGCCAACACAGCCAATGAAGTGCTTAGGACTGTTCAGCCAAATATATATGCCTACTTTACAGGGAATTACTACTCTCCAGGCTGATGTACTGACAGGCAACTACCAACTGTGATGGAATTTTAGTTACCTGGTGCACATATAGGTATATTACATACAACGAATTTTAGATATTTTAACCTTGACCTGAATCCCACACTGTTGACATCATCCACGTCCCTTAATTTCAGTCATCTAGAATTTAGTTTTCAGCCAAAGCACGTTGTCAGCTTCTTTCATCAGAAGCTTGAGAGCTAAGCACTTCCAGAGGATGGATGACTCATCACACCTACTAAGGCACCCCTTTTAAGATATCATATGCCCATTAAGAGACGCTTATTTATCTCCACTGACTACAGAGGCGGTCTTCAGAAGGAGACTAAGGACAACTAATGGGAAGTGAGACAAATCCCACCCCAAGACAATACTATAGTCACTATCAATACTGTAGTGAAGTATTTTAACATCCTATATGATATCTAATACATCAGAGCAGGAGCAGAGCAATTTTTGTAACATGCCATCCTCTGTGCCCACATGCTCAGGCAGGACATGGGTGCTCTCCCCCATGCATTACATTTTTCTAAGCAGAAGAAGAAAAAGAGGACCCATGAAAGGTTCCTGGGAAAGAAACAAATGAGGTCAGAAGGAGAGGAGAGTGTGCGATTGAGCCTTAATGGCATGAATTGTCAAGCTCACCAGGGAAAGAGGTGCAGAGCAAAATGTTCAGGGAAACCACATCAAAGAGAATCTAACATGCCACTCCGGGAATTAGGCACTTAGAATTTACTAATTGAGACATTCTTTCATTCATTAAAAATGGATAAGTAGTTTGCAAAGGTTTATTAACTAAAATGGTTAGTCATTTTTTAAAGAATCTAACACAATTGTAGAGAGCTTGTATCTATCAATAATAACTTCTAATGAACAAATTGTAGCCATCTACAAAGTATTTATTAATAGTTTACCAGTATATTATGGACATTAGTACCATCTGTTGCAGATAGTTATAAACATGTTGATAGGTGTTTGAACTGATTATAAGACACATATGACTCAGTTAGGCTTTATTATAAATGATCAACCATTTAAAAGAATCATTTTGTGAACTCATTATAAACTATTTGTAAATGAATCTTTATTTAAAGACTCACAAGCTTCATTTGTTTTTCAAGATCAGATGCTATACATCTAAATGCATGTTTTGCAGTTAAGAAAGGCTTCCAGGTTAAATGACAGCAATATAAAATATATACTAGTATAACACATTGAATAAAAAATTGCCACAAATACACATAAAAAGACTGAATTATGGATAGCCTTTTGTGATATGTGCAATCTGGTAGTCTGCTCATTTAAGCAATTGCCATGACTAATTTATGTTCACATTTAGCTTTTGTTGGCATTCTGAAAAACAAGCTATTAAAAAATTACACAAACCAAGGGCACAAAAAAAGTGTCTAGGCTGAGACTATTTATGCCAAGTTTTGTTCTGGCTTAAAAACCAAGCAAACAAAACAAAAAACCCAAACAACCCAAACCCAACAAACTTAAATTAGAACCTTCAGTTCAATTACATCACAAAAGCAGTAAGAAAATAAGGTTTTATGATAAAAACCCTGACAACAATGGCAGCGTAAGCAAGCACCACTAAAATATCCCCATCTATGGAAGAAAATGTTCAATTCTTATACATGCTTGTACTACAGATGGACACGGCTTAGCAGAGACATGCTCAGCGCTTTAGCTGTTTACTTAGGCAGCAACAGAGTTCTAAGAAATAGTTGCTATGCCAACCCATCACAGGACTATATATATACATTCATGACCAGGGCTTACTTTGAGAGCTCTGTTACCCTTTCTTTCAAAAGTTTAAACACACTACTGCTGTATTGTTTTCATTAAGGCAAAACTCCGTAGTCTGTGGCCAATTTGCAGCCCTGATTTTTTTGCGGTAGGGTGCGGAGTATATGGAATAACACGACGAGATTTCAAATAAGGAGCAGAACAGCCTTTTGACGTCACATTTCTACAATCACTGAACAGACTGTTCTGTTCGCAAGCCTCTAAAGATTTGGTGTTTAGATGATAAAGGGCACTGCTTTTTATAATCTATTATTAACTGTCATGTGTGTATTACCGCAGGAGTTCTCCAAAGAGAAAGCAAAGCATGTTTTGGTGGTGCAATGATGAAGTGCTTTTTTGTGCTATTTACTAGAACAATTTTCCGTATTAACTCCATCCAGGCAGTCTTCTTTTTGTAATACAGGAACAATGCATAGTAATCTACCTCTGGAGCTTAGAAGTGATGTCTTCAGATAAATATGCATTTTAAAAAAATAAAAAATCATAGAAGGAGCTCTTTAATTACTTTTTTCTGTTTATGTTACTTTAGGGGCTGTTTTTTCAAATGCATTTGAATTTTCAGCCTATTTATTTCATAATTATTGGACATCTACATGCAGCACTGCCATTTCAATTAGATTTTGATGGCTGATAAAACCATTGTTGACAGCAAATGTGCAAACCAGATTAGCAATGTTTGTGTCGTTGCATTTAAATAAAACTAAATGTTTTGGCAGCAATGAGATCAAATCTGAAATCCGAAGAGAGAAGAAAAAGCAGTAAATGGGATGGGAGAGAGGGGATCAGGTCAGAGATAATCATTGTGCTTTAGACATAGGGTTTTCTGAAGAAGAGCTATTTCCTTTTGAGACATAATTTTAATTCCTGGAGAGTGTAGTCACTCCTTCAAAGAGATTGGAAACCGAAAAACATTTATATAATGTCTTCTAACAAGAGTTTTGGAACTAGACAGACTTCTTTAAATGTGAGAAAAGCAAGAAGGATAGGAAAGATTTCAGTGCAGATACAGAGAGCTCAACCCACTAGAATTGATAAGGCAAGAAAAGCCATTGTGATAAATTCCAAAGGTTAAGATTTTCTGTCTATTGTAAAGATCAATATGAAGAGGAGAGGATGAGTGTGATAAAACTTTCATATCCATTTAAGAATGACTATATACATGCCAGATGAGAACCTGCATCAGACAGTTGTTCTTTTTACAAATAAAACAGAGCATCGCTGAAGCAACCGTCTCTCATGTCTTTCAGATTGAAAGGAATGACATATTTTGTATTCATTCAAATGTCTACAGAGAAGATACATGAAACTGAGGACAAGCAAAAAAAAATAACATATTAAATTCTGTGAATTAAATTTGATAGAATGGAGCTGCTACAGGCTGAATGCATTTCTCTCCTCAGTCTCAGAGCTTGATTCAGCTCAGTGTTTTCTAGTTGCTACAGCTCTTTTTAGAACATTCTTCTAGGAAGCAACAAATTAAGCCCATTTTTCAGTGAACTAACTTCATTTTAAAGATTAGCATATTTTGATTATTAGAGAAACCTTGCATTTCTTGCTGAAAGTCTGTATGAAAATCTAAAATTTCTTAGAAGTAATTTGTTTTTATCATATCTCATAGAATTTCATTAATTTCTTGGCTTTTGGACTTTTTTCTTCACACATTTTCTACACAGCATTGTTCTGTTCCTTGTCATCATCCCATGAGGCCGTACAGACTCTTTGCAACGTGCGTCCAAAAGGGATCTTACTCTGTGCCTAAGGTAGGTCCATACTGTATTTCACATCCAAACCTGTTCACAGTCACAATCTGTGGATGAGCCTCCTCACCTAGAAATGGATGTAAGAAGACAACTTTGAGGAGCATGAAGGAGAAAATATACAGAATCACACATCTCACTAGCATAAAGTGTGAGCTTACTTGCACAGTAAAAGGACAAAGACTCTTGAAGGTTACTGAAATTGACTGCAGCACTCCAACAAAATCAGTCTTCCTTTGAGAAACATGGGTGTAGTCTGTCAAAGGGCAAATAGGAAGGACCACTGAAGGCTTGCTGTTCAAAATGAACGTGCCAGGGCTATTGCAGCTACAGATATTCCAACAACAGCAATACAGAGAGAGAGGAGCTGGCTCAAGGAGCACATCACATCTCTCATCTGGCCTGCTAAAGCCAGTTCAGACTGTGCCAGCCGTCTTCTAAACATGCTAACCAACACATACCTTTGGCTGTCAACATCATCGTGGTACTTGGGTTCAGAGCAGAGCAGTCAATGAGAATTTCTATTGCAGAAGTGATATATGTCTTTGAAGCCAGGAACAGACAGTGTAGATACTGACATAGTGAAGAGGGACAAGGCAGTTTTGTGATTAGCCTCAGCCTTGAAAAGAATTGTAAAGTCTGGATGACTCCCAGGCTAACTGCAGAGCAGGGGAGGAAAAGAGGGGTGACCAATTCTGAAGGACATCACAATCCACTTTACAAGATAACTGTAGAATAGATATTGTGTTTTAGACCATATCATCAGAATGTATATATCCAACCTTAGTTTGTACTTGACCTTTGAATTGCTATTAAAGACACAAACTTCTAAATAAATTTGTAAATTTCAAATGTGATCTTAAAGAAATTATATATTTTAAGTTTACCACTATTATTTTTAGGTATAAAGTAATGAAAATTTTCTGTTCACTTTTTTTAAATGCAGAGAACAAAAAAATCCTCCCTACCGTACATTCCATCAAATGTCCAAATTCAAAACAGTGCGCAGGACCTCATCCTAAAGCCAGAATACAGTAAATCAACAGTGGTGCAACACAGGAATTGGGGGTGGTTTTTCCTCCTTTTTAAATTTAATATATCCGACTTTCCTAAATGATTTATGGGGCTGGGAGTCCTTCTTCTCTTATCCTTTCAAGAACAATCACAGTAGGCTGGAATGGTTTGAAAGGCTGAGCTAAGGGAGAATCTGCATCCTCTTTCCTATAACACTCTGGTGCTCACTGATCTGTTTTCTCAGACTTCTATTCGCAACAAAACTGCTGATCTCAAACCAGCTGCATTATTTCTGTTTTAGTGCTCGATCTGTAAAGCGAGAAAAACATGGGAGATTAATGAGATCTTTTTCTTCTCATGTTGCTCCGTTTATCTCATAAAATCTATTTCTTGAGTCTTTCTTTCAAGATCTGCCTGATATCTCTTTGTATCCTCCAGCACACCTCTCCAATTTCTCATTTTCTTTTCCAGTGCTTCTTCAGCAGCTTCTCAAATTACCATGTTATGAGAGAAAAGGTAATAATTAATCTCACATTTCCTGATAGATTCTGGAGTCACAAATATCTAACAACAGACTAAAGATGAAGTAAAAAAACAATCTGCTGGACACATACACCAAGGAAATTCTTACAATTAATCATTCTATGCCAGTAATTTAGGGGTTTTCGTTACTCATAAAAGCAGTGGAAGTCAATATGGTTGAATAAGAAAGTCTCCTCAAAAACTCTCAGATGTGTGAAGGACATCCTAACATGAACCTAAAATAAGAAATATAGAAATATACAGTCATTCTATTTCCTTTTTTTATTATTCTATTATACAGAAAAATTGATAGCATTGCTGAGTTCTACTAACCACTGTGATTATCCATAGTTCTTATATTCCTATGAAGTAAATACCAGTGAAGCTTATTGCATTATTGCACGGTGAAACTCCTATGCTACTGTAAATAAGGGAACAGTACTTAAAAACAATACACACACACAAAAATACCAAATGAACACAAAACAAAAAAACAAGCAAGCAAGCAAACAAAACATCAGTTTTACTCTGGAAGAGAATATGTTTGAGTAAAGCTGTCTGTGGTTCCCTCTCAAAGTGCAGAAGATATTCCCAGATACTATGATCATTACATGAATTTCAGCAGCTGCCATTTCAAATCCAGTGAGTTTACCTGATCTTACTTTCAATAACAAATATCCATAATATCTCAGGCATGAATTATATAAGTATATGCATCTTCCTAGATCAAAAAACTTCAGATAATTTTCCACTTGAAGGAAGGAAGTGAGAATGAGATGTGACAAATGCTAGTCACCATCAGTTAATGATCTTCTGGGATATACTCATATGTTACACTGGTGAGTGCTGTATAAGAACCTGGGTAGAAGACAGCAGAAAATTCCAATTTAAGTAATTACATTCAAACCAGATTCCCTGTTACAGTTTATCAATTAGATACAATAATCTTCTCTGCTCCCCACTATGCATTTTTGTAGTGGTGCTGTGTGTTGTTAGGCATTTACTGAATTTGTAATACAGCTGTGACTATGTGTCTGCAATTTGTCAAGCTATTTTATATGTTCATTTTAGTGAATGCATTTTTAATCTTTCTGGATGAAAAGTATATTTATACATGTAAGTCATTATCATTTCATCTATCTTTAGAATGCCTAAAAGTAAAAATAATGTGCAATATGTTAGCTGTATAGATTTTCTTGTGAAGCTGAGAAATTGCACAAGCTATTTAATAGAACTGTCACAAACTGCATCCTATCTTCCATCCCAACACAGTTTTGGGGCCATTTTGGTAAATTAAAACTAGCTTCCAATGGCATAAATAGTTCAATCCATAAAATCCAAGCAGGAGTTTGATTCTAATTACAGTGCAGCAAATCACAAACAAGAAATTTTTTTTTGTTTGGTTTTTTGTTTGGTTTTTTGGTAGAGTAATTCTAGATTTTAAGTCAGATAGCCTCGGTATGGCTAGAGTCTGCCTCTGTGCTTTTCCACCCAAATACGTGTCAGTGCAGTTTTATTTCAACAGTCAAATGAAATTACTCTTGCGTTTCAGCTGTGCATCTTCTAAAATTGCTGCTGTGAAGTCTTCCCTCAAAAACAAATTAAGGGGAGCTTGAGGTGTGGGGAAACCTCAGTTGCTACTATGAATAAGTTTCATATGAATTAGTGTATTTCACTTATTTGATTCACTGAAACAAAATGGATGTGTTTTCTTCGGTGTCACTCAGAAGCCTAGAATTCAATTTTAAAGAAATACTGAGATAGAAACTGTGTTAGCCTGCTCTAAAATACTTACTGAAGATACTTCTTTGGTAAGCTATGCTCATGTCAACAAAAAAAGATGCACTAGAGATCGCACACAGCACAACAGGAACAGAAGAAGAATGGAAACCTGTGGTTCAACTGTCCCTGTAGGTGAGTAAAATTTTATTACAGATATCTTGCACAGCAACTGTACAGCTAGCCCCACTTGGCACCAGCAAAATCTTGGCTTGTAAGGCATATAATTCCTGTCTTCTATTAGAAGTATGTGCAGCTTTAGCAGTCTACGAAGCCTTTGAATGTCAACACAAAAGCTTCTGGGAGTTGCTTCTGATAGCTGATTAGGAGACAAGTAAAATGAAAATCCTTGTTTTATTACTAAGTGTGATGTTTAAAAATATATGAACTCAAGGGAGATATTTTTAGGTACATGTTTTTTCTTTTTTTTTCTTTTTTTTTTTCACTTCTGTCTTCTGTATTTCAGCATGCAAACTTAGTAGTTATATGTTTTCTATACATAGCAGATATTATATAGGGGCAATTTTGGCTTGGTCTCCATGTCAAAGAGTAGAAAAGAGAATATTATATTTTCATCTATCTGATCCCACATAAGTAAAAACCAATCAGAATTGTTAGGTGTACGGACTGTCCCTTCTTTTCTCTTCCAGGAGCCCCAGTGCTCCTAAAGGAAGAGATATGAAGAAGATGGGGGTATAGCTAACTCCCCCCACAAAATGAATCCTTTACCTGAGTGAAAGCAATAGTTACTTTCGAAGATGTTGCAGCTGCAAACACATATTCTATGCACACACCGAAAATTTTGAAGGCTTTTGCAGAAAACCTTCAAGCATTTCTCCTGAGGTGGTGTGGGTCAGTGTTTTTTTCAGTCGGTTAAAACAGTCACAGTGACATTAGCAGAAACTACACAGATGTAAGAGTGAATTAATGGGTGAGTGGGAGGAAAGAATTTCATCATGCTCCTGAAGAAAATGCCTTTGGCACCATACAATAATTAGCCCTAATTTGCTACATCATTGCCAAAAAAAATGTCCTGACTCAAATTTTGAAGTTCTGGCATATTTTGCTTGTTTCTTACTTTTCATGTTATTTTCTTGATAACAGACAAATGCAAGTAATATTATAAAGACAAATTCAAATAATAATATCATGTGTATTGTGGCCCTAGTCCTTCATGCTCAGACAGGATGCTTATTGAAGGAGTGAATGAGTGAGCCCTTAGTACCAGCACACCAGTGGTACTAGACAAGCAGAAGATGGTCATTCATTAGAAAGGCACAAATTCTGCTAGCAGGCATTCTATCTTAAGCACTTTGGTTTCAAGATTATTGCTGAAAGTAATATTCATCTTACTTTCTTGTTCTAATATTTTTTTACAGTACTTTCGATGGTACCTTAGAATCCCTTGAATGCAGTTTATAAAAAAAAAAAAATCTAAAGGGACTGAAGCTCACAATTTCCATTGAAATGTAATAGGACTCTAAGGTGCTGTGAGATGCTCCTTAGCATTCTACCTCTGGTTGATAAATTTGAGGAAATTTTTCCTGTACCAGTTGTAACACTGGGAGGAGTCTTAGCCTCAAGTTTATTGATAGCTTATGGTGGATACGTGCTCAAAGAGGAGTCAAATTCTTCCTGAGGAACAGGATTTCTCACTTAGCTATAACTGTCTAGTAACTACACATTTAACTGAAGTTTGATTTCAGAGTCAAAGAACAGGAATAAGCATTACTATGGAGGTGAAATTTACCATTTAAAATGAAATTCAGAACAACTAGCCTAAACCTGTTAGGATAGAAGAAGATATTTTGGATATAAAGTGTGTTGGCTACAGAAGGTGGCATCTAGCTCAGACAAAATATTTGATTTTTCCTTGTCTGAAGTATATGAGACGAGTAACAGCTGCTTCCAAGACTTTTGATCTTTGTCTTTGTGTCTAAAGGGTATTGGAGTAGAAGTCCTAAGCAGCTTGACATGAACTGTAGTGAGGTTGAAGATCACAGAAAGATTTGAAGATGTAATGAATTGCAGTTTTCTGGTATACGAAGTTTGGGCCTAACTTAACTTTCGTAAGAGTCAATAAAAGCCCTTTTGTTTTCAAAAAAAAAAGCAAGATCATGACAACATCCACTTTGGAAAACTACATGATAGGAATAAAACTATTATTGAAAGACAATACAGAAAAAATGGATCAAAAAAAAAAAAAAAAGGACAAACTGAAGGAGTTAGGACTGTTGACTACATACTCATGTGCCCCAGCAAGGTTACAGAACTATTAGAGCAACCAGACCACAGTGCTGTTACAATGAGACAAGTGTGCACATTTATAGTACTGTATTATTGATCTGATGGATAGTTCTGAGAGATAAGTTTGGTAGCTATTTTAATACAGCGTTTCTAAAAAATGCCATTTGGCATCTTATTTCTCACTCTTACCTTTTAGAGAACTTTAGTCAACATTACCACCACAAGATAACAATGCTATTGTCTGCCTTTTTTTTCCCACCCTTCCTTGGTCACTAAAGATGCTCTGCTTAGAATAAACTAAGAGGAGGAACCAAATAACAGAAGTTCTTTTAGTATGTCCTCTTAAATGGAAACCCAGCCTACTTTCTAGTACTCCCTACCATTTTTTATTGCTCTATCAATCATCCGTGTTCCATTTTTGCCTTTTACTCTTCTACCTTCTTTGCACTTTGATTTCATGCTAAAATCAATGCTGAACCTACAGAAAAAATATTTGTCTGCAACAGAGTGGCAAAAATAAAAACAAACAAACAAAAAAAAGCGAACATTTTGCAAAGCCTAGGGGCCCTGGCATGGTAGCAATGGTCTTGTCACACATCCTTGCGGTCTCTTAGCAAATTAATTGACGTACATCTTCAGAATCCACTTTCTGCTTATCTTCTCCTATTTTCTTCTCTCTCCATCTGTGTATGTATCTTGTTTTTTCCTAAAAGGAAATGTCAGATTTCAAAACAACAACAACAACAAAAAAATAGCAACAACTAATTTAAATTAACTCTATTCTTTTCTTCAAAGGAGGGTGTGGGGGATGTGAGGGGGTGGGGGGTGTCAAAAAAGACCATTTTTCCCTAAGCACACACTAGACAGAGATTATATGTACTAAACCAAAGCAAAATAATGAAGATTTAATTTCCTATGTCTTCAATATAGTATTAATAACAACTTTCTATGTTCAGTAGAATTTTTGCTTGATAACATGTCAGAGAATGTCAGTGCTGTTTGATATAGACCACGAACAATCCACAAACAAAAGGAACTTTAGAGGCAAAGACATCGAATAACATTAGAAATTATTTCACACGGAGGTTTATCAACAGATAGAGTATGACATTTTCATTAATTAAATAATCACTCAGTCAGTCCAAATCTGCTGAGGTTTATGGAAATAGCTGAGTTACAAGAAGTTGGCTTAGAGCTTAATGCAAGTCACAGCACAATGACTCTTACATTATCATTACATCACTTCATTTACACAGTCACTCTAATTGACTTTAATAGGTTTTGGATCAGAGCAAACACACAGACAAAAAGATTGATTATACAAAACCAGAATGTTTTTATTAAACTTGCCTCAAGAATATACAATCTCACAAAAAATCTTTAAATCAGCAGCTAGAGGTTTTAGGAATTTGTGGCAGCCAGTGCAGAGACATGTTGTCAGCTCCAATTTAATTTTGAAAAGATAAAGCTTCCAGAAACTTCTTCATGGGATGTGTTTAAACATAGAATCTGTCTCATGGACCATCCTCTGCTCGTATTGACCACTAGTAACAAACTAATGACTACACACAGTAGCAGCTATTTGTATGAAAACATATCATTAGGATATTATCTGATGATCTTTTTTATTATTTTTTTTAATATGACTTATATGGAGATAGGAAAAATAGGAGGACTAGACTACGTGATCAGCAACAATCTATATAGACAAAGCAAGGTTTTTTTGCAAATCATAGGCAGTCCACAAGCTACAGTTTAGGAATCTGTTCAAGCTGATCCTGTGCTACAAAGTGTGGTTGCATTGCTCCATTAGAGGAAGTAGATGTAAATCATAGGAAAAGCAATGCAGTCCATTTTATGGAAAAAAAAAAAAAAAAAAGATGTTGTAGACCATGCTGAGAATCAAAAATCACCAGTGTGTGTATTTTTGCCACAAAATACTAAATAAGAGTGTGGGGGGAAATTTAGATCTTCATAGCCTAATTTTCAAATTGGTCCCTGCTTGTGTTTAAAAGACTTTGCATGTACAGACACCTGCCTCGATGCTTTTCCAGTATCAGTTCTGCAGAGGTCCAAGGACTAAATTTGCGTGCACATGCCCATACGTGCAGATATGTTTTACATGTGGAAACTCTGACTCCAGCAACTGTCAGTGTTAGCGTTCATCCATCATGCAAAAATACTCATTCTCGAAATATGAGAGTACAAAATTCTACGTGCACAGGTGAGTGCTACACTGAAATCTTCTTTCAGTCATAGTCTTAATTAGTATATACTGTAGTCCTCTTTTGTCTAACCATGCAAGCATATTGTTCTTGTACTGTTAATATATGTGAAAAATGTATTTGTAGAATTAATGATTTTGTAGAATAAATTGGTTCTTGTTTGTTGTATTTGTATATGTGACAGCAGTTTATCTTGAAACAATCATTCCTGGTTTAGTTTTGACATAAATTTCACGAGGCCTATTCTGCTTGTGCAAACTCACCTAACGTATTGGTAGACTCGGAATATATTCCTCTCTCACCCTCTGCTCCACCTTTTCCCTTCTCTTTCCATAATGGTTTACAGTCTATCAAGGATTTTTTCTCCAATTTCTTAAGGTTTATATTTTTTTTTTTATTGGGCTCTTCAACTTCCCTGATTTTTAAAGACAAGAGAAATGAAATGAGATATATAATCAAGACAGTTTTCACTTCGCTTGTTTCTCTAACAGACATTTAAAAAGAGATTTTGATGAAGGAGAAAAACAGCTCTACTATGTAACGATCTTTTCTATGGTAATCCACCCACAGGGGCATTTTAATATGTAAATCACGTTATTGTCTCACACATGACAATCTGATGGATTTTAAATTCCTCATTTGTTAAAGTATAATGAGCAGCACTTTTGCTGTTTTTATTGATGCAATAGCACTTTTTTCACACGTGAAGGTATACTTGTGCCAAGCTACATAAGGTGATACTATTAATGAATCATTTGAGAGCTGGCAAATATAAATAGTAAGGAGCTCATTTCCATAGAAATATGCTCTAACCCCATGCTGGCAGCAAAGAGGTACAGAGACATTTTCATGTGAGCAAGCAGGTGTCCTCTGGCCTGCCCGGGCAAAATAATCCCCTTACTAAAATATACACACATAAGTAAATATGCACAAACAGATATATCCTCATTGTACAATGATTTCTAGAAGCCCAAGAAAATAAAACCAAAACCAGGCAAAGCTCTATGGACTGATGAATAGGTATCAAAGCTGTGACAATAGAAACAAACTCTTCTTCTTACACACTGCTCTCCCTTAACAGCTCCTGGGTATATATAAGCAAACACAAACAGAATGAACCTAAAGAGGAGATAAAAATAACTGGAGTATCTCTTTGAAAGATGCTGAAAATATACTTTGGCATGTATTTATTTGGATGGCATTTTCTTTTCCCTCCTTGTGTCTTTTGGAGAGTATACAGCATATTCTTTTTAAAGATGTAAACACGAAAAACACAAGCTCAAAAATTGTGTGCATGTTATATTGTGATCTTAAAAACTCAATTCTATTTTCTATAAAGGGCAGAAGTCTCAATGCTGCTAGTATCAGCAGAAATGAAGGGGTACAGAGTCAGAACAAGTCTCTTATTGACCTTATATCGTCTAAACCTTCAAACACTAGAAAACAAAACAAAACACAACAAAACAAAACCCTTTCACCAGATCACTGAAACTGTGAGACTTATTTTAGAAATATCAAGAACATTTAAAGATCATGAATAAAGGTCACTTCTTTGTACTGTCACCACCCTTTCAGACACTACAATTGACCTACAAAAGATCCTTTAAATGGTTTCAAAAGCCATAGCAATTCTTTCAGGTTCCTTTGCAGGCAACTAGGATTTGTCTAGAAGTTGATGGAATGATAATTCACCACTGCTTTTGTATTTTTCACCCTCATTTGGGGGACTTAGGAGTGTGAATATTTCTGCAAGAAAATTGAAAACATACATAGACCTTTTTCACACTAGTTAAAAAAGCCATAATAGATTTAACATGAAACAGGTATCTTAATAAAGTCGAACTCTGAAGAACTCTAATGGAAGCCAAAAAAATATAATTCTCAGATGGATTATCAAATCTTTTGCAGCTTTTTCTTAAGGCAGAAGGGAAACCACTAAACTGTGGAAAAATAGTGGTTTACTAACGTTATGACTTTGTCATAAGTATCAGGGAAAAGGGCACAAAATATCATTTTATTGTGCTTTTAAGCAGCATCTAGCAAAACATAATTGGTCATCACCAGAATAATACTGTACGAATGCTAAATGAAGAAATTAACATACATCACAAGAGTTGTACGGCACATTAAGCAGTACTACATATTTAAGATTACTATCTGCAACTAGTGATTCTTAAACATTTCAAACTACTGCATCATCACCACAGCTCAAATTTCCACTCAATGCCGCACTTATCCTCAAGCTGTTTGTTTAAAAATGTTATGTATTTTATTGTTTAATTGCAGCTATACATAAACTGGTATGTTAAAGAGAGGGAAAAATGTCATGCCAGGAGCAGCCGAAACTTGGCAACTGTGAATTTATTTGTACCCTAACAGTCATTTTTCCAAGTTATTTCCTAATCACACATTGCACATACAACAACAACTCCATGTCACTAAATGTCTTCTGCTTTACTGGAGTCTTGCATTTCTTTCTGGTTTTTTCCCATGCTTGCAATTATTGAGGTGAAGAAAGGTCTGTTTCTTAACGGATGTCATATTTTAAGTTAGGGTCCATCTAGAAAGTAAGTAGTGCCAACTGTGCTGTAAGAATTAAAGGTATCACAAAAAAAAATTCCCTACAGACTGGACTGAGTGAACTGATTTTTTTTTTTTTCCTGCTCTGGGAAGCTAAGTAATTTTGATATTGCCCTGTTCTCCTAAGGAAGGACCTTAGATAAGTTTTGTTTGAATGCAGACATCTAGAAAGTAAACATTTATAGGTATGTCAAGGTAAGAAACCATGACCTAGCCCCCAAGACTAATTGGCACTGTCTAACTCCTATTCGGCTGTATAGAGCTAACTACTTCTCTGGCAAGAGAGAGCTAGCTGGAAGAGTCCAAACCAGAGCCAAGATCTAAGATAGCCACTAACTGGTGCTCAAAGGTTTCCTCAAAGGTTTGTTTCTTGGATGACTTTTGGTAAGTAATGTAGAGTTGCATTGTGAATGAGACTGGCATATAAAGTTTCTTTCCAATGAATGACAGTAGGAACTTCTCAGGAGTGATTCACCTAATAGGAATTTAATATTTAATGTTAATCATGCCTTGAAACACCTATTTCTCACGACTGATTACAAATGAAGGCTATAGCAACTAGTTGAGCTACAGAAAATTGCAGTGGTGACACCTAAAGTTACGTAAGTCTCACCTCTGTGGAAACTAGAAGAAAAGGTTCTTTGAAGATTCTGTTTGCTCCCATTCATATAGGCAAAGCTGCTGCATGAAGAAAAGAAGGAGGAAGTAAACTTCAAACACGTTTCTTCTAAAAGTCAAGAAAAGAGAGGGATGTCCTGTTAAACCTGTGCACAAGTTCAACCAATTTCAGAAGGAGTACTATGGTATATATACATCCAGGTTCTACATTTGATCTTTAGTCAAATGTGGGAAAGAGTCCTTGTATCACAGCAGCCTTTAGAGAATGATTAATATAATATAAAATGTTATTATTTAAAATAATAATTTTATAATAAGTTATAGTTTTAGCATACCAGAAAGATGCTACATACACTTGGATGTACCTTTATGACAAGTATCAGATGATAATGCAACATCAGCTTCATAAAAGTATTTTTCAAATGAGTAATTTCATTAAAATCATTTTGGGCAATGTACTTTTCACCTCATTTTAGACATATATGGTGCAGACAACTACAGCTGAATCACTCACCTGAAATTCCATTTTCAGTCAAAGAAGAAAAATAGGCATTTGAAGGCACAAATCTTTTGACCTATTTTAGAAAAAGATGATTCATACTCTACAAATGCCTATTTCTCTTCATAAAGGGAGATTAAGATGACTAACTTGGATGTAGTCCTTTACATTCTGTACTTATATTCAGTGAGCCGGCTCCCATCCCTTGAAGTGTTTCTGCAAAACTTAGTGTTGTTTTCTTAACTTGGAGAATTAGAGATCTAAAAATTAAGTATCATGGTTTTGGTTATATATCACTAACAGATGAGGAAAACTATTTACTTAGTTCAGTGCGGGACAGAGGGGTGCGGGGGAATGGTGCGTATGTGTACATATATAATTCCCAAGATGTTTTGGATTTTAGTTTTATCTGAACTTAATTTCCCTCTGAGATGGTTTGAGCATAGAGATTCTCAGAAACTGGTATATATTTTTAATTCTTCTGGCCTGCCAAGCATGTCAGGTCAGATTCTTTTCATTCATAAGTTGTTTTCTGATCTCCTAAACAGCACTAGACCGCATTTTTGTCTTTAGAAAAAGGAAGACGTCAGAAAAGGCATGTTGTTGATTTTGATAGGCATATTTTTAAAAGAAGTCCTTCCAGGTTAAGTGCTGAAAGAATTTACCTTACAATTTTGCACTGTAAAATATACCTAGATAGTGATATTGTACTCTAATCATTAAAACTATATGCCTAAGTATGTTCTTTACAACCAACCAAAAGCAACCAGAACTGTCAAGTTTTTATAAACCAAGCTCTTTGTCATGTGTCATCCTTTAGTGTAAGCAGACAGCATATATTAAATAAAGTACAAATTTAGGAGGAAGCCAACGTGATGAACTTTTTGTTAAAAGGACCATATAGTCAGTACACTACACTGCAGACAAAGATTATGGCTAGAACCAAGTGTGCAGAATTCTACCACTTTATTATGTGTTTCTTTAGGTTAAATTTCATTTTTCAGCTTAAACCAAATCAATACAAAACAAACCCTCTATTTTCATTGTAAAGAAGACAATCTATCCTTTCCAGAGTAACACATTCATATTGATACAGGCACATGCATAGGATTAGTTGTCTGTGACCTTTCTCTGTTAAGTACAGTCCTCAGGACTCTATTATCTTTTGATATCAGTTTGAATATCAGTTGGTTTTTGCCTTGCAAACCCCCACCTGCAGTCTGCTTGAATTTTCACAAAAATTTGGGGTGATACAATTTTGCTAATTCCTTTTATACACAGGATGCATATTATTCAGAATCAATAATTTCTATGTGTTTAAATTTCTCAAATATTCATATACCTAATTTTCTCCTTTTTAGCTTGTCCAACTGTCTTTATATGTCTGGGTTTGTAATATCATATTTTCATTTGGTAAATGTTCTCTTCTGAATTGACAAATTTTCTACTTTTTTGTTTTTTAATGTCAAATGTCTTGGATTCACTTAAAAATATTCAGTAACGTTTTCCCACAGGAGTTAGCATTCACTCCACAATGAAAGAACAGGATTATATTCTCAGTCAAGATCCTAGACCACTGAATGTTTTATCAGGATTACTACTTTTGGTACATAAAAAGGGAAAAGAAATATATTTGTCATAGATTTTGGGTTCTTCTCTCTTGTACTAAAACTATGAACACTGTGTTAGACTTGGTACAGTATTGCCACTAAGTACTGGCGAAGCACCTAGTATAGTAGTATATGTTAAATAAGTACCATTCATTACTTCCCCACAGACAAGGAATTTAAAATCCATCAGTTCCTCACATGTGAGGCAGATTGCGATTTACATGTTAAAGTGCCCCTGTGAATTGATTTGCATAGGAAAGACTTCTGGGGCACTGAAACAAAGGATTAGTGAGCATGACAAGAGCGCTATTAGCATAGAGAATACAGATTCTCCTACAACACACCCGTCAAACAATGTAAATATATTCATCGTGAATATATAGATCTTGGTGGGTTTCCCGGCCAGGAACAAAACAAAGGTCTTGTCTCAAGAGCAGCAAGTGTAAAGAGGTAAACACCAAGCGAGCCTCTAAGCAAAGTCAGAGACAAGGATCTGTGCACAAGCCTTCCTTATACAAAACTCAGATGGACTTTCGCGTTTGCTTCAAGTGGTAAGATGTAAACATTTACATCTGAACTAATTTGCTAGATTTCCTTTTATTGACAGTGTATGGAAATAGGAACTTATCCTAAGGCAGACCTCTAAAATAACCAGAAGAATTTTCTCTCACTATAACTGCATATTTTTCTTCACTTTTTTTTTTTTGTGTTTTTTGGTTTTGTTTGGGGTTTTTTTTTTTTTTTGGTAATAAAAAACAACTATAGAAACAATTATATAATTATTATATAACAATTATCTAATATAGAGACCCCACCTGGAGTACTGCATCCAGCTCTGGGGGCCCCAGTACAAGAGAGACATGGAGCTGTTAGAGCGAGTCCAGAGGAGGGCCACGAAGCTGATCAGAGGGCTGGAGCACCTCTCCTATGAGGACAGGCTGAGAGAGTTGGGGTTGTTCAGCCTGGAGAAGAGAAGGCTCCGGGGAGATCTAATTGTGGCTTACCAGTACCTGAAGGGGCCTACAGGAAAGATGGTGAGGGACTGTTTATGAGGGAGTGTAGTGACAGGACAAGGGGTAATGGGTTTAAGCTGAAGGAGGGTCGATTTAGATTAGATGTTGGAAAGAAATTCTTTACTGTTAGAGTGGTGAGGCACTGGAACAGGCTGCCCAGAGAGGTTGTGGAGGCCCCATCCCTGGAAGTATTCAAGGCCAGGTTAGATGAGGCTTTGGGCAACGTGGTCTAGTGGAGGGTGTCCCTGCCCACAGCAGGGGGGTTGGAACTAGATGATCTTTGAGGTCCCTTCCAACCCAAACCATTCTATGATTCTATGATTCTATGAATTGCCTAAGCTTGTATTATAAACAATGCAGAACTCATTAATACGGTCACTGGAGCCTTTTGGGCTATTCACCCTAAGACAGCTACTTGTAGGTACCTGCAGTCCAAACCTGAACCCCTGTGTTGTAGATACCCACAATAAAACTTGACTGGCTAAACAAAAGCTTGTGGCATTATATGGCTCTGTGGAGTACCCTTCCTCTCTTATGGCTAACTTCAACAGGGAGCAGATTTGCTGCATGTCATATCTGTCCATCTTGGATGCCTGGGGAATCTCAAATGGCACTGGGTGCCTGTGTTTTTGCACCTATCTCAAGTTACAATCACACTTCGCAGTAAAGTAATAATGAGAAAGTCTTTAAAATATTTAAACTGGATAAAAAAGGGCAGAAAGGAGGACCCTGGGAACTACCAACTTGTCAGCCTCACATCTGTGCCTGGAAAGATCATGGAACAGATCCTCCTAGAAGCTATGCTAAGGCACATGTAGGACATGGAGGTGATTCAAGGCAGCCAGTATGGCTTCACCAAGGGCAAGTCTTCCCTGACAAACCTAGTCACCTTCTATGATGGACTACCTCAGTGGACATGAGAAGAACTATGGATGTCATCCACCTGGACTTCTGTAAGGCTTTTGACACGGTCCTCCACAACACCCTTCTTTCTAGAGTTGCAGACATACGGATTTGATGGATAGACTGTTTGGTGGATGAAGAATTGGCTGGATGGTTGCATCCAGAGGGTAGTGGTCAACAGGTCAATGTCCAGATGGAGATTATTGACAAGTGGTGAACCTCAGGGGTATGTATTTGGACCAGTACAGTTTAATATCTTCATCAATGACAGACAGTGGGATCGAATGTACCCTTAGCAAGTTTGCAGACACCACCAAGCTGAGTGGTGCAGTTAACACACCTGAGGGACAGGGTGCCATCCAGAGGGACATGGACAAGCTCAGGAAGTGGGCCTATGTGAACTTCATGAGGTTCAACAAGGTCAAGTGCAAGGTCCTGCCGTGGGTTAGGGCAGCTCCCAGTATCAATACAGGCTGGGGGATTAAGGGATTGAGAGCAGCCCTGCCGAGAAGGACTTGGGGATACTTGTGGATGAAAAGCTGGACATGAGCCTGCAACATGCACTCACAGCCCAGAATCATAGAATCATACAATTATTTCGTTTGTAAAAGACCTTTAAGATCGTCAAGTCCAACCATTGACCTAACACTGCCAAGTCCAACCACTAAACCATGTCCCTAAGTGCCACATCTACACATCTTTAAAATACCTCCAGGGATGGTCACCCAACCACTTCCCTGGACAGACTGTTCCAGTGACTGATAACTCTTTTGGTGAAAAAAATTTTCCTAATATCCAATCTAAACCTCCCCTGGTGCAACTTGAGGACTTTTGCTCTTGTCCTATCTCCCTACTTGGGAGAAGAGACCAACACCCATCTCGCTACAACCTCCTTTCAGGTAGTTGTAGAGAGCAATAAGGTCTCCCCTCAGCCTCCTCTTCTCCAGGCTAAACAACCCCAGTTCCCTCAGCTGCCCCTCATAAGACCTGTTCTTTAGACCCTTTGCCAGCTTCATTGCCCTTCTTTGGACACGCTCCAGCACCTCAATGTCCTTCTGGTAGTGAGAGGCTCAAAACTGATCACAACACTCGAGGTACAGCCTCACCAGTGCCGAGTACAGGGGGACAATCACTTCCCTAGTCCTGCTGGCCACACTATATCTGATACAAGCCAGGATGCTGTTGGCCTTCTTGGCCACCTGGGCACACTGCTGGCTCATATTCAGCCGTCTGTCCTTTTCCGCTGGGGCTGCTTTCCAGCCACTCATCCCCAAGCCTGTAGTATTGCATGGGGTTGTTGTGACCCAAGTGCAGGACCCAGCACTGAGCCTTGTTGAACCTCATACAGTTGTCCTCGGCCCATCGATCCAGCCTGTCCAGATCCCTCTGTAGAGCCTTCCTACCCTTGAGCAGATCAACACTCCCGCACAACTTGGTGTCATCTGCAAACTTACTGAGGGCGCACTCAAACCCCTCATCCAGATCATTGAAAAAGATATTAAAGAGAACTGGCCCCAGTTCTGAGCCCTGGGGAACACCACTTGTGACCAGCCACCAACTGGATTTAACTCCATTCACCACAACTCTTTGGGCCTGGCCATCCAGCCAGTTCTGTACCAAGCAAAGACTACACTCTTCCAAGCCATGAGCAGCCAGTTTCTCCACGAGAATGCTGTGGGAAATGGTGTCAAAGGCTTTACTAAAGTCTAGGTAGACAACATCCTCAGCTTTTCCCTCATCTGCTAGGCTGGTCCCCTTGTCATAGAAGGAGATCAGGTTCATCAAGCAGGACCTGACTTTCATAAACCCATGCTGACTGGGCCTGATCACCTGGTTGTCTTGTACGTGCCACATTCTAGCACTCAAGATGATTTGCTCCATAACCTTCCCCAGCACCAAGGTCAGACTGACAGACATTATTTTTCAATGGTATTAGGAATCTGGAGAGGTCCCAGTTGACTGGAAGCTGGCATTGTTCCAATCTTCAAGAAGGGCAAGAAAGAAGACCCTGGTAACTACAGGCCTGTCAGTCTTGCTTCAGTGCCTGGTAAAATTATGGGGAAAATTATGCTGGGAGTTATTGAAAAACACCTGAAGGACAACGTAGTCATTGGTCACAGCCAACACAGGTTCGTGAGAGGAAGGGCCTGTTTAACAAACTTAGTTTCCTTTTATGACAAGGTCACCCATCTAGTTGACCAAGGGAAGCCAGTTGATGTCATTTTTTTAGATTTCAGTAATGCTTTTGATACTTTCTCTCTCAGTATCCCTCTGGACAAAATGTCCAGCATACAGCTTGACAAAAACATAGTGCGATGGGTGAGCAACTGGCTGACGGGTCGGGCCCAGAGAGTTATGGTAAACGGGGCTACATCAGGCTGGTGGCCAGTCACTAGTGGGGTTCCCCAGGGCTCCATTTTAGGGCCAGTTCTCTTTAATGTTTTCATAAATGATTTAGATGTAGGACTAGAAGATGTTGTGAGCAAGTTTGCAGATGACACCAAATTGGGAGGAGCTATTGATTCCGTCGAGGGTGGAGAGGCCTTGCAGAGAGATCTGGACAGACTGGAGAACTGGGCAATCACCAACTGCATGAGGTTTAACAAGGGCAAGTGCCGGATTCTGCACCTGGGAAGGGGCAACCCTGGCTATACATACAGACTGGCTGATGAGATGCTGGAGACCAGCCATGCTGAAAGGGACTTGGGGGTCTTGGTCAACAGCAAGTTGAACATGAGCCAACAGTGTGCCCAGGCTGCCAGGAAGTCCAACCGTACCCTGGGGTGCATCAAGCACGGCATTGCTAGCCGGTCTAGGGAAGCGATTGTCCCACTCTACACCGCACTGCTGCAGCCCCACCTCGAGTACCGTGTGCAGTTTTGGGCGCCACAGTACAAAAAGGACATAAAACTATTGGAGAGTGTCCAGAGGAGGGCAGCAAAGATGGTGAAGGGTCTAGAGGGGAAGACATATGAAGAGAGGCTGAAGTGCCTTGGTTTGTTCAGCCTAGAGAAGAGGAGACTGAGGGGAGACCTCATCGCGGCCTACAGCTTCCTCACGAGGGGGAGCGAAGGGGCAGGCACTGATCTCCTCCCTCTGGTGACCAGTGATAGAACCTGGGGGAACGGAATGAAGCTGCAATGGGGGAGGTTTAGGTTGGATATCAGGAAAAGGTTCTTCACTGAGAGGGTGGTCGGGCACTGGAACAGTCTCCCCAGGGAAGTAGTCACGGCACCGAGCTTGACTGAGTTCAAGAAGCGTCTGGACCACGCTCTCAGTCATATGCTCTGATTCGGCTGGTCCTGTGTGGAGCCAGGAGTTGGACTCGATGATCCTTATGGGTCCCTTTCAACTCAGGACATTCTATGATTCTATGACATGTAGTTCCCCAGATCTTCCCTCAGGCCCTTCTTGTGGATAGGTGTCCATTGGCTAACCTCGAGTCAACTGGGACTTCCCTGGTTAACCAGGACTACTGATAAATGATGGGAAGTGGCTTGGTGAGCACTTCCACCAGCTCCCTCAGTACTCTTGGGTGGATCCTATCCAGCCCCATAGACTCGTGTGTCTCTAAGCGGTGTAGCAGGTTGCTAACCATTTCCCCTTGGATTATGGGGGCTTCATTCTGCTCCTTGTCCCTGTCTTCCAGCTCAGGTGGATGAGTACCCAGAGAACAACTGGTCTTACTGCTAAAGACTGAGGTAAAGAAGGCATTAAGTACCTCAACCTTTTCTGCCCTCTGGAAGTCCAAGGTAGCAGTTCTGCTGACCCCTCTCCTTACTTCTCCAAGAATATGATTCTATGATTCTATGAATAGAAAACTCTATCGTTTCATGACCACTATGCCCAAGATGGCCTCTAAGCGTCACAAAACCCACAAGTCATTCTCTGTTCACAAACCACAGGTCCAGCAGGGTGCCTTCCCTAGTTGGCTCACTCTCCATCTGTCTCAGGAAGTTATCTTCCACACACTCCAGGAACCTCCTAGACTGTTTTCTCTCTGTTGTATTGTATTTCCAGCAGATGTGTGGTAAGTTGAAATCCCCAGCAGAACAAGGGCTAGCAATTGTGAGACTTCTGCTGCTTATAGAATATTTTGTCTGCCTCTTCATTCTGGATGGGTGGTCTATAACAGACTTCCACCATGATATCTGCTTTACTGGCCTTCCTCCTAATTCCTACCCATAAACACTCAACCCAATCGTCACCATCATTAAGCTCTAAACAATCGAAACACTCTTTAACATACAGGGCCATGCCATGGCCTCTCCTTTCTTGCCTATCCCTTCTGAAGAGTTTTTAGCTGTCCACTGCAGCAGCCCAGCTCTGCGAGTCATCTCACCATGTTTGTGTGATGGCAACTATATCATAGTTTTCCCACTGCACAATGGCTTCCAGCGCCTCCTGTTTGTTACCCATGCTGCGTGCATTGGTGTAGATGCACTTCAGTTGGGCTACTGATCCTGTCACTTTTTTGAGGGGAGAAGTCCTAATTCCTACCTGACCTTCCATGGTTTCTAACCCATCAATAAACATCGTATCTTTGCTATTGCATGGCTCTCCATCTCCTACCTTCACTGAGATGGCAGACTAAAGGACCTCGCTAACACACTGTCCCACAAACATTGGCGTGCTGCTCCCAGGTACGTCTCTAGTGAATCTGCTTTTATTCCCTTCCCCTTCAAATGTATTTTAAAGCTCTTAAAGCCAACCATATGCTGGGCTGCATCAAAAGAAGCGTGACCAGCAGGTCAGGGGAGGTGATTCTCCCCCTCTACTCTGCTTTCGTGAGAACCCAGCATCCAGCTCTGGGGTCCTCAGTATAGAACAGACATGGACCTGTTGTAGTGGGTCCAGAGGAGGGCCACAAAAATTATCAGAGGAATGGAACTCCTCTCCTGTGAGGAAAGGCTGAGGGAGTTAGTGTTGTTCAGCCTGGAAAAGAGAAGGATCCAGGGAGACCTTATTGTGGCCTTTGAATACTTGAAGGGGGCTTATAAGAAAGACGGGGACAGACTTTTTAGTAGAGCTTGTAGCAGTAGGACAAGGGGTAATGGTTTTGAACTAAAAGAAGGTAGATTTAGACTAGATATAAAGAAAAATATTTTTATGATGAGGGTGATGAAACACTGGAACAGGTTGTCCAGAGAGGTGGTAGATGCCCCATCCCTGAAAACATTCAAGGTCAGGTTGGACAGGGCTCTGAGCTATCTGATCTAGTTGAAGACGTCCCTGCTTATTGGACTAGATGGCCTTGAAGGTCCCTTCCACCCAAACCTTTCTATGATTCAATGAAACTGTTCTTGTCCACCCAAGGAATGGTATCTAGTATATAGTGTGCAGTAAGGCTTCCTTATTATTTGTAGAGTTCAGTGAACTCTGTGAAGGAAATCTAGAGGAAAAAACAGCCAACTTCTAAAGTACACAACAGTTTCAAAGGTGTGAATATTTTCCTGCAGTTCCGCATGGCTGCTAAGTTCAATAGACAGTTGCTGGCTATGTGAAGTAATCTGTGAAATTTATTGGTGATTTTTTCTAGGCAACAAAAGTGCTGATCAAGAGTGTTTCTCCTTCCCTTCTTTGCCTTTATGCATGTGAAAAAAAATACTACTAATATAATACTTCTCAGTTAAGTCTCATTTTAATACTGCTTTTGTGATACCCACTTGACTTTCTTTCTAACTGATTTTATATTTTACCTTTATGTGATGGGAATATTCTAATATAATGTTCTGTTAAAGTGGAGTCTCTGTGTACTCCACAGAAAGTTACAGTGCCCAGTGTAATGCTGTATGTTTTTATATGTGTCTTTCTAGTCTTGCTCATTCCACAATCCTTCTTGATGCAAATGTGTTCTGCTTATTTTTATTTGAAATTTATGAAACATCTGGCCTGAAAAGCCTTTACAGATCAAGTATTTCAAGTGTTTAAAATTGCAAATTATTTCCAAGGCCTTCAACGACACAATGAGCACTTTCCTGTGATAGATAATACACCAGCACAGAGTAAATAAAACCCAGACCTACAGCCAAGACATCCAAATTATGACTCTTAAAGAGGAGACAGTGCAAAGTGTTCACAAAGTCTATCTTTAGCATTATCAAGAGTAGCTTGTGTAGGCTTTGTCTCCAATCAGTAAAAGGAGAGGTTTCAGAGCAAAAACCTAATTTTAGATGCTTGTAATTAGCCACATCGAAACTGCTCCACTACACCGTCTGTAAAGGCAGCCTTAGTAAAATAGTCTCACTCAGCTAAATCTAACCTTTGTAAATAGTTCCACTTATCTTCCCTCAGATGATTCGAAGCATTATACATAAGTGATAATGAACGCCTACGCCAAAACACTAGCAACTCAGTGCCACTAGACCAGATTCCAGTTCTGGAGTGTCTCCTGCAAGCTCTAGTCCCACCTTTCACTGCTGTGGTCCCTGTTGCATATGATGGGCTCCCATTTAAACCACAGGGCTAGGAACATGCTATAGCTAAGGTAAAGGAATCTCAGTTGTGGTCCCTCCTTGGTGAGTTGGCCCAGTGGGTCACTCACATTTACAAGAGAAATGCCTCCCAGCTACCTTAGCACTTCTCTCAGTCACAGTGGCATGGGTCGTAAATACGGGACTATGCAGAAGCAGGGAAAACACTGGACTGTTGCATGTTTCTTTTGAGAAAAAGGTGAGCAGATAAAAGTAACCTTCAGGCTGTAGTCTACCAGTTGTGGGGAGGCAGAAATTTATTCAGGGTCTTTGTACACTTTCATGCTGTGCTGATTGAAAGTTCATTCTGGACTTTACCTAACCCAGCTTCTGCTGTTTCCCTTCCAAGAGGTTTGAGTATTAAATGGCATTGATTCTTCCTATAGAGATAAAAGACTGCAAATAAATTAACATTAAAAGGGATATGCCCTTGAGAAAGCCATTGTCAAAACACCGAGCTAAAGAACATCAGCCTTAAAAGATTTGGCTGAGGTTAGTGTTCTTGATGTCTTAGTATTGTGGCACTGACTGCAAAAGTGAAATTCTTTGTCTTCCGTAACATACTGCCCAAGGCACTAACGCTACCAGGATTTAGAACAGTATCTTTATACACAAGCATAGTCCTGCTAAAGTCAGGTTATTTCTGGGTTAGGTCCCTGTTTTCTCCTTTTTGAAATGAAGCTGCGTATCCTTACATAGTGCTGTTGTTCTCTTTAACTACAAAAATAATTTTAAGAAAACTATGAATGTGGTTATCTAACAGCATTTGCACATGGTTCACAGTGAATCTTTTGAATATTAAAGATTCTGTTATTGAATGTGCAAGAGGAATTCAGGAAAAACTTTATATTCATTAAGCTATATGAATTGCCTATTGTATATGGAAGATTTTTAGCATACTTATTTTTATTTTAAAACAATAAAAAGCCTGTTCTGTATTGCTTTTCCTCTATTTAGAACACAAATTAATTGAGGTCATGTTTCTGTTAGAGGAACACAGTCATATTTCTAGCAAAAACCCCATGAAAATTTAATCTGTGTCTGAGAGACTTTTGACCTTTCAAACTTGCAGGGTATTTATTATTCCTATTTTATTTTATGTTGGGAGTCCTCACATTCATCTGTTCTCTTTAAATATTTACATTGTAACTTCTCTGGGTAAAGTACCAGGTTCTCAGCTTACACATAATGCTCATTATTTGTGCTGCTGCCCTCCTTGACCATTTTCCATTTTGTCAAGGGGTCTTCCAAAATTATAAGTAAAAAAAAAAAAAAAAAAGGTCATCTTGAATACTGTTTATTAATATTAATGTATATTATATATTATCTTTAATAATTACTTCAATGAAGTATGAAAAATAACTTACTGAATGCAATTGCAATCTTCCATTTTTAATATATTAGTCTCACCTTCCCATTTTTCCCCTCTATGATCATTCACTTTCTTCTTTCTGAGGAAATAAATCTAAGTCCTCCAATCTCATTTATACTTTATATTTCATATTTTATTTATAATCTTTGTTTCAATTGCCTTTACTGGTAATTTATTCCACTTGTTCATTTATCTTTTTATGAAATACATTAATTCTGTCCAAGTTCCTTAATTTTCCTGGTTTGTTTATTGTGTCTTGTTATATCTTTTAGATTTTAACCCCTTCTCAGCATAAAGACATGTGTCCATGTCCTGAATTATTCCTTTCTTCCCTACTCACAATTTTGTATTTCCCTTTCACAGTTTTGTATTTTATATTCAAGTATTTTCCAATGCTTATTAGATCATACTGAACAACAGTGCTGTAGTGTTACAAAAAGGGCTAATTATGTTAATCATGTAGGGGATAGTTTGAGCAGACTTCTTACCAATGACTTTTAAAAGGCCTGAAGTTCTAGAACAGAATATTGTTCAAGGTCTGATTATTTAAGTAGATATCCCCTTTAAAGCACTGAAATCATATTTACAGTACAGTTACTAACGAGAACCATAATATTGCAGATTTTTTTTAAAATGCTCTCCTTAATAAATAAAATTTTCATATAAAAGTTTTCCTTCATTTGTTTGCTTTTACTACACATTCTTTGATTCTTTTCTAGGTTCCTGGCTGGCCCAAGACAGAGTATATAGGAATAAGTTTTCACATCAGTTTATCTGAAAGAGTCTTGTTCTCCTTTTTGAGGTCCTCTGTGGATCTTTTGTGATAAAGATGTATAAGATAATGTCTGAAGAAAAGATTTTAGACACATTAAATATCTATAAGAATTATATTCAGATCCTCTGGATTCAGACCTCTAAAATATAGGCAGGTGGTCCTAACTAGTCACTTACACTGCTTCATTAATGAGTGGGCAAAGACAGGAGTTTCCCCACAGGGACTGGATTCTTCCTGTCTAAAGAGGGGTGACTAAGTTGGGGCTAGGCATATGCTAATAAAATAAGCAATGCACAGGATCCCTTCTGGGCACTAGAAACAGACCATCAGTGTTATTAACCTACTCAGGCTTTGCCTGGCATAATTTTGGGCAATGCCTATTACCACTTTCCCAAACAGCTCTTAGGCGCAGCTCAGGACCTAGAGTTTACTAGGGGCTATTCACAACAGGTATGTCACACACGGCCACACGGTTTTGGGGCCACAACAGTTTACTAGCAAAGATGCAGGGCATTATGTACCAGCCTACCCTACTTCCTTAATTCTGATGAACATTCTGACAAATATAGCCTAGATGTCTAAACTTTACTTGAGAAAAAGATTATCTCGTTGGCATTACAATTACACAGAGTCCCCCCTTCATGAAAGTGATTGCTAAAGTGACAGCAGGACTTTATTTTAAACATTTGTGTTTTCTTTAATGAAATTTAATGAATGAAAACAAAAGTACCAGCAGCCGAGGCTCAGATTCACCAAGTCTGGATTCAGTTACTAAATGAGCCGTCCAGGATAGGAGATGAGTCTCTACAGATAACAGGAAAAGGTGTGCTGAATAATTTTTGGTGACTGCACTCTGCAGTCAACTTTAGCCCATAGACCACCATTTCAAAATATTTCTAATATGGTAGTTTTCTATTTTTAATAACTGAACAAAAGGAAAAATGTACCAAGTACAGTCTCTTCTCTTTCGGGACATCTTAGAGTTGGCCGTAATGTCCTTTTATCATTTAACAATTGGTAATAATATTCAAATGGCACAAAATCCTCTTTAACTTTCTTATTTTCTTATATTTGAGAAAATGTCATCAGCTGTGGAAAGCAGATGGATCAAAATACTTTACTAGCTTTTGCCTTTGTATTTTACTATAGAAAGATGATAACTCATACCAAAAGCTGAAATGCACAGAAAGTATTATTGAATTTAAATAATAGCAATTCTACCTTGTCTGTGTAATTTTTCAGACTCTTTTCATTATGTCTTACTAATGGCTCAGAATCTTTTTTTTTTTTCTTTACCACTTTGCTGATACAAATAACACAATACGACATTTTCAAGGGGGGCAGGAGGAAAAAAAAAATACTTTTAAGACAAAACTAAATTTCACTTTTCATAATACACAAAGTAAAATCAATAAAAAATTCAGGCAAAGGGCAAGACTTTCAAAGGGTTCAACACACAGCAGGTTTACCTGAGAAAAAGCTTTTTGAAAATTCACATATTTAGGTGTTGTAGTAGGAGATGCCAGGTTTGAAGTATTTTGAAACTCTGTGCATTATTTATGCTTACTGTAAGACATGAGAAATACCCTAACACACCAAAGGCTCACCTTACCCAATACTCTAACTGTGGCCAACAGCAGCTGCTTAGGGACTAGTATAAAAAACAGGGTATATATGATGAGTGATCTCAGCTAGGTCTTCCTAAATGTCAATGATTTAGGTCATTCTTGCTAGGGGTGCTATTCCATAGGTCCTGTAGCATGAGCCGAAGCTCACTTATACAATCAGACATATACAATGCAATTGTTTTTACAGCAACAGCAGTGTATCCTCCAGCAGTAAGAAGCTGTCCAGAAAAGGATTATTCTGAGGAGAAATATGGCATTGGTATTGGCTGCTAATGCACAAATATCTAGATTAGCTGCACTGCTACACAGAAATCACATCGTTTTGGTGGCTTTTTCCCTATTTGGATTTATTTTGCATGTAACCATATTATGAGTTTGTCTTCTTATTTTATAAATGTAATGGAAGCTTTATACAGTTCCAGATCTACATCCTAATCCTTTTTCTCTTTATTCTACTGGAATATTTATGAAACAAATTCTGGGGGGTTTTTTTAGGCAGGAAAGGAAATAGGAAGAAATTCATTCATCCTAAATTAATTAACACAATAAAGAACAGATCCTTCTGCACAATGAGGGAGATTAAGAGGTGCCTTTTCAGGCACTTATTACCAAACCTTCTTTGTCAAGAATTAGATTTATAGGGCAGAGTTAAGGGAGTATCCATGTAAATATGGACATTTTGACAATATTCTTCTTTTAAAAATGACGAAAAGCAAATTTATGCACTCCAAGCACAGCTCCCTCGATAACTCAACAAGGGACTGACTTTGTTTTCTTTTTACTAGCTCCTCTGGGGTATTTTATGGACAAGTTCTCTCATCTCAAATGTCTGATCCCAAGACATAAATTAATTTTAGATGCACCTTTTATTTTTTGTGGCTGCTAAGGCAATATTCACTATTTGTTTTGGTTGCCATGGAGATAAATGACTTCCTGTGGTGGCAAGAGCCTTGTTTGGGGGTATTAAAGGGGCTTGGGTCCAGGGATTCTTTAATTTTCATGCAATGAAGAAAGCAATTTCATCAATAAAACCTTTGTAAGAATTCTCTTCCTCATAATTTGAGTCACTCTTGTTATAATCTTGTGAATGTTTGGGTGTTTTTTTTCCTTTCCTTCTTTCCTTTTGTAGCTTAGCCTGCACACTCCCCAGTGCTGACTCAAATCACGGGGAAGGGCAGACAGTCTATTTATTAGTGTTGTATATTGGTCAGGCACAGGCTTCTAACAGCATATTATCTGATAGAACATCAACAAAAACAAAGCTAATAAAACATTCGATTATAACATTGCCTTCAAGATGAACTGTTTAGGATTCAGCGACAGAAGTTTCAGACAGACAATCCTATACTGAGGCTGTCAATAAAGAACAAAAAGCAAAGGCTGTTCACTTTATATTAGCTGTCTTTCTCACACAGCACTAAAATTTGGGCACCTCATATCAGACCTTCAAGCTAGAGACTTCAGCATCTGTATACTCAGCAAAGAGAGTAAGGCATGTTCCAAAAGTACAGTAACCAAAAAACTGCTCAGAAGTACCTTCTAAGAAGTTCCAAATATAGAGGTGGTGTGTTGGTCCTTGAACCAGTTGCTTCCAACCAGAAAGTATGGCAAAGGACGTTTTGTGCAACACTCAGCTGAGATTGGGGTTTGTTTTGTTTAGTATTTGAAACAAGATTTGGCCAAGAAGGTACAAGTTGAAATGGTTATGTGGTGGGTTGACCTTGGCCAGATGCCAGGTGTCCACCAAGCCGCTCTATCACTGCCCTCCTCAGCAGGACAGGGAGGGGAGAAAAATAAGATTCAAAAAAATCCTCGTGGGTCAAGATAAAGGTAGTTTAATAAAGCAAAAGCAAAAGAACATGCATGGAAGCAAAGGAAAACCAAAAGATTTATTTTCTACTTCCCATCAGTAGGTGATGTCTGGCTACTTCCTGGGAAGCAGGGCTTCAGTATGCGTAGCAGTTGTTCCAGAAGACAAACATCGTAAATAGTGAATGCCCCCCCCTTCCTCCTCCTTTCTCTCTGCTTTTATTGCTGAGCAGACGCCATATGGTATGGAACATCCCTTTGGTCAGTTTGGGTCAGCTGTCCTGGCTGTGTCCCCTCCCAAGATCTTGCCCACCCCCAGCCTGCTGCTAGTGAGGGGAGAAATGTCGTAGAGACAGCCTTGGTGCTGTGCCAGCACTGCTCAGCAGCAGCCACAACACCGGTGTGTTACCAACACCTTGCTGGCTACCAATGCACAGCACAGCACTGTGAGGGCTGCTGGGGGGAAAACTAACTCCAGCTCAGCCAGACCAGGTTAACACTGGTGAAATTGTATGTACTATCCATCCTTTTCCTCATGTCATTCACAGCAGTTATCATCCTTGCTTCTGAGTTCAGACATTACCATGTTAACTATGAACAAAACCCTTAAACGAGCAAAAAGAAGCTGGGGCTAATGTTAGATGTCCTGTTCAAATAATACCGAGCCTATGTATGCCTGCTCAGGATTTATACACTCTTTGGAGTAACTTGGTGCAGCTCAGCATAACTCTCTGATAATGGTCAGGAGCCAGGATGGATGGCAGCACGGGCCTGGTGGCAAGCACTGCTCTCCACGTTCATGTATTTAGCTATGGTCTTACCTGTATCAGAACAGATTGCAACGGGATGTGACGTATCAACAGATGTGCTCCCATCACACATATCTTGAACTTGAGATGGTAACACAACTCCCTGAGGAATAATACCTCTAAGTCCTCCAGCTGCAATGATATGCTTATGCATTTCCCAAGCACAAGGCTTCCACTGAAAGCACGATAAAGCCTTTGGACAAATCTTCATTAATAACGAGAATTAAAAGGGGATTTGTCCTGTTTCCACGCTAACAGTGGATAAAAGCATATAAACACAGGAGGGATTATAAATGAAATCTACATTAATCCCACGATTAGCTCTCTGTCCTCCAACCCCATCTCCTATATTGAGGGTTATGCCCTTTAAAGCAGCATATCTGTTACAGTTAACAAAAGAAGACAGACTAGTCATTGCAGTTCTTTCCTAATGCATTGGGATTTTTGGTCTGGTTTGTTTTAAATGTGGTGTACAACACCAAAATGCTCACAGGTATTACAGTCAGAAGTATACTTGTGCTCCATGGAAATTATGTCATTTGTTCCTAAAGCATCTCACAGCAAAGAAAAAAAAATAAAATCAATAATAAAAATGGAAATCTTTCAGAACAAGTAATAGTAAAACAAAACTTTAGAAATCTCCTTTTAAGTGTACAACACAAAATCAATTTGCCATGACCCTGAAAGCCAGCTATTCTTGCCCTTGTGACAGCAGAAGAAAAAAAGAAAAGAAACAAATTAAAGCAGTACATAAAAGTCTTTTGCTTCCCAATGACTTTGGAGTGCTTTTGAGCTAGGAGAACATTTAAAGCAAGCTTTTGAATTTTTATCAATACTGTCTTATAATATTTTTTCAGTGTCTGACATAGCATTAACCTTCTAGTGTATCTGTCACTTTTCTCTGCTTTTCTTTGCATGAAGATTGCTCTTTAGGTAGACTGTAATCTGAGAACCACTGTTATTCCTGCAGTTATCCTGCCTCCTGTGTCTATAGTCTGTCCACCTAATCCATTATTGTTTGTTTATTAAGGTTCCTTTTTTATATTTATTAAAATCTGCATCTGAATAATAACTTAAGATCTAAAATTGAAGATATCCAGACAATATCAAAATACTCATACTGGACATGGATTGATCATACTAGAGCAATGCATTGGATTTTTTCAAAAAATACAGAATGGCAATATAGTCTTCAGTAATCATGAAAAAGCAATTTTTAAGCAACTGTCTCAACATTTCCAAGCTGCTTTTGTGTTCAGCTGAAATTTCTATTAATCTCTTTCCTTAAATTAACTGAACTGAAGCATTTAGGGATTCTTTCACAAAATGTTCATTCCTCTGCAATATTTCCAAAAGAAGACCCTAATACAATGCACATGTGAGAAAGATGAAGAGGAGGCAACAATAGGAGTACTTAATTTTGATTTCCTAAAGAAAAACTTAAATACAGCTTCTTTACCAGCACTGCAAATCTAGTTACTGTAATAGGTGTTTAAAACAATATGATGTCTCTCTCCCCACATCTGCACTGATACTGCATTTAGAAATCCTGAATAGAAAAATCCTATTTTCCTATTATAAGGTCAAGTTACATCAAGTTCTTGCCAGTAAAAAAAAGATCTTTTGCATTCTATTGGAATGTTAATATATCTAAAACCTCTGAGACTCAATATTGTGATCTTTCATGATGATTTACTGCAGATAAAACTCCTGTGCAGCTCCAGCAGCACTTTAAAACACAAGATTTTGCTAAGTAGAAAAAGATTTTCAAGCTAAAGTAACCATATGAAAAGATTCAATCTAATGTCACTGAGTTTGGAAACCTGTGTGCTAAAAATCCAATATGCAGAGAGTGTTCAAATATAGTATCAGCTCTCTCCTACACAGATATGGTAAACGTGAACTCCTTGCATCTTAATATGGTTCAAAAGCACAGCCCAATTTTTGTAGTTACAAATAAGGTACCCAATAAAAGAAATTGCTAAAGTCTCTAACCCTTTTTCCGTCCTACCCACTTCATATTTATTCATCATCTGCTCTGAACTGTGAACACACATATCAGGTTTACAAACTACAAGCAGAATTCCATTAAAGGTATGGGATTCCTATATTTTTGACCAAATAAAATATGTGCATAATTTCTACAGTGAAAGATGAAATTCCCCTTCCAACAATGTAAAGTTTGAGCCTAGTAAGGGACTAAACTGGAAGCAGTAGCAGGTGTTTGCAATCCTGAATCTGTTAATGCTGAGGGTTAATAACCACAGGTTGTAAATAGATTGAAAAAACCAACAAATAAACAAACATTCAAAACTGAATATTTCCAGTTCTCGTACTGAAATATTTCTAAGAAATTGATGATTACTCAGAAATTTATCTTTCAGATATCACAAATACATAATTTTAGGCTTACAATACAAACACAGGGAACCTCACACTCTTCTGATGAACAGCGACATTATAGCTTTGTGGATTTTGGAAAACTGGTGATTGGATTTTCTAAAATAAAACTCATTTGTGAGTAACCTTAAGCATGTATCACTTTGCAAAACTACCCAGTTAAGGTCTGCTACTTCTCCTACTCTCCCTCATTAATAGCTTTATTAACTCAATGGTGATTGGAATAAATTTTTTAGGGTTGTTTCCAAATGACTTCTACTCCAGCTAGTACTGTGTTCCCACACAGAGCCGTGGTAATGAATCAACACGGTGGAGCAAAATCTTGGTAGTCAGTGATATGTTGGGGCTTTTAGCATCAAAACTTTATATTTAGTTTTAAATGTATTTCTAAAGTATATTTTTTCAGACACATGGTATCAAAATCATGTTTCCCCCATTTCCCTTCCTATGCATTCAAATAATACTGAGCCCCAGAATAGGCAATTCTCTCTATCCCATAAGTAACATGTTTAAGGGCCAATATCTTACAACCACACAGGCTATAAATGTGAGTTTTACACCATTGAAAAGGGGCCTCAACTTCTCATAATGGAAGGTCAGGCAACATCAGGCCATAAACCAGTGACATTATTATGTATAGAAAAGCTATTTTACAGAAGGTAATTTTTAGATGCTTCAAAAATTTATTAGCTATCATTTTCCTCTCCCTCTGTATCCCATGCTCTGGAGGGCATGGTAAAAAAGCCAACCTGGCTCAAAGTAGAAGGGCATGAAAAATAGTAATAATAAAAAAAAATGAACTAAAATATTTCTAAAAGTTTCTTTTTTTTCTTTTTTTTTTTTTTTTTCCAAATGCACAGCATAAATAACATATATAATAGTGTAGTGTGGTCTGTAGGATTTATGGCATATGATAATGGAGTAGTAAGAGCAACTAAATTCTCAGCTGGTAAAAATAGTTGTAACCATTGTAGCCAAGCTATACATACCAGTTCAGGTTCTTTCTCTCTTTTCTGCTCCCCCTAGATATTCAAGCTATAAAAACTGTCTAGATATGCTAGCCCCCTGATATACATCAATTAAGTCACATTAGTTAGTTATGTGCTTATATGCTCTGATTCTTTTATTATTATTATTAAATTCATACCTCCTTCCGTTAACCAGAAGGATACAAGGAATTGGCAAGCTGACTAAATACTCACAAAGATCCACAAAGGGACTTGTACTGGATGTGGGATTTAGCTCTGAACTCATAACTATTGAATGTTATTTTATATTGGAGTTTTTATGTATGTATCCCCAAATCACATTTATCAGGCATGATTCCTTTTAATTTTCTTTTGAACATTGTTCTTGTGTTTCAGAAATTTGAAATAATGTATCTCCAAAATGCAGATTATGCCATTGTCCAACTGGACCACTAGCTAAAATGAGATTTAAGATTTGCCTACATATATCCTACACTGCACTACTGGGAATGTCACCTGGTGCAGAGACTCTTGAGCTGATGCCAGTTGAAGCCAGTGAGCTGTCATGTTTATTGAAGAGTGTATGGAGGCTTGAAATTGGAAAAACTCCTTCTTTTGCATGCATGAATTGTTTCCAGAACTAAGCTGACACATCCACACAGCACAACACAAGTGTCCATTTATATTTTGTGCCACATATGAAACATCTAGAACCTGACTGCGGTTTCTTTTGATTTCACTTGCAATTTGTAGGAGTTAGGATTTCTCCAATCATCCTCCAGATGGAGAACAAGGGAGGTCAGAGGGATGACAATCTAGTAACGTCTATTTATTTCCATTGTCCATAAAGGAAGATGAGTTCAGTCATTCAAAGTAAATTAGAAGAATTCCATTCCAAGTACTCTGAATAGGCAATTAATTTTTTGCATCATTTTTCATTTAAGGTCACCTGTGGCAGACAAGTATGGCCAGGGTGACTAACCAAAAGAAAAAAACTATTACGCCCCTCAATTCCATGCCGAATTCACTATAAACACACCAATCTCTGCAGTAAACAAGGTAAGGGGTCTTACAGGCAAAACCTCATGAATTTTACCAGTCTGATTCTTTCATGTAGTCCCAACAATATCTAGTTTTGCAACAAATGAAGCAAGGGAACCACCTGAAAAATATAATGTGAACCCAAATCAAAAAGAAACATTCAATTAAGTGCTTGACTTTGCAGCTCTGATATTCTGGTATTTTAATAATATAAAAATTGTAAAAGCAACATTGTAAGATCAGGATTTTCAAATCCATAATTACCATTTTCTAGCAGAATCAAACTGAAAATAAGGTCTATTTTCCACTACAGAGAACTGCACAGACCACTCAGAGGAGCCATCAGGAGAGGTGGGATCTGTAGCTCTGCAGTCCAGGTCCTTGAGCTAACGGAATAACCACAGATGCTGCCACGCACTGCCATCCTTCACTTGAGACACATATCCAAAGGGGAAAAAGCGCACATTTTGTGTGCTTGCACACAACCCCAGTGGGGTTTCACAGAGATTGGCTGACAGTATGATACCACAATTTCGTAGTCCTGTCTCTTATTCTCAGCAACATCTGCTATAACCAAAACTAGCAGAAAAGTGACAAGATTCCACTGAAATACACAGAGACAATTTTTTTTTTTTTAAAAAAACTTATGAATTGTTCACACAAGTAAAGAACAAGCGTACATTCTTCAATCAGACACAACTGAAGTCAATAGGATTGAACCTGGCAGAGAAAGCCATGGTGAGGCCTTAACGCCACACTGTAGGGAAATAAGTGAAGAGACTGCTCATGGGATATGTGAGATTGATGCATATGATGAGATTATTCACTAGTCTTTCTCAATAACCCTTTGTTACCAGCTTGTCCTTCATCAGTATTAAAAATATTTGTATTTTTAAAGGTTATTTGCCCTGAAAACAACTTAAGGCATACTTAAGTATGTTTGTGTTTCAGTTCCATCATCTTTTTAGGTGAAAAATTCTTAGTAAAGAAGCTGACTAGAACATCGTTAAAATTTCTTCACTTTTTAAGACACTGCATGATTGTTAAATATATTATTTTGTTGCAATACATTCAAAGAAAAAAAAATCCACAAATGTCTTCAGTATAATTCCATGAAGAGTGACCATCTGTTTGCTGTCATTATTTTTAATCACGTCTATATAATGCTTGATGCTGAAATAAAATGTATCACCAAACCTCAAACCAGCTGGCTTAACATGTTATTTAGAAATTCTCCTGCTTGCATTGGCTGTCTTCCTCAGGCTTCTTGAAGAAACATGGCCAGAGCACTTTTGGACTGACACAGCACCCCACTACTATAATGGTTCCTCAGGGCTTTCTGAAGCTGTTTTGCAGGACTGGCCTGACGATTCACAACATTTACAAACATATGTGCACATGCAGAAAGTTGAGATAGGATTAATTTCCATTCCTAGTATAGATTTTTTGGCATGAAGAACTGACACTTCAAAAGGCATGCAATGATCAGATAAGAAAAATATTGAGAAAACTATCTGAACATGACTGATTTAGTTTGTTGGACAGTGTAAAACTGTTAACTTAGCCATGTATACATGCTAGCAAAAGGATTGATAGCACAGGTTGATCTATATTGTCAGCTTCAAAAACACAAACACTTAAACTAATAATAAACAATTTCTTTCATTAGGAGCACAGGACTGAAGAGGAACCCTTGACCCTCTGAATTTATTCTCAGGCAAGCAACAGTAACTCCACAAGACTTTACTAAAGATCTTTTTACATAGTCTTTTACCATATTCTATAAAAGGTTTCCACACATCTATAAATAAAACTCAACCCAAAATAAAGTTAACTCTACAATATAGTTTCAACAGAACATTGTAACATTGACAGTGAGCTAAACACAGACCCTGGGGTATTCCTTCTGGCTTCTAGATGCTGGCTCAGAAGACCATGGGTCTTCTCTTTCTTCTGGTCCAAATCTCCCAGCCTCAAGTATCTCCCAGATAATCTAGAAATTTTTGAATGGAATTCAACAATTATATTTAGGCAACAGAACAGAATCTGAGACAAAGTGGGTGGGATTTAGCTTACAGGTTCAGAAGACCAAATGTATGTGTCTATAGGTAGAGAGGTACATGTGAACTAGTTAAGTTTTCATTATAGTCAGTGGTAATCTATGGCGTGATTCAACAATACATACACAAGCTCCAGTGCCATTTAAGCTTCTCCATGATTTCCTTCCTGGCCTTTCAGAAGGACACAGGTCTACCATAGGTCTTACACCATATCTGTCAGCCCCATGTGGATATCTCAGACACCCTATGGCACCTCAGAGATGGAGATATTTATCCTTCTTCTGGTCAATACAGTCAGAGGAGTCTGAAGAGCCATCCAGATGACAAAATGTACATGACTAGTGTAGGATAAATATTTGTGTTAGCTGCATACTGAAGTCTTTCACCTTGATTCTCCATCAGATTCAAGTACAGCTTTACATAGTATTAGTGGCAACCATGGTCCTAAGCCAGGTGTCCCAGGTGGACATAAGAACAGCAGAAGCTTTAGTCCTCTTTATGACTATGTGCCCTCTTTTGTGGAGTGGGCTTTAGTTCCACTGTGCTCTTTCATCCCTCCACAGAAGATCTCAGCATCCTTGACAACTACTCCTTTCACCCTTTGACACTAAGAAGAGAGTCTGGCTTGGACAGTGGAAGCATAAATGTTCCTTTTCACAAAAGATGATCTTTGTTCGCTATCTTTTAAGTATGCAGTAGACCTAGTGAAGTGGAAAATCCATTTCTATAGGTTCTGTAGAATGAAATAGAGTTATAAAAAAATTCCTCTAGAAAGTTAAGAAATTTACCAAGAAATTAGGTTCTTTCTGCTCAAGGTTTAATTCAGTCTATAGAATTTAATAGAGAATTATATCCTTGCTATAGAGAGGTTTACAGTTCCTGGAATAAGGTGATTATTCTCTATTTAATTCTCCAGATCTTTTTCTATAAGGGTAATTTCAGATTCATTCAACTGTTATGCTTCCTCTGCCACTTTGGAAAATCTCCCACTTTCATGAATTTGGCATGGATCCATCAACAGAACCAGAAACATGAAACTTCCATTCCTAATATAAAAGTGCAATGCTATACTGTTTCACAAATTCCCACTTGATAATTCATATGTAGTAGTACCATCATCTTCTATTGGATTTAGATTGTAATTTTTATGTTTTATTCAGAGAAAGGGTTAAAATGACTTGAAAAAACATATGCTAGAACTCTAGTATTTATGGTTATAGAACCACTATATCTTATTCTATACCACTAGTATCTTATTCTATTCAGCCATGGTATAGTCCATTTTAGTCCTAACTTAGCCTCCCGGAATACATGAGGCATGTCATCTCTTACACAGCAAGTGAAATGTTTGAATTATTTTTGTGTTGCAGGTAAAAAACTTATTCTGTAAATGTATATGGACCGCAAGGTCATTAGGACAGAAACCTTCCCTTCTTATGTTTTGGTAAAATGCCATGCATGTAGAAACGCATAAATAATACGTAACAATTCCCTGTGTGTTTTGTTCCATGCACAATGACTTTATGAAGACCAATGTGTTTCAGTCAGTGAAAGACAGTACAAGGTGTGTGTTGAGAAATAATTACATTTGGATAGGAATAAAAGAATTCATTCATTAATAATTTGTCACTTGCATTATTAAAGTCTTGTTCATATCAAAAATATTCATATGTATGTTCTGTATATTTTAAAATCGGGTAATCCCAGTCACTAAATATATTCTACATTCTGTAACCTGAGAAGTATGAAAACATTGAAAATAGATAAGCCAGTGGCCACTGGATTTGTACACAGTTTTATCTGAGTAGACTGTAACTGTATTATAGGGGTGCAAACGATACTCAAACAGGACAAAGGTTATATAAACAAAGGTAAACAAACAGTGAAGTGTATTTAGATCATGTAACATTAAGTGTTTCTGCTTGGGGAATCCACCCCTGAACCAATGACGTTAGGGTTTTTTTATTCAGGAGACAAATGTACATGTTAAGGTATACATCAGAGTCATTTGACCTAATTAGGATGAGAGCGCGTGTCCTTTGTACACCTATGTCTCCCTACTGATTATAAAGGCAGTCTATGGCAACAGGTTCACCGACACTGTAGAGGTCAGCCTTTAGAGAGGTGAATAACACTCTCTGTATCTGATTGTAGTAAAAAGAAACAAAATAGCCATCACCAAATATCCATTTTTTTTTAAACTTATGTCCTTAAAAATATTTTGTGAGGAATCCAGAAGAGCTGATCATCTGTATCAGAAGCATTGCTTTATATTAATGTAAAGGACGTGCTGTAAAACTGGTGCTTACTAGCTCCAGTGAACTGTGTGCTGTTAACCACAATTTTTCTGCCAGCGTTCTGCCAATGTTTGGCAGATTGCACTCTTAATGAATTAATAGACGGACATGCTCTGTAGTTTCTTGAGCAAATATTTCAGACTCTGCCATATCAAATTCAATTTGGATAGCAATTAATAATAGCTTTCTGTAAAGTTAGCTCTGATTCTAATAATACTCGCTCACTTTTGCAAGAGATGGCTGGTTTCTTCACAAATTGGTCTCCAATAATTTCAACATATTTGTTGTTATACCCATAAGTAAAAAGTAGTTTCTGTGAACTCGCAATAAATTTACCTCTAGATTCCCCTCCTTTCTCAGAGCATGTGTGAAACATACATCCTTCTAGCACTGTGTCCCTTTTTTTTTCTTTACGTTTCAAATTATTGTTCATTTAGAGTGAATCCAAGACAACTATACAATTGTCCTTGAGGAGGAGTATTGTGTAAATACTTCTAAACAAAATGGTTACTTTTGTTAAGACCATTATGGAGTCACTGAGTGTCAAAACTCACCTGCCTTCACCTAAACTTGTGCTGAGTTCAAAAATTGAAATTTAAAGTCTGACTACAGATTTTATTATTTCTGAGATACTTTATGGTTTTTAAAAAATAGTTTTAAAAGTTGCTAAATTACATGGTTTCAATCTGTACTTTTAAAATTTCTTATACTTAAAAATTTACACACTTCAAGGAATTCACATTAATCCAGCAAAACAGAGTACTGCTAACAGCATAACCACACAGAATTGATTGCTGTAGATGCTAGGGAATGAAAGACATTTAAAAAAATAAGATAAAATCAGATAAACTATCAAAAATAGCAATAAAGTTAAAATTTAAAATATACTAGTACAGAATTCTCCAGAACTAGAATACGAGAAAAAACAAGCAAAACAAGATAAGGAAACTAAAAAAAAAAAAACAACAAAAAAAAACCAAACAAGAACAGAAGGGGAATGACTGAATTGACCTTCTCTTTAACATATATGACAACAAAACACTGGAAGAAATTGGTGCTTTTGACTTAGGTGATCACAAATTCAATATTGTCAGAAGAAAGAAATTAAAGAAATACAGGGGAGGAAAAAATGACCTGGACTTGCCAGCTGCAGTCCAAAATTATTTTAAGAAAAATTGCTTACAAGAGACTAATAAGCATGACTAATACCTAACATGTCTATATGTGACATTTTTCTTCAAGCAACAAGGTTCTATAATAGTATGTGCATGTATGTTTTTGTGTACACTTCTGTGGAAAGAAAAAAAAAAACCAAGAAAAAAGAAAAAAGGCTTCCTGTAAGAAGAAAAGCAGTACTTTTTATTATTATTGTTCCTGAAGGATGAAATATGTAAAGAAAACCAGAAGCTAGTTCTATTACTAAGTGCTAGATGTTCGCTTTGCTGAGACACATATGAAGAGAATAATGCTAGTGTTCATGGAGGATACATTCCCTACCTAAAATATTTACTTCAGAGAAATTCACATTGGTATAAATTGTAAACAAGTCCTGGGAAGCCAGAGCTTTCGTAAAGGCTGGATTTTGCCTTTAGGTTCACATATGGGCAAAGCAAAATTTAGCATAAATGAAAAATATTTCATTTTGTTTCCATTTAATAGACCTGAGGAATTATTTTAAGAACAGCCTTAAAACAAATACACAATTTGTGTCAGCATTTTAATAGAGTATATTTTTTTTCCTAGACATTGCACTCTGAATGTATCCTGATTTCCTGCACAACTCCTCATTGAGATGGCAAAATCTCAGAGTGAATACTTATCATGACCAGATTTCTCCATTTCAGAACAGTACACTTTTTTTTCTGCTGTAATGATATTTTCTATATTATCAGTCATAGCTTGTAAACTAATCAAGTCCATCTTAAAATGAAAAACATTTTAGGGTTTGGTTTGGTTTGGTTTTTTTTTCACAGCCTCTGTATGAAATTTTGTTTGATATATTCTGTTTATTTACATTAATACTGTATTCAATGGTTTTTAAAAGTGTATTCTTCTCAAGTATTAAAACACCCTGGCTTCTGGTGTAGGTGTCTGTGCCCACAAGTAGTTTCACTGACTCTCCCAAAAGGAGAGATTCCAGGCCTGCAAATAATTGAAAAAACAGTTTCATAGTCTGCATATTAGGATATTAATTCAAGGCTGAGGAAAAAAAGTGTAATGCCTGCCACAGAAATAAACTCAAAGGAAACTGAGTAAAACAGTTTTGCTGAGTCACTAGATAATTGCTCTGTATCCTCTGATTTTAACACAATTGCTAACTGAGTGGGGAAAAAAAGAAAAAAACAACAACAACAACAACAACTAAAAACCTCAAAACAACCACTATTTA